>NC_137338.1:5298072-10098072 GCF_965287045.1 Carcharhinus amblyrhynchos | reverse complement strand
TGCATTAAACCATCTGCAATTTTAACTTGCCAGCTATCACGCTGCCACTATCAGACCAGTCCGAAGCTAAAATCACAATTTGCCTCATTATTGCTGCAATGTGGCAATTCTCCATTTAATCTTCCACACAACATGACTCAGTTTGCCTGGAGGCATATTCCTAATTGGAATTCTCCCAATCTATGTCACATAACATTATAGATTTCTCTTACAACACTCTGGCAAGAAGCCTTGTGGTGCAGAGTTGCACCCCTACTGTTGGACCAGAAGCTCCGGGTTCGATTCCAAGGTCTGGATTTGTTGGCTATGGAAGGAGCATTCAACGTAGTTCTACGGGTTAATAATCAGCTCGGGAATCTTTCCACCACTTCCCTCACTATTCCCCAAAGGTAACAAAACAGTTTGATGATATGCTGACATCAACAACCACTCTGCTCTGGGCTTTTAACCCATCTCCCAAAGATGATAGTGCAACTCACTGCTGCCTCTCAAATGGTTCCACAGACTGGCAGTGGGCTATTTTCTTCATTCAGAAGCCATTGAACAAGATCAAGTACTGAGTTGCTCTCACTTGCCTGAACATTCATGCCTGTGCATTCTGTTTGCAATTCAAACACTTTTCCCTGTCCCCTCCTTGTCCAATTCTGCTGGTCTCTCAATATTACCCACATTCCTTTCCTCTCCTCATTGATCCTTCTCCAAATGCACTTCATAAACTCAAGGACATTTTGTGGACAAATTAAAGTTCTTGCACAATTATCTGCACATAGTTGCATTGTTCTTGCACCTTCCGCATCCTCTGACTCAACAAAAACTCTTCTACCCATATCCTATTAACCTTTCACCCCTGACTATGCTGATCTAATTTAGGTTGTTAATCCAGCATTGCCTCCAGTTTAAAATTCTGATAATTGTCCTCAAAGCCCATCGTGGCTGCGTTCTCCTTATCTCTATAAGCACCTCAACACCCTCTGACACCTCTGCCATCCTCTAATTCTGACCTTCTGCACATTCCAAATTTCTATACTAACATCTGAACATACAAAATAGGATCAGAAATAGGCCATTTGCCACCTTGAGCATGCTCCACCATTCAGTAAGATTTCATGGCAAAACTCAATTAACATCGACATTCTGGCACAGTGGTTAGCACTGCTGCCTCACAGCACCAGCAATACAGGTTCAATTCCAGGTTGGGTGACTGCGGTGAGTTTGCACATTCTCCCCATATCTGCATGGGTTTCCTCAAGGTGCTCCAGTTTCCTCCCACAGTCCAAAGATGTGCTGGTAAGGCCCATGCTAACTTGCCCTGTAGTGTCAGGAAGATTAGCAGAGGAAATGCGTGGGTTATGGGGATAGGGCTTGGATGGGAATGTTGTTGGTGCAGGCTCCAGGGGCCGAATGGCCTCCTTCTGCACTGTTGGGATTCTAGCTATCAGGAATGGGAACCCTCGCTGTGATTTTCCTCCCAATGCCAGGGAGCACAAAGGCCTTTATAACTGCTCACCACTGAGCTGTGTCAGGATGTGATCCTGATTCCACAGTAACCCTTCACACTTACAATGTCATGCTATCGGCAAGGGTGGATTTAGTAGGGTGGGGTGGTGTGGGGGGTGAGGAAGAGGTGAGGGAGGGGTGCCAGTTGTGTTGGGTTCAACCCATTGAACCTGTCCCACCTTGCAGTTTTGGATAAAAGCAAAATACTGCAGATGCTGGAATCTGAAACAAAATCAGAGAATGCTAGAAAATCTCAACAGGTCTGACACCAACTGCAGAGAGAGAATAGAATGAATGGGCATAATTTCTTTTCACACAGAGGGCGGTGGATGTCTGGAACGCGTTGCCCAGGGAGGTGGTGGGAGCACTACGATAGCAGCATTTAAAGGGCAATGCATGAATAGGATCAGAATGGAAGGATACAGATTCCAGAAGTGCATACGACTTTAGTTTAGGCAGGTATCAGGATAGGAGCAGATTTGGAAGGCCGAAGAGCCTGTTACTGCGCTGTACTTTTCTTTGTTCTTTATTCTTTGTCCTTTCTTCTTTGTAATTCTCCGGACCGCGCTGGTCTAAAAGACGGAAATTCCTGCCCAACCATCAATGACGTTTCACATTCTCCGTAACCCGCCCACTAAAACTCCAGTGGCAGGAAAGATGGGAGAATTCTGGCCAATGTTTCGAGTCTGGATAACCCTTCGTTGGTTTTGGATGTCAGTTATACCTTTCTAATTCCTCTCCCTTTCCCTATTATCCCTTGATGCCCTTGTGATAGAAGAAGGGCTGCCTTTTTATTCAATTTCTAAAATCTCCAGCGTATTTCTTACGCCTACGAAACTTTAGATGAACCAAAATATTGAGATTTCCAGCAGTTGACGTTTCAGTCGAGAAACTGTTAAAATACATCTGGACCCTCAGTGGCCGGGCCAAAAATATTCTGATGTCATATAAATGAAGGAAATGCATCATTTAATCAATTTCCCAACACTTGCACAACATCAGTGCTGAGCATAAGCAATGTCCTTGGCTCTAAGCATGTCGACAGACTTCCAGCAGGAAAAGTTAAGATTTCAGATTTCAAGAACAATTGTCACACTATCAAAACCAGGCTTTAATCACAAACATTGGATTTTTCCCGAGGAGTTGCAGCAATAATTTCAACTACAGGACCCAACCTTAATTGCTCCCAATCCTCTGAGTTGTGCCAGTAACAGAGGGCAAACTATGGGACAGGCCATAGCCCTCCTCTTCTGAGGATCTACATTCACTGCGCTGCACATTACGTTTGGGGATTTGATGCCTTTACAGAGAAAAAGATCACGTGCAAATGCTATTCTCTTAATTCATTCTTTCATGGGATGAGGGCATCGCTGTTACTCATTTATTACTCATCCCGAATTGCCCATGAGAAGACAAAGGTGAACCACTTCCTTAAGCGTTGTAGTTCACAGTACTGTTAAGGAGCGGCTTCCAGGATTTTGACACAGTAGCAGGGAAGGAACGGGGATATTGTTCCAAGACAGGATGTAGCTTGGAGAGGAACTTGCATGTGGTTGTGTTCCCAAATGTCTGCTTCCGTTGTCCTTCCAGCACTGTTTAGATGGTACACGCTGCTGCCATTGTTTATTTTGTTCATTCACGGAATGACTGAATGTAATGCCCATCCCTAATTGAACTGAACGGCTTGTTGTGGGTCTGGAGTCACGTGTAAACCAGACTAGGTAAAGATGGCAGATTTCTTTCCCTTTTAGGGCAATAGTGAACCAGATGGATTTTTGTGACAATTGACCATAGTTTCATGTTCACCTTTAGCCTTCTAATTCCAGATTATTATTGAATTCAAATTTCACCATCTGCCATGGTGGGATTCGAACCTAGGTCTCTGGTTTATTAGTCCAGTGACAATACCAGCACTCCACTGACTCCATTGTTTGGGATATTTTTGTATTTCTAGGCATACCACATTCTCAGAAGAATGTTGTTTTATACAACATAGTATAATATATATAAATAATATGTATTTAATAGATTGCCTTGGAAAAACAACAATTATTTGAAGTGAAATGTATACAGGTTTACAGCTTTTTGATTTGATTTGATTTGATTTATTACTGTCACACACATTAGGATACTGTGAAAAGTATTGTTTCTTGCACACTATACAGACAAAGCATACCATTCATAGAGAAGGAAAGGAGAGAGTGCAGAATATACTGTCACAGTCACAGATAGGGTAAAGAGAGAGGCTAACTTAATATATAATAAGCCCATTCAAAAATCTAATGGCTGAAGGGAAGAAGCTGTTCTTGAGTCAGTTGCTATGTGTTTTCTGACTTTTGTATCTTTTTCCTGACAGAAGAAGGTGGAAGAGAGAATGTCGGAGTGCTTGGGGTCCTTGATTTTGCTGGCTGCTTTTCCGAGGTAGCAGGAAGTTGAAATTCCAACATTCCAACACCTCAAGCAATCAGAACCCTCTTACCAACTAATCAACATTCCCTTCTCATTCGGTATAAAGTTATTATTTCATCTGACACCGGTATTCTGGTGGGTTGTCCAGATGAGTGCTCGGTTAAAAAGATTCAAAGAAATGTCTTTTATCATCAATACTCAAGTTCTATATAACCAATTGACTATTAAAATGTTCTCTTTAGGGAAGGGGGGATTAAGATGTTGAATTTTATGATCAAACATGATCAAAATGAATGGTGGGGCAGGCTCGAAGAGCCAAATGGCCGACTCCTGTTTCTATTTTCTATATTTCTATGTATTATTTTAGGCCCTAAACTAATAATTTGCTCAGTAGTTAGCACTGTCTCCTCATTGTTCCTGGGACCAGGGTTCGATTCCCGCTTGGGTCATTGTATGTGTGGAGTTTGCACATTCTCCCCATGTCTGCATGGGCTTCCTGTGAGTACCGGTTTCCTCCCGCAGTCCAAAGTTGTGCGGGTTAGGTTGTGCTAAATTGTCCCTTAATGTCAAGGGGATTAACTAGGGTGAATGCATAGCCTTGTGGGATTGGGGCCTGGGTAAGATTGTGGTCAGTACAAACTAGATTGATCAAGTGGCCTCCTTCTGCACTGTAGGATTCAATGATTCTATGAAGTTGATGGTCACTTTCCGTTTATTTTTGCCTCAATATAACCATATTTCAGTAAAATAAATTAAGTTTTAGCCTGTCTATTTGCTGGAATGCAGTAATCGGGTACGTGGCATTTTTGTTCATTCAAAGTAAGCAAGGAATGGTGATGAAGGCTTGCAAAATCCAGTGTGAAATTCTCTACTGAAATGGGGTGAAATGTTCTCTTTTTCCAAATTCAGATCATAGAAAACAAATGTTATTGTGAACCTGAAAAACTTAACCGTAATATCCCTTACAACCAAAATAAATGGCTATTCCTTCTTTAAGTGCTCTATTTAATTCTGTTTTGATAGACTGAGGGGGAGGTTTATCTCACATTCTCACTACGTGTGCAGATGTCTTTTCGGGAATCAGTTGCTGTAGCTTTTATTTCCTAGTTACGTCCCCTGATTCATTCCACCCACAAGCTATGAAGAAAACGGATGTTGTTTTGTTGATAGCTAAAAGCTATTTTTTTTTATTTAGTTAGGCATTGGCCTACTGGTATTGTTGCTAGATTACTAATCCAGAAGATCAGCTAATGCACTGTGGACCTGGGTTTGAATCCCGCCACAGCAGATAGTGGAATTTGAATTCAATAAAAAAAACCCGGAATTAAAAATCTGATAAAGGCCATGAAACCATTGTTGAAAAAACCCAACGGGTTCACTAATGTCTTTTAGGGAAAGGAATCTGTCACCCTTACCTGGTCTGGCCTATATGTGACTCCAGAGCCACAGCAAGGGGACATAGCTTTAAATTGAGGGGTAGTAATTATAGGACGGATGTCAGAGGTAGGTTCTTTACTCAGAGGGTAGTAAGGGCGTGGAATGCCCTGCCTGCAGCAGTAGTGGACTCGCCAACTTTAAGGGCATTCAAATGGTCAGTGGATAGGCATATGGATAACATTGGAATAGTTTAGGTTAGAGGGTCATTAGATTGATTCCACTGGTCGGCGCAACATTGAGGGCTGAAGGGCCTGTACTGCGCTGTAATGTTCTATGTTCTATGTTCAACTGGGAAGGGCCATGAATGCTGGCAAGCCAGCGATGCCCATGTCCCACAATTGTATTTTTAAAAATATCCTTTTCAGCTACGTAAGATTAAAATGACAAGGATAAAGACACTTGTGATGTGTAAATATTTTTGCTTTTGCAAACACAAGAAGAATGTCATGTAGCCTATTCAACCTCACCAGCCTAGAATAACAACACATAAACAACATTACGTCACATCATAAATGAGTCTCGTGTTCTAGTCTCAATCTTCCCAGAAAGACATTCCAGCCACTCTACACTAATAACATTATGTGCTTATGCAGCAGCTTAATTCAGAAAGCAAACGTCCCAAGATGCTGTTGTGCCTGCCGCAGTCTGTTTTAACCCTTATATGGTGAACAAATAACTGCGAGTAGACATCTTGTTACTACAACCAATATTTATTTAAACACACAATCAATAATCACCCACCCAACTAACAATAAGTTATCTTACAGAAAATACTAGAGTTCAAGTCCCATACAAGATCTTGACTTAACTTTGCATGACCCAAGCAAATATTGGCCTTTATCTGTGCGCTGGTCTCATTCGTCCTCTGCATAGTCTGATCCTTTGGTCTGGTCTGGTACTCTGGCTCTGGTCTTCCTTCCTTCTTGGGTGTGGTGGCTCTGCTTGTGCTGGTCGTCGCTGGCAATGGTCGCCATTGTTGTCGCTCGTTCGTGGGGTCAGAGAGAGGGAGAGATTCTTGGTTGTGCAGCACCCTTTATACCCCGTTGAGTTTTGCGCCCCTTTTGGCCATTGCCAATCAATCGATCAGGACTTGATCACCCTGATCGATAAAGTCCAATCGGGTGCTGCCACACCAATCTCTGGGTGTGTCCCCAACGGCCATGTCTGTAGGTGCTGGGGGCACGTAGGGTTCACACCTCCCTCCCAAATAAGGGGTTACAGCGTCCTTATGTCTGGTAAACAACCCAGTTTGACCAGAAAGTCTCTTTTGTCCTGGAGATGACCCATATCCTGTATATTCACTCGTCTGGGTTGCAGCCTGTTTATCTCTGTCTTATCGGCTGCAGCCTGTCGTTTTAGTTCTCGCCCAGTTGTCCCACAGTGCTTTGCAAATTGTTATTTTAAATGGCCCATTTGGTCACAATGCTATACAAGACAAAAGGATGAAATAAAATAATACTCCAACGTGTTAAAAGAGTTAGAAGTGATGACCAAAAGCTTGGCTAAAAGGTTAGGTTGTGAGGAAGAATTATAAGGCAGAGCTGAAAGGATGATTGCAGAGATAGAAGTAGGCCATTCGCCCCTTCGAGCCTGCTCCATCATTCATTTTGATCATGGCTGATTATCAAATTCAATATCCTGATTCCCCCTTCCTCCCATATCCCTTGATCCTTTTAGTCCCAAGAGCTATATATAATTTCTTCTTGAAATAGCACAACATTTTGGTCTCAGCTACTTTCTGTGATAGTGAATTCCACACATTCACCACCCTCTGGGTGAAGAAATTTCTCAGCTCTAAAAGGTTTATCCTTTAGTCTCAAACCGTGATCCCTACTTCTGGATTCCCTCGCCATTGGGAACATTCTATCTGAATCCACCCTGTCTAATCTTGTTAGAATTTTACCTGGTTGAATTAAATGCTTCCCCTCCAGCGGGTGTGGTTAATTAAATCGAGTGAACTATCTACTACCTGCCTCTGCCCAGCTGCAATTATACCAGCAATGAGGGAGGCTTTGGGTGGTTTCCCGCCAGTAGACCAGCCTCATCCCACCATCACTGAGAGTTCACCCACACCCAGTGCCCAGTTTGGCATGTTTCTCTGTAGCAGATGAGCAGGGATCCCTCCTTAATGCATTCCCTGAGCCCATCAGAGGGGACATGCCAAGATTACATTCCTCACCCCCATGCTGCCACTTCCACAATGGCCTCTCAAACTCTAACCCACCACCTCCCTCTCTGGTACCTGCCAGCGACCAGCAAACACTTATCATGATCCCTATCCTTTGTTGCACATTTCTGGCCCAAAGTGCCAGAGAAACATAGGAACTAGGACCAGGAGTACGCTTTGAGACTGCTCCACCATTCAATACTATCATGGCTAATCCCCTGGCTCAGTCCCACTTTCTCCCCATTCTGCTGAATGCCAAAAAGTCTAAAAAACTATCAATCTCCTTCTTGAATACATTCAGTGACTTGAACTTCACAGCCTTCTGTGGTAACGAGTTCCTTTTGTGGTAGAGAGCAGGTTCACTGCTCTCTGAGTGAAGAAATCTTTCCTTGTCTCTGTCCTAAAGAATCTACTCCACATCCTCGCACTGTCCCCCGTATTTCTAGAACTATGCCAATGTCTCTACTTTCTCAGAAGACTAAGGAAATTTGGCATGTCAGCTACGATTCTCACCAACTTTTACAGGTCCACCATAGAAAGCATTCTTTCTGGTTGTATCACAGCTTGGTATGGCCCCTGCTCTGCACAAATCCACAAGGAACTACAAAAGGTTGTGAATGTAGCTCAATCCATCACGCAAACAACCTCCCATCCATTGACTCTGTCTACATTTCCTGCAGCCTCAGCAAAGTAGCCAGCATAATTAAGGACCCCATACACCTCGGATGTTCTCTCTTCCACCTTCTTCTGTCGGGAAAAAGATATAAAAGCCTGAGGTCACATACCAACCGACTCAAGAACAGTTTCTTTCCTGCTGCTGTCAGACTTTTGAATGGACTTACCTCGCATAAAGATGATCTTTTTCTACGCCCCAGCTATGACTGTAATGTTACATTTTGCACTCCCTCATTTCCTTCTCTATGAATGGTATGTCTTTTCATTATCGCGCACAAGAAACAATACTTTTCACTGTATGTTAATACACGAAATAATAATAAATCAAATCAAATCATAGAGTCATAGAGGTTTACAGTATGGAAACAGCTCCAACTTGTCCATGCCACCCTTTTTTTTAAAACTCCTAAGCTAGTCCCAATTGCCCGCATTTGGCCTATATCCTACTATACCCATCCTACCCATGTAACGGTCTAAATGCTTTTTAAAAGACAAAATTTTACCTGTCTCTACTACTTCCTCTGGCAGCTTGTTCCAGACACTCACCACCCTCTGCGTGAAAAAATTGCCCCTCTGGACACTTCTGTATCTCTCCCCTCTTACCTTAAGCCTATAACTTCTAGTTTTAGGCTCCCCTACCTTTGGGAAAAGACACTGACTAGCTGATCTGTGCCCCTCATTATTTTTGACCTCTATAAGATCACCCCTCAGCCTTTTATGCTCCAGAGAAAAAAGTCCCAATCTATCCAGCCTCTCCTTATAACTCAAACCATCAAGTCCCAGTAGCATCCCAGCAAATCTTTTCTGCATTCTTTTTAGTTTAATAGTATCCTTTCTATAATAGGGTGACCAGAACTGTACACAGTATTCCAAGTGTGGCCTTACCAATGTCTTGTACAACTTCAACAAGACGTCCCAACTCCTGTATTCAATGTTCTGACCGATGAAACCAAGCATGCTGAATGCCTTCTTCACCACTCTGTCCACCTGTGACTCCACTGTCAAGGAGCTATGAACACGTATCCCTCGATCTCTTTGTTCTGGAACTTTCCCTAATGCCCTACCATTAACTGAATATGACCTGCCCCGGTTCAATCGACCAAAATGCATCTCCTCACATTTATCTAAACTAAACTCCATCTGCCATTCGTCAGCCCGCTGGCCCAAATTAAAATCAAATATGCACTCAAATTTGCCAGTACCTCTCTGAGATGGCACTTCCAGGTCCCGAGAGGAGGAATCCTGCCCCCAGTCACCAGACAGCTGGTGTTCCCCTCTGCGAATTCTCCTCAAGCCAGAGAAGTGAGTGGGTGGCAATCTGATTCCTCATGTAATTCAGCCTGTAGTTTCCTTTATACTTTCATGAGGCGTGGGCATTGGGCCATTGTTGGTTAGGCCAACATTTATTATCCATGCCTATTTGCCCTTGAGAAAGTAGTGGTGAGCCATCTTCTTGAACCGTTGCAGTCCAGGTTTTGCAGATACAACCACGCTTAGGGAGGGAGTTCTTGGACTTTGACTTAGCGACAATGAAGAAATGGTGATACAGTTCCAAATCAGGATGGTGTGTGACTTGCAGGTGTTGGTTCCCATGCATCTATTGCCCCTGTCCATCTAGGTGGTAGATGGTTTTAAAGGAGTCTTGGCAAGTTGCTTCATTTTTTTAAAAAAATTCATGGCATGTGGGTGTCACTGACTGGGCCAGCATTCATTGCCCATCCCTTGTTGCCCTTGACCTAAGTGGCTTGACAAGTCTTTCAAAGTCAACCACATTGCTGTGGATCTGGAGTTACACGTAGGCCAGACCATGTAGGTAAGAATGGTAGATTTTCTTCCCTGAAGGGACATTAGTGAACCAGATGAGTTTTTTTCTTAACAATGATTGACAATAGTTTAATGGTCGTCATTAGAGTTTTGTATTGAATTCAAATTTCCACCATCTGCCGTAGTGAGATTCGAACCCAGGTCTCCAGAGCATTACCCTGGGTCTCTGGATTACTATTTCAGTGACAATACTACTATGCCTTATGTGGTGGACTGCCGGAGCTGGGATTCTGAAAGTGAATTAGTGAGGGATCTGGGTGAGAGTTTGTTAAGGTGGATAATGTGGGGAAGGGAATGTGGGAGAAGGTGGGCAACAAAGGAAATGAGTCCGAGAATCTTTTTCAGCAGAGAAGTTCATATTCATGGTGATGCTATAGTGGGGGCAGGGTTCATGTGTGTGTTTCAAGAAACTCCTCAGATAGATGAAGTTGACCAAGGGTCGGAAAGTGGAGGAGATTAAAAGGAATGGACTAAGTAGGGTTTTGAAATTGAGTCAAAGTCATTGTTTGGATATTCTTTGTGGGAGGATACAAGAGAGGACACCTCAATGAGAGAAGAAGGTGAGATGTTCAAAAAAGGGACCAGAAAAGTCACAGGAGATGTGAAAGGACACCAAGCACTCTGAACTACTGTATAAATGGATACATTTATATCAGTGTCAGAGTACAAGTTGGTCAAAGACTGGTGACCACAGGAAGGCTAGAAGTGTGGAACATATAAGAGTTTATCCTAACATTTATTTTAGTATAATGCAGCACTGGCTGAAATTTTAATACATTTGACAACCTCAGGAGACTGGATCGTTCAACAGTGCAAAAATTGTTTTGTGTTAAATCATGCCATTTGGGGTAGTCATAGTCTGTGTTGAGAACCAAAGTGTCGGATTTCACCTCAAATATTTGTGCCATTCAGCATTGTTCAGGGCAAAATGTTTAATATTTAAAGAGAGAGCATTTTCTTGATAGAATCTTAACGATATACCAACCCACATCTATCATGACCCTAAGTTGTTCTTTGTGTGCTCGACTTGAGAGACATCATTAAGGATTGCCGTGGAGGGAACCACATAAGGAGAACCTGCTGTTCGTCTGACCAGAACTTTCCATCCACTTTGGCCCATTATTTACATGGACTGACTGGATTGAATTGCCAACTCTAAGTTGGGCATAGTCCTGGAGGTGTCATCTGCATAACTTCCTGTTGCCTGCCCCCACACTCCTGCCATTGGTCGCCCAACACACATTTCCTGTCTACAGCCAATTGGAAAGAAAACCATCTCCTCCTTACCTGATTGGACCAATGACTTTCCCTCCATCATAAGGTCAGAAGTGGGGATGTTTGTCAAAGATTGCACAATGTTCAGTGCGTTTTGTGACTCCTTGGGTACTGACGCAATCCACACTCAAATTCAACAAGATCTGGACAATATCCAGGCTTGGGCTGACAAGTGGCAAATAACATTCATGCCACACAAATGCCAGGCAATGACCATCACCAATAAGAGATACTTTAGCCACCACCCCTCAACATTCAGTGGTATAACCGTCACTGAATTCCCCTTCTGTCAACATCCTTGGGGTTACCATTGACCAGAAACTCAACTGGCCACACTACATAAACACAGTGGCTACAAGGGCAGATCGGAAGTGGGAATTGCAGCGAGTAACTCACCTCCCGATTCCCCAGAGCCGATACACCATCCACAAGGCACAAGTCAGGAGTGTGATGAAATACTCCCCACTGGCCTGGATGGGAGCAGCTCCAACAACACACAAGAAGCTTGACACCATCCAGGACAAAACAGCCCACTTAATTGGCACCACATCTACAAACATTCAACCCCTCCACCACCATCAGTAGCAGCAGTGTGCACTATTTACAAGATGCATTTCAGCAATTCACTAAAGATCCTTGGACAGCACCTTCCAAACCCATGACCACTCCATCTGGAAGGACAAGGGAGCAGATAAATGGGAACACCACCACCTGCAAGTTCCCCTCCAAGCCACTCACCACCCTGATTTGGAAATATATTGCCGTTCCTTCACAGTCATTGGATCAAAATCCTGGAGTTTCCTCCCTAATGACATTGTGGGTCAACCCACAACATACAGACTGCAGTGATTCAAGAAGGCATCTCACCACCACCTTTTCAAGGGCAACTAGGGATGGGCACTAAATGCTGGCCAGCCAGCGAGACTCATGTCCCACGAATGAATAAAAAACAATGAACGTTCCTAGCTGTCTGAGACTTTTCTTTATCCCCTTATCTGATTGTAACTAATAAACAAACAGCACTCACAAAAATTAAAGCCGCACAATTTTTGATGCCTCTTGTGATTTTTCTCCTGGGTTTTGTTTGGAGCCATCAGATGGCATGGATTGGCATAGATGGGGCATGAGGAGTCTATTGGGGTTGCAGGTTGAGGGGCGAAGGCTGGAGAGCTGTTTTTTTCTTTTAAGGTTTTTTAAAATTTATTCAACATTATTGTAGTAATGATTGTGAATCAACCTACAAAATAAACCTGTTTAATATGCATTTAACATCTCAAGATGCTTCACAGAAGCATTATAAACCTAAGTATGACACTGAGCACAAATGGAGATATTAAATCTGATGATCAAAAGTTTGATCAAAGAGATCTATCTTACTGTGCAGCTTAAAGGAGGCAAATGAGGTCGAGAGTCAGAGAGCTGCATGGAGTGAATGCCAGAACTTGAGGCTAAGTCAACTAAAGGCAAAACCACCAATGGTAGAGCAATTAGACCATAAGGCCTAGGAGCAGAAATAGACCATTTGGCTCATCAAATTTAACAGAGCCTTGGATTTTTGACTTGATTTGATTTATTATTGTCACATGTATTAACATACATTGAAAAGTATTGTTTCTTACACATTATACAGGAAAAACATACCATTCACAGAGAAGGCAAGGAGACAGTGCAGAATGTTGTGTTATAGTCATAGCTAGGGTGCAGAGAAATATCAACTTAATGCAAGGTAGGTCCATTCAAAAGTCTGATGGCAGCAGGGAAGAAACTGTTCTTGACCTCAAACTTCTGTATCTTTTTTCCGACAGAAGAAGGTGAAAGGGAGAATGTCCAGGTTGCGTGGAGTCCTTGATAATACTGGTTGCTTTTCCAAGGCAGCAGGAAGTGTAGACAGAGTCAATGGATGGAAGGTTGCTTTGCATGATGGATTGGGCTACATTCACAACCCTTTGTAGTTCCTTGAAGTCTTGAACAGAGCAGGAGCCATACCAAACTGTGATACAACCAGAAAGAATGCTTCCTATGGTGCACCTGTAAAAGTTGGTGAGACTCACAGCTGACATGCCAAATTTCCTTCATCTTCTGAGAAAGTAACTTAAAACATTCAAACAAAGTGTGATTGAAGGGGTCAATAAAACATCCCCGTCCCCATGGTGTCCACCAACTACAGAAGGCCTCAATGGTGCTCTCAGGGTGTATTTCCTTTCCAGGGACGCCCAGCTGCAAACATAGCCATGGAAGAGGGGCAGACAGTTGGATCAGATGCCCCCCTCATCCACTACCTGTACTTATTACCAGCCTGTTTGGCTAGGCCCAGGAGCAGGCTCACGAGTAAGTCCTCCTCCCTCCTTGCCACTCTCTACACGTGTGAGTGCAGTCCGCTCAAAGCAAAAGCAAAACTAAGGCTAAATCACATGACATATTTTCCTTCTAATGGTGTCATGCTGATACCCCTTAAAGGAATGCATTGAACCAGGTTTCAGGAGGAAGTGAGTGGAGAATAGTGGAAATCGGCACTCTTGGTGATATAACACACCAATAGACTGATATATCATTAGCCTGTTGCCAGGGAGAAAGAACGGGGTTAGGAGTGGAGACAAAATAATGGTTTCAGTCCTTCTAACAGTTAATTGAAGGAAATTCCTACTCATCCAACACTGGATGATTCACTGCATTTCCGAATGTGTTCAATGTGCAAAATACTTTGAGACGTTGCAGTATGATGAGATGCAATTTAAAAACAGCATTTATGTGGCACAATATACCATGACATATGGTGCCAAAAAGTGCTTTAAATTAAAGCATTTCTGAACTCAGCCACTGTTGAAAAATTTGCACTCAGCAAGATCCCACAAATAGCGATACGATAGGTAAGATAAACTACTTTAATGGCGTTAGTTGAGAGGTACATATTAGCTAGGAGAGAACCTTGCTGGTGTTCTTTAAAATAGCGTCTTGGGATCTTTTACAGCCAACAGAGAGAACAGATAGATTCTCAACTGAATGCACCACTGGAAAATCAGTGGCTTCATAGTACAGTGCTCCCTGACAGTGTCAACCTGGATTACGTATTGCAAGTATTACTGTTCATATAAATTTTTAGAGGTGCTGTGAAGACCATTGCATACTTCCTGGTGGTGTTATCGTGTATCAACAATAATGAACACTGAAGCCTTCATCAGTGCTGTCTCAGGATTGTGGTAGAGGTTATAACATGTTAGCAAGCTTCCTCTGGAACATTACCGACAGTTGCCTTGTTATCATCTCCAAGATTTATTACCTTACATTTGATATTTTGCATTCAGTAAACAGGGAATACAAAGTACAAAGAACAAAGCCTGTATTGTTTTCGTAATTGAAAAGAATCTTCTGAGTCTTGCTCTGATTTTGTTAGTGTGATTCAGTGGGGTTATCTGAACACCTGCCTGAGAGAAAAGTGAAATATTATGAAGTGTAACCTATATAAAATAACTTGGAGGGTTGCAGCAACCATAGCTGAAATTCTCCAATCTCATCTGCGGCTGGGATTCTCCAGTCCCACGGCTGTGAAAGGATATTTGGCCGAGTGCCAAATCTTCCATTCTCGCTGGCAGCGGGGATGAGGCATATGGGACCAGAGAATCCCAGGCCAATTCTAAACTAAATTCAGCACATTCTGTTTTAACTCCCGTACCATGCCATAGCTCCATTCCGATTTTAAATAATAGTTTCTATTTTCAGATGGGAATAGACCCTTGCCACCTCGAATCCACCTTCCCATCAGATTGCCTAAACATATTCTTAAATGTAAAAAAATGAAAGATTTATATAGCACCTGTCATAACCTCAGAGTGAGACTACACAAACTAGAGTTTTATTCCAATGAAGTTAGATGGTACAATTTTTAAGATACAGATGCTGTTTCTGTTAGTTGGGGAATGTAAGACAACAAAGCATTACCTAAAATTTAGTCCCAGACCTTTCAGAGGCGAAGTAAATAACATTTCTTTCTACTTAATTTGGTTGACATTTGGAACACTCTTTCCTCAACAGAAACTGATGTTAGATTAATGTTAATTGTAAAATTGACATCAATAGATTTTTGTTAACCAAAGCTACTAAGAGATATCAGAAAAAGTTGGGTATATGGAGATGGTCAGCCATGACCTCATTAAATGGCAGAATAGGTTTCAAGGGCTAAATGGTCAACTCTTGTTCTTTTTCCTATGATAGTCTAAAACACTTCGCATTTAATTAGAATCATAGAACGGTTACACAACAAAAGGAGACCATTTGAGCCATCATGTTCTCGTCAGCTTTTTGCAAGAGCCATCAACCTATTCCTACTCCACCATCCTTTTCCCATAACCCTGAAGATTTATTTTTTCTTCGGGTGTTTATCCAATCCCCTTTTGCAAACTCTGATAGTACCTGCCTCCACCACACTCTAAGGTAATGCATTCAGATCTTAACTACACACTGAATTAAAAAAAACCTTTACCTCACATTGACATTGGTTCCTCCATCAATCACTCTTAAATTGATGTGTTCTGGTACCTACAATGTGTCTACTCTTTATGACCCAATGCTTCTATTAAATCTCCTTTCAACATTCTCATCTGTGAGGAAAACAGCCCCAGCTTCTTCAATCTGTTCATGTAACAGAAGTCCTTCATAGCTGGAATCATTCTTATAAATCTTATTAGAAACTTCTCTCATGCTTTCACATCTTTCCTATAGTGTGGGACCTAGATTTGGACACAATACTCCAGTTGGGGTTGAATCAGAGATTTATAAAATTTCATTGTAACATATTTGTCTTTGTACTATATGTCTTTATTATAAAGCCAAGGATCTCATGCACCTTTCTCCACTTTCTCAACCTGCCCTACCACCTTCAATGACTTGTCTAAGGTCTCCCTGCTCTTGCATGTCCTTTCAACTCATATTCTTTATTTTGCATTGCCTCTACTCGTTCCTCCCATTAAAATGCATCATTTCACACTTCCCTGAACTTAATTTAATCTGCTGTGTGCCTGCCCATTCCACCAGACTGTATCTATGCCCTCTTGAAGTCGATCAACATTTTCCTCATGGTCCACAATACTTCCACACAAACACAGAAAACACTGGAAAAGCTCAGCAGCATCCATTGAGGGGGAAAGTAGAGTTACCATTTTGACCCATCAGACAGACAGGCTCAAAACATTTTCACTGAGTTTTTTCTAGCATTTTCTGTACTTGTTTCAGATTTGGGTTCCACAATATTTTGCTTTTATATGACCACAATACTTCCAATTTTGTGCCACCTGCAAATTTTGAAACTTTCCTGTATACCGAAGTCTAAATTACTTACATATATCAAGAAAAGCAGTTGTCTTATTAACAACCGCTGGGGAACCCCGCTATATAGCTTCTTTCAAGCTGATAAGCAAAGTTTCACCCTTGATTTTCTGTCACAAGTCAACTTTGCACCCATGCTGCCACATTCCTTTCTATTCATTTGGTTTAATTTTGCTGACGAGTCTCTGATGTGGCACTTCATAAACTGCATTTTGCAAGCTCATTCACATTGCATCACCCTCACCAAACATCTGTTCCCTCTTCAAAACACTCAGTCAAGTTAGTGAAAGACAACTTGCCTTTAACGAATCCCAATTTAATCCACACTTGTCCAAATGAATGTTAATTTTGTCTGGGATTACTGTCTCAAAGAGCTTTCTCACCACAGAGGTTAAACTAACTGGCCTATAGTTACTGAGTTTATCTTTACGACCTTTTTTTGAACAAGGGTGTAAGTGTTTGTGGTTCTCCAATCTGCGGTTTACTTCCCATGAGATCCGATTGCTGTCGTGGTGTGAGGATGGCATGTTGGCATAATGGTTAGCACTGCTGACTCATTGCGCCAGGGACCCGGATTCATTCCTGACTTGGGTGACTGTCTGTGTAGAGTTTGCACGTTCTCCCCATTTCTGCATGGGTTTCCTCCAGGTGCTCTGGTTTGCTCTCACAGTCCAAAAAATAAAGTAAGAAGACGCACAACAGGTTTATTTGGAATCTCGAGCTTTTAGAGCACTGCTCCTTCATCAGGTGAGTGGAGAGGTAGGTTCACAAACACGGCGTATATAGCCAGAGACACAATTGCAAGATAATTACAGATTGGAATGTGAAGAATAGTTGGAATGCGAGTCTTTACAGGTAATCAATTGTTAACAGGTACAGACAGTGTGCCTGGAGACAGCGATAACACAGGTTAAAGAGACGCAAGGTTATGAGGTAGAGCTGGGGCGGGGAGGGGGGAGGGTAGTGGGCCAAAAGAGGTGCATTGGCCATGCTAAATTCTCCCTCAATGTACCCGAACAGGTGCCAGAATGTGGCGACTAGGCGATTTTCACACTAATTTCATCACAGTGTTAATGTAAATCTACTTGTAACACAAATAAATAACCTCCAAACTTAAAGTGAACACAGTGGCTAATTTAACATAAGGTCCCACATCAGCAGTGAAAATACAGACCACTAAAACTGAGTTAGTGAAGGGATAAATGACACTGAGGACAATTGCCCTGTGCCATTGATCTTCCACATTTAACTGAGAGAGCAAGTCATGGTTCAGGGACACATCTGAACGACAACGCATCCTGCAGTATAACTCATTGAATTTCCACCAGCTTCCATGGTGGGACTTGAACTCATGACTCTGGAGCAAAAATTCCAAACCTCTGAATATGCTCCAAGCTATGTTGGGGTATGCTCAATACTCTGGAGTGAGGTTTGAACCCATGGCTCTGGACTGGATCAGAGGCAGATTACCACTACTACTTAAATGACACTTGTTGGCAGGACTTGCATATTTTGAACAACTATGCAACTTTTTGTTTATGTTGTCATCTCACTAAGATGAAGAACTGAAGCTCTGACATCCTCTTAGTGTATTGAAATTCTGATTAGTTGTCATTCATTTTTCCTAATGGCCATAGAATCACTGCAGTGTAGAAGAAGGCCATTCAGTCCATCGAGTCGGCAGCAGCTCTGCCATAGAACATCTTAACCATCCCCTAACCCTAACCTTGAAACCTCATGCATTCACCATGGCCAATCCACTTAACCTGCACATCTTTGGAATGTGGGAGGAAATTGGAGCACATGAAGGAAACCCGGGGAAAATGTGCAAACCCTACACAGAGGATGGAATTGAACCCAGGTCCCTGGCAATCTGAGGCAACAGTGCTAATCACTGTGTAACCATGTTGCTATGCTCTTGCTGTTTCTCTTCCCGTACCAAATGGTGCACAAAGCAAGCTTTCATCTGATTCCACAAGCTAGTTTTCCTGGAGCACCATAGAAAGCATCCTATGCGGATGTATCACAGCTTGGTGTGGTTCCTGCTCTGCCCATGACCATAAGAAACTACAAAAGGTTGTGAATGTAGCCCAGTCTATCACGCAAACCAGCCTACCATCAATTGTCTCTATTTCCCACTGCCTCAGAAAAGCAGCCAGCATAATCAAGGACCCCATGCACCCTCAACATACTCTCTTCCACATTCTTCCATCGGGAAAAAAATACAAAAGCCTGAGATCACATATCAACTAACTCAAGAACAGCTCCTTCCCTGCTGCCCTCGGACTTTTGAATGGACAAACTCGCGCTAAGTTGATTTTTCTCTATACCTTAGCCATGACTGTAATACTACATTCTGCACGCTCTCCTTTCCTTCTCCCATATCTACTCTATGAACAGTATGCTTTGTCGGTATAGCACACAAGAAAGAATACTTTTCACTGTAGCCCAAAACATGTGAAAATAATAAACCAAATCAAATTAAAAGAATGGGTGGCTGGCCCATCACCAGAGGCTTACAACTTGAGGAGCGCCAGTCCACATCAAACATGGCTAAGCAGAGTCTCTCTGCCCCAGTGGCGTAAAACTGAATCTGGAATTGCCTTTTTTATGTAGCTAATTAAGAAATAATTACTGCAGTTAAATGGATCAGAAGACTTGAAAGGAGTTTTTTTCATGTTTCTGTTTTTAAACCCCTGAAAAGACCACTTCAGCATTGTGTGCTGACTAGTTTGCTCATAAAAGTTACATTGGAGGTAACTTCAAAAGCTTCAGTCAACAGGGAAGTAGTGGGAAATTCCCGTCAAACTGTGTGACAGGGAAAGGTGGAATTTCTTTTAAGTGTGTCTTTTTTTAATACTGCAGAAAAACAGAGACATTTTTCTTCAGCAAAGCATTTCATCTTGCACTCATCAGGGTCATTCAAAAGAACACCAAATGTAAAAGGAACGTGGAAAGATGCAAAACAAAAAACTTCAACAAGAAAAAATGCCTCTTCTTTTCCAGCAATACTGCACCACCAAATGACGACATGTTTTTCTTTCAAGTCCTGGTGTTTCTTCATAAACTTTACCTCACAACAAAACTTTTGTGGTAAGGACCAAATACTGTGGGTGCTGGAGCTGAAACAAAAACAGAAAATGCTGAAAAATCTCAGCAGGTCTGACAGCATCTGTGGAGAGAGAATAGAGCCAACGTTTCAAAATGTTGGCTCTATTCTCTCGCCACAGATGCTTTCAGGCCTGTTGAGTTTCTTCAGCCTTTTCTGTTTTTGAAACTTTTTGTGGAATGCCTCATTCCTTACTCAAACTATTATTGGAATATCAATATTTCAACAACCACCGTTCTCAAAGAGCAATGTGAAATTATTTTGACCTGTTACACTGTGGTTTTGCCATGGTGTGCAGATGCCAGCGTTGGATTTGGGTGGGCACAGTAAGAAGTCTCCAGGTTAAAGTCCAACAGGTTTATTTGGAGTCACGAGCTTTCATTGGATGCTCCTTCATCAGTCAATATGCACAATCTTCGTGGCGATCCTTTCCACTTTGAGCCGGCAATTTCTGGTGTCAATGGTAGCCATGGCGTGGAGATGGCAGCGTTAGACTGGGGTAGACACAATGAGAAATCTCACAACACTAGGTTAATGTCTGACAGGTTCACCTGACGATAGAGCAGCATTCCGAAAGCTCGTGATTCCACATAAACCTGGTGTTGTGAGACTCCTTACTGTGACTATAGGCACCAGTGGTTTTTATGTTTCTCATTCTCCTGACTTTGGGCAGCAGTCTCCTCTCTAGGCCCTTTTCCGATCAGCCTTTCTTCAAATAAAAATAATCTTCTTGGGGCGTAAATGTCGCCAGCAAAACTAGCTTATGTCCATCTGTAATTACCCTTGAGGAGGTGTTGGACAGCTATCTTCTTCAATCTCTGCAGTCCTTGCATACTTACAGCGCTGTGATTTAACAACAGTGCTGTGGTTAGCACTGCCGCTTCACAGCGCCAGGGACCCAGGTTCGATTCCTGGCTTGGGTCACTGTCAGTGTGGAGTTTGCACATTCTCCCCATGTCTGCATGGGTTTTCTCTGCATGCTCTGGTTTCCTCTCACATTCTGAAAGACGTGCTTGTCAGGTGCATTGACTGTGGCGACTAGGGGAATTTCACAGTAACTTCATTGCAGTGTTAATGTAAGACTTACTTGTGACTAATAAATTAACTTAAAAATTCCTTCACAGGGTATAGGTGTTGCTGGCTGGGCCAGCATTCATTGTCCACCCCTAATTACCCTTGGACTGAGTGGATTGATAGGCCACTTCAGAGGGGATTTATGAGTCAACCACATTGCCATGGGCCTAGAGTCACATTGGATTGTTGAATGGTTTCAAGAAGGAGATAGATATACTTCTAACTCAAAAAGGGTTAAAAGAATATGAGGAATAGATGAGGAGGTGGATTTGAAATCAGGGCGAGATCAACCATGATCTGATTGAATGGCGGAGCAGGATTGAAGGGCCAAATTTGCCAACTTCTGCTCCTAATTCCTATATTCCTATTTAGGCCAGATCACGTAAGGATGACAAATTTCCTTCCCTTAGGGATATTCACAAGCCAGATGTGTTTTTACGACAATCAACAATGGTTTCATGTTCATGTTCGACTTTTAATTCCAGATTTTCATTGAATTCAAATTTCACCATCTGCAGTGGTGGGAATCCTGATCTCCAGATCATTGTAAGAAGTCTCACAACACCAGGTTAAAGTCCAACCAGTTTATTTGATTGTAAACCTATAGGTTTGCCCCTTCGTCAGGTGAGTGGAGAGTCCTGTCCAACGCCGGCATCTCCACATCATGACTCCAGGTCATTACCCTAGGTCTCTGGATTACGAGTACAGTGTGAATGAACTCAATGCCTTGTTCAGTTATTTTGGAGTGTAATTAAGAGTCAACCACATGGTTGTCAGCCAGGAATCATATGTAGAGTAGGCAAGCGAAGAAGGCAGATTTCCTCCGGGAAGATACATCAGTAAACCAAATGGGTTCCACAATAATTTTCACCATCACTGAAGCGAACCTTTTATTCCATTAATTAATTGAAATTCTATCAGCTTTCATGGTGGGATTTGAACTCAGATCTCCAGAGTAATAACCCAGAGCTCTGAATTACTCAGCTAGTGACATTACCATTACCCTGTCATGAGGCACATGAAAGGCTGAGGTCATGAGACGTGCTATATAAACATACGTTTTTTTTCAACAGGCTTCGCATTTCAACTTGCTTTACTAGACATTTTCAGATATGAATTTTCCTGCACCAGTCACTGAATAATGGTTAGAAACAAGCCAGGGACACCCACATGCTACAAACGAATACAAAAACAGAACAAAACTAAAAGAAAGACACATGAAGAAAGCGCTGTTACAACCTGGAAAGAGTGTTCGGGGCCTTGGATGGTGAGGTAAAGGTGTTCCATCTCCTGTGTTAGCATGGGAAGGTGCCATGAGAGCAGACGATTAGTTAGTGATGATCGAAGAGTGCATCAAAGTGTTGCACAGATAGCAGTCTCTTTAGAATGTTTAAGGGAAGCAGAGGGGAAGAATTGTTTGGTGGCGGCATTCCACTGGAGGTGGTTAAAATAGTGCGGAGGACACGATCTGTTAAACATAGGGGCTGGTGGGGTAGAAGGCTCTGTCAAACAAGTGCTATTAATATTCATTAGAAAGAACAATGCCATGACACTGCAGAGTCCTATTTGACTGAATGTCCTCCTACTATGCAGCAATTCCTGCAATGCCCATGGCCAATGACAGATTGCAGAGTAGATGCCGCGAGCTTTACTCTCCCACAAGAATAAAACCCGTACAATAAGAAGGATTTTTATTTTTCTGTTTTTGTTCTGTATTTATTTGTTTTTGTGCCCTCGGGCTATTAGAACAGAAGTAAAAAGACCAAGAGTTCCATGAAGAGAGAAAGGGGACAAATGCCAATGAAAATCTTTGAGCATTTCCAAAAGATGCAGCGGCCTGGGGCATTTCTCATTTAGAAAGCAGTTGGAATAATACAATAACACTAAAGAAAAACAGTGAATTGCTTGCAAGTTGAAGCCTCGACAACAAACACTGCACATTACTGACTACTAGTAAAAATCTCAGTTGAAACTTTGACCTCTCTTGTTTTCTTCCAGGGTTTTTGAGTGTTTTTCTTTATTGATTTATGAGTATCATTGCCTCAGCCAGTGTTCATTGCCCATCCCTTAAATGCCCTTGAGAAAGTGGTGGTGAGCCGCCTTCTTGAACTACAGCAGACCACGTGGTGTAGGTTCACCCACAGTGCTGATAGGGAGGGAGTTCCAGGATTTGCCTCAGTGACAGCGAAGGAACAACAATGTACCTCCGAGTCAAGATGCTGCGTGGCTTGGAGGGGAAGTGGCAGGTAATGGCATTCCCATTGCATCTGCTGCCCTCGTCCTTCTAGGTGGTAGATTCAAAGGTGCTTTCGGAGGATCTTTGGTGACTTGCTACAGAGAATCTTGTAGATGGTATGCCACTGTATGTCAGCAGTGGAGGAAGTGAATGTCTTATGTGGTGCATGGGGTTCCAATCAAACACCAATCAAGCTGCTTTGTCCTGGATGACATCAAACTTCATGAGTAGGGTGGTGTGGAAATGTGCTCCTGGAGCAGTGGAAGTGTGCTGGGCCCATAACCCCATTCACTCCATCTACACCAGTGAATGGAGTGAAACCATCCTCGGCTACTCACATTAGCACAAGAAAGAAGAAGGCGGCCCGATGTGCATCTCGATGATTTTCTACTTTTATTTATTAGAATCATAAATCGTTGAATGGTTCTAGCTCAGAAGGAGGTGATTCACCCCATATTGTCCATGCTGGTTCTTTGCAAAAGAAATCCATCTATCTCACTCCCCTGCCTTTACCCCCTACCCTGCAACCATTCTTCTTCCGCCATTCTTGAATCAGACACGTTGCCAGGCATTGCTTTGTGGATCTTAACCATTGATTGCCTAAAAAGCTTTATCCTCACGTTGCTTCTTTTGCCAATCACCCATTCTCTGGTTCTAGATCCTTCCAACAATGGGAACAGCTTTTCCATGTGTACTCTGCCCGGATCACTCAAGATTTTGAACAGTTGCTTAGCCCTGTCTACGCCATTAGTGTTGGACCCTGGTGATGAGATAACACGTTGTCCCAATAATGATTTGAGAAGTGAGAAAGTTTCAACTTTCCTCACAAGCCTCCAGAGGTAGAAAGGATTCACCACGTCTTGCAGATTTTACAACAACAGACAAACGTTGGAAGAAATTCCCTCTAACTTCATTTTTGAAATAATTTAAGAGGGTTGTCAAGTCACAGATAGTGTTTCCATGGTATCATGCGAGATTAAATGGACGCGCATCAACTTGCAAAGACTTACATATTAACATTTCACAATGTATGAAAGACAATATTGTGGAACCTTCTGGAACATTTTATACTCAGTAAAGCCATGTTAGTATCCTGGCAGTTACATTGCATTGACGGAGACAGTAAACCAAAGCAGCTGCCTCGCGCTAATCCTCTGTGGTAGGATTGCCATAGCAACATGGCAAATTCGTTGTTGCTCTACAAATTCAGGAAAGCCTTGCGGTCTTTTCTCTAATCTTTTTATTTTTCCGAACATACAAAATAAATTACTTTTAAGAGTCATTCTCCTTCAGTCTAGACTCTCGAGGTTTCTTCTGTAACGTAGGACTTGGCTGATGGCACTGTTGCCCTGTGCAACACTCAACACTGCTCATATCAGCATCATCAGAACTCGGGTCAGATTAACAGGTCCCTAAAAATGGCACAGTGATTAGCACTGCTGCCTCACAGCACCAGAGACCTGGGTTCAATTATGCGCAAGGGTATTTTGGCCTTGGAGGGAGTGCAGAGGAGGTTCACTAGGCTGATACCAGAGATGAGGGGGTTGGACTATGAAGAGAGATTAAATAGACTGGGTCTGTACTCGTTGGAGTTTAGAAGGATGAGGGGGGATCTTATAGAGACGTATAAGATAATGAAGGGGATGGATAGGGTAGAGGTAGAGAGATTCTTCCCACTCAGAAAGGACAGCAGGACTAGAGGGCACAGCCTCAAGATAAGGGGGGGGGGGACAGTTTAGAACGGAGTTGAGGACGAACTTCTTCACTCAAAGGGTGGTGAATCTCTGGAATTCTCTGCCCGTTGAAGTGGTGGAGGCTACCTCACTAAATATATTTAAGTCATGGGTGGATAGGTTTTTGACAGACAAGGGTTATGGGGAGAGGGCGGGAAAGTGGAACTGATCCATTTCAGGTCAGCCATGATCTTATTGAATGGCGGGGCAGGCTCGAAGGGCTAGATGGCCTAATCCTCCTCCTATTTCTTATGTTCTTATGTTCTTATGATCTCAATTCCAGCCTTTGGTCACTGTGTGGAGTTTGCATGTTCTCTATTGTCAGTGTGGGTTTCCTCGGGTGCTCTGGTTTCCTCCCAAAGTCCAAACATCATAAAATCATAGAATCCTACAATGCACAAGGAGGCCATGCAGCCCATTGAGTCTGCACCGACCACAATTCTACCCAGGCCTTGTCTCCATAATCCCATGCATTTACCTTGCTAGATTACCTGACACTAAGGGGTAAATTAGGATAGCCAATTCACCGAACCCATACATCATTGGGATGTGGATTAGGTTGATTGGCCCTGCTAAATTCCCCCTTGTGACGTAGGTTAGCAGGGTAAATATGTGGGGTTAGAGGGATAGAGCCTGATGGAATTGTGGTAGGTGCAGATGCGGTGGGCCAAATGGCCTCCTTCTGGACTGTAGGGATTCGATGAATGCAGCTTTGGTGCTGCTGAGAAGAAAAGATGAAGGATGCATTGACTTTACCTAAAGGGGGGCAGTTTACAGTGTCCTTTTGAGATCAAGAATAGAGAGGACTAGTTGAGGAACTAGAATGGGTAGAAGCTAAATGGATACATGAAGGAGTCAGGAATAGAGGGATATGCTGGCAGGAATGGATAGCAACGTGTGATGGCAAGATATGGAACCAAAATATGGACTTTCTGGACAAAATGGTATCTTTTCTTTGCTGTAAATACTATGCTAGACCCAAACTGATAGTCCAGATAGTCAGTCCAAGGAGTGCTGCATCACCCATACCTCATCTTCTGGGTGAGGTATTAAACTCACCTCCTACCTACCAGCACAGGTAGATGTTAAAAGGGTATCTTGGCTAATATCCCTTTCTCAACATAGACCACATCATCGTAAAAAAAGATATTGGGCATAACTTTCTCAGAATTCAGCAAAAGGGCAATAGTGCACAGGAAGAGTGGTGTTGAATCCGCTGACAGCAGTGGGGGCTTTCTCCACCGTAGAGTGAAAAACATAAAGGAGTGGATCCTAAGATGATGGAGTGCAAGGGGCATCCTCTTCCCACTGAGCCACTGTGCTCCCCTGGGAGGGCTGCTTGCCAAGTGCACGCCTAGTAAGACCAGTCAGGGTTGTTCTGCCCTCACACCGAGGTGGATGGTTTTCCTGATGGTGGTGGTGAGGAGGATGATTCAGGTGTAGAAACCTGGTAATGATATAATAATTAATGCAAATCAGGCTCTCGATGTGACCCTTCAATGACTGGAGAACAATCAGGTCACGCATTTAAATCAGCGATTTGGGAGTTCTCTCAAAATGTTCTGCTCCCGTTACCAAACCTACTCGATACGATTGGGAGCACAAAACCCTCGATGTTAATCCTCATTTACCTCCTTTTTACTGCCTCACATCAGTCACTGCACAAAAGGTAACTTGCTGAGATTTTGGGATGTTTCTGAGAGGAATGAGAGAGTGCTGCAGGAACACAAGAGAGAGAGGAAGACTCTTAGGAGGTGGGCAGTACTACACTTCCCCAATCGATGGGCACATTGCTGATCTCTGTCAATTGTCTGCCCGGGTTAGACCTCTTGGGAAAAGGCACATGGGCTGGGCTGTAGTAACTCTAAGAGGTGCATGCTTCCAGCTTAGAAAGAGTCAGAGATTGTGAAATGAAGTGGAAGTGGGAGAGAAGGAGAAGGATTAGGTGTGAGGATACCATTCCAAGGTAAATACTCCGGGGGTAAGGGTTCAAACCTCAGCACAGCATCTGGTGGGATTTGGTTTCAAATAATAAATCTGGAATTGAAAAGTTAGTCTCAGTCATGGTGACCATGAAACTGCTGTTGATTATTATAGAAGCCCATCTGGTCACTAATGACCTTCAGGGAAAAAGATGTGCCGCCCCTGACCTGGTCTGACTTTCATGTGACTCCAAAGCCACAGGAATGTGGTTGACTGTGAACTGCCCTATGAAATGATTTGGAAAGCAGCCTGATTCAAGGGTAATTAGATCCAGATTTGATTTGATTTATTATTGTCACACGTATCAGTATAGAGTGAATAGTATTGCTTCTTGCATGCTATACAGACAAAGCATACCACTCATAGAGGAAGAAAGGAGAGAGTGCAGAATATAGCGTTGCAATCATAGCTAGGCTATAGAGGAAGATCAACTTAATGCAAGGTAAGTCCATTCAAATGTCAGATGGCAGCAGGGAAAAAGTCAGTTGGTACATGATCTCAGACTTCTGTATCTTCTCCTGACGGAAGAAGGCAGAAGGGAGAATGTCTGGGGTGCATGGGGTCTTTAATTATGCTAGCTGTTTTTCTGAGGCAGCAGGAAATGTAGACAGTCAATGGAAGGGAGGCTGCTTTGCGTGATGGACTGGGCTTCGTTCACGACCCTTTGGAGTTCACCACCCTCCTGATCTTGGGCAAAGCAGGAGCCATACCAAGCTGTGATACAACCAGAAAGAATGCTTTCTAGGGTGGAGCTGTACAAGTTGGTGAGAGTCGCAGCTGACATGCCAAATTTCCTTAGTCTTCTGAGAAAGAAGAAGCATTGCTGGGCTTTCTTAACTATAGTGTCAGCATGGGGGGGGACCAGCACAGGCAAGAGATGCTGGCAGTGCCAGTGATGTCCATATTCATAAAGGAATGAATAATAAGATATCCAGTGAAATACCTGAAAACCTTGTGATCTCCAATGTTGTGCCATTCCTCACTTTTGCCCAGGAAGAGTTCATTTCCTGCTGGGCAGTAGGGATCTATGGCACACTGGACCTCCAGGTTAGCTCTAAATGGTGCCTAGAAGTCCTCATTTCCAATTGATGGGCATGATTAATCAGGCAATGCTATCCCTCTGTGCATTTTCAGAGGTTATCCAATTTAAACTCCTCATGGAATTTAGCATGTGGATAAGAAGTTGGTGAAAGTTCACAGTTAACTGCCTGGTCCCACAAAGCAGAGGGACCCACAGACAGGACTCCTGAGCTTTCCAAACTGCAGAGGCAAAGGACTATGTTAAATGTCCCCTGGCCAGAATGTTTTCGTGCAGTACTGTGGTTAGCACTGCTGCCTCAGAGTGCCAGAGACCTGGGTTCAATTCCGGCCTTGGGTCACTGTTTGTATGGAGTCTGCACATTCTCTCTGTTCCTGGATGGATTTCCTCCAGGTGCTCTGGTTTCTTCCCACAAGATGTGTCGGTTAGGTGGAATGGCAATGCTCAATTGCCCTTTAGTGTTCCGAGATGTGTAGTTTAGATGGATTAGCCATGGTTAATGCTTGGGGTTATAGGCCTGGTTAAGATACTCCATCAAAGAATCAGTACATATTCAATGGGCGGAATGGCCTTTTCTGCACTGTAGGGATTCTATGATTTTTCTACCTCTAAAGTTGGAATGTACTTTCAAATAAATTATTTATTTAAAAAAATATACTATACATAACTCAGCATTTTTTTTGCACAAGGTAAGCCCTTGGCAAGTAAAACATATGGAAATGTGCATAACCAACAAAATCAATTGGATTTAAATTGAAGCCAAATGTGCATTAAGTATTTCTAGCAACTTAAGTCTTTTTTTCTCCTTAAGATGTGGATTCTAGTTCTGAGACATGCTGATTTTTTAAGATGAAAATCTTTCGAAAGCACCTCCTTGTCTTTCATAGATCTTTTGGGCCAAATCTTCCACCAAGTAATAATCACTATTGGATTCCGATCCATTTTACAACACTGTTTTGGAGCTGCACATCTGTTTCGCTGACCTCCATTCTGGATCTGCTGAAAAACAGACAGTGCAATAGCTCTATATGAGGAATATTACTTGAATTGGAGCTAATAGAGATAGGTTAGCAGTTAAGAATCATATCTTGTCATGTTTAAGTATTTCAATTGGTAAAAGTTAAGCTAATTCATTTGTTATTGTTAAACTGTATTTTTAAATAAAGTTTATTTTGATAAAAGCTTCCTAGCATGTCAACAGAATCACACCTGGAGTAAAATACCTCATCCTTACACTTATCCAAAAATAGAAAATAATATTATGGTCTGATTAGGCTTCATATCATACTTTGGAGTTTCTGATCCGTACATGCATGAGTGCAGGCTACATACATATCCCCAGGAAAGTTGTAGCTAATCAGTGTTTGAGTGGGAAAGATGAGAATCACAATGCCTGAAGGCGTATTTAAATCATTATAATCATCAATTGGGTCCAAAATTGCTTGCCAGACTTTCCTACAGCTATCTCTTATTAAATGAGTACCCAATGAACAGGTTTTTTTTCATCCTTGCCTTCCATTAACTCTTGTTTCTCTCTCTGCAGATATGTCCTCAGCTCTGGAGCGTTTCTCCTGCATTTTTTGATTGTTATTATCGATTTCCAGCATATTTGGCTTTGGTTTAACTTTGCTTACTGAGTCATAACAGAAGCATTGAAAACTTTGATTCAATATGGGGATGTTTTACCTGACTGTGCCTGGTGTCATCAAGCAAGGGCTTGGCTTATCAAACAGTTCAATGTGACAGGGGTATAGAAGGAGGAAATGTTGTAGCAGAGGCAAAATCAGTAAAGTGTGACAGAGGGGTGAGAACCTCAATGCAAAATAATGAAATTTTTTAAAATTCTTTCATGGGACAGGGATGGCACTGACAAAGCTAGTAGTCTTACAACACCAGGTTAAGGTTCAACTGGTTTATTTGGAATTGTGAGCTTTCAGTCTGCTACTCCTTCATCAGGTGAGTGGAGAGATTGGTTCACAAGCACGGCATAAAGAGGCAAAGACACAATTGCAAGGCAATTACATATTAGAATGTGAAGAATGGTTGGAACGCGAGTCTTTACAGGTAATCAAATGTGACAGCAACCTCAGGTGATGGGCAGTTAAACAGCAATACTCAAAGGTTGCTGGCCAAGTTCCACTTTTCCACAGATGAACACATCTTTTTGTTGTCTGCTTCCCATTCAAATGCAGGGATTTTTTATTCTCTATGAACGGTATGCTTTGTCTGTCCAAGAAGCAAGAAACAATACTTTCCACTGTATACTAATGCTTGATTTTGCTGTATTGACACTGTGAAGGCAATGTAACTCACCACAGAAATGTAAGTCTTTCCAATGCAAAGAATTCTTTCAATACAGTGAAAATGGTGTATCACAGCCAATCAATCTCTCCAGTGAAAGTGTGGAGTCACGTTCCTTCAGATGTTAATCATTGGTGGGGAATTTAATAAAGTGGAAATGGTGAAGAGCTTTTAGGTTTCTAGGTGTCCAGATCACCAACAAGCTGTCCTGGTCCCTCTATGCTATAGTTAAGAAAGCCCACCAATGCCTCTGCTTTCTTAGGAAGCTAAGGAAATTTGGTATGTCCACTACAATTCTCACCAACTTTTACAGATGCACCATAGAAAACATTCTTTCTAGTTGTATTACAGCTTGGTATGGTTCCTGCTCTGCTCAAGACCCTAGGGAACTATAAAGGGTCATAAACAAAGCCCAGTCCATCACGCAAACAAGCCTTCCATCCACTGACTCCATCCACACTTCCTGCTGACTCGGAAAAGCAACCAGCATAATCAAGGACCCCACGCACCCCGGACATTCTCCATTCCACCTTCTTTCATTGGGAAAAAGGTACAGAAGTCTGAGATCACGTACCAACCGACTGGAGAACAGCTTCTTCCCTGCTGCCATCAGACTTTTGAACGGACCTACCTCACATTAAGTTGGTCTTTCTTTAAGAACATAAGAACATAAGAACATAAGAAATAGGAGCAGGAGTAGGCCATCTAGCCCTTCGAGCCTGCCCCACCATTCAATAAGATCATGGCTGATCTGTTGTGGCTCAGTTCCACTTTCCCGCCCTCTCCCCATAACCCTTAATCCCCTCTCTTATCAAGAACCCATCAACCCGCTTCTTAAAAATATTTAGCGAGGCAGCCTCCACCACTTCAACGGGCAGAGAATTCCAGAGATTCACCACCCTTTGAGTGAAGAAGTTCCTCCTCAACTCCGTTCTAAACCGCCTCCCCTTTATCTTGAGGCTGTGCCCCCTAGTCCTACTGTCTTTTTTGAGCGGGAAGAGTCTCTCCACCTCTATCCTATCCATCCCATTCATCATCTTATACGTCTCAATGAGATCTCCCCTCATTCTTCTAAACTCTAACGAGTACAAGCCTAGTTTATTCAGCCTCTCCTCATAGCTCAATCCCCTCAACTCCAGTATCAGCCTAGTAAACCTCCTCTGCACTCCCTCCAGGGCCAAAATATCCTTGCGCAGGTGCGGCGCCCAAAACTGCACACAGTACTCCAGCTGCGGCCTCACCAATGCCCTATACAGCTGCAGCAAGACCTCCCTACTTTTATATTCAATCCCCCTCGCTATGAAGGCCAGCATCCCATTCGCCTTCCTGACCACCTGCTGCACCTGCAAGCTGGGTTTTTGCGACTCATGCACAAGGACCCCGAGGTCCCTCTGCACCGTCGCCTGCTGCAGTTTTTCGCCACGTAAGTAATAGTCCTTCCTACCATTCTTCCTACCAAAGTGGACCACCTCACACTTGCCAACATTAAATTCCATTTGCCATTTCCTGGCCCATTCGCCCAGCCTATCTAGATCCTTCTGCAGACTCTCCACACCCTCCGCACAATTTGCCTTTCCCCCAATCTTGGTGTCATCAGCAAATTTCGACACCCTGCACTCGGTTCCCTCCTCCAGATCATCTATATAAATGGTAAATAGCTGAGGCCCCAGCACCGACCCCTGGGGCACCCCACTAGTCACCAACCGCCAATCCGAATAGCACCCATTGACCCCCACTCTCTGCCTCCTATTTGACAACCAATCCTCTATCCACGCTAACACCCTACCCCCAGCTCCATGTCCCCTGACCTTCTGCAATAACTTCTTGTGAGGTACCTTGTCAAACGCCTTCTGAAAATCCAGAAAGACCACATCCACCGGCTCTCCTCTATCCACTGCCCTAGACACATCCTCATAGAACTCCAGTAAATTTGTCAGACACGACTTCCCTTTAATGAAACCGTGTTGCGTCCGCCCTATCAAGCAATTCCCTTCAAGATGCCTCGCAATTTCCTCCTTAATGACGGATTCTAACATTTTACCTACCACAGACGTTAAACTAACCGGCCTATAATTCCCCGCCTTTTGCCTGGCACCCTTCTTAAACAACGGCGTAACATTAGCCGTTTTCCAATCTTCCAGCACTTCCCCGGAATCCAGCGACGTCTGGAAAATAACCACCAAGGCATCCACTATAACCTCCGCCATTTCTTTCAGAACCCTCGGATGCATTCCATCCGGTCCTGGGGACTTGTCCACAATCAGCCCCTCCAGTCTGTCGAGCACCACCTCTCTAGTAACAGTAATGTCATTAAGACCCTCCATTCCTACCACCTTTCCATCTCTAACACCCGGCAAATTATTCACGTCCTCCTCCGTGAAGACAGAAACAAAAAAGTTATTCAAGACCTTAGCCATATCCCCATCCCCTACCACTAGCTCCCCTTTCTCATCCTCTAAAGGACCAACGTTCACCCTAGCCAGCCTCTTCCTTTTTATATATTTATAAAAACTCTTGCTATCCTTTTTTATATTAAGTGCTAGCCCAGCCTCATAGCTTCTCCTACCCTCCTTTATCAACTTCTTTGTCAATCTTTGTTGACATTTAAACCTTTCCCAATCCTCTTCTCGCCCACTGCTCTTAGCTACTCTAAATTCCTCCGCTTTTAATTTAACACTTTCCTTCACCTCCTTCGTTATCCACGGCTTATTACCTCTCCTCCTACAGTCCTTTTTGACCATCGGAATAAATTTCCGCTGAGCACCAAGAAAGATCTCCTTAAAGATCCTCCACTGCTCCTCAGCAGACCTACCTTCCAACGCACTCCCCCAGTCCACATTTGCCAATTCTTCTCTCATCCTACCGTACTCCCCTCTATTCAAACAAAGGACGCGTGTCCGGGAACCCACTTTCTCCAAACACAAGAGGCCGCGGATAAGAATCTACATAAATTATCTATGCGATGGCCGGGAATCGAACCCGGGTCAACTGCTTGGAAGGTAGCTATGCTCACCACTATACCACCATCGCTTTCTTTACACCCTAGCTATGACTGTAACACTACAATCTGCACTCTCTCCTTTTATTCTCTATGAACGGTATGCTTTGTCTGTCCAAGAAGCAAGAAACAATACTTTCCACTGCACACTAATGCATGTGACAACAATAAATCAAATCAAATAAAATAAAATGCATAATTACAGTTTTTTCTGCCTTTTTTTATCTCATGCAATTTAATCCGTGTTCGTGTCCCTTTATTTATATTTCTGTATCAGATTTTATAATTAAGTTACTCAATCCAGTTTACATAGGGAAAGGTAATTGCTTATTTCTGATTGGTTAAGGGGGATACAGGGTTGGTATCCCTCTTCATAAAGGTCCCAAATAGAACAGTCTCCCTCACATCACAATGATCAGCTTGCATTTCTGCATCCTTGGAAAACAGTTTAAATGCGTATGGCCCAGTCGATCTAATGGCCAACTCCATTAGAATCTGCGCTGCAGCAAAATATGATCAGTACGCTCAGACTGTAATTTTGCGGCCGCACGCACCCCAAGAATGAAAAATCCCACCCAAGATCAGTCGACCTTTGCATGGCCCATGTCCTGCCTGCAGTGGGAGTCTGATGGTGCTTTGCTGAAATGAAATGTATGCTTTACCATTGCGAGCCCCCAGTTGCATTGTTGGCTACTGGGAGACGTCTCTCAGTCAAACACACAATGTATGTATAAACCTGAACAGAAACACAGAGGAATGGTGGAATCACTTGAACAGTTCTTTCAAAGAGTTAGCACAGACTCAGTGGAATGATTGGTCCCCTTTTGTGCAGTAGAATTCTATGATGCCTTATTGCTATTCTTATTTTTGAATTTGTGTGTTTATTGTGTGTATACATTTGTGTTTGTGTGTAGCCTTGTCCCTACATGATGCTGCATATGGTTATACATATGTGTGCATTGCATGTTTGTGGGCACACATGCATGTTTTGGCTAAGTATCATAGAATCCTACAGTGCAGAAGGAGGCCATTCAGCCCATGAAATCTACCCCGACAGCAATCCCACCCAGGCCCTATCGCCATAACCCTAGGCATTTACCTTAGCTAGCCCCCTGACACTAAGAGGCAGTTTAGAACAGCCAAACTACCTAATCTGCACATCTTTGGGCTGTGGGAGGAATTGGAGCACCCAGAGGAATCCCACACAGACACGAGGAGAATGTGCAAACACCACACAGACAGTGCAGAGCCGGGAATCGAACCCAGGTCCGAGTGCCACCGTGCCGCCATGGTTGCATACGTGTGTTCAACTGCCGAATATCTTCCAGCATCCCAACATGCGATCAAGGGTAAACAATAGTAAAGAGCAAGATTGAATAAAGGAAGAGTAGACAGCGGCTGTAACAGCTGGCACGACCCTGAGAGACAGAGCTGACAATGTGCAGTCACTATATTCCCATGCACCCTATTATATTCCGTGATTAGTTAGGAATGGCATTTTAGTTTTTGAAGCTTGTTATTGGCATCCTCACATCACAGGAAAAAGAGTTTAAATGCTTCATCTCACTGGTATCCTGACTATAATATTACCGAAGTTGCTACTTAAGGTTATTTTACTTTTCATTATTTAAACATTGTACTGTTCAGAGTAAAGATTGCCCTTGGAAAGCAATAGGGACTTTCCTTATCATTTCCAATGAAGTATCAAGCACCCAAAGGTCCTGAAACTCAGTAAAGCTTCTCTTCCCATTCCTCCACTGTTGCCTCTGTGTTCCCTCAAGGAGTTATCCCTCACCCCCTCCGACTTTTCACCGACATTCTTTCCCTTAGCAGCATCAACTGAAAGTACAGTGTCAGTTTTCACATGATACCCAGTTCATAGAATCATAGAATCCCTAAAGTGCAGATGGAAGCTATTTGGCCCTTTGAGTCTGCATCGACCATAATCCCACCCAGGTCCTATTCCCATAAACCGCATACTTACCCTGCTAATCCCCTTGACAGTAAGGGTCAATTTAGCGTGGCCAATCCACCTAACCCGCACATCTCTGGAGTGTGGGAGGAAACCAGAGCACACAGAGGAAACCCATGCAGACACAGGGAGAACATTCAAACTCCACACAGACAATAACCTGAGGCCAGAATTGAACCCAGGTCCCTGGTGCTGTGAGGCAGCAGTGCTAACCACTGTGCCACCACATCTTTGGTTTAAAATGTCATCACAAAGATGACACCTCCTGCAATCCTGCATCAGAATATCAGCCTAGGTATAAGATGGGATTTTACGGCCTCGTTTGTTCCATTATATATACATGAATAAGATGGGAATAGAGGGATATGGTCCCGGAAGGATAGGGGGTTTTAGTTCAGATGGCAGCATGGTTGGTGCAGGCTTAGAGAGCTGAAGGGACTGTTCCTGTGCTGTAATTTTCTTTGTTCTTTGCTCTTTGAAACTGTAAAATCCTGCCAGAAGTCAATGGACATTCCCATTTTCCACCCCTCACTTTCTCCGATTCTGTGGCAGGCTGGGCGGTAAAATTCCGACCATTGTGTTCAAGGTCCTGGAGTGGGAGATGAGGATGCCACCAATAATGATAGTCCAATGGACCAGTATGACATTCTCATTTCCCAAAGCAGCCTGATGCTCTTATATGAGACTCACAAGATGGGATCAGGATATTGAATTTGTTGATCATCCAAGATCTTAATGAATGGCGGAGCAGGCTCGAAAGGCCGTATGGCCTATTCCTGCATCTAGTTTCTACGTTTCCATTATTTTGGTAGGACCAGCTCATTTCATATATCAGGTCTTTGTAGTCACAAAGTCATAAAGCCTGCAGTCCACCAGGCTGGGATGGAGCAAAATCTAGGTCTCGGAGGTAAAAGGACCTCGGCAACTCTCTGTCAAACCTCCAACACAAACATGATTTTAGCTACTTAAGCCTGGATTAATGGACCAGGGTGTATAAGACGCAGAAGTGCCCAAGCTTAATTTTAATTTAAATCCTTTCCTACCTCACCGTTTCCGAGACACGTTGTCTGATCGAATTCGTTCCTGTGTAATCTTACTGTCAGCTACGTGAGCTTTGCAAACGCTGGACAACTTCCAATCCCAATGCTGACAGTCGAAGTGTTTATCGTGAAATAGAATTTGTCAGGGATCTGACCGGCTGCCAAGACACATAACGACAGGCTGAACGATTACAAAGTGGACTCCTTCAGACAGAGGCTTTGATGAATGGTTGTAGAAGATTATGAAGGTTTGGGTTCATTGTAGTGATGTTCCTATCTCACTTAAAGCTCCCCCCCCGCCCCCACCACAAACACCTCTTTCCATCAAGATCTTTTAAGCCATGCAACTGAATTGCAGTCAGAATGCAGGCATAGCAACAGCAATCTTATACTTGTATATAATGGCTTTCTGCGGTGAACTATCTGATGCTAATTCACAGGGCTCTTCATTTCACAGATGTTCCAACATCATCACCGAGAGCAAGGAGTGACCCCGTTAGGGCCATCACAGTTGCATTTCACCACCAGTAGCCAGGACCGCCCCTATTCCTGATGGTGCGCCATCCCCAGCAGATGCCGGCCAACCAGAGGGCCAGTAGCTAAGCAGCTTGTGGGGTGCCTCTGCTAGCAGGGCCCATTCCTGGGGCTGGGCTCATCGAAGTCTGCACTCCCCTGAAGACAGGTAAGTGCAACCTAGGGGCGTCAGGGCCAGGCAAGCCTAGCGATGGGACGGTGGCCCCAGAGGACAGGCAGGATGGTTGCCGCGGGGGCAGACTTTGCTGCTGGAGTCGCCCTCCTTGGGCCAAAAAAGTGTCCAAAAAGGAGGCATCGCTCCCTGGAGCTGACTGGGAGGCTGCCGTGGTTTACCTGCTGATCTCCTCTCCTAGTTGTGGGTCCTCACAGTGCAGGCGAACTGCCTGGGGAGACAAGAAGAAGCCATTCATTGACCACTGAGGTGGCTCCATTGGGTCTTAGGCTAATGGGAAATTTGTCACCCTTCCCTTGCCAATTTGCAAGCCACCCTGTCACAGACAGTGACCCCAGACTGGAATTGAGCCTGGGTCCCTGACACCGTGAGGCGAGCAGTGCTATTCAGTATACCCAATGATACTTTGTCATATTTTGGGAAAATTCGCCCTGATATCCAAGCACAAAATCTGCAGTTGCTAAAAATATTTTGTCATATTGCCATAGCCTGCGCTTCAAGCAATTGATACACATTGAGCCCATTGGACCACAGTCAATAAAGAAACAGCTGACAGCATGTAGCACAAAGTATCCTTCATCAGATTGGAACACACTCCAGCTTAAGATGCTGAGGGATTATTTTCCACTGAGCACCCTGTTTGTAGAGAAGAACTCACATGTAGGCAACATACATTCTATTAGTCATGTGGCTGGGTTTAATGCATTTCTGTAGTGGCTGCAGAATGGAAATCAAACATTTCTTTCGATCAGCCATCTTCTCAAAGGAATTTGACTTTGGCTGAAGCCAAAGGATCAACCAAATAACTAAACTTGGACAAGGTACTTGACTCAACATTATAGTCAACGCAGGAATTTAAAATTCCCACAAGGTGTATTCCCTGATAAACTGCACTTTCCTCAGAAGCAATACTCTGTGTTGCGATCTCTCTCCATTTCATTTCCAAATGAATCTCCTGTTTAGTCAATGCATTGCTGCCATCTGTAATCGCACCCTCTTTCTACCTCTCTCTACATTCAGAAATCTCGCCAATGCCCCACACTTGAACTGTGTGTTGCCTTCCTATTTCCTTTTCTTCTTTCGATTGTACTTGTCCACTACCTTTTTCCCACCTTCCCTCTGAGACATTTTGCTTCACATGAAAGGTGCCGGTGTCGAAATTTGCTGATGACACCAAGATTGGTGGGACGGCAAATTGCGCGGAGGGTGTGGAGAGTCTGCAGAAGGATCTAGATAGACTGGGCGAATGGGCCAGGAAATGGCAAATGGAATTTAATGTTGGCAAGTGCGAGGTGGTCCACTTTGGTAGGAAGAATGGTAGGAAGGATTATTACTTACGTGGCAAAAAACTGCAGCAGGCGACGGTGCAGAGGGACCTCGGGTCCTTGTGCATGAGTCACAAAAACCCAGCCTGCAGGTGCAGCAGGTGGTCAGGAAGGCTAATGGGATGCTGGCCTTCATAGCGAGGGGGATTGAATATAAAAGTAGGGAGGTCTTGCTGCGGCTGCATAGGGCATTGGTGAGGCCGCAGCTGGAGTACTGTGTGCAGTTTTGGTCGCTGTACTTACGCAAGGATATTTTGGCCTTGGAGGGAGTGCAGAGGAGGTTTACTAGGCTGATACCGGAGTTGAGGGGGTTGAGCTATGAGGAGAGGCTGAATAAACTAGGCTTGTACTCTTTAGAGTTTAGAAGAATGAGGGGAGATCTCATTGAGACGTATAAGATGACGAATGGGATGGATAAGATAGAGGTGGAGAGACTCTTCCCGCTCAGAAAGGACAGTAGGACTAGGGGGCACAGCCTCAAGATAAAGGGGGGGCGGTTTAGAACGGAGTTGAGGAGGAACTTCTTCACTCAAAGGGTGGTGAATCTCTGGAATTCTCTGCCCATTGAGGTGGTGGAGGCTGCTTCGCTAAATATTTTTAAGACGCGGGTTAATGGGTTTTTGATAAGCGAGGGGATTAAGGGTTATGGGGAGAGGGCGGGAATGTGGAACTGAGCAGCGACAGATCAGCCATGATCTTATTGAATGGCGGGGCAGGCTCGAAGGGCTAGATGGCCTACTCCTGCTCCTATTTCTTATGTTCTTATGTTCTTATGTACTGACGAAATATAAGTTGTTGTTGCGGTTTGACTGAATTCCAGCTGGCATTCCCGCATTGTTCCATTGGCAAGAAAAGATTGCTTGAAGTAAATCTACATAATTCAGCTTCACTGTTTGAACGCTCTTGAGAAGAGGCAAAGGCAGATTGTGCGCTGTTTCTCTTACCTCAAATCCGCCTCAACACTACTGAGATGCCAGTCGCATGGATGAAGCCAAAGCATCCATAGCCAGCCCTTTTCCGGTGCTCTGGTTCAGGACCTGAGTACAAATGTCCAGCCAGACTCTCTAATGTAATACTGACTGAATGCTGCACTGTTGGAGGTGCTGCACTGTTGGAGGTGCTGCACTGCTGGAGGTGCTGCACTGCTGGAGGTGCTGCATTGTTGGAGGTGCTGCACAGCTGGAGGTGCTGCACTGCTGGAGGTGCTGCACTGCTGGAGGTGCTGCACTGTTGGACATGCTGGAGGCGATTCACCCAGCTGCGCTGCTTTTGTGGTGTAGCGGACTGGGAGATTCAAGTGGACGCCATTTTGTGGGCTCCCAACTGGGCACCATGGCCTCCACGAGCCTCCCAATGCCAGAAATTGGCGTGGAGCTGCATAAATATTAGTGATAGAACAAAGAACAAAGAAAATTACAGCACAGGAACAGGCCCTTCGGCCCTTCAAGGCTGCACCAACCATGCTGCCCGACTGAATTAAAACCCCTTCCCCCTCCGGGGACCACATCCCTCTACTCTCATCCTACTCACACACTTGTCAAGACGCCCCTTAAAAGTCACTACGTATCCGCTTCCTCTGGCAGCGAGTTCCCACTATCTTCTGTGTAAAAAACTTGCCTCGTATATCCCCTTTCATTCTTGTCCCTCGCACCTTAAACCTATGCTCCCGTGCAGTTGTCTCTTGCACCCCGGGAAAAATCTTCTGACTATCTACTCTGTCCGTGCCCCTCTATCAGGTGAAACGTTCACTACCATATATTTTAAATATCATTAGTAGGCTGGGCCCACTAGCATCTACCTCCCGGCCAGGAGTGTTTCACTCCAGCGAGATTTACAATAGCTCCCCTCTTGTGGCCCGATCCCGCTGGACTGAAGAGGCAAAGTGCCAATGCCCAGGCATAGGGCAGTGTGAGGGAGTGGGGCCTAGTGGGTATGGAACCTAATGGGGGTGGTGGGGCCTGAGGGGGGGCAACTGATGGGGATGGGGGCTCCCCCTGCTGGAGGGAGAGAGATCGGGAGATCAGGGCTGAGGGGATGGTGGGGGAGATTGGGGCAGGCCAAGAGCGGGACAGGTGAGGCTGGGTCCGGGCGCACCCAGCGGGTCAGCGATCGGGCTGTGGGGTGGGGTCGCACGGCCAGCGATGCAGGAGTTGCGGGGCTGGCCAGTGATCAGGGGCCTGGCAGTGTGGGGAAACTGTGCATGCGCCCAGCTAGGTGCTGACAAACTGGCGCACGCACAGTGGTCCGCTCAGCGCGATGCTGCTGACCTCTCCCGTGGGAATAGGCCACTCATTTTTGAACTGATTTACGCTCGGAAACTCTGTAATACACAGGGTGGGGGAGATTTATTTTGAAACTCCCATTGGAAAAAACAGCGCGATTTACTCAAGTTTTTACACAAATTCGACAGTCTGAATTTTTTGGGAGAATCGCCCCTGCTGTCTTTCAGACAAGACGTTAAACTAAGGCCCATTTGTCTTCTCAAGTGAGCCTAAAATATCTCATTACACAATTTCAGCTAACTCGTGATCTTTCCATGCACATTCACGCAGTACACACTGTGTAAATAACCGATTAGTCACAGTGATAACAATGACAACGGGGAAATGCTGAGAGAAGAAAAGGCAATCATTTACAAATCTTCTATTGCAATAAAAACATGCTGTTCCTACACTGGCTTCATATTCCAGGCTGTTCCTACAACCTTTTAAAAGTGTCAGTCAGCCAGGCCACTAATGTGTCAATAACAAAGACTCCAAACAATTCACACCTCTTAATCTTGTCCATATGAACTCAGAGACATTGTCAAAAGAGACCACAAAAGAACAACATCTTATAAGCACTTAAAAATGTCAATCAAGCAAAGTGATTCCAGTTGTCAAAACAGAATCCACTGCTGAGATAATTTAAGGGGAGGTGATGGTTTAGTGGTGCTTTTGCTAGCCCATTAATCCAGAAATTCAGAAAATGTTCTGGGGAGCCGGGTTCGAGTCCTGCCGCGGCAGATAGCGGAACTTGAATTCAATAAAAAAAAAATCTGAAATTGAGAATCTACTGATGACCATGAAACCATTGTCAATTGTCGGAAAAACCCATCTGGTTCACCAATGTCTTTTAGGGAAGGAAATCTGCCATATTCAACCTGGTCTGGCCTACATGTGACTCCAGGCCCACAGCAATGTGGTTGACTCTCAAATGCCCTCCAATGGCAATTAGGGATGGCCAATAAATGTTGTGATGTGGAGATGCCGGCATTGGACTGGGGTAAAACAGAAAGAAATCCCACAACACCAGTTTAGAGTCCAAACAGGTTTATTTGTGGCAAAACCGCAAGCTTTCGGGACAGCCTGTCCCTTCCCGATTCCTGTTCTGGGCTTGCCTCATTAGGCTAAGACAACAAAGTCCTACAGGACCAATGCCATCTTTCTAACCAGCCTTAGGCTGCCCCCATGGCCACCAAAGTTCTGTTCCGGGGTTCAGTGAGGCGTGATGCCATCCAGTACCTGCCCAAAGAGGCAAAGATTCTGTGCGCCAGGGGCACTTGTTACTGAGGGCAGATCCTGGCAATTTCCTGGCTCAAGCTATCCTCCCAAACCCCTTAGCAAAAACCCAACACGATGCCTTCGGGAGAAGAAGCGAGGTGAGAAAATCAATGAGAAAGGAAGAAATGGGTGTAGCTCAAAGGGAGATAAGGTAATCCAAGGGTTACAGCTATAGAAACAACACTGGCGTGTTGGTAGAAAACAGAGCAGCTGTGACATTGGCTTCAGTGCTAGCACTTCTGACCACAGCTATGCCTGGAATGCCACGGCGCAAAAGATTGGACAAGTTAGGAAAACAGTCAGGAAAGGAAAAACCTCATTCTCTAATTACTTTATTTTTTATCTGACAAACGTCGGAGAAGCAGATGGTTTGCGTTTAATAAAAATAAATCTGGAAGTCTGACTGTAAATGGCGTTGTAAGTGCTCAGAACAGCTGAGATTGCAATGTCGGTGGTAGTGGCTGATTGTGTGGGATTGTGGGGGGCTGGGGAAGGGGAGAAGGGTGCTGACAGCGGTGGAATGGACGGCTATACCTCAGATGTAAAAAATTTGGAAAACAAAATGCTTCCCTGCGACCTATTGGCCCGACGCTGATGTTGTTGTTTTGTGTGTCAACTTTGCTTCCTTCCTCTTCTGAGGACCTTTGTCTCTTGCTGCTGTTCAGTTGCATGGGAATGTCATTGAAATTGGATTCTTCTGTCTGAAGCAGACAATGAAGGACTGAGACCGTCCAACGCTTGTGGGGAAAACTGGCTCAGGGGACAGCACGCTAACCAATGACCTGAATATTTAGGATGATGGAGGTTTGGCCTCCATCAACTTCAGCAGCTCCAATGCCAAATTACCCTCTTTACGAGTATTGACTGGCAGCAGACTAGGCTTCTGCCCCTCACTTAGGAGTATCGGCTGGCAGTCTTGGGGAGCACAGTAAGAAGTCTTACAGCACCAGGTTAAAGTCCAACAGGTTCATTTGGTAGCAAAAGCCACTAGCTTTCAGAGCGCTGATCCTTCATCAGGTAAGTGAGGAGTTGTGTTCACAAACAGGGCATATAAAGACACAAACTCAATTTACAAAATAATGGTTGGCATGTGAGTCGTTACAGGCAATCAAGTCTTAAAGGTACAGACAATGTGGGTGGAGAAAGGGTTAAGCACAGGTTAAAGAAATGTGTATTGTCTCCAGCCAGGAGAGCTAATGAGATTTTGCAAGCCCAGGCAAGTCATAGGAGTTACAGATAGTGTGACGTGAACCCAAGATCCCGGTTGAGGCCGCCCTCATGTGTGTGGAACTTGACTATCAGTTTCTGCTCAGCAACTCTGCATTGTCGTGTGTCGTGAAGGCCACCTTGGAGAATGCTTCTCTGAAGATCAGAGGCTGAATGCCCGTGACTGCTGAAGTGTTCCCCGACATGAAGAGAACACTCTTGCCTGGTGATTGTTGAGTGGTGTTCATTCATCCGTTGTCATAGTGTCTGCATGGTTTCCCCAGTATACCATGCCTCGGGACACCCTTTCCTGCAGCATATCAGGCAGACAACATTGGCCGATTTGCAAGTGTATGTACCGTGTACCAGGTGGATGGTGTTCTCATGTGAGATGATGGCATCCATGTCGATGATCCGGCATGTCTTCCAGAGGTTGTTGTGGCAGGGTTGTATGGTGTTACGGTCACCGTTCTCCTGAAGGCTGGGTAGTTTGCTGTGCACAATGGTCTGTTTGAAGTTGTGCGGTTGTTTAAAGGCAAGAAGTGGATGTGTGGAGATGGCCTCGGCGAGATGTTTGTCTTCATCAATGACATGCTGAAGGCTCCAGAGAAGATGTCGTAGCTTCTCCACTCTGGGGAAGTACTGGACAAAGAAGGGTACTCTGTCTTGTGTTTGACTTCTGAGGAGGTTGATGCGATTTTTCGCTGTGGCGGGTCAGAACTGTTGATCGATGAATCGAGCACCATATCCTGTTTTATGAGGGCATCTTTTGGCGACTGGAGGTGTCTGTTGCCTAGGAGAGCAGCAGCTCATTGGTCCCTCCAGGCAGAGCGCTGCAGTGGTCGGGAGAGGCACTGCAGTGGGCTGTCTGGAACACAATCCCAGGAACATGAGGACAGCTCAGAGGCAGGGGTCCCAGAGTGAGGAGGGTAGGGAATGCTTTGGGAGGGGGGGAGTCACTGGGGACAATCGAGATCCCAAGTGATAGGCTGATAGAGGGGGAAGTTGGCCCAGATAAGGGGGCTTATGATGGAGATACTTCCCTCCAACCCCAAACCCCTTGAACTATCATCTGCCTGCCAACTTCAAAATTGAGTGGGAAACGGCCATTTAGTGGTCATTTAAGTACCTTAATTAGGATAAGGGCAAACTTCCCATCTGTGGTCCTGTTTACCCCAGCATAAAATCACTACCAGGCAAGGAGGGGGTTGGGGGAAATGGGGGATGGGAGGAGCATAAAATAAAGGCCTATGAGTTTAAATCCCCATTTCAGATGCTTGAACATGCAGTTTGGGCAGGAATTCCAGGGGCAGTGAGGGGACAGGACTCTGCTATAGGGTGTGTTTCAAGCTCTCATCCTCACTCCATGCTGACACCTAATAACTGACACCATTATTGACAACCTGGCCAATTAGTGGTCAGGAGGAACAATTGTCACCCAATTACAGTTGGCTCCTGAGGCCAAGGGGATTGGATCAAAAAAAAAGGGGATTGGACAGCGTGTGCTTAATTAGGCTCGTGGCTCTGTTTAAATGCAAATGGATGTTGTTGAATGGTGCATGATATAGGGGAACCTGGAAGTGGCTGTGTTTCTATATCACTGCCCTGGGCCTTCTGGGTGGGATAGATCATGGACTTTAGAGTTACTGTCAATCTGTACTGGGATTCCATAGGATAAAGTGCACAGTTACAGGCCATTCGGCCCAAACAGTTCATGCCGGCATTTAAGCTGCACTCCAGCCATCTCCCATCTTTCCTCTTCTATATCTATTGTTGTAACCCTCTTTTCCCTTCTTCTTGAAATGGTAGTCTAATTTCCCTTTAAGTTTAGAACATAGAACATAGAACATTACAGCGCAGAACAGGCCCTTCGGCCCATGATGTTGCGCCGACCAGTTACAAAAACAATGACCCACTAGCCTATACCAATCCCTTTTCGTCCATAAACCTATCCAGAGATCTCTTAAACGCCCCCAAACTAGACGCATTTACAACTGCAGCAGGCAGGGCATTCCAATCCCTCACCACCCGCTGGGTAAAGAACCTACCCCTGACATCCGTCCTGTAGCTACCCCCCCTTAATTTAAAGCCATGCCCCCTCGTGCTAGCTTTCTCCATCCGAGGAAAAAGGCTATCACTATCCACCCTATCTAAACCTCTAATCATCTTATATGTTTCAATAAGATCCCCTCTTAGCCGCCTTCTTTCCAACGAAAACAACCCTAGATCCCTCAGTCTCTCCTCATAGGACCTCCCCACCATATCAGGCAACATCCTAGTAAACCTCCTCTGCACCCTCTCCAACGCCTCCACATCCTTCTTGTAATGCGGGGACCAGAACTGCACACAGTACTCCAAGTGCGGCCGCACTAGAGTAGTGTACAGTTGCAACATTACACTGCGACTCCTAAATTCAATCCCCCTACCAATAAACGCCAAGACACCGTACGCCTTCTTGACAACCTTATCTACTTGATTCCCAACTTTCAGGGATCTATGTACACACACACCTAGATCCCTCTGTTCATCCACACTATTCAAAGTCCTCCCGTTAGCCCTATACTCGACACATCTGTTGCTCCTACCAAAGTGAATTACCTCACACTTCTCCGCATTAAATTCCATCCGCCACCTCTCGGCCCAGCTCTGCAACCTATCTAAGTCTCCCTGCAGACTATGACACCCTTCCTCACAATCTACCACACCTCCAACTTTGGTGTCATCAGCAAATTTACTAATCCACCCAACTATACCCTCATCCAGATCATTAATAAAAATTACAAACAACAGTGGCCCCAAAACAGATCCCTGAGGCACACCACTCGTAACTGCACTCCATGATGAATATTTACCATCCACCACCACCCTCTGTCTCCTATCTGATAGCCAATTCCTGATCCAACTTCCTAGATTACCCACAATCCCATACATCTGCATTTTCTGCAGAAGCCTACCATGGTGAACCTTATCGAACGCCTTACTAAAATCCATGTATACCACGTCAACTGCCTTACCCCCATCCACCTCTTTGGTCACCTTCTCAAAAAACTCAATAAGGTTAGTAAGGCACGACCTACCTGCTACAAAACCATGCTGACTATTTCTAATCAATTCATTACACTCCAAATAACTATAAATCCTATCCCTAATAATTTTTTCTAAAACCTTGCCCACAACAGAAGTAAGACTCACCGGTCTATAATTCCCGGCAAAGTCTCTGTTCCCCTTCTTTGTCTATTGCTTTGGACTAACTGCCAGTAACATTCATTTTCTCCATCTTGATAAATATCTCTTGTATATTCCCCACAGAGACATGTCTTTTCCGAGGTCCAGAGCACTTTGGCAAATTGTTTGAACCTGAGTTTATCTTTCTGTGGGCTGCTGGTGGCCAGAGAAGCTGGAAGGTGCCTTTCTTCCTTCCTGGTGTAGAGCTCATGATGTCAATCCTGACACCCCTGTTCGGCTGCTGCCCAAGGTCAGATCAGCTTCCTCAGCACAGACTGGGATTTGAACCTCAACCTGCTGATATGTGAAGCTAGTACAATCCCAGAACTGACACAGGGGCAGAGAGAGCAGCTTCTCATCCTTAAATGCAACTCTTCAATTGACAAAAATATTGACAGTGAAATCATATGATAGGCCAACAAATCTGATCAAAATGCATTTTCAGTAACTCTTCGCTTAAGGAGGGCACAGAGGAGTTACTGAGGAAATGGGTAGTGCCAGGAGCGTGAGTTCAAACCCATTAGATTAATCCAAAGTTTATTTTCTACTTTAAAGTTTATTTATTAGCGTCACAAGTAGGGCTACTGAATAAACTTTAAACTTATGCGAAAAATGTGATGAAGTTAATGTAGAAATCCCCTAGTCACTAAACCCTGGCTACTGTTCGGGTATACAGAGGGAGAATCTAGCATGGCCAATGCACCTACCAAGCATATCTTTCGGGTTGTGGGAGGAAACTGGAGCACTGGGGGGAAACCCATGCAGACACAGGAAGAATGTGCAGACTCCACACAGATAGTGACCCAAGCCAAGAATCAAACCTGATGCTGTGAAGCAGCAATGCTAACTACTGTGTTACTATGCTGCCACAGTGTTCCAAATTATAGTCAGATATTTACCGGACAAAACAAGTCTTTCAATCCAGTAAATCTATGCTCATAATCTATCTTATTCATTCCCAGGATATGGATGTTGCTGGCTGGCCAGCATTTATTGCCCATCACCAGTTGCCCGAGGGAAGTTCAGAGTCAACCCACATTGCTGTGGCTCTGGAGTCACATGTAGGCCAGACCAGGTAAGGATGGCAGATTTCCTTCCCTACTGACATTAGCAAATCAAATCGGTTTTCCTAACAATAACAATAGTTTCATGGTCATAAATAGATCCTTAATTCCAGATTTTTTTATTATTGAATTAGTATTATCATTCTTCTTTGGGACATGACGTAGCACAGACTCTGCTGTCTCAAAGCCGATAAATGCAATCTTCTTGGAGATCCTCTCCACTTGGATCCGGCAGTTTGCGGTGTCATTGGTAGTCATGATGTGGAGATGCCGGCGTTGAACTGGGGTAAACACAGTAAGAAATCTCACAACACCAGGTTAAAGTCCAACCAGTTTATTTGATAGTAAACCCACAAGCTATCGGGGTTTGCCCCTTCGTCAGGTGAATGGAGAGCTCTCCGCTCACCTGACAAAGGGGCAAACCCCGATAGCTTGTGGGTTTACTATCAAATAAACTGGTTGGACTTTAACCTGGTGTTGTGAGATTTCTTACTGTGTTTACCCCAGTTCAACGCCGGCATTTCCACATCATGTCTCAGAGCGCCAGGGACCTGGATTCAATTTCAGCCTCAGGTGACTGTGGAGTTTGCACTATCCCCCCCCGTCTCTTCATGGGTTTGCTCCAGACGTTCCAGTTTCCTCTAGCCCAAAGGATGACTACAGTCCAAAGATACGCGAGTTAGATGGACCATGCTAAATTTGCTCCTTCACGTCAGAGGTTTAGAAGGTAAATACATGGGGTTGCAGGGATGGTGCCTGGATGGGACTGTGGTGGGCGCAGACTTGATGGGCTGAATGGCCTCCTTCTGCACTGTAGGGATTCTGAGGCTCCTATTTAACCATTTTAATTCGAAGTGCTGAGTGGACTTGAAACTGGGAGAGTTTCAGATCCAACTTTTAGACCCATTCTCAGGTGTCCCCATACGCACTCTGCCTGAAAAAATATCAGCGATTCTGAATCGCATTGCACAAACCTGCGAGTGACACTTAACGCACCTGAAATCCTACAGCTTCGATCGGCGTCTCCAGCTGCACATGTGCAGACAAAAAAAAATATAGAATGTGGCTCTCCTGCCACATCTCTCCTGGACCAGATAATGCCTTCCCCTGGCCCCCACAGACATTGCCCCATCCCCACAGACATTACTGACCCCCTTATCCCTCCACTCTCTCCACCACCCAGCCCAATCGTGGACCTCTCCCCACCTTCCCCCTCACTGATCACAGGCAGAGTGGCAGCGGACACCCCTCCCCCCTCACTGATTGCAGGCAGAATGGCAGTGGACCCCCGCTTCCCCCTCACTGACCTCAAGCAAAGAGCCATTGGACGCTTGGCACTTACCTCCTCGCTAGCTGGGTGCCCGAATTGGACTTTTGTGGAACATATATGTTTCACGCCAATTCTGGATGGGCAAACGTGGTGGTAAAGGGGGGAAGTGCTGGGAAGGTTGGGCGTGCAGCCCATTAAGTCAACTTAAATGCACACAAATGCATTAAAATGGCTGTTGTGCTCATTTAGGGCGCGGTCCCAATCAAGGCCATTTTCGGGCCTTTGTAAAGGGGGAACCGGTGGGGAGGTGGGCATGGATCACGCTACTCGCCTCGCGTCCAACCTTACCAAGGTTTCCTGCCCGAAAATAGGCGCAACTTGATGATGAAAATCGGGCCCTATGAGTCTATGAATTCAAATTTTGCCAGCTGCCATGGCAGAATTTGAATCTCAATTCTCAGAGCATTAGCTGAGTTTCTGGATTAGTAGTGATAATACCACTAGACCTTCACCTTCCCTTTATGCACAAAAACCTCTTTCCATTCTTCTTCATTGCATACTATCAACACACACATTTAGTCCTTTCTTCTTCACGTACTCATCCCTCTTCCTCGTAAATGCATTTGTGCTGTACATTCAAACCACTATTGGGGAAGAGGTGGGGGCTCTCCTGAATTCTCTACTGGATTTATTAGTGGTTTTCTTATCCTTATAGCACCTCAGACTGTTTATGGGTGGTCTACTTATAAGTTTGCAGATGACATGGAGATAGGCGGAGTTGCTGATAGTGCCAAGGACTATCAGAGGATACAACAGGATGTAGATAGATTTGAGATTTGGGCACAGAAATGGCAGATAGAGTTTAATCCAGACAAATGTGAGGTGATACATTTTGGAGGATCAAATTTAAGTGTGAATTATACTGTAAATGGCAGAACCCTTAGGAACATTAACATACAGAGGGATCTGGGCGAGCAGGTCCACAGTTCCCTAAAAGGTGGCCAAGGTGATTACGAAGGCATGTGGCATTCTTACTTTCATCAGCTGGTACATCGGCAGGAGTTCAGAAATGATGTTGCAGCTGTATAAAACCTTGGCTCGGCCGCATTTGGAGTATTGCATGCAGTTCTGGTCACCACATAATCAGAAGGATGTGGAAGCTTTGGAGAGAGTGCAAAGAAAGTTTGCCTGATCTCGAGGGTGTTGGCTGTGAGGAGAGGTTGAATCAACTAGGATTGCTTTCACTGGAAAAACTGAAGCTGAGGGGAGACCTGATACACGTCTACAAAATTATGAGAGGTATAGACAGGGTGGATAGTCAGAGGTTTTCTCCAAGGAAAGAAGTGTCAATTACAAGGTGCACAAGTTCAAGGTCAGAGGGGGAAAGTGTAAGGGTGATGTGTGGGGGGAGTTTTTCACACAGAGAATGGCAGGTACCTGGAACGTGCTGCCACAGGAGGTGATGGAAGCAGGCACATTAGCAACGTTTAAGAGCTATCTGGATGGGTACATGAATAGGGAGGAAATTGAGGAATATGGACCAAGTAAGGACAGAAGGTATTTTTTAGCTCAGTTAGGGTATCATGATCAGCGCAGGCGTTGAGGGCCAAAGGGCCTGTTCCTGTGCTGGACTTTTGTTTGTTCTTTTCTCTCTGTTCTTCATGGGTGAGTAATATGTACCACTCCATCTGTAGTGAGCCATTATTACAACACAGAACCTTTAGCAAAATAACACCACCTACCATTCTGCCACCTCCAGTCTTCTCACCTTTAACAAAAGAAGAGAGGGGTCTTCCTTTGTTCTCAGGGAACTGGATTGTAACCTAAATCCTAGAGGTGAAGTGGTTCACAGACATTTTAATGCACATCTTCCCGACACTTCGGACTGGAAATTGGATATGATTGAGCCGTCCTCACAGAGAGTAGTGTGGAGATAAACCATGCTGGATATATGTGGCACAGTGGTTAGCACTGCTGCTTCACAGCACTGGGGACACAGGTTCAATTCTCGCCTAATTCTGTGTGGGATTTGCACATTCTCCCTGTGTCTGTGCGGGTTTTTTTCCAGGTGTTCTGGTTTCCTCCCACAGTCTAAAGGTATACTAAATTGCTCCTTAGCATCCTCATATGTGTAGGTTAGATAGATTGGACATGGTAAATGTGTGGGGCCATTGGAATAGGCTAGTGGAGAGAGCCTGGGTAAGATATTCTGTCTGAGAGTTGGTGAAGACTCGATGGGCCGAATGGCATCCGTCTGCACTGTAGGGATTTGAAGATCTGTGCAGAATGTGCCTGTTACTCAGTTCTAGTTTCTCAGCAGATGAGTCTCCTTTGCTCCAAGTTTTGGAATTCTGGAAGGGTATTGCCACTATTTCTCCCAAATAAGTCAAATCTGGAGTTGCTGGTCTCATAACTCGTAAGTCATTGTAAGTAAGGATTGGAGAAAAAAGCTTTGCTGATTTCTTTTGGCCAGTTTAGTTTCTGTAATGTTTTTCTTTGAGGATATTTTATTTACAAACAGGGGCTCCTTCCCTCTGAGCAAATTCAAGAAAAAGGGGAGATGGAATGCAGTGTAGGTGAGAGCGTACCTGTGAAGCACTGTGGCATCTACAGTGGCTGGCATAGTGACTGGGACACACTTACTTCAGTTGCATTACAGCACTACCATTGGGGTTTTGCCTCGCTGGGATTCTGGATCTGGCAGTGGATTGGCCAGCAGCTCCTCATTGCCATCAGTACTGCAGGAAGCGATGGTAGCCGCTGGAAATACATCCATGGGAAACCCAGTGCAGTGATGGGAGTGAGGGCACAGTGGAGATCGTGGGGTTTGTGGGGGGAAACACAGGAGAAGGAGATGGCGAGATCAGAGGGAAGGTCACGGGAAAGTCTTTCAGCAACGCCAAACCCCCAAAACCATCCAATGCCGGGTTTCTCAATTGGATACAGGGAGCCTGATAATGAGGGACAACCCTCCAGGAGGGCCCGGGGGAGTTTGCTCATGCCCTTTGGCAGAATCGGGAAAACCACGTCACTCCCAATTTATCCCTGAGTCAACACTAACATGTGGTTGGATCAGGGCTGACGTGTGCCAATTGGCTCATTCATGAGCCAATTAACATACACTCAAGACCCTCCCCTTTAAATTGCTGCGACCTGTAATTCTTGCAACAGCACAATATTTCTACCACAGATCAATATATTCCTGACTATTTAATATTTCCGATATTGACAACAGATGCCCACCAATGTGCCAACCTGGCTCTGTGAACTTCAGTGCCTTCAGCTCAGAGCATGTTAAAGGCACATCACCAAAATGATGCCCAAGTTGGGTCCCAAAAGGAATATTCCTACTTTTCTGGTATGCTGTTCCCTCTGCCCCACTGCCCACAGCAAGAGAGAAGGTATCTTAATCCCATTGACCAGAAGAGAGCTGGAGCGCACATCCCAGAAGTGGCAAACTGCTTTCACATACTCTGTCGCTCAGGACCACAGCATCAGGGGAAAATGCATCTTAATCTTAGCCATAGGAGGTGGATTACAGGCTAAATCTCAGGGATGAATGATCTGCCAGAGCTATGCAACCAATACAAACTCCAGATAACTTGCTTGTATTGAGACCAATAATCAGACAAGACTTGCTTTCCTCAATCATGTGTCCAGGTATAATTATTGATCAGGAAACCAAGGGCTAATGTAAGGCACAGAAAAATGTCATCCCTTTGGAAATGGACGCACCAGAAAATGGAACATAACAGCTTCCAGGACACCGACAAATAAAAGCATTAGAGCGCTTGGACGCAAATATCCAAAAACAAAATCAGCTGTTAAGAACATTGGGCAGGATACAAAAAGGGCTGCCAATTCAGTTTGAAGTTTATTTATTAGTCACAAGTAGGCTTACATTAACACTGCAATGGAGTTACTGTGAAAATCCCCCAGTCACCACACTCCGCGCCTGTTTGAGTATACTGAGAGAGAATTTAGCTTGGCCAATGTCCCTAACCAGCACGTCTTTCAGACTGTATAAGGAAACCAGAGCACCATAAGGAAACCCATGCAGACACGGGGAGAATGTGCAGACTCTGCACAGAGAGTGACCCAAGCCAGGAATTGAACCCGGGCCCCTGGTGTTGTGAGGCAGCAGTGTTAGCCACTGTGCTACCGTGTTGCCAATTCACTAACATTCAGCTTGGGACCCCACCCATCACTACAGGAACATTTGTCATCTCAATGGGGGCGGCACAGTGGCACAGCGGTTAGCATTGTTGCCTCACAGCAACAGGAACCTGGGTTCAATTCCCGGCTTGGGTTACTGTCTGTGTGGAGTTTGCACATTCTCCCCATGTCTGCGTGGGTTTCCTCCGGGTGCTCCAGTTTCCTCTCACTGTCCAAAGATGCGCAGGTTAGGTGGATTAGCCATGCTAACTTGCCCCTCAGTGTTCAAGGAAACTAGTTGGGGTTATGGGGATGGAACGTGGGTGGGATTGCAGTCAGTGCAAACTCGATGGACTGAATGGCCTCCTTCTGCACTGTAGGATTCTATGATCCTATTCTCTGACTCAAAGTCCCTGCTGCATCCTCCATGTGAACCACCAAGCCTAAACAAACACCTCAGCTCACTTCCTGTCACCCTTAATGTTACTCCTTTTCAAGTTTGGTTCCTCTTTGAGAAGTGGTCTTGAAGCATTCATGTTGAGAAGGTGGTAGGAGTGGAGGAGGGGGTGGGGGGTGGTATGTAGAAGGGGTGAACCTTCCTTTTTCTCTTTCCAGACACTGTAGAGCTTTTCTGGTTTATTTCAAACACTCCAGAGTTTGGTGTGCTGTGTCAATATTATTAAATGTACAATATAATTGTGGTGAGTGTGTCTCAACCGGCTTTCTTTCAAGCTAGAATCTGAACTCCTTCGCATTTTGCTAACTCAGGAATTCATTTATTGGTAGACTAGGTCAGCGATTTTTATTTTTAAATTTATAAGGAATTAAACGTTTTCTTCCGGTCCTATCTCCCGAACCACCCCTGAAGCAGGGCCAACAGCTACAGCTGTAGAATACACAGATAACACAAAGCACATGTTCTGCTTTCTTCTAGCCCTGTCTGACTGTGAGAACCCACACAATGGCTTTTGCTGACATACGTCCTTCCCAGAGGATGCCTGGGGTCCACATCTTGCCCAAGCGCTCCCTTTGTTTTATCTTTCCAGCAATTCCTGATGCGTTTCCAGCCCTTCGCTGAAGGAGAGCGACAGCGGCGACCTTTCGCAGAGCAAGGGAATAACACGCCTTGGGGTTTCCACAAGGAAACAAGGAGGAATCCTGCGCTCCACTGTATCACGTATCAGCAGCTGCCTTCCATAAATAACATGGTCTCCAATATTCTGGAGTAGGTGTAGCAATAGCTCGAGCGTGTATCTCTAAAAGGCATTCTAGAATGTGTGCCGGTGGGAATTTTACAATGCATCCATTACCAGCACAAGTTGGAAGTGGAGCTCGATTACCACCCATTAGTTTTCAGCCAGATGGAATGTTTTTCTTTTGAGTGGTCTGTCTGTAAATCTCCAAGATGTAAACCAGACAGCAAAAAAAAAGTTGCTTGGCAGTACAGAACGCAAACGCTGCTGGAAAGAGAGACATGTTCATCAGCACCCTTGTCTCCTATAACATAAATTGTTGTGATTGTTTGAAATCTGTCTTTCGTGCCGTTTTATCCCGATGAGTGCGAGGTGACTCAGCAACGTCTCTCTCTCTCTCTCTCTCTCTCTCGTCAGGGGACAGACAGCAGAAAGTGCGATTTTTAATTTAATCCCGGCCACTCACTGCTGCGTGCCGTCACGTGGAGGGGCGGTCCATTGTCGAGGAAGTCTCATCACTGGGAAAGCTCAGAACTCTGCTCATCCTCCCTGGATCTACCCCCCTGTGCGGCCCATCCACCCAGACAGCCCCTCTAACTCCTTTATACAAACTGCAACAACAAAGTTACTGAGCCCTTGGCCAGATGTTTACCATCGCGCCCACCCCGGAATCGGAGCAGGCGAGGCTGGCAGAATAGAACTCTCCATTGGCCTTGGGTGGGATTTTACAAGCCTCGCCCAAGTGAAGTCGTAAAATCCTGTCCCTAAGTTCTAATTAAACATTATATCCATGAGTTAGCCATTTATAAATCAAGCCTACAGGGGAATTTTCTGCGTGTTGTAGAACAGGGTAATTCTGTATCTGAGATGCTTCCACAGAATCAACATTAACAGGAGCTGCAATAGTAGATACCCCTCTGGCACAAGGAGTTCATTCATATTTACTTCCGCAGAGACATCAGTTACGTCTATAACATGTCAATCAGGTATTTCGGTGTTTACAGGTTCAAAAACACTTCTTGATGGCAGTACTGACTGCTGGAACATCTCCCTACTCCTGCAATGATCCACATGTTTATGAATGATCTGTATCTCCATGTCTACTTGGTATGGTACAGTCCGGCCTCAGGGAAAATTCGGGAATCTAACTTGATCTGTTGATATTAAGACCCCATGTTGTATTATGTACATAATGTAGTTTTTATTGTTGTGGTGATGGCCCATTGATAAGATCTTGTGGCTTTAACTATGTACAATTCCAAATATGGTCTTACATGGAACTATTCCATGCAGGCTTGCTGCTTACCAATCTCTGTCCTGGACAGTTCTCTGACCATGTGATTCCAAACATCACTCTGTGGGCAGTGCTACTCTCCAGTCCCATGTTGACCCTTGCTCTGCTGAGCACCTTACATTATGATGCATGCAGGCATAAGTCTTATCGCCTGACAGTTCTTTCCCAATCTCGCTCTGTTATGTGAGAAGGAATGGGAGTGGATCTCTCTTTCTGGTACTTGGGTCGTGTGATAAAATTTCTTCTCTTTCCAGCATTTCAGTTCAGCATCTTTTTCATCAACTATTTTAACATAACGGTTCTTGTGCTTTTCCATTTGAGTCCCATTTCAGCAATCTTGTTCTGGTACATAACCTCAGTTTCTTTCTCTGTCTGAATTATTGATTCTGCTGTCAATTTCAATGTTTTTACCTTTTCAGTTAATTTCTCATAGAATCATAGAATCCCTACAGTGCAGAAGGAGGCCATTCAGTGGAGTCTGCACCCACCACAATCCCAACCAGACCCTATTTCCATAACCCTGCATGTTTACCCTGCTAATCCCCTGATACTCCAGTCAATTTAGCATGGCCAATCCACCTGACCCGCACATCTTTGGACTGTGGGAGGAAACTGGAGCATCCGGAGAAAATCCACGCAGTCACGGGAGAGTGTGCAAACTCCACACGGACAGTGACCCAAGACCAGAATTGAACCCAGGTCTATGGCACTGTGAGGCAGCGGTGCTAACCACTATGCCACCGTGTCACCCCGCTAGTGGGATGCCACAGTGTTCTGTCCTCTGGCCCCAACTATTTACAACCCATGTGAACGGCTTGGATGCAGGGTTAGAAGATACTAGAGCCAAATGTTCAGACTACACTAAAACAGGTGGGAAAGCAGGTTGCAATGAGGCAATGAGAAATTAACGAGCAGATATGGATAGGTTAAGTGAGTGGGCAAAAACCTGGCAGATGGAATTTAACATGGGTAAGTGTGAGTATCCATTTTGGTCAGAGGAATAAACAGGGAACATGTTTGTTCTCAGTGGAGCAACAGAGGTTGAGAGGTGACCTGATTGAACTCTACAAGATTATGAGAGGTATGAACAGAGTGGATAGTCAGAAGCCTTTTCCCAGGGTGGAAGAGTCAATGACTGGGGGGCACAGATTTAAGGTGTGAGGGGTAAGTTTTAACAGAGATGTACGATTTTTAACACAGAGAGTGGTGGGTGCCTGGAACTCGTTGCCGGGGGAGGTAGCGGAAGCAGATACGGTAGTGCCTTTTAAGGGGAGTCTTGATGAGTACGTGAATGAGATGGGAATAGAGGGATTTTGTCCCCGGAAGTGTAGGGGGTTTTAATTAATTCAGGCAGCATGGTCGGTGCAGGCATGGAGGGCTGAAGGGCCTGATCCTGTGCTGTAATGTTCTTTGTTCTTTATTATCTAAATAGAGAGGAACTTTTAAATGCTTCAATGCAAAGGTGTCTTCGTGCATGAATTGCAGAAAGTCAGTATGCAGCTGCAGCAGGAACAAGGAAAGCAAATGGAATTTTGGCATTCATTGCTACTGGAATAGAATATAAAAGCAGGGAGGAGTTGTTGCAACTGTATAAGGCATTGGGGAGAGCAGGTCTGAAATGCATTGCACAGCTTTGGCCCACTTACTTGAAGAAGAGAATAAATACATTAAAGGAGGTTCAGAGAAGTTTCACTAGATTGATTTCAGTGATGAAGAGCTTGTTAACGAGGGGAGACTGAGCAGTTTAGACCCATAGTCACTGGAGTTTCCAAGGATGAGAGGAGATCTTATTGAGGTATATAAGATGCTACGAGAGATTAACAGGGCAGACGTAAAGTGGATGTTTCCCCTTGCTCTACAATCCAGAACGATGGCATACAGTTTTAGGCTATGGTTCAGCAGATTTAAAGGAGAAATGACTTTACCCCAAGTGTCGTGAATCCGTAGAACTCACTATACCAGAGTGCAGTGAACACCAGAACATTAAACTATTTTAAGGATGTCTTAGATATGTTTTTAATTAGTACAGGGATGAAGGGTTATGGGGAGCCAACAAGAAAATGGAGATGAGGGCAAGATGAGGTCAACCATTGTATTGAATAGCAGACCAGGTTCAAAGGGCTGAATGGCCTACTGCTCCTAGTTGTTGTGTTCTTACGTGTGGGAGACAGGGGCATGTGTGACAGACGGGTGTGAGAGACAGGGGAACAGGTGGATGTGTGAGAGACTGTCGTAGGTATGAGAGATAGGGTTGGGAGTGGTGGGGGGCTTGGGGAGAGGTGAGACAATTGGGGCTGGGAGCAGGCTCTGCCGGTTTGTATCTCTTACTGTCTGCTGTTGTTGCAGGTGTCAGTGTAGTACAGTTCCTCAGCCCTCTCGTTCATCTCCAGAGAAACCGCCTAGATTGAGGAGGCGAAGTGTAGGCCTTACATTCATCCTGTGGGGTATTGCAGCTGGGCTTGGTGCTGTCCTCGCCCAGTCCCCATGCAGTCACACTTCCAGTTGCTGGAAAGATGTCAGGAATGAGTGCGCTGGCTGATTTTGTCCCTCCCTTAGTCCAGAGAGTGAGAACTACATCAGACATTCCCACAACAAACTTCAGGAATTGAATCGGGAACTCATGGAGTTTATGACTGAGCGGTACATTGAGGAATATATTTCCAAGCTGCAACTGGTTTTGTTTTAACAGATCCTTGTTGCTAAGCAGTACTCACAGGGTAACAGTATGCGGTGACTCGGATGGATTTGTGCTGTTGACTGTGATGGTCCCTGGGAGTGAACAAACGGTTAACTGACGGTGAGTGGAGTAGAAAGCATATGGAGGATATGACTCAGTGTACGGTCCTGTCCTTCGGGAAACCCTTCACTACTCTTTTGTGTCTCCCCAGTTCTCCTTCTATCATCTAATCAGATTCTCCAAGCAACCTGATACAAAAAGGCACTTGCCTTTGATGTAGCCACAGGGGACCTGGCCTCTGATATCAGGCCAGTCTAAACAGTGTGCGGCCGTGTCTGGAACTGAGCGTGCCCGATATCCCAAAAGCCGCACCTCGAATTTTCACTTCACACGTCAGAAAGAGGAACAGAGAGAAAAAAATAATGAATTGATCGAGGAGGGTCGGAACAGAGCATCAAGCTTTTCAGTCAGTCGCAGGGAGGAAATGAACAGTTATTCAGTTAATCTACTACTACTCGATTCATGTCAAACACTGAAGTACAAAGGTGTTTTCACACAGGCAATGCAAAAGTCCAGATCTCCATTTGAACGTGTCCCGTGTTTGTATTTCTTAATCTAGGGGAAGATGCACCAGGTTCGGAAAGCCAAGCTATGCTTTGTTTCATGATAACATTGTTTCCAGTGACTGGAGTCATCCAGGCCATGAGCCTTTCATGAATAAATGTGAGCATTGATTTCCATCTCCCTTGGGTTTGGATACGTGAAGCGAAAGAAATCCGTTCGGAGGTCGCTGTTGATAACAGACCAGCAGTCTGCAACCTCTTTACAAACTGAAAACAATTAATCATCCCTGATGATGTTGGACTGTCTTCTTTACCTACGAGGTAACTTCCAAATCAAATAAACCTGGGATTTCCTTTTATTGTTGTCGAGGTTAGGGCAAAGGAAGTGTTAGTGACAGTGTCGAGCGCTATAGAAGCTAGTGGCATGAAGGTAAGGTAGCAGAATGTGTTAACAGCAGAACAAAGGGCAGCGTTCTGTGAATGCAAAACTGCAATCATTGTAGAGCTCTTGTTGTGTTTTGCAGTAATTTTTTAATGACTCAAGCACTTTTGTGAGTTGATTTCACAGGGTGTTAAGGGCTGAATTTCCCCGGTCCCGTGCTGGCTGACTTGGTGACAGTACTGGTGTAGGGGAGAGAGGGCGGGTTGGTTGAAACAATGGTGAGGGAGCCACAGCAGGACTGATCTTGAATACATTCCAGCCACCAGTAGCAAGCTGGCAATCGGATGGGATGCCCACTCCACTGAGGTTACTAGTCAACCATTCACATTTTTCATTGTCCCAGTCCTGGCCCACTCCTCTCTCCACTGGGCCATCTGTCACTTGTTCTCAAGTTTTGCTCCCACAGAATGCTGACCTTTGTTGTGCTATTAACACATCCTGCTATCTTACCTTTATGCTACTATCAGCACCGTCTTTGGTCCTCGACCCTGTCATGAACACTACCTTTGTCTTGTACCTTAAACATCTTTTTTTCCAATCTCTCCTAGCTCACACCTACCCTAGATCTTCCATGTAATCCCACATGCCTCACTCCCTCTGAAACAGTATAAACTCTGTCACATCTCCATCTTTTCTACTCTGAAGAAGAGTCGTACAGACTCAAAGCATTAACTCTGTTTCTCTTTGCATAGCTGCGGCGATTTGCTGACTTTTTCCAAAATTTCCTGTTTTTATTTCAGACTTACAGCATCTACAGTATTTTGCTTTTATTATATCCTTGTTAAGACTCCAAATTATAGTTGATTTTTCAGTCTCAAATTTTGCTGTTGTTGAAGCAGCTCCTACACCATGTGCAATAGAGATACACATTAACTGTGATCTGACTGAATGATTTTCATTGAATCCTACAATGCAGAAGGAGGCCATTTGGCCCATCGAGTCTGTACAGGCAACAATCCCACCCAAGCCCTATTCCCATAACCCCACGCATTTATCCCAGCTAGTCCCCCTGACACTGAGGGGCAATTTAGTTTGGCCAATACACCTAACTCGCATATCTTTGGACTGTGGGAAGAAACCAGAGCTCCTGGAGGAAACCCACACGGACGTGGGGAGAATGTGCAGACTCCACACAGTGACCCAAGCCAGGAATCAAACCTGGGTCCCTGGCACTGTGAGGCAGCAGTGCTAACCACTGTGCCACCCTGAATGATGCAGTGAACTCGAGTGGCTGAATGTATTGTGTTAGTCATGTTGTTCCACGTTGGAAAAGGGTCATTTTAAGAGTCCGATCATGTGACATATTGATGACACCATCGATAATGGCAGTCTGTCCTAACAATCTGTAAACAGTCCTCCATTAAAGCTCTTGCTTGCTTTGTATTTTCATGGTCTGTAAGCCTATATATTAGAAAACTACAAGAAAGCTGGTGACAATGTGGTTGATCAACACTGCAAGCATCTGAAAAAGAATTGCAGAAAAGAGAAAAATTGTCAATCCACGCTGCCGCCACCCAAAGCGATTAAGAAGATATTTCACTATGAGTTGGTTATGGGGAGAGGGCGGGAATGTGGAACTGAGCCACGACAGATCAGCCATGATCTTATTGAATGGCGGGGCAGGCTCGAAGGGCTAGTTGGCCTACTCCTGCTCCTATTTCTTATGTTCTTATGTTTTTTCAATGAATGTTTCATTGTCTTAACAAAGCTTCCAGCTCGCCCATTTGTGGCAGGATAATAAGGAGTAGATCAGATGTGTCGGATTCCGTTCTCCTTGAAATAATTTGTGAAGTCTTACAAAATGAACTGTGTCCCTTTGTCACTGTCAGATTTTTCAGGGTAAAAAGATGGGAATCAGTTGTGGGAATTACCCCCCTTCAGCACTATCCCCCCACCCTGTCCTGGCAGGGCAAAGGTAAGCACTCTTAATGGCATATATTAATAATTTGGACTTAAATAAAGGGTGCAAGATTAAGAAGTGTGCAGAGGCTGATTTTAATCGCGAAGAAGAAAGTTGCAGACTGCACAAAGACATCAGTGGACTGGTCAACTGGGCAGAAAAGTAGCCAATGGAATTCAATCACAAAAAGTATCTGGTAAAGGATTTGGGGAGGAAAAATAGTTACTGAAATATGTGATAAATGGTAACATTCTAAAATGCATAGAGGAACAGAACAGATCACTAAGAGAACAGATAGATAAAGTGATGAGGAAGGCATTTGAGATATGTTCTCTTACTGGAAGAGGCACAGGATATAAGAGCAAGGAAGTTATGCCAGAAGTATATAAAACAGCAGTTAGACAGCAGCTAGAGAATTGCACACAGTTATGGTTACTTTACTGTGTTATAGAAAGAACGTCATCACAATGGAAAGAGTCCGAAAGCCTTGGATGTTCCAAGACTATTCTTCAAAGTTCCAATAAAAGAGAATTTTAACATAACAAAAGATTACAGTTTGGATTCTCTACCTGTGAGGAACACTGTCAGGAAAGGTGGTTTATTTTGAAAAAAAGCACATTTGAAAGACACTCGGATATGCATTTGAAATGATGTGACTTACAGGGCTACGGACCAAGATCTGGAGACTGGAATTCGATTTGCTAGCTCTTTTTCAGTTATGAACATGATGGGCCGAATGGCCTCTACGTTCCTAAGTAAAACTCCAAGCTGGACAGCCAGATGAAAAACACACAGCGGTCCATCAGTGATAAGGGTTCAAGGTGAAAGAAAAAACTGCAGGATGGATTTGGCTTTGCTTCAGTTCTATCCCTGGCCCCACTTTCTGTTTAAAGATTGTGTTACTATACAATCTATCTACACCACATTTTTAAAAGCTACATCAAACACATTTCCATCCATTCGAGTACCTTTCTCTTCCAGCTGTCAAAGCACAACTTCTTCTACATTACATTGGGAAGCTTGCAAACTCAATCAAGGCACGTTCGCTGCTGGCACAATGAAGCATATGCCCCACACTCTACCCCCCCTGTCCTCTTCCCCCCACCTTACTTCCCCCTGCTGCCCCCCCTCCCTCCCCACCCCCTGACTTAAAGCAAGGGAAGCATCTGATGGAAAATAAGTTAATGTATATATTACATTCTTTTTTTATAAGTTCAGGAAGGAAAGTCATAAAGGAATTCTGCAAATGGAATCACGGACATTAATGGTTCACATTCAATCTACAATCTCGAGTTTTATTGAGCAGGTGTGAACTCAATCAGTTAAAACTGTGCTTGCGGTTTCTCAGCATCGGTTAAAGTACAGCTTCAACCTGCTCAAAGCATAAAAGCTGATAAAGGGGTGGATGAAGAGTGAAAATCCTAGGCAGGATGTGGGGTTAAGAAGCATAGAATCCCTACTGTGCAGAAGGAAGCCACTCAGACCACTGAGCCTGCACTGACAACAGTTCCACCCAGGCCCTATCCCTGTAACCCCACACATCTATACTGCTAATCCCCCTGATGCTAAGGGGCAATTTGGCATGGGAAATCAACCTAATGTGCACATCTTTGGGAGGAAACTGGAGCACCTAGAGGAAACCCACGCAGATACGGGGAGAATGTGCAAGCTCTATACAGAGAGTGACGTAAGGCCAGAATTCAATCCTAGTCCACGGTGCTGTGAGGCAGTAGCACTGACCACTGTGCCAGCGTGCCACCCTGACAGAACAGTAAGATACTGGGCTTTTGAACCTTCACAGGAGTCAGAATAGATGATTTAAACTCTGATAGGGGCAGATGTTGAAACTTGTGATAGCTTGTGGTGAGGTGGGATAGGATAGGGATGGGATTGTACTGTCTCTCCTGTTGGTGGGATTTTCCAGTGAATGGGGATTTAAATGGATCACCAGATCCACCCCAGCAAAGCCTGCCAAAAACATCAATTCCAAGCAGAAATCCAGGTTACTCATATTTCAGATCTGTCACACTGAGATCAGCCTCATGGACCTCTCAGTGCTGAACATATGGTCAAAGTAACCAGAGCGCAACACATGAGGATCTAACCTCTCAGCAGCGCACATTTTAATTTGGACTTCATCTGACTTAGGGTTTGACTGTTTTGGCTACGTGAATTAGGAAATCAAAAGCATGCTCGATTATAATCCAACATCGAACCGGTTTAGTACAGAAAGTCCAAATCCTATGTTGGAATGTGTAATAACGCCACGTAAGTGAAAATCCCATCACCAAGTTACTTTAGTTACACCATACATCTGTACACAGCCAGCTCTCCAGTTGTTCCCTGCTGAATGCAGTCTGAGAGTCTGACATACCTGCTTTAAATAGGGAGCATAAGGCTCACTGATTTAACCATCAATTAGGACTCATCAGGTACTTCATACTCTGGCAAGCCAACCTCATAGCCTGGCTGAATCATCACAGAATGAAACATGCAGAACATACAACACAGGGGATGATGTAGGAGAACAAACATTTAATGGAGATGGTATAGAAGGTGCAGAACCCAAAATGAGATGGCGCAGGATATTGACGGCCAATAGAATGGTAGAGAAAACCCAATATTCAAATTGAGCCCAATATTTAGTAACATGAGATTGGGAAACAGGTTGCAATAATGGCTTAAATTCTGATGTTTTCTTTGGAACTGATGATAAGGCACAGAAAACCTCAACAACACAAATAATTCATGATTCCAGTTCCAATGGACAGTGCAGCATACAGTATCATAGAATTCCTACAGTACAAAAAGAGGCCATTCAGCTCATTGAGGCTGTACTCACCATAATCCCACCCCAGGCCCTATTCCTGTGACCCCACGCAATTACCCTCCAAATCCTCCTAAAACTAGGGTCAATTTAACATGGTCAATCAACCTAACCTGCAATCTTTGGACTGTGGGAGGAGCACCCAGAGGAAACTCACGCAGATACAGGAGGAATGTGCAAATTCCACATAGACAGTGACCCAAGGCCAAAGCCTGGGATCCTAGTAGTAGAGGTATTTTTGCAAGAAGACTTTTGAATAGTGTGAACAAAGTGTAATGCAGCAAAATTTGTGGATGATACTAAAATAGGTGGGAAAGCAGGCAGTGAAGAGGATATAAAGATTCTACAGATGGATATAGATAGGCTAGGAGAATGGACCAAAATTTGGCAGATGGAGTTTAATGTGGATAAGTGTGAGGCTATCCATTTTGATAGAAAAATTAGAAAGGCAAATTATTACTAAATGGAAAGCAAATTCAAAGTGTATCCAGGCAGCGGGATCTGGGTGTCTATACTCATGAATCACAGAAAGTCAGTGTGAAGGTGCAGCACATAATAAAAAAGGCAAATAGAATTTATTGCAAAGGGACTGGAGTATAAAAGTAGAGAAGTGTTGTTGCAATGGTATAGGGTGTTGGTGAGACCATATCTGGAGTATTGTGTCCAGTTTTGGTCTCTTTATTTGAGATAGGATGTGGTGACATTGGAGGCAGTTCAGAGGAGGTTCTCCAAATTGATTCCGGAGGTGAAGGGGTTAGCATATGAGGAGAGATAAAACAGTTTGGGTTTATACTTGCTGGAGTTTAGATGGTTGAGAGAGGTTCTGATTGAGGTATATAACATTTTAAAAGAGATTGATAAAATAAATGTTGACTAATTGTTTCCTGTTATGGGGCAATCTAGAACGAGAAGTCACAGGTATAGTTTGTGAGGCGGTAGATTTAAAACTGAGATGAGGACCACCTACTTCTCGCAGATGGTGGTGAATTTGTGGAACTTGGCTGCCCCATAGCATGGTGGAGCCTGAATCATTAAATGGTTTCAAGAGGATGATGGATATGTTTCTAATAAAAAAAAGGAAAGAGGGATATGGGAAACAGGTGGGGAGGTGGATTTGTAACAAGGGAGAGATCAGCCACGATCTGATTGAATGGTGGAGCAGGCTCGAAGGATTGAATTTGCGTAGTCCTGGTCCTAATTCCTATGTTCCTACGTTCCTAATAGCTGGTTCACATTTACAAAATTTCCAACCACCTTCCAATCTAAAACTAGATTGGTGGCAACCTTGCCAACAGTCATGAAACACTGAAACCCTTTCTACCCCAGTAGCAATACTCTGGCACCTGTTCAGGTACACTGAGGTAGAATTTAGTATGACTGATGCACCTAACCAACACATCTTTCAGACTATGGGAGGAAACTGGAGCACCCAGAGGAAACCCACACAGCGAACGTGCAGACTCCACGCAGACAGTGACCCGAACTAGGAATTGAACAAGGTCCCTGGCGCTGTAACGCAGCAGCGCTAAGCACTGTGCTGCCGTGCCACCCATAATTCTACAAATCATCCTACAAACGACCAATGACCCTTCGCCAGGACATGGCCAGAAAAGATGCTTTTCTCTTCAAAGGTGTGCGGTTTAGGTAGATTGGCCATGATAAATTGTCCCTTAGTGTGAGGGGCATTAACAGGGTGAATACATGAGGTTACGAGGATAGGGCCTGGGTGGGATTGTTGTTGGTACAGGCTTGATGGGCCAAATGGCCTCCTTCTGCACTGTAGGGATTCTATGGTTCTTCCATATTTCACAACTCCATCAACATGGTAACATTGTGAGGGTAGCTTAAAGCTCATAAAAGACTCCATATTTCTCATACTTTACAGTTGATTGCTAATTGACTTCATATTCTCCGCTATAGGCTTCAAAGCCTCTACTTTGTGTAAGTGGCCTGCTTAAATGTCTATTTAAAATGTTCTCCATTTCGCCAACTGCAAAATGGACCATTACTTTCCTTTCCCCTGGGAGCAGTTCAAACACTCTTTCATCATTTTAAAATATTTCCTGTGTCATTCACCTTCTCTGCGCAGAGGGCAATAGCTGATAATTCATCCATGTCTCCCAGTGTGTGGTTCGTGTAGGTCTACGTGCTCCACTGGTCTGTTGATGCTGGTGTAGTGGTGAGCATGGCTGCTTCCCAAGCAGTTGGCATGGGTTCGATTCCCGGCTGTCGTAATCTTTAGTTTCTTAAGCAAGTCAATTGGGAGGTGGCAAACTGAGATAGTTACTGGGCATCTTGCTTCCAAATTTCAGGTGGGTGCAATTAAAATATAAATAAGCTTCAGCTTCACTTTTCTGCCGTGTGTTTCTGCAGCTTTGTTGGTTTAGGCATCTGTTTAGTAAACGGGAGATCCAGGATTCGAATCCCAGTTGAGACTTATTCCATTTGAAGCAATCTACGCCATCAACCAGCTTAAAAAAAAACAATGGAGACTTTTAAGCTGTTATTCTGGCAGAGTGGGAACTCTCTGCACTCGATTTGAACAGAAAGTTAACTCCCCCCGCCTCAGCATTGAGTAATCAGAGGCTGTTCCCCCCACCTCCCTCAGCCCCACCCAACATGATCAATGCTGGCATCCCCATTCCCCTTACTGCCTGTTCTCCCCACTGCCACCATCCTTTGCGCCCCTCAACAAGTTTACAATTTTAAAAACCTGTTGAGAACCTTGCCAACGTGACATCACATCAGCGAGGTAAGAATATTCAGTGAGGGGGGATAATTTAGCAAGTTGTTGATTTGATTTGATTTGATTTATTATTATTACATGTGTCAGTATACAGTGAAAAGTATTGTTTTTTTGCACGCTATCAGACAAAATAAATCGTTTATAGAGAAGGAAAGGAGAACATGGAGAATGCAGCGTCACAGTCATAATTAGGATCAACTTAGTAAGAAGTAGGTCCATTCAAAAGCCTGATGGCAGCAGGGAAGAAGTTGTTCTTGAGTCGGTTGGTAAGAGATGTCAGGCTTTTGTATCTTTTTCCTGATGGAAGAAGGTGTAAGAGAGGATGTCCAGGGTGCATTATGCTGGCTATTTTTCCAAGACAGCGGGAAATGTAGACAGAGACAATGGATGGGAGGCTGGTTTGCGTGATGGTCTGGGCTTTGTCCACAACACTTACATGAAAATTTATTAAAATGTACCAAAATCAGGTCCTTGCCCAGTGAGTGCGGGATCAAAACTCACCCCCTCCCCCTCCACTATATGCACTGTATGCATTAGGTCTAAGGGCCTCACACACCTTCTTCTCTGCTTTCCTCATATACACCTCTGTTGTGTGTGTTATATGATTGCACGAAGCAGAGAGGAAAGTTTAAAATGTTGAGCTGAGAAATCTTGAGGAGACTATCCTGGTTCAGTGTGATAGATCATGGCAGGACTAAGCAGGGTAGATGTAAGAAGGATGTTCCCGATGTTGGGGTGTCCAGAACGAGCAATTTCATCCCCCAGAAAGTGGTCAGCCTTTGGAATTCGCTACCACAGAAAGAAGTTGAGGTCAAAACACTGAATGTTTTCAAGAAGCAGTTAGATATAACACCTGAGGTGAAAGGGATCAAAGGATTTGGGGGAAGGCAGGATCAAGCTACTGAGTTGGATGATCAGCCATGATTATAATGAATGGTGGTCACAGCCTTGGGTCACTGTCTGTGTGGAGTTTGCACATTCTCCCCATGTCTGCATGGGTTTCCTCCAGTTGCTCCAGTTTCCACCCACACTCCAAAGATGAGCAGGTCAGGTGAATTGGCCAGGCAAAATTTCCCCTTATTGTCCCAGGGTGTGTAGATTAGATGGTAAATGTGTGGGGTTATAGAGATAGGGTGAGGTGAGGGCCTAGGTAAAATGATCTGTCAGTGTGTCAGTCAGAATCAATGCAGGTTTGATGGGCTGAATAGCATCCTTCTGCATTTTACGGATTATATAAAACAGCGAATCCACTGATGCTATATGAAAGCTCATCTGACTAAATCTATCTGTCTGGCTTATCCTTCCATCCGTCCTAAAGTCCATCTGTCTATAAATGTATACCTTAAAAATATCCAAATCTTCTAAAACCCTCAATGACTCCATGAGGGAATACATTAAATTAGAAAAGACTATTCTTCAAATGTTCCTAATTTTCCAAGAATGGGTGCTTAGAACTTTTTAAAAATAGTTTATAAGTAGATCAAAGCAAATTATAAGTGGTTTTAATGTGGTTGCATTCTTCCTCTGACACTGTTAAGTTGAGGTTTCTCTGCCAAATGTCCATGTGAATGCTGTGGGTAAATTGTGCATGATGTTATAGGAAGGATAGAGTTGTTTCTCTGCCTGCTAAATCCTGTGCTTTGATCCTCACATCTGGTGTAACATGCATTTTCTCTCCAATGCAGGTCATTTAATTCCTTTAAGTTAACCCAGTGAGATCCCCATTGTAATCAAAGCCACATTAGTGCCAAGCACTTCCTTCCCCTTGGGTGTTAGCCATGGCTCCATTGGCAGTACTTATCGCCTTTTAAGAGCAGCGGGAGTTGTTCCCAGATCTTTGCCAACATTTATCCCTCGACCAACAAGGCTTATATGATCAGATAACCTGGTTGCAATCTCTTTGCTACTTCAGGGATCTTGCTGTGTGCAAATTGGCTGTTGCATTTTCGACAGATGCAAATCCTTTGGTAATCAAATAAATATGACAGCGTGTACTATTTATAAGTAGCAGGCTGCTACCACTGATTGCAAAGTCTAGAACTCAATGTTATAATCTCAGGATATAGGATCAGTCACTTAGGATGGGGATGAGGTGAAATTCATTCATAAGGTTATGCATCTTTGGAATTCTCCAATCCAGAGTTGAGGATGCTCACATTCATTAGATTCTAGACTGAATTTGACAGATTTTTCAACATTAAGGGAACTGGGAGATAAGGGGATCTGATGGGTAAGTGAAGTTGATATATATCCCTCATGATTTTATTAAATAGCAGATAAATTTTGATGGGCTGTAGGCTCTGCTTGACGTATGAGGAGCCTCTGAGGACTATGGGTCTGTACTTGATGGACTTTAGAAGGATGAGGGGGGAATCTCATTGAAACTTACAGAATACTGAAAGGCCTGGATAGAGTGGATGTGGGGAAGATGTTTCCATTAATAGGAGAGACTAGGATTCGAGGACACAGCCTCACAGTAAAGGGACAACCCTTTGGAACTGAGATGAGGAGGAATTTCTTCACCCAGAGGATGGTGAATCTATGAAATGCATTGCCACAGAAGGCTGTGGAGGCCAGGTCATTGTGTGTATTTAAGACAGAGATAAATAGGTTCTTGATTGGTGAGGGGATCAAACATTATGGGGAAATGGTGGGAGAATAGGGTTGAGAAACTTATCAGCCATGATTGAATGGCAGAACAGACTCGATGGGCCAAATGGCTTAATTCTTATCCTACAACTTATGGTCTAAATCCCAATTCCCTCTCATTTACTGCTGAACACAGTTTGTAACCAGGACTGATGTTCAGAAACAAAAGGTAAGAAATGTATTAGTATTTGTGAATATTGATAATAAGGTATAATTTTCAGAGGGTAATATTTAATGTTTTCTCTGTCTAGAAGAAAGCCATAGTTAAATTCATGCTGGACAAAAGTGATTATGTGTACTTCAATTCCACCTGGGATTCTATTATGCTTAGAGAGGTTTATAGCATACAAAATAAAGAGTTGCAGACATTGCTGAACAACCAGAGAGGGAGAGCTTTTCTTTGCTCTTTGTTCTTTTAACTGGAAGCTATAACAGTTGATGACAGGCAACTAGAGGGGGAAAAATGTCTCTTAGCTTTTCTAGAATAAAAGCCATACAGTGGAGTAATGGTTACGAAAACCAGTGCCAGAAATCTAAAGGACAGCTATTTAAGGGAATTAGAGAAATGAAGAGGAGTTATCAGGGAGCCTGAAGAAACAACAGGAAACTGGGAGCAGAACAGGGTACTGTTCATTTCAAGTCACAAAACTGAGAAGGAACTAGTTCCTGAGGAGTTGGGAGGTCAAATAGCAAAACAAGGCTTTTTGGTGCATCGAGTCTGCATCGACAAAATTCCCAACCAGACCCTATCCTTGTAACCCTACATATTTGCCCTTCTTACCACCCCCCCCACCACCACCCCCACCACCACCTCAGATACAAAGGAGAAATTTATCATGGCCAATCATCCCAACCTGCACATCCTTTGGACAACATTATCTCAGTCAGGGAGCTCATACTCCAAGAGGCCAACCTCATGGGCCTCGTTGATGTCTTTACAACAACTCTTATCGATTATGACTACGACAAAGTATAATTTGTCAGTTTGGGGCCTGATTACTGGATGATAGTGACGGGGGTGTGCCACCCCCTTGTACCTTTCCTCCTTCAGGCATGAATTTTATTTGTCTTCCTGCTACATTCGCTGCAGGAAGCCGTCCAGCCACATGGAAATCATCCAAGCTCCAGATCAGCTGAGTGCAACGCCCAATTTTAAGAGGAGAAAAAGGATCAGCTTGGCATTGATAAGAGGGAACTTTATATATCGGAGCCTCCCTCTCAGCTACAGCCTGGATGATATGGATATGGGAGCGATCAGGCATTGACGCTGATGCTGTTTATTTTGGTGTCAGTCATATGTAATTTGAACATTGTGCAGGAAGCAGAAAGCAATAACTACCCTATAAATCAGCAGCTGTTTGCCTCCACCCACCCTGGGAGTGTCAATGACTGACCTTTTATCCACTTAACACCACAATTGCATTTATGGAATGGAAATCCTTCTAATTCATTACTGAAAACTAACAATCAAAATGCTCACTTTCTGAAAGCTGTAATGTGTGATGGTACATTTCAATTTGAGGTTCCCAGTGCTTATTAGAAGCAGATACTCATTATCTTACAGAAAGCAGAGCTCAAAAGCAAGAAGCATCATGGGTTCGCATACTTCTCTTTCAGTTTTGAGAGTTGGGTTTGACTTCAGTTCAGGGTGGCACGATAAAAATCGTCTCTTCCCCCACCTCCCCTCTCCCAATAACAGCTACTGCTGCCTCACAGCGCCAGGGACCAGGGTTCAATCCCAGTCTTGGTTAGTTGTCTTAGTGAAGTTTGCACGTTCTCCCTGAGTCTGTGCGGGTTACCTCCAGGTGCTCCAGTTTCCTCCCGCAGTCCAAAGATGTGCAGGTTAGGTGGATTGACCATGCTAAATTGCCCCTTAGCGTCACAAGATATGTAAGTGAGGGGAGTTAGCAGGGTAAATGGATGGGCTGGGTAAGGTGCTCTGTTGGAGAGTCGGTGCAGACTCAGTGGGCTGGACAGCCACTTTCTGCCCTGCCAAAGAGGCAGAATAATTTATTCAAATATAATTAATTGTTAATTTGCATGTGTTTCATGAACCCAGTGCTGAATCATCCAGGCTCACTTGCCTTTATCCCACCGCTGGGTGATGTTCTCTCTGGCGAGGAAAACCCCTGTTCTCCATGAATGGGGAGCAGTTGTGTTGGCCTGATCAGTGGAACCGGAGGCAATTGAGGCCCACCAGGGAGGCCAAGGGCACTGCAGGCCTGGCACCCTGGGCATTGCCTTACAGACAACTTGGCACAGCCTATGAAGGCGTGGGGCTAAATGGGCAGGGCCTGAAGGGGTGACCCGATGGGGGTGAGGTGGGCCTGCTGCCACTCTGCAATACGATCAGACAGAAAGAAGGCGGGAGGAGGTTCACTGAAATTCTGCAACACAATCGGATTGAGGGTAGGGAAGGGTGGTGCGATTGGTCTAGGCTCCCTCTACAGTTGCTACTATGCATGTGCAGACCACAGAGGTCTGCACATGTGCAATAGCTCCCTCTGTAGGCTGGCTGACAAATTAAGCCCAGCCCACTGCCTACAGAAGCTAGAAACATTCTAGCCCATATTTTCAATGATTAAGTGTATAAGATTGGGTGTGAAAACTCATCCAAAAAACAGATCAGGAACTCTTCCATTTTCACACGAGCTGGACACTTAGGCCGGGACTCTACCACCTTGCCCACCACAGAATCGGAGCGGGCAAGTGTCTGACAACAAAAATCTTCTTTGACCTCAGGCAGGAATTTCTGGTCTTGTTGGAGTGGGGCCATAAAATCCCACTCTTAGAAGTAATTTCATAAAATTTTACCCAAAGTAAAATAGCAAGGACTGATTTTTTTAAATTGTAGTTTTTTCAAAAATTTGAGGCTAGCTGTTTTAAATTCTGTGACATCTATAGACTTCCTCCAGCTTGACATTTTTTTTACTTTTCATGTACATACATGTCTATTTTTAACAACTCCAAAGGATATCTGACCTCTCCCAAGTGTGTCCCTGAACCTATTCAAAAGGGTACCCTACCTCTCCAAAGAACTCCAGCAATTTTAAAACTTCTCCAAAAAAGGTCATGTTTTGGGCATCCATTGGTGAAAATTGGATCTGATTGGAAAAAGCTATACTTTGACATGCACAGCTGCCTCGATCAGTCATTGGTGTAAAAACTTGTTTTATTCCCTGACCCACCACCTTCCCAAACCTTCCCCAGCAAAAATAGTCGGTGCCAAGACTGGGAATGGAGCTTCCATACTCAGGCCTCTGGATCAGCTAGAGACCTTCTCTACTGTGGCAAAAATCAGGCCACTAACTGGTGATTTAAAGTGCTTTCAATCAAAGAGTTAACCTATTAATAAGGAGACCCACATAACCCTCTCAATGGCTCAGTGATGTTGATTAGTGAGTAGCAACAAGAACCAGAAAGATTCCAGGGTTTAATAACCAGTTTTCATTGAGTTAGCCAATCTCAGGTGGATGATGGTAAGGATGCTGCAGATAACCTCATGTACCCCTGGACAGGGCCGGGAGGAGGTGGGGGGAGCTTGACCAGAGTTCCCACTCCAGATAGTCACCTTATTTCAAAATGTACACTTCAGATGTAGACAAGACTGGGTTCAATTGTGATGGATTCCCATCAGCCATGACTAGCAACTACAGAGGGTGAATAGTGCCCGTGAACTGAAGCCCCTGTGCAGGAGTAAAAACACTCAATGGTGTAGAGGAAGGAAGAACATGGATAGATTAAGACAACTGAGTTTTTGAGGAGGTGACAAAAATGATTGACGAGGGAAGAGCTGTGGGTGTTGTCTACATGGACTTTAGTAAAGCATTCGACAAAGACCATCATGTCAGGCTGGTGCAAAAGATTAAATCACACAGGATCAGGGGTGAACTAGCTAAATGGATTCAGAATTGGCTTGGCCATGGAAGACAGAGGGTAGCAGTGTAAGGGTATTTTTCTGAATGGAGGTCTGTAACTAGTGGTGTTTTGCTGGGACCTCTGCTGTCCGTAATATATATATATATAAAAATGTCTGGAAGGAAACGTAGCTGGTTTGATTAGCAAGTTTGCTGGTGATACTAAAATTGGCAGAGTTGTGGAGAGTGATGAAGATTGTCAGAGAATACAGAAGGATATATATAGGCTGGAAAATTGGGCAAAGAAATGGCAGATGGAATTTAATCTGGACAAATGAGAGGTGATGCATTTTGGTAGGCCCAATTCAGGTGGGATCTATAAACTAAATGTCAAAACCAACAGGAGCAGAACCACACGGAGAGATCTGGGTGTGCAGGTCCACAGATCCTTAAAAGCAGCAGCACAGGTGGAAAAGGTGAAGAAAGCATATGGCATGCTTACATTCATCAGAAGAGGCATCAAGTATAAAAGTTGAAAAATTATGTTCCAGTTGTATAAAAATGTTGGTTAGGCCACATTTGGAATATTGTGTCAATTCTGGTCACCACATTACCAGAAGGACATGGAGGCTTTGGAGAGAGTAAAGAAAGGTTTATCAGAATGTTGCCTGGTATGGACGGTATTAGCTATGAGAAGAGATTGAATAAACTTGGTTTGTTCTCCCTGGAAATACAAAGGCTGAGGGGCGATCTGATAGAAGTTTATAAAATTATGAGGGTTATAGATAGGGTGAACGGTTGGAAGCTTTTTCCCAGGGCAGAAATGACAATTACAAGGGGGCACAAGTTCAAGGTAAGAGGGGAAATGTTCAGTGGAGATGTGTTGGGGAAGATTTTTACACAGAGGGTGGTAGAAGCCTGGAATGCACTGCCAAGTGAGGCAGATACGTAAGCCACATTTAAGACTAATCGGGATAGACACATGAGCAGGTGGGGTATAGAGGGATACAGGTCTAGATAGGACAAGGTGATCGGTGCAGGCTTGGAAACCGAAGGCCCTGTTCCTGTGCTGTATTGTTCTTCGTTCTAAGCAGAGGAGAAATAAAAACTGTCCAGGAAAGGGAGAGTTCCAATCCGACTGACTCACTTCCACAAGCTATATTATCATTATCATCACAAGTTCACTGTTGCCACAAGAACAGGGTGTGAGAGTTCTTGTTCCTTGCAGCTCAGAAGGACACAGGATGTCCAGGCCAACTCACCTTTATAGGATGGAAACATGTCAGAAAGTGTTCAGAAAGTGAACCAACTATTACTTTAAATGGGATATATCGAGTGATATGCCAAGGCCACAAAAGCAGGTCCAGACAGGGAACAGCATGAATGAAGGAACAATAGTGAGGATACTTGAGTGTTGTAAATTATGATTCCAGCCAGTGGAATGGTACTTAGTTAACTGACTGGGATGGAGTGGAAATGGCCAAGAGACTACTAGTCAATTACTAGGGTACATATGTTTAAGGTAAAAGGGGACAGTTTAAAGGAGATGTGAGAGGAAAGGATTTTACACAGAGGGTGGTGAGCGCTTAGAATGTGCTGCCAAAGGAGGTGGTCATAGCAGATTCAATAGCAATGTTTAAGAGGTATTGTGACAGATACATGAATAGGCAGGGAGTAAAGGGATGTGGAACACATAAAGGCAAAAGATCTTTAGTTTAGAAAGGCGTCATGTGTCGGTGCAGGCTTGGAGGGCCGAAGGGCCTGTTCCTGTGCTTTAATGTCCTTTTGACTTCACGGTCAGCTCAGTTAGAAATGACCCAAGACAGGTGATCTTTTGGGCAATCTTTTGAAGGGTTCTGTCACCAGTTTGCCAAGATGGCCTCCCCACAATGTCTTGAAGATAAAATTAAGGGGCGCACAATTGTGTCATCAGCTCCCAAACTGTGTATTGAAAGAAGACTCCTAGTGACTTTACAGTGGGTGTGCCTTACCCATGTTCAAACAGAGGCTGGAATCTTACTACTGTTCACACCGGCAGGATTTTCCCATCCCGCCGCAGTGGACAGAGATTTGGCCACCAAATTCTCCACTCTTGTTACAGCGGGAGTGTGGCGTTAACGACAGGTAAGATTGCGCCTGTTGTTTGCATTGATGTTAAAATTAAGAAGGGTGCAGATAGGTTACTGCAGCCATCTTCCAGCTGTCACTGTCAGTCTCCAGGCGAGGTGCCCCAGATTTGTTAACCTGGGCGAGGTCATTCAATTTGTCACCATCCGTTTGAGATAACCCCAAATCATCCCCCCTCCGGATGAGGAGGGATGATCCAACTCCCTGTTTTCATTCAACCTCCTCTGCTGATCACAACAAGATTAATCCAAATAGGATCCCTTCCTTCCCAGACACCTTTCCCCACTCTCAGTATTTACGGTAACCAGGCATTCTTCAGGTAAGTATAAACTGAGTTTATTAACTAAAGTGAAAAAAAAATGATAAAAACACATGCACGTACATTCTTACAGATTAGACAGGAGAATTAAGTTAAAAAGAAGTACACAAAACTGTCCTTGATTCATGAGGAGTAGGTGATTGTGTTTTGCAATTCGAGATTCCAGTAGCGCTGACTTCAGCAGGAAAATAATCAGGTTGGAGATTCCACTGTTCTGCAGTTTGGAGGAGAGTTTCCAGCTTCCATATTTGTGTATCAGCTGGAGTCTTTGCTGACTTACTGCACTAATCAGAGGGAGTGATTGAGAGATAGGTGCTGCTGCTGGCTGGCTTCTTGAATCTGGTCACACTCCCAAGCACGAGCTTGCACACACACACACACACACACACACACACACACACACACGTAACACACACTGGCGCACACAAACAGACACGTACACATACACAAACATGGTGAAATCCACAAATCTGTCTGGACATTATGCACAGGATATCTTTTGCTGAGATGGTACTCATCTCTCATGATGCCGCATTGTCTCCACTGGGGATGACAATTAGTTTCTGGACTCTTTAGAATTACCTTGCCTAGAAACAGGGGGCGGGATTTACCTCCCTCCCTGCGGTGTGTTGGGCAGCGACGGGAGGCAGCGTGTGCTCGCTGGTGACAGGATCTTATGGTTCCTCCTTTGTCAACAGGGTTTTTGTTGAACATTCCCCTTACTGATAGGAAACCCGTGGGTGTGTGTCATCGGCAGGGCCATAAGACCCCACCGGCATAAACGCCAGCAAGATTTTAGCCAGGGCGTGGTTCCTTTGTCTCTCAGAGTATTACTTATCATCAGCTGAGCCAGCGACTGATTTTACATCCTTAACCATCTTTGGCTTGTTTGTCCATTATTTTAAAAAATCCCTGGTTTTATCTAGAGTTCAATATTTCCAGACATAAAGCCATGTTTTCCCTTTATTATTATGACACAGATCACCCAACTTATGTCAACTTGTTAAAATCAGCCATGTATCTCTGTTCTGCATCCAAGTGATATTCCAGTGAAATCTTTAGGTACTGGGGGAAATTCTTCTCCAACTGATTTTTATCGTATAGGAAACAAAAGAACAAATGAAGGATGGGAGGGAGGAATTAGAAATCAAAAAATGTGTGTGTTTGAATCATGTGGTTTTGAGATGTTTCATATTTTAGTTTCCTAAAATCAAATTTAAACTGGCAATTACAATCTGAACTTGTGTGCTGCATAATCCCAAATGTTTGGTTTATCTAATTTATTTATGGAATAGTTTGATGGCTATTCCAGGCTGTGTGCTGACTTGTCAAGCTTCTACATTATTGGGCTATATCTACACTATCTCTGTGAAGCTCCTTTGTTCCATTGGGCTTTTGGCCAACTCTACCACGCTCCCCGGCTCTCACCAACTGCTGGAATTTTTTATTCATTTGTGGGGCGTGCGTCTCACTGGCTGGCCAGCATTTATTGCTCATCCCGAGTTACCCTTGTTCAGAGGGCAGTTAAGAGTCAACCACATTGCTGTGGCTCTGGAGTCATATGTAGGCCAGACTGCGTAAGAACGACAGATGTCCTTCCCTAAAAGACATTAGTGAACCGGATGGGTTTATCCAACAATCGACAATGGTTTCGTGGTCAGGAGTAAACTCTTAATTCCAGACTTTTTTCGTTGAATTCAAATTCCACCATCTGATGGGGTGGGATTTGAACTCGGGTCCCCAGAATATTAGCTGAGTTTCTGGATTAATAGTCTAGTGTTAATACCATTAGGCCATTACCTCCCTTCTACAAAGTTCCATTTCTCTGTGAGGCATGATGGTACAACTGAACCTTCTCACTAACCTATGTAGCATTTTTATAACGCTTTCTCTGCCTTACATATCGAATGTTTCCTTTACATATTTCCTACACTATTCACCAATGTATTCTCATTGTTAAACAGCACTATCTAATGCATTAGTTGTCTGTGCAGTTCTTTTGTTCAATCCCATATCTACATTGGCCTTGTGAAACTTTACAATGTGCATGCTTTGTAAAATGCTATTACCCACTTCAGGTATACACTGCCCATACATTTCCTCTATGTGATGCGCATTTATGCTATCTGTATGGCTCAGTGCACGATGCACTAGAATATAGTGTAAGCCATGGTTCAGTTGGAAACATACTTGCCTCTGAGTCAGAAAGTTTGGGTTTGAGCCTCACCCTGGATGCTTGAGCACAAGATCTCGGCCGGCATTCGCAGTGCAGCTCTGAGAGAGTGCTACGCTGTTGAAGGTGCTGTTTTTCAGATGCCCCATCAAACTTAAAACATTCACCACTGATGCTCTAGGTCTCTATCCTATTCAGGATCTTGGCTCCTCAACTCAGTGACTCACCACACTTAAGCCACTGCTCCAGCTCTTGGCTGCAACCCTGCTCTGTCCCTCTTCACAAGGTGTTGCCTTTGCCTCCAGCCCGCATTCCCAGCTTAGGCCTTACCTCCAGTTTTCTTTAGGGCCTTGGCTGTATTTCTGAGGGGAGTCCCCGGGTTGGCTGAATCCCACTACTCAGTACCTTCCCAGGTGACCTCTGCCAGCATTGACCAAGTGAATGCCCCACAGCTGACAGGAACTGGCTTCTGACCCTACTCCAAAGTCAAAGAGCTGAAGTCAGGACACCGAGGGCCAATTCACCTCCCCCACTGCACTGTTTCAGAAGTGGCAAAAGGACATCTCTAGGCCTTTGCCAAGATGGTATCAGATGTAACTCTCAGCAGAAATATGTGCATGTACGCTGAATGCCAATTCGCTTCCAAAATGAGACCTATTGTGTCTACAGCACAAAACCTATTGGTCCCAAAGTTTATATTTTAGAGACTGTTCTAACCATCACTTAATACATACAATGGATAATCTGTAGCGCTGTTACTTTGTGCAAACTGGCTGCCATTTTTTGAGATATTGTGCATCCTTTTTTTAAACGAGGCTGGCAAAGTTTCAGATTGAGGTTTGCTGTTATCTGACCTTTGGGTATATCTGATTCTTTGATGGTTATTCCAGGCTGCACGCTGCCTTTCCAAACAAACCCTTAATCAGTCTCAGAAAGCTCCTCCATTCCATTCAGGCAATGCACTTACTGACACTCCACCTCCCCCTCCTCTTCCTCCTCAAGGTACCATGCTCTAAGAGGGCATTGGCAACCATACCCTTCCATTTGATTGGTCCGCGATTGTGTTTGACAAAGTACCGCATGGTTTGCCATTGCCTTTTGCGATATGGCTGAACAGGTAACTTTTCTGACTGGCTGCTGTCAGGCACATTGGAAGGATCTACAGGCCGATAATCATCCTCTTTGGCCATGTTATGAACGCATCTTCCATCACCATCAAGTCCTGAAGTGGGATTCAAACCCAGAACATCTAACCAAAACATAGGACATGACCACTATGCCACTAGACCTCCCTTTACCAACATTACAACAGTAATGACATTCGTTGCAAAGCAGTTTGAGGTTACTAAGATCATTTTTCTGGTCGTGTCACACCCGACACAAATCGCGTTACAGCAGAGTGGGGTCAGAGAATGGCAGATGAGATGTTTAACGCTGCCAGGTGGGCACTGCCAGGCAGGTATTGCCAGGGTCCCAGGGTAATGCCAAGGGGTTAGGGCCTGAGGGGGTGGAGTCTGAGTAGAGGTGGGCCTGAGGGGGTGGGGGCATGAAGTGGGGGGACAATAAGTGGGGGGACATGAAGGGGGGGTCATGAAAGGAGGATATGAAGGAGGGCCCATTCAAAGGGCACCAATGCCCTGATGCCAGCGATCTTTGTTAGGGAGAGGGGTGGGGAAACATCCCTTCAATGAAGGGAGGAGGCCCCTAATGCCCAAGAAGGCGATCTTCAGTTTCAATCTGAGATTAGGGAGACCATGAAAAATGGTGCTCGATTGCTGTGAAGCCGGGCTTTTTAAAATTTTAAGTTTATTTATTATTGTCACAAGGAAGCTTACATTAACACTGCAATGAAGTTACTGTGACGATCCCAGTAGTTGCCACACTCCTGCACCTGTTCGGGTACACTGAGGGAGAATTTAGCATGGCCAATGCAGCCAACCAGCGCATCTTTCAGACTGTGGGAGGAAACCCACGCACACACAGGGAGAACGTGCAAACTCTACCCAGACAGTGACCCAGCTTGTATAAGGTGCTACGTAAATGAAACTGATTCTAACTGTCTCTGTGTTATTATCTCTGCAATGCTGCACTATTAATACCTGTGCATTAAGTTACGGTGTTACATTTTTCAAAATTACCTTTTTAAAAAGTTACCTTTTACTCTAAAGCACCTTGGGACATCATTAGCTATGAAAGATACAGAGAAAATGAGAACTTTTCTCTTTTCTCTCCCACTTTCCTTCTTCTCTCTCTTTACTCCACTTGCTAGTTTATAGCCTGGACTGCTTGGGTGCTCAGTTTGTTCTCCGGCAGCTTTCTTCTGCCTTTTTGCTTTTATATTATCACTGTCATTCCCGGTGCAATTAGATGGGATTTGGGCGGGGTGAGTGCCAGGGGCTTGTCCCCTGGCTATGGGATGCGCTGAGCCAAGTTGCATTGGAATGTACACGAGAGCACTGTGTGGACCTGTATCTGTGTTTGTTTGCTATGTAAAGTGTATGAAAATCTTCAATAAACATGGCAAAACAAGAGGTAAATTTTGGTGTATGCTCATTATTATGCCCTGTGACATGGACTGCTTGCTATGTTAACATTCCCCATGCCCTGAACAAAATCAGTGCCATCCTTATCAATGAACAATCGGTCAGTAAGAAGGCTCACTTACTTTCAGATTACACAACCTATGAAACAAGCAGAAGCATTTAGGACAACCACTGCTTCAGTGGAGAAGGCACTAAATCCTCGTACTGAACATTATAGGAGCTTCCATGTCTCCCCTCAATAGAACAAGATTGCAGCATAGATATGGGTCACACAGACATGCTGCTTTATCTGATTTACATCAAGAGGATTAGGAAGTAGGTGTCTCAGAATGATTGCTGCTTTCCGACAGAAGTGGTTTACCGGTGCAGAGGCCACCTTCACTTTCTAAGTTCAGATGGGTTTTCTCCAAAGGTCACAGCCAGCTTCCAGTTCCTGATTAAAGCAGACAGAGGTCAGCAGACAACCTGCTCAATTGTTACTTTGTTATGCTGGCGACCTTGCTGCAGAGGGCAGGAAGCAGTGTGGAGTGGAGACTGTGAAGAGGATGAGGGTGTCAGGGCCACTACGGGAGAGGTGTAGGGTGGGAGCTCAGGAGCAGTGCTGAGATAAGCCTAGGTCGCTGCTCATGCAGTGCTCCGTGTCAGTCTGGGAATAGTAAACAAGATTAATCAGCCATTAGACTACCAAGTGATAAATGAGAGGCCATTGACTATTAATTACTGTATTAATATGCAAGTTAACAATTTAACACAGCCTTGTACAGAGAGATGCTTCTTACCATTCAACTGTTCTGTTACCTGCGCAAAGATATTTTGGCCTTGGAGGGAGTGCAGAGGAGGTTTACTAGGCTGATACCGGAGTTGAGGGGGTTGAGCTATAAGGAGAGGCTGAATAAACTAGGCTTGTACTCGTTAGAGTTTAGAAGAATGAGGGGAGATCTCATTGAGACGTATAAGATGATGAATGGGATGGATAGGATAGAGGTGGAGAGACTCTTCCCGCTCAAAAAAGACAGTAGGACTAGGGGGCACAGCCTCAAGATAAAGGGGGGGCGGTTTAGAACGGAGTTGAGGAGGAACTTCTTCACTCAAAGGGTGGTGAATCTCTGGAATTCTCTGCCCGTTGAAGTGGTGGAGGCTGCCTCGCTAAATATTTTTAAGACGCGGGTTGATGGGTTTTTGATAAGAGAGAGGATTAAGGGTTATGGGGAGAGGGCGGGAATGTGGAACTGAGCCACGACAGATCAGCCATGATCTTATTGAATGGCGGGGCAGGCTCGAAGGGCTAGATGGCCTACTCCTGCTCCTATTTCTTATGTTCTTATGTTCTTATAAGTCAACCTTAGTAGCCTCAAAAAATCCCGCCATAAACAAGGCTCAACATGGACGCCGAGTGGGTGGTTGCCATTTTTTGTCATCCATCTCACAGGACCTGTTCCATCTGTTTGGCCATTTAAACACAGCCTGAATCACTTGCTTGAGCCCTTGCATCCAGTTAAAAGGTAAGTAAAACATCCATTTGTGAGGTGATAAATTGACTACCAATGCGAGTGCAGCATGTTGTGCTCAGTTCATGCAGAAACATGACTTTGAGGACCAAGAAAACTGGGCCTTTTGACACAACTTACACTCTGGTAGTCTTGCATGTCAGGAAATCAAATGGAGAATTCAAACACCAACTGATCTGGCTTTCCGTCTATTAAAATTAATCATATTCATCTTTCAGAGTGTGGGAGGAAACCAATGCACACACAGGGAGAACATGCAAACTCCACCCAGGCAGTAACCCAGCCTGTATCAGGTGCTACATAAATGGAAGTGATTCTAACTGTCTCTGTGTTATTATGTCTACAATGCTCCACTATTAATACCTGTGCATTAAGTTATGATGTTACATTTTTGATAAAATTGACCCACAATTGATAAAATTGACCCACAAACAGTTATTTCCTCATCTACATTTTATTGCTTGAACTGCCTTCCTTTTTTTCAATTACTCACAAATGTTTGCAACTGCCCTTTGTCCATGAAGATAACGGTGACAATTTTTAAGTTAACCGGCTGTACGGAATTCCACAAGATTGGACAGAACACTAGTTTTATGCCTGATTGAATATTACTCACCATTGATCTTGTTAGACATGAACATGCTACCAGACTGGCACTAATATCCACTCTCATAGGTCATCAAAGCTTAAGTTGTATTAATGTAGATACATATGTGTGCTCATATATGTTGTATTCATATATACACGCACATGTACACTCACCTGTATCATATTGATGCATACACACATTGCAGTCACATATATTGTATTCATACATATACATATGCACACTCAAATTTGCTGTTTGCATACACACACATCTACACTCACATATGCTGTATGCATATATATTCACATGTAAACTCACATACATCATATCTATACATACACACGTACACTCACATGTGCTGTATTCATACATACACATATATATTCACATATGCTGTATTCATATATGCACACATGTACACTCACATATGTTGTATTCATACATACATGAATGTGCACTTATATATGCAAAATACATATGCCCAAGGCATGCACACAATGCACACATATGTCAGCACATGCAGTATAATTCACATGAGCAACCTGTATGCATCCATTAATCTGTTATCTGTGTGCTTTCCATTACTGGTGAAGAGGTCACTGTTTATGAGCAGCAGAAAATATACTGTATGCATGAAGCATACATGTTCAGAGGCTGTGGTGAATTATGGATTCATGCAGGACATTCTGCCTATTACAATCAAACATAAATCTTCCTTGTAATTTTGCCCTGGAGCACCATGAATCTCACCGGTACTGTTTACATGGTCTACAGGCCATGAGTCAGCAGTTTGTATATCTCACAGATACCTCTTGTAGGTTCAATGTCTCATGCTTGGAAATTATGCCTCCAGTATAATTCAGATATACCACCTGTGTGCATCCTTCAGTCTGTTATCTGTGTGCTTTCCTTTGCAGGAGAAGACGTCACTATTTATAACCAGCTGAAAAGCAGCAGCAATATCAAATTCTATAGGGAAGCAGTGAAAAGCACGGAACAAATTGCTTCTGAACCTCAGTTTGTGAAGAGAATGCAGCAGAGGGTTTTATTTTATGAGCTCACCTAGCCTACCATCTGCTAAAGCCAACAGTAAATCTCCGTGCAATTTCTTTTTAGATTGCATATAAAATAAATTATCCTGATGAGACAAATCTGCCCATCAGCAGGCTCCCCACTCTTGTAGTCGCTGAAAATTCAAATAATGCCTTTCAGAAACACAGAGTCCGACAGCAGCATCCTCTTCCAAGCCAACATGCCCAGCTTTGAGGTATTGATTACTCAAAACCAGTTCAACTGGGCAGGACATGTCGCTGATATCAGATCCCACCCCCCCACCCCGCCCTACCCCCGCCAAAGCAATTGCTTTATTTGGATCTCATTCATGACAGGAGGCACCCGAAAGGACAATGGAAATGCTTAAGGGACGTCCTCGAAGCAGTCCCAAAGAGGTTGAGAAATTAGACTTGGAAAGGCACCGAACACACCGAGGGACGTTGTCAGGTTCATACAGAGATGAGATCGAGGCACCGGAAGAAGCCTCCAGGGAATTTGTTGAGCTAACTCTCCAAGCACTGCCTGCCCCACACGTGGCAATGTCTGCCAGTTGTATGCTGGGCTTGTCAGCCACTCAGAACCCATGGAAACAGAGTAGAAGCATGCCATTCCTCGATCATGAGGGACTGCCTCAGAAGAAGAAAATGGGCAGGATTCTCCGGTTGTGCTCCCCCCAAAACCGGGAAATCCCGTTCGAGTTCAACGGCCCTTTGCATGGTCTGTCTCCTGCCTGCTATGATTCCCATGGCAGGCGGAATGGGAAAACTCCCGCCAATATATTTCACAACCCCAGATTGTCTCAAAGTGTTTTAAAACTAATGAAATGGTTGGAAACAGACCCATAGAATCCCTACAATGTAGAAGGAGGCTATTCAGCCTATCAAATCTTCCTAACTCTCCGAAAGACCATCTTACCCAGGCCCAAGCTCCGCTGTGCCCTATCCCCTGTAACCCTGCGCACTTACCATGGCTAACCCACCCAGCCTACACATCTTTCGACTGTGGGAGGAAGCTGGAACACCTGGAAGAAACCCATGCGGAAACAGACAGAATGTGCAGACTCCACCCAGACAGTCATCCGAGGCTGGCATTGTTGTCACTGGTGTAACAGTGCCATCCCGGATTAGGCATACTTCTTACATGGTCATTATGGGCGGCGTGGTAGCACAGTGGTTAGCACCGCTGCTTTACAGCTCCAGGGACCTGGGTTCGATACCCAGCTTGGGTCACTGTCTGTGTGGAGTTTGCTCATTCTCCTCGTTTCTGTGCAGGTGTGCTCCGGTTTCCTCCCACAGTCCAAAGATATGCAGATTAGGTTGATTGGCCATGCTAAAAATTGCCCTTAGTGGCCTGGGATGCATAGGTTAGAGGGATTAGAAGATAAGTAGGTAGGGATATGTAGGGGGTAGGGCCTGGGTGGGATTGTGGTCAGTGCAGACTCAATGGGCTGAATGACCTGCTTCTGTACTGTGGGATTTCTATGATTCTCAACTTAAGGGTAAGACAAATCCTACAGACACCAAATGGGTCTGGTGGTCTGACCCTACTCTTTTCCAAAGAAAAGAAACCAGCTGAGAATAACACCCTCATTCAGATGGTCTTTTTAACAAGTCTCATTTGGTTTATAATATCTTGGATACTTGAGAAATTCTCCTCAAAAACACTTTAAAATATTTTTAAGCCCTCATTTATTGGAAAATAATTCTTTTAGCTGTATTACCCCCTCATTGTGGCAGGATTCCTTCACATGTTATAAGGAACATGGCAGTCAGTTGATGCACAGCCTGCTCACACAAACAGCAATGTTATAAATATATATCGTGATGTTGATTGAGGAATAGAGATTGACCAGGACACTGTTCTTCTTCAAAGTAGTGGCACAGACTCCTCTACAAAACGTAACCGAATGGAGTAAGTTACTGCCCTAACTCATTCAGTCTGCGGGATCATTAGAGATGGATTGTTGGGGGATATGTGTCAGAACACTAAGGAAGTCCTGATGTACAGATATGCCCTGGAAATCTAAACTTCTGATGGGCTGGTTTCCTGCTGCCCAGGGCAAACATCTCTGACCCAAAGCTTAAGATGGGGATTTGATCTAGATACCATAACACCATAAGACATAGGAGCAGAATTAGGCCACTCGGCCCATCGAGTCTGCTCCACCATTCATTCATGGTTGATATTTTTCCCATCCCCGTTCTCATGCTTTTTCCCCATAACCTCTGATCCCCTTATTAATCAAGAAACTATCTATCTCTGTCTTAAAGGCACTCAATGATTTGGTCTCCACAGCCTCCTGTGGCAAAGAGTTCCACAGACTCACCACTCTCTGGCTGAAGAAATTCCTCCTAATCCCTGTTTTAAAGGATCATCCATTTAGTCTGAAGTTGTGCCCTTTGGTTCCAGATACTTATACCTGCATTCTTACCCAGGAAATGCTCAGAAGTTTACTACTTAGTCTAACAGTTGTGTAATTCAACTGAACAACACAGCCCATCCGTTTAATCACTCTGTTTATTCACCCAACTCACCCCCACAGACCACCCGACCACCCTGAACTAGACCTACATTCCCGACCTGATCATCCCTGACATAAATACCCTCACGCCCACTTTTCCAAGTACCCAATGCCCACCTCACCCACTTAACCACCCAAGCACCCTACCCACCTCACTCACCGATCCACCTCACCCAACCACCTATGCATTTACTCACCCCTGAACTACCTCATTCACTAACTCACTCACACATTCTGCTCAATTTCCCTAATCCCATGCTGCCTTGAGGTGGAAATGCCAGCGTTGGACTGGACTGGGCACCGTAAGAAGTCTTACAACACCAAGTTAAAGTCCAACGGGTTTATTTGGAATTATGGGCATTCGGAAAGCTGCTTCTTCATCACTCACCTGATGAAGGAGCGGCATTCGAAAGCTCGTGATTCCAAATGAACCTGTCACTGATCCTAACACCAGAGCCAGCACCAGAATTTCAAAACATCAGCAATAGGCTCTACATGCACTCAATCCACAGGCCCACAAAAAACATGAAGCCATAAATGAAAAATTGCCTTACAAAACATCAAATTTACAGCGCATTCATGTCAGTCTCACACCTTAATACTGAAAATTCAACATTCTCAGCTACCTGTCTATAACATGAGGGAATAGTTTTTCTCCAAGCTAACAAAGTGGGTGGCATGGTGGCACAGTGGTTAGCACTGCTGCCTCATAGCGCCAGGGATCCAAGTTCAATTCTGGCATTGGGTCGCTGTCTGTGTGGAGTTTGCATGTTCTCCCCGTGTCTGCATGGGTTTCCTTCAGGTACTCCGGTTTCCTCCCGCAATCCAAAGATGTGCAGGTTAGACGGTAAAGTGCCGCTTAGTGTCCCAATATGTGTACATTAGATTGATAAACCGTGTTAAATGTATGGGGCTATGGGGATAGAACAGGGGAGAGGGCCTGGGTAAGATACTGTCAGAGAGCTGGTGCAAACTCAAATGGCACCGTCAGAATTCTATGAAAACCTTTATCATCATGAAAATATCTATTAGATCAACTCAACTTTCACTACCTCATGGGGTGGACTCCTAACATTGCTGTTATTTCCCGATAACTGAAGTCCCTCACACCGGTAATCTTATTTAGCCTTCGCTGTTCCCTTTCTAAGGCATTTACGTCTTCCAGAAGGGCCTTGCCCAGATATTGTCCACACTACTCCTCCCAAGGTCTGAACAGTGATTTATAAAGTTCGAGCATGATCACTTTGTTTTTATATTCTGTACCTCAATTTACAAACCTAAATAATTCATATGCTTTTTAAGCACTGTTGCAATTATGAGGTTTATAATATTATTATGTTTTGGGGCTATAACGGGGCTATAGTAGGGTGGCACGGTGGCACAGTGGTTAGCATTGCTGCTTCACAGTGCCATGGACCTAGGTTCGATTCCTGGCTTGGGTCACTGTCTTTGTGGAGTCTGCACGTTCTTCCCATGTCTGCATGGGTTTCCCCCGGGTGCTCTGGTTTCCTCCCACAGTCCGAAAGACGTGCTGGTTAACTGCATTGCTAAATTCTCCTTCAGTGCACCAGGCATCAGAGTGGCGACTAAAGGATTCTCACAGAAATTTGATTGTATTGTTAATGTAAGCCTACTTGTGTCTAATAAATAAACTTTATTTTAGATTTAAATTTGGAGTGAATGAAGGAGATCCTGAAACCTGTTCTGACAGTAAACCTCGATAGTGCGTTTGTTAGATCAAAGGAAGGTTTAGATTGTTTTACTGAGAAAGTGGAAGGACACAATAGCAGCGATCCCTGGAATTGCAATAACTCTGAGTCCCTCAATGTCCCTGGAAGGTATTGATTGTATTACGATGTAAACATGCTGTACATTGTCCATTTACTTCTAAGATAAATAGGAATTTAGATCAAAAATAGCTAATTTGCATTTGTACCTAGACACAATATTTAATATGATTCAAATTACTGAGAAGAGGGCAGAAGCAAACCCACTCAAATCTTTGTTCTCCTTCCAACCCCACCCCCACGCCCCTCTCTCTACCACCCGCCCTCGCTCAGAACAATACCAATTCAGTAGCCAATACAACTGGGAGAATCCAGCCAGAATGTTCTCTGAGGATTGGTAAGGATTCATAAATCAAAGCAGTGTGGGCACGGAATCGTAAGCATTCAAGTTTTGTGTCTCTGTGTGTTGAGTGGGTGGTCTTTTATTGGCTCCTTGTGTCGCATTTTTGGCATCATTTCAAATAATGATAATCTGCGGTTGAGTCCTAAGATGTGGCATATCACCACCCTGCAGGTTTTTTGGAAATATTACTGAGAGAAACCAAAGCTCCCCTCTGTGTGTAGTCCTGCTATGAGCCAAATAAGGTGTTCTGGATGGTTTTTCCTTACCGAAAGCCACCCTGCTCAACAAACACGCCTGACATAATTTGAAGTAAATTTTAAGAAAATAAATAGTTCACTTGAGGGGTTCTTTGTGTTTTATTGCTAAACCATGACCCCAACAGAGTAAACAAAAATTACAGAGAAATTTACTAATTATTGTTTACAGATACATTTTTGTACAATTGGAACTTGCATAACAGTGTATGTCAGAAGGAAACGTTTGCTAACACAGAGCAGTCATGCTTATTACTCATCCAGATGTCGTCCTAACAGAAGGGCTCCCAACTCAATGCCCAGAATTGCAACATAGATTGTGACTTAATAGATTCTGGGAAGGAATAATTAGATTTGGACCATATAACCTGTGTGATGATCCAGGTGACTAACTTGATTTATACCACATGAATTACAATCTAGTTGATGATTCCAGTGTGTAGGAAGATAGGCTGCCCAGTGTAAGGGTTGAACTTCCAATCACAGAATCTTTACACTGTAAAAAAAGACCATTTGCCCCATTGAGTCTACACTGACTCCCTGAAAGAGCATTCTACCTCGTCCCACTCCCTTGCCTATCCCATAACCTTGCACATTCTTCCTTTTCAGATAGCAATCTAATTCCCTCTTGAATTCGTCAATCAAACTTGCCTCCACCACCCTTCAAGGAAGTTCATTCCAGACTCCGGCCACCCTCTGGGTGAAAATATTTTTCCTCACGTTCTTTGTACTCTTTTGACCCCTTATTTTGAATCTGGACCCTCTAGTTTTTAATTCTCCTTTGAGTGGGATCAGTTTCTCACTATCTACACTGTCTCTATCCCGCGTAATCTTCAATATTTCTATCAAGTCCCCCCCTCTGTCTACTTTTCTCCAAGGAAAACAGTCAAAATCTCTCCAATCTACTCTCATGGCTACAGTTTCTTTATTCCTGGAATCATTCTTGTGAATTTCCTCTGTACTCTCTCCAATGCCCCCCACCCCACCCCCAACATTCGCCCACCTCCACAATGGAAAATGCACCAGGTGGGCTTGGGTGCTGGTCATGACCAGTGTGCACCTGGTGTGCTGGACCCTCAGGGTCCAGGGAAGCATCACCAACCCCTGAGCAAAGAGGGGCATCACCCCCCACCCCCCCATCACTCAAACAACGGGTCATCCCCACACCCCCCCAACACCATGCAGATATGAGGATGCCCCACCCCAAGCTCCCAGCTCCCCTATACACTCAGAACCAACCCTCCTCCCCACAAAACCCACCCCCTCCCCCCGGTGAAATAGTTTCACGTGGTGGTCACTTTCACTCGGTGGTCTATATCCTACACTGACCAATGTTATTGCACCCTTTTCATTCCATATCCAGCCAGAGAGATCCCATCCTTGACCCTTCTGAAGCATCCTCTCTCTCCAGTACTGTTATACCATCCTTAATCAATACTGCTACTCCCCTTTTCTTCCTTTCCTCTTTCATCTGAACACCTTGTAACCAGAAATATTTAATGCCTTGTCCTGCCCTTCTTTGAGCCAAGTCTCTGTTATAACAATAACATTATAATCTCTATGTTAACCCGCACCAGTGGTTCACCAATCTTATTAGCCACTCTATGAATTCACATACATGTACACTAATCTTGATTTAGAATTTTTTTTTACTTTTGTTCTTACTCTGACCCCATCTAATGGATTACTACTGCCTACTCTAGTTCTATCAAATTCTTCAAGTGTTCTATTTACCTTGATTCTACTTTCTGTTTGATTCTATGGGTTTTGTTCCATGATTTCCGATTGCTCGGATCCACCAAATCCATTCCTAAGAGATTGCCCAGTACCAATTCCAAGCCATAGAATCATAGAATGTACGGCATGGAGACAGGCCCTTCAGCCCAAACTGGTCCATGCCAACCAAAATTCCCATCTAAGTTAACCCCATTTGCCTACATTTGACCCATGCCCCTCTAAACCTTTCCATTCATGTTTCTGTCCAAATGCCTTCTAAATGTTGTCAATGTCCCTGCCTCAACCACTTCCTCCAGCAGCTCATTCCACATGCGCGCTACACTCTGTGTAAAACAGTTGCTGCTTGGGTTCCCATTAATACTTTCCCCTCTTAACTTAAACTTATGCCCTCTAGTTCTCGACTCCCCACCGTGGGAAAAACACTGAGTGCATTCAATCAGATCTGAGGAAGGCCACAAGTTGTAACACGTTAAGGTACCAACTGTTTCAATCCTACAATGAAGGAATGCCTACTCAGTTGTCATCCTAATTATACATCACTTAAAACAGAATAGAGCCTACCCAAGGATTTGTGCCTATTGCACATTGTATATACTCATTACTCCAACCAGTACCATTATTTAAGCAAGTTAACCTCCTATTGCAAATTTTCTTTCTGTCTAGCCCTTTAATTGTGTAACTCTTATTATTCCAACCATTGCTTTGATGTCAATCCTAAATAAGCCGAAAATGCAGATATTGAACACATCCTTTGTGGATCAAGAATCACATTTAGATCATTTTTAATACAAATTCGTCAGCTCCAGTAAAACACTAACTATGTGAAATCAAAGATTAACTAGAACTGCAAGCATAACACCAATAAATAATCTGAAGTTAACGGCTGGCTAAAGCAAATTATATCCAATATGACATCTAGTGGGTTAACTTGTTTAATGGGGATATTGTGCCCAAATGCTAATTCTCCATTATTCGTCAGTAGAGATATTGATGTGGCCTGTTAATAATAGGGTCGTGTTATAGCTCATTGAGCTTCCAATAAATGCTAGCACAGGTTAAGGGAATGCAGATTTAATCCTCCCATATCACAAAATCCCAAGCTGAGTCCTGACACTTTGGAGAGGCAGTTCAGTTGGTCTTTGCCTGTGATTATTGGGAGGGAATTTAGAAAAGCTGACATGAACAAGTTACGTTTCTCCACTTGTTAATGGGTCAGTGATGTTAACAGAGGAATGGGAGTATTTGATTTGATTTGATTTATTATTGTCACATGTATTAACATACAATGAAAAGTATTGTTTCTTGTGCTCTATACAGACAAAACACCCCTTTCAGAGCAAAGGAAATGAGAGACTGCAGAATGTAGTGTTACAGTCAAAGCTAGGAGATAGAGAAAGATCAGCTAAATGTAGAGTAGGTCCATTCAAAAATCTGACAGCAGCAGGGAAGAGGCTGTTCTTAAGTCGGTTGGTACGTGACCTCAGACCTTTGTATCTTTTTCCCGAAGAAAGAAGTTGGAAGAGAGAATGTCCAGGGTGCATGAGGCTTTTAATTATGCTGGCTGCTTTTCCGAAGCAGCGGTAAGTGTAGACAGAGTCAAGCCAAGTGTTGATTCCTGAAAGTGGCCCCACTTAGACTAGGCAAACTCCTAATACCTGAGACACCTGGTCATGTGTGAGCCTAAATAATAGTTATTAGCAGGATTTAATTTGGAACCTGCCCTGGCCCATCCTGTGGTGGACGACTTGGTGCTGTGGGTTGGAACTGTCTTTGGGCATAGAACTGAAGAAGAAGAGAAAGCAAAAATTACCACCACTGGTGGCACTATGGTAGCATGCAGGATCTTTTTGACCTTCTTACACATTCTCATATGAATCAATGAACAGCAATCAAGAATGGTAGTCTTATCTGATTTAACTCCAACAGCTCAGAATTCCACCCTAATAATACCTGGCTGAGATCAGTAGTCAGAATATGGGCCTTGCTGGGCTATCTAGTGGAGTAGCAGAGGCATTTAGTGTCAACCCATTTAAGCCATGTGGGAGAATGGGATAGGCGGACATGCTGATAGGGTTATATGAAGCCTACTGAGAAGGAAATGACCTAGTGGTATTATCGATAGACTATGAATCCAGAAACTCAGCTAATGTTCTGGGAACCTAGGTTCTAATCCAGCCATGGCAGATGGTGGAATTTGACTTCAATAAAAAATATTTAGAATTAAAAATCTACTGATGACCATGAAACCATTGTTGATTGCTAGAAAAATCCAACTGATTCACTAAGTTCCTTTAGGGAAGGAAATCTGCCATCCCTACCCTGTCTGGCTTACATGTGACTCCAGAGCCATAGCAACGTGGTTGACTCTCAACTGCTCTTGGACAACTAGAGATGGGCAATGAACGCTGACCAGCCAGCGATACTCATGTCCCATGAATGAATGAAAAAAAACGTGTGGGAGGAGGCTAGCGGAGACTGTAAACACTGACATGGATGCATTTGGGCAAATGGTCTATTTCTGTGTTGTAAATTCCAGACGTCCAACTTGAAATCTCTGACTAACTCCTAAGTAGCTGCCTTTTCTCATTATGGACTAGCCTTCCTGGGAAAAGTCCAAATATATGTTTAAATAGCACCACTGTTTATCCAAAAACCAAAATAAAGTCAAATGAAATTACCCGAATGCATGCAGTATCGAAGATGGATGAGCTAGTGGCATAAATAGAGGCAAATTAGTTCGGTCAGATCACCATTACAGAACGTGGTTATTTAGGAATTTAACCAAAGTGTCGGTGTTTAGAGGTGGAAGAGTTATTTTTTTCCCCCTTGAAGGCTGAATAGATTCCAGAAAGTAGCTGTTCTTCCTGCTGTTCTCCAAACACAGTTTTGTGGGCTTGTGACAAGGAGACTGAATGATTGTTCAGCACCATTAAACCGTAATTGATATTGGAAAAATGTAAGTGTTGTTAGAGGGAATGTTTTTTTTCCCGTGCTTTCTTATTCTATAGGCTCAGTGGATTGATGTTATTATGGGCACAAGGTAAGACTCTGAACCTGGAGTGCTGCTGATGTACAACATTAGGCTTCTGGCTGACTTCCAGTGTCTCAGGTCATTGTGACTCGAGACCAGACCAACAAAACACAAGCATGAGCCAATGGTCACAATGACAGAAATATTGATTTGGATGCCGACGGAAATAAAATTCACCTTAGTTTTCTGTTGTGTCAGTATATTCAGCAAAATGCTTTCTCAGACTCCAGGGATTAAAATGTCAGTGGTCTTAAGGATCCTAATGAGAGGAAAGTCTTTCTATTAGGAAGTTTTAGCATGCTAGTTATATAAGAACATAAGAAATAGGAGCAGGAGTAGGCCATCTAGCCCTTCGAGCCTGCCCCGCCATTCAATAAGATCATGGCTGATCTGTCGTGGCTCAGTTCCACATTCCCGCCCTCTCCCCATAACCCTTAATCCCCTCGCTTATCAAAAACCCATCAACCCACGTCTTAAAAATATTTAGCGAGGTAGCCTCCACCACTTCAACGGGCAGAGAATTCCAGAGATTCACCACCCTTTGAGTGAAGAAGTTCGTCCTCAACTCCATTCTAAACCGCCCCCCCTTTATCTTGAGGCTGTGCCCCTTAGTCCTACTGTCCTTTCTGAGTGGGAAGAGTCTCTCCACCTCTATCCTATCCATCCCATTCATCATCTTATATGTCTCAATGAGATCTCCCCTCATTCTTCTAAACTCTAACAAGTACAAGCCTAGTTTATTCAGCCTCTCCTCATAGCTCAACCCCCTCAACTCCAGTATCAGCCTAGTAAACCTCCTCTGCACTCCCTCCAAGGCCAAAATATCCTTGCGTAAGATGTGGCGACCAAAACTGCACACAGTACTCCAGCTGCGGCCTCACCAATACTGCTAGACTACAAGTCCAGAGGCCTGGACTAAGGATCCAAGGCGGCACAGTGACACAGTGTTTAGCGTTGCTGCCTTACAGTGCCAGGGACCCAGGTTCGATTCCGACTTTGGGTGACTGTGTGGAGTTTGCACATTCTCCCCTTGTCTGCATGTGTTTCCACCAGGTGCTCTAGTTTCCATCCACAGTCCAAAGATGTGCAGATTAGGTGGATTGATTATGCTAAATTGTCAGGGAATTCGCAGGGTAAATGAATGGGGTTACAGGGATAGGCCCTGGGTGGGATTATTGTTGGTATAGGGCTCGTTGAGCTGCATGGCCTCCTTCTGCTCTGTCAGGATTCTATGACATGAGTTCAAATCCCATGATGTCAGTTCGGGAATTTAAAATGACTTAATCAATAATGTTGTGAAGTTGAGTTTGTGAAGTGTGGTCCCTTTAAAGGCTGGTTTTGTATTCAGTGCTTGGATGTTTAAAATGCAGGGTACATAAATTGCAATATTTGTAACCAGAACCAAGCATCAGAGTTGCCTTGGTAACAGATTTCACAAGCTTTTGAATTTTGACAGCCTATCAGTTTAAAGAAGGCAATCAGCTATCAGGAACCTATCAAATTTGAACTTGCTGCTGTTGACAACATCAGACCAATCCTGGTGTAGGGAAATTGATCACAGTCATAAAAAGAGGAACTCAACTGCCTGCCTGCAGTTCATACCTCTCAACACCTAGAGAGGGAAGAGCTGCTCCCTGCCAGCTAAAAAAATAGCTCTTAGGAGAATTCTCTATCTATCTAACAAAAGGATACCAAATTAGAAAGCGCTTACAGACAGTAGAATTGCCTGAACTCCAAAGGTTTTTCCAAAGCTACAAACACTTTGTATTTTTTTTTGAGAGTGACTAAAGTCTGCTTTTATTTTGGTAATGAATGGTTCTTGTATTTATTTGAACAGTAGAACCTTACGTTGATTGACATATTACTTGTTTAGTTAAAGTTCCCGGTTAGTTAAACAAATAACTTGTTAAGTATTCACATAAAGTGAGTGTCAGGTATTTCTGTTAATGAACCTCTAAATGTTAATGAAGAACAGTTAACACCTTCCCAAACACTTTTGGCAGATTACAAAGTGAGGTTCTTCTCTTTGGTGATTCAGCTTCTCAAAAGGGAATCAACTTCTGCACTATACCAACAAATCTGGAACAAAAAAAATTATATCAATGATGGCACTAATCCATTTGATTAACTCATGTCTTTTAGGGAAAGAAATCTACTACTCTTACCTGGAAAGGTCAATGTGTGACTCCAGATCCTTAATGTGGTTGACTCTTAATCTTTGGAGTAGCTTTGCAAACCTTGTGGTTAATGGCAGTTAGGGATGGGCAATAAATGCTGGTCTTGCTAGTGACATCCACACCCTGTGAATGAATTAAAAACAAACAGGCTCATTATTATCGGTTTCCATGCGTCTAAAAACAGATTTTAATTCATTAAAACGCAATCACTTGCACAGGGTTAAAATTGGGCCCACAATATCTGCGCTCGTTCTGCAACATGAAAGTCTTGAGACTTGACTGCAAAGGGTTTTTCCATATCCATGTCACTGGTGAGGAAATTATGTTGCAATTTATAACACTGATCTTTAGCCCTTAGTGGCAATGTGATGCCAATTACTGTAGAAGCACACTTTGTCAACACACTATAACAGAGTAGCAGTTCTCCAAATTTGATGTGGGCCATATTAACCTTTCTGAGTCAGACAAGCCAGCTGAATTTTAAATAAAACTAAAAAATAAATAAACGGCTGGAATCACACCACAGCTCATTACAGCTGGGAAAGAAAAGCTGGGTGTCCTTTCATTTTGAGAACAATTTCAGAAATGACAAATGGCCAATACTTAAAACGTCAAACCATTTTTTCATTCCAGATGCTAACTGGATTATTTCCAATGTTCTTCATTTTTGTTATCAGGCCTGTGGGGCTTTTTGATTTTCAGATGTATTTTTGCAGTATTTGGAGAACTGGCCACCCCCCTCAGCTCCTGAGTTATGAATAGAGCACCCTAGGCAACAATCCTTCCATTCAGTTGCAAAGGAATCAAGCATAAAAGTAGAGAGATGTGAGGATGAAAAGTAATACCCTGCTCTGCTGTTGCCAACTTCACACACAGAAGGGACCAGAAGCACATTTCCAATTGACAGGACATGACTAGTGGAGGGCCACAGGGATCAGTGCTGGAACCTCAACTATTTACAATTTGCATTGATGACTTGGATGAAGGGACCGAAAGTATGGTTCCTAATTTTGCTGATGACACAAAGACAGTGTCTTTAAGGGGCTTAAACTGGGAGGTTCATGTGACCCAATTGCCCAATGGGCTCAGAGCGTGGGGATCTTGGTTCAGAGTGTGAGCATTTGTAGCCAGAGTAGATTCTCGAGCTGGAAGTGTTAACATTGTGAAAGCACATTGTATGTACGTATCTGTTTGTAATTTAGTCATTACTTAGAAGATGCTGGAAATGACAACTGTGATTGGAAACACCAAGAAAGACACCTAGGAGTGGCAAAATGCACAGAGAAATGGGATTCACCAGTTTGGGCGGGAATCCATGAGTAGTACCAACGTCAGGAGGTGCCGGATCAAACTCAGGCAGTGAGTTGAATGCAGGAGCGGGGAGAATTACTAAATACTGAAGATTTAAGCAGACTGAGTAACACAGATTGCTGTTGTTGTGGAGGAAGCCACTCCTCAAAAGTGTGTAGATTTAGAGAAGCAGAGTGCTTTGGGTGCAGGAAAAAAGGTCATTTAAGACACAAATGTGGAAGCAGGGACGGCCCAGTATAAGCAAAGTAAATATCCAGCCCCAGCGCATAGTATCGGGGAATTTCCAGCAAGCGAACAAAATGATGTCATTAAACAAAGTGAGCATACAGCCTCGTTCTCCGAGCCTTATCCTCACTCAGTAATGCTTTTCTCTATCACCTATTTAACCATTTCCCTTTAAAAAACTTTTACCATCATTCCTGTTTTTGGTATCCCGTGTCAAAGATCAAAAAACACTACAGCGCAGGAATAGGCACTGATCATAATGCCTGCCTAAACTAAAACTGTATGCACTTACAGAGTCCGTACCCTCCTATTCCCATCCTATTCATGTATTAGTCTAGATGCCCCTTAAATGCCACAATTGTACCTGCTTCCACCATCTTTCTGAGCATTCACCACCCTCTGTGTTAAAAACCTACCTCACACATTTCCTCTAAACTTTTCCCCATGCATTTTAAACCCATGTCTCCTCGTACTTGACTTTTCTACCCTAAGAAAAGAGCACCTGACTATCCCTTTCATTCATGCCCCTCATAATCTTGTAAACCTTTATCAGGTCACCCGTCAGCCTCCAGCGTTTCAGTGAGAACAAACCCAGCTTACCCAATCTCCCCTCAGGCAACATCCTGATCTGTAACCCAAATATACCCTTGAACTCTTCTGTACTCTCTGCAAAGCATCCACATCCTTCTGGTAGTGTGGCAACCAGAATTGCACTCAATATTCTAAATGAGGCTTAACCTATTCTAAATGAGTCCTGTCCTAGCAGGCTCCTGTGTAAAGGTCATTTCTTCTCCTTTGTTGCTGTGGTGATTTTAAATTCATGCCCTCTAACTCACTGACCAATATATTTGCCTGATCAAATGCCTTCAAATCATTCAATTAGATTTCCTTATTCTGATGAAAAGAGCCCACGTTTCTCTATCTTTTCCTCATAATTAAAACTTTGCCTCAATTCTGCTTCCTCTCGGTGAGCTTGACATCTTCTCTGTAATGACAGTGTGGATTTTAACTGTTAGTGCTGCTCAATGTGATGAACTTAATGTTGTGGATTGGATGTTCATTGTATACCCAAAAAGGCCTACTCTTTCATTGTGAATGTTTATGTGTAGTTCAAGCTGCTGAAATGGTCTATGGTGTGGGTTAGACATGATCTCCTTTAAGAGCAAGGGAGGCACACGTTTGGGTGGGATTTTCTGGCCACACTCGCCCTGAGGTTGGAAATTCCCGCCTTTGCATGACCCGCCCACGCGTGCTGTTATTCCCGTGGCAGGCGAGGCGGGAGAATTCTGCCCTTGGTATTTCAAGGAATTATGTGACAAGAGTAGATGGGGAAGTGGATTTAAAGTCCAAGACCAGGGAGGTGATAGCCTAATGATATTATCACTGCATTATTAATCCAGGAAACTCGGCTAATGTTCTGGGGACCCAGGTTTGAATCTCGCCACGGCAGATGGTGGAATTTGAATTCAATAAAAATATCTGGGAATTAAAAATCCACTGATGACCATAAAATCATTGTCGGAAAAACCCATCTCACTGACTAATGTCCTCTAGAGAAGGAAATCTGCCATTCTTACCTGGTCTCCAGAGCCACAGCAATGTGGTTGACTCTCAACTGTGCTCTGAAATGGCCTAGCAAGCCACTCAGTTCAAGGTCAACTCGGAATAGGCAATGAATATTGACCAGCCAGTGATGCCCATATCCCACAAATTAATTTTTAAAAATTGGCCTGAATGGTGGAAGGAGCGTGATGGGCCGAATGGTCTTCTTCTGTTCCTATCTTTTATAGTCTTGCGTTCTTTGTTCTTAGATTCTACAATCTGATGTATAAAACTGAGGAGCCAAATTTTTTTGTAAGACTTTATCAATCTGTTCTCCCACCTTTTATAGACTTATGCCGCTGAATTTCATCAGCCTATTCATTTTCCCAATTACCCCTTCCTCTGAAATCAATTGATTCAATGTGCACCAAGACCACTCTTGCCCCCATACTGGAGATGATGCCTGCCTGAGTGTGTGTTATGTGGACACAAATGTCAGAGCAATTTAGCCTAGCTAAAACAGTCTCGTTGTGATCTCAACTTTTAATGCTTTCACGTTTTCCCTCCGTAACATTTCCACCTTATATTAGGGCTGAAAAGGTCAAGCGTCGGCAAAGTGATTGTCACTCACAACAGCAGATTGGACCTGAGTAGGTCAGTAACATAGCAACAGGTGCTGACAGACATTTGCAGCATTATTGCCTCTGCTTTGAGAGAAAGCAGGACATCAAAGAAATGACATTAATTACCCGATTTGTCATTGCTAGATCTTTTTGAAAGGAAGTTCTCAGCGAGCTTGCAAGTCACTCTAAATGAATTTCAAAGGATGGATATTGGTCAACACATCCGCGTGTGTGTGTGTGTGTGTGTGTGTGTGTGTGTGCGTGTGTGTGTGTGTGTATATATATATTCTAATAATGTCTGTGAGTGGCTTCTGGACTACGTGGAGACATCACCAATCACTTGCGGGGTTTACCATCACACGCTAGGAGCTTTGGCACTGTTATCATTAATTCTCAAATATTTACATTAGTTTAAAGTTCGGAGGTGGGGAACTCCAGTTCCTGCTGGGCCTTGGGCATCCTGTACATGCTGCTACCGGGACTTGATGGATTGAGTTATAAAGAGAGGCTGAATAGACTGGGACTTTTTTCTCTGAAAGGTAGGAGGCTGAGGGGTGACTTTACAGAGGTCTATAAAATAATGAGGGGCACAGATCAGCTAGATAGTCAATATCTTTTCCCAAAGGTAGGGGAGTCTAAAGTAGAGGGCGTAGGTTTAAGATGAGCAGAGAGAGATACAAAAGTGTCCAGAGGGGCAATATTTTCACACAGGGGGTGGTGAGTGTCTGGAATAGAGGCGGGTACAATTTTATCTTTTAAAAAGCATTTAGATAGTTACATGGGTATGATGGGTACAGAGGGATATGGGCCAAATGCAGGCAATTGGGATTAGCTTAGGAGTTTTAAAAAAAATAATAAGGGAGGCATGGACAAGTTGGGCTGAAGGGCCTGCTTCCATGCTGTACACCTCTATGAGTCTATGTGCTGGCTGAGAAGTGGATGCATGCACATAATTTTCTTTTACATTCTTCAGGCCGGGGTCAGACCCTGAATGCCTGTGCAAAAACAAAAAAACAGAACGGTGCAAAACTCCAAAGTGTCATCAAAGATACCCCAGGAAGGTTTCAAATCAGTGAGGGGGACAGAGAGAGGTCGCTAAAGGAAGTCCTGTGTAAAGGACAAAACCGAGGGATGGAAATTGAGTGAAGTTAAAGAAGTGAACAGGATTAGAATGAAGAAAAAGCTGCAGGGAGCAGACATTAAGCAAAGTAACAATGAGAGGAGCCCTGAAACTCCGAGAAGGCATCTGAATGTAAATCCATACTGTAGACGGTTGGGGCAAAGATACCACTTCGGAGCATTGGTGTTCTGCTTGGCACAGCCAAAGATCTGAAATTGTCCGTGGAAGGTGAAGCTGGAGTCTGCTTGGAGTCTCAGGAAAATTAATCTCAAAAGAATGGATCGGATCACTGTGGAAGATATCCAAGTGGAACGGTCTCTTTTGAAGAGAAATTCATGGTGAGATCTTCAAACGTGGAGATTGGAAACCTTCATAGAGAAACAAAATTTCAGTGAGATTGGTTGTTTCACAATGTGACAAATGTCTGAGTGGATTGTTGAGAAATCCATGGAATCAGTTTTGGTTGAATCTGTCATCTATTGTGTAGTGTAATGTGCCTGACAACAGTTTGCCTGCTGATTCACATATGCATCATACTTAGACTGAATGTCAGACTATAAGATAGGTATTATAAATTGTTTTATCTTTCTGACCTTGTATGAGAAAGTTTATTTTTGTTCGTTCCAAACTTGTGGAATTCACAGAGTAAGCACCTTGAATCTCAAAAGTTACCTACTTTAAACAGGACATGATTGGTCCTTAATCAGGTCTCCACCACGTTCCAGGGTCTGGTTAAAGATCATAGCAGTACAAACCAATGCACATGGTAACACTTGCTCATTCAAAGTTTTCTCCAAGTAGATTCCAGCTTCACTCTCCATGGACAATTTCAGATCTTTGGCTGTGCCAAGCAGAACACTAGCGCTCCAAAATGGCATCTTTGCCCCAACCACCGATAGTACGGATTTATCTTCAAAAGCCTTCTCGGACCTTTAGGGCTCCTCTCATGCTCACTTTGCTTAATGTCTGCTCCCTGCAGCTTTTCCTTGATACAAAGTTTTCTTGATACAAATATTCAAGCATCAATTATAGAGGTCTAGACAATAATGAGGGGCATAGACAAGGTAGATAGTCAATATCTTTTCCCAAATGTTGGGGAGGCTAAAAAATAGAGGGCATAGGTGTAAGGTGAGATGACAGCAATATAAGTGTCCAGAGGGGCAATTTCTTCAGGCAAAGGGTGGTGTCTGGAACAAGCTGCCAGAGGTAGTAGTAGAGATGGGTACAATTTTATCTTTTAAAAAGCATTTTGATCGTTACATGAGTATGATTGGTATATGGGCCAAATGTAGGCAATTGGGATTAGCTTAGGGCTTTTAAAAAAAATAAGGGCAGCATGGACAAGTTGGGCCGAAGGGCCTGTTTCTGTCCTGTAAACCTTTATGACTCTATGACTCTAATTGTGCACTTAACTCTATCGCTGGGGCCAAATTTGTGAAATTCCTCAATTCCTTTGACTTTATATTGCAATCTGCAAGATTGGGAGACGAAGTATAATGCTATCTAATTACTGCAGTTGAGTGAATCTCATTTCCTTTACTTCTTTTCACAACCTTGATGCTGTCCTACACAATGAATTTGGTTTTTCTAAACAGTGTCACCTATCTGGACATTTCTCACCAACTCCCATTGTTATTTGCTGCCGGCAGAATCTTTTGTTTCACCGTGTATCCTTTTACATGATGAGTCTTTGTCTATGTAGTTTTCAATTGTTGGAAAATAATCGTCACATTCAGTCGTATCAAATAGGAAATTAATTATTACAGTGCCCAGAGAGCATGTTTGGAAAACTGTCACCATTTAACACGTCCACTATGTAAATTGTTTCTGATGATAACAATGACTTGCCTTTATACAGTATCTTTAGTAAAATGACCCAAGGCAGTTGACAGGCACTTGATGAAAAGAAACTGACACTGAACCAAAGAAAGAAATATTAGGACTGACAAGCAAAAGCTTGCTCAAAAGATGAGAAAGAGACAGACAGAGAGGCTTAAGGAAGAAGTGGCGTGCAGGTGCAGCATGTAATGAAAAGAGCAAATGGAATATTAGCATTTATTGCAAAAGGGCTGGAGTATAAAAGTGGGGGAGTGTTGTTGCAATTGTATAGGGTGTTGGTGAGACAACATCTGGGGTTTTGTGTCTGGTTTTGGTCTCCTTTATTTGAGGAAGGATGTGGTGGCATTGGAGGCAGTTCAGAGGAGGTTCACCAGATTGATTCTAGGGATGAAAGGGTTGACGTAGGAGGAGAGATTAAACAGTTTGGGCTTACACTCGCCGGAGTTTAGAAGGATGAGTGGGAATCTGATTGAGGTATACATTATACTAAAGGGATTCATAAAGTAAACATAGACTAAATGTTTCTCCTTGTGGGGCAATCTAGAACAAGAGGTCACAGATATAGGCTGAGAGGCATAGATTTAAAACTGAGATGAGGAGGAACTACTTCTCGCAGAGGGTGGCGGATGTGTGGAACTTGCTGCCCCCTAAGCACGCTGGAGATAGAATCGTTGATTGGTTTCAAAAAGGAGATAGATACATTTCTGATTTTTAAAAATGGGTTAAAGGGAAATGGGGAACAAGTAGGGAGGTGGATTTGAGACCAGGAGTAGATCAGCCATGATCTGCTTGAATGGCAGAACAAGTTCGAAGTACTGAATTTGCCGACATCTAGTTCCTATAAATGTAGAACTGGAAGCGATAACAGAGCCAGTGCGGGATGATGCTATTTCTGTATTTGAACACAAGAATAAGATTTTTAAAATGGAGGCATTGCCAGGCCAGGAGCTAATGAAGGTCACTCAACAGAAGGTTGATAATTAAATGAGAGCTTGGTGCAAGTTTGCATACAAGTGGCAGAGATTTGTATGAGCTTATGGTTACAGAAAGGAGTCAAACCATGAGATAAGGTCAATGAAGAGGTCAGAATCCATAGCAAAATCAGTTGTAAGTCAGCAAGATTGTATGCGAGTGCTCAGAACTCCATATATGTACTCAGTAAAGCAAAAGATGGCAGCATTAGAGAACAAAATACCTTCTCATTAGGGACCCAGTGGCACACAATTCCATGTTGGAAGTAGCATGGACAACTGCAAGGTAAAGCTCCCTCCTCGCAGTTCCAGTCATGTGTCTTAGCATCAAGCATAAAATTTCTAACATCATCAATCTGTTATTTCCATTCCCCACTGCAACCATCCTGCTCCCAGAGTAACAGTGCTATGCTATGTGTTACGAGTCCATATACATGAAGAATTTAATCAGTACCACTTGAAATTATGTCACTTGAGCCTTTACCATTAGATACTTTTGCCTAGGATGGATACAAACTCGATATAAAAAGTCAGCAAGATAAACCCAATATATCCCACATCATTCAAGATAAGGGGAGAAAAGTTCAACAGAGATGTGTGAGGGAAGGTTTTGACACAGAGGGTGGCGAGGGCCTGGAATGCACTGCCAAGTGAGGTGGTTGAGGCAGATATGTTAGCAACATTTAGGACTTATCTGATCCATGAACAGACAGGGAATAGAGGGATATAAGCAATTGGTCAAGATAGGACAATGTGATGAGGGCAGGCTTGGAGGGCCGAAGAGCTTGTCCCTGTGCTGTACTGTTCTTTGTTCTCTGTTCTGGCTGGCACTTTTACTCAATTGAATGGTATCCTGAACTATGAAAGAAATTTGCTCAACAGAGAGGTTCTGGGTGAGAGTTTCCATTTCTGCACAGTCGATCTTGCAAACATCGTCCTGTTGAAATGAACAAACAGAACACTGAAGGCTAAGGAAGTAACTTCCAGCCTAAGTTTTTAACTTGTCTTTGGAAAAGACTGGCACATTACCATCTGTGCTGAAAGTTGTAATTTTTGTTCAAAACATAATCCAGATAATTCGTGAATTCCTGGAAGTTATTAGCAAACCAGGCAATATCATCCAAATAACCTAACCATCCTACAACTGAGCCAATACCTAACCAAATCGGAATGTCTTCAGAGGAATGACCTAATTCGAATAACATCACAACAAATACTTCACCCTTGAAGTGAATGCCACCTCCTGTTTCTCCATCTGCTGTACCTTAACCTGCACATCATCATTTCTGAAACTGGCAGAGGTACACAGAAGGACAAGGCTGATGTGAAATGTACGTAAGGAGGATGTTCTTGATGATGGGATGTCCAGAACCAGGGGTCACAGTCTGAGGATACAGGGTAGACTGTTTAGGACAGAGATGAGGACACATTTCTTCACCCAGAGAGTGGTGAGCCTGTGGAATTTGCTACCACAGAAAGTAATTGAAGCCAAAGCCATTTCCAAGAAGCAGTTGGATATAGCACTTGAGGCAAAGGGGATCAAAGTATATAGGGGGAAGAGAGGATCAGGCTATTGAATTGGATGATCAGCTATGAGTGTAATGAATGGTGGACAGGCACAAAGGGCCGGATGGCTTCCTCCTGCTCCTAATGTGTCTGCTTCTTTGTACGGGGAAAGGTTAGAGAATCCCAAGATTCAGGATAATGGAAACGAGGGATTGAACTGAATGGACCCCATGACAGGCTTCAAAGCGGGATAGGGAGGGGCCATAAATGCATTGCATGGCTTTCCAGCTGCCTGCCCACCCAGTCCTGACTGGTCTCCCACTTTACAGGGGGATTAGGTGGTGGGCACAGGCATTCGGCCTAGGGCCAGTTGAGGAATTAAGTGGCCAATCAATGGGCACCGGAGTGCCTCGTTCCACCTCTGGCACTATTTTACTCGCAGCGAGGTAAATAGGTATGCTGAATGGGTATTATAGAACAGAATAGAATCATACAGTGCAGAAGGAGGCCATTTGGTCCATTGCGTCTGCACCGACCATAATCCCAATTATGTTCTTATGACTTTCAGACCCACCAAAGGACCTCCCCACTCCTCAACTCCCCACCCTGCCACCAAACCACCCTCCCCCCCCCCCCCCAACACACACACACACACACACACACGGCAGCTTCCCCAGCAATGGGGTGAGCAAACCACACAAAGTACAGACTGGAAGATCCCCACCTCGGCCAATGTTGAACCAACTCCACCGCTGGAAAATGCTCTGCAGGGAGGTGGCTGGAAGAAGGCTGGAAAATCTCAGGTAGGTATGGGGAACAGGCAGAGGAATGACACTAAGTCATGATGTTCGTTTGTAAAGCAGGTACAGACATGGTGAGCCAAATGGCCTGCCACTGCATCTTAACAATTCCCTGAGTTTCCGGCTGCCTGGTCCCACCAAAATCCAATGGACTTTTGTCAGGGGCTGTGGAATCTCCCTGGGTGGGCCCCAAGAAGCCTCAGGCCTAGTCTCAGTCATGGCGACCGTGAAACTATCACTGATTGCTGTAAAAACCCATCAGACGCACTAATGTCCTTTATCTGCTGTCCTCAACTGGTTTGGCCTTCAACCCCAGGCCCATGGCAATTTGATTGACTCATAGCTGCCTCAGTTCATGAGCAATCGAGGATGGACAACAAATGTTCGCCTTCCAGGCAACACTCACATCCCATGAAAGAATTAAAGAAAGTTTGTAAAAACGGAGAACATATATCCAAATTAGTTAGGTAAACTTAAAACAGGCCAGTTGATTTCATGTGGCATCGTATGTGGTTAGCCTGAGGACACAAAGTTAAAGTAAAGTATATGTATTAGTCACAAGTAGGCTGATGTTAACATTGCAATGAAGTTCCTGTGAAAAATCCCTTAGTCGTCACACTTCGGCACAACTTAGCATGCCCTACGCACCTGACCAGCTCATCTTTTAGATTGTGGGAGGAAACCAGAGCACCCGAAGGAAACCCAGGCGGACAACTGGAAGAACGTGCAGACTCTTCATAGATAGTGACCCAAGCCAGGAATCGAACATGGGTCCCTGGTGCTCTGAGGCAGCAGTGCTGACCATTGTGCCACCGTGCTGCCCATGATCATTATCTTCTGCTTCTCCCTCTTTCCCTCCTCTCTTTTTACATTTTCACTCCAATGTTTCCTTTTTCTCCCCCTTGTTCTGTTCCACTTGTATTCTGCGACCGGAAGGTGAAGAATGGTGTGGCGCTGGGTGCAGTACGTCGCTTTCACATTCAACAACTTTCCAAAAGAAATCAGATTGGATAAAAAGAAACACTTGTTGATGAATTTTCCCACTCAGCCCGCCACAGGGATAAGGGCAGGCGAGGAGCAGACCATGGAAAAGTGCTTTGACCTCGTGTGGTATTTTCCGGTTTCGGGGTGAGCGTGGCCAGAAAATCCTGTCCCCTATCTTTTTCTCTCATTGTTTTTCTCTCTCTGCTTGTTGCCCCCTATCTCATGGGTCTAAGCAAGTGGCAGTCAGCATCCATAACCATCAACCGCGTGGATATGAATGTGGGGAAGTGACAGACGAGAGTGTGCAGGGCTGAACAGTTGTTCCACATGCCGTAATAACCCACCTTGGAGTCAGAATTGGAAGCACTACTCTTCTTCATCGATGCTAATGAGTGTGACTGTGATACAAGGCATCATTTCAAAGTTTTAAGATGAAACAAAATTCAAAAAGTTATGAAATGCTGAGGAAGAGAGTGATGAGGAGACACACAAGAGATGATATTTAAAGCAGAAAAGGATGAAGGATGAAGCTGGAGTACTGTGTGCAGTTTTGGGCGCCGTACTTACGCAAGGATATTTTAGCCTTGGAGGGAGTGCAGAGGAGGTTTACTAGGCTGATGCCGGAGTTGAGGGGGTTGAGCTGTGAGGAGAGGCTGAATAGATTAGGCTTGTACTCGTTAGAGTTTAGAAGAATGAGGGGAGATCTCATTGAGACGTATAAGATGATGAATGGGATGGATAGGATAGAGGTGGAGAGACTCTTCCCGCTCAGAAAGGATAGCAGGACTAGGGGGCACAGCCTCAAGATAAAGGGGGGGCAGTTTAGAACAGAGTTGAGGAGGAACTTCTTCACTCAAAGGGTGGTGAATCTCTGGAATTCTCTGCCCGTTGAAGTGGTGGAGGCTGCCTCGCTAAATATTTTTAAGACGCGGGTTGATGGGTTTTTGATGAGAGAGGGGATTAAGGGTTATGGGGAGAGGGCGGGAATGTGGAACTGAGCCACGACAGATCAGCCATGATCTTATTGAATGGCAGGGCAGGCTCGAAGGGCTAGATGGCCTACTCCTGCTCCTATTTCTTATGCTCTTATGTTCTTATGAAGTGATCCATTTTGATCGGAGGAGCAGCAATGTAAATTCAATAGTATCACTTTAAAGGGAAGCTGGAGAACAGAAACCCCAGGCTGTATGTACTTTAATGGGGGCTGGACACAGGGAACCCTGAGCTTGCATCCCTGAGCTGTGTCCACAAAATGATCAGCCATGATCTTATTGAATGGCAGAGCAGGCTCGAGGGGCCAGATGGCCTACTCCTGCTCCTAGTTCTTATGTTCATAAATAGAGGCTTGGAAAACAAAAGCAAGGAAGTTATAATTAACCTCTATTTAACACGAGTTCAGCCTCAGCTGGAGCAGGGTGACCAATTATTATCAGTGATAGTGATCTTTGCAAAGTCCTCCTCATTAACGCTGAGGGATTGTGCCAAAATTGGGAGACTTGTCTTTCAGTCTGGCCTGAAGCATCAATGCAGGAGTTCCAATAGATTTGTTCAGCATGATTTCCCCTTTGTAAATCCATGCTGACTTTGTCTGGTTAAACCACTGCTTTCTAAGTGCTGTGCTATGAAATCCTTGATAATGGACTCTAGCAGCTTCTCCAATATCAACGTTAGGCTCACTGATCTATAATTCCTTAGTTTACTCTCTACCTCCCTTTTTGAATAGCAGGCGTACATTAGCTGTACATTACTGTACAGTTAATCGGATCAGCCAGGGCAGAACTGATTTGATGAGTCAAATCGATGAGTCAAATGACATATTCCTGCTCATATTTCTGAAAACCTTATGCAGGCCATGTGAAGGCAAGGAAAATTTAACCAAAGCTGGAGATCAGTTTGATCTGTGATAATTGTTATGTTCCCAGACAGGGGACATTTGGGAAATCAAACTCCGCTGTGTCTGCAAGTTCTGCGAGTGAGTCACCACGGGGAATTAAGTGCACAATTTACATACCCTGAAGTATCTGCAACATTATCTGGCGGTGGACATGTTAATGGATGCCAGGCACCAGAAAGGAACAAGCAATACACAATGGATTTCAAAACTGCAACGTTGGAGCTAAACTTCAGTGTACCAACCTGTGTTGCTATTAATTGGAAAATAGCGATGTATGTCAGATTTGGGAATGTGTTCAAATCCAGCAGCAACAACATGTGTTTATGTAGCACCTTTATCATAGTAACACCTCTGCTCAAAGTTTGACAACATGTGACACTGGGACTAATGTCCCCTTGGAAAGGTTCACTTGTATGGTTGAGGATGGCCTAAATTAAATTGGTAGACCAGCCAGCACCAGCGTATAGGCCAGAATTTTCCAGTCCCACTCACAGCAGGATGGAAAATTTAACACAGCAGCCAAAGATCCATTATCCAGACGAGAATTGAGACCAGCTAATCTCAGCCATAGATCTAGAAAAGAGGAATAAAGTCCATAAAGGAGTGAGGGTTTTACATACTGAGAAAGAAACTGTTGCATTCCATTCATTCATTCAAACAGATGAGGGGGCAGCACTTGGTATGAGTTTTAAGATGGTTTTATTTTGTTGAACAGAACTTAAAAAAAATTAATGTGACAGAAGAAAAGAAAAGCGAACTTGGAGACTGGCTTCTCAGTCAGGTGCTGTACGGAACTTGATCTTAACACTGAACTGAAACACTCTAAAATCCAAACTATATTTCAATCCTTATCTCATTATTGGAAGTGTTTTTCACAGGCTGTCTCCATCTAAAAAAATAATCCTTGCAGCTGCCATAATGCTGTTGTTTGCCTGCATTGTGTACCCTTCGGGAATGCAGTCAATTTTTACCTAATCCAGGATGCTTTCTGATTCTGCATGTAGTCAAGTTAGCTACAACTGTTAAGCTTAGCAGAGTTATTTAATCCCCTACAGTCTAGCATGTAAATGTAATTGTGCATAGGCAGAAATATCTTAAAATGAAGTCTTTGCATAGACTGGAGCAAATAGGGCTAAGTGTACACAGGATCTCTCAGGAACAGAATAAGAAGGAATATGAAGACAGGAATGAAATTCAATTACGGAGAAGCACAGTGTATGGTGAATAAGATTGATGCACTCCAAACAAAATAGCCTCGTGAGAAAATGATACAGTGGCAATAATGAAAACATGACTTAAAAAAGATGAGGACTAGATGCTTAACATTCAGGGATGCAGAGACAATAACAATGTCAAATTGATAAGGTTATTAGAGAATGGGAAAGGGACTGGCTGGATTGATCTGAAGAAAACTCACAGGAACATGACATGCTGAAGGACCTCCTTCTGTCCTGTAATGACTCTATCATTCTCTGACTTTATAAAGAGGTATTAGGACACGTGGAGCTTGCACATTCTCCCAGTGTCTGCATAGGTTCCCTCTGGGTGCTCCGGTTTCCTTCCACAATCCAAAGATGTGCAGGTTAGGTGGATTGGCCATGATAAATTGTGCCTTAATGTCAGGGGTACTAGCTAGGATAAATGCATGGGATTATGGGGTTGGGCCTGGGTGGGATTGTGGTTGGTGCAGACTTGATGGGCTGAATGGCTTCCTTCAGCATTGTAGGATTCTATGATTCTTTGACAAGTAAGAGGTGAGTTTTAAGATTGCACTTAAAGGGGGAGCAGAAAGCTAGAGTGACTTAAGGAAGGTTTTCCAAAAGCTAGGATTCTGAAGGAATAGTTGCCAGTGGTGGAGAAATGGAAGCCAGGAATGTGGCCTGGAGTACACAACTGGCAAATGTGGAACATTGCATACATAATAGATAAGTACGAAAGGGAATAGTAGATGGCATTAAGGCCTATGGTCCCCTCTCCATTTCAGTAATGCGAAATCCAGTGACGTTTCATATAAACTTTTGACCGTTCAGTGTTCCTCAGGGCTGTTCTCACTTTGAATGTTTTTTTCCCTAACAAAACTGGTGTTCAACTAGACATGTCACATTAACAAGCACATCCAGGTTGGCAATCACTGTCAGTTCATGAAGCAGACCCTGATTCAAAGTGAATTTAGTGAGACTTGTTTATTTAAGCTTCGGCAATGATTGATTTACTGGCAGAGAAAATGGCTCTAGATGATGTCAGCCAGATGACAACATTGAGGTAACTGCTGCCACATCTTTGTGGCTCGAGGCAGCTCCTTCACTGGCATAGCATTGGTGCATAATGTTCCCTTCAAACCAAACATGCCCTTTTCTCCCATTCTCTCAAGTCTCAAAGGTCATGGCAGATACAATTTTTCGGCTAGCATCCGAATTTGTAACATTTATCACGTGCAGACAACGTCAGCAAGTTATTTCCACCATCAAATCCTGGAATGTTACTGTGCAGAAGCAGGCTGTTGGCCCATCTTACCTGACAATAATGTCTACCTCAATGTCAACAAACTGAAGGAGATAGTCATTGACTTCAGGAAGCGTAGTGGAAGGCATTAATGGGGACAAAGTATAAATGGTCAAGGGCTTCAAGTTTTTCGGTATCCAGATTACCAACAACATATCCTCGTCCCTCCATGCCGACACTACAGTTAAGAAAGTCCACCAATTCCTCTACTTTTCTCAGGGGACAAAGGAAATTTGGCATATCTGCTACAACTCTCACCAACATCTACATATGCACCATAGAAAGCATTCTTTCCAGTTGTATCACGGCTTGGTATGGCTGCCGCTCTGTTCAAGACTGCAAGGCACTACAAAGAGTCATGAATGAAGCCCAGTCCATCACTCAAACCAACCTCCTATCCATTGACACTGTCTACACTCTCAGAAAAACAGCCAGCGTAATCAAGGACCCCACACACATTCTCTCTTCCACCTTCTTCCTTCGGGAAAAAGATGCAAAAGTCTGTGGTTGCATACCAACCGATTCAATAACAGCTTCTTCCCTGCTGTCATCCAATTTTTGAATGGACCTACCTCACATGAAGTTGATCTTTCTCTACACCCTAACTATGACTATAACACTACACTCTGCACTCTCTCCTTTCCTTCCCTATGTATAGTATCCTTTGTCCATACAGCGTACAAAGAAAAATATTTTTTACTGTATACTAATAAAGGTGACAATAATAAATCAAATTAAATGTGCTGACTTGTTAACTAATTGTCCAACCAGTCCCACTATCACAATGCCATTCTTACTCCATAACCCTGCCTTATTTTTTTCTCCATCTCAAGTATTTCTCCAATTTCCTTTTGTAAGTTACTATTGAATCTGCTTCCATCAGCCTCTCAGGCAGCACACTCCAGGTCACAAATATGGCGGACACCATTCTTTCCAAATTCATTCACACTGTCCAGGTCTATTTACAGGAAAAGGTGATGGTCATGGACACATATCTATTGCTAGTCTTTACAATTGACTAGGTATCTTAGGACTCTTGAAAAGTCATTAAGAGTCAACCAGATAATGCAAGACTAGAGTTAAGTATAAGAGCAGGTCAGGCAGTATGTCCCATTCAGAAAGGATGCTTTGTGGACTTAAATAAAAGCAAAATATTGTGGATGCTGGAAATCTGAAAGTGGTAGAAATACTCATTCTGGAAGTATTGTGGGGACAGAAACAGTTTGTTGTTTCATGTGGAAGATGACTTCTTAAGAATCTGGTGAACTTGTTGAATTTTAACAAAATCCAGTCAGTCCCAGTGCTATTTCTCAGCTTGCAAATAGCAGATTTATTTGAATTCAGTTTCTTTTCTCTATTCATTCTCAGGATGCAGGAAAAACTGTTTAAAAAAAAATAGTCTAAGCATTCTCAGTCTGCACGGAGACGTGTGTCAGGATAGGTAATTATGTCTTTGGCATGCTTGGGCTTAATGGGTGGCTGCTCCAACATCCTGAAGGAGGAAGGGCCTGAACCATTCTGATTCACCCTGGATTGTATGTTGAGATTACATGTGGCTCTTGCCACTTGAGCACGACTGGACCACAATGCACAATCAGTAAGAACTTCCTGCCACTTCAACCTTTGAATGAAATTACATCTTAATTGAATTGTGAGTACTTCCGCACTGAAGAACCTTATTAACATTAAGCATTTATACAATAAAGGTGGTACGTACATGATGGCCCCACTGACAAAATAAAGGGCAAGACTCGCTTATTCCCTTTGACCTTGATTCATTCTGATGCTCTCTTGGCCAAGCGTCCACCTATCACTCTCTATAAAGTTAAGCTTATCTAAAACTCTGCTGCCCATATCCTAACTTGCACCAAGCACTATTAGTATATTTCATCTCCTGTTCATTCTGCGCAATACTTCAATTTAAAAATGTTCATCCTTGTTTTCAAATTTCTCCGAGATCCCTCTCTTTCTATAAAATTTCCTCCAGCCTTGCAACCTTCCAAATTCTCTACCCTCCTCCTCTGCGTCTCACTCCCACTGCATCGCTTCCCCTCTGCCTCACTCCCCCTCTGTGTCACTCTCCCTCTGCATCGCTTCCCCTCTGTGTTGCTCTTCCTAGATTGCCCCCCCCGCGTCGCTCCCCCTCTGCGTCACTCCCCCTCTGCACCTCTTCACTCTTCCAGCTCTCTACATGCCTCTGTTTCTTCAAGCCCATGTCTTTAGCCAAGCTCTTAGTCATCTATCCTAATATTTCTTCATGAGGTTTGATATCAAATTTATTTAAGCTCCTGTGAATTGGATTGTCTTATTGTCAATATGTGAACAAACAAAGTAGAAGCAAATGTAAGCCATTCGGCACCTTGGATTTGCCCCATTATTCAATTATATCATGGTTGACCAGTTTGTGTTTTGAGTTCCACATTCTCATCTGCCCTTAGTAACATTTGATTCCCTTGCCTAACAAGAATCTGGTGGCACAATGGTTAGCACTGCTACCTCACAGGGACCTGGGGTTTAATTCCCACCTTGGGTCACTGTCTGTATGGAGTTTGCACGTCCTCCCCGTGTCTGCGTGGGTTTCATCTGGGTGCTCTGGTTTCCTCCCACAGTCCGAAAGACATGCTGGTTAAGAGCATTGACCTGAACAGGTGCCGACTTGGCGATTCGGGGAATTTCACAGTAACTTCACTGCAGTGTTAATGTAAGCCTTACTTGTAACTTTAAAAACTTTATCTAGCTTCACCCTAAAAATAGTCAATGGGGCTGCCTCTACCATGTTCTAAGGCAGAAAGTTCCAAAGTTGCACAACCCTCTAAGAGAAAACAATTCTCCCCATCTCTGTGCTATAAGAGCGACGTCTAATTTTACATCAGTGCTCCTCGTTTTGGATTCACCCACAAGAGGTAACATCCTTTCAATGTCTAACTTTCAAAACCATACAGGATTTATATACTCCAGTCAAGTCACGCCTCACTTTTCCAAACTCCAGTGGAAATAAGCTCAGTCTATCTAACCTATCCTCATAAGACAACCATTTCAGGTATCAATCGAGTAAAACTCCTCTGAACCACCTCCAATGCATTTATAAACTTCCTTAAATAAGGGGACCAAAACTGCACACAGTATTCAAGTTGTGCTGTGTATAACTGACAGATAATACCCTTACTTCCATGGTCAATTTCTCTCATAATTAAGGGCAGCGTTCTATTGGCCTTCTTAATTACTTGCTCAACCTGCATACTAACTTCCTGTAACTCGTGCATTAGAGCACTTCGATCCCTCTGCATCTTGGCATTCTACTATTGTTCTCCAATTAAGTAATGCTGTCCTTTTTTGCCTTTCTGATCCAAGAACTGACTTCCACTATAATGGTTACACTCAAAATTCCATCCCTTTAGCCAATGCTAGGTGAATCTTCCAGCCTCCTTGAAATCCTCTGGATCTCAGGATTCTGCAGTCATTCATCATTTAAGTAACACTCTGCTTGTTTATTCTTCCCACCAAAGTGAATAACTTCCCACAATAGATTCTGTTTGCCAGATCTTTGCCCAATTATTCAACCTCTTCACGAAATACTATCATTGTGTCATCTGCAAATTTTGCCATGATACCTTTGCTCCCTTCATATAAGTCACTGATATAAATTGTAAAAATTGAGGCCCCAGCACAGACCCCTGTGAGGCTCCACTTATCACATCCTGCCAATCAGAAAAAAAACATTTATTCTTACTCTCTGTTTCCTTTGAGCTAGCCAATCTTTTATCCTTGCTAATATGTTATTCCTGCATCATGCTTTTATATTAATTTTCTGATATTATTTGTTTTTCACTCATTTGAAGCAATGCTCTTTGGCCTACAGTCACAATGTAGTTCTGAATCAGTTTTCCAGATCTATCTTTTTCTACATTTTTTTACCTGATACAAGGTGTGGCCCCTCTCCCATACAGATAAATTGACCAATCTTTGGGCTAAGAGGAAGGACGTGGGACCAAGAGTTGACTCAGGCATAAAGGACCAAATGGCCTCCTCCTGTGCAAATGATTCTATGATTGTCTGAATTACTTCAGCTGTCATTTATCTCACTCTCTCTTTCAATAATCCCCGAGTGTCATGTGCATTCCTTAGGGTGCTGGTTTCCATTTAAACATATGTTAACTGGCTGCTGGTCTCTCATTTATCTTTTAAAGTTTATTTATTAGTGTCAGAAGAAGGCTTACATTAACACTGCAATGAACTTACTGTAAATCTCCTAGTCGCCACACTCCAGCGTCTGTTTGGATACACTGAGGGAGAATTTAGCACGGTTAATGCTCCTAGCCAGGATGTCCTTCAAACTGAGGGAGGAAACTGGAACACCCTGAGGAAACCCAAGACTCCGCACAGTGACCCAAGTCGGGAACTGAACCTGGGTCCCTGGCGCTGTGAGGCAGCAGTGCTAACCATTGTGCCACCGTGTATGTTGGCACAGCTCAAGCCTGCGACCAAACCTCCAAGAGTCCAGTTTGAAAAGCAAAGTGAGCCTCAAAGAAAAGCAACAAATCCTGCTCAAGTGCATTTTTTGGGAAGTGAGTAATGGTATAAATGATGTATTGCACCTTAGTTCCCTTAATATAAATCCTGGCAGTTAGCAACTGCTATGTTGAGAAATGTTGTTTACATGTAGTCAGCACAGACTGTACTAATGGCAATTTCATAATAAGAGTAATTATTTCACAATGTGATTCTGCTTGTGTCCAATAAGGGTACTTGAGGTGTCCAAGCAGCATATGCTTATAGATTAACCTGCTATCCTTACCCAACCTATTCTCACTGCGATTCCAGTCACACACCAATATAGTTGACTCTAAATGGCCGTCTGGAGTGGCCTATAAAATCATCCAGTTGCATCAAATTCTGGGAAACGAAATAAAAGCTGACCTTTCGGTGTTGCTGGGAATTAATTTTTAAAAGATCTCTCCCAGTGAGGGTTACCGGGAGGCTGGTTGTATCACATGTATGTCATCAACCGATCATCATGCTCTTCACTCAGACGTCAAGCAACATTCAATTCACAAGATTCATTTATTATTCTGTCCTCCTTCTGTGGAGCTGTTATATCACACTGGGTACAGCTTTTTGATGCCTGTCCTTCCCATTTCACACTCAAATGGCCTGTTCTTTATTCCTGAGCCTCGACAGGAATAATCTTAAAATTTAGCTTAGGTTTGCCACGGCGTTTGGGACCAGTTCTGTCTTATCTGCTATAGGAATCTACTTGGATAACGATGAAGAATGGGGACCTTTGACAATGTTTCCCCTCCCTGGTCCAGGGCTCCTGTGAGCAATTGTAGCCCTCTGCCTATTGCCATCCCAACCGAGATTAGCAAATCAGAACACTTTATTCAAAGTTTATTTATTAGTGTCACAAGTCACCTTATATTAACACTGCAGTGAAATTACAGTGAAAATTCCCTAGTCACCACGCTCCGGCGCTTGTTCGGGCACACTGAGGGAGAATTTAGAATGGCCAACCCACCCACCAGCACATCTTTCGAACTGTCAGAGGAAACCAGAGCACCCAGAAGAAACCCGTGCAGACATGGGGAGAATGTGCAAACTCCACACAGACCAGTGACCCAAGCCTGGATTCGAGCCCAGGCCCTGGTGCTGTTAGGCAGCAGTGCTCGCCACTGTGCCACCGAGCTGCCCCAGGTCAGGAACCATCACTGTCCACGTAACAGGCAAGTATAGCAAAGGTGGGATATTAGAAGCCTGGTGGATATTTGTTGTCATGTGGGAATGCCGGCGTTGGACTGGCGTAAACACAGTAAAAAGTCTGACAACACCAGGTTTTAGTCCAACCGATTTATTTGATAAGTATTATCAAAAAAATCGGTTGGACTAAAACCTGGTGTTGTCAGACTTTTTACTGGATATTTGTTGTCCAGACAAGTGGAGTATGTGTAGCAGAATGGAGTGACACTCAAGATTCTCAGCATGAAGCTAGATGCAGGAGTCCTTAAATTTGTAGACCATTTAACAGAGCAGGTTACCATTAAGGATCTTGTGTCAAGTGGCATGTCTAATTGAATACATAGAGTGCATAAGGTCATACAGTGCAGAAAAGGCCTTTCGATCCATTGAGTATTCATCGATAATATCCACCACTAAAGGTGTGCTAATCCCATTTTCCTGCACTTATCTCATATCCTTGAATGTTGTGATATTTCAAGTGTTTATCCAAATATTTTTTTAAAGGTTGTAAGATTTCAAGCCTCCACTGCCTTCCCAGGCAGTGCATTCCAGATTTCCACCATCCTCTGAGTGAAAAGGTTTTTTCTCAAGTCTCCTCTGAATCTCCTTACACTAAAACTAAGCCCCCCTGTGATTGGCCCCTGAACCACGGGGAACAGCTGCTCCCTACTCACCCTGTCCATGCCCCTCATAATCTTATACACCTCAATCATATCCCCCCGTCAGCCTTCTCTGCTCTAAAGAAAACAACCCAAGTCTATCCAGTCTCTCCTTAGAGCTCAAATGTCTATTGTTTAAACAATTGAAAAAAATGGTTGAATCTGACCATTGTCAGGGTGAGGACACTGATTCATATTCTTGTGTCTCATTTCATAGCTCAATTTGAAGTTTAAGAGTCACAAGTAAGGCTTACATTAACATTGCAATGAAGTTACCATGAAAATTCCCTAGTCGCCATACCCCGGTGCCTATTTGGGTACACTGAGGATTAGCGTGGCCAATGCACCTAACCAGCACGTCTTTTGGACTGTGGGAGGAAACTGGAGCACCCAGAGGAAATTCATGCAGACACACTGGGAGAATGTGCAAACTCCACACACACAGTGACCCAAGCCAGGAACTGAACCCAGGTGCTTGGCACTTGTGAGGCAATAGTGCTAACCACTGTACCATCATGCGGTTTTCATTTTAAAAGAGAAGTGGCATTTAAAGTCTGAGGAATTTGGAATCAATCACCCAGAATCTTGGTGCAGTTTCCTTTAATCAGTGTTATCCAGTTCTGTTGGATTTGTAAGAATACGAGTTTCAATTGTGTAGTAACCTCATCCTGTTCCTATGCAGGTATTTTTGTATTATTGAGATAGAGCTAGAGCACACAGTGCAAGATGACTATCCTCTCAAACTGTCCTTGCCCATGACTGGAAGGAGTAATTTCTGTACATCAAGTTTGGATTGCAAGAATTTGTAGATTGTAGGAAGCAAAGACCGAATGAGATCAGAAATTCAAACTTTCCGAGATCTTGGGAAAGAATAGGTAGAATGCAAGGTGGTTAAGGTGAGGAGGAAGTGTTTTAGAGGGGATTTGAGGAAAAGGTTTTTCACCCAGAAAGTGGGTGGAAATATGGCACCTGAGGGGGTGGTGGAGGCAGGGACTCCCACAACATTTAAGAAACATCTGAACGAGCACTTAAGTTGTCAAATCTTAGTAGACCCAGGTGCTGGTAAATGGGAATAGTATAGACTGTTATCTGATGGTTAAAATTGACATGGTGGACTGAAGGGCCTGTTTCTGAGCTGAATGATTTTGACTCTATGAGATGCTGCCTGACCTACCGAGTATTTCCAGTATTTTCTATTTTCATTTGGGTAGGAAGAATGAAGCAAGTGTGAAGAATGGGATGTTTATAAAGGAGGTGCAGTACATAGAGTAAAGTTTATTTATTAGTCACAAATAAGGCTTACATTAGCACTGTAATGCACCCCAGTCGCCACAGTCCAGCACCTGTTTCAAGTCAATGCACCTAACCAGCACGTCTTTCAGAGTGTGGGGGAAAACCAGACCACGCAGAGGACAGCCACACAGACACAGGGAGAATGTGCAAATTCCACACAGACAGTGACTCAAGCCAGGAATCGAACCCAGGTCCCTAGCGCTATGAAGCAGCAGTGCTAACCAATGTGCTACCATGCTGCCTCTTAGAGTCCATAGTACATAACATGTACATGCATGTACATAGAGACTTTAGGATGTATACACACAAGTCTTTAAAGGTGGCAGAACAAGTTGAGAGGGCCGTTGAAGTACAGGATCCTTAGCGTTACAAATAAAGACGTAAGGTTAAAAAAGCAACAAAAAAGCAAAAGTTAGTTACTAGCTGGAATACTGTGACCAGTTTTGGGAACAATCTTTAAGGAAGAATATCAAGGCCTGAGAGAGATTCCAACAGTGAAAAGTTGAGGCCCCAGTACTGATCCCATGTAAACAATGAGTTCCATTCTGTCAATCTGTGTAGATATAATCATACTTACACTTTGTCCTGTACAAGCTAATCAATACCATATCCAGGTTAATAGGTTGCACCCTATGAAGGTAGGAACCAGTTTGTTGCAACTGAATATAAACCTTATTGGGAACACACATTGAGATGTTTACAGGCTCAATGCTATCTTACTCCCTGGAGTAGCACACTAGCACTGCCTATTGGCTGATTGGAATGAAAGAGGGACAACCACTCCCATTACCATATTTTCTCCTACCTTTAGTTCCTTGTACAAACTATATCACGTTAGCAATGCCTCTCAGCTTTAACGTCCCCTCTTTTACAAATCAAGTCTCTGAGGTGCTCTGCGAGAGCAGTCAAAGTGACACAACTTTACCAGGGCAGTTTCCAGAACAAGAATCACAGAAAAGCCACAGAATAGGTTGTGCCACGGCAACGAGGAAGTTCTGAACTCACCAGCTCACTGGGTTTATCAGACCCACAGCGGAACGTCAGTCACGATTCATTGGGATGTTTCTCTTGCTCAGATGTTCTCCACGTGTCTGCTCACCAGCCTGTTCTCAACTTAAACTCAAAATGACAATGGACCCATTTCTGAAATGCTGGGGGGGGATGGTGGTACAGTGGTTAGCACTGCTGCCTCACAGCGCCAGGGACCCGGGTTCGATTCCGGCCTCAGGTGACTGTCTATGCAGAGTTTGCACGTTCTCCCTGTGTCTGAGTGGGTTTCCTCCAGTTCCCTCCCACACTCCAAAGATGTGCTGGTTATGTGGATTGGTCATGATAAATGGTTATGGGGTTATAGAGATAGGGTGCAGGAGCGGTTGTGGCTAAGATGCTCTTCCGGAGAGTCGGTGCAGACTCGATAGGCCAACTGGCTTCCTTCTGGACTATAGGGATTCTATTTTCTATGGCTGCTAAAGTCCACATGGTCCACTTTCAAAATTAAGCACAATGTCAGATTTGCCTATTTTGAATGTATGCACTCCACTCTGCATGTCATGGTTTCATTTCTGATCATTTTGTTTCTGCCTCATCTTCCCCTCCAAATTGAGAAACACCAAATCCAGGTGGGTGTATACAAGCATCATGTGATCAGCAACTCTGATGGCGCAGAGTCAGTGAGAGTCTGTGGTGTTGTGCAGTAACTCAGGAGGAATCAGGAAAGACGAGATTCCAAAGTACTCTGGACAATTTGTTCATGCCAGCTTCAAAGGTCGGAATTGCTCCTTTGGCGAGGCCTATTGATGAAGGGTGCCAGGGAGCAGTCTTTCTTTTGCCAAGTGCCATTCAGGACTCTAAACCTCTGAACTTCTACTTTGGTGAAAGCTGTTCCATTGTCAAAGGCAATGATCTCAGGTAAACCATGCACACTTAAGGGCTGACACAGCTTCTCAATATTTGCTGCTGAAATTGGCACCTTTACCTTGTAGACATGAAGAATCTTCAAGTGTGCGTCAACGAGTAACAGGAACATGATGCCTAAAAATGGTCCCACATTGTCAATATGCAGCCTGACCCAAGGCCAGCCAGCCCATTCCCATTGGTGAAGAGAAGCTAAACAAGGCTGTTTCTGGTGTTGCTGGCAAAGAGAACTAGGTTCTTGATGTCACTGTCTAACTCTGGCAACCAAATATAAATAGGTGCCAAATTCTTCACCCTTGATGTATGTGGGTGTGTACTGTAGAACTCTGCTAAGAGTTACTCTCTGTCCTGGGAAGGGGTGACAACTCTGCAATCCCACAGCAAAATGCCACCTGGCATTCAGTGCTTCTGGAATGAAAGGGACACAGGTCACCAGATACAACTGTACCTGGACAGCCTTGTAAAACAAAACCTTTAACTTCTGATAGTACTGGATCTCTGCTGGTCCAATTCTTGTCCTGTTTAACGCATACTGGTGATGAATCCAAGAAATTTGACAACAGGAGTAACTCTTATGGAATGGGTGTGTGGGCAGGACTGCCCAGTCACAGAAAATGACTAAATAAGTCTGCATTGGCTTTACATATGAGCCAGAGAGATACATGGACGTGCACTCAGAAGCTGAGAGCATCATGGCCTGACACTGGATTCTCATTGAAGCAATAAGTGGAATAATTTTTTAATATACTGAACAGGTCTGTCAGCGTTTTATGGCCAGACACAATTGTAAAATGTTGCCTGTACAGGTACTAGTGAAACCTCTGGACATTTAAACACAGTCGACAGCACTTCTTTCTCCAGCTGCAGTAACCCTTTTGAGCCTGGGAGAGTGTCCTCGAAACAAAGCTGAATGCCTTTTCTGATCTGTCCTCCATTCATTGGAACAATGTGGCTCCTATTGCCACAGGGAGAAGTGTCACACATCAGCATTAGTGTCATAGAATCAGAGAGCAATACAGCACGGAAACAGGCCCTTCGGCCCAACCGGTCCATGCCAACCATGATGCCCTCCCAGCTAGTCCCAATTGCCCATATTTGGCCCATATCTCTCTAATCCTTTCCTATCCATGTACTTATTCAAATGCTTTTCAAATGTTGCTATTGAACCTGCCGCAACCATGTTCTCTGGCAGCTCATTCCTCATATGCACCACACTCTGCGTGAAGAAGATGCCCCTCGGGTCCATTTTAAATCTTTCCTCTCTTACCTTAAACCTATGCCCTCTAGTTTTCAATCCCGCTACCCTGAGAACAAAACATGTGCATTCATCCTATCTGTGCCCCGCATCATTTTATACACCTCAGTAAGGTCATTCCTCATACGCCTATGTTCCAAAGAATAAAGCCCTAGCTTGGCCAATTGCTCCCTATCACTCAGGCCCAGTAACCCTGGCAATATCCTGGTAAATCTTCATTGCACTCTTTCCAGTTTATCATTGTTTTTCCAAGAAAACAAGGTGACTATAACTATACACAATACTCAAAGTGTGGCCTCATATACAATGGTGACATAATGTCCCAATTCCTATACTCAATGCCCTCACTGATGAAGGCCAGTGTGCCACACAGCTTCTTCACCACTCCGTATAGCTGTGACAACGTTATCAACAAACTATGTACTTATACTCCTAGGGCCCTCTGTTCCTCAACATTCCCCAGGGCCCCACCATTCACTCGCTCTTTACCAGAGTCATAATGTTCCATCTAGCACGATGACTAAAGCAGTCTCTTCACTGCTGCAAAGGCTTTTACTAGCTGTGAATCCCATGACCAATCATGGTTCTTCCTCAGTAACAGGTAGAGTAGTGCAAGCACAGTGGAGAGATTGGGTAATGAACAACTATAACAATTCATCATCCCAAGGAATAACTTTAGCTCTGTAATATTCCGGGGTGATGTGCATCTTTAATGGCTTGAACGTTGTCTTCAACAGGATGCAACCCCCATAGAACCCACTCTGTGGCCCAGGTAGGTTGCCTCAGATGCCTGGACCATGCATTTCTCACACTTCAAACACACACACACACACACACACACACACACACACACACACACACACACACACACACACACACACACACACACACACACACACACACACACACACACACACACACAGTGATAGACACATATCAGAACACACGGATGTAACTAACAGACACAAGCAGGGTCACATGCAAGCAAGAAGAACACAACCAGAAACAAACACAGACATTTCCATACAGTAACATGCACACAGTGCGTGTGTGCAGACACACACAAATACACACACAAACACACACAGGCAACACACACACACACACACGCATGCACAGACAGTGATACATCAGAGATATATAACAGACACAAGCAACAACATAAACAACACAAGCACTTTCACACAGACACACACTTACACAGTAATATATACATACATGGTCACAGACAGATGCATACAGACATGGATGCACAAATAAACACACACAAATGTACAAACACAAGCGCACACACACAGACAAATATAAGATGTATTTGTCCTTTAAACATTGTTAACCACAAAGATAGCAGGATTCCATATGTGACTTTTCCCAATACCTCCCATGCAGGTTGGCGTCTGTTTTGTTTTTTAATTGAAAACTTATTTTTTCCCATAGGGTTTCTATTTTTATGACAGTTTTTTTCTGGATTGTGCTTGAGCTGGATATATCACCAGGAAATTAGCTAAACCCTGTTTACAAAGTCAGACTTTTAAACATGGTCACAGCTACATCTAATACCGAGAATGGACTACAGGTGCACATTCCAGTGAGTCAGCCCGAGAGCCAAACAGGGGAGGAGATTGCTGTGAGCAGCCAAGACTCAGCTAAACTTGTGACAACCTTCCACTGTTTCTTTCCTTCGGGGCTACTTCGATGCAGGGATAACGGATTTCAAAAATTACATACATTTCTATATCTTTCCAGCTTTACCCCCTGCTTTCCAGAAGCCAGTGGGATAATAGTTCCCCCTGGTAGTGTCAGGGCAATAGCAGCGCAGCAACTTGCTTTACACTGCACCCAATATTCTTTCTCATTGCAGGCTGTGAAACAAGCAGTCAATTCATTATTGTTCGTTTTACATGACTGCCCAAACCCAATTTATACCCCACCGCTAGCATGGATGGATGGTGTGCCTTAGTACGTTACTGAACAGTAATTTTCGAGCATGTCATCCTCGTGATATTTATTGCAATTAAAGATTGATGCTTTGTGGAAAGAAATTTTTCTATCACCTTCCCCAACTTCTGAACACCTCAAAGTGCTCTGCAGCCAATGAAATACTTTTTAAAATGCAGTCACTGTTATAGTGTAGAAAGACAACAACCAATGATCTTTCTGTACATCCTTAGCTATGACTGTAAGACGACATTCTGCACTCTCTCCTTTCCTTCTCAATGAATGGTATGCTTTGATGTGCAAGGGACAATACTTTTCACTGTATACTAATACAGGCGACAATAATAAATCAAATCAAATCAAATTTGTGCACAGCAAGCTCCCTCAAACCGCAACATGATAAAAGCAAATTACTGCGGATGCTGGAATCTGAAACCAAAAGACAAAATGCTGGGAAATCTCAGCATCTGTAAGGAGAGAAAAGAGCTGACATTTCAAGTTCAGATGCCCCTTTGCCAAAGCTGATGTAACATGGTAATTGTTAAATTCTTTGTCAAGAACTCACTCCACAGGCAGGCGACAGGGAACACATATTTCCTGATTTATTCAAGTCCTGCTCACACCACGCTTCAAACTACAACTGTCCTCTCCGGGTGGTCCCTGGACAGGTCACCCCACACCCAGGGTCAGCCGGCCCATTCCCTTAAAGGAGCTATACCCCAACATACACAACAATAATGATCAGGCAACCTGTTTTTTGTGATGATGATTGAGAGATAAATATGAGCCAGGACACCAGGTTTAGAACTCCCCCACCTAGTCTTCTTCACTTACTCCCATTTCCCTGTATCACTACCTCAACCTCCTGGATCAGGTGCAGAGACACCCTCCCGCCCCTCCCTCCCACCCTCACCCAGACCCCTGACTGCGGCACCTTCCGCAGTGAATTCTCCCTCCTCCTCAGAAAGATTTATGGTCTCTAAACCCAGCCAGGGAGATGACCCCCCCCCCCCCCCACATCCCCCCATAAACCCGTCCCGCCCGCCCGACTCCCTGGATTTAGGGGAAACACCTTATCCACTTTACAGTCCAGCACAGAGGTACTTTTGCTGGGAACAGGTTCACACTTGTGTGAAACTGGCACAGTGGGAAACAGGTACAAGCCCATTAAACAGGTACATTGAACCATCAATTAAAACCACTCTCATTTGAATGAATCAGTGCTTGTATGCGTAAAGGCATCAAAATAAAATCCTTCCGCAAAGACTTCCCAGCGTTTCCGATGGGATTTTCCACACAATGAAGGACTCTGAGCTGCCACATTGTCAGTTTTGTGGGAAGTGTTCAGCTTAAACTTGCTGCAATTCCTGTGGGAAACCAGCTATTCTGTTAAACACCAACTCGACTGCGAGTTACGAGTCTACACGGATGTGTTTGTGAATCAGAGACTTTTTTTTCATCCGACCTTGGTTTCTTTCTTTAAAAATAGGAGCTTAAGCAAGAGGCATCGCAACCAGCAAATCCCAGGGGAGGGGGTAAGGGCAGCAGGATGACACAGTGGCTAGAACTCGTGCCTCACAGCGCCAGGGACCAGGGTTTAATTCCAGCTGCGGCGTCACTATGTGGAGTTTGCATGTTCTCCCTGTGTCTGCATGGGTTTCCTCCGGGTGCTTCGGTTTCCTCCCACACTCCAAAGATGTGAAGTTTAGGTTAACTGGCCACGCTAAAATTGCCCCTCAGTGTTAGGGGGACTATTGGGTTAATGCGTGGATTTACAGGGATAGGGCCTGGGGTGGGATTGTTGCATGCTCGATGGGCCGAATGGCTTCCTTCTGCACTGTAGGGATTCTATGACTCTTCTATGATTCTATATTTTCCACCTCTCTCCTGAAGGTGCTGGCTCATGCTGCGATTCATTTTCGCAAGTTATCAACAAGGGCACAACAGACCACAAGATGACCTGCTCACTGAGATTGGAGGTCTAACACGCATTCAATGGCAGCTGCCAGAACAAGAGTAGCCTAACCTTATTATTACTGCAGGGCTGTTACAAGTAAGGTTCCTTCACACAGAAGGTCATAGAGTCTGGGTGAGGAAAGTCAAATAAAAATCCTGAAACTGAGAATGATGAGTTTATATTAAGTAAATGTCTTAAAGGTTAAGGAACCAAGGCAGGTAACTGGAGTTAAGATCCAGGCCATTATCTAATCAAATGGTGGAAGAACTGGAGGAGTTAAATGTGTTCCTCTACTGCAGAATTAATTGATTTTACCATCTGTGTTATTTACAACTGTCTAATTTTCCTTACTTTAAGGGCCATTTAGTTGTTGCCTTGGTGCCTTTTAGGCTGTACATATATACTTTAAATGAATATTTTGGTTTATTTGAGATGAGAGGGTGGTGCAGTGGTATCATCACTGGACTAATAATCCAGAGGCCCTGTCTAGTCCTCCTGGAACAAAGGTTCAAATCCCACCACAGACTTTCAATTCTATTCAGAGGGTTTTTTTTCCAATCTTCAATTGAAAGTCAGTCTCTGAATTGGTGATCATACAATTCTCAATGATTTCCATTAAACCCATCTGGTTCACTAATGCCCTTTCAGGAGGGAAATCTGCCATCCTTACCCAGTCTGGCCTACATGTGAGCCCCAACCTACAGCAATGTGGTTGAATTTTCACTGCTTTCATTGAATCATACAAATCCTACAGTGCAGAAAGAGGCCATTTGACCCGTCAAGTCTGCACCGACCACATTCCCACCCAGACCCTATCCCTAGATATTTACCCACTAATCCCTCTAACCTACGCATCTTAGGACACTAAGGGGCAATTTTAGCATGGCCAATCAACCTAACCTGCACATCTTTGGACTGTGGGAGGAAACTGGAGCACCTGGAGGAAACCCACACAGACACGAGGAGAATGTGCAAACTCCACACAGACAACGACACAAGCCGGGAATTGAACCCAGGTCCCTGTAGCTGTGAAGCAGCAGTGCTGACCACTGAGCTACCGTGCCTCCCACGGAGCGACTTTCTGAAAAGACCCATCAAGCCGCTCCAATCCTTGGCAATAAGGGATGGGCAATAAATACTGATCTTACCAGTGACACCCACATTCCATAAAAGAATGCCTTTTTAAACATTGTACACATCCCAAACTGCTGCTACTAGGAAAGCTAATGACCTATTGGTATTATCGCTAGACTACTAATCCCGAAACCCAGCTAATGTTCTGGGGACCCAGGTTTGATTACCCCCACAGCAGCTGGTGGCATTTGAATTCAATAAAATATATCTGGAATTAAGAATCTACCGATGACCATGAAACTACTATCAATTGTTAGAAAAACCTATCTGGTTCACTAATGTCCTTTAGAGAAGGAAACCTGCTGTCCTTACCTGGTCTGGTCTGCATGTGAATCAGAGCCACAGCGATGTGGTTGACTCTCAACTAGCCTCCAAGGGCAACTAGGAATGGGCAATAAGTGCTGACCAGCCAGCGCTGCCCATGTCCCACAAATGAATAAAAGAAACTAGCAATGGATGCCAGGTATTCTTTTTCATAGGATCCTCATAGGATCCCTACAGTGCAGAAGGAGGCCATTTGGCCCATCAAGCCTGCACTGACAACAGTCCCACCCACGTCCTATCCCTGTAACCCCAAGAATTTTACCCACTAATCCTTCTGGCACTGAGTCAATTTAGCATGGCCTACCAACCTAACCCACACATCTTTGGAGTTAATAGCTTTAGTTAATAGAGGGCTTTCCAGCCAATCTTCTTAGGCCCCTTGACCACCAAATGCAGCAGACCCACATAGTGCATTGCTCACCAGTACGGCACAGGGAGCGTAAATCTTACAACTGGCTCTGTATAAGCTGTGTGTGTTTATTGATGTCTTTTTTTTGCATCCACAGGTAATTCGGTCTGCCTTGTTGTCCAACAAGGGGCATACACGCGGTGGGTCGTGCGAGGGCTGCTCTTGGATGTTGCTTCGAGAGTTGCCTAATGCTTCACGTCGTTAGTGTACTCTTAAACTGGACCACCTGACGAGCAACATGACGGCTCAGTGACTATCACTGATTGCTGTGCGGATACATGGATTTGGGCCGGTGTCTGAAGGAGTTTGCACCTTCTCCCTGTGCTTGCGTGGGTTTTCTCCGCGTGCTCCGGTTTCCTCCCACACCCCAAAAACGTGCTCTTAGGCTGATTGGTGTAACAAATTGTCGCTAAATTAGGCGTCCCTCAATCTGGTTATAATTCTCTAAATTTGCACACTTTTATTGTGGAGTCCAGTAGGCGTAGACAAAGGTCATAGGTAGAAGAGGGATTGGAATGAGGCACTCACTGAATGTTAAAATGGTGGTGCGGGCTTGTAAGGCTGAAGGGCCTGTTTCCTGTGCTGTGTTGTTCTTTGTTCTTTGTTCTCTGTGGAATGACAAATATTCTGCAAATTGAATGCCCAAGACTGTCCTTGACATTTCACTCCAATGTCAATTTAACAGAGGATGTCACAATATTTTTACCTATAAAACTTAGATTGCAAACTTACTGTTAAGATGAAAGGCCCTTCTCAGTCTCTGTCGCGATATTGCCTGGGAAAGCCTAAAGGAAAATAAATCTGAGTGATCTCCACCCATTTCCTAGTGGGCTCAAGTGTATAGCTTGATAACTGCTCATAACTCAGCACTAACTGGCATTGATTTGGCAATCGCTCTCAGAAATAATGTGCGGGAATTTGAAAAGTCACGCTGACAGAGCTTTGGGAGGTGGGGGGGAGCGGCAACGAGGACAGGGAAATGTACATTGCTCAGAAAGAGCTTTAGTGGCTGAATGCCCACAGACCCTCAAATTTACACAGACAAAAGCGTACCAAAAAATCAGGGAAAAATCAGACGCAAGAGATGACGATAGAGGGGCAATTTGTTCCCACCTGAAGACACAGATTTAAGATCGGCAAACGAGCAAGCAGAGAGATGTGGAGAATTTTATTTGATGCAGCGCGTTGTTGTAATTTGGAATGCGCTGCTTGAAAGGCTGGTGGGAGATGATTCAATAATAATTTTCAAGAAGAAATTGGCTAAACACTTGGTGGGAAATGATTTGTAGAGTTAGGGAGAAAGATTTGAGGAGTGTGTCGGACTATTTGGATAGGCCTTTCAGAGAGCTGACACTAGCATAATGGACTGAAGGGCCTTCTTCTATGGTGCACGACTGTAGTGTGTGTGTTTTTTTAATTCATACATGGGACATGGGTGTTGCTGGCTGGCCAGAATTTGTTGCTCATCCCTAGTTGCCCAAGGGTGGTTGTGAGTCAACCACATTGCTGCTGGTTGTGCTCACATGCAGGCCAGACAAGGTAAGGATGGCAGATTTGTTTTCCTAATGGATATTAGTGAACCAGATGGGTTTTTCTGATAATCGACAATGGTTTTGTGGTCATCAGTAGATTCTTAATTCCAGATTTTTTTATTGAATTCAAATTCCAGTACCTGCTGTGGTGGGATTTGAACCCTTGTCCCCAGAACATTATCTGAGTTTCTGTATTGATCGTTAAGCAATATTTCCACTAGCCGTGTGTGTGTGTGTGTGTGTGTGTGTGTGTGTGTGTGTGTGTGTGTGTGTGCGCCTGCGTGGGTGAGTATGCATGTCCGTGTTTATATGTGTATGTATGTGGGTGTGTTTGTGTGTCAATGTATGTGTATCTGTGGGTATACATGTATGTCTGTGTACGTGTGTGTCTGTGTTTGAGTATATGTGTGTATGTGTGTCTGTGTACGCATGTGTGTGTGGGGGGGGGGCGCGGGGTGGGTGGGTGTGTGTGATAGGGGTATGTGTGTGTGGATGTGTGTGTGTGAGTTAGGGGTGTGTGTGTGTGTGTGTGTGTGTGTGTGTGTGTGTGTGTGTGTGTGTGTGTGTGTGTGTGTGTGTGTGTGTGTGTGTGTGTGTGTGTTGGGGTGTGTGTATGAGTGTTGTGCAAGCTGTTCATATGCTGTGCTGGTTATACCCCACTTACCCGTCATTTACCATAGCATTTCCCAGGATCTGATCCCCGAAAGTGAATAGTCAGCATTAGCTCATGAAGCAGAGTTATTTCAGTTTAATGATTTGACATTCTCACGTCACAATCTGTAAACGTGAACCTTTTCCCACAGTGCCCCTCCTGAAAGCCATTCTTCAGCCTGTCCCATATTACTCAGCAGACTGCACAATCTCCCACAGTGCCTCTTCCTGCAGTAAGGTACGATTTGCACTGGTGACTATGGCAGAGGAAGGCTGACTTCCGATCTCAATCACTCCCTTCCCCTTCAGCTAAGTGGCAGGAGCTAATGGCTCTTCCTGTGAACACATTGTTTTAACGCTGGAGTATCTGAATCACCTTGCAGTTGGGTTTGGCCTCTTCCTAAGGAATTGCTAAGAAAGAAGTGACACACCTTGTATAACTGCAGCAACGCGATTCACTTCTCTTTTCATTTAACCTCAGAAACCCCACTCGGTTCTATATAGTTCTCAATTTACAACCAGTTACATTCATGTAGCAGCATCAATGCAGTAAAATCACCCACTAGAGTGCTTCACCATGGCGTAATCACACAGAAAATTGACACTGCCAAAGAAGGTGTAAGGACAGGTGACCAGAAGCTCATTTAGAGGCAGATTTTAAGGAAAGAGAGGAAGAGTAGCAGAGAGAAATGTTTAGAAAGGGAATTTCAGAGCTCAGAGTCTCAACGGCTGAAGGCCGGGCTGTCAATGGTGGGGAAATTGGACTGTACAAGAGTCTCGAGTTAGAGGAGAGGAGTGTTTTCAGAGGGTTGGAGAAGGGTACAAAGATGGGGGAAGCGTGGCTGGGTGGAGCACAGGAATCAGAGTTTTAAAATGGAGGCTCAAAGTGAATGAAAAGAGTAACTGGGGGCAGCATCTGGAAAAGATACCCAATCAGTCTTTGGGATGTGCAGCCAACATGCCTCACCACTGAACAGAAAATGCTGGAAAATCTCAGCAGGTCTGACAGCATCTGTGGAGTGAGAATAGAGCCAACCTTTCGAGTCAAGATCATCAGAGCTGAAGACAAAGAAAATAGGATAAGATTTAACATCACATTGGCATTGAAATTCATAAACCACATTACCAATTAGTCTGATAGGCAGAACTTCTTTTTGATTTGGACACAAATTTACTAGCGAATACCGTTTGCATTACTATTGCATCCCTACATCCTAAAGACTGGTGGATCGCATCAAACAGCTTGTTTCAGCCATTGTTCGCAACAGGCAAGGTACAGACTTTACACTGCAAAGATTAAAGTTAACCCAGAGGGTTGGAAAGCACAAGATGACCAAAAATAATAAAGTGATAGAAGAAAAACTATGAGGGTAAACTAACAAGTAATGTAAAAATGAATGGCAAGAGCTTCTTTAAATGTATAAGAAAGAAGAGAGAGGCCAGAGTGAACATAGACCTCCTGAGAAAATGAGACTAGGGAAATAATAATGGGGAACCAGTAAGTAGCAGAAGAATCCATTTAACTAAGAAAAGATATATTGGCATTGGAAACAGTCATAAGAAGATTCATTCAATTGATCCTGGGTATGGAGGGGTTTTCTTAAGAGGAGAGATTGAGTAGGTTGGGCCGATACTCTCTGGAGTTTGCATGAATGAGAGGCAACGTCAGTGAGACATATAAGGAAGTTTACAAGGTAGTTGCTGAGAGATTGTTTCTCCTGGTGGGAGAGTCTAGGACCAGAGGACATCATCTTTGGGTAAGGCATCATAGAATCCCATTTGGCCCATTGAGTCTGCACCAATTCCCTGATAGTATCAGACCCAGACCCTTTGCCCTGCCTTATCGCTGTAACCTTATAAATTTACCATGGCTAATTCATCTAACCTACACATCTTTAGACACTAAGAGGCAATTTAACATGGCTAATCCACTTAACCTGCACATCTTTGGACTGTGGAAGGAATCCAGAGCAGAGGAAAGCCACGCAGAAACAGGAAGAACATAGAAACATAGAGGATAGGAGCAGGAGGAGGCCATTTGGCCCTTCGAGCCTGCTCCACCATTCATTATGATCATGGCTGACCATCCAACTCAATAGCCTAATCCTGCTTTCTCCTCATAACGTTTGATCCCATTCACCCCAAATGTTGTATCTAGCTGCCTCTTGAATACATTCAGTGTTTTGGCATCAACGTGCAAACTCCACACAGATAATCACCCAAACCCAGAATCAAATCTGTGTCCCTGACACTGTGAGGTATCAGTGCTAACCACTGTACCATCCATTTAAGACAGCGATGAGGAGGAATTTCTTCTTCTTAGAAAGTAGTGAATCTGTGAAATTCTTTACCGCAGGGGGATGTAAAGGCTGGGTCATTAAGTGTACTCAGGGCTGAGGTAGATGGGTTTTTAATCAGTAAGGAATCAAAGGTTATGGGGACAAGGCAGGAAAATGTTGAGGATTTGTCAGATCAGTCATGATCTCACTGAATGATGGAGCAGACTCGATGGACTGAATGGTCTACTTTTCGTCCTATGTTTCAATGGTCTTCTGGCCTTACAACCAAAACTCAAAACACAGCGTCCAACATTAGATTTCGTAAATAAGCAGCAATTACTAAATAATTCTTAGTGTGTTAGGAATTACACTGACAACTAATTGAAGATTGTATGTCGTGCTTGCAGTGTGATGCATTTGTGTGTACTGGAAGCTGCATGTCAATGTACCTCATCCTGTTCTTTGCTGAGGGAAAGAACATGTACACACATTGGCCAGAATTTTACCGGCAAGCCCAGCCCAATTCCAGGGATGGGCGAGGTTCGGAGAACGGCATTCTCTGTTGGCCTCAGACGGGATCATATGAGCCTTGGGTGGACGTGCTGGTAAAATTCCACCCATTGCACCTGTTTCAGTGAAATAAAATAAATGAACATAGAACCCTACAGTGCAGAAACAGGCCCTTTGGCCCATCGAGTCTGCACCGACCACAGTCCCACCCAGGCCCTATCCCCATATCCCTACACATTTACCCACTAATCCCTCTAACCTACACATCCCAGGACACTAAGGGGCAATTTTAGCATGGCCAATGAAGCCTTTCTTTTGCTACAGGGTAATGCCTTGACTAATTAGGGTCAAACAGCCAGTTTTAAATTTAAAACAATGATCAGCAGTTAACTGTCAGTCACCTGGTGCATTCTCCATGGCAATACCTCTACCACAGTAAGAAGTCTCACAACACCAGGTTAAAGTCCAACAGGTTTATTTGTAGCACAAGCCACTAGCTTTCGGAGCACTTGCTGCTCCTTCATCAGGTGAGTAAGTGCTCCAAAAACTAATGGCTTTTGCTACCAGATAAACCTGTTGGACTCTAACCTGGTGTTGTGAGACTTCTTATTGTGTTTACCCCAGTCCAATGCCAGCATCTCCTCATCATGACACCTCTACCAATCAGAGTCTACTCATTAATCAATCTGCACTTTCTTCTCAGATTAGATAAATTGTTTTCCCCTTATAGCAATACTCTTGCAAAATGATCTGATGAGTGCAAGAAGAAAAGTTTCAACATGTCTCTTTATTAATCAATTATTAGCAATGTACTTGTCGGTTTTATTGGTTGTGGCAAGTTTCACTAGCAGCAGTAAAGGTTATTATGAGTAGATGTGTTTATTAATTATAAATTAATTGAGATTAAATAACATACAATAAAGATGTTAAGACAGGTGATGTTTTGCAACTGCAGAGCATGGATGTTCCTGGACATCAGAGTGATCCAGGCCAAATACATCTGCAGCAAACACCTGTGGCTTCAGAGCTTTGGCTCCAAGATATTCAGTTGGAGGCCGAGCTGCAGACGTTGCATTAGATGGTAAGTTACCCGGATGTTTTATACCAGGAAGAGGCAGTCACACCCTTTTGGATGGAGTCCTCTGATTCTTTTCAGGGTCAGGAGGGTATGACTGTGACTGAGGCAGGTATGGGGACCCAGAGGGTAGAACGGAGGAGCCTGCATGGATGTAAGTGGTAGCTGCAGATGGGTGAACAAATTGACCACGTCATCGTGAGACAGGAAACTATTCAAGCGGCGGATGTTGGGGGAGGGAACTGGTGGTGTGGGGTTTATAGGAATGTGGCGATAATAAAGAACAGTATGGATAGGGGAAACTTTCTGCAGCCAATAGCATGAGTCCAGACAGCCCCGTGTCAGAGTTCAAGAAATCTGCTCTGGATTGGAGAGAAACATGTAGTGGGAGGGGAGGATCTGGTGCTCGTGGACCTCACAGGTACCAATGATGTAAATTGAATGAAGAAAGAGCAGCTAAAATTAAAAAGATGAAGCACAAAGGCAACAATCTCTGGATTACCATCAAACCATGAGCATATGGGGTGGTGATGGCATGGTGGTTATCGCAAAATCCTTAATCCAGAAATTAAGCTAATGTTCTAGAAACCCAGGTTCGAATCGTGTTACAGCATAATTCGTGAAGTCAATAAAAAAGAATATCTGGCATTAAGAATCTACTGTTGACCATGAAACCATTGTCGATTGTTAACCTATCTGGTTCACTAACATGCTTTAGACAAAGAAATCTGCCGTTCTTACCTAGTCTGGTCTACTTCTGACTCCACAGCCACAGCAATGTGCCTCAAGGGCAACTAGAGATGGACAATGAATGTTGGCCAGCCAGCGACACCATGCCCCACAAATACATTTAAAAAAATGTGAGGTAAGTCTGATTAGAAAGAGAAGGACGTACAATCTGCAACTAACTAAAGGATATAAAAGAGGGTATCAAATTGAAAGAGAAAAATATATAATTCTGCAAAAATAAGTGACAGGTCAGAAAATTAGACAGGATATAAAAAACAGTACAGAATACTGAAAGATTAACGAAATAGAGAAATTAAAAAGCTATCCAGAAATATGAATAACAATAGTGAGAGTTTCTATAGGTATTTCAAAAGGAAAAGTGTAAGTAATGTGATGGTTGATACTCTAGAGAGAGGTCTGGGGAACTAATAATGAAAAATAAGGAAATGGTAGATGGATTGAACAGATATTTCATATCTGTCTTCATTGTGGAGCATACAAATAACCTCCCAGAAATAATTGTGAATCAGGATGTGAGAGAGGAGGAGAGGAATTTAAAACAATTACAACCATCAGCAGCAGAGAAGGAAGAAAATCCTGCCCACTGGATTCCATTGATTTGTGGGATATCCTGCCCCATGTGCCCACAGATATATGGGTTGAGGATTGGCATGTTCAGTAACGTGAATACTAACAGAAGAAATTTGCCACCCTGAGTAAATGTCATCCTCAAATCTAGGGGCAGCCCAGGATGGCAGCATGGTGGCACAGTGGTTAGCATTGCGGCTTCAATTCCAGCCTCGGGTGACCATCTGTGCGGGTATGCACATTCTCCCCATGGCTGAGTGCGTTTCCTCCGGGTGCTCCGGTTTCCTCCCACATTCCAAAATTGTGCGGGTTAGGTTGATTGGCCAAACTAAATTATCCCGTACTGTCAGGGGGATCAGTAGGGTAAATATGTAGGGGTATGGGACAGGGCCTGGATATGATTGTTATTGGTGCAGGCTTGATGGGCTGAATGGCCTCCTTCTGCACTGCAGGGATTGTATTCTATGACGAGAGGAAGAACAGTGGGAGGAAGCACATGGAATGCACTGGTGTGGATCTGTTTGGTCCAATGGCTTGTTTCTGTGCTGTGAGATCTCTGTCACACTGTGTGATGTGATGTTTACTCCAAACCTGATTGCTCAGGTTGATTATTACCTTGATCGGCACACAATCCAATTCACCCATTAATCCTTTGCTTGCTGCATAGGCTCCTGGTCAACCAACACCCCAAATTTAAAATTCGTATTCACATTTTCAAATCCCTCCATTGTTTCTCCCCTCCCCATCTCTACACCCTCTTCAGGCCCCACAAGAATACTGCGTTTCTCTAACCCTGCCAGACAACCATAGCAAAATTACAACACAGAAGGAGACCATTCAGCCCATCTTGTCCATGCCAGCCTGACGGTACCCAGGTTTCCTTTCAAATTCCACTTCCCTGCACCCAGACCATATTCCTGTAGCTTGCACGACTTAGGATGCAGATTGAGTACTTTTTAAAGAGTTTAGGGTCTCTGCCTCCACCACCAACTCAGGCAGTGAGTTCCAGACACCCACTACTCTTTGTGTAAAGAATTCCTTCTTCATATCTCCTCTATACTTATTGTCACTTATCTTGAATCTATGTCTATCGGTTCTAGAATTCTCCTGATGTGGGTATGCCGGCGTTGGACTGGCGTAAACACAGTAAAAAGTCTGACAACACCAGGTTTTAGTCCAACCGATTTATTTGATAATAGACTCACAAGCTTTCGAGGTTTCCCTCTTCGTCAGGTGAATGGAGAGTTCTGGCCTCAGACAGAGCATATAAAGCACAGACAGTTTAGAGATTACTGATTAGAATGCGAATCCTTACACCTAACCTGCTGTTCAAGACCTGAAGTGGCTGACAATGTGAGTGGAAGGAGCACTGATCACAGGTTACAGAGATGTGTATTGTCTCCAGACAGTACAGTAAGTGAGGTTTTGCAAACCCAGGCAAGTCATGGGGGTTACGCCAGGGAAACAGCTTTATCCTGCCCACATTATGTGTTCTCCTCATAATTTTGTACATCTCTATCAGCCTTCTGTGTTCTGAGGAAAATAACTCCAACATATTCCAACCTCTATCCTGCTGTGATAGTGGAGTCAGACACTTTAGGAACTTTCAAGCGGTTATTGGATAGGCACATGGAGCACACCAGAATGATAGGGAGTGGGATAGCTTGATCTTGGGATTGGACATAGCTCAGCACAACATCAAGGGCCGAAGGGCCTGCACTGTGCTGTACTGTTCTTACTTCTATGTTCTATTCAATCTCTCCTCATAGCTACACTTTTCCAGTCCTGGCAACATCCTTGTAAACCTCCTCTGCACTCTCTCTAGGGCAATCATTTCCTTCCTGTAATGTGGTGACCAGAACTGCACGGAATACTCCAGTTATTTTTATTTTACTTATTCGTGTCACAAGTAGGCTTACATTAACACTGAAATGAAGTTATTGTGAAAATTCCCTAGCCGCTACACTCCTGTGTCTATTCGGATATGGCCTCACCAGTGTTTTATACAATTCAATGTTATCGACTTATCATGCATTCCCTCATCTCTTTCATCTGATCTCTGGTGGCTGTATCTTCAGCTGTCTAGGCCATAAGAACATACAACATGAATTTGGAGTAGGAACAGGCCGTTTGGCCCCTTGACCCTGCTAAACCATTAAATAAGATTATGGCTGATCTGATTGTAACCTCATCTGCACATTCCCCCCTGCCCTGATAACTTTTCACCCACTTGCTTATCAAGGATATGTCTACTGCCTTAAAAATGTTCAAAGGCTCTGCTTTCATCATCTTTTGAAGAAGAGAGTTCCAAAGACTCTTGATCCTCTGAGAGAAAATATCTTTTCATCTCTATCTTAAATGGGCGACCTCTTAGTTTTAAACAGTAACCCCTAGTTTGAGATTCTCCCACAAGGTGAAACATCCTAACATCCTTTACACAGTCAACCTTCCAAGATCCCTGAGGATCTTATATGTTTCCATCATCATCTCTCACTTTTCTAAACTCCACTGGATACAAGCCTAGCCTGCCTAATCTATGTCACTCTGTGCTTCTTTTCTTCAAACTCTCCACTGCCCCATATCTCTCTCTGTTTTACAACACTTCTTGAAACCTACCTCTTGGACCTAGCTTTTGCTCACCTGGTCAACAATTCTTTGTTTCAGTATCAACTTATGTTTGCTTATCTTCCTGTAAACTGTTCTGTGCTATATCAAGGTACTTTGTTTGGACAGTGTAGTCTCTGCACCTAGCCATATCTATGCAGTGATTTTCAATGCTGGTGCAAAATGGAATGAAAGCTCTGTTCCTCAGCTTCAAGTTTTTACGTGTCCGGATCACCAACAACCAGTCCTGGTTCCCCCCATGCCAACACTATAGTTAAGAAAGCCCATCAACGCCTCTACTTTCTCATGTCAGCTACAGCTTGCACCAACTTTTACAGATGCATCATAGAAAATATCCTTTCGAGATGTATCACGGCTTGGCATGTCTCCTGCTCTGCCCAAGACTGCAAAAAACTATGAAGGCTCGTGAATGTAGCCCAGTCCATCATGCAAACCAGTCCCCCATCTGTTGACTCTGTCTACACTTTCCACTAGAAAAGCAGCCAGCATAATTTAGGACGCCAATCACCCCTGACTTTCTCTCTTCCACCTTCTTCCATCGGGAAAAAAGATACAAATGTCTGAGGACACGTACCAACCAACTCAAGAACAGCTTCTTCCCAGCTGCCACCAGACTTTTGAATGGATCTACCTCACACTAAGTTGATCTTTCTCTACACCCTAGTTATGACTGAATCACTACGTTCTACACTGTCTCCTTTCTTTCTCTATGAGCAGTATGCTTTGTCTATAAAGCAGGCAAGAAACAATACTATACTAATAGATGTGACAATAATAAATCAAATCAAATCAAATCAAATCAAAACTTTGATTAAGCCAGAATTCTTCAACACTATAAAGAGGATATAATGGGTCCTATGCTGCTGTCAAGAATGGGTTAAGACCCCGAGTTGTACTCCACTGAGCTCCTTCCTGGCCTGCACAACTGATTACCGTTTCCAAAAAAGCCTTGCATTACGCCACTGGAGAAAGAGGAAGTGACCTGATCTGAGGGATGACACCATTGGGAACATTCAAGAAAATAAAGCCACATCTAGGCAAATTGGAATTACAGTAATAGATGTATTATTTTCCCATTAATGTTGGAGAAAGTTCAGAACGTCAGAGCTGATTAAGGTCAGAAGAAGGTTAATACTGTAAACCTTCCCTTAATATGCTTATTCTTTCATATGAATCAAACTTCTACAAGTCATACAGCGCAGAAAAGCCCCTTCGGCCCATCAAGTCTGCACTGACAATAACTGCTACTGAAGGCATATTAATTACATTTTCTTGCATTTGTCCCAGATCCCTCAATGTTATGCTATTTCTAGTTTTCATCCAAATACTTTGTAAAAGTTGTAAGCTTTCCAGCCTCCACTACCATCCAAGGCAGTGCATTCCAGATTCCCACACTGTGCGAGTGAAAAATTATTTTGAGTCTCCTGCCCCTTTAGCCTACAGCTATATCCCCTCGTGATTGATCTGTCAAAGAAGGGGAACAGCTGCTCTGTGATCATCCTGTCCATACCCCTCATAATATGATCCACCTCAATCATATCCCCCTCTCAGCCTTCCCTGGTCTCATCAATTTTAAATTCTCATCCTTTTCAATTACCTACATATCCCACTCTATTTCTCAATCTCCTCTGCAATCCTCAGTGTTCTCTACACCTCCAATTTTGGCCTCTCCAATTTTCATTGCCCCACCATTGACTGTTGTGCCCTCAGCTGCCTACACCCCAAGCTCTCGAATTTCCTCCTAAAACCTCTTAACCGCTCTCGCTACCTTTCCTTCTACAAGATCATGAGAGATCTGGACAGAGTAGGTAGCAGGGGAAACTGTTGCTAGTGGTAGGATGACCAAGAATCAGAGAGCAACAACTTAAAGCTATCGGAAATAAAAAACAACTTCTTCACACAGTGTGTGGTTGGGATCCAGAATGCATTACCTGAGGGTGTGCGGTGGAGTTTAAAGTTTATTAGTATCACAAATAGGCTGATATTAACACTGCAATGAAGTTACTGTGAAAAACCCCTGGCGACTGTTCAGGTACACTGAGGGAGAATTTAGCATGGTCGATGCACCTAGCCAGCACGACGTTTGGACTGTGGGAGGAAGCTGGAGCACTCAGAAGAAACCCAAGCAGACACGGGGAGAATGTGCAAACTCCACACAGACAGTGACCCAAGCCAGAAATCGAACCTGGGTCCCTGGCGGTGTGAGGCAGCAGTGCCGACCACTGTGCCACTGGGCCAGAGTAGATTCAATCAAAGCCTTCAGAAGAGAAATGAAGAGAAAAATAATTGTAGGGCTACAGAGAAAAGGAGGAGAGAGTGTTGGAACTAAACAAGTTGCTCTTGCATTGACATGATGAACAGAAAGGCATCTTTCTCTGCTGTAAATGTCCTATGATTGTGCGATTCTATAAGGTGCTCCTTTAAACTATTTCTGAAACCAAACCCTGTCTTAACTTCTCCTTACACAGTTCGGTGTCAAATTTTGCTTAAGCCCCCTTCCGATGATGAGCCTGGGGTTTACATTATGATCAGGCACGATTGTAATAAATGGCGGAGCAGGCTTGAAGGGCCAAATGGCCTCCTCCTGTTCCTACCTTCTACATTTCTATTACTGCTTTATCAGTGGAATTTGTTGCTGTTTTGAGAGCAAGCCCCAGAGTTGTCCATCAGTCTTCGGTGTCGCTTAGAGATGAGAGGGACAGAAACAGCTTTCAAATTATTGCAAAACAAGACAGATGATTGATAATCACAATCAATGCCTGATGAAATAGTCTTTCCTTTCGGAAACGGCTAACCAGGTGACAGAACAGTTGAGATGAAAAGAAGCGGGGAGGGCGGGGGAAGAAAGTAAAGTTAAAATTCTGAAGGAAAAACACAAAATTCTGGAAACTCTCAGTGGATTAGTTAACATCTGGAAAAGAACAGTTAACATTTTGGGTGGAGACCCTTCTTCCGTTTGGATGAAAGTTGCATCACAGCAGCTGAGCCTCTGTGAGTTAGAAGTCTGGCCTTTGGTGTGACTTTATTCTTGTGTGGAGCCCATCAGATATTGTTACAGCCAGGGATTCAGAACAGAAACAAAACATTATTTATTTTCCTTACACCAATTCTCATGAAGAAGGAATAGATACCTGGAAGTGATTACATGGCAGGAATCTCAAGATGACCTCATAAACTTTAGATGAGAACATTTCGTTTAGTTTATTACCATTGTCAGATTCCCAAAATCATCCTAGAATTCTACAGTGCAGAAGGAGGCCATTTGGCCCATCGAGTCTGCACTTACTCTCTAAGAGAGGATGTTACCCAGACCCTCTCCCCTGCCCTATCCTCTTAACCTCATACATTAACTATGGCTAATCCCCCAGCCTACACATCGTAGAACACTAAGGCAGGAAACCTACCACCTCCCCCACCCCAAGGTTCCCAGAATGGAGATCTCCGTTGGCCTTGAGCGGGATTTTACAATCTCACATGAGCATGGCTAATCTGCACGTCTCTGGATATGGAATGCACTACCTGAGAGTGTGTGGTGAAGTTTAAAGTATATTAGTCACAAATAAGTTTACATTAATACTGCAATGAAGTTACTGTGAAAATCTCCTCATCGTCACACTCCAACGCCTGTTCGGATATACTGAAGGAGAATTTAGCATGGTCAATGCGCCTAATCGGCATGTCTTTGTACTGTGGGAGGAAACTGGAGCACCCAGAGGGAACCCATGCAGACATGGGGAGAACATGCAAACTCTGCATTGACAGTCTCCGGAATGGAGCCTGGAATCCTGGGACTCTGAGGCAGTGGTGCTAAGCACCATGCCACCGTGCTGCCCTAGAATGATACAACACATTAGGAAACCATTTGGCCTATTTGCCCTGTGCCAGATGTTTGAAAGAGTTATTTAATTAGTTCTACTCCCCTTTGCTTTCTCCATAGCCCTAAAAATTTCTCCTTCTGAGTAACTTTCCAGTTCTCTTTTGTAAGTTACTATTAAATCTGCATCACCGACTCTACTGCCCCGGAAAACACTTTCTTCCTATATATCCATCAAACCTCCACATGATGCTGAACACTTCCTTTAAATATTACCTTAACCCCCTCTGCTCCAAAGAGAATAATCCCTCATCTCTCCATATAACCATTGTCTTTCATTCCTGATGATAAAATCCCTTCTGGTAAACTTGGTAAATCAACCTTAATCCAAACATGGACAAAAGATCTGAACAAAATTCTCTTCTCAGGGTAGTGACCTAGGTCCAACCATCTTCAGTTGCTTCATCAATGACTTTCCTTCCACTAAAAGGTCAGAAATATGGAAGTCACTGATTACTGCACAATGTTCAGCACCACTCACGACTCATCAACACCAGTGCCCCACAAGGCTGTGTACTCAGCCCCCTACTCAATTTTCAAGTTTGCTGATGCCACCACCATGGTGGATCAGATCTCAAGCAAAGATGAGACAGAGTACAGGAATGAGATAGAGAATCTGGTGAGCTGGTGCGACAACAATAATCTCTCCCTCAATGTCAACAAAACGAAGGCAATTGTCATCAATTTCGAGAAGCGTGGAGGAGAACATGCCCCTGTCTACGTCAATGGGGCAAGTAGAAATGGTCAAGAGCTTCAAGGTTTTAGGTGTCCGGATCACCAAGAACTTGTCCTTCTTCTGTCGGGAAAAAGATACAAGAGTCTGAGGTCACGTGCCAACCAACTCAAGAACAGCTTCTTCCCTGCTGCCATCAGACTTTTGAATAGACGTAACTAGCACTAAGTTGACCTTTCTCTACACCCTAGCTATGACTGTAACACTACATTCTGCACTCTCTCCTTTCTTTCTCTATGAGCGGTATACTTTGTCTGTAAAGCATGCAAGAAACAATACTTTTCCCTGTATACTAATACGTGACAATAATAAATCAAATCAAGTCAAATCCTCAGATACTGAGGCAGTCTGTGTCCAAAAGCAGCAAGAGTTGGACAATATCCAGTCTTGGACCAATAATTGGCAAGTAACATTCACGCCACATGTGCTAGGCAGTGATGATCTACAACAGGAGGGAACCTAACCATTTCCCTTTTTCATTTCATGACAATACCATTACTGAATCCCCCAATATCAACATCCAGGGAATTACCATTGACCAGAAACTGAGCTGCATTAGCCATATAAATACTGTGGCTACAAGAGCAGATCAGAGGCTGGGAATTCTGCAGCAAATAACTCACCTTCTGATCCCCTCCCCCAAAGCTTCTACTTAATGTACAAAATGTTGGAAATGGGGAGAAAATACTTGTTGCCGAACAGTCAAGGTGAATCCAATCCTATCATAGAGTCTGTTTGCTTTCCAATCGATGTGGATATGCCGGCATTGGACTGGGGTAAACACAGTAAAAAGTCTGACAACACCAGGTTTAAGTCCAACCCATTTATTTGATAGTAAACTCACTAGCTTTCGAGGTTTCCCTCTTCGTCAGGTGAATGGAGAGTTCTGGCCTCAGACAGAGCATATAAAGCACAGACAGTTTACAGATTACTGATTAGAATGCGAATCTTTACACCTAACCTGCTGTTCAAGTCTTAAAGTGGCCGACAATGTGAGTGGAAGGGTTCATGTCGCACTATCTGTAACCCCCGTGACTTGCCTGGGTTTGTAAAACCTCACTCACTGTCCTGTCTGGAGACAATATGCATCTCTTTAACCTGTGATCAGTGCTCCTTCCACTCACATTGTCGGCCACTTTAAGACTTGAACAGCAGGTTAGGTGTAAAGATTCGCATTCTAATCAGTAATCTGTAAACTCTCTGTGCTTTATATGCTCTGTCTGAGGCCAGAACTCTCCATTCACCTGACGAAGAGGGAAACCTCGAAAGCTAGTGAGTGTACTACCAAATAAATCGGTTGGACTTAAACCTGGTGTTGTCAGACTTCTTACTGTGCTTTCCAATTGGCCATTGGAAGACAGTGCAGTTGGAGAATGGACCAATTGCGGGAGTGTGGGGAGCGTGGCTGTTTAGGGTAAAAGGCCATGTGCTCCATGAACGCACCCAATCCTTACATTTCATCCAGATTGGAGAATTGCAAGTCTGCTGCCTGCATTTTCCTGTCCAATAAAAAGGGTGTAGCCGGAAATTTCTAATGTGCGTTACTTTGAGCAATAAATTCAGCGAGAACCTGGATTTCAACAGACGTAAAGCGCTCTCCACTCTGTAAGATAGCGTGTCTGCCATCTGGAGCCAAGTAGCGTCAGGACCATAGCCTGGTACCATCCGTGTGGAACAGTCCAATTGCCAAGAGAGTCTTTAAGAACTTCTTAAACAACCAAGAAAATTAATGTTTATAACAGATAGAATTTGGCAGATTAGTAGTTTGCTCAAAATAAGATTCTGTTGCAACATCATTTATTATTATGACAATGGGATAAGTATTTGTTATAACAAGATTGCAATCCTTCATCTTAAGGAGATGAGTTTGGATCTGAAGTTTGTTACATTGAGGATACACTCCATTGAGAGGCAAGAGCAGAAAGTACTTCTTAAAATAAGAGCTGGCGTGAGTGCAGAATACTTGTCAGCCCGCCTCCCTGACAGCAGGGATGCTTCCTGACGCCCTGCAGCTGGCCTGAGCATGTTGGAACTGTTTGAACACTCCAGCTTCTGCTACGGTCACATTGGTGGCCAATTAGTCAGCCCCTGCTTGCATTGCACAAGTCTGGAGTCCAGTCTTCAACAGATGTGCAGTCCGTGTAACCACATGAAGCTTCCATGTGGTGACTTCTGCAGAAAGGATTAAACTGAGAACATCCAGCTTGCAGGGAGATCCCACAAGACCTTCCCACAAAGTCAATGTGGGATCCAATATCAACTTTTCACACATTCGCCGGCAAGGAGGGAGACACTTTGCATCTTTGATCAGAAGTCACTAGCGAAACAGCATGTTTAGTGCCATTGGAAGTGCTAGGGAGAACTATTACTGATGCAGGCAAGTTTTCACTTCCTAATCTCATTTGCAAACTCCATCAGAGAGCAGAGTGCTGCTGATTCATGTAATATATCACTAACACTCTGCAGTTTGAGTTGGAACTCCCTTGCAGCTCTTCAAAATAGTGCTATGTCAACATTAGGGGAGGTGGTGGGGTAGTGGTATTGTCATTGGACCAGTAACCCAGAGATCCATGATAGTACCCTGGAGACCAGTGTTTGAATCCCACCATGGCAGTTTATGAAGTTTTAATTCCATAGAAATCTGGAATTTACCATTCTTAATTGTCCTAAAAACTCTCCTAGCTCACTTACGTCCTTTAGGTAAGCTGCCAAGGTCTGGTCTATATGTGACCCCAGAGTCAAAGAACAAACAAAGAACAACACAGCACGGGAAACAGGCCCTTCGGCCCAACGAGCCCGTGCCGCCATTTTAACATTGTGAGTGCCCTCTTCTCCCTATGACCTTTGTCTACGCCTATTGGACTCCACAATAAAGGAACCATAACCAGATTGAGGGAAGACTAATTTAGAGACAATTTGTTAACACCAATAATAAGACCAATTCAGTCACACGACTGAATCTTTACTGTCCTCTGAAAAGGCCGAGAAAGCCACTCTCAGTTCAAAGACGATTGGGGATGGGTAACAAATGCTGTCCCAGCCAGGGACTCCCACATCCAATGAATTAAAAAAAGTAGTTTCTGCTTGCTACAGCCTCGATGTACTGTTATACCTGAGAGGCAGCATGTCAGTCAGTGCAGCATCCCTTCGTGCTGGACTAGAGTGGCAACATTGATGGAGGGCTCAGAGCTGAGCTTGAACCCACAACCGTATGACAAGAGAGTGCATCCAATTGAGCCACTGCTAAATGCAACAAAGTCCTCGGTCTCAACTACCCTCTGCCTCTTTGACAGGTCAAAGCGCCATGGAGCTAATTTCGTCCCATAGCTTTGGCAACGCGAGTGACCTGTTGGTATGACAGACATGGCAGCACGGTGGTTAACACTGCTGCCTCACAGATCCAGGGACTTGGTTTTGATTCCCATCTGTGTGAAGTTTTCACATTCTCCCAGTATCTGTGTGGGTTTCCTCCCACAGTCCAAAGATGTGCGGGTCAGGTTGATTGGCCTTGTTAAATTGTCCCTTAGTGTCCTCGAATGAATAAGCTAGAGAGATTGGGGGGGGGTGGGGGGTAAATGTATGGAGTTGTGGCATAGGGCCTGGGGTGGGATTATTGTTGGTGCAGACCTGATAGGCCAAATGTCCTTCTTCTTCTGCACTGTAGGATTTCTATGGTTTCTATAGGTACTGCTGAAAATCAAGGTGCGACACTTTGAACCAGTTCACTGGCTGCCTGTTTTCCTCTGGGAGATTTTTGAGTTGTAGGAATGCCAGTGAAAGTCCTGTATCTTGTCCAGGCTGATTCCTTCTTTCTATATGGAAGGGAATGAGGCTCTTGCACCTTGCAAACATGATTACCCACTTGATGTGTGTGTGCACTCATAGATGTGCTGGATGTCTGCTGTGGTGACTTAGAGGAATACAATATTCCAAAACAAAAACAAAATACTGCGATGCTGAAATCTGAAATAAAACAGAAAATTCTGGAAATACTCAACAGCTCTTGTAGCACCTGATCTGAGATTTTTCTTCAGAACTGATCCTGACAGAACTAATCGATAATAGCTTTGAGACCTTCAAGTTTTTAGGTGTCCAGATCACCAACAATCTGTCCTGGTCCACCCACGCTGATGCTATAATTAAGAAAACCCACCAACTCCTCTACTTTCTCGGAAGGAAATTTGGCATGTCCGCTAATGACCCTCACCAACTTTTATGGGTGCACCATAGAAAGCATCCTTTCCAGATGTATCACAGTTTGGTATGGCTCCTGCTCTGACCAAGAAACTACAAAGGGTCGTGCGTATAGCCCAGCCCATTATGCAATCCAGCCTCCCATCCATTGACTCTGTCCACACTTCCCACTGCCTTGGAAAAGCAGCCAGCATAATTGAGGACCCCATAATCGAGGACATTCTTTCTTCCATTTACTTCCGTCAGGAAAAAGACACAAAAGTCTAAGGTCATATGCCAACCAACTCAAGAACAGCTTCTCCCTGCTGTCATCAGACTTTTGAATGGACCTACCTTATATTAAGTTGGTCTTTCTCTACACCCTAGCAATGACTGTAACATCACATTCTGCACTCTCTCCTTTCCTTCTCCCCTATGTATTCTATGAGCGATACCATAGGATCATAGAGTCTTTGCAGTGCAGAAGGAGATCATTTGGTCTATTGAGTCTACACTGACCACAATCCCACCTAGGTCCTCTCCCCGTAGCCCCACCTATTTACCCTGTTAACTCCCCTGACACTAAGGGGCAAATCAACATGGCCAATCAATCTAATTCGCATATCTTCCAATTGTGGGAGGAAATCGGAGCACTTGGAAGAAACCCACGCAGACACGAGGAAAACATGCTGACTCCACACAGTCAGTGACCCAAGGCCGGATTTGAAACCAGGTCCCTGCGCTTTGAGACAGCAGTGGTAACCGCTATGCCACCTTGCTGCACATGTTCTTTGTCTGTATAGCACGCAGGAAACAATACTTTTCGCTGTATCCCAATACGTGACAATAAAAATTACATCAAATCTAAATGATAGCATAAAACATGTTTGCTCTAGCAACTTACATTTCTGTGTAAAGAACCATGCCATTAAGCTGCCAGCATATCCAGCCTCACCTTAACATGTGAATAAGGGGCGTACATGCAGTGGGTCATGCAAGGGCTGCTCTTGGATGTTGCTTCAAGAGTTGCCTAGTGCTTCATGTCATTAGTGTACGCTTAAACTGGACCAACTGACGGGCAACACGACAGCTCAGTGACTATCACTGTTTGCTGTGCAGATACAGGGACCCGGGTCGGATCTCCGACTTGGGTCGGTGTCTGTAGGAGTTTGTACATTCTCCCTGTGCTTGCGTGGGTTTTCCCCGGGTGCTCCGGTTTCCTCCCACACCCCAAAAAGGTGTTTTTAGGCTGATTGGTGTTAACAAATTGTCCCTAAATTAGACCTCCCTCAATCTGGCGCACATATTATTCTCTAAATTTGCACACCTTTATTGTGGACTCCTAGAGGCGTAGACAGAAGTCATAGGTAGAAGAAGGATTGGAATGAGGTGTTCACTGAATGTTAAAATGGCGGCACAGGCTTGTTGGGCCAAAGGGCCTGTTTCCTGTGCTGTGTTGTTCTTTGTTCTTTGAATCCACCTCAAAGGACTCCATGTTGTATTATTACTTGTTCCAGGCCCCATATACAATGTTTTGATTGAACAGAATTGCGTGTAGGAAACACTCAGGAGCTCGATAGTTCAAGAAGCCCAAGAAACTTCCAAGTAAAAAGTGATTTCCAAGCCCGTGATTTCTGCTGGAGGTAATGTATGCAAAAATATAATTGCTGCAATTTAATCTGTGTATTAGCAGGTTTGAACTGGTTTATCTCCAACTTTGCATCTTTTTATTCTGCACTTTTGAAAGCGCATCAGGATAAAACCTGGTCTGGGCATTCCTTGCTGGGGTGGTCAGGGAGGGTGGATGATTTTGTGCAATTCTAAAAAGGCAGAATTCAAGATGGGTCAACAAATATGAATGTATAAGATCAAGAGTGGCATGGATAGGGTGAACACACTCGGTCTTTTTCCCATAGTTGGGGAATCGAGAACTAGAGGGCATTGGTTTAAGTAAAGAGGGGAAAGAATTAATGGGAACCTGAGGAGTAACTTCTTTACATAGGGAGTGATACATATGTGGAATGAGCTTCCAGAGGAAGTGGTTGAGGCAGGGACATTGACAACATTTAAAAGGCATTTGGACAGATACATAGATAGGAAAGGTTTAGAGGGATATGGGCCAAATGCAGGCAAAGCGGGTTAGCTGAGATGGGCATTTTGGTCGGTGTGGACCAGTTTTTGGGCTGAAGGGCCGGTCTCCTTGCTGTAGATTCTATGATTCTATGGTCACATTAAGCAATATTAGTAATTCCATTGGGTGGCATGGTGGCACTGTCATTGTGTCAGAGACCCGGGTTCAGTACTGGCCTCGGGTGACTGCAAATTCTGAACATTCTCCCCATGTCTTCGTGGGTTTCCTCCAGGTGCTCCAGTTCTCTCCTACACTCCAAAGATGTGCATGTTAGGTGCATTGGCCATGCTAAATTGCATTTTAATGCCAGAGGGAATAACTAGAATAAAAAGTGGGATTATGGGGATAGAGCCTGGGTGGGATTGTGGTCAGTGCAGACTTAATGGGCTGAATGACTTCTTTCTGTACTGTAGGGATTCTACGATTCTAGAACAGATGGCAAAAGATTTGGTTAAAAAGGCAGGTTTTAGGACATGTCTTACGGAGGAAGGGAGAGATAGAGAGGTAGTGAAGTAGATCTTACAGAGCTTGGGGCATAGACATGTGGTCAGGCGACCCATGACCTTCAGGATTGTTGAAGAAATGTTATATTTCTCATGGTAAGAAGTCTCATAACTTAGATTAAAATCTAACAAGTTATTTGGTAGCAAAAGCCACTAGCTTTCAGAGCGCTTCTCTTTCATCAGGTAAGTGGGAGTTCTGTTCACAAACAGAGCATATAAAGACACAAACTCAACTTACAAAATAATGGTTGGAATGCGAGTCTTTATAGGTAATCAAGTCTTAAAAGTACAGATGATGTGAGTGGAGAGAGGGTTAAAACAAGGTTAAAGAGATGTGTATTGTCTCCAGGCAGAACAGTTAGTCAAATTTTGCAAGTCCAGGCAAGTCGTGGGGGTTACAGATAATATGTCATGAACCCAAAATCCTGATTGAGGCCATCCTCATGTATGCGGAACTTGGCTATCAGTCTCTGCTCAGTGACTCTGCGCTGTCGTGTGTCGTGAAGGCTGCCAGTTTGTATACCCTGTTTGTGAACAGAACTCCCACTTACCTGACGAAGGAGCAGTGCTCCAAAAGCTAGTGGCTTTTGCTACCAAATAAACCTGTTGGACTTTAACCTGATGTTGTGAGACTTCTTACTGTGTTTACCCCAGTCCAATGCTGGCATCTCCGTATCATATATTTCTCCTGAGCATGGATAAAAACTCGAAATGTGGAAGCTAACTTTAAACCTTGCCAGCCTCTGCAATTTGCAAACTGAAGTGCAATGGAATAGCCCAGTCTAGAGGCTACAAAGGTATGAGCGATTGTTTCAGAGTAGGAGAGTTGAGGCAGAGCTGGAGTCAGGGAACGTCAGGACAGTATCACAGTTTTACTGATGCCATAACAGGAAGGGATTGGAAACACAGTAAAACATGACAAAATGGTTACAACCAGACTGTTTCAACCTCAGCTAGTAGCCAAGGACACAGCCCTTTTATAAAACAGCCTGGATTTTGTAACATCTGTTTCAATGTTGAAAACTGGGTGGTTCAATTTAACAATGAGGGGATCGCAGGGGGGAGGACACTCCCTGTACAGCCCAGGTGGCAAGTTGAATATTCCCTTCTGTTTTGTATAACCCAGATCTTTGAAATGATTTGGCCTCCATCTGAGATGAGCTGACCATATTTTCATTGCAATGTTACCCTCTCCCTTGTCTGGCTACTCTTGCTCTGCGAGCAGTATTTTTCCAATTAAGTCAATTATTATTTTGTTGCAGTAGCTACTGTAGCTAAGGAATGGAATCTGGAGCTGGCCCCAAAGTGAGAGATCCTATGTCTGCTTAGTTCTACTTGCTTCAATTTATACAAGGACTTCATCTATGCAAAGACTTAATTTTAAGATATTCCTGCCTATGCACAATTACGTTTAAATGCTAGACTGTATGGGGTTAACTAACACTGCTAACTTGGCAACATTTTAAAACTCAGAAGGCATGCCGGGTTAGCTAAAAATTGGCTGCATTCCTAAAGGGTACACAGTTCAGGCAAAACAAGTTTTCCATCGCAGCAGCCACAAGACTTGTTTTCCTAAATGGCCCAGCATGTGAAGGACACTTACAATAATGAGATAAGGGTTGAGATATATTGTGGATTTTAATTCATGTTTTCAATTCAGTTTCAAGATCCTGTTAAAAATTCAGTGGAGGGACTAACAGGAGAAGCTGGCCTCCAAGTTTGCTTTGCTTTCTCTTTTCACTTCTGTCATGTTAATTTTCTTCAGTTCTGTTCAATAAAAGAAATTCATTTTAAAATTTGTACCAGTGTTGTTCCCTCATCTGTTCAAAGGAATGAATGGGCCCAACACAAGGTAATGGTGTCAGTCTTCCAAACTTTTAATCAGGGGAACTTTTCTGCTCATCCGGTACTAGATGTCGGATAAACCATCTTGTATTTTATCAACAAGGAAGGAGTAAAGTAGGATGGCAGTGAGGTCGAACTGAATGTCATCAGCGTTCATGTGTAAAAACTAATATTTTCAGATTATGCATTTTATTTTATTCATTCTTTCATGGGATGTGGGCATTGCTGGCTTGGCCAACATTTATTGCCCATCCTTTAAACTGAATGTCTTGCGAGGCCTGCTGTGGATTTGGAGTCACATGTAGGCCAGACCAGCTAAGAACATCAGATTTCCTTTCCTAAAGGACATTAATGAACCAGATGGGTTATTACAATAATTGTGATGGTTTCTTGATCACCATTACTAAGACAGGAATAGGAAGAGGCAAAACATAGGCCTTTGGGGGACACCAGAGTTAACATTGTTAAAGTTTATTATTGTCACAAGTAGGCTTACATTAACGCTGCAATGAAGTTACTGTGAAAATCCCCTGTTTGCCGCACTCCAACGCCTGTTCGCATACACTGAGAGAGAATTTAGCACGGCCAGTGCACCTAGCCAACATGTCTTTCAGACTGTGGGAGGAAACTGGAGCATGCGGAGGAAACTCACGCAGACACAGGAAGAACGTGCAGTCTCCGCACAGACAGCTGGGAATTGAACCAAGATCCATGGAGCTGTGAGGCAGCAATGCTAACCTCTGTACCACTGCCACCTTGTGCAGAAGCAGGAAAAGAAGTTACCACAATTGATACTTCAGCTACAATTAGATAGATAAGAATGGAACAATAAGTGCTTGAGACAATGGAGATGTGTTGGAGATGGCCAACCATATGAAAGGCTCCAAATATGTTGAGAAGGAAGAGAAGGAAATAGCTAAGCTTTCTAACCTTTGGCATAGGCACATGGTGTGCCATTTATGACTTTGCTAAGGACAATTTGTTAGTATTGAATGGTAGGGTAGGCGAGGTGGGGGCAGGGGGGCAACTTGATTGAACAGATTCATACGCAGAGCTCCAGACAAATTTTGGAGTTGACAGCATGTTTAAGGACCATGGAGAGGAAAAGGATGTTGGAAATGGGGATGGTGCTTTGTAAGAACAGTGGGGTCAACAGTTGGTATTTTGAGAAGAGGGGTAATGAAGGTAAAATTACAGGAGAGAGGGACAACAGCTAAAGAGAGAAAACATTAACAATATTGCCTAACATTGGCACCAGCTGGGGAAGTTGGTTGGTCAGCAGTTTGGTATGAATAGGATCAAGGTGGATCTCTTGGGAGTTTGGAGACCCAAGAGGGGAGATAGCCAAGAAACTTAAGAAAGATTCAGGGCTTGGCAAGGGAGAACTTTAGAGAAACTGGGCAAGGAACGTAGAGAAAGTAAGGCAGGGAAATGGTGGAGACAGCTGATTAAACATTTTCAATCTAAGACTCATGAACTCATCACACTTGTGCCCTGAGGAGTTTTTTTATTTGTTCATGGGATGTGAGCATTGTTGACCAGGCCAGCATTTATTACCCATCCCTAATTGCCCTTGAACTGAGTGGTTTGGTAAGCCATTTTCAGAGGGCAGCTGTGAGTCATCCACATTGCTGTAGCTCTGAAGTCACATGTAGGCCAGATCAGGAAAGGACAGCAGAATTCCTTCCCTCGAGGACATTAGTGAACCAAATGGGTTTGTCCAATAATCAATAATGGTTTCATGATCATCCTTAATTCCAGACATTTTTTAATCAAATTCAGATTCTACCATCTGCCATGGTGGGATTCGAACTGGGACATTAGCTGAGTTTCTGGATTAATAGTCTAGCGATATTACCACCAGGCCATCACCACCCCAGGGTAAGCAGGGATGAATAATAAATACAATACGGTTGCCCATATCTCTTTGAGCAAATTTAAAAAGAACATGCTGAGTTCATTGGCTGCAGCCTTGAGATTTCCACATATAGCAGATATTCGTGAATAACAAGGTGTCCATTACAATTAGGTTATTCTTAACACAGGGACCACCGACCGTGCAAACTACTACTCACACACTCACACGTATAAAACAGAATTATATGGGGAGCTGCCTTTTCAAATTGTATTATTATCCTTAGGAAGACTACAGAAATATTTCTCCCCGCCCTGTTAAATTCTTGACCTCAGGCTTGTGATGTTCCACGCTGAATGGAGAGTGGGAGTTCCTATTCCTGATATCTGAGATATGAGTGGTTTAAATGATCCTTCAGAAAATTTTAATGCAGCGAGAAAAAAACAATGTTTTAATTTCAACATCCAGAGAGAAAAAAACAACATTCTTGAAGAAGCCTTTTGGGTGGAAAAGTCAGTGTTCAACAATCAAAAACACCAGAAAAATTGATTTTACAGCCAGCTGTGTAATCCATAACATTCCTTGTTTTTGCAAGGTCACAGGAGAGATATCGAGACAGGGAGATCATTCAGTCTATCGTAGATAATTGAATTTGATGACTCTCCCCCCCGCACACTGCCCACCTCCCCCTCCCCTCCACCCTCTCCACCCTCCCATCCTATCCAGCAGCAGAAGCAGTCCTGGCTTCCTGTCTCCTTCATAGTACAAGAGCTGATTTTCAATCAAAATGGTGGCGATCACACAATTGTTGCAGTGTAGAAAGAGGCCATTTGGCCCATCGAATCTGCACCGACCACAATCCCAACCAGGCCTATCCCCATAAGCCATGCACTTACCCTAGCTAGTCCCCCTGACACTAAGGGACAATTTAGTATGGCCAATCCACATAACTCTTTGGATTGTGGGGGGAAACCAGAGCACCTGGAGGAAACCCACACAGACACGGGGAGAAGATGCAATCTCCACACAGTCAAGTCACTTTTAGTACCCGCTCCAAACTCAGTTATCTGGATACCAATTCCATTCCTCTCCCTCGCAAGAGTTTGAGAATAAGCCAGATTGCTCACAACTTTGTTTCTGAGGTGAGGTTTGGATTTCATATTCACACCATTAATAAGACCACCAATTTCTATCTCCATAACATCACGACTTTGTCCCTGTGTTGGGTAAACTGCTGCTGAAACCCTCATACAGGCCGTTGTTACTTCTAGATCAACTATTCCAATGTGCTCCAAGCTGGCTTTCCATGTTCAACATTCCATAAACTTGAGGTCACCCAGGACTTGGCTGAATATTTCACTTATTTATTAGTGTCACAAGTAGGATTACATTAACACTGCAATGAAGCTACTGCGAAAATCCCCTAGTCGCCATGCTCCAGCGCCTGTTCGGGTACACTGAGGGAGAATTTAGCAATGCACCCAACCAACACGTCTTTCAGAATGTGGAAGGAAACTGGAGCACCCGGAGGAAATGCACGCAACACTGGGAGAACATGCAGACTCCGCACAGACAGTGACCCAAGTCGGGAATCAAACTCAGGTCCCTGGTGCTCTGAGGCAGCACTGCTAACCACTGCGCTACTGTGCTGCCCTAATTTCCCAACTTGCATAAAGTCCAGTTCCCTATCATCCTTGTTCTTGCTGACAAACACTGGCTCCCAGTCAAGCAATATTTTGATTATAAAACTTTTTATCTTTGTTTCCAAATTCCATGGCCTCACCTTTTCATATCTCTGGAACCTGCTCCAGCCCCACACCTTCCAGTATATCTGTGTTCCCCTAACTCTGGCCTCTTCTGTATTTCCAATTATAATTGCTCCAACATTGTTGGCCAAATGTTCAGTTCATAGAATGAATCCCTGCAGTACTGAAGGAGACCATTCAGCTCATTGAGCCTGCATTGACAACAATCCTCCCCCAGGCCCTATCCCCGTAACCCCTGCTACTTGCCCTGACATCTAACCCACACATCTTTGGACTGTGGGAGGAAACTGGAGCACCCAAAGGAAGACACAGGGAGAACATACAAACTCCACACAGACAGTGACCCAAGGTCAGATTTGAATCTGGGTCCCTGGCGCTGTGAGACAGCTGTGCTAACCACTGCACAAACATACCTCGGCCCCACGCTCTGGAATTCATTCCTTGCACCTCCCCACTTTCTCTCTTTCCACCTTGAAGACCCTTCTTAAATCAGACCTCTATCGTCAAGTTAGACCATAAGACATAGGAGTAGGATTAGGCCAATCGGCCCATCAAATCTGCTCCGCCATTCAATCATAACCGATATGTTTTTAGTCTTCGAACTTATAAGATCTTTTTATATGGTGCAGTGTCTTATTTTATTTATTAATGCTTTTGTGAAATGCCTTGGGACGCTATGTTAAAGGTCCCAATAAGTATATGTTGAGGTTTCCAACTGAATGCTAACAAGTTCAGAATTGGAGAATGATGGACATGGGGGTGCTGTATGGGTTGGTTCTGCATTTACACGCACAGTTCGTAGACTGCAACTTCTAACTTTACAAGCTGAGACTTCATTCACTCAATTTATCCGAATTCAGAAAACATCCGGTGATCTGTTAAGACCTGAAACTCACAACTGAGTAATTACCTGTCGATCTCAGAGCCAGAACAACCGAATATTTAGTTTCATATTCCGGCAAGTTTTGGATGGGAGTGTTGTACAGGAATACCTGATAAATACATCCGGCAATTGAAATCCACCCCAAATCTTTGTTCTCTGAAAGATTTAACTAAGCATTATGTTTTGCTGGTGACATCCTGGATGCTATGGAGTTTCTTGAGTGTTATTGCAGCAATACCCTCCCTGTCAAGTGGAGAGTATTCCATCACACTCCTGAATTGTACCTTGTAGATTAGAGGGAGGCTTTAAGGAGTCAGCAAGTGAGTCACAGAATTCCCAGTCTCTGACCTGCTCTTGATGTCACATGTGGCTGATCCAAGAGAGCTTCACTAATCCTTCATCATTGTTTTCTTTACCTCGCTGTTGGTGGTCCCACCTTCAACTGTCTTGGCTTTAAGTACTGGATATCCCTATCCAGACCTCCCAGTCTCCCATTCCCTACCTTTATCCTATTTCACCATGTGTCACAGTCATTTTTCATCTGTCCTAATATCTACCCGAAATGTCAAGTGATGTTTGTTAACACTCCAATGAAACGCCTTGAGATATTTTGCCACGTTAAAGGCGATATACAAATGAAAGTTAATGTTGTCACTGAGAAGAAATCCAAAACTTTTCAACTGGGCAGCTTTGGGTTGTGAAGTGAATTATTTCCCTTTAACTGGGTGTGCCAGGTGGATGGCACAGTGGCACAGTGGGCATACCAACCGACTCAAGAACAGCTTCTTCCCTGCTACCATCAGACTTTTGAATGGAACTACCATATATTAAGCTGATCTTTCTCTACACTATAGCCATGATTGTAACACTACATCTTGTAACACTACACTACTCTCTCCTTCCTTCTCCCCTATGTATTCTATGAATGGTGCATAGTGCACAAGAAACAATACTTTTCTCTGTATCCCAATACATGTGACAATAATAAACTAAATCAAATCAAATCTGTGGTTAGCACTGCCGCCCCACAGCACCAGGGACCTGGGTTCAATTCTGGCCTTGGGTGACTGTCTACAAGATTATGAGGGGCATGAACAGAGTAGATAGTCAGAAGCTTTTTCCCAGGGTGGAAGAGTCAATTACTAGGGGGTTTAAGGTGCGAGGGGCAAGGTTTAAAGGAGATGTACGAGGGCAGTCTTTTACACAGAGAGTGGTGGGTGCCTGGAACTCACTGGCGGGGGAAAGAGTCGAAGCAGATACAAAAGTGAGTTTTAAGGGCCATCTGGACAAATACATGAATAGGATGGGAATAGAGGGATATGGTCCCCAAAAGGGTAGGAGGTTTTAGTTCAGTTGGACAGCATTGGTGCAGGCTTGGAGGGCCGAAGGGCCTGTTCCTGTGCTGTAATTTTCTTTGTTCTTTATTCTTTGTTTATGTGGACATGTGCACATTCTCCCCTTGCCTGCATGGGTGCCCTCAGGATGCTTCGGTTTCCTCCCACACTCCAAAGATATGCAGGTTTAGGTGGATTGGCCATGCTAAATTGCCCCTTAGTGTAGGTTAGCCGTGGCAAATGGTTCAAGTGGATAGTAGGATAGATGAAAAGTCATTTTAACACATAGTGAAATGCGGTAAAGATAGAGAGTGAGAGACTGTGAGGCTTAGAAAGGGATATCCAGTCTTTAAAGCCAAGACACCTGAAGGTGGGACCACCAACAGTGAGGGAAAGAAAAGCAATCATTTAGGATTAGTGAAGCTCTCCTGGATTAGTCACGTGTGGCATCAAGAGCAGGTCAAAGACTGGGAATTCTGTGACTCACCTGCTGTCTCCCTAAAGCCTCACCCCAACCTACAAGGTACAATTCAGGAGTGTGATGGAATACTCTCCACCTGTTAACACTTGTGTCAAGGAGCTAAGGGGAAATGGTGCGGGAGTGGTCCTGGCTAAGATAATCTTTCAGAGAGTCGGTGCAGACTCGATGGCCTCCTTCTGCACTGTAGGGATTCTGTGGATTCTAGCATGCTGGAGCTAACATTGAGGCAGACTTGAGCTGTAAAGCAATAAAAAAGCAAAACACTGCAGCTGCTGGAGATCTGAAATAAAAACAGAAGATGCTGGATAAACTCAGCAGGTATTGGCAGCATCCATGGAGACAGAAACAGAGTTAATGTTTCAAGTCCAATATCTTTGGAACTGGAAGGAATTGGACTGTACAGAATCAGACAAAGCACAGGAGCTGACAGTGAGATGTATAAAAGTAGTATACCCCAAATTTAAATGTGTCATTCCTTTTACTGCATACAACTTGGACCTCCAGTTAGAATCATAGAATCTCTACGGTGCAGAAGGGGGGCATTTGGTCCATTGAGCTTGCACAAACAACAATCCCTCCCAATCCCGATCCCCGTAACCCCATGTATCTACCCTGCAATCCCCCGACACTAATGGGCAATTCATCATGGCCAATCAGCCTAACCAGCACTTATTTGGAGTGTGGGAGGAAATCGGAGCACCTGGAGAAAACCCAGGCAGACACAGGGAGAACGTGCAGACTCCGCACAGTCATTCAAGGCTGGAATTGAGCCCAGAATCCTGGCACCCGGGCTAACCATTGTGCCACCGTGCCACCGTTGAAGCAGGAGACTCCAGGAGAGGAGCAGAAACATTTTAGCAACGTCGTCAAAGCATCCCTGAAGATGTTGGACATACCTGCCGACCCGTGTGAAACCCTGGCTCGCGACTGACCAAAATGGAGCAGGCTCATTCGGGAATGAATGCCAACCACACCAAAAGGCTCCATTGTAAACCTGCAGAGGTGGAGTCAAAATGTTGACAGGAGAGCACAAACCTCCAAAGAATCCCTTTACCCAACACTTCAAAGACCACCTGCCCCACACCTGGCAGAGGCTGCGGATCGCGTACTGGAATTATCAATTCACTCAGAACCCATGAACTGGAGTGGAAGCAAGTCATCCTCGAACCCAAAGGACTGCCTAAGAAAACAGTGTGGTTTTTTTATTCAATCGTGGGACATGGGTATCGCTGGCTGGCCCGCATTTATTGCCCACCCCTAGATGCCTGAGGGCAGTTGAGTGTCAACCACCTGGCTGTGGCTCTGGAGTCACATGTAGGCCAGACCAGGTAAGGACAGCTCGTTTCCTTCCCTAAAAGGCATTAGTGAAGCAGATGGGGTTTTCCGACAATGTTTTCATGGTCATCAGTAGATTCTTAATTCCAGAGTTTTTTGTTTTTAACTGAATTCAAATTCCACCATCTGCCGTGGCGGGATTCGAACCTTGTATTGGGCCTTATTGAGATTCGGTAACACTGCTTCCTTTGCATCAAACTCAAATGACTGTTTGGTGTTTGGGAAGCCTGTCCGCAGTCAGCCCTGGGGATGAATATTCCGATTCGAGCCCATAAGACATTCCCATTCAGACTGTTTGTTGAAGAGTCCAAACCAGCTTGAATAATTGCCACACACATGGTTTAAACGGTTCATCTTGTAAATCCGATTAGCATATTTGTTCAGATGTTGGGAGGGAGGGGCAAAGCGTTTAATGGCTGGTTGGAAACCCTTTGCTGAACTTGGAAAGCTATCACTGGTCTGAGAAAGTGTCACACCCTTGGAAGAAATGTAGAGAATAACAGATACTCCAGAGAGGCTGGCTGTACGATTGTGGAACTCGTGCAGTTTATAAATGCCTGTTGGACGCAAAGCAAAGGACAGCAGGGATCTGGAATTCTCTCGCTTGGAGGCTAACAATGGCTGCAAACTTCGGAATCGGGTGATTAGATTTTTCTTGTGGGGAGGGTGTCAGAGATAATGGAGCAGGGACAAGTGAGTGAAGTTGAGTTAGAGGTTAGCCATGATCTAAGCAACTGGCAGAGGAGATCTGAGGAGCTGAATGGCTTATCCCTGTTCCAATGTTCCTTCACTGCCAAGCGCTCACTTCATGCACTTACAGCATTTTAAAATTGCAAGTTGTAGAGATAGGAAGAGCAGTGTGATTACACCTACCATGCAGCTTTTAGTTATCATAAGCTTTAGTGCCTCGGCTGCACTGTGACACCAAACTCAGTTGCTTAACATTATTGCTGTATTGATGGAGATGTTCCACCTTCCCTGGGTGGGATTGTGGTCAGTGCAGACTCGATGGGCCAGATGGCCTCTTTCTGCACTGTTGGGTTTCTATGATTCTATGATATGACTTTGCTGGTTGATGGATGAAATTGAGTTGGGGAGAGATAGGAAATGAGATGGGGGCTTTCAGAAAAACGACCATCCAAAGTCAGGCTTCTCTAATAGTCAGGACTGCAGGTATCAAGTGGGTGTCAGGACATCAGCTGGACTCGGCACTTTGGGTACAAGTGGGACCAGAGGAAGTGATGTTTGAATTAATCCCACGATTCTCATTTACTCAGGAGAGACAATGGCCTTTGATATTATTGCTAGACCATTAATCCAGAAACTCAGCTAATGTTAGGTTGGCACGGTGACACAGTGGTTAGCACTGCTGCCTCACAGCATGTCACTCCAGACCCACAGCAATGTGCTTAACTCTCAACTGCCCTCAGAAATGGTCTAGCGAGCCACTCACTTTAAGGGCAACTAGGGATGGGCAATAAATGCTGGCCTAGACAGCAAAGCCCCTATCCTTTCTATGAATGAATAAAAAAAAATGTTGAGTGGAGATTTGGGGATACTTGTTTCGGGGCCGGAATGGGATCCATCGATTACCAACTAAAGTCCCACAATAACTTCAGGAGAAAGTTAGATAATATTTGAGTGGTTACGTTTGTTTCACAGTTTGCAGAAAATCTAAAAGAACTGTGCCATCGATTTGACCACCCAGGAATGAAGATATTTCATTCTGAATTTTATGTTTTTGCTATTTGGTGTTCTTTCTTCCTCTTGTTTTGTTTGCAGATTTTGCGGGGGTGCTGAAGAAATTACCCTTTCTTGTTGATTTTGGCACTTTCAGATGAAATGATTCGAAAACTCTTCCTGAATAATGTGAAGTGCTTGCTTGTTTAGGCTGCTTTGCTGCCCTTTTCTTTATTCCTTTCCTCCAGCCTTCAGACAAGACAATGGAAATTTAACAGATGACGGCAGAAGGGAAGAGAGAACGAGAGGTCAGGCCAGGCAGGAGACTGAACTCTCGGCAATGCACTGGAGAACAGCAAGGGAGGTAATGCTCTGAGCTCCAAAGCTGCCTAAAACGTCGTGATTGATTTGCACCAGAGTGTGAACCGTGTTGCGATAGTCCAGCAAAGGAGAAATGTCATACAAAATACTTTCCAGGCTAGTTTTAACCGAGTTTCCCAGTTCTGATCTTTCGTTGGAGCAAATCGGGCTCAACTGCCTGTGCATGACTTTTTTCATTTTGTGTCCCCTCATGGCTTAAGAACCTGGTAGGTGTCACACACACCTGCTTTTCAAGGGCTGCACGGTGACACAGTGGTTAGTACTGCTACCTCACAGCACCAGGGACCCACAATAATTTCAGGAGAAAGTTAGATAATATTTGAGTGGTTAGATTTGTTTCACAGTTTGCAGAAAATTTTGGGTCACTGTCTGTATGGGGTTTGCATGTTCTCCCCATGTCTGCACGGGTTTCCTCCAGGTGCTCCAGTTTCCTGCCACAGTCCAAAAGCCGTGCTGGTTAGGTGTATTGGCCATGCTAAATTCTCCCTCAGTGTACCCGAACAGGCGCCGTAGTTTGGCAACTAGGAGATTTCCACAGTAACTTCATTGCTGTGTTAATGTAAGCGTACTTGTGAGACTAATAAATAAAACTTAAAACTTAAAAGCTCACCTTAGGACAGTATGGTGGCAAAGTGGTCAACACTGCTACTTTACAGCGTCAGGGGCCCGGGTTCAAATCCTGCCTCAGGTGACTGTCTGTATGGAGTCTGCACCTTCTTCCCATGTATGCGTGGGTTTCCTCCGGGTGCTCTGATTTAAGAACATAAGAAATAGGAGCAGGAGTAGGCCTCCTAGCCCTTTGAGCCTGCCCCACCGTTCAATAAGATCATGGCTGATCTGAAGTGGATCAGTTCCACTCTCCCGCTTTCTCCCCATAACCCTTAATTCCCCTGTCGATCAGAAACCTCCCACAATCGAAAGATGTGCAGGTTAGGTTGATTGGCTGTGTCCCTTTGTGTCCCAAGGTGTGTGGGTTAGATGGATTAGCCATGGTAAATGTGTGGGGTTATGGAGATAGGGCATGGGAGAGGGCCTGGGTAAGATACACTGTCAGAAAGTTGGTGCAGACTTGGAGGGGCTGAATGGCCTCCTTCTGCACTGTCGAGATTCTATGACATAACAAGTGCACCACCCACCATGATCATATAGACAAAATAAGCATTCGGGGCCCAGACCTGAAATAGGCAAGGCCGAGAGGGGCTTGTAGAATCATAGAATCATAGAACCCTACAGTGCAGAAAAAGGCCCTTTGGCCCATCGACTCTGCACCGACCACCATCCCACCCAGGCCCTACCCCCACATCCCTACATATTTTACCCGCTAATCCCTCCAACTTAAACATCCTAGTTAATATTGGCTTGCTCTGAAAACAAACAATGCTGGACCACATATCTTAGGGAAATCAAGTCTAAGTGCAGTGTGTTCCCAATGGGAAAGCAAAATGCTGCCAATGCTGAAGGCCTGGAATAGAAGCAAGACATTATGGGAACGTTCAGTAGGTTAAGCGACACCTGAGGACAAAGAAACAAAGTTAATATTTCGATTGATGAACCTACTACTGCAGGACCAATGCAGGGCACCAAGAGATACAGTATATGTGTGAGAAGTGCTGACCTATATACTGGAGCCATGAGAAGCAAGAGAGCACCCAAGGCCTGCTCGGTGAGGCTGCCGAGGTTCTAGAGTTGCTAGTCCTGAGGGGATCCCCACCTCCATGCCCCCCTGTACTCCACCCCCAACCCATGATCATCCTTAACTGGATATCAGGACTGGAGGCAGCCAATTAGGAGGGCACATCTGAGAAAATAGTTCTTAGCAAGGGAAGGCCAGGACTCTCATCTGAGACCTGAAACCACTGGGAAACCCTGCCCAATATTTCTGGTCGATTAACCATTTTTATATATCATGTATGTCTGGTTATTTTGCCTCCTTGTGTCTCTGTGCTCCCACTTATTATTACAACAGAGCTTTTACATCAATCTTCCTTCTCCTTGCAGGACGCAATGTCAACTGGTCTCTGGGTAGTATTACAGATTCTCCCAGCCTTTTCCATCTGGCAACTCCTGCCTTCTCCCCAGGTTGTCATGGGGGCAACAAACAACAACTCTGGCCTCTGCACACAATTCGAGCAGCTTCAAAAATGCGATCAATTCAATTAGTCAAGGGCCAAAATCCAAGAGAAAATTGAAGCCAGCATCTTGAAGCAGGGTCAGGACAACCACCGTGCGATTCCGAGGCCTCACAAACGTCACTGGGCACCTCCGGGAATCAGCCTCAAACAACAGGGCGAGGGACGAAGCACAGGAATATTTAGGTGACTTTCAGATCGCTGCCAGTCCCTTCCCAGCAAATGCCTCTGAGTAAGTGATAGGGGACACACCATAACAGCATGCAAGCTTCGACAGCCAGGGTAGGACAGTCTGTTCCTGGCACCCAGGGAGTTCCATTGGAAGCTGCACCACATCAATCTGGCAGCCAGCAGAATCACAAGGCAGTCCTCCATCAACCTCCAGAGGAATTTACAGCACTTACCCCTTCCATTAGAGAATCAGTTAAGGGTGGTACTTTTATCAATGCATTTAACACAATGGGACAGCAGAATAATACAATGCATTATGTCATAACATGGTACCGAAGAGAAAGGCTGCATTCAACATGATAAGACTCTTGCGATTGTTGCTTTTTTGTTAACTTGCCATGATTTGCACTTAACATTATGCAAAATGAAAAAGATTTTTCTGAATAGAAGCCAGCAGACAACCTCAGGTAAAATGTATTTACAACAATCTGAACTCGGTCCTTTGTGTTCTCCTAAGTGTTGCCTCAAGGGAACAGATCCTACATAAGTGGTTCATCCCAAGGCTGAGTTTGTTCCTGCTACTCATTTTACAACCATCCAAATACACTATGGTGCAGCATGCATCGTAGTGGGACAATTCGTACAACCTGGCCTCAGTACATAATGTAAAGTGAAAATCTTCTTTCCCCCCAATCCATGCACCGCACCATTGTCACTTTAAGAGTTCCACAGTTTTATTATATTTCTCTGCATTATTGTGCCCCTTCCTGGAGGGATGTGGGGAGCTCTGCACGGATGTCATCAAGCACGATCAGAGCAGGTAACACACACTCCCCGGCAGCCAACCTTGTATTCTCCAACTGTTTCGAATTCTTGATTGCATCAAGATGTGGCCACGGTGAGCATTCCAACAAAACAGGCGCTAACTTTACTTTTAGCGAGTCGTGGCAAAACATCTGGACTTTAATAGAGTGTGTATTCCATAAATAAAAAGGGAGGCATGGCCTACACTGGCTTGAAGGGAACTTGAGTGGAATCAATGGTGCCTTATGCTCTGAACAAAATAAAACCCTCTCTCCGGATACTTTTATATTCCCGTGTGGAACTTCATCAATGAAAATAAATGACAAAATGGACCTTTTGTCACTTCTCTGATACAGTCATAAATGAGAAACATATGAGCAGGAGGAAGCCATTCTGCCCCTTGAACATGTTCAGTCTTTCGTGGCTGATTGGAATCTTAACACCAACTATCCACGTTGTTTCATAGCTCTTGTAAACCCTGGCATAATACAACTGATAAAATCAGTTTTAAGATTTTCAATTGATCTCAACAGCTCTTTGGAGGAGAGAATTTCAGTTTGCTATTCGCCTTTGTGTGAAGAAATGTCTCCTTGAATGGTCTTGTTCCAATGTGAAGGTTTGAACCCTTGTTATGGAGTCGCCCCCAACAGAGAAAATTTTGCCAACCCTGTCAAATCATCTAACCTTTTTAAGCAACCCCCAATTAGTTCATCCTCATTTCTTCTTAGTCTCCTGTTGGCATGTGAAATGATCCATAAGTGCAGACATTTTACGTGGTGTTTGCTTTCACCAATACTGCTATTCAAATGGTTCCGGACCTGGTTTCATTGCATGATACAGGGTCTCTAGTGAGTATGAAGCCTGGCACACACTGGGCTGGATTTTATAGTTGTCAGCACAGTGATGGAGGTGGAACAGAAAGTGAACGGTCTGCCCATTCTCTCCCTCATTGTCTCAGCTCGGTGAATCACACGTTAGATGGCCAATTAGCAGTCGCCTAGTGAGAAAGTGGCCAATTAGCACTGCAAAGGGGTGGGGGTGGGGGGCGGGGGTGGTGTGGGTTGGGGGGGGGGGGGGGGCGGTGGGGTGGTGATTTCAGAGTCCAGTCAGAAGTCATGACTGGAACATCATCATAACTATGAAGCCAGTCATAGTTATAAATGAAAAGGTCCCCTGCTCGCTCCATCTCGCTTGGACTGTGGGACAAAACCGGAGCACCTGGAGGAAACCCACGCAGACTCGGGGAGAACGTGCAAGCTCCATACGGAGAGTGACCTGAGGCCGTAATTGAACCTGGATCCCTGACACTGTGAGGCAGCAGTGCTAACAACCGTGCCACATGAGCAAACCTGCTAATTGTTCATTAGCAGAGAGTAGCAGGCAAAAGAAAATGGCGTTAAATAGAGTCATAGAGGTTTACAACATGGAAACAGGCCCTTCGGCCAAAGTGTAGTCTGTACTTATGCAACTAATGGCATAAGTGAATAAACAGAGAAAGAAAATGAATGCTCAAGGAATTAAGATACAAAAGTACTAACTAGTATGATGACATCCTCAACGTTACAGGACTAGTAATCCAGACACTTCTCTGGGGACATGGGTTCAAATCTCACTACAGCAGCTGGTGGAATTTAAATTCAATAAATAAATCTATAATATAAAGCTCATCTTAATAAGGGTGACCATTAAACAATTTTTGGGTGGCAGAGTGGTTAGCACTGCTGCTGCACTGCATCAGGGACCTGGGTTCAATTCCGACCTCAGATGACAGTGTGGAGTTTGCATGTTCCCCCGTGTCTTGTTTATTCTTGCTTGGAACAAGAGTGGTAAGGGAATTGTGGCCAAACCATGACTTACAAGGTAAATTAGAGATAGTATCGAATTCAAGGAAAAAGCATAAAAATTTGCAAGAAAAAGCATTAGGCCTGAGGATTGGGAGCAGTTTAAAATTCAGCAAAGGAGGACCAAGGGATTGATTAAAAAGGGAAAAATAAAGTATGAAAGTAAGGTCGGGGGAAACATAAAAACTGACTGTAAAAGTTTCTATAGATACATAAAGAGAGAAAGATTGACGAATACAACTTTAGACACCTTACAGTCAAAAATGAGAGAATTTCATAACGGGGAATTAAGAAATTGCTGAGGAATTAAATTTGTCCTTTTCTTCAGTCTTCACAAAAGAAGACATGAATAATTTACCAGAAGTGCAGAGAGAAACATGTTTTAGCAAGGAGATGAAGGAAACTAACATGAATATGAAAGGGTAACCAAGAAGGTAGATGAGGGCAGTGTAGTTGATGTTGTCTACATGGACTTTAGCAAGGCCTTTGACATGATACCGCATGGTAGATTGTTTCATAAGGTTAAATTTCAGGGATCCAAGGTGAGGTAGCTAAATGGATACAAAATTGGCTTGATGACAGACGACAGAGGGTGGTTGTAGAGGGTTGTTTTTCAAACTGGAGGCCTGCGACCAGTGGTGTGCATCAGGGATCAGTGCTGGGTCTACTGTTATTTATCATTTATATTAATGATTTGGATGAGAATTTAGTACGCATAGATAGTAAGTTTGCAGATGATACCAAGATTGGCGGCATAGTGGGCAGTGAAGAAGGTTATCTAGGGTTGCAACGGGATCTTGATCAATTGGGCCATTGGGCTGACAAATGGAAATTGGAGTTTAATTTAGAAAAATGCTAGATGATGCATTTTGGTGAATCAAACCAGGACTTATTCAGTTAATGGTAGAGCGTTGGGGAGAGTTATGGAACATAGAGATCTAGGGGTACAGGTTCATAGCTCCTTGAAAGTGGAGTCACAGGTGGACAAGGGCCTGTTTCCATGCTGTAAACTTCTGAGAAATGATTTTGGGGGAATTGATGGGATTGAAGGTAAATGAATCTCCTGGTCCTGATAATCCTCATCCCAGAGTACTTAAGGAAGTGGTCCTGGAAATAGTAGATCCATCCGTGGTTATTTTCCAAAACTCTTTGGACCCTGAACTCATAATGTGAAAATGGCGGCGCAGGGTCATTGGGCTGAAGGGCCTGTATCCCGTGCTGTGTTGTTCTTTGTTCTATTTTTTACCATCTGCAAATTAGGAGATAAAACAGTTCCCTCTTCCAAATTATATATAATGTGAACTGTTGGGGTCCTAGCACAGATACCTGTGGAACCCTGCACCCCCCCCCCCAAGTCGGTGACTATCAATCAGAAAAAGATTCATTTCTGCCAACTCTTTGCTTCCTATCTGCTAACCAGCTTTCTCTCCATCTCAGAACATTACCTGCAATCCCATGTGCTTTAACTTTACATAGTAGTCTGTTATGTGAGACCTTGGCAAAAGCCTTCTGGAAGTCTAAGTAAACCACACCCACTGGTTCTCCTTGGTCAATCTACTTCCTACAGATTGGAGGGTGGCTAATGTAAACCCACTATTCAAAAAGGGAGATAGAGAGGAAACATGGGATTATAGACCGGTGAGCCCAACGGCAGCACTGGGGAAGTTGCTAGAGTCCATTATCAAGGATTTCATAACTCAGCATTTGGAAGGCAGTGATATAATCAGACAAAATCAGCATGGATTTACAAGAGGGAAATCATGCTTGATGAATCTACTGGAATATTTTGAGGATGTAACAAGTAGATTGACCCAGGAGAACAAGTGGATGTGGTTTACTTAGACTTCTAGAAGGCTTTTGACAAGGTCTCACATAACAGACTACTATGTAAAGTTAAAGCACATGGGATTGCAGGTAATGTTCTGAGATGGAGAGAAAGCTGGTTAGCAGATAGGAAGCAAAGAGTTGGCAGAAATGAATCTTTTTCTGATTGATGGTCGCCGACTTGGGGGGGTGGTGGGTTGCAGGGTTCCACAGGTATCTGTGCTAGGACCCCAACTGTTCACATTATATATAATTTGGAAGAGGGAACTGTTTTATCTCCTAATTTGCAGATGGTAAAAAATAGAACAAAGAACAACACAGCACGGGAAACAGGCCCTTTGGCCCAACAAGCCCATGCCACCATTTTAACATTATGAGTCCCCTCTCCACCCAAATAGGGTAGGAAGGTGAGCTATGAGGAGGATGCTGGGATGCATCAGTGTTATTTGGACAGGTTGAGTCTGTGGGTATTTGCATGGCAGTATGATGTGGATAAATGTGAGGTTATCCACTTTGATAGCAAAAATAGGAAAACACATTATTATTTGAATGGGTTTAAATTGAGAGAGATGGATACTCAACAAAACCTTGGAGTCCTCGTGCATCAGTCACTGAAAGTAAGTAAAGAAGACAAATAGTATGTTGGCCTTCATAGGAAGAGGATTTGAGTATAGTGTCAGAGAGATTAGATGAATAAGTATGTGGAGTTATGGGGATCGGGCCTGGCTGGAATTGTGGTCGGTGCAGGCTCGATTGGCTGAATGGCCTGTAGGGATTCTATGATTCTATGACATCATGAAAGGCGCTTTAGAAATGCAAGTTTATTTTTTATTGTTGGCTGCAATTGTATAAGACATTGGTGAGGTCACATCTGGAGTATTGTGTGAAGTTTTGGTGTCCTTATCTGAGGAAGGATGCCCTTGCTACAGAGGGAGTACAGCAAAGGTTTACCAGGCTGATTCCTGGGATGGCAGTTCTGTCATATGAGGAGAGACTAAGCCGGTTATGATTATATTCACTGGAGTTTAAAAGAGTGAGAGGGGATCACATAGAAACTTATAACATTCTAACAGGGTTAGAGAGGGTAGATTCAGAAAGAATGGTCCCAATGGTTGGGGGGGCGGTGGTGGAGGTCTAGAACCAGAGGTCATAGTTTGAGGATAAGGGGTAAACCTTGTAAAACTGAGGTGAGGTGAAATTTCTTCACCCAGAAGGTGGTGAATCTGTGGAATTCACTACCGCTGAATGTAGTTGAGGCCAAAACATTGTCTGATTTCAAGAAGAAATTAAATAAAGCTCTAGTGGCTAAAGGGATCAAAGGATATGGAGGGAAGGGAGGATCAGGATATTGAATTCGATGATCAGCTATGATCAAAATGGATAGCAGAGCAAACTCAAAGGGCCGAATGGCCTACTCCTGCTTCTAGTTTCTATGTTCTGGTTACCTCATTACAGGAAGGATGTAGAAGCCATAGAAAGGGTGCAGAGGAGATTTACAAGGATCCTGCCTGGATTGGGTGGCATGCCTTATGAGGATGGGTTGAAGGAGCTCAGTCTTTTCTCCTTGGAGAAACAAAGGATGAGGGGTGACCTGATAGAGGTCTATAAGTTGTTGAGAGGTATTGATCGAGTGGATATTCAGAGGCTTTTTCCCAGGGCCGAAATGGCTGCCACAAGAGGACACAGGTTTAAGGTGCTGGGGAGTAGGTACAGAGGAGATGTCAGGAGTAAGTTTTTCACTCAAAGAGTGGTGAGTGCATGGAATGGGCTGCCGGCAACAGTGGTGGAGACAGATTTGATAAGGTCTTTTAAGAGACTTTTGGATAAGTACGTGGAATTATTGAGATAGAGGGATATAGGTAAGCCTAGTAATCTCTAAGGTAGGGACATGTTTGGCACAACTTTGTGGGCCAAAGGGCCTGTATTGTGCTGTAGTTTTTCTATGTTTCTCTGTTTGTATGTCTGCGTAGGCTTCATCCAGGGGTTCTGGTTTCCTCCTGTAGTCATAAAGATGTACGGGTTAAGTTGATTGGCCATGCTAAATCAGCTTCAGAGAGATTAGACGGATAAATACGTTGAGTTACGGGGACAGGGCCTGGCTGGAATTGTGGTCGGTGCAGGCTCGATGGACCGAATGACCTGTTTCTGTACTGTAGGCATTCTATGATTCTATGACATCATGAAAGGCGCTTTAGAAATGCAAATTCATTTTTTATTGTTGGGGAAAACCAGCCTGACTCATGGATCTTTATTCAACGTGATGCTAAATAAAGATTTGCCGTAAGTGTGGCTCTTTGCAAATTGGGAGGGCTGCACAGTGAAATAGTACAGAAACTGTGTGAAGGCACCTGTTGCAAATGGGCACTGAAAATATGGAATGTGAGCACGGTCTGCAACTGCATTATCAGACTTAATGAGCCTTGCACAGAATGTATGTTCAGCATCTGTCTAAGCACTTGCAATCTGCGCTATCTGTGTGGTATTTGCACATTCTCCCTGTCTGTGTGGATTTCCTTCGGGTGCTCCGGTTGCCTCCCACAGTCCAAAGATATGCAGGTTAAGTTTATTTGCCATGATAAATTGTCCCTTAGTGTCCCAAGGTTAGGGGAATTAATGGGGTAAGTATGTGGGGTTACAGGGATAGGACCTGAGAAAGATGTTCTGTCAGAAAGTTACTGCCTCCTTCTCCACTGTAGGGATTCTATGTTGATTCTACACTTAAAGGGGCATTTAGCACAATGGACACTGAGTGGATCAGTACTGCACACCACTTTATCAGTCCTTGTTAATCGAAATAAGTAATTCTAGTGCAGTGATGGGGTGAATGGCCATTACTTTTTCCATGTTCTGTTCTTTTTCATGTTCCATCTCTCCCATTGCCTCTCCCTGCGCACATATGTATATTCCAGTCCCCAAACAACACCGAAAGCCACAGCTCTCTTCCAACACTGAGGGGATGTGTAGACAATACAAACTGACTGCAATTGAAAATATAATGATGTTATTATCCTTGGACCTGAAAGGCTGGTGGTACAGGGTTTTCTTCAGGAATATACTAGGTTAAAAGTATTGCAGTCCATGAATACAAACCAAACATTGGATTCCTCAGGGTGACGCTCACTCAGCATTGGCCTTTCTGCAATACTGTCCAGGCCATGTATTTGCAGATTTATATGCATCAGGTTTTCTGAGGGAATCTTTGTATTCCCTCATGCCAATGTGTTCCAAATGTTGCATTTTATAGAGGCCCAGTGCAGTGAGGGCATGTGTTCAATGGCGGAATTTAAATTCAATTGGCAAAATTAGCCTCAATAATGGTTTAAAAAAACCCATCTTGTTCACTAATGCTCTTTAGAGAAGGAAATCTGCCATCCTTACCTGGTCTGGCCTACATGTGGCTCCAGATCACAGCAATGTGGTTGACTCTCAACTGCCCTCTGAAATGGTCGAGCAAGCCACTCAGTTCAAGAAATGGGCAACAAATGCTGCCATTCCCAGTGATGCTCACATCCAGGAAAGAAGTATTCTAGAAGTCTCACTTTGTAAGACGAGCAACTTTGCATTTTAAAGTCATTGTTGTTGTAATTTATATCTTGTATTTGCACAGAACCTTTATTGTGCTGAGGTAGAGAATGGCCTTTCCAGAAACAAAGGCCCTTTATTAACAACGGATGAGCAAGAGACATTTCAGAACATTGTTGAAAGTAGGGGCACCATGTTCTTCCAGTGTCCTGTTCAATATTTCTCCCTGAGTTAGATTCACTAATGTCCTTTAAGGAAGGAAATTTGCCGTCCTTACCTGGCCTGGCCTACATCTGACTCAAGAGCAACAGCAATGTGGTTGATTCTCAGCGATGGCCAGTAAATGCTAGCCCCTTATAGACCACTGGATGCTGTGATACATCTTGAAGCCCACATCCCATGAATGAATTAAAAAAAAAATCTACTGTTTGCCATAAAGTGACTTCCAAAATGACTGCGCTGCATTTCAAATTCATGATAGATGAATCCTTCACACACAGTTCAAGATAAATGTGTGTTTCCCACCTCACTTATGTCTCCTTCCACTATTACACATCTCCTGCAGGACAATAGGCAGAGGTCAGGCAGCTTGCACTTTGATCTTGGCCTGGTGTCAGGAGCAGTGTGCAAGGCTAATCTCCACATTCACACCCTCAGCCTCCCCACCCCTGTCGATGATGTGATCACTGGATCTGGCATCAAGACATGAAACATTTCCAGTGATTACCTCAACAAAGCAGTTCAGGATGCAAGCAGGAACTGGAAACAGTAAGATGCAAAGTGAGTCAGCAAGTTGATGACATCTTCTGCCAGGTAGGAAACGGGTTCTCAAATTTCCTTTTCCTATTTTTGTTATATAATTGATGTGGGTTAGTGGTTCTATAACACTCCACCCAGCTCTTCCCTTCTCTAAATCCTTAATGTTTAACCCCTTACAAGCCATTGGATGCTGTGATACACCTATAGAATCATAAAATCATAGAATCTCTACTGTGCAGAAGGGGGCCATTTGGCCCATTGAGTCTGCACCATCCACAACCCCACCAAGGCCCTAATACTGTAACCACACATATTTACTCTGTTAATCCCCCTGATACTAGGGTGAATTTAGCATGGCCTGAACCTGCACATCCTTGGACTGTGGGAGGAAACCAGAGCACCCAGAGGAAACCTACGCAGACACGGAGAGAATGTGCAGACTGCACACAGACAGTGACTCCGGGACCAGAATTGAACCCGGGTCACCGGCGCTGTGAGGCAGCAGTGCTAACCACTGTGCCTCTCAAACAACTAGTATTCAAATTTTACCAAAGCTCAGAATGACCGATCTTAAACAGTCCAACACTCATTAGAGGCAACTAATCTAAAACAGGGCTACTAAATTCAATAGGAATACTATTCATATTTGACAGGATTTACTTGCATTGGAGGTGGTTGAGCCAATGTTCACCACATTGCTCCCTTGATCCTGAGGTTTGTCCTATGATAGGGGATGAGTAAATGAGGTTCATATTCTCTGGAGTTTAGAAGAATGAGAGATGATTTGATTGAAACATATTTGATTCTGAATGGGCTTGATAGGGTTGATGTTGAGAAATTGTTGCTGCTGATCGGGGAATCTAAAACACGGAGCAACAGTCTCAGGATAAGGGACGGATCATTTAGGATTGAGGTGAAGACTAATTACTTCACTCAAAGGGCTGTGAATGTTTTCGAATTCTTCATGCCAAAGGGTGATGGATGCTCCATCATTGAATATAGTCAAGGCTCTAATAGACTGATCTCACAAGACAGTGTTTCCCAAATTGGGTTCCATCAAACCCTGGTGTTCTGTAAGGGACATCCAGGGGTTCTGCAGTAGATCTGGCCATTGTAAATTTAAATAAACTCCTCTTCCAATTGGAGGCAGTTTTCACCCTCCATTGGTTACTGATAGGCCCACTATCAACAGCCAATGCACTGAGAAGCAGCCCTCTGATTGGACAAACTGGAAATAGAGGCAAAATTAGTATTCAAAGTTCCAAAGAGCGAGAGTGAAGGTGAGTGGACAGTAGAGAGAGATAAACAGCAGCCACAGGGTGGAAGGAGAAGCAACATGGGACAGAAGGGGAAGTTGCCACGGAGCGAGGCAGGTAGCAAGCAATGGGGCGGGAGGGGAACCTGCCATGAAACGAGGAAGGCAATGGCCCTGCAGTAATGGAACAAGGTAGAGAGGTGTGAGTTCTTGTCTGAGAGAGGCGAAGATGGCTGAGAGAAGGTGAGAGGTTAAGTGTATATGTGTGTGTGGGAGAGAGCTGGTGAGAACGTGTGTGTACAAGAGAGAGGTGAGGATGTGTGCGTGTGAGTGTACTTGTGAGAGAGAGCATGAAGTGAGAGTGTGAATGTGTGAGAGAAAGAGGTCAGAGTGAGTTTGAAAGAGGGGTGAGAATGTCTGTGTGAGAGAGAGATATGTGTGAGGGAGTGTGAGATGAGTGTGTGACAGAAAGGGGCAAGAGTGTGAGTGTATATGTGTGCAAGAGAGGTGAGAGTATGAATTTGTTTGTGCAAGTGAGAGAGAGATGAGTGTGCGTGTAAATGTGTGAAAATGACGTATGTATGTGAGAGCAAGAGGTGATAGTTCAAGGGAAAGAAATGAGTGTGAATGTGAGATGAGAGTGTGAGGGAAAGAGGTGAATCTGTGTGTGAGAAAGGGGAGTGTGTATGTGGGAGAGGTGAGCATGTGCGTGTAGAGAGGGAAGTGTGTATGTGAGAGATGAGAGTGTGTATATGAGAGAGGTGAGTCAGTATGTGAGAGAGGAGATTGTGTATGTGAGAGAGTGTGTATGTGAGAAGGGGAATGTGTATGTGAGAGAGTGTGTATGTGAGAAGGGGAATGTGTATGTGAGAAATGGAAAGGTGGGAATGTGTATGTGTGTGAGAGGCAGGCGTTTGTGTGTGTGAGAGAGGGGAGTGTGTGTGTGAGAAATGGAAAGGTGTGTGTGTGTGTGTGTGTGTGTGTGTGTGTGTGTGTGTGTGTGTGTGTGTGTGTGTGTGTGTGTGTGTGTGTGTGTGTCTGATATGGCAACCCAGTTCTCCAAGATGCATTTGTGAGTGAAAGAAACAGCATCGCTCCTCCCATTAAAAGTGAGAAAAAGAAAGTAAGACAGAAGTATTTTGTTGAATAAGAGATATTTTTAATTATATTAAATATATATATGAAATAAAAAAGAATTTTATAAATTTGTTTTTGTACATACACACTCTCTCACATACAGATTCACCTTTCTAACATATACACTTCCCTCTCTCATATGCACCAAAACAATCAAGCTTTTGTGGTTTAACTGTTCAACATAATAAGAATGTTTCTTAGAGGGTTCCTTCAGAATTCTTGGGAGGTTAAAAGAGTTCCATGGCTGGAAAAGTTTGGGAAGATCAGTCTCAGGGAATTAAAAGGAATGGGTGTGAAAATGGAGTTGAAGCCTGAGATCAGCCATGAAGTATCGAATGGTGGAGTAGGCTTGATGGCCTGTATGATCTATTCCTGCTGCTGTTCTTTGAGTGTTTCTGTAAAAAGAGACACTCACTCAAAGCTTTTTGTATTGCACTCATCAGAACAGATGCAAGAATATCCAATTTCAAAGCAAGCAACAAGTTACACTGCATGAAGAAAGGGTGCTGATTAGTTGACAAGTTGGCTCTGATTGATCAGAGGAATGCATCAGGAAAGTATTGTCCATCCCCACACCCTTCCTACTGCCCCCCCCCCCCCCCCCCCGCATGCTTTTCTTTATTTCAAAAAGGGGACACGATCCTTTGACCTGCAGAAGACAGATCTCTGTGTATGTAACTTCTAGAAGCGTGGGATACGTGTGAGCCCCGCTGACAATCTTGGTAGTTTCAAACAACCCATGCTTGGCATAATTAAATCACAGTGTCTAATATTAGATGTAATTCCAGGATTTGGCAGCACATACCGAACAATCCAGAGTGTGCTAAGAATTACAAGAATTCCCATGAAGCAAATCAATGGAAATGGATATTGGTCTATTGGTGAACACTTGCAGTTCACCCCAGCCTGTATCCTCCGCAACCTCCAGTCTCCCAACACCAGCCTACATCACATTCTCTGTTCCACCAAAGATTTAAAGTTAATGTTTATTTATCATTAGTCATAAGAAAGCTTACATTAACACTGATGTGAGATGCTGGCATTGGATTGGGGTGGCCACAGTAAGAAGTCTCACAACATCAGATTAAAGTCCAACAGGTTTATTTGGAATCACGAGCTTTCGGAACGCTATTCCTTCAACAGGTGATTGGAGAGGTAGGTTTCACAAACACGGCATATATAAACAAAGACACAATTGCAAGATAATAGTTGGGATGCAAGTTTTTACAGGTGATGAAGTCTTTATAGTTGCCGACAGTGCATGTGGAGAAAGGGATAATCACAGGTTAAAGAGGTATGAATTGTCTCAAGCCAGGACAGTTAGTAGGATTTTGCAAGCCCAGGCTAAATGGTGGGGGTTACATGTAGTGTGACATGCACTCAAGATCCCAGTTAAGACCATCCTCATGTGTGCAGAACTCAGCTATCTATCTATCTTTAACCTGGTGTTGTGAGATTTCTTGCTGTACATTAACACTACAGTGAAGTGACTGAGAAAATCTCCTAGTTGCCACACTTCAGCGCCTGTCTGGGCACACTGAGGAAGAATTTAACCTCGCCTATGAAGCTAAGCAGCATGTCCTTCAGTTTGTGGAAGGGAACTGGAGCACCCAAAGGAAACCCATGCAGACACGGGGAGAATGTGCAGGCCAGAATTGAGCCCAGGTCCATGGCGCTGTGAGGTAGCAGTGTTAACCACTGTGCCACCACGTCACCCCAGTGCCGCCCCAGTGACCTGTTCTTCAGATACCTTTCCCTACCATCTAGAAATCTTTCTCTCAGCATCCCTGCCTCATCAACACATTCCTTGCCTTTAAAAACCTCCTAAAGATCACAATCTCGAACCATTGCCTGTGCCGACAATGACCCCTCTTCCCTCCCATGGCTTGATAAACTGTGAATTAAAGCAGGAGCGTTCAGTGGTACTGATGTCAACTGCAGACCCCATGCCTTGCAGATCAGCTAACTTAATGCAGCCGGTGAAATTTCCCATCTGTACAGCTCAGTTCGCCACTTAACAATGAAAAGAAATACCTTAACACTTTACAAGAATATAATTCTGTGTACTTAATCATCAATGGAATTCTTCAGATTGGATTCATTGACACTCAATACCCACAGAGACTCGATTCCAGTCATTTACTGTCTGCTTGCAGGGTCTATCCAGCGATGTTTAATGCACACTGATACTCAATGCCACATATTTCGTGACCACTCTACACATCTTATCCATTGATATTTGATACCACTCGTATTATTCGCTATCTTAAATGTTGTTACCAATAAATGGCACTCAGCTCTTTGGAAACTCAACAGCATTTGACACCAGTAAAAATGAACTCAGCTGTCAGACATCTGGCAACTGCTATTTATTTTTATATAGATGCACAGGAACAACAGGAGACCGTTCAGCCCATTGAGTCTGTTCTGTCGGCCAATGAGACCATAGCCGATGTGTATTTTAACTCTATCCACCAACCTTTACCCCATATCTCTTTTATACATTTGGCTAGTAAAAATCTATCATTTCCAGATTGAAAATTAAAGTAAAAAATAAAGCTTATTCATTAGTCACAAGTCGGCTTACATTAACATTGCAATGAAGTTACTGTGAAAATCCCCCTGTTGTCACACTCCGGCGCCTGTTCGGGTACACTTAGGGAGAATTTAGCATGGCGAATGCATCCTAGTAAGAAGTCTCACAACACCAGGTTAAAGTCTAACAGGTTTATTTGGTAGCACAAGCCACAAGCTTTCGGAGAACTCCAAAAACTTATGGCTTATGCTACCAAATAAACCTGTTGGACTTCAACCTGGTGTCGTGAGACTTTTTACTGTGCTTACCGTAATCCAACGCCAGCATCTCCACATCAAATCATCCTAGCCAAAACGTCTTTCAGGCTGTGAAAGGAAATCGGAGCACCCCAAGGAAACTCACACAGACTCGGGAAGAACGTGCAGACTCTACAATGACATTGACCCAAGCTGGGAATCGAACCCAATCCCTGGCGCTGTGAGGCAGTAATGCTAATCACAGTACCACTATGCCACTTTATTTACTAAATTATTAACTCAATTACTTTTGCAGGAAGAGTTCCATATCTCTCCTTTTTGCATAACGAAATATTTATTTCCTTTTCCCTTGAATGTTCTGTCTATGAATTTAGGGCAATGTTCCCTCATTCCAGATTCCCCCACCAACAAATTCCTACAAACCTCAATCAGGTCACCGCTCAACCATCCTTATTCCAACCAAGGAAAGCCAGGTTTATGCATTGTCCTCTCAGAATCTAGTCCTGGAGCCTCCATTAACAGGCTGCAGCTCTACCTTACCAGCAGCGCCACAGAGAGTGGTGGCCGCTGCCGGTATTACACTGGGGCCTTCATCAGAGATCATCATTGGGTCCTTGGAGAAAGAACTAAGTTTGGACAGGATGGGGTAGCAGGGAGAGGGGCACCAGCTTGGTGGACTGTGTCTCAAAAGCAAGGGCAAGCGGGGGGGAGGGTGCATTTCAGCAAGCCATCCCCCATTCCTGTTGCTGTGACCTTTGATTAAACACAGAGTGCTCAGCCACTACGAGGTTGCAGGCTAACCTGATAGAAAGGCCTCCCTCCAGCCTTCCTGACCTGAATTTCATTGAGGAGAGGGGAGTCAGGAAGACAGTGAGGTCCCCACCCATTCACCCAATCAAATGCCACCCTATCACCTCCAAACTGTCCTCTGAAGGTGGGAGGGCGGGCAGCACCATATCTTATTCAGCCTCTCAGAATCTACCCTGTTGACCCTCTTTAGAATAAAAAGAGAAAGTACTGGAGGTATCATCAGGTCTGTGAAGGGAAATATAGGCCCATTTTCTCAGCCTAGAGGACAAGAGAGCATGTAGGAAGGCTTGAACAACATTCTGACTGATATGGACCAAGTAATGTCTACGCCACACAAATGATCAATGATCACCCCCCACAAGAAAGGATCTAATTACCTCCACTTAACAGTCAATAGCATTACCATCACTGAATCCCCCCAGTATTAATATTAACCAACACTATTGACCAGAAACTTCAATACTGCAGCTAATGATGCAGTAAGAAGTCTGACAACACCAGGTTTAAGTCCAACCAATTTATTTGATAGTAAACTCACAAGCTTTTGGGGTTTGTCTCAATCAGATTGACTGGCAGTTCTCCAGGTCCTCCAGACACAGCGCTGGAGTGGTCGGAAGAAGCACTGCAGTGATGTGCATGGGACTAAGTGTCGGGATATGGAGGCCAGGGATGGTGGGGAAAACTGGGGTGAGAGGTCATGAGAGGGGTCTAGGGGCTAAGTGGAGAGGCAAGGACTTTGAGGACTTTCAGGGGAGTGCGTAACCATCAGTAATGGGCTTCTGAAGGAGGCATACCCCCTTTCCCGCCTGAGATATAGGATTTTCTATTTTCCTATTCTGTTTGCCCCAGGAAAGGGCCCTTGAAGGTCTTATGAGGAAAGGCTGAGGGACTTTAGGTTGTTTTCGTTAGAGGGAAGAAGGTTAAGAAGTGACTTAATTGAGGCATACAAGATGGTCAGAGGATTAGATAGAGAGGACAGGGAGAGCCTTTTTCCTCGGATGGTAATGGCTAACACGAGGGGACATAGCTTTAAATTGAGGGGTGATAAATATAGGGCGGATGTCAGAGGTAGGTTCTTTAATCAGAGGGTAGTAAGGGCGTGGAATGCTCTGCTTGCAGCAGTTGTGGACTCGCCAACTTTAAGGGTGTTCAAATGGTCATTGGATAGGCATATGGATAACACTGGAATAGTTTAGGTTAGAGGGTCATTAGACTGGTTCCACTGGTCGGCGCAACATCGAGGGCCAAAGGGCCTGTACTGCGCTGTAATGTTCTATGTTCTATATTAAGGGCCTTAGCTGGGGTAAGTGTATGTTCCCACCTCCCCCGAAGCCCACTTTGCCCTGGCAAAAAACTGTTTTCAGATCGGGGCAGATGGGACCCTGGAGAGTAACCTATCCATGCAATTTCACATTCCTGTCCACCTCAAAATCTACCAGTGGGTGCATGGGGCAGAGGGGAGGAGAGTGGGCTGGGGAGTGGAGTGCGGGGGGAGGGATAATATTCAGGTCTATGAATTTGGCGCTATCTTCTTCTCTTGTGAAGAAATTTGAAACGTAGTCATTTATTATTCAGTAATATTTATTACTTCAGCCATTCCCAATGTTACCATCTGTAAATTCCTGGTTTGACTCCTTTTACTCTTTTACTATTTGTATGTCTAGAGAATGTGTTTGAATTCCCTTTCACGCTGGCTACCATCCTCTTTTCATGTTGTCTCTTTGTCCCTTTTCATTCTTACATTTCATCCACTCTGAGTTTTTATATTCAGCCTGGTTCTCAGGTGCCTGACATTGTCATACAGCCCCTTTTCTGCTTCATCTTAATCACATTCCAACCATTATCTTATAATTGAGTTTGTGTCTATATACGCCTTGTTTGTGAAACAAATCCCACACTCACCTGATGAAGGAGCACTGCTCCAAAAGCTTGTAGTACCAAATGAACCTGTTGGACTTTAATCTGGTATTGTGAGACTACTTACTGTGCCCACCCCAGTCCAACACCAGCAACTCTACATCATGCCTCAATGGGTTGGAAACATCCTGATCAAAAGAAATCTCCTGAACTCAGTTCAAAAACATAATTCCCCTTTCTATCCTTTAACTAAAGGTCATTGATCCCAACCCAACATTACGATAACTCAAGATGCCCCATTATGTATTCTACTGTTGTTGCACCTCTCTGTATCTACAATTTTGCTCCTCCAGTTGGTACCCGATAAAAGCTTTCCCACCAGTTTGGTGCCCGATAAAAGCTACCCAGTAGTGTAATGGCATCTCTTTTTTTTTATCTCCAACCAAATTGGTTCATTTTTGACCCTTTTTGAAGATTCTCTCTCTCCAGTATTGGAATATGCCTGGGGGATTGGAGAATAGGGGTGGGGTTGCTGAGGGCTGGCAGATTCTTGGGACTGGGGAGAAATGGTTGGAGACTCCCGCTACCCAGAACAAAACCAGTCCTGAGAAAGCCTGATCCAGGATTCAGGATGAAAGGTCTTGGAAAATCTGAGATGGTTGGTCACCCTGACTGCCATGCTCCTCATTTTTTTGACCTTGCCTATCTTTCCTGAACATCTTGTATCCTGGAAGGCCAGTCCTGCCCTTTATTTTAAACTAGAGTTATCACCACAATATCCTATTACCATGCAGATTTCTGCACCTGCAACTCACCAACCTTATTTCACCTACGTGCAAAGTAAACCTAATTTACAACTCATTGCACCCCATCTTAGTCTCACCACACCTAACACCTTACTATCTGAGTACTTTTGGAAAAAGAGACACGCTGTCAAAGCTTTTCATCTTGCACCCTTCAGGGCAATACCAATAGTAAAGGATGAGATGGAAATGCTGGCATTGGACTGGGATAGGCACAGTAAAAAGTACAAGGTTAAAGTCCAACAGGTTTATTTGGAATCATGAGCTTTCGGAGCATTGCTCCTTCATCAAGTGAGTCACCTAATGAAGGAACAGTGCTGTGAAAGCTGGTGATTCCAAATAAACCCGTTGGACTTTAACCTGGTGTTGTGAGACTTCTTAATAGTAAAAGGAACAACAATTTATACTGTATGAGGAGAGGGAGATGATTAGTCTTTTCTCATGAAGTATAAATTGTTGTTCCTTTTACTATTAGTATTCCTGCAAATTGTCCTGATGAATGACAGATCAATACTTGAGTTCAGTAACACCAAACAACTACTTCACTATGTGTCACATTAATGCTATCTGCCTGTCCCAATCCTTTATGCACCTTGTTTCTCTTTTCTAATGTTACATACTATTCCCATTCTCCTGCAGCACCAGCAAACCACCCCATGAGGCTGTTGATCCCAACTCTGTTCAGATGCTAACAGTGGCCTGGCAATGTCCCACTGCCCCTCGAGCTGGTCCCGATGTTCCATAAATCTAAGTCCCCTCTCCTGCACTATCTTCTGTTCCAGTTCCGAATGATTTAAGATTTAATCACATACAGGTGCTTCCCTCTCCACATTTTTAAAGAATGTCATTATTAACATTTAGCTGTCTGTCAGGCAAGCCCTTAAGTACCATATAACTCACTCACACTGCCCTGCTGAGTCTCCGACTGCACAGAGAGTGCATGTACACCTGAGAGGTTATTCATTCTTACTGACTGAGCTCATGCAACCAAAATACTGGAAAAGTAGATTTATGGTGCAGTTAATGTGTTTAATTTTAGATATTTCCTTCTGGAGCCAAGTTTCAATCTGCTGTATGCCTCTAACCAGCTTGGCCCCTTGTTAAATTGTACCAACGATTCCACTCCGAACTGCAGGACGGGCTCCGGATAATGTCCTGTGTGTCAAATAAACATCCCTTGACGACTTTGAAAAAGCGGGGCTGTCAAGGTGGCAGCCTCGTATTTATAAGTGGCACTGATGGGACTGATCCAGACCAAGGGTTCACCGCGGTGTGTGGTTCAAATACCAGTGGACACAAGCCACCAATTAGCAGGTTAGGAGTAAGTGCATCAGCTAGTTCTTTTCCCCCTGGATGGGGAGGGGGTCAGACTTTTGGAATAAATTACAGTAGAAGGCTCTCAGGGGATAACAACATGAGCATGGAAGAAACTGAGGCAGGAGAAGGCCATTTTGCCCCTTACATCACCTGCTGCCATCAGACTTTTGAATGAACCTACCTCGCGTTTAAGCTGATCTTCCTCTACACCCTAGCTATGACTGCAACACTACATTCTGCACCTTCTCCCTTCCTTCTCTATGAATGGTATGCTTCGTCAGTATAGTGTGCAAGAAACAATATTTTTCACTATATACTAATACATGTGACAAAAATAAAATCAAAATCAAATCAAATCAATGCAATCATAGATGATTATCCCACTTTCTCCCTCTCTTCAATTCCCATACCTTGATTGCCCTGACAGTTCAGAAATTTGTCTCAGTCTTGTGTTTATGGGGGAGACTATGGCTTAGTGGTATTGTTGCTAGACAATTAATCCAGAAACTCAGCTAATGTCCTGGGGACCCAGGTTCAAATCCTGCCATGGCAGATGGTGGAATTTGAATTCAATAAAAAAAATCTAGAATTAAGAATCTACTCATGACCATGAAACCATTGTCAATTGTTGGAAAAACCCATCTGGTTCACTAATGTCCTTTAGGGAAGGAAATCTGCCGTCCTTACCTGGTCTGGCCTACATGTGACTCCAGAGCCACAGCAATGTCGTTGACTCACAACTGCCCTTGGGCAACTTGGGATGCACAGTAAATGCTGGCCGGCCAGTGACACCCATGTCTCATGAATGTTTTTTTAAAAAGACGACACAGGGCATCCAATACCCCCTTGGGCAGATAATTCCAAAGATTCACAATCCCGAGTGTAAACTCATTTCAGCCCTAAATTGTCAATCCCTTATTCTGAGGCTGTGCTTCATCAGGAGAGACAATCTTACTACCATGTCAATCCCCTTATGAATCTTCTTTGTTCTTTTTCCGTTGATTCATCGACATTTACAGCACCAAAGGCGGACATTTGGCCCATTGTGTCCATGCCAGCAGCATGCCATTTGTCTTCCCAATTGTGTGTTGTGCCAGCGCACCAACTTTCTCCATTCATGATTTGGTGGAGATGGCACTGTTAACTGGAAGTTGAAGCATAGACCAGCTAACGACGGAGAAGACTCAACGGGCTGCGTTACCTGTTCCTGTTCCTGTTCCTGTCAAAATTGACTCAAGAGTCCTTGGCTGGAAATTCCTGGCCATTCCAGCCAGAGGAATTTTTCGGTCCTGCCAACGGCAGCCCCCACCCCATAGCAGATTCCCTGGTGGTAGAAGATGTGATAACAGGACAATGGTAGGATAGGAAGATCCCATAGCCAGTTCATGGTGGGCTGCATCTACCATGGGGGCTTATCTTTGAAGATAGAAGAGATTGAGGAACATGGGTGTGTAAGCAAATCTGTAATAATAGGGGCAATCTTGGTTGGACAAGCATCTTTACATGTTTAGAAAAAGTGATATATTTTTACAACTGTTCTAAGGCTCTGTGGGTTAAGCATTCCAAAAGTACAGTTAGCATACAAACCAAATTACCAACGACCTGACCAACATCTTAACAAAGTTAAATTAGCCCCAGAAATAACCCAAACTCCAAATATAACAGAAGTGCGATGGGCCATAAACAGACAGGGTAGAACTGACATGTGGTTACTTTTATTGTTTTGCTCAAATTGTTAAAATACATAAAACAGCAATCTGCAGGAATACCGTAGAAATTATTGAAGGAAAACATGAGAACCAAAGTGCAAAGAGTTTATTTTTTAGGATGCCTCTGTGAAAACATGTTTAGAATTTGAATTATTTGTTTTGCGAGTTTTCTGACATTTTTTAAGTCTGTTATCATTCAGCGAACTCCGCTGGTTTAGGGGCCGGAATGTGATGCAGATTGATACCAAAGCTGTGGCTTTAAACACCACGTTAGCTTTGCTAATTCGTGGAGGCCTCACCTTGTCCCAAGCTTAATATGGAGAATGAAGGCTATTTGGGCCATTTTAGCTCATCCACTTGTAGCCCCTAGAGCTATATAACCTCTTTGCTCACTCAAATAATTAGAGAATACCTGTGGCCCTTCGTAGGCCATGGCTAATTCCTTTTTAAACAAAGGGTAAACCCTGCTGAAAAGGTTAGAGATATTGGGGGTCATACTAAATGCTGTCGCCAGGTGAAAAACAAGAGAAGTCTGCAACCCAACTTAACACATTGTATATAATGGCAAACAAAATCAGGCAGGGCGTAAAATGGATTGCTGATTCATCTTTGCCCATTTTATTGCCTGGCGATTATAGTTAAAATTACCCCCATTTTAACTACAAAGATCCTGGTATCATTTAAGGAACAATGAAATTGGTGTTTGGTAGTGCAGAATTTGAATATTGCTTCAAAAAGATAGGTGCTACCAAAGTTTTTTGCTTTGTACTCATCAGGATTGCTCACATATGATCACCAATGGTAAAAAGGAAAACAACAAGGAGTTTTTCCAAGTGGATGAGCTAAAACGACCCAAATAGCCTTCCTTCTCCATATGTACCTTGTACAAATAAACATTTTTAAGAACCATGTGAGTATACAGCACTGCCGATAAAGCCTTTGCCAATTCAGTTCTAGAACAATTTAAAACTGCCTCCAAAGTCTTGTGCTTAACTCATATCCTCAGCTTCAAACATTATTGCAATTTGCCTTTTAAAACATGCAAAGGCATCTGCGCCAATTGAAGCATTTTATGCTCTAACATATGTCAGCAAAATGCTTCACTACTTTGATCAAGATCGACAGAACAGTTTCCACAGTCATAGGATTGTATGTTTTTGATGTATGCAATTACCGAAAGTATGATTTTTATTAAGAGTAATGGGTGGAAGCAACTGACCATGATGTAGGTTTAGTAAAGATGTTCTAATGCTTCATAAACAGTTAGCAAACTCCTTAACCGGAGGGAATATCCAACAGTTAATTGATCCAATGTTAGGGTATATGGTTCTAGTAGGAAAAGTTGGGAGGAGGCTCTTGTGGAGCATAAACACCGACATGGACAAGTTAGTCCAAATGGCCTGTTTCTCTGTTCGAGGTAATTTATATCACTCTATATAATCAGCTCTAGTGTGAGGAAAAACTAGGCTTCACCACCAGGCTGTGCAGATCCCAAGAAACGCTGCAATGAAGTCTATGACTACATTTTGCCAACAGCTCACTGTGTACAGTTATCCTTCAACTGCTCAAATTCTTACCCAGCAAAGGTGACTTGGTGCTCACCTATCGGAGATAAATTGGGTTCCTTAGTTTTCAGGCAAGTGAAGACTGAAATGCAATGTTTTTTTTATTAATCATTTGGGGGACATGGGCATCTCTGGCTGGCCAGCATTTATTGCCCATCCCGAGATGCCCTTGAGAAGGTGGTGGCGAGCTGCCCTCTTGAATTGCGGCAGTCCATGTGCTGTGGGTTGACCCATAATGCCATTAGGCAGGCAATTCCAGGATCTTGGCCCAGCAGCAGTGAAGGAACGACGTTATATTTCCAAGTCAGGACAGCGAGTGGATTGAAGGCTGTGTTCCCATATACCTGCTGCCCTTGTTCTTCTAGATGGAAGTGGTCATGGGTTTGGAATGTGCTGTTCAAAGATCTTTGGTGGATTGCTGCAGCGCATCTTGTAGATAGTCACACTGCTGCTCCTGACTGTTGGTAGTGGAGGGTGTAGATGTTTGTAGATGTATTGCCAATCAAGTGAGCTGCTTTGTCTTGGATGATGTCAAGCTTCTTGAGTGTTGTTGGAACTGCAACCATCCAGGCAAGTGGGGAGTACTCCATCACACTCCTGACTTGTGCCTTGTGAAGGGTGGACAGGCTTTACAAGAAACTGCCTGGCATGACATTGTTTTAATATATAGATGAGAACAGCTGTACCAAATATATTTTCATTGTACATCCCTGCTTGACCTGAGCAAGGTTCAATATGGGCATTCATCCTGATCTGTGGCAGTCCTTGCTTTATTCCAATGGAATTTCTGAGTGGTTTGCTCAGTCACTTTACTGACCATCAACCATGTAATTTGGAACAGGAATCACCTGCAGGTGGTAGTTCTCTTTCCTCAAAGAAGATTAATGAATGAGCCACGTTATTGGCAATCCTGAATCTCTCACTGTCAAGTTTCATCTGCTGCCAACTTATTAATAACCCATCATCAAAGCTAATGACTTAACTTGCCATTGGTGGGGTATGAACTCAGAATGAAGCAACACATTGGTTCAGGAATGTTCTGAAACTGTTATTTCAATGAAATCAGTAATGTGTTCAAGGACTATCCAGTTTGAATGATTCTCCATTAACCACTGCCCCCACCCTCAACCCCACCACCTCCTCCACCCTCAGCCTCTCTATCTTTGAGCAAGCCATTATACAATACAGTGAACTCTTTATTCATCCCAGCTTAATAGCCTTCTTTATTGAAAATGATGTTTTAGAGCATGTGAAAATGCCAGAGGCAATCTCATGGCAATCTCAGAGCGCAGCAACGTTGAAACATTGCCTCTCTTGTGTCCTCCAGACCCATTGTCATTGAGTTTTTCTTACCACATCTGAATTGAGAGAGCAGAAAGTCTTTTCAAAAACAAATTCAAGTCTGACTCACTGGATCACGCCTTTAAAAAAAAATAACATTTCATGAAGGTTCCTGGTAATTAATTGATGTTTTCCAATGAATAAGGGTCATGGGAATTTTTGGATAAACAGCATAAGCAGTGTGGGTGGCACCGTTGGCACGTTTGTTGACACAATGGCCAGAATTCTCCAGTCTTGTGCGCCCTGCCACGGCTGCCAGTGAGAACGGAGAATTTGGTGCTCAGCCAAATCTCCACTCACTGATGCAGGACCAGAGAAACCCAGCGTTGAGTGAAGTCAGAGAATTCCACCCTATTTGTTTGGATTCAGTCCTAAATCAGTTAAGGGGCAATTTAGTATGGCCAATCCCCCTAACCTACACAGCTTTGGACACTAAGGAGAAATTTAACACAGCCAACCTACTTAACTTTCACATCCCAATTAGTTCTACTCTCTTGCTCTTTCCCCATAGCTTTCCCCTTCAAATATTTCTCAAATTCCCTTTGGAAAATTGCTCTTGAATCTGCTTCCACTGCGTTTCTCAGGTAGTGCTTTCTAGACCAGAACAACTCAGTGAATAAGAAAAAAATCCTCACTCCCATTTGGCTGTAATATAATTTTTTACCCTGTGTCCTCTGCTTCCTGACTTCCCTGCCAGTGAAAACAGTTTCTCCCTATTTATTCCATCAAAACCCCTCATAATTTTATTATACATCAGGATTTTGACAGGAATCAAGGCCTTGGGTCAGAACTGAACATACTTCGATCGCATTGGCTGCTTTCATGAAAAACACACCAGAAAAAAGTAAACAAACTGTAGAAAGAGCTGGAAGACATGTTAAAACCACCGTGAATCAAACCGGCGACACATGTAGGGATAGATTTTACAGACACCCCCTCACCAGATATGTTTTTGGCACGATTGTTGGCACATAAAATAGGTCGGATGGTTAGCCCACCAACTTCCTACCAAGCCCTGATCAGCCTCCTATAATACTAGGGTTATGTAAGGAGTCCACTAATCCGCCTACCTTTGGATGTATTGAGGCATTTAAAAAGGTTAATTATGGGCCTCCTAAAAGCCTAACTTCACTTCCACTGCCATAACATGCCAGACAGTGGAAGGCGGAGAAGAGCAGGAAGGCTGTAATACCCGGGTTGGTAAAAAGTTGGAAAGGAAAGGGGGGTACACCCTTTGGGGTGTCCTGTGCACATAAGGGCGAATCTCCCCTGCTCCCTGTTTTACAATTACTTTGTGCTTTCCCACCTGGCCTCCAATACCCATCCCAGTCCCCCATCACCTCCATTACCCCCTCCCTAGGGCTCCAAAGGATGATGAGTCACCTGTCACTGGTGTCTATGACACTTTCTTCCTGCGGCCTCTTACAGTCTCAGCACCACTAACTGCTCTCAAAGGCTAAACTTTGTTCCACTGGAAGTCCAACCGTTTTGCTGAAACGTGGGATGGTGGAACTGATATATGAGGAGAGATTGAATGGGTTAGAATTATATTGGCTGGAGTTTAGGAGAATGAAGGGGGGATATCATAGAAACCTATAAAATTTGAACAGGACTAGATAGGATAGATGCAGGAAGGATGGTGGGGCTGTCCATAGTCTGAGGATATGGGGTGTTTCATTTAGGAATGAACTGAGGAGAAATTTTTTCATCCAGAGAGTGGTGAGCCTGTGGAACTGCAGAAGGAAGTTGCGACTAAAACATTGTATATTTTCAACAAGGATCAAGATGTAACTATTAGGGCTAGAGGGATCAAAGGATATGGGGGGGGACGTAATTGGGAACAGGGTACTGAGTGGATGATCAGCCATGATCATAATAAATAGCGGAGCAGGCTTGAAGGGAAAATTGGCCTATTCCTGCTCCTATTTTGTTATGTTTCTATGTTCCTATCCACTTTAGAAGTCAGACAAGACGTTGGTTTAACATTTCATTAGAAAGATGACACATCCAGTCTAGCATTCTCTCAGCACCACTCTGAATGATCAGTCAGGATTTTGTGTGAGGCCTTGGGGCATGACCTAGACCTTGAACTTTCTGACTCTGAGACAATAGTGTGAGAAACAGTGTGTGAGCTTTGCCTGAATGAGATCAGTCTGTGGAAGCTTCAGACAACAGCAATCAATATTGGCATATGTGTCTTTTGGAGACTAGGAATGGAGGGAACTGAGCAGATCAGAAGTTTCTCTCTTTATCACACTTGGCCGCTGCCCACAATAGCAAAATATTTCAGTGCAAAATTAACGCTGCACTAAAAGACATTGGTGAAAAAAAAGATGCATATTTGCTGGCGGAGGACACAGGAATAGGTTGTTACATACTGACACTGAATGTCAGTGAAATGTCCAAGTTTCTCTGTGTCACTGGAATCAGGTTTTTTTAAGCCCACACCAATCTGAGACAAACTGTGAGATAACAGGCCCTTTATTTCTTGGAATTCTTCAATTATGGCTTTGTTCCAACTCTCATTGCTTTTGCTTAAGTCAGGGTCGTTGGTGCATTTCATGCATCTCATTTTTTTTGGAGTGTCACATGGATTCTTTCACAGTGTTGTTCAATATGGCATTCTTCTCTGATCAGTAATGTTCTTGCTAATGGGAACACTTCCCCACCTCTACCCTACCAACCCATCTCATTGAAAACAGTCAGTCTAACACCATTAACCCCTATCAATATGCACAGTATTTCTTGCCTCCAGGAACATGCAGGCAGGAATCAATCTTGTCACTATATGAAAGTAGTTACGATGTTGTTATGAGCAGCGGCCTGAATTTTTCAGAGGGCAAGGGCTCACCCCACCGACTATAACAGGCCTGCTACTGTTTTATACCCTAATTAGTGTTGACTGGCAGCAGGTAGGACTTCTGTCTGTCATGAAGTAGAAGTCCTACTGCCTTGGAAAGCTGGACAACTTTCCAGGCCCTCCAGACGCAGCATTGCAGTGGCCAGAAGAGGTACTGCAGTCACACGCTGAGAGAAGATGGACACCAGGTAAATGATTCGGATCTCAGCAGGGGAGGTTGGAGGACTCTGAGGGGAGTGAGGGGAGGCAGTTTGAGGGAGGTGCAGAGATCTCCAGGCCTTCTTAAGAGGACACCACCGTCGCCCCTGCCTCCCGCCCAGACCTCTGTAATTGCTGCTTGCCTAAAAATTGATGCTGGTTGGGATAAGACTCAAGGACCCCTGCACTAGCTGCCTGGATGTCTTAGAATGCCTGGTGGTCTTCCATTCCCTCATTGCCTCCATGCTCTAAACTTGTAATCTGACTGCCACTCTGAACATGCAAACCATGTACTTTTCTGCCTCATCGGGGCACAATAATGGCTCCAACAGCTGCTCAAGAATTCAAGATCCTAAGCCCAGAGTGCAATCTTCTACAACCAGCGACAACTCCTGCGCATGTGTTTGTTTAAGACATCTGGTGGCTCCATGGCTACCCACACATCACAGGACATTCATTCCTCTCAGCCAAGCTGACCCATCACATGGTAACTTTAAAAACAACTTATTACAATTAGAATGAGAAGAATAACTTACCAGTTACTCACCAATCATCTTCCTCTTCTGCACCAAAGTAAGAGCCAGCACTGGAGGCTGAGGAAAGATTGAAAATGAAGGAATCACCTCCTTCCCACTTCGCCAAACTCCACCATTCACCAAACTTCACTCACCAAACTCCATCGCTCAAATGGCCCAAAGCGGTACTCCAGTGCAGACTAACAATCCCTTGGCACATTACAAAGCTGTTAACCTAGATTATGTACTCAAACCGTGCAGTGTGCTTTGAATCTTTTTTGTGTTAGAAGCAAGATTGCCATCGCTGAGCCAAGCTGAGACTATGGCTTGGATTTTATGGCCTCACTTGACCGAGACCAGTAATGCCCGTCCGAGGTCAGTGGACATTTCTGTTGTCGCCCCTTGCATGGTCTGCTTCCATGGCAGGTGAGGCGGTAGTATTCCGGTGTATGTGTACAATCAGAATTATCACAACTGGTTGAGAGTTTAAATCCTTACAGCTGGGGTTAACTATACGGAATCCACATTGCTGCATCTGTCAGCTCTTCTGATTAAGGACACAGGAATCTATCATTAGCCGTTGTTATTTTTCAGCCCTTAGATAAACACACCTCAATGGTCTCCATCATTTCCCCAATTCAAATCCAATCTAGCAGCATCAGTAATGCTTACGGGGGAACTTTGGGAATAATGACATTTCCTGACAGTATCTGTCCCTTATCATCCTGACTTTGTTTCCTTATTGTTCAAAGCCAATAATGAATTTGTTGGTTTTTTTTAGAGTTAGGGCAGAGATTTTTTTTGCTGAGTTATTGAAAGTGCAATTTCCTTCTGTCTGAATCTGTCCCTTTGGGATCCAGGCTCCACAACCTGAGCCACAATAAGCCCACAGTGGAAGCCAGGGGTTCTGCCACTGCTAAACTGTACACCAATGAAGGATTTTGCAACTTTGGAATATACTTGTACAAAGGATTATTGATACTGAGACATTGATTTTGAGATAATAAGCCATAAGGTCAATGGTAGTAAACTAACTGGAAGTATTTATTAACACTTTATCCTAGCACAGTCAGTACAAAACTGGCTAGACAAACTCCAGCCAGAATAGAGAGTGGGCGTAGGGTCACTTGGCCCATTCTCTTAATGGGGCATTCCCAAACATACATGACACTAACCTATATTAGTGCTAATTAGTTGGACATGCACTGTTAATGGCAATTCTAAAACATACCATGATTCACCGGCTACCATTTTGATAAATTTGATACATTAGTATTCCTAAAACTGAAATTTATCTTTACAGTAAGAGGGCTTATAGATCAATATTTTGCTCACATGAAGACTATTCATCTGTGTAATTTGGGTGGTAATCCCGGTTGGAGATATGATAAAGAATTCATACTAAAGTTCTATGCGATCAAAGTTTGAATGGAAGCCAAACAATCCAAAGTCTTTGTTTAAAAAAAACACGATGACCAATGGAATACCAATGTATTAAGAATTCCGATGTGAACTGACCTGATCCAAAATTTCTACACTCTTATCTTTGCCCTTTACGGTTGTAAATAGGTCTGTGCATTTTCAGAATTTCCTGGTTATCTTTAACCCAATGTAAAATCGCACAGGAGATGAGATAACTCATAGATCTGAGGTGAAACTTGTAGGCAGGTGTTCAAACTCCTAACCGGGGTTCTTCTATAAACAGCTCTGTGGGTGTACCTAGACCACAGGTACAGCAGTTTTTCAAGAAGACAGCTCATCGCCACCACCTTCTCAAGGGCAATTAGGGATGGGCAATGGCTTAGCCAATGATGCCCACATTCTGTAAATGAATGAAAAAAAGCATACTTTTGTAATGACTTCACTCAGGCCATTGAAGTTGGCCTATTGGAGTATGAAGTCCCTGATTAAGAGTCCAATTGATGGCCAATCAGGGAGTCTTTGTCTTGTATTTAACTGGGAGTATCAGTTCCTCTGACACCCCTGGAGATAGGCTGCTGACTGCGAGCACTCTGTGTACTGCTGTTAGAGTTTGTAAATAAAGGGATTTTGGTGAAGAACTTTTGCCTCCGAAGACTGATTACAACTTTCCAAAGAACACTGTACACATTTGACTTGCACCTCCTTCAGTTTGGTATACTGTATTCACTGTTCTCAATGGGGTCTCCTCTATATTGGGGCGACTAAACGCCAACTGGGTGACAGCTTTGTGGAACACCTTCACTCAGTTGGCAAGCATGACCTCAACCTTCTTGTTGCTTGCCGATTTATCTCAGCGTCTTGCTCTCATGCCCACACGTCCATACTTGGTCTCCTGCAAGGCTCCAGTCAAGTCCAACACAAATGAAAGAGTAACACCTCATCTTCTGATTAAGGCATGTTACAGCCCTCTGGACTCAACATTGAAACTGTGATCTTTCTTCTCCTTCTTGACCCTTTCTTGACCTTGGAACACCTAGAAAACAAGGACATCTATGTCAGACTCCTATTTATTAACGACAGCTCAGCCTTCAACACTATCATTCCCACTAAACCCATCTCCAAGCTCAGTGGCCTGGGCCTCAGCACCTCCCTCTGCAACTGGATCCTGAACTTCCCAACTCACAGACCACAATCAATAAGAATAGGCAATAATATCTCCTCCATGATCATCCTCAACACTGGAGCCCCACAAGGCTGTGTTCTCAGCCTCCTTCTAACTCCTTATACACCTATGATTGTGTGGCCAAATTTCCCTCCAATTTGATTTTCAAGTTTGCTGATGACACCACCACAGTGGGTGGAATCTCAAACAATGACGAGACAGAGTACAGGAATGAGATAGAGAATCTGGTGAACTGGTGCAACAACAATCTCTCCCTCAATGTCAACAAAACAAAGGAGATTGTCATCGACTTCAGGAAGTGTAAAGGAGAACATGCCCATGTCTACATTGATGGGGACAAAGAAGAAAGGGTCAAGAGCTTCAGATTTTTAGCTGTCCATATCACAGCAACCTGCCCTGGTCCCCCAATGCTGACACTATAGTTAAGAAAGCCCATCAACGCCACTACTTTCTCAGGAGACTAAGGAAATTTGGCATGTCAGCCGAGACTCTCACCAACTTTTACAGATGCACCATAGAAAGCATTCTTTCTAGTTGTATCACAGCTTGGTATGGCTCCTGCTCTGTCCAAGACTGCAAGAAACTACAAAAGCTCATGAATGTCGCCCAATCCATCACGTAAACCAACCTCTCATCCGTTGACTCCATTGTCTACACTTCCCGCTGCCTTGGCAAAGCAGCCAGCATAATTAAGTTCTCCATGCAACCTGGAAAAAGATACAAACATCTGAGGTCATGCACCAACCGGCTCAAGAACAGCTTCTTTCCTGCTACTGTCAGACTTTTGAACACAGTTACCTTGCATTAAGTTGATCATTATCTACACCCTAGCTAAGACTGTAACACTACATTCTGCAGTCTCTCATTTCCTTCTCTATGAATGGCATGTTTTGTCTGCATAGTGCGCAGGAAACAATACTTTTCACTGTATGTTAATACATGTGACAACAATAAATCAAATCAAATTTATATCCAAAATATTTTTTGTCACAACTTATTCTTATATTTATTCATGACTTAATTTATTCCTTGTTTAATCTCCTTGTATTCTTACATTTACATGTCCTTCTGCAGAAAATTCTGGAAATACTCAGCAGGTCAGGCAGCTTTTGTGGAGCGAAAAGCAGATTTGACATTTCAGGTCATTCATCATTACATGAGTTCTGAAGAATAAGAACATATCAGTGACAAGCTTTCTTATGTTTGTATCACTAAATGAATATTTCTCATCAATATTTACTGTTGAGAAAAGCATGGATGTTAGGGAACTTGGGAAAATAAATAATGATGTCTTGAGGAGTGTACATATTACAGAAGAGATGCTGGAAGTCTTAAAGTACATCAAGGTAGATAAATCCCCAGGACCTGATGAAGTGTCTCCCAGGACATCGAGGGAGGATGTAAGGAAATTGAGAGTCCCTTAGCAGAGCTATTTGAATCATAATGGGTGAGATGCCTGCAGATTGGATGGTGGCAAATGTTATGCCTTTAAAAAGGGCTTCAGAGAAAAGCCTGGGAACTACAGGCCAGTGAGCCTCACATCTGTGGTGGTGGGTAAGCTGTTGGAAGTTATTTTGAGAAACAGGATCTACAGGCATTTAGAGACAAAAGGACTGATTAGGGACAGTCAGAGTGGCTTTCTGAGGGGAAAATCATGTCTCACAAATTTGATTGAGTTTTTTGAAGGGATAATTATGAAGGTAGATGGGGGTAGTGCAGTTGATGTTGTTGACATGGACTTTAGCAAGGCCTTTGATAAGGTACTGCATGGTAGGTTGTTGCATAAGGTAAAATCCCATGGGATCCAGAATGAGGTAGCTAAATAGATACAAAATTGGTTTAATGTCAAAGCCAGAGGTGGTTGTCGAGGGTTGTTTTTTCAAACTGGAGGCCTGGGACCAGCGGTGTGCCTCAGGGTCAGTGCTGGGTCCACCATTATTTGTCATTTATATTAATGATTTGGCTGAGAATATAGGAGGCATGGTTAGTAAGTTTGCAGATGACACCAAAATTGTTGGCATGGTGGACAGTGAAGAAACTTATCTCGGATTGCAACGGGATCTTGATCAATAATCAGCCAGTGGGCTGACAAATGGTAGATGGAGTTTAAGTTAGATAAATGTGAGGTGATAGATCTTGGTAGTTTGAACCAGGGCAGGACTTACTCAGTTAATGGTAGGGCATTGGGGACAGTTACAGAACAAAGAGATCTGGGTGTACATGTTCATAGCTCCTTGAAAATGTAGTCACAGGTGGACAGAGAGTGAAGACCACATTCTGCATGCTTGGTTTAATTGGTCAAAACATTGAATACAGGAGTTGAGACGTTTTATTGAAGTTGTACAAGACATTGGTAAGGCCACACTTGGAATACTGTGTACAGTTCTGGTTGCCCTATTATGGAAAGGATGTTATTAAAGTGGAAAGAGTGCAGGAAAGATTTACTAGGTTGCTACCGGGACTTGATGGTTTGAGTTATAAGGAGAGGCTGGATAAACTGGGACATTTTTTCTGTGGAGCATAGAAGGCTGAGGGATGATTTTATAGAGGTCTATAAAATAATGAGGGGCATAGATCAACTGGATAGTCAGTATCTTTTCCCAAAGGTAGGGGAATCTAAAACTAGAGTTTATAGGTTTAAGGTGAGAGGGGAGAGATACAAAAGTGTCCACAAGGGCAATTTTTTCACAGGGATGGTGATGACAGTATCTGGAACAAGCTGCCAGAGGCAGTCATAGAGGCGGGTACAATGTTTTTTAAAAAGGATTCAGACAGTTACATGGGTAAGATGGGTATAGAGAGATATGGGCCAAATGCGGGTAATTGGTTCTAGCTTTGGGGTTTAAAAAAAAGGGACAGCATGGACAAGTTGGGCCAAAGGGCCTGTTTCCCTGCTGTAAACCTCTATGATTCTATAACTTTATAATCAGGCAGCATCTGTACAGAGAAACAGAATTAACATTTCAAGTCAATGATGACATTTCATCTGATGATGCATGGTAAACTATTATATATTTTCCATTGTTGCATTTTCTCTCCGTGCTCAACAAGTAAACAGTAAGCTGCACGGTGATGGGTGCAGCTGTGAAGAACTTAGGACAGATCCAGGTCTGAAAGCAAGCGGTAACCTTAATATTTCAGAGATACAGAAGTTGTTCATGTTTTAATGTCAGCTCCAAATTCTTGGACTGCCAATTTCAGTCTCAGTTTTTGCCACTAATCATTTTTAAATTGTATGAGACAAAACTCTTTTCATCAAATATGCAGAAGGAGTAATGGTTATGTCAAAGCAAATGCACCAGGCCCCCTTAGGAGTTTTCCTCAGCTATCAATTAATTAGCTATGATTCATTACTCACTAGTTGGATGATAGGAACCAGCAACTCCTTCCTTCCTCATTCTGCTGCTTCCCATTATTTAACAATTTGCGCAGTCTGAAGTGATCTTCTACTCATTCATGTGTCTGATGCATGCATACTACTCTTTATGGACTACAGGATAAAAGACGACATCTCCCAGGCATGTTATGTATCAGCTGTGACTCACTGAGTCTTGAACCCAAGTCACAAGCACATAATTAGGTTGACATGTCAGTGTGGCAATGTCTGCACTGTCAGATGTGCCGTCTTCTGGATGAGATGTTAAACGTTAAGGCTCCAGGGTGAAAGTGAATGATCCCGTTATGTTACAGAGAAACAAAGGCATTCAAACTGAGGTATACAAGATGATAAAAGGTATGGATGATGTAGACATGGAGTAGACACTGTGCTTCCTCTTGGGCAGCACAGTGGTTATCACTGCTGCCTCACAGTGCCATGGATCTGGGTTTGATTCCCAGCTTGGGTCACTGTGCGGAGTTTGTACAATCTCCCTGTGTCTAGATAGATTTCCTCTGGGTGCTACAGTTTCCTCCCACAGTCTCAAAGACATGCTGCATTGACCCGAACAGGGGCCAGAGTGTGGCGACTAGGGCAATTTCACAGTAACTTCATTGCACTGTTAATGTAAGCCTTACTTGTGACTAATAAGTAAACTTTAACTTTCTTGAGGGGCATTCTAGGATGAGAGGTCAAAATTTTTGAATAAAGATTAGCAAATTTAAAACAGAGTTGAGGAGAAATTACTTCACCCAAAGGTGAATCTGTGAAATTCTTTGCTCAAAGTGCAGTAGATGCTGGGACAGTGAATAAATTTAAGGAGCAGTTAGACAGATTTTTAAGTGGTAATGGGTTGAAGGGTTATGGGGAGAAGGCAGGAAAATGGAGATGAGGAGCATGTCAGCCATGATAGAATGGCAGAGCGGACTTGATGGGCCAAATGGGTTAATTCTGCTCCTTTATCTTAAGAGCTTATGAATTGTCCCTGGTGTCCCTGCCAGTATTTATTCCTGAACCAAAACATCACTAAATCATTTTCTGATCTGTTTGTGAGATGTTGCTGTCCACAAATTAGCTTCCCTGAACAAAATTGATTCCATTTCAGAAGTACTTCAATGGGCATAAAGTGGTTTGGGATGTAATGTTGTAAAGCTGTTTCCTTTTTTTCCCTCTTAAACGGTGGCACAGTGGTTAGCACTGCTGTCTCATTGCTCTAGGGACCCGGGTTCAATTCCAGCCTTGGGTGACTGTCTGTGTGAAGTTTGCACACTCTCCCTGTGTCTATGTGGGTTTCTCCCACAATCTAAAGGTGTGCGGGTTAGGTGAATTGGCTATGCTAAATTATTCCAAAGACATGCAAGTTAAGTGGATTAACTATAGTAAATGCACAGGGTTATGGGCATATGGCAGATTGGGAAGTCTGGAAGGGACACTCTTTTGAGGAGAGTTGGTGCAGGCTTGATGGGCTGGATGGAATCTTTCTGAACTGTGGTGATTCTATGGCTCCAAATGGATAGTCTTGAATCAGTAGAAGTGCAATCTTTATGTTGTCATGTAGCAATCAGTTGGATATGGGCTGGAGAAATCAATTGATCTGCAAGGTGGATTCTATAAGCTCTCAGTGATCTGCTGAGTGGGGCTGGATACAATGTTCCTACAGTCAAGATCCATTGTGATCATTTTTCCTTGATCAGCGACATTGGATTGTTAGTGATCTCACCAATGGCATCTGTAAGAACACAAAGAGATCAAACAGAAAGAAACACACTTGAATCCTGAAGGTCTGAACAGAACATGCAGAAAATTCACAAACTTTGATTGGTTTCTGTGGCGCAAAATGATAGGTTGGCATTTCTCTTCAGAACCACAAGCTGAGAGATAAGTAAATGGAGAGGATGAATCTACTAAGTACAAGCAAAGTAGGGGCGGCATGGTAGCACAGTGGTTAGCACTGCTGCTTCACAGCTTCAGGGGCCTGGGTTTGATTCCCGGCTCAGGTCACTGTCTGTGTGGAGTTTGCACATTCTCATCGTGTCTGCGTGGGTTTCCTCCGGGTGCTCCGGTTTCCTCCCACAGTCCAAAGATATGCAGGTTAGGTTGATTGGCTATGCTAAAATTGCCCCTTAGTGTCCTGAGATGTGTAGGTTAGAGGGATTAGCGGGTAAAATATGTAGGGATACAGAGGTAGGCATGGGTGGGATTGTGATGGGTTGAATGGCCTCTTTCTGTACTGTATGATTTCTACGAAAGTGTAAGTTATGTTGATTCACATGACAAGGAAAAAAATAATGGATTTAATAACCTTGTAAGATATTTTTCAAAGATATGCAAAGAAATGAAAATACTTTGGAGCATATAAAGATCATCTCAGTAAGACAGTGGAAAGGTATAATGTAAAAGCAAGAGTGAAATGAATTCAGTTAAGTATTTGAAAGGCATTAAAAAGATATCTCGACATCCAATTGCCCGGAGTCTATTTCTATGCTGAAAAATACACCATGCAAGCTTAACTACAGTGCTAGATCTGATAATGTCTCTGGTGCCCAGCATTCTCTCAAAATGTACAAATTTAAGAATTGCTATGTGCGTTGTGACCTTTCCTTATCCCTTTTATCCTGTAACCGTTCCAGAAAATTATTTCTGCAGGTGTCATATGAAAGCAATGCGCATATTTGTTCAAAGTGCAAACGAAACTCGACACTTCAAAAGGTTATTTAACTTCTGACTGGAGCGAGGGAAATGAATGTTCTCTTGAACTTCCCCCTTGTACGTCTGCTACCTTGATCCTCACAGCAAAGCTGAGATCAGACCCCATCAGTTCATTCTCATCAGCAGAGCAGACCCTTCCTTTCAGTCAACTTCCAGCAAAAACAGTTTGTGTGTCAATTAGTGCCTCGAAAAGAGAACAATTGGTGCCGGGGCAAGGAACTGACTAAATGTTAATGCAGAACAGCTGAATGTTATGAGGCGTTGCATGTGTTGCAATCACATTGTCAAATCAAACAGCACTTACTCCCAAATCCATTTGGACCGTGTAGTCCACAGAAAATATCTGCTTGTCAATCACCAAAGAACATGCATTAGACTAGCTTAATTTTTTATTTATTCTTTCACAGTGTGCGGGTGTCACTGGCTAGGCCACATCCCTGATTGCCCTCGAGAAGGTGTGGTGAGTCACTTTCTTGAACTGCCGCAGTGGGTACACTCACAGTGCTGCGAGGGAGATTGTTCCAGTGAAAATAAAGGAATAGTGATATATTTCCAAATCAGGAATGTGTGCATTATAACGTATCTTTAAGGGATAGCAACATGCCATCACTAGGAAGAAACTGTGAAGGGTGGCAAAGTGTTTAGAATTGCTGCCTCATATAGTGCCAGGGACCCAGGTTCGATTCCCAGCTCGGGTCACTGAGCAATGTTTGCACCTTCTCCCCATGTCTGCATGGGTTTCCTCCAGATGCTCTGGTTTCCTCCCACAGTCTAAAAGACATGCTGGTTATGTGCATTGGCCATGCTAAACTCTTCCCCAGTGTACCCGAACAGGTGCCAGAGTGTAGTGATTATGGGATTTTCACAGTAAACTTCATTGCAGTATTAGTGTAAGCTTACTTCTGACATTACTAAATAAACTGTCAGATGTGCCCCAGTGTCAGTTTCACATTAGCATACGAACAAAACACCTCAGACAAGGCTTGACTGCTGATGTCTTCAAGCTTTCTATCCACGTGTATCTGTTCTCACGTCCCCAGTTTAAATAAATAAACCCACAGCGAACTTGCACAATCTTTGCGAGTGTTGGTGCTTTTATATCATAATAAAAACCACAGTTAGGAGATTAATGGTGGTAAAACAATGTACTAACAAGATTAGGTACGACAGTCTTAGGTCATGCTACATAGCATGAGAAGGTCTTTGACATCATGGAGACTAAAGGCCCAGTGATCACAGGTCTACCTGCATGCTGGATCTCGCTCAAGTGACTATTCGTGGAATTTTTCAGGCCTCACGAGGCAGGACGATCTCAGAAACTAGACAGCAATTTTTAAAACTACGAGAGAAGATGACCAATATGCACAATAGAAATGTAGATATAGAATTGCCAAGTTTATAGTTGGGACTACCCATCCGCATCCATAATCCCACAGAGATTACATTGTAACCAGCCAAGGTGACAACAATTTGTCCAGAACAAAGGTTTCATAAAGTCATCATGCATAAAGGCACAACGGTGAATCATGATCAAGGAGAAATCAGATCTATTCCAGCTCTTCAACAACTGTTCATTCCTATTGCAAGGAGACAAGATCCAAAATGCAACCAGGACAACCCCACAGGTCACTGAGCAATTAAAGATACCTCTGGACAAGGTTACCATTCCATGATCTGAATCTACACAGATTACCTCTACACTCTTTGACCGGAATATCACCACCCTGCCCACCACGGGAACAAGAGCGGGAGAGGAGCAGACCATGGAAAGGTCAGTTGACTTCAGGTGAGATTTTATAGTTTCGGGACAGCAAGGCTGGAAAATCCACCCATTCCACTCGCCCCACTCACCCCCATCCCCCACCCCCTGACTCCCCACGGATCCTTAAAGTGATGATGACTAAACATGGACATGTAAGTATTAATACTGCTTTGGAAGGGGGAAATATATCTTTAAAAAAAGGGGCTGTTGAAATATGCCTTTAAGGAATAGCAGTATGACATCACTGAAAGGGAAGTGCATCATGATCCAGCCTCAGTTTCAGGTGAGCAGGACATAGCTGACATGGTGCTGCTGATGGTCTTTAATCTTTGTTGGGGAGTATTGCGGTATCCTCACAGAGTTCAATGACCTGTCCCCGCAGATAATAGAGACTACAGTCACAGTGTCTCTGGGTTTGCACATTGACAAGGAGATGGATCAGAGACTGCATAGAGTGGAAGAGAGCAGAAAAGATTTACTAGGATGCTACCAGGACTTGATGGTTTGAGTTATAAGGACGGACTGGGACTTTTTCTCCAGAGCGTAGAAGGCTGAGTGGTGATCTTATAGAGGCCTATAAAATAATGAGGGGCATAGATCAGCTAGATAGTCAACATCTTTTCCCAAAGGTAGGAGAGTCTAAAACTACAGGGCATAGGTTTAAGGAGAGAGGGGAGAGATACAAAAGAGTCCAGAAGGGCAATTTTTTTTCATACAAAGGGTGGTGAGTGTCTGGAACGAGCTGCCAGAGATAGTAGTAGAGGTGGGTACAATTTTGTTTTTTTAAAAAGCATTTAGACAGTTTCATGGGTAAGATGGATATAGAGGGATATGGACCAAATGCAGGCAAGTGGGATTAGCTTAGTGGTAAAAACTGGGCAGTATGGACAAGTAGGGCTGAAGGGTCTGTTTCCATGCTGTAAATCTCTGACTCTATACCCTCTACAGGTTGGAGCCAAAGCCAACAATGCTCCTTGTCAGTGACACTGTGGCAGGCCAGCCAATGTACCCAGCACCTTGATGTGCATCCTTATCAATGTTCCCCTCGATGCTGTTGCTCTTTGGAGTTGGCTGCAGCAGGACCTATCTGCAATCAAACCTTCTGACAGCTGGTCCACATGCTATCCTCGTTCCTAAGCCTAGCTGGAGTTCGCTTGTGTCCAAATTTCATCATCTGCAAATTCTGATCGATCGTAGCATCTGAAATTCATGCAGTGCCAGCGTGAGTTGGTGGCTTTGTAAGTGGCAGATCAAGACTTGAAAGCTGTTTATGAATGGTTTCTTTCTCCGGGCTGTGACTGCAGTTACTAGCTGTGAGGAAGTAGGCAATGGAAAAGGGGATTGGGGCTGAGGGAAATGGACTGAGGTTAGGAAACATGAGGTCCAGGATCCCACATCTGCAGCTCGCTGATCATACCAGACAGTTAATAGTTAAAAAAGGGCATAAGGCAGGAACATAGAATCCCTACAGTGCAGAGGGAGGTCATTCGGCCCATCGAGTCTGCACTGACCACAATCCCACTCAGACCTTATCCCTGTAAGCCTATGTATTTACCCTGCTGGTCCCCCTGACAATAAGTGGCAATTTAGCATGGCCAATCTACCTGACCTGCATATCTTTGACATCATCCCAAGTCTACAGGCTATGCTGTGGCCAGCCCCTTGACCAGAACTCTGTCAGGAGATGAGGGCATGCTTGTTGTGCACCAGCTCTGATCTATTGTGTACCACCTAGTCCAGCAATAGAGAGAGGGAAGAAAGTCAGTGAATGTTTGATCTGTATTTCGGTGAGGTACTCCACAGTTGAATAGCTGGAGGTTTGCAGAAGCAGCAAGAGCTGATTGTGAGATTTTGAAACATGGGTGAGAGTGAGATGAATTCCCTGTATGGTAGACCTGAATGTTCAGGGCTGTGGATTTCAGAGTGATGGGCATGTGGCACATGGAGCAACTTGAGAGGCTGGTGGAGCGATGGGTAGGAGGCGTCATGAGAAAATTAATTCACTGACCTTGACCACCCATGTGAGATTGTTCAACTTCTGGTGACACTGCTGTCATGTCCTTGGTCCAGAGTCCAGCACTTACCCACATAGTCTCCTGCAACTTTCAGACAGTGATCCTTGAGGACTGCTTGGGTCCTCTACATAAACATTACCTCTGTCCTCTTGTCAAACTCCATTGCTAACACCTGCAGAGATGAAAGCATTAGCTTTGGAATGGTGCAATGGTGAAATTAAGAGCTCTTTAAGTCTTCTCCAATGCTCCATTTGAATACCTTAGACATGCAATTAACTAACTTCCACTGAGTGAGGTTCTCCTTCAAGAAGGGAAGGCTGCCTTTAAGAGAAGCAGCCCCTGCTGAGTGGTCCAGCAGCTAGCAGTGCAGGTCCCACATGGGCTAATTCTGCAAATAGTTACAATGAGGAGGTAGCTCAAAATTTATGTCCTGCCACCTCTGTGGGAATAGACAAGTCTTAAATTGTGGCTGCTGCACCCAAATACAGTTGCAGACCAATTTTTAGTCCATTATTTTCCCGCAGTAATTATATAGTAGTTCTATAACAGTATAGAAACTAGAGGCTGGTGTAGACCATTCAGTCCTTTAAGCCTGTTCCATCGTTCATTTTGGTCACGGCTGATCATTGAATCAATATCCTGATTCCCCTCCTTCCCACCAGATCCAGTGATCCCTTTAGCCCCAAGAGCTATATCTAATTTCTTCTTGAAATCAGACAACGTTTTGGCCTCAGCACTTTGTGGTAGTGAATTCCACACATGCTCCATCCTCTGGGTAAAGAAATTTTTCCTCACCTCAGTCCTAAGAGGTTTATCCCATATCCTCAAACTGCGATCCCTAGTTCTGGATTCCCCCACCATTGGGAACATTCTTTCTGAACCTACTCAGTCTAAACTGTTAGAATTTTATAAATTTCTATGAGATCCCCTCTCACTCTTTGAAACTTCAGTGAAAATAATCCTAATCGACTTTGTCTCTCCTTATATGACAGACCTGCCATCCCATGACAATGTTATACTCTGATGTGGAGATGCCAGTGTTGGACTGAGGTAAGCACAGTAAGAAGTCTCACAACACCAGGTTAAAGTCCAACAGGTTTATTTGGCAGCACAAGCTTTTGGAGTGTCACTTCTTCTTCAGGTAAGTGAGGAGCTGTGTTCACAAACAGGGCATATTTAGGCACAAACTCAATTTACAAGATAATGGTTGGAATGTGAGTCTTTACAGGTAATCAAGTCTTAAAGGTGCAGACAGTGAGAGTGGAGAGAGGGTTAAGCACAGGTTAAAGAGATGTGTATTGTCTCCAACCAGAATAGTTAATGAGATTTTACAAGCACGACACGCGACAACGCGGAATCGCTGAGCAGGAACTGATAGCCAAGTTCCACACACATGAGGATGGCCTCAACCGGGATCTTGGGTTCATGTCACCCTATCTGTAACCTCCACAACTTGCCTGGGCTTGAAAAATCTCACTAACTGCCCTGGCTGGAGACAATACACATCTTGTTAACCTGTGCTTAACCCTCCCTCCACTCATATTGTCTGCACCTTTAAGGCTTGATTGTCTGTAAAGACTCGCATTCCAAACATTATCTTATAAATTGAGTTTGTGTCTTCATATGCCCCGCTGTGAACACAACTGCTCACTCACCTGATGAAGGAGTGACACTATGAAAGCTTGTGTTACCAAATAAACCTGTTGGACTTTAACCTGGTGTTGTGAGACTTCTTACTATGTACCCGAACAGGTGTCGGAGTGTGGCAACTCAGGGATTTTCTGCTTATATTCTAGCAGAGGTATGCTAAGAGTTAGGGCCTTATTCCAACAATAGTGTACTAAGAGCTAGGTCCATTGTATTCTATTAGCAGCATGCTAAGAGTTAGGTCTACAATATTGCATGATATGGTTAGAGTTTCGTACTTACTGTTTTCTGCCATTTTGCTCCCAAAAATACCAGAACAAAACGTGTGCAACTTTTCACCTAAAACATATGATTCAGTTAGCACAGCAAATAAAATATAGACTGGGAGGAATTACATGTACAGTAGTTAAGAAATAAGAGATGCACAACCAGGTGTCATCGCTCATGGTTCAGAGTTTGCAGGAAATGCTAAACGAGTCCCCAGGACCTTCCAAATGTGTTCAGGCTGCTCGCTCGCTGGACACGAATGGTTCTTTCAGACAGGCAGCATCAATCATCGGCTGGAAGTATTCTCCAGTAAAAAGCTCTGGATCCTTTCAAGGATTCAGTAGAAAGTGAACTGATTAAGGGCTTGGAATTATGAAAAAGGGAAATCGCCCAGATCGTTTCTTTGTCCCGTTCCAGGGTGGAAGGTTGTCAGGGATGGCGGATGGGACGTTCTTGCTTTTCCTCCTGCACAGTACCACCATCAGATTGCAGAGGTCACAAAATTAAGTGCAGAAAAGGGAGGCTATTCAGTTCTTTTCCATCATCCTTCTGCACAATTTTAGAGCAATCCCACCCTCCACCCCCCCCCACTTAGGATAGCGATAGAATGGACATTGGATCAGCCACCCATTGTACTTCTCTCCTGACTTTCCTTCCAATAAAAAAAAGGAATGTATTAGCAGTATTATCAACTTTACACTATTGCCCCCAATCAGCATTAATCCCCACCTGTTGTTTGGCACGAATTCTGAAGCTTGCTGATGGATTTCTGTACAGCACGTAACCAGTTATCTGTAGAAAGCCAACCATAGAGGCAGTTTCTGAATCAAAGCTTTCCTTAGTACGTCGCTTTGTGTTTTTAAGGGACTCAGTGCTGTTGCCAGGCAGTAAGAGGTACTCGCTGTAAGCCGCTAGAGATACACATACAGCAGGCACAGGGTTGTGCTTCTGATGGCAGCTTCAACCCAACATAGGAGTGTGGAAGTAGCTGCACTGTAAGTCATGGTCAATTTATATAATGCCTTTAACATAGTAAAATGTCCCAAATCCAAGAGCATAATCAAATAAAAAGGGGTATTCGGACAGGTGGCCGAACCTTTGCTCAAAGAAGCAGGTTTGAGGAGCAACAGGGCAGCACAGTGGCACAGTGATTAGCACTGCTGTCTCAGAGTACCAAGAACCCAAGTTCGATTCCCAGCTTGGGTCATTATCTGTGTGGAGTCTGCACTTTCTCCTTGTGTCTGTGTGGGTTTCCTCCAGGTGCTCAGGTTTCCTCCCACAGTCCAAAGATGTTTATTAGGTGCATTGGCCATGCTAGATTCTCCCTTAGTGTACCTGAACAGGTGTTGGAATGTAGTAACTCGGGGATTTTCACAGTAACTTCATTGCAGTGTTAACGCAAGCCTTGTGACTGATTAATAAATAAACACAGAGGAGAGGGATAGAGGTGGAGAGGGAATTCTATGGGCTGTAGGCAACTGAAACCACAGCCCCAATGGAAAAAAAAAGAAAACTGGAAGGTACTAAAGGCCAGAATTGGAAGAGCGTAGAGGTCTCATGGGGCTGGAGCTAAAATGGGGGTGGGGGAAGAAAGGCAATGGTGGATCTGGCCCTCTAAGGACCAATGAATCTCTGTAACCACAGCACCAGATGTGCAAAGGGACATGATCTGGATGCACATGTCTTTCCCTGAAGTAACCTCATACAGGAAGCAAAAGCGTGCAGAAAAAAGGGACAGTTGCCCATGCCATGCAAGATGCCACAAGGGCATCCACATTGTGTGGCATGGGAATTTGCGAGTAGTACCTTCAGGCCCCTTTGGAAGCCTGAAGTTACTTCAGTAGTGGGTGGGTTGGAGTTGGGGGGGTGGATGGAAGCAGGTGAACCAGAGTGGCTGTAAGTTCCAGTTTTAATTCCCAAACGTCCATTGCTGCTTTCTATAACAGTCATGATGTGGGTATGCCAGCGTTGGACTGGCGTAAACACAGTAAAAAGTCTGACAACACCAGGTTTTAGTCCAACCGATTTATTTGATAATAGATTCACAAGCTTTCGGGGTTAGTCCCTTCGTCAGGTGAATGGAGAGTTCTGGCCTCAGACAGAGCATATAAAGCACAGACAGTTTAGAGATAATCTCTAAACTGAATCTATTATCAAATAAATCGGTTGGACTAAAACCTGGTGTTGTCAGACTTTTTACTGCGCTTTCTATAACGGCAGCCTATCTGTCCAAGGGAGGAAGCTGACATGGCAAACTGTACTTACACTCCATATATGTATCATACATGTTCACTTGGCCATACACTGGACAGAGACCACTTATCCCTCTGCCAACACCTACCCTTCACCCCCATTCTGTGAGCCGGTGAAGAGGGGAGAGACTGCTCTGAGAAGAATAGTCACAATCTCAGAAAGGGATAAAAACTCAGAGGAAAATGATTTCAGACCAAGTTGCTCCCCAACCCCTGCCCCAGATTGCACTGGTTCCATGCCAGAGGCAAGCTGGAATTTCAAAGATCAAATTTCTAACTATAAGACTGGAAAGTTTCACATGTGAACAAATGTTCTTATTTTCTGCTTTTTCTCATTCTTTACTCAATGAGCCTGAAGGATCAAGGGGAATTTCACAGTAACTTCATTGCAGTGTTAATGTAAGCCTTGCTTGTGACTAATAAATAAACTTTAACTTTGAACCACACTGCCTGTATCAAAGTCTGGTGAAAACTGCAAGTCTCCTGATGTCGTCAGTAACTAACACAGCTTTGAAAATAACAAATGTTTCTGGGAGCTGAATTGGAGAGATCAGTGATTATTCGAAAGCAGGGATTATCTTCCAGGAATGGTTTGAGGGACCTAAGACAGTCGCACATATCTCTCATGAACAATATATCCAGATGTGTAATGTGGAAGCAATCAAGCAGGTTCAGATGGAGGGCACTGTGGGCACACAGCTCGGTATAGGATCTGAACCACAATGTTAAATGCAATGTAAATATTATTGCACCCTTACAGGTTACTCCTGTGTACTCAGTCTGATTTAAGTTAAAGAGAAAAGTTCAATAACAGGATGAATACCTGAACCGAGAGACTATGCCGCGACTGAGAGAGGGGGTTTGGGAGTTCACACGTTCTGTGTCTGCGTGGGTTTCCTCAGGTGCTCCAGTTTCCTCCCACAGTCCAAAGATGTGCAGGTTAGATGGATTGGCCATGCTAAATTGCCCCTTAGTGTCCAAAGATGTGCAGCTTAGGTGGATTGGCCGTGCTAAATTGCCCCTTCATGTTAGAGGCGCTAGCTAGGGTGAATGTATGTGGTTATGGGGGTAGGACCTGGGTAAGATTGTTGTCGGTGCAGACTCGATGGGCCAATGGCCTCCTCCTGCACTGTAGGATTCTATGATTCTCTGAGCAATGGTATAAGCGCGGGTGTATCACACTGCCATACAAACATGGCCCCTAGCATAGAGCAACAGCTGGACTACCTGCCAATTAAAACAAGGAGCCCCCCACTCACAACATTCCTTTTTAATTCAGGAGATTCTAGTGTTTCTCAGTCGGTATGTACCTGACCCAATTTACCTGGCACTATGCCAGTACCTGAAAGCCTGGGCAATGCTATGGGAACTGATCCATCAGGAAAGGCAGGAGGCTCCTGATGGATTTGTAGGTCAGGGAATTCAGCCTGGATTTCCACCTGGATTGGAATCCAATGGCTGCCTGCTCAAAGATATGCAGAAATTGAGAGAGGAAAGGAGAGTTTGCCTGTGGTGCACTTCCCTGTTCTCACCATCTAGGCTGCCATTTGAGAATCAAGCAGTTGGGTTGGGTATTAGATGCTAGACAGCAACCATGGTCCTATATATCAGACTGATTCCCAGAAAGGCGGGACTGATGTACGAGAAGCGATTGAGTCAGTCAGGATTATATTGACTGGTATTCAGAAGAGTGAGGGGGGTTTTCATAGAAACCTATAATATTATAACAGGACAATCAGTTCCCCTTCTGGTAGAGCCCCCTATCACTACTGCACACATGCTCTTTTTTTGAGTGGCACGGTGATTAGAACTGCTGCCTCACAGCACCAGGGACCTGGGTTCAATTTCCAGCGTGAGTCACTGTCCATGTGGAGTTTGCACGTTTTCCCCATGTCTGCGTGGGTTTCCTCTGGGTGCTCCAGTTTCCTCTCAGTCTGAAAGACATGCTGGTTAGGTGCATTGGCCATGCTAAATTCTCCCTCAGTGTACCAGAACAGATGCCAGAGTGTGGTGACTCAGGGATTTTCACAGTAATTTCATTGCAATGTTAATATAAGCCTACTTGTAACTAATAAATAAAATAAATAGCTTCAGCTGAAGACACTTCCAGCACACGTGATCAATCTGGGCACTGGAAGTGCCCCTGACTTCCCACATCACACAGGAGGAGCATTCCACATGGCTGTGCTGCTCTGGCATGACTTATCCTTAAATTACTCGCTTCACTTTTAGTGAACCTCTAGTTCAGAGAACAATAAGGACAATAGATTTACTCACTAGGTCCTTCCAGATCTTCTTTCTGAGGAAAGGTAGAAAATGAAAGGATCAATTGGACCCCTTTTCACCAAATTCCCTCAGTCACCAAACTCTACCTGAAGCACTCTACTGCAGTCCAAAGCAACACTCTTGCACAGACAAAAGCAGCACTGAAGGCAACCAGCTTTTATGATCTCTCAATCAGGCATCTCATAAACCTGTTTAAGGCAGTTATGTAATTAAATTGTTGCAGCTGCAAGCAGTGCCTTTATAAGTCTTGTTTTAAAGTGAACCTGGCTACTCCCAACCCAAAGAGCAATTCTGAAATAATTCCTAAATTCAAGAAAGACTTGACTTTAGATTGAAGTTAACCCTTAACTCAGCCCTCAAATTCCCTCAATCGCTAAAGTCTATTTTAAGCTCTCTAATGCAGCCCAAAGCAACACTCTGGTGTTGACCAAAGCAATGCTTTGACATTACAATACGGATCAGATACAAAGCAGGGTGCCTGTTCACCCCAAAGGAAGTTCCACGTTCACTTTTACAGAAATAGGAAATTTGGTTAATGCGCATCTGTGACCAAACTTACAATTTGATGTTTGTGCATGGTTCCTGAACCAAAACGGATTGGCTCCATACAAATCTGTGTTGACCTCATAGAGTCATAGAGGTTTACAGCAAGGAAACAGGCCCTTCAGCCCAACTTGTCCATGCCACACTTTTTTTAACCACTAAGTTATTCCCAAATGCCTGCATTTGGCCCATATCCCTCCATACCCATCTTACCTATGTAACTGTCTAAATGCTTTTTAGAAGACAAAATTGTACCCGCCTCTATTACTACCTCTGGCAGTTGAACAAAGCAGTTGGAAGCGGGATTCACCAAATGGCATCTGTGGATGAGAGTCTGGCAAAGCGATCAAGAAGCACACTCTTTACAAAATTAGATGCAAACAGAGGTTTCTGGCAACTACCTTTGGACAAGGTGTTCAAACTACTGATTACCTGAATCACACCACTGGGAGGTATTGCTTCAATGTTACAGAGTCACAGAAATGTTACGGGGCAGAAGGAGGCCATTTGGCCCATCGTGTCCCCACCAGCTCTCCAAATGAGCATCATGACTTCGGGCCATTCCCCTGCCTTCTCCCCATACCCCTGCACATTGTTCCAATTCAAATAATCATCCCGGACATTCTCTCTCCCACCTGCTTCCGTCTGGAAAAAGATACAAAAGTTTGAGGTCACGTACCAACCGACTCAAGAACAGCTTCTTCCCTGCTGCCATCAGACTTATGAATGGACCTACGTTATATCTTTCTCTACATCCTAGCTATGAATGTAATGCTATATTCTACACCCTTGCTTTTCCTTTTTCCCTATGTACTCTGTATAGAGCAAGAAACAATACTTTTCACTGTATACCAAGAACAATAATAAATCAAATCAAATCACAATCAAATCTCATGCCCTCTTGAATGTCTCAATTGATCCTGCCTCTACCACACTCCCAGGCAGCGCATTCCAGACTCAACCTAATTGCTGTGTGATTCTCCTTTGGAATTACATTGCAATTGGAGATTTTTCAGAGAACAATGACAGGCATTTCACAAGGGCTAGAGGGGTCATCTGCCACATAGTTGACATCCTGATCCATAGGTCTATCCCTCAGAAGCATGACGAAAGAGTGAGAGCAATGTTGCAACACTTGGAAAAAGCAAGACTAACTCTCAACAATAATTGAGGGTATTTTCACAACCAACTATTTAAATTTCTCAGGTACACTGTTTATTCATCAGGCATCAGGCCCAAAAAGACCAAGATAATCAAATATTTTCCACCATCTCAGAGCTTTAGAGTTTTAGTGTTTCATAGGAATGGTCAAAAAAAAGGCAAATTCCTCCCTCAACTGGCACATGTAGAATCATAGAATCCTACAGTGCAGAAGGAGGACATTCAGCCCATCAAGTCTGCACTGACCAGAATCCCACCCAGGCCATAACCCCCATGCAATAACCCTAGCTTGTCCCCTGACACTTAGGAACAATTTAGCATGGCTAATCCACTTGCAAACTCCACACAGACAGTGATCCAAGCTGGGAATCAATCCAGGGTCCCTGGCATTATGAGGCAACAGCACTAACCACTGTGCCACTGAGCCGCCCCAAATAAGCCTCTGTAAGACCACTTGATTTTGATTTAATTTATTATTGACACATATTAAGTATGCAGTGAATAGCATTGTTTCTTGAGCACTATACAGACAAAGCATACTGTTCTTAGGGAAGGGAAGGATAGAGTGCAGAATGTAGTCTTACAGTCATAGCTAAGATGTAGAGCAAGATCAACTTAATGCATGGTAAGTCCATTCAAAAATCTGACAGCAGCAAGGAAGAAGCTGTCCTTGAATCGGTTGGTACATGACCTCCGAATTTTGTATGTCTAAAGAAGATGGGAGACAGTATGTCCAGGGTGCATGAGATCCTTAATGGTTCCAAGCATGGAACATCAAAAAAATCTCCTTCTAAAAGATAACAAAAATGCTCATTTCACCAGACATATTGGCACATTATGATCCAGAACTGTCCATGATAGTTTCAGTGGGTGCATAAGTGACTGGGCTAGAGCAGCGCTCTTTCAAATCCAGAAAAATGGAAAGCACAGACCAGGATACTATGCATCTTGAAATGGCATAAACTTACACTGTAATCGAAAAAGAAGCATTAGCAGCCACATGGATCTGTGAGAACTGACTGCAGCTTAGGCTTAAAGTTTACCACTGAGACAGACCACAAGCTGTTAGAATGTTATCAAATGCTAAAGAATTAACAAAGGTACCATCAAGGATCCAGAAATGTTGTCTGAAACTCTTAAGATTTGGTGCCACAGTTGAATATATCTAAAAAAAAACAGCAAACAGCAGACACATTGTCGTGCATTCCAGTTGGAAAGCCTAAACAACAGATGTAGAGCCCTACACCTCATTGACCACAAAATTTCTACCAACACAAACACAGAGGTTAATGAAATTTGGAAGACACAAAAAGCAGATGAAAAATGCGCTAAAATTCAGGAATTCTGCAACAATGGATAGCCAAAATATGTTCCAAACAATCTCCACCTGAATTAATATTTTGACCAATTAAGGTATCTCAGTGTTGCGGATGAATGGTGCTTTATGATGAGGGATTCGTCATAAATAGAACCCTCAGACTTGAGATCCTTCAGAGAACATACCCGGGACGCCCTGGACATTCTAAAGTTAGAGCACCAAATTCTGTTTGATGACCAGGGATCTCAAAGTCACCAGAGGAAGTGATTTTGAATCATCAGGAATGAAAGGAACCACTGATGATATCCACATTTCTGTCTAGACCATGGGTAACTCCCAGAATGGATCTTTTCAAGCTCAAAGGGGAGACATTCCTTAGAATTGTTGTCTATCACTCCAGATGGATTGAGGTTGAATGTCTTTATTCTACAACCTTGAAAGCAGTTACTAAATCACTAAAATACATTTTTGCCACATATGGCATTCCAGATCTAGTCATTTCAGACATTGGCCCACAGTTTGCAAACAAATGTTTTAAGCAGTTCACAGAAGCCTGTGAATTTGTCCATATGACTAATTCACTCAGATACCCAGAAGCTACTGAAGAGGCCAAAAGGAGCATATGGACGGTAAAGGTGTAGTTGAAGAAAAATGACAATGTCCACTTGGCTGCCATCCCACACCACTCCAGAATGGTTTGGCTTCACCAGAACCTCAAATGGGAAGATGACTAAAGATTTGGCTCCCTGTTCTTCTGCACACGCTTATGCCGTGTCTCAAAACAGCAGACATAGTGAGGCCAAGGGATAAAGAGGGCAAGCATTTTGCAAATCAAAGCAGAGGGGATTTGAGAAATAACGGTTTCACTCAGAGAGTTGTCGGAATCTGGAATACACTGCCTGGGAAGGTAGTCAAGACCAGGAACCTTTTAATCTTTAAAAGATATTTGGATGCGCACTTGAAATATCATAATATTCAACAATGTGAAACAAGTGTAGGGAAATGGAATGAGTGCATCTTTCGTAGTAGATATTGTCAGTAAAGACTCGATGGGCCGAAGGGCCTTTTTGAACCGTATGACTCTATGACTCGAATTAATGACATAGAGTGCATGATTTACCGGAATTGCAGCCAAGTGAATCAATACAGAATCATGACCAGAATCATGAAGGCAATGTTTGGTAAGAAATTACTGCATCTTTGATCTTGTCTTGCAGAGACTGAAAATGGAATTGTGAAAAGAAACAGAGGCACACTTGTGTCCCCAAGAGGCAGATAATCAATGAAATGGACCAACTATCCAGAAAATCGAGAAGACAGCCTGGACAGAGAGCTGCTAGACTCTGGTGATTCACATGTTGCTCTACAGAGTTTGAGAGAGAACATGGAGATCTTCAATCCTCTGAGAGGGCAATGTTAGAAAGATTGGTGATTCCACCATAATGCTTATCTCTGAGAATCAGCAAACAAGGCAGAGACTTCAGTGGGGCAGTGTCGAGTGGCAGGGGGAAGGGGGGCAGGGGGAGGAATGTAGGATAATGTAAATAACATATTTGATAGAATTGAGAGGCTTGATTGGAGTTGCAGCGTAAAGGATGTGATGTCTGACCCCCTTAATGAACGATTGGCCAACAGGGTCACATGACCAAGGAAACCCAATCAAGGGACTTGGGTGGGGTTCACCCAGCAAATGGGCTTTTGCCTCGGATCCACAACGGATGCTGATGAGCAGCTGCAAGACTGTAAGATGGTACGCTGCAAATAAATGTTAGTTGTTTCATGCCTAACCCGTGAGCAAAAGTTATTGCAAAGGGTTAATATTCAATGTCTAAATGGACAATGCAAATCAACAGTGAGGTAAGACAAGCTAAGCCTTGTACTGCATGTAGTTTGTAGAAATTCTAATAACAGTAAAGTTTACCAGCAGCCTTGCCTTCAGCAGTATCTGTCAACTTTCCCCGTGAACAACCTCATCTATTTGTTTTGATTTGATTTATTATTGGCACGTGTATTAGTGTACCATGAAAAATATTGTTTTTTGCGTGCGCTACAGACAGAGCATACCGTTCATAGAGAAGGAAACGGGAGAGTGCAGAATGTAGTGTTACAGTCATACCTAGGGTGTAGAGAAAAATCAACTTAATGTGAGATAGGTCTATTCAAAAGTCTGATGGCAGCAATTTTTGAGTCGATTAGTACGTGACCTCAGACTTTTGCATCTTTTTCCCAATGGAAGAAGGTAGAAGAGAGAATGTCCAGGGTGCGTGAGGTCCTTGATTATGTTGGCTGCTTTTCCGAGGCAGCAGGAAGTGTAGACAGAACCATTACAATGATAACAGACTCATCTGCTACTTCTAACCAACCAGACACATTAGAAATCTCTGCTGACCCTCCTCTGTAACTAGAACCATTTCAGATTTCCATCATGGAGGAGGCAAAACTTCCCATTCCTCTCACCCTCTGGGAAATCTTCAGTGTTTCCTCTCACCTTCATCCTAGTGACCAAGCATCTAAAATGGGAAGCTCATTACAAAGAGGTACAATCCTGTGTACCAACATTTCCAAGGACTCAGGTGTGAACTCCCCTTTCCAAAGGTCACATTTTTTGAGGGATGAGCTTTCTGTTTATCCCTGGTCTGTAAGGGTTTACTGCCCTGGGCCCTCAGAAAACAAGGAAGTCTTGTATTTATAGAGTAACATTTTCGTTACATCTCAAAGTGCTCTATAGCCAATGAAATTCTGTCATAGTGGAGTCACTTTTGCATTTTATAGAAAATTGTCAGCCAAGTTAAACACAGCCAGCTCCCATAAACATGATGTGGAGATGCTGGCATTGAACTGGGGTGGGCACAGTAAGAAGTCACACAACACCAGGTTAAAGTCCAGCAGGTTTATTTGGTAGCACAAGCTTTCAGAGTGCTGCTCTTTCATCAGGTGAGTGAGGGGTAAGTTACCTACCTACCAAACCTACCTCTCACTCACCTGATGAACGAGCAGCTTCAAAAACTCATGATTCCAAATAAACCTGTTGGACTTTAACCTGGTGTGTGAGACTTCTTACAGCTCCCATAAACACCAGTGAGATGCAAGACCGAGAAACAGCTTTTTAAATTCTTTCTTGGCATATAAGCATCATTGGCAAGGCCAGCATTTGTTACTTATCCCTAATTGTCTTTGAGAGGTGATGTTGAACCGCTGCAGTCCATGTAGTGTTGGTACTCCCAAAGTGCTGTTAAGAAGGGAATTCCAGAATTTTAACGCAGCGACAGTGGTCTTATTTGAGGGATAAATGTTGGCCAGAACATCTGCTTCTTGAAACAATGTAAGAAGTCTGACAACACCAGGTTTAAGTCCAACTGATTTATTTGATAGTAAACTCGCAAGCTTTCTTACTTTCTTACTGTGTTTACCCCAGTCCAACGCTGGCATCTCCACATCATGACTACTTTCGAAACAATGCCAGGATTCAGGGACACCAGACATTCAATTCAGCGCTTCACCTGAAAGACAAGTGCCTCCAACAATGTAGCACTATCTCAAAACTGTACTGGGATTGTCAGCCCTAGTGAACAGCTTGAATCTCGAAGGTGGGACTGTTCTAATTCAGATGTGTGAATGCCACGCGCTGAACCGTAGATGTCAGAACACTGAGAACAGACAGAATCTGGGAATGATTCTGAGTCAAGGCTAGCAACAGTCTTACAACCTTTCGGGGAAACAAGCACAAAATACTGCAATTTCCTGGCATGAAAGAATAGGAGAAACAAACATCCATGGAAACATCTTTCAGCCAGCCGATTGGAGGGGGCCGAGATGTGAATTATTAACCTGATCTGTCCCTTTGTAGCACAACAAAGCTGTTGGCTGAAGTTGGCTGCCCAGCCAGGATCCAAAGATTCACTCAGTTACGGTTAGAAGTCAGACAATAAACAAAGTTGATTTGTATACTGGTGTCATTATTACTGGCGCCAAGTTTATTTTTATGAGTCTATTGTATGAATTGGCGGTAAAGAAGTACATATTTCAATTTGTGCTGTAACGTGACACATATTGTGGTTGTCTGTACAGAAACATAGAAACTAGAAGCAGAAGTAGGCCATTTGGCCCTTCAAACCTGTCCCACCATTCATCTTGATCATGGCCGATCATCGATTTACAATATCCTGATTCCACCCCCCTTTCCTCCTATCCCCCTGATCCTTTTAGCCCCTAGAGCGATATCTAATTCCTTCTTGAAATCAGACAATATTTTGGCCACAACCATATTCGGTGGTAGTGAATTCCATACATTCACCACCCTGTGACTGAAGAAATTTCTCCTCACCTCAATTGTAAATGGTTTACTCCCCATTTTAACTGAAATGTAACAGAGAGTGAAAGTTGGGCTGATTGGCTGAAGCACAAACTCACTTACAGAACAGGCTCAATTGTCTTCTATGTTTGTGTAAATGATTTGCCTTAGTATCGCTAACCTGGAATCAGATATTTTCTCTTATAAAAACAGAAATGTTATTTCATGTAATCAGCCATTTATTCTGGTCTGAGAGTACCGTTCTGAATAAGACAGCTTGTCCCTTTAAGGCTAGGAAGTTTAATTCCTCTTTATAAACAGTGAAGTCACTCAGAGTCCAAGGAGATGTTTTACCTGAAACTTTACCCCCTTCACCAAGAAACAGAGAACAATTTAGTCTCTGCAGAGCCCTGCATCCATCTGTAAATGGGGGTTGTGGTCAGAGGTAGCAAATGATGCATTCCACCTTCCACTGATTTCCAGAGCTGCTAAATCACTCCAGTAACAGGGAGACTTTGCGATCTGAAGCAGGTGGAAGTTTCATTTTTTAACCTGTGTGTGAGTGTGTGAGGACTGGCTCTGTGCAAACTGTTAGAAACCTGAGCACGGTATCTCAGATGTTACTCCAATGAGCCAGAGACATAGCAGCACCTAAAAGAGAAGAGTCATCAAGTTTTACAACCAAATAGAGGCCCTTTGGCCCATCATGTCTGTGCTGGCCATCAAGCACCTATCTATTCTAATCCCATTTTCCAGCACTTGGTCCATAAACTAGATGTTTCAAGTGCTCATCTAAATGCTTCTTAAATGTCACACAGGTTCCTGTCTCTACCACCCTTTCAGGCAATAAGTTCCAGATCCCCATCACCCTCTGAGAAATCTCATGCCCCATACCTTAAATCTATGCCCCGTGGTTATTAAGCCCTCGACTAAGGGAAAAAGTTCCTTTCTATCCACCCGATCTATGTCCCTCATAATACTGTGCACCTCAATCATGTCCCCCCTCAGCCTTTTCTACTCTAAGGAAAACAACCCCAGCCTAACCAGTCTCTCTTCAAAGCTGAAACTCTCTATCCCAGGCAACATCCTGGCGAATCTCCTCTCTGCCCCATCCAGTGCAATCACATCCTTCTTCTAATACGGCGACCAGAACTATACTCAGCTCTCTTGCTGTGGCTCAATGATTGTTTTGTACAGCTCCATCATAAACTCCCTGTTCTTATATTCTACGCCTCAATGAATAATTATCCCATTTGAACATAAGAACATAAGAAATAGGAGCAGGAGTAGGCCATCTAGCCCTTCGAGCCTGCCCCGCCATTCAATAAGATCATGGCTGATCTGAAGTGGCCCAGTTCCACATTCCCGCCCTCTCCCCATAACCCTTAATTCCGTTGTCTATCAGTAATCTATTTACTATTTGCCTTCTCAATCACCTTCTCTGCCTGTCCTGCTGCCTTCAGGGATCTCTGGACATGCACCTCGAATCCGCCTGGTTCTCTGTAATTCCTAGCATCTTATCACTCACTGTATATTTCCTTGCCTTGTTAGTCCTCCCAAAAGGCATCATCACATTTTTCGCGCACTAGATCAATTTTTTGGAGGGTAGGAGTTCCACACCGGTATTGGGGATGGGGGGGAGTGTTGTGGGGGCAGAGCCTAAACACACCGATTTCAGAGTACTCAGGTGCCATTTTACAAAGGCACCCCAATCTCACAAATAATACTGAAGAGCACTGAGAGACCCCCTCCACACAGCGCCCCCCCCCCCCCCCCCCCCCCCAAAATCTGGTCACTGACCCTGCACAACACCCCCCATCAGAGCACTCTCCCAACCTGCATAGTCAACCCGTCATGCCTCCCCCTTAGACCAGACCCCTTTGCCATTGCCCCAGCCTTTTTTTTCCCTTAGTAGACGGGTTAATAACCAGGGAGCATAGACTTAAGTAGGGGGCATGAGATTTAGTGGGGATTTGAAGAAATGCTCCTTCTCAGAAGGTGTTGGGGATCTGAAACTCATTGCCTGAAAGGGTGATAGAGGCAGGAACCTGTGTGACATTTAAGAAGCATTTAGATGAGCACATGAAATATCACAGCGTACAAGTCTATGGACCAAGTGCTGGAAAATGGGATTAGAATAGATACGTGCTTGATGGCCAGCGCAGACATGGTGTCCAGTGGCCACTACCAGGGTGTCCAGTGGTGTCAGGTGGGCACTGCCCAGTGGTCACTTTCCAGCCATGCCCAGACCACCGGGAGCTTCAATGGCTTCCTCATCCCTCAATGCGACCATCATGCCAGGTCTCCGCCAGTGGAGATCTGTAGTGACCTCCCGCCGGCAAGAAACATTCCAGGAGGAGGGACGATTGCAAACAGTTGATTTTTAGGTTCCCACACTATTTTCCCAGATTGGTGCTATCCACACCAGGTGCGGCAAGGTGGGAAAATTGCCCCCCCGGAGTCAGAAGCTCTGATCAGCTCAGAATTAGTCATTCCCATTCGACTGAGATGGTGACCAGGGAGAGGGATGGAATTAACGACCAGGGAATGGAGTTTGTGGAACTTCAATCCAAAGATAGAAATAGGCAGAACTGAAGTGGGACAAGTGAGGAACTCTTCAAACGAGTGCCTTTCGGAAGTGATTGAGAAGAAAAAAGAGCTAAACGGCATTAACAGTTCATAACAAATAATACTTAAGAGCACGAGGAAATTATAGGGTGGTAGGACTGGTAGCACAGTGGCACAGTGGTTAACAGTGCTGCCTCACAGCGCCAGGGGCCTGAGTTCAGTTCCCAGTTTGGGTCACTGTCTGTGTGGAGTTTGCACGTTCTCTCCGTTCTGCATTGGGTTCTCCGGTTTCCTCCCGCAGTCTGAAAGACGTGCTGGTTAGGTGCATTGTCCAAACTAAATTCACCCTCAGCGTACCGAACAGGCACCGAAGTGGGGCGAATGGAGGATTTTCACAGTAACTTCATTGTAGTGTTAATGTAAGCCTACTTGTGACACTAATAATGAATAAACAAAAAAGACAGATGTAGCCATTTGACAATACAGGACCAATGAATGGCCTTGTGTTCTGAATTTTCACATCAATGTTTTCTACTTATCAGCAGGATATCTCTCTTACATGGTAGATGCAGTATTTGACTATTCAGCCTGCCAGCAAGGCAATGGGAAATGGATGATAGCCATGGCTCAGTGGGTAACTCTCACCTCTGAATTAAAAGTTTTGGGTTCAAGTCCAGACATGAGTTCAAAATCTAAGCTAATGCCCAGCGCAGTGCTGAAGGGGTGCTGTACAGGTGGAGGTGCAGTATTTTGGGTGATAGACTAAACTGAAGCCCCACTTGTCTCTCAGGCAGACAGAAAAGATCCCATGGCATTATTAAAATGAAAACAGCCTGGTGCTCTGGCCAATGTTTCCCCCTCAATATGACTAAAACAGATCAGCTGGTCTTTATCACAATCTTCTTTGGAGGACCTTACTCTGCTCAAATTGGCCGCCTTGCTTCACACAATAAAACAGTGGCTATGCTTCAAAAGTACTAATGCATAAGTACGTCATTGGCTGTAAAGTACTTCAGAACGGCCAAATATCACTTCACAGCAGCACAGGTGGATAATCCCTGTTGGTTTCCCTTTTTCAAAAAGACATGAGGTGTAACTTAAGGTGAAGGAATGAGAAAATATTCTGCTTAAGTTTAGAAATACCAAACAAAGTATACTCCAGCTGAAACCACATGCCAGGCCTCTGACTACAAGCCCTCGTCTCCCAGTACAGACCCACCATTTCACTGCATGGGGTACTTGGTACTCCATGTGTGTGACAGACGTGTCAGTCACTCCACAGCATAGATTGTCAAATGGCTTCTTTTCTTTCATTTGGTCAAGATTGATGAACAAACCCAGCATTGCCAGGAGGTGCCAACACAGCTCCGTAAACCACCAACCTTTGATTTTGATAAAGAGGGAGCCATCTTGACTCTGTCAAGTAGCAAGATCTGATTTAATTAATTGCCAAAGGAAATAATTAAACCTCTTTCTTCCTCCCCACCTTGTACTGACTGTTCCTTCCATCTATTTGTGATCCAAACGCTCCAAAGTAAATAGAAGTCACTCACTGCAGCTGAAAGGAAAGACATGTTAAAGAATATGCAAAAGAAGACTTATGTTTTCACATGACAATTGGAACAATGTGATTTCAGACCGTCACATCCTTATAATGTATAATGGCCATTACTTCCGACCCCGGGGCAGGGGGATGTATGTGATGGATACCCCGAAGATGTGTTAATGAACCCCCTCAGACATTTCCAGGTAAGGATTACTTGGCAATTGCCCAGGAAGTGTAACCTCCCTTGGAGCAATTGCACTGCACTGGGAAACATCCCATACAGTGATTTCAATGACTATGCTTCTGGCTATTGTTACATCAATAGTTACCCAGAGGAAGTTCAAAGAACTAAAACCAATTCTTACTTCTGGCTAACTCTTATATAGACCCAAACATTCCCCACAGGACTACCTCTACCCCCTCCCACCCCAATTACCAGATGACTCTCCCCAACATCTTACTACTCCTGGGGGACTCCCTCCACTCCCCAAATTATAGCCCCACATAAATCTTTCCTGTCTAATCAGACACCCCAACACCCAAATCACCAGGGAACTCCCCCTCAACAATGCACCCATACTGGAACACCCTGCCCTGGGAGTTCCCCCTTATCTCCGACTACCATCCCATGCCTAGCCTGACCACCCCTGTCCACTGCCAAATCCACCCCCAATTGATTGCCCCCTACCGACTGTCCACCCACTGAATCTCCAAACCCCACATGACTGTTCAACACCCAACAATCAGACTCCCCCCATTGATTGTTTATCCCCCCATCTCTCCAACACCCCCCCAACTCTCCAACCCACCAACTCTCCAACTCCACCCCAACTGTACGACACCGCCAACTGTCCGACACATGACCCTCCGAGCTCTCGGTCCCAACTGTCACCCAACTACTCTCTGACCCTCCCCAACTTTCGGAATATCTTTTGATTTGATTTGAATTGATTTGATTTATTATTGTCATATGTGTTGGGATACAGCGAAAAGTATTGTTTCTTGGACACTATACAGACAAAGCATACTGTTCATAGAGAAGGAAAGAAGAGAGTACAGAATGTAGTGTTACAGTCATAGCTAAGGCGTTGAGAAAGATCAACTTACTGCAAGGTAAGTCTATTCAAAAGTCTGATGGCAGCAGAGAAGAAGCTGTTCTTGAGTTGGTTGGTACCTGTCCTCAGACTTCTGTATCTTTTTCCCAACAGAAGAAGGTGGAAGAGAGAGTGTCCAGTGTGCGCAGGGTCCTTGATTACACTGGCTACTTTTCTGAGGCAGCATGAAGTTTAGGCAGAGACAATGGACCCCACGCTTGATGGTCTGCCCACCAACTGTCCAAATCTACCTGTCTGTCCTATCCCCCTAACTGCCCAATCATGCCCCTAACTGTCCAACCAACCCCCACTCCTCAGACTTCCAAACACCCTCGACTGTCCAACTACAGCCTGACCCTCCCCCCACCACCCCCCCCCCACCCCCCACCCCCCCCGCACTTAGGTCCACCATCTGCTACAGTGGGACTCAAACCCGGGTCCCCAGAACGTTAGCTAAGTTTCTGGATTCTTAGCTTACCAATAATGTCAATATCACTTCCCCATCCCACTGGCATTTGAAGATAACAAGAATCAAGATAACAAGGTATCTTATAGAGACTTACAAGATAATGAAGGGGCTAGATAGGGTATAGGTAGAGAGATTTTTCTCCACTTAGAAAGGAAACCAGAATTAGAGGGCACAGCCTCAAAATAAGGAGGGGGAGGGGGTGGCAGTTCTCTCAGAGGGTTGTGAATCTCTGGAATTCTCTGCCCATTGAAGTGGTGGAGGCTACCTCGTTGAATATGTTTAAGTCACGGGTAGATAGATTTCTGATCGATAAGGGAATTAAGGGTTATGGGGAGCATGCGGGTAAGTGGAACTGATCCACTTCAGATCAGCCATGATCTTATTGAATGGCGGGGCAGGCTCCAAGGGCTAGATGGCCTACTCCTGCTCCTGTTTCTTATATTCTTATGTCCTTAAGAAAGAAGGACATCCATTCTTATAGCAGAAACTTCCCCAAGTCAGGGGAAGTTCAAATCCGCAGCCAAGCCTGCATCATGGGAGATGATACATCGAAATGCTGAGCGTTGCCTCCACAAGACAAAAATAACAGTCAGGGTGGCCTATACAGACAGCTGCATGCGGCTACTGCAACTCAGCCTTGACAAAATACAATCTTAGCTGCAACCTGATCTCTTTGGGGTTAAAAGTGCAGGAAAATAATAATTTGGGACATTTAAAATATGGTTTCAACTGGAATTTGATCTGATTCAAGTTCATCTGCAAGGACTCGCCATGGGAGAAAGATTGTCAATCAGGCCCTGCTCAGTACTCCAGCCATTGGCCAAGTTCTTCAGGGACCAGAGGATGAAAGAGGCTTTTGTTTCCTTTGCTGGTTGGTAATGATGTTATGGTCATCGAGGGTGGGGGGATGGTTTTGGCACGGGACAAGGACATTTTCCACTTTGCACCGAGGCCCAATTGCAATTAGGCAAAACAGTCCAAGGTTAAGTACAGTACAGATCAACTGCAGTTCAGAGGATGTAACTCCGATGATCTGCCTTAAATATGTAAGGCAGACAAATATCCTCTAGGGGATTGACGGAGCATTTCCACTCTTTGCCCTTGTTCAAATGTTCAGCGTAATTGAACAGCTCAATTGATGTTGAGACTTGGTCAATTCTTGCTACATGCATTTCATTACACTTGGACATGCCCGCTGATTGCACAAAGCCATTGGAGTTTCATTCTGTACATTGATTGCTCTTGAACTGCGCAAGACAACTGTATCCTGATTTGATTGCATCTTGCTTTGCCATTGCGTCTGAATACTTACTCGAGTCTCAGCCGTGTAGCTCAGTGGGTAGCATTCTTAATTCAGCATCAGAAGATAATCCCACTCCAGAGGTTTGAACACAGCCAGGCACTCCTGTGCAGTACTAGAGAGTGCAGCATGGTCAAATCACATCTAAAACAAATGTGGTTATCACATTTCTTTTTGTGGGAGCTTACTTGCATGGTGGCACAGTGATTGGCACTGTTGCCTCACAGTGCCAGGGACCCAGGTTTGATTCCCGGCTTGAGTCACTGTCTATGTAGAGTTTGCACATTCTTCCCATGTCTGCGTGGGTTTCCTTCAGGTGCTCCGGTTTCGTCCCACAGTCCGAAAGATGTGCTGATTCGGAACATTGACCCAAACAGGCACCGGAGTGTGGTGACTAGGGGAAATTCACAGTAACTTTATCGCAGTGTTAACGTAAGCCTTACTTGTGACTGATAAATAAACTTTTTCTTCACTTTACTGATTGCTGTGTTCTGACATTATAAGTGATTCAAAGGTATTTTGTTCCCTGAAGGCCACCTTAGAATGTCCTAATGTCTTGGAAAGAAGCATATAAACACAAGTTTTCTTTTACAGTCTTTGTAATCTTGTTACATTGCCATTCGACTTCCTCGAAATTCCAGTCACATAGGAACAAAAGAGCAGTGTTAGGCCATTCAGCCCATCACACCTGCTCACCTTGCTGATCATTGCAATCACATAACACTCAGCTATTGTGCCTTCATTACAATCCAGTGACAGAGTTAAAGTCTGGTCAAGCAGGTGAGGGTCAAAGTCAAGACTTGACCAACTTGGCAGGAAGGCGAGTGTACTTGGGCAACCCGAGAATGCCAATCAGCCAGTTCCGAAGGCCTAGTTGGGAACTGCACAGACTCATAGGGCAGGAGATCCTGGCCCCAACAATGGCAGGCATCGTTACAAATGGGATGGAAAAATTTGGAGAGCAACAGCACCTCTCCATGCCACCTGCAACGATGCCCACCACTCTCAGAGCCGGAAAATCCTGCCCGTTTTTTGAACTGGGGGCTGAAAAGTATGACGAAATTGGGTGAAGTGAAAGAGAGGTGATTCTCCAAGGTTGCATTGGCTGACCGTAAAATGATTGGGGGGCACAGGAAGGTCATGGCCACACCAGAGCTCCCACTGCTGCACTTGGTCATTCAGGTTGCATTAGTGATAATCATTGCAATCATATTTATTGCAGCCACTGCAGTCCATCAGTCTGCACTACTTTGATTTACTTGTAAGCTCAATGGAAAGGACTGCTGTGGATATATATTGCCTGGATATATCCCTGGCACCACATCTACAAACATTCAATCCCTCCATCACCGACGCTCAGTAGCAGCAGTGTGTACTACCTATAAGATGCACTGCAGCAGTTCACCAAAGATCCTTCGACAGAACCTTACAAACCCACAGCCACTTCCATCTAGAAGGGCAAGGGCAGCAGATAAATGGGAAGACCGCCACTTGCAAATTGCCCTCGAAGCCACTCACTGTTCCTTCACAATCTCTGGGTCAAAATCCTGGAATTTCCTTCCTAACAGCATTGTGAGTCAATCCACAGAACATGGACTGCAGTGATTCAAGAAGGCAGCTCACCACCACCTTCTCAAGGGCAGTTAGGGATTGACAATAAATGTTGGCCAGCCAGCGATGCTCATATCCCATGAATGAATAAAACATGCTTTAAAAAAAGCAACAATGATACAATCTTAGCATTGTCTTGGGACCACCTACTGTGGCACGTGTAACATCAGATAGCATGTCCGGCACAGCTTCATTTAATATTATTGTTTCCAACTAAACCCTTCCTACCAGATGGCATGTAGTATAACACCATCCAATCCACTCGGAAGCAGGAGGGCGAGATCAGAGTTTATTTTGAAAGGATCATTTTTCAAAGTGGTATTTTGTATCAGAATGTTTGACTGTAAGAACGCGAACATTTTTTTGGATCAGAGTAAATAAATGGGTCATCATGTTGTGCTTCAGATTTTGGCGTTGATCCCTTTGAATCAAGAAACTCTCCAGTGCTGAAGGAGGCCATTTGGCCCATCAAATCTACACTGACCACAATCCTATCTAGTCCGTATTCCCGTAACCTCACATATTTACCTTGCGAATCCCCTGACACAAAGCATCAATTTAATATGGTTAATCAACCATATAGTGAGTTGACTATCAAATAAATCGGTTGGACTTAAACCTGGTGTTGTCAGACTTTTTACTAATCAACCTAACCCACACATCACCAGACTGTGGGAGGAAACCGGAGCACCCGGAGGAAACCCACGCAGACACGATGAGAATGTGCAAACTCCACAAAGACTGTGACCCGATGCCGGAATTGAATCCAGGTCCCTGGCACTGTGAAGCAGCAGTGCTAACCACTGTCTGACCATGCCGCCCGAGGCTAGGCTAAATCAAATAAGCCAATAATGTGTCGCAGGGGCAAGTACAGCTTCAGGTGAGATAGGAAGGGTAACCACACTGTTTCAGATCAGCACTAATACTGAATATAACCACGCTAGCACAGTGGTTAGCACTGCTGCTTCACAGCTCCAGGAGCCTGGGTTTGATTCCAGCCTCGGGTCACTGTCTGTGTGGAGTTTGCACAATCTCCTCGTGTCTGCGTGGGTTTCCTCTGGGTGCTCCGGTTACCTCCTACAGTCCAAAGATGTGTGGGTTAGGTTGATTGGCCATGCTAAAATTGCCTCTTAGTGTCCTAAGATGCTTAGATTAGAGGGATTAGCGGGTAAATATGTAGGGATATGGGGTAGGGCCTGGGTGGGATTGTGATCGGTGCAGAATCGATGGGCCGGAGGGCCTCTTTCTGCACTGTAGGGTTCTATGATTTCTATGATTGTGCAGTAGGAGTACAGCTACCAGGTTCACTATGGATCGAGCACAATGTATTGGAGCCAGATTCCTACGTGATTGAAAGCAATTGCGAAAAGCATTTTCGCATTATTCATAAACCAATGGAAGTTCAAGACCCACAGTACAAACACCATGAAAACTGGAAAAAAAGTACCTTACGAGAGAGCACAGGTTAAATCAAGAAGTAACGATTGAGTTTTCTGAACCATACACAGTGATTAACTCTGCTGCCTCAGCACCAGGGACACAGGTTCGATTCCCGGCTTGGGTGACTGTGCGGAGTCTGCACGTTCTTCCCATGTCTGCCTGGGTTTCCTCTGGGTGCTCCAGTTTCCTCCCACAGTCCGAAAGACATGCTGGTTGGGTGCATTGGCCATGCCAAATTCTCCCTCAGTGTACCCGAACAGGCGCCAGAGTGGTGCAACTAGGGGATTTTTGCAATAACGTCATTGCAGTGTTAATGTAAGCCTACTTGTGACAATAATAAATAAATAAAATGAAGTGAGTACACATTTAAGAAACGATCTTGCTTTTATATTCACCTTTAAATTATTCTCGTAATCTGAGTTTCATGGCTAAGACACTGGCCTCAAAATAGCTCTGATTCTTGACTTTCTGTAAATTAAAATACACTTCCGGAAATCTTTTTTGAAGTGTTTCTTAGCCCAAGGTTGACAAACACCTGCCTTTTCCCACGAGGGGAAGAAATTAATACTGTGGCTTTGCCAATGCCTCTGCTGTCTCACATTTCACTCTTTAATCTGTGTTTGGAGAATGATGGACATGAGATGAATTCAGTTTATAATGGAGACTTTTATTGATGTTTTCTCTAGGGGAATGACTTCTGAAGCGGGTGTTCGACATGTCAGGCAACCACTTCTTGCTCTGTACTTCTTTGCGGCCCATGAAAGATGCGTCTGTAAAGGCAACGCGACTAGTTAAGGAGATCTCTATCCTCATTTGTTTCCTATCGGCTCACGGCCACATAAGCAGAGACCAGAGCAGCACGATTAATCACTTGAGCACATTCTGGGCACCTGAAGCAAACCAATCTTAAGTTCCACATTCAAATTTACAGAGGTGCTCAGCACTACAGGGGTAATTCAATAGGGTAGGCAGACCTGCTTTATTTAAACATAGCGGTCGAAAATGTATACAGCCAACAAGAACTTCTGGCTCTCCATATGTTAGAAACTAGGAGAAAGAAATCATCTGTGGCTTCAGACTGGATTACATTGAAACCCCAAGATAAAACTGCAGATGCTAGAAATTTGAATAAAAAACAGAACATGCTGAATTAACTCAGCAGCTCTGGCAATATATGCGGAGAAAGAAACAGGCTTAACGTTTTGAGTCTGTCTGACTTTTCTTCAGAAATGTGAAAGAGATTTATATTTGACTGAGATATTGGACAGGTAAAGAAGCATTGTTGCAACTATACAAGTCATTGGTGAGACCGCGCCTGGAGTATTGCACACAGTTTTGGTCCCCTTATTTGAGGAAAGATGTAGTGGCATTGGAGGCAGTTCAGAGGAGGTTCACCAGATTGATTCCGGAGATGAGGGGTTTGTTGTATGAAGAGAAATTGAACAGTTTAGCCCTGTACTCTCTGGAATTTAGAAGAATGAGGGAAGATAATATTGAGGTATACAAGATGATAAAAGGTATGGATAAAGTAGACGTGGAACTGATGCTTCCTGTTGTGGGGCATTCTAGGACGAGAGGTCATTGTCTTAGGATAAGGGGTGGCAAATTTAAAACAGAGTTGAGGAGAAACTATTTCTCCCAAAAGGTAGTGTTGTTCAGTAACTTCCATTTGATAGCATGGTCAAGGCACATTCCATCACTTTGCTTATGATTGAGAGTAGATTGATGGGGCAGTAATTGGTCAGATTGCATTGATCCTGACTTACCTGAACAGGATACAACTGGGCAATTTTCTACATTGCCAGGTAGATCCCAGTGTTGTAGCAGTACTTGCACAGTGTGTCTAAAGGTGTGGATAGATCTGGAACGCAAGTCTTCAGTATACTGGTGGGGTCTTGTCAGAGCCAACAGCTTGTGTTGCATCCAATGCTTTGAGCCATTTCTTGACCTCACATGGAGTGAATCAAATTGGCTGAAAATTGACATTTCTATAGCTGGGGGCCACAGGAGGAGGCCAAGTTGAATCCTCCATTTGGCACTTCTGCAGCTGAAAATACTTTAGCCTTGTCATTTGCACTGAAGCAGTGGACTCCCCCATCATTGAGGATTACCCGAAAGAACCCCCCCCGCCCACCCCATCACTGAGGATGCATGGAGATGTTTGAGGAGGCTCATCCTGCTGTTAGTTATTTAGTTGTCCACTGTCATACATGACTGGATGTGGCAGGACCACAGAGGTTTGGCCTGATCCACTGGTTGTGGGATCACTTAGCTCCGATGTAGCATACTATTTACTTTGGCTCGCTTTCATGTGCTGTAGTCTCATCAACTTGACATTTTTTTTCAGGTATGCCTGGTGCTAGTCCAGGCACACTCCCTTCTCTTCCCATTGAGCTAGGGTTGGTCTCCTGGCTTGATGGAAATGTTAAAGTGAGGGGTATGTCAGACCATGTGAATATTGACTATGGTTGAACGCAATTCTGCTGCTGATGGTGACGCACAGGACCACATGGAGGACCAGCTTGAAGCTACTGGATCTGTTCTGAGGTGATGCTATTAATGCTGGACTAGTAAACCAGGAGACTCAGGTAATGTTCCAGGGACTGGAATTCAAATCTCACTGCGACAGATGGTGACATTTTAATTCAATAAAAATCTAGAATTAAAAGTCTAATGATAAAGACCACGAAACCATTGTTGATATTGCAAAAAAACCCATCTGGTTCACTAATGTCCTTTATGGAAGGAAATGCAACCCAGTCTGGCCTACATGGGACTCCAGATTAACAGCAATGTGGTTGACTTTGAAAGAAAATGGCCTCTGAAATGCACTCAATGGCAATTAGGGATGAGCAATAAATACTGGCCTCGCCAGCAATGCTCATATCCCATGAATGAATAGAGAAAAAAAAGTTAGCTTGATGTTCAGTATGGAAATGGGACTTGGTATTCACATGGACCATGCAACGGTCATTCCTACCAATACTGTCATTCTTGACAACAGGTTGGCAGTCACAAAGTAAAGTAGCTTTTCCTTCTTTTTGGTTCTCTCTGCACCTGTTGCAAAGCCACTTTGACAGCTCCTTCAGTTAAGACTGGTGCCTCAGAGGCCCCATGGGATCAGGTTTTACAGGGGGGTGTTGGAGGGGACTGCAGCTGAAAAGCTGGGAACATGAAGGCTGGATCTGAGTCAGGAGATAAGGAAAGTAAGGTTACTGCCACTGCTTCACTTATTTTTAAAGGAATTAGTTAGAATCACAGAAACATTACAGTGCAGAAGGAGGCTATTCGGCCCATCGAGTCTGCACCAAACACAATCCCACCCAGGCGCTATCCCTGTAACCCCACATATGTACCCTGCTAGTCGCTCTAATTTACACATCCCGGGACACCAAGGGGCACAATTTAGCATGACCAATGTGCCTAACCCGCACATCTTTGGACTCTGGGGGGAAACCCGAGCACCTGGAGGAAACCCACCCAGACACGGGGAGAACGTGCAAACTCCACACAGACAGTGACCCAAGTCAGGAATCAAACCTGGATCCCTGGCGCTCTGAGGCAGCAATGCTAACCACTGTGCCACCATACCGCCCTTAGTTGACCAGTGCCAGCCATGCAGTGCCCAAGGCTGAGGGTTCAGATAAAGTTGATTACAGCAGATCTATACCATGAAGACTGTCGGGAACAAAGTGAAGGACACTCTGCAGAAATGTGCCATTGTGGTGGAACTCAAGTGGATTGGGGACCTGCTATCAGTTAAGAACTGGTAGCTAAATCCTTGAAGAAAAGAAACTGGAATTCTCCATGAAGAAATTCAGAGCTTTGAAGGACTTTTTACAATGATGTTACCGAGATTTGAGTTATAAGGAGAGGCTGAATAGACTGGGACTTTTTTCTCTGGAGCATAGGGAGGCTGAGGGGCATAGACAAGGTAGATAGTCAATATCTTTTCTCAAAGATAGAGGAGTCTAAAACTAGAGGGCATAGGTTTAAAGTGAGAGAGGAGAAATACAAAAGTGTCCAAAGGGGCAATTTTTTCACACAAAGGATAGTGAGTGTCTGGAACAAGCTGCCAGAGGGTAAAATTTTATCTTTTGAAAAGCATTTAGATAGTTACATGGATATGATGGGTGTAGATGGATATAGGCCAAAAGCGGGCAATTGGGATTAGCTTTAAAAAAAAGGGCAACGTAGACAAGTTGGGCGGAAGGGCCTGTTTCCATGCTGTAAACCTCTATCACTCTATGACTCTATGACTTAGCGTTGAAATGAGTGCTATAAGTGCTGAGTGGATTGCCCAGTAAATGTATGAGATTTATCATTGTTGTATCCATCATTAAAAACAATTTATAATTTATAGTGACCAAAATTTGTCTGTTGATTCTTGTTTGGCTTTGCTTAGATTGTTTAATAAAAGTTATAAATGTGTCACCTTGCCCACTGGTATTTTCAAGGGGGGTCATAGAACATAGAACATTATAGCGCAGAACAGGCCCTTTGGCCCACAGTGTTGCGCCAACCAATTAAGAAAAAAGCAATGACCCTCTAACCTAAACCAATCCCTTTCCATCCATAAACCTATCCACGGATCTCTTAAACACCCCCAAACTAGGCGCATCTACAACTGCAGCAGGCAGGGCATTCCATTCCCTCACCACCCTCTGGGTAAAGAACCTACCCCTGACATCCGTGCTATAACTACCACCCCTTAATCTAAAGCTATATCCCCTCATGCTAGCTTTCTCCATCCGAGGAAAAAGGCTATCACTGTCCACCCTATCTAAACCTCTAATCATCTTGTATGTTTCAATAAGGTCTCCTCTTAGCCGCCTTCTTTCCAACAAAAACAACACCAAATCCCTCAGTCTCTCCTCATAGGACCTTCCCTCCATACCAGGCAACATCCTGGTAAACCTCCTCTGCACCCTCTCCAATGCCTCCACATCCTTCCTATAATGTGGGGACCAGAACTGTACACAATATTCCAAGTGCGGCCGCACCAGAGTTTTGTACAGTTGCAACATGACGTTGCGGCTCCTAAATTCAATCCCCCCACCAATAAACGCCAAGACACCGTATGCCTTCCTAACTACCTTATCTACTTGATTTCCAACTTTCAGGGATCTATGCACATATACACCTAGATCCCTCTGTTCGTCAACACTATTCAGAGTCCTAGCGTTAGCCCTATACTCTACACATCAGTTATTCCTGCCAAAGTGAATTACCTCACACTTCTCCGCATTAAACTCCATCCGCCACCTCTCGGCCCAGCTCTGCAACTTGTCCAAGTCTCTCTGTAAACTATGACACCCCTCCTCACTATCTACCACTCCTCCGACTTCGGTGTCATCAGCAAATTTACTAATCCATCCTTCTATACCCTCATCCAGATCATTTATAAAAATTACAAACAGCAGTGGCCCCAAAACAGATCCCTGAGGCACACCACTTGTAACCGAACTCCATGACGAATACTTTCCATTAACCACCACCCTCTGTCTTCTATCAGCTAGCCAATTCCTGATCCAATTAACTAAATCACCCCCAATCCCATACATCTGCATTTTCTGCAGAAGCCTTCCATGGTGAACCTTATCAAACGCCTTACTAAAGTCCATATATACCACGTCAACTGCCTTACCCCCATCCACCTCTTTGGTCACTTTTTCAAAAAACTCAATAAGGTTAGTAAGGCACGACCTACCCTTCACAAAACCGTGCTGACTATCTCCAATCAATCCATTACTCTCTAAATAACTATAAATCCTATCCCTAATAATTTTTTCTAATACTTTGCCCACAACAGAAGTAAGACTCACCGGTCTATAATTCCCGGGGAAGTCTCTATTCCCCTTCTTAAACAATGGGACAACATTCGCTATCCTCCAGTCTTCTGGCACTATACCTGTGACCAACGACGACCTGAAGATCAGAGCCAGAGGCTCTGCAATCGCCTCTGTTGCCTCCCAGAGAATCCTAGGGTAAATCCCGTCTGGCCCAGGGGACTTATCTATTTTCAAACCCTCAAGAATATCTAGCACATCCTCCTTATCTACTGCAATACTATCCAGTTTACAACCCTGTAACCCAGTGTTCTCCACAACTACATTTACGTCTCCCTGCGTGAATACCGAAGAGAAATATTTGTTCAGTGCCTCTCCAATCTCTTCCGGTTCCACACATAACTTCCCACTGCTGTCTCTGACTGGCCCTAATCTTGCCCTAACCAATCTTCTATTCTTAACGTATCTAAAGAAAGCCTTAGGATTCTCCTTAATCCTATCAGCCAAAGTCTTCTCGTGTCCTCTTTTAGCTCTTCTTAACTCACTCTTAACTCCCTCCTGGCGAATCTATAGCTTTCCAGTGCACTACCTGAGCCCGCAAGCCTCATCCTGACATAAGCCTCCTTTTTCCTTCTAACCAGCGAATCAACTTTTTCAGTGCACCACGGTTCCTTCGCTCGACCATTTCCTCCTTGCCTGACAGGGACATACTTATCAAGGACTCGCAGTAGCTGCTCCTTGAATAAACTCCACATTTCGGATATTCCAAGACCCTGTATTTCCTAGTCCAACCTATGCTCCCTAATTCTCTCCTAATAGCCTCATAATTACCCTTACCCCAGCTATAACTACTGCCCCGAGGTTCACGCCTATCCCTTTCCATCACTAAGGTGAACGTAACCGAATTGTGGTCACTATCACCAAAATGTTCACCAACTTCCAAGTCTAACACCTGGTCTGGCTCATTTCCCAGCACCAAATCCAATATAGCCTCACCTCTAGTTGGCCTATCTACATACTGAGTCAAAAAACCTTCCTGCACGCTTTGTGTAAAAACTGACCCCTCTAACGAGCTAGAGCTATAGCTATTCCAATCAATATTAGTAAAGTTAAAGTCTCCCATAACAATTACCCTATTACTTTCACTCCTGTCCAGGATCGTCTCTGCAATCCTTCCAGGATCGTCTCTGCAATCCTTACCAAATCCTTTGGTAAATTTAATTCTTTAGGAGTGTTTATCTCCACAGGAATCCTAACAAAGCCTCAACAGCTTTTTGTGGGGAAGTTATTTCAAATTCCATTGCATGAAGGGGAGTTTCCTGATATCACCCCTGAGTGGCCTTCCTCAAAATTTAAGGTTCTGAGCTTGTCCACCATTGAAAATAGCTTCTATCAGTCCTATCAGCAACTTTACTCAGCTTGGAAACCTCAGGGTAGATATTGGGAAGATAGAGTTGCCGTGAACTTACGTGATAAATGAACCTGTTATGTAGTTGGGTTTCCAATCTCGGTGGTGTTAGGAAAGCTCCACTGGTGCTCCAAGGAGCCCTTGTTGATAATACACATATGGCGATAACTCCAGTGTCCGCCAGCATTTCAGGAAAGAGGTTTCCCTTTATTATCTCTATTATTCATCTCAAAACGACCTCAATTACATCAACTCTTAATCTCTGTAACCAAGGAAATCCAGGTCAGAATTCCTCCCCACCACATTTTCTCGTGGCGAATATAGCGAGTCAATGGCTGTTGGCAGGACCTTCTGGTCTTGCTGAAGTCTATGGGATTTTGCATGGCTCGCTTGCCCCACCACTATGGAACCCACCACAAGGTGTCAATTGTGGTAGAACTGGAAGATCGTGCCGGCAGGAAATGCCAGAAAATGCCAGCCCTAGCTGTGCAACCTGTCCTCATAATTTAACCTTTTCAGCGCTGCTATTCAGCCCACTGGAAGACAGACCAATGGAGTGGAGGCAACAAGATTTCTTGGGATCCAGGAAACACAGAGTATCAAGAAGGGTACAGTGGTTAGCACTGCTGCTTCATAGCGCCAGGGACCTGAGTTCAATTCCCAGCTTCGGTGACTATCTGTGCGGAGTCTGCACATTCACCCCATGTCTGTGCAGGTTTCCTCCAGGTACTCTGGTTTGCTCCCACAATCCAAAGATGTGTGGGTTAAGTGCATTGACCATGCTAAACTGCCTCTTAGTGTCACAGAATGCGTAAGTTAGAGGGATTAGCAGGGTAAATATGTGGGGCTACGGGGTTAAGGCCTAGCTAGGTGGGATTGTTACAGGTGGGGACCCAATGTCCTCCAAATAACCTAGTTCTGCACTGTAAGGCTTCTATGAATTCTGGATTCTATATTTTTCCTGGTAGCTGCTGATATACTAATATATTTATTAGTACCATGCCATGTTTTCTGCAACCGTTTTTCTTTAGGTTGCTGACACCATCCTTTGGAATTATAACAATCAGCAATATTTGAAATGGAGATGATTGCACGAGGTTTGAGACTGTTAGTCAGCCCTGCTTCCAAGAAGGAACTTAATAACTAATAAGACATACACCCGATTCCAAGAGGGAGATGCCAACCAGCTTCTCCTCAATTGCTGTGTCTACCTTGTGGAACGTGCAAGATGGGTTGTTATTCATCCTACATTCTCCACTAGGGGATAAGTCTAATATAAGCTACATGGGCGCCATCATGGCACAGTGGTTAGCACAACTACCTCACACTTCCAGGGACCTGGGTTCGATTCCCGGCTTGGGTAACTGTCTGTGCAGAGTTTGCATGTTCTCCCTGTGTCTGCATGGGTTTCCTCCAGATGCTCCACTTTTCTCCCAGAGTCTGAAAGACATATAGGTTAGGTGGATTGCCACGCAAACTTCTCCCTCAGTGTACCCGAACAAGCGTCAGAATGTGACAACTATGGGATTTTCACAGTAACTTCATTGTAGTGTTAATGTAAGCCTACTTGTGACAATAAATAAACTTTAAACTAAATAAATTAAAGCATGAGTGGCCTTGAATGCTTGCACAACACACCTGTCCCCAGCAGCAGTAAAGGATATGTGAAGGCTCCTGGGGATATGAGAAAATGATAGGCCTTAGTTCTTATCTTCTTATTCTCCCCCACATAATCACAGCATGGTGATACAGTAGCACAGTGGTTAGAACTGCTGCATCACGGCCAGCTTCACTGTCTGTGTGGAGTTTGCACATTCCCCCCGTGCCTGCGTGGGTTTCCTCCGGGTGCTCTGGTTTCCTCTCACGCTCCAAAAGACGTGCAGATTAGGTGGATTGACGATGGTAAATTACCCCTTAGTGTCAAAAGATGTGTAGGTTAAATGGTTAGCCATGGTAAATATATGGGGTTACAGGGATAAGGTGGGGGACAGGGCTTGGATAAGATACCCCTTGGTGTCCCAATATGGGTAGGTTAGAGAGAGGTTAGCAGGTAAATACTTGGGGTTATGGAGATAAGACCTGGGTAAGAAGCTCTGCCGGAGAGTCAGTGTGGAATCAATGGGCTGAACGGCCTCCTTCTGCACCGTAGGAGTTCTGTGACGACAACGCATTAAATGAACCTGATTTCAAACTTTTGAGGGCTGCTGGAACTTGCCTGACTAATATCTCAGCTGATAAGGGGACTTACAGCATGTTCAGATAGTCTTTTTGAATCAGTAACAACAGTCAGGAAATTTCATGCAGTACATAGAACATAAGAAATAGGAGCAGGAGTGGGCCATCTAGCCCCTCGAGCCTGCCCCGCCATTCAATAAGATCATGGCTGATCTGAAGTGGATCAATTCCACTTTCCCGCTTTCTCCCCATAACCCTTAATTCCCCTATCTATCAGAAATCTATCTACCCATGACTTAAATATATTCTGCAAGGTAGCCTCCACTACTTCAATGGGCAGAGAATTCCAGAGATTCACCACCCTCTGAGAGAAGAAGTTCCTCCTCGACTCTGATCTAAACTGCCCCCCCTCCCTTATTTTGAGGCTGTGCCCTCTAGTCCTGCTATCCTTTCTAAGCGGGAAGAATCTCTCTAGCTCTACACTATCTATCCCCTTCATTATCTTATACGTCTCTATAAGATCCCCCCTCAGCCTTCTAAACTCCAACGAGTACAGACCCAGTCTATTTAATCTCTCTTCATAAGCTAACCCCCTCATCCCCAGTATCAGCCTAGTGAACCTTCTCTGTACTCCCTCCAAGGCCAATATATCCTTCCGCAAGTGCGGCGACCAAAACTGCACACAGTACTCCAGCTGCAGCCTCACCAGTGCCCTGTACAGTTGCAGCAAGACCTCCCTGCTTTTATACTCTATCCCCCTCGCTATAAAGGCCAACATTCCATTCACTTTCTTGATCACCTGCTGCACCTGCAGACTGGGTTTTTACGACTCATGCACAAGGACCCTCAGGTCCCTCTGCACCGTAGCATGCTGCAGCTTTTCACCTTTTAAATAACAATCCCTCCTACTATTATTTCTACCAAAGTGGATAACCTCACACTTGCTAACATTACACTCCATCTGCCAGGTCCTCGCCCACTCGCTCAGCCTATCCAGATCTCTCTGCAGACTTTCCACACCCTCCATGCAATTTGCTTTTCCACTCATCTTCGTGTCATCAGCAAATTTCGTCACCCTACACTCAGGCCCCTCCTCCAGATCATCTATATAAATGGTAAACAGTTGAGGCCCCAGAACCAATCCCTGCAGCACTCCTCTAGTCACCAGTCGCCAACCAGAATAGCACCCATTGATACCAACTGTTTGCTTCCCATTAGACAGCCAATCCACGCTAACACCTTTCCCCCAACTCTGTGCACCCTAACCTTCTGTAGCAACCTTTTGTGCGGCACCTTATCAAACGCCTTTTGGAAATCTAAAAACACCACATCCACTGGTTCCCCTCTGTCTACCGCACTAGTCACATCCTCTTAGAAATCCAATAAATTCATCAAACACGACTTCCCCTTAACAAATCCGTGCTGCGTCTGCTCTATCAAACCATTCTTTTCTAGGTGCCTCGCTACTTCTTCTTTGATGACGGATTCTAGCATTTTTCCAACTATAGACGTTAAACTAACCAGCCTATAATTCCCTGCCTTTTGTCTGCTACCTTTTTTGAACAGCAGCGTAACATTAACCGTTTTCCAATCTTCCGGCACTTCCCCGTATTATCGTCCCACTCAAACAAACCCAACCACAAAATAATTGTGTATCGTTTCTTGTTTCCGCACTTAGCAGCACATTTCAGTGAAAATACTGCCCTGAAATAAAAGCGCATGAGACAGACTTTGAAGTAAAGACAAGCCTTTTGTACTTAAATTTAAGACAATCTGCAGTCTTTTTTTTTAAACCTATTTAGGATACAGCACAAAGAGCGACTGTTGCAACAATCATTAAATCTCCTGGGGAAACCCACAAGAAATATATTGCATTGTACTCAGCCATAGGCACTTGGAGATATGCCAAGCCTAGACCATAATAATCATCCACCACACCCCTTAATTAACCACACTGCTGACATATGACACAAAAAGCAAGCTCAGGGATCTCGGAACATTTTCTCATTTCTATTTTCTTGTGCGTGCACACAGTAGTCACATTGCTGCCTTTATAGTTGTAAGGGCTTTTTTGAGAAATGCGGCGTATCTTTGGAGGGACTTCTCAGAAGGAAAGGAGTACATGTTGCTCTTTGAATTCCTAGAACTATAAGTGTAACCAGATGCTAACAACGGTCATGGGATCTGACATGATAGTGTGCATTATTATTGTTTGATAAAAAGCCCAGGGTGAGGTTTTTTGAAACTACTTCATCAACTTTTTTTTTAAAACTCTGTTTCCCTCTTCATTCTTCCGAAGCTGTCCACTTTTGCTACAATACACTGCCTTTCCCAAGTAACTGTTTGTAATAAGTCCTCGGAGGCAGAAGTCCCTTCATCAAAATCCCTTCATTTACAAGATCCAACAGCACTGTATAGAGTGCTCTCGGTATGCAGTCTACATCTGGAGTGCCAAATGAATTGACACTTCTGTTTAAGTACAGAGCATGGGGCTCCCTGATTGGACTTGTGGATCAATTGGGTCAATTGAGCCCTTAATCAGGGAGTTCATATTCTAGCAGGCCAAACTCAATTACCTGATTAAAATCGGTATACTGTTCTTCCTGTGTAAACCGCGGCAGTCAGGGACAGTGGATAACCGACATGAAGATGGAAAGTAAGGTCTGCATTTAAACAGCACCCCCTTTTCCTTTCCCTCAGTTTCAAAAGGTTCTTGTATCTCAAATTCCTCGTGAAGTGCATTGACTGTCGTGTAGAAAAATGCAACCATGGCCAGATGCCAATTGCCTGAGGAGGAATCCATGTTTGAACATTGAAACCCTGGCCAACAGACCCATCTTGGGTGTCAATAGCTCTGGCCACACATTTTTGGAAACATGGAAACGTAGAAACTAGAAACAGGAGTAGGCCATTCGGCCCTTCGAGTCTGCTCCGCCATTCATCTTGATCATGGCTGATCATCAAATTCAATATCCTGATCCCCCTTCCCCCCATATCCTTTGATTCATTTACCCCAAAAGCTTTACCTAATTTTTTCTTGAAATCAGACAACATTTTGGCCTCAACTATATTCTGTGGTAATGAATACCACACATTCACCACCCTCTGAGTGAAGAAATTTCTCCTCACCTCAGTTCTAAATGGTTTACCCCTTATCCTCAAGCTATGACCCCTGGTTCTGGACTCCCCCACCATTGGGAACATTTTTGCTGAATCTACTCTGTCTAACCCTGTTAGAATTTTATAAGTTTCTTCGAAATCCTCTCTCACTCTTCTAAACTCCAGTGAATATAATCCTAACCGACTTAATCTCTCTTCATATGACAGGCCTGCCATCCCAGAAATCAGCCTGGTAAACCTTCCCTGTACTCCCTCTATAGCAAGGAAGAGGTAAAGAGAATTGGTATCCATTTGGCGCCTTGTAGGAAACCAATGGTTTCCTCCCACAGTCCAAAAGAATTGCTGGTTAGTTGCATTGGCCATGCTAAATTCTCCCGAGTGTAACTAAATAGGTGCCGGAGTGTGGCAACTACAGGATTTTCATAGTAACTTCATTGCAGTGTTAATATAAGCCTACTTCTGATGATAAGAAATAACTTAACATCCATGGCTAACTAAGGATGGTACAAAATATGAAAAAAAGATGTAAAGGTTAATGTAAACCTAATGTAAAGGTTCTACAAGTACATAAGAAGCAAAAAAGTAGCTGAAGTGAGCTTTTGTCCCTTAGAGGGGGAGACTGATGAAGCAATCATATAAATAACTATTAATTAATATCTGTCTTTGTGGTAGAAGACACAAATAACATCCCAAAATAGTAGAAATTTAAGGGGCAAAAGGGAGCAATTAACAGAATCACTATCACAGGAGAAGATGGTTGTGGTGATTGGGGGTCCATCATCTCAACTCCAGGACATCAGTGCAGGAGTCCCTCAGGGTTGTGTCCTTCGCCCAGCTTCAGCTGCTTCATCAATGACCTTCCTTCCATCATAACATCAGAACTGGGGATGTTTGCTGATGATTGTATAATATTCACCACCATTCACAACTCCTCAGCTACTGAAGAGTCCATGTCCAAACGCAAAACCAAGCTTCGGCTGACAAGTAATAAGTAACATTTGTGCCACGCAAATGTCAGGCAATCACTATCTCCAAAAAGAGAGAATCTAACTATTGCCCTTTGATATTCAATGACCTTACTATCGCTGAGTCCCCCACTCTGGGAGTTACCATTGACCAGAAACTGAACTGGACTAGCCATGTAAAAACGACAAGTGCAGGTGAGAGGCTAAGAATCCTGCAGTGAGTAATTCAATCCTGACTTCCCAAAGCCTGTCCGTCATCCATAAGACACAAGTCAGAGGTGTGGAGAACAGAGATAGGTCTTCTGCATCACCTGCCTCCACATTTGGCATCCCCCACAGTCATTCAAGAGTCACCCACCCTGAATAAAAACCTGATGTTTGGTCAGACATATTTACAAATTGAATGTGCAGAGCTGGGAATTGTCCCAAATCTACGCAGTCGACACACAGATCTAAAATCTCGGCTGGTGAACGCATTGGTTGTAATCTTCCAAAATGCCCTAGACAGTTGACATGTCCCAGATGATTGGAAAACTATAAATGTTAAAGTAAGAAGGGAGACAGAAAGCAGAAAATTTTAGGCCAGTTAGCATAACATCTGTCATTGGGAAAATGTGTTCCATTGGCAGTGTGTCCCCTCATTCTAATTGAAGCCCTTAAGTGGGCAAGAAATGATAATTTAAGTATCTCATCCTGTCACCACTCAGATTTAACAGCCAGTAGGAGAGGCCTATACCCAAAGTGCAGCCAGGAAGATTTGTCCCTGCAAGCTGCTGGCCAGTAGAATCAGGGGGAAACCTGTGGATATTGGAGAATCTGGGAAAATGTGTTCCCTTCCCGGATTCCCCAATATCCACAGATTTCCCTCCATGCGCCCATCTCCAAACCCCCTGCCCTGTCCCACATGCCTCTTTCCCAACCCATTCCCCTCAACCCCCTGGCTGAGACCTACCATCCCAAGACCTTGGACTTAACTGGAAGTCCAGACCTATCATTGAGTGCTTTCTTCCAGTCCTCCTGCAGTACCAGCAGTGACCATTGGCCCCAGTGGTGCTGTTGGTGCTGCATCCTGGCAACAGCTCTATGAGTCTGGACCTCTTCCAGGAGAGGAACAGATGTCCAACCTCAATTAAAAACACATTGGCCAATACATTAAAGCATGGCAGGCCAACCAACCAGAGCCAAGCTCACCCCTGATATTTACACAGCAGTGCAGGGAGCTAGCTCTCAGCGTAAGATGCAACGTGAAGGGTCTGCAAAGGGATATAAACAGATTGGGTGGGTAGAAATTGGAAAGTATAATGTAGGAAATGATGAGGTTTCTGTTTGGGAAGCATAGGAAAGCAGAACATTATTTAATGGGACAGAGATTGCAGAATGATAGCGGGCAGAGAGATTTGGGTGTTCTCGTACATGGATTTTTCAAATGTTAGCATGCAGTGATAGCAAGCGACTTTATTGAAAAGGGGGGATGGAGTATAAATGTGTTGCGTGCAGTTTTAGTCTCATTATTCAAGGGGATGTATATTGACATTGAAGGCAGTTCAAATAACGTTCACTAAATTGATTGCTGGGGCAAAAGGGTTGTCTTGTTGGAAAGGTTGAGCAAACTGGGCCAATAATCTGTGGAGTTTACAAATTTCTGAGGAGACATGGCAAGGTCTATGCTGAGAAGATGCTCCACTCACGAGGGAATCTAGAGCTATGAGTCACATTTTCAAACTAAGAGTTCTCCCACTTAAGATATTGTAGAAATCACTGAGACATGGTTAAAAATAGGGCAGGATGGCCAACTCAACATTCTAGCGTATAGAAGCTTGGGCATGATATGGGGGGGCAGTTGTGAGAGAGGAGGGGCATTGCATTATTGATAAAAAGAGACTGTCACTGCAGTAACGAGAGAGGATATCTTAGAAGACTTTTCAAATAAGGGCATTTGGGTGGAGCCTAGAAATAAAAAAGGGTGATCACTTTGCTGGGATTATACTATAGGCCTCCCAACAGTCAGAGGAGATAGAGGAGCAGATAAGTAGGCAAACCATGGAGAAGTGTGTGAAGGGATAGGGTTACGGGGATTTCAACTTCACCAATATTAACTGGAATTATCTTCGTGTGAAAGGATTAGATGGGGTGAAATTTATAAAGTGCACCTGGGGAGCTTTCTGTGCCAGTACGTAGTTAGTCCAACAAGGAATGGGGCAGTGCTTGATCTAATCCTAGGGAATGAGGTCAGACAGGTGGTTGAAGTGTCAGTGGGCAAACATTTTGGTGATAATGCCCATAAGTGTAGTAACTATAAATGTCAAAGCCATTATGGAAAGACAAAAGATAGTCCAGAAATTGAGGGGCTGATCTTACTGTTGCACCCACAAACTGATGGGCAGGATGAGCTGGTAAGATTGTGAGAGGGCCAAGAAATCATTTCTCGCCTCTTGCAAGCTTGCCAGCGTCGAATATCTGATGCATTCGGGTGTGAAGCTGGATATATAATTCAGATGTACTGAAATTCTAATTTTAGTGTAATTAGCGAGCCTAGAAGGGAATCGTCCAGGCTTACTTGCCACTGTGGCCTCATTGTGAAAGGATTCCTCCAGCAAGAATCACGTACGCCTCCCCCATCAATGGGGACCAGACATAATGGCCTTGCCAGTAGAACCAATGGCTGTTGAGGCCTCCCTGGGAGTTCAGGGACAGGGGCCGTGCCCCATGGGTAGAGCCAGGCTGGCACTGCCCACTGCACACCCTGGCGGTGTCAGCCTGGTACTGAGCAGTGCCAAGAGGGTGGGGCCTGAGGGGCGGGGCCTGAGAGGTTGGGGGCAGACACAGCAATCATGATGGAGGGGGGTGGAAAGTGAAACACTGAGCAACCTGCCACAGCAATCAATGGGGAGGGGACCACTGTCATTCTGCAATGACAATCATGGTGAGACAGGGTGGCCATCGTTCCAAGCTGGGGGCGGGGGGCGGGCAACCGTTCCAGTAGCAGGGGGATCATAATCAGTAGTGGAGGATAGGGGTTGCTGGGCCATGGAGGCCAATTGATTGCAGCATAGACAATGGCAAGTCTCTGTGCTCTCAGAGCATTGGAACCTGCACATGCGCAAAGGTGCTCTCTGCTGCTATCAGACAGCTTTTGGGCAATTTAAGCCCTGCCCACTCGCCCTACTTGCAAGTTTCAAGTTTGTCAAGTTTTTTTTTGCCAGAATGTGTTAGGATTCGACTTTTAAGTCGACCAAAAAAAGGCATGATTGCTCTCGTTTTAACGCTCATTTTGGCACTTCGGATTTTTTTGATAATATCATCCCCCAAAATGTCAGAATTGTCGGAAGGCCAATTTCAATATCATTAGACAGGATCTGGAAAACATAGACTGGGAGCAACTACTTGCAAGTAAATCGACATTTGGAAAGTGGAAGTCTTTTAAAAGTGAAATACTAAGAATTCAGGGCTAATGTGTTCCTCTGAGAGTGAAGGGCAAGGGCAGCAAACCCAGGGAACTCTGGATGTCAAGGGATTGCGAGAGCTTGATGAAGAGGAAAGTAAAGCATGGTATAGAGCACTAAAAATGGGGGAAGTCCCTTAGGAATATAGAGAGTGTAAAAATGAAATTGGGAGGGCAAAGTGGACTACAAAATACCATTGGCAGCTAAGGTTAAGGAAAACCCCAAGATGTTTTATAAGTATATTAAGAGCAAGAGCTTGACCGAGAAAAGAATAGGGCCCAATAGAGACAAAAGGGGCTATTGCTATATACTCTCTTTCCCCTTCATTATCTCTGCTGCCTCTCATCCCCTGTTTCTGCCCCACATTCCTTTTTCCCACCTTCTCCCACCACCTTCTTGACGATCTCCACCCACTTCTCCTCCACTGAGGGCTGCTAGCATTGATGCAGCAACACAAGGGTGCAATCCTCTCTGAGGCACGCTGTTTGAGAATGAATCGTCCATATCTCCAGTGCATCAGCCTGACCTCAGTGAGGTTTAATGCCTAACATTGAGTGGATTTCAGGCATACCTGTTCCCGTGTAGAAATTGCTCCCCACCCCACAAGCCAATTCCTCGGCCAGTACAGTTTATGTATCTCCAAAGAATAATTCAGTCAGGCAGATGTTGAGAGATGGGAGTCGAGGGGTACGGGTGAGGTGGTGTTTGGAGGAAGGTGGATGATCTGGAATGTGGAAATTAGGCCAGTGTGAACAAATTTGGAGAGAGGTTTTGTTTTATCTCTTCAGGAACAGTGTAAAAAGTGTTTTTTTAATTGATTCCCAAGTAATATACAATACAAATTTCCACTGACATAATCAATGTGGTAAAACTGTCTACAGGCACTTTGCAGGAACATTATCAGACCACAATCCATTAATAAAAGTGGTAGGTTTAAGAGGATGACTAAATAAAGGAAAGCAAAGCAGAGATGGAGACGATTAAGGAGGGAATTACAGAGTTTGGGCTTAGGCCGGGTTTTCCAAACTTTTCCAGCCATGGAACCCTTTTGAGATCCTGAGAGTACTGATGGAATCCCATAGGGAACACTCTGACTATATAGAAGAATTAAACCGCAAAAATGATTATTGCACACTAGGCACAAATATTCAAAAACAAGCTCTAAAGATGTTTCCATGTCTTATATGTAGATATTCATTATGATTAAAATGTTCTGTTTTCAACAAACTTTTCCAAGTCTTAACGTCATTTTGTCAGGGGAGGAGAGATGTGACTTTTGCTCATAAATTCATTTCAGAAACACACACACACACACACACACACACACACAAAACCACACCCCCCCCCACCCCAATCCCCCCCCCCCCCTCCCCCATCTCAGATGGTTCAAGGACTGAAGGAGGTTACAGTCAGGACAAGGGAAAGCAGAAATTTCTACAGGTAGAACAAGGACGAGAATTTTAAACTTTATGCATCATAAAATCAATTCTGATTGGTTTAGTTCATGCCTGCGCTGTTTTAACTCAGGTGTGAAGCCATTTCTATCTTGGTAAATGGATATTACATTTACACTAATCTATTTAGACCAATAATCACAGCTGCTGGTGTAAAAGATGGGTATTTTTAGAACAGATTACTACATATAAAGTTTCAGTATTAAAATCTGGCATAGCCTTAAAGATACATCAGTAAAATAGCCTAAATTCTGCAGTGTTCAGTAAAATTACCGTGTAAAACTTTGATGGCTTCCTGTTTTATCTGGAGAAGAATTATGGGGGCTGGTGGTGAAGCTATCGGGTGTAATCTTTTGGGCAATTAGGGATGGGTGATAAATGTTGACCTTTTCAGTATCGCCCAGATAGAACCGTTAGTGCCGGGAGGGGCCATTCAGCCCATCAAGTCTGCACCAACTCTCCAAAACAGCATTCCACCAGGCCCTCCCCTCCTTCCATCCCCATAACCCCATGCATTTATCATGACTAATCCATCCTAACCTATCTACCTTTGAATACGAAGGGGCAATCCACCTAACTTGCTTTGGACTTTATGGGAGGAAACCAGAGCATCCAGAGGAAACCCACACAGGCATAGGGAGAACATGCAAACTCCACACAGGCACCCAAGCCAAGAATCGAACCTGAGTTCCTGACGCTGTGAGGCAATGCTAATCACTGTGCCACCATGGCCCAGGAATGAAAAAAATCATGGACAAATTGATTGGAAGTCCATGGTCACCAACACCCTGTTGGGTCTTGTTGAAGGAGGAAGATGATGGATGGGAGTGGGGAGAGTGAAGAACAGAAAATAAGAATACCACAACTTTAATATTCATTGGCAATCCCTTGTATTTACACCAGTTACTTCATGGTGAAGTCAACAAAGTTCACAGTTCCCCTTCTTTTATGTTTTTAATGTTTTGAAAGTCTTGTTTCTGTCATAGTTCTTGTTCACCAGTTAAAGGAAAATCAATAACACAATTATTTACAGGGAAAGACCAAATAGAAAAGGTTCTGGAACAGGATCCTGAGCTTACCAGAGTGAACCCTCACCCTTCAACCTGATTGGTAGTCTTTCTCTGCCAATTGATCCTCAAGGGGACAATCACCACAGTTATCTCACAGACTGCTGAACTTTTCCATCACTGTTCTCTAGGGAGGTGTGGCTAACAAACAAGGTCTAGGTCAGTCTCTGAATGTGCAGTAAACTCCATAGAGAAGACCTGTCATCCCACTGTGACAGAAAGTGTTTACATAGAATGTTTCCATTATTTGTGTCAAGGACTAGAGAGACTTCGGGAATTGGTTACACAATGCATTAAAAATGGGAGAACATGCTGGTAAAGCAACTAACTAGATAAATGGGTGTTAGATTTTATAAATAGATGCACTGGGCGGAATTATACCAGCTTGCCCTTCCCATCGATGGGCGGAGCGAGTCAGTAAGATCATACAACAGCCAAAAGCCAGGATCACGCCCAATTTCTCGGCTCTCACGATTTTACAAGAGTCAGACTTCTGGCAAGGACAGCCTCGCGCCTTACCCGAACCATTTATGAGGCAGACCCAGGACTGGGCCTGCTGGACTGTAGTCCCAGACAGGAGCTAATGGGTGTATGCCACTGTAGTGGCTTTACTTTGCAGTCTGCAATAAACTATGTTCGTTTCCAATTGGATTTCCTGAGTCTTTACAAAACTCACGCAAGAATCCAAAATTACAGGAGATTATGAGGTCAATTGGGAAAAGTTTATTTAAATATATTGAAATGATGGCACCTGGGCAATGATGATGTGGATATGCCGGCGTTGGACTGGGGTAAACACAGTAAAAAGTCTGACAACACCAGGTTTAAGTCCAACCGATTTATTTGATAGTAAACTCATTAGCTTTCGAGGTTTCCCTCTTCGTCAGGTGAATGGAGAGTTCTGGCCTCAGACAGAGCATATAAAGCACAGACAGTTTACAGATTACTGATTAGAATGCAAATTTTTACACCTAACCTGCTGTTCAAGTCCTAAAGTGGCCAACAATGTGAGTGGAAGGAGCACTGATCACAGGTTAAAGAGATGTGTATTGTCTGGCAATGCCCAGCAGGGGGCAGAGGCTATGGGATGGGAGCTCCCAATGCAGGCGGGCTAACGAATGAAACTCAGCCCACTGCCTGCAGCAGCTAAAAACATTCTATACCATCTTTTCAATGACTAAGTGCATAAAACGCATCCAAAATACGGATCAGGAACTCTGCCATTTTCATGCCAGCTGGGCACTTCGAATCAATTTCTTAAAATAAAAAGCAGAGAGACAATGCTAAATTTACAGAAATCACTGGTTAGAACACAGGTAGAATGTAATCTTTTTTAGACGCCTCAATTTAGGAAGGATGTCAAGTGCTTGGAGGAGGTGCAGAAGAGATTCACTAAGATGTTATTGTGGAGCACATTTGATGGGCCATTTGCCCATCATTCTTCAGTTGTTTCATATATCAGAAAAGATACGTTTCAGTTTGAAGAAGAAAAGTGAAAAACTAGAATCTTTTCATTAGAATATCTGCGGAAACCCCACAAAACCTACAGGGAATCAGTGATTGATCTTGCCGTGGGACTCATTGAGTTTGAGTTCCCTTGGTAACAGGCAATAGCCTGCCCAGTTGGAACTCCTTACCTCCATTTATAAGGCAGACCCAGGGCTGGGCCTGCTCAACAGTAGTCCCGAACAGGGACTAGTATGTATATACCATGGTAGTGGCTTTACTTTGCATTCTGTAATAAACTATGCTCTTTTTCAGTTGGGCATCCTGAATGTTTACAATATCTCAGGCAAGAATCCAAAATTACAAGAGATTATGATAAGGTCAATTGGGAAAAAACATTCCTAGTATTAGTGAGTCATTAGCTCTAGGTCACACATTCACAGTCACCACCATAAGAATGCAGAGAGAGAGGAAATTTATTTTCTGCAGATTATTGAAATGTGGAAGACGTAATTGTTTGAAAAAGAATAAATTAAAATGATTTGGTGAAAGGGCAAAAGAATAGACTACATGGATAGTTCTTTCAGATAGATGCACAGGTACCACGGGTTCTGTTGTGTCTAAATGCTCACTGGATCAAAACTTCCAGTAGTTTCTTTCTTCAGACTCGAATGCAGAGGAATGGAACTCCAATGTGTCCATACATAACGCTACAAAAACCACCACTCATTGCAAGATCAGTTATATGGTCAGGATAGGCCAGCAACCTTACCGCGTTACAGAAAGCACCACACCTTCCAATCCATCTTGGAAGATGGAGCAGCACATTGTGCCCAAAACATATTATAAATCACGGGAAGAGCCTTAAATCACCGCCATTCTCTAAAACAACGATGTGCGCACAAAAAATATCTGAGATCTCTCACGGCCTATGTAAAATCTGTGATATGGGGGTGTGAGGGGTGCAACAATTTGAATTAATTTGATTTATTATTCTCAGATACATTGGGTTACAGTGGAAAGTATTGTTTCTTGTGTGTTATCCAGACACAGCATACCACTAATAGAGTACATAGGGTAGAGCAAAAGAGAGAGGGTGCAGACTGTAGTGTTACAGACATAGCTAGGGTGTCGGGTAAGATCAACTTAAAATAAGATAGGTCTATTCAAAAATCTGATGGCAGCAGGAAAGGAGCTGTTCTTGAGTCGGTTGGTACATGACCTCAGACTTTTGTATATTTTTTCCTAATGGAAGAAGCTGGAAGAGAGAATGTCCGGGGTACATGGGATTGTTGATTATGCTGACTGCTTTTCCAAGGCAGCGGGTAGTGTAGTCAATGGATGGGAGACCTGTTTGCCTGATGGATTGGGCTTCGTTCACAACCCTTTGTGGTTTCTTTCAGTCTCAGTCAGGGCAGGAGCCATACCAAGCTGTGATACCTCCAGAAAGCATGCATACTATGGTGCATCTGTAAAAGTTGGTGAAAGTCATAGCTGACATGCCGAATTTCCTTAGCCTCCTGAGAATGTAGAGGCATTGCTGGGCTTCCTTAACTATAGCATCGACGTTGAGGGACCAGGACAGGTTGTTGGTGATCTGGACACATAGAAACTCGAAGCTCTCGACCATCTCTAGAGACAAGTCCTTCACTAGAACTTCCTGAAGTCAATAACTATCTCCTTCGTTTTACTGTCATTGAGGGAGAGATTATTGTCGTCACACCAATTCACCAGATTCTCTAACTCTCTCCTGCACTCGTAATGGTGAGTGTGTGACTCTGGGGAGATGGAGGTGGAGTGATGGGCAGTGCTGAGAAGGGAAGGGGGGAGAGCAATGCTTAAGGTACTGTGACTGAAGGCAGTGGAGGAGCAGAGAGCAATAAAACAGTATGGAAACAGCAACTGTTGGAACTACTCAACAGCTCAGGCAACATCCGTGGTGAGAGAAGTAAATTTAACACTTCAGGTTTCACCAAACCTGACAGAACAATATTCTTACATTTGTAGCCCCTGGTGAGGTCATTAAACATATTCTGGAATATGTAAATTTGGATTACAAATTGTAGATTTGGATTGGGAGTGAAGCTCCTATGAGTTCCCTTGCAGCTGAGAAGACACCAAGAGAGCTTTCTTCCCTCTTTGGGGAACAGGGTGTCCCTCCTCCTGACCATTCCCTGTACCTAGGATTCCAAAACAGCACTTGCGAACATTGGAGGAAGACCTACAGGTTTTGCAGCCATTCCTGTGCTGGAAAGCTTTTCCCATTATCTATGGCCAGAATGCACGTCCCCCTTAAGATGTACTGGCTTCCTTTGATTATTCTCACAACACCAGGTTAAAGTCCAACAGGTTTATTTGGAATCACAAGCTTCTGGAGGTCTGCTCCTTCATCAGGAGTAATGATGAAGGAGCAGCGGTCAAAAGTTCGTGATTCCAAATAAACCTGTTGGAATTTAACCTGGTGTTGTGAGATTTCTTACTGTGCCCACCCCAGTCCAATGCCAGCATCTCCACATTAATCCTTTAATTGACGTCAGATATCCAATTTCAGCAACTAAAACCCTTCCCAAAACACCGAGCATTATCAATAGTGTCAGCAGCACTTATTTTAATGACTCCCATCTCTGTCTTGAGCACAGTCCACCCATCCCACTCTCCCCGTCCTCCCCAACATACACACACACACACACACACACACACACACACACACACACACACACACACACACACACACACACACACACACACACACACACACACACACTCGTGTTCCCAGCTCCACAACACCCACTTTAGAATCTCTAGGCCATTAACTCTGTATTTTCCTCAGAATTCTTTCATTTTTCCCAGAGCAGAATTAGCTTCCAAGGGCCAACATTTAAATGGTAATTGCTGAGTAAAAATTTTAAAAAACGCTGACAAGTGAATTATAACCGCGTTACCTCACATCACGCATGTGAAATAATCACCGCAGTTCCTGGTTCACTGATGTTGGTTCCCAGATCATTCATCTTGTTACGTCCACACAACACGAGATTCATCCTGCTTAACTTGGCACCATTTCCTCGCCACCTTGCGCTAGTTGACATTCCCATAAAACTTCCAAGGATTTCTGGACGATGCTAGCTCATATTGAAATGACACAAATGAAACAGCAGCTTTCTCACAAGAACATCAACCTTCTCCCGCTGAGGCATGTTATTTTTATTCCTTGCAAAACAATGAGCTGTGACGCTGGATCTAAGAGTTAACTCAAATATTTATACAGTCTATACCAAAACCATACGTTTTCCCACCATAATTCAAAACTGTTTCCTTCATCATGTCTGTAGCAATGACTAACCGGTGCAATTCATTAGTGGCATGAAATAAATATTAATTATATTCGTTGAATTTGGCTATCTTGACAAAGCGACACAGCTCCACTAGTTTGTTATTCCATAGGGATCTCCATGCAGCCACATTCTGCCATGTCCATTAATAAATACCAGTCAACTCCTCTAATTGTGCAGTTTAGTTGTATTAAAGCTGACCCAGATAAACATGTGCTCAACCCAAATGTGGAATTCCAAAGCACCAGATCACTTCCTATTTGTCAGACTACTTAATTTTTTAGATTGTCAAAGGACTTTGCTTCTGACCTCTAATGAAACCCCCACATCTCCTACATCACTCAACCCCCTCCTTGAAGAGGTTCAGTTTCCGCATCTCAAATACATTTCAACAAGTTTTAACCCTCTGTAAAGCTCGGACATGCCCAGAATTGGAACAGTGCTACTCTAGTTGGAGATGGTGGTGTTGTGACTCTCATTCAATCAGTTTACAGGCCAGTAGTGAGTCTCCCTCCAGGGGATTGTCTTCTGAGGTTAGGTGGAAGGGCTGGGCTTGTTTCCACTGGAGATTAAAAGAGTGAGGGGTGACTTGATTGAAGTGTATCACATCCTCAATGATCTTGATATGGTGTATGTAGAAAGGATGTTCCCTCTTGGAGTGAGTCCAGAACTAGGGGGCATTGAGCGGGTCGCCATTATAGGACAGAGATGAGGAAAAAAAATTTTCTCTCAGAGGGTTTTGTGATTTCTCTGTCTCAGAAGGCCCTGGAGCGGGGTTGTTGATTTTTTTTAAGCCAGATGTAAATGGGTTCTTGTTAGGCAAGGGAATCAAAAATTAACGAGGGCTGATAGAAATGTGGAAATTGAAACACAAACAGATGAGCCACGATATCATCAAATGGCAGAGTAGGCTTGACTCATGCTCCTAATTTGTATGTTTGTATGACTGAGCAGTTAATCCAGACAACAATGATGCTAATCCAGTGACGTGGCAGGAGCTGGAATTTATTTAAATATAAATTCAGATGATAAAAACATTCTGGAACTGGAGGTTAGTCTCAGTAATGGTGACCATGATGACCAAGGCCCATCTGATTTACTCATGTGTTTTTAGGAAAGAAATCTGCCATCCTTACCTGTTCTATGTATAACTCCAGACCAATGGCAATGTGGTTGGCTACTAATTGCCCTCTGGAATGGCTTAGCAAACCATTGAAGGGCAATCATGATGTGACATCCATATCCCATGAGAGGTTTGTTTTTTAATTCAAGATCTTCTGACAGCTCATTCACACTTGGATGGATACCAAAAAACAAACCACATGGTTTCTGATGTCAATTGTTCTCTGACCTTTAGTCTTCAATCTGTTTTGCCGTTGCAAGATAGGGCTAGAGGGAATTGCATTCAACCTTGGAGAACATACTAATAGAAGAGAAGATAAATGAGGCTGAAAGGATGATGTTGATAATACAATGGAATAGACACAAAAACACTGGCCAATGGAACTCGTGGGCAGATTTTCACTCCATTTTATCAGGAAAATCAGCTGAATTCCAGTGAAGCCAATGGACATGACTTTTTTTTATTAATTCATGGGACACTGGCAACACTGGCTGGGCCAGAATTTATTGCCCATCCCTAATCACCCTTGAATTAAGTAGCTTGCTAGGCCATTTCAGAGCATCAGTTGAGAGTCAACCACATTGCTGTGGCTCGGGACTCACGTAGGCCAGTCCAGGTAAGAACATCAGTTTTCCTTCCCTAGAGGACATTGGTGAACCCGACCAGTTTTTCTGACAATCGCCAATGGTTTCATGATCATCAGTAGGTTCTTAATTCCAGATATTTTTATTAAGTTCAAATTCCACCATCTGCTATTGGTGGGATTCGAACCTGGGTCTCCAGAACTTTAGCTGAGTTTCTGATTAATAGTCTAGCAATAAAACCACTAGGCCATCGCGTCCTCTCAAATGAAATTTATCCCAATGGACAGAATCTCAGCTGGCACGCGTCTCCATGAGATTCCATCCATTGGGATAAATATTAACTTATGCCCATAGTGTAAAACCGACAAGTCAGTTTACACTTCCCGGAAATTTCATTTGAGGGGAGGCAATGTCTTGGTGGTTTTATCATCAGCAAACAGCCTCCCTGATCAGAAACCCTCGGGGCAGAAATCCTGCCTGCCATGACCTTCCGACAATCAGCTACTGCTGGTACAACATCCACCTGAGATCTACATCACTGGTGGGTCCCAGGCTAGACGTGAGAGATGGCAGGTGGTGGGGAAGTTCATGGAGAAGAAATTTGAAGGAGGTTGGCAGCAAGGGTTAGGGGTTGACCCTTAGTGGACACCCCTTCCTGATGCTAGGACCCTCGATCAGGCACTGAGTACCTTTGACTGAGACACCCCTCCTGGGAGCCCAGAAGCAACTCCACATGAGTTTGCTTATTATACAGCTTGTTTGACGATCCCTGACCTGCTGCTAGGTTAATACTAGCACCAGCATTAATGGCCATCTTAAGGGCCTTAATTTTGCAGTGGAGCTGGATAGCTGTCCATAAACAGCCTTCACAATGGAATGAATCTGGAAGGAAGTGGATGGTGGCTGGGTCCCAACCCTCCCCCACCACCAAATCAAAGGGCAACATGGTGGCACAGTGGTTAGCACTGCTGCCTCACAGCACCAGGGACCCGGGTTCAATTTCACCGTTGGGTCACTGTATGTGCAGAGTCTGTTTCCTCCAGGTGCTCCAGTTTCCTCCCACAATCTGCTGGTTAGGTGCACTGGCCATGCTAAATTCTCCCTCAGTGTACCCAAATAAGTGCTAGGGTGTGGCAACTAGGGGATTTTCACAGTAACTTCATTGCAGTGTGAATGTAAGCCTACTTGTGACACTAACAAATAAATAGACAAGCTTACCACAGGGGACAACATAATGTTTCATTAGAATCATCATAGAAATTTCCAGCATGGAAACAGGCCCTTCAGCCCAACTTGTCCATAGCGCCCCTTTTTTTTAGAAGCTCTAAGCCAATGTTAGTAAATATTAGGTTGCAAATTTTGTATTCAAAAAATGGAAGTAATATTTTATGCTTCCAAAGGGAGAATGATAGGATCCTTTTAATGGGAAAATCAACATATTTGGGATTCAGATTCAAGATAATAAATCAAATGACTAAGACCATAAAATGTTAATGGAATACAGTGCTTAATGGCAGGCGGTATGGAATGGAAAGGCTGGAATGTAATGGTGGATCTATGTAACAGTTTAGTCAGACCACAGTTAGTGCAATGTGTACAGCTTGGGATCTACTCCGCAGGAACTGTATTGAAGCAATAAAAAGAGTACAACACAATTTGTTCTCACATTTAAAAAAGTCAAATTCTATTATAGAATCAAAAAATCAAATAAGCAATTCAGAAGAAACTATTTACCTTCCTTTCAGGGAGAATGTGGTAACATCACTGGACTCACCATCCAGAGGCCTAATCTCTAGGGCAGGGGTTCAAATCCCACTACAGCAGCTGATAGAATTTGAATCCAATTCATAAATCTGGAAGTATAGTTTCATATGTAATGGTGACCATGACAACTGTCATCAATCATCATAAAAAGACATCTCATTTCACCATGTCCCCTTAGGGAAGAAAATCTGCCATCCTTACTTGGTCTGACTCCAGATCCCCACAGTGAGGTGCTTGACTCCGAAATGGCCCAGCAGGTCACTCAGTTCAAGCACAATTAGGGATGGACAACAAATGCTGGCATCCGTCCCAAAACAGGAAAAGAAAAACGGTTGTGAGGCTATGGAGCTGCCTACCACAGGGAACAGTTGAGGCAAATATCATAAGATGTATTTAAGGGAAGGTTGGATAAACATGCGAATGAAGGGGATGGAAGTATGCTGGTAGATTTAGATGAGGGAAGATGGAGGGAGGTTTGGGTAGAACATAAAAACAAGCATTGACTCATCGGTCCAAATGGCCTGATAGATTGGAGAGTTTGGGACTGGTTTCCTTGGAGTAAAGGAGGGTGAGAGGAAACTTGATCGAGGTTTTCAAGACCCTGAGGTATTTAGACAGTGTGCACGATGACAAACTGATTACACTCAAGAGAGCATCAAAAACGAGAGGACACAGATTCAAGGTAATGGACATAAGGAGTAAAAGTGATGTGAGGGAATATTTTTCACCCAAAGGGGAGTTGGAGTCTCTAACGAACTTCCTGAGTGGGTGGAGCAGATTCGATCGAGGTATGCAAAATGGAATAAGATTGCTGTCTGAAAAGAAAGAATGTGCAATGTTACAGGGATAAAACAGGGGAGTGGGATTAGTAGAATGCTCATTCAGAGAGACAGTGCAGACTCGATGGGCTGAAAGGCCTCCTGCTGACCTATAAAGGTTCTGTGCATCTACATGCATATATATGTAAGCACAGACTCACGAGACTGTTAGCTGATGTGAAATAATATAAATATGAGTTAAGGCTTCACAAAATGTAACTATTTTCATTGGAACATAGAGGTCACCAAATGGTTCAATAGAGGCTTTTAAAAATATGAAAGAATGGGACAAAGTACTTGGAAATTAGTTACTTCCGATAGGTACTTATTTTGACTTATATTTCCTCCGGGCCCAAGGGGACAAAGGGCAGCAAAACCTCACCACCAGCCTTGCTCCATCATTTTCATTCCAGCCCAAGTGGTGCCCTATCCTTGAAGGCGATGCTTAAGTGTATTCCACTAGGTTTCTTTGCTGTTCTCTCCGGATATTTAAGCAATCTACAACTCAAGGACATTGATACAGATAGTGTCTTAGAGTTGGAACAGAGCTAACCATGTATTGTGGAATGTACGAGTGTTCTTCACAGCAGAGACTCTGTATGTATTTAAGAATAGGCTAGATAAGTGATTGAAGGAAAGGAGTGTAAATTGTAACAGAGTCACTTCATTTGATATTTATTTCATCACGATGCCTGCATTATTGGCCCTTGCGGTTCACATCAATTACTCAGTTAAAATCTTTTACTGAAGTTAAAAGTAGATCTTAATGGAAGTAAAAATGGGGAGGGAAATGTTTATTTTTTTAAATTCATTGAGAGATGTGGGCATCACTAGCTAGACCACCATTTGTTGCCCTTGAAAATGTGGTGATGAGCTGCCTTTTTGAACTGCTGCAGTCCCTATTGTGCAGATACACCCACAGTGCTGAAAGGGTCAGAGTTCCAGCATTTTGACTCAGCAACAGCGAAAAAACAGGGATATATATCCAAACCATTTTACACCATCACACAAGGTTAACATTATCCACAAACTTTTTCAGATTTTCTTTTATTCAGTCATAGGATGTAGGCATCGCTGGCAAAGCCACCATGATTTCTTACTCATCCCCAGCCACCCTTGATGGCTCGACCAAGTGGCTTTCTCAACCTGCTGCACTGCACCCAATACTGACAGTTCAGTAGCAGTTTGATACAACTGCATGGCTTGTGAGGCCTTTTCAGAGGGTAGTTGAGAGTCAGTCACATTGTTGTGAGTACATGTCGGCTAAACTAGGAAAGAGGCTGCAGACACCTTACCCTCAAGGAAATTAGTGAATCAGGTATATTACATAAGAAAGTCACACAAACATTGTACAAATCATGATTTCAGTGGAGTCAGACTTTAAAGGACTCTCACCTGGAAATCACATCCATGTGTGTTATTCTTTGGAAAGATGCCAGAGGAAAGGAAGAATCATGATCACGTAAATCAATTTATATTGAGAAAGAAGGATGACAAAGTGAGCAACTACATCGTACCTCAATAGCTTTAATAATCTGAATAAATGTACTGAGCAAACCTATTTGTCTCTACTTCTCATTTCTTCTTTGGAAGTGTTTGGATAAAGAGAGACAAGCTCCAGATGGCCAGTGATGTCTTATGGAGATGTTCTTCAATTAATTTGTAGACTTACGAACATAATTTCTTGAAGACAGTAACACAATCCATCTGGCTGTACAAGTTGTGCTTCCTGATATTAATTCCATGGAAGAACCTTTAATAACAGAACACAATCCTCGGTATGGAAGTAGAAGGAAAACAATAATAGCTATCCATCTTCAATTGTTGTCAGGGCAGTTGTTTATGACCAGACAAAAAAATGATACAGCGGTACATTTCAAGATTTACTGGTGCAGAGCTTTGTACAATAGGAATGAATACAAGGACTCAAAGTGCCAAAACCATGCAACAATGCATGGCTCACACATTTTCTTGTTCATTAATCACAAGGGTTAGAAACCAGATGCACTCAAAGTTTCCAATAATGGTATCCGTTGTGCAAATCATAGATCAGGGGAGCACTACACAGTAACATTTACCACATCGAGCATCCTGTGGAGCAGCATGGTAGCACAGTGGTTAGCACTGCTGCCTCACAGCCGCCAGGGACCTGGGTTCAATTCCTGGCTTGGGTCAATGTTGATATGAAGCTTGCACATTCTCCCCTTGTCAGTGTGTGTTTCCTCCCACAGTCTGAAAGACGTGCTGGTTAGGTGTATTGACCCAAATAGGTGCTTAAATGTGGTGACTAGGGCAGTTGCCCAGTAACTTCATTGCAGTGTTAATGTAAGCCTTATTTGTAACCAATAAATAAACTTTAAACTTTCACTTGAAAAGCAAGAGAGACAATCAACACCAGATTTAAGTAGTGACATTAATTGAATAAGAACATAAGAACATAAGAAATAGGAGCAGGAGTAGGCCATCTAGCCCTTCGAGCCTGCCCCGCCATTCAATAAGATCATGGCTGATCTGAAGTGGATCAGTTCCACTTTCCCGCCCTCTCCCCATAACCCTTAATCCCCTCTCTTATCAAGAACCCATCAACCCGCTTCTTAAAAATATTTAGCGAGGCAGCCTCCACCACTTCAACGGGCAGAGAATTCCAGAGATTCACCACCCTTTGAGTGAAGAAGTTCCTCCTCAACTCCGTTCTAAACCGCCTCCCCTTTATCTTGAGGCTGTGCCCCCTAGTCCTACTGTCTTTTTTGAGCGGGAAGAGTCTCTCCACCTCTATCCTATCCATCCTAAAGCCTCTTAAAATATTTCATTGGAACACAGATAACAAGACACTGAGTAGAAATGGGAAAAGGATCACACTGGCAACTAAAGAACTGGAACATGGAGATAGGTTTTGTAAAAGTTTTTTGAGGAGATGGGAGAAGGGTGGGAAGCAGGGGAGGAAAGGATGAAGGAAGGAAGCAGGAAAGACAGAATGGAGGAAGAAGGAAAGGAAGGAGAGAGAGAGGGAGGGAGGAGCAAATACTTCCATTGTAATGTCACTATGTCCCAAAGTACTTTACAGTTACACGGAGGGAGGCAGGGATAACACTGCAGACAGTAATATCATCAAGCACTCATTGCCAAAGCTATCGCGTACCAATCAGCCTTTTAAAGTCAATTTAGCTCTGTGGATAACATTCTTACTTGCACTTAAATGATTGAATGTACAAATGTCTGACACTCCAGGGAGATGCTGAATGAGGATTATGTTGTCAGAAGTGTTGGCTTTCAAGTGAAGCATCTTATGGTTACTCCAGCAGTTCAGATACACATTATTCCTCCCTAACTATCGTTTGGCTTACTGCTGCATGCAAAATGTGCAGTATTTGCATACATAGCAACATTGTTGCATTCAAAAGCAATTGCTGCATGTGATATAATTTTCAGAACTATCATATTAATATATTAACCTATACTTGTAGTTACTTGAAGGCAAATATGTCGTTGCAGGACTATGGGGAAAGAACAGGGAAATAGGATTTTGCAGAGAGCCAGCATTGGGAAATGAAAAGCTGACTGGCCTCCTACTGTGCTGCAACCATTCGATGACTCCATATGCACTTTAAGATATTCCTGAGAGATATAAGTCAGCACTTTGTTTGAAACACATACATTTCTTTTCAACCCAAACCAGTTGCTACTTGGCCCATGTAATACCTGTGCCAGTAACCAACTAGGAAAGGATGTACAACTCAATTTGCTTCTGGCGTAACACTTACTTTAGCCTGCATACCAGTGATGGTGCAGATATCCGGTCTCAGATTAAAGCAGCTAAATTAGTTTGTTAACCAAGAAGCAAAAGCAAACAGCTGAACAGCTGACCATAACTAATAGTGTAAAATTGCTACGCCCTGAATTGGAAATCACTGAAACATTCCATATAAAATGTTCAACACTGCAATGATTAAATATTCTGCTAAACTTATTCCAAATAAGATAATGTATTATTTAAATAATATTTTCTTGCCTAAAAGCCCTGCATGACAGTTTTGGAAACCTTGTCCCATCATTCACTCAGGTCATTACAATCTGTTTCCAATGCCATATATCTTATTTTTTCAGTTGATTATATTCTCCCCATTCTTTTATTTCCAGTTCAGCTCCACCTTAATGGCTTGAATTTAGGCTTGCGGAATGGTGCATGGCCAACAAGTCATTGAAATGAAGTTCTTCTATTTGGTACTTTCACTGAGGCATTCACCCACTTCAGATGAAGTCACCAACAATCATGAAACATAGGCAAAAATATCTCCTGCTGATTCCATCTATCCAGCACCGCCTCAGGGGATGAATGAGCAGTCCTCCAGGTTGAACACTGGTTGGGAGAAGCACTGAGGCTAACAAGGGCACAGAATGCACTTGGGGTAAGGACATCAATGTCCATCACCAAAGGTGGCTCAGGCATGTAACTGCTGACTGAAACCAAAAGAGAAAATGCTGGAAAATCTCAGCAAGTCTGGCAGCATTTGTACGGAGAGAAAAGAGCTGACATTTCGAGTCCAGATGAACTTTGGCAAAGGCTTTTGCCAAAGCCACACAGCTCCTGACTTCATTACAGCCTTGGTTCAAACATTGACAAAAGAACAGAATTGAAAAGGTGAGGTGAGAATGAACGCGATTGACATCAAGGTCACGTTGATCTTATATGGCACCAAGGAACCCTAACAAAAGTCAATATGAATCAGGAGGAAACCCCTCTGCTGATTGGATTCATACCTGGCACAAAGGAAGATGATTGTGAATGTGGAGGCCAATCATCTCAGTCCCATGATATCAACAGCAGCTGTTCCTCAGGGTAGTGTCTAGGCCCAACCATCTTCAGTTGCTTCATCAATGACTTTCATTCCATCACCAGAAGTGGTGATGTTGGCTGATGACTACACAATGTTCACTGAAACTCCCACTGAAAAAACAATGTTCAGTACTATTCACAACTGCTCAAATGCTGAAGCAGCCCATCACTGCATCAAGACCTAGACAGCATTCAGGCTTGGGATGATAAGTGACAAACAATAGTCATATTTCAAAAGTGCTAGGCAATGACTATCTCCAAGAGAATCTAACCATCTCTTCTTGACATTCAATGGCATTACCATCACTGAATCCTTCCATTGACCAGAAGCTGAACTAGACCAGCCACACAAACACTGTACGAAGACAGGTCAGAGGCTAAGAATGCTGCAGCAAGTAACTCACCTCCTGACTCCCAAAGCCTGTCCACCATCTACAAGACACAAGTAAGAATTTTGATTGATATTTGATGGATATTCTCCATTTGGAAGTGTGCAGCTCCAACAACACCCAAGAAGCTCAGCACATTGCAGGAAAAATCAATCCACTTGCTTGGCACCCCATGCACCATCTTAAACATTCACTCCCAGTACATTATTAGCATTGTCACTGGACTAGTAATCCATAGACCCAGCAATGCTTTGGGGACCAAGGTTTGAATCCTACCATGGCAGATGATGAAATTTGAATTCAATAACAAAAGAATTGGAATTAATGATGACCATGAAACATTGTCGATTGTCATGAAAGTCCAGCTGGTTCATTAATGTCCTTTAGGGAGGGAAACTTGCCATCCTTACCTAGACTGGCCTACATGTGACACCAGATCCACAGCATTGTGATTGACTATTAAATGCCCTCTGAAACAGTCTAGCAAGTTGTTCAGTCAAGAGCAATTAAGGATGGGCAATAAATGTTGGCCTAACCAGCAACACCCACATCTTGTAAATGAATAATTAAAAAAGCACTGATGCACAGCGGCAGCAGTCTGTACCATCTACACGATGCACAGCAGCAACTCACAAAGATGCCTTGAACACCATTTTCCAAACTCACAATCTCTAGGACAAGGGCAGCAGACACATGGGAACACCACCAACTGGAAGTTCCCATAAAGCCACAAACCATCCTGACTTGGAAGTATGTCACCGTTCCTCTACTATCACTGGGTCAAAATCCTGGAACTCCCTCATGAACTTCCTATGTACCTACACTACATAGACCGTATCTGTTCCAGAAGGCAGCTCACTACCACCTTCTCAAGGGCAACAAGCCAACAATGCCAAAGAGAATTTGTCCACGTGATCTCCAGAAATTGTTTCAATTGCTGAATATAAGAGTTGGGACGTCTTGTTGAAGTTGTACAAAACATTGATAAGGCCACACTTGGAATTCTGTGTACAGTTCTGGTCACTCTATTATAGAAAGATATTATTAAACTAGAAAGAGTGCGGAAAAGATTTTTCAGGATGTTAGTGGAACTGTCAGACTCAGCGTGAATAGGCCCCACCCCCCGAGCTTTTAATGATATTCACGATTGTGACCTCTGCAGCGCACAGTGTGTGAGGAATTCGAGTCTGAACTCCCACTGAAAAAACAATTGTGATTTACACCAGTTTTCCCGCGAATTCAGCACTTAGAATTTTTTGGGGAGAATCGGGCCTTATGACTCTAAGGGATCAGAGAGGAATTTTCCTGAGCATTTTCTCCCTTTTTATCTTTTTCTCTGTTTGCCCTCCTGAAGATGACATGGCTGTGGGTTGGAAAAAAGTGGCTAACCATGATGTCTCAATTGCTAAAAGTGTGGGACAAGCTTGATGCATTGTCCGATATTTCCCGCCCATCATTTCCAAGTGTTTTACGCAACTTGTTGTCTCGCCAATTTTCCTGTCCTGAGCATGTATGTGCTTTCCAACTTCCACAACGCCAAGAGGAAACCAACTTACAAAAACCAAGCACGAAGCAGAATTAATCTCCTTACCATTTCCAGCCTTCTGTCCAAATCAAGATTTCCTGTTGCTGTTAAAAAAAAAGTGTTTGAGTTTGGAGAGCACCTTCTCATGTCAAAACATCTCAGTGCATCCAACGGTAGATTTCTTTTTTGAAAAGCAGTGACCTTTTTATAAGTTAATACATCAACTGTCCCATGGCCGCAAGATGAGATGAAGGAGCAGACATTCTGTTTTTCGGTGGATGCTGGTTAAGGGAAGGAATGTTGGTTGACGTACTGGATGAAATCCTTGCTCTCCCAGAGGTGCCAAGAATTATTTAACATCCACATGAACCACTAAAATAAGCAGACAGGGCCTAAGTTGAATGTCTCAGCCAGTACCTTTGACCTTAATTAGCCAAAGCTTTGATTGGAGCTTGGGAGGAGGGTGGTGAGGGGATGGGGGAAGCAAATGACTCTTCAGTAACCATGCCAGCATAATTAAGGACCACACTTACCCCGGACATTCTCTTTTCCACCTTCTTCTGTCGAGAAAAAGACACAAAAGTCTGAGGACACACACCAACGAACTCAAGAACAGCTTCTTCTCTGCTGCCATCAGACCTTTGAAAGGAATTACCTTGCATTAAGTTGATCTTTCTCTACACCCTAGCTATGATTGTAACACTACATTCTGCAGTCTCTCATTTCCTTCTCTATGAACTGTATGCTTTGTCTGTATAGCGTGCAAGAAACAATACTTTTCACTGTATGTTTATGCATGTGACAATAATAAATCAAACCAAATCAAAAATAAACTACCATGCATCATGTGTCTACATGAGAAGGAAGGGATAGCTATCAAACGATAACATTTCTGAGGAAAAAAGTGGGAATGTTTTGTGTCACTGCGAACATTAGGGGTGTTATGTCATAAGGAATGTGTCATTACAATTTTTTTTATTCATTCATGGGACATGGGTGTCACTGGCTGGCCAGCATTTAATACCCATCCCTGGCTGCCTGAGGGCAGTTAAGAATCAACCACATTGTTGTGGTTCTGGAGTCACGTGTAGACCAGACCAGGTAAGTATGGCAAATTTCCTTCCTTAAAGGACATTAGTGAACCAGGTTGGATTTTCCAACAACCATTTCCTGGTCATCAGTAGATTATTAATTCCAGATTGAATTCAAATTCCACCATCTTCCATGGTGGGATTCGAACTCAGGTCCCCAGAACATTAGCTGAGTTTCTGGATTAATAGTCAAGTGATAATACCTCGAGGCTATAGCCTCCTCTATGTGATTGTACTGTTAAAAAATCCTTGGTGTCTTTCATGCTTGTAGCTGGCCAATGATTCTGAAGAGAATTTATTTTGGAAGCTCTGTTTAAATAATAATATTTTGAATTCTTGCAGAAGGTGTTGTTGGGGGATTTTCAGTCAGAGTCCAAGAAGCTTGCTTCTATGTACAATGAAGCGCTGTGAGCAGCAAGAGTGTATTAAATAATCTCACCTGCCCGGGAACATGGGGCAGCTGGGAAACAGGTGGGGGACAGTGGGGAAGTGAGTAAATGAAGCTGTTTTGAGAATGCAGAGCTGCTGTTAAAAGCAGAAAAATAAATAACCTTTGTAGGCACAAAATAATATTGTTACTCAGAATGTCCTTATCAGCCAGGGCAATGAAATGGTTCCGAACATGTGGAGCTCATCACAACCATGACTCCACGCTGATCAATGCGCTTCATGGAACAAGGTCAATTTCCCAGCTGATAAAAAAAAACAATCTGACAAATAAGCTTGCCTTTCACAATTTTCCTTTACGCCAGGCTTGACTTTAGAGCAGAATTTCAATTCTGAGATGGGATTAAGCTGTGTTGAGAACAGTTCGGAACCACCAAGAATGTGCCCTAATTTTTAAATCGTGAACACGTCCAATATTGCACTGCAATCCAACATTATAACCCACTGCCTCGATTCTTTGTTTTTCTCTCTGTCTCTTCCCCTGATGTGGGCATTGCTGGCGAAGCCAACATTTATAGCCCATTCCTAATTACCCTTGTGGGTGTGGACAAACGGAGCAGACGCACTTGGAGGGTGAAATTCAGCATCGATCGAGATGTGAAACAGGCACTGTGGGATTGGATGCCCATTGTACACGCTGCCATTTTCCTCTCAAAACATTTCATTGTGTACTTTCTACGGGATGTACTCCTGGAAACGACCGAAAGTCCCTTTGAACAACTCCTAAACTCACAAACTTAACCACCAAGGCCAACAGTGTCATGGAGGGAGCTGGAGATCTGGATTTAAGAGGCCCTGGATGAGAGGAGAACCTGGGGGTAACACCTTGGGGAGGACTCTTTGTGGGCTCAGGAAACCAATTAATATGGGAGACCATCTCTGCCCACTACCAACATATGCAGGGTAACGTGCCAAGCTGCTTGCCTGGCATGGACCCTTCATTTATTGGTTTAATCCCTGTAGCGGTGGGATGAGACTCTTATTTTGGCATTAATTTCCCACTTTAGGGCCTCAATTTGCTCACTAGCAGGTGGGGCAGCTGGCACCTTGACCACCACTGGCAAAGGTTTTGGTGGGGGCAAGGACATACAGATAGGTGGTGGGCAGGCCATGCATGACTTACAATGCACCTTCAAACCTGCCAACAAGGTAGCGTTAAAATCAGCCTATTGGAGCAAAGGAATATCGAAACAGGACTTGGCCACTCAGCCTCTTGAACATCTTCCACCATTCACTGAGAATATGGATGATCTGAAGGTCCCACCCAAGCTGAATTTTAACCTGATGGCACTTTCACTGTGCTTGGGCTGGATATTGTTTACCAGCCATAAAAAAAGAGTAAAGCCCACTGCTGTACCTGTACAAAGTCCATAATCATGCATTTTAGTAGGAATCATCAAGCAAAGATTAGGTAGGTGATTAGCCAGAGTCCATAAGGCAGCCCATAAGGAAATTCCAATTTCCATATGACGATCACTAAAAAACCTACCCTGGGAGACATGCAGAGGCCATCAGGAAGAAAAGAAAGGTGCATAAAAGGTTCAGAGTGCTAGGAGATGTTAATGATCTAGAGGGGTATAAGGCTTGTAGAAAGGAGCTTAAAAAGGAAATTAGGAAAGCCAGAAGGGGTCATGAGAAGGCCTTGGCGGGTAACATTAAGGAGAATCCCAAGGCCTTCTACAAATATGTGAAAAGTGAAAGGATGAGAAGAGAAGGGATAGGACTTATAAAAGGTGAAGGGGGAAAAGTCTGTGTGGAACCGGAAGAAATGGCAGAGGTGCTTAATGAGTACTTTGCCTCGGTATTCACGGTGGAAAGTGATCTGGGAGGTTGTACTACAGGTTTGCGGCAGTCTGAAAAGATTGAGCATGTGGATATTAAGGAAGAGGATGTGTTAGAACTTTTAAACTCTATCAAGATAGACAAGTTGCCGGGACCAGATGAGATGTACCCCAGGTTACTGTGGGAGGTGAGGGAAGTGATTGCAGAGCCCCTGGAGATGATCTTTGTGTCGTCAATGGAGATGGGAGAGGTTCCGGAGGATTGGAGGATTGCAGATGTTGTTCCTATTTTCAAGAAAGGGAACAGGGATAGCCCGGGAAATTACCGACCGGTGAGTCTGACCTCAGTGGTTGGTAAGATGATGGAGATGCTTCTGAGGGACAAGATTTATGAGCATTTGGAGAAGTTTAGAATGAGTAGAAATAGTCAACATGGTTTTGTCAAGGGCAGATCGTGCCTTACGAGCCTAGTTAAGAACAAAGAACAAAAACAGCCCGGGAAACAGGCCCTTCGGCCCAATGAGCCCGCGCCGCCATCTCAACACCACCAGTCCCCCTCTCCAACCACGACCCTTGTCTAATGTTTTATGGCCATCCAGATTGAGGGAAAGTGATTTAGGGACAATTTATTCCTGCCAATCAGCCTAACAGCACATCTTTGGGGTGTGGGAGGAAACCGGAGCACCCGGAGAAAACCCACGCAAGCACGGGGAGAATGCACAAACTCCCACAGACACCGGCCCAAATCCATGTGTCTGCACAGCAATCAGCGATAGTCACTGAGCTGTCGTCTTGCCCAGTATCTGGTCCAGTTTAGGCACATACTAACGACATGAAGCACTAGGCCAATCTTGAACAACCAAGAGCAGCCCCAGTACGACCCATTGCGTGTATGCCCCTCGCTGGACACAAGGCGGACCGACTTAAAACCTGTGAATGAAAAGGGAAAAACAAAACATTATTATTGTATCATATCCATTTACCTTACCAGGGACGCCCCAATGCTAATGACCCTTATTTAAAACAATCTCCTATATCCACCCATCTCCAACCCAGTCATGTGCCCGTCTAAGTTACTCTTAAATGACTCTAGCGTGTAAAGTTGAGTTCTTTGAGAATGTGACTGAGCACGTTGACGAAGGAAGAGTGGTAGACGTGGTTTACATGGACTTCAGCAAGGCGTTTGATAAGGTCCCCCATGCAAGACTTCTTGAAAAGGTGAGAGGGCATGGGATCCAGGGGGCTTTGGCCTTGTGGATCCAGAACTGGCTTGCCTGCAGAAGGCAAAGAGTGGTTGTGGATGGGTCTTTTCCTGCATGGAGGTCGGTCACCAGTGGAGTGCCCCAGGGATCTGTTCTAGGACCCTTGCTGTTTGTCATTTTCATAAGTGACCCAGATGAGAAAGTGGAGGGATGGGTTAGTAAGTTCGCAGACGATACAAAGGTTGGTGGTGTTGTGGATGGTCTGGAGGGATGTCAGAAGTTGCAGCGTGACATAGATAGGATGCAAGACTGGGCGGAGAAGTGGCAGATGGACATCAACACGGATAAATGTGTAGTGGTCCATTTTGGCAGGACCAATGGGATGCAGGAGTACAATATCAAGGGTAGGAGTCTTAGCTGTGTTGAAGAGCAGAAGGATCTTGGGATCCGGGTCCATAGGACTCTTAAATCGGCCTCACAGGTGGAGGATGTGGTCAAGAAGGCGTATGGTGTACTGGCCTTCATTAATCGAGGGATTGAGTTTAGGAGTCGGGAGGTAATGCTGCAACTTTATAAGACCCTAGTCAGACCCCACTTGGAGTACTGTGCGCAGTTCTGATCGCCTCACTATAGGAAGGACGTGGAAGCTATTGAAAGGGTACAGAGGAGATTTACAAGGATGTTGCCTGGATTGGGAGGCATGCCTTATGAAGATAGGTTGAGGGAGCTGGGACTCTTCTCCCTGGAGAGACGAAGGTTGAGCGGCGACCTGATAGGGGTTTATAAAATGTTGACAGGAATAGACAGGGTGGATTCTCAGAGGCTATTTCCCCGAGCTGAAATGGTCGCTACGAGAGGACACAGATTTAAGGTGCAGGGGAGCAAGTACAGAGGATATGTTAGGGGTAAGTTTTTCACTCAGAGGGTGGTGAGTGAATGGAATCGGCTGCCATCGGTGGTGGTGGAGGCGAACTCACTGGGGTCTTTTAAAAGACTTCTGGATGAGTATATGTGATCTAATGGGATTGGGGATTATAGATAGGTCTATGGCTTAGTAGGTATAGAAGTGATCGGCGCAACTAGTGGGCCGAAGGGCCTGTTGTGCTGTAGTGTTCTGTGTTCTATGTTCCATGAATCCCACAAAACAGCCACCACTGATGTCTCCCAGCTCACTGCGCTGCTCGAGTAGTGTAGCGAGCTGGGAGAATCGCCCCCAATGCCTTCATTCCCTTAAAATCATTAGTATTATGTTACTGCTGGATTACTAGACCCTCAGACCCTAACAGGTGGCATGATGGCACAATGGTTAGCACTGCTGTCTAACAGCTCCAAGGACCTGGGTTCAATTCCCAGCTTGGGTCACTGTCTGTGTGGAGTTTGCACATTCTTCTCAGGTCTGCGTGGGTTTCTTCTGGGCACTCCAGTTTCCTCCCACAGCCCAAAGATGAGCACGTTAGGTTCACTGGGCATGTTAAATTACCCTTAGTATCCTGGGACGTGTAGGTTAGAGGGGTTAGCATGGTAAATATGTAGAGTTACAGGGATAGGACCTGAGTGGGATTGTTGTTGGTGCAGACTCAATGGGCCAACTAGCCTCCTTCTGCACTGTAGGATTCAATGAGCATGGTATAAGTATGGGTGTATCACACTGCCTTACAAACATGCCCCCTGACATAGATTCTATGATTCAGAACATGTCCTCAAGTTCTTTATGGAAGATTCTATGCTTTACTGAAACTGCTACCAAATCAAATTGGATTTGGAGCATAGCACCTTGTTACAGAATTCAGCCACTAGTTTGATCTACCTTTATTTGACCAAATCATTTGTTGAAGTATTTGAAAATAGATTTATCTTTATCTTGCTCCTGGCTAGGATTCAAAGGTTGTTTGGCAGCATGCAGAGTCACAATTATATAATTTACCATCCATAGCACACACTGGCTCCCAGGCAGCACCAAACCAACAGTGTGTCTCTTATAACATGATTTAGAACATAAGAACATAAGAACATAAGAAATAGGAGCAGGAGTAGGCCATCTGGCCCTTCGAGCCTGCCCCGCCATTCAATAAGATCATGGCTGATCTGTCGTGGCTCAGTTCCACTTTCCCGCCCTCTCCCCATAACCCTTAATCCCCTCTCTTATCAAAAACCCATCAACCCGCTTCTTAAAAATATTTAGCGAGGCAGCCTCCACCACTTCAACGGGCAGAGAATTCCAGAGATTCACCACCCTTTGAGTGAAGAAGTTCCTCCTCAACTCCGTTCTGAACCGCCCCCCATTTACTTTCCCTTGACGCACATCTCATGAAACATAAGCTGCAACATCACTGTCCAGTTCCATAAGTGACATTAAAAACTAGGCAGATGGATTGGAGCACGAACATCTTTAGCAAGCTATTCCAATAAAGCAATGATCCAACACTCAGAAAACCCCCAAGGTGAATCCAGAGGTGGGACACAGGCTGCACAACAGGAGGGTGTGGGAAATGGAGACAATAGGCTGAACCGATTCACAATAATGAGGCAACAGTGGGAAATGTTGATAATGCTACAACTAGCCAAACACGACCTAGAAGAACAAGGCTTTTTATCATCAGGGCATTTATTAACACTGGAACTTCTCTCCTCTCCTGTGTTATATATATGACTCCATATTATATCACAATTCACTTCACATGTAATGAACTATTCTGAAGTGCAGTAGCTATTAGTGTCCTGCTGTTTGCACACAGCAAGCTTCTACAAATAACAAGGTGGATGACGAATCTTTGGAGCTGATGGCTAAGCAAGGAATATTGGCCAAGACACTAAAAGTGTCTCCCACAATTCCTTTGAATATTGCGTTTTGACATCTTCCTGAACCGTCAGGCCAGAGAGACATGGGCCGGACTTTTCTCGCAGTTCACGTCCTGCACCTTTTTCAAGCGAGGGCGATGGATTTGGCTCTCAGCCAAATCCCCATTCACTGCAGCAGGACTGGAAAATCCCTCCAATGTGAACAGTGGGAAAGTCCTCCCCCTACCCCCATAGTTTTGTTTCAACAGGACCTGATGACAAGGTATTGATCTTTACATGTGAGGGCCACGTAAAATGCTGCCGATTAACTCAGTTCACTTTTCACAGATGCTGCCAAACCAGCTAAGGATTTTCATCATTTTCTGTTTTTGTTCCAGTTTCCAGCATCCATAATGCACCAGTTCCTCAGCTCTGCACTTCAGTGTCAGCCTAGTCTGTACTTGGGTCTTGGATTGGGGGGGTAGAACACTCAATCTCTTCATTCAGAGAAATAGATGCTATCAAATGACCTAAGTTGGTGTTGTCAAATGACCTAGGGGACTTTCATTGCAGTGTTAATGTAAGTCTACTTGTGACACTAATAAATAAACTTTAAACTTAAATTTTAAAGTTGTTACTTAGGTGCACTTGTGACTTTGAATAAAGTGCATGAGGAATTAAGGACTACACTCAGAATTTCTCCGATTAGCATTGCTGCCTCAGGGCGCCAGGGACCCGGCTTCGATTCCCTGCTTGAGTCTGTGTGGAGTTTGCAGGTTCTCCCCATGTCTGTATGGGTTTCCTCTGGGTGCTCCTGTTTCTACCCATGGTCCGAATATGCTGGTTAGGTGCATTGGCCATGCTAAATTCTCCCTCAGTGTACCTGAACAGGCGCCAGCGTGTGGCGACTGGGGAATTTTTCATAGTAACTTCATTACCTGCTTGTGACTCTAATAAATAAACTTTAAATTTATTGCTGAGGGGGGGGTGAGATGTTAACCCAATGCGTACCTGTCTGTCACATAATTCACATGGACAGCAAAACCCTCATGGCACTATCTGAAGAGGAGGAAGGAATTCTCTCAGAAGCATGACTAATAAATTTCCCTCAATCAAAACTGTTGCGAAAGCTATACCTTCACAAACTATGGTGAAGGATCCTCCAGCTGTGAAACGTGAGCTGTATTCTATTCTCTCTGCAGACTTGCTGAGATTTACCAGCATTTTCTGTTTCTGTCTTCACAAATTGTATTTTTCTTTTAAAATATGGAAAGACACTTTATTATCTAGCCATTTGGATGCTGACCTGGAGTTTTTTTTAAGAAGGATCATAAGTTCACCTTTGGTCTGCCAACAACCATGTCTTTTCTAAGAAATCCCTTGATCAGCATGGTAGTTGAGGAGCTGTTTATTTATTTTGAACTGCAATCAATTTATTTGATGGGGATAAAGTAGTAAAGACCTGTGATTTACTGGAAATCACAAGACAGAGGCAAGCAGTTTTGGACTGGTGGTTTTTGAAATCAGTTGTGAATAAACTGAGAAGGAAGCCCTGCCCTAACTCACTCTCTCCCTGTCTTACCAAAAATTGTGTGTGGTTATCAACCAACTTGTCTGCATTTGGAAACCTGAAAAGCTGAGATTAGAAGAACTTTTCCAGCTCTATATTCTCCTACATGCCAAAGCTCCATTGGTGAAAACCTCCAGACAACTATCGGGTTTACTGACCTGTCTTCACATGAGTGAAGTCCAGATTGGCAGTATCTAAAACCCTGTAAACTTTATCCTTTATAAAATTTACCCTCCAAAGCCCATGTCTGCAGAAACCCAATCTGTTTGTCCTTTGTGTGCATGTGTATGTGTGTGCGTAGTGTGTGTGTGCATGCACGTGTGTACATACGTGTGTGTGTGTGTGTGTATATACGTGTGTACGTGTAGGTGTGTATATAAGCATGTGTATGTATGTTGGGCTATCTTTAAAAAGGGATAGATAGTTATAACTCCAAACTACATTTTGTGTATGCACCAGTCCTTGCAAATTGTAATAAAAAGTAACTTTTGTTTTTATAATAAATCAACCATTCTGAGTTTACTGAAAGACGCCAGTTTAAAGTTGCTTTTAGTCTGGATCTAACAGCAGTAAAGATAAATAATTGGTCATTTTGGTGAGTGAATTAAATTTTTTAACTAATGGTGCTACCTAAGGAATAGTGGGGCTAAATCAACTGTGCACTTCTCTCATCCCAGTCATAACAATACACCAGAAAAAAATGATGCATCCTGTTAAATAATCCCTTGGTGTATCAAATGGCTGGGTTTGTATTTGTCTACAAAACTGCGCTTCGGAGTAATTAATGCTTCATCAAGCTCTTTGAAGTTTTTCTGGAAATCATGATAAAATTATGTTCAAGTCTTTCTTTCCAACTGTTTGAGTGCAACAACCCCAAATAGCAATTTACCAGGAGGCCAATCATAAGAATGTTCTAAATTGCTGTCCACAAGTTCAATTAAAACAAATCACAAGTTGTTTATTGCTGTTCCACCCCATTTAGAAACCGAGGATGTATTTGATGCTGGGGCCTTTGTAGTATTCAGGCATCAAATACTTGATAGTGTACTTGGACTTCCGAAAGGCACTTGATGAGTTGTCACGGAATCACACGGTGCAGAAGAGGCCCTTTGGCTCATTGTGTCTCCACAAATACGTGAGAAACACCTGACCTACCTAATCCCATCTACCAGCGTATGGATAACTCTGAATGTCTTGACATGCCAAGTGCTCATCCAGGTACTTTTTAAAGGACGTGAGACAACCCGCCTCTACCACCTCCCAGGCAGTGCATTCTAGACTATCATCACCCTCTGGGTAAAACAGTTTTTCCTCAAATCCCCCCTAACCTTCCTGCCCTTCACCTTGAACTTATGTTCCTTTGTGACCGACCCTTCAACTAAGAGGAACAGCTGCTCCTTACCCACTCTGTCCATGTCCCTCATAATCTTCTGTACCTCGATCAGATCATCTCTCAGTCTTCTCTGCTTGAACGAAAATGAGTCAACCCAAGTCACAACAAAGCTACCACACAAAATAAGAGCTCACAGTGTAGAGAGTAACATATTTGCATGGATAGAAGATTGGTTAGCGAATGGAGCAGAGAGTAAGGATAAATTAGTCATCTTCAGGTCAGCAAACTATAACAAGTGGTGTGCCACAGGGATCAGTGTTGGGACCTCAGCTGTTTACAATCAATATCATCGACTTGGATGGAGGGACCAAACATATGGGTGTTAAATTTGCTGATGACACAAATTTAGGTAGAAAATTAAGTTGTTAAGTGGATACACAGGGTTTACAAAGGGATGTATAGACAGGCTAAGTGAGTGGGCAGAAAATTTGGCTGATGTATTATACTGTAGGAAAATATGAACTTGTCCACTTTGGCAGAAAAAGTAGTAAAACAGATTATTATTTAAGTGGAGAGAGACTTGTGGGGCAGCACTTTGGCTCAGTGGTCAGCACTGCTGCCTCACTGCGCCAGGATCCAGGTTCGATTCCCAGCTTGGGTCACTGTCAGTGCGGAGTCTGCACATTCTCCCCATGTCTGCATGGGTTTCCTCTGGGTGCTCCAGTTCCTACAGTCTGAAAGACATACTGGTTCAGTGCTTGGCTATGCTAAATTCTCCCTCAGTGTAACTGAACAGATGCTGGAGTGTGGGTTTTCATAGTAACTTTATTGCAGTGTTAATGTAAGCCTACTTGTGACACTAATAAATAAATAAACTGTAGAATCCCAAGGTGTAGAGGGACATGGGTGTCCTGGTAAATAGATCACAAAAAGTTTGTATGGATGTGCAGTAAGTGATTAGGAAGGCAAATGGAAAATTGGTGTTTATTGCAAGGAGAATCAAATACAAAAGTAGGAAAGTGTTGCTGCAGCTGTACAGGGCCATTGTGAGACCACACCTGGAGTGTTGTGTGCAGTTTGGGTCTCCTTACTTAAGAAATGATATGATTGCTTTAACGGCAGTTCAAAGAAAGTTCTCTCAATTGAATCCTGGGATGAAGGAGTTATCTCATGAGGAAAGATTAACAGGTTGGATCTGTATCCATTGGAGTTTAGAAGAGTGAGAAGCACTCATATTGAAACATTTAAGATTCTGATGGGGTTTAACAGATTGGTTGGTAAGAGAATGGTACTCCTTGTGGGGGGAGCCTGGACCTGGAGGACACAGTGTAAAAATTAGTAGTCCGTCATTGAAAACTGAGGAGAGGAGCCCTTTTTTCTCTCAGAAGGTCATGAGTCTGTGGTGTCTCTTCCACAGGGGGCACTGCACTCTGGGTCACTGATATATGCAAGGCAGAGACAGATAGATTTTTGATCAACAAGGATGTAAAGCATTTTGCGGGGAGGGAGCAGATAGAAAAATATAGTTGAGGCCACAGTCAGGTTGAATGGCAGAGCAGGCTTTGAATGGCCTTCTCCTGCTCCTTCCTACTGTGCTCTTATAAGTGACAGCACACATAGATGTAAACTTGCGGGATTTTTTTAGGGCTTCCTTAGGGATTATGTAGAGGGACAGGTAGTATTAAGGAAGCAGGGAGGTTGCAGAAGGGCTTGGACAGGTTAGGAGAGTAGGCAAAGAAGTGGCAAATGGAATACAACATGGAAAAGTGAGGCTACGTATTTTGGAAGGAGGAATGGAGGCTAGATTACTTTCTAAATGGGAAAATGCTTAGGAAATCAGCAAGACAAAGGGACTTAGGAGTCCTTGCTCATGAATGTCTTAAAGTTAACGTGCAGGTTCAGTTGGCTGTTAGGAAGGCAAATGCAATGTTAGCATTCGTGTTAAGAGGGCTAGAATACGGGAGAAGGGATGTACTTCCGAGGCTCTATAAAGAGCTGGTCTATTTGGAGTATTGTGGAGCAGTTTCGGGCCCTGTATCTAAGGAAGGATGTGCTGGCCTTGGAAAGGGTCAAGAGAGTTCACAAGAATGATCCCTGGAATAAAGAGCTTGTTGTATGAGGAACGGTTGAGGACTCCGGGTCTGTGTTCATTGGAGTTTAGAAGGATGAGGGGGATCTCATTGAAATTTAAAGGATACTACAAGGCCTGGGTAAAGTGGAGGTGGAGAGGATGTTTCTTCTTGTAGGAAAAATTAGAACTAGAGGGCACAACCTCAGGCTAAAGAGACGATCCTTTAAAACAAAGGTGAGGAGGAATTTCTTCAGCCAGAGAGTGGTGAATCTGTGGAACTCTCTGCCGCAGAAGGCTGTGGAGGCCATTGAATTGTCTTTAAGACAGAGATAGATAGCTTCTTGATTAATAAGGGGATCAGGGGTTATGGGGAAAAGGTAGGAGAATGGGGATGAGAAAAGTATCAGCCATGATTGACTGGTGGAGTAGACTCGATGAGCTTAGTGTCCTAATTCTGCTCTTATGTCTTATGGTCTTATGATCTTATGGTTTCATTTAGGTCTTCATGATTAAACAAGAGTCTGCCCCTGTGAGGAACAAAGATGCCTCAGGGGGTGAGAGGGGTGGAGGAGGTTACAGAGTTTAGGGGGTGCAAGGTCATGGAAGAATTTGAAAATGATTTGAAAGTTTAAACATCAAGGCATCTACAAACCAATGTAGATGAACTGAGGCAGTGCTTTAATGGTACTGTCATTGGACTAGTAATCCAGAGGTCCAAGGTAATGCTCTGGGGATTGTAGTACAAATCCCACCACAGGTGATGGTGAAATTTGAATTCAATAAAAATCTGGAATTAAAATGTCTACTGATTGTCATTGTTAACCATCATAAAAATCTATCTGGTTCACCAAAGGAAGGAAATCTGCTGTCCTTATATGGTCTGACCCAGATGTGACTCCAGAGCCACAACAATGTGATTGACTCTTAAATGCCCTCAGGAATGAGCAATTAGTGCAGCCAGTGATGCCCACATCCCATGACTGAATTTTATAAAAAGGATGAGGGTCTTAGTGGCGGAGCAGACATCCGGCACATTCCAGTCATAAGGCACCCAAAAGGCATCAGGAGAACAGAATCAGTCCTTATGATCCAATTCACAGACAGGACTAACCAGCTCTTTTTGCTGAAATGTTCCGCTTTCACACGCCTCTTTCTATTCTACACAATATTGCTGGGTTCATTATTTCCTTTTAGATTCGAAGCAGGGGATTACCATGCAACGTTTTAGAGCATTATGACCAACTCCCAATTGTTGCACTCACTGTTGAAAGCAGTTGTGAGAGGTTGCTAAGTTCTCAGTCTGCTATCCGGCACTGGGTTTTTGGAATGAGAGTGGGAGAGAGTGAACTTCCTGCCTTGAATAGGTAAAGCAGACCCGGTATATGGTGTAAGAGAAGTTCCATTGTTGTCAGCAATCTGCCTCTCTCTGTGATTAATTTGAATGGAAAGGTACCAGCTGCCAGAAGTCAGTGTCATAAAGAAGTTCAAAATAAACTCTGTACACAGCCAGCTGTAAACTGCATTCAGAAGTAAACCGAGGACAAAGCTACGATGAAAGAGCCAAACAACGTGCAATGGTTGATAATGAGTCTCCCAGGCAGGCAGCAGAAAAACCACTGAGTGGAAAGTCAAAGGCTGCAAAGTCTCTCCTGAAGAGGATGTAGGCTATTTTGTTAATCGCCCCCCACTTTCTTCCCTTTGCTGGGGTGGCTTCCCGTTATGCCAGCATGGGCAACTGAAGAAGCAACGCATGCTATCATGGGGTGGCACGGTGACACAATAGTTGGCTCTCAATGCCAGAGAACCTGGTTCAATTTCAGCCTTGGGTGACTGTGTGGAGATTGCATGTTGTCCTCATGTCTGCGTGAGTTTGGGTGCTCCAATTTCCTCATACACTCCAAAGATGTGTAGGCTAGGTTGATTGGCTATGCTAAATTTAGTGTCCCAAGTTGCGTAGGTTAGGAGGGAAAGTGGGGTAATCACATTGGGTTACGGGGATAGGGTTTGGGTGGGATACTCTGTTGGAGAATTGGTGCAGATGTGATGGGCCAAATGGCCTTCTTCTGCACTTTAGGGAAAAGATATTATTGTGACGTTCCCAATGTTACTGGAATCAAATTGCAACATAGTAAATGCAGTGTACGGATTTATTCCAACTCCAATTCTGGCCAACATTCATTCCCAATATACTGTACCTGCTTTCCATGCTCAACCACTCCCATGTGTGAGAAATATCAATGGGACAGTGTTGGATAATGCATCTGCTGTTCCTTACACAATGGGTAAAAAGCTTTGTTATGATGAAACCCAGGCCAGCAGATGAACAGGCAAAAGGCTCATTGAGAATTGTTGAGAAGCCATGTTTTAGAGACCAGGAAATAAAGTAAACATTGAAGCACCATTGAGGCATTTCTGTCCTCAACCTGCTGCAAAGTTTCCAGTGAAGCCCAACACAAAATGGAGGGAAAGCACCTATTCTTCAGATTTAGCACTTTCCACCCTTCTAGACTCAACATTGAGTTCAACAATCTCAGGCCATGAACCTGTCCTCAATTTTAATTTTTTTCTACCACTCACCCTTCCCCTACCCCCCCCCCCCACCCTTGTAAGTGTTCAGGTTGTATCTTTTTCTCATATTTCGCTATTCACAAATCCTGCTATTTTGTTTTCAGTCAGCACTGACCTTTATTCCACTATTAATATCAGCTTTAGCACTGCTGCCGCACAGCACCAGGGACCTGGGTTCGATTCCAGCCTTGGGTGACCCACTGTGTGGAGTTTGTACGCTCTCGCTGTATCTGCACGTGTTTCCTTTGGGTGCTCTGGTTTCCTCCCAGATGTGCAGGTTGGATTGATTGGTTGTACTAAATTGCCCATAAATATAAAGAAAACTTGCAGGGTAAATACATGGGGTTATGGGGATAAGGCCTGGGTGGGATTGTTGTCGGTGCAGGCTTGATGGGCTGAATGGCCTCCCTTTGCACTGGATGGATTCTATTCTCTGATTCTTTAAAACTATGATTACTCCCTTAGTCTTGTGCCTCTGACATCTTTGTAATTTAATCTCACCTTATCTCTAATCAATCCCTGGCCTGCTATTTTCTCCACCTGCACCCCATTTCCTCCACTTCAACAGCATAAAATCCACCAGATTTTTACCTCTCGTCAGCTCTGCAGAGCCATCCTGGACTCAAAACTCTAATTTTTAGGTGTGATCTCACTAGCCATTCACACCCTGCTGCCTCTGCAAACGAGGACGGTGAATTTGGCACTCAGCCAAATCTCCGTTCACTGTAGCGGGACTAGAAAATCCCGATAGCATCAATGGTGGGAAAATCCACCCCCCCCCCGGGTGCCTCTCTCCACAGATGCTGTGAGGCAGCTGATATTTTTTCCAGCACCTTCTGTTTTCATTATTAAAGTATCATATTGTGCTCACTAAATGCGCCTTGTGAATTGATCTTGACAATTCTGCTCTTTCCTTGAGAGAAGTTAATAAAATTCCATGAATTTTGGGATCTCCATGCCACTGCAGCTTAAGAAATTTCCCACCAACGCTTCCGCTTACCGATGGGGCCTTGGTTTGAACCTTGGAACTGTCTATCCACTCTGGCTAATTTGCTGAGATGTTGATCTCAGGAGAGTGCCCCCGGATGTACCAGTGTGACATTTCTATGTTCCATCCCAACTAGCCTTAAGTCTACTTCAACTAATAGACATTTGTTGGAAAATCTCAGCAGGTCTGTCAGCATCTGTAAGGAGAGAAAAGAGCTAATGTTTCAAGTCCAGATGACCCTTTGTCAAAGCTGACTTTGATATTGATTTGATTTGATTTATTATTGTCACATGTATTAGCATACAGTGAAAAAGTATTGTTTCTTGAGCACTATACAGACAAAGCATACCATTCATAGAGAAAGAAACAAAGGAGTGCAGAATGTAGTGTTACAATCATAGCAAAGGTATAAAGAAAAATCAACCTAATGAAAGGTAAATCCATTCAAAAGTCTGATGGCAGCAGGGAAGAAGCTGTTCTTGAATCGCTTGGTATGTGACCTTAGACTTTTGTATCTTTTCCCCGACGGAAGAAATTAGAAGAGAAAATGTCTGGAGTCTGGAGCCCAAGTGGTCCTTGATTATGCTGATTGCTTTACTGAGGCAGCAAGAAATATTGACGGAGTCAATGGATGGGATGCTGCCTTTGACAAAGGGTCACCTGGACGCGAAACATCAGCTCTTTTCTCTCCTTACAGATGCCGACAGACCTGCTGAGATTTTCCAGCATTTTCCCTTTTGGTTTCAGTAAATTGCTTTTATCCTTTATTCGTTTTAATAGACATTTGTTATCTGATACACAACAGTTTTGTGTTAACTTTAAACCACTGGGGTGTGACCAATGAGAAAAATAAATCTTATCATCTCAGTTTGGAGTGGTTTCAGATTCAGTGTCGGAAGGTGGCCTCCTAAATTATTTTATGGGCCATTCCTGTCATTATTGATTTTAACAAGTTCTGTTCCAAGCAACACTTTGTCAGACTGAACAAATGTACTAAATAAGTGAACAAGAAAGATACATTCAAACATTGGAAAGCATTGTTCAAGAAGTTTTCTTTCCCCTGCCTGTCGTGGTTTTTATCTGGTACTTTGTCTCTCCCAGGAGATTGCATGGCTTTTGGGCTGGGTATGCGGGAAGTCTATATGTATCGCAATACAGAAGATAATGCAGAGGGTGGAATAAACCGGATGGATCTTATCAAGTCTGTAATTGCTTGTATGTTATGTAATGAATGTCCATAGTGAGGTGGGGCTGAAACATGCAGATCAAATAAACAGAAAGAATGTCTAACATTTATATAGCATCTTTCACAACCATAGGACTTCCCAATGTCCTTTCTAGCTAAAGAAACACTTTTGAAGTATAAACACTGTTCTAATGTCAGAAGCTGAGGCTCGATCAATGTTCTTTATTGAAGTCGTATGCTAGCTGAGGTAATGCGACACTTGGTATTGGTTGGGGAGTGGAGAAAGGGGGCGAAAATTAAATTAGCTGCAGAGACCCAAGACTAGTCAGGGAAAAATCACACAAAATTTTAACTTTGGATTGTTATCAAGGCTCCCTCATTAGAAAGGATTGAGTTCCATGAAGAGAAAACCTGAATTTGATTCAAATATCATCCGGTGATCAAGCTATCAAAATCTGAGTTTACAGATTAGAAGTGGAAAGAAAGCATTGGATAAAACCATTTTGAAAACTGTTATCCACCACAGGTGAACTATTTAAAGAAAAATAGGGGACAAAATTGTGGATTGGGGAAATTTACATGTTAATGGTTATAAGGCAAGGCAATATAAAACTATTTTACCCCATCACTGGACCCCTAGGCTAATCCTTTATTTCTCAAGTTGGCACATCTCGTTCAAGTCATCAAGCCCTCTATAATCAAAATAATGTAGAACACAGGTTTGAAAAAACATTAAGGAAAGCTAGAAGTCTGAATTTAATGGAGTCTCCTTTCCAACCAAATATTGCCTGGAGGAAGAGACTGGAGGAAGTGGAAATCTCGAGCATACACTGTCAGTTCCCCAGGGCCCCTTCTATCAGAATTAATCCTGAGAGCGTTTGCAATTTGGGAACCTTCCCCCGTGTGGAAAACAAGAGCTGGACTATCATTCTTCTTTGTCATCACTATTCCACTTCAGAGGACAGAGCCAAGACAGAACTTGTGTAAATCTCAACTCCCCCTGAAGGGCAATGTGTTATTCTTGTATTTGCTTCAAAGTTGAAATTGAAAAAATATTTTATTTCAAAGTCTGGTTTCTGTGGCAAAATGTCAGGTTTAAGTCCAATTTATCTCCAAAACTGTAAATTCCAAGCAAAATTCCTCAGCCCAAGCCAAGCTGGGCAGTGCAAGGATCTGGGACGCAGGATCATAAAAAGTAGTGAGGAAAATGAATAGTTCTAAGATAAATGTTTTTCTGAATTTCGTACCCCTCCACTTCAGAGCTGCCAACTCCCATCTCTTCCCGTTGCCTTCATCGCCTTGGGTCACTTTGTTCTCACAGTGAGTAATGGCAATCGAAAAAGTCCAACACGGTTATTCTTCAATAAAAGATGACTTTTAAAAATAAGACAAATGTAAATGTTGTGATTAAAAAATGTGCATGTCATATTTCAACTGTGACTGGTTTTCTTGATCTCTCTTATGGACCAATTGAGATCAGGAGACTATTGGGATGATACCAATCTCACCTGCATTATGAGATTATTACTATAAGTTACATTATTACTATGACTTATATTACTATAAGCTGTCTCATTTGGAGCTACTAGTCACAGGCAGACTACCCTTGGTCTCTCCATTATGTATTTTGACCTATCATTTAAGAGGCAGTGCACATAACATCCACTCAGTACACATTAGAGCATAACTTAGGGGACTTTTTTATTTGCATCAGGAGGGTTAGGATTCCAAGTGCAACACCTTACCAAAGGATAAGCAGGGCAAGTGAAAGCTTGAGATAAGAAACCTTGTTCAGCTAACACGCAGTAAGGGTTTTAAAATCCTGTAAAGGGTAACCTTAAAGTTTATTCATTATTATCACAAGTAGGCTTACATTAACACCACAATGAAGTTACTGTGAAAATCCCCCAGTCGCCACACTCCAATACCTGTACACTGAGGGAGAATTTAGCATGGCCAAGGCGCCGAACCAGCACATCTTTGGGAGGAAACCAAAGCACCTGGAGGAAACCCATGCAGACACAGGGAGAAAGTGCAAACTCCACACAGGCTGTGACCCCAAGCCAGGAATCGAACCCAGGTCCCTGGCGCTGTGAGGCAGCAGTACTAACCACTGGGTAAGGAATTCAAGTCCTTAGAGAGAATGAATAAATGCCATGGACAATCTAATCACTCTTATCTTCCAATGTGGATGCAATTTACACCAGGTTGATGAGGAATATGAACATACAAATTAGGAGCAGGAGTAGGCCACACAACCCCTCGAGCCTGCTCTGCTATTCAATCAGATCATGGCTAATCTGATTGTAATCTCAACCTCACATTCCTGCCAACCCTCTGATAATCTTTCAGCCCCCTGTTAATCATTCAAGAATCCATCTAGATCTGCCTTAAAAACATTCAAAAATGCTGTTTACACTGCCTTTTGAGGGAGAGAGTTTCAGAGACTCATAACCCTCTCAGAGAATAAATTTCTCCTCATCTCCGTCTTTAATGAGCGACCCTTTATTTTTAAGTCCTGGATTCTCCAACAAGAGGAAACATCCTCTCCACATCTACCCTATCAATACCCCTTAGGATCTTAAATGATCAAGTCATTTCTTACTCTTCTAAACTCCACCTGTATACTAACCTTTTGTGATTTGTGCACTAGGACACCCAGATCATCTCAAAACTCTGCACTAACTCACCATCTAGATAATAACCGTCTTTTATTCTTCTCACCAAACTGGATAATTTCATATTTGCCCACATTATCCTCCATTTGCCAGATTCTTGCCTGCTTGTTTAACCTATTTATGTCCCTTTGTACCCTCCTTACATTCTCTTCACAACTTACTTTCCTACATAATGATTTTTACTCCCAGAAGTTTACATCCAATTTCATAAGGTAAGCTCATCATTGTAACTATGTAGAAACCCAGGTGATAAATGTGTCTGAGTAGGAAGTGATTGGAGCTGGAAATTGCAGCCAAGTAAATTTTGTGGGATGGAGGACAATTAAATGAGGAAGTCATAGAATATGGTTCACCTGAGTCAGGATTAAGCTGGAAAACATGAGTAGCCGGTGCTAGCAGTGTCTGTCAGGGAGGATTCATCCACCTAAAAGATAGTGGCCTATCCTGGAAAAGCTGCTGGCCAGCCTGACTGTTCAGAGATCAGGGTGCTCTTTTTAAAGGGCGGTTCCATCTCCATAGTTGGAGGCAAGTCCCCGTCCCCCAATAAATGGACTGTGCATACAAACCAATAGAATCCCTACAGTGCAGATGGAGATCATTCAGCCCATTGAATCTGTATTGACTACAATCCTACCCAACCCCTATCCCCACAATCCCACGTATTTACTCTGCTAATCTCCCCAACACTAAGGGGCAATTTAGCATGGCCAATCAACCTAATCCGCATGTAAGAACATCAGAAATAGGAGCAGGAGTAGGCCATCTAGCCCTTCGAGCCTGCCCCGCCATTCAATAAGATCATGGCTGATCTGAAGTGGATCAGTTCCACTTTCCCGCCTGCTCCCCATAACCCTTAATTCCCTTATCGATCAGAAACCTATCTACCCGTGACTCAAGCATATTCAACAAAGTAGCCTCCACCACTTCAATGGACAAAGAATTCCAGAGATTCACCACCCTCTGAGAGAAGAAGTTGCTCCTCAACTCTGTTCTAAACTGCTCCCTTCTTATGTTGAGGCATATAAACAGGGGGTTTGTGAATAAAACTCCCACTCACCCGACAAAGGAGCAGTGCTGCGAAAACTAGTGGATTTTGCTACCAAATAAACCTGTTGGACTTTAACCTGATGTTGTGAGACTTCTTACTGTGTTTACCCCAGTCCAACACCGGCATCTCCACATCAAGGTTAGAAAGGGCAGTCCAGCCACAAGACTGGGTAGATTGATGCGGTCAACCACTTGCTCCAAGCCAAAGCCCACCCTACCTCCATGAGGGACCTTTCTCTCCAGCCTTTGCTTTGATTTGATTTGATTTGATTTAATTTGATTTATTATTGTCACATGTATTAGTATACACTGAAAAGTGCTGTTTCTTGCATGCTATACAGACAAAACTATTGTACATAGAGAAGAAAAGGACAAGGTGCAGAATATATTGTTATAGTCATAGTTAGGATGTAGAGAAAGATCAACTTAATGTGAGGTAGGTCCATTCAGAAGTCTGATAGCAACTGGGGAAAAGCTGTTCTTGAGTCGGTTGGTACATGACCTCAGATTTTCGTATCTTTTTCCCGATGGAAGAAGGTGGAAGAAAAGTGTGTGGAGTTTTTAATTATGCTGGCTGCTTTGCTGAGGCAGCAGTAAGTGTAGACAGAGCCAATGGATGGAATGCTGGTTTGCATGATGGATTGGGCTACATTCATCACATTTTGCAGTTTCTTGTGGTCTTAGGCAGAGCAGGAGCCATGCCAAGCTGTGATACATCCAGAAAGAATGCTTTCTATGGTGTATCTGTAAAAGTTGGTGAGAGTCATGGCTGACATGCCAAATTTCCTTAGTCTCCTGAGAAATTAGAGGCATTGGTGGGCTTTCTTAATGATAGCTTTGGCATAGGGGAACCAGGACAGGTTGTTGGTGATCCTGACAGCTAAAAATTCCACCATTTATCCCAGTTATCCTCCCTCTTAACGCACCAGTGCGTTCACACCGGGGAGAGGCCGTTCACCTGCTCCGTGTGCGGCAAGAGATTTGGCAAGTCCTCCATTTCTGCTTTGTCCATGTTGATGCAGACAGAGGCATGTCCTCTATTACGCTTCCTGACGTCGATGACAATCTCTTTTGTTATGTTGACATTGAGGGAGAGATTAGTGTTACCGCACTAGTTCACCAGATTCTCTACCTCATTCCTATACTCTGTCTCATCATTACACTACAGTGGTGTCATCAGCAAATTTGAAAATCGAGTTGGAGGGGAATGTCCCACACAATCATAGCGTATAAGGAGTAAATAGGGGGCTGAGGACACAGCCTTGTGGGGCCCCAGTGTTGAGGATGATCGTGGAGGAGCTGCTGTTGCCTATCCTTACTGATTGTGATCTGTGGGTTAGGAAGTTCAGAATCCAAGTGCAGACGGAGGAGCTGAGGCCCAGGCCACGGACTTTGGAGATGAGTTAAATTTGGAGATGAGATGCCTGGCAGCAGCAGAGGGGCAAAAAGCCACTGGACCGACCTCTTTGACCCCTCTCGGGGCCCAAGGCACCTGACTAGGGTGTCAATTCTGGGGTGCCAGGGGGCAGTGCACGATTGACATTGCCAAAGTGCATGGCCGAAAGATGGGCCTGAGGGGGGGTTTTAGAGGGAAAGGGGGCTGAGGGGCTCCAAGGGAGGAGTGAGGGGTGGGGGGCTGAGGGGTGGCCTGAATGAGGACCTGAAAGGAGTGGGGGAGGTGGGGGATGAGCAGGTGGGGGGGGGGAGCTGAAGGGAGGGCTTGAGTGCAGATCTGAGGGGAAGGGCAGCTGAAGGGTGTCCTGAATGAGGGCCTGAGAAGAGTCGGGAGAGGAGGGAAGCTGTGAGGGCCTGGGGGGGGAGGGGGCTGAAGGGAGGGCCTGAGTTGTGGTCTGAAGGAGAGGAAGTTTAAGAGGGGGGGCTGAGTTGGGAGGGGGCTGTGGTCTGCAGGGGAAGGGCACTGAGCGGGAATTTAAGTGGGGAGGGAGGCTCAGGAGCTCTAAGGGGCTAGGGAGTTTGGGGACTGTGAGGGAGGAGGGGGCTAAGAGGGAGCGGGTTCAATGGGGGTCTGAAGGGGAGGGGACTGAGGGGGGAATGAGTTGGGTCATCCGTATGTCCCACTTAGGTGGGGTTGACCTAAGAATCCTGAGCCCAATTTAGCAGGAAATCAGGATTCCTACCATCAGAAAAAAAGGCCACTGAATCCCCCATAATCAGACAACAAAAGTTCTAAATGCCTTCAGTCAGGCACAAATATCTCAACCCATTAGCAGCCTTAGCCAACGCTGTAGAAAGGAGGAATCAAAGAGAAGGAAAGACTAACAGAACAGGAACTAAAACACGCAGGCGTGTGTCAGAGCAGACAAATAGTGGAGTCTTTGTTTGACGGCTATTTAAGTGGAAGTGATGCTACATGCAGTGGTTATGAGGACAGTTTCCTTGGCACCAGCCCCACATTACATGAAATGCAGCCTTGCAGGGAACGCAAGCCAAGTTTGAGTTGATTATTACCGTCACCGGATATGCCGGTCCCAGATGGCACAAGTGGCTGTTCAGGAAACTGCTGGCGTGCATCCCATGACCTTCCATCTGATGGGGGCGACTTCCTGAGAAAACTCAAAGCCATCCGCCCACTCTGTCCCCTCATCCATTGGAATACATGGATCAAGAAGCAAGCATTCTGCCTAGCCTGGCAGCTTCCTCGTGCCTCGATCGTGGACTCCACACAGCACCGTCTGGACCAAGGTTCTGTGTGGGTGGCCAGAAGCTAACAGCAAACTGTTGGCTTTGACCATCTCTACCCAAGCCCTCCCCCTTTCCCGCTCTGAAACTGACTGCGATGTCAGAACGCCAGGCCTGCGTAGGTTAACATGGAAATCCTGAAGTTGCACTCCGTCACAAATTCTGGCACTGGCTGTACTGTGGAACCCCTGGAGCCAGCAATCATTGAAATCCATGAGAACTGAAACTTTATTCTCCTGCACGACTGTTAGAAACCCCATAAATGTCACAACTTGATCAATCAGGAATAGCCAAGATTTTTCATATGAGTGAGATCTATAAAATTTGACAACAACAGAATTGGTCCTGACAAAATAATTTGACATCCTGGAGTGCTGTTGCGTGATAATCTGTAGATTTTTCAAACTAACTTTTTCGTAGGATTCCTACAGTACAGAAGGAGGCCATTCAGCCCATCAAATCCGTACCAACCACTGTCCCACCCAAGCTCTATTCCCGTAACTCCATGCATTTACCCTGCTAACTCCCCTGACATTAAGGGTCAATTTAGCATGGCCAATCAACCTAACCCACACATCGTTGGGTTGGGGGGGGGAATCCCAAGCACCCGGAGGAAACCCATTCAGACATGGGGAGAAAGTACAAATTCCAGACAGTCACCTGAGGCTGGAATTGAACTCGGGTCCCTGGCACTGTGAGGCAGCAATGCAAACCACTGTGCCACAGTGCTGCCCTCAAAATTGTTTTTAATGTTTTCTCAAAATATATTAGTTTCTGCATTCGCTCCAATTTTTACATCCCCATTTTAAATTCACTCTTCATAGAATCACAGAATCATAGAATCCCTACAGTGCAGATGAAGGCCATTCAACCCATTAAGACCACAATCCCACCCAGGCCCTACCCCCATAACCCCACATATTTTTTATCCTGCTAATCCCCCTGACACTCAGGTCAATTTAGCATGGCCAATCAACCTAACTCGCACATCGTTGGACTGTGAGAGGAAACCGGAGCAGAGTTTATAAAGTACTGCTTTTTTGGTGTCTGGTTGGGGTATCTGTGAAATTCCTTTCTTATGACTGACCGCTTAATGCTATCATTGCAGTTCGACACTGGGAATCTCCAGTAAGGAACTCTGTAATCAGTTACAGTACCGCTGCACAGTGATAGAGGTGAAAAATTCACCAGAGATCACTAGCCTTACTTTGCTGCCATCAACAAGCACCCTTGCTTCACTGCTGACTTGGAATACAAGGTTATTATTTCCCTGGAGATGAAGGCCGGAATTCTCTGACCTCGCCCACGGCTGGGATTATCTGGTCCCGCTGCTGTGAACAGAGATTTGACTGACTAATCTGTCTAAAAAGATAGGTCAAGCAGTACTCCAACACACCCGTGTAACTTTCACATGCTACACTAGACATCCTTAACCAACTGCCTTCTGCGGCAAGGCACTTCAATCACTCAGGGATCTCCAACACAATATTTAGATTCCTCAGTCAACACTTAAGCCTGTAATTCTCAATTCTATTTTTAACCAGACACTCAAACAGTGAAAGGGAAGAAAACTTGAAATAAAAAGAGAAACTGCTGGAAATATTCAGTGAGCATCTGTGGAGGGAGAGATGGAGTAAATGGGCAGAATTTTACAGTGTCCTGGCACATGGGAATCCTGTAAAATTCCCCAGGCCAGCTTTCTTGCTCCCATCGCCACCCCCTCCACCCCCACATCCACCGCCACTTCCACCCACACCCCCACTCCCACCCTCACCTCCCACCTATCTGCTATTTTATGTGAGGCGACAAGACCTAGTGTGGCCCATCTACACTCAGCCAAATTGAGGCCTTCAAGTGCCCAGGCCACTTCCTGGACAGCTTCAATATTGGGGCTGGAGGGAAGGAGCCCAGGCTACCCGGCTTGAACCTCGAGTGAAAAGGGGAGGAGGGGCACTTCCCTTGTGGTGCCAAACTCAATGTAAAATATTACCACGGACATTTCTATTTCATCGATGGTTAAATTTTGTTTTAAAAACATCTATCTCCCTTCTCTTCCTTTGTGAGTGTTGACCTCCTGCTGGTAAAAGCTTCCACCAGAGTGGGTACCACTCTAGCATCTCATCCAAATGGCCTTCCTTCCTTTTGTGAGTCTGGAGTGTGATTTTCGGCAGGCTATTGCGACCACAGGGAGTATCATGGCTGAACCTAATTCTTCCTAACTGGATGGCACAAGAGCATGCAACCCAACAGGAGTCACTCAGAGGCAAACAAGGGTCATGCGGACTTTTCTCTGGGATTAATTATATTACCTCAGCTGCTGCTCCCAAATTGGATCCGATCAGTCCAGCATGGAAAAGCCTGCCGCTTAATGCTTAGAATGTGATTATCTTGAGCTTTAAAGAGGGTCATTAGTTTTGTTTGACCACTGAACAATTCAGGAAACATTTCCTACTGTACCAGATTCACCCTTGCTGCTATCTGTACACACTACCTCGAATAGAAACTCAATGCCTCTTTGGCATCTGATGGGCATCGTTCTGACTTCTATATACATCACGTTGTCCAGGCTTGTGATCCTGCTGCCAGTTGATTGATTCAGAAGCATTCAGGGAATGATCACAAATTTGTGCTTGGCTGCCTCGAATCCCCTCGAGATGTCTCTGATGCTAATAATGCTCCATCACTTGTCAAGTCACATTAGTACTGGTGAAATGAAGCTCTGCTTCCATTACGGCAGTCTCTCCTCCTTCAATATCAATTTAATAGGGACTTAATCCAGCAGTATGATAGAGTCGTGCAGGAGAGGATCATCTCAGAACTTAGCAGCAATGATCTCCCATTTTAAATTCAAGCTGTCTTTTTTCATGGGGGTCACACTGAAGGGTGGCACGCTGGCACAGTGGGTTAGCACTGCTGCCTCACAGCACCAGGGATCCGGGTTCGATTCCTGGGGTCACTGTTTCTGCAGAGCCTGCAAGTTCTCCCTGTATCTGTGAGGGTTTCCTCCCACAGTTCGAAAGACATGCTGGTTTGGTGCATGGGCCATGCTAAATTCTCCCTCAGTGCGCCTGAACAAGTGTCAGAGTGTGGCAACTAAGGGATTGTCACAGTAATTTCATTGCAGTGTTCAGCTAAGCCTACATGTGACACAAATAAATTAACGTTAAAACTGAAACACAATCTTCTAACGAGATACTGGGCAGTAAAAGTGTATTCTTGCTTGTAAAAAGTAAGTTGTTTGCTTGTAGATTTGACCAGTGACCTTGAAACACTAAGGCAGATCTGAAATTTTGATTTGATTTATTATTTTATTATCACATGTATTGAAATACAGTGAAAAATATTGTTTCTTGCGCACTTTACAGACAAAGCATACCATACAAAGAGAAGGAAAGGAGAAAGTGCGGAATGTCGCCAAATTAAAGGAATTAAAAGGATGGTTAGAATGTTTAAAAGGATTAGAATGAAGTTTTAGAAGCATAAAGCAAGAGTAAAAGATAGAATTTGAAGGAATGCTGGACACAGCTTGCAAGGAGCCGCCTTGCTCTGGCACCATCTTGGGAAAAAAAATCCCCTTTTAAATAAATGGGACATGACAGAGAACATTCCGATACACGGGGCCCTCAGGATTGGTAGGGAGCAGGCACATTACTCTGTCGGAGTTGGAGTCGTGTTGGATCCTGCATGGTTTCTGCTCATGTTTAAATTCCATCACTCAACAAGAGACAGGGAGGCAGGCAGCATTTCAGCTTTCTGCCAACCTCTTTGTTTTAAGCAATTGTAGCTGGGAAGTTCCCTGGCTACTCCTGAAATTCCTGAATGCTAGCACAAATTCCATTGAGTCCGTCAAACGTTAAGTACCCAGCCATTTCCCTGACAAATTATCGATCCTAAAGTGTTTGACTTACTTACAGCTTGGTCTGGCTCCTGCTCTGCCCAAGACCACAAGGAACTACAAAAGATTGTGAATGTAGCCCAATCCTTCATGCAAAGCAGCCTCCCATCCATTGATGCTGTCTACACTTCCCGCTGCCTCGGCAAAGCAGCCAGCATAATTAAAGACTCCACTCACCCCAGACATTCGCTCTTCCACCTTCTTCCATCGGGAAAAGAAGTTTCCTGAAACCGTGGGTTTCCCCCGGGTCTTCCGGCTTCCTCCCACAGTCTGAAAGCACTGACCTGAACAGGCACCGGAGTGTGGTGACTAGGGGAATTCCACAGTAACTTCTTAATGTAAGCATTGTTAATGTAAGCCTACTTGTGTCTAATAAATAAACTTTTTAAATTTAACTTTAAAAAGATGCAAAAGTCTGAGGTCACGTACCAACGGACTCAAGAACAGCTTCTTCCCCGCTAACATCAGACTTTTGAATGGACCTACCCTCACACTAAGTTGATCTTTCTCTATACTCTAGCTATAACTGTAACATTACATTCTGCACTCTCTCATTTCCTTCTCTATGAACAGTATGTTTTGTCTGTATAGCACGCAAGAAACAATAATTTTCACTGTATGGTAATACTGTACTTGGTGAAATTTGAATTCAATAAAAAATTTGGAATTAAAAGTCTGATAATGCTCATTCTCATAAAAATCCATTTGTTTCAGCCTCCAGATCCACAATAATATTGAGAGTCAAGGAGGACAATTAGCGTGTCAGCCATGATTGAATTGTGGAGCAGACTTAATGGGCCAAATGGCTTAATTCTGCTTTGATATCTTATGGGGTGGGCAATAAATGTTGGCTCAGCCAATGATACTCAAATCCCATAAATGAATAATAAAAAATAATGGGGCATTTCTGCCAAGGCCAGCATTTGTTACCCATCATTTATTGCCCGTCCCTAAGAAGTGGCTTGCTCTGGGGCAGTAATCCGTATTACTGTGGATCTGAAGTCACATGTAAGTCAAACTAGGTAAGGGTGGCAGGATATTACATTATTATCTGGAGATTAATAAACGAAATTGGTTTTGCCAACAATTGATGACGGTTTTGTAGCCAGCATTACTGAAGCCAGCTTTCAATTCCAGATTTTTATTCATTGAATTTAAGTTCCACCAGCTGCCGTGGTGAGATTTGAACCCGTGTCCCTAAAGCCTGGGCTTCTGCGCTGCTAGTTCAGTGCTATTTTATACTGCGTTTATGTGTAATGATTTTGGTTACTATCACAATTTCTGTTGATCTCAAGTTCACAGATCATAGAATCCCTACAGTGCAGAAAGAGACCATTTGGCCCATCGAGTCTGACGACAATCCCACCCAGGCCCTGTCCCTGTCACCCCACATATTTACTCCATTAATCCATCTAACTTATGCATCCCAGGACACTAAGGGTCAATTTAGCATGGCCAATCAACCTAACCAGCACATCTTTGGACTGTGGTAGGAAATCAGAGTACCCACGCAGACACGAGGAGAATATGCAAACTCCACATAGATAGTGACCTTAGCCGGGATTTGAACCCAGGTCCCTGGAGCTGTGAGGCAGCAGTGTTAACCACTGTGCCACCATGCCACCCAAAATTATACACTGAAACCAGCAGCCTTGGAGCAATAAACAGTAGACCAAAGCCAACTCCCATCCATGGACTAGAAGGCAGTTCTGTTGTTTGTTGTGGTGCTTTGAGATCATTTGTCACCTGGCTTGACAAAATATCTGGTTCTTAATACAGTAGTCTAGATACAGGGACTATACTTTTCCTAAGGAGCTTCCACTATTAGTTATACTTTAGATTCCTTCCTGGGCTTGGGAAATGGTGAGGCCCCATAATCTCTATGAAACTATTTGGTTAACTGGGACACATACAGAAGCCACTCCCGAGATAGCTAACTGTGTTTCAAATGAGGAAACACATGTAGAAATAATTTAGCATCTGGGAACATCTGTTATGCTTCTTTCCACCATTTGGCCTTAAACATTGTAACCACTAGCTGAATAGAAGTCAAACTTTTTTGAGATTTTGTCCAGTTATTCATGGTTCTTGAAACTTTATATGAGAAAATGAAATTAATATCGGCATCAGTGGAATCAATTCCATTGGAAATATCTCCTTATCTGACCCAGTGTCAGGTTTTATCCGATAATCTGGGAAATGATCCCAAAACAACATAAACACCAAAACAACGTAAATGCAAGTTGCTTTTCTCTTCACAGACAGTGTCAAAGTTGCTGAGTGTTTGCAGCACTCTCGGTTTTTTAAGGTGTGGAGATGCTGTCATTGGACTGGGGTGGGCACAGGAAGAAATCTCACCACACCAGCTTAAAGTCCAACAGGTTTATCTGGAATCACGAGCTTTCAGAGCGCTGTTCCTTTCTCAGGTGCTCCTTCCTCACTTGAGGAAGGAGCAGCACTCCGAAAGCTCGTGATTCCAGATAAACCTGTTAGACTTTAACCTGGTGTTGTGAGACTTCTTACTCTGTTTTACAACACAGACCACATACTCCTCTTTCACCTCTGTTCACGGGTAAATGCTTTGCTGCCAATAAGCAATTGTTTGTACTTCAGTGTCATGACAACAGGTAAATCTGGTGGGGGGACAGTGGGGGATGGTGCAGAAGGGGGAGTGGTGTGGGAGGGGGAATTTTCCCAGCCCACCCACAAATGTCCATTAACCTTGGGTGGGATTTTCCGGTTTGGGGTGAGCGTGGCCAGAAAATCCTATCCAAGGTGTATTTTGCAGCAAGAAAACTCTGAGGTCTCCAACAAGTGTGATCTTCTGCAATGGATCTTGGCAGTATCGCTTGTCAGTCTTCTTAAAATATGCATGCATCCATATGCATGTCTGGTTTTTCTCACATATTTAACCATGCAGCTTGTGGTATGAAAGTTGCCAAAGTCCCAGAGGACCATAGGCTGCTCTCCCCTTTTTTACAAGAGAGAGTTCACTGATGGTAATTCAACCTGAAGATCACTACACCTCAGGCAAAGTTGAGAAGGTGGGGCTTCATGAATAACCTCAGCCGATAAGGGAATTGAATCAACGCTATTACACCACTCTTGAATCACAAATCAGCCTTCCAGCTAACTGAGCTAACCGACTCCCCAATTTCAGTAATGTAATCAGAGGCAAAACATCAACTATAATTAGCAAGGTCTAAAAGATTGCTTCTTTCAAGCAGTGCTTCAGCTTAGTGGCTTGGCTTATGCTTATTTGTCCCTTTGCATTAGATAATCTATTCTTTTCCAAGGTGAGCAAGATTTACGCCAATTGGAGGTCCCTACCTGCTTTAAGAAGACGACCATCATCCCAATACCAAAGAACAGCCATGCAGCGTGCCTTAGTGACTATTGTCCGGTGGCTCTGAGGACTGTAGGAAAAGAGATAATCAGCCCTGGATATCTGAGGAAATAAAGGAAGGTATCAAATTGAAAGAAAATGCATACAAAGTGGCAAAGGTTAGTGGGAACCTAGAGGATTGGGAAATCTTTAAAGGTCAGCAGAAAGCCACGAAAAAAGCTTTAAAGAAAAGTAAGATGGATTATGAGAGTAAACTAGCTTAGAATATCACAACACATAGCAAAGGTTTCTACAAATATATAAAATGAAAAAGTGTGGCTAAAGTAAACATTGTTCCTTTAGAGGATGAGAATGGGGATGTAATAACTGGAAATGAGAAAATGGCTGAGGCGTTGAACAGGTATTTTGTGTCAGTCTTGACAGTGGAAGACACAAATAACATGCCAAAAATTGATGACAGGAGGGCTATGGCAGATGAGAACTTAGAAACTATCATTATCACGAAAGAGGTAGTGTTGGGCAAGTTAATGGGGCTAAAGGAAAACCAGTCTCCCGGTCCTGATGGTGGAACAGGCTCAAGGGGCCAGATGGCCTACTCTTGCTTTTAGTTCTTATGTTCTTATATTCTTATTATAAAGTGCTTTGAAAGGTTAGTCATGGCACAAATCAATTCCTGCATCCCAGACTGGCTGGGCCCACGAAAGTTTGCCTATCGCTGCAACAGGTCCACAGCAGACGCCACTGAATCCTAGAACACCTAGATAACAAAGACACCAATGTCAGATTCCAATTCATAGACTACAGCTCAGCCTTTAACACCATAATTCCTATGAGAGTCATCTCCAAACTTCATGGCCTGGGGCTTGGCTTCTCTTTCTGTGACTGGATCCTAGACTTCCTAACCTACAGATCACAGTTAGTAAGGATAGGCAATAACACCTCTTTCATGATCATCCTCAACACCGGTGCACTACAAGGCTGTGTTATCAGCCGTTACTGTACTCCTTATACACCTATGACGGTGTGGCTAAATTAGTGTGTCAGATGTCAAATATTGATGAGACAGAGTACAGGAAAGAGAACCGGTACAGCAACAATAATCTCTCCCTCAATGTCAACAAAATAAAAGAGATAGTCATCAACTTCAGGAAGTGTAGTGGAGAACATGTCCCTGTCTACATCAATGGGAACGAAGTAAAAATGGCCGAGATCTTCAAGCTTTTAGGTGTCCAGATCACCAACAACCTGTCCTGGTCCTTCCATGTGGACACTATAGTTAAGAAAGCTCACCAGCACCTCTACTTTCTTAGGAGACTAAGAAAATTTGGTATGTCGACCACAACTCTCACCAACTTCTACAGATGCACCATAGAAAGCAACCTGTCTGGTTGTATCACAGCTTGGCATGGTTCCCACTATGCCCAAAACTGCAAGAAACTACAGAGGGTATGAGTGAATCCCAGTCCATCACTCAAACCAGCCTCCCATCCATTGACTCTGTCTACATTCCTCGCTACCTCAGAAAAGCAGCTAGCTAATCAAGGACCTCACGCACCCTGGACATTCTCTCTTCCACATTCTTTCATCAGGAAAAAGATAGAAAAATCTGAGGTCACGTACCAACCAACTCAAAATCAGATTCTTCCCTGTTACCATCAGACTTTTAAGTGGGCCTACTTCACATTAAGTTGATCTTTCTCTACCCCCTAGCTATGACTGTAACACTCCATTCTGCATTTTCTCCTTTGCTTCCCTATATATAGTATGCTTTGTCTGTATAGCGCCTGAGAAATAATACTTTCCACTGTATATTAACACATGTGACAATAATAAATCAAATCAAATCAGATCGATGACCTAATTGGCAGAGTGTAATGTTTTCCTGTTGCAATCATTTGCTGCATCAGATTGGTCTCACTCTGGGGCCCTGCTTCAAATCCATTTTAAATAATTTGTTTGGGATGTGCTGAACACCAAGATGCTGTTGAGAACTCCAATTGTTCCAAGTATTGTTCCTCTAAGCAGAAACCAGAAGATTTAAGTTACTGTTTAAATGCTCAAATTCAGGCACTTGAGTATATGCACATCAGCATACGCAGTGAATGCGGTGATGCCTGTGGGTGGAGATGAACTCTTTCTGGTGGTTAGCACAAGTTGATGTCCAGTTTGCGAAATGTCATCCTGCACTGGGCTAATGTTTCTTATGGTCGATTGCTTGATTGGATAACATCATATCAATAAATAACTATTCCGATCAGATTGTTACAGATCCGGTGTCTTGACAACAGGTAAAAATCAGAGTGTCAGACTTTATAATTTCATTGCAATGTTAAGGGTGTCTGGTTGCTCCAGTTTTTTCTTTTAGCTGGCCAATGCACATGGAAAGCATTATGAGCGTAAGTATCCACAGAGACCAAAACTACATCATTAATGTGCAGGTTACATTGAAGTGCACTTAAAAATAGCAGGATATATTTGTTAGAGACCTGAGTGCTATTTGTGAAGTTAAACACTGTCTGAATAAGTCTGAGCATATTTATAGTACTGTAACTAAGAAAAATGTCATTGTCTCCACATGAGTGTACAGTTTATAAATCTGTCTTTAGATTATAATTGAGACGTACATTTTTCATATACAGAGAGATGCTGAGGAGATTCCTGAGCATATCTCTTCTGTCTGAGTGGTCAAACTGTGTTGTGGGAAGTAAGTCAGGAGTCCACATGGACAACCACATCGGCTGATGCACAATTAAATTTAAAATTTTATTGGATTTCTTTGCAGTTATAAAGTCTGTTTCACCTTTGTTGGACAGATTAGGTTCCCTGTGGGTTGATTATCATGATGAACCGTCATCACTTGAGTCATCAGATCTGATCCGCTTTCCATGTCCTAGATTTCTTTTCTCCATAAAACTTATACCATTGACAAGCAGAAAACACTAGTTGGTCCATTAAGGATTACCACACATCTCATGCTGTTTGGAGCATCACAACTAAATACTTTTTACCCACTTCACTCCCACTCTATAGTCATAGTAAGAAGCCTCACAACACCAGGTTCAAGTCCAACAGATTTATTTGGTAGCATGATCTTTCGGAGCACTGCTCCTCCATCCCAATGAAGGAGCAGCATTCTGAAAGCTCGTGCTGCCAACGAAAGCTGTTAGACTTTAATTGGTGTTGTGAGGCTTTTTAATGTGCCCATCCCAGGCCAACGCTGGCATCTCCACATCAATCTACAGTTATATAATCTCCTGGGTGGTGGGGGGAGGGGGGCAGGGCAAAGGGGAAAACATATGCGGAGTGGCAAGGTGGCACAGTGGTTAGCACTGCTGCCTTACAGCTCCACCGACCCAAGTTTGATTCTGGCCTTGGGTGACTATCTATGTGGAGTTCGAATATTCTCCAGGTGTTTGCATAGTTTCCTCCGGGCGCTCTAGTTCCTTCCCACAGTCCAACAATGTGTAGGTTAAGTGGATTGGCCATGTTAAATTGTCCCTTAGTATCCCAAGACACAGGTTAGATGGACCAGCCATGGAAAATTTCTCTCCGACCACAGCTCCTCAGGTGATTCGAGCCCATCACTGAGATCACACAGGTCATGTGTTATGCACAATGACCTTCTGTCATCTGATGTAAGTTCTGCCTCAGTCAAGGACCAATTTAGTTCTTCTTTGAGGGTGTGCAGAGAGTTGGTTGAAAATCAGTGGATTGGAAAGTTTTGCCACATGGCAGCCTCTCCAGCAACCTGAACTCTTGGGAAAACAACCAGATATTCACCACTGTTGATAAAATGTGTGGCTTCCAGCTTGATAATGGAAAGCACCTACACTTCTGCCCTTGATTCGGTGAGTTGGTTCTTATGTTTACGACTACATCAGCTGCATAGACAGCAGTCCCATTTTGTGTTCACAGTGCCAGTGCATTCAATGACATCTTAAAATATGATTCAGGATTCTTTGATTCTGTAATGTTCCTAGGCCTGTCTCTGCCTCAGTGTATGGGTTGCAAAGTCAATGTTTCTCTTGAAGTGAAATAATGTAGCTTTATTTTGGTCATATTTGGCCTCTGGTATAGTACCGGAAGATTGGAGGTTAGCGAATGTTGTCCCATTGTTTAAGAAGGGGAACAGAGACTTCCCCGGGAATTATAGACCGGTGAGTCTCACTTCTGTTGTGGGCAAGGTTTTAGAAAAAATTATTAGGGATAGGATTTATAGTTATTTGGAGAGTAATGAATTGATTGGAGATAGTCAGCATGGTTTTGTAGCGGGTAGGTCGTGCCTTACTAACCTTATTGAGTTTTTTGAAAAAGTGACCAAAGAGGTGGATGGGGGTAAGGCAGTTGACGTGGTATATATGGATTTTAGTAAGGCGTTTGATAAGGTTCACCATGGTAGGCTTCTGCAGAAAATGCAGATGTATGGGATTGAGGGTAATCTAGGAAATTGGATCAGGAATTGGCTAGCAGATAGGAGACAGAGGGTGGTGGTTGATGGTAAATATTCGTCATGGAGTTCGGTTACGAGTTGTGTGCCTCAGGGATCTGTTTTGGGGCCACTGCTGTTTGTAATTTTTATTAATGATCTGGATGAGGGTATAGTTGGGTGGATTAGTAAATTTGCTGATGACACCAAAGTCGGAGGTGTGGTAGATTGTGAGGAAGGGTGTCATAGTTTGCAGGAAGACTTGGACAGGTTGCAGAGCTGGGCCGAGAGGTGGCGGATGGAGTTTAATGCGGAGAAGTGTGAGGTAATTCACTTTGGTAGGAATAACAGATGTGTTGAGTATAGGGCTAACGGGAGGACTTTGAATAGTGTGGATGAACAGAGGGATCTAGGTGTATGTGTACATAGATCCCTGAAAGTTGGGAATCAAGTAGATAGGGTTGTTAAGAAGGCATACGGTGTCTTGGCGTTTATTGGTAGGGGGATTGAATTTAGGAGTCGCAGCGTCATGTTGCAACTGTACACAACTCTGGTGCGGCCGCACTTGGAGTACTGTGTGCAGTTCTGGTCCCCACATTACAGGAAGGATGTGGAGGCTTTGGAGAGGGTGCAGACGAGGTTTACCAGGATGCTGCCTGGTATGGAGGGGAGGTCCTATGAGGAGAGACTGAGGGATTTGGGGTTGTTTTCGCTGGAAAGAAGGCGGCTAAGAGGGGATCTTATTGAAACATATAAGATGATTAGAGGTTTAGATAGGGTGGACAGTGATAGCCTTTTTCCTCGGATGGAGAAAGCTAGCACGAGGGGGCATGGCTTTAAATTAAGGGGGGGTAGTTATAGGACGGATGTCAGAGGTAGGTTCTTTACCCAGAGGGTGGTGAGGGATTGGAATGCCCTGCCTGCTGCGGTTGTAAATACGCCTGGTTTGGGGGCGTTTAAGAGATCCGTGGATAGGTTTATGGACGAAAAGGGATTGGTTTAGGTTAGTGGGTCATTGTTTTTTAACTGGTCGGCGCAACATTGTGGGCCGAAGGGCCTGTTCTGCGCTGTAATGTTCTATGTTCTATATTTCTTATCCTCCCTGTGTCTGGCAACATTTTAAATTATTGTACACATTCTCATGAGTATGTTGAAGTAGCTTGGCATGATTTTTGATGTAACTGTACACAACCATGGTGTAAGTAAGACCTCAGATCTCTTTATCTGCTTTTCTGTTATGGGCTGAGTGCACTCTGTGATTGGGGATCTCATAACACCAAGAAAGTTTCAATCAGGAAAACAGCATTGGATTGTATTATTTTTCTCTGGCAGCTGGTTGGGTTTTTCTGCAGTGTGTGCTTTTTTTTCCCATGTTTGTTTCTAATATGCTGTCAACAGCTGCACTCCATCTCCATTACCAACACAACATCTGCAAGTGTGGAGGCTACATCTTGGTACTTCCGCTGCACTAAGTTCCATAACAAGTCTGATGCTCCTCTCTTGTTAATATGAGCCTGGTGATTACCAATGAGGCAGATGGGCAAGATGCAATGATTCAAAAACAGCAGCAGGGCACGGTGGCACACTGGTTAGGACTGCTGCCTCACAGAGGCAGGCACCCGGATTCAAATCTGACCTCAGGTCTGTGCGGAGTTTGCACATTCTCCCCATGTCTGCATGGGTTTCCTCTGGGTGCTCCGGATTCCTCCCACACTCCAAAGATTTGCAGGTTGGGTGGATTGGCCATGCTAAATTGCCCCTTTGTGTCCAAAGGTATGTAAGTTAGGGGGATTAATAGGGCAAATGCGTGGGGTTATGGGGATAGGGGCAGGGTGGGATGTTCTGTCAGAGAGTCAATGCAGACTCGATGGGCCAAAAGGCCTTCTTCTGCACTGTAGGGATTCAATGATTCTACACCAGGCACTGTCTATAGAATTACATCGAATTTACAGCACGGAAACAGGCCACAAGTCAACATTTATGCTCCACACAATCCTCCATATACCCCTTTCCTTCTAGCTCTACCAACATATCCTTCTACTCCTTTTTTTTCTATATACTAATCTAGCTTCTATTTAAGTGCATCCATATAATGCCACTCCTTGTGGTAGCAAGTTCCCCACATTCTAACCACTCTCTGAATGAAGACATTTTTTCCAAGTTCCCAATTGGATTTATCGGTGACTACCTCATAATTATCTTTAGTTTTGATCTCTCCAGAAGTGGAAACATTTTCTCATTGAGTCCTTTCATAACTTTGGATTCCCATTAGGTCACCCCACAGCCTTATCTTCTCTAGAGAAAAGAGCCTCAGCCTTTGCTGATGAGTATAACTTCTCCGTCATATAGCAGTAACTCCACTTCCAAAAAAAACGTTATTGACTAGAGAACATTGAGACTTCAGGTTGTCGGGAAAAGAATGATATAAATGCATGTTTTTTCTGTCTCTCCATCCTGATATCCTTCTAAATCTATATTACACCTTCCTCAATACCTCTATATCCTTTTTATGATATGCAGTACAACAGTTCACTTTCCCTGTCTTTTCTTCATTACTTTTTAGGGTGTGAGAATCACTAGCAAGTTCAACATTTATTCCTCATTCAAAATTTCCCTTAAGAAGATGGTGGTGTGTCTTCTTAAGTGGATATGAGCATAAGATATAGGAGCAGGAGTCGGTCATTTGGCTTCACAGTGCCAGGAACCCAGATTCGATTCCCGGCTTGGGTCACTGTCGATGTGGAGTTTGCACATGTGATCAAGAAGGCGAATGGAATGTTGGCCTTTATAGCGAGGGGGATAGAATATAAAAGCAGGGAGGTCTTGCTACAACTGTACAGGGCACTGGAGAGGCCACAGCTGGAGTACTGTGTGCAGTTTTGGTCGCCGCACTTGTGCTAGGATATTTTGGCCTTGGAGGGAGTGCAGAGGAGGTTCACTAGGCTGATACCGGAAATGAGGGGGTTGGACTATGAAGAGAGACTAAATAGACTGGGTCTGTACTCATTGAAGTTTAGAAGGATGAGGGGGGGATCTTACAGAGACGTATAAGATAATGAAGGGGATGGATAGGGTAGAGGTAGAGAGATTCTTCCCGCTCATAAAGGACAGCAGGACTAGACGGCACAGCCTCAAGATAAGGGGGGGATGCAGTTTAGAACAGAGTTGAGGAGGAACTTCTTCACTCAAAGGGTGGTGAATCTCTGGAATTCTCTGCCCATTGAAGTGGTGGAGGCTACCTCGCTAAATATATTTAAGTCATGGGTAGATAGGCTTTTGGTAGGCAAGGGAATTAAGGGTTATGGGGAGAAAGCGGGAAAGTAGAACTGAGCCACTTCAGATCAGCCATGATCTTATTGAATGGCGGGGCACGCTCGAAGGGCTAGATGGCCTACTCCTGCTCCTACTTCTTATGTTCTTATGCACGTTGTCCCTGTGTCTGTGTGGGTTTCCTCCGGGTGGTCCAGTTTCCTCCCACATTCTGAAAGACATATCGTCTAGGTGCATTGACCCAAATAGGCACCAGAACGTGGTGACTAGGGGAATTTCATAATAACTTCATTCCCCCACACCCCCAACCTGCTCCCTGGCGTCAGGAATCAAAAATCCATCCCAGGTTGGAACCACAACAGCCCCAGGCCAACAACAGCAGTGGCCTTTTCTAGAATGTTCCCCACAAGCTAGAAGCTAAGCCTGTCATTCAGACCAATTTCTGGGCAAACATTGGAAAAAGACACATGCTGTGCACTGCCAACTAAACAGCGTCAACAAATCCTCATTTTCCCCTGTCAACATGGGAGGGGGAGAGACATATTATCAGCCATGACTTATTTAATAATGCTCTCATCTCAGCATCTCAAAGTCAAATCTCCAGACGTAGTCAGGAATTCTCCCACCCTGCTCGCTATTATAATTGTAGTGGATGCATTGCAGACAATGTGAAGGCCCATTGACAATCGGGCAGGAATTTCCAGATTTTAGATCTGGAGAATTCTACCCTTAGGCTTGACACAAAAAATTGGACTGACACTCAAATGCAGTGCTGAGGAAGACCTGTACTTTCAGAGATGCTGTTTTTTTTAAATGATACATTAGACACAGGCCCCATCTGCTCTTTCAGGTGGATGTAAAAGATCTAATGGAATTATTTCAAAGACAAAACAGGGAAATTATTCCTGAGATATTCTTGGCTGACATTTACCCGTCAGGCAACGTTGCTAAAACAAAAAGAAAATTATCAAATCGTTATCACAACATCATTTGTGGGAGCTTGCTGTGTTTACATTGGGTGCTGTGTTTCCTAGACTGCAACAGTGAGTACCCTTCAAAAGTATTTCACTGGATGTTAGGAACTTTGGAAAGTCCTGAGATTGTGAAAGACACTATATAAATCCACCTTTACTTTTAATGGTATCAAAATGAATGCTGACCCAGTAAAAGGATTTTTAAAAATTTCATCTTTTAGAGCTTGTTTGGGGAATATTCAGCGACATTTCTTTACATTGATGTACAAAAAAGGGTAAGCACTGGAGATGTCTCTCCTGTTCACTGCTGGTGACCATGAATCTCTGACCTCACTTGTGGCTGGGATTCTCCAGTCCCGTTGCTGTGATTAGTGATTTGGCCGAGCGCCGAATTCTCCAGTCTCACTGACAGCGGTGGGGCTGGTATGGCATCGATGCATTGCAGTTGATATAAAAGATCTGATGGGCGGCACAGTGGCAGAGTGGTGAGCACTGCTGCCTCACAGCAACAGGGACTCAGGTTCAATTCCAGCCTTGGGTCACTGTCTGTGTGGAGTTTGCACATTCTCACCATATCTGCATGGGTTTCTTCCAAGTGCTCCAGTTCCCTCCCACACTCCAAAGATGTACAAGTAAGTTGATTGGCCATGCTAAATTAGTGTCAGAGTAAATACCCCTGCCCCTAAGCAGGGATGGGGTGATGGGGATAGGACGTGGGTGGGATTGTTGTCAGTGCAGGTTTGATGGGCCGAATGGCCCCTTCTGCACTGTAGGAATTCTATGATCCTATGCAATTACAGAGGATAAAATGCACTTTCTGATATCTTTCCTGAGCTCAACGTACGAAGATTCAACAATTTATTTTACTTATCATGCTAAAGCATCATTTTTACCCATTACAATATGATAAATGTCTCCATGCTGAGACAGTTATTTCTCAATCATGAGTTATCTTTTCAGTTTCAGTTATATGGAGGTATTTTATACTGTTTCACTGAGACAAAGTCATTTCCTATGACATAATGATAAGTTTATAAGGGATCACAGTATTTCCATTATTAATATTGATGTTGATACATTTCCAAAAGCATTCAACCCAAACTGCCATTTGAACTCAATGCAACAGGATTTTCACATAATAAAGAACATAAGAACATAAGAAATAGGAGCAGGAGTAGGCCATCTGGCCCTTCGAGCCTGCCCCGCCATTCAATAAGATCATGGCTGATCTGTCGTGGCTCAGTTCCACATTCCCGCCCTCTCCCCATAACCGTTAATTCCCTCTCTTATCAAAAACCCATCAACCCGCATCTTAAAAATATTTAGCGAGATAGCCTCCACCACTTCAACGGGCAGAGAATTCCAGAGATTCACCACCTTTTGAGTGAAGAAGTTCTTCCTCAACTCCGTTCTAAACCGCCCCCCCTTTATCTTGAGGCTGTGGCCCCTAGTCCTACTGTCCTTTCTGAGCGGGAAGAGTCTCTCCACCTCTATCCTATCCATCCCATTCATCATCTTATACGTCTCAATGAGATCTCCCCTCATTCTTCTAAACTCTAACGAGTACAAGCCTAGTTTATTCAGCCTCTCCTCATAGCTCAACCCCCTCAACTCCGGCATCAGCCTAGTAAACCTCCTCTGCACTCCCTCCAAGGCCAAAATATCCTTGCGTAAGTACGGCGCCCAAAACTGCACACAGTACACCAGCTGCGGCCTCACCAATGCCCTATACAGCCGCAGCAAGACCTCCCTACTTTTATATTCAATCCCCCTCGCTATGAAGGCCAGCATCCCATTTGCCTTCCTGACCACCTGCTGCACCTGCAAGCTTATGTGGGCAACATTCAACATTGAATACTCTCAGTTCTGGCCGAGAAAATGATCCCACCTCACAAGCACATCTACTGTCCCCAAAGTAACATAGCATAGGTTAAACAGAGTGTGCAGGATTTTCCTGCAGGTTTCTGTCTAGGTGACTGTGCTGAGCCTGCACGTTCTCCCTATGTCTGCATGGGTTTCCTCCTGGGGGTGCTCCAAGTTTCCACCCACACACCAAAGATATGCAGGTTAGGTACATTGGCCACACTAAATTGTCCCTTAAGTGTGTCCCAGGATATCTAGGTTGGGGGGGGATTAGCAGGATAAACACATAGTGTTACATGGTAAGTCTGGGTAAGAATCGGTGCAGACTCAATGGGCCAAATAGCCTCCTTCTGCACTGTAGAGATTCTATGATTCTGAAACCTGCCATCAGGCTCAAGTAGGGACCAGAGCAGAGCACCGTCATTCAATTGGTGATCTGGCCCCAAGTTGGTCAACTAGGGGCCAGAGAACAGGTTCATAATGCCACTAAGGACAGTGGGCAGACTCTCGAGATTGAAATGCCAGAAGGAAGTTTTCCAATTTGAGAGCTGCAGCAGAACGCCATGGTAGGTAAGTGAAGGAAAGGATGCCTCAAGGTATGTGTGCTCTCACTCCAACTTCTTCAAATTAGAAAACATGGCCTTTGCAACCAGGCCCATGGGGAAGGTAATGAAAAATCATCAATGAAAGACTTATAAAATGTAATCACGGTAGCGATGCCCAGACACATGGCAGCTAATGTGCGCACAGCAAAATCCCACAAAAAGCAGACAGCCAGCCAACTGGTTTCAGTGATACTGATTGAAGGGTAAATATTGGCCAGGACAATAACATAACAAACAAGGAGGGCAAGAATTGAGTGGAAACAAATCTCTGAACTTCTTTAGTGATGTTATGAATAACGTTATGGTCACAGTTGATCTTCCAACTGGATAGGAAGATCCCAGAATGGAGTCTCCGAAGACCATAACTATAGAACCATAGAATTCCTGCAGTGTGGAAAGAGGCCATTCAGCCCAATGAGTCTGCACTGAAAGGGCATCTTACCCAGGCCCCATATATATAACATATATATGAATTTGACTAGAATTATACCATCTCCTACTCAAAAACCCTCAATTAAACCCAGCTAGATCGAGATCTTATTTTGAATATTTAACAATACAATTACAGATCACTTAAAGCTACCTCTGCTTTCCTGACAATAATAATATGGGAACCTGGAAACCTCCCTTAAGCAGTCCTTTGGAGTGAAGGATGACATTGTATGGACATTACACAGCTTTTGAAGTCCAAGTATATCACAGCATATATTCCAGTGCTGTTGGGTAGATGCCAGTGTTGTAGTTGTACTGGAACAGTTCGGCTTGTTCTGGAGTATGCCTACAGAATGAGCACTGGGATGTTGTCAGGGCCCATCATGTTTGCTCCCACTCTTGTGTTCAACACTTTTTTGACATGACAAGGAACGAATCAGTTTGATTACATCTATAACGCTGGGGCCCTCAGAACATGGCCAAGCTGGATTACTACTCGAAGATCCACTGAAGATTATTGCAAATGTTTCAGCACTGTCTTTTGCATTCATATTTTGGGTTCAGCCAAAAAGTAGGATGGAGATGTTTATGGAGTCTCCCTCTTCAGTTGTGCAATTGTCTATCACTATTCATGAGTGGGTGGGGCAGGACTGTAGACTTTTAGTCTTAGGTGTTGCTTTTGAAGATACCTTGCTTTTCCTCCACTGTTTAGCATGTGTCGCGTCCGACATCGCAGTTTCGCCAAGTTAGCCTGGACCTGCTTCTGGCTGCTATTCTATGCTCCTCAGGGTTGGGGATTTGATGGTAATTGCAAGTGTAGAGTGAAGGAAATGTCAAACCATAAGCTGTGGTTTAATACAATTCTGCTGCTGCTGGTAACTCACTGCACCTCCCAGGTGCAGTTTTGAGCTGTTGGATTGGTATCTGCTAAGGAGTGGGATTGTAGATAGGACGAAGTTTGTGCATTCGTGATTCGCAGAGGCCGCTGGCCACTTAAATCACTAGCTGCCTCCATTGAAGTGGGATTTTGGTATGTCAGGAATATAGAATCTGGAGTATGCAGATTAGAACAGGTAAGAGAAGATCTGAACTTGGTGAATATCATTTGGATAGCCAATGAGAGATAGGGCACCCCTTTGGATGAGATCTTGGTCCTTTAGGAGAGGTAAAGCACCTTTTGTGATCATTACAAGTAAACATCATTATGCACTTTTTTAAATCCAGACTTATTAGAAATGTCAAGGTGCCAAAGAACTGTCCAGCTGTCAAGGTACTGTTAAAGAGCTGTCCAACTGTCAAGGTACTGTTAAAGAATTGTCCAGCTGCCAAACCTGTCCAGAAAATGTCAAAGCTTTCACAACTATCCAGGAAGTATACAAAGATTTGAGATGAGTGGCATGAAATGATAAGTGCAAATGATGGTGGATAGGGGGCATGGATTTATATGAGTTAGCACTAAGATGGCATAGGAAGTACAAGGAAATGAGGGTGAGAAGAAAGGCACTAATTTGTCATGAAGGTATGGGGGCCATTGGAGATGAGTGGGATGTTTTTTGTTTTATGATTATTATTTGTTTATCTAAAAACAATGCTGGAGCTCAGAACGAGGTCTTTCCTGTCAATGCTTTCCTGGTATTATGCCCAGGCATTTTTGGGATTATTTTTATAAATCTCCTCAGCACCTTCTTTAGTGCCTCAATCTCTATTTTATAATGGGTGACCAGATCTGCCCTCAGCACTCAAAGTGTGAAACAACCAGGATTTGACACAGTTTTAGCAATAACTTCCCTACAGCTCAATGCTATTCCTCAAGAAGTAAAGTAGAATTATAGAATTCCTACAGTACAGAAAGAGGCCATTCGGCCCATCAAATCCGCAGTGGGACAAGGGTGAGCCACACAAAATTCTGTAGACGTTGGCTGGACTGGAGTCAACCAGCAACCAGTGATAAGCAACCCTGAGGCTCTATCTCTTTAAACTATATTTTGGTCTCTCTGCTCTAAAATCACCTTAGGTGGCTTGGTATCAAATTTTTCTTTATAAAGCTCTTGTGAAACGCTTTTTTTCATTTTATTAAACTAAAGGAACCCCAGCGATGCATGGTGCTATTGTTGGCTCCAAACCATTTACCCAAACTTCAGGGTTACTTGTACACATTGCCACTACACTACTCTATCTTAATAAATTATATTTCTCGTTAATAGAATGTCAAAAGAGCTGTTTGCACCTTGTCTGCATCAGTGCATATATTTGTCAGGAGCAAATTCTTAAATAAAGTTTGAAACAAAAACATGCGCTGAGGTCATTTATGCAACAGATTTACTCTAATTGATATAATTTTTTTATTTCCCCCAATTTAGTTTCACCCTGACTTCTCCTAAAGGCACAGAGGATGTTGGGCCAATCTCCCAGGTGACCATAAGCACATATGTGTTGACAGGCCATTCAAACTACTTGGGAGCCTGGTTCTGTCCACATGCAACACTCTCTCACGTACACACACTCTCTCACATTCTGTCACACGCACACACACACACATATACGCACACATACACACACACTCTCACAAACACACTCTCTCTCGCACACTCTGTCACACACATATCCTGTCACACACTCTGTCACATATACATTCTCTCACACACTCTGTCACACACACACTCTCTTTCCTACACTCTGCCACATACGCTGTCACACTCTCTTTCTCACACACTGTCCTGCACGCACGCACACGCACACATACACACACACACTACCTTTTTTACACTCTGTCTCACACACACACTCTCTCTCACATTCTGTCACACATACATACTCTCTCATACACTGTCACACACACAGACTCTCACGCACACACGCACACACTACCCCTCACACTCTGTAACTCACACTCTCTCACACACTGTCTCAGACACACTTTGTCTCACACACACTCTCTCTCACACACTGTCACACGCACATTCTCACATCATCACACACACTCTATCACACACACACTTTCTCACACACACTGTCACAGACACACACTCTCTTAGACACACACACACACACTCACACACACATACTCTTTCACAGACCCACGCACACATTGGGTGCAATCTTACCGGCTCGCTGCACCGATTGAGCAGCATGGTAAGCTGAGGAGGTAGCATGAGAGGCCAAAAATCACTATCTTCCCGGCCCCGTTTTACCAGGGAGAGCAGCTTCACGCCCAGAAAGGGCACAGAGGCTATTTACATAGAATTGATTAAATTAAAAAGTACTGACCAGGTTTGATTTGGCTGCTTCCATCTTCTCAGATGCCTCCCGCTGTCACCTGTGGTACCGGTGATTCTAGTACAACCGGCTAGAATCACTGTTGCTCTGCAGAAGCAGGAACCGGGCGCCATGGCCAGACTAGGGGGGATCAGAGGCTATCGAAGACCCCAGGTGCGTGGGGGCCTGGCTCAGTCTCTGACATACACATTCTCTCTCTCGCACTCACACACACACATGCACTCTCACACTCACAAACACACTCACACTCACACATCCACACCCATACACACACACACACAGACACACGCACTCTCACACTCACAAACACACTTACACTCACACTCACACTCACACATCCACACCCATACACACACACAGACACACGCACTCTCACACTCACAAACACTCTCACACTCACACACAGATTCACACACTCTCACACTCACAAACACTCTCAGACTCACACACCCACACATTCACGTACACAGATTTACACTCCTCACACTCATATACCACTCTCTCTCACTCACATACAGATTTACACTCTCACGCTCACATATACACTCTCTCACACACACACATGTTTACATGCTCACACACACGTTAACACACTCACACACTCTCTCTCAGTCACATACACACTCTCTCACACTCACACTCTCATACAAACATTCTCACACTTGTAATCTCTCTCAAATACATATTCTCACTCACACTCTCCCTCATACTCACATTCACACACTGTCTCTCACGTCTGTACACACACAGGCACACACCACTCTCACACTCATACCCTGACACACACACACACACACACACACACGCTGTGAACAGGCAGCAGGGACCAGAGACCACCACTGGCTGTGGCCACCTCCTGTGTGGCTCTGTTACAACACTGCTTCTAATGAGGGAACCACCAAGGGAGCTGTCAGATTTCATCACTCTTAACAGTTTAGCACAGTTCTGAGTTCATTGGCATGGTCTAGATAGCAACTTTCTGATACGTTCTGACAAAGAGCTCAATCCAGCTGGGCCTAATTCTTATTCTCAGCATTTTTGGGGGAAGGAGATGGCTGGAGAAGCAGTGTAAGTAGAAGGAGCAGTTTCAAAGTACTCAGAAACAGTGCAGGAAGTTTTGCTAATAATAACAGCTGTGAGCTTTGGGGCAGCTGTACCAGAAAGATGTTTATAAGAACTAATTGCAATTTTGTTCTTCAAAAATTCCATGCCACTTATCTGAATCCCTTGTGAATTTGGTCTATGGATTGGTGGGCATCAGGATGGGTGATTCCTTTTACTCCAGTTTATCCGCTGGTGAGCTGATTGAGAATGTGAAGGACTGATATTTAATTCTCACCGCCATGCTGCATTCAGAGTCAGAATGTCTTTGCGAAACAGGGTCCAGCACCCACTCACAGAGGCTAACACGATGCCATGGATATTTAAAGGTGTTGAACATTTTCCACTTTGTCTTTTGGAAAAGGTTTGAGGTGGGATTGTTGACGTTTTCAAGACTATGAAGAAAACTTAATTGGAGTAAATTGTTAGCCTTGCTGAAGGCTTTTACTACCAGAACCAGGAGCAGGAGAAGACCACATGGTTCCTCGAGCTGCTCCGCCAGTCAATACATTCATGGTTCATCTTGCATTTCAAAGCCATTTTTCCACCCTCTTCCCATATCCATTCATGCTGAGAGATCAATGGCAGCACTTCTCAACCCCACCCACTGCCAGGAACATCCAGTTCCACTGAAATTCAATGGACTTTTGCCTGGACTCCCTAATCTCCCACAGCGGGTCCCAGCCCAAGAATCTATTTACCACAACCTTAAATATATTCAACAATGTTGGAGACAAGGCATTTGTAGAGTCCCTACAGTGCAGAAGGAGGCCGTTCAGCCCATCGAGCCTGTACCGACAACAATCCCACCCAGGCCCTATCCCTTACCCTATTTACTCTACTAACCCCCCCACTGACAGCAAGGGACAATTTAGCATGGCCAATCCACCTCACCCTCATATCTTTGGACTGTGAGAGGAAACCAGAGAACCTGAAGGAAACTCATGCGGATACGGGGAAATCGTGCAAACTCCACGCAGACAGTGACTCAAACCAGGAATTGAACTCGGATCGCTGGTGCTGAGAGGCAGTAATGCTAACCACTGCACCTTGTGCTGCTTTGTTGGGAATAGACCTGTATAGTTGTGCTATTAAATCCTTAGTTGTATATAGTTCTTCTTAGTTTGTTACTTGCCACATCGATTCGCCACGAGCTATTACAATGCTAGTCCTTTCACAATCTCAGGGTGAACCAAAGCACTTTACGGCCAATGAAGTATTCTTGAAGTGAAGTCACTGCTATGACATTGGAAACAAAGCAACACATTTTCAAGCAGCAAGACCCCCACAAACAGCAGATAATCTGTTTTCGTGATTCTGATTGAGAGATAAACACTGGCCAGGGCACTATAAAGAACTCCTTTGCTCATCTTTGAAATAGTGCCAGTTAATCCTTCATGACCAGTGGAGAGGCCAGACTGTGCCTTGGTTTAATATCTCATTCAAAGGACAGTACTGCACTGAAGTGTCAGCCTAGATTATGTGCTTAAGACTCTAGAAGGGGACCTGAACCCATAACTGCATGACGCAGAAGCGAGCGTGCTACCACTGCTTGTGGGATGGACAAGAACTACACAGGAACCATTGTAACACCAAACGAGAATCTCTAATTATATGTGAAAAGCCACGGAACAGCTGTAGACTCTTTGAAAAGAAATTGCAATTACTGCGGATGATGTACCACTGCCCAGCCTGGCAACTCTATCAAGAGTGGAACGTTACAGTAATCCTGAGAAAACAAATGTACACAGAAACACAAGGGAACACCAAGGGAAAACTGCAGTGAGGAAAGAAGTAACTTCCTTTTATCTGAAATCCCTGAATATTCAACCATTCTCACATCTCTCTTTACTAAACCGTGGCTTCCTGCCATTTCACAAATCTCTGATGCCTTATTTAAATACCTGAAATAGTTTCGGCAATATGTTTAAGTTGAGCTCCTGGATTGGTATGGCTGACACTTGGTCCCTTATCACAACCTGCTCAGTATAATCACAAGATACTTACTGATGAGAACAGATTCCCGATGGCAAGCAACCTGTGGAGTGCCACAGGGCTCAGTGCTGAAGTCTCAACTACTTACATCCATATCAATAACTTGGATGATGGCGCTGAAGATATGGTTGCTAAATTTGTTGATGACACCAAGGTAGGTCAGAAAATAGGGGGACATGTACGCCGGAATTCTACCACCTCACCCACCAGTGGGCGAGGGGAGGACAGTGGAAATGTCCGTTGGCCTCTGGTCGGCATTTCCAGTCTTGCTCGAGCGAGGCCATAAAACCCCGCCCAGTCTGCAAAGAGATACGGGCAAGTTAAGTGAGTGGGCAAAAATTTGGCAGATGAAGCATAATGTGGGAAAATGTGACATTGTTCACTTTGGCAGAAAGAACAAAAAAAAGTATATTTTTTAAATGGAGAGGGACTGCAGAACTTTGAGGTATGGAGGAATCTGGATGATTTGATACATGAATCACAGAAAGTTAGTATTGAATTAGAGTCAAGTGATTAGGTAGACAAATGGAATGTTGGTGTTTATTCCAAAAGGAATAGGATGTAAAAGTCAGGATATTTTGCTATAATTGTAGAGGGTATTGGAGAGACCATATCTGCATACAGCTTTCGACTCTGTTAGCGGGACTTTTCCACGCAATCTGTCTTATGTTTCCTGGCGGAGGAGGGGACCTGCCATTTGCCAAGAGAGGGATCTTCTAGTCACTGTCAAGGGGGTTTCCTATTGGATGTACCTCCTCACTGTGGCAGGACCGGGAGATACTGCTGGCATGAATGGCTGGAAAATTTGGGGCCTTACTTAAGAAAGAACGTCGTTGCATAAGAAACAGTTCAGAGAAGGTTTACTCAACCCATTCCTCAGATGAGGGAATTACCCACGAGGGAAGGTTGAACATGTTGGACATGTATCTATTGGAGTTTAGAAGAATGAGTGTTGATCTCAGTGAAACATCTAAAATGTGGAGCAGCCTTGGCTGGTTGGATGCTGAGAGGATGTTTCACTTTGTGGGAGAGGCTAGAATTAGAGTTTAAAAATAAGGGATCTCTCATTTACGACGGAGATTCAGAGATTTTTTTTTCCCAGAGGGTTGTGGGTTTATGGGTCTCCAATCCTCAGACAGATAATGGAGGCTGGATCATTGAATACTTTTAAGACTGATTTAGATAGATTATTGATTGACAAGGGAATGAAAGGTTTCCAGAGGTAGAAAGGGAAGTGAAGTTGAGATTACAATCAGATCAGTCATGATCATACTAAATTGTGGTGCAATCTTAAAGGGCCAAAGGGCCTGCTTCTAAATCTTATGTTCATATATAACAGCCATTCAGATTATTTTATTCATCCATTTCGTATGATAACATAGACTTCCACAATCGTATCAAACTGTTCTTTAAATAATTCCTGGCTATTTGTTCAATCCAAACATTGATCTATGAGTGACATGTTAACTAAATTTACCGCTTTATAAGTTTTCTCCCCTCACATTTTAATTTAAAATAATAATCTGGAATGACCTTTTTCATTTCTTTAACTGCAGAACATCACCACTCAGCCACCTCCTTTCCAGCCAAAAGCCCAGCTCTTTCAGTTCTTCCTTATGATTCAGATTGCTAAAGTGGAGGATTAGCCTGGTGACTCCACAGCCCTACAGGGATCACACAGCTTAAGTGTCCTCACTGTGGCTAAATAAAGTTTGTGATCTCGCAGGGGGACAGGCGAATATGTAGGCGGGGTTTAGAGGCACAAGGCAAGTAGCCAGAAGACCAAGTCAAACCAATAAACAATTTATTGATTCACATACATGAAGGCACGTAGTCAAGTTCATGGCCATATGAATGGAAAAAGCATTCAAGTTATCAAAGCAGTTCTCATACAATCCATTGTCCGGTTCCAAAGCGGATTTGTTGTCCTGTTTGGTCGAATTCCACAAAGTACACAGCAAATAATACAATGCACGGAATCCACACAGAAATCCAATGCCCTTCTCATTTTCACCTCGAGGTTTCTGCCTTTTACTGTTGCTCAGTGATCTACACATATGCCAGAATTTTACCGCCCCACCCTACAACGGAATCAGAGCAGGCGAGGGGCGCACAATGGAAATGTCCGTTGTCCTTGGGTAGGATTTTCCAGTCTCACTCGAGCCCGGCTGTAAAATCCCACCCACTGAGTCTGCCTAAAGCATTGCAGCTGAACCTCATCTCTAAGGTTGGCTTGGAAGCGCTGCCTGGTTGAAGGTCACGGGTTTCTTCAGGGATTCCCTTACATGAGGGCTGACTGTACTCCGCAGCCTCACTGAGTGAGTGAGGGACCGATGCGATCTAGAAAATGGAGTAACCCGGCCTATAGTCAAATCCATTAGCTTATGTCCCTGAACGTGCCCAATTCAAGTTCATTCACAGAGCCAGTGGACTTGGTGAAGGCATGCTATCATCCAAAGCCCTCAGTCATCCTGCAGTATTTTAAGTTTAATTCCATGGGAGAGCCCCAGAAGAGACGACTGCGGCCCACATTACAAAGCTAAGGCAAATTGCAGAGTACTGTAGCTTCGGAGCCATGCTGAACAATATGCTGAAAGATCGCTTAGTTTGAGGAATCAGTAAAGAGGCCATCCAGAGAAAACTGTTAAAACTGTTGGCGGAGACAGGTATCAGTTTGAAAAAGATGCTGGTGATGGTGCTAGTGATAGAAAGTGCTGAGAAGGGTACACAGGAACTACAAAGTGCAGAAAATGGCATGGCTCATCAGTCGGAGTGGGAAGCTGCAGTCAACACTGGTGCCAAAAGTGAAGATGCTAGTTTTAAACAGGAAGCAAGTGTAGCAGCAAACAGAGTCAGAAGATTTGGGAGAGTGAATGCAACATCAAGGATCGAAGCAGAGTGTGGGGGTAATCGCTCCCCAGAAGCTCGCAGATTTAAGGAATCATTCAGGCCACACAAAGGGCCACTTGAGGCATTGGTGTAAGAGCAAGTCAAGCTTGCTCAGTGCTAAAGGCAGCAGTACATTGCAAGTAAAAAGTGCAAAAAAACTTCACTGTAAAGCACTTCACAGCCCCAAGGACCCGGGTTCGATTCCCGGCTTGGGTCACTGTCTGTGTGAAGTCCGTACGTTCTCCCTGTGCCTGTGTGGGTTTCCTCCGGGTGCTCCGGTTTCCTCCCACAGTCCGAAAGACGTGCTGGTTAGATACATTGGTCATGCTAAATTCTCCCTCAGTGTACTTGACAGGTTCCGGAGTGCGGTGACTAGGGGATTTTCACAGTAATTTACTTGCAGTGCTAATGTAAGCCTACCTGTGACATTAACAATAAGCTTTAAGCTTTAAAAAATTGTGTGTTCATTCACTGAGCAATGTGAAAGCAAGCTAGGTAGCCCCCATCACAGTGGCGCTTTTGGTTAATGGTAAGCTGATAGAGATAGAAGTAAATATGGGAGCATCTGCTATTGTAAGAGGGGAACACACCTACAGGTACTTGTGAGAAGGGATTCAGTTTTTGGGTTTAAGGAATACAGCACCAAAATTGATGAGGCCATTGAGATCATCGGTATGATAACACAAGTGAGATGTCAGCAACAATCTGCCTAATTCCTACTAATAGTTGTATCAGGCCAAGGACCAAGTCTACTGGGCCCATGACAGACTCAAAGAAATTAAATTAACTTTGACAGAATTTTTTCAAATAAAAGAAGGACGCCTGCTAGAATTAATAAATTATGTGTTTATTACGATGATTACGTGATGTATTACGATGTATTTTGCAATGAGCCAGGGAAAATTAAGGGCACGTAGGCAAAGGTCCAGAGACAGTCCCACATAGTCCCAGAGGCAGTCCTATGGTTTTTCAAGGCCAGACCCATGCCCTACACCTTGTTAAAAAATGTAGAGACTGAATTGAAAAGGTTATGAGCACTGGGAATCATCAGCCAATCCAGTCTGCAGAATGGCAGCCCCTATAGTTCCTGCGATAAATCCAGGCAGAACTTCTGCTTCTGTGGGGACTACATATTGGCAGTGAATCAGGCTGCCAAGCTAGACAACTACCCTATTCCAAAGATAAAAGAATTGGTATCCAAAGCTGGCTGGAGACCAATCTTATACACAATTAGATATGAACTTATCAGCAGCTTGAGTTGGATGAAGTTACAATTAACAGACACGAGTTTCAGTACACGCCCGAATTTCTGTGTGTCTTCAGTTTATGCCATATTCCAGTGAATGATGGCAGGTTTGTTGCAAGGATTTCCATGTGTAATAACATACCTGGATGATAATTGACAATGGGATCAACGGGAGCCAAGCGCCTCATGAACTTGGAAGAGGTATTCAGATTTCAAGAGGTAGGAGTTTTCCTCAAGAAAGCTAAACACACTATTCAGGCCAATGAAGTGACTTACCTGGGGTACCGGGTAGATGCTCAAGGGTTGCAACCCATGGAGATCAAGGTTAGGGCAGAAAAGGAGGCACTGGCCCCCAGAAACACATCTGAGCTTAACTCTTTCTGAGGAATGGTGAATTATTATGGGCAGTTTCTGCCAAATTTGTCAATATTGTTGGCCTCCTTACATAGAATCCCCACAGTGCAGAAGGAGGCCTTTCAAGCCCATTAGGTCTGCGCCGAATCTTTGACAGAACATCCCCAATATGCTTGTCACCACCCTATTTCCGTAAACCCGTGTACTTAACTCACTAATTCCCCTACACATCTTGGGACACAAAGGAGCAATTTAGGTGTCCAATCCACTTGCACATCTTTGAACTGCGGGAGGAAATCAGAGCACCTGAGAAAACTTGCTATCTCCACATAGGTAGTCACCGAAGGCTAGAATTGAACCCAAGTCCCTGGCGCTGTGATGCAGCAATGCTAGGCACTGTACCACTGTGACCTTTCCATGTGTTACTAAAGAAGGCCAGTGTTGGTTTTGGAGCAGGGCTCAGGGAGAAGTTTTTAACAAGATAAAGCAATTATTACATTTGTCTTGTTTATTGGTGCATTTCAACCAGTCCAGAAAATTTGCGTTAACTTGTGACACCCCTCCTTATGGCTTCATTGCAGTTTTGCCTCAAGTAAACGATGATAGGTCTGAAAGACCTGTAGGAGGTGTTTCAAGAACTTGCTGAGAGGCCGAGAAAGGCCATTCTCAGATTGAAAAAGAAGGATTGGCTGTTGTGTATGGAGTATAAATGTTCCATCAATATGATGGGCATTTTACCATTGTAATGGATCATAAACCACTTTTGGGTCTTTAAGGAGGTCAAGGCCATTCTGCCAAACGCATCAGCAACTTACGCGCAGAATTAAATTCCAGGGTTTCTATTCACCCAGTATTCCCTTCTTAGATACCATACTGATTGGCTGTCCTGGCTTCTCTTCATCAGGCAATTGTGATATATTTCCATTTTATCTTCAGTATTTATTGTGCACTGTCTTTTCTTTGGCAGGACTTTTTGACAATTTTCAGCTGCCTTCAGCAGCACCCTCCCACCTCATTTCAATCCTACAGACTACATTGACTGGATTTCCAGTTTCTGCTCTGAGTCTGTTAAATTCACAAGGTGAGTCAATATACAGGCTACAAATTTCCATTGAGTGTCAGGAACGGAGTAAGCAGTAGCGTTATGTGTTGAATGTGATTCACCAAAGATCCTTAGACAGCACCTTCCAAACCTACGACCACTTCCACCTAGAAGGACAAGGGCAACTGATACATGGGAGCACCAAGGCTTGCAAGTTCCCCCCAAGCCACATGCCATGCTGACTTAGAAATAAATCAGTCGTTCCCTCGCAGTCGCTGGGTGACATCCAAATAAACCATATCCACCTTGGAAGGAAATCCTCAAAAGCCACCAAAAATGCTTACAAGTCAAAAGCAACTGAGAAATTCAAATATTACATCCCTTCCCCCTAATCCTGGACCAGATTGAATCTCAATTGGCCCCTGATCCCCTCTCAGGGCTGGGATAAAGGGCCCCAGGAAGCAATGTGGGAATAGGGGGTGGAGAACATCTATTTGTATGGCAAGAGTTGACATGTCTATCACCTACCTGCCACCAACAGCAGCATAGACGGCCGATGGCCCTGATGCCCTTAAGCCAACTGTGGCCCTTAAATGAAAAACATTAATTAACCCATTTATTTCCAAGGGACAATTAATTTTCTCTTGTCTTCTGGTCTCTAAATGTTTTCCACCAAAGGTGTCAGGTTGATTGGCTGTAGTTGGGTTTATCCATCATTCTCTTTCATGAACAGGAGTGTAACATTTGCAATCCTCTGACACCTCTCTGATGTCAATGGAGGATGAGGTAATTGTGGCCGGAATCTCCTCAGCCGGGGATGCCTCCCATCCAGATCAAATAACATTTTGACTTTAAGCACTGCCAAATTTTTAAATACCTCCTTGTTAACTATTTTTATTCTATCCAATTTTTCTACCAACTTTTCCTTTTCTGTGACATTGGTGGCATCCTAACCTTCAGTGAAGACAGCTATAAAGTATCCACTCAATACCCCAGCCAAACTGTCAGCCTCCACAAGATCATCTTTTGTTCCTTAATTAGGCCAATTCATTCTTTTTCTACTCATTTAGTATTTATATGTTTGTAAAAGACTTTGGGATTCCTTTTTTTGTTACCTGTTACATCCTTTCTTATATACTCTGTTTGCCATACTTGTTTCTTTTTTGAGTTCATCCCTGTATTCAGCTCAGTTCTCTATAGTATTCTGACATAGCGTTTATCATAAACTTTCTTCTTTTTCATTTTAATTCTCATATCTTTGATCATCATGAAGTTCATGCTCTGAGTACATTTTCCTTTTGTTAATGGAAACCTGTCTAGGCTGTTTGAGAACCAACTCCTCTTTGAACATGTCCCAAGAATTAGATGCAGCATTTCTTCTATCCTTGCTGGGCTGGAAAGATTTAGGGACATCACTGAATCCAATATTAGGACAGCAGGGTGGCACAGTTCTTAACACTGCTGCCTCACAGCACTGGGAACCCAGGTTCATTCCTAGCCTCCGGTGACTGTGTGGAATTTGTACATTCTCCCCATGTCTGCTAAATTTTTCCCTTGATGTCAATGGGATTGACTTGGACTAAAACCTGGTGTTGTCAGACTTTTTACTGTGTTTACGCCAGTCCAACGCCAGCATACCCAGATCGTCAATGGGATTGACAGGGTAAATATGGAATTATGGGGATGGGACCTAGGTTGGATTATTGTTGGTGCATGCTCGATGAGCCAAATGGCCTCTTTCTGCATTGTAAGATTGTGACAATGATTGTGACATTGTACAGTGCAGAAGGAGGCCACTCGGCCTATCAAGTCTGCACCGACCACAATCCCACCAAGGCCCTATCCCCATAACCCTATGCATTTTACTGAAGCTAGTTCCCTTGACATGAAGGGGCAATTTAGCATGGCCAATCCCCCTAACCCACATATCTTTCGACTGTCGGAGGAAACCAGAGCACCCGAAGGAAACCCGTGCAGACACGGGGAGATTGTGCAAACTCCACACAGATAGTGACTCAAGCCAGGAATCGAACCCAAGTCCCTGGCGATGTGAGGCAGCAGTACTACCATGCCATTGATGTGTTTGAAATGAATACTAGTAGGATCCAATCAAACCTGAATGTTCCCTTTCAATGACAGAACTCTGTCCTCTGGCCCTGAACTTACTGAATCGTCACTCGAGTATTGAATCATTGAATGGAGCTGCATTGAAGAAGGCCATTTGACTCTCTGTCTTGTTCACATTACTGTTAAAGCTTCGGTTTTTTCGAATATTTATCTATTTCCTTTCAAAGCCCATTAAGGCTTCTGCTTTTTTATTTTTCAATCCTAACCTCGCCACATAAGTACAGTTCCATGGACCACAGACACTCTCTAGCACCATGTCAAATGGTGGTGATGGTAGAAGTCCATGTCAAAAGGCTAAGGAAAGGATGCAGGTTGTTGGAGTGGATGCTTACAGTTAAGAGTGATCCTATCATCAATCAGTGTCAATTTTTATACTATTTCCATCAGGGTTTGGGTGCCATTCCTGATTTCTTAAATTTATTCATTAGTGTCACAAGTAGGCTTACATTAACACTGCAATGAACTTACTGTGAAAATCCCCTAGTTGCCACACTCCGGTGCCTGTCCAGGTACACTGGTGGAGAATTTAGCACGGCCAATACACCTAGCCAGCACATCTTTCAGACTGTGGGAGAAAACCCACGCAGACACCGGGAAACAAACAGACTCCACACAGATAGCGACCCTAGCCAAGAATTGTACCAGGGTCCCCGGTGCTGTGAGACAGCAGTGCTAATCATTGTGTCACTGTGCTGCCCATTGTCCTTTCCTCATCAATTTCACCACCCAATTCTATCCATCCCACCATCTCGCCCCCTTGACAATCTCCTCCCCCTTCCTCCCCTCCCCGACTGTAATGGCACAAATCAGATATTGAATCTTGGATCTTTCTGTTCCTTCTGGCTCAGCTACCTTTTGGAGGAGCCTATGGCAGTGTCTTTAATGCAGAGCTCTTGTCTTCTATTCATTGCTTTGAGCCAAAACCACAAGAAGCAGGAATTGTTTTATTTTGTATTTCAGCTCTTTCCAAATTCTATTTGAATAATTCCAATCTGAGGAGTATCCAATTGTAAGAGAAGGCTCTTATGCTCAATTACAGACACATCTCACTGTCACTCTGAAGTGCAGCTATATTACAATTACACTTCATAAAACATACAGTTCATCACTGTTGTTTCCAAGTTGCACAGAGTTTAGCAGAGTTCTCAATAAACACAAAATTGCCCAGTTCCACAACAAATGACGGGGCTATCGCTGTGACCAGTGCCCTACTGAGAAATTAAAAACTCTGTACAACCACACAATAAACAGCACTAATCCCGCTGTATAAACAGGGATGTAAACCATTGCGCAGTGAGTAATGTTCAGCCTGCCAATCGAGCAAGTGCGTATGTGATTATACAGTAACTCTTACCCTGTACAATACACAAAATCTGTAAAGTTACATCGTGAGTACCCTGCGTAACAATTGTGTATATGATCACGTAGCAACTCATACCCTGCTGAATAAACAGATGACCTATGCAGTTACAACAGTGAGTCACTTTCACATTGATGAATAAACAGAAACTCTATGTGTTACTAACAAAAATGAGTGTTACTCTTCTGTATGTCATCTGTTTAGGAACATTCCATATGTTCCATTTCCTAGCTCCAATGCTTCAGGTGAACTTCTGCAACATACTGCCCCAATTGGATGGAGTCAGGCAGTAGTGATTTGGAATCCTCCATAATGACTTGTAAGACACACACTGGAACTAAATCAGCACACTGTTATGTTCCATTTGCAATCCATATTGGTTAGGTCACATTTAGAGCAATGAAAACACTGTTGGTCACCATTTTATCAAAATAAAGATGTAGAGGATCTTGGGAAGGTGCAAAAAAAATTTACTAGGATGATACCAGAATGGAGAGGTTATGCTTACCAAAAAAGATTTGGAAAGAAGACTGAAGGTTAACCGATTGAAAATTATGACTTTATCCGGACAAGATGTTTCCACTTCAGGGAAACAGCATGGTGGCACAATGGTTAGCACAGCTGCCTCACAGTGCCAAGGACCCGGGTTTGACTCTCGGCTTGGGTCACTGTCTGCACATTCTCCCCATGTCTGTGTGGGTTTCCTCCGAATGTCCTGGTTTCCTCCCAAAGTCCGAAAGGCGTGAGAGTTAGGTGCATTGGCCATGCTAAATTCTCTCTCAGTGTACCCGAACCAGTGCTGGGGTGTGGTGACTAGGGGATTTTCACAGTAACTTCGTTGCAGCGTTAACATAAGCCTATTTGTGACACTAATCAACAAACTTAAGTCCAGAAACAGTGGCTATAGATATAACACAGTCACTAATAAATGCAAATAGAAAATTCAGGTAGCTTCTTTGCCCAAAAAGCTGTTACAATGTCAAATTCATTATTATTATTCATCACAAAGAGTAATTGGAATAAGAACATAAGAACATAAGAACATAAGAAATAGGAGCAGGAGTAGGCCATCTGGCCCTTCGAGCCTGCCCCGCCATTCAATAAGATCATGGCTGATCTGTCGTGGCTCAGTTCCACTTTCCCGCCCTCTCCCCATAACCCTTAATCCCCTCTCTTATCAAAAACCCATCAACCCGCTTCTTAAAAATATTTAGCGAGGCAGCCTCCACCACTTCAACGGGCAGAGAATTCCAGAGATTCACCACCCTTTGAGTGAAGAAGTTCCTCCTCAACTCCGTTCTAAACCGCCCCCCCTTTATCTTGAGGCTGTGCCCCCTAGTCCTACTGTCTTTTTTGAGCGGGAAGAGTCTCTCCACCTCTATCCTATCCATCCCATTCATCATCTTATACGTCTCAATGAGATCTCCCCTCATTCTTCTAAACTCTAACGAGTACAAGACTAGTTTATTCAGCCTCTCCTCATAGCTCAACCCCCTCAACTCCGGCATCAGCCTAGTAAACCTCCTCTGCACTCCCTCCAAGGCCAAAATATCCTTGCGCAGGTGCGGCGCCCAAAACTGCATTTAAGGAAAAGCTAAGTAAACAGTGAGGAAAAAATGTTTAGAGAGATACATGAGAATGGTTAGAAGAGTGATGGGATGAGGCTGGTGTGGAGCATAAACCCGACCATGGATCTTTTGGGCTGAACATCCTATTTCTTCACTGTAAATGCTCACTCTAAGGGCGGAATTTTACCGTGTGTCCGCCCAAGTTTCACACAATCCCACCCGAGGCCAACAGAGAATGCTGTTCTCCGAGCCGAGCCCACTCCCGGAATCGGGGCTGGCATGCCGGTAAAATTCCGGCCTACGTGTGTGTGGTTGACTATAATTGCCTAATGCAAACTGCTGGCCATCATTTTTTGTAAGGCAAATTGCTTCTCCAATTATCACCCATTAAGTAATGCAGTGAAAACAACAGGAAAGCAGACTAACAGGATAAACTGCAGGCCGCAGTGTATCTCATACAGAGTGAAGAATTAACTTGCATTCATAAAGCATCTCATCAAGTGCTCAGAGTGTCTCAATGTACTCTGCAGCTAATGAAGGTGCTGGCAGTGACATGACTCTTCCAGCTCCCAAATAGGTGCAACAGAAATTTTCATTTTGCTACATAATCATAGCACGGAAGCCCATTTGGCCTGTTGTGTCCATGCCAATCACAAATTCGACACAAATTTCCGGGTTGCTGCCCAGTACTAGCAGGGCAAAGAATGACGAGATCATGCAGTTGAATGCATGGTTGAGGGATTGGTGTAGGGTAGAGGGCTTTACTTTTGTGGATCACTGGGAGGTGTTTAGGAGAGAAGGGCAACTGTACAGGAGGGGTGGGGAGAATTTGAACAGGAGGGGAACTAGTGTCTTAGCAGGGAGGTTAGCTGGGGTGTTCAGGAATGGTTTAAACTAATAAGGAAGGGGGGTGGGGAGGTGGCTGGGAGAGAGTCGGGTGAAAGGAAAATTATCAGGGAGAAGGAGGTTCCGAGGGACACTCGTGGGTTGAACTGTGTCTGTTTCAATGCTAGGAGTGTGGCAGGGAAAACGGATGAGCTTAGGGCCTTGATGTTTGTGAGGTAGTTAGATGTGGTGGCTGTAACGGAGACGTGGTTACGGGAAGGGCAGGACTGGCAGCTGAATGTTCCTGGATACAAGTGTTTTAGGTGTGACAGAGGAGGGCTGAAGAGAGGTGGAGGGGTGGCACTGTTAGTAAAGGAAAACATCACAGTAGTGCAGAGGGAGGACGATATGGAAGAGACAGGGATTGAGTCACTGTGGGTGGAGTTGAGGAATAAAAAGGGAGAGATCACATTGCTAGGGGTGTACTATAGGCCACCCAACAGCCCGAGGTCGGTGGAGGAAGGCATTTGCAGGGGCATTTTGGACAGGTGCAGGAAGAATAGAGTGGTTGTAGTGGGTGACTTTAATCTTCCAGGGGTGAATTGGAGGGGGCCTAGAGCTGGGGGTACGGAGGGAGAGGAGTTTGTGAAATGTGTTTTGGAAGGGTCGCTAGAGCAGTATGTAACTGCCTGACTAGGGGAGGGACTATACTGGATTTAGTGTTGGGTAATGAGCCGGGGCAGGTGGGTGAGGTAGAGGTAGGCGAACATGTGGCTAATAGTGACCACAAGTCCGTCTACTTTAGGATAAAAATGGAAAGGGACGAGTGCCGGCCAAACGGGAGTGTGCTGAACTGGGGAAAGACGGATTAGGAGGGAGCTGCAGGACACTGATTGGGAGGGACTGTTAGCTGGCAAGTCCACGGTTGGCAAGTGGGAGGCTTTTAAGGGCAAAATGAAATGGTTGCAGGGGAGGTATGTTCCGGTTAAGCGGAAGGATGGGAAAGGTAGGATTAGAGAGCCGTGGATTACAGGGGGTATTGAAGACTTGGTCAGGAAGAAGAGGGAGGCGTATGTTAGGTCGAAACGACTGGGTACGGAGAGTGCGCTGGAGGAATATAGAGAGAGTAGGAGGGAGCTAAAAAGGGGAATTAGAAGGGCGAAGAGAGGGCATGAAATGGCTTTGGCTGGTAGGATTAAGGAAAATCCAAAGGCATTTTATTCCTATATTAGAAGCAAGAGAGTAGTTAGAGGGAAAATTGGTCCTCTTAGGGACAAGAGTGGGGAGTTATGTATTGAGTCAGAGGGAATGGGGGAGCTCCTGAATGAATACTTTGCGTCGGTATTCACGAAGGAGAGGGGTTCGGAATCGTGCGGTCTCTTGGAGGGAGCTGAGGATCAGTTGCAGGAAATATCTATTACGAGGGAGGAAGTGCTAGGGCTTTTAGGTAGCGTAAGGACGGATAAAGCTTCGGGGCCTGATGGTATTTATCCCAGGCTGCTTAGGGAGGTGAAAGATGAAATTGCTGGGCCTCTGGCGCAAATCTTTGTCTCTTCTTTGGACACAGGTGAGGTCCCAGAGGACTGGAGGGTAGCTAATGTGGTACAGCTGTTCAAAAAAGGTAGTGGGGATAACCCTGGAAATTATAGACCGGTGAGTTTGACATCGGTGGTAGGGAAATTAATGGAAAAAATACTTAGGGGTAGGATGTATGAGCATTTGGAGCGTTGCGATCTGATTAGGGATACGCAGCATGGCTTTGTTAGAGGGAGGTCTTGCCTTACGAATCTGGTGGAATTCTTTGAGGAGGCGACAAAAACGGTTGACGATGGGAGAGCCGTTGATGTCATCTATATGGATTTCAGTAAGGCGTTTGACAAAGTCCCTCATGGTAGGCTGGTAGAAAAGGTTAAGGCGCATGGGATACGAGGCCAGGTAGCTAGGTGGATTGAGAACTGGCTGGGTAATAGGAGACAGAGGGTAGTTGTGGAGGGGACCTTGTCGGGCTGGAGGCCAGTGACCAGTGGTGTGCCGCAGGGCTCAGTACTGGGACCTCTCCTCTTTGTAGTATACATAAATGACTTGGAAGAGAGCGTAGGTGGTGTGATCAGCAAGTTTGCTGATGACACCAAGATGGCAGGGTTGGCGGGTACTGAACTGGATTGTCAGGTGATACAACAGGATATAGATAGGTTGGCGCATTGGGCAGATAGGTGGCAGATGGAATTTAATCCTGACAAATGCGAGGTGATGCATTTTGGAAGGAATAATGCGGAGAGGAGCTATGTGATAAAAGGTAGACAGATTAGGAGTATAGACATACAGAGGGACCTGGGAGTGCAGGTTCACAAATCCATGAAGGTTGCGTCACAAGTGGAGAAGGTTGTTAGGAAGGCTTATGGAATGTTAGCCTTTATAGGAAGGGGTATAGAGTATAGAAGCTGCCGTCTAATGCTTCAGTTGTACAGAACGTTGGTTAGACCGCATTTGGAGTACTGCGTCCAGTTCTGGTCACCTTACTACCAGAAGGACGTGGAGACTCTGGAGAGGGTGCAGAGGAGGTTTACCAGGATGTTGCCTGGCATGGAGGGGCTGGGTTACGAGGAAAGGTTGGAGAAACTGGGACTATTCTCCTTGGAAAGACGGAGATTGAGGGGGGACATGATAGAGGTATATAAGATACTGAAGGGAATAGATAGAGTTAATAGTGAGAGACTGCTCCCTAGACTGGGTACAAACACAAGAGGTCATGATTTAAGGGTGAGGGGGGGGAGGTATAATTTGGAAGTGAGAGGAAGGTTCTTTACGCAGAGAGTTGTGGGGGTATGGAACACACTACTGAGTAGGGTGGTGGAGGCAGGAACGTTGGACTCGTTTAAGGTTCAGTTAGTTAGACACATGAGTGAAACGAGGATGGAGGGTTATGGTAGGGGCTATTAAATAAGGTTAGAACCTCGGGAGACACCGGAAAAGCAGGCTTGTAAGATTAACGTTTTTGTCTTTTTATTCCGCAGGTGGAGGTCCACCTTGTTGTCAAACGAGGGGCATGCATACGGTGGGTCGTGCGTGGGCTGCTCTTGGAAGTTCCGGGAGTGGCCTAGTACTTTGTGTCGGTGTGTGTGCTTGATCCTGGACCGGTAGACGGGCGCCGCAACAGCTCGGTGACTAGCGCTGCTAGCTGTGCAGATACATGGATTTGGGCCTGTGTCTGTGGGAGTTTGCGCATTCTCCCTGTGGTTGCGTGGGTTTCCTCCGGGCGCTCCGGTTTCCTCCCACACCCCAAAGATGTGCTCTTAGGCTGATTGGTTTTACCAAATTGACACTATTCTCCCCTGAATCTGGCTAAGTTAGGGGTTCCATTCATAGACATGCAGGATAGAATAGGTGTAGGGTGATGCGGCGGCACGGGCTCGTTGGGCCGAAGGGCCTGTTTCCCGTGCTGGGTTGTTCTTTGTTCTTTGTAAATCCCATTTTTCAGCACTTGGCCCATAACCCTAGAAGTAACAGTAGCACAAGTGGATATCTAAATACTTCTTAAATATTAAGATTTGATTTGATTTAATTTGATTTTGATTTGGTTTATTATTGTCACATGTATTAACATACAAGTGAAAAGTACTGTTTCTTGCGTGCTATAGAGACAAAGCATACCATTCATAGAGACAGAAATGAGAGAGTGTAGAATGTAGTGTTACAGTCATAGCTAGGGTGTAGAGAAAGATTAACTTAATGCAAGGTAAGTCCATTCAAAAGTCTGACAGCAGCAAGGAAGAAGCTGTTCTTGAGTCAGTTGGCATGTGACCTCAGATTTTTGTATCTTTTTCCTGATAGAAGAAGGTGGAATAGAGAATATCTGGGACATGTGGAGTCCTTAATTATGCTGGCTGCTTTGCCAAGGTAGTGGGAAGTGTAGCTAGAGTCAATGGATGGGAGGCTGATTTGTGTGATGGATTGGGCTACATTCACAACTTTTTGTAATTCCTTGCAGGCTTGGGTACAGCAGGAGCCATACCAAGCTGCGATACAACCAGAAAGAATGCTTTCTTTGGTGCATCTGTAAAAGTTGGTGAGAGTCGTAGCTGACATGCCAAATTTCCTTAGTCTTCTGAGAAAGCAAAGTTGTTGGTGGACCTCCTTAACTGTAGTGTCAGCATGGGGGGACTAGGACAGATTGTTGGTGATCTCAGCACCTAAAAACCAGAAGCTTTTGACCCTTTCTATTTCATGCCCGTTGATGTAGACAGGGGCATGATTTCCTTTAGGCTTCCCTAAGTCAATGACAATCTCCTTCACTTTGTTGACATCGAAGGAGAGATTATTATTGCCACACCAGTTCACCCGATTCTCTATCTCATTCCTGTGCTCTGTCTCATCATTGTTTGAGATCTGACCCACTATGGTGGTGTCGTCAGCAAACTTGAAAATCAAATTGGAGGGGAATTTGGCTACAAAAGCATAGGTGCATAAGGAGTACAGTAGGGGGCTGTGAACACAGCCTTGTGGGACACCAGTGTTGAATATGATCATGGAGGAGGTGTTGTTGCCTATCCTTACTGATTGTGGTCTGTGGGTTAGGAAGTTCAAGATCCAGCCGCAGCGGGAAGTGCCAAGACCCAGGCCACAGAGTTTGTAGATGAGTTTTGTGGGACAATGGTGTTGAAGGCTGAGCCGTAGTCAATAAATAGGAGTCTGACATAGGTGTCCTTATTATCTAGGTATGAGGGTTTCTGACTCCACCACCCTTTCAGGTAGTGAGTTCCAGTTTCCCACTCCACTTTGGGTGAAAAGGTTTCTCTCAATTCCCTGCTTGGCCTTTTACCTCTTACTGTCAATCTATGGACATGTTGAAAGAGGAGCAGGATTCTCAAGGAAAGAAGAGTAGGTTTTTGGATGAGGATCACATTGATTTGCTCTGAGCCAAGGCAGTTTTTGCAGTAGGACAGGAGTTGTATCAACTTCATTAAGAAGCAGTGTCTGAGGATGTTGTACCTCACTGAGAAAGCTGTGGAATTCTCTCATCTCCTTCACCCAACCAATATCAAATCCTGGGAGTGAAAATGATCTTGCATTTATAAAACAATTTTTATGCCCTCAAACCTTTATGGACTGTGAATTATTGTTGAAGTGTGATCACTAGTGCTTTTTTTAATAATATGCCAATCAAGTTGCACACAGTCAGGTTTCATAGTCTGCAAAGTAATGAGCAACTAGATAATCAGATTTTGGGAGGTTATTGGCACCAGGAGAATTCTCAGTTCTTCTTTCAGTGTTGCTATGGAACTTGCTATATCTCCCTACACCTCTGGTTAATCTCTCAGCTCATAGACTATGGGCTGGATTTTCATTTTTAAAGTAGAAAACAGGAGTCAAATCGGCTTCCAGGTCCTTAGACCTCTCCCAGCAGAAATTGTCACTGACTCTGGGATACCTCCTGAATTGGCACGAGACAGGTTCCCCATCAAACCAATAGCAATGGGCAGGCTCTCAAAGCTGGAGAGCCAATCAGAAGCCTTCCAGCTTCAGGGTAACGCCCAGCTGCAGTTCAAGGTAAATAACTGAGAGAGCGTTTCAAGGAGAAGGTAGCTGCTCTGGCGCTTTGTCAAACATTTAAATAAAGAATGCACAAAGCACGCAGGGGGGCGAGGTAGAAGCTCCTCTGTGGGACAGTATTTCGTTAAATCCCTACTCAAGATGGCAGGGAGGCCTAAAGGCTCACATGGATTCCTCAACCCCAACCTGCCTCCATGTAGTGAAACTGTCCCGGTTGCATTGGAGCACCCCAATCAGTCCTCATTACCTACCTTTAACAAGATAACTTCCTGCCTGTCTATTGAATGGCAGATGGCTTTGTTGGGCCCCAAGCCCACAATTGGCAAAAATGACTGATATCAGAGACATGGTTGTGTGTGGCAGGCATGCGAGCTGGCCTTGCCATTTGCTCTGTTCATCTCCGTTTCCCAATCTCAATAGAGCCCAAAGATTTCAACTCAGTTCCTCTGGGAATGCATCTTAACCTTAACATTCTGAGGAAATTTCAATCTCAATTATCTGTAGATGGACATGAACCAGCAACCCTCCGACTCAAAGGCGAAAGTACTGTCAACTGAGTCAAGTTGCAAATCAGCAACTGCATTCCAGAAACAGACATAGGAATGATCGCTAGATAGTTAGAGATAAAGAAGGCCACTCCGCCCATTTTAATTCACCCATTTCAGCAGCAACCTGTATTCCTGTAAGATTTCTGAAACCCCCAACCTCTCTTTGATTTCACTCCCATTGTACAGTACTTTGTTTCTGACTGTAATGAACTCCATGTGTGACTGATCATCGTGGATGCAAATCCTGTGGAACAATCTCTGACATTCATCCACCAACTCCATTTCCTTCCTAATATAAAAGCAAATTATTGCGGATGCTGGAATCTGAAGCCAAAAGAGAAAATTCTGGAAAATCTCAGCAGGTCTGGCAGCATCTGTAAGGAGAGAAAAGAGCTGACGTTTTGAGTCCAACACAGCTACCTATCGGGAAAATAGCAGATGCAGAAATGTCCCCAGTGTACGTTGGAAGTCTAAGGAGAATTAAGTTGGATTCTCTGCAGAACTGAAGGCCTGGTCCTGTTTTAACAAATCTCCTCTGCTCTCTCTGAGACATGGACATCCTTCCCAAAGTGTGCCTGAATTAGAAACAAAACTTCATCTAAGATCTAACAGGAGTATTTATAAAGGTTTAGCATAAGTTTCGTGCTTATTGCAAAATCACATCATTGTTACAATACAGAAAGAGGCCATTTGGCCCATCGCATCTCCACCGGCTCTCCAAATGAGCATCATGACTTAGCATCATTCCCTTGCCTTTTTGCCTGTAACCCCTGCACGTTGTTTCTGTTCAAATAGTCATCTAATGCCCCATTGAATGCTTTGATTGAACCTACCCCTGCCACACTGCCAGGCAGTGCATTCCAGAAATACCATTTCTATATAAAATGGTGCACCGTATCCCAAATGAAAATTTCATTTCCATGTTTTTTCATTGCATTCAGATTTCAGTATCTGCCATAGTGGGATACAAATACAGATCAGCACAGCATTACAGTGGGTGTCCAGATTATGAAACAGTGATAAAACAATTACACCACACCACCCCTTAAATAAATTGCAAGATCCTATTTGTTTAAGAGCCTCTCAAACTGTCCTACCATCTCAAAGATTTATATACATACGCCCCAAGGACTGTAAGAGCTACGCTAACAGCGACACTTTAATGTCTAACACATTCTCCCTCTCTTCAGTTCTGACAAAGAGCGAAAAGAATTTGAAACATTAGCTTGGATTTTCCCCTTATGGATGCTGCCAGGTCTGTTGAGTTTTTCCAGCTTTCCCTGTCCTTGTTTCCGATTCAAGCATCCACAATATTTGGTTTATTTTTACATCCTCCTGAAATCTGCGACTATTCTTCTAACTGCTTATTAGATTTCCAAACTTTTTGTCCTCTGCAAACTTTGAAATGTATATCCAGCTCATTAATGTAGATCCAAAAGAGCAGTGATCCTAATTTGCAATATATAATTCCCTCCAGTCTGTGAAACAACTATTCACCATTATTCTCTTCCTATTGTCTCATTAGCTAATTTTGTATCCATGAAGCCACTGCTCCTTAATCCCAAGGGGTTCAAATTTGTTAACAAGACAATGATGTTATGCTTTATGGAACACTTTTTGTAAGTTCATGCACAACATGGAGTTATACAGCGTAGAAGCAGGCCCTTTGGCCCACCGCATCTATGCTGACCATCAAATACCAATTGTATTCTGAAGGAAAAGATAGATTCCCAGGAACACTCTGAGACTGGAAGATGGATGTGACAGATACTCTCCCACCCGCTGCTACAGTGTTCTGTGCCCCAGGGCTGCTGGCAGCCTCCATCCCAGTCTCCAGAGGCAGGCCCAAGAAATCTTCAGATGAGTTCCAACTTCTGCACGCTACTATATTTGATGGACAGTTGTGTCGAATAAATGGAAACAGTGGAGTAAGTCATTCACTGTGATAAGTGCTTGTAAATAAACTGTATAAAAAAAGTAGACTGCATTGTGATACCTTTGAACTTGTATAATGTTTGAAATAATACTTGAAACTTGTACATCTGATGTGCTAAGTGTAATTTTACAAGATGTAAATTTTAAGTTTAAACGTGTTCTGGACTGACGTGTTTTCCTGCCGTTGTCATCAAGAATCAGGCGTGGATGGAAGATTCCATTCGGAATTTTTTATCGATTCGGAGGTTGTAAATCAATTTCATACTAGCCACCAGCGAGTTTCCTAACCTGCCACTGCAGGCCCCAATGGAACATCCAGCAGGAAATTCACTTCGGTGTAAAACCAATTTGTGGGCATTAGCCAAGTTCTTCCCTCTCCACGTCCATCCACTATTAAAACTGCCAGTGGGATGTGGGAGAATTCCGCCCATTGTCTCTGAAGTTTTCCACCAAGAACATGAGGCTGACTGACCTGGAGTTATCCTCACACTTTATTGAACAGAGTTGGAACATTTCAAACCTTCAGTCCTTTGGCACCTTTCACCCTGGAATATGATCTCAAGTTGTGGGTAGACATGGCTGCAATGTTTACTGTAATTGTTTCCAGTATATTTTTTCAACCTTTCCAAAGGTCTTGAATGGGGCAAAAATACTCCCTGGCAGCCTGAACCTCTGGGGTAATTCTACTCCAATACAGCCCTGAGAGCTGGATAGCAGGAAGGAAATTGTAAATCTCAAATCAAGCAGATTTTGAGCTCTCATCATTTTCTATCCAACTCCAAATGGATCCTTCAAAACTTCAAGCCATCATAACGGTGTTGGCCTTGGATCAGTTGGTGGCATTCTAGGTTAGAAACTTGTGAGTTCAAAGCCCCACCTCAAAGAATTAGCAATTCAGTGCAAAGTAGATGGAGTTTTGCAATGTCGGAGGGCGGCACAGTAGCACAGTGGTTAGCACTGCTGCTTCACAGCTCCAGGGTCCTGAGTTCAATTCCCGGCTCAGGTCACTATCTGCGTGGAGTTTGCACATTCTCCTCGTGTCTGTGTGGGTTTCCTCCAGGTATTCCGGTTTCCTCCACAGTCCAAAGATGTGCGGGTTAGGTTGATTGGCCATGCTAAGAAATTGCCCCTTAGTATCCAGGGATGTGTGTATTAGTGGGTATAATATATGAGGATGTGGGGGTAAGGCCTGGGTGGGATTTTGTTTGGTGCAGACTCAAAGGGCTGAAGGCCCTCTTTCTGCACTGTAGGGTTCTATGAGTTGCCACCTTCCAGGTGAGAAATTAAATCAATGCCCCATCAACCTGGATACAAACAACACTCAGCAATAAGAGTACTCAGAGTTCCAAGCTTTAATTACTTGTGCATAAGTGGGAACACAATACAGTGCAAAGCATTGCAAGGTGTTCTGTCAATTCATACAGAAAATGTAACAGTTATAGTTCATTGTATCTTGTTCTTTGAAATTTTTTATGTCTTATTTTCATCCTGTGACCAAGGCTGGTGTTTATGAAACAAGGTTTACATTAGTCGCTTATCCTGAATACACAAGTGCTGGCCTCACTGAAGGCCTTGTTTGCATATTTGCTGAAAGAGTTACCTTGTTGTTGTTATAACTTAATTTTCCACACCAGAGTCTGCAGTTTTTAACAAGAGCTGGAACTTGTGAACTATAGTTTCACAAGTTCCAGCAACCCTATGGTGCTTTATTTGAAGTAAACATCCTTCATCTTACAGAACAAAGTGAAGTCAAAGTGAAGTAAATGTTTGGCCAAAAACTGGAATTGCAACTTAATTTCCACAAGCCCTCTTCGAAACACTTTTGGAACTTTCTCGAAGGAGAGCAGAGGAGTTCAGTCTAATGTCCTGACCAACGTACAATCCATTACCAACATTAGTAAGTAACACATTGGCCAAGATTATATGGTGCTGTGTGGACTGTACCCCCTGACAGATGTAGCGGGAGATTTAAATCTTCATTCAGTTTGGTGAGATGGTGATATCATATTTGGTGGGAGACATTATCTGGTCATTATCATGGTTGTTCTTGGGATAATATTGTGTTTCTTGCACTAAAATAGTGATTATACCTCAAATGTACCTCATTGGCTGTAAAACACTTTGGGGATATACTGAGATTTTGCGAGATGTTACATAACTGAAATTTCTTTCTCTGTATGTTGCACTCACAAAATAACACAACCAATTACATTCCAATCACTATTTAGCAATGATTTATGAAATATATGAATTAAACAATCATCCTAGTTGCCTATATTCCCTAAGGATTCTTTGAAACAACATTCAGTCAGACCATCCAATCCTGTATGAAGACCAATGGCTCTTAGCTACCTGATTGGACAGCCACGGACACCATGAGAAACCTCAGAGATTCCTTGCTTGATGGGCTATGCTTGTCACAAGAGGACAGTTAAATCATTCTGCACCCAAACACAGAGCAAAATGTGGAAATAGACATATATAAAAAGGTTTGATCGTCATCCAAGAGGACTACTTATGTTACCCAGGATACGATACACAGCAATCAAACATCTGTATACAATGCAATATGTTTCCACACAGCATAATCCAATGGGTATAGATTTTCAGTTTAACTGTTTTTCCTGCCTAAATAAACTAATTGCATAAAACACTTGTGACATTAATTTACCCCAATATTTCTATCCTGAATGTTTCCTGACGCATGAAGTCATTTGTCTGTATTCCAACATTGACAGCTGTGAGCAGACCAAGAGGGATTGCTAACATTCTTTTCCTAATGAATAATTCCACAGCAGTGAACGATAAACCTCCAACATCATTTGTTTGATATAAAATCATCACTTCATCACTGTTGGAAACGTAGGCCAAAAACCTCAATCTAATCCCGCTGGGATTGTTATAGAACAGTGAGTGCACATCTCCGACTCAACTCATTTCAACATGACAGGCCATCACCGCCCCCTCATTCCTCACACCTCTTCCTCAGCATTCGCCTGGTACAGAAGAAAGTTCACCTCAGCAGAATCTTACCAGCAAATAACTTGCGTGCATCTCATTCTGAGTTGCTGTCAGTATAAACCACATCTCATCATAGTTCTACCTCATCACTATTCCAATGTAAGCTACCTCAGCAGAGTGTATCAATGTAAAACTGTCTCAACAGGGTATATCAGTGTAAAACTGTCTCAACAGGGTATATCAGTGTAAAACTGTCTCAGTAGAGTGTATCAATGTGAAACAGGACCTTCCAGATCCCTCCACATTGATGCCTCTACTATCTCAGGAGGCTAAGGAAGCTTGGTCTGTCTGATTTGACTCTCATCAATTTTTACAGATGCACCATAGAAAGCATTCTTTCTGGCTGTATCACAGCTTGGTATGGCTCCTGCCCATGACTGCAACGAAGTACAAAAAGTCAAGAATGAAGCCCAATCCATCACACAAACCAGCCTCCCATCCATTGACTCTGTCTACACTTCCCGCTGCCTTGGCAAAGCAGCCAGCATAATTAAGGACTCCTCACATCCCAGACAAACTCTCTTTCACCTCTTCTGTCAGGAAAAAGATACAAAAGTCTGAGGTCACATACCAACCAACTCAAGAACAGCTTCTTCCCTGCTGCAGTCAGACTTTTGAATGAACCTACATTATATTAAGTTAATTTTTCTCTACAGCCTAGCTATGACTATAACATTACATTCAGCACCATTTCCTTTCCTTCTTTATGAACGGTATGCTTTGTCTGTATAGTGCGCAAGAAACAATATTGTGTACTAATACATGTGACAATAAATCAAATCAAAATAGCAGCAGCAGATTCTAACCAACACAGTCACTTGAGAACAACCTGGTGCTTCAGAAGGTTGGAGTGAATCCCTTCCCATATATTGGCAGGTGAACATCCTCCAGCCTGCGCACTACTCCCTCCATCTTCCCACCACCCTCCCCACTACTCCCTCCACCCTCCCCACCACTCACTCCACTCTCATTACCACACCATCCACCCTGCATACCACTCTCTCCATCCTTCCCACCACTTCTTCCATCCTCCCCACCAGTCCCACCACCCAGTTCTCTGACTCTTCTTCGAGGTCCTGTTGCAGGACTTCAGTGAAGTACTTTTTCCCTCCAATGGGAGGAAGAGACCAACCTCACAAACCGAGCAAAGGTGATTGGAAGAATCATAAGGTCATTTAAGGTTGATGGCTTGGAAACAGGCCCTTTGGCCCAACTTGTCCATGCTGACTAAGCTAGTCCCAATTGCCTGCATTTGGCCCATAGCCCTGTATAACCATCTCAGCCATGTAACTGTCTAAATTTTGTCTAAGACAAAATTTGTACCGGCCTCTACTACTGCCTCTGGCAGCTCATTCCAGATACTCACTGCCCTCTGAGTGAAAGAATTGCCCCTCTAGATCCTTTTGTCTCTCTCCCCTCTCTCCTTAAAGCTATAACAATTGGAATAAATGAATGGCAGGGCTGTGGTTGCTCCAACCTGGACACAAATGCTAAGATCTTCAGTTGTCTCATGAGAGTGGGAAAGGTAGGTGGCACGCCTCTCAGGTGTCAAGCTCCTCACTCTGACATCACCAGTATTCTTCTGCATAGCACTTCTCATTCCTCTCTCTCCCTCCAGGACTCTCCTCATACCCCACCTGAAAAGCCCATACTCACAATCACCTCATCCTTATCCCCCCTTGCACCCACGCCTCCCCGTCAACCTCCAAAACTGGTATTATTTCCTGCCTTCTAAGCAATCAATTTCTCAAACTCATGACTTTCTGATTCCTCCCCGCACCCCACCCCCCACCCCACCTTCCAGGGCAAGAGACTGCACATCACCAGGGAGAGAACTGTGAAGCTGGGGCGTGGTTCCCCCAGTGAGAGCCATCGGGTGCCCATTTGGTTGACAGTGAAAAAGATCTTGTTCCTGGAGATTACAGGTGTTGACAATGATTGGCCACAAGATCCTGGATGCCCTGAGGCACTGGAGATCAGATAAGTAAAGAAAGTTTATCCGTAAATCTGTGCTGGGATTATAACCTCATTTACTCTGGATCCCTGTGTCCATCCCTTCTGTCCCATGGAGTATGAAACTGTTTATGCTAGTGTGGCCTGTGGTGCTTTTAGTAATGCTCTCCTCTTGTTCTTCATCAAAGGTACAAAATAGAACTGCATCAGTTGCCTTAATGAAGGTTGACAACAGGGAAGACCAGGTTAATGTAAACAATGTCCAACGTAGGTGAAATAATTTCCAAAAAGTTGAAAATTGCCCATGAAACAGAGAAATTTGGTCTGCTGAACAGCTAGTGTGAGCACCAGCCTTTCACGCATAAGCAAACCAGAATCTATACAGTTTCACTCTTTAAATGCTTTCTAGCCTGTCCGTTTTAATCAATATCTTCCCACTGTCCTCTTAACTTGTAGGCCTTGGCAGGCTCCACACAGCCCATGTTAAAGCTGGAATTCAGAGTTTTGAATGCACCTCAGATCCGGGAAGTGAATAGGATCATGTTGAGTTCTGACATACCAGAATTTTGTGGAGGCTTTAACTTTGCTCCTCAAACTCAATGATACTCCAGCCACCACTCTCCCCTCCACCCTCCCACCACCCCCCACAAAGTCAGCCTTCTTATTGATTGTTAAAATTCTGCACAATGTGTGGCTGATGCAATAGTGTCCGATTTACACCTCTATCCAAAATTGCCCTGTTGTTTTATGCAAGGTAATTTTGTACGAAACAATATCAAGATCATTTATTTGCGGCAATTGAGTTTAAATTATGTTTTTATTTTAAAGTATTATGGGAGTGTTAGTTGTAGATTCAAGTTCAAATTAATTATCTCGATGCTATCACGCATCCCTGATGATTTTTACATCTTTATTTACCTATGTGTTCAATTTCATGCCTTATTGGATCGAGAAGAAGGTATTGGGAAGTAACTTGCAGGCTGTCCAGTGTCAAATTTGTGGGGGGGGGTGCGGGGTGGCGTAACCCCAAAGATGCACAGGGGAATCCTTCTCGGAAGTTCCCAGGTAAGCATTTGCACCACAATTGACGAGAAGTGTTTGACAAAGTACCTCACAAGAGGTTATTGCAGAAGGTCGAGGGACATGGAGTTGGGGGTAGGGTGTTAACGTGGATAGAGGATTGGTTGTCAAATAGGAGGCAGAGAGTGGGGGTCAACGGGTGCTATTCGGATTGGTGGATGGTGACTAGTGGAGTGCCCCAGGGGTCAGTGCTGGGGCCTCAGCTTTTTACCATTTATATAGATGATCTGGAGGAGGGAACCGAGTGTAGGGTGTCGAAATTTGCTGATGACACCAAGATTGGGGGAACGGCAAATTGTGCGGAGGGTGTGGAGAGTCTGCAGAAGGATCTAGATAGGCTGGGCGAATGGGCCAGGAAATGGCAAATGGAATTTAATGTTGGCAAGTGTGAGGTGGTCCACTTTGGTAGGAAGAATGGTAGGAAGGACTATTACTTACGGGGCGAAAAACTGCAGCAGGCAACGGTGCAGAGGGACCTCGGGGTCCTTGTGCATGAGTCACAAAAACCCAGCTTGTAGGTGCAGCAGGTGGTCAGGAAGGCAAATGGGATGCTGGCCTTCATAGCGAGGGGGATTGAATATAAAAGTAGGGAGGTCTTGCTGCAGCTGTATAGGGCATTGGTGAGGCCGCAGCTGGAGTACTGTGTGCAGTTTTGGGCGCCGCACCTGCGCAAAGATATTTTGGCCTTGGAGGGAGTGCAGAGGAGGTTTACTAGGCTGATACCGGAGTTGAGGGGGTTGAGCTATGAGGAGAGGCTGAATAAACTGGGCTTGTACTCGTTAGAGTTTAGAAGAATGAGGGGAGATCTCATTGAGACATATAAGATGATGAATGGGATGGATAGGATAGAGGTGGAGAGACTCTTCCCGCTCAGAAAGGACAGTAGGACTAGGGGGCACAGCCTCAAGATAAAGGGGGGGCGGTTTAGAACGGAGTTGAGGAGGAACTTCTTCACTCAAAGGGTGGTGAATCTCTGGAATTCTCTGCCCGTTGAAGTGGTGGAGGCTGCCTCGCTCAATATTTTTAAGACGCGGGTTGATGGGTTTTTGATAAGAGAGGGGATTAAGGGTTATGGGGAGAGGGCGGGAATGTGGAACTGAGCCACGACAGATCAGCCATGATCTTATTGAATGGCGGGGCAGGCTCGAAGGGCTAGATGGCCTACTCCTGCTCCTATTTCTTATGTTCTTATGTTCTTAAGTGCTAACTTCCCCTGGACAACTGCGCTGCATTGAGAACTATCTAACAAAGCCATTTAAGTCGTTAACTTTGAATGGTACCGGCAGGGCTATGCTGATCATAGAAGCCCCACAGTACAGGAAGAGACCGTTCAGCCCATCAAGTATGCACTGACCACAATCCCACCCAGGGCTACCCCCACATCCCTACATATTTTACATACTAATTCCTCAAACCTACACATCCCAGAACACTAAGGGGCAATTTAAGCATGGCCAATTAACCCAACTTGCACATCTTTGGACTGTGGGAGGAAACCAGAGCACCCAGAGGAAACCCACGTAGACACGAGGAGAATGTGCAAACACCACACAGACAGTGACCCAAGCCGGGAATCAAACCCAGGTCCCTGAAGCTGTGAAACAGTAATGCTAACCACTGTGCTACCGTGCCACCCCACATAGCTACTAAAAAATGTTAGAAGGAATAAAACCCTTTCCAACTTCTGCATAGCTATTCAAAATATTCAAGCCAATCCCTGCATGGAACTCCCCCCATGCACCCCAACCTCTAACTCTCCTGTCTGCCTAAATCCGATCCACATACCTTAGACCCTTAACTTCTCCCTGGCCTGTGAATTTCACTGAGCCTTCTAAACTTAGCTGCTTTGTGGCAACAAATGTAGTAAAAAAAAGGGGCGGTGCATGGCATTCTTGAATTTGACGCAACTAATCTGCGCTGGGGCTGCCTTTCAATGTTAAAGTTAAAGTTTATTTATTAGTGTCATAAGTAGGCTTACATTAACTCTGCAATGAAGTTACTGTGAAAATCTCTAGTCGCCACTCTCCGGCATCTGTTCGGGTACACTGAGGGAAAATTTAGCATGGCCAATGGACCCGACCAGCACGTCTTTCAGACTGTGGGAGGAAACCGGAGCAGCCTGAGAAAACCCACGCTGACACAGGGAGAACATGCAAACTCCACATAGACAGTGACCCAAGCCGGGAATCAAACCTGGGTCCCTGGCGCTGTGAGGCAGCAATGCTGACCACGGTGCCACTGTGCCACTCCCAACTTGGAAACTTCCAATGCAGACCTCAATAAGCTCCAGCCATTGGAGGTTTCAGTGCATTTGTCAAGGGCAGGTAAGTGAGGTTCAAAGTTTTGTAATTCCATTGGGCCATCGCTTTCCAATGAGGTTGTGCCCATTCAGTTGCAGATGGGAAGGAAGCATGTAGAAGTACTGATGCAAGTAGCAAGGAGCATTTCATAAGCTTTAAGCTTTCTCATTCACATGGGGAAAATGCTGCACACAGCTCCCCCCCTCCCTCCACCCTGCACACCACCGCAGAGGGTGGACAGAGGTGGGGAATTGGGAGTAGCCTCTCAGATTTCTTTCAAGGTATCAATGGCCAGTTCACAATTTGGGCATTTCCAGGTGGTCCGATCCAAACACTGAGAGGTGAAGCACAAAGAATCTCTTCCCTTTCACCCTGTCATTCAGTTTGAATTTTATTCCATTACGCGTTCCTCCATTAGACAAGTTTCAGGATGTTCTTGATTCTGTGCAGAAAACAATGTACCCTGGCATAACCACACACTCAGCTCATATGTAAAGTCATCACAAATTAATGAGATTATGAAATCAACCTGGTCTATTTATAGCTCTAATCTCCCGTTAATGATAAAACCACGCAGATGTAAGGATGTTTAATATTCTTCAAGAGAAATAGTTGAGTCATTATGTGCCTGTTATTGAATCTCTATTGTTCTGATGCGTGATGTAAACATCACAAAACTTTTAAACTACACTCCTAACAAAGCATGCTAGACAAAAACCACACCACTATGATGCACATGCATAGACAGGATACAAGAGAACCTGAAAGCAATCTGTGTCTCCATTCTAACCTCCAACACTGCTCTCCATCACTACCTTTGTCTCCCTCTGATTTATAGATTTGACTGTGGTCAGTGGTTCCCTGAACTTTCCCCTCATTTCTCTGAAATCTCTAATGTCCCTGCCAACCTAAACATGTCAACATGACTCACCCCTTCATTCTTTAACTCATTCTTTCCTAGCACCTCAAAATTCTGGAACCCAAGGTGTTGCTCAAACCTTCTGTACATCCCATGATTTTCTTTTTTGGTTTCTATCACCTAATAAATGCTTCTCAGTCACGTCAGCTGTGCCTCAGTTGGTAATACTCTTGCCTCTGGCTCAACAAGTTATAGCTTCAAGATCCAGTCTGGAAGTCTGAAAATCTCAGCTTGCCGAACATTATGCTCAAGCTACTAATCGGTGTAACGTTAATGGCATGACATTGACAACATCAATAGTGCCACATTAAAAGAATTGAACACCATGTGTGGGATTCTTTGGCTGCACTCTCCCCAAAACTAGAGAATCCCACCCAAAACCCGAGGTCAATGGACCTTTGCATAGCCCAGCCTCCCACCTGCTCCGATTCCTGTGGTGGGCAGGATAGGAGAATTCCCTCCCCATGGCATTAAAGGAAATTAATATTGTAATATTCAAGGCATGAATCAGTATGCTGTTAAAGGCATTTGGAATTGTGGTATAAGATGGATTTAAACATGCAATTATGTAAAGATTCTAGTTTAACTGGCAACTTAACTGTAACAGTCACACAAATACTGTGGCTACAAGGTCAGAATCTTGACATGCCGCAGTGACTGACTCATCTCCTGACTCCTTTCTATGACCTATAAAACCCAAGCACAATAGGAATATTCTACACTTTCCATTATGAATGCAGCTCCAACAACAGTCAAGAAACTCAAGCACATTCAGGACAAAACGATCCTTGATCTCCACCTCAGCTGCCACCTTTAGCATTCGCCTAATCCACCACCAACACAAAATGGCAGTAATGTGTGCCATCTGCAAAATGCATTGCAACAATTCACCTTTTAAACTCACTGGACCCAATGTTACCATTGCGTTACGCCTGTTTTCGGGCACAGAAACTTGGTAAAGTTGGGCATGAGGCAATAGCGTGATCCGCGCCTGCCTCTGCACCGATTCCCCCTTTACCAAGGCCTGAAAATGGCCACAAGTGAGACCGTGCCCAAAACGGGCGTGACGTCAATTTAAATGCATTTGTATTTGCATTTAAATTGATTTCATGGGTTGGACGTGCAAACTCACCGGCATTTCCACCTTTACCATTGTGTTCGTCCGTCCAGATTCAGCATGAAACAGACATGATCGGCAAAGGTCTGTCTCAGGTGCTCCAGCTTCTGAAGAGGTAAGTTCACCACTTCCAATGGCTCTCCAACTCAGATCGACGGCGGGGGGAGGGGGAGGGAGACGGTCAGATCATTCTCTGTTGGGGGAGAGGGAGGAGGGAGGCCAGATCATTCTCTGTTGGGTAGCGGAGAGTGGGTGAATAAGGGGGACAGTTATGTCGAGGGGTGGGGCGATGCCTATGGAGACTATCATTCCCAGGCTGTTTTATCCGCTTTTTGTGGCCCAGGAGCGATGTGACAGGGGCATGTTTTTCAAAATTATTTTTTACTGTGCATGCGCAGTTGAAGACTTGGATCAGAGCAGCAGTGTTTTGGACGCGATAAGCCCCGCCCACAGCATGGTTCAGATTTGCGATTCTTTTTTCAGCCTAAGTGCGTTTGGGGGCACCTGAGAACAATTTTCCAAGTCGGATCTGAATTGCGCCCAGATTCAGCACTTAGAATCAAAATGGTAAAATTGGGCCCACAATATCTCCCACCTAGAAGGACAAGAGCAACAGACACATGAAAACACCACCAACTGCAAGTTCCCCTCCAAGACATACACCATCCTGACTTGGGAGCCATATCACTGTTACTGGGTCACAAGCATGGAACTCCCACAATGAAAAAGGGAGTTGTGAGGAAACAGGCAATTATGATTCTGATGCCGATAGTGGGGAGAATTCTAGAGTCCATTATTAAAGGTGTCAGAGCAGAGCACTTGATAAACAGTGGTAGAATCAAACAGAGTCAGGCTGGATTTACAAAGGGAAATAAATCATTCTCAAAAAATCTACCAGAATTCTTTGAGGATGTAACTAGCACAGCTGATGAGGGGGAGATATTGGATACAGTTTATTTGAACTTTCAGAAAGCTTTCAACAAAGTCCCACGTAAGAAATTAGTGTGTGAAATTAAAAAGTATGGGATTGAGGATAGTGCATTGGGATGGATAGAAAACTGGTGGGCAGACAGGAAACAAAGAATAGGAGTAAATGGGACTTTTTTTCCAGATGGCAGACAGTGACTAGTGGGATACAGCAGGGATCGGAACTCGGACCCCAGCTATTCTCAGTAGGTATTAATGATTTAGATAAGTGAACTAAATGTAATATGTCTAAATTTGCAGATGTCACAAAGTTGGGAGTGGGGAGTGAGCTGTGAGGAGGATGCAGAGATGCTTCAGTGTGATTTGGACAAGTTGGGTTAGTGGGCAAGGGCATGTCAGGTGCAGTATAATGTGGATTAATGTGAGGTTATCCACTTTGGTAGCAAAAACAGGAAGGCAGATTATTATCTGAGTGGCTACAAAATAAGGGAGGAGAATATGTAACAAAATCTGGGCATCCTCATACACCAGTCACTGAGGGTAAGCATGCGGTGTAGCAGGGGGTAAAGAAGGCAAATGGTATGTTGGCCTTCATAGCAAGAGGATTCGAGTACAGGAGCAGGGATGTCCTACTTCAATTACACAAAGCCTTGGTGACACTACACCTGGAATATCGTGTGCAGTTTTGGTTTCCTTGAAAGAGGATGTTCTTGCTCAAAAGGGAGTGCAGAGAATGTTTACCAAACTGATTCCTGAGATGGCAGGACTGATGTATGAGGAGAAACTGAGTTGGTTAGAGTTATATTTGCTGGAGTTTAGAAGAATGAGATATAATCTCTTAGAAACCTACATAATTCCAACAGGACTGGACAAGGAGGATGTTCCCGATGGTGGAACCCAGAGTCACAGTCTGAGGATACAGGGTAGACCATTTCAATTAGAGATGAGGAGTTTCTTCACCCAGAGAGTGGTCAACCTGTGGTGTTCACTGCCACAGAAAGTAGTTGAGGCCAAAACATTTTATGTTTGCAAGATGAAGTTAGATATAGCACTTGGGGTAAAGGGGATCAAAGGATCTGAGGGGAATATGGATCAAGCTATTGATTTGGATGATCAGCCATAATCATAATGAATAGTGGAGCAGGCTTGAAGGGCTGGGTGGCCTTCTCCTGTTTCTATTTTCTATGTTTCCCTCCCTACAGCACTGTGGGTATGCTTACACCACATGGTCTTAAGAACATAAGAACACAAGAAATAGGAGCAGGAGTAGGCCATCTAGCCCTTCGAGCCTGCCCCGCCATTCGATAAGATCATGGCTGATCTGAAGTGGATCGGTTCCACTTACCCGCCTGCTCCCCATAACCCTTAATTCCCTTATCGATCAGAAATCTATCTACCCGTCATTTAAACATATTCAACGAGGTAGCCTCCACCACTTCAATGGGCAGAGAATTCCAGAGATTCACAACCCTCTGAGAGAAGAAGTTCCTCCTCAACTCTGTTCTAAACTGCACCCCCCCATCCTTGTTTTGAGGCTGTGCCCTCTAGTTCTGGTTTCCTTTCTAAGTAGAAAGAATCTCTCTACCTCTACCTATCTAGCCCCTTCATTATCTTGTAAGTCTCTATAAAATCCCCCCTCAGCCTTCTAAACTCCAACGAGTACAGGCCCAGTCTTCTCAATTTCTCCTCATAAGCTAACCCCCTCATCTCCGGTATCAGCCTCGTGAACTTTCTCTGTACTCCCTCCAAGGCCAATATACTGTTTTGCAAATAAGGGGACCAAAACTGCACACAGTCCTCCAGTTGTGGCCTCACCAGTACCCTGTACAGTTGCAGCAAGACCTCCCTGCTTTTATATTCTACCCCCCTCGCTATAAAGGCCAGCATTCCATTCACCTTCTTGTTCACCTGCTGCACCTGCAGACTGGGTTTTTGCGATTCGTGCACAAGGACCCCCAGGTCCTTCTGCACAGTAGCATGCTGCAGCTTTTCACCATTTAAATAATATTCCATCCTACTATTATTTCTTCCAAAGTGGATAACCTCACATTTGATAACGTTATACTCTATCTGCCAGGTCCTCACCCACTCACTCAGCCTGTCCAAATCTCTCTGCAGACTTTCTGCGCCTTCCACGCAATTCACTTTTCCACTCATCTTCGTGTCATCAGCAAATTTTGTTACCCTACACTCAGCCCCCTCCTCCAGGTCTTCAGCGGTTCAAGAAGTTAGCTCATCTCCTCAAAGGCAATTAGGGTTGGGCAATAAATGTTGGCATAGCAAGTGACGCCCACATCGCATAAATGAATTAAAAATGAAAAATGCATTTATTTATAGAATGTGGTTGCTTGAGGCTTGAATCAATCAACCAGTCACTGTGGCCTCCTGGAATGTGTTTGCTCTCTTTCAGGCACAGAGAGGAATTTCTACCATTTCCCAAATTGGATGAAAGTTTTGGTGGGACCTACCTCTATTTCCACCTCTCAGTGATTTATGGCTGTGTGCAGACAGTGGGAACGGGCAAATATACAGGAGTGGTTCCATTCCAGGATCGGGCAGGCTCAGTGAACCAACTCACTTCCAGTCCTTTCCTGTATGTAGAATGCGATATTAAAAAAAATGAAGCAGTGTAACATGAAAAACAATGAACCATTTCATATGAAGGAAATTAAACAGTGTGACATAAAGAATTTTACTTTCGCCATTAGAGTATTATTACAAGGAGATGCACTACTAAATGAATATTATTCAGTGGTTTAAACTGCAATGTAAACTGATTTTTTTCTTTAACTTTACTGATAATTAATAGGGTGAGTTTAGATGGCACAGTGGGTTACAGCTTGGATGCGTCAACACATTGAATGTCAGCGTAGCAGTATTTTCTGAACTACGACATCTCACAAATAAACACTAGCACCAAAGTTGGCCATATTGTGAGGATGAGGAGGATGCGAACAGGCACAACCTCAGAAACTCATTTTCCTCAAACAGTGGCCAAAACCTTCAGCCATTCAGGCAGCAAGAGAGGCATTGAACAGAAATCCCCAGTGAAAATGGTGGGACGAGAAGACCAATGGCGGGGTGCACCTGTCACTGTGAAACACACAGTAAATCACGTCCAATGATTGGGCTTCTTGAGGCGGCGGAGGGAAGTGAATGGCCAGAGCATTCCGGCCCTTATTTCTGCACTGCAGTTAGTACTGGAATATGCCTGGCTCAGGTTAGGACAGGAGCAACTCAATTTGAACACACCAGGATACCTGAAAACACTTTGGACTCAGTGGCGCTTCCCACTCATTCCTGGTTCAACAAATTACAGTTTTTAGATCATGATTGTTTCCCATTTCCAGCAATGTTGCAATGGAGGGTGCAAAGTTTCACCACGGCTGCTTGATATAACCAAGGCACCTTCCAATCTCCATCCTGGATCTGATCTGCTGAACCAAGATTATCAACCTGACCTCACTCAGTTTGGAAATGGCAAAACTGGCACTTATGGGACAAATTCATTCAAAGAGGTCAGTTGATAGCTGGGGTGTGAAAGGGAAAAATGGTGCCCTAGAGATGGGGAGTGAGTGCATTGTTGACATATAGTTGAGGGAATCATTCCTGAGGCTCTAATGGAACTGGAATGGGTAAGTGTTCCATTCCCCAGTATTCACGTTCCTTACTTTGATGAGCACAACATTCACAGAAAAAAAAATTCAGCCTAAATTGAAGCCTATCAGCACGTTTCCTACCGTTTAATTAAAGTTTTACTTCACTAAGCACATAGTTAACATTCTTCTTCATCGTGCAGCTTTCAGGAAGTCCTGGTACACCAGGGATTTTGGCACGACTACACAGCAAATATAAAAAGTGATTAAAAGGTAATGAGATTAGGGCTGTGGGAAGTGAAGCTATCCAAGTGTTGCCCCAGTCTGTTGTTAATAAAGTTGGGCACAAGACTGTGACCAGGTTATTTTGTGATGTTTTGAAGTAGTTTGCATAATCTGAACACACTAATGCATTTACAATAAAGGGATAAAGAATTGAATTTCAGAATTTTGGGGGATTAACAGGGTAACTATGTGGGGTTATGGGAATATGGCCTGGGTGGGATTGTGGTCAGTGCAGACTCGATGGACTGAATGACCTCGTTCTGCACTGTAGGGATTCTATGACTCTATGATTCTATAAGGCCATTCCAAAAGTCCTGTCTATGCCAGTCCTCCAAAGGAACAATTCACCAAGTACCACTCTCCTGCCTTTTCCTCATAATCCTGCACATTCTTCCTTTTCAGCTAATGATTCAGTTCCCCTTTGAATGCCCCAATTGATCCTGCCCCCCTCGCACTTGTTTTCGAGTGTATTGCCATGATACCTCCTTTGTGTTTATGAGTAGGGTATTGAGAGGTTTGTGAGTTGAGTCTTTCAACTAGGTGTTTGCTTGTGACTTCATGTGAACTCCATTTGGCTTACCGAGATTTATCAGGGTTGACCACGGCATAACTGAAACACAATTAGCAATCATGCTGCGTACGGAACCTTTGGCAAATATCGTGCAAAAACTTCATCACAAGCTCAGCAAGGAATGCAGAAAATTTTTCAGCTCAATTAATTTTGGAATGGGGCTAAAAAGGAGAGGGAGCAGTCAAGGTCAACAAATGGAAAACACCTTTGAAAATGTATCAGATATCAGTTCTGAACCATTTAAGGAGGTCAGGCAAGAGAAAATCCAAGCAATGGTTATGTTTTTCCAAATTACCATACTTGTAATGAAAGAACAGCCCTACACAAAGTAATACAGCTTCAGTTTAGAGTGTGCCATTGGCGAGTAATTCATTTCAGATGTGGTTCTTTTCATTTCAATGATGATTTACAAGGGAGATTCATCTAGCTATTAAAGGTATGTTGATATACCCATTTTGTGTTTCCTTTATACACTATAGACATCAATAGAACATAAGATATGAACATTCCATTTCCATTCAATATGTTAGTTTGTTCAGTCACATTCTCATGAAGAACCTTGGGGCATTCTTCTGTATTAAAGGCACGGCATCAATGTAAGTTCTTGTTTGATTTCATACTAGATGGCAAAGAGTATTCCTCAATTATGTTTTCTCCTTAAGGCACTAGCCTACCATTTAATGAGTTGTGGTCACATTACAACCCCTCATCCTGAGTTTACTCAATTAGTGCTAGAAATTGAGTTGACTGTAGGCTAGTCACTCACTCAAAGTCCACATTTTCCAGCAGAGGTCTTGGTTTCGTGGTAAGGAGTAGGAATATCAATTGATTTTCTTCCCCTCCCTACAGAGGTCATTTTTAATACCCAAAACTGGTGCTGGAAATACACAGAAAGGCAGTTGGCATCCAGACAAGGAAAAGCCTTTGTTGTAAGAACTGAGAGCCTCTTACTCGAAGTGAGAGAAAGGGGAAAGCCTTTGTGTTTCGTGGTGTGTTCAGGTTTAGAAAGGGTTTTGGGATTGTCTAGTCCCCCAAATGTCTGCTGCTCAAGTCCATATTTTAACTAGAACTATTCCTTTACAGCAAGTATTTACACATTAGACCTCCACACAAGGTTTGCTCTCTTCAAGATCTTACCAGTCTGTCATGTGTCTCACATCATTAATACATCAGCATCATGCAAGCCTTTGATTTTAACTCCTTACTCAACCTCTCCCCAAATCTTTATCCCTATCACAGTTACATCATAGAAATCATAGAAACCCCACAATGCAGAAGGAAGCCATTCAAACCCTCAAGCCTGCACCAATAACAATCCCACCTAGGCTCTATCTCTGTAACCCCACACGTATTTACCCTGCTAATCCCTCTAACCTACGCATCCCAGGACACTAAGGGGTAATTTAGCATAGCCAATGCACCTAATTTGCACATCTTTGGACTAGGGGGAGAAACCGGAGCAAACCCACGCAGACACAGGGAAAACATGCAAACTCCACACAAACAGTGGCCCAAGCCAGGAATCAAACTCAGATCTCTGGAACTATGAGGTAGCAGTACTAACCACTGTGCCACCATGTCATCTTCCCATACCTCCCAACAAAGTCTCAAGGATTTCACAGGGTTATCCTCCGAGGTGCCTTGACCAATCTCCCTTACCTCGTTCTGGCCTCTTATTGAGGTTGAGGATATTCTGTACCCTCCCTGTATTGATGTAAGTATTCTACTGCTGGGTGGCTGCAGAGTGTAAGTCTCTCCCATCTTCAAGAGCTGATTAGTAGGCCCAAGTTTCTATTGGCTTTCTTTCCGAGGGTATTAAGCTATTCTCTCCTCAGGCTTCAGCATTGGTAACTCACATGCTCTATGTCTGTGACTGAAGTTCTGAGCCTAGTTGCTCCTCTGTTCTGCCTCGTTTTATCCTCTCGTGGTCATTCATGGTGATGTTGGGTTTGATTATTTTTATGTCAGAGAAAGAAGCTTTGTTCATGATCTCCTAACCATTAGTAACTCTCATGGTGAGAAACCATTCTGTAATGGTAAGGATCAATAATTCAGAGGAACTGGATTAGGGTCATTGCTTTTTTAAAAATAAATCCCTTGTGGTTCATAATCTTCTCTCGGCCTTTCCATTTCTTAAGGCTAGTGAAGTGAACTGGTTACATGAATGAAGACATATTTGTTTGGAAAATTTTCAAATTGATCACTTGCGTTTAGCAGCCCACTGTTAGACACAACAATATCCAGAATGCCATGCATTGAATGACTACTTTGGCCATAATACTATGCAATCGATTTACCTCAGTCCATCATAAATAATCATCATGTAGAATCATAGAACTCCACAGTGCAGAAGGAGGCTGTTCGGCCCATCGCGTCTGCACCGACCACAATCCCACTTAAGCCCATAACTCCATGTATTTACCTCTCTGACACTAAGGGGCAATTTATCATGGCTAATCCACCTAACCAGCACCGTTTTGGACTGTGGGGGGAAACCAGAGTACCCAGAGGAAACCCACGCAGACATGGAGAGAACGTGCAGACTCCACGCAGACAGTGGCTCAAGCCGGGAATTGAACCCAGTTCCCTGGCACTGTGAGGCAGCAGTGCTAACCACTATGCCACCGTGCCACCCTTATCATTATTAATCAGTAACAATAAGGATGCTTTGCCCCTTAAAGTCAAATGTGATCACTTCTGGGGATCTGACAGAGACTGTTAGCTCTGTTCTCTCTCCATAGATGCTATCAGGTAGGCTGGGATTTTTCAACATTCTCTGTTTTTGATTCAGATTCCAGCATCCGCAGTAATTAACTTTTACCCACGTGACACCACAGCCTTGATAGAAAGGAAGAATGAAATAGTGGTTATTTTTGTTCCTTTGTGCTGCTTATTGTACAAGTAATCCAGTCAAAAATCATTTCTTCCATTCAGCAAGTAATATCTGGCCACTATTGCATCCTCACGCTTTGAAATTCCTTTCTGTTTCTGATGAAACCTTTGAAAAATATCAAGATATTGGCTCTCAGTATGACTAATTCTTGTTGAAGACTAGTAAATTGCCAATGACAGAGAGATGTTTGCATTATTCAGAATATCAGTGCTGCATCAGATTACTGGCGATATGATCTGACCCTCCCTCCAGATGATATTCTTGGTTTTGAAGACATTTTTCATCCCATTTCTGGGCTTGCATTATTCACTGCAATGACCCTACAGTAGCTGGCAAGGATCAAGTGGTTAATGAAGTATGTGCTTCAACGTTCTCAATGAAGTCCAAACCCACTTGTTCATTTCTTCTAATGGTATTCGTGGGTCTGCTGTTGTTTGACATTTTCCTTGCATTTACTCTGTGATGAAGTCGTATCTCATCAACCTTAACCTGAATAACTGGATTTAGGGTGCTTTCCGCACAATTTCTCTTATGTTCACAAAGATGACTAGTGGTTTTTAATCAGTTTTGATTTTGAATTGTAATCTCATAGCAGAGTCAAAAATTTTTCACATTGCAGCCAAAGCTGCCCAATCCCCATAACCCCACATATTTATCCTACTAATCCCCATAACCTACACATCTTAGGACACTAAAGGGCAATTTAGCATGGCCAATCTACCTAACCCGCCCATCTTGGACTGTGGGAGGAAACTGAAGCACCTGGAGGAAATCCACGCAGACATGAGGAGAATGTACAAGTTCCTTGCAGACATTCACCCAAGGTTGGAATCAAACTTGGGTCCCTGGCACTGTGAGGCAGTAGTGCCAACCACTCTGCCACCATGCCTTGGAATCTTTGAAGCTCAGTTATGTTCCTGAGTTGTGGAAATTATTTTATAACTTTCATTTTTTGTGGTTAACGGTAATTCCAGTGGCTTGTAAATTGTAACCTAGAAACTCCATCATGAGTTTTGGAAAACTCACATTTTTCATTCAGTCCTGGTCCTGTGTCCTGTTCCTGTGCTGTACTTTTCTTTGTTCCAAATGAATTTGCCTTTTTATCCCAAGGAAATTCTCTAGTCTACTCTTGGACAAAGTCAAGGCTGAAATAAAAATGGAATCTCAGGAATGTTGTGACCCCACAATCATCCACCTCCCTTGTGGATGCAAGTGTGAGAATATCAGTAATTATACTCCTTCCATGCCTTCTAAAGCGTTGGACATAGTTCTCTGGAAAACTTCCAAAGACACAATTCCAAAGGGAAATCCGCTGAAATGTTCATAACCAAAGGGAGTTGTAGGTGTGTTGAGAAATCTGGATTCTTTGTCCAATGGCAACTGCCAAAATCAACAATTCTCATCCAATTTGGTGAATAAAGTGCTATTGGCTAGTTTTATTTGGCTTTTGTCCACTGCGGCTATTGGGTAGATCTCACATTCCACTGCTTTGTTTAGTTGAGTTCAGTCCATGCAGATTCTTACAGAACCATCAGGTTTTGGCACTGTAACCATACCTGAATACCATTTTGTTGGCATGTCTCCACACCCTAGCTATGACTATAACACTACGTTCTGCACTCTCTTGTTTTCTTCTCAATGAATGGTATGCTTTGTCTATATAGCACGCAAGAAACAATACTTTTCACTGTACACTAATACATGTGACAATAATAAATCAAATCAAAAATGGTGACCAGTGAGATCTTCGCTTCCTGCTACATCTTTTCTATTTCATCCTTGACTTTGTCCGAGAGTAGATTAGAGACTTTATTTGGGGTAAAAAGGCAAATTCATTTAGAACAAAGTACAGTACAGGAACAGGCCTCTTGGCCCTCCAAGCATGTGCCGATATTGTCAGATGATGTGGTATTTAGATTTTAATTTTCTCAGCTCTGGAAACAGTTTGGGGAATATACTTAGAAATGTAGTGCTATAATTCCAATCAGCAATGCTACCAAACATACAGATTAATTTCAGTATTAGGCATGTCTTTCTGCTTGGTAGTGAGCATTCTTAATTTTGAATGACTTAGAGATGCTTAACAGTTTCCCGATCTGTACGGTTCAGCTTTGGCATGAGCTGGCCTTTCATTTTCAGTGTAGCACTCTTGGTAAGTCAGAGAGTCATAGAGGTTTGCAGCATAGAAACAGGCCCTTCGGCCCAACTTGTCCCTGCCACACAGTTTTTTATCACTAAGCTTGTCCCAGTTGCCTGCATGTGGCCCATATGCCTTTATATCTGCCTCTACTACTGCCTCCAGCAGCTTGTTCCAGGCACTCACTACCTTCTGAGTGAAAAAATTGTCTCCCCGGACCCCAGTGTGGCGACCCGTTAGTGTACACTTAAACTGGACCAATTGACGGGCAACACAACAGCTCAGTGACTATCACTGTCTGCTGTGCAGTTACAGGGACCCGGGTCGGATCTCCGGCTTGGATCAATGCCTGTGGGAGTTTGCACATTCTCCCTGTGCTTGCGTGGGTTTTCTCCGGGTGCTCTGGTTTCCTCCCACATCCCAAAAACGTGCTTTTTAGGGTGATTGGTGTCAATAAATTGTCCCTGAATTGGATCTCCCTTAATCGGGCGCACATATAATTCCTTAAATTTGCACTCTCTTTATTGTGGAGTCCACTAGAGGTAGACAAAAACATCGACGATCAACGAAAGACTCGAATAAGGCACTCACTGCGTGTTAAAATGGGCGGCGTGGGCTCGTAGGGCCAAAGGGCCTGTTTCCTGTGCTGTGCTGTTCTTTGTTCTTTTGTTCTTTGTATCTCTCCCCTCTCACCTTAAACCTATGCCCTCTGAGGGGGATCTCATAGCAACTTATAAAATTCTAATAGAAGTAGACAGGGTAGGTACAGGAAGGATATTCCCAATGATGGGGGAGTCCAAAACCAGGGGTCACAGTCTGAGAATTCAGAGTAGACCATTTCGGACGGAGGTGAGGAGACATTTCTTCACCCAAAGAGTGGTGAGCCGATGGAATTCATTACCACAGGAAGTAATTGATGTCAAAATATTGAATGTATTCAAGAGGTGGTTAGATATAGTGCTTGGGGCAAATGGGATCAAAGGTTATAGGGAAAAAGCAAGATTAGGCAATTGAGTTGGATGATCAGCCATGATCATAATGAATGGCGGAGCAGGCTCAAAGGGCTAAATGGCCACCTCCTGCTCCTATCTTCTATGTTTCTATGTTTCCACGTTTTGGACTCCCCGACCTTTGGAAAAAGACGTTGACTATCTATCTTATCTATGACCCTCATTATTTTATAGACTTCTATAAGGTCACCCCGAAGCTTCCTACGCTTCAAGGAAAGAAGTCCCTCTCTAGCCAGCCCTTTAACTCAAACCATCAAGCCCCGGTAGGATCCTAGTAAACTTTTTCTGCACTAAAATTCTGCTTCTTTAGTCCTTCCTTCAAGGTTCTCTTTTCTTGCCAGCCCTGCAGCTTCTTTTAAGCTTTTCTGAGTCCTTCACTCACTGCCACCTTGTTTCATTGTGTGGTAGGAATTTAGATGGGTTTGGGGATTGTCTAATCTCCCAAATGTATGCTGCTCAAGTCCTTTTTAAGCGGAACTATTTATTTGCAATGGGTATTTGCACATTCAGACCTCCAGATCAGGCAAGTGTTTCTGCTCCCTTCAAGATCTCTCTTAACTACTTACTCACCTGATCTGACATCATTATTACATCAGCATCATGTCTGCTCCTGAGGTTAACCCTTTACTCAGCTGGGAGCAACAGAGGTTCTATTCAAAGGAAAGTTGTTTAAAGCAGAAATTGCCAAATAATATAAAAGATCAGGCAATGGAACATTAAATTCAATAATATATAGGCTCATGTCCCAAGGGAGAAAGTTCAAGTCAAAGACAAAAGAATGGAGGAAATTGGAGAAGATGAACTAAAGATGCAGGAAATTGGATCAGGAAACTAAATTTTCTGGCAATGAAGACACTCTTTGCCTTGGGTGTGTGTTGATGTGTAACATTATGTAATCCTGTCTGGGATGTTCTCCCACCATTCTGAAACTCCAGCTGTGTCCAGCAGTAACATCTTTGGGCTGAAAAGCATGGTCAGTGCCAGTGGGTTGGAGTCAGACCCCGAAATGAGTGGCTCACTGACTCCCAGCCCCAGGATGCTGGATAACATAGCAGCCCAGGCAGGCTGATTTCGCACAACATGTCTGCCCAATGGGGCTTTACAGGTGGGAGGTCCAAGCTCTGGGGATGGCAGGCATGACCCAGAAAGAGGTCAGGACCATTAATTCAAAGGGACACCTGGCACAGGACAATGCCAGGTGCATCTAGGGGAGGAATATTCCAGAAGGAAAAAGATTTTGGGGCAGTGTATAATCATTTGCAAGCATTGAGTCAAGTGTGTTTGAATGTTTAATTCATGCTGACAATTTTCAGACGGTCAGAATGAAGGATCTGTAGCAGGGAGGACATAGACATGGCATGTATTCAGAGCATTATGATGATTTTTTAATTCATTCACGGAATGTGGGCATACCTGGCTGAGCCAACATTTCTTTCCCATCCTTATTGCCCTTGAACTGAGTGACTTGCTGGGCCATTTCAGATAAGAATGGCAGATTTTCTTCTCTAAAAGACATTAGTAAATCAGATGGGTTTTTACAACAATCAATTCATGATTATCATTAGATTTTTATTGAATTTAAATTTCACCATCTGCTGTGGTGGGATTCGAATCCAGATCTCCGGATCATTACCTTGGTTCTCTAGATTGCTAGTGCAGGCTGGCCCAGTGGCAATATCACTACGCCACCACCTCCTCTTGAAATAACCAGGGAAATTATGGAGCAACTGACTGATAGCTATCTCTCTCCCCACATAGATGGCTGAGAGAAGGAAGTGAGGTGATGGGGAGAGTAAAAGGGCCAGGGCAGCTCCAAGGTTCAGTGATGACTCCCTGAGACCCCTCCTCCAGACTGCAAGTAACAGGTGGGAGGTCCTCCTGCATTCCAACAGAAAAAGAAATCCTTCCAGATTACCAGAGCAACCTGGATGACGATGGCAACAAATGTCAGTAATGTTGGGTCATCCGCAGAACCTGGACTCATTATCGAAAGAGGCTCAATGATATTTTAAGATCTGCAATAGTGAGTAGGTCCCCACCATGGACATTAATGTATTCGGAATGTCTTGAGCAGGCTATACCTGGGTAATGTCTTCTATATTGCTCAGAGGTCTGAGGCATCTTGGCGTATAATTGACACTGAACATGACATGTTTTGGGTTGTTGTTAGGGGTGGGGTGTGTGAAGTAAAGTGTGAAAGACACACTGTGTATTAGCTGTTAATCGTTGTGCAACTGGTGCAGTAAAAAGTGAAGGAATAAGTAAAACTGGGAATATCGTTCATTACACTGTCAAACTTCATTGCAGGAGCAGAGGGTCCATTCTGCTAGGGGGAGGAACAGAGCTGGACTGGTGTTGCCAGGCTGGCCACCCTCACACCACTGGCAAAGAAGGTTAGGAATTACTGGAGCTGTTAAATTGGCAGTGGCAAGATTGGAGAAAGGTCATGGGGTGATGTGATTGTAAGGGGCATTATTGAGAGTGGAAAGAAAGAATTGTTAAGAGGGATAAGGCAAGAGTGCGTGATGAATGATCTGTTGGTGGTTTCATCATTCCAATGCTCTTGAGAATTGGATGAAGACAATGTCAGCATTGTAGAATCTGTCAGATGTTAACAAGTTGAAACACCTCAGAGTTTGAGTGTAATATTTCCAGTTTAAGAAAATGACAGGAGATGTGGTTCATGCAGAGTGTAAAGTGAAGGTGTGTTCATTACAACTATGATAATGGATGGAGATAGTGATTTTACTGAAATTACTTTTAGAATGGGTTTTCAATGAAGGTGGGATGAAGGAGATGCACTGCAACTATAGACAATTCAGACACCTTGACTGCATGATTTACAGGAATATCTGCCTCCCAAGTGTCATGGCCATCCATGCCCTCCCATGCAGGACCTTGACCTTCTCCATTTGGTGGTTCCTCCAAGTCTTCATCGATCTCATCTTCAGAGAATTGACTGATTTCTTGTGGTTCCTCATCATCCAGGGCATTCCCTCTCTGAAGCACAAATGTGAGGTTATCATGTTGGTAGGAGGAATAGGTGTGCAGAGCATTTGCTAAATGGTGAGAGATTAGAAAGTGCAGATGTACAAAGGGACCTGGTGTCCTTGTCAATAAGTCACTGAGTGCTAACATGCAGGTATAGCAAGCATTTAGGAGGGCTAAGGGAATGTCAGCATCTATCGCAAGAGGATTTGAGCACAGGAGTAGTAAGGTTTTGCTTTAATTGTATAGGAGCTTGGTTAGACCTCACCTGCAGTGTTGTGTGCAGTTTTAGTCCCCTTACCTCAGAAAGGATAGTATTTCCAGAGATGGAGTGCAACAAATGTTCACCAGACTTGTTTCAGGGGCAGCAGAACTGTCCTATGAAGAGAGATTGTGAAATTGGGCCTGTATCCATTGAAGATCTCATTGAAACCTAGAAAATATTTAAACATAAGAACATAAGAAATAGGAGCAGGAGTAGGCCATCTAGCTCTTCGAGCCCACCCCGCCATTCAATAAGATCATGGCTGATCTGTCGTGGCTCAGTTCCACATTCCCGCCCTCTCCCCATAACCTTTAATCCCCTCTCTTATCAAAAACCCATCAACCCGCGTCTTAAAAATATTTAGCGAGGTAGCCTCCACTACTTCAACGGGCAGAGAGTTCCAGAGATTCACCACCCTTTGAGTGAAGAAGTTCTTCCTCAACTCCGTTCTAAACCGCCCCTCCTTTATCTTGAGGCTGTGCCCCTTAGTCCTACTGTCCTTTCTGAGTGGGAAGAGTCTCTCCACCTCTATCCTATCCATCCCATTCATCATCTTATACGTCTCAATGAGATCTCCCCTCATTCTTCTAAACTCTAATGAGTACAAGCCTAGTTTATTCAGCCTCTCCTCATAGCTCAACCCCCTCAACTCTGGCATCAGCCTAGTAAACCTCCTCTGCACTCCCTCCAAGGCCAAAATATCCTTGCGTAAGTACGGCGCCCAAAACTGCACACAGTACTCCAGCTGCGGCCTCACCAATGCCCTATACAGCCGCAGCAAGACCTCCCTACTTTTATATTCAATCCCCCTCGCTATGAAGGCCAAATCTGGAATTAAAAGTCTGATGATGTCAATGGAACCATTGTAAAAACTTATATGGTGCCCTCAAGGGAAGGAAATTTGCTGTCCTTACCTTGCCTGGCCTACATGTGACTTCAGATCTACAGCAATGTGGTTGGCTTTTAAATGCCCTCAGGGATGGGCAATAAATGTTGGCGACGGGCAATAAATGCTGGCCCAGCCAGTGACACCCATATCCCATGAACAAATAAAAAGAAGTAAATTAAAAGAGTATACGAGGTTAGTGTGGCGGGTGAAAGGCACTGAAGTGGATGATCAGCCATGATCATATTGAATGGTGTAGCAGGCTCAATGGGCTGAATGGCATACTCCAGCTCCTATGTTCCACAAGGAGCGGTTAAGACAAATAATGTAGATGCTTTCAAAGGGAAGCTGGATAAACATGAGGGAGAAAGGAACAGAAGGTAAGGCTGATATAATTAGATGAAATGGGGTAAGAGGAGGGATGTATGGAGCAAAAACATCACCATGGGCCATTTGGGCTGAAGAGTCTGTCTTTCTGTTGCACAAACAGTATAATTCTCTACATGTTATCTTCGTATCTGATGCTGACTGACCTGTGGTGTAAGTATTTTCAACATTTTCTTCTTTTTTTCATCTGTTTTATATCGCCCCATCTGAGATTCACAAACTCAACCCAGACCAGGAATCAAATATGGGCGATCTGGCCCCCAACCTGTGTACAACATTGTGGACGAGTGAACAAAGTGTGAGAGCATTGAACTGTCCATTCAAACCCACCTTGAAAACCACACCATGGTTCAGTAATGAACAAACCACAAGTCGAGATGAGTAAATACTGTCACCATTTCACAATATTTACAGATGAATATATTTAGATGCACTAAGATTGACTCTTTACAATATCGCATGCTCAAAATACCAAATGCAAACCAATGACAAGAATCAGAATAAATAATGATATGCAAATTACAGCACAAGTTGCAATAAGCGCTTGCACTGCACTTATAAAAGGTATTTTAACAGTGGTAACGTTATTGATATGTTAAATTAATTCTCTGCACCCTGCATTTTAAGTCTAAAGAGAAAATGGAAATAAAAATTGCAAATGGTGCATTATGATTCATGTAGGATAAATCAAGCCAAGCATTAAAAATACATTCAACATACTGGCACACAGAAAATTTCGTGTTAACAACATCACAAGCTCAGCAAAAATGTTATTTTTACCATTCTTTTGAAACCAAAGGCACATGATTTTCGAATGAGTTCACTGGCCACTTGACAATAATCAGCTGAGAAATTTTTATATCATGTTCATGTTGTCACAAACATTTAACAAAGAGACTAGTTCTTCCACAATTTGCAAAGTGTATTTTTAGTTATAGTTGTGGTTATGAGGCAGATTGTTCTCAGGGGTTTGAAAAGGAATATATATCGCCAAGAGTGCCAAATTGAACTATGAGCCAGTTAGTAAGGAGGAATAAGTCTGAAGAGATTTTAAAAATTAGAACATGAACATTAAAAGAACCCAAGGGAGTTGGTGAAAGATAGAATTCAAGTTCTGGGGGAGTTGAACTTGGATATTGGGAGAAGCACTCAAACCAAAAAGTGCAAAGGTATGCATGAAAGTTTTAGATCACAGAATCATAGAATCTCTGCAGTGCAGAAGGAGGCCATTCAGCCCATCGAGTCTGCATTGACCAGAATCCCACCCATGCCTGAATCCCGTAACCCCACATATTTACCCTGCTAATCTCTCTGATACTAGGATAAATTTAGCATGGCCAATCAACCCAACCTGCATATTTTTAGACTGTGGGAGGAAACTGGCCGGCCAGAGAAAACCCACGCAGACATTGGAGAATGTGCAGACTCCACACAGACAGTGACTCGAGGCTGGAATTGAACCCACTGTGCACTGTGAGGCAGAAGTACTAGCCACTGTGCTGCCCCTTTTTTTCACAGTACAGAAGAAGGCCATTTGGCCAATCAAATCTGCACTGACCACATCCCACGCAGGCCCTATTCCCCTAGCCCCACCCATTTATTCTGCTAATCCCCTTGACACTAGGGTCAATTTAGCATGGCCAATCAAACTAACCCGCACATCTTTGAACTGTGGGAAGAAACCAAAGCACCCAAAGGAAACCCATGCAGACACAGGGAGAAAGTGCAAACTCCACACAGTGACCTGAAGCCGGAATTGAACCCAGATCCCTGGTGCTGTGAGGCAGTAGTGCTGACTACTGTGCCACTGTGCCACCTGATGTATGGTGTAAGTAAAGATGCAGAGGAAATTGCAATGAAGGTGGGTGTAACTGATATTCTTTTGTGAAATATTTTGGTATCTGATAACTGTTCTCTTAGCTCCTGTGAGTAAAATCAAGCATTCCCTCTCACAGATCTACTCTTACCTTCAGGGTTTGTAATCCCTTAAATCATCTTCTAGTTCCAAAGTTTTGGAATGAGGAGAATATCAGTTGCATATTGACTTACTGCCATATTCAAACACAATATTGGACAGATTTCTTTCATAAAATAGGATACGTTTTACACGCCCTGTGGCAGATTTTGTCACACCCGGGGTGGCCTGCCATCGGCAGGTGGCAGAGTCTTCCAGTCCCACTGCTGCCAACAGGATTTCCCATAGTTCGCACCCTTTGCTGCCAAGGAACCGATGGCATGGGTTGCCATTGGCACAACCGGAAAATTCGACTGGCAGGAACGGCCAGAAAGTCCCACCCATAAGAGAAGTACATGAATAACTTGAGACAAGATGTGCTACAACCCCGCAAAGCCTGCGTCCCTCTAATTCTGACCTCTTGTATATCCCCGGTGTTCATGGATCCACCATTCAAGTGCTGCTGCCCAAAGCTCTAGAATTTCCTCTCTGCACCTCCACCTCCTTCTTAAGCTTAGAGAGACTCCTTAAAGTCTTTGGGCTGGATTTTATGGGGCGCGGTATTCCCCACTCCCTGACCGTCCTCTCTCATCCAGTCAGTCATTAGCCACAAATCCAATCTTAACATTTTGAGCGAGCTTTACATAAGAACATAAGAACATAAGAAATAGGAGCAGGAGTAGGCCATCTAGCCCTTCGAGCCTGCCCCGCCATTCAATAAGATCATGGCTGATCTGTCGCTGCTCAGTTCCACTTTCCCGCTTTCTCCCCATAACCCTTAATCCCCTCTCTTATCAAAAACCCATCAACCCGCGTCTTAAAAATATTTAGCGAGGTAGCCTCCACCACTTCAACGGGCAGAGAATTCCAGAGATTCACCACCCTTTGAGTGAAGAAGTTCCTCCTCAACTCCGTTCTAAACTGCCCCCCTTTTATCTTGAGGCTGTGCCCCCTAGTCCTACTGTCTTTTTTGAGCGGGAAGAGTCTCTCCACCTCTATCCTATCCATCCCATTCATCATCTTATATGTCTCAATGAGATCTCCCCTCATTCTTCTAAACTCTAACGAGTACAAGCCCAGTTTATTCAGCCTCTCCTCATAGCTCAACCCCCTCAACTCCGGTATCAGCCTAGTAAACCTCCTCTGCACTCCCTCCAAGGCCAAAATATCTTTGCGCAGGTGCGGCGCCCAAAACTGCACACAGTACTCCAGCTGCGGCCTCACCAATGCCCTATACAGCTGCAGCAAGACCTCCCTACTTTTATATTCAATCCCCCTCGCTGTGAAGGCCAGCATCCCATTCGCCTTCCTGACCACCTGCTGCACCTGCAAGCTGGGTTTTTGCGACTCATGCACAAGGACCCCGAGGTCCCTCTGCACCGTCGCCTGCTGCAGTTTTTCGCCCCGTAAGTAATAGTCCTTCCTACCATTCTTCCTACCAAAGTGGACCACCTCACACTTGCCAACATTAAATTCCATTTGTCATTTCCTGGCCCATTCGCCCAGCCTATCTAGATCCTTCTGCAGACTCTCCACACCCTCCGCACAATTTGCCGTTCCCCCAATCTTGGTGTCATCAGCAAATTTCGACACCCTACACTCGGTTCCCTCCTCCAGATCATCTATATAAATGGTAAAAAGCTGAGGCCCCAGCACCGACCCCTGGGGCACTCCACTAGTCACCATCCGCCAATCCGAATAGCACCCGTCCTAATATTGATCACCTGTCCTAATATTTGATCACCTGTCCTAATATTTCTTTATGGGATTCAGTATCACAACTTCTCTAATATCACACCTGCGTGGCACTTTGGAATGTTGCGCTATATTGAAGATATATAAGTACAAGATGCTGTTATTGGTAAATGCAGCATGTTTGGGAGGAACAGAATAGGATGTCGAAAGGTTTCCATCAGTTAGGGCTTCCTCACCTTGCACCCAGATCTGTTGAAAGAGATAGATTGCAACACCATGATCATTGTGTCATGCGAGTACCACAGGACACAAGAGATAAACTAGATGGACCTGGACTTCTTTTCTGTCTAGCACATTCAGAAGCCTTGCATTTTACATTCAGACAGTTAATTTAAATCGTGCTAACCATTCTTTGCCAAGCTCCAGCAAATTATTTTGATCATTTTGACAGCTGTTCAGTTGAGTGTGAAACCTAAATAAGGAAATTCAGTCGGTAAGAAATAAAGTCAAATTGGAGTGAGGAATTCAGGTTGACTTGCAGAACAAATCAGAAAGAACCACAAAATGTAAATCAGAATTAGATATGAAATTCAAATCTGGTTTTGGCATAAAATTCAATTCAACCTTTAACATGAAAGTTAAATGAAGATTAGATGGAAAATAAAATTTTAAAGTTTCAAAGTTTATTTTTGTCACAAGTAGGCTTACGTTAACACTGCAATGAAGTTACTGTGAAAATCCCCTGGTCGCCCACACTGCGGTGCTTGTTTGGGTACACGGAGGCAAAATTTAGCATGGCCAATTCACAGTGTGTCTTTTGGACTCTGGGAAGAAACCTGAACATTTCTTTTCTTCTATCAATAATTTAGACCTTTTAGTTGGAAGCTTTAGGCCAATAAGATCCAGAAATACATCATTAGAGGAACTATGAATATTTTTGTCCACTCACAATACTTGTGTGTTTATTTGCCTTTGGATCGGTATCATTACGGTAATAGTTCTGACAGTTATCATTTGGCCCCAGACAACTTTGCTTATTTTTATTTTACTTACTGCAGCACTTTGTTTTTGCCCCAGTGCCAGCAACAAATTTATCTTGCGACGCATTTTTAATATAATGAGAATTACAAGCTATAAAATGTTTCATGAACTCAATAATAAAAAACAATATCTTTTTTGTTTACCTTTCCAGCTGCTAAGTATCCCATTAAACAGAAAGTATTCCTGCTCTGTTCAAAACAACTTTTAAAGAAAAACATTTATTCAAACTAATGACATTTAAAATATCAAAATTCCGCCATATTTACTTAAGAAAAGACGAGTTATTTTAAATATTAAGAGAAATATTTTACAATATGGCACTTTTATTTATCATTGGAGAGGTCTTCTTGGCAACTGATTAGCTTGCTAGCCATTTCAGAGGGTACTTAAGAGACAGTCACACTGCTATCTTTTTATTCCCGATATATTTAGTTGTTGAATTCAAATTTTCCAGCTCCTGTGGGGGGATCTGAACTCACGTTGCTGGATTATCAGTCCAGGCCACTAGGATACTAGTCCACAAACATAGCCACAAGCTATCACTCCCTACATGTGCGTGCAACATACACAATTTATTAATAATTATATATTTTCCTGATGAGTCTAAAGAATTGAGTTGCCATTATATACAACAGTGCCTTTAATGTGAGTAAGGTGTTACATTGGTACTTACGGCAAATATTTTGTATTCCTTCTCCCTCCAACTAAAAGCAATATTTGTTAATTTGTCTCCTCTTATCTTAAAATCCAAAACCTTAAAAACTGTTTCCTTATGAAACAGCAATGCCAATGTAACTCCTCTAAGCTAGTATACTGAATTCACTGTACATTATCACCCCTTCCTCTATTTGACAAACATAGAGAAATAACTGGTATCAGCAGCATTTGGACCTCCCCATCCACAGAGACCTTCAAGGCCTCCCAACTCACCAAAATGGTACAAAACCCCTCTGGACATGAATCAAACATCTCCAACTTCACAACCCTGATGAAACCTGGAGGAAGATTGGGCAGAAAGCAACCTCCCAAATAAACACTTTGGCCAGGATTCACGAAACACATCTGTGACTGCAATCCTCCTGTCCTGCTGCTGTGAATGGGGATTTGGCTGAGTGCTAAATTCTCCGTTCCCCCCGGCAGTAGCAGCAGGGCATATGACATTGGAGAATTCCAGCCATTGTCTCTGACCAAACACCTCAAGAAGCAGGCTTCAATCTCCCTGGGATCATGGGGACAACCCTCAGTAGAATATGGACTGGGAATGATCTCCTACAGACTGCTTTGAGTCAGTGGACTGGTCAATTCTGCGACCAGCCTGAACGAGTACGCCACTACAGTAACTGACTTCACTAGTAAGTGTGTAGAAGACCGTATGCCAAAGAAGCAAATCCGTATGTTTCCCAACTGGAAACCATGGATGAACAGGGATATCCATGGCTTGCTGAAATCTAGGTCTGAGGTGTTCAAGTCAGGTGAACTGCCTTATACAAGAAAGTCAGAAGCGATATAAGGAGATCCATCAAAGATACCAAAAGACAGTGCCATACCAAGCAAGAGTCTCAGACCAGCCACACAGATTCCCATTGACAATGGCAAGATCTGCAAGTCATAATAGGCTATACGATGAAAGCATATAGAATTGCCAGCACCAATACATCGCTGACCTCACACCCGCCCCCCCGTACCCCCAACCCTCCCCCACACACCCAATGCCCCTCACCCCCAATCCCCCCACCCTTCCACTACCCCACCCCCGACTGCCCCCCAACCCTTCCCCACCCACCCAATGCCCCTCACCCCACCCAACTTCCCACCCCTCCACCACCCCCAGCCCCTCGCACCCCCTCACCCCCTCACGCCCCATGTCCCCATGCCCCCACACTCCCACCTCCATTGCTCCCCCTCCCCTCCACCACTCCTCCCACCACCCCCATCACAGCACCGCCCCGCAGAACCTGTATCCAGGATCACCATCACATACTTCAGGTCAGCCTTCTCAAAATCAACCCACAGAAAGTGACTGGCCCGGATGGGGTACTCGGACGTGCACTCAGATCCTGCAAGGACCAGCTGGTGGGAGAATTTGCAGACATCTTCAACCCCTCCTTACACCAATCTGAGGTCCCTATCCACTTCAAGATGACCATCATCCTTGCGCCAAAGAAAAGCCAGGAAGCGTGTCTTAATGACTATTGTCCAGTGGCTCTGACATCCATCATTATGCAGTTCTTTGAAAGGTTTTTATGACATGAATCAATTCCAGCCTCTCAGACTGCCTGGATCAACTACAGCTCACCTATCCCCACAACAGATCCACAGCAGATGCCATCTCCCTGGCCCTACACTCAACCATGGATCTGCTGGGTAACAAAGACACTTACGTCAGACTCCCATTTATTGACCACAGCTCAGCCTTCAACACCATTATTCCTACAAAACGCATCTCCAAACTCCATGGCCTGGGGCTCAACTCTTCCCTCTGCGACTGAATCCTAGACTCCCTGACCCACAGACAGCAATCAGTAAGGATAGGCAACAACACCTCCTCCAAAATCATCCTCAAAACCGGTGCCCTACAAGGCTGTGTCCTCGGCTGCTTACTATCCTCTTTATGTGTCTATGACTGTGTGGCTAAATTCCCCATCAACTCGATTGTCAAGTTTGCTGATGACACCACCATAGTGGGTCAGATCTCAAACAATGATGAAAAAGAATACAGAAAAGATACAGTCTTGCTCTGCCCAAGACTGCAAGAAACTACAAAGGGTCGAGACAAAGCCCAGTTCAGCACACAAACCAGCCTCTCATCCATTGACTGTCTATACTTCCTGCTGTCTCGGAAAAGCAGTCAGCATTATCAAGGACCTCGTGCATCCCGGATATAGTCTCTTCCACCTTCTTTCGTCAGGAAAAAGATACAAAAGTCTGAGGTCACGTACCAACTAACTCAAAAACAGCTTCTTCCCTGCTGCCTTCAGACTTTTGACTGGACCTACCTTGTATTAAGTTGATTTTTCTCTAAACCCTAGCTATGACTGTAACATACATTCTGCACTCTCCCCTTTCCTTCTCTATGAATGGTATGCTTGTCTGTATAGCATGCAAGAAACAATACTTTTCACTGTGTACTAATACATGTGACAATAATAAATCAAATCCAAGCTAGTACTGCTCTGAGATGCTGCCGACTTTCTCAGACCAAGTAGTGGAATTTTTGCTTCCCTTTCCTTCTGATTTGTTGGTCCACTGTTTTGCTAGCAGTTTTTGTTTTAATTTCATATCTGCTACATCTATAGGTATATTTTGCAAGTGCTGCAACATATTAACTGCTTCCATATGGTTCTCTCCTATTTCCCCATTTTCCCCATTTGTCCTATTTAGTGCAAGTATCATCTTTCAGATGAAGCATTAAATCAAGGTCCCATTTTCCCTCTCAGGTGGACATGAAAGATTCAATGATACTAGTTCTTAGCAGAACAAGGGAGTTTGTCCCAGTCTCCTGGCCCAATATTTATCCCATTACCTGGTTATTGTGATATTGCTGTTTGTGGAAGCTTGCTGTGCGTGCAAAGTGGCAACCTCACTTCCTACACTAGAAATAGCTTTGGGACATCCCAATGTTTTATTCTTTCATGGGATTTGTTTGCCCTCCATTTCAGCAGGCAGTTAAGAGTCAACCACATTGCTGTGGATCTGGAGTCACAGGCCAGACCAGGTAAGGACAGCAGATTTCCCTCCTAAAGCACATTAGTGAACCAGATGGGTCTTTATGACAATGGTTTCACGGTTATCATTAGACTTTTAATTCCAGATTTTTATTAAATTCAAATGTTGGGATTTGAACCAGGTTCCTGGAGAGGCATCCTGGATTACTAGTCCAGTGACAATACTTCACCACCCTCACTATTGTGATAGATGTGACAGAGGTGCAAGCTTTTCCTCTTTTCTTTTTATTGTTTCGCCTTCAGTCTGACAGAATGCATCCAATAACAATAGAACCTGTCATTCTTACTGATTCTGACTGACTGTCCATTTCTAGTCCTTCTGTTCCCAGAAGCCACAGTGAAATGATTTTACACAACTTGAAATGTTTAGTGCGACCGGTGGTAGACTCACATTCGTTCAGGTTTTGGGTCTGGAGTAGAAAGCCAGCTACAAAAGATCATATCATGCCCACTGAGTGCACAATATAATGTTTAGAAAGTTGCCAGACAGCCTATAAATATATAATATTAGCAAATGAGCTGACAGATCCAGATTAACACCACAGCTGTACATAATATTCTAATTGTGATCTAACCAGAGCTTTATAAAGGTTCAGCATAGCTTCCCTACATTTGTACTCTCTCTGTCAATGAAGCTCAAGATCCCTTCGGCTTTGCTAGCTATTCTCTCTCCAGCCACATACAATGATCTATACACATAAGCCCCCTTTGTTCCTGCACACCCTTTTATGAAATTAATACCATATTGTATCTCCCTATCCCTTTCACCAAAATGCAACACCTCACACTTCTAATTAATTCTATCTGCCACTGATCTGCCCATTCTGCTAACCTACCCTAGTCCTGTTGGAAGTTGATTAGTATCATTTTCATTCTTTGCCACTTCTCCTGATCACTCCATCATCAGCAAATTCTGAAGTTTTCCTGTTTATTCCAATATCCAAGTAATTGATATACATCCACCCATGGGGAACACCATTGTCTATGATCTTCCAGTCTGAAAAATGGCCATTTACCATAACCCTCTGCTTTCTATCCTGAAGCCATTTTTAATCCAAGCTGATTTACTAGGATGCTACCAGGGTTTGATGGTTTGAGTTATAAGGAGAGGCTGGATAGACTGGGACATTTTTCTCTGGAGCGTAGGAGGCTGAGGGGTGATCTTATAGAGGTTTATAAAATAATGAGGGGCACAGATCAACTAGATAGTCAATATCTTTTCCCAAAGGTAGGGAGTCTAAAACTAGAGGGCATAGGTTTAAGGTGAGAGGGGAGAGATACAAAAGCGTTCAGAGAGGCAATTTTTTCACACAGAGGGTGGTGAGTGTCTGGAATAAGCCGCCAGAGGTAGTAGTAGAGGCGGGTACAATTTTGTCTTTTAAAAAGCATTTAGACAGTTACATGGGTAAGATGGGTATCGAGAGATAGGGGCCAAAAGCAAACAATATGGTCTAGCTCAGTGGTTGAGAAAAGGGGCGGCATGCTGTAAACCTCTATGACTCTATGACTCAATGATACTTATCCTTTGATTCAGTGAGCATCAATTTTATTGACCAGCCTTTTATGTGGTACTTTGGCAAATTCCTTCTTAAAATCCATGTAGGCTGCATATATTTCATTCTCATCACCAAACTTCACTATTACTTTATCAAAAAAAATCAATTCGACTAGTCAAGCACAATCTGTCATTTACAAATTCATGCAGCGTATCTTTAATTAAATCAAATCTCCCCAAGTGTTTTTCCCTGATTATTGCTTTTAAAGCCTTAGCTAGGAATTTCTGGCCTCACCCGCTCCAAGACCAGAAACTCCCACCCAAGTCAATGGACCTTTAAATGGTCCATCAAATTTTCCATCCGGTCTCTGACAAGCCCCGAGCTGGATGGGATTGGAAAACTTACCCCCTTATCTAACACGAATATTAAAATAACAGGCCTGTCATTGCTGGGACTGTCTTGAGACCCTTTTTAAAAAAGGGTCACATCCGCCACTTTCCAAATCAATGACACCTTCTTCAGATCAATCACTCAAAAGACTTGGACACGTAATCCAAACTACAGCTCTGAGGGAGAGAGCGGCACTGTTAGAGGAGCTATCTTTCAAATTTGACATTCAATGCTGCTGTTGTTTCAGGCTGATGGATAAGATCCCAAGATGAACAGGGGATTTCTTCCATCCCTGACCTCCACCCGCTCCCCACCCCCCACCCCCTCTTCCGCCACGCCCCCCACCCCCTCTTCCGCCACCCCCCCCACCCCCCTCCCCAATCTTTGCCCAGGCCAATTTTATCCTTCAACAAACACTTGGAAAATCTGTCATTATCACATTGGGCTTGTGTGAGTTTGCTGTGTGTAGATTAGCTGTGATGTGTTCTATGCTAAAATAAATTACCTTTCAAAAGTACTTGGAATCATAGATAGAATTCTTACAGTGCAAAAGGAAGCCTTCAGCCTATTGACTCTGCACCAACTCTTTGACAGAGTATCTTACCCAGGCCCTCTCCCCCACTCTATCCGCATAACCCCACACATTTACCATGGGTAATTCCCCTAACCTACATATCTTTGAACCATGGGAGGAAACTGGAGCGCCTGAAGGAAACCCATGCAGACTTCCTTGGTGAAAAAGTGTTTGGGACCTCCTGAGGTCACAAAGGTGCTATATAAATTTAAATCTTTCTGTCACTAAAGTTCCTTATGGGAAAAAAATCAGTTTTCCAGTTTGAAGCATACACGGATCTGAGTGAAAGGGATTGTCTTACCAATCCTCCTTCAGGTACAATGCCCTGAGAGGATATTGGCAGCCATGGGCCTCCATGGATTTTATAGAAGAATCTAAAACTAGAGGGCATAGGTTAAAGGTGAGAGGGGAGAAATACAAAAGTGTCCAGAGGGGTAATTTTTTCACACAGCGAGTGGTGAGTGTCTGGAACAAGCTGCCTGAGGTAGTAGTAGAGGCAGGTACAATTTTATCTTTTAAAAAGCATTTAGAAAGTTACATGGGTACAATGGGTATAGAGGGATATGGGCCAAATGCGGACAATTGGGATTAGCTTAGGAGTTTTTAAAAAATATATAAGGGCATCATGGGCAAGTTGGGCCAAAGGGCCTGTTTCCATGCTGTAAACCTCTATGACTCTAACTAATCTTTACAAGGCCATTTGGCCCATCAAAGTCTGCACCGACCACAATCCCACCCAGCCTTATTGCCTAACCCCACATAGTTACCCTTCTAATCCCCTGACACTAACACCAATTTAGCATGGCCAATCCATCTAACCCGCACATCTTTGGACTGTAACAGGAAACCCACACAGACACAGGGAAAACGTGCAAACTCTGCACAGACGAGCCGGAATCGAACTCGGGTCCCAGGTGATGTGAGGCAGCAGCGTGCTACCGGATTGCTCCATCAGTATACTTGACAAAGTAGCAGGGCTGAGCCGGAAACGCTCCCAATCCCTTTCACGGTGCACGTTGGAAGATTGGCCGTATTATTGACCATCAAGTCCAGAAGTGAAGTCCTGAAGAGATGGAGAGTGGGGGCTACACAGCGCCACAAGATCTCCGCTTTACCGCTCGATCACTATGACGGGGGAGTCTTTGAATTAAAGCCACTGCTTTAGATATTTTGTTCACCTTGGAGTGAGTGAAAGAGGGATAGTTTGTCCTTTATATTTTCCGGGTAGCACCTTTATTGCCGGCTGTCCTCTCTCTTGGAGGCACATCCTCGGATCGCCCTGATTATTAGTAAGTCATCCAGCATTGGAATACCGATAGCAAATGGCTTTCAAAGAGCCGCGAGCATCCAGTGCCAGACCGCTGGCACATTACAGAAAACACTGCAGCCGCCAAAGGAGTTACTTTGTCTCAGTACAGTTTAGAGTCAGCCACACGCGCACTCTTAAAGAGAGACTCCCACCTGGAGGGGAGAAAATAATGTTCATGGGAGACTCGAATCCAACTATTTCAGACCTTCAGAATATATTGAACTGTTTTCTGTCTCTGAGGTTTGTTCCAGTTCTGTTCGCGACCTGGAATTTAGTTCATTTCAGTGTTCACCAACTTTTTCACAAAATCCTAATTATTGTAGCCAATTGGTACATAGAGATAGATAGATAGATAGTGGATATATAGATACTGGATATATAGATAGTGGATAGATAGATAAATAGTTGATAGGTAGGTAGATAGATAGGTAGATAGATAGACACATAGATAGATAGATAGATAGATAGATTACTGAAACTGAGAACATTAGATATGTTTACATGTTTGGGCTCGTGTAAAGAGCTATTGAAATTACGCTGTGTAATATTAGCCCATGGTTATGTAGCCTCACAGTCTGTGACACTGCACCCTACTGGGAGCATGGGGAGATGAGATTGAGGCTAATAATTACGATAGGTTTAATTGCGCGGAATTATTGTTAGTGTGAAATTTCTGTTACACAACAGGCGTTTACAAAACAGATATCACTCTTAACAGAATATGAAATTCTCCCTGTATTATTGCAGCTGTTGTTCTGGAAGTGACTGCCACTTTAAAACTTGTCCGCTGTTTCAATATGGGAACTGTGTAAAATGCCAGTTAGCATGTAGACCGCACTTGTATTTACATAAAGCCCCGAGCGCCACATGCTATAAGATGCAGTAAGTTTTCCCCATTGCCAAGCAGTAACTAGTAATGTGAATGTGTTTACATTTTTTAAGCATTTTTAAAATGTGATGTTTTCACCTTCCCGAACTCTGATCCAGAAATTATATATCTCTGAGAGACTGTAAATGAAAGATGTGTTCGCAGATGCTCTGCCGAGGTATCGAGGGGTGAGTGGGGTGCTAAGGAAACAGAAGGGGAAACCGAGCAGGAACAACCTAAAGGATAGATTGCAGCCTCTGCAATGGCATTCCAGGGTGCCTCCTCCTCTCCTCTCGGTACCCACTCATACTCCGCAAGCACTAAGGGAGCTGGGTACCACATTGCCGTCCTTCGTGTTTTAGAATGTCAGCAAGGTACCATGTGGGGGAATGCACCTCAGCCCACCCAGCTCCTGCCTATCCCCACCTACAGACTAATATCAGTCGGGATCACTCGGAGTGAAGGGGACATTACAATATGTTAGGGTGGAGGAACATTACAATACATTAAGGTGGATTGGGGACACTACAATATATTAGGGTGGCAGCACTACAAGATACTAGGGTGGGGGAGACACTACAATATGTTAGGGTGGGGAACACTACAATACATTAAGTTGGGTGGGGGCCAAAACAATATGTTGGGGGGCACTACAATATGTTAGGGTGGGGGAACTCTACAATATGTTAGAGTGGGTGGGATACTAAAGTATGTTTGGGGGGGGGGGTGATCCTACAATATGTTGTCTCATTTACTCTTGGATTTGAAGCCTGTTGCTAAACTTTCAAGCCGACCCCCAGCTAAGTCAAGCACAGAAGTTCGTCAAGAGTTAAGCGTTTCCAATCAGGATTGTGCCCCTGAATGTACTGAACACTTGGAGTTACATTGTGCTCTCTTACAGACAAGCTATGTCGTTCCCTTGTCCTTTTGACCTGTTTAACTTTATCGGGGCAACGCCTGCGTAACGATGGTCGGGGAGGCTGGGGGTGGGGGGGGGTAGGAGTTGGCACGAGGGGTGAGTCCAGTGAAGTGATGTGAAAACCTTGACCCGTAGCGGGTCGTGCCCCGCGGGATTTTCCCTTCTACGCCAACAAGGCGGATAATGATGAATCCTCTCTGGAATAGATCCCGGGGAAGGCAGGTTTGACCCAGCGAGGGTGATCCAAGTGCCAGATCCAAGTTTCGGGCCATCAATCCAGTATTTATTTCACAACGATGTTTTGACGAGATGCATGAAGTGACGCGGTGTGGACAGCGATGTTTGAGTGAGTACATCAGGGTATTACTGGCAGGGGGCGGTTGCAGAGAGTGCCTCTAAGACGCAGCAGTGACGATCCGAGCTTGGAGGCATTGGCTATAAATTCATTGTTACAGTGCCTCGCATCTTAGATCTCCTCTCTAACAGTGAGGGGGGCACACTTGTACAAAGAACTTTTCTTTGCTCTTTTTGAAAATAAATATTTTGATGAGTTTTACCCGGGCAGGGTGATGCACTGAAAAGTTTTTTGGGGAGATTTGGCAATTCAATATTTTAGTTTCTGAATTTTTTTTTGTTTATTTTAGAAGCTGTGCGTGTGTGTGTTTTTTTTTGGTTTGTTTTGGGGAGTTTGTAAGGGATTGTTATTGACAACATGGTGCTGTTTGCTTTGCTGACTTTCTGCACTCTCTATCAGACTCTGTGGCTGTGCCTGGCAGCCGAGCAGCTGACCCTAACCCAGCCGCCAGCCAGCTCCCTGTCCGGGCCGGTCACTGCCAGGCAGCCCGGCTGGAGGAGGAGGAGGAGCGGGCTGGTGCACAATGTGGATCGCATTTACTCCGGGGACGGCAAGGTGGGCTACATCGTGTACGCGGACGGCAAGAGGTTCCTGCTGGACTTGGAAAGGGACGAAGCTGTCACCTCCCCGCACCTGGGGGCCGCCCTGCCCTCCCCGCTAGCAGCGGGCGCCGGGCCGAGCGGCCGCTGCTACTACCGGGGCACGGTGGACTCGCAGCCCGAGTCCCTGGCTGTCTTCAACCTGTGCGGGGGTCTGCACGGCTTCTTCGCGGTTGGCCATTCCCGTTACAACATCAGCCCCTTGCTCAGCCCCCCCGCAGCCCGGGACCAGCCGCTCTACGGGGGTGACAAGGTGCTGCACCTCTTCAGCCGGGAGCACTTCACCTTCCGGACCCTGGCCGAGCCCAGCCGCTGCGAGACCCCCTCGCCCGGAGCCCCGGGGAAGGGCGCAGAGGGCGGGCGGCGCGGCCGCTCCAAGCGCTCCGTGTCCCGGGCTCGCCATGTGGAGCTGCTGCTGGTGGCCGACTCCTCCATGTCCCGCCAGTACGGCCGCAAGCTCCAGCACTACCTGATGACCCTGGCCTCCATCGCCTCCAGGCTCTTCGGCCACGCCAGCATCGAGAACCCGGTCCGCCTGGCCGTGGTCAACATCACGGTCATCACCGAGCCAGGCCAGGGGCCCCAGGTCAGCAAGAACGCGGCGGCCACCCTGAAGAACTTCTGCAGGTGGCAACACCAACACAACCAGCTGGACGACAGCCATGCGGGCCATCACGATGCTGCTATCCTCTTCACCCGGGAGGTAAGACCCTCTGTACACCCTACACACAACACACACAACACACACACACACAACAGGTCAAAACCCCCAAGTGTGGTTCTGCATCTTCACCTTATTCATCATCAATAAGGTTTTAATAAAGATGCAATGGGTTCTTTCGGCGGGGGGGGGGGGCGGGCGGGGGGAGAGGACACCTGAAAAACTTGTGTCAAACCATCCCCACGAACTCTGGAATCAGGTCCTGATCTGTGCTCACCCCGAACTTGATGATGCTGTGGGTGAACCTCAGCGCGCAGAGCAAGTGTCAAACTGTACTAACGTGTCCCAGTTAGATCTTCACTCTCTCACTGAGTGTCCCCTAACCAAAGCAGCGAGGCTGCCTGGGCGATTGCCTCTGACACGGGTCCATGTGAGCAGCATTAGCCTCCATTTCTTATGTATTTTATAATTTCAAGGTATTGTTAATTCCCCCAAAGGAATGAAATGAATTTTGCTGGGAAAAAAAGGCATGTTGTCGAAGCTTTTCATCTTGTACTCATCAGGAAAATCGCAAGAACATGAGGTCGGGGGCAACAACAACTTCATGCTGTATGAGAACAGAGTTCACAGTATAAAGTTGCTCTTTCCTCAGACATCGGGTGTTGTCCTGTTGAGTTCAAGATGAAAAGCTTTAACATTTTTTTAAAGCAATGCTTAAGGAACAAAATAATTTGAATTCTCTTGTAAAGTGCAGGTAAATTTTGTGAATTGCAGGTTTAAGTGTAAGGTTTTTTCAACTGTATTGGTCCCTTATAATAGTTTCAGAGTGTGGTGCTAGCTGTTGTCAGCCTGACCTTGAACAGTAAGGAATGTCCAGGGTTTAGCTCACTACTGTATTTGGGGCTCTTTGAATACTGAGACCTGGATGTTTGTGTGGGATGCATGCTTTCCTTGCTTTTCAGAAGGAATGAAAGTGAAGTCAGTCCTCGCTAATAATGCCCTCCCATCCAGTAAGATGTTTATAAACATTCAACTCCATGGTTTGCAAGCTCGGAGCATGTGCTTCTGAAATTAAACAGGCACCACCTGAATGAAAAATTGTCTGGTCAATATATTTGTGCGTTTGTTCAGGAATATGTGATGCTAGTTGACTGCAGTATGTTGGGACGAAATAACATTTCTTTTCAACCGCTGCAAATTGGAAAAAAACTAGGTGGTATTTTTCCTGAAGAGGCATTGCCCCTTTAAGTTATCCTTATGCTAATTCAAGGCCCTTTGCACCAGCCTCTGGTTGCAGTTAGCAGTTGGGATTTTTTTTTCCGTGGGAACTTCAGCAGCTGGGAGTTTGCAAGTTCAGTGTCTGGAGGAATTCTCAGGAACATAAAGCTCTCTCTTTATCCCGACTCCTTCATGGGCCATATGACCTTCGAAAGCTTATAAATGTAATCTTAAATGCAGTTAAAGTCTTAACCATTGGACAAGAACGGGGGAAGGATAGTCCAACTCCCAACTATTTTGGCACAGCTTTGGCCTGTTATAATCTCAACCTCCCTCCCACGTCCCCCTCCTCCCCCTGCCCTCCTCACCCCCTAGCTCCTTATAAATGATAAATGGCATTGATATGGATTACAGTGACTTCAGACCGATACAAAGTGCTTTTCAGCTTCTTGCCTGTTGCCATCAGACTTTTGAATAGACCTGCCTCGCATTAAGTTTATTTCTCTACACCCTAGCTATGACTGTAACACAACATTCTGCACCCTTTCCTTTCTGCTGTATGTACAGTATAGCGTGCAAGAAACAATACTTCTCACTGGATACTAATACATGTGACAATAATAAATCAAATCAAACAAATGCAGGTACATCATTATGTTATCTGCTAACCAGACAGTTTTTAACCGGTATAGATACCTCTTTAAGTTTAAGGTGGAATTGTGATTCTGGGCCATTATATTGAAGGTGATCACATATTTTTAGTATTTTTTCACTCCTTAATTCTTGTGATTTGTGCTTTAATGATTGGCTTGTAAGACCATGGAAATTCAGTAGCATTCCAGGTTTTCAAACTTTGCATTCCTGAGGATGTATCCAGACTTCAGAATGAGCTGAACCAACAGCTGTTCAGCTGCACCTGTCCAGTTCTGAAAAAGACTGACTTGAAAATTCTTAGACGAATGTTTTCCTCTTCTTGCCAATTTTCCCTATCCTCAAGCCATTAACTTGTTGTTGGGAAATGCTGTCATTACTGATATTTTCGAGGAAGCAAACATTCAACTGTGAATTTCTGCAATCCATGTTGCAGACTGACCAGCCACTGTGAGCACCTGACTTCACAGTGGCCCAGTAAATGTCCACTTTTCAGCATACGTCATTGGACACCTATCAGAGGAAGGTGGCTTTGCTAGGTTTTCTGTTTTGAGTTTGTGGCATTGAGGGCAATTGCGATCCTGGATAAAAACAGTTAACTCAGTACAGACCTGAAATGAAATTTGGAACCTTCCTGATTTGTCTGACCGTCCCAACAGCTAAGCCAACAAAAAAGGTGCTTCTTCCATCCTAGTGGTCTCACTTGCATCCCTGTTAGTTTGGGGTATTAGTCCTCAGTTTGTAACCAGCAGAACTGGAGTGGGATAGCAGTATTTGAGAGCAGTATTTTCAAATGTAAGTGCCTCATCTGATCAAATGATGAAGAAATTAAGACAAGAAAAAGGGATCGATAGTTTTTTAAAAAGATCAAATCTATCAATATTTGAATATGCACATTGGGAGTCTTTTCCAGGACTTCTTTGTGCACCTGGTCAAGGCTGATGAAATATCTTGTCAAGCACCTGCAGAGTCCAACTTTGCCCTCAGTCATCATCATGCTTTTTTATGCTGTTTGCTGCTATGAATTTCATTGCCCCTTTGAGCTACAGCATATGTAGGCTTAAATGCTCCTTCCCTCCCTGGAACAATGCAGTTGAAATTAAGATTCATCATGTATCCTAGCCCGCATTTGGAAATGATTGACTTGGATCTTACCTGAGTGATATTAGAATCATAGAATCAAAGAATCATACAATGCAGAAGAGGCCCTTCGGACCATTGAGACGGCATTGACATACGAGAAACACCTGAACGCCCATCTAATTCCTTTATCAGAATTTGGCGTAGAGCCTGGAATGTTATAATGTGCCAAGAGCTCATTCAAGTACTTTTTAAATGATGTGAGGCAACCCGCCTCTACCATCCTCCCAGGCAGCGCAATACAGACCAACACCATCCTCTGGGTAAATTTGGTTTTCCTCATATTCCCCCTAAACCTCCTGCCCCTCACCTTGAACTTATGTCCCTTCATGACTGACCCTTCAACTAAGGGGAACAGCTGCTCCTTATCCACTCTATCCATGTCTCTCCTAATATTGTAGACCTCGATCAGGTCGCTCCTCAGTCTTCTCTGCTCCAACAAAAACAACCCAAGCCTACACAATCTCTCTTCATAACTTAAATGTTCCATCCCAAGCAGCATCCTGATGGATTTCCTCTGCACCCCCTCCAGTGTAATCACATCCTTCCTATAGTGTGGCAACCAGAACTGCACACAGTACTCTAACTGTGGCCTTACCAAAGTTCTATACAACTCCAAAAAGGTGTTTGAGCCACAAAGGTGAAGATTATCTCAGGTTTGATTCTGCCGATCTTTTTGAAATTAACTCACCTCAGCTGGACAGTATTGCAATTGTTTTCAGTGCCTCTGAAATAGGAAATTGAAGAAAGTAGAATTTTTGCTTCCCATCTCTATCTAATGATGCCCAGCTCTCAGCCCCACCCCCACCATTCAAAGGTCTGCCAATGTGGAGGCCAAGGGAATCACATTGAATTTGCCTGTTACAGCCTCCATAGTTGAACATCATACTGGCACTCTTTGTCAAGACTGCCAAGTGTATCAGGGTTTTTGGAGTGAGTTACTACAGAACTAATCCCAACAATGGAACCATCCATTCAAACCAGATAGGGATGAAGAGATAACACTGAAAAAAAAAGCAAATAGGCATTTGAAGTCTGTATGCCAAGGCACATTGTGTTAGGGGGATCGGCAGAAATATGCAGACAGATTCATGCAACTGGTCTATCTTAAGCCTTTCAAAATATCATAGTGAATGGCGTGTTGAGTGGAGCTACGGCAATTCAAAAGTACAAAGCTAGTTTCAAATCTGGCAGGTCAATGAATTTTGATCACAGAGATATCACATAATAACCAAAAAAACAGCAGAATCATTGAATCCCTACAGTACAGAAGGACGCCATTCTGCCCATTGAGTCTGAACCGACAAGAATCCTACCTAGACCCTATCCCTACATATTTACTGCATCAATCCCTCTAACCTCCACATCCCAGGATACTAAAGGGCAATTTAGCACAGCCAATGCACCTAACCCTCATATCTTTGGACTGTGGGAGGAAACCAGAGCACCCAGAGGAAACCCACGCAGACACAGTGACCCAAGCCAGGAGTCGAACTCAGCTGTGAGGCAGCAGTGCTAACCACTTTGTCACCGTGTCATCTGGTGTCTAAGCTAACAGTCTTTTAAAACCAGCTGCCAACCCTGCAAATGCCATCAGTGCCAGATAGCATCAGTTATACTGAGCTGTACTGAATAGAGTGCTTCTGTTTTTATAACGCAGTGATCTCTTATACAATGATTAAAAGGTCATTGGGTTGTGCTTTCTAAGAAGCACCAGACCTTTCAGGACTCATGAGTCACGTTCACCACAGATTCAGGTGCCATGTATATCAAACCAATTCTTCTCATTCCATAAGTGCATTTAGGAGAAGAAACATGGCCCAAGTGATGAACAATGGCAACATGCTTGTTCTCTTCCCATCATCCCTCTGATGGTTAGAATATATTGAAGAATGGCTGTACGGTTATCAGACATGCCCCTGTAATTTGTTCAAGTTGTGAACCAAGACTGTGAATTTCAACAGGCTTTTGACACATTTCTGGTCTGTCTACATTTCCACCTACGCACTGGTCTGTACAATGAACTTGAGCTCTGCTGTCTTTAGAAAATAGGGCTGGTATTGATCAGCAGATCTTAAAATTGCAATTCATCTTCTTCAAATTCCAGTGGATACAATGACTGTAATTTCAGACATTGATTATGACAGCAGCTAACTTAAACTCGCTCACAGTGCCAGGGACCCAGGTTCGATTCCAGCCTTGGGTGACTGTGTAGAGTTTGCACGTTCTCCCCATGTCTGCGTGGGTTTCCTCTGAGGACTCCAGTTTCCTCCCACAGTCCAAAGATGTGCAAATTAGGTGGATTGCCCATGCTAAGTTGCCCATTAATGTTAGGGGGGACTAGCAAGGGTAAAGACATGGGGTTACAGGGATAGGGCCCAGGTGGAATTGTGGTCGGTGTAGACTCAATGGGCCGAATGGCCTCCTTTTGCACTGTAGGATTCTATGATTCAACAATGTAAAGTAAATTTGGTTATCTTCATAATTTCACAGATTAGGAAGACAAGCTTCCATTATCAGTAATACTCCACAGAGATCAGTTCTTTCAAACCACAGTAGGTTAGAAAGAGAGAGGGTCAAAGGATCAAGTACAGAAATTGTCTAAAAGTGGAAGCACAATCTGTCACCAAGAAGCCTCTCCCAAATGATCCAACCTTGCCGAATAGTGAAAGTGCATGTATGTATGAGAAACAGTTACTTCTCCGATTGGGAACGTAGTTCCAGTGAATGAATTGGATAGGGTGATATATACATGGAGAAAATGCTTCCTGAATGCTTAATGAATAAATGCATTGATCCTTCCAGAGCAGCAAGATCTCAAATTTGATTCTTGATCAGTAGTTAGATCCCAGGAAAGTTAGTAAGGGCTTGTGTTCCTTTGCCAGGAGGAGAAAAGATATCCACCAGGGTTTCTACTCCTGATTGCTGCCCTATGTCACTGCTAGAAAGCAGGTAGGGGAGAATATGGGTGGTGCCATAATGGAACATGTTGTGACGTCTTCCACAGTGAAACAGCTTAGCAATTGCTGCCCAAGCTTATACATAATCACCTGGGAGATGATTAGCATCAAAGAATTGCACTCCAGAAAATGTCAATTGATGTTACTCTTGCTTCTGAGTCCCAAGGTTCCAGGATCAAGTCCCACCAGGGCTTGAGCTTGAAAATCAAGGCTGACACTCTAATGCAGTACTGAGGGAGTGCTGCACTGTCGGAAGCGCTAGCTTTGGTTGAGACATTAAACTGAGGCCCCGGTTGGGTGGATATAAAAGATCCCATGGCAGTACTTCAAAGAAGAACAAGGGAGTTACCCCTGGGGACCTGGTTGACGTTTCGCCCTCAACCACATTGCTCAAACTGTTTATCTGGGTGTTATCACATTGCTGTTTGTGGGAGCTTGGAGGGTGCACGTTAAAAAAAGGACAATATAAAGGATTTTATTGGTTTTTAGACATCCGGGGATCCTGAAAAACATGATAAAGATGCAGGTCATTCTTTTACAAAATCTGTTTTTAGCAGATCAACTTTAGGCCAAACCTGTTTTCAGATCTTGGTTGAAAGGCTTGCAGATTCCAGGGTTATGCCATGGCCCTAACTGTTGGCAATACTATAACCCACATTCAAATAATTTTACATGATTATTTTTGTACTTACATCAGGCGCAATTACCTTGTGGCACATTCCTCTGTTTACAAGCTCAACAAAATATCTTGTGTGGCCTTTCATCAGAAGATAATATGCCTTTCATTGAAGCAGTCTGCCCATGTCATTTTTTTCTTACATTACAAGGAAAAATAGCTCTTAATTACACGGCTATCTTCTCACTATTTGATCTTTTATTTTTGGAGCATTTGAGAAAATTAATTTGAAATTCTTGAGTTTAATAGTAACTCCCTTTTGGAGAAAGGGGGTGGGGTTAGAAAGGCTGGGCCAGAAAATGAGGAAAAAGCAGGTAATACCAATCAGTGTAGGGTGGGGGTGGAAGGAGTGCTGATGGAGAGTAGTCAGAGCCTTGTGTTTATCAATAACCGTACTATAAATAGATCAACTTATTTAGGGAAAACTCACTGCTGACAAAGTAAGTATCAAATCCCACACCGGAACAAAATTGTGACTAATACTGTACATGGGTTTTTGGGCTTTGCTATTGGGTAAATAATAAACAGTAAGGCTGTCTGTTGCTTTACGCTTGGATATGTACGTGTTGTTCTGAACTTCCAGAGACATTTGTTTATTTTCCAAAAGATTTTGTGTCGGTCAAAAAAGAAATCACTCCCAGCTGTGTTGTCCAGTGCCTTTAAGTGGGGCAGCAATAAACAGAGCACTGACCAGAAGAGACACCTGATTCTGGAATCTTTGAACTAATGCCAGGAGCCTGTGTGAAAACACCAGTCATTGCCTCTTTCCCCTAACATGTTTTCTTTATAATTATTATTTTTTTCCTCCCTCGGCAGTGTTGTTTTTCTCTCTCCCTCTCCCTTTTCAGAGAGCCATTAATGGTTGGTTAGCACAGACTGTGGGTCCTGTCCCCCTTGGCTGCCAGCCAGCATTCTGCACTGCCCACAGAGAGAGAGAAGCCCCAACTCATCAAATCCGCGGAGCGCACATTCTCTCTAAGGGTGAAACTGTTTATTTATCAGCAACCAGATCATTGGCAAATCAGAGTCATCCATCTAATCAGTGCTTCATGGTTTTATGATGGTGGTGACCTGCACTATAGCCTTGGTATCTTTTCTTTTATGTACCAACTTAAAGCAAACCCAGTAAATATATATATAGTATAAAATGGTAAGAGAAATGCATGTAGAACATACTCTCCTACCTAACCTGTATATAAAATATATACACATAAAACACAGGCTTCAGCATGTTGCAAAATGACATTCAAGGAAGCAAAATATTGATTTTAAGTGGATTTACACCTCCGTTAAAATAGCAAGCAGAGGAATTTCATAAGAGGCATAATCTTTCGTACACAAATGTTCAGAGCAGTTAGCAGGCAATTCTGTGGTGTGGTACAGACAGAGAAAACACCTTGGGTAAACACAAGCGCTCAGCCTGTGGTTTGGTCCTTGGCTGGATGGTCATGTGATGGGTGCTTCTGACTTGCCAAGAAGCACATGCTCCCGGGAAAAACTGCTCCTCACTAGGAATACTGAATCGCAGTGACCCGCAGTTTAATTTGGAGCCAGTGATTTGTGGTTTATTTAGCTGTCCTAAATGGCTTAAGTTTCTCACTGCTGTGTTACCTGAAGCTAGGGATGTGTTCCAGTCTTGAAATGTACCATGGATCCGCAGAAGTTAGCCGCTAAACGTGGAACAAAGTGTCCTATGCTTCCAGGTAGATAGAGAGAAATCACGCCACAAATCGCGTGCCAGATCATACCTGGTTAGCACTATTATTGTTACTCCTTTGATTTACTTATCACACACTGAGGGTGCTGAGTCTTGCTGGGCACAGTTCAGTGCGCTCTTAAAGATTTCGTCAAGTTGTCATTCTTCATTATATAATTGGTATCAGGCTATTCAATTCAGTCTATATGGGCATCATGGCTGAAACTGATGCATCCTCATTCTATTCACATACATGATCACAACAGAATAATCAGGTGATATCACATGAACCAACTAAAATGAAAGAGAGGATGATGGTGTAAAATTAATGCAGATGTAAATACATGTGAGTTCAAACTTATCAATTTTGAAAGGAACCTGTGATGGTTATTTTACTAAAACCCAAAAATGTGCCGCAAGAGATTTTAAAAATTACCATTCTAACCATGATTTTTGAAAATACAAACAATCTTAAAGATGTAATAAGAAAGGAAGGCAATTATTTCACAGGGTTGTTCTTCACCTTGAATGTGAAATTTACAACAATTGTAATTACCTGGATTTGTCTATTTTAACGAAAGCTGCAAGGAGTACCAGAGCAGCAGAGTGACACAGGGAGAATGTGCTTAGTCCACACAGTGACCCAAACCCAGTAATCAAACCCCGGTCCTTGATGCTGTGAAGCAGCAGTGCAAACCATTGTGCCAACCACTGTGCCACCTTGCTGCCCCATCAGTTTAACCCATCAGTTGGATGCTGATTGACCCGCTGCATAATTTTAGAATGTTCAATTTATAATTTGACCTTGTAATATATAAGCGCTTGCTTTACAAATGGCTAGTTTGAAATTTAAGTGTGTTTTATTTCTTTACTTGCAGAATTTGTGTGGACATCATTCCTGTGATACTTTGGGAATGGCGGATGTGGGAACCATCTGCTCCCCCGAGCGCAGCTGTGCAATCATTGAAGATGACGGCCTCCATGCTGCATTTACAGTGGCTCATGAAATAGGTATGTACATTCCCACAAATAAAATCTGTACATGTCCCAACTTAAGCAACCCAAGTATAAGATCCCACAAAAAGTCCAAAGGCACAATCTGTCTGTCTATTTTAACTGATATATCAGGGATTATCAATTTATTGTCACATATATCAAGTTTAAGAGATAACTGGAAAGAGGGATTGGCCCAATATGTAGAAATCTGATGCACTAGAGTCCAGCCCTGGTCACTTTGGCCAGGTATGTTAAGCAGTAGCCCATAGGGAGATAGAGAAGAGTCATAGGCTGGAATTTTACTGCCCTGCCTGCCACAGAAATTGGAGCGGGCGAGGAGCGGAGTATGGAAAGGTCCATTGACCTGTGGTTAGATTTTACGTTTTTGGGATGAGTGAGGCTGTAAAATCCCGCCCTTAGAATCATAGTATTACATAGTACAAAACAAGACCATTCATCCCAGCACAAATGCACCAGCTCTCTGAAAGAGTAATCCACTTTGTCTCATTCCCCTGCCCCCTCACCAAACCCTGTTAATTTTTCTTTTAACAGTATTTGAATACTCTCAATAGTTAAAAGCTGTGGTGGGTTATGTGTGCACCACTGCATTAGACAGGTTATTCAACATCCTGACAAACCTCTGCATAGAAAACAACCTTCCAATCCCTCTCTTTATATTTTTGATGATCCAATGCTTAATTATTGGCATTGAATTTCTCCAATTCCATTAATACCTGTCATAATTCTGAACTTTCTTTGTCAAAATGAAAAGATCTCATGTTTCTCTCATTCCCCAACATAACTAATGGGTCTCTTCAGCATCCTCTTCTTGCTCTGATCAAAAGCAAGTCTCACTCTACGGCCACTCCTGCAAATTTATGCCCAGTTCCAGAAAATGGGATCGGGTAAGATCCGTCACAGCATGATACTTATCCAGTTTCTCAGACTGGCAGAGGTGTCGGAAAATCTGGGAAAAAGACCAAAGGTCCACAATGGGTATGGATGAGATTAATAAAGAAGCAGTGGTTAGGTGATGCTTAATTTGGATTTTGGAATGGGATTGTTTATCAAGAAGGCCTGCGCCAATCAAAATAGTGAAATGATTTTCAAGACATCAGATCTGGGAATACTTATTGTTTGACTATAACTACTTCCTGTTGATTGAAGGACATCTCCTGGGACTGTCCCATGATGATTCCAAGTTCTGTGAAGACTCATATGGCTTGACTGAAGATAAACGGCTAATGTCTTCAATTTTGACCAGCATTGACTCTTCCAAACCATGGTCCAAGTGCACTTCTGCTACAGTAACCGAGTTCTTTGATGACGGTCACGGTAGGTACCCTCACAACAGTCCATTATCTATACTACTCCTTTTATACCATATTAATGAGTGGCCCCTGTGTTTCAATAATAGTCATGTGTCAAACTCATCACAGCCCATGCTGACAGAATGCAGTTTCACTCTTATTGCATTTGTTTATGCCCACGATAACCAGCCCCACAATAACTCATGGTACAACCAGCTGTAGTTCAGCTGGCTGAGCAGCAGGAGACTGTCGGCTCCTGTCCTATCAACAGAGACGTCAGTGGTGAGAGTTGAGAATTAAATCTATAGTAGAGTGCTGAGCAAGTGCTGCAGTGTTGGACGTGCCATCTCCCAGATTGGGCATTAAGCCAAGGCCAAGCCTACTTTCTCAGGTGGGTGTAAAACACGTATTATTTTGTGGGAGAGTTATCCCTAGTGTCCCGGTCAACATTTATCCATCAATCTAACATCAATAAACCTGGTTTTCCCATCATTGTCACATTGCTGTTTGTGGGAGCTGACTGTATGCAAATTAGCTGCTTTTTTTCTTTTATGTTGCAAGAGTGACTACATACATCAGCACTCTAATGTGGAGAGAAAGTCTGGAGGGAGAATCCAAAAATAGTATTCAGTAAAATGAATGAAAATTGTGGTTTTAACAGAGTTAGAAATACTTCAATACTTTAAGACTTTAAGAGGAATTTCTTCTTTCAGAGGGGAGAGAATCAGTAGAATTCTTGACCACAGGAGGCTGTAGAGGTTAGTCATTCAGTATGTTCAAGGCTGAGATAAACAGATTTTTAATTAGTAAGGGAATCAAGGGTTATAGGGATAAGGCGGGTAAGTGGAGGTGAGGATTTATCATATCAGATCAGCTAATGATCTCATTGAATGACAGAGCAGACTTGATGGGCCAAATCCTATGTCTTATGGTCTCAATGGCTGTATATCACTTTGGGATGGAAAGGCCTTATAATTACAAGTTTTTATTTCTCTGACTGAGCTATCCAACACAAGAAGATCCCAGATTTGTTCTTTGGTCAGTGTTGTGTTGCTAGTCTCAACTGAAGCCCCATGCCCCTGGACTTCTGAGGGATGGAAATTGATAAAGATTCCAATTTGTGATCACTCTCTGGTGACAGCCCTGCTGGAAAATTTTTGTGGGCTTGATAAGAATAGGATCAGACTCAGCTGTTATGTATCCCCTTTATGTATAAAGAAGACTGGTAGAATTTATTTTGTCGGTTCACACATGGTGAATGATTGTAGAGCAGTAAATGTGTCGAACAAAACCCCAGGAAATATCAGCAGTTTTGGAAGAGGGCCAAAAAACTGCAAGGAGAATCCAAAGAAGGCATAAAGTAAAATTAGTGCAAATTGTGGTCTAAACAGAATTAGAAGGGACTGCCTCAATCATAGCTCATTTGTTTACTTGTTGCAAAGATCAAAGTAGAAAATATGTACAAACAGACTTCCGTTCATATAGAGGCTTATTACATCTCTCAGGCTGGAGGATAACCCAGGGTTGAAACAGATCACCCTATGCAAAGTAGAAGGATTACGCCTAAGCCATGTTTCTGCTTTGAAAATGGCTGCTATGCAAAGGATAAGAAGATACCTCTTTTATTCATTTATGGGTGCCACTGGCCAGGCCAGCACTTATAACCCATTCCTATCTGCCCTCCATTTAAGAGGGAATTTGAGAGTCAACTACATTGCTGTGCATCTGGAGTCACATGTAGGCCAGAGCAGGTAAGGATGGCAGATTTCCTTCCCTAAAGAGGACATTAGTGAGCAAGATGGTTTTTCATGACAATCAACAATGATTTCATGGTCGTCATTAGGCTTCAAATCCAGATTTTTCACTTAAGTTGAAATTTTATCTCCTGAACCCCGATCCCCAACTTTGAAGCAGAGATCTCCATCACTTTATAAGGACATTGCTGATTGGTGCATTTTATATGAGAGTCATTGATTCTGCTTTTTGAAATTAAAATGTCAGGTCCTTTTCTAAAGATCGATGAGCGATTGGATAGTATTTGCTCTGCCCTTTGCCTATTGTCTTTTTAACCATTAAAAGAAATGTGAGTTTGTACAGAGCTTTCTTGTGTGTGTGTGTGTGTCTTTATGTGTATGAGTGTGTATGTGTGTGTCTGTGTGTATCTGCATCTGTATGTGTATGTATGTGTGTGTGTTTCTGTGTGAGTGTGTGTGTATATGAGTGTGTGTGTGTGAGTGTGTGTCCGCGTCTGTGTGTGTGTATGAATGAGTGTATGTGTGAGTGTGTGTGTATGAGTATTGTGTGAATATGAGTGTGTGTGTAAGTATGTGTGTGTGTATGGGTGTGTGTGTGTGTGTGTATGAGTGAGTGAGTGTGTGTGTGTGGTTCAGTTGCATTGAGGCTAATTGGAACAACCCCCCTGTCTGAGATCAAATTGCAAAACAAGATGGAATTCGGACCTTTACTGGTCTGTGTGGTTCAGTGTCACTCTTACTAATGGGAAAGCTAATTTACATTGAACTTTATAGTTCTTTTCCAGGAGATGTTTGGAAACATGAATATTTAAAGATTGTTCTCCTTTCTAGGAGATTGTCTCCTTGATCCTCCAAAGAAGCCCCTGCGAGTACCTGAGGAGCTGCCAGGGCAGAGCTACGATGCTGTCCGTCAGTGCAAGTTGGCTTTCGGGCCAGAGTACACGGTCTGCCCGGGAATGGATGTGTGCTCCCGCCTGTGGTGCGCTGTCATCCGTCAGGGTCAGATGGTGTGCATGACCAAGAAACTGCCTGCTGTGGAAGGGACACCATGTGGAAAGGGGAGAATCTGTCTCCACGGCAAATGTGTGGACAAAACCAAACGGAAGTATTATTCGGTGAGTAGGTGATCTAGAAATAACACCACTGATCAGAATGCATGGAACCTCATTTCTCACATCAGGTGCAGGATCTCACCCCTGATCTGCTTGTATGTGCGTGTGTTCTGTATGTGCACACTGATCTGTAGAGAAGATGTGACCAGATGCGTGTGCAGTGAAGCATTTTGTGTTTGAGTAGATTGTTGGCAATTGCTGTCTGGGCTCCAACATGAAAAATGAATGAATCTGGTGTTGGCCATACATAAAGACAAGAGGAAATGAGAAGCAACGTGGCGGGATTGGGGTGGAGGGAAAATCACATTAACCTCGAGGTGACTGTTATGCAGTATTTGTTTTTAATTTCTGTTGTGAAATGCTATGCTGCCCTGAGATCTGAGGGATTGAAAGCAACAAAGCTGAGACAGCAATTGGTCAAGCACAGTGTCATTCCTGTTCCAGTCTAGAACCAAGAATGCCGCCTCATTCCAGTGGAAATAAAACCAGCAAACAAGAGAACAACGGCCTATTTCATTCCAATGCCGTAACGCAAAAACTATTTTCCCACAGATCCTTTTTGATGTTGGCTGCCAACTGGTTTCCTCCAGTTCTCAAGGATTAAAAAAATGTCATCTGTGTATTTTCACAAAGAGGAAGTGTGGCAAATCCTCAGGCCTCAATGCTCAGGATGCTACACTCTGACCAGGTTCAGTTTCTCGTGGCCCTGGAATTATACAGTGGTTTACTTGCAATATGCAAATAGATGGAGCACTTCCTATTCCATCACAGCGAGCAGAATTTCACACAAATGTTCAAGTGTTCACGGCCAATGACATAATCTCAAAGCCCCCAAGACCAATTGGATGGATTTCTGCAATTCAAGTCAGTGCATTTTGAAAGTGTTGACACCTTAGATTAATCTCTTCCTTTGGTTCAGCGGATACATTGAAGTGGGAAAGGGGTAGAAGCCTCAAACCAGGCTTCCTGCCCCTAACTACGTCTACTTCAATAAAACCTGAAAATTTTGGAAAATCTCAGCAGGTCTGACAGCCTCTATGGAGAGAGAAATTAGAGCCAATGTTTCAAATCTGGTGGCATGCCAAAAGTTGGCTCTGTTCTCTCTCCACAGATGCTGTCAGACCTGCTGAGATTTTTCCAGCATTTCCTGTTCTTGTTTCAGACTCCAGCACCCACAGTAATTTGCTTTTGCCATCTACTTAATCCTGCTGAAAACAAAGTGGGCTCGACAGAGATATCCACCCATCGAAAGTAGCCTGCCAACACTTACATATGCGTCAAAATGTCCACACAGGTGAGGTCTTGGGAGCTATGTTGGCACCTACACTGCAGGAGACTAATATTCAAAATTGAACAAGATGATCCAACAGGTTTATACACACAGCAAACCAGCAATGAATTTGTTCACCTGATGGGCCGAAAGAGAGGCAGAGTAGAGTTATTCGATGTGGACACAAAGTAGAAAGCATGCCTCCGGATAGAGGTGAACTACACATTGCAGTATTGCTCATTAAGTGATCATTCTGGCTGTTGGTAGCGCCAACCTGGTCTAGTGCCAGAAAAATTGAGGCAGAAGCATTGTCAACACATTGTTAATTCTCCCCAGTTCAAATGGCATTTGTTTATTTATATTTGTTGTTCCTTGTGTTGCAGGCGTCAGCTAATGGAAACTGGGGGTCATGGGGATCCTGGGGACAGTGTTCACGGACATGTGGAGGGGGCGTGCAGTTTGCCCGTAGGCACTGCAACAATCCTGCTCCCAGAAACAATGGCAAATACTGTGTGGGGAAACGTGCCATCCACCGATCCTGCAATGTGACACCGTGTCCACAAACTGGTACGTCTATTCTACAATTACCCTTCATTGAAACATAAAACGTACAATTCTTACAGTGCAGAAACAGTCCATTTGGACCATCGAACCTGCACCGTCTTCCGAATGTGCATCTTACCCAGGCCCACAGCCCTGCCCTATCCCCATAACCCCATGCATTTACCATGGTTAATCAACCTAACCCACACATACATCTTAAAGATTAAACTACACCGATCAGTCACACTGGTTCTGTTTGGTTTTCTCTCCTTAAACTTCCTTTCTTCAGGCTGCCATCTATGATGGAGTACAGTTACAAAGCAGCTGGCAACTTTCTGACACAATCTTTCTTAATACTCATTATCTGTTGGCTATCTGACTGTCAAAGGTGGAAGTTGATTCCATTCTTCATTCAGCATCCACACAAGTGTACTTCCCAGCAAAGTAACCAAAATCCTGATTGAGTTCCAACTTTCCCCTCCAGCCCAGGAGCACTGAGACCTAATGTGGTGTCATATCTGTTATTCCAAATAAAGTCACTCAAGTTATCAAAAAAGATTGGATTTGCGACGTTTTGGTCTAAGATAGGTGTTGCCTACGCCCATCCATGCCTGTAGGATAGTGTGCAAGAATTTTAATAATAAATTAACAATGCAAGGAAATCAAAATAAACCATTTGAACTGGGGAGAGTTAACAATGTGGCGACAATGCTTCTGCCTTTTTGGATTTTCAACTGTGCTGGCACAAGACCAGATTGGTACAAAGAGCCAGAATAATCACCTAATGAGAGATACTGCAAAGTGGAGTTCACCTCTATTAATACAAAACCTATTCTCATCAAATTATAGCCTGTTGGACCTGGATCTCTCTCTTTAAGACATTTAAGAGCACTAGACTTTTACAGAAATTACAGGACTATTCATAGTATTGCTTCATCAACATTGACTCATTCTTTCTTCCCAGAACTGCTCTGCTTGTATATATATTCCATCACATTCCCATTTAAACTTCCATGGAAGCAGCATAACACTCACATTCAGGTTCCAAATTTGTCGTGTGTCATGAATTTGATTGAGTTTTTCAAGGAAGTGACGAAGATTGATGAGGGTAGGGCAGTAGATATTTTCTACACAGATTTCAGTAAGGCCTTTGACAAGGTCCCTCATGGCAGACTGGTGCAGAAAGTGAAGTCACATGGGATCAGAGGTGAGCTATCCAGGTGGATACAAAACTGGCTCAGTCAAAGAAGACAGAGGGTAGCAGTAGAAGGGTGTGTTTCTGAATGGAGGGCTGTGACAAGTGGTGTTCCACAGGGATCAGTGCTGGGACCTTTGTTGTTTGTAATATATATAAATGATTTGGAGGAAAATGTAACTGGATTGATTAGTAAGTTTGTGGACGACACAAAGGTTGGTGGATTTGTGGATAGTGATGAGGACCATCAGAGGATACAGCATGGTGCAGATCAGTTGGAGACTTGGTTGGAGAGATGGCAGATGGAGTTTAATCCAGACAAATGTGAGGTAATGCATTTTGGAAGGTCTAATACAGTTAGGAAATATACAGTAAATGGCAGAACCCTTAAGAGTATTGATAGGCAAAAGGATCTGGGTATACAGGTACACTGGTCACTGAAAGTGGCAATGCAGGTGAAGAAGATGGTCAAGAAGGCATATGGCATGCTTGCCTTCATCGGCCGGGGTAATGAGTTTAAAAATTGGCAAGTCATGTTGCAGCTTTATAGAACCTTAGTTAGACCGCACGTAGAATATAGTGTTCAATTCTGGTCGCCACACTACCAGAGGCTTTGGAGAGAATACAGAAAAGATTTACCAGGATGTTGCCTGGTATGGAGGGCATTAGCTATGAGGAGAGGTTGGAGAAACTTGGTTTGTTCTCACTGGAGCGACAGAGGCTGAGGGGAAACCTGAAAGAAGTCTACAAGATTATGAGAGGCATGGACAGAATGGATAGTCAGAAGCTTTTTCCCAGGGTGGAAGAGTCAGTTACTAGGGAGCATAGTTTTAAGGTGCGAGGGGCACCTTAAAGGAGATGTATGAAGCAGATTTTTTACACAGAGAGTAGTGGGTGCCTGAAACTTGTTGCCACGGGAGGTAGTGGAAGCAGATACAGTAGTGACTTTTGAAGGGCGTCTTGTCAAGTACATGAATAAAATGGGGAATAGAGGGATATGGGCCCCAGAAGGGTAGGGGGTTTTAGTTAAGTCGGGCAGCATCTTCGGTGCAGGTTCGGAGGGCCGAAGGGCCTGTTCCTGTGCTGTAATTTTCTTTGTTCTTTGTTGAAAAAGTTCAAGTACTTCACATACACTAAATTCCTTAGTGTGTGAGCTAACTCCATTTATCACGTTGCAAGATCCCACAGATGATGATGTTTATTGACAGCCCTCCCACCTCCCCCCTCCTCGCCTTCTTTGAATAAGGTAATAAGACTTCTAATGTTTCTCAGTACAGACATTCAGAATCTCAAGTTTAATGTTTCACTAAACACCGCCTGCAACCCAGAACTTTATCAATACTGCACTAGAGTGTCAACCTAGGTTGAGTTCAAATTGTGCAGTGGATCTTGAACCTATGACCTTCAGACTCAGAAGGTGGAGTGCCAACTGATGACATTTTTGTCATTGGCCACTGGTGGAAATCTGGGGAACCATACTGATTGGGCAGCAACTTCCTGTGAACTGCACCGCCGTCACTTTGCTCGAAGTACTGCGGAATCCCATTCACGTTTTCACCACAGCAATGGGAAGTCAGGGCAACGGCAGGAGTTCTGAGCAAATTCCTGACCTTTGTCTGCATGGGAAGAGAAAAGAAAACACACCTTCAAAATTTCAACCAGGTTTTGCAAGTTTTAGCGTCAGCCCACTTGGGAACATATTCTAGCCATCTCACTAATATTTCAGGAAGATCCCTGCAGATGGGATTTGCAAACATTAACCATCTCAATTGCAACAGCATGGGTAATACAAACCAGGCAGAGAGAATTTCCAGGCATTGTGAATGACATTCCAACCAGACATGGGAGGTGACAAGGGGAATACTGAGTTTCTGCTTGGGAAGTTCCCAAGTTCTTCTGACAGAACTTGGGATAACACGGAATAGCCAGTTGTTGATCTTGGCTCATTATCTGGTGGTATATTTAGAGGGTTAAATGTCTCGGGAAATAACATTGTAATGACCGCACATTGTAATGAAGTTCGTGGCCTTATAATGCCCCTGATATTGGGCTGCATTTGCAATGTATGATGTAATAGGAAATAGTTTGGGGTGAGTAGTGTATATGGTCGTATAAACCTGAGTTTGGCATGTTTCAAAAGATGGATTTCAGACCTGGCACTCCCATCTCACCAAAAGGAATCTGACCATTGGAACTGTATGAAACAAAAACAAAACTGAAGCAATGTTTTCAAAACTGCCTGAAAATATAAATTGATTGGTAATTAAGGCTGAGTCTCTAAAGATGTTTATTTTTGAATCAAATTTAAATCGCAGTGTACCTTGTAGGTCTGCACAAATGAAAAGAGAATGGAGTAACAGGGTCACTCATCTCAAAGATCCAGAGCTTGTTTGGTCTCTTCTAAGCATTAGTAGTGGCTTGTGCTTTGAGTCTGCTGTCAGATCCTGTTGGTCTTGGCATCTAACAACATACTGTCTGAGTGTAAGATGCCAGAAAAGTGAATTTTTTCCAGCCTACTGTTTGCATGATTGTACTTTATATTCTGGTCATTCCATCGAAAAAAAATGATTGCATTTCCAAAACTGTGGAAAAAAATCAAAAGTCGTGCTGAGTGTAAAAAGCAGTGAGCTGGAAAGATACCACATGCTGACTGTGTGACACATTGTGAGGCCAATTTATCCATGGCACTACAACAAGTGAGTTATGCGTGGCATGAAGTTTATCAGGGTAGCAAGAGGGCTCGGTAAATCTAGACAGAAACTGAAATACTACTGACAGTGGTTCAAAAGTTTAGCTAGGACAATGCTCTGCAAAGGGAGAATAAGGGTAGGAGGGGAACCTTTTTCTCAGGGAGGGCATAACAGTAACAGAAAAGAGTATTGGGAGAGGAGTGGGGAATATGAGTTGGAAAGTCTGATGTTGGATGAAAGTTTGGGTGGAGAAACCATCGTCAGAGAGAAGTTAGGTAGGGTAGGAGAACCTCAATATTCAAGGGCTGCATGGAGGTAGCAGAAGACAACAGTATTGGAGAGGAAAGTTGGAATAGGGCTAGGGGGCAAGTTCAGCATTGAAAGATTGGAGTAAGGTTCGGTGAGAAATCTATGGTTCAAGGATGGAACACGGGTAAATAGTGAGTGAACCAATATTAGAGGAGTGGGTACAGCTAGGTGGAGATGCCTGATTAGGTGGTGCACTTAATAGTAGACAGGAGGGAGAAGCAAACAAGGATGAGCCAATTACTGGATGGAATAGTTAGGCTAATTGGAGAGAGCAATAGAAAAACATTCCTTTTTTTTTCCATGGAGGATCTTTCTATTCTTACTCTACTGGTATCTCTGTTTCACTCGCCATTTTTATGCATTCACTTTTGTTATTGTTATAGAGCATTAAAACCCTTGATGAGTGTGTATTGTGCCTATATTATGTGATAATGAATAACAACCTATTAATTGATTTTTTTAAAAATCTTTAATTCAAATAGGCAAATCTTTTCGACATGAACAGTGCGAGGCACGGAACGGATATCAGACCGATGCCAATGGAGTCAAAACATTTGTGGAATGGGTTCCGAAGTATGCTGGTGTGATCCCCGCAGATGTGTGTAAATTGACCTGTCGAGCTAAAGGAACAGGATACTATGTTGTATTTTCTCAGAAGGTAGTGGTTTGGATCATTATATCCATTCTGTTGTCAAGTCGAATGTTCATGTCTGTGTGAGAAAGAGTTTTGCATAAGAGTTTTGCATGAGAGTGATTTCTGGAGGCAGCTGTATCTCAATGCTGGAAGCACAAAGGTTGTTTTAAAGATACTTACCTGAACATGGGAGAACTCCTCCAGGTTCTACTTCAGCGCCTGAGATCATGGGTGCCCTTCGTTGTGCCCATCCCTTCACACCCCCTAATACTTTCCCCCCTCCTTCTAGGACCTAGCTGAAGACCAATGCTGACAATGCTCAGGAGTGAAGTGCTCTTTGAATATCGGCTGCAGGCACCTCTTGGCTCACTGCTCACATGTAACTGTGGCTCAAGGTCCTGTATTAGGTGTCTGTCAGGCTACCCACTGCAGTGCTGGGACTGCTGTATCATGAGGCTGGAGTGAACCAATTTCTAAATCTATGTGTCCATCTTCATTGAAACTGGGTGGTTCATTGGGTTGATATGCAAACAGGCCTTATCCCAAAATGGTGGGTAGAGCCTCTTCTGACAGCTGGCAAAATCCAAAACAATTCCTCATGGGAGAATCTAGAATTGAGGGGAACAGTTTAAAAATGAGGGGGTCTCCCAACAAGAAGGAGATGAGGAGTTTCTTCTGTCAAAGGATTCTCGTCCTTTGGAATTCTCTACTCCGGAGAGCCGCGAGGGTTGGATCATTGAATATAAAATCAAGATTGAGGTGGACAGAATTTTGATCTGCAAAGGAGTCAAGGCGTGGGGTTTTCCTTACTCCACAGCATGCTTCACAATGGCAGAGGCAGCCCACTATGGGCCGGAGGTGGGATCTTCTGCTCCAGCCACTGTCAATAGGTTTTTCCATTCTATGCACCCCCTGTTGCCAGGAAATCCATGGTGGGGGTTTCGCTTTGATGGGTCTGGAAGTGCGCTCAGCAAGAATGGCCAGAAAATTCCAGCCAAGGTTTATGCGGGGCACACAGGGAAGTGGACTCAAGGCTATACTAGATCAACCATGATCTTTTTGAATGTCAGATTTAGCTCAAGGGGATGAATAGCCAGCTTCTGCTTCTATTATCTGCTGCCTCACAGCGCCAGAGATCTAGGTTCAATTCCAGCCTTGGGTCACTGTCTGTGTAGAGTTTGCATGTTCTCTCTGTGTCTGTATGAGTTTCCTCTGGATGCTCTGGTTTCCTGCCACAGTCCAAAGATGTGCAGGTTAGGTGGATTGGACATGGTAAATTGTCCCTCGGTGTCCCAAGATGTGTAGGTTAGGGGGATTAGTGGGGTAAATATATGAGGTTAGGGATAGGACCTGGGTGAGATGCTCTGTCGGAGAGTCGGTGCAGACTCAATAGACCGAATGGTCTCCTTCTGCACTGTAGGGATTCTACGACTTTGTATGTTCATAAGAAACGTTGGAATATTCTCAGCCCTATCCCATCAATCCTGGTTTGATTCTAAGTGGTGGTCTTGCATGGAAATTCCATAAAAGAAACTTACAGAAGAACCATAGAATGGTTACAGCACAGAAAGAGGCCAGTCCCATTCCCCTTCCCGTCCCCATCAGCCCTGCGTTTTCTTTTCTGTCCAGGTGATTATCCATTTCCCTTTTGAAAACCATAATTGAATCTGCCTCCATCACCCCCTCAAGCACTGCATTCCTATCCACTCACTCTGTAAACCAATTCTTCCTCATGTCAGTGTTGTTTCTTTCACCAGTCTCCTCAATTCAGTGCTCTCTAATGATCAACCCTACCGCAAATGAGAACAGTTTCTCCATTTTTATTCTCTCTTGCAACCCTCATGATTTTAAACACATTGATTAAATTTCCTCTCAACCTTCTCTTTTGGAAATGGAAATGAAATTGTTCTGTGGGTGGCAGTTAAAATACACGATGGAAGATATAATTGCAAATCTGTTTTATAAAGATACCATTTAGTGCACTTCTGTGGTTGAAGGAATTTATATCTTGACTAGTGCGGCAGCTAACCTGAGACTGCATAATCTTCTTGTTGGGTCCCAAAAGCAGGAAGAGTTCCATTCCTTAGCACTGACACCTTTACATAAAATGAAAGCTCGGATTCACATAAAACTATTCTCCGAGGCTTCTTATCAAAAAGAATTTGATGAAGCAGAATGTGAAATTAAGGTTATGAACTGTTGCCAACAAATTGACAGTGAGCCCAGTTTTACAGCACAAATTATGTTCAATTTAGAGACCAAAATGCTGTTAATGTTTTGGCTCTTTTCACCTATAATTGAAGAAAGCATGCATTGCTTAACATCTTTGGCAATGACTTTCACAAAAGCTGAATTATCATTGCACATATTTAATGTTTCTGAGCTCTTTCTCGCTTGGGCGAGCATGTGTTTTGTTGACAATGGGTTTGACACATTGCCTATCTTCCCAATGTGAAATACAGATCTGTACCGATCATTCCAATGAGGTTTGCAAAATCAGTACTTAATGTTAGTGCTTTTTGGAACTTTGTCCTTATTGTTGTTGGTGTCATACAAATGGGGCCAAATAGAAGAATGGTCCTTCATGGATGTGGCTCAGAGCTAGTTTAGCTGGACGTTCATAATAGGAGAGAAACCAACTTAAATGTAAGGAAGGAAAAGTATCTTGGAGAGTTACTGACCTATCTACCTCCATCCTAGAAGTTAGTGCAGCACAAAATCCCCTTTTAACTTGTAGGGAATGGGTCAAGAGATAGCTTGTCTCAAAGGTGAGCCTTCTGTCAGTAAAGCTCCCTCCACTGGAAATCTTCCTCGGAGTTAATGATGTTATTTCACTCATTGCTCGGTTGGACTTTATTTCCGAGTGCCTCTGAAGCTACAAACACAAATTTAGCCAAATTTTAATCTAGCCTTTTCGGATGAGATCACTGATTGCTGGTTGTGATAGGGGGCAATGGAGGAGCTGGTTGTAACGTTGTCGGGGAAAAGGCCATTGCATTCTTACCTCCATCATTTTAATGCCGGGATTCTGGCTGTGTGGAGTTCTGCCATGGGTTACATGTCTGGGAGGAACTCCTGCCCGCCTCTCCCCACTTACACCCAACCTGCTCCAGTTAATATCGGAATTTCCACCTTTGTGACATTGAAACCAAATCTCATTGCATGTCTCTACTTGATTTTCCCCTGGGCCTTAAAATCCATCCCCTCCTTCAGTCTTTTTGTTACATTTAACTGGTTTCTGAAACCCAAGTTTGGCATCGCCTAGTCACTAATTTGTGATTTCACTCCTTTTTGCCCCCACTCTTTTCGATCATGGTGCTATTTTACACAGTGGACCTTTACCTAAACTTTGCATGAGTTACTAAAAAGCATCTGCAAGCATTCACAGCACTGGAGGTCTCAACAGATTACCCAGCCATTTTACAGGAGCTGAACATAAACCTGGCAACTCACTCTTCTAGTACAGAGGTTTGCTTGTTTGACTGAATTATTTTTTACTGAGCTTTACAGGCGGGCAGATGGTAGGTCTATGAAATATTATACGGACAAAAGTCAGGATGTGGCATATCAGCTGAGTTAATGTACAAATTGAGAGCCTTAGATCTAGATTTTAAAATTAATTCCTTCATAATCCACTTTGTATCCCATTATTAAGTTCACTTATCTATCCAGGAAGCTGCTGGCTCACCTGTGCCTGTTCCCTGTTAACACAGTAAAAAGTCTGACAACACCAGGTTTTAGTCCAACCGATTTATTTGATAATAGACTCACAAGCTTTCGGGGTTAGCCCCTTCGTCAGGTGAATGGAGAGTTCCCCGTTTCCAGTGATGTTGCTGACGTATTTCCTGATTGATTTGCTCTATATGTAATGGGTCTACCCTGAACATTTGGGTTGGGATTTTCTGTCCTGTCGTGGCGGGACTGGTCCCAGGGAATGCGGCAGCCCAGCCAAAAGTCCTTAAAGTGGGGCCGGACAATCACCGTGGCGGACAGCGGCTGGAAAACCCAAGCCCTTGGAGTCAGCAAGAGTGACACAGAAATGAGCTGAAAGCTAAAAGCTTCCTCCCCCATTTGCTGAGCAATGTTTCGCTTTCATCTCCAGGTGACAGACGGAACGGAATGCCAACCGTACAGCAATTCAGTGTGTGTACGAGGACGCTGCATCAGGACCGGCTGCGATGGGATAATCGGCTCCAAGCTGCAGTATGACAAGTGTGGGGTCTGTGGGGGAGATAGTTCTACCTGCGTAAAAATATCTCGAAGTTTCACCAAGAGAAGGTAAGTGTGAACCAATACATGATGTCATTCTATTTACTGGAAATTAGTGTCAGCGATCTTCTATGAATCTTTTGCGTGTTTATATTAAATTTCCCTCTGGAAGCATTAACACCACCAACATCTTTCTAATTTTATATTTTGTGGTGATAGATGTAAACAAGGGATGTTGGAGCTGAGAAATGAAATATATTCACTGTTCTTGTCCTACTTTTCTTCTCCACTCTCCACTTAGCCTGACAGTCATTTAGATGCAGTGCCATCAGATTTCTAATATCTTTTGCAAGCTACTGTACTTCATGTATACCCTAGACTATGACAGTTAGCAAGCAGATTATTCGACAATGCAGTACAATATGATCAAATTAGATTCTGTCCTCATATCCGGCACACATTTCAATTGACTCTGTCTATTGACTGTTATTCTCTTTCGCTCGAACTTATAGGCAATCAAATGTTAATGTAGTCCCTTGATATTTAAAACAGCACTTCATTTAAAATGTACCAGGGCACAGAGTCAGTCTGGGAGAACAATGTATGGAGAGGCCCAGTAACAAGAAGGGCCTGTGAAAGTCTGCTCAGTAACACTCTGGATCAGCCATTCAGTGGGAGTCAAATATAACTGAAGTGGTCTGTCAATTTAACTTCCCAATGGACCCAAACTCTCGTAAAACAAGGACAAGAGCAAGGATCAGACAACGCCAAAGTGCAGGAAGCTCAGTACTTCAGTGTATTTAAGATAAGTTAATGAGCAGTAATTGTCAGGAAGAGAGGAAATGCTGTTTACAACAGCAATCTCCAAATATTTCCAACCCTGCCCCCTGTGGTTTCCTCTTGACCCTACGTTTCTCTAGTTGTATTTCTCTGTGTAATGGACATTTCAGGCACTTAATGGGTAAATGGACCACACGGTGCAGCACTAACTTGTGCAGTTCAGAAGGCTGCAAGTTCACTTTATATCCTGTTCTGAATTAGCTGACCTTAGCGAGAGAGGCAACTGAGATGCTCCATTTAATCTCAGCTGGGGAGCTTCCACCAATTTGTCTGCCGCGTGGAGACCAGCCTGAGCCTGATGGCATTTAATTTTTCATAACATTCTCCTAAACGCTGGAATTTCCTGTAGCTCAACCCAAAGGGGCAATCTTATCCCCAATCGCTGTATCGTAACTTCAAAAGCAGAATTCCCACTCCTGATCACTATCTGGAGACCCACCTGACGGTAGGTGCAGACAGAATATCAGCTTCTTGCAGTCTGATAGTCTGATAACTAACTCACTGTGTGGGCCCATAAACAGTGATCACTGGAGCACCGCCAGCACTTCTGTGAGTGTCATTATGAATCGCGTATGGAAGCTGAGCAGTTACGTGGAGACATTCTGAATGCTTGGTCTCTGCGGAATAACTGGGTGGGTATGAGTGTAAGTGTGCAACTTACTAGTGTTGGGAACTATAGCAGTATTATGGGGGACTCTGTGAGTGCATCGTACACAAATGGAGAAAGTGTTAAAGGCCGTTAAACTGTCCCACAGGCATTGGAGCGGACCGCAGTGACAGATTAAACTGGTTAAAGTCTATAGTGCTGTTTTCTGCAACATTGAGCTGATTTAACAGAAGGGTTAAGCACTGGCACATTCTGAGCAAGTCTGCGTGGTGCACATTGGCCAGTGCAGAGTTTATGGAACAGACAGCTCCTATGGGTTGCGTTTAAGGAAATTCCAGTGTTCAGAGGAATGCTATGAAAAATAAATGGCAGCAACTTCAGACGAATCTCCGCACTATGGCAGACAAACTAGTTGAAGCGTCCAATCCCTTTAAGGCTGATCTCTAATCTAAATGTTGCAATTATTGAGGCCACAAGGTCATCAAAGTCTATACCAAGCTCTGGTGTAATTTCAGCTTGGTCATGTTGAGATACATAAGGTTGTAAAACAAGAGGCTTTCAAGACACAGCTGTAGAGGTGAAGGTCTGCCTAATTTTGTTAGAAATTCTGTTCACAGGCGATTCAGATGTGCAACCTGGCTACAGTGTTTCACTCTGTCTCATAGGCAGACACGTTGGCCCATTGAAAAGCCAAGTATTACTAGCTGTTTAACAAGGTTAGCACATCAGCTCAATCAACTCTCCACTCTTTGGCGGGATACTGACGCCTGAGCCTTAACCACTAGAGTTTTGCAAATGTATAGAGAGTGACAGTAATTCCTGGAACTTCACTTGTACACTCCTACGAGAAAATGAAATAGTTCTGAAGCTATCTCAACATTCAATACGATTATGAGAATCATAGAATCCTTGCAATACAGAAGGAGGCCATTCAACCCATTGGATCCTGACCACAATCCCACCCTATTCCCATAACTCCATATGTTTACCCTGCTAATCCCCCTGATACAAGGGGCAATTTAACATGGCCAGTGCACCTAACCAGCACATCTTTCGGACTGTGGGAGGAAACCCACACAGACATGGGGAGAAAGTGCAAACTCCACACAGGCAGTGATCCGAGGCCAGAATTGAACTTGGCGCTGTGAGACACCAGTGCTAACCACTGTGCCGCCAGGGACTACTGTGTGAAGATTACATTGGGTTTGCTACATTGCTGGAAATTCCTTGTTCGCTGCTTCCACTGAGAGATGAGGCCTTTGTTTTAAGTAAGTAAATGCACCCCTTAAAGTAACTGATAACAGAGTTCCATGTGATCTGGATCACATGGAAGCATTTGTGCCGTCCTATCGAATTTAGGCTCATGCGCTGCGTATGTCTTTAGCTTCAGTGAGGCACTACCACCAGTAGTTGACTTTGTGGACATGGCATTGACTGACAGGCTCCTACAATTAAAACAATATGAACCAAAGCAATATTAAATGATACTGCTATATAGAACATAAGAACATGAGAAATAGGAGCAGGAGTAGGCCATCTGGCCCTTCGAGCCTGCCCCGCCATTCAATAAGATCATGGCTGATCTGTCGTGGCTCAGTTCCACTTTCCCGCCCTCTCCCCATAACCCTTAATCCCCTCTCTTATCAAAAACCCATCAACCCGCTTCTTAAAAATATTTAGCGAGGCAGCCTCCACCACTTCAACGGGCAGAGAATTCCAGAGATTCACCACCCTTTGAGTGAAGAAGAAGTTATATTGCAATGTAAAAGCAGAGCTTGAGTATATTGCCAGATACAGCAAAGCCCAGTGCCCCCATTCCATCAAAATTATTTTGAGAGGAATAGCAGATCCTGTATTGATTGTAGGAGAACAACAGACTCCATATGTATTCTCGGGGCACAGAAGACCCTAAATAAATTGTAAGAGAATAGCAGACTCAGATTATATTACAGAGTAACAGGTTTGGTGTATATCAATCATGTATATTTGACAGGGGAATAACAAACATGGAAGGTTGCATACATTTAAAATGGAATAGACAACAATATAGTATTACACAGAAAAAATAAACTGTTGGCAATAAAGTCATCTCTTCTCCATGGCTAACTTCATTTTTTTTTGTTCCGTCAGCGTGGGGTACAGAGAGGTAACAAGAATCCCTGCCGGAGCAACGCATATCAAAGTGCGGCAGTACAAGCCAAAGGGTCAGCAGAGATTCACTGCTTATTTGGCGGTTAAAAGGAAGAATGGGGACTATCTCTTCAATGGCAAATACATGATCTCAACTTCAGAGACAATCATTGATCTAAACGGCACTGTGCTCAACTACAGTGGCTGGAGCCAGAAGGATGACCAGATGCACTCAATGGGTCATGGCCCATTGAAGGAGCCGCTGATAATTCAGATTCTTGCCACTGATCCTGGGAAACCACTGGACGTGCGCTACAGCTATTTTGTTCCAAGGAAGCAGGTGCCCTCGGCCAACGAGAATGCCATCAAGACTCTGGCAGCACAATCCAACTTGCCCAAGTGGGTGACAGGACCTTGGCTGTCATGTTCCAGAACCTGTGACACTGGCTGGCAGACCAGAACCGTTCAGTGCAAAAATGGCCTCGGAAAACTGACAAAAGGGTGCCGCCTCTCCCAAAGACCATCAGCATTTAAACAATGTTTTCTGAGAAAATGTTAATGCACAGTTGCCAGTAAGATGCTCTATATATTGTCATTTTTGTTTGGTGTTTCACTTTAATCTAACTTGGAGAAAAGGAGGGAAAAGCTTGTCAGCATGTCTTGACACAAAGCAGACAGTGCTGCGAAATTGAGGACAATGGAAGCATGGGCAGAATATGTCTTGTGGATGAATAAGTGCACATCGTTATTGCACCACAGCAGAAGAGCTTCAGATGCATTGCCCCAGACTAGTGAGAATGGGAAAATAGAAGATCACGCCATCTTGCATTTTGCCTACCTCAGATGCATCCCTCAGCTACACGGAAATGATTCCGAAGAGCCACCCACTCCATGGATACAAGATGGTGCATTGATTCCACAAATCTATCCAACCGTCCTGAGGAATCTGATGTCAGCAGCTTCGGCATAAGTGTGCCGTATTTTTTCACATTTGTTTTACCTTGTTGTCTTGTGGCTGTTCAATTGGAGCCAGTGACTGATTTTGGGCATTCGATTGGGATGGTGCAAGAAATGCTGCACTCTTGTTCGCTCTTGCGCACATGACAGTAAAAGAAGCCAGCTGGCTGGAGACGGAATCCTCTAACTATCCAAGAATGGAATAAGGAACCAAAATTGCCAATGAGCGTACAGCACTGTGTGGCCTCTAGGAGGAACTTATGCCATGGTGATTGCAACATCTTGTTGGAGTGCTTAATGATACTACCCCTCACTGCAATACCTAAGCATACAGTTAACCACTCCTAACAGACTCTTTTAATGAGTAGTTGATTGAAGTATGATACAATTCCACTTGGTAATAACAAACCTGATCCAATAGAAGAGCAGAATGGCTGCACTGTTTGGAATTCTGTGGTGAAGATGATACAATTAATAATCCAACATTATGTTCCTGATAGATCAAGGATGACAGTGCCTAGTTCTAATGTCTGTCTGTAATCACTAAGGGAAGAAATTCTAGCGTGGGACTTTTCATCAAAGTTCAGAGCTTCTGCAAAGCATCCAAGATCAATGATCATCTCAAATTGCTACTATTGACCTGAGCGAATATCTGTCCCTAAGTTAAATTGCACACTCCTGACCCACTATGTGCTCTACTTGGTATGCTATTTATCTGATGTTGCAGTGGAGCAAATGGAACCAGAGACAAGAACAAGTTTGTGTTTTATTTTTGTCTGACGGAAAGAACAGTTTGCTTTGTACACATACTTTCTCAGAGTTTATTCAAGCTATGCCATGAGCCTGCAGGAACAAGCTAATGTGGCGCTTAGAAATGATAAAGCAGAACTTGGTTGTCACTCGGGTTTAAGGAGCAAAGGAAGGGAATGGCATCAGGGTTTTCATTCTGATTGTTGCTTTGACCAATACGAAGCTTCATCAAATACCATGACAACTTCATTAATTAAGTGTTGGAGCATGAGAGACAGAAGCAAGTGGGAATAAAAGACATGTTTTCAAATGAACAGACCATTCCAGTCCAGTTTACATCTTCCAACAGTCACCTCAACAACCAGTGTCTATTTTCAAGACTGGACAAGTAACAGTCCTACTTCAAAAAGAAACACCAACAGTCTCAAAGAATCTGTGGTTTGCAGCTCTGAACTTGATGGAGATCGGTTTCTAAAGGTCAATTAGGTCATTCATGTGATGGGATTTACTGACTGGTCCACCTTCCATCTCCAGGAATTTAAAAAAAGGACAAGTGGTGTTTTGCTTTAAAAGCAGCTGACCTTACTCATGATCTCATGTGCTCAGCAATGGAGTCATTCAGTGTGTTTCTGATTAACTATTTATAATTTCCATTGTAATCGGCACACCAGTGCTAGAAGCTATCTAACCAGAAATGATTTGCAGGCGGGAAAATGTGCAATTTCATAACTAATGTGTTTCATTTCCTAGTCTCATCCCTCCCCATCTTAACTGAAGCTCAACTGCCAGGTTAGTTGTGAATGGGCTATATCTAGTTAAGAGTTGCCTCGCTTCCAAATGGCTGTGTTAATGTTCCGTCTCAGGATGGATCTTTGCTGCCAAAGCCACATTTTAACCCAAGCCTATTTTCCCCCAAGAAAGTGACAATGGTGGGAGCCCTCCTGTTGCTTTGACAGAGCAGAATGTTACACTAGACCACTTGAGAGTCAACCATGTTGGTGTGTAATTGGAGGCAAGTGCAGGCTAGCTTGGGTAAAAGCAGCCAGTTTCTTTCCCTGAAGCGCATGAATTAAGTAGTTAAGTTTAAAGGACAGTCCAACACTCCCATGGTCACGTGCACCAATACTCGGTTTTTATGTCGAGATGTTTTAAACTGAATCCAAATTCGCAGAGAGTCAAGGGGAGATTCAATGTTATTGTCTAGATTTTTAGCCCAAACCTCCAAGATCACGAGCCCACTAACATAACCACTACACTAAGTATACAAAGTTGTATTGAACCATAGAAACAAAAAGATTTTGAGTGTTTGATGAAGCTTCCTGACGAACTAGTTGATCTCAAATGGAGCAGCGGTAAACATAAGAATACTGATGGGTCAGAAAAGACTATTCAGTCCACTGAAGCTCACCCCTTTAACATCCTAACTCCCCCCCAGGCCTAACATCTAGTGTATTTTGAACTAAGGTATTTATTTCCATTGTGTTCCTTGAAAGTCTTTCCAAACATGTATATCCCTGTGAGTAAGGAATTGCCTTCTTTTATCAGTGAAGATCTCCAGGTCTCCATTTATCCAGGCTGAAAAGGGGAAATATTGCTAATTGTAATAGAACTGAGCCGACTGAGTAATCAGTCTCAAGTGATGGGATGCTGAAAGGTAATTTTTCAGAGAAGGCTGGAATGAATCAATCATCCCCACTGTAACTCCCTCCCTCTCCCAAATAGCATGAAGGCTTTGCACACTTCCAATATCGCAGTTGATTCTTTTGTATGCCATTATTGCAAATTATTATTTTGCTTATATCACACTTTGGTATGGTACAGTATCAAAAGAATCAACACTTTCGGGCAGTACTGATGCCAGTTTTCTCAGGATCAGTCCCCAATTTTATGCGGTGCTTCAGAAAACCATGCCTTTTATTTTATTCCCTGTCCAATTGGATTGCATTGTTAACTAATGTTTTTTCCATGTAAATAGACCTAGTCAGGAGCTTCATTGGCCTCTGTGGCAAGACAGCAATCTACATTGCCCAGGTGCTGAGAAATATCTCTCCTCCCAAAGGCACCTCAGCACCATCTGAATTAGAACAAGCTATTTCAAGTGTCTTGTTTCAGTGATGAGTTGACCTTAGCTCTATCTTCCTCCACATTTGCTGTTTATATACAGAGTTCATTGCTTTTAGGATCTTTGTGTACAGCAGCCAGAACTTGTTCAGCAATGGTAAGGTTAATTTTCAATTGGAAACTACCCACAATGTAGCTCAGTTCATTGAAGATCACCCACGGTGATTAGAATTAACCCACTAATTAACTAACTAATTAGAATTAGTGGTATACTAACCCACGGATTAGAATTTCACGCTCATCGTGCACACGTGATTGGCAGTCCCAGAAGCTGACGTGATATATGCTTCCACCCACGATTGCAACTGATGTGCAATTTCACACTGGCCAGCCAGTTAACTCACAGCCATCATGAAACTGGTACTGAGAGAGGCACAGTGCTGTCGGGAGGAGGGGTGGCAGGAAGAGGGCAGGCAATAAGAGAAGTGAGGATACAGGCGGGCATTTCCAACAGGGTCGCTGAAGGCTGACAGCAGCTGTGGAGCTGCCTCAGGGAGCTGCAGTATTATTCCAATGAAATGTGCACAAAAAAAGCTGTGATGCAAATTCAAGCAATTGACAGCAAAACTCAACCCACAAACATCTTCTGTTACTTTATTTCATCCCAGACATTTGACCCTGCCTTGGCTCGGTATGAAGTGAAAATGTAAAGGCCTCCTGGCTGATTGCCTGCCAACACTGAAAGCATATGGGCCATATAAAATCACAAACAGTTGTCTCCTTCATGGGCTTAATGACCTGCTTAATTGTCATTGGGCACGCTTCTGATTCGCATGTGTGCCCTCCCACAGTAATATTGCGTGTGGGTGCAAAGACATCGGGGCACACGCCTAATGTCTTTTCATGCTATTTCGTGCAAATTCGAGTCAGGCACATGTTCACTCATTCAACATAAAATTCTGGCCCTGGAAGAGAAACTGCCTCAGCCTTCCTAGGATAAAGATGGAAACTTCAACCAGGGTTCCCATTTCTGTCTCATTAAATAAACCTTACTAGAAGCACTAATGCCCTGTAATTTAACAATGTTCAAATATTCGGTTTCAGATTCACAAATAATGAAAGCTCGTTTGACTGAGATGCCAGTAAATCCACTTTCTCCCTTTCTGTTCCATGTGTTCTGCTGATGCTACCTCCCACCGCGGGGCTTCCAACTTGTTCTTCTTATTCCTGAACTGAGGATTCCCCCTCCCCCCTGCCACCACCCCACAGGACTCTCAGCGACATCTAACCCATTTCCTGATTTCCTAAACTTCTGCCCTCACCCCCTCCCCTCCCTCCCAGAGCCACGATAGGGGTCCCCCTTGCCCTCACTTGCCATCCCACCAGCCTGTATACTCAGAGGATCATCTTCTGCCATTGACACCCCAGCCCCAGCCTGATGCCAATTCAGAAGCAAAATCATGCTGGACTCGAAAAGTGAACTCTGTTTCTCTCTCCATAGATGTCGAGTTTCTTTCCAGCACCTTCTGTTTTATTTCTAGATTTCCAGCATCCGTAGTATTTTGCTTTTATTACCAGTGGGTACAAATGGGTGAACTTCTGGCTGCTTAGTCATATTCCTGTCTCTGAGTCGGTAGGAGCAACTGTTGTTCATGTTCGACCTCCATCAGTGGTATGCTAACCACTAGTGGATATGGGTTCATTGGACTAACAGAAAAAATGTTTTTTAAAAATGGTTGTGGCCTTAAAGAGAACATCATATCACAACCCGTCTGGCTGTTAATCAGCCTGCAAATCCTTCCATTACTTCACGCTATTCTCCAAGGGAAGTGTTTGAAGATACAATAACAACAACATCCAGAGGGTGTCTATTGCTCTCAGGAAAGGAAAGAAGGGGAGGGAAAAAGTTGGAAACAGACAGGAAAATAAACTAGCATTTGAAAAATTGCATTTGTGATTTTTAAGGCTTTTTGATTGACAATAGGTCAGATATAAGTGATTCTTTAACTTTTATTTACATGAAGGTCAAAATCTACTGTACATTATTGTTTAACATTTAAACATTTTACTTTCCTGTGGATAATGTCTGTTGGCACACTTGGCACATTTTAAAATAGACCAGCTCTGATCCCAACAGAGATCATGCGATCTCAGATAGAACAAAGGACTCCTCCAATTCCCAGGGAACAGCACAGACTGCCAATTCAAAACCCAGTACGCGGATCAAGGTGAAGGGAAGCATTATATCAGTCTCCCTTGCAATTCCCAGTGCATTCTTCCCAGAACAACTTGAACCACGAGGTCTAATGATCCCCAAGAGGTTCTCCTTTTGATTTCCCAGGAGTGATCCTGGAGGGAGTTGGATTCCCCCAATTCCGTGAAAGAAAATTTGGGTGGCATTATTCTGATATCTATGATGTGTCCCACCCACACACATTTTCATAGCTGGGCCAATGGAATCAAAATGATCAGAACTCACACTCTGCATCTTCAGTTCAGTGGCTCCCATTTAAACATGGGAATCGAAAAGATAATCCTTTTCTACAATGTATAGATTTTAATTGGGTCTCCGTTAAGAGGGAGAAAACATTCCAGTGTAAATTTAAATTGTGAACAAGTGTAAGGCACAGCACTGAAATAATTTATTTGTGTTTGTATAACTGGTGTGAACTTGATGTAACAGTTTAATTTATTGTTATTTAATGTGGAGAACACCAATCGCGCAAGTTTTTGAAAAAAATTTGCTGTTGTGTCCTATTGTATAACTGTTTAATTTATGCTTCACTCTTCTTGTGAAAGTTCAGTATATTTTTTAAATATGTATGTTTACGTAATGTACAGCACTGGTTGCTTTGTCTACTATTGCGTTGTGCGCTTTCCTCGTGTAATCATTTAGATGCTGTGTGCATTCCTCATGAGGAAAGTTGCTTGTCCTTTTTTTTAAGAAAAATTATTAATTGACTGAGGCAACATGCCAAATGCATTCTAATACTTGTTTTAAAATGTGTAGCAGTTGTGTAATGTATATTAATCATGTCTAGAACAAAAAATGCAAAATCTTGCAGGATTACAGGGAAAAGGCAGGGGAGTGGGACTAGTTGTGCAGACTCAATGGGTCAAACGGCCTCCTTCTGTGCTGTAACCAGTCTATGATTCTCGGAAGTATTTTTTATCAATTATTTTAAGCACATCAGTAATATTCTGTAATGTACTGTAACAATAATCATGTTGCCTGTGTAACTAATGCTAAAAAAAACACCTTTTTTTAATGTGTGTAAATTATATATTCCCAAATGCAATTTAATTCTCACAATTTAATACCTGGTGTTGTTTTCTTTAATGGTTGAACTTAAAAGAGTTTTTCAGTTTGTAACTCCCTTTTGGAGGTTTCATTTTATCCCTCTTCCAGCCTGCCTTAAAAACACAAATCTGAAGTCTTTGCTTTAAGAAAAATGATTTTAATTTATAGACTAGAAGGGAAGGAACAATGACAAACCATTCAAAGTAGTAATTACTTTTGTTAAAAGAGACTGATATGCTCTGAGTGTGTGTGGGTGGGGTGGTGTGTGTGTGAGTGTGTTTGTGTGTTTATATGCATATGACTCCAGGGCTAGGAGTTTCATCACCTTCTATTGTGGATCCGATCTGCCAACCTAGTGGATAATGGAAATGAGTAAATAGTTATCATTCCCAAAATGTTGTTCATAACACACACAATGCTGTGATCGCTTAAGCACAGGAATCAAAAACACATTGCAAATGTGAAAATAAACTAGCTGTAGCTCTATTCATCAAGAGAAGGGAATTTATTTCTGTCTCTCATGGGCAGGATGCCTCGCAGCACTTCACAAGCAGTGACTATTTTTGAAAGTGTAGTCACTGTTGCATTGCCAGAAAAGACAGAAGCCAATTTGCACACTGCGAGGTTAATTAGATAAATGACCTATAATCTGCTTTATTGTGGTGTTGGCTCGCAGGGATAAATGTTAGCTCAGCCACCAGAGAACTCCCTGTTTTTCAAGGAAAGGACTTGCATATTTTTAGTTACTTTCATGACCTCAGGTCATCTCAAAGCACTCAACAACCAACCAAAACTTTTGCATACAGTCACTGTACTAATGTAGACAAATGCAGCTGTCAGTTTGCACACAGCAAAGTCTCAAAGACAACAAGGAGGTCAATTGTAGAATCCCTACAGTGCGGAAGGAGGTCATTCGGCCCATCGAGTTCACCAATGGTCAGCTACCATGTTTGATTGGGGATAAATATTGGTTAAAACTCCATGCTCTTCCATGTGGGACCTTTTATGTAGATTTGATAGAAAAGTTGCAACCGCAGTTAAAGATGGGCCCTCTGACTCTGCAGTAATCCCTCACTAAAGTGTCAACCTGGATTATGTACTTAAGTCAGAAGGGTTTGAATTCATGATCCATGTCTCAAAGGGCAGCAACTTATTTGCTATGCAAGGAGGCTCTGGAGACAAGCAGAAGGGGAATTTTGTCAGTTGCACGTTGAGTCATCTCCCTGATGCATTGGCCTGACTGGCATTCATTACACAGAATCATAGAATGGAGGCCATTCAGCCCATTGAGCCTGCATCGACAACAATCCCACCCAGGCCCGTAACCCCATGTACTTACCCTGCTAATCCCCCTGATGCTGAGGGGCAATTTAGTATGGCCAACCAACCTAACTCACACATTTTCAGACTGAGGGGAGCACCTGGCAGAAACCCATGCAGACATGGGAGAACGTGCAAACTCTGCACAGACAATGACCCTGGGCCAGAATTGAACTCAGGCCCCTGGCACTGTGAGGCAGCAGTGCTAACCACATGCCCAGAAACACCAGCTACCTAATTGCGATCAATTAAGTGCTCATTTGGGGCAAATTGGTAATGATGGTGAGATCTCCCTGCCAGTGAATGGGCTCCCACTCTCTTCCCCAGTAAGGCTGAAACCTAGCTATTGCCTGGGAATGGCCTCCCTGCAGCAAGCCAGAGGACCAATGAATCCCTGTTTAATACCCCCACACCTAGGAGCTGTGGGAATCATGGGGCATAACTGTGGTTGCAGGCCATCCAGTGGAGTGTTCCTCCCCCTTCCCCCTCCACCCCCACCACCACCCTCCCCACACCCATCCTCCGGTCACACATACTTTAGTTTTAGAAATCTTCAATCATAAGGCACCTTTGTGTCTCCCAGCTACATCAGCAGCATCTGACTCTTCCAGTCAGTTTGGCAACCACCCACAGTCTCTGGTACTCTGGCCCTACCACCAGTGAGTCTGCCCATCATCCCTAATTGGATGAAGTTCCTAAATACCTAAGTGGCCACCTCTGGGAATACTGTGTAGGCCGATGGAACATTAGTATCATCAGGGTAAGGCCTGCATGTAGTCCCAGAATATCCTTACAAATAATATCAGCAAAATCCCACCTAAAAATGAATTGCTGCTCTTGAGCCGTGGCTGACAAATTGCGAAATAGTGTTTTTTTTATAACCAGCTGAGAGAGAAGTCAGGGCCACTGTTTAACATTTCATCCAAAAGACAGGCAGCTGCAGAAGTACCACAGTCCTTTAGTACGACACTGAAGTGTGAAGCATGATTATCTGCTCACGTCTTTCAAGCTTTGAACCCACAACCTTCGCAATAAGTCAGCCCACTAACAATGAACCAAGTCTTGTGCTGGGGTGGAAAAAGAAGCTGTACAACAAAGTATGACTTCATACAAGGCTTTATCCACCAGAATATCTGGCAATTAATCAGGAAGTAAGTAATCAAGTCTGTGCACAATTCCAGTCACATACCCTTTTGCCAAGATGAGAACCAACAACCTGTCCTGGTCCCCCCATGCCGACACTATAGTAAAGAAAGCCCACCAATTCCTCTATTTTAGCAAACGACTAAGGAAATTTAGCATGTCAGCAATTTTTACAGATGCACCACAGAAAGCATTCTTTCTGGCTGTACCACAGCTTGGTATGGCTCCTGCTCTGCCCAAGACTGCAAGGAAATATATAAGGTCATGAATGTAACCCAATCCAACACGCAAACCAGCATCCCATCCGTTGACTCTGTCTACACTTCTCACTGCCTCAGCAAAGCAATCGGCATAATTAAGGACTCCACACACCCCGGACATTCTCTCTTCCACCTTCTTCCATCAGGAAAGATACAAAAGTCTGAGGTCAGGTACGAACTGCTCAAGGACAGCTTCTCCTTCCCTGCTGCCCTCAGACTTTTGAACGGACCTACCTTGCATTAAGTTGATCTTTCTCCATGCCCTAGCTATGAATGTAACACTACATTCTGCACTCTCTCATTTCATAAGAACATAAGAACATAAGAAATAGGAGCAGGAGTAGGCCATCTGGCCCTTCGAGCCTGCCCCGCCATTCAATAAGATCATGGCTGATCTGTCGTGGCTCAGTTCCACATTCCCGCCTTCTCCCCATAACCCTTAATCCCCTCTCTTATCAAAAACCCATCAACCTGCTTCTTGAAAATATTTAGCGAGGCAGCCTCCACCACTTCAACGGGTAGAGAATTCCAGAGATTCACCACCCTTTGAGTGAAGAAGTTCCTCCTCAACTCCGTTCTAAAACGCCCCCCCTTTATCTTGAGGCTGTGCCCCCTAGTCCTACTGTCTTTTTTCAGTGGGAAGAGTCTCTCCACCTCTATCCTATCCATCCCATTCATCATCTTATACGTCTCAATGAGATCTCCCCTCATTCTTCTAAACTCCAACGAGTACAAGCCTAGTTTATTCAGCCTCTCCTCATAGTTCAACCCCCTCAACTCCGGTATCAGCCTAGTAAACCTCCTCTGCACTCCCTCCAAGGCCAAAATATCTTTGCGCAGGTGCGGCGCCCAAAACTGCACACAGTACTCCAGCTGCGGCCTCACCAATGCCCTATACAGCTGCAGCAAGACCTCCCTACTTTTATATTCAATCCCCTTCGCTATGAAGGCCAGCATCCCACTCGCCTTCCTGACCACCTGCTGCACCTGCAAGCTGGGTTTTTGCGACTCATGCACAAGGACCCCGAGGTCCCTCTGCACCGTCGCCTACTGCAGTTTTTCGCCCCGTAAGTAATAGTCCTTCCTACCAAAGTGGACCACCTCACACTTGCCAACATTAAATTCCATTTGCCATTTCCTGGCCCATTCGCCCAGCCTATCTAGATCCTTCTGCAGACTCTCCACACCCTCCGCACAATTTGCCGTTCCCCCAATCTTGGTGTCATCCGCAAATTTCGACACCCTACACTCGGTTCCCTCCTCCAGATCATCTATATAAATGGTAAAAAGCTGACGCCCCAGCACCGACCCCTGGGGCACCCCACTAGTCACCATCCGCCAATCCGAATAGCACTCGTTGACCCCCACTCTCTGCCTCCTATTTGACAACCAATCCTCTATCCACGCTAACACCCTACCCCCAACTCCAAGTCCCCTGACCTTCTGCAATAACCTCTTATGAGGTACTTTGTCAAACGCCTTCTGAAAATCCAGAAAGACCACATCCACCGGCTCTCCTCTAGCCACCGCCCTAGACACATCCTCATAGAACTCCAGTAAATTTGTCAGACACGACTTCCCTTCAATGAAACCGTGCTGCGTCTGCTCTATCAAGCAATTGCCTTCAAGATGCCTCGCAATTTCCTCCTTAATGACGGATTCTAACATTTTACCTACCACAGACGTTAAACTAACCGGCCTATAATTCCCTGCCTTTTGCCTGGCACCCTTCTTAAACAACGGCGTAACATTAGCCATTTTCCAATCTTCCGGCACTTCCCCGGAATCCAGCGACGTCTGGAAAATAACCACCAATGCATCCACTATAACCTCCGCCATTTCTTTCAGAACCCTCGGATGCATTCCATCCGGTCCTGGGGACTTGTCCACAATCAGCCCCTCCAGTCTGTCGAGCACCGCCTCTCTAGTAACAGTAATGTCATTAAGACCCTCCAGTCCTACCACCTTTCCATCGCTAACACCTGGCAAATTATTCACGTCCTCCTCCGTGAAGACAGAAACAAAAAAGTTATTCAATACCTTAGCCATATCCCCATCCCCTACCACTAGGTCCCCTTTCTCATCCTCTAAAGGAACAACGTTCACCCTAGCTAGCCTCTTCCTTTTTATATATTTATAAAAACTCTTGCTATCCTTTTTTATATTAAGCGCTAGCCCAGCTTCATAGTTTCTCCTACCCTCCTTCATCAACTTCTTTGTCAATCTTTGTTGACATTTAAACCTCTCCCAATCCTCTTCTCGCCCACTACTCTTAGCTACTCTAAATTCCTCCGCTTTTAATTTAACACTTTCCTTCACCTCCTTCGTTATCCACGGCTTATTACCTCTCCTCCTACAGTCCTTTTTGACCATCGGAATAAATTTCTGCTGAGCATCAAGAAAGATCTCCTTAAAGATCCTCCACTGCTCCTCAGCAGACCCTCCCTCCAATGCACTCCCCCAGTCCACATTCGCCAATTCTTCTCTCATCCTACCGTACTCCCCTCTATTCAAACAAAGGACGCGTGTCCGGGAACCCACTTTCTCCTCCTCCATCTGCACCAGAAACTCCACCATACAATGATCACTCTCTCCAAGAGGATCCTTCACCGCAAGGTCCCTAATTCTACCCGCCTCATTACATAGCACCAGATCCAAGATAGCTCGCTCCCTCGTCGGCTCCAACACACACTGTTCAAGGATATTATCCCGGCAGCATTCCAAGAACTCCTCCTCGAGCCCACCGTGTCCAACATGGGTCGACCAATCAATACGCAGATTGAAATCCCCCATAACTACGGCCGTCCCATTCCTGCACGCCGCACTTATTTGCGCGTTAACAGCCCGCCCCACCTCCAGATCATTATTCGGGGGCCTATAGACGACACCCACCAGCATCTTCCTCCCTTTGCTGTTCCTAATCTCCACCCACAACGATTCCACGTTCTGCTCCTTGGCTCCAATATCATCCCTTGCTACCACCTTGATGCTATCCTTAATCAGCAGAGCTACGCCCCCCCCCTCTTTCCTCCTGCCTATCCTTCCTAAATACTTGATACCCTTGGACATTCAGCTCCCAGTCCCTGTCACCTTGCAGCCACGTCTCTGTAATGGCCACCAGATCATGTCCATTTGTGTCGATCTGCACCACCAGCTCATCCACTTTATTCCGAATGCTTCGTGCATTCAGAAACAGCGCTTTCATCCCAGCCTTCACCTGGACCCTATTTGCCGTAACTCCACCAACTGTACTCACGCCCCCTACTCCCTCTATTATTGGGACATCCTCGGCCTCTTCCCTTACCTGTACCCTCTCCTTAACTTTAGACCTCGTAAGGTCACCTACCCTCGCACCCTCCCCCCCCAATTGGTTTAAAGCCCTGTCTACAGTCCTCTTTACTCGATTTCCTTCTCTATGAACAGTGTGCTTTGTCTCGAGAGTGCACAAGAAACATTTTTCACTATATGCTAATACATGTGACAATAAAAAATCAAATCAAATCAAAATCGTCATTGCTGAGGAATCTTGCCTCCTAGTTTCAGCATCATGTTCCCTCAAATTGAGACAGTGTGGATTTAATACAGAAGAAAGGGAGCTTTATTCTTTCACAACATACACTTTGTCACTTCCCAGCTGCACCAGTGCAATGTTTAGCCATATTTAGTTCCTTGCTTTAGTATGGTCCTTGACAGAATCTAAAGCAACAGAGGGTCATCACACTTGAGCCTTATCTTGTCCTCATTAGGCCCCTGCCTGTGTATACTTTCCAGCCATGGGTTGTTGGATTATGATCAAGGGAAGAAAGTCAGATTTGCCAGCCCAGGTCATCTTGCTGATTGTAGCACCACAACTACCCTAACCAAGATTAGTTAACTCAAGGCAAGTCGTACAGCACAGAAAAGGGACTTTGGTCTATCGAGTGGGCACACAAACCTGGAATCTTGCTTGTCAGTGAGCACATTTCCTGAAAAATGCCTTTACTTACCAGACCACTGGAGAGATCTACTTTTTTTTAAACTGTGATTGAGGACCTAGGAAGAAAGATGTTTAATTGGTGTTGAATACCCTTTTCTCCAACTCAGAAATCAAGGCAAAATGTAATGGGTACCCATTATCTCACTTTTTCTGTAACACACAAGCTGATATTATGGGATATCTTCACTGTGGCTTTCAGCATTTCCAGATCACAGATTAGAATAAGTGCTCCCAACATATAACACCTCTTAAGTATAGCTGCAGGAATGTCCAGGCATATTTCAGTGCGTTCCACAGATGACTGGAGGCCCAAGGCATTAAGAATAAATATAAGAGGGAGAAACCATGCCCATATTACCAATATCAAAGCATGCATCTATGTTCACCATGGCATTGGACTACAAGTAGTCCAAGCGTACAATGGCTGCCAGAGTCGGCTGCAGAATCTCCCTTCATGGGGAACAGTACGTTAAAAAGAGATTATCATGGTCTGAACTTCTAACAAAAAAAGTTTTGTTGAAGATCTAAAACCAATATGCTGTCAGAATTCCATCACAGCAGTAGAAAACCGTGCAGGTGAGTTGAGACCTTGAGGAGACCTTGAAGATTAGGGAACCAATCTCTATAATCACTATAGCAGCAAGCTGTAAATTGTTGTTAAATTTGTTAAACATTGTTAAAGATAATGCCCTTTTAAATGGCAATAGTGAGATTTCATTCTCCAAAGTAGTCATCTTCATATAAAACGTAATATATTTAATAACATTGCCTCACTGTTACCAGCATGAGCCTTTGACATGACGATCAAAAGGAAATGAAATTTCCCAAGTTCTTGCTGAGCCACTTCATTTTTTCGGGTAACTCTTTTAACAAAACTACAATAGTGGCTCCCCTTTTCAAAAATATATAGAGCCATAGAACCATGATGTGGAGATGCCGGCATTGGACTGGGTGGGGACAGTAAGAAGTCTCACAACACCAGGTTAAAGTCCAACAGGTTTATTTGGTAGCATGAGCTTTCGGAGCACTGCTCCTTCATCAGGCAAGTGGAACCATAGGCTAGTTATGATGCAGAAAGGAGCCATTCAGCCTATCTGACTTTCTGCTGTATGGTCCTCCTGTCCCATCTTACCCCAGCGGTGCTTCATCTTCTTGCCCAGCTTCATTTTCAAAGACATTGAGTGGGGTTTTCCATCCAATTCACCATATGTTTTGTGGCAGCAGAGGTGGCCTGCCTTTGGCCAGCAGTTGGATGTTCTGGTTCCGCCATTGTCAATGAGGTTTTCTATTAAATGCATTCCTCACCACTGGGAACCTGTGATGGAGCTGCACCATCGGTGGGACCAGAAGACCCTGCTGGCGTGAGCAGCCAGAAAATTCTGGCCTAAATCTAGGATCATTGGGCTTCTTACATGTTGAAGAAAAATGTTCTCGTGAATACAGTATCCCAGCTGATATTAGGGTAGTTGAAGTCTCCAATGATTACTGTCCTATTGTTTGTGCATTCAGAAATCAGTCTACATATTTGCTCTTCTAATTCCCTCCCACTATTTGAGTCCTAAAAGTGTGGCTGACCTTTTTTTTATTTCTGAGCTCAATCTATATAGCCTCATGCAGAAGCCTCATGCACCTTGCTTTCTAATCAGTATTCTCAATACTGATGAGGGTGATGATTCCTCTGGGATTATATTCAGTCAAACTCATGGCACCATTGGTGTCTCAGATGTATAGCAGAGGCGGAATAAGATAGTGATAAGGGATTCAGTAATTAGAGCACAGACTGGAGTTCTGAAATCACAGATATGATTCCAGATGTTATCAAGGTTACTGGCGGCTGAAGAACATTCTGAGGAAGAAGGCTGATAAGCCAAAAGTCATGGTTCATATCGGTACCAACAAAATAGCAGGAAACAGGGATGAGTGCCTGCAAGCAGTATTTAGGAAGCTAGGAAAGACATTAATAAGCAGGACCAGAAAGGTAGTAATCTCTGGACTGTTACAAGGAAGATTGTTATCATGAGGATAGCGTTAGGAGGTTGGAGCAGATGAATGGTTGGAGAAATGGTGCCACAGGGACTGGTTTAAATTCCTCGGACATTGGGATTGGTTGTGGGGCTGGTGGGATGTGTACAGGCCAAACACAACATGCTAAGCAGATGAAAATGACAGAGATTTTCCTATCTCGCAACATTGTTCATTGGAAAACTCCAGCTTTTTGCAAAGCCATCATAAGGTGTGAACATGTTGAATAAAGACTTTTTTGCATTTCACATAATCAAATTTATTGATTAACTGTGTTTTCATTTGGCATTTGAATCGATTGATTTTAATATAAACTGTTTGTCGATGTATCGGGTTTCATGGAGGTATATCCACATGGAAATTGGACCTCCTCAGCTATTGCAAAACTCCACTTAACACGAGTTTGTGAGTGGATATAATGAGATTCAATTCATCGGGAATTTAATGTATATGTAGATGACATAGACTTGGATACACATAGGGCACACTTGGAAAATTTATGAATGACACAAAATTTTGAAATATGTTAAAGAGTGAAGAGGATGGTGATTGAACTCTGGCTGGTGAACAGTAAAGGAATTAAGAATTACGGTGAGCGGTGGGTAACTGAAGCTGAATCCACGAAAAGATCAGCCACGATCTTATTGAAAGGCAAAGCAGGCTCGAGGAGCCAGATAAGCTACCCCTGCTCCTCGTTCTTATGTTCTTATTATGAAATGGAAAGGCATTTGGCAGATTAAATTAATATCAGGGAAGTGTGAAATTATACATTTTAGTAGGAAGAACAAAGAGCTGCAATATAAAGCAAAGGATACTGCAATGGTTGCAGGAACAGAGACCTGGGGTCTCTCTGTTGAAGGTTGCTGAAGGTGGCAGAACAGGTTGTAAAATAGATCCAGTGTGATCCTGGACTGTGTAAACGGCAGCATAGAGTACAAAAGCAGGAAGTTCTGATGAACCGTTATAAAACACTGGTTCAGCATCAACTGGAGTATTTCGCACAATTCTGAACACCACATTTTCAGAAACGCATGAAGGCTATAGAGATGGTGCAGAAGAAATTTACATAAATGGTCACAAGGATGAAGGACTTGGGTTACAAGAATGGATTGGAGAAGCTGGAGTTGTTTTCCTTAGAAAAGATAAGGTGGCACGGTAGCACATTGGTGAGCACTGCTGCCTCACAACGGTAGGGACCTGGGTTCGATTCCCAACTTAGGTCAAAGTCTGAGCGGGATGTGCACTTTCTCCCATTTCTGCATGCGTTTCCTCCGGGTGCTCCGGTTTCCTCCCACAGTCCAAAAGACATGCTGGTTAGGTGCATTTGCCATGCTAAGTTCTCCCTCAGTGTACCCAGACAAGTGCCAGAGTGTGGCGACTAGGAGATTTTCACAGTAAATTCATTGCAGTGCTAATGTAAGCCTCCTTGTTTTTGAGATTGAGAGAGGAGATTTGACAGAGGTGTTCAAAATCATGCGGGGGTCTGGACAGATTAGAGAGGGAGTAACTGTTCCCATTGATAGACAGGATCAATAAGCAGACAGCATGGATGTTAGTGATTCGCAAGAGAACAAAAGCCAATAAAAGTCCTTTATATACCAAATAAGGACATAAGAACTAGGAGCAGAAATAGGCCATTTATCTCCTCAAGTCTACTCCACCATTCAATAAGATCATGGCTGATCTTTTCGTAGACTCCGCCCACTCACCATAACCCTTAATTCCTTGACTGATCAAGAATCTGTCTATCCTTGCCTTAAAAACATTCAACGAGGTAACCTCAACTGCTTCGTTGGGCAGGGAATTCCACATATTCACAATGCTTTGGGTGAAGAAGTTCCTCCTCAACTCAGTCCTAAATCTGCTCCCCCTTATTTTGATATTTATATTTAGGCCCCGTAGTTCTATAAGAACATAAGAACATAAGAAATAGGAGCAGGAGTAGGCCATCTAGCCCTTCGAGCCTGCCCCGCCATTCAATAAGATCATGGCTGATCTGTTCTGGCTCAGTTCCACTTTCCCGCCCTCTCCCCATAACCCTTAATCCCCTCTCTTATCAAGAACCCATCAACCCGCTTCTTAAAAATATTTAGCGAGGCAGCCTCCACCACTTCAACGGGCAGAGAATTCCAGAGATTCACCACCCTTTGAGTGAAGAAGTTCCTCCTCAACTCCGTTCTAAACCGCCTCCCCTTTATCTTGAGGCTGTGCCCCCTAGTCCTACTGTCTTTTTTGAGCGGGAAGAGTCTCTCCACCTCTATCCTATCCATCCCATTCATCATCTTATACGTCTCAATGAGATCTCCCCTCATTCTTCTAAACTCTAACGAGTACAAGCCTAGTTTATTCAGCCTCTCCTCATAGCTCAACCCCCTCAACTCCGGTATCAGCCTAGTAAACCTCCTCTGCACTCCCTCCAAGGCCAAAATATCCTTGCGCAGGTGCGGCGCCCAAAACTGCACACAGTACTCCAGCTGCGGCCTCACCAATGCCCTATACAGCTGCAGCAAGACCTCCCTACTTTTATATTCAATCCCCCTCGCTATGAAGGCCAGCATCCCATTCGCCTTCCTGACCACCTGCTGCACCTGCAAGCTGGGTTTTTGCGACTCATGCACAAGGACCCCGAGGTCCCTCTGCACCGTCGTCTGCTGCAGTTTTTCACCACGTAAGTAATAGTCCTTCCTACCATTCTTCCTACCAAAGTGGACCACCTCACACTTGCCAACATTAAATTCCATTTGCCATTTCCTGGCCCATTCGCCCAGCCTATCTAGATCCTTCTGCAGACTCTCCACACCCTCCGCACAATTTGCCTTTCCCCCAATCTTGGTGTCATCAGCAAATTTCGACACCCTGCACTCGGTTCCCTTTTGAACATAAACATAAGAAATAGGAGCAGGAGTAGGCCATCTAGCCCTTCGAGCCTGCCCCGCCATTTAATAAGATCATGGCTGATCTGTCGTGGCTCAGTTCCACTTTCCCGCCCTCTCCCCATAACCCTTAATCCCCTCTCTTATCAAGAACCCATCAACCCGCTTCTTAAAAATATTTAGTGAGGCAGCCTCCACCACTTCAACGGGCAGAGAATTCCAGAGATTCACCACCCTTTGAGTGAAGAAGTTCCTCCTCAACTCCGTTCTAAACCGCCTCCCCTTTATCTTGAGGCTGTGCCCCCTAGTCCTACTGTCTTTTTTGAGCGGGAAGAGTCTCTCCACCTCTATCCTATCCATCCCATTCATCATCTTATACGTCTCAATGAGATCTCCCCTCATTCTTCTAAACTCTAACGAGTACAAGCCTAGTTTATTCAGCCTCTCCTCATAGCTCAACCCCCTCAACTCCGGTATCAGCCTAGTAAACCTCCTCTGCACTCCCTCCAAGGCCAAAATATCCTTGCGCAGGTGCGGCGCCCAAAACTGCACACAGTACTCCAGCTGCGGCCTCACCAATGCCCTATACAGCTGCAGCAAGACCTCCCTACTTTTATATTCAATCCCCCTCGCTATGAAGGCCAGCATCCCATTCGCCTTCCTGACCACCTGCTGCACCTGCAGGCTGGGTTTTTGCGACTCATGCACAAGGACCCCGAGGTCCCTCTGCACCGTCGTCTGCTGCAGTTTTTCACCACGTAAGTAATAGTCCTTCCTACCATTCTTCCTACCAAAGTGGACCACCTCACACTTGCCAACATTAAATTCCATTTGCCATTTCCTGGCCCATTCGCCCAGCCTATCTAGATCCTTCTGCAGACTCTCCACACCCTCCGCACAATTTGCCTTTCCCCCAATCTTGGTGTCATCAGCAAATTTCGACACCCTACACTCGGTTCCCTCCTCCAGATCATCTATATAAATGGTAAATAGCTGAGGCCCCAGCACCGACCCCTGGGGCACCCCACTAGTCACCAACCGCCAATCCGAATAGCACCCATTGACCCCCACTCTATGCCTCCTATTTGACAACCAATCCTCTATCCACGCTAACACCCTACCCCCAACTCCATGTCCCCTGACCTTCTGCAATAACCTCTTGTGAGGTACCTTGTCAAACGCCTTCTGAAAATCCAGAAAGACCACATCCACTGGCTCTCCTCTATCCACTGCCCTAGACACATCCTCATAGAACTCCAGTAAATTTGTCAGACACGACTTCCCTTTAATGAAACCGTGTTGCGTCTGCCCTATCAAGCAATTCCCTTCAAGATGCCTCGCAATTTCCTCCTTAATGACGGATTCTAACATTTTACCTACCACAGACGTTAAACTAACAGGCCTATAATTCCCCGCCTTTTGCCTGGCACCCTTCTTAAACAACGGCGTAACATTAGCCGTTTTCCAATCTTCCGGCACTTCCCCGGAATCCAGCGACGTCTGGAAAATAACCACCAAGGCATCCACTATAACCTCCGCCATTTCTTTCAGAACCCTCGGATGCATTCCATCCGGTCCTGGGGACTTGTCCACAATCAGCCCCTCCAGTCTGTCGAGCACCACCTCTCTAGTAACAGTAATGTCATTAAGACCCTCCAGTCCTACCACCTTTCCATCGCTAACACCCGGCAAATTATTCACGTCGTCCTCCGTGAAGACAGAAACAAAAAAGTTATTCAAGACCTTAGCCATATCCCCATCCCCTACCACTAGGTCCCCTTTCTCATCCTCTAAAGGACCAACATTCACCCTAGCCAGCCTCTTCCTTTTTGCCAGTGGAAACAACCTCCCTGTTTATACCTTATCTATTCCCTTCATAATTTTATGTGTTTCTATAAGATCTCCTCTCATTCTTCTGAATTCCAATGAGTATAGCCCCAGTCTACTCAGTCTCTCCTCATAACCCAACCCTCCCAACTCCAGAATCAACCTATTGCATCTCCTCTGCACCCCTCCAGTGCCAGTATATCCTTTCTCAAGTAAGGAGACCAAAACTGTACACAGTACTCCAGGTGTGACCTCACCAGCACTTTATACAGCTGCAACATATAAACTCCATCCCTCTAGCAATGGACAGCAAAATTCCATTTGCCATCTTAATTACCTGCTGTACCTGCTAACTAATTCTGGCAATTCATGCACAAGGATACCCAGGTCCCTCTATACAAAAGCATGCTGCAATTTTTTACCATTTATGGTAATGTTTAGGGTCTCCAACGCATTGTGTCAAAGACTGGTGGAGGGCATCTTGAATCTTGGCTTTCAAAAGTGGGACAAGCACTTGAAGGGAAAAGTGTTCTTGCACAGGGTTGGCACAGGCTCAATTGGCTGAATGGCCTCCTTCTGTGCAGTTAATCCACAATTCTATGATCTTGGGTCATGGCAACAAATGTGATTTTTAAATTAATTTGTCAACTTAAGTTCCTGTTCAAAAGTGTTTGGGTCGCCAAGATCAAGGGGGGAATGAGAGAGTAAAATTGTTTTCTCTCTCTTGTATCCATGCAGGTACTAGAACAATAACACATATTAATGAATTATTAATTAAGCATTGAGCATGCAATATGCTATTCATATCATTTGAATCAATTTGATTCAAACATCTTCCATTTTCACATTGGTCTCATCAGTGGGATGTGATCAGTTTTCTCCTGAATTTCCCCACTTTATAGGTGCTAATCTTTAATGGGGCACAGTTTACCAAGCCAGAGTTCCCTACTCATGGGTGAGTCTAGAATGTGAATACCTGGGTGCAATTAGTACCCAGGACATTAAAGCCAAACTTGATCCTGTGGTTCATAAAGACACTCTGAATGGTGATCAGGAACAGAATTGCTGAGTGATTACTTTTCCCCTTAATCCAGAGAGGTGATTGCAGAGCCTCTGGCTCTGATCTTCAGGTCATCGTTGGTCTCTGGTATAGTACCGGAAGATTGGAGGACAGCGAATGTTGTCCCATTGTTTAAGAAGGGGAACAGAGACTTCCCTGGGAATTATAGACCGGTGAGTCTTATTTCTGTTGTGGGCAAGGTTTTAGAAAGAATTATTAGGGATAGGATTTATAGTTATTTGGAGAGTAATGAATTGATTAGAGACAGTCAGCATGGTTTTGTAGCAGGTAGGTCGTGCCTTACTAACCTTATTGAGTTCTTTGAGAATGTGACCAAAGAGGTGGATAGGGGTAAGGCAGTTGACGTGGTATATATGGATTTTAGTAAGGCGTTTGGTAAGGTTCACCATGGTAGGCTTCTGCAGAAAATGCAGATGTATGGGATTGGGGGTAATCTAGGTACTTGGATCAGGAATTGGCTAGCAGATAGGAGACAGAGGGTGGTGGTTGATGGTGAATATTCGTCATGGAGTTCGGTTACGAGTGGTGTGCTTCAGGGATCTGTTTTGGGGCCACTGCTGTTTGTAATTTTTATTAATGATCTGGATGAGGGTATAGTTGGGTGGATTAGTAAGTTTGCTGATGACACCAAAGTCGGAGGTGTGGTAGATTGTGAGGAAGGGTGTCATAGTTTGCAGGGTGACTTAGACAGGTTGCAGAGCTGAGCCGCGAGGTGGCGGATGGAGTTCAATGCGGAGAAGTGTGAGGTAATTCATTTCGGTAGGAGTAACAGATGTGTTGAGTATAGGGCTAACGGGAGGACTTTGAATAGTGTGGAGGAGCAGAGGGATCTAGGTGTATGTGTACATAGATCCCTGAAAGTTGGGAATCAAGTAGATAAGGTTGTTAAGAAGGCATACGGTGTCTTGGCGTTTATTGGTAGGGGGATTGAATTTAGGAGTCGCAGCGTCATGTTGCAACTGTACACAACTCTGGTGCGGCCGCACTTGGAGTACTGTGTGCAGTTCTGGCCCCCACATTACAGGAAGGACGTGGAGGCTTTGGAGAGGGTGCAGAGGAGGTTTACCAGGATGTTGCCTGGTATGGAGGGGAGGTCCTATGAGGAGAGACTGAGGGATTTGGGGTTGTTTTCACTGGAAAGAAGGAGGCTAAGAGGGGATCTTATTGAAACATATAAGATGATTAGAGGTTTAGATAGGGTGGATAGTGATAGCCTTTTTCCTCGGATGGAGAAAGCTAGCACGAGGGGGCATGGCTTTAAATTAAGGGGGGGTAGTTATAGGACGGATGTCAGGGGTATGTTCTTTACCCAGAGGGTGGTGAGGGATTGGAATGCCCTGCCTGCTGCAGTTGTAAATGCGCCTAGTTTGGGGGCGTTTAAGAGATCCGTGGATAGGTTTATGGACGAAAAGGGATTGGTTTAGATTAGTGGGTCAGTGTTTCTTTTAAAAAAAAACTGGTTGGCGCAACATCGTGGGCCGAAGGGCCTGTTCTGCACTGTAATGTTCTATGTTCTATGTTCTATGTTCCAGAGGAGCCGAGACTATTTGTTGCTTTCCCTTTTCACTTAAATGACCAGAGTTTTCTCAGAATTGAGGCTTAGCAGTGAAACATGTAATAACAGTTAACACAAAGCGCCATCTATCGCTTCGTCTTGCTCACAGCATCTGCAAGTGATGAACAAACTCTGAAAGCAGAAATTCCAGCCACGTGATCAGGATTAATTTTTCATAATTTCACCTCTCCCCCAATTTGCATTGACAGTGTTGGGTCAAGGGATTCAACTTGTGGAGGAAGTGCATGTCTGTTCCCTAACAGTCCAGCAGTGTTAGCAGTTAAAGTTATATTTATTTATTAGTTACAAGTAGGCTTACATTAACTCTACAATTAATCTATTGTGAAAATCCCCCAGTTGCCACACTCCAGTGCCTGTTTGGTTACACCGAGGGAGAATTTAGCACGGCCAATGCACCTAATCAGCGCTTCTTTCGGATTGTGGGAAAAAAACGGAGCACCCGGAGGAAACTCACACAGACACAGAGAGAACGAGCAAACTCCACACAGACAGTGACCCCAGCCAGGAATTGAACCCGGGTCTCTGGCACTGTGAGGCAGCAGTGCTACCCACTGTGCCAGGGTCCTTTCCCTACGTTTCATCAGGATTGAAAAATAATGGGGGAGTTCTCCCGTCCCGCTTGCCACAAGAATCGTAGTGGGTGGGGGGAACCACAAAGAAGTCCATTGACCTTGGGCAGGATTCACCATTTTTGGGATGAGTGCAGCAAAGAATCCAGTGGAAAGTTATTTTCTTCCTATCAGTCTTCCTACCCATCAATTTCTCCCTTCCTGGTCTTCTTTCCTGAAGAGGTAGATTCTTTCCTGAATGTTGATCATGCTCTGGTAGCTTGTCAATATGTGAGTCATGTGTGAGCCTTGGCAATAAGCATCAGAAGGCTATCTCTATTACCATGTTGATGAGGCGGGGTTAGCCATCATGGACGGTGGGAGGAAGGGGGGACGGAATTGGAGATTGTGGGGAAGGAGAGTGAGAGATCATGGATGTGTGAGGGTTGGTTGCCCAATCACAAGGTGTGTAATGAGATAAGCTTGTTGAGCTGAGGGTAAACACTCCAGTTACTCCTGACCCACGAGCAATGCTATAAATGCAATTACCTCATTGATCTAGCTCTTCTCACCTCCTCTTACCAATCAGAATTCCTGAGCTCTGGGAAGCTCACTGTCACGGATTGAAATAAAAATTCCATTAAAATGGAAGTGCACTTTCGCCAGTTAGTTCTGTGCTCCCCAATCTGTCTTCTGCAAAGAAACAGAAATGGGGAGGTTTGGGGCAAGTTGGGGATCAAGACTGAAAGACCTGTTGGTATCAGAGTGTGGCAACAAGAGGATTTTCACAGTAACTTCATTGCAGTGTTAATATAAGCCTACTTGTGCCACTAATAAATCAACTTTAAAACTTTTAAAACTTTAAACAATTGCTTTGAATTTCTGGGAAAGTATGAGATGGGTTAGCAGGATGTGTGTTAAAGGTTTGATATCAGTATAACTGGGTTACTAAGGATCCTTTCTGGACAGTTGCCCCTCTTGAGCTCTCCTTCCTGGTTTAAGATACTTCTCAAGTCATACCAAATTTTTATTCACTCATCCTAATGTCTCCTTTGATGCGGTGCCTAATAATACTGTAGTCAAGCAGCTTGGGATTTCGATTTCCTCCATCTAATTTAGAACATGGAGGCTATGTGTTTTGGTGTCTTTTAACCTTTCTTTTCACAGTTATGCTCACACAGTGAGGCGTTGACTTGTACAAGGTCTGCTCGGAGCCTTTCAGATTGCTGCCCAACCATTTAGAATAGACATTGCTTGAGCTTTGTTACAATGTTCATCGTGTATTGTAATTACAAGTTGTTGTTATTGTTGAAGGGGAAAAGATTAAAAAGACAGACTTGCATTTACATAACACCTTTCATGACCACAGGAGATCCCAAAGGTGTTTTAGCCAGTGAAATTCTCTTGAAGTGTCATATTGTTGCAATGCAGGAAATACAGCAGCCAATTTGCACAAGGTATGGTCTCCACAAACACCAGTGTGATAATGACCAGATAATGTTCTAAGGATGTTTGTTGATGAAAAATACTAGCCAGGGCATTAGGGATAACTTGACCTCCTTTTGGGAAATAAGGAAGAGCAGGTGACAGAAGTGTTAGTGAGGGAACATTTTGGGACCAGTGAGCATAATTCCATTAGTTTTAAGATAGCTGTGGAGAATGATATGTCTTGTCCAAAAGTTAAAATTCTAAATTGGAGCAAGACCAATTTTGATGGTATTAGACAGGAACTTTCAAAAGTTGACTGGGGGAATCTTTTGGCAGGCAAAAGGACATCTGATAAGTGGGAAACTTCAGAAGTGTGTTAACCAGAGTTCAGGGTAAGCACATTCCTTTTAGAGTGAGGGGCAAGGCTGAAAGAAATAGGGAACCCTCAATGACTCGGGATATTGAGGCACTAGTCAAGAAGAAAAAGAGGCATATGACGTGCACAGGCAGCTGAGATCAAGTGGATCCCTTGAAAGATATAGAGGGTGTCAGAGTAGAGTTAAGAGAGCAATCAGGAGGGCAAAAAGGGGACATGAGATTACAAGTGGGATTCTCAGCCATGCTCCAAACCACCCTCCCCCCCGCCGCCCCCCAACATGCTACAATTCCCATCACAGGCCTACTTTGGCAGATAAGGCAAAGGAAAATCCAAAGAGCTTCTACAAATACATAAAGGATAAAAGAGTAATTAGGGAGACAGTAGAATCTCTCAAGGATCAACAAGGTTATCAATGTGTGGATCCACAAGAGATGGGTGAGATCCGAAATTAATATTTCTCATCAGTATTTACCATTGCGAAAGGCATGGGTGTGAGGGAACTTGGGGAAATAAACAGTGATGTCTTGAGGAATGTACATATAACAGATAAGGAGATGCTGGAAGTCTTAAAGCGCATCAATGTAGATAAATCTCCAGGACCCGATGAAGTGTATCCCAGGATGTTGTGAGAGGCTAGGGAGGAAATTGTGGAGATATTTGAATCATCGACAGCCACAGGTGAGGTGCCTAAAAATTGGAGGGTGGCAAATGTTGTGCCTTTGTTTAAGGACTGCAGGGAAAGCCTGGGAACTAAAAGCCGGTGAGCCTAACGCCTGTAGTGGGTAAATTGTTAGAAGGTATTCTGAGAGACAGGATCTACCGGCATTCAGAGAGGGAAGGACCGATTAGGGACAGTCAACATGGCTTTGTGAGTGGAAAATCATGTCTCATGAATTTGATTAAGTTTTTTGAAGGGGTAACAAAGAAGGCAGATGAGGGCAGTGCAGTCAATGTTGTCTACATGAACTTTAGCATGGCCTTTGACAAGGTACCGCATGGTAGGTTGTTGCATAAGGTTAAATCTCACAGGATCCAGGGTGAGGTAGCCAATTGGATAGTGGAGTCACAGGTGGATAGGGTGGTGAAAGAAAGCGTTCGGCATGTTTGGTTTCATTGGTCAGAACATTGAATACAGGGGTTGGGTCGCCTTGTTGAAGTTGTACAAGACATTGGTAAGGCCACACTTGGAATATAGTGAACAGTTCTGGTCATCCTATTATAGAAAGATATTATTAAACAAGAAAGAGTGCAGAAAAGTTTTACTCGGATGCTACTGGGAATTGATGGTTTGAGTTATAAGGAGTCTATGGATAGACTGGGACTTTTTTCCTGGAAGTGTAGGAGACTTAGAGGTGTTTATAGAGGTCCATAAAATAATGAGGGGCATAGATGAGGTAGATAGTCAACATCATTTTCCCAAAAGTAGGAGAATCTAAAACAGAGGGCATACGTTTAAAGTGAGAGGGGAGAGATACAAAAGGGTTCACAGGAGCACTTTTTCCAGTCAGAGGATGGTGAATGTCTGGAACAAGCTGCCAGAGATAGTAGTAGATGTGGGAAAATTGTATCTTTTAAAAAGCATTTAGATAGTTACATGGGTAAGCTAGGTACAGAGAGCTGTGGAACAAACACAGGCAATTGGAAATAGCTTAGTGCTAAAAACTGGGTGGCATGGACAAGTTGGGACAAGAGGGCCTGTTTCCCTGCTGTAAACCTCTATGACTCTATGACTCCCCTGCTCTTGTTCAGGATGACATCTTTTATATCCACCTGGGAAGCCAGGTGGGCATGCGATTTAACATCTCAGCCAAAATACAACTTCCAACACTGTGGCACTCCCACAATGCTGCACACACTGGAGTTTGAGGCTGCTATTCAGGAGTGGAACTTGGACCTAAAATCTTCTAACTCAGAAGCAGAAATGTTACCAACTAAGCCATGATTGAAACTAAGTAAAAAGCATATTTATAACTGAGAAAGCAAGGAACAGTGAGGGGAACACTGCTGGTAGTAAAATGGATAGATGGATAAAAATGGACAAGGTAAGTAAGAAGTTTCAATGGGAAGATTGGATGCGAGGTAAGAGTAAGATCACTAACAGGCAATACGTTTATTTTGTCTCTTTTCTAAAAGTGCAGAGTCATTCCTGATTTTGCTTCTTTTTAGGCTTTTCACTCCTTGAGGGAGCACAGGCCACAGACAAATTCTCTCCACCTAATCACGTTTTGGACCAAACTCCTCAACTGTTGCCATGTATACTCCTGATTTGGGAGCAGTAGCCAAGATTTAGATGGAGTGACGAAGGGGAAATGAAGAGCCATTAATTCCAAAAACCAACATTCATTGTCCTCATATCACCTGATATCCATATCAATCTACCCTCTTTTAACCTCATTTCTTTATGCATCCCTTGGACCAGAAATTGTCCTCTCCAAACCTCTTGCAACGATACTGTCAAACAACCGAGTCATTGGTCTTCCATTCACCACATTAGTCAACTTCATTGTAGTTGATTTGTTAAGTTAGTCCCTCAACCCCATTTTTGATGCCTTTGCTGCAAAAGAAAGCTTCAGCCCCGTCCTCCCAGTATGGTCCCATCTTCACTCCCTGAAGTTGGCTGAGAAATACATCACCATAGAATCACACAATGGTTATAGCACAAGGAGTCTCTTCAGCCAATCATGTCAGTGCTGGCCCTGTAATTCACTTAGCGCCTTTTCTCCATTGTCCTGCATTTGTTTCCTTTTCAAATAATGAGTCAATTCCATTCTGAATGCCTCAACTGACCCTGTCACCACCACATTCCACTTCAGAGTCTAACCAGTCACTAAGTAAAAAAGTTATTCTTCAGGTCAACAGTGTTTCTTTTACCTGAAATCTTGAGTATTGTTGAAAAAAGAGACACGCTGTGAAAGACTTTCTTCTTTCAATCATCAGAATGTCTTGCAAGAAATTACCAAATCATAACAGCAGAGCAACAATTTATACTGCATGAGAAGTGACTACTGATTGGTTGAAAACTGGACTCTGATTGGTGGAGGTATTGCCTTGGAGAATGCAACATGGAGCAGTTAACCCAACTTTGTTCAAATACAAACCAGCCATATTGACTCTGATCAGTCAAGCATTGCCCTGGAGAACGAACCAGGGAATAACTGTCCCCTAAGTTTTGGTATGGATGGAAAAGGTGCAAAGTGTGGACATGTTTTTTCTGTTTGCAAAGGACAGAGCCCTGTGTGTGAATATATGTGGCTTCTTGCGAAGCAAACAAGGAACAAAGAACTGTACAGCAAAAGAACAGGCCCTTTGGCCCTCCAGGCATGCGCCGATCATGTTTACCAATATGTGAACCAATATCAATAGCTTATATCCCTCTATTTCGCACTTGTTCATGTGCCCATCAAGATAAATCTTAAATGTGGTTAACGTAACTGCCTCAACCATTTCACTTGGCAATGCATTCCAGGCCTCCACCACCCTTTGTGTAGAAAGCTTCCCCACACATCTCCACTGGACCATTCCCCCCTTATCTTGAACTTGTGCCCCCTTGTAATTGTCATTTCTGCCCTGGGAAAAAGCTTCCACCTGTTCACCTTATCTGTACCTCTCATAATTTTATAAATTCTATCAGGTCGCCCCTCAGCCTCTGTCTTTCCAGGGAGAACAATCCCAGTTTATTCAATCTCACCTCAGTAATACCCTCCATACCAGGCAACATCCTGGTAAATCTTTTCTGCACTCTCTCCAAAGCGTCAACATCATTCTGGTAATATGGTGACCAGAATGGGACACAGTATTCCAAATGTGGCTTAACCAATGTTTTATACAACTGTTACATAATTTGCCAAGTTTTATACTCGATGCCCCATCCGATGAAGACAAGCATGCCATACGCTTTCTTCACCACCTTTTCCACTTTTAAGAATTTGTGGACCTGTACTCCCAGATCTCTCCATGTGTCTATGCTCCTGGTTGTTCTGCTATTTATTTTATAACTCCCTGAATTGTATCTACCAAAATGCACCACCTCATATTTGTCCAGATTAAATTCCATCTGCCATTTCTCCACCCAATTTTCCAGCCTATATATATCCTGCTGTATTCTCTGACAATCTTCATCACTATCTACAACTCTATTCTCTGACAATCTTCATCAGTATCCGCAAATATCCTTAAATGTGCCATACTGTGAGCCTGACAGAGAATCTTAAATTGATTTTCAGTGTAATTAGCACAACCCAGGACTATTCTGCAAGTGCTGATAAATCGCAGAATCACATCTTATAGTGGGCACTATGTTTTGAGTTTTGCGAGAACAGGCTAGTTAGGTATGGTCAGTGTGTTGCCAACTGCAACAGTAGAAGGGATGTGCTGTTGAGATGATCTGCCAATCACTGGGATGTAAGATCTACATAATTGGCATCACACCTGCACTGAGATACATGTACCACATTTCTCATTTGTGTGATAGGCAAAAAGCTGTCATACATGTGATATAAATACAAATACATTGAAATGAGAGATTGTTTATAATTTGAAGAAAATTGATAACTGTCAATTGGAATCCAACAAAAAAGTAATAGAATTTGGTGAATGATTGGAGGAATCCATTCACATAAAAGGAATAGAGTGGGACTGGGGGAACATGTATTCACAAGTAATGAGTTACAGTTCAGCAATCTGCTGTGTTTGGGATTTGGAATTCAATAGTACTACATGTCCTATCTGGTTGCTGCAGTCATGTGATCTCTGCCATGACGAAATCTCTGCAAGCTGCCAATCAGCAATGAGTTCAATGAAGACTTCTCACTGAGACAGACACATAAGCGTTGCAATCTTTAAACACAGCACAAGCTGCAGCACAAGCCAAGCGACTTGAGAAGCTGGAAGGCCAACAATATGACAGAAATGTTTGCAGTGAATAAGGTGCCAAAGCACTGTGTTATGTTGCGCAAGGTTCATTGATGCTCCAAGTTCAATTAAAATGAGTTGAAGGCCTCCTAGTCCAATCATACCACCTAAACAGCACGCCAAATGTTCAGCACTCACTTGAAATGCACATCCAGAAACACATTCTTGTCCTCATCTCTACACTTCCTTGCAGTATATTTTTCTGCCCAATCTGATAACTTTGGCACTTACCTCACAAATCATGTATTACATGAGGAGAAAATTGCCTAGTCATTTAACATAGAATCCTAACTGGCTTGATCTCTCCACATACGTCAGTCCCACTATCCCAGGGATCAGTCATGTAAATCTTTACTGCACTCCCTCTATAGCAAGAACATCCTTCCGCAAATAAGGAGATCACAACTCTACGCAACATTCCAGATGTAGTCTCGCCAAGGCCCTATATAACTGCAGCAAGACACCCTTGCTCCTGTATTCAAATCTTTTTGTGATGAAGGCCAACATACCATTTGCCTTCTTCATTGCCTGCTGCACCTCCATGCTTACTTTCAGCGACTGGTATACAAGGACATCCAGATCTCATTACACCTTCCCTCTCTCAATCATTCAGATAATAATCTGCCTAATCTATCAAAGTAGATAGCTTCACATTTATCCACATTATGCTGCATTTGCCACACATTTGCCCACTCAACTCAGCTTATCCAAATCACACCAAAGCATCTTTGCATCCTCTTCATTGCACATCCTCCCACCCAGTGTCATGTGCAAATTTTGGAGATATTATACTTAATTTCCTCATCTAAATTACTAATATATATTGTGAGTAGCTGGGATCCAAGTTCTGATCCTGCGGTATCCCACTAGTCACTGTCTGCCACTTGGAAAATGGTCCATTTATTCTTACTCTTTGTTTACTGTCTGCCAACCAATTTCCTATCCATCTCCCTATCTCCCTTTTTTTAAATAGTGGGGTTACATTAGCTACCCTCAAATCTGTAGGAACTCTTCCAGAGTATATGGAATCTTGGAAGATGACCAACTATACATCCACTATTTCGAGGGCCACCTCCTTAAGTACTCTGACATATAAATTATCAAGCCCTGCGGATTTATTGGCCTTTAAATCCACCATTTCCCCAATACCATTTCCTTACTAATACTGATTTCCTTCAGTTTCTCCAGCTCACTAAAGTCTGTCTTACCTAACAGTCCTGGTACCTTATTTGAATCCTCCTTTGTGAATTCAGAACAAAAGTATGCAGTTAGTTGGTCAGCCATTTCTCTGCTCCCCATTATAAATTCCCCTGCTTCTGACTGAAAGGGACCTACATTTGTCTTTACCAATCTATGCCTCTTGTCACAGTCAGATTTTATGTTCCCCACAAGCTTACTCTCAAACTCTGTTGATTGATAACTGGAATGAGCTGGCTGTCTTATAAGGATAGGGTTGGACTGGCTGGGCTTGTTTCCAGCAGAGTTTAAAAGAGTGAGGGTTGACTTTATTGAGGTTCTCAAAATGATGGACAATTTTGACAGGTTGGAATGCCAGTGACTAAGGGATCACAATTTCAAGATGGTCAGCAAGACAGCTAGGAGTGAGATGAGAAGAAATGTCTTTATTCTCAGAGTTGTTGTGATTTGGAATGCTCTGCCAGGGAGTGGTGAAGGTGGGTTCTATAGGAGGTTTCAAAAGAGAGCTGGCTGCATATTTGAAAGTGATGTATTAGGAGGGCTGTGGAGATAAGGCTGCAGAATGGTCCTGGCTGGGTAGCTCTTTTGGAAGCAAGTGCAGACACAATGGGCTGAATGGCCTTCTTCTGTGCTGTAAAATTCTACAATTCTATGACTTGATTGACATATGTAAGATCCTGAATGGTCTTAATAAGGTGAACATGGAACAATACTTCCTTTGTGGGCGAGGTTAGAAGTATGGAGTATTGTTTTTATCTCCTGGGGGATGTGCGACTTTGGAACTTTCTGGAGGCAGGACCACTAAATATTTTAAAGGCAGAAGTAGATAGATTATTGTTAGGCAAGGAAATCAAAGGTTACTGGAATAAAAAGGAATGTGGAATTCAAAACAGATCAGCCATAATCTTATTGAATGGCAGAGCGTACTTGAGGGGCTGAATGGCCTACTTGTGCTCCTGTTTTGTATGTTTGTAAGGGATTGCAGCATGACATCACTAGAAAGGAAGTGTGTCATGCAATCCATTTTTAGTTGCTTTTACCTTGTACATGCTGAGAATTTAACTGATGATTGATAACTTGAGTTCAAATGGCTTCCAAACTTTAGAAATAAATTATATAAAGGGAGGCAGCAGCCTTTTAACAGAGTCTGTTGCATGACGGCAGTAAAGATAAAACTCAAGTTATGTCATTACTGTGCAGCTTCTGCGTGTGTGTGTGTGTGTGTGTGCATGTGTGTCTGCATGTGTTGCGTGTATGATTGTGTGTGTAGTTTATATGCATGTTTGTGTGCATGTATGTCTGTGTATCTGTACATTTGTGTGTTGCGTGTATGTCTGTGTTTGCATGTGTTTGCATGTGCGTGGCTGCATGTGATTGTGTGTGCGTGTGTATGTATATTTGTGTGTGTATATGAGTGCATTTGCATGTGTCTCTTCCCTCTGCGACTGGATCCTGAACTTCCTAATTCACAAGCCATAACCAATAAGGATAGGCAACAACACCTCCTCCATGATCATCCTCAACAGCAGTGCCCCACAAGGCTGGGTTCTCAGCCCCCTACTATACTCCTTATACACCTATGACTGTGTGGCTAAATTTCCCTCCAATTTGGTTTTCAAGCTTGCTGATGACACCACCGTAGTGGGTGGATCTCAAACCGTGATGAGACAGTGTACAGGAATGAGATAGATAATCTGGTGAACTGGTGCAGCTACAATAATCTCTCCCTCAATGTTAACAAAATGAAGGAGATTGTCACTGACTTCAGGAAGCCTAAAGCAGAACATGCCCCTATCCACATCAATGGGACATAGTAGAAATGGTCGATAGCTTCAAGTTTTTAGATGTCTAGATCTACCAACAACCTGTCCTGGACCCCCATATCGTCACTATAGTTAAGAAAGCCTACAATGCCTCTACTTTCTCAGAAGACTAAGGAAATTTGGCATGTCAGCTACGATTCTCACCAACTTTTACAGATGCACCATCGAAAGCGTTCTTTCTGGTTGTATCACAGCTCGGTATGGCTCCTGCTCTGCCCAAGATTGCAAGGAATTACAAAAGCTCGTGAATATAGCACAATCCATCACGCAAACCAGCCTCCCATCCATTGACTCTGTCCACACTTCCCACTGCCACGACAAAGCAGCCAGCAAAATTAAGGACCCCATGCACCCTGGACATTCTGTCTTCCAACTTCTTCCATCGGGAAAAAGATACAAAAGTTTGAGGTCACGTACCAACCGACGCAAGAACCGCTTCTTCCCTGCTGCTGTCAGACTTTTGAATGGATTTACCTTGCATTAAGTTGATCTTTCTCTACACCCTAGCTATGACTGTAACATTACATTCTGCGCTCTCTTGTTTCCTTCTCTATGAATGGTATGTTTTGTCTGTATAGCGCACAAAAAACAATACTTTTCACTGTATGTTAATACGTGACAATAATAAATCAAATCAAATCCTGTGTTTGCGTGTATGTGTCCGAGTGTGCGCTTGTGTGTGCATGTATGTGCATGTATGTGTGTTTGTGTGTGTGTGTATGTGTTGTGAGTATGTCAGTCTGTCTCTCTGCGTGTTATGTGCTTGTGTGTGCAAGTGCACACATGTACAGGCGTGTGTCTCTGTGTAAGTGTGTGTGAGTGTGTGTGTGAATGTGTGGCAAATTATCAATAATTGAGTGATTATGGACAGCAGGAATTAGTTACAAAGATCACAACCGGTCCTTACATTAGGAGAAGAATCAGAAGCATTCTTAGACTTAAAAAGTATGCTGTAATAAAATGCCACAGGAAATTTAAAAAATCATTTAGGATGGTTCAGGGTGACACAGTGGCACAGTTAGCACTGCTACCTCGCAGTGCCAGGGCCCTGAATTCAATTCCAACCTTGGGTGACTGTCTGGGTGGAGTTTGCATGTTCTTCCTGTCTGCATGGGTTTCCTCCGGGTGCTCCAGTTTCCTTCCACAGTCCAAAGACATGCAGGTAGGTAGATTAGTGGGGTAAATACATGGGTTATGGGGAATATAGCCTAGGTAGGATGATTTGTGGTCAATGCAGACTCAATGGGCTGCATGTCATCCTTCTGCACTGTAGGGTTTTGATGATTCTACGATGTTAATCAGAAGAAAAACACAATTTTCCCGATAGCGACTTCTCTTACTGGAAAAGGCTTTTCCGTGTGTGACTAACAATGTTGTTCTTTCATTGTTATTCAATATTCATCTCACATTACCATCAACTATCCCACTCACTTGATTTTTAAAGCCCTGCCCTTTGTCTATGTTTTAACATGTATCATCTTGTTTATTTTTTCTTTATTAACCATGCCCCCTCACTGGAAAGTTTCAAATTCCTGTGTCACCACAGCTAGAATAGTCTTCCTTTGGTGACAGTGGACTGGAGGCCTGAGGTAGAACTGGTGCCTGTCCACTCCTCCTTAAATCAAAATGGATTGGCATTATCTACCCAATAGGTCCTCAGGAGGACAGTGTTTGGTGGAGTCACTAACATTCTCTTGGCGCAGTCCCCTTCCTTCTCTCCTAGTCCATCTGCAATTACCCCTTTGACTTCACCAGCATTAGTCCTGCAAGCAAGGCACTGGATGGTCTGTTATAAAAATTCGCCCACCCACAGTCAGAGCCGTTACAATCAGGTTAGCTCTGGAACTCAGCTAATGCCTGCACACCTGTCTTCCATTCTGTCCTCAAGACATTGAAGCTTAGTCATTACACTCTTCCTGCTGTTTCCATTGAGATCAACTAACTCAGCACAAAGCAGGAATTGAAACCCACTACTATTGGATTGATCAATCCTTTTAACATTCGATTGGAAATGCTCAAGTTTATAAAACTGGTAAATGTTTTTAAATCCAAGGTTTCCCTCAGTTGCTGTGAGCACTGGATGTCAGTGAGATATTGAACCACAAAGGTCAGTTTATGTTTAATCAACTCACCCCAGTCAGCAGTGACAATCAGTGAGTGAGCAGGCTCCTGCACCACATTGAGATTTGAACAGAGTCAAGGTTTAAGTGGCTGCACCTTCATTTTCCTTTTGTGAAACATCTTGGGATAATTTGTTTCATTAAGGATGTTTTATATATTCAAGTTATTCTTGTTGGACCATACGAGGCAGTACATACAAACACACAATTAGGTGCATGAGCAGCCCCTTAAGCCTGCTCCATCATGCAATAAGATTGTGGCTGATCCGAATGTGGCCTCATTGCTCCCATCCTGCCTATCCCTGATACCCCTCGATTCACCTGTTGGTCAAGAATCTATCCACCTCTGCCCTAAAAATATTCAACGACTCAACATGGATTCATGAGGTTTGTATTTATGCAACTAGATAGGCAAATGGATAGGTGCTTGATGGCCAGCGCAGACACATTGGGCCAAAGGCCTCGTTCTGTTCGGTAACACTTTATGGATGGGATTTTAGTCAAGCGAGACCGGAAATTCCAGCCTGAGCTCAATAGACATTTCTGCTGTCCGTCCCTCGCTCGCTCCGATTCTGTGACAGGCGAGAGAATTCCAGCATCTGACTCTATGACAACTCATTCTGGGAGGTGTGGGTGTTGCTGGCAAGAGTGACGTTATTACCCACTCCTAGTTTCCCCTCAGCAGCTTGATGTAACTGAACCAGAAAACCATAAGGCGCAGAGGCAGGATTGAGTCATTGAGCCCATCGAGACTGCTCTACCATTCAATGAGATCATGACTGATCTGAAATGATAATCTTCCACTCCACTTTCCCGCCATATCCCCATAACCCATGATTCCCTTACTGATTAAAAATTTGTCTACCTCAGCTTTGATTATACTTAACGAGCCAGGCTCTGTAGCCCTCTGCGGTAACAAATTCCACAGATTCACTACCCTCTTGAGAGAAAAAAATTCTCCTCATCTCTGTCTTACGTGGGCAAACCCTGACTCTGAGATTATGCCCTCTGGTCCTGAACTCTCTCACAAGGGGAAATGCACTGTCAACCCTGTCAACCCCATCTGAGAATTTTATGTCTCAGTAAGGTCACCTCTCATTCTTCTGAACTTCAATTAGTACAGACCCAACCTATTCATCCTCTCCTCATCAGAAAATCCCTCCATACCTGGGATCATCCCTGTGAACCTTCTCTGCACAGTCTCCAATATCAATATATATTTCTTCAGATAAAGGGACCAAAACTGTTTATAGAATTCCAAGTGTGAATGCGTGGGATTCCTGAAGCGTCTTGCCAGGCTACTGTAGAAAACATTTAAGTGTCAACCACATTTCTGTGGAACCGGAGACAAATGTAAGCAAAAGCTTTCTCAGCAGCACCTTCCAAACCCATGACCACTACCATCTAGAAGGACAAGAGCAGCAGATGCCTGGGGACAGCACCACCTGGAGGTGCACTCCGGAATACTCACCAGCCTGACTTGGAAATATATTACAGTTGTCACTAGATCACAATTTTGGAACCCGCTTCCTAACAGCCCTGTTTGGTGTACCTACGCCACAGGGACAGCAGCAGTCCAAGAAGACAGCTCACCGCCATCTTCTCAAGGGCAGTTAGGGATGGGCAATAAAGGCTGGCCTAGCCAGCGATGATCGCATCACTAGAACAATTAAAACAAATTAGGCTTTACAAACTCCTTCCCTCAAGGACATCAGTTGGGTTTATACCAATCCAACAGCATTATCATCATTTTTACTGATGGCACACTTTTTATCTTCAGGTTTTTTTTAACTAAATTTGAATTACCATGTGGGATGTAACCTCAAGTTCTCCAGGTTGCTACTGGTCAAAACTTGTTAACAAATCTCCTGAATGTGACCCTGCATGATGCATAATTCAGAAAATTAATCAATAAACCACCAAAACCAGAGCCTTAATCTGTTCTTGACTGTCAGTCTCCAGGGATAGTTGTGTCATTCATTGGGCTTTGGCAATTCACAGCCAAAATCTGGTGATCCACTGCCACCTGGTGGACAATAAACTAATTTTTTTCATTTAACCTCTAACTGCAGCCCTGTTGAATAACAGACACACATCCAGGAGTGAGTTATAAGCTAAATTGAAGTTGAAGGGTTCCAATGGTTTACATATGTATTAATGATTACCTGAGAGTCATTTACAGATTGAATATGATCAAAGACTTCAGATGGTTTATATATAAAATAATGGGTGGCGGGGATGAGTTCCATTCTGGAAACTAATTCAGGTCCAGATGCTTCATTCATAAAATAATTGATACCTGGGAGTGGGATACAGGCTGGAATCCAATGTTTATTTGCTAGTGTAACAAATAGGCTTACATTAACACAGCAATTAAGTTACTGTGAAAATCCTCTACTCACCATACTCTGGTATCTATTCAGTTACGCCGAGGGAGAATTTAGCCTGGCCAATACACCAAACCAGCATATCTTTTGGACTGTGGGAGGGAATCCACACAGACACAGGGAGAACGTGCACAGTCCACACAGATAGTAACCCCAGCCAGGAATTGAACCCTGGTTCCTGGCATAATGAGGCAGCAGTGCTAACCACCATGCCACCCCTAACGCATAATTCACCATTCAGGTGATTTATATTTAAGGTAACACATAACAATGAGTGAGTTACAGGCTGGTATCTAATTCCAGACTTGATGGTTTAATAGACCCACAAATGTTTCAATAAAATTATGAGTGGGATTGAAAGACCCCACGTGTTGCATTATGAGAACTTTTGTCCTCGAGCATCAATAGGCTCAAGAACTCACTCAATGTTGCTGTGGGGTTATGATATTGTATGTGGTTCATTAATACAAGTATCAACAAAGAATTAGCAGGAAATAATTAGTAGGATCAGGTGGAGACGGTGGGGGTGGTAGGCCGGGGGTGCTGAAAGAGAGAATTTCTCCCTACACGTGTAAAAACTGTTCAATTGGCGCCATCTGGTGGCAAATTGCCTGCATTAAATAAAGTTACAAAGAAATTTTCTGTTGCTAACAGGCAATCAGGTCTCCAGCGTCTAAAGGGCTGCACACCTAACAAATTCCTTTTGAAGTGCATTGACTTATTATGTAGGTTAAAAACATTGAGCTAAACTTTGAGGTTGTCAAAGGGGTGGGTGCCAGCACTGGCCATTAATGGAAATTTTCCAAACTGAAGACCTATTTGTGGCCTGGAGAAAATGGTGGATGCAGAATGAAGTTGCCTCTACTCTGTCCCAACATTATTTCCCCAATGCCAAGTCATGGAAGAATCCCATCTATTGCACCATTGTTACAACGTCCCCTTTCTCCCACCAGCTCATCCCTGCTGTCCGGAAGGATGCGTTGGCACTGGAGGCAGTTCAGAGGAGGTTCATCAGATTGATCCCAGGGATGAAAGGGCTGCTGCAGAAGGAGTGGTTAGATAGCTTGGGCTTGTACTGGCTGGAGTTCAGACAAATGAGAGGGATCTGATTGAGGTATATAAAATGCTAGATGGGATTGGTAAGGTGGACGCTGAACAGATGTTCCCCCTTGTGGGACAGTCTAGAACAAAAGGTCAAAGATATAGGCCAAAATTCTCCCTTCCGGCCGGCCATGGGAATTGTAGCTGGCGGGGAGGTGGGTGGGGGGTAGGTGGTGGTTGCTGACCGTGCAAAATGCATTGGCCTTAGGGCGGGATACTCCAGTTTTGTAGCGAGCGCTGCCAGAGAATCCTGCCCATAGAGTGAAAGGAGGTAGGTTCAAAACTGGAATGAAGAGAAATGACTTCTCTCAGAAGGTTGTGAATCTGTGCAACTCGCTGCCCCAGGCTACAGTGGAGGCAGAATCAATCTAGAAAGAGATGGACATGTTTTTGATGAAAAGTGGGATGAAGGGCTATAGGGAGCCGGCAGGAATGTGGAGTTGAGACCAGGGTAAGATCAGCCGTGATCATGTTAATTGGTGGAGGGGGCTCGAAGGACAGAATTGCCCACACCCGCTCCTAATTCCTATGTTCCTGCTTTTGAGTAAGATCAGAAATTCAGAAAATCCCAAGCAATCTTCAGCAAACGATCTGCTGCGGAGACCAACGAAATGCAATCATTTTTCTGTAGGCACCGAGAAGTAAGATGCCGAAATGCTCTTAAGATTGCAAAACTTCAAGGTCCTGTCTGTCTCAGCCTCCAGCTCACATCTCTATATTAGGTAAATATAGGCACTGAGTGAGAACTCTGGCTTTCAACTGATAGATGAAAGCAGTTGCCAGATCTAACCTGCTTGCTTACACTGGAGACATCAAATAGTTTGAGTTTCTGCTTATTGGCCTGTAATTGCACAGCCGCACATCTTCCAAATGACACAGGTTAAGTGAAAAATGACACAGGTTGCTGAGAGTTAAGGAATATGGTACAAGTTGGGATAAATATGTGGTTCAGAGTCGCCATCTGCAGTTGGTTTTGTTCCACTGTAAGTTCTCTTTGCACACTTGGTTCACACTTGGGAGCACTGTGAAAGATAATATGCAAGGGGTGCCTTACTGCTTTCTTTCATGTAACATTATAGAAACATTACATATACAGAAATAGGCATTGAGTGAGTGGAAAAGTTAATGTGATAGAACTTTAAACGTATAGTATTTGGCTTTTTTTTGACTTTCCATTATTTCACTTATCTCGTTACGACAGCGGATCGATTAACACTAAGTGAATCCTTCAACAGCTAGCATTTACAATGGGAGGGAATATTAAAATTAAGTTGTTATATCCAGGTTTGAGGGTGGGGCCACTCAATAATGCAAACCTTTTCAATCTGTCTATTGTAATTGAAACGGCTCCGGATGTGTTTTTTTAAAGCTGAGGTGTGGGTGAAGTGGGGTGGTGCAGCTCGAACACATTCTCATTACAACTTGTGCACGCTGCGGTGTTGCCAGGTCTCGGGGAGTGGGGGGGGGGAGGTGGCTCAGGTCCGGCTGCACTCGGTTAATCAAACAGCGCAAGAAGCAAGCAAATGGCTCCAGCTAGATCTGTGCTGAAGAAGTAACGTAAAGTTGTGAAATGCACTCCAAAGTGGCTGGAAGAGGCAGGCATTAATTCCGAGAATCACACGAAACATGCACTTGTTACTAAACATGGTCCCGAGTAAAATTTAGACTCAGAGTGGGTTTCATCATATCCATCCTAATACTGTCTGAACTGATTCTTAATAACATTTTTATTTAATTTTTTTTCATTAATAAACTTGTTGAAAGATGTTTTAGGAAGGGAGAGTTCCACAAGGACACAAAGCTTGTCCATTGAACCCAGGTTTGAGTTCGGATATTCAATTGTTATCTCAGTGATACAATGTACATTGATTCTGGCTGCGTCAACCCGGCTGGCACCCTCCTTCTTTAAGGTGGCGAGGGAAGAGGACGTCTCCCTTAAACTGTGCATATCGCTGTAGCCACGTAAAATCGAGCGGCGGCATCCTTGATTGGAAACATATCCCCTTAAAGATTAAGAAAAATATAAAAAGAGTTGATTATATCTGCTTAAGGGAACCCTGTTCCGTTCATTTAAGCGGCGCTTTGTGGTTGCTTCGTATATTATGGGGCTCTGGAGAGTTGCGTTTTATCTTCTCCAAACGAGTCTTCTTTTCATGTAGTTTTGTCTTCAATAAGGACAAACTAAAATACGCTATTTCAAGTTGATAAATAACGATTTGGGTTCACTTTTGCCTAATTGGCGGCCATGTCCACCTTAAAAAGTTGAACTCCACCCTAAAACTCGGAACCAAACTTTTAAGAAAGGTTTCTAAAGAACTTTCTTTTTGATTGCAATCAAACTTATTTTTACTCGGCCAGCGTCCTGTTCGGCCTGATGGGAAAGACAAAAAGAAATGTGGTGGGATAATTTGGATAAAATTGAGAATATTGTTCCGCCTACCCTCCCCACCCCACCCCCCCCAGTCCTCCCGCAGTGAGAAAGTGAAATGTATCTAATGGATATAAAGAACGAGGAAAGGTTTCTTTTCTGTTACCTAGAATTTCGGTAGGGGAGAATTGGATCGGGAGCAAGTTTCAGGGAATGAGAGAGCTGGAAGGTTTACCGCGAAGCGTGACAGTTGTATCTGTGATACTTTGTGATTCGCAGAACAGGTTACATAAGAAGCACCGAGGGAGGAAAAGAAAAGGTGCAAAAGAAAATTGAGAATCGCTTGTTCAGTAAACTTGCTCACAGCCCCGGGGAACGGGGGGAGTGGGGGGGGGGGTGGATAGACAGCCCTTTTTCTGGCCTGATGCATTGAGCGGGCTAAGGGCCAGTTGGCTGATCCAAGCTCTGACTTACGCATCGAGCCGGGATAGGCTGCAGACTCTTTGATGTGGGAGAGGAAGGGGCCGCGGGGAGGGGGCAGCCGGCGAGTGAGCGGCGCTGGAGGGCTGTATATAAGGAGCGCTAGCAGTGCCGACAACACCACAAACCAAAGAAGCCTGAGGAAGGGGAGGGAAAAGATTTGAAAACTCAGAACAGCACTTTTGGAAAGGCAACATAGTCACAATCCTACAGCAACTCCACGAGGGAGAAAATAACTTTCACTGCAACAAGGTGGCAGAGATTGGAACTGTGATTTCCCCCCGACTTTGAAACGATTTATTTCATATTCAGTTCGCTGGGGAAGGGGAGAAGGTTGCAGTAGGAATTTTTGACGCATTAAAGTTTAAACAAGTATCAGAAAGTTTTGTCATCGACTCGCGGGCTGCTGGAGGACTTGTACTCGATCACACTTTGCAGCATGAAGATGAAGGCGGTGCTCAGGCTGGTCTTGCTGCCGCTTTTGAGCGTCCTGTCCTGCGGGCAGGCTCAGGGTGGCCGCCCCGAGGAGACTCTCGTCTACCCGGTGCGGCTGGACGAGAAGGGGCAGGAGATGAAGGAAGGAGCCGGGGCTTTCCTCGGGAGGGACGCCCCCGGGAAAGTCTTCTACCGGCTCCAAGCCTTCGAGCAGCGGTTCGTCTTGGAGCTGGAGCCCGATTCGAGCTTCCTGGCCCCGGCGGTCACCTTGCAGCGCCTGGGTCGACCCCAGGCGGGCAAAGCCGGGAAGGAGGGCGGAGAGGAAGACCCCGACCTTCGCCACTGCTTCTACGCCGGCACCGTCAACTCGCTGCCCGGCACTCTGGCGGCGGTCAGCCTCTGCGGCGGAATCCAGGGCGCTTTCGTGATCGAAGGAGCCGAGTATCATATTGAGCCGAGCAATCTGACGAGCTCAGGGGACATCCAGCCTCACTTAATCCGAAGGACAGAACTGAGATCCTCGGGCCGCCCTGGCGCTGCCAAGTGTGGGGTAAGCATCGTCCCGGGGCTTCGGTTCACTTCTTTTCTGCTTCTCCGTAGCGACTTCTTCAGTTCCTGTTCCCTTCTTAGCTAGAATCTTGAAGTCAATTTCGACTCTCTTTCTTTAATAAAAGTTTTGTGGGTTATTTCTTGCTCATGTTGGCGGCAGAGAGAGATGCTGCATCTGTTTTGTTTTGAAAAGTGACATATGAGTATTGGATTCTTTCAGTTGTCAGACATACTGAAGGGCAGCAGAACTCAATAGACACGAGTCTGGCTGCAAGGGGCTCTGACAGGCTGGCATCTTTAGCAGAACTGCCCACTGTCTGAGATATGGAGGTTTGTGGGTCTGACCATAACCATTTAATTTCACTTCTTCAATGTCTATCTAGGTGAGCGATCAAGATGCAGCCCAGGCAACTGAGAGCACTGACACCCCCCAACAGTCTACTTCAGAAGCCACTCCCTCAGAGCCCTCCGGGCATCAAAGAACCAAGAGATTCGTCTCATTCCCTCGCTATGTGGAGACCTTGCTGGTAGCAGACCATTCCATGGCAGAGTTCCACGGCAGCGGGCTCAAGCACTACCTCCTGACCTTAATGTCGGTGGCTGCCAAATTGTACAAACACCCGAGCATCAAAAATTCTATCAACTTGGTGGTGGTGAAGATCCTTGTTATCTACGAGAAGGAAAAGGGACCCGATGTGTCTTCTAATGCTGCCCTGACCTTGAGGAACTTCTGTACTTGGCAGAAACAGCACAACGCTGCCAGTGACCGTAATCCAGAGCACTACGACACTGCTATACTCTTCACCAGAACGGTAAGCCAAGGCTCCTAACCAAACTAGTCGATTAGTACGCGTGTCCAATCTGTTTAATGTGCTTGCACAAGACTCTTCACAAAGCAGCTTTTGAGAATCACGTGATTTTTTAAAAAAAAGTCCTTGAAGAGGGATGCCAGCATTTATAGTTAACCTTTTCTTCCCCCTGTGATTTTGCTAAATGCTGCCCTTGTTTATTCTTATGAAGGATCTGTGTGGAGCCCAGACTTGTGATACTCTCGGGATGGCTGACGTTGGGACGATTTGTGATCCTACCCGGAGTTGCTCCGTTATTGAGGATGATGGTCTACAAGCCTCCTTCACAGCAGCTCATGAATTGGGTAAGTGGCCACTCCTCCCCTACATGATGAATGTTCGTAGTAATCATTTTGTAACTTACTTCACATCAACATCCACTTACTACAGATGGGGGTTTCTGCTGCAGTTCGTGCTCATTTTGTAACTCCTGCTTAACTCTTTACCTGTATTGTCTGGGTAGAGTGGGGAAAGGATGCATTCAAGCAGCTTTTTAAATCAATTGTTAATCCCTTGTTAAATATTATCTGTGTAGCAGTAAGTTTTTAATATTTGGTAACCACATGGAAAATTTGATTTATTCATTAGTTAATATGTTATTATTATTAGTTCATGACTAAATATATTATACTGTATAGTGTTGGGGAGTACAGTCCAGTACAGTATTGTCTGAGGTACATCTGACATTAGTACAGGTGCATGAGGCACATGTGGAATAATCCAGTACCAGTACAACTAATTCCACTGTGTACATCATCTCATCTGAGATCTGAGTAACTTTTTTTTCCTCCTTCTAGGCCACGTGTTTAACATGCCCCATGATGACGCACGACAGTGTCTTAAAACTGTTGGTCTAACTGGGAATTCCCACATGATGGCGTCAACACTCTCCAACTTGGATAGGAATCAGCCTTGGTCTGCCTGCAGTGCTTACATGATCACTTCCTTCCTGGATAATGGACATGGTAAGAACCACATCCCTGCCTCAAATAAAGTTTATGTTTCTGGTAAACTTAATTTATTTTGTTGTACAAGCTTGGCAACTGATTTGATTAAATACATAGTGACGATAATGGACAATGTATTTATAAATACATTGCATTTTGAATGAAAAGATAGTCACTAGTTTTATAATGGATTAGTTACCAATTGTATTGCACTTTAACAATTATTAGCATAACGTTTTTTCTATTTCTAGACCAGATGATCTGGTATTATCTGTGATTGAATAAATTAGTACTATCAATTTAAATCCAAAATTGGGAGTTTCTATTTTATTGTAATTGCCCATTTTTTCGAAGTATGCAAATAAGCAATATGTTGTTTTATATTGTGCTGTTGATATCAAAAGCTAATGATCAGTTTACCTCCATTTTTAGGAGAGTGTCTGTTGGACAAGCCCCAGAAGCCATTACAGCTTCCTGGTGAACTGCCAGGGAGCACCTACAATGCAGACCGCCAGTGCCAGTTCACCTTTGGGGAAGAGTCGAGGCTTTGTCCTGATGCAGGCAACACCTGTTCATTGCTGTGGTGTACTGGAATGTCTGGTGGGATGCTCATCTGCCAAACCAAGCATTTCCCTTGGGCCGATGGTACCAGCTGCGGGGAAGGAAAATGGTGCATGGAGGGCAAGTGTGTTAACCAGACGAGCATGAAGAATTATAATGTAAGCATTGCATAAATGTATTTTCCTTTGGTTACTTCTAAATTACATACTTATCCTCAATTATTCTTCTAATTAGTTAGTACATATCTTCTGTGACTTGGCTGTACAAATGTCCTGTGGTGGGTGACACAGTGGTTAGCACTGCTGCCTCACAGTGCCAGGGACCCGGGTTCAATTCCAGCTTCGGGTGACTGTCTGTGTGGAGTTTACACACTCTCCCCATGCCTGCGTAGGTTTCCTCAGGGTGCTCCAGTTTCATCCCACACTTCAAAGATGTGCACGTTAGGTGGATTGGCCATGTTAAATTGCCCCTTAGTGTCAGGAGGGTAAATATGTGGGGTTATGGGGATGGGACCTGGGTGGGATTGTTATCAGTGCAAGCTTGATGGGCCAAATCGTCTCCTTCTGCACTGTGGATTCTATGATTCTATGAAGGGAGCTAGGAGACAGCTATTTTAACCTTACTTTAATTATGGTCCTGATACTAACAGGTGAAAGTTCACCCTCAAGCTTTCATGCTGTCATTTGCTCAGCATTTGTGCTTGCTAATATGCCTGTCTTAAGTGAGATGAGGTTATCCTTGATATATAAGTTTTGAGAGAACTGATCATGTCTGATTATTGTCCCTTAGGACAAAAGGGAGGACAGATTAAAAAGAGGAAATAAATGACGGGAGAAAAATAATTGGTGATTGCTTGGAAAGAATCATGGTATAATTTACTGAGTTGTTCCTCATTCTTTTATCTCTAATCTACTTATCCAATTTTTCCAGACTCCAGTGCATGGGAGTTGGGGTTCATGGGGACCCTGGGGTGAGTGTTCAAGGACCTGCGGTGGAGGAGTGCAGTATTCATTTAGGCATTGTGACAGTCCAGTTCCACAGAATGGTGGAAAATACTGCGAAGGAAAGCGTGTGCAATACAAATCATGCAACATCATGGATTGCCCAGCTAACAATGGTAAGATCCATACAATAATTTACAATAGTCAGCAATTCCATTGAGAGGGATTTATCCCTTTCACAGACTTGAGAAATTGAATACTTCTTTCAAATTTATCTTTTGACTTTTGATGTACTACCTGAATTAGTTCAGTGTATTTGACATACAGTTTAATGTCTTTAATGCAGGTAAAACATTCCGTGAAGAGCAGTGTGAGGTGCACAATGATCTCTCAAAGTCTACCGCCTTTGGAGGAATGCCTGCAGTTGAGTGGATTCCAAAATATGCTGGTGTATCTCCTAAAGATCGATGCAAACTTATTTGCCGAGCAAAAGGCACAGGCTACTACTTTGTGCTCCAACCCAAGGTATGTGTTCCAATTGCTTAACAGTTTAATGGTTTTCTTCCTAGTTGGTTTGAGGGAAGGAAGCAAAAATCCATTGTGTTCATGGTTTGAGCTGTTATGTTTGTGGCCAATAGGAACAAGACTTGTCATTATTACAATGGGCAAAAATTCAAGAAATCTTCAAATTAAGAGTATTGTAAACATACATTTCAGATCTTTTCTATCTTTGTATTTGCTAGCCTGCAAATTGTGAAATTTTAATGGGTTGAAAATTGCCAACTGATAGGCACAGGGGCAGGTCAGATACCCATGGACTGGTTTATCTGCTATAGCTACTAATTAATTATGCTTATTTATAAACTTTCAGTAATATGATGCATTATGGACACTCTGAAAAAGACTCTGAAATTTACATTGATTAAAAATCAGGGAAAATGCTCATGCCCAAGAACATTAATATTTTATTAAAATTATTCTAATATAAGATGCACGTCCAGTTTCTGTTTAGTGTTCCATTCCTATGCAGTGATTGTTTTACCATTGGGATATATTTTTCTCCCAGGATCAGTAATATGTATAAATCTTTTCTTCACAGGTTGCTGATGGCACTCCATGTAGCCCAGACACCACTTCTGTCTGTGTTCAAGGACAATGTGTTAAGGCTGGTTGTGATAGAGTCATCGGTTCAAACAAGAAGTTTGATAAGTGTGGTGTATGCAAAGGCAAAGGCTCAACTTGCAAGAAGATTGCTGGTTCTCTTGATCGTTCAAAGTAAGTACAAGCTCCTTGTTTATGCTACCGATATTGGTTAAATGTAAAAGATCCAGTTAGGATTACAGTAGCATCACAAGCACTAATGTTTAAGCTGTTTGTTTTATTAATTTGATTGCCACTTTCCACACCAAGCTAAATTGGTATCTTTCATTATTTCAGAAATTTATTCCAGATACCACACTACTTTGGATGTAGAGCATTAAACTGTTTTTAGGCAGTTCAGTAACTTGAGCAGGACAGCACCTTTTGAAATTGCATGCCGGTGCTGTGGTTGGACTGTCTAAAGAATATCCATTATATCAGATAGCAGACCACTAAACTCATAATCAAATAGCTGGCTTTACATCAGGGACTTGTCGGATATTCAGACTACCTCAGCTACCACTTTGGGGAATGTTGCTAGTTTTCATTACATTCATCCAGGCAAGAGACAGGAAATAATGGTTTAATGAGCAAATCATTATGAAAACCTGTTCAATCTCACAAACGAGGGCTCTTTTTGACAGGAAAAGTGACATTGGTATCACTGCACAAGGAAAGGAAAAATAAATAGCCAGACTTTGCGCTACTGACTGCCATTCAGAGATGGCTATTGAAAACTATTTGTGTGGGTATCACATGTCAAGACGGGACTCTGCTTTGATGTGCCTGTGTGATTGAATAGCTTATAAACAGTCACAATGAAAAATTACTACATGAATAAGAGTGCCCAAAGACCACAGATACTATGATAGATACATTTGTAGGATATAGCTTTCTGAGAACTGAGAAAATTTGGATATTTGAAAGCAGGGAAAGGGAACATTGTTGACTGATAAGAGTTCATGCTTCAATTGTCATGCATTGAACCTGAAAACCAACAGATTAATTTGATCATTCTTTTTTTCTTTCCATCTGTTTCAATAGACCTGGATACCAAGAGGTTGTTATCATTCCAGCAGGGGCAACCAACATTGACATAAAGCAACGTAGTCTCCATGGCATAAGACATGATGGAAACTATCTGGCATTGAAGAAAGTTGATGGCACATACCTGCTCAATGGAGAGTACACTTTGTCAACACTAGAACAGGACATTTCATATCAAGGCGCGATCTTGAGATACACTGGGTCATCGGTGTCATTAGAAAGAATTCGTAGCTTTGGTGCCCTCAAGGAGCCACTGATTGTTGAGGTACTCACAGTGGGAGACTCCTTGCGTCCGAGAATCAAATTTACATTCTTTGTGAAGAAGAACCTGCAGCATCAGCCAACCAAACTTATTCCGAAAAAAGAGTCTTTTAATGCCATCAAGGAAACGGTAGACTCTGAATGGGTAATTGGCGAATGGGGAGACTGCTCTAAAACATGCGGCCTTGGGTGGCAGCGCAGAGCAGTTGAATGTACAGACACCTATGGGAGGCCAGCTACTGATTGTGTGAAAGAACTGAAGCCTGACGACCTCCGATTGTGTGCAGACATCCCCTGCCCACGATGGTTGTTGGGAGAATGGTCAGCCTGCTCCAAGACATGCGGGAAGGGCTTCAGGAAGCGGTCTTTGAAATGCGTCATGCGTGATGGCCAGGTGCTGCCACAGGAGCGTTGTAACATGTCAAAAAAACCAAAACATTTGATTGGGCTTTGCACCATACGGGCTTGCAGTTAAGTAATCAACATACATGAAAGACAGTTCAGATATGTTTTTTATTCAAACTGAATGCACTGAAAATAAGGGTTTCCCAATCCATTTGTCATGTGACACATGATAGTCATCTAACCCATTTTCTCCCTTTGACCATGAATGTTTGATTTAGTCATTACGGTTCAGTAGGAGGATAAAGGAGGAGCGGGTTGGGGTTGGGGAAGGGGGGTAGGGTGTGGGGAATTGGGGAACTCAATGCTAGCATTGTTTATCTCTCAAGTCAGTTGTGTTAGTAACTAGAGTTTTTTTTTTAAAAAACTGAGAATTCTCACTGTTGACAGTGAAATCAGAGGTTTTTCTCATTCTTTGGTAAGCATGTAAGACCCTAATTTAGGAGGTGCTGCTGGCAAGATTAGATGTAATCTCATTTTGTTACAGATGAAAGAATACTGTCTTGCTGCAATGAGATGTTCCGTTATTCTCTGAGAGGAAGCAGTCCCTGGAAATTGCAAGGAACGTTCTGTTTTAGATTATTTCTAGAATATTCTGCTGGTTCACAAGTTGTTTTTGTGGGTTGAATTCTTACACCACTGGGTATTGTTTCCTCTACAGAATAATATCTAACATTGCTATTGGTACTAAGAGGGGAAAAAAGCATCAGCCAATAGCTGTGCCTCACATTGGAAGCTGTAGATTCCAGTTTTGCCGCTGATTGATTATGCCCTTCATCCTGTGCCCCGTTTTCTTTCAAATCAGAGGAATCTGCAATTTCATGTTCCCACAGAATGTGGGTCCGAGAAATGTGCCCAAATGTGCCAATTCACTGTGTTTGTGAGCTAGACTCCCATCTGGTTTTGTAGGATCATCATAGGCCCAAGTTCAGTTTATTTTGCATGTGCTGACTTATCCATGACATTGCCAACTACTGCCTTAAGTCTTTGCATGTAACAAGGCTTTATAGTTGGCATTAGCTACAACACAGAAAAATCATGAAGTGGCTACAGAACCTTGGAATGAGAGCTCTTTTTAAAAAAAAAAGCAAATATTTGTTTCATTCCCATTCTGTATTGAGTTAGCTCAACTGGAACACCTGTTGGGCTGTGTATTTGTTCTTGCATCTTAGGCTGGGCTGGGTTTCGGGGAAGTCACCCAGAATTCCCACTCATGATTACTTTCCAATGATTTGTGTTGCAAATTACAAGATATGAGGACAGGACTAGGCTCATTGTGATGTTCCCACAATTAGATGTCTGTTGAGATGTGTGTGCCTAGACAGAATAAAAAAAAGGCCACAGAGCAAAATAATGGAAAACCTTGTCTGCCAACAAGGGCTAGTGTCTTTGGACTAAAAGGGTGAATTTGATTTGGGAAGGGTGGTGGGGAATGGATTTCTTGTTATACTATCCCTGCTTCAAGTCATTGTCAAATAATATCCTACGGTCCTAACACACAGGTTGATACTGTTCATTGTTTCAGTTTCTGACAAATTCAGTCCCCACCTACCTCAGTGAAGGGCAAGATTTCTTCTATTAAAGAGAGAAAATAAAACAGCTTAAACTATGCTATACAAAGGCTGCTATTAATACAAAGCTACAGATTTGAAATCCGCAGAGTTACATGAAGAATGTAAATATTAAACTAGCACCAAGGCCAACTAGGTGTACTTTATAAGTAAGAGTATTTAATTCCTTCTGTGAAGGACTTAGCATTTTGTACAGATTTCAAAAACTTATTTATTTTTGTAAAGCTTTGTATAATATAATCATTAAGTTATCGCTTTTTTAAAAAGAAACAAAGAACATTTAACAATAATAGACTATTTATACAATATAATGTGTCACTAGGAGTAATAAAAAGACTGAATTCTCAATTTCTGTGTCTTTCTTGTGTTTGCATTTCCATCCAACATAGCAAAGAATACTGCAAAATCTTCCAATCTGATGAACCCAGTAGCTTTCTGATTTTAGTAGTTTGGTAATTGGAAAGATCCCATTATACGATTGAAAATGAGGACATACTAACAAGGAATAAGATGTTCAGCTGCTTGAGCCTGACCCTCCCATTTAGTAACATCATGGCTGAACTGACTATCCACCTACTCTTATTATCCCCTTGTTTACCAAGAATCTATTCACTTCTGCCTCAAAAATATTCAAAGACTCTGCTTCCACAACCTTTTCAGAAAGAGAGTTCCAAAGACTCATGACCCTCTGACTAAAAAGAATTCACCTCATCATTTTAAATAGCCAACTCCTTATGTTTAAATAGGGAGATCTCCCAGTGTGTTGGCCAACATTCTTCGCACAATCAAAAACAGATTAACTGGTTATTATTTGTGGAATTTTGCTAATATATAATGGCTGCCTCATTTGCCTATATAACTGTCACTGAATGGTAAAGAAATTTATTGTATGAGATTCATTACCCTATCAAAGACTTATCTTACACTCTTCACCCCAGTTCTTTGAAAACCTGCCCTGATTATGCATCATCTCCCTCCTTTCAAAACTTTCTCTTAAAAACAGCAGAGGCAGGATTTTCCGACCACACTTGCCACAAAACCAGAAACTCCTGCCGGAGGTCAACAGACTTATTCATGATCGGGCCCTCATCCCGTCCACCTGCTACGTTTCCTGCGGCTGGTGGGAGAAGGGAAAATCTTCCCCTCCCACAAGGGTTTCTTGATTGTCCTGTCTTCTGATTGACATCTGCTTTTGATCTTTCTAAAGTATTGTTACTGGAACTAGATTTTAACTGCATGTCATTACCCCATCATTTCCCTGAGTAAACACAGTTATCAATGTGAATATGCTACCAAAAACAAAGTGAGTTCACAGCAACATTCAAGGCCCTGAAGTAATCTCGGGAAATGAGCCAATAAATACTTTTATGACATGGTGAGGAGGGATGAACTGGCTCTCCTCCGTTCAACCGCCTTGTTTGGTCAAGCAAAGATTTAAGTTTTTTTTCATGAGAATGTGCCTTTTCCAAATCAGAATGTATATTTAACTATTTAAGCTGTGAGTAATAAATACCCAATCAAAAAAGATTTTCTCGAGTCCAAGAAAAGGCAAATTTATTAACCATAAACCCCAAAGAAATAATAAAAACACAATATCAAACATTTGGCACTCATGCAGTCATTTGGGCCCCACACGCTCACAGATGCATGTACACACATACACATAGACACGTATCAGAAGGACAATAAAAGAGTAAATTGTACAATTAAAGTGACTTTTGATCATTCTTGAAGCATAGATTTTAAAGACTGCAGGTGATTTAGATTAACTGGTTTCTTGGATGTGGTAGGTGTCTGATAGAGTTGGCTTCTCAAACTGGGCAATATACTTATTCTGAAAGAGAGAAAGGGAGAGAGAACAACACTTTATCTGTTCCCTCTGCTGAAGATGTTTTGTGATATTGCCTATGTCATTTGTAATCTCATGTGGCTAGGCTGTCTTGCCTCATTTTTAAAATGTATTGGCTGTGTCTGTCTGTGGCAGCCATTCTTTCAATATTCCTGTAGTTTGTATTTTTAATGTCTTTTACTTAGGCAGTTACATGTTTCGATGGGTATCTGGATTATAGGAAATGTCTCCTCCCAATATCCCCCTCAGGGCAATTTGTTTATTTCTCACCTTCACCTTTGAGTGTGGCCTTGCATTTTTAAGCATTTTTGTCTGTCTCAGTTTAAATTGAAAAATGTCCAGTCAGATTAAGATTGAAAAATCATATTTTCAAAAAATAAAGAAGCATAGTCTTGTGCCACCTAGCCATCACAAAAAACCCTTTCATTTCATTGCAAGTATAAAAGCACAGAATAAAAAAAGCACATTCACTTTTATTCACTCTCTTGGCCTTGCCAAGTCTGGGTTATCCCATCATTTCTAACTGTGTATCTTTAACAGGACATTTGCAATTACACTCAAATTCTCTGCAATGTGGCTGATTTTTAGGAATATGGTTGGAAAAACAAACTCCAACAGAATAATCTTGAATTCTCTATTGAAATATTAAAGGTCAATGGGTTATGGGCTGTATAAACTATGGTCTCTTTGCATCCATATCTCAAACTGTCTGTGAGTTTCTTGTGGCATACTTTCTGATATTTGTTCAGTGTTTTGAAGAAATGCCTGATTGACCCCTGTATTCCTAATTCAGTCTCCTGGAGGAGATCAGCCTACCCCGAGGTCACTAACATCAATGGTTATTTTAAATGTTACTTTAAAGTCTGAAGCTGCTGACACTGCTTCATTTATTAAAATGGCATTCAGCTTCTCAAAAGCTGTCCAGAATTTCTTGCTCCATACTACTTCTGTTTTTTTCTGTAGTAGGTCAGTGAGTGAAGCATTTCCCATGGGGAAGGTTGGGACAGACTTGAGATATAACATTCAAATCACTAAAGGAATCATGATTTCCCATTTTGTTGTGGGAATGGGAAACTGTACTATTGCTTGTACCTTTGCGGATCTGAGCAGTGCTTTCCTTGACTCACCATGTGGAGTTTCACATTCTTCCCGTGTTTGTGTGGGGTTTCCTCCAGATGCTCCGGTTTCCTCCCACAGTTCCAAGATGCGCAGGTTAGTTTGATTGGCCATGCTGAATTGACCCTTGGTGTCAGGGGGACTAGCTGGGGTAAATGTGTGGGGTGACGGGAGAGTGGACGTGATGAGCCAAATGGCCTCCTTCTGCACAGTACGATTCTATGATTCTATATGTCTTAGTAGGAGCATTAGTGAACTCGCTTTGAGGTCAGCTAACTAATTTATGGAAGAGAACTTCTATTACTGTGCAATACCCAGTTGTCACTGGATGTTAGAAGTGTTTAGGTTAACTACCGAGTTGGGTAAGCCTGCCATCACCTAGTCGTCAGCCTTTGAAAGATGGCAAGAGCATTTCTGAGTCCAAATGATATGACTCAACGTTGGTACAATCCATCCAAAGTTACGAAGGAGGAGATTGCCTTTATGTCGAAAGCCAAGGGAACCTGCCAGTATCCCTTGAGTAAATCTGTCTTGGGAATGTAGGCTGTGTTACCTATCATAATAGTATAATTTTCAGACAGGGGGATGAGTGGAAATTGGCTCAGGTCACTGCATTAATATTTCGATGGTCAATGCAGAGCTTTGTGAAGTTGTCTGGCTTGGGACCAAGCTCAACTGAGAAGCTGCAACTACTGCTGCTAGGGTCTATTAGGCTCCAGTATGTAGTCAATCTCATCCCTAACATAGGCCAACCTTTCTGGACCTAGAGGGTAGGGATGCTGCCATATGGAGTGGGGGGGAGGGCTCTCTTACATCCACATCATGTACAGCTGAAATGGTGCAGCTTGGCTTGTCTCCTAACATGTTTTTAAATGGACTAACAAGCCTTGTCAGGTCTCTTTCATTTTCTGCACTCAGGTGGGTGAATTTGGTGTCCAATTTCAATAGAATTTCTGTGTTTGCTAACCAGAAGGGAATTCAATCTGGGAGTCACCCATGTCTCCCTCCAATTAATCCTCACTATTCCTCTAGTTCTCCAGATCTGTTGTTATTGGACAGACCATTACTTGTTTGTCTCCTTTTTCACTGTGATATTGTTTAACATGTTGATATGACACAGTTTTTGCTTTTTCTTGCAGTATGGGACTCAACATGTCTGGCAACATCTGTAGAGAGAGAAGCAGAGTTAATGCTCTGAAGAAGAGTTATACAAACTTGAAACATCCACTATTGTTTCTCTCCCCACAGATGCTGCCAGACCTGCTGGGTCTTTCCAGTATTTTGTTTTTATTTCAGAGTTCCAGCACCTGCAGTATTTTATTTTTATTTTAATGTCAGTTAGATAGTTTATCTCTCCATGATTCTTTTTACTCTGCACTGTTATTGGTAGGAACACTAATATTAGACCACAGGCTGAGAGGTTCAGGTCCTGGCATGTTTGTCTGCCTGCTTTTTCATAGATGTTTGGGAGATTCTTCAGTGTTCTTGAGCCACATCACAAATTGTTGTTAGCCACTCATGGAACACAATTATGCAGTCTAACATGGAGACTTCTTCATTCTGTTCTAAAACTCTCTTCCTAATTAGTTTCAGAGGACATTGCACTCGGTGTCTGTAAACCATAAAACTAGTGGACTCATTGGCTGAGTTGCTGATAGCAAACAGAAGAAAACTTAGTCCCTTTTCCCAGTCATGGAAGTACTCTTGGCTGTATACTATGATATTTTTAGGGTGTGTTGGTACCATTCTAGTGCCTGCCCCCTGATACAGCAGGTGATACGATTAGGACTTCAGCTGAGTCACACCCAGGTTACCCATGATTTCCTGGAATATTTGGGTTAGTTCCCCCACCACTATTTTGCAAATATGGTTCTCAAGGGAGTGACCTCAGGGACGAGGATAGCCACATCCATGATGATAAATATAGACTGATGGCCCCGTCTTGTTATGGGCAGTGGCTCCACACATTAATGGATGGATTCATTGGTGCAGGTTTTATTGCAGGCAGGGGTTTTCCCACAATCTGGCAGATGTGGCAGATTCTGCAAAACCTTACGATATTCTTAAGGCCAGTAAAAATGTTGGCCGATGCGGGCTCAGGTTTTTCATATTCCAACATGCTCATCCATTAAAATTTTTGTAGGCTACTCTTAATACTTCCCCATGGTACCTCTTTGCACCACTACTTGGCAGATCCACTCCTCATTTGTAGGTCTGTGAGGGGGTCTTCACTTCTTCATCAGCATCTCATTTTTAACATAGTTACATTCAGGATTGCCTCTCCCTCAGCTTCAGTTTGGGTAATCTGAACTAACTTTTTTTAACAAAGATGTCAGAAGTTGCAGCGTGACATAGATAGGATGCAAGACTGGGCAGAGAAGTGGCAGATGGATTTCAATGCGGATAAATGTGTAGTGGTCCATTTTGGCAGGACCAACGGGATGCAGGAGTACAATATCAAGGGTAGGAGTCTTAGCTGGGTTGAAGAGGCTGCGCCCTCTCAATAGCTTCCACATCCTTACTGTAATGAGGCGACCAGAACTGCGCACAGTACTCCAAGTGGGGTCTGGACTGGAAGGCATGCCTTATGAAGATAGGTTGAGGGAGCTAGGTCTCTTCTCCCTGGAAAGACAAAGGTTGCGAAGTGACCTGATAGAGGTTTATAAAATGTTGACAGGAATAGATAGGGTGGATTCTCGGAGGCTATTTCCCAGGGCTGAAATGGTCTCTACGAGAGGACACAGATTTAAGGTGCTGGGAAGCAAGTACAGAGGACATGTTAGGGGAAAGTCTTTCACTCAGAGGATGGTGAGTGAGTGGAATCGGCTGCTGTCAGTGGTGGTAGAGGCAAACTCACTGGGGTCTTTTAAAAGACTTCTGGATAAGTATATGGGATCTAAATGGCATTGGAAGTTACAGATAGTTCTATGGCTTGGTAGGTATAGATGTGATCGGCGCAACTTGTGGGCCGAAGGGCCTGTTTGTGCTGTAATGTTCTATGTAACAGGTCAACTTGTTGAGCTGCAACCAAGGAAGATCTTCATAGCATCCTCTACATTCCTGAATAAGGTCTCAGATAACCAAAGAGAAGGGTCATCTGCGTGTACTTCAGCCTCCCTGACAAAGTTTTTCTGGTGATAGACTGGGTTACCACATAGTCAGGAAAAACACCGGCTACTTTCTCTTGCAGCTGTTTTGTCTCCCTGACTTTGGTAGGCTTTTCTCACCATTAAGAATGCTATCACTTTTCATCCTGTCAGGTCATTGCCTGGAGCAGGTCAACCCCATCCACAAGCAAACTATGGATGACACAAAATCTCCAGTCCTGACACAAGGTTATACTCCAGGTGCATGAAGTACCAAAACTTTACCAAGGGGAGGCAGGATCAGGATACTGAATTTTGTTGATCAGCCATGATCAAAATGGCAGAGCAGGCTCTAAGGGCCAAGTGGTCTACTCCTGCTAGCAAATTCTATGTTTCAATCTTAACTTGGCACTTACTACACTCCCTGGTGGAAAAGTCATTTCCTTTCCCAGAAGTAAATTTGGCTAGCCTATGTATCCCTCTGTATCGCAATAAGCTTACTTACCTCGCTCTTGGTCAACATGGCCACTCTTGTTTTTTAATATAAACTTCTTGGAATTTTAGGGATTTTTTTAAACTCACCTTCCATCACAGTAGTGTGTCTAAGGGGATTTGTTTCTGCGGTTGGATCCATAGCATGTTTTACTATGGTATCTGTCTGACTCCCATTTTCTACAGAGGGATTTATGTGCCCCAATAAACCCTGTAACCTTCAGCAAACAACACAGCATTGTCCTACCTTGTAAGCAGTTAAAACACACAAGCTTCTAGAGCTCACTCCTCTTCCCAGCACTTTGTAAACCATGCTTTTGCCACCTCTTCTGTTTTACTTTTGCGCCAGATAGGAATAAACAATTGTTGTGGTCTCTGATTGCTAACCATTGCCTATCCACCATTATCCCTTTAAGAGATGTTTTCCAATCCATCATAGCCAACTCGTGCCTCATACCATTGTAGCTTCTGTTATTAAGATTCAGAACCCTCATCTCAGAATCAACTACATCGCTCTCCATCTTGATAAAGAATTCTATCATATTATTGTCACTCATCCACAAAGGGTCTCGCACAACTAGATTGCCAATTATTCCTTTCTCATTACACAGATGGCATGTTCTCTTGATCCAGAAAACCGTCCTGTATACCAGGAATTCTGATGTATACCAGGTATTGTGATGAATTTGATTTGCCCAATCTATGTGCAAATTAAAGTCACCCATAATTACATGTTCCTTTATCGTATGCATCTCTAATTTCATTGCTTGCAAATAGTCCAGCATTACCCCCCCCAGGTTGGTATGCGGGCATGGCCATTGCGTCCTCTTGAGTCATTGCTATGAGTGCAACTACAGCATTCCCTTCCAGGCATATGTTGCATTTTAGGGATAGACTCCTAATTATCACAAGATGGGTTCCCATTCACTGCAGAGTATATGCAGTTTGAGTGTCTATGTTAACCTGAGCATCCTTGTTGGAGCATTAGTGCTTGAACTGATTAGCCCTCGAGCAGCACATGGTGCACTTCCCACCCCCTCCCTAAAACCCAGCAGTCAGTCCTGTCGCCACCACACCTCATAGCCAGAACAAACAAAAGTATAGTGGCTGCAGAGAGCAGCCAGGCCAACAGTCCATTAAGGGCCCTACCCCACCCCATAGGGCCAGGACACAGCACCTGAAGATCCCCAGGAAGCTCCCCACAGCAAGCAGCAAATCTCTAGGTCCTGCCTCCAACCTCCCCAGTGCTCCAGGAGCTGCAGCTCCATAAAACTTATCTCCTTCCTCCTGTTCAACTCTGCCACGCAACTCCCAACATTTATACAGCAGTTGTAAACCGCGCCAGAGTGACATCATGCCAGAGAGGTGGGAGATGCTAATGAGGGTGGAGATTGCTGTCGCGGACCTGGTAATCAGATGGTAAGGTATGTAAACGCATGCAAATGTCTGTTATGCTGATTTTCAGCATGGTTCCATCAGCACAAAAAACTTGGCTGGGAAACACAATCAGGGCAGGAAGGCATGCGTAAATCCCACAAATCAGCTGTTGCGAGAATCTCCCGGCCCGCTGCGTTAAAAAATTAGCACAGCAGAATGGAAGAATGGCCCACAATATCATCCCTAATTATTGTGTTAATTTCCTCTTTAACCAGAAATGCAACGCCACCGCTTTTTTTCTGTCTGTCCTTCCTAAGTCCTGCATGTCTCTGGATGTTCATTTCCCATTCCTGGTCACCCTGCAGCCATGTCTCCATAATCTAGACCACATTATAGCTGTTTACATCTATTATTTAATCAACATTATTGCGAATGCTCTGTACATTAAGACACAAAGCCTTGAGGATTGTCTTTTTAACATTACTTGTCTCGTTCACACTATTTTTCACTGTGGCCCTGTTTGATTCTGGCCCTTGATTTCTCTGCCTAACACTCTTCTTATTCCACTTACTGTCTTTTGCTCTTGTCCTTGATTCCTCCTCCTGACTTCTTGCAAAGGCTCCCATTCCCTTGCCATTTTAGTTTAAACCCTTTCCAATCACTCAAGCAAACACTACACCCTAAGATATCAGTCCCAGTCGTGCCTAGGTGTAATCTGTCTAGTTCATTCCACATCCCCAGAATTGGTCCCAATGCTCCAAGAATCTGAAACCCTCCCCTCACACCATCTCTTCAGCCATGTATTCTTCTAATATATCTTGCTAATTCTACTCTCACCAGTATGTGGCACTGGTAGTAATCCTGAGATTACCTTCAAAGTCTTACTTTTCAACTTACTTCCTAACTCCCTACATTGCGCCTTTTGGACTTTATTCCCATTTTCACCTAGGTGTTTGTACCAATAAAGACCATGACCATTGGCTGTTCACCTGCCTCCTTCAGAATGTCCTGTCACCTCTCCAAGATATCCTTGACCCTAGCACCAGGGAGGGAATATACCATCCTGGAATCTCATTTGTGGCCACAAAAATGACCATCTATTCCCTTTACAATTGAATCCCCTATAATTATTGCATTCCCACACTTTTTACTCCTCCCCTGAGCAACAGAACCAACCATGGTGGTATAAATTTTGCTGCTGGTGTTATCTCCTGAGAGCGCATTCCCATCAACTGTATCCAAAATGGCATAACTGTTTGCCAGGTGAATAGCCACAGCAAATTCCTGCACTGTTTGCCTCGTCCTCTTGCTCTGCCTGTTGGTCACTCATTCCCTTTCTGCCTGTGGAGTCTGCATTTGCGGTGTGACCACCTTTCTATACACACTAGCCATGATACTCTCGCCTTGTGAGTGCACCACAGTGTCCCAGGAAACTCGGGAAACAGGGGAATGAGATAGGGGAGAGAGTCAGGGGAGAGAGATAATGGGGAGGGACAGGGAAGAACAGGAGAAAGGGACAGGAGAGAGATACAGTGGAATAGAACTAGGGAGGGAGTCAGCGAGAGAGATCAGGGAGGGAGGGGAGAGGAACAGTGGAATGAACTAGGAGAGGGATGGGGAGAAGGACAGGGCAGCACGTCACCAGCACACACACATGTTCTAGTGGCACTGAACTCTGAAATGCTGAGGTTATTTTGATAATTGATTTGCACGTAACACATGTATTACTCTCACAAACTTTGCAACAAGGCATAACCAAAGGCTATATCATTTGGTTATAAAAGCTGTGAAAGTTCTATGACAAAGATTGAAAATATGGGGAATGCAAGTGGTTGGTGGTCCCATGATGACATCAAATTTTGTTTGCCATCTGAAACGTCATCCTGAAAATGAATTTTTTCAGAAATTAAATGCAGTTTTTACATGTACCTACATTTGATGAAACTCTTTTCCAAATTTTGCAGAGGATGACACCGTAGTTAGCATTGCTGCCTCACAGTGCCAGGGACCCAGGTTCAATTCCCGTTTGGGTCATTGTCTGTGCGGAGTGTCTGCATGTGTTTCTTCTGGATGCTCCGGTTTCCTCCCACAGTCCGAAAGATGTGTTGGTTTGATTCATTGGCCATGCTAAATTCCCACCCATTGTACCCGAACAGGCACCGGAGTGTGGTGACTAGGGGATTTTCACAATAACTTCATTGCAGTGTATATGTAAGCCTACTTGTGACTAACAAATAAACATTTACATTAGTTCTGAATGATTTCTGATACTGTATTAGTTGTAATAGTCATGAATGACTGTCAGAAGTTCCTTGAAATGTTTAGGCTACTATTAAATTTACAATCAAGAATCCTGTCACAAGTGTCAGAACATTTGAGTCCAGAAATTGGACAAAGTTCACCTAACAACAGGAGTAGGACTACAACATAGAATTATTATTGCTCAATCAACAAATGGAAAAAGGTAAAGGTTTCTTCAACTTCCACATTTGTACTTTAATCTCTATCAAAATTGCAGAGCATGGTGAAGTAAAGCAAAAGAAGTAAGAGGACATGTCCAGCAGGATGCTCTCTTTCTCTGCCTTCTGATGACTTGGGGAAAAGAAAATGACTTGTTTCAAACTCTATCATTTTGTCTGTTGATCAGTGAAGGGTTCTGGAAATTTGTGGATTAAATCCCAAAGTGAGTCAACATCTTCTTGAGCGGATAGACTAAAACTGAAGAAACTATTTAACTAATTATTTTGATTAATTATCCTTCAAATATTCCGCTTTTTAAACTGAATTATTTCCACATGAATTGAAAGTGGAGCTATTATCCTTTTCAAGTATAAAACTGAATGTGGGCAGAACTGATTATGAACTTAAGTTGCTTTGTTATTCTCTTCCTTTCTTTTAAACTAAACATTGTGAAATTATCTTGTCTTGGTAGATTCTTGCCTTAGTAGATAAATGAAACATTAATTGGAGCACAAAGCAGACAGATTAGAAATTGGCAATATTCAATTACCTAGTCTGTGTGAAAGTAACTGGTTGTTTCTAAGATAGGGAGGGGCAAAGCCAACCTGAGAACTTGGTTGAAAACAGAGAGAGATATATGTCCTGTTTCATAAACAGAGACTTAAGATAAATTTGGGGGCGATTCTCCCAGCCCACTTCACTGCTCTAGCAGCACAGTGAGCCGGAAAAGTCAAGCGGAGGTCATGTAGCGAGCTTCCCGCTGAGTGCCCCACCGTCTCTCTGCATCTCTGGTCATCGGATTTCCAGTGCCGTCACAGGGTTGGGCTGAGATGGGTTGAGGCTGGCCCGAACAAGTCTGAGAGCCCAGCGATCAGGGCTGGGGGGATTGGAGGGACAACATTGCGGGGTCATGGGACTTGCCAACGATTGGGCTGGCCAGCAATTGGGAAACTTGCAGCGTGGGGCTACTGTGCATGTGCCAATCTCGGCACTGACAGTTTGGCACATGCACTGTTGCCCACTCAGTGCTATGCTGCTGGCCTCATCAGCAGGAATAGATTACACCCACTGATTTTGAATGAGATTCACACTAGGGTATTCTGTAGTGCTCAGAGTCTGGGAGATCCATTTTGAAAAACTCTAGTTTTTATGCAAATTCGGCACTTCAAATTTTATTGGGCGAATCCCACCCAAAGTTCTGCAAATGTCTCCACAGTTACTCACTCAGTGTAGTATCTCCCTCTCCTGGTTATTTCACTGAATGCACCAATGAAGATTTTGCCTCCAAAATAATGGGGAGGCAAGAAGGCATGTGAGTGGGGTGGGGGGGGGGGAATGTGGGGAGGGGAATGGGGCTCAGAGTTGCAGGGAAACACAAAAATGTGAGCAACATGGAGGGTCTGACAACTGTTAGACATCATTTTCAATTGTTTCCTTTGTTCCCTAGCAGGCAGTCAGCCAAGCTGTAAAGAGAAACTGGCCAGTTATCAGGCAAGAGACCACAGCAAGAGAATAGAGAGGAGGAAGAGAGGGATCCTGGGTCAGCCTTAAAGAATGCTGTAGGCAAGGCCATGGATGGATGATTAAGTGCGGGGGTGGGATGGTTGTGGGAATGTCAAGGATGAAAGGTCAGAGGAAAATTGTAAAAGTAAAGGGAAACCAATCACAGGAAAGGATACAGGTTTGCTTGAGGGACGGGAGAAGCATTCCCACTCATTCTGGTCCAGAACTAGTGTTGGAAAGGCATTGACTTATTGAATCCAACACTTCTGATTTCCCATCAGCTGCCAGGTTTCCTGAGCCCTAGAAAACCTATACTTGATGCAATTGTGAGTCTAAATGGTTCTATAATTGTCCACATTCCTGCATTAATAATCACACCAACTCCAGCGAATAAGTTACTTGCAAGCAACTAAATGTTTCTCAGTTAAACTGAGAAGTGCTCTGCTGGGTTGTGGTCACGCTTTATTTTTCTCTGAAATTATCAATGCAAATACCATGCAAATCACCCATTCTTGGATGTTACAATCCTTCCCACTGTCTCCCCTTTCTTTCCACCAAAGGAAGAAGAAAATTTATGGCTATGGAACATTTCAGAATGTCTAAAAATATTTGTTTTTGAGAATACAAGGGGTTAAAAGTCCTACTTCAGATGTACAAAGCTCTGAAGTTAATAGGAATCAGAGGGAACACTTTCCATTGGCTGGAAGCAAATCTCACGCAAAAAAAGACATTTGTTGCTGGAGTTCAATCATCTCTGCACCAGTCTAGCAGTGCTCAAATATCAGGTATTTCATCAATGAGTTTCTCTCAATCATAAGGTCAGTAGTGAAAATGTTTGCTGACAATTGTCCAGTGTTTAGTTCCATTTGCCACTCCTCTGATAATGAAGCTGTCTATTCTCCCATGCAACAAGATCTGGACAATATTCAGGGTTGGGCCGATAAGTGGCAAATATGAGTGCCAGGCAATGATCATCTCTAGTGAAAGAATGTCTAACCATTATCCCTCTACATAGAAACAGAGAAAATAAAAGCAGAGGTAGGGCATTCGGCTCTTTGAGCCCGCTCCCCATTTGATGATCATGGCTGATCATCAAATACAATATCCTGACCCCACCTTCCCTCCACACTCCTTGATCTCTTTAGTCCCAACAGCTGTAGATTTCTAGCTTTTTTTTAGTGTAGCGGGCCGGGAGAATCCTGTGGCAGCTGATTCGCAGAGTTTGCGCGAGCATTCACACCCCACTTGCATCTCCTAGCAATGGCTTTTCGGCAGCATCTCCTCCATGCCACAAACTGGCAGACAGATGCAGAAATGATTTAAATAATTATTTCCCTATAATTTAAATGAGATTAACAGGCCGGGGACTGACATCTTTGGGCCTGCTAGTCTATCCACTTCTGATACTGACTATTGAGGACTCTCCACAGAGGGGATACCTTGTTGCTCTCAGTGCTTCTTTCAGGTGGTGACTCATCAACCGTGGGATGGCAATAGATGGTGATTAATGTTTCCTTGTCCATGTTTGATCTGATGCCATGAGATTTCATGGTGTCTGGAGTCAATATTGAGAACTCAAAGGGACACCATTAGGTCAAGATAAACTTGAGGTGTCAGTTGTGGAGAACTCATTAGCAGGTATCTCAGCTAGCATACCGAGGAAAGAGAATGATTAAACTGCCTACCTTCACTAGTTAATGTAAACATTGACATTTGCATTATCACATGCTGTAATATTGGTCTTATCAATTTTGTAAATAAGATCCTAGCCATTTTCACACCTTGCAAGTTTGATGCAACAACAGTGTATCAAATTTATCTTGATTATATAAAGCTATGGTGAGACCACACCTGCGTGCAGTTTTGATCTCAGTAACTAAGAAAATAGATGCTTGCCATAGAGGGAGCACAACAACAGGTCGCTAAATTAATTTCTTGGATGGAGGGATTGTGCCATGAGGAAAGAGTAAGTAGACTGGGTCTTTATTTTCTGGAGTTTAGAAGGATGAGAAGGGATCTCATTCAAACATACAGAATTCTTCCAGGGATATACTTCCGTTGGCTGGAGGGTCTGGAACCAGAGTACATAATCTCTGAGTAAGGGGCAAGGCATTTACGACTGGAATGAGAAGGAATTTCTTCACTTAGAGAGTGGAGAATCTTTGAAATTCTCTGCCCAAGAGAGCTCTGGAACCAATAGACCTCTACATAATAAAAACATCAAGTGATATGGGAATAGTGCAAGAAAATGGCTGAGGTAGGAAATCAGCTAAGATTTCATTGAATGGTGGAACAAGCTTGAAAAGCTGAATAGCCTACTCCTGATATGATTTCTTTTATGTTCTATCCTGTAGAAAGGTGACTATCATAATAAGATCATTGATTATTGTGTATCATGCAAACTAGCAAGTAGGTCAAAGGCCACCACTTCTGGATCTGAAAAGTGCCTGGTCTAACCCTGATTACCCTGGAAAGGCAAAGCATCTCAAAAATTTGAAAAAGAGAGGAAGCGATACTTTCCACTAACAGAATTTGTCAGAAAAAGACATTCTGCCTATCATACAATTGAGGAACGTCATGTATGAATTTAAGTGCTGGTGCAATGGCAGGTACGTAGTCCATATGTTGTAATGATTAGTTAATTGAATCAAACAGCATGTTCAACAGTTGGTCGTAACTGGCAGAGGACAGACCGTACTCAATGAGCTTGCACTTGCAAATCCTGAAAAAGACTTACATATGATTATCTTATTGAATAATCCTAAATACATTAATAGCTGCACTAACAACCAATTAAAGATAATAAGTCAAGTTCACAATATGGCTCATTTATGTTTATTATATATTTATACGCTGTGATCCATTCTCTGCAAACAAAAGAATATGGTCAAGCTTTGCACCTTTTTTGAATTACTTGGGAGATTGCAGAGCCCATCACTTCTCCATAACAATGCCATGGCCAATCAGAGTCAACTTGCTAACCAATCAACACTCTTTATTCCTGTGGTATAAATTGTTGTGATAGTTTGAAATTTGGCTCTTGCATTTGTCATGATGAATGGAAAATGAAAAGCTTCAGCAATATTCAGGTTCTGCATTATCAAGTGACTTTTGCGATAATGGCTTTGGTTTTCCCAATAATTAGTTGGAGGCAATTTCTACTTACCCAGTGGTAGACACCAGATAAACAGCATAATTTAGACGTAGTAAGCTTATCCAAATTCCACTTTCTGCTTTTAAACTGCACCAAATCCTGCTCAGCTGTCAATCTTACTGACCCATTTGGCTCAAGGTCCACTGATGCTGTAGTTTTAAAACTCTTATCCTTATTTTCAATCCCTCCATGGCTTTGTCCCTCTTTATCTTTATAACTTCCTCCAATTACACAACTCTCCAAGAACTTTGCATTCCCCCAAATCTGGAATCTTGTGCACCCGCCGGTTCTCTCATCACACGATTTGTGGTCAAGCCTTAAGCTCTAGAATACATTTCCCAAGTCTTCACATCCCTCCAACTAGTTCTGGTTCATTCAGAACCTCCTACTAACTTATCTGTGACCAAGTTTTTAATCACATATCCTAACATGTCCTTCATTGGTTGTGTGTTTTTCTTATGAATGCTTGTCTCTTGTGAAGCATCTTGAAATGTTTGAAAAGCGTTGTAAAACTACAAGTTATTGTTGAATATCTTATACTAACCGCACTCATTCTATAAATTGTTGAAAATTACACCATGATTATAGATTAAGATTTGGGTGGAAGAACGTTTAATTTTTTTTGTCAAGTACACATTAGTCTTTTCTCCTTTACTAGTGATTTGATTTAAATAAGGGTTTACTGAGCGTCGCCTGCACCACCCAGCTTCCTTCATGCCACCCACAGGGCTGTAACTTGAGAATGCAGCACAAGCCTGGAGTTAGCAAAGAGCACGGAAACCGCAGAGCTGACAAAGAGCAAAAGGCGAAAGGCTTTGGGGATTTAGTTTACAGAAATTCGAGCTTAATACCACCAGGAATAAGAAAAATAAATAAAATTAATACTTAAAAATAACTCCGGCAAGCTACCAAGGTTGAAAGATCGGTCATGGAAGATGGCTACGGAAGAAGAATGCCCAAGGATTAGATGGAAAGGAAAGTCTTTCCCTTTCTCTCTTTTATCGTGGTGGATCTTAGATCCGATCATTGATCAGAACATCTGCTGGAAACGTGCGCCAAGAAGGCACGACCGACTAAACGACTCGATAAACTTAAAAAAACTGGGATAAAAGAAGAAACAGCCCTGACTTAATCGTGAATGGACGTCTTGAGGACTTACAGAATCAATTACTTTCTTCCGTGTCTTCTGAATGCATTTTCAGGTGGGAAACAATAATAGTTTAAGAAACTGTATTCAGAAATAGTGCTTGCCTGAACCTGATAAAAGTTGCATTGAGTAGAAGAGGAAGGAGCTTTGAAAAAAGATCAGCGATTAAACATTTTCAGATCAGAAAGAAATTTTCAACGGGAACTAAATGGGACAACAAATGGTAAATGAATATGCTGACCATAAATAATACCTTAAATTCAAATAGAAAAGTAGAATTAGTAATATTAAACTTAAATTACTTCGCAAAAACAGATGAGGCAGAACTTTGCTGACAGTGATATTGCAAATAATGTACCAGATGAGGTGGCATCGGTAGTAACAGTAAATGTATTTAAAGCACAGTTCGATACAATAGTAGAACTATTTCCACCGGAGCAAAGAGGGCTGAGGAAGAAGTTTATTTTTACTGTAAAGGGCTTTGATTTAGTTATATCTAAAAACGTATTCCTCTAGCTGAGGATCCAACTTTGAGGAGTCATCAATTTAAAGAAGAGTGAAGAGAAATGTTGGAATACATTTTTTTAGCGGAAGCTTTAGTGTGGGATGTTTTACCACAGGGATGGCTGAGATCGAGACTGTCTATATCCTTTAAGGAAAAAAATGAGTAAATATTGAAACAGAAAAATGGGATGCAAAAAATTGGCACAAATACAAATGGGCTGAATGGTCGACTGCTGTGTTGTAAACTTCTACGGTTCAAATTGGATAGTTGAATTGTGAGAGAAATGAACCTTTTGGATCTAAATGGATATAGGTCTTTTCTAACGGGTGGGAAAATTCATTTAGATAATTTCATATGTTTTACCTACTGAGAATGTGTCTTTGAATGATCCAGAGTGTTTCTGTGCACAATGTGAAGACTGCAAATCTTCCTACTGCTGCAGAGGTTCCCCTCCGTATTGCTGCTCATACTACGCCTACATCGGAAGCGTCTTATCGTAAGTTTTCTGTTATTTTGAAAAGTACAGGCTCGAAGAATACCAGAGCACTTCTTCCTGTCATGCAGGAATTCCATTCTTACAACGTGTTAAAATAAATTGAAGCAGGTTTGGAGAACATGGTCAAGAATAATTCCAGAGCTCTATTATGAGCAAAACGTGCAGAGCCAAAATATTTTCATTGGGAAATAGAATATTGAGGAAGATGGGTAGAGTGGGAAGTAATTAACATTTTGAAATTCTGAGTTATAGATGGTTTAGATTACTTGATGTAGACTGTTAGTTTCCTTTCAATTCCATTTGCACTGATAAAAACAAGTTCAGTTCTGCATGTATCTTCTCATTATTTAGCCTAATGTCTGTAATCATCCTTTTCACTCTTCTGTCAGATTGTAGTTATGTTGTCATAGTTGAAAGCATTGAGCGAAGTAAGAAGCCCTATTTTGGACTTTATTTTCAATCCAAGTTAGTTCTTCGGTATTACTATTGAAGGAGTACTTCACTACTGGTGCTGCTTAAACCAGCCATCATCTTCTGGTATTATTTGAAGTAGAATACAGAAAACAGTTTGTGATATTGTAGGATGTATAAGGCACTATATAAATATAGTACAATTCCTTTCTTCCTGTGACTCCTCTTTAACTTAATTTGAAGGTCATCGGGTGCTCAGTGAATCTCATCAAAAATCGATACAAAATTAGAAAAAACTTACTTTGATTAACAGTCAAATTTCCTTCTTGAGTTTGGCATATAGGCAAGGGAAGAACTGTTAAATTAAATATACCTATTATTGTTATTGCATGAGGAATTGCCATCAAGGTTCATATAGGTGGCACAGTGGTTAGCACTGCTGCCTCACAGCACCAAGGACATGGATTCGATTTCCAGCTTGGGTCACTGTCTGTGCAGAGTTCTCCCTGTGTCTGCTCCAGTTTTCTCTGGGTGCTCCGGTTTCCACCCACTATCTGAAAGATGTACTAGTTAGGTGCATTGGCCATGCTAAATTCTCTCCAAACAGGTGCCGGAGTGTGGTGACAAGAGGATTTTTACAATAACTTCATTGCAGTATTACTGTTAGTCTACTTGTAACACTGAAAAATAAACTTAAACTAACACAGTGGCCTCAGTTCTTGGCACCTATATGCAATGATCCCTGATGGCTTCAGTTGAAGCAGCATGGCTGCGTTCTCCATTCTCCAATGGGGACAACCAACAGCTGCCTCTGTTTCTCTTCCCTTTTCCTACTCACTCATAATTTGTCATTCACCCAATGCCACCCTATCTGCACACGTGCAAGGTCCCACTAAGGTGATTGTATCTGCTCTGATGGACGGTGCCTTTGTCAGATATAGTGGTGCTTTCTCTGATGTCTCTCTGGTGGAAGAATTTGTCCATTGCAGACTTAGGAATCTGACCATTGTCCTCAACATCTGAACTTGTGGAAGACACAAGAGACATTATGAGAACTAGCATTGAAGAGTACAAAACTTTTCAATGTTGAAGCTTTCTGACCCAATTGATTCTTTGGATTTTTGTTGGACAAGGTGAAGTACAATCCTACATTCACCTGCACTATGTGTATTGTATGTATTGAATAGCTGTTTGAGTTATGTGTTTAGCTGGTTGTGTGTTTGACATGCTGTGTTTGAATGGCTGAATGGTTAACTAGTTCTGTGTTTGACTGGCTATATGTTTGAATGGCTGCACATGTTGGTTGCATATCTGAATGGTTGTGTTCGGATATGTGTTAATGTGATTGTGCACTTCAGTGGTTGTGCAGTTCAGTAATGTTTGTGATTGATTGTTTCTGCAATGTACATTTAAGATGTAATTTGGTTTAATGGTTCATCCAAGTATGTTGGATTTGCCAGGTTGTGGTTGATGAATGGTCATCTCTCCTTTAAATTAACTACTTCTACATTAAATATATAAAATATTCCAAAAAAGAGCAAGTGGTTCTCCCTGGCATCCTGGCCAATACTATACTCTGAACTGTTTCTACCAAAAACAAATTATTGGTCATTCATCTCACATGGGATATAACTGTCTCCAAAATATGACTAGTATTTGTTTACATAGCAATAATTATTGCAACTCAAAGGAATTAATTACTCATAAACTGATTTCAAACATCCTAACAGATTTGAATGATGTCGATCTTGGTGTGCATGGGAACAATTTTTGCGGATGACACAAAACGTGATCTTGGTGTGCATGGGAACAATTTTTGCAGATGATACAAAACTTGGAAGTAGTGCGAACTGAGGAGGACAGTATAGAATTTGAAAAGGACAAACAATTTGGTGGATTATGCAGTTGGTGACAGATGATGTTCAAGAAGCATAAGGTGATTCATTTTGGTCGGAAGAACATGGAGAGACGAGATAAAATAAGGAGTATAATTCTAAAGGGTGTGCAGAAGCAGAGGGACCTAGGTATACATGCACTTAAGTAATTAAAGGTGGCAGGATAAACCATACTGTATCTTAGGCTTTATTAATGGTGGCATAGAGCACAAGAGCAAGGAGGTAATGCTGAACTTGAATAAGACACTAGTTGGACCTCAGCTGGAGATTGTGTTCAGTTCTGGGTGCCACATTTTAGAAAGGATATGAGTACATCAGATGATTGGAGAAGTTGGACTGTCCTCCTTGGAGAGGAAAAAGCTAACATGAGATTTGATAGAAGTGTTCAAAATCATGGGAGGGTTTAACAGAGTAGATAGGGAGAAACTGTTTCCGTTCATAAAAGGATCAAGAACAAGAGGACACGGATTTAAAGTGATTTTCTACACAAGAAAATGCGACATCAGAAAAAACTTTCTTATACAGTGATTGGTTTGGGTCTGAAATATACTGCCTAAAAGTATGATGGAGGCAGGTTCAATCAAGGAATTCAAGAAGACATTAGATGATTATTTGAATCAAAACAATATGCAGGGTTACAGGAAAAGGCAGGAGAATGGTACGAAATCATAATGCTCATTTGGGAAGCTGGTGCAGACATGATGGGCCAAACAGTCTTCTTCTGAACCATAATAATTCTGTGATTCTGTGAAAACGCTATATATGCAAGAATTTTTATTAAATTTTCAGAAGCATTTTGTGTATGCATTGAGAACTAGGATTATAGTTTGTTTCAGATGCATTATCCTGACTATACATACTCAATATTTTGTTTACAATTATTGGCATTTTAAAACAAGCATCCCTTTAATTTGCAGACCCTCACATCAGTTGGTGAATTTGCAGGTTTCCTGTATCTAAATATCCTATGATGTGCACAGCAGATTTAAAGGCACCTTTGTTCATAATGATAAACCACTGATCCAATTTGGGTTTCACTTTTGGGAAATTACTGAGAGAATAAAACAATGAGAAATGGTTTCATGGTCCATAACAGATACAGACAAAGCCAAAGACAAGTCTTGCTCCGAAAGGTGATTCAGCATTGATCATTCCTATGATAGCCAATTCTTTTCCAATGCACAGTCTTACATAGCCTCGCTGCTTCCATTCCAATGCAAACTAAACAACATCAGCTGCAATAAATAACCTGGCTTAAAAAGGATCACTGGTTCCTCCTCCCTCCACATCATTTACACCATAATAATGTCACCTCTTTAACATTGGATATGATTGGATTTAGAAAGTTTGCATATTCTTCTATCATTTTTCTTCTACTGTTGCAAAGGATCCAAGACAATCTTATTGCCTACTGGGCAAATTTTCTTTCACATCTAGCTGTTAATCTCCGTCTATAACAATTTTTCTGTTTACAATCTTTTTTATGTGTATTAATAAGAGGCCATTACATTCCTGTGTACTTGCATGTCCTAGGCCAACACAGCAGAGCCTGGTCTTCAGTCATCTTAGATTCCCTTGCCACTGGATGAAGGCCCTGCTCTGTCAAGCCCCTGTAATAGCTCGTGTGCAATAGCCGCCCCAAGTTCAAATAACTGTCACACAGATATCATCCACCTATTAAAATAATGTTTGGGATCTGGAACGTCAGAACTCTCATGGACAACGCCAACTGCGACTTTGCATGTTTCTCACAACACATATATCCACCTAGCTTTGTGTCATCTATGAACTTGGAAATATTGCATTTGGACCCGTAATCAAAATCCTTGATATATTATGAACTGCTGAGGCCCAAGTGTTGATTCTTGTGGTACCTGCTAGTCAGTCTGCCAATTCAAGAATGACCAGTTTATTCCTAATCCCTGCTTTCTGTCTGTTATCCAATCCTTAATCAATGCTAGTATATTGCTTCCCATCTCAACCGCTTTAATTTTGCTATCCAGTCTCTGGCAGAGGATTTTGTCGAGATCATTCTGAAAATCCAAGTCTACTATGTGCGCCAACTCCCCTTGATCAATTCTGTTAGCAATGTCCTCAAAAAGTTCCAATGGTTTCGTCAAATATGATTTCCCAATCACAAATCTATATTGAATATGCCCAATCAGATCATTATTATGTGTCCATTTATCACATCCTTTTAACATATTCCAGAATTTTCCCCACTACTGATGGAAGACCAAAAGGTCTGTAGTTCCTCATTTTGTCTCTCTCTTCCTCCTTAAATAGTAAGGGGACATTTGCTAATTTCAAATCAACAAGACCTGTTCTAGGATCTATAGAATTTTGATAGATAATCACCAATGCATCACTAAAGTAAAGTTTATTAGTCACAAGTAAGGCTGACATTAACACTGCAATGAAGCTACATGAAATTCCTGCAGTTGCCACAGTCCGGCACCTGTTCAGGTCAGTGCACCTTACTAGCACGTCTTTTAGAACGTGGGAGGAAATTGGAGCACCCAAAAATAACCTACGCAGACATGGGGAGAATGTGCAAACTCCACACAGTGACCCAAGCCAGGATCGAACCCGGGTCATTTGCATTGTGAACCAGCAGTGGTAACCACTGCTACCATGCTGCCCCATCACTATCTCCATTACAACCACTTTCTGGAATATGGAGTACCAGGCTCAGGGGGCTTATTGATCTTCTGTCCCACTAATTTCTAGATACAACCTTTTTACCAGTAGTAACTTCCTTCAATTCCTCAATCTCCCTAGTCCCTTGGATCTCTAATTCTTGGAGATTCCTTGTAGCTTCCTTAGTGAAGACAGACATAAAAGAATCTTCAGCTTCTCTGCTATTTCTCTATTCTTCATTATAAATTCTACTGACTTTGCCTACAATGGACACACATTTGTCTTAGCTTAGTTTCCTTCCTACACAGTTAAGGAAGCTTTAACAGTTCTTTTGTTTAATTTGCTAGTTAATGTTCCTATTCTACTCTCCTTTTATCAGTTTCTTTGTCCTTTGTTGCTGCATTATAAAATGTTCTCAATCCTCAATTTTATTGCTATTTATATGGCCTTTTCTTTTAACCTGATACAATCCTTAACTTCCTTTGCTAACCATGGTTGACTGACTTTTCCTTTTGTATTTTTGTGGCATCAAGGAGTTTGTAATTGTTGTAAACTATCTAATTGTTTTATTTACGGGATATGGATGACCAGCAGTTATTGGCTATCCCCAGTTGCCCTTGAGCAACTGCCCTACAGTGGTGAGCTGCCTTCTTAAACTGCTGCAGTCCCTGATGTGTAGGTACACCCAAAATGCTGTTTGGAAGGGAGCTCCAGAATTTTGACCCAGCTACAGTGAAGGAATGGTGAAATATTTGCAAGTCAGGGTGGTGAGTGACTTGGAGAGAAACATCCAGTTGGTGGTGCTCCCAGATATTTGCTGCTCTTGTCCTTCTAAAAGGTAGTGGTTGTGGGATTGGAGGTGTTGCCTATGAAGCTTTGCACTGTATCTTGTAGCTGGTACACACTGCTGCCACTGTCCATTATTAGTGGAGGGATTCAATGTTTGTGGAAGGGGTACTGTAATAATTCAGCCAAATGTCAGTTTGTCATCACCAAATACCATTTATTATGCACCAAAGAAAATGGCTGCACTTGTGGCTTACAGCTAAGCAGTCTACACCTCAAGACCTATAACACCAGTCCAGCTTGAGCAGCATGTTTAAAAAAACCCACTGACCGCTTCTCATTGAGTACACCTCCACCCGCTCAGTAAGGAAGCTTGTACTCCATGAAGCCCAAGAGGAGATCAATCAATGATCCCCCATGGCTTTTGTGGCCATCATAATACATACCAATCAAATGGACTGCTTTATTTTGTATGATGTTGAGCTTCTTAAGTGTTGTTGGACTCTCCAAGCAAATAGAGAATATTCTATCTCACTCCTGATTTGTGCCTTGTCGCTGGTGGACAGGCTTTGGGGAATCAGGAGTTGAGTTATCCGCTGCAGGATTCCTCACCTCCAATCTGCTCTTGTAGCTACAGTAAGTATATAGAATCATAAAATCCCCACAGTACAGAAGGAGGCCATTTGATCCATCAAGCCTGCACCAACAACAATCCCACCCAGCACTGTAACCCCACATATTTACCCTGCTAATCCCCCTGAAACTAGGGCAATTTAGCATGGCCAATCAACCTAACCCACACATCTTTGGACTGTGGGAGGAAACCAGAGCACCCAGAGGAAATACACAGGGACAATGTGCAAACTCCACACAGACAGTGACCCAACCTGGGAATCAAACCCAGGCCCCTGGTGCTGTGAGGCAGCAGGGCTAACCATTGTGCCACCATGCTGCCCCATATATGGCTGGTCTAGTACAGTTTCTAGTCAATGGTAATCCCCAAGATGTATTTAGTGGGGGATTCAGTGATGGTAATGCCATTGAATGTCAAGGGGCGATGGTTGGATTTTCTCTTGTTGGAGAAGACCACTGCTGGCACTTGTATGGCATGAATGTTACTTGCCTTGTCAACCCAAGCCTGGATATTGTCCAGGTGTTGCTGCATTTGGACATAGACTGCTTCAGTACCTGAGGAGTGGCAAATGGTGCTGAACACTGCGCAGTCATCAGCGAATATCCCCACTTTTGACCTGATGATGGAGCAAAGGTCACTATTTACTGACTACCCATTGCCTGTTTACCATCATATTTCTCAATTTATTTCCCCAATCCACCTCAACCAATTTTCCCCCCATACCTTCATATTTCCTTTGTTCAATTTTAACACCTGGCTTCAGATTGAAGTACCTCACTTTCAAACAGAATGTAAAATCCTGTCATATGATGGTTCCTCATCCCTAAAGATTCCTGGAGGCATGATCAATTGAGGCTTTTGAAAGGACATTGGATCATTATCTGAAAAGGAAAAATTGCAGGGCTATGAGGAAAAGGAAGGAGGATCGCACAAGGTGAATTGCTTCTTAAGATGGCCAGTACAGACAGGATAGGCTGAATGGCCTCCTGCATAATAAGCATTCTGTTAAATAGCCTTTTCCACTACATAACACTGGATCTAAATAAGCCTGTTCTCTTGTCAATTCCTCAACATACCAGTCTAGAAAACCATCCATAAAATTCTAGAAACTCATTCTCCACATCATTAATGCTCATTAGATTTATCCGGTCTATGTGCAGATTGAAGTCACCCATAAATGCTGTTATTCATTCTACATGCTTCTTTGACGCTTGTTTGATCTTCTGATTAATACCATGTCCCACACTACTACTACTGTTGGTCTTTAAACAACTCCTAACGATATTTGCTGGCCCTTGCTGTATCTCAGCTCCACCCAAACAGATTCCACATTTTGTTCTTCTAATCTGATATCCTCCCTTGCTAATGTATTCAGATAGAGTGCCCTTAACTTTGTCTTTTTAACATTATTCTACATTCCAAGCCTAGTTGTTGCTCATTTTCTTTTTGCCTGCCTTGTAATTTCACTGATACTTTTCTACTTCCTTCCAATTTGAGCTACCCCTCAAGTTCCAATCCCCATTACAATCTAGTTACCACCTTCAAAACTCCCTGCGAGGATATTAGTCCTAGTTAAGGTGTAATCTGTCCATCTTGACAAGGTCCCACCTGCCCCAGAACTGATCCCAATGCCTCAGGAATCTGATGCCCCCGCCCCCAGCACCCCCACCCCCCATAACAATTCTGGGTGCAGTGAATATAGTACACCAAATTGAAGTAGATGCAAGTGAAGTGCTATTTGGACAGTGAGGAGGCAGGAGATGTGGAGTAGATGTTGTACCTTCTGCGATTGCATGTGTTCCTATTCACTGTTCCCAATGCGGTCCCAATTCGATTTCTTTGTTGCTCCCATGCAATTTCCTCTACATTGGAGAGACTAAATGCAGTCCGCAAGCATGATTCCCAACTTTCCTGTTGCTTGCCATTTCAACTCAGCACCTTGCTCTCATGCCCTCATGTCCATCCTTGGTCCATGACAATATTTCGGTGAAGCGCAACATGAACTGGAAGAACAATCCCTCACCTTTCTTCACAGCATTCTGGATTGAAAACTGAGTTCAAAATCATTCAACTGTGAACTCTCTCCTTCATCTTGACCCTTTTTATTGCTTCTCCCATTGCAACCTCCCCCTCTCCCCGCCACCACCCCGTCACACATAATGGGTTCCCCTGTTAATACATTCTGCTATCTTACCTATACACCACTATTATCACCTTCTTTAGTCCTTAACGCTACCATTAACACTCCTTTTCCTTTGTGTCCATGACATCTTTGTCAATCTCTCCTAAGCTCTGAGCTATCCCTGATCTTCTATTCTGCTCCACCTTTTCCACCCCCCTTTCCAGCTGTATAATCCATCACATTTCTATCCCTCTTCAGTTCTGAAGAAGTAATATGGACATGGAGCATTAACTCTGTTCCTCTTTTCACACATGCTGCCAGACCTGCTGAGTTTATCCAGAATTTTATTGATGATAAATAGGCAGGCTTGTTATTTGTTGTGATAGAAATGATGCACAAAGCTTCTAATTAGCACTCATTGAAAAGCAAATTAAGATATAGGACAAGCCATACATTGGATGATTCATTTTTTTCCTTCCCTGCTCTTATGTTCTGCTCATTAATTTTTAACTTTATACTATTATTGCTTATTGTGTGAAACACCTAAGAAAATTGTCCACTGGGAAGGAAGTATAATTGGTTTAACAATATTATTTTCGGTCTTTGCTCAGTTTAATATCTACGTTCTCACAGAACTCATAAGGGGTGGCACAATGATTAACACTGCTGTCTCACAGTGCCAGGGACCTGGTTTTGATTCTTGCCTTGGGTTATTGCCTGTGCGGAGTCTGCACATTCTCCGTGTCCGTGTAGGTTTCCTCTGGCTGCTTAGGTTTCTTCCCAAACTCCAAAAGATGTGCTAGTTAGGTGCATTGGCCATGCCAATTCTCTCTCAATGTAGCCGAACAGGCATCAGAGTGAGACAACTAGGGGATTTTCACAGTAACTTAATTGCAGTGTTAACATAAGCCTATTTGTAAAACAAGTATTTCGGAACCACTTACAATATTCTGAACTGCATTCTGGAAGGCTACTGAGTTAAAAGCTAAAATAGAAGACTCTTATATTAGAGATTGTTGTGTACCAAGGTAAAATGATAATAGAACTCTTGAGAAACTGCTTTCAAAGCTTTTATATGAGGAGTCCTGGGTTTGGTGTGGATAATATATTTGTCCATTTTCTGTCATTAAAATGGAACAAAATATTTGAATGAACCTTAAAAAAGAGGGTCATTTAGCAGAACAGTATCTCTCACTAAATGTGATCAGTGTTTACAAAAATAAGTACGCTCCTGACTAAATTGATTTATTTTTATAGAGATTATTTCTAATGGTCTTCATTTGCAAGTTCCTTCAGATCACAATTCATTCTAGGTGTACATAAGAACATAAGAAATAGGAGCAGGAGTAGGCCATCTAGCCCTTCGAGCCTGCCCCGCCATTCAATAAGATCATGGCTGATCTGTCGTGGCTCAGTTCCACTTTCCCGCCCTCTCTCCATAACCCTTAATCCCCTCTCTTATCAAGAACCCATCAACCCGCTTCTTAAAAATATTTAGCGAGGCAGCCTCCACCACTTCAACGGGCAGAGAATTCCAGAGATTCACCACCCTTTGAGTGAAGAAGTTCCTCCTCAACTCCGTTCTAAACCGCCTCCCCTTTATCTTGAGGCTGTGCCCCCTAGTCCTACTGTCTTTTTTGAGCAGGAAGAGTCTCTCCACCTCTATCCTATCCATCCCATTCATCATCTTATACGTCTCAATGAGATCTCCCCTCATTCTTCTAAACTCTAACGAGTACAAGCCTAGTTTATTCAGCCTCTCCTCATAGCTCAATCCCCTCAACTCCGGTATCAGCCTAATAAACCTCCTCTGCACTCCCTCCAGGGCCAAAATATCCTTGCGCAGGTACGGCGCCCAAAACTGCACACAGTACTCCAGCTGCGGCCTCACCAATGCCCTATACAGCTGCAGCAAGACCTCCCTACTTTTATATTCAATCCCCCTCGCTATGAAGGCCAGCATCCCATTCGCCTTCCTGACCACCTGCTGCACCTGCAAGCTGGGTTTTTGCGACTCATGCACAAGGACCCCGAGGTCCCTCTGCACCGTCGCCTGCTGCAGTTTTTCGCCCCGTAAGTAATAGTCCTTCCTACCATTCTTCCTACCAAAGTGGACCACCTCACACTTGCCAACATTAAATTCCATTTGCCATTTCCTGGCCCATTCGCCCATGTAGCCAAACAGGCCATCTAAAATGGTGTTTTGTAAAGCACTCTGGGACAACTGGGCAAGAAACTAAACTGACAGGCTGCAGTTTAAAGACAGACAAACAGGCTGCAACCCTGATGAGTGAATACACAGGATATGGGCCATCTCCAGGATGAAAGAGACTTTCTGGTCACACTGGGTTGTGTGCCAGACATAGGGGCACCGTGAATCCTTATTTAGGAGGGAGGTATGTGACCTATGTGCCTACAACACCTACAGGCATGGCCGCTGGGGACACGATGTGGATATGCCAGTGTTGGACTGGGGTAAACACAGTAAAAAGTCTGACAACACCAGGTTTAAGTCCAACCGATTTATTTGATAGTACACTCACTAGCTTTCGGGTTAGTCCCTTCGTCAGGTGAATGGAGAGTTCTGGCCTCAGACAGAGCATATAACGCATAGACAGTTTACAGATTACTGATTAGAATGCGAATCTTTATACCTAACCTGCTGTTCAAGTCTTAAAGTGGCCGACAATGTGAGTGGAAGGAGCACTGATCACAGGTTAAAGAGGTGTAGGGACACACCCAGAGATCGGTGTGATTGCACCTGATTGGACTCTTATCGATCAGTGATCAAGTCCTGATCGATTGATTGGCAATGGCCAAAAAAGGGGCGTGAAACCAAATGGGGTATAAAGGATGCTGCACAAGCTGGAATCTCTCTCTCTAACCCCCTGAATGAGCTACAACAATGGTGAACATTGCCAGTAAGAGGAGAGCCACCACACCTGAGAAGAAAGAAAGACAGGCTACAGCTAGAATGCCAGACCAGACCAAAGGACCAAACTACACTGACAACTACCAAGACCAGCACACAGATAAAGGCCAATATCTGTTTGGGTACTTGTCAGTCACACAAAGTTAAGTCAAGGTTTTGTATTGTACTTGAATTCTAGCATTTTCTGTAAGATAACTTATTGTTGGTTGGGTGGGTGATTATTGATTGTGTGGGTTTAAATAAATATTGTTTGTGCTAATATAATGTCTACTCAAAGTTATTTGTCCACCGTATAAGGGGTAAAACAGATTGATTTTTACAACGTAGGAATAGACTTTAAGGAAAGGAAATTTGACTGATATAATGACATGTTACATCTTTCAGAATATGTCCCTTATAATTAATTACTTTGGTTATCCAATTAACCAAATTCACTCCTTTCCAAGTATACAAACTCTACTCAACACATAACATCTTTGGGGTTGTATTAGAGAATCTCTACTTGACTCCAATAAGCAATTGAAAAGCCAGTATGTTTCCTCCTGAAAATTTTGAGTAATGTGCTAATGAAATGTTGGGTGAAGAGGAAACAGGGTAAATTTAGGAGTATTCATGAGATGATAACAAGCCAAAGAGAATGAATCTGAAGGGCAATGTGCATTGAATTTTAATTTTGATGTAACAAAGTTTGGAAATTAATGAATAGCATGTTTGATATTTAGAAATTTGGAGGACAAAAATAAGAAACTTCTGAAGTGTAGTGATCTTATGCCGATGGCAAAGATTGAAGAATGAAAAATCATTGTTACAATCAGAAATTGGAGGCTAGAGCAATTCATCCTCAGAAGATGCATGGGAACACCATCTTCTGGGTTCTCTCCAAATTACACACCATCACAAATTGAAATTGTATTGCCATTCCTTCATCACTGGATCAAAATCCCAGAACTTCCTACCTAACAGCACTATGGCTATATTACACCATGTAGACTGCAGCAGTTTAGAAGTAGTTCAGCATCATATTTTCAAAGGCAATTAAGGATGAACAATATATGCAAACTTTACCAGTGAATTCTTTATCCCATCAAAGAATAAAGAGAAATAACTGAACATAGCCTATTTTCAAAGATGCTACAATTGGCCTTAGTTGTAGCAGCTTTGCTGTCCTCACTGAAGATCTGGAACTGAACCTGGAATCTTCTGAACTTTATAGATTAATTTACATTCTGAAGCATGTTTACCAATTAAACCATAAAGAAAACCATAACAATTTCATAGATGCCATACAGATTGGGTTCTCCAACTTTTTTGCATCTGCCAAGGCTTACCTGCCCTGGAAAACACTTTAATGAGATATTACTGTTCCATATTATAATCATGATGTGGGTATGCCGGCGTTGGACTGGTGTAAACACAGTAAAAAGCCTGACAACACCAGGTTTTAGTCCAACCTATTTATTTGATAATATACTCACAAGCTTTCAGGGTTAGCCCCTTCGTCAGGTGAATGGAGAGTTCTGGCCTCAGACAGAGCATATAAAGCACAGACAGTTTAGAGATTACTGATTAGAATGCAAATCCTTACACCTAACCTGCTGTTCAAGACCTGAAGTGGCTGATAATGTGAGTGGAAGGAGCACTGATCACAGTTTAAAGAGAGTCGTCAGTGCTCCTTCCACTCACATTATCAGCCACTTCAGGTCTTGAACAGCAGGTTAGGTGTAAGGATTCGCATTCTAATCAGCAATCTCTAAACTGTCTGTGCTTTATATGCTCAGTCTGAGGCCAGAACTCTCCATTCACCTGACGAAGGGGCTAACCCCGAAAGCTTGTGAGTATATTATCAAATAAATAGGTTGGACTAAAACCTGGTGTTGTCAGACTTTTTAACCATATTATAATGCCAGTTTCAGGACTTGCACAGTTTTCATGGGGCCACACTCCCAGGTTAAAACACACAAATTGATTAGTAACTGCAATTTATTGCAGAGCTGTTGCTAATTCTGTATTATACATTATAGCCACCAGAGGGTACTGCTAACTACTGAGCCAAGTCAAGTCTTTTGATGTGATTCATCATTGTCACATGTATTAACAGACAGTGAAAAATATTGTTTCTTACACACTATACAGACAACAGCACTTCATGGCTAAACAGACAAAGTATACTGTTCATAGAGAAGAAAACAAGAGAATGCAGAAAATAATTAAAGTTTATTTATTAGTCACAAGTAAAAGTTACATTAACATTGCAATGAAGTTACTGTGAAATTCCCCTAGTCCCTGCAGTCCAGCGCCTGTTCGGGTCAATGCACCTAACCAGCACATCATTCAAAATGTGGGAGGAAGCCGGAGCACCCAGAGGAAATCCATGCAGTCACATGGAGAACGTGCAAACTCCACACAGACAGTGACCCCAAGTCGGATCTGTTTGGACTTTTTTGGTCAGCTATTGATCTAGTCAAATGTTTCACCCATGGGATGACAGTTGGATAAATAGATATTGGAATATTTTATTGCAACACTAAAGTACTGTGAGCACTAAGCGTGACAAACTCACCTACCTGGTTTTCTCTTCCCTCTGACCATATCTCAGATAGGAGATGTTTCAAATTCTTCCAATAAACATCGGCCAAATATCAGAGCTTGAAGCTGCCTGTCCACTATGCTCTTTGACACCACATCTCAAAAGAAGCCTTACTTTTTCTGTAAGCTTTAATTAATGATCATTGCCTTGAGGTGTAGTGCTCTGATGAGGTGTCAGCTGGATCACGAGGCACACGTGGCTGCCGACAGTTGCTAGCAGAGCAATGGCAGGGTGAAGGGAAGTTAGTGGAGATAAAAAAACGTGGAAGGTAAGAGGGCTGGACAGGAAGGGAGATTTGTGGGGGGGGGCGGGGGGCAGTGTTGTGGGTGTCTGCGGGGGTGTTTAAATAGTTACCCTGGAGTTAGAAATATTTTTTTTCCCTTCTAATCCTTTCAGAATACTCTTTCAGAGTAATGATCAGGGTAAAACTGCCAAAACGATCTAAAGTTAGCAATTTAAATCTCTTCAGTCAGATGGTTCCCAGCCCAGTGCATTTGTCCAAGGGAAGTTAGCACTTCTGGGGAATTCCTGGGTAAACCTTTACATGAGAACGTTCTAGAGGGATTTCCCAACACTTCATTGAGGTACATTGAAATACAATGCCAGGGAACCAGGTAGTTATGGGCTAATGTAAAAAGAATATAAAAACTTAGCTTCTTGATCATTTCTTTAAGTTTATAAATATTAATGAGTTAAAACAAGAGTCAATTCTCATTTATGCCACAAAAATAGGAGGAATTTAAAAGAAATATCATTGAAATGCAATTTTTCTAATAAGTATGCATTACCATTCACAATGACTTGATAGAGTGAAAGGCTTTTTGATTTGTTACCATTTATAATATGTTCCCTAACTTCTAGATACACTTTTAGTTAGAAAATATCCAACTGGGTTTAGCAAAACTGGAATCAATGGATATCAGGGGGCAAACTCTCCACTGGTTGGAGTCATACCTGGTACATAAGAGATGGTTATGATTGTGGAGGGTCAATCATCTCAGTTACAGGACATGTCGTAGGTGAATTGGACCTAGTGTCCTAGGTCCAACAGTCTTCATCAATGACTCTCCCTCCGTCATCAGGTTAGAAGTGGGGATGTTCACCAATGATTGCACAATGTTCAGCACCATTCATGACTCCTCAGATACTGAAGCAGTGCATGTTCAAATGCAACAAGGTCAGGAGAATATCCATGTTTGGGCTGACAAATGGCAAGTAACATTCATGCCACATAAATGCCAGGCAATGATCATCGCCAGTAAGAGACACTCTAACCACCGCTCCTTGACATTCAATGGTATTACCATTGAATCCCCCAATGTCAACATCCTTGGGGTTACCATTGCCCAGAAACTCAACTGAACTCAGCACATAAACATAGTGGCTACAGGAGCATGTCAGGCTAGGAATACTGCGGCGATTAACTCACCTCCTGACTCTCCAAAGCCTATCTATCATCTACAAGTCACAAGTCAGGAGTGTGATGGAGTACTCCCCACTTGCCTGGATGGGTGCAGCACCAACAACACTCAAGAAGCTTGACACCTTCCAGGACAAAGCAGCTCACTTGACTGGCACCAAATCTAGAAACATTCAATCCCTCCACCACTGACACTCAGGGCAACAATGTGTACCATCTACAAGATGCACTGCAGCAATTCACCAAAGATCCTTAGACGGCACCTTCCAAATCCATGCCGTTTCCAACTAGGAGGACAAGAGAAGCAGATACTTGGGAACACCATCACCTTCAAGTTCCCCTCCAAGTCACTCACCATCTTGCTTTGGAAATATATTGCCATTCCTCCACAGTTGCTGGGTCAAAATCCTGGAATCCCCTCCCTAACATCATTGTGGATCAACCTACAAAACATGGATTGCAGCAATTCAAGAAGGCAGCTCACCACCACCTTCTCAAGGGCAACTAGGGATGGGCAATAAATGTTGGCCAGCTATCAACAACCATGTTGCATTAATGTAAAAAATATATATATTTGGAAAATTTTGTTAATGGACTTGCCAGCAAAGTTGAAGCCCATGGAATAAAAGTTACAGTGGCAGCATGGATTTAAAGTTGTTTGAGTGACAGGAAGTAGGATTGTCTTTTTTGGAGACGATTAGGATTAGGAAACCAGCAAGTGTTAAAGTGGTAGAGTGGCAGATATATAATGCCCTTCCCATGGCAAGTTTGGAGTTGGGAGGGGAAAGAGACATTTAAATTTAATTGTGTGCCTCTGGTGAACAAGATTGCAGCTCTAGCATCACAACACAAGAGGGAGACAGAAAGCAAGAGAGAGAGAGAGAGAGAGAGAGAGAATGGGAAAGGAGAAGAGACAACCTGACAAATTAGAGAGAGACAGAGTGGGAAAGGAGAGCAAGAGAGAGTCATGGTAGGAAAGGAGAGTGAGTGGGAAAGGTCAGAGATAGTGAGAGAGAATAGAAGACGGACAGAATGATTCAGTAGCCCAGTGGTTAGTACTGCTGCCCCACAGCACCAGAGACCTGAGTTCAATTCCTGGATTGGGTTACTCTTTGTGCAGTGTCTGCAAGTTCTCCCCGTGTCTGCGTGGGTTCCCTCCGGACGCTCTGGTTTCCTCTCACAATCCAAAAGACGTGCTGGTTAGGTGCATTGGCCATGCTAAATTCTCCTTCAGTGTAACTCGAACAGGTGCCAGAGTGTGGCGACTAGGGGATTTTCACAGTAACTTAATTGTAATGTTAATGTAAGTCTACTTGTGACACTAATAAATAAATAAAGAGGGAGAAAGTGTGGGGAAGGAGAAGGACAGGGTGGGAAAGCAAGCAAAATTGAGCTGATTTCCAGGAGTGTTGTGGATGAGACAGAAGCTGTGCTACTCGAGGCTTGTTTGGGTGATTTAGCATTATCTAATTTCAATATACACGGCACTTGTGTTATATTCGGTGATTTATTTTGTTTTTGAAAACTAGGAATGCAGATTGCTGCACATTTACAGTATAGTATTTCAACTCCTACGTTGCTTTTTCTGTGCAAGAAATGTCCAAAGGAATCTAACTCCAGCTGTAACATTGATTTCAATTTATGATTCACATCAAGTTATTTCATTTAAAATCGCGATTTTCAGGAACTCAAATAACTTTTAATGAAGATCTACTGTAATTAATTAAGTACTTCTGGTACAGTCCCAGCTGACATCAACTAATTTGGCACAAATTAGTAACTAAACCTGAAATCTTCTGGTTGCATATAGTTTAATATTCACAATGCATTATCCCACTCAACTGTTAATGGAGATTTTAAATGAATTTTAACAAGCTGGGCAAATTTTAAAATTGTATTATAACCAAAATACTAACCAATATTTTTGTTGAAATTGTAACAGTTTGATATTTAATGATGCAATTACCTTCACAATGGCATCTCCAATATGCAGTAACTATTCTTTCTTTTACAGAGGCACAGCAATAGCAGGTGTCGTATTTGGGATTGTCTTTCTCATGGGAGTGGTTGCTGGAATAGCCATTTGTATCTGCATGTGTATCAAAAACAGTGGGAGCACACGTGTGGGTGTGATGCAGACATCTCAGATCAATACTGTCAGTCGATTCACTGGTAAGAAGCAAAAGCATCCGCAAGCGGAGTTTGGCATGAATAGTCATTTATTGAGCTTGAGCACTCATTTTATCAATTTAACTTTTTCGGGTCACTGCCTCTCTCTCCATTAATCCATCTCTTTATATTGAAGGTCCATTCCCTTTACTGTTGAACTCTCTTAACCTATCCTTTTCTTTTTGGAATTTAATAATTACTAGCTAAAAATAAAACAAGTTTATTGACATGCCTTCTAGCATCCCAATAGTCATGTGATACAACAGAAATGGGTGTATTAGCTAACCATGGTAATCAATCACTTGTTCTAATTATGAGCGTAATAAGATTGTTATGTTTGGAATTATGTCTTTGATTTAAGGTAAAACAAAGGGATGAAAGGAGTCATATGACCTCTTCTGAACTCTGCCTGACAATAAGCCTGGATTGTTTGATTGATAGAGAACAAAGGAAAACTTTAGATTCTTTTACTGAGAAGAAAGTGTGAGGTATTTATGCTTGAGGCCAATGGCAGTGGCCTGTGTGTTAGCAATGAAAAATGAGTCTCACAAAAGTCCCAGAAAGCTGTTAAGAATGTTTGATCATAAACAGTTGTGCTTTACACTGTTCATTTACTTCTAAGATGAAAGCAAGCTGGGGTCAAGAATAGCTAATCAGCCTTTTCAACTGGATGCAAGACAAATGTGTTTCATAGTGCCATGGAGAAGTGCAGAAAAAGAAATTGAGATCAGGCTACAGGTTTCCCTACAAATCAATGAATTTCACAGACAGACAGCAGTTTCATATAATCAACAGAAAAAAGAGGCTGCTTGGCTTTGTGAACTAGCACAAGAAATATATGGCAAGGAGATAGTGTCTCGTTAGAGATGAATCCCACAGCCATCTAAGGATTTGGAGAGATTTGTCCTGGTGGACCTAGAGGCAAGGATCATTCAACAGATTCACTGCTACCAGTGAATTTAGGAAACTCTCCAAAAACTGAGAGAAGTACCTGAAACAGTCTTTTTAAGTTATTACTTGATGGAATAGGGAAACATGAACCGATGATAAGCAACCATAGACTGTTTGCTGTAAGGACTGTCGTTCTGTGGAGAGCACAATATTTGTTCAGTATAAAAGATGAATGTATTTTTCTCTAGGTTAATGTATAAGTTGCCACAAAAATAGTTTATTTAATAGTGTTTTTATTAATTTGTTACAGGCCAAGAAAAAGCAGAAAAGAAAGCTTATGGTAGTCGCATAGAACATGGAAACTAGAAGCTGGTTAGGCCATTTGGCCCTCCAAGCCTGTTCTGCCATTCATTTTGATCATGGCTGATCATTGAATTCAATATTCTGATCCTCTTTCCTCCCATATCTCTTGATCCCTTGAGCCCCAAGAGCTATATCTAATTTCTACTTGACATCAGACAACGTTTTGGCCTCAACTACATTCAGTGGTAGTGAATTCCACACATTCACTACCATCTGGGTGAAGAAAGTTCTCCTCACCTCAGTCCTCAAAGGTTTACCCCTTATCCTCAAACAATGACCCCTAGACCTGGACTTCTGGGAACATTCTTTCTGAATCTAGGCTATCTAGGAATCTAACCATGTTAGAATTTTATAAGTTTCTATGAGATCCCCCTCACTCCTCTAAGCTTCAGTGAATGTAATCCTGACTTAGTTGCTCCTCATATGACAGACCTGCCGTCCCAGGAATCAGCCTGGCAAACCTTTGCTGTACTCCCTCTATTACAAAGAAATCCTTCTTCAGATAAGGACACCAAAACTGCACATAATACTCCAGGTGTGGCCTCACCAATGCCTTATACAATTGCAGCAAAACATCCCTATTCCTAAACTCAAATTCTCTCGCTATGAAGGCCAACATACCATTTGTCTTAATTACTACCTGCTGTACCTGCGTGCTTACTTTTAGTGACTGATACATGAGGACTCCAATGTCTCGTTGAGTATCCACCTCTCCCAATTTACACACATTCAAGTAATAATCTTCCTATTATTGCTACCAAAGTGGATAACCTCACATTTACCCACATTATATTGCATCTGCCATGCAAATGCCATCACACTCAGCCTGTCCAAATCATGCTTAAGCATCTCTGCATCCTCCTCACAGCTCAGCCTTCCACCCAACTTTGTATTATCTGCAAATTTGGAGATAATACATTCAGTTCCCTCTTCCAAATTATTAATATATAATATGAACATTGGGGTCCTAGCACAGATCCCTGTGGCACCTCACCCATCACTGACTGCCAATCAGAAAAAAATCCATATATTGCCAACAAAAGATTTTACTGTAGAAAGCTAAGAGGAGTATAGAAAGTACAGGGTGGGTCAAAATGGAAATTAGAAAAGCAAAGAGAAGATATGAAAAAATATTGCCAGGTAAACTCAAAGAAAATTATAAGATGTTTTACCAATACATAAAGAACATAAGAATAACTAAGGAAAAGTTAGGGCGTGTCAGAGATGTATATGATATCTTGCCGGTTGATAGAGAAGATGCATGCAGGGCTCTCAACAAGTACTTTGTCTTCACTAAGAAGAGAGATGATGTAGACATTCTAGTTAAAAATGAGGAGTGCCAAATATTAGGTACAATAAGCATAGTGAGAGAGGAAGTATGGAAGGACTGGCATTTTCGAAAGGTGGATGAATTGCCAGGTCCAGATGAACTTTATACCAGGTTGTTGAAAAAAATGACGGAGGATGCTCTGATGAACATTTTCCAATCCTTGCTAGACATGGACAACATCCCGGAGGACTGGGGTCTATGAATGTTGTACTACTATTTAAAAAGTGTGCGACAGACAGGCCAGAAAATTGTAGTCTGTCTTCAGTGATGGGTAAATTACTGGAAACAATCCTGAGACACAAGATGAATTGTCATTTAAAAAGGCATGGATTGATCAGGAATATTCAGCATGCTTTTGATAAAGGAAGATCGTGTCTTACTAAGTGAATAGAATTTTTTGAGAAACAACAAATGGATGTTTTCTACATGGATTTCAGTAAGGTATTTGACAATGTCACACATGGCAAACAAGACAGAAAAATAAAGATCTCGTGGGATACAGGAGAAGGTGGCAGGTTGGATACAAAATTAGCTCAATGACAGAAAACAAAGGGTAATGGTCGATGAATATTTTCACAAATTGAGAGGGGGGACTTAGTGGTAGGGGATGGGGAAATGGCTGAGGTCTTGAATAACTTTTTTGTTTCGGTCTTCACGGAGGAAGACGTGAATAATTTGCCGGGTGTTAGCGATGGAAAGGTGGTAGGACTGGAGCGTCTCAATGACATTGTTGTTACTAGAGAGGTGGTGCTCGATAGACTGGAGGGACTGATTGTGGACAAGTCCCCAGGACCAGATTGAATGCATCCGAGGGTTCTGAAAGAAATGGTGTCGAAATTTGCTGATGACACCAAGATTGGGGGAACGGCAAATTGCGCAGAGGGTGTGGAGAGTCTGCAGAAGGATCTAGATAGACTGGGCGAATGGGCCAGGAAATGGCAAATGGAATTTAGTGTTGGCAAGTGCGAGGTGGTCCACTTTGGTAGGAATAATGGTAGGAAGGACTATTTCTTACGTGGCGAAAAACTGCAGCATGCGACGGTGCAGAGGGACCTCGGGGTCCTTGTGCATGAGTCGCAAAAACCCAGCCTGCAGGTGCAGCAGGTGGTCAGGAAGGTGAATGGGATGCTGGCCTTCATAGCGAGGGGGATTGAATATAAAAGTAGGGAGGTCTTGCTGCAGCTGTATAGGGCATTGGTGAGGCCGCAGCTGGAGTACTGTGTGCAGTTTTGGTCACCGCACTTACGCAAGAATATTTTGGCCTTGGAGGGAGTGCAGAGGAGGTTTACTAGGCTGATACCGGAGTTGAGGAGGTTGACCTGTGAGGAGAGGCTGAATAAACTAGGCTTGTACTCGTTCGAGTTTAGAAGAATGAGGGGAGATCTCATTGAGATGTATAAGGTGATGAATGGGATGGATAGGATAGAGGTGGAGAGACTCTTCCCGCTCAGAAAGGACAGTAGGACTAGGGGGCACAGCCTCAAGGTAAAGCGGGGGCGGTTTAGAACCGTTGCCTGCTGCAGTTTTTCGCCACGTAAGAAATATTCCTTCCTACCATTATTCCTACCAAAGCGGACCACCTCGCACTTGCCAACATTAAATTCCATTTGCCATTTCCTGGCCCATTCGCCCAGTCTATCTAGATCCTTCTGCAGACTCTCCACACCCTCTGAGCAATTTGCCGTTCCCCCAATCTTGGTGTCATCAGCAAAAATTGGAGTTGAGGAGGAACTTCTTCACTCAAAGGGTGGTGAATCTCTGGAATTCTCTGCCCGTTGAGGTGGTGGAGGCTGCCTCGCTAAATATTTTTAAGACGTGGGTTGATGGGTTTTTGATAAGCGAGGGGATTAAGGGTTATGGGGAGAGGGCGGGAATGTGGAACTGAGCCACGACAGATCAGCCATGATCTTATTGAATGGCGGGGCAGGCTCAAAGGGCTAGATGGCCTACTCCTGCTCCTATTTCTTATGTTCTTAAATGAGGTATTCCACAGGACTCTGTGTTGGGACTCTTGCTGTTTGTTGTACATATTAATGATTTAGACGGAAATGTGAGACACATGATTGGAAAACTGATACAAAAATTGGCTGTGTGGTAGTAAAGAGAATAAATGTGTACTCCTGAATGATATCAGTGGTTTGGTTGGATGGGCAGAGAAGGTGCAAATGGAATTCAATTTGGAAAAGGTAATAAGGAGGTAATGAACTTGGGGAGGGCAAACAAAGCAAGGGAACACTCAATAAATGGGAAGATATAGACAGGGGTTCAAGAAGTGAGAAGTGAACACTAAAGCAGAGACGTAATGATGATAATGTATAAAGTGTTGGCTAGGCCACAACTGGAAATTTGTCTACAGTTCTGATCACCACATTACAGGAAGGACATAATTATCCTGAAGTGATTGCAGAGGAACTTACTAAGAATTTTGCCAGGGCTTGTAAATTGCAGCTATAAAGAGGGCTTGGATAGTTGTGATGTGTAAAATTATGAAGGGCCTAGATAGGGTAGGCAGGAGCGACTTATTTTCCCTAGCTCAGTGGTCAATTACCACGGGACCTGATCAAGTGCATCCCAGGACATAGTGGGAAGTTAGAGAAGAAATTGTGGGACCCCTAAGCAGAGATATTTGTATCATCAACAGCCACAGGTGAGGTGCCGGAAGACTGGAGGGAGGCAAATGTTGTGCTCTTATTCAAGAAAGGTGGCAGGGTAAAACCAGGGAACTACAGACCGTTGAGCCTTATGTTAGTTGTTGGAGAGGATTCTGAGAGACAGGATCTACGTCCACTTGGAATGGCAAGGGCTGATTAAGGATAGTCGGCATGCTTTGTGCATGGGTAATTTTGTCTTACAAATTTGATAGAGTTTTTTGGAGGGTTGGCCAAGAAAATAGATGAAGGCAGTGTGGTAGACATTGTCTACATGGACTTTAGCAAGGACTTTGACAAGGTTCTGCATGGAAGGCTGGTCAGTAAGGTTAGATCACATGGGATCCAGGGAGAACTAGCCAATTGAATACAAAATTAGCTTGCTTGTAGGGTGGTGGTAGAGGGTTATTTTTTAGACTGGAGGCCTGTGACCAGTGGTGTGCCACAGGGATCAGTGCTGGGTCTACCTTTGTCATTTATATAAATGATTTGGATGAGAATATAGGAGGCATGGTTAGTGAGTTTGTAGGTGGTACCAAGATTGATGATGTAGTGGACAATGAAGAAGATTATCTAAGAATACAACAGGATCTTGATCAACTGGGCCAGTAGGCTGAGGTATGGCAGAAGAGATTTAATTCAGATAAATGCGAGTTGTTGTATTTTGATAAGACAAACAATGCAGGATTTACACAGTTAATGGTAGGGTCTTGGGGAATGTTGTCGAGCAGAGAGACGTAAGGGTGCAGGTACATAGTTCTTTGAAAGTGATGTCACATGTAGACAGGATGATGAAGAAGGCATTTGGCATACTTGCCTTCATTGGTCAGAGCATTGAGTAAAGGAGTTGGGATGCTATGTTACAACTACAAGATATTGATATAGCCATATTTGGAGTACTGCATACAATTCTGGTCACCCAATTATGGGAAGGATTTTATTAAACTGCAAAGGGTACAAAAAGATTTACAGGAATGTTACCAGGATTGGAAGGTTTGAATTATAAGGAGAGGCTGGATATGCTTTTTCCCTAGGTTGTAGGAGGATGACGGGTGATTTTATAGAAGTCTACAAAACCATAAGGGGCATAGATCAGGTGAATAGCCAAGGTCTTTTCCCGAGAGTAGGGGGGTCCAAAACTGAAGGGCATAGGTTTAAGGTGAAAGGGGAAAGATTCAAAAGGGAGCTGAGAGGCAACCTTTTCACATAGAGGGTATGCATTTGTGGAATGAGATGCCAGACGAGGTGGTATGGGTGGGTACAATTACAACATTTAAAATACATTTGGACAGAAACATGGTTGGGAAAGATTTAGAGGGATATGGGCCAAATGCTGGCAAATGGGACTAGCTCAGTTTAGGAAACCTGGTCAGCATAGATGAGTTGGGCCAAAGGGGCTGTTTCCATGATGTACATCTCTATGACTCAATCTATGGAAATTGTTAGAAGGGTTAGAGAGGACATAAGAAAAACCTTTTCTCATCCAGACGGTGGTGGGATCTGGAACTCACTGCCTAAGTTGGGGGTTGAGGCTGAAATGCTCAACTCATTTTAAAGGTATTTGGATCCACATCTGAAGTGCTGTAACCTGCAAGGCTAAGACTGGGGGTTGGAAAGTAGGATTAAAATGAGCGACTAATTTCTTTTTCCTGTTTTGCCCAGTGCAGATACAATGGGCTGAATGACCTCTTTCTGCATTGTAGTATTTCTATGGTTCCATGGTAAAAGTCTTAAAATGAAATCTTGTTGTGTTATCCTTTTTAGCTATAAGCTGGAAGTTTAAATTTTTACACAGTATTGGCCTCTATAAAGCTCATAACATTTGATTCTTTCGTCCACAATGACCTGGAGGAAACCCACAGTGGTGAAATGCTTTAGGAATCATGGCACTGAAGTTGCATTTCTTCCCGACCATAATACAGTTATCAAATGTAATGTCTTAAATTACTCATCCCACTACGTCTTCTGGCACTTGAACAGGTGCCAGTGTGTTGCGACTAGGAGATTTTCACAGTAACTCCATTACAATGTTAATGTAAGCCTCCTTGTGGTACTAATGAATAAAATTTTAAAAATTTAGTTTGCCTCTTAATGTCCAATTACCCACCACTTCAGTCAGCTCTTATACCAGCCAGGCAAACGATGATTGTGGGCACAAAATGCCAAAGGAGTCAAAAAACGTTAATCTTACTAGCAAAATCCTGTTTTCACATTTTCCCCATCCCTCCACTAGTGATGTAATGAGGTTCCCAGCTAAGAAGGTCAGGAACCTCATTTCAATACATTCACATTTCATTAGCAGAGAACCTCGCCATAACTTCCCCCCACTTCCCACCCCGCAACCCCCCCCCCTCCCCGCCCCATTGTATATTCTAACTCTGTCATATCAACACAGTTCACAACAGGTTTTTAACAGTGAATTCAAAGGTGAGAGTCCAAGGAAGAGAGGGCACCTGAGAGTTCAGGTGGATGGATGAGTGGGCAGATAAGATGGTTATGAATTTGGAGGGGTTACTCACAGGTCAGTGGGGGGAAGGCGGTTAAGGGGTGCCCATCAGAGAGGGGCATGGAGGCCAGAGAGTAAATGCCAATCCTGGGGTTTGCTGGAACTGGTGGGGGAGAAGTGCGGGATGCAGTTGATACCACTGTCAATGTGCAGATTCGTGAAGGAAAGAGTACAATCTTGAGGAGGAAGGGGTGGCAGCAGGGGTGAAGGCTATTTTCCTAGGGGAGGGTGGAAACCAACTTGTGGGGGCAGGGGTCATGTGGAGGGGGCACCATCGGCATGAATCTGCTGAGAGGGCAGTATGGTTTGGCTCCATAATGGTGGGGGGGAGATTTTTAATGAGAAGGCAATGAAACCACAGTGAGGCTGGAATCCACAGCTGATGGGCCTTTGTAATCTCAAAGGATCCTGGCTATGGGCCAGGAAACCTGAGCAGCATTCCCACAATACAAAGCTTGAAGGAGCCACAACTTTGTGGGGTGCAGGGTAATCTGATCCTATTAAGTTTAATATGGAGCCTTGACAACAATGAGTTTATCCAGGAGGTTTATTTTAGAATTCAAATTTAATCATTTACTCTGATGGGATTTGAATCTGAAATCCCAGACATTGTTCTAGGTTTTTGGTTCGCCAGTTCAGTGACCTATACCACTAGGCCACAGGACGAACTCAAACTAGCGCCATAGGATCTTTTACATCCAGCTGAGGCTAACATAATATAAAACTACACTTCCAACATAGCAATGTTCACTTAGTACTGGATTATAGTGCCAATCTGGATTTTATGCACTCAAACACTAGAACCCAGACTTGAACCCAGGACCTTGTGGTTCAGGGTGAGTTTGCCACCATATGATCCACAGCTGACACTAAAAGAAATCCCTGCTTCAAGACAGGTTTATCCCGTTGGCCAGTATGGGGATCAAACCCACAACCTTGGCATTATTAGCACTACACTCTGATCATCTGAGCTAACTAACTCCCAAAATGATTGCAGCAGGATTTCTCCCCATGCACATTGGAACACCTAGCAGACAAGAGGAAGACTTCAATCCTTGCATGCAGAGTGGACCCATCCACCACTCAAAGATCAGGGCACCCATCCTACACTACGAAAAACATCAAGATGACATGACTGCCCACGCCCTCAGCTGGCATTGGGGCAACCATCGCCCCCCTACCTGGTCCATCCCCCATTCACAGTCTCTGCCCTCCCCATCCCAATTCAGGCATAAGCCCCCTCCATCAATATTCGCCCCCCCCCCACCCCCCATCACAAATAAAGCAGAGTGCTTGCCCATGGCATTGCCAACCTGGCACTGTCAGCTTGGCACCTCCAGGGTGGAAGAAACAGTGCAAGGGGACTGCTCAGCCATGTCCATCAACAGGGACTGTTCTCAGTTCTGTGTCCCGGCATGGTCCTCATGACTGGTTTCCGTTTTCAAAAAATAGTAGTGATTCATGACAATGGGTGGGAGCATTCAATGGGGCCAGATTCCACATCATAAATCCGTTTAATAAGATTTCTATATGTTTAAATTAATGCTAATCAGGTTCTGGGCGTAAACCTGATTGTGTTGCCGGGGGCGGGGGGGCGGAATGGGGCGGTGATGGCAAGGAAGATCTCAAACCAAGATCTCAGTCTCGTCCACAGTATTCAACAATTAGATGTGATTTTGCAATTGGACATTTGCCAAATAATCTTCAGTGTGCTAAAAATTATGCTGACAAACAATTTAAGAATGTCAGTCAGACTCACAGTGTAGTGCATTTTCACATACTGGAAACTACATGTATTAATAAATAGGGCCCTATTCTTTGCAGCCAGAAAGAACTTGTACACACATTGCATGAAACAAAATAAGTGATAACTATTCACAGCTTCATTCTTTAGGGCAATGCCTGGTTTAAATTTTTAAACAATGCTTCGCAGTTAACTGTCAGTCACCATTAAGCCACGTGGGCAGCACTGAGGCACAGTGGTTAGCACCGCTGCCTCACAATGCCAGGGTCCCAGGTTCGACTCCAGCTTTGGGTAATTGTGTGGATTTTGTATTTCTCCCCATATCTTCCACGTGCTCCAGTTTCCTCCCACAGTCCAAAGATGTGTGTGCAGTTTAGATTGATTGGCCATGCTAGATTGACCCTCAGTATCAAGGGGATTAGCAGGGTAAATATGTGGGGTTATGAGGATATGGACTGGGTGGGATTGTTGTCGGTGCACGTTCAATGGGTGGCATGGCCTCCTTCTGCACTGTAGGGATTCTATGATTCTATTAACTCGTGAATTCTCCATAGCAATGCCGCTACCACAGTAAAAGTCTCATAACACCAGGTTAAAGGCCAACAGGTTTATTTGGTAGCAAAAGCCACTAGCTTTCAGAGTACTGCTCCTTTATCAGGTAAGTACGAGTTCTGTTCACTAACAGGACATATAATGACACAAACTCAATTTATAAAATAATGATCATTATAATAATCATCATAATAATCATTATAATAATCATTATTTTGTAAATTGAGTTTGTGTCTTCATATGCTCTGTTTGTGAACAGAACTCCCACTTACCTGACGAAGGAGCAGCACTCCGAAACTGAGTGACTATTGTTACCAAATAAACCTGTTGGACTTTAACCTGGTGTTGTGAGAATTTTTACTGTGTCTACCCCAATCCAACACCGGCATCTCCACACCATGAAGGCCTCTACTAATCAGAGTCCACTTGCCAACCAATCAACCTTTTAAGTTGTTGTTTTCCTGACATTGGTATTCTTGCGATTGTCCTGATGAGTGCAAAATGGCAAAGTCTATTATAAAGCAGTAATCAAGTATAGTGAGCATAGATCAAACAACAGACACACAAGGCAGGATTTTATGGCCTTGCTTGTCCCAAAACTGTAAAATCCCACCTGAGGTCAATGGACCTTTCCATTGTCCGCCCCTTGCCTACTCTGATTTCTGTTGTGGGTGGGCTGGTAAAATTCCAGTCACATTACTAAATATAGAACAATTGAATCATTGAACATTACACACCAGGGAATATCCTGAGGAATTTCTTCCTAATTTAGGGGATAAAGAATTATATGGGGGAGACACTCTTCATTAGTATTTGTTTTGAAGAAACATAGGTAGCATTATGATCACAAGTATAAGCACAACTTTTGGTGAGTGTCTGATAGTTCTATAAGACCTTCATTGCTTTGTCATCTGGATAATTGTGAAACTGTGAACAACATAAAATTCTCTCGTATCAGGAATGCAAGAAAAACATGCCCTAGTTATTCAATTTAAGTGTGATAAAATTTTACAGATTATTATTGGCAAAGTTTAATAAAATGTTACATGTGTAAATGAGTGCTATCTAATGATTTAATATATTTTTTGCTGTAGACAATGGTTGAGAGTAGGCCGACTTTATTTGTTTAATATTCCTGTCAACTCTAAATTTTGAATGCTGCCTCCTCAGTTTATTTATTTCTCAATTTTTCTTTTCAGTCCCGCCTCCTCCACCTTACAGCTACGACTATGAGATGGATTATCCTATGGATCTTCCCCCACCTTATACTCCAATGCCTCGAACTTTCCTGCGGTACACTCCACCCCCACCTTATCCAGGCTACTCAAGAAAATAAATTCTCACTTGGCATTACTAAATGGAATGTTGGAAGCTGATTGTAACTACATCTCTCATAATAAATGAGAGTGGACTATGCCCAAAGCTAAAAAAGAAAAGCACAATTGTTCCTCTGATTTATTTTATCATTGCGCCCAGACAATAATTGTCTCCTCAGCTCTTTAGGCAATTTTCTTTCCTACGATGCTATCAACTAAAGAGATTGGATTTTTTTTAAGATAAATTATTAGATTTAATGCTACAGTCATATGTCACAATAAATTATGAATCTACAAATTTCTCTATCAACATCCAGACTTTGAGCTGGCAGAACCCAACGGCATAACGCAGAGTAACTACTGAGGATCAGTGTGTGAAACAAAATGAAGTGACCCATTTCAAAAAAAAATTATGGAAAACAATAGAACCTGTGTATAGAATAGCATAAATATAATCCCAAGATAACAACTGGACTTATGTATATTGAAACATATTATCAAATAGAGCCTGTTTACAGAAAAACAGAAGTATCATCCCAATATAACAACAAAGCCTGTGCATATAGAAACTGTATAATATCCCATGAAACTTTGGTGTCCACACAAAGGGAATTATAATTGATCCAGACTGGGGACTGCATACAAAGTACAAATGTCCTCGACGGAGAAACATGAATATTAAGGATTGTCAATTGCAATAGCTTCTCTTTCTGCTCTTGCATATTTGCATCTGGTGTCTCCAAGGATCTATCCTTGGTGCCCTCTATTTCTTATCTACATATTTTCCCTTAGCAACACCATCACACATATGCTGGTAGCACTCAGGTCTACCTATGACGACTTTCTCAACTCCTCCACTGTTCCTAAATTATCCGAATATTTGTCTGGCACGCAGTGCTGATAGCCTGAAATTTCCTCCAATTAAATACTAGGAAGACCGAAGCATTGTCTTCGATCCACACTACAAAGTCCATTCTATAAGGTACTGACTCCATCCCTCTCCTTAGCTAAAGCTAAGTCTGAAGCTAAATCAGTCTATTTAAAACATTGATACATTTGACCCTAAATCAGCTTCTGACCACATATCCACTCTGGCACTAAATCTGCGTAGCTGTACTTTTGCAATAACTCCTTTCATAACTCAGCTCATCTGCTGCTGAAATCCTCACCCATCCGTTACCTCCAGACTTGATTAACCCCATAGTTTTCTCTTCATAAACATGGGGTAATTCAAAGCTCTGCTGCCTGTTTCCTACTTAAGCCAAGTTCCATTCCAGGTGCACTTTCGCCAATACCTTATACAGTTGTGGCAAATCTATCTATTTTTATATCCTCCACTTCCCACAATAAAAGCCATCATTCCACCTGCCTTTTTAATTACTAGATGTACCCACATGCTTTTTATGTTTCATATGAACATATGGGTTCGGAGCAGGAGTGGACCACTCAGTCCCTCAAGTCTACTCAGCAATTCAATAAGATCATAACTGATCTGATTGTAATCTCAACACCACATTCCCATCTACACTCAACAACCTTTTACCTACTTGCAAAAATCTATCTAGCACTGCCTTAAAAATGTTTAACATCTCTGCTGAGAATCATAGAACCATAAAATCTGCTTCCTTTTGAGAAAATGAGTCCAAAGATACACGACCCTCAGAGAAACAAATTCTCATCTCTGACTGAAGTAAGCAACCCTTTATTTAAAACAGTGACCTCTAGTGTAGTAATTCAGCCAAATGCCAGTTTCCCATCACCAATACTCTTTATTAATCAATAAAGGAAAGAGCTGTTCCTTTGGCTTACAGTCAGGTAGCCTTCACCTCAAGACCTACAACCCTAGTCCAGGTAATGTAACAAACTTAAAAAACCCCTGCTACCTCCCATTGGGCAAGCCTTCATTTGCCCAGTAAGGTAGCTCATACTCCACAAAGCCGACAGGGAGATCTACTGATGATCCCTTGTAGTCTTGTGGCTGTCATAACATCCCTCCTACCACAGGTCTATGTCCCTCCCCACATCACACTGTGAGGAGGTCCTTTCCATCGCTTGCACTTGGACAGAGGTCATTGAAGCCAGGGCTAGATCAGGCAGTGTGAACCGAACAGTGGACCTTCTCTTTCAGAGGGAGCATTGCAGAGTTACTGAAGCAGGTTCCTTCTCAGGTTCCACTTCAGCCTGGAGGCCCATTTCTTCAGTCTCCAGATCCAAGTTCATATCTTCACTATCCAGAAGAGCCAATGGGAAGTCAGTTTTGAGCTAAAGGTGGCACTAACGATGGCTATCTGCATGGCTTCCGGGCAGGCACTCCCTGGTTCTGAGATAGTCTAAATGCTTTTTTAGGGTTTTACCCACAACATTGACCTTGTAAGATATAGGTTGTATTTTCTCCATATCAATCACAGGAACCCATCTGGGACCATCACCAAAGTTTTTTGATTTGATTTGATTTATTATTGTCACATGTATTAGTATACAGTCAAAAGTATTGTTCCTTGCAAAGCATACTGTTCATAGAGAAGGAAACAAGAGAGTGCTGAACGTAGTGTTACATGATGTGGAGATGTCAGCGTTGGACTGGAACAGGCACAGTAAGAAGTCTCACAACAGCAGGTTAAAGTCCAACAGGTTTATTTGGCAGCAGCCAACGTTGTCTACCTGATTTGCTGCAGGAAAGACTGTCCTGAGGCATGGTGCATTGGTGAGACCATGCATACGCTACGACAACAGATGATTGGACACCACTTGACAATCACCAGGCATGAGTGTTCCCTTCCTGTTGGGGAACACTTCAGCAGTCAAGGGCATTCAGCCTCTGATCTTCAGGTAAGCGTTCTCCAAGGTAGCCTTCAAGACACAAGACAACGCAGAATTGCCGAGCAGAAACTGATAGCTAAGTTCCGCACACATGAGGATGGCCTCAACTGGAATCTTGGGTTATCACACTGCCTGTAACCCCAACAACTTGCCTGGGCTGCAAAATCTCACTAACTGCTCTGGCTTGAGACAATTCACACCTCTTTAACCTGTGATTAACCCTCTCTCCACTCACATTGTATGCATCTATAACAACTTGATTACCTGTTTAGACTCACATTCCAACCATTATCTTGTAGTTGAGTCTGTATTTATTTTGCCCTGTTCTCCACTCACCTGATGAAGGGGCAGTGCTCTGAAAGCTCGTACTTACCAAATAAACCTTTTGGACTTTAACCTGGTGTTGTGAGACCTCTTACTGCAATGTTGGTCCTAACTAGGGTGCAGAGAAAGATCAATTTCATGCACTCTGTACAATGATGGATTCCAAGGATGACCCTCCGAAGAAATGAAACCCTACCTCATTAAGAAAGTTGACTTTGTGTTGAGGACGGGATAATTCTTTGGAGACCCAAGTAATTGTTCTGCCCCCAATATTAATGTAACTACATAAAGATCATCCAGGAGTGTCAAAAATGAAGATGCTGGCTAGGATTCTGTCAGTGGAGGTGGTGGAAGCAGATACTATAACAATGTTCAAGAGGCATCTGGATAGATACATGAATAGGCAGGGAATAGAGGAGTATGGATCACATAGAGCCAAGATAATATTAGATTAGAGAGGCATCTATGTCGGCACAGGGCCTGTTCTTGTGCTGTACTCGCCTTTGTTCTTTGGGTTATGTCTTGTGGTCTGCTCTTGACATCATAGATTTGGTGAAGTGATATGACCAATGCCAGGAAAATCAAAAACTCCCCTTCTTAGCCTCCCTACACCCATGGGAGTGGTCTGGCAGGCTAATGGTTTGTGTACATGTGGACTTTGTGTGCCTCTTTATAGATTCTATGTTTTTAATCATGGTGGATGCATACTCCAAGTGGTTGGGGATGCACCACATGGGTTCCATGACTTATTGGGCTATGATCGAGAAATTACAACAAAGGTTCAACATTAATGGAGTACTGGAAGTCCTGATTTCTGATAATGGCACAGCATTCACTAGCAGTTATTTCCAGATTTTCATGCCCTCCAATGGTATCCAACATTTCCAAACTACACCACATCACCCACTGCCAAATAGACAAGGAGAATGGGTGGTTGAAACCTTCAGAAATGATATGAAGAAACATCCATTGAGGCATCTATTGAGACTAAACTGGCATGATTTTTATTGGATTACAAGACCACACTGCACACCACAACAAATGTTGCTCCAGTGAAGCTATTGATTGGAAGACAGATTCATTTAAAATTGACCCTGCTATTCCCAAACCTGGCAGGGAGGGTGGAGTCCCAAGATGAAAACCAAAAAAGAAACTTCCATTCTACAAGGGCAGAAAGAATCTTTGAAGCAGGTGATCTGGTACATGTAAGGCACTCAACCCTGGAACACCTAGATAACAGAGATACCAATGTCAGCCACTTATTTATTGACCACAGCTCAGCCTTCAACACCATTATTCTTATGAATCTCATCTCCAAGTTTCATGGCCTGGGCCTCCACTCCTCCCTCTGTGACTGAATCCTGAACTTCCTAACCCACAGACTACAATCAGTAAGGAAAGGCAACAACACCTTCTCCACGGTCATCCTCAACACTGGTGCCCCACAAGGCTGTGTTCTCAGCCTCCTACTATACTCCATATACACCTATGATTGTGTAGCCAAATTCCCCTCCTCAATTTTCAAGTTTGCTGATACACCACAGTGGTGGGTCAAATCTCAAACAATGATGAGACACAGTACAGCAATGGGATAGAGAATCTGGTGAATTGGTGCGATGACGATAGCCTCTCCCTCAAAGTTAACAAAACGATGGAGATTATCATTGACTTCAGGAAATATCTGCTGCAGCCCAAACTTGACACTGTCATGAATGATGCTCTCATGCAATGAGAAGCAAAATGCACCATGATTGACTCAGTCCTCTAATACTTTGTCAGGCAGGACTCAGACCTCATGTGGCTGTGATCAGTTGGTAATGGTACCCAGCCATGGCTTGCAACTGAACAGTCATGTGATAGCCTCAGATGGTGCCCACTACATTTGCAATCACCATCATCTCCTACAAGTTCCAGAACCAGCACTAACAAATAACAGCACTTCAGTCACCCGGCCCAGGCACAGGCCCCCCGCACCAGTAGATATGCAGACTCCTCCAGAGATCAATGTAGCAAGCCCTGTTTTCTTTAGGCTGGTCAAAACTTGTTGGTAACTTTGTTTCCAGTGCCATTCCTCATCATTTTGTAGAAGTTCTCTGAGAGGCAATGTCTGACCTGACATGTAGGGAATTAATATACCAAGACAGGTCCCTGTTACAATCGCAGTGAATGTTATACTGGATGGTAAGGTCCCAGAAGGGTGGTGAATGTTTGGAATTCACTACCACTGAATGTACTTGAGACCAAAATGTTGTCTGATTGCAAGAAGAAATTAGATATAGCTCTTGGGGTTAAAGGGATCAAAAGATATGGGAGGAAGAGGGTATCAGGATATTGAATTCAATGATCAGCCATCATCAAGGTGAATAGTGGAGCAGGCTTGAAGGACCGAATGGCCTACTCCTACATCTAGTTTCTATGTTTCTACATAACATTTTATGTTATTCAGAGGAATAGAATCACAGGACTGCCAATTATTTTCTAACAACAAGAAAAACGTTTATTAAGCATGAAAATTTAAGGACAGTAGGACTAGGGGGCACAGCCTCAAGATAAAGGGGGGGAGCGGTTTAGAACGGAGTTGAGGAGGAATTTCTTCACTCAAAGGGTGGTGAATCTCTGGAATTCTCTGCCCATTGAAGTGGTGGAGGCTGCCTCGCTAAATATTTTTAAGACGCGGTTTGATGGGTTTTTGATAAGCGAGGGGATTAAGGGTTATGGGGAGAGGGCGGGAATGTGGAACTGAGCCACGACAGATCAGCCATGATCTTATTGAATGGCGGGGCATGCTCGAAGGGCTAAATGGCCTACTCCTGCTCCTGTTTCTTATGTTCTTATGTTCCTTCACTCTTGCGTAGCTTCACAAGGTACATAGATTTCAAGGATAACACCCCATTCTGAAATCCAGTGACACATGCCACTCAATTGATCTCTTGTGGCTTTCTCCTTGAATCCATCTTCCAAAGAATTTGTCCAATGAATGTTTCTAAACTCCACACTCAGAAAGATATTATTTAAAATCTTTGCCAGAATTCTCTGGCCTCCTATCTGCGTCTAGACTGCTGCAGGAGGTGGTGCTTATTTGCTAGTGGTGGGATTCTCTGGTCACGCTGCTGTCAATAGGAATATCCATTGACATCACCCCATGTCAGTGGGAAACCTATGGGCAGGGGAGGCTGCCAGTGGGACTGGTGAATCCCGCCAGTGTGAACAGCCAGAGAATTCCAGTCCTTATTTCAAACAATACCCTGTCTCAGCTATTTTCATCAAGGATCCACCCCAGGTTTTCTAAATATCCTTTCAAACCAGGCTTCCTCTCCACTGTTTTAGCAAGGATCCACCTCCAGACTTTCCAATTCTCCTTTCAAGATTTCATTTGTCTTGAGTTGCTCAAGCATCCAAACTTTTACATAAAACTCAGGCTGCAACAGAACACTAGTTTCCAAATGCTGGAAATAAGGACACCAAACTTCTGAATGCTTCTGATCTCTGTCTTTTCTCTAGCCAATTTCATGATGTTAAGCAGTTCCAACTCTCTACTTAGCTTCAGTGGCCATAGTAGTACCCTGTTGCAATAGCAGTTTCTCTGTTCCTTTAACTTCAGACTTCCTGGAAACTTTTCTTCATTTCTCTAGTTTCCTTAAATAGTTGTTCTTTAGATTTCTGGCGCTTGTTTCTTTGCCCTTTAATCCTTTCTTCTAAAAAAGCTGCAGAAGATATTCTTTCTCTCCCTGCAAAGTTCCTTCTACTCTGCTTCCAATTAAAACTAAACTCAAAAAGGTCTTTTTCCACATAAGTGGCTCCAGATTGCTGAACAATGTTTCCTTCTTTCCCCAATCTCTTATTTGCTTCACACATCTTAAATTCTCTCAGCATAATAAAAACACAGTTTGAGCTGCAACCAAAAACCCACATTCATGCAAACACTTTTGTTTAACTTGAATCTAATTAGAATTATACCCTTTCTCACACAAGGCACCAAATTAAACCCACTTAAATCTATACCTTATTTCTTATATGTAACAATACAAATAATGATTGCTTAACCTGTTTCCTGACAGTCACCACGCCCAAAAACCTGTTCGCGTCTTTCTTCCATTCTGAGGCTGACATGTTCACAACTGCTTCAGTTTTACTCTGATCTGGCTCAGTCCCTCAATTGTGAGCACATGTCCCAAGTACTTGGTATTAGCATGGCTCTTTCAGGAAGGGGAGGAGATAGCATTTCCCAAGGGTCGAATGATTGGCAATGACCCTATGGACCATCCTGGTGGGGAACTGAACTAATTGGCAGGACAGCGCATACCACTGTTGAGAATGAAATTGCAGCTGGGGCTATGATGGGGGTGAGGCCTAAAGTGAGGCAGGAAGCTGCGAATTCTGGAAACAGGGATCAAATGAAGTAGGGATCAAGTGGGCCAAGGGCAGAGGGGATTGTCAGGTGTGGGGAAGGCAATATTTGGTGGGGGCGGGGTGGGGAGGTGAGAGGATTGACAGATCTCTCTGTTCTATTGCACAGAACACTGAGGCTCTGCACATGCATGTTAGCACCCTGTAATGTCAGCAGCCAGCTTTCCAGCAAGAATAGACTTCATCCACACACCCCCCGCTACTGTAAATCACACTTTCCCTCATTTTTGCAATGAGTTGCATAATTTCATGTTTGAAAGCATGCTGAAAAAATGGCCACGATTCTCTCCCACTTTCATACTTGTTCAGCACTTAGAATTTTCTTGGTAAGATCGCACCCCCTTCCATGTCTTGCTTTTAATGTTGCAGGATGACCAACATCATTATGGTATCTCAACTGATATCATTATGTCCTGATTAAGAACAAAATATGTACACAACTGCAGGCTTGCAGCCTGGTTCCAACTTACATTCACATGTGCCACCTGGCCTTTGACACCAGGTCAGGTGACCCAATGAACTACAGAATCTACCATATTATATCTAATATCATAACAACTCTCACAACCAATGATGTTCAATCTAGAAGTGACATACCCCTAGAACAAATATGTGCAGTAATGTATTAGTATTAATGCTTATTGGCTTACTAAGCTCCACTGCATTAATGTACTCAATGGAGGTGATGACAGAAGTTTCTAGCACAGGAAATAGGTGAAGAAGAAGCAGCCATGCAAAAGAAAACACTCCTGTTGGTAGGGTTCAGACCAGAAATCCCAAGGTATATTGTGGAATTAGACGAGACTTCGACTATTTTCTACCTTGGTATTCGTGTAAGGATAAAGTGTTTCATTCCTGTGATCCTACTGATGCATCAGAAAGTTTTTTTTTAAAATAAACTTCAGTTAACAATACAATTTAATTATAACAAATGAATTAGCTTACCTGTTAATAACGGAAATACTTAAATATGCCAGAATACAATTCTTAACTGTGAACCTAACTCTATCAGCTCTAATTTAACCAACATTCCTCATCAACTTAAACTTGTCTTCAAAATCAGTTAGCAAACAACACAGGCTTGCATGCTACTAGGCTTTTTCCCTGTAGGCTTAGCTCTGCCCATTCACTCTGTCTCTTGTCAATCAACATAATTAAACTCTAGGGTGAAAACTATAAATAAATAAAAACACATTAGCTCAGATTATAACAAAAACTCAATTATCTAGGATCAATTATTCGTCAGCATTCTCAGCATTGGGCTGCCTAGTTTTCAGACAGATCAGCAGCAGGTAAACCAGAGCTGAATTTTAAACATGTCCCTTTCACAAGAAACATGATAGAAACACATTTCTTAAAGGCACAGTAGCATCACATTGTTTTAAACATTCCATGCTCCCTCATGTCATTTTCCATTGAACAGCAGGTGTCTACAGTTATATTAGGATATAGTGAAAAGTATTGTTTCTTGCGTGCTATACAGACAAACCATACTGTTTATAGATACATAGGAGAGACGGAAAGGATAGGTTGCAGAATGTAGTGTTACAGTCATAGCTAGGGTGTAGCCAAAGATCAGCTTAATATACGATAGGTCCTTCAAAAGTCTGATGGCAGCAGGGATGAAGCTGTCCTTCAGTCGGCTGGTACATGATCTCAGACTTTTGTACCTTTTTCTTGATGAAAGAAGGTGGAAGAAAGTGTGTCCAGAGTGCATGGGGTCCTTGATTATACTGGCTGCTTTTTTGAGGCAACGGGAAGTGTAGACAGAATCAATGGATAGGAGGCTGGTTTGCTTGATGGTTTAGGCTATGTTCACAGCCCTTCGTAGTTTTTTGTAGTCTTGGTCAGAACAGGAGCCATACCAAGCTGTGATACATCCAGAAAGAATGTTTTCTATCTGTAAAAATTGGTGAGAGTCGCAATGGATATGCCGAATTTCCTTAACCTCCTGAGACTGCAGAGATGTTGGTGGGCTTTCTTAACTATAGCATCAGCATGGAGGGAATAGGACAGGTTGTTGGTGAACTGGACACCTAGAAACTTGAAACTCTTGACCAGTTCTGCTTCATCACTTTGATATAGACAGGGACATGTCCTTCTCTACGCTTCCTGATGTCGATGACTTTCTCCTTCATTTCACTGACCTTGAGGGAGAGATTATTGCTTTAGCACTAATTCACCAGGTTCTCTATCTCTTTCTTGTACTCCGTCTTGTCATTGTTTAAGATCTGACTCACTATGTACCTCTGTAGCCACTCACGATGACATTCAGACCCAAGACATTCAGTCCTGGAGACTTGTCAGCTTTCAATGCTATTGCTTTCTTTTCTGTCTAGTGGTTGGTTTAATTTCCTCCCTTGCTTATGTTCCTGCTTCTCTACTATACTTGAGATGCTTTTTGTATCTTTAAAATCTCTGCCATTTTTTGTTTACTAATTTGACACTCGAGGGGACCAAGACTCAATTTTTGCTACTTCTGTTAGAGAATAGTCACTGCATGGAAGAGGTCATTCAGGCCATCGTGTCTATGCTTGGGTCTCCGAAGGAGTAATTCACCTAGTGCCACTCTCTACCTTTTCTATACATTTTTCCTTTTAAGATATTGATCCAATTTCTTTCTGAATGTCTTGATTGACTCTACCTCCATCACACTCTCAGGCAGTGCATTCCATACCCTCACAACTCACTTCATGAAAATACTTTATTTAAGCAATGTTGCCATTGCATCTTTGCCAATTACCTTAAATTTGTGCCCTCTGGTTACTCTACTAGTGGGAACAGTTTCTCTCTAGCTACTGTGTCCAGACTATCCTCGATTGTGACTGCATCAATTAAATCTTCTCTCAACCTTCTCTTCTCCAATATTCTCATTAATATGCATAACTAAAGTTCCTCATCTCTGGTACCATTCTCATGAAGCTTTTCTGCACCCACATAAATGCATTCACATCCTTCCTAAAGATATTTGGGTGACCCACTCTTCTGAATAAGGAGCACTTCAACTGTGGGGATGATTGGTGGTGGTGGAGGGGCTTTTTGTGCTCTTAACCATAAGAGCAGGGGCAGATGCTGGTGAGGGTGAGAAGAGGAATGGGGGGATTTCTAGTAGGTTTACTAGGCTGATGCCGGAGTTGAGGGGGTTGAGCTATGAGGAGAGGCTGAATAAACTAGGCTTGTACTCGTTAGAGTTTAGAAGAATGAGGGGAGATCTCATTGAGACGTATAAGATGATGAATGGGATGGATAGGATAGAGGTGGAGAGACTCTTCCCGCTCAGAAAGGATAGTAGGACTAGGGGGCACAGCCTCAAGATAAAGGGGGGGGTGGTTTAGAATGGAGTTGAGGAGGAACTTCTTCACTCAAAGGGTGGTGAATCTCTGGAATTCTCTGCCCGTTGAAGTGGTGGAGGCTACCTCGCTAAATATTTTTAAGACGCGGGTTGATGGGTTTTTGATAAGAGAGGGGATTAAGGGTTATGGGGAGAGGGCGGGAATGTGGAACTGTGCCACAACAGATCAGTCATGATCTTATTGAATGGCAGGGCAGGCTCGAAGGGCTAGATGGCCTACTCCTGCTCCTATTTCTTATGTTCTTATGTTCAGTCTCTCCTCCTCCTGGATGATGGGCACTGCAAGTAATGTCATTTCTCCGTATCCTGGCTGAGTGGTGCTGCAGATCCCAGACACCTACACCAGGTTGGGTGGTGTTGTCGGCAATCACAGTCATACTTCCTCCTGGTTGCATGGGGTGGCGCTGCAGATCCCAGATACGCCTCCTCCTGGCTGGGTGGCGCTGCAGATCCCAGATACGCCTCCTCCTGGCTGGGTGGCGCTGCAGATCCCAGATACGCCTCCTCCTGGCTGGGTGGCGCTGCAGATCCCAGATACGCCTCCTCCTGGCTGGGTGGCGCTGCAGATCCCAGATACGCCTCCTCCTGGCTGGGTGGCGCTGCAGATCCCAGATACGCCTCCTCCTGGCTGGGTGGCGCTGCAGATCCCAGATACGCCTCCTCCTGGCTGGGTGGCGCTGCAGATCCCAGATACGCCTCCTCCTGGCTGGGTGGCGCTGCAGATCCCAGATACGCCTCCGCCTGGCTGGGTGGCGCTGCAGATCCCAGATACGCCTCCTCCTGGCTGGGGGCTGGCGCTGCAGATCCCACATACGCTCCTCCTGGTTGGGGGTTGGCGCTGCAAATCCCAGGTCCTCCTCTTGCTGGGTGGCGCTGTTGTCGCGGTTTACTGCGGAATACGGCCAGCTGGCAGGACGGAGACTGCGGGGATGATGCCGGCACTTTTGTAGCGGCTGATCGGGCGGCTTTCTCGCTAGATGGCGGTGCCGAGTCGGCCTGGAGTGGAATGGACTGGGCGGGACCGACTAGGGAGGACGGGACGGGAGGGGGGCGGTGCAGGTGCCGCACAAACAGCAAACCTCACTCACACTTCACTCTCGCCATCAAGTGAGTTTGGTGCTAACAGGAGGGCGTGAGTTTAAATAAAAGAGGCAGCGAGGCAGACTTAACGTCGTGGAATTATAGTCGGGAGACCTAAGCAGAGTGGCCATGATCCCCCACTTACCGGGTCGGCTAAGGATGCTGTGGGTGGTGGCGGTGGTCGTCTTCCCCTCGCTGTGCCAGGCGCTGGAGGTAAAAGCGCTCGCGCATCACTTTACCAACGGACGGCTTTTCAAACCCGGGGAGCTCGAGCGGCTCTAACCGTCACTGCGGGGCTCACCGTCCCCGAGAGCAGGGGGAGGGGGCGCGGGGCTCACCGTCCCCGAGAGCAGGGGGAGGGGGCGCGGGGTTCGCCGTCCCCGAGAGCAGGGGGAGGGGGTGTGGGGGTTCGCCGTCCCCGAGAGCAGGGGGAGGGGGCGCGGGGCTCGCCGTCCCCGAGAGCAGGGGGAGGGGGCGCGGGGTTCGCCGTCCCCGAGAGCAGGGGGAGGGGGTGTGGGGGCTCGCCGTCCCCGAGAGCAGGGGGAGGGGGTGTGGGGGCTCGCCGTCCCCGAGAGCAGGGGGTGTGGGGGCTCACCGTCCCCGAACACAAGGGGGACAGGGGGTGCGGGGCTCGCCGTCCCCGAGCGCAGAGGGGGACAGGGGGCGCGGGGCTCGCCGTCCCCGAGCGCAGAGGGGGACAGGGGGCGCGGGGCTCGCCGTCCCCGAGCGCAGAGGGGGACAGGGGGCGCGGGGCTCGCCGTCCCCGAGCGCAGAGGGGGACAGGGGGCGCGGGGCTCGCCGTCCCCGAGCGCAGAGGGGGACAGGGGGCGCGGGGCTCGCCGTCCCCGAGCGCAGAGGGGGACAGGGGGCGCGGGGCTCGCCGTCCCCGAGCGCAGAGGGGGACAGGGGGCGCGGGGCTCGCCGTCCCCGAGCGCAGAGGGGGACAGGGGGCGCGGGGCTCGCCGTCCCCGAGCGCAGAGGGGGACAGGGGGCGCGGGGCTCGCCGTCCCCGAGCGCAGAGGGGGACAGGGGGCGCGGGGCACGCCGTCCCCGAGCGCAGAGGGGGACAGGGGGCGCGGGGCACGCCGTCCCCGAGCGCAGAGGGGGGAGGGGGCGCGGGGCTCGCCGTCCCCGAGCGCAGAGGGGGAGGGGGGCTCGCCGTCCCCGAGCGCAGAGGGGGGAGGGGGGCTCACCGTCCCCGAGAGGAGGGGGCGCGGGGCTCGCCGTGCCCGAGAGGAGGGGGAGAGGGCGAGGGGTTCATTGTTAGTGGGTGGGGTGAGGGATAGAGGGGAATCACTGAGTGGTGGGGGCGAGGTTCACCGTTCCTGGTTGGGGGGGATGGTGGAATTCGCCGTCCCTGAGTTGGGGCGTGAGGGAGAAATCACTGCCTCCTAAGGGTGGGAGTTGGTGTGGAGGGGGAAATCATTCCCTGAGGGCGTTGGACACGTTTAGCGCTGGGTTCGCTGTTTCTGATGGGGGCAAATGGGGTGGCTGATGTAGGGCGCGGGGTTCACTGTCCCGCTGTGATGTGGGATCAAGATAAACTCTTAACTCTCTCGCTTTTACCCATGATTAATTGCCCATTATTACTGCATGTAAACTCTCGATCATTCTTTCCCCATTCCCGTTTCATTGATGATCCGGTTTGGTTCCTGCATTCTCTTTGTTTAGATTTTGCCGGCTTCCTCACTAAAGTGAGGATGCTGTGCAGCAGGTAACAGAGGCAATTCTTTTTAACCCATTCACACTATTTCTTGATGTTGCCTCCCGCTCCATCCCAGGTTTATATTTTCTCCTTTTTTGAGTTGATGTTTTAAATCTCACATCAGATCGGAACGCCGCTGGCTGGCTGCCCCCAAAAAGATGGCGCCTCTGCAGTGCGCAAACATCCCCTGCCTGGGTTGTGCTCCAGTCTTTAATAACGTTTTTTATTTATATAAATTAATGTAAAATCGTTTTCCAAACTGATTCCTTTGTTTTTCAGTTTGCAGTATGAACGATTTTGTTGCATTAAAGAATGCATGTACTAGACACATTTCTGTGTTCAAGATGTATATTTAAAGACTATATAAATAAAGAAATAGGCTGGGAATAAAGATTGAGCAAGAAAAAACTGCCAGCAAAATGGAATGAGATTCAACCCACCTAAATCCTGACTTGGCTTCAATAGGAATGTCCACATTATAAGTCTTCCATATATGTCTCCTAGTATTTCTGTCTCTGCCCCATGTCGATTTTAAATTTCTATATTTTTAATTTTATGTGGCATTTTTTCAATCTGCCTTTAAATTTATCCGATATTATTTATGTCTGCCTGTTCTGTCCTGCAATTCTGGCTGTTTGCCAGTGTTTTTTAATTTGTCTGATTGGATTTTTGTTCTTGGTCCTTAACCTTCTCAATTTTTCGCCCTTTATTTTCATTTCCCAAATTGCTTTCTGTGTTGCTGTAATCCAAGAAGCTTTCATTTGACAGCCCAGCTAAAAATAGAAGCATGCCATTATAATTGGAGACAAAATTTTGTAAACATTTTGGATTTTGTCTTTGTAGTAGATTGATTCTTCAAATGATGGCTTTTTTTGTGGTATATTTCAATTTGTAGCTCTCATTTCATTATGAAATTTGGCATTGTTATAAATTCAACACCTAGTATTTGTCAAGGTGTCAAGTTCTTCCACGTTATGGCAAATCTTGACACAACACTGAAATAATTCTATTTTGAGTGACTAAAAGGCTTAACCTGCTGTGATGGCATTTTTGATCAGATTTTGCCTTATATGGTCTTGATTAGGGGGAAATAACTTTAGTCATGAAAATTAAAGCTTATGTGAGAATTATCTAAATTAATATGCACTGCAACAGAAAAATCAAACTCAAACTGGCAACGCAAACAAGGTCAGTCGTATGTCTGATTCAAACATCAGAACTGCTTCCAGCATTTTGTATTTTTGAGCTGCTGTAGCATTTACCATCGTAATTTCATAAACATTTCAAAGTGGATTGCATTTTGAAGTGTCCTGAATATTATGTAGGAGTTTGGATATGTAAGCATTGAGTTCAGTATTGGTTATTGGTGTTTTTCTTATGCAATGGATGTGACTTCCGGGCTAATAAAGCCATATAAAATATACTTTCCTTTTGTTGCAGTTTTGTAAGGGTCTTTTTCTTAGATATTCATTATAAAGAGAATGCATGCTGCATCAAAGCTGAGCTATTCTGCATATTTGTACGTACAAATCAAACCAAGTGGATTATCATGGCTCCCATTTTTCAAATGGACTGAGTTATTGTCATAAACCTTGGAAGTGAACTGATTCTAATGAATTTTCTGCATTATATGAATAGGAACAAGTGGAATGTAGGAAACAAAGAGCTGTTGTCACACCCATCTGTTCACAGGCAACAAAGTTGTCAACTTTTAATGAAGCATTCTTGCTGGTGGGTGAGGTGGATGAGGCTACTTGCCAAGATATCCTACCATTTACAAAAAGATGAAAACTCACTGCTCCCCACAAACCACCTGTGTGCAATTTGTAATGTTCTCATCTAGCTCCACGGACCATTACATTAAATCCAAAGCATGGTGCATTCAATCAGGAGGAATTTTCAAGAGTCATTTTTGCTGTTCATAATTTAGAAACTTCAGTAAGTTATTTTCTGACTCTGCCTCATTCAGTTAAAGAATCAGGCCAAAGACAGTTCATAGGTTTGAATTTCTAGTCTATGCTGAGATATATTATCTCAATTAGAATGACCATGGCAAGTTCTGCAATCAACTATCCAACCATGCCTACTGTGCTTGCCAATATTAATTAATATGTGGGTATTTTCCAGTAACTATTAATTATTTTATAGCCTGAATCCTAGCTTGTACTTTTTCCCCTCTGTCCCCACCCAAACTCAGCTGCTGTGACATTTGGTGCACACATCAAATTTCTTGGCCTTCATCTCAGTTTCACACAAGCTGACGGTTAGATGACCCACTTTATGAATATCCAAAGCTATTCATTGAGTCCTTTTTGTCTTTTATTTCTATTGCACAGAAATTGGAATGCACTTGGAGCTTGTGCGGCAAAAATGCTTTGAACGTATTACTAATTGTTTTTTCCTTTCGTGAATTGAAAAAAAAATGAAGTGGCTAGATTGTGGGCCATGTTAAGATTGGAATCAATTGGCCTCTGATTCCATCTTCATAATGCTGTTGCAAAGCACTGATGTCAGCTGATGTAGCTCAGGGCAAAAGGGTTCCCCTCCACGCCACTCACCATCCTAACTTGAAAATAGTTGCTGGGTCAAAATCCTGAATTTCCTCCCTAACTGCATTGTGGGTCAACCCATTGCACGGACTGCAGCGATTCAAGAAGGCAGCTCTCAACACCATCTCGAGCGCAACTAGGAATGGGCAGTAAATGCTAGCCAGCCAGGGATGCCCATGTCCCACAATTGAATAAAAAAAGGTTTTGTTGTTACCATCTTTCACACGCTGCAGAAAATGATTTATATGCTTGTGTTCCTCTTAGCCAATCAGAACAGCAGCAGCAGCACCTTGACTTAACTGTTTATGCTGGGAAATGGTGGGATGGGGAGCATGAAAGATGGGAGAAACTGTTAGAATATTATCCCTTAACATTAAAAACAATGGATTTAACTTGAGAAATTATTACAAATGGCATAATCCAAGTGTCAATTAAACTCCACTATAAACATTAATTTTTTGGTTATTTTGAATATATTTCCGGCAAGACCCAAGCCTGAGTACACAAAGACAGCAAAAAAACTTTTTTTAAAAGGCTAGTTTGATTGAAAAATAAAAAAAACTTCAGAATAATGGTGTGCTCATGCTGCCAGCACGTTTCCTTTCATTATTGAATTATAGGTCATGAGAAGTAATTTATTGTACCTAAATTAACCTTCTATTGCACATGTTGCAAAGGGCTACCATCTATTCTGGTCATAATTCAGAGGAAGTCACCTTGCTGCCACCTTGTGTGGCATAAACCCACCAAAGTAACGTTTATTTATCAGTCACAAATAAGGTTTACATTAACACTGCAATGGCGTTACTGTAAAATTCCTTTAGTCGCCACAATCTGGCATCTGTTCGGGTCAGTGCACCTAACCAGCATGTTTTTCAGAACATGGGAGGAAACCGGAGCACCCGGAGGAAACCCACGAAGACACGGAAAACGTGCAACCTCCACACAGACCCAAGCCAGGAATCAAACCCTGGTCCCTAGCGCTGTAAAGCAGCAGTGCTAACCACTGTACTACCATGCCACCCAAGTGCATTTTTTGAAAGCTATTTAATGCTATACCCACCATGGGTAATAAAAGTTGTGCATCCGGGTTAGTTAAATTCTGTCTTTTACAGGGACTTAAAGCCAGAACTCCATCAAAACAATTGTCTTTTTAACGTAATTAATAATTTCAGTGTCAACAATAGATTTTTTTCCCCTTGCATTTTTTTGAAGATATTTGTTGTCCATTGTTCATTATTTTACAAGCTTTTGCCAACATAATAGTCACCATTCTAGTGGGAATTAAAAAAACAAGTGATAGAGATGGGTGAAATTACTCCCATTCTCTTTTCAAAGCTATGTGGCACACAATGAAAACTTGATGTGTTGTGGTCAAATCTGTTTGAAAGTTATTTGAAAGATTACTTGTGCGGAGATAATTTGTGCAACAACTGTGTTGAGACCACATTTAGATGGAGACAACTTCAAAAAAGGTTGTGTTAAATAAGTGCAGTAGTTTTGATGTATATTTGAAGCATCGTAGAATAATGTCTAATATATCTATATTGGACGGTCATGCGCACCTTAAGTTATTGAACATAAGAAATAGGAGCAGGAGTAGGCCATCTAGCCCTTCGAGCCTGCCCCGCCATTCAATAAGATCATGGCTGATCTGAAGTGGCTCAGTCCCACTTTCCCGCTTTCTCCCCATAACCCTTAATCCCCTTGCCTACAAAAACCTATCTACCCGCGTCTTAAATATATTTAGCAAGGTAGCCTCCACCACTCCAACGGGCAGAGAATTCCAGAGATTCACCACCCTTTGAGTGAAGGAGTTCCTCCTCTTCTCTGTTCTAAACTCCCCCCTCCCCCCCATCTTGAGGCTGTGCCCTCTAGTCCTGCTGTCCTTTCTGAGCGGGAAGAACCTCACCACCTCTACCCTATCCATCCCTTTAGAACATAGAACATTACAGCGCAGAACAGGCCCTTCGGCCCACGATGTTGTGCCGACCAGTTAAAAAACAATGACCCACTAACCTAAACCAATCCCTTTTCGTCCATAAACCTATCCACAGATCTCTTAAACGCCCCCAAACTAGGCGCATTTACAACCTCAGCAGGCAGGGCATTCCAATCCCTCACCACCCTCTGGGTAAAGAACCTACCCCTGACATCCGTCCTATAACTACCCCCCCTTAATTTAAAGCCATGCCCCCTCGTGCTAGCTTTCTCCATCTGAGGAAAAAGGCTATCACTGTCCACCCTATCTAAACCTCTAATCATCTTATATGTTTCAATAAGATCCCCTCTTAGCTGCCTTCTTTCCAGTGAAAACAACCCCAAATCCCTCAGTCTCTCCTCATAGGACCTCCCCTCCATACCAGGCAACATCCTGGTAAACCTCCTCTGCACCCTCTCCAAAGCCTCCACATCCTTCCTGTAATGTGGGGACCAGAACTGCACACAGTACTCCAAGTGCGGCCGCACCAGAGTTGTGTACAGTTTCATCATCTTATACGTCTCAATAAGATCCCCCCTCATCCTTCTAAACTCTAACGATTACAAGCCCAGTCTATTCAGCCTCTCGTCATAGCTCAACCCCCTCAACTCCGGTATCAGCCGAGTGAACCTCCTCTGCACTCCCTCCAAGGCCAAAATATCCTTGCGTAAGTGCGGCGACCAAAACTGCACAAAGTACTCCAGCTGTGGCCTCACCTGTGCCCTGTACAGTTGCAGCAAGACCTCCCTACTTTTATATTCAATCCCCCTCGCTATGAAGGCCAGTATCCCATTTGCCTTCCTGACCACCTGCTACACCTGTAGGCTGGGTTTTTACGACTCATGCACAAGGACCCCCAGGTCCCTCTGCACCATCGCATGCTGCAGCTTTTCGCCCTGTAAGTAGTAGTCCTTCCTACTATTATTCCTGCCAAAGTGGATAACCTCACACTTGCCAACATTGTATTCCATCTGCCAGGTCCTCGCCCACTCGCTGAGCCTATCTAGATCCCTCTGCAGACTTTCCACACGCTCCGCACAATTTGCTGTTCATCTTTGTGTCATCAGCAAATTTTGACACCTTACACTCGGCTCCCTCCTCCAGATCATCTATATAAATGGTAAATAGCTGAGGCCCCAGCACCAATCCCTGGGACACTCCACTAGTCGCCAACCACCAATCCGAATAGCGCCCATTGACACCCACTCTCTGCCTCCTATTTGACAGCCAATCCCCTATCCACGCTAACACCTTACCCCCAACTCCATGCCCCCTAAGTTTCTGTAACAACCTTTTGTGCGGCACCTTATCAAATGCCTTCTGAAAATCGAGAAACACCACATCCACCGGTTCCCCTCTATCCACTGCACTAGACACATCCTCATAGAATTCCAATAAATTCGTCAGACACGACTTTCCCTTAACGACTCCGTGTTGCGTCTGCTCTATCAAACAATTCTTCTCAAGATGCCTCGCTATTTCCTCTTTGATTACGGATTCAAGCATTTTTCCTACAACAGACGTTAAACTAACTGGCCTATAATTCCCTGCCTTTTGCCTGCTACCCTTTTTAAACAGCGGCGTAACATTAGCCGTTTTCCAATCTTCTGGCACTTCCCCGGAATCCAGCGAGGTTTGGAAAATAATCACCAAGGCATCCACTATCACCTCTACCATTTCCTTCAGATCCCTTGGATGCATTCCATCTGGTCCTGGGGACTTGTCCACCATCAGTCCCTCTAGTCTGTCGAGCACTGCCTCTCTAGTAACAATGATCTCATTCAGGCCCTCCACTCCTACCATCTTTCCATCGTTAACACAATGAACATGGGTGAATACTCAAATATCTTTTTTCTCTAACAGTTCACACAATAAAATGGCCTAGGTTTGTCTGGTTACTTGGAATTATATACATTCCGAGACTAGAAAAGGCAGGTAACCATGGTTTGCAATAGGCAGTATTTGTGCGTTCAATGCTGTATAGACTGGTGTATATTTTAGGCTATTGGCTAAAGTCAAGAGTCTTGCCATTTTTGTTTTCATGAGTTTAGCCTAGTGCTGTTAATCAGCCAGGAGTGTTTCCACGTAGTGGACATAAAACACGGGAAGATTACATACATGACAGGCAAGACTGTCCTTTAATCATAGTGTTCATAGCAGTATCCCTATTTAGTCATGTTACGTTTTCTGGCAATATAACATGACTCTTTCTGCATCCCTGTTATAAGATATAGGTAAACCTGGCCAGGTAGCTCTTAATCCCCATCTTAGCTAAGCATCACTTTTGCAGAGGAGAGTCGCGTATTGTGGTGATAGCTGACTGAATTTTGAGCTGTTGCATCAAATTGTTGATATTTTTTACCGAACAGTAATTTGTCCCATCAGGATGAAATTTTGTTTTGGTGTGTTAGAAGGGTCCATGTCTCCAAATAAATTGACTTGAGGAGGAGGAGGAATTTCTTCAGTCACGGTAGTGAATTTTTGGAATACTGCACCCCAGGGTATGTCACTGAAAGTATTCAAGAGTGATTTTGGTAGAATTCTAGATGTGAATAACATCAAGGGACAGCATGGGAAAATGGTATTGGTGCAGGATCAGCCAGAATCAAGTTTGAATGGCTGAGCAGTTTCAAGAGGCCAGATGGCCTACTCCTATTTCCTTTATGTTCAGCTGTCATGTATCTCTTTCACCCTCTTTGGGATTTATGATGAATGCATTAGGACAGTAGCACTTCTGAGTTGGAAATATGATCCTGGGTTAAGGAAGCAAGGCTGGAATTCAGGAATATTATGTGAGGCCTTACTTTCTATATATTATATTAACACAGACCTGTTGCTGTTTGGGGTCAACCTTTTAATCCATGCACGTGAATTAGTGCTGCATTGCTTTGCAGAATGTTTGAATCTTTCAATGAAATGTAGATTTGGAATGCGTCACTTGCTTTATTTGAAGTGCCAATTAATTCTGGTACTATTCAGGCTCCAATCACCACTGTAAATTTAGTGTTGCTTGGGAACTATCGCCATATTGCATTCTGATTTGCAATTTGTGACTTGGAAGCTGCACAAGATGTTTTGTAAATGCTAGCCTAACAAGCAATGTGTAATGTAATTCGCTAGCCACTTACATTGCTGAAAATATCAACTTGTGAGCTTTAATTTTGAGTAACTTTTGTAGTTTGTTTTTTTTTGTTGTGTCCTTAATGTAATTCTGAAATGTACATTAAGAAACTGTCCACATTTGTGGAATAGTGCAATTCTAAAATTTACACTGAGAAACTGTCCACGCTTTGGAAGTTTGTGTGCTGTTGACAATACCACTAGTTCAAAATGGCATCCAGGTAACATGGAAACGCAAAGATGTTAATTTCTTTTCTCAACTTTCTATTTCTCCTTCTCCCATTCCTATCCTCCTCAGAGTAGAGCAGAGGGATGTACTCATTGTGTTATGAACAGTGCCTTAATCTTGATGGCAAGTTATGAAAAATGAGATCACTTGTTGCTAAATAGTCTTGTAGTGACTTTGTTCAAGGTAAATGTCAATTCAAAAGGTTACAGCTCTACAAAATTTATATTTTCATTGATCTCGATCTTTCTTTGGCATGTTTAATTTACTTGTGTTCTGGCACACATCAAATGGGTAAGAGCGCAGTAAGTCTTTTGTATTTGATAAAAAAGATAAGCAGCAGGATTGTTTGAGGCTTGGAAATGGCTCCTTTTAAAGGGGAGCATTTTTTGGTGAATCTTGTGAACAAGGTAAAGTCGTCAAGATTGTATGAAAGAAAACATCTCTCAGAAAATGTTGTAGCCTGATATTTAAAACCAACCTGAGATTAATATCCTGAGACAAATGTAGCATTTTCTTTCAACCAATCTGGTGTTTAATCAGCCTGCAGGCAATATCTTTTACTTTCAAGCATGGCAGGTTTTCAGTGCTGAATCTTGTCATGTACAAAAACGCTCTTGGAGGCAAGATTTTGCACCTGCTGAAAGAATTTTCCATTTTCTTGCCCTTTTCGTGCACCAGTGGTGTTCATATTTCTGATTTGACTTTAGTTGGCATTTAGCTTCAGAATAAATTTAACTTACCAAGATAAGTTGCAGCTTGTTCTGAAGCATGTTGCAGATAAATCATTGGACTGGATAACATAGCACCTATATAGAATGGCAAACTGTTTCCAAATGTACTTTTCTGTAGGAGAAGTAGATGCAGGGTCAAGGATACCACAGAAGGGCACCATCAAGGTTGAGAAGCAGCAGGCAGTCAGAGTGGTGGGTGCCTGGAACACACTGCCAGAGGATGTGGTGGAAGTGGGCAACATTTTAAGTGGCATTTAAATGGGTACATGAATAGGGAAGGAATAGAAGGATATGGATCAAATAAGAGCAAAAGGTTTTTTTTAAAGTTACGGCATCATGATTAGCATAGGCTTGGAGGGCCCAAGGGCTTGTTCCTGTGTTGTACTTTTCTTTGTTCCTTGTTTTAAATCAAGTAGTATTGATAGATAAAGCTAAATTTTATCCACATATTGGTTTAGTGTTGACTGGTTTACACTCCTCAATTACGTTCGGTAAACACTTTTTTTTCCTTCTGTCCATGTGAGCAAACAATTCTTTCAAACTACTAACCGTCAAACATATTCCTTTCCAGTAGAAATTCTTGCTCAGTACCTTCTGCTGCTCATGTCAAGCTAATTTGCAAACAATCAGTTTTGAAAACATGACTTGTTCCTCCAGCATGCAGATTGCACAAAAGAGCTGACAACAAAAACTGGTCACCCTCTGGATGTGCCACAGGATGGTGAATTGGTATTTTTAAAAATCAAATGTATTCTAGCTTGTTCTGATGAGATTTCCCTTGCCAAGCCCTACTCCTCCCACTATTATAAAGACTGTAGAATATTTAGAAGTTTTCTCACATTGTTAGGCCAGTTGCGGCTCTTTCCTACAGCAGTGATATTACTTAGTGTTATAGTCCAGTTTTACTGGGTTGTGAAATTGGACATGTTCTAGTTTTCTTTGTGCCTAATACGTAGTTTGTTTTTTGTTTTACCCAGTAGGAAAACTGGGGTTCTGCGGGTTCTTTTGTTTATTTTCGGACCGAGTATCACTGTGTTTCTAAATACAGGTTGATCTCTGAAATTTTGTTGCTTGAATTTCAAATACAAACACGTCAACTGAGTACATCTTTCAGTATTTTTAGCTCTTTCTGCATCAGAGTTTCAGACCAAATTTAGGTTATGAACGTCTGGATCATATTCTCAACTTTGAGCTAATTTTAAATCCTGTTAAATATAAAAGTGCTGCAGACTGAGCATAGAAAGAAAATGGAGTACTTTTGAATTCTTATACATTGACAAGGATGAAGGAATTCAATTGCAGTTATAAATTATATAATCCCTAAAATGTTATCCTTGATACAGTACCAGTATTGTAACATAATGGGTTGGGATAGCTGCATCCATAAGAGCAATTAGATTGTTGTAAAGCATTTTGCCAGATAGTACATATTAATGTTCTGGGCTGTGTTAGAAGGTGTCGCATGACTGAGCATAGATAAGTGATTCTGAAATGTGAGTTGAGATATTTGCTGGGCTTGCATGCTTTAGAGTTATTGGATTGTCATAAAGCATTCTGTCAAGCCTAGTGTTACTCCAAGTCCTCATTTAAGATTCATTAATTGTGGGGGAGAAAAGCTTTTTAGTGTTATAGTCAGCAGTAGAGAAAATGGAGGAGACAGATCCTTTCGTACTTGGAAGCTGATGGATAGATAATTTGTTGGATTGATACAGGTTTTATCTGAGCTGCCATTTCATGCATTAGTTAATTAAACTTGTCCAAGATTCTGTTCTTGAGTTGACCGCAAGGGAGTAGACAGTAGAGAAGAGAATATTAGTTTTCTTCCCAATCTCAAACTGGGCGATCTAGTTAAGGTTTAGAATCTTGCTTTATGGGAAAGATATGTCCTATTGTTCTACAATGCTGGCTGTTAGATCAATCATGCGTTGTGCTGTCAAGTTATTTGAGGTTTTTTGCAATCACCTGGTGTTTCCATAAACCAAGAATGCATGAACATGGCAGGAATGGAAGCAATGTACCTACAACCACCATTATACCATTGCAAGACTGAAGGATGACAAAGCTGTTTTTCCCCCCAAACAATTTCCCTATATCAGCAATCTGGAAAGCGTGGTGTATGCACAATTTTAGCTAGTATGTACATTATTCCATATTAACTCCTGGCAGAGGTTGCTGTAACCAGGTTTGATTTCTTGGTTCTACTAGTTTCTCAAATTAATTAGGAATAGGAATCACTGCTTGTCTTAGATTACTAAAATTGAATATCTCACTATTTACTACATCTCCTGAATAAACGTTTTCTGTTACAGTTTGGCTCGGGCTTTCACATCACTGTGATTGCTTAAGATTGTTCCTCTTTCCTCCCTGTTATTGTCTGACAATGAGAATGAGTGTATTAGTTTTCACATTTGATTTGCAAGTCTTTGCTTAACTTCCCCCTTGCTCAAAACTGAGATTTTCCCTCATGATGAGCCAGGGAAATGCTTGTGATAATTGTCTTGTGCTAACTAATTTTACATCTAACTGTAACAACACTGAAGCTTTTGTTTGAAGTAGAACTGAAGAAAATACACTTCATTGGGTGACCTCTTCTGTCTTGACCTGCAACTAACAATTGGATGCTTGACAAAGGAGGTACACAAGTATCTCATTACTGTCAGTTTGTTTGCCCAGATCTAAATGACTCTGGGAGTAGTTAGATATATCCATTACAGTACGAAACAAGATTAAAGAAATATACAGTACAGGTTTGGGAAAATTTAATAATTCCTTTATCCATTTTCTGATCCAGCTACAGGACTTCCTTTGAGGGAAGTATTTTGAGGTGCATTAACTTAATTCCAACAGAAAGCTCAATACCTCTCAAACTTCTGGGTACATTATTCAAAAAATTCTTATGTTTCAGACTATATATTAGCTTTTTCAAAAGAAACTCAACCTGAAATTGTCAAGGGTTATGGTTATGAGCAGGAAAGTGGAGTTAAGGCCACGATCAGATAATCCATGATATTATTGAGTAGGGAAGCAGGCTTGAGGGCCAAAAAGCCTGCCTGTGTTCCTATTTCTTCAGATAAGCTGCATCAGCCCACCTACTCTGCAGTAGAAAAATTACAAGGGTGTATAGATTGAAGTAAAAATTATATGGCTTTAACAATGCAAAGTTGTTGATAGAAACCACCAAATAGCCAGGATTGTTTGGGGGGTGGGGGGAAATGCCATGTAGCCTATACACTTTGCACGCCAAATGACATGTATATTTTTATTTGTTCACAGAATGTGAGTGTTGCTGTCTATGCCAGTATTTATTATCATTCCTAATTGCCCTTGAGAAAGTCCATCTGGTGTAGGTAAATCCACTCTGCTGTAGGGCAGAGGTTTGGCAAGGCAGAATTTTGACCTAGCAACCATGAAGGAATGGTGATAGCTTAAGGCTTGGAGGGAAATTTGAAGCTCGCCATATTCTCATATATCTGGTGACTTTGTCCTTCTAGGTAGTAATGGTCATGAGTTTGGAATGTGCAGTTGAAGGAGAGTTAGTGAGTTGCTGCAGTGCACCTTGTAGATGGTCCATAGTGCTGCCACTGTGCATCAGTAATGGAGGAAGTGTTTATTATGGTTGATGCGGAGTGAATTAATTGGGCTACTTTGTCGTGATGGTGCTGAATTTCTTGAAGTTGCACTCATCAAGGCAAGTGGAGATTATTCCATCACATCCCTGATTTGAGCCCTATACAGCAAATATCTGCAGTTTTGATCATGTGATGGAGGGAAAAATCAGTAAACAAGATGTTTAGAACTAGGACACAACACTGAGGAGCTTCTGCAGTGATATGCTGGGACAGAATGATCTCCAACAACCAAAATCATCATCCTTTTGTGCTGGTTATGACTTTAACCAGAGAAGTTTCCTCCAATTCCCATTGGCAAATAAATGAGGCATGCAGAAATGGAACGGCGATAATTATGGGGGATTTCAATCTACATATTGATTGGTTGACCCATGTCGGACGCGGGGGGCTTGGAAGAGTTCTTGGAATGCTGCCGGGATAGTTTCCTTGAACAGTGTGTAATGGAACCGTCGAGGGAGCGAGCTATCTTACATCTGGTGTTGTGTAACAAGGCAGGTAGAATTAGAGACCTTGTTGTGAGGGATCCTCTTGGGAAGAACGATCATTGTATGGTTGAGTTTTTGATGCAGATGGAGGATGAGAAAGTAGGGTCCCGGACCTGTGTCCTCTGTTTGAACAGAGGGGAGTACGATAGGATGAGAGAGGAATTGGCAAATGTAGATTGGGGGTGCAGATTGATCAGTAGGACTGCTGAGGAACAGTGGAGGATCTTTAAGGAGATCTTTTTCGGTGCTCAGAAGAAATTTATTCCGATGGTAAAGAAGAATCGTGGGAGAAGGGATAATCAGCCATGGTTAACGAAGGAGATAAAGGAGAGTATTAAATTAAAAGCTGATGCATTTAGAGTGGCTAAAAGTAGTGGGCGAGTAGAAGATTGGGAGAGGTTTAAAAATCAACAAAGATTGATGAAGACGATAAAGAAAGGAAGGCTAGATTATGAAGCTAAACTAGCACTAAATATAAAAAAGGATAGTAAGAGTTTTTATAAATATATAAAGAGGAGGAGGCTGGCTAGGGATGTTGGACCCTTAGAGGATGAGAGGGGGGATTTAGTGGTGGGGGATGAGAAAATGGCTGAGGCCTTAAATAAGTTTTTTGCCTTGGTCTTCATGGAGGAGGACGTGAATAGTTTGCCGGGTATTAAAGATAGGAGGATGGTGGGAGTTGAGGGCCTGAATGCGATCACAGTCACTAGAGAGGTAGTGCTTGATCGGCTAGCGGGACTGATGGTGGACAAGTCCCCAGGACCGGATGGAATGCATCCCAGGGCTCTGAAGGAAATGGCAGAGGTGATAGTAGATGCCTTAGTGATTATTTTCCAAACCTCGCTGGATTCTGGGGAAGTGCGGGAAGATTGGAAAATGGCTAATGTTACGCCACTGTTTAAAAAGGGTAGCAGGCAAAAGGCAGGGAATTATAGGCTGGTTAGTTTAACGTCTGTTGTGGGAAAAATGCTTGAATCAGTCATCAAAGAAGAAATAGCGAGGCACCTTGAAAAATTGTTTGATAGAGCAGACGCAACACGGATTCGTTAAGGGAAAGTCGTGTCTGATGAATTTTTTGGAATTCTGAGGATGTGACTAGTGCGGTAGACGGAGGGGATCCAGTGGATGTGGTGTTTCTCGATTTTCAGAAGGTGTTTGATAAGGTGCCACACAAAAGGTTGCTTTAGAAGGTTAGGGGGCATGGAGTTGGGGGTAAGGTGTTAGCGTGGATAGAGGATTGGCTGTCTAATAGGCAGAGAGTTGGTATCAATGGGTGCTATTCGGATTGGCGGTTGGTGACTAGTGGAGTGCCCCAGGGATCGGTGCTGGGGCCTCAGCTATTTACCATTTATATAGATGATTTGGAGGAGGGGGCTGAGTGTAGGGTGTCGAAATTTGCTGATGACACAGATAAGTGGAAAAGCAAATTGTGCGGAGGGTGTGGAAAGTCTGCAGAGGGATCTAGATAGGCTAAGCGAGTGGGCGAGGACCTGGCAGATGGAGTACAATGTTAGCAAGTGTGAGGTTATCCACTTTGGCAGGAATAATAGTAGGAAGGACTACTATTTAAAGGGCGAAAAGCTGCAGCATGCTACGGTGCAGAGGGACCTGAGGGTCCTTGTGTATGAGTCGCAAAAACCCAGCCTACAGGTGCAGCAGGTGATCAGGAAGGCAAATGGGATGCTGGCCTTTATAGCGAGGGGGATTGAATATAAAAGCAAGGAGGTCTTGCTGCAACTGTACAGGGCACTGGTGAGGCCGCAGCTGGAGTACTGTGTGCAGTTTTGGTCGCCGTGCTTGCGCAAGGATATTTTGGCCTTGGAGGGAGTGCAGAGGAGGTTCACTAGGCTGATACGGAGATGAGGGGGTTGAACTATGAAGAGAGGCTGAATAGACTGGGTTTGTACTCGTTGGAATTTAGAAGGATGGGGGGGGGGTCTTATAGAGACTTATAATGAAGGGGATTGACAGGGTAGAGGTAGAGAGATTCTTCCCGCCTAGAAAGGACAGCAGGACTAGAGGGCACAGCCTCAAGATAAGTGGGGGGGGGGGGGGGGGGGGGGGGCAGTTTAGAACAGAGATGAGGAGGAACTTCTTCACTCAAAGGGTGGTGAATCTCTGGAATTCTCTGCCCATTGATGTGGTAGAGGCTACCTCGCTAAATATATTTAAGACACGGGTGGATAGGTTTTTGGTAGGCAAGGGAATTAAGGGTTATGGGGAGAAAGCAGGAAAGTGGAACTGAGCCACTTCAGATCAGCCATGATCTTAATGGCGGGGCAGGCACGAAGGGCTAGATGGCCTACTCCTTCTATTTCTTATGTTCCTATGTTATGTTATTATGCTTTAATCTTGTTAGGGCACCTTGATGCCACAGTCTGTCAAATGCCGCTTTGATGTCAAGGACAGTCACTCTAAGCTCATCTTAGTTCAAACTTGGATTCATACTTGGATCAATGCTGTGATTTTTCACATAGTTGGGTGAATGAAGTCCATGGACACCGAGAAGACACTACACCAGAGTAAGCTTAGACATTGTACAGTTGGGAATTTGGTTCAGGTGGAAATAAGTACTGAAGGGGTGCTCCTTTTTCTTATTTTCGTCTTCAGTTAAGTGAGTTTTTTTTTTCCATTGCCTGTAAGCTAGAAGAGTGCAACTTTCTATCAATTTATGTGTAAATTATTAACCAATTGACTCATTAAGTTAGGTTAGACCGAAATTGTAGGGCTGGTGGTGTGCTGCAACTGCAGCATGTGGAAATATTTTTTGTTTGATTTACTGTCATATGTATTAGTATACAGTGAAAAGTATTGTTTCTTGCAAAGCGTGCCATTCATAGAGTACATAGGGGAGAAAGAGAGGATGCAGTGTTACAGTCATAGCTAGGGTGTAGAGAAAGATCAGCTCAATATAAGATTGGTTTGTTCATTGGAAAGAGGTTGTTCCTGAGTGGAAGCAATGTACTACAACCATATCTGTAGTACAAGTCGGGAAGATAATAGAGTAGTGGTACTGTCACTGGACTAATAATCCAGAGGGCCAGCCTAATGCTCTGGAGACATGGTTCAAAATTCCACCAAGGCAGCTGGTGGAATCTGAATTCAACTAATGAAAAAATCTGCAATATAAAGCTCTTTTCATTAAGAAACAATTTTTTAAAAATCTAGTTCACTAATGTCGTTTAGGAAAGGAAACTTGCCATCCTTATCTAATCTGACCTACGTGCAAGAAAAAGGACTGCAGGTTGAATGACCGGGCTGGTCATTGCATCATGGTGGAGAGAGCGAGGAGGAATTATGATAAAGATAGGCAACGATATAGTCAGGGCCATAGATGATATTCTCTGTAGCCATGTTCAGGAGCTCCAAAGCTTGTGTTGCCTGCCTGATACCAGAGTTGAGGATAAAGTGGCACAGTGGTTGGCACTGCTTCCCCTAAGCACCAGAGACCTGGGTTCAGTTCCAGCTTCGTTTTCAATTCTCCCCATGTCTGCATGGGTTTTCTCCCACACTCCAAAGATGTGCAGGTTAGGTTAATTGGCCATGTTAAATTGTCCCTTTTTGTCAGGGGAACTAACAGGGTAGATGTACAGGGTTACAGGGACAGGGCCTGGGTGGGATTGTTGTCAGTGCAGGCTCAAAGGGCGGATTGGCCACCATCTGCACTGTACGGATTCAAGGAGTACTTGATTTGGGAAAGGAGGGATCCAGTTGTTGTGGTCCTCATGGGAACTAATGTCACAGATGCAACCAGAAATGTGTTCCACTAGAGTCCAGACTTAAAAAGCAGAACAGCAAAATATTCACCTCTTGATTGTTAACTGAGCCATATGCCAATTGGCATAGAGTCAAGCAGATTAGGTAATTAAACACGTGGTTTAGAGTGGTGTGCGAAGTAGGGGTTTCATGAGGTACTGACGTCAGTATTCAAGGAAGGGTGAGCCATTCCATTGGGCTTGGCTCCACTTGAACTGGATCGGGACCAGTTTCCTGGCTTATTGTATAATTAAGGCTGTGGAAGGGCTTTAAACTAATGGGAGATGGTTCATGTGACAGGATATTTAGAAATCCAGAGACAGAACAAAGCATCAGAGCTGTATGAACAAAGACCAGCAGAGTGGGACATGAAGGGAGTTTAACAAGAATTGTAATCAGTGAAACAGGCCATGGTTGGGATGAGAAGTAAAATAAAATAAAGATACATTGTCTAAATGCAGAAAGCATCTGCAATAAGATAGATGAACTAGTGGCACAAATAGAGGTAGATGATTTGGATCTAATCACCATTGCAAAGACATGGTTTTATATCCCAGGGTACCAAAATATTTTGGTAAAGCAGACAATGGCAAATGAGGAACATGGCCCTGACAGTAAAGGATGATGTGGCAGATGGAATACAGTGTGGAAAAGTGTGAGGTCATGCATTTTGGAAAAGGAATGGAGGCATAGACCATTTTCTAAATGGGAAAATGCTTAGGAAGTCAGAAACATAAAGGGACTTGAGAGTCATCTTTCAAGATTCTCTTGAGGTTAATGTGCAGGTTCAGTTGGCAATTAGGAAGGCAAATGCAATGTTAGCATTCATGTGAAGAGGGCTAGAATACAAGAGCAGGAATGTACTTCTGAAGCTGTATAACATTCTGGCCAGGCCCCATTTGGAGTATTATGAGCAGTTTTGGGCCCCAGACTTAAGAAAGGATGTGCTGGCCATGGAAAGGGTCTGGAGGAGGTTCACAAGAATCTTCTCTGGAAAGAAGAGCTTGTCATATGAGGAACGGTGGAGGACTCTGGGTCTGTACACATTGGAGTTTAGAAGGATGAGGAGCGATCTTATTGAAACTTACAGGATGCTACAAGGCCTGAGTAGACTGAACGTGGAAAGGATGTTTCCACTAGTAGGAAAACCTAGAGCCAGAGGGCACAACCTCAGGCTAAAGAGACGATCCTTTAAAACAGAGCTGAGGAGGAATTTCTTCAGTCAGAGTGGTGAATCTGTGGAACTCTTGCGTGAGAAGACTGTGGATGCCAGGTCATTGAGTGTCTTTAAGACATAGAGAGGTTCTTGATTAATAAGGAGATCAGGGATTATGGGGAAAAGGCAGGAGAATGGGGATGAGAAAAAAGTCAGCTATGATTGAATAGCAGAGGGGCCGAGTGAGCTAATTCTGCTCTTATGTCTTATGGCCTTATGACAAGGATATTAATAAGAAAGGATCTGGCCTTTGGAGATCATGAAATTGAATCAATGTGAGTGGAAAATAGGAATAGCAAGAATCAGAAGAAACTACTGGGAGTAGTTTATAGGCTTCTAGTGATAGTTGGGCAAAACATTAAACAAGGGAGTTATTGGAGATTCCAACAAAGAAACGTAACAGTTATGGGGGGACTTTAATCTTCTTATAAACTGGGACAATCAAATTAGCAAGAGTGACTCAAGATGAGTTAATGTTTTGTGACATTTTCTTGGAGTAACACATGGAACCAACTAGGGATAAAGCTATTTTAGATTTAGTATTGTATAATTAGGCAGCATTATTTAGTAATGTAGCAAAAGATCCACTGAAAAATTGTGATCATAATACCTTTGAATTCAGTGTTAAGTTTGAAAGTGACAAAGTCCAATTACAAACAAGAATCTTAAACTTAAACAAAGCCATCCACTTGGGTATGAGGGGAGAACTAGCTAAGGTTAATTGGGTAGACTAAAAGATATGAAGATAAATAAACAGTAGGAAACTTATGAAGAAACAATTCAAGACGTGACAAAAATTTTTTCCATTGAAAAACAAAAATTCAGCAAAAAGGTCCATCTGTTGTTCACTCAGTAAGTTAAGGATGGTGTTAAATTATGTAAAAGGGCTGTCTACGAAGTAACAAGTCTGAGGATTGAGTATTTTAGAAACCAGCAGAGACCCAACAAAAAGTTGATGAAAAGGGAAAACAAAGAAAAGACCTTTTATAGAAATATGAAAAGGAAGAGAGTAGCTAAAGTAAAAGTCCCTTAGAAGCAGAGACATAGAACATTACAGCGCAGAACAGGCCCTTCGGCCCACGATGTTGCGCCGACCAGTAAAAAAGCAATGACCCTCTAACCTAAACCAAACCCTTTCCATCCATAAACCTATCCACGGATCTCTTAAACGCCCCCAAACTAGGCGCATTTACAACTGCAGCAGGCAGGGCATTCCAATCCCTCACCACCCTCTGGGTAAAGAACCTACCCCTGACATCCGTCCTATAACTACCACCCCTTAATTTAAAGCTATGCCCCCTCGTGCTAGCTTTCTCCATCCAAGGAAAAAGGCTATCACTGTCCACCCTATCTAAACCTCTAATCATCTTATATGTTTCAATAAGGTCCCCTCTTAGCCGCCTTCTTTCTAACGAAAACAACCCCAAATCCCCAAGTCTCTCCTCATAGGACCTCCCCTCCATACCAGGCAACATCCTGGTAAACCTCCTCTGCACCCTCTCCAAAGCCTCCACATCCTTCCTATAATGTGGGGACCAGAACTGCACACAATACACCAAGTGCAGCCGCACCAGAGTCTTGTACAGTTGCAACATGACGCTGCGGCTCCTAAATTCAATCCCCCTACCAATAAACGCCAAGACACCATATGCCTTCCTAACAACCCTATCTACTTGATTCCTGACTTTCAGGGATCTATGTACACATACACCTAGATCCCTCTGTTCATCCACACTATTCAGAGTCCTACCGTTAGCCCTATACTCTACACATCTGTTATTCCTGCCAAAGTGAATTACCTCACACTTTTCCGCATTAAACTCCATCCGCCACCTCTCGGCCCAGCTCTGCAACTTGTCCAAGTCCCCCTGTAAACTAAAACACCCTTCCTCACTATCTACCACACCTCTGACTTTGGTGTCATCAGCAAATTTACTAATCCACCCAACTATACCCTCATCCAGATCATTTATAAAAATTACAAACAGCAGTGGCCCCAAAACAGATCCCTGAGGCACACCACTCGTAACTGAACTCCATGACGAATACTTACCATCAACCACCACCCTCTGTCTCCTATCCGCCAGCCAATTCCTGATCCAATTACCTAAGTCACCCCCAATCCCATACATCTGCATTTTCTGCAGAAGCCTTCCATGGTGAACCTTATCAAACGCCTTACTAAAGTCCATATATACCATGTCAACTGCCTTACCCCCATCCACCTCTTTGGTCACTTTCTCAAAAAACTCAACATGGTAAATTATAATGGAGTATGAGGAAATGGCAGAGGCATTAAGTCTGCAGAAGGATCTAGATAGGCTGGGCGAATGGGCCAGGAACTGGCAAATGGAATTTAATGTTGGCAAGTGCGAGGTGGTCCACTTTGGTAGGAATAATGGTAGGAAGGACTATTACTTACGTGGCGAAAAACTGCAGCAGGCGACGGTGCAGAGGGACCTCGGGGTCCTTGTGCATGAGTCGCAAAAACCCAGCCTGCAGGAGCAGCAGGTGGTCAGGAAGGCTGATGGGATGCTGGCTTTCATAGCGAGGGGGATTGAATATAAAAGTAGGGAGGTCTTGCTGCAGCTGTATAGGGCATTGGTGAGGCCGCAGCTGGAGTACTGTGTGCAGTTTTGGTCGCCGCACTTACACAAGGATATTTTGGCCTTGGAGGGAGTGCAGAGGAGGTTTACTAGGCTGATACTGGAGTTGAGGAGGTTGAACTATGAGGAGAGGCTGAATAAACTGGGCTTGTACTCGTTAGAGTTTAGAAGAATGAGGGGAGATCTCATTGAGACATATAAGATGATGAATGGGATGGATAGGATAGAGGTGGAGAGTCTCTTCCCGCTCAGAAAGGACAGTAGGACTAGGGGGCACAGCCTCAAGATAAAGGGGGGGGGGGAGCAGTTTAGAACGGAGTTGAGGAACTTCTTCACTCAAAGTGTGGTGAATCTCTGGAATTCTCTGCCTGTTGAAGTGGTGAAGGCTGCCTCGCTAAATATTTTTAAGACGCGGGTTGATGGGTTTTTGATAAGCGAGGGGATTAAGGGTTATGGGGAGAGGGCGGGAATGTGGAACTGAGCCACGACAGATCAGCCATGATCTTATTGAATGGCGGGGCAGGCTCGAAGGGCTAGATGGCCCACTCCTCCTATTTCTTATGTTCTTATTAAACAGATATTTTCTGTCTTCGCTGTAAAAGACACTAGTTTCGTACCAGAAATAAATGGTAACGGGGGGGTAATAAAAAAAGGAATAAATGTCAGCAGAGAAAAGGTGTTGTAGAAACATAAGGAACTAAAGTCCAATAAATCCTCTTGACCCGGAGGCCTACATTGCATAGAGTTCTATAGTACAAAGATGGAGAACTGACTATGATTTTCCAAAATTTCTTATTTGGGAGTCAGCAAATGTTGCACTGCTTTTCGAGAAAACCAGGAAAAAGAGCCAACAGTGAACTGTTGTTAACCTGACACACTGGAAAAATGCTGGAATCGATTATTAAGGAAGTTTTAACAGTGCACTTGGAAAAGCAAAGTAAGATTCGTACAAATTAACACGGCTTTAAAAAAAGGAAAACCTTGTTTGGCAAATTTATTATTGAGGGTGTAACTAGTAGGGTTGTTTTTTGACCCTGCATGTTCTTCCCTACTAACATCTGGGGATGTTTGCCAAATTGGGGAGGGTAACCGTTTAACATAGCATGCAACATATGATTCCCAGGTGCCACCATTACATATATGGGTGTGTTGTATATCACCTGCAAATGTGGTATGATATAATGCATTTCGTACTGTCAAACAAAAGATTCATAAGCAAAATAAGAGTTAAGAGTTCAGGGCAATATTTTGGCATGGATAGAAGATTGCTTGACAGAGAACAGATTGGGCATGAATGAGGCTTCTTCGAGTTGAGAGGCAATGAATAGTGATGTGCTGCAAGGATCAGTGCTGAGGCCTCAGTCTATGTTGAGTTCATCTGCCTCTTCAAGTGTCTTACAGGTGATATACAACACACCCATATATGTAATGGTGGTGCTTGGGAATCATATGTTGCATGCTATGTTAAACAGTTGCTCTCCCAATTTGGCAAATGTCCCCAGATGTTAGTAAGGAAGACCTTGCAGTGTCAAAAAACCAGTTTGTTGTTGCCTTTTTTTTGGTGCTTAGGTCAATGCTAGGTCATCTGTCTGGTTTCTTTTTTAGACTTGAGCAGTTTGAGGCAACTGGGTGGCTTGCTAGGCTGTTTTTAGAGAGCATTCTTTGCATGTATTAAACCATAGGATGGGATTTTTTGGTTTTGGGGTGAGTACGGCTGGAAATGGACCTTTGTACGTTCTGCCCCCCCGTCCCACCTGCTTCAATTCCTGTGGTGGGTGGGGTGGGAAGATTCCCCCCAAAGAATCCCTATAGTGCAGAAGGAAGCTCTTTGGTCCATTGAGTCTGCACTGATTCTCTGAAATGGTATTTTACCCAGGCCTATCTCCTCGCCATAGCCCCGTAACCTGCGCGTTTACCATGACTAATCCAACTAACCTACACATCTTTGGATACTAAAGGGCAATTTAGCATGTCCAATCCACTTAACTCGCGTGGGTATTTTAGCAGTATACTTCAACCACTTGGCATGAAATCAGTTCATAGAGCAAGTCAGGTCTTGAAACTTGATTTCTCTGTTTTGGATATACCACTGAAGGATGGAGTACACCTGTATTCTTACCATTGTTTATCTACTGTTGCCTTTTTCGTTTCCAATCTACCTTCGCTGATTCATCACTGTTATTTATGTAATGACTTTTGTTATGATTTAAGGCTCTAGTTTTGGTCTTGAGTAAGTCACTTTCAAACATGAAATAAAATTTATATTGTGATCGCTCTTTTCCAGAGGCTCTTTTACAACAAGGTTATTAATTAATTTTGAGCACACAAGAATAACATTCACTTGTGTCTGCAGTATTGTGACCTGAATGATGTATAAATGCTGTTGTAATGTAGCAGTAAAATGTGCTTACTGGTGTGTAATTGATTAGATCCTTCATTTGGCTGTATTAATTTGATGTTTTTAGATCTTCCAGCCCTGTCTGTCAAATGGCTAGTATCAGGAAATGTTGCTCCATGTTTACCAAAGTTATTGGTGTTCTTGTATGGTTTCCTGTTTGGAGGAGTTGGATGCGGTAATTAAACCCAAGCCACATTCTCTGCGTGCCTGACACAATACTCCCAAAACGAGCTTTCTACTCCAAGCTTCATCACAGCAAGCGGTTACCAGAAAGACAGGGGAAATGTTTCAGGGATGTCCTCAAAACTTCCCTATGAAATACAACATCCCCCACCAAAATAGAGGCAGTCTTGAGCAAGACACGTCTATATCTCCAAGGTGCCAACCATTTTAAACATCCCAACAGGCCCAAGTAGCAGCCAAGCATAAACAAAATCCGAACTACCCTCTCACCCATCTCATTAAACAATACCTACCTCATCCATGACAGTGTGCGTGGAACTGGCATTGGACTTCTTAGTCACTTCAGGACTTTTAACCCAGTGTAGAAGAAAGTCATCCTCGGTCCCAAGAGACTGTCTAAGATGATTTCGTCAGCCTTTGTCGGAATATGATTAGAAGAAAAGTTCATTTGCAGGAAGAAAGCCTTGTACAGCAGAAGCCCAGTTATCCTCAAATTAAAATGATTGACTTCAGTTAAACTTTATGGCAATGCAGAAGCAGATTTTACACCACATTTAAACTGAGATTTTTGCACGTGCAGTTAACATTGAAATTACTTTAAGGAAACTGCTCTAAAGTCCTTCAGTAACTTTTATTCACCTTTTTATCCCCTCAACTTTAGTGGAATCAACATCCAATTTCAAATTCTGACTCTAGGCAGCAAGGCATCTATGCTGAGTGTTAATCAACAGTATATAATATATATATATATTACAAGATGCACAACATTAGCTCACCAAAACTATTTCAATAGCAACTTTCAAATCACCATTCTCTAAGTCCTCAAAGGACAAGGGCAGAGATACATAGGAACACCGCCCTCTGCAAGTTCCCTCCAAGTCACGCACCCTCTTCACTTGGAACTATATCACCCTTCCTCCACTGATGCTGAATCAAAGTCATGGAGCTCATTCCCGAACACAACTGTGGATGTACCTACACCATCTCATGGACTGCAAAGAACAATACAGAACAGGAACTGGCCCTTTGGCCCTCCCCAGCCTGGACCTATCATGTGTACCTAACTAAACCATCCATTTGTATCCCTCTATTCCTGGTCTGTTCATGTGGCTATCAAGATAAGTCTTAAATGATCCTAGCGTGTCTGCCTCAACCACCTTGCTTGGTAGTGCATTCCAGGCCCCCACCACCCTCTAAAATCCCCCCACATATCTGTATTGAATTCCCCTGCCCCCCCGCCTCCCTTTCCTTGGATTTGTGACCCCTTGTGTTTGTCATTTCCAACCTGGGACAAAGCTTCCAACTGCTCACCCTATCTATGCCCTTCATAATTTTATAAACTTCTATTAAGTCACCCCTCAACCTCCATCTTTCCAGGAAGAACAACCCTAGTTTACACAATCTCACCTAATAGCTAAGACTCCCCATATCAGGCAACATCCTGGTAAACGTTTTCTGCACTCTCTCCAAAGCCTCCATGCCCTTCTGGTAGTGTGGCGACCAAAACTGGATGCATGTTCCAAATGTGGCCTAACCAACGTTCTATATAACTGCAACATCATATGCCAACTTTTATATTCTATGCCCCAACCACTAAAGGCAAGCATGCCATATGCCGCCTTCACCTTTTCCACCTGTGTTGCCACATTGAAGGATCTGTGGACCTGCACACCCAGATCTCTGTGTGTCTATACTCCTGATGGTTCTGCCATTTATTGTATAACTACCCCCTGCATTAGATCTACTAGATGTGGTTCAAGAATTCGGCTTATGATCACCAACATTTTAAAGGGCAAATAAGGATGTGCAATAAATCCTGGGAGGCATTACTATTATTACTAGACTATTAATCCAGAAATTCAGCTAATGTTCCAGGGGACCTGGGTTCAAATCCCACCATGGTAGATGATGGAATTTGAATTCAGTGAAAAATAATCTATAATTAAGAGTCTACTGGCAACCATGAAACTATTGTCGATTGTCAAAAAAACTCATCTGGTTCACTAATGTCCTTTTAGGGAACAAATCTGCCATCCTTATCCAGTCTGTCTTGCATGTGACCCCAGAGCCACAGCAATGTAGTTGACTTTTAACTGCCCTGGGGCAACTAGGAATGGGCAATAAGTGCTTGCCAGGCAGCGATGCCCATGTCCCACAAGCGAAAAAAAACTCTGACCTCCATGGGTGTTTCCACTCTAGTCTTGAAAAAACACACTTGGGAGTTTTCTCCCAAACAACACTTGCTCTTGGATTCCTTCAATAAGGAGCTACTTCCAGAATTTGAATCTCTTCTTTCGCTATGCATCTGCCTTTAAATTGTCACATGCGTTAAAAGCTTTCACAATCTCTCAGGTACCCAGCTATACCAATAAAACATTACTGCTTAACTGGAAGTCATCATGAAACTGTTGATTTACGTCAGGACACCTGGCTTCTCACCTAGCTGACTTTAAATCTATTTCTTGCAGCTGTCTCTAATTCAAAGGGTTTTTTTTTGTTTTCTTACTTATATTCTGAAACAGGACCTTGTTCAACTTGTCTCTTTGACTTAACAGTCTTCCTGAGACATTCCTTTTGTGTCAACTCCCTGGTCTCTGGACTTTCCTTTCCTCTTCTGGGAAGTCTGCTTTCATGATGTGGGTATGCCGGCGTTGGACTGGATTCACCTGACGAAGGGGCTAACCCCAAAAGCTTGTGAGTCTATTATCAAATAAATCGGTTGGACTAAAACCTGGTATTGTCAGACTTTTTACTAAATCTGCTTTCTGCAGCTCCCTGGCCGCCTTCAGCTTTTCCTGGGTGCAGCTTAAACCTAACTCAAATTCTTCCTGTCCTTGCCCATGAGCTGACATATTTGCATCCTAAATACGGAGAAAAGCAGTGCATGCAGTACTCCAGATGTAGGCTCACCAGAGTTTGCTTGGTGAAAATTACCTGTCACTTATCCTACACTGCAGCAGTGATTGCATTTCAAAAGTACTTATTGGCTTTAAAACACTTTGACACGTCTGGTAGCCATGAAAAGTGTTAAATGAGTTTTTTACCATGTAATTTTCAAAATTTTCACAGGTTTACAGCATGTAATGTGGATGGTTTACAAAATGGCTAACTGCTGAGAACACAGCAGTTCAGACAAACAGCAGGCAAGCAATAGAGCTTCACCTAGAAGTTCAGTTATTCCCCTCTTTAGTATGTATATAACTGATCCTCACTGAGCACGTACAAAGTATTAGTTGTTTTTCCGCCTGCTCTTTAGACTTTCAAATGTTTGTTTATCATCGCTGGATGTGATCTATCAATATTATCTGTGGGCAGTTTGGTAGGACAAACTTGAACGTGGATTATAGGGTCAACGGCAGCGTTCTGAAGAATGTGGAGGAACAGAGAGATTTTGGGGTTCGTACCCACAGATCTCCTGAAGGTTGCCACTCAAGTGGATAGAGCTGTGAAGAAGGCTTATAGTGTGTTAGTGTTTATTAACAGGGGGTTTGAGTTTAAGAGCCATGGGGTTGTGCTGCAACTATACAGGACCTTGGTGAGACCACATTTGGAATATTGTGTGCAGTTCTGGCCACTTCACTATAAGAAGAATGCGGAAGAACATAAGAAATAGGAGCAGGAGTAGGCCATCTAGCCCTTCGAGCCTGCCCTGCCATTCAATAAGATCATGGCTGATCTGAAGTGGATCAGTTCCACTTTCCCACTTTCTCCCAATAGCCCTTAATTCCCTTGTCTATCAGAAATCTATCTACCCGTGACTTAAATACATTCAACGAGGTAGCCTCCACCACTTCAATGGGCAGAGAATTCCAGACGTTCACCACCCTTTGAGTGAAGAAGTTCGCCCTCAACTCCATTCTAAACTGTCCCCCCCTTATGTTGAGGCTATGCCCTCTAGTTCTGCTATCCTTTCTAAGTGGGAAGAATCTCTCTACCTCTACCCTATCTAGCCCCTTCATTATTTTGTATGTCTCAATAAGATCCCCCCTCAGCTTTCTAAACTCTAACGAGTACAGACCCACTATCTGTACATTGGAGAGAATGCAGAGGAGATTTACCAGGATGCTGCCTGGTTTGGAGGGTAGGTCTTTGAGAAAAGGTTGAGGGAGCTGGGGCTTTTCTTTTTTGAGTGGAGGAGGATGAGAGGCAACTTAATAGAGATTTGTATGATGATGAGGGGGATTGATAGAGTGGACATACAGAGACTATTTCCTCGGGTGGATGTAGCTGTTACTAGGGGGCATAACTAAGGTTCATGGTGGGAGATAAGGGAGGATGTCAGGTAGATTCTTTACTCAGAGTGGTTGGGGTGTGGAATGCACTGCCTGTTGTGATAGTGGAGTCAGACACTTTAGGAACTTTCAAGTAGTTATTGGATAGGCATATGGAGCACACCAGAATGATAGAGACATGGATAGCTTGATCTTGGGTTTGGACACAGCTTGGCACAACTTCGAGGCCCAAAGGGCCTGTACTGTGCTGTACTGTTCTATGTTCTAATTGAGACTAGCATAATGGTAAAGACTAGGCAGCGTGGACAAGTTGGACCAAAGGGCCTGCTTCCATGCGATAAACCCCAATGACTCTAATACCATGTTTTTTCCAGCTGTTGACACACTAGCAATGACATATCTATGGAGAATCAGAGGACACAACTGCGTATGCTGCAAAGTTAAGTTCCAAAGTGTTTGTCAGTTGGATATATAGTGAAGCTGAATCGTTGCTGTTATTCTATTGGTTGTTGACTTTGATCTAAAATGGGGGAAAACTGATGGTTTACTGGACAGTAACAAGGCCTGCATGACTCCTCTTTAGTCTTGACCCAGGGTGGTGGTTAATCAAGTGAAAGTGGCATTTCTTCCATGTCAACATGAGCCTGCCTTTCTTCCACAATGTCTCCTCCAGTAACCACAGTGATTACAGTCTTCATTTCAGGTGCAAAGGCTTAGTTTACTCCAGTTGTTAAAGTGTTGCCTTTCACTTATCAACTTTTTCCGGTTGCAATTAGCTAGCAATAAATATAGCAAATGTACTTTGAGCTATGCTATAATTTTATAATATAAAAGAATTTATAGCTGGTGTTTCCAGTGAGTGAAGGGAAATGATTTTAGGCCTGCAGGGTTATGAGTCAATGTGTATGTAGAAACAGTGCTTACTGCTATGTGGAGCCAGGTTTGGGATTGTTGTCTGCAGCTGTGGTGGGCTGGGTGGCCACCTCCTGCACTGTAGATTTTATGATATGTTTAATTCTATATGTCTGGTGTCATCGTTATCAATTCAATGAATCAGGATTTCTCCCTTCCTCCTCACATCATCTCTCCTTCAGTTCCTTGTCTGTATTGTCACGTTCATACGTTGCTCCCATGTAAGCAAATGTAAACTTTATCAGTCCAGTTCTTATTGTAAATGTTAATTTGCCCCTCAAATTGCAATCTCTGGGACTATATTGCTTGCTGTTATGAAGAGGAACTTAACAAGCAATTACAATGTCCTTTGATATTCATTTGACAAATGGGCTGCCTTCATCAGCATCCTGCAGATTTTCTGGGACTGTTGGTGCTTATTGGTCACAAATTTATTTTTAACAGGTCCTTCAGGCTCCTTCTTTCCCTCACCCTACAGTATAAGTATTTCTCACTTTCTATGCCTCTTAGCTTTGACAAAGAGTCATCTGGTCTCAAAACATCAGCTCTTTCCTCTCCTTACAGATGCTGCCAGACCTGCTGAGATTTTCCAGCATTTTCTGTCTTGGCTGCAGGTTGTTGAGCTTCTGATGGCTCCCACATGAGTAGTACTTCAGAGATATTCTTCACCTGTCAGTACAGTTCTAGTTTCTGCTGCCTTCTGAACTTCAGAGTAAATCATTGCTGTCATAATTCGACTCAAGTTGATGCAGTTGGAGCCAAATCATTCCTTCCAGGCTTTACCTGGTCTGTCCTCCAATACATTGATCTCCAACTTCTATTTTTAAAGGGCCTTATGATATCATTCAGTGGGAGTGAAGAATTAGGTTGCGAGCTACTTATTGATACATTCCTAATCACACTTGAGTGGTTTAGAAAGTTCGAACTGTACAGCCTGAAGAACTTATGGACAAAAATATGTTTAAAATAGTACTTTCCTCTAATTTTTAGTTTCTTCAGGACACACAACTCCTGTGGTCAAGCAAGTTGTATGCTTCCAAGTCTCTGTTCATTCTTTCTGTCTGCAACGAGGAAGTAAATGACAACAGTCCAACAGCTACATAATGTATTCTTGCTCTGTCTCCTCCTTCATGTCTCTCTCAGTTTGGCTTGCGCTCTGCTTCTCCACAAAGTTGACACTGACTTTGAAAGAACGTAAGGAGTGAATCCTCCATCCTTTCATTTTGTGACTTTGTGCTTGGTATTCCAGTGCATTGTACCATGAAAAAATGTTTACTCACGTTCAGGGCACATTACATATGAGGCTGTCCCAGAAACAAATAAGAACATAAGAAATAGGAGCAGGAGTAGGCCATCTAGCCCTTCGAGCCTGCCCCGCCATTCAATAAGATCATGGCTGATCTGTCGCTGCTCAGTTCCACTTTCCCGCCCTCTCCCCATAACCCTTAATCCCCTCTCTTATCAAAAACCCATCAACCCGCGTCTTAAAAATATTTAGTGAGGCAGCCTCCACCACTTCAACAGGCAGAGAATTCCAGAGATTCACCACCCTTTGAGTGAAGAAGTTCCTCCTCAACTCCGTTCTAAACCGCCCCCCTTTTATCTTGAGGCTGTGCCCCCTAGTCCTACTGTCTTTTTTGAGCGGGAAGAGTCGCTCCACCTCTATCCTATCCATCCCATTCATCTTATACGTCTCAATGAGATCTCCCCTCATTCTTCTAAACTCTAACGAGTACAAGCCCAGTTTATTCAGCCTCTCCTCATAGCTCAACCCCCTCAACTCCAGTATCAGCCTAGTAAACCTCCTCTGCACTCCCTCCAAGGCCAAAATATCTTTGCGCAGGTGCGGCGCCCAAAACTGCACACAGTACTCCAGCTGCGGCCTCACCAATGCCCTATACAGCTGCAGCAAGACCTCCCTACTTTTATATTCAATCCCCCTCGCTATGAAGGCCAGCATCCCATTCGCCTTCCTGACCACCTGCTGCACCTGCAAGCTGGGTTTTTGCGACTCATGCACAAGGACCCCGAGGTCCCTCTGTACCGTCGCCTGCTGCAGTTTTTCGCCCCGTAAGTAATAGTCCTTCCTACCATTCTTCCTACCAAAGTGGACCACCTCACACTTGCCAACATTAAATTCCATTTGCCAAATGAGTTTCTTGAACTTTCACTGCTGTTAATGGGAAGGGTCAATTGGTCATAATTTGCACCATCTTGAACAGTTCATTGATCTGCTTAGGACTCCCACTCACCTGACGAAGGAGCAGCGCTCCGAAAGCTAGTGGCATTTGCTACCAAATAAACCTGTTGGACTTTAATCTGGTGTTGTAAGACTTGTTATTCTGCTTAGAGTTGCCAGTAGGCTATTCACAGTTTATAATGTTATATCACTATGGCCCTTACTATGTTGTAGCATTGGTCTCTAATGCTGTTTATACAACAAATCATACTATTTCAATTTAGCCGAATCTTTCAGTGCTTTGGAAGCTACACCATTTCAGTCCTTTTCAGATTCTGGCATAAATTTTGTATCTAGGAGTAAGTGACTGAGGTCCAGCTAGCATCTGTTCCAAGTTGCTGCAGTTTCTTATGAAGATTGTTTCTAAATGAGGATCTGAAACCAAAGGCTAAAATGCATGGATGATTACCTTAAACCCTATAGACATATAGTAAGCAATTTAGAATTATGTAGAAAATGTTGATGAAAACCCATTCCTGATCTTAAAAAGCAGGGTCACTTTGAAGAAGTTGAATCTGTTGGTCTGTGCTAATCAAAAATTAGATCCACACAATCTTTCTAATGGCATTAATTGTGGGAAGACCAGTAATTTGGATCTCCTTAGCAGGAATGTGGTTCCTACCTAAGTGTATCTTCCAGTCAGGCGATGATGAAGAATTTTCTTGATTATAGTTTGCTCTAATAGAGACTTTATTTGGTTTTCTGCTGCCTGCAGCTAGGCAGGTACGTATTTTACCCATAATAATTTCACTTGTGCAAAGGTAAGGTGGAGGGAAGAAGGGGAGAAGAGAGAGCTTAAAAATGATTGGCACCTTCTCTGAGAACAGAGTTCACTTAAGGAATCAGAGCAAAGGGTTTGTAGAAAATGAGTTTGGATTTCAGGTGAAAATTGAGCTTCACCAGCTGTTTCACTTGAATGTTCTCTAGACACTGGATTCATAATTGACGAATGAATTAGGGATGGAGAAATAAAACGTAGATATCATGCTGTGTGGAAATTCAATTTCTTGTATTGCAAACTATCCACACTGGGACCTGTGTTGCCCTTTAAACCAATGCACTGATGTTACTTTGGATTTGCGAAGTCTGAAGCCAATTCCTGAAAAATCTAATTCCTCCATGTTCTGCAATAAATAGGTGTTATTGGCAGTACAGTATTTGTGTAACTTTGGGCTGTGAAGCAGTTGAACTATTTACAGATTATTTTAATTGTGATTGTTCCCAGTAAAATGGCCAAAACAGCTCACCGTTATCCATTTTATCAGAATGGGCTTAGCAATTTTTAAATTTGTCTTTGTATGTGTTAACATGTTCCTAATAATGGAGTTTTTATAAGTAGATGTTTTAATAAATCATTGACAAGTTACTTCTGCATTTAATTACAAGGCCCATCCTTTTCCTGAAAGGAGTAATGATTTTCAAGGATGAAATAAAGCCATTTCATTTCTAGATGAATTAGTCAGTCTTGATTTTAAACAAAATATTTTTGAAGACATATCTGTAACAGGCAAGGGATTTGGAACAGCACTGAACTTCAGACTTCTTTGACACAAAAACAATCTTTCTTGGTGCAATGGCGGATTGAGTAAATTACTTGGATTAACTTGTAATTTGAAGATAGAGCTACAATTGTCAACCATATTTTTACAGGCTGGTTTAAAGGAATTTTTTATATGCTATGAATCTAATGCAGTGTATCACTGCTAAATGCAACATGGATGAAGAAGTGCAGTAATCAGCAATATATGACAGACACGTGCTAAGAAGGCAACTGTAGAAATGAGCAGGTATGTGGCAGATTAAACTTGATATTGGAAAAGTATGAGGTTTTGAAAGGAAAAGTTAGTCAAGATTATATAAATTTTTTGAGACATTTTAAAAGGGATGGTGCTGAAACAGTGACTTGGAAGTTCCTATACAAATCAGAATAAATTGAGAAAGTTGTATGCAAAATATACAGGATATTTTCTTTATAAAAAGGTTAACTGTAGTCAGACACACCACTCTGCAAAGAAGTGATAGATGTCACGCAGACAAATGTCTGGATTTCTCCAGAAATTCCCCTCAGATGATTATCATTTAAAAACTCCATTCTTAAAAAGAAATGCTTTAAAGTCGTCTTACAAACAATGTTTTCAGCAAGAATCCACCTCCAGATTTTACAACTATTCTTTCTGTATTACTTTGACTTGAATAGGCATGAGCTTTCAAGCTTTCACAACCTCAGCAACTCAGTCCCCAACAGAAAACTGTTCTTTCAAAAACTGGGTATTAAGGACACCAAACCTTATGATTGCTACTGTTTCAAAAATTGGAAATAAGGTCACCAAACCTTACAACTGCTTCAGAGATCTGACATTTTTCTAGGCAATTTCATCAGCTGTGCTCTCTTCAACTTCAGTGAACAATAACCTTTCAAATTCCAGTTCCTATTTTCTTTTTTATTTCAATCTTCATGGAACCCCTTCTTTTCATTACCTAGTTTCTTGAACTAAGTTTCTAGCCCATTGCTCCATCATATGCCTTGTCTGGTTCTAACAGAGATGAGAACTACCTGTTTTCTCATTGTGAAGCTCTAACTGCCAAGAATGCAGCTAAAACTAACTTCAAAATGCCTTCCTACCCTAAAGGTGCCCCTAGTTGCTAAAGAAAAGCCCATTGTTTTTACTTTTCATATCGTAAACTCCCTAAGCACAATACAAAAGTTTGATCGGAAACCAAAAATTCCCATACATATTAACACCTTTGTTTGCCTGTATCTAGTTAGAGTTTTATTCTTCTCGCACATGTACACTAAATTAAATTCACTGAATTCTACACCTTATTCCTACTATCCAACAGCATTGATCACTTAAAACTATCTCTACTTCCTGACAGTATCCATATACATCAATTCAACTTCCAGAAGGTGGACTGATGAGCATTCTAGTGAGGCAAGGCCACTTATAAACCATCAAACTGATTTATTTTATGTGAAATGTGCAACTACCGAACAAGATTTATCTATATCATTGTTCAGAGTCAAAACTAAATGATGCAGCATTTTGCCTTGGCAAGAAATGCCTTTTTTGTCAACAACAGTCACTGACTTTAGAAGAGAGTCTTCACCCACGTTACAGCCGCAGATTCAAAATTAGTTCATCAGGTGCCCCAGCAGATCTAGTCGCCATCGTTAAAATTCACAGTATAGAAAGGGAGCAAGTGAAATTTCACTACCCCCTTCCCCACCTGGCACAGGTGGCTTAACTGACCAGCTGGGACTCCTGCTGCTCTCAATGAATGAAACCCATCCAACATTTGTGTTCAAATGTCTCTGAAATGTGCTAATGAACACCTTCTGTTGTCTGGAATTTTGTACTGAGAACGTACACATTCTGTTAATTAGTTCATCAGGTGCCCCAGCAGATCTAATCACCATTATCATTTAACTTGGTACTTAACCCCTTCATAAGCTGAATGCACCTTTTATAGCAATATCATAAAGTCAGTGAACCTGTGTTCTTTGAGGTCAGATGGGCAGGAATCTTAAAATAGCAATAAATGTGTTTGTGTATCGTACTCAATAGAAATTAGGTGCATTTATTTTAATGGCTAATGTCTGCATTGACTGAGTCACATTCATCAGGTGGATGATGGCTGTATATCCAAGATCTTCTGTATGATGAACTAGCTGCTAAGTCCCAACCTCCTGGATGTGCCTTTGCTGCAAGGCTATCTGCAAATGAGATATGAAAATGGCTGACAATGACAGCTGGAAGACCATCACTGACAGCCATGGTCTCTAGAGGCAGACTGTTTGGAGGGGCATTGGAAGAGGCGAGCAGAAACTAAAAGCTCAGTAGCAGAGAAGAGAGCACAGAGTAAACTCAGGCCAGTGAATTGTGCACCTTCTCAGCCTGTTGATTTACTCTGCAGTGAATATGGCAAAGGCTGCCACGCCCGAGTGGGGTTCCTGAGCCTCACTAGGCAATGCTTAACACCAGAAGATCGGGAGAACAACTGCCTTGTACACAAGGATTTTGATATCAGCACAAATGTCGTAATTGTCAGAATCTCTTTCCTTTGGTGTCCGAAGCTGATGCTCACGGATTGGATACAACATTGAATTTCCACATTGATTTCAGCCTTCGATGAGAGGTGGCTGACCAGTTGTGGAAATGGTCCACGTTTGGGAGGGTTTCTCCAATATTCTTGAGGCAGGAGAAACTGAATTTTAGCTTGGGGTTTGTTGGAAATTCTTGAGGTTGAAGCTGATTCCTTTGATATGCTTTTGTAAAGGGTTGAGCATGGCTTAGAGATTCTCTTCTGAGAGCGGAGATGGCAATATCATCCACATACTGAAGTTCCACAAGCGATGTCAGTATCGCTTAGCGATTGAGGTTGAAAAATTTTCCATCCATTCTGTAGGTGGTGTCCACACCACTGAGAAGCTCGTACTTGATGAGGTGAAGAATGATGGTGATGAAGACGGAGAAAAGGGTGGGGCGATGACACATCCCTGCTTGAGTCCAGCCTTGACCACAAAGGTCTCTGTCGTCTTTCCATTGGTGGGGACTGTTCCTGACATCTTGTGGAGGAGGTTGATGAATTTCTCTGGACAGCTAGCCTTGACAGGCATGATAATGGAGTCAAAAGCCTTGGTCAGATCAATGAAGGCAATGTAGGGTGGTTAATGTTGCTCCTGGCATTTCTCTTCAAATCATTCGGCAGTGAAAATTGTCTACTGTTCCACGGTTTGGTCGGAAGCCACACTAGCTTTCCAGAAGGATTAATTCGGAGACTAGGAGAAGGCAGATGGCGGGCAATGATCTTCCCAGTGACGGAAATAGGGAGATTCCCCAGTAATTTGCACAGTCCACTTTGTCTCCTTTCTTGAAGATGATGGTGATGATGGCATGTGAATTGGCAGGAATTTCTTCTGTCGCAAAATTTTGAAAATCTCCCCTGTGATCTTAATTTAATTTCTTAGTGTCACAAGTAGGCTTACATTAACACTGCAAAATGTTACCGTGAAAATCCCTGAATCACCATACTCCGGCACCTGTTCGGGTACCCTGAGGGAGAATTTAGCATAGCCAATGCACCTAACCAGCACACCTTTCAGACTGTGGGCAGAAACTGAGACATCTGGAGGAAACCCATGCAGACACGGGGAGAACATGCAATCTCATCATAGACTGACCCAAGCCTGGAATCAAACCCAGATCCTGGCATTGAGGCAGTAGTGCTAACCACAGTGCCACCCTGTTCACTCTTATCCTGTCCACTCCTTCCACTTTTCCATTCCTCACATGTTTAATGGTGGCTTCAACTTCATCCTTACTTGATGGGAGTCGAAGATCATCATTTTTGGGAAGTTGGAATTGCCTAAACCATGTCCTCATCTGATTGTATCATGGTTTAGGAGTTCTTCGAAATGTTCACTCCATCAAAGGCTAATATTTTCTCTGTCCTTACTCCACACTGGTTTGAGGTCTATGGTGTTGGATCCATGAATTGTCTTGTGACACTGGAGGCATGAGTATCATGTTTGTTGGCAAGGTGTAGCAGCTCCTTAGCTTTCTCAGTCCACCACTAGTTCTTGATTTTCCCTAGTTCTTTACCTCCGCCTTTACTGACTGGTGAGTTTTCCTCTTTGCCTTGCTGGTTATGTTGTTTTGCCAGGCATAGAAAGCTTTCCTCCTCTTGCTGATTAACTCTTGGATGGTATGGCCATTCTTACTCATTCAGTCTTGGTATTGATTTTGTGGATGATGGTTTCTTCACAGCTTGAGATGATGACTATCTTCAGCTCTTTCCAGTTTTCCTCTACTCAGTGAATACTTCAGAGATTTTGGGGAAGACATTGTTTCAAGTTCACTAATATGAAGCTCTTGGAGCTACTCAGTGTTGATATTTCTTGGCTGTTCCTTCATCTTCTGCTGCTTCTGGTGATGTTTGATAGACATGGAGGAGGGAGTGAGCCAGTAGCCTGTCCAGCAGTCATCTGCACTAATTGTAGTTTTGGTCATGAAGGTATACTTTTGGTCCCTGGATCAGATAATGACAGTCAATCATGTGGCAGTGCTTTAATCCTGGATGTCTCCAGGAAGTCTTGAATTTGTCTTTTTGGCAGAACAGTGTGTTAATGATGCTGGTGTTCCTCACATTTTGACCAGGAGAGCGCTGATGGAGTTGCAATTCCCAAGTCCTATCTTTCCCATGGTTTCTTTCCAGAGTTGGAAGTCCTTTCTGACCCTGGCATTGAAATCCCCAAGGAGGATGATCTTATCTTTCTTGGAAAGTATGGTGTCTAGGGTGGAGTATCAAGAGTTGTGGCATAGGCACTCGCAACTGTTGCCTGCTGGTTCGTGGCAAGTTGTAGACGGAGTGTCATGAGGCACTCATTGTGCTGACAGAGTACTCAAGACTCGGTTGACAAGTTTGTTCACAATGGTGAGCACAGTGCTATGCACCCTGGGCTGATTCTCTGGTTTTCCTCCCCAAAAGAAGGTGCAACCAAGCATCATCCCTCAGCAGCCCTTTGCCTGCTCTTCAGGTCAATGTCAAAGTGCCTGAGTTCACGGGCAACAAGAGCGGTTCTCCGTTTCTGGTAGATTGTTTTGCTCACTATCCATGAGGGTTTGAATACTTTAGTTTACGAGATGGAGTTTAACCTTGATTTTCTCACCCCAGATAGATAAGCCTGCTTGGTGCAGTTTTCCAGCCAGATTGCAGATGGAACAGATTATTTTTAGAGGACTTTTTTGTGCCCTTTCCCTATGCGAGATGAGCAGAGTGGATTCTGAAGAGGGCTACTCAGTTGTGAAGAAAGCTTCCGGAAAAGTGAAACAATTGGATCAAATTCTCTGCCTACAGCCAGTCCAAAGCTGTGAACTTCCAGATTTCTTTGGCGAGGTGACAGGAACTGGACAATTACCACTGGGCTTGTCTGTCGGGGGGGTGGTGTTGATTTCCTCTAGGTACATGCCTGGCACAGGGCATCTTTTAATGTAGGTATGCTGCTGCACATCAGCAGACACGGTCCATGACAGAGGATAGGTTCAGTTCCAGTGGCAAGGGAACCTCGACAACTGGGGATCTCCCCACTGTTGCAGCCTTCATCTGCCATTGCAAATGTTGATAACATTTGAGTGTCCTCCACTTGATCTGCCTGTTTAGGATAGTGTTTTGTCTAGTTCTTCTGACCTTACTATCATAGGTGATCCTGCCAGAATTTTAAGACTCCCGACGACATTACTGTTGGGATCAACAGAACTTTCTAGCCTCTCCAACACAGCAAGGTGGCAATCCAAGGGAAGGATTCCTACCTACTAAGACTTAACTGACCACCAGGGACTATTCCTTTAGGTTCCTAGTTGCAGCCTGTGCTACCAGCATGCTGATGCTATAGTTGCTGGTTTTAAAACAACTGACTAAGGATGTGCCAAGAGCTCAAGATTTAAAATTGCCTGTGCTTCATATTGCAGAGATTCCTTATTTGATCACTACCCAATGTAAAATTGGGCTATCATATTGACATTAAATGTATTACTAAGGAAGACACTTATAAATTATTTTACCCTTTCAGTTGAAAAAACATTGCTTTTCTGTTTTTATCTGGTCTTTTGCATCTAACTGGATTATATTTTACTCCTGAATCCTATGGTTATTTTACTGAAAATTTTCAAATGTATCATACTATGTTTTTCAAGTCATTATTCCATGTTGTTTCATTGTTCAGTCCGTTTGTACGCACAATTCCTTAAACCTCATCCTTATTCACAAGATTATGTTGATAAGTTATAAAATATACAATACAAAATCGAAAGAATTTCACAATTTTCCTCCACTGCTAAGAGTTTTGAAAGAATGAACAGCTTTCATCAATTCAGAGCTAGTTGCCTTATTAAATCCAATGCTGGCCCCTCAGATCTGTTCATTCTCATGAGATTAGTTTAATGCAAACGTTGCAAGACCATTGTGCACAAACAGCAAGGATTGAGTGGATACAGGTTGCTGCTAGTAATGTGCAATCTTTCTAAAAAAAAATTGGGCATGATTACATAATGAGGAAATGGGTACCCGTTGGCAATTACTTGCAGCTGCTGTGACACACTTAATTGCAAATGCTTGAGTGCTCTGCTCATTGGCATTCTATTTTATATCTATGCCATGGTTAGTCAGGATGTGAGCTGCTGCATATGTGATGCAATATTATGACAGCTTTGAAGAAATGCATCCTCCAGTTACTTTTAAAAGGGGTTTTGCTCGTGCACTCTCCCTTATTGGAAGCATTACCTTTTTATTAACCATGTCTGTGGACTGAAATAGTTAACATTTCAGGATGATACCTTTGGCCAGAACTGAAGGAGGTTTGTGTTGAACAGCTTTAAAATCAGTGCAGTCAGTGAAAAGGTGAAAGTATTTTAACAGCTTGTTGCTGTAACCGTTTGGCCTCAATGTAATATTCTGAAATGTAAGTGATAAAGGAGTACATGTGGTTCTTTATGTTGAGATGCAGAGGTTTCACACCACTATTGCCCACTGATGTTTCATATATTAGTTAGCAACTTCTTTTCAATTGTGGTGTTTTTCACATTGCAGTGACAACCATTAGTTTCCAGTCTGTTACTTCCCCCCTAACACTGTCACCCCCATTGTGTTATTCTGGACAAAGCAGAGGCAGACAGTGTTTGTCAGTATGAAGAGAGAATTCATGCTCTTCTGTCAAAGGGGCTCATGAACTTGTGGTTCATGGGTTCACACCTATTTTTGCATATTTAATTCCAAAAATGTACTGGATATTTCTATCTGTCTGGGCAGCATTTGTGATATTATGATCTTAGCTTCACTCTACTTGGGAAGGGACAATATTAGCTAGGATTCCTACTTCTGATTACTTTCTAGTGGTCCCTGCTGGGAAGTGTATTTTTGTATAGGTGCATTGACGTGTGTTGATGGAATTAGACTTGAATTTAATGCCCTCCTAAGTCATCAAATGTAAATCTAATGTTCGTCAATCGGTCATGTGGTTGTGGAACAATATTTGATCGAGGCATTGTGATGGTTATGTATGTCGAAAAGACAACAGAAAATGTGCGATGGAGGTTGAAGACTAGCTCACTCATGGGTCACATTGGAATGTACAAATTAATAGCTTGCACATCTTCGATAACTATTGAGAAAGTGGGAGGAGTGGGATTGCCTCCCAGCCCTCAAGTGAAGAATAGATGTTTACATGTATGCCTCATGTACACGCAAACCGTCATCTACTTTTCAATCATAAGATTTAAATCACAAGCTTAGTAAAGCACTGATTTATTTGCTGAAAATAGCAGTTCACTTGGCTGCGGTTGTGCTATTCTGGATATTGCATTAAAGCTGCAGTGCCCCATAATCCCTTGTAAGTTGCTGACCTACTGGAAAGAACCAATGTGTTTATTTCCATCCTCTTTGAAAAGTTACTTTTTAAAACTCAACTCCCACCAAATGCCCTCTCTCTTGTTTCCACCAACACCAGCTGTCATCTAAATCCTCAACCAAATTATTATTATTTTAATCTAGATTCTCTCTGAGCTCGTCTGTCTATCTACAACTGAACTAAATCCTGCTGTCTATATAAGTACTTCACAGAAGGGTTCTCTGAATAGTTAGATGAAGAGGAAAAAAAATCTCTTGATACTTTTCTCTGGTGTAAGCCATTGCACGTGGCAGTTTTCTCGCTTCTAAATCGCAAGGTTCTCGGTCCAAGTCCCACTCTAGTGCTTGAGTGCACAAATCAAGACTGACACTTCAGTGCAGTACTAATGGAACACTCTCTTGTCAGGGGTGCCGCCTTTCAGATAAGACACACTACGGCCCCATCAGCCACCTCAGGTAGATGTAAAAGATTGCATCACACTATTTGAAAGGGCAGGGGAGCTCTGTGTCCTGACCAATATTTAGCCCTAAATCAACATCACAGGAAACATTATTTGGTCTTTATCACATTGCCGTTGATGGGAGTTTGCTGACACAAATTGGGTGCTGTGTTTCATTACAACAGTGACTACGTTTCAGAAAAAACATCATTCGCTACAAGAGATGTTCAGTCATCATTGCGTTATATAAATGCAAGCTTGTCTTTTATTGTAGTCCAGTAATTGTAGCAACACTACAGGGATTAGACTGGTTTTCTTGGCACAGATTAGGGATCATCTTTTGGCAGTAATATAATTTGTTGCTGGGATAAACCCATAATTAGCAGTTTTGCCTTTTTATCGATTCCTCTGGTTTCTTCCCTGGGTGATAAGAACTATAATTATGCAAAGTTTCCATTTCTCAATTATTTTATTTCTTGCTGCATTAAGAGAAATGAATTTGAAATGTTGGCATGAGAGGCACGCTTGGTATGATGTAGCTGCTTTAACTTCTGTCAGTGGGGAAGACATGAGTCACTGAAGATTTTACCCAAAGCCCCATTGTATTAAGTTGCAGGAACATGTTATTGCTGGTGATTAGAATGTTCCATTGTTTTGATGGTTGAAACAAGACAGCTGACCTACTACCTTATTCGCATAGGTAAATTGGTGCATCTAATTTAGCTAGACCATTCTTCAGCTTGAGCCCAATTTTATTCCTTGTACAGTGTTTTCATATAATTAGGAATCTGCATTATTTCCAGCACTCACCAATGTTATATTTACGCTCTGCTGTTCAGGGATGGCTAGCCTGTAACGTCTGTTCTATATGGCTGTATGGGTGACGAAACATTGCAAACTTGAGCCTACCTCAAGCCTGTGCTTTTACAGAGACTGCAGTTGACCTGGACTCTTGTCACCTCCAGATTCAAGCTATGACTTGTCGCTGGGTATAATTACAAAAACCTGGAACACCCGTAGGGAATATGCCAATAATTGATCGAGAGTGATAATGTGCATTAAAGAAGGAAGGATATGAGACATTTGTTTATTACAGATTTTCCAGATAGGATGAAATTAAAACTTGGACCAAGTCAGGAATAAAAGAATGACTAAGAACATAAGAACATAAGAAATAGGAGCAGGAGTAGGCCATCTGGCCCTTCGAGCCTGCCCCGCCATTCAATAAGATCATGGCTGATCTGTCGTGGCTCAGTTCCACTTTCCCGCCCTCTCCCCATAACCCTTAATCCCCTCTCTTATCAAAAACCCATCAACCCGCTTCTTAAAAATATTTAGCGAGGCAGCCTCCACCACTTCAACGGGCAGAGAATTCCAGAGATTCACCACCCTTTGAGTGAAGAAGTTCCTCCTCAACTCCGTTCTGAACCGCCCCCCCTTTATCTTGAGGCTGTGCCCCCTAGTCCTACTGTCTTTTTTGAGCGGGAAGAGTCTTTCCACCTCTATCCTATCCATCCCATTCATCATCTTATACGTCTCAATGAGATCTCCCCTCATTCTTCTAAACTCTAACGAGTACAAGCCTAGTTTATTCAGCCTCTCCTCATAGCTCAACCCCCTCAACTCCGGTATCAGCCTAGTAAACCTCCTCTGCACTCCCTCCAAGGCCAAAATATCCTTGCGCAGGTGCGGCGCCCAAAACTGCACACAGTACTCCAGCTGCGGCCTCACCAATGCCCTATACAGCTGCAGCAAGACCTCCCTACTTTTATATTCAATCCCCCTCGCTATGAAGGCCAGCATCCCATTCGCCTTCCTGACCACCTGCTGCACCTGCAGGCTGGGTTTTTGCGACTCATGCACAAGGACCCCGAGGTCCCTCTGCACCGTCGCCTGCTGCAGTTTTTCGCCACGTAAGTAATAGTCCTTCCTACCATTCTTCCTACCAAAGTGGACCACCTCACACTTGCCAACATTAAATTCCATTTGCCATTTCCTGGCCCATTCGCCAGGGTAAGATTAGGGCCAGTCAAGGGCAGTAGTGGGAAGTTGTGTGTAGAGTCCAAAGGGGTAGGAGAGCGTTAAATGAATAGTTTTCGTCACATAAGAAAAAGACAATGTTGTCGAGGAGAATACTGAGATTCAGGTTATTAGACTAGACGGGATTGAGGTTCATAAAGAGGAGGTGTTAGCAATTTTGGAAAGTATGAAAATAGATAAGTCCCCTGGGCTGGATGGGATTTATCCTAGGATTGTCTGGAAGGCTAGGGAGGAGATTGCAGAGCCTTTGGTTTTTGATCTTTAGGTCGTCATTGTCTACAGGAATAGTGCCAGAAGACTGGAAGATTGCAAATGATGTCCCCTTATTCAAGAAGGGGAGTAGAGACAACCCTGGTAATTCTAGAGCAATGAGCCTGCCTTCTGTTGTGGGCAAAGTTTTGGAAAGAATTATAAGAGACAGTGTTTATAAACGTCTAGAAAGGAATAATTTGATTACGGATAGTCAATACGGTTTTGTGAAGGGTAGGTAGTGCCTCACAAACCTTAAGTTTTTTTTGAAAAGGTGACCAAAGAGGTCGATGTGGTGTACATGGATTTCAGTAAAGCATTTGACAAGGTTTCCCACGATAAGCTATTACAGAAGATAAAGGCATGGTATTGAAGGTAATTTAGTGGTTTGGATCAGAAATTGGCTAGAAGACAGGGTGGTGGTTGATAGGAAATGTTCATCCTGGAGTTCAGTTACTAGTGGTGTACTGTAAGGATCTGTTTTGGGGCCACTGCTGTTTATCATTTATTATAAATGACCTGGATGAGGGTTTTGAAGGATGGGTTAGTAAATTTGCGAATGACACTGCAGTTGATGGAGTTGTGGACAATGCGGAAGGATGTTGCAGATTACAGAGGGACATAGATAAGCTGCAGAGCTGGGCTGAGAGGTGGCAAATGGAGTTTAATGCAGAAAAGTGTGAAGTGATTTGCTTTGGAAGGAGTAACAGGAATACAGAGCACTGGGTTAATGGTAAGTTGCTTGGTAGTGTGGATGAGCAGAGAGATCTCGGTGTCCATGTGCATAGATCCCTGAAAGTTGGCACCCAGGTTGGTAAGGTTGTTAAGAAAGCGTATGTTGTGTTAGCTTTTATTGGTAGAGGGATTGAGTTTTGGAGCCACGAGGTCATGTTGCATCTGTACAATACTCTGGTGCGGCTGCACTTGCAGTATTGTGTACAGTTCTGGTCGCCACATTATAGGAAGGATGTGGAAGCATTGGAAAGGGTGCAGAAGAGATTTACCTGGATGTTGCCTAGTATGATGGAAAGGCCTTATGTGGAAAGGCTGAGGGATTTGAGGCTGTTTTTGTTAGAAGAAGGATAAGAGGTGACTTAATAGAAGAGTATAAGATGATTCGAGGATAAGAGAGTGGACAGTGAGAGCCTTTTTCCTCAGATGGAGATGGCTAGCACGAAGGGATATAGCTTTAAATTGAGAGGTGATAGATGTAGGACAGATGTCAGAGGGTAGGATCTTTACTCAGAAGTAAGGGGGTGGAATGCCCTGCCTGCAACAGTAATATACTTGCCAACATTAAGGGCATTTAAATGGTCATTGGATAAACATATGATATTGGAATATTGCAGGTTAGATGGGCTTTAGATTGGTTTCACAGGTCGGCGCAATATTGAGGGCCAAGGGGCCTGTACTGCACTGTAATGTTCTATATTCTAAGTTTCAAAATTTACTGTTTTTTAGAGACTTAGAAGTTAAGTGTTATAACTAGATGCATTAAAAATGTATCTGGCCTGAAGATATTTAGCACAATGATGAATTCTTTACATTTTCATGTCTATCAGTGGATAACTACATGTACGTTTTTCTTAAAACTTCAATGGAATCTGTCTTTCCAGAGCAAGAGTTCATCAAAGCACCATAAAACTGTTTAGTTTGCATTTTAACATCCTTTTGAATTGAACTATTAGCTGAGTTTAGTTAACAGTGAAGAGCTTGGATTAAAATAGCCTTTTTATGTTCTCCAGACACTGCAAAGATTTTCACACCAATGAATTACTTCATTGTAATAAAACATAGAACCTACTAGAACAACTTCGAGGTAGCATCTGTGGAGAGCGAAATTAGAATTAACATTTGAGGTTGATGACCTTCCATCAGAATGTTGCTATGATGGTGCTAAATTCAGCTTCCTTTTTGAGTAATTGAATTGTATACCCATGGACAAATGATGATGACACCACTTAATTTAGCAATACAAGAGTGGCGCAATGGTTAGCACTGCTGTTTCACAGCACCAAAGACCCAGGTTTGATTCCTGGCTTGGGTCACTGTCTGCGTGGAGTTTGCATGTTCTCCCATGTCTGTGTCGGTTTCTTCTGGTACCCCGGTTTCCTCCCACATTCTGAAAGACGTGCTGGTTAGGTGCATTGACCCAAACAGGTGCCAGACTGTGGGGACGAGGGAAATTTCACAGTAACTTGGTTGCAGTGTTAATGTAAGCCTTACTTGTGACTAATAAACTATAAACAGTAATCTCCTGAAATAGCAGTATAAAAGATGGCTTATTTCTCATTTTAAGGCTTGGATTGCAGATAACTTCTAGGAAGAAGCTGGATCTTTAACTCTTCATAGACAGATTCTTGTTACTTTTAAGGCAAAGGGCAAAGTGAGTTTTTAATGCACTGTCTGGAAGAGTGGTAGCAGTAGATTCAATACTAACTCCCAAAAGGGAATTGGATCAATATTTATAAAGGAAAAATTTGTGGAGCAGTGAAGACAAGAGTGAATGAGTGAGACTAATTGATAGCTCTTCCAAATAGTAGGCACAGGAATGATGGGGCAAATGACTGCCTTCTGTACCGTATCATTTATCTTCAGTGCTACTATCACCAAGGCTATGAAAAATTTAATTTGACAACACAACCGGACTCACTTGTTGGAATCCAAATTAAATCCAGCTTAAGTTATCAAAATTGTAACATTCAGGTGTCCTTTGAAATTTTTGTGGACCAGCTGTGTCATGGAAACTAGAGGGAGGAGCAATCTTTTAGCCTGAAGTTATTTTCCGAACCAGATTGACAGTCCTGCTGTAGTCATGTTACGTTTGTTCAGAGTGGAAATTAAGTCACATTTCTAATTTCTAATGACCACACTTTAAAAGGACATCATAGAATCCCTGGAGCACCGAAGGAAGCCATTTGGCCCATTAAATCTGCACGACTGTTTGACAGAACATCTTACCCAGACTCTATCCCTGTATTTATTTACCCTGCTAATCACTCTAACCTACACATCTTCAGACGCTAAGGACACCTAACCTGTACATATTTGGACTGTGGAGGAAACCCATGCAGGCGGAGGGAAAAGGTACAAACTTCACATGTTCACACAAGGCAGGAATCAAACTGATGCCTGGTGCTGTGAGGTAGCAGTGCTAACCACTGTGCCATTGGCTGTAAAACATATTGAGCCACGTTAAGATCATGAAGGCTGCTATAAAATGCAAAATCATAGGCAGTATAAGAGCAGATTTGGATGCCCTTGTTCGTAAGACACAAAGTGAACACGCAGGTGCTGCAAGCAATTAGAAAGGAAGATGGTATGTTGGCCTTTATTGCAAGAGGATTTTGGTAAAGGAGTAAAGATACCTTGCAGCAATTGATTAGAGCCTTGGCGAGACTGCACCTGGATTATTGTGTACAGATTTGGCAGCATGGTAGCACGTTGATTAGCACTGCTGCTTCACAGCTCCAGGGACCTGGATTCGATTCCCAGTTTGGGTCACTGTGTGGGGTTTGCACATTCTCCTCATGTCTGTGTGGGTTTCCTCTGGGTGCTCTGGTTTCCTCCCACAGTCCAAAGATGTGCAGGTTAGGTTAATTGGCCATGCTTTAAAAAAAAATTGCCCTTAGAGTTCTGAGTTGCGTAGGTTAGAGGGATTAGTGGGATGAATATGTAGTGATATAGAGGTAGGGCCTGGGTGTGCTTGTGGTTGGTGCAGACTCGATGGGCCAAATGGCCTCTTTCTGCACTGTAGGGGTTCTATGATTCCCTATCTAAGGTAGGTATGCTCCAACAGAGGGAGTGCAACAGTAGTTCACCAGGCTGATTACTGGTATAGCGGGACTGTCCAATGAGAAGAGATTTGAAGAGTTTGGGCTGGTATTTTCTCGAGTTTTAAAGAATGAGAGGGGATCTCATTGAACCTTAAGTCTTAGAGTTCAATAGGATTGGTGCAGGAGGGATATTTCTTCTTCTGAGGGGGAAGGGGTGGTCTAGTACCAAGGGACACAGTCACAGAATGAGAGAGAGGCATTATAAGATTGAGATGAGAAATTTCTTCACTCAAAACATGTATAAATGGAATTCTCTGCCCTGAGGGCTGTGGAAGCTCAGTCTTTGAACATGTTCAAAACAAACTGATAGATTTCTAGGTATTAAAAACAAAAAGGGATATGGCAGTAATACAGAAAAATGGGTTGAGGTAGAAGATCAGCTGTGATGTAGCTGAATGGCAGAGCAGGTTCGAGAAGCAAAATTCCTGCTCCTATATCCCAATAAATGCTGGGCTAGCCAGTAACTCCCCTATACCGTAAATGAATTTTTAAAAACTTCCCGTTGTCTGCTATCCGTTTCCCTAATCAAGACAATATGCTGCCTCCAAATCCTCACATTTTTATTAATAATCTCACATGTTAACCTTGTCGAATACCTTCTGCAAGCTCATTGAAATAATATCCAGAGATGTTCTCTTGCCTCCTTGAGACGACTGGGATAGTTACCTTCGCAAAAAGGACGCATTTGTCTATTAACAAAGTTTAATTAACTAAAGTAGGTATGTAACTCAAGATTGAAAAGGAACTGCTTTAATTCTGATGAGCCTGGCGTTTCTGGCTGTTTCTGTGCAGGACAGATGGTTGCCTAATCACCTATGGTTATAATACAAATGTGCTTCAGTTTCTTACAAAGCTGTTAGCGGGGTTTACAACAAGGTGGCAGTTAAATTCAGGAAACCAATGTCACAGTACAAAAGGTAAAACTTTCATTAAAAACCAAGAATCAGTGGGAGAAATTTATCACGATGGTGATGGATACAGAATAACCTGACCACCTCGACAAATTCTAAAGTTATCGTAAAAACAGAACAGTTATACGTTTTCTTTATCAGATTTCCCGCCCTTCATTAGTTTAAAATTAATTTCATTTAGTATACACACATCAATACAAATCTGTCAAATAGCTCATCCAACTGCATTGTACCTGCCAACATGGTGGTATTTCATTCACCCATGAAACCCGGACGTCAGCTGTCCTCTTGGCTAAAGCTACTTCCCTATTGCCTGGTTATGGTAGATGGTACCGTAAGGGTCAAAATGGATGGGCTCACTGCCAAGCTGAATAGACGTGTTCCTGTGTTCAGGATCATATCCTGTGTCTGGGCAGAGACTGAACCTTTTCATTACTGTTGCAAAATGTTACCTCATAAGAATTTCCTGAAGTGAGTTCTGTTAGCTAAAGGTTTCCAGACCTTTGACTCTATTTTCCCATCACACCTTTCATAACTTGCATTGGACAAAGTGTACAATCACAGTAAAATACTTGAAATACATTTAGAATATTAGCTTATATGTTTTACAATCATAGTTCCTCATTTAATTCTCATTTAACACTAGAGTAGCAAGAATGTGGAATGCCCTGTCTGCAATAGTGATGGATTCGTCAACATTAAGGGCATTTAAATGGTTATTGGATAAACATATGGATGATATTGGAATAGTGTAGGTCTGATGGGCTTTTGATTGGTTTCACAGGTCAGCACAACATTGAGGGCCAAAGAGCCTGTACTGTGCTGTAATGTTCTATATTCTCTAATCTACATGTGAGGAAATTATCATTTAACACTTTACTGTTAGCTCTGCCAGAGCATATATGTTGTCTAAAACCCAAGAGGAATAATTGCTTTCAATACCCTAAGGAACCTTGGGCTAGAGTAAGGTTCTGCCTTCAATCTTATCAAAGAACAACACAGCACGGGAAACCAGGCCCTTCGGCCCAATGAGCCCGCGCCGCTATTTTAACATTTTTGTGCCCTCCTCTACCTATGACTTTTGTCTACGCCTATTGGGGAAGATTGAGGGAAGACTAATTTAGGGATAATTTGTTACACCAGTCAGCCTAAGAGCACGTTTTTGGGGTGTGGGAGGAAACCGGAGCACCCGGAGAAAACCCACGCAATCACGGGGAGAGCATGCAAACTCCTGCAGACACTGGCCCAAATCCACGTATCTGCACAGCAAACAGTGATAGTCACTGAGCTGTCGTGTTACCTGTTAGATGGTCCAGTTTTTAAGCGTACCCTAACAACGTGAAGCACTAGGCAACTCTCGAAGCAACATCCAAGAGCAACAAGGCGGACTGAATCACCTGTGAAGTAAAAGAAAAGACATCAATAAATGTGCAAAACTTTGACAGACATTTATGGAATCCCCAGAAGCTCAGAAGTAAGACAAGTGAGCCATACAATATGTTGGAAGCTCCGTAGGAATCGATTTGATTCCCAGGGATGTCCCAAGGCTCTTGATCTTTATTTAGAACAGTCTCCTGTATCCCTCCATCTCTAGTCCACTCATGTGCCTATCTAAGTAAGCCTTAAACAACTCTAGCGTGCCTGCCTCCACCACCCTACTTGGCGGTGCATTCCAGGCCCCCACCACCCTCTGCGTGAAAAACCTCCCTCTAACATCCGAATTATATCTCTCTCCTCCTCCTCCCCCCCCACGCCCACCCTAAGCCTGTGGCCCCTCGTAATTTATGTTTCCAACCTAGGAAAAAGCTTACGTCTGTTCACTCTATCTATACCCTTCATAATTTTATACACCTCTATTACATCTCCCCTCATTCTCTGCCTTTCTAAGGAGATCAGCCCCAGTTTGCCCAATCTCTCCTCATAGCTCAGTCCTTCCATACCAGGCAGCATCCTGGTAAACCTCCTGTGCACTCTCTCCAGGGTCTCCACGTCCTTCCGGTAGTAAGGCGACCAGAACTGGACACAGTACTCCAAATGCGGGCAAACCAACGTTCTATACAACTGCAACGTGAGATGCCAGCTTTTATACTTTATACCCCTCCCTATAATGGCAAGCATACCATAGGCCGCCTTCGCCGCCTTCTCCACCTGTACTGCCACCTTCAAGGACTTGTGTACTCGCACCCCCAGGTCCCTCTGCGATTCTATACTCTTAATAGGCCTACATTTATCGTGTAACTCTTCCCTACGTTATTTCTTCCAAAATGCCTCACCTCGCATTTATCTGGATTAAATTCCATCTGCCATTTCGCTGCCCAATATACCAGCCTATCTATATCCTGCTGTATTGCCTGACACTGTTCCTCACTATTAGCAAGTCCAGCCATCTTTGTGTCATCTGCAAACTCGCTGATCACATCACGTACCCCCTCTTCCAAGTCATTTATGTATATTACAAATAGCAAAGGTCCCAGTACTGAGCCCTGCGGCACACCACTACTTACAGACCTCCAGCTAGAGAAGGACCCTTCCACTACTACTCTGTCTCCTGTTACCAAGCCAGTTCTCAACCCATCTAGACACCTGTCCTTGCATCCCATGAGCCTTAACCTTTTCCACCAACCTACCATGAGGGACTTTGTCAAACGGCTTACTGAAATCCATGTAGACGACATCCACGGCTCGTCCTTCGACCGTTTTTGTCACCACCTCAAAAAATTTTATCATCCCATTAATTCCTAAGATGAGTTACAAGTTATTTTGAGGATAAAAATCTATGGGTAAACTTGAGTGGCTTTTGCCTTTCATCAAAAGATAACACTGCATGCCAACACAAAATGAGTCATTGGCCAAAAGTGCTTTCATCTTCATGCTTGACGACGTGCCCTGTTTTAGGAAGTACCAGTGCCTATGGGTTTATGCTTCACCGGACAGCCAGTCTTCACCATTTGCTGTTCTCTTATAGAGAACACAGAGCGGCTCTGTTCTAAACCCACTCCATATAGACCCATGTTTTCACAGGTTTACCAAGTAACTGGAATAAGTCATGTTGACATGAGGATGCGCAACTGACAGAGTCCCTTGTATCCATAGTCTTGTAAAACAACAAATTGCCTCCAAGATAGATGAAGGGGATCCAGATTGAATGTAGTTATATAAACCTTTGTGTACCACATCACATTGAGTTTGCAGCTTTGCACTTACATGATTGACTACTTTTTCTGTCTTCAGTTTTGAGCCAGAAGAAATCGGCTTGTAGTAACTCTTTGAAATTAATTTCTAGTTCTTATGCTTCTGTACCAATCAGACCACAACTGTCACTGATATCCTAACACCCCAGCTTGGATAGCTTCCTGGAATATGGTGGCCCTGAGTTATTCAGGTAGTAAAAGTGAGAGGCTGGACTGAAGTGATCAAAGAAGGTGACTTACCACCAACACCTTCTGGAGGGCAGTGAGGAATGTGCGACAAATGTTGGCCCAACCAGAGATGCTCACACCTCATAAACTGTTAATTTAAAAAAGGTTTCAGGTTTTGATTTCAGGTGTTGATTGAATATTTTGTCAGGAAACATTGCCCACTATTTGTAGCTGACTGTCACACTACCTATTCCCACAAAGGTGATCCAAAGTGGAGGAAGAAACGTGTTCTGATTTTATTCAACATGCAGTTCAAATTGGAGAGGCGCAATTTATCAGATTGTTTTCCTCACTTGAAATTAAAACCTCTTGAAGTAAGATTTGACCTTTGGGAACTTGAAAAAGATGCTTTGTGTAGTTTTAGGAACCTGTTCAATAGAATCTGGTGCCACCTTGCACGAGACCTACAGTAAATCTTCTTTAATGTTTGTTTTCAAGTTTTTTTTAACACCATCTTGGATTCAGTCAGCATTCCTCAATGCAAAGATTTAACTGAAGCACTCACCATTTTCCAGCAACTGTTTAAATTCCTTTTGTTGCATCAAAATTTCCCTGAATGTTAAAATGTCAATACTGTTGGCTCTGTTACAAGCTGAGCTTGACTTTTCAATAGTCCTTTTATAAATGTTTGTTTTTATACCACTAGACTGTTTGATGCTTTGATTGTAATTAAGATCATTCTGTTTGCCAGGTGCCCACTGATGGAGGTACTGGACAGTTGGCAGCAGAACCCCAAATTGCCATGTTCTGCGGCAAATTAAACATGCACATGAATGTACAGAGTGGCAAGTGGGTGTCTGATCCTTCTGGAACAAACAGCTGCTTTGGAACTAAAGAAGGAATCCTGCAGTACTGTCAAGAGGTATGTGCATAATTGAAAAATGTTTTTTTTCTGTCTTAATTGCATATCCTAAGATCTATATGTGGCTTGAGGGCTTTCCTGACTTTTGATATATATGACCTGGTTAATCAGATGCTTAGATTTATTGTGGAGATAGGATGTGCCAAGGAAGTTGTGAAATGATACATTCAGAGTATAATTTTGTTTTGGTAAATATTTGATATTTGGACCAAATTAATGCTTTTATAGACTTTGAACAGAAATGAAGTAAAGGAATTGGATGCTGTTTTGCATCTTTTCTTTCAATCTGGGAATATACTAGCAAGGGCACCATTTTATTAACCACCCTAAATGCCCTTCAGGAGGTGATATCGGATCTCCTCTGGAATGATGCAGTGAGGATATTCCCAAAATATTTTTTGTGATCTTGACCTAGCAACGGTGAAAGAATAGCAATGTGTTTCCAATTTGGGATAATGTGTGACTTGGTGTCCCCATGCTCTCATTGACCTTGTCCTTGGTACAGGTCCTGATGCTGTCAAAGGAACCTTGTGATTTGCTGCAGTTCATCTTGTAGATAATACACCTTGTAGTCACTATGAATCTTTAAGCTGACAATGGGGTGCTAATGAAGCAGACTCCTTCGGTCTGGATGGTGCTATTGCCTCCATCTCCTGTTGCGTGCGGAAACAATCCCTGACTGCCTCAACGTATTTGTTTTTGCTTTCCCATTTCTCCCTTAAGGTTTGTACTCATCTGCCTGTTGTACCTGTGGGATGTTCAAATCTCTCATCATTAGTATATTATGATTTTCTACAGCCTTAGCTGACTGAGTAGCTCCTTGTCTGTCTACTCATTTTGTGCTGGTGACTTTATTGCAGTTACTGATTGACCTTTATTGTCTTGATTGCAATCCATATTGCTTCAGTCACGTAATATTCTGAAATATCTACCTTTTATAAGGCACTATTATCATTTTTTAATAATTGTGCCACTTCTTTGTAGGCCTGTTGTGAACATTAATTAGCCTCAACTTTGGTTCCTGGCCATCCTCCGCTGTCCGCCATGTCTTAGAGTTACTAATTATATCAGTATTTCTTGAATACACTTTCAATCATCATCCATTGTTCCTGATGCTGTTTGTATTTGTATAAGAACTGTTCAATGTTTTCTTCAAATATTTATTTCTTTACCTGACTGTTAGGTTAATTTCCTTCTTCATAGTCAGTTTCATTTAATGCTCCCCCCGGCCCCGTCTTAGTAATTTTGAAGTAAGTACTTCGTTGCCATTTTGTCCTCTCAAAGAACAGTGTAAGCTGTGTGGTTTAATTGAAAACCAATGTGCTCAGATCAATTTATACTTGTTACTTGTTGAGGGGACTGCATTGACCAATGGAAGGATTCTGTAGCTATTGGATATTACTACTGAGCATCCAGATTTAGAACTGATACTTAGACCCACAAATCCTTTAATGTTGATCCATGATAAGCTCCATTTGACTTAGAATTTAAGTGCTGTCTCCACCTGTTCCTAGACTCTACACAGGTCTTTGGAGTGGAAACATTTGAACTCTCAAGGCACTGTTAAGATATTTTCTCAGCCCTGTGCTGGGAGCTAGCTAAAAACATCTTAATACTGGCAGATTACTGAGACTTGTTCAATGCATTTTTCCACCTTACTGGGAATGGAATGGTCATTCAAAATAAAATTACTAACACTGAATTTTTATGAACCTTAAACCGGCATTCTGCCCTGACGTCATTTCTTTTTGGAGAAGCTTGAGGCTCAGGACATGGAAGCTACAACTAACTGCAAAGGAGCAGAGAGATTTAGGGGTTTGAGTACAGAAATCAGTAACAGCTTAATAAATAGTTATTTGGTAGTACAGTGTTTCAGCATTGCTTTAAAAATTGGCCATGTCTTTGGAGTGTATTGTGTCGCACTCCTCAGGACAAGCGCAAAATACCAATGTCAGGGGTGACAACTTTATACTATGTGAGAAGAGAGTGCTGATTGACAAATTTTTCAGCAATACTTGGCTTAATATTTATGTGGTGTATTTAATACAATAAAAAAATTAAGGGGCTACATAAGGCAGTGCTACGGCAAATGATCAAAAGCTGGGTCAAAGTGACAGGTTTTAAGAAGCATCTGAAAGGGAGATAGGCAATGAGGTTTAGGGAGAAAATTCCAGACTTTAGGAAACAGGCAGCTAAAGGCACTGCCATTAATGATGGCAACATTTGGATGACTGCAAATATCTGAGGACGGCGGAACTGGAAGAAATTGGAGCGAGGCGGGTGAGACCATGGAGAGATTTGAAATCAAGGACTAAAATTTAAAAAATCAAGTTTTCGCTTAACCAAGACTCCACGTAGGTCAGCAAGCATGTTGACTTGCCAAATAAGCAGGACTTTGGTGCAAGTAAGGATCAGGACAGCAGAAATTTGGATGACCTCAAGTTCACAGAGGAAAGAGCGTGGACACCAGCCAGAAGTGCATTGCAATAGTGAAGGATTTCAAAAGCAGATGAGCTGAAGCAGGGCAAAATCACAATGTCAAAGCTTGAAATAGATGATCATCATGGTGGCATGAGTATGTGGTCAGAAGCTCATCTTGGGCTCATCAAGGTTAAGGACAGTCTGGTTTAGTATCAGACATTTGCCAACACCGTAAGCTAGGAGACAAATGGGGGGTGGAAGTAAAAAGGCTAATGGACTATTGACCTTTATTCTGGGGGAGCTGGGATATAAAGGGGTGGAAGTTACGTAGAGAGCTCTGGTTAGATTCTGATTTACTGTTGTTATGGTTCAGGTCAGAAACTCAAGTGTTTTACAGAGCCTACCTGCATCGTGAATTTTGCATCTTGAATTTGGCTCGGATAAGCATGAAATGTTTCACTTCAGGAATGATTCAAATGACCAACTAGGGAGCTTTTATCAAACAAAATTTAATTAAGAATATAGTTAACATGTATGGAAAGAAAATTAATAACTTTCACCAATGACAAACAAAAATAAAACAACCACAATAATGTATAACCCTTAATAAATATATCTAAGATGCTTCAATCAAACCAAAACCTTCCATAGACAAAACCCTTTAAACAAGTTCAACACAACAAAGTCTAATGCTCATGTGACAGTGGGATTGAGTCCTTTGGTTGGAGAATTGAAAACTCTTGTCCTCTTGACGCACCCAGAACAGTTTGGAATCCAAACAGTTTCCCAGAACCCCAGGTAGACTCTGCTGAAACCACTAACAGCAGGAAGGCAAGACCTTGTTTTCAGATAACCAGCAGAATTGCCAAATAAAGCAGAGAGAGAGAAATATTTCTTTTCAGTTTGAAGTCCCTTCTAAAAAGTAACCTACAGCTCAAACTGGAAAAAAAAAGTTCCTGTCACCTGACCTGCCTAGCAGTTTTTCTCCTAACAATGCAGGGTCATAAAACTTAATCTCAAAGTACCTGAGGCCCCCATTTAAACCACTTGAACAATAAAAGGACTATTGCAGACAGCCCGGCAGCAATGACACCAGCAAAAGCTGTCAGCTACAGATTACATTTTTTTGAAAAACTCTTAAAGATACACTAACATCATGTTGTTAACTTCTGAGCTCTGTCCCTCAGGTAGGATATCTGGGCTTACAGTGCAGTGCATGTTTGCCAGAAAAAAAGTTATATTATGAAGACAGGTTACGTCAGCTAGATTTGTGTTCCACTGAGTGGTGAATAAATTGAGGTATTTAGTGGGGAGTTAGGAATTAATGACAAAGGTAGTGAGAAACTATTTTCTTTAGTGAGGGAAATCCAGAACCTAAAGTCCTAGGCTGCTGTATGGCCATGTTAGAAAATAGATGAGTACAAAAATGTTAGTGAAAATTGGAAAGTCTTCCCCCTAAAAGGTGATGTTGGGACACAATTAAAATTTCAAAACTTATTTTTTTTAGGTAAAGGACAATGGAACTAAGGCAGAGTGTTATGGTACAAATCTGACATCTAATTGAATTGCTGAGTAGTTTGGAGTAGCAAAATTGTCTCCTCCTGTTCAAAGGAAAATGGCCAAGAGGCAGCCAGATGGGTGGGACTGGGTCATTCTAGGCTGTGCCTACTTTGCCTTCAGTGTAAAATCAGCAGTGCAGAGTTTTAAAAGTGCAAAGAAACATGAAATTCAATCTGAGTTTGCAAACATGCTTCAAGAAAGAAGCACAGACTAATTACAGTGCAGAAAAAGGCAATTTGACCCATTGAGCCTGTGCCAACTCTCGGCAAATCCCATTGTCCCACCCTCCCCTTTATCCCTGCAAATTTTTCCTGAGATGATCAGAGGGAACAGGGTATGGTGGCCAGAGGGAACAGGGTATGGTGGCCAGAGGGAAGCAGTTAGATCTAAGCAGAGAAAGTAAAAACAAGAAGAAATAATATAGAAAGATTCTTTTCTAATTAAATTATTAAATTAAAATAAGACTGAAGTAAAATATTTAAGTTAACCTACCTGTAAAATCGAGTGATCTTAGTGTAAGGGAAGGAAGGATTGATAACTAGCTGCTGTTTATTTAAGTTCTAAATTTGTGTCTCTAAATTTAGTCAATAGTCTAATAAATAGAAGCAAGGGCAGAAATCGTATCCTGTGACATGTGGAAACTTCTAAACACTTATGTCCTGGACAATCACATGCAGAAAGTGTCATCAGCCAGAGGAGTTTGAAATTAGGGTTCGAAGTGTGAGCAGCAATTGGAGCTACTGCAGTTCATCTGCAAGGCACGTAGGTAGTACATTCCTGTTGAGGTTCACCCTGTAGCTTAAGGGTGTGAACGCAGAGAGGGAATGAACAACCATCAGACAGTCAAGGTAAAACTGATGAGTGCAAGAGTCCCAACTGTCTTGCTGTCAGCCCATGTGAAGTTTAATATATGAATGAAGGTGATGGTTCTGTGAAGTGCAACCAGAGCAGTAAGGATGGTTCAGTTGTGCAGTGATGTCAGACAATGAAGTTTAGGAAATAAATAGTGATAGGGGATTCTATAGTTGGGGGAACAGGCAGGTTTTCCTGCAGCTGCAAATGTAATTCCAGAATAGTAAGGTGCCAAACTAGTGTCAGAATGTCACTGAATGCCTGCAGTGCACTCAGCAGGGAGGTGTGAACAGCCATATTGGTACCAGCAATAGAGGTAGGAAGAGGATAAAATTTTAGGGCGTTAAGAAAGAGATTATGACTTAAGTCCTCAGTAGTAGTAACCTCTGGATCACCCCTGGTGACAGGTGCTAAGGAATATAGAAATCAAAAGATAGAGTAATTTAATGCAGGGATGGAGGAATGATGTAAGAAGGAAGGCTTTAGTCTCTTGGGACATTGGGACTGATTCTGGGGGAGGTGGGACTTGCATGAGCCAGACAGGTTGCATCTCAACAGAGCTAGGACCAATGTTCTCCCCAGTTTGTTAGTGCTTGGAGAGGTGGGAAAGGGGAAGATGCACGTACTTCAAATTAATTGGGCAAGAGAATGGGAACCATGATGTTGAATTAGAAAGGAAAAACAAGGTGGACAAAGGATTGGGAGAGATGGATACTACTAAGTGAAAAATAGCAAGTTATAAATGGGCGCAGGGGCATCTGATGTGGCAATAATTTGTATTCGGCTTAAAAAAGCACAAGATTACATAGTAAATATTCCTGGATACAAGGTGTTCAGGCAAAGGAGATGGGGTGACAGTATAACATTAAAGTCTGAAGAAATTTGAATAGGACTCAGCTTTTTTCCAGCGGTTGGGTCACCGCTTCAAGATGTGGGCCGATTGTTTAAAACTGAGATTGAGAAATTTCTTCACTTGGTTCTAAGTCTTTGGAATTCTCTCCAGATAGATTTTGGTGCTCTATACTTGAGAATATTTATGGCTGGGGTTGAGGAAATCAAGAGAAATGGAGAGACAGTGGGCAAGTGAAATTGTGACAGAAGATCAGCCGTGTTTGTATTGAATAGAGGAGCAGGTTCAAGCGGATATATGGTCTACTCTTGTTCCTGTTGCTCATGGATTAAGGTGAATATTAGAAACAGGATTTTCTAGAAAGGCAGAAGTCAGAATCTATTTGGTTAGAGTTCAGAAGCAGAAAGGTTCCACTTACAAAAAGCTGGGACCAACATTCTCCCTAGTTTGTTGGCGCTTGAGGGGAAGTTTGTATGGTTTAAACTAATTTGCAAGGGAATTGGAATCATGATTTAGAATTAGAAAGGAGAAGCAGGGTGAATGAAGAATTAGGAGAGATGGCACTAAGTGAAAAATATTAAAGTATTAATAGGTGCATGGGCATCTAGTATTGCGATAACTGATGTATGGCTTAAAGGGCAAGACTGGGTACTAAATATTCCTGGATACAAGCTGTTGTACAGGGAGAAAGGAACTCGGGGAAACCTCAATGAGGGAAGCAATACTGAGCAAACTGGGGGAGTTGCAGGCTCGAAGAACCAAAGATGACGTGAGGAAAAGCTCTTTTAATGCCCTGAATGGTTAAGGTCTAGGATGCACTGACTGAGAGCGTGGTGGAGGCAGATTCAGTGGTGGCCATTAAAGGGGGAAATGAGTACCTTAAGAGTGTGCTGTAATCCCATTGTCATGCCTGAACCAATACCAAGCTTGTGATTGTGGAAAATCATTTCTTCCAGTGATGAGGAATGTCTCTAATGGAGTGAATGTGATGTACCTTGGCAAGAGTGCATTTCCTATGATGTCCACTGTGTTATCTTAATTTGTCAGTTTACCAGAGGCTAGGCTGATGTATAAAATTTGAAAAATGCCTTGAATCTGCAGTGCGATGGGGAGAAGCAGAGAGCAGAGCAATGGTTGGAGGAACAGAGTGGAAAGCTGAGCAGGAATGAGAACATAGCAAGAAAGGGAAACTAGGTGAAGATGATAGGAGGTGCTCGAGAGGTGGGTGGGTGTGAGTGGGGGAGAAGTAAGTATGTGCGTTTGCCTCTGAGGTGACAGCATGTGCATGCACGTTTGTGTGTTCAATATGAAAATCCAGTTGTCCAGCAGCGCATCCCCCCACACCCTGCCCCATTAAAAAAAAGACTAACAAGTTAGGCTTAAAAATTTTTTAATAATACATTGTAATTCTAATGTACATAATTTTTAAAAATTTTTGTATCTATGGACCTTTACGCTAAAACAGCCGATTTTTTTTGTAGTTACGTAGAAACTTAAAGCACAAGGAGGCTATTCGGTGCTTCAAGCCTGCTTCACCATTCATTTTGATCATTGCTGATCATCAAATTCAATATCTTGATCCCTTCTCTCCACATTTCCCCCCCCCCCCCCCCACCCAATATCCCTTAATCTCTTTAGCCCATTGAGCTGCATCTAATTTCTTCTTGAAATCAGGAAACGTTTGGCCTCAACTACATTTCTGTAATGGTGAATTCCACACATTCAGCACCCTCTGGGTGAAGAAATTTCTCCTCACCTTACTTGTAAGATGTTTAACCCATATCCTCAAACTGTAACCCCTGGTTTTGGACTCCCCCACCATTGGGAACGTACTTTTTGAACCTACCATGTGTCTAATCCTGTCAGAATTTTCCAAGTTTTTGTGAGGCCCCCCTCTCACTCTTCTAAACTCCAGTGAATATAATCCTAACCGACTTAGTCGCTCCTCATATGACAGACCTGCCATCTCAGGAATCAGCCTGGTAAACCTTCAGTATACTCTCTCATCTTTCCTCAGATAAGAACACCAAGACTGCACAAGATACTCCGCACCTGGAGTATCACCACACTCAGCAATGCCCTGTCCAATTGCAGCAAAACATACCTATCCCTATACTCAAATCCTCCGCTGTACCTGCGTGCTTACTTTCTGCGACTGATCATGAGAACTCCAAGGTCTCATTGAGTATCCACCTCTCTCATTTTACTTCCATTCTAGTAATAATTTATCTTCCTATTAATGCTACCAAAGTGTTTAACCTCACATCTATCTACATTTGATCTGCCATTCATATGCCCACACACACGAACCTGTCCAAATCATGCTGAAGCATCTCTGCACCCTCTTCACAGCTCACCCTCCCACTCAACTTTGTATCATCTGCAAATTTGGAGATAATATATTCAATTCCCTCTTTCAAATTATTCATGTGTAATATATAATGTGAATATTAAATCTTCGACACAATAAGAATGTTTCTGGGGGTTCAGTCAGTTCTCTTAGGAGCTCAAAAGAGTTCTGTGGCCAGAAAAATTGGAAAACCCTGTAACAGAGCAGCTAGGAGAAGAAGCTTCTGTATCAGCAATTAACATAACCCAGTGTTAGAGCAGATAGGAGAAGGTTCTATACTAGCAATTGGCATAAAGCAAAATTTATATCGGTGTACAAAAAAGCATAAATTGCTTTTTTTTCCCCACTTTTCTGCCAGAAGGTTGACGAGACTGCAATGGGTCTTACCTAATGGGGTTTAAAGAAAGTCAAAGTTGGACTTAAAAAGCTGATCAACAAAATTGAGTCTCATGGAATGGGAGGATCAATATGAGCTAGGATCCAAAACATTTGGTTTGAGGGCAAAGGAAAGAGCATGCAGTGGTCAGTGGTGGTTTTTCAGACTGGAGAAGGGTAGACAGTCATGCTCCTCAAGATTCTTTGCTAGCACCAATGATTTTTTTAATATTTATGATTTTGATATCTGAATGCAGTAAAATTTCAAATTTTGCTGATACCCAACTTTGAATGAGGATGGTACTAGTTGAATGCAACAGGGCACAGGTGAACAGAATGGACAGACAAGTGGCAGATCGAATTTAATACAGAAGTGTGAAGTGATGCATTTTGACAAAAAAATTTAGGAGGGGCATTATGGACTTAATGGCACAAATCTAACGTGCAGGGACAGGGTGACTTGCGGTTTTGTGTGCCTAAATCTTTGAAGGTGTCAAAATATATTGAGACAATCGTTAGCAAATTGGATTTTGGTTTCCTAAATAGGCATTGAGTATGAATGCAGGGAAGTTTGCTGAATCTTGACAAAGCTCTGGTTGGACCACAACTAGTCCTGTTCTGGGTATCCTATTTAAGGAAGGATGTGAGGCGCTTTGAGAAGGTGCAGAGGAGATTTGCCCAAATGGGCTAAAGGCTGAGGGGTTTAAGCTACAAGGTTAGGCTGAAGAAGCTGGATTTGTTGTCATTGGAGCAAAGGAGATTGAGGGGAGATTTCAGAGGTCTACGCGGTCTTGAGAGGAGTAGATGAGGTGGCAGAGAAAATGCTCATTAGTGGATGGCACAAAAGTGAGGGAACACATTTAAGGTTTTGGGAAAGAGATGCAGGGATGTGAGAAAAAACCTTTATGCAGTGGCAAATAATTTGGGAAATGTTCCAATGGCCTGGAACCCATTTCCTCGGAGTGGTAAAAGTGGGGATCATGAAAGATTTCAAAAAGGAATTGGTTTGGTATAATAAAATTTGAAGCTGCCACTCACTTTTCTGGCTCAGCTGCATGACCTGGTTTTTCTGTTGCAGGCCTCTTTACTGCATCAATCCAGTATTGCTGAATAGAGGGAGGGAGAGTTCACAAACCAAATGGGACCTCTGTGACCTCATTGGAGGTGATGATCCACAGTTTGGAATGCCTGCAACAGAATATTTGGCTATATTAGGCACCGGAGCACTATCCATTCTGTTTTCATCCTGCATTAACATGCATGTATTCTTTGCACCAGTTCAGAGCAGAACCATTCAATAATTGTTGTATGTCCCTGCCACCTCAGAAGCTTAGGCAGTTGATGCCAAAATATTATTTATTGGTGTGTGCTTTCTTTGTTTCATTGATAACTGATTTGAGGTACGTCATTTACTCATTGTTGGACTGGGCAATTTGGATCTTGACCAGTTTCTCTTTTGTACTTGGATTGTTCAGATGTTTGTGTAGTCAACAGTATAAGCATTCTTAATTTACTGCACTTTAACTAGTTTCTCTACACTTAACATGCAAAATGGTACCAAAAAATTCTAATCATCACAAATTCAACAACTTCTCATTGATATTTCTTTCAGTAACTAGAGCTTACTGATTGTAAACAATGTTAGCCACTTAGACTTGGTGGATGTTGTATGTTTTATACTGAAATTATGGCCAATGGTCAAGTGTGATCTTAAATATTTTACCATCAACTTACTGTCAAAACGAATGTTCCAGCAGTTAACAATTAAGAATTATGCTGGATATGTGCTCCCAGGATTTTGCCAACTCTTGCAACCAGTAAAATTTACAATGATTCTGTTCTGTATTTGCTGACGATAAAGATGATAGTGATTCAGTGATTAGATGATTTAGTGATAGTAATGGTTCAAGTTAGAGATGTTGCAGACAGGGAATTATTCTTAGACTCTCGCAGTGATCCTGATTGTGTTTAAGATTGCTTGGCTTGATGATTTAGAAGGTTGTTTGTTAGCTAATGATTAACTTAATATCAGTGTTGGTAAAATAAGAACATAAGAAATAGGAGCAGGAGTAGGCCATCCAGCCCTTCGAGCCTGCCCCGCCATTCAATAAGATCATGGCTGATCTGTCGCTGCTCAGTTCCACTTTCCCGCCCTCTCCCCATAACCCTTAATCCCCTCTCCTATCAAAAACCCATCAACCCGCGTCTTAAAAATATTTAGCGAGGCAGCCTCCACCACTTCAACGGGCAGAGAATTCCAGAGATTCACCACCCTTTGAGTGAAGAAGTTCCTCCTCAACTCCGTTCTAAACCGCCCCCCTTTTATCTTGAGGCTGTGCCCCCTAGTCCTACTGTCTTTTTTGAGTGGGAAGAGTCTTTCCACCTCTATCCTATCCATCCCATTCATCATCTTATACGTCTCAATGAGATCTCCCCTCATTCTTCTAAACTCTAATGAGTACAAGCCCAGTTTATTCAGCCTCTCCTCGTAGCTCAACCCCCTCAACTCCGGTATCAGCCTAGTAAACCACCTCTGCACTCCCTCCAAGGCCAAAATATCTTTGCGCAGGTGCGGCACCCAAAAACAAAAGCCTTAATAAAAAACTGACAGGTACTTGTGATTTGAATGAGGTGGAGCTGCCAATGTAGACTTTGGCGACCATGCTATTTGTACAGGAAATCTTTTACAAGTGCTGCTGAGAGGAATGTAGTAACTAAGAAATGCAGAATTTTTGGAAGCTTCTCTCAATTCAAAGCATCTTGGACTATAAATTAGTGAAAAGGAAATGCTTGATTTGCTCTGCAGAGTGCTCCAGTCCATGACAGCTGCTGGCAAGGGGATGCAAACTCATCCTTAACTTTAAAATGCCATGTTGTGGCTTTTGATTTCAAGCATGCCAACGTGATACCATCTTGCACAAGTGCATAGAAGAAAGGGGCAGTAAGACTTTCAAAACTTGTTTGGCAGGCCATGCTCTTGCTATTCATTCATAACGCCCTGATTGAATTGACTGGAAATGAAACAAGGCTTCGCACTGTTGATTGCTTGGTGAACTAACAGCCTTTCCTGATTTTTAGCATTGAACCTTTTGTATTTAGTGTAACTCTTTCTATTACTTTGCAGCATGGACAGATTGTTGATCAGTAGGAATGACAAGTGCAATAATTTATCATTGTGATTTTGAGAACCACCTTGTGATGCCCCAAAGGATTTTTGGATCCCCTTTTGAACACTGCAGTCGTATCATCATCTGACAAAATCAGTGGTGATCTTAAACAATCTGAAGCTGTTTTTTTGGGGAGGATTGTTTCATTCATGGGATGTGAACAATAATTTGCACATTCCTAATTTCCTGTGAGGGTGATGATGGACCCACTTTATAAACTGCTGCAATCCATGTGGTTTAGGAACACCTACTATCGACTACTATGACTACTATCGACACCGCAAACTGCCGGATCCAAGTGGAAAGGATCTTCAAGAAGACTGCGCATATCGACACAGACATCAAGTTTTTAGAGATGCGGACTTAAACCTGGTGTTGTCAGACTTTTTACTGTGTTTAGGAACACCCACAGTGCTGTGAGGAGTGAGATTCCAGAGTTTTGACTTAGTGCAGGTAATTATATATAATACAATGTCAGGATGCTGAGTAGCCAGGAGTAGAACTTGTTCCCATTCATCTGCTTACCCTGCACATCAATCTGGTAGAGATCGTGTATTTAGAAGGCAATGTTGAAAGAGACCTGGCGAGTTGTTGCAGTGCACATTGCAGGTGGTACACTCTACTGTCACTGCACCAGCAACGGAGGAATGGCAGGTGTTGATTGAATGGGCTGCTTTATCCTGGATTGTGTTGAGATTCTTGAATTCTGTTGGAGCTGCACTTACCCAGGCATGTTGAGAATATTCAGCTACAATCCTGACTTGCACCTTGGAGATTGCTGACAGGATTTGGGTTGTCATGGGATAACTTGCACCCTGCAGAATTCTCAACCTCTGATCCATTCTTGCAGCCATTGCATTTATGTGCCTCGCCCAATTAAGGTTTTAATTGATGGTAATCCCACCTCCAGTTCACACCCCCCTCACCCACAAAACATATAGATAGTAAAAGATTCAGCAATGAGTAATGTTATTGAATGTCGAGGGGAGATGATCAGTTTCTCTTGTGTTGGAGGTCGTCATTTCCATAGTCCCAAGTTCACTTAACCCAGCCTGCATGTTATCCAGGTCTTTCAGCATGGAGGCACAGATGACTTCAGTATCTGAGGAATCACGGATACTACTGAATACCAGACAGTTGTTAGCAAATGTCCCCGCTTCTGACCTTATGTTGGAAAGAAAGTCATTGAAGAAGCTGCTGAAGATGGTTGGAGCTGGGGCACGACCCCAAGGAACTCCAGTGATGTTCTGGGTTTGAGACAATTGGCCTTCAATAACTACATCCATTTTCCTTTGTACCAGGTATAATTCCAACCAGTGGCATTATTCCCATTGACTTCAGTTTTAGTTGTGCTCCCTGATACCACATTGAACCAGGAAGCGAAGGAAATGGCAGTGAGCAATATGCAGGGCATGAAGTTGTAAATTATGGTTGTGTACAATTCTGTTATTGCTGGTGACTTAGAGCATGTCATGAATGTTCAGTTTTGAGCTGGCTGATAAGTTCTAAATCTTTCCCATTTAGCATTCTGGCAGTGCTGAACAAGTAGATTATATTTAGTGTGAAGACAGGACTTTGTCTCTGCAATGACTTTGGGGTGTGCACTCCTACCAGTACTGTTATGGACAGATATATCTGTGACAGACTGGTGATATCGAATAGGTTTTTCCCTTGTTGGCCCTCTTGCCACCTTCTCCAGGCCCGGTCTGCTGGGTATGTTCTACAGGGTTGGGTCAGTGGTGGTGTGCTAAGCCATCCTTGATAACCTCAGTGTAGTTTCCAAACGTTCAACATGGAAGAATGCTGATTTATCAGATGGGGGGGATGATAAGTCAAGAATTCGTGGAATCAGGCATCGATGTTGACGACTCCCAGGTCCGTTCTGCCCTGACTGTATAGCCCTATGCTGCTATTTTTGTCCCACCGGTACAACTGACTTAGGCATGGTAATGGAGAAGTCTGTGTTTATAGATATACTATACAATTTATTGAGTATGACTGTCCAGTTGTTCCACGACTAGTCTGTGGGACAACTCTCCCAGTTTTGATGGATGATAGAGGAGGACTTTGCAAGGTCAGCTGGGCAGGGTGCATCTCTGTTGATCCCAATGCCTACCTTGATACCAGGTGGTCTGTTTAGTTTTATTCTTTCAGCTTTCCTGTAATGTTTGATACAACTCAACCAAGCAGGGGCAATTCCTGTACCGACTAAGGTTACTCAGAACGTCCACCTTCTCAAGCTTGCCCCTTTCACCAGAGGTGTGGTGATGCTCAGGTTAAAATCCCAGAAGTCAGCTCTTCCCCCTAAAAAGTGAGAGCAGTCTACAGTCATTTGGAAATATGGCAACTTTATTGATGTAACTGAGTGGCTATTTGTGGATCTGAAGTCATATGTAAGTCAGACTTGGTAAGGATGGCAGATTCCTTTCCCCGAGAGAACATTAATGAACCAGATGTGTTTTTACAACAATCCACCAGCTTTATATTCCAGATTTATTAATGAATTGAATTTAAATTCCACCAGCTGCTATGGTGGGATTTGAACTTGTCTCTGAAGCATCAGTCCAGATCTCTGGATTATGAATCCAGTAACACTAATACTGCATCACCATTTTGGTGTTGGGAGGAGAAACCTTTTAAAGGCTTTAGACCCAGAACGAATGTATTAAATGAAAAAATTGATGGATCTCTGCAGTAGATTGTACTCATTTGACTCCTGTTTGCTTTTTGTATTTGCTTACTTTTATTTTCTGTCTCCTGGTTTCTGCTGCCTTCCCAGACCTATATTTGCAAGAGCTTAGTATACCATAGCTAGCATATAATTGTGTGCTTCATCACACGAAGCAGAATAAACTGCATTCAGGAACTCCATTGCTAAGCAAATGCTGCGATTAGCACTTTACTATTTACCCTGCTGAATAAACAAAAATTTGTGTCTGAGTGCTGTGACTGATTTTAAATGTTTGTGTAAATCGGAATGCCTCCACTTCTTTCATATAAGCATCACCTACCAGAAGTGCAAATGCAGCAATCTTATCTCGTCATCTGCTGGCACAGCCAAAAAGTTGAAAATGGGAATGTGGTTACTGTAATTTCAGTATCATTTTTCTTTTAAGGTTACCACTGGGAGAATAGCCTATTCAACCAAGGAATTCTGAGCCATTGAAACATAGAAGATAGGAACAGGAGAAGGCCATTTGGCCCATCAAGCCTGTTCCACCATTCATTACAATCATGGCTAATTGTCCAACTCAATAACATAATCCTGCTTTTCCCCGTAACCTTTGATCCACGTGGTGTTTTTAGATTTCTAGAAGGCATTTGATAAGGTGCCTCTCAAAAGGTTGCTGCAAAAGGTTAGGGTGCACAGTGTTGGGCGTAAGATGTTCGTGTGGATAGAGGATTGGTTACCTAATAGGAAGCAGAGAGTTGGAATCGATGGGTGCTATTCTGGTTGGCAGTTGGTGACTAGTGGAGTGCCTAAGGGATCAATGCTGGGTCCACTGTTATTTGTCACTTATATTAATGATTTGGATGAGAATATAAGAGGCATGGTTAGTAAGTTTGCAGATGACACCAAGATTGGCATAGTGGACAGTGAAGAAAGTTATTTCCAATTGCAATGGGATCTTGATCATTTGGGCCAGTGGGCTGACGAATGGCAGATGGAGTTTAATTTAGACAACTGCAAGGTGATGCATTTTGCTAGATTGAACCAGGGCAGAACTTAGTTAATTGTAGGGTGTTGGAGAGAGTTACAGAACAAAGATGTAGGGATACATAGCTCCTTGGAAGTGGAGTCACGGGTGGACAGAGTGGTGGAAAAAGGCATTTGGCATGCTTGCATTCATCCGTCAGAACATTGAATACAGGAGTTGGAATGTCTTGTTGAAGTTGTACAGGACATTGGTAAGGCCACACTTGGTATACTGTGTGCAATTCTGGTCACCCTATTATAGAAAGGATATTATTAAACTAGAAAGAGTGCAGAAAAGATTTATTAGAATGCTACCCGGACTTCATAAATTGAGTTATAAGAAGAGGCTGGATAGTCTGGGACTTTTTTCTCTGGATCGTAAAAGACTGAGGGATGATCTTATAGATGTCCATAAAATAATGAGGGGCACAAATCAGCTAGATAGTCAATGTATTTTCTCAAAGGTAGGAGAGTCTAAGACAGAGGGCATAGGTTTAAGGTGAGAGGGGAGAGATACAAAGTGTCCAGAGGGGCAGGTGTTTCAGACAGGGTGGTGAGTGTTTGGAACAAGCTGCCAGAGGTAGTAGTAGAGGTGGGTACAGTTTTGTCTTTTAAAAAGTATTTAGATATTTACATGGGTATGATGGGCATAAAGTGATGTGAGCCAAATGGGATTAGCTTAGAGGCTTTTTTTAAAAAAAAAGGGCCACATGGACAAGTTGGGCCAAAGGGCCTGTTTCCATGCTGTAAATCTAAAACTCTATCCTGTTGACTGCATACACTTCCAGACTTAACATTAGCTTTACATAGAAATATCTTAGAACGTAAAACATTACAGCGCAGAACAGGCCCTTCGGCCCACGATGTTGTGCCGACCAGTTAAAAAAGCAATGACCCTCTAACCTAAACCAACCCCTTTCCATCCATAAACCTATCCACGGATCTCTTAAACACCCCCAAACTAGGCGCATCTACAACTGCAGCAGGCAGGGCATTCCAATCCCTCACCACCCTCTGGGTAAAGAACCTACCTCTGACATCTGTCCTATATCTACCACCCCTTAATTTAAAGCTATGTCCCCTCGTGCTAGCTTTCTCCATCCGAGGAAAAAGGCTATCACTGTCCACCCTATCTAAACCTCTAATCATCTTATATGTTTCAATAAGGTCCCCTCTTAGCCGCCTTCTTTCTAACGAAAACAACCCCAAATCCCTCAGTCTCTCCTCATAGGACCTTCCCTCCATACCAGGCAACATCCTGGTAAACCACCTCTGCACCCTCTCCAATGCCTCCACATCCTTCCTATAATGTGGGGACCAGAACTGCACACAATACTCCCAAGTGCGGATGCACCAGAGTTTTGTACAGTTGCAACATGACGTTGCGGCTCCTAAATTCAATCCCCCTACCAATAAACGCCAAGACACCGTTTGCCTTCCTAACTACCTTATCTACTTGATTCCCAACTTTCAGGGATCTATGTACACATACACCTAGATCCCTCTGTTCATCAACACTATTCAGAGTCCTACCATTAGCCCTATACTCTACACATGTTATTCCTGCCAAAGTGAATTACCTCACTTTTCCGCATTTAAACTCCATCTGCCACCTCTCGGCCCAGCTCTGCAACTTGTCCAAGTCTCTCTGTAGACTATGACACCCCTCTTCACTACCTCCCACTCCTCCGACTTTGGTGTCATCAGCAAATTTACTGATCCACCCAACTATACCCTCATCCAGATCATTTATAAAAATTACGAACAGCAGTGGCCCCAAAACAGATCCCTGAGGCACACCACTTGTAACCGAACTCCATGGCGAATACTTTCCATCAACCACCACCCTCTGTCTCCTATCTGCTAGCCAATTCCTGATCCAATTAACTAAATCGCCCCCAATCCCATACGTCTGCATTTTCTGCAGAAGCCTTCCATGGTGAACCTTATCAAACGCCTTACTAAAGTCCATATATACCACGTCAACTGCCTTACCCCCATCCACCTCTTTGGTCACTTTCTCAAAAAACTCAATAAGGTTAGTAAGGCACGACCTACCCTTCACAAAACCGTGCTGACTATCTCCAATCAATACATTACTCTCTAAATAACTATAAATCCTAACCCTAATAATTTTTTCTAAAACTTTGCCCACAGCAGAAGTAAGACTCACCGGTCTATAATTCCCGGGGAAGTCTCTGTTCCCCTTCTTAAACAATGGGACAACATTCGCTATCCTCCAATCCTCCGGCACTATACCTGTGACCAACGACGACCTGAAGATCAGAGCCAGAGGCTCTGCAATCGCCTCTCTTGCCTCCCAGAGAATCCTAGGGTAAATCCCGTCCAGCCCAGGGGACTTATCTATTTTCAAACCCTCAAGAATATCTAGCACATCGTCCTTATCAACTACAATACTATCTAGTTTACAACCCTGTAACCCAGTGTTCTCCACAGCCTATTCTCGTGATCTTACATTACTGTTGACATAGAATGTCTATTTTGGTTTATTTTGGTCATTTTGGGGCAGCACGATGGCACAGTGGTTAGCACTGCTGCCTCACAACACCAGGGACTCACGTTTGATTCCCGGCTTAGGTCATTGAGCGTGTGGAGTTTGCACGTTCTCCCTGTGTCTGCGTAGATTTCCTCTGGGTGCTCTTGTTTCCCCCCACTGTCTGAAAGACGTGCTGGTTAGGTGGGTTGGTCATGCTAAATTCTCCCTCCTGTGTATCCTAACAGGCGCTGGAGTATGGTGACTAGGGGATTTTCAGTGACTTCGTTGCAGTGTTAATGTAAGCCTACTTGTGATTAATAAATAAATTGTTATTTAACCTTTTTGCATATTTAACATTAACCATTTACACTGCAATCTGCTGATCAGGAGTAATATTGATGAAGTTGACAGTGGTGGTGATATTAAAGATCTAAGGACACAGGCCAGCTTGTGTTTGAAATGGCCATTGCTTAGTACTTGGATAGCATGAATATTATTTGCCAAGTTTGGATTTTGGGCAGACCCTACTTTACGCTTGTATGAGCAGCTTATTAACAGAGAGCTTGTAAATAGTCAACAATTCCAATTCTGAGCTAAATGACACCAGAAAATCATTGAGGCAACTGATTATGGTGACATTAAGAACCCAGAGGAATTCTTCCATCGATGATCTGGAGCGGAAATGATATTAGGTCTGCTTTCACCCAGTACAATTTTCGATGTCCTGTGTGACTAATTATTGAAAAATGATCCCATAGGTCCACATTGACATCAGTTTTGTTTAAGCTCCTCTGTGGCACACTCAGTTCAATTGTTACCTTGATGTCACGTCCCTGTCACAAGTAACATTCCCAAGCCACTGACTCCATCTCATCTCTGGCCTCTGAGGTTGAACCAGATTCGTTCCAAACATTGTGTTATGTTTGACCTCCCAGGTGAGATTCTAACCATGCATCTACTCCATCACCCAAAACAGCTTCCATTTCATCAGCTATTTTGACTGCCACCTCAATTGATCTGTTGTAACTCTGATGCATCCTTTGTTATTTAAAGGCTTAACTATTCCAATGTCATCTTGGCCAAGCTTTCAAAACCAGTGTCCGTTTTCTCCTCCTAAGAACATAAGAAATAGGAGCAGGAGTAGGCCATCTAGCCCTTCGAGCCTGCCCCACCATTCAGTAAGATCATGGCTGATCTGTTGTGGCTCAGTTCCACATTCCCGCCCTCTCCCCATAACCCTTAACCCCCTCGCTTATCAAAAACCCATCAACCCGCGTCTTAAAAATATTTAGCGAGGCAGCCTCCACACCTCAACGGGCAGAGAATTCCAGAGATTCACCACCCTTTGAGTGAAGAAGTTCTTCCTCAACTCCGTTCTAAACCCCCCCCCCCCCCTTTATCTTGAGGCCGTGCCCCCTAGTCCTACTGTCCTTTCTGAGCGGGAAGAGTCTCACCACCTCTATCCTGTCCATCCCATTCATCATCTTATATGTCTCAATGAGATCTCCCCTCATTCTTCTATATGAGAAGATTCTCATTCTCCTGTTTCATTCCTGTCCTCCTGTCAACTCCTGTCCTCATTCTCCTGTTCTCTTGTTTCTTCCTTGCAGTGCTCTCCTCTTAAATCATCGTATACAGTAGTATTTTCATGTTTATCTTTGCCTATGATAAAGGGCTACATAAGAATCATTTGTCCCATAACTATGGATCTGCTTGGAGCAAATAGACTTGTGGCAGAATCCTGCATTTTTGGGAACAAGTCTCACACTGAAGAATTTGTCAATTGAATATGTTAAAACTAAAGCCTAAAGTAAATGCTGATACAAAAATCTTGCTCTTGATTTATCATTGAAGGGAAGTTACGCAGTATGAATAAATCCCCTTGATGGCACAATGGTTAGCACTGCTGCCTCACAATCCCAGGGATCCGGGTTCGATTCCTGGCTTGGGTCACATTCTCCTTGTGTCTGCATGGGTTTCCTCTGGTTGCTCCAGTTTCCTCCCACAGATCAAAGATGTGTGAGTTAGGTGGATTGGCCATGCTAAATTGCCCTTTAGTGTTTGGGGGACTAGTCAGGGTAAAAGAATGGGGTTATAGGGATAGGGTCTGGGTGGGATTGTGGTTGGTGCAGACTCGATGGACCAAATGGCCACCACCTGCATTATAAGATTCTATGACGTGCACCAACCATTTAGGAAAAATTACAGGATAGAATGAGGCCATTTGGCCCATCTGGTCCATGCTAGCCACAGACATCCAGGTGCTCTTTCTAATCACACTTTCCAGCATTTGGTCCATAGCCCTGTAGATTACAGCACTTAAGATGCAGATCCAGGTACTTTTTAACAGTTTAGTGTCTCTGCTTCCACCACCAACTAAGATTTTAATTCCAAACACCCACTGCTCTCTGCATAAAAAAAGTTCTTCCTCGTCACCCCTGTATACTTCCTGCGCTTGTCTTGAATCTGTGCCCACTGGTTCTAGAATTCTCCACCAGGGGAAACTTGTCTACTCTCTTTTCCCATCATAATTTTGTATACTTCAATCAAGTCATCCCTCAGCTTTCTTTGTTCTAAGAAAAATAATCCCAACCTATCCAATCTTGTTTGGTAGCTACACTTTTCTATCCCTGACAGCTCTGTCCAGAGCAATTGCAGCCTTCCTGTAATGTGACCAGAACGAGAGACACTACTTCAGTTGTGGCCTCCTCACCAGTATTTTATACAATTCCAGCATTACATTCTCACTTTTATATTCTATACTTGCCAATGAAGGACAGCATTGCATACGTATTCTTTACAACTTTGCCTATTTGAACTGCTGCCTTTAGGGACCTGTGTACTTGTAGGCCAAGATCTCTCAATTCACCCACCCCTCTTTGTTATTTCCCACTTATTGTGTTTATTAACTGTTTGACCTCCCTAAATGCATGACCTTTCACTTCTGTGTTAAAATCTATCTGCCACCTTACTATCCACTCCAGCCCATCGATATTGTTTTGTAGATTATAGCTGTCTTCTACACCAGTATTTGGCCAATCTTTGTGTCTGCAAATTTCCCAATTGTGCCTCGTTACCTTTTGTTTCCTGTTACTAAGCCAACTTTTGATCTAGTTTGCCACATTACCCAGTATCCCATGGGTTTTTTTTTACATTGACCAATTTGCCATGTTGGACTCTGTCAAACACCTTGCTAAAATCCATGTAAATGACATCCATTGCACTACCTTCATTAACTATTCTTGTTATTTCCTCAAAGAATTCAGTCAAGTTTGAGAGGCAAGACCTTCAACAAATCCATGTTGATCACCCCAGACTAATCCATGCCTTTTTATGTGACTGTTAATCCTATCTCTCGGGTGATCCTACTGATTTGTCTAGTGATATAAGACTAACTGACCTATAATTGGTTGGCATTTCCTTTGATCCCTTTTTGAATAATGGAGCTATGTTTGCATTTCTCAAGTCCTCCGTACCTCCCCTGTATTGAGGTGAGGATTGGAAAATCAATCTCAGACAATCTATCTCCTCCCTGACTCGTTTAGCAGCCTCAGAAGCAATCCATCCGGCCCTGGCAACTTATCAACTTTCAAAGATTCCAAACCTTTAAGTACTTCTGTCTCTTTATGATTATCACGTCCAACATCTGTGTTCCTCCTGAACTACTATGTCCACATCGATCATTTCCTTTGTCAACATGGAGACAAAATATTCATTCAAAATTCTTCTCACAGTCTCTGCATCTACGCACAAGTTCCCTTCTTCACCTCGGATAGGTTCCACTTTTTCCTTAACTTTTTACCATTAGTATATCCGTAAAACATCTTTGGGTTTTCTTTAACTTGCTAATTTTTTTATGCTTTTTGTTTGATTTCTTTATTCCCTTTTTTTACATCATCTCTGAACTTCCTGTATTCATCTAGGCTATCTGCAGTGCTTAGTTCTTTGTGCCTATCGTATGTTTTCTTTTCTTCTGTTTGATCTTCACCTGCATTCTTTCAGACAATCAGAGGGAGACAACATAGCCTTTCAATAAGATTTGCATTTGAATTATAACCAATGTTATGGTGAGTACTGCATGTTCCTTGGAATTTGATTGAAACTTCTCAGGCTCATTTACTGCAGAATCATTGCAGCTGCAAGTGCTAATGTTTTCATCCATCACTAAACTGTATCATGGTTCCAGAAATGGAAAGGTATTGTGTCCTTGTGTGTCACTTAGTTAAATAGTAGCTAATGTAGAAATAACGTATTTTAAATATTAACATCTTACATGTGTAATGGATATTACCCAATTGTCAAAATGGTTGTAGTATGGCTTTACTGAATTTCAATCGCTTGTTGTGCTTAGAAGGATATTAAGTGCCCCAGCATGCAAAGAATGTATCCATGCATGATACTGAAGGGGTGAAACAGTGAGTCAAATCTCTACTTTCCAACTTGTGCTACTTTTCGACATAGCAAGAAATCTCTCAATACCAGGTTAAAGTCCAATAGGTTTATTTGGAATCACTTGCTTTCAGCTTGCTTCTTTATCAGGTACCTCTCAAACTCACCACTCACCTGATGAAGGAGCAATGTTTCGAAAGCTCATGATCTCAAATAAACTTGTTGGACTTTAACCTGGTGTTGAGAGATTTCTTACTGTGCCCACCCCAGTCCAATGCCTCCAGCTCCACGTCATATTTTTGGTGTGAGCAAATATGGAGCAGAAATCAGAAGCACCTCTTCATGAAAAAGTTTTTTGGCTAAGCTTACGCCCCTGTTTATTTAACAAAGAACACAAAATTACAGCACGGGAACAGACCCTTCGGCCCTCCAAGCCTGCACTGACCATGCTGCCCGACTGAATTGGAACCCCCTACTCTTCCAGAACCATATAAGAGTACAAGGACTAGGAGCAGGCCGTCTGATCCTTCAAGCTTGCTCCGTCATTCAATAAGATCATGGCTGATCTTTTCATGGACTCGGCTCCACTTAACCGCCTGTTCACCATAAGCCTTAATTCCTTTACTGTTCAAAAATGTAGCTATCCTTGCCTTAAAAACATGCAATGAGAGCGCCTCAACTGTTTCACTGGGCAGAGAATTCCATAGATTCACAACCCTTTGTGTGAAGAAGTTCCTCAACTCAATCTAAATCTGCTTCCCCTTATTTTGAGGCTGCGCCACCAGTTCTAGTTTCACCCACCAGTGGAAACAACTTCCCTGCTTCTATCTTATCTATTCCCTTCATAATCTTTTATGTTTCTATAAGACGTCCCCTCATTTTTCTGAATTCCAATGAGTACAGTCCCAGTCTACTCAGTCGCTCCTCATAAGCCAACCCTCTCAACTCCATAATCAACCTAGTGAATCTCCTCTGCACATCCTCCAGTGCCAATATATCCCTTCTTAAGGAGACCAAAACTCTGTACAGTACTCCAGGTGTGGCCTCACCAGCACCTTATACAGCGGCAACATAACCTCGCTGTTTTTAAACTCTCTCTCTAGCAATGAAGGACAAAATTCCATTTGCCTTCTTAATTACCTGCTACACCTGCAAACCAACTCCTTTGAGATTCCTGCACAAGGACACCCAGATCCCTCTGTACAGCAGAAAACTGCAATTTTTTAATATTTCATTAATAGTCCATTTTGTTTTTATTCCCACCAAAATGTGAGCTCACACTTATCATCTGCCAGACCTTCGCCCTCTCACTTAGATTATCTATATCCCTTTGCAGACTTTTCCACCCATCTTGGTGTCAAGTGCGAATTTTGACACACTACACTTGGTCCTCAACTCCAAAAGATCTATGTAAATCGTAAACAATTGCGGTCCCAACACTGATCACTGAGGCACATCACTAATCACTGCCAACCAGAAAAACACCTATTTACCCCTGCTGTTTGCTTTCTGTTAGGTAACCAATTCTCTATCTGTTCTAATACATTACCCATAACACTGTGCACCTTTTATCTTATGTATTTATATCCCCCTATTCACATCCTAGTTGTGTATTTGTCAAGACGCCCTTAGAAGTCACTACCGTATCTGCTTCCATGACCTCCCCTGGCAGCGAGTTCCAGGCATCCACTACTCGCTGTGTAAAAAAAAAAACTTGCCTCATACGTCTCCTTTAAACCTTGCCCCTTGCCCCTTGCACCTTAAGCCTATGCCCCCTAGTAATTGACTCTTCCACCCTGGGAAAAGGCTTCTGACTATCCACTCTTCTATGCCCCTCATAATCTTGTAGACTTCTATCAGGTTGGCCCTCCCCCACCCCCACAACCTCTGTCATTCCAGTGAGAACAAACCAAGTTTCTCCAATCTCTCCTCATAGCTAATGTCCTCCATGTCAGGCAACATCCTGGCAAATCTTTTCTGTACCCTCTCCAAAGCCTGCACATCCTTCTGGTAGTGTGGGGACCAGAATTGAAGACTATATTCCAAGTGTGGCCTAAGGTTCTATAAAGCTGCAACATGACTTGCCAGTTTTTAAATTGTGCCCCAGCTGATGAAGGCAAGCATGCCATATGCTGCCTTGGCTCCCTTCTCCACCTGTGTTGCTACTTTCATTGACCTGTGTACCTGTACACCCAGATCCCTCTGCCTATCAATACTCCTAATACTGAATACTCTTAAGGGTTCGGAGAAAGGTCAAAGAGAACTTTGACAAATATCAGGCATCTGCCGTCATCTGAGGCAGAATAAATGTGATATGCGGTGCAGAAGATAGTAATAGACTTTCAGTGGACAGGCTGGTGGAATGGGAGAACATGTGACAGATGACGGTCAATGCAGATAAGTGTCAGGTGATACATTTTGTGTAGAAAGAATAGGGAAGAGAGAATTTATGCCAAATGGTACATTCTTAAAGGAAGTGCAAGAACAGAGGGACCTTTGTCTACAAATCAATGAAGAAGCACGGTAGTCCAACAAAGCAGCTAATAACGCATTTCTGGGTTTTATAAAGAGGTATAGAGAACAAAAGGTCGGAAGTTCTGTTGATGTATCAGGTCTAATTCTGGGAACCACACTTCAAGTATGTATAGTGTTTGGAGGGGGCGGCACAGTGGTTAGCACGGCTGTTTCACAGCACCAGGGACCTGGATTCAATTCTGGCCTTGGGTGACTACATGGAGTTTGCACATTCTCCCCTGCTCCAGTTTCCTCCCAGATGTGCAAGTTAGGTTGATTGGCTATGCTAAATTGTCCCTTAGTGTCATGAGCATTTGAAGGGTAAATATGTGGGGTTACAAGAATAGGGTCTGGGTGGGATTATTGTCGGTGCATGCTCAGTGAGCCGAATGGCCTCCTTCTGCACTGTAGGAATCCTAAGAATAAATGTCAATTATAGACAGGAGGCAACACGGGCAAAGTGGGTGAAGAGTTCCAAAAATCTGTACAGGAGAACTTCCTTTAGATTGACAATCTAAAGAATGAATTAAAATAGTCTACGAAACAGTCAGTGACCGTGGAGGAAAAATTGCAAAAAGAACAATGTCCAGGTGCAACAAAAACAAAAGATTCACATGCTCAAAAAACAGCTGCAAAAGTCATCAACATTTGGCTGAAACTGTGAAACCAATAAGAATGAGAAATTTATTTAGAAGTTTATTTATTGGTCACAAGTGGGCTTACATTAACACTGCAATGAAGTTACTGTGAAAATTCCCAGTTGCCACATTCCAGTGCCTAGTTGGGTATAGTGAGATAGTATTTAACATGGCCAGTGCACTAACCAGCACATCTTTTTGTACTATGGGAGGAAACCAGAGCACCCAGAGGAAACTCTTGCAAACGTGGGGAGAAAGTGCAGACTCCAGACAGTCAGTGACCCAGGCCGGGAATCGAACCCGGGTCCCTGTGAGGCAGCAGTGCTAATTATTGAAATATAAATGTCCATATGTGTCACGGTGAACTGTACAAAGAAGAAAGTGAGCATAGCATTTAGCACCTCAAAGAATGGGATAAAACTACAACTCTATCACGACAACTGCCAAATCATCTGAGTGAATTACTATCAAGGAATGGAAAGCGAGGATAAGAAGATACCCAGATGCCAGAACAACCTTCAAATCAAGAGGGTTTACTTGCAACCACACAGCCTACCACTCCTCTGACAGTTGCACAAACAAGATGCGGTATGTTTATAAGGCCACCAGATCACCTGAACCTACGAACCCAGTGTGGGAAAATGGGATTAGAATTGTTATCTTTGACTAGTGCAGGCTTGTTGGGCCAAAAGGCCTTTTTGTGTACAATAGACTCCATGATTTTAAGGAGGGAGATGAGTGATGTCAGTACAAGTAGTAAACCAGAATAACTTGAAATGCATTGTCTTAAAAACTTGAAGGGATGTGTAGTATAAGACTCCGACACATGGTTAACATGGAACTGAGTACAGTTCCCCACACACAGTGATGTAAGAGAACTATCCACGGGAATCATAGTGAGTCGGACGCAGACCATGCAAAGGTCCGTTGACCTCAGGCAGGATTTTCTAGCTTTGGGTCGAGCACGGCTGGAAGATCCCGCCAGTGATCTGCACCTGTGAGTCACTGTAGTATTGGACAGCTTTGTGTATAAGCAAGCATGGAGACAGCTCCAAACTGGACTCTCTGCTGTCTATATATACATAGTTCTCGTAGTTCATAAACACAGAGGTAACATTCTTAAGACTATGAAGACTTCATCAAGACCCAGTGAACAATAACCAACACCCTACAACAGTGAGAGCACTGGAGGATTGCAAATGTTGCGCCTCCAATCAAGACATGTATTAGAAGAGGAGTAATTTGCAGGGTTATGAAGAAACTAAGTTGGACAGCTCCTTAAAAGTATGGTTAGGTGATTGACCCGAACAGGTGCTGGACTATGGCGACTAGGGGAATTTCACAGTAACTTCATTGCAGTGTTAATGTAAGCCTTACTTGTGACTAATAAATAAACTTTAACTTTTAATTTTGACATAGGCAGAGCCATCTGAATCGCCTCTTTTTATGCTACAATATTCTATATTACTGTTCAACATTTGATATATTGAATGGTTTTGACTTTGCAATTGGAGTCAATATGACGAGCCTTAGTGTGCACAATGCACCAGAGAAAAAGGTTTTCCATGCTATTTTAGTACTGTATACGTCAAATGATGCACAACATATTATCAGGAACACTGACTAGACACATTGAATTAAATGTTGCTTTTTGTTTTGGGTGGAGTTTGTACATTCTTCGTGTCTGCATGGGTTTCCTTCCACAGTCCTCAATTATGCAGCTTAGGTGGATTTGCCATGGTAAATTGCCCATGTGTTAAGGGATTGAGCAGGGTAACGACGTGGGGTTACAGGGATGGGGCCTGAGTGGGATTATTGTTGGCAAAGGCTCGATGGGCCAAATGGCCTCCTGCGCTGTAGGGATTCTATGATTCAATGATACAGAAGAGATACTTCAGAATGAGAAATTTGTGGACAGAGTAGAGCAATTTGGTAATTGTCAGTGGAGCAGAGAAGGCCAGGAAGATTTGATAGAGATCTCAGAATCATGAAGGTTCAGATAGAATAAGTGAAGACACTTAAGTAGCTATAGGTTTAATAACAAGAGGGCACAGATTCAAGGTGGTTAGCAAAATAACTATAAACAAAATGAGGAACGGTATTTGTTAGGATTTGGAATGATAGGGTGTTGGGTACATATTCAATAGTAGTCCCTCCAAAAGGGAAATGTATAAAGGCTTAAAGGGAAAAATGCTGCAAGTGAGATTAACTGGATAGCTGTATCAAGCACATCAGGCATGTGGCCATCTTCTGTACTAAATGATTCCACAATTCTCTCATGGCTGCCTTGTGTCTTGGAACCATAGAAGTTTAATACACAGGAGATTTTTCAGTTGATCATGTTTGTGTTGGTTCTTTCCTGTACTAATCCAATAGCCTCTTTATTCTCCATAGCATTTCATCAGCTTCTGATATTTGTCCACTTCTGTCTGAAAGGAAGAGGCGCGGATTCTGCTTCATCTTGAGTTCTCTGCCTGAAAAAAGACATTGGCACAGTGTCTTGATTTTATGCCATGGGGTAAGGTTTGTTTGCCTAAACCAGAACAGGGATCCAATCCAGTGTCATTTACATTAATCTGATTCACATGCTAGCTGTCTAGCCAGGAAATACAATTTATGGGGGACCATCAAAGATACCACAAGACAGTACCAGACCAAGCTAGGATCCCAGGTTAGCCACACAGACTCCCACCGATTATGGCAAGGTCTGCAAGACATAACAGGCTACAAGATGAAGGCGCGTAGAATCGCTGGCAGCATTGCATCTCTCCCCAGTGAGCTGAACACATTCCATGCCTGTTTTGAACAAGAGATTAGTGAGAGCACGCCTTCTGTTCCGGAAGTCTTGGCTAAATCGGTAACTGAGGTCGCCATTACAGATGTCATCAGCCTTCTTGAAAGGTGACCCATGGAAGGCAACTGGCCCCGGTACCTGGATGAGCACTCAAATCTTGTGCTGACCAGCTGGTGGGCGTATTTGCAGATATCTTTCACCTCCTTATACTGATCTGAGGTCCCTACCTGATTCAAGAAGACGGCCATCATCCCTGTACCAAAAAAACCAGTAAAAAGTCTGACAATACCAGGTTTTAGTCCAACCGATTTATTTGATAGTAAACCCACAAGCTTTCGAGGGGACTCCCTCTTCGTCAGGTGAATGGAGAGTTCTGGCCTCGGACAGAGCATATAAAGCACAGACAGTTTAGAGATTACTGATTAGAATGCGAATCTTTACACCTAACCTGCTGTTCAAGTCCTAAAGTGGCCGACAATGTGTGTGGAAGGAGCACTGATCACGGGTTAAAGAGATGTGTATTGTCTCCAGACAGTACAGTGAGTGAGGTTTTGCAAACCCAGGCAAGTCACGGGGGTTACAGATAGTGCGACATGAACCCAAGATCCCTGTTGAGACCGTCCTCGTGTGGGGAACTTGGCTATCAGTCTCTGCTCAGCGACTCTGCGCTGTCGTGTGTCATGAAGGCTGCCTTGGAGAACGCTTACCCGAAGGTCAGAGGCTGAATGCCCGTGACCACTGAAGTGTTCGCCAACAGGAAGGGAACAGTCTTGCCTGGTGATTGTCGAGCGATGTTCATTCATCCGTTGTCGTAGCATCTGCATGGTCTCCCCAATGTACCATGCCTCGGGACATCCTTTCTTGCAACGTATCAGGTAGACAATGTTGGCCGAGTTGCAAGAGTATTTACCGTGTACCTGGTGGATGGTATTCTCAGGTGTGATGATGGTATCCGTGTCGATGATCCGGCATGTCTTGCAGAGGTTGCTATTGGCAAGGTTGTGTGGTATTGTGGTCACTGTTCTCCTGAAGACTGGGTAGTTTGCTGCAAACAATGGTCTGTTTGAGGTTGTGTGGTTGTCTGAAGGCAAGAAGTGGGGGTGTGGGGATGGCCCTGGCGAGATGTTCGTCTTCATCAACGATATGTTGGAGTCTCCGGAGAAGATGTCGTAGCTTCTCCGCTCCAGGGAAGTACTGGACGACGAAGGGTACTCTGTCCACTGTGTCCCGTGTTTGTCTTCTGAGGAGATTGGTACGGTTTTTCGCTGTGGCGCATCGGAACTGTCGATCTATGAGTCGAGCGCCATATTCTGTTCTTATGAGGGCGTCTTTCAGCGTCTGGAGTTGTCTGTCACGATCCTCCTCATCTGAGCAAATCCTGTGTATACAGAGGGCTTGTCCATAGGGGATGGCACCTTTAACATGTTTAGGGTGGAAGCTGGAGAAGTGGAGCATTGTGAGATTGTCTGTGGGCTTGCGGTGCAGAGAGGTGCTGAGGTGACCGTCCTTAATGGAGATGCATGTGTCCAAGAATGCAACTGATTCTGGGGAATAGTCCATGGTGAGTCTGGTGGGGTGGAATTTGCTGATATCATCATATAGTTGTTTCAGTGATCACCATGAGGCCAAAGGAAGAAAATGTCATCGATGTATCTAGTGTATAGCATCGGTTGAAGATTCTGTGCAGTGAAGAAGTCTTGTTCTAACCTGTGCATGAAGATGTTGGCATATTGAGGTGCAAATTTGGTCCCCATGGCTGTTCCATGTGTCTGGATGAAAAACTGGTCGTTGAAGGTGAAGACATTGTGGTCCAGGATAAAGTGGATGAGTTGTAAAATTGCCTCTAGAAACTGGCAGTTGTCAGCATTGAGTACTGATGCAGTCGCAGCAATGCCATCGTTGTGGGGGGTGTTGGTGTAGAGCGCCGAGACATCCATTGTGACGAGGAATGTCCCTGGTTCAACTGCTCCGTGTGTGCTGAGTTTCTGTAGGAAGTCCGTAGTGTCGCAACAAAAGCTGGGGGTTCTTTGTACAATGGGTTTCAGGATGCCCTCGACATAGCCGGAGAGGTTCTCACACAGAGTCCCATTGCCCGATACGATGGGACGGCCAGGTGTGTTTGCCTTGTGTATCTTTGGGAGGCAGTAGAGATCTCCAATGCGGGGAGTACGTGGAATGAGAGCACGGAGGGTGCTCTGAAGGTCCGGATCAAAGGTCTTGATCAGATTGTTGAGTTGACGAGTGTGTTCTTTGGTTGGATTCCGATGCGCCACAGCGAAAAACCACACCATTCTCCTCAGAAGACAAACACGGGACACTGGACAGAGTACCCTTCGTCGTCCAGTACTTCCCTGGAGCGGAGAAGCTACGACATCTTCTCCGGAGTCTCCAACATATCATTGATGAAGACGAACATCTCGCCACAGCCATCCCCACACCCCTACTTCTTGCCTTCAGACAACCACACAACTTCAAACAGACCATTGTTCGCAGCAAACTACCCAGTCTTCAGGAGAACAGTGACCACAACACCACACAACCTTGCTACAGCAACCTCTGCAAGACATGCCGGATCATCGACACGGATACCATCATCGCACCTGAGAATACCATCCATCAGGTACACAGTAAATACTCTTGCAACTCGGCCAACATTGTCTATTGTCAACATTGTGAGGTGGTCCACTTTGGTAGGAAGAATGGTAGGAAGGACTATTACTTACGGGGCGAAAAACTGCAGCAGGCGACGGTGCAGAGGGACCTTGGGGTCCTTGTGCATGAGTCGCAAAAACCCAGCTTGCAGGTGCAGCAGGTGGTCAAGAAGGCGAATGGGATGCTGGCCTTCATAGCGAGGGGGATTGAATATAAAAGTAGGGAGGTCTTGCTGCAGCTGTATAGGGCATTGGTGAGGCCGCAGCTGGAGTACTGTGTGCAGTTTTGGGCGCCGCACCTGCGCAAGGATATTTTGGCCTTGGAGGGAGTGCAGAGGAGGTTTACTAGGCTGATACCGGAGTTGAGGGGGTTGAGCTATGAGGAGAGGCTGAATAAACTGGCCTTGTACTTGTTAGAGTTTAGAAGAATGAGGGGAGATCTCATTTGAGACGTATAAGATGTTGAATGGGATGGATAGGATAGAGGTGGAGAGACTCTTCCCGCTCAAAAAAGACAGTAGGACTAGGGGGCACAGCCTCAAGATAAAAGGGGGGCAGTTTAGAACGGAGTTGAGGAGGAACTTCTTCACTCAAAGGGTGGTGAATCTCTGGAATTCTCTGCCCGTTGAAGTGGTGGAGGCTGCTTCGCTAAATACTTTTAAGACGCGGGTTGATGGGTTTTTGATAAGAGAGGGGATTAAGGGTTATGGGGAGAAAGCAGGAAAGTGGAACTGAGCAGCGACAGATCAGCCATGATCTTATTGAATGGCAGGGCAGGCTCGAAGGGCTAGATGGCCTACTCCTGCTCCTATTTCTTATGTTCTTATGTCTACCTGATACGTTGCAAGAAAGGATGTCCCGAGGCATGGTACATTGGGGAGACCATGCAGATGCTACGACAACGGATGAATGAACATCACTCGACAATCACCAGGCAAGACTGTTCCCTTCCTGTTGGCGAACACTTCAGTGGTCACGGGCACTCAGCCTCTGACCTTCGGGTAAGCGTTCTCCAAGGCGGCCTTCACGACACACGACAGCGCAGAGCTGCTGAGCAGAGACTGATAGCCAAGTTCCCCACACACGAGGACGGTCTCAACAGGGATCTTGGGTTCATGCCGCACTATCTGTAACCCCCGTGACTTGCCTGAGTTTGCAAAACCTCACTCTCTGTGCTGTCTGGAGACAATACACATCTCTTTAACCTGTGATCAGTGCTCCTTCCACACACGTTGTCGGCCACTTTAGGACTTGAACAGCCGGTTGGGTGTAAAGATTCACATTCTAGTCAGTAATCTCTAAACTGTCTGTGCTTTATGTGCTCTGTCCGAGGCCAGAACTCTCCATTCATCTGACGAAGAGGGAGTCCCCTCGAAAGCTTGTGGGTTTACTATCAAATAAATCGGTTGGACTAAAACCTGGTGTTGTCAGGCTTTTTACTGTGTTTACCCCAGTCCAATACCGGCACATCCACACCAAAAAAAAACAGGCAGTGTACCTTGATGATTGTCGCCAGCTGTTTTGACATCCATCATTATGAAGTGCTTCAAAAGGTTAGTCATGGCACAGATCAACTCTGGCCTCCCAGATCCCTAGATCCAATCAGTTCACCTATAGCTGCAACAGGTCCACAGCAGATGCCATCCCTCTGGCCTGACATGCAACCTGGAACACTCCTATTATCAGACTCCTATTTATTGACTACAGTTTAGCCTCCGACACCATTTATTCCTACAAAATTCATCTCCAAACTCTGTGGCCTAGGTCTCAGCTCCTTGCTCTGCAACTGGATCCTAAACTCCGAACCCACAGACAGCAATCGTTAAGGATATACAATGGAACCTCTTCCGGGGTAATCCTCAACACCAGTGCCACACAAAGCTGTGTCCTCAGCCCCTTACTATGCGCTTCATAGACCTGTGACTGTGTGGCCAAATTCCCCTCCAACTCAATTTTCAAGTTTGCTGATGACACTACTGTAGTGAGTCAATGACCGAGTGGTGTTATCGTAGACTATTAATCCAGATACTCAACTAATGTTCGGGGGAGCCAAGTTTGAATCCTGCCACAGCAGGTGGTGGACTTTGACTTCAATAATAAAATATTTGAAATTAAGAATCTACTAATGATTGTGAAGCCATTGTTGATTGTCGGGGGAAAAAAACCCACCTTGTTCACTAATGTCATTTAGGAAGGAAATCTACCACCTTATCTGGTCTGACCTACATGTGACTCCAGAGCCACAGTAATGAGGTTGACTCTCAACTCGGGCAATAAATGCTGGCCAGCCAGCAATGCCCACATTCTACTGTGTGCAGTTTTGGTCCTCGTATTTGCAAAAGGATATATTAGCCTTGGAGGGAGTACAAAGAAGGTTCACCAAGCTGATACTGGAGGGGATTAGCTTATGAAGAGAGATTGAGTAGACTAGGTCTGTACTCATTAGCGTTTAGAAGGCTGAGGGGGGATCTTATAGAGATTTACAAGATAATGAAGGGGCTAGATAGGGTAGAGGTAGATTCTTCCTGCTTAGAAAGGATAGCAGAACTAGAGGGCACAGCCTCAAAATAAGGGGGGGAGCAGTTTAGAACGGAGTTGAGGAGTAACTTCTTCACTCAAAGGGTGGTGAATCTCTGGAATTCTCTGCCCATTGAAGTGGTGCAGGCTACCTCATTGAATATATTTAAGTCACGGGTGGATAGATTTCTGATAGACAAGGGAATTAAGGGTTATGGGGAGAAAGTGGGAAAGTGCAACTGATTCACTTCAGATAAGCCATGATCTTATTGAATGGCGGGGCAGGCTCAAAGGGCTAGATGGCCTATTCCTGCTCTTATTTCTTAGGTTCTTATGAATGAGTTTTTTTTAAAAATGAGACAAAGTACAAGAAAGAAATAGAGAATCTGGTGAAATGGTGCGATGACAATAATCTTTCCCTCAACATCAGTAAAATGAAGGAGATAGTCATTGACTTCAGGAAGCATAGTGAAGGACCTGCCTCTGTCAACATCAACGGGGATGAAGTGGAAATCAAGTTTTTGTGTGCAGATCACCAACAACTTGTCCTGGTCTTTTCGCACGTACGCTATGGTTAAGCCCACCAACGCCTCCACTTAGGAGGCTAAGGAAATTCAGCGTGTCCATTACAACACGCATCAATCTTTACAGATGCACCACAGAAAGCATCCTTTCTGGATGTATCACAACTTGGTATAGCTCCTGCTCTGACCAAGACTGCAAGAAACTACAAAGTGTTGTGAACGTTGCCCTGTCCATCATGCAAACCAGCCTTCCACCCATCTACACTTGTTGCTGCTCCGGAAAATCAGCCAGCATAATCAAGGACCTCACGCACCCCGCACATACTCTCTTCACTTTCTTCCATTAGGATAAAGATACAAAATTCTGAGGTCAAGTACCAACCGACTCAACAGCTTCTTCCCTGCTACCATCAGACTTTTGAATGGACCTACCTTATATTCAGTTGGCTATGACTGCAGCACTACATTCTGCAACCTCTTCTTTCTGGTATGGACGGTATGCTTTGTATAGAGCATAAACTTTTCACTGTATACCAATACATGTGACAATAATAAATCAAATCAACTGAGCTAAATGACTCCTGCATAGATCATTCAATTCTTGTGGCAAAATGTTCGCTGCCTCAAAAAGCTGCAGGGAAAGATTTTCCCATTCCATTTCCACACGTTAATGACATTCTTAAATTGAGAACTCCAAAATGCTGAATGCCTAACAAAAACCTAATTTTTCTTTGCTTTGTCACAACCATTAATAATTTTAAAATCTTGATTAAATCTCCTGCTCTGATCTATTGGAAATAGTCATGGTGACCTGCATTTGCTCCTGGTCTGGCAGTGCCTCAATTTTGAAATTCTCATCCTTATTTTTGGAACTCTTCCTGACCTCGTGCCTCCCTACCTGTGTAACCCTCTGCAACTCTCAGAATCTCTGCATTCCTTCAGCTCTGGCCTCCCTGGTCTTAACCTATCCACCATTGTTGCCAGTGCCTTCGGCTGCTTAGGCTTAAGCTTTAAATTTCCTCCCTGAATCTGTCTACCAATCTCCTCCTTTTAAGGCACTTCTTAAAATCTCTCTCTTTGACCAAACAATTGGCTCCTGCCACCTTGTGTGACTCGGTGTCAAATTTTCTTTTGATAAGACTTTGGCGCCTGGGGCATTTTATTAAGTTAAAGGCACTAAATCAGTGTAAACTTATGTAGTTTCCCTAGTACTATCCACTTGATTTGATTTGTTGTTGTCACATATATTGGTATATGGTGAAAAGTATTGTTTCTTGCAGGCTGTCCACACAAAGCATTCCATTCATGGAGTACATAGGGGAGAAGAAAATGAGAGAGCGTACAGAATTTAGTGTAATCCTCCTGAATCTGTGTACACTCTGTGGCTTTAATACCCTGTCTTCAAGGGGATGCTCTAGACCGCACTTCATAACTATTGTTGTGCATGAATTTATTGCTATGTTTTTATTCTGACATTCTATATCCATAAACTTACTGGCTTGAAGTTCCTTAGACATTTTCTGTATCCCTTAAATAATGGAGTCTTTACTGAAGGAGTAAATAGAAATATCTCAAAACCAAAGCGTTTGGTCTGAAATATCTCAAACCAAACCAAAACCAAGTGTGGGTGGTACGGTGGCACAATGGTTAGCATTGCTGCCTCACAGCACCAGGGACCCAGGTTCAGTTCCAGCCTTGGGTGACTTCCAAGTTCTGCCTCCGGCTGCGTGGGTTTCCTCTGGGTGCTTTGGTTTCCTCTCTCACTCCAAAGATATGCCTGTTAAGAGGATCAGCCATGCTAAATTGACCCGAGAGTCAAGGGGACAAGCAGGGTAAATACTTGGGGTTGTAGGGATAGTGTCTGGGTGGGATTGTTGTCAGTACAGGTTCAATGGCCAAGTGGCCTCGTTCTGCAACTGCAGGAATTCTATGATTCTACAATTCAAAAACATTATAATGAAGAACAAGTCTTGCTTGACCAAATTCATTATTCCCTATGTTAATCTACAAGGATTGCAGATGAATGTAATTTAGTAGATGTAATGTATCAAGATTTCCATAAAGCTTTCAATGAGGTAAATGACTAATAAGGATTAAGGTCAGACCGTGTGGAGTCAGGAGAAAAGCAGCAGAATGGGTAGGAGTAAAGTGTAGCTATTCAGAATGGCAAATGGTGGGAAGGGTCAGTATTGGGACTGCTAGTCGCTATTTATAATAATGATTGGAAATACATTTCCTGAGTAGGTTGGAGACAGATTCATTTGTGGCTTTCAGGAAGATTTGGCTAGCTGCATGAAAGTAAAGTATGTGCAGGGTGACAGGGAAAAGCTGCGCACCGGGACTGGCTGCTTTTCTCCAACAGGCAGCTGGTTAAAGGGCCAAATGGCAACTTCATTTCGCATTCTGTGCAATCAGAGGGCAGTGAATTTCTACAACTACTGCTCAGGATTTTCCTTTCCCCAAAATATCATCATGTGACACTCATTACATGCTATTCCAAATCTTTTCCCAAACTGTATGGCACTAATTACAAACTCTACAAAGTGTTCCTGATGTCTTGATGGCTAAACTTGGTCTTTGCTGAGTTAGCTGATCTCACTGAATCACGTTTATTTTTCTAGATTAAAAAAAATAGATTTATGTTTCTAATTCCACACATTGACCTTCTCTGTCAAATTTATACGTGGGCATTATTTCTCATGGATGTGATCCATCCCACAGTCACATCGCCAGCTTGGTGCTAAACATTGACAGCATCTGTGCATAACAAATGACCTCTTAAGCGGATGTTGATAGACTCCTGCATCCTGTGGAGGGAGAGACAGGCTCAAAAATCTGTCATGACATTTTATTTTTAATCTGGGTGTATGTATAATCTCCAGTTCTAGTCACAGTGGTTAGCACTGCTGCCTTAAGGCGCCAGGAACCCGGGTTCGATTCCCAGCTTAGGTTGTTGTGCGTGCAGAGTCTGCACACTCTCACCATGTCTGCGTGGGTTTCCTCCAGGTGCTCTGGTTTCCTTCCACAGTCTGAAAGACGTGCTGGTTAGGTGCATTGGCTATGCTAAACTCCCCCTCGGTGTACCCAAACAGACACTGGAGTGTGACAACTCAGGGATTTTCACAGTAACTTCATTGCAGTGTTAATGTAAGCCTACTTGTGACACTAATAAATAAAGTTTAATATATGTTCTCTTAGCCTTGTCATTTGTCGTACTTTACCCTTTTATGTATGTTTGAGATTTTTGCTTGTTAGGCTTATTTACAGTGCCTTGGCAATTATTATTGGAAATGAATAAACTGCAGCGTCAGTATCAAGTGCAGTGGCCCAGTTAATTTGGTTGTATTTAGAAGAACGATCAGGAGGATTTGGTTATTTTTAACTTTAATTGTGACCAGAAGACGTATGCAGGACTGGAAATGTGGGTGTTTTTATTGGGTCAGTTATGCTGCATATTTTACACACATTGGAACCTGTTTCAGCTTTGCCTCGCTCAGCAAATCCTGATGCATTCATCCAAATTCAGTTTAAATAAGCAACGAATAAAATGGTAAGCACTGAAGGATGTAATCTGACTTTATTTGCCTCTTGTAATATATTTTTTCATATGTTTTATTAAAATATTTCATATGTTTGAATGTTGAGATTTCTGCATTGCCCTGAGCTAAGAATGATGCAGTATAATTTGGGTCTGCTGACTTTGGGTCTGTAGTACTGAGCTAACTTTTTTAATGAATGCATCAGCAATTGAGCAGATTCCAAACTATCAGACTCCTATCCATGTGGCAAAATTCCAATCCAAGTCCATCACACTAGGTATATTACCTCAAAAGGGAAAGGTCGGGCTATCAAATCCAGTGCTCCCTCTGGATGACTGAAGAAATAAAAAAGAAAGTGTGCACAGATATAAGCTACAATTGTGAACCAGACAGAATATAGAACATTTAGGGGAGAGATGATTAAGCAAATAAGAGAAGCAAACAGAGTATGAAAAGAACCTGGCAGCTAACATAAAAGGAAATCCCAAAGTCTTCTACAGCATATAAATAGTAAAACGGTGATAAACAGGAGTGAGGTTGAAAGGGGGCCCAAAAGGAATTTACATATGAAGGCAGAAAATCATCATACAATCCCTACAGTGCAGAAAGAGGCCTGTTGAGTCTGCACTGGCTACAATCCCACCCAGGCCCTACCCCCACATCCCTACATATTTGCCCACTAATCCCTTTAACCTAAACATCTCAGGACAGTAAGGGGCAATTTTAGCATGGCCAGTCAACCTAACCTCCACATCTTTGGGCTGTGGGAAGAAACTGGAGCACCAGGAGGAAACCCATGCAGACACGAGGAGAATGTGCAAACTCCACGCAGACTGTGACCCAAGCTGGGAATTGAAGACAGAGGACATAGCTGATGTATTAAATGAATACTTTGCACCTGTTTTTACCAAGGAAGATGATGCTCCTCAGGCCATGGTAAGAGAAGAGGTAATTTAGAAACCTGAAAGGTTGATAATTGGAAAGTTGGTATTGGGTAGCTTATCTATACTTAAAGTCAATAAAGCATCGGGACCAAATGAAATGCACCTACAGACGCAGCAAGAAGTGAGTGGAAATTGCAGAGGCTTTGGCTGTAATGTTTTTAGGCTTCTGCAGACTTGGGGGTGGATGTTACCAGAGGACTGGAGAATTGCAAATTCTCTTGTTGCGCTGTTCAAAATAGAATGGAACACAGCCTTCTGCCCTATAACAAATCTGTGATTCAGCCTCAACTCATTCCATTTCCATTTGAACTTTCCTCCAGGGAGGATACTTCAAATGAGGAGGTCGAGTGGTTTGAGAAAGGGTGGGTTCTTACCTGGTTTTTGTTTAATGCACTGGGTATTGAAGCAGAACAGATTTCTACTTGAATGCTGTATGAGTAAGTACTTCAGGTGGTGAAACAGTGCTCCATTGTGCATTCATTTTATGTTGCTTAAAGATGATGGCCGGAGGGAGTAAATTTTTTGTGTGATAGCTAACTTCATTATGTAATGCAGGTGGAATGCAAGCCCCAGGGCTGCTGATAACTGGATGTAATTCAACTATTATGTATGATAAATATTTTTACATTTCGTGAAAAGGAAAGAGGATGGGGAGTCTCAGGCGTTTTGCAAAAGATGATTTAGCCATAATTTTAAACTATTCTAGTGAAAATGGTTCCGTTGCAAACAGTGGGTATTGATCGAGATTAGTGCTGAGAGATTGTTTTCTGCTGAGTGGAGAATCTAAAACATGGGGGCACACAGTCTGGAGAATGATCTGTGGACAAGGGGCCAATATTCTAACATGTTTAGGGCAAGGTAAGGGAGAATGGCAGCCCCTTATGGAATTGTACTTGAGCGCTTTTGTCAGAGGGAGTTATTACATTTAAAGCATTATGTAAATAGCTGGAGGAGGGGTGAGAAAAATCCTGTTGCAGTGAACAATTAGTACCATGGTGACATTTGACAATCTGGTATTCTACACATGATAGGCTTTATAGCAGCATTAGGGATACAGTAACATAGTGGTTAGATTAGTAGTCTAGTAATCCCAAGGCCTGGACTAATGAGCAGAAAACAAGCTCCAACCATGGATGAAGTTAAATCCAATTATTTGAATAAAATATGGTATAAAAAAAGTAATATCAGTAATAGTAACCCTCTGAGCCTGTTCCGCCATTCATTTTGATCATGGCTGATCATCAAATTTGATATCCTGATCCTGTCGTTTCTGCCCCCCACCCCTCCTCCTGCCCCGCGCCCCCCTCCCTCCCAATTTCCCTAATCCCTTTATTTGGTTTTGGAGCAAGCAAGGAGATGGATTTGGGTTTGCCTGGTCCACTCTGCGCATTGGCTTTGTAACTTTAAGAATGGAGTAACAGTTTTTTTAAAAACAACTTTCTGAAGTGGCCTGGCAGGAAGGTGGCTTGCCACCACTTTCAGAAAGGACAGTATAAGATGGGCAAACAAAGTGCTGGTCTTACCAGCATTATTCACATCCTGTAAATGCATTTTTACAAAGATAGGCATGACAACATGGTCTTGTTACTTCTCAGCTTCCTCAGAATTTATCCCTGTGATCTGCACAAAGGAGGAGTTGGGCAGGTAGGAGTTGACTTAACATACCAAATTTCAATCTTATTTGTTTTTGTCTCAAGTTCTCTAGAACGGCTGGACTTGTTTTACATCTAAACTCTAGCAGTTCTTGACCTTTTCTTTTCATGCGCTCCATTGTGCTTCTAAGTAGAAAACAAAATAATTTGTACTGTACAATGCTGAAGTATCTCTGTGGAGTGTATTTAGCTTACAGGGACTAAATTCATCAGACCAAGCTACAAAGTTTTGAGCATTTGATCTTTTCAGTTCCACGGCTGCATGTATTAAAATATAGTCAACATTGAAAATGTTCAGCTGGATTACACAAGAACACCAGAAATGGGAATAGATCATATGGCCCATCTAGCCTGCTCTGCTATTCAGTATGATCATGACTGATCTTGGGCTTTCATTCTATTTTCCACCTGCTCCCCATATCTTTTAATTCCCTGAGATACTAAAATATCTGTCTGTCCAAGCCTTAAATGTATTCAATGATGGAGCATCCACAGCCCTCGAGGGTAGAGAATTTCAGATAATCACAATACTTCGAGTCAATTAATTTTTCATCATCTCAGTCCTAAATGATTGGCCCCTTCTCCAGAGACTATGCCTCCATGTTTTAGATTCTCCACCCAGCAGAAACAATCTCGCAGCATCATCACTATCAATACCCTTCAGAATTTTGTATCTTGCAATGAGATTGTGTCTCGATCTTCTAGACTGCAGAGAATATAAGCCCAATTTACTCAGCCTGTCTTCATAGAAGAACTCCTCATACCAGTGAGTCTTCTGCACTGCCTCTAATGCAAATATATCCTTAAAAGTGGGGCAAAAACTGCAGACAGAGGGTGCGATCTTGACCCCAGGCTCACCCTGCATGGGCCTGCCAGTGGGGGCACAAAATCCAGAGCAAATGGGAAATCATGAATTTCACCGGGGAGATCGCGATTTCTGGCTTCCCCGCTCATTGCTGGTGACCCGTCCATAATCAGCAAGAACCTTTTATTGCATTATAATAAATTTGAGCCTAATTATCTAGGCCCTTCGCTGCATTATCTACCTCACTAAATATTCAGGGGATTTAATAGTTTGCCGGGTGTTAACGATGGGAAGGTGGTAGGAGTGGAGGGTCTCAATGACATTGTTGTTACTAGAGAGGTGGTGCTCGACAGACTGGAGGGACTGATTGTGGACAAGTCCCCAGGACCGGATGGAATGCATCCGAGGGTTCTGAAAGAAATGGCGGAGGTGATAGTGGATGCCTTGGTGGTTTTTTTCCAGACGTCGCTGGATTCCGGGGAAGTGCTGGAAGATTGGAAAGTGGCTAATGTTACGCCGTTGTTTAAGAAGGGTGCCAGGCAAAAGGCAGGGAATTATAGGCCGGTTAGTTTAACGTCTGTTGTAGGTAAAATGTTAGAATCCATCATCAAGGAGGAAATAGCGAAGCGTCTTGAGGGGAATTGCTTGATAGAGCAGACGCAGCACGGTTTCGTTAAGGGGAAGTCGTGTCTGACAAATTTATTGGAGTTCTATGAGGATGTGTCTAGGGCGGTGGATAGAGGAGAGCCGGTGGATGTGTTCTGTCTTGATTTTCAGAAGGCGTTTGACAAGGTACCTCACAGGTTATTGCAGAAGGTAAGGGGGCATGGAGTTGGGGGTAGGGTGTTAGCGTGGATAGAGGAATGGTTGTCAAATAGGCAGAGAGTGGGGGTTAATGGGTGCTATTCGGATTGGCGGTTGGTGACTAGTGGAGTGCCCCAGGGGTCGGTGCTGGGGCCTCAGCTATTTACCATTTATATAGATGATCTGGAGGAGGGAACCAAGTGTATGGTGTCGAAATTTGCTGATGACACCAAGATTGGGGGAACGGCAAATTGCGCGGAGGGTGTGGAGAGTCTGCAGAAGGATCTAGATAGACTGGGTGAATGGGCCAGGAAACGGCAAATGGAATTTAATGTTGGCAAGTGCGAGGTGGTCCACTTTGGTAGGAATAATGGTAGGAAGGACTATTTCTTACGTGGCGAAAAGCTGCAGCAGGCGACGGTGCAGAGGGACCTCGGGGTCCTTGTGCATGAGTCGCAAAAACCCAGCCTGCAGGTGCAGCAGGTGGTCAGGAAAGCTAATGGGATGCTGGCCTTCATAGCGAGGGGGATTGAATATAAAAGTAGGGAGGTCTTGCTGCGGCTGTATAGGGCATTGGTGAGGCCGCAGCTGGAGTACTGTGTGCAGTTTTGGTCGCCGCACTTACGCAAGGATATTTTGGCCTTGGAGGGAGTGCAGAGGAGGTTTACTAGGCTGATACCAGAGTTGAGGGGGTTGAGCTGTGAGGAGAGGCTGAATAAACCAGGCTTGTACTCTTTAGAGTTTAGAAGAATGAGGGGAGATCTCATTGAGACGTATAAGATGATGAAAGGGATGGATAGGATAGAGGTGGAGAGACTCTTCCCGCTCAAAGGACAGTAGGACTAGGGGGCACAGCCTCAAGATAAAGGGGGGGGGGGGGGTTAGAACGGAGTTGAGGAGGAACTTCTTCACTCAAAGGGTGGTGAATCTCTGGAATTCTCTGCCCATTGAGGTGGTGGAGGCTACTTCTTAAATATTTTTAAGACGCGGGTTGATGGGCTTTTGATAAGTGAGGAGATTAAGGGTTATGGGGAGAGGGCGGGAATGTGGAACTGAGCCACGACAGATCAGCCATGATCTTATTGAATGGCGGGGCAGGCTCGAAGGGCTAGATGGCCGACTCCTGCTCCTATTTCTTATGTTCTTATTTGATAGAATAAACCTGTTCAGGGGATCCCTTCAGGAGCATAGAAGTACGTATAACCCCTGGGAGAGAGTGGCATGGAAACTTCATTCTCCATGGCAGCCTTCACGACACACAGTGCAGAGTCGCTGAGCAGAGACTGATGGCCAAGATCCGCACATATGAGGACAGTCTCAACCGGGATCTTGGGTTCATGTTGCGCTATCTGTAATCCCCAGGACTTGCCTGGGTTTGCAAAACCTCACTTACTGTACTGTCTGGAGACAATACACATCTCTTTAACCTATGCCTAATGCTCTTTCCACTCACAGTCTGCATGTTTAAGAGTTGTATAGCAGGTTAGTTGTGAAGACTCGCATTCTAATCAGTAATCTGTAAACTGTGTGTGCTATTATATGCTCTGTCTGAGGCCAGAACTCTCCATTCACCTGACGAAGGGGCAAACCCCGAAAGCTTGAGTTTACTATCAGACAGATTGGTTGGACTTTAACCTGCTGTTGTGAGACTTCTTACTGAGAGTGCATGATCAAGCAGTGCCCTGACACAGATTGGTACTGGCAGTTTGACAGTGCTGGGGCGGGTCCTAATGGGTGCTCCATGGGAGGGAGCTCATTTATTTGTGGAGGGGTGCGGTCAAAATGTTGACAATGAATGTCTGGGGGGAGGAATGGTGGAAGAGGTTGGGGGAAAGTGTCAGCAATGATTGTCTGGAGGTGGAGGGGGAGGTGGTGGGGTGAGAATGTCGGTGATTGTGGGGGAGAGTGAGGGGGGATGAGGTGCAGCTTATTTATATTCCTGTTTGAGATGACACCCAATATCTGAGGAGCTTGTTGCTGATTGAGACCCCAACTTGCCAGATTGTTAGCGTGAAAAGGGCCCGTTGATTTTTATTCTTTAAGGAGGCTCAAAATCCACAGAAAACACTGAAGGATCATCCAGACTTGAAATGTACACTGTATTCTCTCTTCATAGAAACTGTCTCACCTGCTGAGATTTTCCAGCATTTTCTGTTTGAGTTGACTCATTCTAATCTTCATATGCTTTTGTAAGTATGCATGATTTCAATTGACTTGGAGAAAAGGTGTTTAAAAAAAAAATCAGCCAAACAAACATTATATGCGAACATTGATGTGAAAATGTGTTTTTCCAGATTTTAAATGCAAGTTTTGACAATTGCACTTGCAGGAAGTATTCATAAAACAGCAGTAATGCGATGAAGTAAAATTGACATAAAGGATTGCTTCATTCTGTTCACTTTTTTGAACATGCAGAAAGCGAAGACTTAGTAGAAATGCAGCTTGGACTAATGGAATAAAATCTCTTATCTATAAGCGTACATACTCAATATGAGTAAGCTTTAACCCAGTTTCCATGGGTCCAGAACACTTCTACACATATATCAGAACAAAGTGAATGAGTGCTCAAAACAAAGTACTGGAAAGTGGAAAGACCATTAGCACAGTAAAAATTGCTTTAAGTTGGAGCAAGGTTTTCATGGAATGATGAATCTTCATTTTTATATCAAATTCATGCTATAACGGACCTCATAGCCCTTGATACCACATGACCCAAGGAAACCTGTGAAAGGAATATGTTGAATGGGTAGAGATGGTTACAGGCCGTGAAATACAATGTTAAAGGAAGGTTTCTTAGACCTTAAAGATGGATGTGAATGTTCTACTGGGGTCTGAGAGGCTGTTCTTATTAACGATAGTAGTCAGCGCTATTGCCTTACAGCGCCAGGGACCTGTGGTCAACTCCCAGCTACATGCATAGATTTGCTGGGCACAGAATTGAGGGAAGAATATTGAAAATCAGAGTGGATATTGCAGATCATAATTTTAAAAGGGCATAGATTAGCAAAGTAGGAAAGTGATCAAGTGGTGACCTTAAATTATTAAGTGTTGTGATAAAGTAAATAATTCTTTTCCCTGACAAGATGATAATGAAGGGCGAAACTTAAAGTTGCAAGTAAAATGGCAGTTAAGAGAAAATGCAACACAAACTGCATCTACCACGAAGTATTAAGAGAATTAAACAGTTGCTTTCAAAATAGGACACGAGTAGGAGTTTAAAGTTTATTTATTAGTGTCACAAGTAGGCTTGCAATAACACTGCAGTGAAGTGTTATGAAAATCCCCTAGTCGCCACAGTCCGGCACCTATTCAAGTACACTGAGGGAGAATTTAGCGTGGTCAGTGCACCTTACCAGCACGTCTTTCGGACAATGGGAGGAAACCTGAGCACTCGGAGGAAACCCGTGCACACGAGGGAAGAATGTGCAGATTCCGCATAGACAGTGGCCCAAGCTGGAAATCGAATCCGGGTCCCTGACGCTGTGGGGCAATAGTGCTAACCACTGTGCCACCATACTGCTCTGATTAGGTTAAGAATGAGATTAGGTTAAGTGGTACATGATAGACTAAATAAATGTTTGTCGTTTCCCTCAAAGTTTCTTTACCTGTAACTGACTCCACATTTAATAAAGACTGTACTATAATTCCACGTGCAAAAGCTGATGATCAGGATGGAAATTATTTCTACAGTAATGATTTTCCACTTCAAATTAAATCTAAGATGTCATTATTACTAAGTGATGTGAAACTTTGTTCTAATTGTGATATCAGTGAAATTGAATGCATTTTATTTTCAATCGATTACCCAGAATTCATAATTGTTTCCCTGCAAATCCAGGAATATAGAGTATGTTTAGTTTTATTGATCCTCAGACATATGTAGCCTACCAGATCATTTTTGCCAGGGAGCAGTTGTCACTGACAACTTGCGCTTCAAGAGCAGAGTTGCTTCCGAGTGTTTAAGATCCTGCACTCTGTCAAAGAATCAGTGACAATGAAAATTGCATATTCAACAATTCAAAGATGAACGTTGTGACTAGAATGCTGCCTGAAACAAGGCTACAGAATTCAATGCTGTTACTTTTGGTTTGTGCTTATGATTCTTTTTTCCTCTCCTAGGTTTATCCTGATCTGCAAATAATGAATGTTGTTGAGGCCAATCAACCTGTCACAATACAGAACTGGTGCAAAAAGGGCCGTAAGCAATGTAAAGGTCACCCTCACATTGTGATTCCATACAGATGTTTGGGTATGTGTGTTGTTACCTTTTATTTCAAGGACCTTATTCTAATAATTGTTTATATTTCTCATGTCCTAAGTGTTCCACATTGCATTCTCTGGGAAATTTTTCTCTGAAAATTAATTTATGCTTTGAACGTTCTCTGCTCTAAGTGCTGCTCACAAAATGTAACCTAATTAGCACGTTCATAGCCTCCAGCTACAGTGGAAGCAATCAGTTAAGAATATGGTGCACCACTTCTTGTTAACATCAATTTCATCTCATTCTGCACTAAAGTAATTTTAATACTTTTGCACGAGGCAAGGTATTCTCAAGTCTAGTGCTTCTTGAAGTACTGTTCCATTTTTGTTCAGCCTTTTCTCTCATTTATTGTGCTTAAAATTTTCTCCTGTTTCTTTTAATGAGAATCCTCCAAAGTTTGTCTCTGATGTAGGTGTCACTATTTCTCTCAGCAGCAATTCACCACCTGCTGTGGCTATGTATAAAAAAAGGTCAGTCCTACTGCTTCAAGCACTCAGGACATCTGTTCTTCCCATTCCCCTTTCTGTTTTTTTTCACTGAAATACCCTATCCTAGCACTTCTTTCCTGACCCTTCAAAGACACTTTGGAATTAAAGTTGAAAGTTATAAGTTAAAATTTATTTATTAGTCACAAATAGGTTTATATTAATACTGCAATGAAGTTACTGTGAAATTCCCTTAGGCGCCACATTCCGACACCAGTTTAGGTCAATGCACCTACTCAGCACATCTTTCGGACTGTGGGAGGAAACCGGAGCACCTGGAGGAAACCCGTGCAGACACGGGAGAACATGCAAACTCCACACAGACAGTGACCCAAGCCGGGAGTCAAACCCTGGCGCTGAGAGGCACCAGTGCTAACCATGGAGTTGGGGGTAGGGTGTTAGCATGGATGGAGGATTGGTTGTCAAATAGGAGGCAGAGAGTGGGGGTCAACGGGTGCTATTCGGATTGGCGGATGGTGACTAGTGGAGTGCCCCAGGGGTCGGTGCTGGGGCCTCAGCTATTTACCATTTATATAGATGATCTGGAGGAGGGAACCGAGTGTAGGGTGTCGAAATTTGCTGATGACACCAAGATTGGTGGAACGGCAAATTGTGCGGAGGGTGTGGAGAGTCTACAGAAGGATCTAGATAGGCTGGGCGAATGGGCCAGGAAATGGCAAATGGAATTTAATGTTGGCAAGTGCGAGGTGGTCCACTTTGGTAGGAATAATGGTAGGAAGGATTATTACTTACGTGGAGAAAAACTGCAGCAGGCGACGGTGCAGAGGGACCTTAGGGTCCTTATGCATGAGTCGCAAAAACCCAGCTTGCAGGTGCAGCAGGTGATCAGGAAGGCAAATGGGATGCTGGCCTTCATAGCGAGGGGGATTGAATATAAAAGTAGGGAGGTCTTGCTGCAGCTGTATAGGGCATTGGTGAGGCCGCAGCTGGAGTACTGTGTGCAGTTTTGGTCGCCGTACTTACACAAGGATATTTTGGCCTTGGAGGGAGTGCAGAGGAGGTTTACTAGGCTGATACCGGAGTTGAGGGGGTTGAACTATGAGGAGAGGCTGAATAAACTAGGCTTGTACTCGTTAGAGTTTAGAAGAATGAGGGGAGATCTCATTGAGACGTATAAGATGATGAAAGGGATGGATAGGATAGAGGTGGAGAGACTCTTCCCGCTCAAAGGATAGTAGGACTAGGGGGCACAGCCTCAAGATAAAGGGAGGGGCGGTTTAGAACGGAGTTGAGGAAGAACTTCTTCACTCAAAGGGTGGTGAATCTCTGGAATTCTCTGCCCGTTGAAGTGGTGGAGGCTACCTCGCTAAATATTTTTAAGACGTGGGTTGATGGGTTTTTGATAAGAGAGGGGATTAAGGGTTATGGGGAGAGGGCGGGAATGTGGAACTGAGCCACGACAGATCAGCCATGATCTTGTTGAACGGCGGGGCAGGCTCGAAGGGCTAGATGGCCCACTCCTGTTTCTTATTACACCACTGTGCCACCCCATTATTATACTTGGAACAAATCTTCAGAGTGGCTGTGGTGCTTTTCCTGAGACCACAGTTCCATCAACTGTTTTGTATCACTGAGCTGATTGAGGCGGGAGGCACAGTAGTTAGCACTGATGCCTCACAGCGCCAGGGACCTGGATTCAATTTCTGGCTTGGGTCACTGTCTGTGCGGAATCTGGACGTTCTCCCCATGTCTGCATGGGTTTCCTCTGAGTGCTCTGGTTTCCTCCCACGGTCCAAAGGTGTGCTAGTTAGGTGCATTAGCCACGCTAAATTCTCCTTATGTACCCACAGGTGTCAGAGTGTTGTGACTAGGGGATTTTCACAGTAACTTCATTGTAGTGTTAATGTAAGCCTATTTGTGATACTGATAAGTAAATTTAAACTGAACATCTTGCTTTAGTTACATAAAGAAATTTGCATACTTCATACAGTGAAGCTAGACATTGATCGCTATGCAACTGAAATGACAAGGTATGTTTTTGACCAATTATTACTACAGTTGTGTATTAAGTTAACTTAAGCTGGAGGAAGCCTACTACAAAGCTTTGTAAGGAAGAAATTGAAAGCTTTCTATTTCATCTCGTACAATCGAGATCCCTAACAAATAACCCACCTTCAATGAGAAGCTTGGAAGCTGCATTCAGTCTGTGGGCTGTAATTTAGCATTAGAGCTGGTATCATGACGGTGAAGATACTAAAGTTTGGTGATTTTTTTTCTGGGATGGTGAGAACAGCAAGCGTTGTAAGACAATTCATTCTGACCTCTCTCAGAAGCCTAGTAATATCCTTCTAACCTTCCCCTGTTTAAGCTGAGTGAAACATATTTTAATTTAGAGAGCGGAAGTGCACTCTCCCCTTCTCTTTCCATCCTCATGCCACTAAGATTCAGCACAACTCCATATCTAATCTCAAGGCATTTCGCAATCCCCACAGCCATAGTAATAGCTATGTGTCAGAGATCAAAAGTTCAGGGTAGGGTGAGAAATGACAGCTGGAAAAGCAATATCAAGAGGGAGCAAGCTTTATCAGGTCAAAGGCCAATGACATGTGGCATGCAACAGTTTGCCTTTCTTTCTGTCACCATTGAGAGTCGCACCTTTTTTGTCAACATTACTAATTGCTGCTAGGGCAACAAAATACTTTTGTGAGACGAGAATAAAATGACTGCAAAGATAAGTGAAGTATTACAAATTAAAATCCCCTGCAGTGAAGTAAAGCAAAGATTTTTATATCAAAATGTTCTACTTGCATGTAATTTATAAATTCTAATAACAAAAATACGGATTTAATCTTTTACCAACAGAAGGAAATAAACCAGTCATCACTAGCATTTTTATTATCTCTTCTATTGACCTGTACAGCTTGGCTGAGCTTTTCCCCTCAATTGAACTGTTCTTCAAGGCAAAAGACAAAATTCCATCAAATATTTGAGCGCCGTACTTACGCAAGGATATTTTGGCCTTGGAGGGAGTGCAGAGGAGGTTTACTAGGCTGATACCGGAGTTGAGGGGGTTGAGCTATGAGGAGAGGCTGAATAAACTAGGCTTGTACTCGTTAGAGTTTAGAAGAATGAGGGGAGATCTCATTGAGACGTATAAGATGATGAATGGGATGGATAGGATAGAGGTGGAGAGACTCTTCCCGCTCAGGAAGGATAGTAGGACTAGGGGGCACAGCCTCAAGATAAAGGGGGGGCGGTTTAGAACGGAGTTGAAGAACTTTTTCACTCAAAGGGTGGTGAATCTCTGGAATTCTCTGCCCGTTGAAGTGGTGGAGGCTACCTCGCTAAATATTTTTAAGACGCGGGTTGATGGGTTTTTGATAAGAGAGGGGATTAAGGGTTATGGGGGGAGGGCGGGAATGTGGAACTGAGCCACGACAGATCAGCCATGATCTTATTGAATGGCGGGGCAGGCTCGAAGGGCTAGATGGCCTACTCCTGCTCCTATTTCTTATGTTCTTAATAGAATCAAGTTTCTGCAATCCTTTACATTCATTAAAAACAGAGAATGGCTACAGCACAGAAGGCCAGTACCTGCTGCTCTCTGCAGGGGCAATTCAGTTAGTCCCACTCTCCCACCTTTCTCCAAAGACTTGCAACTTTTTTCACTTCAGATAGTTATTCACTTCTTAAAGACACCGCATTGCTCGGCAGTCCATTTCAGATCCTAAACGTTTTCTATTTAAATATTTTCCCGCACTTCACTGCTGCTATTGTCAATCGTATTAAATCCTTGTACTCTTGATTTATTGATCCTTCTGCCAATGGGAACAGTTTCCCTTTTACCTCTTCAATCCAGAGGACTCATGATTTTGCACACCTCATGACCTTGTTAAGGAATACAGTCCCAGCTTCTCCAGTCTAGCCACGTGACTTGTTGTAGATAGAAGGGATTTCACACTCAGAAAACTTTCCTTCACCTTTTCTTTAATGGTTCACGTCCGTCCTAAAGAGTGATGCCAGTAGGTTGCACTATTGCAGTTGTGGCCAGAGCAGTGCTTTTTAAACGTTTGCCTTAACTTCCTTGTTTTTGTACTCTTGTATCTCATTTATAAATTTAATTGGATTGGTTTTTTGCAAATTTCATCTTTAGTGAAAGACAAATATATTCAAGTGGAAGCTTGGACAAATTTACTGCTCAAAAGTAGGGAATTTTACACCAGAATGCCAATTTGTGCCCAAGGGGGAATCTCTATTCCTGTGTCTTTTTTGAGGTTGTATAAATAATTTTTTCGATAACCAGTGACTGGGAGTATTTTAATGAACCTGGCTAATTAAAAAGCCCACAACGTTGCATTGCTTAACATGGTTGCCTTAGCACACAGCTGTTCATTGAGATGAACTAATGAGGATTTGTGTGCATATACTGTGTATTGCCTGTTTGCTCCATTCTAAAGTTGCCATACGTTGTTAATAGATTAGGTAGTGGATCATCCGTTTTGTTTTATTCATTCAAGTGATGAGTCAAAGGTTTTGCTGACTAGGCTAGCACTAATTGCTCTTGAGAAGGTATCGTGGGCAGCATTCTTGAACTGCTGCAGTCCATGTGCTGTAGGTACACCACAGTAGTTAAGGAGTTCGAGGGTTTTCACCCAGCAGCAGTGAAGGAACAGCAATTATTTTCCAAGTCAGGCTGCCGAATGGCCTTCAGGAGAACTTCAAGGTGATGGTATCCCCATGTATCTGCTGCTTTTGTCCTAAATGGTGGTGGTGATAAGTTTTGAAAATGCTGTCTAAGGAGCCTTTTCCTCATTTTGCTTTTCATCTCCCTACCCTCCACCATCATCCAAAAATATATCATTCATTAGACAATTCCAGGTTGGATGTACAAGTAGAATCCCCACGGTGCAGAAAGAGGCCATTCGACCCATTGAGCCCGCACCGACTCTCTGAAAGAGCATCGCACCATTGGCTGCGTTAATCAACATGTTTGTGCACATGTTATGGGATGTGCCAAAATGGTTACAAATCACATGATATGAAAGTGCAATGGCAAATTCTGTCCACAAATCAAGGTGTAATGTGGTTCTGAGCTACTCTGCCTTCTCCAGCTCTACCATCCAGAGGAACAAAGACAGCATGTGCATGGCAGCATCACTGTTGCAAGTTCCCCTCCAAGTCACAAACCATCCTCACCTGGAAATATATGTAGTTCCTTTAATGCCACCGGTTCAAAATCCTGAAACTCCTTCCCTATTAGCACTGCGGCTAGCACTGCTGCTTTACAGCACCAAACATCTGTGTTCGATTCCTGGCTCTGGTCACTCTGGAGTCTGCACATTCTGCCCGTGTCTGTGTGGACTTCCTCCGGCTGCTCCAGTTTCTTCCCATAGTCTGAAAGACATGCTGATTAGGTGCATTGGCCATGCTAAATTCTCCTTCAGTGTACCTGAACTGGTGCCAGCATGTGGCCACTGGGGGATTATCACAGTAACTTTAATGCATGACACTAATAAATAACCAAAAGAGAAAATACTTGGAATCACACATGAGAATTGGGTCAAGGTGAGGACAAGCCACTCTAAAGAATGCAGCAATCCTGCCTATGAAATGTACTTGCACCCAGTATAGTTAGGTCATTCTGCTTTTTAGCTCCTTACTTCGTCAAAGTATTCTGCTTTGAAAGAGCTTCAACAACAGTATAAGGAGTTCAACCAAGATAAGGTTGAAATGGTCTCATTTAGCTTTCAAAGAATCTACTGCATTTTATTCTTTCTATGCTACCCTTCTCTTGCGTCATTTCGTTACCTGACACCGCATGAACTTTGCAGATATCACAAAGCTCTGCTGTTTAAGCTATGAACAAAGTCTTTATGCCTTTTGACCCTTTCAGAGGTGCAATTTCTCAGTTAAAAGTGTAGCCGTTTGTTAATTGTTCCCTAAACAACGCCAGTCATGTTGAAATCAGAAATTGTCATCCAAGTCTTTGGAACTTATCCATGTCGATTGGACAAAATGGATGTTTGAGGTTCACACTTGCTTCCACAGGTCACTTAACAAATTGCTTCATGTATTAGTTGATTATTGAGACAATTGTCTTCATCTCTACAACATGCAAACATTAATGGTTTTCAATAACTCTCTCTCCTGCCCTTTAATTGTTTGTTAGAAGTTGTCAGATAGTGATAATCAATGGAAATAATGATCGGCAAGTGTTTCTGTTAATATATTCCCAGCACATTATAAGACCAGATCAAAGCTGTTATTAAGAATTAATTATAAAATAAATCACGCTTCATGGAATCAAAGATTTACGGTACAGGAGAAGGCCATTGAGCCTATCATGACTGTGCCAGCTGGAAAAGGGCTTTCAAGCCTAATCCCATGTTCTGCCTCTTAAGCCAAAGCCCTGTAAGCGTCTTGTGTGTTTATTAAAATGTGGTGAAAGCTTCTGCTTCTACCACCCTTTCAAGCAGCTAGTTCCGGAACCCTTCCAGCCCTGGGTTTAAAAAAATACTCTAATTTTCTTCTAATGCTTCTACCAATTACTTTAAATCTAGTTTGTGCATGTCCAGTCTGCCAAAATCTGCAAATTCTTTTCAGGCTGATATGAAAAATGAAACTTGTAGGATGCCCTGTTTTGAAAATCTTTTATAAACAGTATACAGAAATCTGACAGCTGCTGAACTTCACGCTTAACTGAACCTAAACATTTAAGGAAATGTTACACTAATAATGTTATTTTGATAACAGGAATTGGCTACTCCTGCAGCTGACAATTGTAGAACACCTGACCTCAGTACCAACCAAGACCTACCTTGTTTTAAAAGGTTATTCTATAATGCTTTTGTGCAGACTCATTTAGAGTTCTGTGTTTGGACTCGTAGAATGAAGCAAGAAGTCATTAGTTTCAGGTGCCTGTTTGAACATATACTTCCAAGTTTGTTGTTGAACCTTTCTGTGATTTTCAAAGCTTTAACCCAACCTTTTGGTTCTGCAATTTTGAGTCATTTGGCTCCAACAGATCTACAAATTTGAACAGATTTGTGCACTGAGCCAAGTTTGGTGCTGTTCTACTTTCTAAACAGATGCTTCTAAACTGCTTGACTCCTTGTGGATTGCATTTGCACACAAAGTGGGTGTCCTCTGGCCTTGCACACAGTTATTAAGTTTTGTCAGCCTATTGACAGTAATCTAGCTCACCTTTCACAAGGCATCGCCGCCAATTCCAATCTTGACTTCAAATCTTTTGCACTCAGCAAGGAACACGATCTGATCATCAGTGGGAACAGTTGCTGATTCCTCGTTATTTTCCCCACTCGAGTCATTGCATCTCAATCCACACGAGGTTTGCTGACCTGAAATTCAGTACTATTAAATGATTTTACCTGTTGAGTTATCAGGAGCATTTTTTGTCATGTTAATGAATCACCAACAAGTGTAAATGTTTAATGTAGGGATATCAATAACACAATAAATTATCCCTGATCACTGTTAGGTAGACAATATGCTGCAGGAAAGGATGTCTTGAGGCATGGTGTATTGGCAAGACTATGCACATGCTACGACAATGGATGAATGGCCACCGCTCAACAATCACCAGCTAAGAGTGTTCCCTTCCTGTTGGGGAACACTTCAGCAGTCAAGGGCACTCAGCCTCTGATCTTCGGGTGAGCATTCTCCAAGGCGACCTTCAAGACATACAACAAAATTGCCCAGCAGAAACTGATAGCCAAGTTCTGCACATGAGGATGGCCTCAGCCAGGATCTTGGGTTCATGTCACGCACTCTGTAACCCCCACAACTTGCCTGGCCTTGCAAAATCTAATTAACTGTCCCGGCTTGAGACAATTCACACCTGTTTAACCTGTGCTTAACCCCCTCCGCTCACATTGTCTGCACCTGTAAAGTCTTGATTACCTGTAAAAACTCGCATTCCAACCATTATCTTGTAATTGAGTTTGTGCCTTTATATGTCAAGTTTGTCTCTATATATGCCTTGTATGTGAAAGAAATCCTGCATTCACCTGATGAAGGAGCAGTGCTCCAAAAGGTTCATGCTACCAAATAAACCTTTTTTGGACTTTAACCTGGTGGTGTGAGACTCAACTGTTTATTTTCAAAAGTAAGTGAAGTAGTATTAACTTAAATATTGCTGAAAAAGAGGCATGCAGTCTAAGTTTTTCCTCTTACACTTTTCAAAATGGATCATGAGATTGCCACCAGGAATGGGAGCAGCAAATTGTACTGCATGGGAAGAGCGTGCTCATTGGTTAGCAGCTGGACTCTCATTGGTAAAATAACTGCGTTGAGAATGCAGCAACGAGCCATTAATTGCCAAGATATTGGGTGTGATTTTCCTGGGGGGAAAAATATTCAAGTACTGTTGCTAGTAGGAAAGTCTGTGCGTTTCCCATTAGCAGCACAAATGAGATTTGATTCCATAACTTTAAAGTGAACAAAACTGTCCATGTGAATCACACCAGACCAAACTTGCCAGGTGTACGAGGCTCCCAAATCGGTGATAAGCTGTTTAGCTGACATTCAAGAACAGTTCCATCTCTTCCTACTTTGAGAATAACTGAAGGAAGAAAGACAGTCTCACATTAATGGAGGAAGCATTTGATCTTAGATGTTTAATGAAATCGATCTTTGTGATTTATAATGATGAAATTGCTGCAGTTGAGACTGTTGGAAGTAATGTCCCAGAAAAATGCAATGAAATCTGTAACTGAATTGCTACCCAAAAATTTAATTCATTATAAGACTAAGTAGATATTCGACACCATGTACTTTTAAAATATGAAATATCACTGAATCAAACCTGTACTTCCCCATTAGAATTGCATCTCGATTGTTCTATCCTTCATGTATACCCATGATAGAATGAGGTATAGACTAAAATTGTACTGAGCTGCCACGTGGCACTTGGATTTTGAGTTTGAATATTATAAAATAGCACAAGCAATGCCTTATGAGTTACCAGTCTCAGCTAATTATTGGAAGGCAAGCATGCTGCACACAAGGAGGGAGAGCTAACTCAATAGCAACCCATGCATCCCTCCTGGTGACCAGCTGCCCACCATCTCACTCCTAGATGGTGGATGTGATGAGTAAACCATGAAAAAGAAGACTGGCATTCTTGCATAGTGCCTTATCATGTCCTCATAACGTTCCAGAGTGCCAATGAATTACGTTGCAATATTAATAACTTGGGTGAATATTGATGAGAAAGGAAAATCAAGTGGAAAGAATCGATGCTTTAATTAAACAGTCTTCTCGTATAGGATCTGGTATGTTTAAGCGTGGTATTGTCATAATTGGAAGGGCAATTTCAAATCCAGGGTAGTAACAACAGAAGTTGAAACTTCTAAGAACTCATGAATGACCTAATGAACCATTGTTCAAATGGACAAGATTCTATATTCTCACCTTGTATGTCATTGAAGCAATCTTTTGGATGTCATGAATGGTATTTCTGAGGATGTCATTGGATGATGTGAGGAGATTGGCTCTAAATTTGTAGAAATTAATAGCTGAGAAGGCAGCCAATTAGCCCATTAGATGTCTGCCTGTTGAAAGAGATTCCATTTTCAGCCCTTAGCAGTAGCCCCATAGGTCATGGTGCTTCTAAAGCATGGCCATGCATTATATGTTTTAGAAGCTTTCTGTCTTTACTGCACCACCACCCCCACACTCTGGTTAAAACAATTTCCCCTCAGTTCCTCCTCTAATTCTTCAGCCAGTCACTCTTAAACTATGTCTGCTGATGATTCCTCAGCTAATAGGAAGAAGTCCTTCTATATCTACTCATGTCAGGATCCATCACTATTTTATGTACTTGCATTAAATCTTCTTTCAGCCTCCTCTATATCAAGGATGAAAAACCCCTGCCTATCCAGTCTTAAAGCTTGGCAAAGTTAACACAAAATACAATGAGGGGAAAGAAGTGGTACCCTAAAGCTATGGGTTAGGCATGAAACTTTGCAGGAAAAAAAAAGCTAATGGTTTATTTGCAAAGTAGTATTAGAATGCACATCTGCTTTCTAGAAAGAGTCAGAGATTTGTGGTAGGTGAGGGCAGGAGACTGCAGTTAAAGAAAATAGAGTCAGACAGAACAGCTGTGGTGAGAAGAGGAAGTACTGCAGGCTTAATGGAGAACCAGCTGATTGTATCCACAATGCAGGCTTTGATCTCCCCTGGAGCTGTCAATCAAATAGCCTCCGAAAATTCAATTAAGCCTTAGGTGATTGTATTAACATATCCTACTGGCTGTACTGAAATAAACAACTCCTGTCATTCAAAGCAGTTCAGAGGTTTGGCAGTTGGGGCTTATGTAAGCTTGCAAGGGGGATTTCCGGACAGAAAATGACAGCCCCTCAATCAAAGCCGTTCGAAGAGGTTTCAGAGCAGCTAGGGCATATGCAAGCTTGCAAGGAAGATCTTATGAAAACAGACAGCTTCTCAATCAAAACAATTAAAAATGGTCTGTGAGCAGTTGGAACTTCTAAAATATATCAAGGGTGAATCCTACTGTAGAAAGGACTGGAACTGTGATTTTAAAAGCCCCTAGATATTCATGGTGTATGGATTTTAATGAAACCAGGCAATTTCAAAGCTCTTACAGAACACAGATAATGATACAGTTTTATCAGAAAAGTTCTTAAGATCATCATCCTAAGAGTTGTTTGCAAGTTTTCCAAGGCAACGTTGAGAAGTCTAGGCCCCCTATTCTGTGGGATTGCCCAAGACCAGCCCCAGGTCACTTGCAGCAGCTATGGAGCCCACGGGCACAGTGCTTACCTCTTTGCTCCTCCTCAGAGTCCATGGTGTGTGATGATCTCTTACAGGACTGCTTAGAGTTAGTGGACTGATCAGTAATTAAAAACTCAGGCGATCAGCCTGAATGAGTATGCCACTGTGGTAACTGACTTAATTAGTAAGTGTGTAGAAGATTGTGCCAAAGAAGCAAATTTGTATGTTTCCCAACCAGAAACCATAGATGAACAGGGATATCCACTTCTTGCTAAAGTCCAGGTCTGAGGTTTTCAAGTCAGGTTATCCTGATCTATACAAGAAAGCCAGATACAATCTAAAGAGATCCATCAAAGATACCAAAAGATAATACCAGACCAAGCTAGAGTCCCAGGCTAGCCACACGGACCTCCGCTCACTGTGGCAGTGTCTGCAAAACATAACAGGCTGCAAGATGAAAGAATGTAAAATCACTGGCTCCAATACACCCCTCCCTGATGAGCTTAATGCATTCTATGCCCGTTTTGAGCAAGAGGTCAGCAAGAGCATACCCTCCACCCTGGAAGCCTTGGATGAACCTGTATCCGAGGTCACCATTGCAGATGTCAGAGCAGCCTTCTTGAAGGTCAACCCACGGAAAGCAACTGAGCCATATGGGGTACCTGGACAAGCACTCAGATCCTGTGTGGATCAGCTAGCGGAGGTATTCACAGACATCTTCAACCTTTCTTTACAATAATCTGACTCCCTATCTGCTTCAAGAAAACAACCATCATCCTAGTGCCCACGAAGAGGCAAGCAGCATGCCTTAATGACCATCATCCGGTGGTTCTGACATCCATCATTATGAAGAGTTTTTATAAATATATAAAAAGGAAGAGGCTGGCTAGGGTGAACCTTGGTCCTTTAGAGGATGAGAAAGGGGACCTAGTGGTAGGGGATGGGGATATGGCTCAGGTATTGAATAACTTTTTTGTTTCTGTCTTCACGGAGGAGGACATGAATAATTTGCCGGGTGTTAGCGATGGAAAGGTGGTAGGACTGGAGGGTCTTAATGACATTACTGTTACTAGAGAGGCGGTGCTCGACAGACTGGAGGGGCTGATTGTGGACAAGTCCCCAGGACCGGATGGATTGCATCCGAGGGTGCTGAAAGAAATGGCGGAGGTGATAGTGGATGCCTTGGTGGTTATTTTCCAGACGTCGCTGGATTCCGGGGAAGTGCCGGAAGATTGGAAAACGGCTAATGTTACGCCATTGTTTAAGAAGGGTGCCAGGCAAAAGGCGGGGAATTATAGGCTGGTTAGTTTAACGTCTGTGGTAGGTAAAATGTTAGAATCCGTCATTAAGGAGGAAATTGCGAGGCATCTTGAAGGGAATTGCTTGATAGAGCAGACGCAGCACGGTTTCGTTAAAGGGAAGTCGTGTCTGACAAATTTACTGGAGTTCTATGAGGATGTGTCTAGGGCAGTGGATAGAGGAGAGCCGGTGGATGTGGTCTTTCTGGATTTTCAGAAGGCGTTTGACAAAGTACCTCACAAGAGGTTATTGCAGAAGGTCGAGGGACATGGAGTTGGGGGTAGGGTGTTAGCGTGGATAGCGGATTGGTTGTCAAATAGGAGGCAGAGAGTGGGGGTCAACGGGTGCTATTCGGATTGGCGGACGGTGACTAGTGGAGTGCCCCAGGGGTCGGTGCTGGGGCCTCAGCTTTTTACCATTTATATAGATGATCTGGAGGAGGGAACCGAGTGTAGGGTGTTGAAATTTGCTGATGACACCAAGATTGGGGGAACGGCAAATTGTGCGGAGGGTGTGGAGAGTCTGCAGAAGGATCTAGATAGGCTGGGCGAATGGGCCAGGAACTGGCAAATGGAATTTAATGTTGGCAAGTGTGAGGTGGTCCACTTTGGTAGGAATAATGGTAGGAAGGACTGTTACTTACGTGGCGAAAAACTGCAGCAGGCGACGGTGCAGAGGGACCTCGGGGTCCTTGTGCATGAGTCGCAAAAACCCAGCTTGCAGGTGCAGCAGGTGGTCAGGAAGGCGAATGGGATGCTGGCCTTCATAGCGAGGGGGATTGAATATAAAAGTAGAGAGGTCTTGCTGCAGCTGTATAGGGCATTGGTGAGGCCGCAGCTGGAGTACTGTGTGCAGTTTTGGGCGCCGCACCTGCGCAAAGATATTTTGGCCTTGGAGGGAGTGCAGAGGAGGTTTACTAGGCTGATACCGGAGTTGAGGGGGTTGAGCTATGAGGAGAGGCTGAATAAACTGGGCTTGTACTCGTTAGAGTTTAGAAGAATGAGGGGAGATCTCATTGAGACGTATAAGATGATGAATGGGATGGATAGGATAGAGGTGGAGAGACTCTTCCCGCTCAAAAAAGACAGTAGGACTAGGGGGCACAGCCTCAAGATAAAGGGGGGGCGGTTTAGAACGGAGTTGAGGAGGAACTTCTTCACTCAAAGGGTGGTGAATCTCTGGAATTCTCTGCCCGTTGAAGTGGTGGAGGCTGCCTCACTAAATATGTTTAAGACGCGGGTTGATGGGTTATTGATAAGAGAGGGGATTAAGGGTTATGGGGAGAGGGCAGGAAAGTGGAACTGAGCAGTGACAGATCAGCCATGATCTTATTGAATGGCGGGGCAGGCTCGAAGGGCTGGATGGCCTACTCCTGCTCCTATTTCTTGTGTTCTTGTGTTAAGTGCTTCGAAAGATTAGTCATGGCACGAATCAATTCCAGCCTCCCAGACTGCCTGGATCCACCTGTTGCCTACCATTGCAACAGGTCCACAGCAGATACCATTTCCCTGGTTCCTGCACTCAACCCTGGAACATCTAGATAACAAGGCACCATTATCAGACTTCGATTTACTGACTACAGCTCAGCCTTCAACACCATTATTTCTATGAAATGCATCTCCAAACTCAGTGGCCTGGGTTCGGCTCCTCCCTCTGCGACTGGATCCTGAACTTTCTAACCCACAGGCCACAGTCAGTAAAGATAGGCAACAACAACACCTCCGCGATCATCCTCAACACCGTTGACCCACAGGGCTATTTTCTCAGTTCCCTACTGTACTCCTTAGACATCTCTGACTGTACGGCCAAACTCCCCTCCAACTCGATTTTCAAGTTTGCTGACAACACCACCAGATCTCAAAGAGTGACGAGACTGAGTACAGGAATGAGATAGAATCTGGTGTGGCAATAATAATCTGTCCCTCAATGTCAACAAAATGAAGGAGATTGTCATTGATTTCAGGAAGCATAGCAGAGAACATGTCCCTGTCTACATCAATGGGGATGAAGTAGAAATAGTCGAGAGCTTCAAGTTTTTAGGTGTCCAGATCACCAACAACTGTCCTGGTGTCCCCATGTCGCCACTATAAGAAAGCCCACCAACACCTCGTCTTTCTCAGAAGACTAAGAAAATTTGCCTTGTCAGCTACGATTCTCACCAATGTTTACAAATGCACTGTAGAAAGCATTCTTTCTGGCTGTATCACAGCTTGGTATGGCTCTTGCTATGCCCAAGACCGCAAGGAAGTCCAAAAGGTCGTGAATGTAGCCCAATCCATCAGGCAAACCAGCCTCCCATTCATTGATTCTGTCTATACTTCTCACTGCCTCGGCAAAGCAGCTAGCATAATTAAGGACACAAACACGCCGCCGCCACCACCACACCCCCCCCCCCCCCCCCCCCCCCCCCCCGGACATTCTCTCTTCCACCACCTACCTTCGGGAAAAGATACAAAAGTCTGAGGTCATGTACCAACCAACTCGAGAACAGCTTCTTCCCTGCTGCTGTCAGACTTTTGAATGAACTTACCTTGCATTAAGTTGATCCTTCTCTACACCCTACTTATGACTATAACACTACATTCTGCACTCCTTCTCTATGAATGGTATACTTTGTTATAGCATGCAAGAAGCAATACTTTTCACTACTTAATACATATGACAATAAATCAAGTCAAACCCCTGCTTTTTAGGACTACGAGCCCGCCGAGGTTATGGGAGCATCCTGGGAGGCTGAAGCATTCTGCTTCAAACTTATTAATGACATTCAAATGAATTGTGATTAGTTTGGATTATGTTCTCACCCTCTTAGAGATTTGCAACAGGTTTTGACACCCAGCGAGAATCCTATTTGGCCCAGGCCCAATTCAGCAGGCCATCCAGAATCCCACCTGAGGCTAGTGGTCCCAGAGAATTGTCCCCATTGTTCAAATTCAAAGCAGGCAGGTCAACTCTGGTCACGGCATCGCTTTGAGGATTCAGCCAGGGAATGCCTGTCCCCCAAGCTTTTGGTTAGTTGGAGAAAGGTGCATTTCATTTACTTTTACATAAGAACATAAGAAATAGGAGCAGGAGTAGGCCATCTAGCCCTTGGAGCCTGCCCCGCCATTCAATAAGATCATGGCTGATCTGTCGTGGCTCAGTTCCACATTCCCGCCCTCGCCCCATAACCCTTAATCCCCTCTCTTATCAAAAACCCATCAACCCGCGTCTTAAAAATATTTAGCGAGGCAGCCTCCGCCACTTCAACAGGCAGAGAATTCCAGAGATTCACCAGCCTTTGAGTGAAGAAGTTCCTCCTCAACTCCGTTCTAAACCGCCCCCCTTTTATCTTGAGGCTGTGCCCCCTAGTCCTACTGTCTTTTTTGAGCGGGAAGAGTCTCTCCACCTCTATCCTATCCATCCCATTCATCATCTTATACGTCTCAATGAGATCTCCCCTCATTCTTCTAAACTCTAACGAGTACAAGCCTAGTTTATTCAGCCTCTCCTCATAGCTCAACCCCCTCAACTCCGGTATCAGCCTAGTAAACCTCCTCTGCACTCCCTCCAAGGCCAAAATATCTTTGCGCAGGTGCGGCGCCCAAAACTGCACACAGTACTCCAGCTGCGGCCTCACCAATGCCCTATACAGCTGCAGCAAGACCTCCCTACTTTTATATTCAATCCCCCTCACTATGAAGGCCAGCATCCCATTCGCCTTCCTGACCACCTGCTGCACCTGCAAGCTGGGTTTTTGCAACTCATGCACAAGGACCCCGAGGTCCCTCTGCACCGTCGCCTGCTGCAGTTTTTCGCCACGTAAGTAATAGTCCTTCCTACCATTATTCCTACCAAAGTGGACCACCTCACACTTGCCAACATTAAATTCCATTTGCCATTTCCTGGCCCATTCGCCCAGTCTATCTAGATCCTTCTGCAGACTCTCCACACCCTCCGCACAATTTGCCGTTCCCCCAATCTTGGTGTCATCAGCAAATTTCAACACCCTACACTCGGTTCCCTCCTCCAGATCATCTATATAAATGGTAAAAAGCTGAGGCCCCAGCACCGACCCCTGGGGCACTCCACTAGTCACCGTCCGCCAATCCGAATAGCACCCGTTGACCCCCACTCTCTGCCTCCTATTTGACAACCAATCCTCTATCCACGCTAACACCCTACCCCCAACTCCATGTCCCTCGACCTTCTGCAATAACCTCTTGTGAGGTACTTTGTCAAACGCCTTCTGAAAATCCAGAAAGACCACATCCACCGGCTCTCCTCTATCCACCGCCCTAGACACATCCTCATAGAACTCCAGTAAATTTGTCAGACACGACTTCCCTTTAATGAAACCGTGCTGCGTCCGCTCTATCAAGCAATTCCCTTCAAGATGCCTCGCAATTTCCTCCTTAATGACGGATTCTAACATTTTACCTACCACAGACGTTAAACTAACCGGCCTATAATTCCCCGCCTTTTGCCTGGCACCCTTCTTAAACAATGGCGTAACATTAGCCGTTTTCCAATCTTCCGGCACTTCCCCGGAATCCAGCGACGTCTGGAAAATAACCACCAAGGCATCCACTATCACCTCCGCCATTTCTTTCAGAACCCTCGGATGCATTCCATCCGGTCCTGGGGACTTGTCCACAATCAGCCCCTCCAGTCTGTCGAGCACCGCCTCTCTAGTAACAGTAATGTCATTAAGACCCTCCAGTCCTACCACCTTTCCATCGCTAACACCCGGCAAATTATTCATGTCCTCCTCCGTGAAGACAGAAACAAAAAAGTTATTCAATACCTGAGCCATATCCCCATCCCCTACCACTAGGTCCCCTTTCTCATCCTCTAAAGGACCAAGGTTCACCCTAGCCAGCCTCTTCCTTTTTATATATTTATAAAAACTCTTGCTATCCTTTTTTATATTAAGCGCTAGCCCAGCTTCATAGTTTCTCCTACCCTTCTTTATCAACTTCTTTGTCAATCTTTGTTGACATTTAAACCTCTCCCAATCCTCTTCTCGCCCACTACTCTTAGCTACTCTAAATTCCTCCGCTTTTAATTTAACACTTTCCTTCACCTCCTTCGTTATCCACGGCTTATTACCTCTCCTCCTACTGTCCTTTTTGACCATCGGAATAAATTTCCGCTGAGCACCAAGATCTCCTTAAAGATCCTCCACTGCTCCTCAGCAGACCCTCCCTCCAACGCGCTCCCCCAGTCAACATTCGCCAATTCTTCTCTCATCCTACCGTACTCCCCTCTATTCAAACAAAGTACGCGTGTCCGGGAACCCACTTTCTCCTCCTCCATCTGCACCAGAAACTCCACCATACAGTGATCACTCTCCCCAAGAGAATCCTTCACCGCAAGGTCCCTTTTGTCTGCAAAGCACAGGATCCTGTGTGTAAATAAGTGATTTCTAGCATGCTGAGCCTGACTGATCTTGAATTGGGTGACGAATTACACTGAAAACCAATCAGGATTGTTAAGCAAGTGTTGTCCAATCATGGAGTCACATCTAATGTTAAACACTTGAGTTTTGCAAGCACGGTCTGGTTGGGTACAGTCACTGCTTTGCCTGTTGCAAACAGCCAATGGTATGTGCTATTTGATAGGATCCACCAGCCGTGATGTGTAACTACGTTATCACACTGGCACAAATTCATGTGACATATATCCTCATGCTATTGGAAGGATGCACCAATTCTAATAACTTAATAGGTGATTATGAGATTTAATATCTTCATCACTTTTTTCAGAAGGCGGCTGTAAATTTTGTCTGATTACTTCATTAACTAGTTCAGTGCATATATTTGGGAATGCCTGATTTATAACTGTACCTGCTGTTGAGTTTTCAGCCCCTTCAGGTATTTGGACTTGGTTAATTTGGTTTTTTTTTCAGTATCAATATCTGCAGTTAAATATTTTTAAGAGTACATAGCAGAGAGAATGAAAATCTTTAGTTCATCATTATGTGTACAGTTTTGACTTTAATGTAATTGAACTAATTCAGTACAGTACGGTGATCGCCACCTGCTTTCAGCCTTCAAATTGTGAGCGCCAACCCGTTAAACACATGGTCCTACTTGGCACAACCTGAACTAATACATAGCCTTGTGAAATGGATTTAAATTGTATTGGATGATGATGTAAGCATTATGCACACTGGGAAATGAAAAGGGAGAGACTAGTGATTGCAATTTAGTGCCCTTATATTTTATGTTACGTTCCTTAGTTGCAAGAGTCCATGTTAGGCTAATTTTGGAGGGTTGTGTTCTGATATTATACTTGCTTTGTAACTAAAGCTCTCCTTTTCCTCAACACAGTCGGCGAATTCGTAAGTGATGCCCTCCTTGTCCCTGACAAGTGCAAGTTTCTGCATCGGGAGAAGATGGACACTTGTGAGAGCCATTTGTATTGGCACACAGTGGCAAAAGAGGTACAGTACTTTACTGGAAAGTTCTCCGGTGACTTGACAAATGTTTTATCTGCAGCTAATGATCTTAAGTTCCTTATCCCTTTATCAGCCAATTAATCTAAATGTAGCTTTTGTATTGTAAGAAATGCATTTGCGATGGAAATGAAATTTTGGCAGAGCAATCAGATGGAGTGCCAAAATAGTTCTTTATATATTTTTCTGTCTTTAATGAGAAACCTTTTTCCAGGGCCTTGAATTCTGTCATTGTTTGTCAATCTGTTTTTAATGCTCATGTCATTTGTGGGAGCTATGCAGATGGCTGACTGTGCAGCTAACAAGGGAAAAAGCAAGTCTTGTATTTATTGGTCAGACCCTCATCCTTGCTTTGAAACCCCTCCATAGCCAGTTTCACATGTCTCCCTAAATATCTGCAATCATCTAATTTGGGTCCATGGAGCAGACTTGATTTTATTTGCTTCACAGAGGTATATACTCAGGAGAATGTGGCCCTGGGAGTCTTCAACATTTGACTCCAGACCCCATGAAACCTCCTGGTAGCAGCTTACACGTGGACAAGGAGACTGCCTGCTGATTATTACTGAATGCCCTCCCTTAGCTGATAAATTACTATTTCTTCTTGCTGACCACATCACAGTCCTTGTGAAAACAAAGTCCCGTCTTCACAATAAAAGCATCCTCCATGCTGCATGCGATTTGTTCAGAGTAGATGGCAGCTCAAAACTGGTATTCACAAGGCTGTTGTAAGCCATCAATCATAAAATTGTGTTCAACCACAATCTATTACCTCGTGGCCTGTTAAATCCTTCAGTCTACCATTACCATCAAATCCGGAAACCAACTCTGATGCTGGTACCAGATCATATCAGAATGAGGAGCATTCATACCTTAAAAAAAGGTACCAATTTGGTGAAGCTGCAACACAGGATTACATGCATTTTAAGTTTATTTATTAGTCACAAGCAGGCTTACAATAGCACTGAAATGATGTTACTGTGAAATTCACTGCAATGAAGTTATTGTGAAGTTAAACAGTGGAGGCAATATATTGCAGATACAGCTAGCCAACAACACAACCAATAGGTTAGTTCAAAGTTCTGCCATCCTGCCTTATAAAATTTTGAATACTGGTGATTCAAAATTAACTGAAGGAAAAAGCTCCACAGACATCCCTGCTCTCAGCGACGCTGAAATCCAGCACATCAATGCAAGAGGCCAAACTTGAAGTATAGATTAGCCAGAAGTATAAATTGGATGATCCATCCCTTCCTCTTCCTGAGGTCTTCAGGATTACTGATGTCATACTTCTGATTTGCTTCACTCCACATAATATAAAGAAACAGCTGAAGACTCTGATACAGCAAAAGCTTTTGGCCCTGACAACATTCCAGTACAGTAAGAAGTCTCACAACACCAGGCTAAAGTCCAATAGGTTTATTTGGTAGCACAAGCCACAAGCTTTCAGAGTGCTGCCCCTTCGTCAGGTGAGTGGAAGTTCTGTTCACAAGCAGGACATATAAAGAGACAAAATCATGGACCTCGCTTGTAACAGCGCTGTGGGTAAACCTGCACCACGTGGACTTCAGTTCAAAAGGCTATTCACCATTATCTTCTCAAAGGCGGTTGGGATGAGAAATAAATGCTAGTCTTGCAAGCAGTGCTGACCTCCCGGGAACAAATGTTTTTAAAATTATCTGTCCTTAAGTTTCCAGGGAACTGTGGACAAGAATTCCAAGGTCCCTACACCTTTCAGTATCCTATCACTTATTGTGTATTCCCTTGTTTTGTTTACCCTGCCCTATTGCAATTACTCTGTGTCCTCATCCCACTCCACAACTTAGTTACATCTTAGATTCTACAGCTTTCTTCCTCACGATCAATCTCTGCAAACTTCTTAACTTATAAGAAGTTCTTAACTTATATAGAGCAGGGTCAGGAATGGTTGTTGCAGGTTCCGGGGTTCAAATGCTTTAGTCGGAGTAGAGGAGGAGGTAGAAAGGGGGGAGAGGTAGCATTATTAGTCAAGGACTGTGTCACAGTGTCAGAGAGGAAGTTTGATGAGGACTTGTCTGTTGAGGTAGTATGGGCGGAGATTAGAAATAGGAGAGGAGAGGTCACCCTGTTGGGAGTCTTTTATAGACCTCCTAAAAGTTCTAGAGAGGTTGAGGAAAGGATTGCGGAGATGATCCTGGTTAGGAGTGAAAGTAATAGGGTAATTGTTATGGGGGACTTTAACTTTACTAATATTGATTGGAATAGCTATAGCTCTAGCTCGTTAGAGGGGGCAGTTTTTGTACAAAGCGTGCAGGAAGGTTTTTTGACTCAGTATGTTGATAGGCCAACTAGAGGTGAGGCTATATTGGATTTGGTGCTGGGAAATGAGCCAGACCAGGTGCTGGACTTGGAAGTTGGTGTGCATTTTGGTGATAGTGACCACAATTCGGTTACGTTCACCTTAGTGATGGAAAGGGATAGGCATGAACCTCGGGTCAGTAGTTTTAGCTGGGGGAAGGGTAATTATGAGGCTATTAGGAAGCATAGGTTGGACTAGGAGACTACAGGGACTGGGAACGTCCGAAATGTGGAGTTTTTTCAAGGAGCAGCTACTGCGAGTCCTTGATAGGTATGTCCCTGTCAGGCAAGGAGGAATTGGTAGAGCTAGGGAACCATGGTGCACTAAAAAAGTTGATTCATTGGTTAAAAAGAAAAAGGAGGCTTATGTTCGGATGAGACTTGAGGGCTCAGGTAGTGCACTAGAAAGCTTTAGATTGGCTAGGAGGGAGTTGAAGAGTGAATTAAGAAGGGCAAAAAGAGGACATGAGAAGACTTTGGCTGATAGGATTAAGGAGAATCCTAAGGCGTTCTATAGGTATGTTAAGAACAGAAGGTTGGTTAGGGCAAGATTAGGGCCAGTTACAGACAGCAGAGGGAAGTTGTGTGTGGAACCAGAAGAGATTGGTGAGGCATTGAACCAATATTTCTCTTCGGTGTTCACGCAGGGGGACATGAATGTAGCTGAGGAGAACACTGGGTTGCAGGGGTGTAAACTAGACAGTATTGCAGTTGATAAGGGGGATGTGCTGGATATTCTTGAGGGTTTGAAAATAGATAAGTCCCCTGGTCCGGACAGGATTTACCCTAGGATTCTCTGGGAGGCAAGAGAGGTGATTGCAGAGCCTCTGGCTCTGAGCTTCAGGTCATCGTTGGTCTCCGGTATAGTACCGGAAGATTGGAGGATAGCGAATGTTGTCCCATTGTTTAAGAAGGGGAACAGAAACTTCCCCGGGAATTATAGACCGGTGAGTCTTACTTCTGATGTGGGCAAGGTTTTAGAAAAAATTATTAGGGATAAGATTTATAGTTATTTGGAGAGTAATGAATTGATTGGAGATAGTCAGCATGGTTTTGTAGCGGGTAGGTCGTGCCTTACTAACCTTATTGAGTTTTTTGAGAAAGTGACCAAAGAGGTGGATGGGGGAAAGGCAGTTGACGTGGTATATATGGATTTTAGTAAGGCGTTTGATAAGGTTCACCATGGTAGGCTTCTGCAGAAAATGCGGATGTATGGGATTGAGGGTAATCTAGGAAATTGGATCAGGAATTGGCTAGCAGATAGGAGACAGAGGGTGGTGGTTGATGGTAAATATTCGTCATGGAGTTCAGTTACGAGTGGTGTGCCTCAGGGATCTGTTTTGGGGCCACTGCTGTTTGTAATTTTTATAAATGATCTGGATGAGGGTATAGTTGGGTGGATTAGTAAATTTGCTGATGACACCAAAGTCGGAGGTGTGGTAGATTGTGAGGAAGGGTGTCGTAGTCTGCAGGGTGACTTAGGTTGCAGAGCTGGGCCGAGAGGTGGCGGATGGAGTTTAATGCGGAGAAGTGTGAGGTAATTCACTTTGGTAGGAATAACAGATGTGTCGAGTATAGGGCTAACGGGAGGACTCTGAATAGTGTGGATGAACAGAGGGATCTAGGTGTATGTGTACATAGATCCCTGAAAGTAGGGAATCAAGTAGATAAGGTTGTTAAGAAGACATACGGTGTCTTGGCGTTTATTGGTAGGGGGATTGAATTTAGGAGTCGCAGCGTCATGATGCAACTGTACACAACTCTGGTGCGGCCGCACTTGGAGAATTGTGTGCAGTTCTGGTCCCCACATTATAGGAAGGATGTGGAGGCTTTGGAGAGGGTGCAGAGGAGGTTTACCAGGATGTTGCCTGGTATGGAGGGGAGGTCCTATGAGGAGAGACTGAGGGATTTGGGGTTGTTTTCGCTAGGAAGAAGGTGGCTAAGAGGGGATCTTACTGAAACATATAAGATGATTAGAGGTTTAGATAGGGTGGATAGTGATAGCCTTTTTCCTCGGATGGAGAAAGCTAGCACGTGGGGGCATGGCTTTAAATTAAGGGGGGGTAGTTATAGGACGGATGTCAGGGGTAAGTTCTTTACCCAGAGGGTGGTGAGGGATTGGAATGCCCTGCCTGCTGCAGTTGTAAATGCGCCTAGTTTGGGGGCGTTTAAGAGATCCGTGGATAGGTTTATGGATGAAAAGGGATTGGTTTAGGTTAGAGGGTCATTGTTTTTTAACTGGTCGGCGCAACATCATGGGCCGAAGGGCCTGTTCTACTCTGTAATGTTCTATGTTCTATAAATGTCATGCCATAAGTTTAAGTCTAGTTCGTTCATATGTACCTCAAAAACAAGGGACTTAACACTCCAGGTCCCTGCTGGATGTTGCCCTATGATCACAAAAACATCCAACAATCATTCTGCTTTGTTTCCTGCTTTTGATTCATGTGTGGGATTTCAAAGTGCTTTGGGGCATTTAATTGCTTTAAAGGCACTCTATAAATAGAAATTGCTTGAGTGTGTCAAACTTTGCTTTATAAAACTCCTGTGAAGCACTTTGGGGCATTTTATTACATTAAAGGTGCTATATAAATATAAGTTGCTAATTGATTGGGGTTTTTTTTTGTTGCCTTGGTTTCTTTACAAATCATCTTCACTGCATTGCTTTTACAGTGTCATTGTCCTTCTGCAATTTGGGGGTAGCCATTCTGTTCCATGTCTGCTAATGTGACTATAGGTTTTGAAGAATAGTCTGGTGATTTTGCTCATTTTTTCCTTTCCAAAATAGAAGCTGTGCTCTTTGAATTGTCTCAACTTCAGAGGCTAGCCTGAGACTGGAAACATGGAGGTTTGGAGTTTATAGACTTGAGGCACAACATATACTACACAGTATGGTACTTCAATGTGCTCTACTGATGTCCATTCCCATCACCGGTCTTGATGGATATTTCCTCCAAAGAAAGGAGATGTGGATGATTTATACTGATAATACTGCGCAACTCATTACTGGATGATGTAGGCACGCAACTTGGATTCATTTTGGCCATTACTCCTCTTCCTCTATGAAGAATGGGCATTGCATTTCTTCTGTTTCCTGGCACGTACTGCCTGTCCTCTTTTCTCCATCGCCACTCTCCATAGCTGAATGAGAATCAGAGGCTTTGAGAATAACTGACACCACATTCTCCCATTCTTTGTGCTTTAAAATCAGTCCTTCAAGCATTTAAATGGCATTTGTCCAAATTTAGCCTCGGAGCTCCAGGGCTGACTTTTAATAGCCCAATGTCCTGATGCGTTCAGTGATAGAGCTGCTTTCTATGAATAAAATTAGCTGAAGGTTATCATCCCACATCTCCCCCACCCCCCTCAATCTCCCAATACACATTAAAATCTAACCAAATAATTGAGTTTTTTGTATTATCAGTGCATTCAGACCATATGTAACATGATTCAAATATTAATGTTCCGAATGCACCTGCATTAGATTTGAAATTCAGGTTAATACAGTTTAACCTGAGTTAAGTTTAAACTTAAAAAAGACAAATGGATCAGATTGTTAATAAGTTTTTCAGTTAAGCCAGTCACCTCTCCAACCTCCCAAAGATTCTGCTGTCTCAACATCAAGTTTAATTATGTGCAATAAAAATAAAAATGCTGAGTACTTCGAGCATTTTCTATTTTTATTTCCAATTTCCAGAATCCACAGTATTTTATAATATTTATTTATAATATTTGCTGGTGGGAGGGACAGAACAAAGGAAATGAGAGAATGGAGGTGTTAAGATGGCCTTTGCAAATTGTTGAAACTTTCCACTTGCAGTATTATCTGGCATGTGGTTGCTCAGTAGCTTAGGGCTTTCAATATTATTGAAATGTTCTCCTTTAATACTTTATTAATGAGTAATTGGTGCATCATGCTGATACTCCACTGCTATTTCCAACACTTAATGCAGATTGATAGTCCATTTAGTTGAGCTGTTGTAAACTTGGTTTAAGAGTGTCATTCATTTCTCCATCTACCTTTTTAAGACATTTTCTGCCATCCTCCTACTTTCCCCCACCTATTACTTGCCCCTTACAAACGTGTCTCTTTGTTTTTACGTATTTCGCATTCTTGTGCATTGAAAACTTATGTACAAAAAGGAATATGCTTTTCTTGATTAAGCTCCAGAAGATCCCAGAAGTGAGATCAAAAAACATGAATCTGCTGGGGACAACTTTATGAAAGAGATATCTGGCACTTTTTCTTGGGCTAGTTGATTTCACATTTGAGGCTTAAACAGATGAAATATCCAGTGTAGACAAAAAGTCAGGCCCAAGTGAGTTTGTGTGACACTTTATTTTCTTTTCCATTTTCACAGACCTGTGGTGACAAGATCATGAACCTGCATGACTATGGGATGCTGCTGCCTTGTGGAATTGACGAGTTTCGTGGAGTCGAATTCGTTTGCTGTCCCATTCCAGAGGAAAATGATAAGATTGACTCTGACATGGATGAGGAGGATTCAGATGTCTGGTGGGGAGGTGATGATGCAGACTATGCAGATGGCAGGTAATGATGATTGTCCTCCATTTTAATTATTTTTAATTTCTCATGTTCTAGGACAACAAAATGAAATTTACATGAGGCAACACTGGTCAATTCAGTGAGAACATCATGGGGGCGATTTAGAATAATACAGCAGCATTGTAATAATATCTAAGGGTGGACACCATTATAATTTATTAAATATTAAACTTTCCATTCAAGATTATTTTTAAATAAACTTAATTGGTGTTACAAGGAGAGGCTGGATAGACGGGGACTTTATTCTCTGGAGTGCAGAGGGCTGAGGGGTGAACTTATAGAGGTCTATAAAATAATAAAGGGCATAGATCAGCTAGATAGTCAATTTCTTTCCCCAAAGGTAGGAGAGTCTAAAACTAGGGGCATAAGTTTAAGGGGAGAAGTACAAAAGTGTCCAGAGGACAATTTTTTTAACAAAGGGTGGTGAGCGTTTGAACAAGCTACCAGAGGTAGTAGTGGAGGTGACAATTTTGTCTTTTAAAAACCATTTAGATAGTTGCATGGGTAAGATGGTATAGAGAGATATGGACCAGATGCGGGCAATTAGGACTAGCTTCGAGGTTTTAAAAAAAAGCGCAGCATGGGCCGAAGGATTTGTTTCCATACTGTAAACCTCTATGACTATGGCTCTGATATAAAGTGGTTATAAAAGATTGAGGGTGACACACGGGTGCTAGGGTGGACGCTGTTGCTTATGGGAATGCACTGTTGTGTTGTGGAGTGAGATAGCAGTAGTACTTGTCATAATTTTCCAATCTTCCTAAAGGTGCCAGAGAATTGGAAAACGCCAAATGTGGCATCCTTATTCAGGAAATGGTTTCAGATTAATCCTAATAACAACAGGCCAGTTGGTTTTATATCAGTAATAGATAAGGCTTGAGAAACAATAATCGGGGAAAAAAATCAACAGGTACTTTGGGAGATTTGAACTCGAGATTTCTATCCATTGGCACTTGCTTGTGGGTTCATATCTGGTAGAGTTGGGTGTGATTTCACCTTCTGGTTAAGTCCTCAACTGTCCATGTCAAGGTTCACATGAAAATGGTTACTTGTGTAAGCTACTATGCACGTCAAGGAAGGGAGTGAATTAGCCAAAAATTGGACAGTTTTATATTTGTCAACTTAAAAACAAACTGAGACTGTATATAATCTGCAAGTGATGAGAGTTTTGCATCAATTGGATAAACCTTTTAAAAACCTGAGTCTTATCCAAGTGATATTGGTGATCACAAAATGCTGTATTAAAAGTCAAACTGCTTTTGAAATAAGGACCGATATGTTATTAATTTTGTAGTAGTATGTTCATATCCTTCTTGGCAAAGGATTTTGAAATAAGGCCTTTTAGGATCATTGCAGTATAATCTGAGAGATTAAATTTTCATTATGAAACTTCAGTTCAAATACAATACAATGTTTCTTTCAGATTCTACTCATGTGTCCTTTTGTCTAGTCAGCCCTCTGTATTTGGGCATTAGCCTTGAAGGACTTGGATACATTTAGCTAATTTAGTTATGGCTCAGCTTTCTCACTTTGTGGTCAATAGGTTGTGGGCTGAAGACTCACACCAGAGACTTAAACACAATATTTAGGTCTCCTATTTAGGAGTGCTGCACTTTTCAAATGGGTCATAAAATATTAGGCCCCTCTCAGGTGGACGTAAAAGATCCCATGGTGCAGTATTATTTTGGGGCAAAGCAGGAGACCTAATTGGTGTTTCAGTCAAAATGTATCTGTTACCCAGCAACTAAACCACCTCAGTTCGTTATTATAATAGGAAGTTATGTGGGATTTGGCTGTCCATTTCCTACGTTACGACAGTGACTTAAGATGTGAAATATCTCATCAACTGTAAAACACTGAATTCAAGCACTTTCCCGTGTGGTTATCAAGCATAAATAAAATATTGCAGATACTGGAAATCTGGGGAAAAAATCAAAGTGCGGGAAACGCTCCAGCCTGGCAATATTAGTGGAGAGAGGAACAGAGTTAACATTTCAGAAGAAGACATGAAACAAGATTCAACTTGAGATTTCAGCAAACGTATGGAATAACATGAGTTTTCTGCCATTTGCATCACTCATGCACAGATGATTTAACAGATTTTACGTGTGTGTTCAAAAGCAAATAGAATTAGTTTCTATTAAATCATTGGAGTCTGAAATGGTTGCAACAAATATTCCTCTAAGAATTGCTGTATGTAATAAATCTTTGTCTTTCTTTTATTTTGTTCGTGGGATGTGGGCATTGCTGGCTGGGCTAGCATTTATTGCCCATCCCTAATTGCCCTTGAATTGAGTGGTTTGTTGGCCCATTTCAGAGGGCATTTAAGAGTCAACCATATTGCTATGGGTCACATGTAAGCCAGACCAGGTAAGGGCAGTAGATTTCCAACCTTAAAGGAGATTAGCAAACCAGATAGCTTTTTCAGTGTTTCATGTTCATCAACTTAAGTTTTTTATTCAGTTCAAAATACACCATCTGCAGTGGTGGGCCCCTAGAGCATTACCCTCTGGATTACTAGTCCGCCTACGCCATCTCCTTCCCTGTCGACAGTGAAAAAATACATCGGTCTCCAGCAAAATGGAGATCTTATTGGAGTCAAATAATATCTATTTGGAATGCTGAACGCTTTCAGAAGGGGTCAATCCTAGAAGACAGAAAACATTGCACTAGTTACCAATTCTAACTTTTGCTCTTCTCAATTTACTCCTCACTAAGGTACAATTCCATTGGGTACAATCACCCTTCATTATTTCACTTGAGTAACTGACTAGGTGTTGACTGGTAGCTGAATCACGAGCTGTGACAGGCAAATCCGAGCTTGTCACCAGCTGATGCAGACTTCTAGCAGGTGGTGCATTTTTTTTCTCCCCTTTCTAACCCTGAGGTACTGAGGCCTGTTAGAACATTAACACTGCTCCCCTTAGACTTCCTGGTTTATATGACTCATGTAATTGATCCTTTAAACCAAATGAAAAGCTATTGAAGTGGCAGTTGTCTGATGACTTTTAAATTCCTGAATGATATTTTATTGGGGCAGGAGCAAATTTATTGAGTGTTTCTGAACATATGTCATTGTGTATGACATATCAAAGAATATGTGTCCTTGGGGTAAATATTTACCTCTGTCTCGGTTTAAAATTTGCTGTTCAGGTTGCAAGACTAATAATACCAATAGAAGTCATTTATTGATGTAATGTTCTTATAGCATAATGCTGAAATTGATGGAAGTGCTTCGGGAGTCAGTTCTCTTTTGCCCTACCCTGGTCCAGGTTGAAGATCAACACTTGAGTCCAAAACAGCAATCCACAAGCGCATTTTCTACCTGACATTATTGGATAATAATAAGGAATGTGAATTTCACTGATCATTTTGTTTTACTGTTCTCCAGCCTGGGTACATTAGCTAAATATATAATGGATAGACAATCTTGCATATATTATAGAACTCTTCACAATTGTAATGTGTCAAAGCGCATCACTTCAAAAATACTTCATTGGCTGTACAGTCACTGTTGTAGTGTAGAAAAGAAGTATTTCTGATCATCACACTAAAAAAGGAAATTTAAAAATTTCCTCATGTCTTGTCTATATCTTTCCAGTCACTTACTGGTTACTAACCTTTCTGGTTAATGACCAATTTATCTGTTTTAGTTTTGATTAAAGCATTAATATTGTCCAGGGCACGGAAGTGAACTCCCTTTCTCTTCTGTGGTGGTCTTTGGAAAGAACAATATTTATTTTCCATCCCTAAATGCCCTTGAGAGGGTGGTAGTGATAAGTCACTGCTGCTGTTTAAATTTATTAGTGTCACAAGTAGGCTTGCATTAACACTGCAATTTAGTACTGTGAAAATCCCCCAGTTGCCACACTCCAGTACCTGTTTGGGTACACAAAGAAAATTTAGCGTGGCCAGTGCACCGAACCAGCACATCTTTGGACTGTGGGATGAAACCGGAGCATCTGGAGGAAACCCACGCAGACATGGGGAGAACGTGCAGGCTCCACACAGACAGTGACCCAAGCTGGGAATGAAATCCAAGTCCCAGGCGCTAAGAGACAGCAGTGCTAGCTACTGTGCCACCATGCTGGCCCAAATATACCCACAGTGCTGTTAGGGAAGGAGTTTCAGGATTTTGAGCCAGTGACTTGAAGGAACTATATAAATTTCCATGTGAGCATGGTGTGTGACCTGGAGGGGAATTTGCATCAGTGATGTTATTAAACTGGAGAAGATATTGACAAGAATATTGCCAGGACTTGAGGAACTGAGTTATAAGGAGAGATTGGACAGCCGAGGACTTTTTCCTTTGGAGCATAGGAGAGTGAGGGGTGATCTTATAGAGGTGTATAAGATCATGAGAGGTATGGATAAAGTGAATGCACTCAGTCTTTTTCCCGATTTGGAGAAATCGAGAACTAGAGGTCATAGGTTTAAGTTAAGGGGAGAAAAAATTAATGGGAACCTGAGGAGCAACTTTTTTACACAGAGGGTGGTACGTATGTGGAATGAGCTGCCGGGGGAAGTGGGTTGAAGCAGGGATATTGACAACATTTAAAAGGCATTTGGACAGATACGTGAATAGGAAAGGGTTAGAGGGACATGGGCCAAATGTAGGCAGATGGGATTAGTTTATTAGTATTTTGGTCAGCGTGGACCAGCTTGAGCCGAATGGCCTGTCTCCGTGCCGTAGATTCTATGTTACCATGCACATGCTATCCTTGTTCCTCTGGGTGGTAGAGTAGGAAAAGACAGAGTAGCTCAGAACCACATTAGGCACTACTCCTTGATTTATGGACAGAATTTGCCATTGCATTTTCATAGCTTATGATTTGTAACCATTTCGGCAGCATCCCATAATATATGCACAAAAGTGTTTATTAATGCAGCAGCACAGTAAATAGAAATGTGGTGGCAAATAGTAATTTGGTAAATGTGAGTTCAGCCCAGACACGTGGAAACTGACCTTGCATTAGATTGGCATTTGTCCAACTTTGTATTCCGGAATATGTCTGCTGTGAATACACTCATTACGTGGGCAATAAAACAATGCACAGTCATAAGATAATGTGTACTTTTTGTCCTGCATAATTTATTCTACCCTGAAGGAACATTTGAGGTAACCTAGAATGCTATAATTCCTTAAACACAAAAAATTCAGTTAATGTAATGCAATTTATAGAGAATTGTTTCAAAGACACTTACAAATTAATTGAATGCGCATGTATGCGGATATGTATTGAATTTGTAGCAGTGACTGCTTTGTTACTCTCTCCAATTTATTGTATGGCAGTTGGGTAAATCTGAGACGCCATCCAAGATCCATAAACGTTCACAACTCCTGGAAGTATGCAAATTTTTAATTTGGATCTGATGGTGCACTTCAGTTACATTCTAAGATGATAGTTCTGCTGGATTTTACAGTGTAGTTTATCCATAAAAGAGGAAACCATGCATCTCAAAAGCAGACTGCTTGATTTTCAACCCATCCACCAACTTAACAGTTGTTCTCTTCACTGCAGGTGCACAGTGTCTACCAGATGCATTGCAGCAACTCGCCAAGCTATTTTTGATAGAACCTTCCAAAGTGAACCCTAGTACGCTCAGAAAACAATGGCAGCATGCACATTCTGACTTGGAACTATCAATTCTATTTGTCACTGGGTCAGAAACCTAGAACTGCCACCCTACCAGCACTATGGGTGTACCTGCACTGCAGGAACCCGGCTCTTTGTTCCCTCTCATAAATAGCCAGACTAAAGCTGCTGGATGGCAAATGAGATAGCAGTGGGACTGGCCACTTCCTGTCCATCCCCACCACATGTTTGACTGGCTTCCTCACCTCTGTTCTTGTAATTAGCTAGCCACCACATAATTACATGTGGCCAGCTGCTCCATCAGAAATGACATGCGCTTGCTGTGCTGCTGTCATGACCTAAGTGCAAGAAGATGATTCTGCCCAAGACTGCAAGAGGGTTAAATACACCTGAAAATAGATTAGTTCCTTCATTGTTGAAAATAGAATGAGTAGACCCGAACAATTTTCACTTGAGCTATCAATCATACCAGAGCTTCACCCCACTTCCAACTCCATCAGTCAACCCACTGTTACCCCCAACCTGCCTTACTTCAACCTCAACCCTGCTCTATTATCCTTGACCTACCTTCTGATTCCTTATCTGAGCCAAGAATTTGACCAGCTGTGGCTGAATCTGAATTGAGCATCACTGAGCAGCATCTTGGAGAATAGGTGTTAGTCAGTGGTCCTATTGATTACCTTTTCCACAATTTTGCTGCTATGATGGTCTGATAGTGTGCAATTTGGCCTGGTTAATTCATTCTGCTTTTGGTGAATAAGACATAACTAGCAGATTTTGAAAAAGGAACTGTTAAATTGAGGTCACCTTTTGTGATAAATGCAAAAGATCATTTGATAACATTTGAAAAGCAGGAAAGCTCTCTCAATGCCTTGGCCAGTGCCTACCTTAACTGAGAAATGGATTGGCTGGTCATTTATCTCATTGGTAGTTCTGGAACTTTGCTGTGTGCATTAGTTTTTATGTTTGTCTACATAATCTGAAGTGTAGTCATGCTTGTTATTAGATGTGCAGTACTTTAGAATGTCCAAAGGAAAGGAAAAGATGACGTTCAAATAAGTATTTAAATTTTTATTTATTGATGTTGCTGAAAGGAGAACATGATAATGCTTTTCATCTTGCATTCATCAGGATACTTTACAAGAGTACCAATACCAAAAACAAGCATTTTCTTCTCATACAGTATAAATTGTTGTTTGGCCCTTATCGGTATTTTTGCAAAGTGTCCTGATGAGTGCAAAACAAGGTCTCATTGTGTCTCTTTTTTTCAGTAATACTTTGTTGTTTCACACTTGTTCTATCTCTTTCTTTTTTGCTGCTCCTTAGAAATTTAATTGGATGTAATTAGTTATTTTCATGAAAGATTTATGATCTTTTCTCAAATTCATTGAGCAGAATTAGCCTGTGAGGGTATTCAGATTTTGTGAGCAGGGTCAAGAAGGCTTTGGTTCCATCTGCGTAACAATTGATTTATCATTCTAACAAATTATAGAGCTCTACTGTTCCACTCGAAGCACCTGTTGTCTGGCATTTAAACTTCATAGAACTGAATGGGAATGCCATGAAAGTTGAGCATTTAATAGCTTTTGTTTTCTTTACAACTTGACCTCACTGTTTTGAAGTAGCACTCTGAAATATATGAGAACTTGATATGTTGGCTTGCCCCTCATCAAATTATCTTTGGAAAAGGTGTTAACAGGTTTTTGCAATACTTGGATTTCTGGACCTGCTGCTACATCTGACCTAATCTTCACCTTTGTCTACATTCATTGTGTGAGATAATATTCTGTTTCACAAGTTGGGTTCTAATTAATTATCCTGGCAGTTTACTGCTTTAAACATGTTACATTACAGAATGTAAACATGTTCTTAAACTCCCCATTCAATAACAATTATTCTGCATTTACATTTCAGTGATAAAATTATTGAAGAACAACCAATGGAGGAGGAAAGTGACATTGATGATGATGATCTGGATGCTGAAGAAGATGAGGACCAGTATGAGGATCCCACCGAACATACAACCAGTAGCACCACGACCACTACAGAGGCAATTGAAGAAGTTGTGAGAGGTAATGTAAATAAAAGATTTTTATTACTGACACCATTATATCAACACGTAGGCTCACTAGCAGCGGGGGAAAAGATGGTGGCATAGTGCTCAGTCACTGGACTAGAAATCCAGAAGCCCAAGCTAATGCTTTCGTGGCATGGGTTCAATTGGTAGAATTTGAACATAATTGAAATTTGGAATATGAAGCTAGTCTCAGTGATGGTAGTCATGATAGTTCTCATCAGCTGTTGTAAAAGCCCATCTGGTTTACTAATGTGCCATCCTTACACAGTCTGACCTATATGTGACTCCAGACCCACAGTAATGTGGTGCAAGGGCAGTAGAGCAATAAATGCTAGCCTAGCCAGTAACACCTGTATCCCATGTAAGAATCAAAAAAACTCACTGCAGTTTTTCTTTATAGAACACCGTGGAAGTGCAAAATGGTGTGTATGAGGAGTTTTTCTCACTGAAATAAAAAAAAAATCCTGGGATTGTGCAACAGGTTTGAGAGCTCTGTGGGGGGAGAAACTTCACTGAAACTGATCTAAACTCACTAATCTGAGCAGAGAGGTGGCAGGAGTTTTGTTACAGTAAAATGGCCTGCAGTAACATTGCTGTTTGTACCACACTTCATTTCTGGGACTGGGAAAATTTTCTCTTCCCCATTATTCAAGCGATTGGAGAGCGAAAGGGTTGGAAATAACTAGTTCGTTTTTACTGTATTGTCATCCTTCAAGGCCATTGTAACTTTTTGTCCAATTAACATTTGCTATTTCTGCCTTCTAAATGGAGGAGTCTGCAAGAGCAATGCTTGGACCAGACTTGCATCGGTACTTGGTGAAGACCTGGCCAGCACAATTGTGTGTACATATCTTAGAATATCTGCAATCACTGCTGAAGAAGTCTCACTGGTGTGGCATTTTAAGTTTGTATCTGTAGCATACTGCAGATTGAATTAAAGGATGGCTGATTTACAAGGTTCTCCTCCCCCTATGTTATTGTAAGAAGTGTAAAACTGAGAGGTCATAAGCTTTTTCCTGAAACCTTTTCGACATTATCCATGAAAATTCCTGTGCCAATACATATGTAAGAATATAAGAAACTAGGAACTGGAGTAGGCCTTCTCACCCCTCAGGCCTGCTTTGCCATTCAGTAAAATCATGGCTGATCTTTTCATGGACTCAGCTCCACTTACCTGCCCGCTCACCATAATGCTTAATTCCTTTACTGTTCAAAAATGTAGCTATTCTTGCCTTAGAAACATTCAACGAGGTAGCTTCCACTGCTTCGCTGGGCAGGAAATTCCAAAGGTTCACAACCCTTTGGGTGAAGAAGTTCCTTCTCAACTCAGTGCTAAATCTGCTCTCCCTTATCTTGAGGCTATGCCCCCGAATTCTAATTTCACCTTCCTGTGGAAACAACCTCCCTGCTTCTATCTTATCTGTTCCCTTCATAATTTTATATATTTCTAGAAGATCCCCCCGCCCCCATTCTTCTAAATTCCAATGAGTATAGGCCCAATCTACTCTGTCTCTCCTCATAAACCAAACCCCTCAATGCCAGAATCAACCTAATGAACCGCCTCTGCACCGCCTCCAGTGCCAGTGTACCGTTTCTCAAGTAAGGAGACCTAAACAGTACACAGGACTCCAGGTGTGGCCTCATTAGTACCAGCTACAATATAACCTCCATGTTTTTAAACTCCATCCCTCTAGCAATGAAGGGCAAACTTCCATTTGCCTTCACAGTGGTTAGCACTGCTGCCTCACAGGTGCCAGGGACCAGAGTTTGTTTCCTGGGCGACTGTCTGTACAGTGTCTGCACGTTCTCCCATGCCTACGTGGGTTTCCTCTGGGTGTTCCGATTTCCCTCCACAATCCAAATAACTGCTGGTTAGGTTCATTGGCCATGCTAAATTCTCCCTCAGTGCACCCGGACAGGCACCAGAGTGTGGCGACGAGGGGATTTTCACAGTAACTTCATTGCAATGTTAATATAAGTCTACTTGTGACAATAATGAAAAAAACCTGCCACACTTGTAAATCAACTTTTTGTGATTCATGCAGGTTTCTCTGCACAACAGCATGCTGCAATTTTTTACCATTTAAATAATAATCCAATTTGCTGTTATTCCTACCAAAATGGATGTCCTCACATTTACCAACATTATACTCCATCTGCCTGATCCTTACCCGCTCATTTAAACTATCTATATCTCTTGACAGATGTTCCATGTCCTCTACAGACTTTGCTCTACCACTCATCTTAGTGTCATCTGCGAATTTTGACATACTATACTTGGTCCCCAACTCCTAATCATCTATGTAAATTGTTAACGATTGCAGCCCCAACACTGATCCCTGAGGCAACCTTTAGTCACTGATCACCATTCAGAAAAACACCCATTTATCCCCACTCTTTGCTTTCTTTCAGTTAACCAGTCCTCTATCCACGCTAATTCATTACCCATAACACCGTGCACCTTTCTTATGCATAGCCTTTTGTGCGGCACCTTGTCAAGTGCCTTCTGGAAATCCAGTCACACCACATCCACTGGTTCTCGCTGTCCACCACACTCATAATGTCTTCAAAGAATTCCACTAAATTAATTGAACATGATCTGCCCTTCATGAACCCATGCTGTATCTTCCCAATGGGACAATTTCTATCCCGATGTCTCACTATTTCTTCCTTGAGGATAGATTCAAGCATTTTCCCCACTACAGAGGTTAAGTTAACCAGCTTATAATTATCCCAGGGTCCAAGGCGCACCTGAAATTGACCTCTGGCCTCAGCGTTAGGTCTGCACATCCTGCTGAGCTTTCATCTCACCAGTGAAGAACACAGAAAAGGCAGCGGGGCGAGTAGTGATCACAATGGCCCATGGTTTTAAAGTGCAACAAGGAGGACCACTCCTGGGCTCATGTTTAGTACCTTGGGGAGAAAAAATTTGATAGCAAGCTGTAGTGGTCCTTCTAAGGGTTTTCCTGAATTTGAGTGGCCCAACACTGGTTGCAGTCAGAGTTGGCAATTTCGTAAAGATATGCATGCCGGTGCCTCCTTGACACCCATTTTATGCCTATAATTACTGAAAGTTTTTTCTCCCAAAGAAAAGGGGAAATCACCCCAGACTGCTCACATTACTCTTCCACTGCTTTGCCTTGCAATAGCAAACCAAATCCCTCACTTCTTTAAAAATTAATTTTACAGGATGTGGGTGTCGGTGGTTTGGCCAGCATTTATTGCCCTTCACTATTTGCCCTTGAGAACGTGGGTCATGGGCAGCCTTGAACCACTGCAGTCCATATGCTGTAGGGACACTCACAATGCACACAGGGAGGGAATACCTGGGTTTTGATCCAGTCACAGCGAAGAAATGACGATATACTGTCAAGTCAGCATGGTGAGTGACTTGGGGGAGACCCTCTTCGTTGATATGTTCCAAGATATCTGCTGCTCTTGTCCTCCTATATAGTCGTGGGTTTGGAAAGTGCTGCCTAAGGAACCTTGGTGAGTTCCTGTAGTGCATCTTGTAAATGGTACCCTGTTTGTCAGCTTCTGGAAAGGGGAGAGTTTGAGGACCTCAAGTTCTACTTAAGTGAAGCAAATTACTGGAGGAGCCTTGGGACCAACCTGAGATGATTTCTCTGCCCTACAATGATTGATCCAAGATCAGGAATTCTATAACATAAACTACAAGTATGGATACTATAGTTTAATGTAGTTACCAGAGGAGAATCTTTTCACATTCCTTTTCTTTCCCGGAAGCACTGGTTAGTCCTCAATACTGATTTACCTTGCTAGGTGCTCTGCAAATTAACAATATAATTGTCTACACGGAACAGACAATGCAGTAACATTATTGCTCCTTGGTAAATTGCACAGTGAGTCAGGATGACAGCAATGGCATTTATTTTTATGTAGTTGGCACATGTGAGCAAGACCATTCTGAAGCAGTCTCATCTCCAGAATTTGGTAGCATGATTTGATAAGATGATTCAGAAAGCAATGGGATGCTTGGACTTGTAATTAAGGACATAAAATGCAAAAGCAAGTGAGCCTTTTCAAATAAAAACAAATTACTGCTGATGCTGGAATCTGAAACCAAAAGAAAAAATGCTAGTAAATCTCAGCAGGTCTGGCAGCATCTGTAAGCAAAGAAAAGAGCTGACATTTCGAGTCCAGGCAACCCTTTGTCAAAGAAACGTCAGCTCTTTTCTGTCTTTAAAGAGCCTTTTCAAATCTCTGGTTGGGCCTCAGCTGGAATATTGAGTATAATTCTGGGTACCAAACTTTGGGAATCAATACAAGGCACTGAGGAGGTTTACCAGCTGATGAACAGAGATAAGGGGCTGGGATTGTTCTTCATCAAAGGAGGTTAAGGTGAGGCCTATCGGGGCTATTCAAGATTGAGGGTTTGACATAAAAAATTGAAAGAAACTATTTTCTGTGACAAATGAATTGGTAATCAGAAGTCATGGATTCAAGATAGTCGGCAAAAGAGCTAGAGGGGAAATGAGAAATTACTTGGATCTGAAATACACTTCCTGAAGGAGCATTGAAAGCATGTTTCATAGGAGTTTGTAAAAGACAATTTGATACCTTCTTGAAGACTAATTTGCAAAGTAATGTGGAAAAACTGAGATATAGAACTGAATTGGATAGGACTTTCAAAGAATTGGCACAGACATAACAGGTTATACGCCGGCTTGCCTCCACTTGCTGTTTTATTATATGAGAAATCAGACTACCAAATTCAACATCAGATTTAGCTTGTTGAACCATTCACAGGAGCACCTGTACCTTTGTATTCTTTACTCTTTGGACATCATGCACCATTTGTGATGTCAGAAGGTTGCTATCTGGTTCTTAATTTGTGTTACTACGGAGGGTCTAACTTCCTCATTCAGCAATCTACTATAATATCTCTAAGCATATGTGAAACTTGGCAGAGCCTTACATCTATTGACGAGCCACTTTTATATCTTATACTTAGATGCAATCGGTTTTGTTAGCCCTCTTTCATGTTTTAAACATGCTTGATGCATTAACTGCACCTGCCAACCCTTGCACATCCAGTGACTGGAAGCACTGATCGGTATGAATAGAAGCGACAACTACAGGTGTTTTGGCTTGGCTGGTAAAAAAAATTTGTGGAAAAACCTAATCCCGTTACCTCTGCTTAATCGTGCAATTCTGCCACACTTCTGAGGCCTTTGCAGGTTCATGAAACATCAATAATTTAATGCTATTTTACAGTGAAAGGTCTAACTAGTAATAACAGCACAAAAAATGGGATGTGTAAATTGTGGATAATAAAGAAAGAATAATTGTGAAGCAGCAGGATGAGTTATTTGCTTGATTCTGACGTTACCGAGTAGACATCTTCACTGAATTAACCACTTGCCCAACTCAATTGTGTAATTCAGTGCATTTACCTAAACACTTTGCCTGTTGACGAACCTCACAAAAAGTTGATATGGTAAACGTGAACACTATTTTTGTGAGAAAATAGCTTTTGTATGATCTGGCTACATGTTCAGACTTCTGTTGAATTTTTGAATAGTTATCTCACTGTTGTTACTCAAAGTTTTTCAAATAAGCTGTATAACTGTTTGACTCTAGCTAATAGAAAGCCGTTCTAAAATTTATTGAACAAGTTTGATGGACTGTGGTGATTTTGATTTCCCACCCCTGCCTGTTGTATGTGAGCAAAGAGCCAGTGGCAATCAAATTATTGCATAATGCTTTGTTTCATCACATGAAAATTGCCAAAGCAATTGTAACAGGAACTCCAGTCTCTCAATTTTGAATGATGTAATAGCTGAGTTAAGAGAAATTGTTTTTTACAGGAATAAATAGGGAATGGATTATAATTTTAAAAATCTACCTTGGCCCATGCCTGGTTTGGCCTTTATGACACGCAGTCAGACGAATGTCTCTAATCATACAATTGGAAATGCACTGCACAATGTGAAAATAATCCATATAGAAGGTCCTAAGTTCTAGCGTACTGCTGATTTAAAGGATTTGAGTCTGTGTAAAGTTTGTGGTACTAAAATCAGCCTCAGTATTCGGGGCTGTTGACAAACTTCTACTCCTGATTTGATGTCCGCTACTGCTCAGTACACATCTAAGGATGTTTTATAGCCCAGCTGTCTGGGCATGCATACGCAGATAAGATAAAAGCAAATGAACATGTATTTTTAGGAGATAAAAATGGCTGCAGGGGGAGAAAAAGCTATTGAGACAGAAGTGGAACCTGTGTGAAGAGAAATGATGGAATTAAAAAAAGGATCAATCACACCTTTATTCTTTCATGGGATGTAGATGTCACTGGCAACACCAGCATTTGTTGCCCATCTCTAATTGCCCTTGAGCTATGGGATTTACTGGCCGTTTCAGAGTACAGTGAAGAGTCAACCACATTACTGTGGGTTGGGAGTCACATGTAGGACAGATCAAGTAAGGGTGGCAAATTTACTTCCCTAAGGGGAATTTGGTTTTTTAATGACAATCGGTAATATTTTAATGATCCCCATTATAAAGACTGGTTTAAATTCTAGAAATCATTAATTTAAGTTACAAAAGCTGTCACAGTCGCAGGTGGCCATAGGCTGCCCTCCCCTTTGAGGAGGAGAGCTGACTGGTGGTGATTTTTACCTGAGGGTCACCACATCTCAGGCAAAGAGCAAGGTTGAGAAGGCAGGGCCTTCGTAAATAGTCTTAGCTGGTACGGGAATTAAACCCTTGCGTTTGGAGTCACTGTGCATCACAAACCAGCCATCCAGCTAACTGAGTTAACAGACTGAAATTTAAATTATACCAGCTGCCGTGGTGGAATTTGAGTCCATGCCCCCAGAGCATTAGCCTGAGCTTCTGGATTACTGGTCCAATGACACTACCACTGCACTATCATCTCAATACTTGTGGGTTTTTAAATTATCCAAAAGCTAATTCGTGAGAAGAGGTAAGTTAGGGAATTTGTATAGGACTGCTTTCTAACCTAGTGTGTATGAAGCTCAATAAGGTAAGATTCTGTACTCAACCTGGTAATGACGAAAGAACCAGAGAAGGGGGAACATTTAGGCATCATAGTGACCTTACAGTTTAAGATAATAATTGAGAAGGTAAGCATGATAGAGGCCAGACTGGTAAAACAGCTGTTATTGTGAGATGAGCCTAGAAGTTGGGAAGTTAAAATGGACAGCAGTGTTGGGAATAAATTATGTACAATAACAATGGGAAATGTAAAATTTTGCTAAACAGAGTCAAGGAAAAATATTTTTAAAAGCGTGGACGATTACAAGATTTGAGGGCATGATAAAATTCATACAGAAATATGTGTAGATGTTGGGGGAGCGTGATGAAAGAGAATGTGAAGAGATTTGGAGGGGAATCAGAAACAATTGGGAAGACAAAGAACAACTATAAGATAAATTTATCAAGAAACGTGGAACGAAAAGTAAAATATTCTACAGATATATAATGCCAGGTGAAATTAGAACCATTTTTTGATAGGTCAGGATAAAATCACAGACAGCAACAGTGAAATTGCAGAACCATTCAATAATAATTTACTTGAGTATTTATCAGAGAGAAGGATCAGTGGACAGAGTGTCAGAAGACGAGATTAGAAATCATGGGAGTGATTCTCCCAGCTTTTGTGGCACAGCTGGCTGGGAGACTCCAGCAGAGCCTGTTTTCCGGGCTTCACGCTGAATGCCACAATCCGGGACTATCAACTCTGTGCCAGAAATCAGCTCAGAGCTGCGTAATATATGCAGATTCTAATTTAAATGCAATTTAAAACCCATTAACAGGCCCAGGACTAAAATCTCTGGGCCCACTGGCATTTCTTCTGTCACCCCATCCCAACCCCAGAGGAGTGGTTCACTCCAGCGAGATTTAGTATAACTCTGCACTTGCGGGGAGTTGGCAACCTGTTGGCACTGCCCAAGGGGCAAAGTGCCAATATCCAGTGGACACCTTGGCACTTCCCACTGGCATAGGGCAGTGCCAAACAGGCAGAGCCTAATGGGGGCAGAGCCTCTAGGGGCAATTGGTGGGGTTGGGGGGTCCAGCTGCCACTCGGAACTCGGGCAGAATGACAGAGGGAGGGAGACCAGCAGTTGGGGTTGGGGGGGTCTGCTACTGGGGGTGATTGGGGCTGCGGGGAGGGAGGGGTGGAGGCAGGCCCGGACAAATACGAAGGATCAGCAATCAGGGCGTGGAGGTGTCGCAATGGCCAGCAATCGGGAGGTCAGCAGTGTGGGCTACTGCGCATATGCCAATCTCAGCACTGATGTGGATATGCCGGCGTTGGACTGGGGTAAACACAGTAAAAAGTCTGACAACACCAGGTTTCAGTCCAACCGATTTATTTGATAGTAAACTCACAAGCTTTCGGGTTAGCCCCTTCGTCAGGTGAATGGAGAGTTCTGGCCTCAGACAGAGCACATAAAGCACAGACAGTTTACAGATTACTGATTAGGATGCGAATCTTTACACCTAACCTGCTGTTCAAGTCTTAAAGTGGCTAACAATATGAGCGGAAGGAGCACTGATCACAGGTTAAAGAGATGTGTATTGTCTCCAGACAGTACAGTGAGTGAGGTTTTGCAAACCCAGGCAAGTCACGGCGGTTACAGATAGTGCGACATGAACCCAAGATCCCTGTTGAGACCGTCCTCATCTGATAGCCAAGTTCCACACACATGAGGACGGTCTCAACAGGGATCTTGGGTTCATGTCGCACTATCCATAACCCCCGTGACTTGCCTGGGTTTGCAAAACCTCACTCACTGTACTGTCTGGAGACAATACACATCTCTGTAACCTGTGATCAGTGCTCCTTCCACTCACATTGTTAGCCACTTTAAGACTTGAATAGCAGGTTAGGTGTAAAGATCCGCATCCTAATCAGTAATCTGTAAACTGTCTGTGCTTTATATGCTCTGTCTGAGGCCAGAACTCTCCATTCACCCGACGAAGGGGCTAACCCGAAAGCTAGTGAGTTTACTATCAAATAAATCGGTTGGACTGATACCTGGTGTTGTCAGACTTTTTACAATCTCAGCACTGACAGAGAGAGAGATTCATTTTGAAACTCCTAAAAAAAAGCATGATTTACTCCAGTTTTTACACGAATTCAACACTTAGAATCTTATGTTCACATGCCACTCGCTATCTTGATATGGAAATATATCAACTTTCTTCACTGTTGCTGGATCAAGTTCCTGGAACTTCCTCCCTAACATCACTGGGGATGTGCCTACACCACATGGACTGCAGCAGTTCAAGAAGGCAGCTTCATCATCTTCGCCAGGTCAATTTCGGATGGGCAATTGAATGCTGGACTGGCCAGCGAAGCCCACATTCCTTGAATTACTTTTTCTTTGAAAAACATGAAACTAGCCAAACTTGGTAAAACTCCTGGCCTGGATTACATCATGATGTGGGTATGCCGGCGTTGGACTGGCGTAAACACAGTAAAAAGTCTGACAACACCAGGTTTTAGTCCAACCTATTTATTTGATAATATACTCGCAAGCTTTCGAGGGGTTACCCTCATTCACCTGACGAAGAGGGTAACCCCTCGAAAGCTTGCGAGTATATTATCAAATAAATAGGTTGGACTAAAACCTGGTGTTGTCAGACTTTTTACTGGATTACATCCACAGGATCTGTAAGAAACAAGGAAAGAGACTGCAGAAAAACTATTGCAGATATTTAATTAGAAAAAGATAGAAAGATGTGGTGCCAGTGGACTGGTGAATCCATCACATTATACAGTTGACTTTTAAGAAGGAAGATAGAATATCTCCAGAAAACTATGGACCAATCAGCTTTCCATCAATAGGAAAAATAATGGCACCCCTGCTAAAGGAGAATATAGAAAACATCAAGACACGAAGTGCTATAATGAATTATCTCGTCAATGTAGATTTCAAAAAGGAAAATCTTTTTTGACTAACTTCATTGAGTTCCATGAAGAGGTAAACAGTGTCAGCAAAGATGGTGTAGATGTAATGTATCTAAATTTCCAAAAGGTCTTCAGTGAGGTGCAACATAACATTAATAAGATCAGAACATGTGAAGTCAGAGGGGAAGTAACAGAATGACAACTGACTGGAAATCAAAGAGTAGCAGTGAAAGGTGTTCATGTGAAATGTGCTAAGGGCATTCAGATGGTCAGTGGATAGGCAATTCCATTGTTTGCTGGAGCAGACGAGTGAAGGAGCAGAGAGACAGATAAGAAATTACCTGTTAAAAACCTGTTTAAATAAGTTTAAAGCACTTTTGTAGTAAGAACTTACCTGTAGAACTGTTTAAATCATTTAAAAGCATTTTTGCGGGCTTTTTGTATTTACCACTTTAAGAATTCTAAGGGAGTGGATTGCAGGGAGTTGTGGGGGAGGAGGCTTTAAAACAGCGCCAGGTTTAAAAGGAGGCCTGGTGTAGACAGCAGGCAGTGGAGTGAGTGGGAAGCAGAGTGAGATATTAGGGCTTGGGGAAAAAGGGCTAGGTAAGTTCGTGTGGAAATTTTCAGTACTATTACAGTGAATAGTGGAGGGGCATGTGATGTGTTGTTTCTGTATGATATGGGAGCTGGTGGACCCCAGGGTCCTTCCCAGTGACCATGTCTGCAGTAAGTGCAGGTTGCTGGAGGAGCTCCAGCTCAAGGTAGATGAGCTGGCCTCTGAGCTACAGACACTGAGGCTCATCAGGGGGAGAGAAGGTGCCATTGTCAATGGGGTGCAAGTGACATCCACCCCCCCTAGACTGGCTAACTCTAAGGGTCAGGAACAAGAGGGGGCTGCTGAGAGGAGGAAGGAGGGTGGGGAGCGGAGGAAGGGGGCTGCTGAGCGGAGGAAGGGGGGTGGGGAGCGGATGTCTCAGCCTCTCAATCTGCATAACAGGTTTGAGGTTCTTGCTTCCAGTCTGGACAAGAACGAGGGAGGTGAGGTTGGTGAGCAAACTGCACACAGTACAGTGATGCAGCAGGACATAGGCAAAGAGAAGGTGAAAAGGAACGTAGTAGTAATTGGGGATAGTGGGGTGAAGGGTATTGACACTGTCATAAGAAATAGGAGCAGGAGTAGGCCATCTAGCCCTTCGAGCCTGCCCCGCTATTCAATAAGATCATGGCTGATCTGTCGTGGCTCAGTTCCACTTTCCTGCCCTCTCCCCATAACCCTTAATCCCCTCTCTTATCAAAAACCCATCAACCCGTGTCTTAAAAATATTTAGCGAGGCAGCCTCCACCACTTCAACGGGCAGAGAATTCCAGAGATTCACCGCCCTTTGAGTGAAGAAGTTCCTCCTCAACTCCGTTCTAAACCGCCGCCCCCCCCCTTTATCTTGAGGCTGTGCCCCCTAGTCCTACTGTCTTTTTTGAGTGGGAAGAGTCTCTCCACCCCTATCCTATCCATCCCATTCATCATCTTAAACGTCTCAATGAGATCTCCCCTCATTCTTCTAAACTCTAACGAGTACAAGCCTAGTTTATTCAGCCTCTCCTCATAGCTCAATCCCCTCAACTCCGGTATCAGCCTAGTAAACCTCCTCTGCACTCCCTCCAAGGCCAAAATATCTTTGCGCAGGTGCGGCGCCCAAAACTGCACACAGTACTCCAGCTGCGGCCTCACCAATGCCCTATACAGCTGCAGCAAGACCTCCCTACTTTTATATTCAATCCCCCTCGCTATGAAGGCCAGCATCCCATTCGCCTTCCTGACCACCTGCTGCACCTGCAAGCTGGGTTTTTGCGACTCATGCATAAGGACCCCGAGGTCCCTCTGCACCGTCGCCTGCTGCAGTTTTTCGCCCCGTAAGTAATAGTCCTTCCTACCATTATTCCTACCAAAGTGGACCACCTCACACTTGCCAACATTAAATTCCATTTGCCATTTCCTGGCCCATTCGCCCAGCCTATCTAGATCCTTCTGCAGACTCTCCACACCCTCCGCACAATTTGCCGTTCCCCCAATCTTGGTGTCATCAGCAAATTTCGACACCCTACACTCGGTTCCCTCCTCCAGATCATCTATATAAATGGTAAAAAGCTGAGGCCCCAGCACCAACCCCTGGGGCACTCCACTAGTCACCATCTGCCAATCCGAATAGCACCCGTTGACCCCCACTCTCTGCCTCCTATTTGACAACCAATCCTCTATCCACGCTAACACCCTACCCCCAACTCCATGTCCCTCGACCTTCTGCAGTAACCTCTTGTGAGGTACTTTGTCAAACGCCTTCTGAAAATCCAGAAAGACCACATCCACCGGCTCTCCTCTATCCACCGCCCGAGACACATCCTCATAGAACTCCAGTAAATTTGTCCTTTGTCACAATGACAAAGTGCACAGAAGGGTGTGTTGTCTGCCTGGTGCTCAGGTCCGGGATGTCGCATCTGGGCTGCAGAGGAACCTGGAGTGGGAGGGTGAGAATCCGGTCGTTGTGGTACATGTGGGTGCCAACGACGTAGGCAAAATGTGAACTGAGGATCTGGGGAGGGAGTTTGAAAAGCTGGGAATGGAATTAAAAAGTAGAACCGACAAGGTGGTTATCTCTGGGCTACTGCCTGAACTGAGTGCAGACGGGCGTAAGGTTGATAAGATTAAGGAAGTGAATGGGTGGCTCAGGGATTGGTGTGGGAGGAATGGGTTTGAATTTATGGGGCATTGGCATCAGTATTGGGGTAGGTGGGACCTGTTCGGGCGAGATGGGGTTGGTCTGAACCATGCTGGGACCAGAGTCCTGGCGAATTGTGTAAATAGGACTGTAAACGGGGCTTTAAACTAATTTGGGGGGGGAGGGTGCGAGGGTAGGTGACATTACGGGGTCTAAAGTTAAGGAGATGGTACAGGTAAGGGAGGAGGCCGAGGATGTCCCAATAATAAAGGGAGTAGGGGGCGTGAGTATGGTTGGTGGCATTCTGGCAAATAGGGTCCAGGTGAAGGCTGGGATGAAGGCACTTTATCTGAATGCATGAAGCATTCGGAATAAAGTGGATGAGCTGGTGGCGCAGATCGGCACAAATGGATATGATCTGGTGGCCATTACAGAGACGTGGCTGCAAGGTGACAGGGACTGGGAGCTGAATGTCCAGGGGTATCAAGTGTTCAGGAAGGATAAGCGGGAGGAAAAAGGGGGAAGCGTAGCTCTGTTGATTAAGGATAGCGTCAGGGTGGTAGCAAGGGATGATATAGGAACCAAAGAGCAGAACGTGGAATCGTTGTGGGTGGAGATTAGGAACAGCAAAGGGAGGAAGACGCTGGTGGGTGTCGTCTGTAGGCCCCCGAATAATGATCTGGAGGTGGGGCGGGCTGTTAACGCGCAAATAAGTGCGGTGTGCAGGAATGGAACGGCCGTAATTATGGGAGATTTCAATCTGCATACTGATTGGTCGACCCATGTTGGACGCGGTGGGCTCGAGGAGGAGTTCTTGGAATGCTGCCGGGATAGTTTCCTACAACAGTGTGTGTTGGAGCCGACGAGGGAGCGAGCTATCTTGGATCTGGTGTTATGTAATGAGGCGGGTAGAATTAGGGACCTGGTGGTGAAGGATCCTCTTGGGGAGAGTGATCATTGTATGGCAGAGTTTCTGGTGCAGATGGAGGAGGAGAAAGTGGGTTCCCGGACTCGCGTCCTTTGTCTGAACAGAGGGGAGTACGGTAGGATGAGAGAAGAATTGGCGAATATTGACTGGGGGAGCACGTTGGAAGGTAGGTCTGCTGAGGAGCAGTGGAGGATCTTTAAGGAGATCTTTCTTGGTGCTCAGCAGAAATTTATTCCGATGGTTAAAAAGGACCGTAGGAGGAGAGGTAATAAGCCGTGGATAACGAAGGAGGTGAAGGAAAGTGTTAAATTAAAAGCGGAGGCGTTTAGAGTAGCTAAGAGTAGTGGGCAAGAAGAGGATTGGGAGAGGTTTAAATGTCAACAGAGATTGACAAAGAAGTTGATAAAGAAGGGTAGGAGAAACTATGAAGCTGGGCTAGCGCTTAATATAAAAAAGGATAGCAAGAGTTTTTATAAATATATAAAAAGGAAGAGGCTGGCTAGGGTGAACGTTGGACCCTTAGTGGATGAGAGGGAGACTTAGTGGTAGGGGATGGGGAAATGGCTGAGGTCTTGAATATCTTTTTTGTTTCGGTCTTCACGGAGGAAGATGTGAATAATTTGCCGGGTGTTAGCAATGGAAAGGTGGTAGGACTGGAGGGTCTCAATGACATTGTTGTTACTGGAGAGGTGGTGCTCGACAGATTGGAGGGACTGATTGTGGACAAGTCCCCAGGACCGGAAGGAATGCATCCGAGGGTTCGGAAAGACATGGCGGAGGTGATAGTGGATGCCTTGGTGGTTATTTTCCAGACGTCGCTGGATTCCGGGGAAGTGCTGGAAGATTGGAATGCCGTTGTTTAAGAAGGGTGCCAGGCAAAAGGCAGGGAATTATAGGCCAGTTAGTTTAACGTCTGTTGTAGGTAAAATGTTAGAATCCGTCATCAAGGAGGAAATAGCGAGGCATCTTGAGGGGAATTGCTTGATAGAGCAGACGCAGCACGGTTTCATTAAGGGGAAGTCGTGTCTGACAAATTTATTGGAGTTCTATGAAGATGTGTCTAGGGCGGTGGATAGAGGAGAGCAGGTGGATGTGGTCTGTCTTGATTTTCGGAAGGCGTTTGACAAGGTACCTCACAAGAGGTTATTGCAGAAGGTAAGGGGGCATGGAGTTGGGGGTAGTGTGTTAGCGTGAATAGAGGATTGGTTGTCAAATAGGAGGCAGAGAGTGGGGGTTAATGGGTGCTATTTGGATTGACGGTTGGTGACTAGTGGAGTGCCCCAGGGGTCGGTGCTGGGGCCTCAGCTATTTACCATTTATATAGATGATCTGGAGGAGGGAACCGAGTGTATGGTGTCGAAATTTGCTGATGACACCAAGATTGGGGGAACGGCAAATTGCGCGGAGGGTGTGGAGAGTCTGCAGAAGGATCTAGATAGACTGGGCGAATGGGCCAGGAACTGGCAAATGGAATTTAATGTTGGCAAGTGCGAGGTGGTCCACTTTGGTAGGAATAATGGTAGGAAGGACTATTTCTTACGTGGCGAAAAACTGCAGCAGGCGACGGTGCAGAGGAACCTCGGGGTCCTTGTGCATGAGTCGCAAAAACCCAGCCTGCAGGTGGTCAGGAAGGCTAATGGGATGCTGGCCTTCATAGCGAGGGGGATTGAATATAAAAGTAGGGAGGTCTTGCTGCAGCTGTATAGGGCATTGGTGAGGCCGCAGCTGGAGTACTGTGTGCAGTTTTGGTCGCCGCACTTACGCAAGGATATTTTGGCCTTGGAGGGAGTGTGGAGGAGATTTACTAGGCTGATAACGGAGTTGAGGGGGTTGAGCTATGAGGAGAGGCTGAATAAACTAGGCTTGTACTCGTTAGAGTTTATAAGAATGAGGGGAGATCTCATTGAGACGTATAAGATGATGAATGGGATGGATAGGATAGAGGTGGAGAAACTCTTCCCGCTCAGAAAGGACAGTAGGACTAGGGGGCACAGCCTCAAGATAAAGGGGGTGGGGGGGGGGGGGGGGTTGCGGTTTAGAACGGAGTTGAGGAGGAACTTCTTCACTCAAAGGGTGGTGAATCTCTGGAATTCTCTGCCCGTTGAAGTGGTGGAGGCTGCCTCGCTAAATATTTTTAAGACGCGGGTTCATGGGTTTTTGACAAGCAAGGGGATTAAGGGTTATGGGGAGAGGGTGGGAATGTGGAACTGAGCCACGACAGATCAGCCATGATCTTATTGAATGGCGGGGCAGGCTCGAAGGGCTAGATGGCCTACTCCTGCTCCTATTTCTTATGTTCTTATATGGATAACATTGGAATAGTTTAGGTTAGAGGGTCATTAGATTGGTTCCACTGGTCGGCGCAACATCGAGGGCCGAAGGGCCTGTACTGCGCTGTAATGTTCTATGTTCTATGGTGTTGTTGAAGGGAATACTGTGGTATAGGCACATTTGAGAGGCAGTAGAAGATTATGCTAGAGACTGGTGGAAGGAAAATTGGTTGGACTGAATGGCCTGTATCTAAACTATATGTTCCGTATAATTAGCCCATTTTGCAAGCTTTTTAAGTGAGACTTAGATTTCTAAGATCCTTTCACAATTCAGGCCTTCCTAAAATATTTTACAGTGAACAAAGTATTTAGAAGTATTATCATGATGGTCTGAACATTTGGGGCTAAATACCAGTGTGAATAGTTTGCTTAGAGACAATTACAGGAAAAAATTAAATTGAGAAGCATAAGACTAATTTCCATAACCCTAAATTAAAATAATGATTCTGTGAATGAATCAGAAATGGATTCAATTGCTCTATTTGTGTAGCTCTGAAGAGCACATGAAATGAATCATCTTAACATAGTGGCAGACTCAAACCTACTGAATAAACTTGTTCAAGATGGTGCCTGCAGGCTTTACCCTTTGCTTACCTAATCCTTTTCAATTGTGTTTGGTGCTGGTGTGGCTTTGGAGAAGCATAGCTTGCCAAAGACAGACTTTATCTGATGGGAAAGGAACATGACATTCTTGCTGAAACATTTCAGCAAGCTCATTAAATTAGCTTGTTGGCCGAGGCAATTGGAGCATTCAGTTCTGAAACCAGTACCAGCGAGAAACTTGCACTGCTCTGCCAAAAACAATTCATTATAGTTGATTTTAAGGACTTTGTGAAAGCAAATAGACATCTTCAAACAGTTGTCATTGAATCTGTGCAATCAGGTACAACTTAAGAACATAAGAAATAGGAGCAGGAGTAGGCCATCTAGCCCTTCGAGCCTGCCCCGCCATTCAATAAGATCATGGCTGATCTGTCGTGGCTCAGTTCCACATTCCCGCCCTCTCCCCATAACCCTTAATCCCCTCGCTTATCAAAAACCCATCAACCTGCGTCTTAAAAATATTTAGCGAGGCAGCCTCCACCACTTCAATGGGCAGAGAATTCCAGAGATTCACCAGCCTTTGAGTGAAGAAGTTCCTCCTCAACTCTGTTCTAAACTGCCCCCCCTTTATCTTGAGGCTGTGCCCCCTAGTCCTACTGTCCTTTCTGAGCGGGAAGAGTCTCTCCACCTCTATCCTATCCATCCCATTCATCATCTTATATGTCTCAATGAGATCCCCCCTCATTCTTCTAAACTCTAACGAGTACAAGCCTAGTTTATTCAGCCTCTCCTCATAGCTCAACCCCCTCAACTCTGGCATCAGCCTAGTAAACCTCCTCTGCACTCCCTCCAAGGCCAAAATATCCTTGCGTAAGTGCGGCGACCAAAACTGCACACAGTACTCCAGCTGCGGCCTCACCAATGCCCTATACAGCTGCAGCAAGACCTCCCTACTTTTATATTCAATCCCCCTCGCTATGAAGGCCAGCATCCCATTAGCCTTCCTGACCACCTGCTGCACCTGCAGGCTGGGTTTTTGCGACTCATGCACAAGGACCCCGAGGTCCCTCTGCACCGTCGCATGCTGCAGTTTTTCGCCACGTAAGTAATAGTCCTTCCTACCATTATTCCTACCAAAGTGGACCACCTCGCACTTGCCAACATTAAATTCCATTTGCCAGTTCCTGGCCCATTCGCCCAGCCTATCTAGATCCTTCTGCAGACTCCCCACACCTTCCACGCAATTTGCCGTTCCCCCAATCTTGGTGTCATCAGCAAATTTCGACACCATACACTCGGTTCCCTCCTCCAGATCATCTATATAAATGGTAAATAGCTGAGGCCCCAGCACCGTCCCCGGGGCACTCCACTAGTCACCAACCGCCAATCCGAATAGCACCCATTAACCCCCACTCTCTGCCTCCTATTTGACAACCAATCCTCTATCCAACTTCTAATTAGTCAACCCATAAAGGATGAGATTTACATTGAATCTACAAGACCTATGTGTCAATGATGTCCAAGGTGGTTTTTCTTGTAGTTTCAAAAACCCTGGAGAAATGATGGGAATCATCCCCATGAACATTCTTCTGCAAAGTCTTGGTGGCGTCCCAAAGGTCATGTGTGTAAAGCAGCCACTCAGCCTAAAACTGAGAAGTACAAGCAATTCAACTTCAAGTTTGATCCTTGGTGAGGGGTAAGCTCATCTCAACCGCGAAGTAATGCAATGCCTTTCATATCCTGATTCTAAGGAGCAAAATTACAATCAGTCTAGCTTTTAAATTTGATTGTACCTGCTGAAAAGTGCATACCAGATGACACTGAGATTTAGCTCTCCTGTGGAATCATCCACAGTTGAAAATAATTGATTTTATTTTATTATTGTCACATGTATTAACATAGTGAAAAGTACTGTTTCTTGTACACTATGCAGACAAAACATACCATTCATAGAGAAGGAAATGAGAGAGTGCAGAATGTTAGTTCTACAGTCATAGCTAGGGTGTAGAGAAAGATCAAAGATTTAATGCAAGATAAGTCCATTCAAAAGCAGCAGGGAAGAAGCTGTTCTTGAGTCGGTTGGTACGTGACCTCAGACTTTGGCATCTTGTTCCCAAAGGGTTCCTTAATTATGCTGGCTGCTTTGCTGAGGCAGCAGGAAGTGTAGACAGAGTCAGTGGACAGAAGGCTGGTTTGCGTGATGGATTGGGCTACACTTTGATGTTCAGTATCTGGGCTAATACTTGCTGGTAGTCTTTTCAGTAATGCAGTGGATGTCTGATGGAATCCATGCATCCCTGTCCCAGGAAGAGCTGTTAGTTTTGTGCCACATGGGGGAAAAAAAAGGAAAATTTGAAGAGGGGGAGGGTAATTAGATTGAGGGACAGGATATTGCCAGCTGCTAGCAGATGTAGCTTTGTGAACATAGTTTCCCATGCAATGAGTTATTGATCTGCTTTAATAATGCTTTTGCAATGGTCAGGTACATTTATAAAGGAAGGAAATTTTTACATTGCACAACAGGGACCAGGCAGCAAGTTATTTGTATTCAAGTTGTTGGGAAATGGTGCCTAAGAGACTGGAAAGTAAAAGCCTTTGGCTGCTACTGTGTATTTGCAGTTGAAATATTTGTGCGATGCACCCTGAAGCTGTCTGACAGTCTTGCTTTGATAGAAGAACACTGGGAGTTCCAGCTGCATAAAGTAGACTGCAGCTGTGACCAAGTGTGATGCCTCTAGCATCCTAGATTAATACAGCAGAAAAGAAATATTGTAATGCTTGTTTTGATCCTTGTATAACTGTATATAAACTTTCTCTTTTTTACATCCCATTGCTTGAGAATGTTATCCAATCTCTGTATCACCTTTGAGTCAACCATTATATTATTTGGGAGAGTTGTCCAGGGAATTTTACATTGCATTTCCTAAACTGATGTGCAGTGTTGATCCCAAATTCTTAATTCCTAATTTCTTCTGGTTATGGTCTTGTGACATTGTTGGGAACTGGAGAGAAATGTTTGTGATAAAAGATGGAACTGTTTTGTACTTGGAATCAGGATCATGTTTCAAGTTACTTCAATTTGAGCCAAATGCAAGACAAAGGTTGTTCAAAGTGCCCCAACTCTCAGCACTTGATCTGTCAGTTTTCCATAGCAGTTTTGGGTGCTCAGTTAAGCTGCTATTTTAAGATCAATTACTGTTTGTCCTATGGAACCATGTCCATTCATCCAGATGAGAAGTCCAAACTCTCAGTGCAATGCTTGCAATAGGCAAAATAAAGATAATTATATTTTGTTCTAGTAATGAAAGAATTACATGTTCTAATTTTTGGCTTCTAAGTAGATGCTATTTGTGGACACCAATATACTGTCATTTCATTGATCACTGAACCATATCCTTAAAGTAGAAGGGTAGAAGGGGCTGACTTGGGATACCCAACTGGTGGTGGTGGAATTGTCAGTTAGGTTCATTAACGAGCCAACTGACACACAACCTGAGCCCACCACCATTTTAGTGGGGGCTCAAGGATTATATGGGAGCCACGGGATTTTCCCATACCATTGGAAGGCTGCCCATCAAACCTTATCAGGTTTGTAAGCAGTCTTTTGGGTGGGTCCCAAAGGCAAACTGCTGAATTGAGGAAACCACCCATCGGGCAAGAGGGTGGCTGCTAAAGTCACCCTTCTGACTTTGTCTCCAATTTCCACTCTATTTCCTCCCCTTCCAAAACTCCAATGCCATGACCCCATTTCACTTTCACTCAACTTCAGCTTGGGGTCCCAAGTTGATCCTAAACCTCCGGTAGGTACATTTCTGCCAGCAGCCATAGCTCCTGTTTGCACCAGTGGCATGAGCTGTTGGTCTTTGATCACTTGGAGTGGCTGAGGGGCATTTGATTCAGGTCTTCCCCAGGGAGCTGATCAGAGTTCCAACATCAGTTCTCCAAATGGTGGCCAAGACAAAACCCCCATCAACCTGACAATATCGTGGATGTTATTTTCCAAAGGGTTCAATCAAAATAATTGAAAAGACAGCAAAATATTACAGATACGGAAGTGAAATTGATGTCATAGTTTCTAAAGCAAATTCACTTGCGTTGCTATGGTTCTGAGGGGTAATTTTTATTTGTTGTAAATTTGTTTTTCTCCCCTGATTAAAACCCTTGCATCTTTCGTATTCAGAAGTTTGCTCTGAGCAAGCAGAAACTGGGCCTTGTCAAGCTATGATACCTCGATGGTACTTTGACATCAGTGAAGGAAAATGTGCACAGTTCATTTATGGAGGCTGCGGAGGAAACAGAAACAACTTTGCCTCCGAAGAGTACTGTTTGGCCGTCTGTAACAGCGTCAGTAAGTGAACCCTCCAGCTGGTTGCAGCCTTTGTGTGTCGCTCTGCACTGAAAACCTCAACCAGTTTCTCCACTATATACCTGTAGGGCAAGTGCCACAGTTTACCAGCTTAACTCCTGTAGTGATTCTTCACTATCTATTTTCTCCCTAACCCTTGAAATGCTGTGCACTAACTGCCCTCTGTATATTCCTAACTTTGTTTTAAACTTAAGATAAGCTTGTTGCTTCCTCACTTGCGCTTCAGCCTTGTCTTGCGATCTTCGGAATTTACAGTAGCTAAATAAAAGTATCTCCCCAAAGTAATATACAATGAAATATGAGGTAATGTATGTACTCTGGTGGCAGCTTTAAGATGTAATGCAGTAGTTGCCAACATTCCTTCGACAAATCTTCCAAACCCATGCCCTCTACCACTTAGGGCAGGGGAAGTAGATGCTAAGGAGCACCACCTGTATATTCCCCTTCACCATCCTAACATGAACTATTTTGTCATTCCTTCATCGTTGATTGGTCAAAATCTTGGAACTCCCTCCCTAACAGCACTGTGGGAGCACCTATACCACCTGGACTGCAGCAGTTCACAAAGGCCACTTAACACCGCCATCTTAAGAAAAATTAGGGTTGGATAATAAATACTGACCTTGCCAGCAACCCTCACTGCCCAAGAATGATTTTTTTTTTAATGAGAGTTATATATGTGCAGTGGGTGTATTTTATGTAGTTTGAAGGGCAAAGTTGGGTTGCAGTGGCTAGCTTTGGACAGATATTCTACAGATTTCCAAATGGAGGAGCGGTGCTAAAACTTAAAATTGTGTTGTGAAACTAGAGTTCCTATAGAAATTGTCAAGTGATATTTTGACTGTTTAAATCATGTTGAAAAGTTTTATGCTGTATTTAAGCATATGTGTATTATTTTAAAGTACTCTCACTAATTAGTGGGACTTTAGATGGTTTAATTTATGTCATCTGTCTCTCAACACCTACACTGCAACACCATAAAATCTCCTCCTCATTTTCACCCACCCCCTCATTCCGATGCACAAACAGCAGGTCTTACTCAACAGACACCCAAAAGTGTGATATTGCAGCACCTCCGATTCATCTATTTTGCTGAACGCATGACAACCCCAGGCTGAGAGAATTTTTTAGTGCCATATATGAGAGAGAGCAGCCATCAATATCTTGAACAAAACAAAAATTCAACATCTTGGTTTTAACATTTACAGAGCCCAACTAATACAGCTAGAATTTCCTTAAAAGTCATCATATGTTTGAACTCAGAACGAAGATTGTTTTTGTTAGAGTTCCATTCAACTGAAAACTACCACAGATTTATAATAAACAGGAAATTGGGGAAATATGCCAACGTATTCAGACGACTTTTGGTAGATCATGCATTCTATATTAAACAACAGCCTTAAAGTTTTCCATGTTAGACAAATTTCTTGTTCGTTCCTCACTGTCCGTGATTCTAATTATGGTTGATGCTTTTTCCAACACTTCTCTTGGAAACTGTTACTGTCATTTGCACTCAGAAAAGATCACACTTCCTAGGGGCTTAAGAACGCATAGGACTATAAAAGGCCATTTTGATCTATGTAGCTAACCCAGGTCCAAGTTCCTGATCACCACCTTTATGGTCTCCCTATCAAATCTATTCAAAATCTCTATGTGAAATATATTGTCTGCCATTCACTCTTTTTCTCCCTCTCCTAACCTTCTGATAGAAATTGCTGACTTTTACCATTCATTATATTGAATTTATTGTCGGCAGGCATTGAGTATCTAACACTAATAGTTTATCACTCAGTAAATTGCTGACTCAAAGTGATATGGGATGCTCACTACATCTCCTATCTGATTAGAAGGTGGAAAATATTTGCCCTAACTGAACATCTTATCCAGGTTAAATATTTCAAATACAAGTAGCTATAAAATTAGAGGCAAAAACATAATCCGAACTAAACATAAAGCAGAGGTCTAACCTTTTCATTTTCATGCATGGCTCCAAGGGACCACATACAGATATTCTGTTTCGAATACCCATCCCCATTCAAAAGATTTTAACTAGATTCATTTTTCATCATTCTTCGTTGTGCATGTGATAGCCTGAGTAGCCATTTCCTATATCCAACAGGGTGACCATTTATTTTTGTCTCAGTTCTTTTCAATATTAGGAGAGATGAAATGTTTCCATTCTGAAAGCCTGAATGCGTAGGGCCCAATAACTTCAAGGATTGGTCTTTAAATACAATACAATGTTGCCATGTCTTAAAAAAAAAACCTGCCATTTCCCATGAAAACATATTCATAGTAAAAGGAAGGAAAATGTATATTTCATAGGGTGCTGAGATCATGTCTTGATATCCTGTTAACTGGTTTTTGATGAATTTTGAAACTAGGTCAACACAGCATACAGCAAGGAGCAAATAGGGTGTATGCATCCTTCATAGGGATGTAATCAAAAGTTTTGCAATAGGAGAGATGAAATGGTTCCATTCTGTAAGCCTGAATGTGTAGGGTCCAGTAACTTCAAGGATCGATCTTTAAATACAATGCAATGCTGCTATGTCTTAAAAAAAAATCCACTTTTTCCCATGAAAACATATTCATAAACAAGTGAAAGGAAGGAAAATGTATATTTCATCGGGTGCAAAATCTGCAGCAGTTCTGCAATGTGTTGAAGCCAGTGAGGAAATGCCCTTTGGGGAGGTTAATGACACTTGGATTTCAAATTAGGTTGTACCAATGCTATTTAAGTTAATATCATTACTGTTTAACAAAATGTAAACATTTGTGGTTTCCATCTTTGGTGTGCTTTCACTTTTGTTACACAGGAAAAGGTTCTAAGAAATGGTAGAGGAAAGAGAATATTTTACATAAGAGCACTGACCTCCCTTGGATGGTCAAATTCAAACCAGGCAGGTCATCTCTGGTCAAGACATTGGGCTGAAGGAATGAATCAGCGAATAACTATTACTTAAGCTTTGTTTAGGGAGAAAGAAGAGAAGTGTGTAGACATGTTCCTTTTGCCTGCAATGGCCTTTGTGGATCAGGTTGGTGCCAAAAACATGAGGTTCGACCCTGCATTTTGGACTTGCCTCCTTGCATTATCTGCTGTGGAGCAGAGTGGCAAAATCGCGAATAAATATGTGTAACCATGCAGTTATAGATGGCTTTTAAACTGCTTTTGTATTTTTAGGTTACTGTAACAACTTCAGACCTGCTTTAAATATTTCCTCTAGTTCAACAGCTCCACTATACTTGTTATGATTCATTATTGTCACATGGATTAATATGCAGTGAAAAGTATTGTTTCTTGTTCGCTATGCAGACAAGCATACCATTCATGGAGAAGGAAATGAGAGAGTACAGAATGTAGTGCCACAGTCATAGCTAGGGTGTAGAGAAAGATCAACTTAGTGCAAGGTAAGTCCATTCAAAAGTCTGATGGCAGCAGAGAAGAAGCTGTTCTTGAGTCGGTTGGTATGCGAGCTCAGACTTTTATATCTTGTTCCCAACAGAAGAAGGTGAAGAGAGAATGTCCGGATGCGTGGGATCCTTAATTATGCTGGCTGTTTTTCTGAGGCAGCAGAAAGTATAGGCAGAGTCAATGGATAGGAGGCTGGTTTGCGTGATGGATTGGGCTACATTCACGACCTTTTGTGGTTCCTTGCGGGGTTGGGCAGAACAGGAGCAATGCCAAGCTGTAATACAACCAGAAAGAATACTTTCAATGGTAAAAGTTGGTGAGAGACGTAGTTGACATGCCAAATTTCCTTAGTCTTCTGAAAAAGCAGAGGCATTGGTAGGCTTTCTTAACTATAGTATCAACATTGGGGACCAGGACAGGTTATTGATGATCTGGACACCTAAAAACTTGAAGCTCTCATACCTTACAATCAGACTTTCCCTTTAGTGCCTACTAGTTCTAAATGATGGCATAATCTGTGGTTATTACAACAACATAAATTGGATACAACACTCATGCATGTGTCCCCACGTGTTTGCCCTGTTGGCCAAATTAATACTGTTTAATACTTCAGTGTCAGAAAATTGAATGAAACCAATTTGTTTACTTTGCTATCGTTAATATAAGTATGCTGGCAAAGTGAGTGGAGTTTCATGCCTTCCCCTGAGGTATTTATAGACAGAGCATTTAATTGAGCTAGAGTGTGCAGCATGTCCACTTCCTGCATCTGCCTTAATTAAGTGCAAGGTGAAACTGCACATGGACAGTCTTTCAGGCTGAATGAACGCCCGCTAAGGGTCTCATCCCACCATCACTGGTAATCAACAAGCGGTGGTGAGGCTGTTGCCATGCAGGAAACCTGAAAATCAAGCCCCCTCATGTTTGTTTACCACCTTTCAGGAGAGTCCCTCATTCAAAAGCATTCAGTACCAAATCAATGGAATTGAGAAAGGGGGTCGTCTGCTGAGAGCCAACCCCTAGTCAGCAAGCCATCCCCATGAGCTCCATTCTGTCCCCACAAATCTGTGGTCTGAGTCCCTCATTGATCCTAGGCTTCTGGTGGGTGCATTACTGGGAGCTTCCACTTCTTCTTGGTGACACTGTTGGTGACAGTGAATAGCTGGCAACTGTCATCATGGGGAAGGAGGAGGGATGCACAACATTTCTGCTCCTTGGGTCCTTCATCTTTGGAAAGTCCATCACTGGTCATTAAGTGGCACTACATGCAGTAGGCCTGTCCCAAAGGGGTTCTTGCTGGCTCTCCGACGTTACCTGGATTAAACATTTGACTTCTGTTGTGGAAGACAAAACTGCAAGCTATTAGTGAGTTTAATTAACATTTCGGATTCTTATCTTCAAAGGGGCGCCTTGGTCTTTGTCTGTGTGCCTCTACAGACTTTCTAGAGCTGAACTGGACCAAGTGTTTCCTTCCTCTTTGCTTCCTCTTTTCAGCCAAGCTCGCAGTGTGGCTTATTGAAGCATGCTGGAAGCTACATATATTTACACACAAAGTCCTGCCCTTGGCATATTGCTCTTTTTTTTAACTAAACCAAAGCTTAGGGGCTAGTTATTCCCAGTAAGAAGTCTCACAACACCAGGTTAAAGTCCAGTAGGTATATTTGGTAGCAAAAGCCACTAGCTTTCGGAGTGCTGCCTCTTCATAAACAGGGCATATAAAGACATAAACTCAATTATTTTGTAAACTGAGTTTGTGTCTTTATATGCACTGTTTGTGAATAGAACTCCCACTCACTTGAAGAATCATCAAACCTGGGCAGTTAGTTGTGCCATGCTGCATTCTCCATGGCAACCCCTTCAACAGAGTTCACCTACCAACCAATCAGCATTTTCCCCTCATGCAGTATAAGTTAGTGTTCCCCAGTAACAGTTGTCCTGATGAGTGCAAGTCTCTTTTTTTTACAGCAAACAAGAGTTCTGTACTACCAAGTGACTATTAATTATAAAATTCCTGAGTTTAACTAACTTGATGCTGTAGGCTGCATTCTGAGTGGATCTGGTAATCACTTCATTCAAAGGCAGGATGTAATTTAAAATACCTAATCTACACATGCAGCTTAAACTAACTTTCCCTTAAACTGACATTGGAAGACTGTATTCCCAGTTTCATTTCAGAAAGTAGTATCTGACAATGAATGTAAATAAGTAGAACTGAAGGGTACCAAACCATTTCATATCTAAGCCCATTATATTTTGGCTTCTCCCATTTTACTTGGGATCACCACAATGTTGGTTGATCACCCCTCTCCACCTCCACTGTCAGTCACACATCCCTCTTCTAATTCTGTTGTGTTAAGTCTCTCACCACCTTTCCATTTGCTCTTAGACTTTCCTCTTTTTTCTGGCAGTTCCATCTCCATCAGTCCATCTCACTACATTTCCTTTCTGTGTCCACAGTAAATGACCACATCATTTCAGTCTCTTTGTGGCTACTTCAATGGTTCCACAATCTTCACCGGCCCTCTGATGTGCTAGTTCCTGATTTTATCCTATCTTGTTACTTTGCATGTTCATCTCCGCATCCACATGTCATTAGTATCCCATTGTTGTTCTGTCTTTGATTATGCCAAGTTTCTGCACAGCGTAAGTCCAGTCTCAAAATTATCCTGCAGATTTTTCCTTTTAATTGTTCCTTAACTGCACTGCATTTCTGCCAATCACTCCAACCAGAACTAATCCTTTGCTTAATTTCCATTTTCATACTTCTAGTTTTTGCCACCACTGACCCTGGTACTTGAAATGACTCACTTTCTCCAAGTCTTCAGCCGTAATCTTTACACCTTTATTTAAATCTTCTTCACTTGGCTCAAACTGATGGCCTACTGGTCTGCATAACCCTATTTTTGAGAGCAGCTCTCAGATATTCAGTCAGTTTCACATCGTCCCCACTATATAGCATCATTGACCATGACAGTTCAATCTTGTTTGCTTAGTGCCAGTCCTTGGTACAATCCAACTTTTGGCTTTGAAATTCTGTCTCTCCTCTACACTGCTATTTCTAAGCGCTCTTTGTATATGTCCTGTGATAGTCATGCGTACTTCTCAGGGACTGCACAAATTCTAGTTCATCATCAGAAGATTCAAGTTCAGACTCCTTCCTCAATCGATGAATACAATCTTCATGTTGCATTGACCTTGTCAATATTTTTCCATCACTTGTCTCAAAATGGCATCAATGGTGATTCTTCCAGGCATGAGTCCAGTTGAACTTTGTGGATTCCCATTTTCTTTCCAAGATTCTCTGTCATACCTTGAAGATATGTGGGAGGAGTTTAGTTCCTTGGTAGTTTTTGCAATTTTGAAAGTCTCCCTTTAGAGTATTGTCATCAAAATGTTTTGTTTCCTCACCCTTTGAATTTTATCTCATAATAAAACAATAGAGTAGCTTATCAGGACCTGGACCCTGTATTCACCTAGGGAGGTCCTTACTTTCTGTGATATCTCATGGAATCATACAGCACAGAAGAGGCCCATCGAGTCCACACTGACACATCAGAAATTCCTGACCTCCCACCTAATCCCATCTGCCAGCACTTGGCCCATAGCTTGAATATTATGATGTGCCAAGTGTTCATCCCAGACACCTTTTAAAGGATGAGAGTCAACCCACCTCTCCCACATAGAATCACCCCAGGCAACACATCCCAGACTGTCACCACCCTCTGGATAAAAAAGTTTTTTCTTCACATCCCCCCAACCCCCCAAAAACTGCCTTTCCCTCACCTTGAACCTATGTCTCCTCGTGACTGACCCTTCAACTAAGGAAAACAGCAGCACCTTATCCACTCTGCCATGTCTCATCAGGTCGCCTCGCCCCACCACCACCACCCTACCCCGACTTTTCTGCTCCACAAAAACAACCCAAGCCTATGTAACCTCTCTTCCCTCTCTTCATAATTTAAATGTTCCATCCCAAGCAGCATCCTGGTGAATCTCTTCTGCACCTCTTCCAGTACAGTCACGTTCTTCTGATAATGTGGCCGCCAGAACTGCACACAATACTCTAGCTGTGGCCTTACCAAAGTTCTATGCACTCCAACATGACTTCCCTGCTTTTGTAATCAATGCCTTGATAATAAAGGCATGTGCCTTTTTCACCACCCTACTAACATGCCCTTCTGCTTTCAGAGATTTGGGACAAACATGCCCAAGGTCCCTTTGTTCATTAGAACTTCTGAGTGTCCTACCGTTCATTGAGTACTTTTTTGTCAAATTACTCCTTCCAAATTGTATCACCTCACACTTTTCAGGGTTAAATTCCATTTGCCACTTACTTGCCCATTTGACCATTCCATCTATATCTGAAGCCATCGAATTCAGGAAATGTAGTGGAGGATATGCTCTTGTATATATCAATGGGAAGAAGTAGAAATGGTCGAGAACTTCAAGTTTTTAGGTGTCTAGGTCATCAACAACCTGTCCTGTTCAGAAAGCCCACCGTTGCCTTTACTTTCTTAGAAGACTAAGGAAATCTGGCATGACCGCTACAACTCTCACCAACTTCTACAGATGCACCATAGAAAGCATTCTTTCCTGTTGTATCACAGCTTGATATGCCTCCTATCCTGTCCAAGACTGCAATAAATTACAAAGGGTCGTGAATGAAGCCCAGTCCGTCACCCAAACCTGCCTCCCATCCACTGACTCTGTCTACACTTCCTGCTGCCTTGGCAAAGCAGCCAACAGAATCAAAGACCCCATGCACCCTGGCATACTCTCTTCCACCTTTTTTCATCAGGGATAAAGATACAAAAGTCTGAGGTCATGTATCAGCTGACTCAAAATAGCTTCTTACCTGCTGCCATCAGATTTTTGAATGGACCCACCTCGCATTAAATTGATCTATCTATACACCCTAGCTATGACTGTAACATTACATTCTGCACTCTCCTCTCCTTCCCTGTGTACAGTATGCTTTGCATAGCATGCAAGAAACAAAACAATACTTTTCACTGCATGCTAATAATATGTGACAATAATAAATCAAACCTTGTAGCCCAAGATACTCTGCTGCACTGTTAACCACTCGTCCAATCTTTGTGTCATCTGCAAACTTTTGAATTCTACCCCCTACATAGTCATCAATGTCATTTATATAAATTGCAGTAATAGGCAGCCTAACACAGATCCCTGTGGTTTGCCACTGGACAGTGGCTTCCAATTACTAAAGCAGCTTTCTATCATCACCTTCTATCTAAAGGATTTTCAGAGTAATTTCAGTGCAGAGTTAATGTAAGCCTGCTTGTGACATCAACAAATAAATAAACTAAAACTAAAAAAAACTCCTATAACTGAGCCAATTTTGATTGTATTTTATCAAATTACCCTGTATCCCATGTGAATTTACCTTCTTTACAAGTCTTCCAAGTGACGTCTTGTCAAAGGTTTTGCTGAAATCCACATAAACTACATTGACTGCACTACCTTTGTCGAAACACCTGGTCACCACCACAAAAAATTCAATCAAATTTGTTAGGCATGACTTCCCTCTGACAAAGCCATGCTGACTGTCCCTGTTCAGGCTTTGCCTCTCCAAGTGAAGATAGCTGCTCTCCTTCAGATGCTTCTCTAATAGTTTCCTTACCACTGACGTGAGACTCACTGGTCTAAAATTCCCTGGTTTATCTCTACACCTTTTTTAAATAGCGGAACCACATTAGCTGTTCTCCAGTCGTCTGACACCTCCCCCATGGACAGGGAGGAGTTGAAAATTTGGGTCAGAGCCCCAGTCATCTCCTCCCTTATCCCTCACAGCAGCCTGGGGCATAATTCATCCAGACCTGGAGACTTATCCACTTTTAAGGCTGCCGACACTTCCAAAACTTTGCTCTTCCCTCTGTCAATTTGTTCAAGAACCTCACGGTCTCTCTCCCTGAATTCCATACCATCGTCCTCATGCTCTTGGGTGAAGACAGATGTGAAGTATTCACTCAACACTCTAACAATGTCCTCTGGTTCCACCACAGATTGCCCCCTTGGTCCCTAATGGGCCCTAGTCTTTCCCTGGTTATCCTCCTCCCATAAATTCATAGATTTTCCCTGCTTTTACCAGCCAGAGCTTTCATATATCCCCTCTTTGCACCCCTAATTGCTTTCTTGAGCTCCAGCCTGCACTTTCTGTACCTCACTAGTGCGTCCACTGATTAGCTCCCCTTGTATTTTTTAAAAGCCTTTATTTCCCTTCTCATTGTATCCTGAATATCTCGGGTCATCTGTTGTTCTCTGGGCTTGTTATTCCTATCTATCACCCTAGAGGGAACATGCTGGGCTTGCACCCTCACCATTTCCTTTCTGAATGCTCCCCCCTACTCTTCTGTAGATTTTCCCATTCATGCTGTTACCAGTGTACCTTGGCCAGATCCTGTCTTATTTTATTAAAATCTCCTCCCCCCCCCAGTCCAAAAATTTTTTTGCAGCTAGTCTAATTCCTTGTCCGTAGCAAGCTTACATTGTACCATATTCAGATCACTATCACGAAAATGCTCCCCCACCACCACCTCAACCACCTGTCAAGCTTCATTCCCCAGAATCAGTCCAGCACAGCTGGGCCCTCCACATATTGATTTAAAAAGTTCTCCTGTGCACATTTCAAGAAATGTACTCCAGCTAAGCCTTTAACATTGTATATATTCTAATTAATGTTAGGAATGTTGAAATTAACTAATATCACCCTATTGTTGTTTTTACACACCTCCACAAACTGAGCGCATATTTGCTCCTCAATATCCCTCTGACTATCTGAGGGTCTATAATAAAAGCTACAATGTGGCTGCACTTTATTTATTCCTAAGCTCTACCCACAAAGCTTCATTTGATGCCCCCTCCAAGATATCACATCTCCTTACTGCAGTAACTGACTCTTTAACGAATAATGCAATGCTTTCTCTTTTATCTCCTCCCCTGTCTCGTCTGAAGATTCGATACCCTGGAATGTTAAGTTGCCAATCATGTCCTTCCTTCAATTATGTCTCTGTGATGGCTACTATATCATACTTCCACATATCAGTCGTCGTCCTCAACTCATCCGTTCTGCCTACAGTACTCCTGGTGTTAAAGTCGAGGCCATCCTGCCTGGCCTTACTCCCTTGAAACTTAATACAGCTGCACTCCCTCTGACTTGTTTGTTTTGCTGTATGATTCCATGCCCTTATTCTGTTAACAGTCTGTGTCCCCTCCTCCTGCCAAGTTAATTTAAGCTCCTCCCAACAGCATTAGTAAGATGTCCCGCAAGGATGTTAATCCCATTCTGGTTCAGATGTAGACAGTCCCACATGTACAGGTCCCATCTTCCTCAGAAATGGTCCCAGTGATCCAGGAATCTAAATCCCACCCTCCTGCACCAACTCTTAAGCCACGTATTCATCCTTCTATTTCTGTGCTCACTAACACATGGTACTGAGAGTAATCCTAAGGTTACAACCCGAAAGGTCTTGCTTTTTAGTGGACTACCTAACTCCCTGAATTCTTGATGCAAGACCTCATCCCTCTTCTCTATATCATTGATACCAACATGTACCATGACCTCTGCCTTATCACCCTCCCCCTTCAGAAAGCTCACAGCCATTCAGTGACATCCTGGACCGTGTCAACGCGTTCATCAGCTTCTAAAATGGAATGCCCCAAGGGACTTCTGAACTACCTACCTACATCTCTTGGTCTACCTGGTAGTCACCCTTCTTCAAGTCCCTTCAGCTGTGGTGCGGCCACCTCCCTAAATGTGCTATCCTCAATGCCCTCAGACTGGCAGATGCTGCATAGTATTCCCAACCACATTCCGACACTGAAATTCAAGTTTCCAGGAGTTGCAGCTAGACACACTTCCTGCATGCATGCATGCTGGGCCCATGCACTGGAAGTGTTCCTGGCATCCCACATGGAGCTGGAAGAGCAAACACAGCTTCGCACTCTCATGCCATGACTAAACCTTTAGGTTTAAGAACCTCATAAGATTTTTAAAAATAAGAAATAAAGTAAATAATTCCTTACCCTTAACTATACGTCGGTATGGGCAAAGGTACAGGAGCTGTCTCACTGGTTCTATTGCTTTCCCGTTTTTAATTCCTTTTGGTGCTGTTCAGATTTCTCCTAGATTAATGCTTGTTCACATTCCTTGATTTCTAGCTACCTCTTAGGTCTTTATTCTCAGGTTTTCTTTATTCTTAAATCTGTTAAAGTATTAGCCCCATCTCTTTAATTACGTTCTCCTTCACTCAGTTTACTCCAACTTAATCCTTGATTGTATATTTCGCGCTTTTATTTAAGATATCTCTAACAGCCCCGATTCTGAAAATATCTTTGTCTTCCTCTTTGATGTCAAGACTTTCATACATTTCATCAACATCTTCCTCTAGCAATCACTTCTTTTGCATCTCTTTTGCCTTTTTTCTACTGGTCTTTAACATGTTGGAGCCTCTCTCCACTTCAGCAGTTCCTCGTTCTTAATTGCACGTTTCAATCCACTAGATTTCTAACTTTTCTCTTTCTCTCTGATGATCCATACACTTTTGTACCGGTTTTCCCAATCAAGGTTGCAACCAAATTCCACAGTCTTCCACATTGTCTGTCTTAGCAACTTCTATTTCTCTCAGCTGTCTCTCCATCTGCTTCCTGAATTCCCCCTTCACTTGTGGATCTTCGAGCTTCCACCACCTGATGGTATGTCTATCTCTTGTCTGCTGCCAGTTTTGTTTTCTTTACAGCCAGCTATGCCATCAGCACACTGTTTCCTGGATAGTCCTTTGCTTTTGAAAACTTTGCAGTTCCTTGCTTCCTTTTCTAACCATGATGTATTTCTCTACCTCCATTGTTTGGAGAGGTTGATTTCTGCATTTTTGGACCAGATGTTTAATATTACCATTTGATATGACACAGCGAACTCCAGGATCTTATTTCCTTCTTCATATACTTCTCCAAAATGGTATCTATGTTGTGCTTTTTCTCTCCCCACATGTACATTTAGGTCACCTGCTACCACTGGCTTGTCACTGCTTGGTATTGAATTATGTTGTCCATTTGTTGCCAGAATCCTCCTTTCTCCTCTGGTGCACTCTCTGATGCACAACAACCAAATATATTCCAGATTTTGCCCCCATTTTCTAGCAAAATTTTAACGATTTGGTCCACTGCCAATACCTTGGCCTTCGTTTCCTTGCTTAGTATTATTCCAACATCAACATCATTGGTTCTTCCATTTCGTCCACGGTAGTAAAATTTATAACTGCTACCAATTTCTCTTGCTTTGCTGCCCTTCCTCGTTGTTTCCTGGAGACCATGATTTGTATTCCTTTTCTCGCCATCAGGTCAATTATTTAACTGTTTCATTAAGCTACTGACATCTAGCAGCTGTTTTGGGTTTAGTCACCTTTTCATTTCTGTTTTGGACTTTCTTTCTTTAGTCCATTGCTCACAGGGTTCAGGCAGAGATCGGAGACAATGCTTGCAGGGTAACCCAAACATGGGTGCCACTTTGATTCATATAACCCATGATTTGGAATTGGCAAATAGTTTTACAGCTGGGTACTCTCCCCATTTTTCCTAGCTTGGGACTGGTAGCCATACACACTCAGTTTCCCGCACCAGACTGCTCAGGTTGGAGTATTGTGCGCAGTTCTGGTCGCCTCACTATAGGAAAGATGTAGAAGCTATTGAAAGGGTGCAGAGGAGATTTACAAGGATGTTGCCTGGACTGGGAGGCATGCCTTATGAAGTTAGGTTGAGGGAGCTGGGACTCTTTTCCCTGGAGAGACGAAGGTTGAGAGGCGACCTGATAGAAGTTTACAAAATGTTGAGAGGAATAGATAGGGTGGACTCTCAGAGGCTATTTCCCCGGTTTGAAATGGTCGCTACGAGAGGACACAGATTTAAGGTGCGGGGAGGGAGGTTCAGAAGTGATGTTAGGGGTAAGTTTTTCACTCAGAGGGTGGTGAGTGAATGGAATCGGCTGCCGTCAGTGGTGGTGGAGGCGAACTCGCTGGGGTCTTTTAAAAGACTTCTGGATGAGTATATGGGGTTTAATGAGATTGAGGGTTATAGATAGGTCTGTAGGTTGGTAGGTGATGTGGTCGGCGCAACTTGTGGGCCGAAGGGCCTGTTTGTGCTGTAGTGTTCTATGTTCTATGTTAGAGCCCTTCAACAAATAATTCCCTATTTCTGCTTCAACTTTACATCCCTATGTTAAACCTTTTGCTCATTTCTCAAACTACGGAACAAACCCTAATTACAAAGCACACTTGTGTTTAGCCCAATTTTCTTTATACGTATATTAACAACTGGAGACTGAATTCAGATGCTAATTTTAGAGCTCTTAAATTAGTCTGCGCCATTTAATTTAAATAGTGGTGTCATGGACGGCGTGAGAGAACTGGTGAAATCTCTGTTCACCCCATTCCCAATTATCTATAATTACTGATTTTTTGTGTTTTTGTAACCCTCTGAATGTGTGGATAATTTGAATAATCAACAGCAAGCTTTTCATGGGTTTGAAGAAATAAAGATAGGCCAGGATTTTCCACTCTCCCATTTAAGTCGGGCAAGTTGGCAATGACTGGAAAGTATCACGCGAAGACCAAAGTTGCATTTCAAGTGGATGTGATAAAACAAAGGGGGAAGATGTAGTTTATCAAAATATTGCTATGTTTGGGTAAAGAAGCCACAATTATGAAGAGTCACATAGTGGGGCAGTCCTTTGAATCTTCAACTGCAGAAAGAGGCGCACTGGAAAAGGCAGTAACATCTCTGCTGAAGTAGGATCTGAAAGCTACAACATCATAAACTCTCCAAGCCTGTTCTATTTAGGATCTACTAAAACTGACCACCTGGTAATGAGACTATAAGAAATTGACTTGACTTACATGGTGCCTCATTTTGAAAGTCCTGCAAACAATTTTGGCACATTTCTCGTCGTCTCATTACCAGGAGGTCAGTTTGTTGTTTTGGTAGATCCGAAATAGAACAGGCTTGGAAAGTTTATGATGTTGTAGCTTTCAGATCCTACTTCAGCAGAGATGTTACTGCCTTTTCCTGTGTGCGTCTTTCTGCAGACCACATCTGAAGATTGAAAGGGTTGCCCCACCATATTGACTCTTCACAGTTGTGGTTTCTTTACCCAAATAAAGCAATATTTTTCAATTGATAAACTACATCCTCCCCCTTTGTTTTATGACGTCCACTTTGATGATTAAGGGGGTTGTCCATGAATTATAGCCCATAAGTTGAATCCAATTACAAAGCTCTATGCAGTCTCCGGAGATGATTTTAACCGGTTAAACAGATAAGTTGTAATGGAAGATTGTTCAAGGGAAAGCCCCTCCAATGACAGGTTGTTGGTCCCCCACATTGAGCCCATCAGCAACAAATGTGGGAGAGAAACAATCCGTGAACAGTGGAATACAAACAGGAGCAGTGGGAAGTTCAGGCTCGGGGAAATAGTGTCCCAGGAAAACAATGAGCTGGAAAGGGGGAGCAATCGAAGCACGATGCTGAGGAGGAACTGTGAGAGAGAGAGAGAGAGAGAGGTATTTGTGTGTGTGTGTGAAAGGGTTTGTGAGAGTGTGCACACATGAGAGGGCTGGTGAAGACTACATGCACATGCGTGAGAGGGCAAATGTGTGTGCGAGACAGCCTTATACCCAGTCTCAAGTTACTCAGTCTCACCCACATGCTCTCAAAACATACACATGCTCATTTCCCCACCCGCAAAAACTGACCCTCTCACAACCTGGTTCTTCTTTTACTTTTTTAAAAATTTAGCAATTTATTGCTTTTGCTTTGCCTTTTGCTCAGAAATCATTTCTTTCCTTAAAACCCCAACTTGTTTAAAATTTCAGTTTATTGTTCTGCCAAACCTTATTTTTCAAATGTTATCTTTGGCCCCTTGAGTGAGGATAATATGCCAATGTGGCCCCCGAGCAAAAAGGTCGGATGAGCCAGGGTTAAACCACTTGCTATTTGAAAAGACACATTGGGTTCTGGAATGCCTCCTTGATGGTCTCCCAGGATATGTGTAATTAACACCATTTTGTTTGAAATCCCTGTTTGTCTTTAGAGTTCAGCCAGATTGAGTCAATTTCTTGAAAACATAGACCCAGTCAGCTGACCTCTCAAGACTATCTTTGTCAAAGCACATTGTCCAATTTTTAAAACAGCGAGTCAATTCAATACATTCCAGACTGAATAAAGTTTATAATTTTTTTGGAAGTTTTCTGAACATGACACTTGGGAATGATCAAAAGTAGTTCAGCCTATCTAGTAATTTATCTGTTTTTTTTTCAGAGTTGATCTGACTTTTCTTGATTTGAACTGATAAATGTGGCAGATTTCTAATGAGGCACTGAAACAGCCTTAACCAAACTTGCAAACGATGCTGTGATGGTATTAATTTTTGTTTTATTTATATCCAATCAAAGTGTCTACCAGAGACACATTACAGATCCAAGCTGACAAGACAAGATCCCCATTTCCAGTCTTGAGCTCAATCTATGTGATCCAAGCTGATCGGAGCAGGCATTGCACCGCTTCGAGTGCTTGATCTCATTTGTATCTTAGTCAAAAGGCCAAGATGGCATTTTAAAAAATTGCTTCAAACGAAGTCTCAGTGTAACCTCGTTGACTTCTATCAACTGCAGGATCAAAAGTTATACTTGACCTGAAATGGAATTAATTTTTTTTGTTTATATGCAATTCAATCCAATCAAAGTCCAGTTCAAAATCTCAGCAAGTGAGACATTCCAGATCCAAGCTGACAAGACAGAGATGCCGCTTCTTGTCTTGGACTTGATCTTCATGATCCAAGCTGATTGGAGCAGGCATTGCACCTTCTCCAAGGCTTGATCTCATTTGTATCTTAGCCAAAAGGCCAAGATGACATTTTAAAAAATTGCTTCAAATGAAGCCTCAGTGTAACCTCATGACCTCAACCAAGACAACAAAACTACACTTGATCTTAGCCAAAAAGCATGACATTAAATGCTGGCCTTCCCAGTAACATTCATCCCATGAATAAATGGAATCCTCTGCGAACATTTGACATAACTAACGCAACATCCTCTTCCAGTGCTTATTGCCTGTAAACAAAGCAGTGGGACTGGCCTCATTTGACTCCACTCTTTACCGATCACAAGTTTAGGCAGATAATGTTCAGCAGCAACCTCTCTATGTGGTTATTTCCGGGGTCTTGTCAAGAATTCATCTTTGGCCTTCCTGATCTGTATGTAGATTCTTGGGGATGTCATTGGCTGCAGATGGAAATAAATAAATTCTAAGTCAGCACTGAGTCTGCATCGACCACAGTCTTACCCAGGTCCTATCCCCGTAGCATCACGTATTTACCCTGATAGTCCCCCTGCCACTAAGGGGCAATTTAGCATGGCCGATTAACCTAACTCTCATATCTTTGAACTATGGGAGGAAACCGGAACATCCAAAGGAATCTCCTGCCAATGTGAGGAGAATGTGCAAACTCCACACATATAGTGACCTAACCTGGGAATCGAACCCATGTCCCTGGCATTGTGATCCTTTTGTATATTTAATTTCATTTATTTTTAAAAATTTTTTCCTTTTTGAGGTGTGTGCTGTATACAAGATGCACTGAGGGAACTCACCAAGGCTCCTTTAACAGCTCCTATATAACCTGCAAACTGCCACTTACAAAGACAAGGGCAGAAAATGCCTGGGAACACCACCACTTGTAAATTCCTTTCCAAGCCACACACCATCCTGACTTGGAACTGTACCACTGTTTGTTCACTGTCATTGGATTCAACTACTGGAACTCACTTCCTGACAGCTCTGTGGGTTTACCTACACGATGTAGAGTTGCTGGCATTGGACTGGGATAAACACAGTAAGAAGTCTCACAACACCAGGTTAGAGTCTAACCAGTTTACTTGATAGTAATCTCACAAGCTTTCGGAAACAGTGTTCCTTCGTCAGGTGTGTGGAAGGTTCTGATCAGAGAAGGGCATATAAAGTCGCACACAATTTACAGAATACTGATTAGAATGCATTGTCTGCATCTTTAAGACTTGAATAGCAGGTTAGCTGTAAAGACTTGCATTCTAATCAGTATTCTGTAAACCGTGTGTGACTTTATATGCCCTTCTCTGATCAGAACCTTCCACACACCTGACGAAGGAACACTGTTTCCAAAAGCTTGTGAGATTACTATCAAATAAACTGGTTGGACTCTAACCTGGTGTTGTGAGACTTCTTACTGTGTTTACCTATACCTCATGGACTGCAGCAGTTCAAGAAGAAGATGGCTCACCATTACCTTCTCCATACAGCAGTTTGGCGTGGGCAGCAAATGTTGGCCTTGTCAGTAATGCCCACATTCCAAAGAAAAACCTTAAATACAGCTAACAAGTAATGAAATTTTGATACTCGACAGAAGTAAGCTTTCTACAAAATAGTTAGATTTTGATCTGCACTTAAACATGCAAATCAAAATTACCTCAATAGATCTCCCCCTTCAAATCTGGCTTTTTGCTAGTGAGGGAGAGCGCTGGATCAACTTGTTTGAGAGTAGCTCAAGTGATGGTGAAAATTGAAGCCTGCATGCTACTGCTGGAGTATGAGTTGTACAAAATGAAGGACTTTGTGTAATGGTATTTCTGAGTACAGAGCTTGCTATTTATTTATTTAGTGGTGTGAGACGGCTTTGTCTGCAAAGCACAGTGAAAGCACACTGCACAATACCTGTCTCTTTGAGGTGAAATTTGGCTTCCCGTCTTTATTCTAGGAAGAACAAAATCCTCCAGACATTATTCAAAACAACAGTTGTGTTTGATCTGCCACCTCTTAGACTTCTGGCAACCTTGCAAGTTTATAACTAAGTCTGACCTGAGATGATGATGGATTTTCCATTTACAACTTCAAACATTTCTCAGTTTCAAGAGCTCTGAGTGCATTGTTCACGTTAACCTATACTTTGGGAATATGATGTCATTTAAAAAGTTGTCTTGCAATGAGGTATCATTTAAAAATCCTGATGTTAGGATTTGTCGGTTCCATTTTATTTGAAGCAACACAGTTAAGTCTATCTGTTGCCTATTTTGATCCATTTTTCCTACCTCAAGCCTCATTGATTTTTTTATTTTGAATTTTATTTTGCCCGTAAGAAAGAATTTTATGGGCATCAGGATCCCCCCCGATGACTCCCCTGGTGGACCCCTAACATGCCTCCCTGTCACAACCTTGTACCCAACCCAGCACCCTGCACCAACCATGACTGGGCACTGTTTTCTCTTTCTCCCTTGCTAAAGTAGCTTACCTGGTTTCTAGTGAAGGTATTCCAGAAGGTGTTGGGATAAGGACTTGGCACTGACGTTTTTTGTTTCTCTCCCTTAATCCACTTAGTTATATTTTGCAGTCAACTGATTCCCGTGTTCTTGGCTCAGCTGTCTTACTGGAATCAATATTAATGGTAATCTTGTGTCCTTACAAACTACTGGGGCTTCATGATATTTATTCAAGCCTGGCTCATTTGTAAAAGAAATACCCCAGTGGCATTTGTTTTAAAATCATTTAGTACCCAATACCACCACCTGACAATAAAAGAGAAAATGTGGTACTGAGGTACAAATTTTTCATCTGTCATTGATTAAAATTACTGCATCCAGTGCAGAAAATGTGAAGATGTCACACACAGATTATTTGTTTAATGATCAGGAATTAACCATACCACACTTCTAGTAATGGTAGCATTAGATTCATTGACCAGGATTTTCTGGCTGCATCGCGCCCTGCACAGAACACATTAGAGAGAAACGGCTGGCAAATTGTGGGTGAGTGGTTTAGCGCATTCTGGGACAGTGGGAAACCTCATGGTATCTTCCCACCCACCATTCCCAGATGTAAACCAAATCAACACGTTTAAATGAGGAATGCAGTCATGAAGAGAGACACCTTGGGAGGACCCTGGTGTCTACAATCTTTGTTGGGGAGGGGTTGGGTAAACATCCCTTCAATGAGGGGAAGAGAGAGGTCCCGGATATCCCTGGGGGTCCTCAGTTTCAATTTGAAATCGAGGAGCCCTTAAAAATGGTGCCGAATCACTGTGAAGCCTGGCTTGCTGGTGCGTTTAGGCCTCAGCCCCCTCAGATCCAAAGCAAGACTCTGAAAGACGTGCTAGTTGGGTACATTGGCAACCAGGGGATTTTCACAGTAACTTCATTGCAATGTTAATGTAAGCCTACTTTTGACACTAATAAATAAACTTTAAACTTTAAACTCACCACTCTCCCAAAAAACTGACTAAGTGTGGGGAAAAATGCAATCTGATTCACACTGACATATCCAATGCAAATCACACCAGTTTTCTCACCCGAAGTAGCACTTAGTCATTTTTTGGGATAATTCTGCCTGCTCTTTCATGTCCAATGCACTTATTGCTTCATGTCTAATTTCCTTTGGGTGTTTTAAAAATGTATGCGCAATCTGCCTCTCACTCAGATCAATATTTGGCTTTGACTGTTTTGTTTCTGGTCAGGCCATCAGCTGGATTTTTAATCTGACGAGTTTCTGTGGCTTCAGCCAGTCTTTCAATTTGTAACATTTGCATCAACCACAAACAGCCTTCATTGATTTTGGTTTCTTTAAAGTAGAACTTATCCTAAAGCACTGCTCTTCTGACACTAGGCTGTACAGAAGATCTATAAACGCCATGAAAATCAGATGCAAGTGTACTGATCAAGAAGAGTTTATTCAGTTTAGTTTAAGGTAGACTTTGAGTGCTGCAGGTGCTACACCTGCCCTCTCAGCTCCTCCCTGCTCACCATCCTAGGTCCAAAAAACACTTTTCAGGTGAAGCAGCACTTCACATGCACCTCCTTCAATCTGACCTATTGCATTTGCTGCTCCCAATGCAGCCTACTCTACATCAGAAAGACCAAACACAGACTGGGTGACTGCTTTGCAGAACAACTTCAATTTGTTTGCAAGCAGAACGCAGACCTTCCTGTTGCCTTCCATTTCAACACACCAGCCTGCTCTCCTGTCCACATGTCCATCTTTGACCTTTTGCTATATTCAAGTGAAGCCCAAAAAAAGCTGGAGGAACAGCAAGTCATCTTCCAACTGGGCACTTCATAGCCTTCCAGACTGAATATTGAATTCAACGATATCAGAATATGAACTCTGTCCTCCACCTTCACTCCATTTCTGCTCATTTGATTTCTTTTCATCTTATTGATCCATCTTGTAAGATATTTTTGTTTTTACACTATCAAGATTTCAGTCCCCCCTCCCCCTCCCCATGGGCGGCCAACTGGTTGTCCATTGACAATCTAAATCTTTGTTCTGCCATTCACACATTCTGATCTCTTAATAGATGCTCCTTCCTCATCATCATTTGCATTCCCTTTGTCCAAGTACAGCCCTGCCCCACTACCCCAACTCCATAGTATAAATCTTGTTTCATTTTCTTTTTCTTCAGTTCTGACACAGGGTCGTCCCAACTCGAAACATTGACTCTATTCTTTCTACAGATGCCGTCAGATCTGCTGGATTTCTCCAGCATTTTTTGTTTTTGGCTGAATTGTTTATACCACGTAATAGATTATTTACTTGCCTTTCATTTTCTTGCTAGATAGTATACTAATATGATGAAGGAGATCAGGCAGAAAATCTGTTGGTCGTTGATGACTTGTTATGGAAGAATTTCTGTTTTTTGTGATGTTCAACTGGCAATACCTTTTGAAATCCCAGACACTGGAACCTTCAGTGAGATAAAAAAAATTAATGAGAAATTGCTAGTGTGAGTTGAGGAGGAACACCCGATGGACAGACGTTTGGCCTTTGAAAATTATATACACGGTGGAGATTAGCAATCTTGTGATGTAAGTTTTCAGAAAGCCTTTGACTAAGTCTCACACAAAAGACTTCACATTTTGTTAAAGCCATAAGAATCTACAATAAATTGAGCAAATAAAATTGTAGATCAGAAATTATGGGCCAGAATTTTACATTGCTTGTGCGAACACACACCCAATGAAATCAACGAGAAAATTTCAGGCGCACGTTTCAATGTCATTGTGCGTTCACACAATATTTCAGTTAGCAGGCTCACACGGGAGTCTGGAATGCATCCATTGACAATGAAGCGGGCAGTTAGGCCCATTAAGGGACTTCACATGGACTGTCTACTTTTACAGTTAGTGGGCAAGTCAGTTGGCCGGGCGGCCTTCACATTTTAGCCACAATGTTAGTCCAGGCAGAGTGAAATGTCAGGGCTGAAATAAAACTTAAAAAGGAATCTGGGGACTGAGTTTTCAGAGTTTTGCTGTCAAGTATTTGAATGTGCTGCCTGGATGTAATTTGTTGTGTTTTCTCATCGGAATTTCATTTGTAGAAATCTGCAGCTCCGAGACAGCTCCACAGCAATTGTCTGCCTTGAAGGATCTCAGTGGAAGTGTCCGCCTGTACCCTTTTCTTGGTGTACAGCCTCATGCCATACTTCTCGGCAGTAGTTTCAAACTGGCTATCTATTGATTGGCCAGCCAGTGTGAAATCAGGAACCCATGGCAGTGGAAGCATGTTTTGTATCTCCTTCCAGGCCCACTGAGTGTGCACACCCAACACACCCAAATTATGTCCAAGCAGCACATTCAAACACCTGACAGCAAACTCTGAAAACTGCAGTCCCCAGGCTCCTTTTTAAATTTTGTTTCAGCCCTGACATTTCATTCTGCCTGGATCAACAGTGTGGCTAAAACATGAAGGCAAAATTCAAGTCATGAATGATGAGCACACAATGAAGTGTAAAAAGGCACGTAATACAAAGGGGCAACTAACCCTGAGTTAGTTTGCAGATATACATTACATGCAGGATATATGCTGAATACATTTTTAATAGTCAGTAGAACACCAGGAGTTATCTAGAACAGTAGGATGTAAATATACAGGAATTATGTTAATATTTTAAAATACAAGGATTTGAGCAAGTAGTATTTATTTTGACCACCACATCACAATACGGACTGTATGTTAGGTTATAGGGAATGCAACAAATACATGGTCAAGAAGAAACAAGTATTAGGAGTAAACTGTAGGAACGGAGCATGCTAACGAATTCCAGGCTATGTATGTGGTCATAGCGGCAATGCAACAAATCTTTACAACGCAGTGAGGACACTGTGGAGGGATGGTGGGGGGGTGTGTGAATGCTTATGATATATTTGAAATGAGAAAGAACAAGAGGATATTTCACCAACAATAGCTGTTATGATGGAACAAAGACAGTAAAATTACATTGGAGAGGGAGACTGGACATGAGATCAGGGCCAATAACCAAACTTTTTCTTGCATCTCGTCCAGGAAGGTGAGGGATATGACAACCTCCCCAAGATCTTGTACCAATAATAAAGTCTGGATGGAGTTTTACAGACTTGGTTCACTTAGTCTTTTCAAATTTTCTCCTGGGACACTTTGCTTAAGAACTTCTTTTGTCATTTCTATCTTTAGTCCCTACTACAGCTGCTAGTACCCCAGATGCTGTTGACAAATACCTTGAAACACCTGGCGATGAGAATGAGCATGCTTATTTCCAAAAGGCAAAGGAGAGGTTGGAGGCCAAACATAGAGAGCGCATGTCAAAGGTTGGTTTAATTTCCCCTCGCCTTTTTTTTGGTCTTTGCATCTGCAATTAGATAACTGCAACTTTGCTGGTAATGTATGATATCTATTTAATTAATGTTATCACTGACCACTGACCTTAGAACCTATATACTATTCTTATTAAAGCAGATAAACTAAAAACCAATCCAGTGTGTTTGCATGACACTAGTTGCAGCCTGCTTCTCTGGAGTTCCTGGTTTTAATTCTGAGAAATGTTAGTCATGATCTGTGTTATCTTTAGATAATGAGGGAATGGGAAGAAGCTGAGCGTCAAGCTAAAAACCTACCTAAAGCTGACAAGAAGGCTGTCATTCAGGTAAACATAAATGCGATCTTTTTTTAAACCTGCATGCAAAATTCATGAAATGTGGATGCAACATTATTTTTAGCATTGTTGTTGGAAAGGGAAGGGAATGCATGACTAGTTTTAATGTTGTAAATTATTGAGATTTATTCTGCATCCATGTTCCAGCTTTGTAAGTTGGCGTGACACTGTTGTACCTTTTGTATGCTAGATCTTGTCGGCACTGTTATTATAAATCACTGTCTACATTTTACAACCTTCCACTTTTGAACTAAAACTTGGAAGCAAGTACCATTTTGTTTAATGGGTGCCGTTTGTGATCTTTTAAGCGTTTCCAGGAGATGGTAGAATCACTAGAACAGGAAGCAGCAAGTGAGAGGCAGCAGTTGGTAGAGACCCACATGGCAAGGGTGGAGGCCATGCTGAATGATAGACGCCGTATTGCACTGGAAAATTACCTTGCTGCACTGCAGGCTGATCCACCACGGGTAAGTGCAAATCTGGATGGACTAAGCAAAATTATCCATTTAGAATTGACACATTGCTGTGTGAAGACCATCAGGACACTGTTAATTCAAGGGAGTTTAAAGATTTGGTTCGTAATTTGTGTTATGATTTGAAGATTTTGTTTTGAAGATTTTTTAAAAGCAAACACAAATTGCTTCATGCTGCTAGAGGGATTTTTTTTCCTGCTCAGTGACATGAGCTGCCTTGCTCTTTTTCTTAAATGGTATAGTGCATTTGGAATAAAGTTGGTTTTCAGTTACACTGTTATAGATCTGTGGGCTACTCCCTATAGGTTCCTATGTATTCTTGGTCTCTTTCCAATTGCCTTGAGAGAGGTTTGCCAAGAGGAAGCCATGCATTCTGTCCAAAGGAAGGAAGCAAGAGGTCCAGTTACGTTGACTCTAGCTCATTTATTTCCTGGTTGGCAATACAATGACATTGGTAGATGCTGTGGATAAGGTCTCCTGCTCATTGTTCCAGAGATGAGGCATAAAAACTGATGAAAGAGGAGACAGAATAACTTGGCAAGTGGGTGTGGGTCCTTTTTAGTTTAAAACAAAACTTATGTCAATTAAGTTTTATTTTCTTCTGGGCCCACCTTAATTTTTCAGTGTTTCAGGAATTCGAGGCCCGCGTCCTCATGAAGCTACCAGTGGTTCCTTGGAACCTGTATGTATCCGCTAGGTCAAAGAGTGAAATCTACTTACTCGATCTATGCACTCCTGAAACTATTTAATCCTGTTCAGGATGGGGAGTGCTGAGAGTGAAATAGAATTTCAGCTTCTGCTATGTGTCTGTTAAAACATGATGTGGATATGCCGGCGTTGGACTGGGGTACAAAGAACAACAAAGAACAATCCAGCACGGGAAACAGGCCCTTCGGCCCAACAAGCCCGCGCCGCCGCATCACACTACACCTATTCTACCCTGCGTATCTACAATTAGAACCCCTGACTTAGCCAGATTCAGGGGAGAATAGTGTCAATTTGGTAAAACCAATCAGCCTAAGAGCACATCTTTGGGGTGTGGGAGGAAACCGGAGCGCCCGGAGGAAACCCACGCAACCACAGGGAGAATGCACAAACTCCCACAGACACAGGCCCAAATCCATGTATCTGCACAGCTAGCAGTGCTAGTCACCGAGCTGTTGCGGCGCCCGTCTACCGGTCCAGGATCACCTAACCTGCTGTTCAAATCCTAATGTGTGTGGAAGGAGCACTGATCACGGGTTAAAGAGATGTGTATTGTCTCCAGACAGCACAGTGAGTGAGGTTTTGCAAACCCAGGCGAGTCACGGGGGTTACAGATAGTGCGACATGAACCCAAGATCCCTGTTGAGACTGTCCTCATGTGTGTGGACCTTGGCTGTCAGTTTCTGCTCAGCGACTCTGCGCTGTCGTATGTCGTGAAGGCCGCCTTGAAGAACGCTTACCTGAAGGTCAGAGGCTGAATGCCTGTGACCACTGAAGTGTTCGCCAACAGGAAGGGAACAGTCTTGCCTGGTTAGGTGTAAAGATTCGCATTCTAATGAGTAATCTCTAAACTGTGTGTGCTTTATATGCTCTGTCCGAGGCCAGAACTCTCCTTTCGCCTGACGAAGAGGGAGTCCCCTCGAAAGCTTGTGAGTTTACTATCAAATAAATCGGTTGGACTAAAACCTGGTGTTGTCAGACTTTTTACTCTGTTAAAACAGGCAGTTGTGGGGCACTGAAGTTAGAGTTTTCTGAAATCTACCTCATATTCTACTTTATTAATTAGTGAAAAGTCCGCATCAAACTGAGGTATGATTTTATTGATGAGGATGATTTAATTACAGATTAAAATATGTGAAGAATAACATGCTGCTGTTAACGTTCTCTTGGGTATCAGCAACCCAAAGGCATACTTAGTCGACTCCTAACACAAATAGTGCCGGACGCCATGCATCCAATGCAAGGTCTTTAACTTTGCACAAGGAGAACTCGCGAACGGTCAACACTGAGCGGGGCAGTCCTGAGGTTACAGAGAAACAGCTCAGCAGTTAATCAGGAACGAGAGATTTTTAACATCTTTCATTGACATACATATCCACCAATCACAGCATAGCCCTTTTTTATCCAATAGAAAACCAATCCTTCATTAGCATAATATATCCCCATATCTTGCTATTTGGTAGTGCCATGGTAACTTGTTCTTTGTTTTTATCCTGCTGTCCTAACCTGGAATGCCATGTTTATCAAACAAGGTTTTAGATATACTCGCTTATCCTGTGTACACCAGTGTTGGCCTTGCTGAAGGCCGTGTTTGGCTAATAATCATTTTCTATTACTTGACAGAGTTTTTTTTTAGAATTATGGAACTTTAATTTTTGCAATTGTTGCAACCTAACTTCCACACTGCTGTCTGTGGGATTTTCTGGCTTTAATTCATCTGCAAATTAGTGCCATTTTCAGCAGAAAAAAATAACTTGGCTATTTCCTTCCAGCCCCGACATGTTCTCAATGCACTGAAGAAATATATCCGTGCTGAGCAGAAAGACAGACAGCACACCTTGAAACATTTTGAACACGTCCGCATGGTTGACCCCAAGAAGGCGGCCCAGATCAAATCGCAAGTAAGAGCCTGATTGAAATGTGCACCTTCATTTCAGGTTCTGCTCTTAATAGTTTTTAAGTTTTAGTAGTGTACATAATTATGTTGTGCCCAGGTTAATTTGACAATTTGATAATTACTCACACAAGATATGTTATCCCAAGCAAATTCTGGTTACAATGATTGGGTTCAGCTAAGGTTTAAAATTTGTGTGTAGATGTAATTTGGTTCTTTGTAAACCCTCTTCCTACCCTTCTGCCAGTTTAATCTGTTTGTGATTAAAGACTACCACTTATTGAGCAACCCCAGCTACTTCCATGGGTCATTCATTTCTGAATCAGGGATGGTGGAAATAAAGTTGGAAAAATACCTTCTCTGCAAGTTCATTGAAATTTGGTTTTGTGGTCTTAATGACTTGAGCACAAATGCAAAAATAGCAATGAACATTTTTTTCCTGTCTGTACCTGAGACATCTTGGCAAGAATACACTTCCATAAGTTGGTAGCAAGCTGTGAAAACATGTCCTTGCTTTTTGCAAATCTTAACTCTTAAATCAACAATCATTACTAAAGTTATTAGAATAAGTCCTGACAACTTTGAGTGTTTTGGAAGCATAAACAATGAAGGGACTGGTTCGAATACATGGGTCAGGAGGAGTGAGATCATGGAGTGATTTGGAAACAAGGATACAAATTTTAAAATCAAGATGTCACTTTCCCTGGAGCCAACATGATCAGTAAAAACAGAAGTGATGGGCAATAGAACTTGATTTGAATAAGGATTGGAGTAGCAGAGTTGTAGGGCTTCAGGAGATTGCAGAGATGGAGAACCATGGAGACACTTGAAAACCAGGACAAGCATTTTAAACTTGAGACGTTGTTTAACCCAGAGCCAGTCTACATTAGTAAGCATGGAGGTGACTTACGTGGTCCCTGGCGGCAAGTTAGGACACAGGCAGCAGAGTTTTAAATGACCAAGTTTGCATATCATACAAGGACACCCTGTGTGAAGTTAAGGGTGATGCAGCTAGTTTAAAAACATTTTGTTGTCACAAGAGGATGACTGATTTAGGATTTAGTGCTTTTTTTGCCTCTCCCAGTAACAGAAGTCAAGTATTATGAGTGAATGATTCTAATTATTTCACAGTGTATCAGCTTAGTTAAAATTTCTACCTTTTGTAGGTAATGACCCACCTACGTGTGATTGATGAACGTATGAACCAGAGCTTGTCGCTTCTTTACAAGGTCCCATCAGTTGCAGAGGAAATCCAAGACGAAGTTGGTACGTTCCTATAAATGTGTCAGTTCTTGTCTTTTATTATTGTCCGTTTTAACCATGCTACAAGCAAGCCCTAAGGGTCATCAGAATAGGCCAGTAGTCTCTTCTGTCTGATGGGTAAATACAATGGCCGGTATAATCATTTGTACAAGCCAGAAAATCCTAGATTGAATTGACCACGAAACCATAGGCTACAGAGGGGAAGTCCCTTTGCATTTATTTAGTCAGTCGCAGGATTGTTAGACAGTATGTGTATGATTGGATGAGGTTCAATTGTAATAGGTGCTTCAGTTGAATTCACTGCACTCATTGTCAGATTTCTTATTTATAGAATGGCTTCTTGAGTAAAATGCCTAAAACTGCTTCTGACTGGACCTCAAAAAGATCCTGATCACTTGATTAAAAGAAGAAAAAGTTACAGAAAAAGGATTTCAAAATCATAGAATAGAATCATAGAAACCCTACAGCGCAGAAAGAGGCCATCTGGCCCATCAAGTCTGCACCGACCACAATCCCACCCAGGCCCTACCCCCATATCCCCACACATTTACCTACTAATCCCTCTAACCTACGCATCCCAGGACACTAAGGGGAAATTTAACATGGCCAATGAACCTAACCCGCACATGTTTGGACTGTGGGAGGAAACCGGAGCACCTGGAGAAAAAACCCACGCAGACACGAGGAAAATGTGCAGACTCAACACAGGCAGTGACTCAAGCCGGGAATTGAACCCAGCTCCCTGGAGCTATGAAGCTAACCACTGTGCTACTGTGCCACCCAATCCTGTGCACCTTGATAAATAAAAATAGACTCCTGCACTTCATTAATTTAGCACAGCTTCATGTTGATGCCAAAATGGCAACCCTGGCGGATCCAATCAATAAATAAAATCCTTTTAAAAAGGAATACAGTGTAAAATTAATAGTTACTAAATTAACCTCACTGTGATCTGCAGTGCCAGATCTTCAAATCGCTAAACATCTAACCAATTAACATGCCGCAAAAAATGTTGACATGAGCATTTATTAAAGTGCTTTGTCACTTAAAATATAGTCACAGTTCGTGTATAAAAGAACACAAAAGACAGTCAATAATTTAAACTGTGACGAAAACGTGTAGAATGTCAAAAAGACGTAGACGAGAAGGGCAGAGAGGTGGCAGATGAAGTTCATCTAGAGACATGAGTTGATTCATTTTGTTTGGAAGAAAATGGAGAGACAATATAAAACAAGGGATGCAATTCTCTGCAACAAGGTTGATTCACAAATGGCCTCTGAAATGGAGGGCAGTTAGGGATGGGCAATAAATGTAGGTCCAGCCAACAACGCCCACATACCATAAAAATTTGAAAGAAACAATGCATAGTGTTGCAAGGAAAAGACAGGAGAATGGCACTAATTCGTAATTTCGTTTGGAGAGCCAGTGCAGACTTGATAGGCTGAATGGCTGCTTTCTGCACCATAACAATGCTGTAAAATATAAGCGTATGTGTTCTTTCATAAAGCCATTTTGACAATGCAAGTTATAATTTAGTGTTGAATCTGGAGTACTTTTACTCTAGCTTAGTGGTTTAAAACATCCGCTATCGGTTTTGCACTTGTGGCTTTGTGAAAAAACGGAATAATTGTTGCCTGGGGAAGTAACATTGTTATACTCTGTATTTAAGACACACTTATTGAAAAATTTTCAGGCTTTGAATCCCGAGCAGTGCTGCGCAAAGAATCTTGATAGAAATTACTGCAGTGCATTAAATTTCCCTTTGTAATTACAGTATGTTATTGCTGTTATGCCATGAGTGTCTCACATCAGAGGACTATTCAGTTTAAAGTCAAAAAAGCAACAACCTTTGCAGGGGTTACTATTTTTTTAATTTATCATATTGAATAGAGTTCAGCAGGAATGCTCTTCTTAAAAATCAACTTTCTGGTGGCAAAGCAGTTTAATCCTTAACAAAATTAATGATAGTTTTGTCACCTGTTGCAAGTCTTTATATTTCTGGAGACCAATCAATCCTGAGTTCAGATAGACTCAGGGTCTCTTTGCAATCACCATTTGGCAACGATCTGCATTTATTTTTTACCAAATGTTTTAAGGAAGTTGTAATGAACCTTTTTCAGCCTCAACTGGAGTACTGTGTCCATTTCTAGGCTCCGCTCATCAAGAAGGTTGTGAAGGCTTAGAGAGGTTCATGAAAATATTTGTGAGAATAGTGTGGGGGACGACTTTTCCATGGATAGATTGGAGAAGCTGGGGATGTTCTTGGAGAAGATCTAAGGGTTTGAAATCTTGATGAATCTGTACAGAGTAACAGAGGAACTGTTCCATTGGTGGAAGAGTAAAGAACTACCAATTTAAAACAATTGGCAAAATAATGTACACAGACATAAGGTGAAACAATTCTTTACATAATGAGTTCATGTAGTGCCTAAGAGTGTGGTGGAGAGAGATTCAGTCATAGCTTTCAAAAGGGAATTTGATAAGCATCTGAAGAGAGAGAATTTGCAGGTCTATGGGGAAAGAACTAGTTAAATTATTTTTGTGGAATCCAACATGGATACAGCAGGCCAAATGGCCTCCTACTATTTTTCTACCATTCTAACATTCTAAGATGATTTTGACAAATCCAGACAGTTAGCTAAAAGTAATAACTCCTACCCAGAATATTTCATTTATAGTGCTGCCAGATTCGCACTTTTATCTCTGGTTACTCTGAAGGAATTTTTTAAGTTGCATTTATATGACACCTTTTAAATTTCCCACTGAATCCAATAGCCAGTTAATGTATGCAATGTGCCTACCATTTTGTGCACAGCTGATCCAATGAATAATAGTGGAATAAATAGCCAGTTAATCTGGTTTTGTTGATGTTAGTTTGGGGATAAATTTTGGCAAAGGTACTGGGGCAAATGCTTGGTTCACATCTCATCTGAAAGGCTACACCTCAACAACACAACATGCATCATAGAATGATAATCCTAGGTTATATACTGCATTCAGCAGTTTGAACCTTAGCGCTGAGCTAAGCTGGGTGACATTTAATTTGCACAATTTTTCTATGAAATGCTTCATTCTAACTTTTACTATTGTTTAATTTTAATTTCAATTTTCTTCCTGAAGGTTCAAATTGGTATGCAATTACAGCATCCGCAGAGACCATTAAGGCCATTCAAAGAGGTTATAACTGCTGATTCTAATGTGGATTCCATTCTTATGTGGCATGTTCATAGGCATACATTCTAGCAGCCATCTCTAACTAGCGGTTAGGAGCAAAGAGCCTTGCCCCTTGTTCACTTCCTGTTCAGCGGCACTTGGACTTAGGTCTGAGTCCCTACTGCTCCTGTTTGGGATGATCTATCTGGAACCTTATTTTTAAATGAAAACAGACAGTGTTAGGCAATACTCAGCAGGTCAAGCAGCATCTGTGAAGAGAGGAACAGATTTAACATGTCTATGACCTTTTAAATGGCTGGATAGTCAACCAGTGTAGTTTATTGGGACCCTTCTTCCTTTTGCGTTGCTATTGTAGTGTCTGGAGAAGGTTCCCCCTGCAATATTTATCTATATGTGTATATATATATTTCTGATATATGTATATATTAATTACCTGGACCTTGTTATATAGGGCACAATTTCAAAATTTGAAGATGACTCAAAATTTGGAAGTATTGCAAACAATAGGCAGAATACTGTAGGACTTCAAAAGGCCATAGACAGCTGGTGGAATGGGCGAACATGGGGCAGGCAAAATTTAATATCAAGTGTTTGAAGTGATTCATTTTGGTGAGAAGAACACAGAGAGTCAATATGAAGTAATACAATTCTAAAGGGAGTGCAGAAGCAGTTGACCTGGCTATGTACGTACATATAAATCATTGAAGTTGGTAGGACAGGTTGAGAGTGGTTAATAAAGCATGCAGAATTCTGTGCTTTATTAATAGGAATATTGAATACAAAAGCAGGTAAGTTTTATTATAAACGTGTGAAAGACTGGTTTGGCCTCAACTAGAGTATTGCTTCCAGTTCTGGATATCACATTTTAGGAATGATGTGAACCATTGGAGAGAGTGCAAAAAAGATTCACGTAAATGATTTCAGTAATACGGATCTTCAATTCTGTAGATAAATTGGAGAAATTGGGACTTATCTCCTTGGACAGTAGAAGGTTGAGAGGAGATTTGAAAGCAGTGTACAAAATCACGCAGGATCAGATCAGAGCAGATGGGGGAAAACTTCCCATTGGAAAGAATGAAAATTAAAGAGCATAGATTTAAGGAATTGGTAAAAGAAGCTATGGTGAGATGAGGAAAATATTTTTTACGTAGTATTAGGATCTAGGATGCACAGCTCGGGAGTAGTGGAGGCATTCAAGAGGGAATTGGATATTTATCTGATAAGGAAGAATATATGGAAAGCTATGGGGTAATGGCAGTGGTTGAGTTGCTCCTTCAGAGTGCCAGCACAGACATGACAGGCCAAGTGGCTTCTTTCAGTGCTGTAACCATTCTGATTTAATGGATGGGTTCCCAAAATGAAACAAATACCTATCTTGATTCTGATGAGCAGAGACAAATGAAATGAAAGGTGAAAAGATGCACCAAGGTCTTTTTCCCTGCTGCCCTCACCACACCCACACCTTCCTCCCAACTCCTGAAAAAAAACCATATGAACAACAGGTCAGTCACTGATGAAGGGCCTGCATTTCAAAATAAAACTATTTTCACTGATGGAACATTGTTGTCAAAGTGGGTTACAATGAAATGAAGTCTGTAGAGAAAGGGAGCAACAACTTCCAGAAACTAATCAGTAAAGTCAGGATCTCCCAATTAACGACATTATTGCCTTCCAAAGTTTTCCCCTCCACATTCAAACTAGTAACATTCGGGCATTTAGTATTTTGAATCTAAGTGGGTTAATATTGAATTTTAGATGTTATTGCTAATGACCTGTCCACCATTCCAAAAATGTGACCCGAGCCTTGTATTAACACAGATGAACTGCTACAGAAGGAGCAGAGCTACATCGACGATATGGTGGCGAACTCTGTCAGCGACACGCGAATTAGTTATGGAAATGATGCACTGGTCCCATCTCTCTCTGAAACAAAAACAACAATAGAGCTTCTGCCAGACGATGGAGAGTTCAACCTGGATGACCTTCAACCTCTGCACCCATTTGTCATTGACTCCATCCCTGCCAACACGGAGAACGAAGGTAATAGGGTAATGGAAGAGCTAGAACTGAACACCAGGATGCAGGAAGTGAAGAATAGTTGGACACTAAACCCACACTTCAAGCATAGACGTATTCAGATAGTATGTCAAATTATTTAATGTGGAGTGCTGGTGAGAGTAAGGGCAGCTACATCTGACTATGGGCTAATGTGGTTCACATTTTGTTCTGACTTGGAATAAAGTATCAAAGTGACTGTGTAATTGAAATGCTTTACCTATTTAACAGTTAGAAATAATATCAGTAGAAAATAACATCTGTTACCCTCACTAATGATAATTTTATTCCCCCTCTAATTCAGCAGAAGCAGACTGGGTAATATTTTCTTTTATTATGTTTGGTCGAAGTTTCAGTGAATAGTCCTCTCCCCAGCCTATGAGTAAATATGGCAGCAAAGTGCAAGAACAGTACAAAGCCTTTTAGAAAAATATATTCTATAATAGATACCTCCTCACTCAAAAATTATCTGAGCATGGCAGATATTTTCTTATAGTTCAAGTTGGTAATTCAATCTTTTAAAAAATTCTCTAACAACAACAACTACAAACAGCATTTTTTTGGTGGGTAGCCTTGAACATATTTCTCACTTGTCTTCCAGTCCTCCCTCACTCTTTTTGGACCGAGAGAGAAATCCTAGTCAAGCCTGAGACTGTCCTTGCCTAAAGTCCACAGCTGTCCAAAAAAAATCTATTTGACAGTTGGAAATTTTGGCTGGTTTCTTTCTCCTCTTCCTCCCTCTCCCTATTCTACTCTATGAATAATGGGTCTATTAACATTGTCCTCGTTGAGATCAGCTAACTGAGTTCAGATATGAATCTGGGACCTCTTGCTTCATATGATTCTGCTACTGGCAAAGGAATTATTGCCACAAAAAAGGATTTTGGAAATTGTGGGGGCAATTCTCCCAAAAATGCTGAACTGTAGAGAAAACTGATCTAGATCGTGATTGTTTTTTCAGTGCAACTTCAGACCCGAATCTCCCCATTCTGTGCAATGCAGAGGTCACTATCGTGAATATCGTTAAAAACCTGGGGGTGCAGGGCAGGGCCTATTCACACCAGAGTCTGACAGCTCTGGAACTCAGCACATGCACCATGGCCCCGATCTATCAGTCTCCCCGTTCGCTGCCAGTCCGGAGCCCCCACAGTGCTGCCTCTCCTCCTTCCCCCCGCCCTCCCCTTTGTCCAGGAGCACCCTGCTCTGCAGCCCTCCCCGCCACCCAGCAGTGGCGATCCACTGTCCCATCCTCGGGGTGTGGGGGCGGGGGATGTGATTTTCCCCTCCTGTCTTCACTCCGGTGGGGTCTCCCACTAGTTCCCCAAACACAGGGAGCTATCCCACCGGAGTGAAATATTCCTGGCAGGTTGGGAGATGCCGTTGAGCCTGGGAAGTTCCGTCTAGGCCTGATAATGACATTTAAAATAGATTAAAAATACATTTAAAACAAATTACTTACTCTCTTCCTGCCAGTTTCCAGTGAGGTTCCCATTGAGCCTGTTCTCTGGCTCGGGAAAATATACACGAATCCCACGAAATGACTGACACACACACCTCCCAATCTGACCTGGATTTACGGGTCGTGATGAGAGGATCGACCCCTGTGTTTTATCTTTATACTGTTGCACGTTGATAATGCAATCCTGATCGGTGTGGGTTCAAATGTGAGCCCATCATGCCTGGGCTATTCTCTTGTCTTTCACATCACCTCCACTTGGCTCAGAATTAACATCAGCTGTGCAGCCACTTATGTCATTGTTCACACAGGGCCTTCTAGTTCGCAACATTATTAAAAACTGTTTGATAAAGTGCCACATAATAGGCTTTTTGTGAAGCTGAAGCTGAGGCTCATGGGATAAAAGGAACAGTGGTATTATTGATATGAAGTTGAATGATAGGGACCAAATGGTGGTTGTTTTCCAGATTGAAAATATGGAGTGAAGTTTCCCAGGGGTCAGTATTAGACTGCTTTTCTTGATCTATTGATCTAGACTCGGATGAACAGGGTACAATTTCAAGATTTGCACATGACACAAAATTTGAGGAGGACTGTGATTGACCTCAAGAGGATTATGGTGGCTATTGGAATGGACAGACAGATGGCAGAAGAAAGTTAGTCGAGAGTAGTGTGAAGGAGAGACAACATGAAATAGCAGGAATAGAGGGAACTGGGCTGCATGTGTACAAATAATTGAAACTGGTACAACTAATGAAGAAATGATTAATAAGCCATTTGGGATCCTGGGCTTTATAATTAATGTCATAGAAAACAAAAGCAATTAAACTGTGGAGATTTTTTTATAAAGTGCTGGTTTGGCCTCAACTGCAGTAGTGTGTCCAATTCTGGATATCACTGTTTAAGAAAGATAGGTGTAAGAGAAAGAGAAGAAAAAATTCACAGGGTTGAGAGATGTTAGTTACATGGATAGATTGTAGAAATTGCGATTGTTCTCTAAGTTGCAGAATTTGTGTTCCTTCATTGTCATTGGCCACAAGTCTGGATGGTATATGACTTGGAGGAAAATTTATAGAATGGCATTCCAAAATAATTTACTTTCCTACTCTTTTTTTTTCACCTGATGAAGGAGCAATGCTCTGAAAATTCATGCTACCAAATAAACCTGTTGGACTTTAACCTGGTGTTATGAAACAACTTACTATGCCTAGTCTTTTAAGGCAGTAGAGTTGGTAGATTTGGAAGAAAACTTAGCGAGTCAGTGCACTGTAGCTTGGTAGATACTGCAGCAGTAGGTACCACGTTGTAGCTGCCCTGATACAGACAAGTGGAGCATATTCCATCACACCAGATTTTCACATTGTTTTAGAGGCTTTCAGGAATCAAGAGGAGTCACTCACTGTAGAATGTCCAGCCTCTAACCTGCTTTTGCAGCCACAGTATTTATGTGGCAGCTGCAAGCCACTAAGAAGCCAGGTCAAGGACAAATAAGCCTCAGCAAAACTTAATCCTCTAGCTCCTACTGAAATGTTTCCTGACCCAGAGAGGAAGAGAGATAAAGATGGAGGGAATGCAGAAAATTTCCCTCTTCCTCATTGAACCTAAAATCAATTTTTTATTGAATGTGATGCTTTTCTTTCCCTCCACGATTATGCTGTTCTCTTTTATCTCTGTTCGCTAAATGGAAATGATGTTCTGGTTTTCAAGATATATTTGGTTGAAATAAATTGAATAGATCTAATCTGCCTGTGTGCCTCACTGCAACAACCAAAGCTAAAGGAAGACAGCATGCATGGAGGAGAAAGAACCTACATCAAAAAAATACAAAATGCATCTTAAAACTTAAATCTAATTATTATTAACAATGTGATATGCAACACAGCCCTTTCTGCTCTAATGAGCGTAATTAGGTTGTGAAAATTTATGATCGCCTGCGTAGTAGTTAATCTTTTTAATAATGTTCAGCATGCTCAGTTAAACATGCTGCCTCCAAGTGAAATTGATTGTTGAGGAAAAACTGTTCTCTAATTTAGTAAATTTTAAAAGGATGGGAGAAAAAGGTCAAATGGGATACCAGTACGATGGCTGAGACCCTAAACTCTCTCCCCTGGATCCTGGAAGCAAGTCTAGTCCGGACTAATAGGGTGACAGTTCCTTCTATGGTGTCATACATGAACTGATTTTAAGCATTCCGATTCGTAGGAGTTTGGATCTATAATCATTGTCCCCACTCTGCCTCTTATTGATACATTCACCCAAGTAACAGGATGGTGGAAACAATGCCACACTGGTATGGTTAACCCTCATGAGATTGGGACTAGGGCACATTGTAGAGGCAGAGAAGAGGGAGCTTACCTGACTAGGGTATACTTGATGCTAAACTTGAGAGAGAAAATGGTAAGAGCTTTATTTCAAAGCGAATTCCTGCAACATAACCTCAGTAAAACCTAATAACTTAGATGAAATGGAGTTTTGCTCTCACTTCCCTTGTCTGTAAGAAGAGAAGACAGGCAGATCACTTCTAAACCTTTGCCAATGTTGTTTGGTACAAAAGGTCTTTAGCAACTACACCTTGCCAGGTTACATGGCCTTTGACACATATTGTACTTTATACAATCGTGCAACTTAGAACAGGAAACTCTAAGTAGGTGCCTTTTTCCTGAGCTTGTACCCAATGACACATAATTGTTTTTACAGTTTGGATCTTCAAAGAAGGTATTTTATCCTGTTGCCCATATGGAGATCCAGATGTAGTGCCCTGCTCACTGGAGTGACTGTGCTTGCCCTGATAAGCCAGCTTTCCACTCCCATTTGGAACAGGTTGTTGAGCAGTAATGTAGGCCTGCATTCTGTAAGGATAGGCAGCTGGCTTTGATAATGGAAAGTGACTGTGTGAGGCCGTGCCAGCACTCTGCAATCACATGGGAGGCCTACCAAATGCTGATATTCTTAGCAGAATTCTGAACAGATTCCCCTTTGTTTAAAAAAAGACATAATTTAACTTGAGCTCTTTTAAGATTTTGGTTCTGTTTCAGTTAATTTAACTTGTAAAAGCAGATAAAGTGCAATATCTTGCAAGAAATACAACCTTACGACTGTTAATCAGATCTGAGCTATGCAAAAAGCTCAGGCTGTTTCACAAAGTGAAAAATGCACATTTGTTGGTTTATTAATTACAGGATGTGGGTGGCTTACACATGCTCACAGGTACCCTGTGTCCTGTTTCTCAGGTGACTTTCCAAGTCCATAAATGAGATTAGATTATTTACGCAGCCCTATTCAATGACTGTTCAGTGAGGCCAAAAGTTTGTAGCAGAGATGGCAAAGAATGACTCTGAAAGCCCATGTTAATTTTTTAAGCAGTGTTTGAGGAGGGTTTATCTTCAGCATAGCTGGTAGCTTATAAAGCGAGGCAGGGAAACTTGTCTTCACTTAAAATGCAACCTGTAATCCTGAACCCTATCTTCTGTTCTATTTATTTTGTGCTGCGTTGTCCCAATCCCTCCCCCATCACCACCAACACCATCGCTCCCTAATACTTCAAAATATATTCTATTCCCAAATTATTTTCATAGAATCTTGCAGTACACTCAATATCTGTCAGCTGTTCAATTTAGTCCCTTACTTTAGCTTTGTCCCAGTGAACCCAGTAATTAATTATCTTCAGCTAAATGTCCAAATGCTTGATACAAGTTCCTATGCAATCAGATTCCAATAGGCTTCCACTCAATAGCTATAATTTACAACCTATCAATGGGTTTTTCTTCATTGGTTAATTTTTTTCTCCTGCTTTATAACCTAATCTAAAAATTCTGCTGTAGAGCATGTTTACTTTGGGCACCAGTTGCAATTATAAAATTTCAATGCTTAAAAAAAGGAACAAATTAGTGGCAATTTTTTCTTCTCTCAACATTCAAGCTTCTAGTCGCATTAAAGCAAGTGGTTATTGTGTTGTCCATCAGATTTTTGAAGGAGATTAGACAGGGGGGTGATGCAGGGAGTGGTCTTCCAGCTGGAAGATAGCACAGAAGCAATTCAAGGTTCCAGTTTTCTGATTACGTTGAGGCTGGCCGCATTTGTTTGGATTGCTAGTCATTATCCTGTTGTGGTTGATGGCGGGGCCTGTACACGCTGCTCATGCTCCCTTTTGTTGCTCCTAATTTTGTTTCCCAATTGCTGATTTTTTTATTCTTTTGTTTTACTTCTCAATGTAATTGCCCAGTTGAACCAGTTGATGCACGGCCAGCACCAGACAGAGGACTGACCACTCGACCAGGTATCTATTTGCTTGGCTTTTGCCTAATGCTGATTTTTGTGGCTTGAATTAATATTTTTGGTTCCATTTTTACTCTTAAATTGCTTACCTCATTTCAATTTGCACAAATATAATGCCCAAATGAGAGATTGAGGGATGATTAATCTCTCTTTGCTGAGGAATTTGATGGTTTATTTTCTTCTTCTCTCCCCATCTTTTTTTCCCCTTTGTCTCTTTTTTGCCCTCACCTCCCACCTTTATAAGAGCCTGCAGTGTTGGGTTTTCTGTTGATGTCCTATTGTAGTTGAAGGATGAGGGCAGAGAGAGGACAGAATTTATTTTTTCTGGCCCTAATGCAAGGTTTTGCTAAGTTACAACTGCAACAGCAATGCCCCTCATCTCTCTAAGTGCTATTTGTTTATCAGTCCAGAGTGAGTTTCATCTCTCTCTCTCCTTTCCCTAGCCCTGGAATTCAAGTTCAGTTATAGCATTTCTTTCCTTAGCTGAGCACAACTAACTTGACACCGGAAACATTCTTAATTTTGTGGTCAGTTGCACATTCCCATTGCAAAGTTAAGGAAAAAAGCCCTTAACGGTTTTGTATATACACAGGTTCTGGACTCACTGGTATTAAGACAGAGGAAATAGCTGAAGTAAAGATGGAGACTGAATTCCGACAGGACTCTGGGTATGAGGTCCATCATCAGAAGCTGGTGAGTGAATTGCTAGCATGGACTGCGATTAAGTATTTGAAAGGCATTCCTAATAATTTTGGAACGTCAGTTCAATGAGGGGTAACTTAATCTTGAAATAGTACAGTTAATGCAAGGTGGCAGATATGCCTGGATCCCCTTGCTATAACTGACCAAACCACTGTGAATTATCTGGTGATGTGGCCCACAAAAGCTCAAGCAACTTGTTCTATTTGCACTTATTCCTCCCTTTATGCTGTTCGATTTGTGGTTGAAGATTTAGAAAATGGTATTTTTGAGAGTCGTGCTGTTTTAGTAGACAAACACTGAGTTAGATTTCTAAGTCAGTGAGTTTATGATGTTACAGATTAGTGGCAATACATGGTAACCACCAAGTAAGGAGTATGACCACACATACCACTTTGTTGCCTGGGTGCAGCTGTAAAACATTTAAGAAGCTACCATCATTCATGGCATCCATCCTTGACCACTTAATTAGTGCACCTGCCACTGGATTCTGTATTCACCCTGACTATCCAATGCACATGGCTGCTCTATATGCAATCTGCAGGATGCACTGCAGCAACCCAGCAAGGTTACTTCAGTAGCACATTCCTCTCTTGCAACTTCCATCATTGAGAAGGGAACACATCAAATCTCTCATCATCCTGAATTAGAATATTTGGCATTTCAATCTCATTTAATTGGACTGAATGTAACACATCCAAGTTTATTGGTGATACAAAGCTAGATCATCATGCAAGCAATGAGGAGTATGGAAAGAGACTGAAAAGGGACATAAACTGGTTAAGTGGTTAAGCAAGAAGGTTAAAATGGATTGTAATTTCAGGAAGTCTGCAGTAATAGGGGTGATGAGTGAATATAACTTCATTCAAGGTAGGATACAGGCAACAGAATTTTGGATATCCCCAAATTTTGGCGGGTAGAATATGAGAGGCCAGCCAGCATTCTGTTGGAATGGCCAAGAGGTAACAAAGTACTTTGAGTTCATCCAAAACCATACTGCCTGTGTCCTATCAAAATTCATACCAAGTCCACATTACTCCTGGGCTTGTTAATCTACATTGGCTCCCAGTGTGGATCAAATCTCTCATTCTTGTTTCCAGATTCCTCCATGGCCTTGCCCTTCCCTTTCTTTATCATCTCCTCCAGCTCCATCTCATCCCTCCTTCAATTCCAGCTTTCCAGATTTCCATTGATTCACCAGTGACAGATGTTCCTTTACTTGTCAAGGCCCCTGTGCTGGAAATCCCTCCCTAAATCTCTCTGCCACTGTCCTTTTTTGGCCAAAATTTGGGCAAGACAGAAAACCTGATGGACCATTTAAAGGTCTGTTGAGTCGGGTGGGAATTTCCGATCTTAGGGTGCACAATTGGAGAATCTGGTCCTATATCTTCTCCTTTAACATTCTCTTCAAAACTCTTTGATAAAGCTTTTAGTTGTCTGAGATAAAATCTTCATATGTGGCTTGGTATTAAGTTTTATCTAATAACATTGCTGTGAAATATTTTTGGACAATTATCCACTTTGGTAGGAAGACTGAAAGAGTAAATTTTTTTTAATGGGTTACACAGAAGGATTTGGGGGATTCTTGTACACAAAACATAACTCACGTTATCTACCAATTTTTTGCCCACTCAATTAATTTGCCCAATCAATATCCCTTTGCAAAGTCTTTGTATTCTCCTCACAACATGCTTTCCTAACAAAATTGTACTGTTCCAGTTTTCCTACCAAAGTGAATTTAAAGGCATTAAATAAATGCAAGGTTGGTTCGTGACCCTATTGAAAAAAGAACTAAAAAAAGATGCTTTCCTTCCATTTTTGTCAGTCCTGTTAAGCTTTTAAAAATTGCAGAGACAGTGAAGAAAACATTTCTGATATCTGAAGTATAAAATGTTGTTACTCCCTGCATTAGTGCTTACTGTTCCAATTCATTCCAGTTTGAAGCAATAGGGGTTTTTCTTTAAGCTATTTACAGGTACCAGATGGGAACCCTGCAGGCAAATGGTTAAATTGGGTGCCCTAGTGTTAATTTTGATAATTAAACTGGCTGTCAAATTCTGCAGTGAATCCAAAATAGGCATGATCACATGCTTTTTATTTTAAGAAGCAAGTATTCTAAATGCCTTGGCACAGTTGAGAATAATTGCAATCGTGTGTGGTGGGGGGTGCCTGTGTGTGTGTGTCTCTCATTATTCATGTGTCTCTGTTGTGTGCCCTGTGGTGTTGGGGGGTTTGAGGGCATGTGTGTATGTGGGGCGTGTGGGTGTCAAGGGCGTATAGGTGTCTCTGTCTTTCAAAGATTGCCCTTATTTGACAACCAGCCCAAGTAGGGTGAGTAATGAGAATCCTCGCCATTTTAAAAGAATACCTCAGCTTGTGTATACAGTAATTGAATTCCTAGGCAATATGGTAAACATTCAGATCTGCACATGCATAGTACTGTTTAAATAAACTCAAACTGCAATCTTGTGGTTTTGTGAAATTTCACAACAGGTCTCAAAAGATTAAATATCCTGCATGGTTGAGACTTAATGCAACAAAGACAAGCAGCTGTTTTGCTAATATCTGTTGCAATGTGCTATCACATGAATGTTGTGCAGGAAGTGTTAAGTTTGGGTTATATCAATGTGCAATTATTCTCCGTAGGTGTTTTTCCCAGAGGATGTTGGATCAAATAAAGGAGCTATCATTGGTCTCATGGTTGGAGGCGTCGTCATAGCAACAGTGATTGTCATCACTCTGGTGATGCTGAAAAAGAAGCAGTATACATCTATCCATCATGGAGTTGTTGAGGTAGGTAATTATTTACCAACCATTTAAACTCAAGTAATCAGTGGAAGATCTACCTTCGGTACTGCCTGTTTTTACATTGCACTTTGATCCCACTTTTCCAATGTTCTCCCGCCTTTGTCTGAAATTTTTAATTTATTGCTTAACTATCAGTTTCTCTGCTTGTTCTCTGCCCAAATAACAATTAGTCATGTGCAAATGATTTGTGCTGGCAAGCAAAGTCTCATTACTCTGATCAGCTCAGGAGCTCGCATTGTCACTCCCTCCAGGGCTTTTAATGTAAAAATGCAGCCTGAAGATAGAAAATAGCACTAATCGTGGTAAGTGTAAGAATTAGTTGCAGGATGTCACACTCCCAGTTACTTGGCCCATTTCTATGTGAGCCTTAATGGTGAGTGTTGTTTTACTGCAGACATGAGGCTGAGCAAGTAATGTGAATTTGTTTCAACAATTAACTAACTAATCATTGGTCCCTGCAAATGATTGGCTTTGTAAATCTTTTTGTATTCCAAGTTTACACCCTCCTGATACCCTGCTGTGATACAGTATCATCTGCTGTCTCTCCATCTAATGCTTTACATAATTTCTGAAGTGTGAGCCTGAACTATGTGTTAGGAAGCTATCCAACTTTATGATGCTAACATCTTATGATGCTAACATAAACATACTTTCACTATAAAGTGACATTGAATTTACAGCACAAACAGGCCATTCAGCCCAAAAGCTTTACACTCCACACAAGTTACCTCCTCCGGTGGTCCAGTTGGAAAGGAGGCGTGCTACAGGAACCCAGGCTTACTAGTCAGCTTTCTGTTTTTCCTCACTTGCTTGGAGTCCTGTGGTCAGTTATACTGCAACCTTACTGCTCCCTTCCCCCTCAGAACTACTGTCACCCCAACTAATATCAACCATCTGTTAGAGTAAGGAATTAATTTAGGATCTTGCTACTTGGCTAAGTGCCACATCAGGCAATACATTATCATACTATTAACAGGCAGCGTTGGGGATTGTGTAGAAAGCATGAATAAATGAATACAAATGCAATGGATCAATTGGAAAGTTCAGTACTCTAACCCCATACATCAGTGCTGGGCTTTCTCAAATTACAACAGCCCTGCTGACTTCACTCTAGTGAAATCCTGCAGAATGGATGGTAAAACAATGCAGCAGGTTCGCACAGTGGCATTGTTTTAGTACTTTTATATTACGTATAGATCTTAGAGAAATAAAATTGTTTTCTTTGCATTTTCTGTTAGTTCCCAACAATGTTCAATGCAATTGAGACGCTTCAATTTACCAAACACTTCGAAATGTTTTTTCATATTTATCTCAATCCTCTGTGTCTCTGTTTTAATGTTGTTTTTAAGTTGTCAAGCACACAGATGTCTCCATGAAGGCTGCTTATTATCATCAAGCCATGCCCAAGCAATTGGGAAGGGATAACCATGTTAGCATTCTCAAGTGGGTCACCCTTGGAGAGTGCAAACCTTTCCCTTAAGAAAACATGAACATAACTCCATGAAGACCTTGAGTTTGATGTCCAATAATGACCAAGTACTTGAAACTCAAGTGCTATTTCTTAAATTAAATTATTACTAGCTTGGAAGTATTGATTTGCTTCAAGGACCACCAGTTCGCCTGTTACATTTGATCTTCCTTCATCAGCCGTGGCACAGTTAGTAGCAATTAAAAGGCTATAGGCTTGAATTCAGTTCCAACGATTTGAGCACATAATCCAAACTGATGCTCCCAACGTAATACTAAGGGAGTATTGCACCTCCTGAGAAGCTGCCTTTCAGATGAGTCCTTATAACAGCAACCCCTCCAGTGAAGGTGAAAGATCCCAGGCCACTATTTTGAAGAGGTGTTCTCCCTGGTGTTCCAGCCAATGTTTATCCCACAGCTGGAAATAGCTGATATAATTATCATCACATTGCTGCTTGTGGGATTTTCCTGTGTGCAAATTGGCTTTCATGTTTGTTACATTACACCAGTGACTACAATTCATAATGTACTTCATAGGCTGTAAAACATTCTGTAATATTGAAAGTATTGCAAAATAAATGCAAGCCTTTTTTTCTTATTTTAATAGCAGCTCTTTTATCCTTGACTTTCATGATCTTGTGTACCAGGAGTTAACTACCTTGAGTAACGTACTTTGAAGCTAGAAATTCAAAAACATTCTGAAATCGCTGTCTGTGACCCAGTTTGTAAGACCAATAATAAGGTTGGGGTTTAAGTCCTGATTGTTATTAACAATTAAGGCTGTGTTAATGTATCTGCAGCCCCAAAGCAGTTTTCAGCCCCTCCAACACAGATGGGCATGTGTAAGAAGGTACACTTTGCAAGTAGTCATACTGAATAACTTAACCAGAATGCAATTTCCAACCAGCTCCCTTGGCTTGGCTAGTGAGGCAAGATATAATCAGATAATTGTCCGTGAACCCTGTTGGAAAGCAACTGAGGGGGGATCTAATAGAGGTATGTGAGATTATGAAGGGTATAGATAGAGTAAACAGAGGTAAGCTATTTCCTATGTTAGAGACACACAGTACGAGGGGCCATGGGCTTAAGGTGAGGGGGGAGAGGTATAACACGGATATTAGAGGGAGGTTTTTCACACAGAGGGTAGTGGGGGTATGGAATGCTCTGCCAAGTAAGGTGGTGGAGGCAGGCACGCTGGAGTTGTTTAAGAGTACCTTAGACAGGCACATGAGTGGGTTGGAGTTGGGAGGATATAGGAGATTGTTTTAAATAAGGTTCATTAGCATTGGGACGTCCCTGGTAATGTAAAAGGATATGGTATGATAATAATGTTTTTTCTCTTTTAATTCACAGGTTTTAAGTTGGTCCGCTTTGTTGTCCAACGAGGGGCATACGCGCGATGAGTCGTACTTGGGCTGCTCTTGAATGTTTGAGATTGGCCTAGTGCTTCATGTCGTTAGTGTGTGCTTAAACTGGACCAGATGCTGGGCAACACGACAGCTCAGTGACTATCACTTTTTGCTGTGCAGACACATGGATTTGGGCTAGTGTCTGTGGGAGTTTGCGCATTCTCCCCGTGCTTGCGTGGGTTTTCTCCGGGTGCTCCGGTTTCCTCCCACACCCCAAAGATGTGCTATTAGGCTGATTGGCAGTAATAAATTGTCCCTAAATTAGTTTCCCTCAATGTGGATTGCCATAAAACAATAGATAAGGGTCATGGGTGGAGGGGGGGGATCTGGTAATGTTAAAATGGTGGCGTGGGCTCGTTGGGCCGAAAGACCTGTTTCCCAGGCTGTTTTTGTTCTTTGTTCAAGCTTCTGGATGTACCGGCTCAGTTGTACCGTCATTCGTGATCAGTCAACGCTCACAATTGGGGGTATGGCTACTAGGCAGGTCAACTGGATAATGGTTGACAGCAATGGTACGCCAGGACAGTCAGTGTCTTCAGGAAGAGGGAGTGTGGACTAACAAAAGGAAAGAGAGTGGGGTTAGAATCTGCTCAAAATGTTGAACATTTTAACTTCAAAATTACTTTGCTACAGTCTATACATGTGTTACCAACTGTTTATGCAATTTGAATGCATAAAAATTGAATCAACAGCCTATAAGCAAATAGCACAGACCAGAGCTGGGTGCAGTGCAGTTCCTCAATATTGTGTGATGCATTATGCAATCTTTATTAAATATTGGCAAAATTGTACAATTCTTGTCTCTTATCCCCAGGTCGATGCCGCTGTAACCCCAGAGGAACGCCACCTCTCAAAGATGCAGCAAAATGGATACGAGAATCCAACATACAAGTTCTTTGAACAGATGCAAAACTAAAGCGTGCTCGTGCATCCGTTCTAAACAGTAGTATAATCTCCCGAGCTGGACAGCATATGAAAGCTTCTACTGTGTGGTGTTCAGTTTGCCCGAGACACTCCGTGTACCATTATTCTGCTCATTCTCGCCTTTTTTGAACAGCTGTGCTGTAACACAAGTAGATGCCTGAACTGGAAGAAGCGAAAATTAAGAAACAAACACAAATGTATTCTTGATGAGCATTTTAACTGTTTCACTACATGATTATTAATGAATGTTTTTTGTGAATTGTTAGGATTTCTCTGTACTTAGTGCATGATGATGATATTTGTCTCCTACCCAATTGCTATTTATCATGTAGTTTGTTAGCAGGTTGTACTGTAATCTTGTGATTTTGTGCAGATTATGAAGTTCTTCTTAAATTGAGACATGCTTTAACATATTTGTGCTGCAATCGGTGGGGAGGGATTATTGGGTGCTTCTGTCTTGGTTTAAACTGCTTCGCAGGTGAGCGGATACCATGCTGGTTTGGTATTTCTTTTTTGAGGTGGGTGGGTGGGAGGGCTGGAATAGGGCAGTGAGATGAGAAAAAGCAGGCTTACTATGCAGTAAAATTGTAGTGTTAGTGTTGATTATTCCAGGTAACACAACAGAACTTTTTTTTTCTTTGCAAGAGAGCTGCTGTTAAACCGAATCTTCTTTGATGCTGTACAGTGTCTGTGAGCTACAGAATAAAGGAAATGTCTGGTCCCTTGTGCCTGTGTTTTGTGTACCAATTTCAGCGTTGTTTACTTGGGATCTTTTACTCATGTTACTCTTTGATTCTTTTTCTGAATGTAACTGTGTTAGTTGTGTCCCTGTGGCTTGCATACCCCCGTGATAGAGCAAGCAGCTTCATGGGGACATGCTTGAAACAGATGTATATACTGAGATGTGCTCTCAGTGGTAAGATGGGTTGTACAGATGTAGCTTTAAGAATGGCTTTCTACAATGTATTACATAAATAAATTTAACACGATTCTTAATGAACTGTGGTTTGAATACTGTTTTTTTTAAACACTTACAATTTGTGTGCAGTGGAGGATGTTTGTGCTGCGGAATGGCAACGGCAGTAGGTTATTTTTGCTCATTCGTTGCATGAGCTTCACTGGTAAGACCATTTATTACCCATCACTAATCATCATTGAAGCCACTGATGAACCATCTTGAACTGCCACTGCAGTTCATGTGGTGTCGAGAGAGAGTCTCAAGATTTTGAGCCAGTGACAGTGAAGAAGAGTCATTATAGTTCCATGATGGTGTATGACATGGAAACTTGCAGCCAGTGGTTTCCCGTGCTTATGCTGCTCTTGTTCCTCCAAGTTACTGTTTTGGAAGGTGTGTTGAAGGAACCTTGATAAATTGCTGCAATGCAGATTGTAAATGGCACACAATGCTGCCACTTTGTGCTGATAGTAGAGGTGTTTAAGTTAGTTGATGTAGTGCTAATCAAATAAGCTGCTTTGTCTGGATGGTGTTGAATTTCTTGTGTGTTGTTTGAAGTACACTCATCCAGTGGACAGTATTCCATCACCCTCCTGATCAGTTCCTTGTACATGGTGGAAAAGTTTTGGGGTGCCAGGAATGTTTCTCACTGCAGAAACCTCAACCTCTGAGCTCCACTTACTGGCACAGTATTTGCGTAATCAATGGTAAACCCTTCAGAATACTGATATTAAGGGGGATTCAATTTTGGTAATGTCATTGAATGTCAAAGATTAGATTCTCTTCTTGGAAATGATCATTTCCTGGCATTCATTTGGCATGAATGTTACTTTCTACTTACCAGCCCAGTTCTTGAATGTTGCCCTGGTCTTGCTGCACACAGACACAAACTGCTTCACTGTGAGGTGTTGTGAATGGTATTGAACACTGCAATCATTTGCGAGTATCCCCCTTTTGATGTTATGATGGCGGAAAGATTATTATTGAAACAACTGATGAAGATTAGTGTCTAGGACACTCCTCTGAGAAACTCCTGCACTGAAGTCCTGGGCCTAATGTAATAACCATCCAAGAACCACAACCATCTTCCTTTGTACTAGGTATGACTCCTAGCAGTGGAGAGACTCGTTCCTTCCCTCCACTCCCCACCATATCAGCCCTCATTATTTTCTAAGGTTCCTTGATACCACACTCCATCAAAAGCTAATTTGGTGTCACCTCATTTCAGATTCAAGTTCTTTTGTCCTATTTGAACTTTTATGAGATCTGGAGTCGAGCAGAACCCACACGGAGCATTGTTGAGGAGGTTACTGCTGACTAAGTGGTGTTTGGTAACACTGTCGGCGACACCTTACATCATTTTGCTGCTGATTGAGTAGACTAATTGGCCGGATTAAATGTGTCCTGGTTCATTTTTCTGGGGCAGGATGTAACTGGAAAGGTTTCCACATTTTTGGATATATGTTTGTGTTGTAGCTGTAGATATGAAATTTAGGTGGAGAACTGAGCTTGGTATTCATAAAATTCAAGGCTATGGGCCAAGTGCTGGTAAATAGGATTAGGTGGGAGTTCAGGTGTTTCTCACATGCTGATGCAGACTTGATGGGCCAGAGGACCCCTTCTGCACTGTATAATTATAGTTCTTGTCTGGTCTTCCTCTCCACCCACTACACTGCACAATTATCACATCTATTTCTTTTGCCCATGTTAGTGAGCTCTTGTAAATGTTGAATTGGAAGCAGTTTTACGCAATGCAGCCCATGCCGTGTAATCACTGAATTACAAATGGTTGAACTTAACTTTGCTTCAGACTTGTAAAGCCAAAAAAATCCACTTCCACTCCTTCCATTTGGACTGCACTTCAAAGCAGGACAGATTTTAATCTAGCTTCTGCACTGCATTTATTTTCAAAAAGCACCACATGATTTGTATTTTGTGCCCATCAGATTAAGGGATTCCAGAACGGCACTGAGAATTTTTACATTGTGCAGACCTGAATATTGCTAACAGCAAGGACTTATTAACTGTAGTGCTCCTCGTCTAACAAAGTACTTTTATGTTGAGGACAAAACAATAGATAGAGTAATTGAAGGGGAGGTTGCTGCAGGGAGGGGAATAGCAAAGTGCAGGCAGAAAAGGGCTTGGATAGGGGTGGTGCAAGGTAGGGGATCTGGTTAAGCTGCACGGTAGGATCAGAGGGTACGTGCAGATTACTTGGAGAGAATTTTCAATGCATTCTGCTGTCAACTGTTTAGTTGTTCCAGTCTCCCCTCCAAAGTCAGGAGGTAATGGTTTCAACTCCCAATCCAGTGACTTGCACAAAAATTAGTTCTGACATTCCAATACACAAGCAAGGGACCTGTCGTTCAGATGAAATGTAAAACCAAGGCAGTCCAAAGACTTTACTGCCCTTCTGTGATATTATCCCCAAGAGGAGTAAGGAAGTTGTTATTTATTAGTTTCACATGTAGGCTTGCTTTAATACTGCAGTGAAATTACTGTGAAAATCCCCCTGTTGCCACACCAGCACCTGTTCAGGTACATTGAAGGAGAATTTAACATGGCCAATGCACCTAACCACCACATCTTTCAGACTGTGGGAAGAAACTGGGGCACCTGGAGAAAGTTCTTGTTGGCCTGGAGAATGTTTATCCCACAATCAACATGTAAAAGAAAATTATCTAGTTATCACATTGCATCTACAACATTCTAGATAAATTGAAACTGGTGGTGGGGTGGGGGGAAGAGCTCACAATGAAGCTAATCCTTCGGATCATGAAGGGACTGACTGGAATACCATGTAGGTGGCCAGTAATGTTATGAAAGAAAGCAACCTTTGGTAATGGAACCTCATCACAGTCTGATGTAGCAACCAAGGAATTAAATAAAGTCAAAGGCTGGAGGTGTGTAAATGCTGCTAGAGGCCAAAACAGATGGCCAAGTGGCAAGAACACAGATGTGCCAAGTGCATGTGTAACACTGCATTAATGCCCAATCCACCAAAAGGCCTGTCCAGATTCTCTCAGGAGGAATTTGGTTGAGGAGAAGCAGTACCTGTCCCAGATAACTGCATCCCAGAACCATTTATCATTTCATTAAATCCCTTGCATAAGTTTAGAAATGAAGCATTCATGCATTTCTTACTACAAGGAATTGCTTGAGGCAGCGTGAGAAAGGAGTTGATATTGAATTTCCCAGCATTGAAAGCTGTAACTGGTAAATAACCAGAAAGGATTGGATAGTGGTGTAGAACCTTTGGAAAAAGTTTCAACTTTTGCTTTTGATTTTTCTGGTTCATTTGGTAGCACCCTCATCTGAGTCAGAAGATCGTGGATTCAAGTCCTCACTCCAAAGACTTAAGCACATAATCTCGGCCAACACTGCACAGCAGTGCTGAGGGAGTCGACCGTGCTACCTTTTGGTTGTGACTTTATATCAAGGTTTTGTCTTCTCTCTCAGGTGGATATAAAACAATGTTTTGACGAGAATCGGGCATTCTCATATCCTGGCCAATATCTCAACTAACATCATTATCTTGTCATGATCAGATTGCTGTTTGTGAAATCTTGGTGTATGCAATTTGGCTGCAATGTATCCTGCTCTAAAACGGCAGCTATGCTTCAAAATTACTTGATTGGCTGTAAAATGCTTTTGGGATATTACAGGAACAGGTGTAAGCCATTCAAGCCCTGCAAAATTCAATTGAGATAATATCTGCATCTTAACTCCATCTGCCTGCCTTGGTTCCACACCCTTCTAGACCCTTGTCTGGTACAAATCTAACAATCTTTGACTGGTAAATTCCTGAGGTCTTAAATGATAAAATTGCACTTCATCTCTCAGCCTCTCCAAAATGTTCCAAGCCTACTTCTGGATGTAACAGATGATCAATAGAAGCTCACAGTTTCACAGCTGAAGGCATGATGCAAAGCTGTTTCATCTCCAGTGTTGAAGCTGGGTATACCAGCGTGGAATGCTTTCAAAAATCAAGCCTCAGTTCCCAACCTAGGGAATTAAGAGTGTGAATGCTGAAATGGAAAATGCGGAGGAGGTTGATTGGGATCAGAACGAGAAAGATTAATATTGCAGGTGTGTGATCTATCATCTCATAAATTCAAGTATAGTTCTATTATTGTGTCACAAAGGATATACAGCAACTGGACTTTCAACTTGACAGATCCACGCTCCACACACATCTGAGAGTTAATAATGATGCAGAGACTTTCTAAGGAAAATAAGTGTGAAAGATGTTTTTTTTCTTAAAATAACAATTTTGCAAAAATATATTGACTGAGAGCTAAAGGAAATTAAACTGCCCAGCATTCAGATCTGCAATCTCCCATGGACCCAGTTCATCGCTGTGGATTATAAAGAATAATTTATTTTCATCTCTCTCACTTTTCCTAATTTGTTGCTTTTAGAGAGTAAAATATTACAGATCTTTTTGCCATTTCCACTGAATGATGTGTGTGGTGTTTGCTCTGAACTTTTACCTGATACAACTATATAGGCACACTACAACATTGTATACAATCAACAGGGTGCACTGCAGAAGTCAAGGTTTCTCCAGCTGTTAATCGAACATGCAATCTCCCATCGCCTATAAGGACAACAGCAGAAGATGCTCATTGCCTCCAAGATTGCCACCAAGCCACACACTATCCTAAAAGGCACACGTCACCACTCCAGTTCAAAATCCAGGAGCTCCCTACCTTTATTCTGGTAAGGAACACAAAATTAGTATGCAGATCCAGCAAGCAATTAGGAAGGTAAATGGAATGTTGGCCTTTTTTGGAGGGGGGTTAAATAAAACAATAAAGAAACCTTGCCACAATTGTACAGGGCTTAAGTACGACCACATCGAGAGTAATGTTTCCAGTTTTGGTTCCTCATTTAACAAAAGATATACTTGCCTCGGAGATGGTGCAGTGAATGTTCACTAGATTTGTTCCTGGGATAAGAGGATTGCCCTAAGACAGGCTAAGCAAATTGGGCCTGTTATTGTCTTCCGTTGAGAATAATGAGGTGATCAAAATGAGTCATACAAGATTCCAGTGGGATTTGGAAGTCAGACACTGAAAGGTTGTTTCACCTGATTGGGGAATCTACAACATGGGGCCATAAGCGTAGACAAGGGTCATGGGTGGAGAGAGGGCTCATAATGTTGAAATGGCGACGTGGGCTCGTTGGGCCGAAGGGCCTGTTTCCCGTGCTGTGTTGTTCTTTGTTCTTTGTTCTTTATTCTCTAGATACATTCTCTTTGATGCAAATAAATAGCTTCACTCAGAGTTTTGCAATTCTTTGGAATTCTTTACTCCAGCAGGTTGTGGTGCTCCATTGTTGAGTACATTTAAGCGGGGATGGACATTATTTGATCTTTTGGGCGTCTATCGGCATCAGAGCGTAATGCATAGAAAGAAAAACAGAAAAATGCCAGAAAAACACAGCAGCAACTACGGAGAGAGAAACTAAATTAGCATTTCGAGCCCACGTGACACTGCTTCTGATTTGAAACATTAACTCTGATCCTCTCTCCACAGATGCTGCAGGACCGGCTGAGATTTCCAGCATTTTCTGTTTTTGTTTCAGATTTCCAGCATCCGTGGTATTTTGCTTTCGGTGTATGTCCGTTCTGAAGCAAACGGTGCATTAATTATGGATGTCCTTCATTCAGAAAGCGCGCTGGGGTTGCATGAGTCTGGAGTCAGTGGAGAGTGATCCAAGCTGGGAATTTGGACAGAAGCTTATATCAGGCATGTTCTGCCAAATAATTTTGACGCACCCCAGACGTTCTCTCTTCTACCTTCTACTATTGGGTAAAAGATACAAAAGTCTGAGGTCACATACCAACTGAGTCAAGAACAGCTTCTTCCCTGCTGCCATCAGACTTTATGAATGGACCAACCTTATATTAAGTTGATCTTTCTCTACACCCTAGCTATGACCAAAAGGCTACATTCTGCATTCTCTCCTTTCCCTCTCCCCTATGTATTCTATGAATGGTATGTCTTGTCTGTGTAGCAAGCAAAAAACAATATTTTTCACTCTATCACAATACATGTGACTATAACAAATCAAATGAAAATTGTAGAATCTATTTGGCCGGAATCATTGAGTTCTTTAAGACAGAGACAGATAGGTTCTTGATCAATAAGGGGATCAAGTGTTATGGGGAGAAGGCAGGAAAATGGGGATGAGAATCATATCAACCCTAATTGAATGCCGGAGCAGACTCGATGGGCTGAATGGCCTAACTCTGCTCCTATATCTTATCGTGTGGGATGAACTAATTCAGCACATTTGAATCTGAATCAGGTAAAATCTGATGTCAGGTTAATGGTAGCAGAGCGATAATAAATTACACTGGGGCAGTATTGTAAAATAGACTTAAAACACCATGGTGGAAAATTCAGCTGAGTAACAAGTGCAAGTGGAGAGTTGGCAACAGTTCAAAAATTGACACCGAATGTAGCCAAGCAGTAACGACAAGTGGAAAATTCAGCTCCCAGTTTCAGGAGTGGCTGAATTCAAACCGTGTGATTGTGGTTAATGCACCATGAAATTAGTCAAAGCAACTACACCTGCAGGGCCCATCCAGTATTGCCTGAATGAGTCGAGTCCTCCCACTTGGAAATTATTACATACTGCTCCGAATTGAAAAATGTTCAACAGTGGGCCACAGATCTTAGGATGCTGTAACCTTGGATGACCTGAGGTTTTAGAGCACAGTTGTGACTTTGAAATAAATCTGCACTCCCACAGTGGTGTTCTAAGGCAAATATGAGGGGAGCATTGCAGTTTTTCAGTTGCTTCATCCTGCCTCTCCCCTATCCCGCCATCTTCCTTCTTTCCTGTTCATAGGTTACAGTCCTATCAGTGCTGGCTTCCCCGGGTACTAGTCATTATGAGCACATGTACGGCACGGTGGCACAGTGGTTAACACTGCTGCCTCACAGTGCCAGGGACCAAGTTCGATTCAGGCCTTGGATGACTGTCTGCATGGAGTTTGCACATCCTCCCTGTGTCTGAGCGAGTTTCCTCCAGGTGCTCTGGATTCATCCCACAATCCAAACAAGTGCAGGTTAGGTAGATTGGCCATGCTAAGTTGTCTCTTAGGGTCCAAAGATGTGTAGCTTAGGTTAATTAGCCATGGCAAATGTGCAGGATAGGGTGGAGGGAAGGGCCTGATTGGGATTGTCTTTTGGAGATTCAGTGCAGACATGATGGATTGAATGCCTCTTCCGCTCTATAGGGATTCTACGGTTCAGTCTGTTGTAGGAGGCACCTCATTTCTTCATTCGCTATCTTAAGCCACCAATGGAAACTGGATGTCCCATTGTAAGCTTTCCCCATCTTGCCAAAGTTGTAGTAGAATGGGTCAGATTTGAACGGTTTTGTTTGAATATGTGCAAGCTTAGTGAAAAAGAAGAAGGAGGCATACATAATTTTTAGGTCCCCAGAGTCTATCACAGAATACTGAGAAAGGTGAGGGAAGAAATTACTGAGGCCTTGGCCAAAATCTTTGGCCATGAGTGAGGTACCAGAGGATTGGAGAGTAGCTAACATTGTTCCTCTGTTTAAGAAGGACAAAGAGACAGTCCGGGAAATTACATTGTAAGGCCCGTGAACCTTATATCAGTGATGGGGTAATTATTGGAGAAGATTCTTAGGGACAGGATATACTGACATCTGGACGAGAATAGGCTTATTACCGATAGCCAGCATGGTTTTGTGAAGGAGAGTTTGTGTCTCACAAATTTGATTGGGTTCTTTGAGGAAGTGACGAGAAAAATTGAGCAGGGCAGGGCAGTGGACGTTGTATACATGGACTTCAGTAAAACCTTTGATAAGGTTCCTCATGGAAGGCTGATGCAGAAAGTGAAGTCATATGGGACCTGAGGTGAGCTGGTAAGATGGATATAAAACTGGTTTTGGCATCGAAAGCAGAGAGTAGCAGTGGAAGGGTACTTTTCTAACTGGAGGTCTGTGACAAGCGGTGTTCCACAAGGATCAGTGCTGGGGTCTATGTTATTTATATATAAAATGTTTTGGAAGAAAATAAAGGTGGTCTGATTTGTAAATTTGCAGATGATATAAAAATTGGGGGAGTAGTGGATAATGAGGAGGATTGTCAAAGGATATAAATCAGCTGGAGACCTGGGCCGAAAGATGGCAGATGGAATTTAACCCAGACAAATGTGAGGTGATGCAATTTGGAAGATTTACTGCAGAAGGAAAGTATACAATAAATAGTAGTGCCCTTGGAAATATTAGCATACAGAAGGATCTAGACGTGCAGATCCACAGTTCCCTGAAGCTAGCAACTCAGTTGGACAAGGTAGTCAAGAAGGCATATGGCATGCTGACCTTTATCGGTTGGGGCATTGAGTACAGGAATTGAAAAGTCATGTTGCAGCTGTATAAGACTTTGGTTAGACCACATTTGAAGTATTGTGTATAATTCTGGTCATCACACTACCAGAAGGATGTTGATGCATTGGAAAGGGGGCAGAAGAGATTTATCAGGATGTTGCCTGGTTTGGAGGATATGGACTATGAAGAAATGTTGAACAAACCTGGATTGTTTTCACTGGAGCGTCAGAGGGTGAGGAGGACCTGAAAGAGGTTTACAAGATTATGACAGGCTTGGATAGAATGGATAGTCAGAGTCTTTTTCCCAGAGCTGAAGGGTCAATAACTCGGAGGGCATAGGTTGAGAGTGAGAGGGGGAAAGTTTAAAAGAGATGTGAGGGGCAGGTTTTTCACACAGAAGGTGGTGAATGCCTGGAATGCGCTGCTGGAGGAGGTGGTGGAAGCAGATTCAATAACAATGTTCAAGAGGCATCTGGATAGATACATGAATAGGCAGGGAATAGGCACGGGCCACATAGAGGCAAGAAAATATTAGATTAGTGAGGCATCTGCGTTGGCACAGACTTGGTGGGTCAAAGGGCCTGTTCCTGTGCTGCACTGCCCTTTGTTCTTTGCTTTAAGTCTTCAAGTGTGCCTAGCCTAAGAATAACTACTGACAATCTAAGTTTTGAATCTGGTTCAAACTCTTTCTCCGATGTTACACCCAGCTCAAGACAAAAAGAAAAGACTGGGACCAATTGCAGTTCTTCACTCCAGCACACCAATACCCACAAAACCAGCCCCTCCTCTCCTCCACTCTCTACCTCATCCCTTACCACCCCACTCCAGCCCTACACGCAGTGTGTGAGAACTCAGTACAGGCTCCATCCTGCCTGGGATGTTCATGCCTCATTGCATCACCCAGTCTTTTAACCAACTAAGCAACCGAGGAGGAGGGGTGGGTTCAGGGAAATGGGCTAATCAAGTAAAATGCATAGAGCTAGCAATCCATAAGAAATGGTCCCTTTCTTGCGTCAAACCTGAAGTGGTTAACATCAGCCTCAGCTGTCCTGATGTATGAGATTTGTGAGGTATACTGACTGCTCTTCCCTGCTAATTAAGTGTGGATTATCAATTGGTAGCCTTGCTGTGATCACAGTTACTAATCCTCCAGTGTCGACAATCTTAGGCTGCAGCTACACAGAGGAGAGAGGCTTTTGAGACCCCGTGACACCTGATGTAGCCTAAAAACGGTATAAAGCTCGCCCGCCACCCCTCGCAACACAAGGGTGCGAGAGGGTGAACTTACTGGCCCCACAGCCCAGGCAGCACAGACTGAAAAAGTAGACTGAACCTTGGGCTTCTCTCTGATGTTGACTGTCTGTCGCTGCTGCATATTTTTAGCGTTTTCTGTGGCAATTAACAACCTTTTTTCAAAAAGTCCTTTTTATCTTGGGGGAGAGAAATGACTTCGAGGCTGCGTTCTCTCCCTGGGTGGAAGCTGATCTGCAAATTCTGTGTCAGTATCTTTTCACATCCTGAGCCCTTTTAATTAGATTAAACAAAAGCAGAAAATGCTGGAAACAGCTAGCAGGTCAGGCAGCGTCTGTGGAAAGAGAGAGACAAAAAAAACCTTAATTAGATTAATGGAACGTGATTGTATTTCGAATGATGGAATCATGGAATCCCTCCAGCGCAGAAGAGGCCATTCGGTCCATTGAGTCTGCACCAACTCTCTGATTTGGTATTAATTACTCATTTCTTTAAAATAAAATAGTTTTTGCTGATATGGTGCCCAGCCCTCAGTTATCATGAGAAAATAGTGGCTCTTTGTCACAACACTGAATGACTTGTTAGACCATTTTAGGGGGTATTAAGTATCAATAGGTAGTTTTAAGTACCTTAGAGTACCCTCAGCATTTTGAAAGGCATAGAATAATATCATAGAATCCCTACAGTGCAGAAGGAGGCTATTCGGCCATGGAGCCTGCACTGACAACAATCCCATCCAGATCCTATCCCTGTAATCGCACATGTTTATCCCCTTGACACTAACAAGCAATTCAGCATGGCCGATCCACCTAAACTGCACATCTTTGGAGTGTGGGAGGGAACCGGAGCACCCAGAGGAAACCCACGGAGACACGGGGAGAATGTGCAGATTCCACACGGAGAGTAACCCGAGGCAGGAATTGAACCCGGGTCCCTGGCACAGTGAGGCAGCAATGCTAACCACTGTGGCCAGCGTGAACGCAAGATTTTAAGGCAGCATTTTCTGCCATCGCAGTAGATGTGCAGCAGTACTATTTTACTCTGTGAGATGATTGCGAGCTCTAGAGGTCAGAATCAAATCCAAAAATATGTTAAGCCGGCTTCTCAGAATAAAAACAGCAGTTTGACAAAAACAGAGTTCCAGGAAAAAAATACTTGATGCGGAAAGTTAAATGTGAGCCAGGAACATGGAGCGTGGTACCACTTTCCCCTCTGTCTCCAACTCAGTTCAACTTCATCAGGCTTGTCGCAGCGGTTAAGCACACAGCACCCTCTCCCCCCCTTCCCCACCGCCTTTCACTCAGACTTCCTTTCCATCTTCAAGTATATAACTAGGAGGGGAAAACAAAGTTTCTCTGATTTTTATTAAATATTCCCTCCCTTCTATCACAGAGATTTTTTTAATTAAAGACAGTTTTTGCTGGCACTTTCTCCAGCCAACAACATTGTTGGTTTTCTGCGCTTGTGTGCATCTTGTGTTGGCAGGAGTCACTCTGGGCTTTCCAATCGGGAGTGATTTAAATTTTCAGCAATGAGGTAAAATGGGCAACTTTGGGTAGGCCATCCGTTGTGATCATTTCCTGATTTAAACAAGGCAGCTGATTCTATCTGTTATACAAATGTCAAAAGCTAAATTACCCCCTCCCAATCATGCAGTGTGGAACTGCAGTCACACATTGTTCAGACTAGGCAGATGATGATGCTGTGGCAATGTCGCTCGGCTAGTAATCCAAAAGCCAGGCTAACGCCTTTGGGACATCCATTCAAATCCCAGTCCAACAGCTGCCCTTGAACTGAAAGGCTTAAAATGGAACAAAGCGACCTGTGAGCCCTCACTACACGAGGGCGAAATCCCCAACCCACAGAAAAACTGTCAACATGGAAGAATGAATAGCTGGATTAACTTTCCAGCTGTGATATTGGGTATGCTCTGATCCTGCATTAATTCAGATCAAAACAGATCAATTATGCTGCTGCAGTAACAATACAGTGCTGCTGGATCCAGAAGTAATGGCTCCAAGTGCATAGAACAAATCTTGTACAAGAAATATGATTAATATTGTCACAACATTTAGACACACATAAACATGCATGCACATGCATGCACACATACAAATACATACATACATGCATTCCTACACATACACATGCATACAAGCACACAAATATATGCAAATACATTCAAACACACACAAATGCGCACACACACACACACACACACACACACAATCATATATGCACACAACGCATAGATAGACACAAGCACATGCATTGTCTCACAGGCACACACACACGTGCGCACACACATGTGCAAACGTGCAAGCACACATACACGCACATGCATACAGACACAAACATACACACACACAACCATACATGTGCTCACACATGCATACATAGGTACAACCACAGACAAACATTAGCACATACACGCATGCACACACATGCTCACAGACACACTCACAGGGTAGCAATCAGGAGCAGAATTCCCTGTTGTCTAATGCTAATGTTGCTGAGATTATGATGAACACACTTGCTGAGATGGCTGAATTTGCAGTCTAATCACAGTTACAGACTACCGATTAATGTTGGGACTTGCTAGTCAGTGCAGCTTAATACACATACATTGTTGTGAATCAACAGAACAGAAAATAGGATCTGCTAACATCTGCTATAATATTTGGTGTTAGCAAAAAAAAGAAGAAAAGCTGTGTTTTCTCTCCTTTCTCCATTGGAATAATTTGAAGATAATAGTTACAGACGGCATTAAATTTGATCTCCCAGGTAGGACATTATCAGAACCCAGATCAAATCTTCTGAAATTTTAATTTTAATCGCTCCAGGTGCCATCATAAATGCACATTCACAGCAAGCTTCTGGAAGTATTATCTTTAAAAACATTCTGACAATTGCAGAATACACAGCTGAATGACTGTATTTCCTGTTATACCTGAACATTTGGTTATCATTTTAACGGAGTACTGAGCAAGTACCTTTGCAGCATGTGGTGGAAAATTCCTGGCAACAATAACCCTGGAGAAAATTAACTGCCATTTGGACAAGCATGAAGTAGTAAATGAGAGCCAGCAAGGATTTGTTAATAGCTCATTTCTTTTGCCCTTAATTAACTTGGCTGAGCCAAGGCTCCTTGGACAGCACTTTCCAAACCCATGACCTCTACCAAATAGAAGGACAAGGGCAGCAGGCGTATAGATATAGCACCACCTGCAAAGTTCCCTCCAAGCCACCATTTCAAGATTTCTTTGCATTAAAGATATTAACAAGCATCTGGAATTAACAATCTACTGATGACCATGAAACGATTGTCGATTGTCGGAAAAACCCATCTGGTTTGCTAATGTTCTTTAGGCAAGGAAATCTGCCTCCCTTCCCTGGTCTGGCCTCCATGTGACTCCAGAGTCACAACAATGTGATTGACTCCCAACTGCCCTCCAATGGCAACTCAGATTGGGAAATAAATGGTGGCCTTGCAAACAAAGCCCATGTCCCTTTTTTCATTCATTTGAAGGACAAGGTGCCATTCCTGATTTGGTTTAGAACATGGACGAGGGGAAGCATTACTTTGATACAGTTTCTTCATTCATTCATGAGACATGGGCATCACTGGCTGGGCCACCATTTATTTCCCACTCCTAATTGCCACTGGAGGGCAGTTGAGAGTCAACCACATTGCTGTGGCTCTGAAGTCACATGTAGGCCAGACCAGGTAAGGATGGCGGATTTTCTTCCCTAAAGAACGTTAGTGAGCTGGATAGATTTTTCCAACAAACAACAATGGTTTCACGGTCATCAGTAGATTCTTAATTCCAGATTTTTAAAAAATATCTTTAATGCAAAGAAATCTGGCCTGATATCTAAGTGGCTTGATATGAAATGTTCCCTGATAGCATTCCTGTGAAATGCTTTGGGATATTTTAATGCATTAGAGTCACTCTCTAAATGCAGGTTGTCATCTCTTGATGACATAAACATTAGCCAGGCTTTGATTACTGACTTCTTGCCAAGTTACTTAATCATGACCAGAGACATCGCTAGTGCTGGTAGATTTGGCCGTGGTATACCCGAGATAATGAGAGGAGACAGCAGGCTGGGCCATTGCTTCTGATCATTCTGGAAATATGAATTGCTGACACTGACAATGTAGTAGGAACGCTAGTGGTAGCCCTGAATTGGCTGCTCTTTAGAGCTGGGCGTAGAGCTCAATTTTAGTTAATTATCCCCATCACCTCCTGTTGCCAAATGTGAGACACAGAGAAGGCCGGGACAGACATAAGGAATAAATCTCACTGCTTACCGTGTGTGTGTGTAAATCAGTTCTATGGTGTGGGTGGTGATCTACTCTGCAAACCTGTCTGCCTTTAGTGACAGATTTGCTGGCATTGGCATCAGATGACTCTGAATCCTCCAGTGTAACACTGCTGCTGCAGCCTGATTCTTGAGCATGGATGCTGCTAATGCATTCCTTCCTGAGCATAAATTAGATGTTAACATCTTGGTACTTGAGCAACGTTCATGTTGAGGGAGGCAGGGACGTAGGGCACGTTACGAGCTAGTGCTCCCTACGTGGAGTCTCACACAAACAGAGAATCTTTCAGAAATTGGAGCAAGAGAGGGTGCAATGGGTTACATATTCCAGAAAGTATCTGCTCATTAAAGTTATCAGCTAGACCACAAATTGAGCTCCTCATTTCCATATCCTCCTTTCCCAATTATATTCCCATTGACTGAATTCCCATATATATTTCCATGGACCCAATTCCCAAAACATGGTCCCGATGCTCAAATTCAATGTTTAATTTACTTGTTTGGGGGATGTGGGCATCGCTGGCTGAGCCAGCATTTATTGTCCATCCCTAATTGCCCTTGAGAAGGTGGTAGTGAGCTGCTTTCTAGAACTGCTGCAGTCCTTTTGTGCTCGATCTGAATCCGACCAGTAGAGGAATTCAAAGTTTATTTATTATTGTCACAAGTAGGCTTATGTTAACACTGCAACGAAGTTAATATGAAAATCCCTTAGTCGCCTGTTTGGGTACATGAGGGAGAATTTAGCCAATGCACCTAACCAGCACATCTTTCAGACAGAGGGAGGAAACCAGAGCACCCAGAGGAAACCCACACAGACACGGGGAGAATGTACAGACTCTGCACAGACAGTGACCCCAAGCTGGGAATTGAACTCAGATCCCTGGCACTGTGAGGCAGCAGTGCTCACCACTGTGCCACCGTGCCACCCTAAAAGCTGATTCCCAATGGCTTCAATTTTACTTGGGCTCCTTGGCACTTCACTTGGTCAAATGTTGTCTTGATGCCAAAGGCCGTCACTCTCGTCAAGCCTCTTGAGTTCAGCTCTTTTGTCCATGTTTAGATCATAGCCACGATATGATCTGGAGCCGTGGTTCTGGCAGAACCAAAACTGAGCGTTGGCACAGAGGTTATTGTTGAGTAAATGTCACTTCATGGCGCTGTCAATGGAACCTGAAGTTGTTCTATATTTGGACACTCTTCTTCCAATTGTCCCTGTGTTGAGTACAAAGGAAAATGTGGTTGTTGGAGGCCAATTATTCATTCCCAGGGCATCACTGCAGGAGTTCCTCAGGTTAGTGTCCGAGGCCCAACCATCTTCTGCTGCTTCATCAATGATCTTCCTTCCATCATAAGGATAGGAGTGGGGCTGTTTGCAGATGATTGCATAATGTTCAGCACCATTCACAACTCCTTAGTGTAGGAGGGTGCACATAGTTGGGATAAAGACTTGGAGAGAGATGTAGAGTGAAAACAATAGCAGCAGAGACTGATGTAACTGTTGATATGACTGTGATGCACTATTACACTGATATATTCCATCATTTCGCTGATGACCGAGGCAGACTGATGGGTGATAATTGGCCAGATTGGATTGGTAGACAGTGAGGCGTCCGTGTTTTGAAGACACTGAGATCTCTGGGTATAAATGCTTCTTCTGCAGCACTGAATGGGTTAATCTCCAGTAGAACAACCCACTTACACACAATTGGCGATTCAGCAATGATCTCATTGAAAATGAATGATCGAGCCAGAATGAACACTGACTATGACACCTGCACGTCCTTTTTGAAGATATTTTCTGGCAGAATTGTTGCTCAGCCCCAAAAGCAAGTTTCACATTAAATAGTAAGGGATGATCATATTTAATTGTGTTACTAAAAATTTTTCAGAATATTTTCTTGTGTTATAGCCCAAGGGCCCAAAGGATATTTCGAATATAGGAGGGGGAAATCAGAGGTGAAATTGTTGAGAGACCCAGTGCTAATTACACTCATCTGAGAACTCCAAAGTTGTGAAATATTTGCCCCCTCCTCCGCGTCCCCCACTTCCCCCCTCCCCCCACTCCCACCACCCCAGGCTGGAACTACAAATAGAACATAGAACGTTACAGCGCAGTACAGGCCCTTCGGCCCTCAATGTTGTGCCGACCTGTGAACCCAGTCTAAAGCCCATCTAACCTACACTATTCCAATATCATCCTTATGTTTATCTAATGACCCTTTAAATGCCCTTAATGTTGGCGAGTCCACCACTGTGAGTAAGGAATCTACCTATGACATCTGTCCTATATCTATCACCCCTCAATCTAAAGCTTTGTCCCCTTGTGCTAGCTATCACTGTCCGAGGGAAAAGGGTCTCACGTCCACCCTATCTAATCTTCTGATCATCTTATATGCCTCTATTAAATCACTTCTTCCCTCTAACGAAAACAGCCTCAAGTCCCTCAGCCTTTCCTCATAAGACCTTCGCACCATACCAGGCAACATCCTGGTAAACCTCCTCTGCACTCTTTCCAATGCTTCCACATCCTTCCTATAATGCGGCGAACAGAACTGTACACAATACTCCAAGTGCAGCTGCACCAGACTTTTGTACAGCTGCAACATGACCTCATGGCTCCAAAACTCAATCCCTCTACCAATAGGAGCTAACACACTGTACATTTTCTTAACAACCCTATCAACCTGGGTGCTAACTTTCAGGGATCTATGCACATGGACACCGAAATCTTTCTGCTCATCCACTCTACCAAGTATCTTACCACTAGCCCAGTATTCTGTATTCCTGTTACTCCTTCCAAAGTGAATTATTTCACACATTTCCACATTAAACTCCATTTGCTACTTCTCAGCCCAGCTCTGCGGCTTATCTATGTCCCTCTATAACCTGCAACATCCTTCCGCACTGTCCACAACTCCATTGAATTTAGTGCCACAAAAGATTGTGAATGTAGCCCAATTGATCATGCAAACCAGTGTCCCAGCCATTGACTCTGTCTACACTTCCCACTGCCTCGGCAAAGCAGCCAGTATAATTAAGGACCCCACGCGCCACAGACATTCTGTCTTCCACCTTCTTCCATCTGAAAAAAGATACAAAAGTCTGAGGTCACGTACCAACTGATTCAAGGACAGCTGCTTCCCTGCTGCTGTCAGACTTTTGAATGGACCTACCTTGCATTAAGTTGATCTTTCTCTACACCCTAGCTACGACTGTAACACTACATTCTGCACTCTCTCCTTTCCTTTGCTATGAACGGTATGTTTTGTCTGTACCGCACACAAGAAACAATATTTTTCACTGTATGTTAATATATGTGACAATAATAAACCAAATCAACTCAAATCAAATCAGTCTGTAAATTAAAATATCCCAAATTCAAATAAACAGATTAGCAAGTCATTTATTTAATTGTTGAGTTAAAATCAAGTCTTTTGTGGCTATCCCCTCATCATTATTTCTGGATGTTCCTTATCCTCTCAAATACACTTTTGAATTCCTTGAGCTATCCTACCCTATCTGCTTCATAAACCACCACCACCACCTCCACCCCCCCCCACCAAGTTTACTCCATTGAACAAGCGATCAAACTTTGCTTGTTAAATTTGTATCTCTCACTGATAGAGAAGCGAATGTCACTATTCTGCTTTTACAAAATCCATGGAATTTTTTTTCCCCTTTATCATGGCATGTGGGCAACCCTGGAATGGGCAACATTTGTTGCCCATCCCTAATTCTCTTTGACCCAAGTGACTTGCGAGTCCATTTCAGAGGGCCGTTAAGAGCCAACCACATTGCCGTGGGTCTGGGGTCACAGGTAGACCAGGTCAGTAAGGATCGCAGATTCCTTCCATTCATGAACCAGATGGGTTTTTTTTCAACAACAATTAATGATAGTTTTATGGCATCATTGACTGAGACTGGCTTCATACTCCAGACTTATTAATTACTGGCTCTCCCAGGTTACATTTTTCTAGCCTTCTGCTAAAGGAGTTCTTTACAATGCCTGTTTTAAGTTTAAAATCAATTCTCAGTTAGCTCTCTCACACCTTCCACTACAGCTCAGTATTTTGGATTCCCTGGTGTAATACACTTTGGAACATCCTTCATGTTGGAGGCACTTTGCAAGTACAAGTTGGTTCACCAGCTGGCATGGTGGGGTTTGAACACATGTCACTAGAGCATTCGCTTCCTCCTCAGTGCAGTAACATTACTGCTACGCCACCATCTCCCTCTCAAACCTTACAATCTTTCCTTTGTCACTTTAATCTTACTTTTCCTCCCTTAATCCTTCCTCAGTTTGTTCGCTTGCAAATATTTACAATGAGATAATTAAAGGCAAGGAAAATGTCACGTGAAGACAAACTAATTGGCGATAGAGGAGCTAATCTCAGTGATGATAGTTTGTGTCATTCATTTGCCAATTACTGTAATTAGTATGTTATCTATACTGATATTGTTTTCATCAAATAATTGCAGTGTTTTTAATTCCTGCTTGAATTTCCCAGTCATCACACTGGCCTGTTTTGTGTCTCTATTCCTTCCTCGTCTAACCTCTTTATTTCCTATCTTAACGCAGTTTTAATGGTCTAATGTTTCCTCCATTTCAATTAAGAATTCTAAAAATACAACCACATGGGTCTTGGCTGGAATTTTACCTGCCCGCTGGCCATGGGAATCGGAGAAGGCGAAGGGTGGACCATGGGAAGGTCTGTTGACATTGGGCAAGACTTTACAGCTTCGGGATGACCAAGGCCTTAAGATCCCTCCCATTTACTTAATAAGAAAAGTCTAGGATAGAAAGTAGACCCCGTACAAAAAGTTTGACCTCATATTCTAACTCTCCCAGCTTAACTTCAATTGCATTTGGAACCTCTGGCTCTCCCAAGTTACTTCTTTCTCACCTTCTGCTTAAAGAAGTTCTAAAGAAGAATGTCTTTTTAAATTTTAAATCAATCCTTTCAATTCTTAGTTATTTCTTCCACACCTCTCATGACAGCTCAGTATTTTGCGTTCTTCTGGGTAAAACACTCAGAACATCATTATATTGGTGGTGCAAGGACCATATATCCATTGGTACTGAGGTGAGGGTATCTAAGTGAAAGTGGGATGGGGGAGGCATTAACCCAAGTTAAACATAAGAACATAAGAAATAGGAGCAGGAGTAGGCCATCTAGCCCTTCGAGCCTGCCCCGCCATTCAGTAAGATCATGGCTGATCTGAAGTGGATCAGTTCCACTTTCCCGCGTTCTCCCCAAAGCCCTTAATTCCCCTGTCTATCAGAAATCTAAAGTTGTGATCCCAGCACTGACCCCCAAGGCACACCACTGGTAACCGGCTGCCATCCTGAAAAAGACCGCTTTTTTCTCCACTGTCTGTAAGCCAATCCTCTTTCCATGCCACAATCTTACCCTTAACACATTTAACAGTCTCCTATGCGGTACCTTGTCAAAGGCCTTCTGGAAACCTAAATCTAAATAAATCACGTTCACTGGTTCCCCTTTATCTAACTTCCTTGTTACCTCCTCAAAGAACTCTAGCAGATTTGTCAGACATGATCTCTCCTTGACGAAGCTGTGCTGACTCAGTCCTATTTTATCATGCATTTCCGAATACTCCGCAATCTGATCATTATTAATGGACTCTAAATCTTGCCAATGACCGAAATCAGATTAACCGGCCTATAATTACCCGTCTGCTGCTTCCCTCCCTTCTTAAATAACGGGGTTCCATTAACTACTTTCCAGTCCCCTGGAACCCTCCCTGCGTTCAGTGATTCCTGAAAGATCATCGTTAATGCCACCACAATTTCCTCAGCTATCTCTTTTAGAACCCTGGGGTGTAATCCATCTGGTCCAGGTGATTTATCCACCTTCAGACCTTTCAGTTTCCCCAGAACCTTCTCCTCAGTGATGGCCACTGCAGCCACCGGTGCCCCCTGATTCACCTGGATCTCAGGCATCCCACTGGTGTCTTCCTCCGTGAAGACTGTTGCAAAGTAATGATTCAGTTCCTCTGCCATTTCTTTGTTTTCTATTATTACTTCTCCAGCTTCATTTCCCAATGGTCCAATGTCTATTTTTGCATTCCTCTTACTTTTATATATTGACAAACAAAACTCTTCCTATCTTCTTTTATATTACTAGCAAACTTATACTCATATTTCATCTTCTCCTTTTTCAGTTGTCGTCTGTTTGCGTTTAAAGGCTTCCCAGTCCTCTCGCTTCCCACTAATCCTTGTCACTTTGTATGCTTTTTCTTTTGATTTAATGCTGTTTTGGCGTTCCCTCGTCAGCCATGATGCCTCATCCTCTCCTTAGTATGTTTCCTCCTCCTTGGGATGAATTTGTGTTTTGCCTCCTGAATAATCCACAAAAACTTCTGCCATTGCTGTTCCACTGTCTTCCCTACTAGGCTCCCTTTCCAATCAGCTCTAGCCAGTTCCTCCCTCATGTCCTTGTGGTTACTGTTACATCTGATTCCTGCTTCTCCCTCTCAAACTGCAGGGTAAATTTTATTGTATTATGGTCACTGCTCCCTAAGTGTTCGTTCACTTTAAGTTCCCTAATGGAATCTGCCTCATTACACGTCACCAAATCCAGAACTGCCTGTTCCCTAGGAGGCTCTGTCACAAGCTGCTGTCACAAGTTAACACAGCTACTAACACATAGCTGTCATGGTGTTGTGATCAGGGCTAGAGACCCTGATTTAATTTTCCCACTCTCCCCAGGGTCATCTGCTCTTTCACAGCTGAGATTGACTTTACACAGATCACAGATTGGCCTGGGGTCACTCCTGGTTTGTCTTGGGACATGGGAGAGGAGGAACATTAACCTGATCTCTATCAACCGTGATTTCTATCTTTTTATTCATTCACCAGCATTTTGTTGCCCATCCCTAGTTGCCCCTTGGAGGGCAGTTGAGAGTCAACCACATTGCTGTAGTTCTGGAATCACATGTCAGCCACATTTCCTTCCCGAAAGGACATGAGTGAACCAGACGGGTTTTAACGACAATCGACAGTGGTTTCATGGTCATCAGTAGACTCTTAATTCCAGATTTTTTTTTATTGAATTCATAGTCCACCGTCTGCCGTGGCGGGATTCAAACCCAGAACATTAGCTGGGTTTCTGGGTTAATAATCTAGTGATAATACCACTAAGCCATCGCCTCCTCTGAATGGAAGGACATTATGCACAGTTACGTCAAAGAAACTGGAAGGCTTCAGTTCTAAACAAATATTGGCCTTGTGCGGCAGGCTGGAGGATGAGAGGCTGATTATTTTTTCCTGACAGGAAGCTATATTATTCTGCTAGCAGGTTAAACAGATCAAACCATATAACCAAATGGTTGCACGTCTGAAGAAATTGCTGGCTATTTTTGTGAAGCAAGCATGCAATTAAAGATCAGATACTTTAAAGTGAAGGCATATAGCTCCCCCGGTGACACAGTGTGGAACAGAGCTCTATGCAGCCTACTGCACTGAATCACAGAATTTGACACCTAGAAGGAGACTATTCAGCCCATCGTGTCTGTGCCAGCTCTTTGCAATGCAATTAATCTCACCCCTGCTCTTTCTCTGCGCCCCTCTAAATGTTTCCCTTGTCAAATATGTATCCAATTTCCTTTTGAGAGTCATCACTGAGTCTGATTTCACCATCCTCTGAGGCAGTGTGTCCCAATTCGTAAAACTCACTGCATTTTTTTAAAAAAATCACCTCATCCCCACTCTCATTCTTTTACCAAATAATTTCATCCAGATGTGGTTTTTCTGTATTAAATTCCCACTTTCCTAATTATGCTGCTTAATTTGAAGCGCTAAATAACCCGACCTTTTTAAACACACAAGAAGCTGAATTATTGGTAGACTGAAGTCCAGAAATAATCTCGGTCCACTGAGTCTGCTGCTCCACAGACGTTCCTGTCCTACTTACATAGTCTCCCGGGTGAAGTTCCACAATATGTGATTGAGAGAACGTCCCTTTGTTCCGATCCTGCTTTTTGGGGTCAGATGATGAAGTGCGGGAGGAGGGTCCTGTGGAACAAAGGTTCAGATTTGTGGAAGAATGCTCCGTCTGTGCGCTGTAACTGTGCTATTCCATGTCAGCCTCTCTTTATTTTCCATGATGACCACAATGATAATTTGCCCCTTTTATTTCTCCTCCTCTCCCGATGATCCACACCTCTCCACAGCACACTGACAAAATTCCACCATCTGCCCCCCCCACCCACCCCTCCATGCCCTTGCGTGGCACGGTGGCACAGAGATTAGTACGGTTACCTCACAGCTCCAGGGGCCCAGGTTCAATACCCAGCCTGGCTCACTGTCTGTGTGGAGTCTGCACATTCTCCCCATGTCTGCGTGGGTTTCCTCTGGGTGCTCCAGTTTCCCTCCCACAGTCTGAAAGACTGTGCTGATTAGGTGTATTGGCCGTGCTAAATTTTCCCTCAGTGTACCCGAACAGGCGCCGGAGTGTGGCAACTAGGGGATTTTCACAGTAACTTCATTGCAGTGTTAATGTAAGTCTACTTGTGACGCTAATAGATAAACTTTAAAAAATATATATTTTCTAGTCCTCTCCATTCCTTGGAACGTAGGAGAATAAGGGGTGACCTTACTGAGGTGTATAAAATCATGCGGGGCATAGATAGGGTGAACCCACATAGGCCGGAACTCTACTACTTGGGGTGGGAGCAGGGGGGGGGGCGCAGAGAGAATCCAGCCTGAAATTAACTAAGCATATTTAGCATATTCAAATACTAATTTAAATATGCTAATTTGACCCCTGCCCTCAATGGATGGGAACCAGATTACATCCAGGAAGAGAGGCTGAGAGAAACCCAACAGAGGTTGACACTGCCACTGAACGAACTAGATCCTTGCCCACAATTCTCTGATATCATGCCTCCCCAGCGCAGTCTGTGCTCGGTGTGACGTGAGGTCGGAGAATTGTGGCTCTGGAGCATTGCGCTTTAGAGTATTAGTCTCATTATTTAAGGGAGAATGTCAATGCATTGGAAGAAGTTCAGAGATAGCTTACTGGACTAATAGCTAATTCTGGGCAGATTGTCTTGTGAGGAAAGGATGGACAAGTTAATCTTGTATCCACTGGAATTTAGAAACTAAGAGGTCACTTGATTGAAACCTTTCAGACCCTGAGGGGTCTAGACAGGGTGAATACGGAGAGGATGGGTCGCCTTGTGGGAGATCTCAAATTAGGGGTAACTGTTTAAAAATAAGGGATCATCTATTAAAGACAGAGATGAGGAGAATATTTTTCTCTCAGAAGGATTAAGCTTCTGGGGCTCTTTTCCTCAAAATGCAATGGGAGCAGAGTCTTTGTTTTTTCAGGAAGAGCGAGATAGATTCTGGACTGGCAAATATGTGAAAGGGATATACAGAAATGTGGCATTGAAGTTAGAATCAGATCAGCCATGATTTTATAGCATCATAGAATCCCTACAATGCAGAATAAGGCCATTCAGCCCATCATCGAGTCTGCACTGACCACAATCCCACCCAGGCCCTATTCCTTGCACCCCATGTATTTACCCCACTAATCCCCTGACACTAGGGCCATTTTAGCATGGCCAATCCACCTAACCCGCACATCTTTGGACTGTGGCACGGATGCTGAGCACTGAGAGGAAACCCACGCAGACACCGGGAGAACATGCAATCTCCACAATGACAATGACTCGAGATTGGAATTGGACCTGGATCCCTGGCACTGTGAGGCAGCAGTGAATGGTAGAGCAGGATTGAGGGGCCGAGTGGCCTATTCCTAATTTATATGTTTGTGTGTTAGTATGACATCCTGAAACCCTGAAAGGCGCCATATAAATTGCGAGCCTTTTTTTCTCTCCATATCTCATCCTGGTAACATCTCCAGAGAATGTAACTCTCCATCTTTTCCAAGTGTCTGTATTTTTTCCTCTGATATTGTGTCAAGCTGTAATGATTCTTCCAGCTGTAAACCAGCTTATATACAAGTTTGACATCATCTTCCTTTGATTTTGAATTCTCTGCTAATAGATATAAAACACAGGGTCCCAATTTTTACAGCCTTACCCTGTGTTATCACCTTCAACGGTCCATAAATCTGAATGCCAAAGAGCTGCTCTTGAATCCATTCCTATTTAACTAGCTCTTTGACCAACTAATTCATCACCAGCCCTGTTATATCTTTATGCAGTTCTGCATCAAATTCTCTCCGATAATGCTCTTGTGAAGTGCCGCAGGGTGCTTCACTATCTTAAGAAGGTTATGTAAATGCAAGTTGTTGTTGCTAATGAGCTGGGGCCATTCATTTGCCCATTTGTTACAGTTCATCTCTTTCTTCTTTTGAACAATGGTTTCCCAACGGCCAAATGGATTCAGGCTGAGCTGCCTGAATGAAAGGCTGGTCCTCCATTGGTTCATGGTGTTGTCATGCAATGTTAATTCAGCTCCATAACTATGCTGCCTGGAGGAGCGTTTCCAGCCAGCCGCTCTCCCCCCACCACCCCTCCACCTCCCCAAGACACCATTTTAAGGTTTAATGGAACAGAAATCCGCACTGCAGTGCCGGTGATGGAGAGGCCTAGGAAATCTGTGCAAGTCCATCAATTAAACGATGCACATTATACAGAGCGGAGGCTATCAGTCACTGAGCGCTCACTGACTGGGCATCAGCCATACGTGTAACAAGAAGCGGATCAGAGCAGAGATGGAGAATGGCCATCGACCTGAATGGCAGCTTCTTGTTTACACTGCTCTCCACAACAATAATCTGCATTCCCTGGCTGCCTTTGACATATTACCATATTCCCTAATGTGCTACATAAGAGCATTATCAAACAAAACCTGATCTCAAACCACAGGAGGAATCATTAGATAACCGAATGCTTGGGTGTCTCCAGCTAGGCCTGCATTTGTTGCCCATCCCTAATTGCCTACTGAACTGAGTAGCTTACCAAGCCATTTCAGAGAGCATTTAAGAGTCAGCCACATTGCTGTGGCTCTGGAGTTAGGTGTCAGTCAAAACAGGTTCAGACGGCAAATTTCCTTCCCTAAAGGGACGTTGGTGGCACAGTGGTTAGCACTGCTGCCTCACAGCGCCAGGGACTGGGGTTTGATTCCCAGCTTGGGTCACTGTCTGTGTGGAGTCTGCATGTTGTCCCCATATCTGTATGGGTTTCCTCCTGGTGCTCCAGTTTCCTCCCACAGTCCAAAGGTGTGTGGGTTAGGTTGATTGGCCCTGCTAAATTGCCCCTTCGTGTCTGGGGTTAGTAGGGTTATGGGGATAAGGTCTGGGTGGGACTGTGGGCGGTTCAGGCTTGATGGGCCAAATGACCTCCTTCTGTATTGTAAGAATTCTATGATAGTGAACCAGATGGGTTTTTACAACATTTGATGATGGTTTCATGGTCATCGTTATGCTTTGAATTCAAAATTCACTATCTGCCATGATGGGATTCAAACACAGGTTCCCAAAACATAAACCTGGGTCTCCAGATAATAGTCCAATGGCTATATCACTTTGCCACTGCCCTGTAATGTAATCTTTCACAAAGAGTAACCCTCGCTGGCTAGGCCAGCATTTATTGCCCACGCCTATTTGCCCTCGAGAAGGTGGTGGTGAGCTGCCTTCTTGAACCGTTGCAGTCTATGTGGTGCAGGTACACCCACAGTGCTGTTACTGAGGGAGTTCTAGGATTTTAAGAACATAAGAACATAAGAAATAGGAGCAGGAGTAGGCCATCTAGCCCTTCGAGCCTGCCCCGCCATTCAATAAGATCATGGCTGATCTGTCGTGGCTCAGTTCCACTTTCCCGCCCTCTCCCCATAACCCTTAATCCCCTCTCTTATCAAAAACCCATCAACCCGCGTCTTAAAAATATTTAGCGAGGCAGCCTCCACCACTTCAACGGGCAGAGAATTCCAGAGATTCACCACCCTTTGAGTGAAGAAGTTCCTCCTCAACTCCGTTCTAAACTGCCCCCCCCTTTATCTTGAGGCTGTGCCCCCTAGTCCTACTGTCTTTTTTGAGCGGGAAGAGTCTCTCCACCTCTATCCTATCCATCCCATTCATCATCTTATACGTCTCAATGAGATCTCCCCTCATTCTTCTAAACTCTAACGAGTACAAGCCTAGTTTATTCAGCCTCTCCTCATAGCTCAACCCCCTCAACTCCAGTATCAGCCTAGTAAACCTCCTCTGCACTCCCTCCAAGGCCAAAATATCTTTGCGCAGGTGCGGCGCCCAAAACTGCACACAGTACTCCAGCTGCGGCCTCACCAATGCCCTATACAGCTGCAGCAAGACCTCCCTACTTTTATATTCAATCCCCCTCGCTATGAAGGCCAGCATCCCATTCGCCTTCCTGACCACCTGCTGCACCTGCAGGCTGGGTTTTTGCGACTCATGCACAAGGACCCCGAGGTCCCTCTGCACCGTCGCTTGCTGCAGTTTTTCGCCCCGTAAGTAATAGTCCTTCCTACCATTCTTCCTACCAAAGTGGACCACCTCACACTTGCCAACATTAAATTCCATTTGCCATTTCCTGGCCCATTCGCCCAGCCTATCTAGATCCTTCTGCAGACTCTCCACACCCTCCGCACAATTTGCCGTTCCCCCAATCTTGGTGTCATCAGCAAATTTCGACACCCTACACTCGGTTCCCTCCTCCAGATCATCTATATAAATGGTAAAAAGCTGAGGCCCCAGCACCAACCCCTGGGGCACTCCACTAGTCACCATCCACCAATCCGAATGGCACCCGTTGACCCCCACTCTCTGCCTCCTATTTGACAACCAATCCTCTGTCCACGCTAACACCCTACCCCCAACTCCATGTCCCTCGACCTTCTGCAATAACCTCTTGTGAGGTACTTTGTCAAACGCCTTCTGAAAATCTAGAAAGACCACATCCACCGGCTCTCCTCTATCCACCGCCCTAGACACATCCTCATAGAACGCCAGTAAATTTGTCAGACACGACTTCCCTTTAATGAAACTGTGCTGCGTCTGCTCTATCAAGCAATTCCCTTCAAGATGCCTCGCAATTTCCTCCTTAATGACAGATTCTAACATTTTACCTACCACAGACGTTAAACTAACAGGCCTATAATTCCCCGCCTTTTGCCTGGCACCCTTCTTAAACAACGGCGTAACATTAGCCGTTTTCCAATCATCCGGCACTTCCCCGGAATCCAGCGACGTCTGGAAAATAACCACCAAGGCATCCACTATCACCTCTGCCATTTCTTTCAGAACCCTTGGATGCATTCCATCCGGTCCTGGGGACTTGTCCACAATCAGCCCCTCCAGTCTGTCGAGCACCGCCTCTCTAGTAACAGTAATGTCATTAAGACCCTCCAGTCCGACCACCTTTCCATCGCTAACACCCGGCAAATTATTCACGTCCTCCTCTGTGAAGACAGAAACAAAAAAGTTATTCAATACCTGAGCCATATCCCCATCCCCTACCACTAGGTCCCCTTTCTCATCCTCTAAAGGACCAACATTCACCCTAGCCAGCCTCTTCCTTTTTATATATTTATAAAAACTCTTGCTATCCTTTTTTATATTAAGCGCTGTCCCAGCTTCATAGTTTCTCCTACCCTTCTTTATCAACTTCTTTGTCAATCTTTGTTGACATTTAAACCTCTCCCAATCCTCTTCTCGCCCACTACCCTTAGCTACTCTAAATTCCTCCGCTTTTAATTTAACACTTTCCTTCACCTCCTTCGTTATCCACGGCTTATTACCTCTCCTCCTACTATCCTTTTTGACCATTGGAATAAATTTCTGCTGAGCACCAAGAAAGATCTCCTTAAAGATCCTCCACTGCTCCTCAGCAGACCCTCCCTCCAACGCGCTTCCCCGGTCCACATTCGCCAATTCTTCTCTCATCCTACCGTACTCCCCTCTATTCAAACAAAGGACGTGTGTCCGGGAACCCACTTTCTCCTCCTCCATCTGCACCAGAAACTCCACCATACAATGATCACTCTCCCCAAGAGGATCCTTCACCGCAAGGTCCCTAATTCTACCCGCTTCATTACATAGCACCAGATCCAAGATAGCTCGCTCCCTCGTCGGCTCCAACACACACTGTTCGAGGAAACTATCCCGGCAGCATTCCAAGAACTCTTCCTCGAGCCCACCGCGTCCAACATGGGTCGACCAATCAATATGCAGATTGAAATCCCCCATAACTACGGCCGTCCCATTCCTGCACGCCGCACTTATTTGCGCGTTAACAGCCCGCCCCACCTCCAGATCATTATTCGGGGGCCTATAGACGACACCCACCAGCGTCTTCCTCCCTTTGCTGTTCCTAATCTCCACCCACAACGATTCCACGTTCTGCTCCTTGGCTCCAATATCATCCCTTGCTACCACCGTGATGCTATCCTTAATCAGCAGAGTTACGCCCCCTCCTTTTCCCTCCTGCCTATCCTTCCTAAACACTTGATAGCCCTGGACATTCAGCTCCCAGTCCCTGTCACCCTGCAGCCACGTCTCTGTAATGGCCACCAGATCGTATCCATTTGTGTCGATCTGCACCATCAGCTCATCCACTTTATTCCGAATGCTTCGTGCATTCAGATAAAGCGCTTTCATCCCAGCCTTCACCTGGACCCTATTTGCCGTAAAGCCACCAACTATACTCACGCCCCCTACTCCCTCTATTATTGGGACATCCTCAGCCTCTTCCCTTACATGTACACTCTCCTTAACTTTAGACCTCGTAACATCACCTACCCTCGCACCCTCCCCCCCCCTAATTAGTTTAAAGCCCTGTCTACAGTCCTCTTTACTCGATTCGCCAGGACTCTGGTCCCAGCACGGTTCAGACCAACCCCATCCCGCCCGAACAGGTCCCACCTACCCCAATACTGGTGCCAATGCCCCATAAATTCAAACCCATTCCTCCCACACCAATCCCTGAGCCACCCATTCACTTCCTTAATCCTATCAACCCTACGCCCGTCTGCACTCGGTTCAGGCAGTAGCCCAGAGATAACCACCTTGTCGGTTCTACTTCTTAATTCCATTCCCAGCTTTTCATACTCCCTCCCCAGATCCTCAGTCCGCATTTTGCTTACATCGCCGGCACCCACATGTACCACAACGACCGGATTCTCACCCTCCTACTCCAGGTTCCTCTGCAGCCCAGATGCGACATCCCGGACCCGAGCACCAGGCAGACAACACACCCTTCTGTGCATTTTGTCATTGTGACAAAGGACAGTGTCTATACCCTTAACCCCACTATCCCCAATCACTACTACGTTCCTTTTCCCCCTCTCTTTGCCTATGTCCTGCTGCATCACTGTACCGTGTGCAGCTTGCTCACCAACCTCACCTCCCTCGTTCTCGTCCAGCCTGGAAGCAAGAACCTCAAACCTGTTATGCAGATTAAGAGGCTGAGGCCTCCGCTCCTCACCCCCCTTCCTCCTCCCAGCAGCCCCCTCTTGTCCCTGACCCTTAGAGTTAGCCAGTCTAGGGGGGGTGGATGTCACTTGCACCCCATTGACAATGGCACCCTCTCTCCCCCTGATGAGCCTCAGTGTCTGTAGCTCAGAGGCCAGCTCATCCACCTTGAGCTGGAGCTCCTCCAGCAACCTGCACTTACTACAGACATGGTCACTGGGATGGACCCTGGGGTCCACCAGTTCCCACATCATACAGAAACCACACATCACATGCCCCTCCATTATTCACTGTAGTAGTCTTGAAAAAAAATTTTTTTTCCTTGTTTTTTCAAATGAACTCACCTGGCCTTTTTTCCCTCCAGCCCTTTTTGATCTTAAGCCCTAATAACTCACTCTGCTTCCCCCTCACTCCGCTGCCCGCTGTCTACACCAGGCCTCCTTTTAAACCTGGTGCTGATTTAAAGCTGTTGGCCCACAACTGCCTGCTAACCACTCCCTCAGAATTCTTAAAGCAGTAAATACAATAAATAAATGCTTTAAACAGTTCTACAAAGAACAAAGTGCTTTAAACTTATTTTAAACAGGTTTTTAACAGGTAAAATCTTAGCTCTCTCTCTGCTCCTTCACTCGTCTGCACCCAGTGATAATGAAGGAACAGTGATATATTGTGGGGAGGCAATGGCCTGGTGGTATTATTGCTCGGTTATTAATCCAGAAACTCAGCTAATGTCCTGGGGACCCGGGTTCGAATCCCGCCACAGCAGATGGTGGGATTTGAATTCAATAACAAAATAATCTGGAATTAAGAATCTACCGATGACCATGAAACTATTGTCGATTGTTGGAAAAATCCATCTGGATCACTAATGTCCTTTAGGGAAGGAAATCTGCTGTCCTTACCTGGGCTGGCCTACACGTGACTCCAGAACCACAGAATGTGGTTGACTCGCAACTGCCCTCGGGTGACTAGGGATGGGCAATAAATGCCAGCCTGGCAGCGATGCCTGTGCTCAATGAGTGAATACAAATTTCCAAATCGGGATAGTGAGTAGCTTGGAGGGGAACTTGCATGTGGTGGCGTTCCCAGATATTTGCTGTTCTTGTCTTTCTAGATTGTACGTGTTACAGTTCCAGACAGCGCTGTTGAGTTGCTACAATGCAGTTTGTAGGTTTTTTAAAATTCATTCATGGGATTTGGGCATCATTCGAACAATTATGGCCATCCTTAACTCTCCTTGAGAAGGTGTTGTGAGGTGCCTTCTTCAACTGTTGCAGTGCTGTAGGTACACTCATAGTGCAGTTCGGGAGGGAGCTCTAGGATTTTGACCCACCAACAGCGAAGGAACAGTGATATATTTCCAAGTCAGGATGCGGAGTGACTTGGAGAGGAACATCAAGGTAGTGGTTCCCATATATCTGTTGCCCTTGTCCTTCTAGATGATAGTGGTCATGTGGCTGGAAGGTGCTGCCTAAGGACCATTGATCAATTCCTGCAGTGTACCTTGTAGATGGTAATCATGCCTGCCACTGTTTGTTGGTGGTGGACTGCTCTGACCTGGACTCAGATCTTCTGAGTGATGGAGCTGCACTCATTGAGGCAAATAGAGAATATTTCAATACACTCTTGCCATATGCCTTGTAGGTGGGGGACGAGTTTTGGGAAATAAGGAGGTGAGTTAAACTCTGACCTGCTCTAGTAGCCACAGTATTTATATGGTTGGTCCAGTATGGTTTCTGAACCATGGTGACGCCAAGGATATTGGTAATGTAGATATTCTTCCTCTGTGAATCTAGGCAGTGAGTGTTGGGAAGACATTGAACTTCTCTTCTCCCCCATCCTTCTGACTCAGAGTACTTCTGACTGAGCCACGGCTGACACCCTGAGAGGGGAGGCTCCATGTAAAGATATCCAAAATCACAATTGTACCCCTTCCCACTGATGAGTAAGCACATTGCCTCATTTAGCAACGGGACATACACAATGGAAGATTCCAGCTTTTGACAATTCTAATTCCTCCCTGATCGCTCTTGACCCTCAAGGCCACCCAATCCCTGTTGCCCATGTCCTCACTCACACCAATGCTTGTTCAGCCATCATCTCTGTATTCACTGAGCTGCACTGGTTTCCCAGTTAGTAACACCTCAGTTTTAACATTTCTGGTGTTCAAATCCCTCCATAGTCCTGCTACTCCCCCGCTGGAATTTTATTGCCCCGCCCGCCACAGTGAGGGGCAGACAACGGAAATGTCCATTGACCTCAGGTGGGAATTTACTGTCTCACTTGAGCAAAGCCATAAAATCCCGTCAACCTCTGTCACCTCCTGAAGCCCACAACCCTCTGTTATCTCCTCTCTTTCTGCCTCTTGCGCATCCATGATTCTAATTCCTCCACCGTTGGTGCCAATGCCTTCAACTGCCTTGAACTGACTCTTGAATTCCCTCTTAAACCTCTCCGTCTCTTTGCCTCACTTTTCCTCCTTTTAGGATTACTTGGACCAAGCCTCTTTCATCTGTGCCAATGGCCGAAACTTCTCGCGCGTTCCCACTGGTGAGATCTGATGGTTCTGCTGACTTGTCCCCCAACACTGTGCGTTTCCTGACTGCGGAGGCTGCAAACAATGAGAAAACACAGTGACATTGGCGGGACCATGGGATCCTGCTGCTGACTGATGGTGGACCTCCCGCACCTCCACAGATATACCCTGGGTTGTGGGGGGCCGGAGGCAGAGAGCAATCCTGCCCAATGTCTTTTTATGTGCCTTGGTGTCATAGTGTTCTCATTTTCTAACACCTCTATAAAGTGCCTTGGGATGTTTATTTAATAGAAATACAGGTTGCTGTTGATGAGTGTATATGGAGCTCCAACCCCTGTGGCATGTTTAGGTTCCACTGCCAGGCTGTGTGTTGAGTTGACTGCCGCTGTGCGATGCTGTGTGCCAACCTTTCAAGAACATTGTGTGACTAGCATTATTTTATAGTCCTAGGCTTCTCACTGGGTGACAAATAATGTGCCCAGTGAGTCCTCGGTCAGCATCTTACTGCGGGACAGATCCTGCTTTATCTTTCACATCTGAGGGAGTCCGTGTGATGTTCGATTGCTTCCTGTCTGACATTTGCTTTATCTGAGCAAGAGAGAAGTAAAAAGTGTAAGCACAGTGATTAGTCAGAGTGCGCCCACCTCTCATTCACCAATTTCATTCACTAAGGGCACAGTGGTTAGCACTGCTATTTCACAGCTCCAGGGTCCTGCGTTCAATTCTTGGCTGGAGTCACTGTCTGTGTGGAGTTTGCATGTTCTCCTCGTGTCTGCGTGGGTTTCCTCCGGGTGCTCCGGGTGCTCCGGTTTCCTCTCACAGTCCAAAGATGTGCGGTTTAGGTTGATTGGCCATGCTAAGAAATTGCCCCTTAGTGTCCAGGGTAGCAGAGGTTAGAGGGATTAGTGGGTATAATATGTAGGGATATGGGGTTAGGGCCTGGGTGGGATTGTGTTCGGTGCAGACTCGATGGGCCAAAGGGCCTCTTTCTGCATTGTAGGGTTCTATGGTTCTAATTTCCAGATTTAAACACTGGCGGCTGACGTTTCGAGATCAAAGTGCTGTCTCGCGCACTCTTCAGCACACATAACCTCGGAGAACTGACTGCCCCGGTGCTGGGAGGCATTTTCCTCTGACTTACTCTCTCCCCCGGTGGCACCCTTACATACACATCAGCAAGTAACTGCTGCTTCACACCGCCCCATTCCCCCCTAACCCTTACATCTGTCTCATAGCAAGAAGCAGCACAGAGAAGGCCAGTCAGACCATCTTGACTGTGCTAGAATAGAACATAGAACATTACAGCGCAGTACAGGCCCTTCGGCCCTCGATGTTGCGCCGACCAGTGGAACCAATCTAATGACCCTCTAAACTAAACTATTCCTATGTTATCCATATGCCTATCCACTGACCATTTGAATGCCCTTAAAGTTGGCGAGTCCACAACTGCTGCAGGCAGGGCATTCCACGCCCTTACTACCCTCTGAGTAAAGAACCTACCTCTGACATCTGTCCTATAATTACCACCCCTTAATTTAAAGATATGTCCCCTTGTGTTAGCCATCACCATCCGAGGTAAAAGGCTCTCACTGTCCACCCTATCCAATCCTCTGATCATTTTGTATGCCTCAATCAGGTCACCTCGTAACCTTCTTCTCTCCAATGAAAATAACCTCAAGTCCCTCAGCCTTTCCTCATTAGACCTTCGCACCATACCAGGCAACATCCTGCTAAACCTCCTCTGCACCCTTTCCAATGCCTCCACATCCTTCTTATAATGCGGCGACCAGAACTGTACGCAATACTCCAAGTGCAGCCGCACCAGAGTTTTGTACAGCTGCAACATGACCTCACAGCTCCGAAATTCAATCCCTCTACCAATAAAAGCTAACACACCGTACGCCTTCTTAACAACCTTATCAACCTGGGTGCCAACTTTCAGGGATCTATGCACATGTACCCCAGATCTCTCTGCTCGTCAACACTACTAAGAGTCCTTCCATTAGCCCTATATTCTGTACTCCTGTCACTCTTACCAAAGTGAATCACCTCACACTTTTCCGTATTAAACTCCATCTGCCACCTCTCGGCCCAGCTCTGCAGCTTATTTATGTCCCTCTGCAAACTGTAACATCCATCCTCACTGTCTACAACTCCTCCAACTTTGGTGTCATCATCAAATTTACTAATCCATCCTTCTACACCCTCATCTAGGTCATTTATAAAAATGACAAACAGCAGTGGCCCCAAAACAGATCCTTGAGGTACACCACTTGTAACTGATCATTCAGAAGATCCTGGGCACCAAGCATTGTCAATGATGTTTAAGGTAGATGGATTTTTGGAATCAAGGGTTAACATAAGCAATAGTAGTTGGGGGGGAGCAATCACACGAACATATGAACCAGCAGCAAGAGTAGACCATTCGCTCCTTCAAGCTTGCTCCGCCATTTAATAAGATCATGGTTGATCTAATGGCTATAACCTCACACAAATCCCTGGTAATCTTTCACCATCTTGTTGATCAAGAATTTATCTAGCACCGCACTGAAAATATTCAAAGACTTTTCTTCCACTGTCTTTTGAGGAAAAGAGTTCCAAAAACTCAACTGTCTGTGAAAAAAAAACTGATTTCCGTATCAAATGGGTGACCCTTTATTTTTAACCTGACCCCGAGGAAACATCCTCTCCTCATCCATTCTGTCATGACCCCTCAGGATCTTTCAATCAAGTCATCCCCTTACTCTTCTAAACTCCAGTGACTACAAGCCTAGCCCCTCCAACCTTTCCTCAGAATACAACCTGCCTATTCTTGTTATTGTTTTATTCATATGTGGGACATGGGTGTCGCTGGCTGGCAGCATTTACTGCCCATCCCTACTTGCCCTTGAGAAGGTGGTGGTGAGCTGCCTTCTTGAATTGCTGCAGTCCCTGGCGTTGACCCACAATGCCAGTAGGGAGGATTTTGACCCAGCGACTGCGAAGGAACGGCGATATATTCCCAAGTCAGGATGGTGAATGACTTGGAGAGGAATTTGCAGATGGTGGTGTTCCCATGTATCTGCTGCCCTTGTCCTTCTAGATGGAAGTGGTGGTGGGTTTGGAAGGTGCTGTCTAAGGATCTTTGGTGAATTGCTGCAGTGCATCTTGTAGATAGTACACACTGCTGCTACTGAGCATCAGTTGTGGAGGGATTGAGTGTTTGCAGATCATCACCAATAAGAGACACTCTAACTACTGCCTCTTAATATTCAGTGGTGTAACCATCACTGAATCCCCCACAGTGAACCATCACTGACTCCCCAAAGCCTATCCACCATCTACAAGGCATAAGTCAGGAGTGTAATGGAATACTCCCCACTTACCTGGATGAATACATCTCCAACAACACTCAAACAGCTTGACAGCATCCAGGACAATCAGCCTGCTTAATTGGCACCACATCTACAAACATCCACTCCCTCCACCACCGATGCTCACCTACAAGATGCAGTAATTTTCCAAAGATCCTTAGACAGCACCTTCCAAACCATGGCCACTTCCAACTAGAAGGACAAGGGCAGCTGATAGATTGGAACAACACCACCTGCAAATTCCCCTACAAGCCACTCACCATCTCAAATCGGAAATATACTGCATTCCTTCGCAGTCGCTCGGTCAAAATCCTGGAAGTCCCTCCCTAATGGCATTGTGGGTCAACCATATCATGTGGACTGCAGCGATTCAAGGAGGCAGCTCACCACCACCTTCTCAAAGGCAACTAGGGGATGGGCAATAAATGCTGGCCAGCCAGCGACGCCCATGCCCGAAGAATGACTAGAAAGAAATGTCCTTAAGTTAGGTTGAAACTCGGGAAGGAGAGTCACTGCAGCAATTAGGGAGGAATCCTGCCTACCATGGGAATGGTAGCCGGCTGGGGTGGGGTGGGGTGGGGGGGTGGGGAGGTGGGGGAAGGGGATGGGGTGGATGCACCATGCGAAGGTCTGTTGACCTCAGGTGGGAGTTTCAGGTTTTGAGTCAAGCGTGACCGGAGATCCTGCCCGAGGATTGTGCACTCTGAAATGAATGTAGTAACAGCCGAGCATTGAAAGGCTGAGAGCCATCGAATGAACCTTCTCCTATCCTCATAATCACATGAGACAATGATAATGGAGCTGTCAGCTAATCAGAGCAATCAATCTCTATCAATTAGTCAGCAAGAGCCTCAGGGCTCTTGTGCTGACGAGGACTCAGGACTCCTAGTGCTGATGAGCTTGGAGAATCAGGAGTCGAAGCTCCTCTGTCCCTCAGGTGTAATACTACACTCGCCAAACTGTGCGTCAGATTATCTTATACTTCATAAGTTGTTTGTCTTCCTTTGGTAAAAATAGGAGCAGGAACTGAAGGCCATACTGTTGCTCCTTGCCCCACACCCCCACCAGATTGAGATAGGCAAACTAAATACAGACTAGCAAATCTTAATGTGCCTGTTTTTGCTCAGCGAAGCCTGTCAGCAGCTAGACTCTGTTCACAATATCTGTGTGTACGTTCATTATTAGTTCCATTTTCACACATTTGAAGCAACAGTTTGGGAGGCTGTAATAGCCCCTCTAATGATGCTCATCACATCCTCCTCCGCCATTACTTAGTGCTTGGCTATCTTCATGATTGGGTGCAGTGAGGGGTGGATGACGGCACCACATAAAGATAAGCCTCGTCCTTCCTGTGTTACCGTGGTTCTGTTGCTAACCCTCTTGTTGTCCCTGAGGCAGAAGGACATTAAGACCCACTTAAGAATTTTGAGCATCTAATTCAGCCTGACACACCCAGTGCAGTGCTGCCGGAGTGCTGCGTGGCCAGAGATGCTGTCTTTTGATGAGCCATTAAACAGAGACCCTGCCGCCCGGTGATGGATCCCACAGACCCTATTCAGAAGAAGAGCGAGAGAAATCTGACTGATGTTTACCCTTCATTCAACCTTTGCTTATTATTACAGGGATGTTTGTGGGATCTTGCTGTGTGCAAATTGGTTGCCAAGTTTCCTGCATTATAACAGTGGCTGCACTTCAGAAGTACTTGATTCACTGCGACAACCTGAGGTTGTGAATGGTGCTATATAAATGAACACTTTCCCCATAACTGGGTGTCACTGGACAGCACTGAACTTTGGGTTGGTCTCCAGGTCGATCGCTGGTCTGTGCTGAGCTGGCTGATCTCATCCAGGGCATCAGAGAAATAGTGCTGCGGTCACCCTCAGTGCCTGGGCTGGGGAAAGGTCAGCCAATTAATCTGCTGTTCCCACTCCGCTTTGTAATCCAGCCGTTCCTGCGGGAAATGAGGATAGGATCAAACTGACCCTGACTGTGAGCATTGTGAAGTTGAATAGCCCGCCCACAATAATAATAACGCGGTCATTCCAAGTACTTTGTAACAGGCGTGTGTGCATAAGATGCACTGCAGCAACTCAGCAAACCTCACCTCCTCCACCTCTACTATCTAGAAGGACCAGGGCAACAAACACCGTTGGGAACACCATTCCTCCATGTCACACACTGACTTGGACCTATATAGAAAAATACATAGAAAATAGAAGCAGGAGTAGGCCATTCGGCCCTTTGAGCCTGTCCTGCCATTCATTTTGATTATGGCTGACAGTCAAAGTCAGTACCCTGATCCCTGTTCCTCCCACATTCCTTGATCCTTTTACCCCCCCCCAAGTACTATATTGAATTGCTTCACTGTGGCTGGGCCCTAAGGTTCATTCACCAACAGCACTAAGGCTGTACCTACACCAGATAGTTTAAGAAGGTGGCTCAGCACCACTTTAAAGTTAAAGTTTATTTATTAGGCTTACATTAACACTGCAATAATGCTACTGTGTGAAAATCCCCCAGTCGCCACACTCCGGCACCTGTTCGGGTACAACTGAGAGGGAATTTACCATGGCCAATGTACCTAATCAGCATGTTTTTTCAGACTGCGGGAGGAAACCGGAGAAACACCACGCAGACACGGGGAGAACATGCAAACTCCATGCAGACAGTGAGCCAAACCGGGTCCCCAGCGCTGTGAGGCAGCAGTACCAACCCCTGTGCCATCGCGCCACCTCCTCAAGGGTGGCCAGGGATAGACAATAAATATCAATTTTCCACTGACACCCCAATGCCAAGACTTAAGGAACAGCTTTCTCATGACAAATCGCCTGATAGATTAGAGGAGGATTGGCAATCTCAGAGCCGCGCCCAGGAAAAGTCAACTCCTTTTGCAAGCACAAGGGAGGATTTTTATTAGATATCATTGAAACATCCCAGCGGCAGTACAGGGAGGGTTCTAAATATAGCTGAGAGACTGAGGCTGCGGGCCAAGGCTTTGGTTTAATATGTTTCAGGCAAGTGACACCCAGCTGTAACCGGAGACAACTTGAAGCAGAACAAGCCTCACCAAATGGACTTCATTCCCTTCTGTCATTCCAGGCCCCCAGGCCCATTATTACTGTCCCTCCCTTCACTCAATCATTAATGGTGCCATTGTCAACATACACACCTCAAAAGCAACTAGGAGAATTAACTGGAGACAGAAGATTACTTTATATTTCTTATCCACTAGATAGTGCATTAGAGAGCACAGACACAGATAGGAACATTCACGGACACAGATAGATACACACACAGACACAGAGATACACACACAGACATAGAAACACACGCAGACACAGATAGAAACACTCACAGACACAGATAGATACACACAGAGACACAGAGAGAAACACACACAGACACAGAAACACACACACAGACACACACGGATACACAGACACAGATAGATACATAGATACACAGACACAGACCACAGATAGACACACACAGAGACACAGAGAGAAACACACACAGACACACAAGGACACAGACACAGATAGATACATAGATACACAGACACAGATACAGATAGACACACAGAGACAAAAAAACACAGATAGATACACAGACACAGATGGATACACAGACACACACGGATGCAGACACAGATGCAGATAGATATACAGAATCACACACAGACATTCAGAAACAGATAGATATACAGCCACAGATGGATACACAAACACAGACACAGATAGATACGCAGACATACAGACATCGATAGATACACTGATACACGGACACAGATAGATACACAAAATCACATACAACACACAGATAGATCTCAGAAGCACACAGACACTGACAGAGGCATCGTTAGATACACACACATGGGCAAAGACATGCAAATACACATAGTTACACAGACACACAAACACAAATAGATACAGAGACACACATGACTTTACATACAGATTGATGCAAATAATCTCATACACACAGATAGAACACATTGGCACATGCAGACACATACAGTTAGACATACACAGAGTGGATCTTTTGCCCCACCAAATAATCATTGTAAAAATCTTCAAATTCTAGAAAGAGCATAGAAAATGCTGGAAGCTCAGTGCTGCAGGCCTGTCAGATTGTGAAACATGCAAAGACCTACAAACATTTCAGGAGGAATCCTTCATCAAATATCCTCATTCCCTCCCGGATCTACATAAGCTGCACCAGCAATAGAATTTCCAGCAGGTACATTTCCAGAGGGATTGCCATTTCTGTCCATTTTGTGAAGTGGTTTAAGTAAAAGTCAATATAGTGTGACTGCCTGGAAAAGCGATTGCAGGGAAGATGTAGAATGCAGTGCTCTCATCAGCGGGTTGTGGCTTGTTACACTACAGCTCCTGGCTATGACAGACACAGCGCTGGCTTTTTGCATCTTGCTTTTCAACACTTCCTCCCACTTGGTGTTGCTAATACTCATCCTGAATGGCTCCAGAATAGCTTTCTTCATGTGTGAGAATAGACAGAGAGTGTCAATATGAGCTGACAGAGAAGCAGGCCATTTAGCCCACTGATTCCATGCTGGCTCTCTGTCACATTCCTCTGCTCTATCGCTGTATCCCTAGCTGAGCTCCATCCATACTCACACATGCAGGCAATCACAGAGCAGCAGTGAGTAGCCGGAACCCTGGCTAGTTTCTAACTTCACCTCCCAGACAATTGCCCTTGAGAAAGTGGTGGTGAGCTGCCTTCTTAAACTGCTGCAGTCCCTGTGGGTGTAGGTACACCCACAGTGCTGTTAGGGAGGTGTAATAGCACGGCACCTTCTTTGGCAAAACATTTCAAATTTTGTTTGGAACAGAAGACTTTTGATAAAGAGAAATCAAGTGCCGGTGTTTGTGGCCTTGGGCTGTCTTGGAATCTCCTGGCTGCTTCAGTTCTTACATGCTTACTGCATGGCTTCAAGATGTTCTGCCCAGGAGAGGACTCCACCCTCTGGGGTAATTCTGAGTGCAGAAGGAGGCCATTTGGCCCATCGAGCTTGCACCGACAACAATCCCACCCAGGTCCTATCTCTGTAACATTACGTATTTATCCTCGTAATCCCCCTGACTGTAAGGGACAATCTAAAATGGCCAATCAACCTAACCCGTACATCTTTGGACTGAGAGAGAAAATTGGAGCACCCAGAGACAGTGACCCGAGGCGAGAATTGAACCCGGGTCCCTGGCACTCAGAGACAGCAGTGCTAACCACTGTGACACCTTGCCGCGCTCACTCCGTCACTTGCTCTCGGCTCCCCATTGGTGCTCAAGCCAGGTGACCCTCTTCAGCTGTGTTGTCTGAAAGAGAAACCACAATCACTACGAGGAAGGAATTCCAGAGTTTGTACCTAGCGACAGAGAAGGAAGGGCAATATATTTCCTAGTTAGGATGGTGAGTGGCTTGGAAGAGAACTCGCCGATGCCGGTGTTCCCATGTGCCTGCTGCCCCTTGTCCTTTTAGATGGACTTACCAGCCATCTCTGAAGTCTTTGAACTGGAGTGGAATTCCAAAGGGCAGTCTAAGAAGGAAGAAGGTGATGACAGAGACCAAGAGTTTGGAAGGGGGCTGTCAAAGGAATCTTGGTGAGTTTCTGAGTGCAACTTGTAGATGGTACATGCTGCTGCCACAGGCATCCTTGGTAGACGGAATGACTTTCTAAGGTGGTGATGGATTGCCAAACACGTGGGCTGTTTTTGTTGGATGGAGTCAAGATTCTTGAGTGTTGTTCTAGCATCCAAACAAGTGGAGAGTGTTCCTGACACTGTGGACGTTTGCCTCGCCCCTCGCACCAAGTTCCATTCATCCTCCATGTCTTGTGCTTGCTGTCCTCGGTCTTGCAAGGCCTGAGCTTTAAAATCACACCCCTTGGTCAGCCTGGTGCTCCCGGTCTCTGGAAACCCCTTTAGCCCTGGAGTACTCCTCCAATATCCCTGATTTTCATCGCATTGCCAGCTGCCTCTGTTTTCAACTCAGGAATTCCTTCCCTAGGCCTCTCCATGACTCAATTCTCTTCCGGCCCCTCCTGGTGTTTTGGGGCTGTATTTTTTGTCTTGTAGTGTCTCAGTGATGCACCTTGGGACGTTGTATGGTCGAAAGGTCAGGTGCCCCAGCTGCTGGGAGGGGCAAACTCACCAAGAACCAGAGAGAAAACCTGAAAAACCCTTGCTCTATTTGGCCAATCTTAATTGCTGTGATCTTGAAGGGATCATTTTAATCTAACTTGCCAAGTTAGACAATAGGTAGTTTTTAAAAACCACCCTCTAGCCACCATTTCCGGGCTGGTTTGGTTTGTTTACTATTCCGCCCGGAAGCTTTGTTTATTAAACCTTATTCTCGGTTTGACCTTCTCTCCCTTCCTGAATGACTATTTACTAAGCTGGCCTGTGACAGACTGTGAGCCGCTCTGTCAGGCTGAAGCTCTGCTGTGCTTGCCTTTTTTTTCCAGTGTAATGAATCCGAGGATGCGAGAGACATGTGTGGAGAGAAAGCTTCCGGTTGAGATCTGATCCTGACATCAGGCTGCCCCCGTCGGCACATCACAGGCATTTGTGGAACTGGGCATGAACCCAGTGCAGTAAGACGCTGTGAGCTAAGGGAATGAGAAAGAGAATCATGCTCTTCTTATGGATAATTTAGAATATTTCATCCACATTTTCCCCTTGGATTTTACCTCATCCACTTTTCATGGGAATAGATCCTTCTCGCTTACAGAGATAACAGTCATGCTCGCTGCTGTGGCAGTATCAGTATTTCAGGCCTCACTCAATCCCCAGCCTGTGCTGAGTGAGTGGATTTGAGCGAGATTATAATATAGGGCAGTGACAAGTATCTTCCTCGCCCCTCGGTACCCCACTCCGGGACTGGGAGAGGGCAAGGAAATGGCCAAGGTCTTGCTTTCTCTCACCGGATCCGGTGACCCAGGGTGAAATGTATCCACACATCGATATCTGATCAGGATGGGGTCCGATTCTAAAGCGATGATTCCTGCAGCCTGGCAGCCACCACTCACCACAACCCATGAGTAAGCAGTCGGGCCAGCGGGCTGGTGAACAAGGCAAGATGCCCCTGTGGAACCATTCCAGCAAGCAGCCAATGCTGCCGGAGAGAGGAGATAAACACAGCCAGGCGGGGGTAAAAACCAGCACGGGGAAGGAGTCAGTACCATCGGGGGAGAGGGGAGCGGGGAGGGAGTCAATACTGTCAGGGGGAGGGGGGAGGAAATGTCGGGGCAGGGGAGAAAACATCAGGGGGAAGGAATGTCAGGGGAAGAGGGAGGGTATGTCAGGGGAAGGGAGAAGGGAATGTCAGAGGGAGGGGGGAGGGAATGTCAGGGGAGAGGGGGGAAGGGAATGTTCGGGAGAGGGGGAAGGGTATTCCAGGGGAAGGAGGGGAGGGTATTCCAGGGGAAGGAGGGGAGGGTATTCCAGGGGAAGGAGGGGAGGGTATTCCAGGGGAAGGAGGGGAGGGTATTCCAGGGGAAGGAGGGGAGGGTATCCCAGGGAGAGGGGCGGAGGGAATGTCAGTGGGACAGAGTCAGTACTGTCGGCGGGGGTGGGAGAAGGAAATATGAAGGGGAGGAGGGAATGTCAGGGAGAGGGTGTCAGTACTGTGTGTGTGTGTGGGGGTGGGGGGGAAAGGAGGGAATGTTAAGGGGAGGTGGGAATGTCGGGGAGAGGGGAGGAGGGGGGAGAGCATTCCGGGGGAGGGGATGTCAGGGGGTGTAGGGGACAGAATGTGTCCAGAAGTGATTATTTGCAGGACTTGCAAGCGGCACAGTTTTGGTAAATGTGTCGTCTCTCCCCTCATCTCCCATATCAAATTACTGAAACTGCGTAGCTCATAACCCATTCTCAAAATTAGACAAGGGGTTTGGGAAAACTGCCACAGACTGGGAATTATTTTTGTGAAACATCAGCTGTCAGCTGTTTCTATCAACGTTCCTTACAAAGCCTAATGTTAATAAGTACGGTTGACAATAAAGAGATGAATAAATAGATTAATTGCAGCATGGCTTCTTATATATACTTCAGTCCATCTAACAATATTGTTACTGTAAGACATTAAATAAACCAGTGTAACTCTGTATGCATTGGATTAAGGGCTGCGGAGGGGGAGGTGCTGGCTATGCATCTAGCACACACAGGGTTAATGTGAGATTATATGGAACCACCCACACACACAGTGGTGTAAGGAGGCACATGACACAGACCCAGGGTCTGTGTGCTGTTGAGCAAAGACTGGTTAAGATCCAAGCATGGAGACTGTCCTTGGCCTGTACATTTTTTTCATTCGCTTGCAGGATGTGGGCATCGTTGGCTAGGCCAGCATTGATTGCCCACCCCTAGTTGTCCTTGAGTACGTGGTGGTGAACTGCCTTCTCGAACCACTGCAGTCCCTGAGATGTTGGTACGCTCACAATGCTGTTGGGGAGGGAATTCCAGGATTTTGACCCAGCAACAGCGAAGGAACAGCGATATATTTCCAAGAACGGCGAGTGATTTGGAGAAGAATTTGCAGGTGATGGTTTTCCCAGGTATCTGCTGCTCTTGCCCCGGATGCGTTTGGAAGGTGCTCCGTAAGGAACCTTGGTGGGTTCCTGCAGTGCATCTTGTAGATGGGACACACTGTCTCCACTCTTCGTTGGGATGGAGGGATTCAATATTTGTGGAAGGCGTAGCAATCAAGCGGGTTGTTTAGTCCAGAATGGTGTTGAACTTCTTGAATATTGTTGGAGCTGCACTCATCCAGGCGAGTGGTGAGTATTCCATGACACTCCTGAGCTGTGCCTTGTAGATTTTTGGGCAGGCATTTCTGGGGGGCGGGTGGGTCCTGGATATTGTCCAGGTCTTGCTGCATTTGGATATGGATTACTTCAGTATCTGAGGAGTCACGAATGGTGCTGAACATTGTGCAATCACCAGTGAACATCTCCACTTCTGACCTTGTGATGGAAGGAGGGTCACTGATGAGCCGGCTGAAGCAGATTGGGCCTAGGACGCTATCCTGAGGGACTCCTGCAGAGATGTCCTGGAACTGAACTGATTGATTTCCAACCATCCTCTTTTGTGCCAGGTGTGACTCCAACCAGCAGTGTGTTTTCCCCCTGATTCCCATTAACTCCAGTCTAGTTAGGGCTCCTTGATGCCACCACATTCTGTCAAATGCTGCCTTGATGTCAAGGGCCGTCGGTCTTACCTCACCTCTGGCACTCAGTGTAACACCTGTAAATAATTCTACTTGTTAATAATGTCTTACAGACACCTACTGAAAACCACAAAGATCACTTCAAAAGACATCATTGTGACACAAACACCTTCCCAACAATGATCAATCGTGATTGGATGGAATGATGCAGTAGACACGGGAGGCTGTGTTGTCTATTCCTGCTCCTATCGCGTAAATGCAATCTTTACCTCATGTTTACAACCGCCCATGTGTTTGGAATAGTTTACCAGAGTCCCCAAGAGATCTCACACCCTCCTTACACTGGACTCTCACTCATTATCTATTCTCCTGACTCTAAATCAGAATCTGATATCTGCACTCCAGGCTGTAATTAAAACTTTTCTTTTTTCGGCACTATTGAGAAAGACATATGAGAACAAGTCAGGGAAAAACACTATCATAAGATAGTGTTTAAATAAATCCTTTGTTCATTACAAGAATGTAAGAACTAGGAGCAGGAGCAGACCATCTGGCCCCTCGAGCCTGCTCCACCATTCAATAAGATCGTGGCTGATCTTTTCATGGACTCAGCTCCACCTACCCACCCACTCGCCAAAACCCTTAATTCTTTTGTCGATCAAAAATCTATCTTTCTTTGCCTTAAAAACATTCAATGAGGTAGCCTCAACTGCTTCAGGGAGGGAATTCCACAGATTCACAACCCTTTGTGTGAAGAAGTTCCTCCTCATCTTAGTCCTAAATCTGCTCCCCCTTATTTAGGGGCCATGCCCCCTAGTTCTAGTTTCACCCGTCAGTGGAAACAACCTTCTCTGCTTCTATCTTATCTATTCCCTTCATAATCTTATATGTTTCTATAAGATTCCCCTCATTCTTCTGAATTCCAATGAGCATAGTCCCAGCCTACTCAGTCTCTCCTCATAAGCCAACCCGCTCAATTCTGGAGTTTTGTCCCTATTTAAAATAATGTAAATATGTATCCTTATTCTTTCAAACACTCCACACCTCAGCCCATCTGCTGCCAACACTCACACCCATCTTTCTGTCACCTTTCAATTATTCAAACTATTCTAATGTCTCCTCTTTACCATCCTCATACACACACACATACATACTCACTCACTCGCCTCCCAAATCTCTGCTGACAGTATCCTAGAATGCAGATACAGGGAGAATATGCAAACTCCATACAGACAGTGTCCCAACCCAGGAATTGAACCAATGTCCCTGGCATTGTGAGGTAGCAGTGCTAACCACTGTGCTGCCCCAAGAATACAGTGAATGTAGGCACTTAGTAGTATTGCTGAAAGGACTTTTTTTGTTTATTAGTGTCACAAGTAGGCTTACATTGACACTGCAATGAAGTTACTGTGAAAATCCCCTAGTTGCCTCACTCCGGTACTTTGTATAGTATTGGTTCCACTGTGTACATTATTCGTTCCTTATCTGAGGAAGGATGTATTAGAAGCAGTCCAGAGAAGGTTTACTAGACTAATACCAGGAATGGGCAGGTTGTCTTGTGAGGAAAGACAGGACAAGTTAGGTTTGCATCGAATAGTGTTTAGATGAGTGAGAGGTAACATCATCAAAAATTTGAGATCCTGAGGGTAGATGTTGAGAGGATGTTTCCTCTTGTGGCAAAATTAAGAACTCGAGGTCACTGTTTAAAAATAAGGGGTCAGCCATTTAAGACAGTGATGTCTGTCGATATAAAACAAATCCTGTTCCACTATTAATTACCCTTCTGCTCGCTGACCTCCATTGCAAGGAGACATGGAGACGTTAAGTGGATGGAGAAAGATCTGATAAATGGAGTATAATGTGGGCAAATGTGAAACTGACCAGTTTGGCAGGAAGAATAAAAATGAAACCTATTGTCTAAATGGTGAGAGTGCAGAACTCTGAGATGCAGAGGGATCTGGGTGTCATAGTGTATGAATCTCAAAAGGCCTACATCTCCCAGTTAAGCAATACCTTGATTTTAAAACTCTCACCCTTGTGTTCTTGCTTCTCCCACACTCGGCAATCTTCTCCAGTCCCATAACCTTCTGAAATTACTGCGCTAATCTAATTCTGACCTCTTGAGCATCACTGATTATAATAGCTCTATTGTCAGTGGCTTTAAAGACTATATCTTCATGGGACGCATCTTGGCCAGAATTCATTGCCCATCCCTAATTGCCCTTGGTGGTGAGCTGCCTTCTTGAACCACAGTGCTGTGAGGGAGGGAATTCCAGGATTTTGACCCAGCATCAGTGAAGGAAGAGCGGTATCTTTCCAAGTCAGGGATAGTGAGGGATTTGAAGGGAAACTTCCAGCTGGTGGTGTTTCCAGGTATCTGCTGCCCCTGTCCGACGTTACACCTCCAATTGCCAACGCTCTAAGCTGTGAAATTTTCTCCCTCATTCCTTTTACCAACACCTTCTTGAAAGCCAGATCTTTGGGCCAAGATTTTGCTCCTCTGTCCGAATATCTCCTTGGCTTTGACATCATTGATAGTGTTCCTGTGAAGAGCCTGGGAACATAAAAGGCGCTATATAAATGTAAATTCCTGTTGTTGTTCTATTGTGTTCCGAGCAGCACGGAGATCAATCATTTTCATTATAACCAGCATGGCAAAGTGCTCTTCGCTTTCCAATTGATTTCTTTAATGTTAACTGCAAGTTTTGACGTCCTGACTACTTGTCCTTTGCAGTAGAAGGGCAGCTCTCGGTGGCTGAATGAAAAATGATTTACATTTTTAAACTAACTTCCACGACATTCCCAAATTCCAGCCAGTGAGGGATTTTTGAAATGCCATCACTGTTGTAAAATAGAAATAGTGCAGCCAGTTTGAGGCCTCACAATAACCTATTTTTAGTAGTGTTGATTTTGGAGTCACCAGCGGCCACCTCCCCGCTCTTGTTCAAATTATTACGGAGAATCTTTCGTATCCGCCCCCATGAAGGTGGATAGGGTCTCAGCCTCACATCTGAGGTGAGAGAAGGAGCACCTCTGATACTCACTCAGTGCTGCATTCCATTGGCAGTCTGTAATTCTGCACACAGAGGGATTTGAACCCACAACATGCTGACTCAGAGAGTGAGAGTGCTACCCACTGAGCCACAGCTTGGGCAAGATGCTGCCCTCACAACAATTATGCTTGGGTGATTCTGCAAGAGGCGCTGAGGCATAACCAACATGTCAACAACGACAGGTTAACAACAACAATAACACGTAAACTTAACGGCCAATGAATTCCTGTCCTCTGCAATCAGAGATGAGAACAAACCGAAGGAAATGGCAAGAGAAAGCAGAATGATAAGACTGAAGGACAGGGTTCTTAAAAAAAAGGTAGTTAATTCAGCCACTGTCATGTAAGTCTATTTATTAGTGTCACAAGTAAGCTTACGTTAACACTGCAATGAAGATACTGTGAAAATCCCCTAGTGTCACACTCCTAGCGCCTGTTTGAGGGAGTATAGTATAGTACAGCATACTATACCATGGCCAATCCACCTAACCAGCAGGTCTTTCAGACTGTGGGAGGAAACCGAAGCACCCGGAGGAAACCCAGGCACACACAGAGAGAATGTGCAAACTCCACACAGACAGTGACCCAAACCGGGAATCAAACAAAGAACAAAGAACAGTACAGCACAGGAAACAGGCCCTTCGGCCCGCCAAGCCTGCGCCGCTCGTTGGTCCAACTAGACCATTTGTTTGTATCCCTCCATTCCCAGGCTGCTCACGTGACTATCCAGGTTAAGTCTTAAATGATGCCGGCGTGTCCGCCTCCACCACCCTACTTGGCAGTGCAAAGTACAGCCAATGAGGAACCCATACCCCTGCTGCCACTGTGCCACCCACCCTGTCTTAATGCAACAGCAACATGTTGGGTTGAAGTAATTATGCTATCTGCTTAATGTCACAAAATGCAGCACAAATTGGGACTTAGATATTTATGGGCGGGTTTTAAACTGCTGAGCACAGAGCTCATTCTGCAGTAGAATCATCTTGTTTGAGATGAAATCTGGAATCTCAGTCACTCCTTGCTCAGGATCACCTGATTAACCAATGTGGAAGCTGGGTCTGGCTGGGGTAACGCTCCCTCACACCACAAGCAGATTTCCCTTTGCAGCTCCTTCCCCATGTTTAATCATCGTGCTCTCTGAAACTGTCCATAAATCAGTAACCTTTCTCTCCCTCCAAGCTGATTCCCTGAATTCTCGAGCAAACCCACGCTCCGTGGATATAAACAACTGGGACTAGACTTGCTGCTGCCCATTTATTGCCTGCCTCACCTAGGGCTTGGCACGCATGTGTGATTGTCCCTTTAAGGGCAACACAGCAGGTTAAGGGTCTGGGGGCCAATTAGGACTCAGAGTGGGGAACTACCCCAGGGGGTTAGCACAGACAACTGTTATTCATTAATAACACTGGTGTTCACTAATGAAGTCTGAAAGTGTCATCTTTACAACATGTTATCCAGAACTGTACTGACACACTGCTGGGCAAAGCAATACATTGAGGGGCAAAGGGGGGACACTGAGTGGGCAAAGGGGGACACTGAGTGGATGAAGGGGGACACTGAGGGGCAAAGGGGGACACTGAGTGGATGAAGGGGTCACTGAGGGGCAAAGGGGGACACTGAGGGCCAAAGGGGGACACTGAGTGGACAAAGGGGGGACACTGAGTGGATGAAGGGGTCACTGAGGGGCAAAGGGGGACACTGAGGGGCAAAGGGAGGACACTGAGGGCCAAAGGGGGACACTGAGTGGACAAAGGGGGGACACTGAGTGGATGAAGGGGTCACTGAGGGGCAAAGGGGGACACTGAGGGGCAAAGGGGGGACACTAAGGGCCAAAGGGGGACACTGAGTGGACAAAGGGGGGACACTGAGTGGATGAAGGGGTCACTGAGGGGCAAAGGGGGACACTGAGGGGCAAAGGGGGGACACTAAGGGCCAAAGGGGGACACTGAGTGGACAAAGGGGGGACACTGAGTGGATGAAGGGGTCACTGAGGGGCAAAGGGGGACACTGAGGGGCAAAGGGGGGACACTAAGGGCCAAAGGGGGACACTGAGTGGACAAAGGGGGGACACTGAGTGGATGAAGGGGTCACTGAGGGGCAAAGGGGGACACTGAGGGGCAAAGGGAGGACACTGAGGGCCAAAGGGGGACACTGAGGGGCAAAGGGGGACACTGAGGGGCAAAGGGGGACACTGAGTGGACGAAGGGGGGACACTGAGGGGCAAAGGGGGGACACTGAGTGGGTGAAGGGGGACACTGAGCCATAAAGTGGTACACTGCACTGACAGAGGGGCAAAGGGGAACAGATCTGGGACGCATTGAATGTCATTCTGCTCTTGCAGAATAAATGGGGAAGGTTGAAAACTAGGACATCTGAACCGGTTTGAGGAAATTGTTCTGAAACCAGGACATTTGGCGATAATCTGGGACTGCCCTTGCAGATCCTCTCCACTTGGATCCGGCAGTTTGCAGTGTCGATAGTAGTCATGATGTGGGTATGCCGGCGTTGGACTGGCGTAAACACAGTAAAAAGTCTGACAACACCACCTGACGAAGGGGCTAACCCCGAAAGCTTGTGAGTCTATTATCAAATAAATCGGTTGGACTAAAACCTGGTGTTGTCAGACTTTTTACTGCCCTTGCATTGCCAGGGTGTCTCACTCCTTGGCCTGCTGCTTTGGTCCAACACCACCTTGTACTGTCAAATCCCTTCAGAGGCTCAGACCGAGAATCAGGGGGGATTGACGCATCTGCAAAATGTGCAAAATGTAAGCAGGGTGTAGAGACATCCTACACACTGGGTTCAATCTCCCAGTGAAAGGAAGGCCCTTTGTTCCCCTGACTCAGAAAATGTAAGATTTGGCACCACCTTGTGGTGGGGTTAGCTGACTGCACTGAACGGCCAGGGTGCAAAACAAAGAAATTCAATAATGTCTGGATAAGAAGGCAGACGCTGAAGGCCCAGTTGACAGCTTTCACCTTGTGGATCCCGTGCGATTTTCCCAAAGCTCTATGTCCTGGGAAACGTCCTTCTCTGACTAGCGCAGCGCCTAAACCAGTTTAACTGGGGGACGAGGGAGAGGGAGGGGGCTGAATTATTTCTGTCCAGTCACATCACGTTGAGTACGACCCACGAGTGGTGTGTGCGCGCGCTCTTATTTCGAGACAAAGAGCTTTTTTTAATGTTTAAATCACCTACTCTGCTCATCTTAGGCAATCCGAGGGTGCTAACATTTTTAAATGGCTGGCTGCACCGGACCTCCTGTGGAGAAATCCGGGCTGCCAAAGATGGATAGTTGCATTTAATTAGCTCTCTTGACAAGATTTACATCGGCTGGAAACATTCAGCGATTACAGCCGGCCAGCCAAGCTTCCAAAGTAGGCAGAGACCAGAGGCCTCTGGAACATGCCTCGGATGTGGAGAGCCGGCCGTTTGCAGTGTCAGTGGTAGCCATGGTGTGGAGATGTGGCCATGATGTGGCTTTTGTTACCAGATAAGCCTGTTGGACTATAACCTGCTGTTTGAGACTTTTTACTGTGTCAACATGCCTCAGAGCCAGGGATACGTGATAGATGTTATCCCAGTTCACCTACCTGTGGGAGGGGAGGAATTCATATTTGCCCCTCCACCACATCATCTAACTCCCTCCAGGTTTACAAGGGGACATTAAATCATAGTGAGGCTCTTCAAGACTGGTGTCAGAAAGAACTTCTTCAGGCAAAGGACAATAGAAGGTAGTTGATCGGTTAGAATCACAGGATACCTAGAGTGCAGAAGGAGGCCATTCAGCCCACCAAACATGCACCAACAACAATCCCACCCAGTCCCTAACCCCATAACCCCTCCTATTTACACTTGCTAATTCCCCTGACACTAAGGGTCAATTTATCATGGCCAATCCACCCAACATACAGATCTTTGGACTGTGGGAGGAAACTGGAGAACCCAGAGGAAACCCACACAGACACGGGGAGAACATGCAAACTCCGCACAGTCAACCAAGGCCAGAATTGAACCTGGGTCTCCGACACCATGAGGCAGCAGTGGTAACCACCATGCTGCCCTAGCACAGATGGTTGGAGCGTGATGCTAAAGAAGCCAAGATAGCTTCTCTGCCTTTTGAGTAAGATCGAGTGTCAGGCCAAGCCCAAGATGGGGTGCAATGCCTTATCTTATCAGCTTGGATATCGTTTGTCTTTCTTATAGTGACCTTGAATTGGATTTTGAATTTGGTTTTTGGGGCATTTAAGGAATGGATTGCCCCATCCACTCCGAGCATTGGCTTTGTAACTTTAAGGATGGAGTAAAAAAAATGCCAAAGGTAGTGACTTTGATCCCTGCACTGGCCAAATGCCATTACCTGTTGGGCGGCATGGTGGCAGTGGTTAGCACTGCTACCGCAGAGCGCCAAGGACCGGATTCAATTCCCAGCTTGGGTCACTGCCTGTGTGGAGCTTGCACATTCTCCCCGTGTCTGCGGAGTTTCCTCCAGGTGCACTGGTTTCCTCTCATTGTCCAAAGATGTATGGGTTAGGTTGATTGGCTATGCTAAATTGACCCTTAGTGTTGGGGGATTATGTGTGGTCATGGGGATAGGGACTGGGCGGGATTGTGGTCAGTGCAGACGAAATCGGCCAAACGGCTTCCTTCTGCACTGTAGGGATTCTATGAATTCAGCAAATCGCACGCCCTCACCCAGTACAAAAATGGTTTTTGAGGGAAAGGGGCAAATATCAAAACTGACATTGATAGATTTTCACTGGGTAACAAACGGTTACAGGACCAAGACAAAGAGATAAGTGCCAGGGATGATTGAAATTGATGGCAGGAAAGGCTCGAGGGGATAAATGGGCTAGTCCTGTCCCTATGTTCTATGTGGATGAGCTAGAACTACCAGTGCCTTCTCCTGCTCTCTGGTTAGCTTGCAATGGAGGGATCATTCATATGCCTCAGCTATTGGAGATTATTTGAGTAAAATTGAGGACATCCAGTCAATACAGACCCCATTTTAGTCCTGCCTTATAACTCAATCTTCAACTCAGTTGGGAATCCTTAATTGGGTTGGGGTGTCACAGAAAGGCTTTCTGCAAAGAAATAAACCTAGAAATGATATTTAATATTTAGTATGAGCAGTAATGTTTATCTTAGTGATATAATGCCAAGTTTAATTGCTATTTTGCAGCAATTGTGATGTAATCACAACTTACATCTATACCAGACCAAATAGGGTGATAGTGAAGGTTTACTATTTTGACAGGAGGCCTTGTGGCTCAGTAAGTAGGGCCTTGTCTCTGAGTCAGAAGTTCCAAGTTCAAGCGCCACTCTCCAGGATTTGTTGACCATAAAAGGAGCATTCATGGTGTGCTCCAAACAGGTTGATAACTAGCCTACTAATCCTTCTGCTGTTGCCAAAGGAGAAGTGTACATGATGATACAAACTACTTTGATGTTCTGCCTGGTTTATGAACTCTTTTTGCTTGAAGGACCCCTATTCAAACAGATTATTAGTAGCAGATTTCCAAATTCTCATCATTTAAATACTCAACTGTTTTAAAAACTATTTTAATCACGTCATCTGTGGCTTAGTTAGTAGCAGCTCTGCCTCTTTGTCAACTTGGACAACAAGATGATGTAGCAAATGTTGAAAACGGATTCCAAACCTATTCACTCTTATCTGTGTTTAGATTACCAAAATAAATAAACACAGTACTCAGTCAACGCGGCAAAATGCACAACAAACTATCACTGTCTTTGCACAAACTCGGTCAGTGATAGAAACATATCAGAAACTTTGTTGCTCAGTCTAGTTTTCCAAATCTCAAATTTCTTTCTTCTGTGTTGTACTATTGTCATTAATTTTGGTTGAATATACCCCTTTGTATAGGTAGATATTTAACCGATTTAGAGAGTCAGTGAGGCTTGCAAATTTTGCAATTCACGATTAGTCTGAGAATTTTTCAGCTGTGGAAGGATTAAAGTTTATTTATTAGTATCGCAAGGCAACTTACAGCAACACTGCAATGAAGTCACTGTGAAATTCCCCAGTCGCCACACTCCGGTGCCTGTTCGGGTACACTGCGGGAGAATGGCAGTGCATCTAACCAGTACGTCTTTCTGACTGTGGGAGGAAACCGGAGCACCTGGAGGAAACCCACGCAGACACAGGGAGATTGTGCAAACTCTGCACAAGACAGTGACCAAAATGGGAATTGAACCCGGGTTCCTGGCACTGCGAGGTAGCAGTGCTATCCACTGTGCCAGCATGGATCATGTGCAGGCAACATTTCCTTATGAAGCTCAAGAACACTTTCTAGGAGGTTGCCAGGAGATAGCCAACTTTTAGGTCAATGGGAAACAGTTTTTCATGTCCTGTACCCTCTGCTAAACAGTTTTATAAACCAGATGCAATTTCGACTTGGGCTTCACAAAATGCACATCTGTCACATCTGCATTGGACTGTGTATAGCTCAGCTACCTGAAGCAAGTGGTGGCAAATGCAACATACAATATTCCATGGTTGCCTCTGGGCTAAACACAGTAAAAAGTCTGAACTCTCCATTCACCTGACGAAGGGACTAACCCGAAAGCTTGTGCGTTTACTATCAAATAAATCGGTTGGACTAAAACCAAGTGTTGTCAGATTTTTTACTGTGTTTACCCCAGTCCAACGCCGGCACATCCACATCATGCCTCTGGGCTTACAGGTCTTACTTTTGCATCAGTGCCTTCCATATTGGTTGTTGTAGCAGCACCATTTGTGCAAACAGCAACAGTATTCTCCATGACAAAACCTAATTTCTGGTAACTTTTCAGTGACAGCCATAGAAATACTGTGGTTAGAAACTCTGCCGAAAGTTAACTCACCGCCTGACTCCCCACAGCCTGTCCACCATCTACACACACAAGTCAGGAGTGTGATGTAATACTCCCCACTTGCCTGGACAGGTGCAGCTCCAACAACATTCAAGAAACTTGACACCATCCAGGACTAAGCAGTCGGCTTGATTGGCACCCATCTACAGCAGTCACTCCACCATCAATGCACATGGGCAGCAGTGTGTACTATCTGCAAGTTGCACCGCAGGAACTCCCCAAGGCTTCTCAGGCAGCATTGTCCAAACCCACAATCACTACCATCTACAAGGGCCAAGTTAGCAGACACGTGGGAACACCAGCACAAGGAAGCTTAGCTCCAAGTCATTCATCATCCTGACTTGCAACGATAACGTGTTTCTTTGTTGGCACTGGACATGGTGGGACAATGTTAGCACTGCTGTGTCACAGCGCCAGGGACCCAGGTTTGATTCCTGGCTTGGGTCACTATCTGTGTGGAGTTTGCACGTTCTTACTGTGTCTGCATGCGTTTCCTCTTATAGTCTGAAAGATGTGCTAGTTAGGTGCATTGGCCCTGCTAAATTCTCCCAGTGTACGTGAACAGGCACCGGGGTGTGACCACTAGTGGATTTTCACAGCAACTTCATTGCAGTGTTAATGCAAACCCACTGGTGACTAATAAATAAAGTTTTAAAATCCTGGAAACCCCTCCCTAACAGCACTGTGGGTGTGTCTACACCTCACAGACTGCAGTGTTTTGAGGCAGCAGCTCACCATCACCTCAAGGGCAATAAATGTTGGCCCAGCCAGAATCACCCATCCTGAAATGAATTTCTAAAAAGTTGACTATTCCATTCTGTAACATCTCACAAAAGAAGGAAAAGCTTCCGAAATGGTTCCCGTCTATAATAGGGCACATTAATTAATTAGTTGTGCTGCACAGTCAATGTCAGGTGTCTCATCGAGCTGAATTGCAAACTGCTGACATTGGTGAAATGTTTCGGGCAATGGTCATTTCACATCTCTCGAAAGTTTGATGCTTCATTAAAAAGTGACTTTCAACGTTTGTGCTGTTTCTTCACTCACCGTCACTTTGCCCACTTAGACGGCAGCTGGAAGAATAATTTCCTCTCCAATTGTAGGAGCTCCAATGCTGTTGCTTGAGAAGAATGCTTTCAGGACCATTCCAGAACAGACATCATATTTGTCATTTGAGTTTTCTGATAATGATATTGTTCACCGTTTCCAATAAATCTCTGGATTATTCTTTGCACTTGGGATGAACTGGGGTGAGGTGTCCTTAGAAACCAATTCTTTAACCATGTGATATTTTTCCTATGTGAAATTAAGTTGTTTTCATCTGAAGTTTGGATCTTCCATGGTGCAGTCAGGGCCTTATTTGTTGATAGGATGTGGGTGTTGCTGGCAAGGCCACCATTTGTTGTCCATCCCTAACTGAATAGCTCACTGGTCACATATTGGCCAGACCAGGTAAAGTTGACAGATTTCCTTCCCTAAAGAGCATTAGTGAACTAGATGGGTTTTAGACCATTAGACATGACAACGGTTGTCATTACACTTCTAACTTGAAATCTTTTTCTTTAACAGAATTCAAATTTCAAAATCTGCTATGGTGGGATTCGAACCCACCAGAGAATCACCCTGGGTCTCTGGATTTGTAGTCCAGTGATAATACCACAGTGCCATTGCCTCTCTTGCCCAAGTCATGTTCTCCAGTCCTGCAGTGGGGGGTTGAACCTACAATCTTCTGACCCAATGAGAGAATATTTACTCAAAGTTCTTTAAAACCAAAATCTGATACCTGCCTTCAAGTGACTGAGAAAACATTCGACTGGTGAGGATAGGGGTAACCTTTCAGAATACCCAATAATAGCATTTATAACTGCATGGACATGAATCACACCTGGAGAATGGAGTATACCTTTTTTATTCAAAATTCACATAAGGGTAAAAATATCTGCAAAAATAACTCAAAAAATTTGATAGAATAAGGTGAAGCAGGTACACTTTTTTTTAATATACCATGAAGTCTGCTGCTAATGCTTGCTCCATTCTGACACCGCTGACGCAGTGCGCACAGATAGTGGGACAGAGAGTCCCTGCCTCGGCCTCCCTCTGAGGCAGCTCATTACGTTTACACTGTACAGTCCCAGAAGCTGAAGGAGGAAGAAGCCACTCGACCCAACCGGGATACCAGAGGACAGGCGCTGTTCAAAGTTGGGGGAGAAGAGCAGCTCACAACACGCCAAGCTTCAGCTCTCAGGCGGGGGTCTTCAACTGTCTTTCTCACTCTGCAGGGAGGCTGCAGCCAGCGTTACTGTGGTCACCGACTGTCCCCCCATACCGTGAATTTGCATCTTGGCCAGTTTCTTCTGCTCGCACTCTGTGACCAAGCGGTTGAGTTCTGCTGCGCTGTAGCCAATCAACGTCTTCAAGTCACACACAAACTTGTAGACGAACCTCTTCCCTTGGACCTTGCATATCATGTCTCCATCATAATAGTATCTGGACAAGAAAGAGGACCAGAAATTAAACAGTGCAGAAAAACTAAACTATCTGCTTAGCCCTTTCTCCCTTTGACCAACTATAAGCTTTACAAACCAAAGCCTGAAATCACCTGTTGGCTATTTCTCCCTTTTATCGCCAGCTTGTTTCTGAACCATAGCCTTTACATGTCATTTCTTGAGCTAGAAGAAACTCAATGCATTACTTCCTGGGCAAAGCAATCACCAAATCGCCACCACTGCCACTATGAACAGATTGTCAAGGGAACACAAAGAGTTCGCAAAGGGATATGGATGGGTTAAATGAGTGGGCAAAAATCTGGTAGATGGAATATAATGTGGGAACACATGAACTTGAAGAATAGAATCCCTACAGTACAGAAGGCGGCCACTCGGTCCAGAGTCTGCACCGACTCTCCAATAGAGCATTTGACCCAGACACTTTCCCCATAACCCCACATATTTACCCCGCTAATCTCCCTATCCTCCACATCAGGGAGAATGTGCAAACTTCACACAGATAGTCAATCAAGGCAGAATGGAACCTGCATCCCTGGAGCTGTGAGGCAGCAGTGCTAATCATTGTGCCACCTGTGAAGAATAGTAAAGTAGTATATTATTTACATGGAGAGAGATTGCAGAATTCTACAGTAAAGAGGGATCTGGGTACTCTGATACATGAAGCATATAAAAGTTAGTATGCAGATACAGCAAGTGATTAGGTCAGGCAAATGGAATGTATATGTTTAATGCAAGGGGGATTGAGTATGAAAGTATAGAAGTGTGCCCACTATTAGGGCCTTTTTGAGACTGCATGCAGGTCTCAAATTTAGGTCTCCTTAGTTCGAGGATATAATTGCACTGGAAGCAGTTTAGAGGAGGTTCATTCAACTGATTCCTGGGATAAAGGGGGTTAGTTTATGAGGAAAGAGTAAGCAGGATGGATCTTTGCCATTAGACTTTTGAAGATTGAGGTGATATTATTGAAAAATTGAACATTCTGAATGGCCTGCTTCTACTTTTTTAGCTTTGAGTTTCGGAATAGTTGGGAGATTAGAACAGGGGTGATAACTGTCTTAAATCAGACCACACAACATTAAGCCCCTAGTCTCTCCTTTATCATCACTCCCCTCTTTAGAGTCATAGAGGTTTACAGCATGGAAACAGGCCCTTTAGCCCAACTTGCCCATGCCACTCTTTTTTTTAACCCCTAAACTAGTCCCAATTGCCTGCATATCTGTCGATACCCATTTTATTGTCTGAACACTTATAAAAAGACAAAATTGTAGTAGTAGGGGTAGTAACCTCTACTACTACCTCTGGCAGCTTGCTCCAAACATTCACCAGTGTTGATTTGTATGTATTCCCAACACCTCTCCTTCACCTACCACAGGGCCAGACCGTAACTTGTTTTTATGGTTTTCTTTCAGTATATTGACCTTTGCTCTTTACCGACAACACGTTCTGCTATCTAATCTTCACGCCAGTGTGGAGTTTGCACGTTCACAGAATCCCTACAGTGCAGAAGGAGGCTATCCAGGCCACTGAGTCTGCAATCCCACCCAGACCCTATCTCCTCTTAGTTACCCTGCTAATCCCTCGAACCTATCACATCCCAGGGAACTAAAGGTTAATTTAACATGTCCAATCAACCCAACCCACACATCCTTGACTGTGGGAGGAAACCGGAGCACCCAGAGGAAACACACGAAAACACAAGGAGAATGTGTAAACTCCACACAGACCAAAATTGGGAATCAAACCCAGGCCCTGGATCTGTGAGGCAGCAATGCTAAACACTATGCCATTGCAGTGCTCTCCCCAAGTTTGCGTGACCTTCCTCTGGGTGGTCCAGTCCCCTCCCACAGCCCAAAGACGCTTTCTCCGTGTACGGAGAATGACTTGGTGGGTGACCCAGTGGCAGTGTCAGCGTTCTAAACCAAAGTTACAGACCTTGGATAAACAAGGGTTTGACTGTTGATTCAGTGAGTCAGATTATGTGTGATAGGAAGACTGTGGTGGCCTGGGAGTGGGCCAATGAGCTGAAAGGCACTGTTCATTGGAACTGCTGGCACTCGGTGTCACAGTCATACCTCTTCTTCCTGAAAACAGAGACTCCAGGCAAGCTCATCGGAGACTTGATGACTTTTCCCCATTCTCTGACCTGAAACGCTATGTCAAATTACAATCCCTTCTCCTCTACTTCCATCTAACCACCCACCCTTGGCTCTCTGTTCATTCCAAAAGAGATCCCTGACCCTCCCACCCTTCATACGTAAAGCATGCTTTTCATGTAGCTAAGTGGGGCAAAAAGCTTGGATATAATCTTAGCTGAAATTTTTGATTTGATTTATTGTCACACGTATTGTGATACAGTGTAAAGTATTGTTTCTTGAGATGAGAGGAGGATTTCTACCAACCCTTTTCCTTTCCATCTAATGTTAACAAATTTGGGGGAAGAAAACGGGAAATGGGATATAGAAAACAGAAAATTTGACAAACTTCCATATATAAGCTTCTGGGTCATTCTAGATTCTCTCTTTGACATTGTGCCAGAAATTCACACAAACTTCCACCATGAAAACTTGCTACATCAGATAGCCATTATCTTCTAAACGTAGGCAATGTTATTTACAGGAATTAGACTTGTGGCCCAGAAGAGGTCACGGCTGCAGGAGGCAGCTGACTGTGCTCTGATCCAATAAGGTGGGATGAAGAATATGTTGCAAGTGTGACAAAATAATGTAAAAACTATTTTCTGTTGGTAGGAAGTATGTATGCTGGAAACGATCTTTTCATCTCAGATTCAATTCCTTACTTGTCCACTGACTCGGAAATCTGCTCGTCTGACAGCAGAAGAGTAACTGCAACCTCTTAAAACCTACTTAATGAATCAAGCTGCATATTTATAAACTAGAACTCACTGGAGCATTAAAGGTTACAATTGAATACCAGATGGAAGAACACGAGACTACATTCAAGCAAAAGCTGAAGGCAGCAAACAGCACAAAGTGCTGCAGAAAAAGGTAATTGTAGAAAATAACATAAATCAGACAGTATAGGACAAAAGGGTCATGCGCAAAACGGCATATTTCACTTAATGCTCTGAGTATAAAAGATTGTCAAGTGGATCAGACAACTGTATAGCATACTGCATTAATTAACAGTTGGAAGCTATAACTGGAGGAGGCAGATGAGCAGAGTGATGTTTGTTATTTGTTTTTTTTATCTGGTGAAGCAGGAGCAAATACCAATGGGCACGGTCAAGATTTAAAAGGCAAAAGAAGGCTCCGAGTTTCAGGAATAAACCAACCAGTGGGGTAAGGAGACGGTAAGCTAGCCTGCACATGAGACAGTGAGCCAGCCTGCCCGCCCATGAGGGAGCGAGCAAGGCAGTGCGCAAGCCAACCAGCCAGCCTGTGAGGGAGCGAGCCCACATGCGAGAGAGTGAGCCAGCCTCCTCCGCCCCTCCCCCCATGAGGGAGCACGCAAGGCCGCATGTGAGGGAATGAGCGAGTGAACGATACCGCGTGTAAGGAAGCTTCTGATGGCAAAGCAACTTCAGCTGTATTCCTGGTCTAGATTGGGGGGTGCTGTTATCAGTTGTTATAAGTGACCTCAACATACTTTCCTGAGGTGGGACCGGGCAGTGGCGGACAGTGGGTGGTGGTGGGTTGGATGAAGAGGAGAAAAATAAAAAGGTCGCAACTTTCCTATTCCAAATCTAATAATCACCGATGTAGTAAAAACAAAGTTTTGGAGAAACTCATCATGTCTGGCAGCATCTGTGGAGATAGAAACAGGTTTTGCCTCCTATGTGACCCCTCTTTGGAAGAGGTCATATTGGACTTGGAACATTTAGTATGTTTCTCTCTTCACAGATGCTGACAAACTTTCTGATTTTATTTCAGATTTCCGGCATCCATAGATGTAAAGTCTGTGTGGACGAGTGTGTGGGTCCACTTGCCTGGATATCAGCCAAGAACAGAATTATGCTAAGCTATAAAACCTCCCATGACCAGATAGCTTGCTGTCATTAACTGTTTAGGGTCAAATGTAAATAATGCTCAAGCAAGGCACCGGATGACAAAGGTGAAACAGCAAATCAGCAGAGAGAAGAAAACGTACATTTAATATATGGCCATCCTTTGGATCGCACTTGTGCTGGCCTAAGTCACACCGTAAGAAGTCTGACAACACCAGGTTTAAGTCCAACCGATTTATTTGATAGTAAACTCACAAGCTTGAGGTTCCCCTCTTCGTCAGGTGAATGGAGAGTTGCTGAGGCCAGAACTCTCCATTCACCTGACGAAGAGGGGAACCTCGAAAGCTTGTGAGTTTACTATCAAATAAATCAGTTGGACTTAAACCTGGTGTTGTCAGGCTTCTTACTGAGTTTACCCCAGTCCAACACCAGCATCTCCACATCATGACTGAGTCACACCGCCAGAAACAATGGCATATCAATCAATAGTATGCTGTGCCATACAGCTGTTAAGCCATCTGAAAACACACAATCCCACTGGGCCAAATGGCCTGTATTAACTAGATTAGAGGTGAAGAATTTACCTGAGTGCCCGGCTCAATTTCTCATAGTTCATGGTGGGCTTGTTTTTACGTTGACCCCACTTCTGGGCTACCAACTCTGGCTGGTTCAGCTTGAACTCCCCTTCGTCCCCAACCCATGAAATGCAGTCTCGTGCATCCTTGTCTGTCAGAAGCTCCAGCAGGAACTGCCAGAGCTGGATCTGCCCATTGTTACCTGAAGGCAAATACAGCAAACAACTCATTATCAAAGACATTTCTGCATTACTATATACAGGATATCAATCATCTTAGCATTTTTGGATGTATATCTAGTAGCTCTTCAAACATGGGCAGCACGATGGTATGGTGGTTAGCCATAGTGACTGTAGGAGTTTGCATGTTCTTGTGTCTGCGTGGGTTTCCTCTGGGTGCTCCTGGCCCCTCCCACAGTCCAAAGATGTGTAGGCTAGGTGGATTGCCCATGCTAAGTTGCCCCCTGGTGTCCCAAGATGTGTAGGTTAGATGATTAGCCATGCTAAGTGTGTGGGGTTATGGGGATAGGGTGGGAAGATGGACGTGGATAATATGTTCTTTTAAAGGAGTTGCTGCTGACTCGAAGAACCAAATAGTCTTTTCTGCACTGTACGGATTCTGTGATTCTATGGACAATTAAGATCCAGAGGGCACTAACAGCCAACTGTGTAATGTGGATTTGAGCTACATGTACTTCAAATTCCCTTCCCCTCTGGATTTTAATCAAGTGGCTTTGTGTGGACATTTCTTCGGTGTTTGCCTGCCAATTGCCAAATTTGTTGATTTTAATTTCATAAATTGCTATAGGAGTTGAACTCGTTATCTCTGGGCTGTTCGCCAGATGGGTATTTACTTCATTCATTTACAGAATGTGGGAGTTATGGGTTAGGCCAGCATTTACTGCCTAACCTAATTAGCCTTCAGAAGGGGGTGCTAAGCTGCAGCCTTGAATTGCTGCAGTCTGTGTGGACTCAGTATTATATATCCAGTGCTGTCAAGGAGCGAATTCCAGAATGATGGCTTCCCCTCGGTGGCTTTAAGTTAATATAGACTGTAAGGAGTGGAGACTTAGTACCAATCCAACGTAGCACTCCATTGGTTACTGCCTGCAAACTTTTATCCCATTTATCCCAACTTACTATTTCTTGTCTGCTAACACGTTCTCCATCATGCTGATATATTACCTCAACTCCAAAGCCCTTATATAGTCTATTAGCCTTTGAGGGGCACAGGGGGCAGCGATTCAGCTCATCATGCTTTTCTGGGCTCTTTATTTTACAGGATACAGAAATGTGTAGCTTGCATTAATATGCCATCTTCAACATAGAAAACATCCAGGAAGAAGAGGGGGAAATTAATGGCATAAAAGGACAGATGCCAAGCCACAACAGAAGAGGTAGGAAAAGTGCACAAAAGTCTATTCAAAAAGATGAACCCCAAAAATATCTTTAAAGATAAAGACAGAAGTGAAGAGGATAAGGAGTTGAGGCATCTGAAGGTTCTGCCATTAATTGGAGAGGGGGAATGCATTCAATGAACAAAAGACCAGAGTTTGAGGATCAGTGGTGACAGTAGAAAATGGGAAGCAGTTGCCTAGAGACTCTGCCATTAAAAGCGTGACAATGAAACAGTGGCGAGAGGAAATGCTACTGTTGGAGGTGCCAAGTTAAGACCGAGACGAAGGAGGATCTCTTTCCTCAGGAGTTTGAGTGCCTTTGGAACTCCTTAGCCACAGAGATCTTTGGGGGTAGAATCTTTGTGCATGTATATTTAAGGCTGAGGGTAGATTCTTGATCATTAAGGGAGTCAAGGATTACTGGGAAAGAACAGAAAAGTAGATGTGAGGAATGTCGGATCAGCCATGATCCTACTGAATGGTGCAGCAAGCTTGAGGGGCCGAATGGCCTACTCCTGTTCCTATTTATAAGAACATAAGAAATAGGAGCAGGAGTAGGCCAACTAGCCCTTCGAGCCTGCCCCATCATTCAATAAGATCATGGCTGACCTGTCGTGGCTCAGTTCCACATTCCCGCCCTCTCCCCATAACCCTTAATCCCCTCTCTTATCAAAAACCCATCAACCCGCGTCTTAAAAATATTTAGCGAGGTAGCCTCCGCCACTTCAACAGGCAGAGAATTCCAGAGATTCACCACCCTTTGAGTGAAGAAGTTCCTCCTCAACTCCGTTCTAAACCGCCCCTTTATCTTGAGGCTGTGCCCCCTAGTCCTACTGTCCTTTCTGAGCGGGAAGAGTCTCTCCACCTCTATCCTATCCATCCCATTCATCATCTTATACGTCTCAATGAGATCTCCCCTCATTCTTCTAAACTCTAACGAGTACAAGCCTAATTTATTCAGCCTCTCCTCATAGCTCAACCCCCTCAACTCTGGCATCAGCCTAGTAAACCTCCTCTGCACTCCCTCCAAGGCCAAAATATCCTTGCGTAAGTACAGCGCCCAAAACTGCACACAGTACTCCAGCTGCGGCCTCACCAATGCCCTATACAGCCGCAGCAAGACCTCCCTACTTTTATATTCAATCCCCCTCGCTATGAAGGCCAGCATCCCATTCGCCTTCCTGACCACCTGCTGCACCTGCAAGCTGGGTTTTTGCGACTCATGCACAAGGACCCCGAGGTCCCTCTGCACCGTCGCCTGCTGCAGTTTTTCTCCACGTAAGTAATAATCCTTCCTACCATTATTGTTATGGAGCACCAGTAGATACAGGCAGGAAAGAAAAGGGAAACTTGTGTAAGTTGAGTCATGAGCTAGCTAAATGGCAGCGAAGCATGCACGAGGGGCTGAACGGATGACTACTGCGACGATTAACATTGTAGTATTCTGATATTGCTCTAGGATCATCACTTTATCACCAAAACCCATTTGCTGCAATAATATCTCCTTACCCGTTCTATTCCCAGGTGAGCTTCTGTCTTCCCCAGAGATCCTTGGAGCACGTGGGACTTTGGCAGACTTGGGTGTTCCAGCGAAGACTTTGATGGTGGTGGGAGTTGATGACTGCACGGTTGCAGGAATTATTTGGACAGCTGAAAAGAAAGCATCACGTTTAAATGAGCTGCAGCAGGCAGATGGTGCACAGAGCCTCACTTCTACTGTTCCTGGCAATGTTCAGCTCACAAAATGAAATCTATAATTTACAGAACAGTGTTTGTACACTACATGGACAATTGATAAAGGTGCTTAAATTACAATAGCTCTTTCCCTTTCAGCAGCGGTCTCTTAAAATCAACAATGTCTGTCACTCTTGTAAAGAATGAAAAAGCATTTCTGTGACCTGGAGCTAAAAATTTACAACCACCTTCCAATCGTTTTTTTCACTAAAGAGCAATCAAAGTCTGACTGACCTCAGGCTTTACTTACTTACATAAAGTAGACTAGGCATTAAAGGCACAAGATACATTAAACACAGGTTCACTAACAGAATACCATATTGTATGGCTATACAGTAAAACACTCCTTTTATAAATTGTACATCACACTCCGAGTATTGCTGCACAGTATTTTTGCCTTTCATTTCAGTTGCTCTGTATCGGTGTTTATTTACGAGTTGCCTCCTTTCCTCCTTCAACTCATCCCAACAACATACCTTTTTAATCCTTTTCGACTCACACACTTTCATCCAGCTTCCACTTAAATGGCACACTTTGCTACCCCACACAACATACAGCATAGAAACAGGCCGTTTAGCCCTGTTGGTCCATGCTGGTGCCTTTTAGCATCTTTCTTCATTTCACTGTTAGTATAAGGTTTTATTTCCTTCCATCTTGTGCTTATCTTGCTTCCCCTTAAATACATCTATATTATTCACCTCAACTGCTCCCCGAGGTATCAAGTTATGCATTCTCACCATGCTCTGTATAAAGAAATGTCTTCTGAATTCCCCAAGTGATTTCTTGGTGGCTATCTTATTCTGATGGGCACTAGTTCTGCTCTTCATCACAAATGTAAATACTCTCCGTAGCTAATGGATTTACTTAACCTTATATGAGAACATTCGTTTAACTTTTTAAACAGCAAAATTTAAGACTAGGCTGCAATTTATCAAAAGAAAAACAGCACTACTCCTCAAGTGTCCATTACTCATTGTAAAAGGTTCACTTGGAAGCATCCCACAAGGGGAGGTTCCTGGCGCTTTGAAACTTGCTGACTGCAACAATATCCAAAAGCAACAACAGCTTGAATCCAGGCCAGACTGATGGATTGAAAGTCTCCTCCCATGAAACTAGTCTCAACTCCTTTTCAGTGGACATAAATAACCATCTCAAGAGATCACTGAGGCACGACATCCTGACCTTTTTCACCTATATAGCACAGCTGCAACTGGGTGCAAATACCTTGCTTGAGCAATAACCCAAGCCTAGATTTCTGGTTTTCATGAGAAAGGGAAAGGACAAATTTAACGTGTTCCTCACAAACACTAGAAATACCGTAATCGTGTGCAACACAGATGAGGCCCTTGTCACCACTTACACAAAGGGCTAAACAATGGTTAGCACTGCTGCCTCACAGCACCATGGACCCGGGTTTGGTTCCAGCCTTGAGTGACTATGTAGAGTTTCTATGTCCCAGTGTCCGGTTTCCTCCCACATTCCAAAGATGTATAGGTTATGTTGATTGGCCATGCTAAATTGACCCTTAATGTCCCAAGATATATAGGTTAGGGGGATTAGCAGGGTAAATAGGTGGGGTTATGGGGATAGGGCCATTGCTGCTTTTATTTCATCTCTCCTTTTGGACATGGACTCAAGCCCCTGGATGTGGAGTTCATGAAGGCTATACACAATAAAGGTAAGAGTCAGTGCAGACTTGATGGGCTGAATGGTCATCTTCTGCACTGTAGGGATTCTATGAAATGCATAATGTATCAAACGTACCCAAAATACTTCACAAGCCTGACTACAACAAAAACACAATACAGACTTAAAAGTGCGAACCAGATATGAACAAATCACCTGCTCATCAATAACATAGCAAATTTAAAAGCCTTATGCAGACAGTCATTTATGCAGCTGATAACAGTTGAAAGGTTGTGAAAATCAATACAGAACCATTGTAAAACATAGCTGTGCACTGGCCAAGTGAGCAGGGGAGGGGGGGCTAAACAGGAGTTACAGCAACAGATACACAATGTATATTCTCATCCTCATATGGAAGGCCGTACTTTGAGTTAAGTACTCACGTTGGTCAATGGTAACGGTTGCTATTTCACCGGTGTGCTCCTGGCTTGCTAACACGTCTGTAAGGCAGAAACAGGTTTCATTCATCCATTCATTCACTTACCAAAGCATTTGAATCCTATTCTCTAGAAACATCTGCCAAAGTATTTCACTATACCCCATATATAGACTTTATGTTATGGATACAAGATTTTATTCAATCAATTTAAGTGTTAGCCTCAATCATAGCTCTGTGCTGACAAGATCCTCAACAAGGATGACTGAGATGCTGGAATTAGGCTCCATAACCCCAATGGGCAGGGTTGGTTTTAGGGGACAGCAGGATGTTGGAGATGAAGAACCTATCAGGGCCACTGCAGAGGGAGATGCACATTTTTTGGGGCACTCGCATCTGTTTGACAGGTTTTTATTCCAATTCAATCAAATCAAGTCCAATTCAGAGTCTCAACAATTTGAGATATTCCCGATCCAAGCTGACAAGACAGGGCTCTCACCTCCTGTCTTGGGCTTGATCTACATGGTCCAAGCTGATTGGAGTAGGTATAGCTCCTCCTCCAAGGCTTGACCGGTGTCCCAAACCTGTGACCTCCATCACCAAGATGGACAAGGGCAGCAGGCATCTTGGAACACCATTGCTTCAAGGACCCTTTAAGTAACAATACCTGACTTGGACAAACATCATTCCTTTTTCATTGTCATTGGCTCAAACTCCTGGAGCTGTCTAATGAGTCATGAGTATGGGAGGAACTTCACCACACTGACTGCAGTGGCTCATCACAACCTTCTCAAGAGCAATTAGGGATGGATATAAATGTTGACCTTGCCAGCCACAACCAATCTGCAAGGGTGAATTCAAAACCTATATATAGCGCATGTATGTCCGACACGACAGCGCAGGGTCGTTGAGCAGAGACTGATAGCCAAGTTCTTCACAAATGAGGGTGGCCTCAACCGGGATCTTGTGTTCATGCCACACTATCTGTAACCCCCATGACTTGCAAAATCTCACTAACTGTCCTGTCTGAAGACAATACACATCTCTTTAACCTATGCTCAACACTCTCTGCACTCACATTGTCTGTATCTTTAAGACTTGATTTGCTGTACCAGTCCAATGCCAGCATCTCCACAGCAGGACTGGGATTAGCAGTGGTGTTAGCCACACACAATGGTCAGTCCTCAAAATGTTGCTAGGGGTTTGGTAGGGAGAACACCAAAATCCAATCATTAAGTGTGTGTGGCTACTGAGCTGGGACAGGCTTTGTTGCAACACCTGGATATATCATGGACTCTCAGGAAACTATAGGTGGTCCGGTTTCCTCCCATAGCCCAAAGATGTGCAGGTTAGGTTGATTGGCCATGCTAAAATTGCCCTTAGTATCCTGATATGTGTAGGTTAGAGGGATTAGTGGGTAAAATATGTAGGGATGTGGGGGTGGAACCTGGGTGGGATTGTGGTCAGTGCAGACTCGATGGGCCAAACGGCCTCTCTCTGTACTGTGGGGTTTCTATGATTTCTATGTCTGTGTGGGTTTCCTCCGGGTGCTCCGATTTCCCCTCAGTCTGAAAGACATGCTGGTTAGGTGTATTGACCCAAACAGGTGCCAGAGTGTGGCGACTAGGGGAATTTCACAGTAACTTCATCACAATGTTTTTAATCGGGAGAAGGCAGGAAGGTAAGGTTGAAGTTAAGATGGGCGGAGCAGGCTTGTGGGGCTGAGTGGCCTACTCCTGCTCTTAATTTGTCTATTTGTATGCAAGAGAGAGGAAAAACCAATCATTGAAAACTAATTGTTCAACGGTGGGCAAGAGAGCAAGGAAAAAATAAACAGGACAAAACTGACAGTGAACAAAATTCTAAGCATAATGGAAACAAACCAGAGACAAAAGTACAGATAAACCATGTTTGTGGCTAAAAGTCATGACGTGGGTACCTGACGAAGGGGCTAACCCGAAAGCTTGCGAGTATATTATCAAATAAATAGGTTGGACTAAAACCTGGTGTTGTCAGACTTTTTACTGTGGCTAAAAGGACAGATTTAGTTAACTTGGGGTTTGTGTCAGTTTTATTATGAGTGACATAATGTCACTCTCTTTCAAAACAAGTTCAATGATCAAAATTCTAATCTTCAGTCATCTGGCAAATGCATTCATTACACTTTAAGATTTATTTGTTACACAGATTTACTCACACTTCCTCAGCAATTCCAAATGGCTCCACAGAATTTCTCCTTTTGGTACTCTCTGCAGGAATTCATCCTGGCTGAGGGCACACAGGTCCTTTCCCAGGATGTTCAGATCCTTCACATCCACATCAACCATGGCAAACTCCTTCATTACCCACACTGCCCAATGCAACACCTGGTCCACTGACCACTGAATTGGATCTAGAGCAAAAAAAGGGAAACAACCAGGTGAAATGCATGCAAAGGATGTAAATTCTCAGACATCCTATTTAAAGGTGGAATTAATTCACACATAACCTCTGCAACTGTCTCATAGCTCAGAGAATAGAAACATCGATTTCAAAAAGCAAAAGCTTTTTTATGAGTGGAAAGTTTTTGATGAAATCAAAAGGAAAGTTTTAGCAGTAACACTAGATATATTCCACATTAAAAGTCAGACTGTCAGAAGTGATCTTTACCTAAAACTGAAGATAGATTCATGAAGGATTTCACTCCACCCCCATGCAAGTGACCTTCTGTCTCCAGCTTCAGAATAAATTCACCACTATGCATGGTCAGTAATCCTTCTGCAATAACACTGAGTGGAATTTAATAGGGTCTCAATCATTGGTGGGAGCTGACAGTTACGCACTCACCAGAAGCTTTGGATCGACAAGGGTCTCCTGGCCAAAAATGAGCAAGGACAAGATGGGCGTTGTGAGGGCAGGGAGGGTGAGAAGAAAAGGCAGGAACACAGCTCTCAACAGGGACCACGCTTTTCAATATTGCGTCCCTCAATCACAGTGTCTTTGACCAAAGTCCCACACCCTTCCTTAAGGACCAGTTTAGGGTCATTATGTGGGCATTAAAGGGCTTAACAAGATGTGGAGACTGCACATGAATCTTCTCATCCTGGGTTCAACTGGGGCAGAGGTAGAAAGGTGACAGCCCCTCTCTCACCTCCTGACTTGCAGCAGGGGAGGGCATTAACTTCTATCTTGTCAGTGTATCCGCACCAAACGAACTGCAGCAGTTCAAGATGGCTTACTACTACCACCGTCTAAAGGACAGTCAGGGATGGGCGCTAAATGCTGGTCTTGCCAGTAGGAATAAAAATAATAAATAAATCTAAGAGCATTTTGAATTTTTTTATGACTTTTTAGCCAACAGATGGAGTACCTGCTGTGACACTGGAAAGCAAGACAGGAAGTCATTTAGCAAGTTTTTATTTATTTATTCATTTTAAGGGATGTGGGCATTGCTGGCTGGGCCAGCATTTATTGCCATTCTTAACTGCCTCGAGTTCAGAGGGCATTTATTGTCAACCACATTGATGCAGATCTGGAGTCATAAGTAGGCCAGAACAGGTAAAGACGGCAGATTTCCTTCCCTAAAGGGCATCTGTGAACCAGATTGTTCTCAATGGTTTTATGGTCATCATTAGGCCTGTGACTGCAATTTTTTATTGAATTCAAATTTCACCATCTGCTGTGGTGGGATTTGAACCCGAGTCCCTACAGCAGTGCCCTCAGTCTTTGGATTACTAGTCCAGTGACAATATAATTAGGCCGCTGCCTCTCCCTAAACTCTGAGTGGGAACATTGTATTCTGGCCTGGACTGTTATCAAGTTGTGTCTTTATTTGAGTCTTAACAATATTTGGATAAAAAATACATGCATGGTCAGAGACTGGAAACAAAACTGGCTAAATTTCCATCATTACAGACCAGACACAGACACTGTTACACTTGGAGAGGTAGGTCATGTTATAGAGGTCTAGGACATGCAACCGATGTTGATGAGTCATTGTGAGAATAAATTACTGAAACCTCCTACACGGCTTTTAGAAAGAGAAGTGGACCAAAACAAGCATTTTCCAAATTGATGGTTTGGCTTGAATCCCCTGCCAAGTGGTTGACTCACTGACACCCAGGGAGCCAATGCCAGCAGTCATTTCATACCACACTCAACTAGCCATTGTGTGCGCGCCTCAGCTCAGAGTGTTAAGAGGCCATTTGACTAGGAGAGGCTGCACAGCAGAGCTTGATCATATCCTCAAATGCAATTTCAGTGGTAGTAGCTTGCTTGTGAGTGAAAGCGAGACCCTTGCACGTTTTCTGGTCTGGATAACGAGAGCAAAGGAAGCATTTCAACCCTGTTTAATGGCTAGCCAGATCAGTTAAAAAAAACTTGAGGGGTGTGCAGAAAAGATTTCGACACTAATGCACTCGGCTGGAGTTCCAGGATATGGATTAATGCCGCATTTCCCACCAGACTGTGAGTTCCTGACCTCAACCAGGATGTCGTGATACAGCTGGAAGTGAAAGGCGGCTAAAACTGGGAGTCAGTTCGATTCATTGTCCGTCAATCACCACTTGGGGCAGTGGCAAGAGAACAGATTTCTAATGAATTCCCTCGGCTAAGGAAACGCCATGAATTTAGCAAGAGGAAGAAACGAGGACAAAGAGAAATATACAAAAAAAATTATAATGGTGATCATTAATGACTAGCTATCAGCTGACATATGAATTGCCTCTTGTAAAATGTTTGTCGTCAGTTAGTAATCAAGATTTTACTACATTAAAGGCAGTATTTATATATAAGTTGTTGCTGCTCTGATATTTTATTCAAAGTTTCTAAATACTGCCAAGAACATGTCAAAGTGAAAAACAGTATCTGTTAGTTGTAAGGTTCTGTTCTAAAGGACAATGGAGGGGTTCAGGCCTGCTTCACAGCATGAAATTACCTCCGAATTATCAGTTTTATTCAGAAAACCCCTGCACATCTGATACTGGAAACAGAACATTGCTAAACTAGTATACTGGAGGAGTTTTCACACCATGGGAACAATGCTCACATTATAAAGGTAAAGGCAGCTCTTTTTTTGTTTATTCTTAGATGCTGGTATTGTGGACTAGGTCACCACATGTTGTCCATCCCTAATTGCCTTCGAGAAGCTGGCAATGGAGAGCTGCCTCATTGAATCACTGCGGTGTAGGAATATTCATAGTACTGTCTGGGAGGGAGTTCAAGGATTTTGACCCAGCGATAGTGAAGGAACGACAATGTAGTTCCAAGTTAGGATGATATGTGGCTTGGAGAGGAACTTACAGGTTCTAGATGCCCCTTGCATCTGCTGTCCTGTCCTTCTAGGTTGCAGATGTGGAAGGTGAGGTTGAAGGAGGCTTGGCAAGTTGCTGCAGTGCCTATTGATGCCACTGTGTCTCGTTAATGAAGGTTTAAAATGGTGAAATGGGTGTTGGTCAAATGGACTATTTTGTCCTGAATGGTGTTAAGCTTCTTGATTGGTATTGGAACCTCACTCATTCAGGCAAGTGAAGAGCATGCCATCACACTCCTGACTTGTGCCTTGTAGATGGTGGACAGGCTTTGGGGAGATGAATTACTTGTCACAGAATTCCCAGTCTCTGTTCTGCTCTTTCAGCCATCGTATTTATATGGCCAGTCCAGTTCAGTTTCTGGGTGTTGACACTGGGGGATTAAGTGACAGTGGTGCCATGGATGTAAATGGGATACAAAACTTACACATCTCAGGAATAACGGAGTAGTTGAGGATGATAGCACTAATGGGAAGCTGTAGAAGTATTGAGGGAGAAATAGGAGGATAGGTTAATAGGGTGAACTGAACTATGGTGGAAGACGACCCATGTGCAACATAATTATTGGATAAATCAAACAGACCGAGAGTCCTGATTCTGTGCTGTACATTCTGATTACATGGAAAGTAAAGTCAGTTCAGTACCATATGGTATTCCAAGATGCTCCTGCTCTTTCCGATAACCCTCGAGGGCTGCAGCCCATCGCGTCACTTGCTCAGATGTCTCATCTGGTATTGCTGTCAGTTGTTTTGATCCATCCAACGTTATCACCTGTGCTTCCTCCACAAGCTGGGCCTCGGCACCCGCCTGATGTGCTGCATCTGGGTCAATTACGACTTCAACCGTTTCAACCGGCTTAACAATCTCTAGGATGTTCAACTTTGGTTCCACTCCTGCTAAAAATAACAATGCTTAAACAAAAGTAATTGCGGAAGACACGCGTCCATCCCCAGTAACAAGGTAGTCAAGCAAACTACAGGACGATATTAATCAATTTGCAGAATGAACATGTAACTGGGGTCAAACTTTAACCCAGAAAAGTCTGTGGTGATGCCGTTTAGCAGGAAGACTAAATAGCTTCTGTGCTCTTTGGAAAATAAGAATCTAAATGGGATAGGGAAGTTATACAAAACATTAGTAAGGCCACACTTGGAATACTGTGTACAGTTCTGGTCACCCTATTATAGAAAGGATATTACAAAACTAGAAAGAGTACAGAAATGATTTACTAGGATGCTGCCGGAACTTGATGGCTTGAGTTATAAGGAAAAGCTGGACAGACTGGGATTTTTCTTCCCTGGAGCACAGGAAGCTTAGGGGCGATCTTATAGAGGTCTATAAAATAATGAGGGGCATAGATCAGCTAGATAGTCAACATCTTTTCCCACAGGTAGGCAGTCTAAAGCTAGGGGGCATAGGTTTATGGTGAGAGGGGACAGATACAGAAGGATACCAAGGGATAATGTTTCCCCACACAGAGGGTAGTGAGTGTCTGGAACAAGCTGCCAGAGGTAGCAGCAGAGGGAGGTACAATTTCGTCTTTTACATAGCATTTAGACAGTTACATGGATAAGTTGGCTATAGAGGGATATGGGCCAAATGCGGGCAATTGGAACAAGCCTGGCGGTTAAAAAAAGGGCGGCATGTACAAGTTGATCCAAAGGGCCTGTTACCATTCTGTAAATCTCTATTTATGAAAGAAATCTGGGAGCATAGAAGGACAAATCATTAAAGATAGTGACATGAGTTAATAAGGCCATAAAATAACAAAGGATCATTTCTGGAGCGATGGATTAGACTTGTAAAGAACCTCAGCTAGAACTCACTTTGAATGGTCTTACAGTTCTAGTTTTTATATTAAACAAATGAAAGAGAAGGACTGGAGAAAGCTCAAGAAAGATTTACAAAGTTGATACCAGTCCTGAGTGGTTTCATATGCATTAGGAAAAGCTGAATAACTGGGGGCTCTTTTCCCATTCAGAAGACAGATGGTATCCCCACATATTTACCCCACTAATCCCTCTAACTGATCACATCTCGGCACACTAAGGGTTAATTTAGCATGTCCAATCAACCTAACCAGCACGTCTTTTGGACTGTGGGAGGAAACCGGAGCACCCAGGGGAAACGCACGCAGACACAGGGAGAAGGTGCAGACTTCGCACAGATAATGACCCAAGTCGGGAATTGAACCCGGGTCCTTGGAGCTGTGAGGCAGCAGTGTTAACCATTGTGCCGCTTTATCCCAGGAAAGCGGCGAGCTCAGTTTCCTATCTAGGCCAAACTAACTGATCTCATCCAGGGCTCCTGTCAGAGAGTTGCTATTGTTTCAATGCTCCTGGGCTAAGCAATGGGAGACTAAACAAATGGTGATTGTAAAACAAATTTATAGCCTACAGGGAAAAGTCTGGAAAGCTGCTTTTACATCTGTTGTTAGTGCCGTCATGTTTTTTTTGGGTCTTACTGGCGACCAGCCTTGGCAAACCCAGCAAGTTTAACTTGGGGCTGTCACCAGCAGTGGCACTAGTGTCCTATTTATATAGGATTATAGGCAAATTAGGATGCAATTCTGATCACGCTCCTTATACAGGTCCAGTAATGCTCCTGACAGCTGGAGGGAGGTGGATGACGAGGAGGTGGAGAGCAAAAAACTAAAAGAAGAAAAAAAAATCTGGGAACATGCCAATAAATTTCTGATTAGGCTTCCTTCAATCAGTCTGGTTAGGTCATGCTTCCTGAATAGGAAAAATATGTCTGTTTTTAGGCCTTGAACACAGCACGTAATGCAAGGTCAAGCTGTTCTAAGATTTAGACCAAACGTACCTTGTCTGGAAATGACTTCCACACTGAGTTGAACAGAGCCATCAGTTTTTACTCCTTGGTCAAATAGACTGCGGTTAGGATCCAGCTATAACAGATGATAGGCAAAGCAAGAAACCTTATTAGATTCAAAGGGCATTCCAAATCCAATTCATTAGATATAATTCTACGTCAGAAAGAAAAGCTGATAGTTATACGAGTAGATGTTGGCAATAGAGGCAGAGAACTACTATCCACAGCGCAAAATCAATTGGAGGAGCTAAGATAGGGTTGTAGGACTAGAGTAGGAAGCAAGCAGGCAGCATAGTAGCACAGTGGCTAGCACTGCAGCTTCACAGCACCAGGGACACGGTTCAATGCCCGGCTTGGGTCACTATCTGTGTGGAGTTTGCACGTTCTCCCCGTGTCTGCATGGGTTTCCTCCAGGTGCTCTGGTTTCCTCCCACAGTTTGAAAGATGTGCTGGTTAAGTGCATTGACCTGAACAGGTGCCAGAGTGTGGCGACTAGGGGAATTTCACAATAACTTCACTGCAGTGTTAATGTAAGCCTTACTTGTGACTAATAAAGAAAGTATCCTTTAAGGTAGAATTTAAGGGAGGTAACAAAAGTCAATCAAAGAATCAAGTTTTGAGGAATTGCTGAAGGAGATTCCAAGAGATACAGGCAGAGTATAGGGATTTTTAAAAATAATATTCTTTCATGGGACGGGAGCATCACTGGCAAGGCCAACATTTTGATGGTCATCCTTAATTGCTTTTTAACTGAGTGGCTTGCTAGGCTACTTCAGGGGGCATTTTAGAGATAACTACATTGCTGTGGATTTGGAATCACATATAGACCACGACCAGATAAAAATGGCGATTTCCATCCCTAAATGACATTCGTGAACCAAAAGGGCTTGACAACAATCGTGATGATGATAGTCACCTTTACTGAGGCTAGCTTTCAATTCCATATTTATTAAATGAATTTACATTCCACCACCTGCCATGATGGGATTTGAATCCCTGTCCCCACAGCATTAGCCTGCATCTCTGGATTACTAATCCAGTGACATTTCTATTAAGCCATCATTCCCCCTATAATGTTATGGCGGAAGTCTCAAGCTCCAATACTGGAGCAGAGGGAAAGCATAGTTCGGGTCATTCCGGAAGTGAAAGGAACTTTTAAAGGGGCTTGATAGGAATGATGATGTTGATGATTCAGGAATAGATGTGCTGGAAGAGAAGGAGTCAGTGGAAGACCGTGAAGATAGGGCGTTTGGAATTTAAAACTTAGTAAGGGACATGCTTTGGCAGCATAGGTGGCAGCACACTGGCACAGTGGTTAGCACTGCTGCTTCGCAGCACCAGGGACCTGGGTTCAATGTGTATGTAGTCTGTGTGGAGTTGCACGTTCTCCCTGTGTTTGCACAGGTTGCCATGGTTTCCTCCCACAATCCAAAGATGTGCGAGTTAGGTGGATTGGCTATGTTAAATTGCGCCTCATATCAGAGGATTAGCAGGGTAAATTGCCCTTTAGTATCAGGAGAACCGGGCCCAGGTGGGATTGTAGTTGGTGCAGACTAGATGGGCCGAACGGCCTCCTCATTCACTGTAGAATTCTATGGTGTGGGGTTACGGGAATAGGGTCTGGGTGGGATTGTGGTTGATGCACACCTGATGGGCCAAATGGCCTCCTTCTGCACTGTAGGGACTCTGATTCTATAACAGGATCTGTGAGCATCAGATTCCCATACTGGTCAAGCCTGTAACATTTCCCACATGACATTCTATTTAAAACTAGATTCCTTTCATTTTCCTTTTGGTTGTCCTAGGTTCTGTGCCAACAGTGGCAAGGGGGGGGGTGGGGTGGCTGTGACTGTCAACATCTATCCAGTTTTAACTTTAAGTTTATTTATTATTGTCACGAGTAGGTTTATATTAACACTCCAGTGAAGTTGACGTGAAAATCCCCTAATTGCCACGCTCAAGACGTATGAAGCACTGGGTAAATAGAATTAAGAAACAGATCTACTGCGATCTATTTGAATGGTGGGGCATGGCCAGTGCACCTAACCAGCACATCTTTCGGACTGTGGGAGGAAACTGGAGCACCTGGAGGAAACCCATGCAGACAAGGGGAGAATGTGCAAACTCTGCTCAGAATATGACCCAAGCCAGGACCTGACGGATAGGTCTCTGGAGCTGTAAGAAACAGTGCTAATCATCGTGCTTCCAAAATCCCTGGAAGCAAAATATCAGGAAAGTACCAAGAATAACTCAATTGGAAGCACTAGCTGAAAAGCACCAAACATACCAAATGCCGCAGGATGAACTAGGAGCCCATCAATATAGGAAATTGGACAGCCATATCCTGCCCACAGTCACAGCATGCAATACTCAAAAAATAATGTTGCACTCTTGAGAAAACTTTAATCAAATCTTCTTATTCTTTACCAGAATATCTTGGAGACAAATCTCGTGTGCTTCTAAAGAACACTGAAGGCGTGGCTCTAAGAGCTTCTTGAGGTTGCCAATGGGCTCATTGATGTCTATGGACTGGCTCACAAACTCTGCTGTGGTGATGGTTGTCTGCTCTGCAATGCTGAAAAGCAAATAAAAATGGAATAAGAAGCTTTTTAAAAAGCTTTTCCTAGTCCGTCATTTGAATTGTTCTCTAAAGAACAACTGAGATTGGACTTTTTTCATTTTACATTGCATGCAATCCACATAATAGATGGAAAACACTCATTTCTGCCCTCACCTGTTTAAAGTAGGCCATTCAGCTGCTTGATTTGTTGTACCATTCAAGCTGATCACAGTAGGTCTGTTTTTTAATTCCATTTACCCGCTGTTGCTACATATCGCTCGAGATCCTTAACTGACAAAAATCTATTGATCGCAGTTTTGTAAATTCCAACTACTGCTCCAATCTGCTCTAACCTCCACCTACCCCTTGACCACGCCCTTCCTCACATTCACAGACTCTGGGGAAAGAGAATTCCAGATTTAAAATTTTCTGTAGTATGAGACAGTGCTTCTTGGTTGCACTTCTGAGCAGTTGAGATGTTACTTTATTATGATCTCTTGTTCTTGACTTTCCCCATGGGTGGGGGTGGGGCAGCAGCAGCATGGGGACGAGCGTGGGCACTTCCTTGCACCTTCCCCCTATTGAATACTTGTACATTTTTAACCTCTAGATGAACCCTCAATCTTCGATATGCAAGGGAACACACATCAAGGTTTCAGATATGGGAACAGGTAAGTGAAGGAATATTGCTTGCACCATAAGAGGAGTCATGACATGAAGATATTGGACTGAATTTAAAAGGACCATCATTAAAAAGGTGTATTTGAATTTATGGTCAGTGTTCACAGTGTAAAATAGTCTCCAACCCGCACACTGAGATAGTATTTGAAATCAAGAGACTAGAAATAAAAACATAAAAACTCCTAACCTGACTGGAGGCACACTTTTGAAATTATAGTAAAGGGCCATTGTTGGAAGCAGAGAAGGAGCTTCATTCTTCACCTAACTGTACCTGCTCTGTCCTTGCTGTTACCCCATTGATAAAAGTACCCCATTTCCCAACAGCAGATGATTCCTCTCCATGCAACGAAAAAGATCATTCATTAAAAAAAACACAAATTAAACAAAATCACTGAGCAAGAAGAACCCATACAACATTCAATCAATTGCACTAATCGATACACTTATTGAGAGTGCAGAGTCTGTAGAAACATTTTCCAGTGTACCTCTCTTCTGTGCAATGCCGTTTCTCCTCGCCATCTATTTCTATTTCTATTTCTGCTGATCTCTTTGTCATGGTTGTGGGCTCTGGAACTCACAATCTGCATTTAAAGTAAAGTAAGACATTTTTTAGTAAAGAACGTTCCACGTAATTGATCTGAAAAATGAAACACATATGACATGGTTGGGAAGCTGCAGAATGAAATGTACTATCTGTCAAAATGATCAACTTACAGCTTCCTTATCACAATATCATTTCAAAGTCTTTCCCCTCCCCAATTCTATTCTCATCTTGAAGATGCTGACTGATGTTCAGTTTAGGCTGAACTCTGTGGTGTCTATTTTTCATGCACGACTATTCACGTACACCTTTCAGATGAGATTGAGGCTTGCTTAAGTGAATGCAAAGGATCCTATTGTGAAGCAGGGCCGGGGGAGGTCACCCCAGTGTCCTGGCCAATATTTATCCCTCAATCAACATCGCAAAAACAGGTCACCTGGCCATCATCACATCGCTGCACATCAAAGCCTTGCTGAGTGCAAATTAGCTGCTGTGTTTCCCATTTTAATCACCGTGACTACACCTTAAAAATACTTCATTGGGTCATCCAGAGGTCATGGAAGGTGCTACATAAATGCAAGCAAGTCTTTCTTTTCGACTTGGAAAAACTATGGTCTTTTTAAGGGTTGTATTATTTAGCACTGGATCACTTTGTGTGTTCGTGCACTGACTTATTCACAGGAGTGGGAGTTATGCGGAGGTGAGAGAAAACAGAAGCTCAAAGATATTTTCAGACAAAGGCAACTGTTTACATTTCCACAAATTTGAACAAAGTATTGCTATAATCAGTGCCCTAAACTTTGGGGGGGGTGGGGGTGGTACTGGTGTGCAGAGAGGTGCTTGAGGCATTTCAAAGTGGTCACATTATTTGCTGTTGTACATATTTTCGGATCTACTTTAAACAAAACATTCTCTTTTACATGCTAAATTGGTGATTAATAAGGCAGTTTACCAAAATGTTAAAATCATCAGCAACTGGTTTGCCACAAAGGGTTTAAATAAAATTGTTACAGGATCTACCAACACCTCACTGTCTAAAAACTCCAGCGCTGAATCACACAGATCAAATAGGTGCATCTAGGTCCATGGCAAGTTGCACAACTTTAACTAGGCCAGCAGTTGAGGACACTTCAGCTGGATTAATTTCTCTGGAATTAGGGAAGGAAAAGTGAATTGTATTAAATTTGCCCCAGTTGCAAAGTAGACATTCTTAACTCTCAAGTGTTAACTTTCTGAAAGTACACACAAATGTGGCCATCTTAAGCCTATTTCAAAACAAGTCAAACTTCAAAGGGTTTGCACACTGCAGAGTGTAAACTGAAAGGTTACTGTAAACTCGGATTTTATCAATTTGGTCTGCTACAACTAAAAAATCTAAATACATTGAGAACACCCCAAACATCCACTGTCAAATCATCATCATTGGAAAAAAATCCATCTTGGAGGTGTTGGCAACTCTAATAAGGTATTACATATTACCTATTTAATTGTCCAAAGGATAATAACATGAGACTGCAGTCAGGGGGCAGATCAGGTAGAGGTAATTAGTGAATGGTTTTTTTTAAAATAGCAATCCAGCAGCCATCACAACTTTTTATCTGATGCCAGCTCAGAATTCAGTTTCATCACTTGATGCGGGTAGGCAAGTGGAAATTTAAGTATTCAAGCACTTGGCTTGTTATTTCAGTACTGTAACTGCTAGGTTATCATAACTTTTAGCTTTACAGGTTTAAAAACATGACCACTCAAGTATGGTGACATGCAAATATTCCCAGCACAAAGAAATGGGGCGAAGAGAAAGGGAGACATAAATATGTGAAAACTTCACATCTCCAATCCTTTGATATGAACAAAAAAGCTGCCTTGCTATTTAATAAAAGAAATAGATACTGAGTATCCATACATCTAACTTCTCCATTAATGACTGCAAAGACCTTTCACTGATTACCAACAACCTGCATCTTCAACACCAATCTCATAATCTTGTTCTGCAAATTGCATAACCATGACTGAAAAAAATCCACCTCATTGCCAGTTTGGTTTCACATCTACAAGTTAATAACTTTTATGCGTCCTCTTACAAATTAGATACCTCCAGGTCTCTAATCAGCAGCAATGTTCAATTCTGGTGCAGAAAACAGTTTTGAATCATTATGCACTTGATTAGGGAAAAAAAAAATCACTCCAGGCTTCTTGATGCCACATTTAGTTTATCCAGTGTTTAGCTTAGTAACGCATCAGAAAGGCACAGGTTTGGTCTCTACACTACAATACTAGCACATTTTGACAGCACAAGCACTATAATTAACCACAACATAGCTGGCTTATTGGAGGAGAGTTGGTCAGGGTGGAGAAAGTAGATAGGATTCTAAATTCCGATTGCTATTTTTTGATCTCAAAGAGAAAGTGCACAGGATCAATACTGCTCAAATGAATAGGACGCAAGGTTAAGCACCTGTACTGATTCCAGGGATGAAAGAGTTGATGTATGAGGAAAGATTATACAGTCCGGGCTTATACTTGCTGGAGTTTAGAAGGATGAGGGGGATCTGAACGAGATATATAAAATTTTAAATGGGATTGATAAAGTAAATATAGACCAATTGTTTCCCCTTATGGGGTAATCTAGAACCAGAGGTCACAGAAATAGGTTGAGGCATGGTAGATTTAAAACTGAGATGAGGACATACTACTTCTCACAGAGAGTGGTGAATGTGTGGGACTCGCTGCCCTATAGCGCAGTGGAGTCTGAACCATCGAATAGTTTCAAGAAGGAGATAGATATATTTCTAATAAAAAAAGGAATAAGGGGATATGGGGAATAGATGGAGAGCTAGATTTGAGACCAGGGAGAAATTAGCCATGATCTGATTAAATGACTGAGCAGGTTCAAAGGGCTGAATTGCGTACTTCTGCTCCTAATTCCTATGTTCTGATATACCTGTGGCCAGCTACCCATAACAGTCCTAATTTCCTTAGAGAAATTTACACCCTCTTTGGCAAACCTCAACAAAGGGTCTCCTAAGAGTGCGTCAGATGAATGAACGGGTTGCACTTCACAGTTTACAATTTCCCTACGGGAGACATCAGCATTTAGCAGCACAAGTTAATCACCATAGCTGGGCACACACAATTCAATTAGGGTAACGGGGAGAACAGGGGCTGCATGATCTCCATGCCCAATCTAATCATTTCATGCACATCTTTTCAATAGTCACAAATTGTGTGGTGGCACAGTGATTAGCACTGCTGCTTCACAGTGCCAGGGGCCCAAGTTCGATTCATGGTTTGGGTCACTGTCTGTGAGGAATCATCACATTTTCCCAGTGTCTGTGTGGGTTTCCTCCCTGAAAGATGTGCTAGTTAGGTGGATTGGCCATGCCAAATTCTCCCTCAGTGTACCTGAACAGGTGCCAGAGTGTGATGACTGGGGGAATTTTCACAGTAACTTCATTGCATTGTTATTGTAAGCCTATTTGTGACATTAATAGAAATAAACTTAAAAAAAAACTGTTTATCTAAATTTGGAGCAACTTTCTTCCATTTACAAGCCAAATTTAGGCATCCTTACACGCATGCTGATTTAAACCCTCAGAAATAACCCCAATCTAGTGGGGACCTGAGGTCACTGCAGCAACCTCAGCTGATAAATGGCATTGATTTTTTTTAAAATTAAAGTCAATTGGTTCCACTGTAATTTTCCCTCTCTAGCTTTGAGGCCATTTGAAGCTAATTCACCTGCATTGCAGAGATAATTTACTTTTGGGAGAAAGAGGGAAAAATAAAGAGCATTCTGTAATGTTCACTTGCAAAGCTTAAAGTCAGCAGACACCAACATTAAGTAAATAGCACATAAAGATTCAACAGGGAATGCAGAATGTGGATGTTGCTATCACACAGGGCAGTTGAGGCGAATAGTAAAGATCCATTTTAGGTCACTGTGCGCTGGATTCTACGTGAATGTAAAATAAGTGAATTATCTAGGCCAATATTCCAACAAAGCAGCAGGAGTACTTTGTTATTGGAGGTGCCATCCTTTGGGCAACATATTAAATTGAGACACTATCTGCCTGAACCGGTGGCTGTTAAAGATGCTTGACCTTATTTGAAGAGCAGGGCGTTCTCAAGTTTCCTGGCCAACAATTGCTCCCTCAAGCATCAACAGATTAACCACTTGCTCAACACTCAGCTGCTTACAGGGCACCAGCCTTCACAACAGTCAGTGTGTTCCTTAAATAATCAATTTCACGATCAGACATTTCAGTCCAAAGCATGCATTATTACAAATGCATGTACTGCAGCACTAGCTTGGGCAGAGGTGTAGCAACTCTGCAGCGTTGTACTTAAAAAGAAATCTGAGCACAAATCATGACAATAAAAAAGCGAGGCAAGGAAAAAGTGCAGGAAAAAAAGTGGGAGATGTCCCAAGCGCAGGGTAGGGCAATTTGTTTTGGAACAAGAAAGGGAGGTTAATGATTCCGGTGAAGACACTTTGATAGAATTTCTGATGGCAAATTTGGACAGTGCCTGGAGACATTATTCTGATCTACATAACCAATGACAAACGACTTGGTGTTAAGACGATGGTATGAGTGATTGAAGTAATGAATTTAAATGTCACACTGGAGACATGCTGCACAATAACAGCTGAAGTGCAAGGTTTCCTCTAATGGATTCGAGCGGTTCACATAAGAACATAAGAACATAAGAAATAGGAGCAGGAGTAGGCCATCTGGCCCTTCGAGCCTGCCCCGCCATTCAATAAGATCATGGCTGATCTGTCGTGGCTCAGTTCCACTTTCCCGCCCTCTCCCCATAACCCTTAATCCCCTCTCTTATCAAAAACCCATCAACCCGCTTCTTAAAAATATTTAGCGAGGCAGCCTCCACCACTTCAACGGGCAGAGAATTCCAGAGATTCACCACCCTTTGAGTGAAGAAGTTCCTCCTCAACTCCGTTCTGAACCGCCCCCCCTTTATCTTGAGGCTGTGCCCCCTAGTCCTACTGTCTTTTTTGAGCGGGAAGAGTCTTTCCACCTCTATCCTATCCATCCCATTCATCATCTTATACGTCTCAATGAGATCTCCCCTCATTCTTCTAAACTCTAACGAGTACAAGCCTAGTTTATTCAGCCTCTCCTCATAGCTCAACCCCCTCAACTCCGGTATCAGCCTAGTAAACCTCCTCTGCACTCCCTCCAAGGCCAAAATATCCTTGCGCAGGTGCGGCGCCCAAAACTGCACACAGTACTCCAGCTGCGGCCTCACCAATGCCCTATACAGCTGCAGCAAGACCTCCCTACTTTTATATTCAATCCCCCTCGCTATGAAGGCCAGCATCCCATTCGCCTTCCTGACCACCTGCTGCACCTGCAGGCTGGGTTTTTGCGACTCATGCACAAGGACCCCGAGGTCCCTCTGCACCGTCGCCTGCTGCAGTTTTTCGCCCCGTAAGTAACAGTCCTTCCTACCATTCTTCCTACCAAAGTGGACCACCTCACACTTGCCAACATTAAATTCCATTTGCCATTTCCTGGCCCATTCGCCCAGCCTATCTAGATCCTTCTGCAGACTCTCCACACCCTCCGCACAATTTGCCTTTCCCCCAATCTTGGTGTCATCAGCAAATTTCGACACCCTACACTCGGTTCCCTCCTCCAGATCATCAGTATAAATGGTAAATAGCTGAGGCCCCAGCACCGACCCCTGGGGCACCCCACTAGTCACCAACCGCCAATCCGAATAGCACCCATTGACCCCCACTCTCTGCCTCCTATTTGACAACCAATCCTCTATCCACGCTAACACCCTACCCCCAACTCCATGTCCTCTGACCTTCTGCAGTAACCTCTTGTGAGGTACCTTATCAAACGCCTTCTGAAAATCCAGAAAGACCACATCCACCGGCTCTCCTCTATCCACCGCCCTAGACACATCCTCATAGAACTCCAGTAAATTTGTCAGACACGACTTCCCTTTAATGAAACCGTGTTGCGTCTGCCCTATCAAGCAATTCCCTTCAAGATGCCTCGCAATTTCCTCCTTAATGACGGATTCTAACATTTTACCTACCACAGACGTTAAACTAACCGGCCTGTAATTCCCCGCCTTTTGCCTGGCACCCTTCTTAAACAACGGCGTAACATTAGCCGTTTTCCAATCCTCCGGCACTTCCCCGGAATCCAGCGACGTCTGGAAAATAACCACCAAGGCATCCACTATCACCTCCGCCATTTCTTTCAGAACCCTCGGATGCATTCCATCCGGTCCTGGGGACTTGTCCACAATCAGCCCCTCCAGTCTGTCGCGCACCACCTCTCTAGTAACAGTAATGTCATTAAGACCCTCCAGTCCTACCACCTTTCCATCGCTAACACCCGGCAAATTATTCACGTCCTCCTCCGTGAAGACAGAAACAAAAAAGTTATTCAAGACCTTAGCCATATCCCCATCCCCTACCACTAGCTCCCCTTTCTCATCCGCTAAGGGACCAACGTTCACCCTAGCCAGCCTCTTCCTTTTTATATATTTATAAAAACTCTTGCTATCCTTTTTTATATTAAGCGCTAGCCCAGCTTCATAGCTTCTTCTACCCTCCTTTATCAACTTTTTTGTCAATCTTTGTTGACATTTAAACCTTTCCCAATCCTCTTCTCGCCCACTGCTCTTAGCTACTCTAAATTCCTCCGCTTTTAATTTAACACTTTCCTTCACCTCCTTCGTTATCCACGGCTTATTACCTCTCTTCCTACTGTCCTTTTTAACCATCGGAATAAATTTCTGCTGAGCACCAAGAAAGATCTCCTTAAAGATCCTCCACTGCTCCTCAGCAGACCTACCTTCCAACGCGCTCCCCCAGTCCACATTCGCCAATTCTTCTCTCATCCTACCATACTCCCCTCTATTCAAACAAAGGACGCGTGTCCGGGAACCCACTTTCTCCTCCTCCATCTGCAACAGAAACTCCACCATACAATGATCACTCTCTCCAAGAGGATCCTTCACCTCAAGGTCCCTAATTCTACCCGCCTCATTACATAGCACCAGATCCAAGATAGCTCGCTCCCTCATCGGCTCCAACACACACTGTTCCAGGAAACTATCCCGGCAGCATTCCAAGAACTCCTCCTCGAGCCCACCTCGTCCAACATGGGTCGACCAATCAATATGCAGATTGAAATCCCCCATAACTACTGCCGTCCCATTCCTGCACGCCGCACTTATTTGCGCGTTAACAGCCCGCCCCACCTCCAGATCATTATTCGGGGGCCTATAGACGACACCCACCAGCGTCTTCCTCCCTTTGCTGTTCCTAATCTCCACCCACAACGATTCCACTTTCTGCTCTTTGGCTCCGATATCATCCCTTGCTACCACCTTGATGCTGTCCTTAATCAGCAGAGCTACGCCACCCCCTCTTTCCTCCTGCCTATCCTTCCTAAACACTTGATAGCCCTGTACATTCATCTCCCAGTCCCTGTCACCTTGCAGCCACGTCTCTGTAATGGCCACCAGATCGTATCCATTTGTGTCGATCTGCGCCACCAGCTCACGTTCCAGTAAAACCTGTAACTGGAAAACTGTAGAAGTAAGGATTCTTTTTAGGTCCTTTGCATTACCCAAGCAAGAAAGTAAAGCACATCCTTTGCTCTTTATATGTTGCGCACACAGACTAAACAGTACAAAGATTACCTGACCCTTTACAACCTAACCCGCGAGACTGCATTCAACCAAATATGCTTTAACACCAAAAAAAAGGGCTCTGTGGGCCAAAGGGCATTGCATGCTCAAGGCTGAAAGGATAAAACAGAGAAGCGGCATCAGGATCTAGTGATTAGGCGATGCCAATATTAAAAGTGAATAAAAGCAGAAAATGCGGAATAAACTCTGAAGAGGAGTCATACAGACTTTAAACTTTAGCCCCTGGGTTTATTCAGCATTTTCTGTTTTTATTTCAGGTTTCCAGCAGTTAAGCATTTTGTTTTTATGGAAGACTGGAACTGGGAAAATGCTTCCAATATTTGGAACTCCCAGTGAAAGAAACAAGTTTAGATTCCTCATTGGAATCATTAAACTCCTTTTCTCGTTCCAAAACTGATTGCCCTACTGTGCGATTTGGATATCTTCCACTTTTTACCTACACTTTTTCCTTGCTTGCCTCGCTTTTTAATTGTCATGATTTGTGCTCAAATTTCTTTTTAAGTACAACGATGCACAGTTGCTACACCTCTGCCCAAGCTAGTGCTGCAGTACATGCATTTATAACGATGCATGCTTTGGACTGAAATGTCTGATTGTGAAATTGATTATTTAAGAAACACACTGACTGTTGTGAAGGCTGGTGCCCTGTAAGCAGCTGTGTGATGAGCAAGTAGTTAATCTGTTGATGCTTGAGGGAGCAATTACTGGCCAGGAAACTGAAGAACTCCCTGCTCTTCAAATAAGGTCAAGGATCTTTAACAGCCACTGGTTCAGGCAGATAGTGTCTCAATTCAATATGTTGCCCAAAGGATGGCACCTCCAATAACAAAGTACTCCTGCTGCTTTGTTGGAATATTGGCCTAGATAATGCACTTGTTTTATATTCACGTAGAATTCACCACATGAATCATGTTTTCAACAGTGAAGATGCAAGGAGGAGATTTTTACAAAGGATGTTGCGTTTATGCCTCAGGTGAACTTCAGAGGACCATTAACCACAACACACTGGTTATGTCAGAAAAATCAGGAGCCAAGATTTGTCCATCAGATGACTGTAATTTTTTTGAACTCAGCACTTTCCTCATTAAATATGCTTTCCTGCACACAAGATCATGAATATAAAATAATATAATTTGTTCAACAGTTTGGAATCTCAGATATGCAACTTTTACATCAGTTATCATTGTATTTTTAATAATAATTTTATATCACTGTATTACTAATATCAGGCTTGACTTGGGCAACAATATGGCAATATCAATGAGCTGCTGCTGTCCCAGGGTGATATCCAAATGCTCCTCCAAAACTTGAGGGGACAGTGTTGGTACAAGTTGACACCGTATCAGGCTATATCTTCAGCCCACTTCTGCGAATACTCCTTTTGGTGCCTGCGCTCAAGTCATCGAGAAAAGATCACCAGAAACATGAAAAAGTAAGAGGAAGTGAGAGAGTCGACCTGTTTAAGCTTGTTGCAAATGTCCTAAAGTCAACATCAAGCGAAAACTCAACAGAAGTCAGAATACCCAAGAAAATATGTATTACAGAACTACTTAACTACAGATAATTCTGTAAAATAAAGGGGCCAAAAGGTTGATCCTGTTTTGCAATTAGTGCAAACTGGAAGAGCTATTGAAGCCAGGACTGCCATCTAGACCCGAGGAGGCGGAATAACAAGAGCAAGTGATTTATTAGCACTTAGCAAAATCGGATTTTAGCTGTAGCATGGGCGTTTTGATGCAATACCACAACACTGGGAAGAAAATCAAGCTACACAAATTAAATGCAGAAATTTATAGGATTTGATACTCTCATAAATCACCTGCTCCAGTAATAAGATGTCTATAATCACATTCATGAAACATAAACAAATTTCACAAATGCCATTATAAAGACAAAGGTTATACAACAGAATTCTGTTTGAGAGACTTACATGTCAAGCTGGGACTTTGATCTGTCCAGTTCGGAAAAGCCTTCGAAAATGGCTCCAGTAATATTTCTGGAAACTAAAGTCATACAAATTTAAGCATCAGATCAACAACTTTCATTCATGCAGTGTTTTTAATGCAATAAAATAATTCCATCATCCAGGGAAGCTTCATAGAATCATAGCATCCCTACAGTGCAGAAGGCCATTCAGCCAATCAAGCCTGCACCAAGAGAATCCCACCGAGGCCCCATCCCACATATTTACCTTAGCTAGTCCCCCTGACACTTAGCGGCAATTTAGCATGGCCAATCAACCTAGCCTGCACATCTCTGGACAGTGGGAGGAAACTGGAGCACCTGGAGGAAACCCACGCAGGCAAAGGGAGAATGTGCAAACTCCACATGAACAGTGACCCAAGGTCGGGATTGAACCCAGGTCCCTGGCACTGTGAGCAGCAATGCTAATCAAACGTGATTAAATTATTTAATTTAAAAATCAACATCCAAATTTAAATAAATTGTAAACTTGTCATACAAGTTGTTATTTTCTTCACTTAAAACATTCTTGAAATCTAACCCACAAAATTTTTTTATGTCACTCGAACCATTTCTTGCTCATATGTTTGCTGCGTGTCTATGACAACTTTTGGTGCATGGCTGCTTCTTTGGTTAATTCATCACAGACGAACTAAATAGCACAGGACAAGCTGTAGAGCCAAAAGTCAGCTTAGTAACCAACTGCATTAGGACATAAACTGCAACTGCAAAGTTTAAAAGTAGATCAGCAAATGAAGACTGGAAACTATTACCTGAAGTACAGGACCGCGGCTACCTGAAAATACTGCATCATGAACAGAACTACACAATATCAAATTTCACAGCCAAGATCATATTCAGACGTGATGCCGGAGGGCTACTGGCAATGGCGCAATGAAAAGCAAATTTTAAAGATCTTTAAACCAGAAAAAGCTTTTCTCCCAGCAGCACTGTCACCCAGTAGACTGCAAGCTCCACCTCGCTTTAAAAGTTAAAAACCACTTCAAAAGAGGGAAATAGCTGCAAGTTGGACACTGGCTGCAAATTGCTTCCACATTGGGTTTAAAACTCCCTGGATAACCACAGATACCACTTCCTTCACAATCAACATGCAGAAATCTAGCCAGCACAGAGTCATTCCTATAATTTATTACTGGGGATGTAGTCTTGCCCAGTCCTTGTTGCTGTGAGGGAGTGGCGCAAGGCTGCTTCAGAGCGCAATTAAAATCATATTGGTGTGAGGCTGGGTGACAAAGTCAAGACTATATAAATACATAGGGGAAGCATTTATAGAACCACAGAAAAGTTGCAGCACAGAAGGAGGTCATTTAGCCCACCTTGTCCATGCCAGCCTGTGGATACCCAAGTGCCCTTTCTAAACCCATCTTCCTGCATCCGGCTATTAGCCCTGTAGATTACAGCACTTGAGGTACTGATCCAAATGAGTTTAGGGTCTCTGTTTTACCAACAACTCAGGCAGGAAATTCCAGATACCCACCATCCTGTGTAAAAAGAAGTTCTTCCTTGTGTCCACTCTACACCTACTGCCTCTTACCTTGAGTCTATGTCCCATGGTTCTAGAATTCTTCACTAGGGAAAAAAAAACACTATCCTGTTCCCTTTATCTTTTCTTCTTTTAATTTTGTACACCTCTATCAAATCACTCCTCAGCCTTCTTTGTTCCAAGGAAAATAACCCCAACCTATCCAATTCCTCCTAATAGCTATATTTTCCTAACTCTGGCAACATTCTTGTAAACCTTCTCTGTGCCTCCACGGCAATTACGCTCTTCCTGAAATATGGTGACCAGAACGGCATGCAATACTTCACCTGAGTTTTATACAATTCAAACATTATATCCTTATTTTTATAATCTATACCTCTGTTCAATGGAGAGAGCATTCCATATGCCTTCTTTACAACTTTGTCTGCTTGAATTGCTGCCTTTAGGGACCTGTGTACTTGTATGCCAAGATCCTGACTTCATCTACCCCACTTGTAAATTCCCATTTATTGTGTATTCCCTATAAGGGTTTGACATCCCTAAATGCATTACCTCACACTTCTCAATGTTAAAATCCATCTGCCACTTCACCAGCCACTCCAACAATCCATCATTATCATTTTGCAGATTATAGCTATTCTCCACACTATCTGCTTCTTGGCTAACTTTTGCGTCATTGCAAATTTTCCAATTGTGCTCCCAAATCATTAATACATGAACACAAACAGTAAGGGTCGCTACACCGAGCTTCGTGGAACATCAGTTGAAACAACTTTCCATTCGCAAGGGTATCCATCGAACCTGACCTTTTGTTTCCTGTTACTAAGCCAACTTTTTAATCAAGTTTACAATATTATCCTGTAAACCATGGGTTTTTACTTTTTTGACCAATCTGCCACACAGCACTTTGTCAAATGCTTTGTTAAAGTCCATCTTCACAACATCCACTGCACTACCTTCATCAAACCTTGTTACTTCCTCAAAAAAATTCGATCCCTTGACTCTGTGTACACTTCCCACTGCTTCGGAAAAGTAGCCAGCATAATTAAGGACCCATTCAACCTGGACATTCTTTCTTCTGCCTTCTTTCGTCAGGAAAAAGATACAAAAGTTTGAGGACATGTACCAACCAACTCAAGAACAGCTTCTTCCCTGCTGCCAACAGACTTTTGAGTGGACCTACCTTGCACGAAGTTGATCTTTCTCTACACCGTAGCTATGCCTGAAACACAACATTCTGTACCTCACCATTCCTTCTCCCCTATGTATTCTATAAATGATATGCTTTGCAAGAAACAATACTTTCCACTGTATCCCAATACATGTGACAATAATAAAATCAAAATCAAGTTTATGAGGCAAGACCTTCCTTTAATGAATCTACGTTGACCATCCCTGACAAGTCCATGTCTTTCTATGTGACAGTTAATACTATATGCTGCTCTGTGGCCATATTCCACCTCTCTTCCTGATCTTACACGCAACCCAGCAGCTGTTTCCAGTCTTTAGTTGCTGGCTTAAATGACAGGATATAGCCAATGTTTTGATTTCAATTTCCAGTATCCACACTGTTTTGCTTTGGTACTACACGGATAGTGACAACTCACAATAACATGCTGTGCTGCAAACATTCAAAACACATCCAGCAAAAACACAGACACAAATCCCTGTGCCACATCGAAATGCAGTGCTACAGTACATTAGCACAAGATGCAACATCCACATCTAAATAACAAATCATTGCAGAACTGCATTTTAATTACTGTGCACAAGAACCCATGTTAACAAATGGAGGTGTTAACCATCTTTATAATCGGGCAAGTTCAAATGATCAAACTAATCCTGGTACAGTCCTGTTTTGACAAACATTTTCTTGTCACAGTTAGTTCTAATTCAATGTAACAGGCTCCCACTACATGGAGACTGGAACATTATTAAAGCACTGACTCAGATTGTGTGACTGCTGCAATTGGTGCCTTTCAGTGACAAAGCCTCCAACTCAAGCGCACCACTCCCACACACAGGAAACATGTTGGGCAAGGTGGTCAAAATGTGCCTCACACATCACAGTGCTACCGCAAAGCATGCTTCTGGCTTCTGTTACAAAGCAGGGACTTTTCTGTCGCTGACTCGCTGTTGTGACTAACTAAAAAGAATGACATCATTTTAAATATAGGGCTTGCTGCTTTATTTAATTTCGCTCTCCAGTGAAGAGAAAAGCAAATGGCTGTACTGAGGCCTCTGCTGGAGCTGTTTTTGAACTGATCATTTTTTCATGCCTTGCTGAATCTTGCAGCATAAGAAAGCTACAAACGCAAAGCCGATTCTCCCCTCTTTAGAGCTTGAGGAAATGGGAAAAAAAGGGACTTTTCACTAAGGAAGGTAATCACTGTCACAAACAGAGGAAACAGTGTAAAATTCGAATAATGTCTAACACCGGAACATTCAAAGCACACCCAAATATCTGGCTGAAATGGGAAAATGGTAGTGTCTTTCAGGACCATGTTTGATTTCAAAGTGTTACACATCCAATGATGTACTTAGAACCATAGTCACATTGTAATGCAAGAAACACAAGTCAGTTTGGGCAGAACTCCCACAAACAACATGAAAACGAACAGATAATCAGCTTTAATAATATTAAGGATAACTAATAGCCAGGACTTTGGGAGAACTCTTTTTTTTCCAAAATAGTGCACCATTTTTTCACATCCACCCAAGGGACAATCTCTGTATTATGCCTCATCTGAAACAATGCATTCTTGAGATTGCTGCACTTCCTCAGTATGGAACGGGGGTGTCAATTTAGATTTGTGTGTTCCATGTCCATGGAGTTGGACTTGAACCCAAAACACACAGAGTCAGATAATAGTGCTACCCACTGAGTCACGGCTGACACTTACGGGGGGATGGGAATTGCTACAGATACCTCATGGCATCATAATCCCTTGGGAGAGGAGTTGGGAGTTCTTGCAGATCCTGTTCTCTCACCCTGGCCAGTTTAGAAAGATGAGGGGGGATGGGGATGGATTTGCGGAAGACTGACAAGAAATTGGTAGTACTCCAGGAGAGAAAGTCACGTCCAAGATACCCTGAATTCTTCCCTCCTCTCCCCTGCAATGTTCAGCCCTATGACTCCAGGTATTGAGGCCTTGATCAAAAAGGAGGCATATGGCATGGAGAGGCAGCTAGGATCAAGTAGATCCCTTGAAGGGTATAGCGGTTGTCAGAGTAGAGTTAGGAGAAGTCAGGAAGGCAAAAAGGTCATGAGATTGCTTTGGCAGATAAGGCAAAGGAGAATTCAAAGAGCTTCTACAAATACATAAAGGGCAAAAGAGCAACTAGGGAGAAAGTAGGGCCTCTAAGGAATCAACAGTCATCTATGTGTGGATCCTCAAGGGATGGGTGGGATTCTAAATGAATACTTCTCATCAGTATTTACTGTTGAGAAAAGCATGGATGCTAGGGAACTTGGGGAAATAAACAGCGATGTCTTGAGAAATGTAACTATTACAGCGGAGGTGGTGCTCGGAGTCTTAAAGTACATCAAGGTAGATAAACCCCCAGAACCTGACAAAATCCATCCCAGGCTGTTGTGGGAGGATAAGGAGGAAATTGTGTGTTCTGTGGAGAGATACTTGAATCATCGACAGGTGAGGTGTCTAAAGATTGGAGGGTAGCAAATGTTGTGCCTTTGTTTAAGAAGGGCTGCAGAGAAAAGTCTGGGAACTATAGACCGGTGAGACTAATGTCTAGCAGATAATTTAGAAGGAATTCTGAGAGACAGAATCTACAGGCATTTAGAGAGGCAAGGGCTGATTAGGGACTGTTAGCATGGCTTTCTGAGTGGAAAATCATATCTCACAAATTTGATTGAGTTTTTGAAGAGGTAACCAAGAAGGTAGAATTCAGCAGTGCAGTTGATGTTGTCAGCATGGGCTTTGACAAGGTACTGCATGGTAGGTTGTAGCATAAAGTTAAATTTCACAGGACCCAGGGTGAGGTAGCCAATTGAATACAAAATTGGCTCAACGACATAAGCCAGAGGGTGGTTGCGGTAGGTTGTTTTTCAAACTGGAAGCCTGTGACAGCAGTGTGCCTCAAGGATTGGTGCTGAGTCCACTGTTATTTGTCATTTATATTAATGATTTGGTTGAGAATTTATGGTGCAGTAAGCCAGTAAGTTTGAAGACGACACTAGGATTGCTGGGGTAGTAGACAGTGAAAAAGGTTATCTAGCATTGCAAAGTGATCTTGATCAATTGGGCTAGTGGGCCGATGAATGGCAGATGGAGTTTAATTTAGATAAATGTGAGGTGTTGTATTTTGATAGATCGAATTGGGGCAGGATCTACTGACTTAACAGTAGGGCTTTGGGGAGAGTTACACAACAAAAAAATCTAGGAGTACAGGTTCATAGCTCCTTGAAAGTAGAGTCACAGGTGGACATGGTGATGAAGAAGGCATGCTTGGTTTCACTGATCAGAACATTGAATATGAGCTGGGATGTCTTGTTAAAGTTATACAGACATTAGTAAGGCCATACTTGGAACATTGTGTACAGTTCTGGTCACCCTATTATAGAAAGAATATTAAACTAGAAAGAGTGCAGAAAAGATTTACTAGAATGCTACTGGGACTTGATAGTTTGAGTTATAAGGAGAGGCTGGATAGAGGTCTATAAAATAATGTGGGGCATAGATAAGGTAGATAGTCAACATCTTTTCCCAAAGTTAGCTGAGTCTAAAACTAGAGGGTATAGGTTTAAGGTGAGAGAGGAGAGATACAAAATAGTCCCAAGGGGCAACTTTTTCCACTCAAGAAGGTGGTGAATGTCTGGAACAGACTGCCAGAGGCAGTGGTAGGGGCGGATATAATTTTGTCTTTTAGAAAGTGTTTAGACAGTTACATGGGTGAGATGGGTATACAGGGATGTGGGCCAAATGCAAACAATTGGTACCAGCATAGCAGTAAAAACTGGGTGGTATGAACACGTTGGGCCAGAGGGCCTGTTTCCTTGCTGTAAACCTCCAAACCTAAATGTCATGTATTCTTAGTACTTCATGAAACATGGACAACTTAAGTTCAATGACTTCCAACTTTGCTTTTGCTGCGTATTCTGGGCATCTCATGGTGAAAAAAAAATCAGAAAAGCAACTGTACTCTCAAAGGCAAATCTCGTAAAGATATTGCTGCTCCTTGAGCAGAGGTAACTTTGCTGGCTTGCATATGTTCGCAGGATGGAAAATGGCCACATAACCAAAGATTTTCTGCATGGAGAGGTAGCCAGAAACATAAGACCAGTAAGGATGCCCAAAGCTCCACTTCCAGGATGCTTGCAAGTATGATGTAAAGGCCCTAAACAGTGACTTGCATACCTAGGAGCTAACAATAGAGAAAAATGTTGACTTCATGCGTGGGCCATTGGCTACAGTGGTATGGCAATAGTGCCAACACCAAGCAATCCATAATAACACCTGATAACCACTTCATATGCAGCATGAGGCAGAACCTGCATCTCTTGGATTGGTCTGTCCAGCCACCAGCAATAGTACACCACATGAAGCTACCCCATCTTCACTGGGTTTTCTACATGTCCATTATCTTCAATAGGTGGATGAGGCACAGAACAGTGCAGCAATACGGCTGCACAAGTTTCAAAGCCCACCTTCTCAGTGATACCATCCAAAGTCCAGTCAACATGACCTTCAAGTGAAGGTAACAAAAATCTGAAGAGCAAACTTTGACTGGGACTCTTCTCATCCAAAGGAGCTGATCTACTGCAATCTAAGCTGAGGGAGGCCAGAGTCCAAGCTTGTAACAGCTTGGAATCACACCAGGTACTGCAGGTACCCACCAAAGCCTCAGGGAAATTCATTCTGGGGTTTTAATAGACTGAACTATGGCACAAATCAACATGAACCAATGTGAATCAACTGTAATGCATTCTGATGCAGTAACAGGTGGTGTCATTTAGTCTGTTCAGTTAGTGAGATCATAACTGAGCTGTACCCCAACTCTATCAAGTTTAGCTCCACGTCACATAAAGTAGTACAGCACACAAGCCCATTCAACCCACTGAGTCTTTGTCAACTGTTCTGAAGCACAATCCAACTGTCCTACGCCCTGGCTCCTTCCTTGTATCCCTGCAAGCTTTCTACCACTGTTTTATCCAATTCCCTTTTGAAGGTAACACTGCATCCATTAAATTCTAAACCCTGATTATGCCTAAAAGTTTTTCACGCTGTCTCTAGCCAATCACCTTACTCCAGATCTCTGGTTATTGAACCTTCAGCCATTAGAATCAATTTCTCTTTACCTACTCTACCTAAATCTATGATGAGTTTGAAACACCTCTACCAAATTTTCTCTTAGCTTTCTCTGCTCCAATGAGAATAGCACCAGCTTCTCCAATCTAACCAACTCAATCCTTCATCCCTCACACCCATTTTGCCCAAACCAAGTTCACTTTCTTCTTTCTCAAAATGGGATACCCATAATTGGATGCAATACTCCAACACTGATAGCAGCATTTTATGTAGGTTTATTACTCTATGCCTCTATTCATTAAAGTCCAGTGTCCCACAAAAAGCATTTCTCCAGCAACCCGATTAACTCATTTCAAAAAGCACATAAACCACATTCAAATCATCCTATACCCTTCAATATGCCATGACTGCCAAGAATTTGTGCAAAAGTGATGTCTCAAATTTCTGTGGATCTTTGCCCCTTTACTACTAGGTAGGTCTGTCACCAGATGGCAATATCAAATTTAATGTTTCAACTGATTTTAAAACAATGTTTTTTTTGGTAACACATTAAACGAGCAAAGTAATTGGAGTACAGAAATAAAGAAGTCTTGCTATGATTGCACAGGGCTTTGGTGACTACACACCTGGAATACTGCGTACAGTTCTCATCTCCGTATTTAAGAAAGAATATACATGTATTGGAGGCAGTACAACAAAGGTTCAATCAATTATTCCCAGGGATGAGACAGTTGTCCTATGTTGGAAGACTGATTAAATTGGGTCCATATTCTCTGAAGTTTGACAAGAATAAGAGGCGATTTCATTGTAACATACAAAATTCTAAAATGACTTGACAGAGTAGACACTAAGGTTTACACATCTGGCTAGGGAACACAGGGCACAGTGACGATTATTTAAGACTTGGATGAGGAGAAGTTACTTCACTCAAAAGGTTGCTAATCTCTGGAATTCTCAAGAGGTTGTGGATGCTCCATCTTTTAATACATTTAAGGCTAGAATTGACAGATTTGTGTTCTCTTGGGAGACTGAAGAACATAAGGAGCAAATGGGAAAGTGAAGTTGAAGCCCAAAAATCAGCCTTAATCATACTGAGTGGTAGAGCAAGCTCACTGAATTCCTGCAGTGCAGATGGAGGCCATTCGGTCCATTGACATGCAACTACAACAATCCTACCCAGGCCCTATCTCCATAACCCCATGGATTTACTGTGACATTATGGGGCAATTTAGCATAGCCAATCAGCCTACCCTGCACAGCCTTGGACTGAGAGAGGAAACTCACACAGACATGGGGAGAACATGAAAACTCCACACAGACACAGATAGTCAGCCAAGGCTGGAATCAAACCTGGGTCCCTGGCACTGTGAGGCAGCAATGGACATCTGTTGTTTGTAGTATATAAAATTGATCTGTAGGAAAATGTGGGTATTCTGATTAGTAAGTTTGCAGATGACATGAAGATTGGTGGAGTTGCTGATAGTGCCAGGGATGGTCAGAGGATACAATAGGATATAGTTAGATGGAGACTTGAGCACAGAAGTGGCAGAGAGAGTTTAATCTGGACAAATGTAAGGTGATGCATTTTAGTAGATCAAATTTAGGTGTAAATTATACTGTAAATGGCAGAACACTTAGGAACATTAGCAGAGAGATTTGGGTGAACAGATCCATAGTTCTCTAAAAGTGGCAAGACAGATGGCCAAGGTGATTAAGAAGCCATACGGCATGCTTGCTTTCATCAGTCAGGGTACTGAGTATAACAGTTAGCAAATTATATTGCAGCTATATAAAACCTTGGTTAGGCTGCATTTAGAGCAGTGTGTGCAGTTCTGGTCACCACACTACCAGAAGGATGTGGAAGCTTTGGAGGGAGAGCAACAAAGGTTCACCAGAATGTTGCCTGGTCGCGAAGGCTTTTGCTATGAGAGGTTGAATAAACTAGGGCTGTTTTCTCTTCAAAGATGGAGATCTGAGAGAAGTCTACAAAATTATGAGATGCATAGATAGTGGTGGATAGTCACAGGCTTTTTGCCAGGGTGGAAGTGTCAATTACAAGGGGCACAGGTTCAAAAATGAGAAGGGGCAAGTTGAAGGGAGATGGCAGGGGCAAGTTTTTCGTGCAGAGAGTGGTGGATGCCTGGAACGCACAGCCAGAAGTGGTGGTGAAAGCAGGCACATTAACAACATTTAAGAGGCATCTGGATGCATGAATAAGGAGGGAATAGAGGGATACAGACCGACTCAGGACAGAAGGTTTTTGTTTGTTTAGTTAGGGCATCATGATTAGTAAGGGCTTGGAGGACTGAAGGGCCTGTTCCTGTGCTATACTGTTCTTTGTTCTTACCACTGTGCCACCATGCTGCCCACGGTCAAATGGGCCATAAGGTCCACTCCTGCTATTTATGCTCTTTCGTCATAATTTCTGCTCACCACATGCATATTCTGCTTTATAAATAAGACCATAAGAAATAGGAATAAGAGTTGGCTGTTTGGCCTGCTCCACCATTCAATAGGATTACAGCTGATCCAACATTCCTCACACCCATTTTCCTGTCCTTTCCCTGTAATGCTTGATTAACTAAATTCCCTAGGTTTAACTTAAATTTGCAAGACACAAGCATTTGGCTTTTTAAAAATTTACTGTTTCATTTGATGTGGATATCGCTGACTGGGCAAACATTTATTGCCCATCCATAATTGCCCTTGAACTGAGTGGCTTGTGAGGCCATTTCAGGGAACAGTTAAAACTCAACCACATTACTGTGGATCTGGAGCCAGGTGTAGGCCAGGCCATGCAAGGATGATAGACTGTTCTCCCTAAAGAATATCTGTGAACCAGATGAGTTATGACAATTGATAATAGTTTCATTAGTTGAATTTAAATTCCAGCAGCTGCTATATTGGGGTTTGAACCCCTGTCCCCAGAGAATTAGCCTTGGCTTCTGGATTACTAGTACAGTGACAGTACTACTTAGTCATAGTCTCTCTGTAAAGTGTGCATGAGTTTAATCTGCTGAAACTATAAAGCACTTACAACAACTGATTCACCACCTAGGTCAGGGCCACTCTGCCAACTGAATTGTAGCTTTTGGTCACGGAAGTATTAACAATGTCAGTAATGCTAACTGAAACCACTTTACCACAGAAAGAAGCGAGGCCAAAACATTGTGTGATTTCAAGATCTTGGGGCTAAAGGGATCAAGAGATTTTTTTGTGGGGGGGCGGGGGGAGAGAGAGGAAGGAATTCAGGATATTGAACATGATCAAAATTAATAACGGAGTAGGCTGGAAGGGCCGGATGGCTTATCCTGCTTCTATTTTCTATATTCCTATGAATTTTATTACTGAGCCAAGTTGCTGGTGGCCTGCAGGCTCCCATGGACTTAACTACCTAAGGCACCAGACTATCAAATCACCCTCAGAGGAGTGACCTAGTTTAGACCATCCATTGACAAACATGTCATCTCAGAGCCAGCTATATCATTCTTAATCCCTGAAGAACATGTGTAGATTTAATCTGCTGTGAGGTACACAGAAACTACTCTCAAGTGGCTTGATTCACACCATCATTCATCATAAGACAACTTATTGATCACTGCATGAACACACACCATACCTAAACTGCCAGCAGTTTCACAGCTGGAGGTGCTAAACGTCAGCAATATCTGCTTGTTGCTTTGCAACAAAGTCATGCAGGCACCAATCCCTGGTTATACAAACAGTTTGCTTATACCTCTCCGCTTGGCAATGCTTTCCCCATAACAATTTTTTGAGTCTCAGAATTTCCTCTATAGTGATGTGCAGCTGTTGACGTCCATTCTACTTTCATACAACAGAGATGCAGATACAAATGCCCTGTCTTGTTCTTAGGAAATTCCCTGGGATCAAGCTTGCCTCCTCCTGTTCAATAGGTTCTGAGATGACTGATAAGTCCAATGTATACGATATGCAGATACTGCCACTCGTGGGTCATGTAGTGCATGGAGAATTGGGTGGGTGAGTTGTTTGGAAGTTTGTGCACTCCTACATGCGAGTTCCTGATGAAATTTCTCGATGTGTTCAGTGCCTTCCTGAATGCGCCTTCTCTATTTTGGTCAGTCACAAACCAGGATCTCCCATTAGAAAGCGGGGAAGTTTGGCCTCTTCAGCAATGCTTTGACGACATCCCAAAAGTCTTTTCTCTCCCCTCGTGGAGTCTCCTGCCACGACTAAGATCTGTAAATCCTGTACCAGGCTGACCTAATCACTGATCACTTTTCAAGTTCTCATGAGGGTTTTGGTAGAAAAATATCACAATAAAGCTAAACCCTTCAGGATTGCAGCCAAATGCCAGTGTTTGACCAAACCCTTGCTACTTGCTCTTTATTTCTGCCACAGGTGTATCTGCCATTCAATCCTAGATTAAATCAGGTAAAGATGGCTTGGATATGTAGGTTCCAAGTTTATGCCTTCCTGGAAGGTGTAATACTTTCAGAGAAATGGTTCTACGGGTGCTGGGGCAACTTCTACATCTCACCAAAGTAACTATACTTATAAAGCCAGAGGTATACAACTCAGAAAAAGGCCGGTCATCCCATCACATCTACGCCAGTGAAAGACAAACCACCTAACTATTCTGATCCTGTGTGTGGCAAGTTGCTCCGTAGTCTATCGCAGTCAAGCCACATCATCGTTGCGCTCAATGTTCACACAGCAAACCTTCAAATAGATAGCAGGAGGAATCCTGGGCAATCTAGCCCTTGGTCTGGAAAGGAGCTAAAGCCAGCTGTGGCTTCGGCTGTTTGGGTTTTGTTACGTGGCTAAGCTACCAAGCTGTTTTCCACTTTTCTGCCAAAGCTGCCGATTAGGTGCCTGTGCTCCAAAGAGAGTACAGCAAGTATCTCCAGTTTAGGCATTTCACACATACACACACCCCCACCCCATCCCTCGCTTCGTGGTTCAGCCAAGCATCTAAAAAATAAAGTTATCTACACAGAGCTTCAGTCTCAGGACGACAAAACCACACAGCTGTGTATCACACGTTGCAATGAGTCCAGGAACCGGGGAGCCTGAAACAAATGAGTTTAAGGGCTCCTGTCCCCCTTGGAGACGGACCCTGAGCCTTGGCGATTCGGGGGGGTGGGGAAACAATCTCCCCATCGGAACAGACACTTAGCCCCAGGCCGGGGGGACAGCCTCCCCGCCCAGACAGACACCGAGCCCCGGGCCCTCTCCCTCTCCCCCTCACTCACTCACCTCTCCCTCTATCCCTCTCTATCCCGGGTTTTTCTCCCTCCACCGGGAATTTTTATTCCTGCTCGCTCTTGCGCCAGCCCGCTCGCGACAACCGGAAGCCCATCCTCCACTTCCGGTGTCAGGGGTCAGCTCCGGGGTCAAGCCCGATCCTTCCGTTAATTGATTATTATTTTTTTTAATTAACGAATTTATTTATTCACAGTCTGTTTCCGGGCGGTCTCAGTCCCCCCGGTAAACCCCGCGGGTTTTGGTGAATTTATTACGTTAACTGACGCTCTGACCTTTCCAGTCTCCGGGAGAACACTTCCGGTTGACGGTCTGTGTGGGTTAAACGCCGGGATTGATTGTGTTTTTGTTTGCAGCGGGACGGTTTCTCCGGGTGTGTTCCAGTCTCGGCGGGTTTATTCCAGTTTCTCCGCTCGATTCCGGTGTTTATCTTTGAGCCGCTCGCGGGTTTTTAAAATCCGGGCCCCGCTGGCTTTCCCATCATCCTTTGCTGCCGTCGCCGAGGACAAGGTGAGAGTCACAGAGAGAGAGAGACCAAACCCCCACCCCCAGAGCCCCGGGACCCCCCAACCCTAATCCCAACCCCGGTAAGGACAAGGTGAGAGTCACAGAGAGAGAGAGACCGAACCCCCACCCCCAGAGCCCCGGGACCCGGGAACCCCCAACCCTAATCCCAACCCCGGTAAGGACAAGGTGAGAGTCACAGAGAGAGAGAGACCAAACCCCCACCCCCAGAGCCCCGGGACCCCCCAACCCTAATCCCAACCCCGGTAAGGACAAGGTGAGAGTCACAGAGAGAGAGAGACCAAACCCCCAACCCCAGAGCCCCGGGACCCCCCAACCCTAATCCCAACCCCGGTAAGGACAAGGTGAGAGTCACAGAGAGAGAGAGAGAGAGACCAAACCCCCACCCCCAGAGCCCCGGGACCCCCCAACCCTAATCCCAACCCCGGTAAGGACAAGGTGAGAGTCACAGAGAGAGAGAGACCAAACCCCCCACCCTCAGAGCCCCGGGACCCCCCAACCCTAATCCCAACCCCGGTAAGGACAAGGTGAGAGTCAGAGAGAGAGAGAGAGAACCAACCCCAGCGACCCGGGAACCCCAACCCCGGTAAGGATAAAACCCAGCCTGCAGGTGTAGCAGGTGGTCAGGAAGGCGAATGGGATGCTGGCCTTCATAGCGAGGGGGATTGAATATAAAAGTAGGGAGGTCTTGCTGCAGCTGTATAGGGCATTGGTGAGGCCGCAGCTGGAGTACTGTGTGCCGTTTTGGTCACCGTATTTGCGCAAAGATATTTTAGCCTTGGAGGGAGTGCGGAGGTGGTTTACTAGGCTGATACCGGGGTTGAGCTATGAGGAGAGGCTGAATAAACTGGGCTTGTACTCGTTAGAGTTTAGAAGAATGAGGGGAGATCTCATTGAGACGTTTAAGATGATGAATGGGATGGATAGGGTAGAGGTGGAGAGACTCTTCCCGCTCAAAAAAGACAGTAGGACTAGGGGGCACAGCCTCAAGATAAAAGGGGGGGCGGTTTAGAACGGAGTTGAGGAGGAACTTCTTCACTCAAAGGGTGGTGAATCTCTGGAATTCTCTGCCCGTTGAAGTGGTGGAGGCTGCCTCGCTAAATATTTTAAGACGTGGGTTGATGGGTTTTTGATAAGAGAGGGGATTAAGGGTTATGGGGAGAGGGCGGGAAAGTGGAACTGAGCAGCGACAGATCAGCCATGATCTTATTGAATGGCGGGGCAGGCTCGAAGGGCTAGATGGCCTACTCCTGCTCCTATTTCTTATGTTCTTATAAGGTGAGAGAGAGAGAGAGACTGAACCCCAACTCTCCAACTGGGACCCCTAACCCTAATCCCGATCCCGGTAAGGACAAGGTGAGAGTCAAAGAGAGAGAGACCAAACCCCAATCCCCAACCCCAAGTCTCGGGACCCCTAACCCCAATCCCGGTAAGGACAAGGTGAGAGTCAGAGAGAGAGAGAACCAACCCCAACCCCAACCCCAACCCCCCAGAGCCCCGGGTCCGTACCCCCAACCCTAACCCCAATCCCGGTAAGGACAAGGTGAGAGTCAGAGAGAGAGACTGAACCCCAATCTCCCAGAGCCCCGGGACCCCCAACCCTAATCCCAATCTCGGTAAGGACAAGGTGAGAGTCAGAGAGAGAGAACCAACCCCAGCCCCCCAGAGAGCTGGGACCCCCAACCCTAATCCCAATCCTGGTAAGGACAAGGTGAGAGTCAGAGAGTACCAACCCCAACCTCCCAGAGACCCGGGACCCCCAACCCTAATCCCAATCCCGGTAAGGACAAGGTGAGTGTCAGAGATAGAGAGCCAACCCCAACCCACCAGAGACCCAGGACCCCCAACCCTAATCCCAATCCCGGTAAGGACAAGGTGAGAGTCAGAGAGAGAGAGACCCCCAACCCCTTCTGCACCCCTAACCCCACACCCTGACCCCAACCCCAATCCCAGTAAGGACGAGGTGAGAGTCAGAGAGAGAGAGATCCACACCCTCAACCCCACACCCAATGCCATACCCTGAACCCCACCCAGAGACCTCGGACCCTTACTCAATCCCAGTAAGGACAAGGTGAGTGTCACAGAGAGAGACCCACACCCAGAGACCTGGGACCATAAACCCAATCCTCCACCCAGAGACCCTAGGCCCCAACCCTAACCCCGGTAAGGACAAAGTGAGAGTCACAGAGAGATTGCCGCCCCACCCAGAGAGAGACAGACCCACATCCAGAGCCCAGGCACCAACCCAACGCCCCCCCCCCCCCACAACCGAGTGAGAGCGCCTCAGGAGAGGAGAGGTGGAGAGAGACAGATATAGAAATTAGAAGTAGGAGTACAGCCCTTTGACCCAGACTCCATCTGGGATTCCTTCCCCCCCCCCACCCCCCCCACCCCCCCCACCGATCCCTTAACCCTTGGGGTTGGGCAAGAGAATGAAACTGAGGTTAAGGGCAGCAGGGCAGGCACTACTTAAGGCCTTTTGGATGAGAGATTTGGAGCTAATACTCATTCTATTATTACACACACCCAGTGGATTTGGGCAGCTGGGGTGGTTAGGGGACATTGGAGTTTAGGAGGGGATTGGTTAGGGGACACTGTGGTTCAGGCAGCGCTTTGGGGAGACTGTAGTTTGAGCAGTGGTTAGGAGTCATTGGGGTTTGGGATGGTAGTTACGCGACAGTGGTTTATGGGGGCACAGAAGAAGGTGGTTGGCGGGGCACATGGGTGTTTGGGGGCAGGCTTTTGTGATTTACTAATGTGATATCATTAAAAGCAACTGTAGCATCTCCACTAATATTTGATTTATTATTGTCACATGTATTAGTATGCAGTGAAAATGTTTGTTCCTTGCATGCTATACAGACAAAGCATACTTACATAGGGAAGGAAAGGAAAGAGTGCAGAATGTCATGTTACAGTCATAGCTAGGGTGTAGAGAAAGATCAACTTAATGTGAGGTAGGTCCAATCACAAGTCTGACAGCAGCAGGGAAGACGTTGTTCATGAGTCGGTTGGTGCGTGTTCTCAGACTTCTGTATCTTTTTCCTGATGGAAGAAGGTGGAAGAGAGAATGTCCAGGATGTGTGAGATCCTTAATTATGCTGGCTGCTTTTCCTAGGCAGTGGGAAATGTAGACAGTGTCAGTGGATGGGAGGCTGCTTTGAGTGATGGACTGGCTTTGTTCATGACTCTTTGTAGTTGCTTGTGGCCTTGAACAATGCAAGAGCCATACCAAGCTGTGATACAACTGGAAAGAATGCTTTCTATAGTGCATCTATAAAAATTAGTGAATATTCAGGTTTTGCTCTTGATGATTTTGCACAAACTGTGACAGGGAGGTGCAAGCACATGGATTATGCTTAGAACCTTCTTTCTTGGTATGGCTGTGTATTTGGACATCCATTAATCAATAGAACTATGCTTGGGTGAGGGTGTGAGTGAGCAATCTTTGCATTCTAAATAAAAGTAGGAAGTTACTGTCAAGTTGGAGTAAAAATACACAGACTAGAGGGCCAAAAAAATAAATGGGTTATGTAAAACATCTTTATCCAGTAGGTGGTGAATATGTAGAACATTCTGTGCATGGGGTTGATACTTGGAGATATCGGTATTCAAACTCGAAAAGGAGAATGAGGACTACAAGATGGCAGTTTTTTTTTTCACTTTTCCCTGGGGGTGTGAGCATTGCTGGCAAAGCCAGTACTTGCTGCCTATCTCTAATTATGAAAATTGTAGTGAACCACTGTCTTGAACTGCTATAGGCTGTGGTGTTCCCACACACTGCTGTGCTTGTCCTTTTCATTGGCAGAGGTTGTGCATTTGGGAGCTGCCATTGAAGGATCCTTGTTGTGATGCTGTGCTGCACCTTGTATATGGTACACACTGCTGCCACATTGTGCCACAGCTTTTTGTGGTCATACTTTAGCAGTTCCCCTCATAAGAACATAAGAAAAGATAGCTTGGAAAGGATAGCAGGACTAGAGGGCACAGCCTCAAGGTAAGGGGGGGCAGTTTAGATCAGAGTTGAGGAGGAACTTCTTCACTCAAAGGGTGGTGAATCTCTGGAATTCTCTGCCCGTTGAAGTGGTGGAAGCTACCTCGCTAAATATATTTAAGTCACGGGTAGATAGGCTTTTGATAGACAAGGGAATTAAGGATTATGGGGAGAAAGCGGGAAAGTAGAACTGATCCACTTCAGATCAGCATGATCTTATTGAATGGTGGGGCAGGCTCGAAGGGCTATTTGGCCTACTCCTGCTCCTATTTCTTATGTTAGCTGAAAGGTCGAAGTGGATCATTCCCTTGGAACTTCTGGCTGAAGATTATAAATTCTTCAGCCCTGTCATTTATATTGATGTGTTGCGCTTACCTGTCATTGAGGGTGGGGATATTTATGGAGCCTCCTCCAGTTGTTTAATTGCCCTCCACTATTCATGATAGAATGTGGCAAGAAGCGTGTAGATTATATCCTTTACGTATTACTCAGTCGCATGCCGTTTGACATTACCAGTAGTCCTGTGTGTGAGGTTGACTCACCTTTTTTCAGATATGCCTGGTGCTTCTCGCCTGCCCTCCTACACTTTTCATTGATCCAAGGTTAATCTCTGCCTTAATGGTAAAATGAGGGATATGCCAGAATAGAAGGTTACAGATTGTGGTTTAATACAATTCTGTTGCTGTTGATGGCCCATAGCATCTCATGGATGCCCAGTTTTGGGCTGTTAGATCTGTTCTGAATCTATCCTATTAGCATAGTGGTAGTGCCAAACAACACAATGGAGAGTAGCCTCCCTTTGAAGACAGGATTTCATCTTCTAAAGGGTCACTCTTGCCAGTACTATCATGGACAGATGTATCTGTGACAGTAGATTGGTGGGGAAGTGATCAGGTAGGTTTTCCCTTTTTTATGGTTTCCTCTTGCCTTCCTATAAAATTCAGCCAGCTCAGTATAATGTGCTACCAGGTTGAATATCAATGTGCGTGTGTGCCCGGACCCAGGTACATTCTATGCCCTTGCCACCCTCAGTGCTTCCTCCTAGTGTTGTTCAACACGGAAGAGTACTAATTCATCAGCTGAGAGAGGATGCTAGGTGGTAATTAGCAGAAGGCTTCCTGTTCCACGACAGGGTAGATGCTGTGAAGATGTTTCTCCTGGCTGTGGAATCTAGAACATGGAGCCACAATCACAGCCGTTTAGGACAAGAGATAAGAAATTTCTTCATTTCAAGGCTTGTGAATCTTTGGAGTTCTGTACCCCAGAGAGTTGTGGATGCTCAGTCAGTGAGCATATCCCAGACTGAAGACAACAAGACTTTTTTGGGTACGAAGGGAATTAAGGAACATGGAGAGAATGCATTTGAGATTGAAGATCTCCCATCATCTTATTGAATGGCAGAGCAGGCTCACGAGGCCAAATTTCTTGTGGAGAATTATACAGAGCAGGGAAGTTGCAGGTTTGAGCTAGCTGATTTTGCTTGGTGTTACAATTGGTTTCCCCTCAATGTGGTAGAAAGGGAAGGAGGTTTGCACATTTTGTTGATGGGTGAGTCTGTCTTTGAGGTTTTATACCCTGTGTTTTCTTTTGCTTTTCAGTGTTAGCTTTGCCCTGTTTGACCAGGCCACCATGATCCTGCAACACTTGTTCCGGTTTTCCACCATCCTGCGATCTTCCTTTTCTGTTGAGCTCCGGCGAAACATCGGGTTCACGGCGGTGGTGTTTAATCAGACCAAGAGCCTTGACCCCGTCCAGAAACTCTTTGTAGATAAAATCCGTGACTACAACAGTAAGAGCCAGTAAGTACCCAGAGTATGGTGCGTTTCATGACATGAAGTACTTTTGAAGAGTAATTCACTGTTGGTATTAGAGAAAATAGAACAGCTAATTTGTGCATAGCACATAGCTGTGTGCTCATGACCAGATAATCTCTTTCTATGTTGTTGCCTGGGGGATGAATACCGGCTAGACTGGAACTCCCCTTTGAAATGGTACAATGGGATCATTTACATCCACCTGGAAGGACCACCTCTGTTAGGGTCTCACTGCTCGACTGGACATAAAGATCCTGTCAAACTGTCTGGAATGTGAATTCACCAGCTTGGACTCAGAGGGGAGAGGGCTACCAGCTGAGCCACAGCTGACACTGCAAGTGCTATTTAAATGCAGGTACTTTATGGGTGCTATGTAGTTTGTCTCAAGATATTGGATAACAGCTTGGAATGAGAATGTTGCTTGTGTTTTCTCCCCCCACTAAGGAGGCCACTTGCATTGCTCCTTCTGGTGCCTTAGACCCAGTTAACTATTTCGACACAGCAGCGATGAATTCAGTCCCTAAGGATGATGCAGTGCATTTAAAGCTTCCCTGTTTGAAAGTCTCCTTGTGGTAATTCAATCAGTGTTGCTGTAGAGTCCAGAGGATCTGCCTGCTTGTTCTTTTGAAACTATAGGCTGAACTTCTCATTTCTCCTCAGCCAGAGGGTAGGGAAGAGAAAAACAACAAAGCATCAGGGAGTTTTTCTTCTTCAGTTGAAACCACAGACCATTAAGACAGCACCAAGCTGAGAAGCAAGTGAAGAAATGAGAAATTTAGGAGTGGTCAGGTAACCTAAAATCTGGTTCTCTAAGAGGAAGAAGACTGCTTTAGATCAGATTCTAGAAGAATGTGGTTTACACTTAATTCAATTCCTGTATTTGATCAGTAAGATCCCATTTTTCACTGTACAATTTGAGAGAGGTAAAGCAATTCCCTGCTGAGAAGTTTTGGGAAATAATTAATTCCAATAGGAAACAGCAGAGTGAGGCACAAGGAGGCATGTGATTAAAATATAAATAATAGATATAAATTGACTTGTATGATAATCAAATTGGGTAAATTGGAGGTCGAGGATAATGTTGAATGCATGACGATAAAGAACCAAAGAAGTGCTGTTTCAGTCTCACGTTTGGTAATGATATTGGCTGGCCGGATTGCTTTGGCTCTGAATTGATTACAGCCATGGGTAAATGAGGGAGTGAAGTTTTTGACATAAATCTTGGCGTTTTCTTTTCTTCCCTATAATAGGAAAGCAGGTGGTCCTGTTGATGTTGGTCCAGAGTACAAGAAGAATATGGATGAGGAGATTGCCAAACTGCAACGGCTCTATGGGGGAGGAGACCTAACCAAATTCCCCGACTTTAAATTTGAGGGTAAGATGTTCTGAAGGATGCAAACTCTTAAGCAAACGAGTCCTTTAAAGATGTGCCTCTGGACTCCCTGGTGGGTTTGAGCCCTTTCGACAATGCTGACTGCCACTGGAGGCTCCCATGTAATGCAAATATTCAGCAGTACTGTATAATGTGAAATTACAATGAGGCTTTGTAAAATATTTAATTCACTAGTTTCACAGTGATATACAGGTTGTGTGCTTTTGGGGTGTTTTGAGGCAGATTCTAATTGGCTTCTGCAGTGTTGAACCGTAAGGAAATGACTTGTCACTTGGCTTAGCTTTTAAATGCAGATAAGAGTAGAAAAACTTCTTTCCACTGCTTTGAGCAACACAGAGTATCAGGGACTGGAAGATCAGGTTCTGTTGAGGGAGTGACTTTTCAACAATCATGACGTGTATTAAAGATAAGAACTTCCATTTCAAATAAAATTTCTTTTTTTTGTTATTCAGAACCAAAATTTGATGAAATCAGCAAGTGATTACGATCTTCAGAAAGCATGGGACTGTCTGTTCTTCATTCATATTTGCTGGGACTGTAGAATTGTAATTTAATAAATTCCATTGAATTAAAGCACCTCTTTTTGATGTGTTGATTGCATACCTGTGGACTGGATGTGTCTGTTCTATATGTGTATCCTACACAAGTGCCTAGATGAGTTAGTTGGTTTGCCCATCTGTCCCTACCCACCCTGCAATCCTACCTCAGACTCTTGTTCAAATGCTAATCTTTGTAGATGTTGTGAAAGCTGTTTGGGTCAGTGTGAGCGTACACTCCTCTTCCGTCCTACAGATTCACTCACTGACGGCAACAGTGGCTGTGAAAGTTGCACCTGTGTGCAAAACTTTAAGAGTTGGGTGATTTATTTTTAAATGGGAAGATGGATCCAATCCATCAACTGGATTAGGATGTACCATAGAGAACATAGAACATTACAGCGCAGAACAGGCCCTTCGGCCCACGATGAGGGATCTGTTTCCCCTTCACAGATTCTCCGCTGCAGAGGTGTATCTGCTCGTGAGGCAATGAATTTAAGGTCCAAATCCATGCTCCTCATTTGTACGAAACTTGTGAATAATATGACACCTTGGTATCTATTAATAAGGCAAAAAGTTTGGAGGTTCAACTCCTATGAAAAGTAAATGAGATAAACATAAATTTATGTAGCATGATTGCTTGCATTTGTCCGTGAGGTGAAGTGTCAATTTCCAGCAGTAATGTGCTTTTTAAAAAAAGCACTTGAATAGAATTTTGCCATCCACTTTATAAAGAACTTGTGCAACTTCTTAAAGTGCATCAAGGTAGATAAATCCCTGGGACCTGATGAAGCATATCCCAGGACATTGTGGGAGGCTAGGGAGGAAATTGCAGGATATTTGAATCATTAATAGTCACAGGTGAGGTGCCTGAAGATTGGAGGGTGGCAAATGTTGTGTCTTGTTTTAAAAAGGGCTGCAGGGAAAAGCCTGGGAATTACAAGATGGTGAGCCTCACATCTGTAGTGGGTAAGTTGTTAGGTATTTTGAGAGACAGGATCTACAGGCATTAAGAGATGCAAGGACTGATGAGGGACAGTCAGCATAGCTTTGAATGGAAAATCATCTCTCACAAATTTGATTGAGTGTTTTGAAGGGGTAACCAAGAAGGTAGATCAGGGCAGTGCAGTTGATGTCTACATGGACTTTAACAAGGCCTTCGACAAGGTACCACATGGTAGGTTGTTGCATGAGGTTAAATCTCACAGGATCCAGGTTGAGGTAGCTAAATAGATACAAAATTGGCTTGATGACAGAAGCCAGAGGGTGGTTGTAGAGGGTTGTTTTTCAAACTGGAGACTTGTGACCAGCAGTGTACCTCAGGAATTGGTGCTGGATCCACTGTTCTATATCGTTTATATTAATGATTTGGATGAGAATATAGGAGGCATGGTTAGTAAGTTTGCAGATGACACCAAGATTGTTGACATAGTGGACAGTGAAGGTTATCTCGAATTGCAAAAGGATCTTAATCAGTTGGGCTAGTGTGCAAGGTGGTGCATTTTGGTAGATTGAACCAGAGCAGGACTTACTCAGTTAATTGTAGGACACTGGGGAGACTTACAGAAAAAAAGGGATTGAGGGATACAGGTTCATAATTCCTTAAGTGGAGTCACAGGTAGACAGGGTGGTGAGGAAGGCATTCAGTATGCTTCGTTCATTGGTCAGAACATTGAATACAGGAGTTGGGATGTCTTGTTAAGTTGTACAAGACATTGGTAAGGCCACACTTGAAATACTGTGTACAGTTCTCATCACCTAATATAGATAGAAAGGATATTATTAAACAAGAAAGAGTGCAGATGAGATTTACCAGGATGTTACTGGGACTTTATGGTTTGAGTTATAAGGAGAGGCTAGATAGACTAGGACTTTTTTCTCTGGAGCATAGAAGGCTGAGGGATGATTTTATAGAGGTCTACAAAATAATGAGGGGCATAGATCAACTAGATCGTCAAAGATAGGGGAGTTCAGAACTAGAGGGCATAGGTTTAAGGTGAAGGGGGAGAGATATAAAAGGGTCCAGAGGGGATTTTTGTCACAGAGGGTGGTGAGTGTCTGGAGCAAGCTGCTAGAGGTAGAAGAGGCAGGTACAATTTTATCTTTTAATAAGCACGTAGACAGTTACATGGATATGGAGAGATATGGGTCAAATGTAGGCAATTGGGACTAGCTTAGGGATTTAAGAAAGGGCAGCATAGACAAGTTGGGCTGAAGAGCCTGTTTCCATGCTGTAAACCTCTTTGACTCTGATTAGATGAAAATGTGTTAGCAAACTGTTGATAGTACATGAAAGCATTCAAAGTTTCAGTAATGCTGCTTTAATGTTCATTTCATTCATTTGCTGAAACTGAGTGAAATGTTGAGTAGGAAAAAATGAAATGTTAGGGCTAACAGCTGTATTGCTTAATATTAAAATACGAATTATGCTTTCATCTGACATTTACAGTTTATGTACACCCAAAATTAAAGGAGGAAGTTGTACAAGAACTTTGTGAATACCTGTGATATGTGTATACCAAAGAAATAATTTACTTTTTGCTGACCTTTTATATTAATTCATGGGTCATGGATCAGCATTTATTGCCCATCCTTGGTTACTGCTGAATTGACTGGCTAGGTCATTTCAGAGGGTATTTAAGTATCCCTTGTAGGCCAGGTCAGGTAAGGATGACAGATTTCCTTCCCTAAAAGGCATTAGGGAACCAGATGGTTATGACAATCAACAATGGTCTTTTAATTCCAGATCTCCTCCACAATTAACCCCAACAATGGTGCTTCACAAGGCTGTGTCCTCAGTCCCTTACAATACTCCTTATACACTTATGATTGTGGCCAAATTCTGCTTTAATTCCATTTTCAAGCTTGCTGAGGACACCACTAGCGGGTTGGATCTCAAACCATGACGAGACAGAGTACAAGAAAGAGAGAATCTTGTGAATTGGTGCAACGACAATAATCTCTCAATATCAGTAGAACGAAGGAGATAGTCATTGACTTCAGGAAGCGTAGCGGAGGATATGCCCCTCTCTACATTAATGAAGCAGAAATGGTTGCAAGTTTCAAGTTTCTGGGTGTCCAGCTCACCAACAACCGGTCTGGTTCCATCGTGCATGCTGAAGTTAAGAAAGAACCACAGAAAAGTACAGCTCAGAAACAGGCCTATTGGCCCTTCCTGTCTGTGCTGAACCTTTTTTTTGCCTAGTCCCACTTGACCTGCACTTGAACCATATCCCTGCACTCCCCTCTCATCCATGAACCCATCCAAGTTTTTCTGAAATGTTAAAAGTGACTCCGCATTTACCACTTTATCTGGCAGCTCATTCCATACTCCCACCGCTTTCTGCATGAAGAAGCGCTGCACCCCGCCCCCCTCAATATCCTTAAACTTTTCTCCTTTCACCCTTAACCCATGCCCTCTGGTTTTTTTCTCCCCTAGCCTCAGTGGATTAGCCAAAGTGCACCAATGCCTCTACTTTCTCAGGAAGCTAAGAAACTTCAGCATATCCACAACAACTCTCACCAATTTTTACAGGTGTACCAAAGAAAATGTTCTTTCTGGATTTAACACAGTTTGATATGGCTCCTGCTTTGACCAAGACCGCATGAAACTACAAAAGTCGTGAACGTAGCTCAGTCCATCATGCAAACCAGCCTCCCGTTCACTGACTCTGTCTACACTTCCTGCTGCCTCGGAAAAGCAGCAGCCAGCATAACCAAGGACCTAGACATTCTCTCTTCCACCTTCTTCCATCAGGAAAAAGATACAAAAGTTTGAGATCACGTACCAACTGACTCAAGAACAGCTTCCTCCCTGCTGCCATCAGACTTTTAAATGGACCTACCATATATTAAGTTAATCTTTCAATACACCCTAGCTATGACCATAACTCTATATTCCGCACCCTCCTTTACTTCTCTCCCACATACTCTGTGAATGGTAGGTTTTGTCTGTATAAGCGTGCAAGAATTAAGACTTTTCACTGTATCCCAATACATGTGACAATAATGAATCAGATGAATTCAAACTTCACCACCTGCCATAGAGAGATTTGAATCCGGTCTCTCTTAAGGTTTTTAATTTATGAGGCCAGTGACAATACCGCGACACCAACACCAACTCCCCACTCAAATAATAATTTTCTGGAGCATAGATTGAAAGTGTGAGTGACTTTTCTCCAAGGGTGCCCTCACTTCAAAGCTAAAACTTTGTTTTAGAAGAACATTGGAAATCGCCAGTAACTGATGGAATAGGTGAACTCCTGAGAAAATGTATCCTTCTGATAAAGACAGACATAAGTTTATATAGCATTTTTGAGGACATCCCAGAGTACTCTGCCAGCCAACGGTGTACCTTTGAAAAGGGCCACTTTGTAATGTACTGAGATACTGTTGCTGTTATTGGAAGCAGTAATGTCTCAGGTAAAGATCCAAATATTGAGTTGGTAATGGGTTGAGTCATCACTTTGTGATTCTTCAGTATGCAAAGTGATTCACTGGGTTGCGTGGTTTACTGGCCTTGTAATTCAGGCAGCTAGGCTAATAATCAAATAATGAAATTGTACTGGGGAGTGGGACTTGGTCAGGAATAAAATAGCTTTACCCTAACAATTGAAAGTTTCACAAACCATTTAATCAGTGTTAGAAAAACATTATACTGTCAATACAGAACCTTAGGTTTGACATTACTCCAGTTATTAACAGATGAAGAGTTAAAATTACAAGACGTTCTGTTAGAAGTTTTGTTTTCCTTTTAAAATTATTATACACAGCAAAGTATTTTGCATCAATTCAAGTTATGTAACACAAAGCAGTTAGGAAACAAAAGCATGTAAAAAGCACGAGTTTCAACTCATTAAAAATAAAACAAAAACAGGAAATGCTGGAAATACATAAGAGCCATTAGCATCTAAAAAGACAGAGGGACAGATCAACACTTCTGACCGGTCCTTTTCTGATAAATCTAGGAGATGAGCAAACACTTGTAGCAACTGTTCAAAAACTTTTCTGTAAATATTGAAATTCCAGGGAAATTCCTACCAATATTGCTCACTGTAATGATTTCCCCCTGCAAATACTGATATATTTATGGGAGCCGTCTAGAAATATTTGTAAACAGTTGGGGCTCTCCCTGAAACTATTGATTACATTCTTGGGCACCCTCATTGCTAATACCGACATACTCTTCAGGATCAATAGTTCAAAAATTCTTGTGGTGCTCTGCAAATACTGATCTAGTCAGGTGTTCCGCTGCACCTTTTCTCCCAATTTCCTGATAATCTATTGTAAAAACAGGAGTAGGGCATTCAGCCCCTTGAGCCTATTCTGCCATTCAATCAGATCAAGGGCAAAAATTTTACAGCTCCCACCAAAAACTGCCCACCTTCCAGCTGGTCACTTTTTAAAACTTAATTTACAGGATGTGGGGTTTGCTGGCTAGGCCAGCATTTATTGCTCATCCCTTGTTGCTCTTTGCAATGTGGTGGTGAGCTGCCTTCTTGAACTGCTGCAGTCCCTGAGGTGCAGGTACATCCACAGTGCTGTTAGGGAGGGAGTTCCAGGATTTTGACTCAGTGACAGTGAAGGAACAGCGCTATATTTCCAAGTCAGGGCAGTGAATGACTTGGAGGGAAACCTCCAAGTGGTGTTCCTAGATATCTGATGCTCTTGTCCCAGATGGTAATGGTCATGGGTTTGGAAGGTGCTGCCTAAGGAAACTTGGTGAGTTCCTGCAGTTCATCTTGTAGATGGTACACATTGTTGCCGTTGTTCATTCATGATGGATGAATTGAACGTTTCTGAAAGGGGTAGCAATCAAGCAGGTTGCTTTTCCCAGGATGGTATTAAGTTTCTTGAGTGTTGTTGGAGCTGCACTCATCCAGGCAAGTGGAGGTTATTCCTTTACACTCCTGACTTGTACCTTCTAGATGGTGGAGAGACTTTGGGGAGTCAGGAGATGTGTTACTTACCGCAGGATTTCTGGCCTTTGACCTACTCTGGTAGTCACGGTTTTTATGTGGATGGTGCAGTTCAGTTTCTGGTCAATGGTAACCTCAGGATGTTGATAGTGGGGGATTCATTCCCTTGTGTTTTCTTCCTAGTGATTGAATACAACTGAATGGCTTGCTAGGCTATTTCAAAGGACATTTAAGAGTCAACTACACTGCCATTGATCTGGAGTCACAGGTAGGCCAGAAGGCAGATTTCCTTCCCTAAAGGACATTAGTGAACCAGATGGGTTTTTACAAAAATTGGCAATGGTTTCTTGGTCATATTAGATTTTTAATTCCAGATATATTGTTGAATTTAAATTCCACCATCTGCTATGGTGGGATTCAAACCCAGGACCCCAGAGGATTATGCTCACTTACTAGTACAGCAACAATACCACTATGCCACTGCCTCCCCTAATTTAAATTTCACGTTACTTCAATGGGACAATGGGACCATAATATGTCATTGAATGAGAGGAGCTGCAAATTTCTGGCCAAAATTCTGCATTACAACTCCATTTACCTGCCCTTTTAAATTGCAATTGAACCAAACATTCGCAGCCTTTTGGTGGCATGAATTCCAGATTTGCACTAACATCTGTGTGGCAAAGTACATTCTAGTTCCATTCCTGGATGGCCTAGCTCTAGCTTCAAGATGGCCCCTTATTCTTTATTGTTCCCCAATAATCCCTTTCTACTCCTCCTGAATAACTTTCCATTTTAAAGACCACCATTAGATCACCCCTCAACCATATAAACTCAAGGGAATGCAAACCAGGTTTATGCAATGTCATCAATTTAAACCCTTTAATCCTCATTGTAGTTCTGGTGAATCCATGCTGTGCCACTTCCCAAGTCCAGTCGATCCCCCTTGAAGTGTGTTATCCAAAACAGAACAAAATACATCTGGGTCTGACCAAAGCCCTGTAAAGCTGCAGCATTATAGCTGAGTTAAAGGCCAACATTCCATTAGCTTTTTCTTTTAAACCTGGGCAGTGGTTTAATGATTTGTTTGCATGGATGCAGAAGTCCATTTGCTCCTCCACAGTCTCTAGAGTTTCCCGGTATGTTAAAAAAAATTGACTCATTTGTCATCCCCAGATTCAAGGTTTAAAATGGATGATCTCGCACTTCCCCACAGTGCCATGGCCTTTCCCATTTAGTGTCTCCATGCAAAGGAAATCAGTGCCATCATTGTACAAAAAATGTTCATTAGTCCTCCGAGACATTAATATCAACAAATATGAGGAAAAACATAGAATCTACAAGTCTTGCGATTGCTGCTTGCAGGCCCTTAGATATCCACTCATGAAACCTGTTTTAGTGTTATATATCTGAGGTGTTTGGAGATCTCTGTTCTTAATGCTGTTGTCTCCTTGTTGCGACTCAGTGGGTAAGATTCTCGTCTACGAGTCAGAATGTTGTAGGTTCAAGTTCCACCGAGGGACAAAATCTAATCTGATATTTCAGCGCTGTACAGAGAGGGTGCTGCACTGTTGGAGGTGCTGTCTTTCAGGTGAGACATTGAGCCACAGCCCCATCAGCTCTCTATGTTAAAGATTTGCATGGAACAGTTCTAACCATCGTCCTGGCTAATATTTAACCCTTAACCAACATCACTAAATCAACACATGCTGACATTATAATGTGTGAGCTTGCTGTGCATAAATTGGCTGTCAAGTTTCCTGCATTACAACAGCGGTTACACTTCAGAAGTATGTTATTGCTTGGAGTGCACTTTGTGATGTTCTGAGGTTGTAAAAGGCGCAATGTAAAGGCAAATCCTTCTTGATTGGTGGACAGTTCCTAAGAACAGCAGGATATCAGTAATTTGAAAAATGTGCAAGTTAATGCAGGGGGAAACTAGTTTTAAATAAATGTCAGCACTGATAGGTCAGAGATGCCTGCGTTTTAAAAACTGGAGTGCAAAGCATCACAACCAACCCCGTTTATACGAGTGAAAAAAATAAGTAGGTGCGAAAGTAAAGAACTTGAATTTATCTTATGCCTTTCATGATCTCAGGATGTCCGAAAGCACTTTATAGGAACAAAGTACTTTCGAAGTGTGGCTACTGTTATAGTGTAAGGAAACACGATAGCCAATTTGTTGTTTGTGGGAGTTTGCTGTGCACAATGTGTTGAATGATCACCTAATCTCTTTTTTTGTGATGTATGCTGCTTAAACGATGGCCAGGACACTGGAAAAATTTCCGGTCCGGATTAGGTTAGGTAACTATTAAAACAGAACTCCTGACTCATTCTAAAATTTCCAGCATTTGCTGTTCTTTTCCTTCTATTAAAAAAACCCCTAATTTAATAGAAATCCCTTTTTGTTTTGTCCCAAGACCCTGTTACATGGAGCTACGTACTTACCTTTGTAAAACTGGGTGGCGGTTTATGTGCATAGACACGAGCCAATACTACCTTCAAGTTTCACGAGTAGTGACGTATTTTGACTCAGACAGTTCAAAGCTATTTTGAATATAAGACATTGGGAGAAATCTTGACTTTATATAATATCATGGAATGGGTGATTGTGATAAGAGTTGGCTAGCAGTCCATTTTACATCTCTCCACATTTTTAAAAATTCACCTGTGGGATATGTGCATTGCTGTCTGGCCAGTATTTATTGCCCATCCCTAGTTGCCCTTGGAGGGCAGTTGAGAGTCAACTGCATTCCTGTGGCTCTAGAGCTATGTGTAGGCCAGACAAGGTAAGGATGGCAGATTTCCTTCCCTGAAGGACATCAGTGAACCAGATGAGTTTTTCCTGACAATTGACAATGGTTTTATGGTCATCAGTAGATTCTTAATTCCAGATATTTCTTATTGAGTTCAAATTTCACCATCTGCCGTGGTGGGATTCAAACCCAGGTCTCCAGAACATTAACTGAGTTTCTGGATTAATAGTCTAGTGACATTACCACTAGGCCATCGCCTCCCCATTAAAGACAACTGTAGAGATGTAAAACAGATTTCTGATTCGCTGTCAACACCTTATATCTACCAAGTGACTTAACCATAGTAAAACAACCCAAGGTGCTTTATAGGAACATTAGACAATAATTGACTGAGCCATAGGAGGCAATATTAAGGCAGGCTACTTACAGAGGAATGGGTGGGATTGTGGTCAGTGCAGACTCAATAGGCCAAATGGCCTCCTTCTGCACTTCAGGGATTCTGTAATCTAAATATTTGAAGGAGCACCTTGAGGGAGGCAGAGTGGTTTAGGGAGAGAATTCCAGAGCTTATGGCCAAGACAGCTACAGATCCTGGTGGGAATATCAGGGATGCAAACGAGGCCAGAATTGGAGGATCAAAGTCAAGCTCTACTCCACTGTCCTAAGCACAAGTCAAATACTCTTTACAGATATGAATAGTGGTTTGGGATTCTTCACAGATATGCTGTCCTTTCCTCTGCTTTCAGATAACAAAAGATTTGGTATGTTTGAAATCCTGCCATAAAAAAGAGAAAAAGAAAATCAGAAAAACAAATGTGTGTCATATTATCTGTAAAGTCCATAATCACATAAGAAAGAAAAGTATTTGGATGAATAAGAGAGGACAAGGAAGCAATCACCTCATGCTGGCTTCTTGTGACCTGAAGATTAGAGACCTGTCCAATTCGTAAACTCCCCTCCCCTCAGGATTTGCTTACTTGCAGCCATTAGAAGGACAGGGTGAGGGCAACATAAAACTCCTCCAAGCAGAGAAAAATGCAAGGTTATTTCCTGCTGATGAGTGAGTGAGTGAGGTGTGGGTAGATTGTACCCCTGTGTTTTACATTCCCCAACCAATCTCTCAGTGTCAATTCTATCAAACCCTTGCAGAATTTTGTAGGTTGCAATCTCATTCTTCTAAATTTCAGAGAATGTAAGCCCAATTTATCTAACCTCTCATTGTAGGACAACTCCCTCATTACATGTATCAATTTAGTGAAACTGCACTGCGCTGCCTCCAATGCAAGTATATCCTTTCTTCAAATGTGGAGACCAAACTGTACACAGGACTCCAGATGTGGTCTCAACAAAATCCTGTACATATAAAACAAAACTTCTTTATTCTTGTACTCCAATCTCCTTGCAGCAAAGACCATCATGTCATTAGCCTTCCTAATTGCTGCACTTGTATGTTAACTTTCAATATTCCTTCTCAAAAGCAGACCTGACATCGACACGTTTCTCACTGTTTAAAAAATATTCTGCTTTTTCATTCTGACGACCAAAGGGAATAGTTTCACACTTCCTGACATTATAATCCGAGTGTCATCTTGTTGCCCATTCACAAAACATGTCCAAATCTCTTTGCAGCCTCTCTGTGTGTTCCCCACAACTTATCTTTCTACCTCACTTGGTATCATCAGAAAACTTAGATGAATTACTCTCTATCTCTTCATCTAAGTTATTAATATAAATTGTAAACAGCCTGAGGCTCCAGTACTGATCCTTGTGGTTATTCACTGCCTGCCAACATGACAAAGCCCCGTTTATGCCCACTCCTGACTCCCAGCTGTTAACCAACCCTCCATCAGTAATGGTACATTGCACTCGATTCTGAGCCCTTATCTTGCCTATTAATCTTTTGTGCTGCACCCTCCGAATGCCTTTTGCAAATCAACAAACCGTCCCATACAAACAGCTGCAGATCACATTATTTCAAACTTACTTCATTAACTGGAGGAGCAGTATTGTGCTTGGTGGTTTTTCCCCTGTGGAAACAAACAACAGGTAAGTACAGCATTATCTAAGTGGGGGTGAAAATGGCAGGTGGATTTTGGGGTAGGAATCAGAAAACTAATCGTGTAGAAGAGTAATAACAACCAAGTGGTCCACTTTGGTAGGAATAATGGTAGGAAGGATTATTACTTACGTGGAGAAAACCTGCAGCAGGCGACGGTGCAGAGGGACCTCGGGGTCCTTGTGCATGAGTCGCAAAAACCCAGCTTGCAGGTGCAGCAGGTGGTCAGGAAGGCGAATGGGATGCTGGCCTTCATAGCGAGGGGGATTGAATATAAAAGTAGGGAGGTCTTGCTGCAGCTGTATAGGGCATTGGTGAGGCTGCAGCTGGAGTACTGTGTGCAGTTTTGGGCGCCGTACTTACACAAGGATATTTTGGCCTTGGAGGGAGTGCAGAGGAGGTTTACTAGGCTGATGCCGGAGTTGAGGGGGTTGAGCTATGAGGAGAGGCTGAATAGATTAGGCTTGTACTCGTTAGCGTTTAGAAGAATGAGGGGAGATCTCATTGAGACGTATAAGATGATGAATGGGATGGATAGGATAGAGGTGGAGAGACTCTTCCCGCTCAGAAAGGATAGGAGGACTAGGGGGCACAGCCTCAAGATAAAGGGGGGGCGGTTTAGAACGGAGTTGAGGAGGAACTTCTTCACTCAAAGGGTGGTGAATCTCTGGAATTCTCTGCCCGTTGAAGTGGTGGAGGCTGCCTCGCTAAATATTTTTAAGACGCGGGTTGATGGGTTTTTGATGAGAGAGGGGATTAAGGGTTATGGGGAGAGGGTGGGAATGTGGAACTGAGCCACGACAGATCAGCCATGATCTTACTGAATGGCGGGGCAGGCTCGAAGGGCTAGATGGCCTACTCCTGCTCCTATTTCTTATGTTCTTATGTTCTTAACCTTACATTTATAAAGAACATAAGAAACAGGAGCAGGAGTAGGCCATCTAGCCCTTCGAGCTGCCCCACCATTCAATAACTTCATGGCTGATCTGAAGTGAATCAGTTCCACTTTCCCGCTTTCTCCCCATAACCCTTAATTCCCTTGTCTATCAGAAACCTATCTACCCGTGACTTAAATATATTCAGCGAGGTAGCCTCCTCCACTTCAACAGCAGCGAATTCCAGAGATTCACCACCCTTTGAGTGAAGAAGTTCCTCCTCAACTCCGGTGTAAACTGTCCCCCCCTTATCTTGAGGCTGTGTCCTCTAGTCCTGCTATCCTTTCTAAGCGGGAAGAATCTCTCTACCTCTACCCTATCCATTCCTTTCATTATCTTATACGTCTCTATAAGATCCCCCCTCATCCTTCTAAACTCCAACGAGTACAGACCCTATCTATTTAGCCTCTCTTCTTAGGCCAACCCCCTCATCTCCGGTATCAGCCTAGTGAACCTCCTCTGCACTCCCTCCAAGGCCAATATATCCTTGTGCAAGTGCGGTGACCAAAACTGCACACAGCACCTTTATAGCACCTTATAGGTGCACCTTATAGCACCTTTCACAGTCTCAGGATGTCCCAGAGCACTGTACAGTCAGTGAAACATTTTTGTAGAGTAGTCACTCTTATAATGTTCGAAATGTGGTAGCCAATTTGCACGCAGCAAGCTCTCACAAAGGTAATGTAACAATGACCACATCACCTGTATTTTAGAGATGTTGGCCAATGGAGGAATGGCCGGGATACCTGGAGAGAGGTCACAGTCGGCCCTTCTTGGAAATGTGGCTTTTTACTTTAACAAACGTGTAAATATTTTGTTTCAGGACAGACATTTCATGAGCAAATAAATGTGCCACATCTGGATGGGATGAGCTTGATGGCCCAGAAGTTCTTTCCCTAACCTTTCTTTTGTGAATCTGGTAAAGAAAGAGCTGTAGATAAAGTGGAGGCAAAGAGAAAGGCAATATCTAAATGCAGTTTCATTCTATCACCTTCTCAGGATGTTTGAAAATAGCTCATATACAATTAATTAGGTGTAACATGACTATACGTGTGGCTTGCAAACTGGGGTACAGGGCAATGTCTCTTTTAACTTCCATTCGCTGTGTGTGGCCCGCTTGTTGCATCGTGCAGTCCTTTTAAGATTGCCCCTTGGCTAAGCATCGTAAAAAGACTGCTGCTGATTGAAACTTACAGAATACCGAAAGGGCTGGATGGAATGGACATGGGGAAGAGGTTTCCAATCAGAGGAGAGACTAGGATCCGAGGGCACAGCCTCAGAGTAAAGGGACGACCCTTTAAAACTGAGATGAGGATGAATTTCTTCAGCCAAAGGGTGGTGAATCTGTGGAATTCATTGCCACAGAAGGCTGTGGAGGCCAGATCATTGAGTGTATTTAAGGCAGAGTTAGCTAAGTTCTTGACTGATGATGGGATCACAGGTAATGGGGAAAAGGTGGGAAAATGAGGTTGAGTTCATTTCATAATTTATCATTACGAAGTGCTTCGAAAGCTTAGTCATGGCACAAATAAATTTCAGCCTCCCAGACTGTCTGAATCCACTACAGTTCACTTATTGCTGCAACAGGTCCACAGCAGACACCATTATCCTGGCCCTGGAACATCTAGATAACAAAGACAGCTATGTCAGACTCCTATTCATAAACTACAGCTCAGCCTTTAACATCATTGTTCCTACGAGATTCATCTCGAAACTCTGTGGGCTAGGGCTCAGCTCCTTCCTCTGTAACTAGATCCTAGACTTCCTAACCCACAGACCACAATCAGTAAAGATAGGCAACATCTCCTCCACAATCTTCCTCAACACTGGTGCCCCACAAGGTTGTGTCCTCAGCCCTTTGTTATACTCCTTATACACCTTTGACTGTTTGGCCAAATTCCCCTCTAACTCGATTTTCAAGTTTGCTGACTCACATCACCATTGTGGGTCAGATCTTAAACAATGACGAGACAGAGTACAAGAAATAGAGAATCTGATGAACTGGTGCGTTGACAATAATCTCTTGCTCAATGTCAACAAAACAAAGGAGATAGTCATCAACTTCAGGAAGCATAGTGGGGAACATGCCCCTGTCTACATCAACTGGGATGAAATAGAAAGGGTTGAGAGCTTTTTAGGTGTCCAGATCACCAACAATCTGTCCTGGTCCCCCCATGCCAACACTATAGTTAAGAAAGCCCACAAATATCTCTACTTTCTCAGGAGACCAAGGAAATTTGGCATGTCAGCAGCGACTCTCACCAACTTCTTCAGATGCATCACAGAAAGCATTCTTTCCGGTTGTATCGCAACTTGGTACGGCTCCTGCTTTGCCCAAGATCGCAAGAAACTACAAAGGATTGTAAACGAAGGCCAGTACATCACTTCAACTAGCCTCACATCTACTGATACTGTATACACTTCCCACTGCTTCGAAAAAGCAGTCAGCATAATCAAGGGCCTCACGTACCCTGGACGTTCTCTCTTCCACCATTTTCCATCAGAAAAAGATACAAAAGTCTGAGGACATGTACCAAACGACTCAAGGACAGCTTCTTCTCTGCTGCCATCAGACTTTTGAATGTACCTATCTCACATTAAGCTGACCTTTCTCTACACCCTAGCTATTACTGTAGCACTACATTCTGCACTCTCTCCTTTCCTTCTCTATGAACAGTATGCTTTGTCTGTATCGCATGCAAAAAAAAACAATACTTTTCACTGTATGCTAATACATGTGACAATAATAAATCAAATACATTTTGACCATGATCGAATGGGGGAGCAACCTTGATGGGCTGAATGGCCTATTTCTGCTCCTATACCTTATAGTCTTTTCCATGGCCTGCTTGTCCATGTGGCACATTTCTGATTGTTGTGCAGTCACATGTGCGTAGTTAGTGGGACCACAATTGCAGGTAATCTCATTATAGCAGCCAGCCATTATAAGTAGATGAAGTTTGTTTTCAGGCGTACTATGGATCAGTGATATGACTTCCCCAAACTTTGTAAAGTGTTCATGTTTTATTTGCTTCTTTGTCCCTTACCTTCCTCTTCACAAGTCACTGGGGCAGAGAAAACTCATTGAGTGGAACGATTTTTTTTGAAAGATCAAAGGTTTTGACAGTGTGAAAGGGGAAAGGCTATTTCCTCTGATTGGGGTGTCTACAACAATGCCATCAATTTAGTACTGTGAGGAGACGGACGAGGAGACCGTTCCTTATGCGTAGGATTGTTGGAGTGTGCAAAGTTTTGTCACAGGGTTGAAGGAGAGAGGGAAGTCTGCCCTTGGAGAGGAAGTTGGATAGAACGAAGCAAAGTTATGGCAACGCAGCAGAACTGTAGGATGAAGTACAGAAAGAAGTCTCGCACAGGTTAAACTCAAAAGGTTTATTTGGTAGCACAAGCTTTCGGAGCGCTACTCCTTCATCACGTGAGTGTGACTCATCTGATGAAGGAGCAGCACTCTGACAGCTCGTGATACCAAATAAACTTGTTGAAATTCAACTTGGTGTTGTGAGACTTCTTACTGTGACCATCCCAGTCCAACACCAGCGTCTCCACATGAAGGATGAACGTTTGAATTGCTCTAGTAAAGAGCTGGCATAGGCATGATGGACAGGGTGGCCACCTTCCATGCTTCCCTAATTTCCTTTGAACTCAGTGGCATGTTCAGTCATTTCAGAAGGCAGTTACACACACAGTTACTTACTTGGATGGCCTTGAATCTGCGAATAGAAAAACAAACTAAAATTAATATTTGACAGACACAAATAACAATATGAGTGGGAAATATATCTGTACTCCAACATGCATTGGAACAGATATAATAAACTAAACAACTGAAATAAATACAAGGAGAAGGAATGCTGTTACATAGGATTACATGGGATATACAGCACAGGCACAGGCCATTCAGCCTAAACAACCCATGCTGTTATGCTCCACCCAAGCCTCCTTCCTGGTTCCCTCATCTAAATCTATCATTGTAGCCCTCTTCTCCCTCACTTGCTTCTCTAGATTCCCACTAAATGCATTTATAGTCTTCATTTCAACCATTCTCTGTGGTATAGAGCTCCACATTCTTACCACTCTTTGGTTAAAGAAGTTTTTTTTCTGAATTCCCAATTGGAGTCCTTGGTGGCCATCTTATATTGATGACCTCTCGTTCTGCTCTCTATATCCAATCCATCAGAACCTTTCATAATTTTAAAGACCTCTATGATGTCACCATTCAGCTAACTTTTCTCAAAAGGCCCATTTTCTAAGGACATATATATATATATATGTGTATGTCCTTTCCTAATATATATACCCGCATGTTTCTGGTGTATTCCTGTCAATCTTTTCTGCACTCTTTGCAATGCCTCTACATTCTTTTTATAATAAAGTTTAAGGTTTATTTCTTGGCCTTAATATAGTCTCTCATAGGACATCACTCACACGTCTTTTCAGTCGATGGAATATTTTTTAGTTTATTTATTAGTGTCACAAGTATGCTCACATTAACACTGCAATGAAGTTACTGTGAAAATCCTCTAGTCGCCACACTCCGGCACTTGTTCAGGTACAATGAGGGATAATTTAGCACGGCCAATGCACCTAACAGCTAGTCTTTCGGTCTGTGGGAGGAAACCAGGGGCACCCAGAGGAAACCCAAGCAGACGTGGGTAGAACGTGCAAACTCCACACAAACAATGACCCAAGCCGGGAATCAAACCCTGGGTCTTGGCGCTGAGGCAGCAGTACTAACCACTGTGCTGCCCAAATGGTGTTCAGAACTGCACACTGTGCTGTAAGTTAGGTTTAATCAAAGTTCCACACTGAGCATAACATCCTGACTTTTCAATTCTATCCCTCCAGAAACCAAATCTTATACTTGTTTGTTTATAAGACCTTGCTAACCTGTGGTGCAACCTTGAGTGGTCACTGCATTTATTCTCGAGATCCCTTTGTCCCTCTACCTCACCAAACTTTCACCTTCTAGGTAATAAGTGACCTCCTTATTCTTCCTACCAGTCTCACATTTATCTGTGTTGAACTTAGTTTTCCAATTATTTATCCATTCTGCACATTTATTAACAGTCTCCTATAATTGTTTGCAGTCCTTCTCAGTACTGACTAACCCCTTCAATTTGGTGTCATCAATAAACTTAGAAATGCAAATTGTGAACATCAGTGGTTCCAGAATTGATCCTGGAGTAACATGGTAAGAAGTCTCACAACACCAGGTTAAAGTCCCACAGGTTTATTTGGAATCACGAGCTTTCAGAGTGCTGCTCCTTCTTTAGATGAATGTGACTCTCCCAATGAAGGAGCAGTGCTCTGAAAGCTCATGCTATCAAATAAACTAGTTGGACTTTAACCTGGTGTTATGAGACTTCTTACTGTGCCCACCCCAGTCCAACACTGGCAGCTCCACATCATAACATCCATATTAACTGCAGGGGTCAGAGAATGGCGATCTGGAGCAGCGACCTGGACCACCCTAGTCCAACGCCGGCATTTCCATATCCTGGAGAAACACAACTATCTTTACTCTCACACTCTACTTTCTGTCTTGAAGCCAGTGTAGCAATCCATTCTGCTATTTGTCCCCTGGCCGTACATTCTCTGACCTTATTCATTAGTTTATCATGGAGTATCCAATACAAGGCCTTTTGAAAATTCAGATGAGTTACATCTGCTATATTACCACTGTCTAGTCTCTACATTACGTCCTCAAAAAAATTCAATTAGGTTGATCAAGGAAGAATTTTCCTTTTGAAATCCATGCCGACTATTCCTTTTTATATTTTTCATTTCTGGAGGGGATGTTGTTTGATGAAAAAAAATGCATGAGAAAAGTCATCACAATATGTAACAAAGCTCATTTAACCAGATTTCTGCATCAAACACTTCCTCTTCTCCCTTCAATGCCTGGTCTCTCAGTGGCAGTGTGCTTCAATGGACTTCATTAGTCTGGTCTCACTGGCCATCCTCCACGCGTGGGAGGTGACATCACCTGGCTATTTGACTGTGGACGTCAGTGCAACCCAACCCATTTGCATCGGCGTTCCACGTCAAGCTGGCAGGATATGAATCATATCCTAACAATCCTCTACAGACCCAGGAAACAAGACAGTACTCACTCCCTAAGTAACCCTTTCTGTGGGCGTAGTACATTCCAAAGCCGCACAGCGACAGCACCGAGGCAATGATTATTACGGTGATGATGATTGCATCGACGTCTAGATCATCTGTGAACAAGTGTGGAGAGTGAGTTCGAATCAAACAGTCTCAAAAATGGGCAATATGAAGAAAAAAGGAAGAACGTGCATTGGTATAACGACTTTCACAACCTCACAATGCCCCAGAGGTACCTGAACAGATGTTTCATCACAACTTTATGAAAACTTTATGAATAGAAGAAAGGTGGCTAACTTCAAGTATAAACTCATTCAAAATGAAAATACACATTTATTAGTGCTTTCCACCTCCAATGCTTTAAAGCTTTGTTTAAAGTTTGTTTTTTAGTGTCACAAGTAGGCTTACATTAACACTGCAATGAAGTTACTGTGAAAATTCCCTCGTCACCACATTCCAGCGCCTGTTCGGGTACACTGAGGGAGAATTTAGCATGGCCAATGCACCTGACCAGCTTGTCTTTTGGATAGTGGGAGGAAACTGGAGCACCCAGAGGAAACCCAGGCAGACACAGTGAGAACGTGCGGACTCCTCATGGACAATGACCCAAGCTGGGAATCGAACACGGGTCCCTGGCACCGTGAGACAACAGTGCGAACTGCTGTGCCACTCCTTTGCACATCGCTTTTGTGGTACAGTCACTGTTGTAATATAGGAAACCAGTCTGCACGCAGTAAGGTTCAACAAATGTAATGTTACCCAGATCATCTGATTGCTTGTTTACACTGATGTTGGTTGAGGGGAAATGATGGCCAGGAAACCAAGGGTAACTCCCCTGCTCTACTTTCAAATAGTGCCCCCACCTGAGGGGGCAGACACAATACCTCATCCAAAAGACAGTTGTTCTGAGAATGCAGCACTCCCTCTGTACTGCACTGAAGTGTCAGCTTAGATTTGTATTTGAGTCTCTGGGGTGGCTTAAACACACAACCTTTAGACTCAAGAACAAGGGCGGTGTCTACTGAGCTGTCACACCGCTGACAGTTACGTACTGAAGTAGTGAAGATGGGACTTGCGACAAACAGATATTTGTAAATTTACAAATGTTTCTGATATGGTGAATGGGGAAAATGTATTTTCTATGATCAGGGAGTTAGTGACATGGAATTATCATTGCTGTTAAAGGAGGAGATGGGGAGAGGAATTAGGAGAATATTCTTTTCCCAGTAGATTGTGGGTGGATGGAGTGCTTTGGCACAGGGTCTGGTTAAGGCAAAGGCCACTGTATCTGTAAGGGAGATAAATGAAGCAGACAGAGGAAGACGCAAGGGCAATAGCAGAGAGCAGGAGAGTGAGTTATTCATAAAGAGCCAACACAGACGCTGAAAGATCTCCTCCTCTGCTGCAAATTTCTTCACTCTCTGGAATTCTCTGCCCGTTGAAGTGGTGGAGGCTACCTCGCTAAATATATTTAAGACGCGGGTAGATAGGTTTTTGATAGGCAAGGGGATTAAGGGTTATGGGGAGAAGGTGGGAAAGTGGAACTGAGCCACGACAGATCAGCCATGATCTTATTGAATGGCGGGGCAGGCTCGAAGGGCCAGATGGCCTACTCCTGCTCCTATTACTTATGTTCTTAAATTTTCTATCGTCGGTTGCTCTTGATGCTTGTTGTTGGGGTGATAGTGGAAGAGTCTAGGGGTTTTAAATACAAGATAGTGGCCAATACATCCAAGAAGAAGAAAAACGTGGTGAGAATGCAGAGCTTGTGGAGTAATAGTGTGGAGGCACTCCAGGGGAATTGGGATAAACACATGAGGGGGAATAAAATCGAAGGACATGTTGATAGGATGAGTTGAAGCTAGGTGGGAAGAGGATTGTTTGGAGGATATAGATGCACAGATCTGTCAAGCCAAATGGCCTGCTTCTGTTCTGTCAATTTTATATAATTTCTGATTTTGATGCTAAAATACTTCGAACGGAGTCAAGCTGATAAGCAAAAGATACAAAAGATCATTGTAGCGTAATTTCAACTCACGAAAAAGAATCTTTTGTTCAACTGGGTTTATGACAAAGAACTACTTTCTTTCTTTAATCCGCGGTACAATATAAAAGGGAAATGAACGATTCAGGTACAAAAGCGACAGCACTCACTGATTTGCATGAATTGAGCAGAACATTTCTTTGGACCACCAGCCTTATTTTTCGCCTCACAATGGTACGATCCACTGTTAGTCTTTCTGACGGGGTTAAATGTCTGTCAAAGTTAAAAGAAAGAATTACACAGAGGATGAAGATAGTCGCTTGGGTATCATCTTCATCTGGTTTCTATTGAATTGCAAGAGGGGGGGGGAGAAGGGAAGAGACTGTTCTAGTGCTGGGTTCCTAGTCTTTGCATAATTTTTAGTAGTTATGATTGGACAGTATTGAGCAGGACTTTAATTTTAAAATTTTCACTCGTGAAAGCAGATCTGTTTTCTTAATGCACAGAACCCTCCCTCCCCACCTCCCACTCAACCATAAGATGCAGGCTAGAGACTGGGCAATAAGTGGATACCCAGGGTGAACTGTATATTATTTAAAGTTGATTTATTAGTCACAAGTAAGGCTTACATTAACGCTGCAATGAAGTTGCTGTGAAAATCCCCTAGTCGCCACAGTCCGTCGCCTGTTTGGGTCAATGCGCCTAACCAGAATGTGGGAGGAAACCCACGCAGAAACAGGGAGAATGTGCAAAATCCACACAGACAGTAGCCCAAGCTGGGTCCTGGCAGTGGAAAGCAGCAGTGTGAACCACTCTGCTACCGTGCTGCCCTGGTGTTTTTCTGGGGTGTTTGTCTGTATTCAGGTAGCAGATATTAACTGGAGATTCAGTTGTGTTCCTATATTTGGGAACAGGTCGACAGTGTAGTTGTGGGGCTGGGGTTTTGTGATGTATAAAGTGCATCTGTATAAATAAAACATTGTATAAAGGCTCCAGTGCACCCTGCACTGCTTACTATCTGAGTTGTAACACTCAATCTCAAGGATGACAGTCACTATCAACCGGGGGAGATGGTGGTGTAGTGGTAATGTCACTGGACTAGAAACCCAGGCTGAAGCTCTGGGGACACTGTTTCAAATCCCATCATGGCTGGTGGAATTTAAATTGTAAGCTAGTCAATTAGTAATGCTGAAACGATCGATTACTGTAAAACTCCATCTGGTTCATTTGAATGAAATCTCCTGATCTGACTGACATGTGACTCCAGAGCCTCAGCAATGTGGCTCACTCTGAACTGCTCTCTCAAGCCACTCACTTCAAGGGCAATTAGGGATGGGTACCAAATGCTGGCCTTGTTAGCGACACCCTCACTCCATGAAGCAAAATTGTAAAAATTGTTCTCGGCCTGTAGGTCACCCTGGCAATGCCCTCCTTCTTTGTGGTATTATTCCACGAAATTGTCTCTTGGACCCAAAAGTAATCGAACAAGCTCCAGGAGATCCCCCTTTGTCTTATATCTGTGACGCCTTTGTCAAATTCTTTCTTGTTCTGACCTATCCCTGACCTCCTCCACCCACCTCTCTGACTATATAAACCATCACGTTTCTACCTCTCTCCAGTTCTGCAGAAGGGTGATATGGGCTTGAAACATTAACTCTGTTTCTCTCTCCACAAATACGGCCAAGACATGCCGGGTTTATCCAGCATTTTCTGCTTTTATTTAAGCTCTCGGAGACAGCAATTTCTCAATGACACCACCCCCACATGACCCACCAATAGGTATGACAGACCCTCAACCAGATAAGTTTCTTAACACTTGTAGGGAAACTGCACTCGCTGATATGCCAGCCATGTGTCTCAGAAGTCAATGCCTATCTCTGGAAAGAAGTATCTTCTATCCTCTAAATTGGTTCTATGCTTGTGTAACTTACAGTCATGTATCTTGATCTCCCTAATCATTTTTTTAGTTTATTTAATAGTGTCACAAGTAGGCTTACATTAACATTGCAATGCAGTTATTTAAAAACCCTCTAGTCGCCACACTCCGCGGCCTGTTCGGGTACTGAGGGAGAATTTAGCATGGACAATGCACCTAACCAGCAATATCTTTTGGACTGGAGCACTCGAAGGAAACTCACACAGACACAAGGAAAACATGCAAATTCCATACAGACAGTGACCCAAGCCGGGAATCGAACCTAGGTCCCTGGTATTGTGAGGCAGCAGCGCTAACCACTGTGCCACCCCTATCTCGCTCAAATAGTTCATCCGCTCAAAGTCTAATCCCTTCGAGTTTTGATTGTGGAAATCATGAAGGGAAAAGCCCCAGATCCCTTGGCATTGCTATTCAGGTGAAGTGCCAACTTGATGGACCTTTCCTCAGGTCTCCACATCACCCACAACGTGTGGAGACCAAAACTAGACACAGTCTACTCATCACACTCTCACTTTTCAATGACAGATCTGGGAGGTCCTTTTCGGCAGAGCAGGAAAACGGCTCTTCTTTTGCTGAACTTGGAAGCTTCTGAAATTCCAGGGGATGTGCCAGGAATGAACAAACCCGTTGTGTGGAAACATTAGCCTGTGACTAAGCCTCTCACACAAATAACAGCAACTTGTGACTCAGCCCGTGTCATCCTCAGACACGCCAACTCTTGTGAATTGATCATGAGAGACACGATTTCTCAGTCAAACCCAGGCTCGCCACGATCCTGACAGAGGAGAACAAAACCTTTTACATTTTTCTGCTATCCGGGACAGAGACCCGGATCAGACTGGAACCTGCTCTTCTCTCTCAGCTCAGACATTACAGAAGCCCTAGAGAGCTGGATTCATTCTTTGGCATAATTTTCAAATGTGTGCATGTTTTGTTTAATCCTCCAGCGTCAAACCTGCTCACTTTTCTTCAGTCAGGTTATGTGCAGGTTAGGTCGATGGGCCCTTAGCGTCCCAAGGTGTGTAAGTTAGATGTGCTAAGTGTGTGGGGTTACAGGGATATTTTGGGGGGGAGGGGGGGAGTCCCCCTCTGACAGCTACTCTGTCAGAAAGTCAGTGCAAATTCGATGGACTGAATGGTCTCTTCTGGACTCTTTGGATTCTATGATGGTTCCTCATTCAACCAATAGAGTCCCAACTCAGTTCTTTCTACTCAATCTGATTTTTAAAAACAAAACAAAGCTCCCTAAAACACTTCTCTTCCACTAGGTCTTTCCTTTCCTAACCTACTCATTATTTTAAAAACTTATCCCTCACTGTTTTTCACTCTCCAACATAAAGCACTTTGAGGTGTATTCCTACACTAGGGCTCTGGTAGAATTACAAATTCTTGTCTATCAGTACTGCTGCCCAGAGAGACAGTGGGGAATGCATCCAGGGCTGTCCCTCAGGGAGAGGATGGACTTCCTGATGTTAAGGGTAGGTCAGGATAGAGCACTTGGAGGAGCAGACTTCAGGGAGGGAGTGCAACCCAATCTGTAAACATAGAAAATAGAAGCACGAGTAGGCCATTCGGTTCTTGAGCCTGCTGCGCCATTTATTTTGATCGGGGCTGATTATCAAATTCAATATCCTGATTCCCCCTTCCTCCCATATCCCCCGATCCCTTTAGCCCCAAGAGTATATCTAATTTCTCCTTGAAATCAGACAATGTTTTGGCCTCAACTACTTTCTGTGATAGTGAATCCCACACATTCACCACCCTCTGGGTGAAGAAATTTCCCCTCACCTCAGTTATAGAGTCATAGAATTTACAGCATGCAAATAGGCCCTTTGGCCTAATTTGTTCATTCCGCCCCTTTTTTTAACCCCTAAACTAGTTCCAATTGCCCATGTTTGGCCCATATCCCTCTATACCCATTTTAGCCATGTAACTGTCTAAATGTTCTTGAAAAGTTAAAATCATATCTGCCTCTATTACTACCTTTGGGAACTTGTTCCAGACATTCATCACCCTCTGTGTGAAAAAATTGAACCTCTGGACCCTTTTGTGTCTCTCCCCTCTCACGTTAAACCTATATCCTCTAGTTCTGGACTCTCCTACCTTTGGGAAAAGATATTGACTATCCAGCTGAAATATGCCCTCTATTTTACAGATCTCTATAAGATCATCGCTAAGCCTCTTACGCTCCAGAGGAAAAGAGTCTCAGTCTATCCAGCCTCTCCTTATAACTCAAACCATCAAGTCCTGGTGGCATCCCACTAAATCTTTTCTGCACTCTTTCTAGTTTAATCATATCCTTTTTATAATAGGGTGACCAGAACTATACATAGTATTCCAAATGTGGCCTTACCAATTTCTTGTACAACTTCAACAAGAAGTCCCAACTCCTGTATTCAATGTTTTGACCGATGAAACCAAGCATGCTGAATGCCTTCTTCACCACTCTGTCCACCTGTGACTCCACCTTCAAGGTGCTATGAACCTGTACCCCTAGATCTCTTTGTTCTACAACTCTCCCCAATGCCCATCATTAACTGAGTAAGTCCTGCCCTGGTTCAATCAACTAAAATGTATTACCTTGCATTTATCTAAATTAAACTCCATCTGCCATTCGTCGGCCCACTGGCCCAATTGACCAAGATCCCGTTTCAATCCTAAATAACCTTTTTTACTATCCACTATGCCACCAATCTTGTGTCCTCTGCAAACTTACTAACAATGCCTACTAAATTCTCACCCAAAACATTAATATAAATGACAAATAACAGTGGACCTAGCACTGATTCTAAAAGGTTTATCCCATAGCCTCAGACGATGATCCCTTGATCTGAACTCCCCCATCATCAGGAACATTCTTTCTGAATCTACCTTGTCTAACCCTGTTAGAATTTTATAAGTATCAATGAGATCTCCTCTCACTCTTTTAAACTCCAGTGAACATAATCCTAACCGACTTAATCTCTCCTCATATGACAGACTTGTCATCCCAGAAATCAATCTGGTAAACCTCTGCTGTACTCCCTCAATAGCAAGGATAGATAAGGACACCAAAACTGCACATAATAATCCAGGTGAGGCCTCACCAACACCCTATACAACTGCATCAAAACATTGCTGCAAAGTGGCCAACATCCCAACCATTGCTGCCTAAGACCCATGCAGAGTGACCGTCCAGATTTCCCCCACCACACTGACCCTGTCTCCCCCTCCTATTTCTCAACTCCTCCCGCTGGCCTCACAACTGAGGTGGGGTGGGAAGCACCCTTCAACTGATCATTAAAGGGCTTCAACAGGGACAAGGGAGGACAGGCTGCCCCAGGCCTCTTATAAAGCTTTGGACAGGTCGGGGTGGGTGAGATGGCACCAAGGAGGCCACATCTTATTTTGCGGAGGGGTCTGAGGCTGGCACCTCTGAGAGTGCAGCATCAGCTCAGTACTGTAGATGCTGCCGCCTCCAGGGCAGAGTGCTCCCTAATACTTTACTTATTCATTCAGGGATGCGAGGGTCACCGGCACGGCCAGCATTTAGTTGTCCGATTGCCCTTGAGGTGGTCAGCTGCCCTCCTGAATTGCTGCGGTGCGCTTGGTTTGATTTTCCTGTAGTTGTTTGACCAAACTGAATGGCTTTCTCAGCCTTTTCAGAGGCAGCCCATATTGCTGTGGGGGTCTGCAGTCACACTGGATAGGGAAGACAAGAAGCTCATCCGTGTAATCGGATGGGTTGTTACAACAATTGATGATATCGTCATGGACACCGTTATTCAGACAAGTTTCCAATTCCAGATCTTTTTTGAATTAATTGATTAAATTTAAATTCCACCAGCTGCTGTTGTGGGATTTAAACCCGTGTCCCCAGAGCAATTTCCTGGCCCAGTGATGTCACCATCTCCTCCCAAAAAATCAGATGTTTTAAACTTTCAACCACATTCAATCAAAGCAAGAACAAGTGAGATAATTATTTTAAGCCTCTCTATCAACCAGTCTCACAACACCAGGTTGAGGCCCAACAGGTTTATTTGGGATCACGAGCTTTCGGAGCGCCGTTCCTTCCTCAGGCGAGTGATGAATCAACTGAGTAAGGAGCAGCGCTCCAAAAGTTCATGGTTCCAAATAAACCTGTTGGACTTTAACCTGGTGATGTGAGACTTCTGACTGTGCCCGCCCCAGTCCAATGCCAGCATCTCCACATCATCTCTATTAACCAGAACAGGGTGCCCAGAACATGACTCAATTCCCCCAAATGGTTCCCTTTACCAGAACTCCAGTCTTTTGGTTCACTGTGTAGGATGTGTTGATGAAGTCCAAATCCTTAGCAGGACGCTCCAGCAGTATTTTGTTGTCTTTGTACCAGGTGTAATCGGACGGAGGCGACCCCTCTGACTCCTTGCAGGTCAACACCACCCTGGACCCCGACATCGCAGAGCTCGGAATTTTACAGGTGGGAACAGCTGGCGGCACTGGTAACAAGAGAGTAGTGATGAAGTGGGCACTGCCACATAAGTCACCAAAAATCTATACATGTGTTTAAAATAGTGCTGTGTGTATCAAGATGCACCGCAGCAACTCGCCAAGGCTCCATCCCAACCTGCGACCTCTCCCAACTAAAAGGAGGTACAGCAGCAGATACATGAGAACACCACCACTTGTGAGTTCCCCATCAAGCCACTCACCACCCTGACTTGGAAATATATCGCTGCTCCATCATTGTCACATAGTCAAAATCCAGGAAGGCTTAATGGGTGTTATCTACACCACAAGGGTGGGAGATGGGGGTTTTGGGGGGGGTCAGTTAACTCAGTTGGCTACTCGGCTAACGTGTAGTTCACCAACATCATGGGCTCAGTTCTCATTCTGGTTGAGGTGGATTTGGGGCCAGCCTTGCTGCTGAGACTGGAAGGCAGCGGCAAATCACCACTGGCACAAAACTGCCAAGGGAACATTTCAGAGTGAAGCTTTAATGATGAACAAGCTAAGGGCCTGTCTCTGGGCAAAACACACAGGAATAGATGAATGCCACGCGGATGGCAGCAGTTTGAGAATGTGACTCACGACAACCTTCTCAACAGCAATTAGGGGACAGACAATAAAATTTGACTGTTCCTGTGATGCCCACGTCCCATAAATGAATAATTGAAAAATAGCACCCTGAATGTTGTAAATACCCCAACGTGATTCAGAGGAACATTATCATCGAAGTACACCACCAAGCTACATCAAAATATACAGGACAGATGACCAAAGATTTGGCCAGAAACCATGGCCTTGTGTCTACTTTCCTGCCGGCAGCCATAACAACTCCCTCTCAGAGCAAAAATCCGTCTTAACTCAGCCTTGAATATATTCAATGGCTCAACCTTCATTGCTCTTTGGAGTCAAGAATTCCAAAGATTTAACAACTCTTTGACAGAAAACATTCCTCCACTATGAATGGAAAGCCTTTATTCCGAACAAACCCTTATTCCAAACATCCTTATGAAGGAGGGAAAGTCCACATCTGGAATACAGTGTGCATTTTTGCTCTCCATATTTAAGAAAGGATACACTTGTATTGGAGGCAGGACAAGATTACGAGGGGCATGGACAGAGTGGATAGTCAGATGCTATTGCCTCGAGTGGAAAAGTCGAGTACTAGGGGACATAGGTTTAAGGCACGTGGGGAAAAGTTTCGAGGAGATGTGCGAGGCAAGTTTTTTTTTTACACAGAGGATGGTGAATGTCTGGAATGCGTTGCCCGGGGAGTTGGTGGGAGCAGGTACAACAGGGGTATTTAAGGGGCAACGAGACGATTACATGATTAAAATGGGAATGGAAGGAATCGGGCTCTGCAAGTGCATATGGTTTTAGTTAAGGCAAGCATCGTAATTGGAGTAGGTTTGGAGGGCCGAGGGGCCTGTTCCTGTGCTCTACTGTTCTTCTTTGCTCTTCTTTCCCTTGTACAGCAAAGGTTGATTGGAATGGTTGCTGGAACGAGGGGCTTGTCCTTTGATGGAGACTGAGTTGAATTATATTCTCTAGAGTTTAGATGAATGAGAGGCGATCTCACTGAAATTTAAAAATTCTGAAGGAACTTGTGAGGGTAGATGCTGAGAGGGGCAGTCTCAGGATTTAGGAGATGGGGAGAAATTACTTCACTCAGTTATGAATCTCTGGAATTCTCCATCCCTGAGGGTTTTGAGTACTCTATCTTTGAACATATTTGAGACTGGGACAGACAGATTTTTGGTCTCTCAGAGAATCGAGGGATACGGGGACAGGAAAATGGAGCTGAAGTCCAGGTTCAGTCGTATCGAATGACGGAGTAGGTTTAAAGGGCAGTCTGGTCCACTCCTACTCCCATTTCTGGAGCTCTTGATAAAACGGTTGAAAATGATTGGACCTCTTCACTGCACCGTTTTCCCAGCACCTCTGAACAACATCTTCAACCACTGAATTATTTTTGAAAGCAGCCACTATCAACAGTATGATCCAAGTGGTCTGATTTCGGTGGGGTTTATTAAGGGAAGAATATTGACCAAGACAGTGAGAGAACCCTCAGCTGTCCTTCCTATAGTGTAATGGAACGATTCAGGTGATCACCTGAATCATGGAATCAGATCACGGTGCAACACTTCACCTGAAGGACAGACTAAAGCTACTACTTCATTTGATATTGTTAAGCTATTAAATCACAATCTAAACTCACTGAGGCTGGTATGAGAGCTTCGTGGTTATGGGGCTGGATGGGTTACCCAGAGCAGGTAAGATTGGGCAGGCAGTGTAGCCTGTGGCTGATCTATCCCACTAAGACTGAAAATGACCACCCTTACCCTCCCCTAAATTGTATTAAAGCCAGAAATAGGTGCAGTGCCATTTCAGCACCAGCAGAGGACAGTGCAGCACCACAGATGAGAACATTGCTGACCACTTGACCACATCACGCTGTCTGGCAGCATTGTAAATCACCCCAGTGATTTTACTGCCAACACTCTCTCTGTAAGGTTCCTTGTAGTGTATCACACACTTTGGCCAAATAATATCTTCCTAATATATGTAAATGTTTTAAACGTATTTTTCACTTGTTTATATTTAGGTTTTTGGAATCACACAGCACAGGAGGAGGCCTTTTGGCCCATCATGTCTTTTTGAGAGAACTATCCCTCCCGTTCTGTGCCCAAATCACTGCAGATGTATTTCTTTTGAAGTTATGTGTCCAATTTCCCTCTGAGAATTTCTATTAATTCTGCCTCCAGATCATAGCAACTTACAGCATTAAAAAAAAGTCTCTGAAATAACTCCTCTGAGGCCAGTGTCTCTTCACCAAACCTAAGGTTTATTTATATGGTCAGCTACACTCAGACAGGTACTTCCTCGTACAGAGTATAAACCCAGAATGCCAGCAGTAATCCACATTATATACACGGGCAGGGCTCCCTGATTGGGCAAGCCGTTACTGCCTTAATCTGGGAGTTTTCTAAGAGGTCCACATTGTGGATGTTGTAAAAATCATTATAATTTCCTCCTGGTCCCTCTGGTTTGTTTGGTGATTTTCTCAAAACTGTCCCCTCTGATTACAAAGACATGGTATGCGAGCTAGATTGTGAGGGGGGCTCACAATGGCACAGTTGTAGGCCTGGGTTCCATTCCCAGCATAGCTTGGGTCACCGTCTGTGCACTTTTCACATTCTCCCCCTGTCTGCCTGGGTTTCCTCTGGGTGCTCCGGTTTCCTCCCCCACTCCAAGGATGTGCTGGTTAGGTGCGTTGGCCATGCTACATGGCACCTTCGTGTCCCAGGATGCATAAGTTAGAGGGAGTGGCGGGGTAAATATGTGGGGTTACGGTGATAGGGCCTGGGTGGGATTGTTGTCGATGAAGACTTGGTGGGCCAAATGGCCTCCTTCTGCACTGTAGGGTTCCTATGATTTGATGATTCTGAGACCGAAGATGGTCTCGGCATGATTGCCGATGGGTTTGTAGAGGAGTGTGAAAGAGGAGATGGACGGACACCTGGAAACTCAACAGCGGGTTCACACTGGGGAGACCATTCACTTGCTCCCAGAGTGGGAAGGGATTTAATCACTCGTTCACCTTGCTTAAGACACCAGTGAATTCACAAGTAGCTGCAGTGATTGGGTTTGCTGTGAATCACATGCAGGATTAAGGCATGTTCACTGGACTCTTATTTCTGCTGCTGTTAATAAACTCCAACCTAGCTATTGAGGTTAATATTTTTGATAAATGCCAAATAAATCACCTTTTTGTTGGGGAAGCTCTCTGATAACCAGGCCACCTGTATGCAGATACTGACTGGAAAATTCTGGATTGCTTGTTTAAAAAACAAAGTAACCTTTGACCTCGCGCGGACCATCACTGCTCACCGAGGACAGAGAGTTTGATATCTATTTCTGCAAAGACCACCTTGTCCTCCTTGGCTGCTACTTCACAGCGATAGGTAGCCATGTCTGCCCGGGTCACCTTGCGCAGACTGATGCTGGAGCCTTTGACCTCTGCCCGACCGATATATTTCTCTTCGAGAGGGATAAGAGACAGAGAAATAAATATTTGAAAAGATTAAAAGGAAATAAAAAGTGCATTCATATATCAGCTTTCACACAGGACATCCTGAAGTAGCTCACAACCAGTGAGTTACATTTGTTGACAAACTGGTGCACAGAAAGCTCCCATATATAGCAAGAAATGAGATCAATTGTCAGCCATGGCTTGGCGTACAATATCGGGTGGCATTATTTTGCAGAAGTGCAGGGGAGATCTCCTTGTGACTTCAAAATAATGCACTGGAATCTTCTACAAAAATCTGAGAGAGTAAATCCCATACTCAATGTCTTGTCCAAAAGACAGAATTAGCTTTCACAGATTCTGCTGTGACCTGTTCATCACCCCTGGTCTCACCAGGCTCCACTGGGCCCCTTCTCGCAATGGCATGGTGGCACAGTGCTGCCTCACAGCGCCAGGAACCTGAGATCAATTCCAGCCTTGGATGATTGTCTGTGTGAAGTTTGCACACTCTCCCCATGTCTGCATGGGTCTCCTCCACGTGCTTCGGTTTCCTCCCACACTCCAAAGATGTGCTGGTTAGGTGGATTGGCCATGCTAAATTGCCCCTTAGTGTCAGAGGGGTTAGCAGGGTAAATGCGTTGGGTTACGGGGATAGGGCGTGGGTGGGATTGTAGTCAGTGCAGGCTTGATGGGCCAAATGGCCTCCTTCTGCGTTGTGGGGATTCTGTGATTCTATGTGGAAGCAATGCTGCCTTTACCCATCATCATCACATTGCCCGTTTAGACTGTCTCCAGGGCCCGGCTGTGAAGAAACACCTGTGTTCCCCACCACTCCAGCCTTACCACACTCTCCGAACTCCGTCTTCAGCCGGTGTGTTGGTTGAACTCCCCCCAAATCCTTTGCAGATTTTCAAAAGGCTTTCTCAGTGCTTTTCAGATACCCGCAACTCTTCCAATAATGACATTACTACTCTCAGATCATAGAACCCCACAATGCAGAAAGAGGCCCTTCGGCCCATCGAGTCTGCAGCGAACACAATCCCACCCAGGCCCTATCCCCCATATCCCTACATATTATACCCACTAATCCCTCTAACCTACGCATCTCAGGACACTAAGGGGCAATTTCTTAGCAGGGCCAATCAACCTAACCCGCACATCTTTGGACTCTTTGTATCTACAGCACCACTCCAGCTAATTTCCACTCTCCCAAACAACCTTTCCCATCACCATTCGTTTCTCTCATCTCCTCCGGCTGAACTGACAGAATCCTCCCTCCAACCATTTCCCCTCTAGCACGATCCCTTCCCCAGCCAAACCTATCAGTCAAATTCTCCAACTCCTTCCTACCCATTGTGGGACATGGGCGTTGTTGGCTGGTCCAGCATTTATTGCCCATCCCTAGTTGCCCTTGGAGGGCAGTTGAGAGTCAACCACATTGCTGTGGCTCTGGAGTCACATATAAGCCAGGCCGGGTTAGGATGGCAGATTTCCTTCCCCAAAAGACACCCTTCCGTTCCAATCCCCAAATACCATCTCTCTAGTCCGATCTCTCCCAATCTGTGCTCATCCCAGCCAATCTTTCCCAACCTGTGTCGTCCCAATTTTGTTCTGCTGGGGTGGGAGGAGGGGGTGAGAGAGAGAGCATTTCACTAGCGATACCAAACGTACCGGTGAGCGAGCCATCGAAGTACACGAAGGAGACGTCATTTCCTACGATTTTCTTCCACTCCAGCCGAGGGTTCCTGTCTCTTTCCACTCGGTAGGTGCAGGAGAGTTGAGCCACTGCAAACAACAAGCTTAAAATAGTGAAAGTGGGGATAAACAAAGAACAGAAAAAAATTACAGCACAGGAACAGGCCCTTTGGCCCTCCAACCCTGCGCCGACCATGTTGCCCTAACCAAACTAAAAACCCTTCTGTCCTTACTCGGTCCGTATCGCTCTATTCCCTCCCTATCCACGTACTCATCCAGATGCCTCTTAAATGCTGCTAATGTGCCTGCTTCCACCATCTCAGCTAGCAGCACATTCCAGGCACCCACCACTCTCTGTGTGAACAATTTCCCCCTCTCATCTCCCTTAAACTTTTCCCCTCTCACCTTGAACCTGTGCCCCCTTGCAATTGACACTTCCATCCTGAGGAAGAAGCCTTTGCCTATCCACCCTGTCGATGCCTCTCATAAATTTGTAGACCTCTAACAGGTCTCCCTTCAGCCTCTGTCTTTCCAGTAAAAACAGTCCAAGTTGATTTACCCTCTCCTCATGGCCAATGCTCTCGAGACCAGGCAACGTCCTGGTGAAGCTTCTTTGCTCTCTCTCCAAAGCTTCCACATCCTTCTGATAGTGTGGTGACCAGAACTGCACACAATACTCCAAATGCGACCTAACCAAGGTTTCCCCACATGATTTCCCAACTCTTGTACTCAATGACCCGGCTGATGAAGGCAAGCATGCCATATGCCTTCTTAATCACCTTGGCCACCAGTGTTGTCACTTTTAGGGAACTGTGGACCTGTATGCCCAGATCCCTCTGTAACAGGCGGCATGGTAGCACTGCTGTCTCACAACGCCAGGGACCCGGGTTTGATTCCTGGCTTGGGTCACTCTCTGTGCAGAGTCTGCACATTCTCCCCGTGTCTGTGTGGGTTTCCTCCAGGCGCTCCGGTTTCCTCCCACACTCCAAAGATATGCGGGTTAGATGGATTGGCCATGCTAAAATGCCCCTTAGTGTCAGGGGGATTAGCAGGGTAAATGTATGGGGTTTTGAGGATAGGAGCTGGGTGGGATTGTGGTTGGTGCAGACTCGATGGGCTGAATGGCCTCCTTCTGCACTGTAGGATTCTATGTTCATGTTTTAACACATTGGCACAAAGGACAGGAGTGAGGTTGGAAGATTTCTCCAGCAATAATTCACGCAATGCGTGAACGTCTCGTTAACAATAGCCCAACTCCTCTGATTGCTGAGTAACTAGGCACATAACATAAGAACATAAGAAATAGGAAGAGTAGGCCAACTTGCCCTTCGAGCCTGCCCCGCCATTCAATAAGATCATGGCTGATCTGTCGTGGCTCAGTTCCACATTCCCTTCCTCTCCCCATAACCCTTAATCCCCTCTCTCATCAAAAACCCATCAACCCGCGTCTTAAAAATATTTAGCAAGGCAGCCTCCACCACTTCAACGGGCAGAGAATTCCAGAGATTCACCACCCTTTGAGTGAAGAAGTTCCTCCTCAACTCTGTTCTAAACCGCCCCCCCCTTTATCTTGAGGCTATGCCCCCTAGTCCTACTATCCTCTCTGAGCGGGAAGAGTCTCTCCACCTCTATCCTATCCATCCCCACCATTTCTTTCAGGACCCTCGGATGCATTCCATCCGGTCCTGGGGACTTGTCCACAATCAGCCCCTCCAGTCTGTCGAGCACTACCTCTCTAGTAACAGTAATGTCATCGAGACCCTCCAGTCCTACCACCTTTCCATCTCTAACATCCGGCAAATTATTCACGTCCTCCTCCGTGAAGACCGAAACAAAAAAGTTATTCAAGACCTCAGCCATATCCCCATCCCCTACCACTAAGTCCCCCTTCTCATCCTCTAAGGGACCAACGTTCACCCTAGCCAGCCTCTTCCTTTTTATATATTTATAAAAACTCTTGCTATCCTTTTTTATATTAAGCGTTAGCCCAGCTTCATAGTTTCTCCTACCCTTCTTTATCAACTTCTTTGTCAATCTTTGTTGACATTTAAACCTCTCCCAATCCTCTTCTCGCCCACTACTCTTAGCTACTTTAAACACCTCCGCTTTTAATTTAACACTTTCCTTCACCTCCTCCGTTATCCACGGCTTATTACCTCTCCTCCTACGGTCCTTTTTGACCATCGGAATAAATTTCCGCTGAGCACCAAGAAAGATCTCCTTAAAGATCCTCCACTGCTCCTCAGCAGACCTACCTTCCAACGCGCTCCCCCAGTCCACATTCGCCAATTCTTCTCTCATCCTACCGTACTCCCCTCTGTTCAAACAAAGGACGCGTGTCTGGGAACCCACTTTCTCCTCCTCCTGCGAGCCCACACACCATGAGGGATGTACAAAGTCCCTCTTCCCAAAATCACTCTGATAAATCTGTGCCATAGCCTCATACAGGCCTTCACGAGGGTGCACGCTGAGGTCTTCATTCTCTTGAATTCAGAAGGTTGAGGAATAATCCGATAGAAACCTTCAGAATATCTACAGGTGGATAAGGATAAACTGTTTCCACTAGTTGAAGGCTCTAGAACCAGGGGCCATAATCTAAAAATTAGGGTCAGTCCGTTCAGGAGAGATGTTGGAAAACATTTCTACACGCACACACACACACACACACACACACACACACACACACAGAGTGTTGGATGTTTGGAACGCTCTTCTCAAATGGCAGTGGATCCTGCTTCAATTGTGAGGTTTAAATCTGAGATGGACATATTTTTATTGAGCAAGAGGTATCAAAGACAGATACATGAAATTAGGCCACAGATCAGCCATGATCTTATTGAATAGCAGAGCGGGATTGAGAGGCTGAATGGCCTACTCCTGTTCCTATAGGTGAAAAACCAACCAACCACAATACAAAGATCACATCAGTAAAATGTTACACGGGAACAGGAGGAGGCTATTCAGCCCCTTGATGCTGTCCTGCATTCAATTAGACCATGGTGGATCTGTGTCTTAATTCTATCTAGCTGCTTTTAACCCATATCCACTCATTACCGGATCCAACAAGGATTTACTGATCTCCGTCCTGAAAACTTCAATTGACTCATTCAAGCCAGTGAATCCCACAGCAGAGAGGGAGTCCATTTGGTCTTTGCTGCCTTTTGAACAATTAATCCTCCCCCTCCGGGCCCTTCATTGGGAACATTTCCAGGGCAATTGTCCCGACGACGCACACTGCTGCTTATTTCAACGGGAGGAAGCCAGTAAGCTTGCTGCCTTCTGCTTTTGGTGTCCAGTTAGGGATTCTAGAGGTGAACGTCTGATTCATCGTGGGTCATTGCTGACTCACCAGTGCAGATGATGCTGAGACCTGGGCAGCAGGAATTCAACGCAGGTGCCATCTTTGCCAGGGGGAAGCGGTTGCCACTGCTCCAATCCCAGTGTATTCAGAGAAATTGATCACCAGGTGATTCTGACACAATGGCAACTCCCTGCTCCCAGAAAATGTTAGCCTCACTAAAGAGCTCAAGTCCAAAGATATGCAGGTTAGATGGATTGCTAAATTGTCTCTTAATTGGATTCCCATTGCTGCTGGGTCACAAATGTGAAGGTGGCTCTTAGTAAAGCACAAGGTGTGATTGGGGGCCAGCCTCAGATTTAAGCGTCGGGGGATTAGTAGATAAGACCTGGGTGGGATGATTGTCAGCGCAGGCTCGATGGGCCAAATGACCTCCTCGTGCACAGTAGGGATTCTGATTCACTGTGTGTGTGTGTGTGTGTGTGTGTGTGTGTGTGTGTGTGTGTGTGTGTGTGTGTGTGTGTGTGTGTGTGTGAGAAATCCTTCAAGTCAATCACATCTCTGACCTCCTGCTGTACCGTCACCTCCCCCGGGTGTAACACAGCCAGTGGGTTGTGCAACGTTTGAAGATTACATTGCTGTATTTCAGTGATAATTGGATGGTTGGATACCTTAATTGGATTCCCATTGCTGCTGAGTCACAAATGTGAAGGTATGATTGGGAGCCAGCCTCAGACCCACACTTTTACAAGGCCACCTTCAGGGAGTTGGGAAAATTCTGGGGCCTCAGGGTCTTCCACTCTGTCAGTCTCTTTTCGCGTTTCGATGTTGAGGAGTATGGTCAAAATCCCATGTCTGAAGTGGGCAAACGCTTCCATCAGAGACTTCAGAGAAAGCTCCACTAGATCTGACCATCCACTACCTGTGCAGATACAGTTATCACAGTGGGTCCTCACACAAGTATAGGTAGGGTGGCACTGGGTGAAGGATGTATTATGAGTGAGCTGGAAGAGCTGGCAGAGGCAGAGGTGAACAGTTTCCCTCAGAGGAGGAAGGACAGACACAACTGGGCTCACCAAGGCAGGGGATCAACCGTGGTTCAATGAAGAATGTGGAAGGGTGTGCCAGGAGTGATACTGGGTACACCTAAAAATGAGGTGTCAGCCTGGTGAAGCTACAACACAGGGCTACTGCAGCAAGCGATATTCAGAACTATGCAATTCCACAACTGGGATTAGATCCAAGCTCTGCAGTCCTGTCCTGTCCTCGTCACGAATGGGGTGGACAATTCAATAAATCACTGGAGGAAGAGGCTCCACAATGATAGGCACGGTGGTTAGCACTGCTGTCTCACTGCGCCAGGGACCTGGGTTCAATTCCCAGCTTGCGTCACTTTCTGTGTGGGTTTCCTCAGGTGCTCTGGTTTCCTTACACAGTCCAAAAGGTGTGTGGGTGGCTTAACCATGCTAAATTGCCCCTTAGAATCAGGGGGACTAGTCAGGGTAAATGGATGGGGTTATGGGGATAGGGCCTGGGTGGGATTGTGGTCGGTGAAGATTCAATGGGCTGAACGGCCTTCTTCTGCACTGCATAATTCTATGATAGAGGAGCCCAGCACAACAGTGCAAAAGATAAGGCTGATGCAGTTACAGCAAATCTTCAGCCAGAAGTGTCAAGTGGATGATCCATCTCAATCTCCTCCAGAGATCCCCAGCATCACAGATGCCAGTCTCCTGCCAGTTTGATTCACTCCATGTGATAAATGTCAGAAGGCACTGCAATTACTGACATTCTGACAATAGTGCTGAAACTTGTTCTCCAGGCTTGCTGGGCCCCTAATCACAATTTTATCAGGGCCTACAGCCCTGATGACGCAAAGACCTTCTGTGTTAAGGAACGTCCTTAATGCCCATTATCTAACTATACAATTGCATCAACAACAGGATGTCTCTGTGATCTGAACTGGATGTACATGTCCTTCAACCTTCCAACCACACACTTTAGTGAAAGGTCAGACATGAGTTAACAACCTGCTTTAATTCTACATCAAGTGAATAACAATAACAAGCACTTTGCATTTATATAGCACCTTTAATGTAGTTAATGGTTTTTAATGTTTTTAATGGTTAAAGAATTAGGTTTCAAGGAGCGTCTCAAAGGAGGAGAGAAAGGTTGAGAGGTGGAGAGGGGTAGGGCGGAGAATTCCACAGCGTGAGGCCTTGGCCATCAGTGGTGCAGTGATTAAAATCGGGGATGCTCGAGGGATCAGAATTATGGCAGTAACGGATACTTTGGAGAATTGTTGGGCTGGCGCAGATTGGAGAGGTAGGGAGGGGTGAGGTGTTGAAGGAATTGGAAACAAAAGGGAACTTTAAAAAAAAAAATCGATGTGTTGCTGGACCGGGGGCGAGTGTGGGCCGGTGAGTACAGGGATGGTGGGCGTTGGAATTTGGACAGCAGACATTTGAGTTCAAGTTCACAGGCAGTGCAACATACAGAGCAAGACCACATAGTGGAAATCAGCACTACTGGTGCCTGGGTATTAATACAAGACGTTAAAAAAGCTCCACCTCTGCGTTGCGGGAAGATATGGTGCTCGACTTAAAACAGATAAATTTCTAACCACTCCCTCATTCTTTTTAAGCTTCTCTTCAGCCTTTTCTGGGATGACTGCCACATAGCTTTTTGTTCTAAAAACCTGGCCGATTGCCTGTGTCCTCATCCCCTATTTGGCTGTGTTTGGTCAGAAACAGATTGGATTCTATCCAACGCACTGGGTGTGAGGTACATTTCATTTCTAAGACAGCACAATGAACGGCCTGTTATTTGCAGTCGATGGGAAAACAACATCAAAGCCAGCTCACTAGCATCTTAACTGCTTGCTGCCTCTCAGCTGTACATCAGAAAAATCACTTGCATAAATACTTTAAAACACTACATTTGTCAGAAACCTCCTCTGTTCACTGCTCCCCACCCCCCCATTGCCTCAGAGGCGGGACTTCTACCCACATCTGGGGAGAAGTCCCACCTGACTGCTGCTGGCCAATCAAGTGGAAGCTGTCTTGTCTCAGCAGCTCCACCAGGAGCGGTGTTCAGAACTAGAACTGCAACCACTGCTCTCAAAGGCGAGGAGCTACAAAGCTGGAAGAGAAAAGTCAGGAGTTTTGCCGTGAGGCCCCAGCGAGAGAGGTGGAGGATGGGTTCAGCAGGTTGATGGGAGAAGACATCTGGAGGAGAGTCGGGGAGGTGGGAAGGATAGATGTGAGCAGCTTGCACCCAATGGAACTACCCTGCACCTCTGCCACCATCCTCAGCTTCAACCCTGGAACAAGGCCACTGGATTTCACCTGGCAGCCACAACATGTGGTCTGATAAAATACCAGAGGCGACTGGAAGAGGTCCTTAATTAGCCATAACGTCCTTAATGGGGCCAAGGTCGGGGCAGGAGCACATCAGCCATGATCAAACGGCAGAGCGGACTCAATGGGCCGAATGGCCAAATTCTGCTCCAATATCTTATGAACTCATAAGACTGCCCAATGGCTCCCATCATCGCTGGTAAAATACCAATGGCATTGGGTGGACAATGGGTATGTACACAACCCACACAACAAAACAAGGCATAACATTCATTAATTGAGAAATAATGGCTGCTAATTCAATTAAGGATCGATGACCTATTGGAATCATGCCGTGTGATATTAATGACAAACACATTGCTTTTCCTTATTGTTTAGCATGCCCACACAGACCAAAGATGTGCAGATTAGGTTGATCGGCTGTGCTAAATTATTCTTTGGTGTCTCAAGATATGTAGGTTAGGGGGATTTGCGGGGTAGATTCCTGGGGTTACAGGGGTAGAGGCTGGGTGGGATTGTGGTCGGTGCAGGCTCGATGGGCTGAATGGCCTCCTTCTGCACTGTAGGGATTCTATGATTCTAAAACGAATAATGAACTCACTCACCCCAAACAAGTCCACATCTCTGCTTCAATAATGTGGATTGCAGGTGGATTTCACATGAATGTCCGTGACAAACATCACACAGCGCATTTTCATCTTTTAAGTTCTTTGCACATTTGAAGTAAATGAAACTGGCAATTCACCTTTCTTTACCGTCACAGCATATAACACCATCAATGTAGTAAAAGAACCCAAGGCAATGTTCTGGAGGCTCTATTAAACAATATGTGACACTGAGCCAAAGAAAGAGACAGTAGGACAGGTGACCAAAGATGGAGGTTTGCAAGAAGGAAAAAGAGATGGAGAGATTAGATTGAGAGAAGTGGTGGCACGGTGGAACAGTGGTTAGCCCTGCTGCCTCACAGCATCAGGGACCTGGGAGCAATTCCCGGTTTGGGTCATTGTCTGTGCGAAGTTTGCACATTCTCCTCAGGTGAGTTTCCTCCGGGTGCTCCAGTTTCCTCCCGCACTCCAACGATATGTGGGTTAGGTGGATTGGCCGTGCTAAATTGCTCCTTAGAATCAGGGGGACTAGATAGGGTAAATGTTTGGGAATATTGGGGATAGGGCCCAATTGGATGGGATTGTGGTTGGTGCAGACTCGATGGGCCGAATGGCCTCCTTCTGCACTGTAGGGATTCTGTGATTTAGGGCAGGATTGTCCTGCCACACACACCCTAGGATCACAAAATCCCGCCTGACATTTCCCGGCCCCGCCCCACGCACTACAATTCCCATGGTGGGCGGGATGGCAAAATTCTGGTCTTAAGATTGGGAATTTCGGGGCTTAGGGCCTCGGCAGCTGGAAGCTGGGGACATGCGAGAGGCAGTGCAAATAAAAGTTAACACTTACTTTCAAATTCCTTCACTTCAACATTACGAATTGAGGATATGATGGTGACTCCGTGGCTTTGATAAACTGAAAGCAGATAAAAAGAAGTGATCCAGTCAAGCTGCATTGAGTATTACAAGCTGTAACCCTAGCTGTATATTAATCCAAAGGAAGACTCATTCCCATTTCCCAGTGAAACCTTTCACTCAGTGGTTTCAACACACGGTTACATCTCCAGGACATTTCAAGAAGACATACAACATTTACATCCTCTACCTGTTTCCCATTCTAAAGAGGCCAGGTCATTCTAGTTTTGTACACAAAATCAACAACTTACATTTATATGGCAGGTTTGATACAGGGAAGAATCCCAAGATGCTTCATAGAAAAGTAATCATGTGAAAAACTGAGCCACATAGGGAGACATTAATATAGGAGGTGCCTGAGCAAAGCACTATATTTTTAAGGAGAAAAGATGAAGAGGTGAGATGAAGAGGTTTGAGGAGGGAATTCCAGAGCTATAGGCCTAGATATCTGAGGACATGGCCATATGGATATCAAATAAATCAGTTGGACTTAAACCTGGTGTTGTCAGACTTCTTACTGTGTTTACCCTAGTTCAACGCCGGCATCTCCACATCATAACATGGCCACAAACAGTGGCATAAAGTTGGTCATTTGGTGCCCAAGCCATTCTTCAGATGCAAGCCTGAATTGTGAGAGTGGGCAGACTAATTCACACCATTGACATCCCAATTGTCTGCCATCCCACCCTCAGCTAATATCCAACACTCACCTGATGAAGGTGCGGCACTCCAAAAGCTCGTGCTAAACCAAATAAACCTGCTGGACTTTAACCTGCTGTTGTGAGACTGCTTACTGTGCTCACCCCAGTCCAACGCTGGCAACTCCACAGCACGATATCCATATTAACTGCAGGGGTCAGAGAGTGGCGATCCGGAGCAGCAGCCCAGCCTTATTCCAGATCCCCTCCCTACCAGGTAATCACGTGAAGATGCCATATTCCAACCACGATCTTGCAATTGTGTCTCTGTCTATATACGCCGTATTTATGAACTCACCTCTCCACTCACCTGATGAAGGAGCAGCGCTCCGAAAACTTGTGATTCCAGATAAACCTGTTGGACTTTAACCTGATGCTGTGAGACTTCTTCCTGCGCATACCAGTTAAACTGCAGGCACCAAAGCCAATTGCAGTGAACCTATCAACAGCTCGTTTTAGCACCCATCTTCACCTCTCTTACTGCTAGCCATGTCTTGCTCCCTTCCCTCTCCTTCTTCTACTGTCATCTCTGTATGGGTCATATTATAAAATTATACACAGCCTTCAAATTACATAAAAGGATGTAGAAGCAGCAGAGAAAGTGCAAAAACGATAGTCAAGGATGATACCAGAACTGTAAGGTTATAATGATCAGAGAAAGCTGGGGATTCTTTCCTCCAGAAAGGCAAAGGCTAAAAGGTGACCCAATGATGGTCTTTAAAGTTAGGAAGGGATTTGAAAGGGAAGACAGTGACACATTAAATTCTTGAAGTGTTAAAGCAAGGCTGGAGGATTTGCCTAGCTGAAGCCAGAAAAAATATTCCCTGTCATAGTGTCATAGTGGGAGATTGTACTGGAAAGGAGAAGAATGGAAGTAAACCCTTGGCTGCTACAAAATACTCTGGATTAATTTCAGAAGATAAAAAAAAAATGGAGTTATGCAAAATTGGACCTTTTGGTTGTCATGAAAAGTAGAAAATGGCAGACTCTTTTTGGTAGCTTAAAGTATAAGTTATGGTTAATAGTTAAGAAGTTTGTCTTTGTAATTGATACAGTAAAAGTTATGTTACCATGCAGTGAAATCTTGATGTGTCATTTTTTTCAGCTTATAACCAGGTGTTCTAATTTCCTTTCTCTTTAACCAGATTTCCCCCACACTGTGGTTGACAGGGCACTCAACTGGGTTCAACCCATTTCCAGCACATTTGCCCTCACTCCTTCTCCTCCCTCACAGAACCATGATAGGATCCTCCTTGTCCTCAATTTTCACCCCACCAGTCTCCAAATTCAAAGGGTAATCCTTTGCCATTTCCACTAACTTTCACATCAACTGCCTACATTTCCTGCTGCCTCAGAAAAGCAGCCAGCGTAATTGAGGATCCCACGCACCCAGGACATTCTCTCTTTCACCGGGAAAAAGAAAAGTCTGAGGTCGCGTACCAACCGACTCAGGAACAGCTTCTTCCCTGATGCTGTCGGACTTTTGAATGTTGATCTTTCTCCACAGCCTAGCTATGGCTGTGTAACACTACATTCTGCACCCTCCCCTTTCCTTCCCTACGAACGGTACGTTTTGTCTGTGTAGTGCACAAGAAACAATACTTATCACTATATATTAATACACGTGACAATAATAAATCAACTCAAATCAAAATGATGCTGCTGTGAAACACTTTTTTCTCTCACCACCTGCCCCCAGGCCCGATCCCCTGTCAATATTCCATAGGGATTTCTCTCTCCCTGATCCATTCCTCCATCACTCCCAGCTCCTTATCCTCTTCCCATCCCAACTCCCTTTGCAGTAACAGAAGGTGTAACACCTGCCTCTTTACCTCCACTCTTCTCACCGTTTAAGATCCCAAACACTCCTTTCAGGTGAACCAACGTTTCGCTTGCACTTCTTTCAACCCGCTTGACTGTATTCACTGCTCCCAATGTGGTCTCCACCACACTGGAGAGACTAAACTCAGGCTGGGTGACCCAGCTTTGAGAAACATTTTCCTTCAGCCCACAAAGATGACCCCAACCTTCCTGCTGCTGCCATTTTAACTCTGCATCTTGCTCTCACGCCCACATGTCCATCCTTGGCCTGCTGCAATGTTCCAGTGAAGCCCAATACAAACTGGGGGAGCAGCATCTCATCTTCCGATTAAGGCATGTTACAGCCCTCTGGACTCAAGACAGAGATCAACAACTTTAGAGGTAACCCACAACAGAGAATATCAGAAAGGCAATCCTACTAGCACTAACCCCATTGCTAATATTTTTGCTTGGGCACAAAGCCTTGAACACTGTGGAAAGCTGACTGGCCAACAAGACCTCATCATGTTTGCTTGGATACTGTGTCGAAACAATTGAGAGTGGTGTCATGACTCAGGATTTGGCTGGTTGTATCTACAGCCTCAGTCATGCGCGATTGAATGAGCACTACGTGAATGCTACTGATTTCCTGGATGCCACAAAGAACAACTTGGATAAAGACCTGGCCAAGAATTAGATGGTTTTCATTTTACCTCATTTTTGTGACCTTTCTCCTCCACCTTGACTCTTTTTTTAAAATCTCAAACTTTTTTTTTAGCCAAAGGCAAACTCTAACTCTCGCCCTCCCCTCCTAGGAGCACAGACCTTTATTATTCCATGAACACATTCTGCTGCCTTACTTTAATGTCAGTATCAGCAACTTCTATAGTTCCTCTCCTGCCATTAACGCTTCCTCTGTCTCATGCCCTACACGTCTTTGTTGCAATCTCGCCTTCCCCACCTATCACTGACCTTCTGTTCCAGCTGCTCCACCCCCTCTTACGCAGCATACAATCCATCACATTTCTCCTTTTTAGCTCTGAAAAGTCATGGAGACTTGGAACGTTAATGCCGTTTTTCTCTCCACAGAGGCTGCCAGACCTGCTGAGATTTTTTCCAGCATATTCTGTTTTTATTTCAGATTTCCAGCATTGGCAGTAATTTGCTTTAATATTATTGTTCCAATTTCTCATGAAGCAGCTATTGGTTGCTTTGGAGATCATAACCACAGTACTAAGGGTGTGTTAGGCTCTAGGAGGTGCTCTCATTTTTTGATTTGATTTGATATGATATATTGTCACATGTATTAGTACGCAGTGAAAGGTATTATTTCTCACGTGCTATACAGATAAAGCATACCATTCATAGAGAAAGAAAGGAAAGATTGGAGAATGTAGTGTTACAGTCATAGCTAGGGTTTAAAGAATGATAAACTGAGGACTAGTTAGGTTCATTCACTGACGGCAGCAGGGAAGGAGCTGCTCTTGAATTGGTTGGTATGTGACCTCAGACTTTTGTATCTTTTTCCTGATGGAAGAAAGCGGGAGAGAGAATTTCTGGGATGAGACATTAAACCAAGGCACATCTGCCCTCTCAGGTGGACATGAGCGATCGCAAGATGCTATTTCAAAGAAGACACAATGGATTTTCCCAATTGTCCTCGACAGTATTGACCCCTCAACCAACATCTTGAAAAGGAAATGGATGATCTGATTATAGTCATGATTACTGTCAGTGGGATCATGCTGCGTGCAAATTGGCTGCCACGTTCCCGACAGTGCAGCATTACTTACCTATCAGGAAGTATTTCATTGATTGTGAAGTATTTCGGTATATCCTGAAGCTGTGAAACATGCAACCTTTATTTTACTTTATTTCTACAGCAGCCCTGGCCATTCTCTGGAGATCGGCCTGGTTCAAGGCTATTGCTGCGAAGCACCACACATTTCAGAAATCATTTTGTTTTCAGGCCCATCACACAAAATGAGGAATCAGGCCCCCAGTAAGTTGTGCAGGCTGTGGACCAATCCAAAACTGAGATTGACAGAATTTTGTTAAGTAAGGATATATCATAGAATCCCTACAGTGCAGAAGGAGGCCATTTGGCCCATCAGGACTGTACCAACCACAATCCCACCCAGGCTCTATTTCCATAATCCCACACATTTACCCCGCCATCCCCCTGACTCTAGGGGCAATTTAGCATGGCCAATCGACCTAACCTGAACATCTTAGCGCTGTGGGAGGAAACCGGAGCATCCGGAGGAAACCCACGCAAACACGGGGAGAATGTGCAAACTCCACACAGACACCCAAGGCCTGAATTGATTCCGGGACCCTGGAACTGAGAGGCAGCTTTGCTAACCACTCTGCCACTGCGCTGTTAATGGGACCAAAGCAAGTGAAAGACACTAATATATCAATCAGCAATAAATAAATGGTTAATCGCCCGCCTACTCCTCCTCCTACATTTCTATTTATCTTTTGGACGTCTTACACATCAGTCTGTAATTTCCTCGGAGCGTTAACCACTCCGCTGCGACTTACCTTCACCCCACAGTCCCTGTCTCGCCAGGCCTTCCTGATACAGGCCGGGTGAGACTGAAACAGCAACGCAGCTCAGAGGTAAGAGCAGCAGGTGTAAGAGGAGCACAGTGAAGGAGGATACGCCCCCTTTTCCAGCCACTAGCTGCCACAAAGCAAGTGAATTTAAAGGGAGCATTGAAAGGGAGAAGGTAAGTGTCAAAGTTAATGGGACGTGATATTGGGAGTTCAGACGTTGGAGGAGGAGGAGGTGTTGTGGGGGGAGGGGGGGGAGTTGGGTATGAGAGTTGTCCTGAGTGGGGCTCGGTCTGGGTCTTGAAAATAGTTACTCTGAACTTAGAAGTGCTTTGTTTCCTGCTAACTCTTTCAGAGTGACTGTGAAGCTGAAGCATCCAAAGTTCATAGAATCCCACGGTACAGAATGAGGCTGACATTTAATTTGCATTGATCCTACAACAGAGCCTCCCAGCCAGGCCCAATCCCTGCCCTAGCATTGTAACGCCATGCACTTAACCCGTTAATCCCCCTAACCTACACATCTTGGGACGCTAGGGGGCAATTTAGCACAGCCAATCCACCTAACCTTCACATCTTTGGAGTGTGGGAGGAAACCGGAGCAGCCGGAGGAAACAGACTCAGAAAGAATGTGCAAACTCCATACAGACAGTGACCCAATGCTGGAATTCAAGCTGGGTCCTTGGCGCTGTGAGGCAGCAGTGCTAACCACTTTGCCACCGTGCCACCTCTGGTGTTAGTGATTTAAAATTGCTTTATTGGATGGTTCCCAGACCAGCACAATTATCGAGGGGAAGTTAACCCTTCTGGACAATTGCCAGGTAAACCCTTACGTAGGAACTCCCAAGAGGGATTCCCCAACTCATCAGTGGGGTACCCTCCAAATGTGATACTGGAGAGCCAGGAGCTTACGGCCCATCATTAACCACAGTCCATTTTCATCCACAGTTGCTGATAGAATTTGATATGCTAAACTCAGACATGACTTAAACAGGATATCACAGTGGCATGATCAGACAGATTCAGAATAGATCAACAAAAGGGAAGTTTGCTTTATAAATCTGCCGGAAGTTTTGGGGGATAACTAGTAGAGTTGATGAGAGGGAGCCAGTGGATGTGGTTCATTTGAGCTTTCACAAGGCCCCACATAAGAGATTACAGTGTAAAATTCAAGAACCATGGGATTGGGGGTATTATATTGAGATGGATAGAAAACTGGTTGGCAGACAGGAAACAAAGAATAGGGATAAATGAGTCTTTTTCCAAGGCAGGCAGTGACTCGAGAGATACTGCAGGAATTGGTGTTGGGACCCCAGCTATTCACAGCGTTATATTAATGATTTAGATGATGGAACCAAACATAATATCTCCAAATTTATAGATGACAGACGCAAAACTGGGTGGGAGGGTGAGCTGTGAGGAGGATGCAGAGATGCTTCAGTGTGATTTGGACAAGTTGATTGAGTGGGTAAATGCATGGCAGATGTGATATAACATGGATAAATGTTAGGTTATCCATTTTGGTAGCAAAGACTGGAAGACAGATTATCTGAATGGCTATAGATTGAGACAGAGTAATATGCAACGAGGTCTAGGTGTACTCATACACCAGCTGCTGAAGGTAAGCACGGAGGTTCAGCAGGCGGTAAAGAAGGCAAATGGTATGTTGGCCTTCATTGCGAGAGGATTTGAGTAAAGGAGCAGGGATGTCTTGCTACGTTTATACAGGGCCTTGGTGAGATTACACTTGGAATAGTGTGTGCAGTTTTGGTTTTCTTATTCAAGGGAGGTTGTTCTTGCTGTAGAGGGAGTGCACCAAAGATTTATCAGACTGATCCCTGGGATGGCGGGATTGACGTAAGAAGAGAGACTAAGTCAGTTAGGATTACAGCTGCTGGAGTTTAGAAGAATGAGAAGCTGTATAATTCTAACTGGACTCGATGCAGGAAGGATGTTTGTCATGATGGGGGAATCCAAAACCAGGGGTCACAATCTGAGGATACAGGGACAGAGAGGAGGAGAAATTTCTTCACCCAGAGAGTGGTGAGCCTGTGGAATTCTCTACCACTGAGCGCAGTTAAGGCCAAAATATTGTATATTTTCAAGGAGTCAGTAATACTCTTGGGGCTAGAGGGATAAAAGGATATTGGGGGAAAGCGAGTTGGATAATCAGCATGATCATAATGAATGGTGGAGCAGGAATGAAAGGTTGAATGGCCAACTGCTGCTTTGATTTTCTATGATCTCTGGAATAAGTTTTAAACCTTGCCCTCTGTGGTAATTGTCACACTTGTAGAACATGCCCAATTTTCACACCATTTACTGAACTCCAGATGTTCTTACACTTGCTGCAGTCACTTGCACAATTCTCAAGGCAAACATCTTGATTGGATTTCATCACATTCTCAAGCTGATCTTAACTAGTCAATATAAAAAGCTTTTTCTTATGTCGCTATTGCTTTTTTTGCTGATCAACTCTGTCCTCCGATTCTCAACTCTTCTCCTAATGGGAATAGTTTCTCCCTATCTATTCTATCCAGGCCCCTAGTGACTTTGAATCCCTCTATCAAATCTCCCTCAACTTCTCCAATTTATTCACATGCAGAAGTTCCTCATCATTTATTTGATTTATAATAGTCACATGCATTAGTAAACGGTGAAATGTATTGTTTCTTGCACACAAAACAGACAAACCATATGGTACATAGAGAAGAAAAGAAGAGGGTGCAGGATGTAGTGTTACAGTTATAGTTAGGGTGTAGAGAAAAATCAACTTAATGCGAGGTAGGTTCATTCAGAAGTCTGATGGCAGCAGGGAAGAAGCTGTTCTTGAGTCAGTTGGTACGTGACCTCAGACTTTTGTATCTTTTTCCCCAGTGGCAGAAAGTGGGAGAGAGAAAGTCCGCGGTGCGTGACGTCCTTGATTATGATGGCTGCTTTTCTGAGACAGCGGAAAGTGTAGACAGAGTCAATGGATGGGAGGCTGATTTGAATGATGGACTGGACTACATTCAGGGATAGCTTCTAGCGGTCTTGGACGGAGCAGGAACCAAGCCAAGCTGTGATACAATCAGCGTTACAGTCATAGCTAGGGTGTAGAGAAAGACCAACTTAAAATGAGGTAGGTTCATTCAAAAGTCTCTTGGCAGCAGGGAAGAACCGCTGAATGGTCACAGGAACCATTCTCACAAATCTTTTCTGCACCCTCTTTGATGCCTTTATGTCCTTATGTGATGCCCGGAAATGGACACAACACCACAGTTGAAGCATTAATGTATCTTCAGCTTCATCTATGCTCCAGCCTCTATCTAAAAAGACAACCTACAGGACTATAATGTTCCTCATGTGGAGAAAGGCACCCTGAAGAGTTCACATTGGAGCAGGAGCAGACTATGCAACCTCTTGAGCTGGCTTCACAGTTCAGTTTAAGTTGTGGCTCATCTGTACCTCATCTCCATTTATCTGCCTTTGATTTAATGAGATGCAATTAGGCAGGTAGTTCCATAAGCTTCCTCTTCAGGTTCACAAAAATGAACTTAGTGTCAGCATCAGTGTTAGCTTCCAAACAAACTCTCATTGTCGTTTTGCTGCAGAGTTTTTGGAGTGGTTTAACGCCAAGTAACGAGGAATTAATGATGTGTGTAATTTAACAAGTGAGGATAGATCTGCATTCTAGTGTTTTGCTTTACTGCTTCTGGGGAGCCAGGAGAAACTTGACAGCAATATTCCGTAGGAGACTAAGGGCTGCATTTCCCTTTTGTATGAAGATGATGCATTCCTCAGTAAAACAACTATCTATGGATCTGAGAATTGCTCCAATCCAAAATGGTTGCTGAAAGGAAGTGACTTATATTCTTCAAGGCTTGTTAAAGACCAATACTGATACTAGAGTTGGTAATAGGGGTGGGGTGGTGAATTGAGGTGGGGGCAGTGTGCAAGGAACTCCAGATAGTTATATAAAATAAATCAATATTTCAGAGCGTAAGTGCAGCACTCAAATACTACAGTTTGGCTTAACTGGTGGCCTTTAAGCAAGGTTGTGGATTCAAGCACCTATCCAAAGACTGAAACAGATCATCTAGGCTGACTGAGGGTGTGCTGCATAGTCAGAGGTGCTTTCTTTCTCTTTGAATCATTCAACTGAGACTTCATTTCCTTTCCGGGATGGACATAAAATATCTAATGGCACTATTTCAAAAGAGCAGGAGAGCTCTCCCCAGTGTTCTGGCTAATATATATCCCTAAACCAATACCACTAAAACAGAATATCTGATTATTATCACATTGCTGTTTGTGGGAACTCATTCTGCACAAATTGATTGCTGCATTTCCGGCATTACAACTCACCAATGTTCCCTAACAGCACTTTCCAAACCATAATGACTACTATTTAGAAAGACAAGAGCAGCAGATACCTGGGAACACCTTAACATGGAAGCTTTTTTCCAAGTCATTCCCCAATCCTGATGTGGAAATATATCGCCATTCCTTCGCTGTCGCTGGGTCAAAATCCTGCAATTCTCTCCCTAGAAGCATTGTGGATGAACTTACATCTCAGGGACTGCAGCAGTTCAAGAAAGCAGATTACCACCACCTTCTGAAGGGCAACTAGGGATGGGCAATAAATGCCAACCTAGCCACCAATGTCCACTTCCCATAAATGAATGATAAAAACAACAGTGACTATGCTGTAAAAACATTTTATTGGCAGTAAAGTGCTTTGAACTAACCAGAGATTGTGAAAGGCGCTATATAAATGTAAGTTCCTTCTCTCCTGTTACAGGGTAGCTTCTGGTTTCATGGCATGATCGAGGTTTGATTGCCTTAGTCCATAGGCAGTAACTTTACCCATTTGCATAATGCACCAGATAGCTGATAAAAGTTGAGTCACCAGTGACTAACAGGGGAAAAATAGAGTATGAGAGAAAACGTCCAAGTAACAATAAAAGTGGGCTGTAAAAGCTTTTCTAAGTATGTGAAAACAAAAGACTATAGAAGGCAAATGCAGGTCCGAAATGGGAGAATTTATATTGGAGGAAACGGCAGAGCAATTAAACAATGGCTTCAGTTCTGTTTTCACGAATGAAAACACAAGTAACTTCTCAGAAATGCTTGGGAAGCAAAGGGTCTAGTGAGAAGGAGGAATTGAAGGAAATTAGCATTACTAAAAACATAGTGCTGGACTGAAAGATAATAAGTTTCCAGGGTACTGAGGGGGGTGGCCATGGAAATAGTGGATGGTCATCATCTTCCAGAACTCTGTAGATTCCGGAACAGCCCTGGCAGATCAGAAAGTGGCAAATGTAATCCCACCATTTAAAAAGGAGGGAGGGAGAAAACAGGGACCAGCTAACCTCACATCAGTAGTAGGGAAAATGCTAGAGTCTATTAAAAAGGATGTGATAACAGGATACAGGAACGGAAGACGTAATCAATTCTGACAAGTACTGTTGAACTTGCAGAAGACACCATTTCTATTTTTTCTGGGCACCCGTTTGACGTTTTCATCTTTAGCTTGTGGAGGGATTTTCAATTTGGTGTTCAATTAACATTTTACAATTGCAACATTCAACACCATTCTTTCCCCAACTCCCCATCGCCCAAGGTTATCAGATACTTAAATGGGGAAAATGTATTCCATACGTAATTGTCACAAAACCATTTCAGAAGAACACTCCAGTAGGTTTAAGCAACGACCACTATTTTCAGCAAAGACATTATATTCCTAACGTTTCCCCAGTTTCATGTGGATCATTGACATCTTAAGTTCTGAAACAAAAAAAAAACGTACTCCCCAATTTTCTAAAATGGAGGTCGGACAGTTGCCAACAAAACAAAGGCAGATGGGATAGGAGGCAAAGTACTGGTCTGGATTCAGGGTTGGCTATTAGGCAGAAAACAGAGAGTAGGAATAAACAGATCATTCTCGCATTGGCAGGCTGTGGCCAGTGGGGTACTGCAAGGATCAGTACTTGTGCCCCAACTATTCATAATAGATCAATGATTTGGATGTGGGGACCAAATGTAATATTTCCAAGTTTGTGGATGATAGAAAGGTGGGAATGTGTGTTGTGAGGAAGATGTAAAGTGGCTACAGGAGGATTGGAGCAGATTTATGAGTGGGCAAGAACATGGCAAATGGAATATAATGTGGAAAAATGTGAAATATTCCACTTTGGTAGAAAGAGTAAATGTGCAGAGTATCCCCTAAATGTAAGAAATCAGAAAGTGTAGATGTACAAATAGACTTGGGTGTCCTTGTCCAGAAGCCACTTAAGGCAAACATTCAGGTGCAGCAAGCTATCAGGAAGGCCAATGATATGTCGGCCTTTATTGCAAGAGGATTTTTACAGGAGTGGCAAAATCCTGTTTTAAGTGTATAGAACCTTGGTTAACCCGCACCTGGAGTACTGTGTACAGTTTTGGTCCTCTTACCTCAGAAAGGATATTATTGCCATAGAGGGAGTGCAACAAAGGGTCACCAGGCTTATTCCAGGGATGGCGTGATGGTCTTTTGAAAACAAAATGTGCAAACTGGGCCTGCATTCCTGAGAGTTTTGAAGAATGAAAGGTGATCTACAGAGTAGATGCTGATAAAAAGGTTCCTTATTGAGAAATCTAGAATGAAGGGGCACTATTAGGACCGAGATGAGGAGAAATTTCTTTATTCAGTGCATTGTGAATCTTTGGAATTCTCTACTCTAGAGGGCTCTGGAAGCTCAGGCATTAAGATAGCTGTTGATATATTTCTGATTAACAATAATGTAAAAGGGTTAATGGGATAGTGTGTGGAAAAGGCATTGAAGTATCCAATCAGCCATGCTTGTACTGAATGTTGGAGCAGGTTCAACAGGCTGAAAGGCCCAGTCCTATGTTCCTATCGTCGTTCTACAGGAGCCAGTAGACCCCTGATACGGATCATTCTCCAGGTCTTAGTTCAGGTGGTGGATGTCAGAGTTGGCTGGTTCACCACATCTGATAATCTTCTTTCTGATTCAAAGGCAAGTGTGCTTTGAGTTCAACTTTTACTCACTTCCGCACAAAACCTAAGCTGCACATGGGGCAGTACTGAGGGGCTACATACAGTGCAGTACTGAGGCAGTGCACATGGGGCAGCACTGTGGAGGTGCGCACTACTGCAAATGCCAACTTTCAGATGAGACATTTCCTACACCCACACTTCAAATAAACTTCAGTGGCTGTAAAGCTCTTTGAGATACTCAGGGTTTGTGAAAGGTGCTTAATAAATGCAAATTCTGATTTTCCTTCTTTATTTTGGGTGAACGTTGATGTGTGTTGGCCTCTTATCTGACTGCACAAAGCAGAGTAAATGAGCCCTGACCCTGTCTTGCCATGCCAGTGTGTTCACTTCCCACAGGACTCACCCTACAATAACCAGCAGACCCATCTGGATCACAAAGGTCCTTTCGGGAAGGAAATCTGCCATCCTTTCCTGGTCTGACCTACACGTGACTCCAGAGCCACAGCAATGCGGTTGACTCTTAACTGCCCTCCATGGGCAACTAGGGATAGGCAATAAATGCTGGCTAGCTGCCGATGCCCATGTCCCACAAGTGAATTAAAAGACAGAACCCTACAGGAAACCTTCCCAGTCCAACTCAGCAGAATTAAACTGTACGGCCATAGCTGGGATCTGCTGCTTAGCTTAAGAATGCAGAATGGATTATTTTTCTGCTAACTTCATTGTTTAATGTTTGATGAGTAGTTTCTTCCTTTAATCAGGTAGTGTTTTATGGTTGAGTAATGAAACAACCACCCCCTCCCCCCCACCCCCAACCCTGATAGCTATGATGCTGACTCCTTCCTCACTCTTGTTCTGGTTCAAAGGCTCTGTGCAAAGGCATATATTGCTATGAATCACTCGGTTAAATCATCAATTTGACTCAAAGCTTTTGTATCATAGGACCATAGGGTGTTACAACATGGTGAAGGCCACATGCGAGTGCCTTCTCTCTGCAAGAACAACTCACCAAGTCCCAGTCTTGGCCTTGCCTCTTGGCTGCAGCCTTAACACTTATTTCCTCCCCCTCAATAACTGTCCAATTCTTTCTCGAATGTCCTGATTGAACCTGTTTCCATCACACACTCGGAGTGCATTCTGCATCCTAACCACTCTTTTTTATTATTAGTGTCTAGAGTAGATCTACGTTAACACTGCAATGAAGTTACTGCGAAAATTCCTTAGTTGCTGCACTCCGGTGTCAGTTCAACTTTAAAACACTCAGGGATATCCTGAAAATACAAGTTCTTTATCAATTCTAAAATACAAATCAATAATCTACATTAGTAAAAATAGATATAACATTAATATAGCTTCTTATGGGCCATCACTCACACATTTTTCAGTCTATGGAACTCTTTTTTAGTTTGTTTATTATTGTCACAAGTAGGCTTATATTAAAACACTGCAATGAAATTATTGTGAAAATCCCTTAATTGTGGCACCTGTTCGGGTACACTGAGGGAGAATTTAGCAAGGCCAATTCATCTAACTAGCATGTCTTTCAGACTGGGGTGGGGGTGGGGGGAGAAGCGGAGCATTTGGAGGAAACCCACACACACACGCGGAGAACGTGCAGACTTCACACAGACAGTGACCCAAGCCAGGATTTAAACCCTGGTGCTGTGTGGCAGCCGTGCTAACCACCATGCCACTCACTGCATGAACTGGCTTTTCCTCATGTTGCCATTGTTTCTTTTGCCCTTCAGCCAACGCCCTCTGATTCTCAATCCGTTGGCAAACAGGAACAATTTCTCCCGATCTGATCAGTCCAGAACTTTCATGATTTTGAACACCTTTTATCAAATCTCCTCTTAATTTTCACTTCTTAAAGGAGGCCAGCCCCAGTTTCTCCAGTCAATCCTGATAACCGAAGTCCCTCATTTGCCGAACCATTGTCAGGCAACATTTCAAGCACCCTCTCTGAGGTCTTCATATCCTCCCTGAAGCGTGGTGCCCAGAATTGGACACGACTCTCAAGTTGCGGCCAAATGAGTAATTCAGAAAAATAACACAGATACACCACATGGGTAGCTGCCAACCTCAAGTTGCGGAACAGCACTACATTTCAATAGAATAATTATCTGTAGCGCAGAACTAGTGCTAAAAAAAGGGATATGCAATCAACGTTTTTTTGTCTTGTACTCATCAGGATAGCTTGCAAGAAATTACCAACAATAAAGGGGAACAATGAGAAGAGAGAGCCAATTGGTTGGCAAGTAGACTGATGATGGAGAATGCGGCATGGAACAATTAACTGCCCACCTTTGTTCAAATTCAAAAGCAGGCAGGTTGACTCTGATTGGTCAAGGCATTGCCCTCACTTCCCATGCAGTATAAACTGTAGTTCCCCTCTACTGTTGTTAATTTCATGCGAGCTGTCCTGATGAGTGCTGGACCAAAAGCTTTTGATAGAATGTCTTTTTTTTCAGCAATAGGAATGAAATTGAGATGTATCGATGCTAGGCTTTACTTATCAACGTACAAGTAGTGAGAGACAGAACGGTACTCTGCTCCATCCAGTCTGTTCCACGCAAGTGTGATTCCCTGTGCATTACAATAGAACTTAGAAACAGGAGTACACCATATGCTCACCCACTGAGGTTTCCAATGAGATCACTGCTGATCTTAAGGCCCAACACTTTCTATATAGACTTACCCCACCTCATCCAAAAGTCATGTGATCTCTGGGGTGAAAAATAAAGGCCAAAGCATTCTGGAAATCTCTCTTCTGTTTTTTCCTTCCTCTCCCAGCAGCTTAACTGGCAAATAAACCACTTGGAGGTAAATCAAGGATAGTTAACTCTCTAAGTGCTATTCAGTGGGAAGTGAGAGTATGTGTGGCTGTTGCATCAGGAAAAGTTCATGCTTAGATCTGATGAGGAAAGATGGATCCAGCATTCCTCCTGACCTCAGGACATCCCAGATCTCTTATAGATCATGAAAAAGTTTTGGAAGTGCATTCACCGTCACAATGTAGGCAACACAGTAGCCAATTTGTGCATAGCAAGCTCCCACAAACAGCAATATTATAGTGATCAGATAATCTTGTTTTTCTGATGTTGCCTGAAGGATAAATATTGGACAGGGCTACCACAGAAAACTTCACTGCTCTGCTTCAAAATGGGATCTGTTAGGTCCACTCGAGAGGACAGAAGGAGCTCTGGTTTATTTATTATATCACAAGTAAACTTACATTAACACTGCGATGAAATTACTGTGAAAATCCCCTAGTCGCCACACTCCGGCAGTGCCTGTTCGGGAGGGAGAACGTAGCACGGCCAAAGCACCTAACCAGCACGTCTTTCGGACTGAGAGAGGAAACCCAGCATCTCGACTACAAGACCGCACTTCTGACAGTTCAGCACTCCCTTAGTTCTGCACTAGATCGCCAGCATGGATTACTGGCTTAAATCTCTGGGTTACAGATGAAACCTTGTAACTCAGAGGCGAAAGTGTTACCAACTGAGCCATGGCTGATGGGCGTTTATACGTTCGAGTCGGGAGAAGGGAAAAAAAAAATCAGGAAAGGTGGAAAGGAAACAACACGTAGAGGAAAGGGACATATAATATATAAAATCCTCCTCTTCCCCCACCCACCAATCAATGGAAAGTAAAATCAAACAAAACACTATAAACCTCCTTATAAAGAACACCTCAATTTAATCTGCTTCTTTGGCTGCCATTCAAATAAATATTCCTGACAGTCAATAACTTATCATGTTGATGGACTCCAGTGTTGTATAACTCTTTGTCTGGCGCACTCTCCCTAACTCGTGCCTTTCCAAATGCAGTGTGGCAAGCTCATTCCATCATTAAAAGCGTTACACTAAGCTGCCGTGAGATCACTGTGTTTGGTCTGCACGGATTCAACATGTCCCACATGTGCAGTGAGGTCTGAGCAAGGCAAGGGAAATACAGTAAGAGTGGTTTAAATAGGATTTGAAAAATCATTTGTTACACTGCAAGATAAGAGACAGGTGGAGTTAGGGGTGGAGAGAGCCTGGTATTTCACAAAAGATCTATTGCAGTTACTGCAGAGTGCCATTTTTAAAGCTTTAAAACACACAGATAGGCTGAAAGAATGCATAGAAAATAATAAAGTTAGCACCATAGCTTTGAAACAATCAGACTTTAAGACAGTGATCAATAAGTTTTTTTTTGTTAAGTTTATCGAGGGGATATGGAATAAAGGTGGATAAGTGGAGTTTAGTCATAGATCCAGCTACATGGCAGAACAGGCTCAAGGAGCTGAATGGGTTACTCCTAATGCTAACTTCTTGTGATGAGGGAAAGAGATCCACTTGGTAACATAAATAAAATCAAAACTAGAAACCAGCTGAAGAGGAAACCTGGTTCCACTTAAACAAATTTGAAGTCAGCCACATCAGCAACTGAGGGACTGCAACAGATCGATTGCTGTGTAGGGACTAGTTTCAGAGCACTGTCCTGTTGTTGTCTTATATATGTTCCTTTTCCTCTTTAAGTATAAAACTATTTTGATGACATTTCATTAGCTCGAGCACCGTCATTGATTGAGAGTTAAACAGAGCTCCTGTAACTGCCCTTCACACTCCTACGGCAGGGCTTTGAAAGCAAGCCTTGGTGTTGTTCTTCAGGCTGTCCCTGGTGGCTCTCTTGTTGATGAGTTCTGTGAGTTGGCTGTGTCACCCTGTTCAGAGGGTGATCCTATTAACTAAACCATCACCTTTGGACAGCGTTTTCTCCACAAAGGGTCTTCCATCCTTGTCTTGGTATTTGTTTGCAACGTCATCACCAAGAATGCTGGAAGTGGCTGGGTTTAATTAACCACTCGACAGTGCTGAGCAGTCACAGGTAGCAGCATCATTACGGATTCAAGTTTCAGCACTGGACTGGTTTTTAAAGATGTACGTTCACTCTTTGGATGTGGAAGTTTGCCGGTGAATGTGACATTTAGCACCCATCCCTAATTGAGTGGCTTCAGAGTACAGTTAGGAATCACCAATGCTGGGGTGGGGCTGGGGTTACTACAGACAAAACAAGGTTAAGACTTCAGGTTTCCTTTCCAAAAGGACATTATTGAACCAATTATGTCTTTACTACAACTTTCCTGGACACTTTTGTGATACCAGGTTTGCTAAACTCTCAAATTGCCTGTTGGGATTATGGACTCATCTTCCTTGGATTACTAGACCAGGTCTGTGGTTGGACAAGTTGCAGCACTTGGGGCTCAACGTTGAGTTTGACAGCTTTAGATTGTGACCTTTCCTCTCCATCTTAAACCCCCTTTTTAAAAATATCCTATACATGTAATGCCTCAATGCAAACCCTGCCTCCACTCTCCCTTCCATACTAAGGCATCTATCTTGCTTTTAAAGTTGCTATATCTTGTTGCAATCTTTCACAGCTACATTTTAATGTCTAACACATTTTCCCTCTTTTCAGTTCTGATGAAGAGCCTAAAAGGCTCTGAACACTAATTTTGCTTTCTCTCTTCACAGCTGCCAACCCTGCTGAGTATTTCCTCTTTCTGTGGTTCAGTAACAAAACCACAATCATATTCCTTCAGAACTCACTCGACTGCAGACATATCAATATAGTTTTCCGTCTTATAATCAGAGGTGGTGGTGGTGTAGTTGTCACTAGACCAGTAATCCAGAGACCCAGGATAATGGTCTGGTGACTGGGGTTCGAATCCTGCCATGGGAGACGGCGTACTTTGAATTCAATAAGTATCTGGAATTAAAAATCTAATGATGGCCATGAAACCATTGTCGATTGTGGTAAAAACCCATCTGGTTCACTAACAAAATCTACTGTCCCTTCATATTGAAGATACCCTCCACTGTGTTGTGTGGCACTACCACCGTGCAAAATGGGATAGATTTCAAACAGATCAGTAGAATTGTACTCAACTACAATCTATATTCCCCCCAGCAAATCCTACCTTCAAGCCATGGGATCAACCTTGGTTCAACCAGGAGCAGCACCATGCATATCTAAAAATGAACTTGTATCAGTATATTAATGGATTACAGAAGTAATCTAGACATTTTCTGACAGCAGAAAGCGAAAAGGCAGGGGTCCATGGTGGCACCATGATTAGCACTACTGCCTCACAGCACCAGGGATCCGGATTCGATTCCCGGCTTGGGTCACCGTCTGTGTGCAATTTGCATGTTCTCCCTGTGTCTGTGTGGGTTTCCTCCGAGTGCTCTGGTTTCCTCCCACAGTCCAGGAGATGTGCTGGTTAGGTGCGCTGGCCATGTTAAATTCTCCCTCAGTGTACCCAAACAGACGCCGGAGTGTGGTGACTAGAGGATTTCCACAGTAACTTCACTGCAGTGTTGATGTAAAACTACTTGTGAAATTAATAAATAAACTAAAACTGAAAAGATGAATGAGTGATGTCCTATAAGAGGCTATACTAAGGCTATATCTATGTAGATTAACGATTTGCATTTCAGAATTGAAAAAGACAAGGAATGTGTATTTTCAGGACCTCAGGATATCCTTAAGTGTTTTAAAGTCATAAAACGTACGAAAGTATAGTCACTGTTGTAAGCTGGAAAGGTGGCGGCCAATTTACACACAGCAAGCTCCAACTAACAGTAACATGATGAACACAGAACATAAAACACTACAGCACAAACAGGCCCATCGGCCCACAAGTTGCGCTGATCATATCCCTACACCTACCAGGCCTATCTATAACCCTCAATCCCATTAAATCCCATGTACTCATCCAGAAGTCTCTTAAAAGACCCCAGTGAGTTCACCTCTACCACCACCAATGGCAGCCGATTCCACTCACTCACCACCCTCTGAGTGAAAAACTTACCCCTGACATCACCTCTGTAATGTGCTCTTGGCATGTTTACATTCAGATCAGTAACTGATGTTATAAGTGCTTTATGTTGTGTTTATTTGGATTTAGGTGGTGAACATCAACTCTAAGGATTCACTTGTACTCCTACAGATTGCCTGGGAACGCTGAGGCACTGTCTCCCATCTCCGGAGAGGCTCTTTATGCAGGAGTTCTCCATTCCTCCATCAGGGATTTGGTGCGGAAGATGTTACATACTGCAGTCCCATGCAATAGACCGATTAGCCGATTCACAGCTTCTTCAGCTCTCTGGAAGAGGCCATGATCCATATTTGCACAGTGTGAGGAGGTTGCAGCCCCTCTTCCATTGTCTAAAATGGCTGACCCTCAATTACTGATTGCACATCAGCCCCACCTTCCTGACCTGTGGCCAACAGATGCAGCAGGGCGGGGAGGCAGCAGGCAGACCAGGGGATCTCCTGGTTGGACTGCTCCTGGGCCCAGCTAAGGCAGCCATCAATAAGTTCAGGCAACAAGTCATTTTTGTTATCCATTCATGTGACGTGGGCGTTGCTGGCTGGCCAGCATTTATTGCCCATCCCTAGTTGCTCGAGGCCAATTGAGAGTCAATCACGTTGCTGTGGCTCTGGAGTCACAGGTAGGCCAGACCAGGTAAGGATGACAGATTTCCTTCCCTAAAGGATACTGGAGAACCAGACAGCCTGTCTCCTTTCTGAGATATGTCCTCACCTGGATGCCTCTGGAGATTGTCCACTAGCATGCCTGAGGCTTTCCATGACCATCGGGGCTGCTGGAGTCTATAACCTCCTCCAAGAATTACATTTTAATTTAAGTTATTAACCTTCCTTTGAAGTTATGGTTTGGTTTGGTTTGGTTTTATTCCAGTTGGTTACAATTCCCCTTTCAAATGTGGCACTTAATTGCTTATGGGTTCTTTAAAAGGGTAAAGTGGAGCAGATTGAAACTATGATTGTTGGTTGGGAGGTGCATGCTTATAATGTATATCTCTGTAAAAAGGCCTTCATAAGTGCCTAAAGATTGCACTCCAATTTCTTCATATTTAAAGAAATGTAATGCCACATTGAATTCTTGGGTTTGTATCTAGAAACAAGACAGTATCAATTATTGTGTAACTTTGAACCCACGTTCAGTACAGGAAGTTCCCTGACCATTTCCAGTGATACTGTGACTAACACACAGGCCACATCTTATCTAGTTTGTTGCCATTTGAAATAAATATAAAAAACACCAGAATGCTGAACTGGTACAAGCCTCACATGGATGGATCAGTGATTCTAAAAGTAGCTTTAAACTGCAGTGTGGAATTCTGAATGTCAGGCAGTAAATGGTACACATCCCGCTCCCCGCAGCACACACAAGGAAAGTTGGCTTTGCTCCCTGCAAGTCAGCCCCACAGCTTTAACATGCTGTGGAGGGACTGAATAGGCTGACAGTGGGATTTCCACCCCTCACTGGGGAGAAAGTCCCACCTTCAATCTGTTGCCCAATCTTATTTGCTGGTAGCTTCAACCGCTCAGCCAGGACTAAGATTTTATTAAATAAAAGCAAATTGCTGCAAATCATCCGCTTTGACAAAGGGTACCTGGATTCAAAACATCAGCTCTTTTCTCTCCTCACAGATGCTGCCGGACCTGCCGAGATTTTCCAGCATTTTCTCCCAAGATCTTATTAGTGGGCACTGTTGGGTTTGCAATCCCAAGAAGAAGGCCCAAAGGATCCCAGAGTGAGGCAACACAGTCTGTGGGTATTTGGGGGAGGGAGTTTGCCCAGCCTTCAGGAAGGAAGCGGGCAGTGGGTTTGAGAGCAGGTGGAGAGGGATGTACTCTCTTTTGGGACATGACCCCGATGTTTTTTTATTAAACAAAAAAATGGCGTGCCCACCCCGGCCTTTCCACCAACTACATTATGGCACGGGCAGTTTATTATCAGAATCAATTGGCTTGTTAACAAGTTCAACCGACCTGAATTACTTTTTTCAATCATGGCAGGCAGGCTGGTGATTTTGGTGTCTGCTCCGTTACGGGGATGAGCTTGAGGGTCAATAGGCCGGGGACTCACCCTATTTTATGTAGTGTTCCACTAACAACGTGCCCAATGAGGGCACCTAAACCTCAGTCCGTTCTCCCAAAGACTCACCCCCATTGACAATCCTTCCATTACCTCATTGCAGTGCCAATGTAAGCTTTACTTGTGACTAATAAATAAACTTTTTTTCTTTCACCAATGCCTTACTAGGTGGATGTCTTTCCCTACATTAATAGAGGGGCGGGGGGGTGCGGTGGGAAGAGAGAAAAAGAACCAAATGCCTTTCTTATGGCTATTTTCACCCCGGTCTAAATATTGGACTTCAGTGCCATACTGCAAAAGAAGCATTACCTTCAGTCAAAACTCTGTTGCCGTGTTCTGCTAGACTGTGGGGAAGTGAAAGGTTTGGAAAGGAGAAGGCAGCTGTCCAGCTTAACGTTCCTCCTTCAGATCCAAAGATGTGCGGGTTAGGTTGACTGGCTTTGCTAAATTGCCCTTTAGTATCCCCGTTTAGAGGGATTAGCAGGGCAAATATGAGGGATTACGGAGATAGGGCCTTGGTGGGATTGTGGTCGGTGCAGACTCAACGGGTTGAATGGCCTCCTTCTGCATTGTGGGGTTTCTATGATTTCTAAGATCTGTGCCCCAGAAACAGCTGACATTGTGTTTGATTTTAGGGTTGCTGCATTCATCTAAATTACACTCAATTAACGCATTTCACAGTATATTAATTGAAGCTCAAAGGGATGACTGATAGACAGAGAGAGAGAGAGAGGGAGATGGCAAGGCTTTATAGAAGCAGAAGGTTTACAGTGAGTAAATTGATCTCAGCTGAACCAGAAGCAGAGTTATGAAAACTGGCAACAGCTCTCTTCAGTGAGTCAGAGAAATAAACAAGAGTCAGGGCTTCTGCTATTGGTCTGCTGGAAGCTCCACATGTCCACCACACGTCTTGGACTGATTTGCAGATTGACTATTTGGTGCAGTACTAGAAAGTTCTGGGTCGTCTCCGAATGGTACAATCCATCAAAGCAATTGTTGAGAGATCTGGGGTTTTCTTTTTGGGTGAAAATGGCAAAACATTTGGCAGCGCTATGAAAAAATGTACCCAACAATGCAGGCTCAAAGTTTGAGTCTCACCCTAAACTGGACTCACCCGCATTATTCTAGTGAGCTGCCTATCAAGCATCCCGTTGCAAATCACTGGTTCGGTACTTCGGAACATCAGCTGGCCTGATTGCTGGGCCCACCTACAGATTGTTCCGGGGGGAGGATAGGTGCCATCTCCTACCAGGGGCAAGCTAATAATTACCCACACTATTGCTGTAGCAACAAGTTGAATGTCGCAGCTGCTGCTGGTTCCACATGAAGGCTGCTTAGTAAGGCGGGCAGAGCACATCACATGCTCCACCTTGATAGTTCTTACCCAATTCAACAATGAAGACCCTAAAGTAGGCAACAGGCCCTTAATTATCATATGAAATAAGAGTAGAGGTAGGCCATTCATCCTTTGAGCCTACTCAAAGGACGAATGGCCATTCAGTAAGATCAAGGCTGAACTGTTTATGTTGAGTTCCACATTCCCATTTACCCCCAATAACCTTTCATTCCCCTGCCTAACATGAATCTATCTAGCTCCTCCTTAAAAATATACAATGACCCCACCTCCATCTCCTTCTGAGGCAGTATTTGAAAGTTGCACCAACTGAGAGAAAAAGAATTCTCATTTCCATCCTAAAACGGCGACCCCTAATTTTAAGACAGTGCCCCCTCATTCTGACCTCACCCACAAGTGGAAATATCCTTACAATGCCCACCTCCTCAATACCTCTCAGGATCTTGTATACTTCATCCTAGTCACGCCTCCCTCTTCTAGGAAACAAGTCCCAGCCTGTGCAACATATCCTCATAAGACAACCCGCTCATTCCTGATACCAATCTCAGAAACCTCCTCAGAACCACCTCCAACAAATTTAGACCCTTCCTTAAATAAGGAGACCAGTACTGCACACAGTATTTGAGATAAAGTCTCACTAATGCCCTGCGTAACCGAAGTTTAATATCCTTATTTTTATGTTCCATTAATATCTTAATAAAGGATAGCAATCCATTAGCCTTTTTGATAATGTACCACACCTGCAAACTAGCTTTTTGTGACTCATATCACGTTTAAGGAATCCTCTGCTTTTTTATTCTTCCTGGCAAAGTGAACTTCACATTTTCCCACATTATACTCCGTCCACCAGATTTTTGCCCACCCATCAATCTATCCAATTCATCTACAAACACCTTTGCAAACACTTAATACTCCCTATCTAAACCTCTCTATCTCCCATAATCTACCTCTTTGACCAAGCTTTTGATTATCTGTCCTTAAATCTCCATTCATTATGTCAAGTGTATTTGATAACACTTCACTATCTTAAAGGCACTACATATAGTGTGCAAGAAACAATACTTTTCACTGTATACTAATAAATCAAATCAAATAAATACAAGCTGATTTTAAAAGTTGCCTAATCCAAATAGGCGGAGCTTGGCCACATTTTTGGCCCCTCTCATTTTTCCATCCGAGGAAGAGACCGGAACAAAGTTGATCCCTCCCCCCCGCCCACCACCACCACCACCACCCCCACCCCCCTCCCCGCCACTCTTCAGGTGAGAGAGGCTGAAAATCTGCAAAGTGAAAAGCAAAAATGGTACAAATTAACCTCCACAACAGCATGTTCTGCTGTCTGGGGAGGGTGACGGGGGAGGCAGCGATGGGAAGTAAAGTGAATTCTCTGCCTTTGGTAGAAATACTTCAAGGAGACTCTGTCAAATATTCACTCAAGTTCAAACTCTCAAACAACTGAAAGGAAACAAAAAAGAATTGAACTCTTGCCATTTTTCCTCAGCAGGCAATTATACAAGTCCTCAAGGCTCTGCTGAGCTTTTTAGCTGTGTGTTCAGAAAGTAAAACTGGCTGGATGGCTGTTAGAGCGTGCAAATGTTCTTGGGTGACTGCTTTCGCTGCAGTAGAGAAATGTGTCAGCCTCTGCTGACCCCTCACTCGCTGTACCCTTTCAAATTCAGCCCAGTTTGAAGAACTGGAGTCCCACCACATGCAGTCACAGGATCTGCTACGGCCTTGCGCCTGCTGTCTCCAAAATGAATTAGAGGCAAGAGTTTTCTTTTAATAAAAGCAGCTGAATACACAAAAACATTACTCCACTGGGATTTCTTGTGGTTGATGAAGCGGCAACATCTTGAATGTAGATAACAACGTTGACATTGGAAAATGTCCCAAAACACTTCACACAAGCATAGTTACTAAAATAAAATGGATAAAAACTAATATTGTCATTTTGAACCAAAGAAAGATATTACAGAGTGGTGATGGGGGCAGCTAGATGCTTGATTTTAAAGAAGTTTTAAAGTTTATTTATTAGTGCCACAAGTAGGCTTACATTAACACTGCAATGAAGTTATCGTGAAAATCTCATAAGATTTTCTAGGAAGGTATTAAAAAGAGGCGTAGACACCTGGGGATGTTGATTGAAACCTTTAAAGGTCCTTTGCAGTGTTAATATGGAGGAACATTTCCTCTTGTGGGACAATGACTTGGGGGGTCACTTTAAAAATAAGGGCTCGCTCATTTAAGACAGAGATGAGGAGAAATATTTGCTCCATGGAACTCTCTTCCTCAAAAGGAAATGGAAGCAAAGGCAGAACTAGATAGATTCTTGATAAGCAAAGGGGTGAAAGGTGATGGGGTGGGCAGGACTGTGGGGTTGAGGTTACAGTCAGATCAGCCATGACTTTAACTGAATGGTGGAGCAAGCTGGAGACCGAGTGGCTTTCTCCTTATTCTGATTTGTATGCTTGCAGAGAGAATTCCAAATAGGGTACAGATGACTAAAGGCATGCACCTCAATGCTGGGGCAGAGGGAGTGAGGGATGGACAGGGTAGAGGTGGAGAGATTCTTCCCGCTCAGAAAGGACAGCAGGACTAGAGGGCACAGCCTCAAGATAAGGAGGGGGGGGCAGTTTAGAACGGAGTTGAGGAGGAACTTCACTCAAAGGGTGGTGAACCTCTGGAATTCTCTGCCCGCTGAAGTGGTGGAGGCGACCTCGCTAAATATATTTAAGTCACGGGTAGATAGGTTTTTGTCAGACAGGGGAATTAAGGGTTATGGGGAGAAAGCAGGAAAGTGAAACTGATCCACTTCAGATCAGCCATGATCTTATTGAATGGCGGGGCAGGCTCGAAGGGCTAGATGGCCTACTCCTACTCCTATTTCTTATGACAGGACGCCAGAGTTGAGAAAACAGAGTTTGCAGGGTGTGGAAGTTTGAAAAATCAGGTAGCTATCAGTTTGTTGATTCTTGGTAGATTAGATGGTGTTAGAAACTGGGGTCTTTAATTAACAGTGTGTTCTGTATTTTGCAGGATTTTCTAAGCAGCTTGATCAGTCTTAGTTCAAGCTTCCAAGACAATATTCCAAAACTGTTAGGCTGGCGCTTGTGCACTCCCTTATCCGTGCAAGTATTTAGAAAGATATGACCCTCAATGGGATGTAAACAGAAAGTTGACCTCACATTGGGTGACGTACAAGAGTGATTACTTGATATCCACTGGTCAGATAGGGAGGGCCTCAGAGCTTGTCTGGAATGATATTCCTCACCCCCTCTGCTGCTAGGAGGCTACCTCTCTTAGTTCCCAATGTGAGTGGGGAAGGGGTCAGCCAAGTGGCTTTTGACAATTGCTCTTATTTGGCTAACATTAATTGGATAATCTGTTTGTGGGTGGGTGGCCCTTCTGCTCCGGCACCAATTTTGGGAAAATGACCAGAGAGCAGGATAGTGCTGGCAAGCTGGAATGCTGGCTAGCATTGTGAATTCATAGAATCCCTACAGTGCAGGAGGAGGCCATTTGGACCACTGAGTCAGCACTGACCACAATCCTACCCAGGCCCTATTCCCATAATCCCACATTTTCACCCTGCTAATCCCCCGTCACTAGGATCAATTTAGCATGGACAATCAACCTCACACGCACATCTTTGGAAAGTGAGTGGAAACTGGAGCACCCGGAGGAATCCCACGCAGACACGGGGAGAATGTGCAAACTTCACACAGACAGTGACAAGAGGCTGGAATTGGACCCGGGTCCCTGGCACTGAGGCAGCAGTGCTAACCACTGTGCCACCGTATTGCCTGGCACTGATACTCCTCCTTCTTGCCCTGATATGGGGAGGTCAAATTTCTGCCCTAAACCATGGGGAGCAGACAGAAGGTACAATGCAAAAAATAGAATTACATAAAAAGAAAATCAGCTTAAGCTTGAAGTATAGCAGAGAAAAAAGGGCAAGAACCACAGACGATGTTTCATTGTAAGTACCCAGAGAAATGAAGCCAGATAATTTACAAGAAGTCAGAATTATCCGATATCACATTGCTCATTCTACCACAGAAGCAGAAGATGCAAAGCTAATACTCATATCCCCCATGTTCCTGGTCTTCAGTGCAGGCAGGGCAGAGACCCTCTTTGTAAGCCAATGCCTGGGCTTGGCCAAAATGGCCATTAATAAGTCCAGGCAATGACCGATTGAGGGGGGTCGCCTGGCCTGACTGTCTGCCACTCTCCTGCCATTATGTTCACGCCCTGGAGTCCACTGGTACATTGGCATAATTGGTTCTTCACGAGTCTCAGGAACAACATTTTGATTTAGATAAGTTTCCTTTAAAAGTTCATGCTTTTTGTTACAGTGCCCCTTTAAGGTGCAGCCACTTTAATTAGTTTATTTCTATATTTTATTGGTTGACGATGTGATTCTCCCGAAGGATCTCTAAGTGGGATTGTTTCCTGCTGGCATTTAGCAGCGCTTCCCAGATGGGATTCTCCCACATGGACTATGCAAATTTATGCATCATGGGAGCTATGCTGTTTAGAGACTGGGGCACCATTTTTAAAGGGCACCCTGATTTTCATGCTGACAGACAGGTCCACTCTCCCCAGCAATGGAAATGGTGAGCTTCACTGGCAAAGGCAGAACCCTCAACCCCTTAGCACGGAGGGGTATCCTCCCTCCACACCTTACAGACATGAGGCTTACCCAAATCACCCCCCCTCAATCCACCAACCAGAGACCTCAGCCCCACTCTCCTGCAAGAGAGATGCCCTTTCAGGACCCTCCTCTCAGGATCTCGAATGCCAATCTTTCTCTGCTCCCCTGGCAATGATGCCCTGACACCTTGTACTCAGGGGGTGGTGGGGGTTGGTTCAAGGAAATGCTGTGCCCATATGCCCCTCTGCTGCTGCCAGGCTTAGTGGGAGGGCTCGGCGCAAGGGATTGACATCGATACTCCCCCAGGATGAGGGTCTCATCAATATACTCGGCCCTGTAGCTCGGGGGAACCCGAACATCACTCCTGGCATGGTGATTTCAGGCATCTATCTCATTAAAGTCCACATTCTGTTCTGAGAACTGTGAAAACTTTGAAGTGGGCTGGTCACATTAATCTCCATCCTGCTTGAAAGGCTTCCAAATCACAGCAGGACTCCACTCCGTAGAAAGGGTTCCCTTTTCTCTCTTTCAGAAGCTGCAGATGTGAGAAGAGTCCTTTTGAGTCTTCTGGCTTCAGAAGAAGTCACTTTCATGGGGCTGGGGGGGCGGTTGGAGGAATTCCCCTCTCCACAGCTGCTCACTCAGCCTCATTTTTTTTAAACACTGCATTTATTCCTAGTGGCTGAGCCTTCTTAGAAAGCACAAATCCCTGAAAATCCTTCAAAGTCATTCCTTTGAAAACCTTTGCTTTCATTCAATTTAACAAGCGCTTGTTTGATGGTCTAATGGTTTTTGCACAGCAGGCAATGTTTATCTTTCCCTCCACGTTTGAATGTATCTGAATTAGTCTCCTGCCCCTGATCCTAACTGTGATGTTTATACAAAGGAGGATCTGAGAGCACTTAGTTGCTTTGAAGTTGCCTACTTCTGGCTTGACAGGCCAGCCTACCTTTGGGCCCTATTGATGGCCTCATTCCAGCCATTATTTAGTCTGATTTTCTTTTTATATAATTCTATTTTTTGCATTGTACTTTCTCTCTGCTCCCAATGATTTAGGGCAGAAATTTGACCTCCCCATATCGGGGCAAGAATGTGGGTGTACCAGTGCCAGGGGCCAGTAGCAGAAGCTTTTTTGTCTGAGGCCCATGCAGAGTGTCTCACCCCACCATCCAACCCTCAACTTGTTCCATTGGCCTCAAAATTGAGGTTGGTTAGGAAGCAGCCCTCGTGCCAATAATTGAGGCTTCAGTCTTGCCTGACCCTTTGAATTTGTGGACATGGTGGGGGTGGAACTGAAGACCACCCAAGGAATTTTACCAGCTCCCCTGTCTGTCAATATACTACTTTAGGACTATACAATTCTGCCCCATGAGTTCAAATGCTACTATCGAATGTTGTGAGATTGAGTTCAGTCAGTCTGGTGGTTCATAGACTAACACGAAGAAATTAGTATGGAAATTGCCAGGTTGCCTCAAAATGCCAAGTGATTCAATAATGATCCTCAGGGAAGGGAATGCCACTCCCCACCCCTTGTCCAGTCTCACCTAGACATAACTCCAGTTGTATGGGATAGGGTTCACTCTTAGTTCTGGGATTGGGAATTATTATCGGAATTCCAACATTGTCCACAACTCAAGAGCAAATTGAAAACCCAAACACAATTTTTGATGACTTAGGCTTATCCGGTTGACATTCTCAATATTCAACCCTGTAAGGGTTTTAACTTCATTATAGATGTTAAATAGAATAATGTTGGTTAATGCAGCTAGCTCTGTGCCTGACTTCATCACAGATGAGTCTGGCAAGTAGGAATTAAATTAAACTTTACTCAGGAGTAATATTGCAATCCCCTCTGTCTGATTTAGTTTGTTTAATGATCGGTACAGTTTGGACAGAGGTGTCTGGAGCGCTGTCATGATAAGCAATTTTAGACGTATTATAAACTCTTAGAGGTGAATGCCACAGCCCATTTCTAAAACCCACTTCCATTGCTTTCGCAAAGCGAGTTGCCTTAACAGGCTATGCTTCGCTCTTCCCCACATGCTGGATCGCACATCACAACCTTGCTGTCAAAAGCTGGAAAGTACATGAGGAAAAAAAAAGAGTAGAGAGAGGAATTGTTAAAAGGGTCACATATTCATCTTTCACTCAGACAGACAGGCAGATAGCTGGGAGCAAGACATCGGAGAACGGTGATTAGCAAGGAATGAGAAAAAGACAGGGCACTGTTCATTTCGGATGTCACTTCTTGTTATTATGCTGCCTGTGGAATTTGGATAAAGGCTTATTTCAAAACAGGAAGAGCTTCATTTTTAAAAGCTAATAAATTGACAGAGGAAGGAATCCCAAGCTGAAGTAAGGAGATGTAGAGTTTTCCGTTTCTGAGAGGATGATCTGGCAGCTACAGATTTGTGTGAGCTGTCCCAATGTCAATTTCTCATCCTTCCCTCTGTTCCTGATGACTTTGGAGCGTGTTGCAAAGATCATAGAGTAGACCACCCCTGAAGCACTATGGACATTATGGTTAATAAATGGTGTTCGATTGACTTTGCTGAACTCACTCTATGACAAGGATGAGAGGCAACACCAGTGGCAGATCAAAAACCACAGGGGAAAGGCTATGCTACTGATTTGCTGCCACAAGGTTACAAGTGGATCCGGGGGAAAAGGAAAGAAAGACCTGAATTTATACAACATTTCCTGTGACCTTGTCAGGATGTCAGAAAAAAATTATCCAAACAGAAAAAGTCACTGTAATGTAGGAAACACAGCAGCAATTTGTGCAGAGGAAGCTCCTTCATACAGCTGTGTGATTACGGCTGTTTTTAGTGTCTTTGGTTGAAAGGTAAATCTAGGCCAAGACAGAAGGAAGAACTTCCCTGCTTTTCTTCACATCCACTATGGGAGGGCAGGTGGTGTCTCAGTTCGACTTCTCAGAGAAATGGGATAGGTGGCGAGATCGAGCGAGTGAGCTGATCTAGCTGTCATGGAGTAAAATTGAAGCACCAGTCTAGACTTTATTCTCAAGCCACCGGGGTGGGACTTGAACCCTCAGCCATCTTTCACAGGGGCGAAAGCGTGAGCCACAGGTAATAGGACCAATGAGGAAGAGGACAGCAATTTCAATCCATCTTCAAGTGGGAGTAAGTCTACAGAACAAATCTGTTGTTCAGAAAATTTGGCAACTGACGCTGGGAGATCACATAATGGTATGTGAAATGGGCATAATCACATCACCCAACCCATTCAGTAGGTTTTAGCACTTTACTGGGGTAAAGTCACCCTCCCTTTATTCTGCATCCATTTTGCTGTAACTGTGCAGGAACAGGAGCGCCATTACATCCTCTGACTGCAACTTCCCTCAGTTTAATGAGGCCAAAGAAACAAACACAAAATAAGTTGTAAATGAAAATGGAAAAGGAGGGTCACTGACTAGCATAAGCTTCATCGTACCGAAGAATTCCAAACTCTCACAGAGCGGAAACCAAAACAAGAGTTTGTTGCACTCTCATCTGTCTTTTTGAGAGACATGTCTCTTCATATTGAGCAGCTGAGCAGAATTCCACAGTCAAGAATGAGTTTCACGTGCTCCACTTGTAGTTCTGTGGTCAAGGATACTCAGTATATCATTGAGTCACATTGGAAGGTTCCAACTCACTGCTCCCTCTCACATCAGCACCAAGTTTACTAACCTTAGTCAATGTGGTAGTGACAACTAGTTTCTGTATTTGTGTGTTAGAGAAGGGGAAAAAAATCAGATAAAGTTCTACAGTACTTGTGACTGCACACGAAGACATCAGAGGGAACAGGATCAGCCTAGGTAACTGTTATATATTTAAAGGGGTTGCAGGTTGCTATAAGAGCTCAGCACATGATATGACAGTGATGTCATTAGGGTGTTGGCAAAGGCTGCTTTTTACTTTCACCTTGTATTCAATGCAGTGCAGAAAACATCTCTTTCGATAAAACCTGCTCTGTGTTAGTTTAAATCTACACATGCAAACCACATTCCTTTTCTTTCTGTTGAATCCCACAACCCCTAACAGGACGTTATGGAGGCAATGTATTTCAACACTGCAACCTCTGCTAACACTTGCTTTCCTGGACTATATATGAAGAACAACAATGATTTACATGCAGTATGAGGACTGTCGGAACCACATCCCAGCATAAATCATTACTGTCAGGAAAAACTCTTAAGAGGATGGAGTGTGATGGGGGGCGGGGGGGGGGGGGGCATGGGGTAAACAATACCTACATTAATACTGCATCTGTTATGACCTCAGGCCATCCCAAAATACTTCAGAGCAATGAAGTCCTTCTATTGCAATTTATAAAAACACTGAAAATGAAAAATAAAGGCCCTATGGCTGATAGTCAAACATCATTAATTTGGGTAATAAGTCAATTTGCTTCCTAATTGGCGTGAGAAGGCAGTGCGTCACATGGATGGATGGGTTGGCCAACAAACGGCTGGAAGATGGTGCCAAGTTAAATGACGAAATCTCCCATGAATATATTAACTTACAGCTGGCAACACTAACTCTCGTAAATCTTGTCTGCACTCTTTCCAAGGCCTTGACAGCCTTTTGAAATGATGATGCACAGAACTGTCTGCAATCCTCCAGTTGGGGCCTAACTTATAATGGTTTACCATAACTTCCTTGATTTTGTATTTTATGCCTTCAGATATAAAGCTAAAGCCTTTGGTATCTCTCTCAATTTGTCCGAACAGTTTCAGTGATTGCATACAACCACTCCCAATGTCTCTCTTTCTCTGCACCCCTTTAAAATTTTATTTATTTTGCCTCTTCTTATTTTCCTTACAAAATGCATCACCCCATAAATACATGATGTTTTTGGCCTTTTTCTTTAAAAAAGTGTGAAAACCACCAGACAGTAAGAAGAACATGGACTGCAGCCAATGCAGGGAGGCAACAGATAAAGTATGTGTTGCTTTCCGTGTACTGGAACTAATGTCATTACTGCTGTACTGACTACTAACGTTGAGAGAGAGAGTCAGGCTAACAGGGATTTAAAAAGAAACAAAAATTCTTCAAAGAACTTTTCAGAAAAATAACACATTCGAAAGGGAAAGGGGAAACATTTACAAAGCTAGAGCAGACGAGTGGAACTAATTGAAGAACTTTATCAAAGAACCAGCATGGACACAATGGGCTGAATAACCTTTGATTCTCTCAGGTCCTGCAGTAAGAGTCCCAATACTGCAACAAATTTAGTCAGTGAGTAGCTGGGCGGTACAGATGAGGAAGATCCCATCTTGGGTCACTGCACTACAAGAATACAGTACAGACAGAGGCTATTCAGCCCATTCTGCCTGTGCTGTACGAACTTTGAAGGTACAGAAAGCTGCAGGACAGAGGGATTTGGGGTTCTTCATACTTAAATCAAATTAGAGGTGGCACTGTGGCCAACAGTGATGCCTCTCAGTGCCAGAGACCTGGGTTTGATTCTGGCCTTGGATAACTGTCTGTATGGGGTCCACGCACTCTCCGGGTGCTCCAATTTCCTCTCACAGTCCAAAGATGTGCAGGTTAGGTTGACTGGCCGTGCTAAATTATCCCTTAGTGTCCCAAGATGTGTGTGTCAGGTGGATTGCTCATGGAGTAGGCTTGTGGCAAGGGTGGATGCCTGAGTGGGGTGCTCTTTTGGAGAGTCAGTGCAGATTCGCTGGGCAGAATGGCCTCTTTCTGCACTGTAACGATAAGTACACTGCACTTTCAACCTTCCCTGTTCCCTCGACGCCACAATTAAGAAAGCCCACCAACGTCTCTATTTTCTCAGGAGGCTAAGGAAATTTGGCAATGTCCACTACAACTGTTCCAAACTTTTACAGATGCACCACAGAAAGCATTCTTTCTGGTTGTAACGGAACACAGTCCGGCTCCTCTTCTGTCCAAGACTGCAAAAAACAAACTACAAAAGGATCGTGAATGAAGCCCAGTCCATCATGTAAACTAGCCTCCCATCCATTGACTCTATCCATACTTCCTGATGCCTCGGAGAAGCAGCCAGCATAATCAAGGACCCCACGCATCCCAGATGTTCTCTCTTCCACCTTCTTCCGTCAGGAAAAAGATACAAAAGTCTGAGGACACCTACCAACTGACTCAAGAACAGTTTTTTCCCTGTTGCCATCAGAATTTTGAATGGACCTACCTTGTATTAAGTTGCTCTTTCTCTACACCCTAGCTAAGACTGTAACTACATTCTGCATCCTCTTTTTTCCTTCTCGATGTACAGTGTGCTTTGTCTGCACAGCGCACAAGAAACAACACTTCTCACCTTACGCTAATACATGTGACACTAATAAATCAAATCAAACCTGTAGAGCTTCAATGGTAAGTAGGATGTTCTATGGTAAATCATGCAGATTCAGCAGATAATTGGGAAGGCAAATGGAATGCCGGCCTTTATTTCAAAAGGAATAAGTTATAAAAATAAGGAAGTCTTGCTAAAGGCACTAGTCAGACCACACCTGGAATACTGTGAACAGTTTTGGTCTCCTTACCTAAAAGGAATGATATACTGGCATTGGAGGCAGTCCAGAAAGGGTTCTCACTGTTTTGATCCTGGGTATGCAGGATTTTCTTATGAGGAGAGGTTGAGCCTGTGCACTTTGCAGTTTAGAAGAATGAGAGGTGACCTTATCGAGACATATCAGATTCTCAGGGGGCTTGAAAGGATAGATGCAGAGAGATTGTTTCCCCTTTGAGAGAGAGTCTAGGACCAGAAAGCATAATCTCAGAGTAAGGGGTCACCCATTGGAGACAGAAATGAGGAAAAGTTTCTTCACTAAGAGGGTATTGAATCTGTGGAATTCTTTACTGCTGTAGAGGATGGGTCACTAAGTTTGTTCAAGGATGAGATTTTTAATCAGTAAGGAAATCAAGGATCATGGGGATAGGGCGGGAAAGTGGAGTTGAGAGTTATCACATCAGATCAGTCATGGTTTAACTGAATAGTGGAGCAGGCTTGATGGGTGAATGGCCTACTTCTGCTCCTATGTCTTATGATTTCCTGATCTTTTCTTGGTGTCCATCACTTACCTCAGAATAATTAGAGCAGCAGAATCACTTGCGCCAATCCTGCCCAGTACAGGGTGATAAACAGGAAGTGAAAGGGAGGCAAACTGACTGTCTTGGACACTCGTTTATCCTCTTTTGGATGCTCATCCACCAGACCCTGCCTTGTTATTAGCAACTGAGGAGAGGAACCATGCCCCGCATCTCAGCTGCCTGAGACCAAGGTTTGTTTTACTTCTATTTCCCTGCCAACCTTTCTGATTTACCCCCTCCACACATCTGTTCCCCACCAGCTTGCTCGTACCGTGTAGAGGTGGTCATCATTCATGGGCCTAGACTGAATGTCTGGAGCCACTCCATACCAAGCATGGAATGAACAAGGTCATTTGATCTATCTAGTGCACATTTATTTATTTATTATTGTCACAAGTAGGTTTACATTAACATTGCAATAATCCCTTAGTCGCCACACTCCGACACCTGTCTGGGTACACTGAAGGAGAATTTAGCATGGCCAATGCACATTTGCAGTGGATACTAAAATTCCACTCAATAAAGTAACCCACTGATATTTAAAAGATACCAGGCTTTTCATTGGGTTCCCAGATAGAACAGTGGCATTCATAAGAGAAGCGAAACATCCTGATCTTGGTCCTAAATTCACCTTTTGCTACTCCAAGTCCATGGATCAGGTAAAGACAAAAGAAGCTTAATTTACACAATGGCATTCGCAATCTCAGAACATCCCAGAGTGCTTTAAAAACTGATTCAGTCTTTTCTGGATGCAGTTAATGCAGAAAACAGGACAGCCAAATTGCAGCCAGCAACTCCCAAAAACAGCAATGTGCTAATGACCAAAACATTCTCTTTTTGTGATGTTGACTGAGGGATAAATAATGGCCAGGACACCATGGATAATTCCCCTCCCCTTTCTTTGAAATAGTGCCCTGACCCTTTTCATATCCTGAGAGAGCAATCACGGCCTTGGTTCAACCCCTCATCTGAAAAGTGGCACTTTTGGCAGTACAGCACTCCCTCAGTGCCACACTGGAGTGCCAGTTTGGATCTCGTGCTCAGATCCCAAATTTAGCTCTTCCTTATAATCTTGTTGACATTTATACGAATGTATCAACTTCAAGAGAGACATATCGGCCCATTTAGCCCATCCCACACACTTGCGTAACACAACATAAACTTTATAACATTCTTTCTCAGATATCCCCTTTTCAAGGTTTAAGAACCCAAGTTGCTCTGGCATGGCCTTGTCATGGAAACCTCTTCTCACCCAATGCACTCACTTAAGGGTCAGTTGTGGGATACTCTTCCTCCCGCCCCCCCACCTCTGATTCAAGAGTACTGAGGTCAATGGCATTGTCCAATCACTGCCTTGGCTTGGATCAGCTGACTCCTTCTTTGCTGGACAATAAAATCTGGGGCATTGCCTGGTCTGTAGTTGCTGCCTTTATAACAAGAGTTGCTTCACGGCATTAGTTAGTTTAAGACATATTCTACGAATCCAGAGTGAATAGGCCAGAGTCGGACAACTGCCAGTTTCATGGAAGGAACACTCTCAGGAGGAAGAAAAACAATGAATTGCATTATTTAATCAGGCGCTGGGCAACACAAGTCATCCCCAGGTTTTAAAACAGAAAATGCTGGAAACACACTAGTCCATCAGCATTTTATGAGACAGATTAGACTGTTTCTGCATTGCCTTTCTAACAGACAACAAACCACTCCTTTTTTGACTATATCTTCACATTTATTTCTCCAGCTTCTGCTTCAGCCCCCGTTTATATCTCTTACTGACTGTTATTACCTCCCATCCTCCAAAAGGGTTCAAGAATCACCTCACCCGCTCCCACCAACCTCTCTCATCGCAAGGGGGGAGATGTTCAGTCTGAACAGAGGCGCATATTTCTGACAAAGGGTTATCTTTTTGACAATCCTCCCAAAATTATGTTTTGACTCCAGGTTTGGGGCAGCACAGTGGTTAGCACTGCTGCCTCACAACGCCAGGGACCCGGGTTCGATGCCCAGCTCGGGTCACTGTCTGTGTGGAGTTTGTACCTTCTCCCCGTGTCTGCGTGGGTTTCCTCCGGGTGCACCGGTTTCCTCCCACAGTGTGATTAGGTGGATCGGCCATGCTAAATTCTCCCTCGGTGTACCCAAACAGGCGCCGCCGGAGTGTGGCGCCTGGGGGATTTTCACAATAACTTCATTGCAGCGTAAATGTAAGCCTACTTGGGACCAATACATCGACCTTACTTTTGCTTTAGATTTCCAAATCTTGGCAAATCTCCACCACCACCTACCGCACACAGCCTACCCACTCCCCCCAGTCACCCCATGCACCCCTCCTTCATAACCTCCCCCCACCACCCCAACAACACCTTCCATGTTTTGACAGCTGCAGAGAGGGAACCTGAGACTTAAAAACAACTGTAAAGCTTTTGAACAAAAGAAGTTTATTGCCTTCCACCAGACACAGCCCCTTAGCTCAAACTAAAGATCTCTCTCACTCTTTCTTCCTCTCTGTCCTCCAGGATATTTTGAGGGGAGGAGGAGGGGGAGGAGGGGGAGGAGGAGGAGGGGGGGGGGCACATTAGAAACATCAAGGATTGATCCCCAGACCCCAGGAGCTGCCAACTGTTAAGGATAAAGGAGGCAGCCCATTTTCCAAGCTTCAAGGTGACTGTATGAACATATTCTAGCCAGAGGAAACCGTTAGAACAATACAGCAGGGGTTTGGGGAGGGGGAGGGAGAGGAGGAGGAGGAGGTGGTGGTGGAAGGAAGCGGCTCTGAATACAAAGTTACAACAAGGAGGACAAGAGTTAAAGGGACGCTGTGGAAATACTTACTCAGTTCCAGCAGGCTGAAGGAATACAGAAAGACTCTCATCATGTTGCAGCCCCTTCAAGACCAAAGTTGCCCCAGAAGTTTTGCTGGGAGTTTATTAGCCTGTTGTTAGCAGTGGGATGAGGAGCTGGGAATGTCTGACCTGTTCTTCTTGCTGCTGCTGCTGCTTCTTAGCCTCTCAAGATCGCTCCAGCCTCCCGGCTATCCAGGCAGCGACGCACGCGGGGTCCTAGCGCCCTGCCTCTCCCAGAGAGCCACTTATCCTGCAATATTAGCTGGACCCTGAACATCAGCCAGCTCCAAGTGTTGGGGCTCCTTCCTCCTCCCCGCCTTACCTACAGCTGCTCCTGCCTGCCTTAACAGAATGGCTACAGTACAGGGAGGAGACCATTAAGAACATAAGAACAGAAGAAATAGGAGCAGGAGTAGGCCATCTAGCCCTTCGAGCCTGCCCCGCCATTCAATAAGATCATGGCTGATCTGTCGTGGCTCAGCTCCACATTCCCGCCCTCTCCCCATAACCCTTAATCCCCTCGCTTATCAAAAACCCATCAACCCGCGTCTTAAATATATTTAGCGAGGCAGCCTCCACCACTTCAACGGGCAGAGAATTCCAGAGATTCACCACCCTTTGAGTGAAGAAGTTCCTCCTCAACTCTGTTCTAAACCGCCCCCCCTTTATCTTGAGGCTGTGCCCCCTAGTCCTACTATCCTTTCTGAGCGGGAAGAGTCTCTCTACCTCTATTCTATCCATCCCATTCATCATCTTATACGTCTCAATGAGATCTCCCCTCATTCTTCTAAACTCTAACGAGTACAAGCCTAATTTATTCAGCCTCTCATAGCTCAACCCCCTCAACTCTGGCATCAGCCTAGTAAACCTCCTCTGCACTCCCTCCAAGGCCAAAATATCCTTGCGTAAGTACGGCGCCCAAAACTGCACACAGTACTCCAGCTGCGGCCTCACCAATGCCCTATACAGCCGCAGCAAGACCTCCCTACTTTTATATTCAATCCCCCTCGCAATGAAGGCCAGCATCCCATTCGCCTTCCTGACCACCTGCTGCACCTGCAAGCTGGGTTTTTGCGACTCATGCACAAGGACCCCGAGGTCCCTCTGCACCGTCGCCTGCTGCAGTTTTTCGCCACGTAAGTAATAATCCTTCCTACCATTATTCCTACCAAAGTGGACCACCTCGCACTTGCCAACATTAAATTCCATTTGCCATTTCCTGGCCCATTCGCCCAGCCTATCTAGATCCTTCTGTAGACTCTCCCCACCCTCCGCACAATTTGCCTTTCCACCAATCTTGGTGTCATCAGCAAATTTCGACACCCTACACTCGGTTCCCTCCTTCAGATCATCTATATAAATGGTAAATAGCTGAGGCCCCAGCACCGACCCCTGGGGCACTCCACTAGTCACCATCTGCCAATCCGAATAGCACCCATTGACCCCCACTCTCTGCCTCCTATTTGACAACCAGTCCTCTATCCACGCTAACACCCTACCCCCAACTCCATGCCCCCTGACCTTGTGCAATAACCTCTTGTGAGGCACCTTGTCAAATGCCTTCTGAAAATCCAGAAAGACCACATCCACCGGCTCTCCTCTATCCACCGCCCTAGACACATCCTCATAGAACTCCAGTAAATTTGTCAGACACGACTTCCCTTTAAGGAAACCGTGCTGCGTCTGCTCTATCAAGCAGTTCCCCTCAAGATGCCTCGCTATTTCCTCCTTGATGACGGATTCTAACATTTTACCTACAACAGACGTTAAACTAACAGGCCTATAATTCCCTGCCTTTTGCCTGGCACCCTTCTTAAACAACGGCGTAACATTAGCCATTTTCCAATCTTCCAGCACTTCCCCGGAATCCAGCGATGTCTGGAAAATAACCACCAAGGCATCCACTATCACCTCCGCCATTTCTTTCAGGACCCTCGGATGCATTCCATCCGGCCCTGGGGACTTGTCCACAATCAGCCCCTCCAGTCTGTCGAGCACCGCCTCTCTAGTAACAGTAATGTCATCGAGACCCTCCAGTCCTACCACCTTTCCATCTCTAACATCCGGCAAATTATTCACGTCCTCCTCCGTGAAGACCGAAACAAAAAAGTTATTCAAGACCTCAGCCATTTCCCCATCCCCTACCACTAAGTCCCCCTTTTCATCCTCTAAGGGACCAACGTTCACCCTAGCCAGCCTCTTCCTTTTTATATATTTATAAAAACTCTTGCTATCCTTTTTTATATTAAGTGCTAGCCCAGCTTCACAGTTTCTCCTACCCTCCTTTATCAACTTCTTTGTCAATCTTTGTTGACATTTAAACCTTTCCCAATCCTCTTCTCGCCCACTACTCTTAGCTACTCTAAACGCCTCCGCTTTTAATTTAACACTTTCCTTCACCTCCTTCGTTATCCACGGCTTATTACCTCTCCTCCTACTATCCTTTTTGACCATCGGAATAAACTTCCGCTGAGCACCAAGAAAGATCTCCTTAAAGATCCTCCACTGCTCCTCAGCAGACCTACCCTCCAACGCACTCTCCCAGTCCACATTCGCCAATTCTTCTCTCATCCTTCCGTACTCCCCTCTGTTCAAACAAAGGACGCGCGTCCGGGAACCCACTTTCTCCTCCTCCATCTGCACCAGAAACTCCACCATACAATGATCACTCTCCCCAAGAGGATCCTTCACCGCAAGGTCCCTAATTCTACCCGCCTCATTACATAGCACCAGATCCAAGATAGCTCGCTCCTTCATCGGGTCCAACACACACTGTTCGAGGAAACTATCCCGGCAGCATTCCAAGAACTCCTCCTCGAGCCCACCACGTCCAACATGGGTCGACCAATCAATATGCAGATTGAAATCCCCCATAACTACGGCCGTCCCATTCCTGCACGCCGCACTTATTTGCGCGTTAACAGCCCGCCCCACCTCCAGATCATTATTCGGGGGCCTATAGACGACACCCACCAGCATCTTCCTCCCTTTGCTGTTCCTAATCTCCACCCACAACGATTCCACGTTCTGCTCCTTGGCTCCAATATCATCCCTTGCTACCACCCTGATGCTATCCTTAATCAGCAGAGCTACGCCCCCCCCTTTTCCCTCCTGCCTATCCTTCCTAAACACTTGATACTCCTGGACATTCAGCTCCCAGTCCCTGTCACCTTGCAGCCACGTCTCTGTAATGGCCACCAGATCATATCCATTGGTGTCGATCTGCACCACCAGCTCATCCACTTTATTCCGAATGCTTCGTGAATTCAGATAAAGCGCCTTCATCCCAGCCTTCACCTGGACCTTATTTGCCAGAATGCCACCAACCATACTCACGCCCCTTACTCCCTCTATTATTGGGACATCCTTGGCCTCCTCCCTTACCTGTACCGTCTCCTTAACTTTAGATCCCATAATGTCACCTACCCTCACACCCTCCCCCCCGCAATTAGTTTAAAGCCCTGCCTACAGTCCTCTTTACACGATTCGCCAGCACTCTGGTCCCAGCATGGTTCAGACCAACCCCATCTCGCCCGAACAAGTCCCACCTACCCCAATACTGATGCCAATGCCCCATAAATTCAAACCCATTCCTCCCACACCAATCCCTGAGCCACCCATTCACTTCCTTAATCCTGTCAACCCTACGCCCGTCTGCACTCGGTTCAGGCAGTAGCCCAGAGATAACCACCTTGTCGGTTCTACTTTTTAATTCCATTCCCAGCTTTTCATACTCCCTCCCCAGATCCTCAGTTTGCATTTTGCTTACGTCGCCGGCACCCACATGTACCACAACGACCGGATTCTCACCCTCCCACTCCAGGTTCCTCTGCAGCCCAGACGCGACATCCCGGACCCGAGCACCAGGCAGACAACACACCCTTCTGTGCACTTTGTCATTGTGACAAAGGACAGTGTCTATACCCTTCACCCCACTATCCCCAATTACAACTATGTTCCTTTTCCCCTTCTCTTTGCCTGTGTCCTGCTGCATCACTGTACTGTGTGCAGTTTGCTCACCCACCTCACCTCCCTCGTCCTTGTCCAGACTGGAAGCCAGAGCCTCAAACCTGTTATGCAGCTTGAGAGGCTGAGGCCTCCTCTCCCCACCCTCCTTCCTCCTCTCCCCACCCTCCTTCCTCCTCTCCCCACCCTCCTTCCTCCTCTTAGCAGCCCCCTCTTGTTCCTAACCTTTAGAGTTAGCCAGTCTAGGGGGGGGGTGGATGTCTCTTGCACCCCATTGACAATGGCACCCTTTCTCCCCCTGATGAGTCTCAGTGTCTGTAGCTCAGAGGCCAGCTCATCTACCTTGAGCTGGAGCTCCTCCAGCAACCTGCACTTACTGCAGACATGGTCACTGGGGAGGACCCTGGGGTCCACCAGTTCCCACATCATACAGAAACCACACATCACATGCCCCTCCGTTATTCACTGTAGTAATGTTGAAAATTTCCACACGAACTCACCTGGCCCTTTTTCTCTCCAGCCCTTTTGATATTAAGCCCTAATTGCTCACTCTACTTCCCACTCACTCCGCTGCCCGCTGTCTACACCAGGCCTCCTTTTAAACCTGGCGCTGATTTAAAGCTGGCTGGCCCATTACTCCCTTCTAACCACTCCCTCAGAATTCTTAAAGCAGTAAATACAATAAAATAAATGCTTTAAACAGTTCTACAGAGAACAAAGTGCTTTAAACTTATTTAAACAGCTTTTTAACAGGTAAAATCTTATCTCTCTCTCTCTGCTCCTTCACTAGTCTGCTCCAGCAAACATTTGGCCCATTATTTAAAGTTCATTTATTAGTGTCGCTAGTTGGTTTACATTAACATTACTGTGAAAATCCCCTAGTCACCACGCCCTGGTGCCTGTTCGGCTACACTGAGGAAGAATTCAGTGTAGCCAATGAACCTAACCAGCATGTCTTTCGGACTGTGGGAGAAAACCCACGCAGACATGTAACCTAGGCTGGGAATCGAACCCGGGTCCTTGGTGGTGTGAGGCAGCCATGCTAACCATTGTGCCGCTCACAGTGCCTTCCCCCTCCAAGAATAACTCACCCAAGACCTTCCCTAGGCCCCTCTTTTTTCCCTGCAATTCCCCCCATAATTTCTTGTCAAATGCCTCAAATGACTCTGCCCCCACCACATGCTCCATTGGTGCATTCTAGATCCTAACCATTTGCTGCGTAAAAAAGTTTTTCCTCATATTGTCAATGTTTCTTGTGCCAATTACCTTCAATCTGTGCCTTCGGTACTCGACCCTTCTGCTAACTGGAATAGTTTCTCCCTAACTAATCTGCCCAGGGCCTTCATGGACTTTGAACACCCCTATCAAATCTCTTAAGCTTTTCTTCTTGAAGGAGAACAGCCCTAGCTTCTCCAATCCATCCACATAACTGAAGTCCCTCATTCCATCAACCATTGTTGTAAATAATTTCTGTGCCCTCACATCCTTCTGAAAGCGTGGTGCCCAAAATTGGACACAATACGGTCAAGGCCTAACGAGACATTTAGAAAAATAAAATTGATGCACCACAGTGGTAGCAGCAAAGCTTGAGGTGCAGAACTGCATCAAACTTGAAAAGAGTAAGAAAGAAATTGAGATGTAATGATGCTAGTCTTTACTTCACTTCAAAATTAGCGCTTGCAATTTCAGTAGTTGTTTGTTGACATAATATGAGTACTGCTTGACTGCTTCCACAACTTACCATTATCACAGTGGGGGACTTTAAATTCATAGTTTGATGAACAGCTCCAAGTATTCTAAAGGGATTGGCTATGAATATACATGGTTTTATAAGAGACTAAATATTTGAAGGGTTTTAATTATATTGAATGGACTTTTATCATTAAAGTGTTTTATCATAAAAATGGGCAATAAATACTGGCCAGCTAGCAGTGGCCCTATCCCACGAATGAATAAGAAAAATAATATATTTAAATCTCCAATAGATACTTAAAACTTTATGTTATTTCGTCTCATCATGGCTCCTGATGTTTGCCCATGGCAGATTCCAGGTGAGCTAGTATGAGGTATGTTGGGGCAAAGAGTATGGGGTACGGTTTGGCATGAGTTGACAGTAAGTTAGCATGGAGGCAATGAGTGTGGCTAGAGGGGCATAGGTTGGCATGAAGGGTATGAGGGACCATGGGCACTGGGGGAATGAGGTGGCATGGTTGGAGCTTGGGGAATTTGTGAGAGGTGGGTGAGGGCCTTACTGTTTTCATTATAACTGGGACAAATCCTTTTAACCAGCCTGCCTTGGCACTTGGCAGCCCTTGTAGCTGCCTCTACATTGTTTTCAGTGACAGTCGGTCTGATTGCAGTTAGCCCCTGCACCCCAGGAATGAAAATTTGAATATGCAGATAAGTTTCTCCTGGGTCAGGTTTGGGAAGCCTTGGGAATGAAAATTGGACCGCATGGATCAAAAACTGGAGGCTTCCTGTGTGTATAGATAGAACTAGTTCAGATTTGCATTTATATAGTGCCTTTCATAGAATCCCTGCAGTGCAGAAGAAGACCATTTGGTCCATTGAGTCTGCACTGACCACAACCCCACCCAGGCCTTATTCCCATAACCCTGTATATTTTCCCTGCTAATCCCTTGACACTACGGTCAATTTAGCATGGCGCATCGACCTAACTCACACATCTTTGGAGTGTGGGAGGAAACTTGGAGCACCTGGAGGAAACCCACACAGACATGGGGAGAATGTGCAAACTCCACACAGACAGTGACCCAATGCTGGAATTGAACCCGGGTGCCTGGTGCTATGGGGCAGCAGTGCTAACTGTTGTGCCACTGTGCCGCCGCTTTCACCTCCCTCGATATCCAAAACCTTTTCACTTATTTTGCAGAAAAAGGGTACTTTTGTATTTATCAATGTTGCAATGTGAGAAACACAATAGTCAAAATTTGTGTACAACACGATCCTACAAACAGCAATGTAATAATGACCAGATAATTGATCATAGAATCATAGAAACCCTACAGTACAGAAAGAGGTCCTTTGGCCCATCAGCTCTGCACTGACCACAATCCCACCCAGGCCCTACCCTCATATCCCTACATATTTTACCCACTAATCCCTCTAACCTACACATCTCAGAACACTAAGGGGCAATTTAAGCATGGCCAATCAACCTAACCTGCACATCTTTGGACTTTAGTAATTTTTTAGTAATGTTGGTTGGGCGACAAACATTGGTCAGGATACTGGGGAGATACTGTGCTTTCATCTTCAGGACTCATTAACATCCACCTCAGAGGGAGAAGAATCCCCAAATCATTACTGGCCACAGCTGTACGAGTCTTTGATTAAGAAGAAGGTGGTCAAGAGAAAGTTGTTGACTACACCTTCCGAATAAAATTTAAAATTCTGCCTTTTGGAAAGGCTTGAAAATTAGCCGGAAGCCACCGGTAAGAATGCCCGGAAGTCTTTTCTTCAGCAACAGGAAAGTACCAGAGAAACACCCTGGCTGTTGTGTTCAGCCAACTTATACTTGGTCACAACATTCTGCTGAAGAATGTCACTTCAGATCCACCAAAAAATGATTAAGTCAGCCACAGAATATTGCTCTGGTAATGTGTTATTTCCTTCCCTGTTAAGCATCTGTTGTTGACTTCAGATTCAAAAGGGAATATGTGGATACTGTATATCTGAAATAAAAACAGAAAGATGCCAGAAATAAACAACAGGCTAGTCAACAACTGGATAGGAAAAGATGTTTTATCCTATTGAATGTTCCCTGAATCATTAAATGCTCTGATTTGATTCCTGTCCATTCAGAATCTTTAAAGATGAATGTAGGTGAGGAGCACCAGTATTGAACACCCACCTTGATCCCACATGTCCGCACTTTCCAGCGGCAACCAAAGCTACTAATTTCTTCTGCCCTAACTTAGTGGGGGAAATGGGGGGGACAGGCACTCAGGCTAACTTTGCCCCTTCCAATAGTTCCCCAACTGTGTAATTTTTGTTTTGATTTATTATTGTCACTTGTATTGGTACACAGTGAAAAGTATTGTTTCTTGTGCGGTATACAGACAAAGCATCCCGTTCATTGAATACATAGTGGGGATGGAAAGGAGAGGGTATGTTGTGTTACTGTCACAACTAGGGTATGGAGAAAGATCAGCTTAGTATAAGGTAGTTCCATTCAAAGTCAGCAGCTCATTCAGCACAGGCCAGGATTAGAAGTTGGGACTATTCATACTCTGTACATATATCAGTTCTCATGTATGAGTCTGTTGGATTTGAACTTCACACCAAGGCCTTTAATGCTTAACTTGTTTGTCTTCCACACTGTTGCCCATGGATAATCTAAATGAAGTCTTAGGGTGAAACAAGGTTATAAGTCAAAGGTTAATTGAATGAAGGTGTGCAGGCATTATTCATTTCCCCATTGTGAAGACATACATTCAGTCCTTAAATTTTAGATTCCAATAGAAATTCTTATGCCCACATTTATAAAGATAACTGCCACAAATGTCAAACCTTCATTTACAAAGGTAACTGTGTGGCTAAATTCCGATCCAGCTGCATTTTCAAGTTTGCTGATAATACCGTCGTAGCGGGTTAGATCTCAAACAATGATGAGTCAGAGTACAGGAAAGGTTTTGATTTTGATTTGATTTATTATCATCACATGTATTAGTATACAATGAAAAGTATTGTTTTCTTATGCGCTATTCAGACAAAGCATACCATTCATAGAGAAGGAAACAAGAGAACGCAGAATGTAGTGTTACAGTAAAGGCTAGGGTTTAGAGAAAGAGATAGAGAGTCTGAAGAAATGGTATGACAACAATATAATCTCTCCCTCAGTGTCAATAAAACAAAGGAGGTAGTCATCGACCTCAGGAAGTATAGTGGAGGACATGCCCCTGTCTACACCAATGGGTATGAAGTGGAAATGGTCATGCGCTTCAGGTTTTTAGGTGTCCAGATCACCAACAACCTGCCCAGGTCTCTCCATGCTAACATTATAGTTAAGAAAGACAACAAACTCCTCTGCTTTCTCAGGAGGCTAAGGAAATTCAGCATGTCCGCTATGACTGTCATCATCTTTTACAGATGTACCATAGAAAGCATCCTTTCTGGATGTATCACATTTTGGTATGGCTCCTGCTCTTATCAAGACCACAAGAAATTACAAAGGGTTGTGAATGTGGTCCTGTCCATCACGCAAACCAGCCTCCCATCCATCGACTCAGTCTACACTTCCCACTGCCTTGGAAAATAAGGCAGCATTATCAAGGGCCTCACACACCCCAGACATACTCCCTTCCACCTTCTTCCAGTGGGAAAAAGATACAAAAGTCTGAGATCATGTTCCAAAAGATTCAAGAACAACTTCTTCCCTGCTGCCATTAGACTTTTGAATGGACTTACCTTATACTAAGTTGATCTTTCTCTACACCATAGCTGTGACTGCAACATTATATTCTCCACCCACTCCTTTCTTTCTCCCCTATGTATTCTATGAACTGTGTATTTTGTCTGTATAGCGTGCAAGAAACATTGTATCCCCAAACATTTGACAATAATAAATCAAATTTAAAAAATCAAAGGTAAATACACCCCAAAATCATTACAATTTTTCATCAGTGATGGTGCTACAGTGTTTTATTACAACATGACAAATTTACATAGACACATGGCCATTATATCTGTAGATAGTGTTCCATGGATCTGCCTAGTAACATCAGGAACAAGAATTTAACAAAGAAAGAACATAAGAACATAAGAACATAAGAAATAGGAGCAGGAGTAGGCCATCTAGCCCTTCGAGCCTGCCCTGCCATTCAATAAGATCATGGCTGATCTGTCGCTGCTCAGTTCCACTTTCCCGCCCTCTCCCCATAACCCTTAATCCTCTCTCTTATCAAAAACCCATCAACCTGCGTCTTAAAAATATTTAGCGAGGCAGCCTCCACCACTTCAACGGGCAGAGAATTCCAGAGATTCACCACCCTTTGAGTGAAGAAGTTCCTCCTCAACTCCGTTCTAAACCGTCCCCCCTTTATCTTGAGGCTGTGCCCTCTAGTCCTACTGTCCTTTCTGAGCGGGAAGAGTCTCTCCACCTCTATCCTATCCATCCCATTCATCATCTTATACGTCTCAATGAGATCTCCCCTCATTCTTCTAAACTCTAACGAGTACAAGCCCAGTTTATTCAGCCTCTCCTCATAGCTCAACCCCCTCAACTCCGGTATCAGCCTAGTAAACCTCCTCTGCACTCTCTCCAAGGCCAAAATATCCTTGTGTAAGTACGGTGCCCAAAACTGCACACAGTACTCCAGCTGCGGCCTCACCAATGCCCTATACAGCTGCAGCAAGACCTCCCTACTTTTATATTCAATCCCCCTCGCTATGAAGGCCAGCATCCCATTAGCCTTCTGGCCTAATGGGAGAGTCAGAGGGAGAGAGTGTCAGAGGGAGAGATGCTATTGTGAGAGGTTTCAATCTGATAAGCAGGAACATATGATATAATCTGCCCAGCAACCGGTAAAAACCTGTCTAGTGACAGCAGTAGCCAACATTCCAAAGGGGATGATGAGATTCCACATTTCCCAGTAATGAGATTAGCAGGCATCCAGACAGAATCAGGTGTATATAGCTCTATTGTCAGGAAACAGCTTCCCTAGATGACTAAGAGATCAAATGAGGTATACAGATATTAATTTTGAGAATCACGGAATGCCACTGAATGTTAAGGAATGACAATTGGTTTTCTCTTGCTGGAGATGGTCATGGCTTGGCACTTGTGTGGCATAAATGTTAGTGTGACTTGTCAACCCAAGCCTGGATATTGTTCAGATCTTGCTGCCTTTAGATATGGACTTCACATCTGAGGAGTTGGAAATGATGCTGAGCATTGTACAATCATCAGTGAATGTCCCGACTTCTGATCTTATGATAGTAAGATAGTCATTGATAAAACAACTGAAAAGGTTGGGCCTAGGACTTTCCCCTGAGGGAACTCCTGCAGTGATATCCTGGACTTGAGATGAACGACCTCCGACATCCACAGATATCTTCCTTTGTGCTAGGTATGACTCTGACCAATGGAACTCTTTCCCCCCAATTCCCGTTGACTCCAGTTTTGCTTGGGCTTCCTGATGCCACACCAGGTCAAATGCAGCCTTGATGTCAAAGACAGTCCTCACCACTGGAGTTCAGCTCATTTGTCCATGTTTGAACCAAGACTGTAATGAGGACAGGAGCTGAGTGACCCTGGTGGAAACCTAATTGAAGTGTTGGTGATCTGTTTCACTTTACTGATGATTGAGAGTAGACTGATAGGACGGCAATTGGCCAGGTTGGATATGTTTTGCTCTTTGTGTACAGGACATACCTTGGCAAGTTTATACATTGCTGGGTAGATACCAGTGCTGTGGCTGAACTTGGACAGCTTGGCTAGGAGAGTGGCACAAATTGGAGCACAAATTGTCAGTACTATTGCCTTAGGCCATGTCTTAATATAATGAAATCTACTGAATTGACTGATATTTGGCATCTGTGATGCATGGGTAACTTTGGGGGAGGCTGGGGTGGATCAGTCTATCTGCTCTTCTGGCTGAAGATTGCTACAGATGCTCAGTGTATATTTTACACTGATGTGCCGGGTTCTCCTAGCATTAAGGATGGGAATGTTTGTGGTCCCTCATCCACTGAGTTTTTAAAAAATTGTCCACCACCATTCACAACTGGATGTGGCAGGATTGCAGAGAGTAGATCTGATCCATTAGTTGTGGACTTGCTTAGCTCTGTCTATCACTTGTTGCTTAAGCTGTTTCACATGCGAGTAGTCCTGTGTTGTAGCTTCACCAGAGCGACACCTTATTTTTAGGTATCCTCTTGGCATGTCTTCCTGCATTCTTCACTGAACCAGTGTCGATCCTGGCTTGGTGGTAAATGGAAGAGTGGGAATATTGCTGGGCCATGAGTTTACAGATTGTGTTTGATGGCCCACAGTGCCTCATAGTTGACCAGTCTTGAGTTGTAATATCTGTTTAAAACATGGTGTAGTGCCACACAACACGATGGAGTGCATCCCCATTGTGAAGATGGGACTTTGTCTCCACAAGGACCGTGCGTTGTTGCTCTGACCGATACTGTCGCATTTGCATCTGCGGCAGGCAGGCAGGATGAAGTCTGAAGTCTGCCTGACAATAAGCCTGAGTGAAACAGAAAATTCTGGAAAATCTTAGCAGGTTTGACAGCACCTGTGGAGAGAGAATAGAACCAACATTCTCTCTCCACAGATGCTGTCGGATCTGCTGACATCTTGCAGCATTTTCTGTTTTTGTTTCAGATCCCAGCATCTGCAGTATGCTGCTTTTATTATAGTCAGCCTGAATGGTTTGACTGTTAGAGATGAAAGGGGATCTGGATGGTTTCACTGGGAAGAAGATGCAAAGTGTTTACACCTGGAGAAAATGGAAGATGCCTGTGTGCTAACAGTGGATAATGAATCTCCAAAGTTCTTGAAAAAAGCCTCGAGAATGTCAGGTTCTAAACAGCTGTGCTTTAAACTGTCCATTTAGTTCCAAGATGAAAAAGATTTGGGCTCTCAAGGACAACATTTCTACCTGGATACAAGACCCATGTGATTCACATTGCTAGGAAAACGGGCTTTGAGAGAGAAAAGTGTTCTAAGATATCCTGAAAACTACAGATGTAGGCAGTCTGTTAAGATTTAAGAAAGAAAACACTAGAAGTCTCTAAAGTACATCATGCAGGAGTGTAAGTGAAAGCTTATGTTTGTATTGCAAAGACTAAATTCACAAAGCGTTAAATAAGGCTATAAGATTTTCCTCATTTTAGCTGGAGAGGGATGTTTCCAGGAAAGTCTCACCATGAAGGGCAGTTCTGGGGATAACAATTTGCCAAGTTTGAACAGGAAAATATTGGAATCAAACACTCAGGAGCTAAGAATTATCTTGGACTGATTCTAGGAGAATTGAATATCTATTTAAAGATTCGTGTAAAGCATACCTGTGGAGTGTATTATTTTGGTTGTGTTAAAGTACTGTTCTGGTGTTTAAATTGTAAGTTGCTTACAAGGTTGCTATTTAATGAATAGTACTTTTAGACTTTTTGTTTAGTAAATGTCTTAAAACATGAAATCTTGCTGTGCCATCTTTTTGGTTATTAACTGGAAGTTTGAATTTCTTGTTTAAAATTATTTTCGGTGGAAACTTTTCCGTCTAGCTAAATTGAGGAAAATCTTACAGTCTCATTTAACTCTTTGTGAATTTAGTCTTTGGAATAAAATGCAAGCTTTCACCTGCACTCCTGCACGATAAACCTCAGAGACTTTAATGTTTAATTGCTTTCTTTCTTGAATCCTAACAGACTGCCTGCGTCTTGGTGGAGATCGCTACAAGTAAAATCTTTAATGAACAAAGGTTGTAAAAGCCAATTCAATGAATAACATGAATTATATTACTGTGAAATTTATACATTTTTGACTTTTCTTAAAAATTTCTTTTGGACATTAGAAATTTTAATTTTTAAAGGACAAGAATTCAGTTGGGAAACTGGAAGACAGTGGCAATGTCACTGGATGGGTAATCCAGAATCCCAGGATAACTCTCTGGGGACACTGATTCAAATCTTAGCATGAAGCTGGTGGAATTTAAATTCAACGAATAATAATCTGGAATTGAAAGCTAGGTTCAGTAATAGTGACCATGCAACTGTCATAAATTTTTCTAATGTCGCATCTCGTTTACTAATGTCCCTTGAAGGAAGGAAATTTGCTATCATAGAATCATACAGTGCAGAAGAGGCCCTTTGGCCCATCGAATCTGCACCATCACATGAGAAATATCTGACCTCCCACCCAATCCCATTTACCAGCCCATGGCCTTGAATGTTATGACATGCCAAGTGCTCATTCAGGTACTTTTAGAAGAATGTGAGGCAACTTGCCTCTCCCAGGCAATGCATTTCAGACTGTCACAACCCTCTGAATAAAAATGTTTTTACTCCATCTCCCCTAAACCTCCTGCCCCTTACCTTGAACATTTGTCTACCAATGACTGGCACTTCAACTAAGCCAGTCTGGCCTGCATGTGACTCCAATTCTGCAGAAATATAGTTGACTCTTAATTACCTTCTGAAATAGTCTAGCATTGCAGATGGGTAACGATACTTATCACTGATGCCTGTCTTCCATTGAGGGTGACTAATGTAAGCCCCCTATTCAAAAAAGGAGGTACAGAGAAAACAGAGAACTAATGACTAGTGAGCCTATCATCATCAGTACTGGGGAAGTTGCTACAGTCAATTATCAAGGATTTCATAACTCAGCAATTGGAAGGCAGTGCTTTAATCAAAGTCAGCAGGAATTTACAGAAGGGAAATCATGCTTGATGAATCTATTGGAACACTTTGAGGATGTAATTAGTAGGGTTGACTGAGGAGAACCAAAGAACCAGTAGATGTGATATATTTAGACTTCCAGGAGACTTTTGACAAATTAAAGCACATGGGATTGAGATAATGTTCTGACATGGAGAGAAAGCTGGTTAGCAGATAGGAAGCAAAGAGTTGGCATAACTGGGTCCTTTTGTGATTGGCAAACAGTGACTAGTGGGTTTCTGCAGGGCTCTGTGCTAGGACCCCAGCCATTCACATTATATGCTAATGATTTGTAAGAGGGAACTGAATGTATTATCTTCAAATTTGCAGACGATACAAAGTTGGATGGGAGGATGAGCTGTGAGAAAGATGTAGAGATGCTTCAGCATGATTTGGACAAGCTGAGTATATGGGCATCTGTATGGCAGATGCAGCATAATGTGGATAACTGTGAGGTTATCCACTTTGATAGCAATAATAGGAAGACAGATTGTTACTGGAATAGGTGTAAAAAGAGATGGATACTCAGCTAAACCTTGGTATTCTTGTGCATCAGTCACTGAAAGTAAGTGCACAGGTACAACAGGCAGTAAAGAAAGCAAATGGTATGTTGGCTTTCATAGCGAGAAGTATAGTGAGTATAGGGATAAGGAGCTTTTGCTCTAATATTGTGAGGCATTGTGAGGCCATGCCTGGAATATGGTGTGTAGTTTTGGTGTCCTTATCTGAGGAAGGATGCCCCTGCTATTGAGGGAGTACAGCACAGGTTTACCAGGCTGATTCCTGAGATGGCAGGTCTGTCATATGAGGAGACACTAAGTTGGTTTGGATTATATTCACTGGAGTTTAGAAGAGTGAGAAGGGATCTTATAGAAACTTATAAAATTCTAATAGGGTTAGACAGGGTAGATTCAGAAAGAATGTTCCCAATGGTGGGGGAGTCCAGAACTAGAGGTCATAGTTTAAGAATAAGGGGTAAACCTTTCAGGACTGAGGTGAGGAGAGTGTGGTGAATATATGGAATTCACTACCATAGAACATAGTTGAGGACAAAATGTTGTCTGATTTCAAGAAGAAATTAGAGATAGCTCTAGGGGCTAAAGGGATCAGGGTTATGGGGGGAAGCAGGGGATCAGGATCTGGAATTCAATAATCAGTCATGATCAAAATGAACGGCGGAGCAGACACGAAGGGGCTGAACTGCTTCTAGTTTCTATGTTTCTTTCAAAAGAATATAAAAAGGACACCGGGGAGAACTCCCATGCTCTTTTTCAAAAGGGTTTTATGGGATGTTTTACATAAACTTGACCAGCATCTTCAACTATGCATCACTCCCTCTGTACTGCCATGGAATAGCAGCCTGGATTTTAGTGCTCAAGATCTGGGACTTGACCATAAAATCTTTTGGTTCAGAGTGTTACCAATTGGCCATAATTGACACTTCACAGTTACATTATGTAAAGATGACCAGGGAAATCTCCTGGTGCCCTGACCAAAACAGGGCTTAGGAGCAGGAGAGGGCCATTCAGCCCTCAAATTGATACACTTAAAAACACTCTGATCCATTCATCACATTGTTGCATAGTGGAACAAGCTGACACACGTTGCTTTAAATAGAACACATTACTAACAAATTTGCCTTCATATCCCAGTCCTTTCGAAACCTAATGCATTGTGTAAAGCACATTGAGACTTCTCATCAACTTCAAAATAGGACAATGATAAATGCAATGCAGGTAGAGGAGTCAGGAAGTTGGCCTTCCTTTGTCAATCATTGGTTAATGATCTAGAATAGAAATTAGGAGAATTTTCTTCATGAAAGGAGGTGTTGGGGATTTGGAACACTACTTTAAAAGGCAGCACAAGTTAATGCTATAAAAGGGAGATGAGCAGGAACCAGACAATGAAGAACTGATTGAGTTCTACATAGAACATAGAACATTACAGCGCAGAACAGGCCCTTCGGCTCACGATGTTGCGCCGACCAATTAAGAGAAAAGCAATGACCCTCTAACCTAAACCAATTCCATCCATAAACCTATCCACGGACCTCTTAAACGCCCCCAAACTAGGCGCATCTACAACTGCAGCAGGCAGGGCATTCCATTCCCCCACCACCCTCTGGGTAAAGAACCTACCTCTGACATCCGTCCTATCCGTCTGGACAGAAAGCAGGACTATCGGTCTGTTTTTCAAAGAGCCAGCATAGGCATCTTGGGCCAAGCGGTCTCTTATTGTGCTGCTACTTTCTATGATTTTATGATACATCTCACTAAAGATGATAAGATTGTGTCATTGGTCCCTGTGTACCAAGCAGTCATATCTTGGCAAAATGTCCCTCAGGTACTATAATGACTGACTGCACTTATTCTCCACACACAGCTGAATACAGATCTTCCTTCCTCCCTCCCAGATGGCTTCCTAGTCAAACAAATCATGTCATTGTAGGAAAACTAACTAAAAATACTTTCAATTTCTTCCTTTTAACTTTTGGCATTGGCCTTCAGATGCCTCATTGATTTACTGTTAAAAAGAAAAAAATGACTTGCATTATTATAACATCTTTCACAACCTCAGCATGTTCCAAAGTTCTTTACAGCCAGTGAAATATCGTTGAACTGTAGTTATTGTTGTAATGCAGGAAACGTAACAGTAACTTGTGCTATACTAGCAATTAAACAAATTTGTTTTCAAAAAGCACAGGAGCAAACCATTCGCCCCAACTATCTATGAAAGTGTTTATTTTCCATTTAAGCCTCTATCCACCTTACTTCATCTCTATATATGTACATATATCCTTTTCTTTCTTTTCCTCTTATGTATTTATATAGCATCCCCCAAATGCACGTATGCTTTTCTCGTCAACTACTCCAATCACCATTATTATAGATTGAAATTCATAGTTAAAGCCTTGCACAAATCCCAGATAACACATATGTAAGGCAAGAAGATAATATCCAGAGTCAGGAATCACAGTCTAAGGATATGCGGTATCCTTCATTTAGGACAGAGATGAGGGGAAATGTCTGTACCCAGAAAGTGGTGAGTGGAATTTGCTACCACAGTAAGTAGTTGAGGCAAGAATATTGTATGTTTTCAAGGAGTTAGGTATAAGCCTTGAGGCAAAGGGGATCAAAGGATATGGGGGAAAGGCAGGATCAAGCTATCAAGTTGGGTAATCAGCCATGATCATGATGAATGGTGGACCAGGCTCGAAGGTCTTCCAGCTCCTATTTTCTATTCTTCTATTTAGAAGAAAGGTGATTAATGGCCCTTGGTTGCCTCCTGCTGCTCATTTGGTGGACTTAAGACTTCCATCTTAACTGTGTTCATATTTTTGCTAAACGTAAATCTTCATGCTGGCAGCTATAAGTGATCATCCCGTACAAAGGGTATATTTGGCTCATCACCTATACCTTATCAAAACTCTTCTAGTTTGTGTACTAGCAACTGAAAATTAGTCTGAAAGCTGCTTGTTCATTGCAAGAACTAATTTGGTTCAGTAATACCCTTCAGAGAGAAGGGACACTTGCCACTCTACTGACAGCCAACACATGGTTCCAGTCTGACATCAAGTGGTTAGCTTTTAATGTCTTCGCAGTGACTTGGGATATGCTGAAATATAGGCGGGTTCTGAGTGGGGGATGCGGATAGGTGAGGGGTTGGGGAGGAGGGTAAATTCGAGGCAGAGTGCTGCATTACTAATTCTGATGTGGAGTTGTATTGGACTGGGATAAACACAGTAAGAAGTCTCACATCACCAGGTTAAAGTCCAACAGGTTTATTTGGTAGCACTAGCTTTTGGAGAACTGTTCCTTCTTCAGATAAGTACGAAATTGCTGATGAAAGAGCAGCACTCCGAAAGCTAGTGGCTTTTGCTACCAAATAAACCTGTTGGACTTTAACTTGGTGTTATGAGATTTCTTACTGTACTGATTCTGGCCACTGCAATGCTGTGCCTGATCAGGTTGAAGAACTGATGGCAAATCTGATTGGCTGATAACTCTCACAGGCTGGACTTTCTTCCAAGGGTGGATGGAAGTCCTACCCATCACCAATCAATGCACAAGGGAGCATTAAATGGCAATGGGAGTTCGAGAGTCGGCAGCTGATGTAGTTATGTGTTGACTCTCAGGGTGGTGAGCACTGATCTCATCCATAGAAAATAGGAACGGGTGTAGGCCATTTGGTCTTTGAGCCTGCTTCACCATTCACTGTGATCATGGCTGATCCTGTACCTCAAAAAATATTCCTGCACTCTCCCCCAAACCCTTTGGTATCCTGAGAGACTAGAAATCTATTTCCTTCTTAAGTACATTTAGTGACTTGGCTTTCATAGCCTTCTGTGGTAGAGAATTCCACAGGTTCACCACCCTCTGAGTGAAGAAGTTCCTCCTCATTTCAGTCCTAAATGGCCTACCCCTTAACCTGAGACTGACTGCATGTTCTACATGTCCTGATCCAGAGAAAACAAGATTCCTGCATCCAGTCTGTCCAGCCCTCCCAGCAATTTATGTGTTTCAATTAGATCCTGAATGTATCACAGTTTGGCACAGTTCCTGCCCTGATGAAGACTGCAAGAAACTACAAAGGGTTGTGAACGTAGCTCAGTCCATCACTCAAACCTGCTTCTCTCCACTGACTCTGTTTACACTTCCTGCTGCCTCAGAAAAGCATGAGTCGCAAAAACCCAGCTTGCAGGTGCAGCAGGTGGTCAGGAAGGCGAATGGGATGCTGGCCTTCATAGCGAGGGGGATTGAATATAAAAGTAGGGAGGTCTTGCTGCAGCTGTATAGGGCATTGGTGAGGCCGCAGCTGGAGTACTGTGTGCAGTTTTGGGCGCCGCACCTGCGCAAGGATATTTTGGCCCTGGAGGGAGTGCAGAGGAGGTTTACTAGGCTGATACCGGAGTTGAGGGGATTGAGCTATGAGGAGAGGCTGAATAAACTAGGCTTGTACTCGTTAGAGTTTAGAAGAATGAGGGGAGATCTCATTGAGACGTATAAGATGATGAATGGGATGGATAGGATAGAGGTGGAGAGACTCTTCCCGCTCAAAAAAGACAGTAGGACTAGGGGGCACAGCCTCAAGATAAAGGGGAGGCGGTTTAGAACGGAGTTGAGGAGGAACTTCTTCACTCAAAGGGTGGTGAATCTCTGGAATTCTCTGCCCGTTGAAGTGGTGGAGGCTGCCTCGCTAAATATTTTTAAGAAGCGGGTTGATGGGTTTTTGATAAGAGAAGGGATTGAGGGTTATGGGGAGAGGGCGGGAAAGTGGAATTGAGCCACGACAGATCAGCCATGATCTTATTGAATGGCGGGGCAGGCTCGAAGGGCTAGATGGCCTACTCCTGCTCCTATTTCTTATGTTCTTATGTTCTTATGTTCTTATAATCAAGGGCCCCATGCACTTTGGACATACACTCTTCCACCTTTTTTCATAGGAAAAAAGATACAAAATTATGAAGTCCTGTACCAACCGACTCAAAACAGCTTCCTCTTTGCTGCTATCAGACTTTTGAATGGACCTATGTTATATTAAGTTGACCTTTCTCTACACCCTAACTATGATGGTAAACTACATTCTGCACCCTTTCCTTTCCTTCTCTATGAATTGTATGCTTTTTTTGTATTGCATGCAAGAAACAATACTTTTCACTGTATACCAATACATGTGACAATAATAAATCAAATCAAATCATTCTTCTAAATTCCAGTGAATGCAGGCCCACTGATCCAATCTCTCCTCATAGGACAATCCTGCCATCCCAGTAAACAGTCTGGTGAACTTTTGCGGCACTCTCTTTATATCTTTGGCAAGTACATTCTTCATTAGGTAAGGAGACTAAAAACTGGACACAATGCTCCAGGTATGGTCTCACCAAGGCCCTCTATAGCTGCAGTAAGACACCATTACTCCTTTACTCAATCCTCTTGCATCAAAGGCCAATGTACCTTTTGCCTTCCTAACTGCTTGCTTTCAGTGACTAAGCAGAATTCACTGAATTCTGAACTGCTTCCAATGCTCAGTTTTGCTACTTTTATTCTAGCAACTTTATATGACTTCTCTCTGGAACTAACACTGTCCTTAATTTATTTTGTAAGCCATGGTTGGTCTGCCATTCTTGTTGTGTTTATGCACTGGAAAGGAATATATAACTTTTGCAATGTATACATTTGTTCCTTAAATATCAAAACAGTCCAGTAAATTAGTTAAATGTGATTTTCCCCTTAACAAACCCATTTGGCTTTCCTTAATTATGGTGGCACAGTGGTTAGTACTGCTATCTCAGTGCCAGGGATCCGGGTTCGATCTGGGTCTTTTGACTAGACCGTAGTTCCTTAGCATTTCTAGGAAGTTATTTGTGTCTTCCTCCGTGGAGACAGAACTAAAGTGGTTGTTTAATTGCTCTGCTATTTCCTTGTTTTCAATATCAAGTTCTCCTATTTCAGACTGCAAGGGGCTAACATTTGTCTTCTCTAATCTTTTCACATACTTAGAGAAGCTTTTACAGTCCACTTTTATGTTACTTGCAAGTTTACACTCATACTCTATTTTTCCCATCTTAATTAATCCCTTTGTCATCCTTTGCTGAATTCTGAACTGTTTCCAATGCTCAGGTTTGCTATTTTTATTCTAGCAACTTTATATGACTTCTCTTTGGAACTAACACTGTCCTTAATTTATTTTGTAAGCCATGGTTGGTCTGCCATTCTTGTTGTGTTTATGCACTGGAAAGGAATATATAACTTTTGCAATGCATACATTTGTTCCTTAAATATCAAAACAGTCCAGTAAATTAGTTAAATGTGATTTTCCCCTTAACAAACCCATGTGGCTTTCCTTAATTATGGTGGCACAGTGGTTAGTACTGCTATCTCACAGTGCCAGGGATCTGGGTTCGATTCTCAGCTTGGGCCACTGTCTGTGTGGAATTTGCATGTTCTCTCTCTGCCTGTGAGGGATTTCTCTGAGTGCTCCGGTTTCCTACCACACTCCAAAGGTGTGTGGGATAGGTGAATTGGCTAGGCTAAATTGTCACTTTGTGTCGGAGGAACAGCTAGGGTAAATGCATGGGGTTATGGGGATAGGACCTGGGTGAGATTGTGGTCCATGTGGACTTGATGGGCCGAGTGGCCTTCTTCTGCACTGTCAGATTCTATGATTCTATAAATTAAACCACATGTGCCCTAGTGACTATTCATTTTGTCCTTAATTATTACTTCCAGAAGCTTCCCCACCACCAATGTTAAACTGACATCACCTGATTGTGGACAGAGGAGCGAGCCAATTTTTCAAGTCAGGATGGCCCTTTGTCTGACTCAAAAAGGTTGTCCAGACTCGAAATGTTGGGTCTATTCTCTCTTCACAGCTGCTGTCAGACCTGCATTTTCCAGCATTTTGTTTTTGTTTCAGATTCCAACATCTGCAGAATTTTAAGGCTACATGATGGCAATGCTGCCTCACAATGCCAGGGACCTGGTTTGATTCCTGGCTTGGGTCAGTGTCTATGTGGAGTTTGTACATTCTCCCCGTATCTACGTGAGTTTTCTCCAGGTGCACCAGTTTCCTCCCACAGTCTGAAAGACATGCTTGTTAGGCGCACTGGCCATGCTAAATTCTCCCTCAGTGTACCCGAATAGGTGCCAGAGTGTGACGACTAGGGGATTTTCACAGTAACTTTATTGCAATGTTAATGTAAGCCTACACTAATAAATAAACTTTATAAACTAATTGTTGGTGGGATTAACTTCAGTGTGGTCTTATCTCAAATTATACACTGAAAAGATGCAGACAGAAAAAAAATTCTTCCAAAGTAAATCTGCCTCCAAACCAAAGCCGCCCTAGATCCTGACTGAGGACCAATTGGCCCCGCCCAGTCCAAGAGGAACATGCACAATGGGCGGTCCCAGTGACGTCGGCCGCGCACCAACGTGGTCGTGACGTTACGCCGCCGTGCATGTCAAGCGACGTGAAGCTGCCGGGTCAGCGGAAAGGCGGGGCTGGGTTTAAACAATCTTTAGGCGCCCTGAGTTCGGCTGGTGACAGAGAGGTTGTTTGGTAGCCACTCTTGTTTCGTTGCGGTGTGGCTGACAAGATTATTTTGGTTTTTTGACCGCGAATCAGTTTGTGTTCCCCCTCCCCCAACTTCAGAACTATGGCTGCTAGTTGTGTTCGCCGGGTTTTGGGTCCGTGTGGGAGTGAGTATCTGACATTTGGTTCCGCCTACTGTTATATCCTTCTGATACGTTAGAATTTCTTAGAAATTTACCACAGGTAGTATAATCTATAATATTCAGTGCGAATTATAGTGTGCAGTACGACGCAGTCAGCGATGTGAAAAAATTATTTCTTATACGACATAACCCACAAAACAATACAATCCACAATCATAGAATTATGTAACACAGGCAGAGGTCATTTGGCCCAATGGGCTTTTTGATGAAAGAGTTGTCCAATTTTAATTCTGTTTTCTGGAATCTCTCATTCCTCTTCCCATTCCGCCCCCCTAAAAAAAACCCTGCAAATTAGTTCCCTTCACGTATTTTGTCTGTACCCTTCACAGTAAGAAGTCTCACAACACTAGGTTAAAGTCCAACAGGTTTATTTGGAATCATGAGCTTTCAGAGTCTTCACTCACTTGATGAAGAAGCAGTGTTCAGAAAGCTTGTGATACCAAATAAAACTGTTGGACTTTCACCTGGTGCTGTGAGACTTCTTACTGTGCCCACCCCAGTCCAATGCTGGCATTTCCACCTTATGTTTACCCTTCATGTACGTGTCCAGTTGCTTCTTGAAAGTTCCTATTAAATCTGTTTCTACCACTCTTTTTTTCAGCTGATGCATTTCAGCTCATTGCAGCATGATGTGAAAATGTTTCCTAGTCTATCAAATTCTTTTGCCAATTATTTAAACCTATGACCTCTGTTACTGGCCTGAGATGTGTTCATGCAAAATGTTCACAATATTTCAGAGGAGCTTGTACAAGAGGTTTAGCATAACTTCCTTGTTTTTCTGTTTAGTGCCCCTATTTGTTAAACTAAGTATTCCACGTGTTTTCTTAATTTCCTTATCAACTTGCCCTATTATCTTTAAAGATGTGTTAACATGAACACCCAGGTCCCTCTTCTTGCAGCTCCCACAAAATTGTGTGGATAAAATTATACCTACCTATGTAAACTTGTCCTCCTACTGTGCCTTTAGTTGCCTGGGCCCTAAGCTCTGGAATCCCCTTACTCAGCCTCTCAATCTCTCCTCTTGTAAGATGCTATTTAGCATACCTCTTTGTTACTTGGCCTAATATATCCACACATCACTTTGTATACACTCCTGTGAAAGGACTTGGGATGATTTGTTCAAAGTTCTACATAAATGTAGAAGATTGTTGTCACGCTGGTTCTCCATGTTTTACCTCCAAAAGTACATCTCTTCAAATTTATCCCTGTTAAGTTAGTTTAACCATTTCACTAATCTTTCGATGCCCTGAAGTTTGTTCCATTTTCCTCGCTATTTATTATATTGACAAATTTTGTATCATCCACAAACTTTGAAATGTATTCCCTATACTGAAATCGCAGTCACTTTTACATAACACAAAAAGTAATTGTCAGGTCCCTGGGAATCCCACTACATTATAATTCTGTTAGAAACCACCTCTCTTTGCCAAATCTCTGCCTCCAGTTCCTTACTCAGTTAAAGATCCAGGTTATCACCCCCTGCTCCATTCATCAACCCCCTCTGTTATTTCATCAAAGAAATTCAGTTAAGTTAGTCAAGCATGATTTGCCTTTCTCAAACCTGACTATTTCTTGTTAATAACACTTTTCTAAAGGAGAGTTAATTTTGTCATTGACTCTGGTGTCCATTAGTTTATCTATTGCTAATGTCAAACTGAGTGGCTAAAGTAACCAGATTAAATCCCCACCTCATTATTGGAAAAAGGGTAAAACATTTGCACCAGTGCCACATCCAAGTAGCATTGGAAGATTGTGGCTGGAACATCTGTGACTTTCATCCCACTGTTCCTTAGCAACCTTCAATGCGTCCTGTTTCGATAGGATGACTTGTGCAGTTTGAATGATACCAGCCTACTTGGGATAAAAATAAAGGAAAAGATGTTATTTAATATCTTTGTTTTCCTCCTACTGTGACATTAACTCATCCTCTTCTTTCGTGAAGAGAGATACAAAGTACTTGTTCAGTATCTCCATTGTGTATTCTTCCCCCGCAAGCAGTTTTGCATTCTTGTTCCTAATCAATTCCTTTGTTCTTATGTTTCCTTTTATGTTGCTTACTGATATTGCTCCTTGCACTCATTCTGTCTGGTTTTCTGCTGTATTCTGGACCTGACATTTGTCATTAACCTGCTTTTTATATTTATTTGAACTTTTGATTCCTTTATTGCCATTACTTCTTCTTGCTAGCGCAGCTGTTGTAGGGTCACTGCAGGCAGATTGTATAATTTTATTATGACAGGTCTACATGGGCACCTTCCAATTAAATGTCAGCTTATGAATTTATATAATGGAGATGGAAAAGTAAGGTCAGAGAGTGGGAGTTAATTGAAGGAGGGCATGCAGGTTAATTTTAAACCATGCATTCTGGGATTTCTTTGCTGAGTTATGGTTAATATTGGGATGATAGAAAGAGAATTCTATGGCCATTGTTGCTGCTGCACTACCAAGCTTGATGTGACAGAATAGACGAACATTTTCCCTGCACTTATTCTATTTTGTTGCATCCTATATCGTTTGATATAACAATGTGGAGAAAGCTTTCTCAGTCATGTCATGGCAATAACAGGTGGCACCTTACACCAAAGGGTTTGATAGATAGGGAGATGGTGAGAAACTCTTCCCGCTGGTTAGCGACCAAAGAGTACAGATGTGAGGCAATTGGCAGAAGCACCAGAGGAGCGATAGAATCTTTTTTAAGCAAAGTGTTGTTATGATCTAGAATGCATTGCCTGAAAGGATGGTAGAAGCAGATGCAAAGATCTAATCCAAAGATGTGTGGGTTAGGTTGATTGGTCATGCAAAATTTGTCCGTGTGTCAGGGGGACTAGCAGAGTAAGTAGGTGGGATTCTGGGAATAGGACCTGAGTGGAATTGTGGTCAGTGCAGATTAGATGGGCCAAATGGCCTCCCCCTGAATTTTTGGGATTCTATAGTAACTTTCAAAAGTAAATTGGAAATGTGCCTGAGGAAGAATTTGTAGGGGAAAGAGGGGGAGAGTGGAACTCATTGGATAACTTTTCAAAGTTCGTGCTGAAGGCTTCTGTGACCAGGTTTTTTTTTGTCTCCTGTCCAGGATTTCTTTCGACATCTGCAGAATCGCACTTGACGAGCACAGAGCGACTTCTGAGACGCAGTGAGCTGTTTGACAAGGAGAAGATTCGACAGCGAGCCTTGGTCCCGCGGATTGAGAAAATTGAAGTTAAACATGTGGGAACGCCTGATACTGGAACAGTCTTCATCATGAACAAGGACCTTTCTACCCCCTACAACTGTGCAATGCGTAAGTAGGTGCTCGAAAAATTAGTAAGTAGTTTAGGCTTTGAGCGGTCCCATCAATGTTACAGAGGAGAAGAAGAAGCAAGGTCATGAAAGAATTTGATTGAAACAATTTTATATTGGAGCGAGGATAAACTAGATTCATTATAGGTTGACCAGGAGAGGTGTGATGGTAGAGCAGGACTTGGTGTGTGTTTGTACAGAGAGTTTTAAATGTGCTGAAGTTTGCAGAGGGTGAAGCCACTCAGGAGAGCATGGGAATAGTCAAGACTGAAGGTGCTAATGGCATAGGTGAGAACCTTACCAGCTGATATTGTGGGTGGGAAACTGTTATAATGGGGATGGATGTGATGCGGCCTTGATGGAGAGGCGGTGGTTTGAAGATTGTTTTCAGCCCCAGTCACAAAGACTTCAATCTTTTATGTCCAGTTGGAGGCAATTATGGCTAATCTCAGACTACTCAGGTATTTTGACAGCAAAAACAGTGAAGGGGACAGTGATGATGGAGAGGCAGGGCTGAATATTGCCATCGTACATCTGCAACCTGGGCCCATATCTAATGAGGTCCAGAGTCCTCATGTATTTGTAGAGGAGTAGGGGCTTAAGTATAGACACTTGAAAGACAGCAGAGGTCACAGTGTGGAGACATGATGAGAAGTTATTGCTGGAAATTCTTGGGGCTTTCGTTTGAGAGGTGAGTGTCGAATTGAGTATGAGCTGTCCCACTGAACTGGACAACGAGGCAGAGATGTTCGAGGAGGATCGATGTTGATTGAAGCAGAGGCAGCAGAGAGATATTGATCTAGTCCAGCAATGCCTCAATTTAAAATCTCACTTCTTAGCGCATCCATCCATCTCTGTAACTTCTGTAAATTTTTTCCAGTTTTACAGGCCATGAAAATTCTGCACTCCTCCAATTCTGGCCTCTTGCACATCCCTGATTTTCATTGCTGCACCATTGTGGTTGTATCTTAAGCTGCCTGGACCATAAACTCAGAATTTGCTCCCTAATCATCTGCCTGTCCAGCCCTCCTGCTCGCTTGCGCTCTACTTTAACCAGCACTTTCAGAATCTCTGTTTGACAAAGCTTTTTGTTAGCTACCCACATATATTTATAAATGGCCCGGTGTCAAAATTTCTGTGCTTTTAGAAATGTGAATTGCTGGATTCTGAAACCTCTTCAACTCTTTCTTATCCCTGTGCACAGATATGAGTGAATGGTGTGTAAAGCGTTCTATACTTGCACTGGTGGATGGAGAAATCTGGGACATGTATAAGCCCCTCAACAAATCCTGCGACATCCAGTTCCTGACTTTCAAGGATGAGAACCCTGACGAGGTTAATAAGGTAAACACTCTACCCTTACGTGGACAGAGGTGGCAAAGTGGGGAGAAGGAATAGAATTTTACAGCTTTATCTTTCTTCTTGACACAGCTTCACAGGCAGGAATTGTACTTGAGATCCTCCTGGCTCAATTCCATACTTGTGGCTGCCTCTGAATTGTGTTGTCACTGGGAAATGTTTTCTTATGCTTTAGTCAGTTGTTTGGGGGAAAGGATGTTGCAACAAAACCAATTTGTCCAACTGTAATTTTTGGATGTGTTTTGGCAGAAAGACTGTGGCGAAGATGCTTGTTTGCCACTCTGCACCCTGCCCCCTCTACGATGAGCCCATCAGCTATAATCTGGTCTCTTGAGAGAGAGAGAAAGGGAACTTAATAAAAGAAGGCAGCAGAATCATTCTGTAAGATATCACATGTTAATTCATCATGACAAATTGTTCTCGCTACAGCCACCATCAGTAACAAACTTGTAACTACAAGTACAGACCAAAATGTCACCTCTGTAGATAAGCCAAGCTGGTAAGAACATTTTATGGTTCCACAATTGAAATGAACAAATATGAAAAATTCATGTACTTGCTATACTTCAAAATGGTTTTCTTATGTCCAGAAACTTGAATTGTCCACTAAACATTCTTCTTGTAGTGTCGCAATTTTAAACAGATACTTCTTACCACATACCCAGTCATATCTTTGGCAACCCTTCTACAGTCAAACAAGTGACTAGTTATGAAGACATCTTTCTATTTGTTCATTGCCCATGTCTTCTTCTCACACTTATAGTTGTTCCTGTGCTGCATGTTTGTGTTTATTTGTCCATGTGCATACGAAGCTCTGAATGCAGCGTCATCTTCCGCCATTCAATCTCATTATGTTACCTTTTCACACAAGGTGCTGAAACTGTAGAATTTCTCCCCTCCTGCAGTTTTATAAAACTTAATCGGGTGCTATCAAATTACTGCTCCCTGATTTACCTGGTAATTTTCTGGCTGTTTTTAACTTCATTCTGCACTTTTGTAGCTGTAACAACAGCAACTTGTAATGATTTAAAGTGGAGAACATGGATCAAAACACTTTTGCAGAAGTGTAATCCAAAATTGGATGCCAAGCTTAGAAGGCAATTTTGGGAGATTGTATGTGTGATTCAAGTTGGTTTTAGGAAGGCAAAGAGATGGTGATGGCAGTGTGGTTTAGAGACAGAACTCCAAAATGTTGGTTTATGTTGGTATTGTTGATCTGATTTCAGATGACAGTGTGTGCTGGAAGGGTTGTGGTGAGAGACTGTTGGACTGGAGGAGGTTAAGGGAAAGGGAGCAGTGAGACTATGAAAGGGTGTTTACATGCACAAGAATTTCAAATGTTGAGGCTTCATTGAGTTGTATAGTGCAACAAAAAAGGCCCTTTAGCCCAACATGTCTGCACTGGATGTCAGACACTTACCCATTCCAATCCGATTTTCCAGCACTTGGTCTGTAGCTTGTATGCTACGGTGTTTCAAGTGTGAGCAAATATAGGTCAGTGAGGACAAGGGAGATGGGCAAGTGACACTTGGTTCAAGACCAAATACAGGATTTTGAGTTTGGGGAAAGCTGAAGTCTTACGAAGGGAGCAGAATTGGATGCTGATATGGAGAGCATTGAAGCAGTTGATGAAGCAGTTGATAAAACAGTGGATGAGGGTTTCATCAACTAATTGAATTAGGGACAAAGTTGGATGATGTGAGTATGAGCTTTTTGTCAAAGTATCTCATCTGCCTTATCTCCTCTTAGCTTTTTCCTTTGGGCAAAGTTTAAAAAAGACTCTTTTCTGTTTTACCTGTGTTATGTCACCAAAATGGTGTTGTCAATATACTTGTGGCATTGGCGGTTATGTGGAGCTGAGTGTAAAAGCAGTCCTTTGCTTACAAAGCTCCAGGAACAATGGTGAGATACTGATCCAGTGAAACTGTCTGTACCCTTTGCTCATTATAGAGCAGCTTTTGCTGAGAATCCAGCAAGCAGTTAGAATGTAGGATCAAAGTGTGATCCCAAATATAGGGCGAATACAGAGAAAAATGAAATGGACAGATTAAAAAGAATCCGAGTGTATTCTTTCATTTATTTTGAAGGCGAATTGGAGATTTTGTATAAGCTGTCCCATCACCTTCCTATTTTTGTGGTGCTTGTGAAGATATGATTTAATGTTTACTCTGCATTTTTTTTTTAACAGGCTTACTGGCGGTCATGTGCTATGATGATGGGGTATATCCTTGAAACAGCATTTAAAGATGAGTACCATGTTGAACTGATCAGAGCACCAGATGTACCAGGTACTGTGTATGTTTTTAAAGGAAACGGAGCTTATCTTATTTTCTTAGTTATGACCTGATTAATCCGACCGTCAGTTTACCATTCTCTTGGCTTCCAGGAAATGGTGAGAATGTAGAAGTTAGCAACCACTTGGAGTACTTGAGGAGAATAGTAATGGCACATTTAAAGGGAAGTGAGATGAACACAAGGGCAAAAGAACTGGGAGGATATGCTAATATGGTTAGACAAAGTAACAGAAAGGGGATTTGTGTAGAACGTTAACATTGTTGTGTTGTGCTAAATGGCCTGTTTCTGTGCTGTACATCTTGTGTGATTCTATGTTCCAAAGATGTGCAGGTTAGGTGGATTGGCTATACTAAGTTGCTCCTTAGTGTCATGGGGATTAGCAGGGTAAATAGTTGGGGTTGCAGCAATAGGGCCTGGGTGGGATTGTCGTCAGTGCAAGCTTGATGGGCCAAATGGCCGCCTCCTGTATTACAGGGATTCTATGTTTGGTCAATGGATAACCTCAGCCTGATGTGACATCGAGATGAAGAGCAGGTGTGGGGATGTTATTATACCTCCTATGTGATTTTGGAATAGACTGATAGGCGGCAATATGTAATTGTGGCATGTTTCTCGTCCTGTTGGGCATTCCCCTGATTGTTACTCAGAACACTACTACAGTGTTCGCTGTCTCCCCAACATGAAAGCGATGGCCCTAAACGGGTAAGGATTCATAGGCTTGAGAAAGGCACTGCCCCTTGTCATCAGTAATGGCGTATTTTCCGTTTTGAGATTATTACGGTGTAAGATTTACTTTCTGTCGTAGTGATTGCTGGAGCTTTCTGTTACGATGTGATACTGGATGAACGGCTAGATGACTGGACGCCCTCAGTGGTAAGTGTGCTGTTATTGCTCACCCCGACTTAGAGCATCCACAATTAATCTATTGTGTGACTTCTCCACTCCCCCAATCTCCCTTTCCTCTACACAGCGCAGACTGTGACTGAATTTCCAATATTTGTGTCCAGACCACAAGAAAGATTGTCCCTGACTGCTGTGGGATTGCTCATGATAAGATGGGGGTGAAATAATCATATTATGACGTATCACTTGCACACCATTATTCTGCTGTGAAGGTACAGCCATGTCTAATTAGTATGCTGTTTTAAGGCCATAAAATGTAATGCAATTAAGCATGATCAGTGTCAGATAATGGCTAATTAGGTCCATAAATAAGCGCAGGTCCAAGCTCAGCTAGAGGTTAATTGCCATTGGTAAGGGAAGTTTGTAGATTTCCAGGTTCTGGTGAACTACTTAAGCTTCTTGATAATCTACTCCAACCCTATAACCCTCTGAGCTAGCTGTGTTCCTCCAATTCTCACCTTTTGCATATCCCAATTTTAATCTTCCAACATTACTGCCTATGCCTTCAGCAGCCTAGGGTCCAAACTCTAGAATTCCCTCCTTGCAGGGTGGCCTGATTAGCAGTGCTGCCTCTCAGCGCCAGGGACCCAGGTTTGATTTCAGCCTTGGGTGACTGTGTTTCTCTTTGTGTCTATGTGGATTTCCTCCCATGGTCCAAAGATATACAGGGTCAGATGGATTGGCCATGCTAAGTTGCCAATTAGTGTCCAAAGATGTGTTGGTTAGGTGGATTTGCCATAGTAAATGGGTGGGGATACAAGGATAGGGCAGACGGGAGGGATTAGGCAGGATGCTCTTTCAGAGAGCTGGTGCAGACTTGTTGGCCGAATGGCCTCTTTCTGCACACAAGGGATTCTATGGTCATCCTCCTCTAAGATGCTCCTTGACCAAACTTTTGGTCATTTGCCCAAATATCACCTTGCTTGGCTTGGTGTCACAATCTTGGTTGCTAAGACATTTGTGAAATTTTGTAGGTGCTTTGCAGGGCTAACGCCTGCTATATAAAAGCAACTACTTGATCTTGTTCAGGACAAATGTAACCATAGCTGGGCTTATTGTAATATGGCACTCATTGTGAAAACGCAGAATCTAAATATATATGCCATTTTAAAACCTGTCACTTGCCATGTGATGTCTCCGTCTGTACTAAGATAGGCCTGTTGGGAGCAGATTGAGTCATGCAATCCAGAAATGAGCTGAAGACGCGTGCAAAATGTGAGCCATTGATCACCTGGGAATAAAATGTTCTTCACAGCTGAGAACAGCCAATTAAGCACAGTCCGGCAGTTGAGGTGGGATCTTCCTGCTTGTTTCCTATGCTTGTAGGGGTAGTTCACTGTGAGATACATTGCAGGTAGATAACTGAAGCAAACCCTAAGTTCTCTATCTCCTTTTACGTTCAGGAACTTGACCATTTTGGAATTGGAGCCATTGTAGATCATGTCCTACATATCAAATATATCTGCGAGGTATAAATGCCACACTTTGTATGTGATACCTGTTCTGTGTTCAAAGTGCTGGCAGGATCCTGGAAAATGTGGATCTTGCGATGAAGTCAGACTAGATGGTGAAATACATCTTTGTTTCCAATGTGCCAGCTCAGCCCTTAGCTGATTGAGGACTTGTGGGAGTCTCTGATTTGTGACTGGCCAAAACTGAGATTATTTATTCGGTAAGGCAGCATACACATTGGGCTGGATTTGAGCAAGACAGGAAATTCCCGCCTGAGGTCAACAGACGTTTCCATTATCTGTCTCTCGCCTGCTCCGATTCCATGGCGGGCGGGACGGTAGAATTCTGGTGACTGAGAAAGTTTGCCATGAGCACGCAAAGGCAAAGTCAAGGTGTTGGAAAGAGGGCAGATGCCTCCAAACTGCCAGACTGTTAAGACACCACCCGCCCCTCGTATGGCAGAGACTGCAGTTTGTGCATTGGTCTTATCAGACATCCCAAACTCAATGAACCTGAGCGGGAGCAAGTTTTTGATCCCGAGGGACTACTTAAGAAGGAGAAAAAGGCATCATACCCGATATATAGTGGAGAATGATAAGAGCATGGAAGTTGCTCTCCCTTATCAGGCGTGATTTTAATAGTGCATCTTGGATTCTTTCCCTTTGTTAACAAAAAAAGCTTCATTTTTCCTGGGTGTCGTTTAATGTTCTGACCACATGGTGTCACCCTCGTCACGTTCCCTCACAAAACTGCCGTAAATCTCCTGACAGCTGTGAGATTGAGAGGCAGCCTCCATCACTGCAATGCTTGAAGTTCATTGCCTGGAGGCAGAGTGAAGGTTCTGCTCACAGTGAGCTGTAAACTTAACGTTAATGCCTTTTATATCAAATGGTGATCTTGGCTAAAGCCACAGTGCGGACCTCTCTGAAATGATAGAAAGCTTTGTTCAGACCAGGAGAAATGTGTAAAGAGTAAAAGATTCAAGGCAGCTGCTTTATCTCAGAGGCTTTACAAGCAGCTTTACCTGGAGTATTTATCTCCTTGTTTTGAGTGGGGCGGCAGGGGGGTGTGTTTGATACTTGGATGGAGTGAAGTTGAATTCTTGTAACTTGTGTGAGGAACAGTTTAAGGAAGATGAATTAAAGGCAAGACGAGAAATTTCTGTTGTTACCTGAAACGTGCTACTTGTAGGGGTGGTAGAAACAAGACTTCATAGAAGTTTTCAAAAAGCAATTGGATATTTATTTGCAGGGAACTAACTTGTAGATTTATGGCGTTTTGGACTGTATTTGACAGTACTTTTAGAGAAGCAACACAGATGCAATAGGTTGAATGGCCGCCTCTTGTGCTGTAAAATTATGTGCTTCTGTACTCTTGAACATTGGAGAGAATGTAAGACTGGACATAAGACACGCTTGCCTAGTCACTAGAAACCTTGGAAATCTTTTCCTCAAAAGACTGTGTATGTTGGCACAATTGGAATTCTCAAGACCGAGACAGGTTTTGGTTTGGTGAGGATATCGAGGTACGTGGCGTTAAGGTGGGCAAAGAAAGTTGAGGTATACATCAGCTGTGATCTAATTGAATAGGTCTGATGGGCTGAATGGCCTACTCCAATCGTGTTCCCATTTTTGATTTCCATTAGGATGGGAAGTGAGTATCTAAGGAAGATGCATTCCAAAATATACACTTCTATTGCTATCACGTTCCTGAAACATCCCAAAGTTCTTCATCCAATTGATTACTTTTGCAGTCCAGCAAACATTGTTGCAAGGGTTGCTCCAATTGCCTTTGCTCAGTCCACTTTGACACAGAGGCCAGTACTTTCCAATTTTGTTATTGAGGATGGAGATGGATGATTTGGGAATCTGAAAAACGGGAGGATTAATTAGTTCAGAATTAATTAATTGTTCAGAATTTTCCCAAACTCAACACTTTTCAGACTTCTTTTATCAATAGCGAAAGTCTAACATGAGTTCTAACAGAAGGCCCAGAAGTTAGCAATCCAGTTTACCATACAGATGCACCATAGAAAGCATTCTTTCTGGTTGTATTGTAGCTTGGTGTGGCTCCTGGTCTGCCCAAGACTGCGAAAAACTACAAAGGGTCATGAACGAAGACAAGTCCAGCCTCATATTCATTAATTCTGTCTACGTTTCCTGCTACCTCAGAAAAGCAGCCAGCATAATTAAGGACCCCATGCACCTCGGACATTTCCTCTTCTATCTTTTTTCCAATGGAAGAAGATGGAAAAGTCTGAGGTCACATACCAACTGACCTAAGAACAGCTTCTTCCCTGCTGCCATCAGACTTTTGAAGGACTTAGTTTGTAATAAGTTGATCTTTTTCTACACCGTAACTATGACTGTAACACTCCTGCTTTATGAATGGTATGCTTTATCTATATAGCCTGCAAGAAACAATACTTTTCACTGTACAGCAATGCATGTGGCAATAAATCAAACCAAATAAAGAATGTTCTCCAAACCCAATTCAACTGCTTGCCTCACCCCGTAAGCATAGAACTCCAGTACCACCTTTAGACTTTTTAAATAAGCCTTTAAATTTAAAAAAACCTTAAGCATGCAAGATTAAAGTTACAGTTAAAACAGTCTTGCAGAAAACACCTTCTCCCTTCTGCCCCAGCACCAAAAACAAGATAAGCTGACTTTTTGGTAACAGTCCTTTGATAGTTTTGTAACTATAATGATCCAGTAATATAACCAAAGTCAAGGAATTGTTGTCTAAAGAAATACTGGATGACTTTGCAAAAGCTTTCACTTTGATATGGAATTCCAAAAAAACAGGTTCAGAAACAAATTATTTTTCAAAAGCCCTTCTGGCTTAACACTGGGTGGCTATCTCCAATTCTAAACTTTCACAGCTTCTCAGCACAAAAGGATTGGTCTTCAGTGCTTTCCCCCACAGCCACCAGAACTCAGTTAAACATCCTTTCTTAAATATTTATCTTCCTCCTTCACCTTGGGTTACGTTGCCCCCGAACACCTCTTAAACTCAGCTTCTCCGAATATAAAAATATTTCATGGTTTTTTTAAAAAAATTTTGCCTCTACCTTTGGGTTAATAAAAAAAAACCTCTGAACTCTCTTTCAAAATTCAACAGCTGAAAAACCAAGTTTCCTCACTTATTTCTCAGTGCAAACTTTAGATCCAACTAATTTACTTGCAACTCAAATTCACCATAACCTCTCATTAAAGGTGTTAGGTTGGTTCATTTGTAACCTTCCTTCTTTTGGCCCTCACTGACAACTTATCTCTAATAACCTTCACCTTGTTTAATTAACCTTAAACATGCAAGTGGCTTTCTTTACTGGCACTAAGTACCAACAAGATCCCAGAAGTATATTTAGAAAAAAACTCTTGTCACACGAAGAGAAAAATGGATACAAAAATAGTCTGCATGAATAGTCTTGTGCTGCAAACATCCCTCATCCTTGTATGTTCTTGTTTCTTGGTTAACATTACATCATGTCTTTGGATGCAGACCTGCTGCCTCCACTTTAGGTGGTTAAGGGTAGGACTTGGTTTGGTGTATAAGCCATGTTCTCAGCCTTGTGTTTCTGTCTTGTGTATTGCAGGAGAACTTGCATTCCCTCACTAAAGAGGGTCACCGGCTTATTCATAGAGATTTACCCTTTGAATCTTTGGAGGTGGCACCCAAGGTTGCAGTGGAAATATTTGCGGAAAACAAGTAAGCATGAAGATATCGGAGTGGTCACTTTTGGACAGCTCCAAATGAAGTGGACAGCTGCTGTGCTGCGTATCAGACAGTTACACAGTGCCGTATGTCTGACTCTTTAATTGACCTCTGTTTCCCCTGACAGCCAACCACCCCTCTATTTTCTTCTTCTCACCCAAAGATACTGAGATACAATTCCATGGGTTCTGACAGTCTTGCAGTCCCTTGCCCCATGACTATTTTTGATATGTGAATTTTGGATAGTGTTCAGTCACACAGTTTATCATTTAAAAAAAAACCAGCTCTCCCAGGGATGCCATCATCCTGCCATCAAATGTTACTGATCGGGAGCCCTGGCTAATGTATTCTTCATGTCCCTGCCATTTTGGGTTTCTAGTAGCACCATTACTATCATTCTACCGTGAATAGCCAGAATGATCTGGGATTATATCTGGCATACTCTGGATGGAGTGTCAGAGAACTTTGATATTTCTGCTTTCATTTGTGAATTGATTTTCTAAATTAATTAATTCCTCTATACACAAGAAGGAAAGTAGAATGATCTATTGGTTGGCCAAAGGCTGCCCTGAACGACTGTTCAGACTTTTGCACCTCTGTGTACTGCAGATGCTTCATTTTTACACTAATTACGCTCCCATGTTTAATGTGGGGAAGCACTTAGCCTGTGATTGGTCTGGTCTAGTAGCTTCACTAGCCTATCTGAATGTGTTAAGGTTGTATTCAGTGTCCCTGACTGACGTCTAGGGTTGACTTGTGCAGCTGCTGTTCCAGAAGCAAGCTGGATCAAACCTCCTTCCTCCAAGAAGGGTATCAGTGGGTCAGTTTTTTTTCTGGGACATGTGCACATTGAGAAATTCCCCTGTTTCATTTGGGGAATGAAAATCTAAAATGGTGGTGCTGCACCCTGGGGTGAGCATTTGGGGAAATACTTGGTATCTCGTTTCAGAGAAGGTGCCATCAGGGCTGTGTGACCACCTACTGTTTTAGGTGGTTGTATAAAGAGGATGATGTAACTATTGATTGGGAAACTGAGGTGATTACTCTGATGTGCATTGCATAAGTATGTTCATGTTTTTGATGGTTTTCATTTGAGTTAATGAATTGTGTGTGCGTGTGTGTGTCTAGATTTGCACTTGACAATTGGTGAGCATATTCAGTAATTGTATCTCTCCGTGCAAGGAGGCAATGAATATGCTGCAACTTAATTCCTGTGTCTTGATGTGGCTTCATGGGTGTGAAAGTGAATATTTGACAAGTTGCAATAAATGTGACAAAATGTACATGCAATGGCAGTTTGTACAGAATGCTAACATACCTGAACCTCTTCACAGACACAAGTTAGCTGTGATTGAAGAGCAGGCATCCCTCCATCCCAATAAACTTGTAAAGTTGTACAGGTGAGAATTGCTTTAACTACTCTGCGATATTGTCTACCTCAGTACAGAACCTGTTGTTTATAAATGTGGAATATATAGGGAATGGGGAGAACAATCTTCTGCATTGTTGACCCTACAAACTCCGTAAAGGTGAGCATGAGGTATCCGTTTGGAGCAAGTCCTCCTGAACTTTGAAGAGCACCTGGTGTAGATTCTGTCCTGCTGAACTTGGATATTGGATTGGGAGAGTGTGTTTAGAACTGTCAGACTCGCATGAAGCACGCATGGTGGGAGCAACTTGAAGTGGTTTGGTTAAGAGGTTGTTTCCCCGACTTGTATGTCTAGAACTAGAGGTCATAACCTCAGGATAAGGGTCAGCAACTTACGAGTGAACTGAGCAGAAATTTCGACACTCAGAAGGTTGTGAATCTTCGGAATTTTCTATCCTGAAGAGTCTGGATGCTCAGTTGTTGAGATTGAAGCTAAAGATCATTAAGAGTTTTAGATGCTCAGGGAATTGAGGAATATGTGGATTGGGTGGGAAAGATCAGCATTGATCCTATGAAATGATGATAGAGGGTGTGGATGTGTAAGCTGGAGGGTGGGCTATGAGTCAAGCAAACTCCTTTTTGTTCCAGATAGTTACTTGAGCATTTTTGTAGCTCTTTTTGTAGTCACCTTAAGTAAGTGAAGAGTATTAGATCACACACCTGATGTGCGTCTTGTGATTCCCTTTCTCTTGCGCTCCTGAGTTATACAGTTTGTCATTCAGGTATCCTACAGTCATTTAACATTTAATTTAGGACATCTAGTAAGTCCCAAGTTAAACTTTTCTGTAGGCTATTATGATAGAGTTGGCCAACTGTTGAATTAAAGTTGATTTATTAGTCACAAATAAGGCGTACATTAACACTACAATGAAGTTACTGTGAAATTCCTCTAGTTGCCACATTCCGGCACCTGTTCGGGTCAATGCACCCTAACCTGCACATCTTTCAGACTGTGGGAGGAAACTGGAGCACCTGGAGGACACCCATGCAGACACGGGGAGAACGTGCAAACTCCACGCACACAGTGATCCAAGCTGGGAGTTGAACCTGGGTCCTTGGTGCTGTGGGGCAGCAGTGCTAACCACTGTGCCACCCCAGGCTTGAAAGGTGTGGTGCAATGTGATCATTAGGATTTCAGTAAGGTGTAATGGTGGGTGTGAAATTTTCATCGCGCTTCCGCATTTTGGATCTGAAAAACCGTCCACTGAACGGTTAAAAATTATGAAACGTGTGCAAGGATTTAAATGAATCCGACTACGTTAAAGTATGCAAGCGATTTGAAGTAACTCAAGTGCCCAACAGTAAAGATCTTTGGCTTGGAGTACACAAAATAAGCCTGGTAATAATACTGGAGAACTAGTTTGAATGGCCTGAATCTCGTCAAATATTCTTTCCTTTTGAGTTTGAATATGAACAGAATGCTCCCTTGCACCAGAATGTGAGTCTCTTGATCTCTGCCTGTCTCTACAGATGCGGGGATTTTGTAGATGTCAGCAATGGACCGCACATTTCCAGGACCAGTGTCTGCTCGCAGTATGAGATTACTGCCTCACATAAGCTGAACACAACCCAGTCTGGACTGGTGCGGAGATTCCAGGGAATCTCTCTGCCCCTTCAGCTGAAGGTAAGCAGACAAGGTGTTTGAATCACTTGAAATGGGAGCACTCTGCCTTATTTAGCCTATATATGATTAGTAATATGACCTGTGTCCTTGTGCAGTGGTTTTGTCTGGTATTCTGTGATAATCGTGTAGGTTAGTGTATCCAGCTTCAGTAACTGGTCTCTGCTGATCAACCCGATTATGGATTAGGATGCTACCAATAACTGAGGAAGGAGGTAAAATCAGTCACAGCTCAACTGTAGAATGGTGAAATGTCAGTGACTGAAACATTCCAGTATTGGCTGACTCGGGAGGTAAGAACTTGGATCAGGCCCTATCTCCATTGGAGAACAATTGGAGAAAGGCCAGTCTCCTGGTCCCCACACGGTCAGGTTATAGAATGGCACTGGTCGAGGGTAAGGAATAGGTGGCCTTGACACCAATGGGTGAAGCTTTGTTGACTGTAAACTGAATTGTTTCATCATCAGTAAGTAACCCTCTGGTTATTACGTTCCATTGTTATTGATAAAGCTGCAGGAATTAGTTCTTTGCTGATTTAATCCTTCATTGCAGACATTACACTGTCTGCTGAACGTGAAAAAATTGCCAACTGATTGCAAACAAAATTAAAAGCCTCAAGTACACAAGAATGGGTGGACTAGGTGGCTTTTTTTTTTAACCCCACAGTACTAATGACTTTGTAACTTTTTCAGAAGGGAATTGGGTCAATACATGAAAGGAAAAAAATTGCAAGTTTCATAGAATACAAGGAGGTTTGGCCCCAGCTGCGGTATTGTGTTCAGCTTTAGGGTCCACATTTTTGGAAGAAGCTGTTGGAGAAAGTGCAGATGAGAATGATGAGGAGCTTGAGTAATAAAGAGTTTTTTTTTATTATTCACTGGATGTGAATGTCACTGGTTGGACCAACATTTATTGCCTTTGAACAGAGCAGCTTGCTAGGCCAAAGGGGCTGTTAAGTGTCAAACATAAGTCAAACCAGGTAAAGAGTGCTGATTTCCTTCTCTGAAGGGCATTAGTGAACTTGATTTTTTTTATACAATAATCGACAATGGGTTCATGGTCATCGTTGAACTTTTAATTCGAGATTTTTATTTACCCATCTAAAGAACAAAGAAAATTATAGCACTGGAACAGGTTCTTTGGCCCTCCAAGCCTGCACCGACTATGCTGCTCGACTGAACTAAAACCCCCGACCCTTCCAGGACCATATCCCTTATTCTCATCCTATTCATGTATTTGTCAAGACACTCTTAAAACTCTCTTCCATTACCTCCCCCAGCATCGAGTTCTAGCCACCCTATGTGTCTTTAAAAAAGTAACTTGCCTCACATGTCTCCGTGAAACCTTGCCCCTCGCACCTTAAACCCGTGCCCCCTAGTAATTGACTCTTCCATCCTGGGGGAAAAATCTTCTGACTATCCACTCTGTCCATGCCCCTCATAATCTTGTAGACTTCTATCAGGTCGCCCCTCAACCTCTATCATTCCGGTGAGAATGAACCAAGTTTCTACAACATCTCCTCATAGCTAATGCCCTCCTTACAAGGCAACATCCTGGTAAATCTTTTCTGTACCCTCTCCAAAGCCTCCACATCTTTCTGGTAGTGTGGTGAGCAGAATTGAACACCATGTTCCAAGTGCTTTACTAGTCCAGTCACAATGCCTCTGCTTACCTCTGGCGGGAGACTGTTACCCTTGGAGTGAGGAAGGCTGAGTGGAGATTTGGTAGAGGTCTTTAAAACTATGAAGGGCTTGGAAGAAGGAGATGGGGAGAAATTATTCCAACTCATGAAAAGGGTTAAGAACAAGAGGGCACAGATTGAAGTAAATGGTTACAGAAGCTAATGACCCTGAGAAATGAGAAATTGGATGAACAGCTTCATTGCATTATTCAAATATAAATCAGTTGAAGTCCAAGTTTAGCGAGCCACAACCAGCCCATGGACTGTGGATTGCACAAACCTTCATCCTGAGAGTATTGAAAGATGCCAAAAGTGAAAATGTTGGAAAGTCTCAACAGGGCTGGCAGCATCTGTGAGGAGAGAAAAGAGCTAATGTCTCAAGTCCAGGTGACCCTTCGTCAAAGCCCTTTGTTATTTATTGAAAGATACCAATCCTTTTTCTTGTTTCTTCTGAGGACCATATGGTTCAGTGTTGCACAATAATGAAGGGTTCAAGTTGCAATTTGATCCTTTTAATTAATCCCACTTCTCCTCTTCAGTTCCTTGTGATGTAACAACCCATTTTTTTATTCCCATTCCCTTTCCATAGACCCTTTACACTGTGTGGGAAAGGCTAAGGCAGAGATCCCAAAAACTGGTGAGTTGAAAAAGTTCAGTTTAACACCTTTAATTGTGTATTTATTTTAACTTTGCACAAGTGATTATTAAATATTGGTTTATTTTAATTTTGTTGTGCTTTGGTGGGGGACAAATGTTGTATTTCACCATTTCCTCCGTTCTGCAGATCACAGAAGACAAAATTCCTACAGAGGCATTGGAAGGAAGAGCATCGTGATCAGATTGCACAAGGAGACGGGACAGGGAACATAAACCAGCTGGCTTTTAAAAATAATTATTGTAATATAAGTAAATGGGCTAATTATGTACACAGTAAAATGTGAAATATCGCCCTCAATGCGTTTGTCATGTTGAAGAGGGATGTGTGCAGCATGTTGTTGTGATCTGGAATGCACTGTGTAAAGGCTAATGGAAACAGATTCTCTGTAAAATTTAAAAAGGAAAATGGATAGATATAAATTTGAAAAAGAGAAGCCTGTTGGACTACAGGGGCAGACTGGAGACAAGGACTAACTGGTCGTATGCATGATGGAGTGGATGGTCAATGTAGGGATTAAGACAAAATCTATCAGGACTGCATTATATTTTCTCAACTTTTATGAAGACACTAATCTTTTAGCTTACATTTCCTCTGGGCTGATAGTTGTTGGGTATCCAGCCCTGAAAAGCCATATGTCTCTGTGTGCTCCAAGGTGGAAAATTTGAACATGAGTATGAACTGACTGCTCATCTTAGATAAAGGTGATGTCGGATTTGGCTATGATGCCTTCCTAAGGCGTAAAAGCATCCTCAAATAGCCCTGTGTTAGTCAGAATCAGAGAGAGAAATCTGCCTGTAAGATGTCAGAGCTTTTTTATTCTCCTAATTGCAACTTTTAGATATTTATAAAAAAATTAATTTTTCACAGGTGCTTTGGCTAAATCAAAATTTTTAAAATAAGTTTTTTTTTTATCCATTAATCCTATGGAAGATGTAATGCTATATATCCTCTGGTCACTAACTGAATGGTTACAGCATTACAAGGATAGTTTTTGCCCGAAGGTTAATTAATGGGGAGATTCGTCAGCTTGGCTCAGTGGGTTTAAGCTCCTCTTCAAAATATGATCTGGGATGACTCCCCAGTGCAACATGCACCACCTTGTTGTCAAGAGGTTGTGAGACATTATGCTGACATCCTATCCACCTGTTTTGTTGATTCAGATAGATCTTAAGATATGATGTGGAGTTGCTGGCATTGGCCTGGGTAGGTAAGAAGTCTCTCAACACCAGGTTAAAGTTCAACAGGTTTATTTGTGTAGCACGAGCTTTCGGAGTGCTGCTCCTTCATAAGGTGAGAACTTACCACTCACCTGATGAAGGAGCAGCACTCCAAAAAGTTCCTTCTCAACTCTGATCTAAACTGCACCCCCCTACTCCTGCTATCCTTTCTAAGCGGGAAGAATCTCTCTACCTCCAGCCTATCCATCCCCTTCATTATCTTATACGTCTCTATAAGATCCTCCCTCATCCTTCTAATCTCCAACGTGTATAGACCTAGTCTATTTAGTCTCTCTTCATAGTCCAACCCCCTCATCTCTGGTATCAACCTAATGAACCTCCTCTGTACTCCATCCAAGGCCAATATATCCTTGCGCAAGTGCGGCAACCAAAACTGCACACCGTACTGCAGCTGTGGCCTCACCAGTACGCTGTACAGTTGCAACAAGACCTCCCCACTTTTATATTCTATCCCCCTCGCTATAAAGGTCAACATTCCTTTCGCCTTCTTGATCACCTGCAGACTGGGTTTTTGCGAGTCGTGCACAAGGATCCCCAGGTCCCTCTGCACCGTAGCATGCTGCAGCTTTTCGCCTTTTAAATAATAATCCCTCCTACTACTATTTCTGCCAAAGTGGATAACAGGAGTGGGTCATTTAAAACCTGTTCCATTATGCTGGTTTGGTGAACTAATTCCACGTGCTCGCTTTTGTTCCGTAGTCCTCAATAACTTTGGTTAACAAAAATCTCAATCCCGTTTATAATTATCAACTGATTTAAATTCAATTACCATTTTTCAGACAAGTGCTCCAAGTTTATACCACCAATTGTGTATAGAAGTGTTTCTTAATTTCACTTGTTTTTAAAGTTATTAGTGTCACAAGTAGATTTACATTAATGCTGCAACCAAGTTGTTGTGACAATCCCCATGTTGCCATACTCAGGCGCCTGTTTGGGTACATTGAGGGAGAATTTAGCATGGCCAGTGCACCTAACCAGCACGTCTTTTGGGCTGTTGAAGGAAACCAGAGCATCTGGGGAGAATGTACAGACTCTGCATAGACAGTGACCCAAGCCAGGAATTGAATCTAGGTCCCTGGTGTTGAGAGGCAGCAGTGCTAACCACTGTGTCACTTGTAAAAGGATGGGCTCTAGATTTTAGACTCTTGCTTCTTTTGTTATAAACTCCCCAACCAGCAGCAATACTTTCTCTGTCCACCATACCTATTTTCCTTAGTATCTTGGAAACCAATCCAATCTAATTTTCAGAGAACAACAGCCCTCAGTTAGCTGGTCTGTTCAAGTAGTTTAATCCTTGGAGTTCAGGAATTATTTTGGTAAATCTGTGTTAATAGCAAAGCAGGGGAATACTAAAATAAATATCATCCATTTTTGGATCTTCGCAACAATCCAAATAAAATAGAATCAGGATCAATAATATATTTCAACAATGACATTTCAAATGATCAAAGGATAGCAAACGTACTGTTTATTTTTTTCTTTTAAATCCTTTTAAAGATGCCTTGATGCAATTTGAAGGAGAACTTCTGCCCTGGGCAACATTCTTCCATCAACTAGTGCTATCACCACCGTATTAAATTTGTTGTTCATCTCATTTCTGACCTTGGAATTTAAGAAACAGGTCTGAATTTGTGTTCATGCTCCACATAAGCCTCCTACAATACTTACCTATTTATCTCCATTGCCACATCCTTGTGTTATTTTTCCCTCTAACCTATTTATTTAGCTTCCACTTAAGTTCATTCTATGTTATTTGTCTCAAGCGTTTTTTGTGGTAGCAAGCCCCACATTCTCATCGTTCTCTGGGTAAAAATGGTTTCCCTGACCTCCTTATGGATTTATTAGTGGTTAGTCTATTGGCACTAGTTTTGGGCTCCCCTGTGAGAGAAAACATTTCTCTTGGGTTTACCCTGTCAAACCCCTTCATAATTTTTAAGTTGCCAGTTCAATTGCCCCTAAACCTTTGCTTTTCGCGAGGAAATAACTTCAGTCTCTTGCTGTGTGAAATAACTGCCATTTTGGTGTCGATGCCAAAAGTCACCCCCACTTCAAAACAATTTATCCATTGTCATTTGGAGCCCTGAGGTGATGTGATAAGGTGCTATATCAATGCCAAGCTCTTTTGTTTGAATTCCCAAGTGAGGGATTGCAGAATATTAACTTCTGCCATGAATGTTGTACAGTATGCTGTCAGACTCCCCGAGGCTAGGTAGAAGTTTTTTTTTTGAGTTGGATAAAGCAAGCGTAGAAATAGAAGTAAGGATTTAGTGTAACCCACACACACTTGCAGTAATTACACAATACATTCTGAGACTAAATGATTTTGAAGGCAGCTTTGATATTGACTGTAACTTTGGTCACAGCTGAAGCCTTTCATTCTAGACTAAAGAATAAATAATATCCACTGTAATTTAAAGTAAGAACTGAATATCTTGCTGTCAATACAGCACAGTGGGAAGGAGAGGGAATCCTCAAACCCACATTTTCCCCTCCAATCCTGAAGGAGTCAGCGTGGTTTTTTTAGGTATTGACCCTTCTCTGGTTCCTCAGTTGGGTGCCTTCTGTCAGGCCTGAAAAATTCTTAATGATTCCCTAATGATTAGCAACCAAGACTTGATTTATTTTGTTGACCTTGATAACCTTTGTATGAAGTCTACCAGGTCTTGACTGTCTGTCTTTAAAACTGCCCAGCTTATTCAAAATTTCTGTCTGTCTCAGTTGCTTCCTCTGCTTGTCCCCTTTACTAGCCATTCGACAGTTGTACAAAGTGTCGCAACCTAGAAAATAAATAGCATGTTTGCTATCCCTCAATCATTTGAAATGTCATTGTTGGAACCTTTTATTAACCCTACTGTTTCTTCGTTTTCTTGGATTGTTGTGCAGACCTAGAAATGAATGATAGTTACTTTAATATTCCCCTGCTTTGCTCATTTCATGTTCTGCTTTTTCCTGAGCAGTGTCTTCCTTTGTCTTTATATGCATGTTCTTCTACCATGCTACCTGTTCCTTATCTTCGTTGTCAAATGCTTTGCGGATCCATGAGATTACAAAAGGCTACATAAATGCAATTTTTTTTAAGGTTTTAAGTTTTTTTTAAGTTTGTTTATTAGTGTCACCAGTAGGTTTACATTAACACTGCAATGAAGTTACTGTGAAAATCCCCTAGTCGCCACACTCCACCTGTTTGGCTATACTGAGAGAGAATTTAGCATAGCCAATGCGCCTAACCACATCTTTTGGATTGTTGGTGGAAACCAGAGCACCCGGAGGAAACCCAAACAGTCGCTGGGAGAATGTATTGACTCCGCACAGAGTGACCCAAATTGGGAATCGGGCCCAGGTGCCAGGCATTGTGACACTCTCTCATTCATTCACCTTGCAGTATAAATATCTCCCATTTTCTATGCCTTTTAGCTTTGACACAGGGTCGTCTGGACTTGATGTCAGCTGTTCTGTCCTTACAAGTGCAGCCAGACCTGCTGAGGCTTTCCAGTGCTTTCTCTTTTGGTTTCAGATTCCAGCATCCGCAGTATTTTGTTTTTATCCAGTGCTAATCACCATGCTGCTCCTGATTATAAACTGTAGGAACGTAGGAGGCCATCGAGCATGCTCCGGCATTCAACATTATTATGGCTGATCATCTGCTTCAGTGCGTTTTTCCAACACTGTCCGTGTATCCTTTTATGTACTGGCCTTTAGAAATCTGTCAATTTCTACTTTATGCATGCTCCATGATTGAGCTTCCAAAGTTCTTGGGTAGGGAATTCCAATGATTCATATCCCTGAGTGAAAGAAAACTCTTCATCTCTGCCCATCCCTTGGGGATGCAAAGCAGGCAGATATTTGGACTGGATGAATGACTATTGGAAAATGTGCTACAGTTTGTTTATTAACCCTACCCAAATATGAATTTTACTCTGAGTCTCAGCACAGTATTTCATGTAAGTTATGTACATATGGTAGAAATTGAGAGTGGTCTGTAGGAATATCTGGTGGTGTGTTCCATAATCTGTGAGTTTGGAAAGACGGTTTTCTGACTGTTGTCTGGGCCATTCAGCCAAGCAGCTGTTGATGTCTCTGAATTGGTTGCTGTTTGACTTCTTGGTTCATTGTATGTGTTGTGGTTAGCTAATGCTACCATGCGTCTCTAAAGGTATCTTGTCCCTTGAAAGCATTGATTATTAGAACATTTTCCATTATGCTCTGAAAGACCTCCAGTATTTCTCAATCCCCATAGTTCACTTGAGGAAGAATAATCAGGTTCCATTAGAGAGGAGATAATAAGCTGAGCCCAAGGCTGTCCTCTAACACTCCATGTTATACAGAGTCACGTGGAGCTGGTTTTACTGAATAGTGATTAAGTGTAGGACCATTGCTAATTTGAGTTCTGTGTCATGTCTCCTCCACCCCCTCCCAACAAGCCAAAAATGCTGACCTAAGTACCAACAATAGTGCTCTAAATACAATTGTGAGCAGGAAGTTTGCAGATTTATTGGTAATCTGTAGTGTCTTGATTGTTCCCTTAGCTGAGATATTTCAGGATTTGATCTGAAAAGAACTTGCCACTTTCTTTCACTCTTATTTGTGCACTATTCCTTCCATTGAGTCATTGGGCAGCTGATTTATTTGTGAAGACACTGCCAATGGTTGTCATGTATATCAGAATAAGTGCAGCAATTATCTGGTTCTCTTGGGCCTATTTCTGAAATTTCCACACAGTATAGGGAACACTGGACAACAAACTGAATTCCATGTGTTCAGTATGGGGGTCAAGTGTTGACTAATAATCACTTCTCTATCCTATCTTATACAGCATTGCAGTTGATGCTGCTGTCAATTTCTGATCCTGCTGTTGGGTCCCAGGGCTGGATTTGGGCTGGGCTCCTACAGAAGTGTTGGCAGTGTGCCAACTGACAGTGGAGGATTCAGAACCTTGACTACCTACTCAAGATGGCTATGCAAATTCAAAATGTCAAAAACTTCAGCTACTCCCACGCACATCTGTTGACTTTTGTTTGATGCGTGAAATAATGTGCGTAATAATCTGCATGACACTAAGAGGCAATTTGCTCATCTTAGAGAAAATGTCAGCATTGAAACTTCCATTTGGAGTCTTCTGAATGCGCATCTCCAGTGGTGCATGTGCACAATCGTTGAAAGGTTAATGATTGAATTTCTCCGTTCTTGTCTTCTTTGCGACCCTCAAACAAGAATAAGTTAAAATCACGGTGATGAAGTATTTGAGAGCATAATGTCTCATCTAAATGCTGGATGAGTTAGGAATGATATGTCAATGGCCTACTGATGACTCTAAAGCAAGTATGTTCCATCCATTTTAATATGATTAAGCAGTGGGAATCAAGGGAGAAAGTCCCTGTGTTGTTGAATGAGAGTGAAAGCTTACTAGATGAGGATGCAATGGCTTGATATTAAGTTTGGGTTTGAAACCATGTAGATTGAAGGGATGAAAGGAGTCTGGAGGCTGAGATGACTTTTCAGTGCAGCAAAGGTACAGGTGATAAAGTGTGAGAGGAATTGTGCTTTTGTATAAACATTGACAGGAAGTTCAGAGACACAATCAGTGAAGATTCTGAATGAATTGATTCTAAAGGGGTTTGGTAGGGTATGTGCAGAGTGGTTTTCCCGAGCTGGAGAATCGAGCACGTGGGGACACAGTCTAACAGTAAGGGGCTGATCAGTTCCGAGATAAAGAGAAATTTCTTCACTCATCGGGATTGCAATATTTTGGAATTCTCTCCACTAGAGTATTGTGGATCATACATTATTGAATATTTAAGGCTAACCTGGATAGATTTTTGGCCTGTCAAGAGAATCACCAGCGTGGATGGGTAAATGGAGCAGAGGCAAAAGATTAGTCATGATTGTATTGAATGGTGGAGCAGGCTTGAGGTGCCATATGATCTACACCTGCTCCAATTTCTGATGTTAAGGTCTTATAAAGGTTTGCTATGATGATGAAGAAAGGTAGTGTAGAAGAGAGAAGGTTCATCTATCAAGTCAGTAGATTATTGTACCTCATTTGTCCTTTGAACAGTCTGCCAAAACAGACCTTTGGCACTGAATGATGGATGGGCAGAGCTAAGTGAAGCTGGGAGTTGTGTAATTGTAGAATCAGAATGGAACAGAAGAATACTTTGTTCAGAGACTGATTTGATTTGATTTGATTTGATTTGATTCAATATTGTCATATGTATTAACATAGTGAAAAGTATTGTTTCTTGCACGCTATAGAAGGCTTACCATTCATGGAGAAGGAAATGAGAGTGCAGAATATAGTGTTACGGTCATAGCTAGGGTGTAGAGAAAGATCAGTTTTTATTGCAAGGTAAGTCTATTTCAAAAGTCTGACCACAGCAGAGAAGAAGCTGTTCTTGAGTAGGTGGGTATGTGACCTCAGACTCTTGTATCTTTTTCCTGATCGAAGAAGGTAGAAGAGAGAATGTCCAGGGTATGTGGGAGTCTTTAATTTTGCTGGCTGCTTTGCTAAGGCAGTGGGAAGTATAGACAGAGTCAGTGGATGGGAGGCTGGTTTGAGTGGTGCATTGGGCTACATTCATGATCTTTTGCAGTTCCTTTTGGTCTTGGGCAGAACAGGAGCCATACCAAGCTGTGATATAACCAGAAAGAATGTTTTCTATGGTGCATCTGTAAATGTTGGTGAGAGTCATAGCGGACATGCCAAATTTCCTTAGCCTTCTGAGAAAGTTGTTAGTGGGCTATTTTTAACTATAGTGTCAGCATGGGGGGACCAGGACAGGTGGTTGGTGATCTGGACACTGAAAAACTTGAAGCTGTTGACCCTTTCTACATCATCCCTGTTGATGCAGATAGGGGCATGTTCTCCTAATGACTAACCATGTTTTTGAATTATTCCCAAATCTTCCAGCATCTTGCAACAATTAATAATCAATTTCTTAGCCCAAATGATACAAAGTTGATAAGTGATCCATTAGATTGATATCATATTATCCTCTAAGGCCAGTTATCAAATCTGAGATATATCTGGTCCAAACATCAGCACTAGGGTGAATTTCATGTTTCATTGTTGTCACAAGGCTGTTGACTGTACGATGCTAGAAGGAGAAGTAATTATAATCTTAGAACATAATAAATAAGAGAAATACTTTAGAATGTTTTATTGATATCTCCTTTTAAGTTGCAGCATATTTTCTCAAACCTTCCATTTGCTGAAGCTGAGGAGAAACCATTCAAAATTGGAATATTAGTGCAATAAATTACAACAATGATTAAGGACATTTTTTGCTTTACTTAGATTAAAACAAAGTGGTGGTAGTACACAGCACCTCTTGCATTTCAGATACTAACCAGCCTACTTGCACTGTCTGTCGGAGTGCCAGCATTGAGAGCTTTCTTGATGACATGTTTCAGCTGTGTAGATAAAAGTCAAACTGTACCTCAAGAAAAATATATTGGTTCTGGAGGTTTGAAACACCAGTTTGCACTGGGGCCAAAAGAGTTAATTATGAGGACACATTGCACAGACAAGGCCTGTGTTCCCTAGAGTGTAGGTAGCTCTGATGTCATTACCTAGAGGAGTCATCAACATTCCACCTGAAAACTGGTTAGAGAGTGAGATACACTTGGCAAGGGGGTGATCTGCCTCTTCCTCGTTGATTGCTTGATGGTCACCCGTTCCTTTGCTTGCGCATTAAAGAGCCCTAGGGTGACCACCTCTTGAAATTGCTAAATTCTATTGAGGGCAGATAGAGATGTGTGTCAACCCGAGGAGAATGCAAGGTCAGTGTTAGTTAAACCCAACTTCTTAGCTTGGCCCTGCTTCCCAATTCATCCCTATTGACCAGGACTTAGGGAGTGGGAGAGGGTGATAGAGAGGGGGCCCAGTCTGTGTCTCTCTAGCACTGCTCCTTAAAGCAAAAGAGGTTTTGATAGTTCGATCTGCTGCTTGGCCCTTTTTAATGTCATTTTTATGAAATGCTCCTTTTAGAAATGATCAAATTATTGTTTAGATGTGATTTTTTTTTTGACATTCACATTTAATGTTGTGTCAAACCTTATTTTTCTGGAATTTGTTCATCAGTCCTATCTACTCTCTTCAGACCCCTCATTATTTTGAGGACCTCTATCAAATCATCTTTAAAGACACCAATCCCCAGCTTCTCCCACATCCCAGAATCATTCTGGTGAATCTGTTATGCACACTGTTCAAAACCTTGACATTGTTGCCAAAGTGTGTTGCTAGAGTTGAACAAAATACTCCAATTGAGGCCAAGCCAGTATTCTAACAAGTTCCTCAATTCCTTATTTTTGTTTCAATGCATCTGTTTATAAAATAAAAACAGGAAATGCCCAAAAAGTTCAGCATGTCAGGCAGCATCTGTGAAGAGAGACACAGTTGTCATTGCAGGTCACTGACCTTTTCATCAGAACAGTCCTGGTGAAGCCAAGTCAATCAGGTTGGTGTATCTCACCTGGGACAGGTACTTCCCATTACAGTGGACGGCTCGTAAGATATAGTGTGTCAGAAATGAGGAGCAACGAGAATAACTGTCAGCATCCTTTCAACTGAGCCATTTGGGATGATGCTTAATGAATCGTCATGTTTCCAGAACTTGTAAAGTTAGTCAGCTGTGCAGTTAATTTTGCAAGAACACGATTTCTCATTAATGCTACCACTGAGTGCATCGCTGTCAGAGGTGGATACCTTTGGTATGTTTGCCTAGAGTTTGTACAATACCTTTTTACATTCAATAGTCATTGCAGAGCATTTTGTTGATGTGTTAAGAATAACTCTTCTGCTGCACTGCCCCACACACTTTCTTGCCTTCCTGTCCTTCAATCATAGAATCCCTACAGTGCAGAAGGATGAGCCATTAGGTTCATCAAGTCTGCATTGACCACAATCCCACGCATTTACCTTAGCTAGTCCCTCTGCCACTTAGGGGCAATTTAGCATAGCCAATCCACTTAACCTACACATCTTTGGACTTCTTCCAGGGCTAAAAGACTTAAGTTATGAAGGCAGGTTGCATTCTGTCTGCCCAGTCCATATTCATATGAGTACAGAAGATTAAGAGACAATCTGAGGTGGTTAACATGGTTAAAGGAGTTGAGAGGGATGATAGAAATTCTTTACTCTGGAATCCACAGGAATAACAAGATAACAACAACAATTTATATTTAATGTAAATAAGAGCAAGTGGATATGACTTTAAAATTAGTAGGGATGAAAAGTTACAGCTATAAATGGGGAATTTTCAAAGCTGAGAGGGTTTGGGGTGATTAATAGAAGTCTACAAGATTATATATGGTTACGGGACATGAGTAAGATAAATTGATTTGAAGTTTAGCGAAACAGTAATGTGAGGAAAAAGGTTTTATCTATTCACAGAAATATTTATTGTGGTTTGACACAGAAGTGTGGGATATATTGAATTGCCTGGGGGAGAAGTGTTGGTAGTCCAGAACAAGAAGACATAAAGGACATAAGTCTAAATTTGGAGCGCAGCTGTTCTGGGGTGATGCCTAGAAGAATGTCACACAAAGAGCAGCGAAACTTTGGAATTCTCTCTCCAAAAACCTATTAAAACTGGGGGAAAAAGTTCAAGATTGTTTGTTTGATTTTAGTTAGGAAAGAATAATAAATAATCGCAAGGAGGAGGTGGAATGTTGATGGAGCTTTAAAGATCAACCATGACCTCATTGTTTTAAAGTTTATTTTTTAATGTCACAACTAGACTTACATTAACACTGCACTGAAGTTACTATGAAAATCCTCTAGTTGCCACACTGTGGCGCCTGTTGAGGGAGAATTTAGCATAGCCAATGCACCTAACCAGCACGTCTTTCAGACTGTGGGAGAAAACACGGAGACACAGGGTGAACGTGTAGACTCTGCACAGACAGTGACCCAAGCCAGGAAGTGAACCTGGGTCCCTGGTGCTGTGAGGCAGCAGTGCTAACTACTGTGCCACCGTGCTGCCCTGTGATTGAATGAAGGAATGGGGTCAAGGGGCTAAATGGACTTTACCTGTTCCTGTAAGATGTTAAACTGAGCTCCGCCTCCTGAAATAGATATAAAAGATGCTGTGCCACAATTTGAAAAGAAACATTGGATCTTCTCCCAGTTCCTGGTCAATGTCATCCAGAGTAGATGATCATTTGTCGTGAATCCTACTTGTAGGACCTTGGTTGCTGTTTGCTTACATAACAACAGTTTGTTTTTATTACAGAGGTATCATAGCTGTGTTTCAATGACACTGTTTCCTCTCAGCTCTGATGAATGGTCATCCAGACTTGAAACCTTGGCTCAATTCTCTCTGCACGGATGCTGTCAGACCTGCTGAGATTTTCCAACATTTTCTGTTTTTGTCTCAGATTCCAGCATCCATGGCATTTTGCTTTTGTGGCCAAACGGGCCATCTAAAATGGTGATGTGTAAAGCACTCTGGGACAAATGGGCAAGAACCAAAACGACAGGCTGTAGCCTAAAAGACAGAGATAAACAGGCTGCAAACCAGATGAGTGAATACACAGAATATGGGGTCATCTCCAGGACAAAAAAGACTTTCTTGTCAAACTGGGTTATTTACCAGACATAAGGGTGCCGTAACCCCTTATGTGGAAGGGAGGTCTGTACATGCCTTCAGCATATGCAGACATTGCTGTTGGGGACACACCCAGAGATTGGTGTGGCAGCACCTGATTGGACTTTATCGATCAGGGTGCTCAAACCCTGATTGATTGGTAATGGCCAAAAGGGACGCGAAACCCAACAGGGTATAAAGGGTGCTGCACAACTAAGAATCTCTCTCTCTCTGACCTCACGGATGAGCCACAATACTGGTGACCATCGCCAGCAATAGCCAGCACAAGGAGAGCCACCACACCCGAGAAGGAAGGAAGACCAGAGCCAGAGTGCCAGTCCAGACTAAAGAGGACAACCAAGACCAACGCATGGATAAAGGCCAATATATGCTTGGGTACTTGCCAGTCACGCAAAGTTAAGTCAAGGTCTTGTATTGGACTTGAACTCCAGTATTTTCTGTAAGATAACTTATTGTTGGTTGGATGGGTGATTATTGATTGTGTGTCTTAAATAAATATTGGTTGTACCAACAAGACATCCACTTCTGGTTATTTGCCCACCATACAAGGATTAAAACAGACTGTGTGGCAGACAGAACACTTAACAAACCTTTGTGTTACTTACCATCTTAGCCACATTTTAACTCTGTATTTCTAGAGGAAGTGTGCTTGGGTGAGTAGGTGAGTGGGAGGAAACGGGATGATGAAGAGGGAGAGGAATGTTGGTGCGGGGCATGGAATACTTCCCTATTTTATGTGCCCAATCATCCCTATGTCTAACGTTTACAGCACAGAAGGAGATTTTGGCCCATTGTGTCCACGAAGACCTGACTGCATAAATTCCATTTTCCAGCGCTTGGCCCATATCCCTGGAGTGCAAGTGAATATTTAAATATTTCTTAAATGTGACAAGAGTTTTGAATCAACTGTCGTTTCAGGCCGTGAGGCTCCCTCCACCCTCTGCGTGAAATAGTTTCTCCTCAACTCCCCTCTTAGACCTTTTACCTCCTGACCTTAAATCTCTATTTCTGGTTATTGACCCTTCTGCTAATGGAAGCAGTGCCTTCCTCTCTACACCACCTGTGCCCCTTATAATCTGCTCTGGAACTGACAATTTAGTATCAGGTCAGGTTAGTTTGTATCGTGCTTCCTAACCCACAAGAAGCTGGCTTAAAGCTACCCCAACTCATTTTGCATTCATCGCAAATTGGAAAAGAAGATCTTTGTCAGTATTCAGTCCATAGTTGCTAAGGTTCAATGGCAGTCTCACAATCATATTACACCATTCGGTTCCTTGGCCCCTATTAACATGAATGAAATGTCACAGACTTTTAATTAATTTCCTTCACATTTCAATTAAATGATAAACCCAGTGAGATGTGGATAATTTTGATGTCTTCATCCATAATGCCTTTTGAGAAAGAAATGCATTAATGCTTTGGGTGATGAGCTCAGAGAGGGTTCCTATTACTTGTCTGGTTGATGGAGATTGCAAGTAGTGGACAATTAACCATTCAAAATGGACCAAATTGTGCAGCCGGTCTGAATTTGCATTTTTCAGAGTAAATTGGAATAGGATTGATCAGGACTACCTATATGCAAAAGCTTCTTTGGGATCTGCTGTGTGACTTTGTAAGATTCTAATCACAAGAGTGTGAGCAAGCGAGAGAAACACTCTATTTCTGCTGTGCATAGTAAGGTCTCTTGATTTTATTTTTGTGTTCCTGCTTTTGTACTTGTAATAGAATTAAACTGCTGCGTCGCTTCAGGGTTTGAAATTTACAGGGTACTGCAAGGCCTGGATAGAGTGGACGTGGAGAGGATATTTCCACTAGTAGGAAAAACTAGAACCAGAAGGCACAACCTCAGGCTATAAGGACAATCCTTTGAAACACAGATGAGGAGGAATTTCTTTAACTAGAGAGTGGTGAATTTCTGGTGAAGTGGTGAAGGCTGTGGAAGTCAGGTCATTAAGTGTCTTTTAGAGATAGACATTCTTATTTGATAAGGCGACCAGGGCTTATGGGGAAAAGGCAGGAGAACTGGGATGAGAAAAAAAATCAGCCATGATTGAATGGTGGAGCAGACTCGATGGGCTGAGTGGCCTAATTCTGCTCCTATGTATTAATGAAATCTGAAAATTAACCAGAATATACACATATTCTGGAAATCAGAAACAAGAAGTGATCTTCTGCTGTCACATTATAAAGAAATAAAGACTTAGGTTTCTGTCAAGCTTTTCACAATTGCACGACATTTTAAAAGTGTTTTTCATTCAGTCAAGTAATTCTGAAATTTAGTTACTGTTTTAATGTAAGAAATACGACAGCTAATTTGCACACAATAAGCTCCCACAAAGACAATACAATATATTTTTCTTAATAATGTTTGATGGGGAATAAATATTGGCCCGAGCATTGGGGAGAAGTCTCCTGCTCTTTAAAATAGTGCCGTAGGATCACATCACTTGAGTGGGCAGACAGTATTTGGGGTTAATGTCTTATCTGAAAGATGGTATTGCCGACAGTGTAATGCTCCGTGTAGCGGCAGCTTAGACTTTTGATCTCAGGTCTCTGGAGTGTAACCTGAACCCACAACCCTCTGCCTTCAAGGTAATAGTGTTACACGAACATAGCCAATTACATTGAAGCCATCTCTTTCCGAGCCTCAAGCCTCAGAAAATTCAATCAGAATAAACCAGCAAATCAGAAACGTAAGCGCAGATATTTGCCTAGCTTTCAGGCTGAGATCGGTCGACCTTGGGAAGCCACAACTGATGTTCCATAAATGGCAGGTTGGGTAGTGTGGCCCCTTTAAGGGGTGGGTGTTCATGGGTCATGGGATCCTTCTGGAGCCTATCACATGGAAGCATGAAAACTGTTGCCACTGGGTGTTCAGGAGTGGACCCTGGTAGGAGGAAATCTTGAGTGAGAGCTTGGTCAGTGGAACTAGACCTGTACCTGCATTGATCATAGAATCCCTACATTACAGAAGGAGGCCACCCAGCCCACCAAGTCTGCACCGACCACAATCCCACCCAGGCCCCACCCCCATATATTTTACCTACTATTCCCTCCAACCTACACTTCTCAGGACACTAAGGGGCAATTTTAGCATGGCCAATCAACCTAACCCACACATCTTTGGACTGTGGGAGGAAACCGGAGTACCCGGAGGAAAGCCACGCAGAACAAGGAGAATGTAGAAACTCCACACTGACAGTGACCCGAGCCGGGAATCGAACCCAGGTCCGTGGAGCTGTGAAGCAGCAGTGCTAACCACTGTGCTACCGTGCTACTATTTTTCAAATTCATTCATGAGACATGGTCGTGGCTGGCTGGCCAGCATTTATTGCAGATCCCTAGTTGACCTTGAGAAGCTGGTGGTCCACATATTGTGGGTTGACTCACAATGCTGTTCAGGAGGGAATTCCAGGGTTTTGACCCAGCGACTGTGAAGGAACGGCCGATATATTTCCAAGTCAGGATGGTGAATGGCTTGGAGGGGAACTTGTATATTGTTTACCTTTCCTTCAATCAGTCACTGTTGTGATTCAAGTCTTCCTCATCATAATACCTCACTCTATGCACTGAGGGCAAGATTAAGTTGGCCTACAGTCGCTAACATACAAACAGCTGGAGGGGAAAGGGTGAGTCCCTGAAAGAAAAATGTGCAAGGGATGTAGGAAGTTGTACCAAGCATGGTTGGGTAGCAGTGCCACTGTTTGGGAAAATTAATCCATATAACCCGGAGGCTGGGGACCAGTATGTCAAAAGACTTTGGTATTTTTTCGCAATGAAATAACATCTGAAGAAAATCAGGAAGTTATTTTACTTGCCGTTTGCGGGCAAATATAATCTTGTGAGAAGCCTTACATCTCCAGAGGCACTTGATATGAAATCCTTTGACCAGCTAGTCACCCGAGGGATCACCATAATCCCTGACCCTCCATTATTCAGAGGTATAAATTCCACTCAGCTGTTAGAGATACAGGGGAGGCAGTTTCTACTTTTGTGGCCAAATACTGAGAGTTAGGTCCATCCTCAAGTGACATGAGACATGATCATTTCATAAGTGGGATTAACAGTTTGAACACTCAAAAGAAGCTGCTTGTAAAACTAAAATTTCCCTGGAAAAATTGGCTCAAGCGCCTGAGTGTGCTGGACAAAACGCTTGGAATACCAGTATTGAGGGCCCAGTGATCCCAAGAGAAGAAAGAGTAATTGCCAGCCTCAAGGGTTGATGACTGCTATTGTTTTGCTCCAAGACAGTTGCAAATTTGTTTCAAATGGACGAAAGGAGAGGGAGAAATTAGCATGGCCAATCCATCTAACCTGCGCATCTTTGGATTCTGGGAGGAAAGAGGACTTTGAATAGTGTGGAGGAGCAGAGGGATCTAGGTGTATGTGTACATAGATCCCTGAAAGTTGGGAATCAAGTAGATAAGGTTGTTAAGAAGGCATACGGTGTCTTGGCGTTTATTGGTAGGGGGATTGAATTTAGGAGTCGCAGCGTCATGTTGCAACTGTACACAACTCTGGTGCGGCCGCACTTGGAGTATTGTGTGCAGTTCTGGTCCCCACATTACAGGAAGGATGTGGAGGCTTTGGAGAGGGTGCAGAGGAGGTTTACCAGGATGTTGCCTGGTATGGAGGGGAGGTCCTATGAGGAGAGACAGAGGGATTTGGGGTTGTTTTCGCTAGAAAGAAGGCGGCTAAGAGGGGACCTTATTGAAACATATAAGATGATTAGAGGCTTAGATAGGGTGGATAGTGATAGCCTTTTTCCTCGGATGGAGAAAGCTAGCATGAGGGGGCATGGCTTTAAATTAAGGGGGGGTAGTTATCGGACGGATGTCAGGGGTAGGTTCTTTACCCAGAGGGTGGTGAGGGATTGGAATGCCCTGCCTGCTGCAGTTGTGGATGCGCCTAGTTTGGGGACGTTTAAGAGATCCGTGGATAGGTTTATGGACGAAAAGGGATTGGTTTAGATTAGTGGGTCATTGTTTTTTAAAACTGGTCGGCGCAACATCGTGGGCCGAAGGGCCTGTTCTGCGCTGTAATGTTCTATGTTCTATGTTCTATGGAACCGAAGCACCTGGAGGAAACCCATACGGACATGGAGAGAACGTGCAAACTTTACACATAGCCAGCCAAGCCTGGAATTGAGCCCGGGTCCCTGGTGCTGTGAGGCAGCAATGCTAATCACTGTGCCACCGTGCCACAGTGCTGTGGGTCTGCATCATGTGAGATTCAGCAAAACCTCGGCAAAGTTAGCAACCTTTATGGACGAGGTGCTGAAGTTATTGGGCATGACGTCAATACTGGTGTCTTGCTAGCACCAGTCTGTTCAGCATCCCCTGATGGTGGTGAAAGGACAGAAGCCCAACCTTTTGGAATGAGACTAGTCAAAGCAAATGATGTTGAACTGGCTGGAAATATTCAGCACCACAGATGGAATTTTTCAAGGGCTCTTGTGTACATGTTTTCAGAGAGCTGGAGTGCATACAGGGAGTAAAGGCCACAATTTACATGAACTTTGGGTCAACGACAACATTCCCTCATACTCTCTTCCGCCTTCCGTTGGGAAAAAGATACAAAAGTCTGAGGTCATGTACCAACCAACTCAAGAACAGCTTCTTCCCTGCGGCTATCAGACATTTGCATGGACCTACCTTGCAATAAGTTAATCTTTCTCTACACCATAGCTATGACTGTAACATTACATTCTGCATTCCTTCTCTATGAACGGTAGCTTTGTCTGTGTAGCGTGCACGAAATGACACTTTTCAAAGTATACTAACACATGTGACAATAAATCAAATCAAAAGTTTTAGAGACCGACCTGTCCCTTATGCCCTACATCAAAAAGTTAAGGTGGACTTGAAGATATTGGAAGACCGAGGGATTATTAAAGCCAATAGTGCTAAAACCAGGCTGAACAGTGAGGATTTGCAGCAATCAAGCTGACCGTAAACAAAGCTGCTTAAATAGACATCTTATCCCCAGGATAAACTGGCAGGAGGCCTTAAGTACATTAAATTGGATTAATTCTTGTGTAACAACAGCTTGAGCTGGAAGAAGACTTGAGGAAGTGTGTCACCATTATACGCATAAAGGCTTATTCCATTATATGAGACAATCTTTCGACATTTCATCTGCTTGCGCTATCTTTCTTGGAAAGAATCCTGCAAGAGGCCACTAGAGTGGTCGTGAATCTGGACAAGGTCATCAGAACAGCACGGAGTCAATTTAGAGAAGCCCTCAAAAGATTCAAAGGAGCTGTTTGCCTGAAAAGAGAAAAATGTATTTTTCAGGCAGATGAGGTCAGATACTTAGAATTCTGAGTCAATGCAAAATTATTTCACCTAACAGAAGAAAAAGTAAAGGCAGTAAAAGAGGTCCCTCCACTGAAGAATGTAACAGAGTTGAAGTCCTTAGGGATGATCAACTATTATGTCTGTTTTTTTCCCCAACTTGTCCACCATTTTGGCACCATCTTCTAAAAAACATCAATGTTGGTAATGGGAAGATGCCCAGAGGAAAGCCTTTGAACAAATAAAACAGGCTCTGCGATCATCTACCTTACTTGTTCATTTTAACCCAGGCAAACAGACCATAGTGATGTGTGATACATCGTGTTATGGCATAGGGGCCGTACTTGCCCATGCGATGGAACATGGCATGGAGCGACCTGTCACTTTTGCTTTCAGGACCTTGTCTGATGCCGAATGGAGGTACTCGCAGATAGAGCCTTGCAGTTATACTCGCTGTTAAAAGTTTCATCAGTATGTGTGCAGCTGCCACTTCAGATTGTAAGTTGTTGCTAGGGCTATTCCCTGAAGACAAACCAGACCTGCCAATTGCATTGGTTGGGCCTTACTGTTAGTTGTGTGCAGCTACACGTTTCAGCACAGTTCAGGGACACAGATCTCCGTTGCTGATGCTTTAACTTGGCTCCTACCTCTCTTTGCCTCCTGTTCTACAGGAGATAGTCCTTCCTCTGAATTTTTTTGACGCTCTGCCCATTTCGTCGGCCCACATCAAGATGTGGACCCAGAGGGAATCCAGTCCTTTCAAAAGTTAAGAGAATGATTTCAACCGGCTGGCAATTTGATAAATCAGAGCACATCCAGCTCTATTTGCAGTGCAGGGATGAAAACCAACTGTGAAGAAGGGGTGCTTTTGTGGCAGAGACAAGTGTAAGTACCACCCCTGGGCGCTAGCTACTTCTCCAGGAGTTGCAAAGTGTTGGCCAGGAGCTACATTTAGTGGCCAGAAATTGACAAGGAGATAAAGGATGTGGCCAACTCTTTCCAACATTGTCAAAGGCTTTTGGCAATGTCTCACATAGCAGACTACTATGTAAAGTTAAAGCACATGGAATTGCAGGTTATGTCTTGTAGTGGATAGAAAGCTGAGTTGGCAGATAGGAAGCAAAGATTTGGCATAAATGGGTCATTTTCTGATTGGCAGTCAATAATTAGTGTTGTTCCACAGGGATCTGTGCGAGGACCTCAATTGTTCACATTATATATTAATGATTTGGAAGAGGGAACTGAATGTATTATCTCCAAATTTGCAGATGATACAAAGTTGGGTGGGAGGGTGATGTGTGAGGAAGATGCAGAGATGCTTTCGTGTGATTTGGACAGGCTGAATTTGTGGGCATCTGCATGGCAGATGTTGTGTAATGTGAATAAATGTGAGGTTATCCACTTTGGTCTTAATAATAGGAAGACAGATTATTACTTGAATAGGTGTAAATTGTAGATATTGTACAGACAGTAGGGTATGGCCTTTTATATCTCCCAGATATTAATAGAAATTTTTTGACTACGGGATCTGGGTAAAATGCCCATTGAGTGTTATATTGACAATAAATCCCTTTGGGAAAATGTGCACTCCACAAAAAGTGTAAATAAGAAAAGTTAAGGATTGACATAGCCAGCTTAAAGCAGATGTTGGATAAAGGGGAAATACCAAAAATTAAATGGGTCGATAGCAGCTATCAGTTATCTGACTGTTTTACTAAGGGGCCAGTTCAAACAAACTTTTGGACATTATTAAGGAAGGGTGTTTCTTTCTGTGAAAATATTCTTTTTTCTTTTCAAGAAATGTATTTAAAAAGAGAGAGAAAGGAGAAACAGTTTTTTTGTGTTTTCTGTGGAAAACCAATATTCATCAAAATATTTTTTTTCCCTCCAAGGAAGGGGCCACTGTTGGGAATGGGTTAACAGACCTTGCAATTAAGTCCTAATATGCTGTCAATTATTCAATAGAAGTCACTGATATATAAAGGGTTCTCAGGTGGCTCTATTCTGTTGGTGGAGAATTGTGTGCAGATCAAAGAAATAAAGGTATCTTATGAAGAAAGAGAACTGAGAGGCTCAAAACAGGCAGGTCTGTCATGTGAGGAGAAAGTAAGGATTAGGATTATATTCACTGGAGTTCAGAAGAGTGAGAGGGGATCGCATAGAAATTTATAGAATTCTAACAGGGTTAGACAGGGTAGAATCAGAAGAAATGTTCCCAATGGCAGTGGACTTCTGAACTAGGGGTCATAGTTTGAGGTTAAGGGTTAGAACTGAAGTGAGGAGAAATTTCTTCACCCAGAGGGTAGTGAATGTGTAGCATTCACTCCCATAGAAAGTAGTTGAGGCCAAAACATCTCTGATTTCAAAAAAAAATTGGACATGGCTCTTGGGGCTAAATGGATCAAGGGATATGGGGGGAAGGGGAGATCAGGATATTGAGTTCGATGATCAGCTTGGATCAAAATGAATGGTGGAGCAGGCTCAAAGGGCTGAATGGCCTCCTTCTATTTCTAGTTTCTATGTGTCTAAATGCAGTGGACCCTTTTTCCTGCAGTAAACTTACATTCCTGGGGGTGGCCCAGCCACCCTTGGACAAGGCTCCACATTGAATTTTCTCGCCTTTCGTGGAGCTAATGTTTTTGGTGCTGGTGGATGCCCACTCGAAGTGGCTTGATGTGCAAATCATGTGCTCCACAAGCTCGTCAGCCACTGTAGACAAGCCATGGCACATTGTCACAATTTGTGGCGTTCCAGAAGGAATCGTGGCCAAAAATGGCACCGCTTTATAGCTGAAAGCTTTCAGCACTTTGTCAGAACAAGCAGCATCTGACATATACGCGTGTCTTCTTTACCACCCCACTTCCAATGGTTTGGCAGAAATGGCAGTACAGACATTCAAAGTATCAATGGGGAAACAGTCTACCAGACCACTGCCACTCTGGCCAACTTCCTACTCCTATAATACCACCCACCCATGCTATGACAGGGGTTACACCAATTTGAATTACTGATGGGTCAACAATGCCTGAGAACCCACCTTGATCTCATTTTCCCAAATTTGACAGGGATGGTGGAGGATAAGCGGGCCATTAGCACTGGGCACCAGCAATGCATTGGTAACTGGTTCGTTTTGTACCTATGTTTAAGGAAATAGATTTTTTTTAAAAGAACAAATCCTATCCCCTGAGGAAGAGAATTGACTATCAATTGACTCAAATAAACACTATTTTGCTGCACGCTTTACAAATTAAAGCTGACACAAAGGACTATTATGATTCAGTTTTTTGACCCGAACAACTTGGTTTTTGCCTGGAACTACGGTGGGGCCATTTTGGCTTCCTGGTAAGATGATTCGAAAGACTGGCCCAATGTCTTTATTGGCCCTCAGGGCTGCAAAGCACATCAATCACATCAGAAGGCAGGAAGCTGCAGCCCCTGCTGCCAGTCATCACATACTCTCCTTTCGCACTCTGCAGTAATGAATCACACAATGTCCCCGTGCAAAATCCCCATTGATTTGTTCACAAGACCCTTAAAGGAGCTGACTACTACACTATTATTTAAAAAAAAAGCTATCACAGGGCACCCGGATAATCAAGCAGAGCCAATGCGGTTTTGTGAAATGAAAGTCATGTTTAACCAACATACTGGAGTTTTTTGAAAAGTGCTGTGGATAAAGGGGAACTGGTGAGTGTACTTTTCCTAGATTTCCAGAAGGATGAAGTACTTCATCAAATACTGTCGTGGAAAATAAAATTTCATGGTAGGGAGTTAATATATTGGCATGGATAGAAGATTGGCTGGTTAGCAGGAAAGAGAGTTGCATAAATGATTCTTTTTCAAGTTGGCAAGATGTAATGAGTGCCAGGGATCAGTATTGGAACCTCAAACTGTGTATATGAATGACTTGGATGAAGGGTATGGTTGCCAAATTTACTGGTGATACAAAAATAGGTAAGAAAAATCATGAAGTGGACATAAAGAGGCTACAAAAATATGTCAATAGCTTAAATGAGTGGACAAAGATCTGGAAAATGGAGTATATGTAGGAAAATTTGAAATGATCCATGATGGTAGGAAGACTAAATAAATACATATTATCTGAATGGTGAGGGAATACAGAGCTCTGCGATGCAGAAGGATTTGGGTGTCTTAGTGCATGAATTGCCAAAGACTGGTGTGCTGATATAGCTGATAATTAAGAAAGTTAATAAAATGTTATCATTTATTGCAAGGGCAATTGAATACAAAAGTAGGAAAATTATGTTTCAGTTATTGTGATTTGATTTGATTTATTATTGTCACATGTATGAGCATACAGTAAAAAGTATTGTTTCTTGTGCACTTTACAGACAAAGCACACCTTTCATAGAGAAGGAAATGAGAGAATGCAGAATGTAGCGTTACAGTCGTAGCTAGAGTGCAGAGAAAGATCAACTCAATGCGAGGTAGGTCCATTCAAAAGTCTGACGGTGGCAGAGAAGAAGCTGTTCTGGTCAGATTTTTGTATCTTTTTCCTGACGGAAGAAGGTGGAAGAGAGAATGTCCAGGGTGTGTGGGATCTTTAATTATGCTGGTTGCTTTGCCGAGGCAGGAGGAAGTGTAGAGAGAGTCAATGGATGGGAGGCTGGTTTGCATGATGGATTGAGCTTCATTCATTACCTTTTGTAGTTTGTTGTGGTCTTGGGCAGTGCAGGAGCTGTGATACAACCAGAAAGAATACTTTCTATGGTGCATGTGTAAAAGCTGGTGAGAGTCGTAATGGATATGCCAAATTTCTTTTGTCTTCTGAGAAAGTAAATGTGTTGGTGGACTTTCTTAGCTACAGTGTCGGCATGGGAGGTCCAGGACAGGTTGTTGGTGATCTGGACACCTAAAAACCTGAAACCCTCAACCCTCAACCCTTTCTATTTTGTCTCCGTTGATATAGAGAGGGGCATGTTCTCCTCTACGTTTCCTGAAGTTGATGACAATCTCCTTTGTTTCGTTGACATTGAGGGAGGGATTATTGTCATCGCACCAGTTCACCAGATTCTCTATCTCCCTCCTGTATTCTGCCTTGTCATTGTTTGAGATTCGACCCACTATGGCGGTGTCATCAGCAAACATGAAAAACGAGTTGGAGGGGAACTTGGCCACAGAGTCAGAGACATATAAGGAGTTTGGTAAGGGGCTGAGGACACAGCTTTGTGGGACACTGATGTCATGGATAATCGTGTTGAGGAGGTGTTGTTACTTATCCTTACTGATTGTGGTCTGTGAGTTAGGAAGTTCAGGATCCAGTCACAGATGGAGGAGCCGAACCCCAGGCCACCGAGTTTGGAGATGAGTTTTGTAGGAACTCATTTATACAAGACATGAATGAGGCCACGTTTGGAGTACTGTGTATAGAATTGGCCACCTTATTTAAGGAAAAATGTAAATGCTTTGGAACCAGTTCTGAGAAGGTTTCTCAGTCTAATCCTGGTATGGGTGGGTAGTCTCATGCAGAAAGGTTGGAAGGGTTAGGCTTCAATCCACTGGAGGTTAAAAGAGTAAGAGGCAACTCTATTGAAATATATAATTGAATACAAAAAATACCCTTTAAAGGTCATGTGAACCAATCAATAGGGATTGTGCGCAGGGACAGCGTGTGATTTATTATCACAGAGTATGAAAGGACAGTACGTAATGACTTATTGCGGGGGCTGCAGCTTCCTGCCTCCTGATGTGATCAATGTGCGTTACAATCACGAGGGGTCTCGGCAGGGTGGATGTTGAGAGGATGTTTCCTCTTGTGGGAGAATCTAGAACAGTTTAGAAATAAGGGGTCACCCATTTAAAACAGCAATGAGGTAAAAGAAAATTCTCTCTGAGGACTGAGAGTCTTTGGAACTCACTTCCTGAAAAGGCTGGTGGAAGCAGAGCCTTTGAATGTTTGTAAGGCCGGAGCGGACGGATTCTTGGTTTGCAAAGGCGCGATAGATCAGTGGGGGGTAGGTGTGATGGAGATTTGAGGTACTATCAGATCAGCCATGATCTTATTAAATGGCTGAGGCAGGCTCGAAGGGCCAAATAGGCTAATCCTACTCCTTAGTTGTATGTTCTTATGAGTTGCCTCAGACTGACTAGCTTTAAAGGGGAACTAGATGGATATTGCTGAGAAAAGCAATTAGACTTGTAGAGATGATAATGACAATCTTACTTTCATGGACGGGAGAGCAATGAGCTCAGGGGATGTGGGCAGCGCTGGCATCTACTGCCCATCTCTGACTTCCATTTCAGAGGGCATCTGAGAGTCAACCGCATTGCTGTGGATCTGGAGTTACAGGCAGGCCAGACTGGGTAAGAATGGCAAATTTCCTTCCCTAGAGAATGTTGGTGAACTAGGTGGGTTTTCTGTAATTGTTAATGGTCTCATGGCCATCGTTAGATTTCGAACTCCAGATTTTTCTTTTTGTTGAATTCAAATTTCACCATTTGCCACGGTGGGTTTCGAACCCGGGTCCCTGGATTTTGTCCTAGGTCTCTGGATTACTAGTCCAGTGACATACCACCATGCTTGTGCATCATGTTACTTAAACTAGGAACTCAACAGGCATGGTTGGATTTTTGATAGGCATGTTTATTAAGATTCATGGAACCCAGGTAGGTAAATGGTTAAAATACAAATTAACAATCATGGGAACAGGATTAAGAAGCTGAATGATGTCCTCACCTTACTTGATCCGATAATCATACATAGATTCCAGTTGGATTGAGCTGGACAGGGCAAATTGTCTTTTTGTCCTCTGTGTTCTGTTGCGCCTATTGAAGTTTTGTACATGAAATGTCACAGATGCAGTGAAAATGCTGGTTTCTCAATGGATCTCAGTGACACTATACTACTTTTCTTGTCAACAAATGATTTGCCAGCCACACACACACATTTTGACTCTCACTTGCTGCTTTGAAGTGTCCTTCCATCAACAGGTCTCAGACAGGAAGTCTCCATCCATCATAACCACAAGATATCAAATGTATTAAGGCTGGGGGTGGGGGTGAGCTAAGATGGACTTGTATTCAGCATTGTTGAATGGCAGACAAGAAGGTGGCATTAGCTGCTCCTTTTTGGGATTTTTCTTTAAAGTTTGAAGTTAAAGTTTATTTATTATTGTCACAAGTAGGCTTACATTAACACTGCAATGAAGTTACTATGCAGATTCCCTACTTGCCACACACCAGCGCCTGTTTGTGTACACTGAGGGAGAATTTAGCACGGCCAATGCATCGAACCAGCACGTCTTTCACACTGTGGGAGAAACCCCACACAGACATGGGGAGAATGTGCAGATTCTGCACAGACATTGGCCCTAGCTGCTAACCACTCTGCCACTGTGCTGCCCTTTGTTACTCTAAATTTGAAAGTGGGGGAGGTGGTGTCAGAGAAGAGGAAATACTTTTCATTTTTATTTCATGACCAAAAGGCATCAGAGTCTGGTCTCACTTAGAAAGTTTACAGCATGCTTTATTCTTTCTGTGTGGAGAATGCAGTGTTACTTCAACATGATGTGGACATCTGCATGACAAATGCTACATATTGTGGATAAATGTGAGGTTAAACACTTTGGTATCCATAATAAGATGACAAATTATTACTTGAATGGGTGCGAATTGAGAGACGTGGATACTCAATGAGACCACAGAGTCCTCACGCGTCAATCGCTGAAAGTAAGTGTGTACGTACAGCAGGCAGTGAAGAAGGCAAATGCTATGTTGGCCTTCATAGCAAAAGTATTTGAGTATAGGGATAGGGATGTTTTGCTGCAATTGTATAGGATGTTGGTGAGGCCAAGTCTGGAATATTTTGTGCAGTTTTGGTGTCCTTATCTGAAGAAGGATTTCCTTGCAATAGAGGGAGTACTGCGAAGACTTACCAGATTCCTGGGATGGCAAGTCTATCATATGAGGAGAGATTAAGTCAATTAAAATTATATTCAGTGGAGTTTAGAGAATGAGGGGGGATCTCATAGGAACTTATAAAATTCTAACAGGGTTAGACAGGGTAGATTCAGAAAGAATGTTCCTGATGGTAGGGGAGTCCAGAACTTGGGGTCATAGTTTGACGATAGGGGGTAAATCTTTTAGAACTGAGGTGAGGAAGTATTTTTTCACCTAGAGGGTGGTAAACGTGTGGATTTCACTACACAGAATGCAGCTGAGGCCAAAACATTGTCTAATTTCAAGAAGAAATTGGATATAGCTCTTCGGGCAGAAAGGATCAGGGGATATGGAGGAAGGGGGGATGAGGAGATTGAGTTCAATAATCAAAATGAATGGTGGAGCAGGCTGAAAGGCCTGGATGACCTCCTCCTGCTTCTATTTTTTATGTTGCTTCCTGAGGTCGGTTAACCTTAAATGCACCTTAAATTTTCCCGTGACATCACACAAGATGGAAGTCCGAAAGCATCTGCATTACGAGTGGGCGTTCATCTCATCTTCTGTGCACAGGTGCCAATGAGTCTTGTATTCTCAATACAGCCCTCCTCGTCGTGCCTGCACGTTTCCTGTGTGGTGGCTGAGTGCTGTTCCCAGAAACTCTGATTCATTGCTTTCCACCCAGTCCTCCCACTGATCTCCGTGCGACTTCCCCCTCCTCCACCAAGGCACATCTGTCGACTGCAGTCACACCACAGAGCTAATGCTAATATGTAGGAGCTAGTCAAAACTCAAAACCCCTATCACAATTAGCATTAAGTCCGTAAAGACCTTAGTAGGGAAAATTAGCTGTCCCCACTCACTCCTTAAAAGTGCGATGCCTGCAGAAAAAGAGAAAGAGGTGTGCTATGGGTTATGAATTCAGTGCTGACAATTTGATTGTTGATGCATGACTCTTGTTATATTCTGGTCTATAACTCACCATCAGCCACTCAACCTCTCAGTTTGGAATATAAGTCCAATAGGATGAAGGAGGGGGTTGGAACGTGAAGCAAGCTCCAACTTCCTATCGTTATATAAGGGAGAATGCTGCTAGAAAGCATCTGGAGGTTGAGTGATTACAGGACGGGGTTCAACTGTCGTATCACCCAGCCGAGTCTCTCACTGGGGTTGGTTTCAGATCTGGGCTTCCCCCAGATCTCTAGTGCTTATGCCCACAGTGTCTTAACCTTGTGTTTGCGAACTATTTGAGTACGGACGGCATCCTGAGGATGTACAGTTCTGCCCTGCCCCGATCATCATACATTTGCACCAACTGTCAGCAGGAACCAGGACTGATTTTCTCCCCTGGCTCCCTGAGTTACTCCCTTTACCCACCATTGATACCTTTGACCTACAAGATTGGGGTCACTTTTGCGGCGTAGAAACAGTTTTTTAGGTGGGAGAAAAGCGTTGGTCCATAGGAATTGCCAGGCGAGACTCAAACAAGCATCTAACTAGTTCACTTTCTACCATCCTGGCAGTCTCCTGGTACAATAACAAAGGAGTTGTTGATAACCATAGCTATCAATCTCCGCCAATGAATCTACAACATACCCATATACGAAGTGAGGAAATCACCGATGATGATGAACTTTGGAAACCTAGGTCTAAATTTCAGGGGATGTTGGCATCACTGCACGGGCCAGCGTTATTACCCATTCCTAATTGCCCTTCAACTGAGTGGTTTGCTAGGCTATTTCAGAGACATTTAAGTGTCAACCGCGTTGCTGTGGATCTGGTGTGGCGTATAGGCCAGACCAGGTAAGGGTAGTTGATTTCCTTCCCTAAAGGGCTTTGGTGAACCAGATGGGGTTTTAATGACAATCAACAATGGATTTCATGGCCATCATTCAACTTTTAATTCCAGACTTTTATGGAATTTAAAATTCACCATCTGCCTTAATGGGATTTGAACCCAGGTCCCCAGAGAATTACCCTGGGGCTCTGGATTACTAGCCCAGCAAATTTACTTGTTCCAAAGTTGTTACACTTACCATACATAATGTCACAAGTTACTCATACATTGCATCTCAACAAGTTTAATGAAAGAAATGTATCTAATAAAGACCTAGTCCATCTATTTGCAACATTCTTTAGTGTATTTCTATGAACCATGAATCCCATTTCTGGGCTCAAACTAGGAATTATTTAGTTCCGTCTTGCAAGTTGTTAAAGTTTCTAGTTCCTCTCATAGTGTTGACAATCTGTTCAGTATACTTACAACCCTTTTTCGTAAAAGCTAAGTTTCTCCTCCAGCTCTTGCACTTTGAAAGTATTGTTCACGCAGGGACCCACAGACAACAAATACTGCAATGTTGAACGACTGAAACAAGCACTCCTGTTTCAGCGTGAGGCTGGGACTGCCACTGATGAAAGTTAGAAGCCCTACTTTTTATAAAGAGAGGGAGTGACTGCTGTAATGGAAGGGATTTTTACCATTGGGCATCTACCATGGAGTTCCCCATGAGCTGTCTGTGTGCTGATTCATAGTATTGTTCGAGGAAAACACTCTGTGTGCCTCTCCCTCTCCCTTGCTGACACATGTTTTGATATGTTCTGGTTTGAAATAACACAACTGATCTAATATAGATATTCAGGTTGGAGAGGGCAAACTGAGTGAGAGAGAAAGCAAGAAAGGGAGAGGAAGTTTCCAACTTTAGTGCTCCTTACAAGGCATCGTTGTATCGACAACTTCTGTGATATCATTGCGGGAGCAGGAGGCGCATGGAAGGAACCAAAAAGGGAAATCACCGCGATTTGTGTGTGCGGTCAGGTTTTTTTCTCGTTTCGAAAATGAGAAATAGATCAAAAAGATTCTTGATGTTTGAGTCACTGTTAAAGTAAAAATATCTAACCTGAAAGATAGGGGCGGAGGAAAAAATTTTGACAAAAATGCTGGTTTTTAATGCCGAATTTAGTAGTTTGAACTTTTCCCGGAGGCGGCTAAACTGAGGGGGGGAAACAAGTATCCGGACTGAAATTTTTTTTTCTGAATGACTCAATGATAAACTACATTTGTAGGAGCGTCTGTTACGAGGCAGGTGTTAGCTGCTATTTACGAATCGCTGTTTTAATAAACAGACTGCAGTATTGTGCTCGGTACCTTATCAGCTCAACCTGGCAGGTGGCATCTCATGGTGGGGCATGGTTTCACTGGCAGTGGTAGGTACCACTGTCATGCCAACTGTCCCACTCCCAACCTCCACCAACTGTAAGAAGTCTCACCACACCAGGTTTAATTCCAACAGGTTTATTTGGAACCACGAACTTTCGGAGCCCTTCATCAGCTGAGTGTGGAGCAGTGCGCCGAAAGATCGTGATTCCAAATAAACCTGTTGGATTTTAACCTGGTGTTGTGTGACCTCTTACTGTGCTTACCCAGGTCCAACACCGACATCTGCAGATCATGTAACCAACTGGATTATCCAACTACCCAGGAAACTTGCTTCCTCAGTTCAATACACCTGCGTCCCCTCCCAGTTCCTTGGTACAAGTGCAGATCAATTGCTATGCCCGAAAGACTGTCATTATTTATTTTGATTGGATTTGATTTGATTTATTATTGTCACATGTATTGGTATACAGTGAAAAACATTGTTTCTTGTGCGCTATACAGACAAAGCATACCGTACATAGAGAAGGAAAGGAGAGAATGCAGAATGTAGTGTTACAGTCATAGCTAGGGCGTTGCGAATAGAGCACTGTTAGAAACGGTGACACAGTGGTTAGCACTGCAGCCTCACAGTGCCAGGCCCTGGGTTCGGTTCCCAGCTTGGGTCAATGTCTGTGCAGAGTTTGTACATTCTCCCCGTGTCTGAGAGGGTTTCCTCCGGGTGCTCTGGTTTCGTCCCACAGTCCAAAGACGTGCTGGTTAGGTGCATTGACCATGCTAAATTGTTCCTTAGTGGAGTGGAACAGGCGCTGGAGTGTGGTAACCAGGGGATTTTTACAGTAACTTCATTGTTGTGTTAATGTAAGCTGACTTGTGACAGTAATAAATAAATTTTAAAAGAATTAGAATAGAGTTTTAGAAACATACAACAAGAACATCACAGAACCCTACAGTGCAGAAAGAGGCCATTCGGCCCATCGAGTCTGCACTGACCTCAATCCCACCCAGGCCCTACCCCCATATCCCTACATATTTTACCCGCTACTCCCTCTAATCTATGCACCTCAGGACTCTAAGGGGCAATTTTAGCAAGGCCAATCAAACTAACCCGCACATCTTTGGACTGTGGAAGGAAACCTGAGCACCTGGAGGAAACCCACGCAGACATGAGGAGAATGTGCAAACTCCACACAGACAGTGACCCGAGCCGGGAATCGAACCCAGGTCCCTGGAGCTGTGAAGCAGCAGTACTAACCACTGTGCCACCGTGCCACCCCAAAGACATTAAAGAAGATGTAATTAGAGGGTCTGCTGGGCACAGCTTGCAAGAAGTTATCTCGCTCCGGCACCATCTCCAATTTCTTCTTTTGGAAAGGCCAGGTCAGTCAATTATAGCATTGGCTTTGAATCCTTCCTAAGCCTGCAAGACCCAGCACGTGGCTGCTTAAACACTTCAGCTGAAATAGTGAACAAAAGAAATCTTCCTGCCTTACTTACGCTGCTGTCAACAAACGCTAACCAGAGGACGTCCCCCCCCCCAGGGCACCGAGAAAAACAATAGCAACTCAGCCAATGGTCACCTCATTGAATACACTCGATCAGACCTGGGACACACTTCAATTGCTTATCCAGAGCTGTCTTCAGATTCTCCAGCTAAGCCAAAACATTTTACAGCTACTGAGCTGCTTCTGTCACTGTTGGAATATAGGAAACACTGCAGTTAAATTGTGCATGGCAAGCTGCCACAAATAGCAATGTGATACTGACCAGTTTTCAGTGATGTATGTTCATAGAATCAGTACAGTGTAGTAGGAGGTCATTTGGCCCATTGAGTCTATACGACTCTTCAGAAGAAAATCCCCTTCCCTGTCCCTGTAAACGCACACATTTATCTTGTTAATTCCCCCCAATCCACACATCTTTGGACACACAGAGGCGATTTAGCATGGCCAATCCACCTAACCTGCTCAGTTTTGGACTGTGGGAAGAATCCGGAGGAAACCCATGCAGACACAGGGAGAACGTGCGAACTCCACACAGACAGTCGCCCGAGGCCGGAATCAAACCCGGGTCCCTGATGCTGTGAGGCAGTGGTGCTAACCACAGTGCCACCCCCTTTTTGAAGGATCCTTTATGAAGGATAAATATTGACTGAGAGCTGCCCAGCTCTTTGAAACTGCAACAAGAGATTTAACTGACACCGGGCTTCAGATTAACATCTCCAAGGAGAAGGCAGCAGAGTGGCACAGTGCTTAGCACTGCTGCCTCATGGTGTCAGGGACCTGGGTTCGATTATAGCTTGAGTCACTGGAATCTGCAAGTTCTCCCCTGCATGGGTTTCCTCCGAGTGCTCCAGTTTCGTCCCACAGTCTGGTTAGGTGCATTGGCCTTGCTAAATTTTCCCTTAATATACCTGAATAGGTGCCGGAGTATGGCGACTGGAGGATTTTCTCAGTAAATTTATTGCACTGTTAAGCCTGCTTGTGACAATAACGAATAAACTTTAACAAACAGCTCTAAGAGTGCAGCATTCCCTTTGGAATTTTAATTCATACTCGGGACTCGGGCACACAACCTCCTGCTTCAAAGGCATGTGTAAAGTAAAGTAAAGTTTATTTATTAGTCACAAGTAGGCATACATTAACCCTGCAATGAAGTTCCTGTGAAAATCCCCTAGTCGCCACACTCCGGCACCCATTCGGCTTTGCTGAGGGAGAATTTAGTATGGTCAATGCATCTAACCAGCATGTCTTTCAAGCCGTAAGAGGAAATCGGTGTGTTAACCATGGAGCCACAGCTGACACTAATGGCTGTGTATCACAGCGTAATTACTCACAGAGCTTGCTCGGAAGTCTTTGCTATAGTATTATTGTTGTCACTATCTTCTTTAATGGGGGGGTCAGAAGCGTTTAGACCTTATCTGTTTTCTATTCTGGTACAGCAGGAAGTAGAGACTGAGCTCATTGACGATTTTCGAGAAGGAAAACACTGAACAGAAAATGACCATCTGAAACCCAGGCTGCACCTGCCTTCGCATTACCGTGCTTAAAGTGATAATGAGTGCACACCAAGATGAGTAGTATATTGCTTCTTACTAAAGTGAAGTTTGTGTGTGCAGGAAAAACAAAAAGTGTGGTTTCCCTGAATGAGAAGTGGGTAATTCTACAAATAGGAAGTTATTATATATAGAACCAGAATTATTCTATTTTTAATTTTTAAATAAGCATTTTTCTAAAAACATGTTTTCTTCAAAATCCTCCCTTTGAGAGGTCCATCATTAAGTACTTGGATTCTTGTGTGAATGCTCCCTTGGGTTAATGAGCAGGACACCTCTCCCCATCTCCAGCACTCCCACTTTCCTCAGCCTCTGTCAGATAGCTGTGAAAAATAGCCAACTATGTAAGCTGTTGGGCGCCTGTTCTATGAATCGTAATTATTTGTTATGGAGTGTTAGTCGGTTGCTCCAGAACTGATCCTTTTCTTCTTGGACTCCAGTTCTTCATCCTTCCAGCTGGAGAGAGGCACAGAGCAGACAGCAGCCCTCCTCTGTCTCAGTTGGATGGATCTGACAGATTGTGAAATCCAGTGCCCTTCCTATCAGTTGATGTTTTGCCTGTGCGCAATGTTATCTGGACGGGTAGCACAACTGAGGTAGCCAGGAGTCTAGGCAGATCCAACGCCCATGGAGCAGGACAACGAGTCGAGGCCAAAGGAGCAGATGAAGATCCAGTGAGCGTGACAAAGTATCAAGGTCCAAAGAGCTAGATACTGTCAAGGTGGAAAAGAATAAGAAAAGGGGAATAATATAAAATCAAGAGGTGATGGATAGTGATTACTAAGGGATGAATTTCTATGGGGTTTTCATGCCATTTCACTAAACCTTTGATTGGAGAGCACCACAACCACTGTGTAAAGTCAATCGATATCAGGAACTCTAAAATTCCTGTGTTGGGAAGGAAAGGTTGAGATAACTTCCAAAGTACTGGAGACTGTGAGCAAGAATGCGCTATAGTAGAGGATGAATTGTCATGAGGCTGCTGGGAGGAACACTTGTATGAAAGATGTCTACAACGCCAGGGTCCTGAGTTCAATTCCCAGCTTGGGCCACTGTCTCTGTGGAGTTTGCATGTTCTCCCTGTGTCTGGGTGGCTTTCCTCTGGGTACTCCAGTTTCCTCCCACAATCCAAAGATGTGCAGGTTAGGCGGATTGGCCGTGCTAAGTTGTCCTTTGGTGTCCAGGGATGTGCAGATTTGCTAGGTTAATCATGGTAAATTGTGGGGATAGGGAAGGGAAGTGGGCCTAGGTAGACTGTCCTTTTAAAGGTCAGTGCTGACTTGATGGGCCAGATGGCTTTCTTCTGCACTGTAGGGACTCTATGGGATTTCATGATGTTTGTACCTACAGCTTGAGAGCAAAAAAAGCAAGGCAGGCATGGCCATAGCAGGATTGGACTTGAAAAGAAAGGATTTGTCTCATTTTGAGGAAAATAAGAAGCGCTTGTTCATGGTGGGAACTCCCACTGCTTATCCATCCCTTAATTTGTATCACAGGGTGTATATGAAGAGAGAGTGAGAGCTGCGGGGGAAAGATTTTGAAGTGTTACAACTCTACTTGCTACCACTAAAACCAATGAAACCACTTTGAAATGTCAGCAAATACCCCTGACCATGTACAGAAAGATGGTTTAAACTATAATTTAACTGGACCATAAATGTCCGAAATCACAAATGTAAGTAAGGGAAAACATTGTTTTTAACCCTCTGAGGATTGAACTGGGTTTAAACACTTTGGGACAGGCCTTTCCTTTTGGTCTAGGCCTGACTACTTCAAACTGGGCCTATCGGCACGAACGGGCTTGAATCCACATACTTTGTTCAAACTATGCCACATTTTTAATTTGGACCTATCCATTTCAAAACTCCATGGTTTCCGCCTCCACTATTCTAATGGGAAATTTGTTTCACATACTGGTCACTGTGAAGATCCTAATTTTTATGTTGAAAGTCTATTCTCCAGCTGAAACCTGCGTTCCTGGTATTATTATATTTCTTTCATTTAAAGTAATGATCCAAGTTCATTTTCCTCACCTCTTAATCCCTCTATATGAATAAGTCTCAGATTTTTTTCCTTGCCCAGCTCAACAATTCAGGATTTTCCAGGCATTTCTGATTTCTCACATTCATGAGTTTGGGAGTCAGATTGCAACAAAACCTCACTTAAGGTGATGTTGCCTCACTGATTGGCCTGCTCTAGGATAACTGTAAAAGATGTTAGTCCTGTGCTTGCATGTGCCATTACATGAACTTCAAAAAGATGAGGTGTTCCAGCAAGCTGATACCATGTGGGCTGTTACATTTTCAATCTCAACCCCTTCAGTAATGTTCAACCGCAGCAGAAGGTTGCTTGTGACTCAACCTTCAAAAGTGAGACATGCGCACAGGAATGGGGAACATAAGTGTAGCTTCCCATTCGAGCCTGCTTTGTCAATCATCTGGCACAGGGCTGATCATCTAACTCAACTTCACTTTCCCACCCTATCACCAAATTCCTTAACTAAAGACCTGTCGGCCTCTGCCTTGAATATACTCAATGACTGAGGATCCACGATCCTCTGTGGTAGATAATTCCAAAGGGTCACACCCCTCTGACTGAAGAAATTCCTCCTCATCTTAGCCCCAAATGGATAATCTCCCAACCTTGACACTAAGCCACCTAGTTCTGGACTCATCAAATAGGGGAACCAACCTCTTAGCATCTACCCCGCTGACATCGAGCATGAGACGGTACCGGGAATTCTTTCTCCTTGTTGCTTGAACCGACTTTTCTTCCAGCTGTCTCATTTCCCCATGATGCCACCTTTTATGCACTGTTTTATTAATTCCTCCCTATGCAGGATGTTAGGACTTGGAGAATCACTTTCCCTTTTCAACCTACATCATTATCTGGAGAGCCCTCTTATTCACTATTGTTCAGATTTAGTCATAGTCATACAGCTTACAGCATGGAGACAGGCCCTCGGGCCCAACTTGTCCATCCTGCCTTTTTTTTTAAAAAAAACCCTAAGCTAATCCCAATTGCCCTTTTTGGCCCATATCCCTCTATACCCATCGTACCCATGTAACTATCTAAATGCTTTTTAAAAGATAAAATTGTACCCACCTCTACTACTACCTCTGGTAGCTTGTTCCAGACACTCACCACCCTCTGTGAAAAAATTGCCCCTCTGGACACTTTTGTATATCTTCCCTCTCACCTTAAACCTATGCCCTCTAGTTTTAGACTCCCCTATCTTTGGCAAAAAATATTGATTATCTACTTTGTCTATGCCCTTATTATTTTATAGACCTCTATAAGGTCACCCCTCAGCTTCCTACACTCCAGAGAAAAAGTCCCAGTGTATCCAGCTTCTCCTTATAACTCAATCCATCAAGTCCCGGTAGCATCCTAGTAAATCTTTTCTGCACTCTTTCTGGTTTAATAATATACTTTTTATAATAGGATGACCAGAATTACATACAGTATTCCAAGTGTGGCCTTACCAATGTCATGTACAACTTCAACAAGACGTCCCAACTTCTGTATTCAATATTCTGACCAATGAAACCAAGCATGCCGAATGCCTTCTTCACCACTCTATCCACCTGTGACTCCACTTTCAAGGAGCTATGAACATGTATGCCTAGATCTCTTTGTCCTGTAATTGTCCCCAATGCCCTACCATTAACTAGATTGGTTCAATCTACCAAAATGCATTTGTCTAAATTAAACTCCATCTGCCATTCTTCAGCCCACTGGCCCACTTGATCAAGATCCCTTTACAATTGGAGATAACTTTCTTCACTGTCCACTATGCCATCAATCTTGGTGTCATCTGCAAACTTACGAACCATGCCTCCTATATTCTTATCCAAATCATTTATATAAATGACAAATAATAGTGGACCCAGCACTGATCCCTGAGGCATACCACTGGTCACAGGCCTATAGTTTGAAAAACAACTCTCTACAACTACCCTCTGGCTTCTGTCATTTTGTATCCATTTGGATACCTCACTCTGAATCCCGTGAGATTTAACTTTATGCAACAACCTACCATGCGGTAACCTGTCAAAGGCCTTGCTAAAGTTCATGTAGACAACATCAACTGCACTGCCCTCATCTACCTTCTTGATTATCCCTTCAAAAAACTCAAATTTGTGAGACGTGATTTTCCACTCACAAAGCCATGCTGACTGTCCCTAATCAGTCCTTGCATCTCTAAATGTCTATAGGCTCTGTCTCTCAAAATACCTTCCAACAATTTACCCACCACAGATGTGAGGCTCACTGGCCTGTATGTAGTTCCCAGGCTTTTCCCTACAGCCCTTTTTAAACAAAGGCACAACATTTGCCATTCTCCAATCTTCAGGCATCTCACCTGCGACTATCGATGATTCAAATATCTCGGCTAGGGGACCAGCAGTTTCCTCCCTAGCCTCCCACAACGTCGTGGGGTATACTTCACCATGTCCTGGGGGTGTATCTACCCTGACTTTAAGACTTCCAGCCCTCCTCCTCTGTAATATGTACACTCCTCAAGACATCACTATTTATTTCCCCAAGTTCCCTAACATCCATGCTTTTCTCAACAATAAATACTGATAAGAAATATTCATTTAGGATCTCACCCATCTCTTGTGGATCCGTACATAGATGACCTTGTTGACCCTTAAGAGGCCCTACTCTCTCCCTTGTTACTCTTTTGTCTTTTATGTATTTGTAAAAGCTCTTTTGGATTCTCCTTTCCCTTATTTGCCAAAATATTTTTTTCTCCCTTTTTTGCCCTCCTGATTTCTTTCTTAACTGTACTCTTACACCCCCCTATACATTTACACTCTTGCAAGTCAAGATCTACCCTCTGCCCAGCCTGAGTTACATCAACTTAAACAGACTGATTGAGAGTAACTAAATCTTGGCTGTTGCCTTTTTTTCAGTAAAGAGAAGGTGATTTAAGGTCTTTAAGATTGTGAAAGGGTTTGATAGGGTAGACTAAAAGAAAACATTCCCATGTGTGGACAGGACCAGAACTAGGGGCTGTGAATCTTAACCAACCACTAATAATTCCAAAGTAGCAACAACTTCATCTCTCAAAGAGTAGCTAGCACATCGAGTCAGTGGGGCGGATAGTTCTAGATGCATTTAAGAGGAAGCTAGATAAACATATGAGAGAGAAATGAATAGAAGGAAATGCTTTAAGAGTTCAATAAAGAGTGAGGGGAGGCTTATGTAGAACATTAGCAATGGAGTTGAGTTGCTGATCGGCCTGATCCTGTGCTGTAGCCAAATTGTAATACCTAGTAAAAGTTAAATAAGCATATTTTTGAAAATGAGTCCCTAAGAAATAGGCCATTTGGTCCATCCTCTTGCAATTGCAATATGCACTGTCGTGAAAAAGTGGCCTTAATTTACATTATTGCTCTGTCAAACTGTTCCTACATCGTTTTGTTGGTGAGTCTTTCAAACTAATGTGCAATTTGTCAGGAAGCATCACAGTAACCACACGATTTCCTCCTGCAGCACGTAAGTGTTAATAAAATATCTTAAGCAGAGAAATAAAAAGCCACAGTTGCTGGGTGTCTGCTAAGCTTCCATTGCGTCAGTGCACTCCCCCCATCCCCGGTCCCCCAACTCTGCTCTCACAACCCACCGCAAACATGCTGCTTCCTGTGTGGACCCCTGACTGTTTGTCAACCTGTTTGTTCCTTTCAATTGTCAGTGACAGCCTGAAATAACTTAAGATGCAGTTTAAAATAGGTCGGAGAAACTGCGTTCACATCACAAACTTTCTGCTCAGAAGAGTTCCCAGAACACGCAAGCAGATTCTTTTGGCACTACCCCTGGAGATGACTCCCTGCTGGATTTCCACCAGACACCCCTCCCTCCCTCTCTCTCCCTCCACCCATCACCCCCTGTGATGCAAAACTTACCTGTACTGGTCAGCCTTCTCGCATTTGTGCCCCGCCAGTCTCTCGGCCTGGTTTTGAACGATGGGACGGAATTTTGCCTTGGAGCACGGCATCACTGCAATCTGGCGACTGTGGTGAGATTGTCCCCACGCGAGCTCTGCCAGCTCCAGTCAAAGGGGAGAGCGAGGGACGGCAGCCAACCAGCAAAGCTTCTCCCAGATGACTGGCCGCGCTTTATACAGTGCTGCAGCGATGAGTCATTCGTGAAGACAGAGGATTCTGAGAAGCACCAGGAGAGTGGGCTTTATCGAGAAACAGAGTGCACCTGAATGCGTGAATTCCATTGTGTTTTTCCAATTTTGTTTTGTTTGGTCTCGTAACAGCATTAACACAAATTACAATGCTGCCAGGCTGGCCTTTTTTTTTAAAGGGCAGCTTTAAAAGTTTGCGGGGTAATAAATTCCATTCTCTTTGCAAAGAGGTTACTGGCTCTTGTTCACCGAGAATGGGCTGAATCTGTGGGCCAATAGAAAATTGTCATAGCTCTTTATTAGACAAGGGCATTAAAGTGCTACTGAATCAGCCCGGGTATATAAGGCTATGATACAGGTCAATCATGGTTTAACAGGATGATGGAACAGAGCAGAAGGGCTGAGTGACCTACTGGAGAAGCCTTCCCAAGGGAGTTAACAGCAATGTAATATAAGTGACTTTACATCAGCAATTTTTAACCTAAATTCACTCCTTCCGATTTGTGTGAAAATAAGAGGTATGTCACCGTGAAACCTTTTCATTTTCTCTTCCATGGAGGAAGAAAAATTCTGGGCTCGATTCCTGGGATGGCAGGTCTGTCATATAAGGACAGACTAAATTAGGATTGTACTCATCGGAGTTTAGAAGATTGAGAGGGGATCGCATAGAAACTTACAAAATTCTAACAGGAATAGATAGGGTAGATTCAGAAAGAATGCTCCCGATGGTGGGGGAGTCCAGAATTGAGGGTCATAATTTGAGGATATGGGATGAACCTTTTAGGACTGAGGTGAGGAGAAATTTCTTCACCCAGAGGGTGGTGAATGTGTGGAATTCGCAGCCACAGAATGTAGCTGAGACCAAAACGTTGTCTGACTTCAAGAAGAAATTAGATATAGCTCTTGGGGCTAAAGGGATCAAGGGATTTGGGAGGGAAGGGGAGTCAGGATATTGAATTTGACGATCAATCATGATCAAAATGAACGGTGGAGTAGATTCGAAGGGCCCAGTGGCCTAGCCTTGCTTCTAGTTTATATGCTTAAATTTATATGATTATCCGACTTTAGTCTCTTGCAGGCCAGGAGTCAGCATTACAAATAATGCTGTAATTATTATTATTACAGCAATAATAATTATAATAATAAAAGCACTACAGGATTGAGTAAGGCTAAGTGTGGCCTAGAGTGGAATGGGGCGGGTGGTTGGTCAAAAATATGACGTCCCTTTTTGGTTATGGTTCTGTGTGAAAGCTGATGGGGGGGGGAGGGGGGCGTCAGGTGCAGGCAGCATCCACTTGGCTGTGAGGTGCTGTGCAGTCGAATAGTCCTCCGACGCTCATGGCCTCAGGTTCCAGACAAGTGTTCGACATGGCCCTGGAAACGAAGCCAGGGATATCTCAGGGAGATTGGTAAAACTCAAAGGAGTTTGGAAGTGAGGAAAGTTTGAGCCTGTGATTGTTGAATTGTCTCCTTACTGACATTTAAAAAGAAATCATTCACATTCCTTGAATGTTCCTGGCAAGGACAGAATCTATTACCCTTCCCTGATTGCCCTTGAGAAGGGGGTGGTGAGCTGCCTATTTGATTTTATTGACTTATGAGGTTATTTCAGAAATTAAGAATCAATCAACTTGCTGTGAAGTCACATATAAGCCAGATCAAGTAAGGACAGTCGATTTCCTTCTCTCAAGGGCAAACCAGACCACTCTCATAACAATCTTGCTTTTATAATTCCACATTTAGTTAATAGAATTTTTAGTTTCCCAAATGCTATGGAGCAATTTGATTCTACATCTTCTGACTCTTAGTCTAGGCTGTGGATTACAAAATCCAGCAACATAACCACTGCACTATCATACTGTACAATTCTATAAACCTTGGTGGAAACCTAGTTAGGATAACAACATCTTACTTTTACTTTGGCTGGTTTCACCCTACACCTTCAGCAAAACAATAAACTGTCACTTTAACTTCTTGCCTTTTTCTATAATCTTCACAATTCTCTGTTCACCCTTTCCCTCATTTTCTTTTCAGAGAGCTGGGTATTGGCCCTGGTGACTTCAGCAGAACATCCAGGTTGATATTCCAATGTGTAATGAGAGAGTGTTGCTTCCTCAGTAAACTGAGCCCCTGTTGGCCCTCTCAGATACATACAAAGGATGCTATGCATTACGAAGAGCAAGAGATTTCTCCCCGCCATCCTAGATAGAGCGGCACAGTGATTAGCACTGCTGCCTCACAGTTCCAAGGACCTGGGTTCAATTCTCGTCTGGGGTCACTATCTGTGCGGAGTCTGCACGTTCCCCCTGCGTCTGCGTGGGTTTCCTCTGGGTGCTCTGGTTTCCTCCCACAGTCCGAAAGATGTGCTGGTTAGGTGCATTGGCCATGATAAATTCTTCCTCAGTGTACCTAAACAGGTGCTGGAGTGCAGCAACTAGGGGGTTTTCACAGTAACTTCATTGCAGTGTTAACATAAGCCTACTTGTGACACTAATAAATGAACTTTAAAACTTTAACCTCAGATAAGCGAACAGACAGACAGATAGCCAAGCAGACGGACAGACAGATGAATAGATGGACAGTCAGACAGACCGAGAGAGATAGATAGTGAGATAGATAATTTAAAAATGCCAAGTCATGATATGAAACAACTAGAACAAGTAATCATAATCATAACATAGTTATAGCCAATCATTAAATTAAAAATAAAATATAAAATAATAAAAGGATTCTGCAATAACAAACATTTCAATATACAAATCATCATAACACATTACAAAATGTAGGTCTCCTTAATTTACAGATCGAAAGTTAAACAATTTGTGGACAATTTGCCAACCATTGATAATCTTCCCATCTTACCTTAGTGACTACTCTTTAGGTGTGAACACATTCAGGTGACTGCTTGAAGGCTATTTGACTGCAAGAGGGCTTCACCCCAACATTTTTTCATTTGTATTTTCCAACAGAGAGGAGCAGAGGGAACACTGTAAAGTTCTATGACCATCATCTCCAACTTCTCCTCTAAGTCATGCAGTACCCTGACTTGGAAATACACAGCCATCCTTTCATTGTCGCTGGGTGGCATGCTGAAATGCTTTACCTAATGCCATTAAGGAAGTACCTTCACTATAGCTGCAGAGGTTTAAGAAGAAGATGCACCAGCTTTTTCTCAAGAGCAACTAATCAATGGGCAATAAAGGCTGACCTTGCCAACAGAACTACACCCTGAGAACAAATGATTAATAGTCGATTGGTAGTATAGAACATGAGCATTGCTGAAAAAGGACACGTTGTTGAAGTATTTTGTATCACACTCATCAGGATTAGCAATGTCAGGAGAAACAGCAACGTTATGCAACATGTGAAAGAAAATATTAGGACTGGGAATTAAAAGTTGGGTTAAAAATGTGGGTAATAAGGAGCAACTTAAAGGAAGAGAGAAAAGAAAGACTGGAAGGTTTAGGGATGGAATTCCAGAATCTAATACCTTAATAGCTGAAGCCAAGATCACCAATAATTGTGCAAAGGAAATTGTGGTGCATTATTGAACATATATTATTGATGCATAATTGATGCATTCTCGTATAAAATACATTGTAAAATACAATTATCCATTGATAGTAATAGTACCGTTCATGATTTGATGGTGCTGAGTGTCACCAAAAATAACTCTTATTAGGAATTCCACTATGATGTGTAGTATGTTATATGGCAAATGCTATAATAGCATCTAAATGTATAATGATCAGCACAGTGAGATTCTGATAGCAAATCGCATTACAAATGAATAGGCTTAGTCATGACATTTAGCATCATTTTAGTGACTCACACTAACTGTAATATATGATATTACATTTACTTACTGTAATATAACACATGATATTTTGCTATTAAAGAGCTTTGAATCGGTATAATTGTTGGGAAAGCTTTGTGTTGTCTGATGGGCAAAGAATGTGGGGACCAATAATCACAGCATCATTGTCATCCATTTCAGACATAGGCAGGAAAAGAATTGAAGGCTTAGAGACAGATTTTTCAGGAGCTAGGGAGGAAGGTAAAGGTCAGGGCCTCAAAGGTAATTACTACCTCTAGATTACTCCCAGTGTCATGTGCCAATGAGTATAGAAGCAGTGAGATAAGTCAAGTTAATATAAGAGAAATGGAACAGGAAGGGGAAGGTTTCAAAATCCTGAGACACTAGGGTGGACAGATCACAACTGAACAGGGCTGGGACCGCTGATCTCACGGTGAGGCTGATTCATATTGCTGGAGGAAGGTTTAGGGTGCTAGATACAAAGTGCACAGAGGAATGTAGGGGGGCGGATAAGTAGTATTAGAATAAAGAGTAGTTCTGAGTTAGAAGCATAGAAAGCCCTAGGCAGACAAAGAAGATTTTTGAATGCATGAGTTTAAATACATAGAACATGGTAAGGCTGATGAATTCCTGGCACAGAAGGCAAATGGCTTATGATCAAGTGTAACAATGTCAACATGACTGAAACAGTGGGAGGAATGCAAACGTGTTGTCTATGGCTACAATGCATTCAGAAAAGATTGTATAAAGGGTAATGATCAGGAGCACCTGATATTGATTTATTTTTGTACTCATTTGTGGGACATGGGCATCAATAGCTGGCCAGCATTTATTGCCCATCCCCAGTTGTCCTTGGTGGTGGTGTTCCCAGGTATCTGCTGCCCTTGTCTTTCTAGATGGATGTGGTCGTGGATTTGGAGGGTGCTGCCTGAGGATTTTTGGTGAATTTCTGCAGTGCATCTTGGAGATATCGCAGGTGTAAGTATTGATGTAACAATGAGGCAACGTTACACAACTTGGAATCTGTGATCTGATGGGAAGCAAAAGTTCAGCATTGTAGTGATGAACGTAGATCTGTAAATAAACAAGAATAGTGGTATCCTTCGGGTAACTGGCAAACCTAAAGAAACCTCATGTAGTCCCTGAGTTTAAGAAGGAAGAGATAGACAAGGGAAGAAAATAGAAAAGATGGTTGGTAGTAGTGACCGATGTGCTGTTACAGCACCAAAAAGATGTAGAGCGCTTGAGGATGGAATCTATTTGATTAGAATTAGGAAATAATAGCAAAGTTATTGCATTGCTGGTTGTATGTTCTAGACTGCCAAATAATGGGAAGGAGATAGAGAAGCAATTTTATGGGTAAGTGGGAGAAAGATGAAGGAAGTTAAGTGGTGATGATGTGATGCTTCAGTTATCTCAATAAAGGCCGGGAAAATTACAGTGTCATGGGACAGGCAGGGGAAAAGTGTACAAGAGAACTTCCTTGATCAGTGTTTAGTCACCCAAGGACTTTAGCTTTGGATGTCCTCCCTTCACCGCACACACACACACCCCCCCCCCCCCCGTGTCCAAACAATCTCCACTTGGAAGGGCTCCCATCGTACTACTTTTGACCTGTACTATTTTGCACAGAACCCTGTTCTTTTCTTCTCTGAATTTTACACCTGAATTTCCTGTCTCCTTTTCAATAATGACTCTAACCCTGATGGTATTTTGATTCCTTTACTCCAAATGCCATCCACTGAAAATGCCCCGCTTTATTCCCTAGAACTGGATCTGGCACAGCTTCCTTCCTTGTTGATCTGGCAATACAATGATCAGGAAATTTCACTAATTGCTCCTCAACTTTGCCAGTTTATATCAGAATAATTGAAATTCCCCATTATAGTTCTTGCATTTTTCTGTAATTTGTTGAGATATTGGGTTCTCTAACTCCTTCACGTAATTTGAAGGTCTATATTGTTCACTCTGCACTTAATATTCCTATGTTTTATGGTTGTTTTCTGGGAATCTAGGGAATAAGGTGGGAAAGTGGCAATGTGGATAAGATCAGTCATGATCTCACTGAATGGCAGAGCAGTCCTGATGGGCAGAATGGCCTATCTCTGCTCCTATGTCTTATGATCTTATGGCTTTATTCTTCCCTAACTGTATCCAGATGAGATTCTTTCTTTGATCCCTCAATGAAACCATTTCCCAGAGCTATTATAGTTTATTTGATCAATACCCTTCTCTTTCTATCCTTTTCTATCTTTCCTGAACACCTTTGCAATTGGGAACATCAAGTTTCCAATCCTCAAAATCTTTGAGCCAGCTCTCTGTTATTTCTGCTATTTCATCGTCTCAGGTGATGACAGAACATGGAAACACCAGCACCTGCAAATTCCCCTCTAACATACAGTGATAAGTATTGTTTCTTCAGCGGTCTACAGACAAAACATATCGTTCATTGAGAAGGAAACGAGAGAGTGCAGAATGTAATTTTACAGTCATAGCTAGGGTGTAGAGAAAAATCAACCTAATGTGATGTGGGTCCATTCAAAAGTCTGACAGCAGCAGGGAAGAAGTTGTTCTTGAGTCGATTGGTACGTGACCTCAGACCTTTGTATCTTTTTCCTGAAGGAAGAAGGTAGAAAAGAGAATGTCCGGGGTGCGCGGGGTCCTTAATTATGCTGGCTGCTTTGCCGAGGCAGCGGGAAGTGTAGACAGAGTCAATGGATGGGAGACTGGTTTGCATGCTGGATTGGGCTACATTCACGACCTTTCGTTGTTCCTTGTGATCTTGGGCAGAGCAGGAGACATACCAAGCTGTGATACAACCAGAAATAATGCTTTCTATGGTGCATCTGTAAAAGTTGGTGAGAGTCATAGCTGACATGCCAAATTTCCTCAGTCTTCTGAGAAGGTAGAGGCGTTGATGGGTATTCTGACATCATCCTGACTTGGGAATATATTATCGTTCCTTCGCTGTTACTGGGTCAAAATCCTGGAACTCCCTCTCTAACAGCATTGTGGATGTACCTACACCACAGGGACTGCAGCAGCCCAAGAAGAACATAAGAAATAGGAGCAGGAGTAGGCCATCTAGCCCTTCGAGCCTGCCCCGCCATTCAATAAGATCATGGCTGTTCTGAAGTGGATCAGTTCCACTTTCTTGCTTTCTCCCCATAACTCTTAATTCCCTTGTCTGTCAAAAACCTATCTACCCGTGACTTAAATATATTCAGCGAGGTAGCCTCCACCACTTCAACGGGCAGAGAATTCCAGAGATTCACCACCCTTTGAGTGAAGAAGTTCCTCCTCAACTCCGTTCTAAACCACCCCCCCTTATTTTGAGGCTGTGCCCTCTAGTCCTGCTGTCCTTTCTAAGCAGGAAGAATCTTTCTACCTCTACCCTATCTAGCCCCTTCGTTATCTCGTAAGTCTCTATAAGATCCCCCCTTCAGACTCGTAAACTCTAATGAGTACAGACCCTGTCTATTCAATCTCTCTTCATAGGCTAACCCCCTCATCTCCGGTATCAGCCTGGTGAACCTTCTCTGCACTCCCTCCAAGGCCAATATATCCTTTCAGAAATGCAGTGACCAAAACTGCGCACAGTACTCCAGCTGCAGTCTCACCACTACCCTGTACAGTTGCAGCAAGACCTCCCTGCATTTATATTCTATCCCCCTTGCTATAAAGGCCAGCATCCCATTCACTTTCTTGATCACCTGCTGCACCTGCAGACTGGGTTTTTGCGATTTGTGCACAAGGACCCCCAGGTCCCTCTGCACCGTAGCATGCTGCAGCTTTTCACCTTTTAAATAATAATCCCTCCTACTACTATTTCTACCAAAGTGGATAACCTCACACTTGCTAACATTATACTCCATCTGCCAGGTCCTCGCCCACTCGCTCAGCTATCCAGATCTCTCTGCAGACTTTCCGCGCCTTCCACTCATCTTTGTGTCAACAGCAAATTTCGACACCCTACACTCAGCCCCCACCTCCAGATCATCTATATAAATAGTAAATAGTTGAGGCCCCAGCACCAATCCCTGCGGCACTCCACTAGTCACCAACCGCCAACCAGAATAGCACCCATTGATTCCATCACCTTTTCAAGGGCAACTAGGGAAGAGAATAAATCCTGGCCCAGCCAACAAAGTCCACACCCTGTGACAAATAACTCAAAAACTCCATCTCGGTTGGGAATATTTTAGTTTTAGTTTTCTTGAAACTGACATTAAATTCGAGTGGGGTTGGCCATGAGTGGACATTCTTCCTGTCACCTTCCTCATAAATAGGGGCACAATGCAGGGATATGGGGAGCATTCCTGGCTGCTCCTGAGTTTTTCCTGTGTTTATACCTGTGAAAGTCCTCAGCAGAAGTCATGCCAGCAGTGACTTGATAATAAACTAGTCTGCAGGTTCTCCCCGTGTCTGCGTGAGTTTCCTCCGGGTGCTCCGGTTTCCTCCCACAGACTGAAAGACGTGCTGGTTGGGTGCATTGACCATACTAAATTCTCCCTCAGTGTAACCGAACAGGCGCCGGAGAGTGGCAGCTAGGGGATTTTCACAGTAACTTCATTGCGGTGTTAATGTAGGCCTACTTGTGACATGAGTAAATAAACTTTAAACCCATTTTGACCATGGTGGCAAGATGCAGAAGGGCAGAGCGGGTTGGCAGAGGGCAGGGGGAAAATTCTGATGAGCCCTTGCAGGGGCTGGAGGCATCACTTGGACTGGGGTGGGGGGAGTGGAGGGCGGGGGGAGGTGAGGTTGCCCTCAGGATCTTGGGGCCGGTGAGGACGCGTTTGATGATTCATCGCTTACGCTGCCCAGAGTGTGGCCCTGACAATTTTCAGGCCTGTGCTTGCAAATAAAATCATGGTTTAACTCCTCACATAATTCACAATCACATTAAAATGTGGAATAATGCTTTAAGTCAGTGATCCGACTATTTCCATTTCGTATAGCCAGCACCTTTACTGAGGAAAATGGCTGATGAATCAATGTTCATTTAGGCAGGGAAATAATTCCTCTTCACCTTAACTTTCCCATGCTCCATAAAGAATTCAAGCCTTGTACTAATGACCGTGCACCTAGCAATCCATTGAATTTATTGGAACTTCTTGTCTCTTTAATCTGTTGAAGAGCAAGGCAAGGTGTTTTCCTCTGGGACTGGTGTTCATGCACTGAGATTCCGAGCTGAGGCAGCTTTTATATCAAATACGATGTGAGCACAAATGGGTGTGAGGCAGTCGCCTGAAGGTGGGCAGAGTGGGTGGATTTGACATCTGGCACAAGTCAGGACCTAATAGCTGCCTTGGGGCACACAGTCGCCCTTTGAACTCGTACAAAAAAGGACATTTTATGTCATTGTGAAAGTGGCATTGTAACCATGCTCTAATCATAATTCTCATCTGTATGGTAATAATTTGTACTGATTACAATTTTCTGCTTTTTTTTATTGACCCCGGTATCACCTCGACAAGGGCCATTGACCCCGGTATCACCTCGACAAGGGTCATTGACCCCGGTATCACCTCGACAAGGGCCATTGACCCCGGTATCACCTCGACAAGGGCCATTGACCCCGGTATCACCTCGACAAGGGCCATTGACCCCGGTATCACCTCGACAAGGGTCATTGACCCCGGTATCACCTCGACAAGGGCCATTGACCCCGGTATCACCTCGACAAAGGGTCATTGACCCCGGTATCACCTCGACAAGGGCCATTGACCCCGGTATCACCTCGACAAGGGCCATTGACCCCGGTATCACCTCGACAAGGGCCATTGACCCCGGTATCACCTCGACAAGGGCCATTGACCCCGGTATCACCTCGACAAGGGCCATTGACCCCGGTATCACCTCGACAAGGGCCATTGACCCCGGTATCACCTCGACAAGGGCCATTGACCCCGGTATCACCTCGACAAGGGCCATTGACCCCGGTATCACCTCGACAAGGGTCTTTGACCCCGGTATCACCTCGACAAGGGTCTTTGACCCCGGTAACACTTCAACAAGGGTCATTGACCCCGGTATCACCTCGACAAAGGTTAAAGCAAAGAACTCACTTGACCTCATGCCATACCAAGGGGAATTAATGGACTTCCAAACATCGATCTTCTCTTCTTGCCCCATACCGTCTTCCAAGAGTCATCCCGTTGGTGTGCTACCCATTTTTGTTGCATAACCGGCAATTTATTCATAAAGGAAGCCATCTTTCCCGATGGTCCCAATGCTTTACACTATTAGGGCAAAGGGATGAGGTAGAAAAGGGCAACGTGTAGGTGGGGAAGTTTCAGTGATATCATTGAAAGCTTTCCTCTAAACAAAACTAGCATGACTCATTGAGTTGAAATAAATCTTTTTTTAATTTAAAAAAATTACATTGGGTTTCAGTTTTACGTGCTTATCATCATGTTTTTTTTTGATGCATTCAGAATTTTCCTCAAAACAATACAGGAAAGAACCATTTGTTAAAGAAATAAATCTCCTGAAGATGCTAAGTTTAGCACACAGGGTAATGTTTAAAAAAAAGGACTCGCATTCCTATGGTACCTTCACTTTTTTGTTTCCATTGAATTGTTTTATAGAGATTGACAAACAAGGTGGCTGCATGATTGTGGAATGTTTTTTGAGACGGCGCATATCAAACATTTTGCACAGAGCAATATCCCAAAACCTGACATCAGCAAATAAATTGCTGGATGCTTGTTGAGCAGAAAATATTGTCCAAGGCATCAGGAGGATTTGTCTCTTATATTTCAATAATGGCAAGGCATTTTTAATGCGTAGAAGAATAAGGGGTGATCAAATTGACGTATAAAAGATGTTAAAAAGTATGGAAAAAATAGACATGGAGCAGATGTTTCCTCTTGTGAGGCACTCTAGGATGAGAGGTCGTACTCTTAGGATAAGGGGGAGCAAATCTAAGCAGAGTTGAGGAAAACTACTTTGCCCAAAGGGTTGTGAATCTGTGGAATTTGCTACCCCAAAGTGTGGTGGATTCTGGGACAGTGAATAAATTTAAGGAGGAGTTAGACAGATTTTTAATTGGTAATGGGTTGAAGGGTTATGGGGAGAAGGCAGGAAAATGGGAATGAGGAGCACATCAGCCATGATCGAATGGCAGATTGCAAAGTTGCAATCTGTTAAGATCAGTAGATCCGTGCTGGTGTTTCTGCTCCACGCGATCCTCCTAAAAACTATCTTTGTCTAACCCCATCGTGTGCTTCTATTCTGGCACGGTGGCACAGTGGTTAGCACTGCTGCCTCACAGTGCCAGGACCTGGGTTTAATTCTGTCTTGGGTCACTGCCTGTGTGGAATTTGCGTGGCTTTCCTCTGGGTGCTCTGGTTTCCCCCCACAGTCCAAAGATGTGCAGGTTAGGCTGATTGGCCATGCTTAATTGCCCCATAGTGTCAGGAGGACAAGCTGAGTAAATACATTGGGTTATGGGGATAGAGCCTGGGTGGGATTGTGGCCAGTGCAGACTCAAGTGGGCTGAATGGCCTCCTTCTGCACGGTGGGGTTCTATGATTATATGATTTCTCCCACTGTCCCCCCCATGACCTTATTGGCTTCTCCTGAAAATAGAAAGAAGTTTGCTCTTGAATGTTCGAGATTGGCCTGGTGCTTCATGTCGTTAGTGTGTGCTTAAACTGGACCAGATGCTGGGCAAGACGACAGCTCAGTGACTATCGCTGATTGCTGTGCAGACACATGGATTTGGGTCGGTGTCCGCGGGAGTTTGCGCATTCTCCCCGTGCTTGCGTGGGTTTTCTCCGAGCGCTCTGGTTTCCTCCCATACCCCAAAGATGTGCTGTTAGGCTGACTGGAAGTAATAAATTATCCCTAAATTAGTTTCCCTCAATGTGGATGGCCATAAAACAATAGATAAGGGTCATGGGTGGAGGGGGGGACTGGTAATGTTAAAATGGTGGCGCGGGCTCGTTGGGCCGAAGGGCCTGTTTCCCGGGCTGTTTTTGTTCTTTTTTTTAAAAAATTTGGAAAACTGGTGAAACTTGTCCAGACTGGTTGTGTCTATCTTAAAATAGACTCCAGTATTACTGAGTGTCAGTATTTTTAAAAATTCATTTGTGGGGCATGGGTGTCGCTGGGTGGCCAGCAATTATTGCCCATCCCTAGTTGCGCTGGAGGGCAGTTAAGAGTCAACCATCTTGCTGTGGGTCTAGAGTCACATGTAGGCCAGACCCAGTAAGGACGGCAAATTTCCTTCCCTGAAGGACATTAGTGAACCAGATGGTTTTTTTTTTCTTTTACGATTGACAATCATCGGTAGATTTTTAATTCCAGATACTTTCTAATTGAATTCAAATTCCACCATCTGCTGCAGCGGGTTTCAAACCTGGGTCCCCAGAAGATTAGCTGAGTTTCTGGATTAATAGTCTAGTGACAATACCACAATGCCCACTTACTGATCTCACTGGGATTTGAAAATTTTGAACTGGTTTTTCCTTCTAGCAAGTTCCACATTCCAACCACTCTCTGGGTAAAGAAGTTTCCCCTGTGTTTCCTGTTTCATTTATTAGTAACTATTATATACATGTGGCCTCTGCTTCTGATCTCACCCGCAAGTGGAAGCATTTTCTCACGCACAACCTATTAAGGCTTTGCATAATGTTAAAGATGGCTCTTAGGTCATTCCTTACACTTCTCTTTTCTAGAGAAAAGAATCCTAGCCTGTTCAGTACTTTCTGCCAGGCATAATTAAGGTTGAGTCATGGTTTAATGACTTCTTCCAAAGGTAATCCCCTTGCCAATGCAGCATTCCCTCAGTTCAGTTTTGAGATCATCTTTAATGATGTGCTGAAACTGGAGGGGAGAGTTCACTGTATATTCACTTCGCCTTCAGTGCTAAATGATGCACGTGGAGCAAATTTTACACCATCAATTCTATTGAAAGGAGGAAGGAAGAAAGAACTTGCATTTAGATAGTGCCTTTCACAGCGAGTGGCGTGATGGCACAGTGGTTAGCACTGCTGCCTTGCAGTGCCCCAGGTTCAATTTCTGGTTTGAGTCACTGTCTGTGCAGAGTTTGCACGCCCTCCCCGTGTCAGCGTGGGTTTCCTCTGGGTGCTTTGGTTTCCTCCAAGAAGTGTTGGTTAGGTGCGTTGGCCACGCTAAATTCTCCCTCAATGTACCCGGACAGGCGCCGGAGTGTGGCGACTCGGGGATTTCCATAGCAACTTCATTCCAGTATTAATGTAAGCCTACTTGTGACGCTAACAAATAAAATTCAGCCTCAGAACGTCCCAAAATGCTTCACAGCCAGTGAACTACTTTTAAGGTGGAACGAAAACATAAAAGTGCTAAACAGGAACAGAATTCTCCGGCTGTTTGTGCTCCGCTGCTGTTGCAAGAGAGGATGGAGAATCTGGTGCTCAGCCAAATCTCCGTTCACTGCAGCAGGACGGGGGAATCCCGCTGGCGTGAATGGCTGGAAAATCCCACCTCTGCAGCATCTGTGGAAAGAGAAACAGAGTTGATGGGTGGGAGTCTCCGTCTGCCCGCGCTCCAAGACAGGAAATACCCTCCCAAGCTCAACGGACCTTTGAATGGTCTGTGGCATTTTCTCTCTCGCCCGCAACAATCCCCGCGGTGGGCAGGATGTGAGAATTTCAGCCATTGTTTCAGGTTAATGATCTTTTCATTTAGTGGTGTAGTGGGTGGTGATATTCTCATTGGACTATTTATTCCAGGGTAAAGCTTGAACTCATTAAAAATCTGGAACTAAAAAGTCTAATGATGACCATGAAACTATCGCTATATAAAAAAAAACCAGCTAGTTGAGGATGGGCAACAAATGCTGGCCTAGCCAGCGACACTCACGTCCCAGGAAAGAAAGAATTCAACATCAGTGTGTCCAACTGTGTTTTTCTCTCTCTCCACAGATGCAAAGTTGTTTCCAGCATCTCCTGTTTTTATTTCAGATTTCCAGCAACGCAACATTCTGCTTTCTGGTGTTGCAATGAAGGAAACGGCCCATGCGCTCATTCAACAGTGCATTTTGTAAGGACAAAGGGTGTACGTTAGTTAGGTAAGGAGGTCAGATGCGCCTCATGTAGTGGTGCAGGCCCGATGGGCTGAAGGGCCTCTTCTGCACTGTACGATTCTCGTTACCTGCCCTTCTAATTACTGAATCTGCTCGAGTTAAAAAAAAAATAGCATTAACTTATCTCTGAAGTCCTTTCAATGCTAAATTATTTGAGAAGTTACACAATGAGATCGTCAGACACTTGAACTGCAATTTAGATCACAGCAATTATTTAATCATTGAACCATTGTCGCATCAAGGATATAGTTGTCAATGGTGGGGCGGTTGGAAGGGGGAGTGGCAGGGAGATGGTTGCATAATGTCACTGAACTAGTAATCTAGAAGCCAAGACTAATGTTCTGGGAGCATTGATTCTAATCCCATCACGGCAGCAATGAACTAAATCTGGAATTGGAAGTTATCTCAGTAATGGTGACTATCTAACTATCATTAATTGTTATAAAATCCCATCTGGTTTACTTATGTCCTTTAGAGAAGGAAATCTGCCATCTGGTCTGGCTGATGTGTGACTCACAGCAATGTGATTGACTCTGAAATGGCCTACTCAGTTTGAAGCATAAATATGTCACCTCCTATTGTACCACAAAGGGATATATGGAAGCTCAAATGGTTACAACTCATTATTGAGGTGTCATTAGGTTGCAAGTTCCTCCACTTTTTCACATCCACAGAATTTGCTCATGGTGCTTTGCTTTGACAAGTAAGACCCAATTACAGTTCAGAAGTCACGAAGGTCTAGATTTAAGTAAACATTTATTCATTCAGGGGATATGTGTTTCACTGGCTGGGGCACATTTGTTGTCAATCCCCAATTTCCCTTGAACTGAGTGCTCGGCCACTTCAGAGGACATTTGAGAGTCAACCACATTGCTGTGGGTCTGGAGTCAGACTTTGGCCAGGAATAGCACCAGACATACCTGAAGTTAGGTGCCGACTTGGCGAAGCTACTTGCACGCCTAGTAGCTTACACAGAAAGTGATAGACAGAGCTAGATGATTCCATAACCAATGGATCAGATCTAAGCTCTGCAGTTCTGCCACATCCAGTTGTGAATGGTGGACAATTAGACAACTAATGGCTATGTTTCCTAACAATATAGCAGAGACTATTGGAATTAAAGTGGGACTTTATTAGATGATTATGCTCTAAACTGTTTCTACTAATTAAGGTGAAAGAGAATGTCCTGAATAAAGGAATGATGATCATACCAAATACCATAGGCAAGATCATGTGATCTTCAACAAAAACTATTGAAATCAAGTAACAGTTTTCACACCTTGACACATAAAAGGGACGGTTGTTTCTCTGGACACAGAGGTTCGTGGACACAAAAGGTGGGAGAGAGAGAGGCAGAGATAAACATCTGCTGCTATGAAGAGCAGAGGAAAATATTAGTTTGTGTTAGCAACTGGGCAGGACAATGATGAGATATGGTTTTCTATTTGAGGAGATGGGTCTTGCAGAGATTTAAGTGAAAAGTATTGCTGGAATGGGCCTTTCTACTGGAAGTCAGTTTGGGATTACACATAAAAGGATGAGTGGAATGATTTTCAAGGACACTAGAAGACTCGCCTTGGCATGAGAGACAAAGGAGCACGCTGAAAAGGTCAGGGGAGCTTGGAACTAAAAAGGTTGCGTATCTGCTGGAAAAGTGCGTAAAGTGAAAAAATGCTTTGGTTGCGCTAATTAGCTAATGGGGAAGTACTGTTTCTTTAGTTTGGTGTATTAGGTATAAGCAATGCTTAGTCTTCATTGGTTTGTTGCAGTAAAAATCTTAAAACATGAAATTTTGCCCTTTGGTCATTTCTATTGGCAACTGAGGAATTCATGTTTTTTGTTTGAAGTTACTGAGCTCATTGGGGATTGCAATATTTTGCTTCCATGGTACTTTTTTGACTTTTGGTTATCTAATACAGAACTGTCTTTCATCCTATTTTCCTTTCATCAAGTGGCTAGGTCTTAAGCCTTACTGAGAGTCACAACCTCCTTTTTCTTAGGCAGTGTCTAAGTGCCTTTCATCCACTCTGATTCAAAGGGTTCTGCAATGGTTGATGGGTCCAATGCACTATCTGTAGACTTTGTGATATACAAAAGTGATCAATTCAGTTTAACAGCAAAGATAAAAGAATGAAAAGTAACGTTGGTTACTTAACCAGTTTGTGGTATTTTATTAGGTAAGTGTAGCTTGCTTGCAGTCCAGGATGGAAGAGAGGGAAAATCTCCCAAATGCCTCTGAGATGTCATCATATAATCATGTGACATACTACATAGAGATATATATTGTAAACCAATATAACACTTTACCACATGGGAGATGGGCAGATGCTGCTTGAAGAGTTGGGTAGATGAGGTATTTGGAGGTTTGTATGCTTTCTCCAATGCCTCAACTTGTCCTCTGAGTAATCCCAACAAAGTCTTTTGATGTGTTTTATGCTTTCCTGAATGAACCTTGCCTCCCACAGTAACCTGGGAATAGGTCCCATCTGTCCATGGGCGCTTGTCTACCTGAATGCAATTTAGGATACTCAATCTTCCTCCTTTGATGTATTGACATTCTCTAGAGTGTTCACACTCCTATCCCTTACCTCAGCATCCGTCATGTCCTTCTCCTTGGTGAATATCAATACAAAGTACTCATTAAAGGATCGCACCCATTTACTGTAGCTCTGCATAACTTCCCTCCATTGTCCTTGAGTGGGCCTACTCTTTCTCTTGCTACCCTCTTGCTCCTAATCAAAGATAGTCCTTGACCCTGTTTGTTAAAGACATTTCATGGACCCTTTTAGCCTTCCTAATTCAATGTTTAAATTCATTCCTACTTTCACAATATTCCTCAAGGGCTTTGTCAGTTTTTAGATGCCTGGACCTATCTATCACATGCATCCTTTTTCCTTATGACTAAGCTTACATTTTCCCTTGTCACCCATGGTTCCTGAATCCTGCCATTTCTAGCCTTCACTTTTGTGGGGACATGCCTGTTCTGCACTTAATCAACTGATCTTTAAAAGCCTCCCACATGCTAGATGTGGATTTGCCCTCAAATAACTGATCCCAATCCACATTCCCCGGCTCCTGTCTAATTTGGATACAAGTGGCCCTCACCCAATTAAGTACCTTCATCTAAAGGCCACTCTTGTCCTTATCCATCTCCGTGACTACTTGAAAAGTTATGGAATTATGGTTACTCAGCCCAAAATGCTCCTCCAATGAAATGTTCATCGCCTGGCCTGGCCCATTCCCCAATACCAAATCTAGTGTGGGCCCCTTCTTGGTTGGATTGTCAACAGGATGACAGTGAGGGAGGGAGTGTTGGGGAGGGGGGAGGTGAATGAGAAAGCAAACTAACAGGAATTTTTAAAAATTGATTTGTGGGACATGGGTGTGACTGGCTGGCCAGCATTTATTGCCCATCCTAGTCGGGTGGCACAGTGGTTAGCACTGGTGCCTCACAGCACCAGGGACGCAGGTTCGATTCTCAGCTGGGGTCACTGTCTGTGCAGAGCCTGTATGTTCTTCCCTTGTCTGCATGAATTTCCTCCGGGTGCTCCAGTTTCCTCCCACAGTCCAAAAGATGCTCTGGTTAAGTGTGTTGGCCATGCTAAATTTTCCATCAGTGAACCCGAAGAGGTGCTGGATTGTGGCAACTTGGGGATTTTCAAGTATTAATTGCAGTGTTAGTGTAAGCCTACTTGTGACAGTAATGAATAAACTTAGTTGCCTTTGGAGGGCAGTTGTGAGTCAACCACATTGCAGTGACTCTGGAGACACATGCAGGTCAGACCAGGTGAGGATGGCAGATTTCCTTCCCTAAAGGGACATTAGTGAACCAGGCGAGTTTTTCCGACAATCGACAATGGTCAGTAGTAGATTCTAAATTTCAGATTTTGTTTTTATTGAATTCAAATTTCACCACCTGCTATGTGGGATTCGAACCCTGGTCCAGAACTGGATTTCTAATCCAGTGACAATATCACTATGCCACTGCCTCTCCAATGCAATGGGTCCCTCCAGGAGGCTACTGGGTGGAGACCTCCTAATAGCTGGTGGCCATGTGGCAGGGGAGGGTGGGGGGTGGTGTGGGATAGGGGGTCCTCTTGCTGGCAGTCTGGGAAAATGATCCTCAGTTGGGCCGTTAACGGTGCAAATTGCTTGCTCACCCTCGGCCAGTGGGGGAACAAGCCGCTGCCATTCCAGATGTTGGTAGAACGGCCCAGCAGTGGGGTGCCACCCTGACACTGCCCTTTGCTGGGGAAGTGGAACTGATCCACTTCAGATCAGCCATGATCTTATTGAATGGCGGGGCAGGCTCGAGGGGCTAGATGGCCTACTCCTGCTCCTATTTCTTATGTTCTTATGTTAAGCCCCCTTATGCCAGTAAAAGTTTCACGCCGGTGTCTTGTTGAGATGTACAGAGTTAATGATTTAGTGGCTGGGAAATATTTGCTTTCTTTGCATGCGATGGCAAACATTTACGTTAAAATGTAGGATGTGAAAGTGACAAATATTCAGATTTATGGGTGTGGGAATATCCCTAATTCTACGGTTTTACACACATTAATTCCCCCTCTCTGGATCTCCACATTTGATACTTGTTTCGTGTCTGGTGTGTCAAACACTGCTGCGCTTTTGGAAATACCCCAAAAAACACTGTTATTTCATTCACTCAAATGCAACCGCAAAGCTGCGAGGCCATGATTAATTATATAACTTTCACTTCTGCTTTGCACTGATATCGGCACAAAGTACTTAAACCGAAAGTGAAATATAGGAAAGCGGGTGGAAACCATTCATCCCATCGGGCTTGTTCCGTTACTTCAGAGCTGGGATCGTTGAAAAGAAAAGTCTAGCCTGGAAATGTGGAAGACATTTCTATGGAATGCAATGTGAGATACTATGTTTATAAGATGAGGTGTTAATCGCTGCCCTGCTTCATGCAAAATCTAGGCTGAGACATCAATGTGTCATTGAGGGAGTGCTGCATTGTCAGGAGTACCGTATTTCAGATGAGACATGAAGCCACAGTACCCTGTGCCCTTTTGGGGTAAACGTGAAAGGTCTCATGAAAATATTTCAAATGGCAGGTGGGGGTGTAATCCCTCGAGTCTTGGCTAACAGTCTCTGCGGTTATCGCGCGATGAGAGACCAACTGAATCAGGCCCATATACTCTGGAGTTTAGAAGAATGAATCGCATTGAAACGTACAAGATTCTGAGGTGGGTCTATCAAATCGTAGAATCATACAGTGCAGGAGAGGCCCTTCAGCCCATCGAGTCTGCACTGACATGTGAGTTTGATAGTGTGGACGCTGAGAGAGTGTTCTCACTGGTTGGGGAATCAATAGCACTGGGGTTGGTGGGGGCAGTCTCAGGGTAAAGAATCATAGAAACCCTACAGTACAGAAAGAGGCCATTCGGCCTATCGAGTCTGCACTGACCACAATCCCACCCAGGCCTACCCCCATATCACTACTTATTTACCCACTAATCTCTCTAACCTACGCATCTCAGGACAGTAAGGGGAAATTTTAGCATGGACAATCAACCTAACCCGCACATCTTTGGACTGTGGGAAGAAACCGGAGTACCCGGAGGAAACCCATGCAGACATGAGGAAATTGTGCAAACTCCACACAGACAGTGACCCGAGCCGGGAATTGAACCCAGGTCTCTGAAAGGTGTGAAGCAATAGTGCTAACCACTGTGCTACCATGCCGCCCATGCTGATGGGCTGGTCATTTAGGACTGAGATGAGGAGAAATGATTTCACTCAAAGAAAGGACTGTGAATCTTTGGAATTCTCTACTCCAGGGGGCTGTTAGTGCTCCATCTTTGACTATATTTAAGGCTGCGGTAGACAGATGTTTGGTCTCAAGGAATCAAGGGATATGGGGAGTGAGCAGGGAGGTGGAGTTGAAGCCCAAGATCAGTCACAAGAACATAACAACATAAGAAATAGGAGCAGGAGTCGGCCATCTGGCCCTTTGAGCCTGCCCCGCCATTCAATAAGATCATGGCTGATCTGTCGTGGCTCAGTTCCACATTCCCGCCCTCTCCCCATAACCCTTAATCCCCTCTCTTATCAAAAACCCATCAACCCACGTCTTAAAAATATTGAGCGAGGTAGCCTCCACCACTTCAACGGGCAGAGAATTCCAGAGATTCACCACCCTTTGAGTGAAGAAGTTCCTCCTCAACTCCGATTTAAACTGCCCCCCCCCCCCCGCCCCCTATCTTGAGGCTGTGCCCCCTAGTCCTACTGTCCTTTCTGAGCAGGAAGAGTCTCTCTACCTCTACCCTATCCATCCCTTTCATTATCTTATATGTCTCTATAAGATCCCCTCTCATCCTTCTAAACTCCAACGAGTACAGACCCAGTCTATTTAGTCTCTCTTCATAGTCCAACCCCCTCATCTCCGGTATCAGCCTAGTGAACCTCCTCTGCACTCCCTACAAGGCCAAAATATCCTTGCGCAAGTGCAGTGACCAAAACTGCACACAGTACTCCAGCTGCGGCCTCACCAGTGCCCTGTACAGTTGCAGCAAGACCTCCCTGCTTTTATATTCTATCCCCCTCGCTATGAAGGCCAACATTCCATTCACCTTCTTGATCGCCTGCTCTACCTGCAGACTGGGTTTTTGCGACTCATGCACAAGGACCCCCAGGTCCCTCTGCACTGTAGCATGCTACAGCTTTTCACCCTTTAAATAGTAATCCCTCCTACTATTATTTCTGCCAAAGTGGATAACCTCACACTTGCTAACATTGTACTCCATCTGCCAGGTCCTTGCCCACTCGCTCAGCCTATCCAGATCCCTCTGCAGACTTTCCACACCCTCCGCGCAATTTGCTTTTCCACTCATCTTTGTGTCATCAGCAAATTTCGACACCCTACACTCAGCCCCCTCCTCCAGATCATCTATATAAATGGTAAACAGCTGAGGCCCCAGCACCGATCCCTGCGGCACTCTACTAGTCACCAACCACCAATCAGAATAGCACCCATTAATACCAACTCTCTGCCTCCTATTAGACAGCCAATCCTCTATCCACGCTAACACCTTGCCCCCAACTCCGTGCACCCTAACCTTCTGAAGCAATCTTTTGTGAGGCACCTTATCAAACGCCTTTTGAAAATCTAAAAACACTTCATCCACCGGTTCCCCTCTGTCTACCGCACTAGTCACATCCTCATAGAATTCCAATAAATTTGTTAAACACGACTTCCCCTTAACGAATCTGTGCTGCGTTTGCTCTATCAAACCATTCCTTTCTAGGTGCCTCTCTATATTTCTTCTTCGATGGTGGATTCAAGCATTTTTCCAACTACCAAATTGGTATTCGCCCACAGGTTTCTGCAGTGCGATTCAGACTCGCTGATATTTTTGCAGGTTGAGTGTGTACGGGAGTGCCTGAGAACAGCTTTAAAAGTCGGATCTGAAACACTCCCAGTTTCAAGCCCGCCCAGCACTGAGAATCAAAGGGTCCGATTTTAGCATCGCGTTGTGCCTGTTTTCAGTTGTGAAAACTTGCTAAAGTCAGGCACGGGGCGAGTAGTGCCATCTGCACCAACCTTCGTGTCGATTTTCTCTTTACCAAGGCCTGAAAATGGCCACCATCGGGATGGCGGCTAAAACAGGCACGACAGCCATTTAAATGTATTTGCATGCATTTAAATTGACTTAACGGGCTGCACACCCAACTTTCCCAGCACTTCCCCGTTTCCCACTGCATTCGCCCATCCAGAATCGGAGCCAAACAAAAATGCTTCACAAAAGTGCGAATTGGGCACTCCATTCGTCACATCCTGCCAACTCCAAAATGGAGTTGGGCGGCATGGTGGCACAACGGTTGGCACTGCTGCCTCACAGCGCCAGGGACCTGCGTTTAATTCGGGCCTCGGGTCACTGCCACGATGGTATTGAAGGGTGGAACACACTCGACAACCCATATGGTACATTCCTGCTGCCATTTCTTGTCTTCAATATTAATCATTCAACCAGCATCGCTACAATTGCTTAACTGGTCACTGTCTGGCTGTAGGAACGAGGGCTGAGATTTTCCAGTCCCTCTGTGGTAGGACCCGTCGTGGGGGATGCAGCGAGCCAGCTAAAAGTCCCTTGACCTTCTGTGGGACTAGAAGATCCCAGCAGTGGACAGGGTTGGAATGCAATGGCCTAGCTGTGCTTCCCTATTCTTCAACATCAACTACACATTTCAAGTGTAATTTAGTGTGAAGGTACAGAAGGTTGCTGTTGCAAATGGAATACCCAGTGTAGTGCAGTGTATAGGGATCAGAATTTTTTTTGGTTGTTCTACCTGAGGCACCCTCCTATTGCAGACATAACACACAAGGCCCAATTTTACCATCAACTTATGCCCATTTTCAGACACAAAAGCTCAGTAAAATCAGGTGTGATGCGAGTAGTGCATTTGCATGCATTTAAATTGACTTAATGGGCTGTGTGCCCAAACTTATTGGTACTGCCCCCTTTACCACTACGTTCGCCCATCCAGAATTGGTGCGAAACAGACACGCTCCACAAAAGTCCGATTTGGGCGCTCCAGTTAGCGAGGGGGTGAGTACTGAGCATCCGACCCGCTCTCTGCTTGAGATCGGTGGGGCAGGAGGGGAAGGGTGGGTCTGACGCCATCCTGCCTGATATCAGTAGAGGGGGGAAGGGGGAGACCGGCCCACGATCGATCTGGGTGGCAGAAGGGGTGGGGGGGGGGGGGCGCGATAAGAAGGTTAATATTGTTATGGAGGTGCGGCAATATCTGTGGAGGCCAGGAAGAGGTATTATCCTGCCTGGGAATGATGTGGCAAGGGAGTTGCATTCTATAATCTTTTTTTTTCTGCGCATGTGCAGTTGGAGGCACTGATCGCAGCTGCAGAGTTCCACGCATGTTAACTCCTGCCCACAGGTTTCTGCAGTGCGATTCAGACTCGCTGATATTTTTGCAGGTTGAGTGTGTACGGGAGTGCCTGAGAACAGCTTTAAAAGTCGGATCTGAAACACTCCCAGTTTCAAGCCCGCCTAACACTGAGAATCAAAGGGTCCGATTTTACCATCGCGTTGTGCCTGTTTTCAGTTGTGAAAACTTGCTAAAGTCAGGCACGGGGCGAGTAGTGCCATCTGCACCAACCTTCGTGTCGATTTCCTCTTTACCAAGGCCTGAAAATGGCCACCATCGGGATGGCGGCTGAAACAGGCACAACAGCAATTTAAATGTATTTGCATGCATTTAAATTGACTTAACGGGCTGCACACCCAACTTTCCCAGCACTTCCCTGTTTCCCACTGCATTCGCCCATCCAGAATCGGCGCCAAACAAAAATGCTTCACAAAAGTGCGAATTGGGCACATCCTGCCAACTCCAAAATGGAGTTGGGCGGCATGGTGGCACAACGGTTGGCACTGCTGCCTCACAGCGCCAGGGACCTGCGTTTAATTCAGGCCTCGGGTCACTGTCTGTGTGGAGTTTGCACATTCTCCCTGCGTCTGCGTAGGTTTCCTTCAATGTGCTCCGGTTTCTCCCGCAGTCCAAAGATGTGCGGGTTAGGTTGATTGGCAATGCTAAATTGACCCTAGTGTCTGGGTCAATTTGCAGGGTAAATATGTGGGGTTATGGCAATAGGGACTGGGTGGGATTGTGGTCAATGGGCTGAATGGCGTACTTCTGCAGCGTAGGGATTCTATGATGCAGCAGGTGATCTGGAAGGCGAATGGGATGCTGGCCTTTATAGTGAGGGGGATTGAATATAAAAGGAGGGAGGTCTTGCTGCAGCTGTACAGGGCACTGGTGAGGCCGCAGCTGGAGTACTGTGTGCAGTTTTGGTCGCCGCACTTGCGCAAGGATATATTGGCTTTGAAGGGAGTGCAGAGGAGGTTCACTAGGCTGATACCGGAGATGAGGGGGTTGGACTATGAAGAGAGACTAAATAGACTGGGTCTGTACTCGTTGGAGTTTAGAAGGATGAGGAGGGATCTTATAGAGACATATAAGATAATGAAAGGGATCGGTAGGGTAGAGGTAGAGAGATTCTTCCTGCTCAGAAAGGACAGTAGGACTAGAGGACACAGCCTCAAGATAAGGGGGGTGCAGTTTAGAACAGAGTTGAGGAGGAACTTCTTCACTCAAAGGGTGGTGAGTTTCTGGAATTCTCTGCCTGCTGAAGTGGTGGAGGCTACCTCGCTAAATATATTTAAGTCATGGGTAGATAGGTTTCTGACAGACAGGGGAATTAAGGGTTATGGGGAGAAAATGGGAAAGTGGAACTGATCCACTTCAGATCAGCCATGATCTTATTGAATGGTGGGGCAGGCTCGAAGGGCTAGATGGCCTACTCCTGCTCCTATTTCTTGTGTTCTTATTTCTTATGTTCTTATGAGGCGTTTATCCCCACTCTCTGCTTCCTGTTAGCTAGCCAGTTCTCTATCCATGCTAACATGTTGCCCTTTAAACCATGAGCTGTCATTCTGTGTAGTAACCTTTTTGTATGTGACAGCAGCAAACAAAGATGGATCAGGTTCAGTTATAATATCTCCCACAGTTCAACTGTGTTGACAGACATCTCCGAACTCCAGAAATGAAAAGGCCACTTTGTGAGGTGCCAGATGATCCCCAACATCTGCATAATTGCACATTGACGTGAGTCACAAGACCCATAGAAATTGACATATGAGAAAGACCAAAGCACGTTGAACTCATTACCCAGCATGCTGCTGATGGTTTGATACACAAATGACAGAGGCACTGACTAACAGCTTTTCTGGGAAACCCCAGTTTTGGAGAGTTTTGCAAATCATCTAAGAGTCACTTGTTTAACCCCACCGTGCTTCATTTACCACATGCCAAATTAATTACCCTTTTCTCTTAAAATGCTATTTTCTGAAGGAAAATGGAATTTATGTTTGAATGAATTAGCACTAACAGCTTTCACCACCTTCTCAGGAAACCTATTTTGTCGCACGAATGTTTGCACATTGGAATATTGGACTGGGATTTACCAGTCCCTCTGAAGAGTTTGGGGATGGGGAGAGTGTGGGGGGGGGGTGGGGCTTGTAAAATAGCGTTGGGAGGCATTGGAAGGAGAACCTGATGCCTACCTGCCGCTATTGGATGTGCTTTGGGAAAAACTTGTGCCAATTAAACCGATGACTGGGCCATTTCCCATCTCCGTCAGCATTTTGTCAGTGTCGGGACAGACCCCCTACCTGCGCCTGACCCCGATACATTAAACAACTAACTCACCTATCCTTTGAGGGCCCCAAACCTGGAGGCATTCTCCTCTTCTCTCTACAGCCGCAGTCGCCTCTACCGATGGCGCTGCTGAATTGCTTGCCCTTCGATTGGGGCCGACTACAGCTCCGAGAGGGAGGCTGTCACCCTCAGCTGGGAAATGCTGCCCGTCCTGTCCGCAAGGGTGTGGGATCCGCTTTTGGCTCTCTCGGCGGGGCCCACTCTGCAGTTGACAATATTCCAAGGATTGGCCAGGATTTTCTGGTCCTGGCACAGGCAGAGATTGTCCTGGGTCGGACGGGTGCATTCCAGAGAGCCATTGACTTTTAACAGCCGTGTCAGTGTTGGGCTGGAAATCCCCAGCCGCTGTGTCGGTGGGCTAGTTTTGAACTTTCCTCTCCATCGGATGACAGTCTGAACTGCAGTGGTACATGGTAGCTTACTGCCACCTTCACAAGGGCAGTTCAAGATGGGCAGAGATGTTCAAAGCCCTGGAATAAATATTTATAAAATGCTGTGTCCTTTTGTTCTATTTCTCTTCACATGGTGAAGTAGACTGCCCTGTTTTACATGATATGGTCAATTATTAATGTATATGGGAGATGATTGCCAGGGCGTTAATCCCTTGCCAGGTCACACACTCACATCAAAAGGGGTGTGTGTGTGTGTTGGAAAACTAGTGTCTCACAACACAACAACTCTCACTTAAGATTCCAGGGGTGTTCTTGTACACAGCAGTGCCCCATACCCAGCTATCCTGACTCGACAGTCATTCAAAACTAAGTGAGAAGTCCACCGTCTTTTATTGGTATAGTGTAATGATGTCACCTCTTCTAAGTGCATGAAGATTGGCAACTGTGGTTGAGACAGAAGATCGGAGCAAGTTAGTAGGATAATGGCTCGGAAGGAGAGACTAGCTTGGTATCTGGCACAGCTGGTGTACTGTCAAGATGGCATGGTGGCACAGTGGTTAGCACTGCTGCCTCCCAGCGCCAGGGACCCAGGTTCGATTCCTGTCTTGGGTCACTGTCTGGGTGGAGTTTGCATGTTCTCCCCATGTCTGCATGGGTTTCCTCCGGGTGCTCCGGTTTCCTCCTACAGTCCAAAGATTTGTAAGCTAGGTGGATTGGCCATGCTAAAACATCCATTAGTGTCAGGGGGACTAGCTAGGGTAAATGCAGGGGGGTGTTGTGGGGATCGGGCCTGGGTGGGATTGGGGTTGGTACAGACTCAGTGGACTGAATGGCCTCCTTCGGCACCGTAGAATTCTATAATTCTATGAAGGCGTTTAGTTAGGCATGTGGCTAGTCACCTGTGGAAAGTCTGAGATCCCATGCAGTCAAGGCTCAATAGCTATCCATGGAAAATTATTGATACAGCATGACAGCTTTCTTTTCAGGTAAAATAATTAAGCTAAAGCAAACAAATAAGGAATATGGCAAGGAGGGTGGTGCAAAAAAGGGGGGAACTGCCCAAAACAAAAAACAAAGCGTATAGGAATCTTACAGCGTTAAACCAAAATGTGATTAAAGAGGTTGGTAATACACCCCACTCCCTGTGGAGACCGACAGGCACAGAAGGCCCCAACAGTGCCCGTGGACACTGCATGGTCCCTCTCCAGGGACACCTATAGCTGTGGTTAGAGGGGCAGAGAGCAGGGTTGGATGACCCCCTTGGTTGTGCCTGCTGTTTATGGCAAGTTTGGCCAGACCCAGAGCAGGTTCATGAAGAGGTCCCCCCAACCCCACTCTGCACCGGCTGCCCGTAGATCAGGAGCATGAGACTGAAGTGCAAACAAAGTATTAATAAAAGGTTTTTCAAATAACTGAATAGGGACTGCGGTCTAAAGGATGTAACGTAGCCGTGGACCACAGGCTCTGCAACGTCGCAGGAAGAGCTTGTTTCTTGGGAGCCCGTGCAGTTTATGTTTGTATGGGACTACTACATTCTCCCTGGAGGGATGAAGATTGAGAGGCGACCTAATAGAGGTTTATAAGATGTTGAGAGGTATAGATAGGGTGGATTGTCGGAGGCTATTTCCCAGGGCTGAAATGGTCACTACGAGAGGACACAGGTTTAAGGTGCTGGGGAGTAGGTACAGAGGTAAGTTTTTCACTCAGAGGGTGGTGAGTGAGTGGAATCGGCTGCCGTCGGTGGTGGTAGAGACGAACTCGTTGGGGTTTTTTAAGAGACTTCTGGATGAGTACAATGGGATTTAATGGGATTGAGGGTTATAGATAGGCCGGGTAGGTAGGGATATGATCGGTGCAACCTGTGGGCTGAAGGGCCTGTTTGTGCTGTAGTGTTCTATGTTCTATGTAGTAGCCTTCACCCCAGGTAACATACCATGATGACAGATCTCCATGTATGAGTAGGTACAAGCAGGGCAGTACTGTTATGTTATCAAATGAATGTCAGAAAGGTCAGAGGGAACAGTGAATATTCGACCCTTTATCCACAGTCCATAGAGTGATCCTGCTGCCTCCCTCACTCCATGTGTGACCCATGTTCCATCCGAAGCAAGTTCTCACCCCAAGGTAAGAAGACAGACGAAGAATTCAATGGGAAAATCACTCGAGGTGGGGAGAGGGAGGACACTCTCATGTCGCCCACTAACAGTCATTCAGAAAGCAAAATATGAGACACAGATCCTGGGAGTGAAAAGAGTGAAACTGTCTCAGATCTAAACTGGCAATTCCATAATAACATGCGACTGTGAGGTGAGAATTATCATGGGCAGGGTCAAAGTTAGATCACAAGACACATCCGATGAAGAAGACCTTTGGGATGGTTTCATCTCATTCTTTCAGAGTAGGAATCTAGCAGTTTTCATTTTGTCAAATGACAAATTCACAGTCTCTGTGCCTGAAATAGTAACATTTTGCAGGACTGGGAAATAAGGGAATGACCACCTGGATAGTTCTTTCTATGGGTAAGTGCAGGTAAAAATGGCCTCTTTTTCATGTTGCATGAATCCATGAAGACCAAGAGATCCGAACAGAGATGGAAGAGCTTTGGGTTTCCAACATTGATTCTGTATTTGAAGTGTTGTATGCACCCTGCCCGAAATATTCACCCACACTTTTTTCAGATGCCCGCAGACCTGTTATCTGTCTCCTGTGGTTTTAGAATCATAGAATTTTACATCACAGAGGGAAGCCATTCGGCCCATCAAGTCTGCACTGGCTCCCGAAAGAGCTTTTCAGCTAGTCCCATTCTCCAGCCCTATTTCTGTAGCTCTCCAAATTCAAGACTTTCCAATATGTATCCAGTTGTCTTTTGAAACGCTCTCTGGAATTCGCCTCCACCACACTCCCCAGCAGCGCACTCCAAATCCCAACAATCCTGTGAGTAAAGAGTTTACTCCTCATCTCACTCCTAGCTTGCTTGCTGACCATCTTGAAATTGTGACCTCTAAATCATTGATGTACCAACTAGAAAAAACAGAATGTCCTTCTTTACTCTGTCAAAATTGTTCATCATTTTGAACACCTCAATAAGGTCTCCTTTTCATCTTCTCTGCTCCAAAGAGAATATGCCTGATTTCTATAATCTTTCTTTGTATCTAAAATTCCTCATTCCTGGTATCATTCTAGCAAACCCCCTTTGGACTTTCTCTGGGACTTTAACAACATTCCTTAAATAAGGTGCCCAGAACTGAACACAATACTCCAAATGAGGTCTGACCAATGATCTGTAGAGGTGTAGATTCTCTCCCTTGCTTTTATACTCCATGCCTCCACTTATAAACCCAAGGACCTTATAAATCTTCTTAACAATTGTTTCAACTTGCCTGGCCAACTTCAGAGAATTATGTGCTTGAACCCCAAGCTCCCTCTGTTCCTGTACTCCCCTCAAAGTTGTACCATTAAACCTGGATTGTCTCCCCATGTTTCTTCCACCAAAATGCATCAATGCACATTTCATTGCATTGCAATTCATTTGACTAATCTGACAACGTCTCTCTGAAGTCGCTCAGCATCATCCTCACAGTTCAATATTCTCCCTAGTTTAGTATCATCTGCAAATTTAGAGATTTTGCCCTCAACACCCATCTCTAAATTGTTTATATAAATCAGAAAAAGCAAGAGCCCCAACATTGATCCCTGGGGAACACCATTTTCAACACGTCTCCAGTCTGAAGAATGACCATCTATATCTACCTTCTATTTCCTATCACTTAGCTAACTTCTAAACATGGCTGCCAAGGACCCATCAATTCTAAACATTTCTAATTTGCTAACTAACCTGCCATTTGGCACCATGTCAAATGTTTTCTGAAAATCCAAATATACAACTTCCACGGCACTACCCTCTTCTACTGCCTGTGTCAGCTTATTAAAGAACTCTATTAAATTTGTCATATGTGACCTGCCCTTGACAAAGCTATTTTCGCTGTCTAGTATTGAATTATTTTTCTCTCGGTGTGTCTTTATCTTCTCCTGTGTTATGGCCTCCATCAGTTTTCCCACTATCGATGTCAAGATGGCAGATCTGTAATTTCCTGAGTTATCCTTTCTGAAACAACATTTGCAATCCTCCAGTCTCCCTGTCTTCAGAGAGGCCGGGAAAATTTTTGTCAATGGGTCCACAATTTGCTCCCTTACCTCCCTCAGCAATCTAGGATGCATCCCATCTGGGCCTGGCGACTTTTTTTAGTTGGAGTGCTGCCAGTCTTTTTAGCCCCTCTTTTATCTACCACTATACTACTCAGCTGTTCAACATCTACACGTTCAGTTGGGTTATTGTCACCATCTTCTAATTTGGTAAAGACAGAAGCAAAGTACTCATTTAGTACCTTTGCTTCAGTGAGCAGTTTACCCTGGCTTGACCCTGATAAGCCGCACTCTATCCTTCACTAATCTTTTAACATTAATATGTTTGAAGAACATTTTACGATTTGTTTTAGTGCAGCCTGCCATCCTTTCTGCATGTTTCCTCTTAGCTTTCCTTATTCCAGCCTTAGCCTCTCTCCTGTGTTTCAGACAACCTTTCTGATTTCTATTGCCACTGTTATTCCGCCATGCATCACTTGGGGAGGTGATGGCCTTGTGATATTATCACTGTTATTAATCCAGAAACTCAGCTAATGTTCTGGGATCACAAGTTCGAATCCTGCTGCTATAGATGGTAGGATTTGCATTCCATAACAACATTTCTGGAATTAAGAATCTACTGACAACCGTGAAACCATTGTCGATTGTCAGAAAAAACCCATCTTGTTCACTAATGTCCTTTAGGAAAGGAAATCCACCATCTTTACCTGGTTTGGCCTACATGCGACTCCAGAGTCACAAAACTGTCGTTGACTCTCAACTGCCCTCCAAGGACAACTAAAGCTGGGCAATAAATGCTGGCCAACCAGTAATGCCCATGTCCCATGATTTAATAAAAAAAGGCCTCTTTTTCTCTTTGTTATTTTTGCATCAATATCCAAAGTCACCCAGGGTACTTTGCATTTATTTCTCATGGGTCTGTTCCTAGCTTGCACCCTAGTCATCTTTCGTTTAGAAAGTCTCCCTTTTTTCATCCGCTGTTTTATCCACCAAAATGTGTTTCCAATCAACCTGCCCCAGTTCAATTTTTAGATCTCTAAAATCTACCCTCTTCTACTCTGGAAACTTAATCCATAATGGGTTTTTATCCTTTTCCAACTTAATATTGAAACTTATTATATTATGATCGCTATTTCCCAACTACTCCCCCACTCTGCTGTTCCCCACCTGGCCTACCTCATTTCCTAGGACCAGATTCAGCACAGCTTCCTCCTGTTGGTGCTTGAAATATACTGTTCCAGAAAGTTCTCCTGCATGTACTTACCTTACAGTAAGTGAAATCTCCAACTATCACAACCCTACTTGTCTTGCAAGTTTCTATAATCTGCCTACAAATGCTGTCTTCTACTTTCTCCCCACTGTTTGGAAATCTATAATAAAGTACCAAACAAGGTCACTGCTCCCTTCTTGTTTCTCACCTCAAACCAGATAGATTCTAATTCAGGAACTGCACCTCATTCAAGGATTTCTTATCTTTTATCTTTTAATAGTTAGAGAACATAGAATATAGAACTTGAACATAGATTTATTTTTGAAAAAGGTGAGTAAAGTCTCTCCTGAGATAATAATCTAAAGGTAGCTAAATTTAAGAAGCTAATAAGTATGGGATATAGGCAAAGGTTGACAGATATAAAGAGGCTACAGCTATGTGACTTTCTATTTTATCTTCAGTAACAGAAATGACTTGCAAGAATGTATCAAAACGATTCTTAATTAGACAGAAAAGTTTGCCATCCCAAACTGTTAAAATTTGAAAATGTGCAACGAAATGATTAAGAAAAAAATATGTTCTGTGTGGGAACAAGAATAGGCCACAAATCCCCTTGGACCTGTTCCATCATTGAGTGAGATCATGGCTGATTTGCAAGTTAACTTCATGCACCTATCTTTGCATCACATCCCTTAGCATGACTGGTTGACAAGAATCTATCAGTTTATAGAGCCATGGAGTTTTACAGCACAGAAAATGGCCCTTCGGCCCATCATGTCTGCACCTATCTATTCTAATCCCAGTTTCCAGCATTTGGTCCACAGCCTTGTACGTTATGGTATTTCAGCTGCTCATTAAAATGCTTCTTAAACGTTGTGAGGATTTCCACCTCTATCACTCTTTCAGGCAGAGTTCCCACCACATTCTAAACCTCCTTCCCCTTATCTTAAATCTATGCCTTACGGTTATTGCCCTCCCAGCAATGTGATTCCTCCCTTTTTGCTTTTAAGTTCCACCCATATGGCCTCGATTGAGGAACCTGACAAGATGTCATCCCTCGTCACGACAATAATGACTCCTTGATAAATATTGCGACACCACCTCTTTTACACCCCTCTCCCCTCTCTCAGCTGAAGATTCTCATCTGTTCATCATTGCATTGCTGTTTGTGGGATCTTGCTGTGTACTTCTTTTACGTTGCAAGAATTGCAAGCTTTTCAAAGCATTTCATTGGCTAAAATGTTCTTTGTGATATCCTGAGGTCATGAGGAAGTCTTTCTCCTTTTCATTTGGGCTGGTAGGATGTTGTCTTTTCACCTCAGGAACCCAGGACCTTTCGATTTGATGTGATTTATTATTGTCACATGTATTATCCTACAGTGAAAAGTATTATTTCTTGCACGCTATACAGACAAAGCATATCATAGAGAAGGAAACAAGAGAGTGCAGAATGTAGTATTCCAGTCATAACTAGGATGTAGAGAAAGATCAACTTCATGCAAGGTTGATCCATTCAAAAGTCTGACAGCAGCAGGGAAGAAGCTGTTCTTAAATCGGTTGTACGTGACCTCAGGCTTTTTCTGATGGCAGAAGGTAGAAGAGAGAATGTCCGGGGTGCTTGGGATCTTTAATTATGCTGGCTGCTTTTCCAAAGTAGTGGGGAGTGTGGACAGAGTCAATGGATGGGAGGTTGGTTTGCATGATAGGTAACATTTACTATCTTTTGTAGTTTCTTGCAGTCTTAGGTAAAGCAGGAGCCATACCAAGTTGTGATATAACCAGAAAGAATGCTTTCTGTGAAGCATATGTAAAAATTGGCGAGAGTCGTGACAGATACGCCAAATTTCTTTAGTCTCCTGAGAAAGTAGAAGTGTTGGTGGGCTTTCTTAACTATAGTGTCAGCATGGGGGGACAAGGACAGGTTGTTGGTGATCTGGATACCTATAGAACTTGAAGCTCTCAGCCCTTTCTACTTCGTCCCCATCGATGTAGACAGGGGCATGTTCTCCTTTACGCTTCCTGAAGTAGATTATTTCATTTTGTTGACATCAAGGGAGAGAATCTCTATGAACGGTATGCTTTGTCTGTATAACGTGCAAAAAACAATACTTTTCACTGTATGCCAATACATGTGAGAATAATAAGTCAAATCAAATCAAACTGATGTGTCTACATCAGTTTCTTTTGGGTGCTCTGGTTTCCTCCCACAGCCCAAAGCTGTGCTGGTTAGGTGCATTGGCCATGCGAAGTTCTCCCTCAGTGTACCCAAACAGATGCCGGAGTGTGGCAGTTAAGGGATTTTCACATTAACTTCATTGCAGTGTTAAAGTAAGCCTACTTGTGACACTAAATAATAAATAAATAAGTAATGGGAAGGAGAACAGAGAAGTATATTTGCAGGAAATTACAGAAAGATGAAGAGCTTTAGAGTATTGCTGAAAAAGAGACAATTTTTTGTTGAAGTTTTTAATCTTGAATTCGTTTAAAGTAATGTTTGTGGGGATTCTAATTCTCCTATTTTGTCTCTGAAAAAGAACAAAGCACAGCAGAAAGAGCAGGAGGAATTTCTGAAAAGTTTAGAAGGGAACTTTTCTTGATTAACATGCTACCAGCTCAAGAGAAAGAAAGAAGAACTGGTTCTACTTCTGTGGAATAAAGTGGGGGCAAGTAAAACATGCTGGGGGAATCTTACCAAAAAATGGCAGAATATTGGTTCCGGTGAGAAAAACAGTATCTTTCTTTCCAGAGAAACAGGTTAGTTTTCTCTGCTGTCCTTCCCACACATCACAAAAAAAACAGGGGGGTGAGTTTCACGCTGTCATGTAGGTTGGCTGGACCTAAACATAGAAACATATAAATATAAAACATAGGAGCAAGAGGAAGCCATTTGGCCCTTTGAGCTTGCTCTGCCATTCATCATGATCATGGCTGATCATCCAATTCAATAGCCTAATCCTGCTTTCTTTCCGTACCTTTTGATCCCATCTACCGCAAGTGCTATATCCAGCTGCCTCTTAAATACATTAAAGGCACCAACTACTTCCTGCGGTGATGAATTCCATAGGCTCACCAGTCTTTGGGTGAAGAAATGTCTCCTCATTTCCATCCTGAATGGTCTACCCCGGAATGTGATCCCTGGTTCAGGACTCCCCCACCATCGGGAATATCCTCTCTGCATCTGGTCCTGTTACAATTTTATAAGTCTCTATGAGATTCCACCCCCCCCCCCATTCATCTGAACTCCAGCAAAAACAATCCTAACCTAGTCAATCTCTCCTCATACATCAGTTCCACCATCCCTGGAATCAGCTGGCAAAGCTTGGCTGCACTCAGATGGGGGCTCCATCATGGAAATCGTCACGCACAGCATTGAAAGTTTGATGGGAACCATTGAATGGTCCGATAACCCCGGGAATTTCCAATCTCGGGATAGATGGGACCTGAAAGTCCTGCCCACAGTGCATCTTCCTTAACTTTGAAAAATAACCATTTGATACAACTCTCTATTTCCTGTCACCCAACCAACTTTGTATTAGGGTTGGGCACTAAATGCTGGCCAGTCAGTGATGCCAATCTCCCACGAATTAATGAAAAAAATTCCACAGACTTCAACTTCTAAAGATGTATGAATTAGGTGGATTGGCCATGCTAAATTGCCCCTTAGTGTCAGGAGGACCAGCTAGGGTAAATGCGTGGGGTTATAGGGAGTGGGCCTGGGTGAGACTGTGGTCAGTGCTGACTCAATGGCAATCCCATTATGCGGCACTTCATCAATTATCTTGTGGAAGTCCACCTATTCTAAATTAACCAGATCACCCTCATCAATCCTCTCTGTTGGTGACCCAAGAAAGATAGTCAAACACAATCTACCTTAAATAAATCCATGCTGGCTTGCCTTCATTAATTAACATTTGCCAAAGTGGCCATTAATTTTGCCCTGGTTTATTGGTTTTGAAAGCTTTCCCACCACCAGCGTGGCCTGTAGTTGTCGGGTCTATCCTTGTCCATTTTTGAACAAGGGTGAAATATTTGCTATTGTTCAGTCCTCTGCCACCAGCCCCATATCCAAGGGGAATTGGACAATTATAGTTAGTGCCGTTTCCGTATGTTAGTCATAGGGAAGCATTTAGAAAATTATGTATCAAAATATTCAACCGGATGAGCAATAAATGTTTCAACAGATGAATGGATGTCTGGGATCTAAGTCAAGATCGGCACAGTAGCACAGTGGTTAGCACTGCTGCTTCACAGCTCCATGGTCCTGGGTTCGATTCCCAGCTTGGGTCACTGTCTGTGTTGAGTTTGCATATTCTCCTTGTGTCTGCGTGGGTTTCCTCCAGGTACTCCGGTTTCGTCCCACAGTCCAATGATGTGCGGGTTAGGTTGATTGGCCGTGCTAAGAAATTGCCCCTTAGTATCCAGGGATGTATAGGTTAGAGGGATTAGTGGGTATAATATGTAGGGATATGGGGGTAGGGCCTGGGTGGGATTGAGTTTGGTGCAGACTTGATGGGCCAAAGGGCCTCTTTCTGCACTGTAGGGTTCTATGGTCTCAAGCCTAATTTTTTATTCTTGGCCAAGAGCCCAGTGTTACATTAGATTTTTGAAACAGCTATGCCCAAGACAAAACATTGTTGGGTTGACTGCTTTCTCTCTTAGATCTAGTTGACCTTAGCTGATCTTTTGCTATACCCTAGCTCAGACTGTTAACACCACATTCTGCACCCGCTCCTTTCCTTCTCTATGTACAGGATGCTCTGTCTGTATAGTGTGCAAAAAACAATACTTTTCACTGTATACTAATATATGTGACAATAATAAATTAAATTGAGACAATAATAAATCAAATCAAATCAATAAAGCAAATCAAATATTAATTACACAAGATGAAGAAGATTCAGTTGCTTGCTGTTTCTGCTACTGATAGGTTAAAAGGTTGGTTGATATATACTTTTATAGGGTTGTAGCAAAAGGTTTTCTTGTAAGAAAGTTATGAATGAATGATTAGTTTTTAAAGACATTGGCTGCGATTTTACCAACAATTAGCGCCTGTTTTTGGGTGCGAAATTGTGATAAATTTGGGTGTCGGGCCTTTAACGCGACCTGTACCCGAATCCGGGCAAATCGCGACTTTACCAACACCTGATTCAGGTGTGGATCCAGTCCGTGCCCCAATCGGGCGGCCCGACGATTTAAATGCATTTAAATCGATTTAACGAACCGCGCGCCCAACTCTACCACAAAACCCCACTTTACCGTCTTCAGGTCCATTCTGGGGTCCGCGCTGTAAGCGACCTGCTAAATAAAAATCCGAAGCTGATTTTTATTTTATAGGGGAACCTCCTAAGTGGCTTCAGAGCCTGCAACACTCTTTGACCCAGAGGGGGGGGGCGGTGGAAGGAAGGTCAGAGCATCCTCTGGGGGTGGTGGGGAGGAGGAGGAGGCAGCTCAGAGCGTTGTCAGGGTGGGGGAAGAGGAGGAAGCAGGTCAGAGCATCCTCTGGGGGTGGGGAAGTGGAGGTGGGTAAGAGCATCCTCTGGGGGGGAGGAGGAGGAGGAGGCAGGTCAGATGTATCTCTGGAAGGGGTGGGGGTGAGAGGGCTGATCATTGCCTGGTGGCGGTGGTAGGGAGGCCCGAACGCTCATTGTTGGGGGGCGGGGGGGGGGGGGGGGGGGGGGTTAGTGGCGGACGGATCTCTAGTGGGGAGGGCGGGGGGGGGTTTGCTGCCACTCTGCAGGCGATCGGTGGGGTTTGGATGTGTGGCCCCCCCCCCCCAAATCAGTGAGCGATTGGGTCTACCCCCCTCACACACCCAGACAACGATCAGCCCTGAGCCCCCCCCCTCCCCCCCACCACCCAGAGGATGCTCTGACCCACCTCCACCTCCACCACCACCACCAACCCCCCCCACCCCAAACACCTCGCCCACACCCCCCCAATCCCTAGAGGATGATCTGGGACAGAGAGCCGCTCTCTCTACTGTTTTTTTTTTCTATCCCGCCCGGGCGCGCTGCTTCAGATTTTTTTCTAACCGTACATGCGCAGTTCAGAGCTCCGGTTGTTCCCGCAGCGCTAAGCCTCGCCCACTGCGCGGACAGCAGCCGGCTGAGAGCGTATGGGCGCGCTGCAAAGAGGATTCCGGGCTCGGATCTGTATTACACCTGGATCCGGCCCTTAGGCTCCAAATGGTAAAATTGGGCCCATTGTCGCTACTGGTTCTGTACAGGGTGTATACTGGGTAAATGGGCATTGAAGTGCCCTAGGTTGATATGGAGGGTATGAGGGGACATTGGGGTTGGTAGGAGAGTACGACATAGCATGGGAATTGAGTGGGGAGGGGTGAGGGCTAGAGAGTTGTTTTCTGTTTTTTTTTTATTGTGATAGGGACAAAGTTCCAGATTCAGCAGAGATGAGGCTCTCAAACAGCATGCCTCCACACCCTGCAGCTCTGTGATTGCTCCCAGCTCCTGTTAACATTCCCCCCACTCCTCTGGCCAGAATGATACTTTGTAGGACAAGTCAGGAAATTTCCCAAATCCCACTCACCCACCTCTGGGATGAGAATCCAGCCCAATGTAGTCAAAAGGCTGGCAGATGTATGGTGGGGTCAATTAAGGACAAGGTATGAGATTTGTGTGGAGAAACAGGGCAAGGCCGATTTACTAAATAAACTCATTGGGTGGAATTTTACTGCCTCACTCTTCCTGAAACTGCAAAGTCCCATTTAAGGTCAACGGACATTTCCATGGTCTGCCCCTCGCCTGCTCTGATTCCCGTGGCTGGCAGGATGGTAAAATTCCAGCCTCTATCTCTCTGCTCTTTTACTTTCTCTATCAGTCTTCCGTTCACTTTCTCCACTCTCTTTCTCTGGCTGTCTATTTTCTTTCCCACACTGTCTCACTGCCTCTGCCCCTTTTTCCCTTCATTTCAACACTCTTGTTTTCTTTCTTTTCTCTGTCTATCTTTGCCACTTACCGTCTCTCTCTGCTTCTTTTGTTTTCTGGCCTCTTTGCGCTTTGTCTAATTTAAATCCACATAGTAGCTGTATAGGTTAGCGATTTGCCAAATTATCTGTGATCAGTCAGTTATGTGTAAAAGTTTCTGTTTAAACGCCATGATTCATATATTTTGGAAAATCCTGTTCAAAGTCAGAGCGCAAAAGTTGTAGTCATACTGCTAGTAAAGGTTTTACATTTTGGAATGACTGAACTCTGAAAACTGCTAAAACTCCCAGCGATGTCTGAACAGATACGGCCAAAGCTGTCAACAATGAACAGATATGTCATGTATAGTATACCCACAACACTGACTGCTACACTACTAGCCTACTTTGGCTTGTACATGCCATCCCGAGTCAGATTCATATATTTAATGTCTATCCTCTCTTTTCTTACTTTCCCTCTTTTCCCTCACTCATCCCTACCTTTGTAATCTTCTTCAATACCGCAATCCTCCAAGACATGTGTTCCTCCATTTCTGACTTCTCTTCGTAGGAAGCCATTCGGCCCATCGAGTCTGCACTGGGTCCCTGATGTGGAGATGCCGGCGTTGGACTGGGGCAAAAACAGAAAGAAGTCTCACAGCACCAGCTTAAAGTCCAACAGGTTTATTTGTAGCAAATGCCACAAGCTTTCAGAACAAGCTGCTTCTTCGTCAGGTGAGTGGGAGTTCTGATCACAAACAGGGCACAAAGACACAAACTCAATTTACATGAATAATGATTGGAATGTGAGTCTTTAAAGGTAATCAAGTCTTAAAGGTGCAGGCAATGTGAGTCTCTGACAGAGTATCTTACCCAGGCCCTATGCCCATAAAACCACATTTTTACCCCACTAAGCTCCCTCACCCATCTAACTGTCAATTTAGCAAGGCCAATCCACCTAATCTGCACATCTGTGGGAGGAAACCGGAGCACCCGGAGGAAACCCACGCAGACACAGGCTGTGCGTGCAAACTCCACATAGATAGTCACCCAATTAGAAGTCTCACAACACCAGATTAAAGTCCAACAGGTTTATGTGGAATTACGAGCTTTCAGAGTGCTGCTCCTTCATCATGTACCTTACAAACTTTTCACTCACCTGATGAAAAATCAATGCTCCGAAAGCTTGTGATTCCAAATAAACCTGTTGGACTTTAACCTGGTGATGTGAGACCTCTTACTGTGCCCACCCCAGTCCAACGCTGGCATCTCCACATCACAGAGACTCGATGCTGGAATTGAACCTGAATCCCTGGCACTGTGAGGCTTTTAATTGTGCTTTTGGTCATCTGCTCTAATCTAACTACTTGTGGCTCAATGGCAGGTTTTGTTTGGCATTCACTCCTCTAAACTTGTCTTGGAATATTTTACTGCTTTAATAGTGTAGGTGGTGATCTTATCAAAAAATGACAGGTCCCAGCTGATCTTCCCTGCCAATGGCACTGACATGTCTTCAGACAGAATCTTATGCCTCATTAGCGATAATCTTTATGCTTTCCCTCAAAGTTGACTGGAATCTGAGGGTGCCCCAAGATGTAGCTGTCATGGATGCTCCCGGGCAAACGGGCACACATCTGCATCAAGTGCACTGTATGGGCACAGATGAGCTGAACATTGAGGGAGGAATATCTCTTATGGTTCATGAATGGTGCCATGTAGCACCATAGAGAGCACAGGGCCAAATGTGTGCAGTCAATCAAACCTTCCACCTGGGGTAAGCCTGCTAAGGTGGCAAAGCCCATTGCTCTGGCATCTTGGCTTGCCTGGTCTCAGTCCAATTTGATATACATGTGAGCCCTCATACAAAGGGCATCTGTAACCTCCCAGGAACATTTGTGTGTGGTTGACTGGGAGATGCCCCACAGGTTGTCCATGCCAACCTGGAATGAGCCACTTGTATAGAATTTCAGAGTAGCTGTGCATTTAAGGGCTACAGGCAATGGGTGTCCCCTGTTCCATGTTGTGCCAGCTCTTGCGGGGTCTGGCAGTGGTGGTCCACCATACCCTGGGACAGGCGCAGCCTTCTACGACAGTGCACCTCTGCCATCTGCAGGTATGATGACTGACATCAGAATACCCTCGGCCCTGACAACCCGATCGCTCATGGGACCCCAGGTGGGTAACTCACAATCGTCCCCATTGCTGAGCCTCTTGTTTACAAGCCCTCTCACCTTCTGCCCAGCCCCCACTAAGGAAGAGCCCTCCCTCAGCTGTGATATGGACAGGACGAGGAAACAGGAAGTGCTGCCCGCATACCAACCTTCATAACCCCTCTAGAACAATGACATGAAGGGAGGTAAGGCTGCCAAGTGATCATCCCTGACTCCTCTCCCCTAAATGATAGTTGTGAGGCCCACACCCTGGCCCTGTATTGCACCTCTCTGTGTCCCCGCATACTTTGGAGAGGGTACAGAAAGGATTTACCAGGAAGTGGCCTGGTATGGAGGTCATTAGCTATGCAAAGAGGTCAGAGAAACTTGGTCTGTTCTCACTGGAGCGATGGAGGTTGAGGAGCGACCTGATAGAAGTCTACAAGATTATGAGGGGCATGGACAGAGTGGATAGTCAGAAGCTTTTTCCCAGGGTGGAAGAGTCAATTACTAGGGGGCATAGGTTTAAGGTGCGAAGGGTAATGTTTAAAAGAGATGTACAAGGCAAGTTTTTTACAGAGGGTGGTGAGTGCCTGGAACTTGTTGCTGGGGGAGGTATTGGAAGCAAATGTGATAATGATTTTTAAGGGGCGTCTTGACAAATACATGAATAGGATGGGAATAGAGAGATATGGTCCACGGAAGGGTAGGGGGTTTTAGTTCAGTCAGGCAGCATGGTCAGTGCAGGCTTGGAGGGCCAAAGGGCCTGTTCCTGTGCTGTAATTTTCTTTGTTCTTTGTCCTTTGAATGGTGGACCAGGCTCGAAGGGCCAAATGGCCTACTCCTGCTTCTAATTTCTATGCTTCTATGTGTTCAAACTAATTCCTCAACCCAAACCACCAAAATATAGGGTTAACCGCCATTCATCTGTTCATGCCTCCTGGCTACCTCATGCTGCATTTCTTGTTGGTCTCTGTAGCAATACTCAAAGTAATTCGTTGTAACTGAGATCCTTTGAACTGATTCCAGTAACATGATAAGATGCAAGAATTTCTTTCAACCAGTGGCCTTATTTTGGTATCAAGTACCCGGACCTCTCCAGAGAGGAACTTCTTCTCTCAGGGGAGTAGGGAATCTCTGGAATTCTCTGCCCATTGAAGTGGTGGAGGCTACCTTGTTGAATATGTTTAAGTCATGGGTAGATAGATTTCTGATCGATAAGGGAATTAAGGGTTATGGGGAGCAGGCGGGTAAGTGGAACTGATCCACTTCAGATCAGCCATGATCTTATTGAATGGCAGGGCAGGCTCGAAGGGCTAGATGGCCTACTCCTGCTCCTATTTCTTATGTTCTCCAGCCAGACAGATAAATTAATTTGGCCAAACTCAGCTCTCAGACACCAAAGAGTCTTTGTAGCCAGTTTTTGTAATTGGTTTGCTAATCAGTTTGTTGTGATCTATATTCTTCAACTGTTAAATGTGATTCACAGTCTTACACAAGGGTAGGAGGTTTTAGTTCAGATGGCTAGCATAGCCGATGGAGGCTTGGAGGGCCGAAGGGCCTGTTCCTGTGTTGTAGTTTTCTTTGTTCTTTGTACTCTCCGGTGCCCCCTGGGCAGGGAGCTCTGCGGAGGGTGCTGGCTGCCCGAACGTTCACATCCGAAATCCGCCTCATAAGCGAAGGCACCATAACCATGCTTATGTCCGATGAGAGCGGACATGCTACTATATTCAAATGAGCTTTCTGTGGTTCCGCGGCACAGTGTTTCACGTCACTCCAACAGCGAGGGGCCGGGAAGATCGGAACGTGGAAACTCGCCGCCGTGAATCGTGTTTTCCGGCTCTCTCTGGGTTTTGTGCGCGGCGCCATTCCTACGTACCGTAGCGGTGGTATCCCCGAGTGATGGGAAGACTGGATCTTTCAGATCCCTGCTACACATCTTTCTCATGCAAACTTTAACTTGCACCAAGCGCTTCACCACTGATTTCTCCCAGCAGTGGTTCAGCCCTGTTGGTGTTCATTTGACTTCTGCATAAATGTTCCTGACAAGATGTGGGACGGTGGAGGCAATTTTATCGATTTGTGTTGCAGACATGGGGCTTTACCTGTGATCATTGTGGGAGGGCAGACCCAAATCTGTATATGAGCTGTGAGCGATCGATCTATGTCAGCAGCTTCTGTGCATAAATGACTAAAGGTACCTGTGGAGTTCATTCCAGCTCATTGTACTCAGCAAGGAATGTGGATAGCCTGCATTAGCTTCCAGGCAGAATAAAACTATCCTAGTACAGTAGAGGTTCATTTCTGTGTATCACAAAATTAGATAGGGACTGTTCCATTTTCCTGCAGTTATTGAATCTTGCTAAGGTTCATTGCGGCCAGACCTGGCTGATACACTAACTCGTTGGCAACTTTTCATGTGTGACATGCTATTTGATCATTTTATGTACTGTTGTTGGTCCATCACCAGGATGGTGCCTGGGATGGAGCATTTGAGCCAGAAGGAGGGATTGAATAGGCTTGGATTGTTTTCTCCAGAGCTGAGAAGGCTGAGGGAGAGACATGATTGAGGTATATCAGATTAGGAAGGTTATGGACAAGGTGATCAGGGAGCAGCTATTCCCCTTGGTTGTGGGGTCAATCATGAGAGGGCATAGCTTTAGGGTAAGGTTTAAGTTTAGTGCCACAAGACAGGCTTACATTAACACTGCAATGAAGTTACTGTGAAAATCCCTGGTCGCCACACTCCGGCGCCTGTTTGAGTACACTGAGGGAGAATTTGGCACGGCCAATCCATCTAACCTGCTCATCATTGGAGTATGGGAGGAAACCGGAGCACCCTGGAGGAAATCCATACAGACAGAGGGAGAACGTGCAGACTCTGCACAGACAGTGACTCAAGCCAGGAATCAAGCCCAGTCCCTGGCACTATGAGGCAGCAGTGCGAACCACTGTGCTATCATGCTGTACAGAGGGTTCAGAGGGAATTTGAGAAAAGATTTTTCACTCGGAGAGAAGTAGGAACCTAGAATGCACTGCCTGGGAAGGTAGTGGAGTCTGGGAACCTTACAACCTTTGAAAAATACTTGGATGAGCACTGAAATATCATAATATTCAAGGATGTGGGGCAAGTGTAGAAAAATGGGATTAGCACACCTTTAGTGGTAGATATTGTCAGCGCAGAGTTGATGGACCAAAGAGCCTTTTCTGTGCTGTATGACTCTATGGCTAAAGTTTTACCATCTTGCCCACCAAGGAAATTGGAGTGGGCGAGGGGCGGACCTTGAAAGAGTCTGTTGACCTAGGGCAGGATTTTAAGGTTTTGGGATGAGCGAAGTTGTAAAATCCCACCCTCTGACTCTATGACTATCATCTTCGAACCATCCTGGAGAGCAAAGATAAACTCCTAGCTTTTCTCTACAACAAATTATCTCCTTGAACCTCTGTTCCCTCACCTCCTCCAACCTCACCTCCAGCACTACAGGGGAGGGGTTCATGAGCTTATTTGGCACATGCTTTTCCCCTTCCCCTTGCTCAGAAAGCAAAGCATCCTGCTGGGGCCCTCTCTATATGAACCCCCTAATTTCTCTTCCACCTCCTGAAATTCTCTTTCCAGGTTCACCATATCGACACGACTCTCTGCCTGCTCCCTCAACCCCCATCTTCCTTTCGGTTTAACTTTAAATTCATTTATTTGTGTTACGAGTATGCTTACAATGAAGTTACTGTGAAAATTCCCTAGTTGCCACACTCTGGCGCCTGTTCGGGTACACTGGCCAATGCCCCTCGCCAGCATGTCTTTCAAACTGTGGGTGGAAACCCACGCCGACGCGAGGACAATGTGCAAACTCTGCACAGACAGTCACCCAAGCCTGGAATCGAACATAGGGCTTTGAGGTAGCAGTGCTAACCGCTCAACCCCATGTCAAAGACCTCTCTGCTCAGGTACCATCATCTGTCACTTTCCAATCAGTCGTTCTCACCCGTTTCCTCAAAGCCCACTCTCAACTTATCCGCAACCTCCCTAGACTCCTTTTTTTCCCAAAAAGCTTTTGTACTGGTCCTTACCTCTGAAATCTGTTATAAGTGACACGGAGGCACTGTGATCTTTCAGAATTTGGGCCTAATTGGCCATACTAAAATTGATCCTAGTGTTGGGGGATTATCAGGGTAAATGTATGGGGCTGTGGAAATAGGGCCTGGGTGGGATTGTGGTCAGTGCAGACTCGATGAGCTAAATGGCCTCCTTCTATACATTAGAGGATTCCATGATTCTATGATTTTCCACCAGAAGGGAAACGGAGGGATATGGGAATGGCACCGGATAGTGAAAATGAGACTGATAATCAACCACAATCTCGCTGGAAGGTGAAGAATGTTCAAAGGGTCAACTGGCCAATTCTGGCAGCCCTTTCTTACATTTTTATGTGTTCAAGGTATGGGTGGAAAATATTTCATGTGGTGCTATATTTCCAAAATATGTCTCACACTTTCAAAACGGCAGACGATGGTTATAAATAATATCTTGAGGCTACGGTTGCTGCAAGTGAAAATAAAGTAGCGAAGGAGAAAGGATTTTCCCCAGTCGCCACAGCCTGCATGACAAGGGCTCAGAAGCAGCATTTATGTGAAATGTAAATGTATCTGATTGTGACCCTTTGTGTAAACTGACACGTCAAAAAAAGTCACCACATAAGTAGACTCGGTCATTGAGAAAATGTCACTTGAGTTAAACGTGCTTTTTGTTGTGGGCCGCCAGTCAGTCTGTTTCAGCGGAAGCCACGGTGCTGATTACTGGCAATAGTACCTGTCATTGTGTGCACGTCTATTTAAACCATCATCACTGGCACACTGCCCTTCACCGCATCCTGACTTCCCAGAAAACCTTGTGTCAGTTCAACAGACACGGTGAGTTGGTGCCGTGGCAGGGAATGTTTTCGGTAAAGCTCCGTCTGAGCCACTTCTTATCTGTTTACTGTCTTACTTTCTCCCCCACTTCCTCTCATTGTTTACGGGGCAGAATCCTTGTGGGTCCACGGTCAGCCTTACATCTGCGTGGACTTTGGGGGCAAGTGTTAGAATGCCATCTATCATTCTGAGGTGTCATCCTCACTCTATGTGGGTCCAATTATATGCAAGATTACACTAATCTCACCAGGTTTGATGGCACGTGAACAGTAACCCTTGAGGTACAAATTGAAATACACGCTCATCGTTAAATACCAGCATTGTCTGACTGGGACAGCCTGACCTCTGATTCTGAAAGTCATAGGTTCAAGTCCCATTCTGGTATCTGAAGCACAGGCTGACACTGAGGAAGTGCCATACTGTCTGAGGTACTGGATGAAATTTTAAATCAAAGTCTTGATTGCCTTCTCAAGATGGTGGCAAAGGGTAGGTGGCACTTTCCAAAGGACACAAGTATGAAGTCTCACAACACCAAGTTAAAGTCCAATAGGTTTATTTGGAACCACGTGCTTTTGGAGCACTGCTCCTTCATCAGGTGAATCCACCTCCGAAGGAGCAGTGCTCCGAAAGCTGGTGATTCCAAATAAACCTGTTGGACTTTAACTTGGTGTTGTCAGCCTTCTTATTTGTGCCCACCCCAGTCCAACGCTGACATCTCCATTTTCATGACTTTCCGAAGGGAAATTCTAATTGTGTCCTGGCCAACATACAACCCTCAACTAATGAAATAATATCAATTGTATCTGATCATTTTTTTTAGAATCATAGCTTCTCTCCAATGCAGAAAGAGGCCTTTCAGCCCATTGAGCCTGCACCGACAACAATCCCACCCAGGCCCTATCACCACAGTTCCACACATTTATCTTGCTAGCCACCCTGACATTAAGGGACAATTCAGCATGGCCAATCAACTTAACTTGCACATTTTTGCAGTGTGGGAGGAAACCAGAGCACCTGGAGCAAACCCATGCGGACATGGGGAGAATGTGCGCACAGAAAGCGACTGAGGTTGGAATTGAACCTGGGACCCTAGCGCTGTGAGGCAGCAGTGCTAACCACTGTGCCACCCTAAACACACATTTATTACATTAATTAATAAATACACAATACATTCTTGGCACTGTTCACAATAACCCTGGGTTAGACTGTAGAGAATTGTGACATTAAAACTGTGGGACATGTATGATCAACAACTGAATCTAATAAGTCATTACTTTCTGCTGGTAATCAGCTTCTATAGTAATTAGGACAGCTGCAATCATTTATTTTGTACATCAATACATATCCTTTAGGTTTATTATCAAGATGCAGTGAGTGATATGCTATAAGGATCAGTGCTGAAACCTCAACTTTTTGGATTTCATACAAATGATTTGGATAAACGGACCAAATTAGATAAATTTACTAGTGACATAAATATCAATAGGAAAAAAATACATCATTTGTCAAAGCTTTTTATCTCACACTCATCAGGACAATTTAAGAGAAATCAACAAGTTTAAAGTGTACAAGACTGCTGATTCGTTGGCAAATGTTCTCCAAATTGGTAGGGGCATTTCCATTGAGTATACACCAGATGATGGTGACTGATGGTTAACTGGCAAAGATTGTTTGAAATTAAACCAGGCAGCTTGACTCTGATTGATCAAAGCATTGTCCTAAGGAATGAACCAGTGAATTACTGTCATTGCTTTTGATTAGCTGAAACAGGTGCAATGTGTACACCTGTTTTTCCTGTCTGCAAAGGGCCCAGTGCATTAATACATGTAGCTTCTTGTACATTAAGAAGCGCCACACTACAAACCTGACTAATAATCTTAAATTGAGTGTCAGCATAATTTTTAACCCACTGAGGATTTTTTAGCAAATGTTGTCCAATCGCAGAATTATATGTAATTTTGGACAGTGTTTTGAGTTTTACAAGCATGTGTTGGTTGGGTAAATCTATATCTTACTGTTGCATAGAGCAGAAGTGACATGCTGCTTGATTTAATCTTTGGGATGTATGGCCTATATGCCTAGCATCACACTGACACTGGGCTGTCCTATGAAGAAATATTGGATAAGCTAAGCTTTTACCATTTCAGTTTACAAGAGTAAGAGGTGACCTGAGGAGTCTTGATAGATGGATGTTTCCTCTTATGGGAGAATCTAGAACTAGGGATCACTGTTTAAAATTAAGAGGTCTCCCAGAGATGAAGAGAAAACGTTTCTTTCAGAGGGTTGTGAGTCTTTGGAACTGTCTTCCTCAAAAGATGGAAGCAGAGTCTTAATTCGTGTGTTCATATGTATGTATATGTATGTATGTATATGTTTACATATATGTATGTATGTATCGCTGATAGACAACGTGACTTTCTACTTGCTGATGATTACGTGCTAAGCACTGGAACTGAGATAGACATGCAGCACATTATGGACCTGTTCTCCGTAACCTGTGATAACTTTGCTGTTATATATTTAAAAGGCTTGCACAATTACTTTAAGAGCAGATCACATAATTTGAAGGCGCTGTCATTAGGGTGTTGCTGCTGTTTTATTTTCAGTTTGTACTCCATGCACAGCAGAGAATATCTCTTTCAATAAAATTTGTTGCTGTTACTTTGAATCCACATGTGTAAATCACAGCTTTTCTTTTTGTTTAAAATCCACAACTGCCAGTTAGGACATTACACTCGGTCTTACCACGAGCACAAAGAAGACTTGTCCCCCAGGAAAGCTCTGTTAGGAGCTGATAGCTAGAGCAAATGACTAGAAGCTGACCAGTGTGGACAAGTTCACTTATCGACACAGCACTCTCTCATACTACGGTCATATAGATGATGAGGCCCATGCCAGAATGACTAAGGCCAGAGTGTCCTTCTAACAACTTTGCTATTCAGTATGGGAATGTAGAGGGGCAAGCTGAAAAACCAAGCCCCAGGTTTTTCTGAGCAGTCGTCCTCTGTACTCTTCTCCAGCCTAAACTGTCCACTAGTGACGCGCAAGGAAAATCAATCGCTTCCACCTTTGCTGCCTTGCCAGCTCCTCAGCATTAAGTAGCAAGAAAGTCCCAGACACAGAGGTCCTCAAGAGAACCGGCATGGTCAACATCATCACAATGTTACAACAAAAACTGCTCTGATGGGCTAGACACGCCACCAGAATGCCTGATAGCTGACTCCCTAAGCGAATATTCTGCGGTGAACAGCAGGACAGAGCGCGGTCCCATGGCAACCAGAAGAAACACCTCAAAGATACCCTGATAGCCTCCCTCAAGGACTGCAAAATTGACACTGCGTCAAAGGAGACCCTTGTCCAGGATCGCCTGGAGGACTGCAATTGTCAAAGGCAGGCGGCTCAGCAGACGAAGAGTAACAGAGAGTGTCAGCCCAAAACAAGTGCAAGGCACTTCAACATCATGAGAACGTTGCCACCAACTACTTAAATAAAGTCAAAACACTACAGATGCTGGAATCTGAAACTAAAACAGAAAATGCTGGGGAAACTCAGCAGGTCTGACAACATCTGTGGTGAGAGAATAAGGCCAATGTTTTGAGTCAGGATGGCCCTTCATCAGAACTGTCCCCAGCTACCTACCAGCCTCAGTGTCCTGAACCTGTCGCAGTAGAACATTTTGTGCTCGGGTAGGATTCATCAGCCATCTTTGCACCCACAAGGGAACAGGCCAATGCCTGGATGACAAGTGAAGATGGTCTTCAATGCTGAAGGATGGACAAATAACAACAATAACAGCATGTTCATCCTGCACGTGCTATGTTTAGTCCCCACTATTGTAAAGCAAAAGTTGAGCCCTCCTCTGAGAACTAACACCTAACCACTCAAACAGAATTACCTTGCCCTATAATCTGGAAAAAGAGAGTATGAAGTGATACAATCTTCTCTTCAGCAACTTATAGTAGTTAAATGAAAATAACTCCCTGACACATTGTCTAAAAATCAATAAATAATACGTTATTTATCCAGCTAACAGTGAACAGGTTAACTAAACTGTTAACAAACTGAATAAAACATGATTCTAATGGAACACTGTTCGGATAAATACAATTCCCACTTATTCCCACACTAAAAAATAGAATCTTGATCACTCTCTAAATTACAACCAGTTTTATGTCTGACGGAATATTCTGGGCTTTCTCTGTTGATTCTTCTTTCTTTGCTATTGAGATGAGGCTTTGAATTAAGAGTTAGGAGCAATGACAGGCAGCAGTTGCTCTCTGCCCTTGTCCCACTGCTCTCTTTTATACCTGTGATGACATATCACTATCCCCCACAATAGCTTATCAAAAACATCAGATTTAAATTTAATAGCTTATTGGTATTTAAGTGCCTAATTCAAATTGATTGGCTACATTCAGAAAATTCTAAAAGCCTAGAAGTATGTTGCCTTGGTAACACTGCTGCTTGGCCTTTTGATACAAATGTTTCATTTTTGGTTCCTTATGTACTTGTATTTTTTAACTCTGTAAACACAGAAGAAACACTACCTTTCAAAGGGACCACGCAATGTTTTTTCCCTGGCATTTTATACCAACATCAATCTATTATTACTCTTTTCAACTTCACAACACCAGTGACAGGCTTGTCTGGTCCAGTTACCCATCTGCCTGAACCGTGTCTTATATAAACAACCACCCAGATTTCCAACCTAGGTAACTGGCTATGTTACTGGACTGATGATTCAGAAACCTGGGTGAACCCTGCAGCCAACACAAGTTCAAATCCCACCATGGCAATGTTTTTTAACAGCTCCAGGAAGCTATATTCATCCAGGTTTCCAGGCTTGTGGATAATTAGTGACCGGGAAGAAAACTGTCCTTAGAAGCTGAGACCCCTTCCACTTTAGAATTTTTGACACTCTGCCTTGGACAGTCAGATGTAAATTCTGTTCAGCGGTTCATTAACTTAAAATTGCCATGACAATTTTAGAAAGAGGAGAACAGTAAGGGGAAAGTTCTTTACACAGAGGATTGTTGAAGCATAGAATGTTTTATCATGGGGAGTGACCAAGTTAGACAGACTATTCATCTTTTAAGAGGAAATTTGATAAATATGATGTACATAGAACATCACAGCGCAGCACAGGCCCTTCAGCCCTCAATGTTGCGCCGACCAGTGGAACCAATGTACATTATACAAAGTTATGGGAAGTGAGCTGGACAGTGAAATGCGTTTTGGAATGTTCTAGAAAGGAACTGGCTTAGAAATGATGGGCTGACTCACCTGCTTTACATTGTAAATTTCTATGGTTATATAGACATCTGCTATGAGACAGCAGTGCTAAGCACTGTGCCACTGTGCCACCCTAAAATGTTTAATGTTTGTGTCCCCCATGGCTTTTTTTCGATGAGGATTTATGAGATTGTCTGGTTTTCCAAAAACATTGAAAGCAATTTGAAGATTCAATGTTCAAATATTTTTTCAAGTAAGTTCCACGCAACTTGTGGGAGATTTGGGCACAATATGACTCGTGAGAACTCCTGCAATCTATTATCATGTTTGTTGAAACTTGCACATCACCAATGGTTGGATGCTCTTTAGCCATTCATCAATGTCCAGTGAATGAAGCATGTTCTATGCTTCCATTGATGGTGTAAGACCCTATCACTGGTCTGAAGGTTCCTTTATCTCACCTCTGGATAAAACAATGCGGTAACTATATTTGCCTTGAGAATCTCACACTGCATGGACTTGGTGAATTGACAAAGGCCAGGTTCCTCCCACAGGGAAATTGGTTTGGAATTTTGTGCCCCCCCTCTTCTGGTGAACTCTCCTATTGATCAATGTTGGGAGCTTACTATTGCATTCATTTTCATATCATGAATATTCATTAAAAGGCTAACTCCCAGGAATCACGTTCCTGGCAGCAGATTATTAGACCAGTTCTTCTTCCTGACCATTGGTAAGTGGTGAGATCTTGCTGATCTTCACTTCACCAGTGACTTTGGGGTTTGGAGACATTGCTCTGACCTGCCCGCGACAGAGATGCTTCCCTATATCACTGCTTCTTGGACTCAGCACCAAGGTAGCATTGCCAGGCAAGACCAGAGGGAAATGGGGGGGGGGGGGGCGCGGTGGGGGAAGAACAAGACATGACTGCATGGGTGGAGGGGTTTGTTAAAGGAACAGAACAGAGTAAGACCATACTAGGACTGTCTGAGCAGCTGTCCTGCAGTTGAAGACACATTGTCAGGAGCTGATTCTAGAGACTGTCCTGGGGCTGAATGGACCATGTTCAAGGATTGTTCCTAGGGATGGGGAAGGCCTTGCTGGACAATGACGGTCACACACAGTATGGTGTGCCTGGCATGGTCACTTGTTAGAGATGTTGGTCTTGGGGGTTGGAGGCTTCATACTGGGAGGCAGATGGCACATTCACAGTGTGGAGAGGACAACTGCATCATGTAAATCAGGAGTTGTAAAGCCAAGGAGGCACTGGATGGTTTCATGCAGGGGTGTGGGGGCTTCATGGGGGTGTGTGGTCTTGGGAGAAGAGGAGTCCTGGAAAGTCATGGTGCATGTGGCCTCGAGAAGGGGAGTAATCAGGTTGACAAAAGCCATGGGGGACACCAGCATTAAACATTATAGGGCAGCACAGTGGCACAGCGCTTAGCACTGCTGTCTCACAGCTCTAGGGACCCGGGTTCAACTCCAGCCTTGGGTGATGCCTAAATGGAGTTTGCATGTACTCCCAGCGCCTGTGTGAAATTTCTCTGGATGTTCCAGTTTCCTCCCCCAGTCCAGAAACGTACAAGTTGGGTAGATTTGCCATGTTAAATTGTTCCTTAGTGTTCCAAGATGTGTAGGTTTGGGGGATTAGTGGGATAAATGTGTGGGGTTACGGGTATAGAGCAGGGTTGGGCCTGGGTAAAGATGCTTTGTCAGAGATACAATGCAGACCTGATGGGCCGAATGACCTCCCTCTACTCTTTAGGGGTTCAGTAGTTCATCCCTTTGAGCTGTTGGGTTTATTACAAACTGGATAAAAAGTTCTCCTGAATGTATTTTAGGAATTCTGCAACTTTTGCTTTGATTTTTTTTTCAGTTAATGTTAGGTTCTTCAAAATCTCTTATGTTGATGCATGTCTTTGTCTGTTCCACACACATTTGAAGTCAGTAACATATTTGTATTATTCACCATTATTATACACTAATGCAAATGGCCCCATCTGCCAGGAGAGATTCAATGATAGTTGGTAGGGGAATTGCTTCTCGGCCTTTTGATCAAGCATCAGATCAAGCCCAAGATCAGGTGCAATGCATTTTCTTCTCAGCTCGCATCTTGTGGCGACACTGAATTGGATTCAATTTGAATTCTGCTTTTGGAAGTTTTCCCCAAATCTGCGTGGGCTTCCTCTGGGTGCTCCAGTTTCCTCCCACAGTCTGAAAGGTGTGCTGGTTAGGTGCATTGGCCAGGCTAAATTCTCCCTCAGTGCACCTGAACAGGTGCCGGAGTGTGGCGAGTAGGGGATTTTCACTTTAAAGTGATGGATTCAGGCTTGCCTTGTCCACTCTGTGTATTGGCTTTGTAACTTAAAGAATGGACTAAAATGTTTTTTAAAATTTAAGTGTAACCGTATTGAATCACAGCACAGAAGGAGGCCATTTGGCCCTTTATGTAGCCACTGGCTCTCTGGAAGAACAATCATCAACCTAATGCCTTCTCCCCAAATTCATGTTCCTGTGTAGTATCATGTTAGTTTATACCATTTAGTTCACAATTCCAATGCACCTAGTCAGCATGTTTTTCGGACTGTGGGAGGAAACTGGAGCACCCAGAGGAAAGACACACCTGCTGTATGCTAAGTAGCTGTCACGTTTATCTAGTCTTTCCTTTATTCCCTCCCTCCTTCCTGCCTTCCTTCTTTTCTTCATCCCTTCCTTCAGCCCAAAGCCAATGACCTACCTTTTGAGGTGTAGCCACTGTTGTAATGTAGGAAGCACTGTAGCCAATTTGTGCACTGCATGCTCTTATAAGCAGCATAGAAACATAGAAACAAATAAGATAGAAGCAAGAGGAGGTCGCTTGGCCCTTCGAGCCTGCTCTGCCATTCATTACTGATCATCCAACTTAATAGTCTCATCCTCCTTTTTCATAAGAACATAAGAAATAGGAGCAGGAGTAGACCATCTAGCCCTTCGAGCCTGCCCCACCATTCAATAAGATCATGGCTGATCTGTCGTGGCTCAGTTCCACATTCCCGCCCTCTCCCCATAACCCTTAATCCCCTCGCTTATCAAAAACCCATCAACCCGCGTCTTAAAAATATTTAGCGAGGTAGCCTCCACTACTTCAACGGGCAGAGAATTCCAGAGATTCACCACCCTTTGAGTGAAGAAGTTCCTCCTCAACTCCGTTCTAAACCGCCCCCCCTTTATCTTGAGGCTGTGCCCCCTAGTCCTACTATCCTTTCTGAGCGGGAAGAGTCTCTCCACCTCTATCCTATCCATCCCATTCATCATCTTATACGTCTCAATGAGATCTCCCATCATTCTTCTAAACTCTAACGAGTACAAGCCTAATTTATTCAGCCTCTCCTCATAGCTCAACCCCCTCAATTCCGGCATCAGCCTAGTAAACCTCCTCTGCACTCCCTCCAAGGCCAAAATATCCTTGCGCAGGTGTGGCGCCCAAAACTGCACACAGTACTCCAGCTGCGGCCTCACCAATGCCCTATACAGCTGCAGCAAGACCTCCCTACTTTTATATTCAATCCCCCTCGCGATGAAGGCCAGCATCCCATTCGCCTTCCTGACCACCTGCTGCACCTGCAAGCTGGGTTTTTGTGACTCATGCACAAGGACCCCGAGGTCCCTCTGCACCGTCGCCTGCTGCAGTTTTTCTCCACGTAAGTAATAATCCTTCCTACCATTATTCCTACCAAAGTGGACCACCTCGCACTTGCCAACATTAAATTCCATTTGCCATTTCCTGGCCCATTCGCCTAGCCTATCTAGATCCTTCTGTAGACTCTCCCCACCCTCCGCACAATTTGCCTTTCCACCAATTTTGGTGTCATCAGCAAATTTCGACACCCTACACTCGGTTCCCTCCTCCAGATCATCTATATAAATGGTAAATAGCTGAGGCCCCAGCACCGACCCCTGGGGCACTCCACTAGTCACCCCTCATAACCTTTGATGCCATTCGCCCCAAGTGCTATATCCAGCTGCCACTTGAATACATTCAACGTTTTGACATCAGCAGTATGGCACTAACCAGATCTGTTTCAGTGATGTTGGTTGTGTGTTTAAATACTTGCCAGGATAATATGGAAAATTCCAAGTTCTTGATCCAAATACTGCCATTGAACATTTCACATCCACATTAAGGATAGACGGGGCCTTGGTGTAAAGTCTCATCAATTAAAAAATGCACCTCCAACAGTTCAGCATTCCCGCTATACTGCACTTGAGATTGTCATGAAGGGAACGAGTAGCCATATTAATGATCATCCTCGGTGAAAGACTAGAAGATACAGTCGAGCAGCGGAAACTGCAAGACATGCATACTAGGGCACCAAACTGTGGGCTCTTTGTTTTCAGACAGAAATCTCACAAGAAGGCAATGACAGCCTGTCCAAGTGATAGATGTGGCCTTCAAGCAATATAGGAGTGGAACTCCCTCGATTTATTTATCTATCCATGGCTCAGTCTGAAAAAAATCATTAAATCAGACATCTGAACATGTCTACAAATGCTCTAAAAAAGATGAGATGTTAAGGACAAGTTGTAATAATAATAAGTTAAGTCAGATAACATGTTCAAATCTTTATATAGATTAGATACTATAATTAAACAGGTGTGGAATGGTTATGACTGGGTTTAACATTTGTATCCTATGTATGATGTAACCCTAATTGATAGTTGTAAGTGGATAGAGATAACATCTATACCTTGACTAAACAAAGTACAAAGCAATACAGCATAGGAATAGGTCCTTCAGCCTACCAATCCTGTGCTGATCACATTGTCTTATCTAGACCAACTGCCAGAATCCTTCTATTCCTTGTCTGTTCATGTGTCTGTCCAGATAAGTCTTAAATGTCGCTAAAGTGTCTGCCTCAACCACCTCACTTGCCAGTGCATTCCAGACCCCCACCACCTTCTGTGTAAAAATCTTTCCCCGCACATCTCCACTGAACCTTCCCCCACTTACCTTGAACTTGTGCCTCCTTGTAATTGTCATTTCTGCTCTGCGAATAAGGTTCCACTATTCACCTTATCTATGCCCCTCATAATTTTATAAACTTCTATCAGGTCGCACCTCAGCCTTCATCTTTCCAGGGAGAACAATCACAGTTTGTTCAATCTCATCTCATAGCTAATACCCCCCACACCAGGCAACAACCTGGTAAACCTTTTCTGTATTCCCTCCAAAGCATCCATGTATTTCTGGTAATATGGTGACCAGAATTAGACATAATATTTCAAATATGGCTTAACTGACATTTTATACAACTGTAACATAATTTGCCAACTTTTGTACTCGATGCCCCATCTGATGAAGGCAAGCATGCTGGATACTTTGTTCACCATCTTTTCCACCTGTGCTTCCGCTTTTAAGGATGTGTGGGCTTGTACCCCCCAGATCTCTCTGTGTCGCTATGCTCCTGATAGATCTGCCATTTATTTTGTAGCTCCCACCTGAGTAGGATCTACCAAACTGCATCACCTCGCAGTTGCCCAGATTAAATTCCACCTGCCACTTCTCCGTCCAATTTTCAGCCTGCTGCATTCTCTGACAATCTTCATCACTATCGCCAACTCCACCAATCTTAGTATCATCTGCGAACTTGCTAATTACTGATATACGTTAATTGAATCGGAAATTATATCTGCTTGTGTAAATATGTGCCCTGTACTCTGGCTGGCCACTACTAGCTGGAATTCCAGAGTCCTTACTAGATAGCTCGCATTAAAGTTTATTTATTAGTCACAAGTGGGCTTACATTAACACGGCAATGAAGTTACTGTGAAAATCCCCGAGTTGCCACACTCTGGCGCCTGTTTGGGTACACTGAGGGAGAATTCAGCATGGCCAATGCACCTAACCAGCACGTCTTTCGGACTGTGGGAGGAAACTGTAGCGCTCAGAGGAAACCCACGCAGACATAGGGAGAATGTGCAAACTTCATACAAACCCACACTGGGAATTGAACGCAGGTCCCTAGCGCTGTGAGGCAGCAGTGCTAACCACCGTGCCACATGCTGCCCTCATTATAAACACTGTTTGGAAAACTCTGACTTTGTCTGGCTACTTAAAGAGAACAAACTCGTACTAAATTTAACAGCTCGAACAGCAAATAAGGCCCCACAACAGTCAGCACAGATTTCATGATTAATTCTCTGGAGTCGGGGAGGTGAGAATGTGAATAATTCAGTCAGCATTGGGCAGAGTTTCACTGCTACCATCTGGATGGTAATCAGTTGGAGCTGATCACTAGTCCATTGTGATTTTCATCCCACTGAAGTCAGTAGAATAAAAATTGGGTAGGTTCTATAATGGTTGGACTATCTGGGTTGTGGATAGCACAGTGGTTAGCACTGCTGCCTCACAATGCCAGTGACCCATGTCTGAGTCCTGGCTTGGGTCACTGTCTATGTGGAGTTTGCACATTCTTCCCATATCTGCATGGGTTTCCTCCGGGTGCTCCAGTTTCCTCCATAGTCTGAAAGATGTGCTGGTTAGGGTGCGTTGACCCGAACAGGTGCCGGACTGTGGGGAATTTCACAGCAACTTCATTGCGATGTAAGCCTTTCTTGTGACTAATAAATAAACTTTAAAACTTTAACTATCTGTTCTTCAATCCATGCAGTAAGATCAAGATCTAATCATGTGTCTCCAGACCTACTTTGCTGTAGTCTTCACAAAGATCTCTCAGCTTTTAGTAGGATGGTGTGAAAGGGATGCGACTGACTGTGGTTCCTGGATGACTGGCACTGTCACATCATAATGAATCTATGCAGCTGTGTGCTATGAATTAATGTGGTCAAATATGTATCGTTGAGACATAAAGTAACAAGGAGGGACTGGGATCATAAAACCACAAAATAACTGATTGAACAATTAGAAAGGCTCCTTTCAACGATATTATCACACATTGGCAGAGCTACAAGAGTCAGTAAAGGACCTGGGTTTTTTTTCAGTGAAAGTGCCCAGTAATGTGAAAGTAAACTTGTCATGATCAGATCGTTGATGAGACATTCAGATCCATCCTGATGGGTGTCTTGTGTTAGACGTAGCATTAGTTGTTCTGATCCTGTGTGGAATTTTGGTGAGCACTGTTATGTGACATATTTGGTCCCTCTTCTTCAAAGATCTTATTGGAGACAAGTGACCCCATGTGGGGGCAAGCTTTTGTGTCAGCCGTCAAAATGGCTTCACCAATTTTCTCAGCAGTTTTCAGTCTTTCTGTTAGGAAACACAGCTAAAGCAGCTAACCAAGGATTACCACAATAAATGTAAGGGTAGAAAATGCCATTGTGGCCAAATGTTGGAATTATGTAGAGTTATTTAATGGCTGGCGAGGTAGGCAAGCTGCCAGCAGATGTGCGTGTGAGGGGGCTTGCCATCTTGCCACTCTAGGACAAGCTAGAGTGAAGACATGTAGGAGAGCATCGCTGTCCTTGCTGGAGTTTACAGGGATTAGACGGGATCTGATCGAGCTATATGAAATTTTAGAAGGGATTGATAAAGTAAATGTAGGCGAAATGATCCCTCTTGAGGGGCTATCAGGATGGGCTGCACAGTGGTTAGCATTGATGCCTCACACCACCAGGGACCCAGGTTCAATTCCTGGCTTGGGTCACTGTCTGAGTGGAATCTGCATATTCTCCCTGTGTCTGCATGGGTTTCCTCCGGGTGCTCTGGTTACCTCCCACTGCCCGAAAGATGTGCTAGTTAGGCTTATTGACCATGCTAAATTCTTCCTCCGTGTACCCAAACAGGCGCCAGAGTGTGGCAACTAGGGGATTTTCACAGTAACTTCATTGCAGTGTTAATGTAAGCCTACTTCTGACTCTAATAAGTAAAGTTAAGCTTTGTAATATAGAACAAGAGGTCACAGGTATAGATTGCGAGGTGGTAGTTTTAAAACTGAGATGAGGAGGGATTATTTCTCGCAGAGGGTGATGAATTTATGGAGCTCACCACCTATAGGATGGTGGAATCTGAATTGTTGAATGATTTCAAGAGGGAGATAGATATGTTCCTAATTAAAAAAAAAAGGAGTAAGGGGATATGGGAACAGTTGAGGAAGTGGATTTGAGACCAGGGAGAGATGAGCCAAGATTTGATTGAATGGCGGAGCAGGCTCGAAGGACTGAATTTGCTTCCTTCTGCTCCTAATTCCGATGTTCATACGTCGATAGAAGGATTCATAATTCTGGGACCTATGCAAAACCTGGAGACAGTTGCAGAAGAAAAATGTACTTTATTCACCAAATTCTGCAAACACACATTACATAACACTTTGAATTTGACATTGCCTGAAATGCCATATTCCAGTTTCTTTCAGCACACTCTGAGGTGCTTCAATACCCTCACACTTACTTAAGAACATAAGAACATAAGAAATAGGAGCAGGAGTAGGCCATCTGGCCCTTCGAGCCTGCCCCGCCATTCAATAAGATCATGGCTGATCTGTCGTGGCTCAGTTCCACTTTCCCGCCCTCTCCCCATAACCCTTAATCCCCTCTCTTATCAAAAACCCATCAACCCGCTTCTTAAAAATATTTAGCGAGGCAGCCTCCACCACTTCAACGGGCAGAGAATTCCAGAGATTCACCACCCTTTGAGTGAAGAAGTTCCTCCTCAACTCCGTTCTGAACTGCCCCCCCTTTATCTTGAGGCTGTGCCCCCTAGTCCTACTGTCTTTTTTGAGCGGGAAGAGTCTTTCCACCTCTATCCTATCCATCCCATTCATCATCTTATACGTCTCAATGAGATCTCCCCTCATTCTTCTAAACTCTAACGAGTACAAGCCTAGACTTGTTAGATTTACAATATGCATTACACACCAAACATTTTTTATTGCATACAGTTCCACAATTCCAGCCCCTGTACATTGATGGCAAGATGTTAGACTGTGGATTTCCCTATTAAGCTTTTGCAATGTTATGATCCGGGACCAGAGCCCCACATTTATGTTCTAGTTTGGCTAAGGCAAGTAACTTTTGTTTAAGACAGACAAGTTTGAGATCCCAGTTATTTGCTAAGCGAATGAAGTCATAAGATTTCACAATATTTGAGCAAACAAAATAAACTACTTAACACAATCAGAAAAGTAAAGCAATTTACAATAACAATCTTATACTCCAGCTTCTCTTGATCCTATAACTATTTTAGTTTCAGAATCAACGTGAGGCACATGTGAATTAAACAGTAATGGAACACACAACGCTGCATAGTGATTGGTAGATGTGACTAAGACAGCTGCCATGGATTTCACAGCAACCCACCAAGACATCAGTATTCACTGAGAGTTAAGTAATCTCACTAAAAATCTCTCTCCCTCATGAGTAATTCCAAATTTTTCACTGTCAAAGATGGAGTTCCTGAATTTCCTCAAAGTTGCTCTGACTTGGAATGTCTCAACCACTGCTTGCCTCCCTGGGTTTCATTCTCATCTCCCAAGACCATGTTTCCCTAGATCTTCTTGTCTGCACTGCAGCACCAACTCACAGGCATAACCTCAACTCTTTAACCATTGCTGAAGAGAATGTCACTGGGGGAATTCTCCGGCCACGCTGGTCTAAAAGCCGGAAATTCCCGCCCGATTGTCAATGGGGTTTCACATTGTCCACAACCCATAACTAAAATTCCAGTGGGCGGGCGGAATGTGAGAATCCAGCACACTTTCCCAAAGGCTTACCTTCACCTCAACGGCCTGTATCTTGGGAGTAACCAACCTTCCATAGCCTTTTCAGATCTCCAGGGCTTTTCCTGAGCTTTTATTACTGGGAGCCTTTCAACCGCAGCACTTTTTCTCCTTGAAGCCTCCTTCTTTGCTCCTTTCCTCTGTGGTTACTCTCCCCAGAGGTCTCCTCTTATTGCTCTGCCCCCTCCCCAGGTTGTCTCCTCTTCCCAGTGGTCTCTTCCTCCTGGTCATCTCCTTTCTCAGTCCTCTCTCCCTCTCTTTGGAACCTCTCTCTGACCCCTCCCTCTCTGTCCCTTGTCCCTTCTTCTTGTCCCTGTCCCAGAGTTCCTTTGTGGTATGGCCCCAACTCCTGGCTCCTATCATTGGGTTTTTTGTGCTGCAGTTTTGCTTGCCTGGATATTGGGCACTTATTCCCAGTCTGAATGCGCAGCCCACTCCCAATTCCTCTGCGGAAACACCCGGGGCATGTCAGGATCTGTAGTTTCCAATCTCTGCTTGGAAATCAAGTAAGATCAGTTGTGATGACTGTCCCAATGTTTAATGTATTCCTCATCCTTGATTTATGGACTTTTGACTCAGTTGTTGGTTGTTCTTTTCATTTGAAGACTAGCAAATCTGGGCAGCTGAAGAGCTCGCCAGGAGAAGACATTTGTCTTGATGTACAACCATGTGGTCATGTGAGTCCCCAAGTGGATTTGATACCAGATTTAGGAGGTATTTTTCAAGACCACTCAATACCTGAGAGGTTGCACTGATCAGCAAGGATTAAACAGACTGGAATCATCTGGACTTGAAATGTCAACTATTTTCTCTCTTTACAATTGCTGCCGGACCTGCTGAGATTTTCCAGCATTTTCTCTTCTGGTTATTGAACATACTGGCTTGATTTTACCTCATGAAGAAAATACTCGAGGTGGGATTTTCCACATAACCAGTAGCTCGCCATTGGCTGTCAACAGGATCTCTTGGCCCCGCTTTTATCAACAGGAAACCCATGATGAGGGTGTGCCATCAGTGGGACTGGAAGATCCAGCGTGAAAGGCTGGAAACTTCCAGCCCTGGAATGTGACCTGATAGAGGTCACTAAGGGCTTGACGGTGTCAACAAGGAACAAATCTTTCTACCTGTGAAGGAGGTTATAACTGGGGTCATAAATATAAGGGTTCCTAATAAATTCAATAAAAAATACAGAAGAAATTTCTTACTCAGTGACTGACTGGAATGTGAGACTCTCTACCAGACACCGTAATTCAACTCAATAGATGCACTTATAGGAATAAGAGTGGATCATTTAGTCCCTGAAGCTATTTTCTCTATCTATCCTATCAGTAACTTTAATGATTAAAACACTTCAACTTGATTGCCCCATTATTTTCTATATTCAAAAGACAACGGGAGCAATTCTCCCAAAAGAATTCTAAGTGTCGAATTCATGTGAAAACTGGAGTAAATCACACTAAATAATCAGCACAGTGAAATGGGAGAATCACCGCTACAAACCCAGTCTATGTCAAATGTTCTGGCAACTTAACTATCTTATCCACAGTGTCTAACTCTGCATTCTAAACACTCCAAGGCCGATATTCTTTTGGTGTGGTGGAATGGAATGCAGCATTCCACAATATAACGACAAAACAGTTTGACCTTAACAGAAAGGAAATCATAAGAACGTAAGAAATAGGAGCAGGAGTTGGCCATCTAGCCCTTTGAGCCTGCCCCGCCATTCAATAAAATCATGGCTGATCTGAAGTGGATCAGTTCCACTTTCCCGCTTTCTCCCCATAACCCTTAATCCCCTTGTCTGTTAAAAGCCTATCTATCCTTGACTTAAATATATTCAGCGAGGTAGCCTCCACCACTTCAACGGGCAGAGAATTCCAGAGATTCACCACCCTTTGAGTGAAGAAGTTCCTCCTCAACTCCGTTCTAAACTGCACCCCCCCCTCCTTATTTTGAGGCTGTGCCCTCTAGTTGTTATCCTTTCTAAGTGGGAAGAATCTCTCTACCTCTACCCTATCTATCCCCTTCATTACCTTATATGTCTTTATAAGATCCCCCCTCAGCCTTCTAAACTCCAACGAGTACAGACCCTTCAAGGTGGATTGATATCAAAGCTTCTAAGAGGCCAGAAATGAATATTATTTGCAACATGTCCTAACCTTTTGCTCTCAAATTCAGTTTTTGACTTGTCACTAAATGAGTAATCGGATTTGACATTAACGTAACAATTCCAGCCATTAAACGTCATGTCTGTAACATGCCAGGGTAACTACTTCTTGCTAAAAAGTAAACTTTGATTTATTTCTTGCTCCATTTTGATCTAATTCTTAAGCATGAATCACAAAAAATTAATAAAGTTTTTTTATTAGCCACATTAGCTTTACATTAATTCTGCAATGAAGTTACAGTGAAAATCCCCTGGTCACCACATCCTGGTGCCTGTTCTGGGAAACTGAGAAAAAATGTCATAGAATCATAGAATCCTACAGTGCAGAAGGAGACCATTCAGCCCATCAAGTCTGCACTGACCACAATCCCACCCACGACATCCCTATAACCCCACACATTTACCCTAGCTAACCTTCCTGACACCAGGGAGCAATTTAGCATAGCCAATCCACCTAACCTGCACATCTTTGGACTGTGTGAGGAAACCGGAGCACCCAGAGAAAACCCACACAGACACGGGGAGAATGTGCAAACTTTACGCAGACAGTGACCCAAGCCAGGAATCGAACCCGGGTCTGTGACGTTGTGAGGCAGCAGTGCTAACCACTGTGCCACCGTGCCACCCTAACCATCGTGCCACCATGCATTTAGCAGGGCCAATGCACCTAACCAGTATGTCTTTCAGACTGTGGAAGGAAACAGGAACATCTGGAAGACACAGGGAGAATGTGCAAACTCTGCACACGTGAACCAAGCTGGGAATCGAACCCGGATCCCTGGCACTGTGAAGCAGCAGTGCTAACTGTGCTACGGTGCCGTCCCAGTATGCAGGCACAGCAAGTAATTAGGAAAGCTGATAGAATATTATCATTTATTGTGAGTATAATTGATTACAAAAATAGAGAGGTCATGCTTCACCTTTATTGGCAATTGGTGAGATCATGTTGGGAACACTGAGTACAGTACTTGTCTCCTTAGTTAAGGAAGGATGGAAATGTATTGGAAACAGTTCAGAGAACGTTTACTAAGCTCAAATCTTAAATTGCTTTATGAGGAAAGGTTGGCGAGTCTAGGCTTGTATCCACAGGAGTTTAGAAGAATAGGAGACGACTTGATTGAAACATATAAGACTGTGAAGAGCCTTGACAGGGTGGATGTGGAGAGGATTCTTGTGGGGAATCTAGAAATAGGAGTCATTGTTTAAAAATAAGTTGTTGTCTATTTAAAAGAGGAGTGGCCTACTCCTACTCCTAATCTGTATGTTTTTATCTATCTCCATGAGTAATCCAACCCTGTAAGAGTTTTGTGCTGCCCCGAATAAGAGGCACAGCAATTATTCATTTAGATTGAGCTGGGAAGAAAAATGAGTCAGAGGTTCGATTCCTGGCTTTCGTGAATCGATCTCAACCTGGGTTTCAATGGAGATATTCGAATTGGCTGCCAGACTCCTGATCACAATGCAGGGAAATCGCAAATGGAGCTTTTTTTACTCATTCATATGTTGGATGCGGGCATGGCTGGCTGGCCAGCATTTATTGCCCATCCTTAGTTGCCCGAGGGCAGTTGAGCATCAAAGACATTGCTGTGGCTCTGAAGGTTGGAGGGTGGCAAATGTAATGCCTTTGTTTAAGAAGGGCTGCAGGGAAAAGCTGGGGAACTACAGGCTGGTGAACCTCACATCTATAGTGGGTAGGGTTGTTAGAAGGTATTGTGAGAGACAGGATCTACAGGCATTTAGAGAAGCAAGGCCTGATTAGGGACAGTCAGCATGGCTTTGTGAGTGGAAAATCATGTTCTCTCAAATTTGATTGAGTTTTTCTGAAGGGGTAACCACGAAAGCAGTGCAGTTGATGTTGTCTCCATGGACTTTAGCAAGGCCTTTGACAAGGTACCACATGGTAAATTTCCCCATCTCCTCTGGTGAGATTCGAAACTGGGTCCCCAGAGGATTACCCTCGGTCACTCTGGGTAGTTCAGTGATGATACCATACGCCATTGCCTCCTGACCAGTTTCCTCTCAATTGGTTTCCTTCTGTGTCATTTCATTCTATAATTATATAATTAGTTGCTGTCTATTAACATTCATTATATTGTCATTGTGGCTTCTCTGCTCCAACCTACACAATACATCTTGTGGATGCTGTGCACTGTTGCAGCCTATTCCTAGCATGCAGCATGACCCAGGAAAATAATAGTCCTTCACGAGGTTCTGGGTCCAAACTCAGCCCCATGGCAGCCCCGCACTTTCGCAGGGAATAATCTCATTTGCAGACAAAATAGTGATGAGATACTATATGGATGAATTTGATCTCGCATCTATTTCCTCAGTGGTTAGAAAGGCTGCCTAGTCTGGGTAGTGTGGGTGTCAGCAGGTGTACTGTTCAGGCAGGGAGGTTGTGAATCTGCAATAGATTGTTGTCACTTACAGATAGGTGATGTCACCATAGTCCCAGGTGACCATAAACTGCTCTCTCCTTTCAATATAATTAGATAATGAAATTACACAGAAGGAAACCAACTGGGAGGAGATCAGTGGGGTTTAAAGTTTAGTTATTAGTGTCACAAGTAGGCTTACATTAACATAACAATGAAGTTACTGTGAAAATCCCCAAGTCGCCACACTCCGGTGCTGGTTCGTGTACACTGAGAGAGAATTTAGCACAGCCAACACACCTAAGCAGCATGTCTTTTGGATTGTGGGAGGAGACCAGAGCACCCGGAGGAAACCCATGCAGACGTGGGGGAGATATGCAGACTTTGCACAGACATTGATCCAAGCCAGAAATCGAACCCGGAGCTCTGAGGCAGCTGCTAACCACTGTGACGCTGCTGCCAGTGGCATAGTGGTATTCTCACTGGACTAATAATCCAGAGACACAGGGTAATGTTTAATGGTAATTCAAACCCAGGTTTGAATCACCATTAAACATTACCCTGTGTCTCCAGGTTTGAATCCCACCACGACAGATTGTGAAATTTGAATTAGATAAAAATCTGAAATTCAAAGTTGAATGATGGTCATGTGACCATTGTTGATTGTCACAAAAACCCATCTGGTTCACTAATATCACCCCTTTAGGGAAGTAAATCTTCCGTCCTTACCTGATTTGGCCTACATATGGTTGACTCTTAAATGCCCTCTGAAAGTCACTCATCTCAGGGCATTTGTGATGGGCAATAAATGCAGGTCCAGCCAGTGATGCCCGCCCTCCATGAATGAATAAAAAGAAATTGGCACACTGTGACTTTTTGAAACAGCTTTGTTGGGGGGAATTGACTGGTGGTGATTTTAACCTGAGGCTCACCACACTTCAGGCAAGGGGCAAGATTGAGAAGGTGGGACTTCATGAATAACCTCAGCAGATACAGGAATTGAAGCAATGCTGTTACTATCTCTCTGCATCACAATCCAACCATCTGCGCTAAACCAACCCCCGCTTACAGATAAATGACAGATTGCTACACCTACTCGTTGATACCGCTACATGCAACCTCTCTGTGTTTTCTCTTGAGTGGGTGATGTTGAGTTTAGAAAGAGGTGTCACTACACATCAGCTTAATTGCAACACCTCAAAAGGCCAGTGCTTCACCAGAGTGTAAAAACGTAGCAATCTGGCTGCACTAATGAGGCACAGACACATCACCAGGAGAGTAAATACCAATGGAGCACTGAGATATTCACATTGTTTTTGCTGGTGAATGAGGGATAGTAATGAGAACTCTCAAGACTGGCACTGACCACGCTGTCACAATTTTAACAAACTCTCCAGCAAGTTGGAATGTCCTTTTTGAGAAGATTTGTTGAAAAAGCAGGCATGTGCCAATGCCCAGTTTACTTATTGTTACAAATTACCCTTCCACTTCCAATGACTTAGACCTCTCTTAATTGGAAGTATAATTCCATGCCCCCTTCAATCTGCAGATCAGATCTGTTGCTCTCCCTCATTGCCTTTAACCTCTCAAAAGCCTGAGAATGACACTATTTGAAAGTGTCTTATTTGATAAGAACATGGAGAAGCAGAATTTTGCTTATTCATTGACAGGATTAAGCAAGGTCAGAACCATTGCCCATCCCTAATTGCCCCTTGGGAAGGTGGTGGGGAGCTGTTTCTTGAACCGCTTCAGTCCAGGTAGTGTAGATACACCGCAGGGCTGTTAGGGAGGGAGTTCCAGGATTTTGACCCAGCGACAGTGAAGGAACAGTGATACATTTCCAAATCAGTTTAATGCAGAAAAGTGTGAGGTGATTCACTTTGGTAAGAGTAACAGGAGTACAGAATATAGGGCTAATGGAAGGACTCTTGGTAGTGTCGACAAGCAGAGAGATCTCGGTGTACATGTGCATAGATCCCTGAAAGTTGGTTGATAAGGTTGTTAAGAAGGCGTACGGTGTGTTAGCTTTTATTGGTAGAGGGATTGAATTTCGGAGCTGTGAGGTGATGTTGCAACTGTACAAAACTCTGGTGCGGCCGCACTTGGAGTATTGCGTACAGTTCTGGTCGCCGCATTATAAGAAAGATGTGGAGGCATTGGAAAGGATGCAGAGGAGGTTTACCAGGATGTTGCCTGGTATGGTGGGAAGGTCTTATGAGGAAAGGCTGAGGGACTTGAGGTTATTTTTGTTAGAGAGAAGAAAGTTAAGAGGTGACCTAATTGAGGCATACAAGATGACCAGAGGGTTAGATAGGGTGGACAGTGAGAGCCTTTTTCTTCGGATGGAGATGGCTAACACGAGGGGACATAGCTTTAAATAGAGGGGTGGTAATTATAGGACGGATGTCAGAGGTAGGTTCTTTACTAAGAGGGTAGTAAGGGTGTGGAATGCCCTGCCTGCAGCAGTTGTGGACTCGCCAAATTTAAGGGCGTTCAAATGGTCAGTGGATAGGCATATGGATAACATTGGAATAGTTTAGGTTAGAGGGTCATTAGATTGGTTCCACTGGTTGGCGCAACATTGAGGGCCAAAGGGCCTGTACTGCGCTGTAATGTTTTATCAAACCAGGATGGTGTGTGGCTTGGTGCGGAACTTGTGATGTTCCCAAGCACCTGTGTCCTTGTCCTTCTAGATAGCGGAAGTCACAGGTTTGGAAGGTGTTTTCAAAGAAGCCTTGGCGAGTTGATGCAGTGCATCATGTGTTAAAATACTGGAATACATAATCCACAGTTTATATTCCTCAACTAATTTCACATTATGATTGCCCAATTATAATGATAGATGTTAACAGCCTTGCTTATGTGGGCTGGTGATCAGATAACTAAATTACCTCTGAAAAATTTTCCCTGCTCGGTTCCCGCTCTCTGCTATCTTATCTAGGTTTTTTTTCTCTTTAAAGTGGCTGAGGTGCCTGGCTGACTCAGGTTTTTGGGAATCAATGCTCTTATTGGAACCCCAGTGACCCCCAGGGTGAGCTGGTGCCAGTTTCTTTGCAGATGTGGAACTCAGTTAGCAGGAAGATAAGATCCTGTAAGGGTTTTTAAGAGGATTGAGGGAGCTTGTCTGAGACCAGTCTGGACCTCTGCTTTCAACAGCTGACTTGTCTTTGGCTGTTGGCAGCTGGCTGCAGTGTTTAAATAAGGCCCGCGGGGAGAATATACAAACTCCACACAGTAAGAAGTCTCACAACACCAGGTTAAAGTCCAACAGGTTTATTTGGAATCATGAGCTTTCGGAGTGGAGTCACTCCGCTCACCTAATGAAGGGGCAGTGCTCTGAAAGCTTGTGATTCCAAATAAACCTGTTGGACTTTAACCCAGTGTTGTGAGACCTCTTGCTGTGCCCCATCCAGTCCAATGCCAGCATCTCTTTGTGTCTGCGTGGGTTTCCTCCGGTTTCCTCCCACAGTCCAAAGATGTGCGGGTCAGGTTGATTGGCCATGCTAAAAAATTTCCCCCTAGTGTCTAGAGATGCGTAGGTTAGAGGGGATTAGTGTTCGGTGCAGACTCGATGGGCCGAAGGGCCTCTTTCTGCACTGTAGGGTTCTATGATCTGTGATCTCCACATCAAACTCCACAAAGGCAGTGACTCAAGGCCGGAATTGAACCTGGGTTCCTGATGCTGTGAGGCAGCAGTGTGAACCACTGTGCCATTGTGCCACCTTAAAGATGTGCCGTTTAGCTGGATTGGCCATGCTTAATTGACCCTTAGTGTCCCACGATGTGTAGATTAGATGGATTGGCCATGGTGAATGTGCGGAGTTATGGGGAAGAGGGCCTGGGTAAGACACTTTGTCAGAGAGTTGGTGAACCCTCATTGGGACAAATGGCCTCTTTCTGCAGTGCAGGGATTCTATGAAAGGGTCAATGGGAGAGGGGTGGACGGAAGTGTGTTATGATGATTTGACCTACACAAAATCTGCTCCCAATATTTATCCCCTCACCTCACATTAAATAATTCCAGTCTCAATCAGGAGAAATCCAAATATTTTTGATTCAAAAGTTTAAAATGTATTTCATTTTTCTGAGGGAGTGCGTACACATGCATGCACACACACGCACACACACACACGCACGCATGCACGCACTCACGCACATAAACGCACACACACATGCACATACGCGCACATGCATACACACACACTCATGCGTGCTCAAGCACACATACGCTCTCACTCATACATACACACACACATGCATGCATGCACATGCACATAAACGCGCACACACACACACATACGCACATGCACACAAGTGCACATGCACACACACATGCACACACACACATGCGCATGCACACACACACTCTCATTCATACAAATACACACATACACACACACATGCACGCACATGTACATAAATTCACACACACACACATATATGCACACACACACACACACACACACACAGGCACACACACACACACACATACACGCACACACTCTCACTCATACATATACACACACGCACCCATGCGCACATGCACACACATACACACGCGCACACACACACTCTCACTCATACATATACACACACATGCACACAAACACGCACAAACATATGTGCACACACACACAGACAAAAAAAAACTTCTTTCTCCTCTAAACAATGTTGACAATACTGAGTTATTAGATATAGCCACTAGCTGATTGGTTGAACACTGGTGAATCGATTGGCCAATCAATTAGCCAATGATCAATACATTAGATGATAGGTTGTTTATCCGATATGTTGTCGGATAGATTGGTCGGCTAATTAATTGCTTCGATAATGCCACTGATTTGCAGATGAGCTGAATTGTACCAGGTTGGATTAATGATCTATCACGGACTGTCTGTGACTTGCTGGTTGATCAGTCAAGTGGAACTTGCCTCATGCTGCCCCCTCAAGGTTTCAGTCAGTTATAATTAATGCTTTGATTGCACAATTATTTCAGGAATTTCCACTGCAATTATGAAATCTGATCTTGCTTCAAATGAATTATTAATCTGCCGAGAGAGTGCTGAAGGTTCAGTGAGCGGAAACTTTCCTGGCTTGTCAAACGATATGCAGATCTCAGTGGGTTGTCTGCCACTGAGGAGGCACAGAGGATACAGCAATGGATAGGGAGCCAAACTGACAAGAAGTCAGGAATGAACAGTGAGCACTAATTGCTGGTGGTAGGGGCGAACGCAAGGAGATGGTACGAGAATAATTACATCTCCAACAATTGGATGTATTTGGGGTGACTGCAAAGTAGCCCTCCAGGTATGACTGCAAAACCTAAACAACGAAGGTACTAAAATGAGAAGGATTTGATTTGATTTGCTTTGGTTTACTATTGTCACATGCATTGACATACAGTAAAAAGTATTGTTTCTTGCGCACTATACAGAGAAAGCATACCGTTCACAGAGAAGGAAAGGAAAGTGTGCAGAATGTAGTGTTACAGTCACAGCTAGGGTGTAGAGAAAGATCAACTTAATGCAAGGTCGGTTCAATCAAAGCAGCAGGGAAGAAGCTGTTCTTAAGTCAATTGGTACGTGTCCTCAGACTTCAGTATCTTTTTCCCGATGGAAGAGGGTGAAAGAGAGAATGTCCGGGGTGCGTGGGACATTAATTAATTATGCTGGCTGCTTTTCCAAGGCAGCAGGAAGTGTAGACAGTCAATGGATGGGAGGTTGGTTGGAGTGATGGACTGGGCTATGTAGTTTCTTGAGGTCTTGGACATAGGAAGCTGTGATACAATCAGAAAGAATGCATTCTATGGTACATCTGTAAAAGTTGATGAGAGCTGCAGTGGACATGCTGAATTTTCTTAGTCTTCTGAGAAAGTTGGTGGGCTTTCTTAACTATAGTGTTAATATGGAGGGACCAGGACAGGTTGTTGGTGATCTGGATAGCTCAGATCCAAAAGTACAAGATAGACTGATGATGATTATTGATTCCAGGTATTGGGATTAGTAACATGATGAATTTTGTTCGGTGAAGCAACAGACATGGTGACAGCTTTGGGAGTTGAATGGAAGAATGAGCCGGGATGCAGAGAAAGAATAATCCAACATGGCAGAGTTAAATGTTTGAGAAACACAGATCTTTATATGTTGGTTTATGTCGAGAGGGTTAGAGATGCAGGTTTGGTGGTGATGTAGGGGAGAGGGGAAATAGTTAGCAGCAGTTGCTGTACCCTGCGATGCTCTGTACTTGAGCGGGCAGAAAAGACAGGTTGGAATCATTCCAATGCGTCAATTCAATCTCTCTGAGATTTTGGTAGGATTTTAGGTACCCCTAACCCCGTCCCCACTCACCCCGCCACTGGGCGTGGTTTTGGTGTGATTGCACATAAAATATGATGGGTGGCTAGCAGGTGTCGATCCCTTGCTGTCCAGAACCCTGGACTTAGCTCAGTGCAAAGGCCGTGACCTCTTCATCCCAGGGTCTATGACTGTGTTCTTACTGGGGTAGCTAGTGTTTCCGCACCAGCGCTTCCTCCCACTGAGGGCCGGACATTACAATCTCATCCACTTCAGGCCACCCAGAGCAGGACAGCTATGTTTAAAGTGGGTTGGTTTGGGACTAACATTTCTTCTGGTGGTGGGGAAAGATACCGTACCCCCCTTATCTGCCACCCCAAACCACCTCACCCTGCTTCCACCTAGACAAAACCCAGCCTGCCATTACAGTGATCATAGAATCCGTACAGTGCAGAAAGAGGCCATTTGGCCCATCGAGCCTGCACCGACCACAATCCCACCCAGGCCCTATCCCCGTAACCCCATGTATTTACCTTGCTAATCCCCCTGACACTGAGGGGCAATTTGAAATGGCCAATCCACCTAACCTGCACATCTTTGAACAGTGGGAGGAAACTGGAGCATCTGGAGGAAACCCATGCAAACATGTGAAGGACATACACGGATGGTCACCCAAGGTTGGAGCTGAACCCGGGACCCTGGTGCTTTGAGGCAACAGTACTAACCACTGTGCCACTATACCACCCATATCGTGATGACCTGGGTGATGCAATGGGTGAGATGCTGTTCATTCATCGTCAAGACTTAGATTCATAATCTGATCCAGTGTGAGACCTTTAAAGAGGTGGAATTTCAACAGGTGTCACGACCCTGACGTTGAGACCAATGCCAACAGTGCGTTCTTCCTGAAGGCAGCCTCTGGATTGGATTCCTCATTTTGCCCGCCACCCTGGTAAAGATGGCGCTTGGGCTTCTGATATTGCTCGCCCAGTCAAGGAATGACAGCTATGGAGCCTCTGCGATCTCACCAGGACAGTTGGGTGCTGCCAAGGTAGGCCTGGAACCACACCAACATGGAGGCATAAATTTAAATGATACATCTTGTGGGGGTGTGTGGAATTGGGGGTGACGGCGGTGGTAGTGGGGGGATACTATTAGGCTCCTCTGAGTATTTTGGAAACCCCCCCGGGCAGATTGTGTGGGTTGTGGGTGACGCCTTGCTTGGCCGTGACCTCCTGCTTTGGGCCGTGGGGCCTCCCAACTCTGATGGAGCCTCCGGCCTGTCACAGGGATGCAGCCTCTCACTTGGCGGGAGGGTGCGGGTGGCTGGGGGAGTGGGAGGGTTGCAGGACTGCACGGTGGAGTCTCTCCACAGGCAGAAAACTGCTGGTGCATCTGGAAACTCAGACCCAATGGGTTACTAACCAGCTGACTGCAGAGTGCGGGCAGCCGATCTGCCTGCTGTCCCACCCATGGGAAATGTGCCAAACAGCGAGAATACATTGGAGACCACTGCTGACAGGGCTACCCCCTATTTTCCTCGATTCCCCCTCCTCCAAACCTGCCATCATGGGTCAGGAATGTTCAGTTCAAAGTTGCCACTGTTTTCCAGAGTCCGATTGGCTGTTCTTTGCACGTTCTCCCTGTGTCTGCATGGGTTCCCTCCGGGTACTCCTGTTTCCTCCCACACTGCAAAGGTGTGCGGATTAGGTTGATTGAACATGCTAAATTGCCCCTTAGTGTCAGGAGGTCTAGCTAGGGTAAATGCATGGGGTTATGGGGATAGGGCCTGGGTGGAACTGTTGTTGGTGCAGGCTTGATGGACCAAATGGCTTCTTTCTGCACTGTAGGGATCTATGATTTGTCTGGTTTCTTGTAGGTAACCCATGGCACAAACCTGGCACTGAGTTGGAAATCTCATTCAGCTTGACTGGTGTAGGGAGTCATAGAATCTTAAGATCCTACAGTGCAGAAGGAGGCCATTTGGCCCATCAAGTCTGCACTGACCACAATCCTGCTCAGGCCCTAACCCCATGCGTTTACCCGAGCTAGTCCCCCTGACACTAATGGGGCAATTCAGCATGGCCAATCCACCTAACCTACGCATTTTTGGATTGTGGGAGGAAACCTCTGCAGACATGGGGAGAACGTGCCAACTCTGCGCAGACAGTGACACAAGCCAGGAATCAAACCCGGGTCCCTGGCGCCGTGAGGCTGCAGTACTCACTACAATGCTGTCGTTCCATAAGAACATAAGAACATAAGAACATAAGAAATAGGAGCAGGAGTAGGCCATCTAGCCCTTCGAGCCTGCCCCGCCATTCAATAAGATCATGGCTGATCTGTTGTGGCTCAGTTCCACTTTCCCGCCCTCTCCCTATAACCCTTAATCCCCTCTCTTATCAAGAACCCATCAACCCGCTTCTTAAAAATATTTAGCGAGGCAGCCTCCACCACTTCAACGGGCAGAGAATTCCAGATATTCACCACCCTTTGAGTGAAGAAGTTCCTCCTCAACTCCGTTCTAAACCGCCCCCCCTTTATCTTGAGGCTGTGCCCCCTAGTCCTACTGTCTTTTTTGAGCGGGAAGAGTCTCTCCACCTCTATCCTATCCATCCCATTCATCATCTTATACGTCTCAATGAGATCTCCCCTCATTCTTCTAAACTCTAACGAGTACAAGCCTAGTTTATTCAGCCTCTCCTCATAGCTCAATCCCCTCAACTCCGGTATCAGCCTAGTAAACCTCCTCTGCACTCCCTCCAGGGCCAAAATATCCTTGCGCAGGTGCGGCGCCCAAAACTGCACACAGTGAGGAGCAAAAATCTCAATTGTTTTTCTGAGGGTATAAGTGGGACACTTGACTTGAGTAAGGTAGAAAGGGCTTTGCTTGGTATCTATCAGTGCCGTAACTGGCCCTGTGCGTGCTTGTCGCTGACATCGGATGCCTGTAGTGGAATAATGTTCCATTCCCTTCACTGACATCTCTCATCTCCATCAATCCAACAACAGTTCCAAAGCAAGTGTGACAACTGACAGAAATGAAATCTGAAAAGCAAGATTACTTTAATGAGCGTGACTCTATTTCATTATTTCTTTTCAACCTCATCTAATTTTTTAGGAAGAAGTAAAAAACATAATTTAATTGCACTAATGGGAGAATCTAGGAATGAATTTCTATGTTGTGCTACATCTAAATTAAAACAGGAAAGGTTCTGGCAGAACGACTAATTAAATGGGGTAAAAGTGACTTAGTTCAAAGCTGACTTGCTTTGAGCTTATGAACCACGTCTCAGCGAAACAAAGTGCATAGGAACCGACAATGTTCTCATTGTTACAAATGAAATAGGGAACACAATCTTCAGAAAGCTGTGAATGAGTATTTAATAAGGAATTGTGCTGTTTTGCTCTGACTTACAATTTTATTGTGATGCTGCAGAAGACTTCACTGTTGTGCCAGTTCTGTTCTGCCCAAGACCAACAACCTGTTCTGGTACCCCATGCCGACACTATAATTAAGAAAGCCCACCAATGGCTCTACTTTCTCAGAAGACTAAGGAAATTTGGCATGTCAGCTATGACTCTTACCATAGAAAGCATTCTTTCTGGTTGTATCACAGCTTGGTATGTCTCCTGCTGTGCCCAAGACTGCAAGAAACTACAAAAAGTCATGAATTAGCCCAATCCATCACACAAACCAACCTCCCATCCATTGACTCCATCTACACTTCCCGCTGCCTTGGTAAAGCAGCTAGTATAATTAAGGATCCCCATGCACCCGAGATATTCTCTCTTCCACCTTCTTTCGTCGGGAAAAAGATACAAAAATCTGTGGTCGTGTATCAACCGACTCAAGAACAGCTTCTTCCCTGCTGCTGTCAGACTTTTGAATGGACCTTACCTTGCATTAAGTTGATCTTTCTCCATACCCTAGCTATGACTGTAACACTACATTCTGCACTCTCTCCTTTCCTTCTCAATGAATGGAATGCTTTGTCTGCATGGTGCGCAAGAAACAATGCTTTTCACTATATGCTAACACATGTGACAATAATAAATCAAAATCAAATTAGTAGTGCATGGCTTGCTAATCATTGGGTCTGAAATTTAGTTGCCACACAGTTGTTCTACAGGTTCAGACTTCTCCCATTGTCTTGCTTCCATCTCTGTAACCTTCTCTTACATCGTCCCTCATTCGTTCAATAATCCCCCAATTTTGATTCTTGTCTTCTCTTCACTTCATTACTGATAACAGTCTTTGAAGACTCAGTTTATTCTGTTGAATTCTACTCCTCGCTGCCTCTTATCATCTTGCTCCATAATTACAAAAGGATTTCAGAATCCACCTTCTCAGCAAGATTTTGCTCATTCCTCTGCGGTTCATTATCCCATTCCCTTATCTACTTCTATATTTTCTGTCACTGCCCTGCTTAGTGTATTTAGCTATTTCTTTGCCAATGGTGTTATACAAATGGAATTATTTATCGTTCTTTGTAAAGTGACTGATTAGAATGGGGTGGACTGTAGCTTCTGAGCTCCAGGACAATGAGCCCGGGGAGTATGCCAAAATGCACTGGGGACTCCCACAACTCCCTGGACTAAAAATGCCACCTTGCAATAGGACACTCCCACCAGCCCCATGGCACTCCCCATGCTGCCCCAGACCACCCATCCTCGTAGGAATCCCAGAACCCCCAACAATCCCTCCCCCACACCCCTGCCCCCCACCTCCCCCCCAACTCAGGAGAGTCTTCCCAACCCCCAGACGAACACCTGAACCCCTCAGTGGTCAGTCACCAGTCTTCCAACAAACACCTGCCCCTCCCCACAGAACTCCCCATGAACCAGACCACCCCCTCCCACCCTCACCCCATCACCCCAGGCCCAACACGAACAGACCCATCAGCCCTTGGCGTGCTCGCCCCCTCTGTTGCAATTGGTGACTCAACCAACTGTCTGCCCCACCGACACCCCATGACTATCTGAACCATTCCCTCCCCTCCACTACACCCCCACTTCCCCGACCGCGATGGTATGAACCGTGAGTTGGCTATGATGGATTGGGAATCGTTACTTAAAGGAAAATTATTTTCTGATATGTTATTTGCATCATATCGTAGCGCTAGCATGGTCAGCACTGCAGTCTCACAGTGCCAGGGACTAAGGTTCAATTCCGGCCTTGGGTCACTGTCTGTGTGGAGTTTGCACACTCTCCCCGTGACTGCGTGCCTTTCCTCTGGGTGCTCCGGTTTCCTCCCACAGTCCAAAGATGTGCAGGTTAGGTTGATTGGCCATGCAAGATTGACTCTAATGTCAGGGGAATTAGCAAAGTAAATATATGGGATTACAAGAATAGGGCCTTGGTGGGATTGTTGTCGGTGACTTGATGGGCCAAATGGCCTCCTTCTGCACTGTAGGGATTCTATGATTTTATGTTTCTATGATTCAATGTATCTTCCTTTGTGAAGACAGAACCAAAATATGTATTTAGTTGGCCAACTATTTCTTTGTACCCCATTATTTCTCCATGTCTGATTGGAAGGAACCTACATTTATTTTAATTAATCTTTTTCTCTTCAAATACCTATAGAAACTTTTGCAGTCAGTTTTTATGTTCCTAGCAAGCTTACTCTCAAACTCTATTTTCCCTCCTTAATCAATCCCTTACTCCTTCTTTGCTGAATACTAAACTGTTTCCAGTCATTAGCTGTGTTGTTTTTTCTGGTCAATATGTATGCCTCTTCCTTGGGTCTAATACCACTTCTAATTTCCCTTGTAAGGTATGGTTTTGCCACCTTCCCTGTTTCACATTTTGTTTTAAACTTTATTCCAATCCAATCAAGTCAAATCAAATCCAATTCAGAGTCCCAACAAGTTGGGACATTCCCGATCCAAGCTGACAAGACAGGGCCCTCACCTCCTGTCTTGGGCTTGATCTACATGGTCCAAGCTGATTGGAGTAGGTGTAGCTCCTCCTCCAAGGCTTGATCTCATTTGCATCTTAGCCAAAAGGCCGAGATGCCGCTTTAAAAAATTGCTTCAAATGAAGCTGAAATGTAACCTAATGACTTCAACCAAGCGCAGCATGTCCATGCTACACTTGATCTTAGCCAAAAGGCTGAGAAGTTTTATTCCAGTACAATAACCTCTATAGTACTGTAGCCTTTCCTGTTTCATATTTGCACCAGGCAGGAATGAGCAATTGTTGCGGGTCACTCATGTGGCCTTTGAAAGTTTGCCATTGCCTATCCACTCGCATCCCTTTAAATACTGCTTATCTAAGACCATTTGCCACAGAGGGAGTGTACTGAAGGTTCACTAGACTGATTCCTGGGATGGTAGGATTGTTGTATGAGGAGAGATTGGGTCATCTGGGCCTATGTTCATTGGAAGTTTGAAAGGGGATCTAATTGAAATGTATGGAATTCTGACGGGACTAAACAGGCGCGATGCAGGGATTTTGTTTTCTCTGGTTGGACAGGGATTGGTGTAGAACAAGAGGTCACAGACTGAGGATATGGGATGGGCTATATAGGATTGAGATGTGGAGAACCTGGGGAATTTTGTACCAGAGCCCAATCCATCACACAAACCAGTCTCCCATCCACTGACTCTGTCTACACTTCCTGCTGCCTCAGCAAAGCAGCCAGCATAATTGAGGACCCCACACAACCTGGACATTCTGTCTTCCATCTTCTTCCATCAGGAAAAAGATACAACAGTCTGAGATCATGTACCAACTGACTGAAGAACAGCTTCTTTCCTACTGCTGTCAGACTTTTGAATGGATCTACTTTATATTAAACTGATCTTTCTCTACACCCTAGCTATGACTGTAGCACTACATTCTGCACTCTCTCGTTTCCTTCTCTATGTATGGTATGCTTTGTCCGTATAGCGCGCAAGAAACACTTTTCACTGTATGTTAATACATGTGACAATAATAAATCAAATCAAATCAAATTAGAGAGGCTGTAAAGGTCAAATCACTAAGTATATATAAGAAGGAAATAGGCTGTAAAGGTGTAGAGGGATATGGGAAGAGCATGGGAATATGGTGTTGAGATAGAGGATCAGCCATGATCATATTGAATGATAGAGCAAGTTTGAAGGGCCCAACTGGCTTACTCCTGATCCTATTGTCTATGTTTGACAAGATTGAACTCAATAAGAACAAAACCAGCCAGAGAAAATAAAGTATAAACAAGAGTGTCCTTATAATCTTGTGGATTAAGGGTAATTATCACACTCAAATAACACTGACACAGAGCTAATGCTCACTGTATTACAACTGGGGAGGTGGTTACAGATGACTTTTTACAAATGCCATGCAGTCCTGACCGAACGGTGCCCCCATCAGGCTGACAGTGGAAATCACGAGAAGGCCTTTGTCTTTTAAACTCTTCTCAATCTCATGGGGAGATACACAGTAGGCGAACAATATTTGCTGCACAAATGTCAACGGTTAATAATCATTAAGATTATAAACTTCAGATGCTGAGAGTCAAGAAGCATAGAATCATACGGTGCAGAAGTGGCCCTTTGGCCCATCTGGTCCGCACCGTACCTGAACTCCCACCTAATCCCATCTGCCAGCACTTGGCCCAGGTGCCAAATGCTCATCACTTTTTAAAGGGTGTGAGGCAACCCGCCTCCACCACCCTCCCAGGCAGAGCATATGAAAAGTAACTTTGACTCCCTTGTAAGAAACTCTGACCTCCCTTTATCTGAACAGTGGTTTTTGCCCCATTTCAAGTCAATGAGATCATCTCTTTTCAAAAAAAAATAGCACTGGGATGAATTTATGGGCATATATTGTGAATTTTTCCACCACAAGCTCACAGTGACTGTTTAAAGTGCACTAATTCAACTTTCATCTTTTCCTTGATAGAGTTTATCATCCATACAGATGAAAATGCTACACCCCTTACACCTTGAATGAAACAGTTGTGGCTATGCAGAAATATTTAAAATTTGTCCTGTTGTCTAATGCCCTAATGATTATCTTTTTTTATAATTGATCGATACGGTGCAGCCTTGAGGTGACGTGATATAAATAGACACCTGTCAGGCAGATATGTGGAGCATTTCAAACTGGTGAAGGAGTCTTGCGATGTAAATGTATTTCGATAAGGTTGTCTCTAATCTCTCCTGTCACAGTGAGTGCTGTACATGCTGCAGGCTCTTATCATTGCTGCTTGTTTATAAGCAGCCCCACTCTTAGTTGATGTCAAGCCAGATGACATTCTGCATTGCTAGGTTATGTAACCTGTCTTCTAATGGGCAGGTAATCCAGACACTGTCCACTGCAAAGAACACCAACTGTTTAAGCCACCAGCAAAAGTCAAGAAGTTTCGGCTTCTTTCTTTGGGAAACAGGGGGTGGTCTGATTGAAGCTTTTCAGATAAGAAAGAGACTGATTATGATTGAACAGACCAGATTTTACACTCTGATGACTGATTCAAGTGCACCAAATGGAACTGACAATGAGGCAGGCGGTCAGGTGACATATCTTTACTTCAAAGGTGTTGGAGTAATTGAGCAGTAAAGACTGTTGGACAGCTTCTGCTTCAAGAAGCAATGCACTTCACAACAAAGAGGTTTTGAGAGCTATATGCCGGAATTTTACCACCTCACCCACACAAAGCTTGTAAGATCCTGCCCGAGGCCAACGGACAATGCTGTTCTGTGAGCCTCGCCCGCCCCGAGTCTGGGGTGGGCAAGGTGGTAAAATTCCAGCCGTAGTGTGGAGGCGGACTGGTTTGTTATAACATTTGCTCCTGGTTTACGGCATTCCTGGCAAGGCCAGTATTTGTTTGGATAGCTATCTGCTATCTTTGAGAAGGTGGTTGTCAGCCATCTTCATGAACCGGCACTGGTGTAGGCACAACCACAGTGCTGTTAGGAAGGGATAGATTGTTGGAGAGAAGCTGTTGAGCACAGAACAGTTGAACAATTGAATTTCACACCAACCTCACTACTTTTCTTTCGTGACTCTTTTTCCCTAACTCTGTACCTGTTCATCTCCAATATCAAATTATACAAAATTTGCATTTATTTAGTCCAGGTTTATATCTGTTACCACCTGGCTTATCCTCACCCTGTTAGCATGCCCTTCTATTCCTTTCTCCCTCATACAAGCAGCATGGTGGTGCAATGGTTAGCACTGCTGCCTCATAGCGCGAGGGGCTCTAGGTTCTATTCCGGTCTCAGGTGACTATATGGTGTTTGCACGTTCTGCCTGTGTCTGGGTTTCCTCTGGGTGCTCCGGTTTCCTCCCACACTCCAAAGATGTGTGGGTTAGGCAAAAAATAAAGCAAACGACTGTGGATGCTGGAATCTGAAACCAGAAGAGAAAATGCTGGAAAATCTCAGCAGGTCTGGCAGCATCTATGAGGAGAGAAAAGAGCTGATGTTTCGAGTCCAGATGACTCTTTGTCAAAAGCTTTGACAAAGAGTCACCTGGACTCGAAACGTCAGTTCTTTTCTCTCCTTACAAATGCTGCCAGACCTGCTAAGATTTTCCAGTGTTTTCTCTTTTGGTTGTGGGTTAGGTTGATTGGCCATGCTAAACTGGAGTCAGAGAGACTGGCAGGGTGGATACGTGGGGTTATGGATTGTTGTCGGTGCAGACTCGATGGGCCCAGTGACCTCCTTTTGCACGGTAGGGATTCTATGTACTTTTTAAACTTCCCCTTAAACTACTTCCTGTGGCAGCAAGTTGCAGATTCTCACCACTCCCCATCCAGCATTTATGGCCCTAGTTTTTCACCTCACTGTAAGTGGAAACATCTTCACGACAGGTGAAATCTTTTGGCTGTAGACGCTGGCAGGATCTTCCAGTCCCGCTGAAGGTCGCACCCCAACGGTGGGTTTCCTGGTAGCAGGGAGTGGAGTCAATTGGAAATCCCACGGACTGCAGCGAGATCTTCTGGCAAACAGCACATACTGCCTCCCACCACTGAGAAACACACTCCGCATGGGCTGGGGGGCAGGGGGGGGACAGAAAATCTCATCCAACATCTATCCCAGTGAATTCCTTCATAATTAAAACAAAATCTCTATTAAGCCACCTCTCAGCTTTCTCATTTCTAGATAATAGAGTGCTGGCTTGTTTAACCTTTCCTAACAGTTAAAAATACCTCTGGTTGTGTTGAAACTTCCATTGAATTGATATGTTGGGCAGGGAGGGGGGGTGGGGGGGTCAGTTTTAAACATGGTGAGTGTGTGGATTTGGGTACAGGAGTGGAGGCGAAATCCAGGTAACATGCATTGCATATTGGAAATTCAGATCCAAATCCCCGAGTTCTGAAGGACAAGGAGAGATGGGCAATAAGTGTTGACCTTGCTAAAGATGCCCATAGCCCAAAAACAAATTAAAACAAATCCTTGACTTCCACTTTTCACTGCAGCACTTCAGGCTGTGTGTGTGGATCCTCTCATGGGAGGTGCGTTAATATTTATAGCAAGTTAATCACTCAGTTAGAATAATATTAAGGTGGACTTTGAACTCCAACTTTGGGTCTGTGGATTTCCCTGGCTTCTGAAATTTGCCAGTGAAAGCAAGGTGAAAATTGAAGAGATCAAATCCATGGGAGACAAATAAGTTAGTGAGTACTGATATTGGTAAAATTACTTCATTAATGTCACAAATGGGCTTACATTAACACTGCAATGCAGTAACTGAGAAAATCTCCTACTCGCCACACCCCGGTGCCTGTTCGGGTACACTGTGGGAGAATTTAGCACGGCCAATGCACCTAACCAGCGCGTCTTTCGGACTGTGAGAGGAAATCAGAGCACCCCGAGGAAACCCATGTAGACATGAGGAGAACGTGCAGACTCCGCATATTACTTCAATATATCCACCCTGAGGATAAAATCAGGTGGTGGCTGCCGTCAGTCGCTCCCAGTAGCTCGAATCCCGACACAACAGCCCAGTGCTGGAGACCCACTGCACAGACAACGACCCATGCCGGGAATCAAACTGGGTCCCTGGAGCGGTGCTAACCACTGTGCCACCGTGGCGCACAGAGTGAGAGGCAAAGGATATTGCTGTCTACCTGCCTGCTATAGAGTGTTGTAATAAGCATCTTCCTATCTGAATGCATATACTGATGTCTTTAGCAGGTGTGAGCAATGTTTAGTCTTACTGTGAGAGGCCTTTGTAACTAGCTGCCTCCAGTGCTTTGTCCACTGCAGTTTGATCATTTTATAAGTAAAAGAAGATTGAATACACAACACGTTCGACTACCTTCTTGCAGCCAAGCTGCTTTCTTACCTGCTGATAGTTACTGGTGCTGAGAAATAATTTTACATCTTTTGGTGGTGACTTCACTTTAAAGGTGTCAACTATAGGGCGACATGGTGGCACAGTGATTAGCACTGCTGTCTCACAGCGCCAGGGACCCAGGTTCAATTCCAGTCTTCGGGTGACTGTGCAGAGTCTGTACATCCTGCCTATGTCAGCATGGGTTTTCTCCAGGTGGTCCAGTTTCCTCTCACTATCCAAAGACATGCAGGTTAGGTGGATTGGCCATGAAAAATTGCCTCACATATGGGGGGACTAGCAGGGTAAATATATGAAGTTATGGATTAGGGCCTGGGTGGGATTGTTGTCGGTGCACTCTCAATGGGCTGAATGGTCCTCTTCTGCTCTGTAGAATTCTGTATATGAAGAGCAGGAGATCTGATATATGCATGAGAGCTCTGATCTATTTGATTGGTGAGTTGCCATTTATTCTATGTTAAAGAGGTTTGAAGGGATAGTCAAGATTGTTGATGAGGGCAGTGCAGTTGATGTTGTCTACATGGGCTTTAGCAAGGACTTTGACAAGGTACCGCATGGTAGGTTGTTGCATAAAGTTAAATCTCACGGGATCCAGGGTAAGGTAGCCAAATAGATACAAAATTGGCTGGATGACAGAAGCCAATTTTGGTTGTAAAGGGTTGTTTTTCAAACTGGAGGCCCTTGACAAGCAGTGTGTCTCAGGGTCTGGTGCTGGGTCCACTGTTATATGTCATTTATATTAATGATTTGGATGAGAATTTAGTAGGCATGGTGAGTAAGTTTGCAGATGACACCAAGATGGTGGCACAGTGGAGAGTGAAGAAAGTTATCTCGGACTGCAACAGGATCTTGATCAACTGGGCCAGTGGGCTGATGAATGGCAGATGGAGTTTAATTTAGATAAATGCAAGATGATGCATTTTGGTCAATCAAACAGGGCAGTACTTACGCAGTTAATGGTAGGGCATTGCGGAGAGTGATAGAACAAAGAGATCTAGGAGTACAGGTTCATAGCTCCTTGAAAGTAGAATCACAGGTGGTCAGAGTGGTGAAGAAGGTATTCAGTTTGCTTGGTTTCATTGATCAGAACATTGAATACAGGAGTTGGGACGTCTTGCTGAAGTTGTACAAGAAATTGGTAAGGCCACACTTGAAATACTGTATACAGTTCTGGTCACCCTATTATAGGAAGGGTATTATTAAACTAGAAAGAGTGCAGAAGAGGTTTACTAGGAGGCTACTGGGACTTGATGGTTTGAGTTATCAGGAGAGGCTGGATAGACTGGGACTTTTTTCTCTGGAGCGTAGGAGATTTAGGGGTGATCTTATAGAGGAGGATAAAATAATGAGGAGCATAGATCAGCTAGATAGTCAATATCTTTTCCCGAAGGTAGGGGAGTCTAAAATTAGAGGTTATAGGTTTAAGATGAAAGGGAAGCGACACAAAAGGGTCCAGAGGGGCAATTCTTTCACACAGAGGGCGGTGAGTATCTGAAACAAGCTGCCAGAGGTAGTAGTAGAGGCTGGTACAATTTTGTCTTTTTAAAAAGTGTTCAGACAGTGACATGGGTAAGATGGTAATAGATGGATATGGGCCAAATGCGGGCATTTGTAGTTTAAAAAAAGGCAGCATGGACAAGTTGGGCTGAAGAGCCTTTTTCCATTCTGTAACCCTCTATGACTCTGTGACCAAAATGACCAGTGACTGTAAAAACAGAGCTTGTGCCGGCTGGATTTAAAACAGGAACAGCAGCAGGAAGAGCAGTTTGTTGACTACAAACCTATTAGTTCACAGGAGCTCTGGACCTATCTGGGGCTCTGCCAGAGACAGATATCCCTGGAGGAGGCAGATGACAGATGGGTATTTGGCTGGGCTGACAATGATTTGAACTTCACTGATGAAGACACCACTTAAGTGCTTTGCTCTGGCATAAGGCATCATTGATTGCATGCATGTAGTAATTAAGGCAGCACTCCGAAAGCTAGTGGCTTGAGCTACCAGATAAACATGTTGGACTTTAACCTGGTGTTGTGAGACTTCTAACTGTGTTTACCCCAGTCCAACGCTGGCATCTCCACGTCGTAATTAAGGCAACCACAGAACAGACAGGATAATTTATCAACTGTAAGAGCCTTTATCTAAAAGTATCAAGCTGATATAGAATCTGGTTTGTTTCTGGCATCATCATAGATTAAAATCTGTAATCTGTCAATATTTATGACGATGATTTACAATCTGATAAAGACCAGACCGTCATTTATCTTATGCTGAATTCAGTGACAGATATTGACTGAGACATCTGGGATCCCTGCTCTTTTTTCAAAGACAAGCTGCCCTCCGGCTGACGATACAATCGGTTCCTGAATACTGCGTCATAAGTCGGAACGTCATAAGTCGGAACTGATTTCCCTACAGATACAATGTTAAAAATGATTGATTGGTTCATGAACATATGTTAGTGCCCAGCCTTCAGGCTTGTTTTGTGTATCTGCTTGACAATCTCAGGTGGCAGTAAGCCACTTGTCTGAAACTATTCGTCAGCCAACGAGTCACTGTAGGAGATTAAAGCACATCGATACACTTGGAGATGAGCCTAACACGATGCTGGCATATTTATGGTGTTCCTATGGTCTTGGTGTATGTGTCTTTCTAAAGTAGGCGCACAAAACCAGGACAGATATGCCTGCTGCTCTCACGCTACTGCCTCCTGTGCACCTATATCCTGCATCTCTCTGTCTCCACACCTCTGCAAAGTAAGGCCACATTTTCAACTGAAAATCAGAGGCTGATTCCCCCACTTCCACAGGTTCGTTTGGGGTCAGCAATCTATAAATGTAAAAGATGGGCAGCGTAGAGCATTGTAACTTCAAAACCGGCGTTGTAAAGCTGAAACAGGGTGCAAACCTAATGTGGGGACTTACGGGAAGAACAGAGCTTGGGAGTACAGACTCTCATGAGCCAATTCTGAGGAGGAGGAAGATGAAGGACAGAAGGGGAGGAGGAGGTAGAGGGTGATGTGGGTAATGCAGTGCCAATGGCACTTTGTGCCTGGGGAGTCCTTGATGCCCTCATTATTGCAAGGGTCGGTTAACTTCCATTGTCCACCTGTCTCATGAACATGTACAAAAATCACTTTTGCCCCCTCCCCAACCTCTCATCCCTTCCACTCAATCCCACAATATCATAAACGTGATTCAGTCCACAAACAGCCAAGCATTTCTTCCCCCCCTCGCTCATCCCCCATTGTTATGTCTGTCTGTGTGGAGCTTACATGTTCTCCTTGTGTCTACAGGTGCTCCGGTTTCTTCCCACAGCCCAAAGATGTGTAGATTAGGTGGATTGGCCATGATAAATTGCTCCTTAGTGTCCAAAGATGTGCAGGTTAGGTGGATTGGCCGCACTAAATTGCCCGTTAGTGCCCATAGATGTGCAGGTTAGATGGATTGGCCTTGCTAAATTGTCCTTTAGTGTCCAAAGAAGTGCAGATTAGGGGTATTAGTAGGATAAATACATGGGCTTATTGTCATGGGGCAAGGGAGATGGCCTGGGGTGTCAGACAGTTGGTGCAGACTCAATGGGCCAAATGGCTTCTTCTGCATTGTAGGGATGCAATGATTCTATGATGTGTCAACTCATATCTTTCCACATCACACAACTGACTTGACACAGCCGATGCCCATTGACTCCAGTTTTGCGAGGGCTCCTTGATGCCACAGTCAATCAAATGCTTCCTTAATGTCAAGGGCACTGATTCTCGCCTCATTTCTGAAGTTCAGCTCTTTTGCCCATGTTTGAATCAAGGCTGTAATGAGGTCTGGAGCTGAGTGGTCCTGGTGGTACCCAAACTGAGTATCATTGTGCACTGCTGTGCTGGACTCCTCCACCATCGAGGATGGGATTTTTGTGAAGCCTCCTTCTCCATTCCTGACTGGATGTGGCAGGACTGTAGAGCTTAGATCTGTCTATCATTTGCTTATGCTGTTTTGGCACACAAATAATCCTATGTTGTAGCTTTATCAGGTTGACACCTCATTTTTCGGTATAGATGTCATTGAATATTCCATTATTCTCAGCTTTTCTGTCCCACCTCGCTCATTGATCCACTTCTTGCATGTATCTGGCAGAATGACATTTTCCTGCTGGAGCAGGAAAGTTTCTTTTTTGATTTGATTTGATTTATTATTTTCACATGTATTGGGAGACAGTGGAAAGCACTGTTTCTTGCGTGCTACACGGACAAAACGTACAGTTCATAGAGTACAGAGGGGAGAAGGAAAGGAGGGGGTGCAGAATGTATTGATACAGTCATAGCTAGGGTGTAGAGAAAGAGCAGCTCAATATAAGATAGGTCCATTCAAAAGTCTGATGGCAGCAGGGAAGAAACTGTCCTTGAGTCACTAGGTACATGAATAAAGAAGATGGAAGAGAGTGTGTCCAGGATCGATGGGGTCCTTGATTACGCTGGCTGTTCTTCCGAGGCAGCAGGAAGCGTAGATGGCGTCAATGGATGGGAGGGTGATTTGCATGATGGACTGGGCTATGTTCACAACCCTTTGTAGTTTCTTGTGGTCCTGGGCAGAGCAGGAGCCATACCAAGCTGTGATACTACCAGAAAGAATGCTTTCTCTGGTGGATCTGTAAAAATGTGAGAGTGGTACCAGTCATGCCAACTTCTACCTTGCCTTTCTAGTGTCCATAGCAAAATACCTCCCCCTGTTGCTAGGGGCCAATATTATATCTCTCAGCATCCCTATTACATCCCTGCCGGACACAGAGGAAGGCCTTACTGAAACAAGGAGCAACTTTTTTAAAATTTCATTTATGGGACATGGGCATCAGTGGCTGGGCCAACATTTATTGCCCATCCCTAGTTGCCCGAGGACAGTTGAGAGTCAACCACATCGCTGTGGCTCTGGAGTCACATATGGGCCAGACAAGGTAAGGACAACAGATTTCCTTCCCTAAAGGACTTTCATGAACAGATGGGCTTTACTGACAATTGACAATGGTTCTACGGTCATCAATAAATTCTTAATTCCAGATTCTTTTAAATTCAAATTCCACCATCGGCTGTGGCGGGGTTCGAACCTGGGTCCCCACAACATTAGCTGAGTTTCTGAATTAATAGTCTAGCAAAAACTTCACTGGGCTGTTGCCCACTCCCAACCCCCCACCACCCATTCGGGAGTGGTATTGTTAAAATTTATTTATTAGTGACAAGTAGACTTACATTGAGACTGCAATGAATTTACTGTGAAAATCCCCTAGTCGCCACACTCCGGCGCCTGTTCAGGCACACTGAGGGAATGGCCAATCAACCTAACCTGTGTGTCTAAGGACTGTGGGAAGAAACCAGAGCATCTGGAGGAAACGCATGCAGACACAGGGAGAATGTGCAAACTCCACACCGACAGTCACCCAAGCCAGGAATCGAACCTGGATCTCTGAGGCTGTGAGGCAGCAGTGCTAACCGCTGTGCTGCTCCATGACACTTCCTTCTCATTGATTATGTTCCAACTTCCAGACTACATCAAAAATGGAATTTTTAGAGTGTCCCTTTGAATGCTGGATTTGAAATCCACTTCCCCGCACCCCCCGCAGTGCAGGTTGTCATTCCAGCTGCTGGCAATAACTGGTTGGGACTTCCAGAGACAATACGCTTACGAACTGGCTGGCTTACAGGTTGCTGACTAATGCATTGCATTGACTTCCAGATCTCCCGTGCATTCCCCATCCCTTCCAATGCATTGCAGACTCAAAATCAAGCCTATTAGCTCTTTCCCCCTGCCTCTCTTTCTCTCTCCATGGTAGCTGCCTGACTTGCTGAGTATTTCCAGCATTCTTCAGTGTTATTCGCGGTTCCCAATACCTGCAGTCTTTATGTTGCACCTTCTCAGTCTGTTGCATCCTGCCGAACTGCACATCGATAATCTGTGTAACAAGAGACATCAGGAACAAAGCAGCTCATTAGTGAACAGAGGGTGAAACGAGCCCTCCTTTACAACTTGCAATCTCTTGTATCTTAAGTGCCTGGGGACATTTTCTGACATTAAGGTGCCATATAAATGAAAATTACTCGTGTGTTATACGAGGTGCACAAATGGAGACATTGTTAATGTCTTTGAGAAAAGGGAAAGTTGTAACAAAGGATTGGTATATTAGTAACTAATTTAAAAGAAGGGGAGAAACTATCTTCTTGAAGGAAAGTTAAATTGCCCAGAAACAAAATGGAAATTTGCTTGACTGCTCGCTGAGCCCATTAGGTGCTGATGTATGCTGAGGATTGAACTGAGTGCTAAATTCAGAATGACAAGAGTTAGTTTGAAATTCATGTGGCTGATCTTCATCTTGTTTCTGCCTTTCTGTTTAATTTATTTTTGACTGTGTATCACAAAGCATCCTTGCCTTTTTCATCAACCCTGCATGGCGTAGCTTACTTTTCACTTTCCCTGTATGTGTGCGTGCAGGTTTGGCTCAATTGGGAATACTCCTCTACTGAAGAATCTCACCCCATATGTTGCCCATTACTCATTGCCCTTGAACTGAGTGACTCGCTGGGCCATTTGAGAGAGCAGTTAAGAGTGAACCACATTGCTGTGGGTCTGGAGTCACATGTAGACCAGACCAGGTAAGGATGGCAAACTTCCTTCCATAAAGGAACTTTAGTGAACCCATGGTGAAACTATTGTTGATTGTCATAAACACCCATCTGGTTCACTGATACCCTTTAGGGAAGGAAATCTGCCGTCCTTACCCGGTCTGGTCTACATGTGACTCCAACGCCACAGCGATGTGGTTGATTAGCAACTGCCCTCTGAACAAGAACAACTAGGGATGGGCAATAAATGCTGGCCCAGCCAGTGACACCTATGTCCCAAGAATGAATTAAAAAAAATAAGAATGCCTCCTTCAAGTTCCACAAGGGAAGCTTAGGCCTCCTTCTGCTTTGGGTTTCTTTGACCTTCCCAAACAACCAACAACTGTCCGTCCCCACCCCCTCCCTCCAAACACACACACACACACACACACACACACACACACACACACACACACACACACACACACACACACACACACACACACACACACACACACACACACACACACACACACACCCAACACCGAGAGGTGGTCAGTGCCTTCAGGACTGTGCAATTTCCCATCTACTTTGCACCCAGCGTGATGTGAAATTGGCTGTTTCAACAATAAGAACAAGTTACATTTGTGAAACCCTTTCAGGTTTTGTGGAGACGGTGGCATAATGACAATGTAAGTGGACTAGTAATTCAGAGACAGACTAATGCCCTGGGGTTCAATGCCACCATAAGACAGCTGGTAGAATTTAAATTCAATTAGTAAATCTAGAATTGCATGTTAGTCTCAGTAATGACAACTCTGAATTTATTATTGATTGATTTCTGGTTCACTAAAGTTCCTTTAGGGAAGTAAGTTTGCCATCCTTACACAGATTATCGATGTGAAGAGTGTTAAGATGTTAAGAGTGAACCACTCTTAACTGCTCTCTAAAATGGCCCAGCGAGTCACTCAGTTCAAGGGCAATGAGTAATGGGCAACATGTGGGGTAAGATCCTTCAGCTTCCCAGCCACGTGTTTCCTGCTGGTCGGAGGTGGCGCAGTGTTTTCTAGCAGCGGGATTCCCTGGTTCCCATCGCTGTCAATGGGAATTCCTACTGGCATCACCCTATGCCGGTGAGAAACCTGCGGGCGGAATTGCGCTGCCAGTGGAACCAGAGAATCTTGCCAATGTGAACAGCCAGAGGATTCCGGCCACGATCGCTCTTGCCAGTAACACTCACATCCCACGGAAGAATAAATTCACATCACGAGATGTTTTGCAGGAGCTTTATCGAACAAAGTCAAAGAGTCTCACCATCACCTTCTTTGGGGAAATTCGGGATGGACAATAAAAGCTGGCTGGGCCAACAAAGCCCACAACCCATGAAAGAAAAAATAATTGATATGCACATACCACAATCGGATGCATCGGGATAACTGGTCTTCAGGAACGTGTCAAAAGAGGAAAAGTAAAAAACTTACAGAGGGAATTTCTGAGTTAACATCTCTCTCCAGCTCAAGGCAGAGATGGGGTGGCATGTTGGCACAGTGGTTAGCACTGCTGCCTCACAGTGCCAGGGACCCAGGTTTGATTCCCAGCTTGGGTCACTGTCTTTGTGGAGTCTACACGTTCTCCCCGTGTCTGCGTGGGTTTCCACTGGGTGCTCTGGTTCCCTCCCATTGTCCAAAGACATACTGGTTCGGTGAATTGGCCATGCTAAATTCTCCCTCAGTGCACCCTAACAGGCGCTGGAGTGATTAGGGGATTTTCACGGTAACTTCAACGCACTGTTAATAGAAGCTTACTTGTGACTAATAAATAAACTTTATTTTACTTTAACTTTATTCCTAAGATGGGGCACAGGATATGTACAAGGGACCAGAATTAGAGCAGCGCAGATATCCCAGGGGATTGTCGGACTAAATGATATTACAGGGATAGAGAGGGATGAGCACACGGGGGATGTGATACCAATTGGGATGAGCATTTTAAAATTGAGGCTCGTGGGAGATTTAAATAGTGCTGGCAGTTTTCAGATCCCCTCATCATTCATCTGCAAGGTTTAACATTAAGGCCTATTTTACAGTTTTGCAAAGACGGCTTTATATTGTTGTATAATTTGTAAAGAGCAGGGAACTAATTATCACGCGAGTATATATCCTGGGGTGCCACATTCACTGTCACACTGCAGTCATGTGCTGAGTAACAATGTGTCAGCCCATCAGTCATCCAGATACATGGAGAGATGCAAGAATTACATACACTCCATGTAGCTGCAGAGTTTAAAGCGTGTTCATTTCTAAATTGGGGAACCACAAGCTGCCCAGAAGGGAAATAAAACAGTAAAAAGGGAAAATAAGAACTCCGGGTCCAATCTGTTTATTCCTCCTGCGCATAAAAGGTGGTTTTCACTTACAGTTCTTGTTCTTAAGCATCCACAGGGTTTTGTTTCAACATTTTTAAACTATTGCTTCCTTTTGGGCCCTGACTGCGCTCACTGCATGCTCCAATGCGTAGGGACGACACAATAATAGCGCCAACTGTTCCCCTGCAGACCAGGGTCGGGGCTGTGTGAGGGAGGGGTCCACAGGGACCCCAGTGCCATTTATAAATGTGTTCCACCCAGAAGGAAAAAAAAACCCAGTAAAACAGATAAAACAAGAATACTGGTCTGAGCTGGCCTTGTATACTTTAAAATGGAACGCCAGCAAAATGGGGAAATAAGAATACTAGTCCAAACTGGTCTTGTGTACTTTAACCTCAGTAAAACTGAGAATTGAGAATACTGGGTCTTATACATCTGCCTATACCTTACAACTTTTCGGTTTATTCTGCCTGTGCTGGATCTTCGAAGGAACTATCCAATTAGTTCCAATTCCTACTCTGTCCCATTAGGACGGCAAGTATTTCCCCCGGAGAATTCAGCCAACTTCCTTTTGAAACTTACTATCTGGCGGCTCGCTGTGTCACCTCTGTTTCTTTTGCCAATTACCTTAAATCTGTGTCTTCCGGCTGCTGACTCTCCTGCCAGTTAAAACAGTTTCTCCCTACTTATCCCATCAGAACTGCTCAGAATTTTGAATGCCTCTATTAAATCTCCACTTAAGCTCCTTTGCACGGGAGAGAACAGTATGGAAAATGTATTTGGAAAGCTAAATCAGTGCTCCAGGATTATCTTCGTTGAATCATCAACATTTTTGCCTCTCTCATTGTCGTTAAGCGCTACCGACGGCAACTGTTCCTCGAGGCATTCTCTAACAAGAGGCAACCATCTTCTTGTACCTAGATGTTAAGATTATAAATTGGGATGCAGCCAATTAAGAATGTGTAAACACCTTTCCTTTTTAACTTCATCTCCATCCCAATCATTTATTCATTCCAAAACGTATTTGAAAAATAAACTGCAGGTTGGATCTGGGATGGGATGGAGAGAGGCGAGACGGAGGGGCCGTGGGAAGGGGGTTGGCGGGGGGGGGGGGGGGGGGGGGGGGGGGCTAACCTAATGATCAGCCCCACTATTGGGGGGTCTTAAGAGGATCAAGGAAAAGCGATTAAAGTGTCGCCAAATTGGAAAGACGGCGGATGTAAACAGCAGGGGCTGGCTTCCCAGCCCGTCCGCAAACAAAAAATGCACTAATCCAACCATCCTGATAGGATTAATGGGGAAAGATTGAATAGAATGTGTCTGCTAGTAAATCAGAGATTTGTTTTGTTTGCGAAATAGAAGCAGAAATTCGTAACTGGCTGAGTGCATCATGTCCCTGCATTTTTAATGTGCTCCCGGACTGTTAAGTGATGTTTGACAGCGACAATTCACTTTACCCAGAGACAGACAGCTTCTCTGTAAATACGGCAACAAGACTCATGGGACCAGCAGGGAGGATGATGGAATGCTCTCACTGCTAAGAGTTTAATGTTAGTGTTGACAGAATCCCCTGCATCAATCTGAGCTGTTACTGAGTGGAGCTGTTGTTGCGTCAATTCCTTGTTCACTTCAACTTTGTAAGGTAAGGTTTCTTGGCTAGAAATGTACGGCTCAGTCACATCTTGGGGTGACCTCTGCCCAAGCCCTGCTCCAACAGGGTAGAAGCAAATATCACACCAGCTCACACCAGCTACTGAATGACAAATGCACGTGTGGCAGGACTCTTAAATGAGGGCTAGTCTATTTAGGAGAGAAATTGTGACGCACTTCTTCACAAGGGTGCTCCGGTTTCCTCCCACACCCCAAAGATGTGCTATTAGGCTGATTGGTGGTAATAAATAGTCCCTAAATTAGTTTTCCCTCAATGCGGAATGCCATAAGCGTAGATAAGAGTCATGGGTGGAGGGGGGACTCGTAATGTTATAATGGTGGCGTGGGCTCGTTGGGCAGAAGGGCCTGTTTCTTGGGCTGTTTTTGTTCTTTGTTCTTATAAGTGAGAGGACTTCTTCACTATCTCCCTTGCCGCAGAGAAGCAGGAGGAGTGGGCCAGGGTAGTGGGTTCCTAATGGTATCGGAGCCACTGATTGCACATAGAGGGTGCATCCAGATGGGGAGGTGATGGCTTTGTGGTATTATTGCTATTAATCCAGAAACTCAGCTAATGTTCTGGGGACCCGAGTTCGAATCCCATCATGGCAGATGGTGGAATTTGAATTCAATAAAAATTATCTGGAATTAAGAATCTACTGCTGACCATGAAACCATTGTCAATTGTTGGAAAAACCCATCTGGTTCACCAATGTCCTTTAGGGAAGGAAATCTGCCATCTTTACATAGTCTGACCTCCAGAGCCATGGCAATGTGGTTGATTCTCAATTGCACTCTGAAATGGTCTAGCAAGCCACTCAATTCAAGGCCAACTAGGGATGGGCAATAAATTCTGGCCAGCCAGCAATGCCCATGTCCCACGAATGAATACAAAATAACATTGCTCTGAGGGCTCCCTATGTCAAAAGAGTGGCACAAAAAGCACTACCATCTATCAAAATGCTATTGGTGTGTAACCATAAACTGGACGTTACATCAATAATGCCCATTTTACAAGGATGCTACCAGGTTTTAATGGTTTGAGCTATCAAGTGAGACTGGATAGACTGGGTCTTTTTCCCCTGGAGTATAGGAGGTTTGGGGGTGATCTTATAGAGGTCTATAAAATAATGAGGAGCATAGATCAGTTAGATAGTCAATATCTTTTCCAAAGGTAGGGGAAACTAAAACTAGAGGGTATAGGTTTAAAGTGAGAAGGGAGAGATACAAAAGGGTCCAGAGGGGCAATTTTTTCACGCAAAGGGTGGTGACTGTCTGGAACAAGCTTCCAGAGGGAGTAGTAGAGATAGATGTAATTTAAATAGTGTTTAAATAGTTACATGGTAAAATGGGTATAGAGAGATATGGGCCAAGTGTGGGCAATTGGGATTAGCTTAGGGGTTTCAAAAAAAAGAGCAGCATGGACAAGTTGGGCCGAAGGTTCTATTTCCATGTTGGAAACCTCTATGGCTCCATGACTCATCATCCTGGTATCAACAATGACAACTTTAGCTGGAGACAGTCAGTTGTTCCTGCTGTCTCTGGGCCAGTGTGACAGCTGGAGGTTGGCTGTTCAGAGACAAAGAATGTCCTCCGTATACATAACTCATAACTCCCTTCTGTCATTCAAACCATTTGAGGACAGCGTACTTACAACAGGAGATAGGCAGCCGTAAGAACTATTGTGGAGCAGCCATTTGGCAAATCATAGAATCCCTAAAGTGCAGAAGGAGGCCATTCAGCCCATCAAGGCTGCACTGACCACAATCCTACCCAGGCCCTATTCCCACACTCTCACATATTTACCCTGCTAATCCCCCTGACAGTAGGGTTAATTTAACATCACCAATCAACCTAACCCACACATCTTTGGACTGTGGGAGGAAACTGGAGGACCCGTAGGAAACCTATGCAGACATGGGGAGAATGTGCAAACTCCATATAGATGGTGTTCCGGGGCCAGAATTGAATGCGGGTTCCCTGGTGCTGTGAGGCAGCAGTACGAATCACTGTGCCACCATGCTGCCCGCAAGGAATGGTACTGCTGTCTGTAGCATTCAGATGGAATCTTGCAGTACTCCCTGTGGGAATGTGGAGTCACATTACCCCTTTATCTTGTGGTCTGTGGGATCAGCAGATGGGACAAAACAGCTTTCAGTTTCGCTGAATAGAAATGCTTTGGCAAAAATGAGGGATTAAAGGAATGGGGAAATCATTTATTCGTTTCTGGGTCTGGGGCATGCTTAGTCACTTTTTACCATATTAACGTGATTGACGATCTTATGTAGATGACATAACCATGGTGGGAGAGATTGAGATGAACATGAGTGGATCTTATTGGCTCTGTGTTATTAGAAGTCTGCCCTTTCATGCATTGAAATTTAGGGTTAGTATGCATGTAATGACAAAAATAATCTCTCCCTCAATGTCAATAAAATGAAGGAGATAGGCATCGACTTTAGAAAGTGTAGTGAAGGACATGCCCCAGTTTACATCAAGGGAGCAAAATAGAAATGGCCAAGAGCTTCAAATTTTTAGGTGTCCAGATCACCAACAACCTGCCATGGTCTTTCCTTGCCGATGCTATAGTTAAGAAAACTCACCAGCGCCTCGACTTTTTCAGAAGGCGAAGAAAATTTTGCATGTCCACTATTTAATAGATGCACCATAGAAAGCATTCTTTCTGGTTGTATCACAGCTTGGTATGGCTCCTGCTCTGTCCAAGACTGCAAGAAACTACAAAGGGTTATGAATGAAGCTCAGTCCATCACTCAAACTAGCCCCCCCACCCATTGACACTGTCTACACTTCCCGCTGCCTTGGCAAAAGCAGCCAGCATAATTAAGGACCTCACGTACCCTGGACATTCTCTCTTCCACCTTCTTAGTCAGGAAAAAGACACAGAAGTCTGAGGATGCGTACCAACTGACTCAAGAACAGCTTCTTCCCTGCTGCCATCCGACTTTTGAATGGACCTACCTTGCATTAAGTTGATCTTTCTCTACACCCTGGCTATGGCTGTAACACCATATTCTGCAGTCTCTTCTTTCATTCTCTATGAATGGTATGTTTTGTCTATATAGTGGGCAAGAAACAATACTTTTCACTGCATACTAATACATGTGACAGTAATAAATCAAGTCAAATGTAGAGATCAAAGGTGTTATAAGTGTTTTGAATAAACCACTGTTTCTTGTTTTCAAGTTGTAATTGTGAAGCAAGATCTTATAATAAATTGTGAACTCAATAATAAAGAATTCTAATTATTTGGAATTGTATTGTACGATTTGAGTGAGTGCACTTGTATGAGTGAGGCTTTTTAAGAATGTTTTTGGGACGTGGGCTCCGCTGGCATTCATTGCCCGTTCCTGAAAAGGTATGGTAGATTGAACAGTGTGGGAGGTTTGTGGTGGGAAACGTCAGGTGGATATGTATTCATGACCCTCACCGCCTGTGTGAGGTCATCGAACTTCTTGCGGTATTGCCACTCAGTCCACGGGGCCAGAATGTGGGAGTTGACCTTCTTGACCACTTGGTCTCATTGCCTTCTGAGGGCTGGTCTTAAGTTTCATCTGTCTGCCTGAGGAAACATTGCATCTCACCACTTCTTGACCCCATGGACTAATGCGTCAGAAGGTCATGTTACAAAAACTGGGGTCCTCTCTCGCTGTTGCCTCATTTGGGGGTGCTCCCCCTTGCAGCTGGGCAGCTGGTCTGCAGCAACTTGCCCACAATGCAGCTCCTCTTTAAAGAGACAGGCGAGCTAGAACACGTGTTAACCAAAAAAGCTGTGCGGGACCCCCTTCTGAGCACTCAGCTAGTCAGCAGCAGCACAGGCTGTGCTCAGCTGAACACAGTTGTTCAAGTGAGGAAGCAGCGGAAAGTTTGCCTGCTGCGAGTCTCAATGGGATCAGGTGTGGGCTAATTGCAGCCAAAAAAAGGGAGCAGTCAATTTTTTTTCCCCTAATAATATTCAAAATACTTTGTGAAACCTGTCTTTATCTAGACCATTGCACTTTGTTTCGCCAGGGAATAAGATTGCTCAGTGCACTCTTTCGGGCATTCTGTTTTAAAATGTGTTTTCATCATTTTTGAGGAAAAAATATATTAAATATTAAAATATTGGTTGTGTAGAGATCACACAGTTCTGCTTTGATGTTTCTATTTTAGTGTATGGAACCAGGACAGCAAATACTCCTTCAGGATCTATTTTTTGACAAAAAAATAATTGGAAGCGGAAGATGTACAATTAATTTGTGTTAATGTGAGAGGGTGCCTAATCCATGTGACAGTGTGAGTCACCCAGTGTGCTTGTCAAAGAACCATTAGGGGTTATATGCGCAAATATAATACAACACTCAGCTCATTTACCTGGGGCGGATTCTGTCCTCATTGGAAAGCAACTTGTCAACACATTTATCATGTATTAGGCTGAATTAAATTCTCCAGCTAAAAGCAGCACCAACGTGTAGCGCTGACTGAAATATGATCTTGAAATAAAATTCCAATGAGAAGGTGTCAGCCCTGGCATACAGTCAGTGTTGGCTTTGCAAGTTGGGAATATTTTGTTTGGCCCCTGTGTGTACAGTCTCCCCAGTATACCTCAAAGTAAAGCACTTGTCGACATGGTGGGTACGTCTCAATTGATGTGAGCTTATCTCTATACTTGGAATGTCTGCATCTTGAAGGACATTCATGTCTGTCCTTTTTACCTTCCATTTGATTTGCAAAATCCTTCTAAGACAGTTTGAATCATAGAGTCTCTACAATATAAAAGGAGGCCATTTGGCCCATCGGGTTTTATGCTGACTCTTCAACAGAGCATCCCACCCACGCCCTATCCTTGTAAATTCCTTGTATTTACCCTACTAATCCCCCTAACCTACACATCTTGGGATGCTAAGGGACAATTTAGTATGGCCAATCCACCTGCACATCTTTGGACCGTGGGAGGAAACCGGAGCATCCGGTGAAAACCCACACCGACACGTGGAGAATGTACAAACTCCACACAGTCACCCAAGGCTGAAGTAGAACCAAGTGCTAAACACCAGGCTCTCATGCCACTAACTGATGATGCGAACTGACATTGTGTGAGCATCAACACTCCAGGGAAACATGGGGAGAGCCACTTCCCAAGTTACTTGAAGTTTAGTTTCAGGTCTGATAAGACTCAAGGATGTAATTTATCCCCTTGAAGTTTTGTCCTCTTTACAGCAGCGCATGGGTAGCTGGTACCCAACCATGAGCAAAATGGAGAATCATCGTTGAAAATGATGTCAAGGCTTCCAACTGACAAGAGCAGCCACTGAGAGGAAACGGTGAAAGAGAGAGAGAGAGAGATGGAAGCTACTCGATCCGACAATCTATCACCACCTCAACCAGCTAACAAACAATACCCTCACCACAGGAGAGTCGCATTTGTCTAACAACCTCATCTTTTTACTGGTAACTTATACAAAACCTCCAAATGGCATCAAGGGCCAGCAAATTTTGGGAAGGCGATGGCCTAGTGGTATTATCGCTACACTATTAATTCAGAAACTCAGCTAATGTTCTGGGGATTTAGATTCGAATCCTGCCACGGCAGATGGTGGAGTTTGAATTTTTAAGGAAATCTGCAATTAAAAATCTATTGATGGCCATGAAACCATTGTTGTTTATCAGAAAAATTCTATCTGGTTCACTGATGCCCTTTAGAGAAGGAAATCTGCCGTCCTTACCTGGTCTGGCCTATGTGTGATCCCAGAGCCACAGCAATGTGGTTGACTCTCAACTGCCCTCTGATAGGGGCTAACAAGCCACTCAGTTCACCTTCTCAAGGGCAACTAGGGATAGGCAATAAATGCTGACCAGCGACGCCCATGAATGAGTAAAATAAATTAATGGTGGTAAGGCTAAAATAGTGTTCATTAGCCATGCAAACCCACTGCCAATGCTGGGCCCTCACTTCCAACCAGGTGGAAAAATCATCCTCCACAAGAGGAATCATCAATTATTTTATTTTTGCACTGCAGGGTTCAGGTGGCTGTTCGAGTTAAGCTGTGGTGATCCTCAAGTGTTATTGACGGGGACTCAACCACAGTGCTGCCCCTGAAGATCGTGAGGAGCAGCCTCCTTTGTTTGAGATGAACGTCATTCCCGCGAGCCGAAAGAGGATTCAAGAGTTAACTGCGATTCCTCTCCAGCGTAAGAGAGCTTCTTCACACTCTGATATGGGGAATGTACAGTTGGCAAAGTACCATAGGCTATTCAACAGCAGCCAGTGTTCACAGGAGGGGAGTGAGAAGATTGGGAGATAAAGGATATGTGGGATAATGATATGTGCTAAAACTAAATTAAAATTGATGGGATTGGAGGGACAACCACTGGCTAACACATCAGCAATTCTGCACCATTAATTTAACTTGTTTCTGGCATTCTAATGATATACAATAGTATGAATGCACCCCACCAATCTTCATTTTAAACAGCAATAAATCTTTGCACTTTGCCTTTTAAACTCTTTTTGCCATTGATTTCTAATATATTCTGGTTTCAGAGCGACAATGCTTCATATAGTTAGAAAATTCATGAGTTATTATGGCTTTAAAATTAGCAACATGCTCAAGGCTAATTACAGCATTGTGTCTGTCTATTATATTTTGCCCGCACTGGCATGAAAAAAAAATTGTGTTTGTATTTACGGATCTACATTGGCTCAATTCAATGGAGTGGCATGGTGGCACAGCGGTTAGCACTGCTGCCTCACAGCTCGAGGGACCTGGGTTCAATTCCTGGCTTTGGTCACCGTCTGTGTGGACCATAAAACATAGGAGCAGAATTAGGCTACTCGGCCCATCGAGTCTTCTCCGCCATTCAATCATGGCTGGTATTTTCTCATTCCCATTCTCCTGCTTTTTTCCCATAACCCCTGATCCCCTTATTAATTAAGAACCTATCAATCTTTGTTTAAAAGACACTCAATGACCTGGTCTCCACAGCCTCCTGCGGCAATGAGTTCTACAGATTCACCACTCTCTGGCTAAAGAATTTCCTCCTCATCTCTGTTTTAAAGGATTGTCCTTTAGACTGAGGTTGTACCCTCTGGTTCTAGTATTTCCTAATAGTGGAAACATCCTCTCCATGCCCACTCTATCCAGGCCTCACTGTACCCTGTAAATTTCAATAAGATCCCCCACTCACCCTTCTAAACTCCAACATGTATAGATCCAGAGTTCTCAACCGTTCCTCATATGATAAGCTCTTCATTCCAGGGATTGTTCTTGTGAACCTCCTCAGGACCCTTTCCAAGGCCAGTGCATCCTTCCTTAGGTACGGGGCCCAAAACCGCTCACAATACTCCAAATGGGGTCTGACCACAGCCTTATGCAGCCTCAGAAGTACATCCTTGCTCTTGTATTCTAGCCCTCTCAACATGAATGCTAACATTACAATTGCCTTCCTAACTACACCTTAACATTAAGAGAATCTTGAAAAATGACTCCCAAGTCCCTTTGTGTTTCTGATTTCCTAAGCATTTTCCCATTTAGAAAATAATCTCTGCCTCCATTCCTCCTTCCAAGGTGCATAGCCTCACACTTTTCCACATTGTATTGGGATTTACATGTACATGGGATTTAATGGGATTGAGAGTTACAGATAGCCTGGTAGGTAGGGATATGATTGGCGCAACTTGTGGGCTGAAGGGCCTGTTTGTGCTGTAGTGTCCTATGTATTCCAGCTCCTTAGCCCACTCTCCCAGTTGTTCTGCAGCCCCTTTGCTTCCTCAATACTACCTATCCCTCTACATATCTTTGTATCATCTGCAAACTTAGCAACAGTGCCTTCAGTTCCTTCCTCCAAATCATTAATGTATATTGTGAAAAGCTGTGGTCCCAGCACTGGCCCCTGGGGCACACCATAAGTCATTGGTTGCCTTCCTTAAAAAGACCCATTTATCTCCACTCTCTGCCTTCTGCCAGTCAGCCAATCCTCTATCCATGTCAGGATCTTACCCTTAACTCTTAATTTATTTAAGGCTCTTAAGTTATTTAACAGTCTCCTATGTGGCACCATGTCAAAGGCCTTCTGGAAATCTAAATAAATCATGTCTACTGGTTCCCCTTTATCTAACTTCCTTGTTACCTCCTCAAAGAACTCAAACAGATTTGTCAGACATGATCTCCCCTTGACGAAGCTGTGTTGACTCCGTCCTATTTTATCATGCACTTCCAAGTACTCCGCGATCTCATCTTTAATAATGGATTCTAAAATCTTGCCAATGACTGAAATCAGACTAACCGGCTTGTAATTTCCCATCTGCTGCCTCCCTCCCTTCTTAAATAGCTGTGTTACATTCGCTACTTTCCAGCTCTCTGGAACCCTCCCTGCCTCTAGTGATTCCTGAAAGATCATCACTAATGCCTCCACAATTTCCTCAGCTATCTCTTTTAGAACCCTGGGGTATAATCCATCTGGTCCAGGTGATTTATCCACTTTCAGACCTTTCAGTTTCCCCAGAACCTTCTCCTCAGTGATGGCTACTACACTCACCGGTGCCCCCCGATTCACCTGGATCTCAGGCATCCCACTGGTGTCTTCCACTATGAAGACTGATGCAAAGTAGCTGTTCAGTTCCTCTAGCATTTCTTTGTTTCCTATTATTACTTCTCCAGCTTCATTTTCCAGTGGTCCAATGTCTATTTTTTGCCTCTTTCTTATCTTTTATATATTGAAAAAATATCTTTACGTTTGGAGTGGAGTTTGCACATTCTCCCTGTGTGGGTATCCTCCGGGTGCTCTGGTTTCCTCCCACAGTCCAAAGATGTGCGGGTTAGGTGCATTGACCGTGCTAGTGTATGGGGATGCATAGGTTAGCAGGATTAGCGGGGTAAATATGTGGTGTTATGGGGATAGGGCCTGGGTGGGATTGTTGTCAGTGCAGACTTGATGGGCCAAATGGCCTCCTTCTGCATTATAGGGATTTTATGATTTACATAGAACATAGATTTCTATGAAAGTGTAAACTAGGCTGCAGGGAGGGCAAGGGGGAGAACAATTCTGTCATCCTGTGGCATTGGTGTGCAGGTTACAGGCTGGAAACATTTTGCAAAGCCCCCAGAAGCTGAAGTGTTGGGGCCCCTTCAACTCTGATTGGCAAACGCAGTTCTCTCTTTGTTGGAACTTGCCAGGACTCTGGAGTTCAAAAGACTTGAACAAATTGGGATATTCTGTCTTACCATAATTAAGTCCAGAACATCTGAGACTGAAGAGATCCCCTTAAGCCTCGATGGCCACAGAAGGTGTGTGCGTAACGCAGCCACGCAGGCTTGGATTATTAACTTGCAAAGCCTTCCAACAGGCTTACAGCGGGTGGTAAGAGGCTCTTGGCCAGCCATGCTTGATGTGAAATAATGCCCCCTCAAGCGATAGCCTCTAGCTTCAAACTAACGACCTGCTCCAGGAGAAACAAGCTATGCAAAACAGAGTTATGCATGCGCTTTGCCTGCCTGACGTGGATGTGGATGCAGGGAGCATGGTTTAAGTAATTAAACACAGCTCCATCTGTGCTGCAGTTGTGGCTCTGAGTTACACGGTATCACTCACCTGTTCCTGTTTAACCATGAGTCAATTAACTTGCAATGAGCGATGGCGCAGCAGATCTATTACTTCACAAAATAGGCAAATTTTATTTATAATTAATTACTGTGTTCATAAAATAGTCAAATATTATTTATAAAAATTACTGCGTTTACAGTCAAATGCTATGTTAATAATTAATTGCTGCAGTCTGCACTTACCCAGCCACATTCCAATCATTCTAATGCGAACTGCCGCAATGGATGGTCTCAGTTAAACAGCGATACATTCCGTGCATTTTCTAATAAACCTTTATTAACACAGGCTTCTCAAAAGATGTTTGTAACTTTTGCTGTCTGGAAAACCCCTGCCTCTATGGACGTCTGCCCCCGTATTCTGAGGCTCCAGATTTACTAAAGAAGGTGACAGAATCACAGAATCCCTACTGTGCAGAGAAAGGCCATTCGGCCGATCGAGCCTACACCGACTGTCTGACAGAATGGCTGAAGCCCTGCCACCTCGCCAGCCCAGAATCGGAACGGGCAATGGCCCTCCATCAGAAATCTCCATTGATCTCAAGTGGATATTTTTGGTCTCGCCTGAGTGAGGCTGTAAAATCCCACCCCTAATCTTACCCAGGCCCTTCGCCCTGCCCTCTCCCTGTAACCCTACACATTTACCATTGCTAATCCATCTAACCCACATACTTTTGTACACTAAGGGGCAATTTAGTACGGCCAATCCACCTATCCTGCATATCTTTGGAATTTGGGAGGAAACTGGAACACCAGGAGGAAACCCAGGCAGACATGAGGAGAATGTGCAGACTCTGCACAGACAGTGGCTCAAGGCCAGAAGGTCAGAGATAGCACAGATGCAACAAATATTGTTCCTTCATTGAAACACTTTGCTTGTGAAGAATATTGGGCAGAATTCCTTGATGTGATTTAAGTTATTTTGGCAGTCCTTCATGCAGCATTGGTAAGAGAGATGTACTTGGTTCCTTGTATAATTGTCACTATGTCCACCACATTACATTGAACATAAGAGCATAAGAAATAGGAGCAGGAGTAGGCCATCAAGCCCTTCGAGCCTGCCCCGCCATTCAATAAGATCATGGCTGATCTGAAGTGGATCAGTTCCACTTACTCATCTTCTCCCCATAACCCTTAATTCCCTTATCGATCAGAAATCTATCTATCTGTGACTTAAACATATTCAACGAGGTAGCCTCCACCACTTCAATGGGCAGAGAATTCCAGAGATTCGCTATCCCCTGAGAGAAGGAGTTCCTCCTCAACTCTGTTCTAAACTGCCCCCCCTTACTTTGAGGCTGTGCCGTCTAGTTCTGGTTTCCTTTCTAAGTGGAAAGAATCTCTCTACTTCTACCCTATCTAGCCCCTTCATTATCTTATATGTCTCTATAAAATTCCCCCCTCAACCTTCTAAACTCCAATGAGTACAGGCCCAATCTACTCAATCTCTCCTCATAAGCTAACCCCATCATCTCCGGTATCAACTTTGTGAACTTCTCTGCACATGGAAGATAGTAGCGGGCGGAGGCCATTTGGCCCTTCGAGCCTGCCCCACCATTCATCACGATCACGGCTGCTAGTCCACCTCAATTACCTTAAACCACTAGGATTGCCACCCTTCCAGGATTGGCGTGGAGACTCCAAGAATTGAAGGTCAATCTACTGGACACTGAGGTCTGCAACCCTGGAGGAAAACTTGCTTCGAACATTTCTCTTTACCAGAAACAAAATTATTGATGAGGATAAAAGGCTATTTGTCTGACAGTCAAGCATCATCCAATTGGGTAATGAGAACATTTGTTTTCCAATAAAACTCAGGAAGTTGGAAACCATCCAGGACAAAGCAGCCCACTTGATTGACACCCCACCCACCACATTAAAATCCCACCACAGTGGCAATAGTCTGTACCATCTGCCGGATGCACTCATCAAGACTCCTTCAACAGCACCTTCCAAACCCCTCACCTGTACCACCTGGGAAAGGACAGCAGACACATGGGAACACTGTCACCTGCAAATTCACCATTTCTTCTCTGTCGCTGAATCAATATCCTGCAACTCCCTCCCTAACAGCACTGTGGGTATACCTACATCACTGCAGCTGTTCAAGAAGGCAGCTCACCAACATCTTCTCAAGGGCAAATTAGGGATGGGCAATAAATGCGGGTATAACCCCAGATGAATTAAAAATAAATGATGTAGGAATGCAGTGTGTCACATGATGGATATGTTGGAGCATTTGAGGAAAGTCATGTGATGAATCCCCCAGGAATACATTTAATCATATCTGGCAATCCTATAAACCACCAGGCCTTTAATGATTGCATTGGTAGAAGAGTTAAAAATAAAATTGTCAAGAAAGCTAGCTCACTTTGAAAATTCTAGACCTGTGCACAATCATAGAATCATTGAATAGGGAAGAAAGAAACTTTCAGTTCACCTTAGAGTGAATGGAGTGCATTAATGTGAGAATCCATTAAGGCTGGATGTAATATTTGATTTTGCCTGATTAACGTAAGAACATAAGAAACCCTTTGGCCTCTCGAGCCTGCTCCACCATTCAATAAGATCGTGGCTGATCTTTTCTTGGACTCAGCTCCACTTACTCGCCTGCTCACCACAACCCTTAATTCCTTTACTGTTCAAAAACTTATCTATCTTTGCCTTAAAAACATTTAATGAGGTAGCCTTAACTGCTTCAATGGGCAGAGAATTCCACAGATTCACAATCCTCTATGTGAAGAAGTTCCTGCTCAACTCAGTCCTAAATCTGCTTCCCTTTATTTTGAGGCTATGCCCCCTAGTTTTAGATTCACCTGTCAGTGGAAACAACTTCCCTGCTTCTATCTTATCTATTCCCTTCATAATCTTATATGTTTCTATAAGATCCCCCCTCATTCTTCTGAATTCCAATGAGTATAGTCCCAGTCTACTCAGTCTCTCATAAGCCAACTCTCTCAACTCCTGAATCAACCTAGTGAATCTCCTCTGCACCCCCTCCAGTGCCAGTATATCCTTTCTCAAGGAGATCAAAACTGTACACGGTACCCCTGGTGTGGCCTCACCAGCACCTTATGCAGCTGCAACATAACCTTGCTGTTTTTAAACTCCATCCCTCTAACAATGAAGGACAAAATTCCATTGCCTTCTTAATTACCTGCTGCACCTATAAACCAACTTTTTGCCCACTTGTCCATCAGAGAGGCATGTTAAAAGGGAAGCCATTGCTGCAGGACAGAAGCAACATTCGCTACAAGCCTCCACATTGTCAATTGAATGATCCTGGCTTACATGACCTCGCAGTCATGAATTAGTGCAAGGTTGGGTTAGTGCTGAGGCCAATGGAGGCAGGATGATAGTATCTGGACTGAGGGTTGTTATTAGCATATTTCACACCCCTATTCTTTTTTACCTTTTGGGATATAATGGGGGAAGTGTTGGAAGGATGTCTGAGCTGATCATCAGCCCATTGGACCATGTTGAACGCTCCTTCCGTGACCAACACGTCCTGGCGTTGGACTCGAACCTGGGACTTCTGGTCCATTGCTAGGGGCACTACCACTGCACCACCAGGCCTCCTGCTCTCCTGCCTGAGGATAATACCACTTAGCTGTATTCACTCTGATCAAAGCCTCTTTGTTAATGGCCAGCCATGTTGGAGGGGGATGCTCACCTACTTATCAACCTTGGATATGCTTCAGCTGCGGCCCGGGGCTGCTATGTCTAGACTGAAGGATTAGAAACAGTTACTAGGCTAATACCAGGAATGAGTGGGATGTCTTATAAGGAAAGGCTGAAGAGGTTAGGTTTGTATCCAGTAGAGTTTAGAAGGATAAGAGGCAACCTAAAATCCTGAGGGCTATTGACGAGGTGGATGTGGAGCAGATGTTTCCTCTTATGGGAGAATCTAGAACTAAGGATCACTGACTAAAAATAAGGGTCACTCATTAAGGTGAAGATGAAGAACTATTTTTTCTCTGAGGGGTGGCACAGTGGCACAGTGGTTCGTCCTTCTGCCTCATAGTACGAGGGACCTGGGTTCGATTCCCAGCTTGGGCCACTGTCTGTGCGGAGTCTGTACATTCTACTTGTGTTCGCATGGATTTCCTCTGGGTGCTCCTGTTTCCTCCCACAGTCTGAAAGATGTGCTGGTTAGGTTGATTGGCCATGCTAAAATTGCCCCTTAATGTCCTGAGATGTATAGGTTGGAGGGATTAGTGGGTAAAATATGTAGGGGTATGGGGGTATGGCCTGGGTGGGATTGTAGTCGGTGCAGACTCAATGGGCCAAATGGCCTTCTTCTGTACTGTAGGGTTTCTATGATTTCTATGATTCTATATGCTGGTTAGGTGCATTGGCCATAGTAAATTCTCCCTCAGTGTACCCGAACAGGTGCTGCGACTAGGGGATTTTCACAGTTACTTCATTGCAGTATTAATGTAAGCCGACTTGTGATACTAATAAATAAACTAAACTATGAGCCTTTGGAACTCCTGCTGCCTTCTTGATAACTTTTGATGAGACTGAGGAGAAAAAGAGCCTGTCGCCATTTGGCACAACACAAGGAAGCGTGCTATGCTGAGGAACAGGTGACAGCGGAGCCCCATGAAGACCCAGATGCTGACCACGAGGGATCAAATCCATGCAGGTATTTAGAGCATCCAAGAGTCTACTGAAGGCGCCTCTCATGCATGGAGATGAGCAAAAGACAGTGCTGTAGGTGCCTTTCCTTGTCTAGCAATGTGGTAGCTTGTATTTGCCACGTTCTCCTTAAGTATCTCACACCTCATGAACTTCGAGGCCATCCAATGCCAGTCATTCCAAAATTGGCTGCCGCATTCAACGTTTTTACGAATGGCTCATTCTGGGGCTTCACTGGGGACAAGTCCCCTCAATTATCCACTCAATTTAAAAGAAAAATTCAAGGGATGTGGGCTTCACTGGCTAGGCCAGCGTTTATTGGGCAATGTTTTCCCATCCACCCTGTCATGGGAATCGTAATGGCAGGGGAAGGGGGGGAGGGGGCAGAATATGGAAAGGTCAGTTGAACTCGGGTGGGATTTTCTGGTTTTGGGGTAAGTGTGGCTGGAAAATCCCACCCATCATCTTGAATTATGCAAGTTGCAAGAATTCTAGGGAATCTGTTCGTGAGGACACTCTGAACAGCAGCATGCGTTTGGTGTTTTAAATCTAGCAACACATCCCCCCCCCCCCCCCCCCCCACTCCCTCCCCGGACTCAACACAGCAATAAATGCAGAGCCTGTAGAAGTGGGGAAGAACATAATGAGGACAGAGAGGTGCGTTCTTTCAGGAGGGATGAGGAATAATGCAGTGGAGGGCATTTTCCAGTGGGTGAAGCCATGGGGGTGGGATGGAGGGGGGGGTAGGGGCAGTGGGGGTGGGGGGGAGGGGGTGGGTGCGGGGATACAATGAAGGACCTGAAGCAGAAGGAAGTCGTCATGTGAATAGGCTGGCAGAGATGGCTCTGGAATCAAAGATAAATGCGTAAAGAAATTTAAAGCATTTATTGACCAGAAATTATGAGCATTTACTAAGACAGCACGTTCACCAACATATTTATATATTTTGTTGGAAGTTTCAGCCTTGTCTTAATCTGTAGCACTCTCCCCTTGGGGTTGGGGTTCAACTGCCATTCCAGTGACTTAAGCACAAAATCCATGCTGACAGTTCAGTGTAGTACTGAAGGAACCCTGCACTACTGGAGGCACCATCTTTGATTTGATTTGATTTATTATTGCCACATGTATTAGTATACAGTGAAAAGTATTGTTTCTTGCACACTATACAGGCAAGCTATACCGTTCACAGAGAAGGAAAGGAGAGAGTGCAGAATGTAGTGTTACAGTCATAGTTAGAGAAAGATCAACTTAATGCAAGGTAGGTCCATTCAAAAGTCTGATGGCAGCAGGGAAGAAGTTGTGTTTGAGTCGGTTGGTACGTGATCTCAAGCTTTTGTATCTTTTTCCCGGAGGAAGAAGGTGGGAGAGAGAATGTCCAGGATGCAGGGGGTCCTTAGTTATGCTGGCTGCTTTTCCAAGGCAGGAAGTGTAGACAGAGTCAATGGATGGGAGGCTGGTTTGATGATGGACAGGGTTTCATTCACAATCCTTTGCAGTCTTTTGAATCAGGTGCCTGTTCAGATGGGAAATAAAAGGTGAAGAAGGAAAGGAGAGTGCTCTCCAGTGTCCTGATCTACAATTATCTGTCTAACAGTGTCATTAAAATGGATCACCCAGTTATTTATCTGATTGCTATTTGTTGGACCTTGCTACGTTCAGACTTGGTGTCTTTCTTTACATGGGCACAGTGACCAGGCTTGATTGCTCATAATGTACTTTAGGACATCCTGAGGTTGTGAAAGGCGCTATATAAATGCAAGTTCTGGCAGCATTTCTTTTCCTGCTTTGCTGTCCATTTTGCACCCAGTAGACACTCAGCACCCAGGCAATCAAAATCAAAATCTGCTCACAATTGGGTGGCACAGTGGTAGCACTGCTGCCTCGCAGCGCCACAGATCCTGGTTTGATTCTGGCCTTGGGTGACTGTCTGTGCGCAGTTTGCATGCTTTCCACATGTCTGCGTGGGTTTCCTCTGGGTGCTCCGGTCTCCTCCCACCGTCCAAAGATGTGTAGGTTGGGTGGATTGGCCATGCAGAATTGCCCCTTTGTGTCCTGAGATGTGTAGGTTAGGTGGATTAGCTCTGGTAAATTTGTGGGGTTATGGGGATAGGGTGGGGGAGAGAGCCTGGGTAATTATGGAATCATAGAATCCCTACAGTGCAGAAGGAGGCCATTATGCCCATCAAGCCTGCCCTGACACCGATCCCACCCATATCCTCATAATCCCATGTATTTACCTTGCCAATTCCCCTGACATTAAGGGACAATTTAGCATGACCTATCAACCTAATCCACACATCTCTGGGCTGTGGGTGGGAACCAAGGCACCCGGAGGAAACCCATGCAGACACGGGGAGAATGTGCAAACTCCAGAGTGACTGGAGTGACTCACAGACAGTCACCCAAGGCTGGAATTGAACAGGGGCCCCTTGCGCTGTGAGATAATTCGTCAGCGAGTCGATGCCGACTCGATGAACCAAATGATCTCCTTCAACACTGTAGGGATTTTATGATTCTATGAGTTGTCTGTGAGTACCTTTAGGGAACATAACTCCAACCAGCTACTTTAATGGCAGGTTCTCAACTCTAATCAGATGATGGATATGAATGGTGTGCAGGCTTAGCGGCGCCTGTGCTCTTGACACTGCTATGGATCTGGCCTCCACACTTCCACATTCAATCCCAGGCATTAGGGAATGATCTGTGTTACAAACAACACCATTTGCCACTGCTGGACAGGTAGCAAAGTCAGAGGGTGGCAAGGAGCAAGGCTAGACAGAGAAAAGAGCAGATGCGAATGAAAGGAATAAGATGAGAAAACAGCAATAAATTAATGGCACGCAGCCAATCCCTGTGGCCTGTATGACAGATGGATCTTGTTGTTTCCTGTTAAGTTACTGTCTTACTGCTGGCCGGCTCCTTGACAACATGGTTCTTGACTGCAAATTCTGGCTCTGAGGATTAGTTTGATGTTGAGCGGGCCAATGTTGCCAGGCAGTGGAGTTTGAAGAAAAGAATTTCACGAGAAAGAAAGGGTGTGTTTCACTTCTCCTGTTACCATTCACTGCTTATCTTTAACTGACAGTGTGTATTAAGACGTGTTAAACATAGAGGCCTGGCTAAAATACCGTTCACAGAACCATTAAAAACTTACAACACAGAAGGAGGCCATTTGGTCCATCCTGCTCATGGTAGCTCTTTGAAAGAGCTGGATGCTTAGTGCCACTACTCCTATTTTCTGTCCATAATCCGATAAATTCCTCATCCTTAGGATCCTGCCTTTTGAAATTACTCATTGGCTCAGCTTCCAGTACGGCGTTTCAGATCCCAACGATTCCCTGGGTGAAAACAATTCTCTCATCTCCCTTTGGACATCTTTATCTGCGTGGAGGATTGTGCCATGGTTGAGACCCAGAAGAAAAGAAATATATATATATTTGTCAGCTGGACTACTTTACAAAGTCATTTGTTTGTGTGCTTTTCAAAGTGGACAATTGTGGAGCTGACAAGATGTCCCCAGCTGGCTATATGATACCTTCCAGCAGTTTCAGGGTAACAATAGCTCCACAGATGATATTCCTGCTCCAGCCAACTTTGACCACAGACAAACCTTCACCGGTCTTAATCTCCCACAATAGTACCCTGCTGGTTGAAGTTATGTCCTATAAAGTACAGACTAATGGCCAAAGCCTTAATTGTTTCAACACAATGGTCCCAGCAAAAGGGCTTCATTTAATTAACCCAAAATCAGTGTCTCGAAGAACAAAAAGGAATTAAACACCACAGTATTCCAACCATCCTTTGCCCAACATTGAGGAGTTGTGTCATTTTACCATCTCTAAACTGCCCTGTCATATTGTCCAGTGAAACTGAGCTCAGGTAGTTACTGTTTGGCCTCCAAGGTGAACTCCAAGCAACATCCTATGCTATTTACTATCAAGCAGCAGAGAGAACTCTGGACCTCATTAAACCTGCCAACTGCTGGAACCTTGAAAATTGTGCCTCTGGGCTAACTCACTCTTCATGACTTCTCCCATCTTGGAAGTCTCGTTCTGGAAAGATGGATCACTCTACCATCAGTCAACCTCGTCTGGGAAGGAACATTTCGGTTGGCTACTAATTCTGGCTTCTGGATACATTTGGAACATCAATTTGTATTTTAGTGTGGTCATCCCCTGAATCCTCTTGTTTCTTTATCCCTTATTTATTCTGTAAGTGCAGAAGAGGGGGGCGTTGTGAAATCCATCTCACATTGTGCGAGTATAAAACTTTTTATTTCGTCTTACCTCAAATTTTCTCTGCCATCTATTAACAGAGGAATGGGACATTTCCAAATTTAAGGATTGGGGAAAACACACCATCATTTATAAAGGGGGAGATCAGAATTAGGAACACCTTTCTGTTTACGGATGGGTAGAGAGTGGGGAAATCTGGGCACTTTAAATTGACCCCCTCTCCTGCCCATGACAGTTGACATCCATGTTTTAAGTTATTTATTAGTGTCACAAGTAGGCTTATATAAACAATGCAATGAAGTTATTGTGAAAAATGCCCTAGTCACTACACTCCAGCATATGATTGGGTACACTGAGGAAGAATTTAGCATGATTAATGCAAACCTTTCGGACTGCGGAAAGAAACCAGAGGAAACCCATGCAGACATGGGGAGAATATGCAACTCTGCACAGACAGTGACCCAAGCTGGGAATTGAATCTAGATCCCTGGCATTTTGAGACAGCAGTATTAACCACTATGCCAGTGTGCCAGGGTAGCCAGGACCTGCATGAAGAGTAATTTTCATGCCCAATTTTTACAAGTGGTTTGGCCTGTGTTGTTTGTGCTGTGACTCAGTTGATAACACTCTATTAATATCAAATGTTGTGGATTTAAGTCCCATTCCTGTGACACGAACATGAGGCTGAGACTCCAGTATTATTCAGAATGAGTGCTGCACTGTTTGAGGTCCCACCTTAGAAATGAGGCATTAATAAAATCTTTCATTCTTTCTAGGGATGAATGAAAGCTTTAATTTTGAAGAAGAGCAGGGAGAGTGCCTAACCTAACCGATACTTATTGCTCAAGCAATGTTATTGCTATTTGTCCAAGTTGCTGTGTGCAAATTAGCTCCTGTTTCCTATAATAGTGACTACTTTCCAAGGTGTTATCTTGCGAAATGCTTTGGAACATCATGAGGTCACAAAAGGAACAATATAAATACAGGTTTTTTCATTTCTTTCTTTCAGAAACAGGTTGGTGAGGGTGAGGTGAGGTGGGGTGGGAGTTGTGAAGGGACAGGAGGGGAGAAGGTTTGATTTGAACCCTACCAAGTCAGGTAATTGGGCTGTCAAGATCAATAGTGGCTGGCCCGTTGATAACTGCCTGGATTCCTTTCAATTTTCACCAAGAATAAAGGCATCCATCCAATAGGGTGGCACAGTAGCACAGTGGTTAGCACTGCTGCTTCACAGCTCCAAGGTCCTGGGTTCAATTCCCGGCTCAGGTCATTGTCTGTGTGGAGTTTGCACGTTCTCCTTGTGTCTGCATGGGTTTCCTCCACGTACTCCGGTTTCCTCCCACAGTCCAAAGATGTGCAGGTTAGGTTGATTGGCCATGCTAAGAAATTGTCCCTTAGTGTCCAGGAATGTGTAGGTTAGAGAGATTAGTGGGTATGTGGGGATAGGGCCTGGGTGGGATTGTGTTTGGTGCAGACTCGATGGGTCGAAGGGCCTCTTTCTGCACAGTAGGGTTCTATGATCTATGACATGATGCAGATTGGAGGCTGAATACATCACCAGGTCCCAACCATAATTTAAACTCCAAATGGAGGGAACAAATCAATGTTCTGTCAGGGCAGAATTACACAATCAGACGATCAGAAACACAAGTGGCCTTTCAAGTTTACCTTACTTCTTAAAATTTCTCTTTCGTGTTCACAACAGAAAGAACAACACAAATACAGACACCAATCAATCTCATCACTCACCCATCAAACTCACCCCCCACACATCAAACTCACCCCACACCCATCAAACTCACCCCACACCCATCAAACTCACCCAATACCCATCAAACTCACCCCACACCCATCAAACTCACCCAATACCCATCAAACTCACCCCCCACCCATCAAACTCACCTCACACTCATCAAACTCACCCAATACCCATCAAACTCACCCCACACCCATCAAACTCACCCAATACCCATCAAACTCACCCCACACCCATCAAACTCACCCAATACCCATCAAACTCACCCCACACCCATCAAACTCACCCCACATCCATCAAACTCAACCCCCACCCATCAAACTCACCCCACACCCATCAAACTCAACCCCCACCCATCAAACTCAACCCCCACCCATCAAACTCACCCCACACCCATCAAACTCACCCAATACCCATCAAACTCACCCCCCACCCATCAAACTCACCCCACACTCATCAAACTCACCCAATACCCATCAAACTCACCCCACACCCATCAAACTCACCCAATACCCATCAAACTCACCCCACACCCATCAAACTCACCCAATACCCATCAAACTCACCCCACACCCATCAAACTCACCCCACACTCATCAAACTCACCCAATACCCATCAAACTCACCCCACACCCATCAAACTCACCCAATACCCATCAAACTCACCCCACACCCATCAAACTCACCCAATACCCATCAAACTCACCCCACACCCATCAAATTCATCCAATACCCATCAAACTCACCCCACACCCATCAAACTCACCCCACACCCATCAAACTCATCCAATACCCATCAAACTCAACCCCCACCCATCAAACTCACCCCGATCCCATCAAACTCACCCCACACCCATCAAACTCATTCAATACCCATCAAACTCACCCCACACCCATCAAACTCACCCAATACCCATCAAACTCACCCCACACCCATCAAACTCACCCCACACCCATCAAACTCACCCAATACCCATCAAACTCACCCCACACCCATCAAATTCATCCAATACCCATCAAACTCACCCCACACCCATCAAACTCATCCAATACCCATCAAACTCAACCCCCACCCATCAAACTCAACCCCCACCCATCAAACACATCCAATACCCAACAAACTCATCCAATACCCATCAAACTCACCCAATACCCATCAAACTCAACCCACACCCATTAAACTCACCCCACACCCATCAAACTCAACCCCCACCCATCAATCTCACCCCTCACCCTTCAGATTCAGCCAACACCCATCAGACTTATCCAATACCAATCAAACTCAACCCTCACCCATCAAACTCACCCCACATCCATCAAACTCACCCCACACCGATCAAACTCAACCCCCACCCATCAAACTCATCCAATACCCATCAAACTCACCCCACACTCATCAAACTCACCCCACACCCTTCAAACTCATCCAATACCCATCAAACTCATCCAATACCCATCAAACTCACCCCACACCCTTCAAACTCATCCAATACCCATCAAACTCATCCTACACCCATCAAACTCACCCCACACCCATCAAACTCACCCCACGCCCATCAAACTCACCCCACACCCATCAAACTCATCCAATACCCATCAAACTCAACCCCCACCCATCATCTCACCCCTCACCCTTCAGATTCAGCCAACACTCACCAGACTTATCCAATACCAATCAAACTCAACCCTCACCCATCAAACTCACCCCACATCCATCAAACTCACCCCACACTCATCAAACTTAACCCTCACCCATCAACCTCAGTCTGCACCCATTAAACTCACCCAACACCCAGCAAACTCACCCCACACCCATCAAACTCATTCTGCACCCATCAAACTCAGCCCTCACCCATCAAACTCACCCCACACCTATCAAACTCACCCCACACCCGTCAAACTCACCCCACACCTGTCAAACTCACCCCACTCCCATCAAACTCACCCCACACCCATCAAACTCATCCAATACCCATCAAACTCAACCCCCACCCATCAAACTCAACCCACACCCATCAAACTCACCCAACACCCATCAAACTCATTCTGCACCCATCAAACTCACCCCACAGCTCTCAAACTCACCCAACACCCATCAAACTCATTCTGCACCCATCAAACTCACCCCACACCCTTCAAACTCACCCCACACCCATCAAACTCAGCCTTCACCCATCAAACCCACCCAATACCCATTAAACTCACCCTACCCCCATCAAACTCACTCTGCACCCATTAAACTCACTCTGCACCCATCAAACTCAGCCCTCATCCATCAAACTCAGCCCTCACGCATCAAATTCAGCCCTCACCCATCAAACTCACCCCACACCCATCCATCTTCTCTGCACCCATCTAACTCTCTACCTCTGTGAAACTAAATTAATAATATGTCTGCAAAGCTCACCACATAAACATGTTACCCATATTTTAGTCAGGGACAGCTTTATTGTTTGATTGTGTGGGTTATAATTAATAAAACATTCTGTGAGTTAGAAAGTAACTAACAGGCTTTCATTAAAACTGTATTAATAGTGATTATAGCCCATTGGAGTATAGTTATAAATTTATTAAATATAATAAAGACTGCATTAGGAATGAACACTATCAGCACAATGTAACAGTGTTGCTGCAGACAGATTAATCAAAGGGAAAGGTGAGGACTGTGGGTTTTCTTTCAACATACCTGATACCAGCACTCCTGATATAGGCCCATCATTAATCACAGATCCCTCTGCCCTGGGCCTATTATAGAATGAATTGCCCAGAGACAGTAAGCAGGGACGAGGTGCCACTGACATCGTAGGAGAAGAAAGTCCCAATGTTGCTAAGGCTGAATGCTGAACCTCTGATATCTCCTCCTCCCGTTACCTGAATCTGACCCCACCATCAAACATTAAGACAATGGGCTGGATTCTCCAATCTCGCCCGCAGCTCTCATTCTCCAGTCCTGCTGCAGTGAACAGAGACTTGGCTGAGCGCCAAATTCTCCATTCTCGCTGGCGGCGGCAGTGGGGCGTGAACAACTGAAGGACTCTAGCCATCATTTCCTAGATTGTGTTGGCCTTATATCTTCTAGAGATCTTCTCTCCATGGCATCCAGACTCATAGTTGCTGAAATTGCATGATACCGTGTACAGTTCTGGTCACCCTATTATAGACAGGATATTATTAAACTAGAAAGAGTGCAGAAAAGATTTGCTAGGATGCAATTGGGACTTGATGGTTTGAGTTATAAGGAGAGCTGGGTAGACTGGGACTTTTTTTCCTGGAGCGTTGGAAGCTTTGGGGTGATCTTATAAAAGTCTACAATATAACGAGGGGCATAGATCAACTAGACAGTCAATGTCTTTTTCCAAAGGCAGGGGAGTCTAAAACCAGAGGACACAGGTTTAAGGTGAGAGGGGAGAGATACAAAAGTGTCCAGAGGGGCAACTTCTTCACACAGAGGGTGGAGAGTATCTGGAATGAGCTGCCACAGGAACTAGGAGAGGCAGGTACCATTTTGTCTTTTGACAAGTATTTAGACAGTAACATGGGTAAGATGGGTATCGAGGGATATGGGCAATTAGAACTAGCATCGTGGTAAAAACTGCACGGCATGGACAAGTTGGGCTGAAGGGCCTGTTTCCGTGCTGTAAACCTCTATGACTCTGTGACATCTGCTTTTCCAAGATTCTCAAATTCATAGCCATGGCAAATGCATTGCTTTAGCCTGTTCCTTCTCTTCCCAAGTATATCTGTAGCTCTTCAAACTCCCTCTACCACTTTTACAGTTTCCTGACCCTAACTTGAGTCCAAAACTAGAGGGCATTGTTTTAAGGTGTGAGGGGAGAGATACAGAGGAGTCCAGAGGGGCAATTTTTTCATAAAGAGGGTGAGTGTCTGGAATGAGCTGCCAGAGGTAGTAGTAGAGGTGGGTCCAATTTTGTCTTCTAAAAAGCATTTTGACTGTTACACGGGTAAGATGGGTATAGAGGGATATGGGCCAAACCCGGGCAATTGGGACTAGCTTAGGAGTTAACAAAAGGGGGCGGCATGGACAAGTTAGGCCGAAGGCCCTGTTTCCATGCTATAAACCTCAATGACCCTATAACAAGCTTCTTCTCACCATGGACATCCAATCCCTTACTTGTATATTCTCAGAGTTCTTCATTTCTTCAGACAATGGAAACCCAACCAGTCGCTATCAACCACCACCTTTCTCGACCCAGCTAAACTTGTTGTTGCTTGGAAAAACCTCTCCTTTAACTCTACTCGTTTCCTCAGAATAAGAGAATCATAGAATGGTCGCAGTTCAGAAGGAGGCAATTCAGTCCATTTTGCCTGTACTGGCCCTCCAAATGAGTAATTCACCCAGTGCTACTCTCATCCATTTTCCCCCGCACCATCTTCCTTTTTGATAAATAAATTATTCTGTTTGCAGACAGAGAGTTTGGGGCAGACCAAGGAATCAGACGATGGATTAAGCAGAGTCAGAACAACAGGTTCAAAGGCCGGTTAGAGCACCAGGCAGGCAAACAACATGATGTGAGAACAGAGAATACTGGGAATACATGCCAGGTAATCTGTGACAGCAGAGTTCATAGAATCATAGAATTCTACAGTGCAGAAGGAGGCCATTTGAGTCTATACCAATCACAAACCCACCCAGGCCCTATTCCCATAACCCCATAAATGTCCCCTAGCTGACACTAGGGGAAATTTGGCGTGGCCAATCCACCTAACCCACACATTTTTGGACTGTGGGAGGAAACCGGAGCACCCGGAGGAAACCCACGCTGACACGGGGAGAATGTGTCGAATCCATACAGACGAGGTCGGAATTGAACCCGAGTCCCTGGCGCCCTGAGGCAGCAGTGCTAACCACTGTGCCACCCAAGTTAATGCTTCGTATCGATGAACTTTGGGGATGGCACAGTGGTGAAGATTCAATTCCCTTTCGATTGAATCTGTCTCTGCTATAATATCAGGCAGTTCAGTCCAGATCCTAACTGTGCAAAAGGTTTTCCTCATGCTGCCTTTGCTTCTTTTGCTAACTACCTTAAATCTGTGCTCTCTGGTTATCGATCCTTTCACCAATGGGAACAATTTCTCTCTATCTACCCTGTCCAGATTCCTCATCATTTTGAATACCTCTTTCAAATCTCCTCTCATCTTCTCTTCTCCAAGGAGAACAATCCAAACCTCTCCAATCTATCCACATAACTGCAGTTTCTCATTCCTGGAATCATTCTCATTAATCTTTTCATAGAATTAACATACCATAGGGCAGCACAGTAGCGCAGTGATTAGCACCGCTGCTTCATAGCTCTGGGATCCTGGGTTCGATTCCTGGCTCGGGTCACTGTTTGTGAGAACTTTGCACATTCTCCTCGTGTCTGCGTGGGTTTCCTCCGGGTGCTCCAGTTTCCTCCCACAGTCCAAAGATGTGTGGGTTAGGTTGATTGGCCATGCTAAGAAATCGCCCCTTAGTGTCCAGGGATGCGTAGGTTAGAGGGATTAGTGGGTATAATATGTAGGGATAGGGGGGTAGGGCCTGGGTGGGATTGTGTAGACATGGGAAACTCCACACAGACTGGGGTTAACACTGCTGCCTCACAGTGCCAGGGACCCGTGTTCAATTCTGGCCTCAGGTCACTGTCCGTGTGGAACTTGCACATTTTCCTGTGTCTCCATGGGTTTCCTCCAGGGGGCTCCGGTTTCCTCCCACAGTCCAAAGATGCGCGGGTTAGGTGGATTGGCCGTGCTAAATTGCCCTTTACTGTCAGGGGGCTTAGCAAGGCAAATACATGGGGTTACGGGGATAGGGCCTGGGTGAGATTGGGGTCGGTGCAAGCTGGATGGGCTGAACGACTTCCTTCTGCATTGTGGATTGGCCATAATAAATTGCCCTTAATGTCAGGGGTATTAGCAGGGTAGATATGTGGGGTTACAGAAATGGGCCTGGGTGGGATTGTGGTTGGTGCAGGCTCAATGGGCTGAATGGCCTCCTTCTGCACAGTAGGGATTCTATGATTCTATTCCCCAAGTTTGGGATTGAACCCGGGTCCCTGGCACTGTGAGGCAGCAGTGCTAATCACTGTGTCACCATGCTGCCCAAAGTTCATCAAGCTGAAGCATTAACTCTGCTGTCATAGATTACCTGCCACACAGTCCCAGTATTCTCTGTTCTCACATTACATTGATTGCCTGCCTGGCGCTCTATCCGACCTTTGAACCTATTGTCAATCGCACTGTCTCTGCTTAATCCATTGTGTGAATATTTGGAGTGCCCCAAACTCTCTGTCTGCAAACAGAATATCTATGAGACTATTTATTGTTTTAACATATAATAACATTGGTCGCCTTTCAGTGCTGCCCTTATATACCCTGAGGAAATAGTGAGAAAACTGCAGTGAGCTCCCAATGTGAAATGTTTCTAAATCACATTCTTGCTGTGAAAATCTCCCAAAAAAGAACATTAAAAACACAATGACTGTGTCTCTCTCTGAAGCCATTATCTCCTAATTGACTACTTTAATAGATGAAATGAAGTCGAATGTTTTCATTAATGGTCGGGGGCTGGTAATTGTTGCGATTATTAGGCTCTTTCCACAATGTGGCTACTTTTAACCGTGTGTGTTTTCCTCCTGCCCCCAATATTTCTCCGCAACTTGTTAGCTGGTTGGTCTCTGAGGTGCAGTTGACATTCAGAAGCAAATCACTGTTCCCAAGAAAGGCTTCAAAGAGGATGGGGGTCTGTGAAACCGCTTGGGAGTCGCAGTCCGTCCTTATTTAATCTCAGTCAAAAGGCACATTAACCTTGGACAGCTCCGGATCACTGCCTGGTGCCCCGCGTGGGTTTGGAGATGGAAGAGGTGGAGGCAGAAGAGGAGGGAGACGCAGCCTTCACTGCACAAATCTTTCCCTTCCTGCACTCCCGTGTATCTGGGAATTTGTCCACCTGTATGTTCTTGAGTGGGGGCCCCAGAGATAATGATGCATTCACTAATAACCCACCATCAATAGGCTCTGGGGGTGATCTGGTGTGGCGAGCCGGTAAGATCACAAGAGGGGCAAAAAATTGGGTTTTTTCACCTCCCACAATATTACCAGCCCTGTTACGCCAACATAATCAGCTGGGAAGGGCATGAGGTCGATTTAAATATTAATAAGTCAATTTAACAATGATTAGTGAGCCCTGGATGCAACTGGGGGGATATGAGGTAGTAACAATCTCCCAGTGCACTTGACATAGTGCACTGGGAGATCAGGGCACCATGCAGCTAGTAATCAGATTCCCAGTGTGAATAGACTCTGTCCACTGTCCCTCCTGGCAGGAATTGCAATTTACCTTTTTTTCTAAGTGTCAGAAGATGTGATTTTTTTTCTCTTGCTGAAAAAACTGGTCTGAAACTCTCCCATTTTCACATTCGTTTGGCACTTTGGTTCAATTCTGGCCTTGGGTCACTGTCTGTGTGGAGTTTACACATTCTCCCCGTGTCTGCATAGGTTTCCTCCAGGTGCTCTGGTTTCATCCCACAGTCCAAAGATGTGCAGGTTAGGTGAGTTGGCTGTACCAAATTGCCCCTTGGCGTCCAAAGTCTGTAGCTTAGGGGGATTAATGGAGTAAGTACATGAGGTTACGGGGATAGGGTGGGGGGGGTTGGGCCTGTGTAAGATTCCCTTTTGGAGAGTTTAGCAGACTTGATAGGCTGAGTAGCCTCCCTCTGCAGTTTGGGGATTCTATGATTTTATAAATTAAGGGCTTGACCTCACCACCGCTCTGATATATTAGGCGTCAAAGGCATAGCCTGGCATGCTTAACCCTGCTTGCTGTTAGTCAGTGAAAGTCTTCTTCCCTGCTCCCCTGTCTCAGTAGGAGGTGTCCCCACTAATTGTTTTGTCTCCCCACATCCACCTTCTCCCCTATCCTGCCCAAAGTGGGCTCCAACACATTTCAATGGGGCCAGGTAGACATGCCCCAGTGAGATCTTAGCCTTACCTCAATGTCTGGGTCCATTGGTACACCACCTCCTTGTCCTACCTGCAGTACCAGCAGTGACCACCACTCCTCCTGGTGCTGCCAGTGTGCCGAGATTTTTGATCTCTGATTTGTTGGTAGGATGTCCTCCTGGTGATGGGTGAAAATCCCGCCTCATACTAGTTAATAGGCCATCGCCTGAAAGGTTACAGCAGGGTTATCTGGCCAATCAGAACCTGGCTTGCTGCTGAAAGTTACCCTGGGATATGAGGATACTACACAGCCTACACGACACAGACAAGCATCATTGCAAAGGAGAGGGAAGTGAATGCTAGCATTGAGAGAAGGACCACTTAGCAGATTAAAATCCTTTTCTATTATCATATACACAGTTTGATCTGCAAGTTAAATAAATTCACAACAATGAATTTATTAGCTCAGAATTGAAGTTTATTTATTATTGTCACAAGTAGGCTTACATTAACGCTGCATTGAGGCTACTCTGAAAATCCCCTAGTCTCCGTACTCCGGCACCTGTTTGGGTACACTGAGGGAGAACTCAGCATGGCCAATGCACCTAACCAGCGCATATTTCGGACTGTGGGAGGAAACCGGAGCACCTGAAGGAAACCCAGGCAGACATGGGGAGAACATACAGTCTTCGCACAGACAGTGACCCAAGTTGGGAATCGGACCTGGCGCTATGAGGCTGCAATGCTAATCGCTGTGCCACCCTGCCACCACCCATTGTGCCACTGTGCCCCCCCTTATTAATTAAGCGTGTGACTTTTGACAAGCTTCGCATTACATGTGCCTTGATTCCACTACCTAGGGCAGAGCCAAAGAGCTCACCAGGCCCTTCAATAAGGCTGCTTGCAGTTACAATTCGGGCTTGGAGAATATATTGTTCATTTTTTTCTATTGCTTTACAAGACCTGAATTGCAAACTTTTTTCCCAGCCATCACTCTGGGGACTGTTAATGGCTTCACCGGGGATATGTTATACTCATCAACCATAAACCCTCCTAACAAGGCAACAGCACAAATATATCACATTGAAGAGGGTACTTTGAGACTGTGACTGGCAGAATGATTGCAACTAATACAGTAGTTGCTAATGAGGAGCTCACAATAAAAAGGTAAAAACAAAAGGGTTGTTTGATAGAGAGTGAGACATCTCTCCCTGCCTCTTGTTATAGACTCACAGAAGTTTACAACATGGAAACAGGCCCTTCAGCCAAATAGTGCATGCTGTCCAGTTTTTACCACTGAGCTAGTCCCAATGGCCCGCATTTGGCCCATATCCCTCTATACCCATCTTACCTATGTAACTATCTAAATGCTTTTTAAAAGACAAAATTGTACCTGCCTCTACTATTGTTTCTAGCAGCTTATTCCAGACACTCACCACCCTCTGTGTGAAAAAATTGCCCCTCTGGACCTTTTCGTATCTCTCCCCTCTCACTGTAAATCTATGCCCTCTAGTTTTACACTCCCCTACCTTTGGGAAAAGATATTGACTATCCATCTTATCTATGCCCTATATGTTGACAAATGTTCATTTACTAAGACTGTTTCTATCCCAGTAAGATGTGCTCACTTTGAAGACCTGTCTGCACTCAGCCTTTAACACGCTTGCCTGAACCTTGGATGCTTTTGTCTGTTTTGTTCTCCAGAGCTCCCCAGAGGGCAGAGATTAAACTGATTCATTAAGTGAGCATGTGTTTCAAGACAATCAGAAGGGCACATAGTATTGTTAATATACATTTACAGAGACAGCAAAGGCCCAAGGTACAGTGATTTGATACACAGACTGGTAGGGTTTAGTACAGAATGACCCAAAAAAGTACAGGCTATAGGCTTATGAGATGAAAAGCTGCCAGTGAATGATTGGGGTGGCATGGTGGCATAGTGGATAGCATAGTGGATAGCTCACAATGTCAGCGACCTGGGTTCAATTCCGGCCTTGGGTCACTGTATGTGTGGAATTTGCGCATTCTCCCTGTGTAGAACGTAGAACAGTACAGCACAGTACAGGCCCTTTGGTCCTCGATGTTGTGCCGAGCTTTGTCTGAAACCAAGATCAAACTATCCCACTCCTTATCATTCTGGTGTGCTCCATGTGCCTATCCTATAACCGCTTGAAAGTTCCTAAAATGTCCGACTCCACTCTCACAGCAGGCAGTGCATTCCACACCCCAACCACTCTCTGAGTAAAGACTGAGTGGGTTTCCTCTTGGTGCTCCGATTTCCTCCTGCCGTCCAAAGATGTGCAGGTTAGGTGGATCGGCCATGCTCAATTGCCTCTTGTTATCCCAAGATGTGTAGGGTAAGTGGATTAGACGTGGAAAATGTGTGAGGTTACAGGGGTAGGGCAGGGGAGAGGGCCTGGGTGAAATACTGGGTCAGAAAGTTGGTGAAGCCTTGATGGGCCAAATCGCCTCCTTCTGCACTGTAGATATTCTATGATAGAATATGGAATCAATGAGTGTAAATAAGTCTCCTCCAACACTCCCTAAGTTGGATGTATAAGATCCCATCCAATTTTTTCAAAGAAGAATGGGGGGTGAGGGGTGGTGGTCGGGGTGGGCACTCCCCTAGTGTCACAGCCAAAACTAATCCCGCAACCAACATCCCTGAAGCAAATCATGATATCGTTGATATTCTTGGAGTGGGAACTTGCCACGTGCTTCCAACTTCAAAAGTACTTCATTGTAAAGTGCACTGTTGCATCTTGAAGCCATGAAAGGCACTATATAAATGCAAAGTCTTCCTCCTGAGCCCTGGAGCAATTTATTTGAACTAAGCAGTGTCGGTGGAATTCAAGTGGTAATTACATATTTTGACAGAGAGAAGGAATAGAAGAATGTGAGGAAATGTCCACAATCCAGTAACAGTGAAGGACAATTTGCATTCAGTTTCCTAACAACACTGCTGATTGTAGTGTATGAAAAATTGCACTCTGCATTTGGTTCATGTGCAATGTTACCATACACGGATGTATGGAGAGTGCAGTGGAGGTCTCTGCGACAGGCTGTCAGCAGAACCTAGCTGAGAGTTTGAGAAGAGTATCCCCAAGGTTGGCAGTCAGCTCAGCCCGGAGAAGCAGACAGATTTTTAAAAAATAAGTGTCGCCCGAGAGGGCTGATTTTTGAGAACATTCAAGAGTGAGATCACAGGAGAAACCTAAGTTCATTGAATTGGACCGGAAGCTAGCTCAAGAGGAGTAGGGCAGTCATGGTAAATAGAACGGGGTGAGTATTTCTACTGTAACAATATTTAAAGTAAAAATTTGTCTTTGATTTACATTAAGTTGTGTTTAAAATACATTAATGCTGCAATGAAGTTACTGGAAAATTTCCCGAGTGGCCACAGTTTGGCACCTCTTCTGATCAATGCACCTAACTAGCACGTCTTTCAGAATGTAGGAGGAAACTGGAACACCCGTGCAAACTCCATACAGACAGTGACCCGAGCCAGGAATCGAACCCGGGTCTCTGATGCTGTGAAGCAGCAGTGTCACTGTGCTGCGCCTATTTCTCTTCCAAGTTTTATGATCCCAGTTGATGTTGTGGGAAGATGTTATAGAACATAGAACATTACAGCGCAGTACAGGCCCTTCGGCCCTTGATGTTGCGCCAACCAGTGGACCCAATCTAATGACCCTCGAACCTAAACTATTCCAATATTATCCATATGCCTATCCACTGACCATTTGAATGCCCTTAAAGTTGGCGAGTCCACAACTGCTGCAGGCAGGGCATTCCACGCCCTTACTACCCTCTGAGTAAAGATGGAAAGTTCTCAGAATGGAACCCTGGCTCAAAAACTGTAACATTTTGCGTTCTTTTAAATCAAACATGGAGGGGTAGAGTCACAGAACTGCTAATTAGTACTAGAAAGAAACTACATTTATTAAATGTGAAAACAAAAGGATTGCAATTCAATAATCCTTTACTCCCCCCCTTGGCTTAACAATTAAACACAGGTTTTAAGAGCAATACAGATGACAAGGTACATTTGAAGCTACAATGGTCTCATCAGCACAAAGTCCCTCTGATGCACAGAAGATGCCTGTGGTCAAATACACACTCCACTCTGAAATCCCAAGTGAATACCTGTGGATGTCTCTTCAGAGTTCTCCCAGGTGAAGGTCATGCATGAGTTTCCTAACTGTACTTTCCAAAACACAATTTAAAATCTTCTCTCATAATCATACTTTCCATTAGTGGTTTGCATTCCGAAATCCAGTATTCCAAAATGCTTTTGCGAACACAGCTTCTGCTCTACTTCTACCATCCAGGATTTTACACCAACCCTTCAGGAATTTTTTGCCTCAAACTTACTTCCACTGTTCTACAACCTCTGATATCCAGCCAATACTGTCTACTCAGTTACTTTAATATTTGTTTCAGGGATTTAGTTAAAATTTCAAACTTTAGGATTGCTTTAGAAACATTTTATGATTACCTAAGAAGCCTTTAGAAAGCTAACTTCTCACTGGCCGATTCATTCTCAGCTTTGTCCCGGATACGCATGAACAGAATCCTGTTCTTCTTCCAGGTTTATAGAGCCATCCCCCATCTTTTAAAAAATAAAGTTTATTTATTAGTCACAAGTAAGTTTTACATTAGCACTGCAATGTAGTTACTGTGAAAATCCCCACACATTCAGGATTACTGACAGAGAATATAGTATGAACAATGCACCAAACCAGGACATCTTTCTGGAGGAAAGCAGGGCACCAGGAAGGGATGCACACACTCACAGGGAGAACATGCAGACTCCACACAGACAGTGACCCAAGCTGGGAATCAAACCTGGGTCCCTGGTACTCTGAGGCAACAGTGCTAACCACTGTGCCGCCATGTCTTCTACTTCCTCTGGCTCCTGCTTTCTTGCATATTAATTCATTGTACAACTCTTCCTGCTTTGAGCTAAATAATGAGAGCTGTCTCTTCTCCCTGTCTTCAACTGTTGTGGCTTTCTGTTACAAAAGCACAAAGGAAATCCCTTTCGTCTGGCCTCCTGTTGCTAGGCAATGGCTTTCTTTCTATTTATTCTTCACACTTAACCTTCTCTGATTACATTGGAATCCCAGTTAATGGGAATTAAAACCAGTCCCCACACAAACACTTTTCAAAGAATCCCAATTATAGAATCCCTACAGTGCAGAAGGAGGCCATTCAGCCCATCAGGCTTGCACTATTCTCCGAAAAAGCCAGCCCTCTGCTCTATCCCTTTATCCAGCATTAATCTAGCTGTAGGTTTTTACCTTTCCCGGCACAGAAATATTAAATTAAACCTAATTAAAGCTATACCTTACTTCTAATGTTTACCATTACAAATATAAGCCCCTGAAGACTACCTTTTTAAAGTTAATTTTTTGGTCACAAATAAGGCTTACATCAACATTGCAATGGAGTTACTGTGAAATTCCCCTAGTCACCACCTTCTGGCACTTGTTCAGGCCAATGCACCTAACCAGCACGTCTTTCAGACTGTGGGAGGAAATCAGAGCACCATCCACCTGAAGAAGGAACAGCCAGTTCCAAAAACTAGTGGTGTTTGCTACAAATAAACCTGTTGGATTTTAACCTGGTGTTGTGAGACTTCCGACTGCATTTATCCCAGTCCAATGCCGGCATCTCCACATCCAGTTTTGAGGTGCCAGGGAGGAATGAGTGAGGAGATGGAACAGAGGAATATAGAAATATAGGAACTGGAGCAGAAGAAAGCAATTTCAGCCCTTTGAGCCTGCTCCACCATTCAATCACTCCATGGCTCATCTCTCCCTGGTCTCAAACGTACCTCCCCACCTGTTCCCCGTATCCCTTTATCCCATTTTTTAAAATCAGAAATATATCTATCTCCTTCTCGAAACCATTTAACGATTCAGCCTCCACTGCGCTATGGGGGCAGCGAGTTCCGCAAATTCACAGTGGTTAGCACTGCTGCCTCACAGCTCCAGGGTCCTGGGTTCGATTCTCAGCTCGGGTTCACAGTCTGTGTGGAGTTTGCACATTCTCCTCGTGTCTGCGTGGGTTTCCTCCTGGTGCTCCGGTTTCCTCCCACAGTCCAAAGATGTGCGGGTTAGGTTGATTGGCCATGCTAAGAAATTGTCACTTAGTGTCTAGGGATGCGTAGGTTAGAGGGATTAGTGGGTATAATATGTAGGGATATGGGGGTAGGGCCTGGGTGGGATTGTGTTCGGTGCAGACTTGATGGGCCGAAGGGCCTCTTTCTACCCTGTAGGGTTCTATGATTCTATGAATTCACCATCATCTGTGAGAAGTAGTTCCTCCCCATCTCAGTTTTAAATCTCAAGTCTTGGTGGAAACACAAGTCTTGGTATGAACTCAATTACGGAAGGAGCTTTGACTGTCTCTAAGGCCTGATAATTAGATGAAGGGATTTACGACTAAAGGCTGATCAACTTGTGTAAGGCTGTGAATCACATTTAACAGTTGAAGAATATAGATCACAGCAAACTGGTTAGGAAACCAATTACAAAAACTGGCTGCAAAGATGCTTTGGGGTCTGAGAGCTGGGTTTGGCCAAATTAATTTATCTGTCTGGCTGGAGAGATCCAGACACTCGATATAAAAATAAGGCCATTGGCTGAAAGAAATTCTTGCATCTTATCATGTAACTGAACCAGCTCAAAGGATTTCAGTTACAATGAGATCAACAAGAGATGCAGCATGAGGTAGCCAGGTAGCGTGAACAGACGAATGTGCAGTTAGTCCTATATTTTGGTGGTTTTGGTTGTTAGTTTGGACATATAGAAGCACAGAAACTAAAAGCAAGAGTAAGACATTCGAGCCTGCTCCATCATTCAAAGAACAAAGAACAATTACATCAAAGGAACAGGCCCTTCGGCCCTCCAAGCCTGCACCAACCATGCTGCCCGTCTGAACTAAAACCTCCTACCCTTCCGGGGACCATATCCCTCTATTCCCATCCTACTCAGTTTTTGTCCAGGCGCCCTTTAAAATTCACTATTGTATCTGCTTCCACTATCTCCCCTGGCAGAGAGTTCCAGGCACCCACCACTCTCTGGGTCAAAAACTTGCCTCGTACATCTCCTTTAAACCTTGTCTCTCGCCCCTGTGCCCCCTAGTAACTGACTCTTCTACCCTGGGAAAAATCTTCTGACTATCCACTCTGTCCAAGCCCCTTGTAATTTTGTAGACCTTGGGTGACTACTGTCTGTGTGGAGTTCGCATGTTCTCGATGTGTCTGCGTGGGTTTCATCCGGATGCTCAGTTTCTTCCCACAGTCCAAAGATGTGGCGGTTAGGTTGATTGGCCGTGCTAATTTGCCCCTTAGTGTCAGGGGGATTTGCAGGGTAAATGTGTGTGGTTATGGGGATTGGGCCTGGCTGGGATTATTATTGGTGCAGGCTTGGTGGGCCGAATGGCCACCTTCTGCACTGCAGGAACTCTATGATTCCATGAATTAAAGGTCTTGATGGGTCGATTCAGGTAAACTGGGGAAGGGGAAGGATCCAAAGGGGTGTAATCCGGGATGACTGAAATTTCCATAACTGAAATTGATAGATTTTTATTTGGGAAAAAGCTCCAGGAATATGGGATACGGAAAGGTAAATGGCGTAGGAATGCAAGACTGTCTAATTGAATAGTGGAAAAGGCTTTTGGGCCTGCATTCATTTTCAATGTTCCTGTTCGAGCCATATGGAAATGTTCCCTTTTGGACATTAGATTACCGCTCCAAATGGCCAACCATTTGGCAGTTCATGGTGTAGCCGAGACAACCATCAATCAAGATGTGGGCCTTAGAAATCCCACACTGCCACAGTAGGGGGAGCCCTTCCATGAACGTGGAAAGGCCACAATAAGAAGTCTCACAACTTCAGGTTAAAGTCCAACAGATTTATTTGGCAACACAAGCTTTCGGAGCCTCGCTCCTTTTTCAGGTAGTGAGGAGTAGTATTCATAAACAGGACATACAGGCATGAGCTCAGTTTACAAGATAATGGTTGGAATGTGAGTCTTTTCAGATAATCAATTCTTAAAGGTACAGACAATGTGAGTGAAGAGAGGACTAAGCACAGGCTTTTCTCCGTTCACATTGTCTGTACCTTTAAGATTTAATTACCTGTAAAGACTCGCATTCCAACTATTATCTTGTAAATTGAGTTTGTGTCTTTATATGCCCTGGTTGTGAACACAACTCCTCACTCACCTGGTGAAGGAGTGACGCTCTGAAAGCTTGTGTTACCAAATAAGCCTGTTGGATGTAACCTGGTGTTGTGAGACTTCTTACGGTGCTTAGCCTAGTCCAACGCTGACATCTCCACATCAAACCACAATGTCAGGGCAAAATTTTTTTTAAACTTTATTCCAATCCAATCAAGCCAAATTAAATCCAATTCAGAGTCCCAACAAGTTGGGACATTCCCGATCCAAGCTGACAAGACAGGGCTCCCACCTCCTGTCTTGGGCTTGGTCGACATGATCCAAGCTGATTGGAGTAGGTGTAGCTCCTCCTCCAAGGCTTGATCTCATTTGCATCTTAGCCATAAGGCCCAGATGCAGCTTTAAAAAATTGCTTCAAATGAAGCTGAAATATAACCCAATGACTTCAACCAAGCGCAGCATGTCGATACTACACTTGATCTTAGCCAAAAGGCTGAGAAGCAAATGTCAGGGCAAAAAGGACATCTGAACTTAGCAGTGTGTCATATTCCTTTATTCAGGAACTGGAAAGAGTGTAGAGACTTAGTCTTGTTGAACACCCATTTAATGTGATCTGCCTCATGTTAAATAGAGCTTTAAAGAATGATTGTTAATTCATTTTATTTGTTTTTGAGAAATGGGCATTTCTGTCAAGGAAGCAGTCCATTGCTTCCCCCCCCCACCCCCTTGTTTCCTTCAAGAAGGTCTTCTTCATAAATCTCTGCAGTTCCTGTGGTGAAGATGCTCCTACATCATGGTCAGGGATTTTGACCCATTGATGAAGAATGAACTGTAAGTGATATGTGTCCAGGCTGGGATTATAGAATCCATACAGTGCAGAAGGAGGCCATTTGGCCCATTGAGTCTGCACCGACTCTCTGACAGAGTATTTTACCCAGGACCATCTCCCTACCCCTTCCCCTAATCCCACACATTTACCCCGCTAATCTCCCTCACCGACACATCTTGGGACATGAAAGGGCAGTTTAGCATGGCCGATCCACCTACCCTGCACATATATGGAGTGTGGGGGGAAACCGGAGCACCCAGAGGAAACCCACGCAGGGACGGGGAGAACGTGCACACTGTGCACTGACAGTGACCCAAGCCGGGAATTGAACCGGGATCCCTGGCACTGTGAGGCAGCAGTGTTAACCACTGTGCCACCGTGCTGCCAGGTGATCAAGTTTGAGGTGTGGGCATTCCTATCCTTGTCCTTTGAGGTGGAGGTTTTGTGTCGTGGAGGTATTGTCACAGAAGCAATGTCAAGTTGCTCTGACCACAATACAGACGGTAACCATTGTGTCAATGTTTAGGCTGGTGGCTGGAGTACCTTTCAAACCTATTGTCCAAATAGAACAAAATGGTTTGCCAAACATTTCTTTCACCAAGATTTTGGGTTGAGTTTCTGCAGGGATCCTCCTGATTGCTTAATGTCACTTCAACAGTAAGTTTGTCAAAGTCAGTTTTATGGCAATCTTTCTGAGGTTTCCCAGGATCCCCCTCTAAAAGTATGATTGGAATCATCCCCCCAAAAATTCAACCCCACGCATAACATTATCCGAAAGAGCAGGCTGCATTCTCCCAACGGCCACAAGGTGGCAGAAGCAGCACATTCAGCTCACACGGTGAATGGTGTGGGCTGTTTGTGCGGAGCTTCGAGAATAAAATAGAAGCACAATGCTGGATATAGGTCAATTATGCTTTGTAAAATATTGTCGAAAGGGTATTTGTTCAGTGACAATAGATAGCTGCAACTTGGGTGATGGAGAGTGCACCTGAGCTCTAACCATACTAGGCTCCTTGGATTGCCTGCACCACTCTCCCCACTTTCAAAGGCCTCTGAAAGGTTTATACGTTCCCTAACTTTTGTTGAGAATCTGCTGTCTCCTCACTGTTTGAATAATGCTGGGATTTTTTTCACCACATCAAAGGCAGTAGCTAAAAGCATGCTGTTGGTCTGAGGTGCTGTGGGCCAGAGCAGCGTTGTCTTTGGGCTAGGAGCCTGCCACTTCCCTTCTCCACTTTGGCAGACGCAGCCTGTCCCCTTGATCTCTTCTCAGTATAATCCTTGCCGAAGGGTGAACTTGAATGACCAGCGTTAGTGAAGCCACTCGAGCTCTGACTGTCTCAGGATGTTAACCCGGCCATGAGGCAGTGAATCCTATTTCTGAATCAGAACTTGTGAAGGCTGAACTTAACCCCAGAGTTCACCATCTCAGCTGCCGCCTCAAGCGTTTCTTGGGCGGCACGGTAGCACAGTGGGTTAGCACTGCTGCTTCACAGCTCCAGGGTCCTGGGTTTGATTCCCGGCTCGGGTCACTGTCTGTGTGGAGTTTGCACGTTCTCCTCGTGTCTGCGTGGGTTTCCTCCGGGTGCTCCGGTTTCCTCCCACAGTCCAAAGATGTGCGGGTTAGGTTGATTGGCCATGCTAAGAAATTGCCCCTTAGTGTCCAGGGATGTGTAGGTTAGAGGGATTAGTGGGTATAACATGTGGGGATATGGGGGTAGGGCCTGGGTGGGATTGTGTTCGGTGCAGACTCGATGGGCCGAAGGGCCTCTTTCTGCACTGTAGGGTTCTATGGTTCTAAGGGGTGCTTTTGGATGAGACATTAAACCGAGACCCTCTTAGGTGAGGGGGTGTCAAAAAATTCAACAGTGAGATTAACAGTTGCCTAACATGATGTGGAGATGCCAGCTGGGGTGGGCACAGTAAGGAGTCTCACAACCCCAGGTTAAAGTCCAACTGGTTTATTTGGAATCATGAGCTTTCGGAGCGCTGCTCCTTCATCAGGTGAGTGGAAACGTTTATATCAACAACACAAGAAAGATCATTTATTGTGCTGCTATTTGTGGGATCTTGCCTTTTTTAAAATTCATTCATGGGACATGGGCGTCGTTGGCTGGGCCAGCAATTATTGCCCATCCCTAGTTGCCCTTGGAGGGCAGTTGAGAGTCAATAACATTGCTGTGGTTCTGCAGTCCCATGTTAGATCAGATAAGGATGGCAGATGTATTTCTCTAAAGGACATTAGTGAACCAGATGGGTTTTTACAACAATCGACAATGGTTTCATGGCCGTCAGTAGACTCGTAATTCCAGATTTAAAAAAAAAGAATTCAAATTCTATCATGGTGGGATTCAAGCTCGCATCCCCAGATCATCAGCAGATTTTCTGGATTAATAGTCTAGTGGTAATATCACGAGGCCATCACTACCCCCATGCGTGAATGACTGGCATGATTCCCTACAAGAGTGACTATAGGCTGCATTTTTACTGAGTCGAGCTGACCCCAGAGGAGTTTAAAAATGGCTGGGATGGAGAAGTTTCCATTTCCTTTCCAGCAGATCCCAATTTTTCCATTAGGGATCAGCTTTAAATGATCCTGTTCAGTTTGGGTTCCCCAACCTGCGTGACTCACGCTGTCCACGGCTGAGTTCAAACCAACCCTATTTTTGCCCTTCCGAATGAACTTTAACCCGCAGTGCGGGGGTCACAAATTTATGGAAGAATTCAGCCATGATCAAAGTGAGTAGTGGAGGCAGGTTCGAAAGGTCAAATGGCCTACTCTAGTCTCTATGTTTCTGTGTCAATGCTCCTGAAGGGTGGGTAAGATCTGTTTAAGCGCCGTGATGTGAAATTATTTGATTCCCCAACCTTTTAAAAATGAAACAAAAGCAGGCTGAAGCTTTCAGTTGGAACAAAGCAAAACAGCTGCTTTGTCATTTAATGACAGGCCATCGAGTGTGGTTTAGGGAAAAAAAATTACCCAACTGTTCCTGCAGTTTCAATAGCAAATACTTGAGTGGAAACTCCAATGCGACTGATCATAGCAGGGGTGCTGAGTTCACATTCTGAATGACAGTTTTAAGAGGGGATTAAAGGATTTGCTGGCCAGAACTCTACCCACCTCACCCGCCACAGAATTGGAGCCAGCGAGGGTCTGACAATGGAAATTTCTGTTGACCTCCGATGGGAATTTCCGGTCTCACTTGAGCGAGGATGTAAAATCCCGCCCATTATCTATGATATGATCAGTGTGTTGAAGTTTTTTTTTAAAACATGTAGACCACTAGGGTTAGATCTAAAAGTTTTCAATGGCTTTCGTGAGTTAAAGTTTGTTTTTCAGAATCAAGGGTGTATTGCGGGTGAACTCTCTCAGATTGTTGGCAGCTTTTTTTTTGTCATCGCCACGTGGATCCTGAGGTCTGCCCTTGATGAATACTAGGTGAGTGGTGAGGGAAAGGGCACGCGGGGCATGGAGGTGACATTGGGTATGAGCACTTTGGGGAGTGGCTTGGGATTATGAGGGAGCATGGGTGGGTGGGTGGGGAAGGGAGATGTGAAGCCTGAGAGATCAAACAACCCCTTAAGCAGCAGGGTTTTAGATAATCGTAGGGGGCCTTTTGATGAGAACTCACTTTGGAAGTGCAATCCACCTTGCCCCCTGCTGCTCCAGAACGAATGGCTGATGTGGGCCCATTTCAAGGAGGTGGTTCTGTTGTGAATTAACCAGAAAATGCACGGTGAGTACTTAAATCTCTGAAGCTTTTATTACTTGCTAGCAAGGAGAACAGTGAATTTCACTGTGATATTCTACCAGAGTTCCACAAACAGTGTCAGTAATAGCACTTGTTAGCCAATGAAAGAGAACATGCCAGCTAATAGCCTTATAGTTTGGTGTTCATTAGATTTCATTTGCATTCTTATCATTTATAGACGCAGTTGTGCAGAACCCTTGACATTTTTATCAGGCAATGTTCAGTAAACATCCGGATCTTCTTTTAACCACCAGTCGGCATTGGAACATTCTGTGCTTTCTCAAAGACCCAGTCACGCTGTGAAACAGACTCTGACCCTTCACCCGCTGAGGGCTGGTTCCAACTTCCACAGCTCTGCCAGGCTGGGTTACTCCCCGACTGAAGTTTCCCGCCTTGTTGGTGAAAATCCAACCCCCTGCTTCAAAAAGAAAGGGTGCTCCCCCTAGCTGTGCAGCGCTTGTGAGGAGCTGGGCGAGGCGCTACAGAAATGCATGGCTTTGTTGTTATTCTTAATTCAGCCCTTCCTTTTCTTCCTTTCGGAGTTGATTGTGTACTGGAGGGCTGTTAGAAGTGGCGCAGCCCAAACCGTGGGGCGTTTTTGTCGTTGCAACTGAGACTGGGGGGGTGGGGAAAGTGGTTCCAGAAAGAGTGGGTTTGGATTCCTGGCCGGTCGTTTCGCCATTCTCCGTGCATTAGTTCCTGAGCGCACTAGGTGGTGCTGTTGGGCAGTGGGTCCCCTGCACGGCGCTCATTGTCAGCGCAGTCTCCAGTTTAAACGACAGTCTCCCTGGAATTACTTAACAGCTTCCAGATAATTTCAGCTGCTTCTCACACTTTCCAAATAGCTCAGAGAGAGAGAGAGAGACAGAGACAGAGAGGGAGGTCCGTGGGGAGCCTCTCGCGAAATACGTTCCTGAATAATCACAACATAAGTGGCGCAATCAGGAGGATTTTAATTTATTATACCCAACTGTCTGTCTTGACTGTAATTCCAAATTGCAGCTTTGATTTCCGATGCCACCAAACATGGAACAGAGGCAGGGAGGTAACTCTTGTCAGTAATGCTTCAGCTGGTACCATTTGAGTTAGAACAGCATTTGCCTTTTCTAATTCAGATCAAACAGTTTGCCCGAGGTTTGTTTGATGAATGTGTGGAGCTGTTTGGTAATGTGAGGATGTGAGGGCAGTAGAGATGAAGGTGGAGGAAGGAGAATGTTACTGCCGCCTGGGCCAATGACTTTATCTGTCTACTCCTCAGTCTCTCTCTTTCCTTTATGGGTGGCGCAGTGGTTAGCACGGCTGCCTCACAGCGAAGGCACCCGGGTTCAATTCTGGCCTCGGTTGTCTGGGTTGGAGTTGCCATGTTCTCCCCGTGTCAGCGTGGGTTTCCTCCGGGTGCTCCACTTTCCTCCCACAGTCCAAAGATGTGTAGGTTCGGTGGATTGGCCATGTTAAATTGACCCTAGTGTCAGGGGATTAGCAGGGTAAATGTGTGGAGTTACGGGGATAGAACCTGGATAGGATTGTAGTCAGTGCAGACTTGATGGGCTGAATGGCCTTCCTCCGTGCTGTAGAAATTCTCTGTTTCTTCTCTTCTGTCTATTTCTTCTCCTCTTTCTTTCTGACATTCACAGAATCACCACAGTGCAGAAGGAGGCCATTTGGCCCATTGAGCCTGCACTGACCACAACCCTCCCCAGGCCCCATTCCCCGTAACCTCACATATTCACCCTGCTAATCCCCCTGACACTAAGGGTCAATCTAGCGTGGCCAATCCACCCAACGCGCACATCTTTGGACGTTCTATCTCTTCCTCCCTTTATCCATTTCCTAATGTCCTTTCTCTCAATTCTTTCTGCGTCCCGATTGTTTAATATGGAGTACAGGAAGAACCGGGAAGAGAGATCACCGGATAAAGCAAAATACTGCAGATGCTGGAATCAGAAACAAAACAGAGAGTGCTGGGAAAAATCTCAGCAGCTCTGACAGTATCTGTAGGGAGGGAACATAGCCAACGTTTCGAGCCTGGATGACCCTGATCCTTCGTCAAGGTCATCTAGACTGGAAACGTTGGCTCTATTCTCTCTCCTTACAGGTGCTGTCAGACCTGCTGAGGTTTTCCAGCATTTTCTGTTTTTGTTTGTGAGGGAAATCATGGCCGGTACTTCACGACCTCGCTCGGATGAGGCTCGTAGAATCCTGTCCGAGGCCAACGGAGAATTCCGTTCCGTAAGCCTCGCCCATCCCGATTCCGGTAAAATTCCGGCACGTGTGTCCTGAGGTTTCACCTATTTCCAGGCCCCTTATGCACCCCTCCCCCCCACTGTTGTCTCTAACATTAGACACTTTGACCCGTTTATATTGGAAATCTCAAGGAGCTACGCCTGACGAGAAGGGTGTATGGAGACTAAACGATAGAGTTTCAGCACCAGACTATATCCAGTACACCCTGATGTGGTTACATCATGGACGGGCTTATGTGGGAAGGGATGCTATGATGACCAGTGTAGGAAAGGAGTGCTGGTGGAAAGAAATGGGATGGGATATTGCAGGATATTGTCATCGGTGGGTAAGTTGTGCCTAGTATAACCCAGGGAGGCCTATGAAATCAGGATCAGGCACCAACATCGCCCTAAGGGTCCCTGGGAACATCTACAAATTGACTTTACCAGAATGATAGGGAGTGGGATGGCTTGATCTTGGGTTCGGACGTAGCTCGGCACAACATCGAGGGCCGAAGGGCCTGTGCTGTGCTGTACTGTTCTATGTTCTATCATTTATTCAGGCCCTCTTATTCATGAGACGAACGACGAACAGAGTCCATTCGCGGTTCAAGCCAATTTTATTATTAAAGAACCTTATTATCAAAACTCTATGAAAGAAACAACCCTTAAAAAGACCTTATAAACTGTGCTGTCTATCAGAGACTCTGATACTAGCCATGCAGCTGAACTTGGCCAGACTGTTCTGCTGGGGTTGACTCTTTGCCTTTACTGAGCTCTGCTGATTCCAGTGATCTTGCTTCTGAACTCAGGGTCTTCTTCATGAAGGCTGGTGTCACACGTCTCTGCCACTGTCACTGTATCATTGCTTGGTGGTTGAGTCTTTACTGGGGGAGGGGGTGGCCTCCAGGTGTCTCTTTTATTTCCCCCGCTTTTCACCCTTCTGGAAGGTTCTCTGGCTTCCAGCCAATGAGGTTCCCCAGTGGGCTTTGCAGCACCCAATGGGATTGCCAATTCCATATATGGAAGACACAAGGAGCACCCTAGGTGTCCGCCCCCAGATGCGCTGAGTGCACATAGTTCTTTCCATATATGATAATGGAGGTGCGGTGAGTCAGGCTGATACTGGCAAATACACAAGACATTCGGTCAGGGTCGAGCACTTCCAGTCCCAGCTTCCAGGACAAGTCCAGCTGTGTCTTTGTTCACTTCTGACCTGAGTTTAAACTTGGCCTATCCCAATTCCCGTCAGGCTCTTGGTTGCTGTTTAGTTTAGATTGACCAGTTCTGTATCCGGCCTAGCTGTTCAGGCCATTGGCCACTTAGCTACATCCCCTGTCAATTCCTTCCGGTATCTGGAATGTTGGTCCACAGTCACAGTGGGGTTGGACCGTCACATACAGGATTGTAAAACTTCTTGGCGTTTGTACTCTCTGCCTCTATTTATAAATCCCATCAATTTCTGGTTTCAGCATTTACAACCATAGCTTTGTCAGACAATCATTCAACTTGATCATTCATATTATGGAACTCTTATGATTTTGATTTGATTTATTATTGTCACATGTACTAACATATAGTGAAAAGTATTGTTTCTTGTGTGCTATACAGACAAAACATACCATTCATAGAGAAGGAAACAAGAGAGTGCAGAATGTAGTGTTACAGTCATAGCTAGGGTATAGAGAAAGATCAACTTAATACAAGGTAGGTCCATTCAAAAGTCTAATAGCAGCAGGGAAGAAGCTGTTCTTGAGTCGGTTGGTACATGACCTCAGAATTTTGTATCTCTTTCCTGAAGGAAGAAAATGGAAGAAAGAATGTCCGGGGTGTGTCTGATTTGCCGAGGCAGCAGGAAGTGTAGAGAGAGTCAATGGATGGGAGGCTGCTTTGTGCGATGGATTGGACTACATTCACTTCATTTTGTAGTTCCTTGCGGTCTTGGGCAGAGCAGGAGCCATACCAAGCTGTGATACAACCAGAAAGAATGCTTTCTATGGTACATCTGTAAAAGTTGGTGAGAGTTGTAGCTGACATGCCAAATTTCCTTCATCTTCTGAGAAAGTAGAGGTGTTGGTGGGCTTTCTTAACTATAGTGTAGGCATGGGGGGGCCAGGACAAGTTGTTGGTGACCTGGACACCTAAAAACTTGAAGCTTCCGACCCTTTCTACTTCATTCTCATTGATGTAGACAGGGGCATGTTCTCCTTTACACCTCCTGAAGCTGATGACAATCTCCTTCATTTTATTGACATTGAGGAAGAGATTATTGTTGCCACACCAGATTCTCTATCTCATTCCTGTACTCTAGCTCATGAGGAGGCGATGGCCTAGTTGTACTTTCACTCAACTGTTAAGCCAGAAGCTTAGCTAATGTTCTGGGAATCCGAGTTTGAATCCCGCCACGGCAGATGGTGGAATTTGAATTCAATAAAAACCTGGAATTAAGAATCTACTGATGATCAAGTAATCGTTGTCGATTGTCGGAAAATCCCATTTGGTTCACTTCAGGGAAGGAAATCTGCCATCCTTATCTGGTCTGGCCTACATGTGGCTCCAGAGCCACAATGATGTGGTTGACTCTCAACTGCCCTCCAGGGGCAGTAAGGGATGGGCAATAAATGCTGGCTCAGCCAGTGACGCCCATGTCTCATGAGTGAATATAAAGAACTAGCTGTGCTTCTTTGAATCTGGACCTAAGCAACATCCACAAGACTTGAACCTCACCAGCACCTCAACCCTATGTACAAATGAGAATATCTTGAACTAATAGTGACATTTCCAATTGCTACATGACCAAGTTTTACTTCCAAGTTTAAAAGTGGCAAAAACATTTCAGTAGACATAGTATTTCTATCCATGTTGCTGGGTTTTGTTTACAGAGAAATTATTCTTTGTATTGAGCGATAAAAACTTTCTTGTTCTAAATTGAAACTACCCACTGTTACTAATGCCCAGCATGGAATATAAGACAAGAAATTGCTGCTGGGTATCTGGAAAAAAAACCCAGAAAATGTTAGAAACACTCAGCAGGCCAGCCAGCATCTGTGGAGAGAGAAACAGAGCTGACAATTCACGTCTACAATCTGTTCTGATCAAGGATCACTGATCCCTGTTTCTGACTGATGCCAAGAATATCCAACACGGGGTAGCGCACTGGCACAGTGGTTAGCACTGCTGCTTCACAGCGCCAGGGCCCAGATTTGATCCCCAGCTTGGGCCACTCTCTGTGTGGAGTTTGCACATTCTCCCTGTGTCTGCATGAGTTTACTCTGGGTGCTCTGGTTTCCTCCCACAGTCAGAAAGACGTGCTGGCTAGGTGCATTGACCATGCTAAATTCTCCTAGTTACCACACCGCCGGAGTGTGGTGACGAGGAGATTTTCACAGTAACTTCATTGCAGTGTTAATGTGAGCCTACTTGTGACACTAACAAATAAACTTCAAAACATTCTGTTTGGTATTGGAGCAAAAATGACCCCTTTCGCCAGCCCTCCAATAATCAATCTGGCTCTTGTGAGCCTCTCATTCCCCTTCAGCAAGAAACACAGCAGCAGCTGCCTGAGAGCTGGTTTGACTCACATTAAATATGGATTGTAAAATAAAACAGTAATGTACAAAGGAAATGTAAATAACGTCATTAATGCCCACGCAATAAATTGATAATTGGAAATGAGTAATTAATAAAAGTGACCATTAAAAAGTGTCAAGCAGCAAAGCCAACTAATGAAACCCTTTTTGACTTTTCACAGAGCTCGAGAGAGAGATGGGCTGGACTTCAGGTCTTGATCACCAGGGAAGGGGGTGGGGAGCTGGGACAAGCTTCAGGGCACACACATTCACACATACACAGACACACACACACACACATATATATATATATATATACACACATACACACACTCACATATACGTACACACACTCACATATACGTACACACACTCACATATACGTACACACATACGCACACATACACGCATACATACGCACATGTATGTACACACATATACACACACACGCACACACATACACACACATATGCACACACATATACACACACACGCACACACATACACACACACATATACACACACACGCACACACATACACACACACATATACACACACACGCACACACATACACACACACATATGCACACACATATACACACACACGCACACACATACACACACACATATGCACACACATATACACACACACGCACACACACGCACACACACACATATATATATATACACACACAAACACACACTTCCTCACATGCACTCTCATATTTACTCATCTTCATACTCTCCTCACACTTATTGTCATATCCAGTCTCACTCACTTTCTCATATTTAGCTTTACACTCACTCACACATGCACTCTCACTCACTTTAACATTCACTCCCATATTTACTCATCCTCATACCCATCCTGACACTCACTCACTCTCACACTCACTCTTGCACTCACTCAGTCTCTTGCTCACTCAGTCTCACACTCACTCACCCTCACGCTCACTCTTGCGCTCACTCACTCTCACGCTCAGTCACTCTCACATTCATTCACTCACACTCTCGGGCTCACGCTTCATGGGCCCAGGAGATCTGGAAATGTTCTCGCCGAGGAAGAGCTTAGGATGGCTGTGAAGGTGGCAAGATGTGCTTCCTCCGTAGTCGGAGAGACTAGGACCTGAGGGCACAGCCTCGGGTTAAAGGGATGACACTTTACAAGTGAGATGAGGGGAATTTCTTCAGCCAGAGGGGTTGTGAATCTGTGGAATTCATTGCCACAGAAGGCTGTGGAGGCCAGGTCATTGAGTGTCTTTAAGACAGAGACAGATAGGGTCTTGATTAATAAGAGAATCAAAGACTACAGGGTAAAGGTGGGAGATTGGGGCTAAGAAACTTATCAGCCATGGCAGAGCAGAGTTGATGGGCTGAATGGCCTTAATTACCATCTCATCTGAATCACAGCCTCACTGACAAAGCAGTGCTTGCTCTTTACTGCTCGGAGCAGGCAGCTTAACTCTGTGGGTCACTCCTGCTGAATGGCCCAGATCTCCCAGTATGCAGATGGTCGGAGGCTGGATGTGCCCTGCTACAGGTGCTATGGGACCCCTCAGAATTTCCATGCACTGACTCTGTGGGGATTACCCTGGAGGTTATTCCCTTGTTCTCCTGAAAATCCTCAAATTCAGAATCGGAGGTTTTGGATGGTTCGAGAGTTACTCACAGTTTACACTTCCTGCTGTCTTGGAACAGCAGCCAGCATAATAAAGGACCCCACGCACCCTGGACGTTCTCTCTTCCGCCTTCCTCCTTCAGGAAAAAGATACAAAAGTCTGAGGACACGTACCAACCGACTCAAGGACAGCTTCTTCCCTGCTGCCATCCGACCTTTGAATAGACCCACCTCGCATTAAGTTGATCTTTCTCTACACCCGGGCTATGACTGTAACACTACATTCTGCACTCTCTCGTTTCCTTCTCTATGAACAGTATGCTTTGTCTGTATAACAGGCAAGAAACAATACTTTTCACTGTACGTTAATACATGTGACAATAATAAATCAGATCAAATCAAAAATTTATCCAGGGTTTATTAGACAGGAAAAACTAACTCCCCAGTCCAATTACTCATATTGACTCCTGAACAATCACACAGGCCCCCCAGTCAGTGACACTGACTTCACCAGAATCCCCTTCAATCTCCAAACTCCTGACCATATTGCTGACCCCTGAATCCCCTCCAACCCTCTGATTTGTCGGACCCAACCTGGCTAGCCCACCACTTGACTGCTGTCCGACCTGACCCGACCCCACCACTTGGCTCCCCCCCCATGACCCCTGACTTCTCTCCATTCCCCCCTCCTGCCCAATCCCTGGCCCAACTTGACAGACCAGCCCCTCACCCGAGAAATCCACCTGACCCAATTCAACGACATGGTGGCGCAGTGGTTAGCACTGCTGCCTCACAGCTCCAGGATTCGATTCCAGCCTTGGGTCACTGTCTGTGCAGAGCTTGCACATTCTCCTCGTGTCTGCGTCAGTTTCCTCCGGGTGCTCTGGTTTCCTCCCACAGTCCAAAAGATGTGTGGGTTAGGTTAATTGGCCGTGCTAAAATTGCCCTTAGTGTCCTGAGGTGTGTCGGTTAGACGGATTAGTGAGTAAATATGTAGGGAAATGGAGGGAAGTCCTGGGTGGGATTGTGGTTGGTGCCGACTCGATGGGCCGAATGGCCTCTTTCTGTACTGTAGGGTTTCTATGATGCTATGATTCACACTGCCAGGGACCTGGGTTCAATTCTGGCCTTGGGTCACTGTCTGTGTGGAGTTTGCACGTTCTCCCCGTGTCTGCGTGGGTTTTCTCCGGGTCCTCCGGTTTCCTCCCACACTCCAAAGATGTGTTGGTTGGGTTGATTGGCCATGTTAAATTGCCTCAGGGGGATTAGCAGGGTAAATATGTGGGAATAGGGCCTGGGTGGGATTGTTGTCAGTACAGGTTCGATGGGCCAAGTGGCCTCCTTCTGTACTGTAGGGACTCTATGATACCCCAGAACTGCCGATCTGTTTACCCACCTGTTCCCCTGCCACCCTAAGCATTTACCACACTACCTACTTGCCACCCTATCACTTCACCCAGCTGACAATGCAGAGATTAAAAAAGTGATGGATCAAACATAGGGGAAAACAGGCAGTAACTTTGCAAGTGTTAGCTCTCAGTCAGTGAGCAGAACTTGTTAAATTTGATTTGGGGGGTAGATTTGTGACGAATCATCAATTGTGAGTTATCTAATAAACCATTTGGTTGCCATTAGACTTAACCTTCAGGCAAGACGGAACAGTTCGGATACATACATACTCACATCCAAATTACAAACAAGTGTAGGCCACTTGGCCCCTCGAGCCTGACCTGCCAATGGTAAATTCAAAAGATTTCTTGACAATAAAAAATTAGAAAGGTAACAAGTTAAAAAGCAAAAGGAGAAAGTTTAACTTAACATGAGTAAACAGACTTCTCTCAACTTCCTTGTGTGATCAGGCTGAAGGCATAAAGTGTTGATAATCCTCTGGTCACTCAATGTGTGGATAACATTGAGATGGCATGGTGGCACAGTGGTTAGCACTGCTGCCTCACAGCGCCAGGGGCCCAGGTTCAAATCCGGCTTGGGCCATTGTCTGTGTCGAGTCTGCACGTTCTGCCCATGTCTGCGTGGGTTTCAAACAACAAAGAAAATTACAGCACAGGAAGAGGCCGTTCACCCTCCAAGCCTGCACTGACCATGCTGCTGGACTGAACTAAAACCCCCTCCCCTTCCGGGGACCATATCCCTCGATTCCCATCCTATTCATGTATTTGTCAAGATGCCCCTTAAAAGTCACTATCGTATCCGCTTCCACTATCCCCCCCCCGGCAACGGGTTCCAGGCACCCACTACTCTCTGTGTAAAATATCTACTTCGTACATCTCCCTTAAACCTTGCCCCTCGCAACTTAAACCTGTGCCCCCCAGTAATTGACTTTTCCACCCTGGCAAAAATCTTCTGACTATCCACTCTGTCCATGCCTCTCATAATCTTGTAGACTTCTATCAGGTTGCCCCTCAATGTCCGCCATCCCAGTGAGAACAAACCAAGTTTCTCCGACCTCTCCTCATAGTTAACGCCCTCCCCGTAGCAGGCAACATCCCTGGTAAACCTTTTCTGTACTCTTTCCAAAGACTCCACATCCTTCTGGTGACCAGAACTAAACACTATATTCCAAGTGCGGCCTAACTAAGGTTCTATAAAGCTGCAACATGACTTGCCAATTTTTAAACTCAGTGCCCCGGCCGATGAAGGCAAGCATGCCGGATTCCTCCGGATGCTCCGGTTTCCTCCCACATTCCAAAGACGTGTGGGTTAGGTTGATTGGCTATGATAAATTGCCCCTGAATGTCAAAGGGTTTGGTAAATGCAAAGTAAATGCGTGGGATTATGGAGATAGGACTGGATGGGATTGTTTTCATTGCAGGCTCGAGGGCCTAGGGATTCTATGATTCTAAGAAGGTGCAAACCACATTGCTTCCCGAAGACTTCACGTTATCCCTCAGCTCATGTTTTCTTATCTCGAATTAACCTAAATGTTGAACAATTGGTTAACTTAACCTTCTTTGCCGATTTATAATTGGTACTTGACACTGAAGAGCCTCTCCTCATAAGCAATACAATGGGGCTACTAAAAATGTTTTACAGCCGAATAATGCTTCATTCATTACCCATCTTACTGCAACTTCCCAAGGTCATGAAGGCTTGGGTTTCAGCACGCCTTATCTTTCCAGACTGGTTTGAGAGACACGTTCTACAATTAGTATATTCAGAAGTAAAATTGTGTTTTTAATTAAAATTGTGTTAGATTCTTGTAACAATGCAAGTTCTGTTACAGATTAAATTACCGGCCTTACTAATACATCTATTGATTAAATACTTACTCTTTAGCTGAGTCACAATAGAGGCTCACTAAACTGGCTGGTTTCCAATAACACACTAACCGGTTAGCTGTTCAAGTATTTTATAGATTAGTTCAAAGTGGCTTTGCTTGCTGCACTAAATAACTTATTGGGCGGGATTTCCCAGCCACACTTTTCCGGATAATTCCGCCCACGGTCAACGGACTGTCCCACACTCTGCCCTTCACCCGCTCCAATTCCTGTGGTGGGTGGGATGGTAAAATTCCGGCAATTGAATCTGTCTGCAAAATGGTCACATGGCGAGTATTAATTTTAAAACTACCAACGTATATCGCGAACCCCACTCCAGGATTTGAAGAACATAGGATAAAAGCAATTTTCTGTGGACGCTGGAATCTGAACCAACAACATGTAAACACTTATCATTTAAATCATTTTCTTTATTCGTTCTTGGAATGTGGGTGTTGCTGGGTAGATTTATTGCCCATCCCTAATTGCCCTTTAGGAGGTGGTGGTGAGCTGCCGCCTTGAACTGCTGCAGTGCGTGTGGGGTAGGTACACCCACAGTGCTGTTAGGGAGGAGGTTCCAGGGTTTTGACCCAGTGACAGCAAAGGAACAACGATATATTTCCAACTCAGACGGTGAGTGACGTGGAGGGGAACGTGCAGGCGTTGGTATTCCCAAACGCCTGTTGCCTTTGTCCTCCTAGGTGGTGGAGGTCATGGGTTTGGAAGGTGCTCTCTGAGGATCCTTGGTCAGGCGCTGCAGTGATTTTGTAGAAGGTGCAATTGCTGCCGCTGTGGTGGAGGGAGTCAATACTTTAGGTGGTGATGGGGTGGTCAATCTGGTTTTGGCTGCTTGTGGGATCTTGCTGTGCACAAATTGGCTGACGTATCTCCTTCATTGCAGCCGTGTCTGCGGCTCCGAAGGAGATTGTTGGTTACGAAATGTTGAAGGAGGACTGTGGTTGTGAAAGACGTCCCGCTTAAGCTCCTTTCGAGATGATTTACCGGGTTATATTCAATGCACATTCTTACTTGAGTTCGGATTTCTGCCCAGAGTCCTGCAAAGTTATGACGTCGGGGCAGGAAATTTCAATGTCGAAGGGTGAATTTCATGTGACGTGCTGTGAAATTGAACATGGGCTGCAATGTAATGCTGAATGTTGTATCTCCTGAGGCCCCACTTTGAACAATATTATTTTAATGAGGACAGCTGCTGTTGCGAAATGCCACTGATGATATTTGTTAATTTTGATTTTTTTTTAGAAACTGGTGGTTTAGTATTTCAATACAGCGTTTAGTGTGGCATTCAGCCAAGGAGAACAAGAAGGTACGCACAACACCTGGTGTGATAATGCGATCTCAGATAGGACAGCGATAATCAGTTTCAGTGTCACATGCAAAACTTACAGAAAGAAAGTCTGTTGATTGTGTACTGGTTGAGTTACAAGATTGGTAATCTGAAGTAATCCAGTATACATGATTTCCTTTGGTAAAGGAATTAGGAGCAGAAGCAGGCAAATTCAGCTCTGCCATTTAATCAGATCATGGCTGATCTCTTCCTGGTCTCAAATCCACCCCCTCACCTGTTCCCCATTTCCCTTTAACCCATTTTTTGAAATCAGAAACATATTTACCTCCTGTATTTAGATGATTGATGAGGGTAGGGCAGTGGATGTTGCCTGCATGGACTTCAGTAAGGCCTTTGACAAGGTTCCTCATGGTTGCAGAGGGTAAAATCGCATGGGATCAGAGGTGAGCCGGCAAGGTGGATACAGAAGTAGCTCGGTCGTAGAAGACAGAGGGTAGCAGTGGAAGGATGCGTTTCTGAATGGAGGGCTGTGACAAGTGGCATTCCTCAGGGACCAGTGCTGGGACCTTTGCTGTTTGTAACTGATTTGGAGGAAAATGTAACTGGTTTGATTAGTAAGTTTGTAGATTTGCAGAGAGCAATGAGGACCATCAGAGGATATTGAGACGTATAAGATGATGAATGGGATGGATAGGATAGAGGTGGAAAGACTCTTCCCGCTCAAAAAAGACAGTAGGACTAGGGGGCACAGCCTCAAGATAAAGGGGGGGCGGTTCAGAACGGAGTTGAGGAGGAACTTCTTCACTCAAAGGGTGGTGAATCTCTGGAATTCTCTGCCCGTTGAAGTGGTGGAGGCTGCCTCGCTAAATATTTTTAAGAAGCGGGTTGATGGGTTTTTGATAAGAGAGGGGATTAAGGGTTATGGGGAGAGGGCGGGAAAGTGGAACTGAGCCACGACAGATCAGCCATGATCTTATTGAATGGCGGGGCAGGCTCGAAGGGCCAGATGGCCTACTCCTGCTCCTATTTCTTATGTTCTTATGTTCTTATATAGATCAGTTAGAGGCTTGGGTGGAGAGATGGCAGATGGAGTTTAATCCAGACAAAGGTGAGGTACTGCATTTTGGAAGGTCTAACACAGATAGGAAATATACAGTAAATGGCAGACCCCTTAAGAGTATTGATAGGCAAAAGGATCTGGGTGTACAGGTACACTGGTCACCTGCAATGCAGGTGGACAAGGTAGTCAGGAAGGCATATGGCATGCTTGCCTTCATCGGCTGGGGCATTGAGTTTAAAAATTGGCAAGTCATGTTGCAGCGTTATAGAACCTTAAGTTCGCCCGCACTTGGAATATAGTGTTCAATTCTGCTCTCCACACTATCAGAAAGATGTGGAGGCTTTGGAGAGGATACAGAAAAGATTTACCAGGATGTTGCTTGGTAGGGGGAGGGCATTAGCTATGAGGAGAAGTTGGAGAAACTTGGTTTCTCCCTCACTGGAATGATGGAGGTTGAGGGGCAACGTGATAGAAGTCTACAAGATTATGAAGGGCATGGACAGAGTGGATAGTCAGAAGCTTTTTCCCAGGGTGGAAGAGTCAATTACTAGACGGCATAGGTTTAAGTTGTGAGGGGTAAGGATTAAATGGCATGTACAAGGTGAGTTTTTTACACAGAGGATGGTGGGTGCCTGGAACTCTCTGCCAGGGGAGGTAGTGGAAGCAGATATAATAGTGAGTTTTAAGGGACGTCTTGACAAATACATGAATAGGATGGGAATGGAGGGATATCGTCGCCAGAAAGTAGGAGGTTTTAATTTAGCATGATCGGGGCAGGCTTGGAGAGCCAAAGGACCTGTTCCTGTGCTGTAATTTTCTTTGTCCTTGAAACCATTTAATTATTCAGACTCTACTGCGCTATGGGGCAGCAAGTTCCACAAATTCACCACCTATCTATAATTTCCATCTAGAAGGACGAGGGCAGCAGATGCAAGGGGACACCATCTCCTGCAAGTTCCCCTCCGAGCTATATACTCTCTGACTTAGAAATATATTGCCGTTCCTTCACTGTCGCTGGGTCAAAATCCTGGAATTCGCTCCCTTACAGCCTAACAGCACTGTGGGTGTACCTACACTTCAGAGACTGCAGCAGTTCAAGAAGGTAGCTCACCACCACCTTCACAGGGGCAATTAGAGACGGGTAATAAATGCTGGTGTAGCCAGCAACGCCCACATCCCGTGAGATATTAAAACAAAATCCCCAGTTATTTGGGAATATTAATTTGGTTTATAAAAATAAATGAGTCTGGAAATAAATGAGTCTATTAAAAATGACCACAAATTTATTGCTGGATTGTATAAACCCTGAATGGTTCACTACCGACTTTTACAGAAGAAAAGGCCTGATCTACACACGGAGTAGCGAATGACAGAACAGAAGAAACAGTTTAACAAGAACAATTTATATTTTTATAGTGCATTTACCATGCTGGGTTGTCCCAAAGTGTTTCACAACAGTGTTGTAAAATAATGCACGACTCGGAACCACATGAGGGAAAAAGACAAGTGACCATAGCTAAATCGAAGAAGTAGGTTTTAAAAAGTATCTTAAAGGAAGAAAGAGAGGTGTAGGGAAGATATTTCAGAATATAGAGCACAATAAGAAGTCTCACAGCATTAGGTGAAAGCCCAACAGGTTTATTTGGTAGCACAAGCTCTGGAGTGCTGCTCCTTCATCAGGTGAGTGGCGAGTTGCGTTCACAAGCAGGGCATATATAGACACAAACTCAATTGCAAAATAATGGTTCAAATGCGAATCTTCACAGGTAATCAGATCTTTACAGACAACGCACGTGGAGAGAGGGACAATCACAGGTTAAAGAGGTGTGAATTGTCTCAAGTCAGGACAGTTAGTGAGATTTTGTAAGCCCAGGCAAATCGTAGGGGTTACAGATAGTGTGACATGAGCCCAAAATCCTGGATGAGGCTGGCCTCACGTGTGCGGGACTTGGCTATACTGATAGCCAGGCAGGAGTGCTCTCTTCCTGTCGGGGAACACTTCAGCAGTCAAGGACATTCAGCCTCCGATCTTCAGGTAAGCGCTCTCCAAGGCAGCCTTCAAGGCACACAAGCGGAATCGCCAAACAGAAACTGATAGCCAAGTTCCACACACATGAGGACGGCCTCAACCGGGACCTTGGGCTCATGTCACACTATCTGTAACCCCCATGACTTGCCTGGGCTTGAAAAATCTCACTAACTATCCTGGCTTGAGACAATACACACCGCTTTAATCTATGCTTAACCCTCTCTCCATTTGCACTATCTATACCTGTAAAGATTCGATTACCTGTTAAGACTTGCATGCCAACAATTATTTTGCAATGGAGTCTGTGTCTATATATGCTCTGTTTGTGAACCTGACTCACCACTCACCTGATGAAGGAGCAGTGCTTCCAAATAAACCTGTTGGACTTTAACCTGGTGTTGTGAGACTTCTTACTGTGCTCAACTCAGTCCAATGCTAGAATGTCCACATCAGAATATAGAATCTAGGCAACTATAACCATGGCAACCAAAGGTGTATAGTAAACTACCACAAACATCAATGAGACAATGACAAGGTACAAAGAGCAAGAAAATGCAAGCTGTTTTTGAGATGTTGATTGAAGGACAAATATTGGCCAGGACACCAGGGATAACAGTTGATGAGCCGCACTCATCCAGACAAGTGGAGAGTCATCGAATTCAACAACCTCAGATGATTAGCTCTACCCCACCTCTATTACTTTGTTTTCATTCTACTTGGTTTCAAAGTGTTCTCTACTTTTTGTTTCTTTATTTTCTTTCTTTATTTTGCTTCCTACCTCATTCTTTCCCCCTGTTTTATATATCTATTTTCCCCAGTTTCCTTACCTTTTCCCCCTTTGTTTCCCTTTTTCCCCTTTTATCTCTCTCCCACCTATCTCCCACCTCCCCCACATCTTCACCTGTCATTGTTCACCCTCTGATTTCAGTTTCTCTGCCGTTTGACCATTCACACCTTCTATTCTCTTGATGGACTGCCATTAGCAGCCTTTCCCCTTGTTGACTCTTCTTTCATTTCTTCACCCTGTACTATAAATACCGATAGTAGTCATGATGTGGATATGCCGGCATTGGACTGGGGTGAACACAGTAAAAAGTCTGACAACACCAGGTTTAAGTCCAACCGATTTATTTGATAGTAATAAATCGGTTGGACTCAAACCTGGTGTTGTCAGACTTTTTACTATAAATATCGCCCATTTTCTATGCCTTTTAGCTTTGACAAAGGGTCATCTGGACTCGGAACGTCAGCTCTTTTCTCTTCTTACAGATGCTGCCAGACCTGCTGAGATTTTACAGCATTTTCTCTTTTGCTTCCAGATTCCAGCATCCACAGAAATTTGCTTTTATCAAGTGGAGAGTATTCCATTACAGTCCTGACTTGTGCCTTGTAGGTGGTGGACAGGCATGGAACTCAGGAGGCGAGTGACTCTCTGTCTGTATTAACTGCAGTATTTATATGGACGTTGATAATGGGGATTCAATGGTGGTAACGCTGTTGAATGTGAGGAGGGTGATGGCTTGATTCTCTCTTTTTGGAAATGATCACTGGCAGGAGTTTTTGTGTTGAATTCTACCTCGCAGCCTTCAGCCCAAGCCCATGGCCCGGGTCTTGCTCCGTGTAGGAACGAAGTATTTCCGTATCTGAAGAGTTGTGAATGGTTCTGAACACAGCGTAATCATCAGAGAACATTCCCAGTCCTGGCCTCATGTTGGAAGGAAGGTCATTGATGAAACAGGTGAAGATGGAGGGGCCTAGGACATACCCCTGTGGAACTCCTACAATGATGTCTGGGATGAACGTTTCCAAAAATCACAGCCATCTTCCTTTGTGCCAGTTATGACTCCAGTCAGTGGAGAGTTTACCCCATGATTATTACTGACTTCAGATTTATTTGAATTCTTCGATGCCACACTTGGTCAAATACGGCCTCGATTTCAAGGGCAGTCACTCTCACCTCCCCTTCAGATTTCAGCTCTTTTGGACCAAGGTCGCAATGAGGTCAGGGGCTGAGTGACCCTGGCCGAACCCAAACTGAGCATCAGTCAGCAGGTTAATGCTGAGTAAGAACCATTTGACACACTGTCGAATATAACGCTTCACACCACTTTGGTGATGATTGAGAGAAGATTGATTGGGAGGTACTGGATTAGTCTTGCCTCTTTAGGACAGGACATACCTGGGCAATTTTCCATATGTTTATGGAGATTCCAGTGTTGCAGCTGCACTGGAACAGCCTGGCTAAGATCACGGCTAAATTTGGAGCTCAGGTTTACAGTACTACTGCCAGGATGGCGTCAAAGCCTTCAGGCCTCGTAGTAAACAGTGCCTTTGGCTGTTTCTTGATATCACTTGAGGTGAACGAAATTGATTGAAATCTGGCATCCCACATGCTGAGATCACCCTAAATGACTGGATGTGGCTGAACTGCTGAACACTGACCTGATCTGTTGGTTGCGGAATCTCAGATCTCATGTCTATCAGATGGTGCTCCTACTTTGTGGCCAAATTCCCCTCCAACTCAATTTTCAAGTTTGCTGATGACACCACCACAGTGGGTCGGATCTCAAACAATAACAAGACAGAGTACAGGAAAGAGATAGAAAATCTGGTGAACTGGTGCGATGACAATAATCTCTCTCTCAATGTCAACGAAGCGAAGGTGATAGTCATCGACTTCAGGAAGCGTAGTTGAGGGCAAGCTCCTGTCTAACATCAACAGGGACAAAGTGGAAATAGTCAAGAGCTTCAAGTTCTTAGGTGTCCAGATCACCAATAACCTGTCCTAGTCCCTCCTTGCCGATGCTATAATTAAGAAAACCCACCAATGCCTCTACTTTCTCAGAGACTAAGGAAATTTGACATGCCCGCTCCGAATCTCATCAACTTTTACATGTGCACCATAGGAAGCATTCTTTCTGGTTGTATCACAGCTTGGTATGGCTCTTGCTCTATCCAAGACTGCAAGAAACTACAAAGGGTCATGAATGAAACCCAGCCCATCACTCAAACCAGCCCCCCCACCCACTGACACTGTTCACACGCTGGAAAACAGACCGGAAAAGCAGCCAGCATAATTAAGGACCCCACACACCCCGGACATTCTCTCTTCCATGTTCTTCCAACGGGAAAAGGATACAAAAGTCTGAGGTCACGTACCAACTAACTCAAAAACAGCTTCTTCCCTGCTGCGGTCAGACTTTTGAATGGACCTACCTCACATTAAGTTGATCTTTCTCTACCCTAGCTATGCCTGTACCACAACACTCTGCACTCTTTCCTTTCCTTCTCTACATACGGTATACTTCGTCTGTATAGCACGCGAGAAACAATATTTTTCACTGTTTGATAATAATAAATCAAGCCAAATCAAATCAAAACTTTCTAGAATGCACGTGGTCCTTTGCTGCAGCGTTATTAAGTTGGTACCTACTTTTACATATGCCAGGTGCTGCTCCTCTCGTACCCTCCTGTACTCCTCATTAAACCAGAGTAGATTCCCTATTTTGATGGTAATGGTAAAGTGGGGGATATGCTGGGCCATGAGCTTACAGATTGTGATTGAATACAATTCTCCTGTGGCCGACAGCCCACAGAAGCTCACGAATCTCCAGCTTTGAACTGTTCTGAATCTATCCCATTTAGCACAGTGGTGATGTTATAAAATATGTTCGACAGTTCCTTACTATGAAGGTGGGAGTTGTCTCCACAATGGCTACAGCAACTTGGGATAAAGCTATTTTAGATCTAGTAATAAGGCAGTTTAATTAGTGAAAAAGATAAGGCAACAATCTTCACCCAGATGTCTGATGTCAGCAGGAAAGAAGCTGTTCTTGAGTCTGTTGGTACGTGACATGCTGTGAGCCTCTATGACTCTCTGTGTTGAGTGCACGATCAGCCTCTATTGGATGTTCCCAGCATTACAGATATCTGGCTTCAGTCAACTTGATTCACTCCATGTGGTATAAAAATTAGCATAGTCCCAGATGACCCCTGATCCCTTTGAAGTGTGGGAGGAAACCGGAGCACCTGGAGGAAACCCATGCAGACACAGGCAGGACATGCAAACTCCATTTAAACAGTCACTGAGGCTGGAATTGAAACTGGGGTCCCTGGCGCTGTGAGGCAGCAGTGCTAACCACTGTATCACCACGCCACTCCTATACCGCTATCCTTTTTTATGAAGACAAACACAGGCTGAAAATATTATCTCCCGTGAATGTTCTGTCTTTGGCATTTTCCTTCCAACTATTAACAAACTCTGTTGCTCCTTTCAAGAATATTTTAGAATGAAGAGTCCAATTTATGATGTTTACAGGTAATTGCTTTACACACTGTTACTACATTCTCTTTCGAGTGCATTTTATTCAACATTATCCAATCATTAAAACGATTGTGTCAACGCCTGCATGAAAATAATGGGCACCGCAGTTCACTGATTGAAAATTCTATTCTTTAATTCTCTCTTTTAACTTTTCTAAAACAAAAAATTATTGGCCAAGATTCTCCACTCTTACCTTCCCAGTAAGACAGACCTGTGTTTATGTAGCAACATTCACAACCTCAGGAAACTCCAATAGTCTTGAAAGCTGATGAGTTTGAAGTATATGAAACATAACCACTGTCGTATTTTGATTGAACTTGATTTGATTTATTATTGTCTCATGTATTAGCAGACAGTGAAAAGTATTGTTTCTTGTGCGCTAAGGAAATTTGACATGTCCGCTCCGAATCTCACCAACTTTTACATGTCCACTTTGTCCCTGTTGATGTTAGACAGGGGCTTGCCCTCAACTACGCTTCCTGAAGTCGATGACTATCACCTTCGCTTTGTTGACATTGAGAGAGAAATTATTGTCATCGCACCAGTTCACCAGATTCTCTATCTCTTTCCTGTACTCTGTCTCGTTCATAGAGAAGGAAATGAGGAATGTAGTGTTGCAATCATAGCTAGGCTGTAGAGAAAGATCAACTTTGTGCAAGGCAGGTCCATTCAAAAGTCTGATGACTGCAGGGAAGAAGCTGTTCTTGAGTCAGTTGGTACGTGTAGGCAGTGTCAATGGATGAAGACTGTTTTGAGTGGTGGACTGGCCTTCGTTCATGACCCTTTGTAGTTTCTTGCAGTCTTGGGCACAGCAGGAGCCATGCTAAAGCTGTGATACAACCAGAAAGAATGCTTTCTTTGGTGCATCAGTAGAAGTTGGTGAGAGATGTAGCTGACATGCTAAATTTCCTTCGTCTTCTGAGAAAGTAGAGGCGTTCTAGGAAATTTTATTTTAGGGAATAGGACAGCTAATTTGTACATAGTAAGATCCCATAATCAACAATGAAATAATGACCTGGCCATCTTTTTGTTAATGATTTAGCCTGAGGCATCAGTATTAACCAAGACACACTGGGGCAAACTTCTCTGCTCCTCTTCCAGTCATGGTCTTGGTTTAACGTCTCATTCAAGAGACTACTTTTGTAACACCCTAACTATGTCAGGGGTTGTGGGTTTTAAACTAAAAGGCAAAGATGTTGGGGGGTGATTCTCCTAAAAAAACTAAGTGCCGAATTTGTGTGAAATCTGGGGTAATTCCTGCCAATTTTTTTGTTGTGATTTTCAGAACAAATTCTCTCTGAAAATCTGTACCAGGGCTTATTCCCGTCCAAGAGGCTGGCAGCATAGCGCTGAGGGTGCCACTGCGCATGTGCTGATCTACCAGAATGGGAATGGCGCGTGCACTGTGGCCCACATTGCTGTCCTCCCGATCGCTGACCAACCCTGTGATCCTGCATCTCTAGCACTTTGACCCCCCCCCCAAGCGCTGGCCTCTTGGATCTCTCTGGGCAAGCCTCCCCAGTCTCCCACCCCCGGCCAGCCACGATCCCCCCAACCCCCCTTCCTCTGGCTGTCCTGACACTCCCTGGCACACCCCACCCCCCCTGTCCTGGATGGCCAGCCCCAATCACCCATTTCCTTCCTCTGCCACCGATCCACCAATCCTGAATGCGGAATGGCAGTCGTTCCCCCTACCCCCACTGATCACCCCTATAGGCTCCTCCTCCAACAGAAACATGCCCTATGACAATGCCCCTTGGACATAGCCACTTTGCCCCTTTGACAGTGCTGGGGGCCAGACTGGCACTGCCCAGTGGCCTCCACCCGCCCCCCCCCCCCCCCCCCCCCCCCCCCCCAACCCCCTTAGCTCCAACTTCCTTGGGGGGGGCTTCAATGGCCTCTCTTCTCTCTAGTGGGGTCGGCTGCCTTTTTCCAATTTATGGGGAGCTGTTGTAAACCCTACTGGACTGAGCTACTCCTGGCATGGCGACGGGGAGGGGGGGGGTGCAATGCTAGTGGCCTGAAGATTTCAGTCCCAGGCCTGCGAATGTGAGGCAAATATCAATTTCAAAATTCAAATCACCTGTACGCGGATTTCCAGTGCGAAGCTGGTTACTCCAAAAAGCTTTGGACAGAGAGGTGTAGAGGCCCAGGAGCCCTGCGAGGAGCCTGTTAAACGGGTTCCACTGATACCTCCCAGCCCCTTGCGCTGCTAGAGTAGCGTAATGGGCTGTGAGAATCGCCCCCATGGTTTGTACATGTAGATTTAAAATAACACCAGATTTATTGTTGGATGTACAGTTGGATTGTTCCCTGTACAGAATAGAAAATGAAACTAAACAGGGGGGCGGTGAAGCACCTCAGTGACATCACTATCAAATCATGTGACTGGTTCATAAAGCAATCATGCAACCACTTAAATATATAACAATTATACCTCTGAGAGTCAGGCGTTCCCTCAGTACTGAGGGAGTGTTAGCCTGGAGTTTGTACTCACAACCATTGCTGTGGGATTTGAATTCAGAAATGTTCTATCGAAGATTGCCACCATGGAGCCATAGCTACCGCTATTAACTAAATTAATAACTGTACTGCATACATAGAAATAGCAAGAGAAACATTGGCCTCTTGCAGAATAGAACAAAGAACAAAGAACAAAGAACAACACAGCACGGGAAACAGGCCCTTCGGCCCAACGAGCCCGCGCCGCCGTCCCACTGTCTCAGTGACCTATTCATGATTTTAGTCTACGCCTAATGTGCGAGGATCAGGGAGGTCCAATTTAGGGACAATTTAGTACCCAATCAATCAGCCTAAAAGCACATCTTTGGGGATGTGGGAGGAAACCGGAGCACCCGGAGGAAACCCACGCAACCACGGGGAGAACGTGCAAACTCCCACAGACACAGGCCCAAATCCATGTGTCCGCACAGTAACAGAGATAGTCTCTGAGCTGTCATGTTGCCCTCGAGATGGTCCAGTTTAAGCACACTAACGACATGAAGCAATAGGCAACTCCCGAAGCAACGTCCAAGAGCAGCCCACTACAACCTGCCGCATGCATGCCCCTTGCTGGACTTAAATGCCTGTGGAGACAAAAAAATTCATTATTAAACAGGCAAAGACTGTAACATCCCTGAGGCAAAACGTATTCCCAAGCCTACAATGTTTAGTAAGGCCTACTATATCCCCCTATATGTAGCCCGCTCATGTGGCTGTCTAAGTGACTCTTAAACAACCCTAGCGTGCCTGCTTCCACCACCTTACTCGGCAGTGCATTCCACACCCCCACTACCCTTTGCGTGAAAAACTGCCCTCTAATATTTGTCTTATACCTAGCCCCCCTCACCCTAAGCCCGTGACCCCTCGTTCTATCCATTTCTAATAGCGGAAAAAGCTTACCACCATTTACTCTATCTGTCCCCTTCATAATCTTATAAACCTCTATTAGATCCCCCCTCAGCCGACGTCTCTCAAGGGAAAACAGCCCAAGTTCATTCAATCTTTCCTCGTAAGACAGCCCTTCCATACCAGGCAGCATCCTGGTAAATCTCCTCTGCACTCTCTCCAGGATCTCTACATCCTTCCGGTAGTACGGCGACCAGAACTGGACGCAGTACTCCAAGTGAATGAATTACGTTGAGCAGCCTTTGACATCTTAAGGTGAGGTAAGAGTTAAATAGTTTCAAGCAACCCTACATTGCGGTTGGTATTTTGACAGAATGGAAATTCTAATTACTTTCAGTTGAATCATTATGTAGGACAATTTCAAGCACTCTTTCAAGCTTCAAGCAAATGAAGCATCACCTACATTAAGTTTGAAAATAGAAAATCTTTACACATGTTTATTTTCCACACAACGGAAGACTTTAATCTGGGATTTCCCAGCAAGTCTTAACAACATTAATTGGTGCTTAGAAATGGGATTTGAATTTTTTCCAGGTAATGGAGGTCAGGTCCCACTTGCCAGTTTTGTCTCCAGTTGGAGGAAGTGTGACACACAGCTGCAGTTATTTGTGGCCATACAGGAGTGGTTTCCAATATGCGAGGGTCCATTGGGTGGTCCATTGGCGAATTCAAAACACAAGTCACTAACAAGAAGGAACTCTTCAAACGCAGACAATAAAAAGGATAACAATACTTACTCCAACTTAGAAATCAACGCGAGGGTTTAATGAAGAAACTTCATTATTCCAAACTTGGGGCCTTGCCCTGGGCCAATCTAATTTCCCCCACAATTCCCAATAGGTTCTCATTTATACTGAGTCAGCTGACCATCACATCATTCTGTGATTGGTTTACTGGGTCAGCTGACCTTTACAGCTTGTTACCATTGGTCACATTAACTCCAATACAACGTTGTCACCGCTTACATTCTAACATGGAGTGCCCTCCAATCAAGACCGTATGGGAGAACAGATCGGAAAGAGTCGTCCCGACCACTTACGTGACGTCGCACACCAGATTGGCCCCTATGCGCACGGCATGAGTTGTCGTGAGTGAGCAATGGCGATGTAATTTTGTAAATCAAAATTTATGCTGCTGTGAAACATACAGCTGCAAGATTGGGTTTTCAATGCTTGCGGGGATGAAAATGAAGCTCAGAACTAGACCTCACCTCATCCCACTACGGTTCCTGTGGCAGGTGGGAAAATTCCACTTTTTATTCCTTGGTTCGTCTCAGCCTGGAGATGGATTGTTGGAGACAGCAGGATGTTCCTGTGCAGTTTTCAGTCTCCCTGATTGTTAAACTCTTGTTCTGATTGCCTTTCATTAATGAATGTACTTTCAGATCCCGAATCTACATGAAACAGCCCTTAAATGCTGACAACTCAACTCTAAAAATATGCCAAGAATTAACTGAAATAAATTAATTTTTTATTAATGTTCATAATATATCGTTGGAAGAGCCTGGGAAGCTGATCAGGACTCAGTGATTCCTTCCTGGAGATACAACCAGGCCTTAATAAAATTGATGAAAGAGTAATTTACTTGTACTTCTTTCAATGAAATAATCCTTATTCACTGTATTTTTTTAACTTAACGATGCCACAGGCATTGCTGGGTTTACCAGCATTTATTACCCATCCCAAATTGCCCTTAACAAAGTGGTGGTGGATTGCATTCTTGCACCACAGCAGTCCATGTGCAGTAGGCACATCCACAGTGCTATTAGGGAGGGAGTTCCAGAATTTTGACCCAGCAACACAAAGGGAATGCCGATATATTTCCAAGTTGAATGCTGGCACATGGTTAGCTCTGCTGCCTCACAGCGCCAGGGAGCCAGTTTCGATTCCCAGCTTGGGTCACTGTATGTGTGGAGTTTGAACGCTATCCCTGTGTCTGCGTGAGTTTACTCCGGGTGTTCCGGTTTCCTCCCACGGTCCGAAAGACGTGCTGGTTAGGTGCATTGGCCATGCTAAATTCTCCCTCGGTGTTTGAGTTATATGGAGGGGCTGGACAGATTGTGAAATTTTTCCCTGAAGCACAGAAGGCTTAGGGATGATCTTATAGAGGTTTATAAAATAATGAGGGGCATGGATCAGCTAAATAGTCAACACCTTTTCCCAAATGTCGGGGAGTCTAAAACTAGAGAACATCGGTTTAAGATGAGAGGGGAGAGAGATAAAAGAGTCCAGAGGGGCAGTTTTTTCACACAGAGGATAGTGAGTATCTGGAACAAGCTGCCAGAGATACTCTTAGAGGTGGGTACAATTTTGTCTTAAGAACATAAGAACATAAGAACATAAGAAATAGGAGCAGGAGTAGGCCATCTAGCCCTTCAAGCCTGCCCCGCCATTCAATAAGATCATGGCTGATCTGTTGTGGCTCAGTTCCACATTCCCGCCCTCTCCCCATAACCCTTAATCCCCTCGCTTATCAAAAACGCATCAACCCGCATCTTAAAAATATTTAGCGAGGCAGCCTCCACCACTTCAACGGGCAGAGAATTCCAGAGATTCACCACCCTTTGAGTGAAGAAGTTCCTCCTCAACGCCGTTCTAAACCGCCCCCCCTCTATCTTGAGGCTGTGCCCCCTAGTCCTACTATCCTTTCTGAGCGGGAAGAGTCTCTCCACCTCTATCCTATCCATCCCATTCATCATCTTATACGTCTCAATGAGATCTCCCCTCATTCTTCTAAACTCTAACGAGTACAAGCCTAGTTTCTTCAGCCTCTCCTCATAGCTCAACCCCCTCAACTCCGGCATCAGCCTAGTAAACCTCCTCTGCACTCCCTCCAAGGCCAAAATATCCTTGCGTAAGTACGGCGCCCAAAACTGCACACAGTACTCCAGCTGCGGCCTCACCAATGCCCTATACAGCCGCAGCAAGACCTCCCTACTTTTATATTCAATCCCCCTCGCGATGAAGGCCAGCATCCCATTCGCCTTCCTGACCACCTGCTGCACCTGCAAGCTGGGTTTTTGCGACTCATGCACAAGGACCCTGAGGTCCCTCTGCACCGTCGCCTGCTGCAGTTTTTCTCCACGTAAGTAATAATCCTTCCTACCATTATTCCTACCAAAGTGGACCACCTCGCACTTGCCAACATTAAATTCCATTTGCCATTTCCTGGCCCATTCGCCCAGCCTATCTAGATCCTTCTGTAGACTCTCCACACCCTCCGCACAATTTGCCGTTCTACCAATTTTGGTGTCATCAGCAAATTTCGACACCCTACACTCAGTTCCCTCCTCCAGATCATCTATATAAATGGTAAATAGCTGAGGCCCCAGCACCGACCCCTGGGGCACTCCACTAGTCACCATCCGCCAATCCGAATAGCACCCATTGACCCCCACTCTCTGCCTCCTATTTGACAACCAATCCTCTATCCACGCTAACACCCTACCCCCAACTCCATGCCCCCTGACCTTCTGCAATAACCTCTAGTGAGGTACCTTGTCAAACGCCTTCTGAAAATCCAGAAAGACCACATCCACCGGCTCTCCTCTATCCACCGCCCTAGACTCATCCTCATAGAACTCCAGTAAATTTGTCAGACACGACTTCCCTTTAACGAAACCATGCTGCATCTGCTCTATCAAGCAATTCCCCTCGAGATGCCTCGCTATTTCCTCCTTGATGACGGATTCTAACGTTTTACCTACAACAGACGTTAAACTAACCGGCCTGTAATTCCCTGCCTTTTGCCTGGCACCCTTCTTAAACAACGGCATAACATTAGCCGTTTTCCAATCTTCCGGCACTTCCCCGGAATCCAGCGACGTCTGGAAAATAACCACCAAGGCATCCACTATCACCTCCGCCATTTCTTTCAGAACCCTCGGATGCATTCCATCCGGTCCTGGCGACTTGTCCACAATCAGCCCCTCCAGTCTGTCTTTAAAAAGCGTTTAGATGGTTACATGGGTAAGATGGATATAGATGGATACGGGGCAAACGCGGGCAATTGGGACGAGCTTAGAGGTTAAAAAAAGGGCAGTATGGACAAGTTGGGCCAAAGGGCTTGTTAACATGCTGTAAACATCTATGACCGTATGACTCTATGACTCTACCCGAATAGGTGCCGGTGCTTGGCAATGAGGGGATTTTCACAGTAACTTCATTGCAGTGTTAATGTAAGCCTAATTGTGACAATAATAAATAAACTTAAACTGAAGTTGGTTTGGTGAGTGATTTGAAGGGAAACCATGTGGTGTTCACATGAGCGTTATTTCAGAGTGGGCCAGAAGATTCCACCATCGGGAAGGGCCCAAAAATCCCCTCCATTGACTTTATTTCTCCCTTTATAGATGCTGCCAGACCTGCTGAGTATTTCTAACCATTTCCTGTTGATATTTTGGATTTCCGCACCAGTGGTGTTTTGTTTGTATATTAACCTACAATCCATGGAATCCTATCTGGAAGTGAATGAGCAGGTTCTTCAGTCTTAAGTGTCACTGGGCAAAACATCAAAAGAATTCAATTATTCTCCTATTTTTGGTTCGGAAGACAATTTGATTTTGTTTGGCAAAACCCACGCAGGATGTGTAAGGGGAGAGAAAGTAAATTTAAGACAATTCCTAGCCTCCAGTGAAAGATTGATCAGGATAAGTTGTTTTCTGCCAGAATTCCTTAGTGCGTGTTACACATCCATTTCATTCTGCTGGTCTCTTCACTCACGCTATAATTAAGGTTCAACGCCCGTGAAGGCACTTTAAGTAAGTTGAGATCCAGCGCAAGCAGCCCAGCCTAATTTCACATTTCTGTTGCAGGGGTCTCTAGACGATTTGAATTCGCTGGTGTTTTTTTTTACCCAGGATCTGTCACGCTGCCAAGTCTCGGAGCTGACAGCTGCGAGGAAACTGTCTCTATGCACAGCCCTTGCAATTAGCCTTGGCACCATTTCCATCAGTTAATTAGATTTTAAATATTTACGAGGACTTTTGCTTAAAATTGGCTGGTTATTGATTACTGTGTGTCGGCGTGAGGAACACAGGCCTATTTTATCAGGTGCTCTGCGCCTCCTTTTTGTCTTTACGCTCCTGCGTTGCACAACAGAAAGCACATTCTTTCTAAGAACCTTTTATTTTATTCATTGATGTGGTCACCGCTGGCAGCACTGCTCCCTCACAGTGCCAGTGATACGGGTTCAGGAAAGTTAACCTAACACCCATCATTGGAAAACGCTGGAATCCATTCTTCTGGAAGTGGTAGCAGAATATTTCTAAAACCGTAAATCAATTCAGCTGAGTCAACTGTTAAAGTTAATTTATTTTGTTAGTGTCACAAGTAGGTTTACATTAACACTGCAATGAAGTTACTGTGAAAATCTCCTAGTCGCTGCAGTCCGGGTCAATGTACCTAACCAGTGCATCTTTCAGACTGTGGGAGGAAACCAGAGCACCTGGAGGAAACCCATGCAGACACAGGGAGAACTTCCAGACTCCGCAAAGAAAGTGACTCAAGCCGGGAATCGAACCTGGGTCCCTGACATTGTGAGGCAGCAGTGCTACCCGCTTTGCTAAGCCGTCCCTGGGTTTTTAGGAAAGGCAAAATCGAGTTTGACAAATTTATTATTAGGGTTTTATGAATTTTTTAATGCATTTATTTTTTAAAAATTTTGGCACGCTGGTTAGCGCTGCTGCCTCACAGCGCCAGGGACCCGGGTCACTCTTTGTGTGGAGTCTGTACATTCTCCCCATGTCTGCATGGGTTTCCTCTGGGTGCTCCGGTTTCCTCTCACAGTCCAAACGTGTGCGGGCTAGGTGGATTGGCCGTGCTAAATTGCCCCTAGTGTCAGAGGGATTAGCAGGCTGAATATGTGGGGTTATGGGAATAGGGCCGAGATTGTGGTCAGTGCAGACTCGATGGGCTGAATATAGAACATAGAACCCTACAGTATAGAAAGAAGCCCTTCAGCCCATCGAATCTGCACCAACCACAATCCCACCCAGGCCCTACACCCATATCCCTACATATTATACCCACTAATCCCTCTAACCTCCACTACCCTGGACACTAAGGGGCAATTTCTTAGCATGGCCAATCAATCTAACCTGCACATCTTTGGACTGTGGGAGGAAACCCATGCAGACATGAGGAAAATGTGCAAACTCCACACGGACAGTGATCCGAGCCAAGAATCGAACCCAGGACCCTGGAGCTGTGAAGCAGCAGTGCTAACCACTGTGCTACTGTGCCACCCAATGGCCTCCTTCTGCACTGTAGAGATTCTATGATCCTATGAATTCATTGAAGGTAAATGAGCAGGGTGGATAAAGGAGAACCTGTAGATGTAGTGTATTTGGATTTCAAAGAGACAACATTAAAGGAGATTACCACACAAGATCAGGGCTTAGGTCTTGGGGCTAATATATTAGTATTGTTAGAGGATTGGCTAGCTAACAGAAAAAAAGTGTTGGGATAAATGGGTCATTTTCAGGCTGGCAAACTGGAACTAGTGGAGTTTAGATGAATGGAGGATGATCTTTCGTCACAAGTAAGATTCTGAGGCAGCTCGACAGAGTAAATGCTGAAAGGAAGTTTTCTCTCGTGGGAGAGTCTAGAACGAGTGGGCAATGTTTCAGAAGAAAGGGTCACCCATTTGAGATGGAGATGAAGAGTAATTTCTTCTCTCAGAGGGTTGTGGATCTTTGGAATTCTCCAGCCCTGAAGCAATGGGGCAGTCACTGAATAAGTTTGTGGATGAGTTGGACAAATTCCTGAACTAAAGGGGAGTCCAGGGTCATGGGGAACAAGTCGGAAAGATGATTTTAATGATAAGGTGGAGCAGCTTGAAGGGTTGTATGACATATTTCTGCTCCTACTTCTTATGTTCCTAAATGTGGTCTTGAATTGAGGGATAGAAATCTTGGGAAGCAAAGCACTTTCACTTTTGCCTCTCTGTGGCAACAGCGGAGTGGTCCATGTGCCAGCTATGCCTCGGTCAGTTGTGGTCTCACATCTGAGGCAGAAGGTTCAAGTCCCACTCCAGAGCAGGGAATCCCTACAATGCAGAAGGAGGCCATTTAGCCCATCGATTCTCCACCGGCTCTTTAAAAGAGCATTTTACCCTGTAACCCCACATATTTACCCTGCTAATCCCCCTAACCTACACATCTTGAGACACCAGGGACAATTTAGCAGAGCCGGTCCATCGAACCTGTGCATTTTGGTTTTGGGGGGAGGAAACTCATAAAGATGCAAACAGTCACCCAAGGCAGGAATCAAACTTAGATTCCTGGCACTGTGAGGCAGCAGTGCTAACCACTGTGCCACCGTGCCGCCCACAATCAGCAATGGTTTTAAGGTCACCATTAAATTTTTAATTCTAGAATTTTATTGAATTCAAATTTCACCATCTGCCATGGTGGGATTCAAACCAGGGACTCCAGCGCATTCCTGTGTAGGTCTCTGGATTACTTATCCAGTGACAATATCATTACACCTCCCTGATTATTACTGGTGTTCCATTTGAAGGTATAGATAAATCCAGCGTGGACCATCTTTACTGTTTTATTTCCTTCGGTAATTTCAACAGTGGTGACATTTCAGTGGCTGTAAAGTTCTTTGGGACAGTTCTAGGGCCTGGAAGGCGCTGTACAAAAATGTACGTCTCTTTTCTAAATTTGTTAGCGAGTTCCAGTAAGGAATTAAAATTAAATTATGTACAATCTGTCGCGGTGCTTGGTCTGTGGGAGAATGCATCACTGACACTCTGAAATGATGTTACACTGATTTGTATTTCTTCAGCTTCTCGGCAAAGGGAACTTAATGAAGTTGTAACATCTGGCCCAGTTAAATAACAACCCAAAAAACAAATGAAATGCGAGCAGGAATAATAAAATTGTGATATCACTCTAACAACTACTCAGTAATATCTCAGCAACACAGTAAATACAGTCCCGCAAACCAATCCATGAATATTTAATAGCTTCATCTGAAATGCATTATTCATTTCTAATAAATACTGCTGATGAAATATTTAAGTTGCATTGCTGGTGACTGTTGGTTCTCCTGGAACTAACATTAGGGATGAGATTCCACCTAAAAAAAAGTTGTGTTGAGTTTGCGTAAAACCTGGAGTAAATCACCCTGCTTTTTTCAGCGGGAGTTTGAAAATGAATCTCTCACACCCTGTGCACTGCAGAGCGCCCTCGCGTGATACAATCCAGAAAATCAGGGCACAGGGTCTATTCCCGGTGGAGAGACCGGCAGCAGAGAGCTGAGTGGGCCACTGCGCATGCGCCGAGCTGTCAGCCCCTGTCTGCCAGTTTCTAGATTGCTGGCCAGCCCCGCAACCCTGCATTCCCAGCCATGTGACCCACCCGTGGCCCGTTCAGTGACCCCCCCCCCGGAACGTGACCAGGCCCAACCCCGACCCTATCCACCCCCTCCCACACTCCACCTGCCTCGATTTCGCACCCCCATCAGCCCTGATCTCCTACTTCATGGGTCCCAAGCTGGCAATGCCCAGGGGCAACCCACCCCGGCACCCGACACTCTTTGGGGAGGGGGGGGGGGGCGCGGGGAGGGGTGCCTTGAAAGCCCCTCCTTCACTCTAGCTGGGTCAGGGTGCCAGCTCTCTGCAAGTGGGGAGCTATAGTAAACCCCGCTAGAGTGAAGCACTCCTGGAGGGGTTGAGGAAAGGCTAGTGGGCCCAAAGACTTCAGTCCTGGGCCTGCTAATGCAATTTAAATTATAGTACAATGAGTTGTTGCATATATTAAGCAGCTCCGCGCCTCCACATTTCTCCCAGCGTTGGATTTCCGATGCAGAGGTGATGGTGCCAGGAACTGGGGGACATATGGGGGTCCGGATGCCCAGTGTGAATTGGCCACCACTACAGTCTCCTGACCCGCTGTGCTAAAAAAACAATGCAGCGGGATGGGAAAATTGCCCCCTATAATCACTGATTCCTGTGGCAATCTGATACAGTTCATTAATTAGAGAGAATTGGGGTTGTTCATGATAATTGGCGATGAGCTGGTACACGCACAGCCGAATATGAAACTAAACTGTACCAACTGGCAAATGGGGAAAAGGAGAACTTGCAACTCCAGAGTATCTTTCATGACCTCAGTCCACAGCCAGTGAAGTTTTTTTACGGACTGGATTTTTTGAATGGTGAGATTTATCTCCTCGCTCGCTGAACAGTCAACGTTCACCCGAGAATGATCCCGGGTTTGAGGACCCTGGGCCCGTACTTAATAAGAATATAAGAACATAAGAAATTGGAGCAGGAGTAGGCCATCTAGCCCTTCGAGCCTGCCCCGCCATTCAATAAGATCATGGCTGATCTGTCGTGGCTCAGTTCCACTTTCCCGCCTTCTCCCCATAACCCTTAATCCCCTTGCCTACCAAAAACCTATCTACCCGCGTCTTAAATATATTCAGCGAGGCAGCCTCCACCACTTCAACGGGCAGAGAATTCCAGAGACTCACCACCCTTTGAGTGAAGAAGTTCCTCCTCAACTCCGTTCTAAACTGCCCCCCCCTTATCTTGAGGCTGTGCCCCCTAGTCCCTCGAGTTCAGAAGGGTGAGGGGGGGAATCTCATTGAAACTTGCAGTATACTGAAAGGCCTGGATAGAGTGGATGTGGGGAAGATGTTTCCAATAGTAAGAGAAACTAGGGTCCGAGAGCACAGACTTAAAGTAAAGGGGACAACCGTTTAAAACAGAGATGATGGGAATTTCTTCAGCCAGAGGGTGGTGAACCTATGGAATCCATTGCCACAGAACGTTGTGGAGGCCAGGTCATAGAGTGCATTTAACACAGAGATAAGAACAAAGAAAATTACAGCACAGGAACAGGCCCTTCGGCCTCCGAGCCTGCACTGACCATGCTGCCTGACTGAACTGAAACTCTCTACACCTCCACTTCCGGGAACCATATCCCTCTATTCCCATCCCTATTCATGTATTTGTCAAGATGCCCCTTAAAAGTCACTATCGTACCTGCTTCCACTACCCCCGCGCCGCACCCCCCCCCGCCCCCCCCGCCCCCAGCAGAGAGTTCCTGGCACCCACCACCCTTTGTGTAAAAAAAACCTGCCTCGTACATCTCGATAGATAAGTTCTTGATTGATAAGAGAATCAAAGGTTCTGGGTAAAAGGCAGGAGAATGGGATGGAGAAACTTAACTGCCATGAATGAATGGTAGAGCAGACTCAATGGGCCAAATGGCCTAATTCTGCTCCGATATCTTATATTCTTGAAAGGATTATATATTTGAAGAAACTTTTGCTATCTGTGTTTATATTCTGAGCTAGTTAACTCTCTATCTTACTTTTCTTTACCGCTTTTTTTTGTGGCTTTCTGTTGACCTTTAAAAATTTCCCAATCCTCTAGTTTCCCACTAATCTATGCATTATCTTTCAATTTGATACCCTTCTTTATTTCCGTAGATATTCATGGCTGATTATCACTTTTTCTATAGTCCTTCCCTATCACTGGTATATACTTTTGCTGAGCACTGTGAAAAAATCACTTTGAAAGTCCTTCACTGTTCCTCAACTGTCCTACCATAAAGTTTCTGCTCCCAGTCTACCTTAGCCAACTCCTCCCTCATCCGATTGTAGTCTCCTTTGTTTAACGCACAAGACACAGGTATTGGATTTTACCTTCTCACGCTCCATCAACCATACTGTGATCACTCCTTCTGAGACGTTCCCTAACTGTGAAGTCATTAATTATCCCTGCCTCATTATAAGGTTAAAGTCCAACAGGTTTATTCGGTAGCAAACATTACTAGCTTTCGGAGTGGGAGTTCTGTTCACAAACAGGGCATATAAAGACACAAACTCAATTTACAAAATAACGATTGGAATGCAAGTCTTTACAGCTAATCAAATCTTAAAGGTACAAACAATGTGAGTGGAGAGAGCGTTAAGTACAGGGTTAAAGAGATGTGTATTGCCTCCAGATAGGACATTTAGTGAGATTTTGCAAGTCCAGGCAAGTCGTGGAGGTTACAGATAGTGTGACATGAACCCAAGGTCCTGGTTGAGGCCGTCCTCATGTGTGCGGAACTTGGCTATCAGTCTCTGCTCAGTGACTCTGCGCTGTCGTGTGTCATGAAGGTTGCCTTGGAGAATGCTTACCCGAAGATCAGAGGCCGAATGCCTGTGACCACTGAAGTGTTCCCCAACAGGGAGAGAACACTCTTGCCTGGTGATTGTCGAGCGGTGTTCATTCATCTGTTATCATAGCGTCTGCATGGTCTCCCCAATGTACCATGCCTCGGGACATCCTTTCCTGCAGCGTATCAGGTAGACAACGTTGGCTGAGTTGCAAGAGTATTTACCGTGTACCTGGTGGATGGTATTCTGATGTGAGATGATGGCATCTGTGTCGATGATCTGGCATGTCTTGCAGAGGTTGCTGTGGCAGGGTTGTGTGGTGCCGTAGTCACTGTTCTCCTGAAGTGTTTACCCCACTCCAACGCCGGCATCTCCACATCATCATTACACAGGACTTGATCTAGGATAGCTTGCTTCCTCGAGGTCCCATTACATACTGTTCAAGGAGGTTACTGCGGATACATTCTATGAACTCCTCCTCAAGGCTGCCTTGACCGCCCTAGTTGACCAATCAACATGTAGATTAATATCTCCCATGATAGTTGCCATACCATTTTTACATGCACCAGTTATTTCCTTGTTTACTGTTCATCCCACTGTGATATTATTATTTAGTGGCCTATAGTCTACACTCATCAATAACTTTTTTTCCTTACTTTTCGAATTTCCACCCAAATGGATTCAACCTTTTTCTTCATTGAACCATATCATCTCTCACTATCACCCTGTTGTCATCCTGAAATATCAGAGCTACGCCACCTCTCTTACCTTCCTGTCTATCCTCCTGAATAGCCTGATACCCCTGGATATTTAACTTCTCGTTGTGACCACCCTGCAATCATGTCTCTGTAATGCCACAAAATACTCATTCGTGATGGGCTGCCCACTTATTTATCTTGTTTTGAATACTGCAAGCATTTAGGTAAAGTGCCCTTATGCTAGTTTTTATACCTTCTTTTTGAATCCTAACATTTCCATTAGTAACATTTCCTGAGTTTTCTCCCTTTTAACTCCTTCCGTAATTTCCCATGTAGTTGAAACCTTCTCCCCACATACTAACCTGCTGCTTTGCTTTCTACTAACCGTTATACTTCCCTTAGTTTTACCCTTACCCTTCCTTCCACACTTGCTAATTTAAAGTCCTTGTGACCACCCTATGTATCCTTTCCACTAGAACACTGGTCCCAGATCGGTTCAGGTGAAGACAGTCCCAGTGGTACAGACCCCCTCCTGGAATACTGATGCCAATGCACCATGAAATGGAAGCTTTCTTTCCCTACATGTTCACTTCCCTATGCCAATTTGTACGTGGCTTGGTTAGTAATCTAGAGATTATAACCCTTGAGAATCTGTGCTTTAATTTAGTTCCTAGTACCTGATAAAACCCAAACAGTTCAGGAATAAGGAAGCCTTGCTGCAGGTGTACAGAGCCTTGGTGATACCACATTTGGAGTATTGTGTGCAGTTTTGGTGCCCATATCTAAGGAAGGGTATACTTACCATAGAGAGAGTGCAGCAGAGGTTCACTTGACTGATTCCTGGGATGGTAGCATTATTCACTGAAGAAAGATTGAGGAAATTCTTAAGTTTGGAAGAATGAGAGGTGTTCTAATTGAAACATACAGGGTTCGACTGCGTAGATGCAGGCAGGATGCTTCCTCTTGTTTGGTGGATCTAAAACCAGGGCACAGAATCTCAGAATAAGAGTGGGTCATTTAGGATTGAAATAAGGAGGAAGTTTTTCAGCCCAACAGTGGTGGATCTTTGTAATTCTCTGTCAAAGAGACTGTGGAAGTTTGGTCTTTATGTTCAAAGCAGTGGTTGACAGATTTCTAGATACCCCACAACATTTTGATTTGATTTGATTTATTATTGTCACATGTATTAGCATACAGTGAAAAATATTGTTTCTTGCACGCTATACAGACAAAACATAATGTTTGGCGGATACTGAGGTGGAATGTCAGGTGATACAGCAGGATATAGATAGGTTGGTACATTGGGCAGATAGGTGGCAGATGGTATTTAATCCTGACAAATGCGAGGTGATGCATTTTGGAAGGAATAATGCAGAGAGGAGCTACGTGATAAAAGGTAGACCGATTAGGAGTATAGAAATACAGAGGGACCTGGGAGTGCAGGTTCACAAATCCATGAAGGTTGCGTCACAAGTGGAGAAGGTTGTTAGGAAGGCTTATGGAATGTTAGCCTTTATAGGAAGGGGTATAGAGTATAGAAGCTGCCGTCTAATGCTTCAGTTGTACAGAATGTTGGTTAGACAGCATTTGGAGTACTGCGTCCAGTTCTGGTCACCTTACTACCGGAAGGACGTGGAGACTCTGGAGAGGGTGCAGAGGAGGTTTACCAGGATGTTGCCTGGCATGGAAGGACTGAGTTATGAGGAAAGGTTGGAGAAACTGGGACTTTTCTTCTTGGAAAGACGGAGATTAAGGGGAGACATGATAGAGGTATATAAGGTACTGAAGGGAATAGATAGAGTCAATAGTGAGAGGCTGCTCCCTAGATTGGGTACAATTACGAGAGGTCATGATCTAAGGGTGAGGGGGGAGAAGTATAATTTGGATGTGAGAGGAAGGTTCTTCACGCAGAGGGTCGTGGGGGTATGGAACGTGCTACCGACTAGGGTGGTGGAGGCAGGCACGTTGGACTTGTTTAAGGTTTACTTAGATAGACACATGAGCGAAACAAGGATGGAGGGTTATAGTAGGGGGTATTAAATAGGGTCAGAGCCTCGGGAGACACCGGAAATGCAGACTTACATGTTAACGTTTTTGTCTTTTTATTCCGCAGGTGGCGGTCCACCTTGTTGTCAAACGAGGGGCATGCACACGGTGGGTCATGCGTGGGCTGCTCTTGGAGGTTCCGGGAGTGGCCTAGTACTTCGTGTCGGTGTGTGTGCTTAATCCTGGACCGGTAGACGGGCGCCGCAACAGCTCAGTGACTAGCACTGCTAGCTGTGCAGATACATGGATTTGGGCCTGTGTCTGTGGGAGTTTGCGCATTCTCCCTATGGTTGCGTGGGTTTCCTCCGGGCGCTCCGGTTTCCTCCCACACCCCAAAGATGTGCTCTTAGGCTGATTGGTTTTACCAAATTGACACTATTCTCCCCTGAATCTGGCTAAGTTAGGGGTTCCACTCACATACACGCAGGGCAGGGTAGGTGTAGGAGGATGTGGCGGCGCGGGCTCGTTGGGCCGAAGGGCCTATTTCCCGTGCTGGGATGTTCTTTGTTCTTTGTTATAGAGAAGGAGAGAGTGCAGAATGTAATGTTACAGTCATAGATAGGGTGTGGAGGAAGATCAACTTAATGCAAGGTAGGTCCATTCAAAAGCCTGACAGCAGCAGGGAAGAAGCTGTTCTTGAGTACATGACCTCAGACTTTTGTATCCTTTTGCTGAAGGAAGAAGGTGGAAGAGAGAGTATCCGGGGTGCGTGAGGTCCTTAGTTATGCTGGCTGCTTTGCCGAGGCAACGGGAAGTGTAGACAGAGTCAATGGATGGGAGGCTGGTTTGCGTGATGGATTGGGCTACATTCACGAACTTTTGTAGTTTTTTATGATCTTGGGCAGAGCAGGAGCTGTGATACAACCAGAAAGACTGCCTTCTATGGTACATCAGAACCAGTGCAGAAAGATGGCATTGTTATGGAAGATCTGCTATGATTTGGTTAAATGGTGGAACAGACTCGAGGGGCCAAATAGCTTACTCCTGCTCTTACGTTTCGAATTCAATCAGATCATGTATAAATATCACACAATACCACAAACAATTGAGCATTCACCAGATCAAACTTTACAGAGTAAGATAACAAAAGATGTTTAATTATAGCTAAATAGAAACATGAATCATAAAAGTTTAGACATTACTCACAGTACATTGCAAACGCAACTATGCTTTTGGACAAACACATTCAATGGTTTAATTACACTTAATAAGCACTTGTGTGACAGTAAGAGAATGGTCATTTACTGACAAAACATTCAGTGTATCTTTTTCATTATCTGTCACTTTCTATTTTGGGCAGTCTTAATGCAACGTAATAAACAGTTGTTCTTGAGTAGGGTGATAAAGATAAGCCTTCTGTCTGTTCCAACAACCGGAATGAACAGTACGGCAAGATTCTTTCAGTCCTTTGTATTCAAGCACTCATTTATTTTGAAGTCAAGATTCAGGCGCATGAAAGCTCCAGTCAACCACTTGAATCTAGACAAATACACTGCTGTGGGCAGCATGGTGGCACAGTGGTTAGCACTGCTGTCTCACAATGCCAGGGACCCATGTTCAATTCCCAGCTGGGGTCAGTCTCCATGTGGAGTTTGAATGTTCTCCCCGTGTCTGCGTTGATTTCTTCCAGGTGCCCCAGTTTCATAGAATCTCTACCGTACAGAAAGAGGCCATTTGGCCCATCAAGGTTACACTGACCACAATCCCACCCTGGCCCTATCCCCTTAATCTCACATATTTACCCTGCTACTCCTCCTGACACTAGTCCTCCCACAGCCTGAAAGAGGTGCTGGTTAGGTGCATTGGCCATGCTAAATTCTCCCTCAGTGTACCCAAACAGGCGCCGGAGTGTGGCGACGTGGGGATTTTCACAGTAACTTCATTACAGTGTTAATGTAAGCCTATGTGTGATGATAAACTTAACAAAATAAATAAATGTAGGTGTAATTTAACCAGAAACTGTTATACACTCAGCTAGAACATAATAATTGTGCCAACTTGGAGTCATTTAGCACAGAGATGTCCATACACTCACAACGAGCAAAGTAGCTTGTTTTTGCTCAACAAGTTAATCTTCATCTGAAGACAATGGCTCGATTTTTGCCTAATTAAATTATACCAGAAAGTAAGGAAAACAGACGGTATATTTGTGACAATACTGAGTTTTGAGAGACAATACAGAAATCACGTTCACTAGTACCCCGCTCGTCACAGAATTGGAGCAGGCAAGGGGCGGACAACAGAAATGTCCGCTGACCTCAGGCGGGATCTTCTGGTCTCGCTCGAGCGAGGGTATAAAATCCCACCTATTATGCAGAAACTACAATGTGACAATCAACCTAGTCAGTCTGAATGGAACATTTTTGAATGGGATATAACAATTTACAATGTGGATTGTTGATGGAAAAGTGAGATCAATAATTGTGACCAAGGGAAGCAAGATGTATCAGTAAGGGAGGTGACACTTACACAACATTTTTAATAACAGAATGATATAGAACAAAGAATGAGGAAAATTACAGCACAGGAACAGGCCTTTCGGCCCTCCAAGCCTGCACTGACCATGCTGCCCGACTGAACTAAAACCCCCAACTCTTCCGGGGACCATATCCCTCTCATCTCATCCTATTCATGTACTTGTCCGGATGCCCCTTAAAAGTCACGATGATATCTGCTCCCACTACCACCCCTGGCACTGAGTTCCAGGCACCCACCACCATGATCAAAGCTGGCATCTCTCTGTCTCCCCCAATCAACACTGGCATCACCCTCCCCCTCTGTCTCTCTCCCCCCACCTGTCCCACCAGTACCATCAGTCATCGCCGGCATTGCCCCCCCTGCCAAACATCACTGGCATCGGATCCCTTCCCTCCACAAAATGTCATAGCCAGCATCCTCCTGCTTCCCGCTGAAGATCACAGGCATTGGACAACTTCCCCTCCGTCCCCCACCGAACAGTCAAAGCCGGGATTCCATCACCCCCACATCCACACCCCAGCGCCAACATAAAAAAGTGAATCCCCCCCCTCAGTGAGGTCTCCACAAGGGTCTGCCCCTGGCACTATCCCTGATGCAGGTTGGCACTGCCAGGTTAGCATGACCAGATTGGCACTGCCAGGTTGGCACAGTCCTGTCCGGAGAGATTGAGTTCTGCGACTTTCCTCTGCGATTTTTTTCTGGGACTTCCAGCCCATGTCGCCATTCTCACTGACTGTGAATAGAGGTTGAAAATTGTTTATACCTGGACCAATGTTGGGGATTAAAATTACTAGGCATTTTTTGGTTTGTTCTCACCGGAACGATGGAGGTTGAGGGACGACGTGGTAGAAGTCTACAAGGTTATGAAGGGCATGGATAGAGTGGATAGTCAGAAGCTTTTCCCAGGGTGGAAGAGTCAATTACTAGGGAGCATGGGAGACCTCTGTGGTTGGATGGGGTGGGGGTGGCTGTTTTTTCCTATGATGGGGCATCATTGAACTTGGGCTTTACTGGCCTGTTTAGGGCCCCCCCCCCCCAACCCCCCGCACTCAACACATTGGTATGTATTATACCCACTCCCCTGTTTTTTTTTTGACCAAGTGTCTGAAGATCTGGAAAGAGAACCCTCCTGTTTCTCTGGATAGAACACAGTAAGAAGTGTCACAACACCAGGTTTATTTGGCAGCAAACACCACTAGCTTTCGGAGCACTGCACCTTCGTCAGGTGCTTCACCTGACGAGGGGGCAAACCCTTTTATAAATCGCAGTATCGAGTATAAAAGTTGGAGCGTTATGGTAAGGTTGTATAAGGCATTGGTGAGGCCGAATTTAGAGTATTGTGTACAGTTTTGGTCACCTAGTTACAGGAAGGATGTAAATAAGGTTGAAAGAGTGCAGAGAAGGTTCTCAAGGACATTGCTGGGACTTGAGAAGCTGAGTTACAGAGAGAGATTGAGTAGGTTAGGACTTTATTCCCTGGAGCGTAGAAGAATGAGGGGAGATTTAGTAGAGGTGTATAAGATTTTGATGGGTATAGATGGAGTGAATGCAAGTAGGCTTTTTCCACTGAGGCTAGGGGAGAAAAAAACCAGAGGGCATGGGTTAAGGGTGAATGGAGAAAAGTTTAAAGGGGATATTATAGGAGGCTTCTGCACACAGAGTGTGGTGGGAGTGTGGAATGAGCTGCCGGATAAAGTGGTAAATGCGGGGTCACTTTTAACATTTAAGAAAAACTTGGATGGGTTCATGGATGAGAGAGGTGTGGAGGGATATGGTCCAAGTGCAGGTCAGTGGGACTAGGCAAAAAATGGTTCGGCACAGACAAGAAGGGCCAAAAGGCCTGTTTCTGAGCTGTAATTTTCTACGGTTCTATGGTTCTAACGCCGGAATCTCCACATCTCTGGAGAGAACATAAGAACATAAGCACATAAGAAATAGGAGCAGGAGTAGGCCATCTAGCCCTTCGAGCCTGCCCCGCCATTCAGTAAGATCATGGCTGATCTGTCGTGGCTCATTTCCACATTCCCGCCCTCTCCCCATAACCCTTAATCCCCTTGCCTATCAAAAACCTATCAACCCGCGTCTTAAAAATATTTAGCGAGGTAGCCTCCACCACTTCAACGGGCAGAGAATTCCAGAGATTCACCACCCTTTGAGTGAAGAAGTTCCTCCTCAACTCCATTCTAAACCGCCCCCCCTTTATCTTGAGGCTGTGCCCTCTAGTCCTACTATCCTTTCTGAGCGGGAAGAGTCTCTCCACCTCTATCCTATCCATCCCATTCATCATCTTATACGTCTCAATGAGACCTCCCCTCATTCTTCTAAACTCTAACGAGTACAAGCCCAGTTTATTCAGCCTCTCCTCATAGCTCAACCCCCTCAACTCCAGCATCAGCCTAGTAAACCTCCTCTGCACTCCCTCCAAGTCCAAAATATCCTTGCGTAAGTGCGGCGACCAAAACTGCACACAGTACTCCAGCTGCGGCCTCACCAATGCCCTATACAGCCGCAGCAAGACCTCCCTGCTTTTATATTCAATCCCCCTCGCTATGAAGGCCAGCATCCCATTTGCCTTCCTGACCACCTGCTGCACCTGCAGGCTGGGTTTTTGCGACTCATGCGCACCATGCTGGTTTTCAGTTAGCCCCTGACATTTTGCCACTTTCTGCTAAGATTCCACCCAAAATCTGAAAATATGAAATATAGTGGGCCGAATTTTCCTCTCCCGCCAGCCATGGGAATCGTAGCAGGCAGGTTGGGGGAGGGGTGGGCACGTACCATGCAAAGGTCCTCGGGCAGGATTTTCCAGTTTTGGGGGCTGGAAAATCCCGCCCAGTATCTGAGCAAATCACCTTTCCTTATGAGTGAATAACTCCATTGATTTACGCTATGTCTGCACAGCAGAACCTCTCATGGCCGGTAACGTGTGCACAGCCAGTCAGCTGCACTCAGCTCCAACCTCCTCACCCCCTGGTCTTTTGAAGGACTGATGGACAGGAGGAAGTCTATATGTTAGCCGAAGATAATCGCCTATCTCTCCGCACGCCTCAATAGTCCTCCAGCCAGCTATCGTGAATTTAGAACCTTTGTTTTTGAATGAGTAACCAGGACGGCATTTAAGATACAGTAGCAGTAGCACCTCATGGGCCTTCTGGCCACAAGTGGATTTAATTTGAGCTTACCTAGCAATCAGCGCCAGTAAAGACTGGGACAAAAAGATATGATGTCTTAGGACGAGTGAAGCTAAATTAATTGCCGCTTTTCACAGAAAGACAATTCACTTGAGTCAAAGAAGGAACTCTTTAAATGATAATATTGTATACCCAAGATAACAATAGACTTTAGAAAATATGCGGAAATGAAGCAAACCGCTTAAAGTTGGCAATTAAAATTGAAATCAGAAGTAAAAGTAACCTATTCAGCATCTGCAGGGATAATAGAGGGAAGGAGGAGACTAGAAGAATGTGTTAAAATAGGCTGAAAATTAAGAATATAAGAAATAGGAGCAGGAGTAGGCCAACCAGCCCTTCGAGCCTGCCCCGCCATTCAATAAGATCATGGCTGATCTGTCGTGGCTCAGTTCCACATTCCCGCCCTCTCCCCATAACCCTTAATCCCCTCTCTCATCAAAAACCCATCAACCCGCGTCTTAAAAATATTTAGCGAGGCAGCCTCCACCACCTCAACGGGCAGAGAATTCCAGAGATTCACCACCCTTTGAGTGAAGAAGTTCCTCCTCAACTCTGTTCTAAACCGCCTCCCCTTTATCTTGAGGCTATGCCCCCTAGTCCTACTATCCTTTCTGAGCGGGAAGAGTCTCTCCACCTCTATCCTATCCATCCCATTCATCATCTTATACGTCTCAATGAGATCTCCCCTCATTCTTCTAAACTCTAACGAGTACAAGCCTAGTTTATTCAGCCTCTCCTCATAGCTCAACCCCCTCAACTCTGGCATCAGCCTAGTAAACCTCCTCTGCACTCCCTCCAAGGCTAAAATATTCTTGCGTAAGTACGGCGCCCAAAACTGCACACAGTACTCCAGCTGCGGCCTCACCAATGCCCTATACAGCCGCAGCAAGACCTCCCTACTTTTATATTCAATCCCCCTCGCGATGAAGGCCAGCATCCCATTCGCCTTCCTGACCACCTGCTGCACCTGCAAGCTGGGTTTTTGCGACTCATGCACAAGGACCCCGAGGTCCCTCTGCACCGTCGCCTGCTGCAGTTTTTCTCCACGTAAGTAATAATCCTTCCTACCATTATTCCTACCAAAGTGGACCACCTCGCACTTGCCAACATTAAATTCCTTTTGCCAGTTCCTGGCCCATTCGCCCAGCCTATCTAGATCCTTCTGTAGACTCTCCACACCCTCCGCACAATTTGCCTTTCCACCAATTTTGGTGTCATCAGCAAATTTCGACACCCTACACTCGATTCCCTCCTCCAGATCATCTATATAAATGGTAAATAGCTGAGGCCCCAGCACCGACCCCTGGGGCACTCCACTAGTCACCATCCGCCAATCCGAATAGCACCCATTGACCCCCACTCTCTGCCTCCTATTTGACAACCAGTCCTCTATCCACGCTAACACCCTACCCCCAACTCCATGCCCCCGACCTTCCGTAATAACCTCTTGTGAGGTACCTTGTCAAACGCCTTCTGAAAATCCAGAAAGACCACATCCACCGGCTCTCCTCTATCCACCGCCCTAGACACATCCTCATAGAACTCCAGTAAGTTGGTCAGACACGACTTCCCTTTAAGGAAACCGTGCTGCGTCTGCTCTATCAAGCAGTTCCCCTCAAGATGCCTCGCTATGTCCTCCTTGATGACGGATTCTAACATTTTACCTACAACAGACGTTAAACTAACAGGCCTATAATTCAAGGGCAGGAGTCTTAGTAGTGTTGAAGAGCAGAAGGATCTTGGGGTCCGGGTCCACAGGACTCTTAAATCGGCCTCGCAGGTGGAAGAGGTGGTCAAGAAGGCGTACGGTGTACTGGCCTTCATTAATCGAGGGATTGAGTTTAGGAGTCGGGAGGTAATGCTGCAACTTTATAAGACCCTTGTCAGGCCTCATTTGGAGTACTGTGCGTTGTCTGGACTGGGAGGCATGCCTTATGAAGGTAGGTTGAGGGAGCTGGGTCTCTTTTCCCTGGAGAGACGAAGGTTGAGAGGCGACCTGATAGAGGTTTATAAAATGTTGAGAGGAATGGATAGGGTGGACTCTCAGAGGCTATTTCCCCGGGTTGAAATGGTCGCTACGAGAGGACACAGATTTAAGGTGCGGGGAGGAAAGTACAGAAGTGATGTTAGGGGTAAGTTTTTCACTCAGAGGGTGGTGAGTGAGTGGAATCGGCTGCCGTCAGTGGTGGTGGAGGCGAACTCACTGGGGTCTTTTAAAAGACTTCTGGATGAGTATATGGGGTTTTATGGGATTGGGGGTTATAGATAGGTGTTGATGTGATCGGCGCAACTCGTGGGCCGAAGGGCCTGTTTGTGCTGTGGTGTTCTATGTTCTATGTTCTATAATTCCCCGTTTTTTGCCTGGCACCCTTCTTAAACAACGGCGTAACATTAGCCGTTTTCCAATCTTCCGGCACTTCCCCGGAATCCAGCGACGTCTGGAAAATAACCACCAAGGCATCCACTATCACCTCTGCCATTTCTTAAGCGTTAGGTGTAAGGGATGACCAGCTAAGCAAAGGGAGAGTTGTATTTATATAGCACCTTTCACATCCACAGGTCATCTCAAAGTGTATTACAGAAAATTAAACCGTTTTGAGGTGTAGTAATTGTAAGAATTTCAATAGCCAATTTACACACAGATACCCCCCCACAAACGGCAATTGTAATCGTATAGTCACTGGTGAAGGTATACCTGTCGTATTGTGTGCAGCTAAGGAAGGATATCCTTGCTATAGAGGGAGTACAGCGAAGGTTAACCAGGCTGATTCCTGGAATGGCAGGTCTGCCATATGAGGAGAAACTAAGTTGGTTAGGATTGCATTCATTGGTGTTTAGAAGAGTGAGAGAGGATCTCATAGAAACTTGGAAAATTCGAATAGGATTAGACAGGGTAGATTCAGAAAGAATGTTCCCAATGGTGAGGGAATCCAGAAGGATAAACCTTTTAGAACTAAGATGAGGAGAAATTTCTAGACCCAGAGAGTGATGATGGTGTGGAATTATCTACCACAGAAAGTAGTTGTGGCCAAAACATTGTATGATTTCAAGAAGAAATTAGAAAAAGCACTTGGGGCTAAAGAGAAGAAGGGATATAGAGGAAAGTGGGATTAGGATATTGAATTTGATGATCAGCCATGATCAAAATGAATGGTGGAGCAGGCTTGAAGGGTCAAATGGCCTCGTCCTGCTTCTAGTTTCTACGTTTTTATGATAATGAACTTTTCAACTGCTTTAGGAGATTTTTTTTTACAGTAACTTCAATGCAGCATTAATGTAAGACAACTTGTCACACTAATAAATAAACTTTAAACTTAGCTGATGTTGGTTTGGGATGCATTTTTGGCCAGGGCACCAGAGATAATTCCCCTACTATTCTTTGAGGTGGTGGCAAGGGATCTTTTATGTGTACCTGAGAGGGAGGGACAAGGCCTGAGTGTAATGATTTGACCAAAAGATGGCACCTCCAAAAGTGTGGCATTCTCTCAGTGTTGAACTGGAATACAGTAAAAAGTCTGACAACACCAGGTTTTAGTCCAACCTATTTATTTGATAATATACTCGCAAGCTTTCGGGTTAGCCCCTTCACCTGACGAAGGGGCTAACGCGAAAGCTTGCGAGTATATTATCAAATAAATAGGTTGGACTAAAACCTGGTGTTGTCAGACTTTTTACTGTGTTTACACCAGTCCAACGCTGGCATACCCACATCTTGAACTGGAATGCCAGCCTTGACATTTGGGCTTCAGTCAAACTATTGGAACTTGAATCCACAACTTTCTGACTTTGAGATGCTTTTAAGCCACACTTAAACAGGGCAACTGAACATGTTCCTGCAGTATCATGTCATAAAAGAGACAGAAGGCACAAGATTTGCGAAAGGATATATTGGCCTTGGAGGGAGTACAGAGAAGGATCATTAGACTGATACTGGAGACGAGGGGGTTAGCTTATGAGGAGAGATTGAATCAACTGGGTCTGTACTCGTTAGAGTTTAGAAGGCTGAGGGGGGATCTTATAGAGACGTATAAGATAATGAAGGGGCTACATAGGATAGAGGTAGAGAGATTCTTCCCGCTTAGAAAGGATAGCAGAACTAGAGGGCACAGCCTCAAGATAAGGGGGGGCAGTTTAGATTGGAGTTGAGGAGGAACTTCTTCACTCAAAGGGTGGTGAGTCTCTGGAATTCTCTTCCCATTGAAGTGGTGGAGGTTACCTCGCTGAATATATTTAAGTCACGGGTAGATAAGTTTCTGATAGACAAGGGAATTAAGGGATATGGGGAGAAAGCGGCAAAGTGGAACTGATCCACTTCAGATCAGCCATGATCTTATTGAATGGTGGGGCAGGCTCGAGGGGCTAGATGGCCTACTCCTGCTCCTATTTCTTATGTTCTTATGTAAAAAGATGAATGTGATATTGAATTTAAAAGAGGGAAAGTAAGACAAAAAGCATCATAGGTACATGCTGGAAATATTCGCCCAGTTCTGAATAGATAAATTCACTTTCTATGCCTTTTAACTTTGACAAAGGGTCATCTGGACTTGAAACGTCAGCTCTTTTCTCTCTTTACAGGTGCTGTCAGACCTGCTGGGATGTTCCAGCACTTTTTCTTTTGGACAGATAAATGGCCCACTTTGTCTCTACAGTACACCCAAGAAGATTTGGAAGTCAAGATGACAGAGGTTCTAAAAATAGGTAAAAATAACTAACAAAATCCCTGAGTTATTAGGGTTAATTCATCAGCAAACTAACCCTCCATTGCAGTTTCCTAAAATATAGCTTGTAGAATATTTGGACTGTCACAAATCAAAGGGTATAAGGCACAAGTATAGACTAAATGTGGAAAATGGAAAGTGCGTATGACAGATGCAGGGTAAAGAGTAGATAGAGAGACTTACACTTTAATTGGTTTCATTTTTATAGATGGCTCAGCTATCAAGATCCATAATCAGCCTGTTAAATTTGCAAATGACAGAGTGTAAGGATAGAGGCTGAAGCTAATGATTTACAGATGGATTTACATCTGTTATGCGATTGTGCACACAAATAATAAATAGCACTGCCGAGAGCATTGTACATGCCGTATGTGCAATGATTTGAATAGAATAAATAGGAGCGTATTTATAAAAAGGCAATGCAGTGGTAGAGGTACATCACTCTTAGTGTCTTGGTTAGAGGGGTGACTGTCCCCACCCCTCTCACATTCACTGCGCTAGAAATATTCAAAATGAATTCCTCTGCATCGCATCGTCCGCCAGCCCCAGGTCTCCTACTGCTTCACTAATTCCTCCAAGTTAGGCTTTGTAATACCTAGTTTTTGATTTGATTTGATTTATTATTGTCACAGGTATTAACATACAGTGAAAATTATTGTTTCTTGCGTGCCATATGGACAAAACATACCATTCATAGAGAAGGAAACAACGCTGTAATTATGAAGTGTTAAAGTCATAGCTAGGGTGTAGAGAAAGATCAACTCAATGTGAGGTAGGTCCTATCAAAAGTATGACAGCAGCAGGGAAGAAGCTGTTCTTGAGTCGATTGGTACGTGACCTCAAACTTTTGCATCTTTTTCCCAAAGGAAGAAGGTGGAAGAGAGAATGTCTGGGGTGCGTGGGGTCCTTAATTATGCTGGCTGCTTTGCCAAGGCAGTAGGAAGTGTAGACAGAGTCAATGGATGGGAGGCTGGTTTGCATGATGGATTGGGCTAAATTCATGACCTTTTATAGTTCCTTGCGGTCTTAGGCAGAGCAGGAGCCCATACCAAGGTGTGATACAACCAGAAAGAATGCTTTCTATGGCACATCTGTAAAAGTTGGCAAGAGTTATTTCCATGAAACTCATCTCCAAACTCCATGGCTGGATGTTGACACCTCCCTCGGTGACTGGATGCTGAACTCCCTAACTCACAGACCACAATCAGTAAGGATAGGCAACAACACCTCCTCCATGATCATCCTCAACACTGGTGCCCCATAAGGCTGAGTTCCCAGCCCCCTATTACACTCCTTATGCACCTAAAGCTGTGCGGCCAAATTTCCCTCCAATTCGACTTTCAAGTTTGCTGACAACACCACCATAGTGGGTCAGATCTCAAACAATGACGAGACAGAGTACAGGAATGAGATAGAGAATCTGGAGAACTGGTGCGGCAACAATAATCTCTCCCTCAATGTCAACAGAATGAAGGAGATTGTCATTGACTTCAGGAAGCATAAAGAAAGACATGCCCTTGTCTCCATCAACGGGGACGCGAGCTTCAAGTTTTTAGGTGTCCAGATCACCAACAACCTGTCCTGATCCTCCCCGCCCATGCTGATACTATAGTTAGGAAAGCCCACAAAGCCTCTACTTTCTCATGAGACGAAGGAAATTTAGCATGTCAGCTAGTTAGAATCATAGAGTCATAGAGATTTACAGCATGGAAACAGGTCCTTTAGCCCAACTTGTCCACGCTGCCCAGTTTTTAACCATGAAGCGAGTCTGCTTTTGGCCCATATCCCTTTATACTCAACTTATCCATGTAACTGTCTAAATGTTTTTTAAAAGACAAAATTGTACCACCTCTACTGCTGCCTCTGGCAGCTTGTTCCAGACACTCACCACCCTCTGAGGGAAAAAATTGCCTGTCTGGACACTTTTGTATCTCTCCCCTCTCACCTTAAACCTGTGCCCTCTAGTTTTAGAATCCCTCACCTTTGGGAAAAGATATTGACTATCTCGCTGATCTGTGCCCCTCATTATTTTGTAGAGCTCTACAAGATCACCCCTCAGCCTCTGACCCCCCCAGGCCAATATGTCCCATTTTATCCTTATAACTCAATCCATCAAGTCCCGGTAGCGTCCTAGTGAATCTTCTCTGCACTCTTTCTAGTTTAATAATATCCTTTCTATAAAGAGTGAGCAGAACCGTCTCAGGATGCAAAACGTGTTCCACTTCTGGTCTTCCAAACTGCGGAACTCCTCTCCTCCACCCATCTGCCTTCAGGATGTAGTTTTCATTCAGATTTTACCTCAAACTCAAACATGATTGCTGGTTCTTAATTTAACTAATGAGCTTCTTTTCCACTTTGCAACCTTGATGTTGTCCTGACCTGTGGACTTCAGTTATCGATCCAGGCTTATTAATTACACACATTTAAAAATTAAGAGGGGAGGGTTGGACGAGGAGTGATGACCTTGCTGTGGGAGTGGAGACCACCGCAGCTTCTTCTCCTGACCGTGGTGGGTGTGTTGAAGAATCAGTTGCTTTTGGTTCCTGGTGTATTGGGCCTCAGAGAGAGGCGCTAACACAGAGGCAAAGGCAGAGGCAGGAAATCGATACTGAAACCTCTGGTGTGCAGATGGTTTGATTTGTAATGTATAGCTGAGAGACAGAGAGACTCTGACCTGCACCAGCACCTTATGCAGACTGAACAGATCATTGAGAAGGCATCGCAGGCTTTCAGCGCAGCAAGGTTACCAAAACACCTGCCTCTCGTCTGACTTATAACAGCAAAAGAACTTCAAAACAAATCCAAAAACTGAGGCCTTCATATAAGCAAGCCTTTATCCTCCCATCCCTCTCTGTCTTTCCCCTTCCCTCAGCCATTTTGATTGTAACACCCATCTAAATCTTTCTTATCTTTCCAATGATCTATTTGCAGCTTACCTTTGATTTGAAAGTGATTCCCGTGCAGAGGTGGGGGGGCTGGGGGGGGTTGCTTCCAGCTAGAACCAGAGGGCACAACCTCAGGATGAAGGAAAGATCCTTTAAAAATTGAGATGAGGAGGAATTTCTTCGGCCAGAGAGTGGTGAATCTGTGGGACTCTTTGTCGCAGAGGGCTGTGGAGACCGGGTCATTCAGTGTCTTTAAGACAGAGATAGATAGGTTCCTGATTAATAAGGGTTTCAGGGTTAATGGGGAAAAAGGCAGGAGAATGGGGATGAAAAAAATATCAGCCATGATTGAATGGCGGAGCAGACTCGATGGGCCGAGTGGCCTAATTCTACTCCTATGTCTTATGGTCTTATGACCTTATGGTTTTATGGCTTTCCACCTTCTCAACAGAGGGATTCTTGGAGCCAACAGACTGGAGTTATACTGTCAGCATCTGGGGTGTTCGGGTCCAGTGATGACAGAGGTCTCTGCCTGTTTGAGCAAGCATCCCATACTGAAAGCCGTTAAAAAGCTTCACACTGATGGACCTTCTGGAACAATGCAGAAGCTGTCTTATCTTCAGACTGCAGTTATACTGCTGCTGGAGTGAGTGAAGCTAACTGGGAGTGCAACCACGGTAGCACAGTGGTTAGCACCGCTGCTTCACAGCTCCAGGGACCCGGGTTCGATTCCCGGCTTGGGTCACTGCCTGTGTGGAGTTTGCACATTCAAGTCAGCCAGTGCGAGCAGGCAAACACTCAACACCCTTGTGTGTCATTCAAGTGGCGTTCCTCAAGGATCAGTGTTGGAACCTTTGCTGTTTGTAATAGAACATAGAACATTACAGCGCAGAACAGGCCCTTCGGCCCACGCTGTTGCGCCGACCAGTTAAAAAGCAATGACCCTCTAACCTAAACCAATCCCTTTCCATCCATAACCCTATCCACGGATCTCTTAAACGCCCCAAACTAGGCGCATTTACAACTGCAGCAGGCAGGGCATTCCAATCCCTCACCACCCTCTGGGTAAAGAACCGACTCCTGACATCCGTCCTATAACTACCCCCCCTTAATTTAAAGCTATGCCCCCTCGTGCTAGCTTTCTGGAGCACCCGGAGGAAACCCACAAGGACACGTGCAGACTCTGCACAGGCAGGGACCTGAACCAGGAATCGAACCTGGATCTATGGTGCTGTGATGCAGCACTGTGCCACTGTGTCACGCTGACATCAATGTCCATTACCAATAACAATGGCTCGGTGGTAACAATAATGACTGTAGCTTGGCTGATTGGGAACCAATCTGGCAGCTCAAAACTGGGCATTGATGAGACTCTGTGTGTGATCAACAGCAGGATTGTATTCCATCTGATTCGATTCACTTGACTGGATATCAAAGGCTGCTGAAGGCGCTGGAAACAGCGAAGACTGGCTGCCCTTGTCCTGAGCTGAGAGGAAGATGGGTGCAATGTTGGAGGCCAATCATCCCAGACCAGGATTGTCAGGGAGGTGTCCACAGGAACATTGGAAACCTTCAGCTGCTTCATCATTGACTTACCCTCCACCAGAAAGCCAGAAGTGGGGATGTTTGCTGATGGTTGTGTAATGTTCAGCACCATTCATAACCCCTCAGATTCTGAAACACTTTGTGACCAGATGCAGCAAGACCCAGGCAACATTCAGGCTTAGGCTGATGAGTGGCATTTGCATCACAAAGAACAACACAGCACGGGAAACAGGCCCTTCAGCCCAACGAGCCCTCGCCACTATTTTAACATTATGAGTCCCCTCTCCATCCATGACCCTTATCTATGCTTATGGCATTCCACATTGAGGGAAGACTAATTTAGGGACAATTTGTTACAATAAAACAATGACTCAGAAAAAGAAATAGTTTAAAAGATTTCGACACATCATAGAATTCTTATAGTGCAGAAGGAGGTCATTCAGACCACAATCCCATGCAGGCCCAATCCCCGTAACCCAACATATTTACTCTGTCAGTCCTCCTGACACTAAAGGGCAATTTAGCATGGTCAATCCACCTAACCTGCACATCTTTGGACTGTGGGAGGAAACCGGAGCACCCAGAGGAAACACACACAAACACGGGGAAATTGCACAGACAGTGACCCATACTAGGATTTGAACCTGGATCCCTGGCACTGTGAGGCAGCAGCGCTAACCATTGTGCTGTGTCAATTGAATTATTCGGCCCTAAGTTAAGTCCCCTTTGATTCCTGCGGCAAAGAAAACTACTGTCATTAGAGCGCAGAGCTGACTTTGCATCGCACTAAATAGAGTGAAATGAATGATTTTCCAAGCAATTCTCATCCGCCAGGTATTATTTGAAAGATTTATGTTCCTTTATTGCATCTCCTGCACCATTGTTCTCAGGATTTTAGTTTTTGAAGTTACAGACTGAATCACAATGTTAAATATTTATCATAACAAAGCAGAGTGGAGTTTCTGTTAATAATAAAAGGAAAAATCTTGACAATGATGGATTATCCCAATTCTTTTTTTAAACAGGAGAATGAGAGAGTTTTATAATAGGTTTGATTTTTCGTAGCAACTGGTTTATCAATTATGGATTTTAAATGGGCCTCCTGTCCCACTTGACGTATAAAATTAAACGTATAAGGAAATTGTTAAACAAGATACTTCAGTGGCTTTGTGAACAAAATGTTTATTAACTGTTTAGACACTTCTCCTCAATAACCCAAATGTTCTGTCCTTTTTGCCTAAGCCCGGATGGTAATTTTGCCCATTTTATATTTAAATGGACTATGTAGATGCTGGCAACATGTCACCTGTAGTACTGATGACACAATGATCCAGGTTTACCAGGCTGGGATGGCAGGACTGATGTATGAGGACAGACTAAGTCAGTTAGAGTTGTATTCATTGGAGTTTGGAAGAGTGAGAGGGGATCTCATAGAAGCTTATAAAATTCTAACAGGATTAGAGAGGGTAGATTCAGAAAGAATGTTCCCAATAGTAGAAGAGTCCAGAACTCGGGCTCATAGTCTGAGGATAAGGTAAACCTTTTAGAACAGAGGTGAGGAGAAATTTCTTCACCCAGAGGTTGGTGAATCTGTAGAATTTGCAGAAAACGTTGTGTGATTTCAAGATGAAATTAGATATCGCTCTTGGGGCTAAAGGGATCAAGGGACATGGGGGAAGAGAGGATCAGGATATTGAATTTGCTGATTAGCCATGTTCAAAATGAATGGTGGAGCAGGCTCAAAGGGCCAAAATTGGCTCCTTGTGATTCTATTTTCTATGATTTTATGTCTCTGAAATATTCTAGTGCAGCATTGACGCTGGACTGGTAAGAAGTCTCACAACACCGGTTTAAAGTCCAACCCGTTTATTTGGAATCACGAGCTTTCAGAGTGCTGCTCCTTCATCAGGTGAGTGAAAAGATAGGTTCACAAACACTGCACATATAGGCAAAGACACAATTGCAAGATAATGGTCGGAATGCGAGCCTTTCCAGGTAATTAATTCTATACAGGTACAGACAGTGCGAGTGGAGAGAGGGATAATCACAGGTTAAAGAGGTTTTTGAGGTGCATTTCCTGTTGTAAGGTACGAAATACCAATTTAAATTGCGCCCAGCAAACTCCCACAAAGTCAATGAGATACTGGCCAAGTAATCTGTTTTGGTGATGTTGTTCGCGGGATGAATGTTGGTCAAGACGCTGGAGAGGACTCCCTGCCTCTACTTCAAGTCATGCAGTGAGATCCTCTGCACCCCACTGACAGAGCTGAAGAGACCTTGGGTGCAATGCTTCATTCAAAAGGTGGCATCTCTGACAGTGCAGCACTCTTTCAGCATCACGCTGAACTGGCAGCCCTAGGCTCTTGGCCAGAATTTTACCGGCACACCAGCCCCAGAAACGTGGCTGGCGAGGCTCGCAGAACGACATTCTCTGCTGGCCTTGGTTAAGGTCTTAAAAATCTTGGGCGCGCGGGGGTGGTAAAACTCTGGCATTTGGGTTGAAGCCTCTGGAGAGGAATTTGTACTCACAGCCTGAGGACACGGGGGAGGTGAAAGTGCTACCAACCATGAGGAATGATTGGCACCATACCTGTGTCTCAGGGAAAACTAGATATCGCAGTCTGAGTAATGTGGACTGGGGCGACATTAGTTTATTATTAAATCAGCTCCTCTGGGAAGCTCATACGTTTTATTTGTACTGCAATTTATTGATTCAAATATCTTTGCTGAGTCGAGCTTCTCTGCGTGAAAACCTGTGTATTTGTGTAATTGAAACCTGTAGTTTCCAAGGCAATGTGTCATTGGATTTATGTGCTCATTATGGTGAGTGATGCCAGCCCTTAGTAATAATGCACAATTTGGAGTTCCGATGTTAAGTGCAGGCATCCCGGTCAGGTATAACAGGCTCGAATGAACATGGAAACGTAGAAAATAGGAGCAGGAGGAGACCATTCGGCCCCTCAGGCCTGCTCCACCATTCATTACGATCATGGCTGATCATCCAACTCAATAGCCTGATCCTGCTTTCCTCCACATCCTCTGATCCCCTTCACCCCAAGTGCTATATCTAACTGCTTCTTGAAAACATTCAATGTTTGGCTTCAACTACTTTCTGTGATAGTGAATTTCATCGGCTGATCACTGTCTGGGTGAAGAAATTTCCCCTCATCTCCATCCTAGATGGTCTACCCTGTATCCTCAGACTGTGACCCCTGGTTCTGCACACCCCCCACATCAGGAACATCCTTCCTGCATCTACCGTCTTTAGTCCTATTAGAATTTTATAGGTTTCTATGAGATCCCCACTCATTCTCTTGAACTCCAGCGAATACAATCCTAGCCCACGCAATCTCTCCCCATATGTTGGTCCTGCCACCCCAGCAATCAGTCTGGTTAATCTCCTCTGCATCCCCTCCACAGCAAGAACATCCTTCCTGAGATAAGGAGACCAAAACTGCACACACTATTCCAGGTGTTGTCTCACCTAGGCCTTGTATGGTTGTGATGATGTGGAGTTGCTGGCGTTGGACTGGGGTGGGCACAGTAAGAAGTCTCACAATACCAGGCTAAAGTCCAACAAGTTTATTGGGAAGCTTTCAGAATGCTACTCCTTCATCAGGTGATCCTGTGATTCCAAATATACCTGTTGGACTTTAACCTGGTGTTGTGAGACTTCTTGAATAATTGCAGCAAAACATCCCTCCTCCTGTACTTATATCTTCTTGCTGTGAAGGCCAACATACCATTGCCTTTATTATTGACTGCTGCACCCTCATGCTTACCTTCAGTGTCTCTGGATTTAGAATCAAGCTTTAAAGTCTGAGTCTCAACAGAACCATGGACAATCAACATTAGCTATGGTTCGGTGGATAACACTCGAGTCAGAAGGTTGTGGGCTTGAACAACAAGGGGCATACACGCGGTGGGTCGTGCGAGGGCTGCTCTTGGATGTTTCGAGAGTTGCCTAGTGCTTCACGTCGTTAGTGTACGCTTAAACTGGACCAGCTGATGGGCAACACGACAGCTCAGTGACTATCACTGTTTGCTGTGCAGATATATGGATTTGGGCTGGTGTCTGTGGGAGTTTGTGCATTCTCCCCATGCTTGCATGGGTTTTCTCCGGGTGCTCCGGTTTCCTCCCACACCCCAAAGATGTGGTCTTAGGCTGATTGGTGTAACAAATTGTCCCTAAATTAGTCTCCCCTCAATCTGGTTTGCAGTGTGGAGTGCCATAAGCTTAGACAAGGGTCATGGGTGGAAGAGGGGACTCACAATGTTGAAATGGCGGCGCAGGCTCATTGGGCCAAAGGGCCTGTTTCCTGTGCTGTGTTCTTCTTTGTTCTTTGTTCTTTGTAACCATCCCAAAGACTCGAGTACACAATCCAAGCTGAGAGGGAGTGCTGTATTGCCATGGGGTCTTATCTTCTGGATCAGATGGCAAACTGCTTCCCCATTTGCACTGTCAGGTGGGGAGGGGGCTGTGGAGGTCGGGGGTGGGGGGGCAGAAGATCCAAAGTATTTACTCAGAGAAGGGGAAGGGAGTTCTACTTGGTGACCTGGGTCAATTTTTGTCTCTCAACCAATGCCACCAAACCAGGTGATCTGCTTACTCTCTCACTGCTTTTCCTGGGATCTTACTCATCCCAAAGTTTCAATCACAATTCCTAAATTACGCCAGTTACTTCATTGGCTGGAAAGTGCTTTGGGACATCCTGAGATTGTGAAAGGTGACATATAAAAGAAACTCTTTCTTTGTAAGGAGTGGCACAATGGTTAGCACTGCTGCCTCACTGCGCTAGGGATCTGGGTTCAATTCCCGGCTTGGGTCACCCTCTGTGTGGAGTTTGCATGCTCTCCCCGTGTCTGCGTGGGTTTCCTCTGGGTGCTCCAGTTTCCTCCCACAGTCCAAAGATATGCAGTTAGGTTGATTAGCCATGCTAAATTGATCCTAGTGTCAGGGTAAACATGTGGGGTTACGGGAATAGTGTCTGTGTGGGATTGTGGCCGGTGCAGCTTAAATGGGCTGAATGGCCTCCTTCTGAACTGCAGGGATTCTATCATCACGGCCAACGCCAATTCCATCCAAACGTGTGCACGTTCACGGAGATGTCACCAGCTACTGCTCAGCAGGGGGCATCCACACTCACCTTTACTAGCATTCAACCTAGTGGCACTCACTTGGAAAGATATGGGCAGCCTTGGAGACAATCTGCAGAGTTCTCCATTCCCAACAACAAACAGCAACATTGGGTGGGATTTTGAGTGTCTCGCCTGCTGCCGAGATAATCCGGTCTGACTGAAAGTCTATGAGCCCTGGGTTAGCTCGCTGAACCTCCTGTAGTGGACTCCTCCATGATGGGGCCAGCAAATCTTGGCCTTTAAGGCTGCAAGGGAATCGAGGCACTTCATGGTAGTGTTATCAAACAAAAATTCATGGCAAGCAAAGAAAGTTGTTGGGTGCGATTGATGGCAAACAAAGGAGATGTTGGGTGGGATCTTCTAACCATTCCCGCTGGGAGGATTTTCCTTTCCTGTTGATGGCGACCATCCCCACTGCCATGGTGCAAGCAATGGGAAACCCCATTGGGAAGATCCCGCTCATCACCACAACACACATCGTGGAGGTGGAGGCATGGAAAGTTCCGTCCGTGAAGTGGGATGACTAAATATTTGGTCAGTGAGGTTGGATTTAATAAACTTTTATTGAATATAAAACCCCAAATACTTCACTGACAGAAACACTGCAAAATGGCCAAACCTCAACTGTGCTGTCGTGGGTTAATCTTTAAAACATATCAATACCGAAACCAAGACGCTGGGGCATTACCAACTCAGAGAGAAAACTGGCCATCAGACAGTCCAATTAAAGAAACTGAGTAACCAGCAGTGCTGCTGGCCCCAGAGAACATCCATTATTCACACAAATATCAACAACAGCTGAGGAGAAATGCACTTCATCGTATATACATCAAGTTGGGAGCCAGAGACATCACTCTTTAATGGGATCCATTGGTTCGGTCACGGAAACATCATCATGATGAATGGTTTGTCTGGACCAAGACAGATAATGTTTTGATAGCTTTGATATCGTAATGGCACACAGCACGGTGGCTCAGTAGTTAGCACTGCTGCCTCGCAGTGCCAGGGACCCAGGTACAATTCCAGCCTTGCGTGGCTGTCTCTGTGAAGTTTGCACTTTCTCCCTGTGTCTGTGTGGATTTCCTCCGGGTACTCAGGTTTGCTCTCACAGTTCAAAGGTGTGTAGGTTCAGTGGATTGGGCGTGATAAATTGCCCCTTAGTGTCCCAAGATACGTAGGTGGTAAAATAGGTGGTATTGCAGATAGTGGGGAAGGTTATCAAAAGTTGCAGCAGGATCTTGATCAGCTGGGGAAGTGGGCCAAGAAATGGCAAATGGGGTTCAACACAGATAAGTGTAAGGTGCTGCATTTTGGAAAGTCAAATCAAATAGGACTTTCACGCTGCGCGGTAGGACTTTAGGGAGTATCGTGGAACAGAGGGACCTTGGAGTTCAGGTGCACGATTCTCTAAAGGTGGAGATACATGTAGATTGGGCAGTGAAGAAGGCTTTTAGCATGCTGGCCTTCTTCTGTCAGGGCATTGAATATAGAAGTTGGGAAGTAGTCTTGCAGTTGTACAGGATGTTGGTGAGGCCGCACCTGAGTATGGTGTTCAGTTTTCTTTGTCTTGCTGTAGGAAAGATATTATTAACCTGGAGAGAGTGCAGAAAAGATTTACAAGGATGTTGCCAGGACACAAGAGACCAAGTTATAGAGAGAGATTGGACAGGCTAGGAATTTTTTTCTTTGGAGTGTAGGAGAACTTAAGAACTAGGAGCAGGAGTAGGCCATCTGGCCCCTCGAGCCTGCTCTGCCATTCAATAAGATCATGGCTGATCTTTTCGTGGACTCAGCTCCACTTACTCGCCTGCTCACCATAACCCTTAATTCCCTTACTGTTTAAAAATTTACCTAACCTTGCCTTAAAAACATTCAATGAGGTAGTCTCAACTGCTTCACTGGGCAGGAATTCCACAGACTCACAACCCTTTGAGTGAAGAAGTTCCTGCTCAACTCAGTCCTAAATCTGCTACTCCTTATTTTGATGCTATGCCCCCTAGTTCTAGTTTCACCCGCCAGTGCAAGCAACATCCCTGCTTCTATCTTACCTGTTCCCTTCATAATCTTTTATGTTTCTATAAGATTTTCCCTCATTTTTCTGAATTCCAATGAGTATAGTCCCAGTCTACTCAGTCTCTCCTCAAAACCCAACCCTCTCAACTCTGGAATCAACCTAGTGAATCTCCTCTGCACCCCCTCCAGTGCCAGAATATCCTTTCTCAAGTGAGGAGACCAAAACTGTACACAGTTTTCCTGGGGTGGCTTCACCAGCACCTTATACAGCTGCACCATAACCTTGCTGTTTTTAAACTCCATTCCTCTAGCAATGAAGGACAGGGTAGTAGAATGGTTAGCACTGCTGCTTCATAGTTCCAGGATTCTGGGTTCGATTCCTGGCTGGGGTCACTGTCTGTGTGGAGTTTGCACATCCTCCTGGTGTCTGCATGGGTTTCCTCTGGGTACTCCAGTTTTCTCCCACAGTCCAAAGATGTGCGGGTTAGGTTGATTGGCCATGCTAAGAAGTTGCCCCTTAGTGTCCAGGGATGCGTAGGTTAGAGGGATTTGTGAGTATAATATGTAGGGATAGGGGGTAGGGCCTGGGTGGGATCGTGTTCGGTGCAGACTCGAAGGGCCTCTTTCTGCACTGTAGGGTTCTATGATTCTATGAAAATTCCATTGCCTTCTTAATTACCTGCTGCACCTACAAACCAACTCCTTGAGATTCCTGCACAAGGACACCCAGGTCCCTCTGCACAACAGCATGCTGCAACGAATGGGGGGGCAGAATGGAGAACAGGCTTGTGAAGCGTCCACCTAAAAACCAAAGCTTTATTGCGTTCACGTACTGACATTTTACCAGTATTTTTTACTTTGCAAAATGCATTCCATTTGCAAAATCTACAATGCCAGCTGGAGGGGGCAGTCTTTTGATGACTATGGATAGAATAATTATCCAATCACCCGTGGCCACTAAGAGTCCGTGGAAAGAAAAGTGACGGTTTTAATCTGTGAGGTGACTGATAGTCACACCAAGTGTTGTATTTGTGTGTGGAGCATTCGGACCTTGCTGATGAGAGGCCCCACCCTTCACTGATGAGCTCTGTGACACACTGCGACAGGGAACACTTTGCCATTGTTTCAAGGATGATGTACTTATTTTTAAACAAATACAAAAGTAAATTTGTATTTTTTTTGTTCACTTAATTGTTAATTTATTATTTTTAATAAATAATTAAAAATTTATGGTGTTTTTTTGCACGCAGGTTTCTTTTATTATGAAGTGCTGTCCAGCTTCAGCCCCCTCCAGCCTCTGCCACTCATTTTGACTCAGTTAATCTATATTTTAACTTCTGGATTTGCCTTGACACAGAAGAAATCTATCAATCTCTATTTTCAATTCACCTCACCAACCTTTTTTGGGAGAGAGTTCTGGATTTCCACTACATATGCAAACTCCAAGTCACTGCATGTGTGGAGTTTGCACGTTCTCCCCGTGTTTGCACGGGTTTCCTCCCACCCTCCGAAGATGTGTGGGGTTAGGTTGATTGGCCATGCTAAATTGACCTTAGTGTCAGGGGTTTGGCAGGGTAAATATGTGAGGCTACAGGAATAGGGTCTGGTTGGGATTGTGGTCGGCACAGATTCAATGGGCTGAGTGGCCTCCTTCTGCACTGTAGGGATTCTACGACAATTTGTGTAAAGTGGTGCCTCCAGACGTAGAATGGCCCAGCTTGAATTTTAGGGTTAAGCCCCTTGTTTCTCCCATAGCCCAAAGATATGTGGGGCTACGGGGATAGAGTCTGGGTAAGATGCTTTCGGAGAGCCGATGCAGACTTGCAAGCTCCCACAAACAGCCGAGACAATGGGCGGGATTTTCCAGCCAAGCTCGTCCCCCAAGATTGGAAAATCCTGCTTGAGGTCAATGGCCCTTTGCGTTGTCCGTGCCCTACCCACTGCGATTCCCATGGCAGGCAGGAAGGGAAAATGCTGCCAATTCCACTGCTTTGGAATCTTTTACACCCGTCGACAGGGCCCCTGTCTTATCCAATAGCTCACATTTCCGACAGTGCAGCACCCCCTTAGTCCTGGACTGGGAGTGCCTGCCTACATTTTGTACTAAGTCCTCAGGAGCAGCACTGTGGCACGTGGTTAGCACTGCTGCCTCACAGCGCCAGGGACCCGGGTTTGATTCCTGGCTTGGGTCATTGTCTGTGCGGAGCCAATTGCGCAGACAATCACCTCTGAGTGAAAAGATTTTTCCTCAAATTCCCTAAACCTCCCAGGTTTATGACATTGAAGGTGCTATATTAATGCAACTTGACGATGTATGTTTTTTTAAACGGAATCAGTTCCAGTGTCCTTGTTTTCACGGTGTTTCAGCTAGCTGCTCAGTGCATTAGTGACAGCCACAAACCTACTTCAGAAATACTGGCTGTTTTCCAAAATGTACACCCAGCTTATAGATTATCCAGGCCAATCAATCATTAATCACTAAAGACAATTGCAACAAACAGAGTGGGCGAGTGTGGAATTTATGCATCAAATCTTAGAACTTGAGAAATTATGCAATAAACAATGATACTCTGTACTTCAGAGTCCAGATAACAGCACAAGATACTGTATTCTTAATCATCTGATGTAATATAAATTTTCTCCTTCTTATGAATTCCTTTGTGGAAGGAAACCGGAGCATCCGGAGGAAACCTACGCAAACACAAGGAAGACCCAGCCTCGGGTGATTGCCTGTGCGGAGTCTGCACTTTCTCCCTGTGTCTGAGTGGGTTTCCTCCAGGTGCTCTGGTATCCTCCCACACTCCAAAGGTGTGTAGGTTAGGTGGATTGGCCATGCTAAGCTGTTCCTTAGTGTCGAAAGATGTGCAGGTTGGGGAAATTAGTGGGGTAAATACATGGGGTTATGGCGAGGCGCCTTCGTGGGATGCTCTGTTGGAGGATCAGTGTAGACTCAATGGGCCGAATGGTCTCCTTCTGCACAGTAGGGATTCTATAATTCTAAATAGACTGGGGATCCCATAAGCACATTTGCTTCCCATTCCTTCAAAAGGTACTAATTTCTTGATGGATAACTTGGATCTACAGGTGCTGAATGCTCTCCCCAGTGTCTTCCCCACCCGTCTACAATTATGAGCGTGGAGACTGATTATTGAAATGCTGTTTAGCTCTGAAGAACATCGAGGCAGAGCCCATTCACAACCTCATTTATTCTCCTCTGAGGCAAGCCTCACTCTGTAGCACTTGTATACGGACCGTTGTGGGTTCACAGTCCCACCTCAGGGTCATGAGTATGGATATGATCACAGCTATGTTATTTGCAATGTAAGCCTGATCCCAAAGGGAAACCTGTCTTACTGACCATAGCCTTTTATTTTGTATTTTTGAACATGAGGAGGGAGAACTGCTTGATCCCAAAAGAACAGAACTCCAGTAACACCTTTAGAATTGAAAACCATTAAAAGGTTTATTAACAAGGAAAATCATTTAAGCATACAAGATTAAAGTTACACAATTGAAACAGTCTTGCAGAACAACTCCCACTTGGCCAGAGCACACAACTTAGCAACAATTCCCCTTGTGGATTTAAATATAAAAATACAGTATTATGATCCAAGGCAGAGAATTGTTGTTGCCTTCATAAGGCATACCACACAATTCCTCAAACACTTCTACATTGATGTAGAAATGTTAAAGAAAGGTTCAGGAACAGACTACTTTCTAAAACCAGATTTTCCTGGCTTGACTGAGTGGTTGATTCAAAGTCACAATCTTCATATCTTCTCCTAGCACACATACTAAAACACCTTTCCCACATAGCCACCCAGCTCACCCTGAAATGTTGTTTATTCCTTTCATCTTGGATTCCATTGCCCTCAAGATACCTCTTTGAACTCAACTTTTCCAAATTCAAGAACCTTTTATGTTTTCCTATTTTGCCTCCATTTTGGGTCAATAAAATTTAGTAATTTTAAATTTTAAGTTTTTTGGGGGGAAGGAGTGACATGGTGGTACAGTGGCTGGCACTGCTGTTTCACCGTGCTAGGGCTCTGCAGAATCTGCACGTTCTCCCCATGTCTGCGTGGGTTTCCTCTGGGTGCTCCGGTTTTCTCCCACAGTCCAAAAGACATGCTGTTTAGATGCATTGACCATATTAAATTTTCCCTCAGTGTTCCTGAACAGGCACTGGAGTGTGAAAACTAGGAAATTTTCACAGTAACTTCATTGCAGTGTTAATGTAAGCCTACTTGTGACACTGATAAATAAATTTTAAACTTTAGTATATCTTTGTAAGCTGTAAAGGTTCCTTGTCACTTCAGAACTTGCCCTTTGAAGTTAAATAGGTGAAAAGTCAAGTTCTTACTTGTCATAAAATGAAAATTTTTAACCCACCCTACTCCCTTGCAAATTCAATCTTACCATAGCCACTCATTACAAAGGCATGAACTTTAAGTTTAAGTTTATTTATTAGTGTCATGAGTAGACTTATATTACCCCATTATTCTTTGGTTTCTCAGCTCTCACAGACGAGCTGTCTCTATTAACCATCCCCCAGTTTAATTAATTATGGACCCACGCTTCTTTAGAGAATACTATCATATTCTCAAAAATATTTTTTGAGGGAACATCCATCATCACAGCACATTGCAGATTGATACTTCAGTGTTATACTGAAGGAATGCTGCACTGTTCGGGATAGTGCCTTTTGGATGAGATTTTTAAACATGGCCCAGTCTCTCTCTGTGATGGATGTAAACTATTCCAGGCCATAATTTTAAAAAGAATAGGGAATTTTCTCTGATGTCCTGGTCAAAATTTATTTCTCAACCCAGATTCCCTGATCATTAATGCTACGTGTAGAGTTTGCAGTGCATACTTCGACTGACTTCAAACTATTTCATCAGATGTGAAATGCTGATATACTGAAATCATACACATCCAAATCTTTATTTTTTTGAAATCCATGTACAAACCCACTGGATAACAATCAAGAGCAGGAATAATGATTCATTATACTCCTTCCCATCTCAGGTTGTCTGAAGTCATACACAGTTGTATGTGGAACCAAGGAACTCAGTACTGTGCTGGCTAACAATTCAACCCAGGATTAATCTACTCTCTACAGGTCAGAAGAGTTCAGGAAGAGGGTATTTACCTATTTGTCTCCTCAAAGTGTGGTGGAACACATTCACCAGTGGGTTAGAACTCAATCGAGAGGGTGTCAGAGCCCAGGAAACTCTCCATGTAAAGATTTGAGGTTTTCATGTTGATGTCCAATGTTTCTATATTGTGGATCTCATACTGTTATTTTTCACAATTCTTCTACAGTGGTCCATGTGGTGTGGCTACACCCACGGCGCTGTGAGGGAAGGAGTTCAAAGATTTTAATCCAATGACATGGAAGGGACAGCAATATATTTCCAAGTCAGGATGATGTCTGGCTGGGTGGGGAACTTGTAGGTGGTGTTTTTCCCATGAACCTGCTGCCCTTGTCCTTCGAGGTGGTAGAGGTCATGGGTTTGGAAGGTGCTGCTGAAGGAGCTTTGGGGAATTGCAGCAGTTCATCTTGTAGATGGGGTAACACTGCTGCTATTGTGCGTTGGTGGTGACGAAAGTGAATATTGAACTCCTTGAGTGTTGTTGGAGCTGCAGTCTTCAGGCAACTGGAGAGTAATAGAGTCTGTGTGCCTTATAGCTGGTGGACAGGCTTTGTGGGGAGACGTTCAGGGGTGAGTTACTTGCCATAGAATTGCCAGCCTTTGACCTGCTCTTGTAGTCACATATTTACATTGGCTAGTCCAGTTCAGTTTCTGGTCAATGGTAACCCCCCCAGAATATTGGGAGTGAGGGATTCAGCGATTGTAATGCCATTGAAGTCAAGAGGAGATTGTCAGATTCTCCCTTATTGGAGACAGTCATTGCTGGCACTTGTATGGCATAAATATTATTTGCAACATGTGGCCAACTCCCTAACTTGATTTGAGCTGACTGGCAGCCCTTGATCCCAAAACAGGCTCCCTCCTAACAGAGAGAAAGGAGCAGTGTTGGCCAGAAGACCGTTGCATATCTCATGCAAGATTGCTGCGCTGGCTCCATCAACTTCTGGTAAGAATGGGTCACGTCGGGAGAGCTGAATTTGAAAAGAAAAGGCTTCCATTTACATTGCACCTTTCATGCTTTACTGACAATGAAGTAATTTGGAAGTGTAGTTATTGTTGTAATGTAGCAGCCAGTTTGTGCACAGCAAGATCCCACAAACAACAATGTATAATGACTCAGTCATTGGTTTTAGTGATATTGATTGAAGGATAAATATTGACCAAGACACAGGGGACAATTCCCCTGCTCTTTGTCAAATCATTTGCGAATTTTTATGTCCACCAAAGATGGGAGGCAAGGCTTCGGTCTATCATCTGATCTGAAAATCCTCTGGTCAGAGAGCACCCCTCAGTGTTGCACACGAGTGTCTGTCTGCATGCTGTGTTTGAGGCCCTGGTGGGACTTGAGCCCACAGCTGCTGAACCAGAGCTGAGAATGCTACAAACTGAGTCTTAGCTGATGTGCCAGGATCAGCACCAGCATCAGAATGCGTTCAGACTCCCTTTCTTTCTCTGAACTCTCCCCTGCTCTGAGTTCATCATCTTCCATCTTCTCCTCAAGGGACCCAAAGTTTGGCATGGGTTTCAACACTGCAAGACTGTAAGAAGCTACAAAGGCTTGTGAATGAAGTCCAGTCCGTCACACAAACCTCCCCATCCATTGACACTATTGACATTTCCCGCTGCCTTGGAAAAGCAGCCAGCAAAATCAAGGACCCCATGCATCCCGGACCTCTTCCATCTTCTTCCGTCGGGGAAAAGACACAGAAGTCTGAGGTCACGTACTAACCGACTGAAGAATAGCTTCTTCCCTGCTGCCATCAGACTTTTGAATGGACTTACCTTATATTAAGTTGATCTTTCTTGACACCGTAGTGATAACTGTAGCACTACATTCTGCACCCTCTCCTTTCCTTCTCCCTATGTATATGCTTATGAGTGATATGCTTTGTCTGTTTAGAGTGCATGAAACAATACTTTTCACTGTCTCCCAGTGCATGTGCCAATAAATCAAATCAAATCAAATCAATTTCCAACTGGCTTCAGAGATTAGCACATCAGGGATGCCCCTATGAAGATTGGTGAATTCCCAGGGGCCAGTAAATATCAGCACATTTGGCGATCCCCTTGGAAATGATGACAATCTCCCAGGAAACCTGCTGAAAACATCGGCAGATTCTTGGTGACTATTCTGCAACTATTGACACACTCTTGGAAAGTGTCATTCTTTCCAACAAGGTCAGCCTGTGGGATCTCTCCTCCAACTTCCTCTGGGCTTTGCACAGTTGCATCGGCCCACGGCTTCTCGTTGTAAGCGGATAGTCACTTCATTATAAGGTGAATGCAGCAAGAGTCACTGAGCTGTAAAGTGGAGTTTTGTTCCACCAATGTTCATTATAAGCTGTTTCCACTGCAGTGTAGGGAGTAACATGCTCTTGTCGTTTACATGTACAAAGTAATAGACCCTGTCAGTTTAAAATGTACACAGTAACAAGCGCTGTCACTTCGAAGCACAGAGTGACTAACACGCCCTATCAATTCTAGTTACACATATTAAGAAAGGAGCTTTGGAACAGTAATATTCCAAGTCTCATCAAATACAAGCAGCAAGGCCTTGTCAGCTGCAAGCACACATCACCAACAAGAAGCACTACTTGAGGGGCAGGTCAATTAGATTGAAGATTTGACTTACTGCTCAATCGTGTACCACACACTGCAGGTAAATTGCAACCACACCGGAGGAAGCCTTATTAAGCACGAGTCGGGAGAAATTTCTTCAGCCAGAGGGTGGTTAGAATATGGAACTCGTGTTCCAGACATAAAACGTTGCTATATTAAGGAGTAACTAGATAAAAAAAAGTTACCTGACATGGGTCACTTGGCTGGCTTTTTTCTTAACAGGATGTGGGCATCATTGGAAATTTATTGCCCACCGTTAACTATCCTCCATTTCAGAGGGCATTCGAGAGCTGCTGTGGATCTGGAGTCACATGTAGGCCAGACCAGGTACGGATGGCGGATTTCCTTCCCTACATGAGCCAGAATTATTTTGGTGAACCTTGGGCGACACAGTGGCGAGCACCGCACCAGGGTTTGATTCCTGGCTTCGGTCACTCTCTGTGTGGAGTCTGCACGTTTGCCTCTGAGTGCTCCGGTTTCCTCCACCGTCCCAGGGACATGCTGGTTAGCTACACTGGCCATGCTGAATTGTCCCTTAGTGTGACCGAACAGACGCCGGAGTGTGGCGACGAGGAGATTTTCACAATGACTTACTTACAGTGTTAACGTAAGCCTCCTAGTGCTACTTAAACTTTAAAGATGGGTTTTTAACAATAATCAGCAATGGTTGGACAAGTCTAATGATATTAGACTTCTAATTCCAGATTTTTATTGAATTAGCCTCCTGCAGTGGCAAGACTTGAACCCAGATCATCAGATCTTACTCTGACTCTCTGGACTGCTGATCCAGTGACAATACGACTCTGCCACTACCTCCCCGTGGATGGTTGCACGCTGAACATTCATCCCAGCTTTATGTGTGGCTAACAGATGTTTCAGCCGTTTTGCAGTCTTAACGGCAGTGTGATCCTCTTAAAGCAGCGCTGCATTTTTGTGCCAGGAGCGGATGTGTCTATCTCTGGCTTGGTTGGAATAGCACGGCCTATTGAGCAGGAGAGAGGTGCTTCCGGGTTTATGTATGCGATGCTGAAGGTATTGGTGTTGGAGGTGGAATGGAGGAGAGGTGCCAATGTTCCATTGGGAAGCAGAAGTCTCTCTGCACATCCGGAGAAAAGAATGGAAACAAGTGGCCTGACAGGTCAACTGTCAAAGACTTGGCCTGGAATACCTGGCTACACTGTCACAGACTCAATAACCATACAGGTTAGCTCAATGTTATTGCAATTAGCTGACTCTTCCTTGAACCTTCCCCCTGCCTGGTTGATGCTCTGTAACTATGAAATTGATTAAATAAATATTTTTATTAAGCTTTCATCTCACTGGGGAGGCTCCAGGCCAATCCACATCCAACAATCTGCTCTACAAACTCTGCTGACATTTAGACAGCTGTGATAAATTCCATCGCTGCAGCTAAATCAACCCATGGCATTCTAAAACAATAATAAATGAAACAATTTGCCTTATCTCCCAATGTTAATAGCTCCTTTCAAAAGGTCCAGGATCCAAATCCTGATCCACATATTCATCAAAAAGTAGCCATTTCTTCCTTGGATTCTGCCATACCCCAAGTTTTATAGAAAGCAATCCATTAGCTTTTGAGATATATTGTTTATAAAGAAACAGATTGACAGATAGAGTGAAAATATTACCTCCACTGCCGTTAGGTGGTGGAGGTGATGAGCAGGATAGGAAAGCATGACTCTCATATTGAGTCCAAAGATGTGCAGGTTAGGTGGATTGGCCATACGAAATTGCCACTTAGTATCAAGGGGACTATTAGGGTAAATACATGAAGTTATGGGGATAGAGCCCGGGTGGGATTGTGGTCGGTGCAGACTCAATGGGCTGAATGGTCTCCTTCTGCACTTGGGGATTCTGTGATATTCTGGGCAGCACAGTGGCATAGTGGTTAGCACCACTGCCTGACAGTGCCAGGGGCCAGGGTTCGAGTCCGACCTTGGATCACTGTCAATCATGTTCTCCCTGTGGTCTGCATACCTTTCCTCTGGTTTCCTCTCACACTATGAAAGACGTGCTGGTTAGGGGCATTGGCCATGCTGAATTCTCCCTCAGTGTACCAGAACAGGCGCTGGAGTGTGGCAACTGGGGGATTTTCATATTAACTTCATTGCAATGTTAACGTAAGCCTACTTGTGACACTAATAAATCAACATAAACTCAGCACTTGTTGTAGACAGGGAAGCTTGGTGAATTCAGTATTGATCTGGTCATCTATCCAAAGGAAAAATTCTACACAGAATGACATCAAATCTATAGCATAAGAACAGGCCATTCAGCTCAAATGGTCAGTACTGTTTGCGACATTCCTGACTGGCATTCTCTTGTTCGAAGTGCTCTGTTCTACTTGCTCCATGTCACTCGATTCAATTTGCCATGAACCCATTCCCCACTTATATGTCCATAGACTCCAAACCTATCTACTCACATCTCCATTGACTCCAAACCCCTCGACTCACATCTCCAGTGACCCCCAAACCCCTCTATTCATACCTCCATTGACCCAAACCCCTCTACTCACAGCTCCATTGACCCAAACCCTTCTAGCCACATCATCCTTGACCCCAAACCCCTCTACTCACATCCCCCGTGATTGCATTCCCTCTTGTCACATCTCCATTGACTCCAAACCCCTCTACTCAAATTTTCATTGACTCGAAACCCCTCTACTCACATCTCCATTGACCCCAAACCCCTCTATTCACATCTCCATTGACCCAAACCCTTCTAGCCACATCATCCTTGACCCCAAGCCCCTCTACTCACATCCCCCTTGATCCCATTCCCTCTCGTCACATCTCCATTGATTCCAAACCCCTCTACTCACATCTCCATTGACTCCAAACCCCTCTACTCACATCTCCATTGACTCCAAACCCCTCTACTCACATCTCCATTGACTCCAAACCTGTCTACTCACATCTCCATTGACCCCAAACCCATCTACTCAAATCTCCATTGACCCTATTCCCCTGTATTCACATCTCCATTGCAGTTTTAAACGACAATGTTTGGAGATAATAGTGATTCCAACTGAGGGATTTTGATAAACACGGAGTGAGAGTTAAGGACATTCTTTGGGTTTTCTTCAAAGCCGAGGAGACCACCAGTGTATCTCCCAATTTTTTCCCTTTCAGTGAACAGTAAAGGATAATTTCCCTTTTGTTCTCAGGTGGGAATTCTGGAAACCTTTGATATGAATATTGTTTTTTGAGGTTCCAGCTCTCCTTATCCCAAACTGGCCAGTGGTCAGTGGTCAGTGCTTATTTCTATCTAACCTCTCTTTCAATATCCTAAAAACAGAATCAAACCACTTTGTAACCTTTTATGTTCCAGGGAATGTAAATCCTAACATTTTTAGTGTATTTAATGGCGTGCAGTGGGATAAATACAACTTCACACCTTTAATGTTGAGCCCCGCAGGGCAGAAAAGGTATAGCAAAGATTTTGAACAATTTTTCAATCTGATTTAAAGTTTATTTATTTAAATTCATTTATTACTCATAAAAAGGCTTACATTAGTCACCACACTGCGGCATCTTTTAAGGTTACACTGAGGGAGAATTTAGTACAGCCAATGCGCCTAATCAGCACGTCTTTCAGACTGTGGGAGGAAACCAGAGCAGTAGACCCGTGCAGACACAGGAAGAATGTGCAGACTCCTAACAGGCAGTGACCCAAGCCAAGAATCAAACTCTGATCCCTGACTCTGTGAGGCAGTAGTGCTAACACTGTGCCACCCAGGGGTTTGATTTGATTTGATTTGATTTATTATTGCCAAATGTATTAACATACAGCACGCTATACAGACAAAGCATACAACTCAGGATGTACAAAGCAGATTTTTGCTTTTAAACACGTACAAGTGAACACTGGAAGTTGCTGTTCACATTACTCCTTAATAACGATGGGCACTGATAGATTCTCTGTTATTCTTAACACAAAATCTGGATGATTATGGACAAATCCTTTACCATTCAGAAGCAGCCTTCTTACAGTCAACTGGGTGAATCAGCTTTTAATTGGAGCAGGAACATTTCGCTCACTGTTTCCACTCCGAATATAATGACTGAATTAATTGAGAATTCAGATCTTTTTCTTTGCACCGTGCTCAATTGAAGCTTCATAAAAGAGGAACCTGTTGCGTATTCAAAAGAATTTTGCTTAAGAATTCACTTTAAAGTTTTAATCACTTGCAGCAGCAGTTAATGAATTTTAATAAACTGTTAGTCATATAAACATGGATGTGTTAAGGGGCAATAATAGTTATTCATCTTGCAACAGTTCAATAAAGTTTTAAGTTGCTCCTTTAACGTTTCGGGCTCGAAGTTTAGTTCCTTGGTGCCCATGATTCCAGTGCCAAGGCCGCCATTTTGTATCCCGAATGACATCAGCACCACACATGCTCAGTTCTGATACAGGCCTCACTGGACACCATTTTGGTCAGGGTCGAACAGGAGATGTACTCCCCCCATCATTAGCAGGCATGAGGCATTCAATATTTACAGATTACGTTCAACCATGTCGTTTTGGTCTCATAAGCACCATGGAATGGGATAAAAGGTCAGTGCTCGCCTTAATCAGTGCTGCTCCCACTCCCAGGATTTCTGATCTTTCACCCGACTCTCACCTTCCCCAGCACCACCCCCACTCCCCACCTGCCGCAGCCTCCCCAAACCTGCTCGCTCCAACAATTCCTGCTTTCCCAGCCACAGCGTCCTTGAGGCGACATAGTGGTTAGCCACTGCTGACTCACGGTGCCAGGGACCTGGGTTCGATTCCGGCCTGGGGTCATTGCCTGTATGGAGTTTGCACATTCTCCCAGTGTGGGTTTCCTCTGGTTTCCTCCCACAGTTCAAAGATGTGTGGGTTAGATTGATTGGTCATGATAAATTGTCCCTTACTGTCATGAGGGATTAGTGGGTAAAATACTTGGGGTTACGGGGATATGGCCCGCGTGGGGTTTTCTTTTGGCGCATCCGGAGGTGAGGGGGTTAACTTATGAGGAGAGATTGAGTAGATTGGGCCTGTAGTCTTTGGAGTTTGGAAGGCTGAGGGGGGAATCTTATAGAGACATATAAGATAATGAAGGGGCTAGACAGGGTAGAGGTAGAGAGATTCTTTTCCCTTAGAAAGGAAACAAGAGCTAGAGCAGGCAGCCTCAAAATAAGGGGGAGTCACTTTAGAACAGAGTTGAGGAGGAACTTCTTCTCTCAGAGGGTAGTGAATCTCTGGAATTCTCTGCCCATTGAAGTGGTGGAGGCTGCCTCATTAAATATGTTTAAGTCACAGGTAGATAGATTTCTGATCGATAAGGGAATTAAGGGTTGTGGGGAGCAGGCGGAACTAAACCACTATAAGGTCGGTCACGATCTTATTGCATGGCGGGGCAGACTCGAGGGGCTAGATGGCCTACTCCCGCTCCTATTTCTTATGTGCAGGCTTGATGGGCCGAATGGCCCTCCCTCAGCACTGTAGGGATCGTATGATTCTATAATCTACTGCAGCAACTCACCACAGCTCCTTCAACAGCCTTTTAAACTCACTATCTCTATCACCTAGAAGCTCAAGAGCAGCAGACGTATGTAAACACTACCACCTGCAAGCCCTTACCTAACCCACTCACTGTGCTGATTTCACTGGGTTAAGATCCTGGAACTCCCTCCCTAACAGCCCAGTGGGTATCCCTACATCACATGGACTGCAGCTACTCAAGCAAGTAATCCACCACCACCTTCTCAAGGGCAATAAGGGATGAACAATAAAGGCTCACCCAGCCAGCGATGCCCACATCCCTTGAAGGAATTTTTAAAAATCTGGCGCCCTATTCCAAAACTGCAAATGAAGGAGTTAGGATTTGCCATGAAGAGGTGGTAAGAGAAATGGTGAAAAAAGTGGAAGTGGGGGGGGTCGGACAGGACAAGGAACAGTGCAGCACAGGGGCAGGCCCTGCAATGCACCAAGCTTGCACTGATACATGACACCTTTCTAAACTAAGCGCCCTTTGCCTCTGCACAGTCCATACCCCTCTATTCCCCGTCTCTCCATGTAAGTGTCAAGATGCCTCTTAAACGTGGCTATTGTATCTGCTTCTCTACTGGCAGCACATTCCTGGCACTTACCACCCTCTGGGTAAAAAACCTGCCTGTCACATCTCCTTTAAACTTTTCCCCTTTTACCTTAAACCTATGCCCCTTAGTCATTTCTACCCTGGGAGAAAGACTCTGATGATCCAGTATATCCATGCCTCTCATAATTGTGTAAATTTTTATCGAGTGAAAACAAACCAAGTTTGTCCAATCTCGCCGCAGTGCTAATGCCTTCCAAACCAGGCCACATCCTGATTAACATTTTCTGTACCCTGTCCAAAATCTCCACATCCTTCTGAGCAGAACTGTAGGCAGTATTCCAAATGTGGCCTAAATAAAGTTCAATACAACTGCAACTTGTTAATTGTTACACTTTACGTCCTGACCAATGAAGGCAAGCGCACCATATGCCTTCTTGACCACGAAAGAAAAAAACCCCCCAGGAAATAACAAAATAAAATACAGTGAATTGCCAATGAAATGCCCCACCTGAGGGCTGGCACTGGGAGGGTGGGGAGGGTGGGGGGCAGAGTTTTCTCTAATTGTCTGCTGTGTCGATCTGATTCACCCCTCCTCTTGATTTGGGTCACTGTTTGTGTAAGGTCTGCACATTCTCCCCGTGTCTGCGTGGGTTTCCTCCCACAGTCCAAAAGAGGTGCTGGTTAGGTGCATTGGCCATGCTAAATTTTCCCTCAGCGTATGCTAAGAGGCACCGGAGTGTGGTGACTAGAGGATTTTCACAGTAACTTCATTGCAGTGTTAATGTAAGCCTACTTGTGACACTAGTAAATTAGCTTTGCTGTTTGTGTGAGATTAGTGTTTGCCACAATAGTATTAATGTATATAATATATTCCCTCAGTGTATCCGAATAGGTGCCAGAGTGTGGCGACTAGGAGATTTTTCACAGTAACTTAGAACATAAGAACATAAGAACATAAGAAATAGGAGCAGGAGTAGGCCATCTGGCCCTTCGAGCCTGCCCCGCCATTCAATAAGATCATGGCTGATCTGTCGCTGCTCAGTTCCACTTTCCCGCCTTCTCCCCATAACCCTTAATCCCCTCTCTTATCAAAAACCCATCAACCCGCGTCTTAAATATATTTAGCGAGGCAGCCTCCACCACTTCAACGGGCAGAGAATTCCAGAGATTCACCACCCTTTGAGTGAAGAAGTTTCTCCTCAACTCCGTTCTAAACCGCCCCCCTTTTATCTTGAGGCTGTGCCCCCTAGTCCTACTGTCTTTTTTGAGCGGGAAGAGTCTCTCCACCTCTATCCTGTCCATCCCATTCATCATCTTATACGTCTCAATGAGATCTCCCCTCATTCTTCTAAACTCTAACGAGTACAAGCCTAGTTTATTCAGCCTCTCCTCATAGCTCAATCCCCTCAACTCCAGTATCAGCCTAGTAAACCTCCTCTGCACTCCCTCCAAGGCCAAAATATCTTTGCGCAGGTGCGGCGCCCAAAACTTTGCGCAGCTGCGGCCTCACCAATGCCCTATACAGCTGCAGCAAGACCTCCCTACTTTTATATTCAATCCCCCTCGCTATGAAGGCCAGCATCCCATTCGCCTTCCTGACCACCTGCTGCACCTGCAAGCTGGGTTTTTGCGACTCATGCACAAGGACCCCGAGGTCCCTCTGCACCGTCGCCTGCTGCAGTTTTTCGCCCCGTAAGTAATAATCCTTCCTACCATTCTTCCTACCAAAGTGGACCACCTCACACTTGCCAACATTAAATTCCATTTGCCAGTTCCTGGCCCATTCGCCCAGCCTATCTAGATCCTTCTGCAGACTCTCCATACCCTCCGCACAATTTGCCGTTCCCCCAATCTTGGTGTCATCAGCAAATTTCGACACCCTACACTCGGTTCCCTCCTCCAGATCATCTATATAAATGGTAAAAAACTTCATTGCAGTTTTACTGTAAGCCTACTTGTGACATGAATAATTAAACTTCAAACCCCCTCCTCCCCATATATAGCCGATATATAAATCGAGGATATTATCCCACAGAAGGGACAGAAGCAGCTGCCTATCTTTCACCTTCAGATACTGGTAGACCTGCTGTGCATTTCCAGTATTACCTGCTTTAAATTGCTTGTCTTGTTTGTCAAAGACATTTGAATAAGAAAGCTTACCACTGACACTGAGTGGTTGGGACGGTTCCACCACATCTAATTGATTTCAGACTGAATTAGGTCACGTATAATTCTGCAAGCCAGAATTGAAAGAACATTGGGTATGCACAAGAGGCAATTTCTTTTTTAGTTGCACTAAATATACACATATACATTATATTTTCCCGGCGGCCAGTTGAATGACATTTAGAGCACATTAAAATAACTAAACACCAAAAGCCAACTGGGAACAGAAATCTTTTTCGCCTGGTCTCTGTTTCCATTTATTTTCTTTCTGAATCTTTTGAGGTTAAAATAAAATTATCAAAAGAAATGCTTGGAGCAGTGAAGTGAAGGTGATTGATATTCCATCAATTTTGATTGAATGAAAAATCCGAATGCTTACCTTTTGCCCTTCAGATTTTTTTTGTGCTAATTTTCTAACTTATTCCTCTTAATTTTCTCATCTGGCTTTGGGTTGTGGTTCTTTCTGCAAAGACATGGCTGTTTCATCTGAACAAATCTCCCCCTCCCTCTCCTGTTCCCTTGATGTCTTTGATTCCCTGGGCTGAATTTTCAGTTGTCTGCGATGCCAGGTTTGGGATGGGTGCGGGTTGGCACAGTTTATCACACGCTCAGAAGGAGCCACTGGTTCCTCGGTGATATTTTTGGATTTCCAAAGGGGAGGGGGAGCTGACAACCCGCCTGACTACAACTAATCAGCTCTTAATTCTATTTATTTTTGATTAATTTTACGGGATGTGGGCAGTGTTGGCTGGGACAGTATTCATTGCCCATCCTTACTTGCCCTTCAGAAGGTGGTGGTGAGCTGTCTTCTTGAACCGCCGCAGTCGCTGCAGGAAACGGCAGGGTGGCACAGTGGTGAGCACTGCTGCCCCACAGCGCCAAAGATCCAGGTTCAATTCCGGCGTTGGATAACTCCCTGTGTGGAGTCTGCACCTTCTCCCCGTGTCCGCCTGTGTGCCCTGGTTTCCTCCCACAATCCAAACATCTGTGGGTTAGGTGGATTGGCCATGCTAAATTGCCCCTTGGTGTCACAAGATGTGTAGATTAAGGGGGTTAGCTGAGTAAATGCAAGGGGTTACAGGGATAGGGTGTATATATTACGAACAATAATAGTTTCTATGTTTCTCTTTGGGGGGAAGGGGAGATCAGGATATTGAATTCGATGATCAGCCATGATCAAAATGAATGGGAGAGCAGGCTTGAAGGGCTGAATGGTCTACTCCTGCTTCTAGTTTCTATGTTCCCAATAAGTGACCTAGCACAGATCCCTGAGGAACAATCTACAAGGCCTTGGTACCATCTACAAGGGCTTGGAAGAGCTGGCCCAGGATTGGCCATGATATTCCAGCTAAGGTCTAACCAGTGATTTATAAAACTTTAGCATAATTTCCACATGCTTCCTATCAACTTGTGCTACTTTCGATAATTTGTGTTTATGAACCCCCAGGTCACTCTATTTCAGATTACAAGCTTTTACTTCTGTTCTATATCACATTTGAATTTGAGGCAAAGGCATGGGGACAAGTTAGCAAAGTTTGAGCAGCTTAGGGATACCTCTGAACTCTACAGCGTGGATGAAATGACACTTCTTTGATTGACAAATTGAAGGAGAAAATCTGGTAACAATAGCTGGAAGGATGTTTGCTGTGCAGATACATGGATTTGGGCCGGTGTCTGCGGGAGTTTGCACATTCTCCCCGTGGTTGTGTGGATTTTCTCTGGGTACTGCGGTTTCCTCCCACACCCCAAAAACGAGCTGTTAGGCTGATTGGTGTAACAAATTGTCCCTAAATTAGTCTTCCCTCAATCATCCTCAATAGGTGTAGAATCCCTACAGTGCAGAAGGAGGTCGTTCGGCCCATCAAGTCTGCACCAACCTTCCAATAAATCATCCCATCCAGGCACTGTCACCGTTGCCCCGTTGATCTACCTAACCCGCTCATCTTTGGACTGCGGGAGAAAACCGGAGCACTCACAGGAAACTCACACAGACAGGGGGAGAAGGTGCAAATTCCACACAGGCAGTCACCCGAGGCTGGAATTGAACCCGGATCCCTGTAAGGAACAGTGCTAACCACTGTGCCACTGTGCCTTGGGCCAGTTCACTATGTTAAACATGTTGCATAAATATAACTTACTAATTGTATCCCAGAGCTCTTTTTTTTTGCATAAATATTCTTTATTCATAAAATATCTGGAAGAACATCACCAACATTTCAAAATGGCCGTTACACAAAGTGCAATAATATTCAGATTTTCTACATAGATCACGTTACACTCTGAGATGCTTCCATACGGTCAAAGAAACGTTACAGGCAGTTCATAATGACCATTACAAACGGGTACAAAGATATTTAAACTGTCTACATAGATCAGGTTGCACTCTAGGGGGCACAGCCTCAAGATAAAGGGGGGGCGGTTTAGAACGGAGTTGAGGAGGAACTTCTTCACTCAAAGGGTGGTGAATCTCTGGAATTCTCTGCCCGTTGAAGTGGTGGAGGCTGCCTCGCTAAATATTTTTAAGACGCGGGTTGATGGGTTTTTGATAGGAGAGGGGATTAAGGGTTATGGGGAGAGGGCGGGAATGTGGAACTGAGCAGCGACAGATCAGCCATGATCTTATTGAATGGCGGGGCAGGCTCGAAGGGCTGGATGGCCTACTCCTGCTCCTATTTCTTATGTTCTGAGATGCTTCAACACAATTGTGATATATGAATGTTCACCGTATACATTCAATGTGACCCACACAGCTCAGGGGGGTTCCATATAATCCCCCTCCTCCCAGTTCACTGTGGCTGAGGTGTCCCCGAGCCATTCCATTGAAAATAATGGGTGGCAGCCTCGAATGCAGGGAATAACTTGAATCTCATCCCTGGAAATCACATGACAGATATGGTAGCAAAAATGGGAGGATATTGGGCAAAAATGTTCTCCTTCTCCATTCTATAATTCCTTTGAATCAATTCTATCTTTACCAGACATGAACTGACAATTATTTTCTCTGCTTTTTGTGATAACATACGAATGTAGCATGCTAATTTATGCTAATTTCCCTACCCTAATTAGGTTAATTGGAAAATAGACCTTCCCCAAATGTGCGACCTGTTTTGCATGTTTATCAATACAGGGACAAAGAAAAGTGTTATCAACAGATATATACCTTTCTGCTTTTTATTATTGTTGTATGAGCTCCAATCTCCATCTGGCAAAGATATGGTGAATTTTAACGCTGCGCTATTATTCATTGTGGGCATTTAGATTTCATTGGCAAGACTGTAATTTATCCCGAATTTAAAAAGGGAATCATTTACATAGTGCATTTTATAACCATTGGATATTTCAAAGTGCAGTCAGTGAAGTCTTTCCGAATTAAAATCAATGTATGGTGCAGGAAACTCAGCAACAAATGTGCACACAGCAAGCTGCAACTCACAGCAGTGACTAGAAAACCTGGCTTTGTGATATCAATTAATGGATAAATGTTGACCAAAAGCAAATCTCTTAGTACTGAGATGTCTCCTCAAGAACTCACTCTGTAGCCAGGCATCAGGGTACACAGATCTTCATTCAGTCTATTTGCTCCACAATCCAAACATTGATTGCCCACTCAGGGTGGTACCCAACAGCTCACCTGACCTGTTCTCTTTAAGGCACTGTGCCTCAACATACGTAACAACCAGGGATAAGTAACTCCTCTGCTAAATAGTACTGCAGGGCCTTTTACATTTACCTGAGGTAGCCTTGGTTTCAATGACATGTCTGAAAGACAGAAGCTCCCAACAATACAGGAAAGGGGTATTGGCCTTGATTTTAATTCTTAAGCACCGAGCCAGGATTTTATGGCCCACCACGGCATGTCTCTCCCCTGCTCCAGCGGGTAGGACAGACCATTTACTTCGGTGGGATGCTACTATCCCATTGGTGGGAGGAACCATAGTTTCCTGGCCCTGAAGTAGGATTTGAACCCTGGATCTTGAGCCAAAGGCAAGGACGTTACTGAGCGGCAGAGGCGGCATGGTGGTGCAGTGGCTAGCACTGCAGTCTCACTGTGCCAGGGAGCCAGGTTCAATTCTGGCTTTAGGCGATCTTTTGTGTGGAGTTTGCACATTCTCCCCACGTCTGCGTGGATTTCCCGTGGGTGCTCTGGTTTCCTCCCACATTGCACACAAAGATATGCGGGTTAGGTGGATTGGCCATGCTAAGTTGACCCTTTGTGTGCCAAGATGTGTAGATTAGTGGGTTAAGTACATGGGATTGCAGCCAAAGGCCTGGGTAGCATGCTCTGTTGGATTACTTGGTGCAAACTTGATGGGCTGAATGGCCTCCTTCTGCATAGTAGAGATTCTCGATCTAAAAGAACCCCAGCTAATAAGATATTACCCGAAAAATGTGGTGGATGGGGCTTCTTGCAGCTTGCAAGGTGGTTCAAGACAGTGGTCATCCATGTTGTTGTGGGTCTCATGTTACATGCGGCTGAATTATCCAGCCCTCCCTCTGCCGAGATCTTCCGAAAAATCCCTGCCCAACTAGATCAGACCAGGTAAGGACAGCAAGCTTCCTTTCCCTAAAGGAAATGAGTAAACCAGATGCTTTAGTTCATGAATTCTGACAGCCTTGTGGGAAGATTTACTGAAATCTACCTTCTGCCCTGTTGGGTGGCACGATGGCACAGTGGTTAGCACTGTTGCCTCACAGCGCTGGGGACCCGGGTTCAATTCCCGGCTTGGATCGCTGTGTGCAGTGTCTGTATGTTCTCCATGCATCTGCGTGGGTTTCCTCCCACAGCCCGAAAGATGTGCTGGTTCTGTGCATTGGCCATGCTAAATTCTCCTTCAGTGGACGCAAACAGCAGCCGGACTAGGGGATTTTCACAGTAACTTCATTGCAGTGTTAAAGTAAGCCTACTTGTGGAACTAATAAATAAACTTTAAATTTCACTTGCAACTTTCTGTTGCAAAGTTGAATTGGAACTCATTAATCTAGACTGAAGCATTACCAATTCAGTCACATACAGAAGGCAGTATTCTTCAACTCCTTTATCCACTCCCTTTACAGCATTACGAATGGTTGCACTTCAGAAGTACCTCATTATCTCTAAAGCACTTTGAGACATTGTGGAAGCTGATGCCATTGTACAAATCTTTCTCAAACTTCCACCAAATTCTCCTTCCTGCCACACTCTGGAGTCCTGTCCACCACGTGTACCAGTTGTTTTGATTTGATTTTTTAAAATTTGATTTATTATCGTCACATGTATTAACATACAGTGAAAAGTATTGTTTCTTGTGCACTATACAAACAGAGCATACTGTTCATAGAGAAGGAAACAAGCGAGTGCAGAATGTAGCGTTACAGTCATAGAGAAAGATCAACTTAATATGAGGTAGGTCCATTCAAAAGTCTGACAGCAGCAGGGAAGAAGCTGTTCTTGAGTCAGTTGGTACGTGACCTCAGATTTTTGTATCTTTTTCCCAGCGGAAGAAGGTGGAAGACAGAATGTCCAGGGTGCGTGGGGTCCTTAATTGTGCTGGCTAATTTGCCGAGGCAGCAGGAAGTGTAGACAGAGTCAACGGATGGGAGGCTGGTTTGCGTGGTGGATTCACAGTCTTGGGCAGAGCAGGAGCCATACCAAACTGTGATACAACCAGAAAGAGTGCTTTCTGTGGTGCATCTGTAAAAGTTGGTGAGAGTCGTAACTGACATGCCAAATTTCCTTAGTTTTTTGAGAAAGTAGAGGCGGTGGTGAGCTTTCTTAACTGTAGTTTCAGCATGGGGGACCAGGACCGGGTTGTTGATGATCTGGATGCCTAAAAACTTGAAGTTCTCGATCCTTTCTAATTCGTCCCTGTTGATATACACGAGTGCATATACGCTCCTTTACGCCTCCTAAAATCAATGATAATCTCCTTCGTTTTGTTGACATTGAGGGAGAGATTATTAAGTCTTATCAGAGAATGTTGTCAGGGTGAAGTTTCACTAAAGAATTCCTTGAATGATTGATTTTGTGGTCGAAAGACTGCTTTAGCAGAATTTATAGAACTAGTTGGGGAAAGTCACAAGGCACTCAAAACCACAAAGGCCCTTTTGCAATTATATAATCATATAATTTTGCCTTGTGTTGCTCAGATGTTTCAGTGGATATGTTTATCTGTTTACCTTGAGAGTCAAGTTTCTCCTATGAAGACTAGTTACTGGAATGCTGAGCCGATGTAAACTGAGTGAAATCAGAAGTAAAGCGATTGGCAAGCTATGAGGTGATGAACATTTAGCTGAGAATGAGAAAACTATCAGGTCGCCCTTCAACCTCCTATGTTCAAGTGAAAACAAACCAAGTCCGTCCAATCTCTCCTCGTAGCTAATATCCTCCAAACCAGGTAACATCTTTTGTTACCTTTTCCAAAGCTTCCACATCCTTCTGGTAGTGTGGCAATCAGAACTGTACACAGTATTTGTACATCTGATAATAAGGTGTCTTCCACACAGGGCAAAACAGCAAGTAAAAACAAAAGCACAAATGAAATTGAGTTAATTCAGCAGCAGTATTGCGTCCAATTCAGAGCACTTCACGATAGATATCAAGGTTGGAGAGCTGTAGAGGGAAATATACTGAAATGGCGCCAGGAAGAAGAGACTTTAATTATGTGAAGAGACAATAGATATTGGGATTGCTTTTCAAAGCAGAAAGATCCAGGGGGAATTTAATAGAGGCATTTATGAAGAGTTAACTCCCTTTTGAAGATTGTCTTTTATTGAATTTTGTCCACTGCTCTTTCAGGGATTACTTTCCCGATCATCAGAATTTGCGGCACAAAAATAATTCTCTTCATTTCCTCTCTAGTCCTTTTGCTAATTACTATAAATTAGGACATTCTAATTATCTATATTCCTGCCAGTGAAAACCTTTTATTCATTTTATAAGAACTATTCGTAAGTTGCCTGGTCTTGTTTACATGTGACTCCAGAGCCAGAGCAATGTGGTTGACTCTCAACTGCCCTCTGAAATGACCTAGCAAGCCACTCAGTTCAAGGGCAATCAGGGATGGGCAATGAATGCTGGCCCAGCCATAGCGACTCCCACATTCTGTGAAAGAGTTAAAAAAAAAGTCACTGTGAACATCTCCTGGTTGCCATACTCCGGCACCTGTTCGGGTACACTGAGGGAGAATTTAGCATGGCCAAAGTGCCTAACCAGCGCATCTTTTGGACTGCGGGAGGAAACCAGAGCACTTAAAGGAAACCCAAGTAGATAGCGTGCAGACACTGCACTGACAGTGACTCAAGGCTGGAATTGAACTCAGGTCCCTGGCGCTGTGAGGGAGCAGTGCTAACCACTGTGCCACCCTACCGATAGATAAGGGAGAAGGTTTGAAAAGGCTGCGCTAAGCATCTCAAGATGTCAGAATGCCCGCAGAGGACTTAGATACCATGTACAGATGATGGGATTTTCTTTGTCTGTTTTTGCACTCGCTGCATTGATTTCATCCTCATGGTTCCTGTGGAAAGTCGATAAGGGAAAGGGTCATTATGCAGTTGCTTTAAAGAGAGCTTATATCTTAGCTGTGGGTACGAGTACACCATGGACAGTTGACTTTCTAATTAGACACCCAAGGCTTCCAAATTGGACAGCACATCGATAAAAGAAAAAAAATGTGGGTTGATTCAGCATTGATTATCTGCCATTAGATGTCACCAGGACCAGCTATCATATTTACCTAGCGTGTTAAAAATAACACCAAGCAGCACGTCATTACCGTGTTGACATTGCCTTCACTTTGACTTCTTGTGCTCAGCGCTAGACTCCTGTAAATTGGATATGGGAGTCTGAGTGGGCCCAGCGTTATTGATCAAACTGTGCAAGGAAGAACTTTAAACTCAAAAGCTATTGTTGGGTTATTTGAAGTGTGTCTTTCCTTTTAATCACTGCCCCCCCCCCCCCACAACCACCACCACCACCCCACCACCCCCAGCTACCTGCTGCCCACCCCCCTCTCATCCTCCCTGAAGAACTGCCAATGTCACAGGTGATGATTGCTGTGCATTTTGAGATTGGTGTTGGGCGCCTGTTAACTGCGCTGTTGTGGTGATCATTTCCAGTTGTTAAATTCTTAAATTTCTTTGTGTTTTGTGTTTTCGTTCAGCTGTTGTAAATTAAAATTTTCCATGTGATGTCTTGCTGTGTTTGCTTGAATCTGTGAAGATTGAGGCCACTGAGAGGAAAAGGAATATCCGACATGGAATTATTAAACAACAAATAATGCGCTGGATGGTTCTGTAACCTGACCAGTGATCGTCCACCCTTTGTGCTTAGCTAAAAATACAGTCCTCTGCTTTGCTTTGAAGGTCCAGTGCAAAATGACTTTGGCAATCTCAACTCAATCCTGAGTGCCAAGGAATCATAGACTAGAATTATCTGTGCCTGAGCAATAATTTGCACTAAATTGGCAGCCCACTCCATAGATGGCATAAGCAGGCTGGCACTGCAATAAGAGCCACCTCACAGGTGATTTCCTGAGATAGCGGCTAAGACACATTACTGGGACAGGATAGAGGGAAAGGTGTTTGGATCTGAGCAGCATCCATTCATGTTGTATCTAAGCACAGATACATCAAAATAACCATCCTCAAATCTTAACCAAAAAAGGGTGGCTAGGGGTAAAATCGGTCCTCTCAGGGACCGGCGTGGGGAATTGTGCTTAGAGGCAGAGGGAATGGGGGAGATCCTGAATGAATACTTTGCGTCGGTATTCACGAAGGAGAGGGGCTTGATGTCTGGTACGGTCATTGAGGGAGCGGTAGACCGATTGAAAGATCTATCGATTACGAGGGAAGAAGTGTTAGGGCTTTTAGATGGCATTAAAACCGATAAATCTCCAGGGCCCGATTGCATTTATCCTAGGCTGCTTAGAGAGGCGAGGGATGAGATTGATGGGCCTCTGACGTGAATCTTTGTCTCTTCCTTGGACACAGGTGAGGTCCCAGAGGACTGGAGGATAGCGAACATGGTACTGTTGTTTACAAAGGGTAGGAGGGATAGCCCGGGTAACTATAGGCCGGTGAGCTTAACGTCAGTGGGAGGCAAGTTGATGGAGAGGATTCTTAAGGATAGGATGTATGCACACTTAGAGCGTTGCGATCTGATTAAGGATATGCAGCATGGCTTTGTAAAGGGGAAGTCTTGCCTTACGAATCTGGTAGAATTCTTTGAGGTGACAAAAATGGTTGACGAAGGTTGAGCCTTTGATGTCGTCTATATGGATTTCAGTAAGGCGTTTGACAAAGTCCCTCATGGTAGGTTGGTACAGAAGATTAAAGCTCATGGGATATGTGGTCAGGTATCTAGATGGGTTGAGAACTGGATTGCAAAGAGGAGTCAGAGAGCAGTAGTAGAGGGGTCCTTTTCTAGCTAGAGGTCTGTCACTAGTGGTGTGCCGCAGGGCTCAGTACTGGGACCTCTTCTCTTTGTAGTGTATATAAATGATTTGGAAGAGGGAGTAGGTGGTGTGATCAGCAAATTTGCTGATGACACCAAAATGGCTGGATTGGCGGGCAGTGAGGAGCAGTGTCTGGCAATACAGCAGGATATTGATAGGCTGGTATATTGGGCAGATACATGGCAAATGGAGTTTAATCCGGATAAATGTGAGGTGATGCATTTTGGCCAGAATAATGTAGGGGGGAGTTATATGATAAAGGCTAAACCCGTAAGGAGTATAGAATCGCAGCGAGACCTGGGGGTGCAAGTGCACAAGTCTTTGAAGGTGGCAGTGCAAGTGGAGAGTGTGGTGAAGAAAGCCTATGGTATGTTAGCCTTTATAGGAAGGGGTATAGAATATAAGAGCTGAAGTCTAATGTTGCAGTTGTACAGAACGTTGGTTAGGCCGCATTTGGAGTACTGCGTACAGTTCTGGTCGCCTTACTACCGGAAGGACGTGGAGACTCTGGAGAGAGTGCAGAGGAGGTTTACCAGGATGTTGCCTGGTATGGAAGGACTGGGGTATGAGGAAAGATTGAAGAAATTGGGGCGCTTTTCCCTTGAAAGACGCCGACTGAGGGGGGATCTAATAGAGGTATATAAGATTATGAAGGGTATAGATAGAGTAAACAGAGGTAAGCTATTTCCTATAATAGAGACACGTAGGACAAGGGGCCATGGACTTAAGGTGAGGGGGGAGCGGTACAACACAGATATTAGAGGGAGGTTTTTCACACAGAGGGTAGTGGGGTTATGGAATGCTCTGCCAAGTAAGGTGGTGGAGGCAAACACACTAGAGTCCTTTAAGAGTAACTTAGACAGGCACATGACTGAGTTGGAGATGGGTGGATATAGGAGATCCTTTTAAATAAGGGTCATTAGCATTGGGGCGTCCCTGGTAATGTAAATGGGTATAGTATGATAATAATGTTTTTTCTCTTTTCATTCACAGGTTTTGAGTCGGTCCACCTTGTGTCCAACGAGGGGCATACACGCGATGGGTCGTACTGGGGCTGCTCTTGGTTGTTCGAGATTGGCCTAGTGCTTCATGTCGTTAGTGTGTGCCTAAACTGGACAAGATACTGGGCAAGACGACAGCTCAGTGACTATCACTGATTGCTGTGCAGACACATGGATTTGGGCCGGTGTTTGTGGGAGTTTGCGCATTCTCCCCGTGCTTGCGTGGGTTTTCTCCAGGTGCTCCGGTTTCCTCCCACACCCCAAAGATGTGCTGTTAGGCTGATTGGCAGGAATAAATTGTCCCTAAATCAGTTTCCCTCAATCTGGATGGCCATAAAACATTAGACAGGGGTCGTGGGTGGAGAGGGGGACTGGTGGTGTTGAGATGGCGGCGCGGGCTCGTTGGGCCGAAGGGCCTGTTTCCCGGGCTGTTTTTGTTTTTTGTTCTTTGAGATCCTACAAACATCAGATTTAAAGAAAAATTCATGGACTTGAAAGGTACAGATGTATCACCCAAAATTTGGCTATCCAGAAACTGGAATTGTCCAAAAACTGGGTACTTTTCACTCGGAAGAGCTGGGTGCTGCTCCCAGAACAGTGATTCGACCATTTGTCCACTCTTCTTTCATTCATTACAATCACAACACATTGTCACAGAATCCATACAGTGTAGAAGGTGGCTATTCAGTCCATCAAGTCTGTATCCACTCTCCAACAGAGAATCTTACCCTGGCACTATCCCCCTCTCTAGCCCCATAACCCCACACACATTTATCATGGCTAATCCATCTAGCTGACATATATTTGGAGTCGGGGAGGAAACTCAAGCTCCCAGACAAAGCCCATGCAGACTTGGGGAGAATGTGCATACTCCAGACAGCCAATCCAGCTGGGAATTGATCCCAGATCCCTGGCACTGTGAGGCAGCAGTGCTAACCACTGTGCCACTGTGTCGCCCATAGTTCCATGCACGGCCACCCAAAACAAGAAAGGTTTCTGTCAACACTGAGGTCATGATAATTTCATAGAATTGAAGCAAAAATTCAGAATATCACTTGGACTCTAAACTTTAACATTATTTATCTAATAAGTTCATATACATAAATGCCTATCACACAAACACTGAAGCTCAGTACACTTTGTGTGTTGAACTGTGTGGTGTTCTGGTTGGCAAGCTGAGACCTGAGTCAGCGTGGTGCTTTAAGATTTGCCTTACCATAATAATAAAGTCTCAATTTTGTGGAATCTTAATCAATGATGCCATAGAAACTTGTTGGAAGCCTTTTCTCCAATCAGTGGATGTCACAAGAAGAGTCAGAAGGTCATATCTTCAGAGTTTAGTCCAGGTTCAACCTGGCCATAGATTCTTACTCCCGCGTTATTAATTCCTTTTGGAAAACAGTGTGTGCGTCACTGTGAGCCGCCATGATGGTTCCATCTGGACATCAGATCTGCAGGTACAAATGACCTTCCAGAGAGTTAACTCCCAGTAAAATGGTTCTCCTGGTGCTCAGGTGAAATGTCACTCTAAATTGGTTGCCACATTTGGATAAGGTTCAATATTTAGTAAAGTCAATTAAAATAATATCCATTCAACCTTGTCCACTACTTCCTCGTCACCTCTTCAAGAATTTCAATGAGATTCAGGCTTTTTTCTGGAAATCCATCTGTCTCTCTCTGATCAGATGAAAATTTCCTGTAGGTTCAGTGACTCCATTCTTAATTAAATATCAAGTTTAAGTTCATTTATTGATGTCACAAGTCAGCTTACATTAACACTGCAATGAAGTTACTGTGAAAATCCCCCAGTCGCCACACTCCGGCACCTGTTCGGGTACACTGAGGGAGAATATAGCATGGCCAATGTGCCTAACTACACATGTTTTTTAGACTGTGGGAGGAAACCCATGCAGACACAGGGAGAATGTACAGAATTAGGCAAAAAGGGGCCACGAAATGGCTTTGGCGGGTAGGATTAAAGAAAATCCTAAGGCATTTTACTCCTATGTTAGAAATAAAAGGATGGTTAGAGGGAAGATTGGTCCTCTCAGGGACAGAGGAGGGGAACTATGCTTGGAGCCTGGGGGAATGGGGGAGATCCTGAATGAATACTTTGCGTCGGTATTCACGCAGGAGAGGGGCCTGATGTCTGGTGCTGTGCTTGAGGAGTTTGAGGATCCGTTGAGGGATATAGTCATCACGAGGGAAGAGGTGTTGGGACTTTTAGACTGTATAAAGACGGATAAATCTCCGGGGCCTGATGGCATCTATCCCAGGCTGTTAAGGGAGGTGAGGGATGAAATTGCTGGGCCTCTGACGCAAATCTTTGTCTCTTCTTTGGACACAGGTGAGGTCCCAGAGGATTGGCGCATTGCAAATGTAGTACCGTTGTTTAAGAAGGGTCAGAGGGATAACCCAGGGAATTATAGGCCGGTGAGCTTGACTTCAGTTATAGGCAAGCTAATGGAGAGGATCCTCAAGGATAGGATGTATGAACATCTGGAGCGCTGCAATCTGATCAGGGATACGCAGCATGGCTTCGTTACAGGGAGGTCGTGCCTTACGAATCTAGTGGAATTTTTTGAAGAGGTGACAAAAACGGTTGACGAAGGACAAGCCGTTGATGTCGTCTATATGGATTTCAGTAAGGCGTTTGACAAGGTCCCTCATGGTAGGCTGATAGAAAAGGTGAAGGCTCATGGGATACAAGGCCAGGTATGTAGATGGGTGGAGAACTGGCTTGGGAGGAGGAGACAGCGAGTAGTAGTGGAAGGCTCCTTTTCCAATTGGAGGCCTGTCACCAGTGGTGTGCCGCAGGGCTCGGTACTTGGACCTCTTCTATTTGTGGTATATATTAATGACTTGGAAGAGGGGGTAGGTGGTGTGATCAGCAAATTTGCTGATGACACCAAGATGGTTGGATTGGCAGGTACTGAGGAGCAGTGCCTGGCAATGCAACAGGACATAGACAGGCTGGTAGATTGGGCAGATAGATGGCAAATGGAATTTAATCCGGAGAAATGCGAGGTGATGCACTTTGGCCGGAATAATGTGGAGGGGAGTTATACGATAAAAGGTAGAACTATCCGGAGTATAGATACGCAGAGAGACCTGGGGGTGCAAGTGCACAAGTCCCTGAAGGTGTCGGTACAGGTGCAGAATGTGATGAGGAAAGCGTATGGTATGTTAGCCTTCATAGGAAGAGGTATAGAATATAAGAGTAGGAGTCTGATGTTGCAGTTGTATAGAACGTTGGTTAGGCCTCACTTGGAGTACTGCGTCCAGTTCTGGTCGCCGTACTACCGGAAGGATGTAGAGATCCTGGAGAGAGTGCAGAGGAGATTTACCAGGATGTTGCCTGGTATGGAAGGGCTGTCTTACGAGGAAAGATTGAATGAACTTGGGCTGTTTTCCCTTGAGAGACGTCGGCTGAGGGGGGATCTAATAGAGGTTTATAAGATTATGAAGGGGATAGATAGAGTAAATGGTGGTAAGCTTTTTCCGCTACAAGAAATGGATAGAACGAGGGGTCACGGGCTTAGGGTGAGGGGGGCTAGGTATAAGACAAATATTAGAGGGCAGTTTTTCACGCAAAGGGTAGTGGGGGTGTGGAATGCACTGCCGAGTAAGGTGGTGGAAGCAGGCACGCTAGGGTTGTTTAAGAGTCACTTAGACAGCCATATGAGCGGGCTACATATAGGGGGATATAGTAGGCCTTACTGAACATTGTAGGCTTGGGAATACGTTTTGCCTCAGGAATGTTAGTCTTTGCCTGTTTAATAATGAATTTTTTTGTCTCCACAGGCATTTAAGTCCAGCAAGGGGCATGCAGGCGGCAGGTTGTAGTGGGCTGCTCTTGGATGTTGCTTCGGGAGTTGCCTATTGCTTCATGTCGTTAGTGTGCTTAAACTGGACCATCTCGAGGGCAACATGACAGTTCAGAGACTATCTCTGTTGCTGTGCGGACACATGGATTTGGGCCTGTGTCTGTGGGAGTTTGCACGTTCTCCCCGTGGTTGTGTGGGTTTCCTCCGGGTGCTCCGGTTTCCTCCCACATCCCCCAAAGATGTGCTTTTAGGCTGATTGATTGGGTACTAAATTGTCCCTAAATTGGACCTCCCTGATCCTCGCACGTTAGGCGTAGACTAAAATCATGAATAGGTCACTGAGATAGTAGGACGGCGGCGCGGGCTCGTTGGGCCGAAGGGCCTGTTTCCCGTGCTGTGTTGTTCTTTGTTCTTTGTAATTAGCACAGACAGTGACCCAAGCACGGGAAACCCACGCAGACACAGGGAGAATGTGCAGAATTAGCACAGACAGTGACCCAAGCACACAATGGCTGCGCTGTGAATCAATGTAAAGATTAGAGCAAAGGCTCAGAGTGATATATTGAAATCGGAATAGCAATACTGTTTAATGCAAAGAGCAGTCAGATAGACTGGTGAGAAACAAAGAGATAGAAGCCTCAATGAGCAAATTTTATCACCCTCAATGCAGCAGGGATGTGGTCGTAATATGCAGTGAGCGATTCAAAACTGCACTGAATTTGGAGGGCCAGAAAACCCTGCTGTTGGTGAGGGTGGAGGGGGGGGCAGGAAAATTCTACCCGACAGGGATGTACAAAAGGAAAAGATTAGCAAAGACATATGTCTAGGTCATTACATGCAGAGGCAGGGAAATTTATAATGGGAATAAAGAAATGGCAGGAAAAGTAAACAGATAATATTTCTCTGTCTTCATGGAGGAAAATACAAATAAAGCTTTCAGAAGTGCTATGGAACTAAGAGACTTGTAAGAGTGAGGTGTTTGAATTAATAAAAAGTAATATCGGGGTAATTAATGGGACTGAAAGTTGATAAATCTCCTGAACATAATGATTCTCATCCTAGCATGTTGAAAGAGATTGCTGTAGAGATTATGTATGAATTGGTGGTCATTTTAATCATATAATCCATAGAGTTCCATAAATTTACCAAGCAAATACACAGGAATTCAAACTCCACTTGAGAAAAATTTACTCCTCTTAAGTGCTCATAAACAAACAATCATTCAAAAACCTCTTCAGAAACATGATCAAAGATGGGTGGGTTAGGTGGATTGGCTGTGCTAAATTGCCCCTGTGTATCAGGAGGACTAGCAAGGGTAAATGCATGAAGTTATAGGGATAGGGCTAGGGTGGGATTGTGGTAGGTGTAGAGTCGATAGGCTGAATGGCCTCCCTGTGTATTGTAGGATTCTATAATTTTATGAAATGTTTGCTAAACTGTCGAACCAGCAAACAGTGTCGATAAGGGGGAACCAGTGAATGTGGTATATTTGGGTTCTTAGAATGTCTTGATTTGATTTGATTTATTATTGTCACATGTATTTTATATAGTGAAAAGTGTTGTTTCTTGCACGCTATACAGACAAAACACACTGTACATAGGGAAGGGAATGAGAGGGTGCAGCATGCAGTGTTGCAATCATAGATAAGGTGTAGAGAAAGATCAGCTTAGTGCGAGATAGGTCCATTCATAAGTCTGACGGCAACAGGAAAGAAGCTGTTCTCGAGTTGGTTGGTACATGACCTTCGACTTTTATATCTATTTCCCAAAGGAAGAAGGTGGGAGAGAGAATGTTCGGGATGCGTGGGGTCCTTGCTGGCTGTTTTGCTGAGGCAGTAGGAAGTGTAGACAGAGTCAATGGATGGAAGGCTGGTTTACGTGATGGATTGGGCTACATTCATGACATTTTGTAGTTCTTTGCGGTCTTGGGTAGAGCAGGAGCCATACCAAGCTGTGATACAGCCAGAAAGAATGCTTTCTATGGTGCCGAGGGAGGTGCCAAGGTTCAGGCCATGGAGTTTAGAGATGAATTTTGTGGGAATAATAGTGCTGAAGGCTGAGCTGTAGTCAATAAATAGGAGGCTGACATAGGTGTCCTTGTTATCTAAGTTTTCCAGGGTTGAGTGCAGGGCCGGGGAAATGGCGTGGGCCTGTTGGCAAACTGTAGTGGATCCAGGTAGACTGGGAGGCCATGACTAACCTTTCCAAGCACTTCATAATGATAGATATCAGAGCCAGCGGCCAATAGTCATTAAGGCACGCTGCTTGGTTTTTCTTAGGTACTGGAATGATCGTCATCTTCTTGAAGCAGACGACCATATAGTTCCTTCTGGTCTTCGGCAGAACAGGAGACACACCAAGCTATGATACAACCAGAAAGAATGTTTTCTATGGTGCACCTATAGAAATTGGTGAGAGTCATGGCAGACATGCCAAAATTCCTTAGTCTTCTGAGAAAGTCGAGGCATTGGTGGGCTTTCTTAACCTATAGTTTTGGCATGGGCACCCAGGACAGGTTGTTGGTGATCTGGACACCTAAAAACTTGAAGCTCTCAACCGTTTCTACTTCATCCTTGTTGATGTAGACAGAGCATGTACTTCACTGCACTTCTCGAAGTCGATGACTACTTCTTTTGTTTTGTTGATGCTGAGGGAGAGATTATTGTTGTTGCACCAGCTCACCAGATTCTCTATTTCATTCCTGTACTCTGTCTCATCTTTGTTTGAGTTCTGACTCACTGCGGTGGATAAGGTTCCATGTAAGAAGTTATGAAGCAAAATTAGAGAGCATGTGATTGGGGTAATATAAAACTTGGATTATGGATTGATTAACAGACACAAAACAGAGCAGGAGAATATGGGTCATTTTCAGATCAGTAAGCTGTGATTAATGGAATACTGCAAGAATCAGTGTTTGGGTCCAAGATATTCATAATCTGGATTAATAATTTGGATGTGGGGGCCAATTGCAATATTTCCAACTTCACTGAGGACACAAAGCAAAGTGGGAGAGGGAGTTGTGAGGAGGATGCAAATCCACCATTCAACTTGATCATGACTGCTCTTTTGCCCCAATCCCCGTAACTCTTGATTTCTTTAATGTGTAAAAATCTATATCAATCGCTGTCTTGAACATAGTCAATGACTGAGTTTCCACAATCCTCTGGGACTGTGAGAAATCCAAAGATTCACTGCCCTCCGACTGATAAAAATCTTCTTTGCCTTAACCCTTCTTTCATAAATCCATGGCATTGAGATAAGCAAGGTAAAGGGATAGGGGCAAAGGGTGGCCCAGAGACAAGGGGCATAGTCTCGGAAAAAGGAGTGGGCCATTAAGGACCGAGATGAGGAGGATTTTGTTTAGACATGAGGACAGTGAACCTTTGGATTTCTCAACCATAGAAGACTGTGGAGACTCAGTCATTGAGTATGTTTAACACAGCGATTGATAAGCTTCCACACATTAAAGAAATCATGAGATTTGTGGGTTGTGCAGGCAAATGGCATTGGGATAGAAAACCAGTCAAGTTGAATGGTGGAGCATGCTAAATAGCAGAAATATCTTTTTTAATTTTCTATGTTTCACTGGATAATGTACTCTAATGCATGTGAGCACATTCGCTGGTCAATCTAATGGTCACTTACCCTTCTTAAATGAAGGCCTATCAATAATCGCTGGAAGTTGAATAGTGGAGCATACTAAATAACTGAATGATTTTATATTATTCCCTATGTTTCGGTGGATGATGTACTCTAATGCATGTGTGCACTTTTACTGATCAATCTAATCATCACTTATCCTTTTTAAACAAAGCCCTATCATTAATCACTGAATTAAAATCAAACTTAAAATATTACTAAATATCTAATTATGACATGTGAAGTTGCCAATAACTTTTAAACATATCATCAAAATGTTTCTGACTCCTTGTCCCTTGAATCCCCTGACCTGACCTGGTTCATGGAGGCTTATGCACCCATCTTTCTCCCACACCCATCAAAGGGTAGCCAATGAAAATCTGATTGCCCTTTCAGAATCCTGGTCCATTCCCTGTTCCCCCCATGTCTTTTTACCCCAGTCCAACACAGGTTTCCCCCTCATTAGTTCAGCAAAATGCAGCCTGGGACCTTGGTTTGACATGTCATCTGATACATTGCTGCACTCCCTCAGTACTCCACTGCAGTGTTAGCCTTTATCTTAGTGCTCAAATCCTGGAGTGAGATTTGATTCTACAACCTTCTGATTTTAAAGGAAGAGTGCTACTAACTGAAACTCAAGTGACACTTGAATGAAAACAATTGAGTGGGATGCATCCTCCACTTTGGTAGGAATATAAACAAAACGGAATATTTTTCAATTGGCAACTGAGATACTGCAGGAAATGTTGGTATTCAAAGAGATCTGGGTGTCCTTGTACATAAGTGCCAGAAGGTTAACATGCTGGTACATTAAGCAATTTGGAAGATAAATAGCACAGTGATAAAGAGATTAGAGTGTAAGACTAAAGAATTTTTACTGCAGATTCACAGGGCTGCAGTGAGACTACATCTCAAATACAATGTATAGTTTCAGTCTCCTTACTTAGAGAAGGATATGCTTGCCTTGGAAGAAGTGTTACAAAGGTCCACTCCTGGAATAAGAAGATTGTTCTCTGAGGAGAGTTTGACTGGACAACTCCTGAATTCCCTCGAATTTAGCAGAAAGAGGGAAGATCAAATGGAAACATATACAATTGTGAAGGAATTTGGCCCTGCGGACGCTGGGAGGATATTGCAACTATCTGTAGGGGTGGGTATATTGTGTGTGTGTTGTGGGGTTTGGCAGGGGACTGGGAGGCTTCTAGAACTATGGGTCAAATCCACAGAATATGGTGTCAAATACTTTTATAAAAAAGTTTATTTACTTATCTTATATTAACACTGCAACGAAGTTACTGCAGAAATCCCCCAGTCGTCACACTCCGGTGCCTGTTTGGGTACACTGAGGGAGAATTTAGCACGGCCAATGCACCTAACCAGCATGTCTTTCGGACTGTGAGAGGAAACTGGAGCTCCTGGAGGAAACCCATGCAGACACAGGGAGAACATGCAAGCTCCATGGAAGGACGTGGAAGCCATAGAAAGGGTACAGAGGAGATTTACAAGGATGTTGCCTGGATAGTTGGCATGCCTTATGAAGATAGATTGAGAGAGCTCGGTCTTTTCTCCTTAGAGAGACGAAGGATGAGAGGTGACCTGATAGAGGTGTATAAGATGTTGAGAGGTATTGATCGAGTGGATTCTCAGAGGCTTTTACCCAGGGCTGAAATGGCTGCCACAAGAGGACACAGGTTTAGGGTGCTGGGGAGTAGGTACAGAGGAGATGTCAGGGGTAAGTTTTTCACTCAGAGGGTAGTGGGTGAGTGGAATTAGCTGCTGGCAGTGGTGGTGGAGGTGGATTCGATTGGGTCTTTTAAGACGTTTTTGGATAAGTACATGGGACTTAGTAAGATTGAGGGTTATTGGTAAGCTAGTAGGTAGAGATATGTTTGGCACAACTTGTGGGCCGAAGGGCCTGTTTGTGCTGTAGTTTTTCTAAGTTCTGTGTTCCATGTAGACAGTGACCCAAGCCGGGAATTGAACCTGTCTCCCTGGCTCTGTGAGGCTGTAGTGCTAACCACTGTGCCACCATGCCACCTGTCTGCAATGAGAAAATATTGCTTTCCTCCTGTGATGATGAATCTTTGGAATTTTTCATCCCATACAACGGTCAGTCATTGATTACCTTCGACAGAGTTTTCGTCAGTAATGGGTGGAGAGGATAGGAGGAGGGCGGCACGGTAGCACAGTGGTTAGCACTGCTGCTTCACAGCTCCAGGGTCCTGGGTTTGATTCCCAGCTCAGGTCACTGTCTATGTGGAGTTTGCACATTCTCCTCGTGTCTGCGTGGGTTTCCTCCGGGTACTCCAGTTTCCTCCCACAGTCCAAAGATGTACCGATTAGGTTGATTGGCCATGCTAAGAAGTTGCCCCTTAGTGTCCAGGGATGCGTAGGTTAGAGGGGATTAGTGGGTATAATATGTAGGGATATGGAGGTAGGGCCTGGGTGGGATTGTGTTCGGTGCAGACTTGATGGGCCGAAGGGCCTCTTTCTGCACTGTAGGGTTCTATGGTTCTATGACAACGTGGGAAGGTGGAGTTGATCTCATTAAATGGATGCAGAAGCTGGAAGTGCTGAATAGTACATTCCAATTCCTGTTTTTGTATGTTGCTATGTAATCTCCTTCCTAGTTACTCTCACGGCGCAGAATTCTAATGGGCAAATTCCTTCCCTTTGTACAACATGTCAAAAGACCAACTGTGTCTGAGATGTTGTGTGAATGAGGCAGAGACGCAGGAGTTTTGTGGGGGCGGTGGGGGGGGGGGGGGGGGGGGGGGCGGTTCTCACCCACCAATCAGCCTAAAGCAATGTTTGCTACGCACTGCGGCTGTTCAACGACATTAAGTCAGCTTTCTGATCCACATGAAACCAAATGCTTCATTTTATTCTTTAAATCTAGTTACTCAAAGCAGGTTTGTCTTCGAGATATCAACACTGACTGGAACACCAAGTGGTTTTGTGTCATACACGGAACCTTTGATGTCTGCATTTGAGTTTTGTTGTGATTGAGGAGTGAGTCATTGAGTTGACAGGTAGAGTCTGCAGGGGTGCGAATATTTGCCAATCAGCAGCCTCTGAGGAGATGTCTTGCTCGAAGTGCAATGTTTCCTGTCAAGCTGCATATGTTTTTTTCAGAATTTAACTGTAGGGTTCTCGTGATGTTTTATAGACCCAAACAAATCACGAAAATCTCAGAGTAGGATTCAATTACCGATGTGTTTCTCGTTTTTAAAACGGGCATATCCATTTTCCGGTCATCGGTAAGGCCAGCATTCATTGTCCTAGCGAAAGTTGTGCGATGAGAGGCCTTTGTAAACCACTGCAGTCCATGTGGCGTTGGCCCACATGCTGTTAGGAAAGGAGTGAAGGGACGGTGATTTATTTCCAAGTCAGGATGGTGCGTGGTTTGGAGGAACCTTGCAGGCGGTGTTCCCATGCATCTGCTGTCCTTGGCGTTCTAGGTGGCAGAGGTGGCGAGTTTGGAAGGTGCTGTCGAAGCAATCTTGATGAGTTGTCGCAGCCCTTCTTGTAGATGGTAAGCACTGCTGCTGCTATGCACTGGAGGTGGAGACAGCTGGGGTTTAAGGTGACGGATAGTGTTACAGTCCAATAGATAAATCTTCTGGTTCTGCCAGTATGGAAAATCTCATCCACTGAGTGCCAGTGGATGGAACTCTGTTGCACTTTTTGACTTGTGTCTTGTGGATTGAAGATTTGCCCCTCAGTAAGCTGGTGTTTGTCAGTAGGATGTTCTATATGGATTACAGGAAGAATCCCTATGCTAATCCTGATGGAACAAATTTGGAGTGAAAGGGGCTCTGACTTACTTTCTCTCCTCCTCTTTAGCTAAGGGATGCCACAAGCTTTTAACTCACTGTGTAAAAAAATTGCTCCATCTTCTCTGTGGCCTTCTTTGGCAATTATTTTTAAATTATGTTTTTTGATTATTCATGAAATATGGGCATCTCTGGCTGCTTCAGCATTTATTACCCAAATTGGAGTCAAGTGTGGGCCAGATGGCTGAATCCCTTCACTAAAGGACATTAGTGAATCGGATGGGTTTTTACAACAATGGTTTCATGGTCATTATTAGACTTTTAAATCCAAATATTTATTGAATTGAAATTTCACCATCTGCCGTGGTGGGATTCGAACTAGGATCCTAGAATGTTGCCCTGGGTCTCTGGATTATGAGTCCTGTGACAATACCTCAGTGCTGCTGCCTCACCTTTACAGACTCTTCCATCAGTTGAACACTTCTATTCAATCTTTTCTAGTCTTGGTAACAGTTCCAGCTTCTCCTTTATCCCCAGTGGTGGGGTTGGTGTATGTGGTTATGAAAGTAATGCGGGTCTCCTGTCTACCAGCTGGCGAGAGAACGTCCTTTGGAGAAGGCCAGCTGAATTCAGGGACCCCTTCCTGAAGCCGAGTCCTTCGATCGGGCACTGAGTACTTTTGTACAAGAGACGCCTCCCAACAAGCCTGGGAGAACATATGCAACTCACACAGCTTTGCATCATAATTTCCGCATGGCTACAGGCTCGTCCATTGCTGGGTTAATACCAGCGGTAGCAGCATGAGTCCCTTATTTGGATGTTAATTGTCTACTTAAGAGCCTGAATTGGCAATGGGGCAAGAAGGTCACGTAAGGGCATCCTACCTTAATCGAGATGGAAGCAGAAAAGTGCCAACCTTCCCGTCTGCCACCATTGCACCCAATTAAATGCCCTTCCCACCTCTAAACACGCCATGAGCAAGAGTCCCAGGAAACTAAATCCCCTCATCTGTGGCACTATTTTAGTCACTCTCCTTTCTGTTATCATTATCGTGCATCTTAGCTTATCCTTGGTTAAGGTCGATAGGGATTGCTGGAGGCAAGGCTGTTGGTAAACTTTAACTTTCATGAAACTTTTTTTTAACTGTGTAGAACATAAGCTAGCATGAGGTTTCACACACAATTACCTCTCAGTATACCCTGCAGTCATGTGATCTTCCATCACTGATGATGTAAACCGTCATTTACATTAACCCTTTGCACCCTCTGCAAGATTTCGAAGTTATTTATAAAAATTGGTATCTGCAATCAGATATAGTATTCTCCCCAAGATCTAACCATTGATTGCTTTAGAGGTTTAAAATGACTTGTTTTACCCTGTTTATTTGATTTGATTTATTATTGTCACACGCATTGATTTCCAGTGAAAAGTATTGTTTCTTGCACGCTATACAGACAAAACATACCATTCACAGAGGGGAGGAGGATGGGAGAGAGTGCAGAATATAGTGTCACAGTCATAGCTAGGGTGTAGAGAAAGATCAGCTTAATATGAGGTAGGTCGATTCAAAAGCCTAATGGCAGCAGGGAAGAAACTGTTCTTGAGTTGGTGAGTAAGCGATCTCAGACTCCTGTATCTTTTTCCTGATGGAAGAAGGTGGAAGAGAGTATATGCAGAGTGCATGGGGTCCTTGATTATGCCGGCTACTTTTCCGAGGCAACGGGATGTGTAGGTGGAGACAATGGATGGGAGGCTGGTTTACGTGGTGGACTGGACTACGCTAACAACACTTTGTAGTTTCTTGCGGTCTTGGACAGAGCAGGAGTCATACCAAGCTGTGATGTACCTGGAAAGGATGCTTTGTATTGTGCATCCGTAAAACCCTACCTGTTTATTTACCCGACTGCATCAATTGGAAAATCTAGACTCCTACAATGATTACAATACCGGCTCTTGCCTCTGAGCTGGAAGGTTGCATGTTGGAAGCCCACTTTGGGCCTTCATCTATGATCATGATTCAGTGAAGCACTGAGGGAGTGCTACATTGTTGGCTGTGTGTCCTTCAGATGACATGTCAAAAACCAAGGGCCCAGCTTCTTGTCTGGGAAAAATAAAATTCCTGGGCATTATTCAAAAAACAGGAAACTCTTGTCTTAGCCAACCTTCATTTCTTGACCAACCAACATCTAACAATTAAATTTTGTGGGGTTTTCTTGTGCGCAGATTATCAGATCAGTTATGGTATTTGGACTTCCAATAAATCTCTATTGGTTGTAGTACCGAGAGTATGTTAAAGTTTATTGATTAGAGTCATAAGTAGGCTTACATTGCAATGAATTTACTGTGAAAATCCCCGAGTTGCCACACTCTGGCACCTGTTCAGGTACACTGAGGGACAATTTACCATGGCCAATGCATCTAACCAGAATGTCTTTTGGACTGTGGGAGGAAACTGGAGCACCTGGAGGAAACCCCCTCAGACACGAGGAGAATGTGCAGGCTCCTCACAGTCACCCGAGGCTGGAATTGAACCTGGGTCCCTGGCGTTGTGAGGCATTGTGCCACTGTGCCACCCACGTTGTATTATACTATAAAGTATAAATGCAAGTTCCTTACTTTAAAAAAGTTACATTTTGCATTCTGTCAAAAAGTTTTTATTGAAATGCTAATACATCAAGAGAGGCTGTGTTGTTTAATGGGTACAAGTTGTGCCTTTACAATGTTAGTGAGTTATGTTGCTGGAATATTTTGCAAGCTGTGCACAAAGGGTTTGAGTGTTCAAATACAAGGGGACAGAAGGGCAATTTATAATAGTGACTTGGAATTTATTCCAGTACTTAATTGTAGACAAGAGTTTTAGCTCCAGCTGTGAATTTCACTAACAAACAGGAAAGTATGTATTTCACTTTTCAATAAAGGAATGTGGTGGAGACATGTTGAGGTTATTCAGCAGGAACTGACAAGCAGTGTAACGTTTTATAGGGTAACCTTGACTTCCACTGGGAAAAAGTGACAGTGAATCAATAACCGCAAGGGACAATTTCAGGCAGGCTGAACAAACAGCACCAAGTCTCATTAACCCATCTAGGGTGATAACCTCCTTTTCACATTGTATAGTTGCACGTCAATAGGGATATTATATCACAGGTGTAGTGTATTGTGGAATGATAGAGATGTCTGATAGATCCCAGTGCGGGGTGGGGTAATGGGGGAGAGAGGTGAAAAGGGGCAGTGACGAACCGATGCAGTAGTTTTAAAGTTTATTTATTGGTCACACATAAGGCTTACATTAACACTGCAATGAAGTAACTGTGAATTTCCCCCAGTCACCACACTCCAGCGCCTATTCAGGTCAATGCACCTAATCAACACAGCTTTGGGAGGAAACCAGAGCACCCAGAGGAAACCCATGCAGTCACTGGGAGAATGTGCAAACTCCACACAGACAGTGACCCAAGCCGGGAATCGAACTCAGATCCCTGGCGCTGTGAGGTAGCAGTGCGAACCACTGTGCCACCGTGCTGCCCAAGAGATGCTATAATCCTCTCCAATACTGTCAGGGATTGGGAGTGAGTTAACGCTGTCACGGTTCCTGTTTTTGTTTGCTTACCTCTGGGCTAGGGCATTGGGTGAAGAGATGGTTAAACTCATTTGTAGTTAAACAGCCCATCGACGTCAACAGTTCAGGCTCACACATGAAGGAAATGGTTTTGCTGGAAATGGCCCCTTGGACAGAACGCTACTCTCGACAACCTCAGCACTTCCAGGAGCCGTAATGCACCTTCCTTCCGAAGCCACACAGGCTAGTTTTAATTAGTGTGAGCAAGTAATGACATTGGACCCCACTTTGGGGTGGAATTCTCCAGACGTTCACACCCTCCTCGGCCGCTGTCAGTGAGGTGGGAGAATTTGGCACTCAGCCAATCACTGCTCACTGCAGCGGGGCTGGAGAATCCTAGCCGTGGGTGAGACCGGAGAACCTCGTCTGTGATTTCTTATTTACTCTTGGGATGGGGGCATTGCTGGAAAAGCTGACATCCATTGTCCATCTTTAATTATTCTTGAGGAGCTGCTTTCATGAATTGCTGCAATCCATGTGGTGTGGGTATACCCACAGTCATAGACTGGTCCAGCTAAATGGCTTGTTAGGCCTTTTCAGTGGGCAGTTAAGAGTTAACCATGTTGCTGTGAGTCTAGAGACTACACATATAGGCTACACAAGGATGACTGATTTCCTCCCCTAAAGGGCATTAATGAACTGGATGTGATTTTATGATAATTTAATAGTTTCATGGCCACCATTACCGAGGCAAGTTTTTATTTCCCGATTTATTATTTAATTGAATTTAAATTTCACCAGCCGCTGTGGTGAGATTTGAACTCGTGAAACCGGAACATTACTCCAGCCCACTGGAATAGGTGTCTGATGATACTGCCACTGCCTCACTGCTCCCAGCCTTTGTGTAAAATGATGAAACTGAATTAAATGGACTGAGGGACAAAGCAAGAGGACTGCACCTTAAAGGGGGCGGATTTGAAACTAAAACAAATGGGGGTTTACAACACAGAAACAGACCCTTTGGCCCTACTTGTCCACGCCGCCCTTCTATTTTAACCACTAAACTAGTTCCAACTGCCCATGTTTGGCCCATACCCTTCTATACCCGTCTTACCCATCTAACCGCGTAAATGCTTTCTCAAAGACAAAATTTTACATCACAAATGAAACTCAAAACATGAAAAGAAAAGGTGATTAAGAGGGTCGATAATACACCCCAGTCCCTGCGGTGCCCGACAAGCATGGAAGGCCTCGATGGTGTCTGTGGACACTGCATGCTCCCTCTCCGGGGACACCCAGCTACAAATATAGCCACATTAGGGGGTCAGGCAGTCAGGTCGGACAATGCCCTTGGTCGCCTGCAGTCTAGACCTGTTGATGGCAAGTTTAGGTAGGCCCAGGAGCAGGTTCACGAGGAGGTCCTTGTCCGCCTTCCCCGTTCTCCTCTGCACCTGGTGCCCGTAAGTCAGGAGCTTGAGACTGAAATGTAAAAAAAAGGTAACAAAAGGTTTTTTAAATAACTAAAAAAGTGGGTGCAGCCTTAAACACCCTATATAAGTGTTGTCCATGGACTCCAACAAGGTTTTTTGGGAGCTCGTGAACCAGTGTAACCTATGGTGATATGGGACTGCTGCATTGCAACACCTTCCACCCCACATCCCTGATGATGAAGGGGAAGACACCTCCATAGAGGGACCTCCACTGGGGACCTCATCAGCTAGATGGCATCAAAGTGTCTGGGCGATGGTCAAGGGCAAGGAAGTGGAAGGTGTTGCATGCAGCAGCCCCATACCACCATAGGTTACACTGGTCCATAGGCTCCCAAGAAACCTTGCTGCAGTCTTGTGGAGTCCGACCAATGTGAAAGGGCATGGAGGGCAATCCTGTCAGACAGCTCAAGCTGTAGGGCTCCCACCCCTGAGGGAGGTGGCCGGGGCTTGAGGCCAGTGTGAAATTTTATCCAAACAAGAGTGCGCTCAGACAGTGTTCCACCACATAATTGCGCCTCCTCGAGACCAAGGTTGACGTTGGGTCTGTTTTGAGGTCATGGATGGCGTCGGTTGTGGGCTGGATACTCCCCACTGCATGATGAACCATTCATTACTCCCCCCATGTACACCTAGTCAAAGCACAAGTAGCATTGACTAAAAGCAGCAAGCAGTGAAATGAGCAGACAACATAAAGTTAGTGTATTGACTATATTATGTTGAACAGGTTTGGTGTGATCATGTGTCAGGATCCCTGCTCCATTTTTGGTGCTATCCAATTTAGACTCCAGGACTTTTAACACTGTTCTTAGCCAAGTTTCTCTTTAAACTGTGCTCACAGATAAGTAACTATCTGTAATGACCTTAATGAGGCCCATGAGGTTAGCCTTGTGGAGTATGAGCTCCCTGATTAAGGTGATGATTGCCTGCCCAATCAGGGAGTCTCAATTTATTTTTATTCATCCCTGGCTGCCCAGCTTTTAGTGCCCATCCCTAATTGTCATTGTTCATATCGGCCAGACCAGGTAAGGACAGCAGATTTCCTTCCCTAAAGCCTTGATTAGGCTGCATTTGGAGTATTGCGTGCAGTTCTGGTCATCACACTGCTAGAAGGACATGGAAGCTTTGGAGAGAGTGCAAAGAAGGTTCACCAGGATGTTGTCTGGTCTCAAGGGAGTTGACCATGAGGAGAGGTTGAATAAACTAAGATTGTTTTCATTGGAAAGATGGAGGCTGAGGGGAGACCTGATAGAGGCCTATAAAATTATGAGAGGCACAGACAGTGTGGATTGTCAGAGGCTTTTTCCAAGAGTGGCACAGGTTCAAGGTGAGAGGAGGAAAGTTTAAGAGGGATGTGGCGGGGTGTTTTGTCATGCAGAGAGTGGTGGGTACCTGGAACGCACTGCCAGAGGAGGTGGTGGAAGCAGGCACATTAGCAACACTTAAGAGGCATCTGGATGGGTACATGAATAGCAAGGGAATGGAGAGACATGGACCAGCAGAAGGCTTTTTTAGTTCAGTTAGGCATTGTGATCGGCACAGGCTTGGAGGGCCGAAGGGCCTGTCCCTGTGCTGGACTTTTCTTTGTTCTTTTTATTCTAAAGGACATTAATGAATCAGATAGGGTTTTTCCGACAATCGGCAATACTTGCATGGTTATCACTAGATCTTTAATTCCAGATTTATTTTACCGAATTACAGATATTTTTAATTGATTTCAAATTTCTAGATCAACTGTGGTGGGATTTGAACCCGGGTCCCCCAGAACATTCACTGAGTTTCCTGAATTAAAAGTCTAGTGATAATACCACTAGACCATTGCCTCTGCGGTGCATTAATTGTGAAGTGTTAGGGCTATTGACACTCTGGATTCTGGCTTTGCATCTGAAGCACTCAGGAGTGGAGTTGTGTTTGGAAATAAAGGGAATATGGTGAAGGAAAATGTAATAAGTCCTCAGAGGCAGAAGTCCCTTCACCAAAATCCATTTATTTCCAGGTCTGACAGCAACATACAGAGTGCCTGCAATTAGCAGTCTACACTCGGTGTCCCAGAGGAACCGACACGCCTGGTTAAGTACAAAGCAAGAGGCTTCCTGATTGTCCCATCAATTTAGCCTTTAATCAGGGAGTTCATATTCTAACAGGCCCACCTCAATTGCCTGATTAAAATCATTACAGAATACCAGACTCTGAGGAGTTATCTCGCCATTGTTCCAAAAATAAATATTATGCCTTTAATTTTATTCCCTGAAGGTAAACAGATTACCTCTCTGGGTTCAGCCAGCTCCTTCAATCAGGTCAAGTGCTGTCATAATTCACTCAAACCCACGGCGGTGGTGAGTTATGGAATCCTCACACTGGGAAAACATCACCATAACTCTTCCTCGCTTTCTCTTTAAGTATTGAAATATGGTAGTCATCAATAGTGGCAATTTCCTTAACAAAGAATTATCAATCACTAATACATCTTCCGAGATTCAAACCGTGGGTAGAGAAACTGGAATGAGTTTATGTCATGGATAAATGTGACACAAGAGTCCCCGACTATGAGGTATTAAAATTTACCAAAATAAATATTTTAAAACATCCTTGATATCTCAAACCACACATATCTCAGTGTTAATAGCTGTGTTGATTTTTTTTCTTGAGGGATTATTTAGTTTCTGATTCTGTCGTTCCCAGTATCTTTATAAAGATCTTTATATATTTTTCAGGCACATTCATAAAATCATAGAATCCCTACAGTGCAGGAGAAGGCCATTCAGAATACACCAATACCAATCCCACCCAGTCCTATCCCCACTTAGCTACTCTGCTAATCTATCACATCCCAGGACACTAAGGACTAATTTAGCATGTCCAATCCATCTAACCTGCACATCTTTGGACTGTGGGAGGCACCTGGAGGGAACCCACGCACAATGCACAGACTCTACACGGATAGTAACCCAAGCTGGGAATTGAACCCGGGTCCCTGGAACTGTGAGGCAGCAGTGCTAACCATTGTGTCACCATGCCACCCAGCCATCCCCCGATACCTGAGCAAAAATGGCCATTTTACAGTTCTATATGCCGACACCGAGGGCCTGATTTTAACTCTCTCCTGCCTAATATAGAATCTGGGTGGCTGTGGTGCCTGCAACCCCTCCTTCCCCCTCCCCACTCCATCCTGCTGATGTTACTCACCCTTTCTAAAAAAAAAAGCAGCAGGATCCAGATGCCTTAACTAGGCCCAGGCTGGAACTTTAGTTGGAGGCCTAAGTGACAGGGTGGCGGCGGGGGTGGTACGGGGTGCGGGGCATGGGTTGGGGTGGGGGTTGTCATTCACAGCTTGTCAGGCCAAGGAAGGAGAATCTGAGCCAACAAGGCCAGTTTAACAATTTTACTTCAGAGCTGCCATTTAATGCTAATGTCATTTCGTAACAAAAAAGACATTCTCCCAAAAACATTCTAAGAGTCGAATTCATGTGAGAATTGGAGTAAATCACGCTGTTTTTTTTATTAGCAGGGATTTCAAAATGAATCTCCCACACTTTGTGCACTGCAGAGTGCATTAGCATGAATCACGCTAAAAATGACAGGCAGGGCCTGTTCCTGCTGGAGGGGCCATTGCGCGTACGTCTACCTGTCAGTGCCGGGATTGGAACATACGCCGTCGCCTCGCACTGCCAACCTCCTAATCGCTGGCCAGCTCGGTCACCCCCCCCCGCATTGCTGGCCCTCATACACCCCCACAGCCCTGTGACCCCCCCCCCCCCCCCCACAGCTGGCCCCTGAACATGCCCAGGCTAGCCTCAATACCACCCCCCCCCCCCAACCTGTCTCAACAACATCCGTCCTCCCTCACACTTTGAACTCCAATCTCCCCAATTCTCCCCCCAACCGCCTCCCGCACCCCCCTCCTTGCCCAACCGACAGCCCTGACCCCACAACCAGACTTGCTACCCCCTGGCATCTCCCCTACCCCCTCCCCAAGCAAAAGGAACGTAGCAGGATGGGAGAATCATAGAATCATAGAATCATAGAACCCTACAGTGCAGAAAGAGGCCCTTTGGCCCATCGAGTCTGCACCAACCACAATCCCACCCAGCCCTTACCCCCATATCCCTACATATTTACCCACTAATCCCTCTAACCTACACATCTCAGGACACTAAGGGGCCCTGAGATGCTTAGGTTAGAGGGATTAGCAAATTGCCTCCATGGTTTTGCCTCTGTGGTTCTTCCTCCTTCTGCCAGGAAAATCCGAGTGAGAAGATGATCAAAGATACTTCAAGGTTCACGTGAAGTTCCTAAATTCTTGCCTGACAAACCACCAATAGAGTCATAGAGAAATACAGCATCGAAACAGGCCCTTTGGCCCAATTGGTCACGCTGATCATGGTGCCCTCCCAGCTAGCCCCAACTGGCCACATTTGGCCCATATCCCTCTAATCCCTTCCCTCGTGAGACTGGATGGAAAAATTTAGTGAGAGGCTAATACCATGAGTATCTCACTCTGGTATTGCCTGAGGGGCAAAGTTCTAATGCCCACTGGACATTGGGCAGTGCCAAGAGGGAGGGCCTATGGGGCAGGGCCGCTGGGGTGGGGGGGGGTGGGGGCGATCGGTGGGGGTCCCACTGCCACTCAGCATTTGGGCTGAGCGACACAGGGAGGGAGGCCAGCGATCGGGGCTGGCCATCGAGGTTGTGGGGCAGAGGAAGGGAAGTCAGCCTACTGTTGGTCGGGGGCGGCGGGGGGGGGGGGGAGGGTTGGGGATGCCAGGGGTGTCAGGCCTTGGTGTGGGGACTGTATAGAGAAATTAGGGAGTCAGACTCTAGGCCTTTCGCTTCAAACCTGTTGAAATTCTGCCCCCCCCCCCCAACATCTCCCATTGTGTCCCCCCCCCCGCAACATTTGAATGCAATTTTCAGAACACCCATTCAAATCATCGGGCCAAAGAGCTAAATGACCTCGTCCTGCTTTTATTTTCTAGAATCCTGTGTGATTAAAATCAGAATCTGACCAGTTGGCTCACTGTAAAACTGCCTGAGTTCTAACACAGTAACAAGTCTGACAACACACCAGGTTTAAGTCCAACCGATTTATTTGATAGTAAACTCACAAGCTTTCGGGGTTTGCCCCTTTGTCAGGCGAGCGAAGAGTTCTGGCCTCAGCCAGAGCATATAACAGCACAGACAGTTTACAGACTTCTGTTGTCAGACTTCTTATTGTGTTTACCCCAGTCCAACACCAGCATCTCCACATCATGAGTTCCAACACTGCAGTTTTTGTTAGAAAAATGAGAGGTTGCAGTATTGCACTCTGTCCAGGAGAAGGCAGTATAACCCAGGAGGCACTGCCACTGCGATCTGTGAAGGCAGCCCTGTATCTCCTCACATTAATACACCCCAGAATATTAAAACAAGTGCTCATAGAACTCTCTAAGTGTTGGAGGGAAAAAAACATGAGTTGCATTCTGTGCCCCCGCCGCCCCAGTTCATTAATCATCCCTGGAAATAGTTAGCTTTTAACCTATCAGAGGTCACAATGAGGTCCTCCAGCCAGCATGGCCATGTTGGCTTGTTGTTGTACTGTGTGGTCGCCCCTGACAGTAGCAGTAGTTCACGCTGAATGCTCACGGCTCTCTGTCTTCTGACAGACCTCGGGAGGAAACAGGTTTGTAACTGCTGGAATCAATTCCATTACAAGCTGTTTATCACCCCGGCTGCACTCGGTGGTGTCCCTGTTCTATGTGAGTGGGATTTGTACTGGTTCAGCACAGATAGTTTTACACCCATCTGCTGAGTGACAAAGTGCGGCGGTTGCCAGGAGCTCTGGATACATTTACAATCCAACAGCACTGCAGGAGGCCATTTGGCCCATCGTATCTATGGTGGAAGCATTGGGCAACTGTAAGTGGGACCGGATCTGTGGATTTTCAATGACTCTTTGAAACAAAGAACCTGCATTCATATAGCACCTTTTGACATTTCTGGACATCACCTAGCGTTTTACAGATAACTAAGTACTTTTTTGGAGTGTAGTTACTAATATAATGTAGCAGCCAATTTAGAATCATAGAATCCCTACAGTGCAGAAGGAGGCCATTCAACCCATCGAGTCTGTACTGACCACAATCCCACCCAGGCCCCATTCTCAAAGCCCTGTTAATTCCCCTGATATTAAGTGGCAACTTAGCATGGCCAATCCACCCAGCCCACACATCTTTGGAGCACCCAGAGCACCCGGAGGAAACCCACGCAGACATGGGAAGAATGTGCAAACACCACATAGACCTAAGCTGTGAATTGAATCCAGGTCCCTGGCACTGTGAGGCAGCAGTGCTAACCATTGTGCCGCCGTGCTGCCCATTTTATGCAAAGCAAGCTCCCACAAACAACAAAGTGATAATAACCAAGTAATGCATTTTAAAATATTGATATTTTAAATTAATTTATGGGATGTGGGTGTTGCTGGCTGGACCAGCATTTATTGCCCATTACTAATTGCCCTTGAGAAGGTGGTTGGTGAACTGTCTTCTTAAACCACTGTGGTCCCTGAAGTGTAGGTACACCTACACTGCTGTTAGGGAGGGAGTTCCAGCGACAGTGAAGGAGCAGCAATATATTTCCAGGTCAGGATGAGTGAGCAGCTCGGAGCGGAATTTCCAATTGGTGATGTTTCCATGTATCTGCTGCCCTTATCCTTCTCGATGGTTGTGGTCAGGGGTTTGGAAGGTGATGCCTAAGGAACTTTGGTGAACAGGCTATGGGGAATCAGGGAACGAGTTACTCAACGCAGGATTCCTAGCCTCTGACTGGCTTTGTAATATTTATGTGGTTAGTCCAGTTCAGTTTCTGGTCAATGGTAACCCCCAGGATGTTGATAGTAGGGGATGCAACAATGATAATGCCATTGAATGTCATGGGGAGATGGTTGGGTTCTCTCTTGTTAGAGATGGTCATTGGTTGGCACTCGTGTGCCACTTGTCAGCCTAAGCCTAGACTGGACTTCTTCAGTATCTGAGGAGTCACAAATGGCGCTGAACATTGTGCAATTCTAGCTGGGTTACCAGGGTGGAATGCGATCCTTAAGATGGTAGATGGGGGAGCGAGGGGTGGGGGGATGCGGGGAGAGCTCAGTTTAATACCTCATACAGAAGGTGGCACATGTAACAGTGAAGCACTCCCGCAGTACTACTCCAGAGTGTCAGACTTTGTGTTCAGTTCTCAAGATCACATCACCTCTGACCTAAGAGTGCAAGATTAAAGTGGCATATAAAAGTAATGGGAATATCCTAGGGTGTGTCAAAGTTTAGGGGCGTTAACATTCCCTTTGGGGTGACTAAGATCCATGAAAAGCAATTTCGCTGGAGGGTATATAGCCAAGAGTTCATCTGGAGTTCAAGAATATGCTCATGAAACCACTATACTTCAGAATTTACCATAAAAGGGAATGTGATAAGCAAGCTGGATAGTATCAAACCAAACGCCTTTATTGGAAAAATCTAGGTAACAAAAGACATATTCGATTTAAATCAGTTGCAGGGAGTTGATGGAATTTGTTATCTTCAAGGACAAAGTTGTGGGCAATTGAAGAAATATAGAACAACTTGAAACAGAGACTCTGGAATATAATTCCTGCCAGATGAAGGTGTTGGAGAGAAGTTACAAAGAATCATAGAATTCCCTACAGTGCAGAGGGAGACCATTCAGCCCATCGAGTCCGCATCAACCACAATCCCACCCAGGCCCTGTTCCCATACTTACCCTGCTTATCTCTGTGACACTAGGGTTAATTTAGCCTGGCCAATCAACCTAACCTACACAACTTTGGACATCAAAGGTTGCTGACAAGTGTGAGAATTCATGGGAGATACACTTGGATTTGAGTTATTTGACATATTTGCTCAGAAGCCGCTTGCAGGTAGCGTTGTACTGAGATGGATTGAATTATAACTGGACAATAGAATTCAGTGGGTCTGTTTGAAGGGACCAGCATTCTGCATAGAGCAATCGGGTGAATGGAGACCTGCGTTACTTATGTTCTTATGTAAGAACAGAAGCCTGAAGCAATTTGTACAATGAAACCTGAAAATTTAAATCATCTTCTTCTGTATTAAAGAAAACTGAAAATCGGGATTAAATCTCCATTGGGAGTAGGAGGGACCAATGGAACAGTATACACCAAAGATGTGCAGGTAAGGTAGATTGGCCATACTAAATTGTCTCTTAGTATCCCAAGATGTGTAGGTTAGGGGGAATTAGTGGGGTAAGTATGTGGAGATAGGGTGGGGGAGAGGGTGAGATGCTCTGTCAGAGTGTCAGTGCAGGCTTGATGGGGCAAATGTCTTCTCCTGCACTGTAGGAATTCTATGATTCTCTGATTATGCAGCTCCACACGGGCAGAGTTTTGGCTTCAAATCCAAGAGTTTCCTTCAGAGACTCACTGGAGCTCGGCATCTGCTGTCTGCAATTTGCAAACAAAACCGAAGCTCGCTCTGTCCAAAATGCTCATTTACATCAATCTGCACTGTTAATTTTGTAGCCCATTCCTGGTTTCGGAATTTGAGAGGTGTTACAGGTCCTGGAGCAATGCATTCTTTCTTTGCGTGTGTGTGGATACATTTCACATTTAGAAATTGGATACACCTTGATCCGCTCGATGTTTAGCATCTGATTAATCATCCCCGGCCTCTATAGATCCATTTCTTGTTTTGTCTCTCTTGATGCTTTCCATGTGTTGCTGTGTCTGATAATCAACATTCATCATTGCAGAAACGCAAGGGGAACCTGAAGGAGTCCAGTTAGTACAGGGATTGATGGAGGAGGAAGAAGGCGGTGGTTAGCACTGCTGCCTCACAGCACCAGGGAACCGAGTTCAATTCTGGCCTCAGGTCACTGACTGTGTGGAGTCTGCACATTCTCTCCGTGTCTGCGTGGGTTTCCTCTGGGTGCTCCGGTTTCCTCCCACAGTCCAAAGATGTGTGGGTTAGGTTGATTGGCTGTGCTAAATTGGCCCTGGTGTCAGGGGGATTAGTAGGGTAAATACGTGGGATAATGGGAATAGGGCCCGGGTGGGATTGTGGTCAGTGCAGAGTTAATGGGCTGAATGGCCTCCTTCTGATATACATATAGGAACAGAATTAGGCCATTCAGCCCATCGAAAAAGTGATGTTGAAGTGATATTGTTGGTTTCAGCTATTTATTTGCTCTGTTCTGAATGATACCCCCTCTGTGTTAGCCCACAGATTAGAATAGGAACAGAGAGATAGCCTTCAGACTCTCAGAGCTATTCTTCACTATACAAGTAAGGCCTGGCTAATCTGTCTCTCTCAATTGTCATCGCATGGTTTTAGCTCCATGTCTTTTGGTACTCTTAAACCTATGCAATAGCTGTCTATCTCGGTCTTAAAATCTTCAGTTATTTTCGCATCCAGGGACTTATATCATAGAATCTTACAGCACAGGAGCTGGCCATTTGGTCCATCATACCTGTGTTGGCTCTTTGAGAAAGTTATTCAATTTTGCCCTGCACTCCAGCTTTGTTCCCGTAACCCCACAGATTAGTTTTACCTTCAAGCTTAGCTTGGGGAAATTGGGATAGTTCAAAGGAATATAGGATCATGGGAATTAGGAACAAATTCAACTCTTCGAGCCTGCTCTGCCATTCAATCAGATCATGGCTGATCTCTCCCTGGTCTCAAATCCACCACCTCCCCACCTGTTCCCTTTACTCCCTTCTCCCTTTTTAAAATTATTTCATTATTTTGTTCGCCATGGGGACAGATTTGATAAACTGTGTTTTCATAGAATCTTGCAATGCAGAAGGAGGCCATTGGGCCCATCGAGTCTGCACTGACCATAACCACATGCACTTACCCTAACTAGTCTCCCTGACACGAAGAGACAATTATTAGAGTGGCCAATCCACCAAACCCACACATCTTTGGAATATGAGAGGAAACCGGAGCACCCGAAGGGAACCCATGCAGACATGGGGAGAATGGACCTACCTCACATTTGATCATTCTCTATACCCTAGGTATGACTGTAACACTACATTCTGCACTCTCTTCTTCCCTTCTCTATGAATGGTATGCTTTGTCCATATAGCACACAGGAACAATACTTTTTACTGTACACTAATACATGTGACAATAATAAATTGAATCAATTTAGACAAGGTAGACAAAGTAAAGCTCTTCTCATTCAGTGATGGTACAACAAGGATGCAGGTTTAAAGTTTTGGGTGGGAGATGCAGGATGAATGTGAGGAAGAATGCTTTGAATTGACAATTGATAAAGACCTGGAACTTACTCCCTGGCCTCCATAGAATAGAATTCCTACAGTACAGAAGGAGGCCACTTGACTTAGAGTCTGTACCAACCACAATCGCACCCAGGCCCCATTCCCATAATCCCATGTATTTACCCTCTAATCCCCCTGACACTACGGTCAATTTAGCATGGTCAATCAACCCAGCCTGCACATTTTTGGACTGTGGGAGGAAACTAGAGCACTTGGAGGAAACCCACGCAGACTTGAGGGAAAAAGTGCAAACTCCACACAGACAGTGACCCAAGACCGGAGTTGAACCTGGGACTTGACGTCCATGGGGGTTGGGAGGGGGGTTCCCTAGTGCATTGTGGGATTGGGGCACCATTGCAAAACGTAGCCCGAGGTCTCTGCAGCCAGACTCACCAGCGCGTTAAGACTCCTCCCTCCCTCGGTATCAGCACGGTGGCACGATGGTTAGCACTGCTGCCTCACAGCTCCAGGGACCCCGGTTCGATTCAATTCCCAGCTTCGATGACTGTCTGTGTGGAGTTTGCACATTTTCCCCCGTGTCTGCGTGGGTTTCCTCTGTGTGCTCTAGTTTCCTCCCACAATCCAAAGATGTGCACGTTAGGTTGATTGGCCATGCTAAATTGACTCTAGGAGAATTAGCAGGGTAAATATGTGGGGTTGCAGAGACGGGTGGGATTGTTGTCAGTGCAGGCTCAATGGGCTGAAGCACCTCCTTCTGCACTGTAGAGATTTCTATGAACTTTCCAAATAATTGACTGAGTGTGAGATGATTGTGTGCCTGACGGGCTGTTGCGGAGCGGTCCAGTATTCTCGCTGTTACAACACTGAGAAAATTCCACCCAATAAATTTCAACAACTTCCCCCCCCCACCGCCCCCCCCCCCCCCCACTTCCTGCCCAAACTGTATCTTTGTCCATCGTTGGGGGTTTAAGATTGCAGTTTCTGTTCAAATAGATTTTGTTTGCTGTGTAAATGTTCTGTTTGCTTTATTCCACAGAGATTCTGTTTAAATAGTTCCTTCCTGCTGTAAAACCTTCTCTGTTTGCCTGAAGGCAGTCCAACTCATTGCTTAGCACAGTGGCCTGAGTACGCACTCGGCAAAGAGTCTGTCAGAACTCCTGTAGCAATCCGGAAGCCTTGCCTCTGCTACGGGTCCCTGATTAGGAATTTTATCAGACCTTTAAGACAAGTTTGGCAGTGGTATTCTCCTGAACGAGTGAGATCTCCGGACCTTTTCTAGATCAAAGCCAAAGAACAAAAGTGCGAGTTTCGCAGTGTGATAATAATGGGTCTTATTTCTTCATCCATAAAGGTGGTGAATTCTTGGAATTATCTACTCCCTGGGGAATGTTTAGATCTATTGAACTTGTTCAAGATAAAGGTCGGGAGATCCTTTGGTACTGAGAGAATGAAGGAACATGGGGATTTGAGCTGTTGAGACAGGGGGTCAGCTGAGATCTTATAGGATAGCAGAGCAGATTCAAAGAATCAAATAACCAATTCCAGCTCCTTTTCCTTAGCTCATGTGTTCCAGACTCACTTCAGAGTCTGAGGATGCAGTCTTAGCTGGCATTTCAGTTCAGTACAGAGGGTGTGCTGAACCTCAAGATGAGAGGTTAAATTGTTCATCATAGACCCCTACAGTGCAGAAAGAGGCCCTTCGGCCCACCGAGTCTGCACTGAACACAATCCCACCCAGGCCCTACCCCATATCCCTACATATTCTACCCACTAATCCCTCTAACTTGCGCATCCCTGGACACTAAGGGGCAATTTCTTAGCATGGCCAATCAACCTAACCCGCACATCTTTGGACTGTGGGAGGAAACCGGAGTACCCGGAGGAAACCCACACAGACACGAGGAGAATGTGCAAACTCCACACAGACAGTGACCCAAGCCGGGAATCAAACCCAGGATCCTGGAGCTATGAAGCGGCAGTGCCAACCATTCTGCTACTGCGTCCCCTCTATCCTGTCACCTTCTCCTCTCCAGTGGAAACAGGAGCAGCTGGGTATGTGTGGTGTATCAGGGAATGTACAAGGAAAGTGGAGTTAGAATCATAGAATCCTATAGTGCAGAAAAGCTGCAATTTAGCATGGCCAATCTACCCACCCTGCACATCTTTGGACTGTGGAAGGAAACCAGAGCACCCAGAGGGATTTCACACAGACACAGGGAGAAAATGCAAACTCCACACAGACAGTGGCTCGAGTCTGGATTTGAACCGGGATCCCTGGGTGCTAAGAGACAGCTGTGCTGACCACTGTGCCACCGTGCCAGCCCGTAAGCTGGGAGATGAGTTGTGATCATACTGATGGTCGTGGGGCGTTCTCATGCTCCTATTTCCTCTGCTGTTGCGCTGCTTCTTATGTGGTTGAGAATTATAATAGGCTCTGACAAAACTGACCTCTCCTCCGAGGCTGTAGGATATGACTTGTGTTGTTTTTTCAAAAAAACACAATCAATATGTGTGATTCTTCGAGCTGCTCTGTCAATCAGACCCTTGTCAAATGGATTTTTCCCAGTTGAAAATTAAAGGCAATCATTCTGGAATATTGAAAATGATGAAAGTGCCTGTTTGAAGTGGAACATGATGGCAGTTAGTACAAGTGGAATATTACTTTGTGAAGTGGTCTTCGGCAGTGCAATACATTGCACGCGTGTGGATGTGGTGTTTCTGTTCAGCAGGTATACATCGCTCTCTGTGTATCACTCTCCATGTTTGGATATGTAGGTCCCTTGCCTCTGAGTCATAAGGTTGTTGGGTTCAAGTCCTACTCCAGACTCACGAGCCACAAAGTCCAGGCTGACACCAGCGGTGTAGCAATGAGGGAATACTCCAATTTCGGAGCTGCTGTCTTTCAGATTGATGTTGAACTGAGGACCCTCACAGGGGGACATAAAAAATCCCAAGGCAATATTTTAAAGAAATATAAATGAAAGTACAGTAGGAGGCCATTTGCTTAGCATGGCCATGACAGCTGAAAAAGCACAATCCAACCTAATCCCACCTCGCTGCTCTCAGTCCATAACCCTGTTGGTTATGCAGCAATTCATGCGCATATTCAAATATTTTTGAAGTATGGTGAGAGTTTCTGCCCCTTTACCCTCTCAGGCAGTGAGTTTCAAACCCTTTTTTTTGAAAAAAAATCTCTCTTCCATCCCCTTTAAATCTCCCACCAATTACCTTCAATCCATGCCCCAGGTTATTGACCAACATGCTAAGGGGATAGAACTTTCCTGGTCAGCCATGTGTTGGAAAGAGTGTTGGAGTCTCTACCATCGTTATCCATAGCTCCAGACTACAACACACATGTGAAAGTATATGCTGTCACAGCAACTTGGACTCCCAGTGTAAACTGTAATGCATACACTTGCTTGCGTGCGCACACACGCATACACATGTGTGCACACACAGACACACACACTTGCATGCACACACACACACACACACACACACAATTGTGCTCACATACACACACACACACACACACACACAATTGTGCTCACATGCAGACACACACACACACACACATGCACGCACACACACACACACACACACACACGCACACACATGCACACACACACACACACACACAATTGTGCTCACATACACACACACACACACACACACACACAATTGTGCTCACATGCAGACACACACACACACACACAATTGTGCTCACACACACACACACACACACACACACACACACACACACACACACACACACACACACACACACACACACACACACACACACACACACACACACACACATTATACACCTCAAATACCCCCTCAGCCTCCCCTATGCCAAAGAAAATGATCCTTGCTTATCCAATTACTGGAATTAATATCTGGAATTAAGAACCTACTGATGAGCATGAAACCTTTGTCAATTGTCGGAAAAACCCATCCGGTTCACTAATCTCCCTTAGGGAAGGAAATCTGCTGTCCTCACCCGGTCTGGCCTACATGTGACTCCAAAGCCACAGCAATGTAGTTGACTCTCAGCTGCCCTCTGAAATGGCCTAGCAAGCCAGTCAGTTGTATCAATCGCTCAGGAAGACAGCTCACCACCATCACCTTCAAAAAGGAAATTAGGGATAGGTATTAAATGCTGGTCAGTCAGCGAAGCACATGTCCCACACGTGAATAAAAAAAAGCTCCTCATGGCTAAAATTCTCCACTTGTGACAACATATCTCCTCTGTGCCATCAAATCCTCCCTATTGAGATTCTTGAATGGTGTTGCCGTTCCAGGAAAATGGGGAACACTCCATCAGATTGCCACCTTTGGTAGAATTAAAAAGTGAGGCATATCCAGTCTCTACATAGCTCTGATTTGTTCACTTAAACTTCTGGTTGAAGGAGGTTTCAAGGAAGTTGATGCCAGGGACTCAGTGATGATGATACCATTGAAGGGCAGGGGGTAATGGCCTGGTTAACACTCGATTCAGGTGATACAGACCTATATGGCCATGATCTTACTTTCCTCTTAACCAGTGGTTTGCCAGTGGCTGCAGAAAGACCTGGAAACTGGGATGATCAGTGAACATCTTCAAATGATGAAGAGTTTAAAAATTAAATGACTGAAGATGGCAAGGCTAAGGTGTTCGCTAACTTCCCTCACTTTTTTTACTCATTGATAAGAATTGATGGGACATGGGTGTCACTGGCTGGCCAGCATTTATTGCCCATCCCTAGTTGCCCTTGTTCACTTGAGAGTCAACCACATTGCTGTGGCTCTGGAGTCACATATAGTCCAGACCAGGTAAGGACAGCAGATTTCCTTCCAAAAGAACATTCATGAATCTGATGGGTGTTTCTGATGAGTCGACAATGGTGTCATGGTCATCAATAGATTCTTAATTCTAGATATTTATTTTGGATTCTACCATCTGCCCTGGTGGGATTCGAACCCAGGTCCCCAGAACATTAGCTGAATTTCTGGATTAATAGTCTAGTGGTAATACCCCATGTCAAACTATTTTGATCACTGGCCTCCAACAACTACAATCATCTTTCTTTGCATCAGATATAACTTCTGCCAATGGTTGGTTTCATCTGACTTCAGGTTTGCTTATTAGATCTTGTTATTTATTTACAATTCCTCACAATCAATAAGATTCTTCAAACATTTAGGTCAGCTCTCATGGATTTATTGAGCATAAAATATTTACCATAGTAGTTAAACACTTAATCAACGTCATCACACTGGGTGATGGTGATTGAGTCCACCCTGCTATTTAAGGAGATGATGGGTGATTTGTATCCTAAATCCATTTCCCCGAGCATCATATCATAGCATCTACACGGTGCAGAAGGAGGCCATTCAGCCTATCGAGACTACACTGACAACAATCCCACCCAGAATCTATCCCAATAACCCCATATATTTATCCTGCTAATCCCCTTGACACTGTGGGACAATTTAGCACAGCCAATCCACCCAACCTGCACATCAGTGGAGGCTGGGAGGAAACCTGAGCACCCAGAGGAAGCCCATAAACATAGAAGATAGAAGCATGCCTGCCCCGGCATTCATCATGATCACAGCTGATCACCCAACTCAATAGCCTAATCCTGCTTTCTCCTCATAACCTTTGATCCCATTCACCTCAAGTGTTATATCTAATCGCCTCTTGAATATATTCAATGTTTTGGCGTCAACTACTTCTTGTGATAATGAATTCCATCCCACTCTTTGGGTGAAGAAATACCTCCTCATCTCCATCCTAAATGGTCTATCCTGTATCCCCTTGAGCTTCCATATTCCACATACTCATTCCATCTCTGACCTCAGGGTGGCCAACATTCTGAATCCAAGGTTGCTACTTTTATAGCATTTTTGAAAAAAGCCCCTTCCTAAAAAAAAAATGCCCTTATAGGGCACACACAGCATGAACTGACCAGAATTCATCTACATACAGTTCTACATTGCTAAGCTACAGGACCTGATCAATTATTCCCTTTCCACAGGCGAAGGTGACTCACTACTCCAATCGTAGTGTTTCAAGCCTCTTAACTTGCTTACAGTGAGCACATTCGCCCTATCTCTCCTTCTCGAGGTCAACAAGCCATTTCCTTTTAAAAGTCTAAAGATGTTGGAATCCAGCACGGTTGTTCTCAATCGCTGAGAGACTGATAAGCCTAAGTGCCAGATCGGATATATCCGATTCCCATGGAATCATTAAAATAGCAGTTCAGCAGAGTGGAGTCGGTGCCTTTCTTTTTTAGCTGGAGTCGGCATTCTACAATTTAATCCTTTTCAAGCCTAGGCCACTTGAAATGCTAACGTTGTTTGGTGGCTCTGTGGCTGCCTTGATGTCAAGAGAGAAATGCTCTCCTCTCTCCTCCTCAGCTCGAAGGACAAAAGGCTGGAATTCTCCAGTTTCTTTCGCCGTGCTATTGCTGCTAGTGAGAACGGAGAATTTGGTGCTCAGCCAAATCTCCATTCACAGCAGCGGGGCTGGAGAATCCCAGCCAGGGGCAAGGTTGTTGAATCCTGATCCATGTCAAGATCAAGACTAAGATGAGGGCTGGAGCCATGGTCTTGGCAACCTTTCTTAGGGAAGTTATTGGAGGCTTGTTGCCAACCAAGGGCACTGTTGGTAACTCCTTCTGCCCCTGTACCGATGACAGACAGTACAGAAGGCAAATGGCCTTCATAAAAAGAAAGGATTTGAGTATGGGGATAGGGATGTTTTGCTACAATTGTATAGGGCATTGGTGAGGCCACATCTGAAGTATTATGTTCAGTTTTGGTGTCTTTATCTGAGGAAGGATGTCCTTGCTGTAGAGGGAGTACAGTAAAAGTTTATCAAGTTGATTCCTGGGATGGCAGGTCTGTCATATGTGGAGAGAGTTGGTTAGGATTGTATTCACTGGAGATTAGAAGAGTGGGAGGGGTTCTCATAGAAACTTATAAAATTCTAACAGGATTGGACAGGATAGATTCAGAAAGAATGTTCCCAATGGTGAGGGGAGTCCAGAACTAGAGGCCTTAGTTTGAGGATGAGGGGTAAACCTTTAAGGAAGAGACATTTCTTCACCCAGAGGGTGGTGAATGTGTGGAATTCACTACAACATGATGAAGTTAAGACCAAAATATTGCCTGAATTCAAGAAGAAATTCGATTATAGCTTCTGGGGCTAAAGGGATCAAGAGATATGGGGGGAAAGGGGGAAATCAGGATATTGAATTCAATATTCAACAAAATAATGGCGGAGCAGGCTCAAAGGGCCGAATGGCCTACTCCTGCTTCTAGTCTCTATGGGCCCTATTATACCATATTGATTCCATGTGCTGAATCTGGGCACAATTCAGATCCAACTTGGAAACCTGTTCTCAGGCGCCCCTATACGCACTTAGCCTGAAAAAAAAATGTCGCGGGGTCTGAATTGCACTGTGGGAGGGGCTTATTGCGCCCGAAACGCTGCTGCTCCGATTGGAGCCTTCAACTGCACGTGCTCAGTGGATAAAAAAATTGTGAAAAATGTTTCCCTCTCACATTGCTCCCGGGCCACAAAATGTGGATAAAGCGGCCCAGGAGTAAAAAAACGGGAGCGATGGCCCCACAGGCATCGCCCCACCCCTCCCAACGTAACTGTCCCCTGCTACCCAGACTGACCACGGCCCCCTGCTCCCATTTCCCCACCAATTGCCCGCAGAATGGCAATGGTACCCCCCTCCCCCGCCACTGCCCCCCCCCCCCCCCCACCCCACCCCCCCCCCACCAGAGATCAATCCGGCCTCCTTTTCTCCCCCCCTCACCAGCGAGTGATCTCCTCCCCCCCCTGCTTCCCCTGCTGAAGAATGATCAGGCTTCCCTCCCCCCACCAAAGAATGATCATGCCTCCCTCCTCCCTCCTCCCCACCACAGAACAACCAGGCCTCCTTTCTCACCACCCCCCACGCCCCCACGCCCCAGAGATACATCTGACCTGCCTGCTCCCCCACCAGAGAACGATCGTGCCTCTTTCCTCCTCACCAGAGATCAATTGGGCCTCCCTCTTCCCCTCAATCTCATCAGAGAAAAATTTGCCCCCCACCCCCGCACCCCCCCCCCCCCCCCCCCAATCTAAGTCAGAGAGCCGTTGAAAGCTCTGAACTTTCCTCTTCCGCAGCCGGAGTGCCCGAAACAGACCTTTGCCGAGCGTCTCTGTTTTGCGTCGAATCTGAACGGGCGAACACGATGGTCAAGGGAGAAACGCAGGTAAGATTGAACATCCAGCTCATTAAGTCAATTTAAATGCATTCTTCCACTTAAAGTGACGTCGCGCCCTTTTCGGGCACGGTTCAGATCCTGGCCATTTTCAGGCCTTGGGAACGTGGGAATCGACGTGGATGTGGACGCGGATTGCGCTATTTGCCTCATGCCGGACTTTACTAAGACTTTGCGCCCAAAAACAGGCTCAACACAATGGTAAAATCGGGCCCTACGTTTCTATAACTGGGAGGAGGCCAAAAGGGCAGAGTTAGATCAGGTTAGATTTATTCAGTTTTCTGTGGGTTCCAGGAAACAGTCTTTAAAATGACAGAGTGGAAAAGAAATCAGATGAGAGGGCACAGATTGAAGGTAATTAATTGACAAAAGAGCTGAAGGTGAGAGGGGAATAGGAATTTATTTTTGGTGCTGTCGTTTGTTGTTACTTTGTAAAGTGCTGCCTGATAGGGCATAGGGAAAATGTTCAATTGTAACTTTCCAAAGGGAATTGGATAAATACTTGAAAATGTACAGGGCTGGAGGGAAGAAGCCTTATTGGCTAGCTACCTCGAAAAGATAGCACAGACATGATGGGATGAATGGCCTACATCTGTGCTGAATCATTCTATGATCCTAATTAATATGCAACAACAGCACTCGCAACAACTTTTATTTACATAGCACCATGAATGTAAGAAAGCATCCCAAAGTGCTTCACAACAGTGTTATGAAGCAAAATAAGCTTAGAATAAGCAGAAATGCATAAAGCAAAATCAGGGCAGCTAACCAGGAGTTGGATCAAAGAGCCAGATTTTTAGAATCACCCTACGGGAGAAAAAAGAGATGGCGAAGGGGAGAGGTTTAGGGATAGAATTCTAGAACTTGGCACCTAGGCAACTGAAGGCACAGCCACCAGTAACGCAGCAATTAAATTGCATTTGCTCTTGTCTCATGGTCATCAGTAGACTCTTAATTCCAGATATTTTTTATTGAGTTCAAATTCCACAATCTGCCGTGGAGGGATTCAAATTCAGGCCCCCAGGACATTAGCTGAGTTCCTGGATCAATAGTCTAGCAGTAATATCACTAGGCCATTGCCTCCCCTGTGTGCTCTGTTGCATCTAAGAAAAACAAATTTATTTTAGGTACGAGATGAAAATAAAGAAAATTAACTATGGTACGTTTCAAAGGAAAAGCCAATATTAACAGTGTTGACTTAAAGCTCAGTGGTCACTCTTTGTTTCTTCCTCCATGTATTTTCTCCATGTAGATCCCAAGCCCCAAACGCTCCCTCATCCTTGTCCAAGGCTTCTATGGGAAGTGGCTTCTTGAAGCTGAATATCCCATCACATTGCCGACCAAACCGGCAATCGGTTCCAGGACTGAGCGGGAAATAGAAGGCGAAGACGATAATGAGTTCCTGCCATTAAATTCATCAGGATCCCTGGGTGGCTGGCCCCTCTGGGTTTTCCTACATGTGAAAGATTGCTTACAGGTGCACCATAGAAAGCATTCTTTCTGGTTGTATCACAGCTTGGTATGGCTCCTGCTCTGCCCAAGACTGCAAGAAACTACAAAAGGTAGTGAGTGTAGCCCAATCCATCAGGCAAACCAGCCTCCCATCTATTGACTCTGCCTACACTTCCCACTGCCTTGGAAAAGCAGCCAGCTAATAATCAAGGACCCCATGCATCTCAGACATTCTCTCTTTCACCTTCTTCCATCGGGAAAAAGATACAAAAGTCTGAGATCACGTTCCAACCAACTCAAGGACAGCTTCTTCCCTGCTGCCATAAGACATTTGAATGGACTTACCTTATATTATGTTGATCTTTCTCGACATCCTAGCTATAACTGTGATATTACATTCTGCAACTCTCCTTTCCTTATCTATGAACAGTATGTTTTGTCTGTAAAGCGCACAAGAAACAATACTTTTCACTGTATATTAATGCGTTTGACAATAATAAATCAAACAAAATCAAATCAAATTAATTGCTGGAAGAAACACAGGTTTGTTATCCCCAGTGTCATGGCCTGGCAAATATCTACTGGATAGTTGAGCTGATGTGTAAATACAGGCAAGTATCTGCTTTTTTGATTGAGTGGATTGGAGAGCATAGCTCATGTATAGTTGATCAATCTTAACATAAAATGCCTCTCACCATTGTTAATGGAGCAGCATAATGAAAAGGAACTTCTGTCTTCGAGCTGTAACCACAAGCATTTTCTTTTGCAACAGTACCACTTCACAGTAACACCAGTAAGAACCTGAATCTATACAGCAGCTATCACTTCTGGGTGGCACAATGATTAGCACTGCTACATCACAGACTCAGGGACCCGGATTCAATTCCAGCTTTGGGTGACTGTCTGTGTGAAGTTTGCACATTCTCCCTGTGTCTGCGTGGGTTTCCTGTGGGTGCCCCAGTTTCGTCCTACAGGCCGAAAGGTGTGTTAGTTAGGTGGATCGGCCATGTTAAATTGTCCCTTAAGCGCCAGGGGAACGAGCGAGGGTAAATACATGGGATTATGGGGATAAAGTTTGGGTGGGATTGTGGTCGGTGCAAACTTGATGGGCCAAATGGCCTCCTTCTGCACTGTAGGGGTTCCATGATTCCATGTGGTAAATGATCCCAAGGTGGTTCAGAGGAGCAATATCAAATAAAATTTGATCTCCAACCACATAAGAGCTGATTCAACAGGTAGGTTTTAAGGAATGTGCTTATGGATGAAAGGGAGGTGAAGAGATGTTGAGGTTTAGGAAGGAACTGCAGAGCTTAGGGCCAAGGCAGCTGAAGGCATCGCTGCCAACGGTGGAGCAATGAGAATATTGTGGTAGCCCAATGTTAATGAATTTGGCCATCAATTGTGAGGATGCAGCTATAATGATATAAGCGCAGATGTTTACGCTGTTTCCAGGGGGGCCTTCTATATTGACACAAACTGTTAGTCTTGCATTCAAAGGGTTATGCTCAGATTTCCCAATGGCTCTCTCTGGATGACATCCAAGGAGGTTTGAAATCAAATTTCAACCTGACCTGACAGCCCAGGGAATATAGGCCAGGATTCTCTGAAATCGGCCAGTCCCGCTGCAGTGAATGAAGACCAGGATTGTCCAACCTTGCCCACAGCTGAATTTTCCAGTCCCGCTGCTGTCGATGGAGATTTGGCCAAATTCTCCATTCTCGCTGCCGGCGGTGACAAGGCAAATGAGACCAGAAAATTCCGGCCATATTTGGCAGAAGAGAGAAAATAAATTTGGAAATGAGCTCAGGTCTTCATTGTGAAAATACAATTTCTCGTAAATAAATTCAGGTGCATGATTTAGCAAACACAGATACCCATTGTGTCCAGGGTCATGGGTTTCTACTCGGAGCCTCAGTCAGGGATGAATAGAGTCTGAGTTACCACAGCACAGGAGGAGGCCATTCAGCCCATTCAAACCATACTGACTCTTGAAAGAACAATTCAGTCAGCTGTATCGCCGTAGTGCTGCATGTTCGTTTTCTACAAGTGTCACTCCAATATCTTTTTGAAACTATTGTTCATCTCCACTTCCACCACCCTCAAACATAAAGAGTTTCAGGTCATTACTACTCACTAAGTATATGCCCTCTGCATCTCTTTCCCAAAACCTTAAATCTGTATTAGAACAAAGAACAAAGAACAAAGAACAACCCAGCACGGGAAACAGGCCCTTCGGCCCAACAAGCCCGCGCCGCCGCATCACCCTACACCTATTCTACCCTGCGTATCTACAAATAGAACCCCTGACTTAGCCAGATTCAGGGGAGAATAGTGTCAATCTGGTAAAACCAATCAGCCTAAGAGCACATCTTTGGGGTGTGGGAGGAAACCGGAGCACCCGGAGGAAACCCACGCAACCACAGGGAGAATGCACAAACTCCCACAGACACAGGCCCAAATCCATGTATCTGCACAGCTAGCAGTGCTAGTCACCGAGCTGTTGCGGCGCCCGTCTACCGGTCCAGGATCAAGCACACACACTGACACGAAGTACTAGGCCACTCCCGGAACCTCCAGGAGCAGCCCACGCACGACCCACCGTATGCATGCCCCTCGTTTGACAACGAGGTGGACCGCCACCTGCGGAGTAAAAAGACAAAAACGTTAATCACAAGCCTGCCTTTCCGGTGTCTCCCGAGGTTCTAACCCTTATTCAATAACCCCTACCATAACCCTCCATCCTCGTTTCACTCATGTGCCTATCTAACTGAACCTTAAACGAGTCCAACGTTCCCGCCTCCACCACCTGTATTCCCTGGTCTTTGTATCATCAGCTAATGGGAATTTTCCTTTGTCTACTTTGTACGCCTCTGAAATTTCACCTCAATCTCCTTAGCTCCAATAACAACAAACACAGTTTCTCCAAACTAACGTTATAGCTTAAATCCCTCATCCTTTGACCCATTTGGATAAGTTGCCTCTGCACCTTTTCAAAGCTCCTCAAGTCCTTCTGAAGACATGGTGGACAGAACAGGATGCAATGTTATAGTTGTGGCCTAATGAGAAGTTCAAAAAGATTCAGCGTACCTTCCCTGATTTTGTACTCAACTCCTCTATTTATGAAGCCCGAGATCCCCTGTGAGGGTTTCTATGATTTCTATGATTCCATTTGCTTTGGTAACTCATCTCTCAACATGTCTCGTTATTTCCAAAGATCTGTGCATGCAAACTCCCATGTCCCTCTATTCATGCACATCCTCAGGACTTTGCACTAAGTATATATAGCCTCTCTCTCTCTTCTCTCAGAATGCACCATCATATACTTTTTAATGTTGTATTTGATCTGTCACTTGCCTGCCCATTCTGCTAACCTATCTTTGTTTAGTTGTATTGAAAAAAGAAACACACTTGTCTTCAGCGCCACTTATTTTACAATTCACTCTCAGAGAGTGGGTTTTCAGATGCGGCACGGTAGCACAATGGTTAGCACTGCTACCTCAAAGCTCCAGGGACCTGGGTTCAATTCCTGGCTTGGGTGAATATCTGTGTGAAGTTTGCATGTTCTTCCTGTATCTGCATGTCTTGCCTCAGGTGTCTGGTTTCCTTCCACAGTCCAAAGGTGTGTGCATTGGCCATGCTAAATTGCCCCTCAGTGTCCTGGGATGTGTTGGTTAGAGGGATTAGTGAGGTAAATATGTGGGGTTATGGAGATAGGTCTTGGGTTTTTGGTACAGACTTGATGGGCTGAATGGCCTCCTTCTGTACTGTAGGTTTTCTATGTTTGCGTTTTCCCAACCTGCAGTGGAAAAGTGCAACGGGAAATGCATTCCCCGCCAATGTTGGTTGGCCTGTGGCCCTATGCTGCATGGATTATAATTGGCTGTTGGTGGGGCTTCCATCCCCAATGGGAAGGAAGTCCTGCCTCAGGGAGTTGCCTGCCAATCTGGTGGCCATTGTTGGACCTACACGCCGTCCCATGAGTCTAAAGGTTGAGTTCCCGAAGCTGGGTAAGTGTGGAGGATCTTGCTGTGGGGAATTTTTTTTAGCATGTTCACCAAGCCAGGCAATAGCTTGCGCTGTGACTAAATGTAGCTCAGTGAACCTTCTGCTGAACTTTGTCATGGGGCAGTCTTCAATGATATGAGTCATTGGTTGGGGTGCACCACAGCTGCAGTCCAGATTCCCTGTAGGGCCTCACTTGTGACGCTTGGCTGCACCGTGGCCTTGGTCAGTGTGGAAATGGTTGAGAAATGCCCAATCTTGGCATGGCAGGTTGAATCCAGGAGAGAGGGCTGTGGGATCTGTGATGAGGAAATGGTTTTTAATGGTGGTGTATTGGTTCCATTCCTGCTGCCAAATGGGCTGTGCTGTTACTCCTTGGCACATACAGGCTGGCATGATGGGCGGGCAGTAGGTGGATTGGTAAGGTCCTTGTGTTGCGGCCGGCTTGGGTTGATGTAAACCTTCTCCAAGAACTTTCTTGCTGCAATCTCCCTCTGAGCCTGGTGTAGGTGTTGTTGGGTATGGAGTTGAGAGGTGCTGTTGAAGAAATGCTTCCCACAGGAAATTTTAGACAGGCTTGAAATCCTGGTGTGTTATTTAAAGAAATTAATATTTCAGACTTGTTATACTGAATAGTGAGTGTTGGAAACCAATTGGAAGTTGGGTTGCCATCACTTTAAAGCCTGGATTTGTCCAAATGTGATGACTGGGGCGGGGCAGGGCAGGGTAAAGCCTAGCAGATTATTTACCCTCTTCTATCCAGGAATGTAAATAGAATCCTTTTATCGCCCTTATTAAGATGGGCAGCATGGCTGCACAATGGTTAGCACTGCTCCTCACAGCGCCAGGGACCCGGGTTCGATTCTCAGCTCGGGTCACTGTCTGTGTGGAGTTTGCACGTTCTCCCCGTGTCTGTGTGGTTTCCTCCGGGTGCTCCGGTTTCCTCCTACAGTCCAAAGATGTGTGATTTAGGTAGATTGGCCGTGATAAATTGCCCATTGGTGTTAGGGGAATTAGTAAGGTAAATACATGGGGTTCTCAGGGATAGGACCTGGGTAGGATTGTTGCTGATGCAGGTTTGATGGACCGAATGGCCTCCTTCTGCACTGTAGGGGCTCTATGATTGCAAGGTAAGGCAACTCATTCAACAATAACTTTCAAAAGCCAGTTGGAACTCTGGTTTAAAAAGGACAAATTTGCAAGGTTACAGGGAAAGGCAGAATCAAGACATTGAATTTGATGATCAGCCGTGATTAAAATGAATAACAAAGAACAACACAGCACGGCAAACAGGCCCTTTGGCCCCACAAGTCACTCAGTGAGTGCCTCATTCCAATCCTGTGGAGCAGGCTTGAAGGGCCTCCTCCTGTTTCTGTTTTCTATGTTTTTGTGAATCGAGAAATGAAATTAATTAGTGGTACTTTCAGAGGGGTAGCACAGGATGGGCGGCACGGTAGCACAGTGGTTAGCACTGCTACTTCACAGCTCCAGGGACCTGGGTTCAATACCTGGCTTGGGTCACTGTCTGTGTGGAGTTTGCACATTCTCCTCGTGTCTGCGTGGGTTTCCTCCGGGTGCTCTGGTTTCCTCCCACAGTCCAAAGATGTGTGGGTTGGGTTGATTGGCCATGCTAAAGTTTTGCCCCTTAGTACCCTGGGATGCTTAGGTTAGAGGGACTAGTGGATAAAATATGTAGGGATATGGGGGTAGAGCCTGGGTGGGATTGTGGTTGGTGCAGACTCGATGGGCTGAATGGCCTCTTTCTGCACTGTAGAGTTCTATGATTGATGGGTTGAATGGTCTCCTTCTATGGTAACAATCAGATGTGCTGAATAGTATGGCTCAGTTACAAAGTGCCCTCATTAAATGAATCAGCAAAGGGATTATGCTATGTTATTTCCTTATTTCATTTTAATTAAGGGTGAATATAAACATGGTGCATCCACCAGGAAACTGATTTCATACCAAACCTGAGGTGATTCATTAAAGGTGACTTGCCTTGTGTTCTCATTTATCTCTGTGTGACCATGATTAAGGTTGTCCTCTGAAAGTTATCATTTGTTTCCAGAAACTAAATTTGCCCACTGGTGTATCCATCATTTAAATTTCCATGGGCAACGCCTCTCTCTCTCCCTGACTTTTACAAGGAGCTCTGCATTTCAAGGCTTGCTCAGTTTTCCACTGACTGTATTATTATTTTGGGAGACTGGCGATGCATCCGCAGTTTGTAAATCAATGGGTGATTTATCTTGTGTGCATGGCTGATGGCTTATTTTACACAATTATGTGATGGAGCATGTGACAGATGTCTGCCTGCACAGTTAGAAATTTGTCTGTGATGCTCCCACCCAACTGTGCAAGGCACAGACGAACTGGAGCCGCAAGGATATTTTTTGAAAGAAAGATTTGCATTTCTATAGACACTTCCATGATCTCAGGAACCCTCCCCACACACCTCCCCGCCCCAAAGTATTCCACACACCATGAGTGCTTTGAAATGTTATTTTGTAGGAAGTCTAGCGGTCAGTTTATTTTGATTTGATTTATTATTGTCACATGTATTGGGATGCAGTGAAAAGTATTGTTTCTTGCAAGCTGTGCAGACAAAGCATGCCGTACATAGAACACATAGGGGAGAAGGAAAGGAGAGAGTGCAGAATGTGGTGTCACAGTCATTCCTAAGGTGTAGAGAAAAATCAACTTCACATAATTAAGGGAATTAAGGGTTATGGGGAGCTGGCGGGTATGTGGAACTGCTCCAATTCAGATCAGCCATGATCTTATTGAATGGCGGGGCAGGTTCGAAGGGCTAGATGGCCTACTCCTGCTCCTATTTCTTATGTTCTTATGTATGTTCTTATAAGGTGGATCCATTCAATAGTCAGATGGCAGCAGAGAAGAAGCTGCTCTTGAATTGGTTGGTACGTGTCCTCAGGCTTCTCTATCTTTTTCCCAATGGAAGAAGGCGAAAGAGAGATGTCCAGTGGGGTCCTTGATTATGTTGGCTGCTTTTTCCAGACAGATGGAAGTGTAGATGGAGTCAATGGATGGGAGGCTGGTTTGCGTGATGGACTGGGCTACATTTGCGACCTTTTGTAGTTTCTTGCAGTGTTGGTCAGAACAGAAGCCAAACCAAGCTATGATACAACTAGAAAGGATGCTTTCTAAGGAGCATCTGTAAAATTTGGTGCGAGGTGTGGCGGACATGTTGAATTTCCTTAGCCTCCTGAGAAAACAGATGCATTGGTGGGCTTACATAGCAACGGGGTAATGACCAGACTGTTTCCGATGGTGTTGATTGGGGGAGTTAGGACAGCAGGAAAATCTGCCTTCCTCTTTGTTGATGTTGTGCCATGGGATCTTTTATGAAAGGAAAGAGGCATTGCTTTTGCACATCTCATCTGAAGGATAGCACCTCCGAAGGTGCAGCGCTCCCATGGTGTTGCACTAGAGTGTCCGTTTAGATTTTTGTTGTCAAATCTCTGAAGTGGGACTTGACGCTGTGATTCAGAGGGCGGTATCTTTCCCATCTTGCCAAGGGCTGGCTTGAACGTGGTGCTGGGCAGAAAGTTGGGATAGGAAGGCATTGGGTTTGCAAGGTCAACAGGTTCCTGCATTGACGAATGTTGCCAGAGGTGAGGTGCAACTAGCAAGGGCAGAGGGGTCTGTCCACCTTGCTTCTGGCCCTGCATCAAATCCTAGTTCTTGGATTCCAGTGTTTGCAATATGGAGATATTCCCTTGTTTGGAGATTGTTACGGGTCTCCTTTTTTTCCACTGGGGAGCATGCTGAGTTGGTTTTATGACATGAGGGTTGTGCTGTCATCTTTGCATCTACACTGGGGCAGCTAAATGGCGGCTTCTGGTCTTCCGTCCTCCTCCTACTCCTCCTGGCTCCTGCTCTGCTCCTCCCTGTCGTCGGCATGCCATAGCATCCCAGTGACGCTCAGTGTGAGCTGAAAGAATACCACCTTGTCCCTCGTCACAGTGCACCAGAAACCCTACAGGGCAGGAGGCCACTCAGCCCATCGAGTCTGCACTGACATCAATCCCATCCAGGCCCTATCCCTGTAATGCCACGTATCTACCCTGCTGGGCCCCTGACACTAAGGGACAATTTCCCATGGTCAATCCACCTAACTCGCACATCTTTGGACTGTGGGAGGAAACTGGAGCACCCAGAGGAAACCCATGCAGACATGGGGAGAATGTGGTCATCACATTTGCAAAAGGATATTTTGGCCTTGGAGGGAGTACAGAGAAGGTTCACTAGACTGATACCGGAGATGAGGGGGTTAGCCTAGGAGAGATTGAATAGACTGGGTCTGTACTCGTTGGAGTTTAGAAGGCTGAGGGGGAATCTTATAGAGACATATAAGACAATGAAGGGGATAGATAGGGTAGAGAGATTCTTCCCACTTAGAAAGGATAGCAGAACTAGAGAGCACAGCCTCAAGATAAGGGGGGCGTTAGTTTAGATCGGAGTTGAGGAGGAACTTCTTCACTCAAAGGGTGGTAAATCTCTGGAATTCTCTGCCCATTGAAGTGGTGGAAGCTACCTCACTGAATATATTTAAGTCACGGGTAGATAGGTTTCTGATAGACAGGGGAATTAAGGGTTATGGGGAGAAAGCGGGAAAGTGGAACTGATTCACTTCAGATCAGCCATGACCTTACTGAATGGCGGGGCAGGCTCGAAGGGCTAAATGGCCTACTCCTGCTCCTATTTCTTATGTTCTTAATCACTCTATATGGCATTAAATGACCATCCAACATCAGTTGGCGAGGTATACTGGTTCCAGCACTGGGAAAAGAACCTAAACAATCATGGCCTCAAATTAGAACATGAAAGTTGTAAAATTGAATTCAATGAGCGTCGTTGTTTATGGCTTGGCATCAGGACAAATGACCATGATAGATTTCTCCGTCAATCAGTTCATTAAGTTCATTCAGAGAAAGCAGTTGTGGTTCCTAGTCAGTCTGGTCCACATCGGACTGTAACCCACATTTCACAGATGAATCTTGAAGTGGCCTGACAAGTAATACATTTATACATACAATCACTGAGAGTCAGGAAGGCCCACCATCACTTTCTCAGCACAAATAAAGGCAGAAGATAAATACCAACCTTGCATATCCTGAAATTGTATCTGGGCGGCATGGCAGCACTGTGCTCAGCACAGCTGCCTCAGAGCGCCAGAGACCTGGGTTCGATTCCGAGCTTGGGTCACTGTGTGGAGTTTGCACTTTCTCTGCATGGATTTCCTCCGGGTGCTCTGGTTTCCTCCCCCAGTGTCAAAGGCGTGCTGGTTGGCTGCATTGGCCATGCTAAGTTCTCTCTCAGCGGACCCGAACAGGTGCCGGAGTGTGGCAACTGGGGGATTTTCACAGTAGCTTCATTGTAATATTAGTGTAAGCCTACTTGTGACAATAATAAATAAACTTTAAAAAACTGTACCTGTATCCATGTTGCAGCTGTAAGTTCTGAAAGCAACTGAGTGGATATGAAGCGATGGTAAGAATTTGGCGTCCAAACCAAAAACCACTTGGTAAAACTCGACAGTAATTTGCAACATGATATATGCTACGGATAACATGCTTATGGGGAACTTTGGATTTGTGGTTCCACTTACTGGGTTATTTCCCACCTCATGTCTGGGTCCACTGTAAACAATTGTTAGAGATCGATTGCTACGATTTGACAACAACTTCATGAATGTTTATCATCTGGCTATCAGGGCGTTGAGGATGAATGAACTTGATTTGGTCTTTAACCATACAACACCTCCTACATTCCTTCAAGAAATGCCACATCTCACCAGGTTCATGTTCTTGATAATGTTGGATCATACCAGACATGTTTACATTGGCACAGGCATGCCAGCCTCACTCATGACAAATTCAACTAAATGAAGACAAGAAGAGTATTCCACTGGACTTTCAATGCTCATCACCTTCTTAAGAGCAACTAGGGATGGTCAATAGATGCCAGCAATGCTCATGTCTGAAGACTTGATTTCTACAGTCTCATGTAAAACAAAGGACAACAAGACTCAGCTACCACCCCTGCCTGGTCCATACTTCCACTCCAGCCCAGGTGGTGTGCCACTCTCAAAGGTTGTCCTGAAATGTACTTGGCCAAATCTTCTCTGGTGATGTCCACTTGAATGCTCTGGTAGGGTGCAGGAGGCCAGATACATGTCCTGTCAGCCTCAGTTATCCCTCCATCGCAATATTCCAAGAATGGGTTTATCGCAAACATTAAGAAAGTTCATTTATTGCTTCCCACACCTTGAAGGATTCAAATGTGCAATAATGCCTCTTTGTCTGAAACATGCTCATCTGTCTTGTTATATCCGCCTTGGCTGCTATTTAATTTTCCTTGACAGTGCCCTTGCGTCAAGCTGCCTGTTTGTCGATGCCAGCTTTGAAATAAAATGCCCCATTACTTCATCTTTGTCAGATTGCCACCTTTCCAGCGGTCCTATCCAGGAGCTGACATGTTACCAGTTGATCTGTGCTAATACCGTGAATTAGCATTGCTGCTGGTGTGCTGTTTATTGAATTAGTGCGGGACCTATCTTCAAGCTCCACTAACCCTTTGAAATATGCCTCTGGTAATGAGCCCAGGAACGTTTGTCACTTCCTCCATCCCCCAGCATCACACAGAACTCCAGATTGATGAGCCCCTTGCCGGGTGAGTGCCTCTATCCTATTATAGTTTCATTAGAGTGATTGAACAATTGATCAACAGCTCTGTCATCCTTCCAATTCTTCACACGGGGAAACGCTAATATTTAAGGACCTATTGACTTTTAAAAATCCACCATTTTCCCTCCTTCCCCCGACCATTTTCTTCTCTCCCCCAGCGATGAATTCAGACAGTGGAATGTTCCAGAAACCCCTCCAATCCCTGACTCAAGTGACAAGTCTTCATTCTTCACCAAGACCTCACTCCTAAATCCCCTTCATCTTCATTGGCCAGCGATAATGGTGTGCTGGTTGGTTTCAATCAGTTTACATCAACATTGTACTTGGAAATGCCATCCTCTGTCACCCCACCTGCCACCACACTCCACCCCCTCCGCCCCTCCCCTGGCCATTCATATCCCCTATGCCAATGCGCGCCTCCATTCATCTCCATGGTCCTTTACAGCCCCATATGCCAACTTTGAGCTAATTCGCTCCTACCAATGACCCCGCCTAGTTCTCCCTTACCCCCTCCATTGCCAACTCACCTAATATCTACAATGGGCAAACCTCAGAAAGCATGTTGACATAAAATAAAACACACCCATTGATTAAAAAAAATACATTCAATGTATTGAAATTCCTTCCGCCAATCTCTCATGTAAACAAGCATTTCTATTCGATAATCACTTGGAGCTGTCAGTCAAACTGTTCCCTTAACAGACACCCCAGTGTGTTAATGTTAGGTTGTAAAATCAATCATTCAGCTCAAATCTGATGAAGATAGCCTTTGGGTTATATCAACAGATAAAGTGAAATCGCAAGAATGGAACTTTATTCCACATTATTTTGAATTTAAAGCCCAACAGAGTTAAATCCCTTGAGCATCTTTGAAAGTTCCACTGAGTTTTGATACATCCAATGAGTGTTGACAGTTCCTTTACAGCTTTGACAGTTATACTGAGCATATGGGGGCAATCTTATCATTTTTCCTTGCTGGTCGATGGGTGGGGTGAGCGGTAAGATTATGAAAAGAGCCAAAAAAATCAGGTTCGCGCCCGATTTCTCATCTCTTGTGATATCACCTGCATCGGATATCCGGTGAAACCATGTTTCAACTAAGCCCAGGAACTAGTGATGTTCCCATGCATCTCCGCCCCTTTCCTCCTCCTGTCCCACCTTGTCAAATCTGACATTCCTGTTTGTTCAGTTTGACAGTAAAAGGCTCCTTACAAAGGACCCACTCAGTGGCTGCAGCATTGTTGGAGGTGCTTTCTTTCAGAAATTGACCAGGGACCAAATGGTTAAAAATATCATGGTCAAATAGCTCCCAGAATCTGGATAATCAAACTTCAGGTGGTACACAGTAAAAAGAAAAATCTGCCTGATAAAATGTGGGACATTAACCTTTAAAAACACAGCCCAGATCTGAATATTGTGATTAATCCCAGTCTACTTCATTGCTATCGGTATAAATACATCCGTCACATTAGGTTAGATTATCCTAGCCCAAGGAAGATGGGGTTGGGGGCAGATGGAGGGGAACCTGAAGGTAATGGAGGAGAAGACTGATAGAAGTCTACAAGGTTATGAGGGGCATGGACAGAGTGGATAGTCAGAAGCTTTTTCCCAGAGTGTAAGAGTCAATTACTAGGGGGCATAGTTTAAGGTGCCCCCTTTGGTTTAAAGGAGATGTACGAGGCAAGCTTTTTTACACAGAGGGTGGAGGGTAGAACTCATTGCTGGGGTGGGGTGGGGGTGATAATGGAAACAGACATGCTAGAGACTTTTAAAAGGTGTCTTGACAAATACATAAATAGGATGGGAATAGAGGGATATGGTGTCTGGAAGGGTAGGGGGCTTTAATTCAGTTGGGCAGCATGGTCGGTGCAGGCTTGGAGGGCTGAAGGGCCTGTTCCTGTGCTGTAATTTTCTCTGTTCTTTGACACATCAGGATGCCCCATCACCTCCCCCTCCCCACGCCCCCGTCCCCCCATTCCCACCTGCTGGGCACTTTCCCAGGAAAAATGGGAACTGGCTCAGCTGTCGGCTAGGGGTAGATGAGTGACCAATTCATCCGATTAAAGCCTCACTGAGGGGCCATTTTGCACTGGAGCTGGTACTTTATTGACATCAAAACAGCCCCTTCTCTTTTTGCAAAGACTGCTGGCTGAATCAAGGCTGCCTCCCTGCTGGGGTGTGAAGGTGGGGGGGGGGGGTTGGGGTTGGGGTTGTGAGAAGCTCCATGTCTCAGTGACAGTCTGTGAATAGTCTTGCGGGCATGTTTCCTGCCCAACCCAATCGCCTCACCACCTTCAGACCACTTGACCTCTTTGATGGGTGAATTCTATGCACGTTCCCTCCATGTTGATGTGATTGAGTCCTCACACTCGCCTGCCAGCCTAGTGAGACCACTGGCCTGACAGTGCTGTGGGATCCCTGAATGGGACAGCAACATCAGATGCCCACTTTGTTATCCCTCAGTAGAATGCCAAGCATGGAAACAGTGAAGTAGAAGGAATGGCTTTGAAAAATTTGGGGCAGCACGGTGGCACAGTGGTTAGGACTGCTGCCTCTCAGCTCCAGGAATCTGGGTTCGATTCCCAGCCTGGGTCACTGTCTGTGTGGAATTTGTACATTCTCCCCATGTCTGCGTGGGTCTCCTCTGGGTTCTCCGGTTTCATCCCACAGTCCAAAGAAAGGGGCGGCACGGTAGCACAGTGGTTAGCGCTGCTGCTTCACAGCTCCAGGGTCCTGGGTTCGATTCCCGGCTCGAGTCACTGTCTGTGTGGAGTTTGCACATCCTCCTCGTGTTTGCGTGGGTTTCCTCCGGGTGCTCCAGTTTCCTCCCACAGTCCAAAGCTATGCGGATTAGGTTGATTGGCCATGCTAAGAAATTGCCCCTTAGTGTCCAGGGATGCGTAGGTTAGAGGGATTAGTGGGTATAATATGTAGGGATATGGGGGTAGGGTATGGGTGGGATTGTGTTTTGTGCAGACTCAATGGGCCAAAGAGCCTCTTTCTGCACTGTTGGGTTCTATGATTCTATGAATGTTGATTTGCCATGCTAAATTGTCCCTTTGCGTCCTGGGATGTGTGGGTGAGAGGGATTAACGGGATAAATATGTGGGGTTATGGGGATAGGACTTGGGTAGGATTGTTGTTGGTGCAGACTTGATGGGCTGAATGGTCTCCTTCTGCACTGTAGTGATTCTATGAAGTTTGCACTGGTGTCAGCACTAACCATTTGGGCATGATCAGGACACTGGGCCAATGCTAACATCTGCTACCCCAACCATTGAGATACAATCAGTTCATACTTTTGATCAAATGTCACAGATATCCCTTCTATCATGAGAAAGAGAGGAAGAGAGATGATTGGGAAACACAGACAGCTGAAGGCCCAATCAAGAAATGGTGCTGCACTTAAAATCAGGATTACTCAAGAGGAAAGAATTGGAAGAGTGCAGATATTTGGAGGATTGTGAGGCTGAAGGAGGTTGAAGAAATAGGGAAGGGCTAGGCCATGGAAAACAAAGATGAGAATTTTAAATTTGAGGTAATGTAGACCAGGAGCTCTTGCAGTTCAGCAAGCGTCAGGTTGAAGAGGAATGAGGCTTAGGCCAGAATTTTCCCAACAAACCACCACCACCACCCACCCCCACCCCCCCCAGCAGGGTTTCCCATGGCACAGCAGCTCAGCATTGGTAGCCGGTGGGATCTTCCTGTTTCACCAAATCTGCATAGTTAACCTATCCTCTTGCCAGGGAACTCATGGTGGAGCTTGACCTCAGTGCGACCAGAAGACCTCCACCTGTGGCAAGGACCAAAAAATCCTGCCCTTGCAGTGAGCTGAGCTTTGAGTTTGTGTATTTTTGCATTTATTGTATATTTTATGCGTACCATTTACCTCAGAGCAAAGCAGAAGTGACACTAGTTTTAAGTATACAACAGGTTTAGTTATAATGTTTTCAAATCTTTTTCAAATACAAGACATCTCTGGAAGCTTCTATTTGCTTTAGCTCTCCGAGGCTCCACTCAAGTTTAAGCAGTTCAATTCCAGCCTTAGGTAAGTGTGTGGAATTTGCACCTTCTCCTGTGTCTGCGTGTGTTTCCTCCAGGTGCTCAGGTTTCTTCCCATCACCCAAAGGTGCGCAGTTTAGGTGGATTGGTCATGCTAAATCACCCCTTACTGTCAGGGGGATTAGCAAGGTAGCTAAAATACCTGGGGTTATGGGGAATAGGGCCTGGGTGGGATTGTAGTTGGTGCAGACTCATTGGGCCAAATAGCTGCTTTCTGCACTGTAGGAATTCTATGATTTTGTGATAGAAATCAGTTAACTAGCATAATCAAACACAGGACAATTAAACCATTGAACACTTCACTGGTTAGCAGAGATTTGGGTGAGCTGCCATTTGTGGAGAATGGAAGGTGGGCGATCAGTAATCTTGAAGGTACTGTCACTTCTGCTGGGACACAGATTCCCAGCTATCCTCCATTCCTGCTACAGGTGGCCAATTTGAACAATGCAGCAGGGTGTGATAACATGTTCACTTTCCAACTGGAGTCAACCAAGTACATGTACAATGCCTGCTTTATTCTTCTTTCCATCGCCCTGACACCCATTTGTGTGCCTTTATTCCTGCCTGGGCCCAACCAACACAGGACAGACTAGAGTCTGGAACACCTTTAGTTAATCCTGTATTGGGCTGGACCTTTATCTTACAGATCGTGCCTATCCTCTCAGGTGGGTGTAAACTATGCCATTCCACCCTTCTGAAGGAGTGCAGAAGTGTTTCTCTCAATCTGCTGGTCAATATTTGTCCCGCAGTCAATGTTGCCAGAAAGCAGAACGTTTGCTTTAGTGACACTGCTCTTTGTGAAAGGGTGTGGTACATACATGGGCTGTTACTTTTAACTCATTCTTTAGATGTAGGTGTTGATGACAATTGCTCAACCCTAATTGCCCTTGAGAGGTGAATATCTGGTTGGGCCATTTCGGAGGCCAGTTAATGCTTTAAATCTGGAACAGGAAAGGTTAGCTCATTTGCTTCCCTGAAGGAGATTACTGAACAAAATTGTCTTTTTTTAACAAAAATCTGGTTGTTTCATGATCATTATTAATTGAACCACTGTTTTATCGCAGGTTTATAAATTAATCGAATTAAAATTCTTTCAGCTGCCAAGGTTGGATTTGAACTGATGACACAGAGCATTCATCCAGATCTTAGAATTACTCATCCAGTAACATTTCACTATTCTCCTATTCATTAAATTAAAACAATTCCAAATTATTTAATTTTCTATGACACGCATTGAGACACCCTGAGTTTGTAGAGTTTCTTTCTTTTTTTCCTTCCTTCTTTCTTCTCATTCTTTCTTTCTCTCTCTGTTTATCTCTCTCTTGCTCTCTCCCTTGCTCTTTCTTTCTTTCTTTTCCTCTCATTCTTTCTTTCTTTCTCTCTGTTTATCTCTCTTTTACTCTCTCCCTTTTTCTTTCCCTCTTTCTTTCTTTTCTTCTCATTTTTTCCTTTCTTTCTCTCTCTGTTTATCTCTCTCTTGCTCTCTTCCTTGCTCTTTCTTTCTTTCCCTCTTTCCTTCTGTTTCTTCTTTCCCTTCTTTCTAATTGAGGGAAATATACTAACTAACAGGGGAGGTCTCATATTTGAGTAGTGGAAGGCTCAGTAACTCAGCAGACTGTCATTAACCATCAATTGTAAAGTGATAAATTGTAAGCTATTTTGAACAAAAATGTGGATCTAATCAGCACTCTGCAATGATCTGAATGAGAAGGCTGCGTCTCGGAGTAATGAATGGGTAATCTGTCTCACTGCTGTCACAGCAAGCTTCTGAAGCACTCTGCCCTCAGACATTGTGCCAGCGAGAGAACAGGAAACAGTCCTGCCGGGCAGCAACTGATCTTCAATTTCCAGGACAACCACAGAATGAATTTCAATTCCTCGTCCTTACGTACAGAGCCATCCACAGCCTTACCTCCACCACACTCTGCAAGCTTCTCCAGCCTGTAATCTGGTCCTCTGTTCACTCACTTATCCCCATAAGCAAACACCTCAACGATCTCAATTTACCCTCCCAATGCCTACTCCTCTTCATTTCCTTCAGTCAAGTCTTCAAAGTCTTTTCCGAATCAAAGATTCAATTCTTCCAGATGCAGCGGGAAGCATGAATGGTGAGGGGGCTTAAAGTGGCAACAGCAGGATGTGCTTGAGCAAGTCAATACTTTAAAGGCTGGTTAAAAATCAGTCGAGCTTCCCAATGAACAATGTCAGGAATTCATTTTGTATGGATTAGTGTAATACATGCTCATTAAAAGGCTAAATGGCTGGAATTATGTTCACCTCAGTGTGGGTGGCACGATGATTAGCACTGCTGCCTCACAGTGCCAGGGGCCCGGATTTGATTTCCGGCTCGGGTTATTGCCTGTGCGGAGTCTGCACATTGTCCCCATGTCTGCGTGGGCTCCCTCTGGGTGCTCCGGTTTCCTCCCATAGTCCAAAGGTTACGCTGATTGGCCATGCTGAATGTGCGGGGTCCCAGCAGAAGGAGGCCATTCAGCCCATCGAGTCTGCATTGACCACAATCCTACCCAGGTCCTATTCGCGTAACCCCTCATATTTAGGGGTCAGTTTAGCATGGCCAATTAACTTAATCCACACACCTTTGGACTCTGGGAGGAAACCCACACAGACATGAGGAGAATGTGCAAACTCCACACAGACAGCGATCCGAGGCCAGAATTGAACCTGGCTCCTTGGCATTGTGATGCAGCTTTGCTAACCACTGTGCCACACTGCTGCCCCGATGGGCTGAATGGCCTCCTTCTGCAATGCAGGCATTCCATGATTCTTTGGTTCCAAATTAAGGTCCCTGCCAGCAAGAAATTAGAGTGTTCACACTTACAACTGGATATAAATGGTGCGCACCTAGCGAGCTTGATTTCTTCCACAACCTTGAAGTGAGTTGATGCTGCTGTGACCTCTTGGGCATCGCTCACAGATCTCAGCCTTTGACATGGATCAGGTGCTGGGAGGCTGGGCAGGTCAGTTTAACCAATGGTAGAGGGGTGGGAGGTTGTCTGGGGAAGGTAGACAGACTATCCAGGGAAGGGAGGGAGATAACAAAGCAATTTATTTATTTAATTAATGTCACAAATTGGCTTACACTAATTCTGCAATGAAGCTACTGTGAAAAGCCCCAAGTTGCCTTGGGTACACAGAGGGAGAATTTAGACCAGCACATTTTTCAGACTGTGAGAGGAAACACAGACACAGGGAGAATGTGCAGACTCCACACAGTCAGTGACCCAAGCTGGGAATCGAACCCGAGTCCCTGGCACTGTGAGACAGTAGTGTTAACCATGGTGCCAGTGTGATGCCCCAGTGTAAGGATGCTGGGATGTTGGATGGAGGGAAAGACTGTGGTAGATGCAGGAGGGATATTCCTGATGGTGGTGGAGTCCAGAACCAGGATCTGAGATAGACCATTTAGGACAGAGGTGAAGAGACATTTGTTCACCCGAAGAGTGGTGAGCCTGTGGAATTCATTACCACAGGAAGCAGTTGATGCCAAAACATTGAATGTATTCAAGAGACAGCTAGATATAGCACTTGGGCCGAATGGGATCAAAGGTTATGGGAGAAAGCAGGATTAGTCTATTGAGCCATGATCATGAAGAATGGTGAAGTAGGCTCGAAGGGCCAATGGCCTCTTTCTGTCCCTGTCTTCTATGTTTCTATGCTTGTTGGGTTTGAGGCTCCTGTTGTTAGATGGGGGACGGCGTCCATGAGAAGGAAGTTGGTAGTAAGATGGTCCGAAAGGGCAGAGTCTGTGCTGTCGGTGGTGAGGTCCTGGGGGTTGAACTGAGGGTATTGGACAGTGTGGGGGAACATTTACAGTGAGAGTGCAGAGTGAGATGCAGTAAGGTGGGAGGTCCAGGGTAGGAGTTGGATAGCTGAAAATTTCATGGGGGAGCCATGCAAATGGATGAAACAGGTGGCTTGGATAATGGGAGGGTTCAGGGTCAGGATGGGCATGCAGATGTAGAAGGTCTAGGCTTGGCAGGGGCAGAAAGCCTGTGGAGGCTGAGGTTAATAGGCTTTCTCTCTTCTGCCTGCCTCACTTATCTGTAGCATTTTTGATAAAGTCTTGTCATGACTGGAAAAAAATCAGAGAGTTCTCTTTGAAGACTCCTTATGATATTGAGATCCCTGATTAATTTGTCTTTCAGGGCTCCATTGACAGAATTTTTTGTTAATCAATATAACTCATTAATAAAGGAATTTATACTCTTCCCCAGTCTATGGGCGTGCCTATTAAATTGCGCTCGCTTTATAATGCTGTTTTTCTAAAGACTGAAATAAAAATCAAAGGCTTTGATAGTTTCTCGATACGATGCTATTTTTTATGCACTCTGAGTTGTCTGCAGCAGTGCCAGTGCTGTGCAGTAAGATAGTGGCCTGCCACTTGATAGCTTTTTTATGCCCATCCTCTCCCTGTTTCGTACCTGGTAAACCAGTGATACCAGTTTTGCCACCTCTCGGCTTGATCCAGGCCCTCCACCTGTTTCAGGAATTCCAGTAAAGGTAGGACCTTTTTTTTTCCCCATATCCTGTTTTTGACGTTGCTCCTTGTGGAGCACATTTTGGATATTTCCTCACGCTGTCCTGACAGGCAATTGTTTCCCTCTCAGCTCCATCCAGTCACTGGAACTCTTCAATGGTTGCCCCTTGCACTGTGTTTAACCATTATCGTCAACTTGTTTTTGGTCTGGTCCGTGGTATTTGTGGTCCCGAATTTACGTGTAAGGCCAGGGGTCGATTAACAAATGGCAAACTCCATCTTACCTTTTCTGCAGGATTCCAAAGTGGAACATCCCCCCTTCATACCATCCCAACAGTGAAGATAGAGACAATCGGCTCATCGAGTCTGCACCGACTACAATCCCATTCAAGCCCTATCCCTGTAGGGGCTTAACAGAATCCCTACAGTGTAGAAGAAGGCCATGCGACCCATCAGGTCTGCACTGAGTCTCCATCAGAGCATCTTACCCAGACCCCACCTCAGTAACCCCACCCACTAATCCCCCTAAACTACACATCTGGAATGCTAAGGGGCAATTTAGCATGGTCAACCAACATAACCTGCGTATCTTTGGAGTGTGGGAAGAAGCCAGAACACCTGGAGGAAACCCATGCAGACATGGGGGGAATGTGCAGTCTCCACACAGACAGTCACCTCAGCCAGGAATTGGACCCGGGTCCCTGGCACTGTGATGTAGTGCCAACCACTGTGCCACCCATCTTGAAAACTATTTACAAGGCAAGCTCTACACGAGGCTCTACACAGAAATATCTCACTTCAGCCTCTGTTATTATGTGATCTTATGTCACTGATGACTTGGACTGTATATTGACATATTTCTATCAATCCTTTCTACTTCAGATGGGACACTGTCAGAGTAGCATAATTAAAGGAGGACTCCACAACTACCCTCTGCAGGAGGTTAAAATTGAAGACTGCAGGAAGGGAGGGAGTCAGTGGGTGTGACTCCTGAACAATGTTAATTACCCGTCCCCTCCAGTGTGTGGGCAGGGTTAAAATTGTCCTTTGTGTAACCAAGTGGCAATCCCATCAGGAGGCAATCCTTCCTGTTAGTTTCAGCACACCTTTTTAGCAAAGCAGACAAGATTGTCCAGAATACGATTAATGAACCTGTTTGATATCTGGCAGCCCTACAAAAACAGAGTGAAACAGGACTCATAGAACCATAGAATCCATGGTGGGAAACAAGCTCTTCAGCTCAAACTGTCCATGCCGACCAAAAAGCCCATCTAACATAACCACATTTACCCTCATTTGACCCATATCCCTTTCCTATCCATATATTTGCCCAAATGCCCTTTAAATGTTGTCAATGTCCCTGCCTCAACCACTTCCTCTGTCAGCCCATTCCACATATGTACCACCCACTGTATAAAAAAAGTTGCTCCTCATGTTCCCATTCATTCTTTCTCCTCAAAGCTATGCCCTCTAGTTCTCGATTCTCCAACCCTATTCATGCCTCTCATGAGCTTATACACCTCTATAAGATCACCCCTCAGTCTCCTACATTCCAAAGAAAAAGTCCTAGCATGTCTAATCTCTCCCTGTAACTCAATCCCTTGAATCCTTGTAAATCTCTTCTGCACTCTCTCCAGTTTAATAACATCTTTCCTACAGCAAGGCGACCAAAATTGAACACAATACTCCAGGCCTCGCCAACGTCCCATACAACTGCAACAATACTTCCCAACTTCTATATTCAACGCCCTGACTGATGAAGGCCAGCATGCCAAAAGCCTTCTTCACTGCCCTATCGACCCGTGACTCCACCTTTAGGGAACTGTGCACCTGAACTTCAAAGTCCCCCCGTTCCACAATACCCCCTAAAGTCCTACCCTTCACTGTGAACGTCGTACTTTGATTTGACTTTCCAAAATGCAACACCTCACACTTACCTGCATTGAACTCCATTTGCCATTTCTCGGCCCACTTTCCCAGCTGATCAAGGTCTGTTACAATTTTTGATTCCTACATCCATTTTTGATAAATTGTCTACAATACCACCTATTTTAGTGTCATCTGCAAACTTACTGATCATGCCTTGTGCATTCTCATCCAAATCGTTGATATAGATAACAAATAGCATGGGCCCAGCACTGACCCCTGAAGCATACCATTAGTCACAGGCCCCCAGATTAACAAGCATCCTTCCTCCATTACTCTTGGCTTCCTATCATCAAACTAACTGTACATTCAATTTACCAGCTCTCCCTGGATTCCACGTGATCTAACCTTTCAGAAAAGCCTACCTAGTGTAACTTTATCAAAGGCCTCAGTGAAGTCCATATAGATTACACCTATCGCCCTGCCCTTATCAACATCCTAGTCACTTCATCAAAGAACAGTAACAAATTTGTAAGGAATGATTTCCCATGCACAAAGCTGTGCTGACTACCCTTAATCAAACCCTGTCTTTCCAAATGCCTGTATATTTTATCCCCAGAATCCTCTCTAGTAATTTACCCACCACAGATGTTAGGCTTACTTGATTATAATTCCCAGGTTTTTCTCTGCAGCCCTTCTTAAATAAGGGCGCAACACTTGCAAACTCTCCAGTCTTCTGGTACCTCATCCGTGGCTAACAATGATGCAAATATCTCAGCCAGGACTCCCATAATTTCTTCTCTAGCCTCACACAGTGTTCTTGGGTATACCTGATCAGGGTCAGGAGATCTATCCATCTTCATACATTTTATTATGTCCATCACCTCCTCTACCGTAATGTGAACTGTCCCCAATATATCACCACTAACTTTCCCAGGTCCCCCAGTCTTCATGTCTTTCTCCGCGGTAAACACAGAGGAGAAATATTCATTGAGAACCTCAACCATCTCCTATGGTCCCACATATGTGCCCATGTTGCTCCTTGAGGGATCCTATTCTCCCTCTCGTTATTATCTTTCCTTTAATACATTTAAAAAATCCCTTTGGATTCAGCTTAATCTCTCTGCCTAAGCTACCCCATGTCCCCCTTTTGCCCTCCTAATTTCCTTCTTGAGTGTACTCCCCTATACACCTCCAGGGAATCCCTTGATTCGAGCTGCTTGGTCCTGAGCAAAGCCTCCTTCTTTTTCTTGGCCAAAATTGCAATATGATTTATCATATTTATCATTCCCTATTCCTGCCAGCATTACCCTTCACCCTAACAGGAACACATCGACCCTAAACTATGGCTACTTCACTTTGAATGCCTTACACATGTCAGAGGTCCTTTTGTGCTCAAACAAGCTACTCCAATCAACCCTTGCAAGCTCTTGTCTAATTCCATCAAAATTCGCCTTGCCCCAATTTAGAACTTGCACCTGTTTTGTCCCTTTCCATAATTAGTTTAAAATTAATAGAATTATGGTCACTAGTCCATGGTCAGTGCAGGCTTGGAGGGCCGAAGGGCCTGTTCCTGTGCTGTAATTTTCTTTTGTTCTTTGTTCCAGTTCCCCCATTGGCACCTCAGTCACTTGCACTATTTCCCAAGAGTAGATCAAGTTTTGCCCTTTCCCGGGTAGGACCCCTCACATACTGCCTGAGGAAACTTTCCCGAACACATTAACAAATTCCACCACATCTAAGCCTTTAACACTATGGCACTCCCAGTCGAAGTTAGGAAAATTAAAATTCCCCATTATGACAATCATATTACCTCTGCAAGTCTCCCCGGTCTCCCTGCCTAATTGTTCTTCTAATTCCCATTGACTATTTGAGGGCTTATAGTACATACCCAATAAGGTCACTGCTCCCTTCTTATTTCTTAGTTCCACCCACAAAGCTTTGCTGGATGATCCCTTGCTTATTTCATCTCTGACTACTGCCGTGATGCTCCCCTTAGTTAAAAATGCAGCTCTCATTCCTCTCTTTCCTCCACCTCTGTCCTGCCTAAAGCACATGTACCCTGGAATATTAAGCTGCCAGCCCGTCTCTCTCTTAGCCATGTTTCAGCTATGGCTATAATATCCCAGTCCCATGCATCTATCCATGCCATGAGTGCATCACCTTTACCCGTCAGTCTTTGCATTGAAATGGATGTAATTTAATCCAACGGCCCTGATTTTATTGGCATGGACAGACGAGGTTTGTTGAATGGCATTCACTGTTGTCCTCAGGCACAATCTTGGGTGGCTGTGCTGGTAAAATCAGGGCTAACAGGTTTTCTCTGCTGCCTGCTCGCTCCTGTCTATCATGTTGATTCAGCTTGCCGTTGCTGAATACTGCATCTCCTTTCAGCCTCTCATTTGCTTCCCTGCTGCCAAGGATCCTGTCTCCCTCCCCTTCTAATTTAAAGCCTCCCTTGTAGCACCAGCTGTCCCTCAGAATATTGGTCCCCCTCTGGTTCAGATGCAACCTGTCCATCTTAAACAGGTCACCTCTGCCGCAGAAGAGGTCCCAGAGATGTACGAATCAGAATCCCTGCCCCCTGCGCCAAATCTTCTGCCATATCCTCCCTTTCTTACCCTCACTAGCACAAGGACGGCCTCAACCGCGATCTTGGCTTCATGTCACACTACATATAACCACCAGTATTTGTCCTGGGCTTGCAAGATCTTATTAACTGTCCTGGTTTGAGACAATTCACACCTCTTTAACCCGTGATTATTCCTCTCTCCACTCGCAACTGTAAAGACTTGATTGCCTGTAAAGACTCGATTCCAAACATTATCTTGCAATTGTGCCTTTGCCTATATATGCCCTCTTTGCAAAACCTACCTCTCCGCTCACCGCAGCAAGAGCAGTACTCCGAAAGCTCGTGATTCCAAATAAACCTGTTGGACTTTAGCCCGGTGTTGAGAGACTTCTTACTGTGCCCACCTCATCACTAGCTCATGGCACTGGAAGTAATCCAGAGTCTCGCGGTCCTGCTTCTTAACCTTTCTCCTACCTCTCTATAATCACTCCTCAGCACCTCATCCCTATTTCTACTTACATCATTTGTGCTAATGTGCACAATGACTTCTGGCTTCTCAACTCCCCCCTTGAGAAAGTTCTGCAGCCGCTCCGAGATATCCTTGACCCTGGTGCCAGGAGGCAACACCCCATCCTGGACTCCCATTTGCGGCCACAGAATCTCCTATTTGTCCTCCTAACTATCAAGTCTGCTATCGCCCCTGCCCTGTTTACATTTACCCTTTCCCGCAGAGAATTATTCAGCGGCAGATAGTTTGGGGTTAAAAGAAAAAGTTCCCTGTTTCCCTTCCTTCCAAAATATAATCGATTTCTCATCAGCTTTCTGTTTTTTTTGCTGAAACAGTCCATTTCTCAAATGACTGTGAGCACACTTCCAGATGAGACCTTCTTTTGAAAACCCCCACTGTAAAGTGGCTGGCTGCTCAGAATCGCTCTACAATACTGTCATTTATTTGGCCAATCTAACACTGATTCAAGGGTAGGGGGGGTGGTGTTCATCGACTGAGGACGTTAGATCACAGCTAGCAGCTCGGATAAATGAGAATAAAACACAGGGAAAGGCAGTCTCGCGCTAAAGCTATCATCAGCAGCCTAAAAACCTACAATATGTCGATTGGTCATCAGAACCAATCAAGGCCTAGTTACTTGGTCCACCGCACAGTGCAGTGATTGCTCAGAAGGGGTTTGTGCGATCTTCAACTGCATCATTATTCTCCTTGTCCTTTTCATCTGTCGTACTATGGGAGTCCTTTCGATATCCATCCCTTTCTCTCTCTCTCTCTCTGCAACACCCAGGATTACCACCCTGGAGAGCAAGGTTTTGAATGCTTTGCAATTGGTGACGCCCAATTCAAATTAGATCCCAGTGCCCTCTTCCCTCACTCCCTCCAGAGGCTTCTCAACAATGCAATGTCACGGAATCCCGACAATGCAGAAAGAGGCCATTTGGTCCATCAAGCCTGCACCAACAGCAATCCCACCCAGGCCCTATCCCCAGTATCCCATGTATTTACCCTGTTAATCCCCCAACACTAAGGGGCAATTTAGCATGACCAATCCACCTAACCCCGCACATCAATGGACTGTGGGAGGAAACCGGAACATTCGGAGGAAGCCCACTCAGACACTTTTGGAACACTGTTCCTTCACCAGGTGAATGGATGAAGGAAGTTCCTTCACCTGATGAAGTAGCGGCTCTCCGAAAGCTCGTGATTCCAAATAAACCTGTTGGACTTTAACCTGGTGGCGTTGTGAGACTTCTTTCTGTATATAAGGATAATGAGACGTTATGATGGTTGATTAAACAATGCAGGCAGCTCGTCCCACACTGAAGTTGTGTCGATCAGTGAGACTGCTTGCGCAGTGGCAGTTGGCGGGGACACTCTTTGTGGTCTTGATAATCCCCGATGGCAAAATAGTAATGCTGGAAATGTGAAACACAGGTCCAAAAAGCTGACCAGCCAGCATCGGTGAAGGAAAGGGGAAGGTTTCAGGTATGGATCCTTCATTGTAACTCAGCTGACTTTATCTGGAGGGTCATCCACAGATAGATCACTCATCCTGTTATTCATTGGCTGCGATGCCTAAACACAGAATCATGGGACACACTTAGGCTCAGTCGGCCTATGCCCCTCTGAAAAAAATGACCAATTAGTCTCACTACCCTGTCCTTTACCCTGTAAATATTTCTTTTCTCACCGTCCAATTTTTAAAAAGGAAAAATCACTTGTTACTTTTGAGTATTACTATTGAATGTGCTCCCTTTTAGACAGTGAATATAAACTCAAGAAGAAAAATAATGTCTTCACTGCCCCTCCCTGACTATTTTGCCAATTATTGTATAATTGAAGGTGGGACATTATGTTACAATTGTACAAGACATTGGTATAGCCATATTTGGAGTACTGCGTCCAATTCTGGTCACCCTGCTGTAGGATAGATGTTATTAAACTGGAAAGGGTGCAAAAAAAAAGCTTTACAAGAATATTACCTGGACTAGAAGGTTCGAATTATAAAGAGAGGCTGGATAGGCTGGGACTTCTTTCATTGGAATGTAGGAGGATGAGGGATGACCTTATAGAGGTTTATAAAACCATAAGAGACATAGATAAGGCGAATAACCAAGGTCTTTTCCCCAGGGTAGGGGAATCCAAAACTAGATGGCATAGGTTTAAGGTGAGAGGAGGAAGATTTAAAATGGACCTGAGGGGCAACTTTTCCAAACAGAGAGTGGTGCGTATATGGAATGAGCTGCCAGAGGAGGTGGGAGAGATGGATACAATTACAACACTTAAAAGACATTTGGACAGGTACGTGGATGGGAAAGGTCAAGAGGGATGTGGTTAAATGCAGGAAAATGGGATTGTTCAGTTTAGGAAACCTAGTTGGCATGGACGCATTGGGCCGAAGGGCTTGTTTCCGTGCTGTACATCCCGAGGATTCCATTGGTGGAATTTTACTGGCTTGCCTTGCCTATTGATGGGCGGAGCGAGCCAGTAGAATTGCGCGAAGACCGAGAAATCAGGATTATGCCAGATTTCTTGGCTCTCACAACTTTCTGAGAGCCAGATTTCTGGTGCAGGGGGGGACAGCAGAGTCTAGATGTGTTGTGGGCCTCTCAATTGGCCGCAGGCCCCTGCAATTGCAATGGAGGCAGGAAGGAAATTGAGGCTACCTGCAGCAGCAGGGGCCTAATAGCTGCCCTTCTGGCTGTCAGACCCCTGCTACTGGTATTGAGCATGTGCAAAATCAGTGGTCTGCGCATGTGTAATAGCATCCTCTATGGTCTGGCTGACGAATTAAGGCTTGCCCACTGCCTGCAGCCGCTGGAAACAGTCTAAACCAATTTTTCAATGACGAAGTACAGAAGATTGGTGTGAAAACTTGCCCAGAAAACAGATTAGGAACTCTCCCATTTTCATGCTAATTTGATACTTAGCTTGATTTTACCATCAGGTTCCACCCCTTTTCCAGGCATGAAAACTTGGCAAAGTTGGGCGTGAGATGAGTAGCGTGATCCATGCCCGTCTCTATGCTGGTTCCCCCTTTTCCAAGGCCTTAAAATGGCCATGATCAGGACCACACCCACAGCTATTTAAATGTACTGCATCCATTTAAGTTGACTTAATGGGCTACACACCCAACCTTACTGGAACTTCCCCCTTTACCACGCATTTGCCCATCCAGAATCGGCGCCAAACAGACACCATGCTGTATAAAGTCAGATTTGAGTGCTCCAGTTAGTGAGGAGGTAAGTGCCAAGTGTCTGACGGCTCTCTGCTTGAGATCGGTGAGTGGTGGGGGCGGGGGAAGGGCCTGCGATTAGGCTGGGTGGCAGAGTGATAAGTGGGCTAGTATTGTTGTGGGGGTGGGAAAATATCTGTGGGGGCCAGGGGGAGGCATTATCTGACCCGGGAGGGGTGTGGCAGGGAACCCACATTCTACCATCTTTTGCGCATGTGCAGTGGGGGGCGCTGATCGGAGTTGTAGGGTTTTGAGTGTGTTAAGTCCCGACCACAGGCTTGTGCAGCACGATTCGGAATTGCTTATATTTTTTCAGGCAGAGTGCCTGAGCTGGGAGCGCCTGAGAACGGGTCTAAAAGTTGCATCTGAAACACTCCCAGTTTCAAGTCTGCCCAGCACTTAGAATTGAAATGGTAAGATAGGTCCCTTAGAATCAATCTTGTAATATTCCAACCTATATATTTGTGTGTTCCAAATATTGCCGCTTTAGCTAATGGAAGCACTTTCTCCTTCTCTAATCCATCAGAATCCTTTTTTTTGGTTTTGGACATCTCTGTTAAATCCCCCCTTAACCTTCTCTGCTTTAAAAGGAGAACAATTCCATTTTCTATCATCTCTCCAAATAACTGAGACTAATGTATAAATAATTGATGTTCCAGTGTATTGTTATTGTGCTGAAGGGAGCAGCGAGATTATTTTAAATAGCTGACTGCTTTAATCTGATTGAAGTCCCTGCTCTCTGAGTAAAAAACAAAGTTCCACAGAAACTTTCCGAAGGGCTTTACAATTAATGGTTTAGAAGTGCAGCAGTTTCTGTGGTGTCAAGAAGTGTGTATTTACCATGGCGGCAGAATCATGCCTCTCAGGACAGCCTCAAAACACTTCATAATCAGTGAATTGTTTTCAAGGGTGGAGGAGAGGAACGCAATAGTGATTTTGTGCATCGCACAGCCTCGTAAACACCAATGCGCTGAATTACCCGAGCAATCCATTTGTCACATTGGCTGCTCTCGCTGGGGCAGCACTGGGATCTCTCTGAGCAGGGAGCTGGAAGTCTCATGCAAATCACAAGCCGTGTCTGAGCCGCTCAAGTGTGGCTGAGAGTATGAGCCTGGATTAAGTGTTCAATCTGTGAAAAGGTACTTGTACCCCCTGACCATCTCATTTAGAGATAAGTGCGAGCAACTGAATAGAAGCGAAGGATTGCCAACTCCACTGGAGAAAGGCAATGGGCTGATTGCCAATGTGGGGAGTGGGATGTGTTGGGAAAGGCGTGATTTGTAAACCACATTCCCAAAGGGTGATGCTGCATCCCTCCGTCTCTGGATTACACAACTATTTTCAAAAGGAGGGTTGTGCGAGAGGTTGGGGGTGGGGGGAGATGGGGAGATCTCCTGCCGTGATGTCCTGGGATGAGATGATTGTCTCCGATGATGGATCACCTAGAATTGAAAGGTTGCCTCTACTCTCTCTCCACAGATGCTGTCAGACCTGCTGAGATTTTCCGGCATTTTCTATTTTTGTTTCAGTTTCCAGCATCTGCAGAATTTTGCTTTTATCTGTACGTGATCATTGGCCTCCAATCACTACAACCATCTTCCATCATGTCAGGTATGACTCCAACCGGCGGAGAGCGCTCCCCCTGATTCCCATCAACTTCAATCTTGCTCGGGTATCTTGATGCCACACTCACCCAGATGCCATGTTGGTGTCAAGAGTAGCCACTCTACCCTCACTTTTGGGGCCTCACAGCTGTCCAGATGTCTCTACAGTAGTGACCACTGCGGTAAGGTGACCACCGCCAATTATGCAAGTGATGATCAACATGTAACGTCGATTTATTCATGTCACAAGTCTGCTTACATTAACACTGCAATGAAGTTACTGTGGCAATCCTGCAGTTGCCACACTCCGGCGCCTGTTCAGGTGCACTAAGGGAAAATTTAGTATGACCAATGCACCTAATGTCATTTAGACTGTGGGAGGAAACTGGAGCACTCGGAGAAAACCCATGCAGACATGGGGAGAATGTGCAAACTCCACACTGGCAGTCACCCAAGACAGGAATCGAATCCGGGATTCTGTTGCTGTGAGGTAGCAGCACTAACTACTCTGCCACCCATGGAAACAACATGTCGTGGCTGTTAATCTGATGATATAACCACAAGGCTATCCGATCTTCCAAAGTTATTCATTGCAACTCACAATTAAGAGTACTATAGCAAGAAAATAAAAGCATAAATAACACAAGTGGGCAGTACAAGTGGAAGCTCTTGACTTCTGATCTCTATGCGATGACAAGGAAAGCATGGCAAAATCAGACACCCCCCCACAGCCAGGGTAAGATGGCTTGCAGCTTGGACTAGTTGGCCCAGAGATTTGGTCATGCAATGATATCTTGAGTTGTGAGGAAGGTTAGTACTTGATCCTGAATTATTTTCAAGAACAGTGCAAACGAACATGATCGCTATTTTGCTCTAGCAGCCATTTCCCACATTGCCTGAATGCTGATACAGCTGCATAAGGACACAGGAGTGCTCCCTATATACTGGGGAGGGGACAACTTTGAAATGGCACCCTCCTGATGTCACTCCTATCCTTCTTAAAGGCAGCTTGTCCTTAAAGGGAAACAGCACTGAAGAGCGATGTTGCTATTTAAGTTGTGCCAAACTGAACAGCAAGGCATGGAGAGGATTGCAGAATGACCGGCAAAGTCTCAGAGGCATTAGAGCTGGAGGTGGGCAGGAGGTGATACACCGTGATTCCACGGTGAGAGGGAGACCCTCAAGGACAACTCTCTAAGGAGGGAGTGGGAACAGACAGAGAGGTCAGTTCTTGAAGTCTGGACTCAAGGATCTGGCAGCAGTGTCACAAGAAGTCTAATGATCTCAAAAGAGTGGTCACAGTCAGCTGATTCATCTCCCACATTGTACAAAGATCCATCATTCCACTTATTCCAACTTTTAAAGCAAAGAAAAGGTTTAATAAAGAAACTTCATTACTCCAAACTCGAGGCCTCACTTTGGGCCATTCTGGGTCATTTAACAATTCCCAACAGGTTCTTATTTATACTGAGTCAGCTGATCATCACATCATTTTATCATTGTTTACATGGTTTAGTGGGTCAGCTGATGCTTATAATTTGTTACCATTGGTCACAATGGAATGATTTTGCATGTTCTTAGGAGATTACGCATCATGTATCCTCCAAAAGCATTCTTATGCCAATTTGCTCTTTGGATGTTGGCAAAATTGGTGAGGAATAATAATTGTCCACGCCTCATATCTCCAAGGGCAGCAGGAATCAACAGCATAATACATGGGTGGAATTATATGTAGAAGGGTATAAAGTGGGATAATATGTCCCTTCTCTGGTGAACATTGTTTGTAGAAGTCAACTGTTCATCCAATCTAGTTTCTTTCATAATTATTTATCCTGGTGTCAGGAAATTAAGAACATAGGAATCAATAATTGGCCCTTTAGCCCCTCCAGCTGATTCAATTAGATAAAAGCAAAATACTATGCGTTAGAATGTAACAAAATGATAATATTGGATCTGTTGTAATGTGACCAATAGTAACAAGCTATAAATGTCAGCTGACCCACTAAACCATATAATCAATGATAAAATGATGTGATGATCAGCTGACCAGCTGACTTAGTATAAATAAGAACCTGTTGGGAATTGTTAAATGACCCGGAATGGTCCAGAGTGAGGCCTCAAGCTTGGAGTAATGAAGTTTCTTTATTAAACCTTTTCTTTGCTTTAAAAGTTGGAATAAGTTTTGTTGTACTTTTATTGTCTCTACACTGGAAGAGTTCCTTCTAGGTCAACACCGCGGATGCTGGAAATCTGAAATAAAAACAGAAAATGCTGGACAAACTCAGCAGGTCTGAGTTTTGCCCCGATCTACCCCTGGTCTCCTATCCCACCTTCTCTGCCCCCTTTCCTACTCTATATTCCTATCTTTCTGTAGAAGGATCATTTGGATCCAGAACGTAAACTCTGTTTCTCTCTCCACAGACGCTGCCGGACCAGCTGAATTTATCCAGCATTTTCTATTACATTTTCGCTCAGAAAGGACAGCAGGACTAGAGGGCAAAGCCTCAAGATAAGGGGCGGGGGCAGTTTAGAACGGAGTCGAGGAGGAACTTCTTCACTCAAAGGGTGGTGAATCTCTAGAATTCTCTGCCCGTTGAAGTGGTGGAGGCTACCTCGCTAAATATATTTAAGATACGGGTAGATAGGTTTTTGGTAGGCAAGCGAATTAAGGGTTATGGGGAGAAAGCGGGAAAGTGGAACTGATCCACTTCAGATCAGCCATGATCTTATTGAATGGCGGGGCAGGCTCGAAGGGCTAGATGGCCTACTCCTGCTCCTATTTCTTATGTTCTTATGTACTATTTAATTGGCTCATGATGAGTCTGGATTGCGACTCCATGTATTGGCTATGTAATACTTTATACCAATATCTAACAGATAAAAGATGTACCTGTCCCAGTTTGCAAATTTTCAATTAACTTCATTTTTTTGGAAATTTCCAAATTTCCGCTATAATTTGTATGAAATGTTACCGGATGTCACCCCCGAACAGCCTAGTTCTAATTTTAAGATAACGTGTCCCTTGTTCCGAGCGCTCCCCCCAAAGGACCAGATTAAATCGATTTCACTTGTGCAACTCGTAACCATGGAAACAACATGTTGTGGCTGCTAGTCTGATGATCTAACCACGAGGCTATCCGATCTTCCAAAGCTATTCATTCCAACGCAGGGTGACTTAGGAGTGCTCGACCAAGAATGTACAAGTACAGATAACACAAGGGAGCAGTGCAAGCATTATCAGGCATCAAAGCACATTGCCCGAGCACATTATCACATTAATAAGAAAGAAACGGCAATATATACAAGGTAATACCCCAAAGTGCTTCACAGCTGATGAATTATTTGTGAAGTGTAAAATGTGGCGAATGATTGATCAGAGAGAGGTTGCAATAAGTCCTCGGGGGAACAAGTCCCTTCACCAAAATCCCTTTATTTACAAGTCTGACAGCAGCATCCAGAGTGCTTTCAGTTTGCAGTCTACTCTTGGAGCCCTAGAGGAACTGACACGTCTGGTTAAGTACAAAGCAAGCGTTTCCCTGAATCCATCAATTTGGTCCTAAATCAGGGAGATCATATTCTAACAGGCCCACCTCAATTTCCTGATTATAGTCATTACAGAGGTGAACACCACAAACCAGCATTCTGGTAGATAATAGCCAAACTTCTAAATATTGAGGGAAGGTCTTTAATTGATCAAGTGTCATAGTCAAGAAAATTTCTGTGACAATCGTTTGGAAAAATGTTATGGACACATAAGAACTGAACAAGATAAAGACTAGGATCAGAGTAAGGCCATTCAGCCCCACATGACTGACCATCCCATGAGCTGACCTTCTTCTTGAGCTCAACTTTTCCACCCTATTGTCTTAGCCCTATATCCCTCAGTTTAGCTCAGTTGGTTGGACAGCTGGCTTGTGATGCAAAGTGACGCCAACAGCATTGGTTCAATTCCCACATCAGTTGAGGTTATTTGTGACGGCCCCACTTTGTCAACCTTGACCCTTGCCTGAGGTGCGGTGATCCTCAGGTTAAATCACTATCACTGTGAGGGGGAGAGCAGCCTATGGTCATCTGGGACTGTGGCGTGGTGACTTTACCTTTATGTTCCCATAGTAATGAACAATCTATGAATCTCAGACTTGGATATAAACAGGAATCCACAGTTCTCTGGCGTACAGAATTCCAAAGGTTCACAGCTCTCTGAGTGAGGACAGTTCTCTGCAACTCAGTCCAAAACCATCAACTGCTTCACCTAAAACTGTGACCCTCCCCCTCGTCTCTGCCCTTTCGGACAGGATTACACAAAAAAATGGCAGGATACTGAGAGGTGTAGAGGAAGTGAGAGGCCTTGGAACGAATGCCCACAAGTCCCTGAAGGTAGTAGGACAGCGCAATAAGGTGGTTAAGAAGGTAAATGGAATCCTTTCATTTGTTAATCAGGGCATAGAATATCAGATCAAGAAGCTTTCGCTGGAACGATGCAAAATATTAATTTGGCCACAATTTGAGTAGCGTGCGCAGTTTTGGTCACCTCATTACATAAAGGCTGTAGTTGCACAGGAGATGGTACAGAGGAGATTTACCAGGATGTAGCCGGAACTGAAAAGTTACAGCAATGAGGAAAGATTGGAAAGACTGGGGCTGTTGTCCTTGGAACAGAGGAGGCTGAGGGGAGACCTGATTGAGATCTTCTGGTCACCCTATTTTGAAAGGATATTATCAAACTAGAAAGAGTGCAGAAAAGATTTACTAGGATGCTACCAGGACTTGATGGTTTGAGTCAGAATCACAGAATCCTACAGTGGAGAAGGAGGCCATTCGGTCCATTGAGTCTCTACTGACTTCAATCACACGCAAGTCCTATCCCCATAACCCCATGCATTTACCCTCGCTAGCCCCCTGACACTAAGGGGCAATTTAGCATTGCCAATCCACCTAACCCGCGCTGTTTTATTTTAAACTGTGGGAGAAACCCATTGCAGACACAGGGAGAATGTACAATTTCCACACAGGCAGTGACCTAAGCTGGGAATTGAATCCAGGTCCCTGACGCTGTGAGACGGCAGTGCTATCCACTGTGCCGCTCCCTTATAAGGAGACGCAGGATAGACTGGGCTTCTTTCCCTGGAGCGTAGGAGACCGAGGGATGATCGTGTAGAGGTCTATGAAATAATGAGGTGCATAGATCAGTTAGATAGTCAACATCTTTTCCCAAAGATAGGGGAGTCTAAAACTAGAGGGCATAGGTTTAAGGTGAGAGGGTAGAAAAGAGTCCAGAGGGGCAGTTTTTTCACACAGAGGGTGATGAGTGTCTGGAACAAGCTGCCAGGCACTTTGTCTTTTAAAAAGCATTTTTAGTCAATACACGAGTGGATTCTCAGAGGCTTTTACCCAGGGCTGAAATGGTTGCCACAAGAGGACACAGGTTTAGTGTGCTGGGGTGTAGGTACAGAGGAGATGTCAAGGGTAATTTTTTCACTCAGAGGGTGGCGGATGCCAGCGGTGGTGGTGGAGGCGGATTCGATAAGGTTTTTTAAGAGACTTTTGGATAAGTACATGGAACTTAGTAAGATAGAGGGTTATAGGTATGCCTGGTAGGCAGGGACATGTTCGGCGCAACTTGTGGGCCGAAGGGCCTGTTTGTGCTGTAGTTTTTCTATGTTTCTACGTGGGCAAGACGGGTATAGAGAGATATGGGCCAAATGTGGGCAATTGGGATTACCTTAGAGGTTAAAAAAAAGGATGGCATGGACAAGTTGGGCTGAAGAGCCTGTTTCCATGCTATAAACCTGAATGAGTCTATGTGCAAAATGATTAAGGGCCTGGATGGAGTGAATGGGGAGGGCCTTTTTACTTTAGCAGAGAAGTCAGTGATTCGGGACATAGATTTAAAGTGATTGCTTGAAAGAATAGAATTAGAATGAAGAAGTAGATCCTAGACTTTCTTATTAGATGAACTCTATAGACTGTTTGCTATAGTTCGCTGCTTTAAATGGACTGTATTTTCTATTTAAATAGATTTACTTGCTGTAATATAGACCATTTGCTGTGAGCCTTGGTGCAGGTCCCACCCCGCCTCCGATTCATAAGTTATCGCCAGGCAAAGAAATTCATTAACATAATAGTTTCAATCGGCACTCATTGTTTAAATACAATGCTTAACAAGGCATAACACAAAGTGAGACCCTCTGCTTTGTAATCACTATTCATTAACAATACCCAACTGTGCATCATTTGTGCATGATCATCAGGAGATAATTTCAGCCATACAAAAGTTGATAACAATCAATTAATCCACTGCAGTAACAGGAGCACAAATGACTAAATCTTCAAAACAAACACACGTTATTGCTTTGAACTTGTCTGCTCAATTGGAGCAAAATGGCAAATCACTCCTATTGTTGCAAATCAGTGTACATTTGGGAACTGGGCATACACAGCGCTCCATATCCATTTGAATGTAAGTATTCAGAGATACACTTCAGCCACACTGTAAAGCAATTGAATCTGCTCACATTTCAGCATAGGAAAAGCATGAATAAGCTGATGGAATTGAATGAGCAGGAATGCAGGGGGAAATATCTTGTACCATTGCGCTTCATGTCACATTCAGTTTTCTTTCAACTAATATTTACTCCAAACTTATTCTGGATGTGCATGGTTTGGGATGTCCTATCGTTATGAAAGGGTCATAGGAATAGAGACATAGCATCATAGAGGTTTATAGTATGGAAACAGACCCTTCGGACCAATTTGTCCATGCCGCCCTTTTTTTAACCACTAACCTAGTCCCAATTGTCCACATTTGACCCATATCCCTCTATACTCATCGTACCCATATAATTGTTTCAATGCTTTTTAAAAGTCAACATTGTACCCACCACTACCGCTACTTCTGGCAGCTTGAATATAGAAACTAGAAGCAGGAAGAGGCCGTTCAGCCCTTCAAGCCTGCTTCCCCATTCATTTTAATCATGGCTGACCATCAAATACAATATCCTGATCCCGCCTTTCCCCCATAATCCCTTTACCCCCAAGAGCTAGGGCTAATTTCTTCCAAATAAAGGCACCAGAGAATGAGAGAGATCACAAACTGCCTCGGAAATTTGCAGCTCTCACTCAGATACCTCAATACAGATTCTTCGAAAGAAATTACAAAAGGTTGAGAATGTGTCCCAATCCATCACGCAAACCAGCCTCCCATCCATTGATTCTGTCCACGCCTCCTCGGCAAAGCAGCCAGCATAATTAAGGACCCCCCGCACCCTGGACATTCTCTCTTCTGCCTTCTTCCATCAGGAAAAAGATAGAAAGTTTGAGATCGTGTACCAACCAACTTAAGAACATCTTCTTCCCTGCTGCTGTCAGGCTTTTGAATGGAACCAAAAGAGAACATGGCTGGAAGATCTCAGCAGGTCTGGCAGCATCTGTAAGGAGATAAAAGAGCCGATGTTTCAAGCCCAGAAGAACCTTTGTCAAAGCTGACAGATGCTGCCAGACCTGTTGAGATTTTCCAACATTTTCTCTTTTGGTTTCAGATTCCAACATCCGCAGTGATTTGCTTTTATTCAGACTTTTGAAAGGACCTACATTATATTAAGCTGATCTTTCTTCATACTCTGGCTATGACTGTAACATTACATTCTGCACCCTCTGCTTTCATAACATAAGAACATAAGAACATAAGAAATAGGAGCAGGAGTAGGCCATCTAGCCCTTCGAGCCTGCCCCGCCATTCAATAAGATCATGGCTGATCTGTCGTGGCTCAGTTCCACTTTCCCGCCCTCTCCCCATAACCCTTAATCCCTTCTCTTATCAAAAACCCATCAACCCGCTTCTTAAAAATATTTAGCGAGGCAGCCTCCACCACTTCAACGGGCAGAGAATTCCAGAGATTCACCACCCTTTGAGTGAAGAAGTTCCTCCTCAACTCCTTTCGTTCTCCCTATGGACTCCATGAACAGTCTATTTTGCCTTTATAGCATGTAATAATCGATATTTTTCACTGTATATCAATACATGTGACAATAATAAATCAAATTAAATATCAAAATTAGGAAGCATAATTTTCCACTGTTCATTTCAAGCTCACCAACTGTCTTAACAACTCTGCATGTTCCCACACATTCACCATCGGAGTTTCAAACCTCTGATAGGCTCTCCCTGGGATCCCACCAATTTATCCAAATCTCCTCCTTGACTCGTTCAGGTGCACTGAGTTTTCTCAATTACCTGGACACTGCTTCAGGCGTACTGAACTGTCACAAATTCCTAATCTGCACCACAGCAACACTGAGTGGTTTCATTCACAACAAGCTCAGGGCCGCTGAACTGTCTCAATCCCCCGGTCTAACACTTCAGACCCAAGAGCTTTCTCAACCTCCTAATCTAGACCCACTGAGCCAGTAGGGAAGGTACGAAGAAGAAAAATTACAGAGAAGTGCATAGAATATAACATAATTACATAACCATATTACATTAGTTAATATAACTATTAATTATAGTTATAATTAAAGTCACCCTATAATTAGGCTGGTGGGAGATCTCATGATTCAGGAGATATTTCTTGATCAGTCTGTTTCCAGTCCAACAAAGAAAGAAGAATTGCAGTACCTAGTTCTGGGGATGGAGTGGGTCAAATGGATTAAATGTAGGTAGGGGAGCAATTAGGCAACAGTGATCATAGCATCATAAGGGTTAGGTTCATTATGACAAAGGACAAGGAGCAATCTAGAATAAAATACTTAATTGGAGGAAGGCCAGTTTTAATGGGTTTGAAGGAATCTGTCGTGGGTAAATTGAAATTGAAGTTCAGCAATGCTATGAGTTATCATATGGACATCTAAAATCGATGGTTAGAACGTGGCCAGTCACCTGTCACATCATGGTGACTGGTGAATTATGATCCCACTCCCACTGCAGCCATTGGAAAAGTAAAAGGAAAACCTGAAAATAAAAATGGAACCAATAAAAAAAAATAGTCTGGAGAATTTTTTTCCAATTCCCTGACGCCATCAAAATCAATTCAGGAGATCACACAGCTCAAATATGAACCAAGTGTTATCCATGTCTGCTCAGTGGGCAGTGCCAAGATTCCCCTCGGACACTGGCATTTGCCCCTTGGGCAGTGCCGGGAGCCCGGATTGGAATTGCCAAGGTGTTAATGCCCAGGTGGCACCCCCTCGGCACCTGACCCTTGGGGGGGGGGGCGGTGAGGGTGCTGATTTCCCTCCTTCACTCCAACAGTGTTGAGGCTGACAGCTCCCTGAAAACAAGGAGCTACTGTGAACCCCACTGGAGTGAAACGTTTCTGGGTGGTTGGGAGAGATTAAAAGATCAGTGCAGCAGGATGGGAGAATTGTCCCCCTTATCTGTAATTTAAGGGTCTGGCACATGCAGGATTAATGTGGAAATGAATACAGTGATGTAAGAGGGCACATATTCCGCACCTAGGGTCAGTGTAGTGTTGGACAGAGGCGTGTGTACCAGCCAGCATGGAGACAGCTTCTGGCTTGTACACTTACTGTGCCTTTCTAAATTATTCTGCACTCTTATGTATGACTACAAGGACTTCTTCAGATCTACCTAACTGTATCCAACAATCTACAACACTGTCTGACCCTTTAATTATTTTATAAGGCCTCATTTCCATCCCCGCTCCTCAGGTTGTCTCTGAGTCTCTGTTGCTCTAAATTTAAAGAGATGAGGAGAAATTTCTTCACCCAGAGGGTGGTGAATGTGTGGAATTCACTATCGCTGAAAGCAACTGAGGCCAAAATGTTCTCTCTGTGTCTGCGTGGGTTTCCTCCAGGTGCTCCAGTTTCCTCCCACAGTACGAAAGACGTGCTGGTTAGATGCATTGGCCAAGCTAAATTCTCCCTCAGTGTACCCGAACGAGTCCGGCGACTATGGGGCTTTCACAGTAACTTCATTGCAGTGTCAATGTAAGCCGACTTGTGACAATAAATAAGTGAACTTAAAAAAAATGTATGACCACGGCCCGACTAAGATGAGCTGGCTAAAGGTCACCGGGGAGTGGTTGGGTGCTGGAGGAAGCAACATTCCTGGTCAAGGTACGTCACCACCAACTTGTACTAACTAACCATGAGGGGGGAACTCTGGGAAAGCAGGAGTTAACGACAAATGGCTCACAGGGGCTGAGAATGGAGTTCAACTCTCTGAGCAGCGATGGTGACAAATGGAGGCAATCTACACTGCTTGCATGCTGCATGTTATTATTCCATGTTGTATTGAATCACAGGCAGCAGTTATATACTTACCATATAAGTGGATCATAATTCAGGCACAACACTTTAAGTGGGCCACACATTCCCTCTCCTTCCTTTAGACCTCGCTAATCTCCTGAGAATGGTGGAGTCCAAGGCGGAAAACCATTCCCCCACCCCCCCTCTCAACTTTTCTCTTGGTGACGGGACAAGAATTTCAAATAAAACTCATTAAAGCCTACTTATCCTTTGCAACTGATAAATCAAACATAGTGTGGTGCCCTGAAATATTGACAGGGCCACTTTGTATCTAATTATTTTGCTGTATTAAGTTGGAATGCAGCTTAATCATAAATCCAAAAAAAAAACGACAGCACTTTTTTTCTTAAAATACCAAAAACTGTTGGAAAGAAATTCTGTGGATGGATTATCAACTTGTATTCTGAGTACTGTTTGTGTTGGAAACACCATTAAAGGTTATTGTCACGTCAAACCCTGGACACTATGCAGCAAAAAGCCATCATTACTGCTGGAACTGCCCAGGCAAGCAACAAAGAGAAATATCTGTTACTAAAACCCAGCTTGCAGGTGCAGCAGGTGGTCAGGAAGGCGAATGGGATGCTGGCCTTCATAGCGAGGGGGATTGAATATAAAAGTAGGGAGGTCTTGCTGCAGCTGTATAGGGCATTGGTGAGACCGCAGCTGGAGTACTGTGTGCAGTTTTGGGTGCCGCACCTGCGCAAAGATATTTTGGCCTTGGAGGGAGTGCAGAGGAGGTTTACTAGGCTGATACCGGAGTTGAGGGGGTTGAGCTATGAGGAGAGGCTGAATAAACTGGGCTTGTACTCGTTAGAGTTTAGAAGAATGAGGGGAGATCTCATTGAGATGTATAAGATGATGACACGAAGGTCGGTGGTGTTGTGGATGGTCTGGAAGGATGGCAAAAGTTGCAGCAGGACATAAATAGGATGCAGGACTGGGCGGAGAAGTGGCAGATGGACTTCAACGCGGATAAATGCGTAGTCGTCCATTTTGGCAGAACCAACGGGATGAACGAGTACACTATCAAGGGCAGGAGTCTTGGTAGTGTTGAGGAGCAGAAGGATCTTGGGGTCCGGGTCCACAGGACTCTTAAATCGGCCTCGCAGGTGGAAGAGGTGGTCAAGAAGGCGTATGGTGTACTGGCCTTCATAAATCGAGGGATTGAGTTTAGGAGTCGGGAGGTAATGCTGCAACTTTATAAGACCCTTGTCAGGCCTCATTTGGAGTACTGTGCGCAGTTCTGGTCGCCTCACTATAGGAAAGACGTAGAAGCTATTGAAAGGGTACAGAGGAGATTTACAAGGATGTTGCCTGGACTGGGAGGCATGCCTTATGAAGTTAGGTTGAGGGAACTGGGTCTCTTTTCCCTGGAGAGACGTAGGTTGAGAGGCGACCTGATAGAGGTTTATAAAATGTTGAGAGGAATAGATAGGGTGGATTCTCAGAGGCTATTTCCCCGGGTTGAAATGGTCGCTACGAGAGGACACAGGTTTAAGGTGCGGGGAGGAAAGTACAGAAGTGATGTTAGGGGTAAGTTTTTCACTCAGAGGGTGGTGAGTGAATGGAATCGGCTGCCGTCAGTGGTGGTGGAGGCGAACTCGCTGGGGTCTTTTAAAAGACTTCTGGATGAGTATATGGGGTTTTATGGGATTGGGGGTTATAGATAGGTGTTGATGTGATCGGCGCAACTCGTGGGCCGAAGGGCCTGTTTGTGCTGTAGTGTTCTATGTTCTATGTTCTATGAATGGGATGGATAGGATAGAGGTGGAGAGACTCTTCCCGCTCAAAAAAGACAGTAGGACTAGGGGGCACAGCCTCAAGATAAAAGGGGGGCGGTTTAGAACGGAGTTGAGGAGGAACTTCTTCACTCAAAGGGTGGTGAATCTCTGGAATTCTCTGCCCGTTGAAGTGGTGGAGGCTGCCTCGCTAAATATTTTTAAGACGCGGGTTGATGGGTTTTTGATAAGAGAGGGGATTAAGGGTTATGGGGAGAGGGCGGGAAAGTGGAACTGAGCAGCGACAGATCAGCCATGTTCTTAATGAATGACGGGGCAGGCTCGAAGGGCCAGATGGCCTACTCCTGCTCCTATTTCTTATGTTCTTATGTAAAGCCAAATTATTGGATACTGATTTCTTAAAGGGGTTTAATGTCTAATTTTGGGATGAATTCGAATTCAGGATTGAGCCACCTCAGATGGCTTACTCTTGGTCCTATTCCTTACACTGCGAAGGATAATGGGTTATTTACAGGTTGGATAGCTGTTACTGGGGTGGGGTGCAAAGAACAGTACTGCGGCCGAAAGTGTTTGTCATCTGTGTTGCTGCAGAGTTGGTGTTTATCAAATTGTTGTTTAAAAGGTGGCTTTGTTTTTCCTGTACTAAACATAGAGATGCGGGGCAAATGCAAGTACACAAAGAACATAGAGTGAAACATTGTATCGCGAGGCTAGGCAGTAGTATTGCCAAGACAACTGGCTGTTTTCAAAATTTGCCAATCAATTTAAACTAGGCATTTAAATAATAGCAGCCTGTCAGATTTGAATTTGATGTTTTGGAAACTTGTGAACTGATCCTATTGTGGTGATGTTGCTATGTCATCAGAGACAACCTATGCCACAGCATGAGAGAGAGACACACAGCTAGTAAGTGTCTTTGTCACGACTATTAGCTTTTAGCTCAGAGCCTCATCTGAATTAAAAAGATACCAAAAGAAAACCTTATCTCGATAGTGAACATAAAAGATTCCAAGAGATAAAACCTGGCTGTATTTTGAGAGCGATATTTTCTATTTTCTTTATTAATAAGTGGGAATTTTATTTATCTAAACAGTATTCCTTTAGAATAGTGTGTTATTGGGTTTGCTAATAGTTGAGCTAACCTGTTCACCGTTAGTTAGATCAATAAAGTGTTACTTGTTGATTTTACAGAAAGACTCTCAGGTAGTTATTTTGATTTAACCACTAAATGTTGCTGAAGCACAGTTATTACTACTCCTCACACACACTTTAACAGATTATGAAGTGAGGTACTTCTTTTTGGGTGGTTAAGGGCTAGTTCTTGGAGAGTGGACCAACCTCCTCTTCACAACAATATGAATGAATTAGGTGATCGCACCAAGGATCATAGGTCCAGGTTTGCAGATGATAAGAAGCAAGGCTGGAAAGTAAGATATGAAGAGGAGACAAAGGGTGGGATTTTTCGGCTGCGCTGGCTCCAAAACCGGAAAATCCTGCCCGAGGTCAGTGGAAATTTCCATGCTCTGTCCCTCGCTTGCTCCGATCCCCATGATGGGGCAGATAATCCGCCCCAAAGAGTTGGCAGAATCTCGTAGACAATGGGTGGGATTTTCCGGCCCTTCTTGTTGGCAGGATCTTCCAGCCCTGCTGACGGCAACCAGCGAGCAATGCAAATGGCCATTCACTTCAGCCAGGACTGGAAGATCGCACCGGTGGCTAATGGCCTCCACTGCTGGAAAACCCACTGGGGAAGGTGGGGAGTGTGGTGCATGGTGGGGGTTGCAGGAGGGGCGAAAGTGGAAAGACCTGGCCAATACGTGAGTGAAGAGTTGACAAGTGGGAATACAATGTGGAAAATTCTACTTTGGCAGGAAGACTGGAAAACAAAACATTTTTAAGAACACTTGAGGAATGAAATGTTTAACTCAGAAGGATCTTGATGCCTTTGCACACAAAACACAGAGAGTGAACATACAGCAAACTAAGTGAAATCGGGCATGTTTTGAGGTTGGGTTGTGGGAGTGGAGTGGTGGAAAGGAGAACAGTCTTTGCTTGGAAACATTTACTCTGTTGCTCTCTCCAGGCTCCCAGCTGGCCTTTCCCCACCATTTTCTGCTTTTATTTTAGATTTCAATATATTTTGAAAAAAAGTTATTGCAATGAAACAAAATTTATGATGGGTTCAATCAAGCACCATGTTACTCTTTCACAGGTCTATTTATAACATGGAGCTCTATGCTTCTTTAAACACTCAGCCATTTTGATGGCCTTTGATTTCATTACCAGAGCCTTTCATCTGCAGACATTCTGATTCCTGTATAGAGTGAGTCACATTTCTCAGACCCACAGTCTGGCTAAATGACATCTGGTTGTAAGATTGAGGCTGAATATTGTGTAAGTGAAATGGATATGAAGTGACAGCTCTTACTGAGCAAGCAAGGCATTGAGGCTACATCAGAACTTTTTATATTTGGAGAGGTTTATAGCAAACAGTTGAAGTGTGCACATGCTCATACGCACACACACACACACACACACATGTACACACACAAGCATATACACACGTATACACACACACACATATGCACACACACATATACACACAAACGCATATACACACACACACATATACACACACAGAGACTTACACACACATATTTACATATGCACGCACACATATACACACAAACACATATACACACACACATATACACACACAGAGACTTATGCACACACATTGACACATGCACACACACACATACATATACACACACATTTACATACACATATACACACGTATACATATACGCACACATATACATACACATATGCATATATATTTACATACACATATACACACACATATACATACACACATACACACACATGTACATACACATATACACACACATATGTGTGAGAGATGCTGGTTGGCTGCTTAGTTCATCAACAGATCTGCTGGAGCTCTTTCCAGGTAATGTTAAAACAGCACACTCAGCATTTCTCAAAGGAATGTAGAGATTTCAAAATGGTCACCTGAGTCTCATGGCTTTCTTAATCCACAGTTGTGTCAAAAGGGATGTTTTTATATTGTCTAAAACAGGCTCTTGGTTTCAGAATGTCCCGGCTATTCGATTTTCAAGTGGTTACCCCATACTGAGGTGCTTGTGTTGGGAAGCCATTGTCTAGACGGAGCGTCTGATTCTGCTACAGGGGTAAACTTATCAAGATACAACTGATGTCCCTTCAATGGTCCCCTTTTGAAATGGACTTGGACAGTCCCAGGTGTGTGATGGGCCTATTAACAACTCTGCAGGTATAATCAGTTCAAATCTGTGACTGTCTTGGATTTGTGAGTATGCTGGCCTTACAATTGGGTATAGGATTTTTTATTAATTTGTGGGATATGTGCATGACTGGCTAGCCCACTTCATGATGATGAGAAGAGACTTCTTTTATTTTTGTACCTCCTGTTGGTAACTTCCAGAACAAAGGGCCAGTCATGTGACCATTTGACTTGTGGCGGTCATCTTTTTGGTTCAGCAGAAAGTTGATGTTAAAATAAAGGTTTGATACAGAAAATTTCACGTCTCTTTTCATGTCTTATTGACACAACAAACTCCCAGTACTCATTAAACTACTGGCCTAGATTTCTGCACCAATTGGGATTTGAATTCAGAACTTTCTGACTTAGAGGCAATAGCGTTTCTCGGATGATTCACAGCTAAGGATGTCTGTACAGCAGTTCTCATTATATACAATTCCTAAAGATTGGATTGAGGCAGCCTATGGTGATTCAGGGAAACTGCTTTGAACGTGGGATAAACAAGATTTTAAGAACATGGACCACACTTCCAGTGAAGTTAGAGCTGAGAAACAAAGGACAGACTCCTTCCTTCAAAGTAAGAAATCTCACAACACCATGTTAAAGTCCAGCAGGTTTATTTGGAATCACGAGCTTTCGGAGCGCCACTCCTTTATTGGGTGGTTGAGTGAGTGACACTCACCTGATGAAGGGGCAGCGCTCCGAAAGCTCGCAATACTAAATTAACCTGTTGGAATTTTACCTGGTGTTGTGAGACTTCTTATTGTGCCCCACCCCAGTCCTACACCGGCACCTCCACATCCTTTCTTCAAAAAACAACTCTTAAACAATGTGAGGGGCCACAGAGATTGATAAATGTAGCTCAAAAATGAACTTGGCACTTCTACAACGCACAAGATTGTATAAAAAACATACCCAAGTTGATGTAGAATAAACTGGGCTTGTACTCGTTAGAGTTTAGAAGAATGAGGGGAGATCTCATTGAGACGTATAAGATGATGAATGGGATGGCTAGGATAGAGGTGGAGAGACTCTTCCCGCTCAAAAAAGACAGTAGGACTAGGGGGCACAGCCTCAAGATAAAAGGGGGACGGTTTAGAACGGAGTTGAGGAGGAACTTCTTCACTCAAAGGGTGGTGAATCTCTGGAATTCTCTGCCCGTTGAAGTGGTGGAGGCTGCCTCGCTAAATATTTTTAAGACGCGGGTTGATGGGTTTTTGATAGGAGAGGGGATTAAGGGTTATGGGGAGAGGGCGGGAAAGTGGAACTGAGCAGCGACAGATCAGCCATGATCTTATTGAATGGCGGGGCAGGCTCGAAGGGCTGGATGGCCTACTCCTGCTCCTATTTCTTATGTTCTTATAGAGATGAAACACGGCATTGCAGAAATCTTAGAAAAGCTGAAGATGAATATTTGCGAGCAGGGAGATATTCAGGGCTCAGAAACAGGGCAGCTCAAACAACAAATCGAGATCCATAAACAGGATGATGACAATTCAGGTCTAAAAATACAACACACTAGATTAAAGTTATCACCTCGTTCTTTTCTTTCTTTTTAAGATTGCCCTTGTTTTGACAGGAACACAATCTACAATAAATCGCAATGCCTTTTGATCTGTTATTCATTTTTTATCTACACTTTCCACTGTGAGATATTATTCTGTCCGAATCATATACAAGACTTCGCTGAATAAAGCCAGCAGCAAAGAGGCAATCAGCTGATAAGGGAATACAGGGGCTGGAAATATGAAGCAAAATGAGAAATAAAACTAATCGGTCTGACCACTTGGCACTGGTCATGATTATTCAACACTAATTAGAGTCATCACTCTGTACTAATCAACTTGGTCACTCTTTATGGGTCAGTCTGTACCAGTCACCAGTAGTCACTTTTCATAATCCTACTCCCTACAGTGCAGAAGGAGGTCATTTGGCCCATCAAGTCTACATTGACCACAGTCCCACCCAGTCCGTATTCCCGTAGCCCCACAAGTTTGCCCTACTAATCCCCCTGACACTAAGGGGCAATTTGACGTGGCCAATCAACCCAACCCACACATCTTTGGAGTGTGAGAGGAAACCCACGTACCCATGGGGAGAACGTGCAAACGCCACTCAAACAGTGGCCCGAGGCCAGAATTGAACTCGGGGCCCTGGCGCTGCAAGGCAGCAGTGCTAATCACTGTGCCACCATGCCACCCTTTTGATCAATGAAGAACAAGAGGAGATCTAATAGAAATGTTATAAATTTATGATGGGTTCACAATAACATAAATCAGGAGACACCAGTCGCATTGATCAGCGAATCCAACTACAGAGCATTAATTGAAGACCACTACTCAATGGAAAATGAGTGAGAGAATAGGAATATTTTCTTCTTTCAAAGCAGAACCTATAATTGCTTTTAAAACAGAAAAATATTAATATTTGAAAAGTAAAAAAAAGTAAAGACGTGCAAAATCCAGAGATGTGCAGGTTGGTAGATTAGCCACGCGAAAGTACCCAGTAGTGTCCGTGGATGTGTACATTAGGGGTATTGGCAGGGTATGTGGGGTTATGGTGATAGGGCCTGGGTAAGAAACTCCATCGGGGAGTCTGTTTAGAGTTGATGGGCTGAATGGCCACCTTCTGCGCTGTAGGGATTCTATAGCCAGAAGTTTACCATCCTGCCTATAATGGGAATCAGAGTGGGTGAGGGAGCGAACCATGACCTCAGGTGGGATTTTACAGTTTGGGCCCAGCGAGGCTGTAAAATCCTCCCTTATGTTTCGATGGTTCTATGTGGGCTGGGACTTTTTCCTCCTCTCCTACCTGCCCCCGCCCTCACCCCCTCAGCCCCCTTAGCCCGTGTGTGTTTCTGGGCAGAGGAGGTGACTTGTCATTGACTTGCCATCGGGATCTTCCAGTCCCGCCAAAAGCTATGACGTTTTGTATGTCCTGCCTGGCAAGTGCAGGGTTGGGGGGTTGTGGGGGGTTGGGGGGGGTTGGGGTAGGTGGTTTGTGGGGTTGCGGGAAGAGGGGAAGTGGGACTGGAAGATCCTGCTGATGGAAGGACTGGAAAATCTCAGCGAGGGAAAGAGATTAAGTGAGTAGGTCCTCCAGAGAGCCAGCCCAGCATAGTGTGTGCCCCTTGCTGCACTGTTGGAACCTGGACAGTGAAGAATACCTACAACCCAGAAGGGATTGTTACTAAAAAAAGTCATTCTGTTCCTGGTCAGTATCAGGTTTCCACCTGCACTGCAGGAATTCCATGAAGATTCTCTGGTTCCAACACTAAAACAGATGATTTGCTCATTTATCTCATTGCTGCCTGTGGGACTTTTTTGCACCTTAGTCGGCTGCTGCATTTCTCACATTGCATTCTTTGGCTGTTCATGTGATATTGGCTGAAATTTTCCAGTCATTCCCGCTTGCGGGTTTTTCTAGTCATATACGGTGGCAGGAGACTGTAAGAGGCAACTGTAAAGTACTTTGTGATATTCCGAAACCATGAAACTCGTTATATAAATGCAAGTCTCTCCTCCTTGATAAGGGGGAATTGACAAAGTTGAGGTGAGGGGGGTGTTTCCTCTTGTGGGGCAGCCTAGAACAAGAGGTCAGGGTTTTAGGATAAAGGGTGGCAGAGATGAGGAGGAATGACTTCTCTCAAAGGATACTGAGTCTGTGGGATTCACTGCCCCAGAGCATAGTGGATGCTGAGACATTGGGTAAACTTAAGGAAGAGGTGGACGGATTTTTAACTGGTGACAGTGATCCTCCGCGACAGGTTCCCCAGTGGGTGGCTGTTACGAACAACGGGAAAACCCAGCTGGCCAATGGGGGACTACCTCAGGCTGCAAAACACATCACGGTTGGGGGGAAGGAGGAAAATCCCGCCCAGCGTTGGTGAGCAAAACTGACTTGTCCCTTTAAGAAGCTGCACGGTGCCGTCACAATCACCGCACTGTGTGTTAAGGCTGCAGGATAAAAGGTGCGGACTCCATGTTAGACCTTCACTTTTGCCTGTGATCTCTTCTGCAGATGCTCACTCCTGCTTGTGACTCTGTATCAGTAAGAATCATAGAACCCCTACAGTGCAGAAGGAGGTCATTCAGCCCATTGAGTCTGCACTGACCCACCCAGGCCCTATCACCATTACTCCATGAATCTACTCTCGCTAGTATCCCTGACCCTAATTGAGCATGGCTAATCCACTTAACCTGAACATCTTTGGACTGTGGGAGGAAACCGAAGCACCCGGAGGAAACCCATGCAGACATGGGGTGAACGTGCAGACTCCACACAGACAGTGACTCAAGCCGGGAATCGAACCTAGATCCCTGGCACTGTGAAGCAGCAGTGCTAACCACAGTGCCACCCATGTATACCTTCATATATACCTTCATGTATACTTATGAGACAGACTATGGTCAAGTAATCAGCCTATGTAACTGTTAGGACCTGTGCAGGCTGTACATAGTTGTTGCAAGTGATAAACTTTGTGTAATTATGTCCAACCAGAATCCTTGTCAGTCTCAATACAGATTAGTATGAGTAGAATAGAAACACATCCCTTAAGATCCACATTGAGACCCTCAGCATGTATAGTGGCAGGAGACTGTGAGAGACAACTGTAAAGCACTTTGTGATGTTCCGAAACCATGAAACTCGTTATATAAATGCAAGTCTCTCCTCCTTGATAAGAGAGATTGTCAAAGTAGAGGTGAAGAGAATGTTTCCTCTTGTGGGGCAGCCTAGAACAAGAGGTCAGAGTTTTAGGAGAAGGGGTGGCAGAGATGAGGAGGAATGACTTCTCTCAAAGGATACTGAGTCTGTGGGATTCACTACCCCAGAGCATAGTGGATGCTGAGACATTGGGTAAACTTAAGGAAGAGGTGGGCATGTTTTTAATTAGCAATGGGTTTGAAGGGGAATAGTGAAGGGGCAGGAAAGTGGAGCTGAGGCCAAGGTAAGATCAGCTATGATGGTACTGAAGGGAGGAGCAGGCTTGAGGGGCTGAACTGCTCTCTCCTGCTCCAAGTCCTTGTGATTGTTCCTTTTATTATTATTGTAAAAGACTCCACGGCACAATGTGGAGATGAGCGGGGAGCTCTCTGGACATCCAACATGCCCTCCTCGACGAATGACAGAACGCGAATGCTGTATCCACCAATGCTTTCTTCCCCAGTTGGTTATTTGTTATTGTCAGGGAGATATCGGAGATTCTGTCTCTGGACAAAACATACCGGGCTGGCTTGAAGTCATAGAATCAACATAGAATCCCTACAGTACAGAAGGAGCCTTTTGGTCCATCAAGCCTGCACCAACAACAATCTCATCCTATCCCCATAACCCCAAATATTTACTCTGCTAATCCCCCCAAAACTACTGTCAATTTAGCATGGCCAATCAATCTAACCCGCACATCTTTGGACAGCTGATGTAATTTTAGTTGTCTCTGCAAATCACTCCCCCTACCCTCTTAACCCCTTCCTCCCCGCTCACCAACCAATGTGCCTTCTCTCCCCACCACCTCTGAAGCAATGGAAATATTCAGCCCTTTACATCAAGGCGACTAAATTGCATTGATGTATAACTCCTGGAGATTGAGCTGATAGTTTGTCAATAATGATTCCAACTGTACAACATCCACAGAGTCAAATAATAAAGTTCTATTGCAGTGAGGAGATTCGCTTCAGATACAATTAATTGATCCCCGTGGAACTCAGTGACAGCTCTTATAACACAGAAGGCCAACATTTCCAGAGATCCATCTCTTTCCCTCACAGAGGACGGGCCAAGTAGACTATCTGTCCGTCTGAGATGGTTTTTCACTTTTCTGACACTGTTGAAAGATGCGAAAGAAATTGCAGGAGTTGTTGTGTTTTATAGACAGACCACAGCAGAAGGGTTTGTTCAACAATGCTAGCAGCTCTTCCACGCTGCATGTCTGCCCATATGGTGGGGAGAGCTCCGGTGTGACTTACGCATCACTTCCTGTGTCCAGGTCATCCCAATGTGCACGTGACCATCCACAGGAAGCAAAGGAAAAACGGAAACAGAAATCGGGAGAGGGAGGTGGATAAGACTATTTCAGCCTGCTTAGTAATTCTCCTCATGTGTGCGTGGGTTTCCTCTGGGTGGTCTGGTTTCCTCCCATAATTCAAAGATATGTGGGTTAGGTGGATTGGCCATGCTAAATTGCCCCCAGGTGTCAGGAGGTCTAGCTAGGGTGAATGCATGGGGTTGTGGGGACAGGACATGGCTGGGAATTGTGATCAGTGCAGACTTGATGGCCCGAATGGCCTCCTTATGCACTATTATTCAGTGATAATAGCAGGCCTAATCGTAATCAATAAAATCACTGGTCCTACGACCTGATTTAACATGAGATATCACACAACACCAGGTTAAAGTCCAACAGGTTTAATTGGAATCACAAGCTTTTGGAGTGCTGCTGCTTTGTCAGGAGAACTTCACCTGATGTTACAGTGCTCCGAAAGCTTATGATTCCCAATAAACCTGTTGGACTATAATGCGGTGTTGTGTGACCTTTCACCTTGTCCACCCCAGTCCAACACCAGTACCTCCATATCCTACTTTATTACAGAATCAGAGTCCCTACAGTGCAGAAAGAGGCCATTTGGCCCATTGAGTCTGCACCGATTATTATTCAGGCTTATCTCATGACCCCACATATTTACCCTCATATCCCTCTAACCTGTACATATCTTGGGACACTAAGGGGTAATTTAGCAAGACCAATCCACCTAACCCGCACATCTTTGAAGTCTGGGAGGAAACTGTGTCTAGGATTGAACTAAATGGGCAAAGGGGTTCTGTGCCAACTGGAAGAAGAAGGAGGGACCGAAAGAGAGAGAGAGAGAGGAAGGGAAAAGAGAAATGATAGAAGGGAAAGGAAAGAGATGGCGGAAATTGGAAAGGATGGGAAGTAGAGTGAGGAAAAGATTGAGGAAAGAGATGAGAAGAAAGGGGAGGGCTGGGAGAGTGAAAATGAAAAGAAAAAGGCAGCAGTGTAGAGAAACCTGAAGGGTGAAGAGAGAGAGAAAGAGGCAAAAGAAAGGTAAGAATAAGAAAATAGACAAAAGGTGGCAATGCTGCTGCTGAGTAGAAAGATAGAGAAAGGCTTAATGAAGTTGATTCTAATTCTGTTCACATAACTGGAGTCCATACCAGTCTGGGGATCAGGATAATATGTGATCCCTTGACGGAAAGGAATTGGTTTCATTTTCAGCTTTGTTTTTTTGCTGCCACTGTACAAACTTCTAAAATATTTATGTGAATGAGCTTGTCAAGGATGAAGGCCTTATTATCTATGCAGGGCCATCTTGGGGGGTGATTCTCCCATCCCACTGTGCTAATTTTTTATTGCAGTGGGCTAGGGGAATACTGCAATGGATGATTTGCAGTCCCAGTTAGCGTGTCCCAGCACTGGATTTCCCGCAGCATCTACTCTGCACCGGAAATTGGCGGGGAGGCGCGAAGACCATTTAATTGTCATTTGGGCATCATTTAAATGAGATTAGTGGGCCCTATATTGAGGTGTCCAGGCCCCCTAGCATCTCTGCGCAACTTCCCAGCCCCCACCGGCAACCCCCACGACAGTGTTTCACTCCAGTGGGGATTACACTAGCTCCCTCCTAATGGGAAATTTGTGGCCTGCTCCCGCAGGAGTGAAGTGGGGGCAACTGGGGGGCCCCAAAAGGGTCAGGTGGAGGGGGGAGTGCCTCTGGGCATTGGCACCCTGGTAGTGCCAGCCCATGTTCCCTGGCACTGTCCAAGGGGCAAAGTGCCAATGCCCAGGGCGTACCTTGGCACTGCCCATCCTTGGGAGAATTCCGCTGTGCCACGAGAGGAGGGCTGATTGATGTGGAATGAATTTATAAGCTGGCTCTTGACCCCTTGACTGCGCCATCTCCTTTTCTTCTTTTATCAAAAATGGACAGTCCCATTGAGGCAGATTTTCCGCCTATTGCCGGAGTGTTTAAAGGAAAATTGGGGATCTCCCGTCTGTATCTTTCCATCAAAATGAAATTTGGTGACCTCCTTTTAAAGCTGAGCTGAGTTACGGACGGTTTCGCTGCTGTGGACAGTCGTGAAATGGGTTGATGCTGCATTTTGCACGTGTCAGATCTGCAGCAAATTATCCGGGTTACGAAAATTGAGCAAAAGTTATCCACCTGTTTCAAAGAAACCTTGGCGTGCCTTCACATTTCCTGTCTCTGCCTGCCACAGCTCAGTAGTTCCATGCAGATCTCCACGTCACACTTCATAAATGCACAAGGAAAGAAAGTCAGTCATTTGAGAAAGTACAAACCTTCCATCAACAGAAGCGGCTGGCTGATGGATGCCTACTGCCTCTTAACTGACCCATGCCTGAGCGAAGGAGTGATTTATTTTCCAATCAATTGAATATTGCCATACGAGAGGGATATGCACAACTCCAGCTTGCGTTTATCACAGACTCTTTACACGCAGAAGGTGGCTATTTGGCCCGTCAGGTCTGCACTGACTCTCTGAAAGCGCCTCATCTGACTCCCCTGACACACCTCCCACAAGGTGTGTACCACCTTGCACAGTCTCCCTTTTCGGACAGCAATCCAAGTCCTTTTTGAGCACAGATTTGAAACACCAAGCAGAACAGCTGGAATATAACCCAGTCACGTGTGAGAGATTGGATAGGCAACAGTTGGAACAAATTCAGAAACAGGTTAAAGATACCGATTACTGCAGAGAACTCTTTACAAAGAGGAGGCGCTTCAAATTGACAGTTCCTCGAAGGGGAATTCAGATGAATATCAAGGTTAAGGTGAAACCAACTGCAGGAGTTGGAGCTGGAAGCGGCTCAGACCGAACTGCAACTGGCAGAGGCTGAGTGCAAAATTACAGGAGGGAGAGAATGCCGTTGGGTTGATGCAGAAGACGGAAGGAAGAGAGTGGCAAACGAAGCCACCGGGTTGTAGAAATTGTGCCGGAGAGAGCGAGGCAAAGCAGCAATTAGGCAGAGAAGGAACCTGAGCTCTCATTCACTAGAACCATATTAGAAATCCTGTAGAGATCCAATTGAATGATCAAAGGACCAGTCATGCAGAGCTGGGGAAATTAGCATTCTAGGGTCTTCTCTGACTTTCCTGGCTTTGTTCCTTCTTATGATTGTTTCATTAAACGTTGTCCAACTTTAAATGCATTACTGCTTTAAGACTGTCAGGATTTTTTAAAACTGTAAACAGCTTCTGTTTCTGTCTATGTCTGTGCATTTTTGGGGCAGGGCAGAGCCAACAGTTCCTCCATTCTTGGACCTTTTCTTTTAACTGTTCGACTTCTCTTTTTAGGTGGTGGAAGTTTTTTTTATATTGGTTGCTGTTTTCAGCAGTCTTCCTACTTTCCTGACTGACTAGAGATTGTGTTTTGTGCTCCTTCTTCTAACATCGATCTTTCCCATCCATTTCACTGCTGGCTCCTGTCAGGCCCATTATTGAAAAACCTTCTCAGCTTCTTTAGTTTTAAAAGATGAAAGTCTTCATCTCTTCCAGAAACTTCCAAAGCTCGCTGCCTGTAGTCTCCCAGTGCAGGGGCTGTTGCCAGGGATCCCCAGAGGCTCTATTGATCGAATCTAAGCCACTTCATCTTCCCATTTTGGGGAAAGATCCAAAAGATCCTTGGGGAATTTTTCCTTTTGACTTCTGAACTTGTTTAACTGTAGCCAATATCTTTCTTTAAAAACTGCCCAACCATTTGGCCCATATCCCTCTAAACCTTTCCTATCCATGTATCTGTCCAAATGCCTTTTAAATGTTGTCAATGTCCCTGCCTCAACCACTTTCTCCAGCAGCTCATTCCACACACTGTGTAAAAAAGTTGCTCCTCAGGTTCCCATTAATTCATTCCCCTCTTAACTTAAACCTGTGTCCTCTAGTTCTCGATTCCCAAACCCATGCCTCTCATGATCTCATACACCTTTATGAGATCACCCCTCAGTCTCCTATGCTCCAAAGAAAAAGGTCCTAGCCTGTCCAATCTCTCCCTGTAACTCAAACCCTTGAGTCTTGACAACATCCTTGTAAATCTCTTCTGCACTCTGCCCATTTTAATAACATCTTTCCTACTGCAGGGTGCCAAACACTGAACACAACATTCCAGGTGCGGCCTCACCAATGCCCTGCACAACTGCAACATAACTTCCCAACTTCTATACTCAATGCCCTGACTGGTGAAGGCCAGCATGCCAAAAGCCTTCTTCACTGCCCTATCTACCTGTGACTCCACCTTTAGAGAACCATGCACCTGATACTCCCTAAAGTCCCACCATTCACCATGGAAGTCCGACCTTGATTTGACTTTCCAATTTTCTTCTCTGTTCCGAGCAGATAAAAGACTTCTTCAGTTCCTGAACTTCAAATCTTGACACCTGTAGCCCCTCAGTGCAGGAATCACTACCTGGAGCCATGGTCTCCTCCTGCACTGTAGGGATTCTATGATTCTATGAATTATTCTAATTGTGCAGGGGTTGTCTGCAGCCGACGCCGCCATGGGAGTGCCCCCACCCAACCTGAAATGGCCTGTGACAGAAGGGCCGTATGTATTAAAACTAAAATATTGCGCTTGGAAACATTTTTCCTAACACAGGAAAGAGAATTCCAGAGATTCACTACCCTCTGAGAGAAGAAGTTCCTCCTCAACTCTGATCTAAACTGTCCTCCCCCCCCATTATTTTGAGGCTGTACCTTTCTAGTTGTATCACAGCTTGGGTGGCACGGTAGCACAGTGGTTAGCACTGCTGCTTCACCAGCGCTAGGGTCCTGGGTTCAATTCCCAGCCACTATCTGTGTGGAGTTTGCACATTCTCCTTGTGTCTGCGTCGGTTTCCTCCGGGTGCTCTGGTTTTTTTCCCACAGTCCAAGGATGTGTGGGTTAGGTTGATTGGCCATGCTAAGAAATTGCCCCTTAATGTGCAGGGATGCTTAGGTTGGAGGGATTAGTGGGTATAATATGTAGGGATATGGGGGTAGGGCCTGTGGGATTGTGTTCGGTGCAGACTCGATGGGCCGAAGGGCCTCTTTCTGCACTGTAGGGTTCTATGGCCCATTCAGTCTGCACCGACTCTCTGACACAGCATCTCACCCAGACTCACCCCATTTCCCATTCCTGTGGGTGTACCTGTACCACATGGACTACAACGGTTCAGGGAAGCAGCTTGTCAAGGGCAATTAGGGATGGGCAATGAATGCTGGCCTAGCTAGTGAGCCCAAGACCCTTGAATGAGTTTTAAAAGAATCTTACAAAAATCAATACTGATATTGCAATGCAGTGTTGAGGGACTGCGACACTGTTGGCGGGATGGACCGTTGGATGAGTTGATAAACTGAGACCCTGTCTGGCCTCTCAGGTGGGCACAAATAATTCTAAAGCACTATTTCAAAAAAGAGTGGGGGTGGGGTGGGGAGGGGGCCGGGGGGTGGGGTGGGGGGGGGGGTGGTTGGGGGGGGGGCGCGGGGCGGGGTGGTAGGCGGCTGTGGTTTCCCCTGTGCCTTGGGTCACTATCTTTCCCTCAACCAGCTTCACTGAACTATCTGCTCATGATCACATTGCTGTTTATGGGATCTTGCTATGTGAAAATTGGCGTTTTCTACTTGACAACAGTGACAACACTTCAGAGGTGTTCTGCTAATTGTAAAGAGTTTTGGAATCCTGAGTTAACGAAAAGTCTTTCTTTCATATGATGTGATATTTCTGCAGTTAGAAAGCATTGTTCAGACAATTCATTGAACAATGATGATATGAACAATGAACAATTATATGGATGATCTGGAGGAGGGGGCTGAGTGTAGGGTGACAAAATTTGCTGATGACATGAAGATGAGTGGAAAAGCAAATTGTGTGGAGGGTGTGGAAAGTCTGCAGAGAGATCCGGATAGGCTGAGCGAGTGGGCGAGGACCTGGCAGATGGAGTATAATGTTAGCAAGTGTGAGGTTATCCACTTTGGCAGGAATAATAGTAGGAGGGATTATTATTTAGAAGGCGAAAAGCTGCAGCATGCTATGGTGCAGAGGGACCTGGGGGTCCTTGTGCACGAGTCGCAAAAACCCAGCCTGCAGGTGCAGCAGGTGATCAAGAAGGTGAATGGGATGCTGGCCTTTATAGCGGGGGGGATAGAATATAAAAGCAGGGAGGTCTTGCTGCAACTGTACAGGGCACTGGCGAGGCTGCAGCTGGAGTACTGTGTGCAGTTTTGGTCGCTGCACTTGCGGTAGAATATATTGGCTTTGGAGGGAGTGCAGAGGAGGTTCACTAGGCTGATATCGGAGATGAGGGGGTTAGCATATGAGGAAAGACTAAATAGACTGGGTCTGTACTCGTTGGAGTTTAGAAGGATGAACGGGGATCTTATAGAGACATTTAAGATAATGAAGGGGATGGATAGGGTAGAGGTAGAGAGATTCTTCCAGCTTAGAAAGGATAGCAGGACTAGAGGACACAGCCTTAAGATAAGGGGGGGGGGACAGTTTAGATCAGAGTTGAGGAGGAAGTTCTTCACTCAAAGGGTGGTGAATCTCTGGAATTCTCTGCCCGTTGAATGGTGGAGGCTACCTCGCCAAATATATTTAAGTCACGGGTAGATAGGTTTTTGATAGACAGGGGAATTAAGGGTTATGGGGAGAAAGCGGGAACGTGGAACTGATCCACTTCAGATCAGCCATGATCTTATTGAACGGCGGGGCAGGCTCGAAGGGCTAGATGGCCTACTCCTGCTCCTATTTCTTATGTTCTTAATGAGATACAAAAGGGCCCAGAAGAGCAATTTTTTCACACAGGGGATGGTGACTATCTGGAACGAGTTGCCAGAGGTAGTAGTAAAGACAGGTACAACAGGGGGAAGCGATGGTCTAGTGGTATCATCTATTGCTAGATTATTTTGTGCGGAGGGTGTGGAGAGTCTGCAGAAGGATCTAGATAGGCTGGGCGAATGGGCCAGGAAATGGCAAATGGAATTTAATGTTGGCAAGTGTGAGGTGGTCGACTTTGGTAGGAAGAATGGTAGGAAGGACTATTACTTACGTGGCGAAAAACTGCAGCAGGCGACGGTGCAGAGGGACCTCGGGGTCCTTGTGCATGAATCGCAAAAACCCAGCTTGCAGGTGCAGCAGGTGGTCAGGAAGGCGAATGGGATGCTGGCCTTCATAGCGAGGGGGATTGAATATAAAAGTAGGGAGGTCTTGCTGTAGCTGTATAGGGCATTGGTGAGGCCGCAGCTGGAGTACTGTGTGCAGTTTTGGGCGCCGCACCTGCGCAAGGATATTTTGGCCCTGGAGGGAGTGCAGAGGAGGTTTACTAGGCTGATACCGGAGTTGAGGGGATTGAGCTATGAGGAGAGGCTGAATAAACTAGGCTTGTACTCGTTAGAGTTTAGAATAATGAGGGGAGATCTCATTGAGACGTATAAGATGATGAATGGGATGGATAGGATAGAGGTGGAGAGACTCTTCCCGCTCAAAAAAGACAGTAGGACTAGGGGGCACAGCCTCAAGATAAAGGGGAGGCAGTTTAGAACGGAGTTGAGGAGGAACTTCTTCACTCAAAGGGTGGTGAATCTCTGGAATTCTCTGCCCATTGAAGTGGTGGAGGCTGCCTCGCTAAATATTTTTAAGAAGCGGGTTGATGGGTTTTTGATAAGAGAAGGGATTAAGGGTTATGGGGAGAGGGCGGGAAAGTGGAACTGAGCCACGACAGATCAGCCATGATCTTATTGAATGGCGGGGCAGGCTCGAAGGGCTAGATGGCCTACTCCTGCTCCTATTTCTTATGTTCTTATGTTCTTATTAATCCAGATACTCAGTTAATGTTCAGGGGACCTGGGTTCAAATCCTGCCATGGCAGATGGTGGAATTTGAATTCAATAAAAAAAATCTAGAATTAAGGATCTACTGATGACCATGAAACCATTGTTGATTGTCAGAAAAACCCATCTGTTCACTCATGCCCTTTAGGGAAGGAAATCTGCTGTCCTTAGCCAGTCTGGCCTACATGTGATTCCAGAACCATGGCAAAATGATTGACTCTCAACTGCCCTCAGGCAATGAGGGATGGGCGACAAATACTGGCCAGCCAGCGACGTCCATGAAGAAAAAGAATTGTCCTTTAAAAAGAATTTAGACATTTACGTGGGTAAGATGGGTAACAAGGGATATGGGCCAAACATGGGCAATTGGGACTAGCTTAAAAAAAGGGCGGCATGGACAAGTTGGGTTGAAAGGCCTGTTTCCATACTGTAAACTTCTATGACCCATGGAAGCTGTTCGGCCATTGTACCTGTGATGGTCCTCCTTAACAGCTACCCAATTAGTTCCACTCTACAAACCCTTTCTATATGGTCGTGCAATGTGTTCCCTCTTCAAGGCTTAATTCAAATCTACTGTGGAAGTTATTGCCAAGTCTGTTTCTGTTCCCGTTTTACGCTGTGTGTTCCAGCAGATTACAGCTCACTGCGTTAAAAAATTTCTCCTCAGCTCCCCTGGCCCCATCTTATTTGCCAGTTACCTTAAATGTATATCTTTTAGTTCCTGACCTTGTGCCACTGGAAATGGTTCACTCTATTGAAACCCTCCATCACTTCGATCATCATTGTTAAGATAATATCATAAATCGTGTTGAAAGGGACAGGTATTGGAGAATGGGGACTGTACAGTGTCCCTGGCAAGTGGAGGCAGAGTCACATAATCATAGAGCTTTACAGCACAGAAAGAGGCTCTTTGGCCCATTTTGTCTGTGCCAGCCATCGAGCACCTTTCTAATTTAATCCTAGTTTCCAACACTTGATCTGTAGCCTTGTATGCTACGGCATTTCAAGAGTTTATCTAAATGCTTCTTAAATGTTGCCTGAGTTATCCCCTCCACCATCCTTTCAGGCAGTGAGTTCCAGGCTCCAATCACCCTCTAAGTTTAAAAGGCTTTCCTCAAATCCTCTCTAAATCTCTTCTCCCTAACCTTAAATTTATTCCCCCCCTGCCCCTGGTTACTGATCCCTCTACAAAGGGGAATGATTTCTTTCTATCCACCCAGTTGATGTCCCTCATAATTTTGCACACCTTAATCAGGTCCTCCCTTCAGCCTTATTCTGAGGAAAACAAATCCAGCATAACCGGCCTTTCTTCATAGCTGAAATGCTCCAAGCCAGGTAACATCCTGGTGAATCTCCTCTGCACCCGTTCCAGTACAGTCACATCCTTCCTATAGTGTGGTGACCAGAACGGCACACTGAACTCTAGCTGTGGCCTAGCAAGTGTTTTATACAGCTCCATCAAAATCTCTCTACCCTTATATTCTATGCCCAACAAAGATATGCATCACTTATGCCTTCTTAACAACTTTACCTACCTGTCCTGCTGCCTTCAGGGATCAATAAACATGCACCCCAAGATCCTTCTGGTCCCCAGTACTTCGAGTGTCTTGCCATTCATTTTGCCTTCCCTTGCTTTGTTAATCCTCCAAAACTGCACCATCTCATACTTTTCAGGGTTAAGTTCCGTTTGCCACCATTCTGCCCATCTAACCAGCCCGTTTACATTGTCCTGTACTCTAAGACTTTCCTCCTCGTTACTTATCACAACACTAATTTTTGTGTCATCTGCGAAGTTACAGACCATACTCCCTCACATTCATGCCTAGATCATTAAGGTACAATACAATGAGCAGGGGATCCAATATCGATCCCTGCGGTACATCACTGGACACTGGCTTCCATTCACATAAACAACCTTCGAACATCACCCTCTGCCTCCTGCCACGAAACCAATTTTGGATCCAATTTGTCAAATTGTTCTGCATCTTGGATGACAGTGTGGAGTCTGCATGTTCTCCCCACGTCTGCATGGGTTTCCTTCAGGTGCTGTGGTTTTCTCCCAGAGTCTGAAAGACGTGCATTAGCTATGCTAAATTCTCCCTCAGTGTACTCGAGTGTTGGGTTGTGGCAACTAGGGAATTTTCACAGTAACTTCATTGCACCGTTAATGTAAGCCTACTCGTGACAGTGATAGATAAACTTTATCTCCTCCCTCAACCGTTAGGCTTAGTCTGTTGGGAGCAAACTTATTTGGAACATCCTGTCTTATAAGTCAAGCTTTGTTGCCTGTGCTTCATACGCTAATGCATCAGTGTAGAGCAACTTTGGCTTTAAGAGCATGTCAATGGACTATTTTAGAAGATGAGAATAAGGATAAACTACATTGGCTTAATGTGGTGCCTGACAGTTCTTCAATAAGTGGAGCTTGGCTTTAAATACCAACCTACATTTTACAGATTACCCACTGTTAAAAGCATGTGGTCAGCCAGCCAAGTACCTCCAATGTACCAAGCTCTAGGTCAATCAACAGTAACAGCAATGCAAATTCTTGGTAAGAGCAATTTCATTGAAGGATGTCTTTATTTTTGTTGAATCAGCCACTGCGCTGTCGACGGAAATTGACTCTATTTCACATTTTGAATGGAAGCAACCTTGGTTGATAGCAAGGTCACATTGTAGTGCAGTGATTGTTCCATAAATGTCAAAGCATCTGTGAGCTATTAGGGAACAGAAGGTTAAAATCTTACCTGAAGAATAAGGTGCTATGAAAATAGGAAAGACCATTCAGTCATGTACAAGTGGCGCCTCCACACTGTTCACTAAATTGTTCCTGTTATTGCTCCCATTGTGGTCCATGTCTCAGTAAGTAAATTGAGTTGCTTGGTCAAAAATAAAATTCGACATTTGAAATTAAAAAATTGGACAGTCGAAATTAAACTACAGTCAGCTCCAGCCTGCAGAAAATCAGACCTGGCCAAAGTTCAAATATACAGAACTCTTCAGGCTGCCGGGTCATGTCTGGATCCGTCCTATCGGCAACCCATCAAATGATCCTCGCTCCTATTTGACATGCACTGGCCTGTTGTCCACAGCCTAGATGGGGCCAGACTCCAAGGCGCCTGGGGAGGGGGGGAGCTCGGATGTCCTGTCAACAGGTCATCAGCTAGACCATTGGGTGCTGAGACCCCCCCCCACCCCCTCCATTGGCAGAATCAGCCAGCGAGAATCAGCTTCATGAAGATGAACGAGAGGGACTCACGAACTGGATCTACAACCTACCAAGCCATCTTTACAGGTGGTATAGCCAAATCCTGGGTGTCTCTTGTGTACATAGTGGGGAATTTACGAGTTAACTATATTTAATAAGGTTTGTTGTGTTATATCTGTGTCCGTACTTTGTCCTCATAAGTAAAGGCACCTGGGTAAAACTTTGATAAAGAAGCTGGTTGAAGTATCTGAATTGGACAGATACAACAAAATGCACTTGAGTGGGTCTGAACCTGAGTTCCCAGGCTCAGTCCTTGCTGTGGGCTGAGTTTGCTGATCTGCACAATACGTAGCAGAGGTATTCAATTCATGGCCATGGTTGTGTCACCGGCCAACAGCAACACCAGAAATAACAACAACAAACAACCGTCACTGACCCATGACACACCGATAGCCACAAGATTAAGGAAGAAGAAATGAGGCACAGCCACACTCCTCCTGTCCGTTAGTGCCATGCCAGTGCACTGAAAGGCCTTTATCACCAGTAACATTGAGAGTACGTTCAGCATTCCAGCCTGCATCTTCAACACACATCAAACATTAGACCTTAATATTTCTATTCACCCTCGTATGACTGCAGTCTATATGCTGCACCTTCTCCTTTCCTTCTCCCCTGTGTAGAGTCATAGAGGTTTACAGCATGGAAACAGGCCCTTCGGCCCAACTTGTCCATGCAGCTCTTATTTTTTTAAATCCCAAAGCTAATCCCAATTGCCCTTTTTTGGCTCATATCCCTCTATACCTATCTTATCCTGTAACTGTCTAAATGCTTTCTAAAAGAAATAATGGAACCCACCTCTACTACTGCCTCTGGTAGCTTGTTCCAGACACTCACCACCCTCTGTGTGAAAAAAATTGTCCTTCTGGATCTTTTGTATCTCTCCACTCTCACCTTAAACCTATGCCCTCAAGTTTTAGATTCCCCTATTTTTGGGGAAAGATATTGACTATCTAGCTGATCTGTGCCCCTCATTATTTTATAGACTTCTATAAGGTCACCTCTCAGCCTTCTACGCCCCAGAGAAGAAAATCCCAGTCTATCCAGCTTCTCCTTATAACTCAAACTATCAAGTCCCAGTAGCATCCTAGTAAATCTCTTCTGCACTCTTTCTAGTTTAATAATATCCTTTCTGGACCAAGGTCTCCAAGATGGCTGCCCTCTTTCCCCTAGATACCTCAAGGCACACGCATGCTGCAACCCCAACATGAGACAGAACATGGGCAGACTGCTTAGTCTTTTGCTCTAGCCTGTAGACTGCCTCTTGCAACTCCTCCTGATTTTCCACCACCTGATGTTGCTTCTCCAAAATATTTGAGATGGTCGTTTGCAGAGGTTCATCTTCAGAGTTGGACTCAGAGGATGCTGACCTCCATTAGTCCTCCGGGAAACACCCGTCCATCATTGCCTCTGACTGCTGTGGTGACACTTTAGTAAGTTATTCCGCAGAAAGTGAGCTCCGAGCCTATTCTATAGCTACGTCTCTCAGCTGCTGAAGGGTGGAGGTGAATGCATAACAGAACCATTCTTCAAATGGTTCTTCAGCATCCTCCATTGAGGAGACCATGTGGACTTGGGTTTATGTTGGACCTAGTGCTGCCTGCAAGAGAGAGCAAATTGATATGGTTCACAGACAGACCGAATACAGCATTGTATGTACCGTGAATGTCAGGATGTAATCCATTCCTGGAGGTTGACTTGTACTGGCTTGTTGGGAAAGGCTGATCTCATGTTCCCCACAGGAGCGATCGCTGTCCTGCCAGCTCAGTGGCGTCCTCCTCAAATTTGGCCATCCCCAGGATGTTGGTTGTCCCTCCTCCATGGCAGCACGATGGCACAGTGGTTAGCACTGCGGTCTCACAGCACCAGGGACCCGGGTTCAATTCCAGCTTTGGGTCACTGGCAGTGCAGAGTTTGCACATTCTCCCTGTGTCTGTGTGGGTTTCTTCCCGGTATTCAGGTTTCACCCCCACAGTCCAAAGATGTGCAGATTAGGTGGATTGGCCATACTAGTGTATTGTCCTAAGATGTATAAGTTAGGGGAATTTGTGGGTTAAATATGTGGGTTATGGGGATAGGGCCTGGTTAAGATGCTCTGTCGGAGAGTTGATCCAGACTCAGTGGGCTGAATGGCCTCCTTCCACACTGTCAGGGTTCTATTCTATCATTCAGTCTGGGATCTCTCTCCATTGACTCCTGATTCAGATTGGATCTGAAAATTTTCACTCATTGGCTCACCTTTCTTTGTCTCCGTAACATCTTCCTGCCTTTTTTAACTTTTGGAATTTCTGCGCTGCTCCAATTTTAACACTTTTCACACCCTTTGATTTTTATTATTCCACCCTTGGGGGCTGATCCCTCAGCCATCTAGGACCTTAGGTGTGGAGCTAGTTCTTTCCCTCAGCCACTGCATCTCTCTCTCTCTCTCCTGCTTTGAGATAATTCTTAAATCCTCTCTCACTGAGCATGCTGACCCTAATATCTCCTTATGTGACTTGATGTAAAATTTTGCTTGCTGGCACCTCTGCAATCTGTGAATCACCTTACTGTATTACTACGTTAGTATGTTAAAGGTGCTTTAAGATGTTAGAGAGAGTACAAAGGAGATTTATAAGGATACAGTCATAGAATCCTACAGTGCAGAAGGAGGCCATTCAGCCCATCGAGTCTGCACTGACCACAATCCCACCCAGGCCCTATCCTGATAACCCCATGCATTTACCCCAGCTAGTCCCCCTGACACTAAGGAACAATTTAGCATGGCCAATCCACCTCACCCGCACATCTTGGGACTGTGGGAGGAAATTGGAGCACCCGGAGGAAACCCATGCAGACACTGGGAGAATGTGCAGACTCTGCACAGACAGTGACCCAAGCAGGGAATCGAATCTGGATCCCTGACACGGTGAGGCAGCTGTGCTAACCACTGTGCCACTGTGCCGGATGTTGTCAGGACTGCAGTATTGCAGCTGTGAGGAAAAGATTGGGTAGGCTGAGGTTGTTCTCCTTGGGACAGAGGAGGTTGAGGGGAGATTTGTTAAGATGTACAAGATTGTGAAGGGTCTGTATAGAGTAGATGGTAAGGGCCTTTCTACTTTAGCAGAGAGGACAGTGACTGGGGGCACAGATTTAAAATGATTGGTAGAAAGACTAGAGGGGAGATTAGGAAGTTTTTTTTTACCCCGAGAGATACGTGGTCTGGAATTCGCTTCCTGAAAGGATAGTAGAGGCAGAAACTCATAGTGGTACCACAGATAGCACTGCTACCTCACAGCATCAGGGATCCGGGTTTGATTCCCAGTTTGGGTCACTATCCATAAGGAGTCTCTATATTCTCCCCGTGTGTGCATGGATTTCCTCTGGGTGCTCCAGTTTCTCCCCACAGTACGAAAGACGTGCTGGTTAGGATGCATTGGCCGTGCCCAATTCTCCCTCAGTGTATCCAAACAGGTGCCGAAGTGTGGCAACAGGGGGATTTTCATAGTAACTTCATTGCAGTGTTAATGTAAGCCTACTTGCGACACTAATAAGCTTTAAACTTTAAAATTGAAAAAGTGTTCAGATGTGAACCTTAAGATGTCCTGGTCCGTAGGGCGAGAGACCAAGTGCTGAGGGAAGTGACTGGGTGGCTCGATGTTTGGCTGGTACAGGCACAGGTGGGCCGAGTGGCCTCTTTTTCTGCTAATGGCACCCTTCTCTGAATCCAAATGCAAGTTATTGTTGTAGTGCTTACCAGCCCGACATTTTATGGATCAGAAATAAATCTGAGGGGAGTTTGTGTGCTATTAAAAGAGCTTGTTAAGGCGTGAGGTGAAAAAATGGCCTATTGTCTCTTCGAAGACTATTTTACTTCACCAATATAAAGTCATTTCAGTAATCTTTGTAAATCACCCCAAAAGCACTTGAAAGTGCTACAAACTGTGTAGATCTAACTCCATTGATTAGATGGTAGTCACAGTCAGTGGATAATGTAGACATGCACTGCATTAACAACCCAACAAGCTGAGGGTACAGAGTTACCAATCAAAACTGTTTTCATTCCTCACACTCCAGCCCTTGTTATACATCATAGAATCCCTAGAGTGCAGAAGGGGACCATTCGGCCCATCAAGTCTGCACTGATCACAATCCCACCCAGGCCCTATTCCGTGTAACCCCACACATTTACCCTGCTAGTCCCCCTGACATTCAGAAGCAATTTAGCATGGCCAATCCACCTAACCAGCACATCTTTGGACTGTGGGAGAAAACTGGAGCACCCAAAGGAAACTCACACAGATACGGGGAGAACATGCAAACTCCGCACAGACAGTGACCCAAGCCGGGAATTGAACCCGGGTCCTTGGCGCTGTGAGGCAGCAGTGTTAACCACTGTGCCACCGTGCTGCCAGGATGCATTGTATCCTGCAAGCTGCCGGAAATACAAAGTGATAAAGGGGTCATTGGAGCATCTGGGATCTCGGTGAAGAACCGGATCAAACTTCTGTCTCCTACACCAACGAGATTTAAAGGTGGAGAAAGAGAGAGGGGAATCTCAGAGAGGGATCAGGTTGAAATGGAGCCAACTTAGATAGAAAAATAGAAATATGCTCAAAGCAACATAGGGAATGATCTTACTGCCCGTTCCTGCCACTCTCCCACTGCAGCAAAGACAGAGAATTTGGTGACAAGCCAAATCTCTGTTTAGAACAGCAGGATGGGAAAATCCAGCTGGTTTGAACCATCAGAAAATTTTGGCAATGTGCTTTCTGCAAGGTTAAAAGTGCATGTAAGCTGGCTGCACATCACAATCTAACTAGAAAGTTTATTTATTATTTATTAACAACTGAATACATATTTTGGTTCCGTCTTCACAAAGTGAAGTTATTTACAGATAAATATTGGCTCACACACTAGAGTCATAGAGGTTTACAGCATGGAAACAGGTCCTTCAGCCCAACTTATCCATGCTGCCTTTTTTTTAAACCCCCTAAGCTAATCCCAATTGCCCGCATTTGGCCCATATCCCTCCATACTCATTGTACCCACGTAACTACCCAAATGCTTCTTAAAAGACAAAATAGTACCAGCTTCCACTACTATCTCTGGCAGCTTGTTCCAGACATTCACCACCCTCTGTGTGAAAAAAAATTGCCCCTCTGGACCCTTTTTTATCTCAACTCTCTCACCTTAAACCCAAGCCCTCTAGTTTTAGACTGGGAAAAGATGTTGCGTATTTAACTGGTCTATGCCACTCATTATTTTATAGACCTCTAGAAGATCACCCCTCAGCCTCCTACGCTCCAGGGAAAAAAGTTCCAATCTATCCAGCCTCTCCGTATAACAAAAACCAACAAGATCTGGAGTATCCTAATAAATCTTTTCTACACTCTTTCTAGGCCATTGAGTGTATTTCACTCAGAGATAAAAAGGTTCTTGATTAGTAAGGGGATCAAAGATTACAGGGAAAAGGCGGGAGATAAAGTTTGAGAAACTTATCAGCAATTATTGAATGGCGGAGCAGATCAACAGGTTGAAAAACCAATTTGGGTCTGATACCTTTGTGGTCTTATAGAAGCACTTTCAGGGTGATGGTGCAGACTCAATGGGCCGAATGGCTTCTTTCTGCACTGCAGGGATTCTATCAAGTGGTAATATTTCTGAAAATCACTTGACGGAGCCCAACACCCAGCTAGATGAATTTTTACACCAGGACAATGAACCGTGTTGGGAAGAAGCACGTCTGGAATCATTCAAAAAGAAATCTGGCAGAGGTTGATGTGATCAGAGAGGTGATCACATTACAATCCTGAGTTACCTCCAATAATAGCAGTGGATGCATCCTGTACAACATTGGCCGCAGTATTTGTCAGGTATAAAGAGATGAAAAATGAAGACCAATCTGTTACATATCATGGTCATTAACAGACACAGAGGAGAGATACTCAGTGATCGAGAAGGAAGCATTAGCAGCCACCTGAGCATGTGAGAAAATTGCTGAGTAAGCCTTAGACCTTGACATTACGATAGAAACAGACCGCAGAACGTTAGCCACACGGTTGAATTTGAAAGAGCTCGCAGCAATGCCATCGCCAGCTCAAAAGGTTTAAATGAAGATTGATGAGGCTGGATTCTCACGCGATATCTGTTCAAGGGAAAACAGCAGATGCATTGAAACAGAAAATGCAGAAAGATGTGATATTGCGTTTGTGGAGATATTCGAGCCGTTTGCTATAATGACGATCCATACACCGCTGGCAACGACACAAAACCGGAGTGAAATCGAAGAGGTTCAAAAATGAGAGAAGGGATGGAAACAGAGGAGGGAGGTCAGCATATAAACCACATTGAACCATCTTTAGATCGTGGGTGGAACTTTGCTTTTTTATCACAGGGTGCGGCAACGGGCAAAAAAAGCCGTTATTGAAGCCATCGGCACCAGAGACAGATTTCTCCGCCATATTGTGAAGAGCTCAGTGCGTAAATGTTGAAGGGGCGGGTAAAAGCAAATTACTGGGGATGCTGGAATCTGAAACCAAAAGGGAAAATGCTGGAAAATCACCGCAGGTCTGGCAGCTTTCCTTACAGATGCTGTCAGGCCGACTGAGATTTTCCAGTGTTTTCTCTTTCGGCAGAAGGAGCAGCTCCCAGAATGTCCTACCAGCCATTTTTAAAGGTTGGGGCACATTTATTGAAGGGCTACTCGGAGCATGAACATTGAAATGGAACCGTCCTGCCACGCAACCTCCCCATGGCAATGCCCCTTGCACTATTCAGGTACAGGCCAGTCAAGACCTCCCCTCCCCGTTGGCGATGCACTCACCTGAAGCTCCTCCAGAGGGTGTGCCCGCCAAGGGGGAGACAATCATACTTCACATGTTAGGATTGGATTAATTAATCTTGGAGTTGGGGGGGGGGGGGGGGGAGGGGGGGTGGTGTGTAGGTTGGGGGATGGCAGGGGGGATTAGAACCCTGAAAATGACATGCAGATTTTATTATATTGGGGTTCCTGGCATTGAACTCGCCGTTGGAGATTTTCTGCTGACGTAAAAATGCGACTTGGGCCTCTCGCATGATTTTCCGCTCGTATCACCAAACCCACCTGAGAACACCGGGGAGGGAAAATCTCGGCTCAGGTTCTGAGCAGCCAGCATCTCTATCAGAAAATTCTGTCATGACTTTGTGTTCAATTGCACTCTAAACTGTCAGAACATCGTTTGACATCAAACGGTAGAATTTGGAACAAGTTTTGATTGTAAAAATCATGCTCACTTGTCATCGCTGAGTGCTTTCAATTAACATCATGATTCTCCCACTCCAGGAGTCACTGAAGCACTCAGAAGCATTCCAAAACCTGTTCAATTTGAGGAAGAAATCCAAAGTGATCATTAGGTATCAAAGCGATCATGAATCTATCTGTGTAGCTTCCTACATGTTATGATGGGAAAACTGAACAAATCTTACTACTTTATTTCCAAATTTTTCCCAAAGAATTTTCCTAGCTCCTTCTACTTCATAGAATAGAATCATTGAATCCCTTCAGTGCAGACAGAGGCCATTCGGCCCATTGAGTCTGCACCAACAATAATCCCATCTCGGCCCTATCCCCATAATCCCACATATTCCCCTTGCTAGTCCCCTTGATGGGTAATTTAGTATGGCCAATCAATCTACCCTACACATCTTTTATCTGTGGAAAGAAACCGGAGCACCCTGAAGAAACCCACACAAACAGAGAACGGGAGAACTCCACAGACGGTGACCTGAGGCCAAAATTGAACCTCACCATTGTGCTAACCATTGTGCCATCGTGCCACTCTCATCTGGGCGTGTAGGAGGAAGCAAAAAGAAGAGAAGCCAGATTAAGGGTGTGTTCTCAGAATCTTATTTACAGCTGACAGTATCAGTACTGCAACCCAGCATAGTGGCACATGGCGCCAGGGACCTGGGTTCGATTCACAGCTTGGGTGACTGTCTGTGTGGAGTCTGCATGGGTTTCCTCCAGATGGTCTGGTTTTCTCCCACAGTCCAAAAGACATGCTGGTTAGGTGCATTGGCCGTGCTAAACTCCCCCTCAGTGTACCTGAACAGATGCCAGAATGTGACGTAGGGGATTTTCACAGTAACTTAATTGCAGTGTTAATGTAAGCCTACTTGTGACACTAATGAGTAAGCTTTAAATTAAACACAGTAACTTTAAACTAAACACAGCAAGGATATCCTCTCTCAATGGCCAGGATATAGCAGACTGACACAAATTGAAACACACCCTCTTGTGACCGGAAGCCTCCTCCAAAGCAGTCTAGGCCTTGGCAACAAGGGATCAAATCCCACTCCAGATGTTAAATTATGTAGGTTTACATTAACACTGCAATGAAGTTACTGTGAAAATCCCTTAGTTGCCTGGTTGGGTACACTGAGGGATAATTTCGCATGGCCTAACCAGCCCATCTTTCAGACTGTGGGAGGAAACCAGAGACCTGGAGGAAACCCACGCAGACACGGGGAGAATGTGCAGACTCCGCATAGGCAGTGACCCAAGCCGGGAATCGAACCCGGGTCTCTGGCACTTTGAGGCAGCAGCACTAACCACTGTGCCACCATGCCTCCCTCAGGACTTATACTGGAACATGAGCCCAAACCTTGTGGGCAAGTTGCTGGAGTGGGACTCGAACCTCTGATTTCTGAATTAGAGGTGAGCATGCAACCCCGCTGGATGACACGAGACACTTCTCAGATTCATATATGAAGGACCTGCCACAGCTTAAATCTATTTAAACACCTTCCTCACTGTCCTTTCCCCTGTTCAGTAAAACCCTCACAAGCTCATTATCCATCTCCTTCTCCTTTGCTTTCCTTGTCAGCCAGTTCTCCATCCTCTCAAGAATCTCCCTTTTGTTATCTCTCTTTTGTTTTGTCAGTCTCTGCGGAACCCCTTTGTTCAACCATCCTATGCCACTTGCCGCCGCGCTCTGAAATATCTTACAGTGCTTTAATCCTCTCAGATGTTTCTTTTGTGCTTGCATTAGCTCGTCTGAAACATACCTTCTGCCACCGATTCACAAATATCCCCCTCTTGCCATAATCCTCTTCGACACTTACGTAAAAGCCAAGTACCTATCCGGTTGCTGGGAGAGCTGGAGATAAAAACAGAAGATGCTCGAAACTCTCAGCAGGTCTGGCAGCCTCAGTGAGAAGAGAAGCGAAGTTCATGCTTCAGATCGATGACTCATTGTCACAGATATAAGGTGTACAGATTTCAAAGTTTATAAGCAAGTACAGGGCCCTCTGAAAAAAAATGAGAGCAGGAAGCGATCTGTAACGTTTGTTTCTTAATTCATTTAAAAAAATTTATTCTATTACAGTTCCAGATTAATCCTTTTTTCCCCAGGTGGAAGAGTCAATTACTAGGGGGCACAGGTTTAAGGTGCGAGGGGTAATTTTTAAAGGAGATGTGCGAGGCAGGTTTTTTATACAGAGGGTGGTGGGTGCCTGGAACTCGTTGCCAGGGGAGGTAGTGGAAGCAGATACGATAGTGACTTTCAAGGGCGTCTTGACAGTACATGAGTAGGATAGGAATAGAGGGATATGGGCCCCGGAAGGGTAGGGGGTTTTAGTTCAATCGGGGAGCATGGTCGGTGCAGGATTGGAGGGCCGAAGGGCCTGTTCCTGTGCTGTAATTCTCTTTTCTTTCTTTGACTCAAATATTTTCATTGCTCTCCATTACTTAAATGCTGCGTTCTCTGCTGCCTCTTATTACAATTATTTTTATATCTTATGTCTCACCTAGATACGATGGTGACTTTTAAGGATCGTCTGGACAAATACATGAATAGGATGGGAATGGAGAGATATGGTCCCCGGAAGGTTAGGGGGTTTTAATTCAGACACACAGCATGGTCAGTGCAGGCTTGGAGGGCCGAAGGGTCTGTTTCTTTGCTGTAATTTTGTTTGTTCTTTGATCTTTTAATCTTTTTCAAGATCTGCCTGAATTTTGGTCACTTTATCTGCCTCTGAGCATTGAACTTTAAACTCTGATGCCACTCGCATATTTCCAAACATGTCTTCCTCTCTTCTCCAGCTCTCTTTGTTCCCTTTCTTTCATGGTCTATTCAATTGTCTTCTTCTGGTTGGTTCAGCACAATCTATCAGTCTATAATCCCCTCAAAATTTCTGTCTCCCTCTTCCTGTCTAAATTCTCTTTATCCCTGACTGATGACAGATTTTTGAAGTTCTCATCCTTATGATCAAATCCACCCCCCACAGTCGCCACGCTGTTGGGGTACGGTGGCGGACCAGGTAGCATGGCCAATGCACCCCCAGCGCGTCTTTCAGACTGTGGGAGGTATCTGGAGGAAACCCATGCAGACATGGGGAGAAGGTCCGTACAGACAGTGATCCAATGTGGGAATCGAATCTGGCGCCCTGGTCAGCTGTGTTAACCAGCATGCCACCCTTCAGGAGAATTGTGGTCTTCGTTACATTGAAGGCGGTACGTAGGTGCCAGTTGTTGTTCGTTCACCAGGCTCAGGTTCATTATAGTGTGTGTGTGGCCATCTTTACAATCCAGGGCTGCAGACTCCACTTTTAGAGGACAGCGCGTTCTTGGTTACACGCTGCCTTTTAAACCTTTAAATCTTTACAAGCACTCCTTCTGGAGAGTAATCATGCATTTTTAGAAGATCAATGCTAATCCATGAAGGATGTGTCTGCGGGTGGATCATTACACTCACAACACGGTGCCTGTCATTATCATACATGCATCATTTAAACTGTGCTGATAAAATACAAAAATATTGCATCCTGCAGGCTGTGTTAGAGGCACTAACTGAGCTCCCAATTAAAAAGTAAATGGCAATATAGCATTTAGCAATTATCTTGTTCCCATTTATCATTCGTTCTATATGTAGATCTAACTCTTTTGGAGAGAGATGGCGATGATAGCCTTTTTGCTGCTAAAGTTATTTTTCTCTGCTCCAGATAGCATCTATCTGGTGGAAGCCAGATCTTATTTACAGGTATTTCAAGAAGGTCTGACTCAAAACTCTTTCCAATTGCAGTTCCTCCTGATAGAAGAATGAGGGGTGACATTCACCGCAAGCAACTCAGAGCTTCTGAAAGAGTGGGGGGGGGGAAAGGAAAAAAAAGACCCTGCAGATCACAGATGAGTTTTAGAGATGTGAGGATTTATGTACGTCACTAAATTAGCTTGGCAAAGGCTCCAACTCTACGGCAGCAGATGGTGGTGCACTCAATGGGAAAATCCATAATTTAAACCACAATGTTTTGAATGAATATTTCATGCTGTAAAGCTTTGTGAGACGACAATAATAAATTCAAAAGGTGCGCAATCAGACTCTCCAGGACTGCTTATCTTCTGCCTTGGTCTCGAACTGGAATCGGAGTCCCATGTGTACCATTTTAAACAGGGCATGTGTTTCCTCAGATCCAGGATCATTATTCTGGTTTCCCAGTGGGGGGTTAGTATTTTACATACTGATGCACATCATGTTGTCAGCAAACATTAGCACTGCACAAATAAACATCAGTGTCATTGGGGAAAATGACAGGCAGGCAATGCCATCCACTGTCTGCTCGTCCCGATTCAGCTCTAAGCAGAGAGTTATAGAATGTACGGCATGGAGACTGGCCCTTCGGCCCAAACTGGTCGATTCCGACTAAAAAGCCCATCTCAATAAGCTAACCCCATTTCCTAGAATCCCTACAGTGCAGAAGGAGGCCATTTGGCCCATCGAGTCTGCTCCGACCACAATCCCACCCAGGCCCTATCCTTGTAACCTCACATATTCACCCTGCTAATTGCCCAGATACCGAGGGGCAATTTAGCACGTGTGAGAGGAAACCGGAGCACCTGGAGGAAGCACATGTAGGATGTGCAAATTCCAGATAGACAGTGACCCGAGGCCAGAATTGAACCTGGGTCCCTGGTGCTGTGAAGCAGCAGTGCTAACCACTATGCCGCTGTGACACTTGCATTTGGCCCACCTCCTTCTAAACCTTTCCTATCCATGTATCTGTCCAAATACCTTTTAAATGTTGTCAATGTCCCTGCCTCAGCCTGTTCCTCCGGCAGCTCATTTCACATACGTACCACCCTCTCTCTAAAAACATTGCTCCTCAGGTTCCCATTAATCCTTTCTCTTCTTAACGTAAACTTATGCCCTCTTGTTCTTGATTCCCCAACCCTGGGGAAAAGACTGAGTGCATTCACCTTGTCCATGCCTCTCATGATCTTATACACGTCTACAAGATCACCCCTCAGTCTCCAAAAATAAAACTCTTAGCCTGTGCAATCCCTCTTTTTGACTCATTCCCTTGAGTCTGGGCAACATTCTTGTCAATCTGTCATAGAAGCTTAGAAAATGGGTCTCAAGAAATGGATTGCATTCACATAGCATCTGTTGTGACCTCAGGACATCCCAAAACAACCTTTACAGCTAACAAAGCACTTCTGAAAGTGGTCACCGCTGTAATGTGGGAATCGCGAGAGCCATTTTGTGCACAGCAAGATTAAACAAGCAGGGATGAGATATTGGTCAGAATAAGACCAATATCTTTTTGAGGTGCAGTTATTGGGTGGGATCTCCAGCCTGCACTCTCCATCCATGAGATCACCAGTCGGATGCTCAAGATCCGGAGAACCCCAGAAATCGTGGATCTCGCCGGCAAGGTTACGATATCCAATTTTCATTGCCCTCTGCTGCTGAGCTTCATGCCCATAATGGATGAGAACCTGATTTCCATACACATTAATAAATTTAAATAGAATTAAATGTCCTCCTCACCAGATTCCCACCCCCACGAGCTTTCCATACCTTGCTGATGCAACGTCATGTCGGCGAGCTTTGCAACAGGTTCACCCAGATGTGAACCTGTTGAGGGGATCCCACCAATGGCATAAAGGTGAATACAGCCCTGGGGGGGGAGAGGGACATGTCCAGCTAGTGAGCTGGCAATGCCCCTGGCACTGCACCCTGGCACTAGTTGACGGCCAACATGGCAATGCCAAACTGTGCCAGTGTTGGGTGGGCCTTGGGAGAAGCCTCATGTGGGGGAGGGGGGGGGGCTCAACAATTTGTGACTGGGGCTGCAGCAGACACAGAGTGGGGTGGGGGTGCTGATGGTATGGGGGGGGTGGAGGACGGGGGATGATGGGGGTGGGAGAAGGAATGCCAGGGGTGATTGTGGGGGAGGGGGGGTAGAAGCAGGGGATGTCATAGCTGGTGGTGGGGGGGAAGGGGGGATGCCAGAGATGATTGGGGGGGGGGCATGGGAAGGCAGGAATGTTGGGGATATTGGAGGGTGGGAGAAGGGGGGAGATGCTGGGGGTGATGGGGTTTGGGGACAAAGGCTACAGATATCTGATGGAAGTGGGGGGAGAGTTATATTTGTTTCTGTGATTGGGGCACCCTTTAAAAACACAACCCATCACAGTGGAGCTGGTTTTCAACTCTAAGAGACCCCGCCTCACCAGGCTGATGGTGCAAACCATGGCCACTCTTTTTTTTCTGTAGTTATCGGGACAAGCTCTGGAGAGGAAACAGGCCAGTGAAGCTGGAGAGTTCCATGCCAGCTTTCTCACCAGGACTGATACTCTGATTCCACTCATTTTGTCGGAAGAAGTCAAATTCAGCAACCAATGTCCCACAAACAATGAATATCATAGCGAATGGAATACTTTCATCCATCTTTATATTCATTCCTAACCTCAATTTGTACTGTTTTCAATGCTGGTGTTTAAGAGCCACCCTTCTAGACTTGCCAACTGTGATTAAATTTATTCCTGGAGGTTCCACCATATGACTCGCTATTGACACACAGCAAACCTAACTTTGAGGCGCAGTGGCTGCCAATACCAAATGGGTGATCCTCCGCTATAGACCCATCTCAAATATTTTTATAACTAATTAACAGGAGTGTCCAATGAACATGAAGAATATATGCCATTCATTTTGACTCCAATTCCAAATCTCTTCCTGCGCTTATTGGCACACCAAGACAGACTTTCATCTGTTTCAATAGCTAGTTATTCTCAGAAGAAGTCACTAGTCTGTTGCCAGAGGCTTATAGCTTGAGACGCACCACTCCACATCAAGCATGTGGAGTGGCCAGGAGTCTCTCCTTCTTTTATAGCCAACCATTGACGCGTTAGAAGGATTTGCAGGTTAACACTCTCAACCTGTTTGATCATGTTATGAGCGCACTTTCCTTGGCTGTCAGATCCTGGGGTGGGACTTGAACCTGGAGTTCCTGATTCAGAGACAGGAAAGCCACCCACTGCACCACAATACCTCCCATTCATCTCGATGCACTCAATAAATTTTCGTCAAGGCTTGCTCACAGTATCAGGACTCAATAGAGAGAGTGGTGATGAAATAGGCTAACGCTGAATTAGTTATTTCTTGATGCCAACAGTTAGAGGGCTTAAGTGGAGACTGTCCCAATCCCCAGGTTCATAATTAGTAAATATGTACAAACACACATGAACAAATCAAGTTATTGCAATGCCAAGTGTGTCCAAATACATTAAAAATAATCAACATTGTAAATCATCATGGACACGTTTACAATTCACAGCTTTAAATAGGGTCACCATGAATAATTTATTCACTCTAAAATTCACCCCCAAACTATTAAAATTAGCAAGTTGAAGCAGGAATGATGAATGGAATACTTTCATCCATCTTTATATTCATTCCTAACCTCAGCTTGTACTGTTTATATTGGAAGAATGTTATTAAATTAGAAAGGGTGCAAAAAAGATTTACAAGGGAGTTACTGGGACTGGAAGGTTCGAATTATAAGGAGACGCTGGATAGGCCGAGACAATTTTCCCTGGAGCGTAGGGGGTGACCTTATAGAGGTTTATAAAATAACGAGGGGCATAGAAAAGGTGAATAGCCAAGGTCTTTTCCCCAGGGTAGGGGAGTCCAAAACTAGAGGGCATAGGCTTAAGGTGAGAGGGGGGAGATTATAAAGGCAGCTGAGGGGCAACTTTTTCACACAGAGGGTGAATATGGAATGAGATGCCAGAAGAGTTGATGGAGGCGGGTACAATTACAACATTTAAAATACGTTTGGACAGGAACGTGGATAGGAAAGGTTTGGCGGGATATGGGCCAAAAGCAGGCAAATGGGATTAGTTCAGTTTAGGAAACATAGTTTGCCTTGATGAGTTGGGCCCAAGGATCTGTTACTGTGCTGTATATCTCTATGATTGCAATCTCTACGATTATAGAGATATTGGAGGGTTTTACAAGGAGTTAAGGATTTGAGCTAATTCATTACTTTTTTTAAGGAACCAGTAATGACAAGATCTGTCAAAAGGCCCCTTTCTCTGCTGTATAATCCTCTGAATCTAAGATATATTGCCTTTGGAGAGAATACAGTGAAGATTCACCGGAAGCATAGTTGGACTTTGTAAGTGTCTGACGTCAGTGATCCTTTGAGAAACAATTTTTTTAATAGAGCAGGATTTCTGCAGCTCATAGCTTCAGTACTTTCATGCCCACAGCCTTTGGTGATGTCATTGTTGGGAGGAGAGAAAAAAACCTGTAGGCAGGTCAGGTGACAGGGATTACTTTTAGTTTTGCTTTGGCTGCAGTGTCAGAAGCGTAGCTGAAAGAAGTCTCTCTCTCTCTGATTTTATTTTGAAAGTTTTACTAGTTAGCTGAAAGCACAGCTTATTGCCATCCTGCAGGAAAGAGCCTGTGTTTTGGTAATTTTGGGAAGCTGAAAACGAGAAGCTGCTCTGAGTTTTCAAGATCATTTGAAATCAACATTCAACCCAGGAACTGGATTCCAGTATCATGTGAGCTTTAGCCTGTGCAGTGAAAAATCTATTTAAAAGGTTTTGTTTATTGGATATTGGTTTTGATTGGAACTCTGATATATAGTAAGAAGTCATGTGATGAAGGAGCAGCGCTCCAAATGCTGATAATTGCAAATGAATCTGTTGGACTTTATTCTGGTGTTGTGAGACTTCCTACTCACAAGTCTCCCAGTCCAATGCCAGCATCTCCACATTGATATATTGGTTAAGGGTTATACATTATAGTGATGTTTTGTTTCTTGTTTATAATTGGTAAAAGTTCTCGCTGATGTTATTACCATATATGTTAACTATATTCTTAAATAAACTTTATTTGATGAAAGCTCCCTAGTGGGTCATTCGAATCACACCTGAAGTGAAACATCTTATGCTTATCCTAGCCAAATTCAACATGAAAACTTATGATTCAGACGGGCTTCATAAAATGCCGTGGAGTTTCTAACCTGCACCATAACATGTATTTAACTGATTGTGGACATGCTGGTTTGTACTCTCTTAACTTTAGAAAGTTGAGAGGTGATATCTTTAAAATTATAAATAAGGTTTGATAGGATAGATAAAAAGGACATATTTCTTCAGATGGTGGTCTTCGGATCAAAGAGGGAATAGCTTTAAAATTAGAACTAAGCACTTCAGGAGTGAAATTGAAAGCATTTCTTCACACAGAGGCAAGTGAAAGCCTAATTCTTTCCCCCCCCCCAAAGGCCTGTGAAAGCTGGGTCAATTAACAACTCCAAGACTAAGATTGATACATTTTTGTTAGATTGAGGTTATCATGGGATATGGAGCAGTGGCTGGTAAATAGAGTTGAGATACAAATCAGTCATCATCGAATTTAGGTGAGTAGTAGAGAATGTGCAATAGATGAATGGCCCACCCCTGTTCCAAAGAAGCTCCCCACTCCAATTAATTTACTGCAGTCTCAGCCTTGCTCCTATATGCAGAGCATAAAATTTAATGTGAGCCCATCACAAACTGACGCTGAGTTGACAGTTTCATTTCGAAAGGATTTGAGGTGTGTCTGGATGCTTCTTCTGAGGGCCAGGCACAGGTGAACAGTGAGAACAGCAAAAGCACGAGTATTTCCTGTTTATCTTAGAACATAAGAACATAAGAAATAGGAGCAGGAGTCGGCCATCTAGCCCTTCGAGCCTGCCCCACCATTCAATAAGATCATGGCTGATCTGAAGTGGATCAGTTCCACTTTCCTGCTTTCTCCCCATAATCCTTAATTCCCCTGTCCATCAAAAACCTATTTACCTGTGACTTAAATATATCTAGCGAGGTAGCCTCCACCACTTCAATGGGCAGAGAATTCCAGAGATTCACCGCCCTTTGAGTGAAGAAGCTCCTCCTCAACTCCGATCTAAACTGCCCCCCACCTTATCTTGAGGCTGTGCCCTCTAGTCCTGCTGTCCTTTCTGAGCAGGAAGAATCTCTTTGCCTCTACCCTATCCATCCCTTTCATTATCTTATATGTCTCTATAAGATCCCCCCTCATCCTTCTAAACTCCAACAAGTACAGACTCAGTCTATTTAGTCTCTCTTCATAGTCCAACCCCCTCATCTCCGGTATCAGCCTAGTGAACCTTAACCTTACTTAAATTTATCTTACTTGAATAACCTGGGGAGTCTTATCATTATTTTTTAAAACAACGTTCATTAGAAATGTCTGTTAAGTATTATTAGGGTTTATCAGTATCATTAAGGCCTATTTACATTGCTAAGGGTTATTACTTCTAATGAGGTTTATTTGGAATGTTTATTAGCAGTATCAAGGTTATTAACTAGTAGGTGAAGGAATGGCAGGGCTGCTTCGACTGTAAGGGTGCATATCCTGTACTGTGTGGGAACTCCAGAACACTATCATAGTTTTGAATAACCATTTGTGCAAGAAGTGCAGCCATGAGGTTGAGAGTCTCACGGATAGTATGTTTATTGATGTGGTCACCTCAGAGCTTAAAAGCATGAAGGGTGAAAGGAAATCAGTGACCACCAGACAGGCAGGTGGTACAAGAAATAGTCAGGTGGTTCAGGAGTCCCCTGAGTGCATCTCACTTTTCAGCCAGTATTCTGCTCTGAATTCTGATGCAAATTATGCTTCAGCTGGGGAATGCAACCAGAAACAAGTCCATGGTACACAGATGGCTCAGTGTAAAGGAGGAATGGAGGGTGGGGGTTCAAGGAAGACTGGAAAGGCAATAGCAACAGGTGATTTCATAGTCTGGGCAGTAGACAAGCATTTTTGTAGCCAGGGGTGTGTGTCCAGAGAGGTGTGATGCCTCCCTGGGGTCGGGATCAAGGTTGTCATTGAACATTTGGAGAATACCCTGAGAGGGCATAAATTTAGGGAAAATTTGAGGTAGAAAAACTTTTTTACTTTAAAAATCTACAGTCCAAAATCTTAATGCATTATTGTGTCTGAGCTTTGAGGTAAACATAACTTGAATTAATGAATCAAGTAGAACTTATTAAGCAAGATTTTACAAATACCAAACAAAAACAATGAAGACAACATGGAAGTTTTTTTTATTCCTGAATGTTCTAGGTTTACTTGAGTGTTGCCAGCACAGGACACGCCTTTCTTCTCCAGTTTCTGGAGTGATGATACACTCAACTGCATTTTTTTATTCATTTATGGTACATGGGCATTGCTGGCTGACCAGCATTTATTGCCCATTCCTAGTTGCCCTTGGAGGGCAGTTAAGAGTCAACAACATTGCTGTGGCTCTGGAGTCACATGTAGGCCAGACCAGGTAAGGACAGAAGATTTCCTTCTCTAAAGAATATTAGTGGACCAGATGGGTTTTTCTGACAATCGACATTGGTTTTGTGGTCATCAGTAGATTCTTAATTCCAGATATTTCTTATTGAATTCAAATTTCACCGTCTGCCGTGGTGGGATTCGAATCTGTGTCCCCAGAACATTAGCTGAGTGTCTGGATTAATAGTCTAATGATAATACCACTAGGCCATTGTCTCCCTACAATTAGGGTGGTGCGGTGGCACAGTGGTTAGCACTGCTGCCTCCCAGCTCCAGGAGCCTGGGTTCAATTCCGGCCTTGGGTCACTGTGTGTGTGGTTTTTGCATGTTCTCTCCGCGTCTGCATAGGTTTCCTCCGGGTGCTCCGGTTTCCTCCCACAGTCCAAAGATGCACGGGTTAGGTGGATTGGCCATGCTAAATTGCCCCTTAGTGTCCTGGGATGTGTAGGTTAGAGGGATTAGCGAGGTAAATATGTGAGGTCACGGGGATAGGGCCTAGGTGGGATTGATGTCAGTGCAGACTCGAAGGGCCGAATGAGCTCCTTCTGCACTTAGGGATTCTACGATTCTAATTGCAAACCAGTGCATCTCTGTTTGATTCACGTGATGTGCATTGACGTCATCAGAGGAAATCGTGGGTTTTACCCTTTCTTTCATCCTGGACTGTTATGATGTGGAGATGCTGGCATTGGACTAGGGTGGGCACAGTTAGAAGTCTCATAACACCAGCTTAAAGTCCAACAGGTTTATTTGGAATCGTGAGCTTTTGGAGTACTGCTCCTTCATGAGGTGAAGTAGGAGCAGTGCTCCGTACGCTCGTGATTCCAGATAAACCTGTTGGACTTTAATCTGCTGTTGTAAGACTTCTTACTATCCTGGGCTGTGAGCAAGTAACACCTAACTAATGAACTCAACTAACTGGTTAAGTAACCCACCGTGTGGCAACCTTCTCATCCTTTTATCTTGCAATACAAGTAAGCTGACTGCATTAATATACAACACATACAGTTTTGGGCGCCGCACCTGCGCAAAGATATTTTGGCCTTGGAGGGAGTGCAGAGGAGGTTTACTAGGCTGATACCAGAGTTGAGGGGGTTGAGCTATGAGGAGAGGCTGAATAAACTGGGCTTGTACTCGTTGGAGTTTAGAAGAATGAGGGGAGATCTCATTGAGACGTATAAGATGATGAATGGGATGGATAGGATAGAGGTGGAGAGACTCTTCCCGCTCAAAAAAGACAGTAGGTCTAGGGGGCACAGCCTCAAGATAAAAGGGGGGTGGTTTAGAACGGAGTTGAGGAGGAACTTCTTCACTCAAAGGGTGGTGAATCTCTGGAATTCTCTGCCTGTTGAAGTGGTGGAGGCTGCCTTGCTAAATATTTTTAAGACGCGGGTTGATGGGTTTTTGATAAGCGAGGGGATTAAGGGTTATGGGGAGAGGGCGGGAAAGTGGAACTGAGCCACGACAGATCAGCCATGATCTTATTGAATGGCGGGGCAGGCTCGAAGGGCCAGATGGCCTACTCCTGCTCCTATTTCTTATGTTCTTATGTTCTTATGTTGTTGTATCCTACAGTTGTGGTTAACTTTGTAACTTAATAATGAAAGCAAAATACCACGGATGCTGGTAATCTGGAATAAAAACAGGAAGTGAAGGGTCACCCTGACTCAAAATATTGGTTCTATGCTCTCTCCACAGATGCTTTCAGACATGCTGAGATTTTCCAGCAGTTTCTATTTTGTTTCAGATTCCAGCATCTCCCTCAACTGTAAGTTGGCACGCTAGCAGAAATGATGTGGAGATGCCAGCATTGGACTGGGTTAAACACAATATGAAGTCTCACAACACCAGGTTAAATTCCAACAGGTTTACTTGGTAGCAAATGCCACTAGCTTTCCAGGCTTTTCCCCTTTGTGACCCGACAAATAAACTACCAAATAAACCTGTTGGACTTTAACCTGGTGTTGTGAGACTTCTTACCGTCTCTAGCAGAAACTCAGATTGAAGTGTTTAACAAATGGTCAAGAAAAAGATCTATAAATATTATTTCAGAGCAACTTAAAATCATAAACATTCCAGGGAGACAGTGCAGAAGAGATTCATGAGATTGGCTCCAGGGGTGAGGAACTTCAGTTATGAAGATAGATTTGAGGAATTGTGAGTGTCCCTAAGAGAAAAGAAAGCTGAGAAGAGATTTGATAGAGGTGGTCAAAGTCATGAGAGGTCTGGACAGATAAGAACAAAGAACAAAATTAGCCCGGGAAACAGGCCCTTCGGCCCAACGAGACCGCACCGCCATCTCAACACCACCAGTCCCCCTCTCCACCCACGACCCCTGTCTAATGTTTTATGGCCATCCAGATTGAGGGAAACTGATTTAGGGACAATTTATTCCTGCCAATCAGCCTAACAGCACATCTTTGGGGTGTGGGAGGAAGCCGGAGCACCCGGAGAAAACCCACGCAAGCACGGGGAGAATGCGCAAACTCCCACAGACACCGGCCCAAATCCATGTGTCTGCACAGCAATCAGCGATAGTCACTGAGCTGTCGTCTTGCCCAGTATCTGGTCCAGTTTAGGCACACACTAACGACATGAAGCACGAGGCCAATCCTGAACAACCAAGAGCAGCCCCAGTACGACCCATTACGTGTATGCCCCTCGTTGGACACGAGGTGGACTGACTTAAAACCTGTGAATGAAAAGAGAAAAACGTTATTATCATACCATACCCATTTACATTACCAGGGACGTCCCAATGCTAATGACCCTTATTTAAAACAATCTCCTACATCCACCCATCTCTAACCCAGTCATGTGCCTGTCTAAGTTACTCCAGATTAGCTGGAAAGAAACTGGGATAGGATTAGGGTACAGATTTTAAAGTAATTGGTAAAAGAAGCAAAAGCAACATGCTGAGAAACATTTTCGTGCATCAAAACCTGTTGTTGTGAGACTTCTTACTGTGCCCACCCAGCCCAGCACCAGCATCTCCAACTTGTTGAATATGGAAGCAGAGAAGTTATCTTTCAGTTGTAAAGGTGAGACCATATCTGGAGTACTGTGTACAGTGCTGGTCTGCTTATTTAAGGAAAGACGTCAATGCACTGGAAGTAATTCAGAGAAAACTGATACCTGGAGTGGGTGAGTTGTCTTATGAAGTTTATTTATTAGTCGCAGGTAGACTTACATTAACACAATGAAGTGACTGTGAAACTACCCTGGTCACCACACTCCGAACGTCTGTTCAGGTACGCTGAGGGAGAAATTAGCATGGCTAATGCACCTAACTAGCATGTCTTTCAGACTATGAGAGGAAACCGGTGCACCCGGAGGAAACCCATGCAGATACGGGAAGAATGTGCAGACTCTGCACAGACAGTGACCGGGGTCTGGGAAGCGAACCCTGGAGGTGTGAGGCAGCTGTGCCACGGTTGGAGAAGATATGCTTGTATACGCTGGAGATTAGAAGAGCAAGGGGCAACTTCATTGAAATTATGAAATCCTGAAGGGTCTTTGCAGAGTGGATGTAGAAGTTATGTTCCTTCTCGTGGGAGAATCTAGAACGAGGGGGCCACTGTTTAAAAATAAGGGGCCATCCATTTAAAAAGAAAATAGGAGAATTTATTTATTTCGAGGGGAGTGAAATTTTGAAACTCTTTCTGAAAAGGAAGCAGAATCTTTGAATATTTGTAAGGCAGACGTACAAAGAACAAAGAAAATTGCAGCACAGAAGCGGGCCCTCCAAGGCAGCACCGATCATATTGCCTGACTGAACTCGGTTGCCTCTATCCTTCTGGTAATATATCCTTCTATCCCTGGCCTATCCATGTATTTGTCACGGTTCCCCTTTAAAAGATGGATAGATGCTTGATAAGCAAGGGAATGAAACATTATTTGGGGTAGAAGGAAAGATGGAGTTGAGGTTAAAATCAGATCCCCGACGCACCCCGGACATTCTCTGTGCCACCTTCTTCCGTTGGGGAAAAGATACAAAAATCTGAGGTCACGTACCAACCGACTCAAGAACAGCTTCTTCCCTGCTGCCGCCAGACTTTTGAATGAACCTATCTTGCATTAGGTTAATTTTTCTCTATACTCGAGCTGTGGTTGTAACACTACATTCTGCACCCTCGTTTCCTTCTCTATGAGTGGTATGCTTTGTCTTTATTGCGCACAAGAAGCAATACTTTTCACTGTATACTAATACATGTGATAATAATAAATCAAACCAAATCAAATGATCTTATGGAACGATGGAGCAGTCTCGAGGGGCCAAATGGCCTACTCCTGCAGCTAATTTGTGACCTCCCTAGTTGCTAGGCAGAAGGCCCTCAGCTACACATGTCTTCATCTGAAGTGTACAAGGATGAGTTTTGTATAAACCCAATATTAGACAGAGCCGGAGTTACTCAGTAATATTATTGAATGCTAAATGTGGAATCATGTCCAATTTACAACCATTTACAATCCTAATTCAAAGGCTGGAATCGCCGCTGGAACTAAGAGGTGTTTTAAAGGTTTCAAGTCGGGTCACTGATGAGGAGTGAAGCTGGCAAATGAAAGAGTAATGTTTCCAACAGTGTTGGTTTAGTGGATAAAAAGTTCAAATCAGGGGCTTGGAACAGAGCAATTGGTCTTCCAATAGCCAGGACTGACTCAAAATGTAATTTATTCCCTGGAGAGATATTGTAGAGTTGATAGGAAAATGAAACTGATTGAATTTCCTCCCTGAGCTTTTGTTTACTGAGTCTAGATGGAGTTATTCTGAAGGATTCGAAAGCAAAAGGCAAGTTCAGGAGGTCCAGCAGTCTCTGTGGAGAAAGGGAATGGAGTTAATGTCTGGAATTTTACCGGCAGGCCCATCCCGATTCTGGAGATGGGCGCCGCTCGGAGAACGGTATTCTCCATTGGCCACGGGCAGGATAGTACGAAGCTTGGGTGGATGTGCCGGTAAAGTTCCGTCCAATGTTTCAAGTCTGTGTGACTCTTCCTCAGAGCTAAAGAGAGGGAGAAAATGTGATGGATTATATACTGTGTGTGAGCAGGTGGAGCGGCTGGAACAGAAGGCCAGTGATTGGTGGGAGCCCGGAAAGATTTCAATAAAGATGTGTGGCTCACGAGACAGAGGAAACATTCATGGCAAGAGAAGGTGCTAAGGGTTACATAAAGGTAAAATATCAAAAAGTGTTAATGGGGAATGAAGGTCTGTGCTCAGTGAGAGCAGAACAAGTTTGCTGATGACACCACCACAGGGGGTCGGATCTCAAACAATGGCGAATGAGATAGAGAATCTGGTGAACTGGTGCGATGGCAATAATCTCTCCCCCAATGTCAACAAAACAGAGGAAATTGTAGTCAACTTCAGGAAGTGTAAAGGAAAACATGCCCCTGTTCTACATCAGTGGGGACAAAATAGAAATGGTCGAGAGCTTCACATTTTTAGGAGTCTCGATCACCAACAACCTGTCCTGGTCCCCCCATGCCAACATTATAGTTAAGAAAACCCACCACTCCTCTATTTTCTTAGAAGGCTAAGGAAATTTGGCATGTCAGCTACGGCTCTCACCACTTTTATAGATGCACCTGAGAAAGCATTCTTTCTGGTTGTATGGTATGTACAGCTTGGTATGGGCTCCTGCTTTGAGCAAGACTGAAAGAAACTACAAAAGGTTGTGAATGTAGCCCAATCCATCACGTAAACCAGCCTCCCATCCATCGACTCTATCTACACTTCCTGCTGTCTCGGAAAAGCAGCCAGCATAAACAAGGACCCCACGCACTCTGAACATTCTCTCTTCCACCTTCTTTTGTTGGGAGAAAGATAAAGAAGTCTGAGGTCACATATGTTCCTTCAGTTTGTGTTGGGCTTCATTGGAGCATTGCAGCAGGCCAAGGATGGACATGTGGGTGTGAGTGCAAGGTGCTGAGTTAAGATGATGTGCAACAGGAAGGTTGGAGTCATGCTTACGGACTGAGCAAAGATGTTCGACAAAGCAGTCACCCAGTCTGTGTTTAGTCTCCCCATTGGGATCAGTGAATGCATTGGACCAAATTGAAGGATGTGCAAGTGAAAGGTTGCTTCACCTGGAAGGAGTGGCATTGAACGGTGAGGAGAGAGGAGGTAAAAGGGCAGATATTATATCTTCTGCCATTCCAAGAGAAGATATTGTGGCAAGGGGATGTGGGGTTGGGGATGGGGTGAGGACCAGGGTGTCACATATGGAGTTATCCCTGCAGAATTCTGGTGGGGTTGGGTGAGGGGAAGATGTTTTGTGGTGGCATTGAGCTGGAGTTGGTGGAAATGGGGTGGCATAGTGATGCAGTGAATAGCACTGTTGTGTTACAATGCCAGGGACTTGTGTTCAACACAAGCCTTGGATGACTATCTGTGTGGAGTTTGCACGTTCTCCCTGTGACTGCTTAAGTTCCCTCCAGGGAACTCCAGTTTCCTACCAAAGTCCACACATGTGGACATAGGTGGATTAGCCATGCTAAATTGCCCCTTACTGTCAAAGATGTGTAGGTTAGGTTGATTGGTCATGGTAAATGTGTGGGGTTACGGGAATAGGGCAGACGGGAAGATCTAGGTGGGATGCTCTTTCAGAGAGTTGGTGCAGACTCGATGGGATGAATGGCCTCTCTCTGTGGATTCTATGGTTCCTTTGAAGGTGGAGACTAGTGCGGTGGAAAGTGAGGTCATGGGAGGGAAGGGAAGGAGTGAGATCAGAGGTGGGGGAAACGGGTCCAACCTGGTTGAATGCCCTGTCACAGAGGAATCCTCGGTTGAGGAAAAAGGCGGACATATCAGAGGCACCATTTGCGAAGGTGGCATCATCAGAAAAGTTGCAGCTGAGGAGAACAGGCAAAAAGGGAAAGGAGGTGTTGCTGTGCTGGTAACAAGGGATGGGATCAGCACATTAGCAAGGGAGGACCTCAGGTGGAACCTGCCTGGGTGGAGCAGACATTGGTAGGAGGTGATAATCGGCTCTGAAACAGTAATCGTAGTGATGGGCATGGTTTTAATCAGGAGATTAGAGAAACATGTAGTGTGGGTAATGGAGTAATGATGGGTGACTTCAATTTGCATATAGACTGGATAAACATAATGAGTGCTAATGCTGCGGAATACGAGTTTCTGGAGTGTGTTAGGGGTGGTTTCTGCAGCAGTATGTTGAAGAACTGGAAGGAGAACAGGCTATTTTAGATCTAGTATTCTGTAATGGAAAAGGGCTCGTTCATAATCTGACTGTAAAAGAAACTTTCGGGAGGAGTTCATAGAATCAGTGCGGTGCTGAAGGAGCCCATTCAGTCCATCGAGTCTGCACCCGCCTCTCCGACAGAGTCACGCCCCATAGCAACTGGTTGAGGCGGCTCACTCTCACTTCACAGAAGGCTGCAGAGAAGGAGACTTTAACGTATCTGCCCAGGCTGCTGCCTGTAAACCCCCGTTCCAGAGGCTTACTTTCTTTATCAAAGATGAACATTCAACTGTTGCTCGGAATGAAGCCTTCATGAGTGCAGTTCGCACAAAAGAAAGCAGGACAATTTTGTTAACACAAGTAAAATAGTGGGCTTTTCTCTTTCTCTTCTAATGTACATTCAGACTGGCTCAATTGCATTTCAGACATCTATCAGAAAATAGTCTTTCACCATTGCCTCAGTGGTATAATCTACTCAACATTAGTCTTATATGAAATGGCCCAAGTAGTTCAATTCTTACCAGTAAAGTTCACTCAGATGATTCATTCATTTACCCTTCGTCCACACTTGGCTGCCTCTGAGTGCAGACAGTAGGTACATTAAGTCCCTTTTGCCTGTAATAATGCATCAATTACACACTCTTCACTTTCCTATCCAACATTTTGCTGTATTTTCAATGAGAGCTACAGTATTGTCAAGGAAGGAGGAACAAGTTGCCTGCAGTCGTCTCTTTAATAGTACCATAAAGTATATTAGATTTGCTGCGTGTTGCTGCAGAGTTCCCCTCTGGGAGGGATTGATCCTGTCTGAAAATAAATAAGATAATAACACTTTCAATCCAGCTTCACTCCCCGCTTTGTCTGACCTGGGTTTCTGTTTTAAGCATTTTTCTACTTGTTAATCAGATGCCAGGATCATGGGTAAATGCTTTGATTGGTTTTGTCAATAGCCTTGCTCTGTCTGTATTCTGCAACTCTTCATTAAAGAGAAGGCCTACAATGCAGAAGGAGGTCATTCAGCCCATTGTTCCTCTGAGACAGCAATCCACTCCGTACATCAGTGTTCCTTCGCAGTCGCCATGTCAAAATCCTGGAATTCCCTCTCTAATGGCGTTGTGGGTCAACCCACAGCACGTGGACTGCAGCGATTCAAGAAGGCAGCTCACCGCCACCTTCTCAAGGGCAACTAGGTACACCGTTCTTTCCCCCACTGGTGTCCCAGTGCGATAAATGCTGGCCAGCTAGTGACGCCTATGTCTCACGAATGAATAAAAAAGACTCCCCCACTCTTCCATCATAATCCTGCAAACTTTGCCCCATCAAGTAACCATCTGTAATACATTGAGGGCAGCTTGATGCGGTTAGAATAAACAAAGGTTCTATTGTCAACAATGAAGAATTATATATATATTCATTAAAAGGTCCAATTGAATAAACTGCATGACTGTACAACATTCCTCCCTGTCTCCAACTAAGGGACCTGCCTCGGGTCAGAGTTTGCACCCTCCTGCTGGTTGGCTCAGTTTCCCGCCTTGACAATCCTAGGGACCAACCCGATCACACGGTCCTTAAGTGAAGGCCACACTGCTACACCATCCCTCTTCAACATTGCTGCCAGAGAGTGATTGGGGTGGCACAGTGCTCAGCCTCACAGCGCCAGGGACCCAGGTTCGATTCTGGCCTTGGTTGACTGTCTGTGTGGAGTTTGCGTGTTCTCCTCGTATCTCCGTGGGTTTCCTCCAGTGCTCCAGCTTTCTCCCACTGTCCAAAGATGTGCGGGTTAGGTAGATTGTTCATGCTAAATTGCCCCTTAGTGTTGCAGGATGAGTAGATTGGGGGTTAGCAGGGTAAATATATGGGGCTAAAGGGTTAGGTAGGATGCTCTGTTGGAGAGTCAGTGCAGGATCAATGGGCCAAATGGCCTCCTTCTGCACTAGCGGGATTCTATACTCTTGCATCTGCTTCAACTATCGGGATTGGGAATCAGGATGATTCAGAGTCCTCCTGTTGGTATTTAAGGCACGCGTTCTCTTTCTGAGCTGACAGGGAAGTCTTACCCGTTGATCCACTATGTGTCAAATACTTTTTCTTAATCTGTTGTTTATTTACAGTCCCCTGTGCCATGGCTCCAAATTTCCTAGATGGCATCTATGCAGAAGTCTGAGCCAATCTGTGCCAATAGCAGCAAGTGCTGACATTTCCTGCAGAGCTCATTTGGCTGCAAGGGAACACTAAAAATTGGCATTTTCTTTGCCAATGGGAGTGTGGCATCACTAGAGCAGGAGAGGCTGTGGCTGGCTGCCATCAGCTGACATCTCTCAATTGTTGCAAGGGAAAGCAACCAGGACTTTCCCATCGGGAAAGCAACAAGCGTGCAGAACTGATCAATAAAACCGAATGAATTTTAATACAGAACAGTACGGGGTGGACACCATAGCATACACCTGTTTTGTCTTCATTCATTCATAGGATGTGGGCATCGGTGGCAAGGCTGGTATTTGTTGTCCACCTCCAGTCGCCATTAAACTGAGGGGCTCACTCAGCTACTGCAGAGGGCAGTTGAGGGTCAACCATACTGGTGTGGTCCTGAAGTATAGGCCCTTGAGTATAGGGCTAACGGGAGGACTTTGAATAGTGTGGATGAACAGAGGGATCTAGGTGTATGTGTACATAGATCCCTGAAAGTTGGGAATCAAGTAGATAGGGTTGTTAAGGAGGCATACGGTGTCTTGGCGTTTATTGGTAGGGGGATTGAATTTAGGAGTCGCAGCGTCATGTTGCAACTGTACACAACTCTGGTGCGGCCGCACTTGGAGTACTGTGTGCAGTTCTGGTCCCCACATTACAGGAAGGATGTGGAGGCTTTGGAGAGGGTGCAGAGGAGGTTTACCAGGATGTTGCCTGGTATGGAGGGGAGGTCCTATGAGGAGAGACTGAGGGATTTGGGGTTGTTTTCGCTGGAAAGAAGGCGGCTAAGAGGGGATCTTATTGAAACATATAAGATGATTAGAGGTTTAGATAGGGTGGACAGTGATAGCCTTTTTCCTCGGATGGAGAAAGCTAGCACGAGGGGTCATGGCTTTAAATTAAGGGGGGGTAGTTATAGGACGGATGTCAGGGGTAGGTTCTTTACCCAGAGGGTGGTGAGGGATTGGAATGCCCTGCCTGCTGAGGTTGTAAATGCGCCTAGTTTGAGGGCGTTTAAGAGATCCGTGGATAGGTTTATGGACGAAAAGGGATTGGTTTAGGTTAGAGGGTCATTGTTTTTTAACTGGTCGGCGCAACATCGTGGGCCGAAGGGCCTGTTCTGCGCTGTAATGTTCTATGTTCTATGAAGTCAAACATAGGCCAGACCGAGCGTTGATGACAAATGCTAAGACTGTAACACTACTTTCTGCACTCTCTCCTTGCCTTCTATATGAATGGTATGCTTCATCTGTATTGCACACAACAAATGTGATGGAATACTCCTCACTTGCCTGGATGGGGGCAGCTCCAACAATACTCAAGAAGGTTGACAATATCCAGGACAAAGCAGCCCGCTTGATTGGCACCACATCTGCAAACATCCACTCCCTTCACCACCGATGCTCAGTAGCAGCAATGTTTACTATCTACAAGATGCACTGTAGCAATTCACCAAAAATCCTTGGACAGCACCTTCCAAACTCATGATCACTTCCATCTAGGATAACAACGCTAGCAGATACATGGGAAGACTACCACCAGCAAGTTCCCCTCCAAGCCACTCACTGTCCAGACTTGGAAATATATTGGCCGTTCCTTTGCAGTCACTGGGTCAAAATCCTGGAATTCCCTCCCTAACGGCATTGTGGGTCAACCCACAGAGCATGGACTACAGTGATTCAAGAAGGCAGCTCACCACCACCTTCTGAAGAACAACTAGGGATGGGCAATAAATGCTGTAAGAAGTCTGACAACACCAGGTTTAAGTCCAACTGGTACTCTCCATTCACCTGATGAAGAGGGAAACCTGGAAAGCTTGTGAGTTTACTATCAAATAAATCGGTTGGACTTAAACCTGGTGTTGTCAGACTTCTTACTGTGTTTACCCCAGTCCAATGCCGGCATCTCCACATCAATAAATGCTGGCCAGCCAGCAGTGCCCATGTCCCACAAATGATGAATTAAAAAGAAACAATACTTTTCACTGTACACTAATACATGTGACAATAATAAATCAAAGCAAATCAAAAAATTCCTTCCCTAAAGGACATTAGTGAAGCAATTATGTTTTCGCAACCATTGATAATGGTTTTATGGTCACCATCACTATATTCCAGAACAGTGGATTGATTATAAATTCCAGTGATTGCAATTGTAGGATTTGAATCCATGTCCCCAGTGCATTACCAAAAACAGAAAATGCTGAAAAAACTCAACTGGTCTGACAGCATCTGTGGAGAGAGAACAGAGCCAATGTTTCAAGTCTGGAGAAGGGTCACCCTGACTCAAAACATTTGCCGGAACTCTGCAACCTCGCCCACCACAGAAACAGAACGGGCGAGGGGCTGACAACGGAAATGTCCGTTGACCTTGGGCGGGAATTTCCGGTCTCTCTGGAGCGAGGCTGTAAAGGTCCGCCCATTGACTTTATCCTCTCTCCACAGATGCTGTCAGACTGGCTGAGATTTTCCAGCATTTTCTGTTTTTGCTTCAGATTACAGCATCCGCAGTATCTTGCCTTTAGCCCCAGTCCATTATCCCGAGCCTCTGAAATGATCATTTGTTGTCACTGTGCCGTAATCCCCACACCCTGAAACGCCAATTTGCTAGACATTACGTGCATGATGCTGCACTTTCACAATGCCTCTCATCCTCCAACAGCATATTCTTCAAAGCGGAGAAAAGTGAGTAAGAGATTCATTATTTCTCAAGGTATAAATTCTCTCATGATTATTATTTTTTCATGTGGAAGAGAGCGACAACCTTGAAATCCTGGCAGGAGATTCAGTAACTAGAGGGCATAGATTTAAGGTAATTGGCAAAAGAACTAGGATGATTGGGGGGGTGGGGGGTGGAATGAGGAGAATGTCTTTCATGCAATGAGTTGTTCTGATCTAAAATGCACTGCTTGAAAATGAACAACTTCAAAAAAGTTACTGTATATTGATTTGAAAAGAAAAATTTTGTAGTGCTATGTGAAAGAGCAGTGCTTACTGGATAGTACAGGCATGATGGACTGAATGCTACCCTTTTGCTCTATAGGGTTCTCTGGTTTTTGTCCTGTTTATTGGAAGTCAATTCTTGACTTTCCAGTCTTGTAGGAATCACAGAGTCCCTATTCTGCAGAAGAGGCCACTCGGTCCATTGAGTCTGCACTGACTCTCTGACTGAGTATCTTGCCCAGGCCCTCTTCCCTGCCCTATCCCTGTAATCCCATGCATTTACCCTGACTAATCCCTCTAACCCACACATTTTAGGACACTAAGGGGTAAATAGGCCTGACCAATCCACCTAACCAACACTGGTTCCAGTTGTGCCTCTTGGGAAGTGCTGGGGCCTCATTCTCTGAACTCGCCCGCAGCTGGGATTCTCGCTGCAGTGAATGGAAATTTGGCTGAGCCGCGATGTCAGGGCGTGAACAGCCGGAGAATCCCGGCTGTGGCCGAGGTTGGTGTTTCTTTGGGTGGTGCAAAAATAAGTAAACCTCAAAGATTACAAAGACACGTCCACCTGCCTTTAACTAGATGCAGCAAGACAGCACAAGGTACGGGGCACCACTCGATTCAGCAGCAATCGGAGGAAATGTTAGGGCTTATTGTTGGGAAGCAGATTTCAGTAGGAGACCATTGCCTGCCTTCACTCATCACCCCCCTCACAACCTCAGTGAAGGGACACGCCTTTAAAACTGAGATGAGAAGGAATTTCTTCAGCCAGAGGGTGGTGAATTTGTGGAACTGAATATCACAGAGGCTGTGGAGGCCAGGCCATTGAGTGTCTTTAAGACAGAGATAGATAGGTTCTTGATCAATAATGGGATCAGGGTTTATGGGGAGAAAGCAGGAGAATGGGGATGAGAATCAGATCAGCCATGATTGAATGGTGGAGCAGGCTCGAGGGCCCGAATGGCCTAATTCTGCTCCTATATCTTACGGTCTTATGGTCTATTTCCCCAGATCAGTAGTGCTAGATGTTGAAAGAGTTTTATCTGAAAGATCCTCTTGATCTCATTTATGTTCTAGATGAAGACGCCTTGATGTGCCATTAGCTAACCGCCATCATCATGCTTGTTCCCGTCTTCAAGCCTGGCCCAGAAATGAGCTGTTGTAAATGTATCTGAGAAAGAAAAGAAGCAAGTTATTCATCCACATCATAAATCCACCCTTTCTTTTTGACAAGCTGGAGAGAGCAAATGATAATAACCTCAGGGAAGCATGCGACCCTTTTGTCAAACCAGCATCTATTTTAAGTGATCTTAATATCAAAGGATTGCACATATGCATGAATAAAGTGGAAGAGACTCATTAATTTTAATGAACTTTTGTTGAAAGAGCAGTGACTATGTCTGCGCCCTTGTGGCTATGTCAGTGTCTGATGTGAAGATGAGTGAGACACTGTCTGGTGTATGAATTAAACAGATGGCTATAGACTCAGATCTTTTCTGTATAATGCAGGTCATTCCAGTCCCTGGAGTTCAACAAGTAGAATGTGTTTTCGAGATGCTTTAGTCTCAGTGCCGCTGTTGTCTTGCCCTTTTTTTAAAAAAATCCTCCTTATTAATTCATAGGTTATGAGGAATGCTGACAAGAGCAATATTTATTGCCCATCCCTAGTTGCCCTTGAGAAGGGGTGTTGATAGAGTCGTAGAGGTTTACAGTATGGAAACAGGCCCTTCAGCCTAACTTGTCCATGCTGTTTTTTACCACTAAGCTCATCCCAATTGCCAGCATATGGCCCTATATCCATCTTATCCATGTAACTGTCTAAATGCTTTTTAAAAGACAAAATTGTACCTTCCTCTACTAATGCCTCTGACAGCTCGTTCCAGACACTCACCAATATAATGAACAACCTTCACCTTAAACTGCTACAAGTGTTCCTTCAGAGCTTTTTTTTTATTCATTTGTGAGACATGGCTAGCATTTATTACCCTTCCCGAGTTGCCCTTGTTCAGAGGGCAGTTGAGAGTCAACCACATTGCTGTGGCTCTGGAGTCACTTGTAGGCCAGACCAGGTAAGGAGGGCAGATTTCCTTCCCTGAAGGATGTTTGTGAACCAGATGGGTTTTTCCAATAATGATTTCATGGTCATCAGTAGATTTTTATTTCCAGATATTTTTTATTAAATTCCACCATCTGCCACGGCGGGATTCAAACCCGGATCCCCAGAACATTAGCTGAATTTCTAGATAATGCCACAAGGCTATCAGCTAGGTAGGGAGCTCCAGCATTTTGATCCAGCTACCGTGAAGAACCACTGATATTGCTCCAGGCTGGGATTATGTGAGATTAGAGGGTGATTCTATGCATGTGCCACCTTGTCCTTCTAGGTGGTAGAGGCCATGTGGTTAGGAGGTGCTTCCACAGAAGTCTTGACAAACTGCTACGTATCTTTGTAGACGTTATACACTAAAATGGTGAGGAAGTGGATGTGTAAGGTCGTGGATGGGCTGCTAATCAAATGGACTGCTTTGTTGTGGATAATGTCAATCTTGTTGAATATTGTCTAAAATTATACCCTTCTCTGTTCTCTGCCAGATGCTGGCCAGATGTGTAGTCAATGGATTCAGTCAGTGGCTCCGAAGACCCATGGAAAAGTACCGCTGTTAAAATGGGTAAAACTAGTGGGTTTATGGACAAAAAATTGCTGATGATTTAATGATGCATGTGGCAGACTTCATCAGGAACACAAAGAATGTTTATTAACAAGAAAAACTGTATGGAGGCTAGCAGCCCCTAGTTTTATGGTCATCAGTAGATTTTTAATTCCAGATATTTTTTATTAAATTCCACCATCTGCCGTGGTGGGATTCAAATACGGATCCCCAGAACATTAGCTGAATTTCTAGATAATGCCACAAGGCTATCAGCGAGGTGAACCACCACCCCCCTCCCCGCCCCCACCCCCTCCTCAATGTTCTCATCCCGGCTGTCCTTGAGCTGGCTGCCTCAGTCACTACACATCTCCTTCATGTCCTCTAAATGTCTTCTGCCTGAGGGAGAGCACCAGCCACTAACGTGATTACCCTTCCCATCCGAAATGGCCCCTCAAGCCAGGTGACCCTCTTCTGCTGTGCTGCCCTTAAAAGGACAATCTGAACAATCTCCACATCCCTTCCCTTTTAACTTCTTAACTCAATCTTCCATAACCAAGTTACTCAGTCCCAAATCTAACAAAATAAGTTGAACAGTTATAATTCGAGTCTTTGAGGGGTTTTTCTGTTTCCTGTGGAGCAGTTTAATTCTGTAGTCGGAGTTGCTTCCACAGGATCGACATTAACAGGAACTACAATGACAGATACCTCCCCTGACACAGGCAGTTCATTACTACTTGCTTCTGTGGAGACATCAGCTATGTCTGTAACAGGTTGATCAGGTACTTTGCTGTTTAAAAGTGAGAAAACATTTCTTGATGGCAGCACTAATGGCTGGAACGTCTCTCTGTTCCTCCAGTGATTCATAAGTTTCCGAATGATCTATCCCTCCATGCCTACTGGGTAAAACAGGTGTCTGTTTGGTCACAGAGACAATAATTCCAGAGATGTAACTTCAACCACTACCAAAATTTCAACCTGGCTGGGGTCTTTGTCTGTGCGGAGTCTGCATGTTCTCTCTCCCATGTCTGCGTGCGTTTCCTCCAGGCGCTCCGGTTTCCTCCCACAGTCTAATGATGTGCAAGTTAAGCGAATTGGCCAAGCTAAATTCTCCCTCGGTGTAACCAAACAGGCGCCGGAGTGTGGCAACTAGGGGATTTTCATAATAACTTCATTGCAGTGTGAATGTAAGCTACTTGTGAGACTAATAAATAAACTTAAAAAAAATTTGGCACCATGTCTCATTATTTACTTAATGTGGGTTTTTATTGTTGCAGTGGTAATGATTTATTGATAAGGTCTTGTGTGTTTTTAAATATAAAAGCTTTATCAGTAGGTTTTAACTATGTACAATTCCCAATATAGTCTTAATAGAGTTCTTCCATGCTGATTTGTGGCCTGTACAACACTCCTGTTCGGGCACGTCATCCCAGTCTCTTTCTCTTTCTGAATGTTATTACCTCTTCAGTTAATCTCTCATTGTCAAGATTTCCCTCTTCAAGCTCTTCCTCTCCCAATTCAATTCTTCGCTGTTCTTGTTCTCATTTCCTGGATGCTTTTTCATATAGTTTAGCTTATTTCACATATTCTCATTTTAACTTCATTTTGTCAATTTCTTTTTTCAAGTTTGCTGTCAGTCATTTTATCTTGTTGTTCTATTATCTTTCCTTGAACTTTATTTCTTGCTGCTGATTCCTCTTTATTTTCAATAGTTCTTAATTTCTTTTGAATCTTTAATTTCTGCATTTCTTCCGAGGTGAATCCACCATGTTCTTACTGGACATATACATTTCACAAATGAACCTTGATTTCTGCTTGTCTTAACTTCAACTAAACCCTTCTTGGCTTCACTGTTTGTCAGATCTGTATCCATCTGGGATCTTCTGCTGACTCTCCCCTGAAGCCTTCATTATCTATGGACTCTTATTGAGAGTTGCCGTCCGTATCTTCTGGGGGTTGCTGCTTTAAATGCATTGATGCTTTAAGTGTATTACCGCTTTAAACACAGGCTGAAATTTTACCCTCCCGCCCGCCATGGGAATTAGAGCGGGAGAGGAACAGACCGTGGAAAGGTCTGTTGGCCTCGAGCGAGATTTTACAGTTTCGGGATGAGCGAGGCCGTAAAATCCCATCCATTACCTCTTTAAATACATTACCACTTTAAGACTGCCACTTTTTTTTAAACAGTCAACAGCTGTCAGTTCTCTCCATGCACTTTTCTCACACTTCTGAAGTTTTGGTACAAAAATGGCAGGCCGTCCTTTGAACTTTTAAGCCTCTCCGTTATACTGACAGAAAGCTCTCAGCGATCCCCGCATCATCTTTTATCCTCTGGCCATTTGGAGAATGTGCCTCTCTTTTTTTGAAGATAGAACATAGAATGAAGAACATGGAACATTACAGCGCAGTACAGGCCCTTCGGCCCTCGATGTTGCACCGACCTATGAAACCAATCTACGCTATTCCAATATCATCCATATGTTTATTCAATGACCATTTAAATGCCCTTAATGTTGGTGAGTCCACTACTGTTGTAGGCAGGCCATTCCACACTCTTACTACTCTCTGAGTAAAGAGCCTACCTCTGACATCTGTCTTATATCTATCACCCCTCAATTTAAAGCTATGCCCCCTCATGCTAGCCATCTCCACTTGAGGAAAAAGGTCTCACTGTCCACCTTATCTAATCCTCTGATCATCTTATCTGCCTCTAACCTTCACCTCTTAACCTTCTTCTCTCTAATGAAGACAGCCTCAAGTCCCTCAGCCTTTCCTCATAAGACCTTCCCATCATACCGGCCAACAACCTGCTAAATCTCCTTTGCACCCTTTCCAATGCTTCCACATCCTTCCTAAAATGTGGCGACCAGAACTGTACGCAATACTCCAAGTGCGGCCGCAACAGAGTTTTGTACAGCTGCAACATCACCTCATGGATCCTAAACTCAATCGCTCTACCAATAAAAGCTAACACATCGTACGCCTTCTTAACAACCCTATCAACCTGGATGCCAACTTTCAGGGATCTATGCACATGGACACCGAGATCTCTCTACTCAACCACACTATCAAGTATCTTACCATTAGCCCAGTAGTCTGTATTCCTGTTACTCCTTCCAAAGTGAATCACTTCACACTTTTCCACATTAAACTCCATTTGCCACCTCTCAGCCCAGCTCTACAGCTTATCTATGTCCCTCTGTAACCTGTAACATCCTTCTGCACTGTCCACAACTCCACCAACTTTAGTGTCATCCGCAAATTTACTAACCCATCCTTCTACGCCCTCATCCAGGTCATTTATAAAAATGACAAATGGCAGTGGCCCCAAAACAGATCCCTGCGGTACACCACTAGTAACTGAACTTCAGGATGAACATTTCCCATCAACCACACCCTCTGTCTTCTTGCAGCTAGCCAATTTCTGATCCAAACCACTAAATCACCCTCAATCCCATGCCTCCGTACCTTCTGCAACAGCTTACCATGGGGACCTCTGGATTTCTTCTATCAATTTCACTGCAAGATCCAACGCTCTTGAGGCCCAAGGAGAAGATCCCCAAACTTATTAATTTATCTTACAAACAGATTCAGGACTTCTTTATAAAATGTCCGAACTTGCTGCCTGCGCTTTCTCACTGTTCTGTGTTCTCTTTGCTTTCATTTTGAAAAAAAAACTTGCAGCAACTCTTTGTCCTTTTGTTTAATCTTAAGTCCCACTTTTCCTTAATCACAAAATCACAGTTCTTGCTTCTGAGAGTTATTTTCTCTTCATTTCTTTTTCTGGATATTTCTGAACCCCTGACTGTATAATTTATTCTACGTCTGTTCCAGTGGATCTGGCAATATCTCAACATCTCACTATGCATACATCTTGGACCACAGGCAGTGTCCTCAGAATAACACCCTATCCTTGTCGCCAATGTAATCCTGCATGCTACAGACATTTTCAGGAACACGAAGGATATTAATTAACAAGGAAAAACTGTACAGAGGCCAGCAGACACCATTGCCTGCCCCCCTGCTTGTCCCACACCCTCAGCTGCTATCCTGGAGCAGCCCATTGGCTTCCCCAGTACCTACATGTCTTCTGGATGTCTTCCTCCTAAGGGAGGGCTCCAGTCCCTGGGGTGGATTACCCACTCATGTCCTAATTGGTCGCCCAAGTCAGGTGACACTATTCTGCTGTGTTATTGTTAAAGTAACAATTACCACAATGACTTTCTGCTCTATGCTCAGTGGTGGATTCTGAGTCAGAAGGTTATAGCTACACATTACATCCCCACAGCAAGCACAAAAATCTAAGTTCCAGCATAGTATAGAGGGAGTGCTGCACTGTTGAAGGTCTTGTCTTTTGGCTGAGATGTTAAACCAAGGGCATGAACAGAACTTTCCAGCCACACTTGCCCCAAGACTGGAAAATCCCACCCAAGGTCAATGGACCTTCCCATGCTCTGCCCCCACCCGGAATGATTCCCCTCGCAGGCGGGTCAGGAAAATTCCGCCCTCTGTCAAGTGGATGTGAAAGTTCCCCAGACACAATTCTAAACAACAACTCGGAGATTTTTTTCCCCATTTTTCCTGGTATAATATTTACCTGTCGACAAATAGGTTATCTGATCATTATATCGTTGCTGCTTTTGACACTTTGCTGTGCACAAATTGGCAGCCACATTCAGTGCATTACAGCAGTGGCTTCATTTCAAAAAAGTAAGGCATAGTTTAAGGTTGTGAAAGGCGCTCTGTGAGTCTTTCTTTCTTGGCCAGTTTTAGAGTCAGCTTTGAATGGGAAGGTTTCCAGTTGAGGGCCTCAGTTATGAACATGCAGCCTGGAGAGTAGGGTAACAGCAGAGCTGTGCTGAGGAAAATGAAGTAGAACGTAAACTAATTTTACAGTTAGTTTAATGGGAGATCCAAGGAAGGCAACAACTTTCAGCTTCAGATTTTTTAATTAAGGTCAGTATTGTTTAATTTAACGGTCAGTGACTCGGTGGAGTTGATGATATTTAAAGGTTCGTAATGTCAATACTCTGGTGTTATTAATTTTCATAATTTGATGTTAATTCGAAATGAACCTAGCGTTTGGAACTGCAGAAGTCAGTCTCTCACAGCACATTGGTCCTCCTGTGATTTTCTGATAAAATAATAGGTTGTAATCTCTTAGTTTGTGCTCAAACTTTTGAAAACCAGGGCTGAAAATGTCACACAAAGTATTCCAGCTCTACAGGTGCACTTTTGCTGGATTTTCTAACCTAAGGAAATCCCTGTCTTATTATGGGTTTGGTTTCTGGGTGAGTTTGTCTAAGAATATGACTGTTGTTCATAAAAAACATTCCTGCAAACTTTCAGATAAGATCTACATCTCAATGCTATGCACAAGATTCCACTTCTGTTTCCCACTATTTTGGGTGGCACAGTGGCACAATGGTAAGTACAGTTGCCTTACAGCACCAGGGACCCAGGTTCGATTCCCAGCTTGGGTCACTGTCTGTCAGCATCTGCATGTTCTCCCCCTATCTGCGTGGGTTTCCTCCAGGTGCTCCGGTTTCCTCCCACAGTCTAAAAGACGTACTGGTTAGATGCATTGGCCATGCTAACTTCTCCCTCAGTGTACCCGAGCAGGTGCCAGAGTGTGGCGATGAGGGGATTTTCACAGTAATTTCATTGCAGTGCTAATGCAAGCCGACTTGTGAGATTAATAAACTAAAAAAATTCCCCCAGTGGCTGTGTGGGTTTCCTCCAGATGCTCCTCCAGGCTTCCTTCCACAGTCCAAAGATGTGCAGGTTAGGTTAATTGGCCTTGCTAAATTAACCTTAGTGTCAGGGGAATTAGCAACATAAATATAAGGAGTTACGGGAATAGGGCCTGGGTGGATTTGTGGTCAGTACAGATTTGATGGGCCAAATGGCCTCCTTCTGCACTGTAGGGATTCATTGAATATGTCCAGGTTGCCATTGGTCTCCTTCCCAATTATAATGAGGCTCTTTGATTCCTTCTGATATTTTCTTCTGTAAGATCTCAGTTGTGAAGCTCTTTCTAGTACAAAGCTTTCTTTCTGTTGACCTTGTATCCACCTTCTCCTCAGGATGTAGCACTTTGAAATCTTGTGCTCTGCAACTTGAGCTGTAATTATAAGTTTGACTGTCTCTCTTTTGTTCCTCATGCCTCCTAACTCTTTCATAATCATTTAGGGTTATATTAGATGACAGCTTTTGTTGTAAAGTTGTGTCACAGCTCTCTTCCCACCAATAATCCTGTTGGCGAAAGCCCATTTTTTAACCATGAGGTATTAAGAAGAGCTAAGCTAATATCTTGGCTCTTTTTCATTAAGCTCATGATTGTTCAAACTCTTCTTTCTGGTTTTCTATCATGGTGTGTAGGTGCTGGCGTTGGACTGGGATGGGTACAGTAAGAAGTCTCACAACACCAGGTAAAATCCCTACAGGTTTATTTGGAATCACGAGCTTTTGGAGTGCCGCTTCTTCATCAGCTAAGGCTGAGGTTCTTTCCTCACCTGATTAATAAGCAACGCTTTGAAAGCTTTTGATTCCAAATAAACCTGTTGGACTTTAACCTGGTGTTGTGAGACTTCTTATTGTGCTTTCCTGCTTGATTGGAAATATCTAGGTGAACTAATCATGTCCATGAACCCATGCTTTTGTTTAAATTATGGAATAATGTAATCACAATGTAAGGACCATTATCTGGGTCTTGTTACACCTGGGATGCAATGTTGCTATGATGATGAAAAGTAGTGACTGAGTGATAGATATCCTCACCAGCTACTGAGAAGTATGTTGAACTACTTGAAGAGGACCTGGTTAAAAAAAATTACAAGAACTGATGAAAAACAGCTGCCACAAGTCACCTGCTCTCTGAGATTGTAAATTGACTTTTTCCAGAAAGTTACTATTTGGAATACATTATTGACATGTTGCTCATGGAATTCCACACCTGGGGGTGTTAAGGTCCATTTCAAAAAGGAGCTCTTGGAAAATGGCAGTAAAAAGCAAAATGCTAGACTTTACTCAACTTTAATTCTGTCGAGAGAATGGAAACTGTAACCAGCCAAACATTTAGAACCCCCTATGGAGAATGAAATAAGCCCTTCTCCTGTTGGTTTTGAATATCCTGAAATGCGTCAATGGTTCCTGAGATGAAAGATCAAAAATGTGATTACTTGTTCGACAACAACGATGGCACATTAACCATTTTTTTTCTTGGAATATACAGACAGGAGGTTTCATGTTGAGAATATTCCTTTTAATGATGCAATGACTGTCACCCACTGATATTGTGTAATCTGATAGCTGCAAAATATCTGGAGCAATAATCAATGACAATGATGAAAGTATATCCTTTCAACTCAAATCCATTCTATGGCCTTGTGAAGAATGTAGATAGTGCAAGCAGCTCGCTCTGACTATATTCTACACATGTCAGGCATTTTGTGATTATTTCTTCAATGGAATGCCTGATATCTGGTTTACAAATTGACTGGGGTCTTGCTCTGCATTTCCCTACTCCCAAATGACCTTGGCGGACTCGCTAAAAAATGTTTCATCAAAGCGATTTTAGATTATGAACCCATCTTTGATAACTAAGAACTCATCGATGATGGTAAAATGGAACTTTGCTCAAAACTTTGTTAGAGTACAAGATAACTTGGATTTTGGGATGACTATCTAATCTAGTAATACCATTTTATTTAGATGTACTCGTTATTCTACTGTTGTGTGAGCTTAACCTCTTGGTACTCATTTCTCAATGGCTAATAACTGTTTTGTGACGAGAGAAGTATATGCTTCAATTTCCTCAATAAAATTTAAATCTACCAATTGTACACCTCACTGAAATTCTTCACAATGCATCTGTCATCACCTGGTACATTCCCTGGATGTACTCAGTAACTGAATTGTATCTCATGAGTCTCAATCAAAAATGGTGACATTTTTGCAACTTCCTTTTAGTTCAAGAGCTCAAAGGTTTGTATTCAGTTCCAACTTTAAACCTTAATCCAATGACAAAATCAGATAACCTCTCACAAGCCCATGCGGCTGCTCATGCTTCTTTCTCAATGGTTACATCTCTGCATCCATAGGAGATCTTGAAGCATGAGAACTAGTCTTCTTTGTCCATGTTTTTGAATTTGAAACAACACTGTTCCTATCCTGCAGATGACGTGCCCATTTGTACAATTGTTGGCAACTCTTTGTTGGAGTTGTGAGAATATGTATTTAAGGGAGAAAGGAGTATAATGAGGAGTGAGAGAGTCCCTTCAGGGTCTCACTTAGATTCGGAGCCATACTCTGGGCATACGACCACAATTATTTGTGCACTCACTGGAACACCCGGAGGGAGAGGTCTGCCTGCACCTCAGGAATTCCCAGCTTTTTCACAAGGCATGTGGCAAAAAGGGTTAGTGGCACCAGCAAGGTACTGAAGCAAAAGCTGATGCAGCTAAACAGAACTTTGCACTGATCCAACAAACTGTACACCATGGGTCCTATTTTAGCATTTTTGTTTTAAGTTCTGGGCGGACTTGAAACTGGGAGTGTTTCAGATCTAACTTTTAGACCCGTTCTCAGGTGCGCCCATATGCACTCTGCCTGAAAAAATAGCAGCGATTCTGAATTGCGCTGCAGAAGCCTGTGGGTGGGGCTTAAAGCACCTGAAATGCTGCAGTTCCGATTGGTGCCTCCAACTGCGCATGCACAGAAAAAAATAAAATAATGTTCCCCCCCCACACTGCTCCCGGGCCGGATAGTGCCTCCCCCCAGGCCCCCATAGACATTGCCCTACTCCACAACATAACTGACCCTCTTATCCTCCCACCCCCCAGCTACCAAGACCAATCACGGCCCTTTGTCCCCCATCCTCCCCACTAATCTGAGTGGAGCCATCTAACCCACCTCCCTCCTCCTACCATCGATCTGAGTCAGAGACTAGAAGCTCAGAGCGTACCTCCTCAGAAGCTGGAGCGCCCAAATTGGACCTTTGCGAACAATATCTGTTTCGCGCCGAATCTCGTTGGGCAAACATGGTGGGAAACAAGGAAGTGCCGGTAAATTTGAGTGTGCATCCCATTAAGTAAATTTAAATGCATACAAATACATTTAAATTGACATTGTGTCAGTTTAGGGCAAGGTCCCAATGGCGGCCATTTTCAGCCCTTGGTCAAGGGGGGACCAATGTGGAGGTGGGCGCCGATCACACTACTCACCTTACGCCCGACTTTACCAAGTTTTGGTGCCCAAAAATGGACACAACATGATGGTAAAATTGGGCGCAATGTGTACCTTCAAGGAATAGGAATGACTATCTGGTATCCAGTCAGAAATATATACGTGAGGTGACTGACTGAGCAGGAAGTGATGATCATCTGCACGATAAGATGAAGAGTGGTTTCATGTTGTCAATCTCGTGGAAGACATTTTAATGCCAAAACACTGTCTGAAGTATTTGCCAAGGTTTGCATTATCTGCTGTAGAAAAGTTAGTAACTGTATGTTATTGGTTAATCCCACTGGGTGTCACAAATGTTGTACATCGTGGACACTAAAGGCCCAACAATCTCAGGCCTACCGACGTGTCGTGATCTGTCTGACATCACAATCTCAGAAAATACTCCTTGTGTTTCAGTTCATGGATCTAATATTGAAATATTCAGAATGTTTCAGCAAAATTGGCAATTTCAAGTGAGTTGTAACATTACACTTGAACACTTGCATTCAAGCCATCATGTCCATTGAATTCCTACAGTGTAGAAGGAGGCCATTTGGTCCATAAAGCCTACACTGCCTCTCCCTCCGACAGAGTATCCCATCTAAGCCCTATCCCCACAACACCACACATTTACCATGGCTAATCCCCCTAACCTACACATCTTGGGACATAAGGGAGAATTTAGCATGGCCTTTCCACCTAAGCTACACATTTTTGGATTGTGGGAGGAAACCGGAGCACCAGAGGAAACCCATGCAGATATGAGGAGAATGTGCAAACTCCTCTCAGACAGCGACCCACGCCGGGAATCGAACCCGGGTCCCTGGCGCTGTGAGGCAGCAATGTTAACCACTGTGCCACCATGACTAACCCGCCTAAGCTACAATGAAGTTACTGAGAAAATCCTCTAGTCAACGCATTCCAATGCCTGTTCAAGTATACTAAAGGAGAATTTAGCACGACCAATGCACCTCACCAACAAATCTTTCAAACTGTGGGAGGAAACTGGAGCACCTGGAGGAAACCCACACAGACATGGGGAGAACTTGCAGGCCCCCCCCCCCCAAAAGACAGTCACCCAAGCTGGGAATTGAACCAGGGTCCCTGATGCTGTGAGGTGGAAGTACTAACCACTGGGCCACCGAGCTGCCCCCATACGTAATGTAATGTAAAAATATGTAATAAAGTGGAATGGATTGTTAAAAGTATGCCTCAGTCCACAACTTTGAAGTGCAGCTTTGAAACATTGTCATGACAACATACCTAAATTAGAAGAATTAATTTCAAAACCTGTAACTACAAAATTCTTCTCGATGCTAGATGCTAATCATGGATACTAGTCAGTATATTTTGCAGAGAAGTTTGAAGAACTAACTGCATATTATAATCCTTTCAGATGATAATGTTTTTGACTTACATTGCATGTGGAAAAATGCTTGACAGAGCAAGGGTTACGATGGGACTGGAGAATGCCACCATTCACGGTATGATGTTTGGTGTAACATGGTAAAAAACTCAGAGAACTGTTCTTTGGAATATCTAGGGTTCAGAGCAATGCCAAGTGTTACCTTGTTAAGACTGAATAGAGTGATGAAGGTAATTAATTGTCTTGATTAAAAGCGAAATATTGCAGACGCTGGAAGTCTGAAACAAAAACAGAAAATGCTGGAAAAACACAACGGGTCTGGCAGCTGAGCTTTTCCAGCATTTTCTGTTTTTGTAACAACCTTGATTCATTGTCGAGTAGCAATTGCCAGAAGCCACTGATAGCATTCAATTTGTGAAAAGAGTGTTTTTTGCCAACTTGGCAAGACTTTCATCCACTAATGCCATTGGCTGTATCTTGCACTCCACTGATATATTTAATTGAGTCAAGTCTACTGCACAGATTGTGAAAGAACCATTAGACTAGGTACTGTGACCATTCAATGGTATGATTACTGGAGAGAGTTTTCCTTGTGTTGTACCATGTTCAGTCTCACAAGTGTGTGTGAGGGACGTTCCCTTGAGTGAAGAGACATAATGGGCAGGATTTTCCGCTCATTCCCGACAGTTGGCTCTATAGGTCCTGCCGATAGCAACTCCCTACCATGGGTTCCCTGGCAACAGAGAATGGGAACAACATGAAACCCCATTGTCAACAGTGGGACCAGAAGATAGCATTGCTGGCCAATAGTGAGCCACCCCCACCGCAGCAAAACATGCCATGTTGGGGGTGAGGGGAAGGGGGTGGGGGTGGGGTGGTTGTGAAGGGTGGGTGGCAGAAAATTCCACCTACAGGCTTAGCATCCACCTTTAAGCTTATATGATATTCTGTTTTCAGATTTCCTAAGCCAGAAAGTAAGGATGACTATTCACTCTGGGGAGGCGACGGCCAAGTGATATTATTACTACTGGGCTATTAATTCTGAAACTCAGCTAATGTTCTGAGGACCAGGGTTCGAATCTCACCATGGCACTTAGTGGAATTAGATTTCATTTTTTAAAAATCTGGAATTAAGAGTCTATTGATGACCATGAAACCATTGTCAATTGTCAGAAAAAACCCATCTGGTTCACTAATGTCCTTTAGGAAAGGATATCCGCCCTCTTTACCCGGTCTGGCCTACATATGACTCCAAAGCCACAGCAATGTGGTTGAATCTCAACTGCTCTCTGAAATGGCTTAGCAAGCCACTCAGTTTCGAGGGCAACTCGGGGTAGACAATAAATGCTGGCCAGGCTGAGATGCCCATGTCCCACGAATGAAGATAAAAAAAATCTGAATACATCACTAGATTGCTCATCAGCAATTTCATCAACTTTGTAAATGAGCCTGAGCTGCAAACATGTCCTTCTGTTCAGCAATGATGACTTCTTATCACACAGAGAATTCCACATTTTATCTTTACATCTCAATTCTTCCGAGTATTGGCCTAATATTTTCACTTTTGTTTCTCCTAGACCTTGCAACTGGATAGAGGACGGCTGTAGTGTGATATTTTTAAGCCATATTACTTCATCAGATAATAATGAAACACCTGCTCCAGTAACTCGACTGAATTCTGCTGGTGACCATCAACTTCTAATTTAATGCTTCAATTGTCATTTTCTACTTCCTTGACTTCTCCCAAGAAGGTTAGTTAACTTTTCTGTGGCTCTTCCATTTCTTGGATTTGACTCAGTTTAGTTATTTTCTCTTTCTTCTGATGAGCTATTGGGACTACAGCCGATTTTAAAACATCTCGCAGTTGCAGCACAATGCTCACCTTGCTGGGTATACTTCCCGCTTGTGCGGAGCTTTCCTGCCACACTGAGAACATTTCAAAATGTAGATTGCCGCACTTTTTCCCAATTTTGTGGGCTTTTGCTCCACCACGTTTTCTCTTTTTTTGTCTGACGGACTGAATTTCTTCACAGTTTTGTTGGTTCCAAGAGATATCTCTTTCCCAATGAACGACTGTCCTGTTCAGTTTTCTAAATTTGGTTTGTCACAGTATTTGTACTGTCTTGGTGAGAGTTGAAACTTCATCTGAAAGTGCTTCACCCCAGATATCTACCTCTGTATGGTCGCATATTAATTCAACTCTGAGAATCCCAAGGTTATAATTCTCTGTGGAACTGTATAGGTAATTTATCGATGAATCCATGGTTTTACTCAGTTTTTGCCTCCTCTGGTTAGTTGTCTCTGGCTCAATGATCAAATTGTTTAGAAAATTGAAATATGAATTGATTGCTATGATGTCTTCCTCATATGAGCTTGAAGACTCACCAACACCCTGTATTGCAATAACATTGTCTACTATGTACAGAAAAGTGCTGACCTGATCCTTTTGTTCCTTCTTATGCAAAACTGAATCTTGAGAATCTCTTACCCCAATTCTCCCAGTGTCGCATCCATGGTAAACATTCAGTGTTTTGGAACAGTTCTGGGAGTGGCAATGTCAACTCCATTTTTACCTTAAACCTGTGTCTGTTGTTTCTTCAAATATTTGCTTTATAGACTGTAATGCAAACTCACTGCTGCTGGGGCTTTACATCTGCTGTAGTCATTATGCTTTGTTCTCAGTTAAGTTTTCAATCTATTTGTATCTGATGAAGGAATCACACTCTGAAGGCTCGTGATTCCAGATAAACCTGTTAGACTTTAACCTGGCATTGTCAGACTTCTTACTGTGCCTACCCCCAGTCCAATACAAGCATCTCCGCATCGTATTTCCTTCTTGTCCTTTTTACAAGTGATTGGGGTCCTTCAGGTCTGCAGCTTTCACTTTGCTGTTTGCTTGTTGTCCTCATGAATATTTACTCCTTATCAAATATAGCTGAAGTAGATTGTGTTGTTAATATCTGACTATCTAGTCCATTTCTGTGTTTTCTACATTACAAAAGTGACCACCCTACAAAAAGTGCCTTATTAATTGTAAAGAACTACAAGGTGCTGTATAAAATTAAGTCTTTTTGTCTTTCTTCCATTCAAATATTTTTATTCATTTGTGGGAATGCCGCGTCGCTGGCTAGCCAGCATTAATTGCTCATCCCTCATTGCCCTGGGAGGGCAATTGAGAGTTAACCACATTGCTGTGGCTCTGGAGTCAGAACATAACAATCCTTCACAGTCGCTGGGCCAAAATCCTGCAATTCACTCCCTAACAGCATTGTAGGTTCACCTACAATGCATGTGGACTGCAGCGATTCAAGAAGGCAGCTCACCACCACCTTTTCAAGGACAACTAGAGACAGGCCCATGTCCCAAGAATGTTTAAAAGAAAACTCCCAGAGCATTGCACCTCCCATGTGAAAGATTTCTGTAATTGAGGAATGCTGATTTGTTAAATATTCGACTGTCCTGAGCAAGTCAGGTCCTGTGGAATCATCTGACTTTGAAGTCCCAGGAAGAGTCAGTAAACATACTTCACATTAAATTTAATCAGATCAAGCTCATTGAATGATCCATTCTCAATGAATGCAACACCACATTTTACAACCACTTATCGCTCATCCTTGCAGAATGAGCTATTGGATTGTCTGCTGTAAGATTGCTACAGTCTTGTGGCAATGTAATTTCCCGTAATACTGCATTGTTATGCACTGTCACATTCAAAGCATAATTGAAGCATTATTCATTGTCTTTGTCTCTCATTGATTTTTGCATCGTACTCCCACTCAATCTAATGGGGCTTCACAGGGCCTCTGCTTCTGCTGCTTTGGAGCAGTGCTCTCTGTTAATTGAGAAACCGAGGAGGAACAAGGCTTGGAATGTGGGGCAGCAGCCGGGCCAAAAGAGGGGATGAAAGGATTAAGTAAATGAAGTACCAAACCTTCATTGCCTGTGTTTCAAAAGCCCAAAGGTTGTTGAAGAAGTAAAAGACCGAGAGCGATAATAAGCGAGGCGACTCCTTGCAAGCTGGGCCCAGCATACCTTCCAATTCTAATCACTGTTGACAACAGTCTGTGAAAAATTATGAGTGTGCATGATGTGAGAGTTGGAGCGGTTTAGGTATTGGGTGGTGGTTCCTATCCCCAGAGAGTCTCTAGGATGTGTTGCTGGATGGTGTGTTGGCTTTCTGCATTGCCTTCATTGTGGGAGCTGGACTGCACTTAAACTGGAACACAGATCACATCATCTCAAAGGTTAGTGCCTTTATTGGTAACACTTGATCCAGAATAATGAATTGTTATGGTGCAGAATTGAGTCTGCACCGGCTGTGCAGACGAGCATCATGACTTAGCGACAGTCTTCTGCCTTTTCTCCATATCCCTGCACATTGATTCTGATCAAGTAATCAATCGTCTGGGCCCACCCCTCTTAATGACCTCGCTGGGACAGGTTCTCGTCCACGCTCCCCATGAATGGGGAGCGGTCGACTTGGCCTTGCCGGTGGAACTGGAGGCCACTGGAGGTTGAGAACAAGGGAATGTTGCCCCTTGGGCAGTACCAGACTGGCACCTGGGCAATGCCCATTGGGCAGTGCCAGAAGGTGGGGCTAATGGAGGTGGGGCTGATGGGGGAGGGGCTAATGGGCAAAGATGGCCCACTGCCACTCTGCAGCGATTGGTGGGGGGGAGGGAGGGAGATTTGATTTGATTTGATTTGATTTATTATTGTCACATGTATTAGTACACAGCAAAAATTATTGTTTCTTGTGCTCTATACAGGCAAAGCTACTGTACATAGAGAAGGAAAGGTGGGAGTATAGAATGTAGTGATACAGTCATCGCTAGGGTGTAGAGAAAAATCAACTTAATGCGAGGTATGTCCATTCAAAAGTCTGAGAACAGCAGGGAAGAAGCTGTTCTTGAGTTGGTTAGTACATGATCTCAGACTTTTCTATCTAACAGAAGAAAGTGGAAGAGAGAATGTCTGGGGTGCATTTCCGAGACAGCGGGAAGTGTAGGCAGAGTTAATGGATGGGAGGCTGGTTTGAGTGATGGATCGGGCTACATTCACAGTTTGTACTTTCTTGCCGTCTTGGGCAGAGCAGGAGCCATATCAAGCCGTGATACATCTGAAAAGAATGTGTTCAATGGTGCATATGTAAAGGTTGGTGAGAGCTGTAGCTGACATGCCAAATTTCCTTCATCTTCTGAGAAAGTAGAGGCATTGGTGGGCTTTACTAACTATAGTGTCAGTATGGGGGGACCCAGGACAGGTTGCTAGTGATCTAGCCACCTAAACATTTGAACCTTTCAACCATTTCTACTTCATTCCCATTGATATAGACAGGGGCACGTTCTCCACTACGCTTCCTGAAGTCGATGACTATCTCCTTTGTTTTGTTGTCATTCAGGGAGAGATTATTGTCATCTTACCAGTTCACCAGATTCTCTATCTCATTCCTGTACTCTGTCTCAACATTGTATGAGATCTGACGCACTATGGTGATGTCGTCAGCAAACTTGAAAATTGAGTTGGAGGGGAATTTGGCCACACAGTCATAGGTGCTGCAGTATAGTAGGGGATTGAGAACACAGCCCTGTGGGGCACTAGTGTTGAGGACGATCGTAGAGGAAGTGCTGTTGTCTATCCTTACTGATTGTGGTCTGTGGGTTAGGAAGTTCAGGATCGAGTCGCAGAGGGGAGTGCTGAGGCCCAGGCCATGGACTTTGGAAATGGGTTTTGTGGGAATAATGGTGTTGAAGGCTGAGCTGTAGTCAACAAGTAGGAGTCTGACATCGGTGTCTTTGTTATCTAGGTGTTCCAGGGTTGAGTGAAGGACCAGGAAGATGGCATCTGCTGCGTTCATGTTGCAGCTCTAGGCAAACTGTAGTGGATCCAGGTAGTCCGGGAGGCTGGAATTGATTCGTGCCATGGTGAGTCTTTTGAAGTACTTCATAATGCTGGATTTCAGAGCCACTGGATGATAGTTATTAAGGCATGATGCTTGGCTTTTCTTCGTACTGGGATGACGGTCGTCTTCTTGAAGCAGATAAGGACCTCAGGTTATTGTAAAGAGAGGTTGAAAATGTCGATGAAAACCCCTGCCAGCTGAACCACGCAGGATCTGAGTGCACGTCCAGGTACCCTATCCGGGCCGGTCACTCTCCATGGGTTGACCTTCAAGAAGGCTGCTCTGACATCTACAATGGTGATCTCAGATGCAGGTCATCTGAGACTTCCAGGGTGGAGGACATACTCTCGCTGACCTCTTGCTCAGAACAGGTATAGAATGCATTGAGCTCGTCAGGGAGGGTGTGTTGGAGCAGTGATTTTACATGCCTTCATCTTGTAGCCTGTTTTGTCTTGCAGACCTTGCAACAGCTGATGGGGATCAGTGCGGCTAGCCTGGGATTCTAGCTTGGTCTGGTACAGTCTTTTGGCATCTTTGATGGATCTTCTTAGATTGTATCTGGATTTCATGTATAGATCAGTGTCACTGATAGGTAGAACTCTGCAGTTTCTGCACCACCTTTGTAAATCTTGGTTGCACCCTCTCCAATCTCTGTATTTCTTTTCCTATAATATAGTGACTAGAATTGTACACAGCACTCCAAGTGTGTTTCAAGTCCCACATAAATTCTCTATTTTTCTGTTCTGTCCGTCTGGAAGTAAATCCTGGTGTTTGATTTGATTTTGACATGGTCATATTCCATGTGTTATGAACAGGAGGGATTTAATTCAATTAATTTTCACCTCTCATGGCCTCTTCATAAAGGTAAACATGTTTTGATTTGCTTATTCCCCCTCTACAAGAGGTGGCACATTTTCCAACCCCTCAGTTTTGGTAAGATCCAATTTTCTATTCATAAACACCTTGAGAGAGGATGAACTCAGAGGGTTAGTTTATTTGCACAAACTCAAAACACAGTAGGAAAGTCGCTACACAATCTTCCTGAGCATTTCAGAAAGAAAAAGATGCCATCAATTTTTAAATTAGGAAAGTTTTGTGTTTTGTGTAGATATCATAATGACTTTTAAGGATGTCTTGACAGATACATGAATAGGATGGGAATAGAGGGACATGGTTCCCGGTAGGGTAGGGGCTTTAGTTCAGTAAGGCAGCATGTTCGGTGCAGGCTTGAAAGGACGAAAGGCCTCTTCCTGTGTTTTAATTTCCTTTGGTCTTTTTTTCTCCGAACTCCACTAAGATTTGCATCGTAACTGAGCCAAGTTGTAGCAAAGAGCAAGAGGCAGAAGAGACTTAAGTTAGAGTCTGAATATGAGTCTACGTTGGAGAAAATTCACTCTATCTCTCAGTCCCTAACTGGCCAATTTGGTTATAATTAAATCTTGAATCTCTCACTGTTCAAACACAAGGCCTCAGATATTTCCAAGCACAGATTTGATGAAGATGAGCCAAAAATTTCCTCTGCATTATAGCATATTAATTTAACTGGAGAATCACATTCTCCCAGCCAAGCACTTGGAATGAATTTCATCACGATTTGTAAAATTGTAATGTTTATAGATTTTATTAATTAATCGGCAATGACTTTATTTAGCAGAAAGTAAACTTCACCAATCAGCAGCATTCCCTTTGTGGCATATTAGACATAGCTTCATCAAAGTCAGAAATACGAGAGCTGAGGCAAAATCTTTAGCAGAGGATTTTGAAAGCTATGATATCGCTATTTTTACTTTTCTGTGGAACTCTTTACTTCAAAGAATTAATGCTGTCAGCAAATCAGGTCACTGAAAGTGGCAATGCAGGTAGAGAATATAATCAAGAATGCATACACCATGCTTGCCTTCATCAGCTGGGGCATTGGGTTTAAAAATTGGCAAGTCATGTTGCAGCTTTATAGAACCTTAGTTAGGCCACACTTGGAATAAAGTGTTCAATTCTGGTCGCCACCCGACCAGAAGGATGTGGAGGTTTTGGAGAGGGTACAGAAAAAATTTACCAGGATGTTGCCTGCTATGAAGGGCATTAGCTATGAGGGGAGGGTGGAGAAACTTGGTTTGTTCTCATTGGAGTGACAAAGGTTGAGGGGGCGACCTGATAGAAGTCTGCAAGATCATGAGGGGCATGGAATAAGTGGGTATTCAGAAGCTTTTTCTCCAGGATGGACGAGTCAATTACTAGGGGGCATATGATTAAGGTGCGAGGAGCAAGATTTAAAGGAGATGTACGAGGCAGATTTTTTACGCAGAGGATGGTGGGTGCCTGGAAGTTACTACTGGAGAGGTAGTGGAAGCAGATATGATAGTGCCGTTTAAGGAGTGTCTGGACAATTACATGAATAGGATGGGAATGGAGGGATATGATCCCCAGAAGGGTAGGGGGTTTTAGTTCAGATGGGCAGCATGGTTGGTGTAGGCTTGGAAGGCCGAAGGGCCTGTTCCAGTGCTGTAATTTTCTTTGTTCTTTATTCAAATTGTTAGCCTCAGTTAGCCTCAGTTAAAAATGTTGTCATGGAAGATCGAAAGGACTATAGTTCAGCGGAAGCAGAGGCACTAATATTAACAAAAATGCAAATCCCTCTAATTACAAGAAGCTCTATTTTCTCAGAAGACTAAGGAAATTTGGTATGTCAGCTACAATTCTCACCAACTTTTACAGATGCACCATAGAAAGCATCCTTTCTGGCTGTATCACAGCTTGGTATGGGCTCCTGTTCTGCCCAAGACCACAAGAAACTACAAAAGGTCATGAATGTAGCACAATCCATCACGCAAACCAACCTCTCATCCATTGACTCTGTCTACACTTCCAGCTGCCTCGGCAAAGCAGCCAGCATAATTAAGAACCCCACGCACCCCAGATATTCTCTCTTCCATTTTCTCCCATCGGGAAAAGATACAAAAGACTGAGGTCACGTAGCAACCGACTCAAGAATAACTTCTTCCCTGCTGCCATCAGACTTTTGAATGGACCAACCTTGCATTAAGTTGATCATTCTCTACACCCTAGCTATGGCTGTAACACGACATTCTGCAATCTCTCCTTTCCTGCTCTATGAACGGCATGCTTTATCTGTATAGTGCTCAAGAAACAATATTTTTCACTGTGTGCTAATGTAGTGAAAAATATGACAATAATAAATCAAATCAAATCAAAATCAAAATCAGCATACAAGATAGAGGAAGTTATTTTTTATAAAATTAGATGGAATGAAATCACTTGAAAAGAGAAAGAGAAGATCATTGTTAAGGCTGTCAATGTTTTCTGTGCAAAATAATGGTGCAATTGCAGAGTAGAAGTAAATCTCTGAAGAAAATTGTTAATTTATTTTGCATGCTTTTTAACAGAAGTTTGGATGAAGGGTCTTTATAAGACCCTTGTCAGGCCTCATTTAGAGTATTGTGCGCAGTTCTGGTCGCCTCACTATAGGAAAGATGTAGAAGCTATTGAGAGGGTACAGAGGAGATTTACAAGGATGTTGCCTGGACTGGGAGGCATGCCTTATGAAGTTAGGTTGAGGGAGCTGGGACTCTTTTCCCTGGAGAGACGAAGGTTGAGAGGCGACCTGATAGAGGTTTACAAAATGTTGAGAGGAATAGATAGGGTGGACTCTCAGAGGCTATTTCCCCGGGTTGAAATGGTTGCTACGAGAGGACACAGATTTAAGGTGCAAGGAGGGAAGTTCAGAAGTGATGTTAGGGGTAAGTTTTTCACTCAGAGGGTGGTGAGTGAATGGAATCGGCTGCCGTCAGTGGTGGTGGAGGCGAACTCGCTGGGGTCTTTTAAAAGACTTCTGGATGAGTATATGGGGTTTAATGAGATTGAGGGTTATAGATAGGTCGGTAGGTTGGTAGGTGTTGATGTGATCGGCGCAACTCGTGGGCCGAAGGGCCTGTTTGTGCTGTAGTGTTCTATGTTCTAAGATACTAAAATCCACTGCAGTAAGAAATTAACTGAACTCCACAGAAGTTCGGTAGAAACAAATCTTTTTGAAAATAAAGTGAAACAATTGATTGATTCATTCGGGAGAGGTGTGAGCTTAGGGGTGGTGGGGGTGGGGAATACTAGAAATAAAGGTGAACGCGGGGCCCCATATAAATCTGCCGCTGGAGGGAAACAGTGAAAAATCTGACAAAGAACAAAAATAGCCCTGGAAATAAAAAACAGAAAATGTTGAAAATATCATAGAATGTCATTGTCAAGAATCATAGAATCCCTACAGTGAAGAAGGAGGCCATTTGGCCCATCGAGCCTGCACTGATCACATTCCCACCTAGTCCCTATCCCCGTAACTGTCAATGATTTTTATGCACAATAATGGTGCAATTGCAGAGTAGAAGTAAATCTCTGAAGAAAATTGTTAATTTATTTTGCATGCTTTTTGGCAGAAGTTTGGCAGAAGTATTTACCCTCCTAATACCCCAGACGTTAAGGTCAATTTACCCTGGCCACTCAGTCTAACTTGCACATCTTTGGACTGTGGGAGGAAACCGGAGCACCCGGAAGAAACCCACACAGACATGGAGAGAACGTCCAAACTCCACACAGACAGTGACCCGAGGCTGGAATTGAACCTGGGTCCCTGGCAGCAGTGCTAACCACTGTGCCATTGTGCTGCCTCCATATGCAGCATGTTCGGCAGCATCTTGAAGAGAGAAAAACAGAATTAACTTGATAAAAGCTCAGGAAGCTGAAATATTCACCCTGGGTAGGTGGGATTTTCTAGCACCCACTTGGCGTCTTCCTAGTGGTGGAGGTGGCTTACCATTGGCTGCTGGTGGGACATTCCGGTCCCACTCCTGTCAATAGCGTTTTGCATAGTTTAGCCATCCTGCTACTGTGGCAGGACTGGAAAATCCCCCCAACAGGAAAGGCTGGAAAATCCCACCCACTCTGTATCTGTCTCCCAGACCCTTCCTTTCAGCTGCTGATTATTTCCTTCCTTTTTCTGCTTTTATTTCAAATTCCTGGTACCTGTAGTATTTTCCTTTTGAAGAAATCTGCCCTGACCAGGAATGTTGTGGAAGAATGGGATCGCCGATCCTCCAGGTTTTTCCTGGAACCTCCAAGGTTTAGAAATAAAACGCTCTCCAGGGCATGTTTGCAGTGAGCAAAACCTGAATAAAAATCAAAGGCACTTTAAAAAAGAAAGTTTGACAAAAGCTTCTTTTCACAGAAATGTCACAGAAAAAGGCCATTCAGCCCATCATGTCTGCGCTGGTTCTCCAAATGAGCATTATGAATTGGTGCCATTCCCATGCCTTTGTCCTGTGACCCTGCACATTGTTTCTATTCAAATAATCATCTAATGTCTTCTTGAATGCCCCGGTTGAACCTGCCTCCACCATGCTTCCAGGAAGAGCATTCCAGCCCCGAACTATTCACCAAGCGTAACAGTTTTCGTTCACATCGAGTCTGTTTTTTTCATAAATCACCCAAATCTGAGACCTCTTGTTTTTGATCCCTTTACGAGGGAACAGTTTCTCCCCGTCTGCTCTGTCTTGCTTCCTCATGATTTTGAGCATCTCTGTCAAATCTCCTCTGAGCCTTCTTCTCTTTCATCCGCTGCATGGCAAGATCCCGTAAATCTACAATCAAATGCATGAACAACTGGTGTCTGGATGTTCTTACTCCAGAGGGAGTGCAGAGAGGGTTTACCAGACTGATTCCTGGGATGGCCGGACTGACATATGAAGAGGGATTGAGTCAGTTAAGATGGTATTCACTGGAGTTCAGGAGAATGGGGGGGTGGTGGTGGTGATGCACCTCGCAGAAACGTACAAAATTCTAACAGGATTAGACAGGGTAGATGCAAGAAGGATGTTCACAATGATGGGGGTTTCCAGAACGTGGGGTCACTGTCTGAGGAATCATAGTAGGTGGTTGAAGACAGAGATGAGGAGAAATTTCTTCACCCAGAGAATGGTGAATCTGCGGAATTCACTACCACAGAAAATAGTTGAGGCCAAACACTGAATGTTTTCAAGAAGCAGTTAGATATAGAGCATGATGCAAAAGTGATCAAAGGATATGGGGGGAAGGCAGGATTAAGCTACTGAAATGAATAATCAGCCATGTTTACCGTGATTAATGGAGCAGATTTGAAGGGCTGAATGGCCTACTCCTACTCCTGTTTTCTATCTTTCTATATAAGCATTTTGTGTTTATGTGTGTGTGCGTGTATCTGTGTGTGTGCGTGTATCTGTGTGTGTGCGTGTATCTGTGTGTCAGCTTGTGTGTGTCTGTGTATGTGTGTGTCTGCATGTATGTGTGCATGCCTGCATGGGTGTGTGTGTATGTGTGCGTGTGCATGTGCTAATGTGCATCTATGCGTCTGTGTGTGTGTGTTTGTGTGTGTGTATGTGTGTGTGTGTGTCCATGTGTGTGTGTGTATGTGTGTATGCGTGTGTGTATGTATGTGTGTGTGTGTATGTGTGTGTGTGTGTGTGTATGTATGTGTGTCCATTCGTGTGTATGTGTGTGTGTGTGTGTGTGTGTGTGTGTGTTTCTTTTGCCTGAATTGTCAAAAGTGACAGATTAAGCTCTCAATCCCATTGCGTTATTTAGTCGGACTGCTGATCTATATCTTAACTCCATCCACAGGTCTTGATCCTGTAATTCATACAAATCCTGTGTTGTTTTACAAGCTAGTTATGTGGCAGAGACGCTGTAACTGTAACTATGGTGCTGTAACTTTCTCCACCTTGAATCTACATGATCCTTGCTCCCTTTCTCATTCTCTCCTGCACTCCTTCCCCTGCAAACTAACCCCACCCTACCCCTTCCACACCTCACCACATCCTCCACCCGACCCCATCCCCCACCCTACCCTGCCCCCCTTCCTGTCCCCCCTCCCCTGCCAACAGCCTCTGAGTAAGAACATTTCTGCTAGCTTGCCACCTCTACATTCTTGGCAATGGGCTTTGATGTTAAATGAAAAGGTGTTGGGTATTAGGGGCATTAGGTTGTGTTAGTGTGGCAGAGCCAACCTCCTGGGTGGATTTAAGAGGATTGTTATTTTGCCCACTATGTTTTGTTTTATTTTCCCCATGCCCAATTTACATTAATAACCTTTTAAACGCACCAACTGTGAAATATTTGTTAATGATAGCGTTATTCAGTGTTGCGAATAAAGTATTAGCATAATAATTAACAGACTCAATGAGAACCTGAAGCATCTGTCTCAATGAGTTCCTGCCAATGAGCCGAGCTTTATCCAGCCAAGATCAAGCTTGTGAAGGTGTGTGCTGGTGGAAACTCAGATAGCATGTGCTGTTTAACATGAACACTTGTTTAATAGTCTATTTGTATGATCTGCTTGTCTGCTCTATGAATACATCCTGTTCATACAGCAGCATCTCTGCACCAAACTATTCCATGAGAGGTGGCACGATGACACAGCGGTGAGCATTGCTGCCTCAGGGACCCCGGGTTCAATTCCGGTCTTGGGTGACTGAGTTTACACGTTCTCCCCGTGAATGCGTGGGTTTTCTCCAGGTTCTCCAGTTTCCTCCCACACTCCAAAGGTGTGTGGATTGGCCATGCTCAATTGCCCCTTAGAAAGGGAGATTAGCAGGGTAAATATGTAACATTATGGGGATAGGGCCTGGATGGGATTGTTGTTGGTGCAAGCTTGATGGACCCAATGGCCTCTTTCTGCGTTGTAGAGATTCTATGATTCTAAGGCTGTTACTTCAGTTAATCCTGAAGTTGACAGGCTCGTATCTGATGGAAGGAGATGGCTCTAATTACTCAAGGCCACAGCTCCAGGACATCACTTCTGTTACCCAGGACTGAGGTCTTAATCCATCTTTAACTCCTACATTGACGACCTTCCCTCCATCACCATGTTCAGACTTGGCCTGTTTTCTCATGACTTGTTTTCAGCTCCCTTCCCAGCAATCTCAGAGCCAACTAACGTGGAAATTTGAACCTGCTGACCCGTCTAGATTTAAGCTGACCAGGGGCAGTCAATATTCGTTGTACTCAGTTGCCAGATAATGACTTTCTCAAAGGAGAGAAAGTCTAATGACCTCACCATCATCTACAACCACCTCAGCATCACCTAGTCCTTCATCAACAAAGCTTGTGGTTGCAGATATTTTGAGAGACAGGATCTACAGGCATTTAGAAATGCAAGGACTGTTCAGGGACAGTCCGCAGGGCTTTGTGAGTGGAAAATCATGTCTCACAAATTTGATTGAGTTTTTTGAAGGAGTAACCAAGAAGGTAGGTGAGAGCAGAGCAGTTGTTGTTGTCTACATGGAATTCAGCAAGGCCTTTGACAAGGTACTGCATGGTAGGTTTGTTACATAAGGTTGAATCTCACGGGATCTAGGGTGAGGTATCGAAATGGATACAAAATTCTTGACTGAAGCCAGAGGGTGGTTGTAGAGGGTTGCTTTTCAAACTTGAGGCCTGTGACCAGTGGTGTGCCTCAGGAATCAGTGCTGGGTCCACTGTTGTTTGTCATTTATATTAATGATTTGGAGGAGAATATAGGAGACATGGTTAGTAAGTTTGCAGATGACACCAAGATTGGTGGCATAGTAGACAGTGATGAAAGGTATCTGCTATTTCAATGGGATCTTGATCAATTGGGCCAGTGGGGTGATGAATGGCAAATGGAGATTAATTTAGACAAATGCGAGGTGATGCATTTTGGTAGATTGAACCAGGGCAGGACTTACTCAATTAATGGTAGGGCATTGGGGAGAATTACAGGACAAAGAGACCTAGGGATACATGTTCAAAGCTTCTTGAAAATGGAGTCACAGGTGGACAGAGTGGCGAAGAAGGCATTCGGCATGCTTGGTTTCCTCAGTCAGAACATTGAATATAGGAGTTGGGATGTCTTGTTGAAGTTGTACAAGATGTTGGTAAGGCCACACTTGGAATACTGTGTCCAGTTCTGGTCATCCTATTATAGAAAGGATATGATTAAACCAGAAAGAGTGCAGAAAAGATTTACTAGGATGCTACCAGGGCTTGATAGTTTGAGTTATAAGGAGAGGCTAAACGGACTGGGACTTTTTCCTCTGGAGCATAGGAGGCTGAGAGTGATCTTATGGAGGTCTATAAAATAATGAGAGGCACAGATCAGCTAGATAGTCAATATCTTTTCCAAAGGTAGGGGAGTCTAAAGCTCAAGGGCATAGGTTCAAGGTGAGAGAGAGAGATACAAAAGTGTCCAGAGGGGCAATTTTTCCACACATAGGGTGGTGAGTGTCTGGAACAAGCTTCTAGAGGTGGTAATAGAGGTGGGTACAGTTTTGTCTTTTCTAAAAAGCATTTAGACAGTCACATGGATAAGATGGGTATAGAGGGTTATGGGCCAAAAGCAGGCAATTGGGATTAGCTTAGGAGTTTAAACAAAAGGGAGGTCATGGACAAGTTGGGCTGAAGTGCCTTTTTCCATGCTGTAAACCTCTATGACTTTATGGTACAGGGTTAATAGTTACGGGAATGAGATAGTGCTGTGTGTATCATTGCTGTGACAATGGCGATGGTGAAATGGTATTGTCATTGGGTTAGTAATCCAGGGACCCAGGTTCAAATCCCATCATAGCAGAGGGTGAAATTTGAATTTAATAAAAATCTGGAATTAAAAGTCTAATGGTTGTGCGATGTTAGTGTACCTTTAAGAAGTGTTTTTTTTAAATCATGATCTCTCATAGTCAGTCTTAGATTATGTCATTGTTGGGAGGAGGAAAAAAGCTGTGGGCAGGTCAGGTGACAGGAGTTCATTTTCATTTTCAGTTTTAGAAGGGTCAGCAAGCTAAAAATAAATGTTTTCCCTCTCTCCCTGTGTTGTTGGTAAGCTGAAAACAAGATCCTGTTTTCCTGAAGGAGGATAATCTATTGCTGTTGAGGGTTGGACCAGAGTCTCTCTGGTGTTTTAGAAAGCTATCTTGTTGAAAAAACCCATCTAGTTCCCTAAGGAAATCTGCTGTACCTATCTGGACTGGTCGACATGTGACTTAAATATCCCCTGGATGGGCAATTAGGGGTGGACAATAAATGTCAGCCAAAACAGCGATGCCCACATCCCATGAAAGAATTTTTAAAAATCAGCAGCCGTGTGCAAGAGGCTGAGAAGTGAAGATGGAATCATTAGGACAAGAGAGAGAAATGTACTTCACTAGAACTTAAAATGTACTGCTATGTAAATAAAGACATTTTCAAAGAAACCTAATGGAGTTAGACTTAAGTCACTTATATTTGTGGGGAACAATATTCAAAGTGGAAACTAACTTTGCGGAAGAAATAAAACATAGAAGAATTTTAGGATCTCTATAGTGCTGAAGGAGGCTATTTGGCCCATTGAGTCTGCACCGACCACAATCCCACCCAGGCCCTATCCTCATAATTCCATGCATTTACCCTCCTAATCCCCCTGACACTAAGGGATAATTTAGCATGGCCAATCTACGCACATCTTTGGAAGTAACCGGAGCACCCGGAGGAAACTCACGCAGACACTGGGAGAATGTGCACACTCTGCATAGACAGCGACCCAAGCCAGGAATTGAACCCGAGTCCTGGGTGTTGTGAGGCAGCAGTGCTGTCTCCCAAGCACCTTTGTGCTTCCAATTTCTGAATTCTCTCCCCATTTAAAAAATAGTCTATGCTTACGATTACAGATGCACCACAGAAAACATTCTTTCTGGTTGTATCAGAGCTTGGTACGACTCTTTAATTACACTGCAGTACATTTTAAGTTTTAGTGAAGTACATTTCTCTCTCTTGTCCAAATGATTCCATCTTCACTTTTCATCTTTTGCACACAGCTGCTGATTTTTAAAAATTCTTTCATGGGATGTGGGCATTGCTGGCTTGGCTGGTATTTATTGCCCACCCCAAAAGTCTGATGGCAGCAGGAAGAAGTTGTTCTTGAGTCGGTTGGTACGTGACCTCAGATTTTTGTGCCTTTTTCCCGATGAAAGAAGGTGGAAGAGGGAATATCCGGGATGCGTGGGGTCCTTAATTATGCTGGCTGCTTTGCCAAGGCAGCGGGAAGTGTAGACAGAATCAATGGATGGGAGGCTGGTTTGTGTGAAGGATTGGGCTACATTCGCAGTTCCTTGTGGTCTTGGGCAGAGCAGGAGCCATACCAAGCTGTGATACAACCAGAAAGAATGCTTTCTATGGTGCATCTGTAAAAGTTGGTGAAAGTCAAAGCTGACATGTCAAATTTCCTTTGTCTTCTGAGAAAGACAAAGTAAAGACTTTACGTTACTGAAGTTGATTGTGGGGTCATTATCACATTGCTGTTTGTGGGAGGTTGCTGTGTACAGTTTGGCTGCTGCATTTAAAGTTGAAGTTTGTTTCTCAGTCCCAAGAAGGCTTACGTTAACACTGCAATGAACTTACTGTGAAAATCCCCTAGTCACCACACCCCAGCGCCTGTTCGGGTTACACTGAGGGAGAATTTAGCCTGGCCGATGCACCTAACCAGCACGTCTTTCAGGCTGCGGGAGGAAATCGGAGTACCCGGGGAAACCCATGGAGAGATGGGGAGAATGTGTAGACTCTGCACAGGCAGTGACTCAAGCCAGGAATCGAACCCGGGTCCCCAGTGCTCTGAGGCAGCAGTGCTAACCACAACATTACATCAATGACCACATTCCACAATCAATGATTGTAAAGCACCTTAGGAGATCCTGAGGACATAAGAGGTGCTTTATAGATACACGTCTTTCTTTGCGTTGTTTATTTTTATGAGGGGGCATAAATTTTGAGTGCTTCATCACTTGGTTCACTTATTGCTTAATCTATCGATTTTACAACTTTTACCCTAATCTATGGTCTAATGTTTTCTGAATCCTCGGAAGATTCTGTGAGAGCATGTGAGATATCCAATGATCCAGTATACAGTGAAGAGGGCTCTCAGTCTAAACTCCATACAAAGTACCAAATACTGAACTATCTCCAATCTACGGGGTGTGAAAATGTGTTTAAGCAAAGCTTAATCCAAGCTAAAAATGTGTAAACAGGGCCCCACCAGAAAAAAAATTGAAGATAGAAGGAAAATTATTTATTTGTTCATTTTCACGGGTGAGTTCATTATATTTAAATTTAAAGTTTATTTATTTGTCACAAGTGGGCTTACATTAATACTGCAATGAAGTTACTGTGAAAACCCCTGAGTCGCCACACTCTGGCACCTGTTTGGGTACACCAGGAGAGAATGTAGCATGGCCAGTGCATATCTTTTAGACCGTGGAAGGAAACTGGAGCACCTGGAGGAAATCCACGGAGACATGGGGAAAGTATGCAGACTCCACACAGACAGTGACCCAAACTAGGAATCGAACCTGCGTCCCTGGCACTGTGAGGCAGCAGTGCTAACCACTGTGCCACCGTGCCACCTTAAAACATTTTTCTTAAATTGGGAAAATGCATCATGAAACATACAACTTGCGGGCACCTGCTTCCCAACCTGGCACCTGTGCCTGTCTGTCACCATCTGTACGCTATTGAAAATGTTCAGCGGTTTACCAACCCCTAGGCTACAAAAAGGAATAGTCCAACACGTTGAGATTGCTGCAACTATAGACAGAGTGTGTCCAGAAGAACGCAGATTGTCTTCTTCCCTGCTGTTTTATGGTGTGATTCCAGGCATGCATACGGTGGGAAGCTGGGATTTGACACGTTTGCCCAGTTACACAAAATCATCCGGCTGCATCGAATGTCTCAGCAGAAGCTGATCTAACACAGGCTCAACATTCTCTGAGCCCTAATCATGAATGATTTTGAATAAAGGTATTTAATTTAAAACAAGGCTTTTGATTACTGTTGTCAACAGTAGTCAAATGCCTAGCAACAATGTGATTAGCTGCCAGAATGTTGTAGTACAAGCTATTCTGATGCCTCAGTGAGCTTAGCACTGGATGACTGAGTTAGAAATAGGTAAACATTGGCATTTATGTAGCAGCCTTCACTTTGTCAGAGTATAGCTGAGCATTTTTCAACTATTAAGGGATTTTTGGTGCAGCCACTGCTATATTGAAGGAGAGTCGATGGACAACTGGTATCATCACCAGACTATTAACGCAAAAACTCAGCTAAAGTTCTGGGGGCCTGGGTTCGAATCCCACCAAGGCAGCTGGTGGAATTTGAAATCAATAAAAATTGCCGGGAATTAAGAATCCACTGATGACCATAAAACCATTGTCGATTGTCAGAAAAACCCATCTGGTTCACTAATGTCCTTTATCGAAGGAAATCTGTCACCCTTACCTGGAGTGGCCTACACATGACTCCAGAGCAATGTGGTTGACTCTCAACTGCCTTCTGAAATGGCCTAACCAAGGGTGGCATGATGGCAAGGTGGCTAGCAGGCTGCCTTGGGTTCGATTCCGGACTCGGGTCACTGTCTATATGGAGTTTGTATGCTTTCCCCGTGTCTGTGTGGGTTTTCTCCGGATGTTCCGGTTTCCTCCCACACTCCAAAGATGTGTGGGTTAGGTTGATTGGCCATGATAAATTGTCCCTTGGTGCCAGGAGGACTTGGAGGTTAATACTAGGATTGGACCTGGTTGGGCTTGTGGTCAGTGTAGACTCGATGGGCCAAAAGGCCTCCTTCTGCAACGTAGATTCGATGATTCAGTGATAACTAGGGATGGGCAATATGTGCTGGTCAACCAGCAATACCCATGTCCCACGAATGAATTCAAAAAATGTAGGAAATTGTGTACCTCAGTTGCACACAGCAAGATCCGACAAACAGCAATGAGGCAATGGCAACAGAGACTATTTGAGTGATGTTCGTTGAGACTTGCATATTGACTCAGTCAGCTTGGCAATTAACAGTGATGCCGAGGCACTCTTGCTGATGGATATTTAAGTCCCTGCTCAGAATATATTCACTATTCTGCTCAGTATTTCTTCCAATCGGTGTTCAACATGACGGAGTATTAGTATTATTGGCTGAGAATGGTAATCTGCAGGAAGGTTTGAACGGATGCCATGAGACATTATAGGGCCTGCAGTCAATGTTGAGGCCTCCCAGGGCAACTCCCTCCCGACCGTACAGCACTGGGCCGCCTGCCACCTCTGCTAGTGGGATAGAGCATACACAGGTATGGCATGGGACAACATTCATTAAGGTATGATTCCATGAATATCAGGCTGTTTCTTAACTGGTCTGTGGGCCAGCTCTCGCAATGGGGTATGGCTGTTGTTTCCAACACCTAGGCCAATGCCAGATGGTCTGTCTGGTTTTATTCTTTTCCATCTTTTTTCTGTTGCAATTTGGTACAATTGAGAGGCTGGCTGAACTCCTGGTTTGGGTCACTGTCTGTGTGGAATCTGCACACTTTCCCCATGTCTGCGTGGATTTCCTCCGGGTGCTCCAGTTTCCTCCCACAGTCTAAAAGATATGCCCTGGCCATGCTAAATTCTCTCTCGGTGTACCCAAACAGGTGCTGGGGTGTGGCAACTCGGGGACTTTCACAGTAATTTCATTGCAGTGTTAATGTAAGCCAACTTGTAACAAATAAATAAACTTTAAATTTCAGAGGGAAATTAAGAATCAACCACATTGCTATGGGTCTGGACTCAGACATAGGCCTTACCGGGTAAGGATGGCAGATTTCCTTTCCTAAAAGACATTAGTGAACCAGATAGGTATTTTATTTTGCAGTTTTTACAGATCTTTCAATTTATTCAGCTGCAATGGTGGGATTTGAATCCACGCCTAGAGCAGTGATATTGCCCGTATGCCATTGCCTCCCCCAGCGAGCGTTATCAGTCATGCCAATATTTATTTTCTGTTCTTTCAGAAGGCGGAGTTGGGCCTTCCTCTTGAGCTGCTGTAGCCCGTGTGGGGAAAGAATTCCCACAGTGCAGTTAGAGAGTTCTAAATTTTAATCCAGCTACAGTTGAGGAACGGCGATATTGTTCCAAGTTAAGATTATGTGTGAGTGAGAGGGGAACTTTGTGAGTTCTAATGCATCTGCCGCCCTTGTCCTTCTAGCCAGTAGAGTCTATGTTTTTGACAGGTTATGTAGAAGCAGATTTGGCGAGCTGTTACTGCGTATCTTGTAGATGATACACACACTGCTGCCATACTGAACTGGTGGCAGAGAGAGTGGATGCTTGAAGTTTATTTATTAGTGTCACAAGTAGGCTTACATTAATACTGCAATGAAGTTACTGTGAATATCCCCTAGTCATCATACTTCTGCGCCTGTTTGAGTACACTGAAGGAAAATTTAGCACGGCCAATGCACCTAACCTCGGGTCACTGTCTACATGTAGTTTGCATGTTTTTCCTGTGCCTGTGTGGGCTTCCTCTGGGTGTTCCGGTTTCCTCCCACACTCCAAAGATGTATGGGTTAGGTTGATTGGCCATGATAAATTGCCCTGTTATCACGTCTGTCAGACTGTGGGAGGAAACTCGCGCAGATATGAGGAGAATGTGCAAACTTCACACAAACTATAGAATATAAAAGCAGGGAGGTCTTGCTGCAACTGTACAAGGCACCGGTGAGGCCGCAACTGGAGTATTGTGTGCAGTTTTGGTCCCCTTATTTGCAAAAGTATATATTGGCCTTGGAGGGGGTACAGAGAAGGTTCACCAGGCTGATACCGGAGATGAGGGGGTTAGCTTATGAGGAGAGATTGAATAGAATGGGCCTGTACTCATTGGAGTTTAGAAGGCCAAGGGGGGATCTTGTAGAGACTTACAAGATAATGAAGGGGCTAGATTGGGGAGAGGTAGAGAGATTCTTTCCACTAAGAAAGGAAACCAGAACTAGAGGACACAGCCTCAAAATAAGGTGAGGGGGCAGTTTAGATCAGAGTTGAGGAGGAACTTCTTCTCTCAGAGGGTGGTGAATCTCTGGAATTCTCTGCCTATTGAAGTGGTGGAGGCTACCTTGTTGAATATGTTTAAGTCACGGGTAGATAGATTTCTGATAGACAAGGGAATTAAGGGTTATGGGGAGCAGGCAGGTAAGTGGAACTGATCCTCTTCAGATCAGCCATGATCTTATTGAATGGCGGGGCAGGCTCCAGGGGCTAGATGGTCTACTCCTGCTCCTATTTCTTATATTCTTATGTTCAGACAGTTACCCAAGGCTGGAATCGAACCCGGGTGCCTGGCACTGTGAGGAAGCAGTGCTGTGTCACCATGTTACCCATAAGGTGGTGGATTGGCTGCCATTAAGCTTCTTGAGTTTCTGTATTTTCAATATAGCCCATAAATCCACTTATTCACAGCAGTTTTCTGATGCGCACTTACAACTAATTGATAACTCAGCAATTCTGTTTCTCTGATTATATTGTAATACTTTCTGTTACACCGGCTTTTAATACTTTTAAATGGCAATTGTTACTGAACCTTACTTATCTCATTGGAAACCTTCGAAGACCATGATTAAAAATCTTTTCCTTTGTCAAATCTAATGCATTCTTCACCTGCATTCTGTCTTCCTTAAATACTTTAAAAATGTGACAGCAACATCTCAGCAATCAGCGAAACGGGCAAGTTATCGTTTCTCCTGGGCATCGTTAAGGCTTGTTCAGTTACTCCACCGTGACAACAATTCATTCTGACCCTAAAACTATTGACCACTTTTGAGAAAATCAATGTCACCGCATCAATTTTGCACAAGAGCAGCAGGCAGAGAAGAAATGAAATGTGAAGCAGCTGTCTGTTACCTTAGCCGGGGTTTGGGTCTGAGGGAAAGGGCTTTTCTTCATACGTCGCTCCAGTGGCAGTTTGGGCTCAGTCAGCGGCACCCTGAGTCCAGATGGTTATGGGCCCAGCAGTTGTTTGCAGGAAGCCTGAGGCCATCAACCTCAGTGACTGAGGCTGGAGTGATTTTGGCTTTTCGATCAAAGATGGCGGGTGGAAGGCTGAAGAGTTTCCCGTCGGTTCGCTAAATGATCTCCACGTCTGTGGGTAATTTGTCGGGGATGAGGTGCAGTATTTCAGAGAGGGAGGTGGAGAAGTGCGTTGCTGCAATGGCCCATCCTTGCTTGATCCCAGTTTTCACCGACTGAGGGTTTGAGGTGTTTTGTTGACGAGAGTCATGACTTGGATGCCATGGTGGGATAGGTGAAGGACAATGGGAAATTTCTGAGGGCAGCCACATTTGAGGAGGATACTCCCATAAGCTTCCATAGTTGACCTTCATGAGGTCAAAAAAGGTCATATGAAGCAGTCGCTAGTATCTCTTGCACTTTTCTTGGATTTCCTTTAGAGTGTAGATTATGAGTGGGATTTTCCATTCCCATCTGCCCAAGGAGTGGAAATTCTCACACACGGTCAACTGACCTATTGTCTGTCAAATTATCCAGCCCCGCCTGCAATAATTCCTACAATGGGTGGGACTGGCTATACCAAACCCAGCTTCTCCAATATAACCTCACAGTTAAAATCCCTCATCTCTGGAACCATTCTGGTAAATGTCTCTCAAGGACTGTCAAATCCTTCCTAAGGTGTAATGACCAGATCTGGACATTCAAGTCGCGCAGTGGTTAGGACTGCTGCCTCACAGTGCCAGGGACGCAAGTTCAATCCCGGCTTGGCTCACTGTTGGTTTGGAGTTTGCATGTTCTCTCTGTGTCTGTGTGGGTTTCCTCTGAGTGCTATGGTTTCCTCCCACAGTCCAAGATGTGCAGGTTAGGTGGGTTGGCCATGCTAAATTGTCTCCTAGTATCAGGGAGATTAGCAGAGTAAATGTTTGGGTTTGTGGGAATAGGGCCTGAGTGGGATGTGGTTGGTGCAGACTCAATGGGCCGAATTGCCTCTTTTTGTACTGTAGAGATTCTATGATTTCATTCCTTTAACCAGAACTTTACAAAAGTTCAGCATGACTTACCTTAAACTTTGTCATAGGCAGCATGGTGGCTTAATGGTTAGTACTGCTGCCTCACAGCACCATGGACTCGGTTCAATTTTGGCCGTGGTTGACTGTGTGGAGGCTGCATGTTCTCCTAGTGTCTAGATGGGTTTCCTCTGGGAGCTCTGGTTTCGTCCCACACTCCAAAGATGTGCTCCTTAGATGGATTGGTCATGGAAAATGCACAGGGTTTGTGGATAGGGCAGACAGAAGGACCTGGTTGGGATGCTCTTTCAGAGAGTTGGTGCAGACTCAAAGGGCCAAATGGCCTCGTTCTGCACTGCAGAGGTTCTATGGTTCTACGTCTCTATGGATATCAGCACAAGTGGCCTGCAGTCAGTTTGCAGCTATGTTTACACATTGCCAAATGTTCTAGCACATTGAATATTTTCAACTCCCACTTAGTACACTTCTGCAAATGTAATTATTTGCTTTTCCTTTTGTTCTTCATTTGTCATCCAAGTATTTCCAGCTCCTTCCTCCAGATTGACCAAGTTGGTACAGAAGGTCAAACTACAAGCATCAATAACCGCTATTGGATAATGTGTAATGAATTCTACCCAGTTATTTGTTAACAGGACAAATCAGAGTCTGCTTCAAAACTGAAAGTGCCGATGTTCAATTAGTAATCACCAATCAAAATCAACCAAAATCAAAATTAAGATAATAGATCCAGCATGGCTTCCTGAAGAGGAAATAATGCCTCACAAATTCAGTAGAATTCTTTTCAGGTGGTAATGAGCAATATGGATAAAGGAGAACCAGTCGATATAATATACTTGGATTTCCAAAAAGCATTCGATTAGGTACTGCACAAAAGGTTTCACTAAATTAGACAAGAGTCCATGGCATTGGGGGTATTATGTTAGTTCGGAGTGCAGAGAAGTTTTACCGTTCTGATTCCTGAAATGGCCAGGCTGACTTACGAGGAGAGATTGTATCAATTACGATGGTATTCGTTGGAGTTTACAAGAGTGAGGGGGGATCTCATAAAAACCTATAAAATTACAACAGGACTAAACAAGATAGATGCAGGGAGGGTGTTCCCGATGGTGGATGTATCTGGAATCAGGGGTCACAGTCAGATGATGCAGAGCAGACCATTTAGGGCAGGGATGAAGTGAAATTTCTTCAACCAGAGAGTGGTCAGCCTGTGGAATTCACTACCATAGAAAATAGTTGAGGCCAAAACATTGAATGTTTTCAAGCAGCAGTTAGATATAGCGCTTGAGGCTAAGGGGATCAAAGGATATGGGAGTGGGGGGGCAGGAACAGGCTATTGAGTTGGATGATCAGCTATGATTATAGTGAATGGTAGAGCAGGCTCAAGAGGCCAAATGGCCTCCTTCTCGTATAATGTTTTATAGCCTTATGGTCTCAAAAAACAGCCAATTACATTTCTCAAAAGTAAACGGCTTTCAATGTTCCTCTCAGTAGCTCCAAATCTCCTCATATCAATGAGGATTTTTTAATTCTTTCATGGGATGTGGGTGCCACTGACATGGCCAGCATTTGGAGCCCATCCCTAATTGCCCTTGCACTGAGTGACTTGCTGGGCCATTTCAGAAGGCATTGAGACAACCACATTGCTGTGGGTCTGGAGTCACATGTAGGCCAGACTGGGTAAGGATGGCAGATTTCCTTCCCGAAGTGAATCAAATGGGTTTAACAACAAATTAATGATGGTTTCTAGTCATCATGACTGAGACAAACTTTATGATTCTAGAATTATTTATTGATGTTAATTGTCACCAGCTGTCATGCTGGGATTTGAATTGCTGCCTCACAGCCCCAGGGACCTGGGTTCAATTCCAGTCTTGGGTAGCTGTCTGTGTGGAGTTTGCACATTCTTCCCCTGTGTGCATGGGTTTCCTCCGGGAGCTCTGATGTCCTCCCACCCTTCAAAGATGTGCAGGTTAGGTGGATTGGCTGTGCTAAATTGACCCATTCTGTCCTAAGATGTTCATGTTAGGTGGATTGATCATGCTAAATTGCCCCTTACTATCTCAAGATGTGTTGGTCCGGGAGATTAATCATGGGAAATGTATGGGGTTAAGGGTATAGGACGGGTGAGAGGGCTTGGGTAAGATACTTTGTCAAGAGTTGGTGCAGACTCTAGGGGCGAAATGACCTTTTCTGCGCTGTAGGGATGCTATGATTAGCCTAAACCACATGATCATTAGTGTTATGACCACATCACCACCATCACTACCCCATGGAAGAAGAGACAAAGATGCCAAGTCCACCTGGTAAATTTATGGTCACGTTCCTTATGTAACTGAACAGAAACCTTGCAGACAGAAGTAAAAGATTTTTCATTCATTTCACTCAAAAGTCGGGAAGGGAAGTTACTCCCCAGTGTTCTGGCCAATACTATCCTTTATCCAACATCGCAAAAACAGGTCACCTGCTCATTAGCATATTGCCATTGCGGAGCTTGCTACATTGCAGCTACATTTCCAACAAAAGTGACTTTGAAAGTGTTTCATTACCTGGGGCATCCTGAGGTTGTGCGAGGCGTTGGATCAATGCAATCTTTCTTCATTTAAACATGTATCATTGGCAGGTCAACACTAACGTTTCATAACCCACTAACACGAATGGATAAAAACAAATTACTGTGGATGCTGGAATCTGAAACCAAAAGAAAAAATGTTGGAAAATCTCAGCAGGTCTGGCAGCATCTGTAAGGAGAGAAAAGAGCTGACATTTCAAGTCTAGATGACTGTTTGTCAAAGCTTTGTCAAACATCAATGGACTTTGCTTTCCACAGGCAGCACTAATCATTTAGACTCCTAATGAACTTTTGGACAATACATAGAAACATAGAAAGTAGAAACAGGAGTAGGCTATTCAGCCCTTCAAGCCTGCCCCACCATTCATTTTGATTATGGCTGGTCATTGAATTCAATATCCTGATCCCCCCTTCCCCCATTTCCCTTGATCCTTTTAGCCCCAAGAGCTATATCTAATTTCTTCTTGAAAAACTGCAGCGGGCGACGGTGCAGAGGGACCTCGGGGTCCTTGTGCATGAATCGCAAAAACCCAGCCTGCAGGTGCAGCAGGTGGTCAGGAAGGCGAATGGGATGCTGGCCTTCATAGCGAGGGGGATTGAATATAAAAGTAGGGAGGTCTTGCTGCAGCTGTATAGGGCACTGGTGAGGCCACAGCTGGAGTACTGTGTGCAGTTTTGGTCGCTGCACTTACGCAAGGATATTTTGACCTTGGAGGGAGTTCAGAGGAGGTTTACTAGGCTGATACCGGAGTTGAGGGGGTTGAGCTATGAGGAGAGGCTGAATAAACTAGGCTTGTACTCGTTAGAGTTTAGAAGAATGAGGGGAGATCTCATTGAGACATATAAGATGATGAATGGGATGGATAGGATAGAGGTGGAGAGACTCTTCCCGCTCAGAAAGGACAGTGGGACTAGGAGGCACAGCCTCAAGATAAGGGGGGGGGGGAGCGGTTTAGAACGGAGTTGAGGAGGAACTTCTTCACTCAAAGGGTGGTGAATCTCTGGAATTCTCTGCCCATTGAAGTGGTGGAGGCTGCCTCGCTAAATATTTTTAAGACGCGGGTTGATGGGTTTTTGATAAGCGAGGGGATTAAGGGTTATGGGGAGAGGGCGGGAATGTGGAACTGAGCCACGACAGATCAGCGATGATCTTATTGAATGGCGGGGCAGGCTCGAAGGGCTAGATGGCCTACTCCTGCTCCTATTTCTTATGTTCTTATGTTTTTATGAAAAGCTTTGGTCTCAACTGTTTTTTTGGTGTCGTGAATTTCACACATTCATCACCCTCTGGGTGAAGAAATTTCTCCTCACCTCAGTTCTAAAAGGTTTACCTCTTATCCTCAAACTATGACCCCTAGTTCTGGACATCCCCACCATCAGGAACATTCTTTGTGAATCTACCCTCTCTAAGCCTGTTAGAATTTTATAAGTTTCTACGTGATCCCCTCTCACTCTTCTAAACTCCAGTGAATATAATCCTAACAGACTTAGTCTCTCCTCATATGACAGACGTGGCAACGCAGGAATCAGCCTGGTAAACCTTCGCTGCGAACCCTCTGTAGCAAGGACATCCTTCCTCAGTTAAGGACACCAAAACTGCGCACAGTACAAAAACCTATCTGATTCAGTTTGGCACCCTCTGGTTTAACAGTGCACCAGTTCTCCAAATGAATGCAGTGGGAGTTGATATATTTCAAACAGTTTCAATCTTATTTATGTTCCAATAATCCTGCTGGGCCTTTTGCTGCAGGGAATACTCATAATTAATTAAGTGCCGGCACAGAATTTGTTGGATAATTTCCTGTGGGTGAAGTAACAGAAATTGTTGAAAATGTGTTGAGGAGGATGATTGCTAGGAATTAATAAACCAAACATTCGTTCCCACAGCAGCAGTCGCGGCTTCCACAGGCTGAGACCTGCCTTGGGTTTTGTCTCCGAACGACGTACCCTCTGTGTATTTCATCTGAACAGTTAACACATCTGGTCCGCTTAAGCTGGAAGTCTCTCCCCAGCTAACAGCCACCGGAGGGTCTTTACCAACCCCCTTCTCTGTCAACGTTCGCTGTTGTCTACTTGTTACACATTCCGGGCATTACCAAGGTTGTGCTGGAATGAGAGAAGCTGAGGTTGTTCCCCTTAGAGCAGAGAAGATTAATTGAGGTGTTCAAAGTAAGAAAGGGTTTTGATGGCGTTAATAGGGATAAAATGCTCCCGTTGTCCTGTGGAGTGGTAACCAGAGGAGACAGACTTAAAACAATTAGAAGTAGAACCAGTGGTGGTAAGGTGTGGGGGGTGGGAGGGGGCGGGGTGTTGTGGGGGGGAGGGTATGGGGGTTTGGGGATGGATGAGCTTATTTTCTGAGATTGTGAGTTGTTACAATTTCGAATACACTCTTTGAAAGAATTACGGAAACAGGTCCAATCGTCACTTTTAAAGGGAAATTGATCAAAAATGTGAAAAGGAAGAAAAAATGCAGGGCCGGGGAAAGTGGGAATAATTGGATAGCCTTTCCAAAGGGCAGACGCACGTTCAATGGGCCAAATGGCCTACTGCGGTGTATGCTTCTATATTATGATTAGGATAAGCATCCAGGAATACAGTTTCCTACCCAGCTTTGCACAGGTAAACACTCACTTGTGATAACTTTGGTCGTTTATTGAGCTGCCTTTCCTTGGCAAGTGATTGGTATACCTTCAGAGTCACTCCAAAATCTATGATTGCTTGGCCAAAATCTATGACTTTTGCACCTTCTTTCTCATATCTTTTTCTGTAATAATGTCCTCTGGTCAAACACTCTCCCATGAGTGGAAACATCTTCTCAACAGTTACCCTGTCTAACCCCCTAAGAACCTTTGGTGTTTCAATCATTTCATAGAATCATGACTCATGGACTCCTACAGTGCAGATGGAGACCATTCAGCCCATCAAGTCTGTGCCTACCACAGTCCCTCACAGGCCCTATTCCCATCACCCCACATCTTTACCTTGCTAACCCCCTTGAAACAAGGGTCAATTTAGCATGGCCAGTCAACCTAACCCGCACATCTTTGGAATGTGGGAGGAAACTGGAGCACCTGGAGGAAACCTACGCAGACATGGGGACGATGTGCAAACTCCATTCAGACAGTGACCCGAGGCTGGAATTGAATCCAGGTCCCTGGCGCTGTCGGGCAGCATTGCTGATCGCAGTGCTACCATCCCACCCCTCATTCTTCTGAACTCCTAGGCATACAGAGCCAGCCTGTTATGTTGGTTAATCTAGCTTCAGAACGATTACTGAGACATTGCGTGCTCAAACAACAACTAGTTCATTTGATACAACTGAACTATGTACAGCTTTCCGTGACTGGGTGTTAGTCTGCTGAAGCCATGAATATTCTCCCTCTCCTCTCCTCATCATGTTCTCTTATATCATCATTCCAGGAGGTGCAACTTACCACACACATTTATCCTCACAAACTTTTTAACCCACCATAACTTTAAATCTGGGCCAGGATCCCTCAAGTTGAGGTTCCTACGTGGCCTGTTGAGGGCTTTTTCTCTGTCAATACATTGCATGAGGAGCACTAATGATGGGAGCAGGGTTACCATCCATCCTGGATTTTCCATAACTTGGCCTTTTGTACTGTGCCCCAAGTAATACCTTCCTCTGACGTGTCTTGTCCCAGAGTTCTACATTTACAGGAGACTTTGTGCCTGCACATACATAGTTTGAGTTCTGGAATCTCCCAGGGCTGAATGGATGAGCTGATAGCTATTAGCACCCCTGTCTCCTGTCCTCCTCTACTCACCCACCCACTCGCCAACTTCACCCTCCACTCTGACAGGCCCAGGAGCCAAAGTGTTCTTTGCAATTTTTGGGGGGGGGAATTGGTCACCCTGGTTGGGAACTCATGTGCCCAGACCTTAAGGCAGTCCACACACATGGTCTTTAGTTACATATCTGACCATTGCTGTGATTGGAAGATTATTCATCCAGATGGGATCAAGGCTGGTCTCCTGAAAGGAAATCTTTTTAAATTTTTTTCCAGGGGTGGGAAAAGGCCCCTAATCCTCATTGGCTGAATCACAACCATTGGAACCCAGCATACAGTATCAGGGTAGTGCTGCACTTCCAAAGAGATGGTCCCAAGCTCCTAACTGCCCACTCAGTGGGACTCTGAACAGCCGCGTGGGAGTTCTGTCCAGCGTCCTGGCCAACATTAATTCCTCAAGTCAAATCATTAAAAAATAGTATGTCTGTGGAATTCAGTACCACAGAAAACAGTTGAGGCCAGAACGTTGTCTGATTTCAAGAAGAAATTAGATATAGCTCAAGGGGCTAAAGGGATCAAGGGATATGGGGAGAGGAAAGGATCAGGATATTGAATTTGATGATCAGCTATGACCAAAATGAATGTCGGTCTTGGCTCAAAGCGTCTAATGGCCTACTCCTGCTTTCAGTTTCTATGGTCGCTCATCTCATTGCTGTTGTGGGATCTTGCTGTGCGCAAATTGGTTGCTATCTTTCCTACCTACCAGCATTGATTACATTTCAGAAGTACGTCACTGACTGTGAGGCACTATAGAACATAGAAAAACTACAGCACAAACAGACCCTTCGGCCCACAAGTTACGCCGATCATATCCCTACCTATCAGCCTTACCTATAACCCTCAATCCTTTAGGGGCTTACAAGTTTGTGAAAAGTACTGAAGCAAAAGTTATTTTGACTCCCCAGTCAGATTCATCTGTGAAGTGTCAGATTAGATTGTTGTTACACCCGAAAGATGTGCTCTTAGGCTGATTGGTTTACCAAATTGACACTATTCTCCCCTGAATCTGGCTAAGTTAGGGGTTCCATTCGTAGACACGCAGGGTAGAATAGGTGTAGGGTGATGTGGCGGCGCTGGCTCGTTGGGCCGAAGGGCCTGTTTCCCGTGCTGGGTTGTTCTTTGTACTTGTTGCTGGGAAGTTGCCCCTGAATTTTAAAAGCCCATCAGTCATGTTTTGAAGTTTTGTGATATTCATGTTCCTCGATTGATTTTGGGGCAGATGGAGAAAGAGCTGGAGTGTGGTGCTGACAATCTGCAAAGAAATTGGAAAGGAAGCAGAACAGTCTCTACAGCAGATGATTGTGGGCAATCTGAGTTATTAGCTGGGAAGATGACATTCTCAAGGAAATGGAACTCTGAGGCTCAGACTCAATAACAATCGTTAAAAAAAGGTGTAATCCTGGTGGGCTACTGCTTTGTGTAGAGAGGTCTCAGAAGGAGGGCATTGGACTGATTTTCCCTCTCAACTGTTGAAGGTGGGCATGTATTTTTCATTCATTCGTGGCACGTAGACATTGTTGGCTGGGCCAACATTTATTGCCCATCCATGAGAGCATTTAAGACCACATTGTTGCACCTCTGGAGTCACATATAGACCAGACCAAGTTAGATTTCCTTCCTTAAAGGGCGTTAGTGAACCAAATGGGTTTTCACGACAATGATTTCATGGTCATCATTAGACTTTTATGAAATTCAAATTTCAGCATCTGCTGTGATGGGATTCAAATCTGGGTCTCCAGAGCTTTACCCTGGGTCTCCAGATTATGAGTGCAGCAACAATATCACTCTGCCACTGGCTCCCTGACATGTCTTAGAAATAGAAAGCTAAATGAAAGAAAGGCTGCAGTTATCTTTTAGTGCTTTTAAGGATCACTGGATGTCTCAAAGCGCTTCACAATCAATGAAGTACTTTCTGAACTTACACTGTTTTAATGAAGAAACATGACAATTAATTTGTACTCAGCAAACTTTCTCATAAGCAATGCCAATAACAACCAGATAATCTGTGTTTTATGGTATTGATCGATGGAGAACTCCAGTGGCCAGGACACCGGAGATAAGCTCCCTGTTCTTCTTTGGAATATTGCCATGGGATCCTTTACGTCTACCTGAGCAGGTAAGTAAGATTTCAGCTTAGCGTCTCACCTGAAACAGGGCATCTCTGACAGTGCAATGCTTCCTCAATACTGCACTGCATTGTCAGCATTGATGTTTGTACGAAAGTAGCAGGTGGGAGACATGAACCCTCAACCTTGTGATTCAAAGTTGGAAGTGGTTCACAAGGATATTGCCGGGACTTGAGGAGCTGAGTTACAGAGAGAGATTGAATAGGTTAGGACTTTATTCCCTGGAGTGTAGAAGAATGAGGGGAGATTTGATAGAGGTGTATAAGATTTTAATGGGTATAGATAGAATGAATGCAATCAGGCTTTTTCCACTGAGGCTAGGGGAGAAAAGAAAACGGAGGGCATGGGTTAAGGGTGAAAGGAGAAAAGTTTAAAGGGAATATTAGGGGGGGGCTTCTTCACCCAGAGTGTGGTGGGAGTGTGGAATGAGCTGCTGGATAAAGTGGTAAATGCGGGGTCACTTTTAACATTTAAGATAAACTTGGATGGGTTCATGGATGAGAGGGGTGTGGAGGGATATGGTTCAAGTGCTGGTCAGTGGCACTAGCCAAAAAATGGTTCGGCACAGACAAGAAGGGCCAAAAGGCCTGTTTCTGAGCTGTAATTTTCTATGGTTCTATGGTATCAATTGACTCACAGCTGACACTTAAAAGAGCAGCATTGCTTCCATAATGATTGTTAGCATGCAGTCATTGATGATAAATAACAAAGCATACAGTATTCTAAGGTTTATTAATTGCACATGGTATAGGGTACAAGAGCAAGAAGGTTATGCTGAACTTATACAATACACTAGCCAGACCTCAGCTAGAATATTGTGTACAGCTCTGGGTGCCACACTATAAGAAGGTTGTGAATACATTGGAGAGAGTGCAGAAGAGGTTTACAAGAATGGCTCCAAGGGTGAGAAACTTCAGTTGTGAGGATAGAGTGGAGAGGTTTGGATTGCTCTCTTTGGAAAGAAGAAAGCTAAAAGGAGATTTGAAAGAGATTTGGTTTGATTTATTATTGTCACATGCGTTACCATACATTGATGTTCAAAATCTTGAGGGGGGTTGGACAGAGTAGATCGGAGAAACTGTTCCCGCTTGAGAAAGGATTAAGAACTACAGGACACAGGTTTAAGGTGATCTGCAAAAGAAAAAAACCTCTTCACACTGTGGCTGGGATATTGCAGCCTCGCTCAAGCGAGACTGGAAATTCGCATCTGAGGTCAACGAACATTTCCGTTGTCCACCCCTCGCCAGCTCCGATTCTGTGGTGGGCGAGGTGGTAGAATTCCGTTGAATGAATGGTTGGGTCTGGAATGCACTGCTTGGAAGTGTGGCAGAGCCAGGTTCAATTGAACCATTCACAAGGCATTAAATGATTATTTAAAGAGACAATGGCTGGAACTCTACCACCTCGCTCGCCGAGGAATCGACGCGGATGAGGTTCCAACAACAGAAATCTCTGTTGATCTCGGGTTGGAATTTCCGCTGTCGCCTGGGAGAGGCTGTAAAATCCAGCACAATGTGCACGGGTACAGGGAAAAGACAGGGAAATGGCACTTAGTCATAAAGCTCGTCTGGAAAGTCAGTGCAGACATGATGGGCCGAATGGCCCCGTTCTGCGCTGTAAGAATTCTGTGACTCAGTGATTCTGATGGATCAGCATTGCCTCAGTACTGCAGTGAGCAGCCAGTCTGAATTGTGGACCCAAGACTCTGTCAGAAGCAAAAAGGAGAATATATAGATAAATCCCATTTTGTATTGGAGATAAATGGAGCTGTATATCTTGCTGTTCAGTGCACAGTTGACATTTTAATTAGACATCATGGAAAGCTTCAACAGTGTCCAAATTGGGCAGCATGTCAATGTAATGAAATAAAGTTATTGCAGTATTGATATTCTGCCACTATACGTCACGAACATGGTTAGCAAAAACCCCAAGCTCTTGGTTTTCAATCTTTTGCAGGCAGGACCTTCAATGTATTTCTAAGCAAAGGATGTGTGTTTGAAATGTGTGTGTATAAGTGTGCATTGTGCACGTGTTGGTGTGTATGTGTATGCATGTTCATGTGTGTGTGTTGTACACATGTATCCATGTGTGGGCATGCTGGGTTATGAATGAGATGGAAGAGGAAAGGCTTCTTGATTGGTTCTGTGCTTTTCCTCATTGACCATTGAGTCAAATAAGTTAGATGTTCCCCAGGTTTGATATGTGAAGGAACACTTGTCCGCAGAAGTCTTCCAGCAGCTCCCAGACCAAGAAGACTGACTCTATTACAGTTTCCTGGGATGAACCTGCTTTAAACAATGTAGTTTTGAAGTGTTGGAAACACCTTCAGTCAGACATTTGTCCTTTATTTATTACTTATTTATTAGTGTCAGAAGTAGGCTTACAGTAACACTGCAATTAAGTTACTGTGAAAATCCCCTCGTTGCCACACTCTGGCACGTGTTCGGGTACACTGAGGGCCCATTTAGCATGGTCAATGCACCTAACCAGCACATCTTTGAATTGCGGGAGGAAACCGGAGCACCTGGAGGAAACCCACACAGACACGGAGTTTGTGCAGACTCCACACGGACAGTGACCCAAGCCAGGAATTGAATCTGAGTCCTTGGCGCTGTGAGGCAACAATGCTAAGCACCATACCACCTCTACAGAGATTTACTGCAGAGAATTAGCACAAAATTTCCCTCTCGACTTGCTTAGATAATTGCAGGTTAAACTTGAGTGATTTGTGTATAGGGAATACCTCTGCATTCCAATATCTCCCAGGATAGGATTTTCCAGCCCCTCCCGATGGGAGGATCTTCCATTCAACCTCTCGTGGTGGGTTTTCCACGGACGAGCGTCCTTAGATTTGGACTGGAAATCCTGTCAGTGGCCAATGGTTGTCCAGATTGGCCATGGGAAACCCCGGCAAGGGGTGTTGGGGAACAGACAATTTGAGCCCCAGTCTCTCACCTCTTAAAAAAATTCTGCTTTTCCCTTCTTCCAACCAAAGTGGATAGTGTCACGATTCCCACATTATGCCTGCCCTCCACCTTCTTGTTTAGTGACCAGTTTATATCCTTTCTGTGTCCTCTTCACAATTTAACTTTCCATCTAACTTTGTATCACTGGCAAACTGAAATACAACACACAGGCGATTCAGGCAGGACGGTGTGTGTCTTGGAGGATCATTTGGATTTGAGGGTGTGTCAACATGTCTGCTGCCCTTGACTTTGCTAGTGGTGGAGTGATTATGCTGTCCTTTCTCGGAAACAGCCCTCTCATCAATCACACAGAAAAAAAAACACATCTAACGTACAATTCAACCATTGAAACTGAAGATTAAATCTTTTCATTTGTAATTTAAAGTTTGCCAATTGGGAAGAGTTGCGGGAGTAGGTGGCTATTTTTATTTTGGTTGGGGCTGGGGTCTCCCCATGGTTCATGCCTCTTCCCAGAGGCTGCGGGTTCCATGCCTACTTGCTAAATGGGTGCAAATTAATTAGGATTGCAAGTGGCAGAGTTGGTGTTAAATTGCTCACTGCATGGTGGATCCGGCAAGGAAAGGAATCCTGTGCGTGTGCAGGTTAGCTACCCTATTCCTCATTCCGCCTGGTGTAAATTGCTAGCGATGGGAATGGGGTGGCAATTCTCCAATCGGACGCATGGATAGGAGGCAATAGTCTATTATCGCTAGACTGATGGGTAGCATGATGGCACATTGGTTAGCACTGCTGCCTCACTGTGTTAGGGATCCGAGTTCAATTCCTGTCTCAGGTCACTGTCTGTGTGGACTTTGCACATTCTACCCGTGTCTGCGTGGGTTTCCTCCAGGTGCTCTGATTTCCTCCCACAGTCCAAAAGATGTCGGGGTTAGGTAGATTGGTCATGCAAACTGCCCCTTAGTATCAGGGGGATCAGCTAGGATAAATGCATGGAGTTATGAGGTAAGGCCTGAGTGAAATTGTGGTCAGTGTAGACTCGATGGGCCAAGTGGCCTCCTTCTGCACTGTATGCCTCTATGTATCTTCGTATTAATCCAGAAACTCAGCTAATGTTCTGGGGGCCCGGGTTCGAATTCCGCCATGGCAGCTGGTGGAATTTGAATTTAATAAAAAGTATCTGGAATTAAGAATCTACTGATGACCATGAAACCATTGTCGATAGTTTGAAAAACCCATCTGGTTCACTAATGTCTTTCAGGGAAGGAAATCTGCTGTCCTTACCTGGCCTGGCCTACACGCGACTCCAGACCCATAGCAATACGGTTGACTCCCAACTGCTCTCCAAGGGCAACTAGGGATGGACAATAAATGCTGGCCAGCCACTGACGCCCCACGTCCCACGAATGAATAAAAAAATTGCTGAGTTCCCGAGTCATCCTGACTCAGGGAAAACCCTGACCCTTGTCTTTGGAAGGATTGCACTGTGCATTGACAACAATTTTATGGCCAGAGGTCAGATTATAAGAACATAAGAACTACGAGCAGGAGTAGGCCATTTGGCCCCTCGAGCCTGCTCTGCAATTTAATAAGATCACGGGTGATCTTTTCGTGGGCTTGGCTCCACTTGCCCGCCCGCTCATGGCATGTACTCCCTGCTATAGATCAGGATGAGGAGTGAGGCTTTTTTGGAAGAAATTGATAACATAGAGGAAGAGAAGGAGGCATAACCTTAAAAGCTGGCCTGAGTGGTTAGGAATTACTTCACACCGCAGTGGTTCAAGACAGAAGGTCACCACTGCCTTCTCAAGGGCAATTGAGCGTGGGTAATAAATGTTGGCCTTGTCAATGACCTCCACATCCCATGACAGCATAAAAAACACAAACTGAGACTCTCCCATAAAAAACAATAGTTCAGTTAGTGACTTTAAAGCTGGGATTGATAATCTGTGCTAGACCAGAGTATGTAAGTGTATGAAACCAAGGCAGGATGAAATTAGGATATAAATCAGCCACAGTCACATTGAATGGGAGGACAAGTTCCAGCGGCTGAATGCCAAGGCTTCTTCCTTGTTCCCATTTACAAGACTAGTTAAACTAAGAATATGCTGTTGCTCGCTTAGAATCACCTCCTAGAGTCTTGAATGTTGCAGTATTAATGCTCCTGAGGTGATCCAATAACCTTTCCAAAACTGGTTTAGACTAAGAAGTGTCCCTTCACTCTCATTCTTATTCAAACCACATAAAATCTCACCTGGCAAAGCAGTCAGCATAATTAAGGACCTCATATACCCCAGGCGTTCTCTCTTTCACCTTCTCCCGTGGGGAAAAAGATAAAGTCTGAGGTCACGTACCAACCGACTCAAGAACGGCTTTCCTGCTGCCGTCGGACTTTTGAATGCACCTACCTCGCATCAAGTTGATCTTTCTCTACACCCTATCTATGGCTGTAACACTACATTCCACACTCTCTCCTTTCCTTCTCTGTGTCTGAATAGCCCGCAAGAAACAGTACTGCATACTAATACATGTGACAATAATGAATCAAATCAAAAATTGAAATATAATTGCTTGTTTAAGCTGTGTCGTCTTAGAATCACAGAATTGTTACAGTGGAGAAGGAGGCCATTGAGTCTGCATTGGTTCTTCAAATGGACATCATAGCTTACTGCCATTTCACTGCCTTTTCCCCATACCTTTGCACATTGTTTCTATACAAGTAATCATCTAATGCTCTCTTGTAACGACTCAATTGAACCCATCTCCACCACACTTCCCTGACTGTGCATTCCAGACCCAGAACCACTCGCTGTGTGAAAAGGTTTTTCCCTCACATCACATTTGCTTCTTTTGCAAATTATGTTAAATCTGTTCTCCTTGCAAAGCTAAGAGGAGATTTGATAGAGTTGTTCAAAATCATGTGAGGGCTGGACAGAATGATAGGGAGAAATTGTTCCCCTTTGTAAAAAAGAATCAACATCTTCCTTTAACCCACAAACATGACATCAATCTTTATGTCCCTTCCCATTTCAACGCACCATCTCATGCTCACATGTCCATCCTTGACCTACCACTTGTTCCAGTGAAGCACAAGGCAAACTGAAGGAATGATTTTGAATTTATTTATATTTGATTTGATTTATTATTGCCACATGTATTAGCATACAGTGAAAAGTATTGTTTCTTGCACACTATACAGACAAAGCATACATTTCATAGAGAAGGAAACGAGAGAGCAGAAATGTAGTCTTGCAGTCATAGCTAGGGTGTAGAGAAAGATCAACTTAATGCAAGGTGGGTCCATTCAAAAGTCTGAGGGCAGCAGGGAAGAAGCTGTTCTTGAGTCAGTTGGTACATGACCTCAGACTTTTGTATCTTTTTCCTGACAGGAGAAGGTGGAAGAGAGAATGTCCAGGGGTCCTTAATTATACGGGCTTCTTTTCTGAGGTAGCGGGGAAATGTAGACAGAGTCAATGGATGGGAGGCTGGTTTGCATGATGGATTGGGCAATATTTACAACTTTTTGTAGTTTCTTACAGTCTTGGGCAGAGCAGGAGCCATAACAAACTGCGATACAACCAGAAAGAATGCTTTCTGTGGTGCATCTGTAAAAGTTGATGAGGGTTGTAGCTGACATGCTAAATTTCCTTAGTCTTCTAAGAAAGTAGAAGTGTTAGTGGGCTTTCTTAACTATAGTGCTGGAATGGGGGACCAGGACAGGTTGTTGGTGATCTGGACATCTAAAAAGCTCTCAACCCTTTCTACCTTGTAGAAAAGAACATCATGTTCCGATTAGGCACTTTACAGCCTTCTGGACTTAACACTGAATTCAAGAACTTTGGATTCTGACCTTTTTCCCTCCATCCTGACCTTTTTTCATATCCCAAACATTTTTTTTCTCAATGCAAACACTTCGTTCCCACTGGACCATCAGTCACTTTTTCTTAAGCTTTGCTTTCACTGAGCATTGTCCTTTATTCTCCCATTAGCACATTCTGATATTTTACCTTTAATCTTCTCCTGCCATTAAAGCTACCTCTGCCTCATGACCTCCTCATCTTTGTTGCAATCTCTCCTGGCTCCCACCAAATACTATTACAGCTGCTCCACCCCCTCACACACCCTATATAATCCATCACATTTCTCTCTCTCTCTCTTTAGTTTGTCAGGGAAACAGAGGTAGTTTTAAAGGATTAATATTTTTATTGTCAAATTATAGAAATAAGGTATGGATTTAGGTGGGTTAATTTAGTGTTTCTGTATGAGTATAACTCTGGGTAGATTCACGTTAGACAACATGTTAGTTTGGGGGCAGGATGGTGGCGCAGTGGTTGGCACTGCTGCCTCACAGTGCCAGGGAACCCGGCTTGGGTCACTGTGAGGAATGTGCACATTCTCTCCATGTCTGCGTGGGTTTCCTTCCACATTCTGAAAGACCTGCTGGTTAGGTGCATTGACCCGAACAGGCGCCGGAGTATGGTGACGAGGGGAATTTCACAGCAACTCCATTGCAGTGTTAATGTAAGCCTTACTTGTAACTAATAAATAAATAAACTTAAAAAAAATTAAAAAGACAAAAGTGTTTACATGTGTGTGGGGGTTTTGATCAGTTCAAACTGTGCTTCTATTGTGTTTAAAGATGGTTATAGTTTGAAAAATAAACAAGCTGAGAGAAGTGAAGAGTAAAGAGTAATCAGAGTCACCTTTAGGGTAGGAATGCAGCTTGAGTTTAATTTTAACTAAATTGATAGCCCAGGAAGCTTGAGGGGAAACATTTCTCTCAGTATTGCAAAAACATAAGAACATAAGAACATAAGAAATAGGAGCAGGAGTAGGCCATCCAGCCCTTCGAGCCTGCCCCGCCATTCAATAAGATCATGGCTGATCTGTCGCTGCTCAGTTCCACTTTCCCGCCCTCTCCCCATAACCCTTAATCCCCTCTCCTATCAAAAACCCATCAACCCGCGTCTTAAAAATATTTAGCGAGGCAGCCTCCACCACTTCAACAGAAAAAAAAACAGAAGCAGTTTCATGGGTAATGACTAAGAAAATCAGTGCCAGGAGCCTGAAGAACAGCTACTCAAAGAAACTAGAGATAAGAAGAGAAGTATCCAAGGAATTTGAAGTGCAGGAACAGAGGAAACTGGAACAAGTGCAGTGTACTGTTCAGTAAAACCACAGACAAAGCTGAGAAGAAGGTGGATCATGAAAGGCCAGAAAGATATTTGAAGTGTTTCTAAGGTCTGTGAGATTGTGAGACATTGGGGGCGATTTTACCATTTTGACTCTAAGTGCTGAATTTGGGCGCAATTCAGATCTGACTCGGAAAACTGTTCCCAAGTGCCCCCATACACACTCAGCCCCAAAAAATAATTGTGAGTCTGAATCATGCTGTGGGCGGGGCTTATTGCACCCAAAATGCTGCTGCTCCAATCAGAACCTTCAACCGCGCGTGCGCAGTGTAAACAAATTTGAAAAATGTTCCCAGACCGGGTAAAGTTGATAAAACGGCCCAGAAACAATGGCCCCCACAGGTATTGCCCTACCCCCACAACATAACTGTCCCCCTTATCTACCCAACCTCCCCGTGGGCGCAGATCATGCTATTTGCTTCACGCTCGACTTTACCAAGATTTCATACCCAAAAACGGGTGCAATGCAATGGTAAAATTGGGCCCATTATTTGAAATAATTGTGGAAATTGGTGGCTGGGCCTCAGAGTTTGGGAAAGCCTGCAAGGAGAGGTGGAAAACCTGGAGTGAGATTCTTTGTTAAAGGAGTGGAGTAGAAGCTTTGTTTGACAGGATGGTTGGAAAACCTGGAGCGGATTCTTCACACAAACAGCTGATGGAAAGCATTTTGAAAGCGTGATGTTTTGGGTGGGGAGTTTGGAAACACTCATGTGACAACCATCTAAAAGGATTTTGAGAAGAAATCCTTGTAAAATTGATTGAATGGCATAGCCCATTTGGGTTCTTTGAAAAGTTTGTGAAACTAAGGAGGGCTATAATACTTTTCTCATGTCTAATAAATGTTTTTTTTCTTGTTGCTAAAAACTAATTAGCAGTTCTGTGACTCTGTTCCTTTATATTTTCTTAAAAAACTGTTATGATCTTTGGAGTCAGGGTTCCATTCTGGGACCATCCTATCCAGTAGTAACACCAACTGGGATCATAACAAGTTCTGAAGAAGAGGCATATGTGTCAGAATTCTACTACCCTCTCTGCCATGGGAATTGGAGTGGGCGAGGGATGGACAATGGGAGATGCCGTTAACCTCGGGTGGGATTTCCTGGTCTCAGGTCAAGCAAGGCTGTAAAATCCTGCCCATGAGCTCTGTTTCTCTCTCTACAGATGCTGCCAGACCAGCTGAGTTTATTCATCATTTTCTGTTTTTGTTCCAGCATCCACAGTTTAACACATGTCACTGCCTGCCACATGGGAAAAGACCCATTTATTCCTAATCTTTGTTTCTGGTCTGTCAACCAGTTTTCTATCCATCTCAATACACTACCTCCAATCCCACGTACTTTTATTTTATGTGTTAATCTCTTACATGACAATTTGTCGAAAGCCTTCTGAAAGTCCAAATAAACCACATCCACTGACTCCCCCTCATCAAATTTACTTGCTGCATCATCAAAGAATTCCAGTAGGTGGCACAGTTGCTTCACAGTGCCAGGGACCTGGGATTGGTTCCAGCCTTAAGTGACTACATGGAGTTTGCATGTTTTATTTTAGCATGTAAAATAACAGTGCATGGGATTGGGGGTATTATATTGCGATGGATAAAAAAAACAGGTTGACAGACAGGAAACAAAGATTAGGAATAAACGGGTCTTTTTCCAAGTGGCAGGCAGTGAAATACCTCAGGGATTAATTCTAGGACTCCAGTCAGGGGTTTCCACTAAGTGCTCTGATTTTCTCCTACACTCCAAAGATGTGCAGTTAGGTGCATTGGCCATGCTAAATTGTTCTTTAGCATCCCAAGATGTGTAAGTTAGGGAGGGATAGGGCTTAGAACATAGAACATAGAAAAACTACAGCATAAACAGGCCCTTCGACCCACAAGTTTCGCCGATCATATCCATACCTACTAAGCTTACCAATCACCCTCAATCCTATTAAGTCCCATGTACTCATCCAGAAGTCTCTTAAAAGACCCTATCGAATTTGCCTCCACTACCACTGACAGCAGCCGGTTCCACTCACTCATCACCCTCTGAGTGAAAAACTTACCCCTGACATCTCCTCTGTACCTACTCCCCATCACCTTACATCTGTGTCCTCTTGTAGCAGCCATTTCAGCCTGGGAAAAAGCCCCTGAGAATCCACCCGATCAATGCCTCTCACTTCTATCAGGTCACCTCTCATTCTTCATCTCTGCAAGGAGAAAAGACTGAGGTCCCTCAACCTATCCTCATAAGGCATGCCACCCAATCCAGGCAACATCCTTGTAAATCTCCTCTGCACCCTTTCAATAGTTTCCACGTCCCTTCTGTAATGAGGCAACCAGAACTGAGCATCGTACTCAATGTGGGGTCTGACTCGGGTCTTATAAAGCTGCAGCATTATCTCCCGACTCCTAAACTCAATCCCTCGATTGATAAAGGACAGTACACCATACGCCTTCTTAACCACATCCTCTACCCATGAGGCCGATTTAAGAGTCCTATGGACCCGGACCCCAAGGTCCTTCTGATCCTTTACACTGCTAAGAGCTTTACCCTTGATATTATACTCTTCATCCCATTTGACCTGCCAAAATGGACCACTGGGTTGAAGTCCATCTGCCACTTCTCTGCCCAGTCTTGCATCCTATCTATGACACGCTGCAACTTCTGGTTTCCCTCCAAACTACGCACAACACCACCAACCTTCGTGTCGTCAGCTTGGGTGAGATGATCTGTCAGAGAGTCAGTCGACTGATGGGCCAAATGGCCTCCTTCTGCAATGTAGGGTTTCTTGATTAGCTACCCTTCAATCCAGAGGAATTGTTCCTTAGTCTAGCAAACCTTGGAAGATGACCACCCAATGCATTGTGTGAATCACTGATTCACATAAATATTTTTACTGTTGCAATTAAGCAGCATTTAATTAAGACAAACACCAAACATGTCGACAAAATAATTAGTATGGAAGGATTGTATATAAGCTGCATTATTATATTGTAAATTACCTCCAAGAATCTGTTATTATGACCCATTATTGTGGATCAAACATATTTGTAAATCAAATCGAATCATTTAAAAGGATTAGTTAAGACATACATAAATAAAATGCAATTATGAAGTGGCAAAAATCCTCTTGCCATTTATTTGTAAACTCCTCATGTGTTGGCCTGGATTAACCTAAAATTATTGTCAGCAATGTTTGTGTTGGCAAATATTTGATACATTTTCAAGATGTTCCTTCACCCACAGTTTTTACTGAGTTTTGAAACCACTCGGAATAAATAAAGAGAATGTTTTTTGTCAGCATTGGGTTGTGGTTAGAGTGGATTGCATTGCCACTGCTCTTGAGATGTTGATGTGCCAAAGTAAGTATAATATTGCGAGGCTCTAACAAGTTCATTCTTCACAAAAATTACAATTGCTAAGGAACAAATCCAATCAGCCAGATTTCTGCTACCAAGACTGGTAGCTCGAGTCGGGAGATTTCCTGAATTGCAAATCCATGGAAACATAGAAGATAGGAGGAGTAGGAGGCCATTTGGCCCTTCGAGCCTGCTCCGCCATTCATTACGATTATGGCTGATTGTCCAACTCAATAGCCTAATCCTGTTTCTTCCCCCCCATAACCTTTGATCCCATTCACCCCAGGTGCAAAATCTAGCCGCCTCTTGAATACATTCAATGGTTTGGCATCAACTGCTTCCTGTGGTAATGAATTCTACAGGGTCACCACTCTTTAGGTGAAGAAATGTCTCTGCATCTCTGTTCTAAATGGTCTACCCTGAATCCTCAGACTGTGACCCATGATTCTGGACTCCCCCACCATCCTCCCTCCATCCATCCTGTCTAGTCCTGTTAGAATTTCATAAGTCTTTATGAGATCCCCCCTCGTTCATCTGAATTCCAGCAAAAACAATCTAATATAGTCAATCTCTCCTCGTACATCAGTTCCGCCATCCCCAGAATCAACCTGATAAACCAGCATAGAATCCCCACAGTGCAGAAGGAAGCCGTTTGGCCCATCGAGTCGGCAGTGACTCTCTGAAGGAGCATTTTACCCAGGCCAGAATTCAAGGAAAAGTAAACAACATTTTCAGAGTTAAAGAGACAATTGCAGAAACCTGATTTCAAGTGGGAAAGCAGGCTTCAGAGAGAAATCAAAAGTGATGCCATGTTAATACCATCTGGGAATCAAGAGTTAAATCAGTTGTGAACAGATTTTACTGCAGTCAAGACAAATAAATCCTAAAGGGGTTGGTGTAAAATCCTTGACTGGATTTGCCATTAAAAAAATGAATGGAAGCCTTGTTTTAAAAGAGTCATTTGTAAAATCTGGACTGGATTTTGGAATGCAAACCACGAAGGGAAAATACAATCCTGAGGAAAGATTCAAAAGTGTATTTTTGGGAGTGGGAGTTTGGAACCCCTCATATGGCAAATATCTAGCAGGGGAGGGAATTCTGAGGAGAAATCCACAGGCACTAATTTGGGTTCAAAGTAGAGTGTGTGCATTTGACCACAAACAATCTGTGTGCTTACATGGGACTTTGTGTTAATGGGACCATTGTAGTTTAAGATGCACTTTGTGTTAATCTTAAACTCTGTGTGCATTTGTGAAGCTAAGAGGGGAAATGAAGGTGTATTGTATTATAATATAACAATATAATAAATGTTTTTTTCCTTGTTAAAGCCAATTAGTGGTCCTGTGGCTCTGTTTCTCCATGTTTTGTCAAGAAGATGTAAAAGTTATGGGGTGAATTTCTGCCAAGACTGGAAATTCTTGCCCAAGGACAACAGAACTTTAAATGGTCTGCTGAATTTTCTGATCCACAGCTGGACCAAAAAATCTTGCTCATGGTCTTTTGAGATTTCATGTCCAGTTATAACATGTAACACTGTGATATATCCTGAAATTTTGAAAAAAATATATTTTACATGCATTCTATCAACAAGACCGTCTAAATTCACCTCCACATACTTAGCGATGCCTTTGCAGCACAGTGGCAGAGTGGTTAGCACTGCTGTCTCACAGCACCAGGGACCCAGGTTCGATTCACTGGCTTGGGTCACTGCCTGTGTGAAGTTTGCACGTTCTCCCCATGTCTGCGTGGGTTTCCACAGGGTGCTCTGGTTTCCTCCCACAGTCCGAAAGACGTTCATTGGCCATTTTAAATTCTCTCTCAGTGTATCTGAACAGGTGCCGGAGTGTGGCGACTCAGGGATTTTCACTGTAACTTCATTGCAGTGTTAATGTAAGCTGACTTGTGACACTAATCAATCAACTTTAAACTTGACTAGTCTTCCATCTTCTCAACTCTATAGACTTGATCCCAGACAAAATTCTACTGCTTACATCCTCGCTTGAATCAAGCCAGTTCATGAAGTTCTGGTCACCCGATGATAGGAAGGATATTTTTAAACTAGAAAGAGCAGAGAAAATATTTACTAGGGGGCTACTGGGACTCAACAGTGTGCGTTATAAGAAGAGGCTGGACAGACTGGGACTCTTTTCCCTGGAGCATAGGAGGTTTGAGGGTGATCTTATAGAGGTCTATAAAATAATGAGGGGCATCTTCTCCCAAAAGTAGAGGAGTCTGAAACTAGAGGGCATAGGTTTAAGGTCAGAGGGGAGAGATACAACAGTATCAAGAGGGACAATTTTTTCACTCAGTGTCTGGAACAAGCTGCTAGAGGTAGTAGTAGAGGCGGGTACAATTTTAAAAAACATTTGGACAGCTACATGTGTAAGATGGGTATAAAGGGATATGGACCAAATGCGGGTAATTGGGACTAGGTTGGTGGTTAAAAAAGGGATGGCATGGACAAGTTCGGCCGAAGGGCCTTTTCCATGCTGTAAACCTCTATGACTCTCTGACTGTTCTCACAGATTTTGGTTTTGAGTTCAACAGTGCCTCAGTTGTAAAACTACCATCCTTATTCCCAAATCCCTCCATGGCCACAGTCGGATTCTCCTATTTCTTTAACCTCTTCCAACTCCACAGTGCTCCAAGATATTTATGCTTCTTCCAATTCTAATGCATTCTGCCTACCGTATCTTAATGGCTCCACATTTGGTGGTCACACTTTCATGCCCGAAGCCCTGGGAGTTTCTCTCTAAACCTCTCTCCGTCTTGACCTCCCCTCATGTAAAACTGTAGCAGGAGTTGTGGCAAGCCCTGAGTCCTGATTTCTGTCCTGTTGTGTGAACCTGTAACTGGTCTAATTTAAAGCAGAGATCGATAGGTTTCCAAACACCAGTGACATAAAGCGTTATGGGAATAGTGTGTGGGGAAAAAGTCATTGAAGTGAATGGTCAGCCATGATGGATTATTGGATGGCAGAGTGGTATGATGGGCTGAATGGTCTACTCCTGCTCCTACATTCCAGTGTTCTTTTCTCTGCAGTTCCCATGGTGGTTGATAGCTAGACCAGGCACAGTCCTGTCAGCTTCAGGATTGGAGATCAGTTTTGGATGGGCAGGAAAGGTTTGGGTGGAACCAGAAGCCATAAACATGGGCTGGAGTTGGGGAAGAGCCAAGTGGCAGAAGCAGGCCAGAGGTGCAGGATATCTGAATAGTGAGCAGCAGAGTACTCGCAAGAGGAGCCCCAAAGAGAGTGGCCTGAAAGTTCCTGTCTGTGTCTGGAGGCCTGGTGAGGACTCTCAGGCAGCGCAGACAGTCACTGAGCGTGAGCAGCCCTGAGGGGTGGGGTACCCATTGCCAGCTGGATGGCAGAGTAATTTAGCTACAGAGGCATCAACTTTCCTGGTTTCTTTCCTGCATTTCTATTTTAACCTCAAATCCATTTTGTGAAGATTGTAAATAGAAGGCAAAAGAGAAAGGGTTGAGATCACTAACAGTCAGTCCCTCAGACATTCCTGGCCTCCCACTGTTTAACAACCAAGTCTGTCATAGAATTATAGAATCCCTCAGTGCAGAAGGAGGCCATTCGGCCCATCGAATCTGCACCAACCACAATCCCACTCAGGCCTTATCCCTATAATCCCATGCATTCACCCTTACCCGAAAGAACCCCCCACCTCCCCCCCACCATGCATTCACCCTAGCTAGTCCACCTGTCACTAAGGGGCAATTTAGCATGGCTAATCCACCTAACTCACACATCTTTGGAGTGGGGGAGGAAACCAGGGCACGTGGAGGAAACCCACGGAGACATGGGGAAAATGTGCAAACACCACACACACAGTTAACCCAGGCTGGAATTGAACCCGGGTCCCTGGCACTGTGAGGCAGCAGTGCTTACCAATGTGTCACTGTGCCACTCAGCTGTGAGACAGCTGGGACCAGGAGTTGAGTCTTTGTGTGTCTGAATTGTTGTGCCACAGTATGAATTTCTTTAAAACCTGCCTGTGAGCAGGCTTTCATCCATCCTCATAACTTCTTATGTGATGTGGGAGAAAACTGTGCTGTTGCAGGTTGGTTAAAGGTTCTTTGTCAATTTGAGTTGAAATTGTCCTATGTTGAGTTGAAGCATTACTCACACGGGTTAGGGTAATCAAACCAACACTTGCAATCTGTCAGTGCCTGCAATGCACTTAATTACCACCCCCAATCGCCCTCATTCCTCCCAACACTAACACAGACACACAAGCACAAAACATATACATACACATGTACATGCATGCACAAAACACAACACACAAACTCACATACAGAAACACATATACACAAAACATATACATACACAAAGCACGTGCACGCGTGCATGCACAGACAAATCACACACACACACACACACACACACACATACATATACAGGAAGAGGGACTGTCAGGAACTAGCATTGTGAGAAGATATTGGAGGTTCTGGTGGGCTTAGAAATGGACAAATCTCCTGGCCCGGATAAACTGCATCCCAGGCAGCTGTGGGCAGCGAGACAGGAAATTGTAGAGGCTCCGACACAAATTTCTAATTCCTCTCTTGGCCTCGGGGGAAGTGCCAGAGGACTAGAGGGTGGCTAATGTGGTTCCATTTTTTACGAAGGGTGGTGGAGATGAACTAGAAAATTACAGACCAGTGAAACTCATATCAGCGATAGGGAAACTATTGCAGAAAATTCTGAAAGAGGGGATTAATATCCACTTAGAAAGGCATGGATTAATAAATGCTAGTCAGCATAGCTTTGTCAGAGGGAGGTCATGCCTAACAAATTTGTTAGAATTTTTTGAAAATGTGATTGTGTGTGGATGAGGGAAGTGCAGTTGATGTAGTTTACATGGATTTTAACAAAGCTTTTGACAAAGTTCCGCATGGAGACTGATAGAGAAGGTTAAAGCATTCAGGAAAACTTGGCAAGATGGATCAGAAACTGGCTTAGTCATAGGACACAAAGTGTGGCGGTAGAAGTCTATTTGAATGACTGGAAGACGGTGCCCAGTGGTGTACCACAAGGATCAATACTGGGACCTTTATTGTTTATCACATAGATAAACAATATAGATGAAAATGTGGGGAGAAGGATAAGCAAGTTTGCAGATTGGTAGGGTGGTGAATGGTGAAGAAAATGGTTGTAGGCAACAGGAAGACACAGATGGGTGGGTCAGATGGGCAGAGCAGTGGCAGATAGTATCTAAACCTAATAAATGCGAGGTGATGCACTTTGGAAGAAGAAACAAGTCAAGGGATTATTTAATGAATGGAAGGACACTGGGTATCTCAGACGAACAGAAGGATCTTGGGGTAATTATTCACAGATTCCTGAAGTCAGCAGAGCATGTGAATAGGATAGTTACGAAGGATGTGGGACACTGGCTTTCATCAGTCGTGGTATAGAGTATAAGAATAAAGAGGCAATGTTGGAGTTGTGCAGAACATTGATTAGGCCACAGCTGGAGTAGTGTGTGCAGTTTTTGGGTGAGGGCAGGAGATGTAGAGGGGGTTTGAGAACAACCTTCTTCACTCAGAGGGTGTAGGGAATCTAGAATGCGCTGCCCGGGAAGATGGTGGAAGCACAAGCAAACACAACACACACAAAACCTTCAAAAAATATTTAGGTGAGCATTTGAAATATCATAATATTCAAGGATATGGGACAAGTGCAGAAAAATGGCATTAGCGTGCATTTAGCAGTAGATATTCTCAGTGCAGACTTGATAGACCGAAGGATCTTTTCTGCACTATGTAACTCTATGACTCTACAAAACACACACACACACACACACACACACACACACACACACACACACACACACACACACACACATGCACACACTTTGGAGCAAATAGAAAACTATTATTTCTGAGCAACTCTTAATGAGGTGACCATTGGAACTAATGAGCTAAACTTTCTTAATGTTGCCTCTGAATGAGATAATTGGGAACTCTAGACAATGGGGACTCATAAAGAAAACAATTAACAACAAATGCGGTATGATGGGTCTAATTAGCAGAGAAAATATTAAACGGTGTATAACACATACTGGACTCTTCCCTTTGAGAGACACAAAGACTACACTGGAAGATGAAATTTGCAGCCACATTACAAAGAGTTTGGAAACAAATCTGTGGGAGAAGGACTGTGAAATGTTGTTTCAAAGTGTTTTGGAGAGCCTTGCTGTATTGATGAATAGACTGAAAACAATCTGTTTTGCATTTGTTCTCAACACCCAGAGATCTGAAGTAACACCAGAACCTCTCCACACAAGCTTCCTACACTCAATTTAGATGGAATTTCAGAACAGAGAGATGCAGGTCTGCAGTTCCTTGAAAGTGGCATCACAGGACAGTTTTGGATACAGGCCATGCAGTGTGGGAGACCAATGAGAAATGGTCAAGTCTTGAGGTGACAAATGCAAGAATGAGTGTTTCAGGAGCTGACGAGCTGAGACAGGGGTGCAGTCAGATGATGCTATGGAGTTGGAATTAGGCAGAATTATTGATAGTATGAATATGTGGCCAGACTCGAGTCAGGGATAACTATGTCACTGAGGTTGTAAACAGACTGGTTTAGTGTCAAAGTGTTGCCAGGGAGAGGGTTGGAGTCAGTAGCCTGGGGACAGAGGCCAGGATTTTTCACCTGAATTCCTCCCCCATCCAGCAAGGCAGGTTTTCCTGCAGTGGAGGCAACTCCAAGAGTTGATCCTTGAGGGATACCAGAAATAACGGTGTGGAAGTGGGAAGGCAAGCCATTGCAAGTGAATAGATGGATGGGGCAGCACGGTGGCACAGTGGTTAGCACTGCTGCCACACAGCACCAGAGATCCAGGTTCAATTCCAGCTTAGTCGCCATTTGTGCGGAGCTTGCATGTTCTCCCTGTCTCTGGGTGGGTTTCCTCCAGGAGCTCCAGTTTCCTCCCACAGTCTTCTCTGTTCCGAAGAAAACAATCGAAGCTTATCCGGTCCCTCCTATAGTCCAAAGATGTGTGGGTTAGGTGGATTGGCCATGCTGTATTGACCCTAATATCAAAGGGATTAGCAGGGTAAATGTGTGGGGTTACGGGAATGGGGGTTGGTTGGGATTGTGGTTGGTACAGACTCAAATGGCCTCCTTCTGTGCTATAGAGATTCCATGATTTTATGATAAGAGTGGACAACAGAAAAATATCAGAGGGGAATGCTAACTCCAATCATACTAAAGGTTACAGACAGATTGAGAAGGATGAAACAGAATCAGTTGTCTCACTCACATCACATGTCAGTAGTGATAGTGATAAGAGTCGTTCTGATACTGTGGCAGGGGTGAAAACTTGATTAGATTCAAGCATAGAGTTTGGGAAAGGTAGACACACAGATTTGACAGGTGGACAACACATTCAAAGGCTTTGCCGAGAGAAGGGAAATTGAAGATCATGTGATAGTTTGCAAGGACAGTGGGCTGAATATTTTTCTTTCTTGAGAGAGGGGTGATGACTGAAGATTTAGAGAAGAAAGCTGCAACACCTGATGAGGGAGAACTGTTAACAGTACATAGGGACCGGGGGAGGGAAGTAGGGCAGTGTAGTGGGAATAGAATTGAGAGAGGAGCAGGTGGATCTCAGGGACAAGGTGGGATCTTCACTGGATATTTGTCCTAGTGGGCTGGTGGAATGAAGGGAGGTGGGAAAGAAGCTGACGGGATTGCCTCAATCCTAGTAGTTCATGATACTTATAAATAATTATTTCATAAGTTGCTGTCCTCAGCCCTCAGAGCTGGTTGAGCTCAGGCTTGTGGCCTGTCAGTGCCTTGTCCCCCTTAGAATAAATAAATTTCACCCTGGGCCATTGATTCAGAGCAGAAGCCGCTTCATGTCAAGTGTAATCAATGTCCTGCATCCTCACTCATCCCTGCTTCTACCACCTATTGGCATTCATTGTTCTCCTATTACACCTCTGGCTGAAGATGTCAGTTCCCACCCATCATTCTGCAGCGATTGATCCAAAACGTTTGCCCAAAAACCTTCCCGGAATCGATAGCCTGCATCAAGCCAGGACCACATCAGGCTCTTCTCCAAAAAGCAGTCAATTGTGGTTTAGGATATATAGATCATTAATCTTATTCATCTGCATATATGTTGAAGCCTTCGACCGATTGCTGTCAACTCATTTTAACTGTTAGCGCAGAAATCTCAGTGCCAAGGCAGTATATTTGTACCACAGCAGGAATTGTCCATTTTATGTGATGAAGAGCAATGGGCAGAATCATCCCCCCTGCCCCCCCGGCACTGCCACCCCACTCACTGCTATCTCCCTCCCCCAGTGACCACTGGGGGCATCATAGGGATTCTCACAGTAGCTTCATCGCTGTGTTAATGTAAGCCTGCTTGTAATACCAATAAATAAACTTAAAAACGAATAAATAAACATTTAAAACTTTTAAACTTTTAAACTGTAATCTCATGGCATTCGAGCCAATCATGTGGGATATGAAAAATCTGTTTGCCCAGAGTACATAGAACATTACAGCACAGCACAGGCCCTTCGGCCCTCGATGTTGCACCGACCAGTGGAACCAATCTAATGACCCTCTAACCTAAACTATTCCAATGTTATCCATATGCCTATCCACTGACCATTTGAATGCTCTTAAAGTTGGCAAGTCCACAACTGCTGCAGGCAGGGCATTCCACACCTTTACTACCCTCTGAGTAAAGAAGGTAAAGAGTAAAGAGGGTAGTAAAGAGTAGGAATAGACAGTGGGAGTTTACAGTCCCGACCGTTATGATGAAATAAAGGTGGGTCGCCATTCCGACCAAATGTCATTAGGAAACCCAACACAAGTAAGCCCCTGACTAGAATTCCCATCCTCCCCACCTCCCATTGAAAGGAAACAAATCGATGTTCAAATTTAATTAGCTTCCCACTATGTGGGGTCTGTTAAAATTGCAATATAGGAAATAGGAACAGGAGTAGGCCATTCTGCCCTTCAAGCCTGCTGTTCATTATGATCATGATCGGTATGAACAACTGAACAAATACTTTGGATCTGACTTCACTAAGGAGGGCATAAATAACCTTGCAGAAATACCAAGAGACAGAGGGTCTCATATGAAGGAGGAATTAAAGGAAATCCTGATTAGTCAGGAAATTGACTTGGGGAAATTGCTGGGATTCATTAAGTCCCCAGGGCCTGATACTCTGTATCCCAGAGTATTCAAGGAAGTGGCCCTCAAATTAATGCACTAATTTGTGATCATATTCTAGCATTCTATGGACTCTGGAAGAGTTCTAGTGGCTTGAAGGGTAACTAATGTAACCCCACTTTTTAAAAAAGCAAGGATGGAGAAAATCAGAAATTATAGACTGGTTAGCCTGACATCGGTGATGGGGAAAATGCTGGAGTCAATTATTAAGGATGCAATAACTGAGCATTTGGAAAACGGTGACAGGATTGGTCCAAGTCAACATGGATTCATGGATAAAAGGAAATCATGCTTGACAAATCTTCTGGAATTTTTTGCGGAAGTGACCAGTAGAGTGGACAAGGGAGAACCAGTGGTCGTTGTGTATCTGGATTTTCAAAGTCCAACACAAAAGATTAGTGAGCAAAATCAAAGCTCAAGTTATTGGAGGTAATGTATTGATGTGGATAGACAACTGATCGGCAGATAGGAAGCAGAGAGTGGGAATAAAAGAGACCTTTTAAGATGGAAGGCAGTGACTAATGGGGTACCACAGGATTCAGTGCTGAGACCCCAGCTATTCAGAATATACATTAATGGTTTGGATGAAGGAACTGAATGCAATATCTCTAAAATTTCAGATGACACTATGCTTTGTGGCAGTGTGTGCGGTGAGGTGGATGCTAAGAGGCTGCAGGATGAGTTGGACAATGAGTGGGCAAATATTTGGCAAATGCAATATAATGTGGATAAATGTGAGATTATCCTCTTGGTGGCAAAAACAGGAAGGAAGATCAGAAAGAATGAGGCAACCAGAACTGTGCCCAGTTCTGGTCGCCTCATTACAGGAAGGATGTGGAAGCCATTGAAAGTGTGCAGATGAGATTTACAAGGATGTTATCTAGATTGGGTGGCATGCCTTATGAGGATAGGTTGAGAGAGCTTGATCTTTTCTCCTTAGGATGAGAAGGGACCTGATAGACATGTATAAGATGATGAGAAGTATCGATCAGAGGCTTTTCCCCAGGGCTGAATTGGCTGCCACAAGAGGACACAGGTTTAAGGTGCTGGGGAGTAGGTACAGAAGGGATGTCAGGGGTATGTTTTCCACTCAGAGGGTGGTGGGTGCGTGGAATCAGCTGCCATCGGTGGTGGTGGAGGCAAATTTGATAGGATCTTTTAAGAGACTTCTGGATGAGTACATGGGTCTTAATAGGATTGAGAGTTATCGGTAAGCCTAGTAGGTAGAGATAGGATCGGTGTGACTTGTGGGCCGAAGGGCCTGTTTGTGTTGTAGTTTTTCTATGATTCTAAGATTATTATCTGAATGGTGGTAGTTTAAGAAAAGCGAATGTGCAATGTTAACTGGGTGCCATCGTGGAACAGTCGCTGAAGGTTGGCATGCAGGTACAGCGGGTGGTGAGGAAAGCTAATGGCATTTGGCCTTCATAGCAAGAGGATTTGAGTATAGGAGTAGGGATTTGTTGTTGGAGTTATACAGGGCCTTGGTGAGGCCACACACCATGAGAATTGTGTACGGTTTTGGTCTTCTAATCTGAGGAAGGACATTCTTGCATTGAGGAAGTCCAGCGAAGGTTCACCACACTGATTCCTGGAATAGTAGGACTGACAGATAAAGAGAGACTGGATTGATTGGGCTTGTACTCACTGGAATTTAGAACAATGAGAGGGGATCTCACAGAAACATATAAAATCCTGATTGGACTGGACAGGCTAGATGTGGAAAGAATGTTCCCGATGATGGGGAGGTCTAGGAATAGAAGGTCACAGTCTAAGAACAAGGAGTAAGCCATTCAGGACTGAGATGAGGAAGAACTTTTTCACTCAAAGAGTTGTGAACCTGTGGAATTCTCTACCACAGAAAGCTGTTGGGGCCAGTTCGTTAAGTATGTTCAAGAAGGAGTTGGTTGTGGCCCTTGTGGCTAAAGGGACCAAGGGGTATGGCGAGAAATTGGGAGTGGGATACTGAAAGTGCATGATCAGCCATGATCATATTGAATAATGGTGCAGGCTCGAGGGGCTGAATAGCCTACTCCTGCACCTATTTTCTATGTTTTCTACGACTGTTCCTCTATCTCAAAGCCATACGCCTGCTTTCTCCCCTTTCTAGAGTCCAAAAATATTTCAGGAACACATTGGTCTCCACAGATTGTAGAGGATTCCATATGTTCACCACCCACAAGAAATTTCAGTCCTAAATGGCCTGCCCCATACTTTGAAACAGTGACCTCTTGTTCGAGCGCCTCCAGTTAAAGGACACAATATTATTGCATCCAGTCTGTCCAGCCCTGTCAGCATGTTGTACGTTTCAATGAGATCCCTTCTCATTCTTCTAAATTCCAGTGAATAGAGGCCTAGTTGACCCAATCGGTCCTCAGAAAACAAACCTGTCAGTGCAGGAATCAGCCAGGTGAACCTTCACTGCACTCCCTCTATGCCAAGTACATCTTTTCTTAGATAAGGAGTCTACAACTGTACTCCCGGCGTGGTCTCACCAAGGCCCTGTGCAGCTGGAGTAAGACATCTGGTATGCAATTCCTCTTGCAATGAAGGCCAACACATTATTTCCCTTCTTTACCATTTGTTGCACCTGTGTGATCACCCGTTGATGTCAGAGTTTGGATAATATTCCTTTCCTCATGACTAACACAGAAATTAAAAAGGGAAAAAGAAATGAGATGACCTGCCCAATTGCTTTGCTCCAAGTTGAAAATTTTAGCAGACAGTGGCATAGTAGTGACGTCAGGAGATTAGTAATCCAGAGACCTAGTCTCTGAGGACATGGGTTCAAATCCCATCGAGACATATTGGTTAGCACTGCTGCTTCACAGTGCCAGGGACCCAGGTTCAAATCCCGTCTTGGAGGTGGGGGTGGGGATAGAGGTGCGGGAGTGCAGGGGTGGCCGGACTGAGGGGAAAGTGAGTGGGCTTCAGTCAGGCCCATGTTTTCGGGATAAATTTTGGAGGCCACCACAGTGGCTGCTGGGTGCAGAGGCAGAGCATTTAACACTTCAGTGTTCTAAGATTTCGCCCAAGTTATAATGAAAGGCTCTCTAGCCCTCATCCCACATATTCCCCCATGGCCCATTCATGTCACCTCATGCTCCACCAACCCCCTATGTCTGCTCATGCCCTCTATGCCAAGATGTCTCCTTGCAAAGAACCCCAATAGTCCTTCATGTTTCCATGCCAAGTGATGACACTTCCAAGCCCATTCACCCAATATAGATGCATTAGTAACAGCAGGATTTGCGAGGTAAATGCTTTAAAAACATTCATCTCTTGATAGCTTTCCTCTTCCTTAAATAACTTCGCTTTTTACTGCAACCCAATAAAATTGTCAACTTCTTTAGTCTAACGATAGCAGAAATGGTGAGCACTTGAACTATTTTGTCTTGTGGAAGTAAATGGTGTGAAATTGATAGCATAGATCAGAGAGCCAGAGCTCTCAGTCAAACTGGAGCTCAGGTGTTTCAATGAGATAATGGATTTCTCCAAGAGCACTCAATGAAAGGGTGAGTGGGAGGATGTATCATGGCAAGGGGAGAAAAGGAATCATCGGGATTTGGAGGGGTATGCGATTGAAATAAAAATACAGGGAAAAAAACCCAGCAAGTCTGGTAGCATCAGCACAGAGAGGAACAGAGTTAATGTTTTGAATCTGTATGACTCTTCTTCAGAGCATGTTCCGTTTTGAACTTGCCTTTCGAAGGCTTCTCTCATGGAGTTCAGAGCAGCTCTGAGCTACCATTAGCCACAGCTCTTTGAAAATCTGGTTCCACTCCTCAAAGACTGCAGGAAACTAAGACATACCTATCCCTGCAATGGATCTGGCCAGCTCTGGAGAGCAGGATGCTGTCTTGTGACCTTATCCTTGTGAGCACCCTTAAAAAGGTGCTCCTGAAAATCAGGAATTCCGGGAATGGGGTCAGCAATCTGGCATCGGAGCAGAGTCAACATTTTTAAAGGACTGCTCAGTCAGCCCCACTTGGTAAAAATCCATCCCCATGTTCCCAGTAGTTGTACTAGTTAAACTCTGTGGTTGGAATGTTACGGCCATTCACTCGGTTTCTGCTATCAACATATTAAAGGACTGAATGGCTGACAATTTTATTGGGTTGTAGTTAACAAGCAGATCTATTTAGGAAAGTGAAAAGTCTTTAATGCATTTCAGGAGAAAATCCCAGCACTCAATTCATTTGTACAGCAGAGAGTGGGTGAATGGGTGTAGGAATGCTGTAACTTGGGATGGGAACATAAGGGGCCATGGGGGTTCTCTGGAGGGACGTCATGAAGGGAATAAGCAGCCATTGGGGTGGATGGGCGCATGAGGTGGCATGAATGGGCCATGGGGAATGTGTGGGGGTGAGGTGGGGAGGTGAATGTGTGGGGAACAGGGTCTTCCATTGTAACTGGATGAAATTTTTACAGCTCGCTGGAGTGAAGGGAGATTTGGCTGGGTGCCAAATTCTCCAACCTTGCTGCAGCGGGAGCATGGCGGGAATGGCTGGTAAGTTCACCCCCTGTATGTTTAAGAATAAGCTCAGCTGCCATTGTGCCTGTGTCGGTAACCATGATCTACTGCAGCAGGGAAGTGCAAAGTTAATATCTGACCAAAATAATCTCAGTAAGGTTAAGCATTAAATATGTTGCCTATTCAGTCCCTAGGCTATGGGTCATGGATTGTGAATTCCAGATTGCTTTCTGTCGCTCATGCACAAATATTATGTTAGGTGGGGCCAAGGATAAGTTCAGTAGGGCCTAACACATAGGAATCCCGATGTTGCCTTCAGAACGGAGATTTAGATGGGTTATTAGTGTGTTTGCTATGGTGCACAAATCATCACGGCCATAAACCAATGTTCAGGGAGAAGGTAAGGAAGAAAGATAAAACATATTGTCAACAAACACATTAACAAAGTGTTTATTTAGTCTGAAAACATTTATTGCCTTGGATGCTCTGGGATTCCGAGCATCTCTCTCTTAATTAGATTGCGTGGAAGCTTATAAAAAGGGTTCAGCTTCTTTGGGAACTAGAGTAGAACCTTGATAGCAAAACAATGGCTTGTCTCTGCCTCAGATACTTTCCCCTTTGTTATGTCCCTTTATCTGCATTGCTGCAATGCAGCCAGGAGAATAGCAGACAGCAGAGTAAATTAAAACTTCTTAATTTTTCAGGGAGGAATAAACCATAGCGAAAAAAAAAAAGAACAATTAAGGAGCTTATGCTTCCCTTTGAAGATGGTTTCTGACAGGACATATCCTTGAAGTTCATCCAAAATGGCCTCCGCTGGGTGAAGGGGCAGAGGAAGTTCACACCTGACTGAGGCAAAACTTTACACCAAACAAGGAATTGCATTGGCGTCTAATGGGAAAAGATTTGAAAAGCTATTACAATTTTAATTCTTTATGATAGTTTGAAATTAAGTTAAGAAACAGTTATTAAATTGTCCATTTAATATAAGACTCAGCTCGTGGCAAGGCTATATTATCTGCACTCTAAATCCGCACCATTTCTTTTCCCCTCCCTCCATTCTATTATTCACGTTGATTCATTTTGTCTCCGTTAGTTCAATAGAAATTAAAATGCATAAGCACAAACCCCACAAGCTCTTACAAAAGATAATTTATCCATTAAAATTCCTAATTTACATACATTTGCTTCAATCAGCCTGTCAGGTTTTAATTACATTCTGCCCCATTAAATACATTAACTCGGATTCCAAAATTACTTATTATTATCAGTTTGTCGCAGTCTTATTTGAGCTTGATTGTTACACACTTCAACTTCAATTCTCTCAACTCATTATTCTCTCATTCTCTTCTCTTTTTATCCAGGCAAATGGATACACAAACTTACACGCATACACACACATGCACATATGAACACAAACAGAGGTAAACACAGAGAGGCACACGGACATACACACGCACACAGACACACACACGCATACACACATATACGCAGATATGCACACGCACACACACACGCATACACACATATACGCAGATATGCACACGCACACACACATGCATACACACATATACGCAGATATGCACACGCACACACACACACACACACACGCACACAGACAGAAGTGAATGTACTACTGTCACTCAATGGAAATTGGATTCCATTCTCCAAAATTGACCATAGTGAATGCATAGGCTAAAGGAGACAAGTGCACGGCGAGTACGGCACGAAAATGTCTTTGGGAGTTAAAAATTGGATGAGAACCAAACTCGCTCTTAAGTAAAAGAGTTCATCGTCATTTGGCACTGGAGTCAAATTGGCAGCATACTTGACTTCGGAATAGATTGCAGAGATTTCCCCGTCGCCTAGCAATGGAGACACTTACAGATGACTCCACTCTGACCTGTTATTTGTAATTGGAGCTGTGACCGGGTGTCACCCAGAACTGATGTATCTCTGCCACCGCTTCAGGTTGATTGTCTCGGTTGGGTTTTATCCAGTCCCTCAGTCAGTCTCTCTCAGTTACTTGGATTCATAGTTCTTTTACTCTTGTAGTGTTAGGAACAGAATGTATTTGCGGTTTGTTTTTTGCTGCCTGTAATCAGTATTGCTTTGTATGGAAAGAGGGGCATATTTTTGTAATCTTGTGAGTGTGTATTCCAATTAGGTAATCCAGCAGCAAGCTTTTATGAGTTTAAAATAACAAAGGCTTTTGTTTCTCACACAATTATCAGAATTAAGGCAACATCACTACGGGCCTGATTTTACTATTTTCATTCTAAGTGCCGATACTGGGCGTAGTACAGATCCCACTCAGAAATCCACTTTCTGGTGCCCCCATACGCTCTCAGCCATCTCCAGTCTGATTCACACTCTGGGCAGGGCTTAGAACTGCCTGAACGATTGGAGCTCTGAACTGCGCATGTACACATAGAAAAATATTTGAAAAAGCGCACCCGTGTCAGATCGCTCCCAAGCTGCAGAAAGCGGAGAAAGCGACCCAGGAGCGAAAAGCAGGATAGATGTATCTCGGGGGCAGGGTGGGGCAGATCGATCTCTAGGGTTGGCAGATGAATGTCTGGTGGGGGGCAGGGGGGTCCACTGCCACTCTGCAGGCGATCGGTGGGGGCGGGGGGGGCAGGGTGACAATTGGTCTAGGTAGTGGTGGGGGGTTGGATAAAGGGGCAGTGATGAGTGTGGGTCATGGGGGGAGGATAAGGGGGCACACCAGAGATCCATCTGCACCCTCCCTCCCCCACCAGAGGTCCATCTGCCTCCTCCACCGGCGATCCATCTGATCTCACTCCCCTCCACCCCCCAACCAGAGAATGATCTGACCTTACTCCCCCCACAACCAGAGAATGATCTGACCTTACTCCCCCCACAACCAGAGAATGATCTGACCTTACTCCCCCCACAACCAGAGAATGATCTGACCTTACTCCCCCCACAACCAGAGAATGATCTGACCTTACTCCCCCCACAACCAGAGAATGATCTGACCTTACTCCCCCCACAACCAGAGAATGATCTGACCTTACTCCCCCCACAACCAGAGAATGATCTGACCTTACTCCCCCCACAACCAGAGAATGATCTGACCTTACTCCCCCCACAACCAGAGAATGATCTGACCTTACTCCCCCCACAACCAGAGAATGATCTGACCTTACTCCCCCCACAACCAGAGAATGATCTGACCTGCCCCACCACTGATCTGAGTCAGAGAACAGTTGGAAACACTGAATGCACTCTTCAGAGGCTGGACCACCCGACTCAGACTTTTATTTAGCAGATCCTTAACGGCGCGGTGCCTGATCAGCGAGCACGGCAGATAGAGTTGGGCAGGCAGTCCATTAATTCAATTTAAATGGAACGGATCCATGCCATTCGCGGGTCTCGGGAAAGTGTCGATCGGCTCGGACTCAGTTGCAGATCGCGATAAAGGCCTCACACCCAATTTTACCACGATTTTGCGCCTGAAAACTGGAGCAAATTGTTTGTAAAATTGGGCCCTACATCTCACAAACGCACACACATACACACACACAGACACATGCACACACACGCGCACACGCACACACACAGATACGCACGCACACATGCGCACACACACATACATATGCGCACACAAAGATATATTGCAGTTGAAGGTAGTGCACTGTTAAAATTTACAATTAATTCTGTCTCTGAAGTGCAAAGTCCTGTCTTTCATATGGCAAGTCTGTGGTTTCCTTAATGGGTTCATGATAACTGAAAGTTGAAGTGAGGATCTTATAAAGCAAAGGGCTCACAGCAGGTTGTGAAGTTTTTTTCCAGCAAATTATTGTAGATTATAGAATTATAGAATCCCTACAGTGCAGAAGGAGCTCATTCAGTCCATCAGGTCTACACCAACAACAATCGCACTCAGGCCCAAAGCCTGCAATGCCATATATTTACCCCAGTTAACCCCTCTATCCTATGTATCCTGAAACACTAAGGGTAATTTAGCATGGCCAATGCACCTAAACCGCACATCTTTGGATTGTGGGAGGAAATCAGAGCACCTGGAGGAAACCCACGCAGACATGGGGAGAACATGCAAATTCTGCACAGGCAGTCACCTACAGCTGGAATTGAACCTGGATCTCTGGCGCTATGAGGCAGCAGTTCTAACCAACGTGCCAGCGTTAATATCTGGGAGGTTTGTTCTCAGGTGAACTTTGAAACTGAAAGAGATTAAATCAGTGGTGCTGAACCTGTGGCCTGGGGGCCACTTAAAGCCCATCAGCATTCTAAGGCTGGCCAACAAGACATTTTGTTGATTGTTATCCATTCAGAGAGTTGCCACATCTGCTGGTTTCTATATCCACGGTTTTTGTTCCTGCTGGTATGCCTGAAGTAGTACACACGTAAAGCAAAGGCACGTGAAATGAGACGTGTGCTGATTCACTGTGAGAGACATGTGCTCCATCTGCCATCCAATCAAATGCCAATATTTCTTTATTAACATAAAAGCAAATGACTACGGATGCTGGAATCTGAAACAGGAACAGAAAATGGTGGAAAATCTCAGCAGGTCTGAAAAGTATTACCTACCTTTGTTCTGCCATTCCCACATTCTGATTTCTTCACGGCCGCTATTAGCACCATTCCTAGCCATGATCATCACCATTTACATTTCCTTTGTCTTTTTGTCTATGACGTCTTTGTCGACCCAGACCCTCACCCACCCTGACAATGTAAATCTCGTCCTATTTTCTTTGTCTTCAGTTCTGATGAAGGGTCATCCAGATTCAAAACATCTGCTCCCTTCTCTCTCCAAGAATGAGACCTACTGAGATTTTCCAGCATTTTCTATTTTTGTTGTAAATACTTATTTTGCTTTTACCACTTGAAGTTGCTGACAGTTCTACTAACATAGCAATGATTAAACATTTTCTATAATGTTTGAAGTATTTGGCAGATGTTAAATGTATTTAATCTTATTCAAGGGTCATGATGAATATGCCCAATTTCAATCTTCACAGAATCCTACAGTGCAGAAGGAGGCCATTTGGCCCATTGAGTCTGCACTGAGCACAATCCCACCCAGGTCCTATCCCCATAACTCCATAACCCCATGCAGTTACTCTAGCTAGTCCCCCTGACACTGAGAGTCAGTTTAACATGGCTAATCCACCTAACCCGCACATTTTTGGAATGTGGGAGGAAACCCACACAAACATGGGGAGAATGTGCAAACTCCACACAGAAAGTGACCCGAGACCGGAATTGAACCTGGGTCTCTGGCGCTGTGAGGCAGCAGTGCTAACCATTGTGCCACCGTGCCACCCATTCTTGCGCTCCACTGAGATGAAAGAGGGCCACTCATGCGGTCCATTCACTAGCCTAGGTTGTCCATCACTGGGTTAAGTACTTTGGCTCCTTGATGACTTGCAGTTAGTATCAGATTCTGTTTCTCAAACTGGATGCTATCATTTGGTTCTAATGAAAATGTCACGGTCTGGTGCAGTTTCTGAAACTCGTTCTGACAACATGATTGTTCAGTTAGTCTTGTTTGGATGAGGAAGGTTATTGTGATACATTTGGGAAGCAGGCTGTAGGCATTGAGTTTTGATCTTTCCTGTTGTTCAGCATGAAACTGGCAATCTGGAAACTTCTTACTCTTCTGTTGTTGGTCCATCCTTAAACAATGAGATACATGTAATGTATAAATGGCCGTGAGCTGCCTTCACCCATGTTCACATTTAGTTCGGTATTCCCCAGAGACTTGATAGGTTCTGCAGACCAAATGCCCAAAAGTCACACGATTTGGATGGCACGGCGGTGAGCACTGTTGCCTCACAGCGACAGGGACCTGGGTTCGACTCCTGACTTGGGTCACTGCCTGTGTGGAGGTTGCATGTTCTCCACTTGTCTGTGTGGATATCCTCCCAGGTGCGCCTGTCTCCTCCAACAGTACAAAGACATGCTGGTTAGGTTGTTTGGCTATGGTAAATTGCCCTTTAATGTCAGGGGGACTGGCAGGTAAATACATGGGGTTAGGGGGATAGCACCTGGGTGGGATTGTTGTCGGTGCAGGCTTGATGGGCCAAAAGGTCTCTTTCTGCACTGTCGGGATTCTATGACACTGTGGTTCTACGATTTGCGACATCTTGTTTTGCGTCCAATTTTTAAGAAGCATTTACTGAAAATTTATAACATGATATGCACGTCAGGACAGGATGCCAGATTTATCCATAAATTTTCAGAATTTAAGGCTCCTATTTATTCGCAGGTCCAAGTCGCTGAACCTATAATAATGTCTCATGTGCCTCTGTCGCTCTCCTGTCTCTCCTTCACTGCGTTTTCCTCGATCTCCTTTCTACCCTGATTTTATTTCTATAAAGCCCTGAGCCTTTGTTTTAATTTTGAAGCTTTACTCAGGTATTCACTTGGGGATTTTGGGCAGAACATGCACCTTTTCAAATTTCTCCCTTTCCTCAGTTGCAAGGGATAATTCATTTCGGACACCGTTTCAGTCAGTTCGTGTCTCATCCATTTGAGGGCTTCAGAAGCTCTCAAGCTGACCAGCTGTGGGGAGAATCACACGCAGAACAACTGAAAAACAAGTTCCGGAATCAATCAAGGATTTTTTTTGCTTTTGTTTTAAATTTCCAGCACTCTGAAGTTTCTTTTGTCTTTGTACAAGTGGCAATGTATGAGGAATGGTAATATGTGATTAGACTAGTAATCCAAGGGCCTAGATTAATGATGCCAGAGACATGAGTTCAGATTCCACGCTGGCAACTGGGGAATTTAAAATCAATTAAAAGCTAATGTAAGTAATGGTGGCTCCAAAGCTACCAGGTTGCTGTCAAAACCTGTCTGATTCATTGATGTCCTTTAGGTAAGGAAATCTGCTGTCCTTTATCCCAGTCTAGTCAATCTGTGACTCCAGATCCACAGTAATGCAATTGACTCTTATTTGTCCTCTGAAATGGCCAAGCAAACCCTGCCATTGCATTTGAGAGAGTGGCTCGCATCCCTTTTTCCAAAGTTAATAAATACTGGTTTTGCCTGCAATGCACGTCTAATGAATTAATATATTCTAGCCCGTGTTAGCATTTCCAATCAAGGTGGCACAGTGGTTAGCACTGCTATCTCAGAACACCAGGAATCCGGGTTTAATTCCTGTCTCGGGTCACTGTGTGTGTGTGTGTGTGGTGTTTACACATTCTCCCTGTGTCTGTGTGGGTTTCCTCCACATGCTCTGGTTTCTTCCTACAGTCCAAAGATGCACTGGTTAGATGGATTGGCCATGCTAAATTGCCCCTCAGTGTCAGGGGGATTAGTAGGGTAAATGTTTTGGATTACGGGGATAGAGCCTGGGTGGGATTGTTGTTGGTGCAGACTGATGGACTGAATAGCCTCCTTCTGCACTGCAGGGATTCTTCTATTATTCATCCGTGGGGTATGGGTATCACTAGCTGATCAAGATTTATTGCCCATCCCTAGTTACCCGAGGGCAATTAAGAGTCAACCACATTGCTATGGCTCTGAAGTCAACTGTAGGCCAGACCAGGTAAGGATGGCAGATTTCCTTCCCTAAAGGACATAGGTGAACCAGAGGGGTTTTTCCAACAATCGACAATGGTTTCAGTAGATTCTTAATTCCCAGATACTTTTTTTAATTGAATTCAAATTCCACCATGCTCCATGGCGAGATTCGAACCATGATCCTCCAGGCCATTAGCTGAGTTTCTGGATTAATAGTCCAGCGATAATACCATTAGGCCATTGCTGCCCAAATGATCCAATTCTAAAGGAATGTATAGTTGACAAATGTATGTACAAGAATCCAACTCATAACACAACATTGCTGTTAGTAAACAGGACATATTTTTATTTGGGTCCCACGTCCCACGAACCTCTCAATCTTGATCCTGTGTCATGTTGGTGTGGGACGCGCAATGTGATTGTAAAAAATTGTCCATCGGTGGCCAATCAATGCTCTTCCCAAGACTGCAAGGAACTACAAAAGATTGTGAATGTAGCCCAATCTTCCCTCCCATCAAACCACACACAAACCAGCCTCCCATCCATTGAGTCTGTCCACACATCCTGCTGCCTTGGCAAAGCAGCCAGCACAATTAAAGACCCCACGCATCCCTGACATTCTCTCTTCCACCTTCTTCCATCAGGAAAGCGATACAAAAATCTGAGGTCACGCACCAACTGATTCAAAAACAGCTTCTTCCCTGCTGCTGGACCTACCTCGCGTTAAATCGATCTTTTTCTACACTCTAGCTATGACTGTAACACTACCTTCTGCACTCTCTTGTTTCCTTCTCTATGAATAGTATGCTTTGTCTGTATGGCGCACAAGAAACAGTACTTTTCACTGTATGTTAATACATGTGACAGCAATAAATCAAATTGGATCAATCGGGGAGTGCACACACCATCCATTTAAGGAGGAAGGTGGACCCCAAAGCAGGAAGTTGCCGCTGACTGCGGCTGTGGGCTGATGGCCATTGCAAATGCAGGGGGGGACCCCTAGCAGGTTAGAGAGTGGAACTTCCCATCAACAACGTCCATCTCCCTGCACCTCCCCAACCCTGTCAACCCAAGCCTCTTTCATTCCCATATTTTGGTCACCACTGACCACCAAGTAGGCATATAACAACGTTAAAGAACAACAAAGAACAAAGAAAATTACAGCACAGGAACAGGCCCTTTGGCCCTCCAAGCCTGCACTGACCATAATGCCCGACTGAACTAAAACCCTCTACTCTTCCAGGAACCATATCCCTCTATTCCCATCCTATTCATGTATTTGTCAAGGTGCCCCTCAAAAGTCACTATCGTATCTGCTTCCATTACCTTTCCCGGCAACGAGTTCCAGGTACACAACACCCTCTGTTAAAAAAACTTGCCTTTTACGTCTCCTTTAAATCTTGCCCCTCGCACCTTAAACCAATGCCCCCGATTAATTGGTTCTTCCACCCTGGGAAAAAGCTTCTGACTATCCATTCTGTCCATGCCCCTCATAATCTTGTAGACTTCTATCAGTTCTCTCCTCAACCTCCGTCGCTCCAGTGAGAACAAACCAAGTTTCTCCAATCTGTCCTCATAGCTAATGCCCTCCATACCAGGCAACTTCCCAGTAAATCTTTTCTGTACCCACTCCAAAGCCTCCACACCCTTCTGGTAGTGTGGCAACCAGAATTGAACACTATATTCCAAGTAAAGTTTATTTATTAGTAACACTGCAATGTACTTACTATGAAAATCTCCTCATCCTTAATCAACTCTAAGGACCCTACTTGTTATCTGTTACTAATGAATGGGTAGCTTTCACACCATCCCCTCCATCCTCCTCCTCACTCAAACCCTTGAAAATGGCCCATAGATGGCCACATGCTGAACTGCCATGCGCTCTCTGAACCCAGCCTTCTCTCCTCTCATTGGTTTCTCCTGAGGAATCGGAAATTCTCTCTCTGGTATTTTCCCTGGCACTATTAAAAGGGAATGACACAAATTTGAATGTTTCTGATGCTCTTGTTCTTGATGCTTTTAACCCACTACACAGTGGCGTATCAGTTAGCACTGCTGCCTCACAGCACCAGCGGCCAGGGTTCAATTCCCGGCTTGGCTCACTGTTTGTGCAGAGGCTGCACATTCCTCCCGTGTCTGCGTGGGTTTCCTCCGGGTGCTCCTGTTTCCTCCCACAGACCAAAAGACGTGATGGTTAGGTGCGTTGGCCATGCTAAATTCTCCCTCTGTGTACCTGAACAGGTGCCGGAATGTGGCAACTAGGGGATTTTCACAGTAATTTGATTGCAGTGTTAACGTAAGCCACATTTCACTTATTTTTTCTCTCGTCAGGATCTGGTCCCTAGGTTCCTGAGTCACGGTATCGAAATGAAGACATTCATTATGAGAAGTGTTGTCTTTCTACCGAGCCTAGTAAAATTGTACTGACAATCATTGCTGCTTCTATTTTAACTTTACTAATGCGATGTTATTATCACTACAGGAATATATTAGCATTCATTTGGGTGAAATCTCAGAGGACTTTTAGGATCTAGAAACAACACACTGTTAAAATTTCTCTAACATGATTACTTTGCATTATAGCACTGCTGTAAAGAAATGCAGTGATAATAAAGATGCGAGTGTTAATGAATCGTGCGATCAATCAGTAGAATAAATGTGGAACTCTCTCCCCGTACGGTCCTTGTTGCTGAACAATAAAATACTTACCAGTTAAAGGGATGACAGCAGCGATGAGAATTGTCAAAGGCTAAAGGTTATTTGTTAGTCACAAGGTTTACATTAACACTGCAATGAAGTTACTGTGAAATTCCCCTACTCGTCACACTTCAGCGCCTGTTCGGGTCAATGCACCTAACCAGTCAGTCTTTCAGGCTGTGGGAGGAAACTGGAGCACCCGGTGGAAACCCATGCAGACACGGGGAGAATGTGTAAACTCCACACAGACAGTGACCCAAGCCAGGAATCGAACCCAGGTCCCTGTGAGGCAGTAGTGCTAACCACTCGTTCACCAGTTGGTGAACACTTAACTGCAAACACCAGGGGCATCTTAGATTTGAATTTCCATCAGCCTTGAGGTAGCAGACTTCAGCCGGAACATAGCGAGCGCCAGTGGTGGCAGCATTTCTACAGAAGTATTCAAGAATATATTATCCACATTGACACATTCAGTGCTTTACTGAAGGATTGCAATGCTGTTTGTCAGCGGAGACACAAAGCTAGTCTTACACCTCAGATGGGTGTAAAAGATCCCAATGCCATTCAAAAAGAAAGGAGGGGGGTTCTTCTTGTAGGATAAAGGATTAGCTGTTCTGATATGCCAATGCATGTTTTAATGTAGCCAAAGATATTGTTGGAAGCTGCAATAATGTAACCAATGGTAACATACATACTGTGGGGACCAGCTGAACAGCTGACCCAGTAGACAATGTACCCAATGGCAAAATAATGTGATATAAATAGAAAACAGATGGGGATTGTCGATAGTTTGTGTGGTCCAGGGTGTGGCCTGAGTGTTGATGTAATGAAGTTTCTTTATTTAACCTTTCTCTTTGATTTATTTTATGTAGTTAGTTATTTTATTCCTTGCAAATGAACTATCTTTACTGCCGGATGGACAATGCATGATGAAGATGATGATATATCACAAAAATCAGCCAGTCTGTTAGACTGTTGATTAGACTGTTCCCCATGTTTGGGAACATGCCTACGAGCAACATGCCTACTCTGCTTAGAAGTTAGTTAAATGTCAAGCAGATATCAGTAGGACTGCAGTCGGTTTACTTACCAAATTCCACGCCTAGGCTCCAAGACAGAAGGACCCTATCTGAACATGGTGGGAATAACAGAAGCACCATTTCCTCTGGTATTGAGCAGCATCAGGTCATCATGCTAAAGAGCAAACCCTTCAAGTTAGTTATATTCGTCATGCAGCAGGTCCCAGTAGTAGACGATATTCTCTTAAGGAAGGGGTGCAGGTGTCCACCTTGGACTTTGAGACCATTCTCAAAGCTTTGGACATACATTTTGGGCGGAAGCCCAGTATCGAGCAAATGCTTTAGTTCGCTGCATCGGGCCGAATTATGATCACCCAATCGGACTATAATCTGACCCGGCCCCAAGTCCTCTCGTGACAGTGTTGACTGGGTGGGCCCACGGGCAGTGGCGCCACCTCCAGGCAAGTGAGCCAGGCTGGACAAAGGGGCATGAAAGAAAAGCCAACATAGATGGCAGGGCTGCCCAGCAGGAGATGTGGAATACTCCTCATATAGCAAAACCAGGCATTTCATGCGTTTCTCCAAATCCAACAATTTAAAATCGAAGAGAAAGCACATTTCACCCAGGAAAAGGAAGGTCAAGAATAAGGTGAAGTTCTAGCATTCCTAAGAGAAGTTCATGGCCTGAATTACTCAGTTACAATCCACATTCAAGGCTTCAATGCCACCTATAAAATAAATATTGGAGCTGTTGTTAACACATTAGCAGTTGATCTCGACTGGCTTTAGCCAGTGGCACTTCGCCTATTGTATCTCAATTTACAAGGTCCACCTGGCATGAACCTTTCAAAGGCAGGATTGTTTTTCTTCTTTGCTAAAAGGGGCAACAAGCCATCAATTCTCTGTGTTCTTCACAATTGATGCACGTGGTGGCAATGTTGGTATACTTCAAGGAAAGAAAACAGATGCTGTCCACATTTGAATGCCTCATTTTCTTTCATGCAACAATTTTCAAACTTTTATTTAAAACCAATGGAAGTCCAGCCTGTGGTAGCATGGCCCCTTTAAGGAGATGTCCCCTGGGTGTCACATGATTAGGCTAGACCCTATGGAGTGTCGAGGTGGGAAGCTGAGCCAATCGGGAGCAAGAACGCGTCTCCCAGTTTGGGGAGCATCCTGAGTTGGAGCTAGGAAAGAGCGTTGTATAGTCAAATAGTTATTCTGTTTGACCCTAGTGGAATAAATACTTATTCTTTCATTGCCAATGAAGCCTTTTGTTATTGAAATCACACTGAGTCACCCTTGACATATTCCACTGGCGACGAGGAAAATCTTTTGACGTCCTTGGGGATTGCAATGCACAGCAAGAGGGGAAGAGGCTGGAGCATCAAAATATGAAGAAGCAAGGTACAGGCACATATTAAAATGCCTCTGATCGGGAAAATAGAACAATTTGACACCGAATTAGAAAACTGGGGATATTAAATTGAAAGGCTGTATTGCTGTTTTGTAGCAAATAAAATAACAACTGAAGAAAAGCAAAAGGTTATTCTGCTCACAGACTTACAACATAATCAGAAGTTTAACACCTTCTGATATTCCAGACATAAATGGGGGAGTTTTCCTGTCCTACCCACCATGCGAATTGTGGTGGGTGGGTGGGTGGATAGATCGATCATGGAAAGGTCTGTTGACCTTGGGTAGAATTTTCTGGTTTTTGGACAAGTGCAGCCAGAAAATCCAACCCCAATCCTTCTGGCTGGATAGTTAAGTTGGTTAAAAATCCCTGACACCTAATCATTATGTTGAGGAATGAATTTCATTCAGCAGTCTGGGAGACAGTCTCAAGCCAGTGGCCAGGCTGGGAGGGTTAGCAGACCATTACAAATTTGGAACCTTGACAAAGGGTCGTCTGGACTCAAAACATCAGCTCTTTTCTCTCCTTACAGATGCTGCCAGACCTGCTGAGATTTTCCAGCATTTTCTCTTTTGCTTTCAGGTTCCAGCGTTTGCAGTAATTTGCTTTTATTGCAAATTTGGCCCAGCTTTAGGAGACATATTAAGGGGTCATTTTGTCTGTAGTATAAAACGTCTAAGAATACAAAAGAAGTTACTGGCTGAGAGCGAAATCTCTTTAGTGAAATTAAATGATGTCAAGTTGCTATCCCTTAAAATTATATTATAACAGGCAAAAAGGCTGTTCCTGGAAGCTTTTACAGAGTCAAGTCTGTAATCATTGTGTCTTAGCTTGGTCAGGATCCATAGAGACTGTTAGAGTTAAAGCTGTTGACAAGCTCTACATTTATTAATCATTCTTCTAACTATATGCAGGACAAGATTTAGCACCTGAGCTGGCCCAGGTAACTGAATGAGCTGAGCAGTGTGTAAGCAAGCTGCATGGTGTGCCAAACGAGGTGAACCGTTTGTTGAGGCAAATGGCTATTTTGAAGAACAACCCAAAGTGCGTGTGCAGCAGAGCCCGAGAAAAGGAATACAGCAACAAGGGCAGATGTTTGTTTTCAATGTGGGGGAGAACACTCCTAAGAATCTTGCGCTTTAGATATAGCAAAAAAAGGTCACTTACAAGTGCAGTGCAGAGCGAAGGTGTCAGGGCAGAATATGCAAAAAGAAAACCCACAACAGCTTGTTTAATTCCTTGAAGAAGAACTGGATGGGGAACACAACAATAGACCCGAATAATTTACCCTAACCCAATCCAATTGGGTAAAATGCCCACCATAGAGACAGACTTGATAGTAAATGGCAGACCTCTTAAAATGGAAGTTGACACAGGGCTGAGGCTACACCCATAGGGGAGCAGGTATTCTGTTACCTTCGAAAAGGCCTCAGAGTTTTGAATTTGATCGAGTCAGGAGCCATACTGTCTACACAAGATACATTGCAGATCTTAGGGGCAGCAACAGTCACAGTCTCCTTCATGAATCATGATGTGGAGGCGCCAGTGTTGGACTGGGTGGAAGTTTTATAAGGTTTATTTGGAATCACGAGCTTCCAGAGTGCTGCTCCTTCATCACTCACCTGATGAAGGAGCAGTGCTCCAAGAACATAATGATTCCAAATAAACCTGTTGGACTTTAACCTGGCATTGTGAGACTTCTTACTGTCTTACAAGAATCAAATGGCACAGTTACCTGTCTTGGTAAATAAAGGTCAATGACTTTATTTAATGGGGTGTAATTGGCTCAAGCAGATTAAACTGAATTGGTTAAAGATATTAAATCTGCGAGATAGAGCTTTCCAGAGATGCTGTGTAATTATCCAAAGGTCTTCCAAAATGAACCAAGATGCATCAGGGGACCTATAGCCAAAATTTACCTGAATCCAAAGGCAACACCTACATTTTTCAGCACTTGCCCATTACCTTATATACTTCATCATATAAGTTGCAACTGAGCTCTTGAGATTGGAAGATTTGGATATCATAAAGTCCGTTCAATTCTCAGAATGGGCAGCATTCAGAGTCTCTATCTTAAAACCGGATCGGACTGTAAACACTTGTTAATCATCAATAAAGGAGCTCAGATATTTAGGTACCCTATTCCTCAAACTTATGACTTCTATGATAAACTGGCTGGAGGGTTAAAATACACCAAGTTAGGTCTCAGTCACACCTACCAGCAACTGGAATTAAATGAAGACTCAGAGATTAGTCACCATCAATACTCACAAAGGTTTATAAAAATATACATCCCTACCTTTCAGACTCTCATCTATGTCAATGTACGATGGAGAGTTTATTACAAGGCATCCCTTTGATGACCTAATTGCAGCAATCTCACCTGAAGAACACAGATAAAACAGATGAAGTTTTGCGACAGGTTAAAGAAATGGATGTTAGGCTGAAACTGGAGAAATATACTTTCCAGGCAGACAAGGAAGACAAAGTACAAGCCCTAAAAGAGGTTCCACAGTCAAAAAATGCCTGAGTTAAAGTCATTTCTCAAAATGATAAATGATTATGGTGAATTTTTACCAATTGGATCTACCACCCTAGCCCCACTCCACCAAGTGTTAAAGAAACATCGATGCTGGAGGTGGGACAAAACTAAAAAGAGGCATTCGCAAAAAGCAAACAGGCCTCTGCAGTCATTGGCATTATTGGCTCACTACGATCCAACCAAGCCCTTGTTTGTAAGCTGTAATGCATCACCATATGGAGTGGGAACATTGTTGTCCCTCAGAATGCCTGATGGAGCAGAAAGGCCAATTGCCTTTGCCTCAAGACTGTTGTCAGATGTGGAATAATAGTCATAGAGGTCCACATCACTGAAAAGGCACTTTTTCAGCCTCCTCTGCTTCCAGGATAACAACCCCAGTCCATTCAATCTCTCTTCATAACTAAAACTCTCCAGCCTGGGTAACATCCTGGTAAATCTCTGCTGCATCCTTTCTTGTGCTATCACATCCCTCCTATAATGTGGATTCCAGAACTGCAGGCAATACTCTAACTATGGCCTAACCAAAGTTTTACATAGTTCCAGCATAGCCTCTCTGTTCTTAAATGGCTTGGCTAACAAAGGCAAGACTACCATATACTTTCTTAACCACTTTATCCACTCATCTTACAACCTAAGGGACCGGTGTTCATTCACACCAAGGTCTCTCTGATTCCTGGTGCTTCTCCAGATCCTACTGTTCATCATGTATTCACTTGTCTTGCCCAAGTGTATCACCACACACATATCAGATTGAATTCCATTTGCCACTTATCAGCCTACCTGGGCGATCACATATGCAGTCAAAAAGTTCCATCAGTACAATTAGGGTCACTATTTCACAATAGTTTAGGACTACAAGTCATTGCTGGGTTTATTCAGAGAAGATAAGCTAGTGCCATTGTTTCAGCAAGAGTGCAGAGGTGGACTCTCTAATTGGCTGCGAACAATCATACCTCCTTGCTGGTCTCAACAAAGTAAATAAGGATGTGGACAGAAAGAGACCCAGTATTATTGAACATTAAGAAGATGGTGGTGATAACAGAAGCTTTAGTCGTTTAAGCCTTACTAAGAAAGGAGAATGGAGGTAACCTGTGAAGATGAGGTATTGTTGAGGAGGGGGCTAGGGTTATATTCCTGCCTCAAGGGAGATGACTTTTGTTACACAAATTACACAAGTCACATCCAGAACCGAGCAGGCTGGAAGCACTGACCAGAAATTGTGTTTGGTGGCCAGGTATTGATAAAGAAATTGGAAAAATGTTTAATCAATTCTCCAAGTTGTGAAACTCAACTGGCCTTGCTGATGCTGGCTAATATGCATCCTTGGGAGTGGCCAGGTAGACCCAGGGCAAGAATACATCTCAACTTTATCGGATCATTTATGGGCCATATGGTTGCAATTGGATGTACCCTTGAAATAGCTGGGTGTCCACTTGAAAAAGTCCACAATGACAAGTTGAGAAAGTTTTTTTTTGCCATTCATGGCTTCCAGGAGCTCTTACTGTCAGACAATAACACAACCTTCACAGCAAAAGGAGTTTCAAAAATCTGTCACATCAAATGTTATTCACCATGATAGGTCAGCACCTTGTCACCCTGTTTTACCTGGTTGGCAGAACATGCTGTCCAAACATTCAAGGCCTCAGTGACAAAACAATTCACTATGCCTCTACCCTTACATATAGCCAGCTTTCTGTTGTCTTGCAACACCTTGCCCATGTGTGACCAAAGGGGGTATCACACCAGCCAAGCTACTGATGGGATATCATTTAAGGACATTTAATTTGTCAGGGAGGGTGGTGTAGTAAGTCTTTGGAGGCATAAGAAATAGGAGCAGGAGTAGGCCATCTAGCCCTTCAAGCTGCCCCACCATTCAATAAGACCATGGCTGATCTGAAGTGGATCAGTTCCACTTTCCCACCATAACCCTTAATTCCCTTGCCTATCAGAAACCTATCTACCCATGACTTAAACATATTCAGCAAGGTAGCCTCCACCACTTCAACAGGCAGAATTCCAGAGATTCACCACCCTTTGAGTGAAGAAGTTCCTCCTCAACTCTGTTCTAAACTGCTCCCCCCCACCACTTTGAGGCTGTGCCCTCCAGTTCTGTTCTCCTTTCTAAGCAGGAAGAATCTCTCTACCTCTACCCTATCTAGCCCCTTCATTATCTTGTAAGTCTCTATAAGATTCCCCCCGAGCCTTTTAAACTCTAACAAGTACAGACCCAGTCTATTCAATCTCTCTTTATAACCTAACCCCCTCATCTCCAGTATCAGCCTGATGAACCTGCTCTGTACTCCCTCCAAGGCCAATATATCCTTTCACAAATGCAGGACCAAAACAGCACACAGTACTCCAGTTGCAGCTTCACCAGTGCCCTGTACAGTTGCAGCAAGACCTCCCCGCTTTTATATTCTACCCTCCTCACTATAAAGGCAGAAGTACCTTCACCAAAATCCCTGTATTTACAAACTCTAACAGCAGTCTATCTCCAGTGTACTGGAGGGACTGACACTGCTGGTTAAATATAAGGCAAAGACTCCCTGATTGGCCCATCAATTGGATCCTTAATCATGGAATTCACACTCCAATTGGCCAACCTCAATGGCTTGATTGAAATCATTACTGGTGGGGACTCGGCAAGTTTCTCAAAGAACATTGTGACTCGAGGAAGAATGGCAGAGATTTCCAAGTTGAGGATTTAGTCATGGTCAGAAAGTTTGCAGTAGGACCGACACGCCTATAGTTTCCTGACGTTTCTTTGCTAACCTTCTGAAACAAAGGAACAGCATTAGCCACCCTCCAGTCTTCTAGAATTTCATCAGTGGAAAGAGCTGAAGTAAATATCTCTGCAAGGGTCTATAATTTCTCCCCTCATCTCCCACAAGATCTGAGGATGCACTTGGTCAGGTCCAGGGGATTTACCCACCTGAATGCACTTTAAAGCTGCAAATACCTCCTCCACAGTAATATGCATGTTGCCTAAGACATCACCACTTGTTTCCCTTATTTCTTAAGCACCCATGATTTTCTCCTCAGTAAACACAGAGGAGAAATATTCATTAAAAATCTCACCCATCTCCAGTGGCTCCACACACAGACAGCCATGCTAATCTTTAAGGAGATTTATTCTTTCCCAAGCCATCTTTTTATCTTAATGGTACTTCCCAATTACTTCCTGATATCTAGTATGTATCTCATGGGCAACATCACTAAAATAAATGATTACTATTTGTCTATAAGAACATAAGCAATCAGAACAGCAGTTGCCATTTGGCCCCTCGAGCCTGCTCTCTCATTTGATAATTTGATGGTATATTTGATCTTGACCCCAACTCTACATTCCAGCCTCTTGCCATAGCCCTCCACTCCCCAACAGTTCAAGAATATTAGCTGCTCATTCCCTAAATTACAACAGTGACAAAAGCTCATTGAATCCCAACAGTGCAGAAGGAGACCATTCAGCCCATCAAGTATGCACCGATTCTGTGACAGAGAATCCCACCCAGTTCCTCCCTTCTCTCCTATCCCAGTAATCCCATGGCTAATCCAACTAACCTGCAATGAAGTTACTGTGAAAATCCCCTAGTCGCCACGCTCCGGCACCTGTTCGGGTACACTGAGGGAGAATTTAGCACGGCCAATCAACCTAACACCCACATCTTTGGAATGTGGGAGAAAACCAGAGCACCCAGAGAAAACCCATGCAGACACGGGAAGAACATGCAGACTCTGCATAGACAGTGACCCAAGCCTGAATTGAACCTGAGTCCCTGGCGTTGTGAGGCAGCATAGCTAGCCACTGTGCCGAAAGCATTTAACAGGCTGTTAAGTACTTTGCAACATGGTGAGGTAATGAAGTATACTATGAATGAAAGTCTTTCTATGTGGAGCAGTTCAGAGCTTTGATGGTTAATTTGACTAAACTACTATCTATAAGCATAATACTAACTACCCATCAATGGGGTCATTCACAACCAGCAGGAACTTAAAGTACCCGGTAGTGCATTAGATCTATTGCTGTTAATATGCTATTTTAGCAAGTGTTAATGAGCAATCTGACCTTTGTTAATTATTCCCTCGCAACTTTACTGTTGAATGTTTTCAAGAATAAATGGATTTTAATCAGAAATGTTTGTGTTCACCCCAATGAATCACGTTAATGTCATTAACTGTAATACCATCATCTGTAGAGAGCAATCATTTGCGGTGGCTTTGCACAAGGGGTTTCAACATCAAACACAGTCTTCAGGTGAACTCGAGTGGTGATACTGAGCTATTTTGCTACATTTTATGTCTAAGGTGGGGTTGCCTTAGTTTCTAATTATTAATGTCACAAGTGGGTTTACATTAACACTGGAGATTTTCACTAACTTCATTGCAGTGTTAATGTAAGCCTACCTGTGACACTAATAAATAAACTTTAAACTTTAAAAAACACTAAACTGTAATGAAATTACTGTGAAAACCCCCTACAAGACATTCATAAGACTACACGTGGCATACTGTGTACAATTCTGGTCACCCTATTATAGAAAGGATATTATTAAACTAGAAAGAGTGCAGAAAAGGTTTACTCGGATGCTACCAGGACTTGATGGATTGAGTTATAAGGAGAGGCTGAATAGACTGGGACTTTTTCCTCCGGATCATAGGAGGCTGAGGGGTTACTTTATAGAATATAAGGTAACCCATAAAATAATGAGGGGCATAGACAAGGTAGATAGACAATATCTTTTCCCAAAGGTAGGGGAGTCTAAAACTCGAGGGCATAGATTTAAGGTGAGAGGGGAGAGATACAAAAGATCCAGAGGGCTAATTTTTTCACACAGGGGGGATTGAGTGTCTGGAACAAGCTGCCGGAGGTAGTGGTGGAGGTGGGCACAATTTTATCTTTTAAAAAGCATTTAGGTAGACATGAGTATGATGGATATAGAGGGATATGGGCCAAATGCAGGCAACTGGGATTAGCTTAGGGGTTTAAAAAAAGGGAGGCATGGACAAGTTGGGCTGAAGGGCCTGCTTCCATGCCGTAAACCTCTGTGGCTCTATGACTGTGACCCAAGCTTGAATTAAAACCGGGTCCCTGGCGCTGAGAGGCGCAGTGTGAACCACTGTGCCACCGTGTCACCATGAGAGGCAGTGTTTTGATACAAGAGTCAATTTGTTTGGCAAATGTGCAGCAGATGTTAAGAATGAAGGCAATAATTGGTTTTAGCTAAGGAATGTGTCACTTTGTAAAGTTAATTAACCTTCTTTTATTTCTGTCCCCCTGAAGTTTCAAAGTAGAGATTTAATTAGGTTGATTGACAGGGATAGAGTACTGTGCTTCATAGGAAGAGCTGAGCTTGCAAGCAAGAAAGGGTTTCAGTTTCATTTTAAAATACAAGTTATTGCTGCCTGACTGCCAAAAGAAATAGATGCCTTTTTGTCCCTCTATCTCCAGGCTGTTCTGTAAATTCTAGAACTGTTAACCTAAGACAAACTAGGTAGTCAACGTATTTTCCCAAAGACAGGAGGGCCTACAACTGGAGAACATAGGTTTAAAGTGAGAGGGGAGAGATGCAATATGGTCCAGAGGACAATTTTTGCACTCAGAGGGTAGTGCTGCCAGAGACAGCAGTATAGGCATGTACAATTCTGTCTTTTCAAGGCGTTTAGGCAATTAGATGGGTAAGATGGATATAGAGGGATATGGGCTAAATGCAGGCAATTGGGACTAGCTTAGTGTTAAAAACTGAGTGGCATGTTAAGTTGGGCTGAAGGGTCTGTTTCCGTGCTGTAAACCTCCATGACTCTATGACAAACAAGTATGCCAATGTTTTACTAACCAATTTTAAAGAGGGGATTTAAGTCGGTAAGAGGAACTTTGTTTGAAATGGATCTCATAGTGATAGATTAGCAGTTAAGAATTGTATCTTGTCTAATTTAAGTATTGTTCAATCGTCACATGTTAAGCTAGTTAATTTGTTATAGTTAAACTATGCTGTTAAATAAACAATTTTTTGATGAAGGCTCCCTGGTTTGTCAGTCGAATTGTGTCTGGAGGGAAATATTCCATCCTATGTTAATGCCAAATTGTTGGAATATAGTCTGAGTTTAGAATGTACCCTGGGATTTCTGATCTGTTATTCTAACACAGCTTAGAAGGAAAGGTAAAACTGTACCAGAATACCCTGACCAATAATTCAGTGCCCATTCTACAGAGATAAATATGTTCTTATTTCTATATCATATTTAGATTTTATATTTAGCCAATGATCCCAGTGCTAGCTTTGTTGTCAATTGTCATGAGTTCAAGTCCGCACTCTAGAGACTCAATTTCAGCTTAAACAGCCGCTCATTACAATAGGAGTGGTTAGGTTTCCATCTTTTGGGTGATAGGCGGCCCATTTAGTTTCTCAGGTGGATGTTAGTGACCCAGTGCCACATTCCAAAGCAGAGAGGGAATTCCCATCCGTAACCTGCCCATTATTTATCCCTCAATCAAAATCACTAGGACAAATTAACCAGTCATTGATCGCATGGCAGTTTGTGGGATCTTGCTGTGCAGGATTGCCCTCATTTTGTTGTCATGACCCACATGGCTTTTTCGCAAAGAGGCACAAGTGGTCGAGCGTATTGTGTTAAAAAGCAAATTACTGCGGATGCTGGAATCTGAAACTAAAACGGAAAATGTTGAAAGATCTCTGCAGGTCTGAGAAGGGGGAACCGAGCTAACATCTCGAGTTTGGATAACATTTCGACAGAGTTGAAGACAATAAAAAAAGAGGATGAGAAGATGAGGAAGAGGTACCAGCTGTGGAGGCTGGAGAAGAACATGAGAACATAAGAACGAGGAGCAGGAGTAGGCCATCTGGCCCCTCGAGCCTGCTCCACCATTCAATCAGATCATGGCTGATCCTTCCGTTGGCTCAGCTCCACTTACCCACCTGTTCACTACAACCCTTAATTCCTTTACTGTTCAAAAATATATCTGTCCTTGCTTTAAAAACATTCAATGAGGTGGCTTCAACTGCTTCACTGGGCAGGGAATTCCACAGATTCACAACCCTTTGGGTGAAGAATTTCCTCCTCAACTCAGTCCTAAATCTGCTTCCCCTTATTTTGAGGCTCTGTCCCCTAGTTATAGTTTCACCTGCCAGTGGTAACAACTTCCCTATTTTGCCTATTCCCTTCGTAATCTTATATGTTTCTATAAGATCTCCCCTCATTCTTCTGAATTCCAATGAGTATAGCCCCAGTCTACTCAGACTCTCCTCATAAGCCAACCCTCTCAACTCTGGAATCAACCTAGTGAATGTCCTCTGCACCCCCTCCAGTGTCAGCATATCCTTTCTCAAGTAAGGACACCAAACCTGTACACAGTACTCCAAGTGTGGCCTCACCAGCACCTTATACAGCTGCAACATAATCTCGCTGTTTTTAAACTCCATCCCTCTAGCAATGAAGGACAAAGTTCCATTTGCCTTCTTAATTACCTGCTCACCTGCAATCCAACTCCTTGACATTCCTTTACAAGGACACCCAGGTCCCTCTGCACAGCAGCATGCTGCAATTTTTCACCATTTAAATAATAGTCCATTCCTGTTATTCCTACCAAAATGAATGACCTCACATTTACCAACAATGTATTCCATCTGCCAGATCCTCGCTCACTCACTTAGACTATCTATATCCCTTTGCAGACTTTCAGCGTTCTCTGCACATTTTACTCTGTCGCCCATCTCAGTGTCATCTGCGAATTTTGACACACTACACTTGGTCCCCAACTCCAAATCATCTATGTAAATCATAAACAATTGTGGTCCCAACAATGATCTCTGAGGCACACCACTAGTCACTGATCGCCAACCAGAAGAACACCCCTTTACCCCCACTCTTTGCTTTCTGTTAGTTTTTACAGAGTAATGTATTGATTGGAGATAGTCAGCATGGTTTTGTGAAGGGTAGGTCGTGCCTTACTAACCTTATCGAGTTTTTTGAGAAAGTGACCAAAGAGGTGGATGGGGGTAAGGCAGTTGACGTGGTATATATGGACTTTAGTAAGGCGTTTGATAAGGTTCACCATGGAAGGCTTCTGCAGAAAATGCAGATGTATGGGATTGGGGGTGATTTAGTTAATTGGATCAGGAATTGGCTAACAGATAGGAGACAGAGGGTGGTGGTTGATGGAAAGTATTCGTCATGGAGTTCGGTTACAAGTGGTGTGCCTCAGGGATCTGTTTTGGGGCCACTGCTGTTTGTAATTTTTATTAATGATCTGGATGAGGGTATAGTTGGGTGGATCAGTAAATTTGCTGCTGACACCAAAGTCGGAGGTGTGGTAGATAGTGAGGAGGGGTGTCATAGTTTACAGAGAGACTTGGACAAGTTGCAGAGCTGGGCCGAGAGGTGGCAGATGGAGTTTAATGTGGAAAAGTGTGAGGTAATTCACTTTGGCAGGAATAATAGATGTGTAGAGTATAGGGCTAACGGTAGGACTCTGAATAGTGTTGATGAACAGAGGGATCTAGGTGTATGTGTACATAGATCCCTGAAAGTTGGGAATCAAGTAGATAAGGTAGTTAGGAAGGCATACGGTGTCTTGGCGTTTATTGGTAGGGGGATTGAATTTAGGAGCCGCAAAGTCATGTTGCAACTGTACAAAACTCTGGTGCGTCCGCGCTTGGAGTATTGTGTGCAGTTCTGGACCCCACATTATAGGAAGGATGTGGAGGCATTGGAGAGGGTGCAGAGGAGGTTTACCAGGATGTTGCCTGGTATGGAGGGAAGGTCCTATGAGGAGAGACTGAGGGATTTGGGGTTGTTTTCGTTAGAAAGAAGGCGGCTAAGAGGGGACCTTATTGAAACATATAAGATGATTAGAGGTTTAGATTGGGTGGACAGTGATAGCCTTTTTCCTCGGATGGAGAAAGCTAGCACGAGGGGGCATAGCTTTAAATTAAGGGGTGGTAGTTATAGGATGGATGTCAGAGGTAGGTTCTTTACCCAGAGGGTGGTGAGGGATTGGAATGCCCTGCTTGCTGCAGTTGTAGATGCGCCTAGTTTGGGGGCATTTAAAAGATCCGTGGATAGGTTTATGGATGGAAAGGGATTGGTTTAGGTTAGAGGGTCATTGCTTTCTCAATTGGTCAGCGCAATATCGTGGGCCGAAGGGCCTGTTCTGCGTTGTAATGTTCTACGTTCTATGTAACCATTCTTCTATCCATGCTAACACATTACTCGTAACATCGTGCACATTTATCTTATGTAGCAGTCTTTGGTGCGGCACCTTGTCAAATGTCTTCTGGAAATCCAGATAGACCACATCCACAGGTTCCCCATCGTCCACTGTAATGTTCTCAAAGAATTCTGCTAAATTAGTCAAACATGACTTTCACTTCATGAACCCATGCTGCATCTTACCAATGAGACAATTTATCTCCAGATGTCTCACTATTTCGCCCTTGATGACGGATACAAGCATTTTCCTTACTACAGAAGGTAAGCTAACTGGCCCATAGTTACCTGCCTTTTGTCTACCTCCTTTTTTAAAGATAGAGAGCCAGCAATTGATAGAGATGGGAGAGATTGACAAAGATGTCATAGAAATGCAGAAGAGGCAGTGGTGTGGTGCTATTGTCGCTGGATTAGTAATCCAGACACCCAGGCTTATGCTCTGGGGACCCTGGTTCGAATCCCTCCATGGCAGATGATGAAATTTGAATTCAATCAAAATCAGGAATTAAAAACTGGTCATAAAATCATTGTTATAAAAACCCATCCGGTTCATGAATATCCTGCAGGGAAAGAAATCAGTCGTCCTTACCTGGTCTGGCCTACTTGTGACTCCACAGCCACAGCAGTGTGGTTGACTCTTAAATCCCCGCATGCATGGGTAATCAACGCCTGCCCACACTCCAGGAATGAATAATAAAAGAAGACAAAGGGAATCTAAATGGTGAGGAGCAAGTGTATCATGGCCTGGCTGAGTGGTGCTTGGTGCACTGAAGTACCTCTTCAGGAGATGGAGTAAACTTTCAGGATAATTTAACATACCCCATTGACTGAAATACTCAGAGCCAGCATGTTGGAGGTACAGAATGCTTTAGGTCTTCAATCTGACAGCTTGTGTGCTGTAAGTAAATAGCTCCGTACATTGCTAACAGAGTCTCGGGTTTGATTTCTGCTCTGGAAATATTTTTGTCCAGTCGCGACTGCAGTTACGACTGCAAGATGTGCTGTGAGTTATTGGTAAGGACATTTCAGTTTACCCTGGAGCTCTGCTGATTCATGGTGGAAAAATCAATTTGAAAAATTGCTACCCCCTTTTTTCTCATCACCGTTCGATCATAAAGCTACAAGTTAGTTCAGGGAAGCAAGGAGGAATGGCTTTTCTGTCTTAGTTACAGGAAAGGAGGCAGAACGTGGTGGCACAGTGGTTAGCACTGCTACCTCACAGCGCCAGAGACCTGGGTTCAATTCCCGGCTTGGGTAACTGCGTGGAGTTTGCACATTCTCCCCATTTCTGCATGGGTTTCCTTTGGGTGCTCCAGTTTTCCCCCACAGTCCAAAGATGTGCCGATTAGGTTAATTGGCCATGCTAAATTGACCCTAATTTCAGGGAATCAGCAGAGTTAATATGGGGATTATAATTATGGGGATAGGGTGGGATTGTTGTCGGTGCAGGCTTAATGGGCCAAATGGCCTCCTCCTATACTGCAGGGATTCTAGAAGACTAGGGTTTAATACTAGCAGCATGGAAGTTAGGATAAACTTTTGCTATAGGCCTCGGATGCAGCAGTGTGTCAAATTCTGGGGATCTCAGTCAAGGAAGATCGTCACATCTATTTAAGAGAAGATGTCAAGGTAATCAAATAATTCCAAGGGTTGGGACTTTAGTTACATGGCAAGTGGAAAAGCTGCAATCGTTCTCCTCAGAGCAGAGAAGGTTAAGAGAAAATTTAATTGAGGAGTTCTAAATCATGAAGTATTCCAACAGAGGTGAGGGGTTTGCGGTATTATTGCTAGACGATTAATACAGAAACTCAACTAATGTTCTGGGGACCCAGGTTCGAATCCCACCACGGCAGATGGTGGAATTTGAATTCAATGAAAAATATCTGGAATTAAGAATCTACTGATGACCGTGAAACCATCGTTGATCGTCAGAAAAACCCATCGCGTTCACTAATGTCCTTTAGGGAAAGGAATCTGTTGTCCTTACCTGGTCTGGCCTACATGTGACTCCAGAGCCACAGCAATGTGGTTGACTCTCAACTGCCTTCTCAAGGGCAACTAGGAATGGGCAATAAATGGTGGCCAGCCACGATGCCCATGTCCCACAAATGAATTAAAAAAATAATAAATAAAATGAAACCATTTGGAGTGATGGGCAGCTGGCTGGTAACCAGATGACATGAATTTATGGTGGTCAGAGAACCAGAGGCGAGAGGGGGAGAATGTTCTTTGGTGGATAGTTAGGATATAGAATATTCTGTTTGAAAGGGTGGTGGAAGCAGATTCATAGGTTGGGATTTTACAGTCTCTCTCGGGCGAGATGGGAAATTACTGCTCGAGGCAAGGGAGATTTCCATTGTCGGACCCTCACCTGCTCCGATTCCGTGGCAGGTGAGATGGTAGAATTTTAGTGAATAATGTTCAACAGGGTAAGTGCTTGAAGGTGGAAAAAATGTTGTGGGGTTGTGGAAAAGAGTAGGAGAATGGAACTAATTGGATAGCTCTTTCAAAGTTCCTTCCCAGGCAACGATCAGCCAAGTGCTGACTCTTCCTGTGATTCCAGAATCGTGTTAACTCCCAAACTAATCCCTATGTCTCCAAATCAGTACAAGGACATGACTGACAGTGCCACTAACAAGTCTCAACCGGCTAATGCCCATCAAATGCTGCTGTGCGGTTTCAGGACTGGAGGGTCTGCTGGGGGCAGAATTGAAAGTTAAGGAACACGGTTCAGGAAACATATCACATTCGGGATGGGGAAGATTTCACTGTCAGTTCATAATGATTTCTTTGTAATCACAGTGACAACATGCATCAGTTGAAGTTCATGATGATAGACTGAGTGTTCATTAAAAGCTAATCATGGTGAGCCTGGTGATAAAGCGAGGAGCCACGCTCCTCTGCCTTTCGATATGTCCGGTCACGCTTGATACATCTCTACAATGTCTACAATAAATATTGAAGAGTGTCACGATGGAAGTGGAGAGGTTGCATGTTTTCTTTGAATGGAGGGATTTAATTCGGGGCTGAGCAAAATGCTGGAGAATAAAGGATTATCCCACTCAGCGTCAATTCCAGAAACTGCTAGGAAAGGAACTTTGTGGATTTAGAACATAGAACATAGAACACTACAGCACAAACAGGCCCTTCGGCCCACGAGTTGCGCCGATCACATCAACACCTACCAATCTATAGACCTATCTATAACCCCCAATCCCATTAAATTCCATATACTCATCCAGAAGTCTTTTAAAAGGCCCCAGCGAGTTCGCCTCCACCACCACTGACGGCAGCCGATTCCATTCACTCACCACCCTCTGAGCGAAAAACTTACCCCTAACATCACTTCTGTACTTGCCTCCCCGCACCTTCAATCTGTGTCCTCTTGTAGCGACCATTTCAACCCGGGGAAATAGCCTCTGAGAATCCACCCTATCTATTCCACTCAACATTTTATAAACTTCTATCAGGTCGCCTCTCAACCTTCGTCTCTCCAGGGAAAAGAGTCCCAGCTCCCTCAACCTAACTTCATAAGGCATGCCTCCCAGTCCAGGCAACATCCTTGTAAATCTCCTCTGTACCCTTTCAATAGCTTCTACGTCCTTCCTATAGTGAGGCGACCAGAACTGCGCACAGTACTCCAAATGAGGCCTGACAAGGGTCTTATAAAGTTGCAGCATTACCTCCCGATTCCTAAACTCAATCCCTCGATTAATGAAGGCCAGTACACCATACGCCTTCTTGACCACATCCTCCACCTGCGAGGCCGATTTAAGAGTCCTGTGGACCCGGACCCCAAGATCCTTCTGCTCTTCAACACTAATAAGACTCCTGCCCTTGATAGTGTACTCGTTCATCCCATTGGTTCTGCCAAAATGGACGACTACACATTTATCTGTGTTGAAGTCCATCTGCCACTTCTCCGCCCAGTCCTGCATCCTACTTATGTCCTGCTGCAAGTTTTGACATCCTTCCCGACCATCCACAACACCACCGACCTTTGTGTCATCAACGAACTTACTCACCCATCCCTCCACTTCCTCATCTAGGTCATTTATGAAAATGACAAACAGCAAGGGTCCTAGAACAGATCCCTGGGGCACTCCACTGGTGACTGACCTCCATGCCGAAAAAGACCCATCCACAACCACTCTCTGCCTTCTGCAGGCAAGCCAGTTCCAGATCCACAAGGCCAAAGGCCCTTGGATCCCATGCCCTCTCACCTTCGCAAGAAGTCTTGCACGGGGGACCTTATCAAACGCCTTGCTGAAGTCCATGTACACCACGTCCACGGCACTTCCTTCGTCAATGTGTTCAGTCACATTTTCGAAGAACTCAACCAGGCTCGTAAGGCACGACCTGCCCTTGACAAAATCATGCTGACTATTTCTGATCATGAAAGGCAGAGAAAGGCAATGCATAGCCACTCGTGGCTTAAGGGTTAACACGACAGGAGCACTTGATCAAGGTTTCAGGTCCACATTTTGAGAACAAGAGTAGCATAATTGGTGTTTGGTAAATGCTGAAGCAAATGGAATCAGGTTGCAAAATGTTGCAGATCTAAACCCCAGCAGCTTTCCTTTGGCATCAGCCACAATGCAACTGGACAGTTCCACAAGACAAAACAATCAAACCAATACTCTACTGTAAGAGTGTCAACAACATCCCAGAGAAGGGTGAGATTTTCACCACTCTGAGCATAATCTTCATCAATGCAGAACTTGGGGTGGCATGGTGGTGCACTGCTGCTTTTTAACTCCAAGGACCCAGGTTCGATTCCAAGTGTGGGTCACAGTCTATGTGGAACCTGTACGTTCTCACTGTGTCTGCATGGGTTTCTATTGGGTGCTCCAGTTTCTTCCCACAATCCAAAAATGTTCAGATTAGGTGAATTGGCCGTGCTACATTCTCCCTCTGGGTAGCCGAACAGGTGCTAGAGTGTGGCGACTAGGGGATTTTCACAATAACATAATTGCAGTGTTATTGTAAGCCTACTTGTGACTAATAAACAAGTAAACTTTTTGAAGGTAAAAGTTGACTGGAACAAGGTATAACATATTGCCCAGCTGACTGCTAAGGTTTTTGGGCCTTTTGGCTGAGATCAAGCTCAAGATGGGATACAATGCCTTTTCTCGTCCACTTGGATCTTGTTTGTCTCTGCTGTGGGGACCATGAATTAGATTCAATTGAAATTTGAATTTAGTTTTGGAGTAAGCAGGGAATGGATTTGGGTTTGCTTGGTCCACTCCGAGCATTGGCTTTCAACTTTAAGGATGGAGTTAAAAAACATTTTTGTTTAATTGCCCAGCTGACTGCTATGGGAACTTGACTCAAGGCAGCACTGGACAACAGCACCCAGGACCTTGTGGTTTATGGTGGACAAACCATCCAACTGAAGATGTGGCCATTACACACAGGACAATTTCAAGTTTCATATAGTTGATCAGAACATAAGGTCACTGATAAGACTTTGGGGCGGCATTACATTGTGGATCATCCAACTGTGTCCAGAGATACATGCTCTGAAAAAACAGGTCTCAGGAATGACACATTTCTTCAACTGTGATGACATTGGTGAGCGAGATGACTTGGTACCACCAACAGTTTGTGTTCTGAGAAGGGTATCAATAGCCATGGAGCAGAAAGCATTCAGTGAGCTGCATCTGATGATGATATTGAGTATCATAACTCCTGTGGATGAAGCAACAGAATGGGTTTCAGCAAAGGGAGCTGTAGTGAAGAAAAATGGAATGGTCAGTATATGTACAAACCCAGTGCATTTGTACAAGACACTGCTCACAATATAACCTTGTGCGATGGAACAGGGGACAACAGACATGGTCAATGCCAAAGGTTTCAGTATCCTGGATGTGAAATGTGGGGTTCTGGTAGATCCCATTAGATGATGAATCCTAAAAACTTACCCCATTCATGCCTCCAGGAGGCAGATATCATTTTCTTTGTCTGCCCTGTGGGACCTCCACTACTAGTGAGCTCTCCCAGCAATGCATGGAACAACCCCTCAAAATCATTATTAAAGACACATCCTGGTTTGGGATTGTAATATGCAAGAATATGATGCATATCATTGTCTCATCCTCAACAGAATCAGGAGCATACAACCAAATATTAACCCTATCAAATGTAGATTCAGGGTCAACCAGGTTCCCTACGTAGGTCATTTAGTCACAGCTGAAACTGTGAAGCTAGGTATAGAGAAGACAGATGGCCATCTCCATTTTCAGGCACACTTTGCAGCTCTTCCTTAGTATGACAATTTATCTTTCTAAGCTCATTCCTTGTTACAGCGAGATCACAGGACCTCCTTCAGGAGCTTCACACAGCAATCTTCAACAGGCTTAAATAGGCACGCACAGTCCTGTTGATTCTATAATACTTTAACATCCGAGCAACGTTACTTATATCAGTAGATGCCTCCCAGCATGGACTTGGCACAGTTTTTCCCAGAACGGCAGACTTTGTATCACGGACTTCACACTCGGGCAAATCCAGGGAGTGTGGGCTACAGCAGGAGAGGAATGAACGGAACAGACAGCACTGTATTAGCCATGCTCACTGCAGGCAGACACGACAAATTACAAATGACTACACCTCAAACAGCACCAAACTGTCACACCCCGGGTGAGATTGTTCCAAGGTTACAGCAACAATAAGAGAATTGATGTCACTTATCAAGGCTCCAAAATGTTCAGAGAAGCCATTGTGCCTCTGAAAAACTAATCAAGCATCTGGGAGAAGGGACAATTAACACACCATCGAAATCAATTTGACAAACACAATGCTTTGTTATCTTAAACAGGTGTACAGGAGATGTCCGAAAATAATTAAAGCTAAAGCACACATGACAATAGAACCATATAATGTGATCAAAAACAGAACTGTAACCAACTCAAAGTAACAATATGATAATTCTAATGTGAATGTAACACTTTGTAATGTAAACAAAGGGATATAAGAGTGTATAAGAACCAATGATTAGTAGAGTAGCACAGAAGCAAGGTGGAATTACAGCCACAAGCTCTGCCCTCCCTCATGTATGTTGACTAAAGCTGTTTTCATTGAAGTTCAATATGGCTTCTGAAGACTCAGTTCATTCATTCCCTCCTATGGGCTCTTACTGACACCGAGACTCGTTATGCCCAAATTGAAAAGAAATTCCTCATCTAGTTTTTGCCTGCCAAAAATTCCATGACTTCACATGTGATCATCTATAAGTGTTGAAACTGATCATCAGCCATTCATAAATATTCAAAAGAAGCCTCTCCACACTGAATCTGCACAACTGCAGCACATGATTATAAACATGACAACCTCAGTGTCATCGATAAACCTGCTAAGGAGCTGCACTTGGCTGAAGCCCTTTCCAGAGCCTCCCTACCCATTACAGACCAAGACACAAACATCATGACCGTAGATGTGTTGTCCTCTCATAAAATCCAGAAGCCCAAAGATGTTTTACTGTCAAACATCACATGGAGACAACTTTGTGACTGAATCCCCATTGGAGCTTCCCCACAAGTTCCACACATTTGATGGGATTTTCCAGCTGCACTCACCCTAAGGACAGAAAATCCTGCCTGAAGTCAAAGGACCCTTGCATGATCCGTGTCCTGCCTGCTACAAATCTATGCTGGGCGGGACAGAAAAGTTCCGCCCATTGTTCACTATCAGAGATGAGCTAACCATACAGAATGGACTGATACTGAGAGATCTTATGAATGCCTAGCCCTGTTTGCCTTCAGTTTATGCAAATATATTTTATTTTAAGATATTTCTGCCTGTGCACAATTACATTTAAATGCTAGACTGCAGGGGTTAACTAGTACTGCTAAGTTGACAACATTATAAAACTCAGAAGGCATGCTGGGTTAGCTAATCATTGACTGCATTCCTAAAGGGTACACAATGGAAGCAAAGTAAGTTTTTCATAACAGCAGCTGCAAGGCTTATTCTTCTATACCGAGGCAGTCTGTGAAAGACACTTATAATAACAAGATAAGGGTTGAGATATATTGTGGATTTTGGTGTGTGTTTTCAGTTCCGTTTCAAGATCATGTTCATGCTCAGTTCAATGTGAACAGTACAGGGCCTGGCTTGCTTAGGAGCTTTCTTTTTCTTTTTACTGCTTCTGTCATGTTAATTATAAGTTTTGTTCAATAAAAGAAATTTATTTTAAAACGTCAAACCAGAGCTGCCCCCTCACCTGTTCAAAGGAATGAATGGAGCCAACAGATAGTATATAGTCAATGATCTGTCATCCCCACCTCTCTCTAGAAGTACCGCGTCCAGTAATATCCATTTAAATAATATTCTTCTTTTCTATTATTTCTAGGAATGTGGACAGTCTCACATTTTCCCGCATTATATGCAATCTGCCAATTTTTGGAATGGAGGGAGCCAGCTATGGGTACAATAGACCGAAAGAGAGTTATGACGTATTTTCCAGAAACTTAGGAACATAGGAACACAAGTAGACCTTTCAGCCCATCGATCCTGGCCCATCATTTAATAGGATTATGGCTGAACATCCACTTCAATGTAATTTTTCCCATGGTATCCGTTAATATCATTGGATTTAGATATCCATCAATTTCTGCTTTTAACATACTCAATGATTGAGTTTCCAAGGCCCTCTGGAGTAGAGAATTCCAAAGATTCACAGCTCTCCATGTAAAACAAATCTACTCATCTTTGTCCTAACTGGCTTTCCCGTTATTTTGGAATTGTGTCCCCTGGTTTCCGACTCCCCAACCAGGGTAAACATCAAACCTGCATCTAGCCTGCCCAAATCCTGTATGCATTTTCTAGGTTTCAATGAGATCACATCTCATTCTTCAAAACTTGGGAGGATAAGGTCCAGTTTCCTCAATCTCTCTTTATAGGATAGTCCCACCAGCCCGGAATAAGTTTGTGACCTCCTTTTATGCTAATGAAGAGCAGCACAGTGGGTAGAACAGTGGCACAGCGGTTAGCACTGCTACCTCACAGCATCAGGGACCTGGGTTCAATTCTGGCCTCAGATGATTGTCTGTGTGGAGTTTACACGTTCTCCCCATGTCTTTCCTCTGGGTGCTCCAGTTTCCTCCCACACTCTAAAGATGTGCAGAGTTAGGTGAATTGGCCATGCTAAATTGACCCTTAGTGTCCAAAGATGTCCAGGTGCAGGGGATTTGTGGAGTAAATGCATGGGGTTCTGGGGAAAGGGCATGAAGTGGTAATATACTCTATCAGAGAATTGGTTTGGACTCAATGGGTTGAGCAGCATCCTTCTGCACTGTCAGGACTCAAATTCTAATTCTAAAAAATATATCCTTCTGAAGGTTCAAAAGTTCACAAATGCTGGCTAACAAAGGTTCTATACAACTGAAGCAAGGATTTGCAACTTCTGTAATCAAATCCTCTTGTGATAAATGCTAACTTAGCATTAACATTCCCAATTGCTTGCTGCATATGTGACAATAACAACTAGGTCCCTTTGTGCATTGTGACAATACTGTGCCTTTAAAAAATGTATTTGTATCATGTTTCTTGTGCAGAATATTTTCAGCAGTCTGTTCTATTCACATGGAGCTGTTTTATCTACAACTGGTAGCCCATGTTGATAATGCAGAGGTATAATTGATTCTAGTTGCTGGAATGTTTGTTTTAATCTGGGTTAATGCAGTATTGTTATCTTGGTATTTCCCACTGGGGTTTTTCAGATTGGGGCTTGCTTAGATTGATTGACAGGAAAAGTCATGCAACTGGGGAGGGACTAGACTTACACAGAAAAACAAACTGATGCTCTGGGAATTGTTGGAGAGAAGTGGCTCTCTGTGTCGCTGTCTCCCTCTCTGGATTTGGAGACTGGGATCTGCCAGGAAATAAATCTCTTCTTCTGAAGATCTATGGCTTGAAGACACATCTTTCTCTGGAGGCTTCTGTATAGGAGTCAGAATATAGGTGTCCTTTGGTATCTCTGTTGAGGGGTTAAAAAACAGCAAATCCAGCACCCACATGAGCCTATAAGTTTTTGTGCTAATTTATTTAGAAGTGGGATCTAACGCCATTGGGATATTGCTTGAATTGGAACTATAGAGCTGGCTGGCTATTAAGAATTATATCTTATCATGTTTAAGTATGTCAATTGGCAAAATATTGTGCTAATTCTTTTTGTTACTTTTAGCTGCATCATTAAACAAAGTTTGTTTTAATAATAGTTTCCTAGTGGGTCAATAGAATCACACCTGGAGCGAACATTTTATTCTCACACTAATTATTCTTTTATTTTGTTATCAGACAACAAATTTTATGAAATTGGGCACACAATGTGGAAGCAGACTAAAATTACACTCAGAGCCTCTCCACTAAAAATCACAAAGGAACAGGCACAGATTAGCAGGCAAGAGCATGCTTTTAGAATGCAAATGAGAGCGAGTGCACAAGGGAAGCTGGACAGGATGGCATCTTACAGGAAATAAATTAAAAAACACATCCCCACCCCACCAAATCAGCACTTCTAAACCAGTCAAACAACCTATGGAGACACCTAAAGATTAGCATAGCTGAGGAGGCTTCCCTGGCCCCTCAAATCTCCTGATAATAATCACACACCCACTGTTCAAACCCCGGAGATTCTAGACCATTAATAACCAATCAGACAAAAATGATTAACACACACTTAAAACAATCGTCCCAACACTTGCAAACATCGAGACGCGATGGCTAAAGTCGAATACTGTAAATAAAGTATGAGCATTTGAGTCGCATTTTACACCGAAGTTCAGGTATAACTGTAGCCCGTCGCGGCGGGTCTTTAGAGTGCTCTCGGGACAGTCCGATTGTATGTCCTGACTGCACCTCCGTCGACGTAAAAGAAAATAAAGCTGTGCCACTATTGAACTACACCCTGAGTCCATAGTGGTCATTTCGCCCACTCGCGCTAACAATTTGTTCATGGGATTTGGGTGTCACTGGCTGGGCCAGCAATTATTGCTCATTTTTGGGGGCACTTAAGAGTCAATCACATTTCTGTGGCTTTGGAGTCACATGTAGGCCAGACCAGGTCAGGACAGCAGATTTCCTTCCCTATAGGGCATTAGTGAACCAGATGGGTTTTACAACAATCGACAATGGTTTCATGGGCATCATTAGACTTTTAATTTCAGATTTTCTTTACTGAATTCAAATTTCATCATCTGCCATGGTGAGATTTGAACCGGGACCCCAGAGCATTACCCTGGGCCTTTGGATTACTAGCCAGTGACAAAACCACTATGCCACCACCTCCCATTAATGCACTAATGAAAAGAAAATGGGGTCTAAATTAAATTCATAATATGCTTTGGTCCCTAATAACGTCTATGTTTTCTACTCTCTTGTTATTAATCATGAATCCCAACAGTACAGAAGGAGGCCATTCGGCCCATTGACTCTGCATCGACTACAGTTTCACTCAGGCCCTATTCCCGTAACGCCACATATTTACCCTGGCAATCCTCCTGACACCAGGGCCAATTTAGTATGGCCAATAAACCTAACTGTGTACGTTGAAATCCCGCGTACATTGTCTTTCCAACCACCCAACCGTTAGGTACACTGCTTTTTCAGGCAACTTCATAGCCTGTTTCCTTTAATCTTATACAAACTTAACTTCATTTGGCTGACTTCTCTCTTTGGGTTTACCCTTCCACCGTTACGTTTCTGTGTTTTGAGAGCAATTTCATTTGCCTTAATATTGACATTATGTATTATAGTGCCCACAGCAAATAAATAAAGTGACATTTCTTCCTGTTAATTAAGTTCTAACATGCATCTCCAATGGATCTTTATCTTTCAAGGACAGCAGACTGATGTCACTTAGATCTTGAATGTCAACTGAATTTATTAAAGAGTAAATGAACAAGCAAATAATCTCAAAATGAGAAAAACAAACCTTCTGCCAGTGGCTCTAAATTTTCCTTGATCCTTGCAGATTATAAAGTAATAAGTAGCTAAAATTATGGCAATAATTACTTGCTCTGCAATTACTTTATGAGCTCTTTCCCCTCCAACTACTGGATTTATTTGGTTATTTTTCTTGTCAGAACCTTGAGTCCAAAACCTGTCTTTGAACAATTTAATTCAAACTCTGTGGATTTGCCAAGAACTGCTCTGATTAATCTCCCTGAAACAGTTAATAATAACTCTTGCAAATTTAAATAGCCATCAGTTCATATCAAGAAGGTGACTTGATGACACACAAAATGTGCTGGAAGTACCCAGCAGATCTGGCAGTGTCTGTGCAGAGAGAAACAGAGTTAACATTTTGAGGCAAACAGGAGCCTTCTTCAGAATGGGTTCTTAGAATCACAGAAGAGACCTATTGGCCCATTGAGTTTGTATCGACCTGCCCACCTAATACCGCTTGCTAGTACTTGGCCCTTGAATGTTATGGCGTGCTAAGTGCTCATCCAGATCCACCATCCTCCCAGGGCAGTGCATTCCAGACCATCACCACCCTCTGGGTAAAAAAGATTTTCCTCAAATCTTCCCTAAACATTCCATCCCTCACTTTTAACTTATGTTCCCTTGTAACTGACCTTTCAACTAAGGGGAACAGCTGCTCCCTATCCACCCTGTCCATTGCCCCTCATAATCTTGAACACCTTTATCAAGTCATCCCTCAGTCTTCTCTACTCCAGAGAAAACAACCCAAGCCTATCCAACCTCTCTTTGTAACTTAAATGTTCCATCTCAGGCAGCATTCTGGTGAACCTCCTCCTCACCCCCTCCAGTGCGTTTACGCCCTTCCTATAATGTGGTGACCAGAACTGCGCATAGTACTGTGACCTCACTAAAGTTCTACACAACTCTATCATGACCTCTCTGCTTTTGTAATCCATACCCTGATTGATAAAGGCGAGTGTGCTGAATGCCTTCATGACCATCCTATTAAGCTGCCTTTCTGCTTTCAGAGATCTATGGACAAACACATATTTCCAGCACTTCACGTTTTTATTTCAGACTTGCACTATTTTGCTTTAATCACAAAGGTGGCAATGGAATATCACTGACTACAGCAAACTGGCTATTTGTATTGGAATTGAGTGGCTTGGTCACACCGCCCTCGAATAGATTGCTTAGAGACCTATCTGGCACGAGTTGAAAAATCATTGTTGTGAGCAAAAACGCTTCAACTAACGATTTGAGCATTGCTGAAAGAGGGCACATGTTATTGAAGTTTTTTGTCTTGCACTCATCAGGACAATTCATAGGAATAACAAATGGAAAGGAAACAACAATTTATACTGCATGGGAAGACAGTGCTGACTATTTGATAAACTGACTCTGATTGGTAGAAGCATTGCCATGGAGAATGCACAAGTTTACTGACTACTGACAGTTAGCTGTCAAGTTTTTAAATCGAGACAAATCTTGGCAGTTGACTGTCATTCATCAGTTAACTGGTGCATTCTCCATGCAACACTTGGACCAATCAAAGTCCACTTGCCAACCAATCAGCATTCTTTCCTCATGAGGTATAAATTGTCCCACTTGCCTGAATGAGTGCAGCTCCAATAACACTCAAAAAGCTTGACACCATCCAGGATGAAGCAGCCTGTTTGATTGGCACCACATCAGCAAACATTCAATTCCTCCACCACTGACAGTAGCAGCAGTATTTACCATCTACAAGATGCACTGCAGCAATTCACCAAAGATAATAAGCCAGCACATTCCAAACATACAACCACTTCCACCTAGAAGGACAAGGGCAGCAGATAAATAGGAACACACCATCTGCAAGTTTTCCTCCAAGCCATTCACCATCCTGACTTGGAAATATATCGCCATTCCTTCGTAGTCACCAGGTCAAAATTCTAGAATTCCCCCCCGACGGCATTTTGGATCAACGCACAGCACATGGACTGCAGCGATTCAAGAAGGCAGCTCACCACCACCTTCTCGAGGGCAACTAGGGATGGGCAGCCATGCCCGTGTCCCACAAATGAATAGTAAAAAAAGATCTTGTTCCCTTTACATTTGTGGCAAATTGTCCAGGTGAGTGTAAGATGAAAAGCTTTGATAATGTGTGCCATTCTTCAGCATTATTAAAAATGCTTACTTAACACATTGTGTGCTGTTAAAGAATTAAAAAAAAATGTCAGAGACAAACAGACATCATTATTTCATGTGGAATTAGACAAGGCTCAGCACAGCAACAGGCCATTCAGACAACTGGACTATGCTGATGTTTATACTCCCCATTGGGGGCACCCTTCGTGTTTCTTCATTTAACCTCCTCCACATAATGTCCTGACCTCTCCCCTTGATATGTTTATCCAGTTTGCCCTTATAGCCACATATGGTACATCTTTTTAAAGTTTTAAAGTTTATTTATTAGTGACACAAGTAGGTTTCCATTAACACTGCAATGAAGTTACTGTGAAAATCCCCTAGTAGCTGCACTCCGACACTTGTTCGGGTACACGGAGGCAGAATTTAGCATTGTCAATGCATCTAACCCTAGGGGCAACATGGTGGCATAATGGTTAGCACTGCTGCCTCACAGCGCCAGGGACCCATGTTCGATTCCGGGCTTGGGTCACTCGATGTGCAGAATCTGCATGTTCTCCCAGTCTCTGCGTGGATTTCCTCCAACTGCTCCGGTTTCCTCCCACAGTCCAGAAGACATGCCGGTTAGGTGCATTGGCCATGCTAAATTTGCCCTCAGGCACCGGAATGTGGCAAGTAGAGGATTTTCATAGTAACTCCATTGCAGTGTTAATGTAAGCCAACTTGTGACACTAATAAATAAACTTTAATCAGCATGTCTTTTTCACTGTGGGAGGAAACCGGAGCACGTAGAGAAAACTCATGCAGACACGTGGGGAATGTGCAGACTCTGCACAGACAGTGACCCATGACAGAGATCAAATCCGGATCCCTGGCACTGTGAGGCAGCAGTGCTAACCTTGTGCCACTGTGCCACATATCTGGGAACAAGTTCCACATTTGACCCACTATGGAGTAAAGGAGTTTCTCCTGAATTCTCTATTGGATTCCTTGGTGACAATCTTATATTTCTGGCTCTTAATTTCCAAGAAATGGAAACATTTGAAATGTTTGTCATGTTCTTTAAGATACTTTATAAATAAAGTGTACTTTGTACAAAAAAGGAAATGTAATCTCCTTCAATCATTGATCCAAATCATTGTGAAGTGTATAGTTGATCGTGCCTTTGCTACAGAGCTTGACACACAATACACTGCGATAGGAGACTTGACTAAAGGGTCAGTCAGACTGTGGCAGCATAGGGGCGCATGTGCCTCCAAATGTGTGCTATCACTGAACTGAAGCAATGGGAGGGCACGCTCTTCATGTGCAGGCACCACTTTCATTGGGTTCTCTAATACAGCGTTGTGTCGAACTTGTATTAAAATAATTAACATGTGGCATTAAATGCAGTAATAATTGTCTACTTACCATCTAGGCACATCAGTGTTTAGTTAGCTGGAAGTGCATAGCAACGTATGAACAGATGTTGCGACATTCTGTGAAAATCGGTGTGGATTTAAACTGGAGAGAACAGCACTGGGAGCAATGAGGAAGGAAACTGCAGCCTAGCTAGTACAGCTGCTACTGACTGTGTGCCTGGTTTCTTGTGGGAGTGGGAGGCTGGCTCTTGTTTCTGAGTTGCTCATAGTAGAACACCATGTGCTTATCTTCCTAACAGTTTAGCTTTGGTTATTAAACATGTTTTTTTGGAAGGGTGAGGTGCAGGGAGCATTTGGTTCGCTGGTATGTAGTAGAGTTGGGGATAGGCTTCCAGTTTTAATTTGAAGTCCATTGAGCCATTTGGGGCTGGTAGGTTGGCAATCCCTTTCTAGATTATTGGTTTGTATTTAGTCTCTTTCATGTGTCATGAAGTTGATTTCTTCCATCTTCTTTCTGTGAGGCTTCAATAGTTTTCAAGGCAATGGGATATGGTCTTGCGCAGTAGGCATTGCACAAGAGATCCACTGAATTTCAATGCTCGCTGCTTGTGGTCTGAACTTTTAAAAATTCATTTGTGGGACATGGGCATCAGTGGCTGGCCAGCATTTATTGCCCAAGTCTAGTTGCCCAAAGGCAGTTGACAGTCAACTGCATTGCTGTAGGTTTGGAGTCACATGTAGGCCAGACCAGGTAAGGACAGCAGATTTCCTTTTCTAAAGGACATTAAGTGAACCAGATGGATCTTGTCAATAATTGACAATGGTTTCTTGGTCATCAGTAAATAAACCAAATGGTATGTTGGCCTTCATAGCAAGAGGATTTGAGTATAGAGATAGGAATGTTTTGCTGCAATTGTATAGGGCATTGGTGGGGCCACACCTGGAGAATTGTGTTCAGTTTTGGTGTCCTTATCTGAGGAAAGATGTCCTTGCTATAGAGGGAGCACAGGGAAGATTTGTCAGGCTGATTCCTAGGATGGAAGTCTGTCATACGCGGAAAGACTAAGTCGGTTAGGATTATATTCACCGGAGTTTAAAAGAATGAAAGGGGATCTCATAGAAATTTATGAAATTTTAACAGGATTAGAAAGAGTAAATTCAGAAAAAATGTTCCCAATGGTGAAGGAGTCCAGAACTAGGGGTCATAGTTTGAAGATAAGGGGTAAACATTTTAGAACTGAGTTGAGGAGAAATTTCTTCACCCAGAGAGTAGTGAATGTGTGGAATTCACTACCACAGAAAGTGCTGAGGCCAAAACGTTGTCTGATTTCAAGAAGAAATTAGATATAGCTCTTGGGGCTAATAGATCAAGGGATTTGGGAGGAAGGAGGGATATTGCTGTGTGAAAATTGCCCGCTGTGTTCCTTATTTTACAGCAGGGACCACACTTCAGAAGAATTTTATTCATTTGAAAAGCACTTTGGGATGTCCTGAGGTTATGAAAATCAACAGTCGGAATTTTCCGGCTGTTAATTCCTGCGGGATTTTCTGGTCAGCTGATGGCTCACTCTCGCTGCGAATTTCCAGGTGGCATGGGATGGAATCAATGAGAAGTCCCATTGACAGCGGTGGGAGCAGGCGATCCAACTGCTGGCAACAGGCTCCCATATCGAATTTGACGATCAGGCAGGATGAAAATGAGTAGCAGAGCAGGCTTAAAGGGCCGAATGGCCTACTTGGGCTTCTAGTTTCTATGCTTTTAGTGGATTCTTAATTCCAAATATTTTTAATTGAAATCAAATTCCACCATCTGCTGCGGCGGGATTCAAACCCGGGTCCAGAGAACATTAATAGTCCAGTGATAGTACCATTAGGCCATCACCTCCCCATAATGGTTGCCCGCGGACCACGACATTGCTTAAAAAGTCCCTGGGGTAGGTAAAATTACATAGTATTGCTTTGAACAGGTAACACTGATCTACTGGGCTATGCAAGTATTTATTCCTCTCAGCTTTCTCCATTTCACATTCCTAGAACCTTCAGTTCCTTTCTCCCTCGTAGTACTTACCAGCTTCTGCTTAAATCCAACTTAATTTGAAATTTATTTATTAGTGTCACAAGTAGGCTTACATTAACACTGCAAGGAAGTTACTGAGAAAATCCCCTAATCGCCACAATCCGGCGCCTGTGTAGCTACACCAAGGGAGAATTTAGCACGGTCAATGCACCTAACCAGCACATCTTCTGGACTGTGAGAGGAAACGCACGCACACACGGAGAGAATGTGCAAACTCCACACAGTCACCTGAGCTGGGAATTGAAGTAGAGATGCTGGCGTTGGACTGGGGTAAACACAGTAAGAAGTCTCACAACACCAGGTTAGAGTCCAACCAGTTTATTTATCATAGATCATAGAACCCTACAGTGCAGAAAGAGGCCCTTCGGCCCATCAAGTCTGCACTGAACACAATCCCACCCCGGCCCTACCCCAATATCCCTACGTATTTTACCCACTAATCCCTCTAACCTATGGATCCCAGGACACTAGGGGGCAATTTTCTAGCAAGGTCAGTCAACCTAACCCACACATCTTTGGGTTGTGGGAGGAAACTGGAGCACCTGGAGGAAACCCACGCAAACACGAGGAGAATGTGCAAACTCCACACAGACAGTGACCTGAACCAGGAATCGAACCCAGGTCCCTGGAGTTGTGAAGCAGCAGTGCTAACCACTGTGCCACCGTGCCGCCCAAGCTTTCGGAAACAGTGTTCCTTTGTCAGGTGTGTGGAAGGTTCCTTGCTTGTGAGATTGCTATCAAATAAACTGGTTGGACTCTAACCTGGTGTAGTGAGACTTCTTACTGGGAATTGAACCCAGACTCCTGGCACTGTGAGGCAGCAGTGCTGGTCACTGTGCCACCTCAACTTCTCCCTGTGGCAGTCCTTCTGGGACAGGCAATCTCTTCTGAATGCCTGGCTGGATTATTTGATGACTGGCTTATATTGAAAGTGGAGATTTCTAATCTGATTTGAGCTTGCCACTTACATTTCCTTGAATCTCTTCACCTTTGTGGCTTTATGTCCAGATCCTCAGCTCTAAGCTTTGGCATCACCTCTCTAAATCCTTTTGCCTCTCTATCCCTTTCTCCCCCTTCAAGATGCTCTTTTATACTTCCCTCTATGACTCAGCCCAGTTGTAATCCCTTCGGGTCAAATTTCATTTGATAATGCTCTGGTGAAGTGCCTTAGGATACTTGGCTTTATGTTCTTTTAATTTGTTCATGGGGTGCGAGTGTTGCTGGCAAAGTCAGCATTTGTTGCCCATCGCTGTGAAGGTGGTGATGAGCTATCTTCTTGAACCCAGCCCCATGTGGTGTAGCTATGCCCACAACACTTTTCGGGAGGGAGTTCCATGATTGTAGTATAGCCTATCGTCAGAATTAGAGAAAGTTGGAGATATAACAGTTGTAACTTGCTTAAAATTTGTTACATCTCTAACATTTATCACATCTGATAAAAGGTCATTGACCTAAAGCATTGGGTGGGATCTTGAGCCCGTGTTCACTGTCCGCAGGACACTGACGGGGGCTCAAGGTCTGGAGAAACCCGGACGTTGCAAATCTCGTCAGTGACATTGCGACTTCCGAGTTTTGGCACCTCACCAGTGACATCAAGGAGCGTGACACTGATTTAAATATATTACACTACGTTTACATATAATTAAACACCCCCCTCGTTGTATACCGATCCCTCGCCATATTTTCAAATGTCTTTCTCATGAGGTCTTCCACTCTTTACCTTTCGCGCTTGTCTGGGAATTCTCTTCAACATGTTGCGTTCAGTCGGATAACTTTGGTCAGGATTCACTTCAGAGGTTCTCATCTTCTGAGACTCTTTTAAGTTTATTCACTGGTGTCACAAGTAAGCTTACATTAACACTGCTATGAAGTTATTGCAAAAATCCCCAAGTCGCCACACACCGGTGTCTGTTTGGTTACATTGAGGGAGAATTTAGCATGGCCAATGCACCTAACCAGCACGTTTTTCAGACTGTGGGAGGAAACCAGAACACCTGGAGGAAACCCACACAGACATGGGGAGAACATGCAGACTTCACACAGACAGTCACTCAAGCCGGGAATTGAACCTGGGTCCCTGGCGCTATAAGGCTGCAGTGCTAACCACTGTACCAACATGCTCCTTTTCTCTTGCATCACCAAATACACAAAAACTTTACCTTCCTAGTGCACTTCAGAATTTCCACCTTGCTTAAGCAGACATCACTGCTCTGAAAATCTGTTGCCTTCTTCGATCTTCAGCTTCTCTCAAACCCGTTTTGCTTCAAGTCTGTTTCTCCCAGCATTCTCTTCCCCTTGGAGCCAATTGCTCCTTTCCCCCAACTTGTTTTTAACAGGATCTATTTCTGATTTCTGTCCCTGTCCTTTCTTAGGTTTGTCTTTAGGGATCTGTTTCTGATCCTTGTCTTTGTCCCTGTCTGGGACCTTTCTCAGGGACCTCTCCCTATCCCCCTCCCTGTGTTGTGTTCTGAGGAATGTGGTGCTCCTCTTCAGGTCACCTGACTCACTCTTCATGGCATTTCAATTGGTCCCTTCTGAACACATTTGCAGAGCTGGTTTCTGGCCTAAAGATCGCAAAATATAAACTGAACTGTGCACGTGTATCTCTTTTCCAGCGAGTGTGAAAATATCAAATGTTACACATGCCATCAAGACAGGCACTGGAGGCCCAACGCCAACTGTCAATCGAGGTAGATATCAGTGTTCACCACATGAATAACTCACCTCCTGACTCCCCAAAGCCTGTCTACCATCTCAAGGCACAAGTCAAGAATGAGATGGAATGCATTACATCACACCCAAGAAGCTCAACACTGTGGGCGATGACTGTTCCCCCATGATTATCAACAATCACTTGATTGTTGTCACTTTAAGCATTCACTACCTTTAGTACTGATGCGCAGTAGCAACAGTAGACACTATTTTATGGCCTCACACAACCCAAGACTGGAAAATCCTGCCCAAGATCAACAAACCTTCCCATTGTCCTCCCCTCACCTGCTCCAATTCCTGAAGTGGGTGGGGTGGTAGAATTTCGGCGAATGTGTATCATCTACAAGGCGCACTGCAGCAACTCATCAAAACTCCTTTGACAGCACCTTCCAAACCTGTGACCTCTCCAAGTAAGAAGCTCAAGGGCAGCAGATGCACGAGAATACCAAGTTCCCCTTCAAACTTTACACCATCCTGAATTGGAATGCTATCCTGGTTCTTTCATTACCACAGGTTCCAAAATCCTGGAACTCATTCCGTAACAGCACCCTGGTGTACCTACACCACATGCAGCAGTTCAAGACGGTGACTCACCGCCACTTTTCTCAGATGCCGGCAACAAATATTCCTTGCCAGTGACTTTCACATCCCCGGAATGATTTAAAAAAAAGCATTTTAACCAAATCCATTCTTCAGAAAGATCATTGCTTTGGAGTGACATTATGTAATTGTAATGAACTCATTACATCATGAGGATGTGACTATTGCGGTAGACGGAGGGGAACCGGTGGATGTGGTGTTTCTCGATTTTCAGAAGGCATTTGATAAGGTGCCGCACAAAAGGTTGCTTCAGAAGGTTAGGGGGCATGGAGTTGGGGGTAAGATGTTAGCATGGATAGGAGATTGGTTGTCTAATAGGAAGCAGAGAGTTGGTATCAATGGGTGCTATTCGGATTGGCGGTTGGTGACTAGTGGAGTGCCGCAGGGATCAGTGCTGGGGCCTCAGCTATTTACCATTTATATAGATGATCTGGAGGAGGGGGCTGAGTGTAGGGTGTCGAAATTTGCTGATGACACAGATAAGTGGAAAAGCAAATTGTGCGGAGGGTGTAGAAAGTCTGCAGAGGGATCTAGATGGGCTGAGCGAGTGGGCGAGGACCTGGCAGATGGAGTACAATGTTAGCAAGTGTGAGGTTATCCACTTTGGCAGGAATAATAGTAGGAGGGATTACTATTTAAAGGGCGAAAAGCTGCAGCATGCTACGGTGCAGAGGGACCTGGGGGTCGTTGTGCATGAGTCGCAAAAACCCAGCCTGCAGGTGCAGCAGGTGATCAGGAAGGCAAATGGGATGCTGGCCTTTATAGCGAGGGGGATTGAATATAAAAGCAGGGAGGTCTTGCTGCAACTGTACAGGGCACTGGTGAAGCCGCAGCTGGAGCACTGTGTGCAGTTTTGGTGGCCCCGCTTGCGCAAGGATATTTTGGCCTTGGAGGGAGTGCAGAGGAGGTTCACTAGGCTGATACCGGAGATGAGGGGGTTGAACTATGAAGAGAGGCTGAATAGACTGGGTCTGTACTCGTTGGAATTTAGAAGGATGAGGGGGGGTCTTATAGAGACTTATAATGAAGGGGATGGATAGGGTAGAGGTAGAGAGATTCTTCCCACCTAGAAAGGACAGCAGGACTAGAGGGCACAGCCTCAAGATAAGGGGGGGCAGTTTAGAACGGAGTTGAGGAGGAACTTCTTCACTCAAAGGGTGGTGAATCTCTGGAATTCTCTGCCCGTTGAAGTGGTGGAGGCTACCTCGTTAAATATATTTAAGACACGGGTAGATAGGTTTTTGGTAGGCAAGGGGATTAAGGGTTATGGGGAGAAGGCGGGAAAGTGGAACTGAGCCACTTCAGATCAGCCATGATCTTATTGAATGGCGGGGCAGGCTCGAAGGGCTAGATGGCCTACTCCTGCTCCTATTTCTTATGTTCTATGTACTTATGTTCACTGAACGCATCATTGAATTATAGGACCCCAGCAGCACAGAAGGAGGCCATTCAGCCCTTTGAGTTCATACTGACTACAATCCACCCTATTCCGTTAACTCCAATTTACCCTGCTAATCCCCCGACAACTTAGCATGGCCAGTCAATTACCCGGCACAGGTTTGGGCTGTGGGAGAAGACCGGAGCACGCGGAGGAAGCCCACGTAGATATGGGGAGAACATGCAACAGACAGTGGTCGAAGCTGGAATTGAACCTGGGTCCCAGTGCTAACCACTGTGCCACTGTGTCCGCCATTTTAACACAACCATCCACTAATTTCAGTTAAGATTAGTGCCAACGAATGGCATAGGTAAAGGAGTTGTGAATGAACTGGTGTTTGGGATTTAGTCCTTACTGGGAAACCGGGGCGGTAGGAAATGGCTCAGAAACTCACTCCATTGAACCCTCTCACTTTATCAGAGGGTTTTACATTTGCTCAGGTCTATTCTTCACTTTCCCCAGGAACAAGTGACATCCCAAAGTCAATCTCCTTCCACACGTTCCCTCCCGGCGGAATTCCCAGCAGAAGGCAGTGGACTTCTGCCAAGAATTATGCGAACCATTCTGAGACCAGGGTTTTGGCAGGGATGTGGGGGAGGGAGGGCATTGCCATGGCGTTAAGGAACTTGCCCACTCAATTGTGCAGACCAATGAGGCAGTAGCAGAGACAATCCAAAATCATTTAGGGTTTTGACACAGTAAGTAAGGAGTAACTGTTCCCAATGATATCAGGGTCAGTGTCTCGAGCAAACAGATTGAAGGGTTTTGGCAAAGAAAGCAGAGGTGAGATATGGGGAGTTTTTGACATGGCGAGCTGTTAAGATTTGGATTGAACTCCTTGAAAGGCCAATGGAAGCAGATTTAATGATAACTTTCAAAAAGGGAATTACATAAATATATAACAAAGAGAGAATTGCAGGGCTGGATGGGGAAAGAGCAGGGCTGTGGGACTAATTGGATAACTTTTTCACACAGGCAAGCATATTGAGCTAAATGACCTCCCTCTGCACTGATGAAAACACACATTGACCACAATCTGTATTTATATAATGACCTTAAAGTCATAAAATCTCCCAAGGCATGTTACAGAAATTTTATATTGGTATCTCCAGTTTAAAGTGTTTTCTATTAACACATTTACATTTTAGCAAGGTTGGAAATAATGGAACTTATCTGAATCATGCAGCTTTCAGTTTAGTTTTAGCAGCGTTATTGTGTATGTGTCAAAGACCACATTGTAACTTTGCATAATAAATCTATTTTTTTAAACACACTTCCACTTTTCTTGCTGCTTCTTCTGACCTCTTTGCTCCTTCCCAAATTCTTCACTCCCTTCCAACCCCCTCATTCCCTCCTGACTCCCTTGGTACTCCCTCCCTCATGACTCCCTGACTCCACCCTGATTCCCTCACACACTTCCAACTACCTCACTCCCTTCCAGCTCCTTCACTCCCTCCCTCCTGACTCCAACTCTCACTCCTTCTGAATCCTCTCACTGCCTCCCTCACTCTCTCCCGAATCCCTCACTCCCACCCAGACCTCGCACTGCCTCCCACACATCGCCCTTTGCTTCCTGCTGTTTGTCACTCCTCTCACCATTCTCCCAACCACCTCACTCACTGCCCTTCTCGTCTTATCCCTATTCCCTCACTGCTTCAGGCTCGCCTACCCTCTCCTCTCCGCCCCCACACACTACCCCCCTCCCAAAGACCTCACTGTGGGACTGTGAAAGGGATTGAGTGGGAAGGGTAAATGAGGGAAGGGATGCTGAAGAGGTGGTAAGCAGAGGGTGGAGTTTTTTTTATGTTTTATTTACATTAACACTGCAATGAAGTTACTGTCACCACACTCTAACACCTGTTCAGGTACACTGAGGGAGAATTTAGCATGGCCAATACACCTAATCAGTACATCTTTCGGACTGTGGGAGAAAACTGGAGCACCTGGAGGGAACCCACGCAGAGATGGGGAGAACATGCTGACACTGCACAGACAATGGCCCGAGCTGGGAGTTGAACCTGGGTCCCTGGCGCTGTGAGGCAGCAGTGTTAACCACTGTGCCACCGTTCTGCCCTCCTGATGAGCAGGAGGTGGGAGTGGTGAGCAGGAAGGGGTACTAAATTAGTTAGTGTGACCAATAAATAGAAAGAGGATCTTTGGGGCAGTTCACTTAAAGATAACCAATACGTCTTTAATGTAAAAATGGTAGGTCAGGGACATTTCTTATGGGGAAGTGATTTTTATTTAACATGTTATTTACTAAGCCATTGTTAGGAACATCTTAGAAGCTAAACAAGGAATAACTCTAAAATGAAATTCACCACTTGGATTAACTCCCCCGAGACCAAATGCAGATTTCCCAAATCCAGAGTTATTTATGTTGATTAGTAATACACAGACAGGTACTTTGCAGTGTAGAGTATACACCCAGAGTGTCAGTAACCAGGACATTCCATGTTATATACCATGGCAGGATTGGACAACATTAACTGCCTCAATCAGGGAGCTCATGCTCTAACAGGCGACCTTGTGGACCTTGTTAAAGTCATCACACCCCCAAGCCATATAAAGACATATAGGGTACGTGAGCAAAAGTTTGATCAAAGGGGTTGGTTTGAAGTGGTTATTTTAGAGAAATGAGAGGCAGCGAGGCAGGGGGCTTCAGATGGGAATTCAGAAGCTTGGGGCTTAGGCACTGAAAGCATGGCTATGAATGAGAGGTTAAAGAGACCAGAGTTAGCTGCATGCAGAAATCTCAGAGGGCTCTCTGACTGGAGGTGATTATTGAGATGGCGGGGACTGGGGGTGGGGCGGGGAGGTGAAGCCATGGAAAGATTGAGAAACAAGGAGTATCTCAGGGCAAGACAGTGGCTCTATGGTTAGCACAGCTGCCTCACACGTCATTTCAATTCTGGCCTCGGGTCACTGTCTGTGCGGAGTCTGCACATTCTCCTGCGTGGGTTTCCTCCAGGTGCTCCAGTTTCCTCCCACTCTCCAAAGATGTGCAGTTTAAGTGGATTAGCCATGTTAAATTGCCTTTTAGTGTCCCAAAATATGTAGTTTATGTGGATCAGCCACGGCAGATGGGTTGCAGGGATGGGGTGGGGGGGTAGGCCTGAGTAAGATGCTCGTTCGGAGAGTCGGAGCAGACACGATAGACCAACTGGCCTCCTTCTGCTCTGTAGGGGTTCCATGGTTACTCTATGATTCAATGACATGTGGGTTAGTGAGCACAGGGGCTGATGTGTGAATGGACTTGGTGCTTATCAGGGCATAGGCAGCTGAATTTTGGATGATTTCAAGTTTAAAGAGGTTAACACATTGGAGGGCAGATTGGAATGCATTAGAATGTGCTAAGGCGGCACGTTGGCACAGTGGTTAGCAGCGCCAGGGACGCGGGTTCAATTCCTGGCTTGGGTCACTGTCTGTGTGGAGTTTGCACATTCTCCCTGTGTCTGCGTGGGTTTCTTCGGATGCTCCGGTTTCCTCCCACAGTCCAAAGATGTGTGGGTTCAGTGGATTGACCATTCTAAATTGCCCCTTAGTGTCGGGGGACTAGCTAGGGTAAATGTGTGGGGTTATGGTGGGGGGGAGCAGCTGGATTGGATTGTGGTTGGTGCAGAACTCGATGGGCTGAGTGGCCTCCTTCTGGACTGCAGGAATTCTATAATTCTAAGAATAGTTATTGTTAGAAGTTAAAAAGAAAGCCTGAATTGTCCCTCAGGTAGTTTATTACACTTAATCCTCTTATTTTGGAGATACATTCTTTGGCAAATGGACTATCATGGGTTGATCCTCCTCTAATATCTGAATTCTGAATATTGACCCCAACGTTCTTCAGTGGCAGCAAATAGAGAGAGTCAAAAACTGCAATGCTTTATGAAGACAGGCAGTGCTTCAGGTTACTTAGACCCAGTGCAGGGTATCTGCGGACAGTGCAGAGAATGCAGTAACATTAGTAACTGTGCTGGATGCTGTGAGACTTCCCATCCATTTGAATGAGATCCATGGCAGGAATGCATGTAAATGGTGGACAGCAGAAGAGATGACAGATAATAGGTTACAGCTTATGGAGATTACTCCTGTTTGCAGATTACACTCAATTGCCAATGTCTTTGGTACAAAGAACAGGAAGTACATCTTTGCAGCAAGGGTGAGGTCAAGGGTTGGGCAGCTCACCCCTTTCAAGACCAGGCTGATTCCTGGGATGGCAGGTGTATTGTACAGGGCATTGTTGAGGCCACACCTTTAGTACTGTGTGCTGTTTTGGTGCCCTTATCTGAGAAAGTCCTTGCTACAGAGGGAGTACAGTGAAGGTTTACCGGGCTGATTCACAGAACATAAAAAAACTACAGCACAAACAGGCCCTTCGGCCCACAAGCTGTGCCGAACATGTCCCTACCTACTAGGCTTACCTATAACCCTCTAACTTACTAAGTCCCATGTATTTATCCAAAAGTCTCTTAAAAGACCCTATCGAATCCGCCTCCACCACTACTGCCGGCAGCTAATTCCACTCACCCACCACCCTCTGAGTGAAATGGGATTGCTTCCTGGAATGGCAGGTCTGTAGTCTGAGGAGAGGCTAAGTCGGTTAGGATTGTATTCATCGGAGTTCAGAAGAGTGAGAGAATCTACCCCGTCTAACTCTCTTAGAATTTTATAAGTTTTATAAGTTTTATAAGTTTCAACTTATAAAATTCTAAGACAGTTAGACGAGGTAGATTCAGAAAGAATGTTCCCAATGGTTGGGGAGTCCAGAACTAGGGGTCATAGTTTGACAATAAGGGGTAAACCTTTTAGAACTGAGGTGTGGAGAAATTTCTTCACCCAGAGGGTGGTGAATGTGTGGAATTCACTACCACAGAATGTAGTTGAAGCCAAAATGTTGTGTGATTTCAAAAAGAAATAAGACGTAGCTTTTGGTGGGGGTTGGGGGGGATGTGGGGATGGTTAAAGAGATCAAGGGATATTCCAGGGGTGGTACAGTGGCACAGTGGTTAGCATTGCTGCCTTACAGTGCCAGGGACCTGGGTTCAATTCCCGGCTCGAGTCACTGTCTGTGTGGATTCCTCCGGGGGCTCCGGTTTCCTCTCACAGGAGGATTGAGAAAGTAGCTCATCAGCTTCTCAAGGGTAATTATCGCTAGCACCCTCATACCATGAATGAAAGAAAACTGTGAAGGATGCTTGTGCCTTGTTGACTTTGCGGTTGGAATTCTGATGTGATTCGCAAGGACATGAAGCAGGAGTGGGCCATTTGACCCTTGATGTTTTGCCATTCAGTGAGGTCATGGCTGATCTTATATCTCAACTCCCTCACTACTCAAATGCAACTAAGCGCTGGCTTGGACATACACTGCAGAAGGAGGCCATTCGGTCCATTGAATCTGCACCGACAACAATCCCACCCAGGTCCTATTTTCAAAACTCCTTACATTTACCCTCCTAATCTCCCGAACACTAAGGGGCAATTTAGCATGGCCAATCCACCTAACCTGCACATCTTTGGACTGTGGGAGGAAACCGGAGCCCCCGGAGTAAACCCACGTAGACACGGGGAGAATATGCAAACTCCACACAGACAGTGACTCAAGCTGGGAATTGAACCCAGGTCCCTGGCAGTGTGAGGAGCCACAATGCCACCCCTGGAATATCCCTTGATCTCTTTAATCCCCAAGAGCTATATCTAATTTCTTGAAACCAAACAACGTTTTAACCTCAACTACATTCTGTGGTAGTGAATTCCACAAATCGCCACCCTCTGAGTGAAGAAATTTCTCCTCACCTCAGTTCTAAAAGGTTTATCACTCATCATCGAACTATGACCCCTTGTTCTGGACTCCCCCACCATTGGGAACATCCTTTCTGAATCTACCCTGTCTAACCCTCTTAGAATTTTGTCCACACTTTCGGGGGTGAAGAAGTTTCAAGATTCACAACCCGCCAGCAAAGTTCCTTTAAAATGAAGTGCGGCGGAGCCACCGCTCTGTTGTGACCCCCGACCCTGTTGAACCCCTCCCCCCTTGCAGCGTTGCAAACTCTCGGGAAAGGCGGAACCAAACCATCCCTGTCTGCTCTGTCTTTGGCTACATTAAAGGAGTGCTTTGGTTTTGAGTGATTGGTCCCCATCAGGGGGAGTCACACCTCAGCCTTGTTCTCTGTGGGAATAAGAAGCCTTAGTCCTGGCAGTCCAACGACGCTGATGGCATTTGGGTCAAACAGCAAAATGGCCAGCAACCAAAATTCAGTTCAAGAATCGTCCCCTTTCTCGCCCCCTGCCCCCTCCCCGGTCTCATTCTTCATGAATCAGCCGACAAAAGACAGCAGCAAAGGAGTGTCACTAGGTGGCAGTGCTCACAAGGCAAGCAGTCTGCAAAGCTCAAACCTCTCCATCATTTTTCTCAATATTATTGATTTAGGGAAAGCAGCATATAAATGGGAGGGAGAGAAAATATCTAATAGATTTGAATCCAGTTATTTTTGTTTATATTCTGGGGCCTTAACTGTTAACAGGGGACTTAGCTTGGCAAAAATCATTACAGTATTGACAGCACCATCTTCCATTTGCTGCCCTCAGTGCGATAAGTAACTACAAACAGTCTTTAAGGTAAGATCCTTTGATGATCTGATTCTGAAGGATATTGCGATGTAATAAATCACAGGATCTGACGATGACAGTGCCAAATGAGCATGTTTATTAAGACTGACAAGTACACCACCCGGAGCTGTGTTTGTATTGGGCTCTGGCAGACTGATTGCTGTAGCACGCTCTGACTCAGCATTGGAACATACACTGACATACAAGAAATCAGCTCTTACAGCCAGGGTTCCACATCAATAAAGGTTCAACAGGCAAACACCGCATCTACACATGTGCACAGTCGCACAAACACATCAAAGAAACGCACCAACACGTGCATACAAACGCACAAATACTCGTAAACGAACACGACAAAACATGCAAACAAACACAGAAATGCACAGACACACATATATACAGCACAGTACAAAGCAACACATGCACACGATCACATCCACACTGATACGCATACACACAAGCTATGACACATACACACACACACTCATACCATACACACACATGCACACACACACATACATACTCATACACATATGTACACACATACATACTCACATACACGTACACGCACACACATGCACATATGCGCACACACACGCATATTCATATATACACATACACACACACATACCATACACACACATGCACACACACACATACATACTCATACACATACGTACATGCATACATACATACACGTACACGCACACACATGCACATATGCGCACACACACACGTATTAATATACACACACACACATACACACACCTGAATTTGGCCAGTCCCATGGACACTGCTTTGGAGGGAGGTGGGAAAGCAGCATGAAACCTCATTGGGTCAGTTTCTGACGCTGTGCCACCTCAAGGCGAATAGTCCAGGGGTTGGCCACAGCGAGTGGTAGCCCGCTCCAGAGAGGCAGACAAGTAACTTAAGCCAATTAAAGCCCCAATCAAAGAGCATTTTTCACTCTGCTGCTATTTCCTGAAGTCCCTGCGGCCCTGTGTCAGGAGGCTGGTAACACCGTGGAGACAGCTTCTCACTGGGAGACCGTGGGTGGCTCAGCTAATTGGCAACATCAGGGACAGCAATGAAGCACGTAAACCGACACTCAGACACATACACACCGATACACACACAGACCCACACACATACACACAGATACTCATACACAGATAGACCCACATACACACACATATACAAACTCACACAGATATACACACATAGACACACACAAATACACACACATAGATATACACACATAGACATATAAATACAAACACACACAAGCACACAAACACCACACACAAGTACACAAGCACACACAGACGCTCACAAATATACACAAGATCACTCAGACAGACATATCTTCAATTATTCCTACATATACACACGTGTACAAACTTATATATAGATAACACCCACATGCATGCATACAGTCACAAGCATATAGACATCTGCACAAACAAGCACATATCCAGGCAAATACACATATATGTATCTAAGCACATCCACAGTCACTCATACACAGCAAGATGCATACTCATATATGCAAACAGAGTGCTGGAATGAAACTAGGTTAGGTTCAGGATTGTCACTGCAGCAATGAAGAAGCAAATGAGAAAAAATGTTCCCCACAGAGAGTTGGGAATGGTTTACCGTAAGTGGCAATAGCATCATTTAAAGTTGGAGAGTATCTGAACGGAATGAATATCGAGGGGAAAGGAAGAAATGGGATTGAAATCACAACTTCCATTGAGGGCCTAGAACTGACATCAGCTCGATGGGCAGAATGGTCTCTGCATGGGCAGTAATGTCTACAATTGCACGGTTGGCTGCCACCTGCTACTCACCTTGTCTTAGTGGCCAATCTTAATTAGTGGCCATGTGGAAGGAAGGTTGCGACTGTGCAGAGCTGCACCCAAGCATGACCTTGCCTGAGATGACCTTTGAACCAGGGGCCACAGGACACTGATTAAGAGCTGGAATCCTGACCCATTATGTTGGCCTTCATTAACACAGGGTCATGGAGAGCGTTATCGTAATGGCAGGGAGGCTCTGACCAATCTCAGCACCAAACTATGCTAGAAGCTGAAGAATTCTGGTCGATATGGTGTTAGCACAGTGGTTAGCACTGCTGCCTCACAGCGCCAGGGACCCGGGTTCAATTCTGGCCTTGGGTGACTGTGTGGATTTTGCACATTCTCCCCGTGTCTGCGTGGGTTTCTTCCAAGTTTCCTCCCACAGTCCGAAAGACGTGCAGGTTAGGCGGATTGGCCATGGCAAATTGCCACTTAGTGTCGGAGGATTAGCAGGGTAAATACGTGGTTACGGGGATAGACCCTGGGTGGGTTTGTTGTTAGTGCAGGTTTGATGGGCCAAATGACCTCCTTCTGCACTGTAGGGATTCTATGATTCTATAACTCTATCATATAGCTCTGTTCCAGATGGAGAGCTCACTTAACAATGGAACCACTGGCAAAGTCAGATATTCTCAGCGAATTAGCCAATAAGGCATACCTTGGTGAAGTGTAAGCAATTAGGTTAAACTACCTGACACTAGTGAGGAACAAGTTAATATGTCTGTAAGAGATTCCTCCATCTGTTATTTTTTCAAATAAGCCATTAGGCCATTCATAAAAGGTTAATGTCTCCATTAAAATAGTGGGCAAGGCAATTTCTTACAAATGCATTAATGCATTTTGTAATAATGTCACCCAGCATGATTTCAGAATCATGTCTAAAATGTATACTTTGCATTCAACAAGGACCACAGCTTTTCATTATCGGTTATTAGTGGTTATCATTCAGTTAATGACCAGTTTTTGATTCCCCTGCAAAGAACATGTTGCCTATTTTTCACTCTGAGCTACACTACTTCACCTCACAATTATCCATTCGGAGTTCAATGCATTTCAAAAAGATTCAGCTGGCATTTCACAACGGGAAATTGAATTTTTTTTTTGCTGCTTAATGGGAGGGAGCTTAATGCCAGGGAAATGGAACCTTTTCCCATTACAGCACCAGGCACTCCCCAGTCTGATGGAGAGGTGGAGTGCGGCTCCTTCTAACTTTCCAATCTCCAGCCTCAGAAGAACCGATGCCATACCTTCAGCTCCGACGCCCCGAGGAAAGACTCTGTTTCCGCTCCTGGCCGAGTGCTGGATGCTGAAACCAAAAGAGAAAATGCTGGAACTTCTCAGCGGGCCTGGCAGCATCTGTAAGTAGAGAAAAGGGCTGATGTTTCGAGTCCAGGTGACCTTTGTCAAACATTGCCTGATAATGCTCCTGTATAGCTCCTCGGGACGTTTTGCTGTGTTCAAGCAGTTCTTCCTCAATCTATATCACAAATGATTATCTGGTCATTATCACACTGCTGTTTGTGGGATCTAGCTGTGCATACTTTGGCTATCCTGTTTCCCCCATTACAATGGTGATGGTGCAACAGGAGCACATAATGGCCATAATTTGCCAAGACCAGTGCTTGTGAAAGCCATTCTGTAAACACAAGTCTCTCTTTTTTAAAGTTTATCTATTCCTTTCACAAGTAAGCTTACATTATATTTATATTACTTTATTCTCATAAAGGCAGGAGAATGGGCATGAGAAAAATATCAGCCGTGACTGAATGGCAGAGCGGACACGATGGGCCGAGTGGCCTAATTCTGCTTCTATGTCTTATTGACACTGCGATGAAGTTACTGTGAAAATTCCCTGGTTGCCACACTCCGGCGCCTGTCTGGGTACACCGAGAGAGAATTTAGCACGGCCACCACACCTAACCAGCATGTTTTTCGGACTCTGGGAAGAAACCGGAGCACTCGGAGGAAACCCACACAGACACGAGGAAAATATGCAGACTCTGGAAGCTGGGAATCGAACCCGGGTCCCTGGTGCTGTGAGGCAGCAATGCAAACCACCGTGCCAGTCTATTTTTCCTTTGTAAATAGAAGTTTCTATGATTTTGCTGTGATATGTTTTCCACATCCCACCATCTTGTGGTCTCTCTGAGTTCAGCTTTGCTAATTTGGTGCCTGTGGGTGATTAAATTACTGCTGTATACTTGGGAACTCATTTCAATTTGGAAACCTATCACATAAGTTATTTTGATTTACTGTAAGAATGAATTTAAACTACATCCAATCCCACATTCAGACCAGAACAGTTTTGTTTTCCTTGCACTGCAGGATGAATTCTGCACAGGTTATCCTTACAGAATCATAGAATTGATATAGCACCAGATGGAGTTCATTCAGCCCGCAATGACTATGTCTGGTCTTTGGAAAGAGCTACTTTACCCATTACCTGACATTTTCCCCCAGTGCCCTGCAAACATTTCCTTTTCGAGTCGTTCTCAAATTCTCTTTTGAGATTTAGTTTTGATCCTGGTTCCACCGTCCTCTTAGATTCATAACAACTCACTCTGTAAAACTAGGGGCAGCACGGTGGCACAGTGGTTGCCTCACAGCGCCAGGGACCCAGGTTTGATTCCTGGTTTGGGTCACTGTCTGTGCAGACTCTGCACGTTCTCCCCGTGTCTGCATGAGTTTCCTCCGGATGTTCCGGTTTCCTCCCACAGCCTGAAAGACGTGTTGGTTAGGTGCGCTGGCCATGCTAAATTCTCCCTCAGTGTACCCGAACAGGCACTGGAGCGTAGCGACTAGGGGATTTTCACAGTAACTTCACTGCAGCGTTAATGTAAGCCTACTTGTGACACTAATAAATAAACTAAAACTTAAAATTCTCTTTATCTCCCCTCTGGTTCTTTTCCTACTTATCTTAACTGACACTTCTGTTGGTACAAACTGTTTGCTGCTGTGCAGTCTATCAACATTCCCCATAACAGCTAGGACCTCTACTGAATCTCCTTGTAACCTTCTCTGCTCTGAGGAGAACAATCCTAACTTCTCTTGGCTCTTAACCTAACTAAAGTCCCTCATCCCTGCTATCATTTTAATAAATCCAAAACCTTGATGTTCTTGCTAAAGTGTGCCCAGAATACTCCTGTATAAAAATATTTATCAGGACTAGAGGGCACAGCCTCAAAATAAGCGGGGGGGGGGGGGGGGGGGGGGTGGGGGTGCAGTTTAGATTGGAGTTGAGGATGAACATCTTCACTCAAAGGGTGGTGAATCTCTGGAATTCTCTGCCCATTGAAGTGGTGAAGGCTACCTCGCTGAATTATTTAAGTCACGGGTAGATAGGTTTCTGATAGACAAGGGAATTAAGAGTTATGGAGAGAAAGCGGGAAAGTGGAACTGATCCACTTCAGATCAGCCATGATCTTATTGAATGGTGGGGCAGGCTCGAAGGGCTAGATGGCCGACTCCTGCTCCTATTTCTTATGTTCTTATGAGTATCCAATGTGTGTCATCTTTGTAGGCACTTTGTTGCAGGTTATAAGGTCGAACTGAATATTTGCATCCATTCACAGGTATCGTGTGCATTTTCTTCACCTTCTTGCCAAAGGCAGATTAAAAAGTTAACGTGAAAGTTTATTTAGTATTCACAAGTAAGGCTTACATTAACACTGCAGTGAAGTTACTGTGAAATTCCCCTGGTCACCACATTCCGGCAGCTGCTTGGATCAACGCACCCTAACCAGCACGGCTTTCAGAATGTGGGAGGAAACCGGACCACCCGGACAAAACCCAAATAGACACGAGGAGAATGTGCAGACTTCACATAGACAATGACCCAAGCCAGACCCTGGTGCTGTGAGGCGGCAGTGCTAACCACTATGCCACTGTGCTGTCCACTGATTATTCGCCGAATCATGGCCGATTGCTGTGATTGTTTTACTATAGGTAATGAGTGAGGCCAGACCTCAACTCTATCTCGGCCAGAATGAGAATCAAGCTCCCTCAGCCTGTGCCATCTCTTCGTTTGAGCTAACCACCACCTCCTCTCGCTACAATATCTCATGCTACCAAAAACCATTCACCTGTGAGGCAACAGTGCTATGGAAAAGTCTAATAAGATGTCTAGGCCAATAAAGATCAAATCAACACATGGGAAACATGAAAGCAAATAAAACTGGGCGACACAGCAGACGCCACGTTTTCTGGGTGAGCATATAGACCCAGAATTACTTTCAGGAGAGGAGTTTTCTTAGTGCATAGGGATTTTGGAATTAGCTGCAAATGTGCAGCTCCTGTAGCGGACTTGTAAATAAATCCCTTTTTGTTCTACTAATGAAATTTCTGCAAGTCCATCATTACATTTGGCAGGGTGGAAGTCAGACCTATAACATTATTCGCAATCTTGCAGTCCAACATATGGCCGATTCCAAATCATTCAGTAAGCTCATGGATTTAGTGAAGGGTCAATTGCAACTTCACCTATCAGTCATACTCCGAAGATTCAAATTTAATTCAAGGATGAGAGACCCAGGTGAACTGACCATGACTTACATTGCTGAACTATTGTTGGAGCTATAGAATCTTAGAATCCCTACAGTGCAAAAGGAGGCCATTCAGTCCCTTGAGTCTACACTGACCACAATCCCATCCAAGGCCTATCCCCATAACCCCATGCATTTACCCTAGCTGGTCCCCCTGACACTAAGTAGCAATTTAGCATGGCCAATCCACCTACTCTGCACATCTTTGGACTGTGGGAGGAAACTGGAGCACTCGGGGGAAACCTGCGCAGACATGGGGAGAACATGCAGAGTCCGCACAGACAGTGACTCAAGCTGGGAATCGAATCTGGGTCCTTGGCACTGAGGCAGCGGTGCTAAATACTGTGTCACCGCACCGTCCTGTAGCCCACTCTGGCACCAAAACCACAGAAGCTGCCACAAAGTGGAAAACACTTTCACTCATCAACAAAATAAAAAAGAAGCAATCAGAGCATTGTGATTTTGGAGATACCCTAAATGACAGATTTCATGATCGGCTGGTTTGTGGCATGAGCAACATTGCTATTCAATGCAGATTAGTTGCAGAAGTTGATGCAAATTTTAACCCAGCAATGGAGATAGTGCTGGCCATGGAAATTAAGAGCTGCAGAAAATGGCACGGTTCACCAGTCAGAGAGAGAACCAAAAGTTTATTTTGTTCATTCACCACAAGTAGGCTTGCATTAACATTGCAATGAAGTTACTGTGAAAATCCTCCAACTGGTAGCCAACTGTGGTGCCAAAACCACAGCAGCTGCCGCAAAATGGACAACAATTTCAGTCACCAGCAAAACAAAAGGATACAATGGACAGAAATGCTTCGGGGAGAATGTGATGGTAACCGCATTCCTGAATCATGCCAGTTTAAGGACACCAAGCATTTTTATTGTCACTGAAGACGACTTTTGATAAAGTAGTGTAGAGATAATTCAAGTAGTTGATCAGTCAAGCCTTTACAAGCACACACTGTGAAAGAGCCTGGCACCAGTGATTCTGTTATTCACCCTCTGTTTAATTTAAAAATAGGTAAGATAGACTCTATTACAATGGCACTCTGGAAGCCTTTTAATAGGGAAGTGGATATATGGACATCAATCACTATGATGGGCGAGAAGGTGCTGAGGAGAAAGAGTTCAACCATTGAACATTGAGAGTATTTCCGCCAAGCTGAAGATGTACATGAGAGAAATAATAAAAATAAAAGGTATTTGTGAGCTACGGGCAGCTGTCTGCCCAGTTCCCAATGATAACATTGATGGGTGAAGGAGCAAGCCTTCTGGGCTGTGATTCATTGAAAGAAATCAACTGGAATTGAGCTATGATTTTTCAAGTGCAGAATAGGGATTCTATGTTTATAAATGTTGACACTTGAACATTACTTCATTGGCTGTAAAACACCTTTGGACAACCTGAGGTCATAAAAGACACGATGCCAATGCAGATCCTTTCTTTACCTTCGAGGGTCAGTGAGGTAACTAGAAATTTTATGGAGAGATTCACAATGCTAGGAGCATCGGAGTTCAGGTCTACCCAGCAGCAGGATAGACGCGATGCAGACAACTGTAGTTATGGATGGAAAAGTGTGTAAAACATCTCAAATTAGTCTCCTTTCTGTCACGGCTGAAGAATAAAATTCTGAACCCTTTGCACGTGTCACTAAGTAGATGTGTTTCAAATAAGTGGAGTTACTGGATCCACTATCGTGATATCTGAATAAACTCAGAACAGTCTGCAATGCAATGCTGTTGCAAACATCTGCTATCAGTGTGAAGGGAAAAAAGAAATAAAGGCTTTGTACTTTAGGTCATCCCCTACCAAGCCTCTCCCAGGTATCTCTTGAGTGCTTTACATGAAACTTATTGCTTTTGAAGTTCAGTGATAAATGGCACATATCACAATGCTGCCAACAAATATTTGGTATTCAGATTAAATATCTATTCACTGAGGTGGAAACAGTGCTGAGAAAAGATCTTTTGGACGCCTGGGCCAATAAAGGTCAACCAGCATGAACAGGAAATAAAAGAATGAATGAAAACAGGGTTGTTTGGCCACCGTGGATCAGATCAGGGCTTGTGAGGTCTTCAAGGGTCATGTCCAAGAGGCTGGCATCTCGGCATTAACCATTGGGATTCACTAAGTCCAGTATCATTTTGCACACAGCAAGATTCCGGACATGACAATGAGTTAAGTGACTGTTTTAAAGTTTAAGGTTTATCTATTAGTGTCACATATAGGTTCACATTAACACTGCAATGAAGTTACTATGAAAATCTCCCAGTCACCACACTCTGGCACCTGTTCGGGTGGACTGAGAGAGAATTTAGCATGGCCAATGCATCTAACCAGCGTGTCTTTTGGACTGTTGGTGGAAACCGGAGCGTAGGAAAAGCCCAAGCAGACACGGGGAGAACATGTAGAATCCACACAGACAGGTTTCCTTCCCTAAAGAACGGACTCTTTTTTTAAACTGCAGTTGATCATTTCAGATTTATTATTTCATTACATTTAAACCCACCCATTACAGTGGTGAGGTATGAACCTTTTCTCACAGAACATTCACTCAGCCTGTCATTATTAATGACCTCAGCAAGGTCATTATTATGCCTTGGCCACTTCAACTTTAATGTAGTATCTTCCATGATCTCAAATGTCCAAAACATCAGCTACCAAGGTAGATTGGATGAGCTGGGACTGTTCTTCTTCAAGGAAAGAAAGTTGAGAGGGGATTTGATGGAGGCTTTCGAAATCTTGAGAGGTCAGGACAGGTTCAAATCAAATTGGGTGACTGTCTGTTTGGAGTTTGCATGTTCTCCCCATGTCTGTGTGGCCATACTAAATTGCCCCTTAGTGAGCCAAGATGTGTAGGATTAGCCATGGTAAATGTATGGGGTTATAGGGATAGGGGGGGGAAGAAAGCCTGGGTGGCATACTCTGTCAGAGTTGGTGCAGACTCATTTGGTCAAATGGCCTCTATCAGCACTGTAGGGATTCTGTGAAAGTTATTCTATAAAATTAGGGATGGGCAACAAGTATTGGCCCAGCTGAAGATTTGTGGAAAGAATGAGGAGAAGCAACATAAGCTGAAGGACAGAATGCCAAAAAGGGTGCAAAAGAAAGACCTGTATGTGTTTGTTCACAATCATTGAAGGTGGCAGGAAAGGCTGATAAAGTGGTTAAAAAAATACAGAACACTAGATAGAGTCAATGGTGTACTTTTGAAAGGGAGCCATTGTTGTAAGGCTGACAACGCATATGTTTTGATTTATTATTGTCACATGTATTAAGATACAGTGAAAACTATTGTTTCTTGCATGCTCTACAGATAAAGCATACCGTTCATAGAGAAGGAAAGGAGAGAGTGCAGAATGTAGTGTTACCATTATAGCTAGGGAGTAGAGAAAGATCAGCTTAAATCGTGATAGGTCCATTCAAAAGTCTGACAGCAGCAGGGAAGAAGCTGTTCTTGAGTCGATTGGTACGAGACCTTCGTATCTTTTTGCCGACGGAAGACGGTGGAAGAGAAAATGTCTGGGGCACGTGGAGTCCTTAATTATGCTGGCTGCTTTGCCGAGGCAGCAGGAAGTGTAGGCAGAGTCAATGGATGGGAGGCTGGTTTGTGTGATGGATTGGGCTACATTCATAACCCTTTGCAGTTTCTTGCGGTCTTGGGCAGTGCAGGAGCCATACCAAGCTGTGATACAACCAGAAGGAATGGTGCATCTGTAAAAGTTGGTGAGAGTGATAGTTACATGCCAAATTTCCTTAGTCTCCAGAGAAAGTAGAGGCATTGAGTTCATTGAGGGCTAAATATTGAGAAGGTAACCGGGGGAGAACTCTTTGAAAAATTAAGGGGGGGATGGGGGGCGGAATTTTTGACAGTAAATTGGGAGGGCGTACAGGGGAAGAGTTTAGGATCTCACCTGAAAGGCAGCAGTTCAAACAACAGCACATTGGAGTGCCAGCCGTTTATTCAAGCCTCTAGACTATGGCTTGAATTCATAGCCTGTTGTTTCAATGGCGAGATTTCTAGCAACAGAGCAATGACTGACACCATAAGACTATAAGAAACAGGGAACAGGAGTGGGCCATTCAGCCCCTCGAGTCTGCTCTGCCATTTAATCAGATCCATTAAAGGCTGATCAAACATTCACCAAGTCCATTCTCCTGCCTATGAGAGCTTTGCTTAAGATGGCAGCAGATAAGTGACGGGTCAACTGGCGGCACAGTGTGGCGTGCATACCTGTGCAATGTACATGGTAAATACTATCACTGGATTGTTTTATCCTGACCACCCCCTTCGAATGAGAATCCCGATTTTGTGAATTATGGCGGCCACATTCTGTGGGCAGTGTTGCCCTAAGGTGGCAAAATGGATCAGCCATGGCTCAGTTGGATGCACTTTTATTTCTGTATGCCGATGTTTGTAGATCGAGTCCTGCTCCTAGACTTGTGTGCAAAGAACAAATAACAAAGAAAATTACAGCACAGGAACAAGCCCTCCGGCTGTCCAAGCCTGCACCGACCATGCTCCCCAACAGAACTAAAATCGCCTACCCTTCCGCAGACCGTATCCCTCTATCCCATCCTATTCATGTATTTGTCAAGACACCCCTCAAAACTTACTTTTGTATCTGCTTCCACTACCTCCCCCGGCAGTGAGGCACCCACCACCCTCTGTGTAAAAAACTTGCCTCGTACATCTCCTTTAAATCTTGCCCCCACACCTTAAACCTATGCCTCCTAGTAACTGACTCTGGGAAAAAGCTTCTGAGTAGATGATATCGAAGCTGATACTCCAGTGCAGTACTGATGGAGAGCTACACAGTAAGAGGTGCTGGGTCTTCATAGGATGTGGGGCGAAGACAGAGTATTGATTTTAAATGAGCCAAATGGATGGAGGAGCAGGCTCAAAGGGCCAAATGGCCGACTCTTGCTTCTATTTTTTACATTTCTTTTAGCTGAGGTATTAAATTGAGACCCCACTTACCATCTCAGGTGGATATAAAAGATGCCACTACTCTGAAGAGGAGCAGGGGAGTTATTCTCACTTTACTGGTCAATATCTATCCCTCAATCAGCATCACAAAAACAGATTATCTGATCATTGTCATCTCATTAATCCTATTCATCAGTATTGGCAGAATTTAGATGTTCGTCCGTGATGTCAACACATCCAGAACAGAATCCACTGCGTGCACAAACTCTGCATTGATCCCCCAGAGAGTCTTCGGCAAAGGGTGGAAACTCTTGAGCGTGTCACAATTCATTCTCCTTCTGGGATAAAGTAGCATCTGCAACAATTTGGATTTTGTTTGCACCGTTATCAAGGCAAACATTCCAAGATGCTCCTCAAGCAGATTAAGAAGAACAACTCAACACCAGCCAAATCTTGGTTAAAGGTTTTAAGGAATATCTTGATGGAGGAGGGAGAAGCAGAGAGATTCAGAAGTTTAAGAGTATAGGGTCTAGATGGTTGGAGGAGGGGGAGAGGAATGGGATGGTGTGATTTAAAATACAGGCAACGATGTATTTGGAGAGTAATGAATTGATTAGAGACAGTCAGCATGGTTTTGTAGCGGGTAGGTCGTGCCTTACTAACCTTATCGAGTTCTTTGAGAAAGTGACCAAAGAGGTGGATAGGGGTAAGGCAGTTGACGTGGTGTATATGGATTTTAGTAAGGCGTTTGATAAGGTTCACCATGGTAGGCTTCTGCAGAAAATGCAGATGTATGGGATTGGGGGTGATCTAGGTAATTGGATCAGGAATTGGCTAGCAGATAGGAGACAGAGGGTGGTGGTTGATGGTAAATATTCATCATGGAGTTCGGTTACGAGTGGTGTGCCTCAGGGATCTGTTTTGGGGCCACTGCTGTTTGTAATTTTTATTAATGATCTGGATGAGGGTATAGTTGGGTGGATTAGTAAGTTTGCTGATGACACCAAAGTCGGAGGTGTGGTAGATTGTGAGGAAGGGTGTCATAGTTTGCAGGGTGACTTAGAAAGGTTGCAGAGCTGGGCCGCGAGGTGGCGGATGGAGTTTAATGTGGAGAAGTGTGAGGTAATTCATTTCGGTAGGAATAACAGATGTGTTGAGTATAGGGCTAACGGGAGGACTTTGAATAGTGTGGAGGAGCAGAGGGATCTAGGTGTATGTGTACATAGATCCCTGAAAGTTGGGAATCAAGTAGATAAGGTTGTTAAGAAGGCATACGGTGTCTTGGCGTTTATTGGTAGGGGGATTGAATTTAGGAGTCGCAGCGTCATGATGCAACTGTACACAACTCTGGTGCGGCCGCACTTGGAGTATTGTGTGCAGTTCTGGTCCCCACATTACAGGAAGGATGTAGAGGCTTTGGAGAGGGTGCAGAGGAGGTTTACCAGGATGTTGCCTGGCATGGAGGGGAGATCCTATGAGGAGAGACTGAGAGATTTGGGGTTGTTTTCGCTGGAAAGAAGGCGGCTAAGAGGGGACCTTATTGAAACATATAAGATGATTAGAGGTTTAGACAGGGTGGATAGTGATAGCCTTTTTCCTAGGATGGAGAAAGCTAGCACGAGGGGGCACGGCTTTAAATTAAGGGGGGGTAGTTATAGGACTGATGTCAGGGGTAGGTTCTTTACCCAGAGGGTGGTGAGGGACTGGAATGCCCTACCAGCTGCAGTTGTAAATGCGCCTAGTTTGGGGGCGTTTAAGAGATCTGTGGATAGGTTTATGGACGAAATGGGATTGGTTTAGATTAGTGGGTTAGTGTTGTTTTGTTTTTAAAAGCTGGTCGGCGCAACATCGTGGGCCGAAGGGCCTGTTCTGCGCTGTAATGTTCTATGTTCTATGTTCTATGTCCCAGATATTATTGAGGCCGTCAGGAGGATAGCTACAGAATATCATTCAGGCTTGCAGTGATAATTGGCAAGTAACACTTGTGCCAGATAAGTGCCATGAAATGACCATAGCCACCAGAAAGAATCTAGCCTTCCTTAATGCTCAGTAACAGCACCGTCACTGAATCCCCCACAATTAACAGCCTGGGAGTTATCAGTTCAAATGGACCAGCCATTGAAATACTGTGGCCACAAGAGCAGGTCAGAAGTTAGGAATTCTGCAAAGGTGAACTCACCTGGTTAATTCAGTGGTTAGCGCTGCTGCCTCACACCGCAGGGACCCAAGTTTGATTCCCAGCTTGGGTTACTGTCTGTGCGGAGTCTGCACGTTCTCCCCATGTCTGTGTGGGTTTCCTCCAGGTGCTCCGGTTTCCTCCCACAGTTCAAAAGATGTGCGGGTTAGGTGTACTGGCCATGCTAAATTCTCCCTCAGTGTACCCGAACAGGAGCCGGAGTGTGGCGACTGGGGAATTTTTACAGTAACTTCATTGCAGCGTTAATGCAAGCCTACTTGTGACACTAATAAAATAAACTTAAACCTCCTGACTCCACAAAGCCTGTCCACCATCTACAAGGCATAAGTCAGACGCGTGATGGAATACCCTCCACTTCGGGTGGTTATGGGGATAGAGCCTGGCTGGGATTGTGGCTGGTGCAGACTTGATGGGCCGAATGGCCTCCTTCTCCACTGTAGGGATTGTACGATACTCTGCCTGAATGGGTGCAGCCCTAACGATGCTCCAAAGGATTGACACAATACAATTGTACATTGGTGAGAGCAGACCTGGAAAACTGAAACAGTTTTTCTCTTGTTTTTAAAGAAAGGATATAATTGCATTAGAAGCAGCTCAGAGAAGGATCACTTGACTGAACTTGGGATGAGGGTGGTGTCTTATGTGGAAATGTTGGATAGTTTGGGCCTGTATCCATTGGAGCTTCAAAGAATGAGGGGTGATCTTATGAAACATTTAAAATCCTGAGGGGACTTGAGAAGGTGGACAATGAGAAGATATTTCCCCTAACGAGAGATGCTCAGTTTCAAAGTAAGGGGTCTCCAACTTAAACTGGAGCTGAGGAGAATTTTTCTCCTCTCAGAGGGTCATTAGTCTGTAGAATTCTCTTCCTCAACGAGCAGTGGATGCTGCGTCTTTGAATATTTTAAAGACTGAGTTAGCAAGGTTCTCGATTGATAAGATACTCAAAGGATGTAGGGGATATTAGGGATGGACAATAAACAAATAATATAAACACCCTGAAGGGACATGACGGAGTGGATGCTGAGAAAAGGTTTCCTCTTGTGAGAGGTGCCTGAATTAGCAGACGCAATTAAAAGTAAGGAATTGCCCATTTTAAGATGGAACTGAGGGGCGTTTTGTTTCTTTTTCAGTTTTGTGAGTCTTCCTCAGAGACCAGAAGTCATTGAATGTTCCTCAAACAGAGAGATAGATTCAACCAGGGAGTCGAAGGGTCTTCATAGTAGGCAGCAAGTGGTGTTGAAGCCCCAATCAGAAGATCTCTGATCCTGTTGACTAATGGAGCAGGCCAAAAGAATCAATGTTTGCACGTTCATATAAATGTAGGCTTATCATATCCCATGGATGAATAAATATTACGGTCCCAGATTAGAACTCTAAGGTATGTTATGAAGCCAGATTAGATCCGAACACTATTTCCATTTTGGCATAAATGTGAGGAAAGTGTGCTTCGCCCCAGTAGTAATTTCACTGACAAATTTGGGATCTTTTAACAAACAAGCTTTATTCATAACACTGTTTCAGCACAACTCTCACAAAATGAAACAGTTTAACTCTTAACAGTTGGACAACCTTTAAACTTGAAAAGAAACTACTCTAATTTTTAACTTATCATTATTTCAGTTCCAAATAAGCAATTTTCTTCCTTTAGACTGAGAACCCTCTTTAAAGATAGTTAGCATTCACAGATCTGCTTGCTCTAACTTAGGTTAACAGCCTTGGAGCTTCCAGAGAGATTTTGTAGAGAAACAGAGAGAGAGAGAGAGAGACAAAGAACACATGTCTGTACTCAAACAGCTCCAATCAGCAACTGAACTCTAAACTGAACCAGAAATCTGTTTCTTTCTCTTCCATTACTTAGCTCTTCTCATTTCCTTACTTAAAAGAATAGCTTCCATTCCTTTGAGCAAAAGAAAGGTTCCCAAGGGAAATCGCCATTGATAAGCAACATTTGTTCTTTCCTAAATAAAATACTAGATGGCTAAAATGAATTGTTATCTTGCTTTCCCAGTATCTGAGCTGTATGTTTACCAGACACAGTGACTGCTTGGAAAAAACACTAAATGTTAAAACAGTCCCATTAAACACATAGGGCAGGATTTTCCGGCCACACTTGCCCTAAAACTGGAAAATCCCACCCGAGATCAGCAGACCTTCGCATGGTCCACCAACGCCACCCCCCACCGCTCCCCCCCCCCCCCCACCCCCCACCACCCCCCCCGCCCCCCACCTTGTCTGCTGTGATTTCTATGGCGGGTGAAACGGTGAAATTCTCCCTGAAATATATCAATAATACAGTATCATCACATAAACAAGATGGAAAGAGCCAACTGAGATCAACTACTCAATGCCAGTGTTCACCTGAGGATACTCCCACTTAGATAACCCCTTCCCAAAGGATCTCCAACATCTTTCCAAATCCACAACTCCCTGCTGCCTCATTTATCCATCAAAGCTCTCTTTAAGAGCAGACGACTGATTGTTTCAAGTATTGGCTGAATATCTGCCAAGTCCCATGCCCCACTTATTGACTCTTGGTGCCTATTCTGATATCCGGATGAAAAGTTGTCTGAATATTTCAGTAGGTCAACTCTGGCATATTCAGTGGGATTTGCTATCCTTCATTCATGCAAGAATGAATCTTGCTCCATTTTCCTCCCAGAATAAGGAAGATTTCATCCCCGGATTACCAGCACACTCTTAAACAATTTGTTAGTTTTGGAAACTGACTGTCTTCATTTCTTATTCACTCTACATTTATAAATCAAAATCAGAATCTTTCATTGAAACAAGGGACAGGAAATTTAATAAATTTATTATTGCTGTCATGTCTGCTAGCTGATAACTGATTATAAGTCCCGTTCAAACTCAGTGCACTAAAGGAATGCAGTACTGTCAGAAATTTAGGCTGGAATTCTCTGACCTTGGCCATGATTGATATTCTCCAGTCCTGCTGCTGTGAATGGAGATTTGGTAGAGCACCAGATTTTCCATTCTCGCTGGCAGAAGCAGTGGTTTGTGCGAGACTGGAAAATTCTGGCCTTCCTCTTTCCGATGAGACCTTAAGCAAAGACTCATCTTCTATCTTGGTGAGTCGGCACAGTGGTGAGCACTGCTGCCTCACAGCGCCAGGGAGCCAGGTTCGATTCCCGGGTTGGGTCACTGTCTGTCTGAAATTTATATATTCTCCCTGCGACTGTGTGTGTTTCCTCTGGGTGCTCCGGTTTCCTCCTACACTCCAAAGGTGTGTGGCGAGCTGGATTGGCCATAATTAATTGTCTCTTAGTGTCAGGGGGAATTAGCTAGGGTAAATGCATGGGGTTACGGGGATGGAGCCTGGGTGGAATTGTGGCTGGTGCAGACTCGATGGGCCAAATGGTCTCCTTCTGCACTGGATGGTTGCAAAAGATCCTATGGTTTTATTTTGAAGAAGCCCAGGGAAATTCTTCCTCGTGCCCTGACCAACATTTCCCCTTCAGCTAACAGCATTAAGAATCAAACGATCTGATGAATACCACATCGATGTTTGTGGGATCTTGCTGTGCGTAAATTGGCTGTTGCTTTTCCGGCATTACACCAGTAAGCACACTTCAGAGGTACTTCTTTGGTTGTGAAAGAAAGCTTCGGCTTGTCTTTAAAGTCATGGAATATGCGATGTAAATCTTTCTTTTTTTAAGTGCTAAAGCATTTGCCATAGGCTTAGAGGTTCTACGCCAACAAGGATGGCTGATGCGAGATGGGAAAGATTCTAACAGGAGTGAGAGTAGATGCTATTCTCAGGCACGTTGTCAGAGCAGTGTAAAGGGAATGGGACTTGTCTGGTTAGTTGTTCTGTACCTGAGAGTGCATGTCCATAATTTCAATGAGCTGAATTCACACTGTGTGACATTAGTAATGAATGTGTTGAGGGTTTCGCATACAATCCCCTGACTCGCCTATCTTAAAGATACCACTTACCTGTTTATTTTTAATGCCTTTGCCTTGGGAGGAGAACTAGCAATTCCTCTCATGAATGTTCAGAGTCGTTAGATAAATATCCTGCTGCCTTTCTCTGACTGGGTGAGCACCAATTTAGACAAAGGTCAGATATCTGCTCGTGAAAGTTCGCTACAGATATGGGCAGAAGTGAGGGGGCAATTCCATCATCCCGTTCTCTCCGTGATGTGGAGATGCCAGCATTGGACTGGGGCTGGCACACAAAGAAGTGTCACAGCACCAGGCTAAAGTCCAACAGGTTTATTTGGAATCACTCACCTGATGAAGGAGCAGCGCTCCGAAAGCTCATGATTCCAAATAAATTGACTTCTTATTGTGTCCATCCTCTCAACAGGCTGCTGCGCTGATCAGACTGCGACTCAGAAAAACCAAGTTACATTTTTTTGCCGTCTTATCTTCTCACCTGCTTTTTCCCTGCAATTCTGGTTTTCGCCACCTGGCTGCACACTTGGCAATCCAATCACTTCAAGTCTAGCCCTGGTCAGAAGAAGAGATTTGCCAGAACGTTGCTTGGGATGGAGAGTTACAGCTTTGAAGAGAGGCCAGGGTTGTTTTCCTCAGAGCAGAGAAGGCTGAGGGTGGGGCGGGGAGGTGGAGTGCGGGGAGTCTGATTGAGGCGCATAATATTATGAGGGATCTCATTAGGGGAGATAGGAAGGAACTTTTCCCCTTAGTACAGGGGTCAATAACCAGGGGGCATAGATTTAAGGTAAGGAGAGGAAAATTTAGAGGGGATATGTGGAAAGTCTTTTTCATCTAGAGTGTTGTGGAGATCTGCAATCAATACCTGAAAGTATGGTCCCCACAGGAACCCTAACAACATTTAAGAAGCATTTAGATGAGCACTTCAAATACCAACAACCTATCCTAGTCCTTCCATGCTGACACTATGGTTAAGAAAGCCCACCAATGCCTCTACTTTCTCAGAAGACTGACGAAATTTGGCATGTCTGCTATGACTCTTGCCAACTTGTACAGATGCACCATAGAAAGCTTCCTTTCTGTTTGTATCACAACTTGGTATGGCTCTGACCAAGACTGCAAAAAACTACAAAGGGTCATGAATGAAGCCCAGTCCATCATTCTTAAGAAAATAAGAACTAGGAGCAGGAGTAGGCCATCTGGCCCCTTGAGCCTGCTCCGCCATTCACCAAGATCATGGCTGATTTTTTTGCGGACTCAGTTCCACTTACCCAGCCGTTCACCATAGCTCTTAATTCCTTTACTGTTTTAAAATGTACCTATCCTTGCCTTAAAAACATTTAATGAGGTAGTGTCAACTGCTTCACTAGGCAGGGAATTCCAAACCCGCCTCCCATCCATTGACTCTGTCAACACTTCTCACCACCTCGGAAAAGCAGCCAGCATAATTAAGAACCCCACTCACCCCAGACATGCTCTCTTTCATCTTCTTCCATCGAGAAAAGGACACAAAAGTCTGAGATCACGTACCAACCGACTCAAGAGCAGGTTCTTCACTGCTATCATCAGACTTTTGAATAGACCTACCTCACATTAAGTTGATCTTTCTCTACACCTTAGCTATGACTGTAACACTACATTCTGCACTCTCTCGTTTCCTTCTGTATGATCAGTGTGCTTTGTCTGTACAGTGCGCAAGAAACAATACTTTTCACTGTATACCAGTACATGTGACAATAATAAATCAAATCAAATCAAAGACAAGGGGATGGACCAAAGTTCTGGAAAATGAGATGGGAATAGGTAAGTGCTTCATGGCCAGCACAGACATGATGGGCCGAAAGGTGTCTTTCAGGGGTGTAAAGCTCTATGACAAATGACTGTAACATCCTCTGTGGGCTCAACATTAATCACAGCAAGTCTCATTTACTATTAAGGAAGATTTTTACCAAGTGCTTCTTGCTCAGTAGGTTTCTAGCCAGTGACACTTCTCCGTTAGGAGATTAAAGAGATGAGGGAGAGACTTTGACAAAGAAGCTGAATCCTGTTCCTGTGATCTTTCCTCAAAGATTGATTTGTTGTCCGTCGCTGGCATTTATTGCCCATTCTTCATTGCTCTTGAGAAGATGGTGGCAGGAGCTCTTGCATCACTGCAGTCTACATGGTAAAAGATCACCTCATGGGCCAGTTCTCATTCCCTGTTCATTTTCTGTGTCTGAAGGAAAGATACATTTCAGTACTGCCTATCCTGACTTCAGGACGGCCCAAAGAATTTTATAGTTAATGATGTACTTTGAGTCACTGAGGCATCTCAATACAACACAGTGGACAGAGTAGGCTTCGTTGTCCAGTACTTCCCTGGAGCGGAGTAGCTATGATATCTTCTCTGGAGCCTTCAACATGTCGTCGATGAAGACGAACATCTCCTTAAGGCCATCCTCACACCCCCACTTCTTGTCTTCAAACAACCACACAACTTCAAACAGACCACTGTCCGCAGTAAACTATCCAGCCTTCAGGAGAACAGTGACCACAACACCACACAACCCTGCCATAGCAACCTCTGCAAGACATGCCAATCATCAACATGGTTGCTATCATCTCATGTGAGAACATCATCCACTGGGTACACGGTACATATTCTTGCAACTTGGCCAACACTGTCTACCTGATACGCTGCAGGAAAGGATGTCCCGAGGCATGGTACGTTGGTGAGACAATGCAGACGCTACGACAATGGATGAATGAACACCGCTCGACAATCTCTTCCTGTTGGGGAGCATTTCAGCGGTCATGGGCATTCGGCTTCAGGTAAGCATTCTCCACGGCAGCCTTCATGACACACGGCAATGCTGAGCAGAGACTGATAGCCAAGTCCCGTACACATGAGGACGGCCTCAACCGGGATCTTGGGTTCATGTCACACTATCTGTAATTCCCACGACTTGCCTGGGCTTGCAAAATCTCACTAACTGTCCCGGCTGGAGACAATACACATCCCTTTAACCTGTGCTTAACCCTCTCTCCACTCACATTGTCTGTACCTTTAAGACTTGATTACCAGTAAAGGCTCACATTCCAACCATTATTTTGTAAGTTGAATTTGTGTCTTTATATGCCCTGGTTGTGAACAGAACTCCCGCTTACCTGACAAAGGAGCAGCACTCCGAAAGCTTTTTCTACCAAATAAACCTGTTGGACTTTAACCTGGTATTGTGAGACTTCTTACTGTGTATTAACTGGGTCTTGGAATTAACCACTTTTAGTTTGGGGCTGCAGAAATGGGAAGCAATGATGTCCTTCCACATGGCATAGAATTGCCAGATACACAACTCTCCCAGGTCACAAACATCCATTCCTCTGGGGAATTTTAAATCACCAAATTGCCAGCCAGATTACAGGTCAAACCAGGGCAGCAGGGTAGCACATTGGTTAGCACTGCTGCCTCACGGGACCCCAGTTTGATTCCAACCTCGGGTCGCTGTCTGCGTGGAGTTTGCACGTTCTCCCCGTGTCTGCGTGGGTTTCCTCCGAGTGCTCCGGTTTCCTCCCACAGTCATGAAAGACGTGCTGGTTAGGTGCATTGACCCGAACAGGCGCTGGAGTGTGGCGACTAGGGGAATTTCACAATGAGTTCACTGCAGTCTTAATGTAAGCCTTACTTGCGACTAAAAAATAAACTTTTAACTTTCTCTGCCCTTTCGATAGCTGAGGCTGACCAGGCGATGAAATATGGCTTGCGTCTCTTTGCTTTTTCACGAGCCAGTGGTTCGAGACCCTGTTCCCAGCGACTGACCAGGGAAGCCGCGGCGATTATGAAGAATAAAGATTTCTTTTCTCTTTAAATTGATTTATTTCATAAAAAAAAATGAAATTGCCACCCGACTATAACATACTGCGATTCTGCGAGGAGAGAGAGAAAAAAAAGGATTAAATCAAGGTGAGAAATCACAATAGCGCTGGGGAATGAATGTGACTTCAAAGGTCATCAAGTAAAATGTTTACTGTACAATAATGTTGGCTTATGATGGGCTGTTCTGAAGTCAGCAGTTTTGTTCCAGAAAGGTCACTTTTATATTGTGGAATGATTGTGGCTGATAACTTGATGAAAAAATCTACACTCCCCAATTCAGTGTTTATTTAACTGCGGGCGAGGGCAGGCGAGCCAGAGAATGCGAGTCACCCCTCGATGAGTTTGCTGGGAATTCAGTGGTTTTTTTTTCTCTCTCTCGACTTATTCATTATACAATATGAACATTGCTTTATTCTCTGGGCTATGAGAGAGCGTTTGAACTGCACTGAAGTGTGGCTCTTGCGTGGATTACAGATTGCTTTTTTTTGTGTTGTTTTTTGGGTTTTTTTTGCCTTGCTTCCTGTTTTATATTGAATTATTCGTTGATGCAATCTGTCTGTTCGGATCACATCAGCGCGAGAAGCAATTGCTGCCAACAAGCGAATGAGGCGTTTGATTTCTAACGAGCGGGCAAACAGAATCCAAACTGAGACCGCTGGAAAAAATTTCTGCAGAATGATTCGTGAACCAGTGCCATGGCTGTAAATATGGGGCGGATTGTACTGTCCGCACAGGAATATAGGCAGAACAGGAAAGAGGCCAATGAGTCCCCTGAGCCACCTCTGCCATTCAGTTACACCAGGGTTGATTGGCAGCTCAGCTCCATTTGTCTGCCTTTGCTCCACATCCCAGCCTTAACAGAAGTTCATGGGGATCATATTCACAAAATACGTTCGTCCTAAGAGGTGTCTAAAGTGAATTCTTCAGTTGAAATACCGGTTTTGCTGGAGTTTAATACAAGTGGCGCAGCGGTTAGCACTGCTGCCTCACCACCCCAGGGGCCCGGGGTTCAATTTTGGCCTTGGGTCACAGTCGCTGTGAAGTTTGCATGTTCTCTCCGTGTCTGCGTGGGTTTTCTCCCAGTGCTGCAGTTTCCCCCCACAGTCCGAAAGAGGTACATTGGTCATGCTAAATTCTCCCTCAATGTACCCAAACAGGCTCCAGAGTGTGGCGACTAGGGGATCTTCACAGTAACTTTGATTTGATTTATTATTGTCACATGTATTAACATACAGTGAAAAGTATTGTTTCTTGCGTGCTGTACAGACAAAACATACCGTTCATAGAGTAGAAAAGGAGAGAGTGCAGAATGTAGTGTTAGTGTAGTTCATTGTAGTGTTAATGTAAGTTTACTTGTGACACTAATAAATAAACTTTTTAAGATGCCATCTCGATGTATCTTGTGTCTCAATTTGTACAGAAGTGGACTACGACTTGTCCAGACCTGATTTGCTTTGCCAAGACTGGCAACGCGTCCAAGGAATTCAACACCACGAAAATTTCCCGTGATACTGGAGCAGCTCTGACATTTTCTTGTAAAGGTAGGTGGCTGAGTTCACCCACATTCGCTATGTGTGCATTCCAGGTCGATGCTTGAATGTATATAGGCAGAAAGAACTGACAGCCAATGTCGAATTCTTGCCAATGCAATTGGTGGAATAGCCTTGTCTTCTTTAAGAAGACGCAAAGAGTAGATGCTGATCATGTGGCTATCAGGTAAGTGAATTTCTTGATGCCAAAGCCCTTGATAATTTTTTTTAATTTGTGAATCATCTTTTTTCCAGCCTCTGGGAGGATTCTTGAGGCATAGTTCGCTCGCCGTTTAGATCCATCTTCCATCCCATGGGACAACACCATGCCAATGCCAATATGGAGGGGCATCACAGGTCCTTACCAGTTCCTTAGACACGTCAAAATGTATCAAAAAGTTTGAAGAATGCATCAATTGTTTTATTCCATTGAAAGCTTCTTTCTGGGGAGTCTTCCAATGCTGGTATTTCATTGGCAGGATAAGCAAGAGGGCTAATAATGTCAATAAGATTGGTAAAAGAAGAAACACCCATAGCAATTTACCATTCCCAAAAATGACTTGAGCTCAGATGTGTTTCCGGGGGCTGGTGCCTCGTTTAAGGCCTTGACCCTATCTTCCAATGTTATAATCCTTGTGCATCTACACAGTACCCCAGATAGGTTACCTCAGTGACCTGAAAAGTACATTTCTCCTTCTTGAGGTGAACTCCAGCTGCTTGAAATCTCTTTAGCACCTCCTCTAAGTTTACTAGATGGTCAGCTTCTGTTGATCCCATGGAAACATCATCAAGAGACATTAAACCTTGTGGCAGCCTCTATAGCAGACTCTCAGGTGTCCTCTGGAAAATTGCACATGCTGAAGACACACCAAAAGGCAGGTACATGTATTGGAACAATCGTTTGTGTGTGTTTATGACCTTGGGATTGGTCATCTGATTTGTGTTGCTAGTATGCGTGAATCATACCCTACCCTGTATAAGATTAACCTCTGGGCAGCTTTGCATACAGGTCTTCAATCTTCAGGATTGGATATTTATCCAACTTGGCAACCTGATTAGCAGTAAACTGGCAATCACCACAAATGCAGCTTTGTCTGGCTTCAATATGGGAACTATTAGTGCTGCCCATTCTGAGAACTGAACTCACTGAATGATGCTCGGTTCTTTCAATCACTTCAATTCAATATCCACTTTCTTCAATGAAGCATGTGTTATTCATCTCATCCTAAAGAATCGAGGGTCCCCTCTAAGTCCACATAGATTTTCGCTTGCAGGCCTTTTATTTTGCCTAATTCAACCTTGAAGATGCTCTTGTATTTCTCAGTTCAGGCAGTCCTCCTTCCTGCACTTGGAAAATCCTAGTCCTTTTTAACTTGATTTTCTTAGGCCAATCACAGCCAAACAGGCTTTGTTGCCTTCATCTGTCATTCTGATAATGGGGAATTGGACAGTTTGTTGCCCACAGCTTACAGGTACCATTGCAGTGCTCACTATTTCTCTCGCTTCTCCAGTATAAGTTGTTAACGTGTCTACAGTACGATTCAAATTCAATAGCTTTCTGTCAGGCACAGTGGCATTGTGGTTAGCACTACGGCCTCATAGTGCTAGGGACCAGGGTTCAATTCCTGGCTTGGCTCACTGTCTGTGCAGAGTCTGCATGTTCTCCCCGTGCCTGTGTAAGTTTCCTCCCACAGTACAAAATATGTGCTGGTTAGGTGCATTGGCCATGCTAAATTCTTCCTCAGTGTTCCCAAACAGGCACCAGAGTGTGGCGACTAGGGGTTTTTAACAGTAACTTCATTGCAGTGTGAATGTGAGCCTACTTATGACACTAATAAAAAACTAAAAATTTTAAAAGTAAGTGCTGATATGTATGCTGAACTATTATAGTAGCTGATGCCCCTGTATTTACTTCCACCTTAAGAGACTTCCTAGTTACCTGGAGCATTACAATAATGGGGACTATCTTGCCCATTTTCATATTAAGCAGTGAGTGAATATTTAAGTTCTTTGTTTGAGATTCTTCCACGTTGTATACTGGTGACACATTGGTTACAATTTTACCAGCTTGACCTGTCCATCGATGCCTGGAAGTGGCAGAGCCTGTCGGGGAAGAGCCTATAAGGGACAAGACCTATGGATGGGCAGGGTCCAGGCCAGGCTAGCATGATTGGGGAGGGAGGGAGGAGTCTGACTGTGCACTCTGAAGCTGGGATTGGTGAGGGTGGGGGAGAGAGGGGAGTCACACAGCTGGTCTGTCTTTGATCGTTTAAGGGGAGGGGCATGTTCATCTTGGGGGGGGGGGGGGGTGGGGCTATATTTTCAGGAGGTGTGGGGCTTGTGGGGCTTTTGCATACTCTAACTCTTACACTGCTTTTACAGTGCTTTCCATTGCCTGCACTACCTCCATTGCTCATTTACAATTCATATCGAAATCGGCAAGTGATTTGTGTTGAATTGCCTTATTATTCACCCTGCAGACTAATCTGTCCTGTTACCTTTCATTCAAGGTGGCTCCAAAATCACACTATTCCAATATCCCATTTTGTGATACAAATTGCAATTGTTTCATACAGGGGCTCTCCCCCTTGAATGAAACTTGAACCTCTGGAGTAAGAGTGATGGTTTAGTCTGGAAATGTGCCTTCACCAATTCTACATGCTTATTGGATGATTTAGAGTCCAGTGTGCTTGGAGCTGTGAGATTGCGAATCAGATTATAAATTTGGGGTCCACACGGACTCAGGAGAATTGCCTTGTGCTTTACCTCCCATATTTTGTTCGCTTGGAAGTAATATCCAAGGTGTTTGATGTATTGTGTCCATGGAGGAGTCGAAAGGATCTATTTGCCCACAGAGGGGCATCTTGGTAAGTACTCTTTTCTTTTCTCAACTTCAGTGTGAACTGGATACTCTCAGTCTGAGGATTGTGTTTATTTTATCTTCGTTGCCAAACGTAAAGATGCTCCTTCACCAGTTTAGGGAAAACATCACTCATTTATTTACAGGTTAAAATTATACAGAGGTTTCCAGCCTCCTGGCTGCAATCAGCTCCCTTGATGACTCTGAGTACAGAAGGCTGTGCTTCCCAGGCTCACCTGGGGCCACCCTGCTTTCTGATTGGTTCCCTGAGTCATGTGACCCTTACTTCCAGGTTGATCCTTAAAGGGGCAATCACACATTTCGTGCCCTTCCCCCCCCACAATCTCGCCACTACTAGAAGATTCCACCCAGTATATCTGCCACTGCCCTCTGCTCCTCTGTCCATCCTCCTGCAAACAGAACAGCCACACCTCAGCTTCCATTCCCTTTTTAAAAACATCGCCATCATTCATTCCCAACATAGATCAAAGTTGACTCTTACTTTTCACATTTCCTGTGAAAGAAACTGACTTGAAAAGTGCTACAAAGAGTCAGTAGAGCACTTTGAGATGCCCAATCAGGTGCTATATAAATGCAAGGCCTTTCAGTAGAATCAAAGCATCTTGGAATGCTGAAGGATGTTCTTTGGCCCATCATACCTATGCCAGTTCTCTAAAAGTGTTTCATTTAGTCCAGCACTGTAAATATGAACTGAAATGAGTGATGCTGTCAGTGAGTAGTTATTGACTGCATATCCTGACTACAGTGATGCCCGCATTGCTATGAGAATATACTCAAGGCATGACATACTGAGTCGATTTGGCAACTGTTGAGTTAGTTGCCTTGGTTTTCGTGGGAACAGAAAGGTTAAATGAATAGAAAATAGTAACAATCAATTCACTGGTACATGCAAACACATAACAGAAAATCAGCATAGACTGCCCGGTTCCCTGTATTCCTGAGGCAGGACACAGGGAATGAATTGACCAAAAACCCATCATTATAAAAATTCTGTTATGGGTCTGTCGTTACACAAATATTTCCATACACAAATACCTACGATTATCAGAACACTGGCAGGAGGAACCTCAATGAGGGGCCTTTGTAACTTCTACTGGTTTTCATGGTTCTCATTAATGTTTCAGGAGTAAGGTATTATGAAACAAGGTGAATGAGATACCTGGGAGATGTTTATCAAATATGTCGAATGTTAAGCCTCCTTAGGATTCTTGTAACAGTCACAAAGGGTGTTTTAAAACAGTTCACTCTCCACAAGGAATGTAGTGCTGAAGGTGGCCATTTGGCCCATCAAGTCTGCACTGACTATCTGAGACAGTTTCTTATCCAGACTCACCACCTCGTCCTATCCCTGTAACCCCACACATTTTACCCCGCTATTCCATCTAACCTAGACATTTTGGGACACGAAAGGGCAATTTAGCATGACCAATCCATTTAATCCACACACCTTTGGATGGTGGGAGGAAACTAGAGCGCCCAGAGGACACCCACACAGACATGGGGAGAACATGCAGACTTCCCTCGATATCATCCTTGACCACTCGCAGAGCTGACCCCAAAGTCCCCAATCACCCAGATTCTGAGCACATATAGAGGATATAGGAAAGACGCTGTACACCTAGACATTGGCGAACATGTCAGAAGCTGTGGGGGCAATTGTCCCATCCTGCTGTGTGAAAAAATTGCCCCTCTGGACACATCTGTATCTCTCCCCTCTCACCTTAAACCTATGCCCTCTAGTTTTAGACTCTCCTACCTTTGGGAAAATATATTGGCTATCTAGCAGACCTATGGCCCTCATTATTTTATGAACCTCTATAAGGTCACCCTCAGTCTTCTACACTCCAGAGAAAAAAGTCCCAGTCTATCCAGCCTCTCCTTATAATCCAAACCATCAAGTCTCTGTATCATTCCAGTAAATCTTTTCTGCACTCTTTCTAGTTTAATAATATCCTTTCTATAATAGGGTGACCAGAATTGTGCCCAGTTTAAATCCCATTAGTGGGCTCAGGACTAAAATCTCCAGGCCTGCTACCCACCAACCACCACCCCCCCCCCACCCCCCTCCTGCAACCCCCAACCCCCACCCCCATCCGTCAGGACTGTTCCACTTAGCGGGGTTTAGTATAGTTCCCCATGAACGATGGGATGGGGGCTCTCCTGCTGCTACTCTGCACTGGGATTTGTGACAGGGGGAGGGAGGCCAGCAATCGTGGCTGGCCATCGCGGCGGGGGAGGGGGGCATCAGGGTTTGGTGGGGGGATGGCAGGAGCTAGGTTACTGCCCATGGAGGTGGGGAGGATGGGGGTGCTGGGCAGCAAGCCCTGTATACAGCAAGCTCCTCCAATGAGATAATGACAAGATGATCTGTCTTTTGCGGTGTTTGCTGAGAGATTGATTGATTTGATTTGATGTGATTTATTATTGTCACGTGTTGGGAGACGGTGCAAGGTATTGCTTCTTGCGTACTATACAGACAAAGCATACCATTCATAGAGAAGGAAAGGAGAAGGTGAAGAATGTAGTGTCACAGTCATAGCTAGGGTGTAGAGAAAGATCAGCTTAACAAAAAGTTTATTTATTAATGTCACAAATAGGCTACATTAACACTGCAATGAAATTACTATGAAAATCCCCAAATCGCCGCACTCTGGCGCCTGTTCGGGTACACTGAGGGAGAATTTAGCATGGCCAATGCACCTAACCAGCACATCTTTTGGACTGTGGGAGGAAACTGGCGCACCCGGAGGAAACCCATGCAGACACTGGGAGAACCTGCAGACTCCACACAGATAGTGACCGCAGTCGGGAATCGATCCCGGGCCCCTGGCACTGTTTTGCAGCAGTGCTAACCTAACTAATAGAAAGTAGGTTCATTCAAAAGTCTGATGGCAGCAGGATTCTAGGGTGGATTGCTCCTTCTTTCCTTCCAAACAGTGCCATGGGAATATTTACAACAAACTGAGAGAGCATAAGGGACATTACTTCAACACCCCATTCAAACTACAACATGTCTGACAATGCAATGCCCCTCTCATCAGCAGTATCAGCCTATGCTCGGATCCCTGGTGAGGTGGCTTTCAATCCGTCATTTTCTCACACAGAGAAGACAACTTTAACCTTTGAGTCATAGCTGACTTTGGACTACCTTGTCATCCAACACATTCTCTTGCGTTGTTGATGCTGTGCTGCCATTTTGTCCCAAGTTACAGAAGCAATAAATTAGCTGAGATATTACTTTCCATCTCGCATCTCATTGCAAGCGCTTCAATATTGTCAGGTAAATGAAGTCTCGTAATGACCAGCTATTGCACTTTCAGGGATGGTATCTCAGGTAACAGGTAGCAAGTTGAAAATTGAGCTGTCTACAATGAGTCCTGTGGCTTAAGTTAATAGCTATTTTCCAGATCCATCCCACCAGCAAAAATGTAAGTGAGGCTCGAACATGACTTCACTGCTTGTTTATTCATTGCCTGTCTCACAGTAAAGGGGGCAGTGGACTCTCTGAGGACAAAAAAATTCAAATGTTCTGGTTTGTAAGCAGGCACCTGGTGGTATTACACACAGTCAGCAGCAAGCTGGATCTGAGATTGCAAACAAAGTAGGATGCTCCTCGGATGTGGATGTGTTAGCCTCATCCGGATCCCCCAGGTGGAAATATGCTGCCCTCTAGGAATTTCATATTTTATTCATTGTTGGGATGTGAGTGTTGTTGTGTTCTGTGCCTCCAGAGATATGCAATGGAAGACTCACCAATTTCTATGTGTGCAAGATTTTTTCCAATGCTTTGAAATGTCTGCTCTCATGTTTATAGCTGCTTTCTACAGACAAGGTCCTCTTCCTTAGTAACTATTCATGTAGACATACATGATTGAACGCTGAAAAATGGAATCTCTACCAATGCCACTGGCATAGCCGGCATAAGACTATAAAGATATAGGAGCAGAATTAGACCATTCAGCCCATCGAGTCTGCTCTGCCATTTGATCATGATTTCTCAGCCTTTTCCCCCTGTAACCTTCAATCCCCTTACCAATTTTTACAGATACGCCATGGAAAGCATCCTTTCTGGATGTATCGCAGCTTAGTATGGCTCCTGCCCTGGCCAAGACCGCAAAAAAACTAAAAAGGATTCTGAATGTGTCCCAGTCCATCATGCAAACCAATCTCCCATCCATCGACTCTGTCTACGCTTCCTGCTGCCTCAGAAAAACAGCTAGCATAATCAAGGACTCCACGCACCCCGGACACGCTCTCTCCTATCTCCTTCTGTCGGGAAAAAGATATAAAGGTCTGAGATCATGTACCAACTGACTCAAGAACAGCTTCTTCCCTGCTGCCATCAAACTTTTGAATAGACCTACCATATATTTCGTTGATCTTTCTTTAACCCTGGCTATGACTGTAGCACCACATTCTGCGCTCTCTCCTTTCCATCTCCCCCATGCACTTTATGACTGTATATTTTTATCTGTGTAGCGCGCAAGAAACAATACTTTTCACTGTATCCCAATATATGTGACAATAATAAATCAAATCAAATCAAATCAAGCACCTATCTATCTCTGTCTTAAAAACACTCAATGACCTGGCCTCTACAGCCTTCTGTGGCAACGAATTCCACAGATTCACCACCCTTCTGACTGAAGAAATTGGGAAATTTATTGACTATCTCTACTTTGGATGGTTGCTAGGCCATTGCAGAAGGCAGTGAGGAATCATTGATAATGAGCTTGGAATCACAGACTGGCAGACTTTCTTCCTGAAGGACAAGGGCAAACCAGATGAGTTTTTACGGCAACCCAGTGGCTTTGTGATAATTCTTAGAATTATAGAATCTAGAGTGCAGAAGGAGGTCATTTGGCCCATCGAGCCTGCACCCTCAACATTTCCATCCCATATATAGGGGCGGCACGGTGTTTAGCACTGCAGCCTCATAGCGCCAGGGACCGGGGTTCGATTCCCAGCTTGGGTCATTGTCTGTGTGGAGTTTGCACGTTCTCCCTGTGTCTGTGTGGGTTTCCTCCGGGTGTTCCGGTTTCCTCCCACAGCCTAAAAGATGTGTTGGTTAGGTGCTGGAGTTTGGCGATTAGGGGAATTTCACAGTGACCATTGCAGTGTTAATGTAAGCCTTACTTGTGGCTAATAAATAAACTAATATCCCCATATCCCCATGTATTTACCCTAGTTAGTCCCCGTGACACTAAGGGGCAATTTAAAGCGTCATTGAGGTTTACAGCATGGAAACAGGCTCGTCGGCCTAACTTGTCCATGCCACCCCTTTTGTTTAAACCCCTAAGCTAGTCCCAATTGCCCACATTTGGCCCATATCCCTCCATACTCATCTTACCCATATAACTGTTTAAATGCTTTTTAAGAGACAAAATTGTACCCGCTTCCACTACTACCTCTGGCAGCTTGTTCCAGATATTCACCACCTTCTGTGTCAAAAAAATTGCCCCTCTGGACACTTTTGTATCTCCCCGCCCCTCACCTTAAACCCATGCCCTTTGATTTTAGACTCCCCTACCTTTGGAAAAGATATTGACTATCTGACTGATATATGTCCCTCATTATTTTATAGACCTCTATAAGATCACCCCTCAGCCTTCTATGCTCCAGAGAAAAAAGTCCCAATCTATCCAGTGTCTCCTTTAACTCAAACCATCAAGTCCCAGCAGCATCCTAGTAAACCTTTTTGGTACTTTTTCAAGTTTAATAATATCCTTTCCATAGTAGGGTGACCAGAACTGTATGGCCAATCCACCTAACCTGCACATCTTTGGACTGTGAGAGGAAAACAGAGCACCCGGAGGAAACTCACGCAGATGTGGGAAGAATGTGCAAACTCTACGCAGACAGTGACCCAAACCCTGGTCCCTGACGCTGTGAGACAGCAGTGCTAACAACTGTGCCTTCCCATTAATTGAATCTAAATTTCTCCAACTGCCACTGTGGGGATTTGAACTCACATTTCCAGGGCGTTCATCCGGGTCTCCAGATTACCAGTTGGAGGAGTTGTAGACAGTGAGGATGGATGTTACAGTTTGCAGAGGGACATAGATAAGCTGCAGAGCTGGGCTGAGAGGTGGCAAATGGAGTTTAATGCGGAAAAGTGTGAGGTGATTCACTTTGGAAAGAGTAACAGGAGTACAGAATATAGGGCTAATGGAAGGACTCTTGGTAGTGTCGACGAGCAGAGAGATCACAGTGTACATAGATCCCTGAAAGCTGGCACCCAGGTTGATAAGGTTGTTAAGAAGGCGTATGGTGTGTTAGCTTTTATTGGTAGAGGGATTGATTTTTGGAGCCGTGAGGTCATGTTACAACTGTACAAAACTCGGGTGCGGCCGCACTTGGAGTATTGCGTACAGTTCTGGTCGCCGCATTATAAGAAAGATGTGGAGGCATTGGAAAGGGTGCAGAGGAGGTTTACCAGGATGTTGCTTGGTATGGTGGAAAGGTCTTATGAGGAAAGGCTGAGGGACTTGAGGTTATTTTTGTTAGAGAGAAGAAGGTTAAGAGGTGACGTAATTGAGGCATACAAGATGATCAGAAGGTTAGATAGGATGGACAATGAGAGCCTTTTTCCTCGGATGGTGATGGCTAACATGAGGGGACATAGCTTTAAATTGAGGGGTGGTAATTATTGGACGGATGTTAGAGGTAGGGTCTTTACTCAGAGAGTAGTAAGGGCGTGGAATGCCCTGCCTGCAGCAGTTGTGGACTCACCAACTTTAAGGGTATTCAAATGGTCAGTGGATAGGCATATGGATAACATAGGAATAGTTTAGGTTAGAGGGTCATTAGATTGGTTCCACTGGTTGGCGCAACATCAAGGGCCAAAGGGCCTGTACAGTGCTGTAATGTTCTATGTTCTATTTCTATATGTTCTAATATCACCAGTAGACTACTGTCCACAGAGTGGATTCTGCAGTGTTGCTTTTTTATCATACACTCGCTCAATTCAGAATATCAGTTTATGTACTGACAATTACAGTGGCTTGCTTTCATTCTGTCCCAGCTGGCTATGTGTTAACAGAAGGAAATAATATTTACAGAACATTCTTTATATTGCAACAGAGAGGTTAAGAGGGGGTCAATTAGAGATGGTTGAAATTATGGAAAGGCTTGAAATGACAATAGGAAAATAGATACATGTCTGAATAAGGGAGAAAAAGAGTAAAGGACATTGAAGTGGGAATGTGTGGCATCTCTTTCAGGACTGGGAGAATGCAGCAGGCTGAATAAACCCTCTTCTGTGTTAGCTGCAGACTCCCAGTATCCCAGAATGTCCTGGGTTCAAGCTATATCTGAGGATAAAACCTCAGCTGATTCTCCAGTTCAGCGCTGTGGGGATGCTGTCGTAGGTACATGATGTGGCACAATTTTTCAGATGAGATATTAAACGCAGAATTCAATTGTTCACCTGGCTGGATGCAAAAGATCCCGCAGGCACCATTTGAATAAGAGCAGCACACCTCTCCCTGGATGACACGTGTAATAGGTCTTTGGATGTAGAGATGCCGGTGTTGGACTGGGGTAAACACAGTAAGAAGTCTCACAACACCAGGTTAAAGTCCAACCAGCTTATTTGATAGTAATCCCACAAGCTTTTGGAAACGGTGCTAAATTCGCCCTCAGTGTACCCAAACAGGTGCTGGAGTGTGACGACTAGGGGATTTTCACAGTAACTTCATTGCAGTTTAATGTAAGCCTATTTGGGAACACCGTTTCCGAAAGCTTGTGGGATTACTTTTCAAATAAATTGGTTGGACTTTAGCCTGGTGTTGTGAGACTTCTTAATAGGTCTTCAGAGGCAGCGGTCCCTTCACCAAAATCCCTTTACTTACAATTCCAACAGAGTGCCATCAGTCAGCAGTCTACCTTTGGGAGTGCCAGAGGAACTGACGCTCCTGGTTAAATACAAGGAGGTGGTCGGGTGGCACAGTGGTTAGCACTGCTGCCTCACAGCGCCAGGGGCCGGGGTTCAATTCCCGACTTGGGTCACTGTCTGTGCGGAGTTTGCACATTCTCCCCGTGTCTGCGTGGGTTTCCTCCAGGTGCTCAGGTTTCTTCCCACAGTCCGAAGGATGTGCTGGTTAGGTGCGTTGGTCGTGCTAAATTCGCCCTCAGTGTACCCAAACAGGCGCTGGAGTGTGATGACAAGGGGATTTTCACAGTAATTTCATTGCAGTGTTAATGTAAGCCTATTTGGGACTAATACATAAACTTTAACTTTAAGGAAAAGACTCCCTGATTGGCCCAACAATTGACTTCTTAATTTGGGAGTCTATATTCCAATGGGCTAACCTCAATGGCCTGATTGAAGTCATTACACCCCAGTCAATAGTTATCCCTCAGCTTCTACCTGAAACAGGTTACTTGGGTGTTATTATACTGCTGTTTGCCTGAGATTGTTGTGGAAAATTGGCTGTCATATTTCTCATATTATAACAGCAGTTGCTGCTCAGAAGTACATCATTTGGTGCAAAGCATTTCAGGTCACCCTGAAGGAGCGAGAGATACTATAGAAATGCAAGCTCTTTCCTTCGCTTTGGTGTGAGAATATGAACAATGATGAGTTGGCTTTTAATGCAATGGCTCAGTGTATGGAAATGGAGAAAGAGGGAGACGTTGTTAATGGAATCCAAACTGTTTGGTGAAAGCTGTTCTTCTGGACTGAACATTGAGTTCAACCGCCTTAGAGCTTAAACTCTCCACTCCACCGCATTTCCCTTTATCTTATTTCATTTAATTTCATCTCATTTTCCATTTTATCGCTCTCCTCCTTCCCCCACCCATTCCCCTTCTTCAGGCCACTGTCACATTCCTCAGGCACGTACTTTGTTTTGCCATTCGTGCATTCTGAGCACTCAATGGACACGTTCAACACTTTTGTCAGCCTTTTGCAAGCTTATTTACATTTCCTTTGTCCAATTCCACCACCTCTCCCCCCATCCTCACAGTATAAATCTCTGCTGACTCTCTTTCCTCAGTAAGAAGTCTCACAACACTGTTCACCCCGCTCTCTTTCCTCTCAGCTCTGATGAGGGGTCATCCAGACTCGAAACATTGGCTCTGAACAAATGCTGGAAAATCTCAGCAAGTCTGACAGCATCTGTGGGAAGAGAACAGAGCTGACCGTTTAAGTCTGGGTGGCCCTCTGTCAGAGCATGTTCCTTGGATTGTTTGTAATCAACAGCAGCAGTGAACAGTTTGATCTCAACAAACGCAAGTTTGTAAAACCCAAAGCAAAACTCCATGTGATTCAGTGAATGGGCAGCACTTACTGAATAACCCCTACTGTGCTATTTTACACTAACATTCAATCAGTTGAGCTCATAATGTGGCTCATTTATATTTGCCAGAAGTGAAGTTCATTTAAAAACAGACTCCGGTTCTCTGCAAATAAAAGGAACGTGTTCAAACTTTGTGCCTTTTTTGAACCAGCAGAGACTAGAGTTTCCCATTTCTTTCTCCATGGCAACGCCTTGGCCAATCAGATTAAATTTTGTTCAAATTTGGCATTCTTATGTTTGTCCTGATGAGTGCAGGATGAAAATCTTTGACAGCATATGCCTCTTTTTAGCAAATGAGAGGTTTTCTTATGAATGGGAAATGATTGGACTCTAGGGGTCTTATATGGATAGGCACATAATCTCTGAATCACCATTTCACAGAATCATAGAATCCCTTTATGTCAGAAGGTCGCCTCACTATAAGAAAGATGTAGAAGCTATTGAGAGGGTACAGAGGAGATTTACAAGGATGTTGCCTGGACTGGGAGGCATGCCTTATGAAGTTAGGTTGAGGGAGCTGGGACTCTTTTCCCTGGAGAGACGAAGGTTGAGAGGCGACCTGATAGAAGTTTACAAAATGTTGAGAGGAACAGATAGGGTGGACTCTCAGAGGCTATTTCCCCAGGTTGAAATGGTTGCTACGAGAGGACACAGATTTAAGGTGCAAGGAGGGAAGTTCAGAAGTGATGTTAGGGGTAAGTTTTTCACTCAGAGGGTGGTGAGTGAATGGAATCGGCTGCCGTCAGTGGTGGTGGAGGCGAACTCGCTGGGGTCTTTTAAAAGACTTCTGGATGAGTATATGGGGTTTAATGAGATTGAGGGTTATAGATAGGTCTGTAGGTTGGTAGGTGTTGATGTGATCGGCGCAACTTGTGGGCCGAAGGGCCTGTTTGTGCTGTAGTGTTCTATGTTCTATGTTCTATGTTCTAAGGTGGCCATTCAGCCCATCGAGTCTGCACCAACCTCAATTCGACCCGGCCATAGCCCATAATCCCTATTTACCCTCGCTAGTCCCACTGACACTAAGTGGCAATGTAGCATGACATGAAATTCTAACCTGCAAATCTTTTGACTGTGGGAGGAAACCGGAGGACCCGGAGGAAACCCACACAGACATGGGGAGAATGTGCAAACTTCTCACAGATAGTGACCCAAAGGCAGAATTAAACACATGTCCCTGGCACTGTGAAGCAGCAATGCTAACCACTGTGCACCGTGCCACTCCTAAAACCTAGACACTGGCTTAAGCTTTTGTGCTGTTGGTCTTAATTGTTGCTGACTTTTCTCTGAAGCAAGGTGGCCTCATCATGGCCACCGTATGCCTTTGCTACTAGAAACATAGAAACTAGAAGTGGACCATCCAGCCCTTCGGGCCTGCACTGCCATTCACTTTCATCATGGCTGATCATCAAATTCAACGTCCTGGTCCTACTCACACGCTGCAGCCCACTCCTGCCTCTTGGAGATGCGCAGAGCCACCAATTGGTGCTCAGCTCCATTCCTGTCCAATAGGGCATTTACATTTCAAAGCAGCATTGAGTGAATGGTACAGTCGAGGCACAGGGTCAGGACCTGGAGCTTAGCCAGGGATTGGATTCCTGATTCGTGCTTCAAAAGTCCCAGCCCATGTTTTCAGGACATCAGAATCTCCACTGTGCAGAAGAAGGCCATTCAGCCCATCAAGTCTGCACCGACAGCCTGACAGAGCATCTTAGGCACGCATTACCCCTGTAACCTCATGTATTTACCCCACTAATCCCCTTAACCCGGTTATCTTTGGACACTAAATGGCAATTTAGCATGGCCAATCTACCCAACTGTGATAACTTCAGTCAGGCAAATGAGGTTGGTCTGCTGAAGTATGAACAATTCTTAATTGGTGGCCCAAGCTTGGAGTCTCATGCTCCTTATTTAAAGCAGGTGTGTCAATCTCTCTACTCTCTTGGATGAGAATATAGGAGGCATGGTTAGTAAGTTTGCAGATGGCACCAAGATTGGTGGCATAGTGGACAGTGAGGAACGTTACCTCCAATTGCAGCGGGATCTTGATCAATTGGGCCAGCGGGCTGACGAATGGCAGATGGAATTTAATTTAAATAAATGCAAGGTATGCATTTTGGTAGATTGAACCAGGGCAGGACTTACTCAGTTAATGGTAGGGCGTTGGGGAGAGTTATAAAACAAAGAGATCTAGGGGTACGTGTTCATAGATCCTTGAAAGTAGAGTCACAGGTGGACAGAATAGTAAAGAAGGCATTCGGCATACTTGGTTTCATTGGTCAGAACATTGAATACAGGAGTTGGGACGTCTTGTTGAAGACATTGATAAGGCCATACTTGGAATACTGTGTGCAATTCTTGTCACCCTATTATAGAAAGGATATTATTAAACTGGAAAGAGTGCAGAAAAGATTTACTAGGACGCTACCGGGCCTTGATGTTATAAGGCTGAATAGACTGGGACTTTCTTCTCTGGACGTAGGAGGCTAAGGGATGACCTTGTAGAGGCCTATAAAATAATGAGGGGCATAGACAAGGTAGATAGTCAATATCTTTTCCAAAGATAGGGGACTCTAAAACTCGAAGGCATAGATTTAAGCTGAGAGGGGAGAGATACAAAAGTGTCCAGAGGGGCAATTTTTTCACATAGTGGGTGGTGAGTGTCTGGAACAAGCTGCCAGAGGTAGTAGTAGAGGCGGGTACAATTTTATCTTTTAAAAAGTATTTAGATAATTACATGGGTATGATGGGTATAAAGGGATATGGGCCAAATGCGGGCAATTGGGAATAGTTTAGGGGTTTTTAAAAAAAAATAAAGACGGCATGGGCAAATTGTGCTGAAGGCCCTGTTTCCATGCTGTAAATCTCTATGACTCTGTGTTCGCTGAAGCAGGGAGCACACAGGGAGCACTCTGTTGTGTAGTATGTCTTATAAATAATGGAACTTTTAGAGACAGGACCTTTGCCTCCGTGGATTTGTTACACTAATCTGCATATCTTTGGACTGTGGGAGGAAACTGGAGGACCTAGAGGAAGCTCACACACAACACGGGGAGAATGTTGCGGACTCCACACAGACAGTCTGTATAGCATGCAAGAAACAATACTTTTCACTGTATTGTTTGGGGGATTAGCAGGGCAAGTATTTGGGGTTATGGGGATAGGGCTGGGTGGGATTATGGCTGATGCAGACCAGATGGGCTTAATGGCCTCCTTCTGCAGAGATTCTATACTAATGCATGTGACAGTAATAAATCAAATCACTTGAAGCTGGAATTGAACCTGAGTCCCTGGCACTGTGAGGCTGCGATGCTAAAGACTGTGCCACCATGCCGCCCATAGTCTAGATATCTAGTCTAAAACCGTACTATGTATTCTCTCTGTGCTACCATACCTGTGAAGTGCTGGACATATAAGGAAGAGAAACAATAAAAAAAAAACAATAGCTTGGGTAAATCCACTTTAAGGGATTTTGCTGCGGTTCTGCTTTTTCCGAATGAGAGCTTCACTCAGTGGTGAAGGAGAGGGGACATTGCTCTCTGCACATTCATCTATCAAATTAGAACTCATTGTCCCTAACGCAGAAATTCGATCACTGACAATGTAACCCACCGAGACAAGCTCTCCTACTCCTGCCACAAGCAGTTAGTCAATGGATTAATCACACTTTCCACCAGACACAATTAAAGTTACACATTTACATGAAAATTCCATTGTAAATGTCCTCCAGTCAGAACTCTTATGCAACGCTCGTCTGTTTTTTTTAATATAAAAGAATAAAAGGGGTCTCAGATTCAACCAGTGGTGTGGCTCGATATTCATAATGAATTCGCTAATCTTTGTATTCACCCGCCTTGTTATTGGATGACCTTCCATTGGTATTTTGTTAATGCGACAATTTGAAGCCACTTCATACAATGAGATTATGTTTAAAAAAAAAGAGCTCTCTTTGTTGTAGGCTGGACCAGATTTAAACGTGACCCTTTTACAAGCCCAGAGAGACCCAAAAAAGTGGCAATGGAAGCCTTCGCGAACTGCACCGTTTAATTAATTTTGATAAATATCGGAATGAACCACAAGCTTTGAGCTTGGCAGCACTGTTCGCTTCCCTTCTTCTGTTTAGTATTTATCCTCTTAAAGCTACATTGTGGGGGTGGGGGGGGTGCGGGCGGAGGTGATTAAGATAACGTAGCTACTCATGGTAAATATCTGTTACTCCCCAGGGCCGAAGCTGGGATGAACATTCACGGAAACAAACAACTGGGGCGTCTCGACAAACAGTTCACCAATTAGTCGTCAAGCTCTCTCAGTTTTACAGACTCTGTAATGAAGTGTCGTCTGCTTTAATGACCAGTATCCCCGGGGACTAAGTGATGAGCCTGGTCTTATGAAATAACATTAAAAGAATCCAAAGAGCTTAAAAAGACTCGACGAACACTTGTCTACTAAATCCCCAACAGGCGGAAATATTGAGAGAAATTAGCATTCATTAAATCCTTTGAAACGTCCCATCTGAGTTTGTTGACTCCAAAGTGGGCACCCTTTTCTTGGGGGGAGGTGGGAAAGGTGGTGGGAGTGGAGGGTGGTGGTTAAGGTATTCAGCATAAGGGGAGGTGATGGTATATCACTGGATTCTTAATCCAGAAACTCAGCTAATGTTCCGAGGACCAAAAGAGAAAATGCTGGAAAAGCTCAGCAGATCTGGCAGCATCTGGAAGGAGAGAAAAGAGCTGACGTATCGAGTCCAGATGACCCTTTGTCAAAGCTAATATTTTGGGGACCTGGATTCGAATCCCACCACCGCAGATGGTGGAATTTGAATTCAATTTAAAAAAAAATCTGGAATTAAGAATCTTTTAATGACTATGAAACCTTTGTCAATTGGTGGGGAAACTTATTTGGCTCAGTTTAGGGAAGGAAATCTGCCATCCTTACTTGATCTGGCCTACATGTGACTCCAGAGCCACAGCAATGGGGTTGACTCTTAACTGCCCTCCAAGGGCAACTAGGGTTGGACAATAAATGCTAGCCAGCCAACAATGCCCATGTCTCATGAATGATTAAAAAAGACACAGCCAGTATTGGAAAATGAAAACTCTGCTTTGGATACCAGTACCTCAACATTCAACTGTGCAAACCCTTTTGGTCAGGTCTGCATTTCTAAGCCCTGGTGTTTGATTCAAACACTTGTGGGTCAGATACAACTCAGCTAGAGAGGTAATGCTCCCTCTGCTCTGAACGGCTGATACTCAGGGTGCATACTTCCATTGTGGAGACTTGCCTCTCAGGAAGACGCACCATCAATAACAAAACAACTTACATTGATATTGCACTTTTAACATAGGAAAAAAATGTGTTGAGGTGCTTCACACGAACATTATCAAACAAAACAACAGCCACAGATATGAAGGACAAGTGATCAAAAACCTGGTCAAAGAAATAGGTCTTATCGGGGGAGGGAGAGGTAGAGAGATGGAGAGGTTTTGGAGGGAATTCAGGTGGCACAGTGGTTAGCACTGCTGCCTCACAGTGCCAGGACCCAGGTTCAGTTCCGGCCTCGTGTCACTGTCTGTGTGGAGTTTGCATTTTCTCCCCATTTCTGCATGGGTTTCCTCTGGGTGCTCCGGTTTCCTCCCACAGTCCAAAGATGTGTGGGTTAGGTGGATTGGCTATGCTAAATTGACCTTAGTGTCAGGGGGATTGGCTGGCTAAATGTGTGGGGTAATGGGGATAGGGCTTGGGATGACTGTGGTCGCTACAGGCTCGATGGGCAGAATGCCTCATTCTGTCCTGTAGGGATTCTGTGAAGTCCAGAATTTGGGGCTTAGGCAGCTGAAGGTACCATTGCTAACTCTGAACTGAGGAAAGTCAGGTGATGTATAAGAGGCAGAACTGGAGGAGTGCAGATGTTAGCGAGGGCTAGAAGGCTGGAGGAGAAGGTTACTGAGATACTGGGAAAGTAGCAGAAAGTATATCAGAGGCTCACCATTAACCCAATCCATTGTGGACTGACCAACAAATGAATCAGCGCTGTCGTCAATCAATTGTTCAGTCATTAGGGATGGGATCTCACGGAGACCATGGCCCTCATTCCATACAATGTTTCCCAGCAGGCCAGACCACCATGGCACAAGTGCAGAGTTGGAACATTGAACGTTGATTGTCAACTCGGCTCACTGCTCACTCTGAAGCTGTTGAGCATCAAGGATTACCAATAGAACCCAGGGTGACACTTGCTGTGATACATGATTAAACTGACCATACCACCAGGTCATCCACAATCACAGTCGGCAAAAATCTCATGGGGCTGGGTGAGGGAAACAAAGCATTTTTCTGACATCCTGCCTCAATTCCTCCAACAAAACCACAACTAGTCACTCATCTTATTGACATTTGATTGATCTTCTCATGCACAAAATGTCTGCCACATTATCCTTTTGGTAACAACGGACAGTGAATTGATTTGATTTGATTTATTATTGTCATGTATTAGTATACAGTGAGAAGTATTGTTTCTTGTGTGCTGTACAGACAAAGCACATTGTTCATCGAGAAGGAAAGGAGAGGGTGCAGAATGTAGTGTTACAGTCATAACTAGCATGTAGAGAAAGGTCAACTTAATGTGAGGTGGGTTCATTCAAAAGTCTGATAGCAGCAGGGAAGAAGAAGCTGTTCTTGAGTTGGTTGGTACTTGATCTCAGACTTTTTCCCGAAAGAAGAAGGTAGAAGAGAGAATGACCGGGGTGTGTGGGGTCCTTGATTACGCTGGCTGCTTTTCCAAGGCCACGGGAACTGCAGATGGAGTCAGTGGTTGGGAGGCTGGTTTGCGTGATGGATTGGGCTACTTAGAAATTTCTCCTAACCTGCTTTAAAGCAGGGATGATCTGAGAGCTTGGAGACTGCATGAGAATCTGAAGGCTTAAGGTTCAAACAGAAGCCTTATCATCCTGTTTCCAGCAATGATTCCAGAGTTGAGAGGTTTGTTGTATGATGAGAAATTGAAGTTCCTTCTCTTGTGGTCTTGGTTGGAACAGGAGCCATGCCAATAACTCGGAGCAAATTGTTGAGTGAAGTACCTCGAGATCAACCACTGACTTCACAGGGCAGCAGATAAATGCATGGGCCTTTAACATTCCTTAGGTCTGAAAATGTAGATTCACAGGAAATCGCCATCACTTCACAACTTTGCAGCTGTTATAAGGCGGAAAAGAGATTTTTTTTTGCCACCTCTGATGATACCTTTTATGAATTTTACCATTATCAAAGAATCAACACAAGATAATTGGACTGTGTGATATCGGATTAGCTTCTGTGAAGACATTCATTGGCTCTATCTTTATTCTGAAAATGAGTTCAGATAAGAGTTCAGGAAACTGGAAATTAACGTGATGTGAACAATCCAATATAATTTGAATGAATCCATCTATATTCAGTGTAAATAGAGTGTCCCAGTGCCCAACCACACTGAGTGTGCCCATGTTGTAAGGCCTCTTTTTTCCCTAACCTGAATTTTGGGTGGTTGCGTTCTGCAAATTGATATTCCCGAGCTTTGTAAGTTCATAAGATACAGGAGCAGAATTAGGCCCATTCGGCTCACTGACTCTGTTCCGCCATTTGATCATGGCTGATACGCTCCTTATCCCCATTTTCCTGCCTTCTCCCCATAACCTTCCAGGCTATTTCCGATTAAAAATCTGTCTAGCTCCTCCTTAAATTTACTCACTGTCCCAGCATTCGCCTCACTTTGGGGTAGCGAATTCCAAAGATTCACAATCCTTTAGGAGAAATAGTTTCTCCTCAACCCTGTTTTAAATTTGCTAACCCTTATTCTAAGACTATGACCTCTCATCCTAGAATGCCCCACAAGAGGAAGCATCCGCTCCATATCTACTTTATCCATTTCTTTTATCATCTTGTATACCTCAATTTGATCTCCCCTCATTCTTCTAAATTCCAGACAGTGCAGGCCTAAATTGTTCAATCTCTCTTCATAGGACAAATCCCTCATCTAACAAAGAACAACACAGCACAGGAAACAGGCCCTTCGGCCCAACAAGCCCACGCCACCATTTTAACATTCAGTGAACGCCTCATTCCAATCCTTCTTCTACCTATGACTTTTGCCTATGCCTCTAGGATTCCACAATAAAGGTGTGCAAATTTAGAGAATTATATGTACACCAGATTAAGGGAGGTCTAATTTAGGGACAATTTGTTAACACCAATCAGCCTAAAAGCACGTTTTTGGGGTGTGGGAGGAAACCGGAGCACCCGAAGAATACCCACGCAAGCACGGGGAGAATGTGCAAACTCCCACAGACACCGACCCAAGTCGGAGATCCAACCCAGGTCCATGTATCTGCACAGCCAACAGCGATAGTCACTGAGCTGTCGTGTTGTCCATCAGTTGGTCCAGTTTAAGCATACACTAACATTGTGTACGCTGGAATCATTGCTGGAAACATAATGATAAAGCCTCCATTTGAACCTTAAGCCTTCAGCTTTTGATACACCCTCCCAGCTCTCAGATCATCCCTGCTTGAAGGCAGTTCAGGGAGAAATTTCTAAATCAGCGTTACACATTGTAACAAATCGCAAGAGTTTCCAGAATATTCTGTAAGTAACACTTTAAGGAGGAAAGTGTGGTCTGGGACAACAGTTTGGCACCAATAAGTGCCAATTTATTGCCAATAAGTGCCAATATTGGAAATAATAACACCAACTTCGGAGTTGCTTTGGGTCATAATCAGTCACTGGTGTCAGCAAATCACTGACTTTTGGATGAAAAGATCTAGCTTGAGGAAGAGGTCTTCATGGTCCATTTCCCAGCAGGACTCTGTGAGATGTGCCTCCTGCATGCACACTGGTAATGAAGGTGAAAATCTCCACTGCCATTCTTGTCAATAAGTTATAGAGTATTCTATGCTTCTGTAATTAATCGAGGGCAACTCGATGAGGCTTCAGAACACAAAGGCTTTATTACTAAAGTAACAAATCATGATACATACAAATAGGGTTCGACAGAATAACCATGCGACTGTATACAACTCTTCCCCGTCTCCGACTGTCGATCCTTTCCTACCCAGGGTACGCTCCCTTGCACTCAATTGGCTCAGCCTCAGCACCCCATAGGATGTGGCCTGACCACTTGGCCTTCAGGGGACACCCCCTTAAAGGGGCCACGCTACCACAGCTTTCTGAGACCAGAAATTGCAGAGTCACGAGAGATGACCACGGGACAACTAAGATGTCTTCTTAGTCTTCATTGCTGACCTGGAACCTGGAGACGTTGGGTCTGGTTTTGACACTGTGCTGGTGGATGGGTTTCAAGTTTGTGAAAGCAGAGAGGCAAAATGAGATTCACGAAGGAATTCCAGAGCCTGATTCTGGTCTTCCCCAGGCAGTGCCTGATATCAAAAAGAAGTTTATTTATTAGTGTCACAAGTAGGCTTAAATGAACACTGCAATGAAGTTACTGTGAAAATACCCCAGTCGCCACACTCTGGTACCTGTTCGGGTACACTGAGGGAGAATTTAGCATGGCCAACGCACCTAAACAGCACGTCTTTCGAACTGTGGGAGGAAACCAGAGCTCCCGAAGGAAACCCATGCAGACACGAGGAGAATGTACAGACTTCACACAGTCAGTGACCCAAACCGGGATCACTGGTCCATGGCACTGTGAGGCAGCAGTGCTAACCACTGTGCCGCTGTGCCAATGCAGCGGGGGGGGGGGTAATTACCTCTTTTAACTCATTAGTTTGTGCCCAAGGTTTGAAGAGATGTTTAACCCCGACACTGGTTGCACTGATGATGCCATGAAAGTCAGTCAGTGTATAAGATGGAAAGTGTCAGCTAGCAGTGAGGTGCTGAAAGTGAACATATTCCGAACCGCACTGGATCTAAGTTAGACGTGGCACTTTGTGATAAGAGTTTATGAGTAGATTGATGCCTGGGGCAGACAAACTTAATACAAGCGCGTTATGTGTTAGAACGCTCATGTCGTACGGCATAAATTTCTGGGCTCCTTTTCTCCTTTTCATTTGATATTGAATTATGAGGAGTGCAAAAAAAAATCTAATGTAACACCGGTGCCCTGCCAATGGAGAATATTAAATTGCACAGAACTTGTCTGGTTTCATATATTAGAGGAATTCTTTGTGTGCCCATGTCTGGAAGAGAGGGAGATCTAATTTCCTGAGCAGCAGAGCTGTGGAGAATCTGATCAGGACAGAGTCTCTGTGTGTTTATTCCAACATACACCCAACACCTCCATACACATTCTCTTAAATAGAATATATTAATACCACTGGTCTGATAATTGATTATATTCACTCTGCCTAGACAGCGCAGTGGTTAGCACCGCTGCCTCACAGCGCCAGGGACCCCGGTTCAATTCTGGCCTCAGGTCACTGACTGGGTGGAGTTTGCACATTCTCTCCGTGTCTGCATGGGTTTCCTCCAGCTGCTCCAGTTTTCTCCCGCACTCCACAGATGTGTAAGCTATGTTGATGGGCCATGCTAAATTGCCCCTTAGTGCGAGGAGGGGTAAGTAAGTGGGGTTAAGGAGATAGGGCCCAGGTGGGACTGTGGCTGGCGCAGACTCAATGGGCTGAATGGCCTCCTTCTGCACTGTAGGGATTCTGTGATTCTAAAATGTCTTGCATTTTGCACCGTTCACTCCACGAATCCCAGAAGGATCTGAAATGGGATTGTGTCCTAGATGGGTCCTTAATGCATTTATGTAATTAGTCTCAGCCTGACAGAAAAAATGGGCTGGTCACTTCGATGAGTGGACAATATGCTGCTAGACCTCAAACCATTAAAGGCATGAGCAGGTGATGATGTACTTGGGAGAGTTACAGTCAGCCCCCTTCTCTGGAGCGATGCCAATGCCCAGTGGGCTACGACTGATGTTTGTCATAAGCTACGGATGTTCTCAATTTCCATGAACATCTCCAACATCAAAGGAAACATAAAAGAACTCGGAACAATTTGACGTTACATAACCACTGCCACCGAGCCAGCAGTGTTGTGAGCTATCAAATGGCCTCGCTCTCTCTCTCTCTTTCAACTCTTGTTCTGGAGGGAATCTTCACTAACACATTTAGGATTGGTGTCTGCTGCCATAAGGATCTGTAGCATCGATGCCCTATTTTGTGTGCAGAAGGTCAGGGGCAATAAAGCTCAACTCGCTCACAAAGCCTGGGGGTCGCTAAAGACACAACTGCAAAAAAGAAATAAAACAGAGCAGAGGCTTGCGTTTTACGTATACCTTCCACGAACATACCCCTCAAGCACTTCACGTCAGACAGAACAGATCTCACTATCAACAAGGTTAGCCCGTCAAAACAAATCCCTCACGATGGCCCGCACTGTCAGATAGCGAGTACAATTTGCATTTATATAAGGTTTTTAACATAATAAATACCCCAGTGCTCCAAACATGGCATTATTAAACAAAATATGACACGGATACACAAGAACAGATGACAAAAGCTGGGGTTGGCTTGTGGAACGCCAGGTGGAGAGGTTCAGGAATGGAATTCTGGAACCTTAGGAGCTGGACAGCTGGAGGCAGGACTGGCATCAGCAGAACGATTAAAATTTGGGATGTTTAAGTGTCTGGAATTAAAGGAGCACGATTATCTCTGCGGCTGGAAGAGGTTGCAAACATAGGCAGGAGAGAAAGCCATAGATTGATTTGGAAACAAGGAAGAGGATTTTAAACAGCATGCTGGCACAGTGGTTAGCACGGCTGCCTCATAACGCCAGGGAAGCAGGTTCGATAGCCCGGCTAAGTCACTGTCTGTGCATGTGTTTGTGGGTTTCCTCCTACAATCCAAAAGATGTGCTGGTTAGGTGCCGACTTCTCACTCAGTGTACCTGAACAGGCACCGACCAGAGTGTGGTGACTCAGGGATTTTCACAGTAACTTCACTGCAATGTTAATGTAGGCCTTTTTGTGACACTAATAGATAAACTAGGATTTAAACTTAAATCGAGGCCTTATTTAATGGGAAGCAAATCTAAGCACAGAGTGAGGGATGACTGGATTTGGTGTGAATAAGGACATGAGCAGTAGAATTTTAGACAAGCTTAATTATTGGAGGTTTGAATGTGGGAGGTTAGCCTCCGGGAGGTTAATTGGAATGGTCAGGTTTAGAGAGAATAAAGGCAGTGATCCCTGGTTGAGTGCAGCTCCAACAATACTCAAAAAGTTCAACAACATCCAGGGCAAAGCAACCCTTTTGATTGGTATCGGGAATACTGCCTTCAATATTCAGTCCCTCCACCACCCAACACACAATGGTAGCAGTGTGTTCCACCCACAAGATGCACTGCAGCAACTCACCAAGGCTCCCTCAATAGTACCCTCCATACCTATGGCCTCCACCACCGAGAAGACAGCAGGTGCATGGGAAAACCTTCACTACCTGCAAGTTCCCCTCCAAGTCACCCACCATCCTGGCATGTCACTGGGTCAACATCCTAGAACTCCATCCCCATCAGCACTGTGGGTGTTCCTACACCACATGGACTTCAGAAGTTGGGGGGTTAATGGCCTAGTGGTATTATTGCTAGATTATTAATCCAGAAACCCAGTTCATGTTCTGGGGACCTGGGTTCAAATCCTGCCATGGCAGATGGTGGAATTTGAAATCAATGAAAAAAATCTGGAATTACGAATCTACTGATGACCATGAAACTATTGTCGAATGTCGTAAAAATCCATCTGGTTCACTAATGGCCTTTAGGGAAGGAAATCTACTGTTCTTACCTGGTCTGGCCTACATGTCTCCCGAGAGCAGTTGAACCTCAACTGCCCTTGGGCAACTAAGGATGGGTAATAAATGCTTGCCAGCTAGCACATGTCCCACAAATGAGTAAAAAAAAAGCTCAGAAAGGCAGCTCACCACCACCTTCTCAAGGGTTGCAAGGGGATAGGCAATAAATGCAGGACCAGCTGGTAATGTTCATAGCCATGAACGAATGGACAAAATGGTTTCCATCACAAACAGCGCCACTGGGAGCTGTGGCTACTGCCAGTAATGCACCCAGCAGAGGACCAGAGTTACTGAGGAATCTGGGCCAAGAGTAAGTGAGGGTGAGATGGGGGTTCACTGGGAGGGGGTGACTGAAGTCTGGTGGGGGGGGTGGGGAAGCAGGGTGATTGGAGGCACAGTGGGAGAGGGGGTGGTTTGGAACAAAAGACCGAGCAGAGACCGTCAGTGGGTAACCCTGTGCCTAATGCAGGGATCCTTGATTAACATTGATCGAGGGACCCTGACAGACCCCCCCCCCCCCACCTCCCCCCACCACCATTTTTTGGCCTTCCTGCAAGATGATTCCATCCCCCATTTCTGCCGATTGGCTAGCGACAGCGACAAGATGAGACCTTTAAATAGGCCTCAACTACTCTCTGGACAGAAAGGCCATCCATGAGCCCTCCCTCCCCAGGCTTGATCAGGCAGAGGAGGGGATGTTTTCCCACCCTGCACTCTCCATCCCAATTAAATACATGCTCCAGGCCTAAACCACTGCCGGGAGTGAGGGAGAGTTGGTGGTGGTGGTGGTGGTGGTTGGGGGGGGGGACAAATTGCGCCCCACAAAACCTCATCTCACCAAGCACAGCACTTGGGAATCTCATTCTGGCTTGAGGCATGGAGGGCCTGTAAAGAAGGCACAAAGATTCCAGAGATGTCACAGGGGTTACAGAATAGGAGAGAGGGAACTTTATTCCGTAGCTGGCTGTGGCTGAACTGGCAGTCCTTAAACGGAAAATGCTGGAAAATCGCAGCAGGTCTGACAGCATCTACGAAGAGAGAATAAGTCAATGTTTCGAGCCTGGATGATCCTTCGTCAGAGCTGACAAAGGGACATGCAGACACAAAACGTTGGCTCTATTCTCTCTCTCACAGGTGCTGTCAGACCTGCTGAGATTTTCCAGCATTTTCTGTTTCTGTTTCGGATTCCAGCATCCGCAGTATTTTGCTTTTAGGGCAGTGCTTAAAGCTGGCACTCAGATGGGGCAATTTTACCCCAAACCAACTGACATGGTTAGTGCACCACCCTCATTTACCCTCGTTCCTACCGATCTGTTGAATCTGATGACCCCCTTTGTACCTGAATAAGAAATTGTTAAAGTTTTCAGCAGGCTTTCACAGGCACCCGACAAAGCAAACGTCACAATTACACTGCGCTTTGGGAGATCCACAAGACAGGACAACTCAATAACACCGTACATTTCACTTAACACTAGGACATGGCAAAATACAAATTACAGATAGCTTAGTCCAATAAGATCATAATCGCCTTTGCACTGAGCTCTGTCGTTTGAGTTGAGTTAATATTGTACCAGAGATCAGGATTATCCCTGCTGTTACTTATTAGTGTCGACGGATTCTTATAAACCATCAAAGCAGGCCGATGGGACTCTGGCCAAAATGAGCATTTATATTCAGTGAGACGTGACTACTACACACCTAGTGGCAACAGGATGTTATTACTGGTGGTAATGAAGTATCGGGGGAGTGAGACCAGCGGGACAACTTGCACACTCAGCTTGCCGAAACCGACACTGATCGATTGGGCTCAAGAAAATAATGAAATATAGAATGAGGAGGCTTGTATTGGCATGAATTCAGTCTACCCCACAGTGCTTTACAACCTTTGATGCGCGTTCAAAGGAAAGTCACTGCTGTTATGTGACAGTCAATCTGCACAAAGGCAGATCCCACAGACAACAAGCTTGCCGAGATAATCCCTCCTTTAACTCATGTTGGTTGAGGGAGAGATATTGACTGAGACACCAGTCACAACTATCCAGCACCTCTTTGAACAGGAATTTTATACATCCGTCCCGATCTCTCAGGGGGCTCTGCTCACCTCCCCACTCCCCCACGACTATATCCCTATCAGAGCTCCTCACCCCGACTGCCCACACCCATGGGATACTGCACTCACCTACCCCCAACACCCCAGACACCCTCTACATCCCAAATTCTCTCAGGGGACTCCGCTCACGCACCCCTTGTCCTACCGCTCCTGGTTATACGCCCATCAGAGCCCTTCACCCCCAACTACCCACGCCCCCATAGGATACTGCACCCAGCACCCCACACACAACAGATCCTCCCACACCCCAGATTTCCTCAGAGTATTCTGCTCACATCCCCCATGACTATACCCCCATCAGAATCCTTCATCCCCAAATTCCCACACCCTCAAGAGATACTGCACCCACCACCCCTTACACCCCCCGATCACACCCTCCCCCACCCCCCCACATCCATATCTCTCAGGAGACTGTTCACACCTTCCCACCCTCCCACTCCTGGCTATACCCCCATCAGAGTCCCTTATCACCGATTACCCCACAAGACGTGGATCAGAAAGATTTGAAGGTAAAATAATAAGGAGTGGATTGACAATCTGATTCTGAAGCTGAGGGCAATTGTGTTCAGTATTGATGCCTTTCTGCACCTGCCAACCTTTTCTTTCATTGCCTCTATGGAATGTCCAAAACTGACGGCAGTATTTCAGAAAGGACCTGAATAACTCTCTGTGCAACTAAAACAACCAAACCTCAATGTTGAGCTCAAACTCTTTGAAACAAAGACAAATATTCCATGAACTTTTTGTGGCATATTTAATACAGCGCAAGGAACCCACCACAGAGTGACTGGCCCTGATATCAAAGCAACATTTAACCAGTGTGGCAACAAGGAACTCCATCGAAACTGAAGTCAATGGGAATCGAGGGAAAATGTGCCACTGAATGCAGTCATTCCCGGTACAAGGGAAGATGGTTGCGGTTGTTGGAGGTCAACCATCTGGAATCCAGGAGTTTCTCAGGGTAGCAATCTAGGCCCAACCATCTTCACTTGCTTCATCAATCACTTTCCCTCCATCATAAGGTCAGATATGGAATGTTTGTTAATGATTGCACAAGGTTCAGCATGATTCACGACTCTTTAGGGTACTGAAGAAGTCCATGGCTATAGGCAGCAAGACCTGGACAACATTCAGGCTTGGGCAAGTGTCAAGAAATGACCATCTCCAAAAAGGCAGAATCTAGTCATCTCCCCTTGCCATTCATTGGCATGACCATTGCTGAATCCCCCCATTATGTATATCCTGTGGATAACCATTGATCAGAAACTGAACTGGACTGGCCATATAAATACTGTGGTTTCCAGAGTAGCTCAGAGTCTGCAGAGAGGAATTCACCTTCTGAGTCCCCAAAACCTGTCCACTATCTACAAGGCACAAGTCAGGAGTGTGATAGAATAATCTCCGGTTGCCTGGATGAGTGCAGCTCCAACATTCAAGATGCTCGACAACATCCAGGACAAAGCAGCCTTCTTGATTGACACCCCACTCAAAGCCTTAAACATTCAATCCTGCCATCTTTGACAGTAGCAGCAGTGTGTACCATCTACAAGATGCACTGCGGTAATTCACCAAAGATCCTTAGAATCCGAATCCACCTTTAACACCCAGGACAAGAGTGGCAGACACATGGGAACACCACCACCGACAGGTTTCCCTATAAGGCACACACCATCCTGACTTGAAAATATCTCACCGTTACTCCACTGTGGCTGGGTTAAAATCCTGGAGCTCCTTCCCTAACAGCACTTTGGATGTACCTACACCACACGGACTGCAGCAGTTTAAGAAGGCAGCTCACCACCACCTTCTCAACGGCAGTTAAGGATAGACAACAAATGCGGGCCTAGCCAATGATATCCAGATGATGTGACAGAATAAATTAAGGGAAATTCAAACTTCATGTTCCAACAACCCTTCAGGGAAACGCTGGCTTCTCGTTTCATACAAGATCTAAATGTCCCATACTCAATGCTACGAAACATTGCAACAACACTGTAGTCCTTCCAAACCTACAATACCACCCCAGTTATGCCAAACTCCAAGACTAGTTGCAAGGGGTAGGAGGTGGCGCAGTGGTTAGCACTGCTGTCTCACAGCACCAGAGGTGTGGATTTGATTCCCAGCTTGGGTCACTGTCAGTGTGGAGTCTGCACATTCTCCCCATATCTGCTTGACTTTCCTCCGGGTGCTCCGGTTTCCTCCCACAATCCAAAAGACGTGATGGTTAGGTGCATTGGGCGTGCTAAATTCTCCCTCAGTGTGCCCAAACAGGCGCTGGAAAGTGGCAACTAGGGGATATTCACAGTAACTTCATTGCAGTGTTAATGTAAGCCTACTTGTGGCACTGATAAATAAACAATGCCAACAACACCCAGCAGTATGTTGCAGCATCCCCAAAACTTAGTGCCAGCAAAGCCCAGGACCATCTGGCAATGCCAACAAAGCATAGGACCATCACCTAGTGCCACCACAGTACCAAGGCTTTTCTGAATTGTCACCAAAGTACCCACAGCGTAGATGCACAGGCAAACCCCACTCCACCTCCCCCATCATTTTATATGCCAAAGGTAAACTCTCAAATGGTGCCTGATTTATACCACGTTACGGTGCACCCACAGCTTTGAGAATGGTGAAGAATAATCACAAGGAAATATATACAAATGAGTTCTTGCTCATTTACAATTCTCACAAAATAAGTTTTTGAAATTCAGTTCCCAAGGCAGCAGAAAGGATCCTGGGATGTTTGTTAACAGAAATGGAATTTGCTTTGTTCACACGTTGTAAAATAGTGACCCTGACGCTATGGTATAAACATCACCATTATTATAAAATAGCGAATCTGACCCTCCAAGCGAAACTTTATAGGACATCTGTTTATGCATTAAGAAAATACAAGCTGAATTTCAGGTATGGTTTGAGGGAATATAATTGGATGTGCCCTGTTGTGATATTGTGTAAAATTAATAGGATTATCTTGCATCGCTTGCCTCTATCGTCAGACGTTCATCCAGTTTAGATGTGAAGGAGCATAAAACGTACATTCACCAGTGCAGTGACATTAATCAGCTGTCATCAGAATACTTCTTATATTTATACAACTCTATGATTGTACAGGGATAGTGATGATAGAGGCTCCAATTCTCAATTACGATGGCAAATTTCAAGTTCTTGGCAGTTCTTGGGCAGCAGTTCTTTGGGCGGCACGGTGGCACAGTGGTTAGCACTGCTGCCTCACAGCTCTAGGGACCCAGGTTCAGTTCCCGGCTTGGGTTGCTGCCTATGTGGAGTCTGCATGTTCTCCCTGTGTGTGTGTGGGTTTCCTCTGGGTGCTCTGGTTTCCTCCCACTCCAAAGATGTGCGGGTTGGGTAGATTGGCCATGCTAAATTGCCCCTTAGTGCCAGGGGGACTAGCGAGATTAAATGTATGGGGTCATGGGGTTAGGATTGGGTGCGATTGTAGTCAATGTGAACCCAATGGACCAAATGGCCTCCTTCAGCACTGTCGGATTCTATGATTCTATGTGAAAAATAATCAACAATTGATCAATCTTGAGTATAGGTTACTTGTTGTGGTTCAGGCCAGAAACTCCAAAGACTTTATGGAGCCCATAGATTATAAGTTTTGCGCTTTGAATTTGGCTAATGTAAGAATGAGATGCTTCACTTCAGGTATGATGCAAATGACTCACTAGGGAGCTTTTTTCAAATAAAGTTTATTTAAGAATATGGTTAACATGTATAATAAGAAAATTAACAAGAAGTTTTATCAATTACAAATAATAAACAAAATAACCACAATAATATATAACCCTTAACAAATATATCTAAGATACTCCAATCAAACCAATCCCATAAAACAAAATTTTTCCACAGGTTTAACAAAGTGAAGACAAATGCTCACATGATATTGGAACTGAGTCCTTTGGATGTTTGCTGCAGTCCTTTTGATGCATTTTGGACAGTTTGAAATCAGGACATCTTCCCAGAACACCAGGGATAGACTCTGGTCAAGCCACCAACAGCAGATTTTCTACTGCACGAATGCAAGAAGCTTTGCTTTCAGCTAACATGCAGAACTTTCAAAACTCAGGGAGAGAGAGACAGAGAGAGAGAGACTTCTTTCCAGCTTGATGTCCCTTCTAAAACTAAAACTAAACAGCAGCTCAAAACCAAAAAGAAAAAAGCTCCTGTCACCTGACTTGCCAACCAGTTTTCCTCCTAACAATGCAGAGCTATAAAACAACACACAGTAAAAACAATCCACATTTAAGCCACTTAAGGAGCAATAAAAGGACTCCTACAGACAACTTAGCAACAATGATATCAGCTAAGGATGTGAGCTGCAGAGACCATGATATAAAAAAAATTAAAGGGATACTAACGTCACAGACTAAACGTTGATCTAATCCAGGTACGTGTTAAAGGTATTAAAATATGTGATTGGTTAGCTAGAAGCCATTTTTTCTACTGAGTGAATCCAAAACAAGGAGACATAACTGGAAACTAAGCTTGGGATTAATTGTCATAATGGGATCCACTGCAAGTGATATGATAGGACCCACCATGAGGGATGCGCAGAAACAAAGAAACTTACAAAATAGGAGAAGGAGGAGGCTGTTCAGCCCTTAAAGTCAGCTCTACCATTCATTATGATCATAGCTGATCCTCCAACTCAATAGCCTGATCCCGCCTTTCTCCCATATCTTTTGATCCTCTTCGCACCAAGAGATATACCTAACTGCTTCTTGAGACATACAATGTTTTGACCTGAACTATTTTCTGTGGTAGTGAATTCCACACAAACACCACTCTCTGCATGGAGAAATTTCTCCTCACCATAAATGGTCTATCCTGTATCCTTAGACTGTGACCTCATATTAGGAACATCCTTCTTGTATCTACACTATCTAGTCCTATTGGAGTTTTATAGGTTTCTATGACATCCCCCCCTCATTGTTCTAAACTCACGTATATTTAATCCTAACAACTTTGTCTCTCCTTGTAAGTCAGTCCCGCCATCTGAGGAATCAGTCTCGTAAGTCTTTGCCGCACTCCCTCTATAGCAAGGACACCCTTCCTCAGATGGGGAGACTAAAACTGCATAAGCTAGTCCAGATGTAGTCTCACCAAGACGCTGTATAATTGTAGTAAGACATTGCTCCTCATGAACTTGCTCCTTGTGAAGGCCAGGAAATGGAAGCCTTGAGCAAAAGAAGATCAACCACCAACTGAGAGTGATGATAGACGTCAACTGCTGCCATTATTGGAGGCTGGGCCTGTGGGGGACACAGTTTCCTCTGCACCCCTTCATTAAATTACCCTGTATCCCATGTGCATTGTCTTCTTTACATGTCTCCCATGTAGGACCTTGTCATGGTCGGGATTTTCCATCCCCGTCATAACAGGTTCCATCACGGGAAATTCGGCAGACCACTCAAAAGTCCATTGACTTTCAGTAGGACTGGACAATTCCGGGGGCGTGGGCAGGGCTGCAAAATGTCACCAACCGTCTTTTCACCTGTGGCCAGATTGTCCCCATTTCTATATCCCGCACTCATCCCTAGAAGTTCCAATAATTTCTTTGCATCTTGTTCTTGGCATCCTGTCGAACATCAGCGGAAAAACTTTGTTCCACAAATCGAAAATTAGTGTTGTTTCTTCTGCAGAAAATAACTCATGAATCACGGTGGCACAGTGGTTAGCACTGCTGCCTCACAGCACTAGGGGCACGGGTTCGATTCCCGGTTTGGGTCACTGTCTGTGCAGAGTTTGCACATTCTCCTTGTGTCTGCGTGGGTTTCCTCTGGGTGCTCTGGTTTCCTGTGAAAGACGTGCTGGTTAGCTACATTGGCCATGCTAAGCTTCCACTCAGTGTACCTGAACAAGTGCCAGAGTGCGGCAACTAGGGGATTTTCACAGTAACTTCATTGCAGTGTTAATATAAGCCTATTTGTGACACGAATAAATCAAATACAAACTTTGAACGTAATCAGAACCAGGAGACATAATTCTGCACCAGAAATTGAACCTGAAAGTCAGAAAAGTAAACATTAAAGAAGGGGAAAGAAATGTTTAGAGGAGGCAAGGTGTCAGATATAGCTTGGATGGTGCTCCTTCTTTTCAATCATTCTTGGGGTATGGGTGTCTCTGGCACTGAAAGCTCGTGATTCCAAATAAACCTGTTGAACTTTAACCTGGTGTTGAGAGAGTTCTCACAGTGCCCACCCCAGTCCAACACCGGCATCCCCACATCACGGTTCTTCAAGCACCGCAGTCCATATCTTGAGAAGCACCTTGTGGTGTTGAAGATGTTATCTTGAAAATGTAAATCCAAGTCGCTGTAATTAGCGACCCAGAACCCTTCTGCAGATCATGCAGTCACCGTTAAACATACCCCGAGTCTAATTCAATTACTGCCTCTCAAGCTACAAGCGACTCAGCTTGGCACAGATCTCCATTTTACTTAAGTGCGATTTAAGCATGTTAACAATGAATATTTCAACATTATTGCAGTTGACAGAGGGCTTTCTTTCCCACAGAAAGGCAGATTTAATTGACCTAAGATGATAGGCAAAAAAAAAACTTTGTTTCAAAATTCAAGTACGTCTGTTTGACACCAACTCGACACAGTCGTTAATGGAGAGTATTATGCTGAGACCATTCGCTTTCAACTTCCCAATTTGGCATTCAGCTCATGAACCAACTGCGGCTTTCACTGAAATTAATTCGATTCCACTTCTTTACATAACCACTTTGTGTGGCCAAAACACAAAAATAACTCCAATTTTATCATCAGTAAGGTTTTATTTTATCATTAGTTTCTGGTGCTTCTGACTGATAATTCAGTCATTTATAAAAAAGGCTAATTTGTCCATTCAATCCCTGGAAGCACTATTCAATTTTCTGATTCTATGAAGAGTGCAGTTTGTGAAGAATATCTGCAGAATTGTGTGGGAAAAGAACTCTTGTTGTTTTCATTCCCTTTTTCCCTCCTTTGCTTCCAAGAAGCCATTCAACCCCTCGACCATGTTCTACCACTCAATTAGATCAAGGTTGATCTATATCTTAACCCCATCTTCCTGTCTCAGTTCCATGACCTGGATCAGCAACAAACTATTGCTTCGGGCTTTGATTGTAACTCCAATAATTTTTCAGGGAGAGAGAATGATAGATTTGTACTCTCCTTTGTATGAAGGCATACCTCCTGACAGTGATAGCTCTTAATTCTGTGTGTTCTGGCCCCTTGTTATGGATACTCCCATTTTTTTTCCCTACATTAACTCTTCAAAGATACTTCATGGTTTATAAAGCATTTGAAAATGTCTGGAGATCCAGAAAGTCATTATATAACCCCAGGTTATTTCTTTTTTGGTCCCACTCCTATAGGCCAGGGTACAGTTGGCTTCCATTTGCCAATGATATTCTTCATCTTGGTCTCGACAATTGCTGAAATCTTGCTGTGGTTTAATCTTGCTTACGGCAAGCTAACTGCGCACCCCTGCTGCGGCTTTCCTGCTGGCTTTTTTTAATTCATTCGTGGGACATGGGAGTTGTTGGTTGGCCTGCATTTATTACCCATCCCCAGTTGCCCTTGTTCAGGGGGCAGTTGAGAGTCAACCACATTGCTGTGGCTCTGGAGTCACATGGAGGCCAGACCAGGTAAGGACAACAGATTTCCTTCCCTCAAGGACATTAGTCAACCAGTTGGGTTTTTCCAACAATGGACAATGGTCATCAGTAGATTCTTAGTTTCAAATATTTTTTATTGAAATCAAATTCCACCAGCTGCCATGGCAGGATTTGAACCCGGGCCTCCAGAGCATTAGCTGAGTTTTTGAATTAATAGTCTAGCAATAATACCACTATGACATCGCCTCCCCTAGGCGAGGGATGTGTTCAACTAGAAACTCCGTTGACAACGGCAGGACGTTATGGCCCCATCGCTAGCACGCCACCCCCCGCCACCGTGGAACGTTCCGCGGTGGGGGGAGGGAATACCCAACCATTGGGTCATTGGCTCAAATAGGAAACAGGACCTATCATCAACTAAACATTTGGAACCCCTGGATTGGAGGAAGCTGTTGAAATGTTGCTGAAGTCTATCCCTATCCTCAAGTGTTATTTCAGCCATGTTCCAGACAAAGGTCCCCATCCACCTTCCCTTTTACCCAATAGTTCTAATATTTGTTTTCTGTTCATCATTACGGGGAGGTGATGGCTTAGTGATATCACAGATACATTCTTAATCCGGAAACTCAGCTAATGTTCTGAGGATTTGGGTTCAAATCCCGCCACGGCAGGGAGTGGAATTTGAATTCAATAAAAGTATATGGAATTAAGAATCTACTGGTGATCATGAAACCATTGTCAATTGTTGGAAAAACCTATCTGGTTCAGTAATGTTCTTTAAGGAAGGAAATCTGCTGTCCTTATCTGGTCTGGCCTACATGTGACCCCAGAGCCACATCAATATTGACTCTCAATGTCCTCCAAGGGCAACTAGAGATGAGCAATAAATGCTGACCAGCCAGAGACACCCATATCTCACGAATGAATAAAAAAAAGTGACTTAAATTAATATTTCATGGACATGGGGACTGGAAGCCTTGGCTATTTCCTTCCCCAACGCAGGGCAGGAGCACTAAGCATCATTGCTGTGATCCAACTTTGATGTTAGTTGTTACAACACACAGAGGATGATTTGGGCGCAGGGAATATCAGACCATCTGGGCTGATTTCCTGACGGACACGTGCTTGATTTTTCTGAATTCACAGCAGAATTAGTAGCAACTCTTGGAAGGAATTCAGATGCATACTCGGAGGGAAAGATTTGTGGCCAACTTGTGGGACTAATCTTCTGCAAAGAACCAACATGTATATAATGGGTAGATAGTTCTCCTTCTGTGTTGCAAGATTACCGTAATAGATGGAGGAGTGGGATTTAATATTGTTGATAAAATGACATTGAATTTGCAACACAGATACAGGCCATTTGGTCTAAGGATTTGATAGCAGTGTTGATGCTGCATAGGAGCTTCCTTCATTTAACCCTTTCAATAGACCATTCTATTGATTTTTTTTCCTCGCATACTTAACTTGATCAATCTCTTAAAAGCATCGCTAACATTAAGCTGTGTTTTGAAATGTTACTGATCTGTAAATAAATGAAAATAATTTAAACCCTCTTTTCTGAAGAGATTTGCAAGAGAAGTGCTGTTCGCTTCACTCCATCTCTTTCTTCATTACTCTGCATATTGTTGCCCCAAAGCCATTTTGCAATTGCATTTTGTGTAAAAAAAATCACAGGACACGGGCTGTATTGACGAGGACAGCATTTGTTGCCTGTTGTTACTTGCCCTTGAGAAGGTGAGCTGTCTTCTTGAATTGCTAGAATGATCCCAAGAATAAAAACCTTGATATATGAGAGTGTTTGAGGACTCTGGGTCCGTACATGATGGAGTTTGGAAGGATGAGGGAGCGATCTCACTAAAACCTACAGAATACTGAAAGGCCTGGATAGAGTGGGCGTGGGGAAGATGTTTCCATTAGTAGGAGAGACTAGGATCCGAGGACACGGCCTCAGAATGAAGGGACAACCCTTTAGAACCGAGATGAGGAGGAATTTCTTCAGCCAGAGTGTCGTGAATCTGTGGAATTCATTGCCACAGAAGGCTGTGGAGGCCAGGTCATTGGGTGTATTTAAAATAGAGATAGACAGGTTGTTGATTGGTAAGAGGATCAAAGGTTATGAGGAAAAGGGGGGAGAATGGAGTTGAGAAACTTATCAGCCATGATTAAATGGCAGAGCAGACTCAATGGGCCGAATGGCAGACATTTCAAAGTGTAGGGCTTGGGCAACTGAAGACAGGGAGCGTGATCTTACAGCCCGTCAACTCCACGCTCCAGCTGCAGCAAGGTCGGAGAACTTGGTGGCCAGCCAAATCTCCGTTCACTGCGGCAGGTTGGCAAAATCCTGCCAGCGGGAACAGTGGTAAGATTCCAGCCAGGGTCTGCAAAGACCAGCAGCAGAGACAATTCTTTCTTTTCTCAGCATATTCTGTTATGGGGGGTGGGTGATCAGGATGGGGAGCAGACTTTACAACTTCCTCCCATACCTACTGAACTATTCCCTTTAACATTGAATAATTGAGTGATGAATGTTGGGAGAACTCCTATACTCTTCTTTGAAATAGTTGTATGGGACCTTGTGCATCTCTCTGAGAGGACAGATGAGGTCTGATGGAACCGTGTGAATTAGGAACAGGAGTAGGCCATTTGGTCCATCAAGCCTATCCTGCTATTTGATGAAACAGCAAGACCATTTGAGAGAGACGTTAAAACAGTGGGACATCAGCACTAAGAAATTAAACAACAAGCCTTGGGAAAAGAGAGTTTAAAACAGCAAGACTTCTAGATGGAGAAGTTAAAACAGTGAAACTTTGGGATAAAGAGGTTAAAACAGCCAGGCTTGGACAGACAGAAATTAAAACAATGAAACTTCGGGAGAGAGAGGTTAAAATGGTAGGACATTGTGACAGAAAGGTTAAAACAGTTCCTGTTTCTAAGTCCAATGTATGATCCTGGCTGGTTTGACTGTGGCATCAATTTTGCTTGCCCATCTCCCCCCTCCACCCCTTCACTCCCTTGCTAATCAAGAGTGTTTCCCAGTCAAACCTCAGTTTGAAATCTCATTCCAAAGACAACCCCTCTGACAATACGGCCAGCACTCCTTCGGCGAGTACTGGAGTGGCAGCACTTGGTTTTTGTAGACAGGTTATGGAGAGGGATTTTATCCCACAACCTTCTGCCTCATAGACAACAGGACCAATTGACCAATTGACTTCCTCTTCCTGGTATTTTCCAGGATTAGTCTCAAACTCCCGATGCGTTAACTTTCCTAATTCCAACACTTCCTATCCACGGAGCAAGTGTTGGTAAATGGGATTAGTATGGACTGGTATTTGATGGTCAGCATGGACATGGTGGGCCGAAGGGCCTGCTCCTGTGCTGTATGATTCTATGATATTCCAATGTGCTGTAAGCCAATGAGAACCGCTCCCCCCTGCACCCCCTCCTCTCCTCAGCAATATTTTGCCATTGAAGTGGTTCTTAATGGATTGTCAGGATTATTGTTTACTCCCCTTGTATTGACTGACATGCTGTGCTTTTAACTTGTGCACTGAATACAACGATAAATTGCATGTCAATCAATGCAATGTTCAAAAGGCTCAATCCGGCTCTTGGTTAATTCCTCAATAAGATACGAACAGCACTATCTGACCTCAGAGGTGAGTTTGCTCAACCCTTTAAAGGGGTGGCTACGTTCTTGGGTAAATACTAGAAGCAACTAGAACAAAATGGCAACAACAACAACACATTTCTACAGCATTATCAATATTAGAAAATGTCCCATGGCATTTTGGTGGAATTTAATCAGACAAAAAATTGACGCTAAGCCTAAGTAGGAGATGTTAAGACGGGTAATTAAAAGGCTTAGGATTTAAGTAACATCTTCCAGGAGGAAAGGGAAATGGAGAAGTGCAGAGGAGAAGGAAGGGAATTGCTGAATTTGGGACGTAGGCAACTGAAGGTAGAATAATGGAGCAAAAATAATGTAGGGCCATGCGCAGAAATTCAGAGTTGGGGGAACACATAGATATTGAAGACCACGGAAGGATCGGAACGCAAGGATGAGAAATTTCACATCAAGGAGCCAACATTTAAGTCAGGAAGCCTGATGGATGATTTGATTTGATTTCATTTATTACTCATAGGAATCCCTACGATACAGAAGGAGGCTATTCGGTCCATTGTGTGTATAGACCACAATCCTATCCAGGCTCTATTCCCACAACCTCACACATTTACCCTACTAATTCCCCTGACACTAGGGTCAATTGAGCATGGCCAATCAACCTAACCTGCACATCTTTATCTGTGGGAGGAAACTGGAGCGCCTGAATGAAAATCACGCAGGCAAGGGAGAAAGTGCAACTCCACTGTTGTTGGAGCACATATTGGGATACTGTGAAAAGTATTGTTTCTTCCGTGCTGTACAGACAAAGCATATCATTCTTTGGGCAGGATTTTCCAGCTGCCCCCACCCCAAAACTAGAAAATCTCGCCTGAGTTTAACAGACCTTCGCATGGTATGTGTCCCGCCCAGTACAATTCCTGTGATGGGTGGGTCGAGAAGATTCCACGCATTGGGGAGAAGGAAAGGAGAGGGTGCTGAAGGTAATGCTACAGTCATAGCAAGGGTGTCGAGAAAGATCAGCTTAATATATGGTCGGTCCATTCAACAATCTGATGGCAACAGGGAAGAAGCTGTTTTTGAGTCGGTTGGTATGTGATCTCAAACTTTTGTATCTTCTTCCTGACGCAAGAAAGTGGAAGAGAAAATGTCCGGGGTACGTGGAGTCCTTGATTATCCCGGCTGCTTTTCCGAGGCAGCAGGAAGTGTAGACGGAATCAATGGATGGGAGGCTGGTTTGCGTGATGGATTGGGCTACATTCACAACCTTCTGTAGTTCCTTGCGCTCTTGGGCAGAGCAGGAGCCCATACCAAGCTGTGATACAACCAGAAAGAATGTTTTCTCTGGTCCATCTGTAAAAATTAGTTGTGATGTGAGTTAGGATTGGGACAACATGAATTCAAATTCATGGAGGCTGCAATTGGAGGCAGCAAGGAGCTAGCTAAGTCTAAAGGTTGAAAAAAACATGAGTGTTGAGGCGGTGCGATAATAGGGAAGTGGGGATAATGGAAAGGGGACATGTTTAGAACTTCAGCTCAGGGTCAGATAGGACACTGAAGTGGTGAACAGTCTGGCCTAGCCTGTGACAGTGACCAGGGAGAGAGCTCAAGCCAACGACTATGGCAAGGGAGAGAGCCGATGGGAGGTAATGGCTTCTGTCTTCTTGGTTTTCAACTGGTGAGACATTTTGGCTCATCTAAAATTGAATGTACAATACTTAGCCTGACAACACAAAAGCAATGGAAGGGTTGAGAGAGGTGGTGGTGAGGGAGAGCTGGACATCATCAGCATGCGTGAGCAGTTGTCTGATATTAAATAGCCTGCCTGGCATTGGTGACTTGTCCCCAGTGAAACCACCGTGTGTGCCTCAACAACATTAATTGTTCCAATGATAGCTGGCTGATGTCCAGGGGAAATTGTGAAACAGAATGAGAGCCATCATTTTTTTTTGTTTTTTTCCTAGAAACAGCTGTAGAGACAATGCAGAATATCTGCCTGGAAATGCATGGGGGTTATGGGGAGAGTCAATATTCAGATATCCTGTGAATAATGAATCTCTATCTCAAGGGCTCTAGAATATAGAGGACTTACATTGTGGAAAGCATTTGTTGACAGCATTTAGAGCACTGAATTTAGTTCTGGGCATTAGACCCTGATTAGGATGTATTGAATTTGGACAAGATCCAACACAGGTCCGCGATTGGGACTAAAAGGATTCAATTATGAGGACAGGTTTATTTATTTATTTGTTAGTTTCACATGTAGGCTTACGCTATCACTGCAATGAAGTTTCCTTAGATGTGGAGCGGATGCTTCCTCTTGTGGGGCATTCTAGACCGAGAAGTCATAGTCTTAGGATAAGGGGTAGCAAATTTGAAACAGAGTTGAGGAGAAACGGTGGCACAGTGGTTAGCACGGCTGCCTCACAGCATCAGGGACCTGGGTTCGATTCCCAGTTTGGGTCACTGCCTCTGCAGAGTTTGCACGTTCTCTCTGTGTTTCCTCCGGGTGCTCCGGTTTCCTCCTACAGTCTGAAAGATGTGCTGGAATATAGCAACTATGGGAATTTCACAGTAACTTCATTGCAGTGTTAATTTAAGCCTTACTTGTGACTAATAAATTAACTTTTTCCCAAAGAGTTCTGAATATGGTGAATTCGCTACCCACAAGTGGGGTGGATACTGGGACAATGAGTAACCTTAAGGAGGATTAGACATACTTTTTTCGGTGATGGGTTGAAGGGTTATGGGGAGAATGGAGTTAAGATTCAGATCAGCCATAATCTAATTAAAATTAAACAGCTTAAGAGGTGTTTGAAGCCTCCTTCTGCCCCATGTCCCTAAGGACAATGTCCATCAATGGCAGATATGTCAATGAGCACCGTTGACTAGTTGTGCAAATAGAGAAAGAAGTTCTTACCATGATTGGTCTTGTGAGATTATTTCAGGAGAACATTACTGAGAAATCTTTTCAAACTGCACTTGACCATAAACCATTAGTAGCTCCACCGGGCCGTGAAGATATTGGTAAATTGCCTCTTGGAATACAAAAGCTTTATCCTGCATTTCATGCGATCCTGTATCATGAACCAAGGAAAAGCCTGATATCAGCAAATACCATGTCATTAAGCTCTACCAACAGGTGGGACCAGATCAGATCAAAGCATTCAAGCAGAAATAAATTCCTATGTGGATGTAAATTTGTAAAGGCTTCCTTTTACAGGACATCAGCTACAAGTCAGAAAGAACAGGTTTCCGATATCAATCTTGAGGTAGTGATGGAACGTTGTACAAGGTCTGGAAGAGTCAATGCTCAGAATGCAGACTGCATCAATTTTGGGCTAAGGTGCAGAGTGTGATAGTTTAAGATTAACTGCTGTTAAAGTAAACTTGTGCACCGATTTCTGAAGTGAAAAACTTTGCTGCACTGATTGGAGTTACATTTTATATGACAACCTTCGTACCACAGATTCCTGAAGAATTTTCAACGCATGAACTAGTTTTTAGGTTTAACCCCTGTTATGGCAGATTAATCTGGAGCTAATTTGTCTCAACAACAAAATGGGTGGGATTTTCCAGTCTCGCTTGCCCTGAAGCAGTAAAATCCCATCTGAGGTCAACGGATCTCCATGCCATGCCTGCTGCGATTCCTGTGGTGGGCGGCCAATGGGCAGAACTCTGCCACCTTGCCCGCCACAGAATCAGAGCGGGTGAGGGTTGGACAACAAAAATCTCTGTCAACCTTGGATGGGAAATACCAGTCTCGCTCGAGCGAGGTTGTAAAATTCCAGCCAAAGTCTTTTAATGCTGGCTGAGAGGTAAAGTGTGTCAGGATACCAATATTGCAAAATAACACCATGAGATCCTTCAGCTCAACATTATGGGTGAGATTCCCTGGCCTCCCAGCTGCGTGTTTCCTGCCGGCGGGAGGTGGTGTGTCATTTGCAAGCGGTAGGATTTTCCAGTCCCGCCGCTGTCCATGGAAATTCCCATTGGCAACACCCCACACCGGCGGGAAACCTGCGAGCGGAGGTGCACTGCTGGTAGGACTGGAGAATCCCTCCAGAGTGAATGATCAGAGCATTCCGGCCTATACCTGAAAGGTAGCGGGCGGGATTTACCAGCCCTTCCCGCTGCCGGGATCTTCCAGTCCTGCCTTAAAGTCACCTTTGGCGGCGGGTTCCCTGACAAGTGAGCCGCACAAAACGCTGTAGACAGCAGTGGAATTGGACGGTCCAAGTGGTAGCCAATGGCAGCCACCTCTGCCGCTGGAAAACAAGCCACCCTGGTGTACTCGGGGAGAGGGTTGTGGAGGGCGGAAAACAGGTGTACTCGGGGAGAGGGTTGTGGAGGGTGGAAAATCCTGCACCTCTGACACTGCAGCACTCTCCCAGTACCGCACTGAAGTGTCATCCTAGATCTTATGGAAAATCTTTGGAGTGGGACCTGTCCCCATGACCGATGGAGATAAATGCAAGATCATTCTACTGTTATGGAAATTAATTGGATTTGCCATCATTCGCTGGTGACAGTCAAGCCTGTTGTAGATTCCCATAACTTTTCCTTGGATTGATGTTGGCACTGGTTGTGAATGTAGAGACAATGCTTTTTCATGTGATCACCCTGACTGGGGTTTCAGATGGCCAGAGGAGAGATTTCCCCAAGTGACACTAAGGTCTTCTCTGTCTCTCTCCTTCTCTCTCACAGGGGATTATCTGTTGTCCAGGGGGAAGGAGGGGTTGAGGAGGGAGCCAAAGTTTATTTAAGATGTGTGCCTGTCATAATCTGGCTAGGCTTAAGGGACCAAAGTTTAAAGTTTATTTATTAGTATCACAAATACATTAACACTGCGGCGAAGTCACTGTGAAAATCCCCCGATTGCCACACTCCAGCACCTGTTCGGGTACACTGAGGGAGAATTTAGCATGGCCCATACACCTAATCAAAACATGGGTGGCATTGCTTAGCATTGCTGCCTCATAGTGCCAGGGACCCAGTTCTGCCCATTGGCCGCCCACCACAGGAATCGCAGCAGGCATGGCATGGAGATCCGTTGACCTCAGATGGGATTTTACTGCTTCAGGGCAAGCGAGACTGGAAAATCCCACCCATTTTGTTGTTGAGACAAATTAGCTCCAGATTAATCTGGCCTTGGGTGACTGTGGAGATTGCACGTTCTCCCTGTGTCTGCCTGGGTTTCGTCCGGGTGCTCTGGTTTTGTCCCACACTCCAAAGATGTGCGGGTTAGGTTGATTGGCCACGCTGAATTGACTCTAGTGTCAGGGGGCTTAGCAGAGTGAATATGTGGGGTTACGGGAATAGGGCCTGGGTGGGTCTGTAGTTGATGTAGACTCAATGGGATGAATGGTCTCCTTCAGCAGTGTAGGGATTCTATGAAATCTTTTGGACTATGGGACTAGGGATCACCTGGAGGAAACACACGCAGACACGCGGAGAATGAGCAGACTCTGCACAGATAATGACCCAAGCCAGGAATTGAACCTGGCACTATAAGGCAGCAGTGCTAACTACTGTGCTACTGTTCTGGTCTTTCCCTACTTGTTAATTTCTCTGTACATTGTGACTAATTTTCTGTATCAAAAGCTTCTTGTTTTTATCATAGAAGAAAGAAACCCTACAGTGCAGGAAGAGGCCATTTGGCCCATCGAGTCTGCACCAACCACGATCCTACCCAGACCCTACCCCCACATCCTTAAACATTTATCCATTAATCCCTCTAACCTACGCTTTTGGACACCAAGGGGCAATTTTTAGCATGGCCAATCAACCTAACCCGCACATCTTTGGACAAAGTCATCTTTTTGTTTCTCAAAGGTGCCAGTTCAAATCTGTGTGCAGAAACATGCACATCTACATGGCTTGAATTGAAGATCAGTGTGGTGCGGAGGTGCAGGGACAGCCTAGGAGTCTCAGAAGACAGGACAGTAACACTGAGTATCGCCGTACTTGGCCATCGAGCTTCAGCCTCAGTAAAAAAAAAGATCAAACGTGGGAAAAGATGGCAGGCTTTGAATCAAAGTCTACGGAGAGTCAATGCAAAGGCAGTGTGTCCACACATCAGGACACCATGTCACTGACCTACCATTGATTTCTCTGTCAAAATTAAAGATACAAACTGCAGACAAAACAACTAGTGACTGTGGGAAGAAAAAGGCAGCGGGGCCAGATCTGTCTGACTCACTCACTAACCATGACAAGCAATCATTAATAGGAAGTGACAGCTGGAGATAGACAAGGCATGGGTTTTAAGATTTTCTCAACTTTGGGATATTTTACTCTGTAAATAAAATAATATTGGAAAAAAATAATTGGTGGGAAGACCTCTGTTGAATATATAGGGACAGGAAGAGGCCAATCATTTAGATTAAGGCTGACTGCGACCTTAAGTCCAGCTACCTGCCTGATTTTCATTGTCCTTAAAACACTTGCCTTACCAAGATAAGTTCAAACTGTGAGAATCCCTGCAATGCAGAAGGAAGCCATTCTGCCCTTTGAGCCTGCACAATTCCACCTAGTCCCCCTCTCCATGGATTTATCCTGTCAATCCACCTGATAGTCAGGGGCAATTTAGCCCCACCAATCCACCTAACCTGCACATTTCTGGACTGTGGCAGGAAACCCACGCAGATACAGGGAGAATGTCATCCAAGGCTGGAATTGAACCCAGATCCCTGGTGCTGTGAGGCGGTAGTGGTAACCACTAAGCCACCCTGCTACCCCATGGACCGGATGTGGACTGCTGGAAGATGAATCGATAGTAAATTTAAAAGGACAGTGAATAATGTGAAAGGTAGATGACTGGGACAGAGCAGGTACAAATATGATGGTTTGTAGAGTCATAGTCATAGATCCACAGTCATAGAGCACAGAAAAGGCCCCTCGCTCCTTCTTTGCTTTGAAAGCCTTACAGGGCGATAGTAACATGGGCATTAGTGCGACACCATATCAACCATATAACACCAAACTGAGTAGCTCAGGACCCTGGACTTGCTCAACAAATGAACAAAGTTCCAACGAAGTCATAAACATCATGGCATCTCATTAAAAGCAGGGATGTTACATCAGAATGGTGTTTGACAAATTTATTATGGTTCACTCCAAAGATGTGTGGGTTTGGTGGATTGACCAAGCTAAATTGCTCTTTAGTGTCAGGGAATTAGGAAGGGTAAATACAAGGGGTTAAGGGAATAGGGCCTGTGTGAGATCATTGTCAGTGCAAGCTTGATGGGCCAAATGGCCTCCTTCTGCACTGTAGGGATTCTACGATTCTACAGTTGTCTGAGGATGAAGCAGGCAGGGTGGGTAAAGGGCTACCAGTAGATGTGGTACTTTGGGATTTCTGAAAAGTATTCAATACCTTGTCATATAAAAGGTCAGCGCGCAAAATAAGAGCTCATTGTTCTGGGGCTAATCATAGAGTCTACAGTACAGAAGGAGGCCATTCAGCCCATCATGTCTGCACCGACAACAATCCCACCCTACCCCCATAACCCCACATATTTATTTCCTAATCCCCCAAACACCAAGGGGCAATGAACCTAATCTGCACATTTTTGGGTGTGGGAGGAAACTGGAGCAATCAAAGGAAGCCCAAGCTGACATGGGAGAAGATGCAAACTCCACACGGACAATGACCCAAGCTGGGAATCGAACCTGGACCCCTGTCACTGTGAGGCAGGGGTGCTAACCACTGGTCCACCGTATCACCCCGTGTCACATGCACACTGCCTGATGTCGACCACAAAATACCACCTCGGCTTTAGTCTTGGGTCCAGGAGCCCAAACGTTCCGGCACCTTTCCACATCCATGGACAAGGCTGACCAAATGCCTACACCACCTCCCCCACCATCTTAGCCACGCGAATCCATTCTGGGGCTTTGCGCCTCCTCTTTCAGGGATCATCCATTAAGGCTCCTGCTAATCTGCTTACGTTGTCCAATTCCAGAGCCAATGCCCACCATCAGATCACCACCTCACTGCAGATTTGTGTACCAGGCTCCCTTGAACTTGCAGGTGAGAGAATTCTCTGTTTCATTCTCACTCCAGAAATCAAACAGTAACCAACTGGCTCACCTTAGCAAAGCAAGAGCTTCTGTTATTTCACAGTACCCTGGAAAGTCTTTGCAGGCCATGGATCAAAGTATTGCTGCCAAGAACTCGAGAATTGGAGGGGGGAGGGGAGGGGATGGGGAGGGGACAGAGGGAGGGGGGTGGGGAGGGAAGGGAAAGGGAGGAGGAAAGGGAAGGGCAGGGGGAGAAACAGAGAGTCAAGATAAATGGATTCTTTGAGGCTGGCAAACTGACTGATGGAGTGCCGCAGAGACCAGCACTGTGACTTCAACTATTTACGATGTTATGCTAATGACTTGGACGAAGGAATAGACTGCATTGTAACTACATTAATAGATGGGAAAGCAGGTTGCAAGGAGGATACCAAAAACCTGCCAAGAAATATACATAGGTTAAATGAGTGGGCAAAGTCTTGGCGGATGGAGTATAATGTGGGAAAGTATGAGATTGTCCACTTTCACATGGAGAGTAGGAAAACAGGATATTTCTTAATGGAAAAGCTTGCAGCATGCTGCAGCAGAGAGAGATCTAGGTGTCCTTGCAGTGAATTGCAAAACATTTAGTGTGTTGGTGCAGCAAGTAATTAGAAAGGAAGTGGGATGTTGTTTTTTTATAGCTAGGGTATTGAAGTGTAGATGTAGAGAAGTCTTACTCCAACTCTAAAGGATACTGTGACTGCACCTGGAGTGCTGTGTACACGTTTGGTCTCCCTATTTAAGAACGTATGAACAAACTCAGAGCAGGGGTAGGCCACTTGGCCCCTCGGGACTGCTCCGCCATTCAGTAAGATGAGCTGATTTCTCCATATTCCCATCTACCCCCTATAACCTTTCACCCCATTGTTGATCAAGAATCTATGCACCTCTGCTGTAAAAATATTCAAATACTCTGTTTTGACCAAATTTTCAGAAAGGCAGTGCCAAAGGGTGGTGGCACGGTGGCACAGTGGTCAGCACTGTTGCCTCAGAGTGGCAGGGAACCAGGTTCGATTCCCGGTTTGGGTCACTGCCTGTGTGGAATCTATTAGTTCTTCCCGTGGCTGCGTGGGTTTCCTCCGGATTCTCCGGTTTCTTCCCACATGTGCTGGTTAGGTGCATTGGCCACGCTAAATTCTCCCTCAGTGAACCCGAATGGGCGGCAGAGTGTGACGACTAGTGGGTTTTCACAGTAATTTCATTGCAATATTAATGTAAGCCTACTTGTGAGACCAGTAAATAAAAACTTTAAAGACTCACAACTTCCAGAGAGAAAAAATTTTTCCTCATTTCCTTCTTAATTGGGAGACCCTTTATGTTTAAACAGTGGCGCCTAGTTCCAGATTCTCCCGCAAGTGGAAATATCCTCTCCACGTCCACCTTGTCAGGACTCTTCAGGATTATTCATGTTTCAATCAAGCAGCCTCTTACTCTTCTCAACTCGAGCAGATATAAATCCAACTTGTCCAGTCATTCCTCACAAGATAGCCCACCCATTGATCTCATAGTCTTATTAACAATGGATATACTTGCATTGGAAGCAGTTCAGAGAAGATTCATTAAGCTGACTCCTGGGATGAAAATATCTTATAAAGAAAGGTTGAACAGGTTGGGCCTATCTTCATTGGAAGTTGAATACTGAAAGATGATCTTATTGAAATATGCAGGATTTTGATAGGATAAATTCTGTGAGGATGTTTACCCTTATAGGGGAATCTAAAAATCGGGGAAACAGTTGAAAAATAAGAGGTGGGATTCTCCGGCTCGCCCCAAAATCAGAGAATCCCGCCTGAGGTAAATGGACCTTTGCGTAGTCCCCCCCCGCCCTAACCCATGGGTGGGATGGGAGAATTCCACCCAAGGTATCTTCTTCATTCAGGAAAAAGATACAAAAGTCTGAGATCACACACCAACCGACTCAAAGACAGTTTCTTCTCTGCTGCCATCAGACCTACCTCGCATTAAGTTGATCTTTCTCTACTGTGACTGTAACACTACATTCTGCACTCTCTCCTTTCCTTCTCCATGAACTATATGCTTTGTCTGTATAGCACACAAGAAACAATACTTTTCACTGTGTGCCAATACATGTGACAATAACAAATCAAATCAAACCAAAGTTCTTCATGACCATTTAAGATGAGGAGGAAAAGGAATTCATTCTCTCAGAGGGAATTCTCTTCCACAGACCGGAGGTGGGAGGACATCTTGGAGGACTCATACAGCGAGGCAATACGGGCAGAGCTCAGGAACAGAAAGAGTGTAGTCACAATGTTGGTGGTTTACTAAAGTCTGCCAACAGCCAGTGGGAGATGGAGGAACAGATATGTAGGCAGATTTTGGCAAAGTTTAAAAGTAATAGGGTTGTTTGTGGTGGGAGATTTTAACTTCCCCAAAATTGGCTGGGATGTGGATGGGGCAGTTTGTAAGGAGCATCCAGGGGGGCTTCTTGAAACAGTATGTAGATAATCCAACTGAGGAAGGGGCTGTCCTGGACCTGGTATTGGGGAATGAGCCCAGCCAGTGGTCAATGTTTCAGTAGGGGAGCAGTTCGGGAACAGCGATCACAATTCAGTAAGCTTTGAGGTACTGATGGATAATGATAAGTGTAGTCCTCATGTTAAGGTGCTGATTTGAGGGAAGGCCAATTAAAACAATATTAGGCAAGAATTGAAGAACGTAGATTGGAAGGTAGATGTTTGAGGGCAAATCAACATCTGGCATTTGGCAGGCTTGCAAGTGGAAGTTTGATAAGGATTCAGGACCGGCACATTTCTGTAAGGATGAAGGATAAGCATGGCAAGTTTTGGGAACATTGGATAACGAGAGATATTGTGAGCCTAGTCAAAGAGGAAAAAAGGAAGCATTTGTCAAGGCTGGGAATGCACAAGGCAAGTGTGGAATGCAAAGAAAGTGGGAAGAAACTTAAGCAAGGAGTAAAGAGGGCTAAAAGGGGTAATGAAAAGTCATTGGCCAACAGGATTAAGGAAAACCCCAAGGCTTTTTATACATGCATAAAAAGCAAGAATGTAGGCAGGGAGAGGGTTGGCCCAAGGACAGGGGAGAGAATCTATGTGTGAAACCAGAGGAAATGGGTGAGGTATTAAATGAGTACTTTGCTTCAGTACTCACCAAAGAGAAGGACCTGCTGGATATTGAGTCTGGGAAAGTGTGTATAGATAAATTGAGTAATGTTGAGATCAAAAAGGAGGAGGTATTGAAGTTCTTGAAAAACATTAAGGTAGACAAGTCCCTAATGGGATTTACCCCAGAATACTGAGAGAGACAAGGGAGGAAATTGCTGGAGCTTTGAGAGAAATCTTTATATCCTCACAGGCCACAGGGGAGGTGCCAGAGGATTGGAGAATAGCCAATGTTGTTCTTTTTTTAAGAAGGGTAGAAAGGATAATCCAGGTAATTACAGGCTGGTGAGCCTTACATCAGTGGTAGGGAAATTTTTGGAGAGGATTCTACAAGACAGGATTTACTCCTGTCTTTGTCGTCCAAAGACTCCTGTCTTTGGAAATAAGTAGGCATGTTAGCGAGAGGCAACATGGTCTTGTGAAGGGGAAGTCATGCCTCACTAACTTGATCAAGTTTTTCGAAGAAGTGACAAAGATGACTGATGGGGGTAGGGCAGTGGATATTGTCTACACGGACTTCAGTAAGGCCTGTTTCTGATGGCAGACTGACGCAGAAGGTGAAGTTACATTGGACCAGATGTGACTTGGCAAGTTGGATGCAGAACTCACCTGATCATAAAAGACAGAAGGTAGTAGTGGAAGGGTGTGTTTTGTGAATGGAGGTCTATGACAAGTGGCATTCCTCAAGAATCAGTTCTGGGACCTTTGCTGTTTGTAATATATATAAATGACTTGGAGGAAAATGTAACTGGTTTGATGAGTAAGTTTGAGAATTACACAAAGGTTGGTGGATTTGCGGATAGTGATGAGGACCATCAGAAGATACAACAGGATACAGATCGGTTGGAGACTTGGGCGGAGGGATGGCAGATGGAGTTCAATCCAGATAAATTAGACCTTACAAAATGCATTTTGTAAGGTCTAATACAGATAAGAAATAAACAGTAAATGGCAGAACCCTTAAGAGTATTGATAGGCAGAGGGATCTGGATGTACAGGTATACAGGTCACTGAAAGTGGCAACGCAGGTAGAGATGATAGTCAAGAAGGCATATGGTATGCTTGCCTTCATTGGCCGGGGCATTGAGTTTAAAAATTGGCAAGTCATATTGCAGCTTTGTACAACATTAGTCATGCTGCACTTGGAATATAGTGTTCAATTCTGGTCGCCACACTACCAGAAAGATGTGGAGGCTTTGGAGAGGGTACAGAAAATATTTACCAGGATGTTGCCTGATATGGAGGGCATTAGCTATGAGGCGAGGTTGGAGAAATTTAGTTTGTTCTCACTGGAACGACAGAGGTTGTGGGATGACCTGATAGAAGTCTACAAGATTATGAGGGGCATGGACAGAATGGATAATCAGAGGCTTTTTTCCCAGGGTGGAAGAGTCAATTACTAGGGGGCATAGGTTTAGGGCGTGAGGGGCAAAGTTTAAAGGAGATGTGCGAGGCAAATTTTGTACACAGAAGGTGGTGAGTGCCTGGAACTCGTTGTGGGGGAGGTAGTGGAAGCGGATACGATAGTGATTTTTAAGGGGCATCTTAACAAATACATGAATACGATGGGAATGGAGGGATTGGTCAATCCAGCCCTATGTACTGCATCACCTTAAGACCCTGAATTGTTACAGTGCAGAAGGAGACCATTCAGCCCATTGTGTCTGCAATGGCTCTCTGAATGAGCATTTCATTTGTGCCATTCTCCTACCTTCTCCCTGTAACCCTGCGCATTCTTCCTTTTCAGTTTTATTCCTGTTCCAATTCTCCAATTGAACCTGCATCCTCAGGCAGTGCATTCTGGATTTTAACCACTCGCTGTGTGAAAAAACTTCTTTCTTACATCATCTTTGCTTCATTTATTTTAATCTGTGCCCTTTCATTCTCGATCCTTTCAGAATGGGAACAGTTTCTCCCTATCGACTCTATCCAAACCCGTTGTGATTTTGAGTACCTCTACCTAATCTCCTCTCAGACTTCTTTTCTCCAAGGAAAAGAGTCTTAACTTCTCCAATTCATCTTCATGACTAAAGTTCCTAATTCCTGGAACCATTCTCATGAATATTTTCAGCACTGTCCCCAGTGCATTCATATCCTTCCCAAAGTGAGATTGCATATGCAAATCCATACAACCCATATAGGTTTCTTTTATACATAATGCAGCTGCTTTCGAACAGGTTCACTCCATTGGGAAAACTTCAACCTCTGAAATAGAAGGCTACTCGTTCAATTCTACTCTGAAGAACTTAGTCCTCTGCAAGCAAACTCACACATACTAAATTCACTTGAACAATTTACCAAGGTTCACGGATGGAAAGACTGCGACTAATCTGAGCTAAAATATGTGAGATGCCATGAAGGATGGTAAACTGGTTACGGGTGTTAAGTTGCACAGTGGACTAGTCTTATGAAACTTCGAATGGAATCTCATGACGGGGTGGCACATGTGCCAGGGATATAGAAACATAGAAGATTAGAGCAGGATGAGGTTTTTGGCCCTTCAAACCTGCTCCACCATTCATTGCAATCATGCCTGATCACCCAACTCAATAGCCTAAACCTGCTTTCTCCCCATAACCTTTGATCCCATTCGCCCCAAGTGCTGTACTTAGCCACCTCTTGAATAGGTTCAATATTTTGGCATCAACTCCATCCTGTGGTAATGAATTCCACAGACTTACCATTCTTTGGGTGAAGAAATGTCTCCTCACCTCCATCCTAAATGGTCTACGCTGAATCCTCAGACTGTAACCTCTGGCCTCAGGCTGTGACCCAGATTTGATTCCCGGCTTGGGTTGCTATCTGTGCCAAGTTTGCACATTCTCCCCGTGTCTGCATGGGTTTCCTCTGAGTGCTCCAGTTTCCTCCCACAGTCTGAAAGACGTGCTGGTTAGTTGCATTGACCCGAACAGGCACGAGAGTGTGGCAACTAGGGGATTTTCACAGTAACTTCACTGCAGTGTTAATGCAAGCCTTACTTCTGACTAACAAATAAACTTTAACTTCAAATTTTGACTGAACAATGAACTGAAGCCGCACCGTGAAAATTTAACTGGTTCATTTAGGGAAGGAAACCTTCTGTCCACATGTCTTCTGCAATATCTTCTCTTCCAACTTCTGCACTGTTATACCTGGGAGTTTTCCCTTGACAGCCTCCTTTCTCATTATCTGCATGTTGTCACCCAGTGACATTTACCAAAAACAATGGGTGGGGTTCTCTGATCTCCCAGCTGCGTGTTTTCCAGCGGCAGAAGGCAACACACCACTCGCCGGTGGGGGGAACTTCCGAACTCTTGCCACTACCAATGGGATTTCCCATTGATTCCACCCGATGTTGTCAGGAAACAGAGGCTGCTGGTCATTCTCAGGATTCAACATGTACATTGGTGAAAGGTCGTGAATGTAGCCCAATCCATCACGCAAACCAGCCTCCCAGCCATTGATGCTGCCTATACTTCCCACTGCCTCGGCAAAGCAGTCAGCATAATTACGGAGCCCATGTACCCCAGACATTCTCTCATCCATCTCCTTCTATTGGGAAAAAGATACAACATTGTGAGGTTGTGTACCAAGCAACTCAAGAATAGCTTCTTCCCTGCTGCCATTAGACCTTTGAATGGACCTACCTGATATTAAGTTGATCTTTCTCTACACCCTGGCTATGACTGTAACACTACATTCTGCACTCTCTCGTTTTCTTCTCTATGATTGATATGCTTTGCGTACAAGAAACAATACCTTTCATTGTATACTAGTGACAATAATAGATCAAATCAAAATCACTTAGCTGTCACTCAGCACAACATACAATTGTCTGCTGTTTTGTCTGCTGTCAGCCTGCTTGCCTGCTTCCAGTGTCGGATAAACCACTGGAAGACTGAAGTTGCTCTGCTTAGTGAGGGAGAGAGTGGCAAAGTGGTAATGTCTCTGGACAAGTCAATCCGAAGGCTCCGGTTGATGCTTTGAGTTCAAATCCCAGCTGTTGAAATCTAAATGCAATTCATAAATCATAAATAAAGGCTAGTCTCAATAATAGTGGCAGAAAACTATGATCAGCTGTTGTGAAAACTCATCTGATTCCTGTTTGGGAAAGAAATCTGCCATCTGGGTCTGCTCTGGCCTACGTGTGACCCCAAACCCACAGAGATGTGGTTGTCGCAGAAACAGCCGAGTAAACCATTCAGGTCAATGGAAATTAGGAATGGCCAACAAATGTTGGCTTTGATTTGCACACCTCATGAGAGGGAGACACCATAGTGTCCCCCAGCACACCACAATCAAAGCTGTTCTGTCAATTCCTGCCCGTTGTTTTCAGGCGAACTAGATTGTTCATAGACATGGTGTCCTCTTTGACCTCGGGCTGAGCTTTCAACCTCATACCCTCTCAAATGCCATAACTCCTTACTTTCATTCGCGTAACATTGTCTGACTCCATCCTATTCCAGTTTATTTGTTGTAGGCCTCACCCACACTTTTCTAACCTCCAGACCAGGCCACTCTAATGGCCTTTGGCCTTCCTTAATTCTGCTTCCCGTTTTCCTAACTCGCCCAAGTGCTGTCACCCATCTGTCCTGTGCTCACTGCCCCACATTGTCTCCGGGTCCAAAAGCTCTTCGGTTATAAAATTCTTATCCCTGGTTTCAACCGCAGTGTGGACCAACCCTTCTAAATCTCCAGAACATTAGGAGTGCCTACTTGTCTTGATTCCCATCCTGTGTATGGAAAATCAGTGAGCTCATTGTCAACTGCTTGTTGTCAGGAACCCTAGGAATTGCTGCAATCGAAGTTAAGTTGGTACCAATGGTTACTTAGTTCATGTGGCGTGATGTATGGTGAACTGTGATAAGGGTGTGTGCTTCTCTCTGAATTTGATTTGATTTATTATTGTCACATGTTCAACATTTTTAAAGATTGTTCACTAATGTCACAAGTAGGCTTACATTAACAGTGCAATGAAGTTACCATGAAAATCCCCCAGTCGCCCCACTCCAGCACCTGTTCGGTGCACTGAGGGAGAATTTAGCCCGGCCGATGCACCTAACCAGCACATCTTTCAGACTGTGGGAGGAAACCAGAACATCTGGAGGAAACCCACACAGATACGGGGAGAATATGCAGACTCCGCACGGTGACCCAAACCAGGAATTGAACCCAGGTTCCTGGCACTGTGAGGTAACAGTGCAAACCACTCTGCCACTGTGCTGCCCTATAATTTACATATCAAGTAAACCAGGAGCCGAAGCTGGGATATGTATTGGGATACAGCGAAAGGTATTGTTTCTTGCATGTTTTCCAGACAAAACATACCATTCATAGAGTACATAGAGGAGAATGAAAGGAGAGGGTGCAGAATAGTACAAAGAACAAAGAAAATTACAGCACAGGAACAGGCCATTTGGCCCTCCAAGCCTGCACTGACCATACTACCCGACTGAACTAAAACCCCCTACCTTCTGGGGACCATATCCCTCTATTCCCATCCAGTTCATGTATTTGTCCAGATTCCCCTTAAAACTTACTATCGTATCTGCTTTGACTACCTCCTCTGGCAGTGAGTTCCAGGTACCCACCCACCCTCTATGTTCCAGGCACCCATCTCCTCCTTTTTGATCTCAACACCACATTTCAATGTAGTGTTACAGTCACAGCTAGCGTAGAGAAAAATGAGCTTAATCTATGGTCGGTCCATTCAAAAGTCAGATGGCAGCAAGGTAGAAGCTGTTTTTGAGTTGGTTGGTACATGTCCTCAGACTTTTGTGCCCTTTTCCCGACGGAAGAAAGTGAAAGAGAGAATGTCTGGGGTGCGTGAGGTTAGCCAGCTGCTTTGGTGTGACAGCGGGAAGTGTAGACAGACACTGCAATTGACTCTAATGGTATCCTGCAATACATCCAGGCTGTATGAAAGTAATGCAAGTGAATGTGAGTGCTAACCTTGAAGCACAGAAGTTCCACACCTGCTCTACATTAAGTATACTGCACTCGACAAGTGTGATGCATTGCCTTTTACTCAGCATGTACTTTAAGCTTGGTATCTCATCAATTCTCTGAATCCTACTCGGAGAGAAGCAGAGAACCAAATAATACACATTCCTGACCCTGCACTCAAACATAAACCTCGCAAATTATTCAAGTTATTTGCTTCTGATAATCTCATGTGATCGTCTTGCTCATCCATTACAATATAATTTTACAGAAGATAAGTGTTTTCCAAATGCATTAATTCTTGAAATTCTTATTACTTTAACAGCGAAAGTCTCTTCGGTTAAGGGAGAAGTTCATTATTAATCCTCCAAACATTAGTGCTTTGACCCAATGTAGCAGCGAGCCTTTTAAGATTAATTGAATGATACAGTCCGTTTTCAGTTGATAATGTGGAAAGGCGAGAGGATCAAAGACTTGCGATTAACTCGCCCATTTGTATTCTGTGTGAGACGCCCAGACGAATGTGCTGACGCCTCTCCTTTGTGCTTCGCTAGAGAGTTCAAGATGGACTAAATGTTGCCGTACTGACAGAATCCCAATTGAGCTAGCTGAACTGTCTCTCCAGCACAGTGAACATGCAAGTCTACAGTCAGCCTTTAAAAGGACAGTCCTTCCATCTAAATAGAAGGATTCCTTTTTTATTCACTCGTGATGGGTGACTCGGTGGCACAGTTGTTCGCACTGCTGCCTCACAGAGCTAGGGACCCAGTTTGAATCCAGCCTTGGGTCACTGACTGTGTGGAGTCTGTACATTCTCCTCATGTCTGCGTGGGTTTCCTCCAGGTACAGTCCAAAGATGTGCAGTTTACGAGGATTGGCCATATTAAATTGCCCCTTAGTGTCAGGGGGATTAGCAGGGTAAATATGCGGGGTCACAGGGATAGGGACTGGTTGGGATTGTTGTCAGTACAGGCTAAATAGGCAGAATGATCTCCTTCTGGGGCAGCACAGTGATCAGCACTACTGCCTCACAGCGCCAGGAACCTGGGTTCAATTCCCAGCTTGTGTGGAGTTTGCACATTGTCTGCATGGGTTTCCTCCAAGTGCTCTGGTTTCCTCCCACAGTCGGAAAGATGTGTTGGTTAGGTGCATTGACCATGCTAAATTGTCCCTCAGTGGACCCGAATAGATGTGTTGTGACTCAAGGATTTTCACAGTAACTTCATTGCAGTGTTAATGTAAACCTACTTGTGACACTAATAACTAAACTTCACTTTTACTTTCTTGAGAATATGGGATTGTTTTGGAAGACTGCCATTTGTTGTTTCCTTGTGAGAAAGCAGCGATGGGCTTCCTTCTTGAACGGCTACAATCTGTTTAGTGAAGGTGTTCCCACAATGCTGTCAGTTAGAGATTTCCTGCATTCTCATAGAATCATACAATACAGAAGGTCCCCGTCAGCCCTTCACATCTGTGCTGACACGTGAAACACCTGAACTCCCAACAAATCTACCAGCACATGGCCCATATCCTTGAATGTTATGATGTGCCAAGTGCTTATCCAGGTACTTATTAAAGGATGTGAGGCATCCTGCCTCTACTACCCTCCCAAGCAGCGCATTCCAGACTGTCACCGCCTTCTGGGTAAAGAAGTTTTTCCTCAAATCCCCCCCTAAGCCTTCCGCCCTTCACCTTGAACCTCTGTCACCTTGTGACTGCCCCTTCAACTAAGGGGAACAGCTGCTCCTTATCCATTCTGTCCATGCCCCTCATCATCCTGTACACCTCGACCAGTTCGTCCCTCAGTCTTCGCTACTCCAACGAACCTGCAGTGACAATGAAGGAACAGCGATAAACGTTCAAGTCAAGATGGTGTGTAACTTGAAGGAGAACTTGGAGGCCTGGGTGTTCCCATTTACTAGGTGAGGCAAGAGAAGCCATGGTGTTTTGGTGCGGTGCATCCGGTAGATTGTACGCAGTCGCAGCCCAGTGGTGGCAGAGGGAGGGAATATTATGAAGACGTGAGGATATAGGTGCGGAGGGTGTGTGGGGAAGGAGGAGACAGCAAAATTACAACCAATTTCATGGATTGCCATCCCTAATTGCCTCTGAACTGAGTGACTCTTTAAAAGTCAACCACATTGCTGCGGATCTGGAGTCACATGTAGACCAGAGCAGATATGGACGGCAGATTTCCTTCCCGAAAGGACATTCAGTGAAGCATTTAGTACACAATGGTTTCATGGTTATCATCACCGACATGGTGACACAGTGGTTAGCACTGCTGCCTCACAGCTTCAGGGATGTGGGTTCGATACCTTGCTTGGGTCACTGTCTGGGCTAAGTCTGCACGTTCTCCCTGTGTCTGCGTGGGTTTCTTCTGGGTGTTCCAGTTTCCTCCCACAGTTCAAAGATGTGCCTTGGCCATGCTAACTTAGTCCTTAGTGTCCTGGGGTGCGTAGGTTGGGGGTATTAGCGGGGTAAATAATGTGGAGTTATGGGGATAGGACCTGGGTGGATTGTTGTCGGTCCAATGGGCCAAATGGCCTCCTTCTGCACTGTAGGGATTCTATGATTAGACTTTGGATTCTAGATTTCTTATTGAATTGAGATCTGTTGTGGAGGGATTCAAACCTGGGTCCCCAGAGAATTACCCTCGGTTCCTGGATGACCAGTCATCTCTCCTGAATCAATGGGGCCCCACTGGAGTGAAACTGTCCGTCGGTAGCACTCTTGCCCCTGATTTGGGAAATTCTCGATTCAATTTCCAGGGACACAAAGCCTCGGCAGACTTTACAGGGCATTTTAGGAGATGTGTTTAACCCGGGCTCCAACTGAAAGCAAGAGATCCACGTTGAAGGAGAGCAGGAGAGATCTACCTGGCCTTAAGCTCTATACTTATTCCACAAGCAACATAATTAAAACAGTTCATTTGTTCATTAACACGTTGCTATTTGTGGAACATTTCTGTGTGAAAATTAGCTGCTGTGTTTTCTATATTACAGCTAAAGTATGAAATAAAGGGCGCTGGAATGTCCTGAGGGTCTGAAAAATGCTGGGTAAACGTAAATTATTTTTAGTTTTGGTTCTACTGTGAGCGGAGAGGCCTCGCTGGTTTAACGTGCCCTGCTAATGGGTTAGCTAATATTTTGAACCTTGGACTTCCTGCACTATTACATGGGCTTTGAAAATCTAGCTCAGAAACTGGTGAGTTTTTTTTCTCAGAGTTTACGCGCCTCTCTGGAGTTGTAAAGTGCTTGTTGGACTGCTACACCCTGCGGTGCTCTTAGGAAGTGAGTTCCAGGATTTGGTCCAGTGAAGGAATTGTAGAAACCCAACTGTGCAAAAGGAGGCCATTTGGCCCATCGAGTCTGCACCTACCACAATCCCACCCAGGCTGTATTCCCATTACGCCACATACTTATCCTGCGAATTCCCCTGTCATTAGGGTCAATTTAGCATGGCCAATCCACCTAACCTGCACACCTTTGGACTGTGGGAGGGAACCGGAGCACACGGAGGAAACCCACACAGACACAGGGAGAATGTGCATACTCCACACAGACACTGACCCGAAGCTGGAATTGAATCTGGGTCCCAGGTGCTGTGAGGCAGCAGTGCTAACCACTGTGACACCATGCCACACATGGCAATTTAGTTCCAAGTCAAGATGTGACTTCGAGGAGAAGGTGGTGGTGTTCCATATGCCTGCTGCCCTTGTCCTTCTGCGTGTTAGGAAGGTGCTGCCCAAAGAGCCTTGGCAAGTCGCTTCCGTACCTTGTTGATAACACTGCTGTCATGGTGCACCCCAGAACACCAGCCCCTGACTTGCTGTGCTAGCCACAGTGGCTAGACCTAGTTAATTTTCTGATCAATGGTGATGCCCAGGATGTTGATGGCGGTTGTTGAATGTCAGAAGGTGCCGATTAGATTCTCCTCGTTGGAAATGCAATTTTCTTGGAGCTTGTGTGGTGTGAATTGAATCAGTTTCCAACATCCTTGCAGGCAGTGCAATTCCAACTTGCTGTGTTAATTGTTTTTCCTCATGTTGCCATGGGTTCCTTTGGCGCACACATTTGGTTCACAACTCTTTTGCCAAGGGAAACCCTCGCAAAACCTTTCAAGATATTAAACAGCACTAGTAAATCAGCCCTTAGTCTTCTCTGCTCTGAGGAGATTACTTCCACCTTATCTGTGGTACCTTTTTTTTTAGCAAACCTCTCTGTATCCTCTCAAAGGCCTTGAAATTCTTCCAGCCTGAAGTGTGGTGCCCAGAATTGGTGACAGTACTCTAACTTGGGCCAAACCAGTGACTTATTGAGAAGATCAGGCAGGGATTTTGTGCCCATGGGTGTACAAGCCCACGGGAGTCTCGCCAGCAAGATGTCTGGGGTGGCGGGTGGGGGCTCGGGGTGGGGGGGTGGGGGGTGGTGGCGGGGTTGGGGGTGGGGGGGGGACAGCAATCTGGACGGCGGTGATTGAGAGGGGGGCTGCGTTTGTCTCCCAGTACATTGGGAGATCGGCAAAGCCCAATGGCCCCCCCCCCATCACTCTGCTGCCGGCCTCACCAGGGGGATTAGGCAATGCCCCCCACCCCCACCCACACCAATGTGAATCATCCTCTGTGTTCCATAGAGTGCCATAAATTCATTTCACTAAGCTCGCCCAGGACACGGGTGGGGAAACGTAATATTTTGGGGAAAACTGCATTGCATTGGCAACAAGTTTTTGAAAGAAAGAACCAGGCGAAGGGAATCCACTGAGGGGGAGAGAGACGTGCCCAGGCAGTGCCCCCACATTGCCTCCTGGCACGCTGGCACCTCCCGGGCGCAATGCAGAGGGGTAAGGGGGTGGTCCCCTTTGCGGAACTCCATGGCGGGGAGTTTCCCCATATCCACGGGATGGTTTCCCATGTCCGTGGGGCAGGATGGCAGTTTCGTTGTGTCCCTGAGGGTGCCCGTGGAGGTCGGAGAGGCTTGTGAGGGTGGGTGTAATGGTGTTGCCTGTTTGTGTGGGGGGGGGGGGGGGGGTGGGGATCTCTGTGTGCATGGGTTGTTGGGGGGGACTTTTTTTTTAGAGATCAAGATGCCCTTTAAAAAGACTGTTCTGAATCCTGGGAATTTGCTGATCCCGCCCTCCAGTGTGACAGCCTGGGCCACACTCCAGATATCTTTTGTGCTGGAGAGTGACATTTTCTCACCTGATCCAGCACTTAGGATAAAAAAGGAGAAAACTCCGCTGGCAATGTTTTCCCACTCCTGACTGTCAGCTCCTTCTATTCCTTGCAGCAGACAGTGTGACACGAGCTACTTTGGGTGACACGGTGGCACAGTGGTTGGCATTGCTGCCTCACAGCGCCTGGGGCCCTGGTTCGATTCCCAGCTTGGGTCACTGCCTGTGTGGAGTCTGCACATTCTCCCCATGTCTGCGTGGGTTTCCTCCAGCAGCTCTGATTTCCTCCCACATTCCAAAGATGTGTGGATTAGTTGGATTGGCGGGGCTAAATTTACCCTTAGTGTCAAAAGGATTAGCAGGGTAAATGTGTGGGATTACGGGGACAGGGCCTGGGTGGGATTGTGGTCAGTGCAGGCTCGATGGGCTAAATGGCCTCCTGTACTGTAGGGATTCTATGATACTCTTCCTGTGGGTCCATCTGGATGATCTTGTGAGGCTTTTACATTGATGGGCACAAGCACTGACGTGGACCCTTAACTCGGATTGCGTGGAAGCTAATTATGTGCATGATAATCCCTGGGAGATAGGCTCATGTTGCTAATGCACTGGGTGCAGTATAACTACGCCTCTGTGCAAATCCAAGGTTAAAAATTGGAAACCTTTTGAGCCAAACTCTGGGTGTCACTGGGGAACTTCCCGCATTTTACTCAAATCAACTTGCCTAGATTCACAACTCCCCATTACTGTTCAGCAGGAGCCAAGAATGAGCCTCGGGCCCGTCAACTGTGAATCAATCTCCGCACACTCTAACCTGAAACAACTAATTGTGGTATAATTGATCTCATTCCCACGGACAGCAGGACTACCATGGAAGGTGGCTGGGCCAGAGCCATTGGGAGTGGGTCCCCTCACAGCCTTTGAAACAAAAACTAGAAGCAGGAGGAGGCCATTTGGCCCTTCGAGCCTGTTCCGCCGTTCATTTTAATCATGGCTGATCATCAGATTCAATATCCTGATCCTGCCTTCCCCCCATATCCCTTTCACCCAGTGGCGGTGAGGGGTTTTTGTCCGCACCTTGTGGTCTATCCACTTTTCCTTGCTACATTCGCAGGCCATAGGAGCTTCTCCTTCATATTCCTCCCTACCCTCCCTTTCTGTGATTCTGCTGCAACCAATTCCACTTCCTTGCGACTTATCTTTTGTTCTCTTCCCATTACGTTGTCCCATCGTTATGTTTGTTCTTTAATCACTCCCGCACTCCAGGCTACTTTTCTTTGTCCCATCCCTTGTCCCTGCACGCACCCCCCCCCCACACTTTCCTCGTGCATTGTACCAAGTGTTAATTGCCATGCAATTCTGTGCTTGCTGATTTCCATTGGCTACCAGTCTGCTGGAGCATCAGTTGTAGAATTCTCATCTATGTTGCTAAAGCTCTCCGTGACTTCACTCCTCACTATCCCTGTAACATCCTGAAGCCCTACAACTCTGTGTTCCTCCAATGTTACCCTCTTGTGCCAATTTCCCTCGCACCCATTTGTGGCTGCCTGGTTGCGAGGCTCTGGAACTCCCTCCATAAACACCTCCACTTCTCGAATTACCCTTCCTCCTTCTGAAAATTCCTTAAATGCTGCATCTTTAACAATGGGACTCAGGGGAGACAATAACGTCGTTGTGTTATCGCTACACCATTAATTCAAGAACTCAGCTAATGTCCTGGGGACCCAGGTTCGAATCCCGCCACGGCATATGGTTGAATTTGAATTTAAATTCAATAAAAAAAATCTGGAATTTACATTCTACTCATAACCATGAAACCATTGTCAGAAAAACCCATTTGGTTCACCAACGTACTTTAGGGAAGGAAATCTGCAGTCCTTACCTGGTCTGGCCGACATGTGACTCCAGGGCCACAGCAATGTAGTTGACTCTCAATTGCCCTCCAAGGGCAACTAGGGATGGGCAATAAATGCTCGCCAGTAAACGACACACATGTCCCATGATGAGTAACAAAAAAGGCTTTTTGTAACCTGCCCTAATATCCCCTCTTTGGCTCCATGTCAAGTTTTTATTTAAGCATGGATTCATAGTGATCACAGTGGCACTGTGGTTAGCACTGCTGCCTCACAGTGCTAGGGACCCAGGTTCGATTCCCAGATCGGGTCACGTCTATGTGGAGTCTGCACATTCTCCCCATGTCTGCATGGGTTTCTTCCCACAGTCCAAAGATGTGTGGGTTAGGTGGATTGGCTATGCTAAATTGCCCCTTCGTGTCCAAAGATGTGTAGGTTAGATGGATTGGCCATGTTAAATTGCCCTTAGTGTCCAAAGATGTGTGGGTTAGGTGGATTGGCCATGCTAAATTGCCCCTTCGTGTCCAAAGATGTGTAGGTTAGATGGATTGGCCATGTTAAATTGCCCTTAGTGTCCAAAGATGTGTGGGTTAGGTGGATTGGCCATGCTAATTTGCCCCTTCGTGTCCAAAGATGTGTAGGTTAGATGGATTGGCCATGTTAAATTGCCCTTAGTGTCCAAAGATGTGTGGGTTAGGTGGATTGACCGTGCTAAATTGCCCTTAGTGTCCTAAAATGTGTAGTTCAGGGGGATTGGCAGGGTAGATATGTGGGGTCGCGGGGATAGGGCCTGGGTGGGATTATAATCGGTGCAGGCTGGATGGGCCAAATTGAATCCTTCTGCACTATCGGGATTCTATGATAATGTTCCTGCGAGGCATTTTGGAAACGTTTATGATACTGAAGCTACAACGTGTTAATGTACTGGTTTAAAAATTGTTTTCCACCTTCTTCCAATCCTGATGAAGGATGTTGGGCCTAAAGCGTTCTCCCTGTTTCCCTCTCCACAGTCGCTGCCAGACCCCCCCAGCGTTCCCTGACATTTTATTTCTGATTTTCAGCGCCGAGTGTGTTTTTTTTTTAACACTGTTGTATAATTAATCTCTTCCATTAGAGAGAAGGCTTCAGACACCTGATGCTTCCAAATGGAGAGTGTTGATTTTCTCTGATCTCTGCGACAGCTCGGTGGAGTGCTTTTGTGACTTCTATGCCAACACAACCTCTAGCGGATTGATCGGGGAGCCTCAGTCGCACTTACACGAATTAGGCCAGGCTTTGATGCCTCGGCCGCTGATTTCAAGCTGCTGTCGCCCTCCTCATTTCGCAACAGATGAAAAGATAATTTGAAGAAACTCAAATTTGCATATCGTAATCAGAGTGAGACGCATACAGGAAAAAGAATGCTTCCTTTGTAATTGGATTCCCTGTAGCTGCACTGAAAAGCAGAAGGGACAAAACAATTAAGGCATAAAGTAATTATTTTGACCGATGGTGAGGTAGAAAATGAAGTTCTCCTGCGTTCTAAAAACAGTGTAATTCTGAGGGGAATGCACAAGCAGCTCTTAAAGATGTGTTGCTGAGCACTGGTTGCTGTGATGCTGCCGAGACAGATATTGATCTTTTTTTATACGCTTAAGTGACTTCAGGAATGACTGGGAATGATTTCATTGCATTAAAAATCCAATGCTCTTACACTGAACTCCTCTCATCGCCCTTTTAATAATGGCGTTAATCCCTTCACTGTGGCAGGATGCATCTGTTAGCCTTAAGTTATCATGTGGTCATTGTTAGCTGTGGCTCGGTGGACAACAGCTCCTGTTTCTGAGTCAGGGAGGTCATACAATCACAGAAACTCGAAGCAGGAGTAGGCCATTTGGCCCTTCGAGCCTGCGCTGCCATTCACTATGATAATGGCTGATTGTCAAATTCAATATCCTGGTCCCCCCCCGTCCCCCCTTGACCACTTTCACCTCATATACCTAATTCCATTTTGAATTCACACAATGTTTTAACCTCAACTACACTCTGTGGCAGTAAATTCCACACATTCATCACTCTCTAGATGAAGAAATTTCTCCTCACCTCAGTTCTAAAAGCTTCACCCTTTATCCTCAAACTACGATCCCCAAACTACGACATCGGTTCTGCCCCAACTCTACAAAAAAGCACCCTATTCAGGCCCTCCACTCCATCCTATCCCTGTAACTCCATATGTTTACCATGGCTAACCCACCTAACCTGCACATCTTCAAGGGGCAATTTAGCACGGACACCAAGGAGTAATTTAGAATGGTTTACTCACCTAACCCACACCTCTTGGAACACTGCGGGGCAATTTAACATGGCCGATCAAACTAAGCCACGTATCTTTCGACTGTGGAAGGAAACCGGAGCATCCAGATGAATCCCATGCAGGCACGGGCAGACCGTGCATGCAGACAGTCCATACAGACAGTCACCTGAGGCCGGAATCCGGGTCCCTGGCATTGTGAGGCAGCAGTGCTAACCACTGTGTCACTGCGCCACCAAAGCAAACCTCAAACTGGATGTTTCTGCACTTCCAACCTCCACGTTGGGAGTTACTCAACCCTGAAGTGAACTTGTCATTTCCTACAGGTCGTATGTCAGGTCAAGGCTGCAGCTCCATTTCCCTTGGTCGCAGATCAGGTCAAGGCTGTACCTTCATTTCAACTGGTTACGCACCCTTACAGTACGAAAGTGTTTAAAGAAACCGCTAACAATATAGAGAGTGAAGGACCAATTTTTGACTCATCTTTGTTCAATATTCCTTTTGAAATTAATCTCTGTGCTTTATCTGCCCTTTTTAATGGTCTTATCAACTTGTGTGGCTATATTTTATGATTTCTGCACCTGTATGACCAGGACATTGTTTCACCTTACCCCATTTAGTTCTTTACCTTGCAAGGAATAAGTGATCTCCTTTTGCCCGTACTTCAATCACCTCACACTTTGCTGCATTGAATTTAGTTCAATATATATCTGTCTATTTTGTTAGCGTGTTTATGAGTTTCTGTATTTAAACAACTTTCACATTATTAGTTTCCCTGCAATATTCATCATCTGCAAATTTCAGCACCTTTGTCGTGGTATATGCCTCAGAGACACACAGAACTGACACGCCAGCTTCTATGTCAAAACAGGGACTTTATTTACAGTGCATTAAAAATATCAGCCCTCATGCCTCCAGCTGCTTGCCGACAGTTTTAGAACATAAGAACATAAGAACATAAGAAATAGGAGCAGGAGTAGGCCATCTGGCCCTTCGAGCCTGCCCCGCCATTCAATAAGATCATGGCTGATCTGTCGTGGCTCAGTTCCACTTTCCCGCCCTCTCCCCATAACCCTTAATCCCCTCGCTTATCAAAAACCCATCAACCCGCGTCTTAAAAATATTTAGCGAGGCAGCCTCCACCACTTCAACAGGCTGAGAATTCCAGAGATTCACCACCCTTTGCACTATACCCAGGCTAAATTAATCACACAGCGGACAGACATGCATAATCAAAAACCTACCAATCGAACACGCTAACCATACCTACACTTTCAGAGTCCAAATCTTTGATGCTTATGGTGAGCAACAGTGGTCCCAGCACAGCCTGCTGGACACTCTTTCCAACCTTCTGCCAGTCTGAGAAATTTCCCTTCTCTCCTACCCTCTGTTTTCTGTTTTGCAGCCATTTTTTTCAATCCATTCTGACACCGGACTCCACATTCTCTGAGTATTCCAGTATAAAATTCATAAAATCCCCACTGTGGAGAAAAAGGCCATTTGACCCATTGAGTCTGCACTGACTCTTGACAAAGGATCTTACCCAGGCCCTCGTCTCGGGTCCACGTATTTACCCTAATAATCCCCCTAACATATACATCTTGGGATATGATGTGGAGATGCCAGCGTCGGACTGGGTTGGACACAGTTAGAAGTCTCACAACAGGTTCATTTGGAATCACAAGCTTTGGAAGCTCCTTCATCAGGTGAGTCATGGAACACTAAGGCGCAATTTAACATGGCCAATCCACCTGATCCGCACATATTTGGAACCTGGGAGGAAACTGGAACAGCCGGAGGAAACCCACACAGCAACAGGAGAACGTGCAAACTCCGCACAGACAGTGACCAAAAGCCAGAATTAAGCCCAGGCACTGTGAAGTGGCAGTACTAACCACTGTGCCACTGTGCCGCCAGTAGCTCAGTGTTGTCCAGATTCTCTGGAGAAGGTTGAACTGTGGGACTTTATACCCACATGGTGGTTACTGATGTTTACTGCCACCAGGATTTGCACCATCCAGAGTGGAATGTGTTCTAGTCGGGATTATGGGATTTCAGACAAGTGTGAGGGTTTTTCTGAGGTTCTGTGTCAGTGGTAGTATCTCCTTAGTTGCCAGTGGGCAATGTTCTTTGAGAAGGATGTTTTACCCGCAGATACCAGAAGGATGTGGAGCCTTTGGAGAGAGTGCAAAAATGGTTTACCAGGATGTTGCCTGGGTATTTAGGATATTATCTATCAGGAAAGAGTGAACAAATTGGGATTGTTCTCCTTGGTAAGATGGGGGCTGACGGGTGACCTGATAGAAGTTTACAAAATTATGAAGGGTATGGATAGAATGAACAGTTAGAAGCTTTTTCCCAGGGCAGAAATGACAATTACGAGGAGGCACAAGTTCAAAGTAAGGGGGGGACAGTTCACTGGAGATGTGCGGGGTAAGTTTTTTACACAGTGGGTGGCGGGGGCCTGGAATGCACTGCCAGGTGAGGTGATTGAGGCAGACACATTAGCGATATTTAAGACTTATCTGGATAGACACATGAACAGATGAGGAATAGAGGGATATAAGCGGTTAGTCTAAATAGGACAATGTGATCAGCGCACGCTTGGTGGGCCGAAGGAGCTGTTCCTGTGCTGTACTGTTCTTTGTTCTTTGTTTGTTTGTTTCAACCTGTGCCAGCACAGGAATGTGTCGGTCTCAATGCCTCAGAAAGAATCCACATGACTTTCTGGAGGTGGTTATTATTATATATTTAAAAGGGTTGCAGGTTGCTATAAGAGCTGATCACATGATTTGACAGTGATGTCATTAGAGTGTTGCAGAGATTGCTGTTTTACTCTCAGTTTGTACTCTGTGCAGTGCAAAGAACATCTCTTTCAATAAAACCTGTTGTCATTTCTGTATGCAAGCCAAATTCTTTTCTTTTCATTAAAACCTACAACCTCTAATTTAGTTAGAACATTACAGGCGTCATCCACGGCAAGCCCTGAGCCAGGTTGAGTCGCAGTACCCTGCTGTTGGATAGACCAGGGTAAGTGGAGCAAGTTATGGTACGTTGGCTCTTGCTGCCCCAAGATGATACCTGACAATTTCCATATGAGATTCACTCGTACTCTGACCTTGGCTCAGTTGCCTAAGCAACCCTGGGACATTGGTGTCGCTGGTTGGGCCAGTTTTTATTACCTATCCTGAGTTGCCCAAGGGCACTTGAGAGTTAACTGCATTGCTGTAGCTCTGGCCAGACTAATTAAATTAGCAGATTTCCTTCCTCAAAAGAACAGGAGTGATCCAGGTGGATTTTTCTGACAATTGACAATGGTTTCTTGGTCATCAATAGATTCTTAATCCAGACATTTTTATAGAATTCAAATTCCACCAGCTGCCATGGCAGGATTTGAACCCAGGTCTGCAGTACATTGGCTGACTTTCCTGGATTAATAGTCTCATGATAATACCACTCGGCCATCGTCTTTCTGTTTAACCAGCAACGGGCTCCCAGAGGAATCAGTTCTCACAGCAGCTCTCCTAAACATACATATCAGTGACCTCCTTCCCACAAAGTCACTGATCTTTGTGTACGCTGACAACTCAGTCCTGACTTTACTGACTGAAGGCCTTCAGACAGTGAGAGCATAGTTTGTTGCCATTTGTACTCAAGGAAACATTATTCAGTGCAGCGGACAGAGGGAGGTGAGCAAACGAACTGCGCTTCAGTGAGGAAAGATATCAAACAAGAATCAGTGTCACAATGAAATCCAGTCTACAACAGAGCAAAAAGATCATGTACTTGTTATTTTTGTGGAATGTAGGTCACATGCAGCAGTGTGTTACGAAAAGGGATATATCCACCTCAGCAATGAATTCAAAATTATTCGCAAAAAGAAACATTTTTATTTTCCCTCTCCACGTATTGCGCTGGTTTGTCGGGGAATTACAGGCAACAGCAGTTTGTTGCATTGATACATCTCAAATTATTTACGAGACATGGAGGCACCCAATGCATAAGTGGGAAAATGCATCCAAAGTGAGAATAGTGTTGGAGCCCCAGAGTGTGAAGTCTCCAGAGATTGTTTCACAATTCGAGTAAGTTGTCAGTTTCCGCACCAGGAAAGCATAATGAACGCGATGGGCTGATCAGAATTCAAGTTCCCAAGATTATGGAAATGCAGTCACACTGTTAGTCTCCATAAGTTGTCATTCTGCATGTTCCAATTCCTCTTTGTCCCTTCCACAGCCTCCCCAACTTTCTACAATTCCAATCTGTAGACCGAGTCGACATGTGATGTCATTACAAGTGGCACGGTGGCACAGTGGTTAGCACTGCTGCCTCAGAATGCCAGGGACCTGGGTTCAATACCCGACTTGGGTCACTGTCTGTGCGGAGTCTGCACGTTCTCCTCGTGTGTGGATTTCCACCGGGTGCTCAGGTTTCCACCCGCAGTCCGTGATGGTTAGGTGCATTCTCCCTCAGTGTACCTGAACAGATGCTGGAATATGGCAACTTGGGGATTTCAATCCCCAGTCCAAAGATGTGCGGGTTAGGTTGATTGGTCGTGCTAAAATTGCCCCTTAGTGTCCTGGGATGTGTAGGTTAGAGGGATCACTAGGAAAATGGGGGGTAGGGCCTGGGTGGGATTATGGTTGGTGCAGACTCGATGGGCCAAAGGACCTGTTTCTGCATTGTAGGGTTCTATGTTCTTAACAGTAACTTCATTGCAGTGTTAATGTAAGACTACTTGTCACTCTAATAAATAAACTTTACACTTCTCATGAGAGCACATCGCAAATTCACCAATCAGCTGGAGGGGGATAAACTCCTCATTGGAGCTACTTTCAGATGGAGTGCTAGTCATGGTTGCAATCAACTTTCTGTTCCTGAGTTATAACTGGGAGCTAAGAAAGGCTCAGGTCCACATCTGGTCTCATTTAACTTATTCATTCACGGGACATGGACGTCACTGGCTGGCCAGCATTCATTGCCCTTTCCTAGTTGCCCGAGGGCAGTTGAGAATCATCCACATTGCTGCGGCTCTGGAGTCACATGTAGGTCAGACCAGGTAAGGGTGGCAGATTTCCTTCCCGAAAGGACATTGGTGAATCAGATGTGTTTTTACAGCAATCGGCAATGATTTCATGGACATGGTAGATCCTTAATAACTTACCACAGCTTTCACCAGAGTATAGATTCTTCCAGCCATTACTGGAGGTTAGGTAGCCGACTCTACAGCAAAATCATTTGTTCTCAGTCTGACTCTGCCTCAAAACCTGTGCAGCTAGAGAAATGAGGGGGGGAAAGGGCTGTGAGAGGGCAGAAATATGGGGCGAGGAGATAGTGAGAAGAGGAAAGAGATTGATCTGAGGTGTAGAGAGGAGAGGGGAAGAAGGAGAAAGAGAAGAGAAGTAAAAAGGAGGTAGAGAGAAAGAAAAGAGGGAAGAGTGAAAGATAACAGGAGCAGAGAAAGAATCTGTTAGAGATTTTACAACTCCAAGGGATTAGATTTAATGGATAGAAAATCACATTGAGCTCAACATATCCCACAATTTGCCATCATTGAAACTGATCACAGCAGCTTGAGCGCATCATTCAGACTAACATTTCTGGTATATTACTGAGGGTGTGCTGCATTGTCAGAGATCCTGTCTTTCAGTGAACTGAGGTTCCTGCCTGCTGTGCAAGGCAGATATTAAAGATCCTATAACACTATTTTAAAAAAGAGAGAAGCAGTTCTTAAGTTTTAAGTTTATTTATTATTGTCACATGTAGGCTTACATTAATAATGCAATGAAGTTACTGTGAAAATCCCCTAGTTGCCATATTCTGGTGTCTGTTCGGCTACACTGAGGGAGAATTTTGCATGGCCAATGCACCAAACCAGGGCATCTTTCAGACTTCTTCCCCTTCTCCCAGTGTCTTGGCCAAGATTTATCCTTCAGCCCAAATAATGAGTAAATTAGCAGCTGTGATTCCAACATTGAGAACACTTCAAAAATACATTGATCACAAAGTGCTTTGAGGCATCAAAAGGTTGTGAAGGTTGCTATGGAAATGAAAGTCTTTTTTTTCCCCTTTTCTAACAGTAAAAACATCATGCCAGATGTTCTGACCACCCTTATATAATTTCTGATGTGTGAACCGATTGTCCACACCTCCGTGCTGGGACTGCTAATTTGTGTAACATTTACTCCCAGGACCCGCCAGAACATCCCAACTGTGCCCAGGTTGAGGTGATAGTGGATGCCTTGGTGGTTATTTTCCAGATGTCTCTGGATTCCGGGGAAGTGACGGAAGATTGGAAAACGGCTAATGTTACGCCGTTGTTTAAGAAGGGTGCCAGGCAAAAGGCAGGGAATTATAGGCCGGTTAGTTTAACTTCTGTGGTAGGTAAAATGTTAGAATCTGTCATTAAGGAGGAAATTGCGAGGCATCTTGAAGGCAATTGCTTGATAGAGCGGACGCAGCAGGTTTCATTAAAGGGAAGTCGTGTCTGACAAATTTACTGGAGTTCTATGAGGATGTGTCTAGGGCGGTGGATAGAGGAGAGCCGGTGGATGTGGTCTTTCTGGATTTTCAGAAGGCGTTTGACAAAGTACCTCACAAGAGGTTATTGCAGAAGGTCGAGGGACATGGAGTTGGGGGTAGGGTGTTAGCGTGGATAGAGGATTGGTTGTCAAATAGGAGGCAGAGAGTGGGGGTCAACGGGTGCTATTCGGATTGGCGGATGGTGAGTAGTGGAGTGCCCCAGGGGTCGGTGCTGGGGCCCCAGCTTTTTACCATTTATATAGATGATCTGGAGGAGGGAACCGAGTGTAGGGTGTCGAAATTTGCTGATGACACCAAGATTGGGGGAACGGCAAATTGTGCGGAGGGTGTGGAGAGTCTGCAGAAGGATCTAGATAGGCTGGGCGAATGGGCCAGGAAATGGCAAATGGAATTTAATGTTGGCAAGTGTGAGGTGGTCCACTTTGGTAGGAAGAATGGTAGGAAGGACTATTACTTACGGGGCGAAAAACTGCAGCAGGTGACGGTGCAGAGGGACCTCGGGGTCCTTGTGCATGAGTCGCAAAAACCCAGCTTGCAGGTGCAGCAGGTGGTCAGGAAGGCGAATGGGATGCTGGCCTTCATAGCGAGGGGGATTGAATATAAAAGTAGGGAGGTCTTGCTGCAGCTGTATAGGGCATTGGTGAGGCCGCAGCTGGAGTACTGTGTGCAGTTTTGGGCGCCGCACCTGCGCAAAGATATTTTGGCCTTGGAGGGAGTGCAGAGGAGGTTTACTAGGCTGATACCGGAGTTGAGGGGGTTGAGCTATGAGGAGAGGCTGAATAAACTAGGCTTGTACTCGTTAGAGTTTAGAAGAATGAGGGGAGATCTCATTGAGACGTATAAGATGATGAATGGGATGGATAGGATAGAGGTGGAGAGACTCTTCCCGCTCAAAAAAGACAGTAGGACTAGGGGGCACAGCCTCAAGATAAAGGGGGAGCAGTTTAGAACAGAGTTGAGGAGGAACTTCTTCACTCAAAGGGTGGTGAATCTCTGGAATTCTCTGCCCGTTGAAGTGGTGGAGGCTGCCTCGCTAAATATTTTTAAGACGCGGGTTGATGGGTTTTTGATAAGAGAGGGGATTAAGGGTTAGGGGGAGAGGGCGGGAAAGTGGAACTGAGCCACGACAGATCAGCCATGATCTTATTGAATGGCGGGGCAGGCTCGAAGGGCTAGATGGCCTACTCCTGCTCCTATTTCTTATGTTCTTATGTTCACAGGCAATGGGCTGGGGAATAATTGAGATCATACAGTGAATTTTGAAAGAAAGGTGGTGCATAACTAACATAGAAACAAGAGGCAGAGGGAGGCAACTCGGCTCTTCAAGCCTGCTCCTCCTTTCATTATGATCATGGCTGATCATCAAATTCAATATCCTGATTCCACCCTTAAGAACATAAGAAATAGGAGCAGGAGTAGGCCATCTAGTCCTTCGAGCCTGCCCCGCCATTCAATAAGATCATGGCTGATCTGAAGTGGATCAGTTCCACTTACCCGCCTGCTCCCCATGACCCTTAATTCCCTTGTCTATCAGAAACCTATCTACCCGTGACTTAAACATATTCAATGAGGTATCCTCCACCACTTCAATGGGCAGAGAATTCCAGAGATTCACTACCCCCTGAGAGAAGAAGTTCCTCTTCAACTCCGTTCTAAACTGCACCATCCCTTATTTTGAGGCTGTACGATCAAGTTCTGGTTTCCTTTCTAAGCGGGAAGAATCTCTCTACCTCTACCCTATCTAGCCCATTCATTATCTTGTAAGTCTCTATAAGATCCCCCCTCAGCCTTCTAAACTCCAACGAGTACAGGCCCAATCTACTCAATCTCTCATCATAAGCTAACCCCATCATCTCCGGCATCAACCTGGTGAACCTTCTCTGTACTCCCTCCAAGGCCAATATATCCTTTCGCAAATAAGGGGACCAAAATTGCACACATTGCATGTCCCTTGATCCCTTTAGCCCCAAGAGTTGTATCTAATTTCTTCTTGAAATCGCACAACATTTCGGCCTTGGCTATGTTCTGTGGTAGTGAATTTCACACATTCACCGCTCTCTGGGTGAAGAGCTTTCTTATTCACCTCAGTTCTAAAAGGTTTACCCCTTTTTCTCAAATCAGGTCAGATAGTGCCCATAGTTTTGATGCTATAGGTGCCAAGGATATGCTCCTTGTGGGCACACGCTTCTGATAAGCAATGCTCCAGATGACATTTTGGTTTCGTCATTAGTGTGCCCATTGCAAAGCAGCACATGCGGAGAAGGCAGAACATGATGCCAGTCAACGGGTAATGTGGATTTCACTCTGGGGGTGCCAGTTCCAACCTCAATGCTTCAGACAAAATAGAAACATAGAATCATAGAAACTAGAAGCAGGTGTAGGCCATTCGCCCCTTCGAGCCTGCTTCCCCAATCATCTTGATCATGGCTGATCATCGAATTCAATATCATGATCCCCCCTTCCCCCCATATCCCTTGCTTCCTTTAGCCCCAAGTGATATATCTAATTTCTTCTTGAAATCACACAATGTTTTGGCCTCAACAACATTCTGTGGTAGTAAATTCTATACATTTGCCACTCTCTGGATAAAGAAATTTCTCCTCACTTCAGTTCTAAAAGGTTTACCCCTTACCCTCAAACTGTGACTCCTAGTTCGGGTTCTCCCACCATTGGGAATGTTTCTGAATCTATCCATTAACCCTTTTAGAATTTTCTAAGTTTCTATGAGATTCCCTCTCACTCTTCTAAACTCTAATGAATATAATCCTAAAATGCCATCTCTGAACATCATGTGGCAGTGGAACATATGTTCAGAAAAAGTAAGGACTCCCAGCAGTACAATCTCATCACCACTTTCTGATTAAATGTCGTTGAAAAGTGAGATTTTTAGTCGAAGGTTTTCATCTGGCACTCATCAGAACCGGCACAAGAATGCAAAATTGCAAATGATCACTGCTGAAAGAAAGAGGCCTGATTGGTTGGCATGTCAAGTCTGATTGGTGTTGCCATGGAGAAAGCAACGGGGAACTTTCTTCTCCCCAAAATCCTAAGTACTTCATAAAAGGCAGCAAGGGTTGAACAAGTACCTTTTGTTTGTAGAGAATGCGTCCCTGCAGCTGAATGCATGATCAACTGCAACTTGGCATCTTGCATTTGCCCTGATGAGTGCAAAATGAAAAGATTTAGCAATATATTTCCCTTTCTGAAACTTTCAGGTTAGTTGAAGATTGATTTCTACTCGCTGTTGTTAAGTTAGTGAGCTTCATAATGCCATCTAAAATGGGTGAAATCTGTGGAGCTGGTGTGGCACATGGTGAAGGCCTTGGCTTGCACTTAAAGGGTTCTGCTTTTAGTCATGGTGCTCTGGCTTTTAACGCCAGTCCCACCCCCACGCCCCCTTCCCGCCCCCCCGCCTGCAACACGATAGGGTGAATGAGCAGAGGTGATGCAGAGAAAATGTTTTCAAAGAGGGATGAGCAGGGGTGAGAGAAGGGCTCTCAAACAAAGGCCTCAGCCACCTAGAGTCTTCAGAAGCAATTCTCCTCATTGTACTGAAGTGAGGAAGAGAGCATGAGCCATTTCCTTCTCACATAGCGGGTGCTCACTTACATTCACCATCTCTCAATGTATGGTCGGCACAGTAGCGCAGTATTTAGCACTGCTGCCTCACAGTGCTAGGGACCAGTGTTCGATTCCCACTTTGGGTCACTGTTTGAGTTGGGTCTGCACAATCTCCCTGTGTCTGCCTGGGTTTTCTCCAGCTGCTCCGGTTTCCTCCCACAGTCCGAAAGATGTGCTGGTTAGGTGCATTGGCCATGCTAAATTCTCCCTCAGTGTACCCAAACAAGCGCCGGATGTAGCAACTAGGTGATTTTCACAATAACTTCATTGCAGTGTTAATGTAAGCCTACTTGTGACAGCTATAAATAAACTTTAAAAACATTTTGGGGACAGACCTACAGACTCACAGAAGGACTAGAATGGCATTGTCAGGACTGTAGAGGTGGCAATAGTCATTGTATCCCCTGATCCACTGTGAATAGTGAGGTGGAGGGAAATAAAAGTCTGTTGCTCTTGTCACATATAAAGAGTGTTGTTGGCTTCCAGAGAGGGGGAGTAAATATGGGAAAATATAAAAGAAGTACCCTTATATGCCAGTGTGTATTTTTTCAATCCTATTGCATATAAGTTGCATTTTAATAGTTTCAGCCTTGACATACACTCGAATTGATCTGAATCATAGCTGAAGGATATGAAAAAACTCAGTCAAGCATGAGTCAGTAATAGCTTTAACCAGCACGGCTCTTTCTAAGTTTCACAAATTAGTTGGTGAGCTGTGTTGTTCATACATTGAGAAAAGCACGGTGTAAAGCCAAGTAATGAGAAAAAAAAGGTCTTGCATTGGTGTATTCACGATTTCAGATTAATTCCAAAGTGCTTTACTGCCAATGGAGACAAGGCAGACAATATTTGCACAGCAAGATCCCACAAATGGCAATGTGATCATGGTAAGAAGTCTCACAACACCAGGTTAAAGGCCAACAGGTTTATTTGATAGTAAACACCACAAACTTTCAGAAAGCTGTTCCTTCATCAGGGACGAAGGAACAGCGTTCCGAAAGCTTGTGGCGTTTACTATCAAATAAACCTCTTGGACTTTAACCTGCTGTTGTGAGACTTCTTACTGTGTTTACCCCAGTCCAACACTGGTATCTCCACACAATGTGATCATGACAATTTAATCAATTTATGTGGCATGTTTTGGCCAGATGACCAGGGATAACTTCACTGCTGTTCTTTGAATAGTGCCATGCAACCTTTTACATTCAAACAAGAAGGTAGATGCTGATTTTTTGGAGCTGTACTCATCCATAGACAGTCTGTGTCCAAATGCAGCAACACTTGGACAACACTGAGACTTGGGTTACATTCATAGAATACCTACAGTGCAGAAAGAGGCCATTTGGCCCATCAAGCCTGCACTGACCACAATCCCACCTAGGCTCTATCCCCATAGTGTGGATGAACAGAGGGATCTAGGTGTGTGTGTACATAGATCCCTGAAAGTTGGGAATCAAGTAGATAAGGTTGTTAAGAAGGCGTACGGTGTCTTGGCGTTTATTGGTAGGGGGATTGAATTTAGGAGTCGCAGTGTAATGTTGCAACTGTACACTACTCTAGTGCGGCCGCACTTGGAGTACTGTGTGCAGTTCTGGTCCCCGCATTACAAGAAGGATGTGGAGGCGTTGGAGAGGGTGCAGAGGAGGTTTACTAGGATGTTGCCTGGTATGGTGGGGAGGTCCTATGAGGAGAGACTGAGGGATTTAGGGTTGTTTTCGTTGGAAAGAAGGCGGCTAAGAGGGGATCTTATTGAAACATATAAGATGATTAGAGGTTTAGATAGGGTGGATAGTGATAGCCTTTTTCCTCGGATGGAGAAAGCTAGCACGAGGGGGCATGGCTTTAAATTAAGGGGGGGTAGCTACAGGACGGATGTCAGGGGTAGGTTCTTTACCCAGCGGGTGGTGAGGGATTGGAATGCCCTGCCTGCTGCAGTTGTAAATGCGTCTAGTTTGGGGGCGTTTAAGAGATCTCTGGATAGGTTTATGGACGAAAAGGGATTGGTATAGGCTAGTGGGTCATTGTTTTTGTAACTGGTCGGCGCAACATCGTGGGCCGAAGGGCCTGTTCTGCGCTGTAATGTTCTATGTTCTATGTTCTATGTTCTATAGCCCCATACATTTACCCTAGATGGTCTCCCTGACACTAAGGGGCAATTTAACATGGCCAATGCACCTAACCTCCACATTTTTGGGCTGTGGGAGGAAACCAGAGTGCCTGGGGGAAATCCACACAGACACGGGGAGAATGTGCAAACTCTGCACAGACAGTGACAAAAGCTGGGAATTGAACCCAGGTCCCTGACGCTGTGAGGCAGCAGTGCTAACTACTGTGCCATCATGTTGCCCTTACAAGTGCATGCACTGATCGTCTCCAACAAGATCAAATCTAATCATCGTTCCTTGACATTCAATTACATTATCATCACTGAATCCCCCATTATCCATATCTTGGAGGTTACCACTGATCAGAAACAGTACTGAATAGCCATATGGACACTGTGGCTACCAGATCAGGTCAGAGGCTGGGAACTCTGTGGTGAGTAACTCACCCCCTGGCTCCCCGAAGCCTATTCACCATCTACAAGGCACAGGTCAGGAGTTTGATAGAATATTTCCCTCTTATTGGATGAGTACAGCTCCAACAACACCATCCAGGACAAAGCAGCCTGCTTGATTAGCACCCCATCCACCATCTTAAACATTAACTCCCTCCAGCACCAGTACACAGTGGCAGTAGTGTGTACCAGTAGGATAACAAAATCCACACTGCCCTCAACGACCAGAGAGATAGAGGTGAAGATGAAATGGAAGGAACATGTGTACCACAGATATTAAGTTGAAAATAAAATGAAGAATCAAACTGAATATCAAAAGATCAGAGGGGAAGTTAAAAAAAAGCAAGCAAAGCAAGCAGAGAGCATGAAAAGAGACTGGCAGCTGACATAAAAAGGAATTCCAATGCCTTATAATAGCATATAAATAATAATAGAATGATAAAACCAAGGGTAGGGTCAATTACCAACAAACAAATGGACTTACACATGAAGGCAGGAGAAATAATGGAAGTATTAAATGAATATTTTGCATCTTCCTTTTGCAGAGCAAGAGGATGTAACCCAAACTAGGATGAGAGACGCGGTAACTGGCACATTAAAAAATTCACATTTGAGGGGGAGGAGGTGTTAGAAAGGTTATCTTTACTTAGAATTGGTAAGGTACCAGGACCAGATGAGAGGCAGTCAAGGCTACCCCGAAGTGAGAGTGAAAATTGCAAAGGTCTTAGTGATAAGCTTTTAATCTTCCTTGGACACATGGATAGTGTCAGTGGACCGGATTTTCAAAAAGGGGTGTAAGGATAAAGCTGGCAAGTACAGAAAAGTCAGTTTGATTTCAGTGGTAGGAAAACTTCTGGAAGCTGTGGTTTGGAACAAAGTCAATACTCACCTCGACAAGTGCAGGATAATTAAAGAAAACCAGAATAGATTCCTAAAGGGAAAATCATATTTAACTAACTTGCTGGAGTTTTTTGAGGAGATAACAGAGAAGTTTGATAAAGGAAACACAGTTTATGTGGAGCATAAGGATTTTCAAAGGGCATTTGGTGCAGTGCCATTTAACAGACTTACAAACAAAATTCTAGCCCATGGAATAAATGTGGATGGAGGCACTTAGTAAGAAACTGGCTGAGTGACAGGAAACAGAGGCTTGGTTGAGAGTTGGATTTAAAAACAGGGAGGCTATGTTGCAGCTGTATAAGGTGCTGGTGAGATCACACCAGTAGGACCGTATACTGTTTTGGTCTCCTTACTTGAGAAAGGATACAGTAGCACTGGAGGGGCACAGTGGAGATTCACTAGGTTAATTCCAGAGTTGAGAGGGTTGATTTATAAGGAAAGACTGAGTAGACTGGAACTATATTCAATGAAATTTAGAAGAATGAAGGGAGATCTTATAGAAACATATAAGATTATGAAGGGAAAAGATAAGATAGAATCAGGAGGGTTGTTTCCACTGGCAGGTGAAACTAGAACTAAGTGTCTTAGCCTCAAATTAAAGGGGAGCAGAATTAGAACTGAGTGGTGGAGGAACTTCTTCACCCAAAAGGTTGTGAATCTGTGGAATTCTCTGCCTGTGAAGCAGTTGAGGCTACTTCTTTCTTGAGGTAGAAATAGATAGATTTTTGAACAATAAAGGAATTAAGGGTTATGGTGAGCGGGCGGGTGAGTGGAGCTGAGTTCATAAAAAGATCAGCCATGCTCTTATTGAATGGCGGAACAGGCTCAGTGGGCCCGATGGCCTACTCCTGTTCCTGGTTCTTGTGTTCTGATGAGATATATGGTTCTTTTTCAGAATGGAGGAGGGTTTGTACTGATATTCCACAGGGGTCAGTGTTGGGACCTTACTCTTCCTGATAAATATTAATGGCCTAGACTCTTGTGCAGAGGACACGATTTCAAATTTTGCAGGTGATACAAAGATCGGAAATGTTGTCAACTGTGATGAGAATAGTCTTGAACTTCAAAAAGACATGGACATGTTGGTGGATTGGGCAGACAAGTGGCAGATGAAGTTCAATGCAGACAAGTATGAGGTGATTCACTTTGACAAAAAGAATGTGGAGTGAGTGCAAAATAAAGGCAGAAACTCTAAAGGATATGCAGAAACAAAGGGACATCAGTGTATGTCTACATAAGTCATTGAAGGTGGCAGGGCATGTTGAGAGAGCAAATAATAAAGCATCTGATACCTTAGGTTTTATTAATAGAGATATTGGCCGGAATTTTACTACCCCACTTGCCACGGGAATCAGAGCGGGTGAGGGGCAGACAACGGGAAGGTCTATTGACCTCGGGCAAGATTTTATGGTTTCAGGATGAGAGACGCTGCAAAATCCCGCCCGTTGAGGAAGAAAGTTACGTTGAACTGGTATAAGACAGTAATTGAGCCTCATATGGATCCAGCTATGCGAGTCATACTTAAGAAAGGATGTGATGACATTGGAGGGAGTAGAGAGGAGATTTGCAGGAATCTTTCCAGAGATAAAGAACTGTGGTGATAAAGATAGATCGGAGATATTGAGACTGTTTTCCTTGGAGAAAAGAAGGTTGAGAGGAAACTCGACAGAGATATTGAAGATCCTGAAGGGTATGGACAGTGTAAATAGTGAGAAAATGATTCCCTTCAAGAAACCATCCTCAAGATCTAGAGGACACGGAATCAAAATAATGGGCCAAAGGAGTAAAAGCCATGTGAGGAAAAATAGGGTGAGGGCGGTGGAGTCTAGAACAAACCAGAGGGTGGCTAGAGTCTAGAACAAACTTCCTGAGAGGGTGGTGGAGGCATGTTCGATTGAGCTATTCAAAAAGGAATTGGATTGCAATTACTACTCCCTTTGGCATTTGAACCACAAGAATTTTTGTCACTTAATCTTTCCTGCCTCCACCCTGTCATCAACTTTCTCTTCTGCTCTCCTCTGTTCTGTTCAGGCGGTGTGGTGGCACAGTGGTTAGCACTGCTGCCTCACAGCTCCAGGGACATGAGTTTGATCCCCAGCTTGGATCACTGTCTGGGTGTTTGTTATAGAGACATAGAGGTTTACAGCATGGAACCAGGCCCTTTGGCCCAACTTGTCCATGCCGCCCTTTTTTTTAAAAGCCCTAAACTAATCCTAATTGCTCACATTTGGCCCACATCCCTCTATAGCCATCGTACCCATGTAACTACCTAAATGCTTTTTTAAAAGATAAAACTGTACCCACCTCTACTACTACCTCTGGCACTTTGTTCCAGATACTCACCACCCTCTGTGTGAAAAAATTGCCCCTCTGGACACTTTTGTATCTCTCCCCTCTCACCTTAAACCTATGCCCTCTATTAGACTCCCCTACCTTTGGGAAAAGGTATTGACTATCTATCTTATTTATGCCCCTCATTATTTTATAAACCCCTCAGCCTCCTAAGCTCCAGAGAAAGAAGTCCCAGCATATTCAGCCTCTCCTTATAATTCAATCCATCAAATCCTGGTAGCATCCTGGTAAATCTTTTCTGCACTCTTTCTAGCTAAATAATAAACTGAAGGAAACCCACGCAGACACGGGGAGAATGTGCAGAGTCTGCACAAACAGTGACCCAAGCCGGAAATCGAACCCGGATCCCCAGCTCTGTGAGAAGCAGGGCCAACCACTGTGCCACCATGCTGCCCCAACCCAGTTAAGTGAAGAGCTACCCCACAATTGTTTTTTTGTGAGAGAAGAAGAAAATAAGAAGTGGGCTCACACCGATCCTTATCACATTCAGGTAGTGTCTCCATAAACTTCACAGCCAATTATCTTAGAATGCCTTGAGTTTTACAATGGGAAATGGTACACTCAGAAGCTCCTCACACGGTGAAGCGATGAATGACCAACTCATCTTGTTTGTTGATGATGTCTGTTAAACAACAATCACGGGATAGAACATCAGAGAACACTTTGTTCTTCGCTAAGTATCCGCCAAATAACACAATCTCTGCTTAATATACCTCACTGGAACATTGAGGCATCCTATTATACATCACGCCCTCAGTGCTACACCAGATTCTCACCTCACTTCCTATGCTCAAGAGTCAGAAATTGCTTTCAAACTCAATATTCTCATAGGAACATAGGAATTAGGAGTGGGAGTGGGCAATTCTGTTCTTTGAGCCTGCTGTGCCATTTAACATGATCATGGCTGATCTTATCTGGCCTCGATTTTCATCAGAAACATATCCATCTCTTTCTAGAATCTGCTGATTGATTCTGCCTCCACTGCGCTCTGGGGCAGTGAGTTCCACAGATTCACAACCCTCTGAGAGAAGTAGTTTCTCCTCATCCCAGTTTTGAGCCTACCTCCTCTATAGAATCCTAGAATCTCTACAGTGCAGAAAGAAGCCGTTCAGCCCATCCAGTGCACACCAACACTCCAGTGTAGAGCGAGGGGGATTGAATATAAAAGTAGGGAGGTCTTGCTGCAGCTGTATAGGGCATTGGTGAGGCCACAGCTGGAGTACTGTGTGCAGTTTTGGGCACCGCACCTGCGCAAAGATATTTTGGCCTTGGAGGGAGTGCAGAGGAGGTTTGCTAGGCTGATGCCGGAGTTGAGGGGGTTGAGCTATGAGGAGAGGCTGAATAAACTAGGCTTGTACTCGTTAGAGTTTAGAAGAATGAGGGGAGATCTCATTGAGACATATAAGATGATGAATGGGATGGATAGGATAGAGGTGGAGAGACTCTTCCCGCTCAAAAAAGACAGTAGGACTAGGGGGCACAGCCTCAAGATAAAGGGGGGGGGGCGGTTTAGAACGGAGTTGAGGAGGAACTTCTTCACTCAAAGGGTGGTGAATCTCTGGAATTCTCTGCCCGTTGAAGTGGTGGAGGCTGCCTCGCTAAATATTTTTAAGACGAGGGTTGATGGGTTTTTGATAAGAGAGGGGATTAAGGGTTATGGGGAGAGGGCGGGAAAGTGGAACTGAGCCATGACAGATCAGCCATGATCTTATTGCATGGCGGGGCAGGCTCGAAGGGCTAGATGGCTTACTCCTGCTCCTATTTCTTATGTTCTTATGTTCTTACACCCTGCAGAATTCCCATAATCCCAAGTATTTGCTCTGCTAATTCCCCCTAACCTACACATCTAGGAACTCTAAGTTCATAACATATAGGAACAGAATTAGGCCATTCGGCCCATTGAGTCTGCTCCGCCATTCGACCATGGCTGATATACTCCTCAATTTCCATTTTCCTGCCTTCTCCCCGTAACCCTTCAACCCATTATCAATTAAAAATCTGTCTAACTCCTCCTTAAATTTACTCACTGTCCCAGAATCCACCGCACTTTGGAGTAGCGAATTCCACAGATTCACAACCAGATAGCAAAGGCCTAAACTGTTCAATCTCTCTTCATGTGACATCTCTGGAATCAATCTAGTGAACTTCCTCTGAGCTGTCTGCAATGCCATTACATCTTTCCTCAAATACAGGGACCAAAACTGTGCACCATACTCAAGGTGCGGCCTTACCAATGTCTTGTATAGTTGCAATAATACTTCCTTACCTTTATATTCTATTCCTTTAGCTATAAATGCCAACATTTCACTTACTTTCTTTATTATCTGCTGTATCTGCATGCTAGTTTTCTGTGACCCATGAATAAGGACACCTAGATCCTTCTGCACCAGAGTACCCCGATTTAGATAATAGGTCGCCTTCCCATTTTTCCAACCTCACACTTCTCCATATTAAGCTCCATCTGCCACATTTTGACTCACTCTGTGAACCTATTTCTCTATCCATTCCCCTTCCTTCATTTCCTGTGATCATTCCTGAAGGGCATGCCTTATGAGGATCAAAGTTCCACGAGCATCAATGGCCTTTTTTAAACCACATCTTTAGTGGATATAATCCACAGGTGTCTATTCAGTCATGGGTTTTCTATATTGAAAGCAAATTAGTGCAGGATGCAATTGGAGCCAATCTTTGCATAGTTTTATCCATATATTGAGAAAAGTACACATTTTCAGCACACAGTTCCTAACCCAGTTCCTATGTCACATTTATATGTGGAGATTCAAGTAAGTCACCAATTAATGCCCAACTGCTGCATCTGGTTAAATACAGTTAATGTATAATTAACAGTGAGGACAAGAATTATAGTCAATTTTGATAGTCTTCAGCCAATGTTATACCCAGTGTCGAGGTAATCTGCTTTAGTGCCTAGATAATCTGTTTGAGCGATGTTGTTTTTGGGACAAATATTGATCAGGATACATGAGATAACTCCCCTATTATAGAATCATTTAATCGTAGAATCCCTACAGTGCAGAAGAAGCCATTTGGCCCATCGAGTCTGCACTGACTCTCTGACAGAGCATCTGAATGATAGAGGCCCACTTCTCCATTTTATCACTGTAATATGACACACATTTCCCATGGCTATTCCACCTAACTTACATATCTTGGGATACCAAGGAGAATTTACCAAGGCTAATTCACCTAACCTATACATCTTGGAACACCAAGGGACAATTTAACATGGCTAATCCACATAACCCGCACACCTTTGGAATGTGGGAGGAAACCGGAGCACCCAGAGGAAACTCATGCAGACACATGGGGAGAATGTGCAAACTTCACAGAGTCATCCAAGGCAGGATTTGAACCTGGGTCCCTGGCGCTGTGAGGCAGCAATGCTAACCACTGTGCCACCGTGCTGCCCCTACTCGTTCTCAAAATAGATGGAGTCTTCCAAAGTCACCAGAGAGGGCAGGCAGGACTTTGGTGCCTACTCAAAAGGATAGTGCCTCTGACAGTGTATCACTCCCTCAGCTCTGCGCTTCAGTTTCGTCCAAGGTTTTGTGCTCAAGACTCTGGCATGGGATTAGAGCCCACCATGCATTTATGGTTTTGAGGTGTGAGTGCTACCCACTGATCCACTGCTGGTACTGGAGTTCATCCAGAAAATTAGTCCAACATTGACAAAGAGGTTTTTATTTGCTCTCAATGAGCAAGCAAAAGATAAAAGGAAAACTCTAGTGACGTGCACAATCTTGAGAGTACCGAATCTTTCAATTGTCCTTTAAATAACATCTGTGATGATAGCAAAGATGAAAAGGAGCTGAGTAAATTGGGGTAATGGAGAGAATGTAATTGCCCATCTTATAATTATTGGGCGGCACGGTGGCACAGTGGTTAGCACTGCTGCCTCACAGCACCAGGAACCCGGGTTCGATTTCTGGCTTGGGTCACTGTCTGTGCAGAGTCTGCACATTCTCCCCATGTCTGAGTGGGTTTCCTCCATGTGCTCTGGTTTTCTCCTACAGTCCGAAAAACATGCTGGTTAGGTACATCAGCCATGCTAAATTCTCCCTCGGTGTACCTGAACAGGCGCTGGAGCGTGGCGACTAGGGGATTTTCATAGTAACTTCATTGCAGTGTTAATGTATGCCTATTTGTGACACTAATAAATAAACTAAAAACTAAATTGCCCCTTATTTTTCCAAGGTGTGTGGAGTAATGAGTGAGATTGTGGGATTAGGCCTGTGCAGGGTGCTCAGTCGAAGAGCCAGTGCAGACTCAATGGGCCAAATGGCCTCCTCCTATTTATGATCTATTAAGAAAACCAGGCAGTTGGGCTGCCTCAGGAATTGGAAGGAGTTTGAAGGAAATACTACTTATTTGCTTGCAGTAGGGGTCAAAGGTTATGAAACTGGCAATACCCGAGGGAGGAACGCAATTGGATACGCTTCTCAGAAAATTGATACAGGAGATCAAGAAACAGGATGCCATGTGAGCTTGATTGCAATCGGAAGGCTGGGCCGTATGATGAGAATGGAATGGAATAAGAGGGTTAGTGAGAAGGGAAAGACACCAAAGTGTGATTAGGCATCACAGGAAAGAGAAGGAAAGACAAGATGTAGGAGAGGAGGTGGGAGCCAGGTACTCAATTTAAGATGGAGAAGGAGGCAGAAGATTGGGATCATTCAGACCACCGATATGCAGGGAAAATAAGAAAGAATGAGAGAAATTACCAGGTTATGGGCGGGAGGTTATGGTCTTGCTTGACCCAAGACCGGAAAATCTTGTCCGAGGTTCCATTGTCCGCCCCTCGCCTGCTCCAATTCCCATGGCAGGTTAAAGGGCAGAATTCACCCGCTTAAAACAGACACAAATGAGAAAGGTCACTCAACTCATCTCTTTCAAAAAGGCCCAGCAGTTCCTCTATCAAATAATTGGATTGATTCTGAAATCATTCCAATGTCTTGGCTCCCATTAGCCTCACCCCAAAGTCTTTTCGAGTGGTAATCACTTCCTGTGTGAGGAGCAGTCTGACATCCTCCCAGATTTTGCCCGTGGCTAGTTTCATCCTTGTGCCACCGTGCACTACACACCTCCTTTAATTTGAAGCAGCGGTTCCCAGTTTTACCTTTGCTCTGGTATTTATGATTCATCTCTCCGATTTCACATCACCTTCTGTCAAAGCTGGACCGGTTTCCTGGTCAGGTTTCATAGCTCCTTCCTCTGATATTAGGGATGGTTCGTCTTATTAACGGTGCTCCCATGTCTTTCAGTAAACAAACAAGCTCAAGCTGCAATATTGTCGGGAGAACTGAAGAGCGAAAGCTGGGCTTCCTCTGACTTGTACCATTTTATTTTGATGATATAGGTCAGCCTACTATGCTGTTGATTGATTACTGTTCTCCTGTGAATGGACACATTAAGTGCTAAATACTTTAATAAGCCTTGATCTCTTTCGACATTAGATCCATTGTTTCTGTCTCAAGACACTACTTTACTTGTATTAAAATATAATCCACGGCTACTTTGTTCATTTGCACATTTTATCCAGTGTCCCTTACAGTGTGGAAATCATTAAATGATAGAATCAAGCAGTCCTGATGGAGGCCATTTGGCCCATCTTTGAAAGAGCTATCCAGTTGCTTTCACCCCACTGATCCCCTGAACTTACCCCATCGCCCGACTGAAGTAGAGGTCCAGTTCCAGTTTTGGAAGTTATTACTTCCACCGATCATTCAGGCACTGCGTTCCGGATGAGGACATCCGAGAGGGAAATATATTCGCCGGAATTCTACCATCCCACGGGAATCAAGGCGACTGAGGGGCGGACGATGGGAAGGTCCGTTGACCTCAGGTGGGATTTTCCGATCTCGGGTCGAGCAAGGCTGTAAAATCCCGCCCATTATTGTAAAGTAAAAGGTGGGTAAATGTACCCTAACCTTGACCAGTTTGCAGTAAGCCTTTTTAACTCAGGTGCGCTACATGGTGAGACAGACAAAGGGGACAAGAGTTAGGTGAAGGTCCAACATGACTTTATTGAAAACTTTATTAGATCCTACTGTTGTACTTTCATCAATCTCTATCAATCTCTTCACAGGACACTTCACAAAACAATGTTACATCTCTAAGTAAACAGTCTCAAATCTATACCGCTATCCATTTCTAACACACACATTTCAAGGATTTGCTATAACCTATGCACAGGTCCTTATCACCATTTTAAACTGTTTGTCTGAAAAGACTGATAATTCCTGTTCAATAAGGGTGGGACAGGCTGTTCCCCGGTCTTTGATGGTTGACTGAGGTTTCAGGATCTGCAGTTGTCGATTTTTATTTATTCATTTATTTATTCATTTTACGAGATGTGGGCTTCTTTGGCTGGACTAGCATTTATTTCCTGTCCCCAACTGCCCCCCATTTCAGAGGCCATTTGTGAGTTATGGTTGTGAACTTGGAGTCACATGTAGGCCAGACCAGGTAAGGACGGCAGATTTCCTTCCCTAAAGGACATTGGTGAACCAGATGGGTTTTTCCGACAATTGGCAATGGTTTCATGGTCATCAGTAGGCTAATTCTAATTTTTATTCAGTCATAGCTAGGGTGTAGAGAAAGATCAACTTAATGCAAGCTAAGTCCATTCAAAAGTCTGACGGCAGCAGGGAAGAAGCTGTTCTTGAGTTGGTTGGTACGTGACCTCAGACTTTTGTATCTTTTCCCAATGGAAGAAGGTAAAAGAGAGAATATCTGGGGTCCTAAATTATGCTGGCTACTTTGCTGAGGCAGCGGGAAGTGTAGACAGGGGTCAATGGATGGGAGGCTGGTTTGCGTGATGGATTGGGCTACATTCACGACCTTTTATAGTTTCTTGTGGTTTTGGGCAGAGCCGGAGCCCATACCAAGCTGTGATACAACCAGAAAGAATGCTTTCTTATCCAAGTAGCTATTTTCCCTTTTATTCTATGGGCTAGAATTTTGCTTATAAGTTGGTGTAGCATTGCATCAAGTGTAGTCACAGTTGATGGATGGGAGGCTGGTTTGCCTGATGGATTAAACTGCGTTCACAACCTTTTGTAGTTTCTTGTGATATAGACTATGGGAGACCAAGGGAAATAAGGCAAAGTTGAAATTGTTTTGTGATGAACTTATTCAATTGAGTGGATTTTCTTTTGCTTAGCACTGCTCTGATATAATGGTTGGTCTTCTGTATGAGGCAGCTTTTACCTTCAGCACTGTGCCTTGTGCACTCCTACTTAAACACTACTTAAACATGAGCATTAGCTTCCTTGGGGGATGAAGTGTTTCATTCAGGTTATATGTGTATCACTGGCAAGGCTAACATGCATAGCCCTTGGTGAGCCTTCTACTGCAAAGTTTAACGTTTACTTATTTATTAGTCACAAGTAGGCTTACAATAACACTATAATGAAGTTACTGTGAAAATCCCCTGGTCGCCACATTCTGGCACCTGTTTGGATACACTGGAGGAGAATTTAGCATGGCCAATGCACCTAATAAGCACATCGTTCAGAGGAAACTGGAGCACCTGGAGGAAACCCATGCAGACACGGGGAGAATGTGCAGGCTGCGCACAGATAGTCACCCATGCAGGGAATCGTACCCAGTTCCCTGGCGCTGTGAGGAAGCAGTGCTAAACACTGTGCCACCATGCCACCCATGTCTTTTGTGGACTATAAGCAATTTTAATCATTAGAGCGCTGTTTCCTTTTTAGCTATTGCTCGCGTCCATTGTGTAAAGTACTCACCTATTGTTAAGCAGTAATACATCTGTAAAATAACACTCCTACATGGAAGAATCTGTCAGTATATGTTACACTGTCGCCCAGACTGGGTTTTGATGAGCCGTTATATATTCCTTTTACCCAAGACGCACATTTCAAATTGTGCAAACTGACCCAGTTCTGACTCCTTACATGGATGGCTGCCTCCTATTAAGTTTCCAGTTCCTTCACATACGTCTCTTAGTCAATTTCAGAGTGAGGAGGATGGGTCTGTTTGCAGGAATATGAAGTAAGAAGGACTTGGATTTGTACAGAACCTTTCACAATCTCAAGATGCCCCAAATTACTTTCCAGCTGTCACGACCAGATGATGAGGGGTCCAAGAACTTCCTTCCTTTCTATCTCCTCGGCACGGTGGCACAGTGGTTAGCACTGCTGCCTCACAGTGCCAGGGAGACAGATTTGATTCCCAGCTTGGGTGTCTTTGCAGAGTCTGCACGTTCTCCCCATGTCTATATGGGTTTTCTTCAGATGCTCTGCTTTCCTCCTACAGTCCAAAGATTAGGTAGATTAGCCATGTAAATTGCTCTTTAGTTTCCAAAGATAGGTGATTGGCCATGGTAGGTATGCAGAGTTACAGGATAGGACAGGGCTGGGTAAGATGATCTCTCAAAGAACCGGTGCAGACTCGATTGGCTGAATGGCCTCATTCTGCACTGTAGGGATTCCAAGGTTTGGCTGCAACAGGGATTTTGTTTATAAAAGGTTATACTTTTAATTGTACTTATTACTGAACAATTAATTGTTAATAAAATGCCATTATACTGGATGAATCAGACAGTTTTATTGTGCCTATTGAAGTATGTGAGTTTTACTGCACTGAAACTGCTCCGGGTAAAAATATCAATACTTCCACAATCACGCACAGAAATCAAACATGCCAATACAGATACACGGTATGGGGGGGAAACAGTTGGCCAAATTAGAGTTTGTAAACAACAAAAAAATGTTCATGGTTCATAACTTTCTGTCTCAGTGTGGCTGTGGGTAAGATTCGATAATTTTGCTATCAGGGTGAGATGGTTTGATATTTAGCTGATGTCATCTTCTCTGGAGATGCTGCTTTAAAGATTGAAGTCTTTCTTTAACAACTCACTGCCTACTGCAGCGATGAAGACAGATTTTGTAGACAGGGCGCAGTCTTTCAATGGAGCGAGAGAGAGAGATCAGCAGCCTTGTCTTCACTCAACTGTTGCTGATGTCCTGCTCTGGACACATGGTTCAAATACCCACAAGGAGACTTGGTTGGTCACGGGACTTCTCTCCAACAGCTGTAACTTCAATAAATAGATGTTCAATTCTTGTGATAATTCGATTAGCTTGCCTGTAGGACAGCTACTACAAACCAGCCCCTGTTATCAAAGGCCTTTGGGGAAGTTGGTTTTACATTTGTTGAATAATTCTGGGATAAGATAACAATAAGATAATAAGATAAGATGGCAGCATGGTAGCATAGTTGTTAGCACTGCTGCCTCACAGTTCCAAGGACCTGGGTTCGATTCCTGGCTGGGGTCACTGTCTGCATGGAGTTTGCACATTCTCCCCGTGTCTGCGTGGGTTTTCTCCGGGTGCTCCGTTTTCCTCCCAAAGTCGAAAAAAAGTGTGGGTTAGGTTGACTCTAAAATTGCCCCTTAGTGTCCTGAGATGCATAGGTTAGAGGGATTAGCCGGTAAATATGTCGGGATATGGGGGCAGGGCCTTGGTGGGATTGTGGTCAGTGCAGACTCGATGGGCCAAATGGCCTCTTTCTGCACTGTTGGGTTCTATGATTTCTACGATCCGAATCCTCAAAGGAACCCTTGGGATTGATTTTGAGCCTGAAATCTCCATCCGCAGGAATGACACCAAGCTGATCATGTTGGCAGAACACGGCTGAGGAGATGGTTTCTGAATCATTGAAGCATAGAAACTCTACAGGCCAGAAGGAGGCTATACGGCCCGTCGAGTCTGCACCAGCCACAACCCCACCCATGCCCCATTCCCACATATTTGCCCTGCTAATGCCCCTGACACTAAAGGTCAATTTAGCACGGCCAATTCACATAAGCCGCACATCTTTAGATTGTGGGAGAAAACCGGAGCACCCGGAAGAAACCCATGGAGGCACGGGGGAGAATTTGCAAACTCCACACAGACCCAAAGCCGGAATTGAACCCACATGAGACTGGTGGAGTGGACCACAAAGATCGCGCCCAGAATGTTTCATGCTGGAACCAACACTCTGTCGTTTTTGGTATGATTTCACCCATTGTTTTTGGTGAATTTTGCAGATTTCCTATATCCTTCCCATAGGCTGGGAATGTGGGAAGAATGGTGATGGCAATTAGATCCCACCATCTTGCTTTGAGTAAATCTCTTGTTTCAACAAAAACTATATTTTCTTGAATGAATATTTGACGCCTTTGTAACACTGCCAGTGAATTAGTTTTGAGGTGTTGCTGCCGTTGTGATGTAGGAAACACAGCAGTCAGATTGTGCACAGCAAGCTCCCATTCAGTGACATAATAATGATCAGATAATGTTGCTTTTTCAGTATTAGTATTTAGGTACCAGGAAGAAAGCTCAAATCCTCCTCTCAAAAAGCTCCAAGGGGCTTTTGGGGTGGAATTTTCCCATCCCACCATCCACTGGAATTGCAGCAGGAAGGGCGAGCGGAGGGGGAGGTGGATCCGGGGTGGGGGGAGGAGTGGGGGGGGTGGATGGGGTTATTGGGGGGTGGGGAGGGGAGGAGGGTTAGACCATGCAAAGGTCCGTTGACTTTGGGTGGGATTTTTCAGTTTTGGGGCAAGCGCAGATGGAAAGTCCCGCCCTTGACATCCATCTGAGTTTAATGTGTGACGTAAGGACGGCTCCATCACAGGGGCAGCGTTCCCTCCGTTTCTCACTGAGGCAGGTGATGGATTTAGATGTAATGTTTCTTAAAACCTTGTGTGTTGCAAGCATTTCCTATAACCATCAAGTTTCAAAACCTACTTTGGCCAATACGCCTGTAATTCCAGTGTAATTATACCGTGCAGTACAATGCTCACCTAATAGATATTAACCAGTATTTAAGGCCTTTTCAAGCATTTTAACCATGATTGTTAATTCTCATTGAAATTCATTTTTTAAATTATTTTTCCCCCTCCTCACTAGCACATATTTCTTCCGTCCCAACGATCTGTGCACTCCAATGCAGGCTTCTGTTGACCGGGATGACAGTGGTTAGCACTGCGCCTCACAGTTCAATTCCCAACTTGATTCACTATCTGTGCAGAGTTTGCATGCTCTCCCCATGTCTGCGTGGGTTTCCCCCAGGTGCTCCAATTTCCTCCCACAGTCCGAAAGATGTGCTGGTTAGGTGCATTGGCTGTCTAAGTTCTCCCTCAGTGTACCCCAACAGGCGCTGGAGTGTGGCAACTAGGGGTTTTTCACAGTAACTTCATTGCAGTGTTAATGTAAGCTTACTTGTGACACCAATGAATAAACTTAAACTGAAGGAAGGACAAGTGAAAAACCAGGCCTGGGATGACAGTTTGAGGATTATGTTAATTTAAACCAATGGTTAATCTAAACCAACCTACGGCCCAGGAACCACCTGCATCCGGCCCACTGGCATTCTGAGTACAGCCCACCAAGACATTTTGTTGAACATAAGAACATAAGAAATAGGAGCAGGAGTAGGCCATCTAGCCCTTCAAGCCTGCCCCGCTATTCAATAAGATCATGGCTGATCTGTCGTGGCTCAGTTCCACTTTCCCGCTTTCTCCCCATAATCCTTAATTCCCCTGTCTATCAGAAATCTATCTACCCATGACTTAAATAGTTTCAACGAGGTAGCCTCCACCACTTCAATGGGCGGAGAATTCCAGAGATTCACCACCCTCTGAGAGAAGAAGTTCCTCTTCAACTCCGTTCTAAACTGCAACCCCCCCCCCTTATTTTGAAATTGTGCCCTCTAGTTCTGTTCTCCTTTCTAAGCGGGAAGAATCTCTCTACCTCTACCCTATCTAGTCCCTTCATTATCTTGTAAGTTTCTATACGATCCCCCCTCAGCCTTCTAAACTCTAACGAGTACAAGCCCAGTCTATTCAATCTCTCCTCATAAGAGATGAGGAGCATTTGAGAAGCAATGAGGACCATTGTCCAAGTGCAGGACTGCCACATTTCATTGGTCTCTGTCCATGTTGCTGTTTTCAACTGATAAGACTGAAGTGTTACAGACATACGGCAAAGTTCAGGGAAATGAGATGCACACTGATTGCACACAACAATGATTGTGAGAGCTGTGCTTTGAAATGAGAGCGATATTGGATTCTATTATATATTGAAAAGGGTTGCAGATTTGCTTTAAGAGCTGATCACACGATTTAACATAAGAACATAAGAAATAGGAGCAGGAGTAGGCCATCTAGCCCTTCTAGCCTGCCCCGCCATTCAATAAGATCATGGCTGATCTGTCGTGGCTCAGTTCCACATTCCCGCCCTCTCCCCATAACCCTTAATCCCCTCACTTATCAAAAATCCATCAACCCGCGTCTTAAAAATATTTAGCGAGGCAGCCTCTACCACTTCAACGGGCAGAGAATTCCAGAGATTCACCACCCTTTGAGTGAAGAAGTTCCTCCTCAACTCTGTTCTAAACCGCCCCCCTTTATCTTGAGGTTGTGCCCCCTAGTCCTACTGTCCTTTCTGAGCGAGAAGAGTCTCTCCACCTCTATCATATCCATCCCATTCATCATCTTATATGTCTCTATATATATATGTCTCAACTCCGGTATCAGCCTAGTAAACCTCCTCTGCACTCCCTCCAAGGCCAAAATATCCTTGCATAAGTACAGCGAACAAAACTGCACACAGTACTCCAGCTGCGGCCTCACCAATGCCCTATACAGCTGCAGCAAGACCTCCCTGCTTTTATATTCAATCCCCCTCGCTATGAAGGCCAGCATCCCATTCGCCTTCCTGACCACCTGCTGCACCTGCAGGCTGGGTTTTCGCGACTCATGCACAAGGACCCCGAGGTCCCTCTGCACTGTCGCCTGCTGCAGTTTTTTGCCACGTAAGTAATAGTCCTTCCTACCATTATTCCTACCAAAGTGGACCACCTCACACTTGCCAACATTAAATTCCATTTGCCATTTCCTGGCCCATTCGCCCAGCCTATCTAGATCCTTCTGCAGACTCTCCACACCCTCCGCACAATTTGCCGTTCCCCCAATCTTGGTGTCATCAGCAAATTTCGACACCATACACGCGGTTCCCTCCTCCAGATCATCTATATAAATGATAAATAGCTGAGGCCCCAGCACCGACCCCTGGGGCACTCCACTAGATTTGATGGTGATGTCATTAGGGTGCGTGCTCAGGCTGCTATTTTACATTCAGTTTTGTATTCTGTAGAGCAAAGAGCAGCTCGTCAATAAAACCTGCCGTGCCTGTTTGAATCTACATGTGCAAACCCCACAACCCTTAACATGGTTGGGACATTACAGATTCCTGTCCAACTTATGTTAAGATGACTTATTTTCTCCTTGTCCCTTTCTTTCCCTTTCAGGTCCTCTGTTCTTGTGAAACTAAAATGGGAAATCTCATTCTGTGAGGAATTGCAATATTTTAAAAAGGCTGGAATTACCTGACCATTCACGCCAGCGGGATTTTCCCATCTTGCTGCAGTAAATGGAGATTTGGCTGGCCGCCAAATTCTCCATACTCGCTGCAGCGGGAGCGTGGCGTGAACGGGTGGTGAGGGTGCGCCCTACGTTTTGCCACACTGCAGCACTGGACATTGCTGCTTCAATGCGTTGTAAGCTGTCGCAGTTCTCCTGCCTTCTTCTGCCACTTCCCACTTCCTCCTGATAAATCATGCGGGCACAAGCGTCCTTGTCAGTGTTGGCTCTTGGAGTTAATACAACGACTGGATCAAAATTCGCAGCATGAGTTTGAAGCGACATCCTTCGGCTGAGGAAACTGTCAGTTGAACGACCACTCTGATTGATTTGACTATTTGACACCTTCTTTGTTGCCCAGCAACAGAGATGCATGTACGAGGGGAAAAAAAAATATATAGAGATGCTATTGGGAGAATTATCTGCCCTGACATTTTCATTACTGACCTGAAATCAGGGATTGATTCAGCTACTGGATGTAAGAAGCACTACTTTGTGTCTATGTGTGATTGACATCCAGAATATTACTTGATGGTTTTACTTTCAGCTTGGTTAACTTACTGAAGAGAGAAATGGTGGTGAGTTCGCCCTAACTTGTAGTGGACGCTCTTTCAGAGAAAAGCCTCAGGCTTCATTTAATGATGTGAAGAGATTGGATGGATAAATTTATTAAATTGGGTTGATTTAGTTGTGCCCTCAACAAGTGACGTTTGGACAGAAAATAAGGGAACAAAATTGACAAAACTTTGACAAAGGGTCTTCTGGACTCGAAACGTCAGCTTTTTCTTCTCCTTACAGATGCTGCCAGACCTACTGGGATTTTCCAGCATTCTCTCTTTTGGTTTTCAGCATTTTCTCTTTTGGTTTCAGATTCCAGCATCCGCAGCAATTTGCTTTAATTTATTGGAACAAAATTAATATTCTTTTGTGTCTGTGGGTCTCCCACAATCATGTGACTCTGAACCAATGCAGAGATCCTTCAGAATGATCTGGACAGGTTGGGTGAGTGGGCAAATCAGTGGCAGATGCAGTATAATTTGGATAAATGTGAGGTTATTCACTTTGGAAGCAAAAACAAGAAGTCAGCTGAATGGCTGTAAATTGGGAGAGGGGAGTGTGCAGTGGGACTTGGGTGTCCTTGTGCACCAGTCGCTGGAGGTAAGCATGCAGGTACAGCAGGTGGTCAAGAAGGCAATAGCATGTGAACCTTCATTGCGAGAGGTTTCACACATATGAGCAGTTATACAGGGCCTTGGTGAGACTACACCTAGAAAAACTAGAAGGTTTACCAGACTGATTCCAGGGATGGCAGGAATAATGTATGAGCAGAGATTGATTAAGTTAGGATTGTTTTCGCTGGAGTTCAAACGAATGAGGGGGGGATTTCATAGAGACTAATAAAATTCTAACAGGACTAGACAGGGTAGATGCTGGAAGGATGCCCCCGATGGTGGGGGAGTGCAGAACCAGGGTCACAGTCTGAGGATTTGGGGTAGAACACTTAAGACGGAGACGAGGACACAGTTCTTCACCCAAAGAGTGGTGATCTGTGGCATTCATTACCACAGGAAGTAGTTGATGCCAAAATGTTGAATGTATTCAAGAGGTGGCTGGATATAGCACTTGGGGTGAACATAGAACATAGAACATAGAACATTACAGCGCAGAACAGGCCCTTCGGCCCACGATGTTGCGCCGACCAGTTAAAAAACAATGACCCTCTCACCTAAACCAATCCCTTTCCATCCATAAACCTATCCATGGATCTCTTAAACGCCCCCAAACTAGGCGCATTTACAACTGCAGCAGGCAGGGCATTCCAATCCCTCACCACCCTCTGGGTAAAGAACCTACCCCTGACATCCATCCTATAACTACCACCCCTTAATTTAAAGCTATGCCCCCTCGTGCTAGCTTTCTCCATCCGAGGAAAAAGGCTATCACTGTCCACCCTATCTAAACCTCTAATCATTTTATATGTTTCAATAAGGTCCCCTTGTAGCCGCCTTCTTTCTAACAAAAACAACCTCAAATCCCTCAGTCTCTGCTCATAGGACCTCCCCTCCATGCCAGGCAACATCCTGGTAAACCTCCTCTGCACCCTCTCCAATGCCTCCACATCCTTCCTATAATGTGGGGACCAGAACTGCACACAATACTCCAAGTGTGGACGCACCAGAGTTTTGTACAGTTGAATGGGATCAAAGGTTATGGGGGGAAAGCAGGATTAGGCGATTGAGTTGGATGATCAGCCGTGACTGTGATGAATGGCAGAGCAGACCCGAAGGGCCAAATGGCCTCCTCCTGCTCCTATCCTCTATGTTTCTATGTGGTTGACTATCAACTGCCCTTGGATAACTCAGGATAGGCAATAAATGCTGTTCCAGCCAGCGACGTACATGGTCCCATGAATGAATAAAAAAAAACCGGAATGATAGGGGTGAGAAAGGGTAATGTTTACAATGAGGACAAGGAGGTAAGGATATGTTTTATGATAAAACCTTTCAGTGAAGCTCAAGATTTGACCTTACTGAGGAGCAAAGACTGACAACAGGTCCCCAATGGTGCATCAGCAGCAGCTGGCTCTGTTTATTTCCGAGATGTGGAGCAGGAAAATACATCAGGTCAAGCCTCGTTAATCCCACACACTCAATAACGGAGCCAGCTTGCCTGTGACACTTGCTCACAGCGAGCCCGACAAGGCAGGACGGAAGAAGATGCTCCCTATTATTAATGACATCCCTCACGCTTAATGTTAAATACTTGCCCCACAGTCTCGTTTATATGTAACTACGTCAATCCTTATTTTTGCACAAGGTAATCGAAGTTGACAGCTTTAAGTCTTAGAAACAGATCAGCTTGTTTGAAATTTGGTGCACTTGTGTTATTCAATGTAGCAAATATGCCTACAAGCTTTCAAGTGAACCTTGATTCTTATTCCCAATCCCACCCCCTTCAAACCCCTCTCCCGATCTATTTACTTTACTTTTCTGATTCATTTTCATTTTCTTACTCCACTGCTCTGTACATTGCAGGATCTTTACAGTGAAAAAGGATGCCATTCGGCCCATTGAGTCTGCACTGGCTATCTAAAGGAGCATTCTACCTGGTCCCCTGCCTAATCACATTCTTTCTCGCACATTCTTTCATTATATCCAATTCCCTTTTTCATGTCAGTTTCATGAACTGTATCATTTCAAAAAAAAATCTGGAATTAAGAATCTACTGATGACTGTGAAACTAGTGTCGGAAAAACCCAACTAGTTCACTAATGTCCTTTAGGGAAGGAAATCTGCCGTCCTTACCTGGTCTGGCCTACATGTGACTTCAGAGCCACAGCAATGCGGTTGACTCTTGGACAACTAGTGATGGGCAATGAATGCTGGTCAGCCAGCGACGCTCATGTCCCATAAATAAATAAAGGAGAACCAGGTAACGCCCTTTGTGTAGAACCAACAAATGCAATTACTCACGGATGGAGCTGATTGGGTACTACTATTCTGTCACGTGAGCTGGTGACTCCCCCTGGAGAAAGGTTTTTGAGCATATTCATGGTTTTGGGCGAGATCTAAATGTTGTGTGTTTTGAGGCCTTCAGTCTTTTGATTAAGATGTAAAACTGAGGACCCAATGGCACTCTTTCAAAGAAGAATCAGAATCATAGAAGCCCTACAGTGCAGAAGGAGGCCATTCAGCCCATTGAGCCGGCACCGACTACAATCCCACCCAGTCCCTATCCTTCTAATCCCCCTGACACTATGGGGCAATTTAGCACGGCCAATCCACTTAACCTACGCACCTTTGGACTGCAGGAAGAAACTGGAGCACCCAGGGGAAACTCATGCAGACACGGGGAGGATATGTAAACTCCATACGGAGAGTGACCCAAGCCGGGAATTGAACCCGAGTCAAAAGGTGAATTGACCCTAAAGGTGAACAGACCCTACCCCCCGAGCTTTTAATGATATTCCCAACTGTGACCTCTGCATTGCACAGAGTGTGGGAGATTCTTGTCGAAAGTTGCATTGAGAAACCAATGTGATTTACACCAGTTTTCCCGTAAATTCGGCGCTTGGAACCTTTTTGGGAGAACCGCGGCCTGTGTTTCTCGAACTGATTATGAAAAATCTCGAAAACAAATGAGAACCAAGGTGTTAAACAGCCTATGTTGCTTGACACCAAGATGTTATAATAACAGACAGCTGTTAATTGGAGCCAGGAATTGAAGTGCCTTGTTGTTAAATAAGAGTGATTGCACTTCCAATGTAATTCATTGGCAGCAAAGCTTAGAGACATCCTGAAGATTACATAAGGAGCCGTATAAATACAACTTAAATACAATAGTGGCACAGTGGTTCACGCTGCTGCCTCACAGCACCAGGGACCCAGGTTTGATTCCTGGCTTGAGCCACCGTCTGTGTGGAGTTTGTACATTCTCCCCGTGTCTGTGTGGGTTTCATCCGGGGGCTCCGGTTTCCTCCCACAGTCCGAAAGATGTGATGGTTAGATGCATGAGCCATGCTAACAATCCCTCAGTGTGCCCAAACAGGTGCTGGAGTGTGATGACGGGGGGCATTTTCACGTAGCTTCCTTGCAGTGTTAATGTAAACCTACCTGTGACAATGATAAATAAATTTTAAATGGCAGCTTTCACTTAGTAGCTTCTGTCTATGTTTGATAATGGGATAAATGAAACAAAAGCCTGTGCTCCTTTTGCAACCTCAGAATGTCCCAACTCAGTTGGTGAAGCATCATCACCATTGTCAAGTAGGAAACATCGCAGCCAGTTTACGCACAGCAAGCTCCAATGAGAGAAACAACCAGATATTCTCTTTCATTTTTGGTTGAGAAATAATTTGATTTGACTTGACTTGACTTATTATTGTCGTATCTATTAATATACAGTGAGAAGTATTATTTCTTGCGTGCTATAGAGACAAAGCATACCATTCATGGAGAAGGAAATGAGAGAGTGCAGAGTGTAGTGTTACAGTGACAGCGAGAGAAAGATCAACTTAATGCAAGGTAAATCCATTCAGAAGTCTGACAGCAGCGGGGAAGAAGCTGTTCTTGAGTCAGTTGGTACGTGACCTCAGACTTTTGTATCTTTTTCCCGATGGGAGAAGATGGAAGAGAGAATGTCCGGTGTGCGTGGGGTCCTTAATCATGCTGGCTGCTTTGCTGAGGCAACGGGGAATGTAGACAGAGTCAATGGATGGGAGGCCGGTTTGCGTGATGGATTGGGTTACATTCACAACCTTCTGTATTTCCTTGTGGTCTTGGGCAGAGCAGGAGCCACACCAAGGTGTGACTAGGACACTGGGGAGAACTCCCTTGCTCTTCTTTTAATAACGCCATGTAACTTTTCGTACTCAACCCAAGAGAGCAAATAGGAAATAGTTCACTATCACGTGCCACACAATCGGTGTGCTTCAGATATACTTAACATGATTGAGAACAATGGAAAGGCTCCCTTGCAAATTGAATGCCATCTTTCCTACATTATAACATTGATTAACAAACAAGTCATTGGCTGTAAAGTGATTTGCCACATCCTGAGGCATGGCGCTACAGGGCAGTCCCCTCTTGCAATGTGTTTTCTGATGGAGGAGAAGCTTGCCATTGGCCGCTGGCAGGACTTTCCAGTCCCGATAATATCTACGGTGCTTTGTGTGGCTTGCCCGTCATACCAAAGGGAACCCACTGCATCTTTGGAAGATCCCATCAGCAGGAAGGGCTGGAAAATTCTGCCCCTAAATGCAAATTTTTTCTTTGGTCAGAGATTCTGGGAGGAACCTTCTGATGTTTTGTCATTGCATCAACTTGAACAGGAAAACCGATGTGTAGCTCTCCAGTCATGGAGCCGAGTTATCTCGCCAGGTTCTCTGGCACTGCACTGATAATCTGGGGATGTGGATTTTGCCGTCACTCTGGCAGGGTGGGGCTTGAACTGAAGTGCCTAGTTGGCAATGCCGGTTCCATAGACATTGAGTTCCATCTTTACAGGTGCTGTAATCTGCATTAGAAAAAATTACCCCCCACAAACATGGGGGCCCCCCACAAGCATCGGAACAAAACCTCCCACATACTGTCCGGGCATGTCCCTCTTCCCCTGGGTACGATACATAGCTCTTCTCACAAAGGGTGGTAAGTTTCTGGAGTTCTCTACCCCAAAAGGCAGTGGAAACTGGATCATTAGAAGGATTTGGAATGGAAGTGGATAAACATTTGATAGATCGAGGAATGGAGGACTCAGGGGAAATGGCACAGTAAAGGAGTTGAGGCCGAGATAGATCTGCCATGATGGTACTGAATGGCGGAGCAGGCTCGAAGGGCCTGGTGGCTAACCCCTGCTCCTATTTCTTGTGTTCTGGTACAGCTCGGGAACAAAGTTTGGAGCAGTGACTGCAGGGGACTGATTTATGACACATAACTCTCCTGTGGGTGGGGTGTTGGAGGATTAAACAGACCTACCTGTCTCCCTCTCCTGGAAATCACAACCTATTGAAACTAATTTGCGGAAATTCGCTGCTGATTAGTGCGAAGGAATTCCCAGCTTGGCAAGCATTGGCTTTGCTCGCTGTTCTGGTCTAACAGACAACACCCTGTGGGATTGGATGCCCTGTTGACATCAATCATTCCCTCGTCATGCCAAGCCCAGGAAAACCTGTTGGCCATTGGCATTGGACCTTACTGATCTTGGCAATGAAAGGAACTCACTCCCCATTAGTGTCTAGTTGTCCTGGCTCTGACAGCTGACTGGACTTCCATGGCAACGTTCGGTGCCAACCTCAAGGAGTTCCACAGCCTTTTGGCATCACTTTTTCCTCATCTGTGCCATTGCAATTCCCATCTGTTAATTCACTGTTGAAAAATAGCTGTGTATGGAGACTGGTTTTGAGGAGCGTGCTGTGACTTTCAAGTTGTTCATTATTTATTCTGTTTTATTAACTTTTCTTTCCATTTGTAACCTGTAATGTTTTATGTTTTGTTTGCATTATTAATCATATTTCTACTGACACTTTCGGTGAGGCTTCACTTGTAATGAGTTGATCTGGGTTATGCAGAGTGGCCGCCCTGTCTCAGGCTTTTAATAAATAGATTTGTGAATGTTTTTCCTCTCTCTCCCTTCAGACCATGAGTTATTATATCATCACCCTCAGCTGAATATTAAATTGTCTGCTGTGATTTCTCCAATTATGAGATGGGAGATTAGTCATCAAGTCTAAATGTTATGCCCCAGAAGAATGGAGCTAATGTTTGCACAAGAGTAAATGAAAGGAAAACTATTTTATCTCTCTTTAGAGATCAGGTTGCATTAGTTCCCTCAGTGATATGGTAGAGAGCAATGTATCAAACGGCTATAAATAGACCCTTAATAAGTTGCAGGCTACAAAACTCTGAAATTCAACTCTTCAGTGTTTGTTGCTACGTGTATGGCTTTGCCTCCAAAATAGGACCCGCTGTATATGTGCCCGCTTCTGTTGCTGGGTGCAATGGATGTCATTTTGGTGAGATGTGCGCACCAAAGCAATGCAGAGTAGGCACGTCATAATGTCAATCAGTATGTAATGCTGATTTGACACCGCCTACACTTCCCACTGCCCCTCCGTCTACACTTCCCGCTGCCCCTCCGTCTACACTTCCCGCTGCCCCTCCATCTACACTTCCCGCTGCCCCTCCATCCACACTTTCCGCTGCCTCGGGAAAGCAGCCAGCATAATCAAGGACCCCACATACCCTGGACGTACTCTTCCGTTGGAGAAAAGGTACAAAAGGCCAAAAGCACATACCAATTGACTCCAGAACAGTTTCTTCCCTGCTGCCATCAGACTCTTGATTGATCCTATCACACATTAAGCTGACCTTTCTCTTCATCCTACCGACAAGGGTGACCTGGTGGCACAGTGGTTAGCACTGCTGCCTCACAGCACCAGGGACCCAGGCTTAGGTCACTGTCTGTGTGGAGTTTGAACATTCTCCCCATGTTTACGTGGGTTTCCTCCAGGTTCTCCGGTTTCCTCCTACAGTCCAAAAAATGTGCTGGTTAAGTTGATTGGCCATGCTCAATTGCCCCTTAGTGTCAGTGGGATTAGTAGGGTAAATGCACTGGGTTGCAGGAATAGGTAGATGGAGGAATGGGTAGGATTGTGATCAGTGCAGACTCGATGGGCTGAATGGCCTCCTTCTGTACTGCAGGGATTCTATGATTTTATAACTGCAACACTGCATTCTGCACCCTCTACTTTTATTCTGCCCTATGAACTCTATGAATGGTATGTTTTGTCTGAATATCACATCAAAAGACTCCATTTGTCTGTGTATCTCCTACCTTTGGCAGGAATAGGTTTCTGATGGTAGGGCATTGGGAAGAGTTACAGAACAAAGAGAACTTGTTCATTGCTCCTTGAAAGTGGATTCACAGCTGGACAGAGTAGTGAAGAAGCATGTGGCATGCTTGGTTCCATCGGTCAGAACATTGAATACAGGAGTTGTTGAAGTTGTACAAGAGATTGGTAAGGTAACACTTGGAATACTGTGTGCAATTCTGGTCATCCTATTATAGAAAGGATATTATTAAACTAGAAAGAGCAGAGAAAAGACTTACTAGGATGCTACCGGGACTTGATGGTTTGAGTTATGAGGAAAGGCTGGATACACTGAGACTTTTTCCCTGGAGCGTAAGAGGCTGATGGGTAATCTTATAGAGATCTATAAAATAATGAGGGGCATAGATCAGCTAGACAGTCAACATCTTTTCCCAAAGGTAGGGGAGTCGAAAACTAGAGGGCATAGGTTTAAGGTGAGAGTAGAGAGGTACAAAAGTGTCCAGAGGGCCAATATCTTCACATAGAGGGTGATGAGTGTCTGGAACAAGCTGTCAGAGATAGTAGTAAAGGCAGGCACAATTTTGTCTTTTAAAAAGCATTTAGATAGTTACATGGGTACAATGGGTATAGAGGGATATTGGCCAAGTGGGGGCAATTGGAATTAGCTTGAGAATTTGAAAGAAAGGGTGGCATGGACAAGTTGGGCCGAAGGGCCTGTTTCCATGATGTAAACCTTTATGATTGCCAGTATGCCAAGGCACGTGTCTTTCCGACCTATCTCCACAGCTCACATCCTCCACCCTGTTACCAGACTCACACCTCTGTTCTCCCGACTCAGGAGTGATAACTCAGACCCATTTATTATTGTCTGCGATCAAAAATTATTTTTCTGCGTCTGAGGTTAGTGTGTGCAGTACCCTCATGGTGATTTGTCCCAGTGAGTAAGCAATTTCCGCCAACAAGCTTTATTGAGAAGTTTATTTATGATCGCAAGCTTGGCCTGGAGGTTTTAATTCGATGTTCCACCGTTCTATTGGATACACAAAGAATGGATACAGATGAGGAGAATAAGAATGTAATTACAAGTTGAAATGATTTCAGTCTCTGTTCGAGCAGATCTATATTTTCTTAGCTAAGTTGGTGCTGTGGATGGAGAGGAGGTCAGATAAAAGCAGATTTTCTTAATATGCAGGAAGTTTCCTGCAGTTGAATTGCCAGGAGATTGGCTCTCTGGTGAACCGAAAGGTAAATAAAACAGGCTGGGAGAAAATTCCTTCTCCTTAATTCAAGGTATGGCTGTTTGATCTTGGATGTGTGATTTTATAGCTGGCCTGATGGATTGTTATATGGTCTTTCAGATGGAATCTCTCATGATGTTTCTCTCACCCGATCAGCTGCTGCTGTAACTATTACTTACGGGGCGAAAAACTGCAGCAGGCGACGGTGCAGAGGGACCTCGGGGTCCTTGTGCATGAGTCGCGAAAACCCAGCCTGCAGGTGCAGCAGGTGGTCAGGAAGGCGAATGGGATGCTGGCCTTCATAGCGAGGGGGATTGAATATAAAAGTAGGGAGGTCTTGCTGCAGCTGTATTGGGCATTGGTGAGGCCGCTGCTGGAGTACTGTGTGCAGTTTTGGTCGCCGCACTTACGCAAGGATATTTTGGCCTTGGAGGGAGTGCAGACGAGGTTTACTAGGCTGATACTGGAGTTGAGGGGGTTGAGCTATGAGGAGAGGCTGAATAAACTAGGCTTGTACTCGTTAGAGTTTAGAAGAATGAGGGGAGACCTCATTGAGACATATAAGATGATGAATGGGATGGATAGGATAGAGGTGGAGAGACTCTTCCCACTCAGAAAGGACAGTAGGACTAGGGGGCACAGCCTCAAGATAAAGGGGGGGCGGTTTAGAACGGAGTTGAGGAGGAACTTCTTCACTCAAAGGGTGGTGAATCTCTGGAATTCTCTGCCCGTTGAGGTGGTGGAGGCTGCCTCGCTAAATATTTTTAAGACGCGGGTTGATGGGTTTTTGATAAGCGAGGGGATTAAGGGTTATGGGGAGAGGGTGGGAATGTGGAACTGAGCCACGACAGATCAGCCATGATCTTATTGAATGGCGGGGCAGGCTCGAAGGGCTGGATGGCCTACTCCTGCTCCTATTTCTTATGTTCTTATGTTCTTTTTAAAAACAGGCACAAACTTGGCTGGCTTGACTAAGAGACCCATCCAGGTTCAAAGGCTTTTCCAAACAGGGTGGTGGGATAGGCCAATGCACATCCTGTGTTGTGGCCTTTGTCACTTTGAGTGTTTTGAGACCAGGGCAACATCACAATAGAATAAGCATCAACGAGGCTCGTCTTCATGTCCCACTGCACGGTGACACGGTGATTAACATTGCTGCCTCACAGTGCCAGGGACCTGGGTTCGATTCCCGGCTTGGGTTCTCCCCGTGTCTGTGTGGGCTTCCTCCGGCTGCTCCAGTTTCCTCCCACAATCCGAAAGTCACGCTGGCCAGATGCATTGGCCACGCTAAGTTTTCTCTGTGTACCCGAACAGGTGCTGGCGTGTGGGGATTTTCACAGTAACTTCATTGCAGTGTTAACGTAAGCCTACTGGTGACACCAATAATAAACATTAAAAACTGCTGGACAAGTGGACACAACCAGGAACACTCATGCTCAAAACAAGGAATTGGATGAGAAATTCAGCATCAACGGGGCCTTCCAGACATTTTGGCCAGAACTCTGCCACCTCACCTGGCATGGAATCGGAACGGAAGGTCCAACAATGGAAATATCCGTTGACCTCGAGCGGGAATTTGCAGTCTTGCCCGAGCGAGGGCATAAAAACCCGCCTCGAGCGTTCGCAGGCTTGAAACACGACCCCCTTTTTCTCCCTCCACAGATGCAGCAGGAGCTGCTGAGTAATTGCAGCATTTTCTATTTTTATTCCAAACACGTCAGAGTAACTTTGCCTCTGGGGGCGACGCTGGAAAACAAGCAATCTAACAAATATTGAAATCAATGGAAACGAAGAGGATTGACGTGTAATGGGTGGCTGAATCGATATCTCTCGGTTTTGCACTGTCACTCAAAGTCAAAATCAACTCTTCGCCACCAACCCATGGGCACAGGGCTTCCCTAATTCAGACAACACACTGACAGAAAGCCAAGACTCACTTACAATCTGTGTTGCAAGGGCAGGTTTGTCTCAAGAGGGCAGTCTGGAAGATAATTGTGTTTAAGCTCTCTCCTCTTGCCTGTGTCATGATGCACTTTTCCATTTTCCTAGCGCACATAAAAAGCCCGATTGAAGATTGCTATAAATATGGATGTTTACTGCACTCTCCGAACTGACATCTGAAATATTCACTAACACACGTTTCTAAGAACATAAGAACATAAGAAATAGGAGCAGGAGTAGGCCATCTAGCCCTTCGAGCCTGCCCCGCCATTCAATAAGATCATGGCTGATCTGTCGTGGCTCAGTTCCACCTTCCTGCCCTCTCCCCATGACCCTTAATCCCCTTGCCTATCAAAAACCTATCAACCCGCGTCTTAAATATATTTAGCGAGGCAGCCTCCACCACTTCAACAGGCAGAGAATTCCAGAGATTCACCACCCTTTGAGTGAAGAAGTTTCTCCTCAACTCCGTTCTAAACCGCTCCCCCCCCTTTATCTTGAGGCTGTGCCCTCTAGTCCTGCTGTCCTTTCTGAGCGGGAAGAGTCTCTCCACCTCTATCCTGTCCATCCCATTCATCATCTTATACGTCTCAATGAGATCTCCCCTCATTCTTCTAAACTCTAACGAGTACAAGCCTAGTTTATTCAGCCTCTCCTCAAAGCTCAACCCCCTCAACTCTGGTATCAGCCTAGTAAACCTCCTCTGCACTCCCTCCAAGGCCAAAATATCCTTGCGTAAGTGCGGCGACCAAAACTGCACACAGTACTCCAGCTGCAGCCTCACCAATGCCCTATACAGCTGCAGCAAGACCTCCCTACTTTTATATTCAATCCCCCTCGCTATGAAGGCCAGCATCCCATTCGCCTTCCTGACCACCTGCTGCACCTGCAAGCTGGGTTTTTGCGACTCATGCACAAGGACCCCGAGGTCCCTCTGCACCGTCGCCTGCTGCAGTTTTTCGCCAGGTAAGCTCAGAGAAAGGATTGGTGTGAATTCTCTGACAGTCCATGCCGGCTGAATCTTTAGGTCCCATTAACAGTGGGCCCCCTGCCATGGGATGGGTCAATGGAAAATTCTATTCACAGCAGCAGGGACCAGAAGATCCCACCGCTGCCGAGTGACATGCAGTCCCTTGCTGCAAGAAACAGGCCATGGGGAGGCCAGAGAATCCTCCCCCATATTATTTCTTGCAACTGGCCTCAGAAAGAAGCTGCTACTCCATCCCCCACGGGTGGCTAACTAAGTTGGGATCAAGAGCTTATTTTTGTCAGTCAAGTTAAAGTAACAGAAGTGGCGGTGAAGTCCAAACTAGCAGCAAAATAATCACGGCACATTATAAAGCACGGATGACACAAACATTGGATGGCGAGGGGGATTGTCCGAGGATACAATGGGATATAGACAGGCTTGAGAATAGGGCGGAGAAATGGTAGATGCAAATTAATCCGGACAAATGCGAGGTGCTGCATTTTGGAAGGTCTAATCGCAGAACCACAGAATAAGACAGTGCAGAAGAGGCCTTTCGGCCCATCGAGTCTGCACCGACGCATGGAAGGCCCTGACCTGCCCACCTAATCCCTCTTGCCAGCACTTGGCCCACAGCCTTGAATATTATAACGTGCCAAGTATTCATCCAGGTACTTTTTAAAGGATGTGAGGCATCCTGCCTCCACCACCCTCCACGGCATTCCAGACCGTGACCACCCTCTGGATAAAAAATGTTTCCTCAAATCCCACCTAAATCCCACTTTTAACTTGTGTCCCCTCGTAACTGACCCTCCAACTAAGGGGAACAGCTGCTCTCTATCCATCCTGTCCATGCCCCTCATAATCTTGCACACCTCTATCGGGTCATCCCTCAGTCTTCTCTGCTCCTGAGAAAACAACCCAAGCCTCTCTTCGTAACTTAAATATTTCATCCCAGGCAGCATCCTGGTGAAGCTCCTCTGCATCCCCTCCAATGCATTCACATCCTTCCTCTATTGTGGCAGAACTGCACACAGAACCCCAGCTGTGGCCTCACCACAGTTCTATACAACTCCATCATGACCTCTCAGCTTTTGTAATCTATACCCTGATTGGTAAAGGCGAGTGTGCCATATTCCTTTTTCACCACCCTATTAACCTACCTTTCCGCCTTCAGAGATCTATGGACAAATATGCCAACATTCCCTTGTTCTTCATAACTTCCCAATGTCAGACCTTTCAGAGCATACAGGAGGTACCTCTCCTAATGCAGGAAAGCGGTAACCAGTAAATGGTGGAGCTCTTTAGACGCATCAACATACAGAGGGATCTGGGCGTACAGAGATCCACAACTCCCTCAAGTTGTCAAGAAGGCATATGGCATGCTAGCCTTCATTGGTCGAAGCATAGAGCATAAAAATTGGCAAGTCAAGTTCCAGCTGCATAGAACTTTAATTAAGCCACATTTGGAATGCTGCCTACGTTTTTGGTCACCATTCTACCAGAGGGATGTCGAGGCTTTGCAGAGGGTACAGAAAAGGTTTACCAGGATATTGCCTGGTTTGGAGGGCATTAGCACTGAGGAGAGATTGGACAAACTTGATTTATTGCCATTTGAACGTTGGAAGGGTGACCTGATAGAAGTTTACAAAATTATGAGAGGAATGGATAGTCAGAATCTGTTTCCCAGGGTAGAAATGTCAAGTACTAGGGGACATAGTTTCAAGGTAAAAGGGGGAAAAAAGAGATGTGAAAAGCAAAATTTTATACAGAGGGTGGTGAGTGCCTGGAATGCGCTGCCAGAGGAAGTAGTAAAAGCAGATACACCAGCAACATATAAGAACCATCTTGATAGATACAGGAATAGGCTTTGAATAGAAGGATTTGGACCACATTGAGGGAAAAGGTATTTAGTTTATAAAGGCATCATTTGTCAGTGCAGACTTGATGGGCCAAAGGGCCTATTCCTGTGCTGTACGGTTCTTTCTCCTTTCTCTTTGAAAGTAGGTATTGGACTAGTCATTATTAAACTGGCGCTCTGCTGGATTTATCCAATTATTCTCACTCGCCTGCGTTTTCCCCATAACCCTTCAAATATTTACCCAATTCCCTTTTGATAGTTAGCATTGAATCTGCTCCCAGCACCTTTCCAGGCTGTGAATTCCAGATCGTAATGAATGCTTGTGCAAAAATGAAATGTTTTCTCACGTAATCTTCAGTTCTTCAGCCAGTTACTTTAAACCTGGCTACAGGTCCATTGGCCATTGGAGACCATTTCTTTTTATTTACTCTCTCAAAAAGCATTCAGCGTTTTAAACATCTCCTGTTGGGTCTGAAATGAAAGCAGAAAATGCTGGAATTGCTCAATGGGGCCTGGCTTGGGTTGTCAACTTTGGTCACTGGAGGTTACATCACAGGCCCAGGGGCCTCCATGCTGCTGCTGTTGGGTTACATGACCAAGGTACAGTTTGATTGTTCAGTGTTTGATTCTGACTCTTTTTACCATTGACGCTCACTGTGCTTGATTAGTTATGCCTGGACGTGGTCTCAGGAAAGTGAACAAAGCATTAGAAAGGGCTGGGAGGCTGGACTAGAATCATAGAGTAGACATTTCAGTAGAACCTGTTCTACGATCATAGGCCAGACTGCCAAGTTGTTGGGAAGAACCAGCTGGGGATGTTGTATTTAGAGTAGACAACGGGTGGAATTCTATCAAAATTTATCCGAGTGTCAGGTTCTGACGGAAAACTGGCACACATTCCCCCAGATGCACTGCCGGGTTTCCGGGCCAGTAAATCTGATCGTGTGCTTTATGCTATCAGTCTGCCAGGCCAGGACTTGATAGAGCCAGCACGGTGCCACAGTGGTTAGCACTGCTGCCTCATAGCACCAGGGACCCGAGTTCGACTCCACCCTTGGGTGACTCTCTGTGTGGTGTTTGCACATTCTCCCCATGTCTGTGTGGGTTTTCCTCCAGGTGCTCCGGTTTCTTTTCACATGTGCAAGTTAAGTGGATCGGCCATGCTAAATTGTCTCTTAGTGTCAGGGATATCAGCAGGGTAAATATGTTGGGTTAGGGGGATAGGATATAGGGAAATTGTTGTCGGTGGAGGCTTCATGGGCCGAATGGCCTCCTTTGCACTGAGGGGTTCTAGGATTCTATGAAGGCCTGTCCCACAGAGATCAGAGTGCCCTTTAAATTTGGTGCCCCAATCTCTCCAGATGCATTGCTGGGTTTCTGCCTTGTTTGTTCGAGCTGATTTCATGGGCAGCACGGTGGCATAGTGGTTAGCACTGCTACCTCACAGCGCCAGGGACCCGGGTTCAATTCCTGGCTTGGGTCACTGTCCATATGCACATTCTCCCCATATCTGCTTGGATTTCCTTTGGGTGCCTTGGTTTCCTCCCGCACTCCAAAGATGTGTGGGTTAGGTGGATTGGCCATACTAAAATGCCCTTTAGTGTCGGGGGATTAGCAGGGTAAATATGTGGGATGATGGAGATAGGGCCTGGGTGGGATTGTGGTCAGTGTAGACTCGATGGACCATATGGGCCCCCTTCTGCACAGTAGGGTTCTATGATTCTATCTCTGTGGAGCTGGCCTTCACTGAAATTTAACCCCCTCTCATCTGTCCCAGCAGACATGGAGGACAACCCTCCCACCGTCCCCAACTTTCAAAGCATCAGGGGAGGCAAAGGCTCGGTAGTATTATCACTAACCTATTAATCCAGAAACTCAGCAAATGTTCTGGGGACCCATGCTCAAATCCCACCATGGCAGATAGTGGAATTTGAATTCAATAAAAACAAATCTGGAATTAAGAATCTACCAAGGACCATGAAACCATAGTCGATTGTCGGAAAAACCCGTCTGATTCACTAATCTCCTTTAGGGAAGGAAATCTGCCATCCTCACTGGGTCTGGCCTACATGTGACTCCAGAGCCACAGCAACGTGGTTGACTTGCAACTGCCCTCAGGTCAACTAGAGCAATAAATGCTAAGTTTTAAGTTTATTTATTAGTGTCACAAGTTGGCTTACGTTAACACTACAATGAAGTTACTGTGAAAATCCTCTATCTGCCACACTCTGGCACCTGTTTGGGTACACTTACCATGGCCAACGCGCCCAACCAGCACACCTTTCGGACTGTAGGAGGAAACTGGAGTACCCAGAGGAAATCCATGCGGACGTGGAGGGAACGTGCAGACTGTGAGCCAAGCTAGGAATTGAACCCCAGTCACTGGTGCTGCGAGGCAGCAGTGTGCCACCATGCTGCCCAGCCAGCCTGCGATGCCCATGGCCCCAAATGAATAAAAAAACCCTCCCCCACCACAGACGTACTGGGTGCTCTTTTCCCCCACCCCACAACCACACAAGCATCGGGGGCTCTTGGGACGCCCACCCATTCTTTCATTGCATGTCCATTTGAATGCTGCCCGTTACTGCTTGGTTTCCAAAATAGATCAAATTGCACTAAGGTCTACAATAGTAGAATGATTATTTTAGTAATGGTCAACGAACGGAAGATATGCCTTGAAAGCACAACTTTTTCTCATTAATGATAATGGCTTGCTCGCCTTTTCTAAGATTCACGCGGCAGAACAGAAATTAAAGTATTTATCCCGCAGCTGCTCTGCCACCAAGATCTGAGTATCCTTTGTTCTGAGCTATTTAATCTTGAAAGGAAGTGCCTGAAAGAGAATTTGGTCCTGATGTGTTTAGATATTAAATGATACAGCAGTGCTATCTCACAGGAGAAAAAAGGGACATGCATTAAAATTAGATAAAGTGAAATTGAGGATAAAGTTAAGGAAGATTATTTGTATAGATACTAATCAACACTTTGAGAGGTCTCTTGGGTAAGTCCATTGAGGCATCTGTTATGCGTATTGGAGGCGTAGCCCTTTTAAGGGAATGGGCCACGTGACCCTGAGTGTCTGTCGATCTGCCAGATACACCCCAGTAGCCAAATAGGTGGCACGGTGGCACAATGGTTAGCACTGCTGCCTCACAGCTCCAGGGACCCGGGTTCAATTCCTGACCTTGGGCCACTGTCTATGTGGAGTTTGCACATTACCACCGTGTCTGCATGGGTTTCCTCTGGGTGCTCTGGTTTCCTCCCTTTCTCCAAATATGTGCAGGTTAGGTTGATTGGCCATGCTAAATTGACACTTAGTGTCAGAGGGATTAGCAGGGTAAATGCATGGTCTTGCAGGGATAGGGCCTGAGTGGGATTGTTGTCAGTGCGGGCTGAGTGGTTTCTTCTGCATTATTGGGATGCTATGATACACAATAGTAGCAATCTTGGATTTACTCGGAATCTCGAAGGTGCAGAAGGAGGATATTTGGCCCACTGAGCCTGCACTGTCTCTCTGAAAGAACATTCTACCTAGTCCCACTCCTCTGCCTTATCCCTCTATCCCTGCACATTCTTTCTTATCAGATAGTGATCCAATTCCCTTTTGAATAGCTCGATCGAACCTGCCTCCAACATCCTCTTTGGAAGTTCATTCCAGCCTTCAACCACCATCTGGGTGAAAATAATAGTCCTCACATCACTTTAACTCCTTTTGCCCATTATTTTGAATCTGTGCCCTCTCGATCTTGATGCTCTCTTGACTAAGAACAATTTCTCCCTATTTACTCTGTCCGTATCCCTCAGGATCTTTAATACCTCTATCAAATCTCTGCTCAGCCTTCTTTCAAGTTTATTTATTAGTGTCACAAGTAGGCTTACATTAACACTGCAATGAAGTTATTGTGAAAATCCCCTAGTCGCCACATTCTGGGCATCTGTTTGGGTACACTGAGGGAGAATTTAACACGGCCAATGCACCTAACCAGCACGTCTTTCAGACTCTGGGAGGAAACCAGGGTACCCGGAGGAAACCCACACAGATGCAGGGAGAATGTGCAGACTTCACACTGACAATGACCAACGCTGGGAATCGAATCCGGGTCCCTGGCACTGTGAGGCATCAGTGCTAACCACCGTGCCACCCTTTTCTCCAAGGAAAAGGAAATAAATAAACAAATAAAGCTGATGTGACTGGCGATTAGTCTTTTCCCTGTTATTGGGAAGTTACTGGGTTCAAAATGGCTGCCACTTTGGCAGGTACACCACAACACTTCGTTCCAAAGAAATGTTCTGAGGGGTTTTGATCTTGTGAAGAGCGAGAAGAAACGTTCCACTAACAGGAGGTTTGGTAATCAGAGTGCACAGGTTTAAGGCGATTGGTGAATGGGCAAGCGGGAAGATGGTGGATTGTTATGATTTGGGACCTGCCAGTTGGAATATTGATGGAAACTGATTCATAAGAACATAAGAACATAAGAAATAGGAGCAGGAGTAGGCCATCTAGCCCTTTGAGCCTGCCCCGCCATTCAATAAGATCATGGCTGATCTGTCGCTGCTCAGTTCCACCTTCCCGCCCTCTCCCCATAACCCTTAATCCCCTCTCTTATCAAAAACCCATCAACCCGCGTCTTAAAAATATTTAGTGAGGCAGCCTCCACCACTTCAACGGGCAGAGAATTCCAGAGATTCACCACCCTTTGAGTGAAGAAGTTCCTCCTCAACTCCGTTCTAAACCGCCCCCCTTTTATCTTGAGGCTGTGCCCCCTAGTCCTACTGTCTTTTTTGAGCGGGAAGAGTCTCTCCACCTCTATCCTATCCATCCCATTCATCATCTTATACGTCTCAATGAGATCTCCCCTCATTCTTCTAAACTCTAACGAGTACAAGCCTAGTTTATTCAGCCTCTCCTCATAGCTCAACCCCCTCAACTCCGGTATCAGCCTAGTAAACCTCCTCTGCACTCCCTCCAACGCCAAAATATCTTTGCGCAAGTGCGGCGCCAAAACTGCACACAGTACTCTAGCTGCAGCCTCACCAATGCCCTATACAGCTGCAGCAAGACCTCCCTACTTTTATATTCAATCCCCCTCGCTATGAAGGCCAGCATCCCATTAGCCTTCCTGACCACCTGCTGCACCTGCAAGCTGGGTTTTTGCGACTCATGCACAAGGACCCCGAGGTCCCTCTGCACCGTCGCCTGCTGCAGTTTTTCGCCACGTAAGTAATAGTCCTCCCTACCATTATTCCTACCAAAGTGGACCACCTCACACTTGCCAACACTAAATTCCATAAAATTCCATATGATTCATAGAATCATAGAAAATAGGACCAGGAGGAGGTCATTCGGCCCATCAAGCCTGCTATAGTATTTGTTATGAGCATGGCTGATCATCCAACTCAATAGCCAGATCCCGCTTCCCCCCCCCCCATATCCTTTGATCCCTTCAGTCTCAGGTGTTATATCTAACTACTTCTTGAAAACATGTTTTGGTCTAAACTACTTTCTGAGGTAGTGAATTCCAAAGGCTGATCACTCCCTGGGTGAAGAAAATTCTCCTAAAATCTCTGTCCTAAACGGTCTACTCTGTATCCTGAGACCGCGACTCCTCATTATGGACTCCCCCACCATCGGGAACATTCTTCTTGTCCCTACCCCGTCCAATCCTGTTAGAGTTTTACAGGCTTCATTACTAGCTTTAAAAATGTAATTGGGAGATCCACACTGGAAGGGGAAAGATGATGCCAGCTTAAGGAGCGGTGGTTAACGCTGCTACATCACAGCGCCAGGGACCTGGGTTCAATACCGGCCGTGGGTAACTGTTCTTGTGAAGTCTGCACGTTCTTCCCGTGTCTGCGTGGGTTTTCGCCCGGTGCTCTGGTTTCCTCCCACAGTCCAAAGATGGGTAGGTTAAGTTGATTGGCCATGGTAAATTAGTGAGGTAAGTGCATGGGGTAAGACCTGGGTGATAGTTGTTAATGGGCTGAATGGCCTCCTTCTGCACTGTAGGGATTCTATGTTCTTATCAGGGGAGCGAAAGAACTTGGATGTCGCTTGCGAAGAATTGGGACAGCAGGCTGGGCTGAATGACCTCACATGTCGTATTAATCCGTGATTCGAAAATATGCTCCAAAGAGCTTTCTTAAGGTACATAAGCCATTTTGCATCCTCCAAAATTACACTCGTCTAAGAACTTGTTCTTTTTAACTGTTGCCTAATTCATTTAATTTGAGACTCAGTGGAAAGAGAGATGGGTCATTACAAGCAATCTCGTCAAATAATTGATGCCTTGCCATTCCCGCCATTGCAGTAAGTGCAGGCTCCAGCCAGTGCTCCTAATGCAAATTCTCTGTGGTCAGCTCAGATGTCAATCAGCAGTCACTAAATGAAAGGCTTCAGTCTTTCTGAATGTCACCAGGAAGTCACTTGCATCAGGAAAATGCATTTTGATAAAGTTCAGTCTGCTAGATTAGGTTAGGGAGCGCAATAGCTCTCTGAAAGTTCAATCAGAGCGCTGGAAAAGCAGCTGGATGATATTATTCCCAGCAAGTCCATGCTTTTGTTAAAAGCAAGATGTGAGGAATTTTGACAGGAAAATGTTTGCACAATGCTATCTCAAAAAGCTTCTTAGTCTTACGCAGCTTTAAACTATAACACAGACGATAATTTATCCAAAACTCGCCCAAGTGACCTTCCTGCCTTGTGTTTCTACTCTCCAGTATCTCACCTGATGGTCCAAATTGTGACCTTAGACAGCTTGTCATTCTGCTGCCTCAGGCAATGTTTCCATGTCTGTCTGTCTCACCAGACACTTGTTGGCCATTCAGTCGAGGAAGCCAATTTTGACAAATATGGTTGCCCAAGAATGTTCCAACTCTGTGATCACGTTCCTGTATTATTCCTGGGTGGCACAGTGATATTTGATTTGATTTATTATTGTCACATGTATTAACATACAGTGAAAAGTATTGTTTCTGATGCAGACAAAGCATACCATTCATAGAGAAGAAAACGAGAGAGTGCAGAATGTAGTGTTACACTCATAGCTAGGGTGTAGAGAAAGATCAACTTAATGCAAAGGAAGTCCATTCAAAAGTCTGACTGCAGCAGGGAAGGAGCTGTTCTTGAGTCAGTTGGTACGTGACCTCAGACTTTTGAACCTTTTTCCCAAAGGAAGAAGGTGGAAGAGAGAATGTCTGGGGTGCGTGGGGTCTTTAATTATGCTGGCTGCTTTGCCAAGACAGCAGGAAGTGTAGACAGAGTCAATGGTTGGGAGGCTGCTTTGCGTGATGGATTGGGCAATATTCATGACCTTTTGTTGTTCCTTGAGGCCTTGGGCAGAGCAACAGCCATACCAAGCTGTGATATAACCAGAAAGAATGCTTTCTATGGTGCATCTGTAAAAGTTGGTGGGAGTTGTAGCTGATATGCCAAATTCCCTTAGTCTTCTGAGAAAGTAAAGGTGCTGATAGGCTTTCTGAACTATAGTGTCAGCATGGGTTATTGGTGACCTGGACACCTAAAAACTCGAAGCTCTCGACCCTTTCTACTTCGTCCTTGTTGATGTAGACAGTGGCATGTTCTCCTTTACACTTCCTGAAGTTGATGACAATCTCCTTCATTTTGTTGACATTGAGGGAGAGATTATTGTCGTTGCACCAGTTCAGCAGTTTTTCTATCTCATTCCTGTACTCTGTCTCGTCATTGTTTGAGATCTGACCCACTATGGTGGTGTTGTCAGCAAACCTGAAATTAGAATAGGAGGGAAATTTGGTCACACAATCATAGGTGTATAAGGACTATAGTAGAGGACTGAGAACACAGTCTTGTGGGGCACCAGTGTTGAGGATGATCGTGGAGAAGGTGTTGTTGCCTATCCTTACTGACTGCAGTCTGTGAGTTAGGAAGTTCAGGATCCAGTCACAGAGGGAGTGCCAAGGCCCAGACCTTATAGTTTGGAGATAAGTTTCATGGAAATAATAGTGTTGAAGGCTGAGCTGTAGTCAATAATGGGAGAATAACATAGGTGCCCTTGTTATCTAGGTGTTCCAGTGTCGCAGTGGTTATCACTGTTGCCTCAGTGCCAGGGGCTCAATTCAATTCTGGCCTCGGGTCACCGTCTGTGCAGAGTCTGCACATTCTCCCCATGTCTGCGTGGGTTTCCTCAGGGTGCGCTGGTTTCCTTCCAAAGTCCAAACATGTGCAGATTAGGTTGTTCGGCCATGCTAAAATTGTCCCTTAGTGTCGGGGTTGGGGGTGGGGGTTAGCAGGATAAATAATGTAGGGTTACGGGAATAGGGTCTGGATGGAATTGTGGCTGGTGCAGACTCGATAGGCCAAATGGCCTCCTTTGCACTGTTGGGATTCTATGATTTTATAATTATTTTTCAACAACAATTAGACACAGTAACTGGAGTTTAGCTCAGAGCTAACTCAAAGTCTTATTGCCTCACTCCGATTACTACTTGAGGTGAGATTTGCTGATTGGGTACAAACCAGGGGATTGGCAGCTTCTGTCACATAGAATCCCAACAGTAGAGAAGGAGGCCATTCAGCCCATTGAATCTGCACCCACTCTCGGACAGATCATAGTTTATTATCGCGGGATAATTATTCTTCAAATTATTCCATCTTCCTTCTCTACCAGTACTGTGCAATATCTACCTCTGCTTGCACTGATCTATTCACTGTCATCCCTTAAGAAAGAAATAATTGTATCTATATACATAGCTCTTTCCACTATCTCAGGACACTCCAAAGCATATTACAGTCAATCGAGTATGAACGAATCTATGATGTGGGAAACACAACAAGGCCCAGAATCAGCAATGTGATAATGACCAAGTATTTCACTTTCAGAGACATTCAACCCTCCGGATATTTCTCAAAATGGTGCAATGGGATATTTCACATTCAGCTGAAAAGGCAGGCGATGCCTCAGTTTAAAGAATGACAATGCAGCACTCCCTTGGTGTTGCGGGGGGAGGGACACTGCTTAAGGGGCGGAATAAGGGGTGGAATTTTCCCTTATTTGGAGCGATCAGGCAGACGGGGTCAAACCATACAAAAGTCCGTTGACCCCAGGCGGGAATTTCCGGTCACGACTCAAGTGCAGCCGGAAAATCCCGCCCAAAGAGTTTCTAGTTGAAAACAGATGTGAGGAGGCGTTTCTTCCCTCAGAGGGTGAATACTGCGTGAAATTCTCTTTCCCCAGTGGGCTGGATCAGTGAATATTTTCAAAGCTGAGTTGGACACAGGTTTCTGTTTAACAAACAAGTCAAAGGTTAAGTTGCAGACAGAGAAGTAGATTTGAAGCTACAATCAGCCATGACCTTGTTGAATGTGGGAGCAAGCTTGAAGGCCCAAATTATCTTCTCCTATTTCTTAATCTTATGACCTAGAGGGGGATTCAGCGAGCTGAACCTCAATGGGAAATGGTTAGAGATGGCCATGACCAAGCATTTGTGTGGCAACAATGTTAGTTATGATGTGGAGATGCCAGCATTGGATGGGGCTAAGCACAGTTAGAAGTCTCACAACACCAGTTTAAAGTCCAACAGGTTTATTTGGTGGCAAAAGCCACTAGCTTTTGGAGCACTCACTGCTCCTTCATCAGGTGAGTGGGATTTGAGTTCACAAATAGCTCATTTTACAAAGTAATGGTTGGAATGCGAGTCTTTACAGGTAATCAAGACTTAAAGGTACAGACAATGTGATTGGAGAGAGGGTTAAGCACAGGGTTAAAGAGATGTGTATTGTCTCCAGTCGGAATAGCTAATGAGATTTTGCAAGCTCAGGCAAGTTGTGGGGGTTACAAATAGTGTGACATGAACCCAAGATCCCGGTTCAGGCTGTCCTCATAAGAACATAAGAACATAAGAACATAAGAAATAGGAGCAGGAGTAGGCCATCTAGCCCTTCGAGCCTGCCCCGCCATTCAATAAGATCATGGCTGATTTGTCGCTGCTCAGTTCCACTTTCCCGCCCTCTCCCCATAACCCTTAATCCCCTCTCTTATCAAAAACCCATCAACCCGCATCTTAAAAATATTTAGCGAGGCAGCCTCCACCACTTCAACGGGCAGAGAATTCCAGAGATTCACCACCCTTTGAGTGAAGAAGTTCCTCCTCAACTCCGTTCTAAACCGCCCCCCTTTTATCTTGAGGCTGTGCCCCCTAGTCCTACTGTCTTTTTTGAGCGGGAAGAGTCTCTCCACCTCTATCCTATCCATCCCATTCAACATCTTATACGTCTCAATGAGATCTCCCCTCATTCTTCTAAACTCTAAAGAGTACAAGCCTAGTTTATTCAGCCTCTCCTCATAGCTCAACCCCCTCAACTCCGGTATCAGCCTAGTAAACCTCCTCTGCACTCCCTCCAAGGCCAAAATATCTTTGCGCAGGTGCGGCGCCCAAAACTGCACACAGTACTCCAGCTGCGGCCTCACCAATGCCCTATACAGCTGCAGCAAGACCTCCCTACTTTTATATTCAATCCCCCTCGCTATGAAGGCCAGCATCCCATTCGCCTTCCTGACCACCTGCTGCACCTGCAAGCTGGGTTTTTGCGACTCATGCACAAGGACCCCGAGGTCCCTCTGCACCGTCGCCTGCTGCAGTTTTTCGCCACGTAAGTAAAAGTCCTTCCTACCATTATTTCTACCAAAGTGGACCACCTCACACTTGCCAACATTAAATTCCATTTGCCATTTCCTGGCAAATTCCTGTCCTCATGTGTGCAGAACTTGGCTATCAGTCTCTGCTCAGTGACTCTGCGCTGTCGTGTTGTGAAGGCCTCCCTGGAGAACGCTTACCCGAAGATCAGAGGCCGAATGCCTGTGACCGCTGAAGTGTTCACCAACAGGAAGAGAAAAACTCTTGCCTGGTGATTGTTGAGCGGTGTTCATTCATCCGTTGTCGTAACGTCTGCATAGTCTTCCCAATGTACCATGCCTCGGGACATCCTTTCCTGCAGCGTATCAGGTAGACAACATTGGCTGAGTTGCAAGTGTATGCACTTTGTAGCTGGTGGATGGTATTCTCACGTGAGATGATTATTAATAATGTTAGTTGACAGAGCTGTTATCTTTTCAGTTAAGGTTATAAACTGAAACCTCATTTACCTGCTGGTTCAAATGAGCTGTGTAGAAAATCAGGGTATTTCTCCTAATGACCTGGAAAGCATTCATCTTTCACCATCAATGCAGAGTAACTTGACATTGAGTTGAGTTGCATATTGTGGGTTTGTGCTACGTACAAATTAGCTTCGTCTTTCCACTTTGGAAGTAATTCTTTCGCTGTGAAGTGCTGTGGGATGTCCTTGGGATGTAAAAATCACTGCAGGAGCTCCTTAATCAATCTTTGTGTGAAGTAATGTTTCCTGACGATGCCCCTTGCCCTGAAGTCATGGATTAACTGGAAAGCAGTGCTCTTAATTTAACTGGACTAGTTGACTTAGTGTTTTCCAATGATAGCTTGTTGAATTAAATGCTATTGTCTTTAGTGCTTGAGCACTGATTGTACAGGATGATCAGCTATTTTGCCTGACTTTACTGCTCAGTGCTTTTCCTCTATGAACTGGTATGAGCAGCCTAATATTTATCGTGTGGGAAAATAAATGGATGCTAAGAATATCAAAGCCTTAGCTGAATTGGATTGTCTGATTAAATTCTGCTTAATATAAAGTTCGCTGTGTTTGTTTAGGAGACTGGGTGAGTTGCTGCATTGCATCTTGTACAGTTAGTGTGCAGACAATAATCTCTCCCTCAATGTCAACAAATTGAAGGAGATAGTCATAGACTTCAGAAAGCATAAAGGAGAACATGCCCCTCAAATGGGATGAAGTAGAAATGGTCAAGAGCGTCAAGTCTTTAGGTGTCCAGATCACCAACAACCTATCCTGGTCCCTCCATGTGGACACTATAGTTAAAAAAGCCCACCAACGCCTCTACTTTCTCAGGAGATTAAGGAAATTTGGCATGTCTGCTACAACTCTCACTAACATCCACAAATGCACCCCAGAAAGCATTCTTTCCGGTTGTATCACAGCTCGGTATGTCTCCCGCTCTGTCCAAGACTGCAATAAATTACATAGGGTCGTGAACAAAGCCCAGTCCATCAGGCAAACCAACCTCCCATTCATTGACTCTGTCTACGCGTCCTGCATCAGAAAGGGGGGGCAGTTTAGAACGGAGTTGAGGAGGAACTTCTTCACTCAAAGGGTGGTGAATCTCTGGAATTCTCTGCCCGTTGAAGTGGTGGAGGCTACCTCGCTAAATATTTTTAAGACGCGGGTTGATGGGTTTTTGATAAGCGAGGGGATTAAGGGTTATGGGGAGAGGGCGGGAATGTGGAGCTGAGCCAAGACAGATCAGCCATGATCTTATTGAATGGCGGGGCAGGCTCGAAGGGCTAGTTGGCCTACTCCTGGTCCTATTTCTTATGTTCTTATAATCAAAGACCCACAGGCACCCCAGACATTCTCTCTTTCACCTTCTTCCATCAGGAACAAGATACAAAAGTCTGAGGGCGCATAGCAACTGACACAAGAACAGCTTTTTCCCTGCTGCTGTCAGACTTTCAAATTAACCTACCTTGCATTCAGTTGATCTTTCTCCACATTCTGCACTCTCTCCTTTCCTTCCCTATGAACGGTATGCTTTGTCTGTTTAGTGCGCAAGAAACAATACTTTATGTTAATACATGTGACAATAGTAAATGAAATGAAATGAAATCAAATCAAATCACACAGCTTTCCCCAGCTCTGCCTACTGTTGTGATTTAACAGAGCTTGTAGTAATGGAAAATGAACATATCTGTTCCTTTGTCAATGAAGTGGGACTCCAGTTAATATTAAACGTTGATGTTTCCTGTTACCACACCACATTCAATACAGTTCATGTTAAAATAGTCGGACAATACCTCCCCTACTGGCTGAGTAAGAGCATTCTGCAGAGTTACAGTAAATAACAGGCTGGTCCCCAGTCTGTGCCAGTCAGTCAGTCAGCATTTGGACACCAGGGGGTAAAGATTTAGACCCATTCATGGGGCTGCAGGGTGCAATCAATGTGTCTGAATGGTGAGGCAGAAGTGCATTAGGTAACAGTCAGAGGTGACGCATCTGCTCCTGAAACTCATCAAAGGCATTACATGTAAGTCAATGTGATGGCAAACATTGAGAAAGCAATCACCGGCAAGCTCCCGAGATTGGACACTTCACAGCAAAGTAGCCGAGGTAATCAATGACTTTCTATCTTACCTCGTCAGTGACGTCAACTCAAAATTACATAAGTGGACATACATCTCCCACTTGTGTGATCTGCTCAAATAAATCCTGTTACTCCTGATTTGAAGTTTAGCAGCTACCTGGCTTCCTATTCAATGGGAGTGAGAGTCAGGGGCCAGGCCTGATGAAACAGACGCCTCATAGTTTGACCCTTAAAAACGGGAAAACAGCAGAGTTAATTCACATTCTCTTGATCTCAGTTTGCCGAGCTGACTCAAAAACAGCTTCTTCCCTGCTGCCATCAGACTTTTGAATGGACTTACCTCGCATTAAGTTGATCTTTCTCTACACCCTAGCTGTGACTGTAATGCTACATTCTGCACTCTCTCCTTTCCTTCTCTATGAACGGCATGCAGTGAGCCATGACAGATCAGCCATGATCTTATTGAATGGCGGGGCAGACTCGAAGGGCTAGATGGCCTACTCCTGCTCCTATTTCTTATGTTCTTATGTTCTTATTGTCTGTATAGCGCGCAGCAAACAATACTTTTCACTGTCTCCTAATACATGTGACAATAGTAAATCAGATCAAAAAATGAGTCTAAAGCTAATTGAGTTGCTTCCATAACTTTCTTTGCTTTTTAGATTAAATCGAGCAATTATCAGTGTAATATGGTGATGCAATTCCCTCAGTCTTAACAGATTAGAAAAGTACATTCTTTACCAGTTTGCAGCACAGTGGTGCGGTTAGCGCTGCTGCCTCACAGTACCAGGGACCAGGGTTCGATTCAGGTCTTGGGTGACCGTCTGTGTGGAGTTTGCATGTTCTCCCCATGTCTGTGTGAGTTTCCTCCAGGTACTCTGGTTTCCTCTCACAGTATGAAAGCTGCATTGACCATGTTAAATTCTCCCCCGGTGTACCCAAACAGGCGCCGCAGTGTGGCAACTAGGGGATTTTCCTAGTAAATTCATTGCAGTGTTAATGTAACCCTACTTGTGACACTAATGAACTAACTTAAACTTAACCACGAGTGGAATTATAGAACGATAGAATCAAGGGAATGGGAGAATTCCGGCCTTATCTTCTTGAGCATGTTTCCTCACATTCGGCCAACACTGTACATTTGTTTCTGGTTTGTTTAAAGGCATGGTTCTCCAATCAATCTTCATTAGCTGTTTGTGTAGTCATCCCTCTCGAGATGTTACTCACAAGGTCATCAGAATTCTCTTCAGTCATTGTTACCCACACCCTGTGTATAAACACAGTTCCCAACAGCAGCTCTGCCTACCCTTGGCATGTCACATCATCTGCAGCAAAATCTTAAGCTTTCTCATTGATGATTTTGCAAAGCCCTTGTTAATTTCTGTTGTAAATAAGTTGCAAAAATGTACTCTATGATTTTACTGCCTATAATAATCCGCCCAAGAAATGTCAACACATCAAAATTGAGAATCGCAAGGAACTACAAAAGGTTGTGAATGTAGCCCAATCCATCACACAAACCAGCCTCCTATCCATTGACTTTGTCTACAGTACCCAAAGCAGCCAGCATAATTAAGGACTCCATTCGCTTCGGACATTCTCTCTTCCACTTTCTTTCTTTGAGAAAAAGATACAAAAGTCTGAGGTCACGTACCAACCAACTCAAGAACAGCTTCTTCCCTGCTGCCGTCAGACTTTTGAATGGACCTATCTTGCATTAAGTTGATTTTTCTCTACACCCTAGGTATGACTGTAACACTACATTCTGCACTCTCTCCTTTCCTTCCCTCTGATGCTTTGTCTGTATAATGCTCAAGAAACAATACTTTTCACTGTATGTTAATACATGTGACAATACTAAATCAAATCAAAGATTACACACACCATGAAATGCTTAAGAGATTGGGGCTCTTTTCTTGAGGAAAGATAAGACTGACGGGTGACCTGCTGGAGATATCTCAAATTCTGAAAGGGTTTGATAGGTGTGACAAGGAGATGTTGTTGGGGGAATTCATGATTATCTATAATTTTAATTCATCTCACTAATATTTTCAGTCCCGATGTTATTACCTTTGTGTAAAACAGTCCTGCTTTTAAAGGGTTAAAACTGCACTTGCAGGTAGTTTGTTTTTGGTGATGTTGATTGAGGGATGAATATTGCCCTGGGTGGCTGTGAGAATCACCCTGCTCTTCTACAAAAAGCGACGTGAGATTGTTAACATCTACCTGAGCATGTTGGCAGAGTCTTATGAAACATCACATTTAAAAGGCCAATGGAAAACGTGTACAATGTCAGCAATAACTTAATATGTACATTCAGTGACATTCCGCTATCCATAGATAGATAAGTGGATAAACCTAGTATCATAGAATCCCTTCAGTGCAGAAGGGGGCCGTTCAGACCATCAACTCTGCACCGACCACAATCCTGCCCAGCCCCTACCCCTTAGCCCCATGTATTGATCCTGCTAGTTCCCCTGACACTACGGGGTAATTTAGCATGACCAATCAGCCTAACCCGCACATCTTTGGACTGTGGGAGGAAACCGGAATACCCGGAGGAAACGCACGCAAACACCAGGAGAAAGTGCAAACTCCACACAGACAGTCACCCAAGCCTGGAATATGTGTCTTAGAATCATACAATCTACAGTGCAGAAAGCGGCCATTTGGCCCATCGAGTCTGTACCGACCACAATCCTACCCAGGCCCTACCCCATTCACTTACCCTAGCTAATCTCCCTGGTACTAAGGGGCAATTTAGCAATCCACCTAACCCATACTGTGGTCTGTGGGAGGAAACCCACGCAGACACGAGGAGAAGTTTGCACTGCAGACAGTGACCTGAGCCGGGAATCTGTGTCTTGATTTAATTGATTCATTTACAGAACATAGGCTTCACAGTTAAGGTCATCATCCAGTGGCCATCCCTGTTAGCAGCATGGAAAAGAATTTCATACCAATATTAATTGTGGCTGTTACTAAATTTCATGCTGAACATTTTGAATCTCTGCATAATTTCAATTAAGGCTGATTCGTCACTCTGAGCAGGCTGGATCCTAATGTGCAAGTTACGGTCAGGCTGGAACTATATAAAACGTTGGTTAGGCTACAGCGAGAGTATTGTGCACAGTTCAGGAACCTACATTATAGGAGGGATGTGATAGCACTGGCAGAGGAGATTTACCAGGATGTTGCCTGGCCTGGAAAATTTTAATTATGAAGAGAGATTGGGGTTGTTTCTCTTGTAGCAGGGGACACTGAGAGGGGGCATGATTAAAATGTATAAAATTATAAGGGGCATAGATAGAGCAGACTGGAAGAAACCTTTCCTGTTGCTGGAGGGATCAATGACCAGGGGATATGGAGAGGCAGGAGGTTTAGAGAGGGTGTGAGGAAAAACTGTTTCACCCAGAGAGTGGTGGGGATCTGGAACTCACTGCCTGAAAGGGTAGCGGAGGCACATTTAAGTACTGTTTAGATGTGCACTCGTGTTGCTAATGCATACAGGGCTATGGACCAAGTGCTGGAAAATGGGGTTAGAAAGTTAGGTGGTTATTTTTGACTGGCACAGACTCATTGGGCTGAAGGGGATTTTGCTGTGCTGTAGACCTCAATGACTCCATGAGGGGGATCTTACCTTCTTGTCCCACTGGTTGATGGGTGGTGTGAGCCGGTAAGATCACGAGATAGGCGAACAATAGAGTTTGTAGTCGATTTTGTGCTTATTTTGATCTTACCACCACCGGATATCCGGCAAGATCAGCCTATCTAAGGCTTATCAGCCTCAAATATTATTTGTGAGCCCAAGTCAGAATTGTCCGGGCTCACTTGCCTTTGTGGTCTCACTGGTGTACATGCTCACCAGCAAGGATTACCTACAGTCCCCATCAATGAGGGCGTGTCGTGATGGTCTCGCCAGAGGCTATTGAGGTCCCCTGGGAAGTTAGGGACAGGGCAGGGGGTGGAGGGGGGTGCCTCTTGAGCACTGGGCAATACCAAGGGGATAGTTCCTACTTGGGTGGGGTGGGGCCTGAAGGGATGGTGCCTAATGGGCACCATGGCCTAAGGGAAGGCGGGAAGAGAGACGCTGCACACTCAGCAACTGGGATCGTACGGGGAGGGGAGGGGTGCGGGGGCGCTGTATATTCTGCATCCAGTGTTCAATGTGGGGGAAAGGGGCAGGGGATGGAGATGGCAGTGATTGACCTGGCCGGGATGGGGCAAGTGGGGGGAGGGGGTAGCAATAATCCAGCCCATGTTGCGGGGGACGGGGATGGAATCGACTGGGCTGGGCTGAGAGAGGGGGCAATCAGCTGTTAGGTACAGGGGGAGTGATGATTGATCACTACACGTGAGTGGGGTTGGGGGGAAATTGGCCTCAAAGTTAGCGGTTGTGGAACGGAGGGGAGGCAGTGACAGGTCTCTCTGTTCCGTCCTGTTGCAGTTTAGTTTAGTGGATACATTCAAAAGCTGAAATAGGAGCTGTACAGGCCCCAGGTGACCTGATAGGGGCTCCCGATACATAGCGAGGTGCAACTTATGACTAGGAGTGTTCACAACTTGCCCCTCTCTGCACTCATACAATAAAAGGAGGGACAGAGAACAAGTGAAGGTTTTACAATGCGGAGGCCATAGAAGAAATAAATGTTGGTCCAGGTGAGTCCAGAATCAAAGTCCTGGAAGGAATTCCTTCGCGGGTTGAACCAATGTTGTTTAATTCACTTTTCTGGTGGTGTGGATGTCACAAGATGAAGTTGGCACGGGGAAATTATCCTGTCTTGTTGGTGATGGGACAAAACATCAAGCAGAGTATGTTTAGACTGGCCAGAGTTTTTGAGTATGGCCTACTGGACAGGTGGTAGCCGGCGGACCAGAGCTTGCAGGTCAGGAAGGCCAGTTCAATAGGCTAGATTCTGAGGGCTTGTGAACTCACCCCTCCACAGTATCTTTAACAAAGGATGCTTATTCAATGCCTGGAAATGGGTTCGGTCTTCAGGACTGCTGATGCCTTAGCCATTATGGGTTGAAAGGTATGCTTGTTCTCAGAGACAGAGACTCACAGTCTGTAAGCTTGGTTTACCAAATGACCTTCCAATAATCCCTCTGAAGTTAGAATAGAATAGAATGAGGCCATTTGGCCCATTGAGTCTGCTTCCACAATCCCACCCAGGCCCTATCCCTGCAACCCCATGCTTTTACCCTAGCTAATCCCCCTGACACTGAGGGGCAATTTAGCATGGCCAATCAACCTAACCTGCACATCTTTGGACTGTGGGAGGAAACTGGAGCACCTGGAGGAAACCCACACAGACACGAGGAGAACGTGCAAACTCCACTCAAACAGTGACCCAAACCAGGAATAGAACACAGGTCCCTGGCACTGTGAGGCAGCTGTGCTAACCATTGTGCCACCGTGCTGCCCATTTTGTTTTTAAATATTGAAGATTCCACCCTCTCCCCACTGCAGAATCCCCCAGATTGGACAGTCAACATGGGTATAGAATCATAGTCAGACTGTGCAGATCCCAGATGATCTGATCGGAGCTCCCAAGACATAGTGAGGTACAACCTTGGCGAAACTGAGAAGTGAGTTATTTTGTTCTAGAGACTCACAAAAGATAACTCACAGGCAGTAGGTCAGCCATCTTAATGGTCTTTGTTCAGACGAGAAATCCAATTCAAAAATAATAAATAGTGATAAGGATTGAAGAATCTACAGTTTTAAGGTTCTGTTCTGCCACCGGTCCCACAGCACCTTTTGAAAGAAGAGTAGAAAAGAAATACAACACCAAGGCAACAGTTTGTCTGGCTACTGCTGTTTGTTGGATCTAATTGTATGCAAATTTGTTGCTGTATTTCCTACAACAGTGTCAATACTTCATTGACTGTGAGGGGCTCTGGGACATCCAGAGGTTGAGAAAGGTTTTATATCAATGCATATTTTTCCTTCTTCACTTTATTGTGGAATCACTCGAAGGAAACCCACACAGACATGGGGAGAACATGCAGACTCCACACGGACAGTCACCCAAGGCCAGAACCGAACCTGGGTCCCTGGAGCTGTGAGACAGCAGTGCTAACCACTGTGCCACTACGCCGCCCACAGAACCTTAGTGTGCAAGTCGATCCATTCTGCCTGATCACGGAGAAGAATTTAGCCCACCACATCTCTATAAAGCGAGATTGAGATAGGCACTGGCATAATGGACCCAATGGCCTCCTTCAGCATGATACCATTCTACAGCTAGAGCCATCGCAAGTATGAGTTATATCAAGTGAAATGAGATCAACATTCAGGAAAACTATTGTCTGATTCGAAACTTTAATCTTGAGCTTATTTCTTTAAGTGTACACAAACTTCAAAAGCTGTTGAAAAGGACAGAATCAATCAACAAAATTACTACCTTACTGAAAATTCACCGCAAATACATTTTTTGATGTAATTTATATGAATCACTGGAATATGATGCCTACTGTGCGTCCAAATTGAGGACAGGCCTCAATCAGCAACAGAATAATTTAGTTCTGTTAACAATGAGGCTGGAAGTGTTTCATTTTCGGTTTAGGCAGGGGTACATTGGTGAAATTATTAAAGAAAAGCAAAGACATTTTCTGCTGGAACACAATTTGTTTCCAATTCCAACTTTCATTGTCATTTTGTCAAAAACAAAAGCCTTTACATGCTGTATGAGATGCCTGAAATGCATAGTTCAAGATGTTGTGGAATCTGTTTGAATACTTGTGCTGATTAAATTGAAATAACAATATTGTGTAACTTGGAATATTCACAGAAGGAGCCCATTCGGCCCATCGAGTCAGCACCAACAACAATCTCACCCAGTCCCTATCCCTGTAATCTCATGTATTTATCCTGCTAATCCCCCTAACCTACACATCTTAGGACACTAAGGGGCAATTTAGCATGGCCAGTCAAGCTACACATCTTTGGAGTGTGTGGAGGAAACACCAGACACGGGGAGAACATGCAAACTTCACACAGACATCAACCGTGGTTGGAATTGAATCCAGGTCCCTGGCGCTGTGAGGCAGCAGGGCTAACCACTATGCCATCGTGCCGCCCTAACCGAGTGTCATTGCCATAGAGTCAAAAAGGTTTACAGTATGGAAACAAGCCCTTCGGCCCAACTTGCCCATGCTGCGCTTTTTTAAAACCCTAAGCTAATCCCAATTGCCTGCATTTGGCCCATATTCCTCTATGCCCATTTTATCCATGTAAGTGTCTAGATGCTTTTTAAAAGACAAAATTGTACCCAGCTCTACTACTACCTCTGGCAGCTTGTACCGATGCTCACCACCCTCTGTGTGAAAAAATTGCCCTCAGGATCCTTTTGTATCTCTCCCCTCTCACCTCAAACCTATGCCTTCTAATTTTAGACTCCCCTACCTTTGGGAAAATATATTGACTGTTTAGCTGATCTATGCCCCTCATTATTTTTTGAATGGCTTTGAGATTGATTATTTGCTGTAAATGAGCACTGTTTTCCCAGATAGATTTGGAAGAATCTTATTCCCTCAAATTTTGTTTTCCTCTCCCAGAAGGCATGATCTTTTTGTGATTATGTGCTTCCACAGCTACTCTGGTTGTTGCACAAAGCATTCAGTGAGGATTAAACTCGAAGGTCAGGATCTTCCAACTGCGCCCGCCCCAACACCAGAAAATCCCACCCAAGGTCAACGGACCTTTGCATAGTCAGGCCCTCCCCCATCCGCTACGATTCCCGTGGCAGGTGAGATAGGAAAATTCCACCCAAAATGTTGAGAAGAGAATGGGTGAGATTCTTGGACCTCCCAGCCAACAGTTTCTCAGCAGTGGAATCCTGCCTTTTGCTGGCGCCAGGGTTCTCTGGTCACACTGTAGGATTTTCTATTGAAGGCACCCCACACCACTGGGAAACTCGTGAGCGGGGGTACACTGCTGCTGGGGCCAGTGAATCACACTGATGTGAACAGCTGGAGACTTCCAGCCATTGTCAAGAAGTTGTGGTGAAACCAAGATTAAAGAACCTGATAAAAGGGAATCATTTGAGGGAACAGCTGAACTGAGGGTTTTGATATGTGGATCAGCCTTGTAATAATATGAATGGATATTTACCTCAGTGAAGTGGAGAACAATAGGGCATAGAATTGCAGCAGTTAAAGTTATAATTCAAAAGAGAAAATAAGTACAAATGCCACATTTATATGCTAATACAGGGAGCCAATGTAAGAAAAGTCATTTATAGGGGCTTCTAGGACAAGTCAATAAATAAGATAAGATCAAAACAAAATGCAGTATATAAGAACATTAGAACATAAGAAATAGGAGCAGGAGTAGGCCATCTAGCCCTTCAAGCCTGCCCCACCATTCAATAAGATCATGGCTGATCTGTCGTGTCTCAGTTCCACATTCCCGCCCTCTCCCCACAACCCTTAATCCCCTTGCCTATCAAAAACCTATCAACCCGCGTCTTAAATATATTTAGCGAGGCAGCCTCCACCACTTCAACGGGCAGAGAATTCCAGAGATTCACCAACCTTTGAGTGAAGAAGTTCCTCCTCAACTCCGTTCTAAACCGCACCCCCCTTTATCTTGAGGCTGTGCCCCCTAGTCCTACTGTCCTTTCTGAGCGGGAAGAGCCTCTCCACCTCTATCCTATCCATCCCATTCATCATCTTATATGTCTCAATGAGGTCTCCCCTCACTCTTCTAAACTCTAACGAGTACAAGCCTAGTTTATTCAGCCTCTCCTCATAGCTCAACCCCCTCAACTCCGGCATCAGCCTAGTAAACCTCCTTTGCACTCCCTCCAAGGCCAAAATATCCTTGCGTAAGTACGGCACCCAAAACTGCACACAGTACTCCAGCTGCGGCCTCACCAATGCCCTATACAGCCGCAGCAAGACCTCCCTACTTTTATATTCAATCCCCCTCGCTATGAAGGCCAGCATCCCATTCGCCTTCCTGACCACCTGCTGCACCTGCAAGCTGGGTTTTTGCGACTCATGCACAAGGATCCCGAGGTCCCTCTGCACCGTCACCTGCTGCAGTTTTTCTCCACGTAAGTAATAATCCTTCCTACCATTATTCCTACCAAAGTGGACCACCTCGCACTTGCCAACATTAAATTCCATTTGCCAGTTCCTGGCCCATTCGCCCAGCCTATCTAGATCCATGTCGAGTGTGGTAACTATTGCTGCATTTTGCTCAGAGTGTTAACATATAGGATGTTGTTCTGGAGCGGTACAGCTCTGAGTTTAAGAAAGTAGAGACATTTGGAATGGGATCAATTTAAGTATATTGTGGATATAGCCATTATTGAAGTTTAAAGTATTTTTAATTGTTTTCTTTCTTATTGTGTTCTACTATTTAATAAATGTTTATTTTGTTGAATTATTACCAACAAGAGCTTTTTCCCCAGGGTGGAAGAGTCAATTATTAGAGGCATAGGTTTTAGTTGCGAGGGGCAAGGTTTAAGGGAGATATACGAGGCAGATTTTTGAAGCAGAGAGTAGTGGGTGCCTGGAACTCGCTGGGGGGGGGTTAGTGGAAGCAGATACGATAGTGACTTTTAAGGGGCGTCTTGACAAATACATTAATTGTATGGGAATGGAGGGATATGGTCCCCAGAAGAGTAAGGGGCTTTAGTTCAGTTGGGCAGCGTGGTTGGTGCAGACTTGGAGGGCTGAAGGGCCTGTTCCTGCGCTGTAATTTTCTTTGTTCTTTGGGGCTTTCCCTCATTGATCTTTATCTCTTTCCTCATTCTATACCAAATTGGGAAAAAGAAAACAATACAGAACTGGCATTCTAAGTTTCCCTTCAGGGATTTGGAATATACTGGCATTTAACATCGGCTAGGTTCTTAACATATATTGCTGGGAATGTTAGCATTTATTGTCTATCCCTAGCTGATGTTAAGAAAGTGGTAGTAGGCCTTCCACTACATTGCATGTGGTGAAGATGCTTACAGAGGTGTTATAGGGAGTTCCAGTGTTTGGATACATTGACAAAGGAGGAGCAGTGATTATATCCAAATTAGGATAATGTGCATGATTTTGCGACTGCCTGATGTACTTTAGCCCGTCTCTAGTTCCGCTTGGCCGGAAAATGAATCCCTGTATATTTCCTGCATCTTCTGCCGTATCTATCTTGCCTTTCAGCTTCTTGCTGTGACATTTGTCAAGTCATCTGCCTGAAGAAAACCTGCTACAGCAACAAAAAAAGAAACCTCTTGTAAGTTCTGCTGAACTGTTCCTTTCAAATCTTTTAGTTCCATCTGAGCTAATTGTTCTGGAGTTAAAAAAAACCCTTCAAGCTCTGAGTTGTCTCGTTGGAGCTTTGTTGCAATCTATAACAATTCCTTTGAATGTGCCTCTCACCTGTGTTCAGCTGTTTGCAGCAATAATCCCAGTTTAGTGGAAAAGTCAATCTGTTTCTTCCTGAAATCCGTGCTTTGCTGACTCGAGCGGCTGAAGCTTTCATTTGGACGGAACGATAACACAAATGCATTTAAGCTCTTTAGACCAACTGTTCCGATTTGGAGAGGAGCACATTTCTGCCTACGCTTGCCAGAGAATTGTCCCTGAACTGCCTTAGCTTCCACGCTCCTGCCAAGAAATTTATTCTGGTGTCGGCTCTGAAACCACTGCAGGATCAAGAAGAACTTACTCAAATAAGGAATTTGCATTTATACAGTGTCTCACCATTTCGTTCTGATGGGATATTAGGCTGCCCTCTCTCCCCTCTCAGATGGGTGTAAAAGAGGGAGTTATTCCCAGTGCCCAGGACAATATTTATCCCTCAGTCAATCCTCACAGAAACACAAATTATCTGATTGTTATCACATCACTGCCTCTGATACCCGGGTGGATGCTGTGTTTCCCACATTAACAAGGTGACTATCTTCACAAAGAACTTAACTGGCCGTAAAGTGTTTTGGGCTATCTGAGGTCCTTAAAATTGCTATGTAATCCTTTTCATTCGCTTATCATGTTGTCAACATCCCAAAGCACTTTACAACCCTGTGAATTACTCTTTGTCACTATGCAAGCAATAAACTTGCACTCAACGAGGACCTAATGAATGAGCGAGCAGAGAATTGTGTGCTATGTCAAGGAGGAATTTATCTCAGGAGTTTTTTTTCAACATTTTTTCAAATAACACCATTGAATCTTTGGCACACACTTCTGACACTTATTCAAATCAGATGGAGCCTTCATTAAATATCTAAGACAAAGAAACAGTACTTCTAAATTAAAAAAAATTTATTAGTCACAAGCAGGCTTATGTTAACACTGCAATGAAGTGTTACTATGAAAACCCTCTAGTCACCACGCTCCGGCACCCGTTCGGGTACACTGAGGGAGAATTTAGCGCGGCCAGTGCACCCCAACCAGCATGTCTTTCAGACTGTGGGAGGACACCAGAGCACCCGGAGAAAACCCACGCAGACATGGGGAGAATGTGCAAACTCCACACAGACAGTGACCCAAGCCAGGGATTGAACCTGGGTCCCTGGCACTGTGAGGCAGCAGTGCTAACCACTGTGCCACCTTACTGGCCCAAATTGAATTAATTGAATTGCCAGGCTAGGCGGCATGCTTTGGCTTGTAGCGATCTCTATCCTTATTGTACTCCACATAGAACAATGCAGCACAGGAACAGGCCCTTTGGCCCATGATGTTGTGCTGGGCATTACTTCTGCCTGCCCTTGGTCCATATCACTCCATTTCTTGCATATTCATGTGTTTATCTAAAAGTTCCTTCAACTTCCCCCCCCCACCCCCATTTCCTCTATCCACTATCTCTGGCAGTGCATTCCAGACACCTACCACTCTCTGTACAAAGCTTGTCCCTTACATCTCTTTTGAACTTTTCCCCCCTCACCTAAAATGCATGTTCCCTAGTAGTAAATGTTTGAACTCTGGAAAAAAGATTCTGACTGTTAACCCGAATGATGCCACTCATAATTTTATAGACTTTTATCAAGTCTCCCCTCAGCCTCTGCCGCTCCAGAGAAAACAACCCTTGTTTGTCCAGCCTCTCCTTATAGCTCATACCCTCTAATTCAGGCAGCATCCTGATAAACCTCATTTGCATCATCTCTAATGCCTCCACATCCTTCCTGAAATGTGGCGACCAGAATTGAATACGATGCTCTAATTGCAGTCTAACAGTTTTATAAAGGTGTAGCATGAAATCCTGACTCTTGTACTCAATGTCCCAACTAATAAAAGCAAGCAACTCACAACTTTTTGCTTAAGGGTTCCACCGACTGAGCTAAGATGGCGTGATGTGGGCTTCTTACATTCCACCTCAATCCTTTTCCAGGGCATTTCCATTCTGATTTTCCATTTTCCGAACACCAAAGCTCATTCTCTAGAGGAAAGCAACACCATTGCATTGATGCAGAAGCCCTGGCACTTGACCTGACGGAGGCATAGTGGCACATTGGTAGCAGTGCTGCCTCACAGTACCAGGGACCCAGGTTCGATTCCCAGCTTGGGTCACTGTCTGTGCGAAGTCTGTATGTTCTCCCCGTGTCTGCATGGGTTTCTTCTGGGTGTTCTGGTTTCCTCCCACATTCTGAAAGGCATGCTGGTTAGGTGCATTGACTGGTAAAGGTGACGACTAGGGGAATGTCACAGTAACTTCACTGCAGTGTTAATGTAAGCCTTACTTGTGACAATAACAAATAAACTTTTAACTTGATACTCCTTAGCGCCAGCACAGATATTGGCCTAACCTTAAAATGATGCAAGCACACAAGCCCATTTTACAGGTTTGGTAATTTGATTGTTGTTATGGGGGATGAGTTATATTAAAATTACCCCTGAGTATGAACATCTGGAGTGTGACATCTGGAAATCAATGACTGGAGTTTGACAACTGGAGTTTGATGTTTGAAGTTTGGCACCTGGACAACAATGCCTGGGCTGAGATATCTGGTGTGTGATATCTGGCATGTGTTGATGAGTTTTCTCCTGTAGACTAATTACACAGACATATATTTAGATATCGAGGAAAGTAGTTTCAGAAGTAAGTACTTAACATTGACTTGCTTTCTTTTTTGATTGCTTTGACAGAGAACTTGTGCCAGAAACACCTACTCAGCGAAGAACTGAATAGAAATTTAAGTGAAGACAAAGCAAATTCTGTGTTCTTATACGGCTGATCAGTCATGGGTTTACCATGGGCAGGAGAGGATGGAACAGGCTGATGTTAAATTATCCAAAGTAACGGCTTGTTTTCTGGCTTGATACTTTTTTATCTGAATGGAAAGTGCATGATGCCAACTCAGCGTGTAGAGATTGGTGATGGAAACATTCGTTTGAAAAATATTTTTGGGGTATGGTTTTTTTTAGTTCATTCAGGGAATGGGGTATGTCTGGTTGGGCCAGCATTTATTACCCATCCCTAATTGCCCTTGAACTGAATGGCTTGCTAGGCCATTTCAAATAAAGATGGCAAATTTCCTTCACCATAAGACAATAGTGAACCAAATGGATTTTTCCAACAATGGTTCCATGGTTATCCTTTAATTCCAGATTTTTACTGAATTCAGATTTCACTGTCTGCCATGGTGGGATTCAAACCTGAATCGCCAGAGCATTATCCTGAATTTCTGGATTACAACTTCAGTGACAATACCACTGCACCACTGCATTCTGTATTTTGTGAAGCAAGGTTCTGGGGGTGTTTGTGTATATCTGTGAGTACCTAATTCAATTAAGCTGGGGACTGAGTGCCTATGTAATTGAGAGCATCAAATGGGCTATGTGTGAAAATCAGACACTTGAAGTGAAAATGGCCAAGTTAGATTTCTACTTGTAAATACAACAGGGGTAGAAATTTGCATTATGAGATAAGTGAGGATTTGGATTTTTAACTGCTGAATTTTGAAGGGAGTTTACAACTTCAAAAAGAAAATAAGTAAATAAGGCAAAGTTATTAAATTTTATTTTACCTAAAATTAGTGTCCATAAGGGGAACATTTTTATTATTTTTCCGGGAAAGATAAATATCAAAGAAGGGTGAGGACAATTTAGAAAAGATGAAACAGAAAAAAATATTTATGGGGAGTTTGGAAGTTATACTAAGTTTGGCCATGCAGGATCTTCTGAAGAGAGTAATGTGCTAGGACAAAACAGTGAAGAAGTGAAGTGAGCACCCACATTTGTCCCAGAAAGGAGGGATTCACTTAAAGACTTAGATCTCCATAACTGAGAGACAGAGAGACAGAGAGAGACAAGTCTTGCGACATATCTTCCCAACAGCAATAGAAGGTTGTACCTTCTGTTAATATTACTGGAATATTTTATAGATTTAGTATTTAGAAGGACTGTTGCCTAAAAGGATGTTTATTTGTGAGTTTAACCAACTAAGAATAATTTGGGGAATTGTTATGTGAGACTAATTTTAACCATGTAAATGTAATCATATGCGTTTACATTTTATTTTCTTCTGTTGTTAAATATTAACATAAGAACATAAGAACATAAGAAATAGGAGCAGGAGTAGGCCATCTAGCCCTTCGAGCCTGCCCCGCCATTCAATAAGATCATGGCTGATCTGTCGTGGCTCAGTTCCACTTTCCCGCCCTCTCCCCATAACCCTTAATCCCTTCTCTTATCAAAAACCCATCAACCCGCTTCTTAAAAATATTTAGCGAGGCAGCCTCCACCACTTCAACGGGCAGAGAATTCCAGAGATTCACCACCCTTTGAGTGAAGAAGTTCCTCCTCAACTCCGTTCTAAACCGCCTCCCCTTTATCTTGAGGCTGTGCCCCCTAGTCCTACTGTCTTTTTTGAGCGGGAAGAGTCTCTCCACCTCTATCCTATCCATCCCATTCATCATCTTATACGTCTCAATGAGATCTCCCCTCATTCTTCTAAACTCTAACGAGTACAAGCCTAGTTTATTCAGCCTCTCCTCATAGCTCAATCCCCTCAACTCCGGTATCAGCCTAGTAAACCTCCTCTGCACTCCCTCCAGGGCCAAAATATCCTTGCGCAGGTGCGGCGCCCAAAACTGCACACAGTACTCCAGCTGCGGCCTCACCAATGTGCTAGAGTTTGTGGCATTTTATGAAAATAAAACACAAATTGAAAATTGTAATGGAAGTTTCCCTTTGGGATTTGGTTAACCCAGCAATTACACCTAGATTCACAGAAACCTGCAGTGCAGAAGAAGGCCATTCAGCCCACAGGGTCTGCATCAAAAACAATCCCACCCAGGACCTTTCCCCATAATTCTTCATGCTTACCCTGCTAATCCCTCCAACCTACACATCCCGATACACCAAGGGGTTATTTATCATGGCCAATGCACCTAACCTGCACATCTTTCGACTGTGGGAGGAAACCAGAAACCCATGGGGAGAATGTGCAAACTCCACACAGATAGTGACCCAAGCCCGGAATCAAACCCAGGTCCCTGGAGCTGTGAGGCAGCAGTGCTAACCACTATGCCACCGGGCTGTCCCACATGTCAAAATCATAACAGCATTCATTGTGAAGTGATCTTTATAAGTATTATCTTTATATAAAGTAATTCAAGTCAAAAGAAGTCAAAATAACTATCGATATTTTTCCCAATGGATAAATAAAGGGTAACATTTAGGTGCACATTTTTCTAGTAGGGCTCTTAGCCTCAATTGTGCATTGTGGCCCACCTTATTTCCATAAGAACATAAGAACATAAGAAATAGGAGCAGGAGTAGGCCATCTAGCCCTTCGAGCCTGCCCCACCATTCAATAAGATCATGGCTGATCTGTCGTGGCTCAGTTCCACTTTCCCGCCTTCTCCCCATAACCCTTAATCCCCTTGCCTATCAAAAACCTATCTACCCGCGTCTTAAATATATTTAGCGAGGCAGCCTCCACCACTTCAACAGGCAGAGAATTCCAGAGATTCACCACCCTTTGAGTGAAGAAGTTCCTCCTCAACTCCATTCTAAACTGCCCCCCCTTTATCTTGAGGCTGTGACCTCTAGTCCTACTGTCCTTTCTGAGCGGGAAGAGCCTCTCTACCTCTATCCTATCCATCCCATTCATCATCTTATATGTCTCAATGAGATCTCCCCTCATTCTTCTAAACTCTAACGAGTCCAAGCCTAGTTTATTCAGCCTCTCCTCATAGCTCAACCCCCTCAATTTCCAGACTCCACTAATGTCCCTAGCTGCCCCCTTTCCTTCCATTCTCCATTAACCGAACACAATCCATATTCTGTGGCCCAAATCTTCATTTGCACCAAGCCCTCCTCACACATCACCCTGGTATTTGCTGACCTGAATTGGCTCCCACTCAAGTCATGCCACAATTTTGAAATTCCTATCTTTGCTGCCCTTGGTAACCTCTCCCAGCCCGACAATCCTCAATGACCTCTGTAATTCTCCAGTTCCGCCTTTTGTGCACCCCTGGTTTTATTCTCTCCACCTTTGGTGGTCACTCTTTCAGCCCTAGGATTTCCACCCTAAATGTTTTATTCCCTTTAATTAACCTTGAAAACCAAACTCTCTGACTAACCTTCGGTCAGCTGTCCTATTAGCTCCTCAAGTGGCTCAGTCTCAAATGGTGAGCCTGACAATGTCCTTTATCATCATATTCAGCACAATGTTATCATCTATAACGAGCACCATTCCATGCCTTGATGTGAGTGCATGTGTCGACTGCTGAGAGGAGCTTAATTTGCCGTTGTTATTAACGAACATTATTCATCAATATTAAAAGAAATGATCGGGACAGAAGAGGATAGCTTGTTACACAGTGTGCTGGAAAGTTAATTGCAAATACCATGTTAACCTTTTTTGACAGGTAAATTCTGCTCTCATCTTCATTCTCTTTGTTTCACTTTGTTGCATGCCAATGGTATTTATGATGCAGGGCATTATGCCATTAAAGGTATTGTAGCAATGTGAGTTATCACAGCATAATTTGAATTGCAGGCATAGGCTTTTTAATCCATTGAGCTCAGTGGACAGAGGCTGTCGGCCTGTGACTCCCCATTACCCACAGCCAGTAGGGGGAGGTTTATTTGACCCTGCCATCATTGTGACCCTGGACCAACCTGGTGTTGTCAGACTTCTTACTTTCATTGTGACCCAACAGATAAATGGCATTGTACCAGCCAAAGTTTTGGTCGCTGGTTGGTGATGACGGTAATCTATCCAATTTGATTGTTTTGCCAGGTTGGGCAATCAAGAAATGACTAGAATGTAAAGTGTACATGACGGGATACATTGTTATCACTGTTGGCAGTTAGCACTGCTGCCTCAGAGTGGCAGGGACCTGGGAGTGATTCCTGGCTTGGGTCACTGTCTGTGCGGAGTTTGCACATTCTCCCCGTTTCTGTGTGGATTTCCTTCCGGTGCTCTGGTTTCCTCTCACAGTCCGAAAGGCATGCCGGTTTGGTGCATTGGCCATGCTAAATTCTCCCTCAGTGTACCCGAACAGACATTGGAGTGTGACGACTACGGGATTTTCACAGTAACTTCATTGGAGTGTTAATGTAATCCTGCTTGTGACACTAACAAATAAACTTAAAAGCGTAATGCCAGGGCCTTAAGAGATACTTTATACACAGCAAGATCCCATGCTGATGATTAGACAAATGAGGACGAAGGGAAAAAATACATTTATATAGCGCCTTTAATGACCTTAAGCAAATTCACAGGCAATGAGATGCCTCTGAACTGTGATAATTATTGTAAGTAAGGACAAAAGGCAAAGCAAATTCCGCACAGCAAGGCCCCATAAGCAGCAATGAGCAGATTGTCAATTTTTTTTTGGAGACGCTGGTGAGGGATGAATGTTGGCCAGGACACTAGGGAGAATGTTCCTGCTCAAAGCTACTATTGGTCAATCCATCATACAAGTGCTTAACCTGACGTGCTACTGGCCTAACCCCTCTGCTCATATTGTGAAGGGAATTTTCACAATCATAATCAGGATAATATCGCCAGCTACGACTTCTGCCACTCCATGCCTCGAGGTGGGTGCCCAGCTGCTGAGAGAAGCTTAATTTGCCTGTTGTTAATAATGAACATTATTCATCAATATTAAAAGAAATGTATGGAACAAAAGAAGAGAGCTTGTTTCACAGCATGCTGGAAAGTTAATTGCAAATACCGCATTAATCTTTTTGACAATTGACACTGCTCTTATCTTCTCTCCCCTTGCCTCGCTTTGTGTCATGTCAATGGTATTTATAACACAAGGTCACCAAAAATCTCAACTCTCCATTCACTCAAGCCTTTGATGGATTTACCAGTCCAGATGGTTCTGGAACTTATTTCCTGCCATTCTGACTTGGGATCCTGTTTTGAGTGACACAGTAGTTATCACTGCTGCCTCACAGCACCAGGGATTCGGGTTCAGTTTTGACCTTGGGTGACTGTCTGCATGGAGTTTGCACATTCCCCCCGTGTCTGCATGGGTTTTCTCCAAATGCTCCGGTTTCCTCCAACGGTCCAAAGATGTGCAGATTAGATGGATTGGCCAGGCTAAATTTCCCCTTAGTGTCACAAGATGTGGGGTTACGGGGATAGGGCCTGAGTTGGATACTCTGTTGGTGAGCTGGCACAGACTTGATGGGCCAAATGACCTCCTTCTGCATTGTAGGGATTCTATTCTGTGAATACTGCTGTGTCTTTTCCAGCCACCCGGTAGTAGGAAGCATTGAGTGCTATTGGGAGATGTGATGTGGAGATGCTGGCATTGGACAGGTTAAAGTCCAACAGGTTTATTTGGCAGCACAAGCCACTAGCTATCAGAGTGCTGTTTCTTCATCAGATGAGTGGGATTTCAGTTCACAAACAGGGCATATAAAGACACAAACTCAATTTACAAAATAATGGTTGGAATGTAAGTCTTTACAGGTAATCAAGTCTTAAAGGTAAAACAATGTGAGTGGAGAGAGGGTTAAGCACTAAAGGTTAAAGAGATGTGTACTGTTTCCAGCCAGGATAGTTTGCGAGATTTTACAAGCCCAGGCAAGTCATAGGAGTTACAGATAGTGTGACATGAACCCAAGGTCCAACAGACACCTCCAGACACTGAAAAGTGCCCTCATAAGAACAGGGTATGGCGTTTGACTCATTGATTGACAGTTCCAACGCGCCACAGCGAAAAACTGCACCAACTTCCCCAGAAGACAAACACGGGACATGGCGGACAGAGTACCCTTCGTCGTCCAGCACTTCCCCGGTGTGGAGAAGCTATGACATCTTCTCCGGAGCCTTCAACATGTCATTGATGAAGATGAACATCTCGCCAAGGCCATCCCCACACCCCTACTTCTTGCCTTCAAACAACCGTGCAACCTCAAACAGACCGTTGTGTGCAACAAACTACCCAGCCTTCAGGAGAATAGTGACCACGACTCTGCCCCGGAACCTCTGCAAGACATGCCGGATCATCGACACAGACGCCATCATCTCACGTGAGAACACCATCCACCAGGTACACTGTATATACACAACTCGGCCAATGTTGTCTACCTGATACATTGCAGGAAAGGATGTCCCGAGGCATGGTACATTGGGGAGACCATGCAGACGCTACGACAGCGGATGAATGAACACTGCTTGACAATCACCAGGTGTTCTCTCCCCGTTGAGGAACCCTTCAGTGGTCTCGGGCATTTGGCCTCTGGTTTTCGGGTAAGCGTTCTCTAAGGCAGCCTTCATGACACACAACGCAGAGTCGCTGAGCAGAGACTGATAGCCAAGTTCCGCACACATGAGGATGGCCTCAACTGGGATCTTGCGTTCATGTTACACTATCTGTAACCCCCACGACTTGCCTGGACTTGCAAAATCTCACTAACTGTCCTGGCTGGAGACCATACATATCTTTTTAACCTGTACTTAACCCTCTCTCCACTCACATTTTCTGTACCTTTAAGACTTGATTACCTGTAAAGACTCGCATTCCAACCATTATTTTGTAAATTGAGTTTGGGTCTTTATATGCCCTGTTTGTGAACTGAAATCCCACTCACCTAACAAAGGAGCAGCGAGCGCTCTGAAAGCTAATGGTTTGTGTTACCAAATAAACCTGCTGGACTTTAACCTGGTGTTGTGGGACTTCTTATTGGGAGATATGCAGAGAAGACTTTGATTTTTGGAAAGCAAACAGATAGCTTTACCTGGGGTGAATAAAGGTAATTTTTTTTGATGTGAGTTTGACACCACTGTGCCAATGAACTGCAGTGGACTGATGCCTAAAGTAAACAGAGTCTGTTTACTCATCAATCAGGTGACAGATTCTATTTTAAAAGTGCGCCTCCACACACAGTGTATTTATTCATCAAATGGAGTCTGTTTAAAAAGAGCAAGCAGTCATGAGCAGAGCTCAGGACCAAGACAACAGCAAAACCTCCAATAAATACAGAATTATTCCTCAAAAAAACTGCAGTGCATGAAGGACAGTTACATGATATAAATGTATGTGAGAAAAACCAGTCCCATAACAGTCTGATTAACGGATATATTACCCAATCATCCCCATCTTAGCTGGCATTTGCAGTTTTAGTTTGTGCAACCAAATATCATTTTGACAATCACATCTGTTAAGATACATTTCTGAGTTTGACGGCGCATCTTTTGCTCCTTTGAGTCTTACACGCCTCTTTATATAATTCCCACAGTGCAGAAAGAGGCCACCTGGCCCATCAAATCTGCACCAACTCTCTGACAGAGTATATCCCACTCAGGCCCATTCCTCTGCACAAACCCTTTAACCCCATGCATTTACGTTGACTAATCCCCCTAACCTACACATCTTTGGACACCAAGGGGCAATTTAGCACGGCCAATCCACCTCACCTGCACATCTTTGGACTGTGGGAGGAAACTCTATTTGGATAGCCAGAGGCTTTTTCCCAAGGTGGAAGTGCCAATTACAAGGGGGCACAAGTTCATGGTGAGAGGGGAAAAGTTTAAGGGAGATGTGCAGGGGAGGTTTTTCACGTAGAGAGTGGTGAATGCCTGGAATGCGCTGCTAGAGAAGGTGGTGGAAGCACATTAGCAACATTTAAAAGACATCTGGATGGATACATGTATAGGGAGGGAATAGAAGGATATGGACCATTTTTAGTTCAGGTCATCATGATCGTCCCTTGTGGGGGGTGAGGGGGGGTGGAGGGAAGGGCCTGTTCTTGTGCTGTATTTTTCTTTGCTCTGAAGCGGAGCACCCAGATGAAACCCACACAGACATGGGGAGAACATGCAAACTCCACACAGTTAGTGACCCAGGACTGGAACTGAACCCGGGACCCTGGCACTGTGAGGCAGCGATGCTAAGCACTGTGCCACTCTTCAAAATTGTCTTTGGTCATCCCATCATGTTTTTCTTAGCTTGGTTTGGAACACAGGGAGCGGAGGATGGGTTTAATTTATATATCTGATATTGAGAAAATGATTTCATATCTTTCCTCAAAAATGAAAAGGGAGGAGCAGATAAGATGGTGGACCATGTGATCGTAGGAGAAGGGTTAAAATTAGAAGCAAAGTTGATGATTCTTACTTAAAATGTTCAGTTTTCACCCCGGGTGGCATTTTCCCTGTTCTCATAGAGATGGGATTTTGACTTGATTTGATTTATTATTGTCACATGTGTTAGGATACAATGAAAAGTATTGTTTCTTGTGCGGTATACAGACAAAGCATACCATTCACAGAGCACATAGGGAAGAAGGAAAGGAGATAGTGCAGAATGTAGTGTTACAGTCACAGCTAGGGTGCAGCGAAAGATCAACTTAATGTAAGGTAGGTCCATTCAAAAGTCTGACGGCAGCAGGGAAGAAGCTGTTCCTGAGTCGGTTGCTACGTGACCTTAAACTTTTGGATCTTTTTCCTGATGGAAGAAGGTGGGAGAGAGAATGTATGGGGTGCGTGGGATCCTTGATTCTGCTGGCTGCTTTTCTGAAGCAGGTTGGAGGGGGAGGAGCTGGGAGAAAAATGGTGGAGGCTGCATCAGGACAATTCCCTGAAGTGTTCTCGCCGTTGGGGAATTTTCCAAGAGTTAGACTGGGAACAAGATCAGTAGTTGCTCCACAGAGGTGGTCAGCATTGAGAGTGGTTAGCATTGAGGGTGATTAAGACCCCAGTTATGGACAATCTTGTGTCCAAAGATGTGCAGGTTAGGTTGATTGGCCATGCTAAGAAATTGCCCCGTAGTGTCCAGGGATGCGTAGGTTAGCGGGATTGGTGGGTATAATATGTGGGGATATGGGGGTAGGGCCTGGGTGGGATTGTGTTCGGTGCAGACTCAATGGGCCGAAGGGCCTCTTTCTGCACTGTAGGGTTCTATGATTCTATAATTCTATGACTTCATTGAAACTTTCACCAGCAAGAACAAACCCACAGCACCCCCGCACCACCTCTCCCCTACTCCCTGCCATCCCACAATGTTCAGAGACCACTAAATCATTGGGGACAGCATTCCTGCACAACAGGCCCCATCAGGGCCAAAGGGTCCACGCACAAATGAGGGAACCATGGGGTTGAAACGCCATAACTGTGATCATTGTTGAGGTGGAGCTATCTAAGGAGGGGTTTCTGTGGAGGGGTCCTCCTTCAGTCCAATGTGCCTATTGACTTCCACCATACAACCTATCTATATTAGACAGTGAGCTTCCTGAAGAGCAGATGAATACAAGAAATGACTGGGAGCTGGAGTGTGCAGTGGGTGAGACTGTTATATTGGAGGGATGAGATTATTTTATAAATGGATACATCTTGTGATTTTCCAGGTGTTGCTTTATCCAGGAGTGTGTTTTTCCTTATTGTCCCTTGGATTTTTCTTCCTTTTTTTCCCCTCTTGCAGGAGTTAGAACGCTGCAGTGGGAGTAGGAAGAGTTTAGAGAGGATGTCTGTCAATCAGTAATTTCGGAGGGGCTTGACAGCTAGGATAGAATATAATCCCTACAGTGCAGAAGGAGGCCATTTGGCCCATTGAGTCTGCACTGACTACAATTCCACCCAGGCCCTATTCCCGTAACCCCACATACTTACCCTGCCAATCCGCCTGACACTAGGGTCAATTTAGCATGGCCAATCAACCTAACCTGCTCATCTTTGGGCTTTGAGAGGAGCTCCTGAGGAAACCCACACAGCCACAGGGCAGAACGTGCAAACTCCGTACAGACAGCGCTGAGTTTGCATATCACTTTTTTCCTGCGTGCTATTTTCATAGGTTTGCAGGGTTTGCTTTCCCAACGTTATGCTGTTATTTTAGATTTTAAGCATCGGATGATTTTTTTTTGACATCTCTCCCTCCCCCCACGTCATTTGTTATGATTAACCAGATTATTTTACCAGTGTCGCCTGCCTGAGTGGAACAAATTGACTGTCATCCCGAGGTTGAGCAAGGACACAACAATTGTCGTCCTTTATCAAGACATACTAACTTCACTTTGTTTGGCCCTTCAACCTGTCCATAGCAGGCAGAGTTTGCTTTGCAATGCTACTTTTTGCTCTTGAGCTGATCGCTGGGAGGGCACATTGACTCAAAGCATTCTCCGCACGTTACCATTCCATATTTCCTTTGGTTGGGGCAATTAACAGCAGCAGGAGGCTGAAGTTAATGAAGACTAAACTATGGGGGAGGAATGTTTTCAGACGATAGAATGGCCTGAGGATATTTTGTGACACTGCGGTGATAGCAGGGGGCGCCAAGGCGAGACACGCCAGTGCAGAGAACAGATAGATGCAAAGGAGAAGGTCCCGTCTAATCAACACTACCACAGGCAGTTAGTTCCGCCTCAACAAGCAGACACCTCTTAAAAGGCATTGGAGAATTGCGAGGAAATTTAACTGGTGACTTTGTTGTTAGATCTGCCGCTCGGTTAGTGAAGCAGAGGCCAACTTTTGACTTCAGGCTATCAGCCCTCTGTGATATCTTTGGATTTTCTTTTTCTAGGCACCATTCTGCAGGCTTTAAGATGATTAACCAGGACTCCAGCTGTATTCATCAGTCAAACAGGTGGTCTGATCTGTTTCCCTATGTTAAAACCTTTGGAGGTGCAAACAACTAGGCAACTCCACACAATGCTGCAAGTTTACAAATTATCCGGGGAGACAACTGATTGCACAGATGTAACGTGAAGGAACATTTGCATTTAATGAAATTAGTTTTTGGAAGAGGAATTGTTTTTAATCATTCAGCATGTCAGCGGCACTTAATGCTACGTTGTAATTGCATAGTTCAGAAGGAAAGTGTGCACAGGTCCGTCTCACCATAACTACATTTGTACTCAGTACTCCTCAGGATCAGAGAGATGTGGCCGGGTGTGCAGTTCAATCCACATTCACTGATGACTTTTGGTGTTCAGGTCTCGAACGAACAAGTGCGCCGTTTCATACTTCAATAGAGATCGAACTTCAGCACCATGGACAGCACACAATCTGACAAATTCTGATGTGGTTTTGGATACATAATTGTTTACAAGGGATTCATTTGCAGATATGTTTCTGACAATGTGTAAACTCTGTTTCATTGACACACACTCCCAGCTCATACTGAAATATGCACACACACAGCTCACATTGTGATACACACACACACACACACACAACTCACACTGAGATACACATACACACTCCCAGCTCACCCTGAGACACACACACACAAACACTCCCAGCTCACACTGAGATATACACACTCCCAGCTCATACTGAGGGACACACACTCCCAGCTCACACTGACGTATGCACACACACACATACACACACACACACACACACAACTCACACTGAGATACACATACACACTCCCAGCTCACCCTGAGACACACACACACACACACTCACACACACACACACACACACACGCACATACTCCCTGCTTACACTGAGATACACACAAATCCTTCCAAAGATTAATTTGAAATGACTGCATGCCAATGAAGAGGTTAGATTTGGAAGAGTTTATTTAACCATTGAGTGAAGCCAGTGTGTAAGTCGCTTTGGTAAGATGTACACATTTCTTCACCCCATTGCTGATTCCCATAATTAGAGTTTGACTGGAGGTGCTGAATCAAAAACTTCCAGGTTTAGCCTCCTAGTGTAGATTTCACACCCATTCCCAGTGGGGGTGTGCTGTTCTCCAGCCACACATTGTGGCACATTGCAGGGCGAGGCGGTCAGGGTGCACTGGTTCACAGAGGTAGTACTGGAGCTACTGACCAGTGGAAGCGGGATGTCTGTACCCGTAGGTGGGGAACCACACCCACCTTGTGCCTCCCTGTCCCTGTCCCCACTCACCTGATGAAAGGGCAGAGCCCCAAAAGCTAGTGGTGTTTGCTACCAGATAAACCTGTTGGACTTTAACCTGGTGTTGTGAGATTTCTTACTGTGTTTATCTCAGTCCAACTCCGGCACCTCCACAACTTTTCTCCTGCAGCAGGTAGCGTTGCTCTGCTGGGTCTCATGTCCTTTATTCATTCCTGGTTTTAATAACCAAAATGCCCATGATCAGGGGCTCACTTCTTCCAGCTGATTCTGGTAATATGGTGAGTAGTGCAGAGGAACATACACTTGTTTTGGGTGAAGTGTTCAGCAAATTTCCAGAATAGATCATAGAATCATATAATCCCTACAGTGCAGAAGAAGGCCATTTGGCTCATCGAGCATGCACTGACAACAATCCCACCCAACCCCCATCCCATAACCCCATGTATTTACCCTGCTATTCCCCCTGACCCACTGAGGGAGAAGTTAACATGGCCAATCATCCTAACACACACATTTTTGGAGTGTGGGAGGAAACTCGTGCAGAAAGGGGGAAGACTGCATGGACAGTCACCCGAGACTGGCAATGAACCCGGGTCCCTGGCACTGTGAGGCAGCAGTGTGCATTGTCCACTGTGACAGCGTCCTGCCCTATGGAACTGGATTGTTGGTGTCTCCATTTTTATGATGTGGAGATGCCATTGGACTGAGGTGGGCATAGGAGCAAGGAGCAGCACTCAGAAAGCTTGTGACACCAAATAAATCTGTTGGACTTTAACCTGGTGTTGTGAGACTTCTTACTGTGCCCAGTTTTATGAGAAGAGGATAGTTGAAAAACATGCCACCAAATTGTGGGTGGCACGGTGGCACAGTGGTTAGCACTGCTGCCTCACAATGCCAGGGGCCCATATTCGACTCCCGGCTTGGGTGACTGTCTATGTGCAGTTTGTACATACTCCCAGTGTTTGCATGGGTTTCCTCCCACTATCTAAGGATGTGCAGGCTAGGTCAATTGGCCATGGTAAATTTCCCCTAGTGTCAGGGGTTTAGCAGGGTAAATAATAGGAATAGAGCCTGGATGGGATTGCAGTCGGTGCAGACGCGATGAGCCAAATGGCCTCTTTCTGCACTGCAGGGATTCTATGATTCAGTTCCTCCTTCAGTCTCTTTGATGAATTCTCGCAGGTATTTTGCATGACAATGAGCTGCTTGCCAAGTTGCTGGTTGCTACCCCTCGCACTGAGTTCAAATCCTTCACCAAGAAGCTCTCCTGCACTCCAAACGTGGGCGAAATCATCATTTCCGCTCACAACCTCATCTTGACACCTTGGATGATTGTTAGCACCTGAACGTGCAGCTGACAGTGCCCCATCAATGTCTGTCTGAAGTTGGAGTGTCTCCACAATAATTGCTATGATAGCTTTGATTGGCTGTTCATTAATGTTATTGTCAGGCTGGAGTGTTTATCAGCTAATAGCTGTGTGAGGTGAAACCGAAATTAATTAGTCAGATAAATACATATCCAGATCTCATGTTAAGTAGGTATACTGGTGCAAATGACACATACGATTAAGAACAGATGGGTTTATGTAAATATCAGTGCTTTCCCTGTCACGGTGCAGGAATACATCCTCAGTATTAGCAGCATTTATGCCGTAAAGCTAGCAGCTGAGTAATGGATTTAGCATTAAGCGCAAACATACTGAAAGACTTGTGGGGGGTGGGATGTTTGTGTGGTGGGGGGGGTGCGAGGTGGTGGTATTAGGAGTAGAGCCTGGCATTTCTGTGGCCATGGACATGTCTCCAGCGGATTCTCAGCCTGGTGCCAGGGTCAAGGATGTCACTTGAATGGCTGCAGAAGATTTGTAGGGGGGATGGCAAACAATCAGAGGCCTTTGTCCCTTTTGGTAAGACGAACATAGGTAGAATGAGGGATGAGGTGTTAGAGTACTAGGAAAGAGATTTGCCCAGAGCCTCCATGGAGTGGTAAATCACTGTCAGCTTGGTAGCCCATTCCTTTTCACTTGCCTAGGTGGGGAACTGTACATTCCTCATCTGGACATCAGATGCAGGTCTGAAATGTACAGGGCACCCACTCTATTGTCCTTCCAGCACACCGCTCTGTTGGGGAAGCATGGTTGGAAACTTTTAACCGTTGTCTATCGTGACCTGTAAATATTAACCCTTAAAAATCTATCACTCAGGCAGAGATTATCTGGATATTTTGTCAGATAGTTGTTTCTGGCAGCTTGCTGTGCACAAATTGGCTTCTGCTCATCCTATACTACAACAATAGTTGTGATATTATAATGATCCACGGTCCAAATATGTGCATTGACCATGCTAAATTCGCCCCCAGTGTACCCCAACAGGTGCCGGAGTGTGGCAATAGGGGATTTTCACAGTAACTTGATTGCAGTGTTAATGTCAGCTTAATTGTGACACAAATAAATAAACTTTAAAATATGATGCCTTGGGCTCATTGAATGGACACAAGGCACAAATTGCTTATAAGGGATTGGCTAAATCCTTGGGCTCATTAGTTTAGATTAGGCAAATGACAACAATTGTACACAGGGAGAACGTTTGAATACCAGAACTGTGTGCGTGTGCTCTACTCAAAGTGGAAGTGAAACTAAGACTGGATCACATGACACATGTCCCTTCTAGTGACATCACAGAATTGTTATGGTGCAGAAGGAGGCCCATTGGTATGAACACTACCACCTCGCCCGCCCCGAAATTGGCACAGACGAGGGTCCCACAATGGAAATCTCCATTGGCCTTGGGCAGGATCTTACGGTCTCGCCCAAACGAGGCTGTAAAATCCCACCCATTGTGGCTCTCCGAGTGAGCATCATGACTTAATGCCATTCCCCTGCCTTTTCCCTGGCCCCCGAACATTGTTTCTATTCAAGTGATCATTGAATTAACCACATACCTTACAGCCAGCAGCACCTATACACATGTAATCCACGTAATACAAATGCAAAGTCTTTTGAATGCCACGATTGAACGAACCTCCACCACACTTCTCACCAGAACATTCCAGACCCCAACCATTCACTGCGTGAAGATATTTATTCTCACATCACATTTGCCTCTTTTGCAAATCACTTTAAACCTGTGTCCCTCTTGTTCTTGATCCTTTTACGAGTGGGAACAGTTTCTCTCTATCTACTCTGTCCAGTCCCCTCATGGATTTGAACATCTCTATCAAATGTCATGCTGATGTCCCCTTAGGGCATAACACTATAATAGTGACACTTCAAAAAGAATTTCACTAACTGAAAAGTATCTAGGCATGAGGTTGTGAGGGGAGCCAAATAAATGTAAATTATTTTTTAAAAATAGATGTCAGGGATGCATCAATGGAGCGGTATAGAAATTCTTAGGGAATTAACCTAGAAAGATTACCAGCCATGCACACTCCACGTAGTAGACGCTGCGATCTAAAATATAAATCACTTTGCATATGTATTACGTGGATTACATGTGTATAGGTGCTGCTGGCTCTAAGGTGTGCAGTTAATTAAATGCCTTTGCATAATGCAGAAAGTCGCACACTTTAGAGTGGCTCGATAATTTTCCTTTTGTATTGTGGACATCGCTTCCAAGGTCATCTATGTGTGCGGATCCACTACAGATGGGTGAGATCCTAAATGAATATTTCTCATCAGTATTTACTGTTGAGAAAAGCTTGGATGTCAGGGAACTTGGAGAGATAAATAACGATGTCTATACATATTGCAGAGAAGATCAAGATAAATAAATCCCCGGGACCTGATGGGTTTTATCCCAGGACATTGTGGGAGGCTTACGGAGGAAATTGTGGTCCCTTAGCAGAGATATTTGAATGATCGACAACCACAGGTGAGGCGCCTGAAGATTGGAAGATGGCAAATGTTGTGGCTTTGTTTAAGAAGGACTGCACGGAAAAGCCTGGGAACTACAGGCTGATGAGCCTAACATCTGCAGTGGGTAAGTTGTGAGAAGGTTTTCTGAAAGACAGAACCTACAAGCATTTAGAGAGGCAAGGAATGATTAGGGATATTCAGCATGGCTTTGAGAGTGAAAAATCATTTTTCTTGAATTTGTTGGAGTTTTTTGAAAGGGTAAATGAAAGGTTAGATGAGGGCAGTGCAGTTGACTTTGTTTACATGGACTTTAGCAAGGCCCTTGACAAGGTAGCACCTGTGCCCCTGAGTAATTGACTCTTCCACCCTGGGAAAAAGCTTCTGGCTATCCACTCTATCCGTGTCTCTCATAATATTGTAGACCTCTATCAGGTCACTCCTCAACCTTCGTCGTTCCAGTAAGAACAAACCAAGTTTCTCCAGCCTCTCCTCATAGTTAATGCCCTCCATGCCAGGCAACATCCTGGTAAATCTTTCCTGTACCCACTCCAAAGCCTCCACATCCTTCTGGTAGTGTGGGGACCAGAATTGAACATTATATTCCAAGTGCGGCCTAACTAAGGTTCTATAAAGCTGCAACATGACTTGCCAATTTTTAAGCTCAATGCCCTGTCTGATGAAGGCAAGCATGCCTTATGTCTTCTTGACTACCTTCTCCACCTGCATTGTCACGTTCAGTGACCTCTGTACATGTACATCCAGATCCTTCTGCCTATCAACACTCTTAAGGGTCCTGCCATTTATCGTATATTTCCCATCTGTATTAGACCTTCCAAAATGCATTACCTCACATTTGTCCAGATTAAACTCCATCTGCCATTTCTCCACCCAAGCCTCCAACCGATCTATATCCTGCTGCATCCTTTGTTTATGCTCATCGTTATCCACAAATCCATCAACCTTTGTATCATCCACAAACTTACTAATCAAACCAGTTACATTTTCTTCCAAATTGAGCTATGAGGAGAGGCTGAATAAACTAGGCTTGTACTCGTTAGAGTTTAGAAGAATGAGGGGAGATCTCATTGAGACGTATAAGATGATGAATGGGATGGATAGGATAGAGGTGGAGAGACTCTTCCCGCTCAGAAAGGACAGTAGGACTAGGGGGCACAGCCTCAAGATAAAGGGGGGGCGGTTTAGAACGGAGTTGAGGAGGAACTTCTTCACTCAAAGGGTGGTGAATCTCTGGAATTCTCTGCCCGTTGAAGTGGTGGAGGCTGCCTCGCTAAATATTTTTAAGACGCGGGTTGATGGGTTTTTGATAGGAGAGGGGATTAAGGGTTATGGGGAGAGGGCGGGAATGTGGAACTGAGCAGCGACAGATCAGCCATGATCTTATTGAATGGCGGGGCAGGCTCGAAGGGCTAGATGGCCTACTCCTGCTCCTATTTCTATTTCTTAAATCATCTATGTATGTTATAAACAGCAAAGGTCCTATCACTGGTCCTTGAGGAACACCACTTGTCACAGCCCTCCACTCAGAAACGCACACTCCCACTGCCACCTCTGTCTTCTATGACTGAGCCAGTTCTGTATCCACCTTACCAGCTCACCTCTGATCCCAAGGTAGGTAGTCTTTTAATGAGGATAGGAGAGTCTAAAACTGGATAGCATAAGTTTAAGTTGAAAGGGGAGAGACACAAGAGTGTCCAGAGGGGCAATTGTTTTACACAGAGGGTGGTGAGTGTCTGGAACAAGCTTCCAGCGGTAGTAGTAGAGGCGGTTACAATTTTGTCTTTGAAAAACATTCAGACAATTACACGGGTAAAATGGGTATAGAGGAATATGGACCAAATATAGGCAATTGGGACTAGCTTGGTGATAAAAGCTGGGCAGCATGGACAAGTTGGGCTGAAGGGCCTGCTTCCACGCTGTAAACCTCTATGACTCGCTGATTCTATGAACAGCATTGATTGCCCATCCTTAACTATCCTCTTAAACTTAAGTTTGTGGTGTCACAAGTAGGTTTACATTAACACTGCAATGAAGTTTTCATGAAACTCCCCTCGTTGCCACACTCCGACGCCTATTCGGGTACACCGAGGGAGAATTTAGCATGGCCCGTACACATGGTTAGTCCGTCTTTCGGGAGGAAACCGGAGGACCGAGAGGAAACCTTTACAGACACAAGGAGAACGTACAGACTCTGCACAGGCAGTGCCCCAAATTGGGAATTGAGCACATGAGTCCCTGGCGCCGTGAGACAGCACTGCCCACACCTATGCCACCGTGCCCTTCCTTGTGAAAGTAGTGGTGAGATGCAGTCCATGTCATCAATGTTCTAAAGAAAGGGAGTTGCTGATGAAGGATTATTCCTTCCGAGTGAGGATGAGGAACTTGCAGGCGGTTGTGCTGCCCTGTACCTGCCGCCCCTGTTTTTCTCAAAGCTGTGGATGATCCATTTAGAATTTGCTGCAGTTTCTTTCAATAGGTGATGCACATGGTAGCAAATCTAAAACAGAGTTGAGGAGAAACTGCTTCTCCCAAAGGGTTGTGAATGTGTAGAATTCGCTATCCGGAAGTGCGGTGGGTGCTGGGACAGTGAGTAAATTTAAGGAGGAGTGAGACAGATTTTTAATTGGTAATGAGTTGAAGGGTTATGGGGAGAAGGCAGGAGAATGGGGATGAGGAGCACATCAGCCATGATCGAACGGCGGAGCGGACTTGAAGGGCCGGGTGGCCTAATTCTCCTCCTATATCGTATGAATTTATGAGCGTTACTGTGAGACTGTGCTGGTGATGGAGGGACTGACATTGGAATTTTACCATCCCTGCCCACCACAGGAATCAGAGCGGGTGAGGAACGGACAATGGAAAGGTCCATTGACCTCGGGCGCGATTTTATGGTTTTAGGATGAATGAGGCCATAAAATCCTGCCCAGAATGTTTAAGGGATGGATTGAGAGCCTGTCAACGAGCTGCTTTGTCCTGGATGGTGTCCTTCTTGCCTGTTTTGTTTTGGGGACAGGGCATTACATAGACAATTTTTCATCTTGTTCAGTAGGTACCGGTGCTGTGGCTGCAATGGGACAGTTTGTTGATACATTGAAACTCTGGCAGAGAGCTGTAAGCGGTCCAAGGTTAGATACACCGTTTCGCAAAAGGATTTATGATTCTGTCTCACGTTCTCCTCCAGCCCATAGTTTCAAGTTTGTAACAATGTGCCTGAGAGCTTGCTTCCTACCTAATCTGGATTGGCACAGCATTGGCAGAGAAGTGGTTCGTAATGGGACTATTTGTCTTCATTGTTCCAGATTTTCATACCCTGCAGATTTTTGCATCAGATAAATACTTATTTTGTGGTCCAATAAATTATTAGTATTGACAGTAAAATTTGTCACAGTTAATGAGACTGCATGGAATGAAAATCAACTAGCACTGGACCTCAGAGAGTTATAGTGAAGTGTTTATGTAGATTAGCACTTAATCCAACAATAACATTTAAACAAATGCAGCACCAGGATTGACAGGAGAGGGGAAAATGAATTATTCAGTTGCTCAAGGGGAATGAAGCATTTTTTTTCCTCTCTTTTATTTGTTGCTTTCTTTATCCCACTCAAGGATTTGATTTATCATAGGATTCAACAACACAGAAGGAGGCCATTCAGCCCATTGGCCCCGTGTCAGTTCTTTGAGGGAGAAGTGTAATTAGTCCTAGGCCATTCCTAACCAGCCACCCATCTCTCTTTCCCGTAGCCCTTCAAATGTTGCTTTCTCTCGAGCGTGCGTCCAATTCCCCATATTCCACCGTTCCCTCGCACACTGTGATTGATGTCAGGCACGGGTGGAAGGCGGCTCTTCAAGTTAAGAATCAACAGGCGTCTTGGGCTTGTCAGATCGCACACGTCGACTGTACAGAGTGACGGTGTTATTCCCAGCCAGAATGGAGCTGTTAAGTAATTTCTCCTCGATCATGTCAATCCTGCTGTAAACCACTGGGATTGACTCTACCCACGATTTGTATAATGTGACAATTCTCCACATTTTGATGGGAATTTTTATCTGCTTTTACCAGCCAGAGTTCAGTGATGTTGGCCATGAGTTCTGTTTGCTGCACTTTAATGTGACTCTTTCCAAATAGACTCCGTGGATTGTTGGTGCGCTGCTTATATGGACTGTTTGCAGAGTTAAAAGACTCTGTTTGCTATTAAATAGACTATGCACTGTAAGGGCACCATGGTAGTGCAGTGGCTGCCTCACAGTGCCAGGGGCCTGAGTGCTAATCCAGCCCTGGGGTGACTGTCTGTGTGGAGTTTGCACATTTTCCCCATGGCTTTGAGATTCCTCGAGTGTTCCAATTTCCTCCCTCAATCCAAAGACATGCTGGTTAGGTTGATTGGCCATGCTCAATTGCTCCTTTGTCAGGGAGATTAATAGGATAAATAGAACCCTTAGGGGATAGTGCCTGGGTGGGATTGTTGTTGGAGGCATGATGGGCCTCCTTCTACACTGTAGGAGTTCTTTGATTCTAAGTTAGCCCTTAAGTCCCTGCCTCCAATCATTGACCTGCAAGCTCTTGTCAGTAGATTCAAATGTAAGGCCATTGACTCCTCAATCCCGCTGGATGATGGTCAGAAGCAAGTCCCCTGAGTGAACTTTCCCTTCTCCAGTCCTGTGGCAGTGAATATGATCCCTGATCTGGTTGGAAGCAGCTAACTCACCAGTGCGCAGGATTTAAACGTGAGCGTAATTCTGGTTCCATGACCTTTATTTCCCAGACTCTGCATGAAGGCAAAAGGCGGGGAATTATAGGCCGGTTAGTTTAACGTCTGTGGTAGGTAAAATGTTAGAATCAGTCATTAAGGAGGAAATTGCGAGGCATCTTGAAGGGAATTGCTTGATAGAGCAGACGCAGCACGGTTTCATTAAAGGGAAGTCGTGTCTGACAAATTTACTGGAGTTCTATGAGGATGTGTCTAGGGCAGTGGATAGAGGAGAGCCGGTGGATGTGGTCTTTCTGGATTTTCAGAAGGCGTTTGATAAGGTACCTCACAAGAGGTTATTGCAGAAGGTCAGAGGACATGGAGTTGGGGGTAGGGTGTTAGTGTGGATAGAGGATTGGTTGTCAAATAGGAGGCAGAGAGTGGGGTCAATGGGTGCTATTCGGATTGGCGGTTGGTGACTAGTGGGGTGCCCCAGGGGTCGGTGCTGGGGCCTCAGCTATTTACCATTTATATAGATGATCTGGAGGAGGGAACCGAGTGTAGGGTGTCGAAATTTGCTGATGACACCAAGATTGGGGGAAAGGCAAATTGTGCGGAGGGTGTGGAGAGTCTGCAGAAGGATCTAGATAGGCTGGGCGAATGGGCCAGGAAATGGCAAATGGAATTTAATGTTGGCAAGTGTGAGGTGGTCCACTTTGGTAGGAAGAATGGTAGGAAGGACTATTACTTACATGGCGAAAAACTGCAGCAGGCGACGGTGCAGAGGGACCTCGGGGTCCTTGTGTATGAGTCGCAAAAACCCAGCCTGCAGGTGCAGCAGGTGGTCAGGAAGGCGAATGGGATGCTGGCCTTCATAGCGAGGGGGATTGAATATAAAAGTAGGGAGGTCTTGCTGTAGCTGTATAGGGCATTGGTGAGGCCGCAGCTGGAGTACTGTGTGCAGTTTTGGGCGCCGCACCTGCGCAAGGATATTTTGGCCTTGGAGGGAGCGCAGAGGAGGTTTACTAGGCTGATACCGGAGTTGAGGGGGTTGAGCTATGAGGAGAGGCTGAATAAACTAGGCTTGTACTCGTTAGAGTTTAGAAGAATGAGGGGAGATCTCATTGAGACGTATAAGATGATGAATGGGATGGATAGGATAGAGGTGGAGAGACTCTTCCCGCTCAAAAAAGACAGTAGGACCAGGGGGCACAGCCTCAAGATAAAGGGGGGGCGGTTTAGAACGGAGTTGAGGAGGAACTTCTTCACTCAAAGGGTGGTGAATCTCTGGAATTCTCTGCCCGTTGAAGTGGTGGAGGCTGCCTCGCTAAATATTTTTAAGAAGCGGGTTGATGGGTTTTTGATAAGAGAGGGGATTAAGGGTTATGGGGAGAGGGCGGGAAAGTGGAACTGAGCCACGACAGATCAGCCATGATCTTATTGAATGGCGGGGCAGGCTCGAAGGGCCAGATGGCCTACTCCTGCTCCTATTTCTTATGTTCTTATGTACACACTCAAAACAAACCAACAAAGAAAAACTTCATCATGTTTTTGTTGAATTTTTTGTGTTCTCATTTTCTGAAGGCAGAGGTCTCCTTTTTCTCGTTCACTCTGACGATATGGGCCTCCCAGTAATTTTTCTGCCAATCCCTTCCAGAAGGTGGTGGACGACCACGTTCTGCTTGAACAGCGGATAAAATTGATCCAGCTATGGAAGGCTGGGACATTGGTGCAGCATAGTGGCACAGTGGTTAGCACTGCTGCCTCACAGCGCCAGGACCTGGGTTCAATTCCAGCCTCGGGTCATTGCCTGTGTGGAGTTTGCATATGTTCTCTGTGTGTGCATGTGTTTCCTTCAGGTGCTCCAGTTTCCTCCCATAGTCCAAATATGTGTGAGTTAGGTGGATTGGCCATGCTAAATTGCCCCTTGGTGTCAGGAAGACTAGCTAGGCTAAATACATAGGGTTACAGGGATAGGGCCTGGGTGGGATTGTTGTCACTGCAGACTTGATGGGTTGAATGGTCTCCTCCTCCTGATTTTATGGTGCCTACAAGTGCTACTTGCCCTCACAATACCTTGGTAACTCATCTGTGAACCACACTCCTGTGACATCTGAAACAGTAAGTGTTAGATTCCATTGGACAATGTCTATCATCAGAGCTAAAACCATCTTTTCTCAATGTCCTGCAGGGACTCGTAGGGTCGAGACTCCTGGCCATTCACATTAATGTACAGAGGAATCTGGGCATTCCCTTAAGGCGACAACACAAGTGGCCAAGGTGATTAGGAAGGTATATACCATGATTGCTTTCACTGGCCAGGGCATTGAGTACAAGAGTTTGGAAATCATGTTGCAGATATATAAACCTTGGTTAGGCCGCATTTGGAGTATTGCGTGCAGTTCTGGTTGCCATGCTGCCAGAAGGACACGGAAGCTTTGGAGAGAGAGCAAAGAAGGTTCACCAGGACGTTGCCTGGTCTGAAGGGTTTTAGGTATGAGAAGAGGTGGGATCAACTTGGATTGTCTTCACTGGAAAGATGGAGGTTGAGGAGAGGCCTGCAAAACGATGAGAGGCACCAACAGAGTGGATAGTCAGAGGCTTTTCTCCAGGGTGGAAATGTCAATAACAGGGGGCGCAGGTTCAAGATGAGGGGGGGAAAGTTTAAGGAAAATGTTCAGGACAAGTTTTTCATGCAGAGAATGGTGAATGCCTGGAACACGCTGCCAGAGGAGGTGGTTGAAGCAGGCACATTAGGAACACCTTAAGAGGCATCTGGATGGGTGCATGTATAGAGAGGGAACAGAGAGATATGGACCAAGTATGGGCAGAAGGTTTTTTTTGGTTTAGTTGGGCATCATGAACGGTATGGGCTTGGAGGGCCGAAGGGCCTGTTCCTCTGCTGTATTTTCCTTTGTTCTTTGTTCTCTAGCTCTGATCTGAGATTGAAACATGGTACAGTATCTTGAAGTCACCCCAAAGCAAAGTCCAATGAACCCAGTGATGACAACTCTCCTATGACAGGGGCCCCAATTTTACTGGGGCTGGTGTAGGGACTGCTGAGGTGAATGGCAATCCCAGGGTTCCCCAGGATGTGTGCTTGACATGCGTCCTTCCCAAAAATATTCTCAGAAACCCATCTGAACTCAGGGCAGACCCACCGTTTGACTGCTAATTGTGGAGAGAGGATGTCTGGAGAGCTCCGTGCAGGAACAAGAATTCAGGAGCAGGTGCCCACAGCAGTGGACCCAGTGGTGGCAAGGATGGGAGATCTGGATGTGGTTCCAGATACCAGAGACCCTGTTGAGAAACAGGGATTCACCTCTGCTCCCCGCGATCTACAAAGGAACCCAAAATGAAGTTTAATGACTTATTTCCCTGGCCACAGCCCTCTTGATAATGTAGACAGCTCTGACCTCTGCATGTAGTTACATGTCAGGTCTTGTTGGCAGCACCTTACTCAATGTTCTGTTTTAAAGTGGGGGTCCCCAGTCTTCCTGTGAATCACCTGCTCAAAGGAGGTTAACATTGGGACAAGATGGGAAGGAAACAGGATTAGAGAAGAAGAGCAGGATTCTCTACTCTTATCTGTAGCGGGACCCGTTGCGAGTGAAAAGCCACACCTCCATTCACTGCCAGCGGCGTCGGAAATTCCGAGTTGTGAAGGAGGATGGAAGATTTTGGTTGCTAAGCTTTGAACTTCATGTTAAACATCCTGCCCACCATCACCCGCCACCCCCTCCCTCCAAACACCACATCTCACACACATGCACGCATGCACTCACACACACATACACCTACAGACAGACAGACACACACACACTCACGTATGCCAATGGATGCACATACTTCAACAGACATACACACGCGCACACACACATGCACACACAAACATACACCCGTGCGCGCACACACAAACATACACGTGCACACACACAAATACACACACATGCATGAATGCACACACACACACAATGGCACACCCATAAATACACATTGACACCCACACACAAACACACACACTGACACATGCACAAACACACAGATGCACAAACACACACACACACACACAAACATACACAGACAGCTGGCTGACTGAGTGTTGGGACTTAGCATTCTTTCTGCTAATTGATGAAAACTTATTAATTCATTTTATTGGTATTGTTGATGTTTGTGGGAGTTTGCACTGCACAGTTTAGATGCCACATTTTCTATAATTAATTCATTTTATTGGTATTGAAATTTTTTTTTACATTTTCCACTTTGCTCAGCAAATTAAATTTCTTAGCAGCATGCTGATGGTCTCGAAATGCCATCTGGCCAATTCTAATACTCTACCGATATAAATACCATTTACATAAAATACCACTGTTAAAAATAGCACTTGAAATCAAAGACACTTACATGCTGCTAATTACAAAGAAGGTCTCAAATCCTCGGACAACAAAGCCTCTTTGGATTGCAAAAAAATTACCTTAACTCTTTCAGAACCTTGGAGGATAGTTATTGACGACAGTTCAGTGGGTTCCATCCTCATCTATGAGTTAGAAGGTTCAGGTTCAAGTTCCTCCCCAAAGACTTGTGACTTACCTTTCAGCGCAGTACTGGAGGAGTGCTGCACTGTCACAGATAGTACATTAAATAAAGGCCCCTATCTGCCCTCTCCAGTAGATATAATAAATCCCATGATACTATTTGTGGCAGCACGGTGGCACAGTGGTTAGCACTGCTGCCTCACAGTGCAAAGGACCCGGGCTCAATTCCTGGCTTGGGTCACTGTCTGTGTGGAGTCTGCACATTCTCCCCATGTCTGCGTGGGTTTCCCCCGGGTGCTCTAGTTTCCTCCCACAGTCCGAAAGACGTGCTGGTTAGGTACATTGGCCATGCTAAATTCTCCCTCAGCATACCCAAACAGTGGTGACTAGGGGATTTGCACAGTAACTTCATTGCACTGTGAATGCAAGCCTACTTATGACTAATAAATAAACTGCTTTGTTTGAAAAGGAGGAGGGGAGTTCGCCCTTGATTACTGGGCAAAGGTAACTCTCAACCAGCATCACTGAAATCCAGGTTGTCTGGTCATTATTGTGTTGCTGTTTGTGGGAGCTTGCATGGTCAATTCATAGAATAGAATATCTACAGTGCAGAAGGAGGCCATTCGGCCTATCAGGCCTGCACTGACAACAATCCCACACAGGCCCGATATATGCCTGTAACCCCATGTATTTACCCATCTAATTCCCCCCAACACAAAGGGGCAATTTAGCATGGCCAATCCACCTAACTGTTTGCTGCAGAAGGCTGTGCAGGCCAGGACATTGAGTGTCTTTAAGACAAAGATAGATGGGTTCTTGACTAATAAACGGATCAGGGGTTATGGCGAAAAGGCAGGAGAAAGAGGATGAGAAAAAAATCAGCCATGATTGAATGGCGGAGCAAACTTGATGGGCCAGATGGCCTAATTCTGCTCCTATGTCTTATGGTCTAACCCACACACCTTTCAGATTGTGGAAGGAAACCAGGCCATCCGGAGGAACCCCTGCAGACATGGGGAGAACGTGCAGACTCTGCACAGACAGTCACCCAAAGCCAGATTCGAGCCCGAGTCCCTGGCGCTGTGAGGAAGCAGTACTAACCACGAGTGCTACCGTGCCGCCCACAATGTAGCTGCCACATTTCCTACATTACTGTGACTCATTTCAAAGACATCGGCTTTAGTGCACTGAGGGACTTCCAGGAATCAGGAAGGGTATTGTTATGGGAAGGGTATGCCAGTCTCCCTTCCTTTTCATTCACAGTGACTCGTGCTGTGATTAGAGCAGCATTGGTGGGATATGGAGCTTCATTTTCTGTTTCTTGGTGCCGCCATCTGGTCTCTGGCAAAAAATATATGCGGTGTTGACGGAACCATCACCCTAAGTGACTCTGCTGCCGACTGCGCATTCAAAGATTAAACTCACACCGCTACAAGGCATTGTGTCCATGCATTTAATTCCCACTGCATCACTGAACCAATAGATCAGGTTAAACTCAGATTAACAGTAAGTGAAGAAATTAAAGGGGTTATTTGTCAAATGTCAAGAATCCTTTGCTCTCTAGCAGGAGATTGTCTCCATGTTAATTCACTTGTTACTCCCTAACCACCAGTCTGTGTTTCCACATGATAGTCACTGGGGTTAGAGTACACTTCACGCAATCTTTGTAACCATCAATTTACTAATCATCAGTTCTGATGAGAAAACAAGTTTAGGTGCAAAAAAACAAATTTATTATTCCTAACATACTCAGACTGAACTTTTCTCTCTGATGTGGAGATGATGGCGTTACATGTAACTTGCCTGGGTTTGCAAAATCCTACAAACTGTCCTGGCTGGAGACAATTCACACCTCTTTAACCTGTGCTTATCCCTCTCTCCACTCGCACTGTCTGTACCTGTAAAGACTTGATTACCTGTAAAGACTTGTACCCGGATGATTACCTTACAATTGTGCCTCTGTCTATATATGCCATGTTTGTGAACCCATCTCTCCACTCCCCTGATGAAGGAGCAACACTCCGAAAGCTCGTAACTCCAAATAAACCTGTTGGACTTTAACCTGGTGTCGTGAGATTTACTTACTGTTTTCTTTCTGAGGTTTTATTGGACTGGGGATGGTTTCCGACGCTGGGAACATTCTTAGTTCAGTAGATATATCTCTATATAAGGACCTCCTTCACATATTTTCACTCTAGGAGGTGAGGGAGAGGTGGAGTTGGACCTATCACCTTCTGATGCAGACCTGAGGGTACAACAGAGGTGGGAGGGTGGCCAGAGTGGTAAGCTTGATTGTCCATCTTTATTTACTAGGCCATTGGTCCCGCTTTATTGATGAATGTCATGTCTTCAACTCCTCATCTCTCACTTTACTGCTCCCCCTCTCACCCCACACTACCTCCATGTCTCAAAGAGCAAAGAAAGCAAAGAGCAAAGAACAGTAAGCACAGGAACAGGCGCTTCGGTCCTCTAAGCCTTCACTGATCATGATAAAGATCTCCATGGGACTCCAGGCCTATGGCCCCTTAGAGCCCATGGTCAGAACTCTACCACCTTGCCTGCCATGGAACTGGTACAGACAAAGAACCAACAATGGAAATCTCCATTGATTTGGGTGGGACTTGCCCAGGTGAGGCTATGAAATCCCATCCATTATGTCACCCCTCCATGTGCTCTCAGATTAACATGCCACCACTGTGTCCATTCAGCTCATCTATGCCACTCGATGCCTACTTAAATCCGCTTGTCACCCATCTCTCTTTCATTACACCTCCGATCCCCTCATAGATCCTCCATAATCATTCACCCATTATAAACTGTGGGCAGACCTCAGGATGTCTATGCAATTGATTTAAAAAAAAATAAATCCTGAACAGTCTAATCTCTTTCAAATGCACCATCCTGAAAATGTCTCCTTCAAAAAGAGCTAGTTCAAAAAAACCCTTCATGTACTCAATCTATTGTGTAAACAAACAAACATCTAATTCACTAATCACATCAAATGACAGCTAATCAGCCTACTGTTGACACATATGCTTGTGTCTCTGCTGTAGCTCAACCTAGCATTCATAATAGCCACAGCTATCAAAACATCCCATTCTAACTCATAGATAATGGAGCCTATGGAAATTGAAAAGAAAACCTATTGCCTAAGTCGTTAATATCAGATGACATGTTAATCAATGCATTCAGTAGCTGGTGTAGTTATTTTTATCTTTAACATGCTGCTACTACTGGTTTTTGTTTCAATTTTAAAGAGCTCTTGACTTTTAAGTCATTTCAGGTCATCACACTTGAGTTTCCAGCAGAGTTTTGAATGCAGAATAGCATCTCAGCACTTACGCTACCATAGTCAATGTAATGGACTTCTGCACTTCTACAAGACATAACTCAATAATCAACATTTAGGAGCAGGAGCAGGTATTTTGCTCATCAAATCTGCTCCACCATTCAATTAGATCATGGCTGCTCATCTAACTCAACAGCATGTTGCTGCCCTACCTCCACATCCCTTGATGTCATTCGGCTCCAGAAGTTTATTGATTTCTGTCTGGCACTTAGTGAGTGATTGATCTTCCACAGCCCTCTGGGGTAGGCAGTTCCAAAGATTCACTATCCTCTGAGTGAAGACCATAGGCCATAAGATATAGGAACAGAATTCACCCATTGAGTCTGCTCCACCATCCAATCATGGCTGATAAGTTTCTCAACCCCATTCTCCTGCCTTTTCCTGTAACCTTTGATCCACTTACCAATCAAGACCTTATCTATCTCTGTCTTAAGTATGCTCAATGACCTGGCCTCCACAACCTTCTGTAGCAATGAATTCCATAGATTCACCATGCTCTGGCCACAGAAATTCCTCCTCATTCCAATTCTAAAAGGTTGTTTCTTTACTCTGAGGCTGTGCCCTTGGGTGCTAGCCTCTCCTACCAATGGGAACATCTTCCCCACTTCCACTCCATCCAGGACTTTCATTGTTCTGTAAACTTCAAAGAGATCCTCTTTCACCTTTCTAACCTTCATGGAGTACAGAGAGTGCTCAGGTGTGTCTCATATGTTCATCCTTTCATTCCCGCGAACATTCTCATGGACCCTCTTCAAGGCTGGCACATCCTTCTTTAGATATGGGGCCTAAAACTGCTTGTAATCATCAAAATGAGGTCTCACCAGAAGAAATACCGCCTCATCTCAGTCTTAAATGATCTGCCTCTTATTCTGAGATTTCCTCAGTCTCTCTTCATGAAGACAATTGTACCATTCCAGGCGTTAGTCTGGTGAATTCCCTCTATGGCAAATCTATCCTTCCCTCAATAAGGAGATCAAAATTGTACACAATACCGCTGATGCAGTCTCCCCAATATTCTGTACAATTTCAGCAAGACATCTTTATTTCTGCACTCAAATTCCCTTCCAATGAATGTCAACATACAATTTTCCTTCTTTATTGATAGTCCGACCTGCGTGAGTTATGAGAAAGGATACTCAGGTCCCTTTAGACATCGACATTTCCCAACCTTCAACCATTTAAGAAAAATTCTGTCTTTAATCCTCCAAAGTACATAACCTCACATTTATTCAGATTAAATTCCACTTGCCATATTCTTACCCATTCACATACTGTCAAAGTCCATTTAAAGCTTCCTTTCCATTTCCTCACAACCTACATTCTCACCTAATTTTGCATCAACAACAAATTTTAATAACATTATAATTGGTCCCCAGATCCAAATCATTTATATACGTTGTGGACAGTTGTGCCCAGGAACTGATCCTTGCGGTACACCATTAGTAACAGCTTGCCATTCTGAGAATGAGCGTTTTTTGCTACTCTCTACCTGTTAACTAATTCTCTGCCTGTAGCAATATATTGTATCCGATCCCATGCACTCCAATTTTGTTTGTTAATCTCCTGCGTGAGACCTTATCAAAAGCCTTTTGAAAATCCAAGTGCGCCACACCCACTGATTCTCCTTTATCTGTGCCACAAGCAACATCCTCAAAATATTCAGAATTGTTTGTCAAATATGATTTCCCTTTCATAAATCCATGTTGACTATTAGTTGCCGGTTATCGCATTCTTTGGGCCGCATGGTGGCACAGTGGTTAGCACTGAGGCCTTACAGTGCCAGGGTCCCAGGTTCGATTCCTGACTTGGGTCACTGTCTGTGTGGAGTTTGTACGTTCCCCCTGTTTCTGCGTGGGTTTCCTCCGGGTACTCTGGCTTCCTCCCACAGTCCGAAAGACGTACTGGTTAGGCGCATTGGCCATGCTAAATTCTCCCTCTCTGTACCCGATCAGGCGCTGGAGTGTGGTGACTAGAGGATTTTCACAGTAACTTAATTGCAGTGTCAATTCAAGGCTACTTCGTAATAGGTTCTAATATTTTCCCTTCTATTGGCGTCAAACTAACAGATCTGTTGTTCTCCATTCTCCATCTCACTCCCTTCTTAAACAGTGGCGTTGCACTGGTGTTGAGTTGCTCACCCACACAATGGAGGTATCATTGTGAGATGCACAATGCAGGAGAGCTACCCACAGTCTTACCTTGCATTGGCAAAAATATTTGGAAAGAAGACTGGGGATGCAAGTCCCAGAATTGCGTCCCAACCACCATTTCTAAAGGAATACTGAGTCAATCCAACACCAGGAAAATCTAAGATAAAAGCAAAATACTGCAGATGCTGGAATCTGAAGCAAAAACAGCAAATGCTGGAATATCTCAGCATCTGTGGAGAGAGAATAGAATCACGTTTCGAGTCTGGATGACCATTCTCTCTCCACAGATGCTGTCAGACCTGCTGAGATTTTCCAGCTCTCTCTGCTTTTGTCATCAATGAAAATCTAGCCTTTTGTGTCCTCTCTACAGTTATCTTCCTCACCTCTCTGTAGCGGGTCAGCAAACTGGTCTACAATGTACTCTGTGCCTTCAGCCAAGTCTTTAAAATCATTCCAAGAAGAGGGCTTTAACTGCACTTGAATAACATATTTCTCTGGATGTTCCAGAACGTTTTACATCCAATGAAGTGTTTTTGTGAAGTGTCATCGCTGTTGGAACGAAAAAAGATGCAATTGCCAATTTGCACAGAAGTAAACAGACTGGGGAAGTTTGCTAAATTGGGCTGTGAAACGACCTTTTTTTAGATATTGTGCTGTCTGTGAAGCAAGTGTTGATTTTTTAACCAGGGTGGGCAACGATGACAAGACTAGCAGTTCAGGTGATTTCGTCAAAATGCTTAATTTGTTATTTTAATGATTTAACATTACATTAACATATTATCTGAATACATTCTAATTGAATGTGTTAAGTGCTTTTATGTTAATTCGCAAAGAGTGCAATTTCAAGGAACTTAAAAGAAACTCTGGTGGATGAGGTGGAGAGAGTCTGGCCTGGAATCTATAATTAAATCGAACAATGTTTGGATCAGTTCCTGAGAGATTGACGTAGATTTTCCAGTTGGACTTGGCTTGGGCATTCATTGAGTTAGTTCCACAGGCTTGCACCATGGGCAGCACAGTGGCACAGTGGTTGCTTCAGAGCTCCAGGACCCGGGTTTGATTCCTGGCTCAGTTCGCTGTCTGCGACGTCTGTATGTTGTTTCTCTGTGTCTGTGTGGGTTTCTTCTGGGTGCTCCAATTTCTTCCCAGTCTGAAGGGCATGCTGGTTAGGTGCATTGGCCGTGCTAAATTCCCCCTCAGTGTATTCAAACAGGTGCTGGAGTGTGGCAACTTTGCAGTAACTTTAAAGTTTATTTATTTGTTTCACAAGTAGGTTTACATTAACACTGCCATGAAGTTACTGTGAAAATCCCCTAGTTGCTACACTCCACTTCATTGCAATGTTAATGTTAGCCTACTTCTGACATTAATAAATAAACTTGAATTTTAATTGTTGTGGAGATAGCTTCACATGACATTATTGGTAGAAGTGAACATCATACAGTCCTTTGCAGTTATATCTCTATACTGTGACCACCCTCCATCACGCTGTGTCACTCCGTCACTGTTGGTGTTACCATTGAATGAGAATCCCAGAATAGAACCCTGACTCAGGAGGCTGTAACATTTGACTTCTGTTAAAAACCTGGAGGAAGTTACAGGGCTGCTAATTAGTTTTTAACAGTAAAAAAAATTATTAATTAAATGTGAAAAATTTGAGTATGGCACAATACTTCTTTACTCCCCTTCAACTTCACAAATGTATACCGTTTTCAAAGATAACACCCCATTCTGAAACCAAATGGTTAATTTCATTGAATCCCTACAGTACAGAAGGAAGCCATTTGGTTCACTGTGCCTGCGTCAACTCTCTCTGGCAGAGTACCTGATCCAGGCCCTTTTCCCACCCCATCCCCGTAAACCTCACACATTTACCGTGGCTAATCTATTTAACCTACACATCTTTGAACACTAAGGGGCAACTTAGCATGGCCAATCCACCTAACCCGCACATCTTTGGACTGTGGGAGGAAACCAATGCCCCCACAGGAAGCCCATGCAGACATGGGGAGAACATGCAAACTCCACACAAACAGCGACCCAAGACTGGAATCAAACCCAGGGACTCTGGTGCTATGATGCAGCTGTGCTAACCACTGTGCACTGTGTCAGTTGAGTGATGCCACTCAACCAATTTTCTGTGGATTTCTTCTCACAATCTTCCAAGATGATTGTCACATGAATGTTTCTAAACTCCATTCCCAAAATAACCACACTTTGAAATCTTTTTCAAACAATGCTTTTCAGCAGCAGTTTTCATCAAGAATCCAGCTCCATGTTTTCTACCTATCCTTTCAAATGAAGTTTCTGCTGTTCTGTTTTAATAAGGAATTCAGCTCCAGGCTTTCCAAATGACGTTTCAATATTTCTGTCCTGAATTCTTTTGCACAAGCTCCAAGACCCAGCCATCAATATCCACAATTATTTAAAATGACTTCTCATAAACCATAGTAAGTTATATAAAACCTCAGAATTAGAGCTATCATAATTCAATTAATTTTCAGTTCTCTGTGACTTTTCTGAACAGTGCCCTGCTCTGGTCCTGTTTCCTCTGTTCCTTTAACTTCAGACGTCTTAGAAAGTTGCTTCATTGGAGTTCATTGTCGATTAAAGAAGATATTGATACAATATTGAGGAAGGGTATCAGCACAAACAATGTGGAATCTGTATGGATCAGGTTAAGAAACACCAACGGGCAAAATACATTTGCGAGGGGGGTTTACAGACCATGTAACTGCCGTGGTAATATTAGGAATAGCATTAGACGGGAAATCAGAGATATATGTGACAAAGAAACATCTATTTCACCAGCTTCCTTAACTAGCTGTTTTTTTAGATTTCTACATTTGCTTTCTTAACCATTACTCCATAGTGTGGCTTTCCTTCTAGCAAAGCTGAGAGAGATGTTCCCTCTGTAGCTTCCTATAACCAACTACAATGAATTCAGTTAAAACATAATTGCAAAAACCTTCGTACCCTAAAGGTGCCCCTGGTTACCAGGCAACCATTTTTTACTTCTCCAAGCTGGTTTACTTTTCACTCCGTAACTCTCTGTAAGCCCAATCGTAACACAATTGGATTGACCCAAAACACGTACACCATTGTTTAGCACAAATCTAAATAGAATTTTACCCTATCCTCCACAAAGCCACTAAATGAAACTCACTTAAGTCCATACTTTATTGCTATTATTTAATAGCTTGGAGATGGATCATCTAAAACCACTTCTGCTTTCCAGACAAATGGAACAGACTCAGGAATATCTTGCAGCTCAAAACTGGGCATCCGTAATTTAGGGTTGGCACCAGTTATGCCTAAAGATGAAGGGCCAACCTGATGAAGCTACAACACAGGACTACGTGTATGCCAGACAGAAGAAGTAGCGTGATGTGGGCAGTGCCCGCAATGGAAGGATTAGATCAAAGCTCTGCACTGCTGCCATAATTAGTCGTGAATAACGGTGGACAGCTAAACAACTAACTGGGGGAGGGAGTTCGACAAATATCCTCATCCTGAATGATGGGGGAGCCCAGAATATCAGTGCAAAAGCATTTCCAATCGTTTTCAGCCAGCACTATGGGATGGGTGATCTATTTTAGCCTCCGCCTTCTGATCACCACATTCTTCAGTCAATTCAATTCACTCCAAATTTTATCATGAAATGGCTGAAAACATCTTGGCCATAGTACTATAGACTCCAGAAGTCACCATGTCTAGTGTTAGAAATGGCCAGAGAGAGATTGAGGACTGGGTACTGTGTTCTATCCATCTGTATGCAATATTTATAAGGGATGGGACCGCAAATGGTAAATATTGGCAGCTGGAGATACATGTGTTGGAAAACCTCATTCATGTTGTTAAGATTTTATTGTATATTTGATTTGATTTATTGTTGTCATTTGTAATGGGATACAGTGAAAAGTATTGATTCATATGCGCTAAACAAACAAAGCATACCATTCATAGAGTACATGGGAGAGAAGAGGCTGCAGAATACAGTGCTACAGTCATAGAAAGATCAACTTAATATAAGGTAGGTCCTTTCAAATGTCTGACGGCAGTAGGGAAAAAGTTGTTCTTGAGCTGGTTGGCACGTGATCTCAGACTTTTGTATCTTTTTCCTGAAGGAAGAAGGTGGAAGAGAATAGATCTGTGGGGTGTGGAGTCTTTGATTATGCTGGCTGCTTTTCTGAGGCAGTGGAAATTGTAGACAGAATCAATGGATGGGAGAACTGGGCTATCTTCGTTCATAACCCCTTGTAGCTTCTTGTGGTCTTGGTCAGAACAGGAGCCATACCAAACTCTGATACATCCAGAAAGGATGCCTTCTGTGCTGCATCTGTAAAAATTGGTGAGCATTGTAACAGATGTTCCAAATTTCCTTTGCTTCCTGAAAAAGTAGAGGCTTTGATGGGCTTTGATGGCTTATAGTGTCAGCATGCAGGGACCAGGACAGTTTTCAGCCTCTGCCCAAGTCACCCGAATAAGTAAAATGATTTGTCAAATCCCAGTGACTGGGGCAGGAAGTAGAGTCAGCGATCAAACAGAAATGCTTCGTGAATGGTTAATGTGGAGGGAGTCCTCACTTGTCACTCATGGCGCACTTTACAATGATGTGGAGATGCCGGCGTTGGACTGGGGTGGGCACAGTAAGCAGTCTCACAACACCAGGTTAAAGTCCAACAGGTGAGTCAAGGTAAGGAGTTTGCGGGATCTTGCTGTGGTGTGAGTGGCTTGTCTCAGTTGTCTACAGAACACCTGATGAAGGAGCAGCGCTCCGAAAGCTCATGCTTCCAAATAAACCCGTTGGACTTTAACCTGGTGCTGTGAGACTACTGATATTGTACACTTTGCAATGAAAGTCAGTGGAGTTCAGGGAGTGGTTGAAATGGCAGAGACCTCACGGAGACTGTTTGGAGGGGACAATGTGAGCAAGGAAAGCATCGTCCTGGATTTCCTGATATGAAACACAGTTCCTGCAGGCCGATTGCCCCTGAAACGGAGAAAATACATGTCTAATATTGACAGATGCAGGAAATAAGATTCAGTATTTTATCGATTGGCTCATTTACAAGCGCAGGTGTTGACAATACCAATGCTACCCCCGAAAATAATGTGTCTCTGATACCTTAATGTTGAGACTTATTAGAACCACTGCAGTCCAAATGGGTAATATGTTGCAAACAAGCCATTGATACATTGACAAGCCAGCATTTTGCTGAGATTAACCTATACTGCTCTAAGTCAAAAATGGGTTGATTACGATGCGCGCGCTGATTATCCCCTTGGGCTCGGAGAAGGAAGGCTTTTGTTACTAAATAAAAATCTATATTTTTGATACGGTTGTCTATTTTTTCAAAGATGTGGATTAGGGCATAGAAATTACTGCTAGCGAATCCTGAAAGAATTAAAGAAGAAATTTACATTTATATAACTTAACACCATTTACTGTTTATTGATAGATTGCATTCTCACTTCCTTGATGCATCCCACGGATTTTTGCATCGAATCAATTACTTCTGAAGCCTGAGCCGCTGTTATTCTGTAGAGAACTGAGACAAGCCACTCATACACAGCAAGATCCCACAAACAGCAGATAGACCGAATGATCAGCCAATTTATTTTTGTTTAGATGGGTGGCATGTTACGATGACTAGCTAACTTACTGACTAATAGTATTGAGTAGAAGGCTGGGACTGACTTCTTTTCTCTTTAATAGCATCATGGCATTGCAGCAATCGACTCCATAAAGTCTGGACCAAGGTAACATCGTTTCCCTTCAATGTCACCGATTCACGTTCTTCGTAACTTCCGGAGTTGTAATATCAGGGAATCGCTAGAAGTGGCCATTTGGCCCAGCATGTCTGTAGCAGCTCTCTGACAGAGCGGCCAGAACTCTACCACCTCACCCGCCATGGAATCAGCATGGGTAAAGTCCGACAATTGAAATCTCTGTTGACCTCGGGCGGCCATTATGGGTCTCACCCAGCGAGGCAGTAAAATCCCACCCAGTATCCCATCCAGGCTGTTTCCCTGCCCTATCCCCAAAATCCTGCACATCCAGGGGAGATGGTGGAAGCAGATACAATAATGAATTTTAAGAGGTGTCTGGACAAAAACATGAATAGGATGGGAATAGAGGGATATGGTCTCCAGAAAGGTGGGGGGGTGGTTTAGTTAAGATGGGCAGCATGGTCAGTGCAGGCTTGGAGGGCCGAAGGGCCTGTTCCTGTGCTGTAATTTTCTTTGTTCTTTTCTCTGATCTTTATTTCCCGTGACTAACCCAGCCAACGTACACATTTTTGGACTGTGGGAGTAAACTGAAGAACCTGGAGGAAGACATGGGGAGAATGTGCAATCTCCACAGAGACAGTCACCCTTGGCCAGAATAAAACCCGGGTCCTTGGCGCAGTGATGCAGCAGTGCTAACCTTAACATATCTGATGCAAAATACTGGATAGTTTAGATTTTTCTATCTGCAAAATTTTGTACTGCAGATGAAATGTTAAAGCTTTTTCTCCCCCCATTTAAGTAACTTAAGTAGATGTTAAAGACATATTACACTCTTCAAAGATAAGCAGAGATCTTTCCCCTGGTGTCCTAGCTGAGCTATTATTTTATCCCTCACCACAAAATAAAATTAAATGATCATTTATCTAATTGCCTTTGAATGGGCACAAGATAATATTAGTAGCCACAAACAGGGCAAATCACTGGGCGTAAAGCACTGGGGGGCTTTTCTAAGCGACGCAATGACCCACTATATCCGCGCAATTATTTCTGCCTGTACCTTCCTCTTCATTTTCAGGGCCATTTGCTCTGTGAGTTATTATCACATTACTGACAAACAGGATTGAATGAAAGGCTGTTTTTTTTTTGTTGTTGTTGCCAATTTTACTCGTGGAATTTTAAATCTCTGGAATAAGGTGTGAAAGAAGCACATTGACACCAGTAGGTGCCTGAGCAGAAAGTGGAGAAATGATCTGACTGATCATGCCTGTAACTCCAGCGATGCCACATCACTTTCATGGTTGGAAGGAGCAAACGAAACGAGAATAGAATGCTTGGCTTTCCATTCAATTGAGCCCACTAGCGGGATGTATTAAGGAGAGAAGAAAGAGCAGCAAGCCACACAGCCTGTCAGGACCGCTCCACCATTCAGTAAGTTCAAGGCAGACCTTTTGCATCATCCCCACTTTCTCCCCATTGCCATTTCCCTTGATTTCCCAAGTCCACTAGATCTCTACCTTCAGCATACTCAGTAACTGAATCCACAGCTCTCTAAGGGAGAGAATTCCAAAAGGTTCACAAGCCTCTGAGTGAAACAATTTCTCCCCATTGCAGTGCTAATCGATTTGAGTCCCTTATCCTGAGGCTGGGATCTTTGACTCTTGGCTCACCAGCCAGAGGAGTAAAGTAAAGTTTATTTATTAGCATCACAAGTAGGCTTACAGTAACACTGCAATGAAGTTACCAGTCCCCAGTTGCTACAATCACCTCCGGCTCTCTAAAGATAATGTGATTTCCAGGGTGCAGCGAACAATCAGGAAGGGAAATCACAGAATCATAGACACATACAGTGAGATTCTCTGGGCCACCCAGCCACGTGTTTCTCGCTAGTGGGAGGTGGCGCGTTGTTTGCTAGCTGAGGGATTCTCCGCTCCCGCCACTGTTAATGGGAATTCACCCAGGAAACCCACGGGAGGGGGTGCGGTGGTGGCATTCTGTGGCGGAACCGGAGAATTCCGCCAGCATGAACAGCCAGAAGATTCCGGCCATAGATTCCCTACAGTGCAGAAGAAGGCGATTCGGCCCGTCGTATCTGCACTGACTCTCCAGTAGAGCATCTTTCCCACCCATCTATCTCTGTAGTCCTACGCATTTACCCTGCACATCTTAGGACACTAAGGGGCAATTCAACAGGGCCAATGCACCTAACCTGCATATCTTTAGAGTATGGGAGGGAACCGGAGGAAACCCATGCAGACATGGGGAGAACATGCAAACTCCACGCAGACAGAGACCCAATGCCGGAATTGAACCCGGGTCCCTGGCACTGTGAGGCAGCAGCGCTAACCACTGTGCCACCTTGCTACCCTTAAATGGAACTCATTACAAGGGGTGGGGGTTTAAGAGTTATGAGAAAGTGTTGCAATTATATAGGGCTTTGATGAGAACGAAATGGGTGTGCTCTGTAAACTTTCAATTCTTACCTGAAAAAGGATGCATTTTCCCTAAGAAATAGAGTAAGAGATTAAAGCAAGGGGAGGCATAAAAGAATAATTTTGGGCAATCTGATTTCACAAAGAGAGCTCCACGCAGTTGTTCGGCCAGCTATATGCATGTGTAAAGTGTCTACTGTAGATCTGAAGTGTGGACACCGATTTTGATTTGATTTGATTTGATTTATTATTGTGATGTGTATTAGCATACAGTGAAAAGTTTTGTTTCTTGCGCGCTATACAGACAAAGCATACCATTCATAGAGAAGAAAAGGAAACAGTGCAGGATGTAATGTTACAGTCATAGCTAGGGTATAGAGAAAGAACAACTTAGTAAGAGGTAGGTCCATTCAAAAGTCTGATGGCAGCAGGGAATAAGATGCTCTTGAGTTGGTTGATACATGTCCCCAGACTTTTATATCTTTTTCCTGATAGAAGAGAGTATGTCTGGGTCGTGGGGTCCCTGATTATAGAATCATAGAAACAGTAGAGTGGAGAAGGAAACCATTTGACCCATCGAGTCTGCACCAACCACAATCCCACCCAGGCCTTACCCCCATACCTCCACAAATTTACCAACTAATCCCTCTAACCTATGCATCTCAGGATACTAAGGGGCAATTTAGCTTTGCCAATCAATCTAACCCAAACATCTTTGGACCGTGGGAGAAAGTGGGAGCACCCGGAGGAAACCCACACGGGGAGAATGTGCAAACTGTGCACAGACATTGACCCAAACCAGGACTCGAACCCAGGTCACTGGGGTTGTGAAGCAGCAGTGCTAACCACCATGCCACCATGCTGGCTGCTTTTCTGAGACAGTGGGAAGTGTAGACACAGTTAATGGATGGGAGGCTGGTTTGCGTGATGGCCTGGGCTTCGCCTTGGGTACCGTGGAGTTTTTAACCAACACAAGAAGCAGTGCACTCCTCAAACTGATTATGTTCCTTTACGTTCCTGGCTTTATAAAGTGAAGCATTAAAATCTTCCTCAACATAGCAGCACAGCATAGAAATGGTCCAACTAGCTCAAAAGATCTTCAGTGATGGTTAAGCTCCAACAAACCTTACATCATCTTTAGCTATTAAATTCTTTAGCTTTTTCCACACTCTGAACTTCCCCTGCAATAAATTTATGGCTATTTGCTACAACAATTCCACATGGTCGTATATTTTCAATATTGTTTGAGTCAGTACAGTCTAGACCCTTGTCCCAAGATTCCCAAGATCCATGATTTCTGAATTAAACAATGAAGCCTTCTGCACGATAGATCAGAAGCCAATAAGGCCCATAAATTATCAATACAAAATAAATTAAAGAACATCATTAAAACAATGACTGGTTTGATATACCTAATCACTAAATCATAGCTTCCTTAGACATTTCTGAACAATCTTCACTCAGATCAGTCTAAATAATTTATGGGAATCATCTTGGTCTGCTTCCATGACACAAATGCAAGAGAGGCAAAACATCAGGCTATTGGCAATAATCCCCCCCCGGGAGATACACAATCCAATATATTGACCTGATGTATAAAAGATTAGTCAAGGCCAAAATTCTGTAAATACACAGAAGAGTTATTTCTGCTCAATTTCATGAAACGTCATTCGCAAGTGTACGGGTGCCAGGGGATTTTACACTCCTGACTTATGGATGAGGTTACATAGGGAGCACAGTTTGAATTGCAGAAACTCAAATAATACCAGATAACCTTACCAGTGTTCCTTATGTCAATGACGGCCTCTATATTTCTCATGAACTTAAATAGCGTTACTGCCCTTAACTCTGCATTTGCCGGGGGCAGCACGCTGGCACAGTGGTTAGCACTGTTGCCTCATAGCACCAGGGACCCAGATTTGATTCCGTGCTTGGGTCACTGTCTGTGTGGACTCTGCACGTTCTCCTCATGTCTGCATGGGTTGCCTTCATGTGCTCCAGTTTCCTCCCATGGTCTGGAAATGGAGCACCTGAGGGAATGGCTTGCTGGTTAGACGCATTGGACATGCTATAAAAATTCTCCCAAAGTGTACCCGAACAGGTGCTGGAGTGTGGTGACTAGAGGATTTTCACGGTGACTTCATTGCAGTGTTAAATTGTGACACTAATAAAATAAAACTTTAAAAAACTGCCTTGGAGCAGAATAGGCCTGGTGCCTCCAAAACCCAAATAGGCGATCAATGCTCATTTTGATCAGTCCAGAACAAAATTGCTTCTGAAGAGACCCACCTACATATCTCAAAGTATATCAAAGTATCACACATTGTGCTCAGGGGTTTTGAGCACTCATATGCACTTGTGTGAAATGTATCTCTTAATCATTCAAAGGATGTGTACATTGAATGGCAAACCTGGAACTCAACTAATGATGAGGTGGTTCAATTTAAAAGCGGAAGAACTGCTTGCTTTTCCTGCCCCACTTTCCTACCCCATTTTCTCTGATTCCAGTGTATCTGGAAACCTGTACAGAAAGCCTTGACGCACAGAAGGAAGTACTTTGGTTCAGTCTTTGCTGGCTCTCAAGAAGGACTATCCTTTGTGGGTGTTCTGTAGGCTTGAAGAAGTCTTTGTCATGATATGTAAGTTAACTGTAAAGCTTTATTGAATGTTTGAACTGTTTACAAATATAGAGTAAAGGGTATAAGCTAGGAGCAGTTTCCGTGCTGGCTGGCACACACGGCTCTGTCCGACACTCAACTGACCATGGGTTGGGGGGGGGGGCATGTGCCCTCTGTGTGGGCAGTATGGTACTTAGTCCCACATTAAACCTGTATGTGTCAGGCCCTTATACTGCACCACCCCCAAGACGTCATCCAATGTATTTCAATAATCATAGCTTACCTTGGGCCGACTTCTCCAACCTCACCCGTGGCTTGGATTCTCCAGTCCTGCTGCAGTGAATGTGAAGAATCCAGAGGAACTGGCTTTGCTTTCCTTTAAGCAGAAAGTCATTTACATCAAATATTTGCTCTTGAACTCTGTGCCCCTATGAAGCCAATGCTTTCATAACTATTTTCTCAAACTATATTGCCAACATGAAAGGTTTTTTGCACAAACTATGAGTTCCTGCACTCAGTTTAATATTATACCATTGAGCTTCTATTTCTTCAATCTTTTAAAATGCATCACCTCATGTTTCTCTGCATAACGTTCCAGATATACAGGGCACATAACATTGAGTAGAGAGCATTTAGACAGTTTATTTAATCATGGATGGAATCGCTAGTGTGCTGGAAACAGGCAAGATGTAAGTCAGTGAGCTAAGAACCATAGCTTCCCTACAGAATCCTAGAACCCCTATGGTGCAGAAGGAGACTATTCAGCCCAACAAGCCCTTTTTTTATTCATTCATGGGACATGGGCATCGCTGGTTGGGCCAGAAGTTACTGCCCATCCCAATTTGCCTGAGGACAGTTAAGAGTCATTGCTGTGGCACTGGAATCACTTGTAGGCCAGACCAGGACAGGATGGCAGGTTTCTTTTACAGAAGGATATATTTTGGCCTTGGAGGGAGTGCAGAGGAGGTTTACTAGGCTGATACCGGAGTTGAGGGGGTTGAGCTATGAGGAGAGGCTGAATAAACTGGGCTTGTACTCGTTAGAGTTTAGAAGAATGAGGGGAGATCTCATTGAGACGTATAAGATGATGAATGGGATGGATAGGATAGAGGTGGAGAGACTCTTCCCGCTCAAAAAAGACAGTAGGACTAGGGGGCACAGCCTCAAGATAAAAGGGGGGCAGTTTAGAACGGAGTTGAGGAGGAACTTCTTCACTCAAAGGGTGGTGAATCTCTGGAATTCTCTGCCTGTTGAAGCGGTGGAGGCTGCCTCGCTAAATATTTTTAAGACGCGGGTTGATGGGTTTTTGATAAGAGAGGGGATTAAGGGTTATGGGGAGAGGGCGGGAAAGTGGAACTGAGCAGCGACAGATCAGCCATGATCTTATTGAATGGCGGGGCAGGCTCGAAGGGCTAGATGGCCTACTCCTGCTCCTATTTCTTATGTTCTTATGTTCTTATGAATCAGATTAGTTTTTCCAACAACCGACAATGATTTCATGGTCATCAGTGCATTCTTCTTTGCAGATTTTTTTATTGAAATCAATTATTGAATCCACTATCAGCCATGGCGGGATTTGAACCCAGGTCCCTGGACAGCAAAAATAATCCCATTCAGGCCCTACCCTCGTAACCCCACATATTTACCCTGCGAATCCCACTGACACGAAGGAGCAATTTAGCATGGCCAATCAACCTAACCCACACATCTTTGGAGTGTTGGAGGAAACCAAAGCAGCCAAAGGAAACCCATGCATACACAGGAAGAATGTGCAAACTCCACGGAGACTGTCACCCAAGGCCGGGAATTGAATCCAGGCCCCTGGCACTGTGAGGCAGCAATGCTAACCACTGTGCCACCGTGCTGCACCTACAGACTCAATGTAACCATTATATTGATTGACTGGGCTTAAGAGAGGCTGAAATCAATGTACTGCCTGACTTAGGAAAATAGGAAACAGAGTTTCCATTCTGGTATAACAAGCCTGTTTAGCCATTCAATTTGATAATGAATAATCTGTATCTTAACTCAATGTAGCCTCTTCGATTCCACAGGACTAAAAGTTCTTCCCTAACAAAATTCTACCAATCTCAGTTTTGAAAATTTCCAATTGACCTTGGGGAGAGAGTTGCAGATTTCCATGAACCTGAGTATGAAGTTTTTTTCTGGGATCATACCTGAACAGCCCAGCTCCAACATGTTACCTTGATCTATGCTCCACCACCAGAGGAAGTTTTATTTGGATTGCTGTGCCGACCTGGAACTGCTTCTGCCTATTGTAGTGATCCGGCTAGACGTTCAAGAAATCTCACATTGATTTGGTCAAATTCTTCAATCAATAGCAACATTCTGACCTATGGTCATTCCTCCCTTTGCTGTTTGTGAGGCCTGGCTGCTCTCTTTGCCCACATATCACTGACTGCCCCTTTAAAGGCTGCTTGTTCCATGAATCACTGTGACACGATTACGAATTATTCCGTGGAATTTACAGTGCAGAAACAGGCCATTCGGCCCACTGACAGTCTTAAGTTTATTTTATTAGTGTCGCGAGTAGGCTTAACACAGCAATGAAAATCTCCTAGTTGCCACACTCCGGTGCCTGTGCGGGTACATTGGGGGAGAATTTAGCATGGCCAATGTACCTAACCAGCACATCTTTCGGACTGTGGGAGGCAACCGCAGCACCCAGAGGAAACGCACGCAGGCATGACAAGAACGTGCAGACTCCGCACAGTTACCCAAGCCAGGAGTCGAACGGGAGTCTCTGGAGTTGTGAGGCGGCAGTGCCAACCTCCCTGCCACCGTGCCACTTACAGGCTTCATGTGTTAATTCCTTCTTAATTTCAGCCTATCAGCATAGCTTGCTATCACTTTCTCCCTCATGTTTATCTAGCTTCCCCCTCAAATGCACCAACGCTACTCAGCTCTGCCAATCAATGTGGCAGCAGGTTCCGCATTCTAATTGTTCCCCAGGTAAAGAAGTTGATTATTCAAGCTGTCAAGTTTTACACACCTAACAAGTGGAAATGTATTGTGTCACAGTTCATTCAGTGAGTCCAAGTTGCCGTGGCAACAGGCAATCTTTCCATGCGTGGTATAGCCTGGAGCTATGGGTATGGCTGGCCAGGAATCTCTCCTCTTAACACGTGTTGTTGGCGTGTGTGGGAAGGATTTGCAGGTTAACAGGCAACTTATTGGATCATGTTATGAAGGCACCTTCCTTAGCTATCAAGTCCTGGATTGGGACTTGAACCAAGAATGTCTGGCTCAGAGGCAGGGATTCTAGTCACCACAAGATCTCTATGGGAATGAGGCAAGATGATATAAATACCCCACTTCCTACTTTGGACTAAAGCCTTTCTCTCATAATAACAACAATAATAAAGATGTGGAGATGCCGGCGTTGGACTGGGGTGGGCATGGTAAGTAGTCTCACAGCAACAGGTTAAGTCCAACAGGTTTATTTGGAATCATGAGCTTTCGGAGTGCTGCTCCTTCATCAGGTGAGTGGACAGATAGGTCTATATATGCTGTGTTTGTGAAACTTACCGCTCCACTCACCTGATGAAGGAGCAGGGCTCCGAAAGCTCGTGATTCTAAATCGAACTGTTGGACTTTAACCTAGTGTTGTGAGATTTCTTACTCAACAGTAATAAAGGAAGTGATAGGCCTCAGTGAGCAGTCAGATAAATAGGGAGACGATGGAATCCATGGTTCTGCATTGAGTGGGTAACATTGATTGCACTTTATTAATCAGGATTCTATCAAACCGGTTGCATGAAATTTAATTTTCTCTATTTTTACACAGACATTAAACTACAACTTGATATAAATTAAGTCGAATTATTGATCAAAGGCTTACACGGTTTAGATTTTCAACTCTCCAGGTCAGTGCAAAAATGGCATCATGGATTGACTTCCCCTTAGAAATAGCATTGATTTTTTTTGTTCGTTGATGGAACTGTGCATTAACACTTGAAAGTTGTTCAACAGCCTCAAGGTGCACAGCTGCCCTGTTGTAGGAAGAACTCCGTACGTGTTAATGAAGAATGATGATTATGATTACGAGAACATATGAGAAGACAGGGAGGCACACTAAAACAAAAAGAAGGCCAAATGAGTCATGCCAGATTCATGGATGAAGTAAAATCAAAGGATTTGTCATCACAGGATGACTAAATTACCTACTCCTGTTTATTGGATGGCACGGTGGCACAGTGGTTAGCACTGCTGCCTCACAGTGCCAGAGACCTGGATTCGATTCCCGACATGGGTCACTGTCTGTGTGGAGTTTGCACAATCTCTGTGTGGATTTCCTCTGAGTACTCCGGTTTCCTCCCAAAGTTGTACTGGTTAGGTGCATTGGCCATGCTAAATTCTCCCACAGTGTACCCTCAGGCGCCGGAGTGTGGCGACTCGGGGATTTTCACAGCAAATGGGATAGGCCATTTAGGACTAAAATGAGAAGAAATTTCTTCACTCAGAGGGTGTTGAACCTGTGGATTTCTCTATCGCACAAAGTTGTGGAGGTCAAAGCACTGAATATATTTATGGAGGAAATAGATAGATTTATAGACATTAAGGGTGCCACAGATATGGAAAGTGTATTACTTCAGGATAGAGGATCAGCCATGATCATGTTGAATGGCGGAGCAGACCTGAAGGGCTGAATGGACTATTCCTGCTCCATTTTTCCATGTTTCTAAAACTGTATTTCCTCCCATCTTTCACACCCCTGCAAATTTCGTTATCCAAAACTTTTTTCTGCAAATTCTAACTTAGCAAATTCCTCCCTCTACCCCCAGCTATCTCCTCTTTCCAATGCTGACCTGCACTGACTCCCGATTGAACAAGTCCAAGCTTTACATATTCTCATCCTTCTTTTCAAATCCCTCTCTGGCCTGATACTTCCCAATCTGTAATCGTCTCCAGCCCTACAAACATCTGAGATCTTTGCACTCTTCCAAATCTGCACAATCGGGCGATCCTGTGTTTTGTTGCCGCAAGACTGGCGGCCTTGCCTTCAGCTGCCTGAGCTCGAGGCTCTGGCAATTCCCCCTTAAGTCTCTCTACCTCTCTTCCCTCAAACACACCTTAAAACTGACCTCTTTGACCAAGCCCTGCTTCACCTGCTCTTTATGCGGCTTGGTGTCAAAGTTTTTTGAATAATAAGTTTATTTATTAGTGTCACAGGTAGACTTACATTAACACTGCAGTGAAGTTACTGTGAAAATCCCCTAGTTGCCACACTCCAGCGCCTGATCGGGTACACTGAGGGAGAACTTGACATGGTCAATGCACTTAACCACATCTTTCAGACTGGGGGAGGAAACTGGAGCACCTGGAGGGAACCCACGCAGACACAGGGAGAACGTGCAAACTCCTCACAGACAGTGACCCATTCCGGGAATCGAACTCAGGCCCCTGGCGCTGTGAGGCGGCAGTGCTAACCACTGTGCCACCGTGCTGCCCAATACTCCTGGAAAATGCTTTTGGGAAAGTTTACTACGCTGGAGATGTTATATTAAAGCAAATTGTTGATAGTTTACCAGCAAAACCTGAGAAATGGCAACTGTAAACAGGCCTCAAATTGTGGTAGGTCGCAGGGCGCAACGGGTATCAGCGAAGTTGAGTTTATTGATACTCTCAAAGCAGCTTTGAAAATTAACAATGGTGCTGCATAGCTGACTGTCACCAGGTTTCCTTTGTTGGTTGATTTATTCTAATTTATTCCGAAACAAATGCTTTGATTAGTGTTTGCGAGTTTGAGACCCGACCCTGCTTTGATCAGAATTGATTTGATTCAACTGTAGCCCCGGCAGGCTGCCGTTGAACGCAGCACAGGATAGCGAGCAGCAGAACAAAACATCAATATGCTTGCGGACATTCATTCATGTAAACACCAAAGATATTGTGAAGCGATTTCAATCTTCTTAATGCTGTTCAAATGCCTTGAAATCACGAGGGAACTCTTGTGAATCTTTACGCGTTTCAGAAAAGTTGCAAAGCAGCGAATCTCGTTTTATTTCTCTCCGAGGGGAAATCAAGGGTGGGGAGGGTAGAAGCAGATTGTGAGCTCGTACTTCCAGTCCGACATGATGCTGGGAATGGAAATTCTTGCAGGAAAATAAAGGAGTGGCAGGGGTGGGGTGGGAGGGATCTTTAATCTGTTACATTCGTGCCATCTCTCTGAGAGAGCTAGACCTACTCCAGAGATTTGAACACAAACTCGAGTGGCAGTGCAGGAGGACTGTTTGACTCTCAGAGATGTTATAAACCAAGGCACCATCGCTTTTCCCAGGTGGATGTAAATGACCCCCTGACATTACTGCAAAGAAAAGCAATCAGCTGAGCTATCCTCATACTCTCAAGAACAGCTTCTTCCCTGCTGCTATCAAACTTTTAAATGGAACCACCTAAGCTGATCTTTCTCTGCACCCTAGCTATCACTGTAACACTGCACCCTGCTCTCTCTCCTTTCCTTCTCTGTATAGCGTGTAAGAAAGAATGCTTTTCACTGTATCGTAATACATGTGACAATAATAAATCAAAAAATTACTATCCTGGTTACGTTATTCCCTCAAACAACATGTCACTGGAAAATGATTACCTGGTCAATAATGGATTGCTGTTTCTGGGATCTTGCTGTGTGCAGGGTTGCAAAGTTGAGTTTGTGGAGTTGAAATTTGATGTTGGTAAAAATATTGTAAAAATGCCAGAGGGAGAAAACGTTCCACGGTCCCTTTGAAAGCTGGTGGTTTTTTCTCAGTGCTTAGAGGTTTAAAATGCAAAGTGCATACGGAGTCCAAGCTGAAACATTTGCATTGAAAATTCAAGCAGTAGTCTTGATAAAACAACCTGTTATTTTTTTCAATTTAGCCAATCAATTTAAAGCAGGCAATCAGCCAACAAGAACCTACAAAATTTGAATTTTATAATGTCGACAACATCAAACCAATTCTATTGTAGGAAAATTGATAGGTCATCACAAGTATAAAAGAGAGTGTGGGGGGTAAAAACAAGAGAGCTAAAAAAGAACTGCCAGCTCTCAAGCATCAAGAGGGGGAGAGCAGCTCTCAATTCTGCCAGATTCAGATATGGCTTAAGAGCACGCACCAACTAATTAGCAAAAGATACCAAATCAGGAAGAACTTATAAACAGAGGAATCCACAGAAGAACTCCAAAAGTTTCCGAAAGCAACAAAGCCTGGTTGTATTTTTGAGAGTGACTGAATTCTATTATTATATTATTGTTGGGTTAAGGAGTAGGCATTGTATTTATTTGAATAGCATTTCAGTAGAATCTTATTTTATTTGGGATGTTCCTTGTTTAGTTAGAGTTCCCTATTAGCTAAATGAATAAATTGCTAAGTGTTCATTTTAAAGCGAGGGTTAGGCATTTCTGTTAGTTAACTGCTAGATGCTACCGAGGAAGAGTTCACACTGTCCCACACACTTTTACCGGATAACGAGGTGAGGTATTCCTCTTTGGGGGATTCAGCGTTACTGCTAAAATGAGGGTAAGCCTCCACATCGTAACAATAGATTATTTGCTGCATTTCTTACATTACAACCGGAACTCTCTGGACTTTCTTGCTGGCTGGTCTTCTGTTCCCGCTGATGGCACATACCCACTGTGGGTTTCAAGGTGGCGAGGAATGCGTTCGAAGGGCGGGACTGGAAAATCCCACCACCGGCAATGGCAGACTTCCTCCCGCCACCGTGACACATGCGGCACATTGCAAATCCTTCCCAACAACAGAGCCAACGCTTCGAAGGTATTTTGTTTGCTGTAAAGCCCTTTGGGATGCTCTCGAGTCATCCAAGGTGCTCCAGGAGTACAAGCCTTCCTTAGCCAATTCCTCCGCTTTCTCCAATTAATATTTTTCATTTTCAAATGTTGATCACACTTTCCTTTTAAAATCAATTATGATATCAGCATCTCCCACTGAAGGGTTACTGCACAAACCTCGGTAGGAATAAAATGCTTCTGATTTCTCCCTTTGTTCTTTTTGCCAAGGACTTGAAATGTGTGGCCTTTATCGTCACCTATTCAGCAAACAATGCGAATGACATTTTCCTCTCTAAGCGCCACTGTGAACATCATTAATCTTCCTGTATATTAAAATAAAGCGAAATACTGTGGATGCTGGAATCTGAGACAAAAATCAGAAAATGCTGGAAAATTTCAGCAGGTCTGACAGCCTCTGCAGAGAGGAAATAGAGCCAACGTTTCGTATCTGGATGACTCTTCGACAGAACTTTGTTGGAGTTATCCAGGTATGGAACATTATCTCTGTTCTCTCTCCACAGATACAGCCACACCTGCTGAGATTCTCCAGCATTTTCTGTTGTTGTTTAATCTTTCTGTATCTGACAAAGATATCTCTTAAGAGTTGGCATTAGCTTATCAGAGAATCCCTACAGTGCAGAAGGAGGCCATTCAGCCCATAGAGTCTGCATCGACTCTGACAGAGCGTCTTTCTCAGGACTTCTCCCACACCCTATCCCAACAACCCCACACATTCACCATGGCTAATCCATCTAAACCTGCACACCTTCGGACACTAAGGGGCAATTTAGCATGGCCAACCCACCTAAACTGCGTATCTTTAGACAGTGGAGGAAACTGGAGTACCTGGAGGAAACTCAGGGGGAGAATGTGCAAACGCCACATAGTCTATGTGGGGAGACAATGGTTTAGTGGAATAATTACTCAATTATTAATTCGGAAACTCAGCTAATATTCTGGGGACACCGGTTCAAATCTCACCACAGCAGTTAGTGAAATTTGAATTCAATAAAAATCAGGAATTAAAAGTCTAATGATGACCATGAAACCATTGTCAGGAAACCCATTTGGTTTCACTAATGTCCTTTAGGAAGGAAATCTGCCATCCTTACCTGGGTCTGGCCTACATGTGACTCCAGATCCTCAACAATGTGCTTGGCTCTGAACAAGGGCAAGTAGGAATACACAATAATTGCTGGCCAGCCAGTGATGCTCATATCCCACGATGAATTAATAAAGACAGTCACCCATGACTGGAATTGAACCCCGGTCCCTGACAATGCAACTGTGTCACCCCACTTGATGGGCCAAGTTGCTGTCCTCCTATGCTGTAATGTGACTCCATAAATAAAACCCCATCTTCCCCATATCTCCTTCATCCTTCAATCCCTATTATTGAACCAACCCTGAATCTCTCCATAGTCTTGACGTTCTTCTAGAATGAGCGCAGCAAACAGTAGATACAAACTGGAGCCAAGCCAGGTAGAGTGGGGAGATTTGTTATCATGTAATTATAGCAACCGGGGACTTGGGGGGTGAGATTCATTCCCTCACACGTGGAAAGGGTCGGGGGAGGGGTGTAGGGAGGACAGCGCAGCGGGGAATTAATTCCCTCAAGGGTTTTACCATCAAAACACGAAAGAGAACTAGAAGAGTAGGCAGGCCCTTTTAGTGTTAACCTTTAATTTATTTTCTCCTGATGGATGCTCTTTTGTTTGGCACAGCCAAACAGCAGAAACAAAGAGGTTGGAGTTCAGAGGAGGGAAACGACGGTGCTCGTAATGAGGATTCATTTGGTACAATATCGACTGAAGTCTATATATAATAAAACAAAGTTCACTGCCTTGCGCGTGTGTTTGTCAAAATTTATTGGCCGTTCCACAGGTTTGACCTGATGGATTTTGACACGTTTGGTATTGATTTGGCCACCACAAACAGGGAGAATGCGGACTCACCGTGACCTGTGGAGGCCCAGAAATGCCAGGCAGAAGACAAATCAAACACAGGGGTGAAATGGGGAGCGATGCAGCTTAATGAGCAAGTTCATAAATTGGGAAGAAATCTGGCAAGCTTTTTCTCTGCCCGGAATTATTCACTTCTAATTGACTGCTGTGTTTCCCACTTTACAAATAAACCTGTTGTACTTTAACCTGGCGTTGTGAGACTTCTGACTGTGTTTTCCCACTTTGCAATGGTGATTACACCTTAAAACGTACAGCGCCAGCTGTAAAACGCTTTGAGGTTTTCAGTGATTGTGAAAAGCGCTGTTTTAATAATGTGAGTCTTTCTTTCTTCTCTCCGTCTGTGGCCCCAGCTCCTTTCTTTTCCCAAATGGAGTTTTGCAGCCAAGACCGGAACAGCACAGTTAAATTTAAGTCCATGAACCCAGAACACAATGGCAATGTTGGGAGGGGCAGCAGCTCTTGTCCTGCCCCAGTGGTGTCTCCAGCTGATGAGTTGGTACACCACAGCATCCAGCAGGGTGAAGGAGCAGGGAGACAGAAGGGCAAAGACCACGCGTGAAGATTGTGCAGGACAATTATGAATTTAGACTGGGTAGGTATAGGGTCGGTTCACCGGAATGTTACTGTGACAACTTGCAAAAGAAAGGAGGGATCATTAGTTCATGTCAGGGCCCTGAGTAACAGTGCACATCACTTACAGTGCTATTGTCTGATAGATGTTAGTAAATCGGATTCGCCCAGCGCTGCCAAACTCAGTGTCAGCGCACAAACAATTCACATTGTTGCCGGCCAGCTGGATCACTCTGTTTAAATAGTCTGTGAGGACCTTGATGTGGAGCAGCCTGGGACCTCATGCGTTTGTTACATGCCAGCTTGTCCTGCATGACAACAGATGGAGAGAGTGGAAGCAGGACGTCTGCCAGGGCAGATGATCAGGACACCCTGGCATATGTGGGTAGTGAGTGGTGCCATGGGCATGCTGAAGACACAACCAGCAGGGGAGATGAAGATGTGTGGGGGAGATGTCACTGGTGGCAGCATTGAGATCCCTGCGGATGAGTGATGAGTGTGAGTCGGGAGTGATGAAAAGACTCTGGTAGGACAACGGAGATCATTCATCCTCTTTCGATGCCGGATGTCTGTCCTTTTCCAGAAGGTGTTGGCTCTGACCACCCGCCTCTCAAGTTGGATTTGTCATCTTGTTTGGGGGCTTTGCCCAGCAAGGAGATAAGGAACATGTGGCGAGCCTCCATTGTGTCTGGCGGGCATTCCATGGGTAGCACGGTGGCACAATGATTAGCATTGCTGCCTCACAGTGCTAGGGACTCGGGTTCAATTCCCAGCTTGGGTGACTGTCTGTGTTGAGTTTGCATGTTCTCCCCGTGTCTGTGTGGCCTTCCTCCGGTGCTCCCACAGTCCAAAAGATGTGCATTGGCCGTGCTAAATTTTCCCTCAATGTACCTGGAGTGTGGCGACTAGGGGATTTTCACAGTAACTCTATTGCAGTGTTAATTCAGGCGTACTTGTGACACTAATAAATAAACTTTAAACTTTTTCAGGAAGGCATTTGCTAAATTTAGGGGCAAGGTGATTCTTGACTTCAACAGCCATCAGTTCTCAGCAGTTTCCTACTCTTTGGTTGGTTCTAGCACTGTGAGGGAGTGGTCTTTAAATATGGCAAGGTTACTGAAGCTCTGAGCTCACAGCGAGATGGGTAAATTAGAGGCCACCTGCTAGCAATCTGATAACAAATCCGTTCCTCTAAATCTTTAAAACAAAGTGCTGCACAATATGGCAGAAAACACTGCCAGTGGTGTTGGCAGGGCAAACGCTACTGTACCCACCCAGAATCAGACTTTTATAATCTTTGGGAGCATTCATCTGGTGTCAATTAAGGGTAACACAGATGCCTTTGAGCTCAATCAAGGGGTGATCAGGTCTAGAAAATAATTAGGGGCATAGATCAGCCAGATAGTCAACATATTTCCCAAAAACTCAAAAACTAGAGGGCATTGGTTTAAGGTGAGGGTAGAGATACAAATCGGTCCAGAAGAGAATTTTTTTCAAACAGAGGGTGGTGAGTGTCTGGAACAAGTTGCCAGAGGCAGTAGTAGAGACGGGTACAATTCTGTCTTTTAAAAAGCGTTTAGACAGTTACACTGAGTTACAAAGAGTCACAGAGGTTTACAGCATGGAAACAGGCCCTTCGGCCCAACTTGTCCATGCCGCCCCTTTTTTTTAAACCCCTAAGCTAGTCCCAATTGCCCGCATTTGGCCCATTTCCCTCTATACCCATTGTACCCACGTAACTATCTAAATGCTTTTTAAAAGACAAAATTGTACCGGCCTCCAACACCACCTCTGGCAGCTTGTTTCAGACACTCACCACCCTCTGTGTAAAAAAATTGACCCTCTGGACACTTTCGTATCTCTCCCCCCTCTCCTTAAATCTATGCCCTCTAGTTTTAGACTCCCCTGCCTTCGGGAAAAGACATTGACTGTTTACCTTGTCTGTGCCCCTCATTATTTTATAGACCTCTATAAGGTCACCCCTCAGCCTCCTATGCTCCAGAGAAAAAAGTCCCAGTGTATCCAACCTCTCCTTATAAGTCAAACCATCAAGTCCCGGTAGCATCTTAGTAAATATTTTCTGTACTCTTTCTAGTTTAATAATATCCCTTCTATAATAGGGTGACCAGAATTGCACACAGTATTCCAAGCATGGCCTTACCAATGTCTTGTACAAATTCAACATGACATCCCAACTCCTGTATTCAATGTTCTGACCGATGAAACTAAGCACACTGAATGCCTTCTTATCCAATCTGTCCATCTGTGACTTCAGTTTCAAGGAGCTATGAACATGTACCCCTAGATCTCTTTGTTCTGTAGCTCCCCAATGCCCTACCATTAACTCAATAAGTCCTGCTCTGGTTCAATCTACCAAAATGCATCACCTCGCATTTGTCTAAATTAAACTCCATCTGCCATTCATCAGCCCACTGGCCAATTGATCAAGATCCCGTTGCAATCGCAGATAACTTTTTTCACTGTCCACTATGCCACCAATCTTGGTGTCATCTGCAAACTTACTAACCATGCCTTCTATATTCTCATTCAAATCATTAATATAAATGACAAATAATAGTGGACCCAGTGCTGATCCCTGAGGCACACCGCTGGTCACAGGCCTTCAGTTTAAAAAACAACCCTCTGCAACCATCCTCTGGCTTCTGTCAAGAAGCCAATTTTTTATCCATTTAGATACCTCACCTGGATCTCGTGAGATTTAACTTTATGCAACAACCTACCATGCGGTACCTTGTCAAATGCCTTGCTAAAGTCCATGTAGACAACATCAACTGCATTGCCCTCATCTACCTTCTCGGTTACCTCTTCAAAAAACTCAATCAAATTTATGAGACATGATTTTCCACTCACAAAGCCACGCTGACTGTCCCTAATCAGTCCTTGCATCTCTAAATGCCTGTAGATCCTGTCTCTCAAAATACCTTCCAACAATTTACCCACCACAGATGTGAGGCTCACTGGCCTGTAGTTCCCAGGCTTTTCCCTACAGCCCTTTTTAAAAAAGGCACAACATTTGCCACTCTCCAATCTTCAGGCATCTCACCTGTGCCTATCGATGATTCAAATATCTCAGCTAGGGGACCCGCAATTTCCTCCCTAGCCTCCCACAGTGTCCTGGGATACATTTCGTCAGGTCCTGGGGATTTATCTACCTTGATGCACTTTAAGACTTCCAGCATCTCCTTCTATGTAATAGGTACATTCCTCAACACATCACTATTTATTTCCCCAAATTTCCCTAGTAAATAGTGATGAGAAATATTCATTTAGGATCTCACCCATCACTTGTAGAACCACACAGATGATCTTGTTGATCCTTAAGAAGCCCTACTCTCTCCTTTGTTATTCTTTTGCCCTTCATGTATTTGTAGAAGTTCTTTGGATTCTCCTTTGCCTTATCTGCCAAAACATTTTTGCGTCTCCTTTTTGCCCTCCTAATTTCGCTCTTAACATTTAAGGTGTGGAAAGAAGGATATGGGCTAATCACGAGCAATTAGGAGTAACTTATGGGCAGCATGGACAAGTTGGGCCAAAGGACCTACTTCCATGCTGTAGACCTCTATAACTCTATGACAGTGCAACATTCCTACTGCCAGTCTCAACGACCTACTCAGACCCTGCATTTGGGCCTAAAACAGCTTGTGGGGGTGGGGGGCAGGACAATACTCCCATCCCGTTGCACTGTTTTTGTAGCATAGCGGACCAGGAGACTTGGGTTGAGGCTGTTTCGCAGGTTGCCCCCTGGGCACCACACGTCTCCCGCTCTGCACCAGAAATCGGCGCAGAGCTGGATAAATTATTTAAACTTGCATTTTACTGCAATTTAAAATCGCATTAGTGGGCCTGGGACTGAAGTCTCTGGGCCCGCTAGCCTCTCCATCTCCCCCCCCCCCCCCGCCAATCAAGAGTATTTCACTCCAGCGGCGTTTAGTACTTGCAGTGAGCTGGAGGCCTGATTCTGCTGGAATGAAGTGGGGTGCAGTCTGCTGGGGGAAGGCAGGGGTTTTGGGCCTGCAGGGGGTGGGTCGGGTCTGCGGGGGGGAAAGGGGTTGGGGGAGGGTGGATCAGGTGATCGGGAATGCCGGGGGGGGGGGGGATGGGTGTGTCGAGCTGGACCGGGCATGCTCGTGATTGGGCTGTAATGGTGGAGGGGAGGTGGGGTGAGGGGATCCCAGCGCTAACCGTTCGGCCATGCGCAGTGGCCCCCTCAGCGCTATGCTGCTGGCCTCTCTAGCACGAACAGGTCCTGCTCCTAGATTTTTGGATTGAATCACGCTAGTCCTCTCTACAGTGCACCGAGTGTGGGAGATTCACTTTGAAACTCCCTCTGAAAAAACCCAGCGGAATTTATTCCAGTTTTTACGCAAATTAATCAGCCTCCCTGGTTCTGGGGTAACCACAGTAGGAGGTCTCACAACACCAGGTTAAAGTCCAACAAGTTTATTTGGTAGCAAATGCCACCAGCTTTCGGAGTGCTACTCCTTCATCAGGTGAACTCCCCACTCATCTGACGAAGGAACAGCACTCCAAAAGCTAGTGGCGTTTGCTTCCAAATAAACCTGTTGGACTTTAACCTGGTGTTGTAAGACTTCCTACTGTGTCTACCCCAGGCCAACACCGGCATCTCCACATCTGAGGCAACAGTAACAGCAACAGTACCAAACTGACTGATAAAAAAGGTGGTGACTGATTAGCATTGAATGACTTTTTACACATCCGGCCAGTGTCATCTCATAATTTAATAACATATTCCAGTCCTGAAAAAGTTAGCACATTTCTTCCTATGTTGTGTTATTACAGTTATATAATTACATGAGTGCAGAAATTCTACTTAGCAAAACTTAAGTGTTTTTTTTAACCAAATACATAGCTTTGTATTTGTGGCAGAATTATCCTTAATTCAGCACTTCATGTGCCTTATCGCAGCTTTTACTCTGAAGGGATTCTACTTTATTATTATCTGTTGAGAAATGTTTGGATTACTGTTTCAATGAGGTGGCTAAGAGTCTGGATGTTGCATTAAGCCTTTTCAGTCATTTAAATTTCTCAAAGCCTCCTTACCCCCTTCCGACATTAGTGATTGTGTGGAAACGTGGATCTCCACATGTGACGCCAACAAGGGGAACTAACTGAGCGGGAAGACTTTCTCAATTACAAAAGCAAATTACTGCAGACACTGGAATCCGAAACAGAAACAGAAAGTGCTGGAAAATCTCGGCAGGTCTGACAGCATCTGTGGAGAGTGAATAGAGCCAAAGTTTTGAGTCTGGCTGACAATATCAGCTCTGATGAATGTTCATCCAGGCCCGAAACATCAGCTTCATTCTCTCCCAACAGATGCTGTCAGACTTGCTGAGATTTTCCAGCATTTTCAGACTTTGTCAATTAATGCACTTTGTTTTCTTCAGGCAGCCAGGGTGGTTAAGAGGCAGGATTTGGGTTCTCAGTCTGTGCATCATTCTGAACAGTTTTAAAATTTAATCACATTAAACTTGACGATTAAGTTCTAAAGTTATAACTTTTGAACAGTGGACACAATGGCTGGGATTTTATGGCCTCACCCATCCTGAAACCTATAAAATCCCACCCGAGGTCATTGGACTTTCCCATGCTCTGTCCCTCACCCGCTCTGATTCCCATGTTGGATGAGTTGGTAAAATTCTGGCCAATGTGTGAACTAGTACTGGTACATATCAAAAAATACTCTGTTACTATTGTTGTGGGACTTGGATGATGTTCTCCTTGATAAAGGTGACAGAGACCATTAAAGACAAGGCTGTTGGTAAAATTTATCTTTTATTGAATATTCTAGTATGTATATAGCATGAGGTTTCACATTGAGTTGTCACTCGGCATCCTCTGTGGCCATGCATTCTTACATCACTGACAACGTAGATTGTCTATTTACATATTTAACAATAAAACTTTAAATTACGCATATCACGTGAAAAGTTGACAAAGTACCGAAGGAAAATATTGCCTGATTCCATATACATCATGTATGATGATATATGCTCATTGATGACTGTGTATGTCCTTGTATGTTGGTGGGCGGCACAGTGGTTAGCACTGCTGCCACACATCGCCAGGCCTCAGGTCCAATTCTGGCCTAGGGTCATTGTCTATGAGGAGTTTACACGCTCTCCCCATGTCTGCTTGGGTTTCCTCCAGGTGCTTTGGTTTTTTTCCCACACACCAAAGATGTGTGAGTTAGGTGGATTGACCATGCTAAATTGACCTTAGTGTCAGGGGGATTAGCAAGGTGAATACTTGGAGTTACGGGGATAGGGCCTGGGTGGGATTGTTGTCAGTGCTATCTCTATGTGTCTCTGCCTGCACTGTAGGGATTCTATGATTCTATGTTGTTGTCAACAGGGCTAAATGCTTGAATGCTACAATTTCTGGTGTCTAGGGAACAATACTTTCCCAAATTTTCCGCCCACCACACTTCCAACACAAATTGGAACCTGTACTATTTTCTAGAAGCTGCCCCTTGTGTGAACCGCAGGGTTGAATCACTAATCTCTGTTCTGAATGAAAAGTGTTTTTGCTGTAGAGGGTATGTGATGTTTGGTGGGGAACAGTCAGGAACACAGCATACACTCTCTATAGCCAAGCTGTTAACTTACCACTCACATAATACATTTGGGTCAGTGTGGGTCAAAAATCAACCCTCAAGCCCCTGAATGCGTTTCAGTATATTTGTCAAAGTCTTTGATACTTCATTATGCTAGTGTTCTCCATTCTTGTCGGTCTCCCTCTTTGTCTCTGACATTAATTCAGGGAAGCAAAAAGGCCAAAAGGGGAACCTTAGCTTCCCTGTGTCCAGATAGTCGGTGCTGCTTTCTGAGTTTTAAAACTCGAAACCCAAAGGCTTCACAATTCAAGTATCTATGTACACAAGTGAAGAGTGAAAGCCCACGCAGTGCTGAATCACTTCTCCTGCAGTACCACTTCGAAAAACAATTCAGGCTGCTGCAGACTCAGATGATATTATCGGCTGCAATATAACATTTATCACTGGCAAAGAGGCAGACTTTAAAATACTCGGCAATAGCACTGATTGGAGTTGGATGGAAAAAAGGAGTGGGAGGAAGCTGGCATTGGGTGTAAATGCTGGCATTGGTCCGTTGGGTCGAAGGGCCTGTTTCTGTGCTGTAAATACTCTGAAATACTTGTTGCATTTTAGAACAACTGATTATCTCCAGCACATTGGGAACAAGATGCCTCAGAATAAAGGCAGAGGGAAATTGGAGTTAAGCGTTTTCCAAAGCCTTTGGTGGTTCCACAGAATCGGGGTATCATGGGATCTTACATAAACATAAGAACATAAGAAATAGGAGCAGGAGTAGGCCATCTAGCCCTTCGAGCCTGCCCCGCCATTCAATAAGATCATGGCTGATCTGTCGTGGCAAATCTTGAATGTATTGTTTCCGTTGGTACCAAATTCCAGCTGTATGCTCAAATCAACTTAGAAATTTTCGAGATAGGGTTTGTCTAGTTTGTTTTCAGCCATCCTGATAGTTAGATTATACAACAATGATAGAGTCAAGTTTAAATTTTATATATTAGTGTCACAAGTAGGGTTGCATTAACATTGCGATGAGGAAAATCCCCTCTTCGTCACATTCTGGAACCTGTTCGGGTACACTGAGGGAGAATTTAGCATGGCCAATGTACCTAACCAGCATGTCTTTTGGACTTTGGGAGGAAACCCAGGCAGACACAGGGAGAATGTGCAAACTCCTCACAGACAGTGACCCAAGCCGGGAATCAAACCCGGGTCCCTGGCACCGTGAGGCAGCAGTGCTAACCATTGTGTCACCATGCCGTTGCTGATTAATAATAGCAATCATTTGACATTCAATGTATTACCATCACCGGATCCCTCACATCCTCGGAGTTTCCTTTACCAGAAACTGAACTGTCACGGCTATGTCAGTACTGTGGCTCCAAGGGCAGGTCAAAGGCCACAAATCCTGCAGTGAGTAACCCACCCCCTGACTCCCTAAAACCTGTCTACCATTGACAAGACACAAGTCAGGAATGTGTTGGAAGATCCTCTCTTGCCTGGATGAGAGCAGCTCCAACAGCACTCAAGAAGCTCAACACCATCCTGAACAAAGCAGCCCGCTTGATTATAGCTGATGCCTGGGAACACCACCAACTGCAAGCTCCCCTCCAGGTCACTCACCATCCTGATGTGGAAATATATTGCTGTTCCTTCACTCTCACTGGGGCAAAGTCTTGGATCTATCAGCACTGTAGGTGTGTCTAAACCTCAGGGACTACAGCAGCTGAAGAAGGCAACTCACCACCACCTTCTCAAGGGCAACCAGGGATGGAGAATAAATGCTGGCCTAACTCAACATCCTGTAAGTGTATTTGCGATATCTGAGAAGGAGTGGCGACCACCAAGGGGAGTAACAACACAACTATTTGTTAACTAAAATAACTACTTACAGAGAGTGAGGATGATGCTTCCAATTACTGTGACTCCAAGCCCCAGAGTGCCTGGAAGAGACGGCCAGGACTCGTGAGGTTTGGCTCGATTGGCCCAAGAGGTTACATGATCCTCTGAAACCCCACCCTGTAAAGGGGTTCATGATTGTAGAATGTAAAAAAAAACTATCAGTTAGACTCCAACAGCTACTGAACTTCGTTGTAGTTTTGACCCGATTTGTCTGTCTTCCTGGGTCTAGAGGAGGCAAGGAAAAGCCCAGTGTTGGCAAATTCCTCTCTGGTGCACTACACTTACTGCATACACTGCCAAGGGTTGTGGTGGAGGCAGGTTTAATAGAAGCACTCAAGGGCAGCACAGTGATTCGCACTGCTGCCTCACAGTGTAAGCCTCACAACACCAGGTCAAAGTCAATATGCTCTGTTTGCATATGGAGCATATGCTCTGTTTGAGGCCAGAACTCTCCACTCACCTGACGAAGGGGCAAACCCTGAAAGCTTGTGGGTTTACTATCAAATAAACAGTTTGGACTTTAACCTGGTGTTGTGAGACTTCTTACTGTGTTTACCCCAGTCCAACGCCGGCATCTCCACATCATGGCCTCACAGTGTGCCAGGAACCCGGGTTCAATTCTAGCCTCGGCTCACTGGCTGTGTGGAGTTTGCACATTCTCCCCCTGTCTGCGTGGGTTTCCTCCCACAGTCTGAAAGATCATAGAATCTACAGCGCAGGAGGAGACCATTTGGCCCATCGAGCCTGAACTGACAACAATTGCACCCAGGTCCTATCCCGTAACTCCACGCATTTATCCTCCTCATCCCACCTGACATTAAGGGGTAACTTATCATGGCCAATCAACCTAACCCACACATCTTTGGAGTGCAGGTTAGGTTGATTGGATACGGTAAATTGTCCTTTAGTGTCAGGAGGGGGCTAGCAGGATAAAGATGTGGTGTTCCGGGGATAGGGCCTGGGTTGGGTTGTTGTCAGCGCAGGATCCATGGGCTGAATGGCCTCCTTCTTCACTGTAGGGATTCTAAGAGACAATGAAACTTATCAGAAAAGAAAGAAGGTGCAAGATTAGAGGGGGAAGGAGGAGGATGAATGGCGCAAAGTAAATTATTCATTTAGAGAGCTGGTGATGGGTTGAATGGTCTCCTCCTGTGCTGTAACAGTTCTGTGACTCTATGTCATGCCTCGGATCTCTCATATACTGTATCCCAAAATGCTATTTTCTGCAGGAAATGTGTCAAATTTATGTTGAGTGAAGCGATGTTAATTGTTCCCACATTCTCCATAAGGGGCCTGTTCTATAGACTTACCAGACTCAGGCCACTCCCTGACTGAAACATTCTTTCCAGAGATTAATCTTTCAGCTTCTCTGCTTTCGAGCGCAGGCTGTGTCCTCTGGTTCTGCTCTTCTGCAGAAGGTAAAACATCTTGTCACGGTCTAATGCACGTGCAATAATGAGGCTCAAACAACTAAGCAGCCCCTGAGTCAGAATGAATCAATGGAATAATTCAACTGCGGAATGTTCAATCCCAGAACTGAATTGAAGGAAAGGCCAGGAATCCAGATCTCATTTCTCCAAAGGGGCATGCAGCTGACACCCGGCACCAGCAAGTCACGGGGGAGCACTCTTTATTCCAACTCACCGGTTCTCTGAGGGTCTGATTGATACAAAAAGCAACTGGCCAGTCAAAGACATGGATAAACCACAATGACAGAGGGGGACGAATCTTGACAGTACAGTGGGTGTAGCTGGGAAGAAGCAATGGGGTTTGGGGAGGTAGAGGTTGGAGGTGGTAGGGGCATGTGGGTGAGGGGGAGGATGGGTAGGTGCTGTGGTGGGGTGGGGGAGGGTGGGTGGGTGGGTTAGGGTTGGGAGAGGTTGGGTGGGTCAGGGGTTGGGGTTGGGGTTGGGGTGGGGTGGGGGAAGGTGGGTGGACGAGGATTGCAATGGGTGGACAATGGGCATGGATGGTATGTGGGGAGAGTTGGGTGGGGGAGGTGTGCGAGTGGGGGTTGGGGTGAGGGAGGGTGGGTGCCGAGGGTTAGGATGGGGTGGGAGGAGGGTGGGTGGGTGAGGGTTGGTGTGGGTGTTTATGAATGGGGGTGAGTGGGGGTGTGTAGGGGTTGTGGGGAGGATGAGTGAGTGAGGATTGGGGTGGGGTTTAGAGTGAGGGAGGGTGGGTAGATAGGAGTCGGGGTTGGGGTGTGCAAGGATAGATGGGTGAGTGTTAGGGTGGGGGAGAGGGTTAGGCTGAGAGAGGGAAGATAGATAGAGGTCGGGTTTGGGATGGGGGAGGGTGGGCGGGTGAGGGGGTGTGAGTGGGGGTTAGGGGGAGGGAGAGTGGATGTGTAGGGGGTGAGATGGGAGAATCAACCACAGTGTGACTGGTTGGGCTAAATGGCTATAAATACTTCATAACACTTTATAATCAGATATAATGGGGGTTGCAGAATGGGGATCATGGGGACAACATGCGCCTGGAGATTTCATTGCTTTGTATCATTGAAATCACATATGTTCTGCATAAGGATGTGTTGAAGCATCCTTCAATGCATTTGCAGTGGAGCAGCAATGCTGAGCCACCCCTGCATGTTGATCATTTATCCTTCTCTTCATTCCACAGTCTTGCCTGAAGCACAGACCTAAGCAAATAACTCCATCCCCATAACAGGGAGAAAAGACTGTAACACAAAATAAGCAATCCTGAGCTTTATAAATGGGGCAAAAAGAGTACAAGAGCAAGGAAGTTATGCTCAACCTTCATCAATCACCGTTGGGTCTCAGCTGGAATATTGACAGGACAGGAATGTGGAATGTTCCAGATCTCCTCACTGATGAAATCTTCCAGTCCCGCTGGTGCGAATGGAATTTCAATAATGCACCAACTTCCTCCCCACCCCCACCATCTCCTCCCCGCCATGGGAGAATCTGGGGCAGGGGAAGAGGGAACGATGGCTGGGAAGGTCCAGCTGTTATGCTCAATCCTGAGTACCTCGTTTCTGGAAAGGTGTCAAGGCCTTGGAAAGGCACCAGGGGTGGGAGAGATCAGGAAGGATTCAAGGAATTTGGGTAAAAATGGAAAATGCTGGATAAACTCAGCAGCATCTGTGGAGAAATGGGGTCAAATGGACTCAAAACATTAGCTGTTCTCTCAACATAGATGCTGTCGGACTTGCTGAGTTTATCACAGAATCCCTACAGTTTAGAAGGAGGCCATTCTGCCCATCAACTCTGCACTGACCACAATCCCATCCAGTCCTTATTCCCATAACCCCATATATTTACCCTGCTAATCCCCCTAATACTAAGGGTCGATTTAGCATGGCCAATCAACCTAACCCACACATCTTTGGAGTGTGGGAGGAAACCCATGCAGACATGTGGAGAATGTGCAAACTGCAAACAGACAGTGACCCGAGGCTGGATTTGAACCTGGGTCCCTGGCACTACGAGATAGCAGTGCTAACTACTGGGCCACTGTGATGCCTGGCTTATCTAGCGATTTCTGCATTTATTCCAGGTTTCCAGCATCCACAATGTTTTGCTTTCACTGGAGAATTGTCCCTCTTAGGACAGAGGCGATGAATTCAGATAGAGTATCGAAGGATAAACTGCCTCTCCTGGCAGGAGGGCAACTGACCAGAGGACACAGATTTCAAATAATTGCCAAAAAAAGAATAGGGAGGATGAGAATTGTTTTCTGCAGTGAGTTGACCTGGAACACATGGCCTGAAAGCATATTTGAAGCAGGTTCAACAATATTTTCCAAAAGAGAATTTGTTTTCTACTTAAAAAGGAAACAGTGCGGGATGGGGGGAGGGTGGGTGGGGTGGGGGTGGTGGTTTGGAGAGCACGGGATTGGGACTAATTGGATAGGCCTTACAGAGTGTAAGCACAGCCGCAATAGGCCAAATGGCCTTCTACTATGCTTTATCATTCTAGGATTCTAAAGCTCAAAGCAGCAGCAGGACCTAAAGCAGCAGCATCCAACAGAGAGAGCAGCTGGAACATTAATGTGCACAGTCTATGATGTGCTGATGCCCAGTATCAATGCCCCTGACTGCCTCGAGAATAATGGGGACACTTTTCAATACTATTTTGCAGCCCATCCTATTCTTTGACAACAATGGATCAGTAAATCGGGAAATCTATATAATTGGCAGTTTACCCATTTCTGCTGGCTTTCTGTTCCAACTAAAATTATTCCCAATGTTGGACAGATTCCAAGATCTTATCACACGTCCACCATCTCTGTCTGTTCGGGTCAATTGGTCAACAGCAAGGTTTCCTGGTGGGAATTCTGGAATGGGGAAGATGATTCTCAGGTCACTGCCTATTCCTACCTCCAGTAAGAAGTCTCACAACACCCGGTTAAAGTCCAACAGGTTTATTTGGTAACAAATGTCACTAGCTTTCGGAACGCCGTTCCTTCGTCAGGTGAGTGGAGAGTTCTGATCACAACCGGGGCATATAAAGGCACAAACAGTTTACAGAATGCTGATTAAAATGCGAGTCTTTACAGCTAATCTGCTATTCACGTCTTAAAGGTGCAGACAATGTGAGTGGAAATAGCGTTAAGCATTATCTCTACCTCCGGACAGGTGTAGCAGGGAAAGGCCCTTTAAACATGCAGGACCCCACCAGAGAAAAACAGGAACCAAAGCGAGCAGAGATAGGGCATTGAGACACACGTCATGGAACTTCAATGTCTACCGGATTCAGTCAGTCTGACTCAACTGATCAATTTACCTTAGTGGTAGTAATCAGACACATGGACACCAGGGTAGGTCATTCGGATCTTTGAACCTGCTCCGCTATTCATGGAATAGAATCATAGACTCTCTACAGTCTAGAAAGAGGCCATTTGGCCCATCAAGCCTGCACAATCCCATCTAGGCCCTAATTCCAAAACGCCATGTATTTACCCTGCTAATGTCCCTGACACTAAGGGGCAATTGAGAATGGCTAATCAACATTAATGGGCCGAAGGGCTTCTTCTGCACTGTGTGATTCCATAATTGTATGATCTTTGGACTGTAAATATTCCAATATGATCATGCTGATCCTGTCAAAAGATGCCAAAACAAAGTACCGGACCAAGCTAGAACCCAGGATAGCCACACGGACATGTTATTGTCCACCTTCTTCTGTGGGGAAAATGTCTGAGCTCACATAGCAACTGACTCAAGAACAGCTTCTTCCCTGCTGCTGTCAGACTTTTGAATGGATCAACCTTGCATTAAGTTGATCTTTCTCTACACCCTGGCTTTGACTGTAACACTGCATTCCGCACTCTCTCGTTTCCTTCTCTATGAACAGCATGCTTTGTCTTTATAGCGCTCAAGAAACAATACTTTTCACTGCATGGTAAGACATGTGACAATAATAAATCAAATCAGAACAAATCAAAGTCAACACCATACTCCCACACTGCCCCAATGCCCCTTAACACTTCCTGTTTCAGGATTGAAGGGTGGAGGGTTTGAACCTGAAATTATTTTGCTTCCCCATGCTGCGCAATCCATCAAAAATCTCAAGGTATACTATGAAGTTAGACTTGACCCTAACTTTTTAAAATTTTAGCATTAGTGTAAAGATAATTGTTTCACTCCCGACGTGATTCCATTTGACTCCCTAGGAAACTTTATCAAAACAAACTTTACTTCAACAATACAGTTTAACTATTACAAATGAATTAGCTTAACTTTCACAAATTGAAATACTTAAACAGGATAAGATACAATTCTTAACTGCTAATCTATCTCTATTAGTTCCAATTTAAATAATATTTCTCATCAGCTTAAAATCCTCTTCTGAATCAGTTAGCAAAGGACACCAGCTTGTGTGTTTTTTTCACTTGTTAACAATCCTTGAGCCTTTGAACACCATTGAAGACAGAAACAGAGAGACACCTGTCTTCTGACAGCTCCCAAACAGCAGTATCCAGAGAGAGAGAAAGGGAGAGAGACCTCTTGTTTCTTTCAGAGCCAAGCGAAAACGGCCTGCTTTTCTCTGTAAGCTTAGCTCCTCCCCTTCACATGACTTTTCCTCTGTTAATTAAATTAACCAAAGCCTACTCTGAAACCTCCGAAGAAAAACCAAAACTAAACAGAAAGAATTGCTCAGATTTAAAAAACAGCTGAATATCTGAAAGGAATTATTCTCCTGTATTCTCAGCATGGAGCTGCTTGGTTTGCAGACAGATTGGCACCGGGTAAACCAGAGCTGTACTTCAAACATACCTCTCACAAGAAACATGATAGACATACATTTCTTAAAGGCACAGTATCATCACAATACCAGGTGGCCTTTCATGACTTCAGGACATTCCAAAGTGCTTCATGAACAATGAAATACTTTTGAAATGTTGTCACTGTAACAAGCATCCCTAAAAGGATGCCAAATAACCAACTCTCTCAACCAATGGAATTGATTATACCTCAGGTTACACTCTAAAATTGTCCATTTCAGATCAAATGTAGCATTTGAGAGCTACTTATTAATTGACAACAACTGAGCTGAGCAACTGTGCCTGTGTTTGAAGTCCCTTAAGCTCATACCAAGTTACCTACTGAGCTGTCTTTTGGCATACTATCTGAGAAGGGAGAGACAGATGTGTCTCTGACTCTGCCTCATTGGAAGAGTTTGCATGGTACCTCCAGAATATTTTCTGTTATGTCCCATTAAAGCAAATATTTAACAGCAGAACACGACCAAAACATCTCTGCTTCGAATAGAGTGCTCGAGGTTACATTGTCACCATTCCCAGAAACCGTCCTGAGATTACAAGGAGATCGAAACCCATACCTGATGTGTGTGGGTAACACTGATACTGTAACTGTGGCTAAGACTAACACAGCTGACACATAATAACTTGTATACATGTACCCCCTCCTTCAGACCCTTTTGTCCCTCCACCACATTTATCAGTTCTACCATCCAGAAAACATGTGGCCTCCATTCTTCTAAGCACATTGCACCAGCTCACATTTAGCTATATTGAAATTTATTTTCCAATTGCATGCCCATTCTGCAAGTTTATTGATGCCTCTTCCTCAGTCCTATCCATCACTTTAATTGTCCCAATCTGCTCTTATCCACGAAATTTGCTCATTAGTTCTCAAATTCCCAAGATCCTTGTGTAATCCCACTGCTCAACATTTGCTCACCTGAGGGATGACCTTTAACCCTTACTATTTGTGATCTCTTTTGTAGCCAGTTTGCTTTCATTTTGCAATTTGTCCCTGACTTGATATGATTTGATTTATTATCGTCACATGTATTAACCTACAGTGAAAAGTATTGTTTCTTGCATGCTATACAGAAAAAAAATATACTCTACACAGAGAAGGAAAGGAGACAGTGCAGAATGTAGTGTTACAGTCATAGTTAGGGTGTAGAGAAAGATCAACTTAATGTGAGTTCGGTCCATTCGCAAGTCTGACAGCAGCAGGGAAGAAGCTGTTCTTGAGTTGAATGGAAGGTCACAGACTCTGCAACTCGGTTTTAGTTTAGGCAGGCATCAGGATCGGCACAGGCTTGGAGGGTTGAAGGGCCCGTTTCCGTGCTGTATTTTTCTTTGCTCTTTGTTTATCGAGTAGGAAACATTAGCCTCAGTATTTGAAATTATGCATTTTCATACTTACGTGGCAAAAGATTTGTTTCCGACACCAACCAGGTACACCATCAACACTGCAACGTATGCGGATAAAGATTCAAGCCAACAGCTATGAGGTCAGGTACAAGTCAGGTAACTTGATGATAATATCAGATACACATAGCAGCTTGGCTAACCCAGTCAAAACAGAAGAGATATCCTTAGATCTACAAGTTGACATTGGAATTGAAGATGTTCTCCAAACTGATCTAGTACATTTCACACAATACAAATGTCAGCAGCGACAAAAAAATCTCCACACGACTCAAACTGTGGAAAACCACCTTCAACAAATGCTGTGTTTCAATTCAGCCTGTCTGTGAACACGAGAGACCATTTTGACCTTATCAGAATGAGCCAGTATCCCCTGGGGAATCATCTTTAAAAGGCAGGCAAGAATCTCTCCAAACTGATATTCTTCAACTACTTCATCATTTAAACGTAGAAACTGAGCAGTTGGGAAGACTTGTAATGGGCACATTGGCACAGTAGTTAGCATTGCTGCCCCACAGAGACAGGGGCCTGGGTTTGATTCCTGGCTTGGGTCACGGTCTGTGTGGAGTTTGCGGGTTCTCCCCGGGTCTGCATGAGTTTCCTCCAAGTGCTCCTGTTCCTTCCCACAGTCCAAAGATGTGCGGGTTAAGTTGATTGGCCAAGCTAAATTGACCCTAGGCTTGGGGGGATTAGCAGGGTAAATACATGGAGTTGGAGGAATAGGGCCCAGGTGTGATTGTTATTGATGCAGACTTGATGGGCTGAATGGCCGACTTCAGCAGTGTAGGGATTCTATAAAGAGAGACGGCCTGTGGGCTGGGTATGAACAATGACACTGAAGTCAATAATAAAAAAAAGAGACATGTCAAGGGCATAAGTCAAGTCAGCGGAAAGAACCATGTAACATTATAAGAACATGACAGCTCTCTTAAGCACTTGCCAACCACATTATGGCAATGAAATATTCAAGTCAGCTGGCTTGTAAACAAGCTCAATTGCCCATTAATAATGTTTTTCACAGTAACTTCATTGCAAAGTGATTTAATTTAATTGTGTCGAATAAATAACCTTTTAACTTTTCTTCTGAAAGGTGAGAAGCTGCCGATTTTGGCGTCTGCCCAGCTGTGGAAAATTGGCATGTTGACGTCAGGTTTGTGACCCAACGCCATTAGGCTGATCCTGCACATCTGCAGGGTGACAGCAGTCCCGGGGTTTGTGTACATGGAGGCAGGGCTGTGCAAGAGGCCAGGATTGGGGGAGGGCAGGCACCATCAAGGCCTTTAGGGCTGAATGAGTGAACGGAGGCAGGAATAGACCAGGCCACACAGGCATTTGAAGATTTGGAGGAGAATTTGAAACTTGTGAATGTGTCGGCGTGTGTCTACGTGTTCTCCCCCGTGTCTGCGTGGGTTTCCTCTGGGTTCTGACTTCCTCTCTCCAATGACGTGCAGGTTAGACGCAATGGTCTAAATTCTCCTTCAGTGTACCCAAACAGGCACCAGAGTGTGGCGACTAGGGGATTTTCACAATAACTTCATTGCACTATCAAGGAAGTCAATGTCCGAGTGATATTATCGCTGGACTATTAATCCAAAAACTCAGCTAATGTTCTGGGGACCTGGGTTCGAATCCCCCCACCGCAGATGGTGGAATTTAAATTCAGTAAAACATGTCTGGAATTAAGAATCTACTGATGACCATGAAACCATTGTCGATTGTTGGAAAAGCCCATCTGGTTCACTAATGTCCTTTAGGGAAGGAAATCTGCCGTCCTTACCTGGTCTGGCCTACATGTGACTCCAGAGTCACAACAATGTGGTTGACTCTGAATGGCCCTCCGAGGGATGGGCAATAAATGCTGGCCAGCTAGTGACACTCATGTCCCACGAATGAATTTAAAAAAAGTAATATTGTGTGATGACACTAATAAATAAACTTTGGAGGTTTGCAAGAACACAAGTGTTGGATAAACTGTGCTCTCCACAAATACTGTTGTCCCATGAACCCAATTATGCTCTCTGCTTCAATCCCCCGCGATTCTATTAGCCCTCTGGGTGAACATGTTCTATGTGGCTTCCCCTACTGTGTGTAACTTGTTAATTTTTAACCTCTGTCTCCTTTGGTATTTAAATCCTTAGCCGCAGAGAATAACTTTCTTTCTGACAGCGCACAGCAAGAAGTTTATTTGCAGAATATAGTCAGTGTTTGGGGACTTGTTTTTGAATGTGAACTGCATAAGTCTTCCTGAGAAAGATAACAGTGGGTTGCTGCTATATAGACAGATGGAAGGAGGGGCTCTGTGGTGTTACTCAGCAGGTAGACCTGCCAGCCTTTCATATTTCATCTCCTGCTGCAGTCTTATGAAAAGACTTTGGAATCCTGAGACATGGTCCTGACATTCACAAGAACATGACAACTAGGAGCAGGAGTAGGCCATCTGGCCCCTTGAGCCTGCTCCGCCATTCAATAAGATCATGGCTGATCTTTTCGTGCACTCAGCTCCATTTACCTGCCTGCTCATCATAACTCTTAATTCCTTTACAGTTCAAAAATCTATCTATCCTTGCCTTAAAAACATTCAATGAGGTAACTTCAGCTGCTTCACTGGGCAGGAAATTCCACAGATTCACAACTCTTTGAGTGCAGAGGTTCCTCCTCAACTCAGTCCTAAATCTGCTTCCCCTTATTTTATGGCCATGACCCCTAGTTCTAGTTTCACTCACCAGTGGAAACAACCTCCCTGCTTCTATCTTATCTATTCCCTTTATAATCTTATATGTTTCAATAAGATCTCTCCTCAATCTTCTGAATTCCAATGAGTATAGACTGTGTATACTTAGTCTCTCCTCATAAAGCCAACCTTCTCAGCTATCAACGTAGTGAATCTCCCCTGCACCCCCTCCAGTGTCAGTATATCCTTTCTCAAGTAAGGAGACCAAAACTGTACACAGTACTCCAGGTGTGGCCTCATTAGCACCTTATACAGTTGCAACATTACCTTCCTATTTTAAAATCCATCCCTCTACCACTGAAGGACAAAATTCCACTTGCCTTCTGAATTACCTGCTGCACCTGCAAACCAACTTTTTTGTGATTCATGCACAAGGTCTCCCAGGTCCCTCTGCACAGCAACATGCTGCAATTTATTACTATTTAAATAATAGTCCATTTGGCTGTTATTCCTACCAAATTCAAATTTCCTACCAAGTTCAAATTTCCCTTGAACAAAAATGTCTTGTAGCTGAGAATGTCTCTTTCCACCTACCTCCCACTCTTTTCATAAGACTAGAAGACCATAAGATATAGGAGCAGGATTAGGCCACTCAGCCCATTGAGTCTGCTCCACCATTCAATCATGGCTGATATGTTTCTCAACCCCATTCCCCTGCCTTTTACCTGTAGCCTTTGATTCACTTACCAACCAAGAACCTACAAGTGACTCCACACCCACAGCAATGCGGTTGACTCTCAACTGGTCTGTGAAATGGCCTTGGCAAGGGCAACTAGGGATGGACAATAAATTCTGGCCAGCCGGCGATGCCCATATCCCACGAATGAATAATAAAAAGATGTGGCCTGCCCTGATAACCTTTCTGCCGCAGTATCAGAATTTGCATATTGTCCCTGAACAGGGGGACACATTGCTAATAAAAAGGCAGCAATGAACGCTGGAAGCAGCGACGGAACTATGTTATTTGAACCCGCAACACTGAAGTGACTTCACAACAGGAGAAAGCGAAAAAAAGGCCCACAGAGGTGGACAGGCTTCATCAGTTAACGTTTTTTTTCCTCTCAGCTTGGGAAATGAAACCTCGTTCTTGACGCTGCAGGAGCTGAGAAACACAATGCGCTCCTAACAGGTTTCAAAATCTATAAAATAACAATTTTGAGATGGAGCGCAGCAATCAGGTATTAAAAGCCTTTAGTTTTATGTCATTGCTACTGTGCGTGCAGTGCCATTGAGATATCCTCTATCCACCTGCAAATATCTCCAAGACTTAACTACACTTCTCAAAAAGGGACATTTTTCCTGGACCTGGGTTGATAATCCTCTATTCTACTTCTGGCACTTAGTGCCACAATTGAACCCCTGGAAGCAGAGCGAGACCCTTTCAAAACTCCTGTGAATCTCAGCTTCACCCTCTGTGCGGAATCCCCACATTCTCTCCGTGCCTGCGTGAGTTTCCCCCGGCCGCTCCGGATTCCTCCCACATTCCAAAATAAGTCAGGTCGACAGTCAAACAGCTGCAAGGTGGGTATTCCAGAGCTTAGGATCTGGGAAACTGGGAGGTGTGACAACCGATGGTAGAGCATTTCGAATCAAGGATGCATGTGAGGCCTGTCGAGGTACGGGGAGATCTCGGCGGTTTGTGGGGCTGGGGGAAGATTCCAGACATAGGGAAGGTCAAGGCAATGGACAGATTAGAAAATGAGGATGTTCAGTGATGCTAGAAGTGTTACATCTGTGTGAGGAGTGAGCTGGGTTTCCTTTCATTCAGCCACCCCGCCACCCCCCACCCTCCCCACCCCACCCCCCACCAACCCCCCAACGCCCCCCCCCCCAACCCCCGCCAAGTTGACCTTGTAAATATTTCAAAAAAACTTTCTTTTCCCCCACAGATGCCTTTTCAATCCAAAACTAATAAATTCTTCTTTCTTTGGCTGAAGGGAACCTGGTTTGATTGGCCCCTTGGTAAGAACAAAGAGTGGGGTCTTCCAGCCCATACCACATTTTCCAGCAGGGGGAGGCACCTCGCCATTGGTGCCCGTGAGATCTTCCAGTCCCATCAATACCGACGCCATTTTGTGCAGCTCATTTGTCCCACTGCTGGGAAACCCGCTGTAGGAGGATTTCCTTTGACGGGTCTGGAAAATATCCCCCTCCCTTCCCCTGGCAGACAAGCCAGAAAGTCCTGCACTTCCTTCTCACTAAGGAGCCGATCAAACCAGGGATTTTTTGAGCCAAAGAAAGAATAGTTTATTAATTATAAAAACCAAAGAAAAATAATAAAAATGCGCAGTGTCACACATACACAGATGAGAAAATTAGAGTCTGAATAAAAGTTAATAGAATATATCAGATTCAATAACCTGACCTTGCCTTACCCCCATTCCCCTCGGTCCCTTTAGTAATCCCACTTCTTCTGATCTTTCATCCCAGAAACATTTTGACAAATTTTTGAGTTGGACACCAATAGGAAATGGGATAAGTTCATCCTATCTTGGAATTTTGAATGTCTGTTGTGTATCTGAGCAAAGTCTAAGCAAAGCAAAGTTGTGCGCAGTTCTAGAACATAGAACATAGAACATTAGAGCGCAGTACAGGCCCTTCGGCCCTCAATGTTGCGCCGACCAGTGGAACCAATCTAACGACCCTCTAACCTAAACTATTCCAATGTTATCCATATGCCTATCCACTGACCATTTGAACGCCCTTAAAGTTGGCGAGTCCACAACTGCTGCAGGCAGGGCATTCCACGCCCTTACTACCCTCTGAGTAAAGAACCTACCTCTGACATCCGTCCTATAATTACCACCCCTCTATTTAAAGCTGTGTCCCCTCGTGTTAGCCATCACCATCCGAGGAAAAAGGCTCTCACTGTCTACCCCATCTAACCCTCTGATCATCTTGTATGCCTCAATTAGGTCACCTCTTAACCTTCTTCTCTCTAACGAAAATAACCTCAAGTCCCTCAGCCTTTCCTCATAAGATCTTCCCACCATACCAGGCAACATCCTGGTAAACCTCCTCTGCACTCTTACCAATGCCTCCACATCTTTCTTATAATGCAGCAACTCGAACTGTACGCAATACTCCAAGTGCGGCTGCACCAGAGTTTTGTACAGTTGTAACATTATGTCACAGCTCCGAAACTCAATCCCTCTACCAATAAAAGCTAACACACCGTACACCTTCTTAACAACCTTATCAACCTGGGTGCCAACTTTCAGGGATCTATGCACATGTACACCGAGATCTCTCTGCTCATCGTTTTGGTGCCAATTTCTGAGGAAGGATGTCCTTGCTATAAAAGGACTACAGCAAAGCTTTACCAGGCTGATTCCTGGGATGACAGGACTAACGCAAGAGGAGAGATTAGGTCGGTTTGATTATATTCATTGAAGTTTAGAAGCATGAGAGGGGATCTCAAAGAAAGTTATAAAATACTAACAGGGTTAGACAGGGTAGATCCAGGAAGAATGTTCCCAATGGTGGGGGAGTCCAGAACTAGAGGTCATAGTTTGAAGATAAGGGATAAAGCTTTTAGAACCGAGGTGAGGAAATTTCATCATCCAGAGAGTGGTGAATGTGTGGAATTCACGACCACAAAAAGTAATTGAGGCCAAAACATTGTGTGATTTCAAGAAGACCTTCGATACAGCTCTTGAGGGTAAAAGGAATTGAGGGATATGGGAGGAAGCAGTCATCAGGATATTGAATTCGATGATCAGCCATGATCAAAATGAACAGCAGAGTAGGTTCGAAGGGCTGGATGACCTACCCCTGATTATATTTCCTATGTACGTTACTAAGTATCATTTCCCATCTTTCATGTGCTCCTTTCAAGAGTGCTCCTGTTTGAAGTGGGCTTTGAAATTCCACATAACAGATTTGCAGTATAATTTATGAAGACGTTACACAGAAGTGGTCAACTCCGCAGTGTCAGCTATCAGGTGACCACTTTGATATTCACCTTTGCTTGGTGTCTTTACTTGTACCTTTTTAAAAAAAAATGTCTTCTTTCAACACTTCAGTGCGCCTGCGGTTTTCTGACAAAGTTGTAGGCAGCTGTCACTCGCCCCGTCACAGTTTTACTGCTATTTTTGTGCAAGAAGGAAAGACTTGCATTTATATAGCGCTTTTCACATTCTCAGGAGTGTAACGTGCTTTTCAGCTAATGAATGGGTGTTGCAATGCTGAAGGGAATTGCTTGATAGAGCAGACGCAGCACGGTTTAATTAAAGGGAAGTCGTGTCTGACAAATTTACTGGAGTTCTATGAGGATGTGTCTAGGGCGGTGGATAGAGGAGAGCCGGTGAATGTGGTCTTTCTAGATTTTCAGAAGGCGTTTGACAAGGTACCCCACAGGTTATTGCAGAAGGTCGAGGGACATGGAGATGGGGGTAGGGTGTTAGCGTGGATAGAGGATTGGTTGTCAAATAGGAGGCAGAGAGTGGGGGTCAACGGGTGCTATTCGGATTGGCGGATGGTGACTAGTGGAGTGCCCCAGGGGTCGGTGCTGGGGCCTCAGCTTTTTACCATTTATATAGATGATCTGGAGGAGGGAACCGAGTGTAGGGTGTCGAAATTTGCTGATGACACCAAGATTGGGGGAACGGCAAATTGTGCGGAGGGTGTGGAGAGTCTGCAGAAGGATCTAGATAGGCTGGGCGAATGGGCCAGGAAATGGCAAATGGAATTTAATGTTGGCAAGTGTGAGGTGGTCCACTTTGGTAGGAAGAATGGTAGGAAGGACTATTACTTACGGGGCGAAAAACTGCAGCAGGCGACGGTGCAGAGGGACCTCGGGGTCCTTGTGCATGAGTCGCAAAAACCCAGCTTGCAGGTGCAGCAGGTGGTCAGGAAGGCGAATGGGATGCTGGCCTTCATAGCGAGGGGGATTGAATATAAAAGTAGGGAGGTCTTGCTGCAGCTGTATAGGGCATTGGTGAGGCCACAGCTGGAGTACTGTGTGCAGTTTTGGGCGCCGCACCTGCGCAAAGATATTTTGGCCTTGGAGGGAGTGCAGAGGAGGTTTACTAGGCTGATACCGGAGTTGAGGGGGTTGAGCTATGAGGAGAGGCTGAATAAACTGGGCTTGTACTCGTTAGAGTTTAGAAAAATGAGGGGAGATCTCATTGAGACGTATAAGATGATGAATGGGATGGATAGGATAGAGGTGGAGAGACTCTTCCCGCTCAAAAAAGACAGTAGGACTAGGGGGCACAGCCTCAAGATAAAAGGGGGGCGGTTTAGAACGGAGTTGAGGAGGAACTTCTTCACTCAAAGGGTGGTGAATCTCTGGAATTCTCTGCCCGTTGAAGTGGTGGAGGCTGCCTCGCTAAATATTTTTAAGACGCGGGTTGATGGGTTTTTGATAAGAGAGGGGATTAAGGGTTATGGGGAGAAAGCGGGAAAGTGGAACTGAGCAGCGACAGATCAGCCATGATCTTATTGAATGGCGGGGCAGGCTCGAAGGGCTAGATGGCCTACTCCTGCTCCTATTTCTTATGTTCTTATGTTCTTATGTTCACTAGGTGAGTAATCCAGAGACCCAGAATTAACTCGAGTGGAACTGGGTTCAAATCTCACCACAGATCTAAAGATGACCATGAAATTATTTTGAATTGTTATAAAAGCCCCTGTGGCTCACTAATACCCTTTACTATGTTGTCCTTAAAGTTTATTTATTAGTGTCGCCAAGGCTTACATTAACAGTGCAATGAAGTTATTGTGAAAATTCCTTAGTTGCCACACTCTGGCGCCCATTCAGGCACACTATAGGGGAATTTACCACCAAACAAGCATGTCTTTCAGACTGTGGGAGGAAACCGGAGCACACGGCGCGGTGGGGAGGGGGGTGGAGGGGGGGGGGGTGGTGTGGGGTGGGGGTGGGCAACGCAGACATAGGGGGGGAGTCATGCAGACTCAGCACAGACAGTGACCCAAGCCGAGAATCAAGCCTGGGGCCCCAGCGCTGTGAGGCTAACCACTGTGCCACTGTCCTTACCTACCCTTGTTCTGAGGAAGGGTTCCACGGACTCAAGGCTTTTATTGTATAATCATACACATCCAGAAAGAACACCTTTCAAGATGCTGTTGTTTAATGCAAGACGAAAACAGATTTCCTTATCACTTTGAGAGTGATGAGGCAGCACCTTGTCCTATAATCACATCCAGCATCTCTTGAATTGACTCACACCGCACTGATTCTTCAGATACCCTGCTGTCTTCACATGCTGTGAGCTACCTAACTCTCTTCCTACCCACACCATCTCACCTGCTGACTCAGAAATCCCTTGATCTTTAGACACTGCAGGCAAACCTGTACCTCATATTAATTAGGTAACGAAGAAGCACAGGTCCTGGTAATGTTTTTCAAGCATAACATGTTCTGTCTGGAAATTTGCATTTCAGCATCAAATTCACTCTGCTTCAAGAAGCTCTCAGTTACATTTTCCAACTCGCTCTGTGCTTACGAATAAGAATGAGAACATTGTTGGACCCGTATTGCTGTCTTATTGTTATGCACTTGGAAAGTATGCAGGGAGCCACTGGAGTTGAACGGGAGGTGTAATGCCAAAGATTAGATACTGTTGGCAAAAGAAGCAGAGACAAGATGAAGAGAAGAAGGAGCAATATGAGGAGAAATTTCTTTCCACATCGAGTCATTGCGATCTGGAATCCACTGTCTGAAAGGATGGTGGAAGCAGATTACAAAGGGAATTAGGTACTGGAAGGGGAGCAATTTTGAGGGTTAAGGGGAAAGGTGGGGTGAGGGTGGAAGGTCAGGATGTGGGAATCAGTTACAGAGTCATAGAGGCATACAGCACAGCAAAGGCTCTTTGGTCCATCGAGTCTGCACCGACAGTAACTACCACTAGAAGTGTGCTACTCCCATTTTCCTGCACTTGTTCCATACCTTTGAATGTTATGACATTTCAAGTACTCATCCAAATATTTTTTAAAAGTTGTAAGGTTTCTGGCCTCTATCACCTTCCCAGACAGTGTATCCCAGATTTCCACTCTCCCTCTGAGTGAAAAAATATTTTCTCAAATCCCTTCTGAATCTCCTGTTCCTCACCCTAAAACTATTACCCTAAAACTATACCCCCTCGTGAATGACCCCTCAACCGGGGGAAACATCTAGTCCTACTCACCTTGTCCATACCTTCATAATGGTATATACCTCAATCATGTCCCCCCTCAGCCTTTTCTGCTCTAAGAAAACAATCCAACTTCATCCAATCCCTCCTTATAGCTCAAATGCTCCATCCCCAGCAACATCCTGGTGAACCTCCTCTGTATCCCCTCTCTGTAATCGCATCCTTCCAATAGTGAGATGACCAGAACTGCACACAGTACTCCAGCCATGGCCTAACCAACACTCTGTTCAAATCCAATATTACCTCCTTGCTCTTATACTCTTTACCATGACTAATGAAAGCAAGTGTTCCATATGAAAGCTAGATTTTTGAAAGAGCCAGTGCAGGCACGATAGACCGAATGCCTTTCCTCTATGCAGGGTATACATCCTACGGTGGCATGGTGGCACAGTGGTTAGCACGACTACTTCACAGTACCAGGGACTCAGTTTCAATTCCTGGCTTGGGTCACTCTCTGTGTGGAGTTTGCATATTTTCTCTGTGTCTGTGTGGGTTTTCTCCCACATTCTGAAAGACATGCTGGTTAGGAGCATTGACCTGAACAGGTGCTGGAATGTGGTGACTAAGGGATTTTCACAGTAACTTCACTGCAGTGTTACTGTCAGCCTTATGTGTGACTAATAAATAAACTTTAACTTTAACACCATTCTACAGCCCAGCACTCTGGGTCTAACTCCCTGAACACTTTAAACTCTTGACTTCCCTACTGGTGAGAAGCAGCTGAATGAAGATTAAGGTTAATAGCAAATGTTGATTTGAGGATTAAAGTAGTGGGAGTGTCTGCCATCCAAAACAACATTATTGAATGAATCTGAAATGACTGAAGGATTAGAAAGGCGAAGGGCTTATTGCTGAAATGTTAAACCAGCTAGAAATTAGACATCCAGAGGCTTCACCATAGCATGGCTAAGGCACTGCCAAGTTATTTAATGGCTGCATTTGAAAAAAAAAATGTCTATTACTCTTTGTGTTCTAACCATCAGCGAACAGATATATTGCTCTATGTTTTTCAAGACAGCTGGTTTCAGGATCCTTCCTGGTACATGTGGAATCTATTGCCTGAATGAGACCACTATTGCTCATTTTGCTGGTTTGGTAAACTCAGCTGGGTAGAAATGTAGAAAATAAGTGCAGGAATGGGCCCTTTGGGCCTGTGTCACCATTCAATATGATCATGGCTGATCATGCACCCTCAGTATCCCACTCCTACTTTCTCTCCATGCTTTAGCCCAAGGAACCATGTCCAGCTGTCTCTTGAACATTTATAATGAACTGGCCCCAACAGCTTTCTGTAATAGGGAATTCCACAGGCTCACAATTCTCTGAGTGAAGAGGTTCTTCCTCAACATAGTCCTGAATGGCTTATCTCTGATTCTTAGACTTAGTTCTGGACTTCTCCAACATTGGGAACATTCCTCCCACATCTAGCCTGTCCAGTCTCATCAAGATTGTATATTTTTCTACGAGATCCCCTCTCATTCTTCCAAATTCCAGTGAGTCCAAGCCCCTTTGATCCAGTCTCCTTTCCTATGCCATTCCGGGAATCAGTCTGGGTGTAAACATTCTTCCTACTTGGCACCTGATAGCCCATCAATCCTCAAGAAACAATGTCTAACCCTTAACCTCCGAAGCCTGAACAATGACCAATCCAACCCTGTTGCCACTTTGGGGGGGGGTTAACTTTTACCATTTGGGGGGGGGAGGGGTAATCTGGTGATGAATCAATTGTCCATTGTATAACCCAAACAATTCAGGAGGGTACCACCAATGTTGGCCAATCTTGTCGTCCAGATTAAGCCTAGTCAGTGAAGTGAGAAAATGTACCTGTATATTTCTTTTATCCTAGCTTGGCCTTTGAAACATTTCGATTTTGGATAGTGAGGTCTGGAAAGAGGTGTTTCGGCCTCATCAATGGATCAGTTGTTTATCAGAACAGGGAGACTTGACAGTCTCATCAGCTTGAGATATTTGATGTGCTGATGAAGATAGAACTTGACACATCTCTCCCCTCATTGGTACGATGAAAATAGCTGGACATGGAATGGAAAGCCTACTGATGTTCATTAAACTTGACACATCTTAGAGCAGTTCACAGCCAGTGAAACACTGTGTAGTGTTTGGAGGAGACGTTTGGCATTCAGCTGAGAGACAACAAAACAGAGGAATAACAGCATGACTGATCCCAGTTTAATGTCTCATGTTTCTCCTGTTGCAATGGGAACCCAGCCTGTCTAAACCTATGGGCCTTACGATAAAAAGGAGCTTGCATTGCCACTAAACTCACAATCCCGCTCTGGAAAATGATGGGCATCTCTTATGTGAAGTGTGGCGATGGCTAATATAGTCTGTTTATTTATAAGTCTCACAAGTAGGCTTACATTAACACTGTGATGAAGTTACTGTGAAAATCCCCTGGTCACCATACTCTGGCGCCTGTTCGGGTACACTGAGGGAGAATTTAGCACAGCCAATCAACCTAACCTACACATTTTTGGACTGCGGGAGGAAACAGGAGCACACAAAGGAAATCCACGCAGACAGGGGGAAAATGTGCAGACTCCACACAGACTGTGACCCGAGGCTGGAATTGAACCCAGGTCCCTGGCGCTGTGAGGCAGCAGTGCTAACCACCATGCTGTAATTTTTCCCATGGTTCTATGCAACCTGTCCTGCTGTGCAATATGTCGGGAAACCCCTAAGTGATACTGGGGTTGCGCTCTACACAGTGAATTCCCAGCGGGAAACATTCCCTGTCCCCACCCTCGTCACACGACTTAACCCTGAGATGGAGAATTCTGCCCTAGGAGTGGTGTGAAGGTTTAAGTTGCTCCCGTCCTGTAAGTTGAAGGGAAATGTTCACAGTTTGACAAACACAACTGTAAACACTGCGGTGGGAGAGATTTAATACAAACGATTTCTGCTTGTATAACATTGCCCAACAGTGCTTTCCAGGCTAGGTTTGTATATTAACTTGAGTATGAACACTTATGGCTTGTCTCTTTCATAATCTGTAACCAGAAATGCATTGCTTGGGGAGAACCTAAGGGAGCTGTGAGGTGATATATTTTAATCAAAAGAGCGAGGAGAGGTAATATAAACTAAACGTGCAATTATAAAGAGTTGCAGCAACACACAAACCTGGGGGGGGGGGGTGTATGTGCAATAATCTTTGGAAGTGGCAGGAGAGAAATCTTTCAGAAAATCACACAGGACCTTGGCTTTATTAATGAAAGAAAAGTGAACAAAAGCAAGAAAGTTACGTTAAACCTTTATAAGGCACTGACTAGGCCTTAGCATGAGGATTGCATGCAATTCTCACTTTAGGAAGGACATCAAGGCCTTGGAGAGATACAGAAGAGATTTACTTGAATGGCAAAAGGCTCTTCACTAATATGCAGAGAGATACAGAAGCCAGGATTTTTCTCCTTAGTGTAGGGAAGTGTAGGAGGAGATTTAATAACTGCTATGTTCCAATTTATGAATGGATATGACAGAGGGAATAAAAAGGAACTCTTTTGGCTGGTAAGAGGATCGTTAACTCAATGGAACAGATTTCAGGCGATTAGCGAAGGAGCAGAAGTTATAAAGAGAGACATTTTTATTATGCAGGAAGCCGCTAAGATCTTCAATGAAGCAGATTCAGCAACAGTCAAAAGAGAAATAGGTAAACCTTTGAATGTATGATGTGGAGACAGAGCGACAGAGAGGGAGTAATTAGATAGAGTCCAAAGGGGCACATTGTGCGCAGCATGACTCAAGATAGGAGACAGCGAGTTTAATATGGGTGGCATGGTGGCACAGTGGTTAGCACTACTGCCTCACAGCACTGGGGACCCGGGTTTGATTCTGGCCTCAGGTCACTGTCTATATGGAGTCTACACGTACTCCCTGTGCCTGCCTGGGTTTCCTCTGGGTGTTCTGGTTTCCTCCCACAATCCAAAGGCCCGCAGGTTAGGCGGATTGGCTACATTAATTGCCCCTCAGTTTGTCTTTGTGAGTGTGTTAACATGTGATGGACTGGCGTTCCATCCTGATGTCACTGGACTAGTAAGCGAATGGCTGCGACCCATGTCCTGGGGACGTGGCTTCAAACCCCAATATGGCAGCTGGTGGAATTTAAATTCAATCAATAAAATGTGGAATTTCAACCAGCATAATCAAAGACCCCAGGCATACTGTCTTCTACCTTCTTCCGCTGGGAAAAAATCTGAGGTCAGACTCAATTCAAAAACAGCTTCTTCCCTGCTGCCATCAGACTTTTGAATGGACCTACCTTACATTAAATATGATGTGGAGATGCTAGCGTTGGACTGGGGTGGGGCACAGTAAGAAGTCTCTCAACACCAGGTTAAAGTCCAACAGGTTTATTTGGAATCACAAGCTTTCAGAGCACTGCTCCTTCATCAGGTGAGTCAATCTTATATTAAGTTGATCTTTCTCTACACCATAGCTATGGCTGAAACACTACATTCTGCACTCTCTCCTTTCCTCCTCCTCTATGTACTCTATGAACGGTATGTTTTGTCTGTTTAGCACACAAGAAACAATACTTTTCACTGTATTCGAATACGTGTGACAATAATAAATTAAATCAAATTAAATGAAAGCTTGTTCTCATAAAACTATTGTTAATTGTCATAAACCCGCATCCAGTTAATTAACGTCCTACAAGAAAGGAAATCTCCTGTCCTTATCCTCTCTGGCCTCTATGTGACTTCATAGCAACATGGTTGACTCTTGTAAAGGTCCTTTTACTCCACACAGAGTGGTCTCGGATGCTACTGAAAGCTATAGGTGTCTCTGACCTGTCAACTCACAACCCAGAAGTGTCACACTGGAACAGCTTCACCAGGGAGAGAGAGAAAGACTATTTATTCCTGACCAGTGAGCTCATCCTTATGCCACATAGTTACCCTGGCTGCCACCTACGAACGTGTGTCTCTCTTTCTTGTAGGTAATGAAATACAACACAGAGGTGCCACACTGGGACAGCTTCACAAAAGAGAGGGAGGGAGAGAGAGGGGTCACTGTTTATTCCTGACCAATGAGCAGTTTTGAAGTGTTTGAATGCTCCTTGAGTGAGCAGTTTTGAAGTGCTCAGCCTCTTTACGGTTTTGTACCCTAGAATTACGCTCTGGCTTTTTAGTGACTCACCAAGATGGAAAATGAGAGAGAGGGAGACGAGTCAAAGCTAATTTAAAAATTTATTCAAGAATAACTCCAACCAAACTCTGTCAATAAAACACAGACACTACAATACTATGTTTTGGAAAGAAAACTCTAAAGGCACAACGTAAATTCTTAGCATTACACAATTTACATCAAAACAAGAAAAATCCTAGACCCCTCCTCAACCTTTACCTAATTGGGGGATGTCTGAAGGCTGAGAGAATATACTTAACACTCCTTGGATCATTTTAAAAATAAAAGTCCTTGCTAGTTCTGCTGGATCTTCTTGTTGTTTCCTCTGCCACAAAGTATTTATCTGCCTGGACATATGAATTCACTCCTTTCTGACATCACACAACTCTCCTGCCTCGAACTTCACAGAACTCCTTGCCGAGTTAACTGCTGAAAGGTCAACCGCCTCTCCCCTTCCATGTCCTTGTCTAAAATTGGATATTTTTTTAAAAGGCCCTTAACCAGATTGGCTAACTCCTCCCATTGGAACAATGGGGGTGCAAAGTGCTTATAGGATGAAACCGATTTGATCAGTTTCAATGACAAAGAGCCCAAACTGTACTGACTAATATTGACTATCAACCTTGTCTATGCCCCTCATTATTTTGTAGACTTCTAGAAGATTACCCCTCAGCCTCCTATGCTCCAGAGAAAAAAGTCCCAGTCTATCCAGCATCTCTTTATAACTCAATCATCAAGTCCCAGTAGCATCCTAGTAAATCTTTTCTGCACTCTTTCTAGTTTAATAATATCCTTTCTATAATAGGGTGACCAGAGTTGCACACAGTATTCCAAGTGTGGCCTTACCAATGTCTTCTACAACTTCAACAAGACATTCCAACTCCTGTATTCAATTTTCTGACCAATGAAACCAAGCATGCTGAATGCCTCCTTCACCACTCTGTCCACCTGTGACTCCACTTTCAAGGAGCTATGAACATGTACCCCTAGATCTCTTTGTTCTGTAACTCTCCCCAGTGCACTACCATTAACTGAGTAAGTCCTGCCCTGGTTCAATCTACCAAAATGCATCACCTTGCATTTGTCTAAATTAAACTCCATCTGCCATTCGTCAGCCCACTGGCCCAATTGATCAAGATCCTGCTGCAATTGGAGATAACTTTCTTCACTGTCCACTATGCCACCAATTTTAGTGTCATCTGCAAACTTACTAACCATGCCTCCTATATTCTCATCCAAATCATTAATATAAATGACAAATAACAATGGACCAACACTGATCCCTGAGGCACACCGCTGGTCACAGGCCTCCAGTTTGAAAAACAACTCTCTACAACCACCCTCCATTTACATACCTCACCCTGGTCCCATGAGATTTAACTTCATGCAACAACCTACCATGCGATACCTTGTCAAACGCCTTGCTAAAGTCCATGCAAACAACATCAACTGCACTGCCTTCATCTATCTTCTTGGTTACCCCTTCAAAAAACTCAATTAAATTTGTGAGACATGATTTTCCACTCACAAAGCCATACTGGCTGTCCCTAATCAGCCTTTGCATCTCTAAATGCCTGTAGATCCTGTCTCTCAAAATACCTTCCAACAATTTACCCACCACAGATGTGAGGCTCACTGGCCTGTATGTAGTTCCCAGGCTTTTTCCTGCAGCCCTTCTTAAACAAAGGCACAACATTTGCCATTCTCCAATCTTCAGGCATCTCACCTGTGACTATCGATGATTCAAATATCTCGGCTAGAGGACCCGCAATTTTCTTCCTAGCCTCCCACAATGTCCTGGGATACACTTCATCAGGTCCTGGGGATTTAACTACCTTGATGTGCTTTAATCCTTCCAGCATCTCCTTCTCTGTAATACGTACACTCCTCAAGACATCACTATTTATTTCCCCAAGTTCCCTCACATCCGTGCTTTTCTCAATAGTAAATACTGATGAGAAATATTCATTTAGAATCTCACCCATCTCTTGTGGATGTGCACATAGTTGACCTTGTTGTTCCTTAAGAGCCCCTACTCTCTCCCTTTTTACTCTTTTGTCCTTTATGTATTTGTAGAAGCTCTTTGGATTTTCCATTGCCTTATCTGCCAAAACAATCTTGTGTCCCCTTTTTGCCCTCCTGATTTCTCTCTCAACTCTACTCCTACACCCCCTATACTCTTCAAGAGATTCACTTGATCCCAGCTGCCTCTGCATGTCATGTGCCTCTTTCTTCTTCTTGACCAGGGCCTCAATATCCCGAGCCATCTCGGGTTCCCTACTTCTGCTAGCCTTGCCCTTCACTCTAACAGGAATACGTTTACCCTGAATCCTGGTTAACAAATTTTTGAAAGCGTGCCACTTACCAGACATACCTTTGCCTTCCCACAGACTCCCCCAATTAACTTTTGAAAGTTCCTGCCTGATATCATCAAAATTGGTCTTGCCCCAATTTAGAATTTTAACTTTTGGGACAGACCTATCCTTCTCCATAGCTATCTTAAAACCAATAGAATTATGGTCACTGCTCCCAAAGTGATCCCTCACTAACGCTCCCGTCACCTGCCCTTCCTTATTTCCTAAGAGGAGGTCAAGCTTTGCCCCCTCTCTGGTCGGGCCATCCACATACTGAATGAGAAATTCCTCCAGAATACACTCAACAAATTTCCTTCCATCTAACCCTCTAATACTATGACTGTCCCAGTCAATGTTGGGAAAGTTAAAATCTCCAACTATTACCACTCTATTTTTCTTGGAGCTATCTGTGATCTCTTTACATATTTGCTCCTCAGTTTCCCGCAGACTAGTTAGGGGCCTATAGTACAACCCTGTCTTTAAAAGGTCCATTGTTCCACTTGAAATTGGCCATGTTATAGCTATATCAGGTTTAATATAATGTCCAACAGAGATTGTCCAAATGATGGATTTGCTGCATCCTACACTCTTAAATGCCCTCTGAAATGGCCTTGCAAGCCACTCAGTTCAAGAGCAATTAGGGATGGGTTACAAATGCTGGTCCAGCCAGCGATGCCCACATCCCATGAAAGAATAAATAAAAAGTTCCTTAATGGCAAAATGACACAGAAGTTGGAAAGCGGAAATAAAAACAGGAAAGTGCTGGCAAAGTCCATTGAGTCTGGCTGCCGCTGTGCAGAGATAAACACAATTAATGTTTGGAGTCTGTGGTCCGTGCTTTAGAGTTCTGAAGAAGAATCATGCAGACTTGAAATTTTAATTCTGTTTCTCTCTCTGCAGACGCTGCCAGAGCCTGCTGAGATTATCCAGCACTTTCCTGCTTTTATTAAAAAATGTTCCTTCACTTGAGTGAGAAAATAGAGAAGACAAATAGAACACTAACAAGCCTCAGGCGATGTCAGATTATCAGGATTGCTCTTGCCTTCACGGAGTTGCTGATACATGGATTAGTCTCCTCAGGTAAAATAACAAAGTTGTTGTGGATGCTGAAAATCTGAAGAAAAAACCAAACAGAAAATTCTGGAAATACAAAGCAGATCAGGCAGCATCTGTTCAGAGAGAGAGAAGGGGAGTTCATGACCTGAATTTTCAAGATGGCAAGCATTTGGTGCCCATTATCCCAAGAGTCTAAGAACAAGGAACAAAGCAAAGTACAGCACAGGCACAGGCCCTTCGGCCCTCCAAACCTGTGCTGATCATGATGCCCGAACTAAACTAAAAAAAAACTTCTACCTTTATCTGGTCTCTGTCCCTCCCTTCCCTCCCTATTCACTTACTCATCGAGATGTCTCTTCAGTGTTGCCGGCGCGCCTGCTTCCACCACCTCCTCTGACAACACGTTCCAGGCACTCACCATGTCATTTAGCCTGTTAAATAACATGCCCCAGGTGCTCAGAGTAAAATCCTAGCCACTGTTTCAGGTCAATAATCTTTCATTTCCGATTCCCTGCGCTCACAGTGTTTTGCCCATAGAGTTAAGCTGATAATGTTGGTTGAGGTAGGGCAGGAGGAGACTTGGGTCAAATGGCCTGTTTCTGTGCAATGGAATATGGTGGCTTACAAACAACATACTGTGACCATAATGGAGCGGTGCATTGCCAGTTCTGGGAGGGTGGGTTACATTATCTACTTTTGCGAAGGGGCAGTGAAATCCTCAGAAGGTAAAATGGGTTGGCTGGAACCCATTGTCAATCTAATTGCATATAATATAATGGATCAAGATTTACAACCTCGTCAAATTTTATTGTGACACATAACCTAACTCATTCCCGACTGATCCTCTGTAACCCGCTAAGTTAGAAGGCCGCATTTAATTCTTGGCTTCCTCTTGGGCTAGTGAGCAGTGTGTACACGATGCAGTTTGATGTGTAACTATGTAGTCAAGGAAGGGGAGGGCCATTAAACCAAGCACCAGAAGCAGAATATCGTGATTTTGGGATGACGAAAACAATTGGCTGTGTTGAATTTAACATGACATAACTCAGCTCAGAATCACACCATGAAGCCTTTGTTGGATTTATCTTCATTCAGCATATCAACAATGTGCAGCTTTGAGGATCACAGAATGCACTTGGCAATGTGAGCACATCTCAGTCGATGCAGCGAACAAATCAGCAGCAATCAGGCTCTCCCTTCTGAAGCCCATATCCTGGAGGATATTAATATGTGAGTACCTGTATAATCTCGCTGTTCAAACACTGTCTGGGAACAGTTCTGTCTTCACACAGGCTTGGACCTCTGGGTCCCACAGTCTGTTGTCTGATCCTCTTCCTTCTGGGTTTGTCAGCATGATTTCTGCTCTGGATTCAGTCAAGTCTTTGCCCATGCTCATCACCATAAACTCACCGGTCGCACACTTGAAGGAGGTGCAGCTTGAAGATGGAATGTTATTGAATAGCGTTGAATAATTGATTGAATAAACTGGGATTGTTCTCTCTGGAAAGACAGAGGCTGAGGGGTGACCTGATAGAAGTTTATAAGATTATGGGAGTTATAGATAAGGTGAACAGTTGGAAGCTTTTTTCCCCAGGGCAGGAATGACAATTACAAGGGAGCATCAGTTCTAGAGAAGGGGGTGGAAAGGTTCAGTGGAGATGTGCGGGGGGAAGTTTTTTACACAGAGGATGGTGGTAGCCTGGAATGCACTGCCGAGTGAGGTGGTTGTGGCAGTTACGTTAGCAACATTTAAGACTTATCTTGAAGAAACGAGGATTAGAGGGATATAAGTGGTTGGTCTAGACAGGTAAATGTGATTGGTGCAGGCTTGAAGGGCCAAAGGGCCTGTTCCTGTTCTGGACTGTTCTTTGTTCTTTGTTTGTTGTTACGGTACCATCTCCATATCCTCACCTTTCAACATGGCTATCACTCCCCCACCCCCATCTCTCCTCCGCCTCCCCTAGTCACGGCTTTGATCTTTTCTCTTCAGATCGCCCTTGAGACAACTGAATATCTTGCTCAACCAGTCCAGAGAGCAGAGTCAACCACATTGCTGTGGGTCTACAGTCACATCTAGGCCTGGCCAACTGGGAGGGCAGCAATTTCCTTCCCAGAAAGGACATTAATAAACCAGATTTTTGCAACAAGCTGGTCGTTTCAAAAGGTGGATTTTTCCATTTCATGGAACCAATTAACCCCTATCGTGCACAAAATGGCCATTCAGCCCATCGAGCTTGCACTGACAACAATCCCAGCTAGGCCCTATCCTCTTAACCCCATGCATTTACTCTGCTAGTCCCCCTGACACTAAGGGACAATTTATCATGGCCAATCATTCTGACCTACACACCTTTGGACAGTGGGAGGAAATGGAGCACCCAGAGGAAACCCACGCAGACATGAGATGAAATTGCAAACTCTAAACAGCCAAGGCGGGTATTGACCCTGGGTCCCTGATGTTGTGAGACAGCAGCTCTAGCCACTGTGCCACCCTGCCATCTTTTATGAAACTATGTTAGGTGAAAGTTGGTTTTGACCATGCCCAAACATATGGGTAAGGATGGCAGGAACTCACATCCGATTCCACGTTTAGAAGTTTGTTAATTAGACAGAGGTGAACATTGAGCCTAAGTTGCTAGTTTGCTGGTAGCTGATGTGCCAGCCTGCTATCAGCTGGCAGGTTTGAAGGTCTGGGGCTGTTATTTCAGCACCAATCTGACACATAAGTCTCGGTCTCACCAGCCCAGCTGTCTTCAGGAGACCATCACAGATGTTTGGCAACCAGAAGAATGAGACTGACAGCCTCAAGAAGCATGTAGCACCCAGCTTTACTCACCATGCCATCAAGATGATGATCAGAGGAGAGCATGGCACACAAGCATGCCCAGTATCCCAAGGATGGCACAAGTATGCACACCAACCTCATGTCTCTGACCTTTGGGAGGTGGCTTCACAGGACAAATTAGCATGGCTGGCAGTTGTGCTTGAAGTGCCATCCAGTGCAGAAAAAAGGCGTATGATCTTCCCCACTCTGCCAGGCTAAGGCACCCTTCAACTCCCTCCATTATCAAACTCTCATCCTGGTGTCATGAACTCAAGTGGCGATACACCTCAGGGATCTCATGCAACTATTAGTGGGTGACACATATCAATACTCCTCTGATGGAGACTTTCACATCACCAGCATCCCATGTTTCTCAAATTCTGTCCTCTGGTTCTTCTGGGGAGGTCTCACTGCACACAGGGGACAAGAATCTTGCATTTTACCCAAACTCTGCTCCATCCTGCCACACCACACACCTTTCCTTTGTCTTCACAAGGACAAGTTTGGCAGGAAAGATGGCAAACTGGCGGAAGAACGGCTGACAACATTGCCCTCACTGTGTTCAAGGAGGCAGCATGCCCGCTATGACTCTCACCAACTTTTATAGATGCACCATAGAAAGCATATTTTCTGAATGTGTCACAGCTTGGTATGGCTCCTGCTCTGCCAAAGACCACTAGAAACTATAAAGGGTTGTGAATGTAGCAGGTGTGAGCAGATTATGGCAGGTCCAATGGGATGAAGGAGTACAATATCAAGGGTAGGACTCTTAGCAGTCCATAGGACTCTTAAATCGGCCTCGCAGGTGGAGGATGTGGTCAAGAAGGCGTATGGTGTGCTAGCCTTCATTAATCGAGGGATTGAGTTTAGGATTCAGGAGATAATGCTGCAACTTTATAAGACCCTTGTCAGACCCCACTTGGAGTACTGTGCGCAGTTCTGGTTGCCTCACTACAGGAAGGATGTGGAAGCTGTTGAGAGGGTGCAGAGGAGGTTTACAAGGATGTTGCCTGGATTGGGAGGCATGCCTTATGAAGATAGATTGAGGGAGCTAGGTCTCTTCTCCCTGGGGACACAAAGGTTGAGAGGCGACCTGATCGTGGTTTATAAAATGTTGAGAGGTATAGATAGGGTGGATTCTCGGAGGCTATTTCCCAGGGCTGAAATGGTCGCTATGAGAGGACACAGGTTTAAGGTGCTGGGGAGTAGGTACAGAGGAGATGTTAGGGGAAAGTTTTTCACTCAGAGGGTGGTGAGTGAGTGGAATCGGCTGGTGTCGGTGGTGGTTGAGGTGAACTCGCTGGGGTCTTTTAAAAGACTTCTGGATGAGTACATGGGATTTAATGGGATTGGGAGTTATGGATAGTTCTATGGCCTGGTAGGTATGGATATGATCGGCACAACTTGTGGGCCAAAGGGCCTGTTTGTGCTGTAGTTTTCTATGTTCTATGTTCTATTCCTTTGAAGTCCTTGGATACAGAAGAGATGTCATTTTCATCTGAGGAGGGAAAGCAGGGGGGTGGTTTCAGTCTGCCGGGTCATGAACAAACCCCAGTCCATCACGCAGAAAGCCTCCCACCCGTTGACTCTGTGTACACTTCCCTCTGTCTCTGAAAAGCATAATCAAGGACCCCCGCCCCCGTATAATGGACATTCTCTCTCCCCCCATCTTCCATCAGGAAAAAGATACAGAAGTCTGAGGTCACGTACCAACTGACTTAAGAACAGCTTCTCCTCTGCTGCCATCAGACTTTTGAATGGGCCTACCTCATATTAAGTTGATCTTTCTCTAACTTTAGCTATGATTGTAACACTATATTCTGCACTCTTCTCGATGATCGGTATGTTTTGTCTGCATAGCACGCCAGAAACAATACTTTTCACGGTATACTAATACATTAACTATAATAAATCAAATCAAATCAAATGAAAAAATGTATGCACAGAGCTTTGATTTGAAGTTGCCGAGGCTTTCCAGCAAACAGAAATCATTGAAAACTTCTCCATTGCTCTTGAAACTTTTGATCTGTAACAAGTTCAACATGCAGGACCTCGTCCCATGCACTCCGGACAGACTCTCTTCCACCTTCTTCCTTTGGGAAAAAGATACAAAAGTCTGAGGTCACGTACCATCTGGCTCAAAAACAGCTTCTTCCCTGCTGCCGTCAGACTTTTGAATGCACCTACCTTGTATTAAGCTGATCTTTCTCTTCAGTTTATCTACAACAGCAACACTATATTTTGCACCCTCTCCTTTCCTTCTCCCCAAGTACTCTATCAATGGTATGTTTTGCCTGTACAGCGTGCAATAGATAATGCTTGTCACTGTATACCAATATATGTGACAATAATAAATCAAAACAAATGATAAACGATCTAGCTGCCAGCTCAGTGGATTTTTATCAGCCTCCAGCCATCTGTGTTTATTTTGATTTCCCTACACGATTGAATGAACTTCACTTACCCCATTGAGCCTGACTGCAATGTTGACAAAGTCTAATCCTGATTGACCCTCCTGCTGGCATTGGTACTTAATCCCAAGTCAGGAGAATCGCGGCCACTGTTACTGACACTGGTGTGTTATTCCAAATTTTCTTCAATTCCTCAGCTGCTGTGGTGAGATTTAAACTCATGTCTCTGAATCATGACTCCAGACCTCTGGGCTATTAGACGAAGAAAGTTTACTTTGAGCTTGGATGTGGACACTGTTAATGCAGCTGTTTTGTAGATGTCTTTAGAACATCTCCGTATAGTGACATAGAATCTCTCTATCTTGTAGATTAGAAAGGATAGCAGGACGAGAGGGCACAGCCTCAAGATAAGGTGGGGGGGGCAGTTTAGATCAGAGTTGAGAAGGAACTTCTTCACTCAAAGGGTGGTGAATCTCTGGAATTGAAGTGGTGGAGGCTACCTCGCTAAATATATTTAAATCATGGGTAGATAGGTTTTTGAAAGACAAGGGAATTAAGGGTTATGGGGAGAAAGCGGGAAGGTGGAACTGATCCACTTCAGATCAGCCATGATCTTCTTGAATGGCGGGGCAGGCTCGAAGGGCTAGATGGCCTACTCCTGCTCCTATTTCTTATATTCTTTCACATGAAGCGATTTTCGAATTCAAGCAATGAAAAATAGAACTAAAATCCAAAAAAATCCAGTTTTTCTACAAGGATATAGAGAGGGTTAGCATTGTAAATAAGCATGGCTCGATTGCAACTTTTGCTATGAGCCTTACTTATCAGATTTGTCTTAAGGTCAACAAGGAGAACTCAAGTGTTAGGCTTCTTTAAGGAAAGAAAGAAGATGCATTTAAGAACCCTGCTCAGACCCTCCATCAGTGAGTCAAGTTTACAATTCTCACCGTGGCATTCACATGCCTCCATGGTGTTGTTTCTCCCTACCTCTGGCATGTTTTAGTCTGTGAGGGGGAGAGAGGTAATGAGGGCTGATTAAACCATGAGGGGAGCTGAAGTGACATAAATGGATCAGTCATTATTAACACCAGTAAACACTTCAGATCTGCATCCCTTTCTCTGAGGTTTAAATACCTGATGCTGCACTTAATTAACTTAATCGATTTGCTTGATCTATTGATTAGTATGAAAACACACATCAAAGACCAAACCTTCTCCATAAAGCCTTAATATAAATCTTTGAAGGGTTATCATGTCTGTGAAAGGGTTCTGTCCCTCAATCCTCAAGGCAGCGACTTGAATCCTCTGCTTGTAAGTCTGTCTCCTTGTTAGGGAAGCTGCCTCACATAAAGTAACATAGGCAAAATATTTGCGCAGAATCCCGTCAAAAGATGCACTTTCAGATCCTTCCTCAGTCAAGAAGGTGTTTAAGATCATCTAAAGACTCGATGACCTTGTCTCAGGGTGTTTTGACCAGATTTGAGAATGTGCTGTTGGTTTTCACTGCCTTTGCAAGGAGTGGCACGATGGCACATAGGTAAACAACACTGCCTCGCAATGCCAGGGACTTGGGTTCAATTCCAGCCTCGGGTGACTCTATGTGTGGAGTCTGCATGTTTTCATCATGTCTGTGTGGGTTTCCCCTGGGTGCTCTGGTTTCCTCTCACAGTCCAATAGTGTGCGGGATAGGTGGATTGTCCTTTAGTGTCCTAAGATATATAAAGTTTAGGGGATTAGTGGGGTGAAATATGTAGGGTTATGGGGATAGGGCCTGGGTAAGAGTCAGTGTAAACATCATGTGCCTAATAGTCTCCTTCTGCACTGCAATGATTTTATGATTGATTTGATTTATTACTGTCACGTTTATTGGGATACAGTGAAAAGTATTGTTTCTTGCGCGCTATACAGACAAAACATACTGAACATAGAGTAGATAGGGGAGAAGGAAAGGGGAGGGTGCAAAATTTAGTGTCACTATCATAGCTAGGGTGCAGAGAAAGATCAACTTAATATAAGATAGATCCATTCAAAAGTCCGATGGCTTTTAAGAAGCTGTTCTTAAGTCAGTTGATACGAGATCTCAGACTTTTGTATCTTTTTCCTGACGGAGAAAGCGTGGGGTCCTTGATTATGCTGGCTGCTTTTCTGAGGCAATGGGAAGTATAGACGGAATCAATGGATAGGAGGCTGGTTTGCGTGATGGATTGGGCTACGTTCACAACCTTTTGTAATTTCTTGTGGTCTTGGACTAAGCAGAAGCCATACCAACCTTTGATACAACCAGAGAAGATGCTTTCTATTGTGCATCATTAAAAGTTGGTGAGAGTCGTAGCAGACATGTCAAATTTCCTTAGTCTCCTGAGAAAGTAGAGGCATTGGTGGGCTTTCTTAACTTTTGCCTAGTCTTCCACTGACGCTCTCACTTTCTGCGGAATAGTTGAATTAATCCTTATCCTCACTAAATAACTCAAGGTGAATTGAGTTCTGATGAAAGGTCATCTAGACTCGAAACAATGGCTCTATTCTCTCCCCTCAGATGCTGTCAAACCTGCTGAGATTTTCCAGCCTTTTCTGTTTCTGTTGAGATGAATTAAATTGGAATACCGCATGGATAGGGATTTCCATCTTAATTGCTTTGTTGGGTTTATTGGGTTTGTACAATTGCCACATCTGGCAGCCACTGATTCATTTCTGGACACATTCCTCACAAACAGATGTTGATGACAGGAGATGGTTTTCCAAAATGAAAATGGAACAGCGATAAAATAATGAGCAGGAGAATAAAAAGAGGCTAAGCTCTTGATAAGTGATAAGTTTGTGAAAATATGCAAAAGTAAATTGTGGAGGTTTTAATTTGATTTGCATGGATATTTACACACTGATCTATCCTGACGAAACAGAGTCATACTCCAATTATACGATTCATTATCCATTCATTGTACAAAGGCTCGAGTTACACAGATTAGGTTCAACAGCCATTTCACACATTGCTCAATTTCACTCTCCGTTTAAACTCAGGTGGGTCTAAAATTGTGTGAGTAAGAGGTATTTGCAAGGAGAAGAATTGGGTATAAAATGGGCATTAGACCCAAATTTGTCCTCAGTTGGGTTAGTTCAAGGCTGATATTGAGAGAGCCATTGACCCAGAATTTCTGTAGAGTGACAATAACCATTGTGTGTGGAATGCTCACAATGAAGTGGATAAATTAATCGCGCAAATAGATGATATAGTCGGGATTATGGAGATAGGGATGTGAAATGAACATCTACTAAGGAAGGACAGACAAAAAATAAACGGTTGCATTGCTGGTTAAAGAGGAAATTAACACAATAATGAGGAAGGATATTAGCTCTGATGATGTGGAATTTCTGTGGCATAGGATCCCTCTATGGCAAGTATATTCTTTCTTAGGTAAGGTGACCAAAACTGCACACAATACTCCAGGTGTGGTCTCACCAAGACCCTGTACAGTAAGATAACTTTACTCCTGTACTTAAATCCACTTGCAAGGAAGGCCAACATACCATTTGCCTTCCTAACTGCTTACTTTCCCTCAGGCTTGCTTTCAGTGACTGGTGTATAAGGACACCCAGGTCCCTTTGTACGTCAATATTTCCCAATCTATCACTATTTAAATAATATTCTGCCATTTTGTTTTTCCTTCCAAAGTGGATAACATCGCATTTATCCATGTTAAATTGCACCTGCCATGTATTTGCCCATTTACTCAACTTGTCCAAGTCACCTTGTAACCTCTTAACATCCTCTTCGGTACTCATATTCCCAACAAGTTGCGTGTTATCAGCAAACTTGGAAATATTACATTTGCTTCACCCTTCCAAATCATTGATGTGTATTGTGAGTAGCTGGGACCCAAGCACTTATCCTTGTGGGACCCCACAGATCACTGCTTGCCATTTCGAAAAGACCCATTTATTGCCACTCTCAGTTTCCTGTCTCACAACACCAGGTTAAAGTCCAACAGGTTTATTTGGTAGCAAAAGCCACTAGCTTTCAGAGTGCTGCCCCTTCGTCAGGTGAGTGGAAATTCTTATTGTGTTTACCCCAATCCAATGCCGGCATCTCCATATCCTGTCCATTAACCAATTCTCAATCCATGCCAATATATTGCTCCCAATCCTATGTGCTTTCATTTTGCACACTAACCTCTTATATTCGACTTTATCAAAAGCTTTTTGAAAATCTAAATATGTCACATTCACCTTATCCATCAACTATTTACATTCTCAAAAAACTCCAGTAGATCTGTCAAACATGATGCTTTCATAAATCAGTTGTTGACTTTGTCTAATCCCATTGATATTTTCTAAGTTTCCTGTTATCATATCCTTTATAATAGACTCTAGCACTCTAGTTTGGACTAACTGGTCTGAAATTCCCTCCCTCCTTTTTTAAATAGCAGAGTTACATTTTCCACCCTACGATATGTTCCAGAATCCACAGAATCTGGGAAAGTGACAAGCAACGCATCCATTATTTTGATGACCACCTCTGTTCATACCTGAGGGTGTAGGTTATCAAACGCTGGGGATTTATTGGCTTTCAATAAAAATGCAGGACTTGTGGTTCTTTGCATAAACTGAAAGCAGGATTTGCCTTGCTGCAACAAATGTTAAGATTCCATCTTATCTTAACATTTCATGCAGCAAGGCAAATCCGACTTTCAGTTTATGCAAAGAACCACAAGTCCTGCATTTTTATTGAAAGCCAATAAATCCCCAGCGTTTGATAACCTACACCCTCAGGAATGAACATAGGTGGTCATTAAAATAATGGATGCATTGCTTGTCACTTTCCCAAATTCTGTGGATTCAGGTGCCAACTTGTCCTGTCTCTAGTACTCTTTGATCTTTACCTTTGTTTGCTTGGGGGTAGTAATTAAATCAGGGAGGACCACATTTCAGAATTGTAAGTAAAATTCATTCTGTGTAAGACATATTCACTTTGATGTAAGTTTTGTCTGAGAGTTAAGAACAAACAAGAGACAATTTGAGAGACAAGTTTTTGTGTCTAAAACAGAAAGAGCTCATCTCTCTGTATGGTTTCTTTCACAAACTCATGACGTTTAAAGAAAGCAAATGAACTATTTTTCAAGTGCAGTCTCTGTTGCATACTTAATTCATTTCAAATGAAGTGAAAAACTGGAGGCCCTGTCTGCCCTTTCAGGGAGATTAATAGATCCTGTGGCACTATTTTGAGGAGGAGCAGGAGAGTTCCACCCTGGGCCCTGGTTTATCCTGGTTTATCCTGACAACACAGTAAAAAGTCTGACAACACCAGGTTTTAGTCCAACCTATTTATTTGATAATATACTCACAAGCTTTCGGGGTTAGCCCCTTCGTCAGGTGCTTTATATGCTCTGTCTGAGGCCAGAACTCTCCATTCACCTGACGAAGGGGCTAACGCCGAAAGCTTGTGAGTATATTATCAAATAAATAGGTTGGACTAAAACCTGGTGTTGTCAGACTTTTTACTGTGTTTACGCCAGTCCAACGCCGGCATACCCACATCATGACTATTATCCTGACAACACCAGGTTAAGTCCAACTTGGTGTTGTCAGATTTCTTACTGTGTTTACCCCAGTCCAACGCTGGCATCTCCACATCCTAGTTTATCCCCCAGCCAACATTGTTGAAACAGATCATCTAATCATTATTCCATCCGTCCTTGTGGGGGGCTCTCTATTCACAATTTTGCTCCCACATTTTCTACATTACAGTAGTGACTATATCTGATTTGATTCAATTTGATTTATTATTGTCACATGTATTAATATGGACTGAAAAGTGTTGTTTCTTCCGCAAAATACAGACAAAGCATACTGCACGTAGAGAAGGAAAGGCGAGGTTGCAGAATGTAGTGTTACAGTCATAGCCAGGGTGTAAGGAAAGGTCAACTTAATATAAGATAGGTCCATTCAAAAGTCTTTGATCTTTGGTCTTTGACTGGTAGCAGGGAAGAAGCTGCTTTGATTTGGTTGGTACGTGACTTCAGACTTTTGTATCTTTTTCCTGAAGGAAGAAGGTGGAAGGGAGAATGTCTACGAGTCCTTGATAATGTAGCTACTTTCCTGAGGCAGCGGGAAATATAGACCGTGTCAATGGATAGGAGGCTGGTTTGAGTGATGGATTGGGTGACATTCACGACTTTTGTAGTTCCTTGGGCAGAGCAGGAGCTGTGATACAACCAGAAAGAATGCTTTCTGTGGTGCATCTGTAAAAATTGGTGAGAGTTGTAGTGGACATGCCAAATTTCCTTCAACTTCTGAGAAAGTAGAGGCATCAGTGGGCTTTCTTAACCAAAGCATCGGCATGGAAAGACCAGAATAGGTTGTTGGTGATCTGGACGCCTAAAAACTCGAAGCTCTCGACTCCTTTCACTGTTGCACCATTCTTATGTCTTTTGTGATGTCGGTTGAAGAATAAATATTTGTTTGGGCACTGGGGAGAACTTTGCTTCTCGCGTGTAATATTTGAGGGGACAGGCTGGGACCTCCAACCCTTCCCATCTCAGACAGTGCAGGACCCACTCAGTACTACACAGGGAGTGTCATCCTGCATTGTGTTCAATTCACTGGTGTGAGATGAGTACCCACGGCGTTCTAACAGAGGTGGGAGTGTTAGCCACTGAGACACAGCTTACACTGAATGAGTTATCAGATTCTCCTGTCAGAAAGTGAGCCTTGGTGAAATAGCAGCTACACACCCCATAATTTACCATCTATTTTAACACTTATAAATTTGAACTCTGAGCTCAAAAATGAATAACCCATTATTAGTTACTTGTGTTCCTCATTTTGTAAAGAACTGCATTTAACTCCATGAATATATACAGACCCATGATATTCCCCTCACATCTCAATTAATAGATTAACCATCTAATCGATCTGGCATTAGCTCCCAGAATAAATTATGGAGAAATGAGCCATGTAATTGGCTCCGTGAATAAATGATGTTGAGTAATTCTGTCATTTAAAAAAAAATCATTCTTGGTCTATAAGCATCATGGCTAAGATATTCTTGTGTTTTGCCCATTCTTAGCTGCCTCTGGGGAAGTGGTGGTGAGTCACCATTGAGCCCAATGCATTCTACGCCTATAGAACCTCTTGTAAAGAGAGGTTAAAGATGTCTGTGAATACTCCAGCCAGCTGGCCTGTGCAGGACCTGAGTATCCATCCGGGTACCCCATCCAGGCAGTCGCTTTCTGAGGGTTGACCTTCAAGAAGGCTTCCCTGCTGCTGTCAGACTTTTGAATGGACCTACCTTGCATTAAGTTGATCTTTCTCTACAACCTAGCTATGACTGTAACACTACAGTCTGTACTCTCTCGTTTCCTTCTCTATGAATGGTATGTTTTGTCTGTATAGCGCGCAAGAAACAATATTTTTCACTGTATGTTAATACATGTGATAATAATAAATCAAATCAAATCAAATCAAATCGAATTGCTGGCTGCTAAGCTGTGTGAGAGCTAATTGTTCTCTCCTGATTAATGTTGGTAGTCTCCACATTCACTCTCTCTCGGTTAACTGAAACAATGTGCTCCTTCTCACTTCATGGAACTAGTTCCGCCCTTTCCCTCTTTCTGCTTGTACTTTCCTTGTATTTTCACCCCAGAAGCACACACATATGTGAGTGAGGGTTTCCAAGTGTGCTTGGTACAAGACCCCGCTCCAGGTCAACGGACGGGATGGGAAAATTCCACCCATCAAACCTGGTCAGCGAACACATGGATATGTCCAACATACATATATACATACCTAATGTGCACCACACATACATATCTAACATACACATCCATTCAGCCACCACATGTTCACACACATATATGCACACACAGACATATCCAATATACGTGATCAAAGCAATGGTGTAGTGGTAACGTCACTGGACTTATGACCCAGGGTAATGGTGTGGGAATCTGGGTTCCAATCTCACTATGACAAATGTTGAAATTTGAATTCAACAAAAATTTGGAATTAAAATTTATGTAAACCTCTATGACTCTATAGATAGTTACATGGGTAAGATGGGTATAGAGGGATATGCACCAAATGTGGGCAATTGGGATTAGCTTAGGGGTTTAAGAAAAAGGTGGCATGGATAAGTTGTGCTGAAGGGTCTGTTTTCATGCTCTAAACCTCTATGACTCTATGACTGTCTATAACTCTGAGAGGAGGGTCAACAAACAATGCTGAACAGAGAGCTGCCTCAGCTGTACCTTGCCAATCCACCCTCATTCAACACCAAACAGACCCAAGGATATGGGAAGACAGCACTGGTGGACTATGGTAGGAGGGGTGTATGAGGGTGGTATATGTGGGCAGAGTATGTTTATGGTTAGGATGATGTAGGAGGCTGAGATGAGAGAGAGCTTTACTTTGTAATAAACTGAGTTTCATCTAGCCTGGGAATGCCTGTTGATGACAAGAAGGGGTAGGAAGGAATAGAATCCGAGTGGCACAGTGGTTAGCACTGCTGCCTCACAGTGCCATGTTCAACTCCAACTTTGAGTTACTGTCTGTGTGGAGTTTGCACATCCTCCCCATGTCTGCATGGGTTTCCTTTGGGTGCTCAGGTTCCCTCCCACACTCCAAAGATGTGCGTGTTGGATTGATTGGCCATGCTCAATTATCAGGGGGATTAGCAAAGTGCAAGAGGAGATTTAGAATAATTTGGAGTTAAAAGACTAACAGATCAGGGTAGAATAGATCAGAATGAATAGAGTATAGAGAAGTTACAAAGTGCCTGAAAAATGTTGCTTACATAGGGGCACACATAACCACTGTTAGAGAATTTAGGCATGATTTTTGAAAATATATTCTATATTAAAAACATTCACTTGGCTAAAGACACTATGCTCTCAGGCATGATGGGACACAGTTAAGTTAAAAAGAACCATATTCCTAGGAACAATGCCTAGGAAGAATTAAGTGAAGGCAAGAGCAACTCTTATCAGTGTCTCTAGATGGTCCTGATGAATAGGATATTCACTAGCTAAGGACACACCAAGGTCCCAGACAGTTCTAATGAATAGGCTATACAATACCCCAGATAAGAAGGTCTGCAGACGGTGTCGGGTGACTGTGAGAAAGACTTTCAAAGTTCACAAAATCACATAGCCCCATGCTGTCAGAGAGTAAATGTTATTGGCCAAGGTAAATAATCTATGGCTCATAGCCGGGTGAGCAAGGGGTTGGGCAAATGGCTTTTAAAAATTGTATAATTGTAATACTGAGAATGATGTAATTTCAGAGTGATTCAGAACTGCTCCAAATCTCTCTCCCTCGTACATTGAGCCAATCTTGGGTAATAAAGAAACATCTTTAACCAGAGTAAATTGTCTCCGCGAGTCTTTGTGTTAGCTGAGCCGTCATCTAGAGTGGAAATCCTCTACATGAAAGCCAGCTTAATACTTAGCACCTGAAAGTGCTCCCACACAGGGCAATATATGGGGTTTTCAGGATGGGACCTGGGTGTGATTGTTATTACATAAGACCATAAGAAATAGGAGCAGGAGTAGGCCATCTAGCCCTTCGAGCCTGCCCCACCACCCAACAAGACCACGGCTGATCTGAAGTGGATCAATTCCACTTTCCCACCCTCTCCCCATAACCCTTAATTCTCTTATCTACCTATCTACCCGTGACTTAAATATATTCAGCGAGGTAGTCTCCACCACTTCAACAGGCAGAGAATTCCTGAGACTCACCACCCTTTGAGTGAAGAAGTTCCTCCTCAACTCTGATCTAAACTGCCACCCCTCCCTTATTTTGAGGCTGTGCCCTTATTGCTGCAGGCTTGATGGGTTGAATGGCCTCTTTCTGTACTGTAGAAATTCTATGATTCTAAATTATTACATGCTTTTCCACCTTTCAGGATGTAACAATGGAATTCTGAGGAATTTCAGTTGGGGTTGTTGATAAGGAATGGGTACATGGGAATAGCCTGCTATAACCTGCCTACAAATCATCCCCACCCTCTATTCCACCCATATTTCACACAGAGACATCTCATGTACATGAATATATATATTGAAGATAATATGGCCACTCTGCCAATTGGCAAAGGGGAAGGCAAGGACATGTTTTCAAGACCATACGGGGAAGCACCAGGAACAAGGTTAACTACCAGTCACCTTCCTTTCCTTGTCGAGGCAAAAAAAAAGGAGTGAAAGAAACGCTTCTGGAAGAAAATGTGCGTAAGAAAGAAGTTTCAGATAATACAAGCTATGATTTATGGCATGTCATAAAATCACAAAGCTATTTACTGTCCGACAACACAAGATAGGTTAAACAAGGCAAACCACGTGGCCCAAAAGACAAATGTAGCAGAGAATCCAAGCAGATAATGAATGTACTTTTGGCTTTGCTCCAGCACCACATTGTCTGAGGAAGATGACAGGATCAAGTTTGATCAATCTCCCCTCTACGGTTTTCACCAATTGCAAAGGTCTTCTGTGAAAGATTGTCGTAAGTAATCTGTGAGAATGCTTGGAGATTATATCGACTGTAGAACTCGTCCCATTACAGCACAAGTATGATACCTTTGCGCTATTAGTGAACAAGTGAACAACCTGCAGCTGGAAGTGTAAATTGTCCTGAGGGGAGTTGGACAATGTCAGGAGATGCGAGGATTACTTGCAGAGTCATGGGATAAAGTTGACTGAACAAGACAAATCCTTCTTATAGAATCACAGAATCCTGCAGTGCAGAGGAGGCAATTTGGTCCATTGATTCTATACTGACCACAATCCCACCCAGGCCCTATCCCCGTAACCCCATGCATTTACCTGAGCCAGTCCCCCTGACAATAATGAGCAACTTAACGTGGCCAATCCACCTAACCTGCACATCTTTCGGACTGTAGGAGGAAAGCGGAGCATCCCAGAGGAAACCCACACAGACACGGGGAGAATATGCTGACTCCGCACAGAGACAATGATCCAAGCTGGGAATCAAACGCAGATCACTGGGGCTGTGAGACAGCAGTCCTCGCCACTGTGCCACAATGATGGCCTAACAAGCGTAGGGATGATCAAAGGGGAAGGGATGAAACTTGAGACACAAAAACTTGCCCAGGCTACACCTTTGTGTGCGTAAGATTCTAACCGAGAGTAACATTCTGACGGAATTTGTTTCTTCTACACAGGATGCAACGTCTGTGAGGTTGGTTAAACTGATGAACAGGATCTGTGGGTGATTCTGATCAGTTGTGCACGCTCATCTTTCACCTGTCACAGGAAACAAAGCCCACATTTCTCCAGAGCTAAGCCAGTTCAGCCAGCATAGCTCTGCTGAAAATGTGATGGAGACATCACTCGCTCACACAACCAGATAACAATGGAGCTGTGGCAAGGCCAAGGAAATTCACGGCCAAAGATATCAGTCAGCTTTCAGTCATGTTCCAGCAGCTATATAAAGATACAATCAAGGGCTCTCCACAATACTCCAAATAAGCTTTAAAAATTGGCAGGCTATGTTCCAGCTGTGTAGAACTTTAGTTAGGCCACATTTGGAATGCTGCAGACAGTTCTGGTCGCCACACTGCCAGAAGGTTGTGGAGGCTTTGGAGACGATACACAAAATGTTTACCAGGATGTTGCCTGGTTTGGGAGGCATCAGCTGTGAGGAGAAATTGGACAAACTTTGTTTTTACTTGAACGTCAGAGGCTTAGGGGCAACCTGATGGAAGTTTATCAAATTAAGAGAGGCACAGATGGAATGGATAGTCAAAGTCCTTCCCCCAGGGGAGTAATGTTAATTACTAGGAGACATTGATTTCAGGTAAAAGGGGGAAAGTTTACAGTCGATGTGAGGGCCAGGTTTTTTTTACACAGAGGGTGGTAACTGCTTGCAATGTGCTGCCAGAGGAGGTGGTAGAAGCAGGTACAATAGGAATGTTTAAAAGGCATCTTGGCAGATACAGGAATATGGTAAGAAGGCTCACAACACCAGGTTAAAGTCCAACAGGTTTATTTGGTAGCAAAAGGCACTAGCTTTCCGAGTGCTGCTCCTTCGTCAGGTACATGGGATTCTGTTCACAAACAGGGCATATACAGGAATAGGCAGAGAATAGGAGAGGAAAAAGATCTTTAGTTTAGAAAGGCAGCACATATTGGTGCCGGCTTGGTGGGCTGAGGAATCTTTTCCTGCGCTGTATTGTTCTTTGTTCTTTTTTTATTCATTTTCTGGATCAGGGCATCGTTGATCGCATTTATTGCTTACTCCTAATACTCCTTGAGAAGATGGTGGTAAGCTGCCTTCTTGGCAACTGAATGGCTTACCAGGCAAGAGGCATTTTTTTTTTAAAATGACACTTATTTCAACTGACACCCTATGTTTCTACAGTTGCTGTCCATGATTTGTCCAGTCTCCAGATGTGAAGGCAGATCTTCATTGCTAGAAGCTAGGAGCATCTTTAGATCAAATCAGACCCTAGACAGTGAGCAGGGGCAGGCTAGTTCACTTCAGGGGATGTCCCTTTGCAGGGAAGGCAGTGGTTTAGTGGTATTGTCGCTAATAATGCAAAGGCCCAGGGTACTACTCTGGGATCCAGGTTCAAGTCCCACTACAGCACTTGGTGGAATTTGAATTTAGTTAAACAAAAATCTGGAATTAAAAGTCAAATTGTGAAGAAAACCTGCCAGTGTGGCTCCAGAACCACAACAATGTGGTTGACTCTTAACTGGCCCTCAGTTTAAGAGAGGAAATGCTTGCCTTGCTAGTGATGTCCACAACTCATGAAAAACTTTAAAAAAAAGTCTCAATGTGACTCTGAAATCAAATTTAGGTAAAACTGAGGCAGGATGGCTGAATTCCTTCCCTAAAGGACAATAGTGAATGAGATGGATTTGGTGGCACTGTGATTTGCACTGCTGCCTCACAGCAGCAGGGACGTGGGTTCGATTCCCGGCTTGGGTCACTGACTGTGCGGAGTCTGCACTTTCTCCCCGTGTCTGCGTGGGGGTTTCCTCCGGGTGCTCCGGTTTCCTCCCACAGTCTGAAAGAGTTGCTGGTCAGGTGCATTGACCATGCTAAATTCTCCCTCAGTGTACCCAAACAGGCGCCGGGGTGCAACGACTAGGGGATTTTCACGGTAACTTCATTGCAGTGTTAATGTAAGCCGACCTGTGTTTGGGACCCTGGCTGATCAAAGGAAAAGAGATAATCATCATGCAGGTTTCACAGGGAGTTACTTAGCTTCTCTCAATTTGCGATACTGTATTCACTGCTCAACATGTGGTCTCAGGGTTGGAACTAAATAAATAAATCAACTTAAGACTTGGAATGATTATGGATTTGCACTTGACTCATTACACACCTGGCCTGAGACTGTTTAATACGGGACACCAGGGTGTCAGAAGTTGCAGAATGTCACATTCCCCATTACTGTGACCCCTCATGTTAATGTGCATAAAACTCACCAACAGAAATATAGATTTCAAAGCAGTACGCAAAGAGCATGATAAAATATTTTCACCATAATGCCTTTCTGATCCTTTGAATAAACATGGATTCCTGCTGTGATCTCCACTCTCTCCAGCATCACAAAACGAACCAAGAGCAGTCATGCTTAAGGTGGTGAATTTTTAACGAATGTTTTTAAAAGGACTGACATTTAAAAGTAAATAAAGGCATCAGAGAATATTCAACCGTATCTGTTGATGGAACAAGTAGCTTTTGAGTGGCCGCTGCTGCCTCTCGAACCTCTGGGTGTTCCTATTTCACTGTCTGCACCGCACTCCATGGGCCAAGTTAGTCAATCCTGCCGGAGAATACCAGAGCAAAATGCTGCAGGTGCTGGAATTCTGAAATCAAAAGCAGAACATGCTGGGAGCACTGCGGAGAGGGGAGCAGAGATAATATTTCAGGGTCGAGCTGAATCATTGCCAATATTTGCTGCTCATAAAGTTAAAGTTTATTTATTAGTGTCACACAAGTAGGCTTACATTAACACTGCAATGAAGTTACCGTGGAAATCCTCTAGTCGCCACACTCCATCTGCTTGGGTACAATAAGGGAGAATTTAACATAGTCAATGTACCTAATCAGCATGCCTTTCAGATTTTGGGAGGAAACCGGAGCACCCAGAGGAAACCCACGCAGATGCAGGGAGAACGTGCAGACTCCCCACAGAGAGTGACCTAAGCCGGGAATTGAACTCAGGTGGAGCTGCAAGGCAGCAGTGTTAATCACGTGCCACCCTGCTGCCTCCCCATGTATCATATCCAAAATGTAGCGCCTTGGCTAGTGCAGAACTCCTTGGAGGGGTCAAATAAGATGTTATGCGAAGGGTTCTGGAGTTGGTCGTTGCCTCCCTTTGAATCCCTGATCTCCACTGAGTTGGTCAATCACAATGTGGAGATGCCAGCGTTGGACTGGGGTAAACACAGTAAGAAGTCTCACACCACCAGGTTAAAGTCCAACGGGTTTATTTGACACTAGCTTCCAATCACAACCGGAGAAACATCACAGTCATGGGGAGGAGTAAAATTACATTCATTGCTTTCATGCTACATTAATTGATGCCAGGATTTGGCTCACTGCGGTGGTCCCCATGATCAAATCATAAGTTTTAAGTTTATTCGCATCACAAGTAGGCTTACATTAACATTGCAATGAAGTTACTGTGAAAATCCTCTTATCATCACACTCCAGCACCTGTTCGGGTTCACTGAGGGGGAATTTAGCATGGCCAATACACCCTAACCAGCGAGTCTTTCAGACTGTGGGAAGAAACCGGAGCACTCAGAGGAAACCCATGCAGCCATGGGGAGAATGTGTAGACTCTGCACAGGAAACCCATGCAGGCATGGGGAGAATGTGTAGACTCTGCACAGGCAGTGACCCAAGCCGAGAATCAAACCTGGGTCCCTGGTGCTGTGAGGCAATATTTAAATATTGTGGATTTATTTATTTTTATTCATTTCATCGAGTCTGATCCGCCATTCGATCATGGCTGATGTGCTCCTCATCCCCATTTTCCTGCCTTCTCCCCATTACCAATTAAAAATCTGTCTAACTCCTCCTTAAATTTACTTACTGTCCCAGCATTCACCGCAAGTTGGGGTAACGAATTCCACAGATTCACGACCCTTTGGGAGAAGTAGTTTCTACTCAACTCTGTTTTAAATTTGCTACCCCTTTTCTTAAGACCCTGACCTCTCGTCCTAGAATACCCCACAAGAGGACGCATCCACTCCACATCTACTTTATCCATACCTTGTATCATCTTATATACCTCAATTTAATCTCCCCTCATTCTTCTAAATTCTAGACAGCATCGGCCTAAACTGTTCAACCTCTCTTCATATGACAAACCTCTCATCTCTGGAATTAATCTAATCTGTTTCTGCTCACTTGCTTCACTATTGTCAGCCATGACTTCCGCTTGATAGGTCCCTAAATTCTGAAATTCCCTCCTTTAATCTGTCTGTCTCTCAGCCTCTCTCTCTGCCTTCAAGACGCAAATCTACCTCTTTGACCAAGTTTTTGGTGATCTGATCTCATAGCCCCTCAAGTAGCTCGATGTAATATCTTGTTCCTGTGGAGCAGCTTGGAACATTTTACTCTGTTAAAGTTGCTGTATAAATGCATGTGATTGTTGTTGTTGCCTAGGTGCCCACATGATGAATGCTGTTTGACTCAGGGCATTGGAAGGCTGCCATTGATTTGACATTATACCAAAGTGTCCACAGAGAGGAGAGAACAAAGTTCAGGAATCTGTGGGGTAAAATACAGATACAGGCCAGAATTTTGCAGGCACATCTGCTCTGATTCCGGGGGTAGGAGAGGACAACATTTTCTGTTGGCCTCGGGCGTGATCGTGCCAGTAAAAATCTGCCCATAGTTTTAAGTTTGGTCTTATTACCACCTTGACTGATTAAAACAAAAATGTCCCCTGGCTATGGTGAACTCTTTTGCGAGTCATTATATGCAACTTCCAAAAAAAAACTCCCATCTTTTCCACATATCACTTATTATTGAACATTGCTAAAAAGTTCGTGGGCCGGAATTTTCCAGCTCTTCACATCACAAATGAGGATGGAGAGTTTGGCACTCAGCCAAATCTCTGTTCACTGCAGTAGGACCAGAAAATCCCATCGGCATGAACAGCCGGAGAATTCAACCCATTATCCCACACCCTTCAGGACAAACAGAGGATTGGGAAATTTCAAACAATCGTGACAATTTCTAACAGAGGATAAAAGTGGTGTTGATTGGTTAGCAGAGATGTTGCCATGGAATAAGCAATGTAAACTTCCATCTGCTTCTAGATGATTTAAAAGTCCTGAACATCATCCTTCTCTTTGTAGAGATCGGCTCCTTGTCTATATTGCTTCATCAAGTGTAAATGAGCCACATTATGAGCTCGGCTGATTATCTTAACTTGGGTGCTAATGTGGCTGTCAGCACACTCAGGATTGTTCAACAAGTGCTACCCAATCACAAAATCACACCTAACATTTTGCCTCGGGTGTTTGCAGGAATGGGCTGGTTGAGTACAATCCCTTTTGTGTCCACAATAAACAGCCAGGGGAACATATTGTTTGACTTGATCAATCATTGGGATGTGGAGCCTAAGTATCTGGTATTACACCGGCTCTGAAATTCATACACAGTGTTGTTTAATTGTGTGACAGGCAGAATATCTTTTTGAACTGATGGAAGCTTCCCATGAGTGGAATATACCACTTGCATAGTCACTGCATCAGAGCCGCATGAGAAAGCTTGCTTAAACTATTGTCCAACTTTTTGAGATACATTGCCTTCCCTGGAGCAGACCAATTTTCAGGTCAGGAAGATGTGACCTTTGAATCATTTGTGATGATGATGTGGTTGTAAACCGTCATAGCTTGTTCAGGGTGGGTGTGAGAGCTTCCATCCCACTGTACAAAAACAAATCCAGGTATTCTTCTGACTGGCAAAACCAAATTTACAATTGTCTGTTCAGTCATGTCAGTTATGTTTCCGGGATTTTACCATCTTGCCAAAGGCCTTTTCGATGAGATATTAAACTGAGGATTGGTTCGCCCTTTTGGTGAGATGAGGCAGCACAGTCGCACAGTAGTTGGCACTGCTGCCTCACATTGCCAGGTAGCCAGGTTCAATTCCGGCTTGGGTCACTGTCTCTGTGGAGTCTGCACATTCTCCACATGTCTGCATGGATTTCCTACGGGTGCTCTGGTTCCTTCCAACAGTCTGAAAGACGTGCTGATTGGATGGCACTGGTCCCTCACAGCGCCAGGGACCGGGTTCAATTTCAGCCTTGGGTCAATATCTGTGCGGAGTTTTTGCACATCCTCCCCATGTCTGAGTGGGTTTCCTCCAGGTGCTCCAGTTTCCTCCCACAGTCCAAAGATTTGCGGATTAGGTTGATTGGCCTTGCTAAATTGACACTAGTGTCGGGGGATTGGAGGGTAAACGAGGGTTATGGGAATAGGGCCTGGGTGGGGTTTAGTGGTACAGACTCAATGGGCCAAAAGGCCTCCTTCTGTGCTGTAGAGATTCTATGCTTCTATGATTTGGCGCATTGGCCGTGCTAAATTCTCCCTCAGTGTACCTAAACAGGTGCCGGAGTGTGGCAACTAGGGATTTTCACAGTAAATTCATTGCAGTGTTAGCATAAGCCTACTGCTGACACTAATAACTAAATAAGTAAATAGAATCATGTAAAATATCTCATGGAACTAATGTGAAAAAAGGCAAAGGAGAGACGGAGCTCCTTGGTAGCCCAGCTAATTATTTAGCCCTTAGCCGACATTGCTATGAAAAAGGCAGATCATGTGGGCTCACTGCCCTTTGTGGAATCTTGCTGTGCGCAAATTGACTGCAGGGCTTTCCTACATTACCGTAGCAATCACACTTCGGAGAGTACCTCATTGGCTGCGAAACTCATTCCGATGGCGAGGGTTGTGAAATGTAAAATGCAAGTCTTTCTTTACTGCACGTGGGGGCACATGGCAACCGTAACCCTGAGGGAGGGGGGGGGGCGAAAAATCAAAAGGCTAATAATCACATTGCAATGCTGTGCAGGACAGCGGCACGCTAGGTGGGCATCATGTCAGTGGTACTGTGCTGGGTAATAAACAGTATGGGGCACAATTAGAGCAGTGATAAGTAGATTCTAATGAGACAGAACTGAAAAATGCAAGTTTGTGTTAATGGAAAAGCTTTGTGACAAGAGCAGTTATCATTAGTCATGCTAATTGTATGCCGAGTATTTTGCCACTTCACTATGTTGCGGGTGGAAGCAACGGAGTCATTTTTCCAAGAGCACCCTGCGTTGCGTTGACAATTCCACCTCGCGCAGTCAGCCACGTCATTCAGCACCCCTCACCCTCCCACTGGCTGTCATCTGTCACGCTGCGTATCCGCCAATTGCAAAGAGCAAACCTTCACCTTCAGCCCCTGCTGCAAATCCTGAGAGCCCGCCCCATCCCTCTCCCGCCCCACTGCCCAGGGCTGAAGCAGCAACCTTGGCATCTAGTCTGACCCTCAACTAAGCTGACTCTTGTCTCCGTAACCCCTTCATCACCAAGTCTGCCTCCCTGCTCCTCTGCACTATCATTCACCTCTGCCCCTACCACAGTTCAGATGTTGCTGAAATATTAATCCTTCTGCCTCTCTTCTAGATGTGACTCTCCCCTGGCCAGTGTCCCATTGCATGAACCCAATAAACTGGAGCTTCCACATTATCTCTGCTGCCATCATCCAAACTCACACCGAGTTCATTACTGTGCTGACTGGTCTACATCAGCTCCTACAATCCGACAACAGTAAAATTCTCATCCTCCCGTTCAAAACTGTCCGCCGACTTCCCATCTGTGAGTCCCATCTCCTCCAACCCTCCAAGATAATCTGCACTGCTTTAATCCTGGCTTCATGAGCAACCCTGCTTTTATCACAAGAGAAAATGCTGGAAAATCTCAGCAAGTCTGGCAGCATCTTTAAGGAGAGAAAAGAGCTGACGTTTAGAGTTTAGATGACCCTCTGTCAAAAAACCCTTCACCAAAAGGTCATCTAGGCTCGAAACATCAGCTCTTTTCTCTCCTTACAGATGTTACCAGACCTGCTGAGATTGTCCAACATTTTCTCTTTGGATTTCAGATTCCAGCATCCGCAATAATTTGCTTTTATCCTGCCTTTACCATCATGAATGGCCTCACCTATGCAAGCCTTGGTTCTAAGCCTTGGATTTCCCCTCTTCCCCCCACCCCTCCAGAAACCTCTCGACCTCTCCCCCTCTCTGGAAATGTAATAATACATGTTAATGTTTTTGTCTCTTTTAATCCACAGGCGTTGGTCCACCTTGTTGTCAAACGAGGGGCATGCACACGGTGGGTTGTGCGTGGGCTGCTCTTGGAGGTTTCGAGAGTGGCCTAGTACTTCGTGTCGGTGTGTGTGCTTAATCCTGGACCAGCAGACAGGCACCACAACAGCTCAGTGACTATCACTGCTAGCTGTGCCGATACATGGATTTGGGCCTGTGTCTGTGGGAGTTTGCGCATTCTCCCTGTGGTTGCGTGGGTTTCCTCCGGGTGCTCCGGTTTCCTCCCACACCCCAAAGATGTGCTCTTAGGCTGATTGGTGTACCAAATTGACCCTACACTATTCTCCCCTGAATCTGGCTACAATAGGGGAACCATTCGCATACGCACGGGCCAGGGTAGGTGTAGGAAAAGGCTTTGTTAAAATGGCGGCGCGGGCTCGTTGGGCCGAAGGGCCTGTTTCCCGTGCTGGGTTGTTCTTTGTTCTTTGTTTGTTGTTCTCTCTTCTCCATCCAGATGCTCCTTAAATCTTGCCTCTTTGAAAGAGCTTTGTGTTACCTCCCCCTCAAATGACTTTATTTTTGGGATTCCCTTGGTCTCCCTGTGGCGTTTGTCTCAGAGGAAGGAGGTGACACTCTGGTGCCGGCAGTGGCATCTCCTGGCCTTGTTGCTATCAATGGGACTTCCACTCCATGTCTCCGGGAAACACACAGTGGGGCTACACCATTGCCGGTTCCCCTGGCATGAAGAGCCTGAAGGTTGCACCTTGCGTGTTTTGGTGTGAATATTTATCCAATAAAGCCGTAGTCTTGAGATATTTTTTCTACATTTGAATTACTATATAACAGCATTGTTATTACTGTTCCCCTCTAATAAATACCCACTCACATTACTGCAGGTTAGAACATAGAACATAGAACATAGAACACTACAGCACAAATAGGCCCTTCGGCCCACGAGTTGCGCCGATCACATCAACACCTACCAACCTACAGACCTATCTATAACCCTCAATCTCATTAAACCCCATATACTCATCCAGAAGTCTTTTAAAAGACCCCAGCGAGTTCGCCTCCACCACCACTGACGGCAGCCGATTCCATTCACTCACCACCCTCTGAGTGAAAAACTTACCCCTAACATCACTTCTGAACTTCCCTCCTTGCACCTTAAATCTGTGTCCTCGTGTAGCAACCATTTCAACCTGGAGAAATAGCCTCTGAGAGTCCACCCTATCTATTCCTCTCAACATTTTGTAAACCTCTATCAGGTCGCCTCTCAACCTTCGTCTCTCCAGGGAAAAGAGTCCCAGCTCCCTCAACCTAACTTCATAAGGCATGCCTCCCAGTCCAGGCAACATCCTTGTAAATCTCCTCTGTACCCTCTCAATAGCTTCTACATCTTTCCTATAGTGAGGCGACCAGAACTGCGCATAATACTCTAAATGAGGCCTGACAAGGGTCTTATAAAGGTTCTGGCTGTTACACAGTTATCTCTCCACCAGTTGTCAATGTTATGGGGACTGCACTGCCCTCAATACCTATAGAAGGAGGCCATTTAAGCCATTTTGTCTGTGCCAACTCTCCAAAGGGCTTACCCAGGCATTGCCAAGGGGGTAGGGCCTGAGGGGGACAGGGCCGATCAGTGGTGATGGGAGGGAGGACCCGCTGTGCACACTGCATTAGGGATTGGTGGGGGAGGGAGGGAGGAGGGCGATTGGGCCTGACCATGAGCGTGAGGGGGCAGGGGGACTGGGATGGCTATAGTTGGGGTTGACCACGGGAGACGGGGTGGTAATTGGGGATTGGAGATCAGGCTGGCAATGGGAGGGGAGGAAGGGATCAGAACTGACCATAGTGGCTGATGATCGGGACTGGCCTGGGTTGGGGAAGGGGCCCGGGGTGGGGAAGGGTGTTGGGGGGGAGCTGGCGATCAGAGGAGGAGGGCCTGGGAAGCAAATCAGGATGGGGAGTGACGGGGAGGCCGGTGATGGGAGGGACCAGTGTGCACGCGCCGATCAGTACGTGCGCAGTGGCCCACTCATCACTATGCTGCCGGCCTCTCGGGTGGGGTTATCCCCTCCTTGCCAATATGAATCACCCGTGGAACTTTGTAGAGAACTGAGTGCTGGAAATCCATCCCACTAAATGTGCCCAATAAAAGTGGGCACTGAGATTTTTTGGGGTGAAAATCACTCTCCAGACCTGTTGAGTTTTTCCAACAATGTGTAATTTTATTCCCATGCCGTCAAGATTCCCAATCCAATGAAAATACCACAGTATCATCTCCTTCCCAAAAGCGATGGCCCCTGAAGTGGAATAGCCTGCCACTGCTCACATTGTCTAGGGTCTCATTCGATCTAAAAATGAGCTCCTCGCATCCAGCAATGGATCATAGAATCCCTACAGTGCAGAAGGAGGCCATTTGACCCATCGAGCCTGTACTGACCGCAATCTCATCCAGGCCCTATTCCTGTAACACCACACATATACCCTGCTAATCCCCCAACACGAAGAGGCAGTTTAACATGGCCCAATCCACCTAACTTGCACACTTTTGGAGTGTGAAAGGAAACCGCAGCACCCAGAGGAAACCCATGCAGACATGGGGAGAACGTGCAAACACCACACAGACAGCGACCCAAGCCGGGAATCGAACCCAGGTCCCTGGCGAAGTGAGGCAGCAGTGCTAACCATTGTGCCAATGTGCCACCCCCCCAATGAAGATCTGTCAGTGCATCCAGAGATCTAACTAACTCATGGGCAGCAGCTGTAGAAAAGAGAGATGCAAACTGAAATAAGTGTCAAATTTCTTTTTAAATGCCTTACCCTTTGACAGATAAATAACTTATCCATAGGAGTGATAACTGAGATGTGTTATATCTATCAGGACAGATTGAACAGGCTGGGGATTGTTAACCGAGAAAAGAAAGGCTAAGGATTGACCTTAAGAAGATCCTTAAAATTATAAAACATTTGTTGGTGCAGACAAGGGCTGGATGTTTCTGAACTCCTGGTTGAAAGTGGGATGTATCCAGGAAAATAGTGGGGAGCTGCATTGGGACAACTTGCCAATGTATTTTTGCCACTGCAAAACTTTCCAGCTGGCAGGTTGGGAATCTGATTGACTACCTGCTGCACAAGAGGTGCACAACATATTAAATTGGTTAAAATCCCAAAATTGGGTGATTCTGCAGCCTCATTGACAGATTTATTTATTTGATTTGCTTTATTTTGATTTGGTTTTAATTTGATTTAATTTATTATTGTCACATGTATTAGTGTACAGTGAAAAGTATTGTTTATTCTGCGCTAGACAGAAAAAGCATACCGTTTATAGAGAGCAGTAAGAAGACTCACAACAACAGGTTAAAGTCCAACAGGTTTATTTGGAATCACATGCTTTTGGAGCACTGCTCCTTCATCATGTGTTGGATTTTAACTTGGTGTTGTGAGACTTCTTACTGTGCCCACCTCAGTTCAACGCCAGCATCTCTGCATCATGTACATAGAGAAGGAAAGGCGAGAGTGCAGAATGTAGTGTTACAGTCATTGCTAGGGTGTAGAGAAAGATCAACTTAATGCGAGGCAGGTCTATTCAAAAGTCTGATGGCAGAAGGTCAGTTGGGATGTGTATCTTTTTCCCAACGGAAAAAGGTGGAAGAGAGAATGTCCAGAGTGTGTGGAGTCCATAATTATGCTGGTTGTTTTACCGAGGCAGCGGGAAGTGTGGACAGAGTCAATGGATGGGAGTTTGATTTGTGTGCTGGATTGGGTTACATTTACACCTTCTGTAGTTTCTTGCGGTCTTGGGCAGAGTAGGAGTCATACAAAGCGGTGATACAAACAGAAAGAATACTTTCTATGGTGCATCTGGTGCGAGTCATAGCTGACACGCCAGATTTCCTTAGTCTTCTGAGAAAGTAGAGGTGTTGGTGGGCTTTCCTAACTATAGTGTCAGCGTGGGGGGTCCAGGTGTCACCTAAAAACTTAGCTGTACACCTAAAAACTTGAAGCTTTCAACCATTTCTACTTCATCCCTGTTGATGTAGACAGGGGTGTGTTCTCCACTGCGCTTCCTGAAGTTGATGACTATCTCTTTCGTTTTGTTGACATTGAGGGAGAGATTATTGACGTTGCACCAGCTCACCAGATTCTCTATCTCATCCTGTACTCTGTCTCATCATTGCTTGGATCTGATCCACTATGGTGTTGTCAGCAGCAAACTAGAAAATTGAGATGGAGGGGAAATTGGTCACACAGTCATAGATGTTTAAGGAGTATAGTAGGGGGCTGAGAACACAGCCTTATGGGGCACTGGTGTTGAGGATGATCATGGAGGAGGTGTTGTTGCCTATCCTTACTGATTGTCACTGGTGGGGATGGGGCTCCCTGGCACACCAACTCAATGGAGCTGGTTTTTCCTTCTCTGGTCTGGGGAGGAATGGCTGCAACAGAGCCAGAGACACTCTTCCCCATGGCAAGGCAAGACCATATCCGAGATTCAAACGATTCCTCCGGACATATTTCCCATTGGTTTTGAAGGGTCAACCAATTTGCAGGCACTTAAATCATGATCTGTTTTGTAAAAGTTCACCAAGGTTCCTAAGGCAGCACCTTCCAAACCTATAACCTCTACCATCTAGAAGGCCAAGAAAGCAGACACATGGGAACACCATCACGTGGAAGTTCCCCTCCAAATAATTCACCTTCCTGACTTGAAAATACATTGCCATTCCTTCACTGTCACTGGGTCAAATTCTGGAATTCCTTCCCTAGCAGCACATTGGGTGTGCCTGCACCTCGGGGATTGCAGCAGCTCAAGAAGGCAGATCACTACCACCTTCTCAAGGGCAAATAGGGATGGGCAATAAGTGTGTTTCTGTTACATATCCTGTACACTTGCAGTAACGTGTGAAGATTTGGTCTTCTTATCTAAGAAAGCTTATCATTGGCATTGAGGGAGTGTAGCAAAGATTCACCAGACTGATTCCAGGATTGTTGTATAAGGAGAGATTGGGTCGGCTGGGGCCTGTATTCACTGAGATTTAGCAGAATGAGAAGGGATCTCGTTGAAATGTATAAAATTCTGCCAGGGATGCTCAGACTGGATGCAGGGATGTTGTTTCATCTGGCTAGGGATGGGTCAAGAACAAGGGGTCAAAGTCTCAGGATATGGGATGGGCCATTTAGGACTGAGATGAAGAGAAATGTCTTCATTCAGAGGATGGTGAACCTCTGGAATTCTCTATCACAGAAGGCTGTGGAGGCAAAGTCACTGAATGTATTTAAGAAAGAAATAGATTTTCATGTATTAAATGTGTTAAGGGTTAGGCACAACATCAGGTTAAAGTTCAACAGGTTTATTTGATAGCATGGGCTTTCAGAGTGCTGCTACTTCATCAGGTGAGTAACTCACTCCAAAAGCACTCCGAAGTTTTGTGATTCCAAATAAAGCTGTTGGACTTTAAACTGATGTTGTGAAACTTCTTACTGAGCCTACCCCAGTCCAATGCTGGCACCTCCACATTAAGGGGCATGAGGAGAGAGTGTGAGAGTGCTGAGATAGAGGACCAGCCTTGAATCTACTCAAAGGGCTGAATGGCCTACTCCTGCTCCTCTTTTCTATGGTTTCTGCCTCTCTGCAATTGTTGCAAGAATCCATAGAGAAATAAACAGACAGAATCATCACCAGAAATCACACAATGCTGATCTTTAATGCTTCAAAGAAACACATCAATGCCTTGCACAGACCTGAGGCAGTGAGGCTGGGGGCAAAGGACAGGGCAGTTTGCAATGTGGAAAGTTGCCCAAGTCGCCGCGCCCTCACAGAATTTGGGAAGTTTACAACCCTGTGCCAGCATTAATGAATTGAAAAAGCCCACTGCACCTCCAGAGGAAGCGTGTAAGAGAACAAGTGTGTCCATGTGTGATAAGTGCGGCCAGGAATATATTAGACACCTGGCGTGAGCGTAAATGGATAGAAGTATATATGTATATAAAAATGGAGCGATTTGAGAACCAATTTGAAAGTGGTTATGGGCCAGTTTGTCACCAGCTTATGCAAGCATCGTTATTGGATGTTTAGTGTGTCGCTGCTATTGCAAGTATCAGCCAACCATGCCAGATATTGCAGGAATATTGCCTGGCTAATCACCGTTTCAGCCAGGATCCGTCTAATATATCAGAGTTTTGATTGCAAAACTTCACGTCTCACCTCCCACACTCTCTCGAGCTGCTACTTCACCTCAGTGAGTTATGTACTGTTAACAATTGATTAGTACAGCCTTTGCTTCTCTTTGTCTGCCCGGACTATCTCTCTGCGACACTGAAGCCTCAGCAAATCCCCATCGCTGTTGCTTCATCTTCTCTGGGTAAAGCTGGGCTGAACGACACGGTGCTACCCAATGTTCCCTTGGTAACAGGACTCGCGCGCACCGTGCTACCTACACCGCCAGGGCGGCTGTGTTTTTCTTAATGTCATGCCTACCTGGGGGTGCTTTAAATATCAAGTCTTGTGACAACGCACATAATGTGGAGCAGCAGCAGGAAAGCAGAAATTACACAGCAACCACCCTGAAGCAATATTCCTGGAGTCTGTTGTGATTTTATTAACTTGCTTTTGCTTTAGATTTGTTACTGTGGCGACAATATTATGGTTTAAAGTAGTGTTTCGCTGTCCATTTGTAAAACCATCAAAGGAGTTTCTGGAGTAATTTTCCCCACGAAAGCTGTGTATGTGCACATCAGTGTCAGGCCCCAGCTACAGTACATCCAAGAACCATAAGGATTCATTTATCAACACAGAATTGATTTTGATTTGATTTGATTTATTGTTGTCACAGGTACTGGTATACAGTGAGAAGCATTGTTTCTTGCAGGCTATATAGACAAAGCATACCATTCATAAAGAAAGGAAGGAGAGGGTGCAGAATGTAATGTTACAGTCACAGCTAGGGTGTAGAGAAAGATCAACTTAATGCAAGATAGGTCCATTCAAAAGTGTGATGGCAGCAGGGAAGAAGCTGTTCTTGAGTCGGTTAGTACGTGACCTCAGGCTTTTGTATTTTTTTCCTGATGGAAGAAGGTGGAAGGGAAAATGTCCGGGGTGCGTGAGGTCCTTAATTTTGCTGGCTGCTTTTCCGAATGTGTAGACAGAGTCAATAGATGGGAGATTGGTTTGCGTGATGGATTGGGTTACATGCACAACCTTTTGTAGTTCCTTGTGTTCTTGGGCAGAGCAGGAGCCACACCAAACTGTGATACAACCAGAAAGAATGCTTTCTATGGTGCATCTGTAAAAGTTGGTGAGAGTCTTAACTGACATGCCAAATTTCCTTAGTCTTCTGAGGAAGTGGAGGCATTGGTGAGACAGGAAATATCAGATTGTCCATCAAACCTACTCATACATGCGATGGAGGGAACATCACAACTGATCACATTTTGCATCCTTCCTCGTCGCAGCCACTTAAGGAGCTTAAAGATTAATAAGAGAAGGCTGAGGAGGTTCTGAATGTTTTGGCACACTTCAAAGTAAGTAGATCTTCAAGGCCGGATGAAATGTCTCCCAGGCAGTTGAGTGAGGCAAGGGAGGAAATAGCAGGGGCGCTGGCAATAATTTTCAATTCCTCTCTGTCCACAGGAGAGGTGCCGGAGGACTGGAGGACAGCCAACGTGGTACCATTATTCAAGAAGGAAGGAAGGGATAAATCAGGAAACTACAGTCCAGTCAGTCCAACTTCAGTGATGGGGAAATGATTGGAATCAATTCTAAGAAACAGAATTAATTTAGGGCAGCACGGTAGCACAGTGGTTAGCACTGTTGTTTCGTAGCTCCAGGATCCTGGGTTTGATTCCCGGCTTGGGTCACTGTCTGTGTGGAGTTTGCACGTTCTCCTCATGTCTGCGTGGGTTTCCTCCAGGTACTCCGGTTTCCTCCCACAGTCCAAAGGTGTGCGGGTTAGGTTGATTGGCCATGATAAGAAATTGCCCCTTAGTGTCCACGGATGTATAGGTTAGAGGGATTAGTGGGTATAATATGTAGGGATGTGGGTGTAGGGCCTGGGTGGGATTGTGTTCGGTGCAGACTCAATGGGCCGAAGGGTCTCTTTCTGCACTGTAGGGTTCTATGATTCTATGAATTTGCATTTGGAGAGGCGGAGATTAATCAAGATCAGTCAGCATGGCTTTGTTAAAGGGAGGCTTGTGGATGGTATGAAACTTGGTTGGGTGATAAATAAAGAGGAGGATAGTCTTGGAAGATATGGACTGGCTGGTCAGATGGACTGATCAATGGCAAATAGGATTCACTAAGGATAAGTGTAAGGTTATGCACTGGGGCTCTTTTCCTTGGAACAAAGGGACTGAAGGGGGACATGATTGAGAAGTACAAAATTATGAGGGGCAGAGAAAGAATAGAGAGGTTGAAACTTTTCCCATTGATGGAGTGATCAATGAGCAAGGAGAATGATTTAAGATAAGGGCAGGAGGTTTAAAGGGGAGGTGAGGAAAAATGTTTGCACCCAGAGGGTGGTGGGAGTCTGGAACTCACTGCCAGAAAGGGTGGTGGAGGCAGAGACCCTCAGCCTGTTTGAGAAATATTTAGATGTGCTATTGCAATACCAAGGCATACATGGCTATGGGCCAAGTGCTGGAAATTGGAATGAGAATTGATGGATGGTTTGTCTTTGACCAGTGCAGACTCGATAGCCAAAGGACTTCTGTTACTTGATTACTTTGTGGCCAGGTGTCCTAGGAGAGGAAATATATGGTGTCCACTGGTATGCTTTAGTTCTTCCACGAGCGGTGGGCATTGCCAACACTGGAGAGCCTCATTGGCCCCAAAACAACACTTTGGTTCAGTTAAATAAGTTTCCTTTGGAGTTTGGTTTCTGTCACAGTGCCCTCTGAAGAGGCTAACTTTATGTCAATTTGTTGATTCGCTAATTTGCCATTTGTTTAAAGGTCATAGTGAAACAAGTATCCAGAATGATGCTGAGACACAGGGTTAATGGCTAAGAAGCAGGTTCAAGCAATGCTGCATTCCTGTTATCAAGAAAAGTATTTGTGCCTCCGATTCATACTGCACTATCAGACCTGGAATCAAATTAACATCACTACTGCCTCCGAAGGGCAAATAGTCTCTTGTCCTCACAGTCTGGGAATTGTATGACTCCGGGGGATCTTGTAGAAACATATAAGATTATGAAGACAATAGATAAGATAGATGCAGGGAAGTTGTTTCCACTGGCAGGTCAAACCAGAGCTAGGGGACATGTCCTTAAAATAAGGAGGAGCAGATTTATGACAGAGTTGAGGAGAAACTTCTTCACACAAAGGGTTGTGAATCTGTGGAATTCCATGCCTAGTGAAGCAGTTGAAGCTACCTCGTTGTATGTTTTTAAGGCAAGGTTCAATAAGTTTTTGAATGGTAAAGGAATTAAGGGTTATGGTGAGTGGGCGGGTAAGTGGAGCTGAGTCCACAAAAAGATCAGCCATGATCTTATTGAATCGCGGAGCAGACTTGAGGGGCCAGATGGCCTACTCCTGCTCCTAGTTCTTGTGTTTTCATGTTAACTCACGGAAGTGCCAGATTTCCTGGTTGACAGTAACTGTTAGCAACCCCTTCACTGCAGGGTGCTTCCGAGCTGACTCTAATCCTGTCCTCACACACAATTTTCCGCTGTAATCTCCAGACTGCATTTCTCTGTCTTCTTGGAGAAATGGGGAGGAGAGGTGTTATGTGGACCCGAAATGTTTCGTCTGTTTCTCTCTCCGCAGAGGCTGCCAGATGAAGCTGAGCAATTTCCATTTCTTTTAACTCAGGAGGAGTAGGTTGCCGGATCTCAGCTAAAGGAAGATGTATCCATTTCAAGCGGGAGAAGAAAATGGCAGAAGATAATATTGAAGAAGATCAACCTTTGTATGAATCCGGTGTTTGCATGAAAATAGATTTGAATTTATTGGTTATTACTTTTAAGCTAAACTGACAGCGCTAGTCATCATTAAAGATTCAAGGTTTTACAGCTTCAAATGATTCCAATGAATAATATTAGGAACGCATTGATGAAAGGAGTATTGTGGAAAAAAAATGAAGCAGGATGTAAGGATAGTAAACTCCAGCGACCTCTGTAAACAGGAATGAAATAGCAACGTAATGAAGCAGAACACTTATATACAATTGATCAATATCTTCATCTTTAAAACAAATGCTTCAATTTCTATCTATAATGTACTCAGACTCATCACCCAAACATTTAGTGCTGTAAAGCTTTATTCCTGCTTAGACTGAAATGTTTTTGAATTTCTCTGCTACACTGAAATCTTATCCAGTATCTTTTGTGTCTGATACCAAAACCTGTTTTTTTTTGCAATTAAACGTGCAAAAGTTTGACATCCGCTGTGTTGGTTTTTACGCAGAGATTAAATGAAGTCTTGTCGCTGTTGAATTAAGTAAGCTGCCTCATTGCCAGCACCAGACCTAGAGGGGGATTCTCTGCGCCCGCTCGCTGCTAGTGAGAATTGCATTGGTTCGGAGAATCGGGCATCAGGCAAAAAGACCATCACAATGCCCCAGCCCGTCTTGCTCACCCCATCTGAGCTCCCACCTGTAGTGGGTGGCAGCCCGATAATTATGCAAACCCGCTAATACAATTATAACAGGTTTAGTTGCCCATTCATCAGCCCCCCCCGCCATTCACCCATCTCTCCAGTGGGAAATGCCACAGGCTTTGGTGCTTGTCATGGCTGATGTGGATCTGGCTTGCTCATTCTCCCCATGTCTGCATGGGTTTCCTCTGGGTGCTCTGGGTCTCCTCCAAAGATATGCAAGTTAGATGGATTGGCCATGCTAAATTGCCACTTAGCATCGGGGTGGGGGGGTGGTGGTTAGCTAGCATAAATGCATGTAGTTATGTGAATAGGGCCTGGGTGGAATTGTGTTCAGTACAGATTTGATGGGCTGAATGGCTTCTGCACTGTAGGCTTCTATGATTAGATGATGGACAATGATGGGATTTTCCCATCCTGCCTGCCCCTGGGAATTTGAGTGGGCAGCATGGGACCCTGCAAAGGTCCATTGATCCCGGTGGGGGATTCCAGTCTTGGGGTAGGTGCGGCTGGAAAATCCTGCCCTGAACATCCAGAGGAGCATCAGTAACTCCTCAGAAAAGAGGGCATTCGCCCTCCAAGACTCAAATAATAAGCCACCAACACGCCACACCACACACAAATTAGGGTGACCCAACCTGACCCTCCCACCCAACCCCCCCCATCCCTCAGACTCTACTATCCCCCCACCTTCCACTCAGGTCCACCTCCAGGCCATGCACTTTCACAGTGCCAACAGTGCACTGCCCGCTGGTACCTGACACTGATGCCCTTGGCTTGGTGCCTTGGGTCCTGAGGGGGGAGGAGGCCATTCCAGTGGTCCTTTGTCTCTCTGCCACTGCCAGTCTGCACATTGAGGGTCTTTCAAGGGTCTGAGGTTGGGTGAGCTCGGGCTGGAGACAAGGGTTTGACATTGCCATTCTCCCTCTGGGATGGGGATCACATGGATAGACAGACCTTTCTAGCCCTGGCAGACCTGAGCTCACCCCTGGCATGGGGATTTCAGGCATCAACATCCACATTCTTATCTGTCATTTGTGAAAATTCTGAAGTGGCCAGGTCACTTCTATCTCCAGGCCCACTGGTTCCCTGGCAAGATTTTAAATCACTGCAGCACTCCATTCTGCAGCAGAGATTTCCTTTTCTCCTTGTCAGAAGCTGCAGGTGTGAGCAGACCCTTTTGAAGTCCCACTACCCTTTGCTCAATACTTTATCTGTCCCTATAATGAATTCTTGACAATTAACAGAACACAGGTCTGAATGTGCAGGTCCCTGACCTCTCTTGGTGGTCGAAATGCGTAGGTTCCTGACCTCTCTTGGTGGTCGAAATATAATCAATTTGCAAAAACAGGAGCTGTTAAAATGATGGAAAACTTCAGGTGGTGCTGATCAAAGATTGATCCAAATTGCTTTTAAATATAATGTTGAATCTGCTTCCATCACCCTTTCAAGCATAACATTGCAGAGCATCATAACTCATTGAGTGTGAAATCCAGGAAGATGTTTCTTAGCATATGGTGAGGATGTGTTGTACTGTCAGAGGTTCCTCTTGAGTCCACAATCTCCTGAATGGGTGGCATGGTGGCATTGTGGTTGGCACTGCTGCCTCACAGTGCCAGGGGCCTGGGTTTGATTCCCAACTTGGGTCACTGTCTGTGTGGAATTTGCACGTTTTCCATCGTGTCTGGGTGAGTTTCTTCCAGGTTGTCCAGTTTCCTTCCACAGTCCAAAGATTTGGGGGTTAGGTGCATTGGCCACGCTAAATTGCCCCTTAGTGTCCCAAGATGCATGGATTAGTCAGGTTCCAGGGATAGGGCCTAAGTGGGATTGTTGCCGGTACAGATCCGATGGGCTGAATGGCTTCCTTCTGCCCTGTGGGTTTTCGATGTCTTTTGACCTGGTGTGACCATTCAGACACTGAACTTTGGCTGGCAATATAAAATAACACAATGGTGAGTCAAAAGGGACAGCAAGCAGAAAAAAAACTGGAACTGGCATCATAGCAGTACTGAGCATGAGAGACAATAATGTGTACCAAAGGAGTAGAATCGCTCATGAACGTTATGCACTTCTGAATGTAATGGAAATTTCAGTGATCTATAATATAAAATCAATATAGAAGGTAATGCAATCATAAAACAACAGGGAAATAGCTTTTAGTAAGTAAGGCACATTCTTTATGGAAAGATAGACTTTTACGACAATAAAGTCAAACCATTTCTTTTTATCAGATTGCCAGTCACGTTGTGAACAAGGTCTGCTTATTTATGGCAGAACCATGCTCCTCGAAAAGGAAAAAAAAAATGTACTATAAGATGCAAATGCTGTCAAAAATTTCCAGTCTGTTTTCTAATCTGGACTATCTGAGAAGGGGTCAGTGTTTACTAGGCTGATACCGGAGTTGAGGGGATTGAGCTATGAGGAGAGGCTGAATAAACTAGGCTTGTACTCGTTAGAGTTTAGAAGAATGAGGGGAGATCTCATTGAGACGTATAAGATGATGAATGGGATGGATAGGATAGAGGTGGAGAGACTCTTCCCGCTCAAAAAAGACAGTAGGACTAGGGGGCACAGCCTCAAGATAAAGGGGAGGCGGTTTAGAACGGAGTTGAGGAGGAACTTCTTCACTCAAAGGGTGGTGAATCTCTGGAATTCTCTGCCCGTTGAAGTGGTGGAGGCTGCCTCGCTAAATATTTTTAAGAAGCGGGTTGATGGGTTTTTGATAAGAGAAGGGATTAAGGGTTATGGGGAGAGGGCGGGAAAGTGGAACTGAGCCACGACAGATCAGCCATGATCTTATTGAATGGCGGGGCAGGCTCGAAGGGCTAGATGGCCTACTCCTGCTCCTATTTCTTATGTTCTTATGTTCTTATGTTCTTATGTTCTCTGAATATCACAGCTGGTCACTGGCTAATCTTTCGCTGAGTCCATTAAAATTGTCCAAACACTGCACTTAGAGGGGCACGAAGGCAAACATTCACCTTGGATCATTAATGGAATTTCATCACAAGTTATTCCTGGATCAGGTCATTTAGTCTATCACCAAGGGCTTACTGCTTGAGGGACATCACTCCTTATCAAGCATGGCTGACCAGGAGTCTCTCCCGTACTTACCGCCGGCTATTGGGTGTTTAGAAGGATTTTGCAAGTGCAAAGTTTTAGACCGCGTTATGAATATACCTACCTTGGCCATCAAGTCCTGGGGTGGGTCTCGAACCCGGAGGTTCTGGCTCAGATGCAAAGATGCTACACACTATGTCACTAGATCTCCATTAGACACCTGTAGAGACCATTCATTTCATCGGCCTGGGATGTCTGTGGCTTAGAGGTGAAAAGTCAGCATCCAAGTCACTGCAATATCTTTTAGACATTCAATTTGTTTTATTCTGTATTACACGGAATCATGAATTTACAACAAAAAAGCAGATCATTCAGCCCAATAGATTTACACACCCATTTGTTCTCCAAACAGCTCTCCTTGAACTCTCAGTGTAACTCTCCCTACCAGAATGTCCATCTATTCCTTTCCCTCTCACATAATTATCTATCTTTCTCTAGATACTGGAGAGAGTACAGAGGAGATTCATAAGAATGATCCCAGGGTTAAAGAACTGTAACTATGAGGGTAGGTTGGAGGGGTTGGGACTGTTCCCTCTGTCCGTGGATGGGAGACGAGTTGACTCTGTGCATGTGGGGAAATAAGGGGTAGCTGATTAAAAATAGATGTGAGGAGAAACCGCTTCTCTCAAAGGTCATGAATTTATGGGATTCACCCAAGAGTAAGGTGGATGCCAGGGAACTGAGGAAATTTAAGGAGGAAATAGACAGATTTTGATTTGACTTGGTTTATTATTGTCACATGTATTGACATACAGTGAAAAGTATTGTTTCTTGCGCACTGTACAGAAAAAGCATACTGTTCATCGAGAAGGAAATGAGAGAGTGCAGAATACAGTGTTACACACATACCTAGGGCGTAGAGAAAGATTAACTTAATGCAAGGTATGCCCATTCAAAAGTCTGACATCAGCAGGGAAGAAGCTGTTTTTGAGTCAGTTGGTACGTGACCTCAGACTTTGTATCTTTTTCCCGACTGAAAAAGGTAGAAGAGAGAATGTTCGGGGCGGGTGGGGTCCTTAATTATGCTGGCTGCTTTGCCGAGGCAGCGGGAAGTGGAGACAGAGTCAGTGGTTGGGAGGCTGGTTTGTGTGATGGATTGGGCTACATTCATGGCCTTATGCAGTTCCTTGCGGTCTTGGGCAGAGCAGGAGCCCATACCAAGCTGTGATACAACCAGAAAGAGTGCTTTCTATGGAGCACCTGTAAAAACTGGTGAGGGTTGTAGTTGACATGCCAAATTTCCTTAGTCTTCTGAGAAAGTGGAGGTGTTGATGGGCTTTCTTGATTTTTAATTAATAATGGGTTGAAGGGTTATGGAAAGTGGAGTTGAGACTAAGATGAGATCAGTCATGATGGGGTTAAATGGCATAGCAGGTTTGAGGGGCTGAATTGCCCACTCCTGCTCCTAATCCTTATGTTTCGTCTCTCCACAGGTACTGCCCGACCTGCTGAGTTTTTCCAGCACATTTTGATTTTATTTCATTATTACTGGGATTAGAAGTAGCATAATTGACCGCCCGCACCCTTCCCCCCACCCCCAAACCCCTCTGCGCTCAAAACCCGACAGACACCTTCTACCCTGGAAGCACGTTGCACTGACCAGAGAAGCACATCTCAACTTAAAAAAGAGAGACAGAAAAGTAAAGCAGCAGAAAAGGGGACAAAAGTAACAAATGAAAATCTTTGCTTTTGATGGCTGGCATGGTGGCACAGTGGTTAGCACAGCTGCCCCACAGCACCAGGGACCTGGGTTCGATTCCCAGCTTGGGTGACTGCCTGTATGGAGTTTGCACATTCCCCCCGTGTCTGCATGGGTTTCCTCTGGGTGCTGTTTCTTCCCACAATCCAAAGATATGCAGGCATGCTAAATTGTCCCTTAGTGTCCCAAGATACGCAGATTAGCTATGATGGATATGTGGAGTTATGGGGATAAGGTGGAGGTGGGCGCTGGGGCTGGATAAGATGTTCTTGGGGGAGTAGGTGCAGACTGGATGGGCCAAATGGCCTCCTCCCGCACTCTACGGATCGTATGGAAAGTGTAAAGTCAAATGGAAAGAAAATTGATGAAGACTTTATATGCAAAGAAAATAATGTTCTTAACGATCTTTGACATATATTGGCCAAATAAAAATGATCTTACTGATTGCTTCAGAACAGATAGTGAATTATAATTTAACCAAAGTAATTTTAATTCCTGAAGTTCAAGGTGATCAATGGGATTTTCACCTTACTCCATCAAAAGAATTAATAGGCTCAAAATTATTTAGTGGATAAGAGCAAATAAATACCCAAAGCACTGCTGAGACATTCCACTTGCACCTTCATATAGCCACAGTGTTAATGAACCAGGGACTGGAAATTTGATATATCTTTAAAAGACTGAAGTGAGTCAGCAGAACCGTTTATGAGCTGTTTATGAGCTGTAGTTAGCTAACAATCTGTTCAAACTGTGAATGCACAGAGCAGTCATGTATCAATATTAGCAGTTTTCTTTTCTTGATAGAGGAACCTTAAATGTATTCTTTCATGGGTAGACAGTGGCACAGTGTTTAGCATTGCCACCTCACAGCGCCAGGGACCCGGGTTCGATTCTGGCCTTGGCTGACAGTCTGTGTGGAGTCTGCGCGCTTTCCCCGTGTCTGACTGGGTTTCCTCCGGTGCTCTGGTTTTCTCCCACACCTGGTTAGGTGAATTGGCTGTGGTAAATTGCCTCTCGTTGTCCCAAGATGTGTCGGTTAGAGCTGTTAGCAGGGTAAATATTGGGGGGGGGGCTTATAGGGATAGGACCTTGGCAAGGTGCTCTGTCGGTGACTCAGTGCACACTCGATGGGCTGAATGGCCTCCTTCCGTCCTGTAGGGATTCTAAGATGGGATGTGGGCATTACTGCCAAGACCAACATTTTTGCCCATTCCCAATTGTTCGTGAACCCGATGACCTGTTAGACCATTTCAGCATTGAGTTATTCCGGTGGATCTGGAGTCACTTGTAGGCGAGAACAGGTAGGTGTGGCAGATGCCCTTCCCTCAAGTGCACCAGTGAATTATATGGCTATTTGCGACAACCATGGATAATTTAAGGTGCTACATAAAAGGTTAGTGTGCAATGCAAGGGCTAATGGAGCTGAGATTAATATATTTAGCGCTGTATACATTAGGATTGGTTAGTGGACGGGAGAGAGTGAATAGGGATTCACTTGGAGTACTGTGCGCAGTTCTGGTCACCTCACTACAAGAAGGATGTGGAAGCTATCGAGAGGATGCAGAGGAGATTTACAAGGATGTTGCCTGGATTGGTGGCATGCCTAATGGGGATAGGTTGAGGGAGCTAGGTCTCTTCTCCCTGGAGAGACGAAGGATGAGAGGTGACCTGATAGAGGTTTATAAGATGTTGAGAGGTATAGATAGGGTGGATTCTCGGAGGCTATTTCCCAGGGCTGAGATGGTCGCTACGAGGGGACACAGGTTTAAGGTGTTGGGGAATAGGTACAGAGGAGATGTCAGGGGTAAGTTTTTCACTCAGAGCGTGGTGAGTGAATGGAATCGGCAGCCGTCGGTGGTGGTGGAGGCGAACTCATTGGGGTCTTTTAAGAGATTTCTGAATGAGTACATGCGATTTAATGGGATTGAGGGTTATAGATAGGCCTGGTAGGTAGCGATATGATTGGTGCAACTTGTGGGCTGAAGGGCATGTTTGTGCTGTAGTGTTCTATGTTCTCAACAGAATGTCCGCAAATGGTCACTATTACTACCACCAGCTCTCAATTCCAGATTTTGGCAGGTTTGATGAGGGCCAGATATCTTTCTGCTGCCACCAGCTTGATGGTGGACAGCACAGGCTGTTACCTGGAGTCCTGTTCATGTTGGAGGTCAGACAATAACTACTGAAGTTCAGTTTCTCTGGTCAATATTTACAGCGCAGTTTGAAGGAGGACATCAGACACAACCCCTATTACCTTTCCTGGGTGCGGGACGAAGGTGGGTTCCCTTGGCTGGACTCTTGAGGTGTTTACATGGAGTCAGGATTCCTTTTGTTCTTGGAGACACTGGTTTTGGGTAATAAAGCTCTCTTGTTCAAACAACTGTATTAGAAGAATTAATGCTCCTGCCACTAACACATTTTGGGAGGTTAAGACCTGCAAACTTTGCCTCTGTTATGCAGAGGGGATTAGATTCTAGACATTTGAAGCACTGGTCTTTATTAGCTTTGAAACTGCTGGAACCAGCATGGGACCAGCTGGGGACATCTTGGCTGCTCCAGAATTGTCCATATAAATGTAGATTTCTATTTTGTTTTTCTTTCATGCCTCAACCGTGACAAAATGCAGTGCTGCCCACTTGAGGTTGCATGTATCAAATTTTGTTCAAGATGAGGGGACTGTTTCATAATATTGCTTTATTAAGAATTGTGTGACTTAAAGTAAAATGTCACGAGTGTCGTGAGAACGAATTTAATTTGTTTGTGACTTGTTACTCCACTCAGTATATTAAAACACAAAGATACCATCAAAAACATACAACCTTCCAAAAAGGAGCAAGCTTTCAGCTTAGAGATACATTTGGCTGGCACAGTTGCACAGTGGTTAGCGCTGCTACTTCGCAGCGCCAGGGACCCGGGTTTGATTCCTGGTTTGGGTGACTGCCTGTGTGGAGTTTCCATATTCTCCCCGTGTCTGCATGAATTTACTCCGGTTGCTCCGGTTTCATCCCACAGTCAAAAGGTGTGCAGGCTAGGTGCACTGGCTATGCTAAATCGTCCCTTAGTGTTAGGGGGTTAGCAGGGTCAAAAAGTTGGGGTTATGGGGATAGGGCCTGAGAGGGAATTTTGATGAGTGCAGACTCAATGGGCCAAAAGGCCTCTTTCTGCACCATAGGGATTCAATGGCCTGTGAGTCAGAATCCTGCAGCAGGATAGTTGTGTCTGGCTGGATGTGTGTGGCCCCACTCCCTCATTGAGGACATAAGGTTATAACAAACAGGAGCAGAAATAGGCCATTTAGCCCTGTGAGCCGACTACAAAATTCCAAACCATTATGATTGACCTTCTACTCAACTCCAATTACCTGCATATCCCTCAATACCTAAAATTCGCAGCTTGGGTCACTGTCTGTGCGGAGTCTGCATGTTCTCCCCGTGTCTATGTGGGATTCCTCCGGGTGCTCCGATTTCCTCCCATAGTCTGAAAGGCGTGCTAGTTAGTTGTATTGGCCATGCTAAATTCCCTCTCAGTGTACCCGAACAGGCGCCGGAGTGTGGCGACTAGGGGATTTCCACAGTAACTTCACTACAGTGTTAATGGAAGCCTCTTTGTGACACTAATAAATAAACTTTAAACTTTAAAATCCTTTGACCTTTGTATTGAATATACTCAACGACTCACAGCGCTCTGGGGTATTGAAAAGATGCACAACTTTTGCGTTAAGAATATTCCCTCACCATAGTCCTAAATGACCAAATACTTATTCCGAGACTGTAACCCTGCGTTCTACATTCCCCAGCCAGAGGAAAGACTTTTTCAGCATCTATCTTCTTAAACTCCTCAAGATTTTTACAGGTTCTGTTCTTTTCAACTCCAGGGAAAATAGCCAGTCCAGGGACTCAGTTGCTGTCCCCTGATTTTTTCTCCTTGCATTCCCTTTTATACCTGTGATGACCTATCAATTTTCCTACAATAGACTTGGTCTGATGTTGTCATCCATCAAACTTAAATGTTATAGGTTCTTGATATCTGACTGTCTGTTTTAAATTGATAGGCTGAATTCAAAAACATTCAAATGCCTGAAGCCTGTTATCAAAGTAACCCTGTTGCTGGGCCTTTGATATAAATGTTTCAGTCTGGGATCCCATATGCACCTGCATTTTAAACCTCAAGCACTGAAACAAAACATCAGCTTTTAAAGGGACAACCCAATGATTTTTCCCTTGAGCGTTTTTACAGTTTTTTTTACATTTTTACCAACATCAAATTCCAATTTCACAAATTCAACTTTGCAACAGGGACCATTGACAAAAAACTGAATGGGGTCAGAGATATAACTGTAAATACTGGCTAGCATTTTACTGCCTCGCAGGCCATGGGAATCAGAGAGGGTAAAGGGCAGATAATGGGAAGATCATTTGGCCTCAGGAGGGATTTTATGGCTTCGGGATGAATAAGGCTATAAAACCCCAGCCACCAACTTGACAAGAAAAGATCCAAATCTGGGAATTCTGCCAGAAAGTAACTCACCTCCTGACTCCTGAAAACCTGCCCACCATCTAAAAAAGTTTAATTCAGGAGTGTGATGGCATAGTCTTCATTTGCAAATCCAACAACACTCAGGAAGCTCAACACCATCCAGGACAAAGCAACTGGTTTGATTGGTATCCCTTTCACCACCTTCACCTTCACCCCTCCAATGCTGGTGCACATTAGCAACAGTGTGTACAACCTACAAGGTGCACTGCTGGAAGTCATGAACAACACCCTCCCACCTGCCACCTTTACCAGGTATGAAAAAGGCAATAGATGCTTGGGAACACCACCACTTTAAAGTGAAAGTTTATTTATTAGTCGCAAGTAAGGCTTACATTGACACCGCAATGAAATTACTGTGAAATTCCCCAAGTCACCACACACCTGTGCTTGTTCAGATCAATATACCTAACCAACACGTCTTTCAGACTGTGGGAGGAAACTGGACCACCCAGAGGAAACACACACAGACATGGTGAGACCATGCAAACTCCGCATAGACAGTGACCCGAGCTAGGAATCAAATCCAGGTCCCTGGCGCTGTGAAGCAGCAGTGCTAACCATTGTGCCACCGTGCCCACCCGTAAGTTCCTCTCCAAGTCACACGCCATCCTGAGATTTGGAAATCCTATAACACCGTCCCTAACAGCACAGTGGATGTATCTACACCACATGGACAGCAGCAGTTCATGAAGTCTGCTCTCCCACCACCTTCTCAAGGGCAATTAGGGATGGGCAATGAGTGCTGGTCGATGCCCACATCCCATGGATGAATCAAAGAAAATGAGTGGGCAACAAGATGGAGTGTAATGTGGGGAAGTTTGGGGTTCGTGAATTTGGTCATAAGAATGAAAAAAACACATTTTTCTTGAGGTGTGAATCTTGTAAATGTTGATGTTCAGAGGATTGAAAGCTGGATATGGGGTGAATGGGAATAAAGGTTACGGGGAGAAAGCAGGATTAGACTGTTGAGTTGGACAATCAGCCATGATCATGATGAATGGTGGAGCAGGTTCGAAGGGCCAAATGGCCTCCTCCTCCTGCTCCTATCCTCTATGTCTCTATGGAGTTGTACAAGGAACACAGAAAGTTAGTGTGCATTTAAAGCAAGCAATTAGGAAGGCAAATGGCATGTTGGCCTTTATTGGAAGAGGATTGGAGTAACATAGAAACATAGGAACTAGAAACAGGAGTAGGCCATTCGGCCCTTTGAGTCTGCTCTGCCATTCATTATGATCATGGCTGATCATCGAATTCAATATCCTGATCCACCCTTTCTACCCCAGTATAAGGTGTGGAGTTGCTGGCGTTGGACTGGGCTGGGCACAGTAAGTAATCTCACAACACCAGGTTAAAGTCCAACAGATTTATTTGGTAGCATGAGTTTTTGGAGTGTTGCCCCTTGACTCATCTGATGAAGGAGCAACACTCTGAAAGCTCGTGTTACCAAATAAACCTGCTGGACTTTAACCTGGTGTTGTGAGGTTACTTACTGTCCCCAGTATAAGAGTAAAATGTAAATCACCTAGGACTTTTTATTAAACAACTTCCAGCTTTTAAAAATAACAAGTAGGTTTCCAAGTGACACAAACCATCAGCTGACATATTGCAATGGGCAGCTGATAAGTTTGGATTCTTTGCCTTGTGCTGTGACTCTCTTCAAGGCTTAGCAGGGGGATTAGCAGGGTAAACACACGGTGTTATGGAATAGGGTCTGGGTGGGATTGTGGTTGGTGCAGACTCGATGGGCCAAATGGCCTCCATCTGCGCTGTTGGGATTCTGTGATTCTATGATTCTTTCTGGTTGTATCACAGCTTGGTATTGCTCCTGCTCTGCCCAAGACCGCAAAGAACTACAAAAGGTCGGGAACGTAGCCCAATCCATCACACAAACCAACCTCCCATCCATTGTCTCTGTCTACACTTCCTGCTGCCTCAGAAAAGCAGCCAGCATAATCAAGGATCCCACAAACCCTGGGTATTCTTTCTTCCATCTTCTTCTATCAGGAAAAAGATACAAAAGTCTGAGGTCACATACCAACCTACTCAAGAACAGCTTCTTCCCTGCTGCCATCAGGCTTTTGAATGGATCTACCTTGCATTAAATTGATCTTTCTCTAAACCCTAGCTATGATTGTAACACTATATTCTGCACTCTCTCGTTTCCTTCTCTATGAATGGTATGCTTTGTACAGCACACAAGAAACAATACTTTTCACTGTATATTGATAAATAAATTTGATGATATATAAATTTATTATCAAGTCAAATAAATTTGATTTGATGGTAAATCAAATCAAATCAGATCGAAATGTTGATGATGAATTAGTCATGCAGAGAGAGACTCCTATTTCCAATTCCGATAGAGGGATCTCCTTAGAGCCTCCTAAACTTCTGGATAATACTACTGAGCGGTATTCTGGGACATTTTTGTTTACTCCATTAAAGATGCTATTTAAATGCGCATTTTTGTTGTTAACCTGCCCTTATTCCTTTCCATTGTTGATTAGGTCTGCCGCTTTTCTCTGGCATTTTCTCCTTTGGCTTTCCAGGAAATGGGATCAAACCTCATTTCTGTTGCTGGAAGGGTGCCAGGGACTCCATCAATCGTGCAACACAGAGACATTGGAGTGTTTAATTTATTGCCGAGATGCAAATGTTAATTAGCCACCTCTGGCTCTATCACCTTCATCCCGGATGGTGTGCTGCACAGGGAAAATGAGGCAAAGACTCATCAACTTTCACCGTATTTAATTCAATGGTCCATTAATCCATTTATACACATCTGGAACACCAGTGAAGGGAGATTCATGCCATGGTTACACTGCATGATGCTTCCTCATTTAGCAATGCTTCCCTGACTCATGCTGTCATTCCCCTTACTGCAGTGTTGAGCATTATGGACTATCTTGCCTTTGATGACCCTGGTCTAATTACCTTCAGAAGGTCCTGTTACCACCACAGCTTTTGGTAGAAGATTCTGGTAGAAGATTTGGTAGAAGAACAAAGACAACAACTTGCAATTACAATGCTCCTTAAGTGTAGTAAGTCATTCCAAAGGAGGCCATAGAATCCTATCATGAATATCAAACCACTTAAAGGAGGCATTGGGACCAAGGGTTTGGTCAAAGAGGTAGGATTTAAGGTGTGACTTAGAGGAGAAGTGGAAGATGTGAAGAGGTGGAGTGATGCAAGGAGGGAATTCCTGATATGAGGAACAAGCAGTTGAAGGTTCAGCTCACAATGTTGGGGCAAATAAAATTAAGGATGCCCCAGGGCTAAGTTAATTGATTAGAGTCACAAGTGGGTTACATTAACACTGTAATGAAGTTACTGTGAAAATCCTCTACTCGCCACACTCCGGCACCTGTTCGGATATACTGAGGGAGAATTTAGCACAGCCAACGCACCTAATCAGCACATCCTTTGGACTGTGGGAGGAAACAGTAAGACCCGGAGGAAACCCACGCAGACACAGGGAGAATGTGCAGACTCTACACAGACAGTGACCCGAGCTGGGAATCGAAACCAGATCCCTGATGCTGTGAGGCAGCAGTGCTAACCACTGTGACACCGTGCCACACTTGTTAGATGGATGCTGATATCTGGAGGAGTTTAGAGAGACATCTTAACAACTTTGTTTTTTGCATAAACAAAAATGTCCTTCTATCTTCTCTTGGTTATTTTTATATTACTGAATGTACAGTTCCCAGTTATTGATTCACTGACCCTGACTAATTTTTGCAGTGTATCTTATTGAAGTCACCTCATAATTATCAATGACTTGTTCAGGTTTCCTTTTCTTATCGTCTGTTCTCACTAATGGAGCGTCACTTTCTCTAGTCTCTTCTTCTATCTGAGGCCCATCCAGTCATAGCTATTTGCGTTTATGCAGCACTTTTAACACAATAAAACGTCAGGAGGTGTTTCATAAACGGTTGATGCTGAGCCACATGATCAGGTTTTGACACAGGTGATCCACATCTCAGTGATTTTGGGAAGAATTTCAAAGGGGGAAGAGGTGAAGAGATTCGGAGAGGAAATTCTAGAGTTTTGGGACCTTAGCAGCTGATGGCACTGTCATCAATTGCAGAGCATTTAAAATCCATCAGGGAGTTTTCTTGTGGTTCACCGGTCCCTCTGCAGTGAACAGAGTTTTGATTAAGTGCCAAAACATTTATCCCTACCTGCAGCGGCGATGAGATGTGCACAACCAGAGAATTACCCCCAAGATGTGCAAAAAGCCAGAATTCGGGGAACACTGATATTTTGGAGAGTTAAGGTTTTATAGAGTCATTGTGGTTTACAGCATGGAAACAGGCCCTTCAGTCCAACTTGTCCATGCCAACCAGTTTTTATCACTAAGCTCATCCCAATTGCCCGTGTTTGGCCCATATCCCTCTATACCCATCTTACCCATATAACTATCTAAATGTTTTTTAAAAGACAAAATTGTATCCAACTCTACTGCTGCTCTAGCAGCTCGTTCCCACACTCACCACGCTCTGTGTGAAAAAAAACTGCCTCTGGACCCTCTTGCATCTTGCCCTTCTCACCTTAAACCTATGCCCTCCAGTTTCAGATTCCTTTATCTTTGGAAAAAGTTGTTGACCATCTAGCTCATCTATTGTTTTATAGACCTCTGTAAGATCATCCCAAAGCCTCCTACGCTCCAGGGAGAAACGTCCCAGTCTATCTAGCCTCTCCTTATAACCCAAACCATCAAATCCCTGTAGCATGCCAGTAAATCTTTTCTGCACTCTTTCTAATTTAATAATATCATTTTTGTAAGAGGGTGACCAGAACTGCAAATGGTATTCCAAGTGTAGACTTACTAATGTACAACTTCAACAAGATGTCACAACTCCTGTCTTCAATGTTCTGACCAATGAAACCAAGTGTGCTGAATGCTTTCTTCACCACTCTGTTCACCTGAGACTCCATTTCAAGGAACTATGAACCTGTACCTCTAGATCTCTTTGTCCTAGAGAAAGTTACAGAGATAGGAAAAAAAAACACATGGCTTTGGACTTTTCAATTCAAAGCCATCTATAATTCAGCATCATTTTGCACTGAAGTTGTAATCTCATTTAGCACTTGAAATAGCTCCATGTGAATATTAATGAGTGAAGGCTCTACAGGTTGATCTGAAATCACATCTTCCGTTAATTGAACAGGAATCTTAAGTCACTTTCTTTCAAAATAGCAGGCAAAGAACCCCATACAAGTGTTCCCAACAATTGCGCATTCTTATTGTACCACATTTCGTGAGCTGGGAGAGATTAGAAGGATAGATGGTGTGGAAAATGAAAATGAAGGATAGAGCCTGTGTTAGAATCATAGCATGTTGTTAACACAATGTAGCTGAGGTTTTGTTCTGTGTCTGGCTGCTAGGGTGGCTCAGTACAAAACTATTAACCTCATGGAACAAGATATTCCTCCGTTTGACAAGGAAAAATGAGGATCAACAGAAGTCTAAATTTTAAGACCTGCACAAGAGAACGCAGTCCCAGAAAGCTCATTACCAAAACTTCATTTTGATAGGCTATCATACTGGGTTTACAAATAAAAGGCAGCTGGCATTTAAGTATAAAGAATGTCTTTCTGCCACTCAATCATCTTTCAGCGCTGGAAGTGGCTATTGTATAAGTAATTCACCTTTGATTGCATTGAATACTTCAATGGATTCCTCAATGGTTTGGCTCAGACACCAGTTGCAATATGCTTTAGATAACAGGCTGATCAAACAGAAAAAAGACAAACAAATACATCTTCCACTTTCTGTAAAGTTTAGTATTATCAGGTGGCTGGGAGTAAATGAAATTTCTCTTCCACCACGAGAGATTGAAGAGGTTATTTTTTTTCTTTGGGTGGCTTCAGGGTCATCTTGTTTTCGATGAAAACAAAATTACAGTGTTTCTGACTCTGGAACCAATCAGTGGGCCCCAGTATGCCATACCAAAGAGCAAAAAAAAGCAACACTTATGCCAGAATTTAACCGGCATTCCCGCCCCAATTCCCGGGCGCAGGCGAGGCTCGGAAAACAGCATTCCCCATTGGCGTCAAGTGTGGTCATACGAACCTTGGCTGGACCTGCCAGTAGAATTCTGCCCTTTCGATCTACGATCTCTACTCATTCACCCATCGGAGCGACCTGATAGAGGTCTATAAAATTACGAGAGGCTTAGATAGGCTTTTTCCCAGGGGGGGAAAGTCAACTGGAAGAGGGCACAGGTTTAAGGTGAGTGAGGGTAAATTTAGGGGAGAGGTGCAGGGAAGTATTTCTCACAAAGAGGGTGGTGGGTGCCTGGAATTGGCTGCCAGTGGAGGGGGTGGCATTCGGCATGTTAGCAATGTTCAAGGCATATCTTGATAACACATGAGCGGGAGGTGAACAGGGGGATAGGAACCATGTATTGGTGCAGGCTTGGTGGGCTGAAGGGTCCGTGCCTGTGCTGTATTGATTTTTGTTCTGAAGTAGAGATGCCGGTGTTGGACTGGGGTAAACACAGTATTCTATAATAGGGTGACCAGCACTATATACAGTAAACCAAGTGTGGCTTTGCCAATGTCTTGCACGACTCAACGAAATGTCCCAACTCCTGTATTCAATGTTCTGACCAATGAAATCAAGCATGCCGGATGCCTTCTTCATCACTCTATCAGCTTGTGACTCCACTTTCCTGAGATCTCTTTGTTCTGTAACTCTTCCCAAAGCCCTACTATTCATGTCACACTATCTGCAACCCCCACGACTTGCCTGGACTTGCAAAATCTCACTAACTGTCCTGTCTGGAGACAATGCAACACCATGTTAGAGTCCAACCAGTTTATTTGATAGTAATCTCACAAGCTTTCGGAAACGGTGTTCCTTTGTCAGGTGTGGAAAAATACACTGACCGACATTTCGGGTAAAGCAGACGGCAACATCAGCAATGAGTATTGGGAACACTGAAAGCTAAAATAATTTCAGTAGAATTGGGGTCTAGTGTCCCTTCCTGTATCCGTTTTCAGTTACCCCATCACTTCACCCTTTGAACCTGGCACTGTGAGGCAGCACAGGAGGACCTTGTTTATTTTATTTTCAATCGAGATATTGCAGGTGGGACTTTATGGCCGCACTCGTCCCAAAACTGTAAAATCCTGCCCGAGATCAATGGACCCTCCCGTTGACTGCCCCTCGCTAGTTCCGATTCCCGAGGTGGGCAGGACGGTTAAATTCTGGCCAGCGAGTTTATAGTACTCTATCTCTTCCAGAAATGATAGAGGATGCTGAGAATTCGCTGTTTGAAGTTTGTGAGCTGTGAGAATCTGTGTTTCGTTTGTTTCCAATGGATGTTCACAGGTTTGTGTTACCATTGTTTTGGGCTGATCTCCTGGGGAATTAATCTTACCTTGAGTTTTATTTACAGAATACAAGGAGTGCTGATGTAATTAATTTTGGTTATCAAGTTCAAAGGGTGAGTTATTCCCGATTCAACTGGCACGGTGGAAAAGGAAAATTCTGAGATTGGATACTGAGGAAAATGTTCAAAAGGAAAGATTGTTTAATAAAAATGAGTCATCGAGTCATAGAGGTTTACAGCATGGAAATAGGCCCTTCAGCCCAACTTGTCCATGCTGCCCTTTTTTCAACAACTAAGCTAGTCCCAATTGCCCGCGTTTGGCCCATATCCCTCGATACCCATCTTACACATGTAACTGTCTAAATGCTTTTTAAAAGACAAAATTGTATCCACCTCTACTAGTACCTCTGCCAACTTGTTCTAGATACTCACCACCCTCTGTGTGAAAAAATTGCCCCTCTAGATTCTTTTGTATCTCTCCCCTCTCATCTTAAATCTATGCCTTCTAGTTTTAGTCTCCCCTACCTTTGGGAAAAGATATTGACTGTTGAGCTGATTTATGCCCCTCACTATTTTATAGACCTCTATAAGATCACCCCTAAGATTCCCACACTCTAGAGAAAAAAGTCCCAGTCTATTCAGCCTCTCCTTGTAACTCAAACCATCAAGTCCCGATAGCACCCTAGTAAATCTTTTCTGCACTCTTTCTAGTTTAATAATATCTTTTCTATAATAGGGTGACCAGCACTGTACACAGTAAACCAAGTGTGGCTTTGCCAATGTCTTGCACAACTCAACAAAATGTCCCAACTCCTGTATTCAGTATTCTGACCAGTGAAACCAAGCATGCCGAATGCCTTCTTCGCCACTCTATCAACTTGTGACTCCACTTTCCTGAGATCTTTTTGTTCTGTAACTCTTCCCAATACCCTACCATTCATGTCACACTATCTGTAACCCCCACAACTTGCCTGGATTTAGAACACAGAACATAGAACACTACAGCACAAACAGACCCTTCGGCCCACAAGTTGTGCCAATCATATCCACACCTACCAGGCCATAGAACTATCTGTAACTCCCAATCCCATTAAATCCCATGTACTCATCCAGAAGTCTTTCAAAAGACCCCAGCGAGTTCGCCTCTACCACCACCGGTGGCAGCCGATTCCACTCACTCACCACCCTCTGAGTGAAAAACTTACCCCTAACATCTCCTCTGTACTTGCTCCCTAGCACCTTAAACCTGTGTCCTCTCGTAATGACCATTTCAGCCCTGGGAAATAGCCTCCGAGAATCTACCCTATTCCTTTCAACATTTTATAAACCTCTGTCAGGTCGCCTCTCAACCTTTGTCTCTCCAGGGAGAAGAGACCTAGCTCCCTCAACCTATCTTCATAAGGCATGCCTCCCAAAATCTCAAAATTGACTTGCAAAATCTCACTAACTGTCCTATCTGGAGACAATGCACATCTCTTTAACTTGTGCTTAATGCTCTCTCCACTCACATTGTCTGTACCTTTAAGACTTGATTAGCTGCAAAAGCTCGCACTCCAATCATTATTCTGTAAATTGAGTTTGTGTCTTTATGTGCCTTGTTTGTGAATAAAACTCCCACTCACCTGACGAAGGAGCAGCGGTCCGAAAGCTAGTGGCTTTTGCTACCAAATAAACCTGTTGGACTTTAACCTGGTGTTGTGAGACTTCTTATTGTGTTTACCGCAGTCCAAAGCTGGCATCTCCACATCATGACTATGCCTGGATCATGTTCTTGTTAATTAGAACAAAAGAAGGGTGATGATATAAATGATGTCTATTTGGGAACCTTTATTCTACCCCTTTGCAAACTAAAAGAGAATTAGCTCTTGTTTGCTAACTGATGTAGTTATATTTTTACAGGAATTGGGAATTATAAAATCTTAAGTTCCTGAATTGTCAGATATATTCAGATCAATTAATCCATTTTGCTGGGATATAAATCCCAGAAACAAGTGCTTGCTGTGGGAAATCTGATGGAAACATTTCAACCAATGACTTTTAAACCCCACCAAGGCTGGGCATGAGAAATTGGGGTTGATTAATTAATTTTAATTCACAGGCCATCAAAAATAGAACATTGAACATACAGCACAGGAACAGGCCCTATGGCCCATGGTGTTGTGCCGAATATCAGGGCAAATGAAACTAATCCCTTCTGCCTGCCCTTGGTCCATATCCCGTGACAGTTCACATCAGTTGGTATTCTAAAAAGACAAATTGTGAAAGAAATAATTGACAAGGGCTGGCATGGTTATGGGGAGAAGGCAGCAAAATGGGGATAAGGAGCATATCAGCCATGATCAAACGGCAGAACAGACTCGATGGGCCGAATGGCCTAATTCTGCCTCTATATCTTATGAACTTTTGGTGGCACAGTGGTTAGCACTGCTGCCTCACAGCACCAGCGATCCAGGTTTGATTCCCAATGTCTGCACATTCTCCTCATGTCTGCGTGGGTTTCCCCTGGGTGCTCCGATTTCCTCCCACAGTCCGAAAGAAGTGCTGGCTGGGTGCATTGTTCATGCTAAATTTTCCCTCAGTGTACCCGAACAGGCGCCAGAGTGTGGCGACTGGGGGATTTTCACAGTAACTTCATTGCAGTGTTAATGTAAGCCTACTTGTCACACTAATCAATAAACTTAAAAAAACACATTTAAAAAGACTTTAAGTATACAATAAAAATACACACAGTCCAGGTGGTGTCTATAGATATAGGAACAAAGATTTTCTTGAAGAAGAGATGAAATAACCATTAATAGAAATCTGGTAGCCTAACAATACATATTTGAATTTGAGACAATTACAAGATATAAAAGGTGTGATGTAATTTAGCAAGTTACTATTGAATGGATGTAATTTAAGGTAAAGAACAAGCAAGCAAAATGTGTTAATGCCTGGAATCAAATTGGATGTTTGATTACTCTTTTAAAGAAATTATGTGAATAATTGACTGTCTCTCCAGACAGACAAAATAAGTTAATGTCATAACCAACCTCTTAAAGGTGCACTGCTACTAAACCAAAACCTTAAAAAGAAACTGATCAAATTTAAATTAACATAACATTTTGGAGGGAGATGATGCACTCCCATACAGCGCCCACTGATTGTGTAAGGGATCTGACGATATATGTGTACAAGTTGTTGAAGGTGAGAAAGCAGATTTAAAAAGTAATAAAAATGGCATACAGGATGTTTTGGAGAGGGTGCAAAGAAGGTCCACCAGGGATGTTGCCTTGTCTGGAGGATTTTGAGGTATGAGGACAGATTGGATAAACTCGGGCTGTTTTCATTGGAAAGACGGAGGCTGAGGGGAAACCTGTTAGAGGTCTACAAAAGTATGAGAGGCATAGATATGGTGGATAGAGGCCTTTCCCTAGGATGGTATAAGTTTAAAGTGAGAGGGGGAAAGTTTCAGAGAGACATGCGGCAGAACATTTTCACACAGTGGGTGATGGGTGGCTGATGAGATGGTGGAAGCAGGCACATTAGCAACATTCACGACGTATCTTGATAGACACATAATGGGAGATGAACAGAGGGATAGAAACCATGTATCGACACAGGCTTGGTGGGTTGAAAAGAACATAAGCAATAGGAGCAGGAGTAGGCCATCTAGCCCTTGGAGCCTGCCCCGCCATTCAATAAGATCATGGCTGATCTGAAGTGGTTCAGTTCCACTTTCCCGCTTTCTCCCCATAACCCTTAATTCCCCTGTCTATCAAAAGCCTGTTCCTGTGCTGTATTGTTCGTTGTTCTTTGTTAGTTTCTTTCTCTCTTGCCTTAGCTCTACTCTTTAGTTTACAATATCATCCTAAATTTTATCCCTCGTTCCTGTTATTTAGTTCAAAGCCCTCTCTACCTCTCTAGTAATAAGGCCGGCAAGGATGATATAGAGAAAGGGTCCTATCTTATCCATGGTGAGCCCTTTGTGCTTGAATGGACTGCTGCCAGACCAGGGATATAGGATGATCTCCTCGCCAGCTACAGGAGGGCAAGGTTTAAAATGGGCACCATTGTAGAGGGCTCAGATGAGAACCTCCATGGTGTGGCAGGATGAAGGATGCAGATTGGGGAAAAGCTGGAGCCTTTGCTGACACCCCACGCAGCTTCCTGCCAACTGGCAGGCAGGATTACAATCCAACTTTGCAGGAGGCAGCACACAAACCTTCCTCTCTACTGTTCCTCCTCGCTGTCATGCTGTAGGTTCAGAGACACTGGCTGGAGTTCTCCAATCATATTCGGCCTGTCACTGTTGCCAACGAGAATGGAAAATTTGGCGCTCAGGCAAAACTCCATTCACTGCAGCGGGACTGGAGAATCCCGGTCGCAGGCGAGGGTGGAGAATTCTGGCCACTGTCACTGCGGCTCTTTGACTTTTGAGTGAAGGGGTCACCCATTCCTCTGGCTGCCCTTGTAAAAATACAGCATTCTGCAGTAAATCCAGCAATTTCCCCACTAAAGGCCTTTGGAAATATTCCGGAGAACTTCCAGATATTTAGGGCGGCATGGTGGCACAGTGGTTAGCACTGCTGCCTCACAGAGTCAGGGATCTGGGTTCGATTCCCAGCTTGGGTCACTGTCTGTGTGGAGTCTGTACATTGTCTGCGTGGGTTTCCTCTGGGTGCTTTGGTTTCCTCCCACAGTCTGGAAGACGTGCTATTTAGGTGCATTGGCCATGCCAAATTCTCCCTCAGTGTACCCGCATAGAGTCATGATGTGGATGTGCCGACGTTGGACTGGGGTAAACACAGTAAAAAGTCTTGTTAGACTTTACATTAATAAATCGGTGTTGTCAGACTTTTTACTGCCCGCACAGAGTGCCAGAGCGCAGTGACTCGGGGGGATTTTCACAGTAAATTCATTGCAGTGTTAATGTAAGTCTACTTGTGATACTAATAAATAAACTAAACATTTTGCAATGGCAAATGTTACAAATTACCTCATCTCCACTTTGTATATCCCCATGATTTAGGTTCTGAAAGCTCACGCAGGTGCTATATAACTGAATTTCCAGCCTACAATCTTTTTATGTCGATGATTGAAACAGAAAGATTGCCTCAATCTTTCACATCCTTGTACTCTCAGTACATCTCAACATCTGATTTACTCAAATCACAGGCACCGTGAATTGCTGCAATGGCTTCAAATTATTGTCAGTCAGAACTAGGTCTCTCCTATTCTCCAAGCAGATTTACTTCCTTGCCATTTAAGTAACAGAGCCTTTGAAACACTTTGTATTGTGCCGCATTGAGTTTGGTCGCACATTTGTTGGCCCAATTGCTAAGCACTCAAATTCTTCCATAACCAGTCCTGTTTATCTTTGACGTATTTCATTCGTGTTTAATGATGTGGAGATGCCGGCGATGGACTAGGGTAGGCACAGTAAGAAGTCTGACAACACCAGGTTAAAATCCAACACGTTTATTTGGTATCATGAGCTTTCAGAGCGCTGCCCCTTCATTGGGTGAGTGCCAGCAGCGCGGTCAGCCTGCTGGGGGTGGGGGTCGGCATTGCACGAGAGGGGGATTCGGGACTGCGGGGGGTGGGGGGGTGTAATGGTTGGAGGGGGGAATTGTGGAGGACGGCACCAGGGATCATGAGAGATGGGGGGATGGTCAGGGCTGGGCCCGGGAATGGTTAGGGGCCAGCGATCAGTAACTCGGGGTGTAGAGGGCTGGCAATGTGGGGCTGACACAGTAAGAAGTCTCACAGCACCAGGTTAAAAGTTGTGAGGCTTCTTACTGCGTTTACCCCAGTCCAATGTCGGCATCTCCACACAATGAGGGGCTGGCCAAAAATCGGAAGGCTATCAGTGTGGGGCCACTGCACATGCACCAATCTCGGCGCTGACAGATCGCTACATGTGCCGTGACTCACTCAGCACGCTGATTTCAGCCTCTCCAGCGGGGAACAGATCCGCCCCCTGAAATTTAATGATATTTACACTGGTGGCCACTGCAATGCACAGAGTGTGGGAGATTCTTCTCTGAACTCCCACTGAAAGAAACAGCGCGAATTACTCCAGTTTTCGCACAAATCCGATGCTTAAAATTTCCTTGGGAGAATGTTGTTTGATATTAAGCCAAACAGGGCCCAAAAGTAAAAGGGGGTGTCAGGTTATCAGGGGTAGGCAAAAATGTGGAGTTGAGGTTAAAATTGAATTGGGCAAGATGGAGCAGCATGAGAGGTCAAGTGGTCTCCTGTTCCTGATTCTTCTGCTTGTGTGTCGGTGCAAAAGACACACTTTTGGGGTAACACAGGTGACATTCTCTCAGGTTGAGAACAGTCCATTGTTAGGATACCAGATCAGAAACTTCAAGGTATATTGTGAAGTCAGACTAGACCCCAGCAATTTGCTATTTTGGCAATAATATAAGAATATGATGATTCACGCCAGGCGCAATTGTGCTGGTTCACTGGGAGCTTCTATCAAACTACATTTTATTTAACAACCCGGTTTAACCATAACAAATGAATTAGCTTAACTTTTAACAATTGAGCAATACTAAAACAAGACAGGATACAATTTTTAACTGCTAACCCAAAGCTATGAGTTCCAATTCAAGTAATATTCTCCTTATTGGCTTAAGCCCCTCCATAAAATTAGTTAGAAACAAAAGGCATGCTTGCTTGTCTCAAATTAATAGTCCCAGAGCTTTCAAAGCACCTGCTGAGAGCGAGAGAGAGAGCGAGAGAGAGAGAGCGAGAGAGAGAGAGCGAGAGAGAGAGAGCGAGAGAGAGGGGGAGACTGAGAGACACCTGGGCCAGAATTTTCCAGCCATTCACATCAGTGGGATTCTCCTGTCCTGCCGGCATTTTTCCTGCCAGTTTGGGGTGACGACAATGCGAATCTCATTGACAGCGGCAGGATCAGGGATCAATGGAACAAAAGCACCAGTTAACAGAAGGATGGAACAGACATCATGAAACTGTCCCTCAGCTGAAGGGCTGCAGTGGACCAGATTGTGCTCACGTTTCTAATTTCACTTGGTCAACTGTCAGTAAACAGAGCCAGTAGTATAAGCTTAACAAATTTAATTGAGTTTTTTGAAGAGGTAACCAAGAAGGTAGATGAGAGCAGTACAGTTGATGTTGTCTACTTAGTCTTCAGCAAGGTTTTTGACAAAGTACCACAGGGTAGGTTATTACATAAGGTTAAATATCATGAAATCTAGGGTGAGGTATTTAAATGGATACATAATTAGCTTCTTGACAGAAACCAGAGGGTGGCTATAGAGAGTTGTTTTTCAAACTGGAGGCCTGTGACCAGCGGTTTCACAATACCAGGTTAAAGTCCAACAGGTTTATTTGTTGCAAGCACCACTAGCTTTCGGAACTGGTTGTTCCAGTTCCCAAAGCTAGTGGCGTTTGCTACAGATAAACCTGGTGTTGTGAGACTTCTTATTGTGTTTACCCAAGTCCAATGTCGGTATCTCCATACCAGCGGGGTGTCTCAGGGACCAGTGCTGGGCCGACTGTTATTTGTCATATTAATGATTTGGATGAGAATATCGGGGGCATGGTTAGTAAGTTTGCAGATGACACCAAGATTGGTGGCATGGTGGACAGTGAAGAAAGTTATCTCCAATTGCAATGGGATCTTGAACATTTGGGCCAGTGGGCTAACAAATGGCAGATGGAGTTTAATTTAGACAAATGTGAGGTGATGCATTTTGGTAGATTGAACCAGGGCAATACTTACTCAATTAATGGTAGGGTGTTGAGAAGAGTTACAGAACAAAGAGATCTAGGGGTACATGTTCATAACTCCTTGAAAGTGGAGTCACAGATGGACAGAGTGGTGAAGAAGGCATTGGGCATGCTTGATTTCATTGGTCAGAACTTTGAATACAGGAATTGGGACATATTGTTGAAGTTGTACAAGACGTTGGTAAGGCCACACTTGGGATACTATATACAAATCTGGTCACGCTATTATAGAAAGGATATTATTAAATTAGAAAGAGTGCAGAAAAGACTTACTAAAATGCTACTGGGACTTGATGGATTGAGTTATTATGAGAGGTTCAATAGACTGGAACTTTTTACTCTGGAGCATTGGAGGCTGAGGGATGACCTTGTAGAGGTCTACAAAATAATGAGGGGCATAGACAAGATTGTCGATATATTTTCCCAACAATAGGGGAGTCTAAAACTAGAGGGCATTGGTTTAAGGTGAGAGGGGAGAGATACAAAAGTGTCCAGAAGAGCAATTTTTTCACACAGAGTGTGGTGAGTGTCTGGAATAAGCTGCCAGAGGTTGCAGTAGAGGCGGGTACAATTTTATCTTTTAAAAAGCATTAAGACAGTTACAAGGATAAGATGGGTATAGAGGGATATGGGCCAAATGCGTGCGACTGGGGTTAGCTTAGGGGTCAATAAAAAGGGCAGCATGGACAAGTTGGGCCGAAAGCCTGTTTCCATGTCGTAAACCTCTATGACTCTATAAGATATTCACTATTTAGATTTTCCACCAGCAAACAATGAGCCATCTCCTGTTGGCGGGAAACATGTGGCTGGAAGGCTCCAGAATCTTGCCCCTGTTTCTTCTGACAGTCCAGACAGCAACTGTTCGCACTGATAAAAAAATGAAACTGAAACATTGCTTCTTCCCTGCAAGCTTAGCTCCTCCTATTGAACACATGTCTCTGTTGATCAACCTTATCAAAACGCTCCACTGAAACCCCCAGGAGAGATCCAAGCAAACACAAATGCATTAGCTCAGCTTAATGCAAAACCCCTAAGTCTGAAAGTAATTATCCTGAGCATCCAGCTCTCAATTTAAATGTTTTGCTAGACAAATTGGCATCTTCCTAATCAGATCTGAATTATAAACATACCCCTCCACAAGAAAGATGATAGCCATGTATTTCTTAAAGGTACAATGTCATCACACCCTGAACCATTGTTTTCTGGGATCTGTCAGTCAACCAATTACAAATCAATTATATTTCACTCATTCCCTCTTTCTTTAGTTACATTACCAGTCTTTACGAAGCCAGTCTCAGTAACAGTTATCATGAAACTACTGGACAGCTGTAAAAACACAATTGGTTCACTTCTATCGTTTCGGGAAGGAAATGTTCCTTGAATTCCTGGTCTGGCCTCTATGTGACTCCAGGCTTGCAGCAATGTGGTTAACCTCTTAACTGCCCTTTGAACTGGGTCAGTAAGCCATTCAGTTGGAGCACGAATGTTGTTCATCACCACTTTCTCAAGGGGATTTAGCGATGGTAACAAGTGCTGGCCTAGCTGAGAATAAAGAGAATTATCCTGAGAACAAAGAACAAAGAAAATTACAGCACAGGGACAGCCCTTTGGCCCTCCAAGCCTCCACCGACCATGTTGCCTGTCAGAACTAAAACCCCCTACTCTCCGGGGACCATATCCCTCTATTCCCATCCTATTCATGTATTTGTCAAGATGCCCCTTAAAAGTAATTATCCCAAGTGCTTTCACTAACTTCCCTGGCAGCGAGTTCCAAACACTCACCCACCCTCTGTGTAAAAAACTTACCTCATACATCTCCTTTAAACCTTGCCCCTCACGCCTTAAACCTATGCCCCCTAGTAATTGACTCTTCCACCCTGGGAAAAAGCTTCTGACTATCCACTCTGTCCATGCCTCTCATAATCTTATAGACTTCAATCAGGTCGCTCCTCAATCTCTGTCGTTCCAGTGAGAACAAACCAAATTTCTCCAGCCTCTCCTCACAGCTAAAGCCCTCCGTACCAGGCAATATCCTGGTAAACCTTTTCTGCACCTTCCCCCCCAAATCCTTCACATCGTTCTGATAGAGTGAATCGTATCCTGAGAATGAGTTAAAAAAGGTTGCTTCAGATGCCTGTATGGTAGCTAAGTGCACCACACCCACTGATATCATTAACAAGATCCTTTGTGACTTTGTCAATTAAAGCTTATAATTGAATTGATGTGAATTCCTGGTCATAAACACATATCGGCAATATTTCATGATTTTATTTCTATCCACATGTTCAATTGTGTTGTATTCAAACAAAGAACAAAGAAAAGTATAACACAAGTTCAGCCCTCCAAGCCCATGCTGCCCATGATCCCCTAATTAAACTAAATAAAAACATTCTGCCCTCACTAGGTCTGTATCTCTCTATTCCTTCCCTATTTGTGTACCCATCCAGATGCCACTTCCGATGAAGTACTTCTATAATTTAACCCATATTGGGCAGCTCAGCCACTGCTCTGTAGTTTCTTGGGTCATTTTTTGCCCCATTTTGAAAATGTAGGAGCAACAGCTGCCTCTCTCCAGTCTCCAGGCAATGATTCCTGGAGGATTTGTGCCAGTGATCCAGCAATTTCCTCAAGGATTCTCGGATGTATCTTATCCGGCCCTCGAGATCAATTCACCTCAAGTTTGCACAGCTGCTCGGGCAATCAGGTTGCTGCTAATGTGAATGATGTCACAGTCTACCTCGACAACAACTTCCCATTCCCTTTCCTGATCAGACCAGTTACCTGCCTCATCCTTAGTTAAAATGGAATAGAAAACAATAGGAAAGTTACAGGAGTGATGGGCAAATTAGGAAGGGTGACCTTTAAATAAGCAATTTGCTTGAGCATGTTGTTGGCTTGGCTTTTTTGTGTGTGTGTGTGTGTGTGTGTGTGTGTAGTTTGCTGCATGTGTGTATGTGTATAGTTTGTTGTGTGTATAGTTTGATGTGTGTATGCATCTGTGGATGGTAACCACTGTTGGCTACAATAATATTAACACATCAGAACTATTGACAAGGTACCTCACAAGAGGTTATTGCAGAAGGTAAGGGGGCATGGAGTTGGGGGTAGGGTGTTAGCGTGGATAGAGGATTGGTTGTCAAATAGGAAGCAGAGAGTGGGGGTTAATGGGTGCTATTCGGATTGGCGGATGGTGACTAGTGGAGTGCCTGAGGGGTCGGTGCTGGGGCCTCAGCTATTTACCATTTATATAGATGATCTGGAGGAGGGAACCGAGTGTATGGTGTCGAAATTTGCTGATGACACCAAGATTGGTGGAACGGCAAATTGCGCGGAGGGTGTGGAGAGTCTGCAGAAGGATCTAGATAGGCTGGGCGAATGGGCCAGGAACTGGCAAATGGAATTTAATGTTGGCAAGTGCGAAGTGGTCCACTTTGGCAGGAATAATTGTAGGAAGGACTATTACTTATGTGGCGAAAAACTGCAGCAGGCAACGGTGCAGAGGGACGTCGGGGTCCTTGTGCATGAGTCGCAAAAATCCAGCTTGCAGGTGCAGCAGGTGGTCAGGAAGGCTAATGGGATGCTGGCCTTCATAGCGAGGGGGATTGAATATAAAAGTAGGGAGGTCTTGCTGCGGCTGTATAGGGCATTGGTGAGGCCGCAGCTGGAGTACTGTGTGCAGTTTTGGTTGCCGTACTTACGCAAGGATATTTTGGCCTTGGAGGGAGTGCAGAGGAGGTTTACTAGGCTGATACCGGAGTTGAGGGGGTTGAGCTATGAGGAGAGGCTGAATAAACTAGGCTTGTACTCGTTAGAGTTTAGAAGAATGAGGGGAGATCTCATTGAGACGTATAAAATGATGAATGGGATGGATAGGATAGAGGTGGAGAGACTCTTCCTGCTCAGAAAGGACAGTAAGACTAGGGGGCACAGCCTCAAGATAAAGGGGGGGCAGTTTAGAACGGAGTTGAGGAGGAACTTCTTCACTCAAAGGGTAGTGAATCTCTGGAATTCTCTGCCTGTTCAGGTGGTGGAGGCCACCTCGCTAAATACTTTTAAGACGCGGGTTGATGGGTTTTTGATAAGCGAGGGGATTAAGGGTTATGGGGAGAGGGCGGGAATGTGGAACTGAGCCACTTCAGGTCAGCCATGATCTTATTGAATGGCGGGGCAGGCTCGAAGGGCTAGATGGCCTACTCCTGCTCCTATTTCTTATGTTCTTATTACTTTCCAAGCAAACTGTACAGATAATTACAAACAAACTAGTTGTGAGAATGGCCGCTGTTGATATCAAGTCAGAATTTAGCTGAATGACATCAGAGAGTCCTGACGAAATTTAACTCAATTGCAACCACTGGTTGGAGTGACATCTAGCAGAAAAAAAGATGGCTATTATTTCTGGAGTTCATTCATCAGAAGCCTGCATCATTGCTGCAGGAGTGCCTCGGGGTAGTGTCCAAAGCTCCACCACCTTCAGCTGCCTCAGTAATGACTCTTTCTCCATCACACGATGAGAAGTGAGATTATAGCAGTGTTCAGAACCATCTGTACTTCCTTAGATATGGAAGCAGTCTGTGCCAACAGCATTGTTTTGGAGTCTAGACAGGGTTCTCTGGGGCTTGTTGACATTCCCAGATAAGCTGCTTAAGACAATGGCTTGTTCAAACAAGAACTCTTTAATTACAGCAACTATAAACATGTAAAGGCCTCTGTACAAGACTAGAATTTCTCCTTTCTCCTCATTTCTTCTGTCCCATCATGTGATTTAACATCATCATTGCATCAGCATCGTGTATGCTTCCAATGTTAACTCTTTATTCTACCAATGACATCAAACAATATGGGGATAGTGTGCAAGATGGTGTTGAGGTAGAAGTTCAGGCATGATCTAGTTAAATGGCAGGGCAAGTTTGAGGGGCCAAATGGCCTCCTTCCCCTATATTCCTACATACTTGGGTGCTATAGAACTTCATCTTAGGAAGATAAGAACACAGGAATTAGAAGCAGAGGGAGGCAAATTCAACACTTCGAGCCTGCTCCGCCATTCAATCAGATCATGGCTGTTCTCTCCCTGGTCTCAAACGTACCTCCCCACCTGTTCCCCATAGCCCCTTGTCCCTTTTATATTTGAAATATATTTGTCTCCTTCTTGAAACCATTCAATAATTCAGACTCCACCGCGCTATGGGGCAGCAAGTTCCACAAATTCACCATCCTCTGCAAGAAGTAGTTCCTCCTCATCTCAGTTTTAAATCTACCGTCTCTCAGTCTATAACTGCGACCTCTTGTTCAAGATTACCCCATAAGAGGGAGCATTTGGTCTACATTTAATAATCCCTTTCAAACTTCTATGTCCCTCCATCAGATCCCCTCTCATTCTTCTAAACTCCAGCGAGTGTAAGCCCAAACTGTTTAATCCCTCCTCAACACTTTCATCACCAAAATCAATTTGGGGAACCTCCTCTGAATCCCCTCCAATGCCACTACATCCTTCCTCAAATAAGGCGACCAAAATTGGACACAGTACTCCAGATATGGTCTCACCAACACCCTATACAGTTGCAAAAACACTTCTCTACTTTTATACTCCAGTCCCCTTGCAATAAATGCCAATATCCCATTTGCCTATTTTTATTACATGCTGCACCTGCATACCGACTTTCTGTGATTCATGAACAAAGACACCCAGATCCCTCTGCCTGGACATATTTTGAATGTGCTTTCCATTTAGTAATAATTTGCCCTTCTATTTTGTCAGCGAAATTAAGATCTGAGTAGCCTGTTCAATCTTCTATTGGTTTTCTTTCCAAGGATATTACAGCGCTATTTTTCCTTGGTCTGTTTTGATCCTGTCTGATCCTGATTGTAGAGCTCTGCTGATTATTATTCTGTTGTTCTTGTATCTATCCCTGGACTTCGGCATTGATCAGTCTCTTGCTCTGTGCCTGAAGTTAAAGTTATAAGCTGTTTGTTTTTCTGCCTCACGCTGTTTCATCCCCTTTGTGATCATTTGCAGTAAGATTAGGTTTTAGTTTCATTTGCAGAACTGGTTGTTCTGTTCTTAATCTCCTTGGAAACTTCTCATTAGCAACTCAATCAGTGAGAAACCAATTCTCCGCAGTGAGGTTCAGTAACTCAGAAGAACTAAATTAAGATCTCCTTTCTTCTATGTCAAATCTTGGTGCAGCGACAATAATCTCTCCTTCAATGTCAACAAAACAAAGGAGATAGTCATCGACTTCAGGAAGCGTAATGGAGGACATGCCCCTGTCTATATCAATGGGAATGAAGTAGAAATTGTCAAGAACTTCAGGTTTCTCCATGTCCAGATCACCAACAACCTGTCCCTCCGTGCTATAATTAAGAAAGACCACCAATGCCTCTATTTTCTCAGAAAACTAAGGAAATTTGGTATGTCCACTATGACTCTCACCAACTTCTACAGCTGCACCATAGAAAGCACCCTTTCTGTTGGTATCACAGCTTGGTGTGGCTCCCACTCAGGCCAAGACCACAAGAAGTTACAAAGGGTTGTGAACGTAGCCCAGTCCACCACGCAAACCAGCCTCCCATCCCTTGACTCCGTCTACATCTCCCACTGCCTCGGAAAAGCAGCCAGCATAATCAAGGACCCCACACAAGCCGGACATATGCTCTTCTATCTTCTTCCGTCAGGAAAAAGATACAAAAGTTGAGATCACATACCAACTGACCCAAAAACAGCTTCTTCCTTGCTGCCGTCAGACTTTTTAATGGACCTACTTTTCATTAAATTGACCTTTTTCTACACCCTTGTATGACTGTAACAGTTCATTCTGCACTCTCTCCGTTCCTTTCTATGAATGGTATGCTTTATTTGTTTAACATGCAGGAAACATTACTTTTCACTGTATATTAATACTTGTGACAATAATAAATCAAATGAAATCAAATCATCTTTGATTATTTGTATACCTCTTACATTTGCTTGTGGAGAATGAGGTGAAGTGAGTTGGTTACATGATGAATCCCCATACACCATACTGAATGCTCACTTCTCCCATCACTGACGTACACTGGTAGCAGTGAGTACCATCTCCAAGATGCACTGCAGCAACTCACCAATCCTCCTTCAACAGAAGCTTCCAAACTTACCATCTCTACTACCTTTGATTGTGGTGCCAATCAAGTGGGTTGCTTTGTCCTGGATGGTGTGAAGGGTGCCTTCCTTTTGGATTATCTGGTTCCAACTAGAAAAAAAACTGCTTCTCCATTTCAGTTTAGACTTCTGGTTGCTAAGCAACAGCTTAGCTTTTTTAATTTGAAGTAATAAGCCATGGATAACAAAGGAGGTGAAGGAAAGTGTGAAATTAAAAGCGGAGGAATTTAGAGTAGCTAAGAGTAGTGGGCGAGAAGAGGATTGGGAGAGGTTTAAATGTCAACAAAGATTGACAAGGAAGTTGATAAAGAAGGGTAGAAGAAACTATGAAGCTGGGCTAGCGCTTAATATAAAAAAGGATAGCAAAAGTTTTTATAAATATATAAAAAGGAAGAGGCTGGCTAGGGTGAACGTTGGTCCTTTAGAGGATGAGAAAAGGGACCTAGTGGTAGGGGATGGGGATATGGCTAAGGTATTGAATAACTTTTTTGTTTCTGTCTTCACGGAGGAGGACGTGAATAATTTGCCGGGTGTTAGAGATGGAAAGGTGGTAGGACTGAAGGGTCTTAATGACATTACTGTTACTAGAGAGGCGGTGCTCGACAGGCTGGAAGGGCTGACTGTGGACAAGTCCCCAGGACCGGATGGAATGCATCCGAGGGTTCTGAAAGAAATGGTGGAGGTGATAGTGGATGCCTTGGTGGTTATTTTCCAGACGTCGCTGGATTCCGGGGAAGTGCCGGAGGATTGGAAAACGGCTGATGTTACGCCGTTGTTTAAGAAGGGTGCCAGGCAAAAGGCGGGGAATTATAGGCCGGTTAGTTTAACGTCTGTGGTAGGTAAAATGTTAGAATCCGTCATTAAGAAGGAAATTGCGAGGCATCTTGAAGGGAATTGCTTGATAGAGCAGACGCAGCACGGTTTCATTAAAGGGAAGTCGTGTCTGACAAATTTACTGGAGTTCTATGAGGATGTGTCTCAGGCGGTGGATAGAGGAGAGCCGGTGGATGTGGTCTTTCTGGATTTTCAGAAGGCGTTTGACAATGTACCTCACAAGAGGTTATTGCAGAAGGTCGAGGGACATGGAGTTGGGGGTAGGGTGTTAGCGTGGATAGAGGATTGGTTGTCAAATAGGAGGCATAAGAACATAAGAAATAGGAGCAGGAGTAGGCCATCTAGCCCTTCGAGCCTGCCCCGCCATTCAATAAGATCATGGCTGATCTGTTGTGGCTCAGTTCCACTTTCCCGCCCTCTCCCCATAACCCTTAATCCCCTCTCTTATCAAAAACCCATCAATCCGCTTCTTAAAAATATTTAGCGAGGCAGCCTCCACCACTTCAACGGGCAGAGAATTCCAGAGATTCACCACCCTTTGAGTGAAGAAGTTCCTCCTCAACTCCGTTCTAAACCGCCTCCCATTTATCTTGAGGATGTGCTCCCTAGTCCTACTGTCTTTTTTCAGCGGGAAGAGTCTCTCCACCTCTATCCTATCCATCCCATTCATCATCAATGGGTGCTATTCGGATTGGCGGATGGTGACTAGTGGAGTGCCCCAGGGTTCGGTGCTGGGGCCTCAGCTTTTTACCATTTATATAGATGATCTGGAGGAGGGAACCGAGTGTAGGGTGTCGAAATTTGCTGATGACACCAAGATTGGGGGAATGGCAAATTGTGCGGAGGGTGTGGAGAGTCTGCAGAAGGATCTAGATAGGCTGGGCGAATGGGCCAGGAAATGACAAATGGAATTTAATGTTGGCAAGTGTGAGGTGGTCCACTTTGGTAGGAATAATGGTAGGAAGGACTATTACTTACGTGGCGAAAAACTGCAGCAGGCAACGGTGCAGAGGGACGTCGGGGTCCTTGTGCATAAGTCGCAAAAACCCAGCTTGCAGGTGCAGCAGGTGGTCAGGAAGGCGAATGGGATGCTGGCCTTCATAGCGAGGGGGATTGAATATAAAAGTAGGGAGGTCTTGCTGCAGCTGTATAGGGCATTGGTGAGGCCGCAGCTGGAGTACTGTGTGCAGTTCTGGGCGCCGCACCTGCGCAAAGATATTTTGGCCTTGGAGGGAGTGCAGAGGAGGTTTACTAGGCTGATACCAGAGTTGAGGGGGTTGAGCTATGAGGAGAGGCTGAATAAACTAGGCTTGTACTCGTTAGAGTTTAGAAGAATGAGGGGAGATCTCATTGAGATGTATAAGATGATGAATGGGATGGATAGGATAGAGGTGGAGAGACTCTTCCCGCTCAAAAAAGACAGTAGGACTAGGGGGCACAGCCTCAAGATAAAGGGGGGGGGCGGTTTAGAACGGAGTTGAGGAGGAACTTCTTCACTCAAAGGGTGGTGAATCTCTGGAATTCTCTGCCCATTGAAGTGGTGGAGGCTGCCTCGCTAAATATTTTTAAGACGCGGGTTGATGGGTTTTTGATAAGAGAGGGGATTAAGGGTTAGGGGGAGAGGGCGGGAAAGTGGAACTGAGCCACGACAGATCAGCCATGATCTTACTGAATGGCGGGGCAGGCTCGAAGGGCTAGATGGCCTACTCCTGCTCCTATTTCTTATGTTCTTATGTTCTTAATTGCTTTTATGTCGTAAACATTTAATTACAATGGAGGCACAATTTGAAGTGAAACTAAAACCTATAGGCATGCAGGCACTTTTGTTTAACATGAAGCTAACTGAAGTTTTAACCCCATCTTAGCACACAAATACAGAACTGCAAATTAAACTTCAACGTTTATCTTATTTCTAACACTTGCAATATAATAAATTGTTTAACCGACGTTGATTTCCGAACAGAAGCATCTGTGGGCACATATCTTTGATGAAAGTGCTATGTAAATTTACAGTGTTATAAACATGTTGACAATATTATTAGAAGGAATATCCACTCTTGTAGTAGAGAAGTCTTAGTGTACTGATCCTGTGGGAACAAAAGCTTCGGCATTGCTCACGACATGCAGGTCTTTTGGAAAATCCTGTAATTTGGGAGAAACTACAGCTCTTCCAGCTTATCCATTGGAAAAGCGATGAGCTGTTTTTCTTTGGTGAGCATTGTGCAGTTGTCAATAACATTCTAGGCGATGGGTTGATGGATGCTGCTGAGCTCCCCAGAGCTTGGATTAGGCCTGAGGCAAAAGCAAACGGACGCTTGCTAATCATCATAGTAACAGTCTGCACCATTTGCTGAGTAGAGGTCATCTTGCAGAGTGCATCACTGCCTCCTGAGGGCGAGTACAAGTCTCTGTACACATTCCTCCTCTGGCTACTCTGGAGAGAGCTGGATATACGTGGGTGTAGAGATAATGATGTACTGGGGCTTTCTTTGTATTTGCATTATTCACCTCATGAAGACAAGTAAAGTGCCCCGATAAAGTTCTTATCGGGAAGTGGCCATCGCTGGCTAGACCAGTATTTATTGCCCATCCCTAATCGCTAGGGTAATTTCAAAGGGTATTTAAGAGTCAACCACATTTCTGTGGATCTGGAGTCACACAGGCCAGCTATGAAGGACAGATTTCCTTCTCCAAAAGACATTTGTGACCCAGGAGGGCTTTTTAAATGACAACTATTCTGTGTTCATCATTGGTCTTTTAATTCCAGATATATATTGAATTCAAATTTCACGGTTTGCTGTGGTGGGATTCGAACCAGGAGTCCTGAGAGTATTATCCTGGGTCTCTGGATTACTAGTCCAGTGACAGTTCCACTACACACTGCCTGCCTAGTGCTCCTTGTCTAGATAGGTTAGTAACCTTCCCGACTCAGACTCCACAACAGACTGCTACCTCTCTTCTTCACAGAAGGGGTCATTAAGTTGAAATGGCCCTGGTAGGCATAAATGGGTCATTTTCTGGTTGGCAAAATGTAATGCGTGGTGTGTCATGGGGCTCTGTCCTGGGGCCTCAACCTTTTACAATTTATAGTTGAGAACTGAGTTGAGGAGGAACTTCTTCACCCAAAGGATTGTGAATCTGTGGAATTCCCCACCCAGTGAAGCAGTTGGGGCTACCTCGATGATTGATTTTAAGGTGAAGATAGATAGATTTTTGAACAATAAAGGAACTAAGGGTTATGTGAGTGGGTGGGTAAGTGGAGCTGAGTCCACGAAAAGATCAGCCATGATCTTATTGAATGGTGGAGCAGACTCGAGGGGCTAAACGGCCTACTCCTGCTCCTAGTTCTCATGTTCTTATATAAATGGCCTGGACTGATCATTGGGCAAAAGACAGTGTGAGTCGCAGATGCTGCAGAAATACTTCCTCCTGCCTCCTTCCCTTGCATAGACATGAGCCCCAGATGAATGGAAAATGGACAGGGGGAGTTTATCCACAAATTGTAGGACTGCAAGACTTAGAAGTAAGTCCATGGGAAATTCTGCCTCACATCCAAACCTTGAAAGCCCCCAAAGGAATCTTAGGCCCCCAGTTTTTAAGCCAGTATTAATCAGAGGTTTATTCCTGCTACAGAAGCAAGAGGAAATGGTGCATTTATCTGAACAGTATCATTACTAAAATCTCACAAACTCTAGTCCATTTCTGGCCAAAAGTGAACTGTGACTCTGCCAATTTCTCTACACTGCATTCTCCCATTTGCACCCATTGAGTGGCAACCATTGACTCTCTACTTCTAGCAGATGGGTAAGCCCCTGTTTTGGATCCTCAACTCCTGGTTTCCCAGTCCATCAGAGAAATTCCTAACAGAGGGCAGGTGTTCCCCCAAAGAACAATTTTCTTTTTTTTTGCGATTGGGCATTGATGACCAGGGCAGAAAGTATTGCCTAATCTGGTTGGGCACATTACAGACTTTTAGATTCAACATCAAATTCAACAACTTCACATGATTAACTCTACCCCACCTCAACCCCATTGTTTCATTTCATTTAATTTTTAAACTGTTCTTTACCTTTTATTTCTTTATTGTTCTTCTTTATTTGTCTTTCTCCCCTCTCCCCACTCTTTCCCTCTAGTTTAGTCCTTTCTCCTTCCCTTTTCTCTCCCTTTTCCCTCCAATTTCTCAATTTTACCTCTCTCCCATAGATCTCCCTCCTCCCCACCACATGTTCAGTAGTCACAGTTTACCCTCTGATTTCAGTTTCTCTGCTGTTTGGCCATTCACATCTTCTATTCTCTCAATGGACTGCCATTAGCAACTCTTAGCCTTCCCTTTTGTTGTGACTCATCTTTCATTCCCTCCCCCTGCAATACGAACATCTCCCATGTTCTACACCTTTTAGCTTTGACAAAGAGTCATCTGGACTTGAAACATCAGCTCTTTTCTCTCCTTAGAGATGCTGCCAGACCTGCTGAGATTTTCCAGGGTTTTCTCTTCTGCCTAATCCTTGATGCCCTTGAGAAGATGATGGTGAACTTTCTTCTTGAACCACTGCAGTTGGTGTGATGAAGGCGCACTCACAGTGCCATTATGAAGGAGAGTTCCAGGATGCTGACCGAGAAGTAATGAAGAAACAGTGATCTATTTGCAAGTTGAAGTAGTGCATAACTTGGACGGGAGATGGCAAGCAAATGCCTTCCAGTGAAAGAAATTTTCCTCTGTTGGTCTTCACTGAACTTTGTTAGTTCAACCCCTTCCACAAGACTTGACACATAATCCTTGCTGAAGGTATAAGACAGTAAACCGCCAGGTAAGAGGTGCCAACTTTTGGATGAGATGTTAAAGTAAGGCCTAGTCTGCCAGCTGAGCCCTATTATGTAACTAAAATGTGCAAACAGTAACTCTGACACACATCTTTAGAGAGAACACAATTCATAGTTAACAAAAAGCACATTTATTATGGCATGGAGGCACGGTGGCACAGTGGTTAACACTGTTGCCTCACAGTGTAGAGACCCAGGATTGATTCTGGCCTTGGGTCCTTGCCTGTGTGGAGGCTGCACATTCTCCTGATGTCTGCGTGGGTTTCCTCAAGGTGCTCTAGTTTCCTCCCACACTCCAACTATGCGCAGGTTAGGTGGATTGACCATGCTAAATTGGGTAGATTAGCATGGTAAATACATGGGGTTGATGGGGCGAGGCCTGGGTAGGATTGCTGTTGGTGCAGGCTCAATGGGCTGAATGGCCTCTTTCTGCATTGTAGGGATTTTATGATTCTATAAAATTAATTGGTCTCCCTGCACAGTAGATGTCATCATTGCTGCCTTTTCTAACTGCTCAGTTACCCCTTGCTAATCCCTACCTATGCAAATGACCATTATGCTACTCCAGCAAAACTCTCTACTGTGTATTGAAGTGGAGAATAGCTGATTAGAAAATGCAGTTTCAGAGGGTATTTTGAAGATATGCTACACCTGGCAAAGGGGTCTTTTTGTCCATGAACTCCTTTCATTATCCATTTCTCTAAACCCACCCTCCGCGGGAGGTAGTGGCACAACTCAGTGGCACAACTACAGCTCAGCCTTCAACACTATTATTCCCACAAAATTCATCTCCAAACTCCATGGCCTGGGGCTCGGCTCCTCCCTCTGCGACTAGATCATGTACTTCCTAACTCACAGACCACAATCAGTAAGGATAGGCAACAACACCTCCTTCATGATCATCCTCAACACCGGTGTCCCCCAAGGCTGTGTTCTCAGCCCCCTACTGTACTCCTTATACACCTATGATCGTGTGGCCAAATTCCCCTCCAACTCCATTTTCAAGTTTGCTGATGATACCATCGTAGCGGGTCAGAACTCAAACAATAACACGATAGACAACAGGAATGAGATAGAGAATCTGGGGAACGGGTTTGGAAACAATAATCTCTCCCTCAATGTCAACAGAATGAAGGAGATTGCCATCGACTACAGGAAGCATAAAGGAGAACATGTCCCTGTCTACATCAATGGGGATGAAGTAGAAAGGGTGGAGAGCTTCAAGTTTTTAGGTGTCCAGGTCACCAACAACCTGTCCTGGTCCCCCCATGCCGGCACTATAGTTAAGAAAGCCCACCAACGCCTCTACTTTCTCAGGAGACTAAGGAAATTTGGCAATTCTCAGTTGATGACTGTTGCCAACTTTTACAGATGCACCATAGAAAGCATTCTTTCCGGTTGTATCACAGCTTTGTAAGATTCCTGCTCTGCCCAAGACCACAAGGAACTACAAAAGGTCGCGAATGTAGCCCAATCCATCATTTAAACCAGCCGCCCATCCATTGACTCTGCCTACACTTCCCGCTGCTTCGGCGAAGCATCCAGCATAATTAAGGACTCCACGTGCCCTGGACATTCTCTCTTCCACCTTCTCCCTTCAGGAAAAAGATACAAAAGCCTGAGAGCACATACCAACCAACTCAAGAACAGCTTCTTCCCTGCTGCTGTCAGACTTTTGAATGGACCTATCTTGCATTAAGTTGATCTTTCTCTACATCCTAGCTATGACTGTAACACTACATTCTGCACTGTCTTGTTTTCTGCTCTATGAGTGGTATGCTTTGTCTGTATAGCGCGCAAGAAACAATACTTGTCACTGAATGTTAATACATGTGACAATATTAAATCAAATCAAATCAAATCATAATGGTATTGTCACTGATGTAGCAATCCAGAAATCCAGGATAATGCTGTGGCGACTGGGGGTTTGAACCCCAACACGGCAGATGGTGAAATATTAATGTAATAAAAATCTGGAATTGAAAGTCTAATGATGATCATGAAACCATTGTCAATTGTCAGAAAAGCCCATCTGTTTTCACTAATGTCCTGTAGGGAAGGAAATCTGCCATCCTCACCTGGTCTGGCCTACATGTGACTCTTAAATGCTCTCTGAAATGCACTCAGTTCAAGGACAATTAGGGATGGACAATAAAGGCTGGCCCAGCCCACGAGTTCCACATGGATGAATAACAAAAAAAGCACCGCACAGAGATACTGGAGAATTCCCATGGGGAAGTTCTGGGAGACAAATCCATACCAAAAAGTCCTGAATGCCAAGAGGCCAGAGAGGAAAGATGGCTTGATAAATTGTCCCCTTCAGAATGCAATTGAATGTTATTGAACACTATACGTCCGCCTCCCTTGTAGCCACATTTTACAGTCGAAATGGGATCTCGGGCTGAATCGTGTTGGGAATGGGCATGCATGTTAGCATGAGTTTGACGCAACATCCTCTATATATGACTATAGTTCTGACCTGTTTCTGACTGTGCCCTGTTGCCCCTGGTTCATTCAGTGCCAACTGAGCGCAGAGCGTGCTAAATGACATGGAACATAAGAACATAAGAACATAAGAAATAGGAGCAGGAGTAGGCCATCTGGCCCTTCGAGCCTGCCCCGCCATTCAACAAGATCATGGCTGATCTGTCGTGGCTCAGTTCCACTTTCCCGCCCTCTCCCCATAACCCTTAATCCCCTCTCTTATCAAAAACCCATCAACCCGCTTCTTAAAAATATTTAGCGAGGCAGCCTCCACCACTTCAACGGGCAGAGAATTCCAGAGATTCACCACCCTTTGAGTGAAGAAGTTCCTCCTCAACTCCGTTCTGAACCGCCCCCCCTTTATCTTGAGGCTGTGCCCCCTAGTCCTACTGTCTTTTTTGAGCGGGAAGAGTCTTTCCACCTCTATCCTATCCATCCCATTCATCATCTTATACGTCTCAATGAGATCTCCCCTCATTCTTCTAAACTCTAACGAGTACAAGCCTAGTTTATTCAGCCTCTCCTCATAGCTCAACCCCCTCAACTCCGGTATCAGCCTAGTAAACCTCCTCTGCACTCCCTCCAGGGCCAAAATATCCTTGCGCAGGTGCGGCGCCCAAAACTGCACACAGTACTCCAGCTGCGGCCTCACCAATGCCCTATACAGCTGCAGCAAGACCTCCCTACTTTTATATTCAATCCCCCTCGCTATGAAGGCCAGCATCCCATTCGCCTTCCTGACCACCTGCTGCACTTGCAGGCTGGGTTTTTGCGACTCATGCACAAGGACCCCGAGGTCCCTCTGCACCGTCGCCTGCTGCAGTTTTTCGCCACGTAAGTAATAGTCCTTCCTACCATTCTTCCTACCAAAGTGGACCACCTCACACTTGCCAACATTAAATTCCATTTGCCATTTCCTGGCCCATTCGCCCAGCCTATCTAGATCCTTCTGCAGACTCTCCACACCCTCCGCACAATTTGCCTTTCCCCCAATCTTGGTGTCATCAGCAAATTTCGACACCCTACACTCGGTTCCCTCCTCCAGATCATCTGCCGAATTTTATGATCGGGAGATATCCACTTTAGAGATGAACCGTTCAGAGCTAAAATATCATCTGTCTAGGTGTTTTATTCACCTATGTTTTTTCATATACACGTATTATTAATATATTGCCTCCATTGCTCATTATTACTCAATTTTATTTTTATAAAGATCAAATCAAATAATAGCTGGAACCTTCCAGCTGTTCCCAGTGTCCATATACTTGGTGAAAACAGCTTTCACATTTTGATTAAATGCTTTAGCCTGTAGTCTTAGTACTTAATCAGCATGGGAACGATTTATTACTGTAATGCACTTGGGAGCACCACAGGTTATTGCTTAACTATAATTCAGGTATAATTAACAGATGTTTAACTCACTTCTTGACTACACAGAAAAGTGTATGCAGTGGTAATGTATTATAGATTGTCACACATCTCAGTGCTTTAGCGCAGAGAGGCCAGCAGCACAACATGCTTCAAGTATTACAAGGCCAATCTTGCTTCTGGCTTTCACAGACTCAGGTCTGACGCTAGAAAATACTTCTTTGCATCAACGTTTAATGTCCTGGCATAATTTAGGAAGCAATTAGGATCTGTGACTGGGGAAGCATTGAACTTCAGTGTGAGATTGGTCGAATGATCCTTGCTTTTGCTGATTGGCCATCATCCCAACCGGCTTATCTCTTCCTTTGCTGTAGCCCTCATCCGTGTTTTTGTTCTGATTCAGTTACTTCAGTACTCCCCTGTCACCCTGCTCACCTTGCACTCTTCCTATGTCATAGAGTCATAGAGAGCCATCCATCCCTTGGGCAGCACAATGGTACAATGGTTAGCACTGCTACCTCACACTATCAGAGACCCGGGTTCAATTCCTGGCTTGGGTCATTGTCTGTGCGGAGTCTGTATATTCTCCCTGTGTCTGTGTGGGTTTCCTCCGGGTGCTCCAGTTCCCTTCCGTAGTTTGAAAGACATACTGGTTAGGTGCATTGGCCATGCTAAATTCTCCCTCAGTGTATCCAAACAGGTGCTGGAGCATGGCAACTAGGGGATTTTTACAGAAAATGTATATCTACTTGTGACTAATAAATAAACCTTACTTATTGCTACTTTTTTTCCATAATGACTTTGAAACTTACTATCTACAAAAGCTCACCCAATGACATGTTGACCACTTACCCAGCTTCATTGCCTAGGATAAAGGTCTAACACTGTCCCATTCCTTGTTGGACTATCTACGTACTGACACAGAAAGGATTTCCTGGATGCACTTTAAACATTCGACTCCCATCTAATCCTTTCACACCAAGATGATTCCAGATAATGTGCTCGAATGATGTTGATTAGGGGGTAAATATTGGCCAGGACACTGGCACAACCAACCTGGTCCTCCATGAAAGAGTACCATTGATCTTTCACATCTGCCTGAGAGGGCAGTCAGGCCCTCTGTTTAATCTCTCACCTGAAAGACAGAACCCCCAACATTGCAGCACTCCTATTGTATTACACAGGCACATTAGTCTGTATTTCTGTGCTTAAGCCTCTTGCTAGACGCAACTTATTGTTCAGAAGAAAATGTAGAGGCAGAAATGAAAAGCTCCAATTATCCTGGTCACATTCATCCTTTGATTGAGTGTGAACGCTCTGACTGATGGAATGAAAGATTCTATTTACTGGATGCAGTCATCCTGTATCAAGTCAACTTGGACTGTCTTAATTAGCTCCCAGTGAAAATGTATCCACAACACAAGCCTGTCCTTGACAATACGTAATAGTTATTGAGAGCACAACTAGGTGCTTATGTGATAGAGAAATGTATCAGAGTCATAAAATCCCTACAGTGCAGAAGGAGGCCATTTGGTCCGTCGAGTCTGCACCAATCACAATCCTACCCAGGCCCTATTCTTGTAACCCAACTTATTTACCCCGCTAATCCCCCGGACACAATGGATCAATTTTACCATGGCCAATCAAACTAATCTGCACATCTCTGGACTGTGGGAGGGAACTGGGGCACCCTGAGGAAACTCACACAGACACAGGGAGAATGTGCAAACTCCACACAGACAGTGATCCGAGGCTGCAGTGCTAACCACTGTGTCACCGTGCTACCCCTGAGATTGAGATTTATGTGCTGGATTGGTGTTTAAATAACACTCCCAGACCTTCAAATCTACCAGCTTATAGCAGGCAGACACATCAGCTACCGACAGCTACCGAGTTGGGACATCTTGTTGGACAAGACATTGGTAAGGCACTTGGACTACTGTGTGCAGTTCTGGTCACCCTATTATAGAAAGGATATTATTAAACTAGAAATCTTGGGCACAGATCAGCTAGATAGTCAATATCTTTTCCCAAAAGTAGGGGAGTCTAAAACTAGAGGGCATAGGTTTAAGGTGAGAGAGATACAAAAATGTCCAGAGCATTTTTTTCACATAGACGGGTGTGAGTGTCTGGAACAAGCCGCCAGAGCTAGTAGGAGAGTCGGGTACAATTTTAAACAGCATTTAGATAGTTACATGGATAAAATGGGTATAGAAGGATATGGGCCAAATGCAGGCAAGAAGGAACTTCTTCACTCAAAGGATGGTGAATCTCTGGAATTCTCTGCCCATTGAAGTGGTGGAGGCTACCTCGCTAAATATATTTAAGTCACGGGTAGATAGGTTTCTGATAGACAAGGGAATTAAGGGTTATGGGGAGAAAGCGGGAAAGTGGAACTGATCCACTTCAGATCAGCCATGATCTTATTGAATGGCGGGGCAGGCTCAAAGGGCTAGATGGCCTACTCCTGCTCCTATTTCTTATGTTCTTATGTTATGTTCTTAATTGTGATCAGTTTAGAATTTTAAGAAAAAGGGCGGCATGGACAAGTTGGGCCAAAGGGCTTGCTTCCATGCTATAAACCTCTGTGACTCTAAGACAACAGCTTAGGCCTGATGCTCATCTCTGCCTAATTAACAAACTTCTAAATGCAGAATCGGGTGTGAATTCCTACCATCCCTACCCATGGGTTGGGCATGGCCAAAAGCAACCTTCACCTTACCATGGGTGGCATGGTGGTTAGCACTGCTGCCTCACTGCGCCAAGGTCCTGGGGTCAATACCAGCCTTGGTTGGCTGTTTGAAGTTTGCAATTTCTCCCCCCTGTCTGCGTTGGCGCCATCGCACCACTGTGCCATGCTGGGTGCAAGCATTCTACTGAGGTTGGTTCTGAAACACATTGTGAAGGAAACAAAGGAAGATTTGCATTGTGGAATTTGTGCAACTGTGGCTTTGGAACGCTTGATGCTGGGTAAATAACAAGATCTGAAAGTATCCCCGACTGTACCAGAATTCTATCAATGATCCCTTGGAGTTTTAGTGATTGACAGGCTGAGGATTAACCTGAGCATGTTATTTTTCAAAATCCTTCCATTCATTCAGTTTGCCTGAAATTAGAGACACTTGGAACAATAGGCCAGACGTAAAGGGGCAGAGAATGATTCCCTCATCTGACCGGCTAGGCCCGAGGCGGGTGTAACATTGGACCCTGGTCTCACCAACATCAAGCGAGTGAGCTGTGGACATCTGATGGGGTTCCCCAGACAGCACATGGGAAAGGGAATCCTAGGTTGAGTCACGAATACATCAGCGTTAGGTAAACCCTCGAAGGGAACCGAAAACAGAGACTTAAGCTGGAAGAGAGCCAAGGGAGGGGGATGGCCATCAGGAGGGATGAGTGACTGAGAGGAGGGTAACCAAGAGGAGGGTGGGCACACAGGAGGGAATGTGACTGGGAGTGGGAACAAATGGAAAGCAATGAAAATGAGAAAGCGGCATTGGAGTGGGGTGGGATTTGTGGGGTGGGGGGGAGGGGGGTGCGACGGGGAGGAAATGGAGATAAGTCATTGGGAGAGATTGGGGCTAAAGATCTGGGCAACCGGTCGGGGGAAAGGAGGGGAGGCGGGGGGGGGGGGGGTGGTGTGACTGGGAGAAGGGACAAGCAAAAGCAGCTTTACTGCATGAATGGGCGACCAGGTGAGGGAGCGGCTGAAAGCTAAGAGGATCAGGACGAGTGGTGATAGTGTGAAGGGAGGGTAGCTGTGATATTGAGGAGCGGTGCACTGATTCCTGTAGGCTATCACAGTGTCAATCAGGGGCTGTGTGCTGTGACTGGTTACGGCTCGTACGAGTTTGGAAATGGAACTGGAATGAGCGCTCTCTGACACTAGGGTGCCAATAACCCTGTTATTGTTGCATGGAGACTTGACTTGCAGTATAGCTTCACAATAGTTCAGCAGAGACATCATTCAGGCATTAGGCAAATAAACAAAGGGCCCCACTGTCTGATTCATGGACCATGGAAATCCATATTTGTGCCAGTCAACACCTTTTATAGATGCACCATAGAAAGCATCATTTCCGATTGTATCGCAGCTCGGTATGGCTCCTGCTCTGCCCAAGACTGCAATAAACTACATAGGGTCATGAACGTAGCCCAATCAATCACACAAACCAGCCTCCCATCCATTGACTCTGTCTACACTTCCCACTTCCTTGGAAAAGCAGCCAGCATAACTAAGGACTCCATGCACCTCAGACATTCTCCCTTCCATCTTCTTCCATCAGGAAAACAATACAAAAGTCTGAGAGCATGTACCAACCGATTCAAGAACAGCTTCTTCCCACCAGACTTTTGAATAGATCTATCATATATTAAGTTGATCTTTCTCTACATCCTAGCTATGAATGTAATACCACGTTCTGCACTCCTCTCCTTTCCTTCTCCCCTATGCACTCTATAAACAGCATGAATACTAGAAACAATACTTTTCTCTGTATACCAATACATGTGACAATAATAAATCAAATCAATTTAAATATGGAAAACAGTGCATGTTTAGAATCGGAAAGAAAAATAGGTGCTTCTCCAACCAGCCCCTAAGCCATTTTACTTGCCCGCAGTAAAGCTGTATGTCTAGCATTGTAAACTAGCCCCAGCCTTTGTCCAGGATGGAAGTCATGATGTGGAGATGCCGGCATTGGACTGGGGTGGGCATGGTAAGAAGTCTCACAACACCAGGTTAAAGTCCAACAGGTTTATTTGGAATCACGAGCTTTCAGAGCACTGCTTTTCATCAGGGTGAGTCTGAAAGCTCGTGATTCCAAATAAACCTTTTGGACTTTAATTTGGTGTTGTGTGACTTCTTACCAGGATGGAAATAGAAGAGAATGCAAAGCAGCTCCAAAGATAGCTGAGTATATTTTTCTCCCTTTCCAGTCTGCTGTCTCGTACGCAGGCAGATGAGTTGTAAAGCCATTTTTCATACTTTAAATTTATAAGGAAGAGTCAAAGAAGAGCTGTGTTTTGTGGGGATAATTTTCTCAGTGTGATGCCTGTAGCGGAATGCAGTGGATTACAACCACATCGGATTTGAGCAATCAATCTTTAGTGAACTCTGATGGAAATGAAAGGTTATTACTTACAGATAAGTGAGTGTCAGACCCACTTCACAGGATATCATAAAGATAACTGCAATACCATTAATGGACCTTGCACATGCATCCTTGTTGGGAGGACAGAAACTGCAAAAGCTGCTGCAACCTCAAATCCCAAGGCTTCTTGATACCAATAGAATTATTCCAGTTGACATACTGTGAGTGGCTAACTGCAGTAAGTGACACATGACTGCATCACAAGCACAGACTAGCGAAGCTGTTAAGTCAATCTTCACACATGCATTAACTTGTATCTTGCTCACTGCAACGTTCAACTGTCTCTGACATGCTTTTAAGAAAGAAGGAGTAAAAGGCTCGAGTTCAAATAGTACCTTCTATAGCCTCAGGACATCAGGGCAGCACAGTGGCACAGTGGTTCGCACTGCTGCTTCACAGAGCCAGGGACCCGGGTTCAATTCTGGCCTCGAGTGACAAGCAGGAGTTCACACAATTCCCCTATGTATGTGTGGATTTCCTCCCGCAGTCCAAAGATGTGCAGGATGGGTGGATTGGCCATGCTAAATTGCCCCCTAGCTTTCCAAGATTTGTAGGTTAGATGGATTAGCTATGGCAAATGTGTGAGTTTACAGGGATAGGAGCGGGGAGAGGGTAAGATACTCTGTCAGAGAGTCGATGCAGACTCGATGGTTGTTCTCTGCACTGGAGGGATTCTATCATTTTGTGATATCAAAGTGCTTTACAGCCAATGAAAAGCTTTTGAAGTTAGTGACTGTTGCAATGTAGAAAATGAGATAATCAAATTATGCACAAGGAAGTAATGATGACCAAGTAATCTGTTTCTAGTGATGTTAGTTGAGGGGTGCATATTGGTTGAGAACATTTCTATAATTTTTTTTAAAAAGATAGGCTTGTAGACCATAAAGGTACAACAAACAAGAACTTGGTTGGGAAAGGTATTTACTCTACAGGCTGTTAGGACAGACTGCTCATTGATGATGTCATCAGGACATTACGTGATCCATCCATTGCTTCATCCATCCATTGGGCAGCACGGTGGCACAGTGGTTAGCACTGCCGCCTCAGAGTGCCAGGGACCCAGGCTCAATTCCCAGCTTGGATTACTGTCTGTGTGGAGTTTGCATGTTCTCCCTGTGTCTGCGTGGGTTTCCTCCGGGCTCTCCAGTTTCCTCCCAGAGTCCAAAGATTAGGTAGATTGGTAATGCTAAATTGTCCCTTAGTGTCAGGAGGACTAGCTAGGGTAAACATATGAGTAATAGGGATGGGGCCTGGATGGGATTGTTGTCAGTGCAGACTCGATGGGACGAATGGCCTTCTTCTGCACTGTAGGATTCTATGATTCAAAGATCCCTTAAAGTGCCTTTGTTGCATTTGGAAACAACATGAATGTACAACACTGTCCTCTCCCTATACATCAGAGATTCCTATAATGAAATACAGTATCATGTGAACAATCAAATTTCTCAGTATGAACAATTAATAAACACAACAGTCAATAAGTTAGACATTTTAGAGAATGTTGATTCCTGGGTGGTCATCGGCAAACCTCAGGCATCTGTGTTTTCACGTTGACTGCAACCTCTGGTGTTTTGGACATCTTCCGCGGTTATTCTCATTGGAGTTGACGTAGTGTTCGGGGGTTGACTTGGTGTTGAAGTGACCTCAACTGAGATAGCGTCATCCCCAGTTGTCTCAGGTCTTGTCAGGTTCTCAGGAATGGCCAAGTCTTCAGGTAGTTGCGGAATCTTGGTTGAATCTATCTCTGGCAAACTGATTCTAGTTGCAAAATGTTGATCTACATGTCTTCTCCATATTACATTGTCCTGAACTTGTGCAGTGTTGGAGACCGGTCCTGTCTGTACTGCGACAATGACAGGTATCCACTTCTCACTGTGGTTTAGATCATTGCCAATACTTCTTGACCTTTCTGAAAAACATGGTGTTAAGCCCTATTCTCACATTGACCTTATTTCATTTCAATGGATCATTTTTTCTCAACAATTTCCCTTCTCTTAAACAAATTATTCATTAATTGAGGGATTGAGTTTAGGAGTCAGGAGGTAATGCTGCAACTTTATAAGACCCTTGTCAGACCCCACTTGGAGTACTGTGCACAGTTCTGGTCACCTCACTGCAAGGAGGGATGTGGAAGCTATTGAGAGGGTGCAGAGGAGATTTACAAGGATGTTGCCTGGATTGGGAGGCATGCCTTATGAGGATAGGTTGAGGGAGCTTGGTCTCTTCTCCCTGGAGAGGCGGAGGTTGAGAGGCAACCTGATAGAGGTTTATAAGATGTTGAGAGGTATAGATAGGGTGGATTCTCAGAGGCTATTTCCCAGGGCTGAAATGGTCACTACGAGAGGACACAGGTTTAAGATGCTGGGGAGCAGGTACAGAGGAGATGACAGGGGCAAGTTTTTCACTCAGAGGGTGGTGAGTGAGTGAAATCGGCTGCCGTCGGTGGTGGCAGAGGCGAACTCACTGGGGTCGTTTAAGAGACTTCTGGACGAGTACATGGGATTTAATGGGATTGAGAGTTATAGACAGGCCTGGTAGGTATGGATATGATCGGTGCAACTTGTGGGCCGAAGGGCCTGTTTGTACTGTAGTGTTCTATGTTAAATCAAATGCTGTGTATAACTGACATTTTATCAGGAGCAATGTTAGAGAGGTTTGGGTTGTCAAATGTGAAGTATTCAACAACCCTCTACACCCCAGCTATGACTGCAGCACTACGTTCTGCATTCTCTTGGTTCCTTCTCTATGAATGGTATGTTTTGTCTGTATCGCACGCAAGAAACAATACTTTTCACTGCATGTCAATACATGTGGCAATAATAAATCAAATCAAGTCAAATAGAAATCAAATATTGATTTGCTCTGGAGTTATCATCTGAGCAAACCATTCAGCCAGCCCATTTTTGCAGGATGATATGGACCGGATCTGAATCCCATTCTTTTAAAAATAACTTGTGAATCCTTGTGAAATAAACTGCCAATAATTGTGCCTCACAAGTTCTTCAAGTAACTGATCCTTCCAAAAATCTTACTCAGCCTTTCTATTTCCCTCTCCGACAACATAATCTTCATAATGATGCCTTCAGATCATTTTGAGTGGGCGCCTACCACAGGAGAAACATTCGCCCTTCAGATGATCTGGTATAATCTATGCAAGCTCTTTGCCATAGCCCTCTCTGGCCATTCCCATGGGATGGAGATGCCGGCGTTGGACTGGGGTAAACACAGTAAGAAGTTTCACAACACCAGGTTAAAGTCCAACAGGTTTATTTGGTAGCACAAGCCACCAGCTTTTGGAGTGCTGCTCCTTCATCAGGTGAGTGGGATTTCATACTGATTCCCATGGGTGCAATGGCGCTAGTGGGGGGCAGGTTCTGAAATTCTGCACAAGATGAAGATATCCCCACCTGCTCCCTGTTTTTCATAACCAGTTTCTGGTACCAATGAAATTTGCTCCTGTGTCCTTTTTAAAATGTATTCATTCATGGGATGTGGGCATTGTTAGCTGGGCCAATATTTATTGCCCATCCCTGAGGCCATTAAGAGTCAACCACATTGCTGTAGGTCTGGAGTCACATGTAGGCCAGACTGGGTAAGAATGGCAGATTTCCTTCCCTAAAGGACGTCAGTGAAACAGATGGGATTTTACGACAATCGACAATGGTTTAATGGTCATCAGTAGACTTTTAATTCCAGGTATTTTTTGCTGAGTTCAAATTTCACCATTTGCAGGATTCGAACCTGGGTCCCCAGAGGTCTCTGGATTACTAGCCCAGTGACAATAGCATCACGGCACCACCTCCATTTTCACTAGTTGTCTGACTAATAAAAGAGTGACTTATTGCAAGGACAATAGTCAGTACGTTCAAACACAGTTGATCTTCTCACTGACTCTGGTTTATCAGGTGGATACTTTGCCCTCTCTTTGGTTTTCCATATGACACATTCAGTTCTTGCTTTTTATAGTACTTGCTCGGAACTTATTGTGCTTTTCTCCAACAACCACATTTGATGTGTCTCTTTCTGCCACAATTTCTGCACTTTGTGTCTTTGTTTCAGTAAAGTGCTGCTGGATGCCCAGTTTTTGCACATCAGTGGTGATTTTAAACCTGTGCCTTTGTTCAGTCTCAGTCGACTTTTCATGGATTCTAGGGCTCAAACTTAACTGTTAAACTTCCTTGGCTGCCAATTCCATGGAGATTGTGACTTCTAAAGCTTTCTTCATGTTTAGGTTGCTTCCTGTTTGAACAATCGCTTTTGGATAGCTTCACTTCTTAACCGTGTTTGTCTCAAATGGTGTAATTCAAGACACCTCTGAATTCACAGTGTTCAGCTAATTTCTTCACTGTGTGATTAATTCACCTTCTTGACGGTGATGCTTTTGTAGCCTGACTTGAATCTCTCGGCGATGACAAAAGGTTTAGTTGAGAAGTGGCCCTGCAATCTTCCCATTATCTCATCATAGGTTTTCAAGCCTAGACTTTCTGGTTATCACAGTAAGAAGTCTCACAACGCCAGGTTAAAGTCCAACAGGTTTATTTGGTAGCACAAGCCACAAGCTTTCAGAGTGCTGAAGGGGCGGGCAGCATTGCATAGGCATCGATGTGTCACAAAAGTTTTCAGCGCTACCTCGCTTCATTTTTCAAGCAAGGTGAACCCATCCTGTTTCCTGCAACAACCCCAGCCCTAAATTTACTGTTGCTGGATACTTGCTACTCACGGTGCTTCTTGTTCTGTTCTAGATCTTTCCAGATAGACCACATGGCAAGCTTCTTTTCAATGTTGTTTCTCTGAAATTCTCTGATTTCTCTGATTCCAGAGTTGAGGGGGTTGAACTATGAGGAGAGGCTGAATAAACTAGGCTTGTATTCATTAGAGTTTAGAAGAATGAGGGGAGATCTCATTGAGACGTATAAGATGTTGAATGGGATGGATAGGATAGAAGTGGACAGGCTCTTCCCGCTCAGAAAGGACAGCAGGACTAGAGGGCACAGCCTCAGGATAAAAGGGGGGCGGTTTAGAACGGAGTTGAGGAGGAACTTCTTCACTCAAAGGGTGGTGAATCTCTGGAATTCTCTGCCCGTTGAAGTGGTGGAGGCTGCCTCGCTAAATATTTTTAAGACGCGGGTTGATAGGTTTTTGATAGGCAAGGGGATTAAGGGTTATGAGGAGAGGGCGGGAATGTGGAACTGAGCCATGACAGATCAGCCATGATCTTATTGAATGGCGGGGCAGGCTCGAGGGGCTAGATGGCCTACTCCTGCTCCTATTTCTTATGTTCTTATGAAATCTTTGTTTAAATTTCTATTCCTTTGATGGCTGTTACATTAATCTGTCTTCGGTGTGAACGCTGAATAGAAGTTTGCTTTTACAAGGGATTAACCACTTGAGGAGATTAAAAAGCTTTCAATGAATTTCACGAATGGGGGTTCTGTCAACATCAAGTTTGTATGAGTAAGAGCCATGTAGGATTGTTCGCGATTTATTTTTTTCAATTCCATGTGGCCCCCTAAGGCCTGATCATGAAAGACAGCACGTAAGTGGCGATAGAGGTGGGGAGAGGGAATTGTGATGGGGAGACTGGGACGGAGGAGGTTCGCTCCCAGGTAGGGGAGGACTGCAGGCAGTATGAGAGGGAGGTTAGACAGGGGGTGGAGAAGGGAAATGCCCAGACTGAGGGGCTGAAGTGTATATATTTTAATGCAAGGAGTGTAGTGAATAAGGTAGATGAGCTTAGGGCGTGGATTGCTGCTTGGGATTGTGATGTGGTGGCCATTACGGAGACTTGGATGTTTCAGGGACAGGACTGGGTACTTCAGGTGCCAGGATTCAGATGCTTCAGGAAGGACAGGGAGGATGGCAGAAGGGGTGGTGGAGCGGCACTGTTGATCAGGGACAGTGTCATGGCTGCAGAGAAAGAGGATGCCGTGGAGGGACTATCTACAGAGTCTCTGTGGGTGGAAGTTACGAAAAGGAAAGGGTTGAAAACTTTGCTGGGTGTATTCTATAGGCCGCCCAATAGTGACAGGGAAGTTGAAGTGCAGATAGGGAAACAGATTCTGGAGAGATGTATTAATGATGTGGGTATGCCGGCGTTGGACTGGCGTAAACACAGTAAAAAGTCTGACAAATAGGTTGGACTAAAACCTGGTGTTGTCAGACTTTTTACTGAGATGTATTAATAACAGAGTTGTCGTGATGGGAGACTTCAATTTCCCAAACATCGACTGGAATATCCCTAGGGTAAGGGGTTTGGATGGGGAGGAGTTTGTTAGGTGTGTTCAGGAGGGTTTCCTGATGCAGTATGTGGATAAGCCTATGAGGGGAGAGGCTGTACTTGACCTGGTACTGGCGAATGAACCAGGGCAGGTGATGGATCTCTCAGTAGGAGAGCATCTTGGGAATGGTGACCATAATTCTATCTCCTTCACAATTGCACTGGAACGAGATAGGATCAGGCAGGCTAGGAAGGTGTTTGTCTGGAGTAAGGGGAGATACGAAGAAGTCAGGAAGTTACTTGGACAAATAAACTGGAAGGAGGCGTTCTTAGGGAAAAGTACCGAAGGAAGGTGGCGGATATTCAAGGAATGTTTGTCTGGAGCTCTGCATGACAACGTTCCGATGAGACAAGGGGGTTTTGGTAGGTCGCGGGAACCGTGGTGCACGAAGGCTGTGTTGAACCTAGTCAGGAGGAAAAGGAAGGTGTACAAAAGGTTCAGGGAGCTAGGAGAGGTTAAGGATCTTGAGGCGTATAAGGACTGTAGAAAGGAGCTTAAAAGGGAAATTAGGAGAGCCAGAAGGGGTCATGAGAAGACCTTGGCGGGTAAGATTAAGGAGAATCCCAAGGCCTTCTATAAATATGTGAAAGGTAAAAGGATGAGAAGAGAAGGGATAGGACCTATAAAAGGTGAAGGGGGAAAGGTCTGTGTGGAACCAGAAGAAATGGCAGAGGTGCTTAATGAGTACTTTGCCTCAGTATTCACAGTGGAAGCTGATCTGGGAGACTTTGCTATGGATTTGCAGCAGATGGAAAAGATTGAGTATGTGGATATTAAGGAGGAGGAGGTGTTAGAACTTTTGAATTCTATCAAGATAGATAAGTCGCCGGGACCAGATGGGATGTACCCCAGGATACTGTGGGAGGCGAGGGAAGTGATTGCAGAGCCCCTGGCGATGATCTTTGCGTCGTCAATGGAGACGGGAGAGGTTCCGGAAGATTGGAGGATTGCGGATGTAGTTCCTATTTTCAAGAAAGGGAACAGAGATAGCCCGGGAAATTACCGACCGGTGAGTCTGACCTCAGTGGTTGGTAAGCTGATGGAGAGGCTTCTGAGGGACAAGATTTACGAGCATTTGGAGAGGTTTGACATGATCAGGAATAGTCAGCATGGATTTGTCAAGGGCAGGTCGTGCCTTACAAGCCTAGTTGAGTTCTTCGATAACGTGACTGAACACATTGACGAAGGAAGTGCCGTGGACGTGGTGTACATGGACTTCAGCAAGGCGTTTGATAAGGTCCCCCGTGCAAGACTTCTTGAGAAGGTGAGAGGGCATGGGATCCAAGGGCCTTTGGCCTTGTGGATCCAGAACTGGCTTGCCTGCAGAAGGCAGAGAGTGGCTGTGGATGAGTCTTTTTCTGAATGGAGGTCAGTCACCAGTGGAGTGCCCCAGGGATCTGTTCTGGGACCCTTGCTGTTTGTCATTTTCATAAATGACCTGGATGAGGAAGTGGAGGGATGGGTAAGTAAGTTCGCTGATGACACTAAGGTCGGTGGTGTTGTGGATGGTCTGGAAGGATGTCAAAAGTTGCAGCAGGACATAAATAGGATGCAGGACTGGGCGGAGAAGTGGCAGATGGACTTCAACGCGGATAAATGCGTAGTCGTCCATTTTGGCAGAACCAACGGGATGAACGAGTACAGTATCAAGGGCAGGAGTCTTAGTAGTGTTGAAGAGCAGAAGGATCTTGGGGTCCGGGTCCACAGGACTCTTAAATTGGCCTCGCAGGTGGAGGAGGTGGTCAAGAAGGCGTATGGTGTACTGGCCTTCATTAATTGAGGGATTGAGTTTAGGAGTCGGGAGGTAATGCTGCAACTTTATAAGACCCTTGTCAGGCCTCATTTGGAGTACTGTGCGCAGTTCTGGTCGCCTCACTATAGGAAAGACGTAGAAGCTATTGAAAGGGTACAGAGGAGATTTACAAGGATGTTGCCTGGACTGGGAGGCATGCCTTATGAAGTTAGGTTGAGGGAGCTGGGACTCTTTTCCCTGGAGAGACGAAGGTTGAGAGGCGACCTGATAGAGGTTTATAAAATGTTGAGAGGAATAGATAGGGTGGATTCTCAGAGGCTATTTCCCCGGGTTGAAATGGTCGCTACGAGAGGACACAGATTTAAGGTGCGGGGAGGAAAGTACAGAAGTGATGTTAGGGGTAAGTTTTTCACTCAGAGGGTGGTGAGTGAATGGAATCGGCTGCCGTCAGTGGTGGTGGAGGCGAACTCGCTGGGGTCTTTTAAAAGACTTCTGGATGAGTATATGGGGTTTAATGGGATTGGGGGTTATAGATAGGTCTATAGATTGGTAGGTGTTGATGTGATCGGCGCAACCCGTGGGCCGAAGGGCCTGTTTGTGCTGTAGTGTTCTATGTTCTATGATTCTATGATTCTATATAGAGGTAGCGAGGAGACACGAGAATGTGTGGAAGCATGCGTTGACTCTGGGTTGGCATGGAGAGTAGAAGGAGCCACAGGGGTTGGATGGGTGGAGGTGATGGTTGAGGGCCAGTGGGCCTCACAGCTTCTGAAACAACTAGGACGAGGTCCCAGAAAAATGAGCCTGGCCTTCGAACTAGCCCATCTTCAGCACCTTGCCATGTCTGCCTTTGTTCTGTTTCCAGGGTCGGTGGGCTCAATTCTATTCTGCTCACGTCCCACTGGGTGAGAGTCACATTTTGGGGCGCTATTTACTGATGTGGGTCTTGTGAGTCAGGGAATTTCCTGATCTGAGCTACCTGTACCAGTAGCAAACATCCCGACTATCGGCTGGAACTTGGGTCAACAATTCTGTCTCAGAAGTGAGGACGCTGTCATTGGTTAACACTTGGTGTTTTTGAACATCCATCATTACTGCCCAGAAATACAACCTACAGGATTATCACACTTTGCCTTAGACTCTCCTGAACTTGTTCTTAAATTCGACATTCAACAATTTGAAGCTTGAATCATTTGCTTTGCCATCAAAATTTAACTGAAAGTAGTGTCCTAGATTCATCTCTCTTGCAAACTGTTTACTATATCAGCCAAGATCCAGGACTCAAACCACTTGGCTCCTTCAAGGAATTAAACTTTTTTTTTGTCTGAATGGCGTGTGATACTTTTTATTGGAGCCTGATACTTGAGACAATAACAAATCAAATCAAATCAAATCAAAGTGCTGCTGGATTTGGGCTCTTCCTGTTCTTGCTGGAGGACCATTGGGCAGATGTTGAACAGAAGGGCTAGTCACACACAAAAATGGGTTTCAGCTAAACAGGGTCAGCGGTAAAGGGATACTGGGCATAACCTGCCTTCATGTGGTATTAGCTGCACCCACTGGTGTAAGAGAATGCTAGTGATTTTGTTGCTATCAGCAGGTTGCATTATAATGTGTTTTACGTGAGTGTGTTTAAGTCTGTCTATTTGAGTGTTAGAATCATAGAAACCCTCCAGTGCCATTCAACCCATTGAATCTGCACCGACCACCATCCCACCTAGGCCCTATTCCTGTCACCCCACATGTTTACCCCACTGAACCCTCTAACCTGCACATCCTGGGACACTAAAGGCAATTTAGCATGACCAGTGAACCTAACCCACACATCTTTGGACTTTGTTAAAGAGTGTGGGTGAGTGTGTGTGGACACATCTGAGTGTGCGTGTATTGTGCGCACATGTGGGTGTGTGCATGCATGTGTGTGTGTGTGCACGTGTGCATGCGCATATGTGTGTTTGTGTGTATGTTTGCATGCATGTGTGTGGGCATGTGCACGTGTGTGTGTGTGTGTGTGTGTGTGTGTGCCTGTGTGAGTGCATAACTAAGTGTGTTTTTGAGCAAGTGTATGAATCAGAGCAAGTGTATGTGAGTGGTTATGTTTAAATGTTTTTGAGTGGTTAAGTGTGTGGCTGAATGCGTGAAGATGCATGTATCCATGAATAGTTGGGCATGTGGATGCATGTGTGAATGGAAATGTGTGCTTTTTAATAATTGTGTGGGTGGGCGTATATGCTTAAGTATGTGTGTGTGAGGTTGAATATGTGGGAAACATGTTTGCCTGAGTGAATGTGCATGTTTAGGTCTGTGCATGTTTTTGAGTATCTGGATGGAATTTTACTCATCCCACCCACCACGGGAATTAGAACAGGCGGTACACTGACCATGTAAAGGTCCATTGCCCTTGGGCGGAATTTTCCGATCTTGGAGTGAGCGCAGCCGGATAATCCCGCCTTCTGTGTGTGAGCAATTGCTACGTGTGAGAATGTGTGGATCAATGATCACCTCTGGCTCTGTCAAAGAGTGAGCAGATGCATTCTCTCCTGCTGTGCAGGGTGGAATTTGCAACAAGATGATAAAATTTACTCAAGTAGAAGGGTTTAATGCAGGGTGAACAGTTTGGATATAACTAGATGGAGAAGTCAAGCTGTGGTGCAAAGCACAAAATCAGAAAATGGGATTGACTTAAATGGGATTTACAGAGAGAAGTCAATAGATTGGTACACATAAAATGAACAAACGTTATTACTGATCAAGTCCAAGTCTGGTGAAGAAAGGAGCAAATAGTCAGGTTGAAATAGGGATGAGTGTGCATTGAAAGAGAAGCTTAAATGGTCTCATCCTAATGCAATGAGGATTAGAGGTAGACTGTTGGAATTAGTGATGTTGACAGCCAATGAATGTATTGACATTATGACTCACAGAAACACATGCTTGTAAGTAGAAGAGGGACAAGAAAGGAAGATAAAAGGAGGTTTGCAAATACGAACTTCTTAAGAAGAGTAACATACCAATTGAAGGAATAAATACAACTGCAAAATTAGGAGATCAGAAACGGTGAGTGTGGAAATTTGTAATGTGGTAAAATAAACTATGGGGATTGGCAAAATGCTCAAAGCGAACAAGTTGATGTTTAGCCAAGTGTGAGATGTTGCAGAGAACGATATAATCTTATAATCATGGCAGAATGCAATGCTCCAGAGACAAGGAAGATAGAACAGGGTGAATGATCAAGTAAATTCAGAATGCAACTATTCCTTTCACAACAGACAACTGCAAAAACCCCAACTGCTTTCCCTTGAGGGAAGGAACCCAATCCAATCTGCTTACTATGTGACTCCAGTACTATGCCAATATGGTGGACTCATAACTACCATTTGAAATGGTTACACGCCACTCACTTCAGGGCTACCAGGCATGGACAATGTGTGCTAACCTTGTCAGCAAACCCCACTTCCTGAGATGCAAAGTTCTTCTTTGAAATTAATTCATGGGATGTGGGCGTTGCTGGCCAGGCCAGCATTTATTGCCCGTTTCCCAATTGCCCTCAAACAGAGTGTCTCGTTCAACCATTTCAGAGGGCATTTAAGAGTCAATCGCATTGCTGGTGTTCTGGGGTTACATGTTGGCCAGACCTGGTAAGGATGGCAGATTTCCTTCCCTAAATGGGTTTTTAGAACAATTGGTGATAGTTTCACAGAATCCCTACAGTGCAGAATCAAGCCAATTGTGCACAGACTCTCCAACAGATCTTCTTACCCAGACGCAGCCTTCCCCACCCTCTAATTCTGTAATACCCCGCAATTACCATGTCTAATCCACCCAGCCTACGTACACATAGAACGTAGATAGAACATAGAACAGTACAGCACAATACACGCCTTTCAGTCCTCCATGTTGTGTCGAGTTTGTCCAAACCAAGATCAAGCTATCCCACTCTCTATCATTCTGGTGTGCTCCATGTGCCTATCCAATAACCACTTGAAAGTTCCTAAAGTGTCCGACTCCACTATCACAGCAGGCAGTGCATTCCACACCCCAACCACTCCCTGAGTGAAGAATTTACCTCGTACATCCCTCCTATATCTTCCACCATGAATGTTAAATTTATGCCCCCTAGTAACAGCTACATCCACCCGAGGAAATAGTCTCTGCACGCCCACTCTATCTATCCCTCTCATCATCTTATAAATCTCTATTAAGTTGCCTCTCATCCTCCTCCACTCTAAACAGAAAAGCCCCAGCTCCCTCAACCTTTCCTCATAAGACCTACCCTCCAAACCAGGTAGCATCCTGGTAAATCTCCTCTGCACTCTCTCCAATGCTTCCACATCCTTCTTATAGTGAGGTGACCAGAACTGAACACAATATTCCAATGTAGTCTCACCAAGGTCCGGTACAGTTGCAGCATAACCCCACGGCTCTTAAACTCAAACCCCCTGTCAATAAATGCTAACACACTATAAGCTTTCTTCACGGCTCTATCCACTTGAGGGGCAACCTTCAGAGATCTGTGGATATGAAGCCCAAGATCTCTCTGTTCCTCCACATTTCTCAGAACCCTGCTGTTGACCCTGCAATCTGCATTCAAATTTGTCCTACTAAAATGAATCACCTCACACTTATCGGGGTTAAATTCCATCTGACACTTTTCAGCCCAGCTCTGCATCCTATCAATGTCTCTTTGCAGCCTACAACAGCCCTCCACCTCATCCACTACTCCACCAATCTTGGTGTCATCAGCAATCAGCAAATTTACTAACCCACCCTTCAGCCCCCTCCTCCAAGTCATTGATAAAAATCACAAATAGCAGAGGACCCAGCACTGATCCTTGTGGTGCACCAGTGGTAACTGGGCTCCAGTCTGAAAATTTTCCATCCACCGCCACTCTCTGTCTTCTATGAGCTATGATGTGGAGACGCCTGCGCTGGACTGGGGTAAACACTATAAGAAGTCTCACAACACCAGATTAAAGTCCAAAAGGTTTATTTGGTAGCAAACAGCTACCAAATACTAGTGGTGTTTGCTACCAAATAAACCTGTTGGACTTTAACCTGGTGTTGTGAGACTTCTTTCTACGAGATAGCCAGTTACTTATCCAATCGGCCAAATTTCCAACTTCCACACCTCCTTACTTTTTTCATGAGCCTACCATGAGGAACCATATCAAACGCCTTACTAAAATCCAGGTATACAACATCAACTGCTCTACCTTCATCTACACACTTAGTTACCTCCTCAAAAAATTCAATCAAATTTGTGAGGCAAGACTTACCTCTAACAAATCCATGCTGACTATCCCAGATTAAGCTGCATCTTTCCAAATGCTCATAAATCCTGTCCCTCAGGACCTTTTCCATTAACTTACCAACCACTGAAGTAAGACTAACTGGCCTATAATTACCATGGTCATTCCTATTTACTTTCTTGAAGGGAGGAACAACATTCACCACTCTCCAGTCCTCTGGCACTATCCCCGTGGACAGTGAGGAACCAAAGATCAAAGCCAAAGGCTCTGCAATCTCACGCCTTGCCTCCCAAAAAATCCTAGGATATATCCCATCTGGCCCAGGGGACTTATTGACCCTCGGGTTTTTCAATATTGCTAATACACGTTCCTTCAGGAAATCTACCTCCTTCAGCCTATCAGCCTGCATCACACTTTCATCCTCAAAAACATGGCCCCTTTTCTTGGTGAACACTGAAGAAAGGTATTCATTCATCGCCTCTCCCATCTCTTCTGACTCCATGCACAAGTTCCCACGACTATCCTTGACTGGCCCTAACCTCATCCTGGTCATTCTTTTATTTCTTACATCTTTTCTTTATCCGACCCACCAAGGACTTCTCATGCCACCTCCTAGCTCTCCTAAGCCCTTTTTTTAGCTCATTCCTTGCTACCTTGTAACCCTCAAGTGACCCAGCCGAACCTTGTCTTCACACCCTTACGTATGCTTCCTTTTTTTCTCTTTACAAGACATTCAACCTCTTTTGTGAACCATGGTTCCCTCACTTGGCCATTTCCTTCCTGCCTGACAGGCACATGCAGTATTTGTTCCTTGAACAAACTCCACTTTTCATTTGTGCCAGTTTCTGTTCCCATTTTATGCTCCCTAATTCTTGCCTAATCGCATCATAATTACCCCTCCCCCAATTATTAACCTTGCCCTGTCGAATGGCCCTATCCCTCTCCATTGCAATAATGAAAGACACCGAATTGTGGTCACTATCTCCAAAGTGCTGTCCCACAAACAAATCTAACGCTTGGCCAGGTTCATTCAGAACTAGAGGGCACAGCCTCAAAATAAGGGGGGGGGGGTGCAGTTTAGAACAGAGTTGAGGAGGAACTTCTTCACTCAAAAGGTGGTGAGTCTCTGGAATTCTCTGCCCATTGAAGTGGTGGAGGCTACCTCGTTGAATATATTTAAGTCATGGGTAGATAGATTTCTGATAGACAAGGGAATTAAGGGTTATGGGGAGAAAGCGGGAAAGTGGAACTGATCCTCTTCAGATCAGCCATGATCTTATTGAATGGCGGGGCAGGCTCGAAGGGCTAGATGGCCTACTCCTGCTCCTATTTCTTATGTTCTTATTATCCAGTATCAACTCCGGTGTGACCCCACCTCTTGCTGGCCTATCCACATGTGTGTCAGGAAACTGTCCTGCACACACTGTACAAAAACTACCCCATTTTTGGACTGTGGAAGGAAACAAGAGGGAGGAAACCCATGCAAACATGAAGAGAATGTGCAAACTCCACACAGACAGTCATCCAAAGCCAAAAGCAAACACCGATCCCTGGGGCTATGAGGCAGAATGCTAATCACTGCGCCACCGTATCGTTAGAATATTCCAGATTTTTTTAAATTGAATTCAAATTTCACCATCTGCCATGGTACTAGTTGAGTGACAATGCCACTACATCGCTGCCTCACCTTAGTGCTGCACCAGCTTTCGAGAGTGGACGGATATTGGATTAAGCAGATCTGTGATAGTGTTTGTTTTCTATGGTGAGGCAATGGGTATAGAATGAGCCATTGGTCATACAGAAAGAATGAGATGGAGATGCCGGCATTGGACTGGGGCGGGCATAGGTTACTGAACAGAAAGAAGGTAGAAATGCCCCTTGACATGTCCTTTCTGCAGATAAAGACAGTTGCTGACGAATGTTTGAAAATAAGGAACTATGGCTTGTATCTGAGGAGATCGTGAGAAGCAAGATTGAACTCCTTGGGTAAGCCCAGCGATAGAAATGGATCCATCACAGACGATAGGTCTGAACTCAACCGAACAAAAAAGCCTATTAAGCCAGGCATTAATTGTTAATGCAGTTACAGAAGAAAAGCCTGTTTTCATACCACATTTTTCATCCCTTTCACAAGTGTCTGAAAGCACTTCTCAGCTGATGAATTGCTTTCCAAGTGGAGCAATCACTGTCACACAGGTCAGTAGCGAAGAGAATGGCCACTTACTCTTGAGAACTGAATCAGGATTTGGACACCAGCAGAGCTCTCTATTGTTCTTCATGTACAACCATCGGCGGGGGTAATTTACCAAGGGTCAAAACTTTTATCTGACTCTGTGCTGCAGCATTGGCAGAGCTCCTTAACTGAGTTAGCTGCACTTCCCACTTGTGGATCAGTCTAAAACTAGGAGCCATATATATATATATATATATATATCAGTGAATCTTTAATACATCAAACAAGGAACATTGGAGGAACCGTTTCATCCAGGGAATGAGGAGATGGAACTCACCACTGCGTGGAATAGTTGCGGGGAGGAATAGAGATACATTTGAGAGGAAGCTGGATAAGTGCTTCTGGGACAAAGGAGTGGAAGGGTATGCTGATAGAGTTAGAATTAAGTGAACGTGTTGCAAGTTTTGAGTAGCATCAAGATAGATAAATCGATAAACAAATAGATAGATAAATAATAATAAATAAAAATCAATAGATAAATAGATAAAAATAATAAAACTTGTTGGCCGAAGGGCCTGTTTGTGCTCTAGTTTTTCTATGTTCTATGTAGACAGAGTAGATTGGAAGGAAGCCATTTGGACAATTCATATCATCACAGACTATTTCTGTGCTTTAGATGTGATGTGGCTTTTTGAAGATCAGCAGAATCCATTAGGGATAGTTGGCTAAAAGTGGCCGCTCACATTGTTTCCCTGTGAAAGTTATGGCAGATTAGAAGATCCACGTGCAAATTCTCTCCTGGGAACTTTTAACACCAAATTAAACCAAACAAGAATGCATTTTGTTTTTAAACAGAAAATGCTGGAGAAACTCAGCAGCCCTGACAGCACCTGTAGAGAGATAATAGAGCCAACATTTCGCGTCCATATGATTCTTCTTCAGTCTAAAGATGTGCAGGTGAAGTGGATTGGCCATGCCAAATGGTCAGGGGATTAGCAGGGTAAATACGTGGGGTTACGGGGATAGGGACTGGGTGGGATTGTCGTCAGCGCAGACTCGATAGGCCAAATGGCCTCCTTCTGCACCGTAGGGATTCTGTGATTCTACTCTGTGATTCGAGAGCACTTTTTTAATGCTTGTTCATGGGATGGGAGTGTCGCTGGAAAGGTCAGCATTTCTTGCCTGTCCTTCATTGCCCTGCAGGAGGTTACGATGCGTCACAACTGGAATCGCTGCTGTCCGTGTGCTGTTAAGTATGCCCACAGTGCTGTTTAGAAAAGAATTCAGCATTTTGATCCAACAACAGTGAAGGAACAATGATATAATTCCATATCTGGATGGAATGCGGCTAAGGAGGGGAATTTGCAGGTGGTTGTGTTCCCCATTTGTCTGCCACTCTTGTCCTTCAAGGAAGTAGAGTTCATGGATGTGGAAGGTGCTGCTGAATGACATGGAGTGTGCAGCTCTTGTGTATTTTGACACACACTGTTTACTTCATTTGTTAATGTTACAAATTGGTTTACATTAACGCTCCAATGAAGCTACTGTGAAAATCCCCTGGTCGCCACACTCCGATGCCTGTTCGGGTACACTGAGGGAGAATTTAGTATGGCCAATCCACCTAACCAGCACGTCTTTGGACCGTGGGAGGAAACCGGAGCACCTGGAGGAAACCCACGCAGACATGGAGAGAATGTGCAGGCTCCGCAAAGACAGTGACCCAAGCCGGGAATCAACCTGGGTCCCTGACGCTGTGGGGCAGCAGCGTTAACCATTGTACCACTGTGATACAGCCTAGGTAGCCGGATGAATGTGGTGTTGACTCTGCATAGGCCACTGTTGATTCCAGAGTACAAATCTTTAGCACAGCCATCAAGATACTGTCAGAGCCCATAACTTCATTGTACCAGCCATTTTCTGACAGCACGTGGAGTGAACCAAACTTGCTGAAAACTGGCACCTATGATGTTGGTAGTGGTGCAGTGGGAAACTTTAATCTGTAAGAGATCTCAGGAAATGTGTTGGCCACATTATTCTAAATCCGCTATTATGTTGGTTTCTGATATATTAATGACCTTTAGTCAGCAAATGTCAGTAAAACTATGCATTTTAAGTGAAAGATATGAGTGCCAGTGAGCATTTTATTTCAAACCAAGTGGTGGGGTGAAACATTAGTCTTTCGCGCGGCTAGAATTTCATTTTACAATAGTTTAATTATTTAATTCAAGCCTATTAAAAACACGAATTACAAAAATTTTACCTGCTGCTGGATAGGGGATTGTATGCAGAGAAATCACTGCTTTCTTTGATTTATATGAATAACCCGCAGCTGGGTGTACAGGGTGAAGATGATGCATGTCTTGGATGTATTGTGAGCTGTGTGCAGGACAGTGATGGACTTCAAAAGGCTGGTGGAATAGGCAGATACGCGGCAGGTGAAATTCAACGTCAAGAAGTGTGAAGTTGGTTAGAAGAGTGAGGACAGGTGACGTAAACTAAAGGGTACAATTCCAAACGAAATGCAGGAGCAGAGAGGCCTGAGTGTAGATGTGCATGAATCATTGAAGTTGGCAGAGCAGACTGAGAAAGCTGGGTTAAACCAGGGTGGCACCAATGGTTGGCACTGCTGCTTCACAGTGCCAGAGACCCGTGTTCCATTCCTGGTTTGGGTCATTGCCTGTGTGGAGTTTGCACGTTCTCCCCGTGTTTGTGTGGGTTTCCTCCGGGCGCTCCAGTTTCCTCCCACACTCCAAAGAGCTGTGTATGTTTATTGATGTCTTTTTTTTTTACATCCACAGGTGATTCGGTCCACCTTGTTGGCCAACAAGGGGCATACACGCGGTGGGTAGTGCGAGGGCTGCTCTTGGATGTTGCTTCGAGAGTTGCCTAGTGCTTCACATCGTTAGTGTACTCTTAAATTGGATCAACTGATGGGCAACATGACAGCTCAGTGACTATCACTGTTGGCTGTGCAGATACATGGACCTGGGTTGGATCTCTGACTTAGGTCGGTGTCTGTGGGAGTTTGCACATTCTCCCCGTGCTTGCGTGGGTATTCTTCGGGTGCTCTGGTTTCCTCCCACACCCCAAAAACGTGCTTTTAGGCTGATTGATGTTAACAAATTGTCCCTAAATTAGACCTCCCTTAATCTGGCACACATATAATTCTCTAAATTTGCATACCTTTATTGTGGAGTCCAAGAGGCGTAGATAAAAGTCGTAGGTAGAAGGAGGATTGGAGTGAGACACTCACTGAATGTTAAAAAGGGCGGCGCAGGCTTGTAGGGCCGAAGGGCTTGTTTCCTGTGCTGTGCTGTTCTTTGACGTGCTGGCTAAGATGCATGGCCATGCTAAATTCTCCCTCAGTGTACCCAAACAGGTGCCGGAGTGTGGCGACAAGGGGATTTTCACTTAATTGCAGCGTTCATGTAAATTTACTTTGCGACACCAATAAATAAATTATAAGCTTAATAAATTATACAAAATGTTATACAAAGGGGCACAAATAAAAAAACAAGTAAATGGTCAACCTTCATAAAACACTGGCCATTTGGCCCTTTGAGCCTGCTGCATTGTCCAAGAGGATCATGGCTTATCTGGTTGCGGTCTCCGTTACACTTTCCTGTTTGCCTGCACACCCGCACTGCAAATAGTATTTGACTCTGCTGCCTAACTAAAGGAAGAGGGGGTATTCATGTTTTTTTTACTTGTCACTGTGGCCTTCCACATGTGTCTTCGTCATTGAGATTGAAGGCTTAGCTTTAGTTCAAGAATCTTTGTGCAAAAGGGGTTAAAATGTGAGAGACAGGTTGAATAGACTTGGTTGGTATTCCCTTGAGGGTTGGAGATGAAGAGAGGATCTAATTGCAGTATTGGAGAGGATTGAAGCAGGGCAGAGAGAAACTGGTTCCCTGGTCGGAGGAGATCGAGGGGGCATCATCTCTCAATTAGAATTACCCCATTCAGAGGTGAGGGAACACTTCTTCATGAAAAATAGTTGAATTTGGGAGCTTACTTCTCTATAAGGCTGTGGATTAGGCACACTTTTGTTGAGCAATGTTAAAAAAAAGAGTCGCAGAGGCAAGGCAGGTGGATGAGATTAAGACACAGATTATCTAATTGAATGGTGAAAAGGGGGCTATGTTCCGATGAATTATCATATGTTACGGACTCTGCAGGTCGAGACCCTTCTCATTCCTGCATCCCTGTTTTATGCGTCATGCACAATGCCGATTTCATACTTTATGTATGAAACAGCATTATGTTCCCTGCATTTGTGTCTCCAGATGTGAGGAGAGTCTATTTCCCTCAAGGGTTAAGGCCATGGGTAACAAACTCCAGCTTTGAAGACATTTTATTCTGCACCCGCTAGGTTGTGAACTTGCTTCAGGCTTTTCTTTTGTAATTCAAAAGCTGAATGAGAAAAGAAATGACTTCATTAAGATTCCAAACATTACAAGGAACAACAGTTCAGACGTGATTAACAAAACTCCCTCTTCAGCCGATGGGCAGGAATTGGCTACCCTTCAACTGGTTTGCCAATTTGGTCTATTGTCAGATACTCCCTTGTTAAGGGAGTGTCTCTAAATTGCATAGTCAAACTGATATGAAATATTGACACTTACTGAAATGAATAAATATTGAATGATACCCACATAATGTTACCAGACTAGTAACCCAGAGATCTATGTGCATGATCCAGGGGTTTTTCAAGTTTAAGTTTATTTATTAGTGTCGCAAGTAAGCTGACATTAACACTGCAATGAATTTACTGTGAAAACCTCCTAGTCGTCACACTCCGGTACACCGAGGGCGAACTTAGCATGGCCAATGCACCTAACCAGCATGTCTTTTGGACTGTGGGAGACAACCGGAGCACCCGGAGGAAACCCACGCAGATACAGGGATAACATGCAGACTCTGCACCTACAATGACCCAAGCCGGAAATCGAACCCAGGTCTCTGACGCTGTGAGGCAGCATTTGGTTACCTGACTGTAGTGTATTGAAAATGGCAATGGACATTTTATCCAATTGAGGTACACACACACACACACACACACACACACGCACACACACACACACACACGCACACACACACTCGTGCTAGAAGAGGAAGTCTGCTGAGAATCGATGATAAAAGCAATCCATATATAACAGCTCGTGTTGTTCCAATTCTAAATGTCTCCAACTGTAAGCATTTCTGTCCCAAGAAATTTACACTGCCATTTGTGGGCAAATGGCCTCTCTGATTCCCATCTGCCTCCAGGAAAATGATCTGGGAGTGGAATCCTGCCAGAGAACTTTTCATTCTCACACCTTCCCACCTCTGCACTCTGCCCCATCGCGGGGAAGAGAGGAGAGGTGAAAATCCCAACCTATAATTCCAGCTCAGGGACAAAAGTGTGCTACCACAAAGCTACAGCCGAATTAATTCAATCCTAGTTATTGGATTGTAACATTTGTTAGGAAAAGGCTTTCCAACCAGAACAATAAAATCACAAGCACAAACTGAGTAGAAGGTAATAATATATAACAATATAAATAAAGAATTAAGCACACACGATGGGGACATTACACTGTGTTGCTGCCTCTCAGTAGCTGCAAAAGTTAATGCAGTACATTAAGTTCAGACAGCACAATAATATAGAATCATCATAGCCACTATTAAGAATGAGGGGAATAAACTACAGCAGATGGGTGAAATCAGACAATGTTTTGTACTGTGATTAATCAGTTGGATCAACGGAGTAGACATTCATCTGAATCTGATTAAAGCCCAGTCGTCCAAATGAGCACACATCTATTTTGCCATTGGCTAGTTAATTGGCCGACCAGGGATGCTGACCTTGTCTTAGCTGGCATAGGTGTGATTCATTCCTAATGGAGGTGTGAATCCACATGTTAAGAATGGACAAAAGGTCACAGCACAGTCTATACAGAGAGGTGTGCATCTCCAGAGGGTCTGAAACCCTTTCTCCTCCAGTCTGAATGGTGAATGGTGTTAGGTTGTTTGACCAAGTGAAGTATTAGATCCAATCTGAGTTCTGTTCTGGCCTGTCCTAAACAGGAAAGGAAGGCTCGAATCTATAAAGCAACTTCCGCAGCTTTAGACCAAAGTGCTTTTCAGTCAAGGATGAACTTTTGAAGGGCAGTTCCTTTTGTAATGTAGGCAACATAGCAACCAATTTGTACACAGCAACCTCCCACAGAGAATCGTAGAAGCATGGAATCCTACAGTGTAGAAAGAGGCTGTTTGACCCATCAAGCTTGCATTGACAACAATCCCACCCAGGCCCTTTCCCCATAACCACATGTATTTACCCTACTAATTCCCCTTGACTCTAAGGGGCAATTTAACATGTCCAATCCATCTAGCCCGCACATCTTTGGACTGTGGGAGGAAACCAGAGCACCCAGAGGAAACTCAGACAGACATGGGGAGAATGTGCAAACTCCACACAGACAGTCACCCAAGACTGGAATTGAACCAGGGTCCCAAGCGCTGTGAGGCAACTGTGTGAACCACTGTGCCACTGCGTGACCCATCACGTGATATTGACAACACGATCAGTTTTTAGTGAAGTTAATTAAGGCATTAATTGGCCAGGACACGAGGAACATCTCCCCTGCTCCACAATAGTGCCAAGGGATTGTTTTTCTCCACCCAAGAGACTGATGAGGGCTTGGCTTGATATTTCATCCAGAAGGTAGCATCTCTGGCAGTGCAGCACTCTCTCATCACTGGAGTACCAGTCTAAATTTTGTGCTCAAGTTTCTGGAGTTGGGTTTGACCTCATAATCTTATGACATAATCAACTACTAATTGTATCAGCTGCATGTGGCAAAGGACGTTTAAGGGGCTTTTAGATAAGCACACGAGTATGCAAGAATGGGAGGGATATGAACCAAGGGCAGGCAGAAGGAATTAGCTTAATTTGGTGTCATGTTCAACATTAGATCATGGGCCAAAGAGCCTGTTCGTGTTGGTGTTCTATGTTCTATTCCTGCACACAGGACATGAACTTATTAGTGTCACAAATAGGCTTACATTAACACTGCAACAAAGTTACTGTGAAAATCCCCTAGTTGCTACACTCAGGCACCTGTTTGGGTACACTGAGGGAGAATTTAGCATGGCCAATGCACCTAACCAGCATGTCTTTCAGACTGTGGGACGAAGCTGGAGCACCCGGAAGAGTCCCACGCAGACACGGGGAGAACGTACGGACTCCAATCAGACAGCAACCCAAGCCAAAAATCGAACCCATGTCCTCGGTGCTGTGACGTTGCAGTGCCAACCACATGTGCACCTATAAATACATTCATACATAATATGTAAACACATATACACATGCTTGCATATTACATACATTCTATCCAATATATATGTATATCTATATAATATGTATATATATATTCACATGAGTGCAAAACAAACTCCATCTGGCTGCGAGTATTAAAAAGCAGGAACTCTGCCTGATTTATTAGCCTGGAGACAATTTCGGAAATCAATGCTTCTCGTGCGCCAATTTGCAGCAAGCGTGTTCTTTTTAATGTGTTTTTGTTTTTCACTTTGCTTTCAAAATTATTCTTTATTATCTAATGAATCATTTGGAAAATTGTGCGGGAGATTGTTGGTGTTTTTCTCTGGGTGATTGTTGCTGCAGCTGTCATTTGGAATATTTTCTGCTCATTCAGCTGGTTGAATGGAAATATTTCCAACATTATTTTAAACTTAATCGTCACGAGAAAACTACACGTTTAGAGAATTCGGAGATATTTAACAGGGAGGCCTTTTGGTCCCTTGTGTTTGTGCCGATGCTACCCAACTCCAACCGATTCTTATAACCTGTCCCAGCCACATTACATCTTCCTTCAAACATAACCAACTGTGTCCCTTTAAGGACAACACAGCAGAGTTTGGGTTACCTGGCGTGGGTGTTCAATCAGGACTCAGAGATGGGGATCAACACAAGGTTCTCCTCGGCAGAAGTATATTAGAACAAGCTGCAGTGTGAAGATCATGAGCACTGCTGCCTCATAGCGCCAGGGACCCGGGTTCGATTCCCAGCGGCACGGTGACACAGTGGGTTAGCGCTGCTGTCTCGCAGCGCCAGGGACCCGATTTGATTCCAACCTTGAGTGACTATTTGTGTGGAGTTTGCACACTCTCCCCGTGTCTGCATGGGTTTCTTCCAGGTGCTCCAGTTTCTTCCCACATTCCAAAAATGTGCAGCTTAGGCAGATTAGCCATACTAAATTGCCCCTTAGTGTCCAAAGATGTGTAGGTTATGGGGATTAGTGGGATAAATATGTGTGTTTATGGGGGTAGGGCCTGAGTGGGATGATCTGACAGAAAGTTGGTGCAGATGGCCTCCTTCTGTATTGTATGTATTTTCTGATTATAAGATTCTAAATCTCTATTTGGTTCTTAATGATGTCTCTGAAAGTGCATCACCATACCAACTTTCCTTAAAGCCATGGCTCAGTGATTAGCACTTCTGCCTGAGTCAATGATTGAGATCAAATCTCACTCCAAAAACCAGAGGACAAAGTCTTAAATTGACAATCCAGTGCAATGCTGCTGCATTGTTGGAGGTGCCTATCTCTCGAAGAAGGCAACAAGATGTGCGGGTTAGGTTGATTGGCCATGCTAAAATTTCCCCTTAGTGTCCTGAGATGCGTAGGTTGGAGGGATTAGTGGGTAAATGTGTAGGGATATGGGGAAAGGATTGTGGGCCAGATGGCCTCTTTCTGCATTGTAGGACTTCTATGATTCTAAGATGAGGCTTTGTTTTCCCTCTCAGGTGGACACAAGGGGCAGGATCTTACATCCTCGTTCATCCCAAAACTGTAAAATCCCACCTGAGGTCAATGGACCTTTCCATGGCTTTCCCCTCACCTGGTCCGATTCCCGTGGCGGGCGGGGTGGTAAAATTCCAGCCGAGGTTTCACACGGACTATTTCAATAAAGCACAGAAGAGTTCTCCCTGGTGTGTGGGCTAATATTTATCCTTTAATCAACACCTGAAACAAGCAGATTGTGTTCTGTGCGTCAGATAAATGCAGAGACAACACACCAGTCTGAATAAGAGCTATATTTACCATGCGTCCGGAATGTCTGCTCTCATGCTTACTGCTGGTGTATTTTCTCTCCCTTAGTAACTGTTATATGTTATAGGTTCATAGATGTTTGCAGCGCAGATGGAAACCATTCAGCCCATCGTGTTCACTCTGGTCCACAGAGATTTGACTACACTAATCCCATTTTCCAACGCTTGGCCCATAGTCCTGGAGGTTGTGGCAGTAGGAGTGAATATCTAAATCCTTCTTCAATGTTAGAAGAGTTTCTGAATCAACCATCCTTTCAGGCAGTGAGTTCCAGACTCCTACGACCCTCTGGGTAAAATAGTTTCTCCTCAACTCCCCTTTACTCTGGCCTAAAATCTATGCCCCCTGATCTTGATCTCTCTACTAATGGGAAAGCGGCCTTCCGAACCAACTTCTCTCTGCTCCTCATAATCTTATACATCTCTATCAGTTCCTCTCTCAACCTTCACTGCTCCAATGCAAAGAGCCCCCACTTATCCAATCTTTTCTCACTGCTAAGACCCTTATTGCCCAGGCAACATCCTGGTGAATCTCCCCTGCATCCACTCCACTGCGAACACATCCTTCCTGTAAAGAGGTGACCAGGACATCATACAGTACTCCAGCTGTGGCCTAGTCTGCATCTTATACAGTTCCAGCATGACCTCACTGCTCTTGTATTTTATGCCTTAGCCAATAATTGAAAGAGGTCAGCATGGCAGCCCAATGGTTAGCATTGCTGCCTCACAGCACGTGGAACCTGGGTTTGATTCCAGCCGTGGGCAACTGTCCATATGGAGTTTGCACATTCTCCCCGTGTCTGCATGGGTTTCCTCCAGTTTCTTCCAGCCCAAAGATGTCCAAGTTAGGTGGATTGGCCATGTTAAATTGCCCCTTAGTGTCCAAAGATGCATAGGTTAGGGGATTAGCAAGGCAAATGTGTGGAGTTAAAGGGATAGGGCCTGAGTGGGATAATCTGTTAAAAGTCGTTGCAGATTTGATGGGCCGGATGGCCTCCTTCTATATGTATTCTCTGATGCTATGATTCTAAATCTCTATTTGGTTCCTAATAACATCTCTGAAAGTGCATCACCATACTGACTTTCCTTGAAGCCATAGCTCAGTTGATAGCACTCCTGCCTGACATCAAATCTCACTCCAAAAACCAGAGGACAAAATCTTAAATTGACAAATGAGTGCGCGACTGTTGGGTGCTATATTGTTGGAGGTGCTATCATTTGAATGAGGCATCCTCTCAGGTGGACACAAGGGACGGGATTTTATGGCTTCATCCCAAGACCAGAAAATTCTGCCTGAGGTCAATGGACCTTTCCAAGGTCCGCTCCTAGTCCGGTTCGATTCCTGTGGCAGGCAGGGTGATAAAATCCAAGCCAGGGTTTCTCACGGACCCTCAGTGAAACACAGAAGAATTCTCCCTGATGTGTGGGCCGATATTTATCCTTTAATTAACACCTGAAACAAGCATATTGTGTTCTGTGCCTCAGATAAATGCAGAGACAACACACCAGTCTGAATAAGAGCTATATTTTACAATGCGTCTGGAATGTCTGCTCGCATGCTTACTGCTGGTGTATTTTCTCTTTCTTAGTAACTGTTGTAGGTTATAGATTCATAGACATTTGCAATACAGATGGAAGTCATTCAGTCCATCGTGTACACACTGGTTCACAGAAATTTGACTAATCCCATTTTCCAGCACTTGGCCCTTTTGGAACATCCTTCTCCCGTCACTCTCTGTTTTCTGCCTCTCAGCCAATTTTGGACCCAATGTGGCATTTTATCTTGGATCTCATGGCCCTTATTTTCTTGACCAGTCTGCCATGAGGGGCCTAAGAAAAACCTTGTGAATGTCCACACAGACCACATCAAAAGCAGTACCTCATCAACACTCCCGGTTACCGTCTCAAAAAAACGTGATGAAATTTGTCAAACAGGACCATGCTGACTATTCTTGATTAATCTGTGTTGGTTGTGATTGGCTCAGAAATGGGTTCAGAGACTGGTTTATTGTAAGAACATAATGATTTACAGATGAACAAGTGGGGTTTCAGGTCTTCGTGAGCTGTCTCCAACATGACTTAAAGTTATGTGACTCTCATTACATCATTATGTGGGTGATACTGTTTCTTGAGGCCCACACATTAACCCTTTAAGTTCTGAACCTCCTCACACTATGGTAACCACACCCAGGTTTGACTGATAGCATATAGCAAAACCATGGCCTAGTGTGAGACTATTAATCCAGAAACTCAGCTAATGTTCTGGGGACCCGGGTTCAAATCCCACCATGGCAGGTGATGGAATTTGAATTCTATAAAAGTATCTGGAATTAAGAATCTACTGATGACCACAAAACTTGTCGATTGTCAGGAAAGCCCATCTAATGTTCTTTAGGGAAAGAAATCTGTCATCCTCACCTGGTCTGGCCTACACGTGACTACAGAGCCACTGCAATGTGGGTGACTCTCAAATGCCCTCAAAGGACAACTGGGGATGGACAATAAATGCTGGCTAGCCAGTGACGCCTATGCCCCACAAATGAATAATAAAAAGCACAGTACAGAGGACAGTTAAGAGAGATATATATGATCAAAGATGCACAATAGGTTTTTAAAAATTCATTCTTGAGGTGTGGATGTCACGGGCTAGGCCAGAATTTATTGTCCATCCACGAATGCCCTTGGGAAGGTGGGCTGCCGACTCAAACCACTGCAGTTCATGTGAAGTACAGTGCTGCTCAGGAGGGAATTCCAGCATTTGGGGCCAGCAACGGTGAAGGAACTGGCCAATATATTTCCAAGTCAGGTTGGTGAGTGGTATAGAGGGTGGTGGTATTGTGCCCTTGTCCCTCCAGATGGTGTGGGTTTGGGAAATGTTGACCAATTGAACACTGCATAGCTGATCTGTTTATGTTTGTCCATTGTTTGTGGGGCTTTGCTGTGTTTAGATTGACTGCTGTATTTCCCTGCAATGATTTCAGTTTAGATGCAAGGCTCTTTTGGATAGTTATGTGATTATGAAATGGGCTTTACAAGCCTTTCTATTCCTCCTCTCAGCATTCATTTTTTGATTATGGTTTCTGTGATACATTTTGATGTGTTTTCCGACATTAAAAGGGCAATTGAAATTCAAATTTATTTCTGGCTATCTCTCATAATTTAGAATCAAAACTGCAGCGATGAAGCTAATCCTCAATTTACTAAAATGACTCCTGATTAGCGTAACAGTCAGTTTGAGATTTCTCCCACTCTCCGAGTGTAACTTCTGTGGGAAATCAGTGGAAGCCAGCAAAATGTTGAAGGAGTTGGCCATTGGCGCTGTTTCTCCAGAGTTCCCATTGATGGGGAGAAAACCTTGTGAAACCGCAGCACCCACATGCTAATGCTTCTTAAATGTGTAAGCAGGTCCTTTACAAATCAGTTCATGATTTGTTTCCCCATCATTCAGAGGAAATCCTCCCTCCCTCCCTCCCCACCCACCCTAAGCCAGGCACCGCTGGTCCGTTTGGCTCCTTGAACCTCAGTGCCAATGCTCAGAGGCGCCTCCGAGACAGCCATTCTACACAGAATCCTGAAGGACAACAGATACACGGGAATACCACCACCTACGAGTTCCCCTCCAAGCCACTCACTATCCTGATTTGGAAATATATTGGCCGTTCTTTTGCAGTCAATGCATCAAAATCTTGGAATTCGCAACAGTATAGTGGGCCACCCCCTGCCCCCAGCATGTGGACTGCAGCAATTCAAGAAGGCAGCTCACCACCACTTTCTCGAGGGCAACTAAGGATAGGCAATAAACGCTGGCCAGCCAGCGACACCCACATCCCATTAATGAATAAAAACAATTTTCCTGTGGTAATATATCCACAACATGCCTTTGACAGTCTACAAGTGTGTTCCACATCTCAATAATACTTAGGATTAAGCGACTGTCAGATAAATACCACTCCTCCTTTATTTCCACACAGGATGACTGATTGAGAGGCATTTGCTTAAACATTGAGCCCCATCCATCAGAGTGTCAGCATCTTTGATCTTGAAGAGTGCACTGATTTAATTTATTCTTCCTGATGTGATCGTGGGTTACGTTGAGAATTCAGACATTGGTGCTGACGGCATCTGTTTAGTATCCACAGTCGGAAGGTTGTGGATTCGAACCCTAGCCCTAGCCAGACTTAAGTTCATGATTCAAGTTGACAATTCAATGTTGCAGTGACTAAATACTTTACTGGACACATTGATGGGATTTTAAATGGTGTTCCCATCTTTGTAGTGAGGCCACTTTTAAGATCTTCTGGTGTTATTGAAGTTCTACTTGATCCCAAAATGTGCTTCAACTCCAATCTATTATCAATCCCACCATGATTTCACCAATTTCTGCCCTTGCCTCATCCAAACTGCGTCTGAAACACTCACCCCCCTGTTTGTGTTACCTCCAAATGTGACTTTTCTAATGTTCTCCTGATTGGGGTCCCCCATTAGGTACACTGGCTATGCTAACTTGTCCCTTAGTGTCCCAGGATACATAGGTAAGAGGGTTTAGTGGGGTGTATATGTGAGGTTATGGGGATAGGGTCTTTGTGGGATTGTTGTCAGCACAGACTTGATGGGCTGAATGGCCTCCTTCTGCATTGTAGGATTCTATTTTTAGTTCTGTCTCAGCCTCTGTCAACTCAAAACCGCTGATGCTTGTATCCTGATTCACTTCCAAGTCTTGTTCACCCATTTCCCCTGTGTTCACTGGCCTCCGTTGACTTTTACTCCCACGATTTACTTCTAACATTCTCAACTATCACAAAAAAAAATGCAGAAATTTGAAACGAAAACAGGAAATGCTGGATAAACGCCGCAGATCTGGGCAACAATTGTGGGAGAGAAACAGAAACAACATTTTCAGTCCAACATGACTAGAGTCATACAGAAGAGAAATTTTGGCTGCAATTTTACCGGCTTGTCCCGTCACGGGAATGCCAGGATCCCCCTGCTTTTGCGGTTCTCGCGATTTTATCGGCACCTGATTTCTGGGGCACGGTCAGACTCATGCCCATTTCTGGCTAGAGGCTGAATAACTTAAATACTCATTTGCACCTGTTTAGCGAGTCTGGTGCTCAATCTTCCAGGCTCGCTTGCCTTCGTGGCCTCGTTGGGAGAGGTTCTCTCTGGTGGGGAGAATACCTGCTCCCCATGAACAGGGAACAGTTGCGTTGGCCTCGCCGGTGGAACCAGAGGCCATTGAGGCTCCCCCGGGGAGGTTGAGGGCAAAGGGGTGGTGGCCCTTGAGCAGTACCAGCCTGGCAGTGTCAGCCTGGCACCCTGACAATGCCCACTGGACACCTTGGCAATGCTGACTGGGAAGTGCCAGAGGCAGGGACCTGATGGCTTCGGGCCTATGGGGATGGGCCCTAGAAGGTTCTGGTTACTATCCATGTTAAATTGAATTGGACCAGATTTGCTCTGACAATGCGTGAGATTGTCAGATTAATGCCAATATAATGAGGCATCTGGGGCTGGGGAAGACAGCCCACTTGATTGGCACCCAATCCACCACCTTAAACATTCACTCCTTCCATTGCCAACACACAGTGGCAGCAGTGTGCACCAACTCCAGGATGCATTACAGTAATCCACAATTCTCCTTTGACAGCATCTTCCAAACCCACAAACTTTACCATTTGGCAGGGCAGCATGGGAACACAACCACCTGCAATTTCCCCTCCAAGTCACACATCGGGTGAGATTTCCTGGTTCCTCTCACTGGTGGGGTATTCCAATCCTGTTATAGTAAATGGGCTTTGGAACAGCTCGCTGCATTTCCTGGTTCCAACCCTTCTGTGACAAGGCTGTGAAATTCCACTGCCATCCTGACTTGGAAATCAATCACCATTCCTTCATTATCACTGGGTCAAAATACTGGAACCCCCTCCCCAAGATCATTGTGGGTGTACATACAACACACACAGAGTGCAACAATTTAAAAAGGCAGCTATTCCATAAGATATAGGAGTAGAACTAGGCCATTTGGCCCATTGGGTCTGCTTCACCCTTCAATCGTGGCTGCTAAATTTCTCAACCCCATTCTCCTGCCTTTTTCCCCATAACCTGTGATCCCTTTACCAAGCAAGAACCTATCTCTCTCTGTCTTAAATGTATTCAATGACTTGGCTTCCACAGCCTTCTGTGGCAACGGATTCTGCATATTCATCACCGTCTAGCTAAAGAAATTCCTCATCTCATTTCTAATTTTACTTTATTCTAAAGCCAATTAGGGATGGGCAATAAATGCTGGCCTAGCCACTGACACCCACATCCCATGAAAGAATGAGCAAAAGTAAAGAAAAAAATAATTACATATCAATTCAGAGCCATGTGGAACACGTAATGCAACTGGGAAATGAAGATCTCCGATAAAGCTAGCATGTAAACTCCGTGCCATTTCTGTTACTGCAACATCAATTGCAGGCTTTTTACCCTAAACTCGTTAAACCAATTCGACAAATAACTAACACAGTGCAATTAGCAAAAGCCAGATTAATCACTGTGCTTTACTTCCTACAGAAGCTCCATCTGCTTAAGGGCTTCCATTGGAGAGGGATGCAGGTTTAGATTTGCACGTGATGATCAGCTCAAAGGTCACAGAGGCAAAAAACGCCTGGCGAGCAATTGCAGGCGGCCAGTGAATGAAACAGGATAGTTGAAAGTATTAATGTCAAACTCTCGATTTTGATTGCTTATTCTCCGGCCCCGGATGCCTCATTATATTAGCATTAATCTGACAGTCTCACGCGTTGTCAGAGTGTGTTCAGCACCAAAACTCGGTCCAATTCAATTTAAAACCAAGAAGCACCCACCTTAAGTAAATTGGGGCTCATTGCTTCTCCGCGAATTGAATATTTATCACATTGTGGATGTGTTCACCAAGGTAGCAGCAATATACAATTAAATCCATTAGACTCGGTTTTGACACAAGTGCAGTCTGATCGTTATTGACTTTTGCAAGGCGCCATCTACATGTAACCAGCGCCTAGCAACAGCAGTTCAGATTACAGACAAATGTCCTCAGAATCAAACAGGATAAGTGACCTCCTTCTGTGCTGAAATTTTTAGGATCTAGCCAGTGTCTGAGAGGAAATGGTCATTTCACCTGGTCTACGAAAAGAGCAGCAAGGGGGCCATGGAATTAAAATTAATGCCAGATTGAGTAAAGAGGGAAATCGGTGGTCTTTTTCTCTGCAGGTGAAAGGTCGTTGGAGAATGGAAAGCGTTATTAAAAAAGCGGGCGATGGGAGTTGAACAATAATAAACTTTGCAAGAAAGTCGCTCTATTTACTCAAAAGTTAGGGGCAAACAGCAGGGAGAGAGGGGATTAGAGGAGATTGCAAGGGTCTGGAGTGGAAACCTGCATTGAGCTGATGAGCCTGAAAGTCCGTGCTGTGATTTCTATGTTTCTGAAAACAGTCTGTTTTTCTCTCACTCACAGACCTGGTCTTGGCACTGATGCTTCGAAAGTTTGGCGACGTGCTGAGTTCACACAGAATGTTCGTGAGGTTCAAAGTTGCAACTTTCCCTGTGGTTCCGATATCATTTTTTTTTCAGTGCTGAATGACATTGTGTGGATAAAATAAAATCTTGCCAAACAACTTGGCTGAGTTTGGAATAGCGCCGTGGTCCTTTGCAAAAACTTAATCCGCCGGGGGAAAAAAAGATACAAAAGTCTGAAATCACGCACCGACTAACTCAAGAACAGCTTCTTCCCTGCTGCCATCAGACTTCTGAAAGGACCACCATCTAATAAGCTGATCTTCCTCTGCACCCTAGTTATGACTGTAATACAACATCCTGCACCCTCTCCTTTCCTTCTCCCCTCCTTACTTTGTAAACAGTATGTTTTGTCTGTATAGCGTGCAAGAAACAAAACTTTTTATTCTATCCCAATACCTCTGACAATGTTAAATACAAAAAGAAATTGTTTTACTATTTACAAATTGTGATGATTAATCCTTTGATTTCCAAGCGTTCTGAGGGAGGAGATGAGTCACTTAATTTACATACAAACATGATGTGTGAGTTAATCTAAAACAAAGATTTTTGAATTTAACAGACTCTCTTCCAGTTTCTGATTTCAGGGACAATTGTTTGCCTATTTTATCTTTCCTGTGTCCTGAGGGACTTCTCCTTCTACTAGGTGAGGTTGTGGCACAGTGGAATTATTGACTAGACTATTAATCCAGCATATTTCTCTGGGGACCTGGATTCAAATCCTGCCACAGCAGCGGGTGAAATTTTGAACTCTATGTTTTTACAAAAAACTGGAATTAAGAATCTACTGATGATCATGAAACCATTGTCAGAAAAACCCAGTTGGTTCACTAATGTTCTTTAGGGAAGGAAATCTGCTGTCCTTACCCAGTCTGGCCTCCAAAGTCACAGCAATGTGGTTGACTTTCAAATGCCCCCTGAAGTGGAGGGCAGTTAGGTATGGGCAATAAATGCTGGCCCAACCAGCAAGACCCACATCCCAGAAAAGTGAATAAGCAAAAAATAACCTGGGTTTGAATCCCGCCACGGCAGCTGGTGAAATTTGAATTCAATTCAAAAAAAATCTGGAATATTAAGTATCTACCTTTGACCATGAAACCATTATCGGGAAAAACCCATCTGATTCATTAATGTTTTTTAGGGAAGGAAATCTGCCATCCTTACCCGGTCTGACCTACAGAGCCACAGCGATGTGGTTGACTCTCAAATGCCCTCTGAAATGGAGGGCAGTTAGGGATGGGCAATAAACGCTAGCCAGCCAGCAAGGCTCACATCCCGGAAAAATAAATAAACAAAAAATAAGTCAATGATTTTTGACCAGGAATTTTCAGAGATTGAACGACCCTACCTGCTGAAGAGAGTATTTTGCATTGGCGATGCAGAAAGGGCAATCAGAAGCATGGGGAAAATAATAATTATAGTCATATATTCAGCAGAAATGCTGTAAACTAGTTATTATTGTCTGTTGTGTGAAGTGATAAAATGTATATGCTGTATTACTGCTGTTATTTGTCAGTGTATTTATTATTTAATAAAATTGTTTATTCTTAGAACCTAGAGTAAAATCTGGTGGAAGATTTGCTCTGCCAATATTTGAAAATGGGAGAATTCCTGAGGAACACTGTGCTTTTCTCATTCTGGGTTCTTCCATGCTCCTGACCTTATTTGCTCAATCATTAGTGGCCCTGCCTTCAGCCACCCAAGCCTAAAGATCTGGAATTCTTCTGAGAGACTCTCTCAAGGACCTCGGGGTCCTTGTGCATGAGTCGCAAAAACCCAGCCTGCAGGTGCAGCAGGTGGTCAGGAAGGCGAATGGGATGCTGGCCTTCATAGCGAGGGGGATTGAATATAAAAGTAGGGAGGTCTTGCTGCAGCTGTATAGGGCATTGGTGAGGCCGCAGCTGGAGTACTGTGTGCAGTTTTGGGCGCCGCACCTGCGCAAGGATATTTTGGCCTTGGAGGGAGTGCAGAGGAGGTTTACTAGGCTGATACCAGAGTTGAGGGGGTTGAGCTATGAGGAGAGGCTGAATAAACTAGGCTTGTACTCGTTAGAGTTTAGAAGAATGAGGGGAGATCTCATTGAGACGTATAAGATGATGAATGGGATGGATAGGATAGAGGTGGAAAGACTCTTCCCGCTCAAAAAAGACAGTAGGACTAGGGGGCACAGCCTCAAGATAAAGGGAGGGCGGTTCAGAACGGAGTTGAGGAGGAACTTCTTCACTCAAAGGGTGGTGAATCTCTGGAATTCTCTGCCCGTTGAAGTGGTGGAGGCTGCCTCGCTAAATATTTTTAAGAAGCGGGTTGATGGGTTTTTGATAAGAGAGGGGATTAAGGGTTATGGGGAGAGGGCGGGAAAGTGGAACTGAGCCACGACAGATCAGCCATGATCTTATTGAATGGCGGGGCAGGCTCGAGGGGCCAGATGGCCTACTCCTGCTCCTATTTCTTATTTCTTATGTTCTTATGTTCCCTTTTCATTCTCTCACCTCAGGCAAGATGTCACCAAAAAACATATCTTTTTAATGCTTTCTGTTCTACTTCCTGCATATTTTGGAATTCACTGCCACAGAAAGCAATTGAGGCCAAAACATTGTGTGATTCCAAGAGAAAATTGGACATAGCTCTTGGGGCTAAAGGGATCAAAGGATATAGAGGGTAAGCGGGCATCAGAATATTGAATTAGCCATGATCAAAATGAATGATGCGGCAGGCTCGAAGGGCTCAATGGCCTACTCCTTCTTCTACTTTCTATGTTTCTATGTGGATACCTCTGCATCAAAGCCATTCCTGATAATACTTCAATCAAAACCTACCATAATCTCCAAAACCTAATTAAGTAGTGGCTTTAACATACCAAACCTTTCAAAGACATTACATAAATGCATGCTGTTGTTACTAAGTGACGAAACAAGGCCAGTGGCTGAAATCATTTTAAAAAACATACTCCGCACTTGCTAAAACTGTTGGCCTCAGATATTATGGAATGTATGAAAAGCTCTGGGGAATGTTACGCAGTGGCACAGTGGCTAGCACTGCTGCTTCACAGCGCCTGGGACCCGGGTTTGATCCCAGCCTTGGTCACCGCTGGTGTGGAGTCTGCACATTCTCCTCGTGTCTGCGTGGGTTTCCTCCAGGTGCTCTGATTTCTTCCCACAATCCAAAAGATTGCAACAGTGCACCAATGCTGGTTAGGCGCATTGGCCCTGCTAAATTCTCCCTCAGTGTGCCCAAACAGGCACCAGAGTGTGGGACTTTCACAGTAAGTTCATTGCAGTGTTAATGTAAGCCTAATTGTGACACAAATTAATGAATAAACTTTAACATTTGGGACTGAAGCCTTGCATTTGAGACGAGTCTGAAATTGGAAACAAGAAGGAAAAGTTAAGGCAAAGAGGTAAAAGTAAATCTTAAAAGGACTGGAATTTGTTGTAGAATTAAAGTTATCAGCATGAATTACGCTTACCAGTATTAGCATGGAAATGGGATGGCAACTTTCAATGATTGCATCGCAATTAAACATGGAAACCTGGGCATTCCTGTCTTAGATATCCTGTTCTTTTAAAAGATTCCCAAAGCAGCGTTCCACAGTTTCATTCTTCAATGAAATATGTTAACTAACTGTACTTACTGTAATTACATCAATGAGACCCCTGAGGTGAGCTCTTAGAGTATGAGCTCCCTGATTGAAGTAATGACTGCCAGCCCAATCAAGAAGTCTCACATGCTATATATTAAGGAGTATCAGGGGCTACTAACACATTGGATTCTGACTTTGTACTCAACGCACTCTTGGAGTGGAGATAAGTTTGCAAGTAAAGGGTCTCTGCTGAAATGTCACTGGCCGCTGAGGAGTTATTCCAGTTACCTCAGATATGAACTAAACTTGCCAACAAAATTTAGGTCTGCTCCATTCTGATGTCAGTAATAGAGTAAGTTGTAATTAGAGTCAAAAAACAACTCTCTGGCACTAAAACTTTTACAATTTTACGAGTCTTCTTCACTTAGATTTTAATTGTTATTTTCTATTATCTTCTTTTACTCTCAATTCCATCTTTCTTTCCCTCTCTTTATTTCACTTTTGATACCTGATTTGACATTGAATTTACTGTTCTAACATACTTCCTGATTCAAACTCAGTCCTCCGTTCACAACTCATCAATTGGTTAAGGCAGCGCGGAATTCCTTGTCCTGGTCTTAGGGATCCCTGTCGGGAGATCTTGCTGATGCTTACTGAGTGAAACTTTATTGAAAAGCAATGGGTGAGTGCAATGATTATGCAGTTCACTGCATTAGAACATAAGAAATGGAAGCAACAGTTTGATTGGCACCGTATCTACAAACATCTACTCTCTCCACTACTGATGCTCAGGAGCAGCGGTGTGTACTATCTACAAGACGCACTATAGCAATTCACCAAAGATCCTTAGACAGCACCTTCCAAACCCACAACCACTTCCATCTAGAAAGACAAGGGCAGCAGATAAATGGGAACAACACCATTTGCAAGTTCCCCTCTAAGCCACTTACCATCCTGACTTGGAAATATATCACCATTCCTTCGTAGGCGCTGGGTCAAAAATCCTGGAATTCCCTCCCTAATGGCATTGTGGGTCAACCCGCAGCATGCGGGCTTCAAAAAGATAGCTCACCACCACCTTCTCAAGGGCAACTAGGGATGGGCAATAAATGCTGGCCAACCAGCAAGGCCCATGTCCCACAAATGAATTTTTAAAAAAGCAGTAGGCTGAGGGGAAAATACTGTGGATGCTGGAATCTGAAGCAAAAACAGAAACAAAGACAGAAAATGCTGGAAAATCTCAGCTGGTCTGTGGAGAGAGAATTGAGCAAACGTTCCGAGTCAGAATGACCCTTTGGACAAATAGCAGTATTTTCAGAAGGCGTTTGATAAGGTACCTCACAAGAGGTTACTGCAGAAGGTCAGAGGACATGGAGTTGGGGGGTAGGGTGTTAGCGTGGATAGAGGATTGGTTGTCAAATAGGAGGCAGAGAGTGGGGGTCAATGGGTGCTATTCGGATTGGCGGTTGGTGACTAGTGGGGTGCCCCAGGGGTCGGTGCTGGGGCCTCAGCTATTTACCATTTATATAGATGATCTGGAGGAGGGAACCGAGTGTAGGGTGTCGAAATTTGCTGATGACACCAAGATTGGGGGAAAGGCAAATTGTGCGGAGGGTGTGGAGAGTCTGCAGAAGGATCTAGATAGGCTGGGCGAATGGGCCAGGAAATGGCAAATGGAATTTAATGTTGGCAAGTGTGAGGTGGTCCACTTTGGTAGGAAGAATGGTAGGAAGGACTATTACTTACGGGGTGAAAAACTGCAGCAGGCGACGGTGCAGAGGGACATCGGGGTCATTGTGCATGAGTCGCAAAAACCCAGCCTGCAGGTGCAGCAGGTGGTCAGGAAGGCGAATGGGATGCTGGCCTTCATCGCGAGGGGGATTGAATATAAAAGTAGGGAGGTCTTGCTGCAGCTGTATAGGGCATTGGTGAGGCAGCAGCTGGAGTACTGTGTGCAGTTTTGGGCGCCGCACCTGCGCAAGGATATTTTGGCCTTGGAGGGAGTGCAGAGGAGGTTTACTAGGCTGATACCGGAGTTGAGGGGGTTGAGCTATGAGGAGAGGCTGAATAAACTAGGCTTGTACTCGTTAGAGTTTAGAAGAATGAGGGGAGATCTCATTGAGACGTATAAGATGATGAATGGGATGGATAGGATAGAGGTGGAGAGACTCTTCCCGCTCAAAAAAGACAGTAGGACTAGGGGGCACAGCCTCAAGATAAAGGGGGGGCGGTTTAGAACGGAGTTGAGGAGGAACTTCTTCACTCAAAGGGTGGTGAATATCTGGAATTCTCTGCCCGTTGAAGTGGTGGAGGCTGCCTCGCTAAATATTTTTAAGAGGCGGGTTGATGGGTTTTTGATAGGAGAGGGGATTGGGGGTTATGGGGAGAGGGCGGGAAAGTGGAACTGAGCCACGACAAATCAGCCATGATCTTATTGAATGGCGGGGCAGGCTCGAGGGGCCAGATGGCCTACTCCTGCTCCTATTTCTTATGTTCTTATGTTCTTATTCAACCCTTCGATCCTCTGCTTCCAGCCGATGGGATCAGCGCTGTTCTGATGTGGCTTCAGCTCCAATTTCCTGCCTGACCTTAGAAGCCTTGACTCCCTCACCAATCAAAGATCTTTCAAAGAACAATTCTTCAAACTGGTATAATTGCCCTCTTCACACAGGCAGTAGGTGCTGTATTGACAGTATTACCCCTGTTTCCACATCCCCCTTGAAGCAACCTGCGTTGGAAAAATGTTTTAAATTTGTGTACACTTCTTAAAGGGCTTGAAAGGGCAAATGTTGAAAGACTTTTCTCCGGCTGGATGGTTGAGAAGCAAGCACCTTGATGTGAGAAACTTGCTCACTCGGAGGGTTGTGGATATTGCAAATTCTCTATTCCAAAGAGATGCTGATGTTCTACCTTTGAACATATTGGAGATTGAGACTGACAGATTTTTGAACGCTAAGGGAATTATGAGCAATGGGAAGAGGGCAAGAAGGTGAAGTTGAGGTAAAAGACCAGCCATGATCTTACTGAGTGGTACAGGAGACTCAAAGGTCATTTGACTTAACCTATTTCTGCTTCTATTTCTTATGTCGCCATGTTCTTAAAATTTCATGAGTATTAAACAGGCAAGGGCATGTCTAATAACCTGGGGGAGATGCCATTTACCAATTGGCTACAGCATATTTTGGCCCATTGATCATCTGACTGAGCTGTGTTAGTTGGAGTTCACCTACATTGGCAGCTGAGGAAGGACACTGATGCCAAATTCCCAGCCATCAGTCATTCAGAAATTAATGTCCATTCTGCAGGAGTGTTTTTTCTGTTGTTTATATTCTTGGAGTAAAAGTGTAGCATTGGACATTGGTCATAGGAGGAGACACTAAGCCAGTTAGGATCATATTCACTTGAGTTCAGAAGAGTGAGAGAGGATCGTATACAAAACTTATAAACTTCTTGCAGGTTTAGACAGGGTGGATTCAGAAAGAATGTTCCCGATGGTGGGAGAGTCCTGGACTAGAGATCATAGTTTGAGGATAAGGGGGAAAGCTTTTAGAACTGAGGCGAGGAGAAATTTCTTCGCCCAGAGGGTGGTGAATGTGTGGAATTCATGACCACAGATTGTAATTGAGGCCAAAATGCCTGATTTCAAGAAGGAATTAGATATAGCTCTTGGGCCTAAAGGGATCAGGAAAATGGGAGGAAGGGGGGAATCAGGATATTGAATTTGATGATCAGCCATGGTCAAGGTAAATGGCGAAGCAGGCTCAAAGGGCTGAATGGCCTACTCCTGCTGCTATTTTCTATGTTTCTATTTAAATCACTTCAGATCACTGTAGTCGAGATCTCAATTATTATAATGAAAACATATCTAACTTACAATGCAGCATCAAAGTAACCTTGCTCTGTTGGAAAGGACTAAGAGTTGCTCCTTATGGAATCTCACTTAGATTCGGAGTTATACACTGGATATAACAGGAATGAGTGACAATGTCATGTAATGTGTTAAAACAACAATTTATTGAACATTGAATAATGGTAGTTATAATAACATAACAATTATAACTGATAATATAAAAAAAGAGACAGTTACTGAAATGAGAAAGTATATATCAAAATAAAGGAAAAGAGGCATTTTACTTACATACTGTACTGCAAAAACACTCTAAATTACAGATACATGCCACATTACACAGTCAATACCACTATCTACTCACCTGATGAAGGAGATGTGCTCCCAAAGCTCGTGATTCCAAATAAACCTGTTGAACTTTTATCTGGTGTTGTGATACTTCTTACTGTGTCCACCTGAGCTCAATGCCGGCATCTCCACCTCATGAATCGCAAATTGGTCTGCCCAAGAGATCTTCAAGAAATGATAAAGTTCCTCCTTTTTGTACGTCACCAATTCTCTAATTTACCATTGGCGGGTGGGAGCTTGGGTCAGCCACTCCGTTGCCATTCCTGCCATTGCCTCGGGTGATTAACTATTCCACTTTGGGTGAGGTAGCGAATCCTGGAAGCAGTGTCCCCTTAAGACAAATTTCTGGCTCCATTTCAGCCATTGGAGTCTTTCTCAAAACCAGAGACTGGTAAACATGAGTCCTTATCAAATTCTCCTCACTGGAACGGCAAAGCTTTGCAGGCTTCAAAATATTCAAGCTGCTTACACATCTTTTGTTGGCGTCTCACATCTGCCATCAATCAGAATATATGTTCATCAATCAAACCCCATCTCCTCATTCTACACCATATTTGACCACCCCAGGCATGAGGCTATTCATTGTCCTGTCTTGTAACTCAAACATCATTGATTGAAGACAGAAACAGTCTTTCGATAAACAAGAGGCATCTTTTATTTTGGTAGTTTTTTTATTATTAGTGTCACACAAGTAGGCTTCCATTAACACCGCAGTGAAGTTACTTCAAAAATCCCCTTGTTGCCACACTCTGGCATCTGTTCAGGTACTTTGAGTGAGAATTCAGCATGGCCAACGCACCTAACTTGAACGTCTTTCAGACTGTGAGAGGAAACCGGAGCACCCGGAGGGAACCCACACAGACACGGGAGAGCATGCAGACTCCGCACAGACAATGACCCAAGCCAGGAGTCAAACCCAGGTCCGTGGCAGTGTGAGACAGCAACGCTAACCACTGTGCCACCCTGCTGCTCCAGTTCGTACCCGACAGTACTCCAATATGAAAAGGGGGAAGAAAAGGTACAGAGGAGATGTCAGGGGTAAGTTTTTCACTCAGAGGGTGGTGGGTGAGCGGAATCGGCTGCCGTTGATAGGCCAAATTCGATAGGGTTTTTTAAGAGACACCTGGATGAGTACATGGGACTTAATAGGATTGAGGGATATAGGTAAGCCTAGTAGGTAGGGATATGATCGGCGCAACTTGTGGGCCGAAGGGCCTGTTTGTGCTGTAGTTTTTCTATGTCCAATGTTCTAAAAAGATGTAGACCAAATACCAAGACCAGAAGATCCTGTCCAAATTCAAAGCACCTTTGCATAGTCTGCACCCTGCTTGCTACGATTCCCATGGCAGGTGGGTGGGGAAAATTCCACCCAAGGTCTTGGGGAAATTGTTAATAACATCACAAGTGATTACTATTGACTAACTAATTGATATAATAAAAATGCAATCACACTTAAGTTTCAATCAATGTCTACAAAGTGTGATTCAATAAAGATTCACTTAATAATCCAAAGTGAAGCTAAAAACATTGTAAAAAAATAGTGATTGCTGACTGTAGGCCTGCACTGTGCTTATATCCATTTTAACAACTATGTTTAGTTTTTTGTATTTCAAAGTCTGTCACTGGAAGTTTTTCAGGAGCAATTGGTTGTGTTTTAGCTTCCCGCTTGGAAATAGGGTCACCCCCATGGTTCACATCTCCTGTGAGAACCTTGTCACCATCCTGAAAGAGCCACACTCCATTTAAATCGAATCATAGGATCCCAACAGTGCAGAACAAGGCCAGTCAAACCTTCGAGCCTGCACTGACAAGGCCCTATCCCTGTAACCCCTTGTATTTACCCTGCTAGTTTCCCTGACGCTAAGGGAGAATTTAGCATGGCCAATCAATCTAACCAGCACATCTTTGGACTGTGGGAGGAAACCAGAGCAACCGAAGGAAATCCATACAGACACAAGGAGAATGTGCAGACTCCACACAGACAGTGACCCGAGGCTGGAATTGAACCCCAGTCCCTGGCGCTGTGAGGCAGCAGTGCTAACCATTGTGCCACCGTAGCGGGGAGGGCTTAAACTGCTCACCTCCACATTGGAGCTGGCAAGCGCAGGAGCGTTGCAAAAATCCAGGTCTTGATGTTCTGGTCGCCGCAGTAGGATTTTGAGCCTTCTTACTCAATGTGAGATACCAGCTGAACCACTGATGTCACTTATCATAAATTAGCAGAGCAGACATGAACGACAAAATGGTGGCTTAATATCCCTGAGCTGTGCACTTGTTGGCTTAACAAATGTGTATCTGTTTTTCTATATCAATAGAGCAATAACAAGCGCATTAACTTTCCATCTTTAGTATACAGTACTATGTATAAATTTACATGCTGAAGTGAGGAACAATCAACAGAGAATAACTCAGTGTCTGTCTTAATGCTCATTATCGAGCAAGGCCAATGATTTCAATATGAATGTGATTAGCGTTGAAGCTGTGAGTTGGGATCTAACCGGAAGTTTTTATAAATTTGCATTCTGATGAAGACAGATGTCGGGTAACGTTAGTTGAAATATAATCTTGGCACCTCAGAGATATGAATGCATCCAGTTTCCAAATGGGGATATTAAAGGCCCCTGAGCCTATTTGCTCGCAACCACTCTCAATCTCATCGTGTTTCCCGTTACAGCATCTCACTGCTGAGAGCTTTGATTGTGTGCCGCGTCTATCTTATCAGCGTGGCACGGTATCACAGTGGTGCCTCACAGCGCCAGGCACCCCCAGGTTCGATTCCAGCAGTGGCTGATTGCCTGTGTGGAGCTTGCACGTTCTCCCCGTGTTTGCGTGGGTTTCATCCGGGGGTTCTTGTTTCCTCCCACAGCGCAAAGATGTGCAGGTTAGTGTGATCGACCGTGCTAAATTTTCGCACACCTAGATCATTGCGTGCAGTTTTGGTGTCCTTATCTGAGGAAGGATATCCTTTGTCATAGAGAAAGAATCAGTCTAATTCCTGGGATGGCAGGTCTGTCATATGAGGAGAGATTAAGTCGGTTAGGACTATATTCACTGGAAATTAGAAGAGTGAGAGAGGACCTCATAGAAACTTATAAAATTCTGCGGGGTTAGACAGGGTAGATTCGGAAATAATGTCCCTGGTGGTGGGGGAGTCCAGAACTAGGGGTCATAGTTTGAGGATAAGGGGTAAATCTTTTAGAACTGAGGTGAGGAGAAATTTCTTCACCCAGAGGGTGGTGAATGTGTGGAATTCACTCCCACAGAAAATGGTTGAGGCCAAAACGTTGTCTGATTTCAAGATGAAACTAGATATAGCTCCTGGGACCTAAAGAGATCGGGGGATATGGGAGGACGGGGGCATCAGGATATTGAATTTGATGATCAGCCATGATCAAGATGAATGGCGGAGCAGGCTGGAAGGACCGGATGGGCTACTCCTGATTCTAGTTTCTATGTTTCTATGTCCCTCAGTTTAAGGGGATTAGCAGGGTAAATATGGGGATAGGGCTTGGATGGGATTGTTGTCTGTGTAGACTCGATGGACCAAATGGCCTCCTTCCAATATTGCGCACAACACACACACACACTTGCATTCTGCATCAGATGTGTGCATTTTGCCATCTTGACAAAGGCTCTAAACCTGGGTATCCATAAAATGGACCAATTGTTAAGTCCTTTGCACCTAGTTGCCACATTCCGGTACCTGTTTGGGTACACTTAGCATGGCAATTGCACCTAACCAGTGCATCTTTTGGAATGTGGGAAGAAACGGGACCACCTGGAAGAAACCTGCACAAACACGGGGAAACTCTGCACAACAGTGACACGTGCTGGGATTTGAACCTGGATCTCTGGAGCTGTGAGGCAGCAGTGCTAACTACTGTGCCACCGTGCCACCCTCCTCCTTGTCTTAAACAGCCATGGGTGGCATGGTGGCACAGTGGTTAGCACTGCTGCCTCACAGCTCCAAGGACCTGGGTTCAATTCCTGGCTTGGGTCACTGTGTGGAGTTTGCATGTTCTGCCCATGTCTGCGTGGGTTTCCTCTGAGTGCTCCGGTTTCCTCCCACAGTCCAACGATGCATGGGATAAGTTGATTAGCCATGCTAAATTGCCCCTCAGTGTCCTGGGATGTGTAGGTTAGTGGGGTAGTGGGGGGTAAGGTCTGGGTGGGATTGTTTCGGTGATGGGTTGAATGGCCTCGCTCTGCACTGTAGGGATTCTATGATTAACTTTGCTTTTTTTCTTTCCTGTATTTCCCCCTTTGATCCTATTTGCAGTTACTTTGTGTGTTTGTGCACTTTGTCCCTTCCTGTCACACTCTGGGAATCATTAACTAAATAGCTGTTCTGCAATACTGCCATTTGTTTTGCTTTGTGAGGCAATGTGTCCCCTCTCCAGAACCATCCTCCCTTCCACTTAGTTTAAAGCCCTCTCTCCTTTCCAATTTATACTGTTTGCAAAACACTGCTCCCAGTTCAGATGCAGGCCATCGCTGTGATATAGCTCTTCTGTCTATCTATCCATTATTAACCTGAGCTTTGTTAGTATTGGTATCTTATGAGCAGTTATCCAGTCCTCATGTATGATTCACACAGTGTAAAGTCAGCAGTCTGAAACGGGAATGATTTTTCAACCTCACTCCCCAGAGCTGCGGAGGCAAATTTTAACTTATGTCAACAACCTAACAGAGGTTAACTGTAACCTCTAAGTTATGGGGTGACACAGTGGTTAGCACGGTTGACCCACAGTGCTAGGGACCTGGGTTCGATTCCCAGCTTGGGTCTCTGTCTGTGTAGAGTTTGCATGTTCTCCCCATGTCTGTATGGGTGTCCTCCGGGTGCTCCTGTTTCCTCCCACAGACCAAAGATATGCAGATTAGGTAGATTGGCTATGTTAAATTCCCCCTCAGTGTACCCGAACAGGCACCGGAGTGTGGCGATTCAGGGATTTTTAACAATAACTACATTGCAGTGTTAATGTCAGCCAACTTGTGACTAATAAATAAACTTCAGCTTTAGAGGCCACAGAGACTTGACCACAAATGATTAGGTTGACACACTATTCAACAGCACTGAGGGAGTGCTGCACTTTTGGTGACATGTTTCTGAAGAGGTATTAATCTGAGGTCCTATCTCCCTGTTCAGGTAGAAATCAAAGATCTCATCATGCTGTGAGGAGGCAGTGGCATTTGGTATTGTCACTGGACTCGTAATCCAGGGCAATGCCCTGGGGACCAGGGTTCAAATCTCACTGTGGCAGGTGGTGAAATTTCAATTCAATTGAAATCTGGAATTCAAACTCTGATGATGGCCATGAAACCACTGTTGATTTTCTTAAATGCCCATCTGGTTTTTCATGGACTAATGTCACTGGAGTTTGCACATTCTCCCTGTGTCTGCATGGGTTTCCTGCCACACTCCAAAGATATGGGGATTAGGCTGATTGGCCATTCTAAATTACCCCTTAGTATTAGGGCGGTAAATACATGAGGTTACAAGAATATGGCCTGGGTGGGATTGTTATTGGTGCAGGCTCAATGGGCTGACTGGCCTCCTTCTGTATTATAGGGATTCTATGATTCTATAAAGGAAATTTGCTGTCCTGATTTGATTTATTATTGTCACATGCATTAGCATACAGTGAAAAGTATTCTTTCTTGCGCTCTACACTGATAAAGCATACCGTTCATAGAGAAGGAAACGAGACAGTGCAGAATGTAGTGTTACAGACATAGCTGGGTGTAGAGAAAGTTCAATTAATGCAGGGTAGGTCCATTCAAAAGTCTGACAGCAGCAGGGAAGAAGCTGCTCTTGAGTTGATTGGCATGTGACCTCAGACTTTTGTATCTTTTTCCCGACGGAAGAAGGTGGAAGAAACTTAGTCAGTTCTTGGCCTGGTCTACATGTGACTCCAGATCCACAGTAATGCGGTTGACTCTTAACTACCCTCTGAAATGGTCTAGCAAGACATTCAGTTCAAGGGTAATTAGGGATGGGGCAATAAATGATGGTGACACTCAAATCCCTTGAGCAAATAATAAAAAATCTATTTTGAAGAAGAGCAGAAATGGATTCTGAGTGTACCTCTGAGTCGGTGGCATTCTGATTGATATCTTAAATAGTTCATTTCACTGATATGTGCTTCAAAAAGTCATTGAAGTGAAGTTATCCTCCAAGTGTTCTGTGTACTGACTTTTATATGTTGACTTTTCCTACACTCCTGTATCCATATTGCAGAGCTGGAAGCGATGATAAAAGGTGTATTTCACAAACTTTCAGGCTGTTCTGGATTGACAAGTCCAGTAGACTGAAAGATGAAGATTAACTTGTTTTTCAAAACCATCGGTGAGTCTTTCCCTCTGCACCAAAGAGATGGGTTATGTTTCTGGGTTGATGTATAGACGGGAAGTATAGACAGAACAGTTTCATAGTCATGAGTAGATTCTTAATACATTTTTATTTATTGAATTCAAATTCCACCATCTGTCACAGCGGGATTCGAACCTATGTCCTCAGAATATTCTCTGGGTTTCTGGATGAATAGTCTAGATTAAAACTATTAGGCTATTGTCTCCCCCGTTACTTAAGCATACAACAGTGATGGATATTGCCTGTGTGTAATTATACTGTGTAATATCCCTTAACATCTCAGAGCTGAATCAATGTAAATGCCAAACTGTAAAACATCAACCCGGAAACATAACCTATCTCTTTGGTGAGTTTCTAAGATTCAAGAAGGGAAGACAAGGCTCTGCTGCGACAGGTGTAGAGTCAATGTCAGTCTTTCACATGCCTATTCACCTCCCCGTTTCCCCCCAGACTCTGCTGCTCCTTCCTGCACCTCTTGCACAGTGGCATCAACTGTTGGCACCTCAAAGGAAAGAATGACCCAAATGGAAATCCACAATCAAAAAGGCAGGAGCAGCTTCCACGACTTTTCCAGACATGCGCTTGTCAATGAATGCCATCACATTCATTCATCATTCCATGGCAAATAAATCCAGTGATGGGAGACGTCAGTTAGTTGGAGAGGCAAGGGAAGTTGAGAACCTTGACCTGAGGATAGAGAGAAAAGGGTAAAGAGAAGATTTAATAGAATGCTCAAAATCACAAGGAGCTCGTAAGAGTAAATAAGGAGAAATGATTTTGACTGGATGGAGGTTCAGCAGCCAATGGGAGCACATATAAGATATTCATCTGTGTCACAATTAACACTGCAATGAAGTTACTGTGAAAATGCCCTAATCGTCATCTTCCGGCACCTTTCGGGTACACCGAGGGAGAATTTAGCATAGTCAATGCACCTAACCAGCATGTTTTTCGGACTGTGGGAGGGAACCGGAGCACCTGGAGGAAACCCATGCAGACACTGGGAGAATGTGCAGATTCCACACAGACAGTGACCCAAGGCTAGAATTAAACCTGGGTCCCTGCTGCTGTGAGTGAGCAGTGCCAACCACTGTGCCATTGTGTTGCCCAATTGGCAAAGGAACCGAGGAAATAAGGAGAATTTATTTTTGCCTGTCGTGTTGTTCTGAGCTGGAATGCAATGCCTGAAACTGTTGTGGAAATAAATTTAATTGTAGCTTTAGTGGAAAATACCTGAAAGTGATACATTTGCAACTATAGAGACAGAGAGAGAAAGCAGGGGCGCCAAGACAAACACCAGCCTCCCACCTATTGACTCTGGCAACATTTCCCCTGCCTCGGGAAAAGCAGCCAGCATAATCAAGGACCCCACGCACCCCGGACATTCTCTCTTCCACTTTCTTCCGTCGGGAAAACGATACAAAAGTCTGAGGTCACGTACCAACCGACTCAAGAACAGCTTCTTCCCTGCTGCTGTCAGACTTTTGAATGGACATATTTTGCATTAAGTTGATCTTTTCCTACACCCTAGCTATGACTGTAACAGTACATTCTGCACACTCTCCTTTCCTTCTCTATGAATGGCATGCTTTGTGTAGCACGCAAGATAGAATACTTTTCACTGAACGCTAATACATGTGACAATAATAAGTCAAAGCAAATCAAATCAAAAATAATTGAACGGTACTTTCACAGTTTCCTGCACAAACATGGGAGAGTGGTTGAATAGCTTTCTCCTCTGCTGGAGGATTTGGTCATTTAATTTCCAGCAGTCGCATCTGAAATAATCCCAGCCTCTTGAGGTCTTGTTTAAGCAGGTTACAGAACCATGCAAAGTCGTTAGCAGGTCTGACAGGCTGATCTACTCTCAGTGACGAAGTTCCTTATCAAGATCTGGTCGAAAGAAGTCTGATTATGTCAGATCACTGCTGTTCCAATATGACCTCGTAAAAAGTCTGACAACACCAGGTTTTAGTCCAACCTATTTATTTGATAATATACTCGCAAGCTTTCGGGTTAGCCCCTTCGTCAGGTGAATGGAGAGTTCTGGCCTCAGACAGAGCATATAAAGCACAGACAGTTTAGAGATTACTGATTAGAATGCGAATCCTTACACCTAACCTGCTGTTCAAGACCTGAAGTGGCTGATAATGTGAGTGGAAGGAGCACTGATCACAGGTTAAAGAGATGTGTGTTGTCTCCAGACAGTACAGTAAGTGAGGTTTTGCAAACCCAGGCAAGTCACGGGGGTTACAGATAGTGCGACATGAACCCAAGATCCCTGTTGAGACCGTCCTCATGTGTGCGGAACTTGGCTATCAGTCTCTGTTCAGCGACTCTGCGCTGTCGTGTGTCGTGAAGGCCGCCTTGGAGAATGCTTACCCGAAGGTCAGAGGCTGAATGCCCGTGACCACTGAAGTGTTCGCCAACAGGAAGGGAACAGTCTTGCCTGGTGACTGTCAAGCGATGTTCATTCATCCGTTGTCGTAGCGTCTGCATGGTCTCCCCAATGTACCATGCTTCGGGACATCCTTTCTTGCAACGTATCAGGTAGACAATGTTGGCCGAGTTGCAAGAGTATTTACCATGTACCTGGTGGACGGTATTCTCACGTGTGATGATGGTATCCATGTCGATGATCCGGCATGTCTTGCAGAGGTTGCTGTCCCGAAGCATGGTACATTGGGGAGACCATGCAGACGCTACGACAACGGATGAATGAACATCGCTTGACAGTCACCAGGCAAGACTGTTCCCTTCCTGTTGGCGAACACTTCAGTGGTCACGGGCATTCAGCCTCTGACCTTCGGGTAAGCATTCTCCAAGGCGGCCTTCACGACACACGACAGCGCAGAGTCGCTGAACAGAGACTGATAGCCAAGTTCCGCGCACATGAGGACGGTCTCAACAGGGATCTTGGGTTCATGTCGCACTATCTGTAACCCCCGTGACTTGCCTGGGTTTGCAAAACCTCACTTACTGTACTGTCTGGAGACAATACACATCTCTTTAACCTGTGATCAGTGCTCCTTCCACTCACATTATCAGCCACTTCAGGTCTTGAACAGCAGGTTAGGTGTAAGGATTCGCATTCTAATCAGTAATCTCTAAACTGTCTGTGCTTTATATGCTCTGTCTGAGGCCAGAACTCTCCATTCACCTGACGAAGGGGCTAACCCGAAAGCTTGCGAGTATATTATCAAATAAATAGGTTGGACTAAAACCTGGTGTTGTCAGACTTTTTACTGTGTTTACACCAGTCCAACGCCGGCATACCCACATCATGACCAATATGACCTGACAGAGAGAGGCATTTGGGCTGGAATTCTCCAGCCATTCACACCGGTGGCATTCTTTGGTCCTGCCGGCAGTATCCCCTCCGCTCCCCCACCCCACCCATTGTCATGAGGTGACATCAATTGGAATTCCCGTTGACAGCGGCGGGACTGGAAAATCCCGCCACTCGCAAACAACGCGCCACCTCAGGTGGGAAACACACAGCCGGGATCTTGCCTGGGATGCCTGTAAAAAGAATCCAAGCTGACATACTCAAACTAGAAAGAGGAAAAAAAAAGTAACAAAAGGCTTTCTATCTCTCCTCATCTCTTTACAAGGCCCGAGAAGAGCTTTAGTCATGCCTCATTACCTCATTGTGCTAATTATGAGCGCTCGTTTCTGCTCAATTAAATGTTCACATTTTCGTTTGATTCTGATACAAGGTGTCAATTTTATGTATGCAAATTGCAAAAACTGTAAATATAATTTTTCACTACCTCATGTAGTCATAATTAGCATTAATTATGAAAGTTGACACGGTAACATGTATCGTTTCAGCCGCGAGGAAGGATTGTGTAGGCTGGCGTTGTTTGCGTTGGGGCAGTTGAGGAGGATTAATTGAGATGTAATAAATCACGTGGGGACAATTGGGTGGGTGGGGAGGACCTATTTCCCTCAGCAGACAGGTTAATAATCAGGAGGTAGAGATTTGGAGTTTGGGGCAGAAAGACTGGAGGGGAGTTGAGGAGTAATTTTTTTCACCCAGGCGGGGGAGCGACTGGGTCTCACTACCTGGGAGAATGGTAGATGCTGAAGCCCTTGTCGCATTTCAGCCAGTATTGAACAAAGCTGCCAACAGCTCCCACACAACCCCAGTGGCAAGCAATGCAAATAACCATTTGCAACAACGGGGTTGGAAAGGCATTATTAGTCAAAGTTGGAATTGACGCTTTTTGAGGTAATTTTGGCCATGGGCCAATGGTGTAATGTGGGAGATAGCAGATCCAACAGTGCCTTATACATCCTTCCCGATTTACATTCCCACTGATTTTAGGCTGACATGATGACCCTTTGGTTAGCACTACTGCCTTTACAGCGCGAGGGACCCAGGTTCGATTCCTAGCTTGGGTCACTGCCTGTGTAGAGCTTGCATGTTCTCCCCCTGCCAGCGTGGGTTTCCTCTGGGTGGTCCTTTTCCTCTCACAGTCCAAAGATGTGCGAGTTAGGTGGATTGGCCTTGCTAAATTGACCCTAGTCTCAAGGCAAATCATGGGGTTATGGGGATAGGGCTTGGGTGGGATTGTGGTCGATGCAGACTTGATGGGCTAAATGGCCTCCTTCTGCACAGTAGGGACTCTATGATTTTGAGGAAAAGAGGAAGAAAGATTTACAAGAAATAAATATAAAAAATATGAGGGTGACACAGTGGTACAGTGGCACTGCTGCCTCACAACACCACAGACCCAGGTTCAATTCTGGTCTCCGTCACTGTCGATGTCTGCGTGGGTCGGTGTCGATGTCTGCGTGGGTCGGTGTCGATGTCTGCGTGGGTCGGTGTCGATGTCTGCGTGGGTCGTTGTCGATGTCTGCGTGGGTCGGTGTCGATGTCTGCGTGGGTTTCCTCCCACAGTCTGAAAGAGATGCTGGTTAGGTGCATTGGCCGTGTTAAATTCTCCCTTAGTGTGGGTGGCATGGAAGCACAGTGGTTAGCACTGTTGCTTCACAGCTCCAGGGATCTGGGTTCGATTCCCAACTCGGGTCACTGTCTGTGCAGAGTTTGCACATTCTCCTTGTGTCTGTGTGGGTTTGCTCCAGTTTCCTCCCACAGTCCAAAGATGTGCGTGTAGATGGATTGGCCAAGGTAAAGTGCCCCTTAGTGTCCTGGGATAGAGGGATTAGCAGGTAAATACGGGGATGGGGCCTGGGTGGGATTGTTGTCGGTGCAGACTCGATGGGCCGAATGGCCTCTTTCTGCACTGTAGGGTTCTATGGTACCCAAACTGATGCTGGAGTGTGGCAACTAAGGGATTTTCACAGTAACTTCATTGCAGTTTTAATGTTAGCCTACCTATGACTAATAAATAAACTTTAAAATAATGATCTTTTCCATTTTCTTCATCCTTGGCAATTACATGCACCATGTGCCTTGACTGTCCACTTCAAGCTTTTCAATGGCAAATAAATAAAATCACCAGGCAAATCTGCTAGTTCCACAGAGAATCCTAATGTATTCGTTAGCTGCATCATTCTCAAGCCTGTGTTAGCTTATAATAATTATTAGCTTCCCTCATTATTAAGCATGCTTGAATGAGTCCCTTCAAAACAGATTAAAATATTTTTCTCACCATAGATGTCACATTAACAGGGTTATAATTTTCAAGAGGATGATTCTGAAACACATACCTGTACAGTTTTCAAACTCAATTCTTCTCAAGTCTCAGATGCTCCGTCAGACTCCACTAATTGGGTTTCATCTGATGGCTATTTGAGGTTTCCATCGCACTTCAAAGGCACCAAAGCTGTAATTCTTTGTCTCCCCTGAGTTTGATCCATGCTATGGACATCTCAATGTGCCATTTTTCTCCTGGTTACTTGTTTTGCATGGATTCCCAGCCTGAGTTCTGAGTGTTGACTGGAGTTGACGAGGACTTCTCTAAAACAGAGCAGCAACAGCTTTTCAGCACAGGAGACAAATAGATAAGGGCTGGAATTCTTCAGTCTCACCCATGGCTTCAATTCTCCAGTCCCGCTGCAGCGAATGGAGATTTGGCTGAGCGCCAAATTCTCCATTAAGAACATAAGAACATAAGAAATAGGAGCAGGAGTAGGCCATCCAGCCCTTCGAGCCTGCCCCACCATTCAATAAGATCATGGCTGATCTGAAGTGGATCAGTTCCACTTTCCCGCCCTCTCCCCATAATCCTTAATTCCCTTGTCATTCCCGCAAGCAGCAGTGGCGGTGCATCAGACTTTGGAGAATTTTGGCCATGGTGGTTAAGAAGACATATAGGTACTTGTCTTAATTAGCCAAGGCATAGAATATAAAAGCCAAACAGTTATGATGGAGCTTGTTTGGTCCATTCGTTCCTTTGAGCAGATGAGGAGACACCTCTGCTACGGAGTTTAAAATGGTCATTCTTTTATTGGACAGAACTTAAGAAAATTCACATGACAAAAGTGAAAAGAATTTGAAAACTGGCTGCTAAGCCAATCCTTGAACCGAGCTTGAAGAGGATCTTGCAAACTGAGCTGAAAACACACACTAAAATCCACAATATAACTCAACCCTTATCTTGTCCTTCACACTCTGTCTCCGTTTAGGGGAACAAGTCCTACAGCTGCTGTTATCAAAAACCTATTTTGCCTGCATTGTGTACTTCTCAAAGCGGCATAAAACACTCATTAGGCCATAGCCAGCATACTTTGTGCAGTTCTTGTTACTAAACTATCAGAAGGATGTGATTGCATTAGAAAGGTGCAGAAGAGATTCACCGGGATGGTGCGTGGGCTGGAACTGAACTTAGGCTGGGGTTGTTTACCTTAGAGCAGAGAAGGCTGAAGGGGGACCTGATCAAAGTGTACAAAATTATGAAGGACAAAGATAGTGTGGATAAGAAGACACCCTTCACTTTAGTAGAGGGGTCACTAATCTCCGGAGTGGGGGAGAGCGGGGAGATTTAAGTAAGGAGTAAGAGATTTGAGTAAGAACATTTTCACCTTGAGGGTGTAGGCATCTGGAACACATTGCCTGAAAGGTGATTGAGACGGGGAACACTCACAACATTTAAGAAGCATTTAGCCGTGCACTACAAGACCAAGCGCTGGAAAATGGGATTAGAACAGATAGGTGTTTGATGGCCAGTGGGAAAACCCACCATCTGCAAAATCCTACCTTAGTTTACCCACTGACTGGTCACTAGGAGGACATGGTGACATAGTGGTACTGTCACTGCTCGAGTGGTCCAGAGACCCAGGCTAATGCTATGGGGACACAGGTTCAAATCACATCGTAACAGCAGGTGGAATTTAAATTCAATGAATGCATCAGGATGACCATAAAACTGTAGTCAATTGTTGCAAAAATCCAACTGCTTCATAGTGTCCTTTAGGGAAGGAAATCTGCCATCCTTACCGGATCTGGCCTACATGTGGCTCCACAGCCACAGCAATGTGGTTGACTCTTAACTGCCCTCTGCAAAGGCCTAGTGAAATTCGCAATTAAAGGGCAATTGGGAATGGGCAATAAATGGTGGCCTCGCTTGCAATGCTCACCACCAAAAACCTTCATCCTGGTTGGAGGCTGGGATTCTCCGATGCTGCTGAAAGTGAATGGAATTTTGGCTGGAACACCCAATTCTCCATTCTCACGTCAGGGCAGTCACAGGCAGGATTGGGAGAATCCTGCCCAAATTCCCATGAAAGAATAAATAAAAGAATCATTCATAATTTTAAGCAATTCAAACAAATCCCCTCTTCACCTCTTATGCGCTGCATCAGCATGGTGGCACAATGGTTAGCACTGTGCCTCACAGTGCCAGGGACCCAGGTTCAATTCCCAGTGTGGAGTTTGCATGTTATTCCCGTGTTTGCGTGGGTTTCCTCCAGGTGTGCCGGTTTCCTCCCATAGTCCAAAAATGTGCAGGTTAGGTGGATTGGCCGTGCTAAATTGCTCATTAGTGTCAGGGGGACGAGCTAGGCTAAATGTATGGGGTTATGGGGGCAGGGCCTGAGTGGGATTGTGGTCGGTGCAGATTCAATGGGCTGAATGGCCTCCTTCTGCAGTGTAGGGGTTCTATGATTCTGGTGAAAGCTGTCCCAATTTCTGTCATTTCATCTCATGACTAAAGCCCCTCATTCCTAACAGAAAATGCTCAGCAGGTCAGGAAGCATCTGCGGCGAGAGAAAGATAGTTAACGTTTCAAGTCTGTGCGACCCTTCTAGAGAACTGAGGAGGGAGAGCAATGTGATGAACTAGATACATGGAGACAGGGTGGGGTGGGGTGCAGAATGGAAAGATAGTAAAGGTCAGAGCTTAGGGATGATTGACAATGATGTGCTAGATATGTGACCAAAGGAATGTTAATGTTGCCATTAGGGACTGCTGAGTGTTAAGAGTGGCAACGGCAGAATATATTAATAGGGGTGATGGAGATGCCGGTGTTGGACTGGGGTGGGCACAGTGAGAAGTCCGACAGAACCAGGTTAAAGTCCAACAGGTTTATTTGTCAACAGGAGCTTTCAGAGCACCGCCCCTTCATCAGGTGAGAAACCAAAGCACTGGGACTCACCCGATGAAGGAGCAGTGCCATGAAAGCTCGTGCTACCAAATAAACCTGTTGGACTTTAACCTGGTGTTGTGAGACTTCTTCCTATTAATAGGAGTCATGACGTAGAGATGCCAGCGTTAGACTGGGGTAAACACAGTAAGAAGTCTCACAGCACCAGGTTAGAGTCCAACCAGTTTATTTGATAGTAATCTCACACACCTGACAAAGGAACACCGTTTCCGAAAGCTTGTGAGATTACTATCAAATAAACTGGGTGGACTCTAACCTGGTGTTGTGAGACTTCTCATTATTAATAGGAGAACAGAGGTCAGTACTCAGTGGGACAAAAATTGAACAGGAAGGGACAATAGCTGTGTTGAGGAGGGATGGACTTGTGTTGGGACAAGCCAGGAGAACCGAATAACACAAAACAAAAAGGAGGAGCCACTTTTAACACCCATCAGTCCCAAATGGTACCATTAACAGCTGCTTTGTCTTATGTCCATAGCATTTTTTGTCAATCTCTCCTTATCACTCACTTATCACTGGCTTTCTATTCTGCCCCACCCTATCTCCATCTAGGGGTGGTAGTTATAGGACGGATGTCAGAGGTAGGTTCTTTACCCAGAGGGTGGTAAGGGTATGGAATGCCCTGCCTGCTGCAGTTGTAGATGCGCCAAGTTTGGGGGCGTTTAAGAGGTCCGTGGATAGGGTTATGGATGGAAAGGGATTGGTTTAGGTTAGAGGGTCATTGCTTTTTTCTTAATTGGTCAGTGCAACATCGAGGGCCGAAGGGCCTGTTCTGCGCTGCAACGTTCTATGTTCTATGTATTTATATAATCCATCACATTTCTATCCTTTTGCATCTCGAAGACAACTCACATAGGGGGTGGTACTGTGGCACAGTGGTTGGCACTGCTATCTCACAGTGCCAGGGACCCGGGTTTGATTCCCAGCTTGGGTCACTGTCTGTGTGGATGTTGCGCATTCTCTCCATATCTGCATGGGTTTCCTCCGAGCGGTCTGGTTTCTTCCCACAGTCTGAAAGACGTGCCGATTAGGTGCATTGGCCATGCTAAATTCTCCCTCTGTGTACCCAAACAGGTGAGGGGGTGTGGCAACTAGGGGATTTTCACAGTGGTTTCATCGCAGTGTTAATGTAAGCCTACTCGTGACAATAAATAAACTGAAATCTTTAAATATCAAGTCTGTTTCTCTCTCCCCACAGATGCTGCCACACCTGTTGAGCATTTCCAGCATTTTCAATTTTTATTTCAGGTTTCGAGCAGTATTTTGCTTCTATCCTTCCTCATTGGATTGAGTCCCACTGAATAACTAACGAATGCCGAAATCTTGCTGCCTTTCTCGCTGGCGGGATCTTACTGTCCCTCCCACAGCGAGGGCTGCGTTCAACGGGAAACCTCATTGACAACAGAACTACCATAATATCCCATCGCTGGTGAACTGCATCCCACCATTGTGAAGCCTGCTGCAGAGGGGGAGAAATATCCCACATAAAGTGTTAACGACACAGGCTACTAATAATGAGAAAATCAGCCAGAAAACTCAGGGGTTTAAGGGATGTACCATGTGTGTGAATCTTTAGAGCATTCGGTCTGATTTATCTACTCAGCTGTTTGTTTTGCCACCTCCTTGCCTTTGGCCTCCCAATTATTTTCAAGAACCGCTGCTCTTTCATATTAATTTCCCATTAAGCCTGCCTCTGAAAGTTAAGTCCGGTAAATAAGAGGTTAAGTAGCTTTTTAATAGCATGGGACTTGTTAATGCAATGTCAATTAACCTCTCTGGCCCAGGAGGGAAACTGTTACAAATGTAAAAGCTCATTTGTGTCGGCAATGAATAGTTGTAGTCATTTTTCTGATTTTTTTTCTCACTTATAAGCCGATCTTCCTTTTTGTAATTTCTTTTCCTGTTTCTGATTTAAATCCAATCCACCCTCCTCTGTTATTCTTTTGTTCCTTTCACAGGCTTTAAATCCCATTGGCCAAGGATGGCCCCTGTTGTCTCTGCCATTGACGAAGGTTTCGGACTCTCCGTTGCCCTTGGTGCTCTGTTATCAGCTCGTACTTACAGCAATTTATACCTTGGAGGTCTTCAAGCTGAAGGGTGCAAGGAAAGAAATCCAATGAACAATGTACACCCTGAGATGACCTGCTCCAACAAGGTCATAGAGCACTCCATTTTCTCCTGAGAATGACAAAGGAGCATTATGTGGGGCACCACCATGGTTGAGGGAAATATCCCTAATCTTGAAACTGAAGCCAAGGATTTGATAAATAAAAAAAAAGTCCATGGTACATCGAAAGACGTAAGTATCATTAACTCCTGTGGCATTCTCTAGCATTTTGACAGCTTGTTCTCCAGATATGCCAGCCATTTTGGAGAACCCTCACTGAAATTTTTATCTCTTGAAGATTAAGGTCTTGTGAGAGCTTCTGTTGGAGACTGTGTGACGTTAGTGTACCTTCAAGAAAAGTTTTTTTTGATCATGCTCTCTGCAGCTCTCACAGCCTTAGCTTTTGTCATTGTTGCCAAGTTGTCCATTCGAAGTCCTTTTATTGCTCCTTCAGTAGTTTAAATGGAGTTTGTTTGTTTTCGTGGAGTTTGGGATGTTTTACGAGCCTGCATTGTAAGGAGGGAGAGGCAGGTCATGTGTTTTGGATAGATTTTTTTTCAAAGTGAATTCAAGGTTTCACTTTTGATTTGGGCTGCCAGGCAGTTCGTGTTTAAAGGGGAGTGAACATCAGACTGGAAGCATTGTCTCTTTCTCTCTCTTTCCCTGGTTTTGGAAATTCTGCTGGTTAGCTGAAAGCAAGGCTTCTTGACTTCCTGGAGTAGAGAATCTGCTGTTGGTGACTTGACCAAAGTCCCTCCCTGGTGTTCTGGGAAGCTGTTCTGAGTCCAAACTTGTCTGTCTGTGCCTCAAGAGAACTATAGCTTTCATTGAAAGGATGCAGTTCCAGTATCACATGTATATTAATCTTTGCTACCTTAAACCTGTAGGACCGTTTTGTGTATGGGTTTTTTTTATGTTTGCAACATTTTAGATATCTTTGTTAAGGGTTATACATTATTTTGTATAATGTTTCTGTTTGTAATTGATAAAAGTTACTGCTAAATCTCTTTCCATAAACTTTAATTATATTCTTAAATAAACTTTGTTTGATAAAAGCTTCCTAGTGGGTCATTTGAATCATACCAAAGATGAAACATATCATGTTTATCCTAGCCACACTCAAGGGGCAAAACTTATGATCCTGGCAGGCCTCACAAAACACTCTGGAGTTTTCTAACCTGAATTGTAACATCTGGTGTACCCATTTGGGACAGCAGGGTGGCACAGTGGTTAGCACTGCAGTCTCAGAGTGCCATGGACCCAGGTTCGACTCCAGTGGAGTTTACACGTTTGTCCCGTGTTTGCGTGGGTTTTCTCTGGGTGGTCCGGTTTCCTCCCACAGTCCAAAAGATGTATGGGTTAGGTTGACTGGCCATGCTAAATTGTCCTCTAGTGTTGAGGGTTTAACAGGATAAATGTGTGAGGTTACGGGGATAGAACCTGACTGAGATTGTTGTCAGTGCAGGTTGAATGGGCCGAATGGCCTCCTTCTGCACTGTCGGGATTCTACAATAATGACTTTTTTCCGAACAATTGTCAATGTATGAGAAAACTATTCTTTCCCTCAGTTCATGAAGAAACCTGCACTTAACACATTCCAGACATTTTGCAACAACATTGACCAAAATCATTATGGTTTTGCATGATGGGGCCAGCGATTGCCATTGTCTATGATGGAGTGACATTGGAACCTTTAGCAACACTTCAATGCACAGCATGACTCGACAAGCTGTCAAACTACCTGTGCGAACAAGATAAAGTCAAAATCCAGAAAACCGAAATTAAATCAGGACATGCTGGAAATGCAGAATAGGTCAGTCAGTGTTTGGAGGAAAAAGGCAGGTTAACGTTAAGCCTTAAAGCTCAAACACTCAGCCACAAGCTGTCATGCATGAGCAGAATTTTCAGAGGTTATACTTTGTGATTCATTCTTTTTTCAATTGAGCATAGCAAGCCTTGTTTGTATCCAATTAAAACAATCCTGTCAAATGCAAAGTTGATTGCCGTTCTAGTTTATCATTTGTTATAGAAGTCTGTCAGCAATCAAATATACCTCCTGATACTGATATTTGTTGAGTTGGCCGAACTTGCGATTTTGGTCTAACACAAGGGTAAGATCAGTCAAGCATCATGATCTTTACTGCTGCCCAGTAACTGTTGCTCCATTGGGTAAGGCCAGTCTCTGTAACAATCCTATCTGGAGTTGAATTGCCTATGAACATGGAATCATAGAAATAGGAACAGGAGGAGGCTATTTGGCCCTTTGAGCCTTCTTCACCGTTTATCACAATCATGGCTAATTGTCCAACTCAATAGCCTTATAGCAATGAGAAATGACAAACATCTCCTCGACAAACAGCGTCCTCCCTATACAAAAGATATACTACTCCTGCTTTCTCCCCAAATCATAGAATCCTACAGAGCAGAAGAAGGCCATTCGAAGGCCATTGCACCAGCAACAACACCACCCAGGCCCTATCCCTGCAACCCCACATATGTACCCTGCCAACCCCCTGATACTAAGGGACAATTTAGCATGGCCAATCAACCTAACCTGCACATCTTTGGAGTGTGTGAAGAAATTGGAGAACCTGAAAGAAACCCAAGCAGACATGGGGAGAATGTGCAAACTCCATACAGACAGTGACTCGAGGCCGGAATTAAACTCAGCTCTCTGGAGCTGTGCCACCGTGCACCGTACAGCTGTATACCTGGAGATTGTTCAGCTAAAGGATCTCCCAAAGGGCCTATTGATGTTTGTGGTCCCATCTGCTCTCTCCAGTGGATGTCAGAAATTCCATCGCCGGAATGGAAGATGAACAGTGGAGTTGTTCCCAATACCCTGGTTAATGTTAATTGCCCAATCACAAAACTGGATTATCTGGTTGTGATTATAGTTTTGCTGCTTACTTCAGAATTGCTGCTTGGAGGGACCTTGTTGTTGCCGTCATATTTCTTACTTTACAACTTAAACAAAAACTAAAACTTCCAAATGGGTTGTTGTTGTGGTGGTGGTGAGGCAGAGGTGGGGGTATGGGGGGTGGTCAGGAGTGGAGAGGGAAGATACTTGGATTAGGGTGGGAGGGGGAGGGGGAAGGTGAGGGGGGAAATGCACACAGATATTCCTTTTAATTTTTGCACAGTTTTACACAGTTGGGGTGGCAGATTTGTAAAGCACACACGGAATAGCAGATATTCTCAACTTTATATCTCAGTTCTGTACAGAGATGACACTAGTTTCCCTGTGTGACTCACAAAATGTCTACTCCTGGCTACTGCTCTGACCTCCAGCTCATTCTATAGCGTTGTTTGCTTTCCTCTGAGTCCACACCCAATCATAATCAATCAAGCACAGAAAAAAATCAAGAATAAGCAGACTCACATAATCAAACTCAAAGCAATTGATCAGTACAGCTGTGAATCCTCGATATGGACATTTCAGCCACCCTGAAGGTTTGTGCAGGCTGCTTTGTCCTGGATGGTGTTGAGCTTGCTGGATTACTACTTCAGCCACGAGTTAATTGGCATAGGATCAATAAAACTCAAGAGGGAAGTGCATGGCTATAAGATTGGCATGGGAAAAATGGGTTTGAGATTATGGAATATTGGCACCAGTACCAGGGAAAGAGGGAACTGTTCCATTGGGATGGGCTCCACTTGAACTAGGTTGGGACCAGTGTCCTGGCAAATTGAACATCTAGGGCTATAGGTAGAGAATGGCCTTAATCTGATAAAGCAACAGTAACTGGCAGCAATAAAGATCAAGCCATTTGACTGATCTTACCCTTACATTAGACCAAAAATGCAAAATAGGCCAACTCAATAAAGCCAATATCAGAATCAGGAGGTATATTTGATTAATGAACAAGATAGAGGGATTAAAGGCAGGCAAGTCCCCCAGTTCCTGATAGATGACACCCTGGAGTTTTTAAGGAAATGACAGCAGTAACAGTAGAATCATAGAGTCCCTACAGTGAAGAAGGAGGTCATTCAGCCCATCAAGTCTGCACTGACTCTCCAAAAGAGGATCTTACCCAGGCCTTATCCCCATAACTCTACATATTTACTCCAATAATCCTCCTAGCCTACACATCTTGGGGCACTATAAGGCAATTGAGCAAGGCCAATCAACCTATCCCACAGATCTTTGGAGTGTATGAAGAAACTGGAACACCTGGAGGAAACCCACACAGGACAGAATGTATAAACTCCACACAGTCACCCAAGGCTGGAATTGAACCCGGGTTCCTGGCGCTGTGAGGCAGCAGTGCCAACCACTGTGCTGCCGTGCTACCCTTGGTAGCATTACAAAATTCCCTGGATTCTGAAAAGGTTCCAGTGTATGGAAAAAGGCTAATGTCACATCCCTGTTCAAAAACGGAGAAAGGCAACAAGTAGGAAATAATATTCCAGCAATAGTTCTGAAGACTCAGAATTTGCTGCATCCCTAGCCAAACTGTCCCAATACAACTACAACCACTGGCATCTATCTGGCAATGTGGAAAATTTCCCAGTTGTGTCTTGTACACAAAAAGCAGGACAAATCCTACCCGGCCAATTACCACCAATCAGCCTACTCTCCATCATCAATGAAGTGATGGAAGGGGCATCAACATTGCTATCAAGCTGCACTTACTGAGCAATAACCTGCTCAGTGACATCCAGTTTGGGTTTTGTCAGGGTCACTCAGCTCCTGACCTCATTACAGCCTTGGTTCAAACATGGACAATAGAGTAGAATGCCAGAGGTGAGGTGAGAATGACAGCCTTCGATATCAAGGCAGCATTTAACCAAGTGTATTTTTGGGGGAAAACTCTCTGCAGGTTGGAGACATACCTCACACATAGGAAGATGGTTGTGATTGTGGTTGTGGAGGGTCAGTCATCTCAGCTCCAGGACACCTCTGCAGGAGTCCCTCAGGGTAGTGTCCTCAGCCCAACCATCTTCAGCTGTTTCATCAATGACCTTCCCTCCGTCATAAGCTCAGAAGTGGGGACGTTCGCTGATGACTGCACAATGTTCAGCATTACTCACACCTCTTCAGATACTGAAGCAGACCATGTTCCAATGCAAAAAAATCTGGACAGTGTCCAGGCTTGGACTGACAAGTGGCAAGTCGCATGCGTGCCACACAAATGGCAGGCAATGACCATCACCAATAAGAGACAATCTAACCACTGCTCTTTGACATTCAATGGTGTTACCATCACTGAAACCCCCACATTCTAAGTGTTTTCATCTACCAGAAACTCAACTGGACTCACCACAACACAGTGGCTACAAGAGCAGGTCAGAAGCTGGGAATACTGCAGCAAATACCTCCTGATTCCCTAATGCCTGTCCACCATCTACAAGGTACAAGACAGGAATGTGATGGACTATTTCCCGCTTGCCTGGATGGGTGTAGTTCCAACTAAACTCAAGAAGCTTGAAGCTTGACACGCTCCAGGACAAAGTAGCCCACTTGATTGGCACCACATCTCCAAACAACTACTTCCGCCACCAACAACGCTCAGTAGCAGCAGTGCGTACTATCTACAAGATGCACTGCAGAAATTTATCAAAGATCCGTAGACTTTCCAAGTACTTTCCAAAGCCACAACCACTTACGTCTAGCAGGACAAGGGCAGCAGATACATGGGAGCATCACCACCTGCAAACTCCCCTCTAAGCCACTTGCTATCCTGACATGGAAATATATTGCCGTTACTTCGCAGTCACAGGTCAAAATCCTGGAATTCCCTCCCTAACAGCATTTCTGAGTCAACTCACAGCATATGGACCGCAGCGATTCAAGAAGGCGGCTCACCACCACCTTCTCAAAGGTAACAAGGGGTGGGCAATAAATGATGACCAGCCAGCAACGCCCCCAACTGAGTTAAAAAAAAATCAAATGCTGTCTTGATGTCTGTCTCTCTCTGTCACTGTCACCTCACCTCTGGAATTCAAATCTTTTGTCCATGTTTGAACCAAGGCTGTTATGAAGTCAGGAGCTGAGTGGCCCTGGCAGAACCCAAACTGAGCATTAGTGAGCAAGTTATTACTGAGAAAGTGCTGCTTGATAACACTGTCAATAACACCTTACATCACTTTGTTGGATGACGTGGAATATATAACTGCAGTGGATCCAGAAAGTAGCTCAGTTGCACCTTCTCCAGAGTAATTAGGGATGGCAGCCTTGCCAGCGATATTCACATCCCAAGAACTGAAAAAGGAACACCTTTATAATTCACAAGGACGCAACTGCGTCAACCTTGCTTTACGTTCCGGAATACTCCATCAACTGATGACCTTTACAATAACTGTGGCTAAAATCAGGATGAAATTAAACTGTCTTCATTAACTTAATGTGATATGCAGGGGAGGTTAAAGTTAGCAATGGAATTCTATAGTGCCACTTATTCATAACCCATTCCTCATGATGATGTTTTATTTCAGTCCCTACGTTACATAACAAATTGATCTCCATGAGAAGATTGCAAGCTTATTGGCATATCCATTATTCTACATAAAAAAAATCTCTATCTCTCACTTCGGTTCCAGCCCATAACCCATTCGGGGTGTCAATCATGTTACTTACAAATCCTCTCAGGTCAATTGTTTGTTTAAGTTTAAAGTTCATTTACTAGTCACAAGAAGGCTTACATTAACACTGTAATGAAGTTACTGTGAAAATTCCCTTGTCGCCACACTCAGACGCCTGATCAGGTACACTAAGGGGAAATTTATCATGGCCAAAACACCTGACCAGCATGTCTTTTGGAATGTGGGAGCACCCTGAGGAAACCCACGCAGACATGGGGAGAATGTTCAAACTCCACATGGACAGCGACCCAAGCAGGAGTGAAACCCAGGTCCTTGGCGCAGCGCGAACCACTGTGCCACCGTGCTGCCTGTAATCTACATATTTGGCCCAAAGTCTGATGAAGAACGTGCCAGCAATGTTAAAATCCAAAATGGATGATGGGGAGAAAGGAACAAGAAAAAAACAGGGGAATAATTGGCTGCTTCATCTGCCAAAAAAAATAAGCCTGGCTGAGTGGACGAAGAAATTAAACTATAGATCGATGTATCCAATTAAGTTGTGTGGTGTGGTGCTTTTCATTTAATACCTTGTTGGAGTAATGTATCATAGCAACGTACCATATACTGTTTCATCTCAAAGCTAAGTGCCATGCCAAAAACAGTTTTTTAAATTTCTTCTGTGGTAACTTTCCTTCAGTCCAAAATGTACCCTGCCTATACTCAGGCCCACTCGCCAATTGTCCTAATCCTGGCAACGCTAAACCCACTCCCCATTGTGCACTCTTTCTCTTGTCGACAAACACCAATTCCTGGACTTACTTCACCCTATCTTACAATTGGCTGAGCCAATTATTATTCCTCAACCAACATCACCAAAACAAACTATCTGGCCTATGCCATGTTGGTTCTTCATGGGAGTCTGCTGAGCACAATTTGGTTGCTATGTTTCCTACATTCCAACAGCGAATCCATTTTGCGAACATAAAACTTACCAACAATGACAAACAGGTACAAGCCCCTTGGCCCACCCAGCCTATCCTACACAATTACGATCCCTTGACCATCACAATATATCCACAGTCTAACCCACCTGAATGTCATCTGCAATCCTGGAAAAAGTGAAAAGTTAGCTTTAAAAAAAAACTCCAGCAAATTTAGAGGAAGGAAAGGTGGGGAAATGGAGATCTCATTGATCCAAACGGATTGAGTAGATCACACTGGCCCTGAATTCTACAAGCTGCCACCTGTTTTATCTGGATTGATGCCAGCCTAGCCAAAGACAGATCCAACTCTTGCTTAGAAGAAATCTGTGAAGCATCGTCCATCACATGAGATGGGAACATATTCTAGGGGTGCATTATTCTCTGGGAAAAGAAAACCCCACCTGACATCTGAACCAGATCTGTCTTTTGCAATTTAAGATTAATATCCCAGCATTGTCTAATCTATTTATTGGAACAAATTATCAACTGGAGCCCAAGCTATTCTTTTCATTTTCATATGTGCGCAGCATGGTAGCACAGTGATTAGCACTGCTGCCTCACAGCACCAGGGATCCGGGTTCAATTCTGGCCTCGGGTGACTGCCTATGTGGAGTTTATACATTCTCCCCATGTCTGAGTGGGTTTCTTCCCATACTGCAAAGATGTACAGGTTATGTTGATTGGCCATTCAAATTTAACCCTAGTGCCAGGATGATTATCTGGGTAAATATGAGGGGTTACAGGAACATGGCCTGGGTGGGATTGTGATCAGTGTAGATTCAATAGGCCAAATAGCCTCCTTCTGCATTGTAAGGATTCTATGATGCTATGATTCTACGATTCTAACCATCAATTTATTCCTCACCAGGCCTGATATCTGCTGGACAGATCATCAACTTGTTTGATCCGGAATGGGATTCATTGCCACAGAAAATAGTTGAGGTCAAAAGGTTCTGTGATTTCAAGAAGAAATTAGATATAACTCTTGGGGCTAAAGGGATCAAGGAATATGGTGGGAAGGTTGGATCAGGTATTGAACTTGATTAACAGTCATGATCATTATGAATGACTGAGCAGGGCCAAATGGTCTACTGTCCCTTCCTGTTTCCATGTTTCTATGATCAGTGAAGAACATCCAACACGAAGCAAAAACCCAAACCTCTTGGGGCTAAAGGGAAAATCAGTGCCTCAGCCTGAAAGCAACCCAACTCGGTAGTGGGATTTCATCAACAGCTCCCAACCAATATGGAAATCCTTCATATATCCAACTCAATTTCAGGTGAGTGGGATCACATCAGATCAGCTCACTGGATTCCTGTGACCAGAACATTGGGTTTGAGAACCATCAACTATGTGATCTCCTGAAGCTAGAACAAGCAACTTTCACTGCATGGCAGAGCAGGTCACAAATCAAGAAGGCAACATTCCAACAGCTCAGGGTAATCACCTGTAATAAATCGAGGGCTACTCGATGAGGGCTTCAGAACACAAAGGCTTTATGGACAACATAATAATTAACTATATATACAATAAAGGCTCTAACAAAATAACTATGTGACTGTTCACTACTCCGACCAGGTTCCAACTCTCGATCCTTCCTGACCCAGGATCCATGCCCTTACAGTCGATTGGCTCATCTTCTAAAGAAAGCATCCTTTCTGGATGTATCACAGCTTGGGATGGCTCCTGCTCTGCCCAACACTGCAAGGAACTTCAAAAGGTTGTGAATGTAGCCCAGTCCATCACGCGAACCAACCTCTCATCCATTGACTCCGTCTATACTTCCGCTGCCTCGGAAAAGCAGCCAGCATAATCAAGAACCCCCGCACTCAGGACATACTCTCTGCCACCTTCTTCCATTGGAAAAATGGTACAAAAGTCTGAGATCACATACCGAACAACTCAAGAACTCCTTCTTCCCTGCTGCCATCAGACTTTTGAATGGACCTACCTTGTATTAAGCTGATCTTTCTCTACACCCTAGCTGTTACTGTAACAGCATATTCTGCAGACTCCCCTTTCCTTCGCCACTATGTACTCAATGAATGGTATGTTTTGTCAGTCTGGCACAAGAAACAGTACTTTTCACTGTATACCAATATTTGTGACAATAATAAATAAAATAAAATAAAATTACACACATAGCAACACAATAATGAAATGGGGCAAAAGCAGAAAATGCTGGAAAATGTCTTTGATTTGATTTATTATTGTCACATGTATTAGCATACAATGAAATGGATTGTTTCTTATGCGTTATACAGACAGAGCATATCATTCATAGAGAAGGAAAGGCGAGAGTGCAGAATGTAATGTTGCAGTCTTAGCTAGGATGTTGATTAAATGTCAGAGATACCCTCCTTAGGATGGGATGTTAAACCCATCTACCCTCTCTGTTGGATTTAATATTTCACAATCTAGAAGATGTAGGGTGGATTTGGGTTTATTTGATTACACCTGAAAGAATGCACAATTGCCAATATGTGTACCATTAGTATGGCACCAGACTTTCAACCTGAGATTGTCTCTTCCAATCCCAGAGAGATAACTTGAGCTCAATGTTTTTGACTGATGTTTGAGGGGCTGCAAGTTGAACGAAACCAAGATATATTATAAATCAATACACTAAAGCAATGTACAAACGCATAAAGAGTTGTATTTGGCAACTGTGTTGGGGATAGTCTTGAACTTCAAGAGGACATCGGCAAGTTGGTGGATTGGGCAGATGAAGTTCAATGTTAAAGAGTGTGAAGTGAATGATTTGGGAGGAGGAATGTGGAGAGAGAGCATGAACTAAAAGAGAAACTCTAAAAGGGGTTCATTATTAATTTATGGGATATGAGCGTCACTGGCTAGGCCAGCAATTATTGCCCAGGTAGCGCAGGAACAAAGGTGCACAGGTCATTGAAAGTAGCAGTGTCTGTTGAGAGAGCAGTTAATAAAGCTTGGCCTTCTTTTCTGAGGAAGGATTTTCTTGCTCTCGAAGGAGTGCAGCAAAGGTTTACCAGGCTGATTCTGGGGATGGTGGGACTGATGTATGAGGAGAGATTGACTAGGTTAGGATTGTTTTCACTGGAGTTCAGACGAATGAGGGAGGAATCTCATAGAGACTTACAAAATTCTAACAGAACTCGACAGCATGGATGCAATAAGGATGTTCCCAATGGCGGGGGAGTTCAGAACAAGGTGGCACAGTCTGAGGATTTGGGGTATACCATTTAGGATGGAGATAAAGATAAGAAAAGAGGAGACGATAACTCACAGGCCACTATCAGTAAGGATAGGTAACAACACTTCCTCCATGATCATCCTCAAAACCGATGCCCCACAAGGTTGTATTCTCAGCCCCCTACGAGACTCCTTGTACAACAATGACTGTGCGGCCAAATTCCCCTCCAGTTCAATTTTCAAATTTGCTGATGACACCATTGTAATGGGTCGGATATCAATCAGTGATGAGACAGAGTACAGGAATGTGATGGAGAATCTGGTGAACTGATGTGGCAATAATATTCTCTCTCTCAATGTCAACAAAATGAAGGAGATTGCCATCGACTTCAGGATGCGTAAAGGAGAACGTGCCTCTGTCTACATCAATTTGGACGAAATAGAAAAGGTCAAGAGCTTCATGTTTTTAGGTGTCCAGATCACCAACAACCTATCCTGGTCCCCCCCATGCTGACACTAGAGTTAAGAAAGCTCATCAATGCCTCTACTTTCTCAGAAAACTAAGGAAATTGGCATGTCAGCAATGACTCAAACCAGCTTTCACAGATGCACTATAGAAAGAATTATTTCAGTTTGTATCATAACTTGGTATGGCCCCTGCTCTGCCCAAGACCACAAAGGTCTACAAAAGATCGTGAATGTAGCCCAATCCATCATGCCAACCAGCCTCCTATCCAATGACTCTGTCTACACTTCCCTCTGCCTCAGCAAAGCAGCCAGCATAACTAATGACCCCACATCCCCCCTTACATTCTCCCTTCCACCTTCTTCCTTCGGGAAAAAGATACAAAGCCTGAGGTCTCATACCAACCGACTCAAAAACAGCTTCTTCCCTGCTGCTGTCAGACTTTTGATTGGACCTACCTTGCATTAAGTTGCTCTTTCTCTACATCCTAGCTATGACGGTAACACTACATTCTGCACTCTCTCATTTCCTTCTCTATGAATGTATGCTTTGTTTGTATAGCTCGCAAGAAACAATACTTTTCACTGTATGATAATACATAAGACAATAATAAATCAAATCAAATCAAATATTTCTTCACCCAAAGGGTGGTGAACCTGTGGAATTCATTACCACAGAAAATAGTTGATGTCAAAACATTGAATGTATTCAAGGGGTGGCTGGATATAGCACTTGGGACGAATGGGATCAAAGGTTATGGGGAGAAAACAGGATTAGGCTATTGAGTTGGACGATTAGCCATGATATTAATGAATGGCGGAGCAGGCTTGAAGGTCCAAATGGCCTCCTCCTGCTCCTATCTTCTATGTTTCTCTGTTTCTATATTAATAGGGGCACTGACTGAGGAGATTGTGTTGAACTTGTGGAAGACACAAGTGAGGCCTCACCTAGAGTATTGTGCCCAATTCTGGGCACCATGCTTGAGGAAGGCATTGGAGAACATAGAGAGGAGATTCACAAGAATGATTCCAGAGACAAAGAAAGGTAGCTATGAAGATAGATTGGAGAGGCTGGGTCTGGGTTTTCCTTGGAGAAAAGAAAGCTGAGAGGAAACATGATGGAGATATTCAAGATCCTAAGGGATATGGACAATGTGGATAGGAAGAAACTGAACTCAAGAGAGCTTCAAAAACTAAAGGGCACAGATTCAAAATGATCGGCAAGAGGAGTCAAAGTGATGTGAGGAAAATAATTTTCACCCAGAGGGTGGTTGGGGTCTGGAACTAACTCCCCAAGAGGGTGGTGGAGGCAGATTCGATCGAGGTATCCAAAACGCAACAGGATTGCTGTCTGATAAGAAAGCATGTGCAAGGTTACGGGGATAAGGCAGGGGAGTGGGGCTAGGTAGAATGCTCTTTCAGAAATTCAGTGCAGACTCAATGGGCTGAATGGCCTCCTGCTGTGCTGTAAAGATTTGATGATTCTGTGATGAACCATTTTCTGTGATCACAGCAATTATAACACCATTCTCCCAACCGCCGCGAGATTAAAGATACTTTGTTCGCTGTTATGCGCATTGGGCCTCCCCAAGGTCAGAGAAGGTCCATCCTTCCGTCTCTCCTTCCTGCCTCCCACCTTCCTCCCTTCCCCTTTCTTTCTTCCTTTCCTTCCTATCGGTCATGGTTGTGTCTATTTTCACTGCAATGATTTGCGAAGTGAGCAGCAACAGTTATAGTTATTGAAGCATCTATCCCAGACTAAGCAGACACGTCTAACTGTTGCCCCTGCTCCAATCTCATCAACATGTGTAGGTGCAGTAGAATATTCCTGTAGGATGCGTACAGCTCCAGCAATACATGCTGGGCACCTTGTCCACTTCTCCATTTCAGCTGTGTATGTAAGTATCAAGCACTCTCATAAAGCCTCCTCCAGTCAATTACTCTTTAAAATTACTGGAAATAAAAATAATCTTAGTAGTTAGAAAAAAATCAGTAATGGCTTGACCTAAGCAACAAAAAAAGCAGTACTTTCTGAGTGCTTCACCTGTAAAATAGGTGTTAATTGCACACCAATTGACTGTTAATTGTGTACAGGTGGTGGATATTAATTGGAGACTCAATTATGCTCATACATACAGGAGCAGGAAGGGGTGGTTAGAAATCTATATATGCAATCTGTGTCTCTGTAAACAAAGATGTAGAGATGCCAGTGTTGGACTGATGTGGGCCCAGTAAGAAGTGTCACAACATCAGGTTAAGGTCCAACAGGTTTATTTACAATCGTGAGCCTTTGGAATGCTGCTCCTTCATCAATGGAGTGATGAAGGAGCAGCGCTCTGAACGCTCGTGATTCCAAATAAACCTGTTGGACATTAACCTGGTGTTGTGACACTTCTTTCTGTAAACAAAAAACATCTAAGTGCATATATTGGGTGGCATGGTGGCACAGTGGTTAGCATAGCGCCAGGGATCCGGGTTCAGTTCCGATCTCAGGTCACTGTCTATGTGGAGTTTGCACATTGTCCCTGTGTCTGGGTGGGTTTCCCCCGGGTGCTCCAGTTTTCTGCCACAGTCCAAAGATGTGCAGATTACGTTGATTGACAATGTTAAATTGACCCTAGTGTCAGGGGATTAGCAGGGTAAATATGTGGGCTTATGGGAATAGGACCTGGGTGAGGTTGTGGTTGGTACAGACTCGATGGGCCAAATGGCCCCTTCCTGCTCTTTAGGGACTTCCCATGATGGCCAGAATGGGAAAACTCGCCACCTCCCACGTTCTCTCCCTTGCTGCATGGAGGTCATGACTATCTGGGTACAGTGAGGAGTCTCACAACAACAGGTTAAATTCCAGGTTTATTTGGAATTGCGAGCTTTTGGAATGCTGCTCCTTCATCTTGGCTATCTGAATTCTAGCAATAAGGTTCTGGCTGCTTATTGGTAGAATTGGTAGTTTGCTTCTAATTTACGGTACGGCATTATGCCATCATCTTTGCCCCTTGTTGTTAGCTGTGTGTCACCGTATATGGTTAGTTGGCCACTTTCTCTGACAGCTAATAGGCTAAGCTCTGCTTTAAGGCAGTCATCTGGAACCACTTCAGTTGTCAATCCTTACTTCTTCTGACAACGTGGCCAATCCATCTGAGTTACACCCTGATCATCATTGAATGGAATTTTGTCCAGGTGTTTATAAATATATTTCAGGTAGGATGTATCAATTTAATGGGTACAGCATCGGCAACAGATCTATTTTCCATTAGTGTAAAGCAGGGTGGAGATTATTCCCTCTACTCAGCCCCATGATGAGTCTTAATGCCAATCTCAGCAGAGCACATTCCTGCGGCCTTTATATTTTTTCAATTTCATTGTCCCTCTGAGACTGATGGTTTCCATCAATTCTGACCACGCTGTCATCTCAGTGAGAGCCAGTTTAGAATGAAAATCTATCATCTAACATATTGGTTTGTTGTTCTGCAGTTTATGTTCATTTCAATTTCTCAGTCCATTGCTTAACTTGCTTTTCTCAAGTTGGCCCATTGAGTGTGCACCAATCCTCCGAAAGAGCACTTTACCAAGGCCTAATCCCCCACCCTCTTGCCATAATCCTAAGTACTGATCATCGCTAATCTCCTTAACCTACACATCTTTGGGCACTATATTTTAGCATAGTCAATACACCTAACATATCCATCTTTGGACTATGGAAGGAAACCCACACAGACATGGGGAGAATGTGCAAACTCCACAGAGACAGTCACCGAAGGCCAGAATCAAACCCAGGTTCCTGGCATGGTGAGGCAGCAGTGCTAACTATCGTGTGCCCTAAGGAATCGAAGAATTCAAGTAGATTATGATCCATTGTAAGGAACTAGTTGAATGTATATTACAGTTCCCCTCTCCCACTCCATACAACTTCATTGTTAACCCTCTGTGGGCATGAGATTTGAAAGGTAACCTGTTCACCATTAAAGAGAAGGGATAAGATAATGTATGACAGAAAGAATTATTCGCATTCATACAGAACCTCTGAAGGAGGGTATTTCATTGGCGCATTAGCAGAGAAACTTCCACATAATGTGACCAGAGATGCAGGTGGGAAGGAGCATCTTAAAGAGGAGCAAGAGGGACAGAGATGTTGAGGTGTGTTGGGGGAATTACAGAGATTAGGCCTGGGCAGTTGAAGGCTTGTCCACAGATGGTAGAAAAAATTGGGGATGGCCGATGCGTGAGTCTGTAAGCATAAACTCCTAATGGTCAAATTAAAATTAAAAGTTTATTTATTAGTGTCACAAGTAAGGCTTACATTAACGCTGCAATGAAGTTACTGTGAAATCCCCTAGTCGCCACAGTCTGGTGCCTGTTTTGGTTAATGCACCTAACCAGCACATCTTTCAGACTGTGGGAGGAAACTGAAGCACCCAAAGGAAACCCACGCAGACACGACGAGAATATACATACTCCACACAGACAGTGGCCCAAGCAGGGAATTGAACCCAGGTCCCTGATGCTGTGAGGCAGCAGTGCTAACTACTGTACTACTGACATTTGGAGGAAATTGGATGAATTTAAACAATAGGGTAAGAATTTCCTGATTGAGGCATTGCTCAGCATGGATTGGACGTAGGACAACAATCACAGGCATTGTGCAGCATCTGTTGAACATGGATTCTTTGTTATCTCTTCCCAGCAGACTCCCTCTGCTGGTATATCTGTGTATGATAGCTGCAAGGGAACAAAGTGTACAAAGCAAATTTCAATGTACTACAGGGGTGATGGGTGAACAAGTGCAAAATTAGAAAGATCTCCTTGCTACATCTCCGTCTGGGGAGTTCTTTAGCCAGGAGGGAACAAAGAGGAGCAGGAAATAAATCTTCTCTATGAATAAATTACCCTTCAAATGCATTTTCCCAAGAGCAAGTTCCGCTGATTACTAAGTGCAAAGTATTATTACAAGAAAATGTCTGTTTTCCATGCGAAAGGGCCAAGGTCGGTCACCTGGAATCTCAATGAAGATTCTTCTATTCCACCAACATCAATGTTTAACATTGATTTCCATTGTTTTTTCTCTTGAAAACAACTGCACTCTTTAAAAGCTATTAGTATTAAATTCGACAGGAATGTTTCCCCAGTGGTCTTTTTCAATCCTCAGTTGCTAAAAGCTCATCAAGCTCCCAGCCACTCAGATCAATGCTGCACACTAGATTCTGCATCATGAGGTTGTACAGCAGTATTTCACAGACGGCTTAAAACGGCACATATTTTTATTTAGTCCCCGAATGTTTTGTTCTTACTGTTCAAATCATAGTCAGCACCTTCCACGTCTGGAAGCCCTGATGCAGCCTATGCCAAGCAATGTTGTACACTCCATATAGAACCATAGAATCCCTACACTGCAGAAGGAGGCCATTCGGCCCATCAGGTCTGCACTGACCACAATCCCACCCCATTCCTGTAATTCCACATATTTATCCTGCTAATCCTTTGACACCAGGGTCAATTTAGCTTGGCCAGTCAACCTAACCTGCAGACCTTTGGACTGTGAGAGGAAACTGGAGCACCCAGAGGAAATCCTGCAGACACTGGGAGAATATGCAAACTCCACACAGGCAGTGACCCGAGGCCGGTATTGAACCTGAGTCCCTGGCGCTGTGATGCAGCAATGCTAACCACTGTGTCACCCTGCCACCCCAAATGAATTAAGCATAAGCTATCTCAAGACATTTTCTTGGAGGCATGTTTTGTATTACAAAATTGTGCCTCATTTGGCACTTGTTGGAACTGTCATGGTAATCTAATCCAAAGGGAGATCAAGATGATGGCATAGTGGTTAGCACTGCTGCCTCATAGCACCAGAGACCCGGGTTCGATTCCAGCCTCGGGTGACTGTCTGTGCGGAGCTTGCAGGTTCTCCCTATCTCTGTGTGGGTTTCCTCCGGATGCTCTGGTTCCCTCCCTTAATCCAAAGGACGCGCTGGTTAGGTGCATTGGCCACGCTAAATTCTCCCTCAGTGTACCCGAACAGCGCTGGAAATGTGGCGACTAGGGGATTTTCACAGTAACTTCATTGCAGTGTTAAACCTACTTGTGGCACTAATAAACAAACTTAAGAAACTTCATGTAAAGCTCCCGACCTGAGATACCCACTGGGGAAGTGTTGGAAGTCCAGACATTTTGATGAAGACTAAACAGAATAAGACATTTGGTTACTGTGAATGATGTCTCCGTTTGTTACTTTGATTTTCCCGAACAGTGTCACATCAGTGATCACCCTGCAGAACATTGGAACATTAGAACATGGAACATTACAGCACTGTACAGGCCCTTCGGCCCTCGATGTTGCGCCGACCAGTGGACCCAATCTAATGACCCTCTAACCTAAACTATTCCAATGTTATCCATATGCCTATCCACTGACCATCTGAACGTCCTTAAAGTTGGCAAGTCCACAACTGCTGCAGGCAGGGCATTCCACGCCCTTACTACCCTCTGAGTAAAGAACCTACCTTTGACATCCGTCCTATAAATGCCACCCCTCAATTTAAAGCTATGCCCCCTCGTGTTAGCTATCACCATCCGAGGAAAAAGGCTCTCACTGTCCACACTATCTAACCCTCTGATCATCTTGTATGCCTCAATTAGGTCGCCTCTTAACCTTCTTCTCTCTAACAAAAATAACCTCAAGTCCCTCAGCCTTTCCTCATAAGACCTCATTAGGAACAGCAATTGCCCATTCAGCCCCTTGAACTTGGTTCTATCATTAAGATGGATTGTGGCCGATCTCTACCACAGCTTCATTTCACCACCTTGGTTTTGTAACTCTTAATACCTTTACCAAACAAAAACATCACCTGCCTACCAAATTGATCTATCTACCGGTTATTGCCGAAGGGTAGGTGTTCAGAAAAAGTAGTTTTCTGATTCAAGAGAAGAGATAAGAATGGAAAGTGCATAAAAACAAGGCCAACATTTTACATTGCCCAGGTGGGTAGGAAATATGGTAAAACTGTGCGAAGAGATGTTGGGCAAGTGTTCTAATGCACCCTTTTTCAATCAGCAGGCAGGAACATGATTTGATTTGATTTATTATTGTCACATGTATTAATATACAGTGATAAGTATTGTTTTGTGTGTGCTGTACAGAGAAACATAGTGTTCACAGAGAAGGAAAGGAGAGAGTGCAGAATGTAGTATTACATCGCTAGGGTGTAGAGAAAGGTCAACTTAATGTGAGGTAGATCCATTCAAAAGTTTGACAGTAGCAGGGAAGAAGCTGTTCTTGAGTTGGTTGGTGCGCAACCTCAGACTTTTGTATCTTTTTCCTGAAGGAAGTTGGAAGAGAGAATGTCCGAGGTGTGTGGGGTCCTTAATTATGCTGACTGCTTTGCTGAGGCAGTGGGAAGTGTAGACAGAGTCAATAGATGAGAGACTGGTTTCCTTAATGGATTGGGCGACATTCATGACCTTTTGTAGTATCTTGCGATCTTGGGCAGAGCAGCTGTACCAAAGTGTGATACAACCAGAAAGAATGCCTTCCACGGTGCATTTGTAAATGTTGGTGAGAGTTGTAGCGGACATGCCAAATTTCCTTAGTTTTCTGAGTTAGAAGCATGCCCATCGACAATCAAGAAGCCAATTTAAATGAATTAAACAGCAGTTGGCTGGGGTTAGAGATTGTCTGTCTGCGTTTTTCGTTGGCTGATGGGTGGATTGGCCAGTCAACCTTCATATTTTAGTTGCAATCTCAATCCACTGCAGGACGAAAATCAGGGTTCAAATAAAATGTTCCTGGGGACTGAGGTGTGATTGTGCTGTCTACGCACTCTTTGCATTGTTCATCCACTGGTATTTATTTTTCCGGGGTCGGCAGCACATTGACAAAGCTCCACTGTGGCTGTTCCCAATGTTCCAATGCTGTCTGCAGGATGTTCACTGATTTGACACTCTTCAGGAGAAACAAAGTAACAAACGGAGTATCTCAGATCTGGGGCTTTACATTAAGTTTCTTAAGTTTATTTATTAGTGTCGGCTTACATTAATACTGCAATGAAGTTACTGCGGAAATCCCCCAGTCGACACACTCCGGTGCCTATTGGGGTACACTGAGGGGGAATTTAGCACGGCCAATGCACCTAACCAGCATTTCTTTCAGACTGTGGGAGAAAACCAAAGAGAACCCAGAGGAAATCCACGCAGACACGGAGAGAACATGCAGTAAAAGCAGTAAGATAAATTTTTTTTAAACTTATTTTTTGGTTAGTTTTAACTGTGGGAGGGAGCAGGAAACTTTCCCGCAAGTTGTAATAATGGTGCTTTTCTCACCCACTTAAATATGTTAGCAGGTTATTCACTTTTGGCACGCTGGCAGAGTGGTTAGTACTGCTGTCAGACAGCACCAGGGACCAAGGTTCGATTCCCAGCTTGGAATACTGTCTGTGTGGAGTCTGTAGGTTCTCCCGTGTCTGTGAGGGTTTCCTCCGGATGCTCCGGTTTCACCCCACAGTCCAAAAGATGTGCTGGTTCGGTGTATTGGACATGCTAAATTCTCCCTCAGTGTACCCGAACAGGTGTCAGAGTGGGGGTTTTCACAACAGCTTCATTGAGGTGTTAATGTAAGCCTACTGGTGACATTAATAAATAAATTATTTTAAAAAGAAACTATAAAACTTCTGTGTCTTTTCTGTAGAAGCTCAGGCACTGCTGCATTCCCTCAGCAGTGTCAAGCAAAATGATGTGTTTAGGAATCTGTGAGGAAATTGGACCCTTCTGACTAACAGCTGTGATTCCTATCAGCACAGTTATGCTGTCATCTGACATTAAGGGTTGTTCTGGTCGCTGCGTGCGATCAAACCATTGTTTATGAAACGATTTAGTAACTACACCCAGCAAAGCAATGTCCAGTTAACCACAGATAGCTGTCATCTGAACTCTGCACACTTGAAAAGAGCAAAGGGGAAAAAGGAAAGATCTTTTTTAAACTGCAGCAGGCGATGGTGCAGAGGGACCTCGGGGTCCTTGTGCATGAGTCGCAAAAACCCAGCCTGCAGGTGCAGCAGGTGGTCAGGAAGGCTAATGGGATGCTGGCCTTCATAGCGAGGGGGATTGAATATAAAAGTAGGGAGGTCTTGCTGCAGCTGTATAGGGCATTGGTGAGACCGCAGCTGGAGTACTGTGTGCAGTTTTGGTCACCGCACTTACGCAAGGATATTTTGGCCTTGGAGGGAGTGCAGAGGAGGTTTACTAGGCTGATACCGGAGTTGAGGGGGTTGAGCTATGAGGAGAGGCTGAATAAACTGGGCTTGTACTCGTTAGAGTTTAGAAGAATGAGGGGAGATCTCATTGAGACATATAAGATGATGAATGGGATGGATAGGATAGAGGTGGAGAGACTCTTCCCGCTCAGAAAGGACAGTAGGACTAGGGGGCACAGCCTCAAGATAGAGGGGGGGCGGTTTAGAACGGAGTTGAGGAGGAACTTCTTCACTCAAAGGGTGGTGAATCTCTGGAATTCTCTACCCATTGAAGTGGTGGAGGCTGCCTCGCTAAATATTTTTAAGACGCGGGTTGATGGGTTTTTGATAAGAGAGGGGATTAAGGGTTATGGGGAGAGGGCGGGAAAGTGGAACTGAGCCACAACAGATCAGCCATGATCTTATTGAATGGCGGGGCAGGCTCGAAGGGCTAGATGGCCTACTCCTGCTCCTATTTCTTATGTTCTTATGTTCTTTTTTGCTTTCCCTTCAAAGAACCTCACCGCCAATGCGTGTCTTTCTTTGAGGTGCAGTCGCTGTCGTAATTTGGAAATGAAGCAGCCAATGGGCACACGGCATGCTCCCAAAAACAGCAATGTAATTCTGACCAGATCTTCTGTTTTAATGATGTTGTTTGAGGGAATAATTTTGTCCAAAATATTGGGGAGAGTTCCCCTGCTCCTCTTGCCCAGGGGGATCTTTCACATCCACCTGAGAAGGTAGGCACAGCAGTGATCAAATCCAAAAGATTTGATTTGACTTGATTTGATTTGATTTATTATTGTCACATGTGTTGGTATACAGTGAAAAATATTGCTTCTTGCGCACTATACAGATAAAGCATACCGTTCATAGAGAAGGAAACAAGAGAGTGCAGAATGTAGTGTTACAGTCAAAACTAGGGCACAAAGAAAGGTCAACTTAATGCGAGGTAGGTCCATTCAAAAGTCTGACAGCAATAGGGAAGAAGCTGTTCTTGAGTCAGTTGGTTGGTGACCTCAGACTTTTGCATCTTTTTCCTGATGGAAGAAGGTGGAAGAGAGAATGTCCGGGGTGTGTGGGGTCCTTAATTATGCTGGCTGCTTTGCCGAGACAGCAGGAAGTGTAGACAGAGTCAATGGTTGGGAGACTGGTTTGTGTGATGGATTGGGCTACATTCACCACCTTTTGTAGTTTGTTGTGATCTTGGGCAGAGCAGGAGCCATACCAAGCTGTGATACAACCAGAAAGAATGCTTTCTATGGTGCATCTGTAAAAGTTGATGAGAGTCATAGTGACGTGCCAAATTGCCTTCGTCTTCTGAGAAAGTAGAGGCATTGATGGGCTTTCTTAACTATAATATCGGCATGAGGCGACCAGGACAGGTTGTTGGTGATCTGGACACCTAAAAATCTGAAGCTCTCAGCTCTTCCTATTTTGTCCCTCTTGATATAGACAGGGGCATGTTCTCCTCTGCCCTTCCTGAAGTCAATGACAATCTCTTTCATTTTGTTGACATTGAGGGAGAGATTATTGTTGCCGCACCAAAGTACACCATATTCTCTATCACATTCCTGTACTCTGCCTCATCATTGTTTGAGATCCGACTCACTATGGTGGTGTCGTCAACAAACTTGAAAATTGAACTGGAGGGGAATTTGGCCACACAGTCATAGGCGTATAAGGAATATAGTCAGGGGCTGAGAACACAGCCTTGTGGGGCACCGGTGTTGAGGATGATCATGGAGGAGGTGTTGTTGCTTATTCTTAAGTATTGTAGTCTGTGGGTTAGGAAATTCAGGATCCAGTCACAGAGGGAGGTGCTGAGGCCCAGGCCACAGTGTTTGGAGATGAGTTTCTTGGGAATAATAGTGTTAAAGGCTGAGCTTTAGTCAATAAATAGGAGTCTGACATAGGTGTCCTTGTTATCTAGGTGTTCCAGGGTTGAGTGCAGGGCCAGGGAAATGGCGTCTGCTGTGGATCTGTGCGGCAGTAGAACTTCTGATAGTTTAGCATTCCTTCAATAATATTGTGAAATATTGCTGTTGATTTCATCTGTGCAAGTTTTTCAAATGGGGCTTGACCCCTAAGTGTAAGGATATAAAATAGCTAACCCTCAAAGACATACATAGAGAGGAATTGTACAGACACTAAGGGGTTAACTGTAACACTGTGAAATACTGTGTACAGTTCTGGTCACCCTATTGTAGAAAGGATAGTCTTAAAATTGAAAGTGTGCAGAAAAGCTATACTAGGATTTATCAGGACTTGATGGTTTGAGTCATAAGGAGAGACTGGATAGACTGGGACCTTTTCCCATGGAGCATAGGAAGCTATGGGTGATCTTATAGAGGTCCATAAAATAATGAGGAGTGTATATTAGCTAGATAGTTAACATCTTTTTCCCAAATGTTGGGGAGTCTAAAACTAGAGGGCATAGGATTAAGGTGAAGGGGAGAGATATAAAAGGGTCCAGAGAGGCAATTTTTTCACACAATGGGTGGTGAGCATCTGGAATGAGCTGCCAAAGGCAATAGTAGAGGCTGGTACAATTTTGTTTTTAAAAAGCATTCAGATAGTTCCATGGGTCAGATAGGATATGGGCTGAGCTTGGGCAGTTGGGACTAGCAGAATGATAAATACTGGGCGGCATGGACAAGTTGGGCCAAAGGGACTGTTTCCATACTGTAAATGACTCAATGAGCTAACCAATATTCTGGCTCATCTAAGAGACTGCGATAGCCGCTATCATGGACAATGGCCCAGGGAAACTGGCATTACATAACACAATTAGCTCCTACCAGGATCATAGAATCTCTACAGTGCAGAAGGAGGATATTCAGTCCATTGTAGAAACATAGGAACATAGGAGTAGGCCATTTGGCCCTTCGAGCCTGCTCTGCCATTCATTACGATCATGGCTGATCACCGAATTCAATATCCTAATCCCCCTTTCCCATGTCCCTTTAGCCCCAAGAACTATATCTGGTTTCTTCTTGAAAGCAGTCAAGTCTGCACCAACTCAGCATCGCACCCAGGTTCGTCCTTGCCCTATTCCCTTATCCACTCCACTAATTCCCCTAACTGACATATCTTGGGACACTAAGGGGAAATCTACTATGACACCTAACCTGCACATCTTTGGACTGGGCACACAGTAAGAAGTCTCACTTCAGGAAGTGATCACTCACCTGATGAAGGAGCAGCATTCCATAAAGCCTGTACTGCCAAATAAACCTGGAGTTGTGAGATTTCTTGCTGTGCCCACCCCAGTCCAACACCGGCAACTCCACATCTTTGGACAGTGGGAGGAAATAGGAGCACCTGGGGAAAACCATTGCAGACAAAAGTAGAAGTTAAAAAGTTTATTTATTACTCAGAAGTAGGCTTACATTAACACTGCAATGAAGTTACTGTGACAGTCCCCTAGTCGCCATACTCTGGTGCCTGCTCAGGTAAACGAAGGGGCAATTTTAGCATGGCCAATTCACTTAATCTGCACATCTTTGTACTGTGAGAGGAAACCAGAGCACCCGGAGGAAACCCACGCAGACACAGGGAGAACGTGCAAACTCCATACAGACAGTAACCCAAGCCGGGAATCGAACCCAGGCCTCTGGCACAGTGAGGCAGCAGTGCTAACCACTGTGCCACCATGCCGCTCTAAATGAAGGTACAGTGCATGTTCCTGCCCGATTGCAAACTGGGGGCTTCTCACACATTGGGCAAACGTAATAAACCAACAGAAACAGCAAAAAAGAAGGGGCTTTGCATTGACCAGGAATCAAACCTGGGCCTCCTGTGTGGCAAACGAGAATCCCATCACTGAACCACCAACGCACATGGGGAGATGGGGAAAATGTACAAACTCTTCACAGATAGTCGTCCAAACCTGGGATCGAACCCAGGTCCCTGGCACAATTAAGCAGCTGTGTTAATGACTGTGCCATCGTGCTGCCCAACAGGAATGAAAGGAACATTCGTAACTCAGTCAACCTTGGAGCCAGGAATGCCTCATTCTGGGAAGGGGATAATATTGCTTTCTCTTGTGTAAGCAGCAGAAGAATTGACTATGCCCGTATAGTCCTGTCCACACCAGGGGGTAAAATATACCAAGATGAAGAAGTGCTAAGCACTGGACAGCACACAAGAGTGGCAACGAGATCTGTGTTTGCGATTGCATGATGGGAATAAAAGAGTGGGCACATTGTCAGGAGAAGGACAAAGATTGATCATCTCCAGATCCAGCGCTGAAATCAAATCTGTTAATGATCAACTCTGTGGATAAGTGTGAGATTTAGTCAAATCACAGAGGGGTTTGCACTGTGAGATATTGTTGTGGATTCCAGTCTGGGGTCTGCACTGAGGGGATTTTGTGGATTCGACAAACAAATGAATGTGAGGTTGAACCAAACATTGTTTCACGAGAGTTTTGTTCTCATGGATGGCACAGTTAGCATTACTGCCTCGTAGCTCCGGGGGAGCTACAGGTTCGATTTTCAGCTTGCATCACTGTCTGTATGGAGTTTGCTCATTCTCCCCATATCTGCATGGGTTTCTTCTGGGTGCTCTGGTTTCATCCCACAGTCCAAAGATGTGCAGATTAGGTGGATTGGCAGTGCCAAATTTTCCATTTGTGTCCTGGGATGCTCTCTGGCTCAGAGAGCCAGAGATCTGGGTTCGATTCCCGGTTTGAGTCCTGTCTGTGCAGAGTCTGTATGTACTTCCTGCGTCTGCATGAGTTGCCTCGGGCTGTTCCGGTTTCCTCCCACAGTCCAAAATACATGCTGGTTAGCAACATTATGGGGATGGGGATTGCTGTCAGTGCAGGCTCAGTGGGCCAAATGGCCTCCTTCTGCACTGTAGGGATTCTAGGATTCTAGGATTCTATGAAATCACTGCATTCCAACAGGGGGAAATCTCTTGCGGCTTCAACCCACATTTTGAGGCTCAGAGGCAAAAGTGTTTTCCATTGAGCCGCTTTCGAGGAAACACTTCTATCTCGTTGGACAATTGAGGAAGTATTCCCTTCCAGAGGAAGAATAATGCCATTTGTGTGGCAGGGTAACACCACTGGCGTAACAGATGCCTGCCCTTTCAGTGAATTGTATTTATTTTGTGTGCGCCTGGTGTGGCACTGATCCATTCAGGAGCTGAGACGTCCAAACAAATAAGTTTGAAGGTTCCGGAAAGAAAAACACACGACTGTTACTCTGAGTGAGAATTCAATAAATGAAGGTGGCTGTTTAGATTCTGCATTGAGGGTGTACAGCCAGCGCTGCAGTCAGTAATGCAACAATCACTTGCATTGATATAGCACCTTAAATCAAAGGAAACAACCTCACAGTGCTTGACAGGAACATTATCAACACAATTCCATAGCAAACCACATCATTTATATTATAATCATATAATTACATCTTATATACACATACACAAGAAAAAAGGATAGTGTATGGAATTCATATGTATATATTCAGTTTTGAATATTGAAATTGGCTTTACTCCCTTACCAAGTGCGTGGCTAATTTCACCAGCAGAATGGAGCCGGTGACATTGGGAGAGGCAAAAAGCAGTGCACAAACTCAATTTTTCGCCTCTCGCCCAATCTTACCGGCTCATCACACTAATCGACTAAGAGCGGCACGCTGACACAGTGGTCAGCACTGCTGCCTCCCAGCGCCAGGGACCCGGGTTCAATTCCCAGCTTGGGTCACTGTCTGTATGGCATTTGCAAATTCTCCTCGTGCCTGCGTGGGTTTCCTCCGGACGCTCTGGTTTCCTCCCATAGTCCGAAGTGCGCGAGTTAGTTTGAGTGGCCATGCTAAAATTGACCTTGGTGTCAGAGTGCTAGCAGAATAAATATGTGGGATTTAGGGAATAAGGTGGGATTGTGGTCGGTGCAGGCCCGACGGGCCGAATGGCCTCCTCCTGCGCTGTAGGGATTCCATGTTTCTAAGACTTGGCATGATGAGCCAGTAAGATCCTTTCCGCAACCCCCCCCAATCCGACTTTATCCTGCGGCTGCTGACTGGAAGGGGAACTCTGCGTATCCTGACGGAACTCTCCACATCTGACTGGATGGCAGTTGCAGCCAGTCACTCTGCTGTCAGCACCATCGCTGTGGGATAAATTTCAAGCACAAATTGATTTAGGGCTGGAATTACAGAAAGAGATAGACTAATAGCTGAAGATAGTGATACGGACAGTCATAGATATACAGATAGAATTAGTTACAGATCTGGTGGGTGATACGATGAATTTATAGTTGCTGTTAGGGAGACAGAAGTAGATTGATTTAGAGCTAAAAGCAGACTAACATATAATAGATAGATAGAGTTATAGATACAATTGGCAATAGAGATAGTTACAGATAGAGTTACAGACAGCAGGGACTATTCTTTAATCATAGAATCCGACAGTGCAGAAGGAGGCCAATCGGCCCATTGAGTCTGCGCTGACCACAATCTCACCCATGCTCTATCCCTATAACCACATAACCCCAAGAATTTACCCCAAATAGTCCCCCTGACACTAAGGGGCAATTTAGCATGGCCAATTCACCTAAGCCGCACAGCGTTGCACTTAGGAAGAAACCAGGGCACCTGGAGGAAACCCATGCAGACACGGGGAGAATGTGCGAACTCCACACAGACAGTGACCCAAGCTGGGAATTGAACCCGGATCCCTGGCTCTGTCAGGCAGCAGTGCTAACCACTGTGCCACTGTGCTGCCTGCCCAATCACTCCTGCCAGGGAATTATTTACAAGGCCAAATTTCCAATGGGTTCACTCCAGTAGTGGACATTGGGTGGTGTGGGACTTACATGTGTTCAAGGGAAAGGAAGCACACCCTATCCCAAATGGTGGATTTGGATCAGTATATGTTGGATAAGTAATGCCTGGACCTACAATACCTGGGTAATTGACATCAAGGCACTCTGACAGTGAATGGAAGCAGACCAAAGCGGACAGCAAAATCTTGAATGTAGCTTCTAAGAGGGAGCTGAGTAAGAAATGTCATAGCATCCAATCCATCCAGGAGCCTCAGATCTTCACATGTGAGTCTGGTTAACATTGCACCAAACCTCAGCGAGTGAGGTTTACCAAGGCCAGGCTTTCTTCTGGTGGAGGCAACTCACCATTTGGCAGGACCTTCTGGCCCCTGTGCAGTCAATGGCAATTTGCGTGACGTTCCCATCCCACCACGAGGGAACATGCGGCAGGATGGTGACACCCGAAGGTCGCGAGTAATTCTGCAATTTAATTCATTTTTTGCTGAACTTGTACAGTGGCACAGTGGTTAGTGCTGCTGCCTCTGAGAGCCAGGGACCTGGATTCGATTCCCAGTTTGAGTCCTGTCCGTGCAGAGTCTGTATGTACTTCCCGTGTCTGCGTGAGTTTCCTTGGGCTGTTTCCTCCCACAGTCCAAAACACGTGCTGGTTAGGTGTGTGGGCCATGCTTAATTCTCCCTCAGTGTATCCAAACAGGTACCTGAGTGTGGTGACCCGGGGATTTTCACAGTGACTTCATTGCATTGTTAACATATTCCTATTTGTGATACTAATAAATCAACTTAAATCTCAACTTAATTCAAGCTAAGCTTTAACTTGACTACATTTGCCAACATTGTCTTTCTCTATGTACACACAGCCTTGGGTTTTCTTTAACCTCGATATTCCATTTTCCACCACCTGACAGACACTGTGCACAGGATCATTCCCACAAGCTATAGAAATCACTAGGGTCACTACAGCACAGAAAGAGGTCACTTGGCCCATCGAGTCTGCACCGACTCTCGTAAAGAGCAGTTTTCCCAGGCTCAGCCCATCGCAGTATTCCCGCAATCCCATGCATTAATCCCATTAACTCACCTAATTTACACATCATGGACACTAAGGGACAATTTAGCATGGTCAGTCCACCTCACCAGCACATCTTCGGAGTGTGGAAGGAAACCAGAGCACCCAGAGGAAGCCCACGCAGACACGGGGAGAACATGCAGGCTCCACACAGACAGCGACCCAAGCCTGGAATCGAACCCAGGTCCTTGGCACTGTGAGGCAGCAGTTCTAACCACTGTGCCTTGTACAACTGGTCTGCAGAGACATGAGTATAAAAGAAAAGTGGATGTGGTCTTTCTGGATTTTCAGAAGGCATTTGACAAGGTACCTCACAAGAGGTTATTGCAGAAGGTCAGGGGACATGGAGTTGGGGGTAGGGTGTTAGCGTGGATAGAGGATTGGTTGTCAAATAGGAGGCAGAGAGTGGGGGTCAATGGGTGCTATTCGGATTGGCGGTTGGTGACTAGTGGGGTGCCCCAGGGGTCGGTGCTGGGGCCTCAGCTATTTACCATTTATATAGATGATCTGGAGGAGGGAACCGAGTGCAGGGTGTCGAAATTTGCTGATGACACCAAGATTGGGGGAAAGGCAAATTGTGCGGAGGGTGTGGAGAGTCTGCAGAAGGATCTAGATAGGCTGGGCGAATGGGCCAGGAAATGGCAAATGGAATTTAATGTTGGCAAGTGTGAGGTGGTCCACTTTGGTAGGAAGAATGGTAGGAAGGACTATTACTTACGTGGCGAAAAACTGCAGCAGGCGACGGTGCAGAGGGACCTCGGGGTCCTTGTGCATGAGTCGCAAAAACCCAGCTTGCAGGTGCAGCAGGTGGTCAGGAAGGCGAATGGGATGCTGGCCTTCATAGCGAGGGGGATTGAATATAAAAGTAGGGAGGTCTTGCTGCAGCTGTATAGGGCATTGGTGAGGCCGCAGCTGGAGTACTGTGTGCAGTTTTGGTCGCCGCACCTGCGCAAGGATATTTTGGCCCTGGAGGGAGTGCAGAGGAGGTTTACTAGGCTGATACCGGAGTTGAGGGGATTGAGCTATGAGGAGAGGCTGAATAAACTAGGCTTGTACTCGTTAGAGTTTAGAAGAATGAGGGGAGATCTCATTGAGACGTATAAGATGATGAATGGGATGGATAGGATAGAGGTGGAGAGACTCTTCCCGCTCAAAAAAGACAGTAGGACTAGGGGGCACAGCCTCAAGATAAAGGGGAGGCGGTTTAGAACGGAGTTGAGGAGAAACTTCTTCACTCAAAGGGTGGTGAATCTCTGGAATTCTCTGCCCGTTGAAGTGGTGGAGGCTGCCTCGCTAAATATTTTTAAGAAGCGGGTTGATGGGTTCTTGATAAGAGAGGGGATTAAGGGTTATGGGGAGAGGGCGGGAAAGTGGAACTGAGCCACAACAGATCAGCCATGATCTTATTGAATGGCGGGGCAGGCTCGAAGGGCTAGATGGCCTACTCCTGCTCCTATTTCTTATGTTCTTATGTTCTTAAAAAAGAAATGGTAAAATGTGATTTTACATTAAAAGGTAAATAATACAGCATTCCTCCAATCCAGAGACGCTCTCCCTGAATGTAGGATGTAGGGACGGAAACTACATCCCCAAAATTGGACACTGTCTCAACCAAATAAATGGCCCCTCAGGATTCTGGGTGTCTTTTGCTTCCATTCACTGGGATTTTTGATTTTGATTTGATTTATTATTGCCACATATACAGTGAAAGGTATGGTTTCTTGCATGCTATACAGACAAAACATACCGTTCACTGAGAGGGAAACGAGAGAGTGCAGAATGTAGTGTTACAGTCTTGGCGAGGGTGTCGAGTAAGATCAACTTAATGCAAGGTAGGTCCATTCAAAAGTCTGACAGCAGCAGGGAAGAAGCTGGTCTTGAGTCGGTTGGCATGTGACCTCAGGCTTTTATATTTTTTTCTCAACGGAAGAAGTTGGAAGAGAGAATGTCAGAGACGTGCGGGGTCTTTAATTATGCTGGCTGCTTTGCATTGACAGAGTCAATGGATAGGAGGCTGGTAATATTTGAATAATGGCTATGTTGCTGGATCAAAAACATAGAATCTTAAACTAATGCTCCCACAACATCAGTTCAAATCCTATGATGTCTGTAGGGAAATCTGAATTCATTGAATTAATTATATAACGGTCTCACATCAATAATGGTGATCTCGACTCTTAACAGATTTGTCATAAAACTCTTATTTAGGTTTGTTGGGATGAAGGTTTCTGATCCTTACCTGGATCTGTCTCTATGTGATGACTCCAGAGCCCCAACAATGGCAGTTTCTTTAATCTGCCCTCTAAGATAGCAAAAACTATCCAGAGTACGGATGGATATAAGCGTTGGCCTTGCTAATAATGCCCACATTCTGCAATTGAATTTAAAGAAAAAACAGGTTCCCCTTTGGTGCACCACGAGCAAAGAATTTGATCAGAGTTGGGGACCTCTGTTTATATGTGGAAAGTATTTGCTTTATATCAGCCAGAAATCACTGGCCATTCATGCCCCGCCCTGCCACTGCTGCCGGTGAATTTGATACTCAGCCAAAACTTCATTCACTGCAGCGGGACCGGAGAATCCCACCGGTAGGCATGGTGGGAGAATCTGGCTCATCAAGTTTGATGAAGATCACAAACGAGATAAGAAAGGCTATTGAGCCTCCCTTGCATCATCCAACAAGGAAAATCCTTCCCCCGTCTTTTGCTATCAGAATCCACCATCTTCAAGAAGAAAGTGGGTAAGAACCATTGACATGTGGTTTGATTGATTAAAATGGCTTCTACTGGCACTGATGGCATTAGACTAACAAAGTTGTTCAGTTCGGCAGAGGGTCAATTCCTTTCATTGGTTGTACTATGATGAGAATCTGAGTAGGCTAAACTGAGAGATGTACACAATCCTGAAGGAGATTGACAGGGGAGACACAGGGAGCACGACCTTACTAGCCATTCACATCACACCGCTGCTGCAGCGAGGTCCGAAAATTTGGCTACCAGCCCAATCCCTGCTCACTGCAGTGGGATGGGAAAATCCCGCCAGTGTGAGCGGTGATAAGGTTCTGGCCGTTGTTTCACCTGGCTGGGGAATGGGAATATAGAAGCAGGAGTAGGCCATTCAGCCCATTCCCCTCCTCAAGTCTGCCCTGCCACTAAGTGAAATCATTAGTGATCATCTATCTGATCACCATTTTTCCACACTATGAGTTGCATGGTGGCACAGTGCTTAGCACTGCTGTCCCACAGCATTAGGGGCCCAGGTTCAATTCCTGGCTCAGGTCACTGGTTGTGCGGAGTTTGCATGTTCTCCCCATGTCTGTGTGGCTTCCTCTGGGTGCACCCATTTCTTCCCACATTCTGAAAGATGGCGGGTTAGGTGCATTGACCCGAACAGGCGCCGGGGTGTTGCAACTAGGGAAATTTCACAGTAACTGCATTGCAGTGATAATATAAGCCTCACTTGTGACTAATAAATAAACTTTACTTTTACCCCCAAATTGCTTGATGTCATTAGTCACAAGAAAGCTATTGACCTGTGTTGAATATACTCAATGATTTTTCCATGCTCTGTGTGAAGAAATCCCTCTTCATTTCAGTCCTAAATAAGTTGCTGCTTGTCATAGAATCATAGAATCCTGCAGTGCAGAAGGAGGCCATTCAGCCCATCGGGTCTGCACTGACCACAATGGGCCCTATCCCCATTACCACTTGCATTTACCCTAGCCAGTTCTCCTGATGCTAAGGGGCAATTTAGCGTGGCCAAGCCACCAAACCCATACATCTTTGGACTGTGGGAGAAATCCGGCACACCTGGAGGAAATCCACGCAGGCATAGGGAGAACGTGCAGACTCCACTCAGACAGTTACACAAGGCTAGGAATCCAATCCTGATCCCTGGTGCTTATTCTGAGACTGTGTCACCTGCTTCTAGATCTCTCAGTCAGGGGCAGCATTTGCCCTTGAATAATTCTGTAAGATTCAATGAGACTACCACTCATTCCTCTGAACTCTGGAGAGTACAAGTCTGGTCAATCTCAATCCAACCTCAAAGGACAGTCCTGCCATATCAGAAAATATCCTGTGAGCCTTCCCTAAAACTGGTAGGCTGGGGGTAGGGGGAGGGAGAGAGTGGGATACCCTCTCAAAAAAGGCGCCATCATTTAGGACTGAGATAAGGGAAGTTTTCTTCATGCAAAGGGTTTAGAAACTTTGGAATTCTCAAACCTGGAGAGTCGTAAATGCTCTCTTGTTGAGTTTATTTCTGATCTTTCAAGGAATCAAGGGACAGGGGGAAAAATGGGTGGATTTAAGGCCAATGATCAGAAATGATCTTATTGAATGTTGGAACAGGCTCAATGGGCCACATGGTCCAACCCTGCTTCTAGTTCTGATGTTCCCACACTCATTGAAAGGGAAAATAAGTTAAACAACACCTATATCGATAAACAATGAAGTGGAAAAGGTGGCATTGGACTGGGGTGGGCACAATAAGGAATCTCACAACACCAAGTTAAATTGGAGCTTTCGGAGCGCTGCTCCTTCATCAGGTGAGTGGAGGTTAGTTCACAAACACGGCATATACAGGCAAAGACATGATTGCAAGATAATTACAGATTAGAATGTGAAGAGTGGTTGGAAGGCGAGTCTTTACAGGTATGAACAGTGTGCATGTAGAGAGGAATAATCATAGGTTAAAGATGTGTGAATTGTCTCAAACCTGGACACTTAGTAGGATTTTGCAAACTCAGGCAGTACGGTAAAGGTTACAAGCGTGACATGAACCCAAGGCTCCGGTTGATAAAAGATGAATTCTTGGAAGCCCAGATACTTTAGATTTTATTTTTGGGATGTGAATGTTGTTGACAAAGCCAGCATTTATTGGCCATTCTGAAATGCTCTTGAGCAAGTGGTGGTGAGCTGCTTAAAACTGAGTGACTTGCTTGGCCAGTTCAATGGTTATTGAAGAGTCAACTACATTGCTGAGAATCTGGGGTCACATGAAGGCCAGGCAGGTAGGGATGGCTGATTTCCTTCCCTTAGGGACATTAATAAACCAGATGGGATTTTAGAAGATCTGGTAATTTTACAGTCTTTATTAATGAGAGTAGCATTACCTTCCACATTATTAATTATAACTATCCCCCCCATTTAGAGCACTTTCTAATAATGCATTTTCATTTTAGGTTGGTTTTAATTGAAAGGAGCTTCCCTGAATTGTGCTGTCAGCTGTGAACTCAATTTTCAGTTTAGCGCATTGATAAGTCATTACTGAACATGCATTAAAGTATGTCAGTTTTAACAATAGTCAATGAATAGAGAATATAATAAGAACAACAATAGCATATATATATCATAAATATAACATATATATACATATATATGTTATACTTATGAGATTATATAAATTATATTGTTTTAATGTAACAGACCATTATCAAGTAGAATTTCATTTGGAGCTACATAGAGAGATATCAGAATTGATGACAAAAGGCTCATCAAAGAGGGAGGCTTTAAGGAGACCTAAAAGAGGAGAGAGAGGCAGAGAAGTTTCAGGAGGGAATCTAAGAATTTAGGGCCTGGATAAGTGAGGACAGAGCCACCAAAAGTGGTGTGAGCTGAGAGACCTTGAACAATTTCAGGGCTTTGAGGAATTTACAGCATTAGCTGTTCTTTCATGGAATTTGGGCATTATTGGCTGGGCCAGCATTTATTGCCCACCTCTAATTTTCCTTGAACTGAGTGGCTTGCTGGGCCATTTCCAGAGGCAGTTAAGAGTCAATCACATGGCTGTGGCTCTGGAGCCACATGTAGGTCAGGCCAGGCATGGACAGCAGATTTCTTTTCCTAAAGGACACGAGTGAACCAGATGGGTTTTCATTAAAATCAATGATCACTTCATTGCCATCATTACTGAGGTTTGCTTTTATATTCTAGATTTTTTTAAACTGTATTTTCAAATTTCATTGGCTGCTCTGGTGGGATTTGAACATGTGTTCCCAGAGCATTCGTCTGGGCCTCTAAATCAATAACCCAGTGACATTACCACCACGGCAACATCTCCTTTCATATGAGGGAGAGAGTGAGGAGCTGGCACATGAAGAGGTTTTTACATTTTATTTATTCGTGTCACCAGTAGACTTACATTAACACTGCAATGAAGTTACTGTGAAAATCCCCAAGTTACCACACTCCAGCACCTGTTCGGGTACACTGGGGGAAAATTTAGCATGGCAACGCACTCACCAACACATCTTTCAGACTGTGGGAAGAAACTGGAGCACTTGGAGGAAACCCATGCAGACAAGGGGAGAACATGCAGATTCCGCACCAGAGGACTGGAAAGTAGCTAATGTAACACCACTGTTTAAGAAGGGAGGGAGGCGCCAAATGGGAAATTATAAACTGGTTAGCCTGACTTTGGTCATTGGAAAGATTTTAGAGTCCATTATTAAAGATGAGATCGTGGAGTACTTGCAAGTGCATGATAAAGTAGGACTGAGTCAGCACGGGCTTTGTCAAGAGAAGGTCATGTCTGACAAATCTGTTAGAGTTCTTTGAGGCGGTAACAAGGAAGTTAGATAAAGGAGAACCAGTGGACTAATTTATTTAGGTTTCCAGAAGGCCTTTGACAAGATGTTGCATAGGAGACTGTTAAATAAGTTAAGTGCCCATGGTGTTAAGGGTAAGATCTTGGCATGGATAGAAGATTGGCCGACTGGCAGAAGGTAGGGAGTGGGGATAAAGGTATCTTTTTCAGAATGGCAGCCGGTGAGTAGTAGTGTGCCTCAGGGCTCAGTGCTGGGATCACAACTTTTCACAACATACAATTTGGAGGAAGGAACTGAAGGCACTGTTGCTAAGTTTGTATTGGTACAAAGATATGTAGAGGGACAGGTAGTATTGAGGAAGTAGTGGGGGCTGCAGAAGGACTTGGACAGTTACGAGAGTGGGCAAAGAAGTGGCAAATGGAATACAATGTGGAAAAGTGTGAGGCTATGCACCTTTGGAAGGAGGAACAAAGGCAGAGACTATTTTCTAAATGGGAAAACGCTTAGGAAGTCAGAAACACAAAGGAACCTGAGAGTCCTTATTCGAGTTTCTCCTAAGGTTAACATGTGGTTCAGCCGGCAGTTATGAAGGCAAATACAATGTTAGGATTCATGTTGAGGGGGCTAGAATACAAGAGCAGGGGTGTATTTCTGAGGCTGTATAAGGCTCTGGTCTGACCCCATTCGGAGTATTGTGAGTCATTTTGGGCCCCATAACTCAGAAAGGATATGCTGGCTTTGGAAAGGGTCCAGAAGAGGTTCACAAGAATGATCCCTGGGATGAAAAAGTTGTCACATGAAGAACGGTTGAGGATTCTAGGTCTGTACTCATTGGAGTTTAGAAGGATGAGGGGGGATCTCATTGAAACTTCCAGGATACTGCGAGGCCTGGATAGAAAGCACGTGGAGAGGATGTTTCCACTACTAGAGACAAAAAAAAACCTGAGGGCACAACCTCAGGCTGAAGGGACAATCCTTTAAAACAGAGATGAGGAGGAATTTCTTCAGCCAGAGAGTGGTGAATCTTTGTCACAGAAGGCCAGGTCATTGAGTATCTTTAAGACAGAGATAGATAGGTTCTTGATTAATAAGGGGATAAGGAGTTATGGGGAAAAGGCAGGAGAATGGGGATAAAAAAACTATCAGTCACAATGACAGTGAATGGCAGAACATTCTCGATGGGCCTAATTCTGCTTCTCGGTCTTACAGTCTTATGGTCTAATAGACAGTGACCCAAGCCGTGAATCGAACCCAGGTCCCTGGCGCTATGAGGCAGCAACACCTTGGCACCCAATTTATAAAGAAGGAGAAGATTCGCTAAGACTAATAGAACATAGAACATAGAACACTACAGCACAAACAGGCCCTTCGGCCCACAAGTTGCGCCAATCATATCCATACCTACCAGGCCATAGAACTATCTATATCTCTCAATCTCATTAAATCCCATGTACTCATCCAGAAGTCTCTTAAAAGACCCCAGCAATTTTGCCTCTACCACCACCGACGGCAGCCGATTCCACACATTCACCCCCCTCTGAGTGAAAAACTTACCCCTGACATCTCCTCTGTACCTGCTTCCCAGCACCTTAAACCTGTGTCCTCTCGTAGCGACCATTTCAGCTCTGGGAAATAGCCTCCGAGAATCCGCCCTATCTATACCTCTCAACATTTTATAACCCTCTATCAGGTCGCCTCTCAATCTTCGTCTCTCCAGGGAGAAGAGACCTAGCTCCCTCAACCTATCTTCATAAGGCATGCCTCCCAATCTAGGCAACATCCTTGTAAATCTCCTCTGTATCCTCTCAGTAGCTTCCACATCCTTCCTGTAGTGAGGCAACCAGAACTGCGCACAGTACTCCAAGTGGGGTCTGACAAGGGTCTTATAAAGTTGCAGCCTTATCTCCTGACTCCTAAACTCAATGCCTTGATTAATGAAGGCCAGTATACCATATGCCTTCTTGACCACATCCTCCACCTGCGAGACCGATTTAAGAGTCCTATGGACCCGGACCCCAAGGTCCTTCTGCTCCTCAACAATCATAAGACAAATGCACTGTCACCTTAACTGAGGTGACAGAACTTGACACTGATTGAGAATCTAAGCCTGAGAGTTTACCGGTCTGAATGCATGCGTCTGTCTCACGGTAGAGTGTCCTTTAGCAAATGGAATTATGGAGGGTGCCCTGCCTCAGTTATCCTTTGCTAGTGACGGTCAGTTATTGTGATTCTGAATGACAAGAGCAGAGTTAATCATTGTAATTATCAAACTCTATTAGCATTCTGCTGGTGGGTGTGAAGCTATTTAAAAGCCTAATATCTAATGTGCTCACCACTCTGATAGCGCACAAATTAATTTATCCAAAGCTTCTGATGTAAATAGTCTGATTTAAATATTTCTAGCCTTTGATTCCCTGTGTGTTGCTTCTGGACATGAGGTCTATGTGAAAATGAGCAAGCAGTATCAAGAGCAATATTGGATTACATCAGGTCCACATGACATTTATCAACTCTGCATGCTGATGTAAAATTGGTAAAGTCTAAAGATAAAGCTTTAAGTTAATTTTAGATTTATTTATTAGTGTCACAAATAGGCTTACATTAACACTGCAATGAAGTTACTGTGAAAATCCCCTAGTCACTACACTCCGGTGCCCGGAGTCTGGTCTAAAAGTCTAAGATAAATCTTTAAGTTAATTTTAGATTTATTTATTAGTGTCACAAATAGGCTTACCTTAACACTGCAATGAAGTTACTGTGAAAATCCCCTAGTCACCACACTCCGGTGCCCATTCGGGTACACTGAGGGAGAATTTAGCATGGCCAATGCACCAAACCAGCACGTCTTTTGGATTGTGGGAGGAAACCGGAGCACCCGGAGGAAACCCACGCAGACATGGGGAGACTCTGCACAGACAGTGACCCAAGCTGGGAACTGAACCCGGGTGCGTGGAGCTGCGGGGCAGCAGTGTTAACCACTGTGCCACCCATTTGAGAGGTACTGGGCATCTGAGAGGAGATCGGGCTGAGGTTGATAGATTTTTCGATACTAAGAGGTTCAAGTGAAATAGTGGCCACAATTGAAAGATTTGCTGCACCTGCATGCTAGCCTTTTGCAATTCAGGTACACCCAGATCCTTCTGCATTTCAGAGTTCTGCAATCACTCATCATTTACAGAATAAACTTATTTTTTACTCCTCCTGCCAAATTAGACAACTTAACATTTTTTCACATTTTGGGAGAAATTTCTTCACTCAGAGGGTTGTGAATCTTTAGAATTCTCTACCCCAGAGGCCTGTTAGAAGTTCCATCATTGGGAGCCTTCAAGACCGAGATTGGTAGTTTCTGTGTGTAAAGGGAAGTGGCTAAGGTGGAGATAGGGAGAGAAAATGGAGTTGGGGTAGTCTTATTGAATAATGGAGCAAGATTGAGGGACTGAATGGCCTACTCCTGCTCTTATTTCTTATGTTCTAATGGTATTTTCTATGTGCTGTGTGTAGCAAAACCAGGACTGATTGTTCTTTTAAATAAGATTTAGTTTTTCATTGCAGCGAAAGGTCTAAGCAAATCTGTCACTTGTGCTATCAAACTTTTTCTCCCCTCTTGTGACAAGGAGACATGGTTCAGCAGAGGTTTCGAGTAACGATCTTTGTTTGTTTATGTTTGCCATTAGTCGCTGCCATTTACCAGATAAATCTAATGTCGTGTTCATTTATGGTCTCAGAGGTGTATAAAACACAGGTATAAATATTTATTGCGCACTTATTTATCAGCAACTCAATATTTTTCTTTACCTCAGCTCTTGGGCATAGAAGTAATAAAACATCTCCTTAGACGATAGAAAAGCCAAAGAGAGAAAGGAGGGAAGAGAATGGAATATTTGGACTATTATGAGCAATTAGGCCCCATATCTAAGGTAGGATGTGCTGGCCTTGGAGGGGATGACCCCAGGAAGGAAGGATTTGTCATATGAGGAGTGGTTGAGGACTCTGGGTCTATACTCAATGGAGTTTAGAAGGATGAAGGGGGATCTAATTGAAACTTACAGATTACTGAAGGGCCCAGATTTAGTGGACATGGAGAGGGTATTTCCACCAATGGGAGAGACTAGAATCTGAGAGCAGAATCAGAGTGAAGGGACACTCCTTTAAAACTGAGATGAGGAGGAATTTCTTCAGTCAGAGAGTGGTGAATCTATAGAACTCTTGCCACAGAGGGCTGTGAAGTTAGGTCATTGAGTGTCTTTGAAACAGAGTTAGATAGATTCTCGGTCAATAAGAGGATCAAGGTTTATGGAGAGAGGGTAAGAAAATGGGATGAGGATCATATCAGCCCTGATTGAATGGCGGAGAAGACTTGATGGGCCGAATGGCCCAATTCTGCCCTATATCTTATGGTCTTATGGCGACTAATAACATAAGAAAAGTGGGAAGAAATAGAAGGAAGGAAAATAATTCAAGCAAAAGAAAGACAGAAGGAATTAGAGGAAGAGTAGAAGACAATTTAAGTGCCACCCATCTGGAACTGGTAGAAGGATGGCACAATATGGCTGATAGAGAAAGATTGGATGAGAACGATAAACTGCTGGATTTCATGGGAAGACAGGGGAGGAATGCATTTAGGATGGCTATGCTGATGGGAACAGAGGGAATAGGGAAGACAAATCAGGAGAGTTTCCGTCTGGCCTTGTGGGACAAACAGGGGAGGTGATGGCTTGGTGGTATTATGGCTAGACTATTAATCCAGAAACTCAGCTAATGTTCTGGGGACCTGGGATCGAATCTTGCCACGGCAGATGGTGGAATCTGAATTCAATAAACGAATTCTGGAATGAAGAGCGGGATCTTATAGCCTCGTCCTGAAACTGTAAAATCTTACCCAAGGTCAACAGGCCTTCCCAAGGTCCACCCCTCGCCTGCTCCAATTCCCGTGGCAGGCAGGATGGTAAAATTCCAGCCTAAGAATCTACTGATGACCGTAAAATCATTGTTGATTGTTAGAAAAACCTTGTTGTCTTTTAGCTAAAGAAATCTGCCGTCCTTACCTGGTCTGGCTCACATGTGACCCCAGAGCCACAGCAATATGATTGACTCTCAACTGCCCTCCAAGGACAAGTAGGGATGAAGAATAAATGCTGGCCAACCAGCAAGACCCAGGTCCCACAAATGAATAAAAAGAAACATGCTCTTGTTTCTGCTGACTTGTGTCACTTAGCAAGCCAGGTTGCAGTTGTTTAGAACTTTAATTAGGCCATATTTGGAACATTGTGTACAGTTCTGGTCACCACACTATCAAAGGATGTAAAGACTTTGGAGAGAGAGTGCAGAAAAGATTTACCGGAATGTTGCTTGGTTTGGAGAGTATTAGCTATAAGGAGAGATTGGGAAAACTTTGTTTGTTTTCACTTGAATGCTGGAGACTGAGGGGGACCTGATAGAAGTTTCCAAAATTATGAGAGTCATGGATAGGATGGAAAGTTGAAGTCTTTTCCCCAGGGTTGAAATGTCAATTACTAAGGGACACAGGTTTTAGCTAAAACTAAGAAAGTTTAAAGGAGATGTGAGAGGCAAGTTTTTTACATAGAGGATGGTAATTGCCTGGAATGTGCTGCCAGAAGAGGTGGTAGAAGCAGATACAATAGCAATATTTAAGAGGCATCTTGACAGATACATGAATAGGTTAAAAGACAGAAGGATAAGATTATGTTGAGGCAAAAGGTCTTTAGTTTAGAAAGGCATCATGTTTCAGCACAGACTTGGTGGGGTCTGATCCTGTGTGGTACTGTTCTTTGTGTTAAGGAACAGATCAGAAACTCCAAAGCATTTTAAGAAGTTAGCCTAAACCCCAATTTTTGCATTTGTTTTGGGCATTAGGCTGAGCATAAAGTGTGTCACTCCAGGTATGACTCAAGCGGCCCACTAGGAAACTTTCATCAAAACAAACTTCTCTTAAGAACACAGAATATCACATAAAGAATTAACATAACTTTTACCAATTAAAATACTTAAACATGACGAAGTATTAACAGCTAGCTATTGCTATTTTTCCAATTCAGCAGATTCCCCACAGACACAAATCCCCTTCTTTCGTATCAGTTAGCACAGAAATCAAAGATCCTTATGGAGGTAATAGATTTCTAGCCTTTTTGACACTTTTGGAGAGTGATCCAGACAGACACCTGTCTGTCTCATGCAGCAACTTCCAGAGAAAGCTGTACCCCCAGACAGTAGAACCTCACAGAAAAAAGGCTTATTTATTTGGCATATTCCAGTCTTCACTTCAAACAGCGGAAGAGATACGAAGAAAGCCAAAAAGCACACTGCCTTGAAATTTCTGTGAAAGCCCAATCATATGACCTCACCTGTCAATCAACCTAATCAAGCCCCACTCTGAAATATCCCAGGGGAAAACACAAAATAACGGAACTCAGCATTAGTTCAGATTAAAATAAACAGGACAGCAATTAAGATCAATTATGCTGCTGCAGTGACAATACTGCTGGATTCAGACAACATGGCTCTGATAAAATGGAAGGGCTTAGTAAACACATTCAGTACAGAAAGATGACTAAAATACATTTCTTAATGACACAGTATCGTCACATCTGTTCTTTGTTGTGCTGAAATTTTTTTGACTCACCCTATCCAGCCACTGTGGCTCAGCAATAGCACTTTCATGGCCACCTGACATTTGTTAGCTATCTTGTTGACCTGAATGACTTGAATGTCTTGTTCGCCACTTGGAGAGCAGTTAGGTTTCGAGTCTGCAACCACATTTAGTGTGGGACTGGAGTCACAGTTTGGTCAGTCTAGCTTAGACGGGCCGATTTCCTTCGCTAAAGGGAAATGGGAGAACCAGTTGGGCTTTCACAACAGTCCTTAATAATGTGAATGATACCAACGCTTTTATTCCCAGATTTCACAGCCGTGTAATAAATATTCCCTGGGGCCGCCAACTCCCTGTCACCCTTTCTACACTATTTGGAAAAAAATCAAGAGGATAGATAACCACTTTGAAAAAGTTGCATCCAAGTCTTTAATTACTGAATTTAGATTTCATGACACAAGCTGCAGCAACTGGCATTTTGATTTCACTGTTGTAGGGAAATATGATTACAAATTCTCAAGAGCTCTTAAGAGTCTCCTCAATGGTCGTCAGGCTGAATTATTGCAACTCCCAATTTCGCATTGAGCACATATCTTTTCATTTTTAATTTTTAATCAAAATGAAAATGCTTGAAGCTTTTAATCAGCAAATTAAATGCTAAACTGTACGAGTTGGCCATTGGCTTTTGTACACAATTATCCTTGAAGAAAGATTTCTTTCTCTCTGGTGTTGCAAATCTCAGTTCAGTGGGATGCATAAACAAGTGGTTTGCTCTTTCTTCCTTGTTAATTTCCTTCCTTTAACTTTTTGGCCGATTGTTTTCTCTTGACTCCAAAAGGTCTCTTGTCGCACATTCCAACATGCTGGGGACACCAGTGGATTACCATTGCAAGAGCGTGTCAGAAAGCGAGCAGGACATAAAAGCAGAAAATGCTGGAAAAACTCAACAGGTCTGGCTGCATCTATTTTTCTTTCCACAAGGTTACCTCTGTTTCTCTGTCCACAGATGCTGCCAGACCTATTGAGTTTATTCAGCATTTTCTGTTTTAGATTCCCAGTATCTTCAGTACTTTAGTCATGGAATGGAGTCATAGAATCAGCAACCTGACTTTGCAGAATAAGGCCATTTGACCCATCAAGGCTGCACCAAATCTCCGGTAGACAATTCCAACATCTTAACCACGCCAACACCATGCCCTCTCCCTGTAATCCCATATATTTATCCTACTGAGGGGCAATTTAGCATGGTCAATCAACCTAACCCACGCATGTTTGGAGTGTGGGAGCACGCAGAGGAAACCCAAGCAGACACAGGGAGAATGTGCAAACGCCACACCGAGAGTGACCCGAAGCCAGGATTGAACACGAGCCCCTGAAGCTGTGGGGCAGCCGTGCTAACCACTGAGCTGTCATGCCACCCCTTTTTATTAAAAAAACTTCAGTGGCCTTGTAGTTGAATTACTTTTGCTTGTTTTCCTTTTGCAAGTCTTATATAAGCTGATGCTAGCCATGGTTAGCTTCAAGTTTTTAGGTGTCCAGATCGCCAATAACCTGCCCTGGTCCCCCCGCGCCGACACTATAGTTAAGAAAGCCCACCAATGCCTCTACTTTCTCAGAAGATTAAGGAAGTTTGGCACAACAGTTATGGCTCTCACCAACCTTTACAGATGCACCATAGAAAGCATCCTTTCTGGTTGTATCACAGCTTGGTCTGACTCCTGCTCTGCCCAAGACCACAAGGAACTATAAAAGGTGGTGAATGCAGCCCAATCCATCATGCAACCAGCCTCCCATCCATTGACTCTGTCTATACTTCCTGCTGCCTCGGCAAAGCAGCCAGCATAATTAAGGACCCCATGCAGCCAAGACATTCTCACTTCCACCTTCTTCCATCGGGAAAAAGATGCAAAAGTCTGAGATAATGTACCAACAGACTCAAGAATAGCATCTTCCCTGCTGTTGTCAGACTTTTGAATGGACCTACCTCGCATTAAGTTGATCTTTCTTTATGCCCTAGTTTTGACTGTAACACTACATTCAAACGAGCACTCTCTCGTTTCCTTCTCTATGAACTGTATGCTTTGTCTATTTAGTGTGCAAGAAACAATACTTTTCACTTTATGCTAAAAGATGTGACAATTATAAATCAAATCAAATCAAATCAAATCAAATCAAACCAAATTCATTGTGATGGATATTTCTATCCTCTCGTGGAATAATCATTGAAATGATGAGGCATTCAGGAAAGCCGAACATGAAGAAATACTGCTCCTCTGTCCAATGGGGTCTCTGTTTGCCTCATTTAGCAATTCCACCTGCTTTGCTTTCCATTTTTGCCTCGATGTTTGACAAAACTCACGTCTACAGCCATATTTCTTTCCTTAGTCACTATCTCCAAACCCTGACTTGCTCACGCTGATTCTAAATGAAGTTCCAATCCTCATGATTCAAATGCACCCAAGTTTACAGGTATCTCCAGGAAGTACAGCGCTCTGTAGATCAGCCGCTACATCCTGATACCCACACTCAGTGCCCTTTGTCACCATATGTACAGATTCGACCTCTCTCTTCAGCAGCACCAACTCACCCACTCTCAAAGATGTTCCTATCCTCGCTTCCATTTCATTCTTCACCTCATCTGACACCTTAGCAGGATTTTCTTTTCTCTTCCTTTCAGACGTTAAGGAATGCAAGCTCCAACAACTTACTGATACCAACACCCATTTGGGGTCCCTTCACATCATCCCGTCCCTCTGACTCCCTCACTTCTTCGAACCCCAGCCCTTGTAGTGTATTCACTCTATCCTCTGGCCTTCCACTCACTGAGGGTGAACACGTTGTGCGCAGCAAAGGACATCATCTCACATCCTCACCTCAGTTATTGTCGGGCTTGACACAATGCTGAACTCTTCTTCCATTGCTTTTGTCCGATCTTTTTCAAAAGAAGCTCTGAAGAAGAGACAAGTGAGGCACAATTTTCACAAAATAATTCGAAGGGGGGGAATTTTTCCATCCCGCTCACCAGGGGAATCTTAGTGTGGTGGGGGGGTGGGGATGTGGGGAAGGGGTGGGCACAGACCATGCAATAGTCCGTTGACCTTGGGCAGGATTTTCCAGTTTTGGGCTTAGGGTCAGGGTTAGGATTAGAGTTAGGATTAGAGTTAGGGTTAGGGTTACGGTTAGATTTAGAGTTAGAGTTAGGGTTAGGGTTAGGGTTAGCATTAGGGCCAGGGCCAGGGTTAGGGTTAGGGTTAGGGTCAAGGTTAGGGTTAGGGTCAGGGTTAGGGTTAGGATTAGGGTCAGGGTTAGGGTTAGAGTTAGGGTTAGAGTTAGTATTAGAGTTAGGGTTCGGATTAGGATACGGCCAGTACATCGCACTCTGAGTGTCATATCAATCTGAAAACTGGGATCCATTACGCCGGTCTTTTGGGCAAGTTCGGTGCGGCAATCTTCCGGCACTCTGTCGGTTTTTCTGGGGGGGTGGGTTTGGGGGATGGTGGTCAGGCGTGAATCGGATTTTTGGCCGCTATCATCGTGAAGCCCCGTAAAAAAAACTGGAATTAAGAATCTACTGATGACCGTGAAACCATTGCCGATTGTCGTAGAAAACCCCATCTGATTCACTCATGTCCTTTAGGGAATGAAATCTGTCATCCTCATCTGGTCTGACCTACATGTGACTCCAGATCCACGGCAATGTGACTGACTCTCAACAGCACTATCTCTCAACATACTGTGTTGTCATGTGAGTTTTGCATTACTGATGACTGTTTATTTACATATTTAACATTAACCCCTTAGATACACAACCCAAGATGAAAATGGCATCAATGGAAGTAACAGATTCGTTTTACACTGATTTCCTTTTATCCATTCATGGTACATGGGGTCGCTGGCTGGCCAGCATTATTGCCCATCCCTCATTGCCCTTGGAGGGGAGTTAAGAGACAACCATATTGCTGTGACTCTGGAGTCACATGTAGGCCAGACCAGGTAAGGATGGCAGATTTCCTTCCCTGCAGAACGTTAGTGAACTAAATGGGTTTTTCCAACAATCAACAATGGTTTCATAGTCATCCGTAGATTCTTCATTCCAGATATTTTTATTGAATTCAAATTTCACTACAAACCTTGGTGGATTCGAAACCGGGACCCGGAACATTAGCTGAGTTTCTGGATTAATAGTCTAGTGATAATATCACAAGGTCATCACTTCTTCTGTATATTCACCTGTTTTATGTCTGAAATGGAAAGGAAAGATGAAGTGAGCCTCCATTTTTGTTCCACCTTCTATTATTTTGCTTTTAAATAGAAATGGTTGCACTTGAAGTGTAATGTGGGGGTGGCACGGTGGCACAGTGGTTGGCACTGCTGCCTCACAGTGCCAGGGACCTGGGTTCGATTTCAGCCTGGGATGACTGTGTGGAATTTGTACATTCTCCCGTGTCCGCATGTGTTTCCTCCGAGTGCTCTGGTTTCCTCCCACGGTCCAAAACTCACGACTGTTTTCTTCTGGGAAAAAGAAGGCTGAGAGGAGATTTGATGGTGGTATTAAAGGTTGTGAGGGGGTTGGACAGAGCAGCTAGGGAGAAACTGTCCCTGCTTGTGAAAGGATCAAGAATGCAGTAATTGGCAAAAAAAAAGTGACATGAGAGAAACATTTTCACACAGTGAGTGGTTAATGTATCTCCTGAGAGTGTGGTGCAGACACATTGAGCCAAAGCATTGAAAATGGAATGAGGCTGTTATCTGAAGAGAAAGAATGTGCAGGGTTACAGGAGAATAGCACAAAGTGAGTTACTTATTCAGAGGGCCAGCGCAGACACGACTGACCAAATGGCCTTCTTTGTAACAACTCAGTGATTTTGTGGTGTCAAAATCTCTGACAGGATGAAACCCTTGGGGTAGTTTCTTCATACAAATGGCAAACTTTTACAGTATGCTTGGAGGCCTGACCTGTCGCATTATATGGCCCTCGTGCTCAATTCGCAGCCTCCCGGACCTGACGTTTACCAGGAATGGGATCTGGATCGAATCGATAAATGTAAACACAAGGGACTGCTTTACGGTATAAAATACTGCAGACCTTGGGAATCTTGAACAGAAAAGTCTGCTCATACTCAGAAGATCTGGCAGCATCAATGGAGGGAGAGCGGGGGCCAAGATTTCCCTGTCCTATCTGGTGGGACCCATCATGGGAGGTTCAGTAGCCCAGCCAAAAGTCTCTGTTATTATCGGCCGACCAGACAATGCCAGCATCCAGCTGGGAAATCTCATCTGGAATTCTGCTTTCTGGCCAATGAAATGATGAATGGTCATTGACCTGAAACATTATCTGGAATTTTCCCAGCATGCCATAGGACCTGATATTGGGATTAAATGCATGTCCCTAGTCTGTGCTAGTGGGCAATGAGGCAATAGAGGCTACTTTACCAGCAATGAGCAATTAAACAGTCATTGCTGGGGGCCAATGTCCAAATAAGGATGATGGTCTCTCTCTCTCTTTCTCTCCAACCAGAGGGATGGGAATTCTGCAGTTCCACCAATAGGGATGACCGCCACAGAGACTGCAAGGAGAAAGAAAAGTTGCCTCCAGCTTGAGACACCCTCACAGTTATAGAGTCATTGAGGTTTACAGCATTGAAGAAGGCCCTTTGGCCCAATATGTCTGTGCTGCCCTTTTTATTTTTAAGTCCCAATCGCCCACATTTGAGCCATATCCCTCTATACCCATCTTACCCATGTAACTGTTTAAATGCTTTTTAAAAGACAAAATTGCACCTGCGCCTACTACTACCTCTGGCAGCTTTTTCCAGACACTCACCACCCTCTGTGTGGAAAAAATGCATCTCTGGGTCCTTTTGTATCTCTTCCCTCTCACTTTAAACCTATGCCCTCTAGTTTTAGTTTCCCCTGCTTTGGGAAAAGATGTTGACTATCTAAGTGATCTACGCCCCTCATTATTTTATTGAGCTGCATAAGATCAGCTTTCTACACTCCAGAGAAAAAAGTCCCAATCTACCCAGCCTCTCCTTATAACTCAAATCATCAATAAGAACATAAAAACTAGGAGCAGGAGTAGGCCATTTGGCCCCTCGAACCTTCTCCACCATTCATTGAGATCATGGCTGATCTTTTCGTGAAGTCAGCTCCACTTACTCGCCAGCTCACCATAACCTTTGGTTCCTTTACTGTTCAAAAATGTATCTATCCTTACCGTAAAAACGTTCAATGAGGTAGTCTCAATTGCTTCACTGGGCAGGGAATTCCACAGATTCACAACCCTTTCAGTGAAGAAGTTCCTCCTCAACTCAATCCTAAATCTGCTCCCCCTTATTTTGAGGCCAAGCCCCCTAGTCCTAGTTTCAAATCCTGATAGCATCCTAATAATCTTTTCTGTACTCTTTCTAGTTTAATAATTTTTTTCTATAATAGATTGACCAGAACTATACACAGTATTCCAAGTTATGTTGGAACTTTTATTTCTGTGCCAGTGTGGGCAGGCCAAACTTAGCTGTCATGTGGCAGTGCTGGGACAGGGTGGTCATTGTCACTGTTGGGCCCCTCTCTGTGCTATGGAGCAGCCTAAAGGAAGGTTCCTTACTGAGACATCACTGGGAGGTTGCAATAATGTTTGGTGATCTCCCCATCCAGCTGGAATGGAGAGATCGCCAATGCCTTCCCAATGCCAGAGGAAATGCTGGACAGTCATCAGTTAGTCTGCTAATTGGATTAATTGACCTCAACCAGCAGGTAGCCAAGCAGTTGCCTGTCCCTTCTCTGGTAATAATTCATCACAATGGAAAGACACTGAACTCCCTCTGCCAATGGGGAATTCCCTCTCCCTGGGCAGTACAGTGGCACACTGGTTAGCACTGCTATCTCACAGCGCCAGGGTCCCAGGTTCGATTCCGGCCTTGGGTGTATGGAGTTTGCACATTCTGCTCATGTCTGCATGGGTTTCCTGTGGGTGCTCCAGTTTCCTTCTACAGTCCAAAGATGTTAGCTTGATTGGCCATCTTAAATTGACCCTAGTATCAGGGGGATTAGCAGGGTAAAAATGTGGGGTTGTAGAGAATAGATTGGGTGGGATTGTGGTTGGTGCAGACACAACGCACCGAATGGACTCTTTCTGCATTGTAGGGGTTCTATGACTCCTCCTCTCTGCTCTCTTATCAGTTCTCCTGCCTCCTAGATAGTTTCTAAAGCCCTGGAATTTTTCCAGCTGTTAATTCTGTTACTCTCCGTGTCGATGCTGCCATCCTGCTGATTTCCTAATGGTAGCTCTGGGCCTCGACAGAAGAATAATGAGTAAAGGCTCACGATCTGAACTATTAGCTTTGCTCAGTCGGGGACCTTGTTACTTCTGGCTGAGAAAGAGAGAACGCTCAGTGTCACCGTGACCTTTGTGACCCCAGGTTGTCCCGCTTCACAGCCAATTAATTACTGCTTGAGTCGCAGGAGTAAACATAGCTCTCAATTTTCACACTGACAGCACTCAGGTTATTTACCGAAGGCTTGTCTAATGAAGAGATTTAAAATGATAAAGCGCCCAGTGTGACTTCAGGAAGTGTCAATGGGCTTTACAGTTAATGATGCAAGTGTAACCAGTGTTGAAAAGTAGGAAATGCAGCATTTAATTTGTGCGAAGCAAGCTCCCACAGAGAGAAAAGTGATAATGAACTCTTTTTATTGTGATGTTGATTGAGGGGTAAAATATTGGCCTGGACAATGGGGAGAATTTCCTTGCTTGGCTTTGAAATAGTGACATGGGATCATCAACATCTACCTGAGAAATCTGATGGGACCTTTCTTTAAAATTTGAAAGGCACTGGCTGGAAATCTCTGACCGCTCTTGCCCCACCACCGCTGTCAGCGAGGATGGAGAATTTGCTACTCAGCCAAATCTTCATTCACTGCAGCAGGACTGGAGAATCCCATCAGCGTGAGTGGCTGGAAAATTCCCTTGGTATTGCACTTGACTGCCAACCTAAATATTTTTCTGCTTCAAGTTTTTCGATTTGGTCTTGATATTAATGCGGAGGAAATGAGTCCAAATCTTATCACAAATCTATTTCATTTAATGTTTAACACATCTGGAGATAAGAATTGCTGACAGTCACAAAAAAGCCTCTTTCGGATTGTTGTCCACTGTGGGGAAGGTATCTGCTGCACTTATCCAGTCTGTCCCACATGTGAGCCCAGTCCTACATCAATACTATTACCTCTTAACTGCCTTCTGAATCAAACCACTGATCTACCATAACATCATCGGATTAATTAGGGATGCGTAATAGATGCTGGCCTTTCCAGCAACACCCACAAATTAGACACGTGGCCAAATGATATGTTGGAATGAGGATAGTGGGACTAATGTTAGCCAGCACACTGAGAATTGCTCTGCCCTTCTTGAAACAATGCCGTTTGGTCTTTTACATCCACTTGAAAGAACTGACAGAGTCTTAACCTAATGGGTTGGACTTTTCGGCCTCGCTCATCCTGAAACTGGAAAATCCTGGGCTGAGGTCAACAGACCTTTCCATAGTCCACCCCTCGCACTTTCTGATTTCCATGGCGAGTGGGACAGTAAAATTCGCCCCACTGTCCCAATTGATAAAAGACAGGATGCTGATACATCTATCCAGGTTATGTAGCCAGGGATCAGAACGGGGCCAATAACCCTCTGGCTCAGAGGCAGGTACTTTGGTTAAGCCAGGGCTGACAACTTAGGATCTGTGTTCAAGTATTTGAAGAGTCCTTAACTTTTGAGATCTGTGCTGACAACCTTGTACAATGTGAGGGAATGCAGCACTGTCACAATTACCAGTTGCCACCATGGCAGTTAGTGAACATAGAACATTACAGCACAGTACAGGCCCTTCGGCCGTCAATGTTGTGCTGAGCTATGTCCAATCCCAAGATCAAGCTATCTCACTCCCTATCATTCTGGTGTGCTCCATATGCCTATCCAATATCCGTTTGGAAGTTCCTAAAGTGAATTCAAATTCCTAAAGTGGAATTAAAATTTTTAAAAAATTTGAATAAAGAATCTACTGGTGACCATGAAATCATTGTCAAGTGTCGTAAAAGCCCATCTGGTTCACTAATGTCCTTTAGGGAAGGAAATCTGCTGTCCTTCCCTGGGTTGGCCTACATATGATTCCAAAACCACAGCAATGTGGTTGACTTGCAACTGCCCCCTGAATAAGGGCAGCTAGCGATAGGCAATGAATGCTGTGTCCCATGAATGAATAAAAAAATGTTATCATCTGTTAAATGAGAGGCAAAGCAATCGCAACCTCTTTGTGCCACCTTTGGTTGTTATCCATATACTGGCTGAGTCCGGTTCTCCGGAATTCTTCTCCTCCTCCACCCCTCTTTCAAGAATCTTCTCCAAACTCCTGTCTTTGACTTATACCTCCTCATCTCTCCCTTCACTTCTCAGCTACGGCCTTTCTTCTGCTTCTCTTCTTTGATATTGGAGGCATCTTTTAAATGCAAGCTGTTGTAATGCTTGACAAATTTGCTGTTCTGGATGGATCAGCCCAGATAGGTTTAAATGAAGAGGGCTTGTTAGACTATCATCTGATCTCTGCCTTACTGTGAACATAGCAGGAGAATATTTGAAACCATGTACCCCTCTTCAGAATGGCCTGACTGATAACCTTTAAGCTTGGTCCCTTATGAGGAAACATTTGAAAAGGTTAGTGAAGGCATTGTAAGTCATTGTTTGCTCTCTGAGATGGCTTCCTTTTGTCTTCCAAGATAAGATGTCTTCGATAAACTGCATTGCAACGTAAGATCGCACAAAAACATATGGTTAATTTGTGTGTTCTCCTTCCTCAATTAAAGAAAGGAGGCTAATGGTAGCATCGTGGCTAATGCTACTGGATTCATAATCCAGGACTAATTATCAAGAGATATGGGTCTGAGTCCCACTACAGCAATTAGAGAATTTAGTTAAATAAATCTGCCCAGTACTAATAATGCTGGCTGTTGGTTGGGGGTTATGTGATGACAGAGTCCTGTGTTGGGAGCATGGGAGTTCTCCCAGGGGCATGGGCAGAGTAACAGTCCAAAGTAAAGTTTATTTATTAGTCATAGGTAGGCTTACGTTAACACTGCAATGAAGTTACTGTGAAAATCCCCTACTCCAGCCCCTGTTCGTGTACATTGAGGGAGAATTTAACATGGCCAATGCACCAAACCAGCACATCTTTCTGACTGTGGGAGGAAACTGGAACTCCTGGAGGAAACCCATGTGGACACGGGAAGAATGTGCAGACTCTGCACAGACAGTGACCCAAGCCAGGTCCCTGGCGCTGTGAAGCAGCAGTGTTAATCACTGTGCCACCATGACACTATACTCTCAGTCAGTGAATAAAGTGTAACATATTGCCCAACCAGTGCTGGATTTAGGCATAAGCTAAACAAGCTACAGCTTAGGGCTTCACAATCCGCTGGGGCCTCACAAAAATTCAGAGGGTTTACAATGAAGAGAACATTTGAGAGCGGATACCAGAGAAGAAAATGTTTTATGTTGTATCTGATATCAGTTTTCTGATTTTGCAAACGATTTCATTATTTCATATAATTATAAAAGTGATCCTGATTAATTATTTTGACAGCATTTTGTATATATACTAATGTACCTTAAAATTATTTTAAAAATTACATTTAAGTATTGTTTGCAGGGTATACTATATTATGATCTATGAGAGAGATCAAGCCGGTCAAATGGTAAACAGGTAATCAGTAAATGCATTCATTTGAAAATAATTTGTATTTTTCACTTTAAATACCTTGTTATTAAATAATTGAAATGTCTAATTATGTTTTCAATTTTTTGTGGTGACCCAAGGTCCTGTTTTGGTGCACACCTTTGTGAGGCCTTTTCATGTAACTTTTTAACAAGGGGTCTCCAAGCTTTATATCGCTTAGGGCCTCACCAAGTGCAAATCCAGCACTGTGCCCAGCCAACTGCTAAAGGAATAGACCCATTTGCAGCACCGGACCCCAATACCCAAAGAACAATACAGCACAGGAAACAGGCCCTTCGGCCCTCCAAGCCTGCGCTGCTCATTGGTCCAACTAGACTATTCGTTTGTATCCCTCCATTCCCAGGCTGCTCATGTGACTATCCAGGTAAGTCTTAAACAATCCCAGCGTGTTTGCCTCCACCACCCTGCTTGGCAGTGCACTCCAGGCCCCCATCACCCTCCGTGTAAAATACGTCCCTCTGATATCTGAGTTAAACCTCGTCCCCTTCACCTTGAATCTCTGACCCCTCGTGATTGTCACCTCCGACCTGGGAAAAAGCTTCCCACTGTTCACCCTATCTATGGCCTTCATAATTTTATACACCTCTATTAGGTCTCTCCTCATTCTCTGTCTTTCCAGGGAGAACAACCCCAGTTTACCCAATCTCTCCTCATAGCTAAGACCCTCCATACCAGGCAACATCCTGGTAAACTTTTTCTGTACTCTCTCCAAAGCCTCCACATCCTTCTGGTAGTGTGGCGACCAGAACTGGATGCAGTACTCCAAATGTGGCCTAACCAACGTTCTATACAGCTGTAACATCATACACCAATTTTTATACTCTATGCCCCGTCCTATAGAGGCAAGCATGCCATATGCCTTCTTCACCACCTTCTCCACCTGTGATGCCACCTTCAGGGATCTGTGGACTTGCACACCCAGGTCCCTCTGTGTGTCTATACTCTTGATGGTTCTGCCATTTATTGTATAACTCTTCCCTAAATTAGATCTACCAAAATGCACACTTTGCATTTATCTGGATTAAATTCCATCACCCAGGGTGATCTTGTGGTGTACGGCAGTCAAGACAGCCACAGTGAAGGTGTGGCCACTCTCCACTGCACAAGTTTCACATTGTTGACCAGAACATGAGGCCATTGCTAGGCCTTTGGGATGGCATTAAACTGGAGTTCATCCAACTTGGTCCAAAGGTACAAGCTCTGCAATACAAGGCCCTCAAAATGACAGAGTACCAAGATTTCTTCAACTGTGATGACATTGGTAAGCTACCTGCAGTATACCACATGAGATGAGATGACTGAGAACCACCAATATTTTGTGCTCCAAGATGAGTAGTGTTAACCATGGAGCAGAAAGTATCCAATGAACTGCATTGGATGACATGATGATAAATGTGAAGTTATCCATCTCTGACTGAGACACGGAGTAGCAGAGTATTATTTAGATAATGATAGATTGGGAAATATTGACATACAAAAGAACCTGGTTGTCCTTTTGCACCAGTCACTGAAAGCAAGCACACAGGTACAGAAAGCAGTTAGAAAGGCAAATAATATGTTGGTCTTCATTGCAAGTGAAATTGAGCACGGTAGCGATGATGTCTCACTGATGCTGTACAGAGCCTTGCTGAGCTTTATGTGCAGTTTTGGTCTCCTTATCTAAAACTGCCACAGAGAGAGCACTACAAAGGTTCACCAGGCTGATTCCAGAGATGAAGGATTGTCATATGAAGAGAGATTGGGACTAGGGCCTGTATTCACTGGAATTAAGAATGAGAAGGGATCTCAGAGAAGCACACACAATTCTGACAAGACTGAGCAGATTGCCTGCAGAGATGTTGTTTGTTCTGTCTGGGGTGGAGGGGGTGTGGGGGGAGGAGGGGTCAAGAACAAGGGTCATAGTCTCAGGATATGGGGTAGGCCATTTTGGACTGAGATGAGGAGAAATTTCTTCACTCAGAGGGTGGTGAAGCTATGGAATTCTCTGCCACAGAAAACAGAACATACATAAGGAGGAAATAGATAGATTTCTGGACTGTAAAGATCTCACCGGTACAGGGAGAGGGCTGCAGTATGATCATAGAATCATTGAAACCCTACAGTGCAGAACGAGGTCATTTGGCCCGTCGAGTCTGCACCGACCACAATCCCACCCAGTTCCTACCCTCTTATCCTGACATATTTTACCTGCTAATCCCTCTAACCTACGCATCTCAGGACACTAAGGGCAATTTTAGCATGGCCAATCAACCTAACCTGCCCATCTTTGTACTGTGGGAGGAAACCAGAGCACCTGGAGGAAACCTACGCAGACACGAGGGAAATGTGCAAACTTCACAGACAGTGACCCAAGCCGGGAATCGAATCCAGGACCCTGAAGCTGTGAAGCAGCAGCGCTAGCCACTGTGCTTCACAGTGATGTTGAGATAGAGGGATCAGCCATGATCATGTTGAATTGCGGAACAGGCTCGAAGGGCTGAATGGCCTAGTCCTGATCTCATTTTCATGTCTCTATGTTTCTATGAGGGTTGAGGGGAGCTCATTACACAGTGGGTAGGATTTTCCGACTGCACTCTCTCCAAGGCCAGAAACTCCTGCCCAAGGTTGATGGGCCTTTGCACGGGCCACCCCTGCCCGCTACAATACCCGTGGCAGGTGGGACAGGAAAACTCCCCCCAGCGACTCTCTGGTTGGCAAACGCTCACCATCCTAAAAATTCTACCATAATGTGGAGACCAGAAATTTGCATAATACTCCAAGTATGTTTGAACTAATAGTCTACAGAAGTTTAATACAACTTCTCTGCTTTTAACTCAATGCAGTAGTTCCCAGACTATTTTCTAATGTGATTCAACTTTTTAAGTTTTTATTTTCTAATGTGATTCAACAGATTTAAGGTGCGGGGAGGAAAGTACAGAAGTGATGTTAGGGGTAAGTTTTTCACTCAGAGGGTGGTGAGTGAATGGAATCGGCTGCCGTCAGTGGTGGTGGAGGCGAACTCGCTGGGGTCTTTTAAAAGACTTCTGGATGAGTATATGGGGTTTTATGGGATTGGGGTTTATAGATAGGTCTACAGATTGGTAGGTGTTGATGTGATCGGCGCAACTCGTGGGCCGAAGGGCCTGTTTGTGCTGTAGTGTTCTATGTTCTATGTTCTAACTTTTACAATTGAGCAAGAACTTGATCTCAACTGGAACAAAAATGCCAGCAGGATGACATCAGGATACAATTATTAAACTTAGAGATACGCTAAGAGGCAATTTAACATGGCCAATCCACCTAACTTGCACATCTTTGGACAATGGGAAGAAACTGGAGCACCCAGAGGAAACCCATGCAGACACGGGGAGAATGCGTGTCTGCATGGATTTACTTCAGGTGCTCCATTTAGTTTTCCATATTCCTGGTGACTGAAAACTCAATGAAACCCCTTTTCACCTCTTCCCTCGCCATCCCATTCGCGTGTGTGCGCGCACACACACACACACACACACACAGCAATCAGCCCTCCCCCAAGAGCACTCTGCCTTACCTCCCTTCCTCATCTCACACTGTAACAAACCCTCTGCCCTCTCCACACACACACATTACAACAGCCCCTTCCTCCCAAACACATTATAACTGCCCCTCTTCCACACACTGTCACAGCCCCTCTCCACACACACACAATATACCAGCTCCTCTCCCACACACACACATTGTAAAGCCCCTCTCTCCACTCACTGTAACAGCCACTCTCCCCTCACCCTTACACCCCATAATCAGCTACTGCCCCACCCCAGATGAACTGCAATCAGTGACCGCTTTGCTCTGCCATCCCACACACACTTCTAGTTATCAGTGCCTGTGGAACAAAGTCACCAGCCCAGGCTGAGGAGCCTGACAGCAGAAGGGAGCAGGAACAAAGCAACGTTTGAACATCATTCACCTTGCTGGCTCAGCCACATGATCTCCTGGTTTATGTCACTCACTTTAGCCAGTCACGGAGTTACTCTTCCCTGCCTCTGCTGGCACACAACCATCCTCGGCACTGTCAGCACTCGCTGCCAAACTCATTTTCAGGCGTTAAGCAGAATGTTTGATTCACCGTTTGTCACTTGCTGCCTGACGGCATCGATCTACTGAGTCCTGGTTTGTCCCACTGGCACCTCTGGACTAGGCAGTCCCTGTTCCACAGTCAACCTTGCTGCCTTGGAGGAGGGGGAACTTCCAATCCCATATGCTATCCCCGTGACCCCATCAAACGTGTCGAGCCATAGTCTGGGGGCCACTGATTTAAGGTAACATTTCTGCGTTCCCTTGTTTCCTGTTCCCTCAGGAGCTGCCTGAGTCTTTCCAACATCTGAGCTGCTTTGAGCCATTTTTTCATTAATCATTCGTGGGACATGGGTGTTGCTGGCTGGCCAGCATTCATTGCCCATCCCTAGTTGCTCTTGAGAAGGTGGTGGTGAGCTGCCTTCTTGAATTGCTGCAATCCATGTGCTGTGGGTTGACCCGCAATGCCATTAGGGAGGGAATTCCAGGATTTTGACCCAGCGACTGTGAAGGAATGGCGATATATTTCCAAGTCAGGATGATGAGTGGCTTGGAGGGGAACTTGCAGGTGCTGGTGTTCCCATGTATCTGCTGCCCTTGTCCTAGATGGAAGTGGTCGTGGGTTTCGATGGTGCTGTCTAAGGAGCCTTGGTGAATTGCTGCGGTGCATCTTGTAGATGGTACAGAGTGCTGCTACTGAGTGTTGGCGTTGGAGGGAGTGGATGTTTCTGACTGGTGTGATAATTCACAATTCTAATGCAAGTTTCCCTTTTCATTGTGCGGATTTCGAATGGGTCGGAGCAATGTCAAGTTGCTGTCAGAATGGCCAAGGTGCTAACATTACCACAGGCAGGGTTAGTGTTTGGGGGTGGTGGGGGCAGGGGGAGTGACTGAATCCTACTGGGTGGCACGGTAGCACAGTGGTTAGCACTGCTGCTTCACAGCTCCAGGGTCCTGGGTTTGATTCCTGGCTCGGGTCACTGTCTGTGTGGAGTTTGCACATTCTCCTCGTGTCTGCGTGGGTTTCCTCCGGGTGCTCTGGTTTTCCTCCCACAGTCCAAAGATGTGTGGGTTAGGTTGATTGGCCATGCTAAGAAATTGCCCTTTAGTGTCCAGGGATGCATAGGTTAGAGGGATTAGTGGGCATAATATGTAAGGATATGGGGGTAGGTCCTGGGTGGGATTGTGTTCAGTGCAGACTCGATGGGCCGAGGGGCCTCTTTCTTCACTGTAGGGTTCTATGATCTATGATCTAAATTGGTTACTTAAAAAAATTCTTCTTATTTTTCTCTGCTGTGTAAATGTTTGTTGTTGTGGTACCTTATGAGCTTCTGAAGATAATTTTCTGGATGACAATGTACTGTTGGCGGTGAGGAACAGGGCTCATTGTCGGTGAGTCTCTTGGGTACTGTTAATTCTATACCTTGTTGTGACATCCTTTTATTATACTGCCTCTTGCTGTCACTGTGCAGGCAACGTCAGTCGATGCAAGCACTTGAGGGTGGCTGGATTACTATTGAATATGTTATCTATAAGCATGCGGTGATTGTATGGTTATTGGAACACAATGTAGCCGGGGTCAAACGTACAATGATGAGCATTAATCATCTGCCATTATCGAGAGTGCAAAGCAGTCCCAGCACAACATAGGAAAAGGCAGAAGAATACGCTTTGCTTCTGTGTGATCTGTACAGTTTACTACCAGCACTTTATAACATTCTCAGCTTTTGACACCAAAGCAATTTGGCCTTCAAACAACATGTTAAGCTCTGGTTCTGTCTGCTCTCTTAATAAAAGATCCTGTGGCACATCTTGTGAATTAAATCAGCAGACTTCTCCTCAGTCTCCTGGCTAATATTAGGCCTACAACCAGCATCAAGGTGTTAAGATCCAGGTCAGAAATTCCTGGGAGTTTTGTGAAGTTAGGCTAGACCCTAAAGTTTATCTTTTATTTTGGCATTGGTGAGCATAGGGTGTTTCCCTCCAGGTATGATTCAAGTGATCAACTAGGAAGCTTTTATCAAATAAAGTTTATTTAAGGACACAGTTGGAGTATAACAAAAAGAATTAGCAAAACTTTTACCAATTACAAAGCTTAAACATGACACAGTGTAACTCCTATCTCTGTTGTTCCAATTTAAATGCAATACCTCGTAGACATACACACTTCTTCAGAATTAGTTAGCATAAAACAAGTATGCTCACGTGGTATTTGATTTCTAGCTTTTAACATCTATAGACAGAGATCCGAACAGCAATTTTCAGAGAAGGATGTATCCTCAAGATAGTAAAGGAATAACAAGGGAGCTCACCATTACCTTCTCAAGGAGAATTAGGGATGCGCAATACATACTGGCTGAACCGGTGTCATCTACAACCCATAAATGAATAACAAAATGTTGACTTTTCTCTTGAGTTGGTTCTCTTGCCACCTGCCCAGTCTGGAAATTCCTTCAGGACTCAGCCAGTTTGGTCTGCAGTGGGTGCTATGAAGCCACATTTGGTGGTTGGCTTTGAAGTCTTCCTCCCAGAGTACATTCTGTGCCCTTGCCACCTTCAGTGCTTGACCCAACTGGTGTTCAACATAGAAGAGCACTGATTCATTCGCTGAGGGAGGGCTGAGAGATGGTAATTAGAAGGAGGTTGTCTTGCCTGTATTTTAGCTGATGCCTTTGATTTGATTTGATTTATTCTTGTCACATGTATTAGTATACAGTGAAAAGCATTGTTTCTTGCACACCATACAGACACAGCATACCGTTCATAGAGAAGGAAAGGAGAGAGTGGAGAATGTAGTGCTATAGTCATAGTTAGGGTACAGAGAAAGATCAACTTAATGGGAGGTAAGTCCATTCAAAAGTTTGATGGCAGCAGGGAAGAAGCTGTTTTTGAGTCAGTTGGTACGTGACCTCAGACTTTTGTATCTTTTTCCTGATGGATGAAAGTGGAAGAGAGAATGTTCAGGGTGTGAGGGGTCCTTGATTATGTTGGCTGCTTTTCTGAGGCAACTGGAAGTGTAAACGGTGTCTGCGACACTGGGAGGCTGGTTTGTGTGATGGATTGGGCTGCATTCACAAACCTTTGTTGTTTCTTGTGGTCTTGGATAGAGCAGGAGCCATACCAAGCTGTGATACCACCAGAAATAATGCTTTCTATGGTGCATCTGTAAAAGTTGGTGAAAATTGGAGCAGGCATGCCAAATTTCCTTCGATTCCTGAGTAAGTAGAGGCATTCGTGGGCTTTCTTAACTATAACGTCGGCGTGAAGGGACCAGGATAGGTTGTTGGTAATCTGGGCACCCAAGAACCTGAACTTCTCGACCATCTCTACTTTGTCCTCATTGATGTAGACATGGCAAACCCTCCACTGTGCTTCCTGAAGTCGATGACTATCTCCTTCGTTTTGTTGACATTGAGGGAGCTATTATTGTCTTCGCATCAGCTCACTAGACTCTCTGTCTCTATCATGAGACTTCATGGAGCATTGAGTCAATGTTGTGGACTCCCAGGCTCAATGTCCTCCTGACTTTATGTCACCAGTGGGACAGTTAGGTTGATGAGACAGGACAAAAACAGAGAGAATGATGATGGTGTCTGGGACATTATTTATAAGGTATGTTTCAATGATTATGACAATGTCAGGCTGTTGCTTGACAAGTGCGTGGGACAGAGCTCCCAAATTTGGCATAAATCTTCACAGAGCTAACTGTCGAACCTGGTGCCTAGATTGATGACAATCAGCCTTGTTTGGTGTCATTCTTCTTTGACATTTTCTCAGTGGTTTCTAGCAACTTACCAGATCATTTCAGTGAACATCTGAGAGTCAGCCACACTGCTTTGGGTTGGTCGTCACATGAAGATAAGGATGGCACATTTCCTTCCCGAAGGAACCCCAGATGGGATTTTACGACAATCCAATTACCGCTTGCTCATCATAACTGAGTTTAGCTTTTTATTTTGTTTAATTCATGGGATGTGGGCATCACTAGCTGGGCCAGCATTTACTGCCCATCCGTAATTGCTCTTGAACTAAGTGGTTTGCTGCAGGCCATTGGAGGGCATTTAATAATCAACAGCTTGCTGTGCTGCTGAAATCATTTATAGAGCTTTCTAAAATCATGAGGGGTCGAGATAAGATGAATAGCGATGGTATTTTCTCCAGGGGAGAGGAGTCCAAAATTACAAGGCATAGGTTTGAAGTGAGAAAGGAATGAATTAAAAATGATCTGAGGGACAAATGTTTCACACAGAGGGCTTTTATGAAATGGAGGTGATAGAGGTGGGTACAATTGCTACATTTAAAATACATTTGGATAGGTACATGGATGGGAAAGGTTTAGAGTGATATGGGCCAAACGCAGGCAAATGGGACTAGTTCAGTTTAGGAAACCTGGTCAGCATGGACGAGTTGGGCCGAAGGGCCTGTTTCCTTGTTTATGGCTCTATAACTCTATGTAGGCCAAATAAGGTAAGGCTGACAGGCTTCTTCCCCTTGAGGACACTAGTGAACCAGATGAGTTTGAATGACAATTGTTTCATGGTCATCATTAGACTTTTAATTGCAGAGTTTTATCGAATTCAAGTTTTACCGCCTGCCATAGCAGGATTTGAGCCCAGGTCCTCGGAGCATTACCCTGGCTTTCTGGATTACTCGTCCAGTGACAGTATCATTACGATCCTGTCTCCCAATTTATTCCAGTTTTGTTGAATTAATTTAACAGCTGCCATGTCAGAGTTTGAACTCTGATCTTTGCTGGATTAATGTTTCGGGAACACAACACCATTAAGCTACTGTGCTCTCAACCATGTTGGCTGAAGGATAAATATTTGCCTGGACATTGTGGATAACTTCCCTGCTCTTCATTAAGATTGTGCCGAGGGAACTTTCACACCCTGAGGAATCTGTGTATGCCTAGCCTTGTTTGCTTCAGCCTGTGCAAAGATTTCATTTTAAGATATTTCTGACTATACACAATTATATTTAAATGCTAAACTTTAGGGGTGACTAACTCTGCTAAACTGAACAGTTGTAGCTAGCTTGACTTCATGTGGAATCAGAAGGCATGATAGGTTAGCTAAAAAAAAAAATTGACTGCATTCCTAAAGGGTACACAATGCAGGCAAACACGTTTCTCATCATAGCAGCAGAAAGGTTTGTTTTTCTAGATGGAGAAAGCATGCGAAAAACACTTTCTATAATGAGATGAGGGTTGGAACTTGAACTGGAACTTGGAACTGAAAACATACATACTAAAATCCAAAATACATTCAGTTTCAGTTCAATTCTTAGATTAGAGAGCTCAGCTGAGAAGCCAATCTCTAAGTTCACTTTCTTTTTGTTTCTGTCATGCTAATTCTTTTAAGTTCTGTTCAATAAAAGAAAACCATTTTAAAATTCATACTAGTGCTGTTCTCTGGTCTCTTCAAATGAATGAACTGACCCAGCACACCCACTTGAGTAGTTATATGCCTCCTGGAGCAATTCACCAAACATCCTTAGACAGCACTTTCCAAACCCACAACCACTTCCACCTAGAAGGACAAGGGCAGCAGGTACACCTGCAAATTCCCCTCCAAGCCACTCACCATCCTGACTTGGAAATATATCGCCGTTCCTTCGCAGTTGCAGGGTCAAAATCCTGAAATTCCCTCCCTAACAACATTGAGGTCAACCCACAGCACGTAGACTGCAGTGCTTCAAGAAAGCAGCTCACCACCACCCTCTCAAGGGGCAACTAGGGATGGGCAATAAATGCTGGTCTAGCCAGCTACGCCCACGTCCCATGAATTTTTTTTTTAAAGTTGGCTGCTCGAAAAATAAAGCAATCCCTCAGTCCTGCACTGCAGCATCAGCCCATTTTATATACTGAAGTCTGTGGAGCGGGACACGAGACTTCCTGACATTGAGGTATTAGTGCTCCCAGCTAACTGTATTTTTGTACTTGCTTCATATGATAATGCTTAAAGTTAGTTCCTAACCGGAGGAGTAAAATCTTGGATTCTATGTTTGATCATTCGTAATGAAATGAGTTTTTCCTTGAAAGAGACTGTCTTGTGAAATACATCAGTTGTAGCTTTATGCAAATAATGGTAATATTGAGAGATCAAACTCGGAAGAAATCTTGGAGACAGGGAAAGAAGAATCATAAATTTAGGGAAAGAAGAATCATAAATTTAGGGAAAGAAGAATCATAAATTTAGTGAAAGGAACTCAGAACCTTTTTTTTGATAGGCAGGGATACTAAAAGTTACAGAATCAAGTTCGGCAAATGAAATTAAGATACAGATCAATCACAATCTAATTGGGGGGAGGGACAGGCTCCAAGGACTGAATAGCCTTAATATTCTCCCAGCGTTCAATAAGAAAATGAGGCAATACCAAGTCAATGGCAGGGTTAAACCAGGCACCATGACTGAACTGAAAACATCTGCAAAAAGAATAATACTCAATTTTGATAATACCTTGTTACAAAGAAATAAGACAGATAGTTACAACCACCCTGAATCGGAAAAGGCTTCTGGGAACCTGTATCTACGGATGTCTATTTCCACAACTTGAGGTAAGTAGAGAGTGAGTAGTGGGGTAGATAGAGAGGTGAACAACTTCAAAAAATGTGGAGATGTAATGGAAAGGCAGGGGGAATGGAGAGATACAACTGGGAGTAACAGCTGCAAATAAGAAGAATGAGTGGATGGAAAGTTCATGGGAGGAGAAGGAGGAGAGGAAAGTGAAGGAAAGGAAAAGGGAGAGGGTAAGAGAGGGTGAGGGAATGGGAAAGGGGAAAGAGGGAATGGGAAGGGGGGGCTGGGAAAACAGGGGAGAGAGGGAAAGGAAGGGAGAGGGGGAGAGGCAGGGGAAACAGGGGAGAGAGGGAGAGGAAGGGAGAGAGGGAGAGGCAGGGGAAACTGGGGGGAGAAGGAAAGGGAAGAAGGAGAAAAGGGAGGAGTGATGAGGGGAGTGAAGGGGCATGAAACTTGGAGGGGGAATGAAGAGAGGGGGTGGGGGTGGAAAGAATTGTACGGAACCAAGAGGAGAATAGAGGGAGAAGTGGGGCGGGGGGGGGGTAGGAGGAGAAAGGAGAGATTGTGAATGGAGGTAATGGGTGGGGAAAAGGAAAGAGTGAAGAGATTTTAAAATTTCATTTACTGGATGGGGGTGTCACTGGCTGGCCTCGCATTGGTTGTCCATCCCTAATTGTCCTTAAACTGAATGGCTTGCTAGGAAATTTCAGAGGGAAGTTCAGAGTCAACCACATATTGCCCAAACGATGTAAGGTTGGCACATTTCTGCCCTAAAATGAACAGATTTTTGATCCTTAATGACAATCCGTGATCGTTGTCATGGTCACCATTACATAATAGCTTTATATTCCAAATTCAAATTCTCACCTCCTCTTACCCCCTCCATTTCCCTTCACTTCCCTCCCCTCCTCCTCCCAATGGCTTGCCATCCACTCATGCTTCTTATTCCCTGCCATTACTCTCTGCTGTATCTCTCCTTTCCCCCTGCCTTTCTGTTCCTCCTCCACATTTTCTGAAGATGTTCACCTCTCTACCTCCCCTCTACTCACCCCTCGACTTACCACAAGTAGCAGAAACTGAGATCTGTCAATACAGCTGCTATGGTGGGGTCTGAACTTATGGCTGAGAGCCTATAGCATAAGAACATAAGAACATAAGAAATAGGAGCAGGAGTAGGCCATCTAGCCCTTCGAGCCTGCCCCGCCATTCAATAAGGTCATGGCTGATCTGTCGTGGCTCAGTTCCACTTTCCCGCCCTCTCCCCATAACCCTTAATCCCCTCTCTTATCAAAAACCCATCAACCCGCGTCTTAAAAATATTTAACGAGGCAGCCTCCACCACTTCAACGGGCAGAGAATTCCAGAGATTCACCACCCTTTGAGTGAAGAAGTTCCTCCTCAACTCCGTTCTAAACCGCCCCCCCTTTATCTTGAGGCTGTGCCCCCTAGTCCTACTGTCCTTTCTGAGCGGGAAGAGTCTCTCCACCTCTAGCCTATCCATCCCATTCATCATCTAGCCTGGAACTCTGGATTGCAAGTCCCACGATATGACCATTACGGCACCATCAACCCTAGAGGAAATAGAGGAGGAGGGAATAGGAGGGGAAAAATGAGTGATTTGATGGGACCAGTGAGAGGGAAAGGGTGGAGGGGAAAGTGAAGAAAAATGTAGCAGATGGAAGGATTAAGGAAGAATAGGGAAATGAGGAATGTGAAGATAGTTGTAGGAGAGGGATAGGTAGGCATCAGGAGAGTGGGAGATATGCAGAGAAGTGGGGAGGGGCATGGGAGGGTTGATTGGGAAGGAAAAGGTGGAGAAAGGACCAATCAAGGGAGAATGGAGGAAGCAGTGAGATGGGGAGGGGAAGTGGAGGTGGGGAATGGGGGCAAAGAAGTGAATAAGGGAAAAGAGGGTGGGGAGGTGGAGGAAACCAAAAGAGGGAGAATGGGGAAGAGAAAGAGGTAGTGAAAATGGAGGTGGTAAGAAATTAAGGCAAGTGAGAAAGTGGTGTGGAAGGGAAGGAGAGAGGGGAATATGAGAGAAGATTACGGGAAAGGGGGAAAGGCAGAGAGCTAAGGAGAGGGATTGGGGAGAAATAAATGGTAGAAAGGGGGGGGTAATGATAGGGGGAGATTGGGAATGGGGAGGTGCGCCAGAAGGGGATGTGCAGGGGCAAAAGAAAGGGTTAGTACTGAGTGAGAGTGAGAGGGGCAAAAGAGAAGGGGGGAAGGGAGAATGGGAACGGAGGGGAGGTGGAGGAGGGAGGGGAAAATGAGGATGGAGGGGAGAGTGGGGAGGGAGGGAAGAATGAGAAGTGAGGGGAGAATGGATGGAGAAGGTTGTGGAAATAAGAAAGGATGAGGATGGTGGGGTGGGAAGAATGATGGGGCAAGATGGAGGGGTTCAAAGCCAGGGAAAAAGGGAGGCAGAAGAGGATTAGGAGAGGGAAAATTGGAGGTAGGGAGGTTCGGGACAGAGGCTGAGGGAGGCAATGGGTAGTGGAAGAGATTAGGATGGACAGCAGGATTGGGAAGAGAAGCAGGAGGGATATGGGGGGAAGGGTTGGGGAGGGAAGAAGTTTGAGGAAGACAATGTGAAAAGGAGAAGAGAGAAGCAGGAAAGGCAGAGGAATTTGGTCGGAGGAGAGTGGTGAGAGTGGGGAGTGGGTAGGGTGATTGATGGTGGAATTGAACAGATAGGAAATGTCTATTAGGCTGCAGGACAGGAGAGCTTGAAATGCTTTTATAAGGCAATGGGAAGAGATAAAGGATGAGTCCGGTGATAAAGGATTGCTGAGTGCACAGACACAGCAAAGCATTAAAAATCTAGCCAAGAGGAGAAGTTGCCATTGGTGGTGGTAGAACCATTAGTCACCAGGGATGTGGACTATCTGCCCCTCAGCAGCACGGTGGTACAGTGGTTAGCACTGCTGCTTCACATTGCCAGGGACCCCGGGTTCAAATCCTAGCTTGATCACTGTCTGTGCAGAGTCTGCATGTTCTCCCACATCTGCATGGGTTTCCTCCAGGTGCTCCAATTTCCTTTCACAGTTTGAAAGCTGTGCTGGTTAGGTACATCGGCCATAATAAATCCTCAGTGTATCGAAACAGGCACCCGAGTGTGACGACTAGGGGATTTTCACGGTAACTTCATTGCAGTGTTAATGTAAGCCTACTTGTGACACCAATAACTAAACTTAAAAAAAATAAACTGTACAGTGAGAGAGAATACCCTACCCCAAACATTAGCTCACACCTCCTCCACTCCCTGATGCAGTCATCTTCTATTACAAATTGTTGGAGTGAAAATGTGAGCAGTGTTAAAGGCATGGGAAGTAATTATGGCTAAGTTCATCCAGGGCTTCAGCAGGGATGCTGGATGGATGTGAACCTAGCATTTGGCCATTGCCAAACACCTTCCATTTCAGAGCTAACCAATTTTAGGGTCAAGCACTCATAGTTGTGGACAATGAAGGGACAATTACATTCATTAGCAATATAAATTATTTCCTCCTACACTCCAACAATGAGCAGGTTAAATGGATTGGCCATGCTAAATTGTCCCTTAGTATCCAAAGATGTGTGGGTTAGGTCGATTGGCCATGCTAAATTTCCCATTAGTGTCCAAAAAATGAGCAGGTTACGTGGATTGGCCACGCTAAATTGTCCCTTAGCAACCAAAGATGTGCAGGTTAATTAGATTGGTCGTGCTAAATTGTCCCTTAGCGACCAAAGATGTGCAGGTTAGGTGAATTGGTCATGCTAAATTGTTCATTAGTGTCCAAAGATGTGCAGGTTAAGTGGATTGGCCATGCTAAATTGCTCATTTGTGTCAACGTTGTGCAGGTTAAGTGGCTGGTCATGCTAAATTGTCCCTTAATGACCACAGATGTGCAGGTTAAGTGGGTTGGCCATGGTAAATGTTGGGGTAAGATGCTCTTTTGGAGAGTTGGTGCAGACTTGATGGACTGATGGCCTCCTTCTGCAATGTAGCGATTTTATGCATTCTAAAATTGAGTGCATAACACGCAATTATAAACCATGTTGTTAAGTTAATAATGCTTTCTTTGTTTCAATCTTTCAAATACAATAAGGATTATATCTGTTTAAAAACGTGAAACCTTGTGATGTATTGATTAAAACAAAGTGCCTGGATTTAAATGTTAGCAATCCCTCACAAGATTTCCACAATCTTCTTCTCCCACCAACAATGGAGGGAAGAGACAACATGTGGAGGTGATAGCCCAATAGACGGGACTCGGGAGAAAGTAGGCGTGGTGAATTTTTAGCAAACATTTCTTCTTTCCTTCCAAATTGGTAATTCCTATTTTAAAGGTAAAATAGGGGTGGCATGGTAGCACAGTGGTTAGCACTGCTGCTCACAGCTCCAGGGACCTGGGTCCGATTCCCAGCTCGGGTCAATGTCTGTGTGGAGTTTGCACATTCTCCTCGTGTCTGCATGGGTTTCCTCCGGGTGCTCGGGTTTTCTTCCACAGTCCAAAAATGTGCGGGTTAGATTGATTGGCCGTGCTAAGAAGTTGCCCCTTAGTGTCCTGGGATGTGTAGTTTAGAGGGATTAGTGGGTAAAATACGTGGGGATATGGGGGTAGGGCCTGGGTGGGATTGTGTTCGGTGCAGACTCGATGGGCTGAAGGTCCTCTTTCTGCACTGTAGGGTTCTATGATTCTATGATTCATGATTCAAGGCAGAATTCAGACAATAAAGAGAGTGAAGTATTTGATATAACGTGAGTTGCAGGTCTGACCAATAATCCTTGCCAACTATCAATTAGGTGTACAGGTCTGACTGAAGTTATTAAGTGCAGGAGACCAATGCTAAGTGAAATAAATGCTAGTCAGATATACAATAGATCTATAATATAAAATCCCTGCTCAACAAACTAATTACAGGAACATCATTAGATATGAATCAATAATCAATTAAGATTGCTTCAAGCCAACACATTACATCTATGTCTGTCTCCTCACATGATTCACTGACTCCCAAGTACAAGTTTGGGAGATATAATTGGTGCAAGTTCTACATCTGCCGGGCTGATTGGCAACCGATTAAAGACCTGTCTCCATGCAAAGCAGTGAATGGTAACCCCAAAGTTCCTGTCGTGAAGGACATCAAGGCTGGAGAATGAGACATTTTCCATTTCAGAGCTAACCAACATTCAGGTCAAGCACTCTTAGAACAGCCATCGACAGAGTGAGAGGCCGTCTATCGCCGAGGGGCCCAGGCCACAGGTGAGTGAGGGTGAGATGGATGTTGCAGGATGATGGTCATAGCAAGGGGAAGGGGTCTTGACAGCAACTCGAATATGCACCGACTTTATTTGGATAACAAACTTTCATCGAATCATGGATTCATAGAATCATGGAATCCCTACAGTGCAGAAGAGGCCATTTGGCCCATCAGGTCTGCACTGATTCTGATGGAGTATCCCCCTCAGCTCTCTCTCCTGCCCTCTTCCCATAACTCCACACATCTACCACGGCTAATCCAACTAATCTACACATCTTTTGACATCAAGGCCAGAATCCTACTGCCTCCCCTGCCTTGGAATCGGAGCGGGTGAGGGGCAGACAACGGAAATGTCCGTTGACATTGGGAGGGAATTTCTGGTCTCGCTCGAGCGAGGTGGTAAAATCCCGCCCTAAGGGGCAGTTTAGCAAGGCCAATCCATCTAACCTGCACATCTTTGTTTGCTGACAGTCCTGCCCAGCATGAGGCGGCCTTTAGAGGGCATTAGGGCCTCAACTGGTGGTAAGTTGGTGGGGGCCTGGTTATAATTCCCACCCTACCCCTTACTGCGTGTCCAGTAAACGTGCCTCAGTTTTGGGCATTGAGTTCTGCCCACCATTTCAGGTTGATGCCTTTTCATCTGAAGCTCAACTCTGTTCGAACGTAATGTCACAGACTTGAAATATGGGGTGGAATTTTACTGGCACTTCCGCCCAAAGTTCGTATGATCTTGCCCAAGGGCAAAGGAGAATGCTGTTCTCCAAACGTCGCCCGCCCCAGAATCAGGGCGGGAATGCCGATAAAATTCTGGCCATTAACTCTGCCTTGATTTCCACTGATCCTGCCCAAATAACTGAGTGTTTCCGGAACTTTCTGGCTTTGGTGTTTATTACCCATGATACCACCCCCCCTCTTCCCACCTGATAATCACAGAACAGTTCTCTCTGTAGCCCCTCATCATTCAACTCCAATTATCCTTTTCCACAAAATAAACATTTTAAGGTATTCTTTGGTGGGGGAAGCATGCTGGAAAATGTTAAGCTGGTCTCTGAATCCTCCGGCTGCTCTGATAAAGGTATTTTAAATGGAATCACAAACATAAAGAAAATTGAAATGGAAAACTAGATAGCAGAAATTGAGATAGAGACAGTGCCGCAATGTGTGTTTTGAGAGTTGGATCAGCAATAGCAATGCATTAACACTTCACAGCAGGATAAACAGAACTCTGACAGGACCTTGACCTGCATCTGATAATCGTTTTCACTGGATGATATCTGAATACCTTCTGAAACTCTGTAAGAACGAGCACACACAATAGAACGTGACATTAGCACAGGCAGATACCTTACAAAGAGTTGTCTGCTGCCAGAAGTCATTTACATGTCTCCAAGTGTTTAGGAAAATATAGCATGTGGGAATTGGGAGCTGGATCACAAAACAGAGACTGCCACCAAAATACACAGCTTCACCGTCGCTCATTCAGTTGCTGTGTGTGTGAATCCTGACTATGGTCGACCCATTTTCATTATAAAAACTGCGGATACTGGAATCTGAAACAAAAACAGAGAATGCTGGAAAATCTCAGCTGGTCCCTTCATCAGAGCTTCTCCATCTGTAGTGTTACGGTCATACCTAGGGTGCAGTAAAAGATCAACTTAATAGATCAATACAAGATTAACTCCAGCTCTGATGAAGGGTCATCCATACTCGAAACATTGGCTCTATTCTCTCTCCACAGATGCCAACAAATCTGCTGACATTTTCCAGCATTTTCTGTTTTTGTTTTGGATTCCAGCATCTGCAGTATTTTGCCTTTATCATCTTAATACGAGGTAAGTCCATTCAGCGCCAGGGACATGGGTTCGATTCCCAGCTTGGGTCACGGTCTGTGTGGAGGTTGCGTGTTCTCCCCGCGTCTGCGTGAGTTTCCTCCGGGTGCTCCGGTTTCCTCCCACAGTCCAAGAATGCACTAGTCAGGTTGATTTGCCATGCCAAATTGCTCCTTAGTGTAAAGCAGGATTAGTAGGATAAATATGCAGGGTTATGGGGATAGGGCCTGGATGGGATTGTTGGTGGTGCAGGCTTGATGGGCCAAATGGCCTCCGACTGCACGATAGGGATTCTGTGAGCTGGCTGGTGCGTGACCTCAGACTTTTGCATTTTTTTCCCCAAGGTGGAAGATATTAAAGGAGTTTTTATTACATGATCTTCCTCCTTGAACTGCCCCATCCCCCACTTTTTCACCATTGCCTCGAGGGCCACTGCCTACCCACAGCCAATTGGGAGGGAATAGTCTCTTTGTTCCGCACATTGGATTTATATTGAATGTGATTTCTTTTTCCACCATATTGTTATCATTGATTACTGAAAATGTTCACAGATAATGGAAAGAAAAATATAATTTTGCTTTACAACACCATGATTTATACTCTTGTTTTGCTCGCTGCAGTTTCCTTGAGTTTAATTTTCAATTCCTGTAGAGATCTTGGGCGTTGATGAGAAAGTTGACATTTATTTTCTGTGCCAAGTTACCTCTGAGAAGCTGATGATGGGCTATCATAGTGATTTGATACAATTGGACTACTTACTAAATCAATTCACAGAATCATTCAATGCAGAAGAGGCCCTTTGGCCCATTGAGTCTGCTCCGACCCTGAGGAAACACCTGACCTCCTACCTAACCCCATCTAGTAGAACTTGATCCACAGTGTTGAATGTTATGATGTGCCAAGTGCTCATACAGAAACTTTTTAGAAGATGTGAGGCAACCCGCCTCTGCCACCCTTGGATCTCTTCCAGTTCCTGCTTCAGATGGGTCAGTGTGGTGCAGATGCACTCAGTAACTTTGACAGCAGGCAGGGGGAAAGATGGGCGGGTGCTAGAGCATGGGTTCAGGACAAGGTTGAGTAAGCTGCAATACTAAGACGTGCAGGGCTGATTGGCATACCCCTGCTCCTATTTTCTGTTTCTCGGTAAGCTTAGTCAATGGGCGAGATTTTACGATCCCCCTCAGGCGATACTGGAAATTCCCACTCAAGGTCAATGGAGATTTCCATTGTCGGACCCTCACCTGCACCGACTCTGTGGCAGGTGAGGTGGTAGACATCCGGCCATACAGTCATACAGTGCAGAAAAGACCCTTTGGCCCATTGAGTCTGCACCGACAATATTTACCACTAAAGGTGCCCTAATCCCATTTTCTTGCACTTGTCCCATAATCTTGAATCTTATGATGTTTCAAGTGCTTATCCAAATATTTTTTAAAGTTTGTAAGGTTTCTGCTACCTTCCCAGGCAGTGCAATCCAGATTTCCAGCATGCGCTGAATGAATTTTTTTTTTCTCAAATCCCCTCTGAATCTCTTGCCCCTCACCCTGAAACAGTGTCCCCTCATGATTGGCTCTTCAACCAAGGGAAAAAGCTGCTCCCAACTCACCCTGTCCATATTCCTCATAATCTCATGCACCTCAATCATGTCCTTCTTCAGCCTCCTCTGCTCCAGAGGAAATAACTCAAGCCTATCCAGTCTTTCCTTCTGGGAAGTTCCGGAGAGTGATTCATGTCTCATTTGGAGAACCAGAGCAGGCATGATGGGCTGAATGGTGTACTGTTGGGTTATAATGGTCTTGTGGTCCATGAAACATGTAATGAACAGTAAGAAGTCTCACAACATCAGATTAAAGTCCAAGTGGTTTATTTGGAATCAGGAGATTTCAGAGTGCTATTCCTTCATCAGGCGCCTCAACTGATGAAGGAGCAATGCTCCAAAAGCTCATGATTCCAAATAAACCTGGTGGACTTTAACCTGGAGTCATGAGACTTTTTATTGTGCCCACCCCAGTCCAATGCTGGCATCTCCACATTCAACAGAGAAAGAAGACACAAAAATTGATAAGAAATTAATAAAAATGGTTTGGTGTTGTATACATTCCTCAAGTACCCTTTTATAATGTTTAAATCTATTTTTAAATCTCTGCAGTGTGCATCTGATCAACAATGTGATACCTAACAAGTACATTTCAAACAAAATCTTACGAATATCTTGGATAAAATCAGTGTGTAGCTGTTCAAAAAACCCAGGAATCACTGATCTGTTACAGCCATCAAAGATGTTTTGTAGATCACAGAGCATTTCAAACTGCTTGTATTTTGTTTTGTTGCAGAATAGATTAAGACAAATATCCAGGGATAGCTTTAATCAACTTCAGTTGGGTAATTACAGCTTGTCCAGATCAGAGGAACATCACTTGGTTCTCTCACAACCCTGCTGCATTTCGCTCATCAGCGAAGGAGCTCCCTTGATACTAACTAGGAATTGCTACACATTTACCACCACAAAAGGATCTCGCTCCAGGAACAAAATTGAACATTGTACAGTTTATTGATCAAGTTTTAAGAACAAGGCAAAGCTCAGCAAAGACAGTTTAGCCTAAGGAAGTTCATTCCTCAACTTTCTCAGGAGATTAAGCAAATTTGACATGCCTGCTACCACTCGCACTAATTCCTACAGATGCACAATAGAAAGCATTCTTCATGGTTGTGTCACAGCTTGGTATGGCTCCTGCCCAAGACAGCAAGAAACTGCAAAAGGTCGTGAAATCATAGAAACCCTACAATGCAGAATAAGGCCATTTGGCCCATCAAGACTGCACTGACAGCAATCCCACCCAGACCTGTAACTCCACCTATTTATCCTGCCAATCTCTCTAATCTATGCATCCTGAGACACTAAGGGGCAATTTAGTATGGTCGATTGTCCTAGCCTGCATATCTTTGGATTAAAGATGGACTTTGAATGAAGCCCAGTCCATCACTCAAATGAGTCTCCCATCCAAAGACTGTCTACACTTCCTGCTACCTCAGAAAAGCACCCAGCATAATCAAGGACACTATGCACCCTGGACATTCTCTCTTCTACCTTCTTCTGTTGGAAAAAGTGTCCGAGGTCACGTACCGACCGACTTAAGAACAGCTTCTTCGCTGCTGCCATCAGACTTTTGAATGGACCTACCTCGCATTAAGTTAAACTTTCTCTACACCCTAGCTATGACTGTAACACTACATTCTGCACTCTCTCCTTTCTTTCTCTCTGTACTATGTGTTTTGTGTATATAGTGTGCAAGAAACAATACTTTTCACTGAAGCCAATGGCAATATCCTTTGTTTTGTTGATGTTGAGGGAAAGATTATTGCTGGTACCAGTCCACCCCTCCCATCCCACCCCCCCCAACCCGCCCCACCACCCCAAGTGAGTACACCACATGATGGGGTTATCAAAGGCCCACCTTCCTTATTTTGGGCTACCCTGCACTCATGCCTCCCCTTTCAGGCCATCCCGCCCTTCATGAAGCCAACCACTCCCCCACCCTTTGAGGGTGCCCCCATCCTGCCTCCCTCTCCTTTCAGGCCTTACTCCTCGGTAGAGCCAGGGTGCCAGCCATATCCTGGACCACCTGAGGACTGTAATGGCCGCCTCCCGTTTCATGCTCCCCACTTCCCCCTCCTCCCATTCCTCATCCCCCCCAACCCTCACCCGGCACACTTCAAATATCTGGCTCCTGTCTAGGGAAAGCAGTAGTGAATTCCTGTAGACTATAAGTAGCCAGGCAGTTCGGTAAATAAGAACATAAGAATTCGGAGCAGGAGTTGTTCATTTAGCTCCTCGAGTCTGTTCTGCCATTTAATAAGATCATGGCTGATCTTTTCATGGACTCAGCTCCGCTTACCACCCGCTCACCATGAACTTTAATTACTTAACTCTTCAAAAATCTATCTATCTCAGCCTTTAGGACATTCAACTAGATAGCCTTAACTGTTAACAGGCTGATACCGGAGTTGAGGGGGTTGAGCTATGAGGAGAGGCTGAATAAACTAGGCTTGTACTCGTTAGAGTTTAGAAGAATGAGGGGAGATCTCATTGAGACGTATAAGATGATGAATGGGATGGATAGGATAGAGGTGGAAAGACTCTTCCCGCTCAAAAAAGACAGTAGGACTAGGGGGCACAGCCTCAAGATAAAGGGGGGGCGGTTCAGAACGGAGTTGAGGAGGAACTTCTTCACTCAAAGGGTGGTGAATCTCTGGAATTCTCTGCCCGTTGAAGTGGTGGAGGCTGCCTCGCTAAATATTTTTAAGAAGCGGGTTGATGGGTTTTTGATAAGAGAGGGGATTAAGGGTTATGGGGAGAGGGCGGGAAAGTGGAACTGAGCCACGACAGATCAGCCATGATCTTATTGAATGGCGGGGCAGGCTCGAGGGGCCAGATGGCCTACTCCTGCTCCTATTTCTTATGTTCTTATGTTCTTATGTTTCACTGGGCAGGGAATTCCACAGATTCACAACCCTTTGTGTGAAGAAGTTCCCCCTCAACTCAGTCCTAAATCTGCACCCCCTTATTTTGAGGCTGTGCCCTCTAGTTCTAATACCAGGAGCTGGGGTGGATCCAGCTATAAACAGAAAATGCATATTTAAATGAGGATTTTAAAATGCCAATCCAGTTCACACCCTAGCTGGGTATGAATCAGATTGCGTTGTTGGCATGGGGTGGGGAAAAGCCTCAAAAAATGCAAGTTATATTCTGGCCCCTCTCACGATATTCTCTGTCATATTGTAATTTGATACTGTGTGTGCGGGGGAGGGGGGTGGTCAGAGAATTGCCCCCATTTATATACTTCCATGATAACCTCCATTCAACACCTCCTGCGTGTGTAGCAGGGGTTGAACTTTGAAGGTCTCTCTTCACACTCGTTTCCTTCGTACCAGCCCTCGCATGGAACAAACTTTCCCATGGGGCAGCACGGTGGCACAGTGGTTAGCACTGCTACCTCACAGTGCCAGGGACCAGGGTTCAATTCAGGGCTTGGGTCACTGTCTGCGCAGAGTCTGCAGATTCTCCCTGTATCTGTGTGGGTTTCCTCTGGGTACTCCGGTTTCCTCCCACAGTCTGAAAGATAGGTGCATTGGCCATGCTAAATTCCCCCTCAGTGTACCCGAACAGGCACCGGAGCATGGCGACCAGGGGATTTTCACAGTAACTTCATTGCAGTGTTAATGTAAGCCTACTTTTGACACTAATAAATAAACTAAGCAATAAAAGAAAGATGTAGGTAAGGAGGAACTATTTCCTTTCATGAGAGAGGCAATAAAAAAGGGAGGAGAAATTTGAACTAATCTCTTTAGGGCAGAAATCAGGAGACATTCTTCCACACAAAGGTTCATGGGATTCTGGAATTCTCTTTCCCGGGAAAGGTTGTGAAACTGGAGGTCACTTGGATCATCAGGGAGTATTGGGAGATATGGAAGTAAGGCAAGTAAAGCGAGCTGAGGAACAGCCATGATTAACTTGAATACAGAGCAGCCTCAAATGGCAAATAAGCCTCCTCCTCAAAGGGTGGCATGGTGGCACAGTGGTTAGCAGTGATGCCTCACATCGCCAGGGTTCCAGGTTCAATTCCAGCCTTGGCTGACAATCTGTGTGGAGTTTAGACGTTCTCCCATGTCTGTGTGAATTTCCTCCGGGATGAACATAAGAAATAGGAGCAGGAGTAGGCCATCTAGCCCTTCGAGCCTGCCCCGCCATTCAATAAGATCATGGCTGATCTGTCATGTCTCAGTTCCACTTTCCTGCCCTCTCCCCATAACCCTTAATCCCCTCGCTTATCAAAAACCCATCAACCCGCGTCTTAAAAATATTTAGCGAGGCAGCCTCCACCACTTCAACGGGCAGAGAATTCCAGAGATTCACCACCCTTTGAGTGAAGAAGTTCCTCCTCAACTCCGTTCTAAACCACCCCCCCCTTTATCTTGAGGCTGTGCCCCCTAGTCCTACTGTCTTTTTTGAGCAGGAAGAGTGTCTCCACCTCTATCCTACCCATCCCATTCATCATCTTATATGTCTCAATGAGATCTCCCCTCATTCTTCTAAACTCTAACGAGTACAAGCCTAGTTTATTCAGCCTCTCCTCATAGCTCAACCCCCTCAACTCCGGTATCAGCCTAGTAAACCTCCTCTGCACTCCCTCCAAGGCCAAAATATCCTTGCGCAGGTGTGGCGCCCAAAACTGCACACAGTACTCCAGCTGCGGCCTCACCAATGCCCTATACAGCTGCAGCAAGACCTCCCTACTTTTATATTCAATCCCCCTCGCTATGAAGGCCAGCATCCCATTCGCCTTCCTGACCACCTGCTGCACCTGCAAGCTGGGTTTTTGCGACTCATGTACAAGGACCCCGAGGTCCCTCTGCACCGTCGCCTGCTGCAGTTTTTCGCCCCGTAATTAATAGTCCTTCCTACCATTATTGCTCCAGTTTCCTCCCGCAGTCCAAAGATGTGAAGGTTAGGTGGATGGACCATGCTAAATTGACCCAAAGGATGAGATTTTACAACCTCGCTTGGGCAAGATCGTAAAATCCCACCAGAGGCACACAGAGATTTCCATTCCGGTAAAATTCCATCCTTATTGTCCAAAAGTCCAAAAATGTGTAGCTTAGCTGGCGTAGCCATGGTGAATGTGTGGGGATATGGGGATGGGGTCAGGGAGAGGGCCTATGTGAGACGGTTGATCAGCGAGTGGGTGCAAGCTCGATGAGCCGAATGGCCTACTTCTGCACTGTAGGTATTCTATAATAAGAACATAAGAACATAAGAAATAGGAGCAGGAGTAGGCCAACTAGCCCTTCAAGCCTGTCCCGCCATTCAACAAGACCATGGCTGAGCTGAAGTGGCTCAGTTCCACTTTCCCACTTTCTCCCCATAACCCTTAATCCCCTTGCCTACCAAAAACCTATCTACCCGTGACTTAAATATATTTAGCGAGGTAGCCTCCACCACTTCAACGGGCAGGGAATTCCAGAGATTCACCACCCTTTGAGTGAAGAAGTTCCTCCTCAACTCTGTTCTAAACCGCACCCCCCACCTTATCTTGAGGCTGTGTCCTCTAGTCCTGCTGTCCTTTCTGAGCAGGAAGAACCTCTCCATCTCTACCCTATCCATCCTTTTCATCATCTTATACGTCTCAATGAGATCTCCCCTCATTCTTCTAAACTCTAACGAGTACAAGCCCAGTTTATTCAGCCTCTCCTCACAGCTCAACCCCCTCAACTCCGGTATCAGCCTAGTAAACCTCCTCTGCACTCCCTCCAAGGCCAAAATATCCTTGCGCAAGTGCGGCGACCAAAACTGCACACAGTACTCCAGCTGCGGCCTCACCAATGCCCTATACAGCCGCAGCAAGACCTCCCTACTTTTATATTCAATCCCCCTCGCTATGAAGGCCAGCATCCCATTTGCCTTCCTGACCACCCGCTGCACCTGTAGGCTGGGTTTTTGTGACTCATGCACAAGGACCCCCAGGTCCCTCTGCACCGTAGCATGCTGCAGCTTTTCGCCCTGCAAGTAGTAGTCCTTCCTACCATTATTCCTACCAAAGTGGATAACCTCACACTTGCCAACATTGTACTCCATCTGCCAGGTCCTTGCCCACTCGCTCAGCCTATCTAGATCCCTCTGCAGACTTTCCACACCCTCCGCACAATTTGCTGTTCCACTTATCTTTGTGTCATCCGCAAATTTCGACACCTTACACTCGGCTCCCTCCTCCAGATCATCCACCTAAATGGTAAATAGCTGAGGCCCTTTCTGTGGTGCATCGAGTGGAGCTATCCATCGGATTCCAAGTATAATTTTAAGCAGCTCGAAATATAGCCTGGCGGTACCTCAGATCACGCTAATGGTTAGATATGCTTTCATTTATTAGTTTTTAAATTGCCCTTTCCATTGTCTAGACATTGAAATCTTACTCCCAAGTGCTTTCTGAGTTTTTCAGTGCTGATTCAATTTTATCCATTTGGCAACTGTGTTGCATATTTTTCATCCAGCGTCAGATCATTTGCATTTTCAGGGTTGAATTTAATTTGAGTTTCCATTGTCTAAGTGATATGGCGTCTCTGAAACTTGTTATTGTCCTTTTGTTTAGTATCGTCCCCAAATTGGCCAATTATCTACTGCATTTCGGTAATATATGCAAGGAAGGTAGAGCAAACAACCCAGTGGAGCTCTGCTCAACACCTGTCGTGTGTCCAAGAAAACATCTCTTGCCATTACTCTCGATCTGTTTTCCTTTAACAGACTTCGTACTTCACTCTAAATTCCCATTACTATAATTAGAGAGTTTTCGCACAGAAAAATATCAAATACTTTCAGAAAAAGCAAAGAAAATTACAGCACAGGAACAGGCCTTCCGGCCCTCCAACTAACAATGCTGCCCCACTTAACTAAAACCTCCTACACTTCCGGGGGACTGTATCCCTCTATTCCCATCCTATTCATGCATTAGACAAGACGCCCCTTAAACGCCACTATCGTATCCACTTCCACTACCTCCCCCGGCAACGAGTTCCAGGCACCCACCACCCTCTGTGTAAAAAATCTGCCTCGTACATCTCCTTTAAACCTTGTCACTCGCACCTTAAACTTGTGCCCCCCAGTAATTGAAATCCAAGTAGGTGACATCACATTGAATTTCGCTATCAATTCTATTGCAAATGTTCTCAAAATATTTGCCAAATAGAAGCTTCCTCTTTCATAGAATTCCTTCAGTGCAGAAGGAAACCACTTGGCCCATTGAGCCTGCACTGACTCTCCGACAAAGCATCCCACCCAGGCCCTATCTCCGTAGTCCCACAATATTTACCCCACTGATCCACCCAAACCACACAGCTTTGAACTGTAGGAGGAAATTGGAGTTGTGGAGGAAACCCATGCAGAGACAGGGAGAATGTGCAAACTCCACATAGGCAGTGACCCCAGCTGGGAATCGAACCCGTATTCTTGGCATTGTGAGGCGGCAGTGCTAACCACTGTGCCACTGTGCCACCCCTGTCCAATAATGTTCAGGCAACATAAACAGGTCATCTGGTCAGCATTACTGTTATTTGTGAGAGACTTTGAACAACTGTGTGAACTCAAAAAATAAGTAACTGGCCTTGAATGACTTTGTAATGACCTGAGATTGTAAACTGCTCCAGTAAGTTTTTTTTCATAATGCCCAAAAAATCCAAAAGAAAAATGAAGGGGCTTATTCCCATCATCTTATCAATTATAAAATGTCCAGCCATATTGAGGCAGACCTATTCTTTGCCTGCTATCAGGCATAAATAATTTTTTAAATTCATTCCATTCCAAATGTGTATATTATAATATTTCCAGTTTGGAAATTTTAAATTTTGAATGTCGGAGAAGTGAAGGAAATATTGGTCTGAGGGTCTGGCAGACAGGTCTGTAAGTACAGTTCAAAGGGAGGCTCGTGATGTGTTAGTGAAGCCATGATGTGAGGTGTTAGAAGTTAAGCAATGGGAGACTCAGGAGGGGGTTGAAATTATTCATATAATTTCCCCAGAGGGATGTGAAAGCCATCAGTAACAGGGGGTGGTTTTGAAGTATCCATATACTTTTCAGAGCAAAGGAAAACATAAGGTTAAAGATAATTGATCTGCATTTGTATCTGCAAACAAAACTTGTTGCCAGAGAGATGGGTTGAACAAGGAAGTTCCTTCGTGTTGAGATATATGTCGGCTGTATTTGGTAGCCTGGGAGGCAGTCTGTATCCAAGACTTGGAACAGACAGAGAAAGAATCTGCCAGTGACCAGGAAAAGGTTCTCAGGCACCAGGTGTGTCCCTGACTTTGAGTTGTTGCTCAGAAATGTGAGTAAGGCTGTGAAAATCCAAATATGTGATCTGTTTAAGTAGGGCTGGAGCATTCATTTAGTTGTATGCTGGAGGGAGAACCCACAGGAGACCCCTCATCTTGGATGATAGTACTGAAACAATAGAGAATTGGAGTGAATGCTTGGCATCTGTGGCACAACTTGCTTTGGTCCCAGGAGAACAAAACGACAGCTCATGAAAATAAAATTTTAAAGGATTCTCCGTTGAATTTAAAAGTAGAACAGGGAGTGTTCTGTTCAGAATGTTGGTTGACGGTATCACAGGGAGTGTTCTGTTCAAAATGTTGGTTGACAGTATCAGTGCTGACAGCATATGATGTTGGTAGTGCTTATTTTTTTTTACACTTGTTAGGGCAAAAGCTCCCAGTCAAAATCCAGAAACTTGTTGTCTTCTCTTTTCGTAACAACTGGGAATTCAAGTTTATTTTTAAAGTTTACTCGTCTCTGCCAAGATTGTAACAATTCTCAAGAGGTGGATGTCACTTTCAAGGTCAGTGTTTGTTGCCCACCTGTAGTTGTCCTAGAAAAGTGGTGGTGAGCAGTCTGCTTGACTATGACTGAATGCCTTGTTAGACCATTGCACAGAGTATCAAGGTTCGATTCCAGCCTTGGGTTACCGTCTGTGTAGAGTTTGCACATTCTCCGTGTGTCTATGTGGGTTTCCTCCGGGTGCTCTGGTTTCCTCCCACAGTCCAAAGATGTGCAGGTAAGGTTGATTGGTCATGCTAAATTGCCCTTCAGCATCAGGGGGATTAGCAGGATAAATATGTGGGGTTATGGGAATAGGGCCTGGGTGGGATTGTTACAGACTCGATGGGCTGAATGGCCTCCTTCTGCAGCGTAGGGATGCTATGATTCTGTAAAATGGGAGCACTCGGATGAAACCCACGCAGACACGGGGAGAATGTGGAAACTCCACATAGGCAGTGACCCAAGCTGGGAATGGAACCCGGATCCCTGGCGCTGAGAGGCAGCACTGCTCACCGTGACATCGAATCTTTCCAGAAGCGAATATAGAGTTAGTGGCAAGGAGTTCTCTGAATTAAATACTGGACTCGGTGATAGAAAACAACAGTGTGTGGAAAAGGGCCAAGGTTGTACATGGAACTTGGTGGCTAGTGATGTTCCACAGGGTTGTGCTCTGGGTCATCATTGTTTATGTGAGTGATGAGCTTAATGGATAGGGGGTATTGCCTGGCAATGCTGTGGTGTTGCTAATGTACCAAGGTTTATGGGTGGGTGACCATTATACAGGAGATTGATAGCATTCAAATAGATCCAGACAAATTGAATAGATGGAGTTGGAGGTGGCAGATGTACTTTAATGCGGAGCTAATGTCTGAGAGCCCAGCGTAAAATTGCCCTTAATTGGTTGCTAATTAGACTGATAGGGCCACCGTGCCAGCCTCTGTTCACCTCCAGAGCTATTAGTTTATCATGACTGATTAGGATAAATTCTGTTGTTTATTCCGTAGGTCTGGCGGCAGAATAAATTCCCACAACTCAGGCATTGAGTTTAAGAGCAGGGAGGCTATGCTGGAACTATGTAAAACATTGATTCAGCCACAGCGAGACTGTTAAGTGCAGATCTGGAATGCACATTACAGGAGGGATGTGATAGCATTGGAAAGGATGCCGAGGATAGCGACAGGGCTGGAGAGTTTTAGTTATGAGGAGGGATTGTTTAAACTGGAGTTGTTTTCGTGGAGCAGAGGAGGCTGAGGGGAGAACATGATTGGGATATATAAAATTATGAGAGGCATGGACAGAGTAGACAAGAAGAACCCTTTCGGCTCGGTGGACGGGTCAATGCCCAGGGGGCATAGGTTTAAGGTAAGGGGCAGAAGGTGTGAAGAAAAGCTTCACCCAGAGGGTGGGGGAAGTCTGGAACTCATTGCCTGAAAAGGTGGTGAAGGCAGAAACCCTCATGAGATTTAAAAACTATTTAATGTGCACTTGCGATGCCAAGGCATAGAAGGCTCTGGGCAATGTGCTGGAAAGTGGGTTCGAATAGTTAGGTGGTTGTTTTTGACCAGCACAGATGCAGTGGACTGAAGGGCCTTTTCTACACTGTAGGCCTTTATGACAGTATAACCCATTTTTAATCTGGTCTTATTTTGACCAATTTTTCCAAGGCATTGCATCTTGCATACGAAGCAAGATTGTGGGTGTATTGCCCTCAAGTTTCCCACTGTTGCTCATGAACAAATAATGTAACATATGTCCCAAATGACAGATTCCAGTCATTGGTATCTACTCATTCTATCTCACACAAACTTCAGCAGATATCTTGCATTCCTTCAGTATTGCACTTGAGCATTGGCCTAGGCTGGATGCACAGGCCCCTGGGTTGCTTCTTGGACCCACAACCTTCTGTCTCAGATTGGTGCCACTGAGTCCAGGTTGATTCCATTCCAAGCACCGTGTACCAGCTGCAGTAAAAGTAATAATAGTACTGATCTGACCACAGTCTCCTTCCAGATAACAGCACACATTACATTCAGCTCAGAATTAACCCCTTTATTACCTGGGTAACAGGAGACCTGTATTAAAATGCTGCTTGGTCTTTGACAATCAGTAGCTGGAGGGACACCAAGAGATTCTGAAATGTGTGGTGGGCCCAAGGTATACGTAGCCATTGACTTCAACCTTCTTCTCTTTCAGATACCTATCCAAGGAAGATAGATATCTGAAAGGTATCCAAGAATTCTGAAAGACGTGCTGGTTATGTGCATTGAACTGAACAGGCACCGGAATATGGTGCCTAGGGGATTTTCATAGTAACTTCATTGCAGTGTTAATGTAAACCTTACTTGTGACTAATAAATAAACATTATCTTTTCTTGAGAGAAAAAGGGTGGCTTCCTGTCCATTCCTGACCTGTTTCCCATATTGATATGGTTGGGCAATGAACTAGGCAGTCCATCTGCTCTTAAGTGACCAATTAACGGCCACACAATGACCTCAATCTGTCGCTACTGCAATTTTATACGGAGCTGGTAAGGGTGGAGACAAGGTCTTATCACCACCACCACCACCACCACCACCAACCCACCAACCCCCCCCCCCCCCCCCCCCCGCCTCCAAGGAGATCATTGTAGATCTTTCATAGTTGCGGTGAGGGACAGGTGTACAGACACGAAGTTGACCAGTTGCAAGATAACATACTGGACTGTAATTTAAGCTTCTTCCCTGCTGCTGTCAGACTTTTGAATGGACTTACGTTGCATTAAATTGATTTCTCTCTGCACCCTAGCTATGACTGTAACATTACATTTTGCACTCTATCGTTTCCTTCTCTATGAACGGTATGCTTTGTCTGTGTAGGGCGAAAGAAACAGTACTTTTCACTGTACGTTAATACATGTGACAATAATATAGCAAATCAAATCAATATAATTTGTTCTTTCATCAAATCATACAATTCCTACAGTGCAGAAGAAGACCATTTGGCCCATCGAGTTTGCACCAACTCTCTCTGACAGACTGCCTTTCCAGGCCCTTCCCCCCACCCTATCCCCATAACCTCATATGTTTATCCCACTAATACATCTAATCAATTTAGCGTATCCAATCCACTTAGCCAGCACGTCTTTTGGACTATGGGAGGAAACCAGAGGAAACCCACGCAGACACGGGGAGAATGTGCAAACTCCAGACAGACAGTGACCCAAGCCGGGAATTGAACTCGGAGTCCCTGGCACTTTGAGGCAGCAGTGCTAACCACTGTGGCACCGTGGCACCCTACTTTCCCACTTTTTGGGAAATAGTGGAAGAGAATGGTAACCAAGATACACTGAGGACGATGATTTGTCCCGACAGATGATCCTGAGCCCTTGCTTTTATTTTTTTGGAGAGACTGTATGAAGACACCATTCTGATGAATTTCCAGAGGTGTTCAGGCCTGCTGAGAAACAGACTCACTCTGAACGGAGTTTGCCCCCTGAACCTTTACCTCAGAAAAAGGAATTCCTGCTGTCTTAGTAGGGCAATTATCATGTTTAGAATATTCTCCATCCCTCTGATTCATTCATGAATGAAACATTATATAATACTTTGCTCATTACAGCTGTAAAAGTTTCTAGACGCTCCACAGCTGATATTCTCAGGAGTTGCGAAAGTGTCATCTTTTCAAGTAGGAGCAAAAACAGACCAACCTTTCTTCAAAGAATTAAAAAGAAGGAAAAGAAAATAGAGGAGAAAAGGAAAATCTATTCATCGTCTTTATACTGCGGGCCAGAAGCAGAAATCTCTGCCTGAAGAGGCTGGGTCCTTCAAAGGGAGGAGACCTTGGAGAATGTCCATCCTATATGGGAAGACAGTGGCAGAAAGCCAGGAATCGAACCTGGCTCCCTGGCACTATGAGGCAGCAGTGCCAACCACTGTGCCATTGTGCTGCCCAGCAATAAAAAAGTGCCAGGGACACGAGTTCGATTCCCAGCTTGGGTCACTGTCTGTGTGGAGTTTGCACATTCTCCCCATGTTTGCATGGGTTTTCTCTGGTTTCCTCCCACATGGGAGACTACTTATTGTGAAACTGTGTCCTCTTGTTCTAGATTCCTCCACGGGGGAAACATCATCTCAGCATTTACCCTGTTGAGCAGAATAGAATCATAGAGTTGGAGAGGTTTACAGCATGGAAACAGACCCTTTGGCCCAACTTGTCCGTGCTGCCCTTTTTTTAACCACTAAGCTAATCCCAATTGCCCGCGTTTGGCCCATATCCCTCTGTATTAATCCTTATCCATGTAATATCTAAATGCTTTTTAAAAGACAAAATTTTGCCCACTTCTACTACTACCTCTGGCAGACACTTACCACCTATTGTGTGAAACAATTGTCCCTCTGGACCATTATGTATCTCTCCCCTCCCAGCTTAAACTTATGCTCTCTAGTTTTTAGTCTCCCCTACCTTTGGGAAAAACATAATCTTACATGTTTCAAAAAGATTACCTCTCATTCTTCTAAACTCGAATGAGTATAAGCCCAGCCTGATCAACTTTTCCTTATAAGGCAACACATTCATCCCAGGAATCAGCCTAGTAAATCTTTTCTGAGCTGCCTCTAATGCAAGTATATCCCCCTTTAGGGAGACCAAAACTGTACACGACACTTGAGGTGTGGTCTCACTGTTGTACAGTTGTGGCAAGAGTTCTCTACTCCATCCCTCTTGCAACATGATGAGAAACATTACATTTCTTTCCTAATTACTTGCTGTACCAACACGCTAACGTTTTGAGGTTCGGTTGTATCTCATTCAGAAAAGATTCTTTGTTACCTTGGCATTCCTCACAAGTTAATGTAATATTTTACTTTTAATGAATGGTTTGTGTTTGGTTTCATACCCATAAATTTAACCTTCTCATATAGGCAATAGTGAACTGTGAGGATTTACCGATCGAATTGGAAAGAATAGATGGAATCTTGTTCTCTTGAAAAGAGAAGGTTGAGGAGTGACCTACTGGAAATGTTTAAAATTAAAAGAGAGAATTTAGAAAAAAAACTGCTTCACCACAAAAGTGGTGAGAATGTGGAACTCGCCGCAACAGGAAGTGGTTGAAGTGAATTGTATAGATGCACTTATTGGAGCACTAGACAAACATATAAGAGAGAAGGAATTAGAGGTTTATAATGGTAGAATTAGATGAGAAAAGTTGGGAGGAGGCTTCAATGGAACTTAAAAACTAGCATGGTTTAGTTGGGCTGAATGGCCTGTTTCTCTGTTATTTAGTTGATATGATTACAAAATCTACATTACGAGATGTTTCAGCCTCTGGGTTGCAGTTCAGTAAAGGAGACACGAGTTCTGCTTCCTCACAAAATACCTTTAGTTCTTTGATTCAATTCCACACACAATTCTCCATGAACACTCAGTGCCACCTATAACCCCTTTATAGATCAGTGACTTCTATTGAATAATTGACACCAAATTAGGAATTAATTGGAAAGTCTGTTAGCCCATTCCTAACACCAGATCTGAGATATATCAATTTGCATACACATCAGACTGTTGCATTACAAACAGCTCAGTCGTTATATTACACTGAGGGGAAGATGGCAGCTTGGTGGTACTGTCACTGGCCCAGGCTAATGCTCTGGGGATGTGGGTTCAAATCCCGCTTTGGTACCTGGTGGAATTCAATCTGGGAAGATTTCTTCACCATTACTCATTTCAGTAATGGTGACCATGAAACAATCATCAGTTGTTGTAAAAACCTATCTGATTCTTGATCGCCTTCAGGGTAATGAAATCCACAGGTGGAGTCCGCATGTGACTCCAGGTCTACAGCAGAGTAGCTAGTTCCTAACAACCCTCCGAAAGTGCCAAGTGGCTCAAGGGCATGGATAACAAATGCTGCCCTTGCCAATCACGTCTACATCCCATGGAAACACATTTTATTAAGTGCCGAACCACAGTTGCGCAGAGGTGTTACCTGGGTTACAGTTTTACAAATCAGAAACAATGTTCTTACTGATGACCTGCATAATGGGATCTCAAAGGACAGTAAGGAGATGGCCTGCCCCTGCTCATAGTTCCATCTGTTAAGGGCAGCTTCCTTCCTGGAAGGAAAAGATTAGTATGCATGTGTGTTCCTTCATTATTGTTGGGTCAAAAACTTGGAACTCCTTTCTTAACAGCACCGTGGGTGCTCCCACAACACATGGACTGCAGCAACACAACAAGGTAGTTCACCATCACCTTGTCAAGGACAATTAGGGACAGACAATAAACACGGGCCTAGTCAACGAAGCCCACATCCCAGAAATGAATAAATGTTTTAAAAATCAGGAAATATTTCAGGCCACACATTTTCAGCAGCAGCAGTTGTCTACATGTACCGAAATGTAAACAATCTTACTCACAGACAGTTCCTGAGAATACTATTTCTATAAATAAATCATATCCACCTTTCCCCCATTGTATTTTCCTCGGTTCTACATTATCACAGAATTGTTACCGTTCAGAAGGAGGCCATTCGACCCTTTGGGTGGGATGTTCCGGCCACGCTCGTCCCAAAACCGGAAAATCCTGCCTGAGGTCAATGGACCTTTGCATGATCCTCTTCCCCCACCCCCCGTCCGCTATGATTCCCGTGGCGGGCTGGATGAGAAAATTTCCCCCATCTGGCTGCACCAGTTCTCCAAATTAGCATTATGACTTAGTGTCATTTCCCCTGCCATTTCCCTGTACCCCTGTGCATTTTTTCTATTCAAGTAATCATCTAATGCCCTCTTGAATGACTCAATTGAACCTGCCTCCACCGCACTTCCAGACAGAGCATTCCAGATCTGAACTACTCGCTGCATGAAAATAATTTTTCTCTTATATTAGATTTGCTTTTTCTGCCAATCACTTTAATGCTGGACCCTCTCATTCTTGATTCATGAGCAGGACAGTTTTTCCACTCCAGGGAGAACCGTTCCAACTTCTCCAATCTATCCTCATAACTACAATTTCTCATCCCTGGACCCATTCTTGTAGACCTCTTCCGCATTGTCTCTAATGTGTTCACATCCTCCCTCCAGTGTGGTATCCGTAACTCTACACAATATTCCAGCAGTGCCTTGTATATGTTCAGCACATCCTCACTGTTCTTGTATTCTATGCTCCTCTTCTAAGCCCAAAATATAATGTGTTTTATTAACCATTCTCTCATAGAATGAATCTCATAGAATCCCTACTGTGTAGAAGGAGGCCATTTAAGCCATTGAGTCTGCACCAAGCACAATCCCAGCCAGGCCCTATACCCCTAACCCCACATATTTATTTTGCTAATCTCCCTGACACTAAAGTCAATTTTTAGCATGGCCAATCAACCTAACCCGCACATCTTTGGACTGTGGGAAAGCAACCGAGTCCAGAAAGGAAACCCACGCAGACACGGGGAGACTGTGCAAAATCCCCAAGGCTGGAATTGAACCCGGGTCCTGGACATTGTGAGGCAGCAGTGCTAACAACTGTGCAAAATGTCTCCCCCCCCCCCGCCGTCATTTTCTGCCAAGACCTGCAGTTTGAGTTTAGACAACACTGTTTTTGTTTTTAGCTTCTCACACAGACTAAAACTTCCTCCTGAGCCCAACATCTCCCCAGCCCTGTAATGGCAACTTTGGAGGCTGAAAGTAGAAGTTCTGAAGGTTTTCCTTGCTGCCCAGGTACTGAAGCTTTCTGAGGCTAAGTTCCAGGGAAATGATTGTCAAGGAAGGGGCCAGACTCCTGAGGCTAAATTCCACAAGAGTTTTTTATCAAAGAGGGAGCCAGGGAGGGTCACACTTCTAAAGACTGATCACCTGCATGAAGCTGTAAAATGGCCAGAATTTTACTGTCCCGCCTGCCACCGGAATCGGAGTGGGCGAAGGGTGGAAAATGGGAAGATCGGTTGACCTCAGGTGGAATTGTATGGTTTTGGGATGAGCAAGGCCGTAAAATCCCACCCAATATCTTAATCTTATCAGTAAATCTTTCTCTTTTAATTAACTTCTTTTTAAATAAGAAGACAATATACCCAGGTCACTCGGTTCTTGATCTGTGAATTTTTAAGCCATATTCTTAATTTTATTTTGGGCAGATAGTTGCTGGATTTCTTCAGGTTCTGAATTGCCCCAAAAGACAGGCCTGATACACATGAATACACATAGGTCGGCTCCCTGTACAGTATGTCAGCCTCCACTTACATTTATCCACACTCATTCTCATACTCCTTAGATTAAGTCCAAAGATGTGTGGGTTAGGTTGACTGGCCATGCTAAATTGACCCTAGTGTCAGTGGGATTAGTAGGGTAAATATGTGGGGTTACGGGAATAGGGCCTGGCTGGGATTGTGGTCAGTGGAGTTTCGATGGACCGAATTGCCACCTTCTGCACTGTCAGGATTCTATAATTCTGCGATTCTAATTCTGACAACTTCTGTGTTAGGATGTAACCGGTGACAGCTTTGTGTTAGATGTAATGTGATGAATAATAACAAGCTGTAAGTGTTAGCTGACCCAGTAAACCATGGAACCAGTTACAGAATGATGTGACGGTAAGCTGACCAGCTGACTCACTCTAAATAAGAACTTGCTGGGAATTGTGGAGGAGCTTGGTGTGGCCCAGGGTGAGTCCCCAAGTTTGGAGTAATGAAGTTTCTTCAGTAAACCATTGCTTTGATTTATAAGCTGGAGTGAGTTTTTGTTATAATTTTATTGTCTGCGTTTGAAGAGTTCCTTCTGAAGAAACAATCTGCTGGGGTTTGCCTGGTGTATGACTTCCGGTCGACCCCACACCCAAAGGCCAGTCCAATTGCTTCCCTTGTCCCGTGGACACGGAGTCCTCCCGCTCACACTGATGGCACTCTGTCCCACTCTTGCACACCAATCTGCCTCCCCTGAGCTGCAAACCTCGGGTTACATCTTCCGCAATCTCCTTACGATTTTGCACGAGCAAGCAAAGGCTCCACAGCTGGAATGTCAGTCACGCCGCAGGCTGCTTTCATATTTATTATTCTTGTGACAGTTCAGCATGGCACTCACTTTTGAATAAGCCACTTGATTGTACATTAGTTTTCAGCACAGAATGGACTCCAGCCGGCAGAAAGCGCACGCAGTAAAAGGTGCATTCATGTGATTGCACCAACTATTAGGTGGCATTTAATGCACAACGCATTAACGCCGCGTATACAGTACAAGATGGTACGCTGCTGTAACTCATTCCCTGGTGTGATAAGAGGAAGCTCACCTCCATAACAAGGTCTTTCTTTTTCAGGGAACTCTACGATTAAGCAGCTCGCTCTGAACTGGTCAAATCATCCACTTTCACATGCCAGTGGAAGATGAGTCACAGGCAAGCCAAAGTGCTTTTTTAAAATGTGCTCTTCTGATCTGACAAGATAATGGTCTGAATTTTGCAATGGTGGAGAGAGCTAAACTTTCATAGGATCATAGAATCTTGCAATCCTACAGTGCAGAAGGAGGCCATTTCTCCCATCGAGCCTACACAGACCACAGTCCTACCTAAGCCCTATCCCCATGACCCCATGCATTTACTCCAGCTAGTCCCCTTGATACTAAGAGTTGATTTAGCATGGCCAATCCACCTAACCCGCACATCTTTTGCATTGTGAGCGGAAACCGGAGCACCTGGAGGAAATCCACGCAGACATGGGGAGAATGTACCACCTCCACACTGATGGTGACCCAAGACAGAATCGAACCCGGGTCCCTGGCACTGTGAGGTAGCTGTGCCAACCACTATGCCACCTTGCCACTTGCCCGCTGCACCACCATGCCATCTAAAAGTCCCAGCTTCATTACAAATCTGGAGATGACAGCAACTTTTAGAATCCGCATACAGCTGAACACAGAAATCTAGAAGTTTTCTCTTTACCCTTCCATAGGGGGCATAGTTGGAAATTGTCTCAAATCACCTGGTTTTGAGTGAACTTCCACCTGTTTGCTATTAATCTAATAGTAGCGGTGGCACTGTGGCAGAATGGATGGCATGGTGGTACAATAATTAGCACCACTGCCTCACAGCGCCAGGGACCTGGGTTCAATTCCAGCCTCGGGTGACTGTCTGTGTGGAGTCTGCACATCCTCCCCTAGTCTGCGTGGCTTTTCAACAGGTGCTCCAGTTTCCTCTGACACTCCAAAGCTGTGCAGGTTAGGTTGATTGGCCATGCCCAATTGACCCTAATGTCAGGGGATTAACAGAATAAATATGTGGGATTACAGGAATAGGGCCTGGGTGGGATTGTGGTTGGTGCAAACTCGATGGGCTGAATGGCCCCCTTCTGCACTGTAGGGATTCTATGATTCTATGAATCAAGCTGTGAAATCCTTTGAAAAAGTTATATGTTGTTGAATAAGGTATAACCAGGTTTTTAAAGATTTAATTCAGGTACATTAAAGAACAACCTCTCTGGCCTCTCAGAATCAAAGGGAAAAATATCATTTGATATTTCTACCTCTCAATAGAAAATACACTTTAAAAGTACTTCATTGACTAAAAAAATACCTTGAGGCATTTCCAGATGTTCATCAAAGTGCAGTGGAAATGCAAGCCTTTCTTTTCCTTTTAATAATTGATAACTGGGAAACTTATAAGACCATAAGACCATAATAAGACAATGAGACATACGAGCAGAATTGGGCCATTTGGCCCATCGAGTCTGTTCTGCCATTCAATCATGGCTGATATTTTTCTCATTTCCATTTGCTTGCCTTTTCCCCATTACCACTGACTTCCTTATTAATTGAGAACCTATCTATCTCAGTCTTAAAGACACTCAATGACCTGGCCTCCATAACTTTCTGTGGCAAAGAGCCCCACAGATTCACCACTCTCTGGTTGAAGAAATATCTCCTCATTTCTGTTCTGAAATATCGTCACTTTAGCCTGGTGTTGTGCCCTCTCGTTCTGTTCTTTCCTACTAGTGGAAACATCCTCTTCACGTCCACTCTATCCAGGCCCCACAGTATCCTTTAAGTTTCAATAAGATCCCCCCTCATCCTTCTAAACTCCAATGAGTACAGACCCAGAATTCTCAACTGTTTCTCATACAACAAGCTCTTCATTCCAGGGATTGTTCTTGCGAACATCCTCTTCTAAGCGCCAATGTTGTAGCACTGTTAATTTTAGCCTTCAACAGTGGTGACATAACGGATCAAGCTTGTCTTCTTAATGGTGAGTGACCCAGATTATCCCCCAGGTGTTGGAAGATGAAAATCTAGCATAGTTCCTCACAGCCACTAACCCTCCCCATTCTCAGCAGAGAAAGCGTTATCCATTAAGTGGTATTGACAACAGTCCTCTTTTCCTTCCTCTTCTGAGGCAGTCCTTTGGGATCAAGGGAAACTTGCTTCCATTTGAGTTTGATGGCTTTTGAGATGGCAGATGAGTCCCATGCGTGATTTGCAGACACTGCCACATGCAGGGTAGGTGGTGCATGAAAAGTTAGGTGGATGGATTGTTTGAAGGTTTGTACCCTCCCACCGATGCCTCGATTTCACCTCTGCACATTCCCAATGAAGTGTCTTGATGTCTTCACTGCCTTCCCAAAGATGGACCATTTTCATCAGTCACAAGCCATTCCCTTTCTGACCTCTTCAGTGATGCTTTGAGGATATCCCAAAAATGTTTCTGCTATCCGCCTGGGAGTTTCCTGCCATGACTAAGTTCCAGGTAGAGCACTTGCTTCAGGAGCCTAGTCTCTGGCAAATGAACAATGCTTCCCGCCCAGCAGAGAATTCAACATGGCCAGTACACCTAACCACCTAACTGGGTTCTTAAATAAACTTTGTTTAAATAAAAGCTTCCATGAGGTTTACTTGAATCATACCTGGAATGGCATTGTGGCATAGTGGTTAGCATTGCTACCTCACAGCGCCAGGGACCCGGATTGTGCAGACACATGGATTTGGGCCAGTGTCAGTGGGAGTTTGCGCATTCTCCCCGTGCTTGCGTGGGTTTTCTTCGGGTGCTCCGGTTTCCTCCCACACCCCAAAGATGTGCTATTAGGCTGATTGGCAGGAATAAATTGTCCCTAAATTAGTTTCCCTCAATGTGGATGGCCATAAAACAATAGATGGGGGTCATGGGTGGAGGGGGGATCTGGTAGTGTTAAAATGGTGGCGCGGGCTCATTGGGACGAAGGGCCTGTTTCCCGGGCTGTTTTAGTTCTTTGTTCTTTGTTGTTCTTTGAGTCTGCATGTTCTCCCCATGTCTGTGTGGGTTTCCTCCGGGTGCTCCTGTTTCTTCCCGCAGTCTGAAAGACATGCTGGTTAGATACATTGGCCATGCTAAATTCTCCCCAAGGTGCCGGAGTGTGGCGGCTGGGGGATTTTCACAGTAACTTCATTGCAGTGTTAATTTAAGGTGATACTAATGAATAAACTTTAAACAACTTATGCTCACTCATGCCAAAATCAAATGTAAAACTCAAGGTCTTGGTTCATTTCAGGTTTCTGGCCTGAGTTTTAACGAGACAATACAAAGTTCTTTAATCTGTTAGAATATAACAAAAAGAATTAGCTTAACTTTTACCAAGTACAAAACTTAAAAGCAACAGCAGTATATTTCTTAACAGCTAGCTCTCTCTGTTGTTCCCATTTAAAGCGATACCCCAAAGACATACACCCTTCTTCAGAATTACCACAAAAACAATTATGGTCACATGATGCTGGATTTTAATCCATTACTTTAACCCAGGAGTTACATTGTGATTTGGACCTAACATATGAATTACAACTTGATCTTTAAACTAGGATCTCCTTTTTATTTGCTGTCCCATGGGAACAATCTGAAACATAGAAGAAATGCAAGACATTTTAAAGCTTTTGATGCTTTACATTATGATAAAGCAAGAACAACAGAAACTGCACAATCTTATCTTGTACTACCTTGAATACAGAAGCTAGTCATAGCCAGAGCATAAAACCCTTTTGTTCCTCTGAGCATTTTGAATGAATGCACATTATCTTTTGCTTAATGTCATTTTTGTTCACATTTCTTATGAAATTATCTAATTGTTGTTAAATTGAGAAAATCATGAATTGGCTTGTTTCTATCGGAAGAGGGCGGTACGGTGGCACAGTGGTTAGCGCTGCTGCCTCACGGCACCAGGGACCCGGGTTCGATTGCTGTCTTGGGTCACTGTCTGCGCGGAGTTTGCACGTACTCCCCATATCAGCATGGGTTTCCTCCGGGTTCTCCAATATCCTCCCACAGTCCAAAGATGTGCGGTTTAGGTGGATTGGCCATGCTAAATTGACCCTGAGTGCCAGGAGGAATAGCTAGGGTAAATGCATAGCGTTATGAGGATAGGGTCTGGGTGGGATTGTGGTCAGTGTAGACTCGATGGTCAAATGGCTTCCTTTTGCACAGTAGGGATTCTACGATTCTAAGACTGAACACATTGTCCTATTTTGCTTTCAATTTAAGCAGGTGAAGCCCTGAGTTTAGAATACTATGGAGCGAAATTTGGCAAGGGAACATTAAGTGTTTGCCTAAGATCGACGCCAATCTTAATTTCCCCCATTTATCCCATGAGTGATATTCTTTCAGCCGACTAATTAGATCAGCCAGTGTTTTTCTGTTCGAGTACAGCATGGTTTCCGATTGGACATATGTGTGAGCACCTTCTGCCGATTGTGTTGTGTCATCAATCACAAGTTGGCATATCTTGTTAGCTTGAAATCCAAGATGAAATAGCAGAGGTCATTGGTGACTCAGTGACATGGGAAGAAGCAGAAGAAGAGAAAGATCAACTTAACTGTTTTGATTTGATTCGATTTATTATTGTCACATGTATTGTCAAATGAATTGATTAGAGATAGTCAGCATGGTTTTGTAGCGGGAAGGTCGTGCCTTACTAACCTTATTGAGTTCTTTGAGAAGGTGACCAAAGAGGTGGATAGGGGTAAGGCAGTAGACGTGGTATATATGGATTTTAGTAAGGCGTTTGATAAGGTTCACCATTTTATGCTTCTGCAGAAAATGCAGATGTATGGGATTGGTGGTAATTTAGGTACTTGGATCAGGAATTGGTTAGCAGATAGGAGACAGAGGGTGGTGGTTGATGGTAATTATTCATCATGGAGTTCGGTTACGAGTGGTGTGCCTCAGGGATCTGTTTTGGGGCCACTGCTGTTTGTAATCTTTATTAATGATCTGGATGAGGGTATAGTTGGGTGGATTAGTAAGTTTGCTGATGACACCAAAGTCGGAGGTGTGGTAGATTGTGAGGAAGGGTGTCGAAGTTTGCAGGGTGACTTGGACAGGTTGCAGAGCTGGGCCGCGAGGTGGCGGATGGAGTTTAATGCGGAGAAGTGTGAGGTAATCCATTTCGGTAGGAATAACAGATATGTTGAGTATAGGGCTAACGGGAGGACTTTGAATAGAGTGGAGGAGCAGAGGGATCTAGGTGTATGTGTACATAGATCCCTGAAAGTTGGGAATCAAGTAGATAAGGTTGTTAAGAAGGCGTACGGTGTCTTGGCGTTTATTGGTAGGGGGATTGAATTTAGGAGTCGCAGCGTCATGTTGCAACTGTACACAACTCTGGTGCGGCCGCACTTGGAGTACTGTGTGCAGTTCTGGTCCCCACATTACAGGAAGGATGTGGAGGCTTTGGAGAGGGTGCAGAGGAGGTTTACCAGGATGTTGCCTGGTATGCAGGGGAGGTCCTATGAGGAGAGACTGAGGGATATGGGGTTGTTTTCACTGGAAAGAAGGCGGCTAAGAGGGGATCTTATAGAAACATATAAGATGATTAGAGGTTTAGATAGGGTGGATGGTGATAGCCTGTTTCCTCGGATGGAGAAAGCTAGCACAAGGGGGCATGGCTTTAAATTAAGGGGGGGTAGTTATAGGACGGATGTCAGGGGCAGGTTCTTTACCCAGAGGGTGGTGAGGGACTGGAATGCCCTGCCTGCTGCAGTTGTAAATGCGCCTAGTTTGGGGGCGTTTAAGAGATTGGTGGATAGGTTTATGGACGAAAAGGGATTGGTTTAGATTAGTGGGTCAATGTTTTTTTTAAAAAATAAGACTGGTCGGCGCAACATTGTGGGCCGAAGGGCCTGTTCCGCGCTGTAATGTTCTATGTTCTATGTTCTATGTTCTATGTATTAGCATACAGTGAAAAGCATTGTTTGTTGCACGTAATACAGACAGACCATGCCAACCATAGTGAAGGAAAGGAGAGAGTGCAGAATGTAGTGTTACAGTCATTGTTAGGGTGTAGAGAAAGATCAGCTGAATGCAAGGTAGGTCCATTCAAAAGTCTGATGGCAGCAGGGAAGAAGATGTTCTTGGGTCGATTGGTACATGACCTCAGATTTTTGTATCTTTTTCCTGAAGGAAGAAGATGGAAGAGAGAATGAATGGGTTGCATGGGATCCTTATTATGTTGTCTGCTTTTTTGAGAAGTCTAGACTGAGTTAATGGATGGAAGGCTGGTTTGCGTGATGGACTGGGCTTCATTCATAACCCTTTATGCACGGGAAGAGATAGTTCCATGTCGAGCCTCATGCTGAGTCCTTATTGTAAATATTTAGCCTAATTATAAAGTCATAGAATCTCTACAGTACCGAAGGAGGCCATTTGGCCCATTGAGTCTGCACCGACAACAATCCCACACAGACTCCATCCCTGTAACCCCACATGTTTACCGTACTAATCCCTTGACACTAAGGAGCAATTTAGCATGGCCAATCCCCACCTGACCTGCACTTGTTTACCAACATCCTCCCTTCCAGCATTATCTGTAATTCCAGACCCACAAGGTTAACAGCAGAGGTTGCTCACTTAAACATTGGTGTAAGTTTGAGACTTTGTCAATTGCCACACTAACTGATGGCCAGCCAACCTCGCAGAACACAAATCATGTTTTTCTCTGCAATTCCTTCAGCACCCCCTTCCCCCGCCCTCACCACTTTGTATTCTTTTTTAACCTTTCTTGATGGGACTGAATAATATATACCTACACTAATTAAATCATTAACAATGAGCCCACTCTCTTGATACATATTCATAAGTCTGAATAAAAAGGCAACATTTGAAGCAATTAATAGACACTTATTGAAATCCAAAGGCTCCTCATGTCTGAAATGCTTTGATATTGGATTGATTAAGCCATCAATGGCACTTCATTAACAGTAACCTTCTGAATGAAGTGACATGCTTCACAGTGAGTGTCCTTGCCCTTTCTCTCTCCTGTACTCACATGGTTCATTTGCAAGATAAACAAATTAATAATCTTGGTACAGAGCCGTCGCTTTGCATTATTACATCAAGGATGCAGGTGAAGGAGAACAAACAATGAATGCCAAATGTAAAACTTTTTGGGGGAGTTCTGTAAGATGAGATAATTATCTAATCAGTGCATTTAGCCACAGAGTGATTGCCCTCTTTGTCTGTACGATAGTGTAGTCTTTAGCTTGCTCTGCCCATGCCTTTCCATATACTTAGGGGCTCTGACCCAAATTTTCAATTCCTCTCTGGCCACAGAGGAGGTCAACACAGTAAGAAGTCTCACAACACCAGGTTAAAGTCCAACAGGTTTCGTTCTGAAAGCTTGTGGCATTTACTACCAAATAAACCTGTTGGACTCTAATTTGATGTTGTGTGACTTCTTGCTGTGTTTACGCCAGTCCAACGCTGGCATCTCCACATCACGGGGGAGGTGCCAGATGACTGGAGAACAACTAATGTGGTTCCACTATTTTAGAAGGGTTGTTGAAATAAACCAGGGAACTACAGGCTAGTGGGTCTCACATCAGTGTTGGGGAACTATGAGAGAAACTTCTGAAGGAGACAATCTCTCTTCACTTGGACAGACAAGGCTTGATCAGGGAAAGTCAGCATGGCTTTGTCAGAGGGAGGTCATGCCTAACAAATTAGATTGAATTTTTTTGAAGAGGTGACCAGGTGTATACCACCAAATCACAGAATCTCAGAATACTACAGTGCAGAAGATGCCCTTCAGCCCATTGAGTCCGCACCAATGCGTGAAAGGCTCTAACTTGCCTACCTAATCCCACTTGCCAGCACTTTGTCCTTCACCTTGAATGTTATGGCATGCCAAGTACTCATGACTGCTCACGGGCATTCTGCCTCTGATCTTCGGGTAAGCGTTCTCCAAGGCAGCCTTCAGGACACACGACAGCGCAGAGACTCCAAGCAGAAACTGATAGCCAAGTTCCGCACACATGAGAACGGCCTCAACCAGGATCTTGGGTTCATGTCACACTATCTGTAACCCCCACAACTTGCCTGGACTTGCAAAATCTCACTAACTTTCCTGTCTGGAAACGATACACACCTCTTTAACCTGTGCTTAAAGCTCTTTCCACTCACATTGTCTGTACCTTTAAGAATTGATTAGCTGTAAAGACTCACATTCCAATCATTATGCATGTAAATTGAGTTTGTGTCTTTGTGTCCTTTTTATGATCAGCCACCTGACGAAGGGACAGGCTGTCCCGAGAGCTTGCGGCTTTTGCTACAAATAAACCTGTTTGGACTCTAAACTGCTGTTGCGGGATTTCTTAAAGCTTAACTTGACAGCTAGCTTTCTCTGTTGTTCCAGTTTAAAGCAATACTACTAGACATACACCTTTCTTCAGAATTACTTAGCACAAAAACAAACATGTGATGCTGGATTTTCAAGTCTTTAGCACTTCTAGGCAGAGGTCAGGACAGCAGTTTCCAGAACAGCAAATGTCACAATAAGAGCCGCTCTTATACAGCTGAATGTCCAAGAAAGAAGTGTATCCCCTGGCAGATTATAGTCTCCAATTTCAGAGAGGAGAAAAAGGAGATACTGTTCTCTCAACTCCACAGGCAGCATTCAATCTTGAATATTCTGTGCGAGCGCAGTTTCCCCATAACATGACCATATCTGTCAATCATCCCAATCAAATCCCACTTTGCAAAATCCCAGGGGAAAACAGCAGAACAGTATTAGTTCAGATTAAAACCAACATTCCAGTCATTAGCAGGGATTATGCTGCTGCAGCAACAATATAGGGTGCTGCTATAAAACACTATTACAACAGATCCTGTTTAAGTACATGGCTCAAATATATTTCTTTAAGGCACAGTGTCATCGCTTTGATTGAATTTGTCTCTGCCACACTCTGAGGGAAGTGCATTTCAGACCTGAACCACGACATCCATGATAATTTTTTTCACCCATAGAATCCCTACAGTGCAGAGGAGGCCTATCATCCCATTGAGTTTGCACCGACAATGTAAATATGGCTTGAAAATGAGCCCCTAGCTTTACAGAGATTGACCCTGAACACTGATACATTTTCTTTCTCATAATGTTTCTTGCCCTCTCTTTGCTTTCAAAATTTCCCTGTTGGATTTGCTGTTCATACTCCTTTAGGCTTTGGGCAGTTTTGAACTCACCCTGTATTTAATGTAGGGCTCACTTTCCTGTCTTATTCTCTCCTGTTTCCACTTTGGTATCATGGGCACTCTACGATTGTGTCTCAAATGCTGTTCTTTTAAAAAATATTTTTGTTCTGAATGCTTACTTTCCTTTCCATGAATTCCTCCAACTGATCTGATACTGAATTACCTGCAAGTAGCAGTTTCCAGTCCACTTCACATTTCAATTTAGTAAAATTTGCCTTTCTGCAGTTTAAAATCTTTAGTTTATCTTTATTCTTTTCCAAAGCCATGCTACATTTAATTGAATCATGACCATTTTTATCGGTATAGACACGGCTGCTCACCTTCTCTGCTGGTTGCAAGCCCAGTCATTTGACCCTGGCATCCAGGGTGGCATGGTGGCATAGTGGTTAGCACTGCTGCCTCACAGCTCCAGGTTTGATTCCCTTGGTTCACTGTCTGTGCGGAGTCTGCACGTTCTCCCCGTGTCTGTGCGGGTTTCCTCCGGGTGCTCTGGTTTCCTCTCACAGTCCGAAAGACGTACTGGTTTGGTGCATTGGCCATTCTATATTATCACTCGGTGCACCCAAACAGACCCTGGAGTGTGGTGACTAGGGGATTTTCATAGTAACTTCATTGCAGTGTTAATGTTTACACTCTCACAGGAAAGTGTTGTTTGTGGCTCAGTGCCTTGGTTATTCGGATTGAGTTCCAATTCATTTACTGTGTTCTTGCTCCAAACCCTGGAGCAGTGATGGGCTGCGATGCGGCTGGTGTCAGAGGAAAGCTGCTGTGGTTTGGATCTGCAGCATTGTGCAAAACGGTTCCATTTACCACATTTGTTGCAGCATTTACCAAACACCGAGCCTGCAGTTCTGCTCTGTGAGTGACGGCTGCTGCAGTCAGGGCAGGATGTGCCCTGTACTGTGAAAACTTCTGTTTGCCACCTCAACCCTTTGCTGCGATTTCTGATTGCTCCTTCAGCAGACGGATACCGATGGCCGACTCCAGCTTTAAATCTTTCTTGTCAAGAACCCCACACACAATGCGACTTCTCACAAGTTCATCATCGAGGGTGCCAAAAAAGCATCCCTTTGCTTGGGTTTTAGAGCCGTGGTGTATGAATGAATGGCTTCATCAGATTTTTGGTTTGCAGCATTGAACACATGTCTATCCAATATACTATTATTTACTAGCATGCATATGTGCTCAAAAGTTTTTAGAATTATTTTGGGTTCCTTTCCTCTTCCTCCATTTCAAAACCAAAAGGTTCAAATATTCCGACCACCTTGGCATCTACACCCTGCCCATTCTTTGACTTGTCTAATAGGCTGGCACCGCAGTTAATGCACCACTCTTTTTCACATTTTGTCTAGGTGTCTGTGATGTTTCCGTCAAACACAAGTGGGCCAATGGGACAAATCCCTTTGCCATTCTGCCAACCCCTGACACAATGTGGAATGGACTAACAACTATTATCTACCAACATTATTCCTACGAATCTTATCTCCAAACTCCATGGCCTGGGGCTCAGCTCCTCCCTCTGTGACCAACCCATAGACCACAATCAGTAAGGATAGGCAACGACACCTCCTCCACAATCATCCTCAACACCGGTGTTCCACAAGGCTGTGTTCTCAGCCCCCTACTGTACTCCTTACACACCTATGACCATCTGGCCAAATTCCCCTCCAACTCAATTTTCAAGTTTGCTGACAACACCACCATAGTGGGTCGGATCTCAAACAATGATGTGGCAGAATGCAAGAATGAGATAGAGAATCAGGTGAACTGATGCAACAGCAATAATCTCTCCCTCAATGTCAACAAAATGAAGAAGATTTTCATCAACTTCAGGAAGCATAGTAGAGAACATGCCCCTGTCTACATCAATGGGGACAAAGTGAAATGGTTGCGAGCTTCAAGTTTTCAGGTGATCAGATCACCAACAACCTGTCCTAGTCCCCCCATGCCAACACTATAGCTAAAAAAGCCCACCAATGCCTCTATTTTCTCAGAAGACTAAGAAATTTGGCATGTCCACTACGACTCACCAGCTTTTACAGGTGCACCGTAGAAAACATTCTTTCTGGTTATATCACAACTTGGTATGGTTCCTGCTGTGCCCAAGACCACAAGAAATTACAAAAGGTCATGAATGCGGCCCAATCAATCACGCAAACCAGCCTCGCATCCAGTAACTCTGTCTACTTCCCGCTGTCTCGGAAAAGCAGCCAGATTAATTAGGGACCTCAATCACCCAGGACATTCTCTCTTCCGCCTTCATCCGTCGGGAAAAACATACAAAATTCTGAGGTCACATACCAACTGACCAAGAACAGCTTCTTCCCTGCTGCCGTCAGACTTTTGAATAGACCTACCTCACATTAAGTTGATCTTTCTCTACACCCTAGCTATGACTGTAACACTACATTCTGCAGTCTCTCCTTTCCTTCTCTTTGAACGGTATGCATTGTCTGTATAGCGTGTAAGAAACAATACTTTCCACTGTATATTTATACATGTGACAATAATAAATAAACTCAAATCCAAAAATGAGCATTCTGTCCTGAAGCTCGCATTTGGGACAGTTGACCAGAACCAAGTTCACATTGATGGTTTAGTTGAAGAGCTTGGCAACTCCGGGTGCTCCGGTTTCCTCCCACAGTCCAAAAGATGTGCTGGTTAGATGAATTGGCCATGCTAAATTCTACCTCAGTGTATCCGAACAGGTGCCAGAGTGTAGCGGCTAGGGGATTTTCACAGTAACTTCACTGCAGTATTAATGTAAGCCTACTTGTCACTAATAACTGCTAATTATAGGGAGATTGCCAGATAAATCCAAGGGACTTTCCAGGAGGTTCCTGGGAGGTGGTGCTCTCCTTTAAAAGTAAAGTTTATTTATTAGTTGCAAGTAGGCTTACATTAACACAGCAATGAAGTTACTGTGAAAATCTCCGAGTCTCCACAGTCCATCACCTGTTTGGGTGTGTGCACCTAACCACTGCGCCTTTCAGAATGTGAGAGGAAACCGGAGCAGCCGGAGGAAACCCACGCAGACACGGGGAGAACGTGCAAACTCTGCACAGGTCTAGGTAACCCAAGCCGGGAATCAAACTCTGGCACTGTGAAGCAGCACTGCTAACCACTGTGCTCCCGTGCTGCCCCTGGGCACTCCATGGAACCTGGAAAAAATCCCTTCCTCCACAGGTACCTCTCCCCAGTGACAATGGCAGCCCCCGTTATACCAGAACTGCTAGTGCATCACCCCCACCCTCTGCGTTCCCGGTTCCTAGGGCCTGCCTCTCTGACCCTGACTTCCCCCTACGTACGTCATTGGCTGTAAAGCACTGTCTTTAAGGTAGACCACTGAGATGCTCTCTCCCTGGAGCTGCAGACTCAGTAATGGTCGCTCCCAGTACTGCTGAGTTGTCAGCTTGGGCTGGCATCTCTTGGGAGGGGGCTCAGCAGTTGCCTCTTAACTTCCAGCACCAGCAATATGCCACAGCAGGAAATGACTGAGGTTTCTTTGACAATACGTCCCCTGACTCTGTCATTGAGAAGGATAAGGACAGCAGATACATGGCCAGCTGTAGATTTTTCCCCCAACCTATTCATCATCCCGGTTTGGATAGAAATATCAATTACTAGGGGACATAGATTTAAAGTAAAAAGGTGAAAATTTAAAGGAGGTGTGAGAGGCAGGTGTTTTACACAGAGTGCCTGGAATACACTAACAGGGGAGGTGGTGGTGATGTGGAGATGCCAGCATTGGATTGGGGTGGGCACAGCAAGAAGACCCACAACATCAAGTTAAAGACCAACAGATTTATTTGGAAAGTGGGTCAAGCAGTCAAGGGCATTCAGCCTCCAATCTTTGGGAAGCGTTCTCCAAGGCAGCCTTCAAGACACATGACAAGACAGAATCGCCAAGCAAAAACTGATAGCCAAGTTCCACATGCGTGAGGATGGCCTCAACCGGGATCTTCAGTTCATAGAACAAAGAACAAAGAACAACCCGGCATGGGAAACAGGCCCTTCGGCCAAACGAGCCTGTGCCACCATTCATGTCACACCAAATGTAACCCCCATCATTTGGCCTGGGCTTGCAAAATCCTACTGATTGTCCTGGTTTGAAACAATTACATAAGATCATAAGAAATAGGAGCAGGAGTAGGCCATCTGGCCCTTTGAGCCTGCCCCACCATTCAATAAGATCGTGGCTGATCTGAAGAGGATCAGTTCCACTTTCCCGCTTTCTCCCCATAACCTTTAATTCCCCTGTCTATCAGAAACCTATTTACCCATGACTTAAATATATTTAGCGAGGTAGCCTCCACCACATCAATGGGCAGAGAATTCCAAAGATTCACCACCCTTTGAGTGAAGAAGTTCCTCCTCAACTCCGATCTAAACTGCCCCCCCTCCTTATTTTGAGGCTGTGCCCTCTAGTTCTGCTATCCTTTCTAAGCGGGAAGAATCTCTCTACCTCTACCCTATCTATCCCCTTCATTATCTTATATGTCTCTATAAGATCCCCCCTCATCCTTCTAAACTCCAACGAGTACAGACCCAGTCTATTCAATCTCCCTTCATAGGCCAACCCCCTCATCTCCGATATCAGCCTAGTGAACCTCCTCTGTACTCCCTCCAAGGCCAATATATCCTTACGCAAGTGCGGTGACCAAAACTGCACACAGTACTCCAGCTGCAGTCTCACCAGTGCCCTGTACAGTTGCAGCAAGACCTCCCTGCTTTTATATTCTATCCCCCTCGCTATAAAGGCCAACATTCCATTCGCCTTCTTGATCACCTGCTGCACCTGCAGACTGGGTTTTTGCAATTCGTGCACAAGGACCCCCAGGTCCCTCTGCACTGTAGCACGCTGATTCACACCTCTTAACCTATTATTATCCCTCTCTCCACTCGCGTTGTCTGCATCATGTAAGGATTTAACTACCTGAAAAGAATCACATTCCAACCATTACCTTGCAATTGTGTCTCTGTCTATATGTATACATGTGCCATGTTTGTGAAATCTACCTCTCCAGCCACCAAATGAAGGAGCCGCACTCCAAAAGCTTGTGATTCCAAATAAACCTGTTGGACTTTAACTTGCTGTTGTGAAACTTCCTTGTGACAGAAGGAGATACAATAGCAACATTTAAGAGGCGCCTTGACAGATACATGAATAGGCAGGGAATAGAGGGATACTGACCGCGTTAATGCAGAGGTGTTTTAGTTTAGAAAGGCGTCATGTATTGATGTAGGTTTGGTGGCTGAAAGGGCCTGTTTCTGCGCTGTCCCGTCTGTTATCCTTTGGACCTACTCCACAGCTCTTTCACTGTTGCTGGGTCAAATTTCTGGACTGCCGACCTTGCGGCACTGTGGCAGTAACTACACCAGATGGACTGCAGATGTTCACAAAGGAGATTCACGGCCACTCTCTCAAAGGACGAGTGATAACATTGGTCTTACACGTGACACGCACGTCTGGTGTAAACCTAAAAGCGTCATTCACAATGTTGAGGACCGACATCTAAAATGTGCGCCACTGGCGGTAAAGCACTCCGGGACATCGCAGGGCAGCGAAAAGTGCTAAATAAATGCAGGTTATTTCTTTCCTTTCTCATTACGGCTGAGTAGAAAGAGAACTGATTCTCATATCTGCTGATCTAACAACAATCAGAATGCAGCTCAAAAAGCAGCGAGATTCCTCCTGTCATTATCTAACAGGCAAATTCTGCATAGCAATTACTGTCAACACAGAAAATATAACTAAAATGTGCTTTATATTTTCACAATCATTGATGCTGGCAGCAAATACAAAAGAGTGGCTGTTTTATTGCTTGACAGTAATAGCAGTGTGTTTCCTTGTGGGACTTAAGTGTAAACAAAAACTAAGCACCTTGATTAATGAATTGGATGAAATATGAGCAAGTGTCACCAGCATCCGACTGACTCAGACTTTTGTTTTTTTTTTCCTTCAGTGCCAAAAAGAAGTGTTGTCTTCAGAATCCACTCTGCAGTTGCAGTGGGCGCCAGATTATCAGCTAATTGTACGGCACAGCTTGAGGTGAGACTCCTTTCACTTTGCATTTGTACAGCCGCTGTTGTGTCAGCAGTGGCTCAGTGGGTAACCGTCACCTCTGAGCCAGGAGCTGGTGAGTGTTCAAGTCCCACTCCGGAATCTTGAGCACTAACTCCAGACTGACATTTCCAAGCGTGGCTGAGGGCCTGCTGTGTTGGCACCTTTCGGATGAGATTCTAAGTGGAGGGACTATCTGCTCTTTCATGTGGATATCCAAAGATTTGAAGAAAGAGCAGTGGAGTTCTCCCTGGAGTCCCAGACGATTTTTACCCCTTTAGCCATCATCACAAAAGTAAAAGTATCTGGTTGTTACCACATCACTGCTAGCTATCTGCCACCTTTTTTACATTACAGCCACTTAGGATCCTAGAATCCTACAATACTGAAGGGGGTCATTCAGCCCATCGAGTCTGCACTGACCGCAATCCCACCCAGCCCCTATCTCTGTCTCTAGGGTAACCTAGTTACCCTGCCAATCCCCCTGACACTAAGGGGCAATTTAGCCTGGCCAATCCACCTAACCACACATCTTTGGATTGTGGGAGGAAATTGGAGCACCCGGAGGAAACACACGCAGACACGAGGAGAAAGTGAAAACTCCACAGAGACGATAACCCAAACTGGGAATCGAGCCTGGGTCCCTGGCATTGTGAGGCAGCAGTGCTAACCACAGTGCCACCATGCCATCCAAGGCGCAATCACTTTTGTGTGTGACATCCTAAAACATTCATGGTGCTCGATAAAGACAAATCTTTCATATTTAGTTTGTGCGTGGTACCCATAAGGAGAGGCTGCATAAGACCGTAAAATGTAGGAGCAGAAGTAGGCCATTTGGCCCATCAAGTCTGCTCTGCCATTTAATGAGATCATGATTGATCTGATGTGATAATTTTTAACTCCACTTTCCCGCCTTACTCATGATTCCCTTACTGATTAAAAATCTGGCTATTTTAGCTTTGAACACACTGAATAACCCAGCGGCTACAGCCCTTTGTGTTAATAAGGCACCCTTGTGGCACAATGGTTAGCACTGCTGCCTGGGACACAGGTTCAATTCCGACTTGGGTCACTGTCTGTGTGGAGTCTGCCCATGTTGACGTGGGTTTCCTTTGGTTGCTCCGGCTTTCTCCCACAGCCTAAAAGACATACTGGATAGGGTGCATTGACCATGCTGTATTTTCCCTCAGTGTATCCAAACAGGTGTTCGAGTGTGGTGACCAAGGGATTTTTTATAGTAACTTCATTGCAGTGTTAATGTAAACCTACTTGTGACACTAAAAATAAACTTTAAAACTTGAAGAATTCCACAGGTTAATTAGCCTCTGAGAGAAGAAACTTTTCCTCATCTCTGTCTCCAATGGGTGGCCCCTTACTCTAAGATTATGTCCTCTGGTCCTTGACTCTCCCACAAAAGTAAACAACCTCTCTCCATTGACCCTGTCAAGCCCCCTGAGTATCTGGCATGTCTCAATAAGGTCGTCTCTCATTCTTCTAAACTCCAATGAGTACAGGCCTAACCTATACAATCTCTCCTCATAAGAAAATTCCCCATACATGGGGTGGCATGGTGGCACCACAGTTAGCACTGCGGCCTCACAGCGCCAGGGACCCAGGTTCAATTCTGGCCTCGGGTCACTATCTATGTGGAGTTTGGACATTCTCCCCGTGTCTGCATGGGTTTCCTCCGGGTACTTCAGTTCCCTCCCACACGCCAAAGATGTGTGGGTTAGGTTGATTGGCCATGCCAAATTGCCACTAGTGTCAGGGGATTGATTAGCAGGGTAAATATGTGGGGTTGCGGGAATAGTGCCTCAATGGACTGAATGCCCTCCTTTTGCACTGTAGGTATTCTATGCCCAGGAACAAACTAGTGAATGTTCTCTGGACTGTGTCTAATGCCAATATATTATTCCTTAGATTAAACAGTTGAAGTTCTGGCTGTTCAATATCCTATTTACATTGCTTGGTTGAACTGAGAGGTTATCCATTATGTTCAATAGAGTTTAGCATTAATCAATTTACATGTATAAGGCTGTCTGCCAAAACGTGCAAAATAATCTTTAGCCAGGTAGGCTTACAAGGGAGCATGGAGACCAATCAACACTTGGTCAATGTGCCTGCTACCACAGTGGATGCACACTTGTTAAACCCCTGTGTGAAACCATCCCCCTCCATATCAATCCTCGACTCTGGATTTGAACCACCTGGGTTTGTGTTGGGGCTCTGCCCGGGTGAACTGGCTGCGGGAATACACCTCTCGTCTTGTTCCATGAACCACTGGACTGTAACTGTAAAGTGAAGGGTTACTTGCTGCCAGATTCACTTTGAGTATGAGCAGAAAGGCTGTTCATGAAAATTTAATTAGTAATTGGACGCCATTAACTGACAAAAATATGCGCAGCTACTTCAGCTGAGTGAAAAACTGTAACTTGAGTCTACAAGCCCTGCTGCATCCTTCTTATTGGGAGGTAGTGAGGGAAAGGGGAGGGGGTGGTGGGGAGGAATGGTGGTGGGGGTTGAGGGGTGTGGAGGATTTATTGACATCCCTTTAGTGGGTTTGGTGGCAGGGTGGGGGACTTATATTCCTGGGGTGCACTACGGAGGAAGACTTATCAGCAAAGCCCTTTGTGTTGACTATTAATCTCGAAAGCCAGCTAACGTTCTGGGGAACCTGCGTTCGAATCCCACCACGGCAGATGGTTGAACTTGAATTCAACAAAAAGTATTTGGAATTAAGAATCTACTGATGACGATGAAACCATTGCCGATTGTCGGAAAAACCTATCTGGTTCACTGATGTCCTTTAGAGAAGGAAATCTGCTGTCCTGATCTGGTCTGACCTACCTGTGACTCCAGAGCCACAATAGTGTGGTTGACTCTCAACTGACCAAGGGCAACTAGGGCTGGGCAATAAATGCTGGCCAGCCAGTGATGCCCATGTCCCACGAATGAATTAAAAAAAAACTCATGAGATCTTAGCATTACTCCCTTGTTCAAAGGCACCCAGTGCCTGAACAAGTGATGCTGTATTGGGAAGGGGAGGATTTCCCACTGAGAGTCCCCCTCCCCTGCCCATTTCCCTCCAGTAACTCATCCCTGTGTTTGGATCGATCCATAATCCTAGGCCTCGGGTTGGTGCAGTACTGCCAGCAGCCACTGAAACCCTTGTGGTACTACCATTCATTGAAGGGCTGCCAGCCTCTGATTAGCCAACTTCACTTGGCAAGCGGCACTATCACCCCCGGAATCTTGATGCTGGGGAAGCAGCTTTCCTGCTAAATGTTTCAGAAGCCCTTCCCCAGTGGAGGTAATGTGGGTCTCTCGCGAGTTTCCATGTTGTCAGACTGGACCACACTCACCTCCGTTGAATACAACGGCGGCACAGTAGCACAGTGGTTAGCACTGCTGCTTCAGTGCCCCAGAGACCTGGGTTCCATTCCCGGCTCGGGTCACTGTCTGTGTGGAGTTTGCACATTCTCCTCGTGTCTGCATGGGTTTCCTCCAAGTGCTCCGGTTTCCTCCCACAGTCGCAAAGATGTGTGGGTTAGGTTGATTGACCATGCTAAAATTGCCCCTTAGTGTCCTGGGATGCGTAGCTTAGAGGGATTAGCGGGTAAATGTGTAGAGATAGGGGGATAGGGCCTGGGTGGGATTGTGGTCGGCGCAGACTCGATGGGCTGAAGGGCCTGTTTCTGCACTGCAGGCTTCTATATGCAGCTAAGTATGGTGACTACAGAACAATGGATTCTTTACATTGATGACATTGGGATCCTTGACCCCAGACTCATTTTCCTTTCTTGCAACCGTTCTGTAGCGCAGCCCATTCTCTTCCTGCTCCATCATACCTGCTGCCAGCTCTTTCCCCTCTCATTAAGACCATAATCCAGGCTACCACCACCTGAGCTTTTATACTGGCCTCCCTTTTTCAATCCTCATGCCAATATCATCTCACCCAGTTGTGGTTTGTAATTCCCCCTGTAGACAACCCTTCTGGCCGATCCTCCTGAAACCTTCCCAAGGCTCCAGTTCAACTTGACTTTAAATTTTGAAAATTCTTCCGTGTCCATGTCAATCGCCTGCCCTGCACTTCTGCAGGCACACTCAGTTATGTCTTCTGCCCAGTCCCTCTCTCCACCAACAGCAACAACTCCAGAGCCACAGCAATGTGGTTGACTCTCAACTGCCCACTGAAATGGGTTAAAAAGCCACTCAGCTCAAGGGTAATTAGGGATGGGCAAGAATTGCTGGTCTAGCCAGCAACGCCCTTGTTGGGGAGAAATTTCACGCAGTGGCCAATTGTGTCTTAATCTTAGACAATTCAAAACTCGCAAGACAAATATCTCTGTGCAAAAGATGTAACAAATTTATTTAACATAAAACAAGACAATACAAATGTACAGCTGACCACAGTCTCATGAAGGGCTAAATAGCTCAAACGATAGAGTAAAGTTAATTTATTGGTCACAAGGCTTGCATTAACACTGCAAAGAAGTTACTGTGAAAATCCCCAAGTCGCCACACTCCAGCACCTGTTCGTGAATGTACCTAACCAGCACATCTTTCAGACAGTGGGAGGAAACCAGAGGAAATCCACGCAGACACAGGGAGAATGTGCAAACTCCACACAGACATTGACCTAAGCTGGGAATTGAACCCGCGTCTCTGGTGCTGTGAAGTAGCAGTGCTAACCACATTGTGCTAGCGTGCCACAACAGAACTGCTCCAAAAAAACTGGGTTACAGAGTCAAATACAGATCAATTATACTTCTTCGTAATCAATAAATCAGCCTTTCATTAGTTTAAAATCAATTCCATTTAACAGCTGTACATTAATACAAATCTCTGTCAGGAATCTCAGCCAACCATAAAATACTTAATAGCATTGTCACATCTTATTTGTCCAACTGATTCTGCTTGTAGTTTCCCCTTTCGGCTCTAACTCCATCCCTGTTGCTAGGTAACGGCAGACACTATCACAAGGTTAAAATGGACATTCCCACCAGCTCACTGTCAAGTTGAATAGACATGTGTTCCTGTGTCCAGATTCATATCTATTTTGTGTCTGGACAATGAATACATCTTTTCTTAATGTTGCATAACACACTCTTAGGAATGCCATCTGATAAGACTTGCTGATCCTGTTGCCAGATCTTTGGGTTTAAACTCCTGACTTCTACTGCCATGCCTTTTGGTAATCCTGATTGGCTCAAGCATACATTACATTGAAAAACCATTTAAAATATCAGCATATATGTTTTTAAATCAAAATTACTTGTTTTGATTCACTTTCTGCAGTCACATCTGTGTAAGCTGTTTGTATTACTTACGTGGCGAAAAACTGCAGCAGGCGACGGTGCAGAGGGACCTCGGGGTCCTTGTGCATGATTCGCAAAAACCCAGCCTGCAGGTGCAGCAGGTGGTCAGGAAGGCGAATGGGATGCTGGCCTTCATAGCGAGGGGGATTGAATATAAAAGTAGGGAGGTCTTGCTGCAGCTGTATAGGGCATTGGTGAGGCCGAGCTGGAGTACTGTGTGCAGTTTTGGTCGCCGCACTTACGCAAGGATATTTTGGCCTTGGAGGGAGTGCAGAGGAGGTTTACTAGGCTGATACTGGAGTTGAGGGGGTTGAGCTATGAGGAGAGGCTGAATAAACTAGGCTTGTACTCGTTAGAGTTTAGAAGAATGAGGGGAGATCTCATTGAGACATATAAGATGATGAATGGGATGGATAGGATAGAGGTGGAGAGACTCTTCCCGCTCAGAAAGGACAGTAGGACTAGGGGGCACAGCCTCAAGATAAAGGGGGGGCGGTTTAGAACGGAGTTGAGGAGGAATTTCTTCACTCAAAGGGTGGTGAATCTCTGGAATTCTCTGCCCGTTGAAGTGGTGGAGGCTGCCTCGCTAAATATTTTTAAGACGCGGGTTGATGGGTTTTTGATAAGCGAGGGGATTAAGGGTTATGGGGAGGGGGCGGGAATGTGGAACTGAGCCACGACAGATCAGCCATGATCTTATTGAATGGCGGGGCAGGCTCGAAGGGCTAGATGGCCTACTCCTGCTCCTATTTCTTATGTTCTTATGTTCTTATGTATTAGCTTGGTAAGAAGCCTCACAACACCAGGTTGGAGTCCAACAGGTTTATTTGGAATCATGAGTTTTCGGAGCGCTGTTCCTTCATCAGATGAATGGAGGAGAATGTTTGAATAGAGGAGTGCTCCACTTACCTGGTGAAGGAGCATCACTCCGAAAGCCCATGATACCAGATAAACCTGTTGGACTTTAACCTGGTGTTGTGAAACTTCTTACTGTACCCACCCCAGTCCAACACCAGCATCTCCACACCATGCATTAGCTTGCCTAATAATTCTTTAACTCTCTACAGATTTCTTGTCCCCTGAAATACTGTATTTTGCCAATAAATCTTATTAGCTGGTCAGAAATCCCCTTTCAAGCCCACATAAGAACATAAGAAATAGGAGCAGGGGTAGGCCATCTAGCCCCTCGAGCCTGCCCCGCCATTCAATAAGATCATGGCTGATCTGTTGTGGCTCAGTTCCACATTCCCACCCACATTCTGTCAATGAATAAAAAATATTCCATGACGAACCAGGCTTGATTGCCCACATCCCGCCATCATGTCTGGGTGCCATCCAACATCTCTGAACCCCCATCACTGAAGATGGATCTTCAGGAACACACTAAGCTGAAGATGGGTCTTCTCGATGACACTAAAGCTGGAAAACCCACCTGATCAATGCTTTCTTCAAGTAAGCCCTGGCTTCTGCATGCCACATTGTTCCAGATGCGTTCTGCACTGGCATGTTATTCTGCGGAGAATGGGATGTGGAGTTATTTATTTATCAGTGACATAAATAGGCTTACATTAACACTGCAATGAAGTTACTGTGAAAAACCCTGCGTCATCACACTCCAGTGCCTGTTCGGGTACACTGAGGGAGAATTTAGCACGGCCTATGCACCTAACCAGCACGTCTTTCAGACTGTGGGAGGAAACCGGAGGAAAACCCATGCAGACACGGGGAGAATGTGTAGACTCTGCACAGACAGTGACCCAAGTCGGGAATCAAACCCAGGTTCCTGGTGCAGTGAGGCAGCAGCGTTAGCCACTGTGCCACCATGTTGACCAGGTCGGGTGGAAGATTCCGGTCAGATCTTCATCTGTTATCCCATTAGTGGGATGCGAACCGGTTTCACGGCAGTCGCTGTCAGGTTTCAAGGTCTGCCATGGCAGAAGATCCCTGGGAAAATTCACACCAGCATAAAAACAATTCCGAGGCCGACCACCGAATTCTCATCCCAATGCCATTGATACTGCCATGGCCAAATTCTTACCGAGAAGAGGTACAGCTTCAACAATCCTGACAGTTGGCAGGGGCAGGAACGCACCAAAAAGATTTTCAGACTGGCCATTCACGTACTTGCTGTCAGCTGAGCAGAAATGAGCTGCCTCTTCCGCCTGCCGAACATCAGAGACCTCAGTTCAATCATAATTGGTCGAAAGGTGTTCTGAGACACCCTGGGGCTGTAAATATTGCTCACTGGACCACCCTCTGCTGTAATAATTCAATAAAGTGTACCATGAGCAAAGTCTCCGAGTGTGCAGGCGATATTAGGAGAGAATGTGGGATGAAACGGGGAATAAACCATAGTTGAAGCCTGATGTTCTAGTAGACCCCTGGCAACCCAAAATCCAGCAGAAACAGCCCCCCATTTACGTAGCCCTATTTGTAAACCAAATCCTACAGGGATCCAGACCTGGCCTCAAGTGAATTTTTTTGTCCCATTTGGATGTTGCTTGTAATAACTGGGATCTGGATCCTGGCCGATTGTACAGTCCTCGCCCTCCTGCCTAGCGTATGACAACAATGAACCAGATTTTCAGGCTCACTGACCGACCATTCACGTACTTGCTGTTAGCTGAGCAGAAATGAGCTGCTTCTTCTGCCTGCCGAACATCAGAGACCTCAGTTCAATCATAATTGGTCGAAAGGTGTTCTGAGACACCCTGGGGCTGTAAATATTGCTCACTGGACCACCCTCTGCTGTAATGACTCAGTAAAGTGTACCATGAGCAAAGTCTCCGAGTGTGCAGGCGATATTAGGAGAGAACGTGGGAAAAAAAATAATGAGGGACATTGTGGAGATAATGGAAAAAAAAAGCTATGAAGATGCAGGAAAGTAAACAGCAGGTTGTAGAGGTCTGAAAAGAGAAACGGCAGTGCTACAGGTTCAGACTCTCTCTGAATGTATTTTACTCATGATCAAATCCTTCTCTGAACTGAAATTTGACCATTTCTATGCTCTGCTGAGGACAGTGGGTGACACGGGAAAAACTGAACGGAAAAGTTTTGCAATAATGCATATACTGGAATGGACTCAAACACAAGTCAAAATCTACTCAAATAATGTGTCAATTCATCCATTTTTCCTTGAGGCTTGCTAAATCCCTTGAACAATCAACACAAATAAAAAAAAATTCTGTTTGGATCTGATTGAAATTTTATTTTGACAGAAATCTAGACTTTTTATGATGGAAACCTTGTTGCTTTCCAAAGAAGAACATTTCAGGTATTGAACCTTCATTGAGACTGAACTCCGACTGAGCTGATACATTTTCCAGCAATGACGCATCAGAAGATTGAATCAGATACAAAAGAATCAAAGCAAGATTTTTATGTGGCCAAAGATTAATTTCATCTTTTATCCTGCCCTAAAAAAAACAGGTTCCAAACAAGTTGAATTGGATTTGTTACTGGAGTCTCAGGGCAGAAAGACTTCTATCTTTCTCTTGGGTTTCGGCATCAAGGTTTTCAGCTCTTGGTTGATTTTGGTCAAGCAAAGTCATCAAGCAAAGGAGGGCTTTGATTGCTGGTGGAGCTGATGGGCAGCACCATGGTCCAGTGGTTAGCACGCCTGCCTCATAGCACCAGGGGACCCAGGTTCGATCCCTATTTGGGCCACTCTCTGTGTGGAGTTGTACGTTTTCCCCATGTTTGCGTGGGTTTTCTCCAGGTGGTCCGGTTTCCTCCCACAATCCAAAAGACATGCTAGTTAGGTGCATTGGCCATGCTAAATTCTTCTTCAGTGTACCTGAGCAGGCGCTGTAATGTGGTGACTAGGGGATTTTAACAGTAACTTCATTGCTATGTTAGTGCAAGCCTACTTTTGACACTTAAATAGACTTTACAAACTGTTGCGATACTGACCTTGCTAGGGCACGCCTCATTTAGTAGATTCTGGTGAAGACATGACCTCGGCAATGGGGCACCTGAGGGATCAGAAATCAATGGGACCAACTTGTCAGCCTAATGATTCAGAAAAGTGGAGCAACATTGAAGGAGTGAATTGGAGTCAAAACAGAAACAGAAAGGTAGAAAAAGAAATTGGGATTTTAGCCTGAATGGAAGGTGGGCTTTGGTCCATGTTGGGGGTGGGGGTGTGGGGGGTGGGGGGGTTATAGATGGAAAAGTGCTGGCGGGTTAGAAACTTAGCATTATCTAGCTGACTTCCAATTTGACTCTTGAAAGGTCTGCTTGTATTTTATTTTTAGATTCTGCCCCAAAGCCAGAGATCCCATTAGAAAATAATTTATCTCTATTGACCCTACCAATTCCACAGAACAATAGAACCATAGAAATCTACAGTGGAGAAGGAGGCCATTTGGCCCATCAAGCCTCCACCAACTCTTTGAAAGAGTATTGTACCCAGGTTTCCAATACGCCACTGGCTCCCCACGCTGCAAGCAGTCCAAATGCTAAAATCCTGCTGGATAAGAGAACAGGAAAAGTTCCATTGTGAGAGAAGAAACACGAAAGAAAAGTGAGGAAATCATCTGAAATTTATGAATTTACATTTTCAAAATCACTGACAACTACTCAGTACATAGAGGAATCAGATTTAACCTCTTAAATCATTCCCTTTCTTGGCTGGAGAGATTGATTAGTCTTATGCTATCAATTTGCGCATCATTCTTAATTATTTCACTTTCACAGTGAGCTTTTAGTGGGCAAGGAATGCATAAATCCAACATGGTCTCCAAAGTAACAGGGAAGTTAAGCACAGCAGTGGAAATACCATTTGTGTGAATCCGCTCAGATATTCTGCTGATTTGCAATTCATAGTGTCTTTCTCGATCCGATGAATTTACCAGCTGATTTTTGCATTTATAATGGCATCTGTCGGCAACATGATCTACTTCATTCTGTTAAAATTTCGATTCTAATTAACCCATAAGATGGCAGTTCAACATTTATTATTAATCAAATCTCTGCGCAAACTTAATCAGACACTGCATTAATAGACAGCTGACAGGAGTTCATCAGGCTGATTCCAATACAAGCCCTAACTAAGCAGTTGACTGCCTGTTTCTGATGATCAAGATGGGTTGGGATGCTGACTCCCGTTCTTGCAAAGTGACTAATTCCAGGAGGTCTCCTTTCTCCCCTTCATATCCATTTGCTGACCCATATGTGATCATGTTTGAGACTTGTACATTTTTCTTAAGTTAGCGAGTTCCAATTTGGAAGCCTCAGGTCACTAGGTTTAATACTCATCAGATATTTAAGACCCTTAGGTTATTGAACAGATAAATAAGTAACGAGTATCTGACCTGAACCCTGTATCCATTATGTAAACTCACTACCACGAGGAATCATTGAATTTGACAGGATGGATGCATTTAAGGCTAGCTAAACTTATGAGGGAGAAAGGAACAGAGGGACAGTGTGAAATAAATAAGTAAGAACATAAGAACATAAGAAATAGGAGCAGGAGTAGGCCATCTAGCCCTTCAAGCCTGCCCCGCCATTCAATAAGATCATGGCTGATCTGTCGTGGCTCAGTTCCACTTTCCCGCCCTCTCCCCATAACCCTTAATCCCCTCTCTGATCAAGAACCCATCAACCCGCTTCTTAAAAATATTTAGCGAGGCAGCCTCCACCACTTCAACGGGCAGAGAATTCCAGAGATTCACCACCCTTTGAGTGAAGAAGTTCCTCCTCAACTCCGTTCTAAACCGCCTCCCCTTTATCTTGAGGCTGTGCCCCCTAGTCCTACTGTCTTTTTTGAGTGGGAAGAGTCTCTCCACCTCTATCCTATCCATCCCATTCATCATCTTATACGTCTCAATGAGATCTCCCCTCATTCTTCTAAACTCTAACGAGTACAAGCCTAGTTTATTCAGCCTCTCCTCATAGCTCAATCCCCTCAACTCCGGTATCAGCCTAGTAAACCTCTTCTGCACTCCCTCCAGGGCCAAAATATCCTTGCGCAGGTGCGGCGCCCAAAACTGCACACAGTACTCCAGCTGCGGCCTCACCAATGCCCTATACAGCTGCAGCAAGACCTCCCTACTTTTATATTCAATCCCCCTCGCTATGAAGGCCAGCATCCCATTCGCCTTCCTGACCACCTGCTGCACCTGCAAGCTGGGTTTTTGCGACTCAGTAAAGCAGTGTGGGTGAAGGCTTATGTGATGCATAAACAACAGCATCAGCCCAGTTGGTCCAAGTTGTTTCTGTGCTACAGACCTGCTGGAATTCCATGTAAAGTTCCAAACACTGGTCTCACCAACATTTACAGATAAGAACATAAGAAATAGGAGCAGGAGTAGGCCATCTAGCCCTTCGAGCCTGCCCCGCCATTCAATAAGATCATGGCTGATCTGAAGTGGCTCAGTTCCACTTTCCCGCCGGCTCCCCATAACCCTTAATTCCCTTGTCTATCAGAAACCTATCTACCCGTGACTTAAATATATTCAACAAGGTAGCCTCCACACTTCAATGGGCAGAAAATTCCAGAGATTCATCACCCTCTGAGAGAAGAAGTTCATCCTCAACTCTGCTCTAAACTGCGCCCCCCCCCCTTTATTTTGAGGCTGTGCCCTCTAGTTCTGGTTTCCTTTCTAAGTGGAAAGAATCTCTCTACCTCTACCCTATCTAGGCCCTTCATTATCCTGTAAGTCTCTACAAGATCTCCCCTCAGCCTTCTAAACTCCAATGAGTACAGGCCCATATAAAGCATTTTTTCTGGTTGTATCACAGCTTGGGATGGCTCCTGCTCGGCCCAAAACTGCAAGATACTACAAAGGGTCATGAATGAAGCCCAGTCCGTCACTCAAAACAGCCTCCCATCCATTGACTCTGCCTATACTTCCTGCTGCCTCAGAAAAGCAGCCAGCATTAGTAAGGAACCCGTGCACCCCAGACATTCTCTCTTCTACCTTTTTCCGTCAGGAAAAAGATACAAAGGTCTGAGGTCACGTACCGACCCTCTTGTTGTATTTGTATATGTGCATTATACAATGACAGTAAAGTTGAATTGAACTGAATTTAAAAATACCTTCTTCCCTGCTGCCATCAGACTTTTGAGTGGGCCTACCTTATATTAAGTTGATCTTTCTCCACACCCTAGCTATGACTGTAACACTACTACATCCTGCACCTTCTCTTTTCCTTCTCTATGTACAGTATGCTTTGTCTGTATAGTGCGCAAGAAACAATACTTTTCACTTTATGTGACAGTACACATGTGACAATAATGAATCAAATCAAATCAAAGAAAAAACTCAATCTTTTCCTTAACATATCCTTTCTAAAATGCTTTTCTGGCAATTAGTAAATTTGAAGCTTCTGCATCTTGTTTGTTGGCTTTAAAGTATTTCCATCTCGAATACGATTTGCGTACAGGCCAAATTTATTGATCCATATTATCACATTTTATCACACCCATATCTTTGGCTTTAGCCAGTTTACCTCGACTTTGGCTAGAAGAAATATGGCAAAGAAATATGCATATGTATTCCGCCAACATCTTCTGCATTTACAATTTAATTCCAGGGGAACTATTTCCCATGGAGCTTGCTTCCTTTACCAATAGAAGGAAAGTCAAGGTGTCAGCATGGATAATGATTTGGAAATTGCTTTTAAAATTTAATGTCACAAAATTGTAGAAGAATTAAGATGTTAAAAATCATGACCTCCGCACCGAGAGTACATGTCTGGGAAATGTACATTAATAGTTGTACCTTACCCTTGAGTTTCATCTTGATGAATTGGATTGTGCTCATTAGAGTTGTTGGCAGCTAGTTCAAAGACAAAAGGGCAAATGTTTCCCCCTCTGAATTTTAATGGAGAATCTTTCCGACAAAGTCAAATGAACAGCGGAGGCAATGAGGAGCAAAATGGGCTTCACAATGCATTCTCAGGCTACTTTCATTGTAACTGTCTAAGGGGAAAACTGGAACTTCTGCCACTGGCTGTGCTTGCCCCCAAAGCCAGAAATTCCCACTCGAGATCAATGGATCAAAGCCCGCTACTAATTCTGCCACATTTACTCATGGTAGATGGGTACCACTGGCTGGCATTTATTGCCAATCCCTCATTGTCCTTAGTGGGCAACTGAGAATCAATTACTGTGCTTCTGGAGTTACATGGAGCCAGACCAGATAAGGATGGCAGATTTCCTTCCCTAATGGACATTAGTGAATCAGAGGGGTTTTTCTGACAATTGACAATAGTTTCATAGTCATCAGTACATTCTTATTTCCAGATATATTTTATTGAATTCAAACTTCATCTGCCGCCGTGGTGGGATTCGAATCTGAGTGTACGGGACATTAGCTGAGTTTCTGGATTAATAGTCTGCTGGGTATTTCCAATCTCATGATAATAGAGGAAAAACATTGAATCATATCCATAAATACCAAACTTAAAACAAGTCCTGTGATCTTTTTTAAATGGACGTGCAAGCCAAAGTTGGCTGAGGACATAAAGTCAGTTATTGGCTGAATTGCAGATGGATGATAATCTGAGAGAAAGACAATAGAACCATACCCTGTTTCCAGACAAGGATAACTCTAAAGCATCAACTAGTTGTCATCTCCTGATGAGACAATGGGAGATACATATCGGCTGAATATTTATTAGTTACATAAATATCCTGTAATTAATGTCCAGAAGCATTTGTGGATTTTGCCTTCCAGGAATATGCAAGTACTGAAATAGAAGCCAATAGTAAAGTTATGTGTGTGGGTATGTATGGACGCTTGTGTGTGTATACATGTATGTATGTGTGTGCACACGTATATGAGTGTGTATGTGTGTTTGTGTGTGTGTGTGTCTGTATGCATGTGTGTGTATGTATGAGTGTGTGTGAGCACACGTGTGTACAGATGCATGTGTGTGTGCACACGTGTGTGGTTGCAAGAATGTGTGTCTCTGTGAGTGCATTGTGTTTGTACCTTTGTGTATGTATATGTGTGTGTGTGTGTGTGTGTGTGTGTGTGTGTGTGTATTTTTGTAGAGGACAAGAAGGTTTCTCTGCCAAATTGCACAACCCTGGAATCTCAACTGTCTATTCTCCCAGTAATGTCAGTGCTACTGGAATCATGAATCGCAAGAGTTGCAATGTGCACCATCTGGTTCACACAAGTCAAGAATTGTTTTGTATCCTTTTTCTTTTACTTATTTAACTTGGACTCAATTATCACTTCCAACCTGCATGAATGTATATGCATGTGTTTTTATCATTTTCTTGACTTTTGTAGTTAATAAATTCACGCTATCTTTAACTCAAGGAAGCCTGGTTAAAATCAGTCCTTCTAGAACATTAATCTTGGGACTGAAAGAAGGTACTCATGAAGGAAGCAATTCCTTTCTAAATTAATCTTAATGCGATCCTCAGAAGGGGTGAATAGAGGAAAGGAGCCAGTTCACCTCTCCTCACCTGGGGCACAACAATTTAAGGATATCCCAGCTGGAGATTATGAAATTGAGGAATTTCATCCAGGTTAACACATTTGGGGAACCTCACCCCTGGTTCAGTCATATGACCAGCATGCTTTGTTTTTATTCATGATTGCAAATCTCTGCAGTATTTTACATCACTAGCAACCCCATATGTTTGCTTCCCTCTTTCTTCCCAGTATTCCTCCCTTTTTCCTTCTGATTCCCTGGATTTTGCCAGGCTACGGCAGACTGGATTGTTTAACTTGTCTTGCATGACATTACTCAGAGTGGGTCTCGTAAGCAGGTACGATATCTCCTCTTCGCCTTGAGTGTGGGTGGTCTGATTGTGGTGATTAATAACCCAACTTCTGTGGCTCAATTAACTACTTTCATTCATCAAACTGTGCCTTCCACTATCCTCCCCACTGAGTAACGCAAAGCAGGTCAGAATGTGGTCTGAGAAAGTTGGGCTAAGATGCTCTGAAGCACTGTAAAGAAAAATCTAAATTTTTTTCACTGACACAGTTGGCACCTTATACAAATAGATATTTCTTTCTCTCTCACTGCTTCCTGGTCCATGTCTTACCTCGTAAGATACAAGATATAGGAGTGGAATTAGGCCATTCGGCCCATCCACTCTATTTGACATGTTGCCTATTTCCTAACTCACACCAAGTCCTGTTCAACCTATATCCATGGAGTCTCTGACCTACATCAACCCCCAGTCCCCTAACATCTTACAATTCTAATCCTCCTGTTCCAATCCCTCCATGGCGCCATGTCCCTCCATCTCTGCAGCCTTCTCCACACACTAGATCTTAGAGATCTCTGTGTCTTCCGATTCTGATATCCTGCACACCTCAGATATTCATTCCTCAACCACTGACTGCTGTCAGAGGTATAGGCCCCAAGTTCTGGGATTCTCCTCTTAGGCACTATGTCTCTCTCTAGCACTCTTCTTTAAGCTGATGCTCAAAGCCGTGGCTCACATTTCGAATCTGTTTGACCCTTCATGGACCATCCAGATTCAGTATGTTAGCTCCTTTCTCTCTCTCCAGACCTGCTGAGTTTCTCCAGCATTTTGTCTTTTTGTTTTAGATTCCAGCATCCGCAGTAATTTGCTTCTATGTCACAAATCTCTCTCTTTGGCCATTTGCTTTTGGCCAGCTCGCCTAGCATCTCTTTACATCGCTAGCATTTGGAAGTGTGTTTGGAAACCCTTCCATAAATGATCTGTTACTGCAGCCTGCTGAAACAAATTGAATCAAGGATGTTCAAGAGGCCAGAATTAAATGACGCAAATATCACCAAAAGGTTTTGGAGTGAAGGAGATTGCAGAGACAGGGAGAATAAGGCCACAGAGGATTTGAAAAATTGGAACAGAATTTTAAAGTCAAGACATTGCTTGCCAGTGGCCACTATAAGTCTGCCAGTACAGGGATGATAGCTCAATCACTTATATTCAGTGGCAAGATGACACAGTGATTAGCGCTGCTGCCTCACCATGCCGGGGGGCCAGGTTCGATTCCCAGCTTGGGTCACTATCTGTGTGGAGTTTGCATGTTCTCCTCATGTCTGGATCTGTTTCCTCCGGGTGCTCCAGTTTCCTCCCACAGTCTGAAAGATGTGCTGGCTAGGTGCATCAGCCATGCTAAATGTTTCCTTAGTGTACCCGAACAGGCACCACGGTGTGGTGACTAGAGGATGTTCACAGTAATTTAATTGCAGTGTTAATTAAGCCTATTTGTGACATTAATAAATTTTTTAAAAATAAACTAAATGGGACTTGGTGTGAGCTAAGACATGGTTAACAGAGTTTTGGATGACCTCAGGTTTACAGAGGGTAGAATGTGAGAGATTAGCCACGAGTGTGTGGAATAGCTGAATCTCATAGAGTCAGAGAGGTACCCAGAACAGAAAAAGGCTCTTCAGCCCATCAGGCCTACACCGCTCAAAGACAAATCACTCAACTATTCAAATCCCATTTTCCAGGATTTGGTCCATAGCCTTGTATTCCTTGGCATTGCAAATGCATATCTAAACACTTCTTCAATATTATGAGTGTCTCTGCCTCCAGTACACTTTCAGGCATTGAGTTCCAGACTTCCACCACTGTCTGGGTGAAAAAAGTTTTTCCTTACATCCCTCTATATCTCCTTCCCCTTATCTTAAATCTTTTAGTTGCTGGTGACTGATCCTTCCATCAAGGGGAAAGTCTACTCCATCAATGCTCTTTACAATTTTATATACCTCAGTGATATCCTCCCTCATTCTCCTCTGCTCCAAGGAAAAAAAAAGGTTTGAACAATCTCCCTTCATAACTAAAACTCTCCAGCCCAAGCAACATCCTGGTAAATCTCCTCTGCACCCTTTCCACCCTATCACATCCCTCCCATAATGTGGATTCCAGAACTAACACAATACTTTCGCCGTGAACATAAGAACATAAGAAATAGGAGCAGGAGTAGGCCATCTAGCCCTTCGAGCCTGCCCCACCGTTCAATAAGATCATGGCTGATCTGAAGTGGATCAGTTCCACTTTCCCGCTTTCTCCCCATAACCCTTAATTCCCTTATCGATCAGAAATCTATCTACCTGTGAGTTAAACATATTCAACGAGGTAGCCTCCACCACTTCAATGGGCAGAGAATTCCAGAGATTCACTACCCTCTGAGTGAAGAAGTTCCTCCTCAACTCTGTTCTAAACTGACCCCTCCTAATTTTGAGGCTGTGCCCTCTACTTCTGTTTTCCTTTCTAAGTGGAAAGAATCTCTCTATCTCTACCCTGTCTAGCCCCCTCATTATCTTATATGTCTCTATATATATGTATTATGTATATATATATGGTCCACTTTGGTAGGAAGAATGGTAGGAAGGACTATTACTTACAGGGCGAAAAACTGCAGCAGGCAACGGTGCAGAGGGACCTCGGGGTCCTTGTGCATGAGTCGCAAAAACCCAGCTTGCAGGTGCAGCAGGTGGTCAGGAAGGCGAATGGGATGCTGGCCTTCATAGCGAGGGGGATTGAATATAAAAGTAGGGAGGTCTTGCTGCAGCTGTATAGGGCATTGGTGAGGCCGCAGCTGGAGTACTGTGTGCAGTTTTGGGCGCTGCACCTGCGCAAAGATATTTTGGCCCTGGAGGGAGTGCAGAGGAGGTTTACTAGGCTGATACCGGAGTTGAGGGGGTTGAGCTATGAGGAGAGGCTGAATAAACTGGGCTTGTACTCGTTAGAGTTTAGAAGAATGAGGGGAGATCTCATTGAGACGTATAAGATGATGAATGGGATGGATAGGATAGAGGTGGAGAGACTCTTCCCGCTCAAAAAAGACAGTAGGACTAGGGGGCACAGCCTCAAGATAAAAGGGGGGCGGTTTAGAACGGAGTTGAGGAGGAACTTCTTCACTCAAAGGGCGGTGAATCTCTGGAATTCTCTGCCCGTTGAAGTGGTGGAGGCTGCCTCGTTAAATATTTTTAAGACGCGGGTTGATGGGTTTTTGATAAGAGAGGGGATTAAGGGTTATGGGGAGAGGGCGGGAAAGTGGAACTGAGCAGCGACAGATCAGCCATGATCTTATTGAATGGCGGGGCAGGCTCGAAGGGCTAGATGGCCTACTCCTGCTCCTATTTCTTATGTTCTTATGTTCTTATAAGATCACCCCTCCCCCTTCTAAACTCCAACGAGTACAACTGTGGTCTAACTAATATTTTGTATAGTTCTAGCATAACTTTCTTGCTCTTAAACTCAATACCTTGGCTTGTGAAGAATACCACATGCCTCTTAAACACTTTACCCATCGCCCTGCTACCTGAAGGGATCAGTATACACGCACACCGATGTCCCTTTGATCCTTGGATCTTCCCATGCTCCTTCCATTCATCATGTATTCCCTTGTTTGTGTAGCCTAAGTGCATCACCTCACATTTATCCAGATTGAATTCCATTTAGAGCCATCAAGTCATAGAGTCCTTACAATACAAAAGAAGGCTATTCGGCCCATCGAATCTGTACTGACCACAATCCCACGCAATCCATGTTCCCGTAACCCCACGCATTTACCCCGCTAATCCTCCTGGCACTAAGGATCAATTTGGCAAGGCCAATCTACCTAACCTGCACATCTTTGGACTCTGAGAGGAAACCACAGCACCCAGAGGAAACCCACAACGACACGGGGAGAATGTGCAACCCCACTCAGACGTGACCCGAGGCCAGAATTGAACCTGGGACCTTGGTGCTGGGAGGCAGCAGTGCTAACCACAGTGCTGCCGTGCCACACCATTTGCCCCCTGATCATTTGTTACTGATCAGTCCATCTAACCAGCCTATGTATTTCATCCTGTCATCTTAGGCTACCCTTATCACTACTTACCACCCTACCAATTTTTGTATCATCCACAAATGATCAACCCTGCTGCATTGAAGTCTAAACCATTTATAAAAACCATGAAGAGCAAGGACCCCAACGCTGATCCAATGGGCACAGTATTATGAATGAATGTTTCGGAAGCAGATGAAAAGAGATGGGCAAATTGGACAATGTTACAAAGGCAGCCTTAGGAATGATACAAACGAATGGTCGGAAGCTCATCTCAGAGTCAAAAATGACACCAAAGGTTACGAACAGATGGTTTATTCTCAGGCTGTTGCCAGGGAGAGGGGTGAGATTTGTCGCTAGGGAACTGAGTTTTGAGTGGGGAATGAGAGTGTTGGCTTTTGTCTTCTCAATGTTTATTTGGAAGAAATCTCTGCTTGTTCAGTACTGGATATTGGATAAGCAGTCTGATCACTCAGCAACAGGGGAGGAAACAAGAGAATGGGTAATGAGGTAGAGCTGGGTGGCATCAGTGCAGACATGAAAACTAATATTATTTTGGATGATATTGCTGTGGGGCAGTGTTTAAGTGACAAGTAGGAGGGAGACAAATGATGGATCCTTGAGGCACACCAGAGGTAACGGTATGGGAATGGGAGGGGAAGCCATCGTAAGTGATATTCTGGCTCTGATTAGGTAAGGATGCCACCAGTTCCAAGCAACTGGATGTTGGTGGAGAGATGTTGGAGAAGGATGGTGCAGTCATTTATTTCAAAGGTTACAGAAAGGCCACTCAGAATGAGGGCGGCACGTTAGCACGGTGGCCAGCACTGCTAGTTCACAGTGCCAGGGACACGTGTTCGATTTCCAGTTTGGGTCACAGTCTGTGTAGAGTCTGCACATTCTCCCCGTGTCTCAGTGTATTTCCTCTGGGCGCTCCGGTTTCCTTCCACCGAAAGATATGCTGGTTAGGTACATTGACCCAAACAGGTGCCGGAGTGTGGCAACTAGGGGAACTTCATTGCAGTGTTGATGCAAACCTTACTTGTGGTTTATAAGTAAACTTAAAAACGTTATTTTTGTCGCAGTTACATCCAACGTCATTTGCAACTTTGCTAAATGCTGGGCTAATTTTCCTGGCTCTTTATTTCAGTACATTTGTGAGACACAGGCATCACTGGCTGGCCAGCATTTGTTGCCCATTCCTAGTTGCCTGAGGGCAGTTGAGAGTCAACCACATTGCTGTGGCTCTGGAGTCACATATAGACCAGACCAGATAAGGATTGCAGATTTCCTTCCCTGAAGGACATTAATGAATTTTTGATTGATTGATTTGATTTGATTTATTATTGTCACATGTATTAACATACAGTGAAAAGTATTGTTTTTTGCGCACTATACAGACAAAGCATACCATTCATAGAGAAGGAAAGGAGAGTGTACAGAATGTAGTGTTACAATCATAGCCAGGCTGTAGAGAAAGATTAACTTAATGCGAGGTGGGTCCATTCAAAAGACTGATGGCAGCAGGGAAGAAGATGTTCATGAGTCAGTTGGTATGTGACCTCAGACTCTTGTATCTTTTTCCCAACAGAAGAAGGCGGAAAAGAGAATGTCCGGGGTGTGTGGGATCCTTAATTATGCTGGCTGCTTTGCCAAGGCAGTGGGAGGTGTAGACAGAGTCAATGGATGGGAGGCTGGTTTCTGAAAATTGACAATGGTTTCATGTGCTTCAGTAGATTCTTAATTTCAGATTTTTTTAATTGCAATCAAATTCCTCCATCTGCTGTGGTGGGATTCGAACCTGAGTCCCCAGAACATCAGTTAAGTTTATGGATCAATAGTCTAGCGATTAGAAGGAGCAAATGAGTGGTGAAAATTATTTTAAAAATTACGGTGACAACCAATTTAAGATTATCAGCCTATCCCATGGTTTGTCTCACTTATGTGTGTGAGAAACTATATATATTCACATACAGTGCCCTGTCTTTTGCAAACAGAAGGCACATGTCCACATATTGTACCTTATTTCTACTAAACAAAAGCTTGGACACAGCCATTTCCCATGGAAATGCCTTGACCAATCAGAGTTGACCTGCCTTGTTTGAATCTGAGCCAAAATTTAGCAGTTAATTGTTCCTTGGTGCCTTCCCCATGGAGTGTCTCTACCAATCAGATCCAACATACAATCAATTAGCACTTTCTTCTTATGCACTTTTAATTGTTGGCCTCTTTACAATTGGTATTCTACTGTTCTGATGAGTGCAAGACAAAAGCTTCAACAGGATGTCTCTTTTTTCAACAAAGTGATATTAATAGATGAAATTAACAGGCAAAACTGTGACAAATGAATCTTAATAAAGGAAAATGTGATGTCATCCATTTTGAAGGTAAAGAACCTGGAATAGGCACTTTTCAAATGATGTAAAGCTAGAAATACTGCAAGTCTGAAGAGACTATAGGTTCCATTTACATAGATCAATAAACTCTCATGAATAGCGATAGAATATAATCCAACTGCCAATGAAATTATATCCTTTACATCCTAAGGATATAATTTCCTTAGAACTTAGATAGCAGTTATGCTTAAATTGAACAAAGTCCTGGATGATCTAAACCTCGAGAACTATGAGCACTTCTGGGCACCATTATCCAAGGGTTCAGCATGATTAAACAAACTAGGTTTGTATTCCCTGTAGTTTATCAGATTAAGGGGTAATTTGATTCAAGTTTTCAAGGTGTGAGAACAGAAGAGCATAAGAAAGGAATAGGCCATCTGGCCCTTCGAGCCTGCCCCGCCATTGAATAAGATCATGGCTGATCTGAAGTGGATCAGTTCCACTTTCCTGCTGTCTCCCCATAACCCTTAATTCCCCTGTCTATGAGAGGTTAGAGGGGCTGGTTTGAGAGCTATTTCCACTTGTTGGGGTGGACTAACAGTGTGGGTTCAATTCCCGTAACAGCTAAGGTTATTCATGAAGGCCCCGTTTTCTCACCCTTGCCCCTTGTCTGAGGTATGGTGATCCTTAGGTTATATCACCACCAGTCAGCTCTCCGCCTCATAGGGAAGAAAAGCCTGTGGTTATCTGGGACTTTCTCCTTATAGGACCAGCAGGCAGAGTCTAAAAATTAGAGCCAAATCCTTAAGGTCTGTAATCGGGAGACACATCTACACAAAATGTTTGCAAGAAGTTCAAAATCCACTTCCATAAATAGCAATTGTTGCTGAAAAATTGTTAATTTTACAACTATGATTGGTGTAAAGTTTATTTATTGGTCACAGGTAGGCTTACATTAATATTGAAGTCACTGTGAAATTCTCCTAGTCGCCATGGTCCGGCACCTGTTCGGGCCAATACACCTAACCATCACGCCTTTTAGATTGTGGGAGGAAACCGGAGCACTTGGAGGAAACTCACAGACAAGGGGAGAACGTGCAAACTCAATACAAATGGTGACCCCAAACCGGGAATCAAACCCAGGCCCCTGGCGCTGTGAGGCAACAGGGCTAACCACTGTGCCACCGTGCCATCCAATAACTGTGTATTTTTGGTATCCAAAAGTGTTCTGGCAAACGAGGCAATAAATGAAGTTAGACGATCTGATTGAATGAAGCTGGAAGAGACTTGAGGGGATAGATAACCTATTGTAAAGGGGAGATGGTGGCGATGAATAAGGCATGCAAGATAATTTCCTCCATTGGCTGAAATATGGAATACAAGAGCAGGGAGATTGTGCTTTAACTATGTAAAACACTAGAGTACAACTGAAATAATGCATACATTGCCAGTCGCAGCCTTTCGGGAAGGATGTGATTGTACTCAAGGTACACAAGGATGGAATGGAGAATTTAGGCAATGAGGAAAGATTAGATAAGCTGCTCTCTTTGGAATTGAGGAGACTGTGGAAGATTTAACTGGGGTGTATAAAATTATGATGGATCGAGATAGAATAGATAAAAAGGAACTATGCCTTTGTAAAAAGACCAGTGAAGTTTATTCCATTATATAAAGTTTGGTCAGAAGCTTTTATCCAGGGTGAAAGAGTCAATTACTAGGGGGCATAAGTTTAAGGAATGAGGGGCAAAGTTTAAAAGAGATTAAATAGGGGAAAGTTTTTTTTTCACACAGAAAATGGTGGGTGTCACTGCCAGGGGAGGTAGTGGAAACAGATATGTTAGTGATGTTTAAGGCATCTTGACAAATACATGAATAGGATGGGAATAGAGGATACGGTACCGATAGGGGTTTTTAGTTCAGATGGGTAGCATTGTCAGTGCAGGCTTGGAGGGCCGAAGGGCCTGTTCCTGTGATTTAATTTTCTTTGATGTGGGGATGCCAGCGTTGAACTTGGGTAGCGCAGTAAGAAATCTCAAAACCAGGCTAAAGTCCAATAGGTTTATTTGGAATTATGAGCTTTCGAAACGCTGCTCCTTCTTCACCTAAGAACAAAGAAAATTACAGTAAGAAGTTTCACAAAGTTAAAGCTTGTGATTCCAAATAAACCTGTTGGACTGTTACCTGGTGTTATGAGACTTCTTACTGTAAGTTTCTTTGATTAGTGTCACAAGTAGGCTTAAATTAACACTTCAATGAAGTTTCTGTGACAATCCCCTGGTCACCATGCTCTGGCACCTGTTGGAGTATACTGAGGGAGACTTTAGCATGGCCCATGCTCCTAGTCAGCAAATCTTTCAGACTATGGGAAAAAACTGGAGCACGCGGAGGAAATCCATGTACAGAACGTGCAGACTCCGTGCAGACAGTGACCCAAGCCAGGAATCGAATCCAGGTCCCCGGCACTGTGAGGCAGCAATGCTAACCACTGTGCCACCATGCCACCCAATAACTAGTGGGCATAGAATTTAACCAATTGGTAGAAAAATTAGGGAAAGTTGAGAAGAAATTTGTTTTCACTCCGAGTGTGTTGGGAGTTAACAGGGCAGCAGGACCAGATTCAGTAGTAAATTTCAAAAAGGAATTGGAAAGTATCCAAAGTGGAGAAATTTTACAGAAAAGAGCAGCAGGGTGGGACTAATTGGAAAGCTCTCTTAATGATCCACCACAGGCACAGTGGGGCCCAATAGCCTCCAGCTTATCCCATATCATTATGTGGTTACCTGAGCCAAGAGAAATGGGCCGGTAGCCCACTGAGAACATGCCAACAGCAATGAAAACTAATTGGCAATTAATTTTCTTTGTTGTTTAGGGAAGACCTTTTTTTATTCTTTTGTGGGACATGGGCTTCGCTAGCTAGGCCAGCATTTATCGCCCATCTCGAGTTGCCCTTGAGAAGGTGATGGTGAGCCGCCCTCTTGAAAGACTGCAATCCACATGCTATGGATTGATGGTATTGTGAAGCAAGATGACTGACTATATAATAGATACAAAATAATAATATAACAATCGCGGAGTGCACAGAGCAAGGTTACAGAAAATGGCAGGCAAGTTTATGTTTGAAAGGAATTCAGGAAGAAGAGGAAAGTCCTCACCTTGTAAAAAGATAGGCAGAGTTAAGTTGGCTGCTGCTGTTAATGGCTCCATCTCTGAGGCTCACCATCGATTGTAGTCTTTGCCAGTTAATATTTCCCGAAATATTGTTTGGGTAGCTGAATACCCCCACTCATAAATATCTTTGAACTTAGCTAAATGTTAGTTATCATTGCATAATAGTCTATCACCAGTGTGTAAGCTATTTCCAGATTCTGTTGTATGTTTTGCACACATCTGATATTAAACAGAACTATGAATGCTTTCTTATGAGCACTGCATTTATCCATGGTTAGTAAAATGCCCTTCAGTTCACCTTGGCCCTCCTGAGCGCTTTAAGAAATAATTTCATTTCTAGTGAAGTAATTACTGTGGCTGAAAGCTCACTCCGCCGCAAAAGCTGCAAATATTTGTTCGTTTTTAAAATATCCAAGGACATTGTTCTTTGCCCCCGACACCACAAGAGCTTCGGGAGGAGTCTGTATCATGGATAGAGACCTTAAGCCGTGTGCTGAGTGTGGGCTGTACCATGGACCGCTTCCTGCATGGCCTAAGTGCAGGAGAAAGGTGGGAGATGCGACCTGTGTGTGAATAGATGCTGTCCTGATGTCGCCAGCCCAACTGGCCAATTCAAAGTGAGAAACTCACATCAGGTAGGTCCTGTACATTCACCACTCAAGAAATAAATAGACAAGGAAAGGATAGGGCCGGAACCAGAGCTGTTTAAAGGGCAAGTCAAGTTGCAAGTGAGGTGCTTTTTATCTTACATTTTTGCTCAGGCAGAGTTTGTTAGAGTACGACGTAGTGGAGACAGTGGCGTAGCAGTTTTGTCACAAGATTAGTAATCCAGAATCCCAGGGGAAGTCTGTTGACCCGGATTCAAATCCTACCACGGCAGATTGTGAAATTAGAATCCAATAAAAATCTGGAATTGAAAATCTAATGACGACCATGAAACCATTGTCGATTGTCATTAAACAAATTCATTTCTGTGGGTTTCCGTGGGTTTCCTCCGGGTACTCTGGTTTCCTCCAAAGATGTGCGGGTTAGGTTGATTGGCCACGCTAAGAAATTGTGCCTTAGTGTCCAGGGATGCGCAGGTTAGAGGGATTAGTGGGTATAATATGGGGGTAGGGCCTGGGTGGGATTGTGTTCGGTGCAGACTCGATGGGCTGAAGGGCCTCTTTCTGCACTGTAGGTTTCGATGATTCTATGATTAAAACCCAACTGGTTCATTCATGTCCTTTAGCGGAGGAAATCTGCTGTCCTTACCAGGTCTGGCCTACATATGACTCCAAACCCAAGGCAATGAGGTTGACTCTCAATGCCCTTTGAAATGAGGGAATTTGCATGAGCCACAAATGCCCATGCCCCATAAATGAATAAAAAAAAATGTTGTTGCATGGATTCTTTTGAAAGTTCACGATTACAAGAGAAGGGAGAGGTGGACCCATATTTAACAGATGTTGCTGCAGGACCCCGTGGGATGCAAGCTGAAAATGGATGGAGGAGAGGAGGGCCACCCATCAAAGGCCCTAGCCATTGCTGATACTCTGTGAGTAATACAGCAATATTCCTATGAGCCAACAATGCCTGAAGTACTTCAGGTTTGTCAAGGGCACAATGATGGTGAGATTGTACTAGCACCTTCAGCTTGTGCTGAAGTCTCACAGCAGGGCAAGGATGGCTCTTTCAGGAGAGCACAATTGTTTATCCATCGTATGATGAGAGAGAACTCCAAAGGAGTGCTCTGCCAGTTTACATACTTGCAACTATCTTTATACACTGGCTATTACGCATGCAGAATATTGTCCAGGTTAAATAGATACCTCTGGATCCAGGTGTTACATGGTTCATAGGCAGAATATCTCTTAGAATAGGTGGAATCTGTCTTCCCCGTTCTTGATGTGGAGATGCCGCCGTTGGACTGGGGTAAACACAGTAAGAAGTCTCACAACATCAGGTTAAAGTCCAACAGGTTTATTTGGTAGCAAACGCCACTAGCTTTCGGAGCGCTGCTCCTTCATCAGGTGAGTGGGGAGTTCTGATCACAAACAGGGCATATAAAGGCACACACTCAGTTTACAGAATACTGATTAGAATGCGAGTCTTTACAGCTAATCATGTCTTAAAGGTGCAGACAATGTGAGTGGAGATAGCATTAAGCATAATTTAAAGAGTGCGGAACTTGGCTATCAGTCTCTGTGATGGCATTTAATCATATTTCCTTAAGATAATTCCTTCCCATCAGGGAGACTTTATTCCCACCTACTGAGGTACCTTTTTCATTCATTGATGGGACGTGGGTGTCACTGGCTGACCAGCATTTATTGCCCATCCCTAGTTGCCCTTGGAGGGCAGATCAGAGTCAACCACATTGCTATGGCTCTGGAGTCACAAGTAAGCCAGACCAGGTAAGGATGGCAGATTTCCTTCCCGAAAGAACATGAGTGAACCAGACGGGTTTTTCCGACAATTGACAATGAATTATCTTAAGGAAATATGATTAAGTGCCAAGTTATTAGCAGTAAACATAAGTCAGAATATGTATGACATTGAGAAAGTACAAACAGAGAACAATGTAGGCTTTGAGTAAAGACGACCAATTGATAAAATTAGCCATCAGTTTGCTGGTTGTGTGATCTCTCGTTTCTTGAGTAATTCTGGTCCAATTCTGGCACTTGCTTTAAACTGCTTCAATGGACACGATGTACAAGATAGGCTGTGTGAGTCCAGACTGTTCCAATCACTCTACAGAGTCTCAAGCACATGATTGCAAATGTCACTGTTATATGTGGACATCACTAACTCAAAACCATCACTATCTTATTAATCCACTGTACTACATTAATACAACAATGGTTTTGTGGTCATCAGTAAATTCCTAATTCCAGATTTTTTTTTATTGAATTGAAATTCCACCATCCACCATGACGGAATTAAAATCCGAGTCCCCCAGAACATTAGTTGAGTTTCAGGATTAATAGTCGAGCGATAATACCACTGGGCCATTGTCTCCTCCATATTCCATTTAACTTGACCTAACACTAGGCAATGGGTATTAGAATAACCAATCAGTTTTCACAGCGTTTTTGCCCAAGGGAATGTGACTAGTCATTTCTTGCGCTCTCGTTCTGAGATAACAGACATGGCTACAGCAATGATGAAAATAAATTGGGGGCCTTTGAATTTCATTGCTGTTCTGGGTGCCGGAATCATGCCCAGAGCTATTTGCCCTCACCTGTGGCTGAGATTCTCCAGTCCCGTTGCTATGAATGGAGAGTTGGCTGAGCGCCAAATTCTCCATCCTTGCTTGCAGTGGTTGCGAGACAAGTGAGACTAGAGAATTCCAGTCTGTATCTTTTGCTCTCACCGTGCATGTGATGGAGAATTGTACAGAAGGATCTAAAGTTTGAAGTTTATTTTTTGGTCACAAGTAGGCTTACAATGAAGTTGTGAAAATCCCCTAGTTGCCACACTCTGGCACCTGTTCGGGTACACTGAGGGAGAATTTAGCGTGGCCAATGCACCCTAACCAGTACGTGTTTCAGAGGAAACCAGAACACCCAGTGAATGCTGATAGGGTGAGATAAAATGTGACGGATGGAAGCTTGTGTGACTAAGCACAATCTTTGATCTTCCTGTTCGATAACATCAACTGTTGTTCTCACATCCATTACGTTCACATTCAAAGGTTTTCAGTCACTAGCTTGACATTTACCATCACCCCCAGCTGGAGCATGGCTACAACTTGGCACTTCACTGTGACCTGGATATCATCTGGATATGATTACAATGAGGCATATTTGAATGGCCTTTGATGTCTTTGGCAGCGTAGCCTGGAAGGCTGGGACCAAGGTTGCCTCAGCAGACTTTCAGGCATCACAAATGTAGCCTTGCCACCCTATTCAACCCGCTGCCCATGAGATGCATCAGTGTTAGGAAGGGGGAGGGGAATTCATGGGGGATTGGAGACTGTGGGATCAAGTGCCTGAAGGCTGAGGATATCAAGGAGTGGATTGAGATGCGACCGATAGAACTGATGGCAGGATATGACAGACAGACACTCATCCTTGCAACTTAAATACAGTCATTCATTTTCTTGCGGCATTGGGTGCCAGTCCTCAGTGTCAGGCCGCATTCACTCCCCTTCTCCTGGGGTGTCTCTCCACTTGGGGGTACAGGATGGCCATGCTCTCACCTGAAGAAAGAGAAACACTCCAAAAGCTTGTGCTATCCAATAAACCTGTTGGACTTTAACCTGGTGTTATGAGGTTTCTTACTGTGCCCACCCCAGTGCAATGGCAGCATTTCCACACCATGGCTTCTCCACTACATCCAGAAGCCTTCTGAGATCTGTCTCTACGCTACCATCCTCTTGACGTGATTAATGCAGAGGGGTTGTATAAATGCAGCTCTCCCTTGTTAATGATGCATGGCTGTGAGCCGGCGGGGGGCGGGGGGGGGGGGGGGGGACTCGTACCCAAATATTTCACATGGAGGCTCGTTCAGTGCACTAAATGTGGGATGGCTGCAGTCTGGGTCTTGTCCATGCCAGTTGCTCCAGTTTCCTCGCTGTTATGACACCTTGGGTGGGATTTTCTCTCACCGCTTGTCCCAAGGCCAGAAAATCCCACCCGAGGTTAATGGACCTTTGCATGGTCCACCCCCTCGCCCACTACGATTCCCATGGTAGGCGGGACGGAGAAATTCCGCCCTTGGTGATATTATTGGGAAAGTTCCAGCCATTATTTTCTTTGAAATTCAAAGCATATATGTTTCTGGTTGAACTATCTCTTTATCCTTCTTTGATTATTTCTTTTCCTGACTGATTGTCTCTTCCGTTTATTCCCTATTTAAAAGTCTATTTATTAGTGTCACAAGTAGATTTACATTAACACTGCAACGAAAATCCCTTAGTCGCCACTCTCCGGCGACTGTTCGGGTACATTGAGATAGAATTTACATGGCCAATGCACCTAAACCAGCGCGTCTTTGGAGTGTGTGAGGAAACCCAGAGAAAACCAACTCTGACACGGCAAGAACATCCAGAGTCCGCACAGACGGTGACCCAAGGCTGGAATTGAACACCAGTCACTGGCGCTGTGAGGTGGCAGTGTTAACCACTGTGCCACCGTGCCGCCCCGGTATCTGGTGCACGCAGGAGGATGTTTCTAAAGCGGCAACAGAGTGTTTATGACAAGCTGAGGAAGGAATGTTTGAAGTCAGGTTCTAGATCCAGCTTGTTATTGGCAGAGATATCAATGTCATTTAGGAATACAACCATTTCTGAAATCAAGAAAAGTAAGCTATCAGATAATTCACCCAGCGAGAATTAGCAGTATACTAGTTGGATTTAATCAAGAACACAAGATCTGTGATTAATGTATAACTCGTCACCTCGACATCTCAGAAGCCAGCATGCTCATTCCACGGGAAAACAAGAATTAAACTCACTGTGACCAGGTCACGTAAGTTCTGCAAACTATTGACGGTCACCAGCGCATGGATTCTAATCTCCCTAATAGACTGGTTCTCTAACTCTAGTAACTGATCAGATATCCAAAAGGTTTAACACTAAATTAACCTGTCCGATTTTTATTGGTTTCAGATTGTTTGTTGGTAATCAGAGGCTCAGCTAACGTTGAAAAGCTGCAATGCAACCAATGTTAATAAACCATTAAATAGAATGGAATTTACAGCGCAGAAACAGGTCATTCGGTCCAACTGATCAATGCCAGCATTTGTGCACCACACAAGCCTCCATCCATCACATTTTATCTCACCCTATCGGCGTCCTCTGGGTGCTCTGGTTTCCTCTCTCAGTCCGAAAGATGTGCTGGTTAGGTCCATTGGCCATGCTAAATTCTCCCTCAGTGTACCCGAACAGGCGCCATAGTGTGGCAACTGGGGGATTTTCACAACTTTATTGTAAGCCTACTTGTGACGAAAAAATAAACTTCAAGCTTTATACCCTTCTGTACAATCCTCCATCATATGTTCATTTAGCTTCCCTTTAAATGTTGCTTTTCTGCCAGTGGAGATGGTGGAAGCAGGCATGTTCATTGAATCATACAGTGCAGAAGGAGGCCATTCAGCCCATCGAGTCTGCACTGGCCACCATCCCACTCAGGCCCTATTTCCATTTACCCTAGCTAGTCCCCTGACACGAAGGAAGAATCTAGCATGGCCAATCCACCTAAGCCACACATCTTTGGATTGTGGGAGGAAACCGGAGCACCCGGAGGAAGCCCACGCAGACATGTGGAGAACGTGCAAACTCCACACAGACAGTGACCCCAGCCAGGAATCGAACCCAGGTCCCTGGCGCTGTGAGGCAGCAGTGCTAACCACTGTGCCACCATTAGCAACATTCAAGGCGTATCTTGTTGACATATGAACGGGAGGCAAACAGAGTGATAGAAACTGTGTGATGGTGCAGGCTTGGCGAGCCCAAAGGCCAGTTCCTGTGCTCCATTATTCTTTGTTCTTTGTACACCATTGTCAGTGAATGGCATGTTGTTGTACATCTTTGATAATTTGTCAGGAACTTGCATTTACATAGCACCTTCAATGGAATAACAATGTTCCAGGGTGCGTCAAGAACAGGGCAATTAATTTGCTGGGGAGCTTGTAGGCATCCTAATTGGAGGTTGACGCAATAAGTGTGAGTCCAGTCTGAAGTGGTCGATGTTGGACACTTCAGTAAGCCACACAGCAGCATCATTTGCTCCTAGCTGTTGCCTGGGCAATAAGCCTGAGACAGATCTTTAGTGCGGAGTTCGGGTGAACTGTCTGGGGATTTATCTGCTTCCTTGACTTGTAATTGTCGGTCTGCTATTTCCAGGGGTTTGTACATGGTCATTAGTTTCAGGACTGCGAGGTTATAATCATCAGAAAAGGTGAGAGAGCAGGGAATTTTTTTTCTCTGTTATTGAGTATGAAAAGTCTGGGCAACAGTAAACTTTATTTATTTGTCACAAGTAGGAACGCTGCAATGAAGTTACTGTGAAAACTTCCTTGTCGCCACACTTCAGCGCCTGTTCGGGTACACGGAGGGCGGATTTATCATGGCCAATGCACCTAACCAGCACGTCTTTCGGACTGAGGGAGGAAGTCAGAGGACATGGAGGAAACCCACGCAGGCATAGGGAGAGCGTGCAGACTCCGCACAGACAAGCCGGGAATCGAACACGGGTCCCTGGTGCTGTGAAGCAGCAGTGTGACTGAAAACAGCAGCTTCTAAAATGGCCAAACAATAATACTGTCGTACCTTGCAAATTGCAAGGCAATTATACCGGAGCCAATCTGTCCAAAAGAACTCATCAGAAGATCACCTTACAGGGATGTAAATGGCCCATGTACTCCTCTGCACAGCTTCTAACACATATCCTTTACTAAACAAGACCAAAACATGTTCACCTTTTTCCAGCGTTTCCCGTTACCAACGACGGAATGACACCTTGCATTTACATGGTGCCGGATTCTCCGTCCTTGCCCGTAGCTGGGATTTTCCACTCCCGCTGCAGTAAGCAGAGATTTGGCTGAGCGCCGTTCTCGCTGGCAAGCAGCAGTGAGACGTGAATGGCTGTAAAGTTCCGGCAATGATGTCTTTAACTTTAATAAACATTTTAAACTCCCTCGCAGAGGTGTCAGAGGTCATTGCAATGCTGTGCATATGGTGATATTAGGTGGGATAACCAAAGGTTTTGTAGATAGTTGGATACAAAGGGGATTTAAAAGAGGAGAGGGAGAGGTCATGAGAAGGAAAGTTTTAGGGAGGGAATTCAAAATGTGAAACCTTAACTGGCCAGGTGAAGTTGATGATGTGGAGATTCTGGTGTTGGACTGGGGTAAGCACAGTAAAAAGTCTCAGAACACCAGGTTAAAGTCCAACAGGGTTATTTGGTAGTAAATGCCACAAGCTTTCTGCCTCTTCATCAGGTGGGTGGACCATGGAAAAGTCCATTGACGTCGGGGCAGGATTTTCAGATGGAAAATCCCACCCAACATGTTTTTATATGGTGTAATTTTGCTGTATGCCACACACCATAAGACCATAAGAAATCGGAGCAGAATTAGGCCAGTCTGCCCATCGAATCTGCTCTGCCATTCAATCATGGCTGATTTTCTCATCCCCAATCCCCAATGCCTTATCCCCATAAGCCTTGATCCCCTTATTAATCAGGAACCTATCTATCACTGTCTTAAAGACACAGAAGGAATCTGCTCTGATTTATATCTGTAATGGCACTTATGTGAATAAAACTGTGACAATATTAATTAACAGCACTCATCAGAGTGATGTTAATCTCACAAAGTGACTGTGCCACGTCGAAAGGGCTGAGTCATTTCCAAGTTCTTCAGACCCAGACCCCTCTTAAGTTTGAGAAAACATTTAACGATACTTTGCTGATACCGTCACAGCAATGATACTTTGACCTGATTGACATTTGAATATAAAACGCTCTGCCACAAATGAATTGATTTTCTTTGAGCTGTCTGGGAGTAAGAGATTACATGACACAAAACCAGAAAGTGCTGGAAACTCTCAGCTGAGATCTGACGGTGTCTGTGGAGAGAGAACGGAGCTTACTTTACAAGTCTGGCAGCTCTGACGAAGACTCATCCAGACTTGAAACATTGGCTCTGTTCTCTCTCCCCAGAAGCTGTCAGACCTGCTGAGATTTTCCAGCATTTTCTGTCTTTGTTTCAGATTCCACCAGCTGCAGTAATTTGCTTTACTTTAAGAGATCACATGAAGTTAAGGGGCGACATAGTGGCACAGTGGTTAGCACTGCTGCCTCACAGTTCTAGGGACAAGGGTTCTATTCCTGGTTTGGGTCACTGTCTGTGTGAAGTTTGCACGTTCTCCCCGTGTCTCTGTGGGTTTCCTCCGGGTGCTCCAATTTCCTCCCACAGTCCGAAATACATGCTGGTTAGTTAGGTGGATTAGCCATGCTGAATTCTCCCTCAGTGTACCTGAACAGGCGCCGGAATGTGGTGACTAGGGGATTTTCACAGTAACTTCATTGCAGTGTTGATGTAAGCCTACTTGTGACAAATAAATAAAAACATTACTTTAAACTTGCGTTGGGCCTCACATTATGTTGATTTTTCTCTACACTCTAGTTGTGACCACAACATTACATTCTGCACTCTCTCCTTTTCTTCCCTATGATCGATATGCTTTGTCTGTATAGCGTGCAAGAAACAAAGAACAAGGAAAATTACAACATGGGAACAGGACCTCCGGCCCTCCAAGCCTGCACTGACCATGTTTCCCGACTGAGCTAAAACCCCCAACCCTACCGGGGACCATATCCCTCTAGTCCCATCCTATTCATGTCTTTGTCAAGACGCCCCTTAAAAATCAGTACCGTATCCGCTTCCACTACCTCCCCCGGCAACAAATTCCAGGCACCCACTACTCTCTGTGTAAAAAATCTGCCTCGTACATCTCCTTTAAACCTTGCCCCTCGCACCCTAAACCTGTGCTCCCTAGTAATTGACTCTTCCACCCTAGGAAAAAGCTTCTGACTATCCACTCTGTCCATACCTCTCATAATCTTGTAGACTTCTATCAGGTCGCCCCTCAACCTCCGTCATTCCAGTGAGAACAAACCAGGTTGCTCCAACCTCTCCTCATAGCTAATGCTCTCCATTCCAGGCAACATCCTGGTAAATCTTTTCTATACCCCCTCCAAAGCCTCCACATCCTTCTGGTAGTGTGGCAATCAGAATCGAATACTATATTTCAAGTGTGGCCTAACTAAGGTTGTACAAATCTGCAACATGACTTGCCAATTTTTAAACTCAATGCCCCGGCTGATGAAGGCAAGCATGCCATATACCTTCTTGACTACCTTCTCCTGCATTGCCACGTTCAGTGAACTGTATACCTGTACACCCAGATCCCTTTGCTTACCAATACTCTTAAGGGTTACAGTATATTTCCTATATGCATTAGACCTTCCAAAATGCATTACCCCACATTTGTCCAATTAAACTCCATCTGCCATCTCTCTGCCCAAGCGTCTAACTTATCCTGCTGTATCCTCTGATTGTCCTCATCGCTATCCATAAATCTACCAACCTTTGTGTCATCCACAAACTTACTAATCAAACCAGTTATATTTTCCTCCAAATCGTTTATATATATTACAAACAGCAAAGGGCATAGCACTGATCCGTGAGGAATGCCACTTGTCACAGCCCTCCATTCAGAAACACATCCTTCCACTATTACCTTCTGTCTCCTTTGACCGAGCCAGTTTTGTATCCACCTTGATAGCTCACCTCTGATCCCATGCGACTTCACCTTCTGCACCAGTCTGCCATGGGGGACCTTGTCAAAGGCCTTACTGAAGTCCACGTAGACAACATCCACTGCCCCACCCTCATTAATCATCTTTGTCACTTCCTCGAAAAACTCAATCAAGTTCGTGAGACACGACCTCCTCTACAATTTTCACTATACGTGTGACAATAATAAAACAAATCAAAACAATCACACAAAAGTCACTTATCACCTGTACCTGATGTACAGCAACTTTGATCCCACCCACCACCCATTCCTTTCATCAAAAATCTTACTTGCTGTAAACTTGTTGTCCAGTGCAGTTCAAAGCAACCTTCCCAAATACACTTGAAACAGTCAAATAAAAGTGCTTCAAAAGACAGTTAAATGTCAGAGATGCCCTCCTTAGGATGAGGTGTTAAACCCATCTACTCTCTCAGTTGGATTTAATATTTAACAGTCTGGAGGTTGTGGTGCAAACTTGGGTTTACCTTGGTTAAACCTGAAGCAATGCACAACTGCCAATGCTGTGTATCATTAATAAAGCACCAGACTTTCAACTGAGGTTGTCTCTTCCAATCCCAGAGAGATAACTTAAGCTCAAAGTTTTTGACTGATGTTTGAGAGGCTGCAAGTTGAACTAAACCAAGATATATTATAAATCAATACACTAAAGCATTATATAAACACACAGAATGTTGCATTTGATTTGTGACATACCAGCTAGTCCTTTTTAAAATTGCTCAGCTTAGATCTGATCTGAATTTTAGCCCAATCTGAGATGGATCAACCTCAATAACTATGGTCAAATTGAATCCAATTGTGGGATGCAGAATTCCAAAGATTTTTTTTCTTTTATTCATTCATGGGACATGGGCATCACATTTATTGCCCATCCCTGGTTGCCCAAGGGCAGTTGAGAGTCAACCACACTACTGTGGCTCTGGAATCACATGTAGGCCAGACCAGGTAACGTTGACAGAATTCCTTCCCTAAAGGGCGTTAGTGAACCAGGTGGATTTTTCCAACAATGGTTTCATAGTCATTAGGAGATTCTTAATTCCCAGATATTTCTTTTTCAGTTTAATTCAAATTCCACCACCTGCCATGGTGGAATTTGAACCCAGGTCCCCAGAACATTAGCCGATTTTCTGGATTAATGATAATATCACTAGGCCATTACCACTCCCGATCAATTCGCATTGGGTCTGATCAGATCAGATTGATTGAAGATGTGGGTGATTCTAAACAGTTTAACTGCATTGTTAGTTCAGTTTGACATGGACTTTAGCCCACTGACCATGATCGTTAGGTTTGGGCTTGTGTGGATCAGCTTTACGTAGGTTGGATCCAAATATTTGTGCTGATATGTTAACTGTGATTAGGTTTAGATGAAAGTTCACTCAATCCTGTTGAGTTTGGATTGGTTTCCCTGGAAAGGCGAAAGCTGAGGAGCGACCTGATAGGGATCGAGAAAATTATGAGAGGCATAGATAAGATGGATAGTCAGCGGCTTTTTCCCAGGGTGGAAGGGTTGACTACAAGCGTACACAGATTCAAGGTAAGAGGGGTCACACTCTCAACTCAGATGGAGTGCAATGACAAAGAACAAAGAACAATAAGTACAGGAACAGTCCCATCCCACCAAGTCTGGGCTGATACATGGTTTCTATCTCTCTGTTCGACTCCCATTCATGTGTCTATCAAGATAAGCTTTGACCATTGCTTATGTGCCTATATCCATCACCTCTACTGGCACTGTGTTCCAGTCACCCAACCACTGTGTGCAAAACTTTCTCCACAAGTCTCCCCTAAACTTAACCCCTTTTACCATGAATCTATGCACCCTTGTAGTCAACCCTTCCACCCTGGGAAAAAGCCTCTGACTATCCATCTTATCTATGCCTCTCATAATTTTCTCGATCTCTATCAGGTCGCTCCTCAGCTTTCGTCTTTCCAGGGAAACCAATCCGAGATTATCCTTCCTCTCCTCATAGACAACACCCTCAAGACCAGGCAACATCCTGGTAAACCTTCCTTGCACTCTCTTCAAAGCTTCCACGTCCTTCCGGTAGTGTGGGGACCAGAACGGCACGCGACATTCCAAACGCAGCCTAACTAAAATGATGCCCATTTGTTGATCAAAACTCATGCTTACTTTCCGAGGTGTAATTTTCTGGCAGAGGGTGGTGTAAGCCAAAAAACTTTCTCTGATTTCCTCTTTAAATACACTTGAGTGTAGCAAGATTCAAAGGAGATATGGGCTTGCATGCCTGTTCTGCCTGTATATGAAGAAACAGAGTGGGAGTGAGCCAAAGGCAGCACACATGCCTGAAGGGACAGTTTACTCTTGTGGATATCACATTTCTATTAATGTTTGTCCAAATGCTTCAAACAAAACATTCTGAATTTGACAGGATTAAGTTATTCCTGAGTGAACCAGGAATATGCCAATGCAGAGGATTCAAGGTCAGTGTAGATCTATCTCACTTTCCCTCAATATATTTATGGATTTATTGTTAACATTTAGCTACATACTACAGAGCTTTGAAATACAAGGATGAACACTGCAATAACTCGCTAAAGCTGTGCCGATGGAGCACCTTCTTCCTCAAAATCAGAACTTCAATTCTTAGCAAACCTATTGAAGCAACGTTACTGTTTTTGTATTTTTGTGCCAAGCTATGCCATGGCGAGGAAACAAGTCATTCGGTTAACTGGTCAGAATGGTGCTTACGTTTCATAAAAGCTTTGGATCACAGGACTGAGGAGCAAGAACAGACCACTCAGCCCTTGGAACCTGTTTATTCAATGGGCGGCAGAATGGCACGTTGGTTAACACTACTGCTTCACAGCGTTAGGGATTCAGGCTCCATTCTCTGCTTGGAGTACTGTCTGCGTGAAGTCTTCGCGTTCTCCCTATCTTGTGTGGGTTTCCTCCCACAGACCGAAGGGAGGTGCTGGTTAGGTGTATTGGCCATGCCAAATTCTCCCTCAGTGTACCCGAACAGATGCTGGATTGTGGCAGCATGGGTGACACAGTAACTTCATTGTGGTATTAATGTAAGCCTACTCGTGACATTAATAAATAAACTTAAACTTTATGTTATGGCTGATCCGGTTGTGGTCTCAACTACACTTTGCCGTCTGCTCCCCATAACGGTTGACTCACTTGTCGACCAAAAACTTGTCAAACTCCACCTTAAAAAACGTTCAATGACCGAACCGCCACTGCATTCTGGGGAAGAGAGCTCCAGAGGCTAATGGCCCTCTGAGAAAAAAAGATTTCTCCTCATCTCCATCTTAAATATTAGCATTCTCTTAAGTCATGTGGTGGTGAAATGCTCATCCATGTCTTTGATAGCTCTAGACTTCTCAGTTCCACGGCACTCCCAGTTGCCCTCCCACATTCTTGAAACTTGAGATAATCTAAAACTGTATCAGCCATGTTCTTTTACAGACTAAATTCCATTCCCCCATTATTCCCACACTCACTGACCTACAGTGGTTCCTAGTCAAGCAACTCTTAATTTTAAAATTCTCATGAAGTCCCTCAACAGAGTCACCTTACCCTATCATTGTCAACTCCTTTATCCCTAGAATCCACCAATAGGCTTTGTTTTCTGGCCTAACTTGTTGGGGGATTTTCCAGTCCCACAGAGATCAGCTCCCTTGATGATAGCAGAATGAGTGAGACAGGCAAAAGTCCATGGACTTTGGCAAGACCTGAAAATCGCACCTGTAGTCAATGGCTCGCCGCATCTGTTGTGGTGGAACCCGGCACAGGGAAGTCGGATAATCCCAGCCAATACCTCTGCCCCTCTCCAATTCTGGTCCCTTAAGAACTCCTGATTTTAATCACTTCCCCATCAGACCTAAGACTCGCACTTCCTTCACTAACTCTTTTTGCCTCTCTGCCTCATTTTTCTCATTGAAAATGCACCTTAAGATCTGCTTTTTTAAATTCATCGATGGGATGTTGGCAACATTGGCTGGGCCAGCATTTCGTGCCCATCCCTAATTTGCCTTGAACTGAATGGCTTGCTAGGCCATTTCAGAGGGCATTTAAGAGCCAACCACATTGCTGTGGATCTGGAGTCACATGTAGGCAGATCAGGTACGGATGACAGGTTTCCTTCCCTAAAGGGCGCCAGTGAACAAAATGGGTCTTTACAATAATCGACAATGGTTTCATGGTCAACATTAGGCTTGTAATTCTAGATTTCATTGAATTCAAATTTCAACATTTTATCCCAACATATATGGTCGGAGTTTTCCACCCCGCACAGCAAGGGTGTCAGGGCAGGCAAAGGGCAGAGCTTGGGTAGGATTCTGGGATGAGTGACCACGTAAAATCCCGTCCATAAAATCCCCCCTATTTAGCTAAACTTGTCTGAAAAATGTTCTTCTGAAGTAACTTTATTACCTTAAGTACTCAGTGTAGAATTATTTGTTGTTTAGGTATCTGAACATTCTCTTCGCACAGGAGAAAATGCTGGAAAATCTCAGCAGGTCTGAACATAAGAACATAACAGAAGAAATAGGAGCAGGAGTAGGCCATCTCGCCCTTCGAGCCTGCCCTGCCATTCAATAAGATCATGGCTGATCTGAAGTGGATCAGTTCCAATTTCCTGCCGTCTCCCCATAACCCTTAATTCCCTTGTCTATCAGAAACCTATCCACCCGTGACTTAAATATATTTAGCGAGGTAGCCTCCACCACTTCAACGGGCAGAGAATTCCAGAGATTCACCACCCTTTGAGTGAGAAGTTCCTCCTCAACTCCATTCTAAACTGCCCCCCCGCCTTATCTTGAAGCTGTGCCCTCTAGTCCTGCTGTCCTTTCTGAGCGGGAAGAATCTCTCTACCTCTTCCCTATCCATCCCTTTCATTATCTTATATGTCTCTATAAGATCCCCCCTCATCCTTCTAAACTCCAACGAGTACAAACCCAGTCTATTTAGTCTCTCTTCATAGTCCAACCCCCTCAACTCCGGTATCAGCCTAGTGAACCTCCTCTGCACTCCCTCCAAGGCCAAAATATCCTTGCGCAAGTGCGGCGACCAAAACTGTACACAGTACTCCAGCTGCGGCCTCACCAATGCCCTATACAGCTGCAGCAAGACCTCCCTACTTTTATATTCAATCCCCCTCGCTATAAAGGCCAACAGGCCTGGCAGCATCTGTAAGGAGAGAAAACATTTCGAGTCCAGATGATCCTTTGTCAAAGCTTCTGTGCTTTTCTAAACGTTCTCTTAGGCCTGGTAGAAGTTACTTGCTGTAACTATTCCAATGTAGGAGTAAATTCCACCTTCTGTGAAGAGCAGTGCCACAAAGGCCTCTGGGAAGTATGTGCCTCTGAGGAAAAATGCATAAACAAGAACCATGGGCTAAATTGCAGCTTAAGGTTTCTGCTGAGTTGGTAGAGTCAGTCCTGAAATTGCAATGTATACAAAGGATTTGTGCTTCAGCCTCCTAAGACTTTCAACCTGACAGCCAACAAATTCTGGGTTTAGAAAGATTTCAACTGGATTTCTGCTGCTTTTCATTGCTCTGCGTACTTTTAAACTCCAAGTTCAAGATAGCTGCAAACGGCACTGAAATCACCTTCAGGAATTATCCCTCGCAAAGCGAGATCTCACTGCAACAAATTTAGTGTATTAGTGATTCCTCCAAAGACCAAACCTCTTCCAGTTGTTGACCACACAGTCAATTAAATGCATCAACATAATCATCCTGTACTAACTTGTCACTCTCCACATTGGTCCATAGCAACAAGGACTGTCCAATCATCCAATCTAGCCCACTCTTCCATTTTGTTAAGCATGGCTGGGCCTTTGTCATTTTTGTACTAATTTTCTTCCTTTTTTTACATCATTCTCAGGGCATGGAGGTGGATAATGTTGTATCACAATATTGTTCCAACTCAGAGGAAGGCCATTGGGCCCATCTTGTCTGCACTGGCTCTCCAATTGAGCATCATAACTTTGTATCATTCCCCTACCTTTTCCCCGTAACCCTGAACATTGCTTCTGCTCAAATACTCATCTAATGCCTTCTTGAATGCCTCAATTGAACCTGCCTCCACCACACTTCCAGGCAATGCATTCCAGACCCCAACCACTCATTGTGCAAACACATGTTTTTCTCACACCTCATTTGCTTCTTAAATCCGTGCCCTCTCATTTTTGGTCTTTTTGTAAGTGGAAACAGTTTCTCCCTGTCTACTCTCTCTAGCCCTCTCATGATTTTAAACGTCTCTTTCAAATCTCCTCTTTCCATTCTCCTCTCCAAGGAGAACCTCTCCAATCTATCTTCATCAGTGAAGTTTCTTACCCCTGGAACCATTCTTCTCAACCTCTTCTGTACGCTCCAACGTGTTCACACCCTTCTTATAATGTGCCGCCCAGGACTGTACATAATATTCCAGCTGAGGTCTAACTAGTATCTTCTATAAGTTCAGCATTACCTCCTTGCTTTGTGGTATATATACCCATATTAATAAAGCCCACGAATTGTAAGCTTTACTAATTGCTCTCCCCACCTGTCCTGCTACCTTAAATTGACTTATGCACTCAGCTCCTTCATTAGTTTCCTTGAGAAGGAGTGGTCAACTGCCTTCTTGAACAACTGCAGTCCACGTGAGGTAGATGTTATTAGGGAGTGCCATGTTATTAGGGAGGGAGATCCAGGATCTTGAACCAATGACAATGTGTTGCAAGAAAGGATGTCCCGAAGCATGGTACATTGGGGAGACCATGCAGACGCTACGACAACGGATGAATGGACCTCACTCGACAATCACCAGGTAAACTGTTCCCTTCCTGTTGGCGAACACTTCAGTGGTCATGGGCATTCAGCCTCTGACCTTTGGGTAAGCATTCTCCAAGGCAGCCTTCACGACACACGACAGCGCAGAGTCGCTGAGCAGAGACTGATAGCCAAGTTCCGCACACATGAGGACGGTCTCAACAGGGATCTTGGGTTCATGTTGCACTACCTGTAACCCCCGTGACTTGCCTGGGTTTGCAAAACCTCACTTACTGTACTGTTTGGAGACGATACACATCTCTTTAACCTGTGATCAGTGCTCCTTCCACTCACATTGTCGGCCACTGTAGGACTTGGACAGCAGGTTAGGTGTAAAGATTCACATTCTAATCAGTAATCTGTAAACCGTCTGTGCTTTATATGCTCTGTCTGAGGCCAGAACTCTCCATTCACCTGACGAAGGGACAAACCCCGAAAGCTTGTGAGTTTACTATCAAATAAATCGGTTGGACTTAAACCTGGTGCGGTCAGACTTTTTAATGTGTGCTCGAGCCAGGATGATGTGTGGCCTAGAGGGGAACAGTGGTGTTCTCATGTATCTTCTTCTCTTGTTTGTTTAGATGATAGAGGTTATGGATTTTGAAGGTGCTGTCAAAGGAAGCTGGGGGAGGTGCTGCAGTGAATCTTGTTGATGGTACACACTGCTGCCACTGTGTGCCGGTGGCTGAGGGAATTAATGTAGTGATTGATGATGAGCTGCCAATGAAGCGGGCTGATATAAAAGAAAAATACTGTGGATGCTGGAATATGAAACAAAATTGAAAATGCTGAGGAAATCTCAGCACCTGTGGGGAGAGAATAGAGCCAAGTTTCAAATCTGAACGACCCAAGGATTATCCAGACTCAAAACAGCAGGGAAGAAGGCGGTTGGTATGAATGGACTTAGCTTTGATTAAGTTGATCTTTCTCTGCACCCTAGCTATGACTGTAACATCACATTCTGCACTCTGTCCTTTCCTTCTCCCCTATGTACTCTATGCTTTGTATAGCGTGCAAGACACAATACTTTTCAGTGAATACAAATACATGTGACAATAATAAATCAAATCAAACCAAGGTAATAAAGCAGAGTTAAACTTCCTGGCAACTTACCTGTAGAGTCTAACTTTCTCCGAGCAAGGACTCAGATTACCTTGCTTTTGTTTAGCAGAAGGTGTTGGCATGGATATTAATCATGGCCAATGTATTCTGTCCTGATAGAATCTACATAATAGATGTAAACCAGATGTAGTCAATGGTCTAATCACATCAATCATTTGGCAACTTGGTAATTGAGTTTTAAAAAAAAGTGTGCCTCTGTCACACAACTCACATTATACAATCCATTGACGAGATTGTAATTAGTTCCTTTGGGAGGATCCACAGATTTTGAAATCAATGTAAAAGGCCTCTTGTTTGCCTCAGACATGTTAACACCAACGTCACACTACTCAGCTGCGACTCTGAATGAAAGTCAGCCTCTCACTGAAATATATTGCAGCACAGAACGCAGTTCAGCACGGTGGTACTGTGGTTAGCACTGCTGCCTCCCACCACGAAGGACTAGGATTCGACTCCCGGTTTGGGTCACTGTCTGTGCAGAATTCTCCCTGTGTCTGTGTGGGTTTCCCCCGGATGCTCTGGTTTCCTCCCACACTCTGAAAGATGCGCTGGTTAGGTGTATTGGCCGTGCTGAATTCTCCCTCAGTGTACCCGAACAGACGCCTGAGTGTGGCAACTAAGGGATTTTCACAATAAATTCATTGCAGTTGTTGATGTACTTGTGACAATAATAAATAAATATCAAAAATCACAGCACTGAACCGCCTATAGTGGTATTATTTCCAAGATGAGCAGGGCAACTCGAGACAAATACTTATTATTAACTAATGTCAGTGCTCGAAAAATATTCAGACACAGTGTTAGTGAGTGATGGATCATTTATTGCTTCTTATCAGTAAGGAGGAGAACTGGAGAATTCATAGGGTTTCTTCAGTCTGCTCTGCTCAATTCTGTACAGTTGGCCTTTTTGATAAGGAATTTCTCACAACTTCTTCTAAGGATAATTGTTTCTAGTCATGCACGCTGGTAAATTATTTACATATGGTAAAAGAAGTAGGCCCCGAGACAATAGCTGTTTAATGGTGACGTATTGAATGTATTGGTGCAGACTTGATGGGCCGAGAGGCCTCTTCAGCACTGTAGGATTCTGTGAATCTATGATTCTGATTCTGGGTGGGCAGGAGGTGAAATTGGCAGCCATATTTGAATAGATAATCAAGTAGCCTTGATATCAATCGCTGGTAATATGCTGCCTCCATCATAAAATGCTTGGTATGGGCAGCTTGGCAGGAGTGGGCATCCAAATCTTATAAATAATTTCCTCAAAGGGGCAGGAGGGAAGGGGAGGGTGGATCTTATCTTCAGAGCCTGCCATTCACAGATCGTAGAATCATAGAAACTCTTTAGTACAGAAGGGGGCCATTCAGCCCATCACTGACCACAATCCCACCCAGGCCCTATTCCCTTAACCTCACATATTTATCCTGCTAATCACCTGACACAAAGGGGCAATTCAGCACAGCCAATCAAGCTAACCTGCACATCTTTGGAGCGCAGGAGGAAACCTGAGCACCCGGAGGAAACCAACGCAGAACGTGCAAACTCCACACAGACAGTGACCCGAGGAGGAATTTACCCTGGAACCCTGGCTCTGTGAAACAGCGGTGCTAGCCACTGTGCCACTATGCCACCCATCTCAGATGAAACACCCCTTTTATTCCCTGGTCCACCTTCAATCTTAAACCCACCCCATCCACCCCCCTCTTTGACCTGTCCAAACTCTCTCCGCCCAAGACCCTGGGATGACCTGGTCCTGGAGATCCCATGAGTTTTTTTCTCCCTCTTCCTGCAGCCTTGGCAGTGCCCACTAACATGATGTTCATGCTACTGGGAATAACGGAGCTTCTGGCCAATTGGGGGCCAGAAGCTCCAGACAGAAGGATATCCACTCCCAGCAAAGAGCTGAAACTCCCCTTGGATGTCGTAAAGACCACTTGCAGAGCGCAATCAGTGGCCCTCAGGATGCGTTGGCATGGAGTGGGTCGGCTCCATATCAAATTTGCCTTGGGGGTGAAGGTGGCAAACTGTCAGCCTAACCCTTCCCACAACGCCCCCTACCCTCCTGATTATTTAGCCCATTGTGGGATCTTGCTGTGTGCTAGTTGTCTGCTGCACTCTTTACATGGCAACAGTAGTTGCACCTCAACAGAACACTTTTTTTTCGACAAGGCGCCTCAGAAATTAAACTTTTTCTTTTTTAAAGGTAGCAACCCTGACTGAGATTTTCCCTTGACTAATACAGGAGCAGTGTGACCAGTTGTGAAACATCCACTGACCCAGACTTAACACAAAATCTGACCACTGGAGGCAGCGCTTGTATCAAGTCAGCCATTGGGGGAAGTAGTTTTCCGTAACACCGCTCCAGTGTAGAATTGAAACATGATGGTCTGCTGGGGTCGGAGGTTTTTCAAGTAAAGAGTGCAATAACAGAGCCGCAACATCACTTTCTGCCTTGCCACAGTTGCTGGGCGCAGACAACATCAACGTAAATTGTATGTGGCCAGTGTTGGCTGTCCGAGGAACATTCAAGCTTTCTTGTCAGCTATGCCATAAATTCAGGTGAATCCTCTTCATGTTCATTCACAAACATTTTCTTCCCCTTGCCACACCTAACAAACCAACACCACCCCCCGTCTCTCCACCCCACCCCAGACCCTCGCTCCCACCCACCCCACCCTTCCACAACCAGCCCCTGACTCTGGGGACTCAAACCTTTCCTGTTGAAATTCTCAAAAGAAAGTGCCTTAGGGTTGAACATTTGTACACAGCTGGCAGTTATTACTGCAGGCAAATAATGCCTTCTCCGAAAATTGCTCAGTTTCGAGATTCTGCATGCATGAAAATCCTTGTATGGCCTTGGATAATAGGGGCTTCAACTCATTTCACCAAGTAATTGGGCCATCAACATCTTGGACAGGATAATAGACTCTTCAAGTTCTCCAACTGGATAATAGAGATTTTGAAACCATCCAGTGGATTATCAAGAGTTTTAACATTTTTCACTTTTAAAAGGGGCTTCAGGTTCTCCCACTAGAAAGCACAAGTTCAAAGTTTGTGGATTATATGATATTTCTTTAAAGCGTATCAACACAACAGCACGAAATGCAGGCTGTGCTGACATCCCAGAAATTGGCGTGGAGCTGATGGTACCAAAAATCTGGGGCCCGGAGGCACTCAGAAGTCATGGTGCCCAGTGGGAATCTCATTAAACGGCCTCCACTGACATCTCCCAGCCCGTTGTACGGCTAAAGCAGTGCAGCAAGCTGGGAGAAATGCCCCCTGTATCTTTAAAAAAAAGGGGAATGGTGTACTGTGCCGTTAAGGTGTCACGTGATCCAGTCTTAGTTTCACTTTTGCTTTGAGCAGGGCATACACACACAGCTCTAATATCTTCAAGGTTTATACTTATGTCTAAATGTCCTCACGTGCCTGGCCTTAATGAATGAACCCAAGATTTACCAAATCCCTTATGAGTGATTGGTGCCTATCATTGAACTCTACCACCTCGCCTGCCATGGAATCGGAGGAGGCAGTGGGCTAATAACGGAAATGTCTGTTGACTTTGGAAATTTCCAGTCTCGCTCAAGTTAGGCAGTAAAATCCCGCCAAATATCTTTATAATAATATATCAGATCCAAAGGTCAGAACAGCTGGGAATTGTGAGAAGGATAGCCTACAACTTTGAATGTTTTTGGAATGGGTAGAAAAGCAGCAGATAAAATTTAATGCAGAGCAGTGTAAAGTGAATCAAATACAAAATAAAAGAATACAAATCAAAAGGGGTACAGGAGCAGAGGAACTCAAGGTGTGTACATATATAAATGATTGAAGGTGGTAGAATGTTGATTCTCCAGAAGGAATTCTTCAGTTGTAGACAAAAAAAAACAAAACTTACTCCAACTTATAAATCAAAGAAAAAGTTTTAATAAAGGAACTTCATTACTCTAACACTTGAGGTTTCACCCTGGGCCATTTCAAGCACTCCTTGATTCCCAACAGATTCTTATTTATATTGAGTCAGCTGCTCAGCTGACCACCATATCATTTTGGCATTGGTTACATAGTTTACTGGGTCAGCTGACCCTTACAGCTTGTTACCATTGGTCACACTATAACAGATCTAATGTTATCGTTGGTTACATTCTGATATGTAACAGGTTGAGAGCATGATTAATAAAGCATGCAGCGCCTTGGACTTTATTAATAGGGATAGAGAAAACAAAAGCAAGGAAATTACAGTCATCTTTTATAAAACACTGGTTCATGCTCAACTGGGAACCACAGTTTAGGAAAGTTATGAAGGCACTAGAGCGCAGGAAAAAGTCACAGGAATGATTCCAGGGATCTGTTTTCTTTGGGGAAGAGAAAGTTGAGAGAAGATTTGATAGCGGTGTTCAAAATCATAAGGGATCTGGACAGAGTAGAAAGGGAGAAACTGCTTCCATTGATGGAAAGATTGACAACCAATGGGCACAGATTTAAAATAATTGGCAAAACAAGCAATGGTGATTTTTTTTATGCAGCGAGTGGTTAAAATATGGATGGCACTGCCTGAGTTTGGTGGGAACTGGTTCACTTAAAACATTCACAAGGGAATTGGATTACTATCAGAAAAGGAAGAATGTACACGGCAATGTGAAAGGGCATTAGAGGGCACGCAATTCTCCTTCAGAAGACAAGCATAGACATGATGGGATGAATGGTCTCATCCTATTCTATAATCATTCTCCTATTCTATGATTTGGAGGAAAATATAACTGGTCTAATTAATAAGTTCACAGACAACACAAAAATTGGTGGAGTTGCGGATAGTGAAAAGGATTGTCAGAGGATACAACAAGGTATCGAACAGTTGGAGGCTTGGGCAGAGAAAAGGCAGATGGAGTTTAATCCAGACAAATGTGGGGTAATGCTTTTTGGAAGGTCCAATGCACATAGGAATTATACAGTAAATGATAGAACCCTTCGGAGTATTGATAGGCAGAGAGATCTGGGCGTAGATGTCTACTGATCACTGAAAATGGCAACACAGATGGATAAGGTAGACAAGAACACATACGTCATGTTTGCTTTCGTCTGTAGGGCACTGAATATGCTGTTACTAGGTGGCATAACTATAAGGTTCATGGTGGGTGATATAGGAGGGATGTCCGAGGTAGATTCTTCACTCAGAGAGTGGTTGGGGTGTTGAATCAAGTGCCTGTTGTGATAGTGGAGTCGGACACTTTAGGAACTTCAGTTATTCAGTTATTGGATAGGCACATGGAGCACACCAGAATTATAGGAAGTGGGATATCTTGATCTTGGGATTGGGTGTAGCTCGGCACACATTGAGGGCCAACGGGCCTGTACAGTGCCTGTACAAAGGGCCTGTAGAGCTGCAGCATGACCTGACAATTTTTACATAGAATATGTAAAAATTGTCAGGTCATGCTGCAGCTCTACAGAACATTAGTTGGGCCTCATTTGGAATATTGTATACAATGTTGGTTGCTCTCACTACCAGAATGATGAGGATGCTTGGAGAGGGAACAGAAGGAGATTATCAGGATGTTGCCCTGGTCGGGGGTATAGTAGCTATGAGGAGAGGTGGATAAACTCGGTTTGTTCTCACTGCAACGCCGGAGGTTGAGGGGTGACCCGATAAAGATTTACAGGATTATGAATGGCACAGACAGAGTGAATAGTTGAATGCTCTTTCCTGTCAAGTACTAGGGGACATTGGTTTAAGGTGCGTGCGGAAAAGTTTAGAGGAAATGTACAAGGCAAATTTTTTACATAGAGAGTGATGAATGTCTGGAAACTGCTGCCTGGGGAGGTGGTGGGAGCAGGTACAATAGCGGCATTTAAAGGGCGTGTAGATGAATATATGGATAGGATGGAAATATAAGGATATGGATTCTGTAAATGCATACAGCTTAAGTTTAGACAGGCATCATGATTGGGGCAGACTTGGAGGACTGAAGGGCCTGTTCCTCTGCTGTGCTGTTCTTTGTTCTTTGTTTTTTGATTCGAAGATTAACAACAAGTTATCAATCTCAGTGTTAAGATGAATATTTGATCCAGTCTAAATTGTAATTTCTGGAGCAGAGTTCTGAACTTTGACTGCCATCTATGTGTAGGAGTGCTTTCTAATTTCACTCCTAAAATGGCTTGTTCTAAATTTTAGACCTTGGCCGCTGGCCCTGAACTTCCCAGCCAGCACAAATAGTTTCTCTGTATCTATCCGATCTGTTCCCCTTAATATTTCGAAAAGATTGTTTTGCACACTTAAAGTGAATGAAATTGTTGCTATTTATACTGCTTAACTGACAATTTTCAGCTGCTTAAGAAGTGTGAAAGGATCATTATTGCTGGTGCATGGAGTCTGGATGGTTTCCTTTCAATCAAGTTGTCAAGTCTTCTCAAAGTCATTCGCAGGGAAATCATGTGCAACCTCCATTTTATTTTCAGTTTGTTGGATTCTGTTCACCCCGGGCAGCTAACTCTTCATTCACAAACAATCAAACATCATTTGTGATGGTCAGTATTTCCCCCAAATTCTAGAAAATTCCAATTGCACTACGGATATAATTTTTTTTCCCCTGCACCACCTCAGTTACTGGTATTAGTCTATTTCAAAGTATAAGTAGAAATCAAAAGTGCTAAATCAAATACATTAATTCGGCATTTCCACAGCTTCATTGTCAGATTTCATGTGTATTTTGCATAAATGATGCCTTGGATTTAGCTGCAAGCTGTTTGAAAAGCTCCAACATTCCTCAAACTCTCCCTGAGTTATTTATTTCTTTAGTTCGTTAGGGGATGTGGGTGCCTCTAACATTTGTTGCCCATCCCTAATTGCCCTTCAACTGACTGGCTTGAAAGGCCATTTCAGAGGGCAATTAAGTTCCAAACACATTCATAGAATCATAGAAATATAGAATCCCGTCAGTGCAGAAGGAGGCCATTTGGCCCATCGAGCCTGCACTGACAACAATTCCACCCAGGACCCTACTCCTATAAACCTACAAATTTACCCCATTAATCACGCTGACACTAAGGGCAATTCAGTATGGCCAGTCCACTTAACCTGCACACCTTTGGATTGTGGGAGGAAACCGGAATGCCCAGAGAAAACCCACGTAGACACTGGGAGAACCTGCAAACTCCACACAGACAGTCGTCCAAGGTCAGAATCGAACCAGGATCCCTGGAATGCGAGAGAGCAGTGCTATCCACTGCGCCACCGTGCTGCCCAATCGATATGGAGGAACCTTACTAGGCCAGAGGCCTAATACCCTTCCCAAAAAGGGTATTAGCGAACCAAATGGATTTTTACAACAGTCATCGTCACATTTATTGAGGCCAGCCTCATATTCCAGATTTGTTAATTCAATTCAACTTCCACCAACTGCTGTGGTGGGATTTGAACCTATGTCCCCAGAACATTAGTTTGACCCTCTGGATTATTAGTCCAGTGGCATTACCACAAAACAACTAACTCCCAGATGGAATGCCTACTTGTTACACAACATTCCCCAAGTTGATATTTACTCTCTTTTGAATTCTACTTTCTTGATTTTCTCCTGCTTTTGATACAGATTTATGCTGAAGACTTTTGGTGCCTAAGAGTACTGAAGCCATTGGGTTCCTTCAACTGGTACCCAGTTAACCAGACTTAAACTAGCTAATGTAACTGAGGTTAGGAACCCTCATAGCCTCAGGTGCCAACTGGTCAACACGTTTACTCACCAAGTTGCCTGACTATTTTCTTTGTATGTGTATTCCTTTGGAAACTGTAAGCTTTCCCTCTGCCTCCTATAGTCTTCAGGCCACACCAGTTTGTATTGGCTTAATGTTATCGATAAAATGGGATGTTCCAAAGTGATTTAAGCAAACATGGTAGACAACCATCAGAAGTCGGGACAACAGCTAGGAAAAAAGTAACCAGAAACGCCAAAAGAAGACATCAGTTCTGAGGAGAATTTCGAAGATGAGGGAAGAAACAGAAAGGGCAGAAAGATTTTGGAAGAGCATTCCAGAGGGCAGAGGCTGTCAGCTGTGCCTTGAAAGCACTTCAGAGAGACATTAATGGATAATGATCAAGAGAGGTGATGGGCTGAGAGAAGTTCCAGTGTTAGGGGCGATTAAAGAGCACGGACAGAGACGCGAGACTTCAATAAAGAGCACAGGGCGAGTAAGTAATTGGAAAGTTGAAGACACATTTTGCCACAAATGGCATTCCACAGAGGCTAATGGCAGACACTGCCCAGCAATTTGTCTCTTGGAGTCCAAGGCCTTTTCACACTCATGAGAATTTGAACATGTTACTGTATATCCATAATTGAATGATTTCAGCAAAGCCTCTCTTTGGAAAATGCCACCGTAACAACACACTTGTAAAATACACTATTGAGTCCGTGCAACCAGTCAAGAGAAGGTTTGCCCTCACCAGCACAGAGAATGTTCTCCAAATGTACAAGAACCATGATCCCTGTCCCAAGGCCCTGTTGCAACCTGAACTGGAAACTAGCGTGAGGGGTGCCCTCATGAAACGAGAGAGAATTATAATCCTAGCCCCAAATACAGACTATACCAGCTTAGGGCACTCCCTCAACAATCACCCTCACCTGAGTTCAAGGCAGTCGCTTCACATAACCACTTCTTCTGGGTCTGAGAAAGTGAACCAGGTCTCCACCAAGGAAATTAGCTATTTAGAGATTTCACCTTTTCCCAGATAGCTTGTTAAATCATTTGTTGACCAAGTTATAATTATCCAGAGTCTGTAGGTCTCCCCTTATAAATTGTATCAACCAACTTTCAAATAATACACAGAAGGTGTGTTCTGATATTGCATGCAGAAGAATATGAGAGATGTTACACTTTACAACTTTTTTACAAGGGTATTACAGAACTGGATAAGTACATCGTAACAATAATGACTAAAAAAAACTCATGTTTCTAATCCATCCAATAAAACTTTAAAAATACAACTCTGCAGCAAACATCCATTTAGGATTTGATTTGATTCAATTTATTATTGACACATGTATTAGTATACGGTATTGTTTCTTGCGCACTATACAAAGCATACCGTTCATAGATAAGGAAACGAGGAGTGCAGACTGCAGTGTTACAGCCATAGCTAGGGTGTAGAGAAAGATCAACTTAATGTGAAGTAGGTCCATTCAAAGGTCTGTTGGCAACAGGGAAGAAGCAGTTCTTGAGTCGATTGGTACGTGACCTCAGACTTTTACATATTTACCCAGATGGAAGAAGGTGAAAGAGACAATGTCCGGGGTGTGGAGGGTCCATAATTATACTGGCTGCTTTGCCGAGGCAGCGGGAAGTGTGGGCAGGGTCAATAGATACTCATCAGTAGCCAAAGTAATGTTACACCTGAATCCTCGAGTGATTCATTTGTTGAATAGTTGGATACAAAGGTTGCCTGCTTTACGATATCCAATCCCTCCACAACTGGAGAAGTATTGAGGGGGTGCTACTTGTATTCTTCCTCAATATTTCTGATTTTCTAAGGGGAAGTTTGAACATCTTTCTAAACCAGGTTACACCATTCTTTAGCAGCAATGGGTGTTGTATCTTTGATTAGCCCCTCCTCTTAGAAGTGTCCTTATTATACTAATAATTATTAGTTAATTAAAGACACGGTCATCACGTTCTTAAGTTATGTTCTCCATAACTTTCCTGTTTACCTCCAATTGATTCTATTTTATCAAAATGATTTTTAACATCAAATAGAGGAATAGGTTTTTTAAAGTCTGTTTTTTTTTTCTAATTTGCTGAGCTATTCAGGAATGTTTCCTGAATAGATAAGAGAGATAAGAGTGATCTTTCATTAAAGCTTTTAAAGCGCCTTTCAAAATTAATTTAGAAGTTTTTCTTATTTTTCCTTAGTGTGAAGAGAACTTGAAAGGCCCTGGTGTTACTTTGCGCGTGGTACAGAAAACAACATCTGTTTAACATCTGTTGAAACCAAAGCTGTCAGCTAGTGCTGCCGTGTATATGCTTTAAGGCTTCTGGGTAAAAATGGCTAGACATGAATATGTGTCCACTTTCTCAATTCCAATGTATAATATCCTAAATTCCAATTAACTCGACTAATTTATTCATGTATTTTCTTCACAAAACAATGACAAAAAAGGAAAAGATACCACGGGAAAGGTTTTACCAGTTCACCATGCCTGTCGATCGATGTGACAAACTCGTTAAGATCAGGTGAGAGGCGGAAATTCAGGCTTGCGCCCACTTTCTCACCTCTCATGATTCTAATGACACCGTTCTGCCAGTGAAGAGCATGAGGCTGATTTAAGTATTCATAAGGTAATTCCAATGTGATTAGTGAGTCCTGGACACAATCATCCAGCCTCACTTGAACTTACCTGTTCAGTCATGGAGGTATTCATCGGCATGGATTATGGGATGCCCGGAAGGACAATTGCTGGTGGAGCGTTAATGTCTGGGGGTGTGGAGGGAGTGACAGATCACCCAGTGCGCTGTGTACACTTGTGCACAGTGCACTTGGAGATCGTGCGCTTGTGCAATTGCACCCCTAGAGATCAGCAGCCGGCTTCCCAGCATGAATAAGCTCTGCCCATTCCCCCTGCTAGTGAAAATCACACCTCGTTTTCTCTAAGTGCCGTACGATTGCATCTAGGAGCACAATTTTCTCCCATTCTCATGCTTGATCAGTAAGGTTGCCCCCTATGACTTTAATGCTGGCAGACTCTACACTCTGAAACTGGGTGAGACACCAGAATGCAAACCATACACAGCTGTGATAAACTGGCAGAGGTCCACAGCCATACTGCCAACCAAACAGTTATGTGGTCACCTCAGACAGTATGTACAGTATGCCAGAAGCTGTCATCATCTGTTACAAGTACCCGAACCAACAACTGCCTCAGGGGTTAACACACTGAGCCCACAATCTACATCTCCTGCATTGGATGAGATGGAGCCCTTTCCTGCTACTGATGTAGCAAGTCTTGCAACCTCTGTGCCTATCCCAGGCACGCCTGATGCCATCTTCCATGTAGATCATAACCTGGGTGTAACCCAGGCACTTCCAACTGTTGTCATTACACACTTGGGGTGGCACAGCAGCCCAAAGCCCAAGCTCAAGGACTGTGTATTGTCTTAGATGTATACACAGGACATTTTTTAATAGATGGGGGAGAAGGGAAGGGAAACCATTGGGTTTTACACAAGGCTTTGTGGCCCAGTGTTCTGCTGTCTGTAAGTGAAGTATTCAATGTTCTGTTACTGTGTTCAACCTTGTTCTCTGCACACAAGTCTGGCATGTCTCAAATAAAATGAGGAAGATACAGAATGTGCATTCGTCCTTGTATATATTAGAGGCAGCTCAGTGAAGGAATGAAGAAATTATCTTTTGAAGACAAGTTGAGCAATTTAGGCCTAATACTTGCTGGAATTTAGAAGAACGTGAGGAAGTCAAATTGAGGTATATAAATTACTGAAAGGGATTCACAGGGTAGACATTGAGAGGATGTTTCCCCTTGTTGGACAATCCAGAATGAGATGCCACGTTCTCGGCTAAGGGGTGACAGATTTAAAACAGAAATGAGGAGAAATTACTCCCCCTGTAAGGGTGGTGAATCTGTGGAATTTTTTACCCCACAGTGTAATGAACACCAGAACGTTAAACAAATTTAAGGAGATAGATAGATTTTTAGTTAGTAACTGGATGAAGGGCTATGGGGAACGGGTAGGAAGTTGGATTTGAGGCTGAGATAAGATTAGTCAATATCATATTGAATGGTGGAGCAGGCTAGAGGGGCTGAATGGCCTACTCCAGCTCTTAGTTCTCGTGTACTTATATAGTGCCATGACCTGTACTCAGAAAGTGTCATGTTGGAAGCACATAAGTTCTGAGGAGTGTGGAAATATATGTGGCAAAGGCCATTCCTTTATCTTTTATCAAAAGATAAAAGAAATTATCTTTTGAAGACAAGTTGAGCAGTTTAGGCCTGATACTTGCTGGCATTTAGAAGAATGCGAGGAAATCAAATTGAGGTATATAAGTTACTGAAAGGGATTCACCGGGCGGATGTTGTGAGGATGTTGCCCCTTGCTGGAGAATCCGGAAACATGTGTGGCTTGTAAGGACAGCTGGAAAACTTATAGTAAACCATTTATGTTGTAATTCTTTCCCATCATTCCTACACAACTCAGAAACTTTATATTGTCTTTTTACTTTTTCTTTAACATAACACTCCTGTCAAACTTATTTGATCCCCAACTGAGTATACAAGTGTTATTGTGCTTTCTCCAGGGTCATGAGGCTTTTGATCATTTTCCAGACTGGCACATTGTGTAAAATGAACACTGGAACTTATGACATCTTCCCAATAACTAACATCATGGCTGTCAGAAGAGTGAGAGACAACTCGATTGAAGCAACTTAGATCCTGAGGGGTCCTGACAGGGTGGATGTGGAGGGGATATTCCCTCTAGTGTGGGAGAGTCTAGAACCAGGAGGTCACACTTTAAAAATAAAGGGTCACCTGTTTAAGATGGAGATGAGGTGAAATTATTTCACCCAGCGGCTTTTCAAATTTTGGAACTCTCTTCCTGAGAAGTGATGGGAGCAGAGGGGGGCGGTACTCCTAAAAAACATTCTAAGTGTCAAACTCATGTCAAAACTGGAGTAAATCCCTCTGATTTTTTTCAGCAGGGGTTTCAGAATGAATCTCCCACCCTCTGTGCACTGCAGAGTGCCCTGACATAAATCATGCTAAAATTAAGGGAACGGGGCCTATTCCCACTGGAGAGGCTGGCAATATAGTACTGAACGGGGCATCACCAGCCATTTGACTCCCTCCCATGGCCCAATCGCTGGCCTCCCAAACATGTCTACCTCTAATTCCTCCCCCCCAACCCACACCTGCAGCCCCGGTCTCCTGATCACCACCCCCAGCCCCCCGCTCCCCCAAATGCCAGCCCCGAACCTCCCCTCTGCAGTCTCAACTTCCAGCCGCCCAGTAGCCCTGCCCCCCCCCCTTCCCTGGCATTGCCTGGTGCTTGTGTGGTACAGATGTTACTTGCCACTCTTCAGTCCAAGCTATTTGGACATGGACTGCTTCAGTATCTGAGGAATCACAAGTGATACTGAACATAGTACAAGCATCAGCGAATATCCCTACTCCTGAATTCATGATGGAAAGATCATTGATGAAACAGCTGAAGATGGTTGTCCCAAGGACATTATCCTTTAGGAACTCCTGGAGTCATGTCCTGGAGTTGAGATGATTGATCTCCAACAATTACAACCATCTTCCTCTGTATCAGGCATGACTCCAACGAGTGGACAGTTTCCCCTGATTCGCATTGACTCCAGTTTTGCAAGATCTCCTTGAAACCACACGAAGAAGAGGATTGCAAACCAGTTAATAAGATTTATAGACAGAATGCAATCTTTCAAAAGATAGGAATCCATTAGGACTTAAGACAAGCTCACACAAACAGTTCATTCATATGTGAATGCAGTTAGTGAATCAAAACAATACTTATGATTTCAAAACATGTATGCTGATATTTTATGATATTTTGAACGTATTGTTCACTTTAGTCAAGTAAAGTTACTGAAAGGTATGGTGATAAATGTCAATAGCTTAAACCTGAGGTCTGGGACCCTGTTAGTCACAATAATCTTATTGGGAGGATTCCTATGAGGGAACATATTTTGCTACATTAATGAATAGAATCATTCACTGTCCAGACACAAGGATAGATATGCTCCTGGACACAGGAGCACATGTCTATTCAACTTGGCAGTGAGCCAGTAGGAACATCTACTTTGACCTTATAGTAGGGTCTGCCATTATAGGGAAATAGCTAGGGCCAAAAAGAACTTCTTGGAGGAATAAGGTATCACTATGGTATTAAGTATCATGCGGTCAGCTGAGATACTTGACAGAGATTTGTACTGATGTATGATTGCTAAATGAAATTGATTTTAAGCTAATGATTTATTGACATGAAGTATTGATTAGAAAAAATTATAATTGATCTGCATTTGACTATCTTTTGGAGTGGTTTTGTTGTTCTATTCCCAGAGCTACTTAACCCACGGGGAGTCCCTGGTTGGCTGTGTGCATGTCTGTTTGTTCTATGTTGTATTTGTTAAATAAGTTTGTTACATCTTTGCACAGAGATATTTGCCTTGCAATTTTGGATTGTCTAAGTTAAGGCTCAATTGGTCACCTTCAAATTTCCCCATGACACCACACACCACCTAACATAGCCATAGACAGAGAATCCCCATACTGCAGAAGGAGGCCATTAGGCCCATCAAGTCACCACTGACGACAATCCCACTCAGGCCCTATCCCCATGACCATATGCATTTACCCTAGCTAGTCCCCCTGACACTAAGGTGCAATTTAGCATGGCCATTCCACCTAACCTGCACAGGCTTTGGGCTGTGGGAGGAAACTGGAGCACATGGAGGAAACCCACACAGACACGGGGGGGGGGGGGGGGGGGGAGCGTGCAAGCTTCACACAGACAATGACCCAAGCCGGGAATTGAACCCATGCCAGTGGTGCTGTCAAACAGCAGTGCTAACAACTGTGCCACCGTGCCTGTAATCTACATATTGGGCCCAAAGTCTGTACAGATACACTAAGGGAGAGCCAGAGCACTCAAAGGAAACCCACACAGACATGGGGAGAATATGCAGGCTCTGCACAGTAGCAGACGCTATTGTGACTCAAGCCGGGAATTGAACCCAGGTCCCTGGCGTTGTGAGGCAGTAGTGCTAACCACTGTGTCACTGGGCCACTACCATTTCCTTCCCTGATGGACATTAGTGAAACAGATGAAATTTTTGTAACAACAATTCTTTCACGGTCATTATGGGACTTTTAATTCCAGACAATTTATTGAATTCAAATTGCCCCTACCATGGTGGGTTTGGAACCCAGGTCTCCAAGCATGATGCTGGATTTCTAGTCCAAGGACAAAACCATCATCTTCCTCCTCATTCTTCTTTGATTTTTATGATTAAGTTGCCATGCCAATTCTTTTGAATACACATAGCCCCTGGGAAACCTCTGTAATCCAGTCACACACACCCGCTGCAACTTTCAAAAACAAATTACTCTCTTTGAACTTCTGCAAGGGAACCTGAGGACAAAGCCTTGCCATGAACGAACTCTCAGGTAAAATTTCACCAGCCAGTCAATTGGTGTCGCGTGTAGCTGTCTAGCGTTGGAGTAACAGAGCAAAACAGTAGCAAAGGCACTTCAAGGTTATTAGACAAACAAGACTTATAATTATATGTTATGTATGTCCTTCCATACTAAGGATGTCTTAGAATCATGAGATAGGCTTAGTAACTCAAATATTGGGAGCTCTTTACTGGAGATATGCACTGTTCTACAGTCAGATATCAGGCTGTCCAACTGGATCCAACACTGGGCAGAGTTACTTGTTCAGGGCATGGCTCCTGCTCTGCCCAAGACCGCAAGAAACTACAAAGCTATGTGAATGTAGCCCAATCCATCACACAAATCAGCCTCCCATCCATTGACTCTGTCTATGCTTTCCTCTGCCTCAGAAAAGCAACCAGCATAATTAAGGACCCCATGCACCCTGGACATTCTCCCTTCCACCTTATTCCATCAGGAAAAAGATACAAAAGTCTGAGGACATGTACCAACCGACTCAAGAACAGCTTCTTTCCTGCTGCTGTCAGACTTTTAAATGGACGTACCTCGCACTAAGTTGATCTTTCTCTACACCCTGGCTATGACTGTAACACTACATTCTGCACTCTCTCCTTTCCTTCTTTATGAACAGTACACTTTGTCTGTATAGCGCGCAAGAAACAATGGGAACGATTCTCCTAAAAGTGCTGAATTGGAGGGAAAACTGTTCTAAGTCCCGACTGTTTTGTCAGTTCAGCTTCTCACCTAAACCTCCGCACTCTGCAGATGTCCCTGTTGTGAATATCATTAAAAGCCCGAGGGGATGGGGCCTGTTCTTGCCAGAGTTTGACAGTTCTGGAACTCTGCACATGCGCAGTGACCCTGATCTGTCAGTTCAGTCACACACTCGATCACTGGCCCAGGACCCCAGCATAGAAGAACATAGAAAAATTACAGCACAAACAGGCCCTTCAGCCCACAAGTTGTGCCGATCATATCCCTACCTACTAGGCTTACCTATAACCCTCAATCCTATTAAGTCCCATGTACTCATCCAGAAGTCTCTTAAAAGACCCTATTGAATTTGCCTCCACCACCACCGACAGCAGCTGAGTCCACTCACCCACCACCCTGTGGGTGAAAAACGTACCCCTGACATCTCTTCTGTACCTGCTCCCCAGCACCTTAAACCGGTATCTTCTCATAGCAACCATTTCAGCCCTGGGAAATAGCCTCTGAGAATCCACCCTATCTATACCTCTCAGCATTTTATAAACCTCTATCAGGTCACCTCTCATTCTTCGTCTCTCCATGGAGAAAAGACTGAGCTCCCTCAACCTACCAGCAGTGCTGTCCCTCCAGCTCCCCCATGGCCCAATTGCTTTCCCCACAACAATTCTCGTGCTAGCTCTAACACCCTCCTCAGCCCACTAACCTGACCTGCCTCCAGGCCAGAACCCCCATCCCGGAGGCAGGCCCCCCACCCCCCCACCCCCCCCCCCTTCCCGACAGACCACCCCCACAGCCTGCCCCAATCGCTGCCCTCCCTCCATCCCAGACCAATCCCTATCTGCAGAGTGGCAGCGGGAACCCCACCAATCACCCACAGACCCCACCCACAATAGGCCCTCCACTCGTGGCACTGTCTGATGTCTGGTGGGCAGTGCCAAGGTGCCCCTTGGACATGGGCACTCTGCTCCTTGGGCAGTGCCAGGGGCACAGGCTGGCACTACCAGGGTGCCCGTGCCCAAGAGGCACCACGGCCCCACCGCCCGACCCCCTGGGAGGCCCCGATTGTCCCCCTTTCATTCCGGTGGCGCCTCCCATTAGTTCCCCAAACTATGGGGTGCTGGTCTGAACCCACCAGAATGAAGGATTCCTGAAGGGTCGGGAGATTCAATCCGGACCTGAAAGTTCCCGATAATGACCTGCTAAGCGTATTGAAAATACATTTAAATGGCTTACCCGCCTTCCTGGTGGTTTCCAGTCTGGTCTGACCGGTGACTGTTTGCCAGCTCTGGGAGATGCACATCACTGGCCTTGTACCGGAACAGACCCTTCGGCCCTCCAAGCCTGCGCCGACCATGCTGCCCGGCTGAACTAAAGCCCCCTACCCTTCCGGGGACCGTGACACTCCATTCCCATCCTATTCGTGTATTTTTCCCAGACGCCCCTTAAAATCCAGTCGTAGTCAACCTTTCGAAGAGAAGACCAAAGAGATTAAACTTTCAACCCAGCTTCACAAAGAATTTATATTCACTTAGAACAACGCTCATATCATCTTATTTAGTAAATCAAAGCTGCATGATGATTTTATTTTCTGCCTTCACTGAGCAGTTCTATGTTGAACTGTCAGATGACAGCAGGTTGAAGAAGGTATTTTGGTTTTCACCTCTGACTTGTCTCATCTTGATTGAAAAGATGAGATTTTTCTATTCTGTGTAAGCGCTCCTCAAAGTGATTCCAATCTAGAAACCCCATCTGTTCTGCTACCTGTCTTCACGGATTGTGCACATGTGCAGACAGCGCTAATGGTCTGTTTAAGGAAACACACCCCCACATAGGGTTTGATACATACCCCTTCCACACTTCATTCATTTCCTGCACTCCCTACCTCTCAGTCTTGGAGTCAGCAGTTTGCTTGTTGAACTCCCACTCTTGGACACAAGAGACCGAGAATATCCAGCCCCCTCACGCTGGGGCCCGTTGACTTCCACTGACTTTCGGCAGGACTGGATGAGCCTGGCAGTGGGCGGGGCTGGAAAATCATGTCCGTGATGCAGGTTGATACTCTGGGGTAGCGCTGAAGGGGAGAAATGAAACCGAGTCTCTTCTCCTCTCTCTGATGGATATAAAAGATCCATTCAAGTCTTTGATAAACAGTTACCCCCCTCCCCTGGCATCAGCAGAACAGGTTATTAGTCATTTATCACTCTGTGCAAATTGACTGCCTTGTTGAGTATTTCAGCAATCTTTTGGAATATGGAGGCACTGTATAAGATTCTGTACATTGGAATCGATGTATCTATTGTATGGTAGGATTTGGGATGCAGACTGCCCCTTTAACAGTGCAGATCAGGTGACCCCTTTTGACTTGATTTATCATTGTCATATGTGTTGGTATACAGAAAGAAATATTGGCCGCGATTCTCCCATTGTGACCCACAATTTTTCTGGTGGGTCGCACTGGGACATGCGCATCTCTGGCTTCATACCCTGTTCCTGTGCTGTAACTTTTTTTGTTCTTTGTTCTTTGATCCCTGGGGAGTAGGGGGGTCATCTCATGAGGAACAGTTGGACAGGTTGGTCCTGCACGTGCTGGAATTTAGAAAATCGAGAGGTCATCTTATCAAAACGGATAACATCCCGAGGGGACTTGATTGGGAGAATGCTGAAAGGATGTTTTCCCTTGTGGGAAATACTAGAACACAGCATTTAAAAAGTCTCGCAACACCAGGTTAAAGTCCAACAGGTTTATCTGGTATCACGAGCTTTACTGCTCCTTTATCAGGTCTCACCCTGATGAAGGAGCAGCGCTCCGAAAGCTTGTGATTCCAAATAAACCTGCTGGACTTTAACCTGGTGTTGTGAGACTTCTTACTGTGCCCACCCCAGTCCAAAGCCAGCAACCCCACACCATGGACACCACTTAAAAGTAACGGAGCTTCCATTTAAGAAGGTGATGTGGGGATTTTTCTTTCCTCAGAGGGTCCTGGATCTGTGGAATTCTCTTCCCCAGAGAGTGCTGAAAACAGGAAGGTCATTTTAAATTTTTCAGGCTTATTTAGATAGATTGTTGATTGATGGGGTGGGGGGTGGGTCAAAGGGTACGGAGGGTAAGGAGGAAAGTGGAGGTGAGGCCACAATCAATCAGTTGTAATCTTGCTGAATGGTGGAACAGGCTCGATGGACTGAATGGCCTACTCCTACTCCTGCTCCTAACTGATACGATCAAATGTACACAACTATTAAATCCTTTGCCAAATAGATGAGGAATATTCAATCTGTCGTCACAGAACTGAATATCGCCTGGCTTCTAGTTGTATTTCATATGGAGTCAACTTATCAGAGCTTTAGGAAGGTTAAAGAGTGAGCAGAAGTTTGTGTTCTTTAACTTGTTTACATCGGCATCAGTAGCATGAGTGACACCCCATCTAAAGATTAACCCCTGCTACATCAGCACCCTGCGTGTGTGTCAGTGCTTGTGTGTGTGTGTGCTTGTGTGTGTGTCTGTGCTTGTGTGTGTGTGTGCTTGTGTGTGTGTCTGTGCTTGTGTGTGTGTGTGTGCTTGTGTGTGTCTGTGCTTGTGTGTGTGTGTCTGTGCTTGTGTGTGTGTGTGTCTGTGCTTGTGTGTGTGTGTCTGTGCTTGTGTGTGTGTGTGTCTGTGCTTGTGTGTGTGTGTCTGTGCTTGTGTGTGTGTGTGTCTGTGCTTGTGTGTGTGTGTGTCTGTGCTTGTGTGTGTCTGTGCTTGTGTGTGTGTGTGTCTGTGCTTGTGTGTGTCTGTGCTTGTGTGTGTGTGTGTGTGCTTGTGTGTGTCTGTGCTTGTATGTGTGTGTGTCTGTGCTTGTGTGTGTGTGTGCTTGTGTGTCTGTGCTTGTGTGTGTGTGTTATAAAAAGACTGCATCATACTCAGGCTGTGTGTGTCATATCTAAATATTGCTCTATATCCTGGCTGCGTTTATATTACCTAAATATTGTATTAAACCCTGGCAGTGCGTGTGTTATCTAAAGATCGCGCTGCAACAACTCACTAAAACGTCCTGAGCAAAACCTTACAAACTTTCCAAACAACCTAGCAGAAAATAGCAGTAAAAAGGGAGAAAAGAATATTGGTCCGAATTGGAACACCAGTAAAATGGGGAAATGAGAATATTGGTCCGAACTGCATTTTTTCCTTCTGGAATGTCAATGCTCCTGCCTGGAAGGACATGGACAGAAGATGTCTGGGAATAATTTACCTTCAAGTCACACACAATTCTGATGTGGGTATACGCTGGTTGCCATCACTTAGCAAATATCCTGTAATTCATACCTAAGAGTCCCACGGCATCACCATTCTGACACAGACTGCAGCAGTTCAAGGAGGCTGCTTGATGCCAGGACAATTATCGGGATAGACAATTATTCTGGCCTTGCCAGTGACACCCACGTCCCGGGAATGAAGCCTTGAAAAGTACATTTGGAAATGGATTCTTTGGTTGTAACGCCCTTTGGGACGTTCCGAGGATGTGTTAGATCAAGGTACAGAGATACTGTTGGAATTCAAGCAGAGTTAGTGCCTTTAGGAAGTATGTGGGAGGAATACAACTCTCAGAAGTGCTCACTTCCTCAGCCCAAGTGCATTAAATTAATCCATCTATCATTTTATCTCTCTCTGTCTGTACTTAACTGTCGAAATATCTTTCTGTCTATAAAATTGTCTTTGATCCAGTCTATACCTGTCACACCTCAGAGCGCCACACTTGAAACAGCTTGTCACACTTGCACCTGATTGACATAAACACCATTTTCATAAAAGCCTGAAAAATCGGGAATGAAGGTAAAAGACGCCAATCTGTAAACAAAGCTGCCAATTGAGAATGAAGCATAAACAACTATCCGCATGGGAAAGAGAAGGGGAAAATCACAATGCAATCACTCAAAACCTTCTGAAAATAGCTTTTGCGCCGTCTTAATTTTCCACGATGCTGACAACTCAGCTGCTGAAATAGCTTTGTTAAATTCGTAAATACACCACAGCGGTCAGCACTGCTGCCTCACTGCGCCAGGGACCCATGTTCGATTCCCGCATCGGGTCACCGCCTGTGTGGAGTCTGCATGTTCACCTCATGTCTGCGTGGGTTTCTTCCGGGTGCTCCAGTTTCCAGGTTAGGTTGCTTGGCCATGCTAAGTTGGCTCTCACATCAGGGGGCTCAGCAGGGTAAATGTGTGGGGTTCCAGGGATAAGATCTGGGTGGGATTGTGGTCAGTGCAGACTTGATGGGCCCTGTGGCCTTCTGTGTACTGTCAAATTTCTATGGTTCTGGCATAAAATATAACTCTCCAGAACTCTCCATTCACCTGACGAAGAGGGTAACCCCTCGAAAGCTTGCGAGTATATTATCAAATAAATAGGTTGGACTAAAACCTGGTGTTGTCAGACTTTTTACTGTACATAAAATATAACAACATCGTTTGGAGGAAAACGATAATGGTCATGCATGCAGTTCATAGAAAAAGCATAAGGAGAAGCCATTCGGCCAATCTGTCTATGCTGACCCTTTGAAGGAGCTATCCAATTAGTCCCCTTCCCTACTCTTCCCTCATCTTTTGAAGTACTTATCAAATTCTCCTCTTGAATGCCACTATTTGATTTGCTGCGATGTCAGACTGTGTTTCAAATCACAATAACTTGTCACATTTTTCACAACATTCAACTCATCTTCCCGCTGGAAGTTTTTGCATCCTCTGGGTTGCCTCACTTCTGACAATGGAAATAACGGGTGGAATTTTCCCGCTCCGTGCGCCACAGGAATTGTGATGACCGGACATGGACCAAGCAAAGGTTTGTTGACCTCGGGCAGGATTTTCCGACCTCGGGGCGAGTGCAGCTGGAATCGCCCGCCCAATGTCCCCTCACTTAGACTGCTCATGATCTCTGATCATATTGAACACCTCTATTAGGCCACCTCTGCACCACTGGTGCTCTCCACAGTCCCAGCTTCTCTGGTCTCGCCACATAACTGAAATCCCAATCCTTGACGTCGCTGTAGTCGAGAAAAATACTTCTGCTTGAAAGTCTCTCGGGGCAGAGTGTTGTGCTCCCGCAAGGTGGGTTCTGAGCACTGGGGGCAGTAGATTGGGAGGGGAGGTGGTGAGCATAAGATTGAATGGACGACTGTCTTCCCAGGAACTCGCCCACCCAAACCCAGATGAAACTTCATGCTTGAGTGGGCAGAACCTCAGGCAGGAAACCTCCCCCTTTCACCTGTTAAGGCTCTTAAATGGCAACTTAAGAATCATAAAGTCCCTACAGTGCAGAAGGAGGCCATTCAGTCCATCAAAGTCTGCCCCGACTACAATCCCACCCAGATCCTATTCCCATAGCCCCTCATTTTTACCCTGCTAGTCCTCTTGACACTAAGGGGCAATCTAGCCTGGCCAATCAAACTAACCCACACATCACGGAGGAAACTGGAGCACCCAGAGGAAACCCACGCAGAGAACATGCAAACTAAATTCACTTCCTATTCAGCCACAATTAGAGTAGGGTGAGAAAATGTTAATTAGACTTTTCCCCATCTCTGGTGGGAAGGAGGGGCAGGGGTCCCTGAGCCCCCCTCGAAGTTGGGGCCTCCTACTCTGCTGGGATGTTGGATCTCCAAGACCTTCTCCCCCTTGACCTATGTCTCACATCCCTGTTCTAACTCCACTATCTCCATTCTCCCTTCCCAAAGCATCCCCACCCTTCTATCTCCAGGACGTTATCCGTTCCTCCAGTGTGGGAGAACCCTCCACTGTTTACTCACTGAATGGTTCAGGGGTCATGGGCCTCAGTAGTAATGTGACAAGGGTGATGTCCCACAACCCCGTTGCAGTTCATCTGTTCTGTGGGCGGGGAGGCCACTGGGGGTCCCTCATCCTACCACACAGAGGGCTGACACGCTGCGTGGGAGTGGGTGGGGCGGCGGGGTCAGGGGTCAGGCTCAGCGTCCCTGTGAGTCTTCTCTTTCTAAGCACACGTTCTCACTGCTCTGTAGGACACTGCCTCTTTTCTGAAGTAGATTCCAGAGCAATGGGACTAACCGTTTCTTTCTCAAGGTGGAACGCATTTGCTGTGGGCTTATTTTAAAATCATTTGCTCACTCCTAGGATAAGAAATAAATATAAATCCTCAGGCAGTTCCTATCTCCGTTGTAGCGTAAGGTTGAGCAAGGCACAACAAATGACTACACTGCATGACACTCTCTGTGGACTGTACTGCAGGGCTCCACCAGACCAGTCTCCATCCCTGAACCTCATCTGAGCTGATTTGATTTGATTTATTATTGTCACATGTATTAACATACAGTGAAAAGTATTGTTCCTTGTACGCTATATAGGCAAAGCATACCATTCATAGAGAAGGAAACAAGTGAAGGATGTAGTGTTACAGTCACAGAGAAAGACCAACTTAGTGCAAAGTAAGCCCATTCAAAAGTCTGACGGCAGCAGAGAAGAAGCTGTTCTTGAGTCGGTTGGTACGTAACCTCAGACTTTTGTATCTTTTTCCCGACAGAAGAAGGTAGAAGAGAGATGAGGAAACCAAAATACAGTATTCCAGATGTAGCTTTACAAAGGTCCTGTATAATTTCAGCAAAACATCCTTTCTCTTATTCTTCAATATAAACTATACATTTATAAATTTCTCTTCCCAGCTGCTGGCTGAACATGGCATTTTAATATTCTAATCTCTCAAATTCCATTGAATACCAATATTTACTGTATACAAAGCTTTAAAAAATGTTTGCTTTTCCATTCTCTCAGTCAAAATGGATTGTATCACTTTTCCCCAAAGGATACTTTCCATCTGCCACCTTATTTCCTAGGTACTTTGCAAGTCTGTGTCACTTTGCATCCTCCTCATAACGTACCTGGCTATTTTTTAGTTTTTTTTAAAGTTTTTCTATTATTGTCACAAGTCAGCTTACATTAACACTGCAATGAAGTTACTGTGAAAATCCCCAAGTCGTCACACTCTGGCGCCTGTTCGGGTATACTGAGGAAGAATTTAGCATGGCCAATGCACCTAACCAAGCTGTCTTTAGGTCTGTGGGAGGAAATTAGAGCACCTGGAGGAAACCCATGTAGACATGAGGAGAATGTGCAGACTCTGCACAGACAGTGACCCAAGGAATCGACCCGGGTCCCTGATGCTGTGAGGCAGTAGTGCTAACCACTGTGCCACCATGCTGCCCTGTGCCAGCTTTGTATTCTTACTCTTGCAATACGGTCAGATTTGCAAATCTCAATGGGTGAGAGTAGATGGGACACAAGAGTAGTGAACCTCTGGAAAATTTCTGGTTATTTGGGTGTGGACTTTCTGCCTGCTGCCCCAGGGGGGAACAGAACCCATTCCTGGCTGGAATAGCAACTGTATCATATAGAAGGTAATTGTCTTTACAGATGACATTTGGTCCATTTGGTTTCAATAGCTTGAGCAGGTTGAAGGGAGATCTTTCAAAATATACATTTCCCTTATCGTCCCTGAATTCCATCAAGATGCCATGAGCTTGGTTCTTCTGAGCTATTCATTCTTATACATTGCACAGTCCCTTGATGTTTCATTTCCAAATTTTTTGGCAAAGTTTGGTGCTGTACATGTGATGCTGTAATGAAAGAAAGCTTCCCCCTTGAATAGTTCCCATCAGCTATCCCACTGCCCTGTCTAATAACTTTAGTGCTGCCAAATAAACCTGTTGGGCTTTAACCTGGTGTTCTGAAACTTCTTACTGTGCCTACCCCAGTCCAACACCAGCATCTCCACATCATAATAACTTTACATTCGCCATGGGCAGGAGTGTTCCCTTCCCCTCGGGAAGCACTTCAGCGGTCAAGGGCATTCAGCCTCCGATCTTCGGGTAAACGTTCTCCAAGGCGGCCTTCAAGACACACGACAGCACAGAATCGCTGAGCAGAAACTGATAGCTAAGTTTTACACGTATGAGGACGGCCTCAACTGGGACCTTGGGTTCATGTCACACTTCTTGTAACCCCCACCATACTACCTGGGGTTGCAAAATCTCATTAACTGTCCTAGCTTGAGACAATTCACACCTCTTCAACCTGTGATTATCCCTCACTCCACGCATGTGTTCACACCTGTAAAGACTTGATTACCTGTAAAGACTCGCATCCCAACCGTTCTTCACATTCCAATCTGTAATTATCTTGCAGTTGTACCTTTGTCTATATATGCCTAGATTGTGAACCTACCTCTCCATTCACTTGATGAAGGAGCAGTGCTCCAAAAGCTCGTGATTCCAAATAAACCTGTTGGACTTTAACGTGGTGTGAGACTTCTTACTGTAATAACTTTACAACAACGTTTAAGCGATGCGTGAACAAAGTAAATCTTGAACAAATGTTCATATTTCCTCTTAATTATACTTCAGGAGCGAAGAAAATGCCAAATTATCTGCTCATTGATCAGTTCATTGTTTGTTACCCATGTTTCCCCTTTGAGTTAACCTTTGGAGGGTGGCAATGAGTACTGAGGACTCCATTAATGCCATTGCGTAAAATGGATGATCAATTTGTGCATGCGTTGGCTCTGAGCTGATTAGCGCTGAAGGCCAACCAACTGGAAGTAACATTACAAAGCTGATATAAGTCATTTTTTACAGAAGTTCATCAAAACATCTTCAGACAGCATCTTCCAAGCCCACAACCACTTCTGTCTGGAAGCACAAGGGCAGCAGGTACATGGGAACACCACCACCTGCAAGTTCCCCTCCAAGCCGCTCACCATCCTGACTTGGAAATATTTCACTGTTCCTTCACAGTTGATGGGTCAAAGTTCTGGAATTCCCTCCCTGATGGCATTGTGGGTCAACCCACAGCACATGGACAGCTGCGATTCAAGAAGGCAGCTCACCACCACCTTCACAAGGGCAACGAGGGATGGGCAATAAATGCTGGCCAGCCAGTGAGGCCCATGTCCCACAAATGCATAAAAAAACATATATTTTTTCCCCTTTAGACTTAGCAGAGTGAAAAGTTGAGGGGCTAAGAAAATTGCTTCTTGAGTGTAATAGCCATGGTTCTTACACTGTCAATCTTTGTGGACAGGACTGTTTTTAAGTAGAATAAACTAAGTTTTTTTTTAAAGTATTTTCCAGTGAGTTACAGTTTCTGAAGAGATGTTTTATTTCACTTTAAGCAGTACTCCTCAGGGTGCTGAGGTGCCTCTGAAAGACTGCAATAAGAAAGTTGCATAGAAGGGGACTGTGTATAACTTGTCTAAATGATAATGAAAGTATTTTCTCACTCACAAGCCTGCTTTTTTTCAGATCTTTTTCCCCGTGTGACCTATAACTGCGGTGCCATCATGGACAAGAATGAAATATTTAAGGGGCTTTATCTCTCCATCCATTTTCACTGCTTGCTGACTTTGCACCTCAGGAAAATGCAGAATGCATACACAATATCTCTGTTCACAGTTCCAGCTTTCACAAAGGACAAGTAAGTTCCAGGCTGGCAGCTAGGGACAAGCACTTCTAAATCGGAATCTGGAGATAATGGCCTGCTGAATGATCTACTGTCTCTTTCTTTCTTCATGTAGATTGGCGAGAATGAGTAAGGAGCAAGAGATTAAATGAGCTCTTTATAATCATGGCAGGAATCGAGAAAGTGTGGCAGCCATTTTTAATCATGGCCCCTTGGTTAAAATAGGAAAATAATTTGGAGGCAAAAGCTTCAAAGAATGAAATAAATAGATGATGTAAAATTTGGAGGAGGCTTTAAAGAAGCTGATGATAGATTCATGGAAACTGCAAAATTCAATGTTCTTAAAGGATTTTTGGAATAAAAATAGAAAGCAAAATGAAGAAATATCAGAAAAAGGAGGCAAATTCAGCCCTTGGCGCCCGCTCCGCCATTCAATCAGATCATGGCTGATCTCTTCCTGGTCTCAAATCTACTTCCCCACCTGTTCCCCACATCCCCTTATCCCTTTAGAAATGATTCTATCTCCCCCTTGAAACACATTCAGCAATTCAGGCTCTCGCGCGCTATGGGGCACCGAGTTCCACAAATTCACCGCAGTCTGAGGGAAATAATCCCTCCTCATCTCAGTTTTAAATCTACGGCCTCTCAACCTGTACCTGTGACAATAAGTTCTGAAATGTGAATTTACCCACATTTTGCTTATTTGAAAGTGTGAATGTAATATTAAAAAATGTAATTTAACCCATCCATGTTCACGGGGGTTAGTTATGACAGAAACTCCCTAATTGCTGCCATTCAATCTCTCAGTTTGCTGATTCCCACGAGGCAGCTTCAGGTGAGGATAATACTTTTGTTGCATTTGATTTAAACCGTATAATATCTCAGAGGGGGCAGTGGTTCAGTGGTATTTTAACTGGACTCATAATCCAGAGGCCTAGAGTAGGATTTGGGGACCTAGGTTCAAATTGTGCCACACATGGTGAAATTTTTGAATTGAATGCAACAAAAAAAAGGAAATAAAAGTCTACTGATGAATATGAAATCATGGCCAATTGTCGGAAAATCCCATCTGGTTCACTAATGTCCTTTAGGGAAGGAAATCTACCGCCCTTACCTGGTCTGGCCTACATGTGACTCCAGATCCACAGCAATGTGGTTGACTCTCGGATGCCCCCTGAAGTGGAGGGCAATTAGAGATGGGGAATAAATGCTGACCCAGCCAACGACGCCCGCATCCCATAATAATGTATGAAAAAAACATAATCAGCTATTCAGATGATCTACTTGTTTTTAAATTGGTCCCAGAGTCTGATAGCAAGCCCAATAAATTGGTCTCCCTGATTATTATCCCTTGCAAATGTCACCTCTATAAGCAGGAAATGGTTAATTCAGCAGTTAGATGTCTTCTTCCTGCAGTTGCCTGAACTCTAGTAGAGTATGTTGTTATTGATTTCTTTGGTGCTGTAAGAATGCTAATATGCGGCATTTGCCCTTTAAGGTGGGAAGCATATTAGTTTACATGCAGCGAGCACATACAATGGCCGATTTAGTTGCCTTAGTAATCTTAATTAAAAGACGTGCTTCATATATTTCAAAGAAATTTCGCAGTTAGTTTTTTGGAAGGATGTTTCGGCATTTTCAGAATTTAGTGTGCAGTACTACTGACTTATAATTCCACTTAATGGAATAGCAAATATATGTAACAAGGGAAATGTGATGACCCACATATTGTGGGGACGTCTGTATTCTCTTCTGTACGATGTATCTTTAAGAATAAAATGAATTGTGGATTATTTTGAAAGAGCATTGATTAGTTTCCTAAGACATTCCCATGTAATCTAAGGTTACATAGAGTCATAGGGTCATAGAGGTTTACAGCATGTAAATAGGCCTTTTGCCCCAACTTGTCCACACCGCCCCTTTATTAACCACGAAGCTAATCCCAATTGTCCGTGTTTGGCCCAAATCCTTCTCCCCATCTTACCCATGTAACCGTCTAAATGCTTTTTAGAAGAGAAAATTGTACCCGCCTCAACTACTACCACTGGCAGTTCGTCCCAGACACTCACCACCCCTCTGTGTGAAAAGATTGCCCCCCTGAATCCTTTTGTATCTCTCAGCTCTCATCCGAAATGTATGCCCTCTAGTTTTAGACTCCCCCACCTTTGGGAAAAGATATTGAGTATCTAGCTGATTTAGGCCCCTCATTATTTTATAGACAACTAGGGCGGCATGGTAGTGGTTAGCACAGCTACTTCACAGCTCCAGGGACCTGGGTTCGATTCCCGGCTTGGGTCACTGTCTGTGTGGAGTTTGCACATTCTCCTCGTGTCTGTGTGGGTTTCCTCCAGGTACTCTGGTTTCCTCCCACAGTCCAAAGATGTGCGGGTTAGGTTGATTGGCCATGTTAAAATTGCCCCTTAGTGTCCTGAGATGCGTAGGTTAGAGGGATTAGTGGGTAAATATGCAGGGATATAGGGGTAGGGCCTGGGTGGGATTGTGGTCAGTGCAGACTTAATGGGCTGAATGGCCTCTTTCTGTGCTGTAGGATTTCTATGTTTTTCTATTAAGATCACCCCATAAGTCTCGTACGCTCCAGGGGAAAAAAAGTCTTGTCTATCCAGCCTCTCCTTATGATTCAAACCATCAAGTCCCAGTAGCATTCTAGTAAAGCTTTTCTGCACGCTCTAATTTCCTTTCTATAATAGGGTGAGCAAAACTGTACACAGTATTCCAAGCGTGGCCTTTCCAATGTCTTGTAATATAGGGCACCATTTTAGCATTGTGTCACACCCATTTTCAGGTGGTAAAGTTGAGTATGAGGCCATTAATGTGATCCGCACCCACGTCCGCGCAGATGGCAATTTTACTGACAGCTGGGAATGGCCACGATCCGATTCGCACCCGAAACGGGCACAACAGCGATTTAATTGCATTTTTATGCCTCTAAATTGAATTAATGAACTGCCCACCCAACTTTACCAGCATCCCCCCTTTACCACCGCATTCACCAATCCGGAATCGTGCCGAAATTAACCTGCTGAGTAAAAGTCTGAATCGGGCGCTCCTGCTGCTGAAGAGGTGAGTTCAGAGCTTCCAATGGCTCTCTGACTCAGATCGGTGGTGGGGGAGGGAGGCGGATCAGATCATTCTCTGGTTGAGGGGGGGAGGAGGAGGAGGTGGGTCAGATGGCTCTCTGGTGGGGAGGGTGGCGGGGAGTGAGTCCAAATTGTTGTCTGGTGGTGCGGGGTGATGCGGGGGGGGAGGAGGAGGAGGTTGGGGGGGGGGGGGAGGTGGTGTGGGGGGGGGGAACGGCCGATCATTGTCTGGTTGGGGAGGGGGTGGGGGAGGGCTGATCGTTGTCTGGTTGGTGGGGGTGGGTGGGTGGGTGGAGCTGGGCCAGATCATTCTCTGGTGAGCGGGTGGGGAGCAAGGAGGAGGCATGTCAGAAGTTCCTCTGGGATGGGGGGAGTGAGGCCAGATCATTCTCTGGGGAGAGGGTTGGTAGTAAAGCGGATCATTCTCGGGAGGCGAGGCGGGGGGGGTGGAGTGGGGTGGAGGGGGAGGGTGAGGCCAGGTCATTCTCCGCAGGGGCGAGGGGAGGAGTGAGACCAGATCATTCTGTGGGGAGATGAGGAGGGAAACGGGTAAGATATATCTCTGGTGGGCGGGGGGGGGGGAGATCCGATTGCTCATTGGTGGGGGTTGGGGTTGGGCAGATGGATCTCTGATGGGGGGGGAAGGGGGGGTTGAGGAGAATCAGGGGGTCCGCTGCCAATCAGCAGATGCTTGGTCAGCGGAAGAGAGCAATGGATCGCAATCGGCCTGGGTAGTGGGGGGGTTGGGTGGATAAGGGGGATGGTGTGGGGGCCATCACTCCTGCTTTTAGCTCCCGGGCCACTTTCGCTACTTTCTGTGTCCTGGGAGCGATCTGACACAGGTGCCCTTTTTCAAATTTTATCTAACTGTACATGCGAATTTCAGAACTCCATTCGGATCCCGTCTGCCCCTCCTCGCTAAGCCCTGCCCACAGCGTGATTCTGGCCAGCTTCTTTTTTTCAGGCTAAGTGCTAATGGGAGCGTCTGGGAACAGATTGCCAAGTCGGATCTGAGTTGTGCCCAGATTCGACACTTAGAATGAAAATGGTAAAATCAGGTCCATAATGTGTATTTGCATTTTAGGGTGTGTATGCTAGTGTGCTCTCAATCGCTACCTCAACATCGGATGTGATGTCGGAATCCCATCATTTGTATTCAGTCTACAAGTAGCAGTGGAAGTTGGATGTATTATACATAGGGCGGAATTTAACGAAAAATATTCTCAGTGCCAAACGAGCATGAAAACGAGAGAGAATCACGTCGATATTTGGACGAGCTCCCAGCCACAACCATATGGCACTTAATAAAAAAAGTGCCACAATGCATTCTCGTCAGCAGGGAGAGGGGAGGAGCCTCCCGCTGAGCTTGTAGGGTGCCACTGTGTCCTGGTCTTCCAGTGCACTGGGAGATCTCCAATGGTCACGTTGAATAAAAGAATGTAACAGCTGGAAAGGCAGAACACCAACGGCAGTAGGTTGTGGACTGAGCAATATTCATTATTGCTGTTGAAGTGATGCTGGGACTCACCAGACTGTTACGAGGAATCAGGGAAAGGAATCTCTGGGTATTCTGTGTCATTGCAGCTGTCAGAACCAAGTGAGATAGGATGCATAGACATGTGTCTTCTTGGTGGTGATGTGTCTGGGGATTTTGAATGGGACACAGCTGCAGGAGAATGTGACTAAGGCAAAATGATCTGATGGGAAGTTTGATTTGATTTGATTTGATTTATTATTGTCACATTTATTAACATACAGTGAAAAGTGTTGTTTCTTGCACGCTATACAGACAAAGCATACCGTTCATAGAGAAAGAAATGAGGGAGTGAAGACTGTAGTGTTACAGACATAGCTAGGGTGTAGAGAAATATCAACTTAATGCAAGGTAAGTCCATGCAAAGTCTGACAGCAGCAGGGAAAAAGCTGTTCTCGAGTCGGTTTGTATGTGGCTTCAGATTTTTGTATCTTTTTCCCGATGGAAGAAGGTGGAAAAAAGAATGTCTGAAGTGCATAGGGTCCTTAATTATGCTGGCTGCTTTGCCGAGGCAGCGGGAAGTGTAGACAGAGTCAATGGATGGGAGGCTGGTTTGCGAGGTGGATTGGGTTACATCCACGGCCTTTTGTAGTTCCTTGCAGTCTTGGGCAAAGCAGGAGATGTACCAAGCTGTGATTCAACCAGAAAGAATGCTTTCTCTGGTGCATCTGTAAAAGTTGGGGAGAGTCATAGCTGACATGCCAAATTTCCTTAGTCTTCTGAGAAAGTTGAGGCATTGATGGGCTTTCTTAACTATAGTGTTGGCACAGGGGGACCAGGACAGGTTGTTGGTGATGTGGATACCTAAAAACTTGAAGATCTCGGCCCTTTTTACTTTGTCCCCATTGATGTAGACAGGGGCATTTTCTCCTTTATGCTTCCTGCAGTCGATGACAATCTCCTTCGTTTTGTTGACATTGAGGGAGAGATTAATGTCACCGCACCAGTTCACCAGATTATCTCATTCCAGTACTCTGTCTCGTCATTGTTTGAAGTGAGAAATCCTACAAAATTGAGGCCAAGTTGGAGCGACTGTAAGATGAAAGAATGTCCCACATTTGTACAAGGGTGTGTAACTATGTGAGGCATAAACCCATTTCTTTGATGATTTGAAGCAAAATTAACATTTTTATTTGAAATATCTTTTACCTGTTAATTATTGTTTGAATTCTATTGACCTGAAGTTGCTTTGAAACAGCAAAAGCTTTAAAAATAAAATTTTGCCCAGCAATTTTCTTTCCATTGGTTTTGTGCGGATTCTTTTCTTGTTAAACGGTTATCAGTTTCCACCAGTGTAATAACTGAAACTATGAATAAGATTTGATTTGATTTGATTCATTATTGTCACATGTATTGTTATACATTGAAAAGTATTGTTTCTTGCACGCTACACAGACAAAGCGTACTGTACGCAGAGAAAGAAAGGAAAGGGTGCAGAATATAATGTTGCAGTCATGGCTAGGGTGTAGAAAAAGATCAATTTAATGTAAAGTAGGTCCAAACAAGTCTGATGGCAGCAGGGAAGAAGCTCTTCTTAAGTCAGTTGGTACATGACCTGTGGCTTTTATATCTTTATCCTGATGGAAAATAGTGGAAAGTGGAAGAGAGAGTGTCCCGGATACATGGGGTCCTTGATATTCTGGCTGCAAGGCAGCGGGAAGTGTAGACTGAGTCAATGGGTGGGAGCTGGTTCATGACCCTTTATAGAAGGTTCACTAGGCTGACATCGGAGATGAGGGGGTTAGCCTATGAAGAGAGACTGAATAGACTGGGTCTGTACTCATTGGAGTTTAGAAGGCTGAGGGGGGATCTTATAGAGACATATAAAATAATGAAAGGGATGGATAGGGTAGAGGTAGAGAGATTCTTCCCACTTAGAAAGGATAGCAGGACTAGAGGGCACAGCCTCAAGATAAGGGGGGGCAGTTTAGATCGGAGTTGAGGAGGAACTTGTTCACTCAAAGAGTGGTGAACCTCTGGAATTCTCTGCCCATTGAAGTGGTGGAAGCTACCTCACTGAATATATTTAAGTCATGGGTAGATAGGTTCCTGCTAGACAAGGGAATTAAGGGTTATGGGGAGAAAGTGGGAAAGTGGAACTGATCCACTTCAGATCAGCCATGATCTTATTGAATGGTGGAGCAGACTCGAAGGGCTAGATGGCCTACTCCTATTTCTTATGTTCTTATAGTTTTTTGAGATCTGGAACAGAGCAGGAGCCAAACCAAGCTGTGATACAGAAAGAATGCTTTCTACGGTGCATCTGTAAAAGGTGGTGAGAATAATAGCTGACATGCCAAATTTCCTTAGCCTCCTGAGAAAGTAGAGGCATTGCTGGGCTTTCTTAGGTATAGCATTGGCATGGACCAGGACAGCTTGTTGGTGAACCGGACATCTGGGAACTTGAAGCTCTCAACCATTTCCACTTCATCCCTGTTAATATAGAGAGGGGCGTGCCCTCACTATGACTATTTCTTTCATTTTACTGATATTGAGGGAGAGATTATTGTCATTGCACCAGTTCACCAGGTTCTCTATCTCATTCCTTTACTCTGTCTCATCATTAATTGAGATCATCAGCAAACTTGAAAATCAAATTGGAGGGGAATTTGGCCACACAGTCATAGATACATAAGGAGTATAGTAGGGGGCTGAGAACACAGCCTTGTGGGGCACTGGTGTTGAGTATAATCGTAGAGGAGGCGTTATTGCCTATCCTTACTGAGGTTCTCCATATATAGAATTATACAATGTTATGCAGAAGCAGCTGGATTAGTACATAGCGAGGAAATGTAAAAGATGTTTGAAAGATGCATGAGATTTAGATGAAACTGTATACAGAGCTCAGAATTTAGCCCGGCTGGCATGGGAATTGGAGCGGGCGAGGGAGGGACCATGAAAAGGCCCGTTGACCTCAGGTGGTAATTTACAGTTCAGGGATGAGCGGAGGCGTAAAATCTTGCCCTTAGGCCAGAATTTTACCAGCCCGCCCGCCCCGATTCCAAGGGTGGGCGAGGCTCGGAGAATGGAATTCTCCGCTGGCCTTGGGCGGGATCATACAAACTTCAGGCGGATATGCCGACAAAATTCCGCCCTTGGTCTCTGACCCAACCCACACAATGGGGCGAATCTACCACGGGAATTGGAGTAGGCGAAAGGCGGGCCATGGAAACCTCAACCGGGATTTTCCGGGTTTTGGGGTGAGCGCGGATGAAAAATTGCACCCAATGCCTGCATCAATTTTATCAATTTTAAGTGTATGTTTAAGCACTGACTGTTTAATAAATCTGCGACATTTGGCGTTCAATATTTATAAATCTTTTTAATTTGAAGGTAAGACACATATCCTCTTTAAATTCCATCACAATCCTCGACCTTTGCACTCTTTGCCAGCTGCCTGGGTGTATTTGAGTTGTAGTTTTGCTTTCATTCTAAATCTTAAACCGTAATCAAGCCAAATATTTGGAATATTAACTTAATCTGCATTATTCATCTTTGAATGGTTGCACTCCATTGACAATTGATGTCTTATAAGGAAGTGTCAGTGGGAATTTTACAGGCCGGAGCATAGGATTTCCCGGATGAACCTCCTGCTGCCAGCCCGCACCACCCCCCTGTCGCCCTAACCCGTCTGCTGTCGTGTTCACTTGTTCAGTTTGTTTGAGGTTTGATTATGTGTGTCAGATACCTCTTTCTGGTTGTGTGGGTGTGATTAATTAAGCCTGGATGTGCTGACAGAGAAAGGGAAATTAAACTGTGAGCAAACAGCTGTAAATATAAGAGCAGATATTTTGCAACATTGAGGTAGAATTTCCATTCAAACGTTGGCGTCTATTATCGCTTCATATCTCTGAAGCATAAGACACAACTGGGTGAATTTTCCCACCCCGCCCGCAATGGGAATTGGAGTTGGCAAAGGGTGGACCATGGAAAGATCCGTTGACCTCGGGCAGGATTTTCCGGATTCGGGGTGAGCGCGGTCGGAAAATTTCTCCCAATGTCTGCAATTTCTGATTGGTGAGCAAGTAGTATGGCCCATCTCATCTCAATCCAATTTTTTTATTCATTTAGGGGATGTGGGTGACACTGGCTAGGATAGCATTGATTGCCTATCGCGAATTGCCCTTGATAAGGTTGGAGTGAGCTGCCTTTTTGAACTGTACCTACCTTTACTACTACCTCTGGCAGCTTGTTCCAGACACCCACCACCCTTTGTGTGAAAACGTTGCTCCTTTGGTCTCTGCATAATAACATAAGAACATAAGAAATAGGAGCAGGAGTAGGCCATCTAGCCCCTCGAGCCTGCCCCGCCATTCAATAAGATCATGGCTGATCTGAAGTGGATCAGTTCCACTTTCCCGCTTTCTCCCCATAACCCTTAATTCCCTTGCCTACCAAAAACCTATCTACCCGTGACTTAAATATATTCAACGAGGTAGCCTCCACCACTTCAACGGGCAGAGAATTCCAGAGATTCACCACCCTTTAGTGAAGAAGTTCTTCCTCAACTCCATTCTAAACTGCTCCCCCCTTATCTTGAGGCTGTGCCCTCTAGTCCTGCTATCCTTTCTGAGCGGGAAGAATCTCTCTACCTCTACCCAATCCATCCCTTTCATTATCATAAACATCTCTATAAGATTCCCCCTCATCCTTCTAAACTCCAACGAGTACAGACCCAGTCTATTTAGTCTCTCTTCATAGTCCAACCTCCTCATCTCTGGTATCAGCCTAGTGAACCTCCTCTGCACTCCCTCCAAGGCCAAAATATCCTTGAGCAAGTGCGGTGACCAAAACTGCACACAGTACTCCAGCTGCGGCCTCACCAGTGCCCTGTACAGTTGCAGCAAGACCTCCCCACTTTTATATTCAATCCCCCTCGCTATGAAGGCCAACATTCCATTCGCCTTCTTGATCACCTGCTGCACCTGCAAGCTGGGTTTTTGCGACTCGTGCACAAGGACCCCCAGGTCCCTCTGCACCTTTAGATGCTGCAGCTTTTTGTCCTTTAAATAGTAATCCCTCCTATTATTATTTCTGCCAACGTGGATAACCTCACACTTGCTAACATTGTACTCCATCTGCCAGGTCCTCGCCCACTAGTTCAGCCTATCCAGATCCCTCTGCAGACTTTCCACACCCTCCGCACAATTTGCTTTTCCACTCATCTTCGTGTCATCAGCAAATTTCATCACCCTACACTCAGCTCCCTCCTCCAGATCATCTATATAAATGGTAAACAGCTGAGGCCCCAGCACCGATCCCTGCGGCACTCCACTAGTCACCAACCGCCAGTCAGAATAGCACCCATTGATACCAACTCTCTGCCTCCTATTAGACAACCAATCCTCTATCCACGCTAACACCTTACCCCCAACTCCGTGCCCCCTAACCTTCTGAAGCAACCTTTCGTGAGGCACCTTATCAAACGCCTTTTGAAAATTGAGAAACATCACATCCACCGGTTCCCCTCTGTCTACTGCACTAGTCACATCCTCATAGAAATCCAATAAGTTTGTCAAACACGACTTCCCCTTAATGAATCTGTGCTGCGTCTGCTCTATCAAACCATTCCTTTCCAGGTGCCTCTCTATTTCTTCTTTGATGACTGATTCAAGCATTTTTCCAACTACAGACGTTAAACTAACTGGCCTATAATTCCCTTCCTTTTGTCTGCTACCTTTTTTAAGCAGTGGCGTAACATTAGCTATTTTCCAATCTTCTGGCACTTCCCCGGAATCCAGCAAATTTTGGTAAATAATCACTAAGGCATCCACTATCACCTCTGCCATTTCCTTCAGAACCCTGGGATGCATTCCATCTGGTCCTGGGGACTTGTCCACCATCAGACCTGTTAGTCTATCAAGCACTACCTCTCTAGTGACAGTAATCGCATTCAGGCCCTCAACTCCTACCACCCTTTTATCTTTAATATCCGGCAAACTATTCGCGTCCTCCTCCATGAAGACCGAGGCAAAAAACTTATTTAAGGCCTCTGCCATTTCCTCATCTCCCACCACTAAATACCCCCTCTCATCCTCTGGGTCCAACATTCACTCTAGCCAGCCTCCTCTTCTTTATATATTTGTAAAAACTCTTACTGTCCTTTTTTATATTTCATGCTAGATTAGATTTTATATTTAGTGCTAGACTCTCTTGTGTCTGTCCCTTCTCACCTTAAACCTATGCCCTCCAGTTTTAGACTCCCCTACTTTTAGGAAAATATATTGACTATCTAGCTGATCTATGCCCCTCATTATTTTATAGACCTCTATAAGATTACCCGTAAACCTCCCACACTGCAGACAAAAAAGTTCCAGTCGATCCAGCCTCTCCTTATAACTCAAGCCATCAAGTCCTGGTAGCATCCAAGTAACTTTACCTTTCACATAAATCCAAGTCTTCCTTTTGTGGATGGCATGGTGCCACAGTGGTTAGCATTGTTGCCTCACAGTGCCAGGGACCCAGGTTCAACTCCCAGCTTGGGTCACTGTCTGTGTGGAGTTTGCACATTCTTTCCCTTGTTCAAATACACCTGGTGCCTATTTAGGGGATCTGATTATCTTAAAACTCATGGAATAATGGTGACTGGCCCCAAAGTGATCCCTAACTAACACTTCTGCCACCTGCCCTTCCTTATTTCCTAAGAAGAGGTCAAGTTTTGCCCCCTCTCTAGTCAGGCCATCCACATAGAACGATAAATTCCTCCAGAATATACTCAATAAATTTCTCTCCATCCAACCCTCTAATACTATGGCTGCTCCAGTCAATGTTGGGAAAGTTAAAATCCCTGACTATTACCAACCTATTTTTCTTGGAGCTGTCTGTAATTGCCTTACATATTTCCTTCTCAATTTTCCACCGAATACTTGGGGGCCTACAGTAAAATCAAAGTGATTTCCCCCTTCTTATTTCTCAGTTCTATCCATGTAGACCCAGTGGCTGAACCCTCGGATATATCCCCTCTCAGTACTGCCGTGATGTTTCCCTTAATCAAAAGTGCAATGCCCCCACCCTTACTTCCTGTTCTACCTTTCCTATAGCTTCTATACCCTGGAACACTGAACTGCCAGAACTGTCCTTCCCTGAGCCAACTTTCAGTAATTGCTATAATATCCCAGTCCCATGTACCCTTCCAGCCCTGAGTTCATCTGCCTTGCCCATCAGGCCTCTTGCATTGAAATAAATGCAGTTTAATCTGGACTTCCCTTGCTTTCTGTCTTGGTTTTGCCTGATCTGCCTGGTACAAGGATTACTGACACTGCCTTTACTACTTAATGTACTGTCCTTAACTTCTGCGCCGTCCTCAACCTTCTCTTCTCTCTCCCTACTCCCTCCTCCCCCTGCCAAATCAGTTTAAAGCCTCCCGAGTAGCTTTAGCAAATCTCCCCGCCAGGATATTAGTCCCCCTCCAGTTCAGGTGTAAACAGTCCCTCTTGAACAGGTCAGCTCTTTCCCAGAAGAGATCCTAATGATCCAAATATCAAAATCCCTGTCCCCTGCACCAACTCTCAAGCCATGCATTCAACTGCCTCATCTTCCTAATTCTACTCTGACTAGCACTTGGCCCCAGTAATAGTCCAGAAATTACTACCTTCGAGGTCACATACTAATCAACTCAAGAACAACTTTGAAGGGCCAAATGGCCTCATCCTGCTCCTATTTTCTCTGTTTCCGCGTTTCTTCCCTGCTGCCATCAAACTTTTGAATGGACTTATCTCACACTAAGTTGATTTTTCTCTACACCCTAGTTATGACTGTAACACTACATTCTGCACTCTCTCCTTGCCTTCTCTATGAATGGTATGCTTTGTCTGCATAGCACGCAAGAGGCAATACTTCTCGCTGTATATCAATACAGGTGACAATAGATAAATCAAGTCAAATCAAAGATGGTTTTCTGGAGAGGGTTCCTCTCTCCCACAGCTGTTTAATGTGCCAGCTTTTGTCTGAACTGGGTGGCAGAAACATACTCAGAGTGAAGGAAAGCTAATTTCCTGTCTTTGAATTGAAATATTCAAACAGAGATCCGGAATATTTGATTCAGTTGAACTTATTGAAGGAAGGGGGTGGAATCCTCCTCATTCTCTTATTTCTGTTCCTCAATAAGAAGGCTAACCTGTAATTTATTTCATTATTGTGTTTGAGATCATGTTGCAGCTTTGTGTTCTTGTCTGCACAACAGGCGGTGGTGTTCAAAGTAATTTGGTCTGTGGCTTGTGCACGAACAATGCTCTGTAGAATGCTATGTCAATGGAAATATCTTACCTACTTTAATTTCATATACATTTTAATGACGTCTACATATTTTATAGCTTCCAACGTCAGTTGTCCCCAGTCCTTTTGAATTAATGGAGACTGATGTGAAGAACTCATGAAACACACGGAATCATACAGCACAGTTGGGGGCCATTTGGCTCATCTGTGTCAGTGCCAGTTCTTTGACAGAGATGCGTAATTATTCCAACTTCGCTGCTCATTCCCTATGGTCTACATCAGTGTCAATAATTTTTAAATTCTAATTTCTCTGAACCTGATTTACTGCCACATTTTCTACCATGCAATTCTCCCTGCCACACGTAATTATTCTCTGATGACCTTTCGGTGACTTTTTAGTTCCTTGGGTCTTTTCTCTGTGGCATTTTGTAGCCTTTAGGTTATATCCTATTTCCTTATTCATTCTCTGTGGCCTTTGATTTATGACTTTTCCTTCACTTCTCAGAGCCATTGTTCTTTTTAATAATCCCTCAACATTGTCCTTAACAAATTCAGTCTGTGTCATTATTTTTGAGTTTGCTTTTGATTACTTGAATAGAAACAATGTGCAGGGGTTTCAGCTAAAAGGCAGGGGGAATGGAACTTAAACTATAGTGCCCTTTCGGAGAGCCAGTGTGGACACAATGGGCCAGATAATCTCCTTCTGTCCCGTAACAATTCTGCGAACCCATGACTGAAATAAAGGCATTAAGAATCACGCCCTCCAGTATCAGCATACTGTGGATGCAGCATGTGCTATCTACAGGAACCATAGCAGCAACTCGCCAAGGCCCCTTTAACAATGCCTTTCAAGCTTCCACCACCTGGAAGGACAAGGAGATACCACTGCCTCCAAAATCCCTTCCACATCAAGCACATCCTGAGTTGGACATAGCACGGCTGCCTCACAGCACTAGGAACTGATTCCCAACTTGGGTCATTGTCTATATGGATTCTGCATGTCCTCCCCATGTCTGCATGGGTTTCCTCCCTGTGCTCTGGTTTCCTCCCACAGCCTGAAAGGCATGCTGGTTAGGTGCGGTGGCCCTGCTAAATTCTCCCTCAGTGTACCCAAACAGGTGCCGGGATGTGGCGACTAGGGGATTTTCACAGTAACTTCATTGTAGTGTTAATGTAAGCCTACTTGTGACAATAATAGATAAACTTTAAATTTTAAACTTTAAAAGCATTAAACTTTAAATGTTATTGTTCCTTTTAAGATACAAAATCTGGGAATTTCGCACATAACAGCACAATAGGTGCGCTTTCATTGCTACAGGGCCAGGGGGAGAAATCCTAGGCACTGGTGCTTATCATGTCTTTAGGCCCTTTATCCCACACCTACCATCAACCTCAGACACCCCACCCACCCTTTTATTAACCCATCTCTTCCATCCTGGAATCATTGTCACAGTAAGTTTCAATTGTGGAGTGCAGTTGGCACTGAATGTTATTTCTGTGAGTTTGGTAACTAAGGCAAAGAAATGTTATTTCGCAGAGAAAATATTAAATGTTAAAATTACATTTTTTATTGCTTGTTTGCATTACAGTGTAATAAACAAACCTGTTTCGCTCTTTAATGAGATCACATCCAATCATCTGACTCAACTCCACTGTTCCACTTGCTCCACATTTACCTGACTTCCCAAGAAACCGGGATGAATATTCCCATCCCATCTGCCACGGGAATTGTAGCGGGTGGGGGCGAACCATGCAAAGGTCCATTGACGTCGGGCAGGTATTTCCAGCCTTGGGGTGAGTGTGATCAGAAAATCCTGCCTTAGAAATCTACTTATCTCAGCCTTAAATATTGTTAATATTCCAGCATCCACAACACTCTGGGACAGAGAAATCTAAAGATTTATAATCCCCTGAATGAGGACATTTCTCCACACCTCAATCCTGAATGACTGACCTCTGACCCTGAATCTGTGCCCTCATGTTCTAGATTCATTAGCCAGATAAAACAACATGGCAGTGTCTCCCCTGTCAAGCCCCTTCAAAATCCTGTATGTTTCAACATGATCTCTCATTTTCCTAAACCTCAGTGAGTAAGGGGACAACTCAGCCATCCTCTCATCAATGGACAACACTCTCATCCCAGGGACCAGTCCCATCAACACTCAAAGGCAAGTAGATTCTTACTTAGCTATGCAGATAACAAGACCCACACACTGTAATGCAATGGGTTCTCACCGGCATTCGGAACAATTGCAACAAGAATTTTTTATTCTTGTATTTCAGTTCCCTCGCAGTAAGATAAAAGCAAATGACTGCGGACGCTGGAAGCTGCGACAAATGCTGGAAAATCTCAGCAGATCTCACAGCAAATGTGGAGAAAGAATAGAGCTGACTTTGTGGGTCAGGATTACTTTTCATCTTCCTTGCAATAAAGGCTAACACTCCTTTCCCTTCTTAATTGTTTGCTGCGTTGCTTGCACAGGATCACCTAAATCTCTCAGAACATCAGTATTTATAAGCTTTACACCTTTTAAAAATCTACCTTTCTATCTTATTAAAAAGCAAATAACCTCACATTTCCCTACATTACTGTCCACCTTCCACCTGGTAGTCCCATCTCCATTACTTTGCTCACTACATTATCTCTCTCTCTCTCCCCCTCTCTCCACAACACATGCCCAGATCATTTCAATCTCTTTGCGGCTACTTTGTTCAATGTTTCAACAGCTGACCCGCTGATGTTCTGATTCTGGATTTTGTTCTTTCTCGATGCTTCACACATTCATCAAGCCCTCCAACACCTCTACTTTGTCAGGAGGCTAAGGAAATTTGGCATGCCTGCTACAACTCACACCAACTTTTACAGATGCACCATAGAAAGCATCCTTTCCAGTGTATCACAGGTTGGCCTGGCTCCTGCTCTGTCCAAGGCCGCAATAAACTGCAAAGGGTCGTGAATGAAGCTCAGTCCATCACACAAACCGACCTCCCATCCATTGACTTGTCTACACTTCCTGCTGCTTTGGCAAAGCAGCCAGCGTAATTAAGGACCCCACACCCCCCGGTCATACTGTCTTCCACCTTCTTCCATTGGGAAAAAGATACAAAAGCCTGAGGTCACGTACCAGCCCAACTCAACACAGCTTCTTTCCTGCTGCCATCAGACTTTTGAATGGACCTACCTTGCATTAAGTTGATCTTTCTCTGCACACTAGCTATGACCGTAACACAACATTCTGCACCCTTTCCTTTCCTTCTCTGTGTACGGTATGCTTTGTCTGTATAGTGAGCAAGAAACAATACTTTTCACTGAATACTAATATATGTGACATTAATAAATCATATCAAAAATCTTCGCATCTGGTGTGGTCTCACCAAAGTTTTGTGTAACTGTAGCTCGACCCCTTAGTTTCTGTATGTCAATGTCTCTATGACAAATGTTATCATAGCTTTTGCCTTTCTAGTTGCTTGCTGTGTCGGCGCGCTAACTTTCTGTTGTGTACAAGATACCCAGGACTCTCCAAATGCAAACATTTCCCAGTCTCTCACCACTGAAAAAAAATCTGCTTTAGTTTTCCTACAAAAGTAGATAACTTCACATTCTTGTCCATTGTATTCTATGATATAATATTCCTGTCACTATAAAACTGTGCACTGTACAATTTACTGTGAGCAATGTCAGAGTGAGACCATTAAAATGTAGATGTATATAAAAGAGAGCAGCAAAAAGTGACAGTCAACTAAAAAATGTTTTTAAACGGTTTAGTTTAAAGGCATTGCACTGAACTTACAGAATTAATCTGATGCACATTTCATACCGAAATGACAGGAGAGATTACATTTCAGTATTTTGATCTAGCCGCGAGCTGCTTAAGCAGATTCACCTTTAATTCTGAAGTGTCCCTATTTTAGCAGAAAGATCAGCCGCTGACACGTTGAACATTGGATTTGACCAGTTTCCAAGCAAAGAATTGTGAAATAAAATAAGCAGTCGCTAAGATATGCAGGAACCAGGCACATTCATAACACTTCACATCCGCAGTGTTCAGAAACCCATTGTTATATGTTTATTACACCTGGATTTCCATTATCTTACTTGCTGGACATGTCGGTCCAGTGCTTGGCTCCAACTGTATAATGTCATCTGAAGCAGCCCTGTGTCAGGAATGAATGCCTCCCACTCGGACGGGGTAGAGAAGCAATCTTCCGAAGGTAGCAATTGGAAAAGCAATCATACAGGCTTATACCTTACCTGGGACTGGCCATACAATAAAACTGGAAAAGCTACTGCATTCTTTGGCATTTATTGCAAAAGGATTAGGTCTTTAAAGGAAAGAAATGTTGTTACAATTGTATAAGGTTTTGGTGAGACCACACCCGGAGTATTGCGTCCATTTCTGGTCTCCTTACTTGAGGAAGGATATAGTAGCATTGAAGGCAGTTCAAAGAAGATTCATCAGATTGGATGAAAGGGTTGTCATCTGAGAAGTGTTTGGATATCATGGGTTTGTACTTGCTGGAGTTCAGAAGAATGAGTGGGGGTCTGGTTTAGCTATATAAAATGCTAAAGGGGATTTATAAGATTGACATTGAACAGATGTTCCCCCCAATGGGACAAGAGGTCAAAGATGTAAGCTCTGGTTTTACTGGCACATCTGCCCCAAAATCATGGTGGCTGAGGTTTGCAGAACAGCATTCTCCGTTGGCCTTGGGTGTGATCTTATGAGCTTTGGTTGGGCGTGCCGGTAAAATTCTGGTTCAAAACTGAAATGAGGAGAAACTATCACCAGAATTGTACCACCCGCCTGCCATGGAATCATGAATCTAGCCATTAATTTTAATCCCAGTTATCCAGCATCTAATCCATAGTCTTGCAGGTTACATCTTTTCAGAGACTGATCCAGGTACCTCTGAGGAGAACCCAGCATTTCAGCCTCAATCACGGACTGAGGGATTGGGGCGGCACGGTGACGCAGTGGTTAACATTGCTGCCCCACAATGCCAGGAACCTGGGTTCAATTCCCGACTTGGGTCACTGTCTATGTGGACTTTGCACCCTGTCTGCACAGGTTTCCTCCGGGTGCTCTGGTTTCATCCCACAGTCTGAAAGACGTGCTGGTTAGGTGCATTGACATGAACAGGCACCATAGTGTGTGGCAATGAGGGGAATTTCACAGTAAGAACATAAGAAATAGGAGCAGGAGTAGGCCATCCAGCCCTTCGAGCCTGCCCCGCCATTCAATAAGATCATGGCTGATCTGTCGCTGCTCAGTTCCACATTCCCGCCCTCTCCCCATAACCCTTAATCCCCTCTCCTATCAAAAACCCATCAACCCGCGTCTTAAAAATATTTAGCGAGGCAGCCTCCACCACTTCAACGGGCAGAGAATTCCAGAGATTCACCACCCTTTGAGTGAAGAAGTTCCTCCTCAACTCCATTCTAAACCGCCCCCCTTTTATCTTGAGGCTGTGCCCCCTAGTCCTACTGTCTTTTTTGAGCGGGAAGAGTCTTTCCACCTCTATCCTATCCATCCCATTCATCATCTTATACGCCTCAATGAGATCTCCCCTCATTCTTCTAAACTCTAACGAGTACAAGCCCAGTTTATTCAGCCTCTCCTCATAGCTCAACCCCCTCAACTCCGGTATCAGCCTAGTAAACCTCCTCTGCACTCCCTCCAAGGCCAAAACAACTTCATTGCAGTGTTAATGGAAGCCTTACTTGTGACCAATAAATAAACTTTACTTTAGAATTAGCTCCCCCAGAGTGACATTCACATTTGGCAATGCAGGTGGAGAAGGTAGTCAAGAAGGCATATGCCATGCTTGCCTTCATCGCTCGGGACATTGAGTTTAAAAATTGGCAAGTCATGTTGCAACTTTATAGAACCTTAGTTAGGTTGCACTTGGAATATAGTGTTCAATTCTGGTCGCCACACTACCAGAAGGATGTGGAGACTTTGGAGAGGGTACAGAAAAGATTTACCAGGATGTTGCCTCGTATGGAGGGCATTAGCTATGAGGAGAGTTTGGAAAAACTTGGTTTGTTCTCACTGGAACAGTGGAGGTTGAGGGGGGACCTGATAGGAGTCTACAAGATTATGAGGGGCATGGACGGAGTGGATTGTCAGAAGCTTTTTCCCAGGGTGGAAGTGTCAATTACTAGCGAGCACAGTTTTAAGGTGCAAGGGGCAAGGCTTAAAGGAGATGTACGAGGCAGATTTTTTACACAGAGAGTAGTGGGTGCCTGGAACTTGTTGCCGGGGGGAGGTAGTGGAAGCGGATATGGTAGTGAATTTAAGGGGCGTCTTGACAAAAACATGAATAGGATGGGAATAGAGAGATATGGTCCCTGGAAGGGTAGGGGGTTTTAGTTAAGTCGGGCAACGTGGTCGGTACAGGCTTGGAGGGCTGAAGGGCCTGTTCCTGTGCTGTAATTTTCTTTGTTCTTTGTTATTGTCCTGTGTCTGTGGATTGCTCATAAAAATACCACTATACCATCGCCTTTTGTAGGCTAGGTATGATTTAGTGGGTTGCATTTTTATCTGTCAGAAGGTTCTGGGTTTAAGTGCTGCTGTACAGACTTGAGCAGAAAATCCCAGCTAACATTTCAGTACTCAGAAAGTGATGGACTGATGTTTTGCAGGCGAAATGAAAGTCCTTTCAGGGTGTAAAAGATCATGGTACTGATTACATGAAGGTACCGCCTTGTAGTCACATGACTGTGGAGTGTGGAGCCGGGGGACAAATATCAGCACAGATAGCGAATTCTGAAAACAGTGTTTATTATTTCAGGACATATACCAGTAAACTGGGAGATAGTTCACCACATGCTATGCAGGTTTAAAGTTCATTTATTGTTAAGAGTAGGCTTCCACTAACAGTGCAATGAAATTACTGTAAAAATCCTCTAGTCGCCACACTCCTGCACCTGCTGGGGTACACTGAGGGTGAATTTAGCATGGCCAATGCACCCAACCTGCACATTTTTTTGGACTGTGGGAGGAAATGGGAGCACCCGGATTAAACCCACGGGGAGAATGTGCAGACTCCACACAATGACCCAAGCCAGGAATCGAACCCAGATCCCTTGCGCTGTGAAGTGCCAATGCTAACTACCGTGCTACCAAAGGGAAACATATAGCAACAGTCTCAGTCCAGATAGCTGCTGAATGACCCAGGTTGGGAATGCAAGTGCGTAGCTGGGAGCTGAGAATCCAGCTTGGACTTGATTAAGATCCCAGTGCCCTCACAATACAGGACAAGCTCAGAAAAACTCTTCCTCCACACAGTTTAGAGTCACGTAGGTTAGCTAATCACACAGATAAGGTGGGTAAGATGGGCATAGAGGGATATGGGCTCAATCTGGGCAATTGGGACTTGCTCAGTGATAAAATCTGGGCAGCATGGACAATTCGGGCCAAAGGGCCTGTTTCCTTTTGTTGGTTTGGCACCTACGTGTAAAACTGCCCCTGTTGGAACATATCCTTCCAAACCAAGACAGAATCCCGGAGTTTGAGGAGGTCTGTATTTTTTAATCATCAACATGTCAGTTCTGCTGCAAGACTCACACCAGAAATATTTCTGACAATAGTTGAAAGGTTTCCCTCTATCATTGAAAAACCTTTAAGATATTAATATTGAGGTTGCGGCAGAAATAATCTCTTGCAAGTTAGAAAAACTCCTCGGGGCGTGTCAATATTTATAGACAATCCTTAATGTATGTTAATATCACAAGGTATTTGTGGCTGTAGCTGTGTTGATGGAGAGTCACTGGGAATATGTTAGTATTAGTAGGTCCCTGGGAGTGTAACAGTGTTGACAAGGTGTCCCTGAAAGTGCGTAAATATTAGTAAGTCCCTGGGAATGCAGCAGTGTTGACTGGGAGTCCCTGAGATTGTGTTAGTATAAATAGGTCCCTGGAAGTGTAGCAGTGTTGGTGAGGGGTCCCTGGGAGTATGCAAATACATGAGTTCCCTGGAAATGTAGCACTGCTACTCTTCCAGGGAGACCCCAGGAGTGCGTTAATCATTGCAAGTCCCTGGGAGTGCAGCAGAGTTGATAGAGAGTTTCCCGGAGTGTGTTAGTATTGGTAGCTATTAGTGATGGGAATGCCAGCATTGTCGGCAGCGACGGAGACCTTGCTACTGTGTCAGGATTTGAAGGGGTTCATTGAGGGTGCCCCAATTCTTCTATGAAAATACGGAAGACGATTTGCTTGCTTGAGTGCACCTCTAACAACACTCAAGATACTCTACACCATCCAGAACAAAATAGCTCTCTTGATTGGCACAGTATCTATCACAAAAGGCATTCAATCCTACCCACCAACAGCAGTGTGTACCATCTACAAGACTTACTGCAGCAACTCACCAGAGGTCCTGCAACAGAATTTCCAACATGTGACCTCTAGAGGGGGGGTGCGGGGGAGGGGAGGAAAGGGAAACAGACACTTGGGAAACCAGAGCCTGCTAGTTTTCCTCCAAGCTCACACCGTCCTAATTTGGAAGTGCATTGCCATTCCTTCACTGTCACTGGATTAAAACCCATCCTAGCAGTACCTACACCAGACTGCAACAGTTCAATAAGACAGGTCACCACCCGTTTCACAAAGGCAACCAAAATAGTTGTCCATTGTCAGGCATGTTAAAAATAGATGGAACAAAAAAAAATTATTTCATTAATTTGGGCCATAAAATATTTCAGGATACCCTGTGATGTTGAATGGTGCTAGATAAATGAAAAATGTATTTATTACATGTCACAAGTAGGCTTACATTAACACTGCAATGAAGTTATTGTGAAAATCCCCTACCCACCGCATTCTGGTGCTTGTTTGGGTGCACCGAGGGAGAATTTAGCATGGCCAATGCGCCTAACCAGCACGTCTTTCACACCGTGGGAGGAAACTGGAGCACCCGGAGGAAACCCATGCAGACACGGGGAGGATGTGCAGACTCAAAGAACAAAGAAAAATACAGCACAGGGACAGGCCCTTCGGCCCTCCAAGCCTGATGCCTGCCTAAACTAAAACCGTATGCACTTACAGGATTCTTATCCTTCCAATCCCATCCTGTGTATGTATTCATCTAGTTGCCCCTTAAATACCACTTAAATTGTGTGCCTGCTCCCAACACCTCCTGGGCAACACGTTCCAGGCAGTCCTCCTCACAAACAGAGACTGAAACTTGGAGTTGAACTTAAGTCCCTGGCGCTGTGAGGCAGCTGTGCTAACCACTGTGCCACCGTGATGCCCTGTTATTTCTTTATGCTAAAACATAGATACAGGAGTGAAAGCAGACTAGGCTAAATACTATGCTGCTTTCTCACTTACAGCTCTGATAGCAAAGGCAGTGTCTAACGAAAGCAATCTCTTACAAATTTCGAGCCTCAGAGGCAACGTTGGAGAAGAAGAACATTTATTTGTAGATCCTTAATAAGTGGGAGCTGGAGCTGTGCAGGCAATTTGGCAGAATATCCTTTGGTTCCCATAGGTTTCACACCCCCTCCTTATACACAGGCTATTTCCCCTGTATGACTCCACTCCTGCCAGTATGTGTGTGACCCCAATTTGTGACCCAGCTCCAGTAAGCAGAGATAAACCGCGTCCAAAATTGGCTACCATCACCAGAGCTCATGAATTGAGAAAGAGCTCTGTCAAAAGATAACAGAGAAAGGCAGTTGGTCTGGACCAGAACAAAATAAATGCAAATGCATTATCCTTCTCAGATAGATAGCTGAAAAGATTTTGTCAAAGCACGCCATCTTGTTCTGAGTTGTATCAGGGTTTTGGTAGTGAGCTGTTGCTTTCATTGTCTGGCGAGAAAGAGAGTGACATGGTGGCACAGTGGTTAGCACTGCTGCCTCACAGTACCAAGACCCAGTGTTCGATTCCTGGCTCGGGTCACTGTCTGTGTGGAACCTACATGTTCTCCCCATGTCTGCATGGGTTTCCTGCTCTGGTTTCCTCCCACAATCTGAAAGACATGCTGGCTAGATGCATTGACCATTCTAAATTCTCTCTTAGTGTACCCGAACAAGTGCCAGTTGTGTGGCGATGAGAGGATTTTCACAGTGACTTCACTGAGCCTACTTATGACTAATAAGTAAAACTTTAACTTAAAGACACTTGCAGAGATAAGCACTTTGGTAAATTAGAGTCCAATTGACGAAATAAATATTATCTTTTCCAGGGTATAGTGATTGAAAACGTTTCCGTTTCAATGTGACTCTGCAATTGGGCAGCACATGTGGAACAATCCTGAGTGTGCTGATAGCTACAACAACAACCAATTAAAGCAGCGTGTTAAGTTTGTCAGGAGGCTCACTGACATCTAATACAAAGTATATTCACATTCAGGGACCAACTCTCAGCAAACAAAAGCCTTGTACCTTCCTTTATTTTTGAATGGCCTCGGAGCCTGGGGAACCTTTGTTGCCCATTGTTTTCTCCATGACAATACCTTAGCCTATCAGATTTAAGCTGCCAACCAAACAACCTTTCCTCCTCATTACAGAAGATGTGATGATTTTGTTTGATTTGATTTCTTATTGTCACATGCATTAGGATAGAACCATAGAATCCTACAGTGCATAAAGAGACCCTTCGGCCCATCGAGTCTGCACTGAACACAATCCCACCCAGGCCCTACCCCCATATCCCAACATATTATACCCACTAATCCCTCTAACCTACGCATCCCTGGACACAAAGGAGCAATTTCTTAGCACGTCTTTGGACTGTGGGAGGAAACCGGAGTACCTGGAGGAATCCCATGCAGACACAAGAAGAATGTTCAAACTCCACACAGTGAAACGTATTGTTTCACTGGTATAAGTGAAACGTATTGTTTCTTGTGCGCTGTACAAACAAAGCATACTGTTCATAGAGTATGTAGAGGAGAAGGAAAGGAGAGGGTGGAGAATGTAGTGTTACAGTCATAGCTGGAATGTAGAGAAAGATCAACTTAAGATAAGGTAAGTCCATTCAAAAGTCTGATGGCAGCAGGGAAGAAACTGTTCTGAGTCGGTTGGTACGCGATCTCAGACTTCTGTATCTTTTTTCCCAATGGAAGAAGGTGGAAGAGAGAATGTTCAGGGTGCATGGTGTCCTTAAATATGTTGGTTGCTTTTCCAAGGTAGTGAGAATTGTAGACAGAGTCAATGGATGGAAAGCTGGTCTGTGTGACGGACTGAGCTACATTCACAACCTTTGTAGTTTCTTGTAGAATCCATAGAATCCTACAGTGCAGAAGGAGGCCACTCGACCCATCAAGTCTGCAACAAACCACAATTCCACAGGTCCTATTCCCGTAACCCCATGCATTTACTCTAGCTAGTCCTCCTGACACTAAGGGGCAATTTAACATGGCCAATCCACCTAACCTGTGCACCTTTGGGCTGTGGGAGGGAACCGGAGCACCCAGATGAAACCCAGGCAGACACAGGGAGAATGGACAGTCTCCACACAGACAGTGACCCAAGCCGGGAATTGAACCCAGATCCCTGGCGCTGTGAGGCAGCAGTGCTAACCAGTGTGTCGATCAGAGCAGGAGCCATTCCAAGCTGTGATACATCCAGAAAGGATTTGAAATTTGGCATTCTTGCATTTGTCCTGCTGCACCCAAGATGAAAGTCTTCAGGTGCGTATCTCTTTTCAGCGATATATAATGGTCGTTCTTCAGTCAATGAAAAGATTGTTTAAGGTTTGATGAAACTGAGCAGGTAAGAATGCTACTTACTGACGACAAATTGCAGTACAGGGCAGTAGGCATGCATTATTCATAGTAATTTCAGAATATCTAGATGTACCCTGTTATTTTTTTCAACCCAAATTTAATAACCTAATATTTCCTACCAAGGTCAACGGTAACCAGCAATGGTTTCCAATTACATTGTTTTATATCAGTGAGTCCAACCTTCAGAAAATGTCTTGGAGGGAACGAGAAAGGTACCTTTTACATCCTGTTATTCCAAAGCTGTTCACAGCTAATAAAGTGTTGTTGAAATGTAGTCAATTCATTGCAGCAGCCAATTTACACACAGCAAGCTTCCATTATTGCGACAAGATAAATGATCCAATTAACTTTTTTAGTCGTACTGGAAAAGGGAGAAATACAACAGCCATCATTTGCATTTGTATACTGGTTTCAGACTAGTAAAATATCATAGAGTCATACAGTTCAGGAGAGACCCCACTGCGCATCGAGTCTGCACCAACACATTAGAAACACCGGCCACCCACCTAATCCCATCTGTCAGAACTTGGCCCATAGCTTTGAATGTTATGACGCGCCAAGTGCTCATCCAGGTGCTTCTTAAAGGATGTGAGGCATCCCGCCTCCACCACCCTTCCAGGCAGCGCCTTCCAGGTCGTTACCACCTTCTGGGTAAAAAAGCTTTCTCCTCACATCACCCTGTCCATGTCCCTCATAATCTGCTATGCCTCAGTCAGGTCGCCCCCTCAGTCATCTCTGCTCCAACAAAAACAAGCCAAGCCTAGCCAACCTCTCTTCATGACTTAAATGTTCCCTCCCAGGCAACATCCTGGTGAACTTCCTCTGTGCCCCTTCCAGTGCAATCAAAACCTTTCTATAATGTGATAGGGGGCCCCCCTATAATCTCTTTTTTTTGAATGTGCCATCCACCTCAGAAGGCAGCTGGATTCCCAATATTATTGGACCCTTCCAGCTCTGCAATATCATGCAAATATTAGCCTTTAATATTATAATTCAAGTGTCTGGAATGGGGCTTGGGCTCATATCCTTCTGCATCAGAAGTAAGTGTCACACACTCAGACAAGGGTAAGAAAAATTCATGGTCGTTTCCCCCTTGCAAATATCCTTCAGCCAAGAAAGGCAAAGAAATGATAAACTAGATGACAGTCAAGTAACTGAACTATTGAACTATTACATGTACCTCATTGTACATTCATAATTGAAAGCTAAGAAGGGCAGCTACTCTGAGAAGAGATCTAATACAGCGCTTCCTTTTTTTAAAGCGACAAGGATTTTATTTCTCAGTGATGATTTGGTATGGTTTGGGAAAAAAAGTGTGAGGATTGGGAAGTTTTAGCTGAGAAGCCGGAGGTTTAGTCAAAAAAGGTGGTGCTAGAAGGTGCTGAAGGAGGGGGTGACAAATTGGAGAATTTAAGCATCAGGTTTGTTACGATCTGGATAAAGTGATTCCCTGTATATGTCCAATGATACAAGATGAGGTTGTTGAAAGTCTAGTACACTGCACCCGATATTTCAAGGCATAAGTTTGAGTTCATGGGAAGCTTTAGCGGGATCTGACTTTTGCAAACAGCCAAATATTGAGATATATGCAAATCAATCAGTATCAAGGTATTTTAAATTCGAGGCATTGCCAGACCTGGAGCTGGCACAAGTCAATGAACAATGAATGGGTGAGTGGGACTTGGTGCAAGTTGGCATATGGGCAACAGATATCCTGGAGAGAGGTCATTGAAATAGTCAAACAAAAAACTAACAACGTCATGAAGAAAAGTTTGAGCTGCGGATGAACTGAGATAAGGTCCGAGTCAAGTAGTGTTCCGGGTGTTTGTTTGAAGGAGTGAAACACCATAAGAACTTCTCCACTCTTCTTTGGAATTTGCCGTGCACCTGAGAAGGCAGGTGAAGTCCCAGTATGATAGGAATCCTCCATATCGGTCCCATGAGGATGGTTTGGAGGCAGCGGAAAATTCGACCAGGATGCTAGTTGGATAAGGGACATTCTCAATGGAGGTGGGCTATCACGATAATTCATGCCTCAAGTAAGGACCATTTTCATGCATCGGGGGCCCAGCAAGGATGCCATCCCATGAATCAGCCTGGTAAACCCTCGCTTGTCCTCCCTCTGTATTGTCATTGGCATTCTGATTAAGGGCAGCAGGCACAATTAGAACACAGGAGGGTCATGAGGGAAATGACCACCTGACAGTCTCACTGGGACAGTGCCACTGAGGAGGAGACAAACCTGCACCTTCCCCAAAATGGAAACACTCCCAGATAGGGTTAACAGCCCCCCAGGATCATCCTGGAGTCTCCCACAGTGGAAGACCAATCTCCAGGGCACTGTTAGGTACAATTATGGTGAAAAATCATTGGGACTTTTAAAAAGGTTGTTTTTTTCCTGATATTTTCTTGGAAACTTTCTCTTTGCGGTGGCAGAATGGTTAGCACTGCTGCCTCACAGTGCTAGGGACCCGGGTTCAGTTCCCAGCTTGGGTCACCATCTGTGTGGAGTTTGCACATTCTCCCCGTATCTGCATGGGTTTCCTCCGGGTGCTCCAGTTTCCTCCCACAGTCCAAAGATGTGCAGGTTAGGTTGATTAGTCATGCTAAGTTGCACTTTAGTGTCGAGGGGATTAGCAGGCTAAATATGAGGGGTTACGGAAATAGTGCCTGAATGGGATTGTGGTCGCTGCACACTCGATGGGCTGAATGACCTCCTTCTGCACTGTACGGATTCTATGATTTTCTATAACTCCAGGGACTAAAGGGATATTGGAGGCAGGGGGATCAGGATATTGAATTCAATGATCAGTCATGATCAAAATGAACGGAGCAGGCTCAAAGGGCCGAATGGCCTACTCCTGCTTCTAGTTTCTCGGAGAAGGACAGGTGCATCTCAAAGAAGCGCAGGTTCAGGTCCCCCCAAGTGTTCTCAAAATCAGGATCCTGCTGCCAACAGCAAAAATCCAGGCTTTTCATAACGTGCTGTGCACTTTCTTCAACAGAATGTGTTTTTTTTTCCTAAATAATCCAATTAACTTGAGAGTGCATCCGATAACTGAAACTCAGCCTTTCTCTCACTAAAACTCATACGGTTTGACATCGGCAAATTATATTACTTTGTGAATTCCTAATTACCTGGGCTCCAGGAAGTCTGGAGAGAGACATATTCTTCCCTTAATTAAGCGAGTTTATTCATTTAAAGACATATACACAATAACGTTAAACTTTAAATGTTGCATTAAGAGCTGAAGTAATTGCGAAAGGAAAACCTTTGAAGGGGTTGTGCTGCCTTTTGAGGCCATGTTCTGTGTTAGCATGTGTTGAGAAAGTGTTCTTTCAGAAATCACAACAATGGAAATAAATGGTGTCCCTCGGGCGTATCTTTCCTGGAGCCAACTTAGAGCCCAAAGAGGCAAAATCAATTGAATGCTCAAAATTAAAGGTCTACAGGGACAGAGAAAGACGGATAGGTGTTGGGAATACAATGCTAACAAAGTAGCTAAAAGGCCCGACCAGCTCTGATTGCAGCCGTTTCAAAGCAATTCTGTTCCCGGGCTACCACACAATTAAGAAAAGTAATTAAAATTAATCTTTCAATTAAATATTTTAATCTCAGGTAATCGTGGTTTTAATTGCCCATTTAATTGACACATCTGGCAGCACGGTGGCACAGTGGTTAGTATTGCTGCTTTACGGCATCAGGTACCTGGGTTCAATTCCGGCCTTAGGTCATTGTGGGCGGCACGGTAGCACAGTGGTTAGCACTGCTGCTTCGCAACTGCAGGGACCTGGGTTCGATTCCTGGCTTGGGTCACTGTCTGTGTGGAGTTTGCACATTCTCCTCTTGTCTGTGTGGGTTTCCTCCGGGTGTTTCGGTTTCTTCCCACAGTTCAAAGATGTGTGGGTTAGGTTGATTGGCCATGCTAAAAACTTGTCCCTTAGTGTCCTGAGATGTATAGATTAGTGGGTAAATGTGTGGGGGTAGGGTCTGGGTGGGATCGTTTTCAGTGCAGACTCAATGGGCCAGATGTCCTCTGTCTACACTGTAGAGTTTCTATGATTATCTGTGCGGAGTTTGCACTTTCTCCCCATGTCCGTGCAAGTTTTCTCTGGGTGCTCTGGTTTCCTCCCCCACTCCAAAGATGTGTGGGTTGGGTTGATTGGCCATGCTAAATTGACCCCATTGTCAGGGAGACTCGCAGGGTAAAGGTGTGGGGTTACGGGAATAGGGCCTGGATGGGATTGTGGTCACTACAGACTTGATGGGCCAAATGGCCTCCTTCTGTACTGTAGGGATTCTATGAAAAACTGCACTCATCTTATTCATATTTGTTTTATCACTGTTAATATTCTTATTGTGGTAAGTTATTACTTTTCCAAGAATAGCCCAATGAAAATATCTTGTTCCCTGATATTTAGTTTTATGTCTGCAATCCCTTTTCTCCTGATAGAAGTGATACAGTATCTGATCAATACTGATACAGTGCAGAAGAAGCACGTTTGGCCCATCGAGTCTGCACTGACTTTCTGAAAGAGCATCTCAGCCAAGCCCTTCCCTATCCCTTTAACCCCACACATTTACCTTGGCCAATCTACCTAACCCGCACATCTTTGGACTGTGGGAGAAAACCGGAGGAAACGCACACAGATCCGGGGAGAAAGTGAAAACTCCACACAGACAGTGACCCAAGGCAATTGGCCAAAGGAATAAGGGACCACAGGCTGATTGGTCACACCATTTTCCACCAATCAACTTTAATCTGACCTGAAGAAGGCTTGAACATCAACTAAAAATATGGAAAACTAAAAATATTTTTGTAGTGATGTGCATTCTGAAATTACCTCTGTCCTGGTTGGTCTACGTTGCCCAAGATACCTTGTTCTCTTTACCTCACTTCTCACTATCTTAACAGACTCCACCAGCCTGACACCCCAACGAGATGTCTGGTGCACCCCTGATTTCATTTGTTGTGCTGATGTGGAGATGTCGGTGTTGGACTGGGGTAAACACAGTAAGAAGTCTGACAAAACCAGGTTTAAGTCCAACCGATTTATTTAATAGTAAACTGGCAAGCTTTCAGAGTTTGCCCCTTCATCAAGTGAGGTAGTAAGTGAGGTTTTGCCCAGTCACAGGCGTTCGGCCTCTGACCTTCGGGTAAGCATTCTCCAAGGCGGCCTTCAGGACACGCGACAGCGCAGAGTCGCTGAGCAGAAACTGATAGCCAAGTCCCGCACACATGAGGACGGCCTCAACCAGGATCTTGGGTTCATGTCGCACTATCTGTAACCCCCATGACTTGCCTGGGTTTGCAAAACTTCACTTACTGTACTGTCTGGAGACAATACACATCTCTTTAACCTGTGCTCAATGCTCCTTCCACTCATACTGTCAGCCTCTTTAAGACTTGAATAGCAGGTTAGTTGTAAAGACTCACATTCCAATCAGTAATCTGTAAACTGTCTGTGCTGTTATATGCTCTGTCTGAGGCCAGAACTGTCCATTCACCTGACTAAGCGGGGAACCTCGAAAGCTTGTGAGTTTACTATCAAATAAATCGGTTGGACTTAAACCTGGTGTTGTCAGACTTCTTACTTCATTTGTTGTACCATTGGTGGTCATGCCTACAAGTGTCCAAGCTCTGGAACTCCTCTAAAGCGCTCTGTCTTCTGCTTTCCTGTGCCCCTCTTTATTAACCCTTTAACCAACCTTTTGACTAACTCTTTGACTATTTCTTAAAGTGATTATTGTCAAGCTTTGTCAGGTGACACTTCTGTGAAACGTTTGCTCAAAGGCAACATAAATGCAAGATATTGTTTCTCCTGAGGAATGATCTAACTGAGATGGCATAGTGGCACAATGGTTAGCACTGCTGCCTCACAGCGCTAGTGACCCAGGTTAAATTCTGGCCTCAGGTAACTGCCTATGTCAAGTTTACACATTCTCCCTGTTTCTGCTTGGGTTTCCTCCAAGTGCACCTGTTTCCTCTCACACTCCAAAGATGTGCAGGTTAGGTTGATTGGCTGTGCTAAATTGCTCCTTAGCGCCAGGGAGATTTGCAGGGTAAATACATGGGGTTACGGGGATAGGGCCTGGGTGGGATTGTTGCCGGTGCAGGCTTGATGGGTCGAATGGCCTTGTTCTGCACTCTATCATTCTGTGAGCCGTTTATAATGATAAAGGGATTCAATTGGATAGATACAGAGGAATTATTGTCTCTGATGGGTGGATACAAAAGGATACAAGCTTAAGATTAGTGTTGAGTGACACTGGAGTGAAACCAGGAAGAGAAACTTCACACAGAAAACAGTGCTGGAAATTTGCAACATCTCCCTGCTAAAAAGCTGCGACTGCAGGGACCATGCTTCAGTGATCTCCCCATGACTCCCTTACCTTTTGGTGGTCTTCCAGCTGATCTGAATCCTGCCAGTTGGGCATTGTTCGTCATTCACCATTCTCTTCAATGGTCCTGCAGGTTTGGGTGCCTGCTCGAGACCCCAGGGGAGCAGCGAGGGGGATCGCCGTAGAACCGATAGTTGTGTGTTACCCCTTAGATCCAAAGATTGTGAAAAACATTAACTAGCATATGCTGCAGATTTATGAAGCGTTAAGTAAATGAACATAAACATAAAAAGAAGCATTTACAACTAGCAACTCAAATGTGTGACAGTTATGAACACATTAGGTCTTTACGAATCTGTTCTACATTTATTTTTTATGCCTTACTCATACTCTTTCCACATGAATATTTACCTGTTTCTGCATTATATAGTAGAACTCCTTGTCAGAAGAATTTTGATGAGTTTGTTTTTTAAAAGTTCATTCTTGGGACATGGGCGTCATTGGCAGGTCAGCATTTATTGCCCATCCCTAGTTTTCTGAGGGCAGTTGAGAGTCAACCATACTGCTGTGGCTCTGGAGTCATATGTAGGCCAGACCAGGTAAGGATGGCAGACTTTTCAAGTTTATTATTTATTTATTAGTCACAAGGAGTCTTACATTAGCACTGCAATGAAGTTGCTGTGAAAATCCCTGAGTCACCAAACTCCAACAGGGCCTGTTCGGGTATCTTGAGGGAGAGTTTAACATGTCAATGCAACAAACCAGCACATCTTTTGGACTGTGGGAGCAAATCCATGCAAACACTGGGAGAACGTGCAGTCTCATAGATACTAGAAGCAGGAGTAGGCCATTCGGCCCTTTGATTTGCTATGCCAGGAATCAGCCTGATAAGCCTTTGCTGTGCTCCCTCTATAGTAAAGACATCCTTCCTCAGGTAAGGACACCAAAACCACACATAATACTCCAGGTGTGGCCTCAGCAACACCCTTTAAATTTGCAGTAAAACATCCCAATCTTGATACTCCAATCCTCTTGCAATGAAGGCCAACATGCCATTTGCCTTCTTTGCTACCTGCTGTACCTGTGTGCTTACTTTCAGTAACTAATGCATGAGGACTCCAAAGTCTTGTTGAGCATCCACCTCTCTCAATTTACACCTATTCAAGCAATAACCAGTCTTCCTGCTATTGCTACCAAAGTGGATAACCTCACATCTATCCACATTATACTGCATCTGCCATGTAGATGCCCACACACTCATCCTGCCCAAATCACGCTGAAACATCTCTGCATCCTCCTCACAGCTCACCCTCACACCCAACTTTGCATCATCTGCAAATGCAGAGATAGTACATTCAGTTCCCTCTTCCAGATCATTGATATATAATGTGAAATGACTCAGCACGGACAGTGACCCCAGTCTGGAATCGAGCCCAGGCCCCTGGCGTTGTGAAGCAGCAGCGCTAACCATTGTGCCAACCTGGACATCAGGGGTGTTTTCCGACAATTGTTTCATGGTCATCAGCAGATTCCTAATTCCAGATTTTTATTTTAAATGATTGAATTCACATTCTACCGTCTGCTATGATGGGATTCGAACTCGGATCCTGAGAACATTAACTGAGTTTCTGGGTGAATAGGCTTGTGATAATACTGCTGGGCCATCACCTCCCTCAGCAATCACTTTAGTTTTAACTAAATCTTTTCCTGCAGGTTGATGTAACACTCCTGTTTTGTTTTCTCATCATTGGTTTCCATTCCACAACGAAAACCTGGTGATTATGAGTATTAATCCCTGACCTCAAAAAAAAATCAATTTATTGACTAGAAGCTCGACTGGACCAACCACACAATTACTGTGGCTACAAGAGCAGATCAGAGGCTGGGAATGTCACGGCAAGTAACTTATGTTCCAACTCCTCGAGCCTTTCCAACATCCGCAAGGCACAAATTGTGAGTGTGATTTTAAAATAAATATTTACCTGGATGAGTACAGGTCCAACAACACTCAGGGTGCATCCTGGACAACACAGTCTGCTTAATTAGCACCCCATCTCTCACCAGTGGTGTATAATGTACAAGATGCACTGCAACAACCAGTTAAGGTTCAATAGACAGCACCTTTTAAGCCGCATATGCCAAAATCTTGCTGCCATCCATGCCCGAGGAATCTGATGGTCCCAACAACGCAGACCCTCTGCCGTGGATTTTACAGCAGTGAGGGGTGTGTTCAGTGGGAAAACCCATTCACAATGCCTTAAGACCCCTCCATTAGCAAGTGGCCACCATTTCCCGCCACAGTCAAACACGCCACGGAGAGGGAGGGAACTCCTGCACAAAAACTTTGCTACCAAGAAGGACAAGGGCTCGCATGCAAACACTATCACATGTAAGTCCCTCTCGAAGTCACATGCCATCCTGACTTGGATCTATGCCTGCCATTCCTTCACTGCCACAGGCTCACTAATCTGGAACTCCCTTCCAAACAGCACTGTCGATGTACCTGCACCAAATGGGTAGCAGCAGCACACAAGGAGGTGGCTCACTGACACTAATATTAAGGGCATTTCGGGATGGTTAATAAGTGCTGGCCTTGCTCACATCCTCAGTCGGGGGTGGGGGGGGGGGTGCGATCAGTGGAGGATGAGGAGGCCAGCGAATGCGTGGTTTAGCACTGCTCCCTCACAACGCCAGGGACCCGGGTTTGATTCCCGGCTTGGGTCGCTGTCAGTGTGTGGAGTTTGCACTTTCTCCCCGTGTCTGCGTGGGTTTCTTCTGGATGCTCCGGTTTCCTCCCACAATCTGAAAGACCTGCTGGTTAGGTGCATTGGCCGTGCAAAATCCTCCCTCGATGTGCCTGAAAGGTGCCGGATTGTGGTGACTGGGGGTTTTCACAGTAATTTCATTGCAGTGTTAATGCAAGCCTACTTGCGATTAATAAATAAATAAATTATAAATCCTACGAAGGAATAAAAAATGTTCTGGAAGGTTCTTAAATTCTGGAGTAAACTTGCCATTGCTTTAAGAGTAATTTTAAATCTGTAATTCCGTGGCCACAGTGTCTCAATTGCCTGCCATACATGAAAGGCGAAAGATACTATTACTAAAATTATAAAGTGAAATCAACAGCATCGTAAAATAACAGACGTCAAATTAGCCAAGGTTCACCCAATGCTATGCTTGTGCCTGCTTTGGCTTCTCTCGCCAACTAATATCAAGCCTCTGACTTTTACCCTTTTGTACAATAAAAGATTCATTATTTGGTACTACCTGAAATCTGGCATCATCCAAACTACGTTAGAGATACTCACGACATGTAACTTCCACAAAAAAGTTCATCATTTGGGAAATGATAACACATTAATTGCAGAAATCGACTGTGAGTAACTGTTAGCCTGAATCTCTACATCAGCAAGTTTTGAAGGGCAGGTCATATCCTGATTCAAAGATTTGAGCAAAAACGTTTTGCGTGAAGCATTGCATTTCAATTTCCTCATTGAGTAGAAGCAGCAACACACACACTTGTCCCAAAAATCAGAACTGATGATACGAACATTAGAATCATAAGGGGCGACCTTATCATCGCATCACGTTGGTTGGATCAGGAGGGGGTGAAAAATTGGGTTCGTGCCCACTTTTAGCCTCCTGTGATTTTACCAGCAGTGGATTGCCAGCCTGATCAGCCCTGCACCCAGGAAGGGTGCGAAACCAATTATAATATCGAGAGGGGAGGAGGAGGCCAACGATTGGTGGTGGGTAGGGGTGATATCCAGTGTGGTGGTGAAGGTGATCCATGGGGAAGGGTTTGGGGAGTAAAAAACCTTTCAGTGTACTGTTGTTACTTGCGCAGAACACTGAATGACCAACGCATGCGCAATGGCGCACTCCAGCTTTGAGCAGCCGGCTCCATCCACCTCCTCTTGCGTGAATCACACTTTATCGCTTTCTTTGCATGAAGTGCCATAAGATCCAACCTGAGAGCTCACCGAGAAAATGGGTTCAATTCTCTCCCATTTTCATATTCGTTTGGCACTTTGAATATTTTTGGTAAGACCACCCCCATAGAATCCCTACAATGCATCAGGAGGTCATTCAGCCTATCAAGCCTGCACCAACACTCCAACAGAGCATCTTACACATGTCCTATCCCCGTAAACCTATGCATTTATTGCACTAATCCCCCTAACCTGCACATCTTGGGACTTTAAGGGATAATTTAGCATGACCAATCCACCTAGCCAGCACATCTTTGGACTGCAGGAGGAAACCCATGCAGACACAGGGAGAATATGCAGACTCCACACAGACCGTCACTCAAGGCCAAGTAATCCAAGGCCGGAATTGACCTGGGTCCCTGGGCTGTGAGGCAGCAGGGCTAACCACTGTGTTACCATGTCACGCTATTCTCTCCCTATCTGTCTCTCATAATGTTAGTGATTTGGACTAAAATGGGATTTGATGCTAAATCATCATCCAACAGGCAAACGAAGACATTTTATTCGAGCAGTTTTGTATGCTGGAACATGGAATGGATCAGTCCAACCATTCCATTAAGTATTGAGATCATTTGGGGCAGTTTGCCTCCATGTGTACAGGAGACAATTAGCAGTGCACTATTTTAGACAGAGGGGCATAAGGATTGTTGGGAAAGTGTTGAGATGGACCAACTGTGGTCTCATTGAATGGTGGAGCAAGTTTGGTGTGTTGTATGGCCTTCTCCTCTTATTCCCTATGTTCTTCCAATTTTTTCACGAGTATTAAATTCACTTTGACTTATTTTTGGATTACTTTGTACCCTGGTATTTTGTCCTTTTCCTGTGAAAATAGATACTTATTTAACAAATCTGTGATTTCTTTATTACGCACCATAGTCTCACTGGCAGCCAACTTGAAAAGATTTGCAGCCTTATTTACTGCTACCTTTTTGTTAATGTATTCATAGAAACTTCTGCTGTTAGCTTTGATATCTCTTGCAAGATTGACTTCATAATTTCCCTTAGCAATTCTTGTTGCTTTCTTAGTATCTCTTTTTTTTAACTTTTTATAACTCTCCCAGTTGGCTGACTTCCAACTTCTTCTCACAACTCACTACTTAAGAGAAAGGCCAGGGGAAAAGTTCACAGGATATCTAACATATTGTGCAACACTGTCAGCTGTGGTATGCAAATCTATCAAAGGAGAATCTCCTTCTTCTGGCGCAGCGCCTCGGGATCATGAATTCCCTACAGTGCAGAAGGAGGCCATTCAGCCCATCAAGCCTGCACCGACTCTTCAACAGAGCATCCTACCCAGGCCCTATGCCCGTAACCCCATGTATTTAACATGCTAGTGTCCCTAACCCATGCTGAAAATTCAAGACAGTTGCAAAGAACGGCGACAGCTGCTGTGAATAACTTTTCTCAACCTCACAAAGGTCTTTGACTCTGTCAAGAGCGAAGGCTTATGGAGCATCCTCTTCAAATTTGGTTGCCCTGAGAAACTTGTCACCATCTTCCACCTACTCCAGGGTGACATGCAAGCCATGATCCTCACTAACGGGATGGTCACAAACCTTCTCTCAGTGAAAATTGGAATCAAACCAGTTGGTCAGCATGGTAGCACAGTGGTTAGCACTGCTGCTTCACAGCTCCAGGGTCCTGGGTTCGATTCCCGGCTCGGGTCACTGTCTGTGTGGAGTTTGCACGTTCTCCTCGTGTCTGCGTGGGTTTCCTCTGGGTACTCCGGTTTCCTCCCACAGTCCAAAGATGTGTGGGTTAGGTTGATTGGCCATGCTAAGGAATTGCCCCTTAGTGTTTAGGGATGTGTAGGTTAGAGGGATTAGTGGGTATAGTATGGGGGTAGATCCTGGGTGGGATTGTGTTCGGTGTAGACTTGATGGGCCGAAGGGCCTCTCCCTGCACTGTAGGGTTCTATTCTGTGATCTATGATCAAACGAGTCTTTATCATTGCATCATCTCTTGTCTCCATCTTCCTCACTGCGCCTTATCTCCAACCAGTTACTCACAGGCATGAGTATAATCTGCAGAACAGATGAGAAATTGTTCAACCCCTTCATTCCAAAACCAAAGGAGAATAGCTGCACACCAACACATACAGTTGATGGGCAGAGCAAAATTAGTTGGTCACAACTCATGTCTTGACTCGACATTTCCTAACCTCATCCTGAAAGGGGTTAGATCCCATTGACTAAAAGCTACCTAGCAAAATTCTTCTCTGATCTCCTCAGGTGATCGAAACCAGGCCAATAACCAAAAGTAGTACATATGCCTGGAGAAGCACCACACACTGCAACACTACAGATCGACAGGAGTTACTGCAGCTGACAATGCGACTGAACTCTCTGAGCTGAAATAACACCTGCATTTGAAATTACAAGATCATTGAAACAACCAGAGTTAATGCTTTGTTATCTCAACTAATTTTAATTCAGTTCCCTCAGGCTGTCTGGCTCACAATCTCTTTCAGGCCAATGCACTTTCCCTTCAATTGAGTCATCAGCAGTACCACACATAACTAAAACATTTTTTATCGTGGGATGCTAAATTTAATAGCCTTACGGGGATGACATTCTTTCTATCATGCAATGAAAAATAGTGCCTATGTAAGATTCATATTCATATGGGACAACACAATGGCACAGTGGTTAGCACTGCAGCCTCATAGTTCCAGAGACCTGGGTTCAGTTCCGGCCTTGGGTCACCAGCTGTGTGGAGTTTGCACATTCTCCCCATGTTGGCGTGGGTTTCCTCCAGATGTTCCGGTTTTCACCCACAGTCCAAAGATGTGCGGGTTAGGTTGATTGGCCAGGATAAATTGCCCCTCAGTGTCGGATTAGCAGGATAACACCTAAGGTTAAGGGGATAAGGCCTGGGTGGGATCGTTGCCAGTGCAGGTTCGATGGGCCAAATGGCCTCCTTCTGCACTGTAGACATTCTATGATATTCAACAGTAATTCATGACCTTCAGCAACGAGAAGGACAGCAGATTCGTGGGAGCACCATCATCTCCAGGCATCCCTTAAAGTCACACGCATTATCCCAACTTGGACATGTATCATTGTTCTTTTATCGTCATTAGGTCCAAATACTGGAACACCCTACCCAAGAACTCCTTCACCTCATGGACAGCAGTGTTTTAAAAGTTTACACCAGTACCTTCTCAGGGAGCAGTAAATGGCAGGCATATCAGTAATGTCCATAGCCCAACAATGATTCTTTTCAGAAAGCTGTGCTTCAAAATGAACTGTCGGTGAAGCACATCAGAACATCCTGAAGGTGCGTAAATTTGTGACAAAGAAGTACGTTGCTGTGGTGATTGTCTCTTTAAGGGCAGCATCGCAGAATATGGGTCAGCTGTCCTGGGTGGATAGTGCCTTCAGGAAGAGAAAGATAAAGGAAGGGATAGCGATAAATGCTGAAATAAGGGTATTGGATGGCACACTGAGTGCGATCTACATATTGATCCAAATATTCATGTTTCAATCCGCACGTTATACAATATGATAGTTTCTCCCAGCCGATTACAGTCGATTGATTTCAAATCAGTTCAGTGTAATGTGAGCTGTTGCTTTGTACTGGGAGTGATGGATAGTGTCGATCATCAAAGATCAAAATTTCAACCTCATTGAGTATGTACCCTGTCTCGATCCTCCTGGACATAGGGTATCATTGAATCACAGAATCATACAGGGCATAAGAGGCCCTTCGGCCCATCGAGTCCGCACCAACACATTAGAAACATCTGAATTCCCACCTAATCCCATCTGCCAGAACTTGACCCACAGCCCTGAATGTTATGATGTGTCAAGTGCTCATTCAGATAATTTTCAAAGGATGTGAGGCAACCCACCTCTCCCACCCTCTCAGGCAGTGTATTCCAGACTGTCACCACCCTGTATTTCTCCCCTCTCACTTTAAACCTATGCCCTCTAGTTTTAGACTCCCCTACCTTTGGGGAAATATATTGACTATCTAGCTGATCTATGCCTCTCATTATTTTATATTCTATAAGATCACCCCTTAGCTTTCTACGCTCCAGTCCCAGCGTATGCAGCCTCTCCTCATAGCTCAAACCATCAAGTCCTGGTAGCACCCTATTGAATCTTTTCTGCACTCTTTCTAGTTTAATTATATTCTTTCTATAATAAGATGACCAGAACTGTACACAGTATTCCAAGTGTGGACTTTCCAATGTCTTGTACAATTTCAACAAGACATCCCAACTCCTGTATTCAACGTTTCATCCGAGGCATTACTTACGGAAAGAAAGAGTCTTTTGAGTCCTTGCACTTTTGAAGGTTTGTATCCAAGAACTAAAGCTGTCCATTTAAATTAAATGACAACCCGCATCTCATTGCATGCCTTCATTTTCGCTTTGAAGAAAATACATCACTACACCCTCCGTATTGATTTCTTTATGGTAGACTGCATTATTATTATTTTGAAATACACGTCAAACTAACAGGACCACAATTCCCCTGGGCCCTTCTTTTGACCTTTATTGAAAATTAAAACAACTTTAGCTATTTTCACGACTCTCGCCGTATTGCAGTTGTCTCGCTGCCAGCTCTGGCTTTGTTATATTCAGATGCTCTTTCCTAGGGTAGAAAATTCAAGTACTAGGGGACAAAGATTTAAGGTGCATGGGGATACGTTCAGTGGAGATGTGCAAGGCAGGTTTTTTACGCTGCCTGGGGAGTTGGTGGGAGCAGGTACAATTGTGGCATTTAAGGGGCAATTAGATGAATTCATGGATGGAATGGGATTGGAAGGATACGGACTCCGTAAGTGCGTACAGTTTTAGGTTAGGCAGGCATCATGACCGGTGTAGGCTTGAGGGGCTGAAGGGCCTGTTCCTGTGCTGTATTTTTCTTTGGTCTTTGTAAAGCGCTATTGTATGGTATAGCTACAATCCCCGATGTAGAATTTTTTAAGTTATTTTTTATTCATTCATGGGACGTGGGCGTCGCTGGCTGGCATTGGAGGGCAGTTAAGAGTCAACCACAAACTTAGTAGGCCGTGTTTCAGACTGATTTATGAGCGCTAACCAGCTACCAACCCTCCTGCCAGCTCCTATCAACAGTCCAATTGATTTACCAAACACACTTCCAGCCCTCAACATCACACTGATTAGATCATAGATCATAGAACCCGACAGTGCAGAAAGAGGCTCTTTGGCCCATCGAGTCTGCACCAAACACAATCCCACCCAAGCCCCATCCCCACCCCCATATCCCTACATATTATACTCACTAATCTCTCGAACCTACAGATCCCTGGACACTAAGGAGGAATTTCTTAGCATGGCCTATCAACCTAACCAGCACATCTTTGGACCGTGGGGGGGGAGCTGGAGTACCCGGAGGAAACCCACGCAGACATGAGGAGAATGTGCAAACTCCACACAGGCAGTGACCCAAGCTGGGAATCGAACCCAGGACCCTGGAGCTGTGAAGCAGCAGTGCTAACCACTGTGCTACCGTGCTGCCCACGATTGTTGATTGTTGAAGTCCTCACCAACAATTACACAGGGATTTATCATCCTCAGCTCACAGTCGTCGTGAATTTCTGCTTCAAGGACCACTTGACACTTCAGCCTCCCCTATAAAATGATATACCATTACCCTCCCAATTAACGATAAAAACAGAAATCCCACATTTGTGCCCTACCACATTTTTTATTCATTCATTCATGGATTATGGGCATCATCTGGCCAGCATTTATTGCCCATCCCTAGTTACCCTTGGAGGGCAGTAATTCCTCTAACCTACACATCCCTGGACACTAAGGGGCAATTTCTTAGCATGGCCAATCAACCTAACCCGCACATTTTTGGACAGTGGGAGGAAACTGGAGTACCCGGAGGAAACCCACACAGACACAAGGAGAACGTGCAAACTCCACACAGACAGCGACCCGAGCTGGGAATCGAACCCAGGACCCTGGAGCTGTAAAGCAGCAATGCTAACCACTGTGCTACCGTGCTGCCCAGCTCTGCCCAACCATGTAGGCCAGACCAGGCAAAGATGATAGATTTCCTTCCCTAAAGAACATCAGTGAATCAGAGAGGTTTTTCCGACAATGATTCCATGGTCATCAGTGGGTTCTTAATTCCAGGTTTTTTTACTGAATTTAAGAACATAAGAACATAAGAAATAGGAGCAGGAGTAGGCCATCTAGCCCTTCGAGCCTGCCCCGCCATTCAATAAGATCATGGCTGATCTGTTGTGGCTCAGTTCCACTTTCCCGCCCTCTCCCCATAACCCTTAATCCCCTCTCTTATCAAGAACCCATCAACCTGCTTCTTAAAAATATTTAGCGAGGCAGCCTCCACCACTTCAACGGGCAGAGAATTCCAGAGATTCACCACCCTTTGAGTGAAGAAGTTCCTCCTCAACTCCGTTCTAAACCGCCTCCCCTTTATCTTGAGGCTGTGCCCCCTAGTCCTACTGTTTTTTTTGAGCGGGAAGAGTCTCTCCACCTCTATCCTATCCATCCCATTCATCATCTTATACGTCTCAATGAGATCTCCCCTCATTCTTCTAAACTCTAACGAGTACAAGCCTAGTTTATTCAGCCTCTCCTCATAGCTCAATCCCCTCAACTCCGGTATCAGCCTAGTAAACCTCCTCTGCACTCCCTCCAGGGCCAAAATATCCTTGCGCAGGTGCGGCGCCTAAAACTGCACACAGTACTCCAGCTGCGGCCTCACCAATGCCCTATACAGCCGCAGCAAGACCTCCCTACTTTTATATTCAATCCCCCTCGCTATGAAGGCCAGCATCCCATTCGCCTTCCTGACCACCTGCTGCACCTGCAAGCTGGGTTTTTGCGACTCATGCACAAGGACCCCGAGGTCCCTCTGCACCGTCGCCTGCTGCAGTTTTTCGTCACGTAAGTAATAGTCCTTCCTACCATTATTCCTACCAAAGTGGACCACCTCACACTTGCCAACATTAAATTCCATTTGCCATTTCCTGGCCCATTCGCCCAGCCTATCTAGATCCTTCTGCAGACTCTCCACACCCTCCGCACAATTTGCCTTTGAGGTTCGAACCTGGGTCCCCAGGACATTAGCTGAGTTTCTGGCTTAATAGTCTAGCGATAACACTATGAGGCCATCACCTCCCCGATTTCAAAAGAGATGTTTCCTTTCCATTGCAATGACATTTAAATTCATTCCCAGTGGGATGGAATTTTCCCAACAATTATCAGGTTCTGACTAAAAACTAATGTGTTTCTCTTCAGAAACTCAGCTGAGTTTTCAGACAAGATTTTCTGGCACTTAACACCATCACTGTGGCAGGCAGGGGATCGAAAGAGCTGCTGAGGCTGGCTCCACATATGGCCTGGGTGGGATTGTGGTCAATGCAGATTCGATGGGCCAAATGGTCTCCTTCTGCACTGTATGATTCTATGATCAGTGCACCATTTTTAAAAGGCATCCTGATTTGCACTTAAAATAAGTTCTCCCAACCTCTCCAAGGATACAGACGACATCTCCACAAGCATCAGGATGAATCCCATTTGTCCACCATGGAAGGATTGGGGACACTCTGAACTCTCCCCTCTCCACTGACAGCAGAGGGACTCCCATCAATGAAGGAGGGTTAACCCCCACCTCCAACCTCTCCCCTCCCCCCCCCCACCCCCTCTCCCCCTTCAACCAGCGTACCTTTGGCACTGCTCCCTTCGGGTGCACCTTTGGCACTGCCTCCTGGGAGCACTGACAGCGGGTACCGCGAATGTGCCAGGGGGCAATGTGCAGCCGTGCCCCTGAACCTTAGGAGTTTCCAGCAACCCCCATGCTGATGTGGTCATCACGACTGCTTCGTGCTTATGAAAACCCAGTCGTGATTTGTGCTAGTGTGACATCCTATTGCCAGGGGGAAGGATACGTCATGGGTGGAAGCCATGTTGTAAAGCCCTTTAATAATATTAAAATTTATGTAAATTCATGCAAGCCAGGTTCACGCCCTCTTTGGGCGGGAACCAGATCACGTGACTAGTGGGGGAAGGATTGTTGAGGAAGATCTCAAATTGAGATCTCCCTATTGTTAGCCCCATTTTGTCCCTCTGATGAAATTTGTGACCATAACAGGATTTGGATCTGAGGCTGTTAGATCCTCTGATTTCTGAAAGACGTGTTGGTTAGGTGCATTGATCCAAACAGGCGCCGGAGTGTGGCGACAAGGGGAATTTCACAGTAACTTCATTGCAGTGTTAATATAAGCCTACTTGTGATTAACGAATTAACTAAAAGAAACTAAAATGCGCACCCAGTTCTCCTGATCATGCCTAAGGATCTTGTACAATGACAGTATTGTGCTATGTGTTGGACTGAACTAGCAAGACATCCTAACACCATAATAAAAGCAAAATACTTGAGTGCTGGAAATCTGAAACACAAACAGAAAATGCTGTATAAATTCAGCAAGTCTGGCAGTCTCCGTGGGGAGCGAAAATAAAGCTTATCAACTCTGTCTCTCTCTATAGATGCTGGCCATGGTGTTTGACTGGGGTGGACAAGATGAGAGGTCACACACACCAGCTTATAGCCCGATGGGTTTAATTGAAATCACAAGCTTTCAGAGCTCTTCATCAGGTAGAGTGAGGTGCGCAGACACAGAATTTAGAGATGGAATGATGGTAGCCCGACACTAACAGATAATGATACTAACAAGCATTACTTCTTGGTGCCGGACTATCATCACTCTGCTTATATATTCTGGGCCTGTGTACCTCGCTCCACTTCACCGGACAAAGGAGCAGCGCTCCAGAAGCTTGTGATTTCAGATAAACCCGTTGGACCATAATCTGGTGCCCTGTGACCTCTCATCTTATCCACAGGTGTTTCCAGGCCTGCTGAGTTTCTCCAGCATTTTCTGTTTCTGTCATTATCGTAAAGGCCTATTTGCTTTCGTAAAACATTGAGGCACTGCCCTGGAAGCTTGAGTGATTCACATATCGAAGCATTAGGATGCCCTTTCCCACTTGACCATCTTAAACTCTGAGCCGTGCTTGAGCCCAGCCCAACGCGAGAATGCGAAATCTATTTACGTTAAATGACATCTGTCGGAGCTGGACTCATTTCCCCATTCTGGACCAATCAAATTGTAATTATTTCTTCTCATCTCAGGGCCAACACTCAGTGTCAAACTTGTAGACGGTTTCCATGGAGCCTCTGTGCCGATCATTAGCACAGATTTTAAATAGCAATTATTCTTTCAATGATAAACCATTGTTTATTGATTTGCACACGGATCCATTACCATTCATAACAACATTCAGGCAAAGGCAATGCAATCAATTTTGCCCCTAACCCTGTTTCACAATGCCGTGAGACTTCTCTTTCTCTTAATTTAGTGGTCCATTGTGCAGAACCATGACTACAACCTTATTAAAAACCCCAAGGACACCCAACTTTTAGAAGGAATTGTGGCTGTTGGAAATGCGACAGAGCTGATTTACTAAGTTCGTAAGCTCAGAAGTTCATAACATATCGGAGCTGAATTAAGCCATTCAGCCCATTGAGTGTGCTCATTGAGTCTCAAGGCTGATATACTCCTCATTCCCATTTTCCTGCCTTCTCCCCATAACCCTTCAACCCATTACCAATTAAAAATCTGTCTAACTCCTCCTTAAATTTACTCACTGCCCCAGCATCTACTTTGGGATAGCGAATTCCACAGGCTCGCAACCTTTGGGAGAAGCAGTTTCTCCTCAACTCTGTTTTAAATTTACTACCCCTTATTTGAAGACTATGACCTCCCGTCCTAGAACGCCCCACCAGAGGAAGCATCCGCTCCACATCTACTTCATCCATACCTTTTATCACCTTATATGCCTCATTTGATCTCCCTTCATTCTCCTAAATTCCAGAGAGTAAAGGCCTAAACTGGTTTCCCGATGAATGAGGGATTACAGCTGAATTGGAGAATCTGGAATTGTTCTTTTGGAAATCAGAGAAGGCTAAGAAGAGATGAGGTAGAGGTGTTTAAAATCACAATGAGTTTTGCAATGACCTCAGTGAGGTCCAGGAGGTTGGCCTCTTAGAGTATGAGCTCTCTGATTGAGGTAAGGATCTCCTACCCAATCGGGGGCCTCAGCTGTGTATATATTGAGGAGTTATGATGTGGAGATGTCGGTGTTGGACTGGGGTAAACACAGTAAGAAGTTTCACAACACCAGGTTAAAGTCCAACCAGTTTATTTGGTAGTAAATGCCACCAGCTTTGCAGTAAACATCACTAGTTAGTGGTGTTTACTACCAAATAAACCTGTTGGACTTTAACCTGGTGTTGTGAGGCTTCTTACTATATTGAGGAGCGTCAGGGCTCCTGATACTCCGGATTCTGACTATGCACCCAAAGTATTCTTGGGAGTGGAACTGAGTTTGTAAACAAAAGGGAATTTATTGAGGGGACACCAGCCTCTGAGAAGCCATCGCAGTGGTGATGAGGAAAAAGAACGACCGTAAGGAACTTGCTTGCTAGTGGCTGGCTTCACTTGGGGCAAGCCATTTTCAGGCTTAAATGACTCTGGGAAACTGGACTCATTTGACCCTGCTGTGGGTGACTGAGCCTAATATGTGGAATGCGTGCATTAGTTTTTTGGGGCTAGCGACATTGTCACATGTGAAAAGCTATGGGACACTCGGGAAGCTGACCTTAAGTGTTCTTGGCACATCCTAAGAATATGAAAGGTGTGAAATAAAGAAACACTGGCTTTTACACAGCGCCTGCCACAAATGCATGTCAAAGCACTTTTCAACCAATGAAGATCATTTGAAGTGTAGTCACTGCTATAATGTAGGAAAGATGGAGGCTAAAAGCTCCCATAAGTAGCACTGTGAAAAATGACTGTATAAACTGTTTTTGTGTTAGTACGTTTGAGGTTAAGTTCATTTATTATTGTCACAAGTAGGCTTGTACAAGTAGATCATAGACCATAAATCATACAACCCTACAGTGCAGAAGGAGGCCCTTCGGCTCATTGAGTCTGCACCGATCACAATCCCACCCAGGCTCTACCCCCATATCCCTACATATTTTACCTGCTAATCCCTCTAACCTAAGCATCCCAGGACACTAAGGGGCAATTTTAGCATGGCCAATCAATCTAACTCACACCTCTTTGAACTGTGGGAGGAAACCGGAGCACCTGGAGGAAACCAGGTAGAAACCTTTTCTGGTAGAAAAGGTTAAGGCGCATGGGATATGAGGCCAGGTAGCTAGGTGGATTGAGAACTGGCTGGGAAATAGGAGACAGAGGGTAGTTGTGGAGGGGACCTTGTCGGGCTGGAGGCCAGTGACCAGTGGTGTGCCACAGGGCTCAGTACTGGGACCTCTCCTCTTTGTAGTCTACATAAATGACTTGGAAGAGGGCGTAGGTGGTGTGATCAGCAAGTTTGCTGATGACACCAAGATGGCAGGGTTGGCGGGTACGGAACTGGATTGTCAGGTGATACAACAGGATATAGATAGGTTGGTGCAGTGGGCAGATAGGTGGCAGATGGCATTTAATCCTGACAAATGCGAGGTGATGCATTTTGGACGGAATAATGCAGAGAGGAGCTATGTGATAAAAGGTAGGCCGATTAGGAGTATAAACATACAGAGGGACCTGGGAGTGCAGGTTCACAAATCCATGAAGGTTGCGTCACAAGTGGAGAAGGTTGTTAGGAAGGCTTATGGGATGTTAGCCTTTATAGGAAGGGGCTTAGAGTATAAAAGCTGCCGTCTAATGCTTCAGTTATACAGAACGTTGGTTAGACCGCATTTGGAGTACTGCGTCCAGTTCTGGTCACCTTACTACCGGAAGGACGTGGAGTCTCTGGAAAGGGTGCAGAGGAGGTTTACCAGGATGTTGCCTGGCATGGAGGGACTGGGTTACGAGGAGAGATTGAAGAAACTGGGACTATTCTCCTTGGAAAGACGGAGATTGAGAGGGGACATGATAGAGGTATATAAGATACTGAAGGGAATAGATAGGGTTAATAGTGAGAGACTGCTCCCTAGACTGGGTACGAACACGAGAGGTCATCATTTAAGGGTGAGGGGGGAGAGGTATAATTTGGAGGTGAGAAGAAGGTTCTTTACGCAGAGAGTTGTGGGGGTCTGGAACGCGCTACCGAGTAGGGTGGTGGAGGCAGGCACGTTGGACTCGTTTAAGATGCAGTTAGATAGGCACATGAGTGAAATGAGAATGGAGGGATATGGTAGGGGCTATTAAATAGGGTTAAACCTCGGGAGACACCGAAAGGGCAGGCTGTAAGATTAATATTTTTGTCTTTATTCCACAGGTGGAGGTCCACCTCGTGTCAAGCGAGGGGCATGCACACGGCAGGTCGTGCGTGGGCTGCTCTTGGAAGTCCAGGAGTGGCCTAGTACTTCATGTCGGTGTGTGTGCTTGATCCTGGACCGGTAGACGGGCGCCGCAACAGCTCAGTGACTAGCACTGCTGGCTGTGCAGACACATGGATTTGGGCCTGTGTCTGTGGGAATTTGTGCATTCTCCCTGTGGTTGCGTGGGTTTCCTCCGGGCGCTCCGGTTTCCTCCCACACCCCAAAGATGTGCTCTTAGGCTAATCGGTTTTTACCAAATTGACACTATTTCCTCCCTGAATCTGACTGAGTAGGGTTCCATTCGTAGACATGCAGGGTAGAATAGGTGTAGGGTGATGCGGCGGCGCGGGCTCGTTGGGCCGAAGGGCCTGTTTCCCGTGCTGGGTTGTTCTTTGTTCTTTGTTAACCCATGCAGACACAAGGAGAATGTGCCAACTCCACACAGACAGTGACCCGAGCCAGGAATTGAACCCAGGTCCCTGGAGCTGTGAAGCAGCAGAGGTAACCACTGTGCTACCGTGCTGCCCCGAAGTAATACGTTAACACTGCAATGAAGGCACTGTGAAAATCCTCTAATTGTCACACTCTGGCGCCTGTTCGGGTATACTGAAGGCGAATTTAGCACGGCCAATGCTCCTAAACAAACACGTCTTTCGGACTGTGGGAGGAAACCGGAGCACCCGGAAGAAACCCCTCACGCAGACATGGGGAGAATGTGCAGACTCTGCAAAAACCAGAGCTGGGAATCGAACCATGGTTCCTGGCATTGTGAGGCAGCAGTGCTAACCACTGTACCACCATGTTGGACCAGGGCACTGGGGAACACTCCTCTGCTCTCCTTTGAAGTAGAGTGGTGTGGTCTTAATTTATTTTTGAATCGGTTACTACAGGTTATCAAGTCTGCATTCTTAAACATCAGCAGGAACCAAGTGAAACATTACTTGTCTGCTGTGTAATAGGAAACAGAGGAAATTAAATGATAACATTAATGTTGCAAAACTAACTAAACTCCAGACTATATATTATGAAGGGAAATAGCTGCCTGGTAGTCAGTTCAAAGCAGTAATTCAATCGTAGTTTCTGCTGATGTTTGCTGCTTGCTTGCCTCTTCCCTCATGAGCAGCATCAGAATCACTCGAATTAAATCATTGTTGCTCTCTGCCAGTCATTTTGCATTTTGACTACCTTCCCTCCTTCACATCTCCCTCCCTCCTGCAACCCACAGCCTGCTTAAAACCCACCCCTGCCAACACTCTGACAGAGGCGCTGATGCACTGAAAGATGCATGGTGCGGAACACAGGAGACTCTTTCAGTTGAGAAGATGTATGGGGGGGGAGGGGAGGAGGGGTCCCTTAGATGACAGAGTGTGTGACGGGGACCAGAGGAGGCAGCTGCGTGAATCATCTTGTGGTCGAACACAAAAGAGAGGACCAGTTCCTCACTCAGGAGTACAGATGACAAAAATCAAATACAGAAGTAAGATGCGCACGAATTATAATATCCCACAGCATTTCACAGCCAGTGAAGTGCTGTTTGAAGTATAGGCAGCAAATCTGCCCAAAACAAACTCCCATAAACAACAGTGCGATATCCAGATCACAGAAAATGCTGGAAATGACTTTCACCAACTTTTACAGGTGCATCAGAGAAAGGGTTCTTTTTGGTTATATCACAGCTTGGTATGGCTCCTGCTCTGCCCAAGATCGCAAAGAACTACAAATGTAGCCCCATCCATCACACAATACAGCCTTCCATCCATTGACTCTGTCTACACTTCCCGCTGTCTCGGCAAAGCAGCCAGCATAATTAAGGACCTCACGCAACCTGGACACTCTGTCTTCCACTTTCTTCCATCAGGAAAATGATACAAAAGCATGAAGTCAAGTACCGACTGACTCAAGGACAGCTTGCTGTCAGACATTCGAATGGACTTTCCTTGCATTAAGGTGATCTTTCTCTACACCCTAGCTATGTCTGTAACATTACATTCTGCACTCTCTCCTTTCCTTCTCTGTGAACAGTATGTTTTGACTGTATAGCGCACAAGAAATAATACTTTTCACTATATGTCAATACATGTGACAATAATAAATCAAATCAAAATCAAACCAAAACCTCAGCAGGTCTGACAGCATCTGTGGAGAGAGAATTGAGCCAATATTTCTGGATGACCCTTTGTCAGAGCTGATGAAGTTCTGATGAAGTTCTGAGCTCTGACAAAAGGTCATCCAGACTCAAAACGTTGGCTCTATTCCCTATTCACAGATGCTGTCAGACCTGCTGAGGTTTTCCAGCATTTCCATTTTTATTTCAGACTCTAGAATCCGCAGTATTTTGCCTTTAATGATATCCAGATCATTTGTTTCTAGTGAAGTTGACTGCATGATAAATATTAGCTCTGATGTTTTTCTCTGAGATTGTGCATGCATCCAACCGAGAGAGGCCTCAGATTAACATCTCATCCAAAAGGTGATTCTGCTGAAAGTCGATAAATAAGAATAACAAAAATTAAAGTATGTTTATTAGTGCCGCAAGTAGGCTTACATTAACACTGCAATGAAGCTACTGTGAAGTCCTCTAGATGACGTTCTCCTGTTCAGGTACATCAAGGGAGAACTTAGCACAGCCAATGCACCTAACCCGAACATCTTTTGGACTGTGGGAGGAAACTGGAGCATCTGGAGGAAACCCACACAGACATGGGGAGAATGTGCAATCTTCACACAGAGAGTAACCCAGCTGGGAATTGAACCCAGGTCCATGACACTGTGAGGTGGCAGTGCCAACTACTGTGCCATTATGCTATCCTAATAATAGATGTTTTAAGTAGTGCTGGCTGAGGAACCGATGTCAGCGAAGACATCAGGAGGATCTGTTGCTTTTCCTCAGACGTAACCTGTAGGTAGCACTCATATCTCTAGGACAGAGATTGGTTAGGATTGTATTTGCTGGAGTACAGAAGAATGAAGGGGAATCACATAGAAACCTGTAAAGTTCTAACAGGACTAGAAAGGATAGCTGCATGGAGAACGTTCCCCATATTGGGAGTGCCCAGAATCATGGGTCAAAGTCTGAGGATACAGAATAGACCATTTGGGACAGAGGTGAGGAGAAATTTATTTACCCAGAAAGTGGTCAGCCTTTGGAATTCACTACCACAGAAACTGGTTGAGGCCAAAATATTGAATGTTTTCGAGAAGCCGCTAGATATAGCACTTGGGGCGAAGGGGATTAAAAGATATGGAGGGGAAGGCGGGATCAGGCTATTGAGTTGGGTGATCAGGCATGATCAGAATGAATGATGGAGCAGGATTGAAGGGCCGAATGGTCTCCTCCTGCTCCTATTATCCCTGATTCTTTGTCTCTATTAGAAGACTGTGGGTTCAAATCCTTGAGATTTAATTTTAAGCAACAGTCTACCATGGGGTATCTTGTCAAAGGCTTTGCTACAGTCCATGTAGACAACATTAACCGCACTGCTCTCATCTACCTTCTTGGTCACCCCTTCAAAAAACTCAATCAAATGTGTGAGACATGATTTTCCACTTACAAAGCCACGCTGACTGTCTCTAATCAGTCCTTGCATCTCTAAATGCCCTTCGATCCTGTCTCTCAAAATACCTTCCAACAATTTGCCCACTATAGATGTGAGGGTCACTGGCCTGTATGTAGTTCCCTGGCTTTTTCCTGCAGCCCTTTTCAAACAAAGGCACAACATTTGCCACTCTCCAATCTTCAGGCAGCTCACCTGTGACTATCGATGATTCAAATATCTCAGCCAGGGGACCCACAATTTCCCCCCTAGCATCCCACAGCATCCTGGGATACACTTCATCTGGTCCCAGGGATTTATCTACCTTGATGCGCTTTAAGACTTCCAGCACCCCCTTCTCTGTAATACGTACGCTCCTCAAGACATCACTATTTATTTCCCCAAGTTCCCTAACACCCGTGTTTTTCTCAATAGTAAATACTGATGAGAAATATTCATTTAGAATCTCACCCACCTCTTGTGGATGTGCACGTAGATGACCTTGTTGCTCCTTAAGAGCCCCTACTCTCTCCCTTTTTACTCTTTTGTCCTTTATGTATTTGTAGAAGCTCTTTGGATTTTCCTTTGCCTTATCTGCCAAAACAATTTTGTGCCCCCTTTTTGCCCTCCTGATTTCTCTCTCAACTCTACTCCTACACCCACTATACTCTTCAAGAGATTCACTTGATACCAACTGCCTATGCATGTCATGTGCCTCTTTCTTCTTCTTGACCAGGGCCTCAATATCCCGAGTCATCCATGGTTCCCAACTTCTGCTAGCCTTACCCTTCACTTTAAGAGGAATGTGTTTACCCTGAAGCCTGGTAAACACACTTTTGAAAGCGTGCCACTTACCAGATATCCCTTTGCCTTCCCACAGACTACTCCCAACTAACTTTTGAAAGTTCCTGCCTGATATCATCAAAACTGGCCTTGCCCCAATTTAGAATTTTAACTTTTGGGGCAGACCTATCATTCTCCATAGCTACCTTAAAACCAATAAAATTATGGTCACTGCTCCCAAAGTGATCCCTCACTAACACTTCTGTCACCTGCCCTTTCTTATTTCCTAAGAGGAGGTCAAGTTTCGCCCCCTCTCTAGTCAGGCCATCCACATACGGAATGAAAATTCCTCCTGAATACAAACTTCTCTCCATCCAACCCTCTAACACTATGACTGTCCCAGTCAATGTTGGGAACATTAACATTTCTGACTATTACCACCCTATTTCTCTAACATCTGGGTGAGAGATATAGGATCTATCTTGGTTGCATTTGCCATTTAGTGTGCCACGTGGTGTCGTCGATTGCAGTATGCCTGTTAATTCACAAGTACCTCGTATTGACCCTGGATATTTGAGTGTAAGATTGTAATTATTAAAAATCATTTTGTCCTTAATGAGTAAAGTTCATTTTTGTTTGTCCAATACCTGTGGATCCTTCTGGCTTTGGTTCCTTAGCAAGTGCCTTGAACATCAAACATTGTCTACTTTAAACAAGACATTGTTTGTCTCCCTTACTGTATCTTACCAGAAATGTGAGGATCTGGCCTTGGATCATTACACGACAATGACTCAACGTTGAAAATACTTTATTCATTTTAAAGTGCTTTTGGATACCCTGAATGGATGAAAGGCACTACATTTTTACTGTTTTTTTTCTCGTTCACATTCTTTATCTTTCTTTCTCTCCCTCTTCAAACAGCACCATGGAATGGCTGACTGAATGCTGCATCGAATAAGTGTCACCGCCTCCAATACATCAGGCTCTTAGCGTCAGCTTAGATTTGGTATTATTGCCTTGGAGTGGGTCACGGGGATAAGAGTTATTCAGCTGAACAGTTCTGAAGATCTAAGGTTTGAACCATGGGCAATGCTGGTTTCGGTTTACCAGGTCGGTGTGAGCTGTCCAGGCTTGAGTGCTAGGAATGGACTTTTGGTTGTCATACTGGGTGCTCTGTCAGGGGAGTGATATTGGGAGAGGAAGGAATTGAATTAGGTTCGGAAGAGGAGGGGGGAACCGGGGGGAACCACAGCGAGAGCTAAAGAAACAAATGTGTTGTTTCAATGTTGAATGTGCCACAGCTCGATGTTGCAAAGCAGATATTCCCCATGGTGGCAGTAATGAGCAGCAGAACCAAAAATGTGAGCTGGAAAATAGATGTTTCGTTCTAACCACATGTGTAAAAGGTTTATTTGGTTGAACAGTTGGACTTTAACCTGATGTTGTGAGACTTCTTATTGTGCCCACCCCAGTCCAACGCTGACATCTCCACATCGTAACCGCATGTGTCGACTCTTAGACAGCTACAGTTCTTAAGAGGTAAGAAGCAATGAGTTACTGATTGGTGTGTGTGTGTGTGTGTGTGTGTGTGTGTGTGTGTGTGTGTGTGTGTGTGTGTGTGTGTGTGTGTGTGTGTGTGTGTGTGTGTTGTCACAGTGCCAATTCACATATGCAGCATACACTGGGCAAATAGACATATTCCCATCAGGCATTGTACAACTTGTGCATCTCAGAAACTGTACCCGTACATGTGTCAGGTACACTGGGACAGAGGGGCTCTATTCACTTCTATCTGGAGTGTATTCCTCAGGCGTGCCTCGGAGTCAATTCCCATATATTTATAATATACATTGGACAGAAGATAACTCTGCATTCCGGGGTGGTGGAGATGACTAGAAAGATATGATAATGTCAGAAAATGCTGGGAAAGTACGAAAATTATCATCTCAATTATGTTTTTTACAAAGAATTTACAGACCAGGGTTAAGCTATTCAGCCCAACCAATCAATGGTTTCGACCTTTCAACAGAAATTTAATCATAAAATCTTCTGTCTCGCATCTACCTTATCCTGGGAATGTGGTGGTGCAGTGATGGTGTGGTGGCACTATCACTGCTTGATTAATCTAGAGACCCAGGGCAATGTTTCAGAAACATTTTGATGAGCACTTGAAGCACCATAGCAGACAAGCTATTGACCAAGTGCTGGAAAGTGGGATTAGAATAGATAGGTGTTTGATGGCTGGCACAGACACGATGAATCCAAGGGCCTCTTTCTGCTCGCTAAAACTCTATCCAAAATGAACTGAGCCAAAGAAGGGGTAGGAAGACAAACACTTGGGAAGGGTGAAGAGGTGGAGAGGCAGAGACATTGAGCTCAAGGCTCAATGACTCACTCATGCCACATTCAGCCGTCGCACTTATTTAGGGGAGGCTTTTGTTAGGGTCACTGTCCTGAACTGGGCAGCAGCGTGACTCCCCCCCAAGATCAGGTGGTCCAATCAGAGAGCTGGAAGCACAGCGGCACCAGCAGCACCGTTACTACTGGTGGTCGTGCAACCGTGAACACCAGGATGGTGGGGGCGGTGGAGGGGGGTAGAGGGAGGCAGAGGGGGTGGATGAATGGGAGGTGTAGACTGAAACCCTACCACTTTTCCCGCCCCAAAATTGGTTGGAGCGGACAAGGTTCCCAGAACAGAAATCTCTGCTCACCTCAGGCAAAATTTTATGATCTTGCCTGAGCTAGGCTGTAAACTTCCACCCGTGGTGTCCAATAGAAGGTTAAAGTTCTATTCACCGGTCTTTTAACAAAGAAGGGCTTCACCACCCCAGAAGCTAGAAGCTTGGCACTCTCTCCATGGGGTGGTGGGTCCTCCCAGTGTGGGCAAAATGCCCGTAGGGGCAGGAAGTGACCTTGAATTGAACCACTTAAATGGTTTAATTGGCTACTCCATGGGCCAAGCCACCAACAGTCTCATTGATAGCAATATGCCATGGTGCTGGGAAGATTGTGGGCTCCCCTTCAGATGCCTACCCCTGCCATTTTGTCAGAGCGTCTACCACCTGCCAGCCTTTTGTCACAGGGCTGGGAAAATTCAGCCCACCCAATACACGAAATGGTCAGCCATGTTTCTTTGCCGTATTTTGAGTGGTCCTCAGTATATGAATCTCTTCCATGACCTCATCTTCTATTCTGACTGGTATCTGGCCAGAGATTGTTGGGTCTATTTCTGCTGCCTCTGGAAGGTGTGGGAGTGAACAAGGATCTCTCCCGGGGAGAACTGAAAATGGTGGCTATTTTGTCACAACCCTGTCCCTAACCCATGATCCTCCAATGACTCAATTGAACGGAAACCCTTAGGTGAGTTTGGAGAATGCTCTGGCCTGTCAAAATCCACAAGGAACTTGGTTTACAGAGCACCTTTCATGAGTTCTGAACATTGAAAAGCGTTTACAGCAAAATTAGTATTTTTGAAATATGGTTGTTGTGATAATGTAGGATATGTAGCAGCAAACTTACACACAGCAAGATCCCACAAACAGCAACAAGGGACATGATTACTTAATCTGTTTTGATTATATCATGGGTGTCACTGGCTGGGTCAGCGTCTACTGCCCATTCCTAACTGCCCTCCATTTCAGATGGCAGTTGAGAGTCAGCCACATTGCTGTGGCTCTGGAGTCACATGTAGACCATAAGACTGTAAGATATGGGAGCAGAATTAGGCCATTCGCCCTATTGGGTCTACTCCACCATTCAAGCATCGTTGATATGATTCTCATCCCTATTCTCCTTCCTTCTCCCCATAACTCTTGATCCCCTTATTGAACAAGATCCCTTATTGATCAATGACCTGGCCTCCACAGCCCTCTGTGGCAATGAGTTCCACAGATTCACCACCCTTAGGCTGAAGAAATCCCTCCTCACTCAGTTTTAAAGGAGCATCCCTTCACTCTGAGTTCTAGTCTCTCCCACTAGTGGAAATATCCTCTCCACGTCTGCTCAGTGTCTGCCCAAGACCACATGAAGCTACAAAGGGTCACGAATGGAGCCCAGTCCATCAGGCAATCCAGCCTCCCATCCATTGACTCTGTCTACACTTCCCGTTGCCTTGGAAAAGCAGCCAACATAATTAAGGACCCCACACACCCCGGACATTCTCTCTTCCACCTTCTTCTCTCGGGAAAAAGATACAAAAGTCTGAGGTCGCGTATCAACTGATTCAAGAACAGCTTCTTCCCTGCTGCCATCAGATTTTTGAATGGACCTACCTCGTACTAAGTTGATCTTTTCCTTCTGTATAGCATGCAAGAAACAATACTTTTCACTTTATATTAATAGATGTGACAATAATAAATCAAACCAAATTCTATCTAGGCTTCTCAGTATTCTGTAAGTTTCAGTTAGATCCCCCCTCATCCTTCTAATCTCCATCGAGTATAGACCTGAACTCCTCAACCGCTCCTCATATGAAAAGCCCTTCAGTAGGGCAGATTTCCTCAGTTCACATTAGTGAACCCGATGGGTTTTTACAATAATCAATAATAGTTTCATGATTATCATTAGACTTTAAATTTCAGATGTCTCATTGAATTCTAATTCTACCATCTGTCATGGTGGGATTTGAATCCCTGCCTCTTTGGATTGCTAGCCTAAAGGTAATTCCACTGTGCCATTGCCTTCTGAGGGATGAATATTGATCAGGAGTCTTCTGAATAATAGAATCATCGAATCCCTACAGTGCAGAAGGAGGCCATTTGGCCCATCACATCTGCACCAACCACAATCCCACCCAGGCCCTATTCCCGTAAACTCACATATTTACTCTGCTCATAAGCCTGACACTGGGGGATTTCTGCCAGGCCAATCAACCTAACTCACACATCCTTGGACGGTGGGAGGAAACCGGAGCACCCGGAGTAAACCCATGCAGACACGGGGAGAATATGCAAACTCCACACAGACAGTGACCTGAAGCTGGAATCGAACCCAGGTCCCTGGCGCTATCGCCACCGTGCTGTCCTAATTCTGTTTAAATTAATGGCATGTGATCATTTGCATTGAATGAGAGTAGGTAAAGCATTGGCTAAGTATCTGTTCAAAATGACAGCACCTCTGACAGCGTGGCACTCCCTTAGCGCTGCTCAAGGAGTGCCCACCTTGATTATGCGCTCAGGTCTCCAAAACTTGAATCCACAATTTTCCAGCTTTGAGGCCAGACTGTTTCATCCTGAACTACAGAAAACACTGAAATCAAGGCATTCTTCAGGAGGGAATTTGAAGTTGGGGGGGGGAAGGGACTTTAAAGCCTGAAAATAATCTTTACGCATCAACATGTTTGCACCTGAGGGTCTGAGGCTAAAAATAGGAAACAGATTAAACAAGCGTCGTCTCGTATGGATTCTAAAAGAAAATACTTCACTGCAGAAATAAAGGTAGAATTAAAAGGCTATCAACTTTCAAATATCAAACCGTATGTTCGACATCAAAAAACTGTATTGATTGGTGCATTGTGCATCCCAGCGAGAGTGGAGTCCTGTTCTTCCTGTTTAATCGATAAATCTGAAAACCTAAAATAATTTTCCCTGAGGAGATAGCGGGCTTACTTGTCATGAATGGCTAAATTTCAGCTTGTGTCTTTGTGTTGTGAGTGCTGTAGAAACTGCCTGGTGCTATGCACATCTCACTGTCAGCTCCTGTACATGTATAATAGACACTGCTCGAAAAGGACTAATTCATTCCTGCCCACTACTGGTGCTGCTCACATACAATAAACGCCAAGGGGACAAAAAAAGAACAATTCACTACTGTTTCATGCCAAGCACTTCATGTGCCTTTCAGGGTCAGCCCCAGTACATTCTGTTCAAATTCCAGCTGGAATTCTCTCATCCCGCCCACCATTGAGATTTTAGTGGGTGGGTTGTGGGCAATGTGAAACCCCATTGCAGTCGGGTGGGGCTTTCCAGCTTTTAGACCAAAGCAGGCGGAGAGTTTCGGTCCTTGCATTTATGCAGCACTTTCCATGATTTCCAATGCCACCAATGAAGGAGTGGCACGATGGTTCGCACTGCTGCCTCACAGTGCCAGGAACCCGGGTTCAATTCCGGCCTCGTGTCACTGTCTGTGTAGAGTTTGCACGTTCTCCCCATGTCTGCGTGGGTTTCCTCCGGGTGCTCCAGTTTCCTCCCAAAGGTCAAAGATGTGCGGGTTAGGTTGGTTGGCCATGGTAAATTGCCCCTTGTGTCAGGGAGGATTAGCAGGGTAAATATGAAAGGTTGTGGGGATAAGGCCTGGGTGGGATTGTGGTTGGTGCAGACTCGATGGGCCAAATGGCCTCCTTCTGTACTGTAGGGATTCTAAGATTTGGAAGTGTGGTTACTGAGTGTATTATTTCATTATCTTCATTCACAGGATGTGGGCATTGATGGCTGGGCCATCATTTATTGCCCATCCCTAATTACCCTTCAGACAGTGGTGTCAAAATCCTTGCTTGAATTGCTGCGGCCTATGAGATGCCAATGCATCCACAGTGCTGTTGGGGATGGGGTTTCAAGATTGTGACCCGTTGACAGTGAACGAATGGCCATATTCTAAGTTAGGATGGTGAGTGACTTGGATGAAAACTTACAGGTGGTGGTGTTTCCATGTGTCTGCTGCCTGGCATGCCGGCACAGTGGTTAGCACTGCTACCTCACAGCACTAGGGATCCGGGTTCGATTCACCAGGTTGGGTGACTATTTGTGAGAAGTTTGCACATTCTCCCCATGTCTGCGTGGGTTTCCTTTGGGTGCTATGGTATTTTCCCACCGTCTGAAAGACGTGCTGGTTAGATGCATTGGCTGTACTAAATTCTCCCCCAGTGTACTCGAATAGGTGCCAGAGTGTGGTGACTCGGGTATTTTCACAGTAACTTCATTGTAGTGTTAATGTAAGCCTACTTGTGACACTAATAAATAAGGTTTAAACTTGACCTTTTAGTTAGTAGATGTTGCAGGTTAGACCAATGTGACTCCTTTCAGGAGATTTGATTGCTTGAAAAGACTTGCATTCTAACCATTATCTTGCAATTGTGTCTTTGCCCATATATGCCCTGTTTGTGAAGCCTACCTCTCTATTCCAATGAAGGAGCAGCACTCTGAAAGCTCATGACTCCAAATAAACCTATTGGACTTTAACCTGGTGTTGTGAGACTTCTCACTGTGCCCATCCCAGTTCGATGCCGGCATCTTCCCATCATGTACAAAGTTGGTGAATGAGGCATTAAATGAGATTGTTTACTGAGCTTCTTGAGTGTTGTTGGAGCAGTGCTCATCCAGGCAACTCCCAATTTGCACCTTATAGGCTTTGGTGAGTCAGGAGTGAGTTATTCTCCACAGAATTCCCAGCCTCCGACCTCTACGTTTTATATGTTTTAGTGTTAGCTCTTGAGCATGCTGCTAAATATGTGAATTTTTCCTTGTGTTTTATTAATAGAGGAACAGAGTACAAAAACAAAGAATTTTTGCTGAACCTTTAAAAACAATGTTTAGGCCTCAGCTTATTCTGCTCAACTTTCAAAACAATACTTCAGGAACAGTGTCAACATAGAAAACAGGAGCGTGAGTACTTAACACATAATGATTGCACAGTGCATATTTATCTAAATGTCAGCCCTCGCGTCAGGTGGAAAAGAATGATTTGCTCCTTTCTCCTACATTGTAGGAGGCATCAACTCTTATACACATCCAGTGCATGAAGGGCAAAAAGAGAGGCCAGTCATCCCTCAAAACATGAGAAGGCCATTCAACCCTTCAAGCCTGTTCTGTTCTTTAGCGAAATCATGGCTGATTATGTAGAACAAAAAAAATTACAGCTCAGGACCCTCCAAGTCTGCACCAACCACGCTTTCCGATTGAGCTGAAACCCCCAGCCCTTCCGGGGACCATATCCCTCCAATCCCATCCTATTCACGTATTTGTACAGATGTCTCTTAGAAGTGACTCACGTATCTGCTTCCACTACCTCCCCCAGCAACGAGTTCCAGGTACCCACCACTCTCTGTGTAAAAAACTTGCCTTGTACATTTCCTTTAAACCTTGCCCCTCGCACCTTAAACCTGTGCCCCCTAGTAATTGACTCTTCCACCCTGGGAAAAAGCTTCTGACTATCCACTCTGTCTGGGTGGTGGATCAGGAGATTGGTACTGGCTGGGTGGGGGGATTGGGGAGATCACGCCTGGCTGTTACTGGGGGAGGTCGGAGTGTAGGTGCTGGCCCAGGGCAGTCCTGGAGGCTAGCAATCAGGGGATGTGGGGGGGTGGGGGGGGGTTGGACAGCCAGCAATGAGCCGGGAGGGGGGAGTAGCAGGGCTGGCCACGATCTGGAGGCTGGGAAGGTAGGGCCAATGCGTATGCGCCGATCTCGGCGTGACAGATCAACGTGTGTGCAGTGGCCCACTCAGCGCTATGCTGCAGGGAACAAGCCCCTGACCCTGATTTTCAGAATGATTCACACTGAGGCACCCTGTACTGAACAGAGTGTTGGAGATTCACTCTGGAAAGCGCGCTTAAAAAACCAACGGGATTTACTCCCATTTTCCCACACACTGGGGACTTTAGAATATTTTTGGGAAAAATCCCAGCCAAAATGTTTGTGGCCAGAAAAATGATGTCACCTGATACACCTGGTGGAGTTACACACTGCAGTTTATAACCATTGTTACTGACAGGGGACAGAGGCAAGAGGAATTCATTAATTTTTCTCACCATCTGTCCAGATGTTGAAATACGCTGTGGTGTGTTTCCCCAAACACTGTTTGTGAAATCAATTTTAAAATGGCTTACAACAAAATCTCTTCAGGTTAAAGCAGAAGGAATATTTATTCATACGTTCAAACCCGGGGAGTGGGGAGGGGGAGGTGGGGGGATGGTTGTATAAAAACACGCACAAGCACACATGGAAACAGAAAAGAAAAGAGATTTAAAACTTGTCATAACTTAAAAAAAAAGAACTGAAGATATGGATAATAATTCATGTGAATGTCAAGAGTCCAGTAAGGATTTCCTTCACATCGGGGTTAAGATTTGGGTGGGTTCAGCTGGCTGAAAGTAGGACTGTAGGCGCTGGCAGGAATCTTTCAGAAGATCAGTCAGTCATCGAGGAGGTTTAGACTTGAGATGGGCTTTGTTACCAGCCTAGAGTCCAGCTTTGGTGTTGATGGCCCAGATATTTAACAATAGATTAACTCGGAAGCTCAGAAATGTAGCATTAAAACCTTCCAAAGTGGTATTTCTCATTGATGAGTCTGTAGGCTCTGATCAAAGTCCATTGTTGACTTTAGGAGATGGATGGTGGCTATTGGTGCCTCCACAGAAGGAATGGATTTTGATGGTTCTCTCTTTGTTATAAGCCCAAGCTGGGTAGCCAGGCCCTCTGTCCCCCTCATTTCCTTGTTTCATTGACTCCCATGAAAAGTAGGCGTGAGATTCCACAGGATGAGGACAGGGTTCGTCTGCAATTTCCAAAACTGTAGCCAACTTGCAAATAATGTGACCTGTAGTAGCCATGTTTTTGTTTCATCTAAATCTGTTTTTAAGTAAGCAGAAAGTTAGGTTTGATTTAAACAGTTTATGATTTATTTCATGTCTTAGGGACATGACACAGTCAACAATCTCCCTTGTCACTCTGTCAATACTGATAGATGGTGATATTGTAACGTGTTGGGTCACGACATTTGTCTTCCTGATGCAAATTGTCAACCCAAACTCTTTACAGGCGCGAGAGACTCTGACCATTTACTGCTCCTTGGAATGGAACTCCAGCATAGAATCGTTTGATCGTTTGAGGACATTGTGCTCGATGGAATTTAGAAGGATGAGGGGGGATCTCATTGAAACTTACAGAACACTGAAAGGCCTGGATAGAGTGGACATGGGGAAGATGTTTCCATTAGTAGGAGAGACTAAGATCTGTGGGCACAGTCTCAGATCAAAGGGACAACGACCCTTTAGAACCGAGATGAGAAGGAATTTCTTCAGCCAGAGGGTGGTGAATCTGTGGAATTCATTGCCACAGAAGGCTGTGGAGGCCAGGTCATTGGGTGTACTTAAGATAGAGATAGATAGGTGAGAAGACACATGTAAAAGGGAGAGTACAATTCTAAAGGGGTGAAAGGGCAATGAAACATTGATTGATAAGGGGATCAAAGGTTCAGAGGAAAGGCGGCAGGAAGGGGTTAAAATACTTATCAGCCATGATCGAATGGCAGAATAGACTTGATGGGCGGAATGGCTTAATTCTGCTCCTAAACCTCATTGTCTAATAAAGCACTTCTCTGATGAGAACTTGCCACACTTTGATCTCAGATGGGCAAGGCTGAACAGTTTCCTGCCAGTCCTGGTTTGTAAGCAGATTCCCCCTGTAGATTTAAAGGCACGTGACATCTGCAAAGAGAAGAAAATGCCGGAGTGTCGATGTCGGAATATGCGACAGATTTTGTACTCTGTCCCTAATAATAAAGCCGGCATTCTGTTTGCCTTCTAAAGCTGTTCTCAAGCTGTCCCGCCACCTTCAGTGATTTGTGAACATATATTCCCCATGTTTCATTGCCCTTTCACCCTTTTAGAATCGTACTCTCCCTTTTACATGTGTCTTCTCATTTTTCCAATCAGAATGCATTACTTCACACTGTGCCTCATACCTGCCCATTCCAGCGACCTGTCTGTATCCTCCCGATGTTACTCTCCTCACCGTTTATAACATTTCCACATTTTGTCACATTGACACGTTTTTGTGCTTTGTGCACCCAAGAAAGGCAGTGTTCGATTGTTTGATTTGTTATTGTCACGTGTACAGTGCACAGTGAAAGGTACTGGGGGCGATTCTCCCAAAACAATTCCAATTTGCATAAAAATTTGAGTAAGTCCCGTTTTTTTCCCACAGGATTTTCAAAATGAATCTCCCGCACACTGTGAGCTGCAGTGTGCACTAAAGTCCATCAGTCCAACTATCAGGGAGCGGGGCCTATTCCCGCTGGAGAGACCGGCAGCATAGCGCATGTGTCGATCTGTCAGAGCGGGGATTGGCATGTGCCCCATACCGCCAGCCTCCCGATTGTTGGCCCGGCCTGCGACCCCGCATCGCTGTCACTCTGCTCCCCCCCCCCACCCATCCTTTGGATCTCTCTGGGCCAGCACTGATGACCCCCGCCACTGGCCCACCCCATTCTCTGACCCTCTCCCCTCAGCCGCCCTGACAAGCCCACCCCCTCACCCCAATACTGATGGCCAGCCACTGAGCCTGTGCAGAGTGGGAGCGGGACACCCCACCACCACCAATTACCCCAATATGCACCATCCCCATAGGCTCCTCTCTGACCTCATCCCCTTGGCACTGCCCATTGCCTCATGGGCAGTGCCAAGATTCCCCCTTGGGTATTGCCAGTTTGCCCCTTGGGCAGTGCCAGGCTGGCAATGCCCAAGGGGCACTCCCCATACCCCCCGACCTTTTGAGGGGGCCTCCATAGCCCCCTTCGCTCCAGCTGGGTTGGGCACCAGTTCCCTGATCATGAATCATTCCTGGGAGGTGGTGGGGGGGGGAGGGGGAGAGAGAGACAGAGAGAGCGGGAGATGTTAGCAGGCCCAGAGACTTCTGTCCTGGGCCTGCTAATAATATTTAAAAGCAGATTTAAAAGTGGAAATAAGCTCTGCGCTAATTTCCAGCATGGGCTGATTGCTTCAAACACCTAGCTCCAGAGACGTGCAGAAGCTCAGGAGGTCGGGGTCTAAGAAAAAGGGTGACATGGGCAAGTTGGCCCAAAGGGCCTATTTCCATGCTGTAAACCTCTATGCCTCTAAGCCATGACACCCAGTGGGGAACCTGCTGATGTCTCCCAACCTGGTGCGCTGCTAGAGCAGAACTGTGGGCTGGGTGAATCACCCTGATTGTTTCTTGCACGCTATATAGGTTGGCATGGTGACACAGTGATTAGCGTCGCTGCCTTCCAACAACAGAGTTCCATTCCTGGTTTGCGGCATTGTCTGTGCGAAGACTGCACATTCTCCCCGTGTCTGTGTGGATTTCTTCCGCATGTCCTGGTTTCCTCTGAAAGACGTGCTGGTTAGGGTGCATTGGTCATGCTAAATTCTCCCTCAGTGTACCCGAACAGGTGCTGGAGTGTGGTGACTAGGACATTTTCACAGTGACTTCATTCCATATGAATGTATGCTGACTTGTAACACTAGTAAAAAAAGCTTTATACAGGCAGGCATATCATTCATAGAATACATAGGGGAGAAGGAAAAGAGAGGGTGCAGAATGTAATGTTACGGCCATAGCTGGAGCATAGAGAAAGATCAACCTAATATGATAGATCCAGTGAAAGATTTGATAGCAGCCCCCGGGGGAAACCCCCTCTGTATACCTTCCTCCAGTCAGAAAAACAATGATTCTCTTTCTGCTCCCTGTCATTCAGCCAATATTGTGCTCATTCTGTGCTTTTATTCCACAGGTTTCGACTATGCTGCCAAGCTTGATATGTGACAATTTATCAAACGTTTTGGCTGGTTGAACAGGACACTGAGTACACACAGCTTCAGATTGTCAGACACCTCTCGGACAGCTGGAGGTTCATTGTGCCAAACAGGGCATTGGGCACTGATGAGTCCGTCAGTTCATTTGGGTTGCCTTTGGGGCTTGTTTTCTCCTCCTCGCAGCTCTTAGTCGAGGCTGAAATTCATTCGGGAGCTTGGCAGAACCTGAGGTGAACTGTGCCGCTCGGTGTAACTATTCAACCTCGCCACGTGCATGTTCCTTTAAATTGGAGCTCCTCTAACCAGATACCTTCCGTCCCTCATTAGGATGGCTGGTCGCCTGAGGCGAAAGATGCACAGCGAATTTAAGCTAATTATTCAAATGAGCTGGCCTTGCCAAATTGGGAGCAATGAATTCCTTGTGCGTAGGTTAGTTTGTGCAGGCTGCCAACAGAGTCTGGCACAGACTTTGCTGGTTTTGTAAAATTAGTAATTGTATAAGGGGACACGTGTGATTCATTCAGTTCCCATTTTATCTCCCTCACTCCCAGGTATCTATCATTCAATATAAAGACTACCTGAACTCTTCAGATAGGTTCCAGCTGTGACTCACTCCTGGATATCCAATATTTTATATGTAAACCATCTGAATCCCACTGATTACACTCCATCATGTAACTCACTCCCAGGGACCCATTACTCCATCAGCAAATTGCCCAACTCATTGATTAGATTCCAGCTTGTAATTTGCGCTGAGACATTCATTACTCCACACATAAATCATCTGAACCCCTCTGTAAGATTCCAACCTGTAACTTCATCCCAGGTATCCATTGTACGCCACGTAAATTATCCAGATTCCTCAATGAGATTCCAGCCTGTGGCTCACCCCCTATTTAACATACAAAGCTTCCTTCCCAAAAATTCCAGCCCCTAACTGGCTGGATGGGCACCAAAAGATGCTTTTTCCCAAAGCAGCCGACTATTCTGCGCACAAATATGCCCTAATTGTGGATTAATAGAGCACCATGCGTATTTAACTTTTCAGTTTTATTCTGTCAAGAGGACAGAACTGAAGTGCGATAAATTTTGGAAATATCTGACCTTTCTAGTCAGATTTAATGGCTTTAATCAAAGTGATATTATGGGAAAAGCTTTTGGTCTTTGAATGCCTAATTTAACTCTGACTCTATAACTGTGTAATTATATTTATGACTTACTGTAGCAATGTCCGCAGTAAGCTAACACAGGAAAACTGTAATTATTGCAATGACTCTCCATTTAATTGTAACTACACACCATAATTATTGCTTTGTAGCAGGCTGTGAATTACGGAGCTAATTTCCATATTGTTAATTGGTGGCTATAGGAAGTTTTCATCATTTGCTTGTGGATGTGCAGTACAGCAGGCTTAGGATTTGGAGAATCAGTTTTTTTTTGTGGCTAATTTAATGTTTGATGACTTTTATTTTTCAGCTAAATAGCTCTTCCCCTTCGCCACAGGAGATGGGGGGGGGATGAATCCTTCAGCTGGTAGCCTGTTTTCCCACCTTGGGAATTATCGCTCTAAGCCCTAACAGCAACCAACCTCTCTCCTGTCCTTTTACACACCATCCTCCCACACTCAAGTTCCCTCTGTATTGATGCATGGCTGGCCCTAATGGAGGGGTGCAAACCAAAAGTGTGTCTCAATTTTTATGTGACAAACTTGACAAAATTGGGCAGGTGGCACGGTGGCATAGTGGTTAGCAGTGCTGCCTCACAGCTCCAGGGAGCTGGGTTCGATTCCCAGCTTGGGTCACTGTCTGTGTGGAGTTTGCACATTCTCCCAGTGGGTGGGTTTCCTCAGGATCTCCAGTTTCCTCCCACAGTTGAAAGATGTGTGGGTTAGGGGCATTTGCCATGCCAAATTGCCCCTGCGTGTCCTGGGATAGAGTCATAGAGGCTTACAGCATGGAAGCAGTTATTTGTCCATGCTACCCCTTTTTTTTAACCCCCTAAGACAGTCCCAATTGCCCACATTTGGCCCATGTCCCTCAATACCCATCTTACCTATGTAAGTGTCTAAACGTTTTTTACAAGACAAAATTGTACCCACCTTTATTATTACCTCTGGCAGCTTGTTCCAGACACTCACCACCCTTTGTTTGAAAAAAATTGCCTCCTGGACCCTTTTGTATCTCTCCCCTCTCACATTAAACTTATGCCCTCTAGTTTTAGATTCCTCTACCTTTGGGAAAAGATACTGAGTATCTAGCTGATCTGTGCCCCTCCTTATTTTATAGACCGTCATAAGATCACCCCTCAGCCTCCAACGCTCCGGGGAAAAAAGTCTCAGTCTATCCAGCCTTTCCTTATAACTCAAACCATCAAATCCTGGTAGCATCCTAGTAAATCTCTTCTGCACTGTTTCTAGTTTAATAATATCCTTGCGTAGGTTAGAGGGACTAGAAGGTAGATATGTGGTATTACAGGAACAGGACCTGGGTGGGATTGTTGTTGGTGCAGACTCAATGGGCTGAATAGCCTCCTTCTGCATTATAGAGTTTCTATGAATTGATGGTTTAAAATCTGCTCGATGTTTTACACCCATCCGTCAAGCCTGCCATTTGGAAAATAAATCTCTAAAATGGTCCCCACCACTGATTTCTCTGAGGCGTCACGATGGCCCGGTGGTTAACGCTGCTGCCCCACAGTGCCAGGGACACAGGTTCGACTCCAGCCTTGGGTGATTGTCTGTGTGGAGTTTGTACATTCTCCCCATGTCTGCATGGGTTTTCCTCCGGGTGCTCTGGCTTCCTCCCACAGACCAAAGATGTGCGGGTTAGGTGGATTGACCATGCTAAATTGCTTGTTACTGTCCCAAGATATGCAGGTTAGTGGGGTTACAGGGATAGGGTATGGCTAAGATGCTCTGTCAGAGAGTCAGTGCAGACTCTTTCTGCACTTCTGGGATTTTGAGTCAGAGGCGAGTATCTCTGATTGCAACTTTTTTTTGAGGGATTACTGGGAGCAGATTTTTGGACTTAGTGAAAAGTAAGTTACTTTTATGGTCTTTTAACTAACGGAGATTTTTTATCTGCAATTTTATCCTCACTGAGTCCCGTTCTGTACTAACTGCTCTTTTCAGTGCATTTTTACGGCATAGGTCTAAGTCACATTAAGAATTGAAAGACCTCCCTGATTGCAGATCCTTAAACTTTCCCGATATTCATGAATAATGTTTTAAATGACTTAATATTTTAAGCTGAAGTTTAAGACTCGGGACGGAATTTTAACGTTCCTCCCGCTGACGGGATTTTCCAGGCCCGCCGAAGTCAATGGACGTTTGAACGGCTCGACACATTTTCCAGACCCGTTCTTCCTCCACCATAGCAGGTCCGTAAACTGCCCCCCGCCCCCCCCCGCCCCCCCCCGCCCCCCGCCAACTCTCACCACCCCCCTCTCAGAGAAGAAAGATGCTAACTGTTGTTCTCTCACACCCGTGGCCCAGCTGGTAAAAGTCGGACATCTGAGCCATAATTGTCTGAAACCCACACCAGGGATGGCATGATCCCAATGCCTGCCTCAAAGCAAAGTGCCAAGGCACTTTGGAGGAAACCCCACTTCAGAATAAGTTATAAGATTAGTTTAAATTTGCTGCACAAATAAGCTAATAGTTCTGAGAACATGTGTACGCTCCAGAAACCAATAAAGGACCGCTAATTTACTGGCTCCTAAAGAAATTTTTCATGTGACGTGGGCATCTTTGGCTAGGCCAGCATTTATTGTCCACCCCTAATTACACTTGAGAAGGTGGTGGTGAGCTGCATTCTTGGTCACTGCGGTCCATGTGGTGTATCATAGAATCCCTACAGTGTGGAAGGAATGATGTGGAGATGCTGGCGTTGGACTGGGGTGGGCACGGTAAGAAGTCTCACAATACCAGGTTAAAGTCCAACAGGTTTATTTGGAATTACAAGCTTTCAGAGCGCTGCTCCTTCATCAGGTGAGTGGACTTTAACCTGGTGTTGCGAGACTTCTTACTGTGCAGTAGGAAGCCATTTGGAGCCATCAAGTTTGCACGGACTCTCTGACAGAGTGTCTTTCCCCAAAATTATCCTTGTAACCCCCAAACATTTACCATGACTAATCCATCTAACCTACATACTCATCATGGGATACCAAGGGGCAATTTAGTCTGGCCAATCCACCTAACCTGCACAACTTTAAACTATTGGAGGAAATCGGAGCACCCAGCAGACACCCACTCAGACATGGGGAGAACATGCAGACTCTACACAGAGAGGCCGGAATTGAACCCGAGTCCCTGCGCTGTGAGGCAGCAGTGCTAACCACTGTGCCATACTCTGCAATCATTGTGCTCTTAGGGAGGGAGTTCCAGGATTTTGACCCAGCGATGGTGAAGGAATGGCAAGATAATCAGGATGGTGAGTGGTTTGGAGGGAAGCTTGCAGGTGGTGGTGTTCCATGTGTCTGCTGCCTTGATCCTTCTAGGTGCTAGTGGTTGTAGATTTGGAAGGTGATGCCTAAGATCTACAGAGGGACTGATTATGAGAGGAGCTGCCGCACAGACAAAACTCTTATTATAAGGGTAGCATTAGGAACAAACCCATTAATGAGCCCATAGTTCAACATGGCCTCACAGTGCTAGGGACCTGGGTTTGATTCCAGGCTTGGGGCACTGCCGAGGTGGAGGTTGCACATTCTCCCTGTGGCTGTGTGGGTTTCCTCCCACAGTCCAAAGATGCGTGGGTTAGGTTGATTAGTCATGCTAAATTACTCCTTATTGTCAAGGGTCTAGAAAGGGTAAATGCATAGGGTTAATGGGATAGGGCCTCAGTAGGATTATGGACAATGTAGACTCAATGGGCTGAATAGCCTCCTTCCACCCTATAGGGATTCTATCAGAGAATTTGCACTGGAAGTGGATAAGTTTTCATCACATCACATCACATCCTTCAGCCTACAGTCAGCCTTGGGTGACTGACTGTGTGGAGTGTGCACATTCTCCCCATGTCTGAGTGGGTTTCCTTTGGGTGCTCCAGTTTCCTCCATGAAATACATCGTCAGAGGCAGAAGTCCTTTCGCTGAAATCCCTTTATTTGCAATTCCAACAGCTTTTCATAGACTGTTCTCAGTCAGCAGTCTACCTTCAGGGGTTCCAGAGGGGCTGGCACTCCCTCTTAAATACAAGGAAAAGAATCCCTAATTAGCCCATCAATTGACTCCTTAATCAGGAAGTTCACATTCCGATAGGTCAACTCAATGACCTGACTGAAGCCATTACACTCCCACAGTCCAAAAATGTGCAGGTTAGGTTGATTGGCCATGATAAATTACACCTTGATGTCAGGGAGACCAGGAGGGTTAATCTGTGGGATAGGACAGTACCTGGGTGGGATCATTGTTGGTGCAGACTCGATGGACCAAATGGCCACCTTCTGCACTGCTGATTCTATGATAAATCTGCTGACGGTGAAGGCCAAGCTGCTGTATTATTCCTCCATCATGTACTATTATTGAGTTTAGCACCCAGACTTTTGCCTGCCTCTCTGCACCACAAACTGAAAGTATGGGCAGCTGTTCTCAATGCTTGTCCCATTAGTAATAATTTGGGAGTTGGTTATCATGTTGAATCTTGTATCTGCAATGATTGCAGTCCAGAGTGCATTAGCAGCAACGTCTACATTAATTAAAAATCAACATTGTGTCCTTCCGAAGTATCAGTGGGAGTGCTAAATTCAGAAATTTGTGCAGAGTGGAAATGGTGTGGTGTGGAATAACCAAATGTATGAAAAGAAGTTAATTCAGGGGTATTTTCCCAGATTTACAGCCAGTTAATATCCCATTAAGAAGGAAGATTAATATGAAAGCAAAACTTTAAGTGGAAACTTAGTAAATAAATTGAATTTTGGAAGGAATCAACATGATTCCTGACATCTGATTGAGAAACTATTATGGCAAAATAAAATGTTGGAGGATATGGAATCATCCCTGGGACTGTATAGCTTTAACTTTCCATTTAGTACCGTGATCAAACATATTTATTTATTCATTCGTGGGACATGGGATATCGCTGGCTGCCCAGCACTTGTTGCCCATTCCTAGTTGCCCTTGGACTGAGTAAGGGTAAGGGTGAGCTGTGGCTCTGGAATTACATGTAAGCCAGATCAGGCAAGGGTGGCAGATTTCCTTCCCTAATGGCCATAAGTGAACCAGATGGGTTTTTTCGACAATGGCTTCATGGTCATCGGTAGATTCTTAATCCAGCAGTGCTAACCACTGCACCGCCATGCCGCCTCTGTATCTCATGCTTGGTCCCATCTGCTAACTTCTACCAGACACTTACTTTGTTCTCCTTGACTTTCTCTCTGTTTGCCCCCGTATCTGGCTGCTAAGAACTGTTCCTTTGATGCGGACAAGAGAGGAGACACAGAGAAAAGAAACAACCTCAAGCAAGATAAATGCGAATTACTGCGGAGGCTGGAATCTGAAACCCTCGACAAAGGGTCATCTGAAACATCTGCTCTTTTTTCTCCTTACAGATGCTGCCAGACCTGCTGAGATGTTCCAGCATTTTCTCTTTTGGTCTCATACTATTCCTCCCGATTCTATAATACTCTTAACAATATCAATTCTTACGTAGGGAAGAACATCATGATAGGTCATTCTTGAGAACGTTAATGAGGATCATGATACATCCAGCGCAGTATGTGCTTGAGATCGGGACTGGTCAGTTTGACACTGTGCTCAAGATTATTGAATCGATAAGATTATTCTCTGAAATTGATTCATCCCTGGACAATGAGGATTCGCAGCACAAAAGTCAATTTCCCTCTTGTGTCTGTGTGACACCTCATCAGAATGAAGCAATGCCAAATCCACAGTCCCACATTTTAATCATAATTTTGTTCCCGTCCCTGCTTCAAAAACTTACCTAATTCCCACTTAAAAGGATGTCTCTGCCTCAGCCATTCCCTTTGGCAAACTATTCCATGCTTCAACAGCTCTTTGTAAAGGAAATTCTCCTTCCAATCCCTCCTCACTTCCTTAACGGCAATTTTAAATAGATTGCACATTACCATCTGCACTGCAGGCAGAGAAAATGCTCTTTCTGTTTTCATTAGAAAACTCTTCAACATCTTAACAACCTTGATTTAAATCTTCTCTTTGAATTCACTGCTCCGGAGAGATAGTTCAGGTGTTCCGGCTCGCTGCTGCAGACTTACATTCTTGGTATTATCCAGGCCCTTCTCAGGAAACGTTCACAGGTGTTATGGGAAAGTCCAAGTAGTAAAGGTTGGCCCTGACCCTCCAGAGGAATTTGGGTACAGCTTTGTGAAAATCACACCCAAAATTGCACCCATTGTGCCTGGGTTTTTGCTCAGGCTCATTTGGATGCCATTGAGCTCAAAATCTGCCATGAAACACGGAATCATAGAATCCCTACAGTGCAGAAGGAGGCCACTCAGCCCATTGAATCTGCACCATCCACAATCCCATCCAGGCCCTATTCCTAAAACCCCACATATTTACTCTTTACACTAGGGCCAATTTATCATGGCCAATATATCTAACTCACACATACTTGGAGTATGGGAGGTAACTGGAGCACCCGAAGGAAACCCATGCAGAGATGAGGAGAACATGCAAACTCCACATAGACAGTGACCCAAGGCCGGGAATTGAACCTGGGTCCCTGGTGCAACACAGCAGCGTTAATCACTGCTCCACCATGCTGTTCCAATCAATGGGCAGGATTTTCCAGCCTCCAGATAGGCAGGCATCATCACGGGCAGGACAGAAATATTTTGATAGCTGTTGGGAGATACCGTACCAGAATTTAGCAAAGCATCTGTTCCAGTGAGAAAAATGGAGTGAATCCCACCAATGGCCACAGTGTAATTTTTAACCAGATCTTAAGCCTCATTGACAAAAGTATTTATGGCCACAAGAATCACGCCATGCCTGTGGCGACCTCCCCCTGTTTAAAAGTTTATTATTGTCACAAGTTGGCTGAAATTCACACTGCAATGAAGTTACTGTGAAAATCCCCTAGTCACCACACCCCAACGTCTGTTCGGGTACACTGAGGGAGAATTTAGCACGGTCAATGCACCTAACCAGCACGTCTTTCGGACCGTGGGAGGAAACTGGAGCCCTCGGAGACACGGGGAGAATGTGCAGACACTGCACAGACAGTGACCCCAGCCACGAATCAAACCCAAGTTCCTGGTGCTGTGAGGGAGCAGTGCTAACCGCTGTGCCACCATGCTACCCCACATGGTCATTCACCCGCCATGGCTCCACTTAGTCTTTTCCGAGGTGTACAGGTAAAGCAATTGAATATAAATTGTCTGTGCCATTGTGGTAGTGTCCTCAGCTGCCTGGACCCATCCTCTGGCTTACCCTCAGAAACCTCTCTGCTCCTTTCCCTTTCTATCTTACTTTACAATGTTCCATCAAATCTAGTTCTTTGACTCAGCTCTTCACAAGTATCATGATGGTATTTAACTTTGCTTTATAATGTCTCTGTGAAACCCCCTGGCCATTTTATTACCATAGGATAGAGATATAAATAGAGTCATAGAGGTTTACAGCATGGGAACAGGCCCTTCAGCCCAACTTGTCCATGCTGCCCATTTTTCAAACCCCTAATCTAGTCCCAGTTGCCCACATTTGGCCCATATCCCTCTATACCCATCTTACACATGTCATTTCTAAAAGCTTTTTAAAAGACAAAATTGTATCCGCCTCTACTACTACCTCTGGCAGCTTGTTCCAGACACTCACCACCCTCTGTGTGAAAGAATTGCCCCCCTGGACTCTCTTGTATCTCTCTCATCTCACCTTAAACCTATGCCCTCTAGTTTTAGTCTCCCCTACCTTTGGGAAAAGATATTGAGTATCCAGCTGACCTATGCCCCTCATTATTTTACAGACCTCTATAAATGTAAATGATTGTTGTGTAAATTCTTGTTTCTTAGATGATGAAGGGTCACCCAACTTCGAAATGTTGGCCCTGTTCTGTCTCCACAGATACTGTCAGACCTGTTGAGTTTTTCCAGCATCTTCAGTTTCTGTTTCAGATTCCAGCATCCGCGGTATTTTGCTTTTACCTTTTCTTAGCTTTATTGAGTGGCTGAGAATTTCCATGGAGTTTATCCCAGCCTGCTCCCGCAGTTCTTTCGGAAGTGCAGTGGAAACCCTCTTTACACGGATAAATGGGAGAAACTTTCCAATTCATATCTGAGGCTGGGTTGTTATTAAGGGGTTTAAGAGCTAGGAGCTTTTCATTAATGATGCTCAAGCTTCAGAGAATCCTCCCATCTGATAGAAAAGCTTCACTCCCTTTGTAGAGTCAGCTGCTGGAATTTTACCACCCTGCCCGCTACGGGAATCTGAGCGGGCGAGGGTTGGGCAATGGGAACATCCGTTGACCCCGGGCTGGATTTTATAGTTTCAGGACAAATGAGGCCGCAAAATCCTATTCCTAGAGTCATATCCCTCTAAACATTTCTCGTCCATGTACCATGTATTTTAAATGTTATAATTGCACCTGCTTCTATCACTTTTTGCGCTGCTACCTCCTTTTTACTGGGGGAAATTGACTAAACAAAGCTGACATTTCTCATGCCAAAGGCTGATTAACATTCAGAACGTTGGTGATTTGAAAAGGTGCATGAATGAAAATAATTCCATCATTGCAGCAACCTTCCCTGCAGTGAGCAGGCTGCTCTGGACAGGAGATTGCTGTTCTCACCATCCCAGTGGATGTTGATTGCAGGTTCCCTTAGTGGATGTGTTGGGACCTAGAGGATGGGTGAGTGCCCGAAATGGACCCGTCCTTCTTATCTCTGCCAGCTTTCTCCTTCCTTCACCGAGTACGCACCAGCTCTCGGGTAAGACCCATTGGGACAATCATGCTGAGCGCGTGCCGAGGAGGTAACTGCGGCGTGATGGGAAAAGGAATCTTGTATTGCCAAAAGGCAGCAGTAGGAGGTCATGTTGCTCTGTCAGCGCGCAGACTGCAGGGAAGAAGAACAGCAGAAATTCAAACTTGCCATCGTGTGTTCCTGTCTGTCAATCGCAGCACTAAAAATCCATGTTTTCATACCCGGATTACAAAAAATCTTGAAATATCCATCAAATACCTGGAATATGGAGCTGGCTTCCTCATGAGGCATTTCAGGCAAACAGCACTGATTCATTTCGACGGGGAGTCGATGGGGCAAATTTTACTGTCCCGCTCGCCGTGGGAATCGGAGCTGGCGAGGGACGGTCCATGGGAATTTCCATTGACCTCAGGCGGTATTATCTGCTTTTGGGGTGGGTGGGGCTGGAAAATTCCATCCCATGAGTACACGGGGGACTAGAAGGACGAGTGATAGAGTTCAATGAAGTGAAAGTATTCGGAGCAGCATAATTAGCAGCAAACGGCCGGGGTGGAGGGGAGAGGGGGGGAGCAGGGGGGCTGTCAGTGGTGTAATAATATTGTTGCCGGGCTAGTAATCCAGAGGTCATTAGTAATGCTGTGGGAACCTATGTTCGAAACCCACCATGGCAAATGGTGAAATTTGAATTCACTAAAAATCTGCAATTAAAAGTCTAATGATGAACATGAAACCATCGTAATAAAAACCCATCTGGTTCACTAATGTCCTGAGTTCAGTAATATTGTGAAGGTATTGAAATAAGAATCATTGAAATTTGTACAGGTTCCTTGGGTGGCTTCCACACGCCAATGCCATTCTTCCTCCACCCAAGAAAATACTGTCATTTTTTGACTCCACAATGTGGAGTCTACGACCCGGGATAGGGGGCAAGGGGGCAGGCGAAGAGTTAACGGCTTAAATTGATCTCCCTAACATTTAACAGGCGGTCATTTTGTGGCTCATATCATGACGTATGGATTTTGACATCATCCCTAAGGAATGCCTATATGAAAGGTGCTATCTAAATGCGAGGTGCTACTGTTGCAGTACAGGGAAGAAATAAGGGGATTTCATCCTCTCTTCGACAAAATCAGGAGGAAACAACAACCATGCGACTGATATGCTCAACCCCATGATCCCCTGCAATCACATTGCGAAGGGAAATTAGGAGCCATTTTGTGCTGTGCTCCAACATCAGCAAGAACTATTGAGGCAGCTCCGAGATATTTAGCATGGAGTCCTGCAGCGATCAGGAAAAAGAGAATGTGGGCTGGATTCAATTTCAAATCCCAGACATGAATTAAATTTGGTTAATTAATAACTGTCATGAGACCATGAAGTAAGTCGGTATAATTCAAACAAGGAACAGTTCAGTGAACATCGTAACAGATGTACAGTTAGGGAGGTTGGGGGGTGGATGGGTGGGGGGGGGGGGGGGGGTGGAGAGCGGTGGGTGGGGGGTTGTTGGTGGGGAGGGGGGTGCGGGGGCAAGTGGGGGTGCTGCCAATCAGGGGCCGCTGCCCTCTGTGCAGTTGACAAAGTGCAGTGTGCATCATTACAAAAGGTAAAATCAAAATCTAATTTCGGTAAATGAAAAAGTCAAAATAGAAAGGCTTCTCTCATTTGTCAATTTGTCTTATGGTTCATTCCATGTCTCATGTTTCCAATCAATCAGACTGATTGAGAAAAGTACAGTATTTTAAAGTTTATTTATTAGTGTCACAAGAAACAATGAAGTTACTGTGAAAACCCACTAGTCACCACGCTCTGGTGCCTGTTTGGCAACACTGAGGGAGAATCTAGCATGGCCAATCAACCTAACCAGCATATCTTTCAGACTGTGGGAGGAAACTCATGCAGACATGGGGAGAACGTGCAGATTCTACATAGACAACGACTCAACCCAGGAATCGAACCCTGGTCCTGAGTGCTGTGAGCTAGCAGTGCTAACCACTGTGCCATTGTGCTGTCCGTGTGTGTGTGTATGTGTATGTGTGTGTGTGTGTGTGTGTGTGTGTGTGTGGGTCTGTGTGGATTTCCTCTGGGTGCTCCAGTTTCCTCCCACAATCCAAAGATGTGCCGGTCAGGTGGACTGGCCCCGCAAAATTGTCCCTTTGTGTCAGGGGTACTAGTTAGGGTAAATGCATGGGGTTACAGGGATAGGGCCTGGGTGGGATTGTGGTTGGTGCAGACTCGATGGGCCAAATGGCCACATTCTGCATTGGGGGGATTCCATGGATTCTATATCTTGGGATACTAAGGGGCAATTTAACATGGCCGATGCACCTAACCCAATATTTGGACGGTGGGAGGAAACCAGAGCACCTGGAGGAAACCCACACAGACACAGAGAGAATGTGCAAACTCCACACAGACAGTCACCTGATGCTGGAATTGAACTCAGGTCCTGGAGCTGTGAGGCAGCAGTGCTAACCACAGTTGCCACCATTCCAGTGATCTTACATGTACCTGATCTGGATCAGCTATCGAGAAATGTGAATGGAAGGAAGTAAGCCACCTTAAGCCACGGGAATTAAGCCCTAGTGTCCTGTATCTCAGGATACTGTGGGAGGCTAGGGAGGAAATTACAGGTCCCCTAGCAGAGATATTTGAATCATTGATAGTCACAGGTGAGGTGCCTGAAGATTGGAAGGTAGCAAATGTTATGCCTTTGTTTGGGAAGGGCTGCAGGGAAAAGCCTGGGAAATACAGACCAGAGGTATTTTGAGAGACAGGATCTACAGGCATTTAGAGATACAAGGACTGATTAGGGACAGTCAGCATGGCTTTGTGAGTGGAAAATCATGTCTCACAAATTTAATTGAGTTTTTTGAAGGGATAACCAAGAAGGTAGATGAGGGCAGTGCAGTTGGTGTTGTCTACATGGACTTTATCAAGGCCTTTGACAAGGTACTGCATGATAGGTTGTTGCATAAGGTTAAATGTCACGGAATCCAGGGGAGGTATATAAATGGATACAAAATTGGCTTGATATCGATAGCCAGAGGGTAGTTGTAGAGGGTTGTTTTTCAAACTGGAGGCCTGTGACCAGCGGTGTGTCTCAGGGACTCGTGCTGTGTACTCTGTTATTTGTTATTTATATTAATGATTCGGATGAGAATTTAGTAGGCACGGTGAGTAAGTTTGCAGATGACACCAAGATCGGTGGCACAGTGGACAGTGAAGGAGGTTATCTAGGATTGCAACAGGATCTTGATCAATTGGGCCAGTGGGCTGACGAATAGCAGATGGAGTTTAATTTAGACAAATGCGAGGTGATGCATTTTGGTCGATTGAACCAGGGCAGTACTTACTCAGTTAATGGTAGGACACTGGGGAGAGTTATAGAACAAAGAGATCTAGGAGTACAGGTTCATAGCTCCTTGAAAGTGGAGTCACAGGTGGACAGAGTGGTGAAAAAGGCATTCAGCATGCTTGGTTTCATTGGTCAGAACATTGAATACAGGAGTTGGATCGTTTTGTTGACGTTGAATGAGACATTGATAAGTCACGCTTGGGATACTGTGTACCGTTCTGGTTATCCTATTATAGAAAGATTATTATTAAACTAGAAAGAGTGCAGAAAAGATTTACTAGGATGCTACCGGGACTTGATGGTTTGAGTCATAAGGAGAGGCTGGATTGACTGGGACATTTTAGAGCATAGGAGGCTTAGGGCTGAACTTATTGAGGTCTATAAAATAATGAGGGGCAGAGACAAGGTAGATAATCAATATCTTTTCCCAAAGGTAGGGGAGTCTAAAACTAGAGGACATAGGTTTAAGATGAGGAGGGAGAGATATAAAAGTGTCCAGAGGAGCAATTTTTTCACACAGACGGTGGTGAGTGTCTGGAACAAGCTGCCAGAGGTAGTTAGCGCAGACACAATTCTGTCTTTTAAGAAATGTTTAGACAGTTACAGATGACTACAGAGGGATGTGGGCCAAACACGGGCAATTGGGACTAGCTTAGGGGTTAGAAAAAGGAGCAGCATGGACAAGTTGGGCCAAAGGGCCTGTTTCCATGCTGTAAACCTCTATGATTCTATGACTTTGCCTGATCACACCAAGTGTGGCTCGGAGGAGGGAAACAATACTCCGAAAAGGGAAAGCGACCAGTGGATGGCCAGATCTGGTTCAGTCTTACTACCTTCAGACTCCTCATGCTTTCAGTATTGTTTGCTTGAAGCTTGGTCCGTAATATTAACGGTTTCTGCACAGTCTACAATCCAGCTGTCTCGGAGATATTGGAATTGCAATATATAACCACTTTTTGCGCTGTAAATGGGCTCGTAATTTTGCAAGGAAGCCCAGAGGCTTTCTGTTATGAATGTTCTCTGACAAAAATATTGCAACTTTTCAAAAAAAAAGCAAAGGCCAGGCAAAAAAAAGATGTCTTATCCCTGGCTACGTAATTTAATTCTCAAGAGCCGACAGGTGTGATTTTTGCATCGGAACAGCAGTATGACCTGCTTTCCCAGAATCGCATTCCGGTCAGTGCTCAATCAATAGACACTTCCCCTGGCTTTTTCCACAAAGTTGCTTTAGTAACGTTCAAAGATACTGAAATGCAGCAAAAGTAGAAGGAACTGTGCTTAAGGAAATGGCTAGCCATACTCTGCTGGGCTAAAAAGAACACAGAATGTTGATAGCCCAATTCTTAGACTCTTGGCCATAATTTTTGAGTTGGAAAGATATAGCATCTTTTATATCATGTGTTTATATAACACATCTTACAACACCTTTCGCAATCTCGAGATATCTCAAAGTACTTTACGGACAATTACGTACTTCTGAAGGGTAGCCACTGTTGTAATGTGGGAAATGTAGCAACCTATTCATGCACAGCAAGCTCCCAAAAACAGCAATGTAATGAGGACCCAACAATTTGTTCAAATGATTTTGATTGATGGAAAACTATTGACCAGGACACTGGTGACTATTCCTTGAAGTAAGCTCTTGGGGTCTTTTATATTTACCTGACGGCAAATGACTCTTCATTATGTGGGTGGCATGGTTAGCATTGCTGCTTTGCAGCGCCAGGGTCCCAGGTTCAATTCCAGCCTTGGGTCACTCTCTGTGTGGAGTTTGCATGTTCTCCCCGTGTCTAAGTGGGCTTCCTCCAGATGTTCTGGTCTCCTCCCACAGCCCAAAGATGTGCAGGTTAGGTTAACTGGCCGTGCTAAATTGACCCTAATGTCGGGAGATTAGCAGGGTAAATGCATGGGCGTATGGGTATAGGGCCTGGGTGAGATTGAAGCTAGGTAAATATATGTAGAGGCAAAGTATATACTGATAGGGTTCGGTGAGGTAGGCTAAGAGAATTATTAACACCAACAAAGACCAGTTCGGTCAAATGGACTATTTCTCTACAGTAAATTCAATGTGATTTTATATTTTCATAGAATCATAGAATGCAGAAGAGACCCTTTGATCCATTGGCTCTGCACCGACATGCAAGAAACACCTGAACTCCTACATAATCCCATCTACCAGCACTTGGCCCTTAGACCTGAATTTTAGGACGTTCCAAGTGCTCATCTAGATATTTTTTAAAAGACTGTGAGGCAACTCGCCTCTACCATCCCCCCAGACAGCTAATTCCAGACCATCACCATCCTCAGGGTAAAAATGATCTTCCCTTACATTCTCCGAAACCTCCTGCCCCTCACCTTGAAACTATGTCCTCTTCATGACTGACCCTTCAACTCAGGGGAACAGCTGTTCCTTATCCACTCTGCCCACATCCCTCATAATCTTGTACACTTCGATGAGGTCACCCCTCAGTCTTCTCTGCTCCAATGGAAACAACCCAAGCCTATCCAATCTCTCTTTATAACTTAAATGTCCCATCCCAGGCAGCGTCCTGGTGAATCTCCTCTGCACCCCGTCCAGCGTAATCACATCCTTCTGATAATTGTTTTAAAAAAGCCTTTCTCATCAATAACAAATTAATCTTTGTTTATCGAGCTTCTAAAGATTTCCCAAATTTAAGATGTTTAACTGTTGTCACTACACTTTGCCTTTCCCATCATGCTTCATCATCATCCCAGAGCTCTGGGAAAGTTGAACACAAGCTCAGAAAGGTATAATCTTCCAATTTTCTTTTGAGAGAGGGCATGTACCAATGGATTAGAGCATGGCAAATTCAAGAAAGGATGTTGAAGCACTCCTGGCAAGTAAAGTCCACTTAGTTTAATGTCAATAGTGGGTAAGGATTTAGAAACAAAATCAGGAAGAAAAGTCAGCTGGCACTTGGTGAAGTTTAAGTTAATCAGGCAATGCCAGTGTGCATTTGTAAAAGGCAAGTTGTGTTTGACTCTTCTAATTGAATTTTTTTGATTAAATATTAGAATAGATTGATTAAAGGAATGCAATGGATGTTGTGTATATGGGTTTTAATAAAACATTTGGCAAAATGCTACATAAAAGGGTCATTACCAAAATTGAGGCTGATGGAAAAACGTCAAGTCTAAATTAGAAATAAAATTCCAAAAAGTGATAGAAAATGCAAGTAGTCATGGGAAATAATTTATCAGGCTGGAGAATGGAGGCAAAGAATGGGATTATCCAGTTCCCCTGCAGCATGTTTTCCAGAGGTGGCCCACCATTGGCCGCTGGTGGGATTTTTCAGTCCTTGTCTGCAAGGTTTCATGTGGTTCACACCCTCCAATCCTAGGGAACCCACTGTGATGGATCACCATGATCTGGACTGAAAGACCCTGCTGGGTTTGTATCAGTGCCGTCTCTACCTATTCAAAGGAATGAATGGACTCTACAGTTTTTCAAAGGTCAACACAAGGACCATAGCTTATTTTGTTTTATATAAATGACTTGAATCTTGGAATGCAAAATAGAATTTCTCAATTTTCTGACAATACTGTAGCTGGCTCCATGGCTCAGTGGTTAGAGCACTAGCCTTGTAAATCAGGGGTCGTGAATTCGATCCTCACGGGGGGCCTGCCACTATACTTTATTGAGGTGGTGCAGTGGCACAGTGGTTAGCACTGCTGTCTCACAATGCCAAGGACCCGGGTTCAATTCCAGCCTCAGGTGTGTGTGGAGTGTGCACATTCTCCCCATGTCTACGTGGGTTTCCTCTGGGTGCTCCAGTTTCCTCCCACATTCTGAAAGACATGCTGGTTAGGTGCATTGACCCAAACAGGTACTGGAGTGTGGCAACCACGGGAATTTCACAATAACTTCATTGCAGTATTAATGCAAGCCTTCCTTGTGACTAGTAAATAAATAAGATTTACTTTAACAATTCCCACAGAGACCAATAACTTTTCAATAAAGAGAGGACCCCCCACAATGCTAATGGAAAGAAAATTGTTTGGAACAATTTCACTTTTTAAAACTTTCACTGTAACAAACCAACTAAAATCAATATAATTCAAACCTTAGTCAACCGATGAAGATTATTTCAAACGAAGAAGTAATTTTCACTTTCATTTGTCAATAAAGCAAAGCTACACCTCACAGTGCGTCCCACACAACTGGGGGGCCACGTGTACTTCCAGAGGACACGATCTTACTGGCCATTCACGCCGTGCTCTGCTACACTAAGGTTGGAGAATTAGGCGCCCAGCCCAATCTCCATTCACTACATCAGGACTGGAAAATCCCACTGGTGTAAACGGCTGTAACATTTCAGCCATAGTCTTTCAAACTCAGCCTTCATTTTGTAGGATTTTAAACTCAACATCCAATTGTTTTGGCCCTTTATTCCATCCAAAGTCCACGGACACAGTGACCACTGGCAAGGTGCATGTGTACAAACTTTCTCTAACTCAGCCTTAATGGCACAGAATTCCCAGAGACTCCCTACTCCAACCCCTTTAAACACTCTGGTGGGGTCTAGTAATACTAAACAAGCAGAAATGGGTCTTGTTCAATCCACAATCCCTCGTTGTTCCTGTCATCTATTCTCTACTCTTTCCAACCGTATCACACGAGGTAGCACAGTCTATGTTCTCTATTCTCAGAGAACTGATTCATCATCAAGATCTCTCCAAAGACTGGGAAGCAGAAAACTGTTCCATTATGAGAAAGACATGCTGTTTTTCCCCCGTCTATGTATGAATTCTCAATGTGTTCTGGACCGCCAAGGAGAAAACACCACCTAACCCAACCCCGTTGCAATTCACTTTCTATTTACCCTTTGCTTAGGAGTTATTCACCCCCCCATCCTTCCCCCCAGCAACCTCTGTCACATGGGCATTCCTTGGATTATGATGTCATAATCAGGGAACCAATTAACATTCTGTCAATGCATTCCCAGCCCCTTTGGTCTTAAAGGGACATCACACAAAAAGAAAATGCAGGCTTTTCCTAGCATATAGGCCACCATCATATTTTATTTGGAAAAGCAGCAAATAATAAATGAGGATGATACAAATTGCCTGCAACGTGACATAGATAAGCTAGCAGAATAGATAGGAAGGTGGAATTTAACATGGAGAAGTCTGAGGTGATGCTTGTTAGCAGAAGGAATAGGGAGGGGTAATATAGACTGAATGGTAGTGTACAAGAGGGAGTAGGAAGAGAGTCACCTGATGAAGGAGCAGCGCTTTGAAAGCTACTGGATTTTGCTACCAAATAAACCTGTTGGACTTTAACCTGGTATTGTGAGACTTCTTAATGTAACTGTATAGGGCATTGGGAAAACCGTATCCGGAGTTTTGGTCCCTTACCTGAGGAAGGACATAAAGGCAATTGAGACATTTCAGAGAAAGTCCACTGGATTGATTCCAAAAATGAAGAGTTTTTCTTAAGAAGAATGATTGAGCAATTTAGGCTTATATGCCTAGAAGAGTTTAGGAAAATGAGCGGAGATCTAATTGAGGTATATAAGTCAATAAAGGGGATTGACAGGTAGACATAGTGAGGATGTTTACATTATTGGACATTCTAGAATGAGAGGCCATGTTTTAGGCTAAGGTCTGTCTGATGTAAAAGAGAAAAGGGGTGGGATTACTTCACACAAAGGGTCATAAACCTGTGGAATTCTCCTCCTCAGAGTGCAGTGGATGCCAATAAACAAACTTAAGGAGGAGATAGATAGGTTGTTAATTAATGACGGGATAAAGGGTTATGGGGAGCGGACAGAAAGGTGGAAATGAGGCTGTGATGAGATCAGCCATGATCGTATTGAATGGTGGAGCAGGCTAGAGGGGCAGAACGGCCTACTCCTGCTCCTAGTTCTTATGTCAGCAACCACACGTGAGGATAATGGACAGAAGCACTCTGACCACTGGAGAGAAATTAAGTTTTCATATCAGGATATTTAATAAGGCAATTTTAGGAGGAAAGAGAGGAGAAATATCCAGACCAACAAGACCTTGTCTAACCATCAACTGGCAGAAAATTAATGTTGACCTAGAATTTTCCATCTGAGGAATTGGACCTTGTTTTTGCTGTAGGGTTTGACTGCATCACGACTAGGGTGGAACAAGAGAAAACTGTTACTGACAAGGTACCTCACAAGAGGTTATTGCAGAAGGTCAGGGGGCATGAAGTTGGGGGTAGGGTGTTAGCGTGGATAGAGGATTGGTTGTCAAATAGGAGGCAGAGAGTGGGGGTCAATGGGTGCTATTCGGATTGGCAGATGGTGACTAGTGGAGTGCCCCAGGGGTCGGTGCTGGGGCCTCAGCTATTTACCATTTACATAGATGATCTGGAGGAGGGAACCGAGTGTAGGGTGTCGAAATTTGCTGATGACACCAAGATTGGGGGAATGGCAAATTGTGCGGAGGGTGTGGAGAGTCTACAGAAGGATCTAGATAGGCTGGGCGAATGGGCCAGGAAATGGCAAATGGAATTTAATGTTGGCAAGTGCGAGGTGGTCCACTTTGGTATGAATAATGGTAGGAAGGATTATTACTTACGGGGCGAAAAACTGCAGCAGGCGACGGTGCAGAGGGACCTCGGGGTCCTTGTGCATGAGCCGCAAAAACCCAGCTTGCAGGTGCAGCAGGTGGTCAGGAAGGCAAATGGGATGCTGGCCTTCATAGAGAGGGGGATTGAATATAAAAGTAGGGAGGTCTTGCTGCGGCTGTATAGGGCATTGGTGAGGCCGCAGCTGGAGTACTGTGTGCAGTTTTGGGCGCCGTACTTACGCAAGGATATTTTGGCCTTGGAGGGAGTGCAGAGGAGGTTTACTAGGCTGATACCGGAGTTGAGGGGGTTGAGCTATGAGGAGAGGCTGAATAAACTAGGCTTGTACTCGTTAGAGTTTAGAAGAATGAGGGGAGATCTCATTGAGACGTATAAGATGATGAATGGGATGGATAGGATAGAGGTGGAGAGACTCTTCCCGCTCAGGAAGGATAGTAGGACTAGGGGGCACAGCCTCAAGATAAAGGTAGGGCGGTTTAGAATGGATTTGAGGAGGAACTTCTTCACTCAAAGGGTGGTGAATCTCTGGAATTCTCTGCCCGTTGAAGTGGTGTTGGCTGCCTCGCTAAATATTTTTAAGACGCGGGTTGATGGGTTTTTGATAAGCGAGGGGATTAAGGGTTATGGGGAGAGGGCGGGTAAGTGGAACTGAGCCACGACAGATCAGCCATGGTCTTATTGAATGGCGGGGCAGGCTCGAAGGGCTAGATGGCCTACTCCTGCTCCTATTTCTTAAGTTCTTATGTTCAAGCAGCAAACCACAGAAAATTCATCTCACTAAATCTCCAGGCTGTTCTTCATTGGACCACAAATCAATTACATATTTTTTTTATTTATTCTTTCATGGAATGTGGACATCACTGACTGGGCCAGGGTTTATTACCCATGAGAAGATGGTGCTGAGCCACCTTCTTGAAATGATACAATCCAGGTGCAGTGACTTCCATGTTTCAAGATTTAATCTTGGAGAAAGCAAGTGTGACAAAGAGCTGTAAAATTTTAAGACCTAAGTGCATGTTACATTTTTGCAATCACAGATTTTGCCTGGAAGTACGTACGTGTGTGTGTGTGTGTGTGTGTGCATACGTGGATGTGTGTGTGTATATGTGTGTGTATATATACATTTGTGTGTGTGTATGTGTGTATATTTGTGTGTGTGAGTGTGTATGTGTGTGTCTGTGTTTATGTTTCTGTCTGCATATGAAAGTGTATAAGTGTAGAGAAAGACTGCAGAATACTACAGTTCAAAGGGATTTGGGGATCCTTGTGCAGGAATCACAGAAAGGTCACCCGCAAGTTCAGCCAGTAATAGAATCATAGAATGCCTATAGTGCAGAAGGAAGCCATTTGGCCCACTGAGTCTGCACCGACCACAATCCCACCCAGGCCCTATTCCCGTAACCCCACAAATTTACCCTGTTAACCCCCCTAATACTAAGGATCAATTTAGCATGGCCAACCAACTAACCTGCATATCTTTGGATTGTGAGAGGAAACCAGACCACCTGGAAGGAACCCACACAGACACGGAGGAAATGCGCAAACCACCCAGACAGTGACCCAAGACTGAGTTTGGACTCGGGTCTCTGGCATTATGAGGGAGCAGTGTTAATCATTGTGCCACTGTGCTGCCCATAAGGAAGGCAAATGGAATGTTGGCCTTTATTTCAGATGGAATGGAGTATAAAAATAGAGAAGTCTTGCTAAAGCTATACAAGGCACTAGGCCATGCCTGAAATATTGCTAACAGTTTTGCATCCTTTATCTAAGAAATGCTGTTAATAGAGGTAGTCCAGAGAAGGTTCACTGGGTTCATCCTGGAAATGGAAGGATTTTCTGATGAAGGGAGGTTGAGTAGGTTGGAACTGTACTCATTGGAGTTTAGAAGAATGAGAGGTGACCTTGTTGAGACATATCAGATTTGAAGGAGGTTTGACAGGGTCGATCCTGAGAGGTTGTTTCCCTTTCTGAGATAGTCTAGAAGTAGGGGCAATAATCTGGGAGTAAGGGGGTTGCCCATTTAAGACAGAGATGAGAAGAAATTTCTTCTCTCAGAGGGTGGTGACTCTGTGGAATCCTTTACCACAGAAGGCTGTAGAGATTGGTTCATTAAGTGTGTTCAAGGCTGAGATAAACAGATTTTTAATCAGGAAGGGAATCAAGGGTTATGGGGATAAGGTGGGAGATCAGTCATGATCTCATTGAATGATGGAGAAGACTTGATGGGCCAAATGGCCTAATTCTGCTCCTATGTCTTATGGTCATATATTATTATGCAGTATCAAATACAGCTGGGTGCTGAATCATAAATTTTTACCCTTCTTTTTAAACTTACGAGTAAATTTGTTGTTTGCCCGAGTTTAATAGATATCGTGTAGAGAGGACTCTTTGAAAACACATCTGAGTTTGGTTAGCCGAGAGAGAGGATAAGGGGGTACATAAAATAGTGGATTCTCAACACTGAATTAAGGCAGGAATCAAGGAGGCGGCATGGTGGCACGGTGGTTCGCACTGCAGCCTCACAGCACCAGGGACCTGGGTTCGATTCCCAGCTTGGGTCACTGTCTGTGTGAGAGTTTGCACATTCTCCCTGTGTCTGCATGGATTTCCTCCGGGCGCTCTGGTTTCCTCCCACAGTAGAAAGATGTGCGGGTTAGGCCATGCTAAATTGTCCCTGGTGTCAGGGGGATTAGCTAAGTAAATATTTGGGGCACAAGGATAGGGCCTGGCTGGGATCGTTGATGGTGTGGGCTTGATGGACTGAATGGCCTCCTTCTACGCTGTAGGGATTCAATGAATCTGATCGAAGGTGTCAGGTAATTTCTGATTGACATTAAGTTTGAGCTGGAATTCTATGATGGAGGAATGTGATGACAGCACAGGGGGAATTTTTCCAACACTCCCCCTCCCCCGCCATGGGAATCGTAGCGGGGGTGGGGAGATGGACCATTGGTCCATTGGCCTTGGGCAGGATTTTCCAGTTTTGGAGTGGGCAGGGCTGGAAAATCCTGTCCCACGACTCAGCAGGAAGCTAAAATATCAAAGGAGTTTTCTCGTGAAACCTGAAGTGAGGTTAAATCCTTGAGCTATTTCTTTCGTAAGTTTTGGCAAAACTTTCTGCTTTGTCTGCGCGCATCCTATTGCCCCTTCAGGTTAAAGGTGAGGAACAAGTGAGGGTCATTTGGCTCACTTAGCAAGTTCGATTCACCCTGTCAGAGACTGTCATCAGCCTACCCTGAGGGTGGCAATTTATCACGGTTAAACTGACAAGTGGATGTCATCTTGGTGAAGATTGGTGCAAACCCCTTGAAGGAATTCAGTGTCACCTTCCTCATCAACTGCAGGGCATCTTGACATTGAACAGGCGCTGTACAGAAGACTTCTACAATGGCAAACCCAAGTGATGGTCAGGTCCAGGTCCAGATAACACTCTAGAGTCCCACTCTCTCACTGCATGTTACAGAGCAAGGGACTCTCCGATCTCCTTCACTCCACCACTGCCGCCAGCAAGACTGGAGAATTTGGGGCTCAGCCGCGACCCGATTCATTGCAGCAGGACTGGAAAATCCTAGCCGTGAGTAAGGTCGGAAATGTGTCCATCAGGCGATGCCCATTGAACCATCATTAAGAGGTGTGTTACTCATTTGGAACCAGATTGTTCAGCGAAGAATGATAACTTGAACAACTGAGCTTCATGTCTCCAATGAAGAAATTAACCTTTGGAAGTATACCACCCATTTTTGTAAATCATTTAGTTCTGTGTTACTCTGTGCATGATGAATTGCTGCCTCACAGCGTCAGGGGCCCGGGTTAAATTCTGACCTCATGTGACTTTGTGGAGTTTGCACATTCCCGCTGTTTCTGTATGGGTTTCCTCCGGGTGCTCCGGTTTCCTCCCACAGTCCAAAAGGTGAGCAAGTGAAGTGGATTGGCCATGCTACATTGCTGCCTTGTATCAGGGAGGCGTGCAAGAGTAAATACGTGGGGTGCTGGGAATAGGGCCTGGATGGAATTGCTGCTAGTGCAGGCTCAATGGGCCAAATGGCCTCTTACTGCATTGTAGGGATTCTATGATTCTATACTCCAAGGAGATTGATTCCTCCATTGAAAAGTTTGCCCTATGAGAAGAGATTGGGCAGAATGAGTTTATGGTTCTGATGTTGAGAAGAAAGAGAGGGGATCTTATTGTAACATGTCAGGATAGAGGCTAAGAGATTGTTTCCCTCAGCTGGCCTGGCCAGTGATGTTCACTACCTTTGAACAATATACATTAACAATATATTGCAATCCTGTAATTTTTTTTTGCGATCCACTGAAGAACAGAGATTGGTGGTTTAGGGAGATTTACCTTGTGTGGGATACTGCCTGCAGTAGCAATTTTCTCTTGTTCCTCTTCAGTCTTTGTCAAACAAAGCAAAAATCTGGTTTGTTTCCTCAGACAGATAAGTACAGGTCAAACCTTAAGTGGTTACTGTCTCAGGTTAAGGGGTCTGCTATTTCAAAGTGAGATCAGGAGGGGTTGCTTCACCTGGAGAGTTTTGAATTGCTGCTTAAGTGTCAGGGGACATTGCTGGGATAGAGCCTGGGATTGTGACTAGTGCAGAGCCAATGGGCCGAATGGCCTTCTTTTGCACTGTAGGGATTCTGCGAATATTTGAGATTCTCTGCCTCTGTCGTTGGGTACATTCAAGGATGCCGTTGCTCGAGTCTTGGACATGAACGGAGTCAGTAGCGCTGGAGGATTAGTTGTGACCTTATTGAATGGCGGAGTAGGTTCAAGTAGCCATATGTCCTACTCCTGCATTAATGGATGGGGTTTTGCAGCATGTTTTACGGCGGTGAAAGGGACCCGCCATTGGATGACGGGATCTTCCAGTCCCACCTCTGCCAATAGGTTTTCCCCTTGTTCACATTCTCCACCATGGCTAACCCCCTGTACCCAGGGCAGGGGTGAGGGTTGGGGGGGGGGGTGTCTCCATTGGCAGCATAGGAAGATCCCGCCACGGAGAACAGCCAGAAAACTCCAGCCTATCCTCTAACTGATTCTTCCAACTATTCCCCGCTCACTGAGAAATGATTTTCTTTCTTCTTTCTAAATATTACCTGCCCCCGTGTAATATGTACTCATGACCTCGCTCCTAACAACAGAACTGTCGATTGGTTCAAAGTATACGGAGCTTGAATCAGAGCTCCAGAGGCAGCAATCTCTCTCACCGAAAACAAGATAAGTAGCTCGAAGCTGCCAATTAGAAACTGCGGTGGAATTATCCTGAATAACTTAGGGAATCAAGCCAACTAGAAATTAAATTAAAAAGGGAATCAATCAAAAATCACAAGTCACTTTAGAAAATCATTTTGCCTGTCAATCACCTCTCCACCAGCCAGGAGCACAACATAACTAGAGTGTAATGATTGCCTGGACGTGCATGGGGAATCCCTGATTGACCTCTCTGTAGAACTTGTAGGATAGGCGTTCCCTGTGGATTGGTAATTACCTCTCCAGGTGGAGCTAGTATATCGAGCCCTGTATAAAGCAAGCCCCTGAGTGGGTCCATTATTCCATTGTCCCAGTGGGGACCTGTTTGTGTTCAAACCACTGGTTTGCTTTTTTGCTTTGCGTTATTTTGTGCAACAGAGCATTGCTCCTTTCCAGCTGCCTCCTGCAGTTATTACACAGAGCATTGATTGACCCCCCAAAATCCCCCATTATACCCTGGTGGTTGTGCAGAGGGTTGGGAGGGGTTGACAGGTTAGAGGTTGCTGAGAGGTGGTCCACCATGGCCAGAGGTCTGGAACCAAGGGTTGTCATCTTAGATATGACGAGCCAGCCATTAGATAATGAGATGCAAAAATATCTCTTCACTTCAGTGTGTTATGAACATGTGATTCTGTACCCCAGAGACCAGCTGAGTATATTTAATCCTGGGATCGATAGATTTTGGGGCTCGAAGGGAATTAGGAGATCGAGTGGCGTTGGGGTTGAAGAACAGCCCCATAACTTTATTGAATGACAGAGCAGGCTTGAGTTTGCTCCTGTTTCTTATGTTCTTTGGGAGTTGGGAAATAGACCGAGATTCATGGCCAAGAATTAGTTTCTTTTTCTCAATAAAAAGTGTGGAGAATTTCATTTTTATTTTCCCAAGTGTTTTAAACCTAGCTGGAGGGGAATTCTGAATCATTCCATTTCTCCTGATTGTTTGCCGGGCTTGTAAATCACATCTTTCTGCTCCCTCTTCATTTTGGTTCCAAATTCGATTAAAGATATTTCTCTTTGTTGAAATCATTTTTGGGGCTTTAGGGTAATTCTCTTTTTATACTTGAAAATTCCATAAACAATAAATCTTTGAGCGTTTATAAGGTAATCTTGTTTGTTTATGGAAATTTATGCTTATTAAAGACAGTGTCAGTTGGCAAGCTCGCTTACAGGCACAGTAACTGATACACGACAGGAATTTACAGTCGGGAATCATTTGGCAGAAGGCAGGAGCGGGGTTGACTGCATGTGGGATAGAGCAGAAGAGAATGAGGATTGGTCAGGCTTGGATGCTGGCAAGTGGGAACAAGGAGGAATGATGTGAAGTGGTCCAAAATAAATGTTAAGGTCAATCGGGCTTCAATCTCCTTTCGCTCAATGTCCCTTTGCCCTAGTTCCAACATTGCCCAATGCCCATGAATCTCACAGCCAAGCTTTCCTTTACAATTAATAAAAGCAAATTGTTGTGGATGCTGAAATCTGAAATCAAAAGAGAAAACGCTGGAAAATCTCAGCAGGTCTGGCAGCACCTGTAAGGAGAGAAAAGAGCTGACGTTTCGAGTCCAGATGATCCTTTGTCAAAGCTATAGGGCATAGAAAGTGGAAGATATTTATACTGCAGGGGGAGAGGATGAAATGTGGGTCATAGCCACAGAAACCAGGGGAAATGGCTGCTAATAGCAATCCGTAGAGAGAATAAATGGTGTGAATGGCCAAACGGCAGAGAAGCTGAAATCAGAGGGTAAACGGTGACAGACAAAGGTGTGGGGGGAGCAGGGGGGGAGGGACAGAGGTAAAATTTAGAAAAAGAGAGAAAAGGGAAAGCAAAAGGGGAGAAAAGGTAAGGAAAGAGGGGATAAAGTAAGGAGAAAGAGTTGGGGAGGAAAAATGAAGAAAGACAATAAAGAAATAAAAGGTAGAGAATTAAATAAAATGTTAGAATTAAATAAAATGAAAACAATGGGCCGAGGTGGGGTAGAACTAATCATCTGAAGTTGTTGAATTTGAAGTTGAGACCGTAAAGTTAAAGGCTGTAAAATTTCTCTTTTGGTTCCTTTACAATTATTCTGTTCTCCTGAACTTCCACCTTCCCCATCAGTTTTCACAACTCCTTTCTAACCCAATATTTTAGAAGTCCAAGGGAGGATTTGCTATTGTAGTTATGAAACATCACGTTCTTCAAGTTTATTCATTAGTGTCGCAAGTAGGCTTACATTGACAGTGCAATGATGTTACTGTGAAAATCCCCCAGTCTCCATGCTCCAGCACCAGTCCAGGTACACTGAGGGTGCACTTAGCATGGCCAATGCACCTAACCAGCACATCTTTGTGGGAGGAAACCCACGCAGACACGGGGAGAACGTACAAACTCCACACAGTGATCGAAGCTGGGAATCGAACCTGGGTCCCTGGCGCTGTGACACAGCAGTGACGCAACCACTGCGCCACCGTGCTGCCCTATATCCTATGTCAGTTCTTATGTGAACAAACCAATTTTATATTTACTTATTCCTTTTAAAATTACGTGGCACTTCTTTCAACTTCTGTCCTGCTTTCCTGTAACAGTCCATTTCTAAATGCAGCAAGACCGAGAGACTATCCATACTTGTGTTGACAAGTGGCAAATAACATTTGCACTACACAAGTATTAGGCAGTGACCATCTCCAACAGGAGAGAATTCAACTATTGCCTCTTGGCATTCAATGGCATTATCATGGCTGAATCCCCCACTATCAACATCCTGGGGACTACCATTAACAAGAAAGTGAACTGGACCAGCTATATAAATATTGTGGCTACAGAAGCAACTTAGAGGTTAGGAATTCTGCAGCGAGTAACTCATGTCCTAATTCCCCAAGGCCTGTCCACCATCTACAAGGCACAAGTTATGTGTGAGTGTGATGGAATATTCTCCAGTTGCCTGGATGGGTGCAGCTCCAACAGCACTCAAGAAGTTTGACACCATCCAGGACAAAGCAACCCAATTAATTGGCATTCGGTCCACAAACATCCCCTCCCTCCACCATCAATGCATGATAGCAGCAGTGTGCACCATCTACAAGATGCACTGCAGGAACTCACCAATGTTCTTTAGGCAGCACCCTCTAAATCAGTGACTGTTACCATCTAGAAGGACAAGGGCAGCAGATACATGGAAAGACCATCGCCTGGAGTTCCCCCTCCAAGACACCCACCATCCTGACTTTGAAATATATCGCCGTTCCTTCGCTGTCGCTGTGTCAAAATCCTGGAAATCCTTCCCTAACAGCACTGTGGGTATACCTGCATCAGAGAAATTGCAGCAGCTCAAAAAGGCAGCTGAGACTTCCTCCTCAAGGGCAATTGGAGATGCCCAACAAATGTTGGCTTAGCCGACAAAGTCCACATCCATCAAGTGAATAAAAAGCAAATTCAGGGATCCATGATGATGTCCATTTATATATTGTCCATACAGTAAAAAGTCACAATCTACTTTACTGGAATGTTATTAAAAACATCCAGTTACATAGAGAGATTGGAGAAGCTTTGTCTGTTCTCTTTAGAGGATCAGGTTGAGAGGAGATTTGCCAGAGTTGTACATAATCATGAGGCGTCTAGACAAAGTAAGTAGGGAGAAATTCTGTTGGCAGAGTGTGTCAAGGGCTCAAGGGCACAGATTTAACGTGTTTGGCAAAAGAAGCAACAATGACTTGAGGAGAAACATACAGCGCGTGGTTAGGATCTGGAATGCAATGCTTGAGATTGTGGAGGAGGCAGATTTAGTTGTGACTTTCAACTGGAATCAGGTAATTATCCAAAAAGGAAAATTTTATTTTATTTATTATTGTCACGTGTAGTCGTGTATGGTAAAATGTATTGTTCTCCAGTTGTCTGGATGAGTGCAGCTCCAACAACACTCAAGAAGTTTGACACCATCTAGGACAAGTGGCAAATAACATTCACACCACGCAAGTATTAGGCAGTGACCATCTCCAACAAGAGAGGGTTCAACTATTGCCTCTTAACATTCAATGGCATTATCATCACTGAATCACCAACTATCAACATCTTGGGGATTACCATTAATGAGAAAGTGAACTGGACAAGCCATATAAATATTGTGGCTATGAAGCAGCTTAGAGGTTAGGAATTCTGCAGCGAGTAACTCACCTCCCAATTCCCCAAGGCCTGTCCACCATCCACAAGGCACAAGTCAAGTGTGAGTGTGACAAAGCATACTGTACATAAGGAAGAGAAGGAGTGAGTGCAGGATGTTACAAGAAAAAGGCAGAAGAGTGGGGCTTGCTGAGTCACTTTTATAGATCCCACTTTGAACCCAGAAGGCTGAATGTCTTCCTTCTGTGGTTGAACCATTCTAATACAGAAATAGATACTTATCTCTTTATGGCTATCCCAATAGCCATGTCCACTAAATAGGTTTAGGGAAGACAGGCACAAAAAGAGTGAGAGAGAGAGTGAGAAAGACATCAAGGTGGATGGAGAGCATTCAGAGCTAGGACCTTGGGAACAATTGGTAGAGCAATTATATCAGGGATCATAGAATCCCTATAGTGCAGAATTTGATTTGATTTCATTTATTATTATCACATGCATAAACATATAGTGAAAAGTGTTGTTTCGTGCAGGCTATACAGACAAAACATATCGTTCAAAGAGAAGGAAACGAAAGAGTGCAGAATATAGTGTTATAGCCATAGCTAGGGTGTAGAGAAAGACCACCTTAATGCAATGTAGGTCCATTCAAAAGGCTGACAGCAGCAGGGAAGAAGCTGTTCTTGAGTTGGTTGGTACGTGACCTCAAACTTTTGTATCTTTTTCCCTAAGAAAGAAGGTGGAAGAGAGAATGTCTGGGGTCTTCATTATGCTGGCTGCTTTGCCAAGGCAGCGGGAAGTATAGACAGTGTAGACAAGTGTAGAAGGAGGCCGTTTGGCCCATCGAGTCTATACCGACCACAATCCCACCCAGGCCACTCCCATAACCCTCATTTACCCTGCTAATGCCCCTGACTCTAGGATCAATATGGCATGGCCAATCAACCTAACCTGCACATCTTTGGACTGCGGGAGGAAACCGAAGCATCTGGAGGAAACCCACGCAGACACGGGGAGAATGTGCAAACTCCACACAGACAGTGGCCTGAAGCCAGAATTGAACCCGGGTCCCTGGCACTGTGAGACAGCAGTACCAACCACTGAGCCACTGTGCCAACCAAAATGTTCAAGAATTGGAGAAGCGTAGACATCCCTGAGGTACACAGGGTTGCAGAAAAGCAAGTCTATGCATTTCACCGCCTTGGCACCGTGGAACAAGAGTGAAGTTGGGGAGCATAATAGGTGAACAAGGACTACAGCTGGAATTTTACACACTGCCACAATGGGAATCGGAGTAGATGAAGGGCAGACAATAGGAAGACCCATGGAAAGGTTGTGGGGTGAACGAGGGCGTAAAATCACACCCTTTGTATGAGTTAGGATGTGGGCAGCATGCAAGTACAGAATGAAACGTTAAAAAAATCCATTCCATGGACATTCCAAAGTATTCATTATCAAGAATGCCTTCAGCGCAATGATAAGCAAAATCAATTTTCTTTTGTACTGTACATTGAAATGCGACATATGTTTTTATGTAACTCTCTTCAAGTGGATTATTTAAATTCCCTTTGTGTTTGTGGAGTTCACACGCTCTATTGATTCAAAAATAATGTGAAACATCAAATCAGCGATTTTGATCCCCCCCCCGTCGCCACCCCTATTCTTCGCATGTGGTTTTACACATGGAATCTGACTCCTGGGCTCCCACCATCGCTCTCTGCCCCTCTGAGCCTCAACCGCAGCTCTACAATGTGTATGATTGAATCAGCGCGAGGATAATTAACAATTCTCCCTCTCCCAATGTGCTTACTGAAGCAGAGGAAATGCTTCATTAGAGAGTTACCTGTTGCTGCTGACAGGGTGGGCAACCTCCTGGCAGTAACAACACACCTTGCTCGCTCATGCAAGTAACAGAAGCATAAGCGAGCCCATATTGGACTGTGAATCTTCTCTTAGCAATGTAATGTGGAGATGCCGGCATTGGACTGGGGTGGCCACAGTCAGAAGTCTCACAACACCAGGTTAAAGTCCAACAGGTTCATTTGCAACCACGAGCTTTCGGAGTTTTGCTCCTCCAAATAAACCTGTTGGACTTTATTTATTTATAACCTGGTGTTGTGAGACTTCTCATTGTGGGTGGGATGGAGGAAGTGTTCCAGAACGAGAGACATCTTGTGGTTCTTTGAGGCTCTGACATTGCAAGCAAACAAATGATTTCAAAAGACTACATTCTTTTCAATTTTCGGGGTGAATGGAATTACATAATTATAAACAGATATAATGGCATCTTAGGATCTACAGCACCGAGACAGGCCCTTCAGCCCAAACTGGTCCATGCTGGCCAAAATGCCCACATAAACTAACCCCATTTGCCTGCATTTGGCCCATATCCCTCTAAACTTTCTTATCCATGGATCTGTTCCAAATGCCTTTTAAATGTCAACAATGTCCCTGCCCCAACCACATCTTCTAGTAGCTCATTCCACATACATACACCCGCTGTGTAAAAAAGTTGCCCTTTCATTGAAAAATATCTGATGACATTTCTGCAACCCCTTTAATGGCCCTAGGCAGCTAAGACACAATCCTTTTCTCATTCCAAACACTCTATACCCTGACCCTGCCCCCACCCCCACCCCCGCCAAACCCTTTGTGCCTACCATGGTTTTACTAATACCACCATGGCAATTACACCATGGAACATTTTCCCTTCAGCCCATCAAGTATACGTCGACTAGCCAAAGAACCAATCTGACCCAGGTCCCCTGTACACCCGTCCCCATCCCATTCCCATAACACCGCCCATATACCATGGCTAACCATCCAAATCCATACATCTTGGGACAATAACAGAGAACTTAGCATGGCCAAGACCTGCACATCTTTGGAGAGTGGGAGGAAACCACAGCACCCGGAGGAAACTCACACAGACATGGGGAGAATGTGCATACTCCACACATACAGTCACCCAAAGCCAGAATTGAACCTGGGTCTCTGGCATTGTGAGGCAGCAGTGCTAACCACTGTGCCACAGTTTTGCCTTTCTTTTCTGTATAAGAAAACTCCAAGTCTGCGATGTATTTTTTTGATGGCCCATGTGTCTGGCATATGCAGAAGCCCAAATACATAAGAATCTCTAAAGCAAGAGATAGAGGTAAAAGCAGAACTTGCTGGAAACCCTCAGCAGGCCAGACTGTAGAGAGAAAAACAGAGTTACAAGTTTTAGGTATTAGTTCCTGATGAAACAGTGCAATCTGCAGAGGGTTGGGAACACAATGCCTTTGGAGTGAGGATTATCCTGCTTCTTTAACTGAGTCACAACATTAAAGTCCCACGTCTGGGTCTCCTGATCAACTAGAGAAGGCGGGATGGATGACCCATCAAATCTCTCCAACCAAGCAGATAATGCACAGTAGAGGTCAACAAAGTCAACAATGTGAGTGTTGCTGGAGACATCCAGAGGCCATGCCCAGTCTTTCACAGTAGCCAAACCTCACAAACTGCCTTTAGAGCATTCCCCATACAATATGCCTCAGAATAATACACCTTGAAGCTCTATTCATTCATTTCTCTACAGGTAACTCAACTCCTCATCTGAGCAACTAATAATTCAGCCTCATCATATTGCTCTCCTGCATAGGGCGTTGGCTAGCTCAAGTAGTTGGATGCCTGGTTCATGATGCAGAATGACGTCAACAGCGCAGGTTCAATTCCCGCACCGGCTAAGGTTATTCATGAAGGCCCCGCCTTCTCAATCTTCCCCCTTGCCTGGGGTGAGGCGATCCTCAGGTTAAGTCAACTGAAGTATGGCATCGCTGATGATGGAATAGATCATTCGCTCAAAGGTTCTGGCCAAAGATCGAATCTGTAGAATCTCTCCAGTGCAGAAGGAGGTCATTCAATCCATGGAGTCTGCACTAACTCCCTGAAAAAGCATCCCAATCAGGCCCTCCCGTTCTCCCTATTTACCATGGCTCATCTACCTAACCTGCACATCTTGGAACACTAAGGGGAAATTTAGCATGGCCAATCCACTGCAGATCTTTGGAGTGTGGGATGGAACTGGAGCACCTGGATGAAACCCATGCAGACACAAGGAGAATGTGCAAACTACACAAGTCACTCAAAGCCAGAATAGTGAGGCAGCAGTGTTAATCACTGTGCCACCATGCCACTTTCCATCATTGTAGCAAATGCATTATCTTTGAGGTGTTGGCTCCTCCATCATTAAGATGGGGTTATTTGTGGATTCTCCTTCTCCAGTGATTGTTTAATCATCTACCAATTATCTACCAGGACTGGATGCAGGATGCAGAGATTGGATCTGATCTATTATTTGTGGAATCTCTTAACTCTATCTGTCACTTGCTGTCTATGCTGTTTGGCACAGAAGTAGTCCTGTGTTGTAGCTTCACCAGGTTGACACATCATTTTTTGATATGCCTGATTCTGCTCCTGGCATTGCCCTGTTGCACTCCTCATTTCTCTCTGACATCCCTTTGTTCCTTTATCCCCCTATATTTGTATTTTCCAAGTAATAAGTGACCTCTGTATTCTACCTACCATGTCTACAACCTCACCATTAACCATATTGAACTAGTTATTTGCCCATACTATGTTCATCCAGCAGACGGTGCTCTTCACTTCTTGATGAAACATAACTTACTCCAACTGATAAATCAAAGACAAAGGTTCAATAAAGAAACTTCATTACTCCAACATTCGAGGCCTCACCCTGGGCCATTCCAAGCCCGACCATTCCCAACCGATTCTAATTTATACTGAGCCAGGTAGTCAGCTGATCATCACATCATTTTGTCATTGGTTACATAGTTTACTGGGTCTGCTGATCCTTACAGATTGTTACCTTTAGCCACACTACAACAGATCCAATGTTAGCATTGGTTACATTCTAACATACTACAAGTTTATTAATGCCCTGCTGCAATTGGTTACTGTAAGAGGTCTCACAACACTAGGTTAAAGTCCAACAGGTTTCTTTGGATTCACAAGCTTTTGGACAACTGCTCCTTCATCAGGTGAGTGGAGAGGTGGGTTCACAAACACTGCGTATATAGACAGAGGCATAATTGCAACATACTAGCTGGAATCCGAGTCTTTACAGGCAATTGGTTACAGTATAGCCTAGGCTCCCCAATTGGTGGCATCCACTCAGTGACAAATGAGGAAGTACACAGCACATGGAAAATATAATATAAAGAATATAAGATATATGTACTATACACAAATAAGGTAAATGGTGTGTGAGGGATAGGGTGTGCATTAAAGGTGTGGTGCGCAAGATATATAATGTATCCAGTATATTGCGTGTGAAATAAGTGATGTGTACAGTAAACAAGGTGTGGAATTAATGTATTACAACGTCCAACATGTGAAATAAGCCTGAAGGCTGACTCTTGGGAAAAAAAACTACATGAAGGAACAAGTAGATTTCAGCTGACAGATGCTTCAGGAGAAAAGGGGAGTGTGTCAGGTGGTGCATTGAAGCCCGTGAAGATCAAGGGCGAAAAGTTCAAAGGAGAAACAATCAGAGTTCTGAGGATAAAACAGAGAAAGACAAAAATAAAGATTGTAGTGGAGATGGTGAGCTATCAGACTGAAGGTGAAAAGAGGCCAAGTTCGCAGTTGTCAAGCTTTTCCTTCACACTTTGCAACATCCCCTGTTAAAAGGGAAAGGATTTATCAATAGTATTTCCTGCTACATTGCTGTTACTGTGCTGAATGAACATAGACGTTTCAGTTACCAGAGAATGGATACTTCTCTGTTTTTCCATTTATGTCTTCCATCTGACCACTTCCCATCTGTCAGGAAGCGTTTTGACTGTGTAGAAAATCAAAGTCCGCATGCACATTGTTCCTTGACATGCACTCGCAGGCTGTGTGCCATGTTGGAAAATTAACCCCACAATGCAGGCATCGAACTTCCTCATGATTAAATGCAGATTAAGTTTCGCTCTTTCTCCATCGCCCCAATGAATTAGCTGTAATTTCAATCTGGCATTTTTTTTATTCATTTGTGGAACATGGGCATCCGTGGCTGGCCAACATTTATTGCCCATCCCACGTTGCCCAAGAGCATTTGAGAGTCAACCACATCGCTGTGGCTCTGGAGTCGCATAAAGTTAAAGTTTATTTATTAGTCACAAGAAGGTTTACATTAACGCTACAATGAAGTTACTGTGAAAGTTCCCTAGTCGCTACACTCTGGCGCCTGTTTGGGTACACTGAGGGAGAAAGTAGCATAGCCAATGAGCCTAACCAGAACTTCTTGCGGATAGAAACTATAGAAATCATAAAAACCATAGAAACCCTACAGTACAGAAAGAGACCATTTGGCCCCTCGAGTCTGCACTGACAACAATCCCACCCAGGCCCTACCCTACAACCCTACATATCTACCCATTAATCCCTCTAACCTACGCATCTCAGGACACTAAGGACAATTTTAACATGGCCAATCAACCTAAACTGCACATCTTTGGACTGTGGGAGGAAACCAGAGTACCTGGAAGAAATCCACAAAACCACGGGGAGAACGTGCAAACTTTACCCAGACAGTGACCCAAGCCGAGAATTGAACCCAGGTCCCTGGCACTGTGAGGCAGCAGTGCTAACCACTTGCCACCATGCTGCCCCATGTCATGTGTAAGCCAGACCAGATAAGGACGGCAGATTTCCTTCCCTAAAGGACACTACTGAACCAGATGTGTTTTTCCAACAATCAACAATGGTTTCATAGAACCATAGAAAATTACAGCTCAGAAACAGGCCTTTTGGCCCTTCTTGTCTGTGCCGAACCATTTTTTGCCTAGTCCCACTGCCCTGCACTTGGACCATATCCCTCCACACCCCTCTCATCCATGAACCCGTCCAAGATTTTCTTAAATGTTAAAAGTGACTCCGCATTTACCACTTTATCCAGCAGCTCATTCCACGCTCCCACCATCTCTGGGTGAAGAAGCCCTCCCCTAATATTCTCTTTAAACTTTTCTCCTTTCACCCTTAACCCATGTCTTCTGGATTTTTTCTCCTCTAGCCTCAGTGGAGAAAGCCTGCTTGCGTTCACTCTACCTATATCCATCAAAATCTTATACACCTCTATTAAATCTCCCCTCATTCTTCTACACTCCAGGGAATAAAGTCCTAACCTATTTAATCTCTCTCTGTAACTCAGCTTCTCAAATCACTGTAACATCCTTGTGAATTCATGGTCAGCAGTACATAGAACATAGAACATAGAACACTACAGCACAAACAGGCCCTTCGGCCCACAAGCTGCGCCGATCATATCCATACCTACCAGGCCTATAGCGATGGAAAGGTGGTAGGAATGGAGGGTCTTAATGACATTACTGTTACTAGAGAGGTGGTGCTCGACAGACTGGAGGGGCTGATTGTGGACAAGTCCCCAGGACCGGATGGATTGCATCCGAGGGTTCTGAAAGAAATGGCGGAGGTTATAGTGGATGCCTTGGTGGTTATTTTCCAGACGTCGCTGGATTCCGGGGAAGTGCCGGAAGATTGGAAAATGGCTAATGTTACGCCGTTGTTTAAGAAGGGTGCCAGGCAAAAGGCGGGGAATTATAGGCCGGTTAGTTTAACGTCTGTGGTAGGTAAAATGTTAGAATCCGTCATTAAGGAGGAAATTGCGAGGCATCTTGAAGGGAATTGCTTGATAGGGCGGACGCAACACGGTTTCATTAAAGGGAAGTCGTGTCTGACAAATTTACTGGAGTTCTATGAGGATGTGTCTAGGGCAGTGGATAGAGGAGAGCCGGTGGATGTGGTCTTTCTGGATTTTCAGAAGGCGTTTGACAAGGTACCTCACAAGAGGTTATTGCAGAAGGTCAGGGGACATGGAGTTGGGGGTAGGGTGTTAGCGTGGATAGAGGATTGGTTGTCAAATAGGAGGCAGAGAGTGGGGGTCAATGGGTGCTATTCGGATTGGCGGTTGGTGACTAGTGGGGTGCCCCAGGGGTCGGTGCTGGGGCCTCAGCTATTTACCATTTATATAGATGATCTGGAGGAGGGAACCGAGTGCAGGGTGTCGAAATTTGCTGATGACACCAAGATTGGGGGAAAGGCAAATTGTGCGGAGGGTGTGAAGAGTCTGCAGAAGGATCTAGATAGGCTGGGCGAATGGGCCAGGAAATGGCAAATGGAATTTAATGTTGGCAAGTGTGAGGTGGTCCACTTTGGTAGGAAGAATGGTAGGAAGGACTATTACTTACGGGGCGAAAAACTGCAGCAGGCGACGGTGCAGAGGGACCTCGGGGTCCTTGTGCATGAGTCGCAAAAACCCAGCTTGCAGGTGCAGCAGGTGGTCAGGAAGGCGAATGGGGTGCTGGCCTTCATAGCGAGGGGGATTGAATGTAAAAGTAGGGAGGTCTTGCTGCAGCTGTATAGGGCATTGGTGAGGCCGCAGCTGGAGTACTGTGTGCAGTTTTGGGCGCCGCACCTGCGCAAGGATATTTTGGCCCTGGAGGGAGTGCAGAGCAGGTTTACTAGGCTGATACCGGAGTTGAGGGGATTGAGCTATGAGGAGAGGCTGAATAAACTAGGCTTGTACTCGCTAGAGTTTAGAAGAATGAGGGGAGATCTCATTGAGACGTATAACATGATGAATGGGATGGATAGGATAGAGGTGGAGAGACTCTTCCTGCTCAAAAAAGACAGTAGGACTAGGGGGCACAGCCTCAAGATAAAGGGGAGGCGGTTTAGAACGGAGTTGAGGAGGAACTTCTTCACTCAAAGGGTGGTGAATCTCTGGAATTCTCTGCCCGTTGAAGTGGTGGAGGCTGCCTCGCTAAATATTTTTAAGAAGCGGGTTGATGGGTTCTTGATAAGAGAGGGGATTAAGGGTTATGGGGAAAGGGCAGGAAAGTGGAACTGAGCCACAACAGATCAGCCATGATCTTATTGAATGGCGGGGCAGGCTCGAAGGGCTAGATGGCCTACTCCTGCTCCTATTTCTTATGTTCTTATGTTCTTATGTTATTAAATCCCATGTACTCACCCAGAAGTCTCTTAAAAGACCCCAGTGAGTTCGCTTCTACCACTACCGACGGCAGCCGATTCCACTCACTCACTACCCTCTGAATGAAAAACTTACCCCTAACATCTCCCCTGTACCTGCTCCCCAGTACCTTAACTCTGTGTCCTCTCGTAGCGGTATTCTTAATTCTAGATTTTATTTTGAATTCAAATTCCACCATCTGCCATGGCAGGATCTGAACCTGTGTCCCTAGAACATTAGCTGAGTTTTTGGATCAATAGTCTAGTGATAATACCACTGGGCCATCTTTACTAAAACAGCCCAATTTGTACTGATTCTGCAAGGGGGTTATCAATCGATTTCCCACTTTTCTGCATTTCCAAATCCTTTGAACTCCCTCGTCAAGCTTGAGTGTAAACCCAAGTCCCAGAGGTGAGAGGGCAGTGGTCTAATACGGTGCACTACCCGCTCATCTCGTTTTAATAAACAACTAAATCCCTGTAGCTCACAAGAAGACCCAACAGCTCAACCGGTGCTGCCCTCGATTCGAACGCAGCTGATGTCAAATGCAGGTTGAGACATCAAGCTCCTGCAGAGAGAGCAGAGATGAGCATTCCTTTCATTTTTGGAAGTCAATCGAACACTGTCAGTCATTCCGAACCACATACCGCGCAATCAGCTGGCGCTGACTTGGGGACTGATTGCCAGTTCGAGCAGGAGATTTCTTGTATGATATTGGTAAGAGATGAAAGCTGTATTGGTGAGGCGTGAGTACCACAGCGTCCATTCCTGGCCTGTGCTGAGTTAGCTGAACTTAGTTGGGGAGTGAGGGGGTAGGAGGGGCGGGGCAGCGCTACGAGTGATCTCACGGTCCAAGGTATCACGTCAACACTCATGTTAAGGACTATTAGAAGAGCCTTTTCCTGGAAAGTCTATTTGTGAATGTTGAGTGAGAACAGAAAGCTTTCAGTGTGTGATGAATAAAAGAAATGTACAAAATAAAAGAGAAGTTTCCAAAATCAGGCTCAGCTGTGAAGCTATCTAAAATATTTTCACATTTTCTCTAACACGATGAAAATTTTGAAAGGATTCATTTTTGATGCTCAATTCTTCAAGAAAACTGCAGTTTCTCGGAAAAAAGGCTTTATAAAAGATGGATAATATGCTGACAAAATTGTCTTTTTTATTCCCTAAAGAACCTGAACAAGATGCATGCAGGCAATTTTCCAATGCCACCGCACTTGATGCAGATTGCACCAATCCCGGAAAATAGCATGCGGGCCCAATAATCGATCCCATGCCCAGCACCAAGTGGTTTGCAATCATCCCGGTCCTTTTCAAATCATAGAAACTTGTACAATTCTAAGAGGGTTAAACTGGGTGGATTCAGAAAAGTGTTTCTAATGGCAGGAGAGTCCAGAACTGGGGGCAATAGTTTGAGGATAAGCGGTAAAACTTTTAGAACTGAGGTGAGGAGAACTTTCTTCACCCAGAGAGTGGTGAATGTGTGGAATTCATTCCCACAGAAAGTAGTTGAGGCCAAAACCTTGTGCGATTTCAAGAAGCAATTAGATCTAGCTCTTGGGGCCAAAGGGATCAAGGGATATCCCAGGGCTGAAATGGTTATTAAGAAAGGACATAGGTTTAAGGTGATGGGGAGCAGGTACAGAGGAGATGTCGGGGTAAGTTTTTCACTCAGAGGGTGGTGGGTGAGTGGAATCGTCTGCCGTCGGTAGTGGTGGAGGCAAATTCGATAGGGTCTTTTAAGAGACTTCTGGATGAGTAGACAGTGAACATGCTTTGGGGACTCAGGAGATGATTCGCTCAGTGAGGAATTGCCAGCATGGCAGTTGCTCTTTTGGTCACAGTATGTAGATGGCTGGTCCAGTCACGTTTCTGGTCAATGATGACCACCAGGATATTGGTAATGAGAATTGAATGATGGGAATTTAGTAATGTCAAGAGAAGGTGGTTAGATTCTTGCTTGTTCGGGATGGCCATTGCTGGCTGATGTTATTCACGAAGGCCCAGCTTCTCAATCCTTACCCCTTACCTGAGGTGTGGTGATCTTCAGGTTACATCATCACTACTCAGCTCTCCCCCTCAAAGGGGACAGCAGCCCTATGGTCCTCTGGGACTCTGGCAACTTTACCCGTGGTGTGTCTGAGGGGGATGGTGGATTAATGGTGATTTCATTGGATAAGTCCTCCAGAAAACCAGAATCCAAAGGCCCAGGCCAATGCTGTGGAGGCATTGATTCAAATCTCACCATGGCAGCTGGTAGCATTTACTTAATTAATTAAATCTGGAAAATAAAGTTTGTCTCAATAATGGTGAGCATGAAGCTGACATTAATTGTCATAAAAAACCATCTGTTTCACTAATGTTCTTTAGGGAAGGAAATACTCATGTTTTCAAGAGGTGGCTAATATATTCAAGAAGCAGCTGGATGTAGCGCATGGTGTGAATCAGATCAAAGGTTATGGGGAGAAAGCAGGATTAGGCTATTGAGTTGGATGATCAGACATGATCAGAATAAATGGTGGAGCAAGCTCTAAGGGCCAAATGACCTCCTCCTGCTCCTATCTTCTATGTTTCTATACTTGGCAACAGGGAGCCAACCTAACCCCCCGCCTAGGGGAGGTAATGGCCTGGTGGTACTATTGCTAGACTCTTAATCAGTTAACATTCTGGGGACCCAGGTTCGAATCCTGCCACGGCAGATAGTGGAATTTCAATCCAATAAAAATATCTGGATTTAAGAATCTACCGAAGGCCATGAAACGATTATCGATTGTCGGAAAAATCCATCTGATTCACTAATGTCCTTTAGGGAAGAAAATCTGTCACCCTTATCAGGTCTGACCCTACATGTTGCTCCAGAGCCACAGCAATGTGACTGACTCTCAACTGCCCTCTGAAATCTCCTTGCAAGCCGCTCAGTTCAAGGATAATTAGGGATGGGCAATAAAAGCTGGCATTACCAATGATGCCCACAATCAGTGAAAGAATGAAGAAAATGTTCTTTCAGATGACTTGATTAACATTGGAGAACCGTATGGAGCATAAACACCAAAAGGGGGAAACTGGGTGAGATTAGTTGTAATTTTTGCCAAATTAATATATTCTCATGTCCACATACTTCACTAAAAAATGAAACCCACATCTGAGAGTTTTCAGACACGGAGGAAAATGCATTGCAACATTCAGTGGTGGGAAAAGGGGTTGGGGGAGATCTTTCTGTCGTTGCACTATTCAAGAGGATCTTAGTGAAAGCCAACTGTCCACTGAGCCTTGGTGCAATGATGGAGCTGGCTACATGGAATATTAATTCTCTACAGAGAGACAGTCCTTTCATCCCAGGAGCAAACTTCCTTTGACGTCAATGCACTGAGTCATCGAGTCATCACAAATCAGTGGGAAGATAAAAGCGTGGGAACAGCTCCATTGCAGCATCCTGGACATCAATGCCATTAAACCCACTTGAAGGACATCGGCCGTAGCTATTCTGAAGTAGGACTCTAATCTCAGAGTCTGAGGTTTGTTGGTTATGAGACATGCTCCACAAAGCTAAGCAGATAAGCCTAATGTAGAGGGAGTGCTTCACTATCAAAGAGTGCCATCTTTTGTCCAAGATATTAAACTGAAGCCCTATCTACCTTCTCAGGTGGATATCCACTGTAATAATAAGATAATCTCTTTCATTGATTTAGGATAAAGCATAAATATTGGCCCAGGTAGAATGGTTCAATTGAATCTTTTACAACCATCTGAGGGAATCATAGAATCCAAACAGTACAGAAGGAGAAGGTTTGGTCCATCGAGTCTGCACTGACTCCCTGACCTAGGCCATACCCTTGTAATCCCACGTATTTGCCTCGCTCATCACCCTAAATCATGCATCTTGGGATACTAGAGAGCAATATAGCATGGCCAATCAACCTAACCCGCACATCTTTGGAGTGTGGGAGGGAATTGAAGCACCCAGAGGAAACCCAGGCAGACACGGGGAGAACGCGCAGATTCCACCAAGTCACCCAAGCCGGGAATCAAACCCAGGTCCCTGGCGCTGTGAGGCAGCGGCGCTAACCACTTTCAGCCATTTTACTCTTTGAATATTTAATTAACCCTTTAAGCGCTGTGTTTAACATGACTGCAACGGCCATTTTTCATGATGTATTCAACATCGGAACAACCGATTGCATTAAAAAAAAGCCTGAATTCAGCTTTTCGGCTTTGAGAAGAATTACTTGCGTTCCCTTGTTGCTGAAGCACAGGTCAATGAAAAGAATTTTCATAATTCTGACACTCCTTATTTCCGTCCTCAGAATCTCTCTCTTCCCCACAGCTCGAGCTTTTCATATCACTCACCATAACAATATCCTCTTGCCCTTGGCATTTTACTGGGAAATCTATATGATTTGTTCTGAATGACTTCACATTCTTCCAACATAGGATGCAAATCACTCTACACTGAATGTCAAGTATGATGTGAACATGCACAATGCTTCCCTACTAAAGGGAAGCAAAAAAGAGGCAGTTTGCACTTGATCTTGTTAAAAGCACAGACATAAGTATCAAAGTTTGATCTTGAAGATGGGTATCATGGTCTGCTGGGGGAGGGAGAACAGGCCAAGCAGTCACTGGACTGACATGCGTCACCAGCTATTTCAACTGAGGAGGCCTCCATTAACATTAAATGTTGTCCTCCCAACTGAACAAAAAAAGAAAAAAAGAAAATTACAGCACAGGAACAAGCCCTACAGCCCTCCAAGCCTGCTGCCTGACTGAACTAAAAGCCCCAAACCTTCCGGGGACCATATCCTTCCATTCCCATCCTATTCATCTATTTATCAAGACGGTCCTTAAAAAAGTCACTATTGTATCTGTTTCCACTACCTTCCCCAGCAGGGGGTTCCAGGCATCCACCACTCTCTGTTTAAAACACTTGCCTCGTACATCTCCTTTAAACCTTGGCCCCACATCTTATGTGAGAAATAAAAGAATGACCAGAGTGAGGTTAGAGCTAATCAAGGATAGCAGTGGGAACTCGTGCATGGAGTCAGAAGAGATAGGTGAGGCATTGAATGAATACTTTTCTTCAGTGTTCACTAAAGGGACGGGCCATGTTTTTGAGGATGAGAGTGTGATACAGGCTGATAGGGTGGAGGAGGTAGAAATTCTGCAGCAAGGTGTATTAGCAATTTTGAAAAACCTGAGTCCCCTAAGCCAGATGGGATATATCCTAGGATACTTTGGGAGCAAGGCATGAGGTTGAGGAGCCTTTAGTTTTGATCTTTGGGTCCTCATTGCCCACGGGGATTGTGGCAGAGGACTGGAAAGTAGAAAATGTTGTTCCTGTCATCAAGAAAGGAAATAGGAATGACCCTGATGATTACAGGCCAGTTAGTCTTACTTCAGTAGTTGTAAGATAATGGAAAGGGTCCTGAGGGATAGGATTTATGACCATTTGGAAAGGTATATCTTAATCCGGGATAGTTAGCACGGTTCCATGAGGGGTAAGTCTTGCCTCACAAATTTGATTGAATTCTTTGAGGCGGTAACTAGTGTGCAGACGAAGGTAGAGCAGTTGATGTCATGTACATGGATTTTAGTAAAGCGTTTGATAAGGTTCCCCATGGTAGGTTCATGAAGAAAGTAAGGAGTGTGGGATAGAAGGAAATTTGGTTGATTTGATGAGTAACTGGCTGTCTCATAGAAGACAGAGGGTGGTGGTGGAGGGAAACTTTTCAGACTGGAAGCCAGTTACCAACAGTGTACCACAGGGCTCAGTGCTGGGTCCTCTGCTATTTGTGATTTTTATCAATGACTTGGAGGAGGGGGCTGAAGGATGGGTTAGTAAATTTTCTGATGACACCAAGATTGGTGAAGTAGTGCATGAAGTGGAGGCCTCTTGTAGGCTGCAAAGAGACATTGATAAGATGCAGAGCTGGGCCAGAAAATGGCGGATGGAGTTTAACCCTGATAAATGTGAGGTGATTCATTTTGGAAGGACAAACTTGAATGCAGATTACAGAGGCAACGGCAAGGTTCTAAGGAATGTGGAGGAACAGAGAGATCTTGGGGTTCATATCCACAGATCTCTGAAGGTTGCCATTCAAGTGGATAGAGCCGTAAAGAAGGCTTATAGTGTGTTAGTGTTTATTAACAGGGGTTTGAGCTTAAGAGATGTGGGATTATGCTGCAACTGAACAGGACCTTGGTGAGACCACATTCGGAATATTGTGTGCAGTTCTGGTCACCTAAATGTAAGAAGGATGTGGACACATTGGAGAGAGTGCAGAGGAGATTTACCAGGACGCTGCCTGGTTTGGAGGGTAGATCTTATGAGGAAAAGTTGCGGGAGCTGGGGCTTTTCTCTTTAGAGTGGAGGAGGATGAGAGGTGACTTGATCAAAGTTTATAAGATGATGAGGGGGATAGATAGAGTGGATGTACAGAGATTATTTCCTCGGGTGGATGTAGCTGTTACTAGGGGGCATAACTATAAGGTTCATGGTGGGAGACATAGGAGGGATGTCAGAGATAGATTCTTCACTCAGAGAGTGGTTGGGGTGTGGAATGCACTGCCTGCAGTGATAGTGGAGTCGGACACTTTAGGAACTTTCAAGTGATTATTGGATAGGCACATGGAGCACACCAGAATGATAGGGAGTGGGATAGCTTGATCTTGGGTTTGTACATAGCTCGGCACAACATCGAGGGCCAAAGGGCCTGTACTGTGCTAGACTGTTCTATTTTCTATCTTAAGCCTATGCCTCCTAGTAATTGACTCTTCCACCCTGGGAAAAAGTTTCTGACTATCCACTCTGCCCCTCATAATCTTGTAGAATTCTATCAGGTCGCCCCTCAGCCTCCGTCATCCCAGTTAGAACAAACCAAGTTTCTCCAACCTCTCCTCATAGCTAATGCCCTCCATACCAGACAATATCCTGGTAAATCTTTTCTGTACCCTCTCCAAAGCCTCCACATCCTTGTGGTAGTGTAGCGACCAGAATTGAAAACTTTATTCCAATCGCAGCCTGACTAAGGTTCTATAAACCTGCAACATGACATGCCAATTTTTAAACTCAATGTCCCAGCTGATGAAGGCCAGCACACTGTATGCCTTTTTGATCACCTTCTCTACCTGCGTTGGCACTTTCAGTGACCTGTGTACCTGAATACCCAGATCCCTCTGTCTCTCAATACTCTTAAGGGTTCTGCCATTTACTGTATATTTCCCATCTATATTAGACCTTCCAAAATGTATTACCTCACATTTGTCCGGCTTAGACTCCATCTGCCATCTCTCCACTCAAGTCTCCAACTGATCTATGTCTTGTTGTACCCTCTGATGGTCCTCATCGTTATCTGCAACTCTGCAAACTTACTAATCAAACCAGTTACATTTTCCTCCAAATCATTTATATATATTGCAAACAGCAAAGGTCCCAGCACTGATCCCTGAGGAACACCACTTGTCTCAGCCCACCATTCAGAAATGCACCCTTCCATTTCTATTGTCTTCTATTGCTTGGAGATTTAAATGTTCTGCTCCAATCATCCACATTTTGACCATCTTTAAAATGGGGTTACAAACCCTTTGATTTGATTTGATTTATTATTGTCACATGTATTAGGATAGAGTTTCTTGTGTGGTATACAGACAAAACATACTGATCATCGAGTATATAGGGGAGAAGGAAAGCGGAGGGTGCAGGTTATTTTTTAAAATTCTTTTGTAGAACATGGGTGTCGCTGGCTGGCCACCATTTATTGCCATTATTCAGAGGACAGTTGTGGGTCTGGAATTACATGTAGGCCAGACCAGGTAAGGGTGGCAGATTTCCTTCTCTAAGCGATATTAGTGAACCAGGTGGGTTTTCCCAACAGTCAATGGGTTTCATGGTCATCAGTAGATTTTTAATTCCACATATTTTTTAACTGAATTCAAATTCCATCAGCTGCCGTGGCGAGATTTGAACACTGATCCCCAGAACATTAATTGACTTTCTGGATCAATAGTCGAGCGATAACGCCACAAGGCCATCGCCTCCCTGGTGGATAGAGGGAAGGTATAATGTTGCAGTTATAGGTTGGGTGTGAAGGAAGATCTTCTTTAATATATTGAAGGACTGATGGCAGACGGGAAGAAGCTATTCTTGAGTCAGTTGGTACATGTTTTCAGACTTTTGTATCTTTTTCCCTGACAGAAGAAGGTGGAAGAGAGAACGTCTGGGGTGCGGTGGGGGGGGTCCTTGATAATGCTGGCTGCTTTTCTAAGGTAGCGGAAAGTGTAGACAGAGTCAGTGAGCGGGAGGGTGATGTGAGAGGATTGTTGGCTAAAGGCATAAGTCAAAGGTTAAGGTTCCTATAGGGCAGGAACACGAGAATTATGAAGAAAAAGGAGGAAACACTCCAACTTTATTAGATTAGTATAAATACCGGTTAAGAATATAATCCTTTCGAGCAGTTAACCAATTTACTCTGGCTAAGCACTGAAGCGCTTGCTAGCAATAATACCCTTGTATCCGAGGTGAGCAGGATGTTCTATTGACAAGGTCATATTGTCCGACCGAAATCGAGATCAAGCTACATTGTCCAACGAAGCTTCTAATCCTTTGACCAAACCATAATAATAGGCAATCCTTGAGAGTGCACTTCAGTTCAAAATCTTCTTTAGTAATTCCCGTCCCAGGTGGTTGTTGTGAGATCTTTTGTCGGGAATTTTTTACCCTTGGTCAATAAAACAATTCAAGCTCGTTCTGTTTGGAGAATTTAAACCAAGTCCACCTGACAGAGAATCATTTCCCCGCATTTCAAATGAAATAAAGTTAATCAGTGAGAGCTTGTGTTCTAGTTTTCCAACACCTCACACAACTGCATTAGCATTTTAAAATTTATCACAGACATTGTGTCTTCAGCTTCTTATAATGTGTAAAGCAGTTTCTTGGCTTCAAAGTGAAGCGCAGCTTTTGAACATCTTTGTTTTGTTAAGGTCTCCTTTATTTTTATGAGTTTTTTATGTTTGAAAGTGTTTCCGTTTACCACTCGCGAATATAACAAAGCTGCCTGCAGCTGTTCCAGCCAATAGAGTCCTGCATTTAACTTAAACTATCAATTTCATGGGTTAGACAGCCTCACAAGTCTCAAACAGAAATTTCAATTAGAATAATATTTCCTTCTCTTCTAAAGGGTTGTCATCCACCATCGCGGGGCAGCACAGTGGTTAGCACTGCTGCTCACAACACTGGGGACCTGGCTCTGACTCCCGGCTTGGGCCACCGTCCAACTTACACTGACCATGGACTACATACTTCACTCTGCAGACTGTGTCACTCTCCCATCTTTCATTGACTGGCACGGGTGGCACGGTGGCACTGTGATTAGCACTGTTGCCTCACAGCACCAGGGACCTGGGTTCGATTCCCGGCTTGAGTCACTATCTGTTTGGAGTGTGCAGGTTCTCCCCGTGTCAGCGTGGGTTTCCTCCAGGTGCTCCAGTTTCCTCCCACAGTCATGCTGGTTAGGTGCGCTGGCCATGCTAAATTCTACCTCAGTGTAGCCGAACAGGCTCCAGAGTGTGGTGACTCGTGGATTTTCACAGAAACTTCATTGCATTGCTAATGTAAACCTACTTTTGACATTGATAAATAAACCCTAAAACACACCTCTGCCATCAGTTTCCCTTTCTCTTTAGGCTCCTGTGGAGGAAGTGAGGAAGGTACACTTCCTCAAACCCATCTCAATGATATTGTCATAAAGGCTACGATAGAGAAGGCTGAAAGGGCCAAAAAACAGTCTCAATCCCAGGAGATCTCATTGAGACATATAAGATGATGAATGGGATGGACAGGATAGAGGTGGAGAGAGTCTTCCTGCTCAGAAAGGACGTAGGACTAGGCGGCACAGCCTCAAGATGAAGGGGGGGCGGTTTAGAACGGAGTTGAGGAGGAACTTCTTCACTCAAAGGGTGGTGAATCTCTGGAATTCTCTGCCCGTTGAAGTGGTGGAGGCTGCCTCGCTAAATATTTTTAAGACGCGGGTTGATAGGTTTTTGATAAGCGAGGGGATTAAGGGTTATGGGGAGAGGGCGGGAATGTGGAACTGAGCCACGACAGATCAGCCATGATCTTATTGAATGGCGGGGCAGGCTCGAAGGGCTAGATGGCCTACTCCTGCTCCCATTTCTTATGTTCTTATGACATGCGATTAATGCAGAAAGCAGTATAATGACTTGACAAGAGGAACTACAGCTCCTTCCCTCTCTATTTCAACTCTTGCTGTTATAGTCACTGCCAGACGTCACCAGTGGTCAGTGTTTTCCCCATCCAGATCTCTTGCAGCACCAACATTTATAGATGGATTGATTTTCAAAGTGGCCATTACAATGAAGGTGATGGAATCTTTCTGAAGGAGCACGGTGACCAAAAAGAGTAAGAGAGAAAGAGAAAAATACAACCTTAAAGAAGAAAGAAAGACTTGCATTTGTATAGCAGTCTTTCACAGTTATCCAGGGAGCGATTTTCCTGCCTCGCTGTACCTGGCACAGTTCATGCCAATCCCAGAAACTAGTGAGTGGGCCAAAAAATTGGCTTTGTGCCTGGATTGCACTCATCTCAATCCCTGTCTACTGGTACAAATTGGATCGTGCCCAGAGAGGATGCAAGTCTGATTAGCATGTTTAAAGAAGCATGTAGATATGCATAGCCTATTCGAAACTGGATTCTCCCAGCTTCTGGAACCTTCTGACCTTTAGGTGCAGCACGAGACCGGTAAGAATCACGACAAAGGGACCTTGGTGCATTTGTCCCTAGATAGTTGAAGGCAGAAAGGCAGAGTGGTGAAAAACGCATAGGGCACACTCGCCTTTATCAATCAGCAGAGAGGTCATGATGGAGTTGCATAGAACTTTGGTGAGACCACAGCTAGAATACAGTGTGGTGTTCTGGTCGCCACATTATAGGAAGGGTGTGAAGGCACTTGAGGGGGTACAGAAGACATTCACCAGGATGCTGCCTGGGATGGAGGATTTAAGTTGTAATGAGAAGTTGGATAGGCTTGGGTTGTTTTCGTTGGAACAGAGAAGACTGAGCTGTGACCTGATTGAGATGTTCAAGACTATGAGAGGCATGGACAGGGTGGATAGAGAGCAGCTGTCCCCCTTAGTTAAAGGATCACTTATGAGGGGACACAAGTTAAAAGTGAGGGGTGGTTTCAGGGAGGATTTGAGGAAAAACTTTTTTACTCCAAGGGTGATGAAGATCTGGAAAGTATTGCTTGGGAGGGTAGTGGAGGCGTGATGGACGCCTCACATCCTTTAAGAAGTACCTGGATGAGTACTTGACACACCATAACATTCAAGGCTATGGGCCAAGTGCTGGCAGGTGGGTTTAGGTGGGCAGGTCAGAGCCTTTCATGCATCGGTGCAAACATGATGAGCTGGAGGGCCTCTTCTGCACTGATGTATTCTGTGATTATCTGATGCTGACTGTATGGCTGGTCTCCACTACTGACCATGCCTGGGGCTCAGAGGTCATTGAAGCCTTCGGGTGGTCAGGGACATAGCTGGGTGCTGCCCATCTGGCAAAGCCCACCTGGCACCCTGGCAGTGCCCACCTGGCAGAGACAACATGGCACCCGAGAAGAGTCCATCTGGAACACTGGCAGTGCCCACTTGGTGCCATTTGGGCAGTGCCATTGTGCCCAGGGCAATGCCAAGGGATTGGGCATGAGTGGGGGTGTGGCCAGAGTGGATGCTATGCCAGGGGCGGGGAGTGGTGGGGGGTGCTATGCAGGTTGGAGCATGAAGAAGTGAGTTGTGAAGGGGTGAGTTTTGAAGGGGGAGCCATCAAGGGGGAACCAATTGGGAGGACCCAAATGCCCCAATGCTGACAATCTAAGCTGCAGAGGGAGTGGGGAAACATGATGCCAGTGGGGTGCGGGGGGATCTTAACGTCTGTGGGGGGAGACAGGGGGGTCTCCCAGCACACTGTGAGATCAGGCCACCCTTCCAAAGTGTCACCCGAGCATGTTGCAGCTGGGTTCACCAGCTTGTTTAAGCCCCCATTCCCCCTCTCCCTCTCCAGTTCCAGCAAAAAAAAATGAGTCAGCGTGGGGAGATTGTGTTCCAGGCCACACCTGAGGCAGCTGTGCGAAGGGTTCCAGTGTTCTCGCCATTACGCCACTTGGTTTTTTAGCGGGGGGAAATCACGGCCCTCCGGGTCTCTAAGTATTAATGAGGTATTTCTGAAGTGCTGTCACAGTTACTTGGGTGAGACTGAGGGGAGGGGAAAGTGACTGGAGGCTGGACTTCAGAGCTCGGCATTCAGAATCTCACTGGTGTTTAACAATTTTAGTCAATGCCCCATCACTGCTGGGCAATCTTCACATATTAACAAGAATTCTTGCAAAGAAATGAACAGGGAGTTTTCCCACAGCTCTTTATTTGCCTGGTTACTTTGGGGAAATAGATTGATTCAAACGTTTCCTGAGATGCACAGGCATGCTGAACATTTATAATGGAGCAGTTTGAGAGAAATGGTGTAAGCTAAACTGACAATGTCATTGAGAATAAAGACATCTAAAATCCAAGCTAGGTTGCAGAGGGAAGGAGGAGATATTACTGTTCTGTCTTCCCCAGGACAGATGTGTAATAGGACAGAGCTCCCAATCCCTGGCCAGGCTTTTAACGATGTGGAGATGCCGGTGTTGGACTGGGGTAAACACAGTAAGAGGTATCACAACACCAGGTTAAAGTCCAACAGGTTTATTTGGTAGCAATTCGAGCTTACAGAGTACTGCTCCTTTGTCAGGTAGTGTTATCTGATGAAGGAGCAGCACTCCAAAAGCTAGTGGCATTTGCTACCAAAGAAACCTGCTGGACTTTAACCTGGTGTTGTGAGACTTCTTACAGGCTTTTAACTACAGTATCAGTCAATGCCCGGTGTCTTTTCTGATTCCACTGACATGGCTCGGACAGCACAGTGGCACAGTGGTCAGTTAGCACTGCTGCCTCACAATGCCAGGGACCCGGGTTCGATTCCCAGCTTGGGCCACTGCGTGGAGTTTGCACGTTCTCCCTGTATCTGCGTAGGTTTCCTCCGGGTGCTCTGGTTTCCTCCCACAGTCCAAAGTTGTGCAGGTTAGGTGGATTGGCCATGCTAAATTGCCCCTTAAGTGTCAAGGGGACTGGTTAAGGTAAACACATGGGGTTATGGGATTAGGACCTAAGTGGAGTTGTAGTCAGTGCAGGTCCAATGGGTTGAATGGCCTTCTTCTGCACTGTACGTGTGACTCTAGAGACAGGATCCGAGCCTGCTGGATTGAGTGAGTGCCATGTTTAATTTGAGGCATGAAACTGAAACCCGGTCTTTCCTGTCTTCTGGATATAAATGTGTCCAAGGGAATATTCCAAGAAGAAGAAGGTAGTTCTCCCAATTGTAATCCTTCAACCAATGGCGGTAATGGCACAGTGTTAGCACTGTTGCCTCACAGCACCAGGAACCAGGGTTCGATTCCCACACTGGGCGGCTACCTGCGCAGAGTCTGCATGTCCTCCCAGTGTCTGCATGGATTTCCTCTGGTTTCCTCCACAGTCCAAAAGACGCACTGGTTAGATGCATTGGCCATGCTAAATTCTCCCTCAGTATATCCAAACAGGCGCTGGAGTGTGGCAACTAGGGGATTTTCGCAGTAACTTCATTGCAGTGTTCATGTAAGCTTACTTGCGACACAAATAAATAAACTGTAAACTTTGTAAATGTGACCCTGATTCTCCCAGATCAGCTGAAATAATTGGTCCACGTTGGCACATTCAATCTCTGTCACTCTTTTAAAATCACTCCGAAATCAACCCATCTGGATCGACAAAGTGTTTTAAACTGGGACTTAGTCTTATGGCTCTCTTCTGTGTCCATTTCTAATTATTCCCAACAGGCAGGCAATCCACAAAGACCCAGTCAAATAGGCTTACATGGCTTTTCTGCTAAACCTTCAGCAGATGACTGGGAGAAGCTTAAAATAGTAATTCATCAAGTGTCTGTTTCACCATGGAGACATATTCAAGTGAACTAGCACCTGTCCCTGACACATTATTACTTTCTGACTTCAGTTAATGCAACAGTGAGTAGGTAACTTCTTAATTTCATATTTATTGACGTAGAAACCATTGAGTTCTCCCTCTTGTTAGAAAAACTAGCTAGTTTTAAAGGATTTATATGTGTATTTGTAAACATGAGAAGTAAGGTGTATTTTAAATGAATTTAATTTGATGTTTCTGTGCCAGGACGAGTAAAACCTATAGTTAGATTCATGGACAAAGGTGTTTGTTTGTGTGGGGGTTGGTTTCAGTTCCAACTGCGCTTCTATTGTGGTTAGAGAGGGTTATGGCAGGAAGAGTAAATAAGAGTAAGTTGTCGCTTAGCAACAGGAGGCCACTTTTCTGAGGGAAGCCTTCCCTTGCCTTTTAGTTTTAACTGGAAGCCAGAGCAGTTGGAGATAGGGAGTGACAGAGAAGGCAGTTCTTGTAGCTCTGCTAGAAGCAGTTGGTTTACAAGGCTAAAGAGGGAACACCTCTCTTAGCCTTGCTGGAAGAACAACCATGCTGAAGAGTAATGGTTAAGAAAACAGATACTGGAAACTTAAAATCCAGCTAGTTAAGGAAACTAGAGAAATGAAGAGAAGTTTCCAAAAAATCTGGAGTTAATGGAACAGAGGAAGCTGGGAACAAAAACAGATTCCTGTTCAGTCAGTCACAGATAGGTGAAAAGGCATTAGATTGTGAGAGGCCAGAATTATATCTGTAACAGTGCTAAAGTTTGTGAGAAATTATTACAGATTGGGAGACATTATTTTAAATAATTGAATTTATTGTTGGCTGGACCTTGGAATTTGTGTAAAAAGCCTTTAAGACAAAGGAAAACAGAAGGAAGAGTTGTAGAACCTGAACATGAAACTTTGATATAAGCAGCAGAGAGAAAACATTGTTTAAAAGAAGCTTTGAAAGTGTGACTTTTGAGAGTGGAATTTGAAATAACTCATGTGGAAGCTGGAGTTCAGTCACACAATGTAGCTCAAGGCATAAGAATCATCTGGGGGGATTCTGAGGAGAAATCCATTGACATTCACTTGGGTTCAGAGAGGAGTGTGTCTTACCACAATCATCTTGTGTGTCTAAAAGGGGTTTTGTATGTTAATGAGAGCGTTCTAATTTAAGATGTATATATTGCAATCTGTGTTAATCTTAAAATCTTTGTGCATTTCTTAAGATAAGGGGGAATAAAGGATTATTATCTCATAATCTAATTTTTTCATGTTTAATAATTTTTTTCCTTGTTGCTAGTGGTCTTGTGATTCTCTTCAAAGAACAAAGAACAGTACAACACAGCAACAGGCCCTTCAGCCCACCAAGTCTGTGCTGACACAGATTCCTCTCTAATCTAATATTCTCTTGCCTCTCCATGGTCCACATTCCTCGATTCATGTAGCTATCCAGGTGCCTCTTGAAAGCTGTTATAGAATCTGCTTCCACCACCTTCTCCGGCAGCGTGTTCCAGACATTCTTCACCTTCCGTGAGAAGAACTTGCCCCTTACGTCTCTTTTGCACACATCCCTTCCCACTTTCTACCTATGCCCCTGAGCAATTGACCCTTCAACACTGGGAAAAAGACTCTGATCACCCACTCTATCCAAGCCTGTCTTAAACTTGTCAACCTCTATCAAGTCCCCCTCTCATCCTCCGATGCTCCAATAAAAACAATCTAAGCTTGTTCAACCTTTTTTCATAGCCTATATCCTCCAAACCAGGTAACATCCTGGTAAATCTCTTCTGCACTCTTTCCAATCTTCCTCTATATTTTCCAAAAAAAAGTTATGGTTTTTTGAGCCAGGGTTCCAACCTGGAATCTTCCCATCCATTATAATGTCAACTGGGATCGTAACACATAGAAACTGGAAAAAACGCCAATGGATGCTATCAGTTTTGTGACGGGTGAGAGGACTGCTAGTCTCAGAGTGAAAAGTGTCATGGATTTGACTCATGGCACTCATATAGGATTTGATTTTGATTTGATTTAATTTATTATTGTCACATGTATTAGTAGACAATGAAAAGTATTGCTTCTTATGTGCTATACAGACAAAGCATACCATTCATAGAGAAGGAAACAAGAGAGTGCAAAATGCAGTGTTACAGTCATAACTAGGACGTAGAGAAAGATCAACATAGTGTGAGGTAGGTCCATTCAAAAGTCTGATGGCAGCAGGGAAGAAGTTGTCTTTGAGTCAATTGTTACGTGACCTCAGACTTTTGTATCTTTTTCCCAACGGGAGAAGATGGAAGAGAGAAAGTCCGGGGTGCGTGGGGTCCTTGATTATGCTGGCTGCTTTGCCCAGGTAGCAGGAAGTGTAGACAGAGTCAATGGATGGGAGGCAGGTTCGAGTGATGGACTGGACTTTGTTAATGACACCTTGTAGTTTCTTGTGGTCTTGGGCAGAGCAGGAGGCATACCAAGCTGTGATACAACCAGAAATCCTGATTGGACATCCTGTCCCATCAACTGCAAGACTCACCATACTGTTGAAGCAGAACTATCATTCACTAGAGCCATATGGGGAATCCTGTAAAGCTGTAATGGAATAATCAAACTGCCAGTCATGTGGAATGCACAAATGAGCTGGAGAAATTGGCATTCTGCAGAAAGGCAGATACCGACTGGTGCTTGAGGGTGCTGTAGAGGACATTGCAAACCCAAAGAGAGAACACAATTCAGGGGAAGTGTTGAATAAAAATGACAAGATGAAGGAAGAAATGTTGAAAGTGGAAGTAAAGTTTATTACAACTGCAACAAAACGAACATTGCAATTCTCGGTCAGCATGCCGAGTGCGAGCTGGGGGAGATTGTTATCTCATACTGTCAGAAGAGACAGTTGAGTTCACCTTGGAAGAATCTCAGAAATGGATGAACTGAATGGATTGCGACAGCAGAGCAATGAACTCAGAGTAAAACTAGCACACACTGAGAGTGAGAGTGAGAAACCAAGCAGAACAGCTGGAATATAACCCAATCATGTGTGAGAGATTGGATAGGCAACAGTTGAAGAAATAAAGTTGAGTTTTGAACAAATTCAGAAACAGGCTAAAGACACCAATCACTGCAGAGAACTCTTTACAAAAAGGAGGTGCTTCAAATTGACAGTTCCTGGAAGGGGACTTCAGATGAATATCAAGGTAAAGGTGAAACCAACTGCAGGAGTTAGAGCTGGAAGTGGCTCGGACCGAACTGGAACTGGCAGAGGCTGAGTGCAAAATTACAGGAGGGAGAGAATGCAGACGGGTTAATGCTGAAGACAAAAGGAAGAGAGCCACCCTGTTGTAGAAGGTGTAACAGGCACAGTGAGACAAAGCAGCAATTCAGGCAGAGAAGGAAACTGACTCCAAGGATGTGCACGTTAGGTGGACTGGCCATGCTAAATTGCCCCTTGGTTCCCCAAGTTATGTGGGTTCTGGGGATTAGCGGGCTAAATGCATGGAGTTATCGGGATAGGGCAGGAGGGTGGGCCTGGATGAGATGCTCTGATGGATATAGACTTGATGGGCCAAATGTCCTCTTGCTACACTGTAGGGATTCTGAGCTTATACAGTGGAACAAGATCGCTGAAATGGGTGCACAAATAGAAAAATACTTGAGCCACTATAATCAAACAACCGATGGAAAAGATGCCAAATAGAAATGTTTGGAAGAGAAGAAACTGATGACCTAAGTATCAGAAATAGATTATCATGAGAATTTCCTTCACAAATACAAGACCAAGGTTGAGAACTAGCTGTCAAAACATGAGGCTGTGTTGCATTGTGATGATGGTATTTGCATGTATTGTAGAGTAAGATGCTTGACAGAAAAAAGGATCATAGAATCCCTACAGTGCAGAAGGAGGCCATTCGGTCCATCAAGCTGCACTGACCACAATCCCACCCAGGCCCTATTCCCGTAATCCCACATATTTACCCTTCTAAACCCCTGATGCTAAGGGGCAAGTTAGCATGGCCAATCCACCTAGCCTGCACATCTTTGGACTGTGGGAGGAAAATGGAGCACCTGAAGGAAACCCACGCAGACAAGGGGAGATATGCAACCTCTGCACAGGCAGTCACCTGAAGGCAGAATCGAACCCGGGTCCCTCGAGCCGTGAGGCAGCAATGTTAACCATTGTGCCACTGTGTCGCCCATGCCACTCAGTGAAGAATTGGAGAGTGACACATCAGAGAGTGAATTTGGTAGTCCATGGTCAGTGGATAGTGTAGGACAGAACTCAGAAAGCAACAAGCCTGTATGGAAATATACCATGCAAGGTATTTGGAACTGTGCGTAGCTGAAGCCTACTAATAGAAGTGTTATGTTGAATGCTGAAGATCTTATCACTAAGCAATTGCCACATTGATTTACAAATGTCTAACTTGTGTGTATAATGTGTATTTAGAATGTGAGTTTGAGTAAATTGACCTTGACATTTGTATAAAAATATTAAAGGGAGAAGGATACAGTTGTTTCCTTGGTAGAAATTCTTCAAATGTAGACAATAAAAATGTGACAAAACCTATTCCAACTTGTAACTCAAAGAAAAGGTTTAATAAAGAAACTTCATTACTCCAAACTTGAGGCCTCGTCGTGGGCCAATCCAAGTTCCCCCACAGCTCCCAACAGGTTCTTATTTATAGTGAGTCAGCTGATCAGCTGACCATTGCATCATTCTGTAATTGGTTCCATGGTTTACTTGGGTCAGCTGGCCTTTACAGCTTGTTACCATTGGTCACATGACATCCAATACAAAGTTGTCGCCGGTTACATTCTAACAGATTGTGGGGGTCTGTCTCTTTAGGACATCACAGCAGAAGAGGGTCAACCGGCTTGAGGAAACAACGGGGACTGAGATCGAGTGATCAGCCCAGAGGATGGAATCCTGTCTCAGGCAGAATCACCAAGGAGCCATGCAGCAAGCTTGTACGAACGGGTGCTCTGCCCCAAGGTAGCTCAGGGCTGCAAAGCCCTGGTTCCTCTTTGTCAATAAACGGCTTTCGTTCTTAATGAAGCGTCTTGATGCCATCCAAGAGCTGTCACGCTATTACAGTATGTAATTGGCTGTAAAGGATTTTGGAATGGAGGTAATGCAAGGTGTTTTATAAATACAATGTGATTCTTCCTTTCATGCATTTGCAAGCGTTGCTTCTTGAAAACTTAGCTTTGAAGCCAGCTGGTGATGTGTTGACTGGCAGCACAGTCAGTTTTAGTATTACTTAACACCGCAGTGGAGATTGTTTGACTGCTGAATGAGATGGCTGGTGTGGACAGAGGGAATTTACCAGATGCTGTGATACAGCCCGCCTCAAAACAGGAATCAACAAGTTGCGTGCTGTTGCATCTTAAACAAGAACGCAAGTTCTGCATGCGGCAGACTGTCTCTGACAAGTGATTAGCAACAGCCCCCCTACCCAACCATTCCAAGGGCGAAAGAGAGATTCTTCACTATTGAATGCACATCACAAATGCCTAAAAATAAAACCTATAAAAATGAACTCATTATACGTACCATCAAAGCATTCCCTTCCCCAGAGGGATTGACAAATGGCCTTGCGGGTAATCAGGTAGTGCTGTGATTTAACTCTCAGTTCCCACCCCCCTACACCGCTCTATCCCACCCCTGCGGTAGCCACCTCCCCCACAATTATCAACACCGCCCAAACCTGTAGTGAGGTGTAGCACCTATTAGCAATCTCCTTTCTACACAAACATGTTCAGGGAGCAGATATTCTGCTTGCGAATCCTTCTCAGATCTCACTAATAAGGAGTCACCTCACATCAAATGCAAAGCAAAGCTGTCAGTCGCTGCCTGAATTGTTGATAGTTACTGACAGATTCTTCTATGACGCAACGGTTTTTGCGGTGTGATTGTAATGATACACTGTGTGATTCAGGTGCACAGTTTACAGGGATAATGTGGCTGATGTATGTGCGTGGTAATGAGTTTTTCTTGTTTCCCTCCCATCTGGTGCCAACAGCTGCACCTCCTTTATGCATTATATATCATGATCTCCTGTAAGTATGTAGGCCAAAAATGACAACCCTCTCGTGTGGCATCCTGCACATTTTATGATTATATTTTGACATTGTACCTCATAAACTTGGTTGATGCAAAATTCTCTGGAGATTAGCAATCATTCTTTTGTGGTGATCATCGAAAGGTAATACATAACACATGTTGCAAGAGGACTATTTACATTCATTGCCAGATGCTCAGGGTGTTGTCCTGGTATGAATGAGGGCAGCATCACGGTGGCACAGCGGATTAGCACTGCTGCCTCATAGCAGCAGTGACCCGGGTTCAATTCTAGCCTCAGGTAGCTGCATGTGTGGAGTCTGCTCATTTTCCCCATGTCTGCGTGGGTTTCCTCTAGGTGGCCTGGTTTCTTCCCATAGTCCAAAGATGTACAAGTTAGATTATTGACCATGCTCAATTGCCCTTAGTGTCAGAGGGATAGTACTGTGAATATGTGGGGTTATGAGGATGGAACCTGGGTGGGATTGCTGTCAGTGCAGGCTCGATGGGCCATATGGCCTCCATCCGCTCTGTAGATTCTATGATTCTACGATCACTGTTATCTAATTTGGCATATCAATAGTTGGGATGGTGCTAAGGATGATGGAGGAAATGTTGGCTCTGTGAAATGCTGTCAATAAGTAACTAGAAATCAGATCCTTCAGGAAAGTTTAAGGAGGCTGAACTTGTTTTGACAAAGCAGTGACCTCAATGAGATATTGACAAAGGTACACTGAATAGGTGCGTTCGTAATGGGGTCAAAGAGGCTGAGTGTGTTAACCTGCAAAATCCTTCCAAACACTGGACTATAGGGATTCTATGATTCTGTGATAAACATTTATGGAGAGGCAATAGCTTCACGGTATTACCTCTAGACTATTAATCCAGGAACTCAACTACTGTTCTGGGAACCTGGCTTCAAATCCCGCCATGGCAGATGGTGGAATTCAATGACTGGCAGTAAGAGCGGGAGAGACTTCTGGACAGCCACGCTTGAGGTGGATTGGTGCCCCTCAATCAATAAGTCCCTGGTGACAGACTGGCGACCTGTTTCGGAAAGAACTAGCTTTGAAGCAGACAACAGTCTACTTTTGTGCGCACAAAATGCGGGAAGAGAATTGGAATGGGATTTTCAACATAACCCTCCTCTAACCTCACTTCATCTCACTCTGTTAACTTATCTTACTTTTACTTTCTACCTCATGCGTTTATCTAACTTCCCCTTAGTCGTATCTGTGCTATGTGGCCATGTTATGCTCCTTACGGGAAAGAGTTTCAGATTCTTCTCATCCTCATGATTTTTGGATTTATCACTGACTTATTACATTTATGACATTTTATGACCTCTAGTTCTGGGCTCCTTTAAACATCCACTTTAAATTTAATTTTAAGAATACCTATTTGGCTAGCCGTCTCTATTCTTGAAAAAGGAGCCTAAGCCTTCTCATAAGGATGATAAGTGGATTATCAAGAGCTCTTAGTCTGGTATTACTCTTGCAATCTTTTTTGGACATTCTCCAGTGGCTCCATAACATTTGTGTAATAGGGAGACCAGAAGTGTACAGCAATGGCCAGGACAATTTGTCTGCCTCAGCGATAGGTTCAAAGAGGGGGCAAGATGAGTTCAGAGGTTCGGCAAAAAAAAGGAAGCCAAACAACAATGCTTAACTGAGGTGTGATCAAGATATGGTAGCATATGGGGGATTAAATGGAGTTGTACCTTCTCCCCATTCCTGTGTGGGTTTCCTCTGGGTGCCCCAGTTTTCTTCCAATGTCCAAAGATGTGCAGGTCAGGTTGATTGGCCTTGCTAAGTTGCCCCTTACTGTCAGAGGGATGAACAGGGTAAATGCTTGGGGTTATGGGGACAGGATCTCAGTGGAAGTGTTGTTGGGGCAGGCTCAATGGGCTAAATGGCCTTCTTCTGTACTGTAGGGATTCTATGATTCTATGATAAACATTTATGGAGAGGCAATGGCTTAGTGGTATTCTCGCTAGACTTTTAATCCAGGAAACTCAGCTAAATCTCTGGGAACATGTGTTTGAATCCCCCTACAGCAGATGGTGGAATTTGAATTCAATAAGGAATATCTGCAGTTAAGAATCTACTGTTAAGAATCTGCAGTTAAGAATCTGTCAGGCAAGGTGGAATTGGTAAGGCTAGGGAACCGTGGTGCACCAAAAAAGTTGATTCATTGGTTAAAAAGAAAAAGGAGGCTTATGTTCGGATGAGACGTGAGCACTCGGATAGTGCACTAGAGAGCTTTAGATTGGCTAGGAGGGAGTTGAAGAGCGAGCTAAGAAGGGCTAAAAGAGGACATGAGAAGACTTTGGCTGATAGGGTTAAGGAGAATCCTAAGGCATTCTATAGGTATGTCAAGAACAGAAGGTTGGTTAGGGCAAGGTTAGGGCCAGTTATAGACTGTAGAGGGAAGTTATGTGTGGAACCGGAGGAGATTGGTGAAGCATTGAACCAATATTTCTCTTCGGTGTTCACGCAGGGGGACATGGATATAGCTGAGGAGGACACTGGGTTGCAGGGGAGTAGAACTGACAGTGTTACAGTTGATAAGGAGGATGTGCTGGATATTCTGGAGGGTCTGAAAATAGATAAGTCCCCTGGTCCGGATGGGATTTACCCCAGGATTCTCTGGGAGGCAAGAGAAGTGATTGCAGAGCCTCTGGCTCTGATCTTCAGGTCGTCGTTGGCCTCTGGTATAGTACCAGATGATTGGAGGTTAGCGAATGTTGTCCCATTGTTTAAGAAGGGGAACAGAGACTTCCCCGGGAATTATAAACCGGTGAGTCTCACTTCTGTTGTGGGCAAGGTTTTGGAAAAAATTATTAGGGATAGGATTTATAGTTATTTGGAGAGTAATGAGTTGATTGGAGATAGTCAGCATGGTTTTGTGGCGGGTAGGTCGTGCCTTACTAACCTTATTGAGTTTTTTGAGAAAGTGACCAAAGAGGTGGATGGGGGTAAGGCAGTGGACGTGGTATATATGGATTTTAGTAAGGCGTTTGATAAGGTTCACCATGGTGGGCTTCTGCACAAAATGCAGATGTATGGGATTGGGGGTGATCTAGGGAACTGGATTAGGAATTGGCTAGCGGATAGGAGACAGAGGGTAGTGGTTGACGGTAAATAGTCATCATGGAGTTCGGTTACAAGTGGTGTGCCTCAGGGATCTGTGTTGGGGCCACTGCTGTTTGTGATTTTTATTAATGATCTGGATGAGGGTATAGTTGGGTGGATCAGTAAATTTGCTGATGACACCAAAGTCGGAGGTGTGGTAGATAGTGAGGAAGGGTGTCATAGTTTGCAGGAAGACTTAGACAGGTTGCAGAGCTGGGCCGAGAGGTGGCGGATGGAGTTTAATGCAGAGAAATGTGAGGTAATTCACTTTGGTAGGAATAACAGATGTGTTGAGTATGGGGCTAACGGGAAGACTTTGAATAGTGTGGAGGAGCAGAGGGATCTAGGTGTATGTGTACATAGATCCCTGAAAGTTGGGAATCAAGTAGATAGGGTTGTTAAGAAGGCATACAGTGTCTTGGCGTTTATTGGTAGGGGGATTGAATTTAGGAGTTGTAGCGTTATATTGCAACTGTACACAACTCTGGTGCGGCCGCACTTGGAGTATTGTGTGCAGTTCTGGTCCCCACATTACAGGAAGGATGTGGAGGCTTTGGAGAGGGTGCAGAGGAGGTTTACCAGGATGTTGCCTGGTATGGAGGGGAGATCCTATGAGGAGAGGCTGAGGGATTTGGGGTTGTTTTCGCTGGAAAGAAGGCGGCTAAGAGGGGATCTTATTGAAACATATAAGATGATTAGAGGTTTAGATAGGGTGGATAGTGATAGCCTTTTTCCTCTGATGGAAAAATCTAGCACGAGGGGGCATGGCTTTAAACTAAGGGGGGGTAGTTATAGGACAGATGTCAGGGGTAGGTTCTTTACCCAGAGGGTGGTGAGGGATTGGAATGCCCTGCCTGCTGCAGTTGTAAATGCGCCTAGTTTGGGGGCGTTTAAGAGGTCTGTGGACAGGTTTATGGACGAAAAGGGATTGGTTTAGGTTAGTGGGTCATTGTTGTTTTTTTTTAACTGGTCGGCGCAACATCGTGGGCCGAAGGGCCTGTTCTGTGCTGTAATGTTCTATGTTCTATGTACTGATGACCATGAAATCACTGTCGATTGTCGGAAAAACCCATCTCGTTCACTAATGTCCTTTAGGAAAGGAAATCTGCTGTCCCTACCCAGTCTGGCCTACATATGACTCCAGAGTCACAGCAATGTGGTTGATTCTTAACTGCCCTGGGGCAACGAGGGATGGGCAGTAAACGCTGGCCCAGCCAGTGACGCCCATGTCCCAGGAATGAATTAATACCTTCCGTACTCCAATTCCTTCCTCTTCCAGTTGACAATGTGGCTTTATCGCCATTATATCATCCATTATTTTCCAGGGATTTGTAGGGTAGTTCTCCAGTCCTTCTTGCCATGAATACTCCACATTTTATCCAGCTGAGAATTGGCAGCAATACACGTTGGCTTGCCTACACTGGTGGCTGTGTTCTTATGTGATGAACAAGTCCTAAAGTGGGACAGGTAGTTATGACACAGAGAAAGAAGAGCTATATACTGCACCACTCCTATTCTATGCTTAAATTGTTAAAGTACCTCCAATAATAGTCTTTCTCATTGATGTGGAGCGTAGAGTTTTTCTCTTGTTTTAGCTCGATGTCCTATATTTTGTATTTTATTTTTTATTTTGGCATGATTCCATTTCAGCCTGCCAACTTTATGACAACTGAGTTCCTTTCGCAGCAGGAGTAATAACACCAAGTGGATTGTGAGTTTGTGTTTTGACGAACAACTCGATAATTAAGTCCAATTTTAATTGGACATATCACTTACAAAAAAGTCCCTTCGCAGACTTGAACATGTCCAATGGTATGCTATTCAAACAGGAACGTGTTGGCTGAATTTAAAATTACCCAACTGAATCATTAGAGTCCCTTATGGAAGGAGACTGTCATCCTAATCTGGTCTGATATATATATGACTTCAGTTCCACACCAACGTGTTTGATGATTAATTGCCCTCTGAGTGGCCAAGACAAAGTTAGCCATCTCGGCAGACGACAAATTCCAAATCTTGTCAGCAACGTCCACATCACCTTTCCAAAAAGAAAGGTGAAGGTTGATATCTTGGCCGCATGGCTGAACTGTCGGGTGGCTGTTATCAGAAATGAGTAAAATCTGTTGCAGTGGCAATGATCCTCCTCAGCCATGCTGTTAAGATACGGTGACAATGCAGTCAGTCCCTTCATCCAAGATATTAATATAAAATAGCTGAGGCCCCAGCACTGATCTATGTGGCACTCCGCTAGTTATAATTAACCAACCTGAACATTTATTTATCTGCTTCCTGTTAGTTTGGCAATCCTCTATCCATGTTAATATATACCCCCAAAACCATGAGCTCTTATCTTGTTAATATTGGAGCTGTACAATGGCACAGTGGTTAGCACTGCTGCCTCACACCGCCATGGACCCGGGTTCGATTCCAGGTTTGGTTCACTGTCTGTGCAGAGTTTGTGCGTTCTCCCCATGGCTGCGTGGATTTCCTCTGGGTGCTCCAGGTTTCTACCACAGTGTGAAAACCATGCTGTTTAGCTGCATTGGCCATGCTAAATTCTCCCTCAGTGTGCTTGAACAGGTGTGGGAGAATGGCAACTAGGGGATTTTCACAGTAACTTCTTTGCAGTGTTAATGTAAGCCTAGTTGTGATACTAATAAATACAATTCTACCTTTTATGTGGTACTATTTAATCTAAATATACCACCTCTGCTGATTCCCTTTTATCCACCCTGTTTATTACATTGTAAGTAATCTCACAACACCAGATTAAAGTCCAACAGGTTTATTTAGTAGTACGAGTTTTCGGAGCGCTGCTCCTTCATCAGGTCAGTACCACACATTTAATGAAGGAGTGGTGATCTGAAAGCTCGTGCTACCAAATAAACCTGTTGGACTTTAACCTGACATTGTGAGACAACTTACTGTGCCAACACCGGCAACTCCACATCATGTTTATTACATCCTTAGAGAACTGTACTGAATTTGTCAAACATGAATTCCCTTTCATAAAACCATGTTGGCTCTGTTTGATTGCAGCTTAATTTTCTTAATGTCTCTCTACTATGTCATTCATAACTGATTCCAGTATTTCCCAGTAAGGGATATGATGATAGCTAGTCTATAGTTTCCTGCTTCCTGTCTTCCTCTTTTTATAGATAAGAGCATTACATTTATGGTTTTCTAGCCCAGTGGGACCTTGTCAGAATCCAGAATGTTTTAGAATATTACAACCAATGCATCCACTGTCGCTTGTTTCAAGAGTAAACACGGTAAGAAATCTCACAACACCAGGTTAAAGTCCAACAGGTTTATTTGATAGTCTTTGTGCATTTGTTTATTTGTTTACTGTGTTTACCCCAGTCCAACGCCAGCATCTCCACATCATGACTTGTTTTAAGACGCAAAGATACAGGCCATCATGTACAGGGGATTGTCAATCTTCAATCCCATAAGGTTTCCTACCAGGTTTTATCGAGTGATCATGCTTGTTGTGAGTTCCTACGTTTCTTTTGTGTCTTGATTTTCTACTATACTTGTGGTGTTTTTCTGTGCCTTCTACTATGGAGATGAATCGAAAATACTTGCTCAAAATCTCTGCCATGACCTCGATTCATATTACGAATAAAAGCAAATTACTGCAGATTGAGGAATCTGAAACCAAAAGAGAAAATGCTGGAAAATCTCAGCAGGTCTGGCAACATCTGTAAGGAGAGAAAAGAGCTGACGTTTGAGTCCAGATGACCCTTTGTCAAAGCAAAAAGGCATAGAAAGTGAGGGATATTTATACTGCAGGGTGAGGGAATGAAAGGTGAGTCATAGCCACAGAAACCAGGGGAAAGGCTGCTAATGGCAGCCCATAGAGAGGATAAAGGGTATGAATGGCCAAATGGCAGAGAAGCTGTAAGCTGTGACAGATGGAGAGTTTGGAGGGGTGGGGGTGGGAGTGGGGGGGGTGGGGGGGAGCATGGGACAGGGGTAAAATTCATATCAAGATTTCCCCATTCTTGTCCTCTGAGTTACCAACATTTACTTTAGTTACTCTCTTCATTCCTATATTGTTTTGAAACTCTAAATGTCTGCTTTATGTTCATTGCTCATTTGCTCTCATACTCTCATTTTCCCTTCTTTGATATTGTTTTAGTCATCCTTTGCTGCCTTCTGAAATGTTTCCAAACTCCTAGCCTACCATGAATCATCACAGAATTGTTCAGATTTTAATTGATTATCATCCTGAACTCCCTTGGATAGCAGTTGATGGTGCATCTTGTACAGTCTTTCTTCCTCAATGGAACACATCTTTGTCGAGAGTTATGAAGCAACCATCAGATCTCTCAGTGTCAGCCCTATTCTCACCCTCCCCAGCAGCACTCAGCCTTCAAGAGTGCGCGTTTCATACTGGCTGCCTGTTAATTAGTGTGAAATTGCGCTCTGGGGCTGATCGCGGACAGAAGCATGTTTTGTGCCCACTTCTGGGCTGGCTGCGTGCGGACAACTGACAGTCAAAAAATTCAGGCCAAGCAGATAGATGGTGGCTAATAGCACGTCCGTAGGTCTAATAAATTTGATGCTGCTCATTTGTTTTTGCTGATGGGGTCACAAAATGATAGGTGAAAGGATCCAGAATATGGGTTGAGTTTTATCCTGTAATTGCACAGTTCCAGAACTGAACCAACATACAAATCATGTCAGGTGCAGTGGCCATATTTTTACTCAGGAAGAGTTCTTTTTTTTTTAAATAAGCAGAAAGGAAGGTTTGATTCAAGCAGTTTAGGATTACTTTCATGTGTTTCTGATGTGACATGCGAGTGGATTATGATTTGAGTGAAAACTTGCAATGTTACAATTCACCATTGGATGTGTGTAGCTCTACACCTCCACAGGTAAGAAGGAAGAAATGGAAAAAAAGTTTATTTATTTGTGTCACAAGTAGGCTTGCATTACCACTGCAATGGAGTTACTGTGAAAATCCCCTAGTCTCCACACTCTGGCGCCTGAGGGAGAACTTAGCATGGCCAATGCACCTAACCAGCACGTCTTTCAGACTGTGGGAGAAAATTGGAGCACCCGGAGGAAATCCACGCAGAGAATGTGCAGACTCCACTTAGACAGTGACCCAAGCTGGGAATTGAACCCAGGACCCTGGTGCTATGAGGCAACTGTGCGAACCACTGTGTCACCATGCTGCCTTAAAGGAAGGAAAGGAGAAGGTCATTCCACCCCTTGGACTCACTCCATCATTCACGGTTGAACTTTCACATCAATCCACTTCCCAAGTTATTACCTCGTGCCCAAAGAGCTGTCAGCATCTCTCTTGAATATGCTCGAGAAGTCAGTGTCTGCAGTCCTCTGCAGAAGAAAAGCTGAAAGAGTTACAAGTCAGTATGTTACCACCCTGCCCACCATGGGACTCAGAGTGGGCAAGGGGTGAATAATGGAAAGGTCTATTGACCTCGGGTGGGAATTTATGGTCTTGGGGCAAGCGAAGTCATAAAATCCCACCCATAATCTCAGTGAAGAGATTCCTCCTCATCACAGTCCTAAATGACTGACTCTTTTCCCTGTGACAATGGTCACTAATTCTACACTCTCTGGCTTTGAGAAACAGCCTCCGAGACACTATCCTGTCACAAACTGTAAGAGTTGGATCTGTTTCACAGAGGTCATTGATCCTTCCAATTAAAATGGACCTATTCTATCCAATCCTACCTTATAGGGTAGCCATTTTCATCCGTGGACTCAAGCTTATGAACCTTTATTGCATGTTCCTCTGAGGTAAGTTTATTCTTTCTTGTGTGGGGGCTGTGATGTTGCATACCTTTTTGTTACAGGGACCCATAACATTTTAATTTAAGGTATAACCTTGTTGATGCTCAGGACTCCTGATGCTTGTCCAAAGCTGCAAGCAGTTGCCTAAAGTTGACCTTAGGAAAGCACCAATTTGCTCACAACCTCTCCATTGATTGCATCTTTGACTCCATTTACCAGTGATTTGTTCACTCCCCAGTCTCCCATATACTCTCCAATTCCACCCATCAGTCCCATACACTTCTTCCATTACTTATGGTAATCATTCCTTTATGCCTACTTGAGAAAATGGAAGGCTACTTTCAAACGATTAGGTTTGGCTATGAAACACTGGCAACTCTAAATTTCGAACCACCTGATAGGTTTTCTAGACGCCTGCTAATCTTGTTACTGGGGGAATCACATCTTATTATTCCTTCAGTCATACTTAAGAGGGTGGCTCACCACACGGAGGACACCACTTTGAGGGAAATTAAGGGAGGGTGATAAACCCTGCTACTATCAGAAGAACCCACATCAAGTAAGAAACAAATAAGAAAATGCAAGCATGTTTAGCATAGAAGAAATCCTCAGCTGCTTCATAAGAAAATTATCAAACAAGTTTTACACTGAACAACTGAAGGAGGTATGAAGGGAGAATCTGATCACCAAGAGGCGTTGGAGAGTGCTTAGAGGGGAGAGAGGGGGAGATAAGTTTTGGGGTGGAATTACAGAGATTGCCTCTAAAAACATGGCTGCCAATAGGGGACAATGGATACCATGGATGCGCAAGAGGCCTGAATTGGATCTCGGAGAGTTGTAGATTACAGAAAATAGAAGGGTGGACCATAGAAAAATTTGAGCCCATTCACAAGCATCTTAAAAGGAATAAGACTGAAATGTTTTGGTTTATAGATAATCAAATAAATACCAGTTATCCACTTCCGATCAATAGCTAATGATCAATACCAATGTCTGAATTGGTTCTGACCAGAAGCAGTTTCTTCAGGCTATATTTCATTAGGGGTCCTGAGGGAGTAGGTGACAGGTTCTCAGCAGCTTTTGAGGGCTGGTTTTTTTTTTTGCTCCTCTGACATGGTTTTGCATTCCCTCTGGAAGCAACGTATTCTTCCGGAAGCCGCTTTCCCTGCGACTCTGTTGCATCTGTTAGCTCAACGCTTGTCATTGTCAATCCCTGTGGGAGGTGCTATTTATGGGTTTACTGATTCTGTGTGCAAGCTGGGTTATTGTACAGAGAATATCCCGGAGCACATGTGGAAACACCTCCACCACACCCGACCCCTTTGAGATAAGAAGAAACAGTCTTATTTATTATTTATCAGAGGTTTTGGGAACCAACTTATTTGGTTCTCCATTGTGTGAACAAATAATTAATAGGTTGTCCCTTCCCTCAGCCAAAAAGAGGAGTCATTACTCCTCCCACCTTTTCTAAAACCCCTCCCATATCACCTTCCTGAAAGGTCTATCGTAACTGCACAATTATTTTTTACATTGGGATCATGGAATCCTACAGCGCAGAAGGAGGCTATTTGGCCCATCGAGTCTGCACCAGCCACAATCCTACCCAGGTCCTATCCTCACAACTCTACACATTTACCCTGCTAGTTCCCCGACACTAAGGGCAATTTAACATGGCCAATTCACCTAACCCTCACACCACACGAGGTGGGTGACAAGGGGAAATTGGAAAGTGCTCAAATACTCACAAATTAGATACACACCATCGTCCACCTGTTAGCAGCTCAGTGGTGAGCACTGCTGCCTCACAGCGCCAGGGACCCAGGTTCGACCCCCGGCTTGGGTCACAGTCTGTGTGGAGTTTGCACATTGAAAGGAAACCGGGGCTACAGAGGAAACTCATGCAGACACAGGGAGCGTTTACAAACTCCACACAGACAGTGACCCAAGCCGGGAGTTCCTGGCGCTGTGAGGCAGCAGTGCTCACCACTATGCTGACAAGCATTGAGCTAACAGGTGGAAGGTGGTGTATATCTAATTTGTGAGTGTCCAAGCACTTTCCAACTTCCTCTTGTCACCCACATTGTCATCCAGTAAGTTCCTCCCATCTTTCACAGTCACTGCCTCTTAATTCCTTTCCCTCCTGTCACCATTCAGCCTTTTCCCCTTACTCTTCACCTTATTTTTGGAGATATTCCTGTTCTCCCATCTGTTCCCTTTGCTGTTGATGCTCCCATGCCCATACTGACCCTGACCCCTGCCATTTTTGAGGCTGACTGCAACAGGGTTTCCTGAGACACCCTTCCTGAGCCTGTGCACTACCCTCCATGTGCACTGAACTCCAGCCTTATTGAATCCAACTATAATCTCTGACAGCGGCTGCGCCGCCTAAGTCCTTCCAAGCACCCAGACCGAACGCAGTGACTCAAGGACTATGCCCTTTAGACCCATATCTCTCAGCCTGTCAGTGCCCAGAGAGGACATCATCCAGCTGAGAACGCGGCTCAGATTTCTGTAACAAGCTGAGCCTTCCAACATGACCCACAGAGTCTGGCTCCCTCTACTGGAGTGTCTTATAAACACACGGCGGGCTGTCCGACTCAGTTCACCACACAACTTCCTCCCATTCTTCAGGCAGTCTCCACCTTTCCCTGCTGGGCCTACCTCCCGTGTCCAGCCTAGGTTCTTATCCTAAAACATTGAATGTATTCAAGAGGCGGCTAGATGTAGCACTTGGGGTGAATGGGATCAAAGGTTAAGGGGAAAAAGCAGGATTAGGCTATTGAGTTGGACGATCAGCCATGATCATGATGAATGGTGGAGCAGGCTCAAAGGGCCAGATGGCCTTCTCTTGCTCCTAACTTGTATGTTTCAATGGTTCAGCTTCTCCTATCGGCATCCTTTCTGTTTGAGACTTTAAACAGTCCCCAGAGAAGAAAACGCAAAGTCTACTAACCTCAAAGCTGTGGATGGAGTGACACTCCGCAGGGACATGCCACTTAGCTATAGTCCTCAACGCTCTGATTTCCCATTTGTGGAGAACTGAATGTAGAAGGTTAACTTTACCCCAGTGATGTAGCCTCTTAATGAGTATGCATTAGATGCTAATGCACGCAATGGAGTCCCTAACATTGATAACTTTGAAACCCGACCCACCTTTAACCCATCTTGAGACTCCTGAGAATAAAATTCTGACAGTTTTTTTTTGCTTATTGCCTTAATTCTGTTCCGTCTGGTTATCGAACCCTCAACCCTTGGAAGCAGTTTCTCTTTCTCTTCTCGATCTAACCCCTTCATTATTTTAAACACTTCCATTGGATTTCATGACTGGCATATCTGTGAGGAAGGAAAAGTGTTGAATCCTGACCCCCCCCCCTCAAAACCTTCAATCTCCAACTCCCATCCCCTACCTTTCAAACCTCTCTTCAACAACCGCCTCCCCCCAACCCACCTGCAGTTTTACCACCCCAAACTCCACTCCCTGTTATTGCCCATGTCCCCCGAGCAATTTGCATTTTCCTAAAATATACCTAGTAACAACCAAGCATTGTAGATATATAGGATATGCAATGTTTCTAACCACAACCAGTGATCAAATATTCTGCTTATGTTCAATTAGTGATGTTAATGTTTTGAGTATCTACCCCTTCCACCCCATTTGCCATCCTTCCATCTACATGAGACGATGGACATGCCATAGCAATGGCATAGTTTCGCATGGTGCATTTTTATTGATGACTGAAGAGACTGTGTTTGAGTCTCGAATGTTTTAGTATTTTTGCCAGGACTGGGAGACAAGAGAGTGATATACAGTGCAGTGTTCCACTAATGATACTCATGATAGCATTGAGCTGGGTGTCAATTCTGTGTGTGTCTTGACAAAACAAGCACAACATTATGCTACTAAGTAACAGAGTGCGAATGCTGAGGTTCATAGGATGGTGAATAGCTGATTTCCTTGAGGAAGTTACAGTCTGATGACTCCTTTTATGGGGCATTGTACAGTGGACAATGTCTCATCAGTATGTTGGTGACACCATCAGCATACGTTGAAATATCGGAGAGTTTGATAAATCCTGACTAGCGGGTGACTAATTTAGAAATATATCAGCATAAATGAACATTTGCAGAGCGTTTTCTTCAACAGAAAGTTGAGTATACACGCTGTCTTTGCCAATGTTTGTTGGACTTGTCTTCCTGACTGAGAAAAATTGACCATTTATTCTCATTTTACGGTCCATTTCCAAAGCTTGTGCTTGCAAAATCAGGAGTTATTTGGGCAAATCAATAACACAGGGACAACAAATAATAATTTCTTAACCATTTTTGTTTGGAAATTAAATTTTTTTATGGGTGGATCAGTTAGGCTGGAAGCTAAGTGAGAACAAATCATATATATTTCCCTTCTCAATGTTAAAATATTTCAATGGACTCTTGACTATCTTTTCGATGGGATTTTAATTGATGCCCTCTTCCGCCATCTTCCAGGGACTTAAAGATCCAGGGCATTGGTGGCACGGTAGCACAGTGGTTAGCATTGCTATCTCACAGCACCAAGGACCTAGGAATAATTTTGGCCTCAGGTGGCTGCCTGTGTGAAGTTTGAATGTTCTCCCCATGTCTGTGTGGGTTTCCTCCGAGTGCTCCAGTTTCCTCCCACAGTCAGGGAGGATGTGCAAGGTAGGTGGATTGGCCATGGTAAATCTGTGGGATTACAGGGCTAGAATGAAGGGTAAGGTTGCTCTTTCAGAGAACCAGTGTAGACTTGATGGGCCAAATGGCCTCTTTCTTCACTGTAGAGCTTCTATGGCCTAAAAAGGGCAAGGATTTCTCACAATGCCAGGGACCAGGGTTGGGTCATTGATGGTGCAGAGTTTGCATGTTCTCCCTGTGTCTGTGTGGGTTTCTTCCGTGTGCTCCGGTTTCCTCCCACACTCCAAAGATGTGCAGGTTAGGTTGATTGGCAGTGCTAAATTGACACTACGTCAGGGGGTTTGCAGGGCAAAAACGCTGGATTATGGGAATAGGGCCTGGGCGGGATTGTGGTCAGTACAGACTCGATGGGCCATATGGACTCCTTCTGTGCTGTAAGGATTCTATGTTTCTCCCCTGTGTCCAAGCCACTACTGATCCAGTAGTCAACATGATTAAAGCAGCACACATAGAATGACAAAGGGCATATAGAATAAGGGAGGACAGTCGGGTAATGTCACTCACCTAGTAACCCAGTGACCCATCTCGTGATGTAGCTGGGAAAATAGCTTCATTCTCACCTCGGCAACAGGTGCAGTTTAAATCCAATGAATAAAGTTGTAGGAAGGCATACGGTGTCTTGGCGTTTATTGGTAGGGGGATTGAATTTAGGAGCCGCAGCGTCATGTTGCAACTGTACAAAACTCTGGTGCGTCCGCACTTGGAGTATTGTGTACAGTTCTGGTCCCCACATTATAGGAAGGATGTGGAGGCATTGGAGAGGGTGCAGAGGAGGTTTACCAGGATGTTGCCTGGTATGGAGGGAAGGTCCTATGAGGAGAGACTGAGGGATTTGGGGTTGTTTTCGTTAGAAAGAAGGCAGCTAAGAGGGGACCTTATTGAAACATATAAGATGATTAGAGGTTCAGATAGGGTGGACAGTGATAGCCTTTTTTCTCGGATGGAGAAAGCTAGCACGAGGGGGCATAGCTTTAAATTAAGGGGGGGTAGTTATAGGACGGATGTCAGAGGTAGGTTCTTTACCCAGAGGGTGGTGAGGGATTGGAATGCCCTGCCTGCTGCAGTTGTAAATGCGCCTAGTTGGGGGCGTTTAAGAGATCCGTGGATAGGTTTATGGATGGAAAGGGATTGGTTTAGGTTAGAGGGTCATTGCTTTTTTAACTGGTCGGCGCAACATCGTGGGCCGAAGGGCCTGTTCTGCGCTGTAATGTTCTATGTTCTATGTTCTATGTAATGGTGATTATGTCAAACTTGCATTGATTGTTCTTCATAGCCCGTCTGGTTCACTAATGTCCTTTAGGGAAGGAGACTGGACACGCTGACAGTCTCTCTCATGTGTAAGTTCCGATCTGCAGCAATGTGATAGATTCTTAACTGCTCTTTCCAATAGCCTAACAATCCATTCTGTTCAGGGGAAATTAGTGACACTGACAAATGTGAGCGATGCCCACATCTCAAAAAATTATTGAGGAGATAAAGAGGCCACTTGTCCCAATTAGTCTGTGCTAGTCTTCATACTCGAACTATTTCATGTACCTTTCCCCAGCCGTTCAGTATATCTTTATATTTCCTTTGATTTAATGTAATCATTTAGATTTTTCTTGAAAAGCATCTAAGCTATTATTCTGTGAATAAAGAAATGTCTGCTTATTTGCCTAACAGATCAATTGGCGACTATTTTATATCTGCGGCCTCACATTTTGGATTGTTCCCATAAGTGGAAACATTCCCACATTTAGTTTAGTTTATTTATTCACAAGTAGACTTACATTAACACTGCAACGAAGTTACTGTGAAAATCCCCTAGTCGCCACATTCTGGCCAGAGATTATTGTATCATCTTGGAATGCTTACAGCGCAGAAGGAGGCCATTTGACCCATTGATTCTGCATCAATCACAATCCTACCAAGGCCCTAACCCCTTGACTTTGTGCATTTTCCCTAGCTACTCCCCCTAAGGGGCAATTTAGAATGGCCAATCTGCCTAGCCCACACATTTTTTGAATGAGGGAGGAAACTGGAGCACTCAGAGGAAACCCACGCAGACACGGGGAGAAGGTGCAAACCCCACACAGGCAGTGACCCAAGCTGGGAATCGAACCTGGGTCCCCAGCACTGTGGGGCAGCAGTGCTAACCACTGTGCTGCCATGCCACCCACTACTGGGCACAGAGAGGGGGAATTTAGCATGGCCAATGCACCTAACCGGCACGTCTTTCGCTCTGTGGGAGGAAACCGGAGCACTTGGAGGAAACCCACGCAGACACAGGGAGAATGTGCAGGCTCCGCACAGGCAGTGACCCAAGCCGGGAATCGGACCTGGATTCATGGCACTGTGAGATCGCGGTGCTAACCAGTGCTCTGCCCAACCCATTCACAACCTGGTCAGGTCACCTCTAAGGAATAAATTTTCCAGTCCTGTCTGCCGTGGGAATTGTCATGGGCCGAAGAGAAAATTTGAAAGTCCATAAATTTGGGCAGGAATTTCTGGTCTAGTGGTCGTCAAGACAGGAAAATCCTGCCTTAAGTCTTGTGGCTGTTATTCTTCCATTGCTGTTAGTGGGACCTTGATTTGTGTAAATTGACAGCAATGGTTCCTATATCATGCCAATGACTGCACTTCAAAAGTACTTCAGTGTCTGCAGAGTGCTTTGGGACGTACTGAAGCTGTGAACGGTGTTACATAAATGCTGCTTTTGAAGAGAGATGGTTTTATGAGCTAGCACTCCTTGGGAAGTTCACACATAAACACTTTCTGCTCTTGTAATCCATCTTGCGTTTGCTATTTTTATACACGGAGATCAACGTCATATTATTTTTACAAAACTATCTCGGCATCAGCAAGGTTCCTTGGCGTGCTACCTTAAAAGAAGCTGTTCGCCCATCTGTAAAACGTTGCACATTTTTGCTGACGGTGCAACCTGCATGAACATATTACACCTGCTCCTTGTCACACCCTTCCTGTCACACGTTCCCCGTCACAACTTGCTGATAAGATTCCTGCAGGAAGAGAGTCTGTCCTGGGCAAATAGAAATGGGGAACGGCACAGGATGGGAGAGAGTGAGCTCCAAGGTTTTCAGATGCTGCCAGGGAGATCCTGATGGAGGAATCGGAGGATGGCACGGTGGCACAGTGGTTAGCACTGTTACTTCACAGTGCCAGTGTCCCGGGTTCTGGGTTCCTAATTCTGCTCCTATGTTTTGTCGTCTTACAGAGATAGATAGGTTGTTGATTAAAGTTTATTTATTAGTCACAAGTAGTCTTGCATTAACACGGCAATGAATTTACAGTGAAATTCCCCTAGCTGCCACACCCCAGCGCCTGTTTGGGTACACTGAGGGGGAATTTGGCTTGGCCAATCCACCTAATCTGCACATCTTTGGACTGTGGGAGGAAACTGGAGCAGCCGGAGAAAACCCACGCAGACATGGGGAGAATGTGCAAACTCCACTCAAGCCGGGAATCGAACCCAGGTCTCTAGTGCTGTGAGGCAGCGGTGCTAACCATTGAGCCACCGTGCCTTCCTGACCAATCAGGGGAGCAGGGGTTATGGGGAAAGGGCAGGGGAATGGAGATGAGAAAAATGTCAGCCACGATTGAATGGCAGCGCAGACTCGATGGGCCGACTGGCCTAATTTAGCTTCTACGTCTTATGGCCTTAGGGTTTAATTCCGGCCTTGGGTCACTGTCTGAGTGGTGTTTGCACGTTCTTCCAGTGCCTGCCTGTGTTTCCTTCGGGTGCTCTGGTTTCCTCCCACATTGCGAAAGATATGCAGGTTAGATGTTTTGGCCGTGCTAAATTCTCCCTCAGTGTACCCAAACAGGTGCCGGAGTGTGACGACTCGGGGATTTTCACAGTAGCTTCATTACAGTGTTTAGGCAAGCCTAGGGTGTGATGCTAATAAATAAACTAAACTTTAAAGGAAGTTTCACATTCAGTGGGCTGGGGTGGGAGGGGTGGGGGGAGGGTCCAGGAGACTATCCAGCCTGACAGTCAAAGGACAGTGGGAGCAGATAGCCCTGGAGGCCAAAGTTCACAGCCAAGTCCTGAGGTGCTGGAATTGATAGGGTTCACTGTGCTACGTTACTCCGCGAGCAACAATCACTACCAATCGGGACTAATGTCCAGCTCTGGCGAAGGGTCATCCAGACTTAAAACACTGGCTCTATTGTCTTCTACCAATGCTGTCAGATCTGCTGAGATTTTCCAGCATTTTCTGTTTTTGTGTCCAACACTCATTGTTTCACCTCACCTGCCCCTCACCTCACCTCACCTGCCCACCCCACACCCTCCACCCCACTCCACCCACCCCACCCCACACCCTCCACCCCACCCTACACCACTCCACCCCACCCTACCCCACCCCATACCCTCCACCCCATACCCTCCACCCCACCTTACACCCTCCACCCTCCACCCCACACCCTCCACCCCACCCCACCCCACCCCACACCCTCCACCCCCACCCCACCCCACACCCTCCACCCCCACCCCACCCCACACCCTCCACCCCCACCCCACCCCACACCCTCCACCCCCACCCCACCCCACACCCTCCACCCCCACCCCACCCCCTCCACCCCCACCCCACCCCACACCCTCCACCTCCACCCTCCACCCTCCACCCCACACCCTCCACCCTCCACCCTCCACCCCACACCCTCCACCCCACACCCTCCACCCTCCACCCTCCACCCCACATCCTCCATCCCACATCCTCCACCCTCCACCCCACACCATCCACCCTCCACCCCACACCCTCCACCCTCCACCCCACACCCTCCACCCTCCACCCCAGCCCACCCCACCCCACACCACACCCTCCACCCTCCACCCCACACCCTCCACCCCACACCCTCCACCCCACCCAACCCACCCCACCCCACCCCACACCCTCCACCCCATCCCAGCCCACCCCACCCCACCCACCCCACCCCACACCCTCCACTCCACCCCAGCCCACCCCACCCCACCCACCCCACCCCACACCCTCCACTCCACCCCAGCCCACCCCACCCCACATACTTCACACAGTTGCAAGCCTCGTGCCCACGCTTGCTCATACGATCAGCCATTTCGGCCAAACAGATTGGATGGCACTCATTGACATCACTCTCCCACACAGGACAAGGTGTCTCACAACTGCAGGTACTCGAAGCCGAGTGCAAAGTCCCTACATGAGCTGAACTCTGTCATTGAAGCAGACATTGCTGAGGCCTGGGCCAGCTGCTGGGCTGGAATCATTGAAGATGACGACATCCTCTTAATTAAACCTGCTTCTCAATTCCCTGATCTAACAATTTCTTCCAATTTATCAACTGCTGGTAGTGTAAACACACAATCCCTTACTTCCTCCACCACCCGTTACCACACAAGAACCTTGACACTGTGCCGTTTTCCTTTCAGAAGCCCGAGAATGGGACTCTGGCCAGGCAGTGGAGTGATAGGAGTATGATGACGAGCGTACAGCACTGGCATTAGTTTTTGCACATTCGCAGTCACCAGCTCAGATGCAGACACTGCGCACATCCTGGATCAGAGGTGGAAATATGTGTTTAGTGAAACAGCAGGTACACTTGGGCCACTGCCAAGGCTGGGGGCAAGGGTAGCGCAACTTCTATTGCAGAGGACTAAGAGGAGGAATAGCCGACAGAATATTGATGGGTTAACGCCGCAAAGTCACTGCGCTCTGATAGGTCTGTCAGAAGGCCTGCAGCCAATGTTGTGGAACATGTAGGAGGCCAAAATCGACTTGGTACAGGGCTTTACACAGAGCATGGAGCCCATCCTTTATTGCGTGCAAGCGGTTGGCTCCGTTTAGCCTGCAAGTGGCGGGCTAAACCATGAAGCAGTATCTGGTGGCTGATTTGTAACTTCTACTGCAGCACAAGCAGCAGACACCCAGGATGGGATTTTCCAGCTACGCTGGGTCCCAAGGCTGGAAATTCTCACCCAAGGCCGACGGACCTTTGCGTGGTCTGCTGAATTTTTTGCCCCGCCTGCTACGATTCCCGTGATGGAAGTGACAGGAAAATTCTGCCCCCCACCCCCCCACCCTCCCCACAACTGCCACCCAAACTCAGACTGCTGCGAGCGTGGTGGGTGGCAGGGGGGGACAGTTCAATGTGGCACTAGGGTTCATCCACCTATCCTCTGAACAAATTACTGGGATGACTGAAGCGCTGCCCCCAGAGGGTGTGGCAGTGGTTCCATGAGGCACAAACCTGATGTCCTTTCTCAGGATGGCAGCATCTGTCCTCTTACCACTGCCATTCCCCTACTGTCCCTGCGGTTCGCATGTCAGCCCGCCAACCCAGGCTGCTACTTTGCCAGCAGGCCGAGATGGTAAGGTTAGAGGCCGGGAGTGGGGAGCTGCTCAAAACTGTCCTCCGAGGCCCTCTGCAGCCTCCTCCACCGAAAGTCCAGCCAGGCTACAGCTAGTGGGGTAAAACCAACAATAAGAAGAACTGGGCCAGGCAGAAGCACGCAGATAGCAGCACCAAAGAAATGCACAAGGATATTTAGCTTATGTTTGCATGCCAAATGGCATGATTTCATTTGCAAATTTTGCGCGAAATGTTTTTATTTAATTATGTTTTCACTGAGAATTTTCAACTTTGCATTCAGTACGAAAGGCAACAAATTCCCGGGATTCAGCACAGTACAGGATGATCATCATTTCACATATATGCGTTCGTTAAGCAGCACCTTCCCTATCCATGATCACTATCATCTAGAAGGATAGCAGCAGCAGATACCAGGGAACACCATCCCCTGGAGGTTCCCCTCCAAGTCACTCATCACCCTAACCTGGAAATTGTGATGCTACTACGCCTTTAAGAAATGTATTTTTTTAATCATGTTCTCTGCAGTTTGTAAGCAGCTTTGTTTCTTTTTCTCATTGTTGCCGACTTGTCTACTTAGATGTCCTTATATTGCTGGTTAAATGGTTTTATTAGGGTTTTTTAATCTGGGTCTAATGCGCTGAACTGGAGTTTCATTAGTTTATAACCCTTTTGAATTGTTAGGGGGAATTGACAGGTCAGATGACAAAGGACAAAGAACAAAGAATAAAGAAAATTGCAGCATAGGAATAGGGCTTTCAGCCCTCCTAGCCTGCACCGACCATGCTGTCCGACTGAACCCTTACTCTCACAGGGACCATATCCCTCTATTCCCATCACATTCATGTATTTGTCCAAACGTCCCTTAGAAGTCACCAAAGTATCCGCTTCCAGTACCTCCCATGACAGCAAGTTCCAGGCACCCTCCACCCTTGTGTAAAAAAACTTGTCTCATACATCTCCTTTAGAGCATAAGAACTAGGAGCAGGAGTTGGCCATCTGGCCCCTCAAGCCTGCTCCGCCATTCAATAAGATCATGGCTGATCTTTTTGTGGACTCAGCTCCACTTACCCGCCCACTCACCATAACCCTTAATTTCTCTACTGTTCAAAAATGTAGCTATCCTTGCCTTAAAAACATTCAATGAGGTAGCCTCAACTGCTCCACTGTGCAGGGAATTCCACAGGTACACAACCCTTTGTGCAAAGAAGTTCCTCCTTAACTCAGTCCTAACCCTGCTTCCCCTTATTTTGAGGCTATACCCTCTAGTTCTAGTTTCACCCACCAGTGGAAACAACTTCCCTGCTTCTATCTTATCTATTCCCTTCATAATCTTTTATGTTTCGATAAGATCTCTCCTCATTCTTCTGAATTCCAATGAGTATAGCCCCAGTCTACTCAGTCGCTCCTCATAAGCCAATTCTCTCAACATTGGAATCAACCAAGTGAATCTCCTCTGCACCCCCTCCAGTGCCAGTATATCCTTTCTCAAGTAAGGAGACCAAAAGTGTACATAATATTCCAGGTGTGGCCTCACCAGCACTTTATACAGCTACAACATAACCTCATTGTTTTTAAACTTCATCCCTCTAGCAACGAAGGACAAAATTCCATTGCCTTCTTAATTACCTGCTGCATCTGCAAACCAACTCCTTGAGATTCCTGTACAAGGACACCCAGGTCCCTCTGCACAGCAGCATGCTGCAATTTTTTACCATTTAAATAATAGTCCATTTTGCTGTTATTCCTTCCAAAAAGGGTGAACTCAAGTTCACCAACGTTGTATTCCATCTGCCAGACCCTCACTTAGACTATCTATATCCCTTTGCAGGCTTTCAGTGTCCTCTGCATACTTTACTCTGCCACCCATTTTAGTGTCATCTGCAAATTTTGACACACTACACTTGATCCACAACTCCCAATCGTCTATGTAAATTATAAACAAACCTTGCCCCTCACATCTTAACCCTATGCCCCCAAGTAATTGACTCTTCCCCCTGGGAAAATGCTTCTGACTATCCACTCTGCCCGTGCCCCTCATAACCTTGTAGACAGCTAACAGCTCAGCCCTCAACCTCCATCGGAGTTCCTTTACCTTCAGTTTTCAGGTTGCTGTCTATTGTTTCAGTTAGAAAGTGTGTGGACTCCTGGCTGAAGGCAGTGTGTGTTTCTCCTTCCCTGTTGTTAGAAATAATGCTGTGATGGAAGTAGTTTTTCTTGTCTTCCTGGAGTGAAAGCTTTGCTGTCAGTGATTTACTGACCAAAAGCTGAGGCCAGCAGTAGTTTTAACTTTACCTTGAGGTCTGCTGGAAGTTACAAGGCTGGGAAATCTGAATTTCAATTCTATCCAGAGGCCAAATTCACAGCAGATATTGCTGAGCTGCAAAACCACATAAGCGTTCTTATTTTCTGTGCTAAACTTGGGACAGGTGTATGTTTATCGAGAGGTTTGCTGAATTGGAACATTGCATTTAGTTGTTATAGTGAGGAGTTCTTTAATGGTGGCCTGATTCCTTAAAAACTTAAAAGGATTTTTTTTTAAATTAAACACACAAAGGTAAAGTCTCAGCTTGAAAACATACCAATAATTTATATAAACGTAAAGTAATCAAACAAGAGAAGATAGAACAGTGACCCGATGGCTGAAGAGAGACCTCCGGATGGCTAGGTGGCATAGACAAGTGCCACAAAACCTCTCTCAAAGGTCTGAGGCATTGAGCCAAAATATAATACAATTATACTTTCTGCTTATCTCAGATACTGCTATTAATTAGCTTAATTTCATTTCATATTAATATGTCAGTCCAAATTATGGCAGATGACCTCAGCCAGTTATGATACGCTACCCGACATAATGATATTCTATTTGTCCGTTTCTATTACCTGACCTTTACCCTGGAATGGTCCAGTTCCTTGTTGCTACGTTGCTGAGAACATCACCATCTGATACTTTCCCAATGGCATATTGCCAAGACGGAGATAACGCCAGTCTTCGACCCTAAGACTGGCACATTTCTTTGCCTAGACAGTGGACGCCTCATTGTTTGAACATATTGGGGGTGATTCTCCCACCCTATCATGCTAATTTTCTAACGGAGCGTAGTGGGAGAATTTCACATCTCGGCGTGTGCAGGATTCGCGCATGCGTTCATGCTGCGTGTATCTCCCAGCGCCGGATTTCCGGCATCATCTAATTCACGTTGGAAACTGGTGGGAACAGAAGGTCAGTACTTTACATCTTATTTTAATTCTATATTAATGTGATTAGTGGGCCCAGGATGGAGTTCTCCAGGTCCACAAGCATCTCCCGCCCGGCCAGGAATATTTCACTCCAGCTGAGTTCAGACCAGGTCCCCACTTTCAGGGAACTAGTGGCCTGACACCACTGGAGTGAAAAGTGGGCAACCTGAGCCCTGCAGGGGGTCAGGTGGTGGTGGGGTGGTGCCCTCAGGCATGGGCACCCTGGCAGTGCCAACCAGTGCCTCCTGGCGCTGCCAAAGGAGCAAAGTGTCCATGCCCAGGGGCTCCTTGGCACTGCCCATTAGGCATTGGGCAGTGCCAAGGGGGTGGGACCAATGGGGACAGGGCCTGGCAGATGGAGGGGCTTATGAGCAATCAATAGGGCTGGGGGTCCTGCTGCCACTCTACGTGGGTGTTGTGAGACTTCTTACGCCGCGTGGGGACGGATGGGGGCAGGGGGGAGGCCAGCAATTGAGGCAGGCTGGGGGGGGGATGGGGGGGTGGGGGGGTTCGTGACTGCCGGGAGGGGTGAAGCTGTTTGGTGGGGGGGGGGGGGGGAGCTGGAGAACAGGGCAGGCTGGGTGTCGCCTACCGGTGGGGGTGCTGGTCTGCCGGAGGAGGGTGTGGGGCGGATCGTCAGTGCTGGTGGGGGGGTGGGGGGAGGGTGCTGGAGATTGGGGCTGTCCAGGATGGGGGGAGGGGGGGTTCGAGGCCGGCCCAGGAATAGTCAGAGGGGAGCCATAATCAGGCCTTGGGGGGGATAGCACTGTGGGGATCCGGGGCTGGCCAGCGATTGAGCTGGTCAGCAAACAAAGACAGTTCGGAGCCACTGTGCATGAGACGTGCTGAATTCAGCCTCTCTGGCATGAATAGGCCCTGCTCCCTGAAGTATAACGGTCATCGCCCCGGTGACCTCTGCATTGCACAGAGTGTGGGAGACTCGAGTGTGAACTCCCGCTGAAAAACCCAACCTGATTTACTTCAGTTTTCCTGCAAACTCGACACTTAGAATTTTCTGGGAGAATTCCGGCCAATTCCCTAAAAGTTGGAACTATTCCTACGAACTCAGCTGTGAACTTCTGAACTTCCATCACCATTTCTGCAACGCTCACATTTCTGACTGAGGTGATTTCATATTAAAATACTTTTAATATGCTAAAATACATCATTCAATATTTTGCTATAAAAGTACTCCATACGCAAAATCATATTATATTCATATCGCTCTCATTAATGCATTCACAGATGAATAAACCATCAACAGATCTTGTTAGGTATGGATCACTTTAACTCTTTCCTCCCCAGCTGTCGCTAAACCTAAGAATCTGCCTGTGGTTCTGCTCATTAACCCATTCACCACCTTAAGTGTTCAATCCCTCCACCACCAATGAACAGTGGTAGCAAAGAGTCCCATCCACAAAATGCAGAACAGCATTCACTAAAGTCTCTTTGATAGTACTGCCCAATCTCTGCCATCTAGAGGGGTAAGGCAGCAAATACCTGGGAACATCACAACTTGCAAGTTCCCCTCCACTGGGGTGGCACAGTGGTTAGCACTGCTGCCTCACAGCGCCAGGGACCTGTGTTCAATTCCAGGCTCGGGTCACTGTCTGTGTGGAGTTTGCACATTCTCCCCGTGTCTGCATGGGTTTCCTCAGTTGCCTCCTACAGTCCAAAGATTAGGTGGATTGGCCATGCTAAATTGCTCCTTAGCATCAGGGGGCTAGCTAGGGCAATTGCATGAGCTTATGGGGATAGGGCTTGGGTGGGATTGTGGTCGGTGAAGACTTGATGGGCTGAATGGCCTCCTTCTGCACTGTAGGATTCTATGATTATTCTGACTCGGAAATATATCGCTGTTCCTTCACTGTCCGTGGGTCAAGATCCTGGAACTCCCTTCTTAATAGCACTGAGGGTATACTTACACGGGCTGCCTTAGTTCAAGAAGATGTCTCACAACCTCAAGGGCAATTAGGGACGGGCAATAAACGCTGGCCTTAAAAGTCATGCCATATGCACACACCACATAAGCAAACACAAACAAACACACACATAACACACACAGTGACACACCCAAAATACACACGGACACATTAGTCTGGATTTCACATGGGGAGATGGAGGAGTCGGGGGTGTGTTTGGGAGTGGTGCACACTACTCACCATTCCTGAGGAAGGAAAGTTGGTCCGTGCAAATTCCTGGGAATTGTCAAGAGGCAACATGTGAGTGTGCGTGAGTCACTGTAAGTATTGGGTTCAGTATCACAAAGTCTGGGCTTTCTGGGATGGGGGAGTAGGCACCATTTTTTCCTCTAAATGGCATCTGTGTGGTCAACTGTGCTCCAAAGCCCAATTTTACACACATAATATCCTCACCCTCACTGTGAGATATGCCCTGAAGTTCAGTGTTGTATTCCTAATTTTGCTTACCACAAATGTACCAATTTTTGAAGATGTACAGGTTTGTACAGCAAACAGATTTACTATAAAGATTTGACAGCTACTGTTAAGGGGAAAGTACAGCTGCAATTCCCTCATGCAACATTGTGCAAGCTAAGAAAGCTCCTCTGAACAGTGTCTGCTGGTCACATCTTGGCTATTTAATCATTGGTAAGTTCTCTCAAAGTGACAACAGAATGATCAAAGGAGACAGGTTTGTTTAAATTAAAGAGGCTAAAGGTGAATAGATAAGGAGGGGCCACTGAAGAAAGTGAAGAGAAAGAAAAAAATGCTCAGAATAGTTCAGCTGGAGCTGCTAGACTATGATTTTAGATTGGGGCACATTGTTGTTACAATATAAATAAAGCCTGCTGTTGCTTGTTTCACACTACTGGAGGGGTGTGGAAGCTTTGGAGAGAGTGCAAAGAAAGTTCACCAGAATGTTGCCTGGTCTCGAGGGTGTTGTCTATGAAAAGAGGTTGAATAAACTAGGATTGTTGTCACTGGAAAGACAGAGGCTGAGGGGAGACCTGATGGAGGTCTACAAAATTATGAAAGACATGGACAGAGTGGATAGTCAGAGGCTTTATCTTCGGGTGGAAATGTCAATTACACGGGGGCGTAAGATGAGAAAGGAAAAGTTTAAGGGCGATGGACAGGGGAGATTTTTCACACAGAGAGTGGTGGGTGCCTGGAGCGTGCTGCCAGAGGAGGTGGTGGAGGCAAAGTTAAAGTTTATTAGTCACAAGTAAGGCTTACATTAACACTGCAATGAAGTTACAGTGAAATTCCCCTAGTTGCCATAGTCCGGCACCTGTTAGGGTCAATGCACCTAACCAGCACGTCTTTCAGACTGTGGGAGGAAACCAGAGGTCCCAGAGGAAACCCACACAGTCACGAGGAGAACGTGCAAACTCCACACAGACGGTGACCCAAGCCTGAAATCGAACCCGGGTCCCTGGCATTGTGAAGCAGCAGTGCAAACCACTGTGGTATCGTGCCGCCCCTTAAGTAGGTACATAAGCAACATTTAAAAGGCATCTGGAAGAGTACATGAATAGGGAGGCAAATGAGGGTTACAGACCGAGTAAGGGCAGAAGGTTTTATTTTAGTTTAGTTCGGGCATCATGATCGGCACAGGCTTAGAGGGCTGAAGGACCTATTCCTGTGCTGTACTCTTTGTCCTTTGTATCTAACCATGTCATTTCGGACTCTGATCCTGATGCCTTTGAATGGCTGACATTTATTCTGCCCATCAACACAATAACAGCCCTCACCTTAATAACTGTGGAATTCACACACACAAAGAACTGAAACAAACAAAATGGAATCAGAACATTCTATCTACATTCTCAATAATAACAACACAAAATAAGAATGCAGACCTGATTTTTGAGTCACCAATCCAACCGTGTTCATTAAATAACAATTATAATTTGTAATCTTGTTCCATAACATCATCAGACTGCTTGATTAGATTCTAGTCCTGAAATCGTTAGCAGGAATTTGGTATTCGAAGTACAATCCATCCATAATTCCTTGACTAGATATCGTCATTAATTACTTCTGCTGAAGTGTTCACTAACTATATATAAACCATTTTGATTTCATTGTTGACCTGTAATCTCACTCATATGTCCATTGTTCATATTTGTTAGGTTTGGAATAATTAGGAGAATAACAGGAAAGCAAAAAAAAAATTACTCTATTTGAATCCGGGAGATAAGTTTATTTATTTGTCACAAGTATTCTTACATTAACACTGCAATTAAGCTACTGAGAAAATCTCCTAGTTGCCCCACTCCGGTGCCTGTTTTGGGTACATCAAAGGAGAATTTTCACCTAACCAGCACGTCTTTCAGACTGTGGGAGGAAACCAGAGCACCGGGAGGAAACCCATGCAGACACAGGGAGAATGTGCAAACTCCACACAGACAGTGACCCAAGCCGGGAATTGAACCCAAGTCCCTGGCGCTGTGAGGCAGCAGTGCTAACCATTGTGCCACTGTGCCACCCATTAGATAAGAAGCAAGTGCGACGTCCAGAAAGTAGCAAACAACATTTAGTCTAAGAAATATGTTTTTATGCCCCATACATCAGCCAGGCTCTGGAATTTAATTTGTGAAGAGAATGCAGGCACTGAACGTTGTTTGGACAGAGCAAAGGGGAACTCAGTTTAGTTTACTCTAGCTGCCCGCTACTCAAACATCATTCTGGGTGAGGGGGAGAGCAAGATGATCACCACCTACTGCCTCTTTTAACCTCTAACTTCTGATCCCTAACTTTTTTTTATTCATTTGTGGGACATGGGTGTTGCTGGCTGGCCAGTATTTATTGCCCATCCCTCGTTGTCCAAGGGTAGTTGAGAGTCAAACACATTGCTGTGGCGCTGGAGTCACATGTAGGCCTGACTAGGCAGATGGCAGATTTCCTTCCCTAAAGGGACATTAGTGAACCAGATGGGTTTTCCTGATAATCGACAATGGTTCTTGGTCATCAGTAGATTCTTAATTCCAGATAATTTTATTGAATTCAAATGTCACCAGGTGCCGTGGTGGGATTCAAACCCAGGTCCCCAGAACAGTTTCTGGATTAATAGTCTCACAATAATACCACTAGGCCATTGCCTAAGTATGCCAGAGGATGTCATAGATATTGCTGTCATTAAGATAGAGACCACTATTTCCTTTTTTCACTCAGCCAAACTTCCCCGAGTATTCTTCTTCTTCCAAGGCCTCTCTCTTTCTCTCCCATCTGCCCCATTCTCACTAAACTGATGACCTGGGTTTCCTCCGGGTGCTCCAGTTTCCTCTCACAGTCCAAAGATGTGCGGGTTATATAAATTGGCCATGCTAAATTGCCCCTTAGTGTCTTGGGATGTGTAGGTTCGAGGGACGAGCACAGTGGTTAGCACTACTGCTTCACAGCTCCAGGGACCCGGGTTTGATTCCCAGCTTGGGTCACTGCCTGTGTGGAGTTTGCACATTCTCCCCATATCTGCGTGGGTTTCCCCTGGGTGCTCCAGTTTCCTCCCACATTCTGAAAGATGTGCTGGTTAGGTACATCGACCCGAACAGGCGCCAGACTGTGGGAAATTTCACAGTAACTTTATTGAAGTGTTGATGTAAGCCTTTCTTGTGATTAGCAAATAAACTTTACTTTCTTTTTAAATATGTGGGGTTGTGGGAATAGGGCCTGGGTGGGAATGTTGCTCATGCAGACCCAATGGGCCGAATGGCCTCCTTCTGCACTGTAGGGATTCTATGATTCTATTCTATGATTCTACCCCATTTCAGTCCGAGCTCTATTGCTGACTGACCCACCGCCAGTTAACGCTTTCCTCATTCCATACACTATGCTGTACCTTACCAAATCATAATTTACAACCCCACCATCCAAATGGTGGCACTGAAGCATGTTTGGTGATTTTGAGTATATATGGCAAAAGCAATGTTGGTGAAGGGGATGTGGGGGTGGGGGGGGGTGCGGAGTTAATGGACAGTAAAATGTTGTGCCAGGGTGCCAGTCAAGTGAATTTCATTTTCCTGGATGCTGTTAATCTTCATGAGTGTCGTGATGGCAACTCACCCAGCTGGACAGTGAGATTTCCATCACAATACTGTCTTGCGTCTTACAGATGCAGAAATGTTTTGAGGAGTCAGGAGAGAGCCATAGAGGTTTCCAGCATGGAAACAGGCCCTTCGGTGACTTGTCCATGCTGCCCCTTTTTTTTAAGCCCCTAAGCTAATCCACAATTGCCCGCATTTGGCCAATATCCCTCTATACCCATCTTACCCATGTTACCGTCTAAATGCTTTTTAAAAGACAAAATTGTACCTACCTGTACTACTACCTCTGGCAGCTTGTTCCAGACACTCACCACCCTCTGTGTGAAGAAATTGCCTTTCTGGACCTTGTTTATCTCTCCCCTCTCACCTTAAACCTATGCCCTCGAGTTTTAGACACCCTTGCCTTTGGGAAAAGATATTGACTATCTAGCTGATCTGTGCCCCTCATTATTTTATAGACCTCTATAAAATCACCCCTTAGCCTTCTACGCTCCAGAGAAAAACGTTCCAGTCTATCCAGCCTCTCCTAATAACTCAAACCATCCCGTCCCGGTAGCATCCTAGTAAATCTTTTCTGCACTCTTTCTAGTTTAATAATATCTTTTCGGTAATAGGGTGACCAGAAATGTACATAGTTGAGGTGAGTCATTAATTGCAGAGCATTCTGCCTTTATCTTGTTCTTTTGCCTGGGGTGCTGTTACAACTGGTACATATTGGGTGCTGATGATGCCACTGAAGATCAAGGGAAGGTGGTTAAGCTTTCTCTCACTTAAATAGCCATTCCCACCAACCTTGTGTTCCGAATATTACATGCTACTTGTGAGCAAAAGTCTGTACGCTACCCAGCTCCCTGTTGCAAAGACCATGTTTTGCTTCAGGGGAATGAGGAAAAGGAAGAGGGAGCAACAGGCAATGCTGGTGATGAATGGGGCTAACATGGAAGCCTATGGAGCCTGGAGACTTGGCTTCACGGCTCCATGTGCCAAACAGACTTCTCGGACTCCAGAATTTGTAATGCAGGAGTGCCCAATCTGAGGGCTGGCCAGCATTCATTGCCATCCCTAATTGCCCGAGGGCATTTGAAAATCAACCACATCGTTTTGACTCTGGAGTCATATGTCGGCCAGGCCAGATAAGGATGACAGATTTCCTTCCCGAAAGGACACTAGTGAACCAGATTAATTTTTCAGACGTTCGACAATGGTTTTATGGCCATCAGTAGATTCTTAATTCCGGATGTTTTTTCTTGAATTCAAATTTCACCATCTGCCATGGCGAGATTCGAAACTGAATGGACTTCCTCGTTTTCAGAGCAGTTGTGAACTGAACTAGGTTCTGTAGAAATTGCCAGAATGACAAGGGTGTTTATCTTGGAGATTATAACAGTTTAATAGCCTGCTGTCTCTGATTGTAGTCATTTAGCGGAGGCGATGGCTTAGTGGTATTATCGCTGGACTATTACCCGGAAACTCAGCTAATGACCGAGGGATCCAGCTTCGAGTCTCGCCATGGCAGATGGTGAAATTTGAATTCAATAAAAAACATCCGGAATTAAGAATCCAGATGGCCATAAAACCATTGTCGATTGTCTGAAAAATTCATCTGGTTCACTAGTGTCCTTTAGGGAAGGAAATCTGTCTCCCTTACCTGGCCTGGCCTACATATGACTCCAGAGTCAAAACGATGTGGTTGATTTTCAAATGCCCTCGGGCAATTAGGGATGGCAATGAATGCTGGCCAGCCCTCAGATTGGGCACTCCTGCATTACAAATTCTGGAGTCCGAGAAGTCTATTTGACACGTGGAGCCATGAAGCCAAGTCTCCAGGCTCCATAGGCTTCCATGTTAGCCCCATTCATCACCAGCATTGCCTGTTGCCCCCTCTTCCTTTTCCTCATTCCCCTGAAACAAAACATGGTCTTCGCAACTCTGTAACTCTCATTCCCTCGTCTGAACTAGTATTGGTTTAGTTCCCTTTCACAAGTGCCACTTAGGCCAAGATCAACTACAGGGTTCTGGCAATCTTTTCTACATATCCACTACCTGACACAGGAAATAGAGTTTTCCTAAGGATTTATACTTAAGGAGAAAGTGGATGAGTGGGAAAGTGCTGTCCAGCCCATTGAACGTAATACATTGTCTCTTTTTAGCACATGTCCCAAGAATGAATAAAAATTATAATCTGTTAACTACAAAACGGAACAAAGAATTCCAGGTTGAACAGCACAGAATGAAGACCAAGTCAAAATTACTTACGGCCCACTTGTTTTTGAAGGATGATCTTTGGGTGTGGAAGAAACCAGCTCATCTTCCTTCATTCTTATTGGGGGTACACTTTCTTTCAAGCTCAGGGGTCGTGTGTTCAAATTCCTCTCCACAGAATTAAACATGCAAATCCAAACTGGTGCATGAGGAAAGCACAGCAATGCTGGAGGCGTCATCTTTTAGATTTGATATTAAACCACAGCCCCATCTGACAGCTCAGATGCACCTACAGGTAATTTGGAACATCCTAACATCCTGAAAGATAGTAAGAAGTCTCACAACACCAGGTTCAAGTCCAACAAGTTTGGAACACTGTTCCTTCCTCAGGTGAGTGGAAAGTTCAGGTGAGTGAGAGCTTTCCACTCACATAACGAAGGAACAGCATTTCCGAAAGCTTGTGGGTTTACTATCGAATAAACTTGTTGGGCTTTAACCTGGTGTTGTGAGACTTCTTACTGTGCTTACCCCATCTCCACATCCTGAAAGATGCCATGTAAATGCAAGTTATTTCTTTCTCAAGTAGTTGGGTCAACATGATCTGGAGGAGGGAACCGAGTGTAGGGTGTCGAAATTTGCTGATGACACCAAGATTGGTGGAACGGCAAATTGCGCGGAGGGTGTGGAGAGTCTACAGAAGGATCTAGATAGGCTGGGTGAATGGACCAGGAACTGGCAAATGGAATTTAATGTTGGCAAGTGCGAGGTGGTCCACTTTGGTAGGAATAATGGTAGGAAGGACTATTACTTACGGGGCGAAGAACTGCAGCAGGCAACGGTGCAGAGGGACCTCGGGGTCCTTGTGCATGAGTCGCAAAAACCCAGCTTGCAGGTGCAGCAGGTGGTCAGGAAGGCGAATGGGATGCTGGCCTTCATAGCGAGGGGGATTGAATATAAAAGTAGGGAGGTCTTGCTGCAGCTGTATAAGGCACTGGTGAGGCCGCAGCTGGAGTACTGTGTGCAGTTTTGGGCGCCGTACTTACGCAAGGGTATTTTGGCCTTGGAGGGAGTGCAGAGGAGGTTTACTAGGCTGATACCGGAGTTGAGGGGGTTGAGCTATGAGGAGAGGCTGAATAAACTAGGCTTGTACTCATTAGAGTTTAGAAGAATGAGGGGAGATCTCATTGAGACATATAAGATGATGAATGGGATGGATAGGATAGAGGTGGAGAGACTCTTCCCGCTCAGAAAGGACAGTAGGACTAGGGGGCACAGCCTCAAGATAAAGGGGGGGCGCGGTTTAGAACGGAGTTGAGGAGGAACTTCTTCACTCAAAGGGTGGTGAATCTCTGGAATTCTCTGCCCGTTGAAGTGGTGGAGGCTACCTCGCTAAATATTTTTAAGACGCAGGTTGATGGGTTTTTGATAAGAGAGGGGATTAAGGGTTATGGGGAGAGGGCGGGAATGTGGAACTGAGCCACGACAGATCAGCCATGATCTTATTGAATGGCGGGGCAGGCTCGACGGGCTAGATGGCCTACTCCTGCTCCTATTTCTTATGTTCTTATTTTCTAAGTGTAAAGTTATGTTGGACTACCCTTGGGAAAGAAGGGAGAGAATTACTCATTCCTTAATCTTCCCCAATCTAACACTTAGATAAGCTGGGCCTCCACACTATTAATCTGCATGTTTCAGCAAAGACAAAAGGAATAGATTCTTTCACCATGCCAGGAAAATGTTGTTATCATCTGCTTTGATTTGAAAATACAGAAATAAAAACGGACACAAATGACAGATGCTTTGTAGCACAGAATTCAAGTGTTGATGAAAAGTGAGACAGGGTGCCAAAGCTTTTTTGCCTTGCATTCATCAGAACAGCCACAATAACAGGCAGGCTTTTCAGGTCCCCCCATGGCATGTTTTCCATCAGCAAAGGCCTTTAGCCGATGGTGGGATCTTCCAGTCACAATGATGTATGTGGAATTTTGTATGGCACCCGTCCTGGTAACTTGCCATGATGGGGTGGGGGGGTTGTCTCCTTTGCTGGGACCACATGGTCAATCAACCTTATCCGCACGTCTTTGGATGGTGGGAAGAAACAGGAGCACCCGGAGGAAGCCCACGCAGACACGGGGAGAACATGCAGACTCCACAGAGACAGTGACCCGAGGCCGGGATTGAACCTGATTCCCTAGCACCCTGAGGCAGCAGTGTTAAGCACTGCGCCACCGTGCCACCCTAAGTGAACTTTTCATCTCTGGGGGGTATTGAACCACCAAACTTGCCAGTTAGCAGCCTGACTTGCTAACCAATTATGCCAGAGGCACTCAATAAGAACAACTTGCATTTCTATCACTCCTTTAGCATGTTATAACATCAAAAAGCATTCTGCAGGAGGGTTATTGAACAAAGTTTGATACTGAATCTAGCGGAGGTGGAAAGACTTATGGAGTGAATACCAAAACTTTGAGACAGACCATAAAGATATGGTGGATTGATCAATGCTGGAGATGAACAAGAGGCTTAAATGAGAGGAAATTAGAGGGTTTGTAACATGCTGTAAATTACAGAGATAGGGAGAGGCTCTGCCAGCGAGGAATTTGAAAAGAATTTCTAAACCAAGGCACTGTCAGACAGGGAGCCAATGTAGGTCAGACAATGAGAGTCTTATAATGAGGGTGAGAGGTGACGCGAGATTGCGCTGCAGATTGCTTGGAAAATATTTGACTTGAAACATTAACGATTTTAATCTTTTGGAAAGATCGACGGAGACAGGAAGTTCTTGAATGTTGTCATTTTCAAGGGAAAGATGTGTGGCAGGGGATATTGAAAGAGAACGGGCTCTGAGAGACAGAGAGCTGAGAGCTCATCTGGGGAAGTACTCAAAAGAGGTATAGTACCGTGTCGATTATCAGAACAAACAAGAACCAAAGCACATTTCAGATGTGCGAAAAGATTTCAAGATCCAAAGGCATTTTTCACACATTTGAAGCAAATAAAATAGTCCACGCTTCCTGTTTCATTAAAGCTACACCGCCCTGAAGCACTTCTCCAGCACAATAGATGCAAAGGACACTTGCAGTTAAAGGTTGACGCAGAGATTCAAGCGAGGTTGGATTCACCATTTGTTACACAGGCCTGTGATCCAAGATTGAGTTTTGATTGTTGCGCAGTTCGAGGAATTTAACGTGACATTCACAATTGGTTTCAGAATCCATCTTCCGCACTTGTCGCAAAGGCAGCACAAGTCTGCAGTAAGGAAAGTGCTCACAAAACAAGGGACTGGTGATACTTATATGCTTTGTTCCTCTTATATCACAATTATTCTAATCCCACTGCTCTGCTAAGCAACATTCTCTAACTGAATCTGCGAACCTAATTCAAAAGCCTAGTCTATTTTCCTGCAGTTCTGAAGTTAGGGTATCAACCTGAAGTGTGAAATCTTTTTCTCTGCCTCAATGCTGCTCGAACTCCTCAGTTTTTCTGGAATATTCTGTTTTTGTCTACAGGCTGAATCTAAGGTTCCTCTCGTACTGAGTAACGTAGAATCCTGACAGTGCAGATGGAGACCATTCAGCCCATCGACACCATTCCTACTCAGGCCCTATCCCTGTAACCACATGCAGTCATCCTGTTAATTTTCCTGATACAAAGTAGCAATTTAGCATGGCCAATCTATCCTGGCTTTGGGCTGTGGGAGGAAATCAATGCAGACATGGGGAGAACATGCAACTCTGCACAGGCAGTCACCCAAGGCCGGAACTGAACCCAGGTCCCTGTGACTGTGAGGCAGCAGTGCTAACCACTGTGCCACCATGCCGCCCATTTCTAATATACCGTCAGCAAACTGACTTGTCTCACATTCCCTATTGGGAAAATAAGAGCTTTTCAGTGAGTGTGAAATATCCTTTGAATCAGAAAACCAGCCACTTGTTAACATATTGACTCCACCATCTTGCCTTGTCTCTCTCACTCTCTCTCATTCTCTCCACAACTGCACCTACTTAGCTTGTGAATTTATTCTCTTTTGGCTGGCATTGTGATTTGTTCCACCGCACTATGTTTCTTCGGATGACAAGATGTAACCTTTTCCGTAAGTGTCAGCTGTTAGTGACTCAGTTGGGTAGCACTGTGAAGAAACGGTGGTTTCAAACCCTCCCCTTTTTTTATTATTGTTTTTTCATTCCTGGGATGTAGGGTGTCGCTGGCTAAGTTAGCATTTGTTGCCCCATCCCTAATTGCCCTTGTGAAGGTGGTGGTGAGCAGCCTTCTTGAATTGCTGCCATGTGTGTGTGTGTGTGCGCAGTGTAAGTACACCCACAGCGCTGTTAGGCAGACCTCTGCCAGAGATTTGAATGCAGAAATTAGACTGAACATTCTGGTGCAACATTGATAGAGAACTGCACCATTACAATCATAAAATCATAGAACCTTATATTGCAGAAAGAGGCCATTCGGCCCATCGAGTCTGCACTGACCACAATCCCACCCAGGCCCTACCCCACATCCCTACATATTTACCCACTAATCCCTCTACTTTACACATCTCAGGGCATTAAGGGGCAAATTTTTAGCATGGCCAATCAGCCTAACCCGCACATCTTTGGACTGTGTGAGGAAACCGGAGCACTTGGAGGAAACCCACGCAGACACGAGGAGAATGTGCAAACTCCACACAGACAGTGACCCAAGCCAGGAATCGAATCCAGGTCCCTGGAGCTGTGAAGCAGCAGTGCAAACCACTGTGCTACCATGCCGTCCATCGACAACATTCCTACTCAGGTGAAACACGTTGCATGGCACAACATTGAAGATGAACAGGAGGACAATCGCTGATGTCCCGGGCAACATTTATCATTCAAAGCAACACCACTGAAAAGGAAAGGTTTTCTGGTTAGTTCACATTGCTGCACAGTGCGAGTTGATTTGTCTTTTGAAGTTAATTTATTAGTGTCGCATTGACATTGCAATGAAGTTACTGTGAAAATCCCCTAGTCACAGAAACACAGAAATTATATGCAGGAGTAGGCCCTTTGAGCCTGCTCCACTGTTCATTTTGATCGTGCCTGGTCGTTGCCAGTGTTTGGGTCCACTGAGGGAGAATTTAGCACGGCCAATGCACCTAATCAGCACATCTTTCGGACTGTGGGAGGAAACTGGAACACCTGGAGGAAACCCATGCAGACACAGGGAGAACATGCAGCCTCTGCACAGACAGTGACCCAAGTTGAGAAGAGAACCCTGATCCCTGGCACTGTGAAGCAGCAGTGCTAACCACTATGCCACCATACCATGCCATTTTGTTCAGATTTGAGTTATTGTCACATATGCTAGCATACAGTGAAAAATATTGTTTCTTGCATGCTGTACAGAGAAAGCATACCATACATAAAAAAGGAAAGGATGCAGAATGTCAGGTTACAGTCATAAGTGGGGTGCAGAGAAAGAGCAACTTAAAATGAGGTAGGTCCATTCAAAAGTCTGATGGCAGCAGAGCTTGCTGTGTACAAACGGGCTACTGTGCTTTCTACAGTATCGCAGTGACTAGACTCCAGAAAATATTTCACTGATCGCATTGTGCACTCTGAGGTTGCAAAAGGTGCTACATAAATGCAGGTCTTGTTATTTTTGTACTGAGAATTCGCAATTCTCCGGCTGGTCGCTCCGGCAATTTGAACCTGTCACCGTGGCCAATAGTTTGTTGGCTTGAATCTTGACAAGTTCAGTGGGATCACCTGGAATTGCAGCAGCTCTGCGACCAGATTGCGGTTCAGGGGGTTGGAAATGTTGCAGTGACCTTCTTGCAAGTCGTGTGCTGTGTGGCTTCAGTCTCAGCACTATACCATCAATTGCTGACGAGGCTTTTCACACCGCTGTTTGTTGCTGACACCAACATCATTTCAGGATGCGAAAACTAATCAATAAATCTGAACTTATCAGCTGCAACCCCTAAATTAAACCTCGCTCAGATGGACCCTGTGTTCCTAACAGCAAGATAAAACTGATCCCACTCCAATGAGCCAACTGGGTGAACTTAATGAGATCTCTTTATTGCACATCAGTATGAAATCTTTCTGTTTTTATATCAGCTGCACTCTTGGCTTTTTAGTGAGGTGGCACATTTGGCTAAAATCACTGAATCCCTACAGTGCCATTTGGCCCATTGAGTCTGCAGTAACCACAATCCCACACAGGCCCTCTTCCTACAACCCTCATTTACCCTACTAATCCCCTTGACACTAGGATCAATTAGCGTGGCCAATCAACCTAACCCGCACATCTTTGGACTGTGAGAGGAAACAGGAGCACCCAGAGGAAGCCCACGCCGGGAGAGTGTGCAAACGCCACACTGTGACTCGAGGCCAGAATTGAACCCGGGTCCCTGGCGCTGTGAGGCAGCAGTGCTAACCGCTGCGCCACCCTGTCACCATTCCTTATCTTTGTCTGCGAGGCACTTACCTCCGACAACACGGGCTTGTTTCACTTGAGATCCTTGATAGGCAACAAACAAAGGAGAGATGCAATTTATTAGTTCGGCTGCGTGTGAAGCTCAAACAGATTTTGGAGACAGCCTGCCAGTATCGATCATGGTCAAGTCCTACTTCAGGTAATGATGCACTCCAACGGTGAGGGAGTTTTCAATAATTCTTGAGTGGCAGCATTATCGTCGAGTTACATAATAAAGCTGAGGAGTAGCAAAGAGTTATTTGGCCCATCAAGTGTCACGTGTGGCCCCCCTAAGTAAAGAGGTCCCACTCCAGAGATTTGAACACAAACATTAGCTCAGCATTTAGCTGCTGTATCAAAGAACAAAGAACAAAATCAGCCCAGGAAACAGGCCCTTTGGCCCAACGAGCCCGCGCCGCCATCTCAACACCACCAGTCCCCCTCTCCACCCACAACCCTTGTCTAATGTTTTATGGCCATTCAGATTGAGGGAAACTGATTTAGGGACAATTTATTCCCGCCAATCAGCCTAACAGCACATCTTTGGGGTGTGGGAGGAAACTGGAGCACCTGGAGAAAACCCACGCAAGCACGGGGAGAATGCGCAAACTCCCACAGACAGTGGCCCAAATCCATGTGTCTGCACAGCAATCAGCGATAGTCACTGAGCTGTCGTCTTGCCCAGTATCTGGTCCAGTTTAGGCACACACTAATGACATGAAGCACTAGGCCAATCTCGAACAACCAAGAGCAGCCCCAGTATGACCCATCGCGTGTATGCCCCTCATTGAACACGAGGCAGACCGACTTAAAACCTGTGAATGAAAAGGGGAAGAGAAAGTGGTACTGCGCTGTCAGAGGTCCCAGCTTTCAGATGCACCGCTAGCCCAAATGTGCCCTCTTAGATGGGTAGAACAGATAATAGATAAAGGGATCGAGGGATATGGTGGGAGGAGGGGAATCAGAGTATTGAATCTGATGATCAGCCGTGATTATAATGAATGGTGGAGGAGGCTCGAAGGGCCAAATGGCCTTCTCCTGCTTCTAGTTTCTTTGTTTCCGTGTTTCAACCCAGGGCACGACATTGAAGGAGAGAAGGGAAGCTCTCCCTGATGTCCTTATCCACTGGGAATTTATCCCACAGGGAACAGCACTGAAACAGATCACCCAGTCATTTGTCGCTAGGTTGCTCGTGGGATCATACTATGCCAAATTTGGCCACTGTGTTTACAACAAGGCAGCAGAGACTCCAGGCGGGATTTTACAGCCTCGCTCAGGTGAGACCAGAAATTCCCACCCGGGGTCAACGAGATTTCCGTTATCAGACGAATGCCTGCACCGATCCCACAGCAGGCGAGGTGGTAGAGTTCCGGCCTACAGGTCAAATGCACGTTACTTGACTGTAAGAGCATTTCGCAACGTACCAAGTTTACGCAAGGTGATTGATTAATGCAAGTCTTGAATTTTCAACAAATCTGCTCTTTCATCAAGTTCCGTTCCAACAGAGATTCTGCAAAGGCTTCCACATGTTTTGATAAAGTTTTTTCCTTACCCACACCCATCTTGGGTAAACCAAAACTGGAACCTTCGAACCATAAAAACACGACAATGCAGGCAGAGACCATTCAGTCCATCCTGACTGTGCCAGTCAAAAAAGGAGAATAAAAGGACTTGTCACTCCAAGATCCCATGTTCCAGTACCTGGCCCATGGCCTTGCTAGCTACAGTACTTGAGATGCAGCTTCAGGAACCAATTAAATGTTTCACCCTCAACCACCACATTAGGCAATGAATTCCAGTGCCCACCACTTCTGAGTGAGAAAGATTTTCCTCTGTTCCCTTCTAATCCTTACACCAATCACCTTAAATCTGGAATTGACCCCTCAGCCAAGTGAAACATGTTTTAATGTCTACCCCTACCCAGGCCCGTCATAATTTTGTACACCTTAAATGGCTCACCCCTTAACCTCCTCTGCAGTAGGGAGAACAACCCCAGCCTATCCAGTCTCTCCGCATAGCTGCAATTTTCAAGGGCTAGCCACTCCATGAATCAGAGGGGCAGCATATCATCCTGGAGTCATGTCTCCAGCCACTGAAATGCTTGCCTCTTTGCCTAACTGATGCATTCCCCATCACCTATCACTACAACCCCTCCCCTCTTTCACCTTTCCTGGGCAGCTAAGCTCCCTGTGGCGCTACAATCTTGGCTCTGATTACACCCCTCTGAGGAACCAATGGTCTCACCAGTATCCAAAACAGAAACCAGTTGGTGAACTGGACTCCGGGTACTCCTGCTATGCACCATCTGCCTAACTTTCTTGGACTGCCCAATGGACACTCATTCCTTTTCTGCCCCCAGGCTCCTTACTTGTGTTGCAACCACCTCTTTGAACCTGCTATCCCCCAGAGCTGTCAGTCTCCTCAATACCCAAGAATAACTCCAGCCAGTGCCTGAGCTGTGGAACCCAGAGCTTAAGGTTCTGCAGCTGGGGACACTTCCAGGACACCAGGAGCATCCGTGACTTCCCACATGTTACAAGACATGCATTCCATATGACTGAGCTATTCTACTATGGTTTCAATTTACTTTCCCTATGGTAACTTTATTTTACGTTGGTTTTCTTATTTTGCCTGGTCTTGACTTATCTTAATTTCCCAATTGCGAGAGTTTCTTACTTAACTTTAGGTAGACCCTCATTTAAAGAAGAATGCATATTGCTAATTTTCAGCTTCTTGATGATCCTTCCTAACAGCAGTTTCTCACCAACCAATGATCTTGATTCTCCCGTGATGTTGTCTGCTGATTCCTGGCTTGGTGTCCTTTTCTCGCACTCTTTTCTAGATGCTGCTGACTGCCTGGCTCAGTATCGTTCTCTCGCACTCTCCTCTTGATGCTACTAACTATCTGGCTTGATATCCTCCTCTCACACTCTCCTTTAGCTGCTGCTGGCTGCCTGCCCTCCTAGCTTAAATGCTATGCTATTTCCCAATTGCTTCACTTAACATGACAGATCTATTGCCCAATCATGTTCCGTACTGCAATTAATCATCCTTGCCGCTTCTGGTATTTATTTTACTCCTTCCTATTCCCAACTATGTATTCCCGACAACCCCCCAACTTTGTTTAAAGAACAGGTATTAACCATCAGGCCATTAATCCCTTAGACTTATATATTCATGCATTGGGTTCACCGTTCCTGTGCCAGCAATTTAAAGGGAGCTCGAATCGGTCCCATCCCTCTGATGTCCATTCTGTTTATGCATAGCTCTGCAAATCTTCCCCATCAAACGTTTATCCAATTATCCATTGAAAATTGGTGTTGAATCTGCTTCAGTTCCCCTCTTCCAGTACATTCCAGATCATAGCAACTTGCTGTAATATGAAAGAAAAGCTCTATCGTTCTTTTGCAAATAATTGCCTTATATCTGCAGCCTCCAGTTACCAACCATCCGACCAGTGGAAACATTTTCTCTCAATGCACTCTATCAAAATCCTTGTCCACCTCCATGGAACCTTACTTGATTAGAAAGACTTCTATCACTGGTAAGATTTATTCAGCATTGGCTCCATCACAAGGGAGAAAGAAGAGATACATTTCGTGCAGAAGTGAGGCCATGATATTCCGATGGCATATTTTGAGGTGACTAATTTCATTGCATTATTTTTCAAATATAAAAAAAAATGCTGCATAGTTTTGGATGAAGAATGATATCACTGTAACCACACGTGAGCAGTCAGGATATAATCTTTGTTGGCATGTTTCCCTGTCAACCATCCTGTGCTGCGAAACAAAAATAAAGGCAGTTCAAGCAACAGGGAATGGACAATAAATCCAATCCGTTTGTCTTCTTTCTGCAATAACAGCTTGCACTTATGTAACACCTTTGCTGCAGTAAAACGTCCCAAAGCACTTCACAGGAGTGTTATCAAATATATCAGGACATTAGAAGGAAGCTGATGCTCCCACCTGCATTCGCTGAATATTACAAGAGGGCCACGATGGTGATCCGTTACGGTTGGCTGCAGTGCAACTGACAATCAACAGCAAAAAAATATCATCATTACTAATCTCGCGTGTTGAGGAGCGTTCTCCCCTGTTGGTGACTGGGTGGAAGTGAAGTGTCAGCCTTGGCTGTGGCTTTGCAGATGTCTTATAAACCCTATCATAGCCTTACAGACCCTCCCGCAGTGAGGATATTGGCTGTCGGCTGGGAGAGGTGGTGATGAATTTCTCTCTCTCCAGGGTGGGACGGGGGGCACAGTGGTCAGCACTGCCTCACGGCACCAGGGACCCTGGTTTGATTCCCGGCTTGGGTCACTGACTGTGTGGAGTTTGCATATTCTCCCCCTGTCTGTGTGGGTTCCCTCCGGGTGCTCCAGTTTCCTCCCATGGTTCAAAGATGTGTGGGTTAGGTGCATTGGCCATGCTAAATTGACCCTGGAGTCAGGGGGATGAGCAGGGTAAATATGAGGGGTTATGGGAATGGGGCCTGGGTGGGATTGTGGTCGGTGCAGACTCGATGGACTGAATGGCCTCCTTCTGCACTGTAGGGATTCTATGAATCTTTCTCAACAGCCACTTTTGTTGTGCTCAAGGCCTTGATTCCATTCTTTCTACTGAATCAACATTTTGATTGTAATCCGTTTTCCTTTTTTTACTCATTCATGGGACATGGTGTTGCTGGCTGGCCAGAATTTATTGCTCATCCCTAACTGCCCTTGTTCGGAGGACAGTTGAGAGTCAACCACATTCCTGTGGCTGTGGAATCTTGTGTGGGCCACACCAGGTAAGGATGGCAGATTTCCTTTAGATGGGTTTTCCCTGACAATCAACAAAGGATTCACGGTCATCAGTAGATTCTTAATTCCAGATTTCTTCCTCTTGAATTCAAATTCCGCTATCTGCCATGGCAGCATTTGAACCCGGCTCCCCAGAAAATTAGTTAAGTTTATGGATTAATAGTCTTGTGATAATATCACAAGGCGATTGCCTTCCCCTTTTCCATATGTTAATGTTATTCGAGCAGATATTCATGGAGGCTTTGAGATTATCTTTGGAACATTGGAGTGATCTTCCCGGCACGCTGCACCGGTCGATTGGTTTAGCGGGCTGAGACAATAGCGTGAGAGGCTCAAAATCCGGTTTCTACCAACCAGGAGCCAATTTGTTGCTAAACACTCATGCCCAAAAAAGGTGCAAAGCAAAATTGCATATTAATGGTTGTTTTGCAAATTAATGTCATGCTTTCTGGTTTTCAGACTTCTATGCTAGAACAAAGTTTTTTGGGAAAATTGCGTCCATTAACTTTGGCCTCCCTATGAATGAGCTCCTTGTGTAGCTGTGAGTAGAACACTTGTTTGGGCTTATTTATCTGGAGTCAGGCATTCTGACTATAAGATGGTTCATCTTGGCTGGTGTAAAATGGTCTCTAGCCTTGCCCTTTCTGTGTCTTAAAGGCAACTGATGTTTGTTTCTTAATTTTCTGCTTTGTTCACATGATCCTTTCAGATGGTGTTGATAATGTTGCTCATAGGTCTTGATATTATTTCTGTATGTTGTCCTTTGTATAGCAGCAGAATACAATTTGTATTTTAAAGGGTCAGAAAATTTTAGAATTGTTACAGCACAGAAGGAGGCCATTTGGCCCATCGAGCCTAAGCCAGCTGTCAAAACATCACAGCTCCCTGCCATACCCCTGCATTTTCCCCGTACCCCTGCACATTATTTATATTCAAGTAATCATCTAATGCCCTCTTGAAGCGCCTGTTCTGGTTTCCACCCACAGTCCAAAAATGTGCAGATAAGGTGAATTGATCATACTACATTGCTCCTTAGTGTCGGGGGATTAGCAGGGTAAATATGTGAAGTTACGGGGATAGGGCCTGGGTGGGATTGTTGTTGGTGGAGGCTTGATGATCCAAATGTTCTCCTTCTGCACTGTAGGGACTCTGTGATAATTATGCTATGAATGCCTTGATGGAATTTACCTTTACCACACTTCCAGACAGCGCATTCCTGACCAGAGCCACTCATTTTTTTTCTCACATCACATTTGCCTCTGTTGCATGTTGCTTTAAATCTGTGCCCTCTTGTTCTTGACCCTTTTACAAGTGGGAACAGTTTCTCCCTGCCTACACTGTCCAGCCCCCTCATGGTTTTGAACAAGTAGTCCCATAGGAGTGTTATCAAATAAAATTGACACTGTGCCAGGTATTAAGACCAGTGACCAGAAGCTTGGGCAAAGAGTTATAACAAGTGTTCTAATCCCAGTTGATGTTAGTTCTGGATGGAAAGATCCCAGAATTGAACCCTGGCTCATTAAATCATAACATTGTGCATTTTTAGGAAACATCAAAGAACAGAGTCACAGGAATGCCGAATAATTTTAACAACTGGAAAACCATTTATTAAACATGGAAATTTGACCATAATGAAAGACTCCTTCACTCGCCCCTTATCTTCACAAATATATATAGATTTTAAGGATAGCACCCCACTGTGAAACAAAATGGCACATCCACTCATTGATCCTCAAATTCTCCCCAGCTGATTGCAACAAAAGTGTTTCCAAACTCCAATCTCAAAAAAAACACTTCAAAATCTTCTTTCAATCAGTGCTTTTCTTCAGCGGTTTCATCGCGGATCCTCCTCCAGGCTTTCCAACTATCCTCACAAATAAAGTTTTCTCTCCACTCTTATATTAAGGACATGTCCTCCAGGTATTCCAACTCTCCTTTCACGATAATTTTATCTTGAATGTTTTTACGTTTTTACACAAACTCTCAGAGATCCAGTTTCAACTATCATGTCACAGACTGTAGTATGATATGACAAACATTAGAATCACACCAGATATCTTTGAGGCTTCTCAAGAGTCAACTCCTTCTCAACTCTTCGGTGATTTATATGAACAGTACCCTGTTCTAGTTCCAGTTTCTTCTGGCCCTTTAACTTTAGACTTCCTGGAAGATTTGTCTTCATTTTTCTAGTTTTCTTAACTAACTGTTCATTAGGTTTCTAGCACTTGACTTATTTGATTCCTTACTAGAGTAAGGAACCAAATAGAGTACCATACCTAGAGTATTCCTTTCTCTATTGTATGGCTTTCTTTCTAGCAAAGCTAAGAGAGATATATTCCTCTCTCTCTCTGCAAAGCGCCTTTTCCTCTGGCTTCCAGTTAAACCTAAACTCAAAGAGGTATTTTCCTTAGAGGTGCCTCTGTTTACTCAGGAACAGCTTAATCCCTCTCTAATCTCATTTACTTTATATGTCATAAACAACCGGAGTTGAGGGGGTTGAGCTATGAGGAGAGGCTGAATAAACTAGGCTTGTACTCGTTAGAGTTTAGAAGAATGAGGGGAGATCTCATTGAGACGTATAAGATGATGAATGGGATGGATAGGATAGAGGTGGAAAGACTCTTCCCGCTCAAAAAAGACAGTAGGACTAGGGGGCACAGCCTCAAGATAAAGGGGGGGCGGTTCAGAACGGAGTTGAGGAGGAACTTCTTCACTCAAAGGGTGGTGAATCTCTGGAATTCTCTGCCCGTTGAAGTGGTGGAGGCTGCCTCACTAAATATTTTTAAGAAGCGGGTTGATGGGTTTTTGATAAGAGAGGGGATTAAGGGTTATGGGGAGAGGGCGGGAAAGTGGAACTGAGCCACGACAGATCAGCCATGATCTTATTGAATGGCGGGGCAGGCTCGAAGGGCCAGATGGCCTACTCCTGCTCCTATTTCTTATGTTCTTATGTTCTTAAAAGAAATATTGAAATAAAATCCCCATACATGCAAACATGTTTGTTAAACATGATTCTAACCCTTTCCAACATAGAACATTTAATTCAACCCACTTAATCCTATACCTTTTCTTCTAATATTTAACAATATGAATCATATAAAACCACCTCTATTTTCCCAACACAAGTGTCTTAAAGTAGGAGAGAGCGGTGGAGAGGCCAAGATGTTTAAGATGGGAATTCTATAGCTTAGGGTTTGGCCAGCTAAAGGTAAGTGGGAGGAATGTGATAAGCCAGGGGCCAGAATTGAATGAAAGTAATTTTGCAGGGGCTGGAGGAGATTACAGTGGAAAGAAAGGCTGAATCCCTGGAGGGATTGAATTGCAAAAATGGGAATTAGAAAACTATAAGAATTTTAAGAAACTGCCAAGTGTAATTAAGTCCAATCAGCTTATGTCTCTTCCGCACATCAATCCCACTTCTTCACAGTTTTTGTTCACCCCTTTCTCTCCTTAGACATATGCACAATTCCCTGTTTAATTGATCTATCTGACAATTTATGATTGTGAGTTAAAAAACTTTCTTTCTGATTCTGCTTTTGCATTCACATGTCTGAGTTTTGTTCCGTGGTATCTCAACCCTTCACCGTAGTGAATCATATTTAGAGTTGTTTTGACAGTTCCCTTCATAATCTTGAAAACTTCAATTAAGTCATCTCAATGTCACCTCATACCCAGGGGAAGCGAGTATCCAAGTTCTGTAGCAATCTTTTGACAGCTTGAATGATGTAACACATGGTGAATGCCAACACCGTGTTTATTTGGGTTGTCTTCCCACTCTGCAATACAAGCAACAGTCCCATTATTATGGATCGATTCAGGATAGAGGAAGGCCATTCAGCCCATCATGCCTCTGCCAACTCTTTGAAAGAGATATCCAACAACACCCTTCCCTGCCCACCCTCCATCCCACCCAATCATTTATGGGCTTCCTGCATAGTTCTGCCAGTTTTAAAATTATCTATCCAATTTCCCTTTAAAAATTACTGTTCCTCCAGCACATTCCAGATTGTAACAATTTGCTGCTTAGAGGATATCTTCTCATCTACTCCTCCTCCACATTGGCAGGCTTTTATACCATCCACATTAAATCTTTTGTTTTCCAACTGTCCTGCCAGCAGAAAGTTTCTCCCTCAATGCTCTAACAAAACCATTCATCATTTTGAACATAACTGTTAAATTTTCTCTCAACCTTTTCTGCTCTGAGGAGAACAATCCCAACCTCTGCAGTCTCTCCACAAAACTAAAATCTCTCATCCCTGGAACCATTCCTGTAAATCTTCCGTACTTGAATTGCAGAATACCTGCAGTGCAGGAGGGCATTTGGCCCATCAAGCCTGCAGTGACAACCATCTCACCCAAACCCTATCCATGTGCATTTACCCTGTTAATCCCCCTAATACTAAGGGACAGTTTAGCATGGTCAATCCACCTAACGTGCACATTTTTGGACTGTGGGAGGAAACCGGAGCACCCACAGGAAATCTGTTCAGGCACAGGGAGAATGTGCAAACTCCACACCGTCACCCAAAGCTGGAATCAATCCCAAGTCCCTGGCACCACAAGGCAGCAACGCTAACCACTGCGCCACCATTCCATCCTTGACATCCTTAAGCAACAACTTTGCTTTTCTTTAAAGAAAGACACTCGTGGGTTAATGAATCATTGAAATACTGGGCAGAGCAATTTCATATAATGCAGCCAACCCTGGATGGTACTGAAAAGAGGGACCTGTTGCCAAAGTTTTTCACCTTGCACTCATCAGAACCTAAGACACGAATGCCAAATTTCAAATGCTCACAAGAAGTTGCACTGCAGGAGAAAAGGGTGCTGATTGGTTGACAAGTGCTTTCTGATTGGTCGAAGGGTTGCTATGGCCTCCAAATTTGTCACCCCACGAGTGCAAGACCAAACCTTCCATAAAGTGTCGTCCTTTGCAGCAACATTACCAGCAAGCGACTGCTGACTCATAACACACTGTCCAGCCATTAAAGTGCCATATGTATGGATAAAACAGTGATCAAATGTTTATAGCAAAGCGCATGACTAACTTTTTGCTTGCTAATTCGCCTCAAGGGGATTATCAGGGCGCTTGTAAACAGTGTCAAAATGAAACAAATGACGCTCTTCTGCTCTAGAGAACCGAATTGTTAGGCTCACAGCAGAGACAGCATGTCCCTTTAACTGGATAGTAAAGCCCCTCCTTAGTACTTAAGAAATAGTCTGGCTCCCACTTTATCCCTGCAGCGCTTGAGGTCCCTCTGTAGTTACACTTTGGTTTCAGGCACATTTAGAACTCGCGGCCGTTCACCTGTGCGTGGACTACCCCCTAACACCCTCCACCCCCACCGAAATCAGCAGCATCCAGCCACAGGAGGGTAACCCCAAATCAACACTGCCAAATGTCCCCTCAGACCTACCTTCCCTTCTCCAGAGCAGCTATCCTGCTGATCTGAGGACAGCGCCGGGTAAGCATCGGCTTTAATCCCACTTCGCGGGGAAGTGGCAAACTTCACTGTCCCCCCAACCCGAGTGCAGTAACGAGCCTTGTGGCTTTTTCTACAGCTGGCCCCTGCTCCATTGGCCCGCCGCCAGTTCCCCCTATCCGGTGGGGGGAGGGGGAGCCGGGGGAGGAGTACATGGATTGGAAGAAAAGTACCACACTTTTAGCAATGGGACATTCAATCGTGACACTTTAGTTACTGGAGATTTGTTTTAGGATTAACAGGCAAAAACAGATCTAGAAGTGATTTTGCATTTTGTTTTAATATGTATCCCGCAGCCTCTCATCTAGCTTTCCTTCGCGGTATCCACTTCTCTATCTAACCCTCTAAACATCTATCTGTCTATCTATCTGTCTATCTATCTATCTATCTGTCTATCTATCTATCTATCTATCTATCTATCTGTCTATCTATCTATTTATCTATCTATCTGTCTATCTATCTATCTATCCCTATTTATCTTTTTCTATTTCTATTTATCCATCTCCTGCTACCTATTTATCTATCTATCGATCTATCTATCCATTCCTATTTATTTCTCTCTATTTCTATCTATCCAGCTGTCTCTATCTATCTATCTATCCCTATTTATTTTTTTTATTTCTATCTATCCATCTCTTTCTATCTATTTATCTATCGATCGATCTATCTATCTATTCCTATTTATCTCTCTCTATTTCTTTCTATCTATCTATCTATCTATCTATCTATCTATCTATCTATCTATCTATGTGTCTATCTATCTATCTGTTTATCTCTCTATCTGTCTGTACCTATCTGTCTATCTGTATCTATCTATCTATCTGTCTGTCTACCCATCTATCTATCTATCTGTCTATCTATCTGTCTATCTATTTCTCTCTCTAATCTCTATGTGTTTCTCTGACTACCTCTCTATACAGATACTGATGTGAGCTAGTACAGTGTTGCTCGCTGGATTGCCGGAGTGTGCGGGCGACGCGCCGCCCCGCCGCGGAGGAATATTCTGGCAGAGGTTGGCATGCGATATAGTTCAGTGTGGCACTGTTTTGAGCGCCAGTTTCAGGAATCGCTCTGGCAAAGGAGCAAGCATCTGCCTGCGAGTCTCCGGGAAGTGTCTGCACGCCGCCACCACAGGCTCCGGAGAAAATGACCTTCGCCTCACTCTACCTAATCGGATTTCTTATCTGCAGCGGGGAAGGTAGGAAGTGGAAATGATGTTAAACAAGAATATGTTTGTGCCTATATATATAAATGTATATGTATATATATATATATAGAAAGGGGGAGAGATAGAAGCACTGACTGCATTGCAGTGATAGAATGGGACTAAGCGTCGGACAGGTTGCAGACAGGGAAATGAAGAGTTGTTAAGTCTTTTTGCTATTTAAAGGCACGCTTGTATATTGACCGGGTGTCAATGTGCGTTGTGATTGTGTTGTGACAGATGACGGCTGCTTGAGAAGGGGCTGAAGTGTTTGAAGGTGTATTTAGTGGGGGAAACACTCAGCCATTAGATCGGGGGCTTCCTTAACTTCCCTCCTATATACATATATCTTAATAATGTCTGTTGTTAGCCCGTTACTCTCGCTGAAATGGTTCTCTGATGGTTGCCAATTAGGAATTCCAAAGAGTTTGCACATGACATACAATTTTAGATTTTTTTTTCTTGGAGAGAATTGGAACTCAGGTGACAGGACCCACCACACACACACACACACTGTCCCTCCTTTAGACCTCTGCATCTGTGTGTTTTAACAATTCCATAGTTCCAGCCGAGATTCGGTAATCAACGTGCAGTTTGTTGACGGTGGTTTAGGGTATGGTTAATGTGACTGTGTTTTATATTTCAATGTTAAGATGTATTGCTCTGAACTGGGCCAAAGAAAAACAAATGTGACAATATTTTTGGGATGAATCGGTATTAACTGTTCAGCCACCGTTCGGTTTCTGAATTGAGCCTGAAAGTTTAGATTCGGGGTGTGTGTGTGTGAGTGTGTTCATTCAGACAGAGTTGAACTGAAACGTGTGAGGAAGTGAGTTGCGAGTGTGGGTTTACTGTGCTGAGTAAAACTGGTGTATGCGGCAGGTGGCGATGCAGAGCTGCTGTACTGGATACGATTAGAGTTCTCTCATACCTTGTCCCAGTCACACACACACACTGACACACATATGAACAGACACACAACACACACTGACACACATATGAACAGACACACAACACACACTGACACACAGACACACATACGAACAGACACACAACACACAGATGCACGCACACACACACAGACACACACACACACACACTGACACAGACACACACAGAAACACACACAAACAGGCACACACACACGGACAGAGATACACAGAGAGACACACTGACACACAGACACAGAGACATACGAACAGGCACGCACGCACACAGACACAGAGATGCACAGACACACAGACACAAAACCACACAGTGACACACAGATACAGTGATGCATAGAGAGACACACACACTGACACACAGAGACACACACAAACACAGACACTTAGATACACAGATACACAGACGCCCAGACACATATATACACGCGGACACGCGGGCAAACACATTTACGCACACACATAGATACACACACACACACATACAGATACACACACACAAACACAGAGGGAGACAAGCAAACACAAAAATACTCACGGACACATACAGACACACACACGCAACATAAGCACTCGTCGGCCCCACAGTTTGTGGGAGTGTTTGCTTTCTCCTTCTGTGTCTCTTACACGGTGCAAGGGGAGAACTCATTGCTGTGAGAGGCTCACCCTTCTTACCTGGCTGAGCCCAGGCACCAGTGACGGGAGGAAGAGGCGAACTTGCTGCGAGGCTCCCTGTCCATCTCCAGCTCACAGCTCCGGCTCTCATTAATCTGTTGATTATCACCCAGTGAGATTTCATCGCCGCAACAATCTCTGTTGGCATTTTGCTTCGAATCATTTTACCCCGGCGCCCTGCGCTCAGCTTTCTTAACATGCCACTAATCTCGATGCGCTGCTCAACGTCTACAACTACAGTCTGAAGTACAGTTCTGTCAAAAGAAAACTTGTCCCCTGCTGCCCGGTTGTTTCAATGTCATTCCTGATGATGGGGCGGGAGGGGGTGGGGTGCGGGGGGGTGGGGGGGCGATGGTGTTGGTTGGTGGTTGAAGGAGTTGGATGGGGTGGGTGTTAACAAAATTGTTCATTTGGATGGGTGATAACGATTGTAATGTTAGCAGAATTCACACCGCCCCAATAGATAGTTCAGTATCGGTGTAGCAGTGTACCGAGGATCCTCTGCGTTAGTGCTGAGGCGGTTGGGTTCATCAGACCGGTCAAATTGGCCAGGGCAGCGTGGACAAGAGAGCTTTCAACAAGGGAACAAGTGAACGGGAGGGAGCTGGGAGCAGTAGGCTGTGGGGTAAGAACATTGTCGGTGGCTCATTGTAACCCCCCCCCCCCCCCCCACATTCCCAAATAATTTGTTCAGCGACAAAATCTCCTCCGGACCAACTCCCCTGCAGTTGAAACCAAAAGAGAAAATGCTGGAAAATCTCAGCAGGTCTGGCAGCATCTGTGAGGAGAGATGCTGGCAGACCTGCTGAGATTTTCCAGTATTTTCTCTTGGGGTTTCACATTCGGTAGTAATTAGTTTTTATACCCTGGAGTTGAAATCTGCCGGCTCCCTCAGATAGCCCCATCTTATCTCCTTTCCCCTTGTACAATTGGGTAGGGAGACTCTGATGGAAGTGATATCCCTGGAGGAGGGTGGGGAGGGGTGGGTGGGGAGGGGGGAATGGGAATATGTCAAGGGAGGTGTACGTGTGTGTGTATGTGTCAATGTGTTACATACAGAGATATAATTCGAAACAACAAGGACTTGGCTGTGTTTGCAGATTTGTTAGTTGTTGAAAATGCTTAATGAAAAAAGAGGGAATGCTGGAAAAAAAACATATTCGGCGGGTCTGGAGATGTTTAACTCCTCAAGCACCGTGTTATTGAACAGTCACAGCTGTATCAGGAGAACATTTGGTGACATTTCTAATGCGGCTGAGCCTCAGTCTGATTACTATTGATTGCACAATCTAAAGTTACAAATATCATTAGCAACAGGACAGAGCTCACCCCACCGATGTGGCAGTGCTCTCCTCCCACTTACACAGCCATGCCAATATTGACTGCCCATTTACTTGGTGTGTTAACTATATTAAATGGTGACAGTATTACGCAGTTCACATCTGGGTGACAAGGCATAAGTGCCACAGAGAGTTAGCAATGCGGTGGCACGCAGAATGATTTTCAGTTTGAAGAACACTCTCCAAGCATTAAGCTCATTTCTTCCCACCAAACAGATGGTGTTAACCATTTCTCACCCCGTCCTTTGCCATTCGACTATACAGGATGATTCAATGGCATTGCGGTGTTTGTTACTCATGGTTCCTTCCTATTCACTGCTTGCCACCCGCTGTCACTTCACCCGGGACACATCTATCCTGAAGACTGAATGCAGTTTAAAGGGTTGCGTGGGGTGGATTGCAACTCAGGAGGGTCCAAGGTTTGCTGGAACCTGGTTTTGAGCAGGAAAGGTGGATCGATTGGAGGTTGGCAGCTGTGATCAGGAAGGGATGATTTGCTTGGGAAGGTCTGAGGATTGGGCTGTGATTGCAAGGAAGACAAGTTACAGGGAGGGGGAGGGGGTGTTGGTAAGGTGGGGATTACTTCTCAGCCTTTTGACTAAGATCAAGCATTAGATCAACCCAAGATGGTGTGCAATGTCTTTTTTTGTCAGCTTGGATTTTGCTTATTTCTCTTCATGCACCCACTGGTCTATAAGGCAGACCTGTCTGTTCCCGTAGAAAGTTTCTCCTGGTCCCTAGTCTGTCGCCAGAGGCTCATAGCTTGAGGGGCACCACTCCACATCAAGCGTGGCTGACCAGGAGTCTCCCCAGCTCTCATCACCATCCACTGGCCTATTTAGAATGATGTTGCAGGTTGTTTAGCAATCTGTCTGACTGTGTTACGAGCGCATCTTGGTCATCAAATCCTGGGGTGGGACTGGAACCCAGAGCTTCTGGCTCAGAGGCAGGGGCTATCAACTGTGTCATAAGACCTGCAAGCTTGGTTTTTGTATGTCTCCCTTGTGGGGATCAGTAATTGGATTCAGTTTGAGTTTGGATTGGTTTTTGGAGCAAGCAAGGAGATAGAAGGAGGGCTTTCCCCCAGCCCAGTTCATGCACTGGCTTTGCAAGAAATGAATGAAATTTAAATTTAAAAGAAAGATGGGTATTGCGTAGATTTGGAGGGAAGGAGAGGATTAAAGTTACAAGGCCAAGATTCTCATTAGGGATGGAGGGGATTGAACTCCAACAAACCTGGGGAGGATATTTTCGAGTTGTTATTCACCTCCATAAGAACTGTTTCACTTTCTCACTGGCGGGAGGGTTAACATCCAACATTTTCTATTAAGACTGCTGCAGAGAGAGAGGAAAGGAAAAAACTATAAACATTTTGTTCACACACACAGATGTTTAAATTGATAAGAGATCATCAGGCTGTTGCTTCTCATTATGACATATAATTGAAGTAAACAGTGCATTCGGGGGTGACCTACACATTACTGTGAAGGTAAGGCACATGGAGTGCTTTGTTGAATAAATATTTCTTCAGCTGGAGTGTCCCCCCTGAGTGCTCCCCCAACCTCTTCCCACTTAGATTTCGAGATGTCTGTCGACCCTACTATTGGAACACAGCAAGTTAGTCATTCCACTCCTTCATACACCAGCTCTTCCTTATGTCTGGGAGTGGAGTGAGAAAGATTGGAACTCCTAAATGGGAAAGGAAATGCTCCAACTGGCTTTTGCTGTTAAAATTAAGGTTGATTTTTGTCTCTGGTCAAATTTACTCTTTTCGCTCTCCAGAGTACACGTGGCTGGTGTACATCTGTATCCTGAAGGTCAGTTTTGCAAAGAAGCAATTTACGCGGTTGTTAAACTGTCTTGTCTTGCCCAGAAGAGGTGAATAAAAATGTGAAGGAAATAGTTTAGCTTATTTATGAGTGTCACAAGTAGGCTTAAGTAGCAATGCAATGAAATTACTCTGAAAATTCCCTACTCACCACACTCCAGCAATTTGGGGACACTGAGGGAAAATTTAGTTTGGCCAAAGCACCTAACCAGCACATCTTTCAGACTATGGGAGGAAACCAGAGCACCAGGAGGAAAGCCATGCAGGCTCAGGGAGAATGCGCAGACTCCACACAGACAGTGACCCAAGCTGGGAATTGAACCCGGATTCTTGGTGCTGGAGTGCCAACCACTGTGCTACTGTTGTAGAGTTAGGAGTCTTTAGCATGTATCACTGCACTAACCCTTTACACCTCTGGCTCATTGTCCAGTCTCCATTGACAGTGTCCCAGTGTTAAAAGACTAGTTGTTACTTACAAAAAACTGCTCACTGGTTCTACAGAGTGGCATGGTGGCACAGTGGTTAGTATTGCTGCCCCCATAGCATCAGGGACCTGGATTTGATTCCCAGCTTGGGTCACTGTGCGGAGCCTGCACATTCTCCCTGTGTCTGTGTGGGTTTCTTCTGGGTGATCTGGTTTCCTCCCACATTATGAAAGACGTGCTGGTAAGGTGCATTGGCCATGCTAAATTTTCCCTCATTGTACCCGAACAAGTGCTAGAGTGTGGCAGCTAGGGATTTTCACAGTAATGTCACTGCAGCGTTAATGTAAACCTATTGGTGACACTAATAAATAAACTATAAAAAAGTTTTCCCCAAATTCATGAAATCTTGTCAGGTTCTCTCAGAAGCCTCCAGAAGCCAGTCTCTTTGTGTGACTGGCTTTGTTCATTTTCCTGCTTTGGGATCCACCATTAACTCAAGTTGGTATCATTTCTGACTTGTGCTCAAATAATAACTAATCCTGACTGGTATTTCAGTACATGACATTACGTAATAGTTCATTCATCTATATTTGCCTAAATGTCAGTGCGGCGCTCTTAACATTTGCTGATTTATGCAGAAAATTAGATAGCGAGGATTAATGTTCTTAGCTATTCACATCATGACATGAAAGAGGACAACTCCAAAGCAGTTTTTTGAATGATGTATGAATCCCTGAGATGTGTTTATAATATGAGATGTTCTATTACTTTTTAATAAAGCAAACCTTCCATTCCTGATGCTGAAAATGATCACTGTTGGTTGTCTCTGTAACTTTTCAACAGCAATAGTACCTTATGATTCGGTAACTGGAGGATGGAGCCCAGTTGGCCAATGTCCAATAGCAAAATCTCAGATCTTCGGAGAAAAATTCTACTGATCAGTGCTTTAACTTGAAATTTCTTCACCCATTGAGTGATCAATCTACCACTGAAAGTAACTGATGCCAATATGTTTTATGATTTCATAAAGAAGTTACATTTAGATCTTGGGGCTAAAGACATTAGGGGATATGGGGCTAAGGGGGGATCAGGTTATTGAATTTGATGATCAGCCATGATCATAATAGAATCCCTACAGTGTAGAAGGAGGCCATTTGGCCCATCAAGTCTGCAACGACCACAATCCCACCCAGTCTCTATCCCCATGACCCCATGCATTTACCCTAACTAGTCCCCCTGACACTCAGGGGCAATTTCACATGGCCAATTTACCTAACCCGCATACCTTTGGAGTGTGGGAGGAAACTGGAGCACCCGGAGGAAACCCACGCACTCACGGGTAGAATGCGCAAACTCCACACAGACGCTGACAGGAATCAAACCCAGGCACTGTGGGGCAGTAGTACTAACCACTGTGCCATCATGCCATCCTAATAATGAATGACGGAGCAGACTTTAAAGGGCTGAATGTCTTCTAGTTTCTATGTATGTTTCTATAATTTAGCTTCAAACCTGATAGTTTGCCATTGCATTTATGTTGATATTAATGCTTAATCATGAGAGGAACATTTCCTTCCTGCCCCCTTACTTGTCCTCCCCCAGAACTCTCTACAAGTATGCGTTGAATTTCAATTGAAGGGAAACTCGCAACAACAAACTTCAGTTGGGAAGGATCAAAGTTCAATTGTGACATGTATGTTTTCTCATGATCTTGCTATCCCTCCATCTTCTTGCTTTTCTTTTATTTTAAATTTTATACCTTTCTCAGAGTTACAAAGCCAATGTGCCGAATGGACAGAGCCAGCCACTAATCCATCTCCTTGCTAGCTCCAAAAAATAATTTAAATTGAATCCAATTCAGTTGGGGTGGCACAGTGGTCAGCACTTCTGCCTTACAGCACCAGGGGCTCAATTCTGGCCTTGGTAACTAACTGTGTGTGTGGAGTTTGCGCATTCCCCCCACATATGCATGGGTTTCCTCTGGATGCCCTGGTTTCCTCCCATAGTTCAAAGATGTGTGGGATAGATTGATTGGCCATGCTAACTTGCCCCTTCGTGTCAGGGGGATCAGCAGGGTAAATACAGGGGGGTAAGGGGATAGGATGTGGGTGGGATTTTTGTATGTGCAGACTCGAAGGTCCAAATGGTATCTTTCTGCACTGGAATGATTCTAAGATTTAATTCATGGTCTCCAAACCAGGGACATACCAGATTCAAGGTGACAAGAACAGACATTATACTTAATCTCATGCTTGATCCTATTCTCGATCTTAGCCAGACGGCCGAGAAGTTTTCTCCATTTCCTTGCCAACTAATTTTCCTCATTTATCCCCTTTTGTGGTCTCCAATTTAAACAAAGGTGAATTGAATTGACTTTGTCGAAGTTGAGTTGAATGAGATTGTATTGCATCAGTCACTCTATTGTGTGTGGGTTATTCAGCGGTGTGCAAACAAGAAAGTGCAATTTGGACCTGATGGAATTATACAAGGAATTACGCAAGGAAGGTCTGTTTTATAATTAGGCTGCACTATATATCTCTTCCAAATTTCCTGTGAAACCAAACATCCAAAGTGAGTTTGATGGAGCCCTTGTTTAAAAAGGGGCAGTGTGTGTGTGAAATACTGTACAAGAAAACATAATATTGATCTTTTATCAATCTTTGTGGGTTCTTTTCATATGACACTCTTTATGGACACTGTAATTATAGAAATGAAAAGATTCCATTAATATTTGTCTGTTTTTGATAGTATGTGCATTCCGTGGCTGCACAGTTTGCGTACTTATTTAGTTTATCAGAATCTCATTAGGATAACATTGTATATTTCAGCAAGCATTTTAGTGCAGTATCTGATTAAAAAATTGCTTTTTGCAGACATTCTGCTGGTTGTGAAAGCTTTAACATATCGCTGCCTGCTGTGAAATGGAAAACTCATAGCTCGTCAGATTACATCTGCGAGAGAAAGGTCAACGTTTCGGAGTGGGACCCTTCACTAGAAATGAGTTGGGATGGAACATTTACTACCTTGCCTATGAGCGAGGCCAGGGATAAGGCGTCACAGCTGAATGGTTAACCCATCTGTCTTTTTCAGTTTTGCTGTGTGTTTCTATTTTTATTTCTGATTTTCAACATTGTCTGCTTTCCGTTTACACCTTCATCATACAGCTACACTACAAAAGACTGCTTTATAAATACACCCTTGCTGTTATTACTCAGTTCTGAGGGAAAAAATGTGTGAGCCACCCTCTTTTTTCCAGATACCTTGGACTAAATGTCATCTTCTCCACTCTGTCAGCTCTTGTAACAGCGTTCACGAATTGAAAAGTTTGTTCTTTTCGTTCCTGGGTGACGCTGGCTGGCCAGCATTTATTGCCCAACCCCAGTTGCCCTTGAGCTGAACGTCTTGCCAGGCCATGTCAGAGGGCAGTTGAGTGTCAACCACATTGCTGTGGATCTGGAGTCATATGTAGGCCAGACTGAGTAAGAACGGCAGATTTCTTTGCCTGAAGGACATCAGTGCATCAGATGGGTTTTTCCAACAATCAGCAATGGTCATTGCCAGATTCTTAAATTTTATTGCATTCAAATTCCACCATCTGCTATGGAGGGATTCGAACCCGGATCCCCAGAACATTAGCTGAGTTACTGATTAATAGTCTAGCAATAATATCGCTAGGCTATCGCCTCCCCTAAATGGGGAGTTAGGTGCGCTCCCTGTTGCCAAGTATTTAGTTGTTAATGAGGAGGGGAAAGGTGGTCCACCCTACACCCATTACAGTTTCTCCGTTTTAGCATCACTTATCCTAGGGGATTTTCACAGTAACTTCATTGCAGTGTTAATGTAAGCCTACCTGTGACGCTGATAAATTAACTTAACCTATATCCAGAGGGTGATATTGAGGTGTGCTGCAAAAAATGGGCTGGTGCTGAGTGTTCGGTTGATTTTGTTCCATTTGGCTGGGAGAAGGGGGGATAATATTCAGCTAGTGTTTTAACATAATTGGCAAAAATGCCAAAGACAGATGAGGACGAAAATGCTTTGAATTAGCAAATTGTTGTGATCTGGAACGCACTGTCTGGAAGCTCGGTGGAAGCTGATTTAACAGTAACATTCAAAAGAGAATTAGATAAGCAGTTTCTTAAAAAAAAGTAAAGATGTAAAAAAAAAGCGGGGAGAAGAGGTTTCATATTGACAGGGTTTTCAAGAAGCAGGCACAATGGGCTGAATGGCCTTTTTATTGTGCTATGTGATTTTATGATGCTGGATTTCTACTCTAATAACTAATCAGCGGCATTATAGTGCCCAGGGCCTGGTAAAGGTGCACATTTTCAGCACTGGGTGAAGACAAGATCAAGTTCCATTTCAATGACTCTCACCCTCTGCTCAAAAGGCCCACTGCCTCTCACTCAATCCGCTCATGCACTCCATCCAAAGTCCTGAAAGCACAAGCTATTCAAAGGCTACACTGCTACCTGGGGAGTGGTACCCACCCCCGTAACAGTCCAGAGAAAAGGTCAGAAAATTGCGGGGCGTGAGGAATCAAAATAGACGATTTAAGTAAATTGTATAGGGAAGGCTGCAAGTGGTGAGATTCCTTCCATTGATTTTTTTTTTGGTTGGAAAAAATGTCAGCGTGAATTCAAAGCATCATCGTAGCCCGGTGTGTCTCTCGGTGAGGAGTTATTGATTTAGCATTTCTCAGCCGGTCTGCAAATATTCTTATTTTCGCACGCTCAGGGAAGGGACAAACCGCAATCGTCTTTCTGTTTGTAAACTTTGAGACAATGTAAAAATAAGGAATTTATGGTTTTCAGAAGACTTTACAGTGTTCCTCTTGCTGCCTTTATGGTGTTTATCTTTGCTGTCATGAGTGACTCAGCAGTCGGTTAAGAATCATTTTGGCATCCTGGCTCAAAAGAATTTCCATTGCTTCCTTTCCGATCTGTAGGAGAAAAAGACACTGAGGCAACCGCAATGGAATTTCATATCCACTTTTCAATTTTCTGGGGTAGGGTAGGTGATAGAAGTGAGGGAGGGAACGAACAGCATTTATGCTCCTGACAGACTGAGTTGCAATGTTGTAGAGATGCTGGCGTTGGACTGGGGTAAACGCAGTAAGAAGTCTCACACCACCAGGTTAAAGTCCAACCAGTTTATTTGATAGTAAACCCACAAGCTTTTGGAAACACTGTTTCAGGTGTGTGAAAGGTTCTGATCAGAGAAGGGCATGTAGAGGCACACACAGTTTACAGAGTTGCACACATAGGTTGGGGCATTGCAGGCCCTGTGTTTAGTAATGCCTCAACGTCAGTTGATTCGGGGAGTCAGTCAGTTCAGCTGGCTGGAAGGTGATGCTGAGCAATGCCAGCAAAGTGGGTTGAATTCCCATACTGGTTGAGGTTATTTATGAAGGCCCCCCATCTTACCCCTCGCCCGAGGTGTGGTGATCCTCAGATGCACCATAGAAAGCATTCCTTCTGGCTGTATCACAGCTTGGTATGGCTCCTGCTATGCCCAAGACCACAAGGAACTACAAAATGTAACCCAATCCATCACGCAAACCAGCTTCCCATCCATTGACTCTGTCTACACTCCCTGCTGCCTCGGCAAAGCAGCCAGCATAATCAAGGACCTCACCCACCCCGGGCAATCTCTTTTCCACTTTCTTCCGTCAGGAAAAAGATAGAAAAGTCTCAGTTCATGTAACAACCGACTCAAGTACATCTTCTTCCCTGCTGCTGTCAGACTTTTGAATGGGCTTACCTTGCATTAAGTTGATCTTTCTCTACAGCCTGGCTATGACTGTAACACTACATTGTGCATTCTCTCCTTTCCTTCTCCAGGAACGGTATGCTTTGTCTGTATAGCGTGCAAGAAATGATATTTTTCACTGTATACTAATACATGTGACAGTACTAAATCAAATCAATCAAATAAAATCATAGGGTTAAAATCACTACCAGTCAGTTCTCCCCCTCAACGGGGAGCGTAGCCTCTGGCCATCTGGGAGTATAGCATCTTTGCCTCAACATGGAGAGACAGTGGCTGGACATGACCAAGTTTCCGTGATGGCCTTTTCATGGCTGATTAGAAACAATGCTGCAAACCTCATGGAAGGGTTGTGGGGGTGGGGTAGGGAAGTGTGTGCCGAGGGTGGGGAGAGGGAGTAAATTTGACTGTGCTTTTTTTTGTATCAGTTGGTGCAATGACAAATGAAGTCAGTGTGAGTGGTTTCGGGGGAGGCAATTACCTAGTAGTGGTATTATCACAAGACTATTAATCCTCAGCTAATATCCTGGGGACCTGGGTTCAAATCCCGCAACAGCAGATGGTGGAATTTGAATTCAATAAAAAAAAATCTGGAATTAAGAATCGACCGATGACCATTGTCAATTGTCGAGAAAACCCATCTGGTTCCCTTTAGAGAAGGAAATCTACCATCCTTACCTGGTCTGGCCTACATGTGACTCCAGAACCACAGCAATCTGGTTGACTCTCAGCTGGCCTCCAAGGGCAGTTGGGGATGGGCAATAAACGCTGGCCCAGCCAGCGATGCCCATGTCCCATGAATGAAGTTTTTAAAAGTCTACACACCAAGGAGCTTGTAGAGAGGGCGGGGGGGGGAGCGTGGGGGGGGCAGTGGCGGGGGCAGTGGCGGGAGTGGGTGTGATCGTGTACTGGGGAGGCAGAAGGAAATTAAAACTCTGAACGTTTTGTCATGCAGTGTAGATTGTGGGAGCACATGTTATTAGTAACAGGACTGGAGGGAGACTTGCTCAAGAGCCCATAATGAAATCGTCATCCTTGGCTGAGCTTCCCTTATTGCCGCTCTGTCGCAAGTGTGCTTCCCAGCTCTGTTTTCTGATAGCACAACAGCGTTTGTCAGTGAGGAGACCACTGGACAAAACACAATTCACACAACAGTCTCTTTTGTGAGCAGTCAGTCCCCGAAGACATAACTTTAGCTTTTCCTCCAACACACAGTCACGGTGATAACATTATTTCCATTCATGACTTCAATTTACAATACATTTGGAATGCACTAAAAGCGGTGACCATGTATAATCGTTTGCTAATCTGTGGACATGTTAAGGTTCCTTTTTTTGTATCCAGCCTACCAGACTCTCAGCTGTCTCTGAAAGAGTAAGCCTGCAACCTGGCTCCTCTAAAACTACCCTCTGCTCTCAGCCTGTAAGATGTACAAGAAGACACGGCCCTTACTCCCATCTCATTTAACCATCCCAATTATTTTTCTGCCATCCTTACTCGGGGGAACGTTACTTCGCTGATGAGGTTGGGATGGTACCAAATGGCGTTGGGAATTGGATACTCTTCCCTGCTTCAGGGAACACTGCCTCTCTTGATTGGAATATCCAAGGTTGGGATTGTACAAAGGGGCTATGGGAACTGAGTGTTGATAGGTGTTGTTTTAATTGTGAGTAATGTTGATATTGAAATAGTGATCTGTTTTATACCTTGTCTGATTAATTTTGTTTATATGCTTTTTCCCCTTGGCCTATTTTCATTGAATTTAATATGAAGGGAAGTCTTCTGTTGTGTGTGTGTGAAAAGATCATTGAAGGTGGCAGGAGAGGTGCAGAGAACAGTGAATAAAGACTACAATATTCTGGTCTTTATTAATGGAAACAACAAGAGCAAGGAAGTTATGCTGAACTTGTGCAAGACTGATTTGATTTCATTTGATTTTTTGATTTGATTTATTATTGTCACATGTATTAACATACAGTGAAAAGTATTGTTTCTTGCGCGCCATACAGACAAAACATACTGTTCGTTGAGAAGGAAATGAGAGAGTACAGAATGCAGCAGAGTACAAAGTACAGCCATAGTTAGGGTGTAGAGAAAGATCAACTTAATGCAAGGTAAGTCCATTCAGAAATCTGACAGCAGCAGGGAAGAAGCTGTTCTTGAGTCAGTTGGTCCGTGACCTCAGACTTTGGGTTTTTCCCAAAGGAAGAAGAGCAGAAGAGAGAATGTCCGAGGTGCATGGGGCCCTTAATTATGCTGGTTGCTTTACCAAGGCAGCGGGAAGTGTAGACAGAGTCAATGATTAGACCTCAAATGGAGTTTTGTGTACATTTCTGGGCATTCCACTATTGGAAAGATGTGAACACATGAGAAAGAGTGCAGAAGAGGTTAAAAAGAATATTTCCAGAGATGGGAAACTTGAGTTACGAGGATCAATTGGAGAGTTTGGGACTGTCCTTCTTGAAGAGGAGAAAGTCAAGAAGACATTTGATAGAAACGTTCAAAATCATGAGAGAACTGGACAGAGTAGATAGGGAGAAACTGTTCCTTCTCATAGAAGGATCAGAATGAGAGGGCACAAGTTTAAAACTATTTGCAAAACAAGCAAATGTGATGTGAGGAAAGTTATTTTCTCACAATGAATTGTTGGGGTCTGGAATGTGTTGCCTGGAAGTATGGTGGAGGCAGGTTGAATTGAGGCATTCAAGTCGACATTAAATCATTATTTGAACAGAAGTAATGCGCAGGGGTATAGGGAAAAGGCAGGGAGGGGAGTGGCACTAAGTCACAATGCTTGTTTGGAGGGCCAGTGCAGACATGATGGGCCAAATGGCCTCCTGGAGCACCACAACAATTTTGTGATTCTTTGAGTAAATGGCAGCTAACTCGACATCACCCAATGTTAAAATGACCACTTTTGTGAATGTTGGTCTTCCCACTGACACTGTGATCTCAACAATACACTCAGCTTCTTCTGACTTTACTCATAGCGAGGTAACAATTGGGTCAAATGATGTGTAATCCATTCAACACCAAATTCACTAGCCTTCCTCCAGCCGCACACAGGAGTTAATCAAACGGTTCTATGCTCCTGGCCCTTGTGTTGCAAAGTGTAATTCGGTCAACAGCCACTCATTCAGTGCTGACCATTTCTTTCTCAATATCTGGTTAGAGGGGAAATTATTTCATTCAAATCCCTTAACTTTAAACCTCCTCTTTCAGTTCCTTGTGTGTGCTCTGCCGAATGGCTTTTTAGGGAAACATGGACACATTTACTGTTATTCTGAGCTGGGTTTCCTTGTTACTGGAGCCTGATGGAATCTTGGCCAAACCAACCTCAGCAAAATTCGAACAACAAGTGAGAGAAAAGCTCTTTACTGCAAACACCGCCTGAACTCCAGCCAATTCCTCTGGTTTCGAAGGTGCTATACAAATGCCTGTTGTTGTTAAATCAATATTGGAGAAATAGAACACTCTGTTCTACTTGTCATACACATAATGGTGGATTAATTACGCCACAGATAGAGCAAAGCCAAGCACCTCCTCCAACTTTAATGTGCCACCAGCTGTCTCTATTGTTTCTTTAAGTGAGATTGCTGCTTTTTACTCATTCATGGGCACTTTTGTGATGTGACCCTTTAAACGTTCTTCCCTAATGGGGTTCTGCATCAAGGATAAGAGTCTCTGGTGAATATTAGTTTGAACTGAATCGACAACAAGCCGGTGACGTTGCGGGAAAGTTATTGCAATACACTTTCAGTTAGCCATTTCCAGGTGAATGTGGGGGATGTAGCACCAAGCGGCTGACAATGGGGGTGTGACAGATGAGCATTAACTTGGCAGGATCTGGATCCTGTGAGAATGAGACAATTGGCACAATGGAGACAACTCTCTTGAGCTTGTTCAAATTCCACCATTACCTCCTTGTGCCACCACCCTATTGATGGCTGGGCCTTCAACTCTCAAGGCTCTAAGTTTTCTCTCCTGATATTTTCTGCCTCTCTCCTTCTCTCCAACGTACTATCTCTGTGACCAAACCTTTTGGTCATCTGCCCTAATGTGGTTCAATGCTGGATTTTACCTGAGAACGCTCTTGTGGAGCACCTTGCGATGCTGAAATCTGCTGAAGGTGCTATTCAAATGGAGGGGTTAAAGAGCATTGCTGGCCTGGAACAGAAGGAACTTTCATTTGCGGTTGTCCATGCTGAAGCTTAAAGTTTATTTATTAGTGTCGACATTAACACTGCAATGAAGTCACTGTGAAAATCTCCTGGTCGCCACACTCTGCTCAGTGCACCGAACCAGGATGTCTTTCAGATTGTGGGAGGAAACTAAAGCACCCAGAGGAAACCCACGCAGACACGGGGAGACTCCACACAGAGAGTGACTCAAGCCGGGAATCGAACCTGGGTCCCTGGTGCTGTGAGGCAGCAGTGCTAACCACTGTGCCGCCGTGCCGCCCCACTTGATCTGGGAGCATTTTGTGCAGTGGGTGTCCAGAATAATTAAGGCATCTCAGTTGCCAGCACAAACATTCATCACCTCAATGTAAACAGGAAAGTGAGTTAGAATGTAAAACGGATATTTAAACAAAATGCTTCACTGGAGACTACACAACTGCTTAACTCCAGTTTATACGAAATTCAATACTAAATGTCAGAGTTTTTCAAACAATAAAATTCTCTGTCAGCTGTGAAAAGCAGTTGTCAGTAAAAATGACCACATGCAGTCAATTCTAACTTGTTCATCAATATCTTGTGATGGATTTTACTGCTGCCCTCTCCACCTCTGACCGAAAGGACTCAGCATCCTGCTGACCAGAATCCCATCTGTCCTCTCATTACACTTGACGCATCTTTATGGAGGAGGCAATGGCCTGGTGGTATTATTGCTAGACTATTAATCCAGAAATCCAGAATCTCTGCTAATGTTCTGTGGATCCAGCTTGAATCCCAGCGTGAATTTGAATTCAATAAAAAAAAATCAGGAATTAAGAATCTACTGATGAACGTGAAACCATTGTCAATTGTTGGAAGAACCCACCTGGTTTACTGATGTCTCTTAGGGAAGGAAATCTGCAGTCCTTACCTGGTCTGGCCTACATGTGAGTCCAGAGCCACAGCAACATGGTTAACTCTCAACTGCTCTCCAAGGACAACTAGGGATGGCCAATAAATGCTGGCCAACCAGCGATGACCATCTCCCACAAATGAATTAAAAAAAATATTGGCTCATGTGTGACAGTATCCTTCAGACCAAAATGTTTGAAATTTGTTGAGCATTTTCAAAGCTAGGCTCGTCCTACAAACCCAGCAGCCATTCAGAAGGGAGGGGGATGGGGAAAAGGGTTAGGAGAAATTTTTCCACAGAAGCTGCCTGAGTGATGGGGATTTGAGTTCTCTTATACCTCCAAACCCAACTGTTGCTGCCATTGGGCCGCACTGATCAAATTAATTGCATCCAAGCTGGAAGCGGGTCGAACATTGCTGTAAAAAGTAAGGGACAATTTGTCAGCGGATAGCTGCTAATACTAATGGCCTGGCGGACCTCCCCGCTCCCACCAACACCACCGCCCCCCCCCCCCCCCCCCCCCCCCGCAATCAGATTGGCCAGTATCTCTGTCATCCCCGCAATTGAATGGTAGCTACTGCTGGGACGATCAGCAGTCCATAAAGGTGAACAAGTGGTGTAATGGCCTTAACGAGGCCCATAATGTGGCCCTCTTGGAGTATGAGCTCCCCAATTGAGGTAATTATTGCTTCCCAATCAAGGAGCCTCACTTGTATAGAATGAGGTCTGTCAGGGCGACTGACACTCAGGGTTCCATCTGTGTACCTGAAGCACTCTTAGGAGTGGAGATAAGTTTGGAAATAGAAGGAATCCGGTGAAGGGACACCGGCCTCTGCGGAGTTATGTCAAGCAGTGGAGCCTGAATTTCAGTTCAGTTAGGGATTTTTGGCAGGCCACAGTGAGGGTGGGAGAGAAGGCTTTAGAGGCCAGGAGGGTAGGGTCAAAGAGGGGCAGGGTCTTGGGGAGAGGTGTAATTGCCTCTAATTGGCACTGGAGGCTCCCATTAGCATGGGAGATATGGCATTCCAAAGTTGCCAGGCTGCTGGCCTTGCGTCCATCTTCCCCAGCCATACAGATTCGAGCATCAGGTTGAATGAAGCTCTTAAGCAGCCATTAATTGGTCACTTCAAAGCCTCCGTAGGCCCAAGGGCTGGGGATGGGGGGAGGGGAACGAGGGGTTGGAGGCAGAACGAGTAGCCTGATGCATTGCCCATGCACTATAATATCTCAGGTAGGGGTGTGTAAGCAGGAAGATAATGAGCAAGGTACCTGTTTCATATTGCAAGCCCTCGCTGCTTTCAAATATACCATGAGGTGGAGTTGCCGGCGCTGGACTGGGGTGGGCACCGTAAGAAGTCTCACAACACCAGGTTAAAGTCCAACAGGTTTATTTGGTAGCACGAGCTTTCGAGTGCTGCTCCTTCATCACCTGAGAAAGGAGCTGCACTCCGAAAGCTTGTGATTCCAAATAAACCTGCTGGACTTTACCCTGGTGTTTTGAGACACCCTTACTGTTCAAATATACCAGCAGAGAGTGTAAAATTCATCAACGTATCTGAAAGAAACCCTTCCCTTCTTATCCCAGTCTGGGGCTATATGTGACTCCAGTCCCACACAGATGGAATTGGTTCTTACCTACCCTCTGAAAATGTGAACAACTCGCTTCAGGTGGAAAGCTCATTGACACCTTCTTGAGCAAACTAGGGATTTGATTTGATTTGATTTATTATTGTCACATTGGTATACAGTGAAAGGCATTGTTTCTTACGTGCCACACTGACAAAAACATATTGTACATAGAGTACATAGGAGAGAAGGAAAGGAAAGGGTGCAGAATATAGTGTTAGAGTCATAGCTGGGGTGCAGAGAAAGATCAACTTAATATATGGTAGGTCCATTCAAAAGTCTGATGACGGCAGGGAAGAAGCTGATTTTGAGTCAGTTGCGATGTGATCTCAGACTTCTGTATCTTTTTTCCCGACAGAAGCAGATGGAGGCAAGTATGTTAGGGGTGCGTGGGATTTTTTGTTATGCCAGCTGCTTTCATAGAATCATAGAATCCCTACAGTGCAGAAGAAGGCCATTAGACCCCCATCAAGTCTGCATCAGCTACAATCCCACACAGCCCCTCTCCCCATAGCACCATGTATTTACCCTGCCAGTCCCACTGATACTAAAGGACAATTTAGCATGGCCAATCCACTTAATCTGCACAGCTCTGGACTATGGAAGAAAACCGGAGCACCCGGAGGAAACCCACACAGACACGGGGAGGAACTCCACACAGATAGTGACCCAAGCCGGGAATCGAACTCAGGTCCCTGGCACTGTGAGACAGTAGTGTTAACCACTGTGTCGCCCTGGCTGTCTCAGGATAGTGGGGAACACTTCAGCGGTCGCGGGCATTCGGCCTCCGGTCTTCGGGTAAGCATTCTCCAAGGCGGCCTTCACGACACACGACAGCGCAGAGTCGCTGAGCAGAAACTGATAGCCATGTTCCGCACACATGAGGACGGTCTCAACCAGGATCTTGGGTTCATGTCACACTATCTGTAACCCCCACGATTTGCCTGGGCTTGCAAAATCTCACTAACTGTCCTGTCTGGAGACAATACACATCTCTTTAACCTGTGCTTAATGCTCTCTCCACTCACATTGTCTCTACCTTTAAGACTTGACTAGCTGTAACGACTCGCATTCCAAACATTATTTTGTAAATTGAGTTTCTGTCTTTATATGCCCTGTTTGTGAACAGAACTCCCGCTTAACTGATGAACATAAGAACATAAGAAATAGGAGCAGGAGTAGGCCATCTAGCCCCTGAAGGCTGCCCCGCCATTCAATAAGATCATGGCAGACCTGAAGTGGATCAGTTCCACTTTCCCACTTTCTCCCCATAACCCTTAATTCCCTTGTCTGTCAGAAACCTATCTACCCGTGACTTAAATATATTTAGCGAGGTAGCCTCCACCACTTCAATGGGCAGAGAATTCCAGAGATTCACCACCCTTTGAGTGAAGAAGTTCCTCCTCAACTCCATTCTAAACTGCCCCCCCCTTATCTTGAGGCTGTGCCCTCTAGTCCTGCTGTCCTACTGCAGGAGCAACGCTCCGAAAGCTAGTGGCTTTTGCTATCAAATAAACCTGTTGGACTTTAACCTGATGTTGTGAGACTTCTTACTGTGTGTTTGATAACAGAAGAATGCTGCAAACTGCAAGTGGCTATCAATAGACTAGTCAGGTGCACAGAACAGCAACAAATGGACTTCAAAATAGATAAATGTAAGGTAATCCATCAGGGGAAGACTAACAAGGCAAGGGTGAAATACAATAAATGGTAAAATATTAAGAAGTGCAGAGGAGCAGCGGGGTTTTGGAATGCATGTCTCTGGATCCTTGAAGCTGGATGAAAAGATGGACAAAATGATGACAAAGGTAAAGAGGATGCAATCCTTTATTGCGGAGGAGTAGGATTCAAAAGCTGTGAAGTTTTGCTTGGTGTGCAAACACACTAGTAAGGCCACAACCCAGTGCACTGGATGCACTTTTGGTCGCTGTGCTATAGGATATATGTAATTGCAATAGAGAATTATAAAATCTGACACAGCAAAAGGAGGCCATTCAGCCCATCAAGTCTGTACCGGCCACTATTCCACCCAAGCCCTATCCCCCTAAACTCATTCATTTACCCTAGCTAGTTCCCCTGACACCAGAAGGCAATTTAGCACGGCCAATCCACCTAATCCGCACATCTTTGGACTTTGGGAAGAAACCGGAGCACCCGGAGAAAACCCTCGCAAACACCACACAGACAGTGAACCAAGCTGGGAATCGAACCCGGGTCCCTGGTGTTGTGAGGCAGCCACCGTTACACTCATTATCCATACGGAGGAGATATAAAAGGATGTCGGCGGGTTTGGAGATTTTTATCTAGAAGGACGGTTTGGACTGACTATGGTTGTCTTCTTTGGAAGAGAAGAGGCTGGGAAGAGATTGAATTGAAGTGTATTAAATTGAGGGTTGCAGATAGAGTGTTTTTATTCCCCTGGGTTGAGGGGTCATAAAGGGGGAACAGGATAAAAAAATTTGATAGAGATTTTTTTCAACCAAAGGGTGCTGAGGCAGGAACCCTCAAATATTAAAAATAAACACATTGGATAAGCTCTTCGGGTTCGATGGAAAAGATGGAAAGTAGGGTTAGGCTGAATGGAGACTGGTCAGACAGTGGAGATGAAATGGGTAGAATAGCTTCCATACTGCAAATTTCTAAGGATAGAGTAAAATAGAAGTGCAGAAGGAGGCCATTTGGCCATCGAGTCTGCACTGACTCTCTGACAGAGCATCCCACCCCACCCCTATCCTTTTAATACTACTTATTTACCCTGCTAATCCCCCTAACCTACACATCTTGGACCACAAAGGAACAATTTAGTGTGGTCAATCCACCTAACCTGCACATCTTTGGATTGTGGGAGGAAACTGGAGCACCTGGAGGAAACTCATGCAGACACAGGGAGAATGTGCAAACTCCACACTGTAGCTGCCTGCTTGTTTCTCTGTAAGCCTAGCTCCACCCATTCACATGAATCTTCTTGCCAATCAACCTAATTAAACCCTACTCTGAAACCCCAGGGGACAACCAAAGACCAACAAAACCACATTAACTTGGATTAAAACAAACACCCCAGTAATTAGGAGCAATGACTCTTCTGCATGCTCTGCATTTGGCTGCCAGTTGTAGACATTCAGCACCGTAACCTGTGCTGAAGTATAGAACAGTCCCCTCACAAGAAACATGACACAAACGCATTTCTTATAGGCACAGTATCGTCACAGCGAGATGTGAGATTTTTACTTTTCTTTGATGTGTGTGCTAGTCCGCCTTCAGTTTCATTGGATAGCGAACCGTTGCCTTATCTTTGTTGATTTTATGTTACTCCCTACCACAGTGGCACAGTGGTTAGCACAGCTGCCCCAAGGTGCCAGGGGGTCCGGGTTCAATTCCCAGCTTTGGTCACCGTCTGTGTGGAGTTTGCACTTTCTCCCCATGTCTGGGTGGGCTTCCTCTGGATGCTTCGGTTTCCTCTCACAGTCCAAAAGATGTGTGGGTTAGGTGCAATGGCCATGCTAAATTCTGCCTCATTGTACCCAATGTGAAACTAGGGGATTTTCACAGTAACTTCATTGCAGTGTTAATCTAAGCTTATTTGTGACTAATAAATATTTCTTAAAACATTTTTTTAGTTTACAGTGCGCTTTGTGCCATGAGTGTTGAAATAAGTTTAAAGTTTATTTATCAGTGTCACAAGTAGGCTTATATTAACACTGCAATTAAGTTACTGTGAAAATCCCCTAGTCGTCACACTCCGATGCCTGTTCGGATACACTGAGGGAGAATTTAGCATGGCCAATGTACCTAACCAGCACGTCTTTTGGAATGTGGGTGGAAGCCAGAGCACGTGGAGGAAACCCACGCAGACATGGGGAGAACATGCAAACTCTGCATAGACAGTGACCCAAGCCGTGAATTGAATCTGGGTCCCTGGCGCTGTGAGGCAGCAGTGCTAACCGCTGTGCCACCACGCCGGAAAGACAGTGAACAAATGCCCATCAGAAACCTGACTGAAACTGTTCCAAAGTCATTTCATTTCACGTGTTTCTTTTTTCATCTCTGTCTCTCCTTATTCCAATCCATGTTCCGGAGGTGAAGGAACTGCTGCTGAAGGACTCCTTCACATAACTTACAAATCATATTTCAAGTGCTTACTATTGTACTCGTGGAGATGTTTGGTGCGAATGAAGTTTGATGCTGTCAATCTGATCGCATTGTTAAGGCGTAGGATCCAAAATTAGAATGACTGAATATTAGATTTTAATAAAGAACCTGTCAGACGTTAGAATGCAGCCCGAGAATGGCAAGGAAACAAGAGGTATTTAAATACCATCAAAAAAAAGACATCAATGCTTCAGCATTTTCCACAATTGTCACTTGAAAGGAGAGATTTGGATCACAATCTTCAAATTACTCCTCTCTTTTCCTTTATTACTTTTTTTTTGAAATATTTATTCATGAGCTATGAGTGCCACTGGCTAGACCAGCACTTATTGCTCAATCTAATTGCTCTTCAGGAGGTGATGGTGAGCTGCTACCATGGACCCTTGCAGTCAATATGGTGCTGGTGAACACACAGTGCTGTCATGAAGTGAAGTCCAGAATTTAGACGCAGCGGTAGTGTAATGATCGAAGGCTGGTGTGTGACCTGGAAGAGAACTTGCAGGTCACGCTCCCATGTCTTCTGGTGACCTTGTCCTTCTGGGACAAAATATAACAAAGAAAAGTACAGCACAGGAACAGGCCCTTTGGCCCTTCAAGCCCATGCCAATCATGTTGCCCGAACTAAACTAAAAGAATCTTCTATCCTTACTTGGTCCATATCACTCTATTTCCTCCCTATTCATGTACCCACCCAGATGTCTCTTACATGCCTGCTCCCACCACCTCCTCTGGCAGTGCGTTCCAGGCACCCACGAGTCCCTGCATGAAAAACCTCCCTTAAACTATCTCCCTCTCACCTTGCACCTCTGCTCCCTTGTAATTGACACTTCCACCCTTGGAAAAAAGCCTCTGACTGTCCACCCTGTCTATGTCTCTCATAATTTTGTAGATCTTTATCATGTCTCCTCTCAACCTCTGTTTTTCCAGTGGAAACAATCCTCGTTTATTCAACCTTTCCTCATAGTCAACACCCTCGAGACCAGGCAACATCCAGGTGAACCTTCTTTGCACTCTCTCCAAAGCTTCCATGTCCTTCTGATAATGTGGTGACCGGAACTGCATGCAATACGGAGGCCTAACCAAAGTTTTATGTAGCTGCAACATGATTTTCTAGATGGTAGAGGTCATGGGTTTGGAAACTGCTGCTGAGGGAGCCTTGGCGAGTTGCTGCAGTACATCTGCCATGGTGTGTCAGTGGTACATAAGAACATAAGAAATAGGAGCAGGAGTAGGCCATCTAGCCCTTCGAGCCTGCCCCGCCATTCAATAAGGTCATGGCTGATCCGTCGTGGCTCAGTTCCACATTCCCGCCCTCTCCCCATAACCCTTAATCCCCTCTCTTATCAAAAACCCATCAACCCGCGTCTTAAAAATATTTAGCGAGGTAGCCTCCACCACTTCAACAGGCAGAGAATTCCAGAGATTCACCACCCTTTGAGTGAAGAAGTTCTTCCTCAACTCCGTTCTTAACCGCCCCCCGCTTTATCTTGAGGCTGTGCCCCCTAGTCCTACTGTCCTGTCTGAGCGGGAAGAGTCTCTCCACCTCTATCCTATCCATCCCATTCATCATCTTATACGTCTCAATGAGATCTCCCCTCATTCTTCTAAACTCTAACGAGTACAAGCCTAGTTTATTCAGCCTCTCCTCATAGCTCAACCCCCTCAACTCCGGCATCAGCCTAGTAAACCTCCTCTGCACTCCCTCCAAGGCCAAAATATCCTTGCGTAAGTACGGCGCCCAAAACTGCACACAGTACTCCAGCTGCGGTCTCACGAATGCCCTATACAGCCGCAGCAAGACCTCTCTACTTTTATATTCAATCCCCCTCGCTATGAAGGCCAGCATCCCATTTGCCTTCCTGACCACCTGCTGCACCTGCAGGCTGGGTTTTTGCAACTCATGCACAAGGACCCCGAGGTCCCTCTGCACTGTCACCTGCTGCAGTTTTTCGCCCCGTAAGTAATAGTCCTTCCTACCATTATTCCTACTAAAGTGGGCCACCTCGCACTTGCCAACATTAAATTCCATTTGCCAGTTCCTGGTCCATTCACCCAGCCTATCTAGATCCTTCTGCAGACTCTCCACACCCTCCGCACAATTTGCCATTCCATCAATCTTGGTGTCATCAGCAAATTTCGACACCATACACTCGGTTCCCTCCTCCAGATCATCTATGTAAATGGTAAATAGCTGAGGCCCCAGCACCGACCCCTGGGGCACTCCACTGGTCACCAACCGCCAATCCGAATAGCACCCATTGACCCCCACTCTCTGCCTCCTATTTGACAACCAGTCCTCTATCCACGCTAACACCCTACCCCCAACTCCATGTCCCCTGACCTTCTGCAATAACCTCTTGTGAGGTACCTTGTCAAACGCCTTCTGAAAATCAAGAAAGACCACATCCACCAGCTCTCTTCTATCCACCGCCCTAGTCACATCCTCATAGAGCTCCAGTAAATTTGTCAGACACGACTTCCCTTTAACGAAACCGTACTGCGTCTGCTCTATCAAGCAATTCCCCTCAAGATACAGAGAGAGTGAATGTTCAATGTGGTGTATGGGGTGCCAATCAAGTGTGTCCTGGGTGGTGTTGATCTTTGTAAATATTGGAGTTGCAATGTGAGGAATATTCCATCACACTCCTGAGGTGGGCCTTGTACTTAGCAGATATGCTTTAGGGAGTCATGAGGGCATATGGGTGGCTTGCAAGTGTAAGTTGATAGGGGTTCAGGACTGGCACATCCCTGTACGGATGAAGGATGATTATGGCAAGCTTTGGGAACCTTGGACAACAAGAGATATTGTGAGCCCAGTCAAAGAGAAAAAGGAAGCATTTGTCAAAGCTAGGAGGCTGGGAACATATGAAGCGCATGTGGAGTTCAAGGAAAGAAGAAAGAAATTTAAAGCAAGAAGTGAAAAAGGTTAAAAAGGTTCATGAAAAAGCATTGGCCAGCAGGATTAAGGAAAATCCCAAGGCTTTTTATACATATATAAAGAGTAAGAGGGTAGCGAGAGCGAGGGTTGACCCACTCAAGGACAAGGGAGAGAATCTATTTGTGAAGCCAGAGGAAATGGGTGAGGTATTAAATGACTACTTTGCATCAATATTCACCAAACAGAAGGACTTGGTGGATATTGAGTCTGGGAAAGTGTATGTAGATAGTTTGAGTGATGTTGAGATCAAAAAGGAGGAGGTATTGGGGTTCTTGAGAAAGATTAAGGTAGACAAGTTCCCAGGTCCTGATGGGATATATCCCAGAATACTGATAGAGGCAAGCAAGGCAATTCCTAGGGCCTTGAGAGAAATCTTTGTGTCTTCACTGGCTACAGGAGAGGTCCCAAAAGATTGGAGAATGGTCAATGTTGTTCCTTTGTTTAGGAAGGGTAGCAAGAATAATCCAGGTAATTACAGGCTGGTGAGCCTTACATCAGTGGTAAGGAAATTATTGGAGAGGATTCTTCAAGACAGGATTTATTCCCACTTGGAAATAAATGGAAATGTTAATAAGAGGCAACATGGTTTTGTGAAGTGAAGGTCGCGTCTCATTAACTTGATCAAGTTTTTTGAGGAAGTGACGAAGATGATTAATGAGGGTAGGGCAGGGGATGTTGTCTACATGGACTTCAATAAGGCCTTTGACAAGGTACCTCATGGCAGACTGGTGCAGAAGGTGAAGTCACATGGGATCAGAGGTGAGCTGGCAAGATGGATACAAAACTGGCTCGGTCAAAGAAGACAGAGGGTAGCAGTGGAAGGGTGTATTCCTGAATGGAGGGCTGTGACAAGTGACATTCCTCAGGGATCAGTGCTGGGACCTTTGCTGTTTGTAATATGTATAAATGATTTGGAGGAAAGTGTAACTGGTTTGATTAGTTAGTTTACAGACGACACAAAGATTGGTGGATTTGCGGATAGCGATGAGGACCATCAGAGGATACAGCAGGATATAGATCGATTGGAGACTTGGGCAAAGAGATGGCAGATGGAGTTTAATCCGGACAAATGTGAGGTAATGCATTTTGGAAGGTCTAATATAAATAGGAAATATACAGTAAATGGCAGTATCCTTAAGAGTATTGTTAAGCGAGGGATCTGAGCTTACAGGTACACAGATCACTGAAAGTGGCAATGCAGGTGGAGAAGGTAGTCAAGAAGGCACGCGGCATGCTTGCCTTCATCAACCGGGGTATTGAGTTTAAGAATTGGCAAGTCATGTTGCAGCTTTATAGAAGCTTAGTTAGGCCTCACATGGAATATAGTGTTCAATTTTGGTCGCCACACTACCAGAAGGAAGCTTTGGAGAGGGTACAGAAAAGATTTACCAGGATGTTGCCTGGTATGGAGGGCATTAGCTATGAGGAGAGGTTGGAGAAACTTGATTTATTCTCACTGGAATGATGGATGTTGAGGGGTGACCTGATAGAAGTCCACAAGATTATGAGAGGTCATGGACAGAGTGGATAATCAAAAGCTTTTTCCCAGGGTGGAAGAGTGAATTACAAGGGGGCACAGGTTTAAGGTGTGAAGAACAAGGTTTAAGGGAGATGTACGAGGCATATGTTTCACACAGAGGGTGGTGGATGCCTGGAACTCGCTGCCGAGGGAGGTATTGGAAGGAGATACATTAGTGAGTTTTAAGAGGCGTCTGGACAAATACATGAATAAGATGAGAATAGAGGGATATGGTCCCAGGAAAGGTAGGGGCTTTTAGTTAAGTCGGGCAGTATGGTCAGTGCGGGCTTGGAGGGCTGAAAGGCCTGTTCCTGTGCTGTAATTTTCTTTGTTCTTGGTTCTTTGAGTCAGGAGGTGAGAAGTCCCAGTTTCACACCTGCTTTTGGAGCCATAGTTTATCTATGGCTGCTACGTTCCATGTTAATGGGACCTCCTCGGATAAGGATGATGGGTCAATGGCAATGTGGCTGAGTGCCAGGAGGAGACGGTTAGATTTTCTGCTGGAGATGGTCATTGCCGGTGTGGCGTGAATGCTGAATGCTAATTGCAATGTGATCTTTTTCAATTCAAGTTTATTTTTATCTTTCTCCCATTCATTCATTTTCTCTCTCTCTCCCCCGTCCTGCACCCATCACCCACCTGACCCTGTGCCCCAACCCCCAATCTCTCTCACAACCTTTCCATGAGCCAAGTTGAATGGTATGTGCTGGGGCGTGTGAATTCATGACCTCTTGGATGCCTCATCCAGGGAATGACAGTGAACAGAATATTCTGTGAGTGGGAAATATACAGAGGCTTATATTCCAGACTCATGTGATTGTGCAAGCAATGCTTCCCTTTATAGTCTATCCCACAGCTTGCCACGTGTAGAATGAATGATCAATAGTGCTGATGCTAATTGCTGGTGATCCCCTGCGTTTGCTGAGAAACTGGGGGTAAACCTAGTCTTTCTCAGCAGCATCGATCAAACTTGTCTTTCAGACTCTGGAAGGAAACCGGAGCGCCTGGAGGAAACCCAGGCAGACACGGGGAGGATGTGCAGACTCCGCACAGGGAGTGACCAAAGACGGGAATTGAACCCAGGTCCCAGGCACTGTGAGGCAGCAGCGTTAACCACTGTGCCACCGTGCCGCCCGCCACAAGCAAAGGCCAATGGCATTTCCATTGTGTTCAGCGTAATCCATGAGTGCGTTGAATTCCTTTAGTGATATGACATCTAAGCAAAGGGTTCACATGTCACCAACACATTGCTTTGAGAATGCTCTCGGATTGTTTGCCTGGTAAACTGGTAACAAAGGGTTGGAAAATCATTTACGTCTATGTCTAAGCCAAAAATATTCAACGCATCTGCAAATGCATGCCCAAAGCCATAGCCTGAGTCTGACCCAAAATGTGGCATCAGATCTCACTTTTTTCTAATGCCACTGAGTTACTGACCCCTGTCAAACCCTCAGAGTTCACTTCCTCTGATGTCAGGGGTCAAATGGGTGTTATGGTGGCACAGTGGTTAGCGCTGCTGCCTCACAGTCCAAGGGACCCAGGTTCAATTCCTGGCTTTGGTCACTGCCAGTGTGCAGTTTGTACATTCTCTCCGTGTTTGTGTGGTTTTCCTCCAAGTGCTTAGGTTTCTTCCCACAGTCCAAAAGATGTGCTGGTTAGGGTGCATTGGCCATCCTAAATTCTCCCTCAGTGTGCCCAAACAGGTGTTGGAGTACAGCGACTTGGAGATGTTCATAATAACTTCATTGCAGTGTTAATGTAAGCCTACTTGTGACAATAATAAATAAATAACTAAATAAAATAAACTTAAATTTGGGCCCAGTGCCTCCAGTGGCAATTGAGAAAGCACGGACGCTGGTGAAGGTAAGGTGGGTGCCTGCTGTTGGCAATAATCAAAGGAGAAACATCAGGACAGAACAAGCCAGGTCAGAAAAGAGATTGGATGTGTGAACAGCACCAGAAAATGGGCAGAGGGGGGAATACAGGATGGCAGTGAGCAGATGGAATGCCTGTGGCCTCTCATGGACTATGGCAAATATGGATGGGTCATTCACCAGATTTGACTATCAGCTCTGCCCTGTGGGGGTAGGTGTTGGGGTGGTGGGAGTGGGGGTGGGGTGGGGGGAGTGGGGGAAGGTGTTGATGATGTAGATAGTACAAGGAAGATGCTGAGGGTGGGTTCAAGATATGACAGGTGTTGTTCACATTAGTATTGTGAAGACAGGAGGAAATATTTTTCCCTCTCATTTGCTTGGTCTTTTTCAGTTCCCTTAAAGCATTTGTTATAATTCAGGTCAGAATTATGAAGTTAGCCTGGACCATAAGCTTTGAACTTGCCTCAGGGTGAGCATGAGATATTTCACTTCAGGTGTGATTCAAAAGACCCACTAGGGAAATTTTATCAAACAAAGTTTATTTAAGAATGCAGTTAACATGCACGGAAAGAAAATTAGCAATCACTTTTATCAATTGTAAAGAAAAAAGAATCATGATATAATATCAACCTTAACAGCTAAATACCATTCCAGTGAAATGAATCTCATAAACAAAACCTTTGCCGTAGGTTTAACACAGCAAAGACAGATGCTCACATGATACTGGATTTCAGTCCTTTGGTTGAACATTGCAATTCTCTGAGGCACACACATACAATCTTGGAATCAGAACAACTTCAGCCCTTTTGTTGGAGAATTGAAACTCTGGTTTCCCAGACTTGTAACGTCTGGCAGCCCTCTCGATATACACCCAAAATGCTTTGAAGTTAGAACAGCTTCCCAAAACACCAGGGAGAGAGAGACTCTAGGCAAGCCAACCACCAATGGCAGATTTTCCACTCCAGGAAGGCAAGAAGCCTTGCTTTCAGCTAACCAGCAGAATTTCCAAAACCAGGGAGAGAGAGACCAACACTGCTTTCAATATCATGTCCACCCTCTTCTAAGCTAAAACTGAAAATGAATCCTTAGATCTTTCCTAGAGAGGAACCACCAGACTTTGACTTGTCAATCAATCTTCCCTCTTACAATGCAAGGTCATAAAAGATCCCAGAGTAAAAATAAACAGAGCCCCATTTAAGCCATTGAAGTAGCAAAATAAGGACTTGTCCAGATAATCCAGCAACAATAAGGAAAAAGAAAACTGAAAAGGTCTGCTTACAACTGCAGGGAACATGATTTAAAAAAAAACATTTCTTAAAGGTACAATAATGTCACATGTTAGTGAGGCTGCACTTAGAAAATTGTGCACAGTTTTGGTGCCCCTACTAGAGGACGGATACAGGTGAGTTGAAGTAAGTTCAGAAGAGATTCGGTAGATTAATTCCAGAGAATGTCTTACAAAGAGAGATTGGGCAGTTTGGGACTATATTCCCCGTAGCTTAGAAGAATAAGAGGAGATCTAATTGAGGTGTACAAGATGATAAGATGGATTGACAAAGTAGACATGGCGAGGGTATTTCCTCCTGTGGGGCAATCTAGAACAAGGAGTCGTTGTTTTAGGATAAGGGGTGGCAGATTTAAAACAGAGATGAGAAGAAATTACTTCTAACATGTTTTTAGGTGCCCAGATAACCAACAACCTGTCCTGCTCCACCCCCCACCCCACCCCCACCATGAGAAAGCCCACCAATGCCTCTACTTCCTCAGAAGACAAAGGAAATTTAGCATGTCAGCTATGACTCTCACCAATTTTTACAGATGCACCATAGAAAGGATCCTTTCTGGTTGTATCACAGTTTGGTATGGCTCCTGCTCGGCCCAAGACCACAAGAAACTACAAAAGGCCGTGAATGTAACCCAATCCATCATGCAAACAAACCTCCCATCCATTGACTCTGTCTACATTCCCCGCTGCATCAACAAAGCAGCAGCATAATTAAGAACCCCACACACCCTGGACATTCTCTCTTCCACTATTTCCCTTTGGGAAAAAGATACAAATCTCTGAGGTCACGTACCAACTGACTCAAGAACAACTTCTACTGCTGTCAGACTTTTGAATGGATCTACTTTGCACTAAGTTGATCTTTCTCTACACCCTAGCTATGACTGTAATACTACATTCTGCACTCTCTCATTTCTTTCTCCATGAACGGTATGCTTTTTCTGTATAGGGCGCAAGAAACAATACTTTTCAATGTATGTTAATACTTGTGACAAAAATAAATCAAACCAAATCAAACGAAAGGCTCCTGAACGTGTGGAATTCACTACATCAGGGTGTGGTGGACAGTGGAACATTGAGCAAATTTAAGGGAGTGGTGCACAGATTTTTAATTAGTAATGGGTTTGAAGGGCTAGGGTGAATGGGCCGGGGAGTGGAGATGAGTCTGGGATGAGATCAGCCATGATTGTATTAAATGGCGGAGCAGGCTCGAGGGGCTGAATCACCCACTCCTGCTCCTTATGATTCTCATGAAGACGGCTGGTTAAGCCACCACAGGGGTGACAAGAGTAGCCACAGCTTGAATGCTCTTTTTCATCGCCAGTTCCGCAGAAGGATTCTGAAACCGGCACAGGGCACCTGCTTTACATAATGAAGTTGATCCAACACTGTGCTCAGACTGACTTGTAAACACAATCTGCCTCACGCCGGGGAACAAGCCACTGATGATGCATTGTGGTAATGTTCTGTTTGTGAGGGATTTGACAGTGGATACATCCAGAAACTTGATCCTTTTGCGCAGCGATCTTGAAGTTTGTCAACAAATGTTGGCGAATAGCATGTGAATACCAATTCACAATTGTATGCAGCCAATTCGATATTTCAAATTAGCATTCAGCAGAGGTACACAATGAACGATTTGTGTAGCTATGGTGCTGTGAAGTTAACTACCTCTTGCAAGAGGCGTTAGTCTCTTAAAAAAAAAATCCCCGTTATATTTCATTTGCTATTACATTAAAGATATTTAATGCTTGCAATTAAAATAATTTAAACTGTAATCTCACCCCCATCAGTTGAAGCAAAGCAGATTACTGTGCTAGAGATTGGAGGTTACAAGAGAGTGTCTCAAAAATTGAGACGACCATTATGGGGGCAGCTATGGGTCTTCCGCAGATCGGGGTTGAAATTGGTGTGTGGTGCATTCGGCTTATGCCGGGCAAAATTCACACCAGTTTCTCCACATGTACCTTCTCCCAAGATGTGACAGACAGAATTACTTTGTGCAGTGTTATAAACACAGCTGATGTTATTGCTCAGCAGGCCAGACTCCAAAGTGAAATCTGTCTGACTTATCATAAACATGAAGAGGAAAGTGCAGAATTCCAGTAACATCTTCAGAATTTAAAAAACAAATCAATGATTTACTAAAAAGGGAAAAGAAGCACGCAAGATTAAAATAGTCCCACGGAACAACCCACACAAAAAGCCTTCTTGGTCAGAAGTACGCAATTAAACTATGGTTTTGGTAAGAACCCCTTATAGAATTTTAATCATATGATTCCTGTAAATATTATCCATTTCAAGGAATTGCTGTCACTTTAATAAAGACACACCTTCTCAGGCACTTCAACCCTGATATGGAGTTCCAAATAGCAGTTCAGAAAGAAACTGTTCCCTCAAAAAAGGACTCTTCTGATTAACACTGGGTGTCTGCCTCCAATTCAAAATGTTCACCCCTTATCAGTGTCCTGCATAAAGCAGCTGGGCCTCAGGTCTTTCCCCCTCAGCCACTCCCTCTGTTAAACATCCCTTTCCTTGAATAACTTTGTCCCCTTTCCACTTCAGTTCCATCATCTTTAAGCAACTCTTTGAACTCAAACTCGCCAAATTCAAATCGAATCTTTCACATTTTCCATTTTGCCTCAGCTTTCGGGTCAATAAAATTCAATATACCTTCCCTTGTACCTTCCCATGGGGTGGCACGATAGCGCAGTGGTTAGCACTGCTGTTTCACAGCTCCAGGGTCCTGGGTTCGATTCCCGGCTTGGGTCACTGTCTATGTGGAATTTGCACATTCTCCTCGTGTCTGTGTGGGTTTCCTCCGGGTACTCCGGTTTCCTCCCACAGTCCAAAGATGTGCGGGTTAGGTTGTTTGGCCATGCTAAGAAATTGCCCCTTAGTGTCTTGAGATCTGTAAGTTAGAGGGATTAGTGGGTATAATATGTAGGGCTATGGGGGTAGGGCCTGGGTGGGACTGTGTTCGGTGCAGACTCAATGGGCCGAAGGGCCTCTTTCTGCACTGTAGGGTACTATGATCTTGTTTAAAGTGAAGTTTATTTATTAATCACAAGCAAGGCTGCTTGTGATTAACACTGCAATGAAGTTACTGTGAAATTGTTTACTCATGGAACTCCTGTAAGATTTAAGTGTTCCTTGTCACTTCTGAACTCCCATTTTGAAATTCAGCAACTTATCTCACAATGCAAATTTTAGATTCAACCTATTTACATGTTACTCAAACCTACCATAATCTCTCATTACAAACCTAACATCTTTAACCTTTCACCTCTTAGACCTTACAGATGACCTGTCTCTAGTAACCTCTTCCCTGCTTATTAAACCCTGGTCATTCCCAAACACAGTAAAAAGTCTCACAATTGATTCCAGACATGAAGGGTTTAGCTTATGAGGAAAGATTGAGTGGAATGGGCCTGTACTCATTGGAGTTTAGAAGGCTGAGGGGAGATCTTATAGAGACAGAGAAAACAATGAAGGGACTAGACAGGGTAGAAGCAGAGAGATTACTTCCACTTAGAAAGGAAACAAGAACTAGAGGGCACAGCCTCAAAATAAGGGGGAGTCAATTTAGAACTGAGTTGAGGAGGAACTTCTTCTCCCAGAAGGTAGTGAATCTTTGGGATTCTCTGCCCATTGAAGCAGTGGAGGCTACCTTGTTAAATGTGTTTAAGTCACAGGTAGATAGATTTCTGATCAAAAAGGGAATTAAGGGTTATGGGGAGCAGGCGGGTAAGTGGAACTAAACCACTATCAGATCAGCCATGATCTTATTGAATGGCAGGGCAGGCTCGGGGGGGCTAGATGGCCGACTCCTGCTCCTATTCCTTATGTTCTTAAGTTCTTATTTAACACTAGGTAAAGTCCAACAGGTTTATTTGGTAGCGCAAGCCACTAGCTTTCGAAGCGCTGCTCCTTTATCAGGTGATTGGGAGTTGTGTTCAAAAACAGGGCATATAAAGACACAAACTCAATTTACAAGATAATGGTTGGAATGCGAGTTTTTACAGGTAATCAAGTCTTAAAGGTACAGACAATGTGAGTGGGGAGAGGGTTAAGCACAGGCAACCATTCCCAAACATCCAGTTGCCTTTAAAGACACAGAAAACAATAATCACAAAAATATAAAAAATACACATCTCTTATCATAACGAGGAGTAGAGAATTTCTCACCTCCGTTTAATTTTTTAATTCTTTTTATCAAAGGACATGCTTATACAAAAGTGCTTGTTGTTTGTAATGTTAACAGACCATGAGATGCGACGGCAGTTTTGTATTTTCTGATCACAAGCATTTTTTAATTCCAAATGAGGATTATCATCTGATAATATTATTGAATTGCTTATGGCAATTCTACATTTATGGCTTTCCCATTTGGAACATCATCAGTGTGTTAATTTAGAACAATATTACTGGGTTATTAGCAGTCAGTTATAGAAACTACAATTGCTTGATTTTATTAGTTTAGAGTAAAATGAAAAGCTGCTTTGATATCTAAGTGCATGACTGCCTGTTGAATGAGATTGGTATAATATCCAGTTTACGCATGAATCATTCTGCTCTAGATTTTCATGTACTGCCGAGCTGCTAAGTAAGCCAACCACATAAAACCGGTTAGAACGAAGTCCAAGAGACAAAGGTCCTCACATTCAAGGTGGATGAGAGGTGGACTTTTAACAGGTCTCCGTACTTGAGAACCTTAAATAGGATGAAATATATTTGGGCTGGTTTTCCACTCCATATTTTTGAGCTAGGGATTCCAGGTGGTGTAGCCTCTTTTGCCTGCATCTCAACTGGCCCCCATCACATCATGAAACATGAGGGAAGGCGATGGCTTTGTGCCATTATCGCTAGGCTATTAATTCAGAAACTCAACTAACGCTCTGGAGAACCTGGGTTCAAATCCCACCACAGCAGGTGGTGGAATTTGAATTCAATTTAAAAAATCCAAAATTAAGAATCTAATGGTGACCATTGTCGATTGTCGGAAAAACCATCTGATTCACTAATGTCCTTTAGGAAAGGAAATCTGCTGTCTTTACCTGGTCTGGCCTACATGTTACTCCAGAGTGACAGCAATGTGGCTGACTCTCAACTGCCCTCCCAAAGGACACTAGGGATGGGCAATAAATGATGGCCAACCAGTGATGCCCACATCGCATGAATGAATTAAAAAACATAGGAACAGGAATGAGTCGTCGGTGCTCCTTGGTAGTATAACTGTTGTTCGATCGTAGCTGTACCTTGATTCTACCTACCCACGTGGATTCCATAGCTCTGATTATTTAGGGAAGAGAACACAGTGATGGGGAGTTTTGGTGAGATCAATCCAATCTGGAGATTCTGAAAAAAGCCAACCCTAAAGTCTCTAACATGATTCGGCTCTGTAAGACTGAAGGAGAGTCATCGAGATGTGAAACATCAGCTGTTTCTCTGTCCACAGGTACTGCCAGAGCTGCTGAGTTTTCCCAGCATTTTCTGTTCCCATTCCATCCGAGTTTGCTCTCGCAATATTGTAACAAACCTGTTGTCCATTCTCAGAGCTTTTCTTTCTCAGGGAATGGAAGAGTCTTGGGAGGAGGCAGGAAGTCTGCAGTCTATGGCATGATTGTGTGAGTTGTCTGAGCCATCACTCTTCCACCAGTAGAGTTCCCCAAATCAAAATGTATAGGGCATTGGTGAGGCCGCAGCTGGAGTACTGTGTGCAGTTTTGGGCGCCGCACCTGCGCAAAGATATTTTGGCCTTGGAGGGAGTGCAGAGGAGGTTTACTAGGCTGATACCGGAGTTGAGGGGGTTGAGCTATGAGGAGAGGCTGAATAAACTAGGCTTGTACTCGTTGGAGTTTAGAAGAATGAGGGGAGATCTCATTGAGATGTATAAGATGATGAATGGGATGGATAGGATAGAGGTGGAGAGACTCTTCCCGCTCAAAAAAGACAGTAGGACTAGGGGGCACAGCCTCAAGATAAAGGGGGGGCGGTTTAGAACGGAGTTGAGGAGGAACTTCTTCACTCAAAGGGTGGTGAATCTCTGGAATTCTCTGCCCGTTGAAGTGGTGGAGGCTGCCTCGCTAAATATTTTTAAGACGCGGGTTGAAGGGTTTTTGATAAGAGAGGGGATTAAGGGTTATGGGGAGAAAGCGGGAAAGTGGAACTGAGCCACGACAGATCAGCCATGATCTTATTGAATGGCGGGGCAGGCTCGAAGGGCTAGATGGCCTACTCCTGCTCCTATTTCTTATGTTCTTATGTTCTTAAAAGCTCCAGGACACAGCTTCTGAGCTGATGCCTGTTCACAAAGAGACAACGACAAGAGGATTCCTCCTCCTTCAGGTACCAGCCCCTCGGAGAACACTGGTGACCATGTACTTCTATTGGATTGATCCATGACAATGCTTGGCAAAGTACTGCAGTGGTTTGCTATGGCCTTCTGCGTTGTGACTGACCAGGAAATTCTCATCTTTACTGCATGCAAAGAGGTGTATTTGAAGGACACATAGGCTGACAGTCAACATGTTTGGCCACATTAGGAAAGCACCTCCATGGGAGCTGGAATGTGGAGCTTCTGGCCCAGAGACAGGGACACTGTCGCTGCATCACTAGCCCTCCTTGACTTGAAGATTAGCCACGCAGGAAAAATTATTGGCCGCCAAAGATCTGAATACATTGTATAATGAAAGCCATATGGGCCAAAGACAGCTTGATGATGAGAGACAGGGGCCAGGATTTTCTGACTTCCCCCACCCTCCACACCCCCCCTCCCCCCCCACCACCTGACCCCCTCCTCCCCCCAGCCAGGCGACATGTTTTCCCAGGGCTGAGGTGGCTTAATCTCAGTCGGTGACGGGATCTGTTGGTCCCACTGAAGTCTATGGCATTTTGTATGGTTCTCATGCCCCACCACCAGGGAACCTGCCCTTGGGGTTGAGGGTGGAAGTGGGGGATAAGGGGGTTGGGGAGTGGGAGTGGGGGGGATGGCGCTTTTACCAAAACCGGAAGATTCTTCCAACAGGAAGGCTGAAATATCCCTCCCAGAGTTTTGTCAGGATACTTATTCATTACTCTAATGGCGATAACCATTAGAAACTGCACTTAAGGAGACAGAAAGACTTCCATTGATACGATGCCTTTCTGAGTTCATTATTTGGACATCCCAAAATACATAACACCAATTAAATATTTCTTGTTGCGTAGTCACTGTAATAGTGAGGAAATAGGGCAGCTAATCTGTGTACAGTAAATGACCACAAATAACAATGTGATAAAGAATTATTTAGAGAATTTGGGATTGGCTCCTGAGAGCTGAGGAGGTTTGATTGGGATGTTCAAATATTGATGTTTTTGATGGAATGCAGACATATGAATCAGGAGCAGAAGAAAGCCATTCAACCCCTCAGGCTTGCTCCACCAATCTATCAGATTATGACTATTTGTTTGTGCTTCAAGTTCCTCATTCTCATCTTTCCCTATAATCTTTGACTCACTTTCCTAGCAAGAATCCATTTAATTCTACCTGAAAAAATATTCAATGACCCTCAACCCCACTGCCTCCTGAGGCAGAGAGCTCCATAGCCACACAACATTCTCCTCATCCCTCTCTCAGAGTGGCTCCTAATTCGAAAACAGTGTTGTCTAGTTCCAGACTCATGCACAAGAGGAAACATCTTTTCCATATCCATCTTATCAATGCCATTCAGGATCTTATATATTTCAATCAGGGAATGATAGAAGGCTACAAGGTTATGAGGGGCATGGATAGAGTGAATGGCCAGAAGCTTTCCCCTAGGGTGGATGAATCAATTACTAGGGGGCATAGATTTAAGGTGCGAGGGGCAAGGTTTAAAGGAGATGTGCGAGGCAAGTTTTTTACGCAGAGGATGATGGGTGTCTGGAATTTGTTGCCAGGGGAGGTGGTGGAAACAGATACGATTGTGACTTTTAAAGGGCGTCTGGACAAGTACATGAATAGAATGGGAATAGAGGGATATGGTCCCTGGAAGACTTTAGTTAAGGCAGGCAGTATGGTCAGTGCAGGCTTGGAGGTCCGAAGAGCCTGTTCCTGTGCTGTAACTTTCTTTGTAGTTTGAATATATCGCTAGATATATGCTTTCTAGCAAAATATTCCTGAATTGAAGTATATAAGATCAATTATCTGGAGAATTTGGGATTGGCTCCCTAGAGCTGGGAAGGTGAAGGGAAAATTTGATCAGGATGTTGAAAAGTTGAAGTTCTTACGGAATGCGGGCATACGAAACAGGAACAGTTTCCATTGGCTGGTGGATCAGTGAGCATAAGAAATGGTTTTTAAGATGTTTGTAAGGAATCAGCTTGTTATGCAGTGAGTTACGATCTGAAAGAGGCGGAGTAAATTTCACAAGTAAATTTCCAATGGGAATTGAAGAAAGGAAGCCTTTGCAGGGCAAGGGGAAAAGAACGGGAGAGCTCTTTTGAAGATTGGCGCCAACGTGATGGGCCAAATGGCCAGCACCCTCTTTACTAAGTTCCGCTATGGAAATTGGACAAGGGCAGGAGCATTGGTGATGCCTCATGGTTCAATACCTGTCCCCCCCCCTCCCCGAAATCATGCCAGGAGTTGGGAACACGTGGGTAGGATGGCAGCAATCTGCTCGTGCATATGGTACAGTATCCCAGCAAGAGGCAAGCCCTGAGGAAAGGGTGAATAAAAATAGTCAGAGTGCAGCGGGCGTTGGATAATTTTAAAAAGTGAAGAACTTTCCGATGATGAGAGGGAAACAATATGCTACAAGCTGGCAAGTGTTAGTTTTTGCTGCCACAGTCTGTGACAGATTAAATAAACAGTATGGTGGATGAGGAAATTGCAGAAGCAATTTTTTGTAATTTAGTATAATTACTAATCTGCTTGAATGTCAATATTTTTTTCCAGTATTTTGAAACTGGATTTGGTCTTCCACTGTTTAGTCATTTCAATAAAGCAACTTAGGCAGAGGCGGAAAGATATGAGAGTTGAAGCATTCATTTCTCAGTGTCGTGTAAAGAAATGTTGGCATCATTTGTTCCTTTGTCTTCTCTCCAAAGCCCAAAGCCATCCTCCAAAGGACACATGAGAAGATTATTATCCTGAAGTCATTACCTTCTGCCACTTCATGTGTATATACAGCAAGTGTGGTTATGTGTTGGCACATGTTTCTAGTGGCTTGGTGAAAGAGAGGGTGAAATAAATATTATATGTATATATATATGATGTGGAGATGCCAGCGTTGGGCTGGGGTAGGTACAGGAAATAGTCTCACAACACCAGGTTAAAATCCAACAGGTTTATTTGGCAGCAAAAGCTTTCGGAGCGCTGCCCCAAATATGAATGGATGAAGGGGCAGCTCTCCAAAAGCTTGTACTACAAATAAGCCTGTTGGACTTTAACCTGGTGTTGTGAGACTTCCGACTGCATATATCTAAAAGGTACAATAGGGCAGCACAGTGGTTAGCACTGCTGCTTCAATGTACCAGGGACACGGGTACGATTCCCAGCTTGGGTGACTGTGCAGAGTTTGCACGTTCTCCCCATATCTGCTTGGGTTTTCTCCGGGTGCTCCGGCTTCCACCCACACTCCAAAGGTGTCTAGATTAGGTGAAATGGCTGTGCTAAATTGCCCCTTAGTGTCCCAAAATGTGTATTTTGGGGGGATTAGCCATGATACATGTGTGGGGTAAACACAGTAAGAAGTCTCACAATACCAGGTCAAAGCCCAACAGGTTTATTTGGTAGCAAATGTCACTAGCTTTCGGAGCACTGTTCCTTCATCAGCTGAAGGAGCAGCACTCCGAAAGCTAATAGTATTTGCTACCAAATAAACCTGTTGGACTTTAACCTGGTATTGTGAGACTTCATATTGTGTTTACCCCAGTCCAATGTCGGCATCTCCACATCAATGTGTGGGGTTACAGGGATAGGGCGGGGGAGAGGGCCTAGGTAAAATGACCCAAATGGCCTCTTCTGCACTGTCGAGATTCTATGCTTTTTCTTAATATATGTGTTTGTTGAAAATAATTCTGTTAATATCTCATAATTGCAATAGACTCAATCTACACTCCTCCAACTCTAGCCTCTTGCATGCCTTTGAAGTTTTTGTAATCCCACAATTGCCCAGGCCCGAGGCTCAAGACTTCCCTCCTTAAATGCATCTGCTTCTCCATCTCTCCTCCTTTCAAGATGCTGAAACCGCCCCTACTGCCCCCAGGATTTTTGGTTGCCTGTCCTAATTTCTTATGAAGTGGCTCTGTATTAGATTTTGTCTGACTGTGCTTTGTGTGTGCGGTGCCTTGTCTTGTGAAACCACATTGAAGGTGCTGATGATCCAAACCTTTAGTTATCTTCCACAGTGTAGGTGCGACTGCCTTCATCCAAGTAGGAAACAACTTGTATTTATACAACCTGTCAGGATTTCCCAAAGCAATCTGCAACCACTTAATCACCTTTGAAACATAGTCACATGTGGAAGGTAGAGAAACACAGCAGACAAATCATTTGCACAGCAGGATGCCACAAATAGCAATGAAATAATCTGTTTTAATAATACTTTATTGTGCTATAAATATTGTAAGAAGTCTGACAACACCAGGTTTAAGTCCAACCGATTTATTTGATAGTAAACTCAAGTTTATTATCAAAGTAAACTGTTGGACTTAAACCTGGTGTTGTCAGACTTCTTACTGTGTTTAACCCAGTCCAATGCCGGCATCTCCACATAGCGATAAATATTGGCCAGGACACCAAAGAAAACCCTCCTGTTGTTGTTCAGATATTGTCTTGCGACCTACTACATGCAGCTGAGAAGGCAGATGTGGTCTTCGTATGTTGAGAAAGAACCTCTCTCAATGCAGTGTTCCGCATTGCAATGAAAGCGTTGCCTATACTCTATATTCTAGTCACAGGAGGGGCCAGAACCCATCACCTTCTGACTCAGAACAAAAGGTGCTACCGCTGAACTGAGGCCAATGATTCCTGAGTAATCCTTGATGTGTGAGGAGATGTCAAAAGGTTTCACTCCTCTGACAGGCATCAAGCCGAGGTTGATGATGGCATCCGTGTGCATACAACTTTCCAGCAGGGATTGCTCAGAAACTGTGCACCTCCTCCTCACCCAGCCTTACAACATCCTAATTGCCGTCCTAATGGGATCAGTCACCAGAGCACAGGCAGGGAATTGAATCTGGGACCTCTGCAGTCTGTGTGGTTCAGTGAGATGTCATGAGGTGCATTTAATCAGTTACCCATCGGGGAGCTGTGTAGTTGTACGAGTGAATGGAGAGAGATATCAGCATGTTATACTGCTTGACACACAGCATTTGGGCTGGCAGAGTCTAACAGCTGACTACTGATGACAGGTCTTTATTTGTGCAAAATCAGATTCAAGTTGCCTAGAAACAATCGCTTGACAATCACCCCAACTAGAGAGTTCTGACAATATATTAAATGATGTGGGTGAGCTCTGAGATGAGGTAACTGCCTTGACACAATTGCTGCATTTCTGTATTCTATTAGATAAGCACAAGGCATGGTGGCACAGTGGTTAGCATAGCTGCCTTACAGTGTCAGGGTCGCTGGTTCAATTCTGGTCTCAGGTGACTGTCAGTGTGGAGTTCGCACATTCTCCCCATGTCTGCGTTTCCTCCCACAGTCCAAAGATGTGCAGGTTAGGTGGATTGGCCTTGCTAAGTTGCCCCTTAGTGTCAGGAAAATTAGCTGGGTGAATGCGTGGGGTTATGGGGATATGACATGCGTGGGATTATTGTTGGTGTAGGCTTGATGGACCAAATGGACTCTTCCTGCACTGTCGGGATTCTATGAATATACAAGGAATAGAGGGATATGGACTAAGGGCAGGGAGAAGGGATTAGTTTAATTTGGCCTCATGTTCAGCACAACATTCCTGTGCTGTACTGTTCTATATAGATCTGCTTTTGATGTGTTATCAGATCCACAAAAGCATTAGTTCTGCATGAGTTAAATGATGGTCTGTTTAATCAGTGCATAGTTTAAAAGCTCCTGAAGGAGATGGACTTATGATTTTTTACTGGAGAGAATGGTGAGTTGCACCTCCAGAAACAGAAGCAGATAGGTACAGAGTAGGGAACCAGGTATGGCTCCTGAGAGTGTCACCCAGCCCCTATCAGAAGATCAGTTGGGCAAAGAGGATTGAACACTTGGCAAAGAGGGTGCCCTTGGCACTGCACAGGTTCCAGGGAGAGTGGGGCACTCAGCGCCCGGCCTTCGAAATGAGTTGGCACCCCCGGCAATGTGGGGGCAGCAGAGCAGTGGGAAAGGCTGCCAAGGTCAATTGAGAAGTCACCTGCCCAAATGGAAGTCTCCAACTGGTGTTGGGGGTGCAACAATAAGATTTTGGGCTCAATTGCAGGCCAGGGGCCATTAGCAGACAATGCTGCCCTCTGCAGGAAGGGAAGAACGCCAAACAGGGGAGTGGGGGGAGGTGGAGGAGAGGAAAGAAAAGAGGGATGGCGATGGAAGAGAAGCTCTCAACACTGGATCGAGTGCCAAAGACAGAGCTGCCTTGCAGATGGTCACAGGCATCTGAGCCCTCATTACCGGGAGTGGTTCTATTTCCGTCACAGTTACTGGGAGCTTACATCTTGGCTTCTGGCTCCTTCCAAAGATCAGCTGTGGACCTTTATTGTATCTCCCACAGCTGCACACCACTGTGTGTTATCATGGTCACTGGCAGCAGGCTGCTATACATGGTTACACTCACCCATCATTGTCTTATTGCTCTCCGAATCTGGTGGTCAAGCAGATCCACTTCCCAGGCAGGCATGTGTGTTGTATATTTTATATATCACACAGCAGTGTAGTTTCTATGTGTGTAATGGGTTTCATTTACAGTGCTTTGAAATATCCACTCCATGCTTCAGTTCCAGCTTCCAGCTCTTCCCATATCTTTGTTTACTCTGGTCTGAGTCCACACTCAGGTTTAACCAATTAAGTACACGGAGCATCAATAGTAAGCAGGCTCACACAATCAAGCACAGAACAATTGCATATTGCAATGCCAGAGCTAATTTTTCCTCCAGCTGCAACCTCAACTGCAACTCAACCGGAGGCTTAAATCTGAGTCTTCTCTCTTTCTGTTTTGCATTCCTTCATTCCTGCCCTTTTGTACATCCCCATTTTATTTTGTTTGTCTATTTAGTTGTTTGTCTTATAATCACTCCACATTACTGGCTGTGCCATCAGCTGCCCTTGGGACTAACTTTGGAATGCCTTCTCTATACCTCACCTCTTTTCTATAAGGTTGCTCCTTAAAACCTATCTCTACCTTTGGTTACCTATCCTAATATCTCCATATCTGACTCAGTGTTAAGATGTTGCTTGGTCATTCTCCAGCAATGTTGCTCAGGGTTTTTCACTAGTGTTATAGAAATGCCACCTTTCGATGTTTGAGGTCCCGTTTGCACTGGACAGTGAGGGTTGGATTTTTTGGCCGAGCTTGTCCCCAGTCTGGAAAATCCTGCCTTAGGTCAACGGACCTTTGAATGGTCCACCATCCCCCACCACCCACCCCCCAGCTCCGATTCCCATGGGGGTGGAACGAGAAAACTCCCCCCAGAGTTTCTGTGATGTCACCTTGATGTCACAAGTAAAAGTCTCCAGTAGATTGAGGTTGAAGCCGCTTGTTGAATATGTGCTTGTATTTTTAGAATGCAAGTTGTATCTTTAATTGAATGAGACTTTGTGTCCCGTACGCAGGAGCCAAGCTCGAAAGTAATGAATTGAGTCATTACTGAGGCCAGGACAGAATATACCAGCCAACCACAGGTGGTTAATATGGAATAAGTGGTGGATCAGTGAAGCCTTTTAAGTGCGTAACACAAGGAACTAAGAGTGTTCCAACAAAAATCCTAAATTCTGATTGCAAGCTGTGCGTCTCTGAGAATATCATTGCCCTTTTTAGCTCTGCTGTTTATGGTACCTCCAGTCTGCCCAGTTTTCAGAGGTTAAAGGATTAAGTGACTTAACAGCCCATTTGAACAGTCTCTCCTTTCCCCAAGGCACCACTCTATCGTCGTTTTGCCACAGACATCCAGCAACAAAGGAATTTTTAGATGAAAAAGGACCCCAAACTCCATCAAGTTTTCCTTTGACAATAGCGGTATGTAACAGTTGGCTAAATATGATGATCAATCTCTATCAATTAGCCAACTGCAGATTCAAAAGTGACACAAGATAGACTCCCGCAGTGGAGAGGCTTTGGAAACTGACTTAGCATGTGTCGTGTCTCAGATTATTCACACACGCGGTCGCAAAGTGTTATTTGCTGAGGGAGATCTGTCTGATTTGGAAGCTGATATAAAAGTTAATTGCCCCATAACTATCAATGACAAATTCCTTCAGTCTGACCAGCGTGGCTGTAGTTTAAGGGTCATTTCATATTTTGTCTGCCTTTGATTTTGCAGATAATTGCATTCTAGATGATAACAATTATAAATGGATTGTAGATTATAAAAGACTGGACAAGCTGAATAGAACAAAGGACAGAGAAAATTACAGCACAGGAACAGACCCCTCAGCCCTACACTGACAATGCTGTCCAACTGAATTAAAACCCCCTACCCTTCCAGGGACCATATATTTCTATTCCCACCCTATTCATGTATTTGTCCAAATGCCCCTTAAAAGTCACTATTGTTCTGCATCCACTACCTCCCCCAGCAGCGAGTTCCAAGCACCCACCAACCTCTGTGTAAAAAACTTACCTTGTACATCTCACGAGAGAAGTGAAGGCTAAGGGGTGAATTAAATATAGATCTTTGAAATTAGGAGCGGGTTTGATGGGATAGGCATTGTGAATAAAGTTTTCACGTCTGGAAGCCAAAACTAAGGGTCATAAATGTAAGAGAGTAGCTAATCAGTCAAATAAGGAATTCAGATTTTTTTTAGCCTAAAGAATAATTGGAATATGGAACTTGTTACCCCATGGCATTAGGCTGTATTCTCCCTCACCAGCAGAGCTGAAGGTACAAGGGTGAGACAGCATGTAAAATCCAGCATGAGTCCTTCCTGCTGCATATCTTTCTGAAGTCTTATGAGTGCGGGGATGTAGTGGGGGCTTCGACGGTAGCCAGATTTCTTAGAAAACTTGAAAGTATTCCTTCAAAATTAAAACTCGCAAAGGCAAAATCTCAGCTTAACACGCACTAAAAATTTATTTAAAACACAAAATAATCAAAGAGAGCAAATGGAACAGTAACCTACGGCCGAACGGAGGCCTCGGATGGCCTGGTAGCGCAAACAAGTGCCACGAAGCCTCTCCAAAGATCTGAGGCATTGAGCCAAAATACAATGCAATTATACTTTCTGCTTATCTCAGATTCTATTTAGCTTATTAACTAATTATTATCTTAACTAATTAGCTTAATTTGATTTCACTTCACATTAACGTGTCAGTTTAAACCATGACAAATTACCCCAGCCAATTGCGATTCGCTACTTGACATAATGATATTCTATTTGTCCATTTTTAATACCGGATCTCTTCTGGCATGGTCCACTTCCTTGTCTCTAAGGACACCACAACTCGTCTACTTTCCTATTGGCACATTGTCAAGATAAAGATTGCATTGGTCTTGGGCCCTAAGGCTGGTCCTTTCCCAAGTTTGGACAATAGAAGCCTCACTATTCGAACATGATTATGTTTTATTATCTGTCCCCAAATCCTGAAACTATTGTATTTTCTGCTGACTCAGCTATGAACCTCATTCTGCAACATTTGCCTTTTTGACTGAGGCAAGCAAATCTATCAAAAATACTTTTAACATGTTAAAATACATCATTTAGTATTTCAATAGAAAGATACTTAATACTTGAAATCATATTATATTCATCTCATTCTTGTTAATGCATTCACATATGAGTAAACTGCCAACAAATCTTGTTAGGTATAAATCACTTTAAATCATTCCTCGCCAGCTGTTGCTCGAACTGAGAATATGCCTGTGATTTTGCTAGCCAACTCAGAATCTCTTTCCACAGGGGAAAGACCCACTGGCCAGGGAGACCCAGACAATTTGGGGAGCTCAGCAGTCTTAGCTCGACAGGCTGGTGTCTGGCAAGTGAGGAGGGAATCAGGGAGCAGGAAGCTACTTTGTGGCCCCTTGTGACCAACCGAAGCAGCTTTCCCCTCAAGATCAATCAGGTTCCTTTGACCCCCACCTTCCATCCTCTTGAACTCAGTCCCCTCACTCTGCCTCCCCCGCTCCTCCCAACCCACCACCCCACAAGATCTCCAACCCTGCATGTGGCTAGGCCCTCACAGCTTGGCACGACTGCCTGCAGTCCCTGTAGTGGCCACCACCTTCAGCTGGCGCTGTTGGGATGACAGGTCTGCCAGCCAGCTGATTGGCCTACAGTTCTCTAAAATTGGACTTCTCCCTGAGGTGGGGCTGAATTAAAGCAGTGAACACATTACCCCGGTGATGAATTAATGCTGGGCTGAATCTTCAGGCTCCTCCTCCCCAACATGCTAGCCAGGGGTGAGGGACCACGATGCAGCATAAAAACCCACTCAAAGATGAAGCTCGTACAGATGAATTGAAGAGGAAGTTAGGTAAGCACAAGATGGAAAAAGGAATGTGATAATGTGAGAAGCATTTTATACTGCAGCATCAAGAAGAGTTAGCATTACTGCCTCACAGCACTATGGACCCAGGTTTGACTCCTGGCTTGGGTCATTATCATAGAAACCCTACAGTATAGAAAGTGGTCATTCGGACCATTGAGTCTGCACCGACCACAATCCCACCCAGGCCCTAACCCATATCCCTACATATTTACCCACTAATCCCTCTAACCTACTCATCTCACAACACTAAGGGGCAATTTTTAGCATGGCCAATCAACCTAACCCGCACATCTTTGGATTATCTGTGCGGAGTCTGCACATTTTCCCCTTGTCTACGTGGACTTCCTCCAGTGCTCCGGTATTTTTCCCACAGTCTGAAAGATGTGCTGGTTAGGTGCATTGGCCATGCTAAAGTCTCCCTCAATGTACCCGAACAGATGCCGGAGTGTGGCGACCAGGGGATTTTCACACTAACTTCATTGTACTGTTAATGTAAGCCCACTTGTGACACATGTAAATAAACTTTAAACTGAATGGCTTGTTTCAATCTTGTCAATGCCATTGTATCTTCAGATCTCAAGTTGGCCCTGGGAATGAGGAGCTATAGTTACGATGAGGAGCTTTTTGGCCTTGGAGGGAGTGCAGAGGAGGTTTACTAGGCTGATACCGGAGTTGAGGGGGTTGAGCTATGAGGAGAGGCTGAATGAGCTCGGCTTGTACTCGTTGGAGTTTAGAAGAATGAGGGGAGATCTCATTGAGACGTATAAGATGATGAATGGGATGGATAGGATAGAGGTGGAGAGACTCTTCCCGCTCAAAAAAGACAGTAGGACTAGGGGGCACAGCCTCAAGATAAAGGGGGGGCGTTTTAGAACGGAGTTGAGGAGGAACTTCTTCACTCAAAGGGTGGTGAATCTCTGGAATTCTCTACCCGTTGAAGTGGTGGAGGCTGCCTTGCTAAATATTTTCAAGAAGCGGGTTGATGGGTTTTTGATAAGAGAGGGGATTAAGGGTTATGGGGAGAGGGCCGGAAAGTGGAACTGAGCCACGACAGATCAGCCATGATCTTATTGAATGGCGGGGCAGGCTCGAAGGGCCAGATGGCCTACTCCTGCTCCTATTTCTTATGTTCTTATGTTCTTATGTTCTTTAATAAGAGGTTTGCAGAACCACATAGGGTGAATAAGAAAGGACGTTTCCTCTGGCACCTCTGCACTAATTCACCAACCAAATGAAATTCGCCACAGCGGGGAGAGATGTTTAGAAATCTTCTTTACACTTAACTGGTGGAACATGGGATGTTTTGCCACAGGATGCACTGGGGGGAGGGCCCATTTCATTTTTTTTAACAGAGTAGTGGTGAAAGCAGATGACAATGTAGAGTTCTGGGGAGAGAGCAGCAAGGCAATAGGATTAGTCTTGGGCTTATCCAGTCAGCAGACACAATGGCCTGAAGAAACTTGTGTGCTTCTCTGGCTTGAACTGTTAGTTCTTCTCCCGACACTCAACATACTTATTTGAACAGCTACTCCTCATCCTTATTTTCTTCAATTTCCTTCTCAACATCTAAGCTTTTTCAAAGGCTCACAGTGACTGTTGTGTTGGGTTTAAGGGGGGAAGCAGACTCGGTATACGAGGGAGAAAGGAATAGAAGGTTTAAACACAGGCAAAGAACAAAGAACAGTACGGCACCGGAACAGGCCCTTCAGCCCACTAAGCCTGTGCTGGCATATTTTTACAGTTTATTTATTAGTCACCAGTGAGGCTTACATTAACACTGCAATGAAGTCACTGTGAAATTCCCCTAGTCACCACGCTCTGGCGCCTGTTCCGGTCAATGTACCTAACCAGCGTGTCTTTCAGAATGTGGGAGGAAACTGGAGCTCCTGGAGGAAACCCACGTAAATATGGGGAGAACATGCAAACTCCACACAGACAGTGAACCAAGCCGGGAATCAAACCCGGGTCACTGTGCTACCGTGCTGCCCCATATGACATATGACGTCTTTCTAAACTGAAGATCTTTTGCCTCCACGTGGTCTGTATCCCTCTGTAGACATGGACCAGTTGGACTGAGTGGCTTGTTTCGATGTAATTTTCATGCCATTATTTGATTTTTTTTTAGCCAACTTAGTTGCCACAAGGTTATATAACAGGATTAGAATAGTTGGATGGTTTGTTTTTGACCAGCACAGATATGATGGGCTGATGGACCCTTCCCTGCGCTGTATACCTTGATGACTCTATAACACGAGATTGCAAAATTTGCTTAGCTGCTTTTTATTGATGGGCTGTTAAAAAAAATCAGTCAAGCATTTAATCCCTCCCTGCCTCCCCACCACATGTATTGGTATTTTTAAGAAGGTCCAGTCCAAGCTAATGGCTATTACAGAGCAATGAATTAACTTTAAATGGATTGCAATCTAAAGGTTGACTACAGCAGCAATTTCGTTAGAAGGAATTATACACTTGGAGAAAAATACCACAGACTTTAATTGATTTGACAATGTCGTGGATGTGCATGGATGGGGTTGAGATGTCCGAAAGCTACACATGGCTACGTGAGTTAAAGGTTGGATAAATTATAATACAATACAGGACTTCAATATTCTACGGCGATAAGAAATGCATTTCAAACAAAAATGAAATGATGCAGATGCTGGAAATCTGAATTGGAGGCATAAAATGTCGCAAACACTCCCGGTGGCACAGTGGTTAGCACTGCTGCCTCACAGTGCCAGGGACCCGGGTTCAATTCCCTGCTTGGGTCACTGTCTATGTGGAGTTTACACATTCTCCCCATGTCGGCTTGGGTTTCCTCAGGGTGCTCCGGTTTCCTCCCGTATCCTGAAAGACGTGCTGGTTAGGTGCATTGACCCGAAGAGGCACCAGAGTGTGGTGACTAAGGGAATTTCACAGCAACTTCATTGCAGTGTTAATGTAAGCCTTACTTGCAACTAATAAATAAACTTTAACTGAGATCAGACAGCACCTCTAGGAATCCAATATCCTAAGAAGTCTGAGTTTTTTAAAAATGACAGCCACTAATTACCAGCGAACCAGGGGAGCAAAGGGTGCGGTGTCCAGGTGAGGAATTATTTCATAGAATAGAATCCCTGCAGTGCAGAAGGGGACCATTCGGCCCAACAAGTCTGCACTGACCACAATCCCACCCCGGTCCTAACCCTGAAACCCCGTATATCTACCCTTCCAACCCCCCTCCGACAGTAGGGCCAATCCACCTAACCCACACACCTTTGGAGTATGAGAGGAAACCAGGGCACCGGAAGGAAACCCTCACAGACACAAGGAGAATGTGCAAACTCCACATAGACAGTGACCCAAGGCCAGAATTGAACGCAGGTCCCTTGCGCTGTGAAGCAGCAGTGCTAACCACTGTGCCGCCCGGATGGTGAAGGCGTAGAGTTCCCATTCAGCTTTGCTGCTTGGGTTTTCTTCACAATGTACCTGAACTCAACGTCACAATGGCAAATGATCAAGGAATCCTGGTGCAAATGGCATTGGGCACAAATAGGCTGGTATTTTATGACCTCATTTGGGCAAGGCTCACAAACCGCCACCCACCCCCCCCAACACACCCCGAGGCCAACAGAGAATTCCATTCTGCAAACCTTGCCTGCCCCCATTGCCCCCCCGAGGCAAGATGATAAAATTCTGGCTATAGTCTCCAGCATCTTTGACATGAGTTTTAGAGACGTTACACTGGAAGGTAGCCATGCATCCCAGTTCCTTTCTTGAAGGCGACCACTGAATCTGAAAGTGCATCTCATTCTCAAAGCCAGTGCATCCTGAGCTATTTCCCAGTGTGACCCATTTTAACACTCGAATATTCATGTGAACCCAGATGCCAACAAAAACAGTAATAAAGGAACAGAGTAACTCTCAGTATATAATTATTCAAGTGTATGCCTTAAAAGTCAAATAATAAACCATATCAATATGAAAATCTGTATTCTTAAATACTTTGTACTTAAAGGCAGAGTGGCACAATGGTTAGCACTGCTGCCTCACAAGACCAGGGACACAGGGTCAAGTCTGGCCTCGGGTGACTATTTGTGCGGAGTTTGCACGTTCTCCCCATGTCTGCTGGGTTTCCTCTGGGTGCTCCAATTTTCTCCCACAGTCCAAAGATGTGCATTGGCATTGGCCATGCTAAGTTTGCCCCTTAGTGTCCTAAGATGTGTAGGTCAGAAGGATGAGTGGGGTAAACATGTGGGGTGATAGGGATAGGGCCTGGGTACGATGCTCTATCAGAGAGGCGGTGCAGACTCAATGGGCCAAATGGTCTCTTCCTACACTTGAGGGACTCTATGATCTTAATTTATGTACTCACCAGTCCATTACATCATCTGAGCTGTTCCAGCTCATGAACCTTGACCAGGAAGCAGCAAATACTATTGACGTTCACATTTGCGTTCAGCATTACTGTTACACGGCCAATTACATTATGACAGCATCACACCATCATTTCCCTAAAGGTGATGTTGACATCATTGATTTTAATAAGAGACGAATCAAATAAACTTTAAAATTTTTTGACTGAGGCTTTCAAATGGCACAAAATGATATTCCTAGTCCCAGGGGCAACAGTTTCATGGTGGATTTTGATACAGTCAATTCAGTTTTCAAGTAAAATACATTTAATTCACAAGGCAAGTAATTTACCTGAATGTGGAGCTATACTCCTCCCAGCCAAGGGAGTGCGGAGCATTCCTGTTCTGGCACAGAATGTAATGTGCGTCAATTACTGCTCACTGAGATTTCAACCATCCTCTCCATAGTCCCTGGTGATAAAGCGTCAATGAAGCCCTCTCCCACTTTGCCTGCACGCACAACATCACTGACAGTCTGAACCCAAGGCAGACTGAGTCCTTGAGCAGTACAGTGAAAGTAGGAAGGAATTAGGAATTAGGAGGGCTGAAGGGGACCATGAAATGTCTTTAGCAAACAGGGTTAAGGAGAATCCCAAGGCTTTTTATGCATATATTAGGAGAAAGAGTAGGTCCACTCAAGGACAATGGAGGGAAGTTATGCACGGAGCCACAGAAAGTGGGTGAGATCCTTAATGAGTGCTTTGTGTCAGTATTCACCAAAAAGAAGGACATGATGGATGCTGAGGTCAGGGATAGGTGTGTGAACGCTCTCGAGAATGTCAATACATCCGTATCACAACTATACATTTTCAAAAATCATTTGTCCATCTACTCGGCTCATCCTAGCCGAGTGAGCCAATTATTTTATAATGAATCATTTACCTTTACATCCTATTCTCTGATAGCATGAGAATACAGAGGTCTGTTGAATCTGGAAGTCCTTGCCCACTCTCTCCTAGCAACCTTAATGTGTAAGCCCATAGAATTCAAAAGTTTATTCTCCCACTGTCTACTTCAACAACCCTTTGTTGGGAAAAAATAATTATTCCATTCAATCTACTGCCTGGAAAGCGTGTACTTTCTAAAGCTGATGTGGACTGGGGGAGCGCGTTGGAAGGTAGGTCTGCTGAGGAGCAGTGGAGGATCTTTAAGGAGATCTTTCTTGGTGCTCAGCAGAAATTTATTCCGATGGTCAAAAAGGACAGTAGGAGGAGAGGTAATAAGCCGTGGATAACAAAGGAGGTGAAGGAAAGTGTTAAATTAAAAGCGGAGGCGTTTAGAGTAGCTAAGAGTAGTGGGCGAGAAGAGGATTGGGAGAGGTTTAAATGTCAACAAAGATTGACAAAGAAGTTGATAAAGAAGGGTAGGAGAAACTATGAAGCTGGGTTAGCGCTTAATATAAAAAAGGATAGCAAGAGTTTTTATAAATATATAAAAAGGAAGAGGCTGGCTAGGGTGAGCGTTGGTCCCTTAGAGGATGAGAAGGGGGACTTAGTGGTAGGGGATGGGGATATGGCTAAGATCTTGAATAACTTTTTTGTTTCGGTCTTCACGGAGGAGGACGTGAATAATTTGCCGGGTGTTAGAGATGGAAAGGTGGTAGGACTGGAGGGTCTTAATGACATTACTGTTACTAGAAAGGCGGTGCTCGACAGACTGGAGGGGCTGATTGTGGACAATCAGGACCGGATGGAATGCATCCGAGGGTTCTGAAAGAAATGGCGGAAGTGATAGTGGATGCCTTGGTGGTTATTTTCCAGACGTCGCTGGATTCCGGGGAAGTGCCGGAAGATTGGAAAACGGCTAATGTTACGCCGTTGTTTAAGAAGGGTGCCAGGCAAAAGGCGGGGAATTATAGGCCTGTTAGTTTAACGTCTGTGGTAGGTAAAATGTTAGAATCCGTCATCAAGGAGGAAATAGCGAGGCATCTTGAGGGGAATTGCTTGATAGAGCAGACGCAGCACGGTTTCGTTAAAGGGAAGTCGTGTCTGACAAATTTACTGGAGTTCTATGAGGATGTGTCTAGGGCGGTGGATAGAGGAGAGCCGGTGGATGTGGTCTTTCTTGATTTTCAGAAGGCGTTTGACAAGGTACCTCACAAGAGGTTATTGCAGAAGGTCAGGGGGCATGGAGTTGGGGGTAGGGTGTTAGCGTGGATAGAGGATTGGTTGTCAAATAGGAGGCAGAGAGTGGGGGTCAATGGGTGCTATTCGGATTGGCGGATGGTGACTAGTGGAGTGCCCCAGGGGTCGGTGCTGGGGCCTCAGCTATTTACCATTTATATAGATGATCTGGAGGAGGGAACCAAGTGTATGGTGTCAAAATTTGCTGATGACACCAAGATTGGTGGAACGACAAATTGCGCGGAGGGTGTGGAGAGTCTACAGAAGGATCTAGATAGGCTGGGCGAATGGGCCAGGAAATGGCAAATGGAATTTAATGTTGGCAAGTGCGAGGTGGTCCACTTTGGTAGGAATAATGGTAGGAAGGATTATTACTTACGTGGAGAAAAACTGCAGCAGGCGACGGTGCAGAGGGACCTCAGGGTCCTTGTGCATGAGTCGCAAAAACTCAGCTTGCAGGTGCAGCAGGTGGTCAGGAAGGCGAATGGGATGCTGGCCTTCATAGCGAGGGGGATTGAATATAAAAGTAGGGAGGTCTTGCTGCGGCTGTATAGGGCATTGGTGAGGCCGCAGCTGGAGTACTGTGTGCAGTTTTGGGCGCCGTACTTACGCAAGGATATTTTGGCCTTGGAGGGAGTGCAGAGGAGGTTTACTAGGCTGATGCCGGAGTTGAGGGGGTTGAGCTATGAGGAGAGGCTGAATAAACTAGGCTTGTACTCGTTAGAGTTTAGAAGAATGAGGGGAGATCTCATTGAGACGTATAAGATGATGAATGGGATGGATAGGATAGAGGTGGAGAGACTCTTCCTGCTCAGAAAGGATAGTAGGACTAGGGGGCACAGCCTCAAGATAAAGGGGGGGCGGTTTAGAACGGAGTTGAGGAGGAACTTCTTCACTCAAAGGGTGGTGAATCTCTGGAATTCTCTGCCCGTTGAAGTGGTGGAGGCTACCTCACTAAATATTTTTAAGACGCGGATGGGTTTTTGATAAGAGAGGGGATTAAGGGTTATGGGGAAAGGGCGGGAATGTGGAACTGAGCCACGACAGATCAGCCACGATCTTATTGAATGGCGGGGCAGGCTCGAAGGGCTAGATGGCCTACTCCTGCTCCTATTTCTTATGTTCTTATGAGATAGTTCTCAGTAGCTATATTGTTTTCAAGGAATGTTGTTCTTCTTACTTTGCTATATCTTGACATGCTTAGAGCATTGTGTAATTAGCCAAGGTGTATGCTTTAATACAGAATATAATGTGTGTTTCAAAAATACATGTTTAAATTCTCTAACAGTGATTATATGTGTTTCTATGCAAATAGTACTTTTGTAACTTCAGATACTTTGTGAGTTTTTTTTGTTCACTCTAAATTAACCTATTCTAACCGATTAATCTTTTTAGTTCCAGGTTATCCAAAAACCCCCCTGACAGGCTTGTTCTTGTGCTGTACTGTTCTTTGTTCCTTATTCCAAACCACCTCTATCCTCTTCTTAAAGCCTTTGTATCTTTTCTAACATGTTTCAGGCTAAAAAACAGTCATTCACCATAACCCACCATTTTATTCCTTTGCCAAGTTTGTCTCCATGTTGCCACTACTCGATTTCTCATTCCCCATGGTTTAACTTTGCTCACAAGTCTTTTTGGAAGTTTATAAAAGTGATGCCAAGTGTGATAACCACATCTAGCCTCCTGGAACGTTCTCAAGAAATATAAGCAAGTCAAGTAAAATAGGATTTGCCCTTTACAATTTATTTATTAGTGTCACAAATAAGTTTACATTAACACTGCAATGAAGTTACTGTGAAAATCCCTTAGTTGTTACACTCTGACACCTATTTGGGTACACTAAGGGAGAATTTAGCATGGTCAATGCACCTAACTGGGCATGTCTTTTGGACTGAAGGAAGAAGAAGCCATAGCACCTGGAGAAAACCCAAGCAGACACAGACAGAATGTGCAGATTCTGCACAGACAGTCAAATTCTTCCTGTGTCAGTGTGGATTTCCTCCAGGTGCTCCAATTTTCTCCCACAGTCCAAAGATGTGCAGGTTAGGCTAATCGGCCATGTTAAATTGATTCTAGTGTCAGGGGATTAGCAGGGTAAATATGTAGGGTTACAGGAATAGGCTCTGAGTGGGATTGTGGTCGGTGCAAACTTGATGAGCCAAATGGTCTCCTTCTGTATTATAGGGATTCTATGACAGTCACCAAGTTGGGAATTGAACTTAGGTCCTTGGCACTGTGAGACAGCAATGCTAACCACTGTGCCACGGTGCTGCGCAAATGCATACTGGCTTTTCTTTATACATCCAGACTTGTTGAAGTAGCTGTTAACTTTCTTTCAGATATTTTGTTGACAAGCTTTCCCACCAAGATAATAAACTGGCCTGTAAATGCTAAAGCTCTAGTGCCACACACTGAGGGAGTTCTGCACTGGATACTGACTTTCTGATGAGACATTGACTAGTCTGCATTGTTGGCCGAATGTCCAAACTTCCCTCTGCCTCAGAAAAGCAACCAACGTACTCAAGGACTGCACACAATCCGGGCATTCTTTTTTCCACCTTCTTCCATGGGGAAAAAGATAGAAGCGTCTGAGGTCAAGGACCAACCAACTCAAAAACAGCTTCTTCCCTGCTGCCATCAGACGTCTCAATGGGCCTATCTTACGTTAAGTTGATCTTTCTCTACACCCTAGCTATGACTGTAACACTGCATTCTGCAACCTCTCCTTTCTTTCTCCCCTATGCACTCTATGAATGGTATGCTTTGTCTGTATAGCATGCAAGATACAATACTTTTCACTGTATGTTAATAAATGTGACAATAATAAATCAAATCAAACCAAAGGCCAAATGGCCTCTTTCTGTACTGTAGGGTTTCTATAAGTTTCTAAAAGTCCCAGGCACTGCTTTGAAGAAGAACTGGGGAATTCTCCAGGTGACCAATATTTATCCTTCAAGCCAGCAATATTAAAACAGGGTTACTTGCGCAATTTATGGGAACATTCTTACATGTAACTTTGGTGTTGCTTTTCATTACATCAATCTCAGTATTTCAGAAATACTCCAGTTTGCTGTAAAACGCTTTGGGCTGTCCTTAGGTCATGGAAGCGGCTATATAAATGCAAAGCGTTCTTTAACGGGGATCTTTCCCCCCCCCTCCCCATTATGGTCAAAATGTAACACTGAACAACTCAGCATCAGAGCATCATACAAAGAAAAAGCCTAATTTAGTGTCACCCACTGTCATGCCAGAATAGGACTCATGACAGCAGAAGTCTGTCAACTCGTTGCACTGTTTGCTGTCACTGCTTTTGCACCAACATGTTACACAAAGGCTCCATTCGTCAATAATGTTTTGTTGTTGCTTCAGTGGGTCTTGTTTCAAAATCGGGGTGACCAATCTTGGGGGTGCGGTGGGGGAGGGTTAGAGGGGGTGCTGGGGGAGTGAACCTTCTCGAGCTGGTGAGGCATTTTAATGGTTTGATGGCATTTACAAACTACCTGAGTTTTGTTCATGCAGTTGCAGTTGTTCTTCATTGATACTGAAAGGCCGGCCTGTTTAACATTGAGGCACTCTGGTAGAAAGTGAGTGCAGTAACTCTCGAGCAGAGGTGAGTCAAGCAGACACAAAGTTCCACTCAGCGTTCCATTCATGGGAAAGGGATGAATTAAGCAATGACCAGTACATTGCAGCAGGCATCAATTTCACCCGCCTCTCGCCAAATCTCAGCAGCTGTGTGGGACCTGGCTCTCGGAACTGCCATCGGCTTGGCATCGATCCATTCAGTAACCAGTCAGTCAGGAGGCTTCAGTGGTTTGTTACGTGACCCGAATGCCTAAAAGGGGTGGCCTCAATTCTTCTGATTGCTCTCACGTAGCTCGCAACGTGTAAACAAGGCAAACAGGGAGCTGATGTGAGTGAAGTTGAAGCTATGTAAGAAGTAATGCAGCTGCCTATGGCCGAACAAATCCCATCTTCTGCTCTTTATGGAGAAATTTTAGTTCACTTAGAACAATCATTTCCTCTTTTTCTCTTGTTTTTCTTTTATGTTTTCTTGTTTGTGCTTTCCCATTCACTTTTTTCCTCTCTCGATGCTCCCTCTCTTCCTTTCTGTCTCTCTTTCTCTCCTTTTCCTCTCTTTCTCTCCCTTTCTCTCTCTCTCTGTCTCTCCCTCTTTCTGTCTCTCTTTCTCTCTTCCTTTCTTTCTCTCTCTCTTTCTCTCCTTTCCTCTCTCTCTCCCTTTCCCTCCATCTCTCTCTCTCTTTCCTTTCATCTCTCTCTCTTTTTCTCTCTTTCTTTCTCTCTCTTTCTCTGTCTCTTTCTCTCTTTTTCTCACTTTTCCTGTCTCTCTTTCTCTCTCTTCTCCCTTTCTCTCTTTTTCCCTTTCTCTCTTCTCCTCTCTATCTTTCTTTTTCCCTCTCTCTCTTTCTCTCTCTTCTCCTCTCTCTCGTCCTCTCTCTTTCTTCCTCTCTCTCTTTCTCTCTCTTCTCCTCTCTCTCGTCCTCTCCCTTTCTTCCTCTCTCTCTTTCTCTCTTTATTCCCTGCTCTTTCACCCCTCCCCTCTTTCACCCTCTGGCTCTGGTTCTCTTTCTCCATCTCTCTCTCTCTCTCTTTCTCTCTCTTTCCCTCCTTCCCTTTCTCATATTTTTCTTTCACTGTCTAGCACTCAACCAAAGACTATCATCAAAGGGTGAGAGACCAAAAGGGAGGATGGCACTTCTGCTGTCTCACTGCGGCACACCCCCATCCCCAACTCTCCACCAAGTGACCATTCCTCATGGGTGAGACTAGGTGGTGCATCATGAGTGGGTGACTGTGAGAGCCAGGGAGCCGGGTTCGATTCCCAGCTTGGGTCACTGTCTGTGCAGAGTCTACACATTCTCCCCATGTCCGGGTGCTCCGGTTACCTCCCACAGTCTGAAAGACGTGCTGGTCAGCTGCATGGGCCATGCTAAATTCTCCCTCAATGTACCCGAACAGGTGCCGGAGTGTGACGACGAGGGGATTTCCACTGTAACTTCATTGCACTGTCAATGTAAGTCGACTTGTGACACTAAAAAAATTTTTAAAAATTAAGAACAAGCTCACTCTGGCAGAAGTTACCAAATGAGCAGCCAGGAGGTACTGAGGCTAATGTGGTACAAGCTGCATGATCTTTCTGCCTCAGTATCACACTGTGCAATGCATTTCCCCATATTGCTGGTTCTTAATGTTAACAAAAAGACATTAAGACTATTTTAGACACAGAATCGTACAGCATAGAAGGAAGCCACTTAACCCCAGTCAAATGGAAGTTTTTTTTTGTCTGCTTCATACAAATAGCTGACTGAGTCGATTGTGCTCAAGATTCTAATCAAATTAATTAAATGGAAAAATGGAACATTTACCAGTTGAAAGGAGATTAGTGAATTAAACTTGCTTGCAAGCTTGCTTGGAAGGAATTACAATTTATTTTGGGGATACCATTTCCCTAAGCCTCGCATCCTGAACGATTGCTTCCTTTCCTGAGTTGGAACAGAACAAATCTTTGGGTGGCTTTGTGCAAAATAAAGGAGAGAAATCATTCGCCTTAGTGACGCTCCTATTTTTGGGCCTCTTTTTGCCCTTTTCCCACTTAAACTTCAGCGGCACGGTGGCACAGTGGTCGGCACTGCTGCCTCAGAGTGCCAGGGTTTGATTCCCAGCTTGGATCACTGTCTATAAGGAGCTTGCGCATTCTCCCCGTGTCTGCATGGATTTCCTGTGCGAGCTCCAGTTTCCTCCCAAGGTCCGAAAGATGTGCTGGTTAGGTGCAACGGCCGTGCTAAATTCTCCCCCAGTGCACCCGAACAGGCGCTGGAGTGTGGCGACTCAGTGATTTTCACAGTAACTTCACTGCAGTGCTAAAGGAAGCCTAATTGTGATACTAATAAACAAAGTTCTTAAACTCAATTCTCTAAACAATCACAGACAGGTCTTCGGAAAGTGATAACCCCCATGATAACCTCCATTGTTGGCATCTTGCAAGAAATATCATTGGATTTTCTGAAGAATTGGTCAGTAAAATTAAGAACAGCACTGATAAAGTACAGTGTGGTTTTTGTGCAATCTATAGTGATCCCACCACAATGATTAAGCAATCCAGAGAATCCAATTTGTACTTCAATGGCATGGTACAATATTATTAATTTGACAGGAAAATATCCCTTTCCTTGTTTATGACGCTGTGCAGACAATAATACTGATTTCAGTGACTGCCTTGGTTCTCATTAACATGTTCTGCACACTACACCATCGGGACACTGTGATAGTACATTCATAATTGTAGGCAAGATTCACTAGTTACAACCCAGATAAACTGCACAAGACCATTTCCATTCTGCAAAAGTAGAAGGAAACTTTCTTCAGTTCGGTTGCATGATATTATTCAACATAATTATTTCATACAAGGGGCATAATTAGATTATACTCTATCGGAAAGGCTCCTGAGAAACAAAATAGAATGATTGAACAACTTAGCTCTGCACTGTCAGTAAGAAGTGTTGGAGCCCTCAGGTGTCTCTGTGTGGCACATCGTTTAAGAAGGAGAAGACAAAGACTGAACGGTGCACAATTGCATGTGTTTTCTTCGTCAGCAAGTCTGAAGACTCTTGTTGCTTCTCTCTAGAATATCTTTTTAATAACTACTTTGCAATACAACTTTATCACAATGTTTCAATCAATGCCTCACAAAATTCATATAAAACACCGAGGTAGAGTGGGATAACAGGTAAGTGGACAACAGGACAAACTTGAATTCAGTGAAAATGACCCACGAGAATCACGTTCAGTGTAAAACAGGTTACTGCTTCACTATGAGTCCATTACGCACTCCTGTCCTGGCAATTTGACCCCATAAACCCTGCTCATCATAAGAACATAAGAGCATAAGAAATAGGAGCAGGAGTTGGCCATCTAGCCCTTCGAGCCTGCCCCGCCATTCAATAAGATCATGGCTGATCTGTCGTGGCTCAGTTCCACTTTCCCGCCTTCTCCCCATAACCCTTAATCCCCTTGCCTATCAAAAACCTATCTACCCACGTCTTAAATATATTTAGCGAGGCAGCCTCCACCACTTCAATGGGCAGAGAATTGCAGAGATTCACCACCCTTTGAGTGAAGAAGTTCCTCCTCAACTCCGTTCTAAACTGCCTCCCCCTTATCTTGAGGCTGTGCCCTCTAGTCCTACTGTCCTTTCTGAGCGGGAAGAGCCTCTCCACCTCTATTCTATCCATCCCATTCATCATCTTATACGTCTCAATGAGATCTCCCCTCATTCTTCTAAACTCTAGTGAGTACAAGCCTAGTTTATTCAGCCTCTCCTCATAGTTCAACCCCCTCAACTCCGGTATCAGCCTAGTAAACCTCCCCTGCACTCCCTCCAAGGCCAAAATATCCTTGCGTAAGTACGGCGACCAAAACGGCACACAGTACTCCAGCTGCGGCCTCACCAGTGCCCTGTACAGTTGCAAAAACTTTCATTTGCAGTAATATTAACAGAACTCCAGATATGATTCCACCATTCTTTCTCAAGCTAATTATAGATGGCAAGAGGCATCTCGTCCAGCTGAACTTATCCATCCAGAATGACTTATGGACATAAGGCATTAAGAGCAAGAGTAGGCCATTCAACCCTCTTGGGCTTGGTCCACCGTTTGATAACTATGCTTCCAATATATCAGTGACTACAGTTCGAAAGTATTTAATTCATTGTGAAGCGAGATTTGAAAAATTGCAAAGGGTATTGTATAAATATCATGAACTTCATAGCTAACCTCTCCCAACCCCATCTTCAACTTCCCCTCCTCATATTCCCCCAAATCCCTTTCCAGGCAGCCCAAACCCTCCTCTAATCCCAAATATGCTGGAAAACCTCAGCAGGTCTGACAGCATCTGTGGGGAGAGAATAGAGTCAGTGTTTTGAATCTGGATGGCCTTTCGTCGGGGTCTGTAGTTTTTGTTTGAGATTCTAGCATCTGCAGTATTTTATCTCCTTTTGCCACCCCTAATGTTCTCCCAAAACCCTTTCCAAACTCCCCCAACCCTTCTAACTTCCTCCAATCCCCTTCAACTTCCCCCACCCCCTAAACTACTCCCACCACCATCCAATAAGATGATGAATGGGATGGATAGGATAGAGGTGGGGAGACTCTTCCCGCTCAGAAAGGACAGTAGGACTAGGGGGCACAGCCTCAAGATAAAGGGGGGGGTGGTTTAGAACGGAGTTGAGGAGGAACTTCTTCACTCAAAGGGTGGTGAATCTCTGGAATTCTCTGCCCGTTGAAGTGGTGGAGGCTGCCTCGCTAAGTATTTTTAAGACGCGGGTTGATGGGTTTTTGATAAGAGAGGGGATTAAGGGTTATGGGGAGAGGGCGGGAATGTGGAACTGAGCCACGACAGATCAGCCATGATCTTATTGAATGGCGGGGCAGGCTCGAAGGGCCAGGTGGCCTACTCCTGCTCCTATTTCTTATGTTCTTATGTTATGTTCAATACCTCACTCATTTCCAAAAGGACCTCTGTGCCCTCCTCTGACCTCCCCCAGTAACCTCCTCTCCCCACCTTCCCACTATCCACCTTCAACCTCCTACCCACCCCCAATCCCTCCTCCCCGCCTCGTCTCCAACCTTTCTCAACACCTCCCCTCACCCCCACACAGAAGTGCACTCACTCACTTGTACACTCACTCACTTGCACACACACAGACAGATTTGCTCTCTCGCATGCGCACACACCAAACTATTCCTAAAATCGTTAAGGATTTCACTTGCAATTTTTGAATGGGACAGCTCTCTTGACAGTTCCTACACCACTGCCACTGACCGTCAGGCAACTTATGGTTATCTGGTGGGCTTTGCAAAAGAAAAAAAAAGTCAGAACGCAAATCTGTCCGGAGATCGGAAGCAGCAGCAACTAGTAAAGCTAACCTGACACGCTGACAGACCAGGTTTAAAATAAAACCAGAGCCTCCAGTCTGACAGCGACAAAACCTCTTCAGGCAGCTTTTAAAGTCATGAGAACTGCATTTAAAACCCTGAACTAGGGCATCCCTTACCCGCAGGCCCTGGTGTTCAGTGCCATTTAAATACCACCACCCTCGTCGTTCCACACACCCCCCCCTTCCGGTCATGTGATCATTTCTGGATGTGGGCCCACAGCACTAAATGGCTGCGAATTGCCAATCAATTCTTAAGCTCTTGGATCCGTCTGGAAAAACAATTGGATGTTAATGACGCAGGCTGCTAATAATGTGTAAATCCACCACCAATCGGGGTAATTGACAGATTTCTGAACCTTTGGGTTGAATAACGTCACTCTCCCATTTGCGTCATGCCAATGACATCTTGCCCTTAGCCTCCTTGTTATTTTTAAGAATATTGGACTTACACATTAATTGTCCATTAAACTCATCGCAGAAGCTCAAATCCGGTAATTAAGGACAAGAATATCCCCTTAATTACATGATAATTATTGGATCCCTCCAGCTCAGTGAGGGAACAATTTCAACTCTGGAGCCCTTTCTTTCCTTTTATTTTGTTACAATCTCTACAGCGGAGAAATTCAAACTTCCAATTATTAGCTGAAAGGATGACATGTCAAGATTTCACATCTTCGAAGAACTTCCACAGTATCAATGAACAAAGACAAAATATATTAATTAAACGGCGTTTTATTTTTCTTGACAACTCATCCTTTGAACGACCAAACAGAATTTGCTTATTCAACAATAGAAACAGAAAATTCTGACAGCATCTGCGGAGAGAGAACCGAGCCAATGTTTTGAGTCTGGATGGCCCTTCATCAAAGCTGGAATTGGCTCTGCATTGCCAACCTTTCTCTCAGGGCCAATTCTAGAGGCTCATCATTGGACTCAGCAGGGATCTGGTCTCCCAGTATCAGACTTTTGTTGTCACTGATTTCCGCCTGCTGTGGACCTGTGTCCGTGAGGTGATTACCAGATTGTTAACTCAAACCTACTCTGGGACTAGATCCCAATGAGGTGTGAGTATCTGTAATGGTGAAGAGTGCAAGTGAACACAATGACAGAACTTCATAGGATAGGTGCTCTGCATCCTTGTCTGAGCTGCCCTGGAGGTTGAGACGCTTGCTGGAGGGCTTGTACCTTGGCCTTTCTTGCTGGCAGGTGGATCGGAGAGAAGAGTGAAATAGTGATTGACTAAGCAGGTTCCAATTGGTCATCAAGCCGTAGAAATTTACAGCATGGAAACAGGCTCTTCGGCCTAACTTGTCCATTCTGCCCCTTTTTTTAACCATAAAGCTAGTCCCAATTGCCCATGTCTGGTCCATGTCCATCTATGCCCATCTTACCCATGTAATCATCTAAATGCTTTTTAAAAGATAAAATTACACCTGCAATAATTTTCCTTTATCCCATTCCAATTGCTTGTGGATATCATTCTGAGAGGTTGTAAAGATAAGGATCAGGAAAAGGAACAAATATTTACCTGACATGAATAGAAGCTGTTTGAATGAATTTTGAGTTAAGGATTTGGCGATTCCACAGTAAGGTCCTTTCACAATCACATTAGGAGGATATTCACATCAAGATATAACAACTTCAGATGATTTGCTCTACGACACCTTGACCCCTTTGTTTTCATTCTATTTTATTTAATTTTTTACTGTTCTCTACCTTTTATTTCTTTATTGTCTTTCTTCATTTTTCTTTCCCCTCCCCCACTTTTCCCCCTACTTTACGATTTCTCCCCTTTTCTAAATTTTGCATCTGTTCCACTCATTCTACACCTCCCCCCCCCGCCCCCCCAACATCTTATTTTAGCTTTTCTGCTGTTTGCCCATTCGCAGTCTTTATTCTCTCTATGGACTGTCTTTCTTCTGGTTTCTGTGGCTATGACTCATCTTTTATTAGCTCACCCTGCAGCATAAATATCTCCCACTTTCTATGCCTTTCAGCTTTGACAAAGGGTCATCTGGACTCGAAACGTCAGCTCTTTTCTCTCTTTACAGATGCTGCCAGACTTGCTGAGATCTTCCAGCATTCTCCCATTTGGTTTTATTTTAGCAGGACATTTGCCAAGGTGCTGATATCGACCATTGCTACTGTCTTCTTCATAATTCTACCAATCTCCACCTGGAGTTATGAAGAATCCATAGAGACTGTCAGACCCAAGGCGTCATTTTGGAGCTTTAACCACTAATCTCATTTACCCTCCACTCTGTCAGTTCAAAAATTCGGAACAGACCTTCCTTTGAATTTTAACCACTAACCTCTTAAATCAGTGCATCCAATCAATCAGATCAATGTGCAGTATCAGGAGGTGATGGAGAACCACAAGTCTTCCAATAATATTTACTCTTTCAAAGCCATGGCATTCACACCCAGGGTATTTATTCATCGGCAACAGTCCTTCTAGGAAAGGCAGTGGTACAATCAGAAAAAAAGAAAAAAAGCTTTCAATTATATCACACATTTCATGACATCAAGATAGATAAAAGAACAAACAAAGAACAAAGAGAACAAAGAACAATACAGCACAGGAATAGGCCCTTCAGCCCACCAAGCCTTCACCAATATGGGCTTTCTATCTCTCTGTTCGCCTCCTGATCATGTCCATCAAGATACAGCTTGGATGTGGCCAATGTGCCTGCTTCCACATTTCCACTGGCAGTGCATTCCAGGCACTCACCACCATCTGTATGAAAAGCCTGCCCCGTACATCTCCCCTAAATGTAGCCCCTCTCACATTGAACCTGTGCCCTCTTGTAGTCAGCCCTTTCACCCTGGGGAAATAAACCTCTGACTATCCACCCTATCTATGCAGTTCAAGCCAATGAAGACATTTCTGAAGTGTAGTTGCTGTTATAACTTACAAAACGTGACAATGAGATCAGATAATTGTTTTTTTAAGCGTGGGTTATCGGATCAATATTGGCCAAAACACATGGACATCTCCACTACTCAATTATTTTCAAATATGCCATGGAACTCTTTTAACACCAAACCGACTGGGCAGATGGAGCCTCAGTTCAATGACGCATCTGAAAGAAAGAACCTCTGGCAGCACAGAGTTACCTCAGTACTGGATTCAGTGTGTTTCAGCCTCTGTGGCAGGACTTGAACCCATCACCTTCTGACTCCAGAAAGAATGTGCTACTTACTGAGCCATGACCGAAACTAAGTAGAGACCCCTGTGGGTCAGGATTTTTTATATTCATTCGTGGGACATGGGTATCGCTGGCTGGCTAGCATTTATTGCCCATCCTTAGTTGCCCTTGAGAAGGTGGTGGCGAGCTGCCTTCTTGAATCGCTGCAATCCATGTGCTGTGGGTTGGCTCACAATGCCGTTAGGGAGGGAATTCCAGGATTTTGACCCAGAAACTGCAAAGGAATGGCGATATATTTCCAAGTCAGGATGATGAGTGGCTTGGAGGGGAACTTGCAAGTGCTGGTGTTCCCAAGTACCTGCTGCCCTTGTCCTTGCAGATGGAAGTGGTCATGGGTTTGAAAGGTGCTGTCTAGGGATCTTTGGTGAATTGCTGCAGTGCATCTTGTAGATGGTACAGAGTGCTGCTACTGAGCGTTGGTGGTGGAGAGATTGAATGTTTGTAGATGTGGTACCAATCAAGAGGGTTGCTTTATCCTGGATGCCGACAAGCTTCTTGAGTGTCGTTGGAGCTGCACCCGTGCAAGTGGGGAGTATTCCATCACACTGCTGACTTGTGCCTTGTGGATGATGGGGAGTCAGGAGGTGAGTTACTTGCCTCAGTATTGCTAGCCTCTGACCTGCTCTTGTAGCCACTGTGTTTATCTGGTGAATCCAGTTGAGTTTCTGTTCAATGGTAACCCCAAGTGTTCAGTGATGGTAACACCACTGTTACATTGTTCCAGATTCTTTCAAGGTGAGGGCCAGGTGGACCTTTACCTTGAACCACCACTGCCCATAGGTCTTGGTGGACATCCCATATCCTTGATCTAATGACTATGAAACAATGACAATGTTCATCCAGTTCAAGATGGCAGAGAACGTGGGTGGTCTCTGTTCTCCTGCAACTACGGATTACCGTTATGGGCGGCAGAAGCCTCAGAGACGGGAAATGCATGTAGAAGTCACCTTGAATCAGCCATGCAGGACATTCTCTACTTTACACGCTGGGGTTGGGGGATTGTTGGATGTTGCTGATTACTAACTACCTGCCGTGTTTGCCCAGCACTGTAATTATAATGGAAAATAATTCATTGTATATTCAGTGCTTTGAGATGCTTAGAAGAGATGTTATTACACACTGTATAAATACCAGTCTAGCCATTCTCAAATAGAGTTCTCACCATATAGAGGCAAATTTGTCACATATTAATCATTAATTTTCCCTTCAATTTGAAGATGATGCTGGAAAGGTAAACATTTAAAATCCACATTAATAGACAATAGCACTTACACTGCTTAATGCGCTGATTGGAGTAAACCACAAAGGAATAGAGCGTACCATAAAGCCAGGTCTCTCTCAATTCTTCACTAATTACCTTTACTTAATTTATTATCTAATTAAGTTTTTAATGAGTGATGTAAAGACAATGCATTATGAAGACTTGGCTGTGATTTAATTCCTAATCAGCAATTTCAGGTCAGTTATAAATCTCGAACTGAAGGTCTTGATAATGTATCTCTTGACAAAATGTTTTTTGTTCTGAGATTGAAAATCTCCCCTGCAGCCGAGCTGTTGAATCTGTGACATCTTGTTCAAAGTCATTATTTCTCCAGCCCTCCAAAGGCACTATTTCTTTTTGATTCTTGGGAAGTGGTGCGTCAGGATCACATTTTGCTCGCCCTGTGCTGTTGTGTCTTTCTACTGCACTTTAGGAAGGCATCAAGAGTGGCACGGGTGGCACAGTGGTTAGCCCTCACAGTGTCAGAGAGCCAGATTCAATTCCCAGCTTGGGTCACTGCTTGTACGGAGTTTGCACATTCTCCCTGTGTCTGTGTGGGTTTCCTCCAGGTGCTCTGGTTTTCTCCCACACTCCAAAGGTGCGTGGGTTAGGTGGATTGGCCATGTTAAATTGCCACTTAGTGTCAGAGGGATTAGCAGGGTAAATATGGGGGGGTTGCGGGAATCAGTGCAGGCTGGATGGGCCAAATGGCCTCCTTCTACACTGTAGGGATACTTTGAAAAGCTTCAATCATTTAATATGGGCTGGGGTCAGATGGAAGCCATATTGCATTCCTTTCCTATCGGTTGAAATAGTTTTGAGTTTTTCTGAACATTGAGCCTGTTCTGGTCCAAAAAAAGCTGCAAAACTTTGACTGAATTTGATTTCAGAATTTGTCAGCGCGGGATTTAGGGTGGCATGGTGGCACAGTAGTTAGCACTGCTGCTTCACGGTGCCAGGGACCCAGGTTCGATTCCAGACTCAGATGACTGTGTGGAGTTTATATGTTCTCCCTGTGCCTGTGCGGATTTCCTCCGGGTGTTCCTGGAGTCCAAAGATGTGCAGGTTCGGTGAGTTGGCCATGCTAAATTGCCCCTTAGAGTCAAGGGATTAGCAGGGTAAATATGTTGGGTTGTGGGGATAGGGCCTGGGTGGGATTGTTGCCAGTGCAGGCTCGATGGGTCAAATGGCCTTCTTCTGAACTGTAGGGGTTCTGTGATTCTATGAGCTTCAGACATCTGTTCCAATGATTCAATGTCACCAATGTTACACTTCCATACTCATGTAACATGGAATATCCACCAATTCCTCTTTTCCATATTCCTAATTGTTACCCTTTAGTCCTGCAGTCTTGAGCATTTGATTAAACCGAACCATCGCCGCTTGTTGGATTACCCGTCTGGTGATCAGACCTCCTCTCTGAGGGAGGGAACAGACTTCTGCTGATGTTACTAGATGCACACAAGGCTGGTGTTTCTTTGTTCAGTGTTTGCAGAGTTTGAGGGATTGAATTTCCATAGATGTTCTCCTGATCATAGGGAGCATTCAGCTTTTTTAGCCTATTCTGTCATTTTGGGCGTCACAGACTTCAACTCCATTTTAATTGACATTGCGCCTATCTCTTGATATGGTTGCTGAAGCATCTCAACTTTAAACCTTTTCGATTGACATTGCGTCCACAACCTCTGCTGGAGAGAACCCTAAATTTCCACTGTCTGCCCGGGGTGGGAGGGAGAGGGGGGGAGCAGAAGGGGTAGGTGGAAAGGTAGGAAGTGGTGGGGGGGGGCACAAATACTCATAGATTTGCATCAAGAGTGGTTCAATTTTAGGTTTAAGTTTGTGCCTCCTTGCACTAGATTTTGCCACCAGAGGGAATACTTTCTTTGTGACTCCCATATCAAACCCTTAATCAACTCATTTTAATCACCACTCAAACTGTGAACTCAAAGATGTCAGCTCTGACTCAGTGAGAGTTTTCATGCCTCTGAGTCAGGTCGTCTGTGGGCCTTAACTCCATCCTGGAGATTTCAGACTCAACCTAGGTTGATGCTTCAGTGCAGAACAGGGGCATGGCCCCAACATTGGACGCATAATTCTTTCAGGTCATGTTCAATCAAAGCTCAAACTCTCCCGTCAAGTGGACATAAAAGATGTTATGCTACTGTTCAAAGAAAAGTGGTGGAATTCTCTTGGTATCTTATCAAACAGCTTATCTCATGATTTATATCAGTGCTGTTTGTGGGACCCTGCTGCCTTTCTTTAAATTGCAACTGTTGACTCCAATTTAAAATGAATTAATTGTTTGTGACTTGCTTTGGGTTTACTATTAGGTCGTGAAAAGTGTTGGATAAATGGCACCTCTCTTTTTCTCTCTCTTCCTCTCAAACACTTTGGGTGCAATTTTCAGGCCACACTCGCCCAAAAACCTGAAAATCCCGCCTCAGGTCAAAGCACCTTTGTATGGTCCACCTCCAACCTGCTACGATTCCTGTGGGATGGGAAAATTCCTGTCTTTTTATCTCTCGCCCTCTCAACTTCCTTTTCTCTCTTCACTCTTGTTTACAAGAGCTCTTCCATGCTGTCTTCACTTTCATTCTTTCTTTTTCTCACTCTCTTGTTCCTCTTTCTCTTGCTCATTCTCTCACTCATTCACTCACTCTCTTCTGCTCAGTCTTTATCTCTTCCTTTATTTTTTTGGTCTCTCTCATGCTTTCTGTTCCCCGCTCTGTCTCTCTCTTCCTCTCCTGCTCTCTCACACTCCCCCTCTCTTATTCTCATCTTCTCTCTCTCTCTCTTTCTCTTCCCGATCCTGTCAGCAATCTAAGTGATTTGATTTAATTTATTATTATCACATGTATTAGCACACAGTGAAAAGTATTGTTCCTTGCGCACTATACATACAAAGCATACCGTTCATAGAGAAGGAAACAAAAGAGTGCAGAATGTAGTGTTACAGTCATTGCTTGCGTGTAGAGAAAGATCAACTTAAAGCGAAGTAGGTCCATTCAAAAGTCTGACAGCAGCAGGGAAGAAGCTGTTCTTGAGTTGGTTGGTACTTGACCTCAGACTTTTGGATCTTTTTCCTGACGAAAGAAGGCAGAAGAGAGAATGTCCGGGCTGCGTGGGGTCCTTAATTATGCTGGCTGTTTTGCCGAGGCAGCGGGAAGTGTACGCAGAGTTAATGGTTGGGAGGCTGGTTTGCGTGATGGATTGTGCTGCATTCACAACCCTTTGTCGTTCCTTGCGGTCTTGGGCAGAGCAGGAGCCATACCAAGCTGTGATAGGACCAGAAAGGATACTTTCTATGGTGCATCTTTAAAAGTTGGTGAGAGTTGTAGCTGACATGCCAGGTGAAGAGAAGCCGATACTTCCGTCAATGTGGGAAAAATACTACATCTCACTGCACACATGGAGGAGTGAGGAGAATGACTTTCTAGTTTGTTTGGAGTTGTATTCTTTGGTGCTGTTGAGGATCTTGTGTATTTGACTTGCCATCCTTGTTTGGCCTGTAAATACCGGATTATTTCTTAAGCTGCTGAATTTTTAATTGTTAAATTCATAATTGAATTTAATTGCTTGTCAATCCAAAGGACTGATGGAAGAATTTTATTTGTGGATTTAAAATAAAATGAGAGCCATCTCAGGTTACAAATTGTTTTGATTTTCTTCCCCCTCATTTAGTTTTTTTTGGCTTTCTATCTAAAGCTCTGTGAGACAATGAATCCAAATGTTACCAGTTTTTAATTAGCAAAAGACAATTACATTCTACAAGAACGTAATTAAGAATATGACCACTTATCTTGGTTATAGCTCTCATTAATATCCTTCTCTTCATTCTGCATTTTCACTGATAGACTTTTTTCTCGACAAAATGTAGGTGGTTCTTGAATCTTCCAACCTTTTGGGCTTGTCCTGTTGAAGAGTCATTATAGTGGCAGGTCTTGAGTAATGATGATGATACAAATAAAACAGGTCACCATAATTCATAACATAGTTCCAGTCAAAATTTTAAATAAAAATGGATTGTACACTTAAGATCAGTCTCTGGATAATTACAATGTGTTGCAAAATGCAGGACTCCTTAATTTACAGAATAAAAATGAAAGCTCTGCTGCGGTCTGCATTTTGTACAAAAGCCCAGAGATCATATGTTGTCAGGTTGAGTTCCTTAAATTTTCACTCATTTAGATAATATTTATGAGTTTTATTAAATAGGAAATTGGGCTGTCTTGTAGTCTGTTCATTCCATACATTATTTGTGGAATGGTGTATTTTCTCCTTCATTTCCATTGCTCTCAGGAGTGGGATTCATGAGTTTTCTTGTGAAGTCCAGTCTGAAGTTTTTTTTCTGGTTGTTTGATTGTGTCAGAGTAACTTTGGTAGATGTTACCAAATATCAGTTTCAGTGCATAGTTCTCGATGCTCTTTGATAAGTCTGGCATTCCCAACAGATGCTATGTATTAAACAATGGGTTTTAAGTAGCTATTAAATGGTACGTTTGAATCACTCTTGTGAAGATGTAGCACTATGTCCCATTTACTTTCTTAAGCATTTCATGCACCTTGGCAATCTCATTTGTGATCACTTTGAATATAGACTCCTAATAGTTTATTGCACGCCTGCTTTGAAATTTCAGGGAATCATAGAATCCCTACAGCGCAGAAGAGGCCATTCAGCCCATCGAGGCTGCAGCGACTCTCTGACAGAGTATCTTACTCAGGCCCCCTTCTCTGCCCGATCCCTGTAACCCCACACCATGGCTAACCCATCTAACCTGCACATCTTTGGACTTCAACATCATCTATATTGATTACAAGGAGGAAGAGAATTATACGTAAAACACCATTCCATAGCATTGCAATTTGGAAGGGTTTGTGTTCACGTGATTCACTGCTCCCCATTTATTCAACAATGTGATTGCCCCCTGCATGTGAGAAGTGTTATCTTGATTACGACATTTCAGCTCAGGCACATAATTACAGTGATGAATTCTAATTCCAATTCTCGTCCCCAGGAACTTAAGAAATAGAAACAGGAATTAGCCATTAGGCCCTTCAAGCCTGCCCCATCAATCAATATAATCATGGCTGATCTATGATGATATCAACTCCTTTTCTGTGCCACTTCCCCATAGCCTTCTATTCATCTATAAATCAAATATTGATCAACCTCCATTTTATTTTCTTTAGGGCAAAGAATTCCAGAGATTCATTACCCCCCTTCCTCCTGAGAAGAAATTTCTATTTGCCTCAGTTTTAAATGACCAACCCTTTATCTTGTAGCTACTGTCCCCTTGTTCGAGACTCTGCCACCATTGAAAACGTCTCATCATCTACCCTGTCAAGCCCTCTGAGGATCTTCTTATATGTTTGAATAAGGTCACCCCTCGCTCTTCCAAACTCCAAGGAATACAGACCCTGACTATTCAGTCTCCCCTGATAGGACAATCCTGTCACCCCAGGCATTAGCCTGATGACTGCCTCCAATGTTACTATATCCTTTTTCAGCTAAGGGGACCAAAACTGTACACTGAATTCCAGGTGAGGCCTCACCAACACTCTGTAAAACTAAAACGAAAACTCCTTATTTTTAAAATCCAACCCATTAGCAATTTGCCTTCTTAACTACTTGTTTGATCTGCTTGATAGCTTTTCATGAATCATACATTAGAACAGCTGGATCCTTCTGTACTTCACTTACCCATAGTCACTCTCCATTTAGATAATCTACCTTTTGGCTCCTCCTAACAAAGTGTATAACCTCACACTTCCCTGCGTTAAACTCCATTGGCCAGGTTTCCACCCAGTCACCCAATCTATCTGTCCATTACAGAATCACAATATCCTCATCACAACATGCCCTTCCATCATTGGTAAATTTGGAAACCTTACATTTTGTTTCTTCCTCCAGGTCATTAATGTAAATAGCAAATAATTGTGGCCCAAGAACTGATGCCTGCGGCACTGCACTGATTACACCCTTCCATTATGAAAAGGACCCAATTATACCAAATCTCTGTTTTCTATGTGACACAGTAAGAAGTCTCACAATACCAGGTTCTTACTGAGACTTCTTACAGTGCTTACTCCAGTCCAACGCCAGCATCTCCACTTCTGTGTGACAGCCAGTTTTCAATCCATACTAACGCACTTCCTCCTGTTCCATGGGTTTTTACTTTATGCACCAGTCTCTTACGTGGTAACTTGTCAAATGCCATTCGTCAATCTAAGTACACTATATCTACAGGTTCCCCTCTATCCACTCTCCCTGTCACACCCTCAAAGAATTTGAGCAAATTTGTCAAACATGATATTCCTTTCATAAAACCATATTGACAAAGTATGATTATATTCAGCTTTCCTAAATGATTAGCTGTTTCCTATTTGATTACTGACCCCAGCATCTTACGAATAATAGGTGTTAAATTTACTGGCCTTCTGCCTTTTTCCCTTTTCCCACACCTGGTAGTGCACCAAGGCAGACTGGTTCCATGGCTAGTAATTCCTGGAACAGATTGCCAGATGCATACAACTTGAGGGACGCTACTCCACATCAAGCGTGGCTAACCAAGACTCTCTCACATGCTAGATGCCAACCATTGGCATACTGGAAGGATTTGCAGGTTGACACACTCAACTTGATTGACTGTGTTATGAACACACCTTCCTTTGGCTGTCAGGTCCTGAGATGGGACTCGATCCTGGATTTCCTAGCCCAGCAGCATGAACAGTTATTTAATTTTATTTATGTATTTATTTATTAACTGTTCTCTACCTTTTATTTATTTATTGTTTTTCTTCATTTTTCCTTTCCCCCTACTTCATCCCCCTTTCCTTTCCATTTTTCCCCCGCTTCCTCTTTTCTACATTTTACTTCTATCCCACCTTCTCCCACACCCCGCCCACCTCGACATCATTATCTATCACAGTTTACAGCTTCTCTGCCGTTTGGCCATTCACACCCGTTATTCTCTCTCTGTGCACAGTCATTTGCAACCCTCTCCCCTGGCTTCTGTGGCTATGACTCATCTTTCATTCCCTCACCCTGCAGTATAAATATCTCCCACTTTCTATGCCTTTTAGCTTTGACAAAGGGTCATCTAGACTCGAAACGGCAGCTCTTTTCTCTCCTTGCAGATACTGCCAGACCTGCTGAGATTTTCCAGCGCTTTCTCTTTTGAGAGCATGAACATCCATAGGGCACAGATGCTATCCACTGCACCACAAGACTTCCATTGAAGGGATGTGGTGTTATCAATGCAACTATTGTTTCTGATGTCTTTAAGTATAATAGGATCTAATTTGGTTCCTTGTATAACTTCAGCACATAATTGGAAGTGCTGAATTCATATTGAACACTAACGTTACGGCTGTTCTTGCTGGTGGGATTCTCCCATCCTGCAGCAGTGAATGGAGATGTGCTGGATGCCAAATTACCTGACTTCGCTGCACTGGAAGCTTGTCATGAATGGTTGCTAAGATTGTGCCCATTTTTGTCGACTGTTGAGAAAGTCCAAGATCCTGCATATACATGATGGCGTCATTTGTTGTTTGTAATGTTATGCTCTCCGTGTTAAATCATTTGCTAAAATCAGTTAGCACTACTGTTGATGATTCCAGTTTGTCCACATTAACTCACAGCTAATCGTGGAGACTCATTACACAATCCCCTTTCATTACCAAACTGCTTGCCATGCCACTTATCATCCACTTTGCAATGAAGCTTTCAGTTAATTCAGGAAAAACCGTCAGTGAGTGGGATGGGACACACATCCTCAACCGTGGCTGGGGTTGACCTGAGGCTCAAGAGATGTCGATTGCTTACTTTCGCTGGCAGGGGACATTGTCAATGCCATGTCATTTATTCAGAATATATATATCAGCAGTACACCGAGTTTTGAGTGCAAATTCTCTTATCAAGCGCACCGGGATGCCATCAGGACATCCTGCTTGGGGAAAATAATCTGATTAAAGGATTTGGATGCTATCAGGAATACAGAAAGTATATACTAACCTGAGATAAGAGTTTCTAACGTAATTACTCCCACCTCAACAACATCTTCTATTATCAAAATATACCAGCAAATCTCCCATGGTGTCAGAGGATTTTTTTATATATGTAATGACCATAACTGTTATCAATAAAGTGTGATGTAAAGCATGTTATAGGAAGTGATATGAAATCGAATCAGATTGTGGTATAGTCCATTTTGGCCACTATCAAATTGCAAATAATTAAGTTAGAAGCAAACTTTAAGACGTTTACTCGATAGAGCCTGGGATTACTCAAGACAATCATAGAAAGAGGCTTTTAATTATTTGAGTGCCTTCCAGACCTCAGAATATTCCAACATCCCTTGCAACATAGCTTTGAACTGCAGCCACTGTTGTAATGTAGGAATGACGTAGCCAATTTTCTCACAGCAAGCTCCCGTAAACAGTATTGAGATGATGATCCAGCCACCTGTTTTAATGATGTTGTTTGAAGGGTAAATATTGACCAGGACATGGGAGAACTCCCCTATTCCTCTTAATACCATAGAATTGTATATACGTCCCAGTGAAGACAGACAGGACCTTTGCTGTAATGTCTAATCTGAAAGACAGCATTACTGACAGTACAGCATTCCTTCTCGAGGTCACTTCTTGTGGGCTGACCCCAGCATACCTTCTCATTTCATCTTCTACTCCCCTTCTTAAAACTGAACTCTTCTAAACTTTCAAATAATGTTCTTTTTCAGTCTCGCGCTGTTCTAAGGTATATTAAGCTGATCTTTCTCTTCATCCTACCTGTAACTGCAACACTACATTCTGCACCCTCTCCTTTTCCTTTTCCCCTATGTACTCCATGAACGGTATGCTTTGTCTATATAGTAAGAAATCTCACTACACCAGGTTAAAGTCCAACAGGTTTATTTAGAATCACGAGCTTTCGGAGGGCTGCTCCTTCATCAAGTGGCACTCACCTGATGAAGGAGCAGTGTTCAGCCCTGGATGAAATGTTAAATGAAGATTTGTTAATTTGTCGGAGACTGGGGGCTGGATTTTTATGATCCCAGTTCTGCCGCAAATGGAACTGATGCTGGGAGGAACAGATCTGGATCCAGAGGTCCCACCTCAATTCCCAGCCTCGGCTATTTTCACTGGTGCAGTGAAGGGGGTGCTGCCTGCGACCCCAGCCAGCACTTCTTGTTTAAAGTTACCAGTTTTTAAGATAGCCATTTCAGATAAACCCCCTCCCCGTACTTTTCACGGAGGTGGCTGGGATCGGGAAGGGCTCCTGATGTATGTCTGGGTAAGGTCTGTGATCCAGAGATGGGAAGGATGTCTCCTGGTTTAGCATTCATCTGGAAAAGCAGCAAAGAGAGCTGGAGTGCCTGTGTCATTGTGTGGAGATGCCGTCATTGGACTGGGGTAAACACAGTAAGAAGTCTGACAACACCAGGTTTAAGTCCAACCAATTTATTTGATAGTAAACTCACAAGCTTTCGGGGTTTGCCCCTTCGTCAGGTGAATGGAGAGTTCTGGCCTCAGACAGAACATATAACAGCACAGACCGTTTACAGATTACTGGTTAGAATGCGAGTCTTTACAACTAACCTGCTGTTCAAGTCTTAAAGATGCCGACAATATGAGTGAAAAGTCTCACAACACCAGGTTAAAGTCCAACAGGTTTATTTGGTAGCATGAGCTTTTGGAGTGTCGCTCCTTCATGAGGTGAGTGAAGTGTTCGCAAACAGGGCATACGTAGACACAAATTCAATTTACAAGATAATGGTAGTTGATAATCAACTACAAGTACCAGGTCCTGAGGATGGAACGCTTTGGACTTCCCCGGTGTATATGCATCTGTCCTACCCAGGCTGGTATGAATGAGTAAGTCATGCAGTGGAAAGCTAATCTTACTTTGTAATATTTCTCAAAAGTTAATTCCAACCAGTTTCTCCAGTGTGGATAAGGTTTTGCAAAAGGGGGTAGCTTTAATACTTGGCATCCATAATTATGATGTTATTAAAGTCAGTCTGTGTCAGTTGATTTAGTTGATGCCACTTTTTCTGTCAAGTGTATGGATTAGGTGGATTGTCCATGTTAAATTGTCCCTCAGTGTTCAAAGGTGCGTAGGTTAGGAAGATTGGCCAGGGTAAATGCATGGGGTTATGGGCGGTAGGGGAGGGTTTGGATGGGATGATCTTTTGAAGAGTCGGTGAAAACTCTTTCTGCAAGTAGGGATTCTATGTTTCAAAGATTTCAAGATTTGAGCCTCTCACAGATATAAATGGGACTCCAGTGTGACACACTGGGAGTGGTTGTCTTCCAAGACATTGGGTCAGAATTTCCAACCCAATTCACTGGCAGGGAAATAGTGGAGGCCAAAACATTGTGCGACTTCAAGAAAGAATTAGTGATAACTCTTGGGGCTAAAGGAATCGAGGGATATTTACTAGGATGCTATTGGGACTTGATGGGTTGATTTATAAAGGTAAGTTGTGTAGACTGGGACTTTTTTACCTTGGAGCGTAGGAGACTTAGGGGTGATCTTATAGAGGTCTATAAAATAATGAGGGGCATAGATAAGGTAGATAGTCAACATCTTTTCCCAAAGAAGGGGAGTCTAAAACCCGGGGCATAGGTTTAAGATGAGACGGGAGAAATACTAAAGAGTCCAGAGGGACAATTTTTTCACTTAGAGGGCAGTAAATGACTGGAACAAGCAGCCAGAGGTGGTAGTAGAGGCGGGTACAATTTTGTCTTTTAAAAAGCATTTAGACAGTTACATGGGTAAGATGGATATGGAGGGAAATGAGCAGTTGGGACTAGCTGAGTGGTAAATACTGGGCTGCAGGAACAAGTTGGACCAAAGGGCCTGTTTCCATGCTGTAAACCTCTATGTCTCTACACGGGGGAAGGCGGAATCAGAATCTTGAATTTGATGATCAGCCATGAACAAAGTGAATGGTGGAGCAGACTTGAAGGGCCAAATGGCCTATTCCTGCTCCTATTTTATATGTTTCTATGTAAAGAAGAGGGACAGAAAGCAGGAAAGTGCAGGTCAATTCGCTTAACATCAGTCATAGGAAAATGCCTGGATATTTGATTGAGGGGGATATAGCAGGACATAAGAACATAAGAAATAGGAGCAGGAGTAGGCCATCTAACCCTTCGAGCCTGCCCCGCCATTCAATAAGATCATGGCTGATCTGAAGTGGCTCAGTTCCACTTTCCCGCTTCCTCCCCATAACCCTTAATCCCCTTGCCTACCAAAAACCTATCTACCCGCGTCTTAAATATATTTAGCGAGGTAGCCTCCACCACTTCAACAGGCAGAGAATTCCAGAGATTCACCACCCTTTGAGTAAAGAAGTTCCTCCTCAACTCCGACCTAAATTGCCCCCCCCCTTATCTTGAGGCTGTGCCATCTAGTCCTGTTGTCCTTTCTAAGCAGGAAGAATCTCTCTACCTCTACCTGATCCATCCCTTTCATTATCTTATACGTCTCTATAAGATCCCCCTTCATCCTTCTAAACTCCAGCGAGTACAGACCCAGTCTATTTAGTATCTCTTCATAGTCCAACCCCCTCAACTCTGGTATCAGCCTAGTGAACCTCCTCTGCACTCCCTCCAAGGCCAAAATATCCTTGCGCAAGTGCGGTGACCAAAACTGCACACAGTACTCCAGCTGTGGCCTCACCAGTACCCTGTACAGTTGCAGCAAGACCTCCCTGCTTTTATATTCTATATAAAAGGAGACTAGAAAATCTCAAAGCAGATTGAACATGGATTCAAGGAAGGGAAATCATGTTTGATGAATTTGATAAAGTAACAATCAACATGGATAAAGGGCAACCTGTGGATGTGCTGTCGTTAGATTTCCAGAATAATTTTGACAAGGTGCCATGGCAACAGTTACCAAACAAAATAAGTGTCTGTGAGACTTTGTTATAATTTCAGCTTATGCATTCCATTTGCTGCAATTTGTGGCGACGTCCATATGTTGTAATTCCCTCCCACATCCAATTTACTGACTGATAGAGTGGTGTCAATATTTCATCTTGAGAAGGGGAAGCCACTTAAGCTGGGAATCTGAGGTCAAAAACAGGAAACACTTTAAACGGAGATCCAATTAATCAGGAACTGAAGATATAGGCTGACATTTCAAGTGGAAAGACATTGGTAGTTGCTGATGGCCAGGCTTTTCCAAAAACGCTAGCCTTTCTTATCTCATTGGGTGTTGCAGAGAACCCGAGAACATTTTAGTTCCGTGATGCTGCATTTTAAAATCCGATCTGTAGAATACACCGGATTCCTGTCTTGCTTTGTTCGCAGAGAAAGGGAAGTAATAGAATCCATTAAAATCTCTCATGTAGAGAGAGGATTGATTTTAATGGAATGTAGTCAGCATTCTTTCAAAGGTAATGTTAACTTTTAATCTTGTACTATAAGAAATCTGATGAGATTAAGTAGACAGTTTATTAAAGTTTTAATATAGGCTCTTCATTACCCCGCAGCTTTTTATTCTATACCTTGTTACGAAATTTAGAATTTAATTAGCAAAGTGTAAAATCTGGTTTGTGACTGATCATATCATAGACTCCAGGTTACATATAACATGGTTAGTCATTTACATTTGCTTTTTGGTTGAGGAGCTCTTTATAATCCTGTTCTTTTACAGAGAACGTGAATACTTGCATAAATAATAAATGTGAGGTTATTCACACATTCACTTAGGAAGCAAAAACAAGAAGGCAGATTGCTACCTGAACGGCTGTACATTGGGAGAGAAGAGTGTGCAGTGGGACCTGGGTGTCCTTGTGCACTAATCGCTGAAGATAAGCATGCAGGGGCAGCAGGCGGTAAGGAAGGCAAATAGTGTGTTGGCCTTCCTTGCGAGAGGTTTTGAGTACAGGAGCAGGGATGTGTTGTTGCCTTGGTGAGGACACACCTAGAGTATTGTGAGCAGTTTTGGTCTCCTTTTCTGAGGAAGGATGTTCTTGCTCTCGAGGGAGTGCAGCAAAAGTTTACCAGGCTGATTCCAGAGATGGCAGGACTGATGTGTGAAGAGAGATTAACCAGTTTAGAATTGTTTTCAGTGGAGTTCAGACGAATGAGGGGTGATCTCATAAAGACTTCTAAAATTCGAACAGGACTACACAGGGTCAATGTAAGGAGGATGTTCTCTATGGCGGGGAGTCCAGAACAAGGAGGCAAGTCTGAGGATTCAGGGCAGACCATTTAGGATGGAAGAGAGGAAACAATTCTTTACCAAAGACTGGTGAGCCTGTGGAATTTATTACCAAAGGAAGTAGTTGATGCCAAAGCATTGAATGTATTCAAGAGATGGCTAGACATAGCACTTGGGGCTAATGGGACCAAAGGTTATGAGAAGAAGGCAGGATTCGGCTACTGAGTTGGGTGATCAACCATGATCATGTGAATGGCGGAGCAGGCTCGAAGGGACAAATGGCCTCCTCCTGTTCCTATCTTTTATTTTCCTTCAAATGAAAAGTGTGCTTTCAATTGTTGGTGATTGTTGTGCTAAGGATAGCAATGTATGGGAAAGTCTATATGTTGTGGCTTTGGGAACAGATGAACCTGAGACCCGAAACGTGCTGGAGATCTGGGATTGAACATGGGGCTTCCTTCTTTTAATGGCTTGGTTCCCTGCCAGATGATTCTCAAACTAATTGACTCCTGTCAGCAACTCCCTGGTCTTTTATTTTGAGGACTTGTTGACTATTTTATTTGATCAGCTTCTTGAGCTACATGTTCCAACTTCTAAGCAGTCCCATTCAGGACGTGCTAGTACGAGAGGGGGTGCAGAGGAGGCTCACCAGGATGTTACCTGGGATGGAGCATTTGAGCTATAAGGAGAGAATGGATAGGCTTGGGTTGTTTTCTTTGGAGCAGAGAAGGCTAAGATGGGACATGATTGAGATGTAAAAGATTGTGATGTGTATGGACAGGATGAATAGGGAACAGCTATTCCCCTTGGTTGAGGGGTCAATTGCAAGGGGACAAAGTTTTACAATAAGGGGCATAGAACATAGAACATTACAGCGCAGTACAGGCCCTCCGGCCCTCGATGTTGCGCCGACCAGTGGAACGAATCTAATGACCCTCTAACCTAAACTATTCCAATGTTATCCATATGCCTATCCACTGACCATTTGAACACCCTTAAAGTTGGCGAGTCCACAACTGCTGCAGGCAGGGCATTCCACGCCCTTACTACCCTCTGAGTAAAGAAAGAGATTCACAGGGGATTTGAGAAAAAGCTTTTTCACTCAGAGGATGGTGGGAATCTGGAAGGCACTGCCCGGGAAGGTAATGGAGGCTGGAAACCTTACAACCTTTAAAAAATATTTGGATCAGAATTTGAAATATCAGATATTCAAGGATATGGGACAAGGGTAGGAAATGGAACTGGTGCACCTTTAATGGTAGATATTGTTAGTGCAGACTCAAAAGGCAGAATTTTTCCATGGTGGGCTGGACACGGGGCATGCAAAGGTCCATTGACCTCGGGCAGGACTTTTGGGCAAATGTGGCCAGAAAATCCCGCATTGGGCCAAAGGGCTTTTTCTGTACTGTATGACATGCATGACTCTTCAAAGATTTGTGTCATCAGTTGCTGGAACATGTGTGGTCCTTCAGACCAAAGGTGGCTTGGGGTGGGAAGAATGTCACTGAAAGCTAGCTTTTAGCACTAATTCAATCTGAACTGACAAATGAGCAGTCCAAATAGCTGCTCCCAGTAGGTAGGAAGCTTTGACTCTAAATCTCCTAAGTCTTCTCTTCAATAAAATAGTTATAATTATAAACTAATGTTTGTGGAGAACTAGATGTGAGATTCTGTCCGATCTATAATGAGAAGTTACTCTGCACATATTGCTATGGTCCCAGCTGATGTTGATATTGGACAAGATAGATCCCAGAGTGCAGCCTGGCTTGATAGATCCTAACTTTGCAAACATGGAGATAAGGTACTGAACAAATTCACAAGGATCTGTTGATAGAACTACTTCTCCTAAAGGGTTGTGAATCTGTGGAATTCACTACCCCAAAGATGCTGGGACAGTGGATACATTTAAGAAGGAGTTAGACAGATTTTTAATTGGTAACGGGTTGAAGGGTTATGGGGAGAAAGCAGGAAAATGGGGATGAGGAGCATATCAGCCATGATCAAATGGCAGAACGGACTCAAGGGGCCGAATGGCCTAATTGTGCTCCTCCAGCTTATGAACTTATGACACAAAGAATAAAATGCTTATTAAAACAAAAAAAGTGAAGTCTCTCACAGCAGAAATATTTCAACACAAACACAAGAAAACAATTCAAATTCCAAATATTCCTTAGCCAGCAATATCTTTACAAGTGCATAAACCAGTGAAGAGTTACCACTAGCTTGAAGCAAGGCTTCCTGCTTGACACTGGCACAGTTACAAATGGTTTGCTTTTGGTGAAGTCCTGAGCACTCACATGAATCTTCTCATCCAATTCTCATCTTTCCCTGAGACCACTGGAAAACCACACTCTAAATTTACTATATCTCAACAGACTGATTCCTGGGGTGGCGCGATTGTTATACGAGGAAGTGATTGGGTCGACTAGGCCTGTATTCACTGGAGTTTAAAACAATGAGAGGGGATCTAATTGAATTGTATAGAATTCTGAGAGGACTGGACAGATTGGATGCAGAGATGATGTTTCCCCTGGCTAGGATGGGGTGGCTCTAGAACAAGGGATCACAGTCTCAGGATATGGGGTAGGCCATTTAGGACTGAGGGGAGGAAAACAAATCTTCACCCAGAGAGTGCTGAACTTGTAGAATTCTCTACCACAGAAGGCTGTGGAGATCAAGTACTTAAGAAAAATAGATAGCTTTCTCGGCACTAAAGGTGCCAATGCAGGAAGGACACTGGGGTATACGGGGAAGAGCTAATTCTGAGTTGCTGTGAGCCTGTTTCTGCAACAATTTGCATTTTTTGCACAGCAGCAGCGGTTAGCACTACTGCCCCACAGTGCAACGGATGCAGGGTCAATACCAGCCTTGGGTAACTGTCTGTGTGGAGTTTGTACATTCTCCACATGTCTGCGTGGGTTTCCTTCGAGTCCTCTGGTTTCCTCCCACAGTCCAAAGATGTGCAGGTTAGGTGGATTGGCCCTGCTAAATTGCCCCTTACTACTCACAGGGGGATTATTAGGGTAAATACGTGGGGTTACCAGGATAGGGCTTGGCTGGGATTGTTATTTGGTGCAGGCTCAATGGGCTGAATGACCTCCTTCTGCACTGTAGGGATTCTCTGCTTCTATATAGCACCTTTGAAAACCTTGTAAGAAGTCTCACTTCATCAGGTTAAAGTCCCAACAGGTTTGTTTGGTAATATTTGGTGATACCAAATAAACCTGTTGGACTTTAACCTGGTGTTGTGGGACTTCTTACAGTGCCCACCCCAGTCCAACACCGGCATCTCCATCTCCTGGCTACCACCAACTTTTAAAACCTAGTCATATATCCCTAAGGTGACTCACAAGAGCATAAATTGACTAACGCTGACATCAAACCGAAGAGGAGATATTAGGCTGTGAACAAAAATTTGATTAAAGAGGCATATTTTAATGAGGATCGTAAATAAAAAGAGCCATAGGCGCAGAGGGGGGTAGAGGACATTCCAGAGGTTAAGGGCCTTGACAGGAACTGTTTAAAAATGCAAAGCTGCTAGCATGTCTTTCAGAGCAGACTACGAGTAGAAAAATGGGGATAAACACTTGTGTTAAAGGATCAGAAGTAGACATGGTGCTGCTGCAATAATAATCACATAGTAAGCAAGATCCTGAAGAAAGAAGAAGCTCTTGCCCCGTGTGAAGGTCCAAATGCGTAATTTCTCACTGTAAATACATAAATTGTGGTTTAAAACTCCATACCATACTGTTTGGAGAGTAGCCTATCCCAAACCCTGTCAGAACAAAACACTGTGCTCTTAATACAACATGGAAGCAGAGAGGACTTTTTTTCAAATCATTTTTCACTGGGGCAGCATGTTGGCACAGTGGTTAGCACTGCTGCCTCACAGTGCCAGGGACTCAGGTTCAATTCCGGCCTTGGGTTCACTGTCTGTGTGGAATCTGCATATTCTCCCCGTGTCTGCGGGGGTTTCCTCCAGATGCTCCGATTTACTCCCATTATCCAAAGATGTGCAGTTTTGGTGGATTGGCCATGCTAAATTGCCCCTTAGTGTCAGGTGCACTAGCTAGGATAAATGCACGGGGTTATGGGGATAGGGCCTGGGTGGGAATATGGTCGATGGAGACTCTTTGGGCCAAAACTAGCCTCCTTCTACACTGAGGGATTCTATGATTCTATCTCTGTAATAATCCATTCCATGTATTTATTTGTCATCAGATAACAGTATCTGTCCTAGCTGCGTGGATTAATTATTCCATCTTAATTACCCTCTTTTGTTTGAACTCCAACAGTTGGTCTTAATATGTTTCTGCTGTTGAACTCTCCCTTCCGGCAGTCTTTGTACATCCTGCATAAAATATTCCCATCAATTTTATGAAGAATGATTTTATCCATTCAACTGGCAAAATTGCATCTTAATTCCCATGGCCACAGAGTAGATTTAATTTCTATTTTATTTTTAAAGAGAGAACACTCCTTCACTCCATTCACTGGAGGTCATAAAGGCAGCCAACCAAATTTCTCCAAGTGTTCCTCTTCACTGATCACTGAGACGTCATTAGCACAAGGGTAACGCTTTAATCTTTCCCCAGTGTTCCCGCAAAGGGACTTTCCCTCTCCCGTTCTAGCCATACAGGCTGGAGTCGTCAGCCAATTTTTATCAGAGGTGGTAGCCACCCTCCCAGTTAAGTTTTAGTTTTGTTAACCAGCCTTTCATGTGGTACTTTGCCAGATTCTTTCTTAAAATCCATGCAGACAACATCCACTGCATTTTCTTGCAAGACATTCTTTTGTTTTCTCTATCCCTGGAACAAACCATTTTAAGAATGTATTTATTTGCCCATGGCATGTGGGCGTCGCTGGCTGGGCCAGCATTTGTTACCCATCCCTGAGAGTGTTTCAGAGTCAACCACATTGCTCTGGAGTCACATGTAGGCCAGGCCAGGTAAGGATAGCAGATTTCCTTCCCTAAAGGGCATTAGTGAACCAGATGGGTTTTTACAACAATTGACAATGGTTTCATGGTCATCTTTAGACTTTTAATTCCAGCTTTTTATTGAATCCAAATTTCACTATCTGCCATGGTGGGATTTGAACCAGAGTTCCCGGAGCATTACCCAGGTTTTTTGGATTTCTAGTCCAATGACAGTACCATTGTGCCACTGCCTCTCGAACATGCAACGGAAAAAAAGATGGAATTAATGCCTTTACTTCAAACAGAACATTATATTGTTGTGGAATTCATCAAATGATTCTTACTGGAATCCTAAGGGCTCATTGAGAGTACAGCTTGTTAAGATGCTCATATCCCTAGTTGTCATTCATAAAACAATTGCCTTTGATACATGCTTTAAGAGTGTATCTTCTTTATGCAGCCAATGTTTCTTTGGCTAAAGCAATGAAAGGACACAGAAGGGCTGAGAGCCACTTCTTCATCTCATGATATTTATGTGGAATGTTGTTCAATCTGTATTAGTTCAATCATCCAGAATGACTGTACAAACTCTCCCATCTGGTTCTATTAAATGATTTCAGGACTTTTACCTCCTTCACCCTGTTAATCACCATGTGTGGGAAATTACCTTCTATTATTAGTCCTACAATGACCTCGTTACCATTTTAAATCTGCATCTCCCTTTATCGAATAATAAAATATTGCAACACAGAAGGAGACCACTCAGCTCCATATATCTTCTCCAGCTCACTAAAAGACTGGCCTCATTTAGTCCCATGCCAGAGCTTTCCGACATAATCCTACAAGTTAATCCTCTCCAAGTACACTTCCTTCAAAAGTTATTATGGAATCTGAGGAAACCCAAGGTGAGAAACAAACATTTGGGGTAGAATTTTATGGCCCTTCCCCCACTGGCGGGATGTCCCAGTCCTGTTCAGTTCGGTCAAGGGACTTTTGAATGGCTTGCTGCGTTTTCCAGACCCACCCTCAGTTGTGTCGAGACTGTAGAATTCCTCCTTTCAAGTCTTTTCATTTGAAATTTCTGCATTCATCATGACTGTCACAAGCTAAACTCCTATTTTGAAGGTTAACCACTATGGCCTTTCCATTGCTTCTTGGAGAAAAGAGGGATTCTAGTAATTCCGAGAGATCTCTTTTCTCAACAGACACCAATTCAATTCCTTTCCAAAGGTGTCACATAAAGCAATCAACCATCAACCTTCCCTTCTGGGACCATGGCTCACCTGTGTGCTAGCCATGGCTCAGTGGCTAGTCTTCTCATTTCTCAGTCAGAACGAGGTGGGTGCAAGTCTAGTTTGACATTCCAGTATAGCACTGAAACAATGTTGTACTGTTGCCATCTTTCAGATGGAACATAGGAAACAGAGTAGGTCATTTAGCCCCTTGAGCCTGTTCTCCAATTAAATGAGATCATGGCTGCTCCAGAGCTGCCTTTACCCCCTACACCACCCACCACCCCCCAACCCCCCCACCACCACCACCCCCCCCCCCCCCCCCAACCCCTCCATTGTTGTGGTTCAGATCAGAAACTCCAAATTATTTTCTGAAGCCCATCTGAATCCTAAGTTTTGCATGTTGAATTTAGTGAGGATAAGCATGGGATGTTTCACTTTGGGTATGATTCAGGTGACCCACTAGGGAGCTTTTATCATACAAAGTTTATTTAAGAATATAGTTAACATGTGTAGCAAGAAAATTAGTGGGAACTTTTATCAATTACAAACAAGAAACAAACAATCATGATAATGTATAACCCTTAACAAAGATAGCTACGATGTTCCAATCAAATCAATCCCATAGACAAAAGTCCCCTTTTCACAGGTTTGACACAGCACAGACTACTGCTGATGTGATACTGGGATCAAGGCCATTAGTTGAACTCTGCAGTTAAATGCCCTTGAGACTCAGAATAGTTTGAAGACAACCAAAAGAGAAAATGCTGGAAAATCTCAGCAGATCTGGCAGCATCTGTAAAGACAGAAAAGAGCTGATGTTTTGAGTCTAGATGACCCTTTGTCAAAGCCAAGCCGACTCCCAAAAGACCAGAGAGACTCTGGTCCAGCTCCCAACAACAACAGGTTTTCACCCTTCAGGAAAACAAGATCTTGTTTTCAGCTAACCAACAGAATTTCCAAAGAATAGCAAGGAGACAGAGCGAGACTTCTGTTTCAGCTTGATGCTACCAACACTCCCAAAACTAAAATGGAATAGGAAATCCCTGTCACCTGACCTGCCCACAGATATTTCCCCTCCTAACAATGACATCACCCAAGACTATGAGCATTAATTTGAAAAAAACTCTTAAAGGTACACCAACATCACACCCAGATACCTTGATTCCTCTTACGATCAAAAACCTTTCCTGCCCAAATATATTGATACCTTTTACTGACAAAAGTCTAACAGTCTCAGTGGCCTGCCTCTCATTTTTGACTATGTTCCTCAGTTCAGCACTCCCCCACCAATGAAAATGGTGGGGGCGGTATTCTCCGGCCTCCCAGCTGCATATTTCTTGGCGGCAGGAGGTGGCGTGTTCCTCACTGGTGGTGGGATTCTCTGGTCTTGTTGCTGTCAATGAGAATTTCCTTTCATGTCACCCCATGCTGGTGGGAAATCCACAGAAGAGGATGTGCTGCCAGGGGGACTGGAGAATCCCACCCACCATGAAAGCCAGGAGAATCCCCCCACCCTCTCTGTGTCTCCCAATCTCCTATTTCTTAAGTGAAGCGTTATCTGCTCTTTTGGGTGGATGAGTGCCACAGGGATCAGTGCTCGCTATTCCAACTCTTTCCAATTCGTATCAATGATTTTGATGAAGGGACGAAAGATATGATTGTTAAATTTCATGATGACACAAAGATAATTGGAAAGTAAGTTGTGAAGATGAGTAGAGAAGGCTATAAAATGGTTTAGATCGGTTGCATGAGTGGGCAAAGATGTGGCAGATGGAATATAATGTGGGAAATTGTGAGGTTGTTCATTTTGGCAAGATGAATAAAAAAGAGGCTTGTTATTTAAACAGTGAGAGATTGTAGCACTCAGAGCTACAGAGGGATCCGGGTGTCCTAATGCACGAAGAATAGTATACAAGTACAGCAAGTAATCAGCAAAGCGAATAGAATGTTGTTGTTTATTGCAGGGGGGATTTAATACAAGTGTAAGAAGATTATGTTTCAGTTATGGAGGATATTAGTGAGCCCACATCTGGGGTATTGTGTACAGTATTAATCTCATTATTTAATGTAAGATGTAAATGCATTGAAAACAGTTGAGAGAAGGCTTACTAGATTAACATTTGGCATGGGTGGGTTGTTTTATGAGGAAAAACTGGTCAGGCTAGGACTTTTTCCAGCTGGAGTTTAGAAGATTAAGTGGTGGCTTGATTAACCTCTGAGTTCACCGGTGGCTGAGATTGTCCAGTGCCACCGCAGTAAATAGTATTTTGGCTGAGCACCAAATTCTCCATTCTCGCTGGCAGTGGGGGTTGGAGCAAAAGAGATCGGAGCATCCCACCCATAAGATCCTGAGGGGGTCTTGATAGGATAGGAAGGATGGGAGAATCTCAAACTAAGGGCCACTGTTTAAAAATAAGGGGTCACCCATTTAAGTCAGAGAGGCTTTGGAATTCTCTTCCCCATTCTTTGAATATCTTTTAGGCAGAAATAGATAGATTCTTCATAAGCAAGGAGACCGAAAGTTAACAAGGGTAGGCGGGAATATGAAGATGAGGTTAAAATTGGATCAACCATGATCTTGTTGAATAGCAGAGCATGCTTGAGGGGCCCAGTGGCCAACTCCAGCTCCCAGTTTGTATGTTTGTATATAAAAGATCCCATGGCACTATCTTGAGGGAGAGCAGCTGTGTTTTAAAACAATGTTCTGGCCAATATTTGCCCTTCAATCTGCATCAGAAAAAAAAAACAATTATCTGGCCAGTATCCAATTGCTGGTTGTGGGAGCTTGCTGTGTACAAATTGGCTGCCAGATTTCCTACATTATTACAGTGACTACAATTTAAAAACACTCCACTGACTATAAAGCACATTGAGGCATGCTGAGATCATGAAAGATGCTACATAAATGCAAATCACACCTTTTATTGGCGCATGAGGCGTTAAAGGCAATTATCTAATGGAATATGTCTTTTTGACTTCACAATGATTGGTTAATCTGTAAACTGTATGTTTCAGTAAATTCTCACACATCTGGTGTCATCTGAATCAAAACGATCATACTGGGGTCTGCTTTTTAACATAATTGCTTACGGTTTGAATAATGTTGGGTCTTAAAATTAACAGATGGCTTAGCAATGTTGGAACCTACGACATTGTAATAACTCCACGGAGGCGAAAGTCCTGTCAACAAATTACTTTATTTACACCATTCATCTGTACACAGCCAGCTCTCCAGTTGCTCCCTGCTGAATACAGGCTGGGAGTCTGACACACCTGCTTTAAACAGGGAGCATGAGGCTCCCTGATTTAACCGTCAATTAGGACCCATCAGGTGTCTTTTCAACACAAGTCAAATAAACTAACTCAAATTAACTTAGAATCATAGAATTATAGAAGCCCTATAATGCAGAACGAGGCCATTTGGCCCACTGAGTCTGCACCGACCACAATGCCACCCAAGCCATACCCTCATATCCCTACATATTTACCCGCTAATCCCTCCAGTTGACGCATCTCAGGACTCAAAGGGGCAATTTTAGAATGGCCAATCAACCCACCCCGCACATCTTTGGACTACGGGAGGAAACCGGAGCACCCGGAGGAAATCCACGCAGACATGAGGAGAATGTGCAAACTCCACACAGACAGCGACCCGAGCCGAGAGTCGAACTCAAGTCCCTGGAGCTGTGAAGCAGCAGTGCTAACCACTGTGTTACCGTGCTGCCCAAAGTAATAGGGACAAAGTAATAGGGGCAGCTCCCCAAAAGGAGGGGGGATCCGCCCGAACAAAAATGAAAGTCGAATAAAAACTTAAAATATTAAATCAAAAGGTGATTATCGGGGTTAATAATACACCCCAGACCCTACGGTGCCCAACGGGCGCGGAAGGCATCAACAGTGCCCGTGGACATCGCATGCTCCCTCTCCGGGGACACCTGGCCGTGAATATAGCCGCGGTAGAGGAACATACAGTCAGGATGGATGTCCCCGTCGATCGCACTCTGCCTGGACCTGTTGATGGCTCGCCTCACCAGGAGAACTCATCAGGTAGTTCATACTCCAGCAAGCCAACCTCATTAGCCTGGCTGAAGTCATCACAGAAATCCATTGCAGCAAACTCTTCTTTTCTCCCCAACCACTTAAATTCATGACTGAAGGACCTGTTCAAATTCTTGCTTTAGAAACTTTACTGACTAAAGTTTTGACCTGGGTGGTGCAAGTTATGCTCTCAGTGTCCCATTCCTTTTTATGAAACCAGGATAAATACCAGCAGAAGTGGGAAAGGCAGCACGCTATGGAGATTGTTACTCTGCAAATGACACAAGGCTGCTGCTTTTAAAATTGTACGGTTTTCCCTCAAAGTTTAAAGTTTATTTCTTAGTGTCACAAGTAGGCTTACGTTAACACTGCAATGAAGCTACTGTGAAAATCCCCAAGTCGCCACGCCCCGATGCCTGTTCGGGTGCACTGAGGGAGAATTTAGCATGGCCAACACACCAAACCTGCACGTCTTTCAGACATGGGGAAAATGTGCAGGCTCCACACAAATAGTGACCCAAGCAGGGAATAAAATCCAGGTACCTGCAGCAGTGCTAACCACATGAGATTCGATGGTCCCAGGGATCTGTGTAAAGGCATTGAAATTATTGCTGTCTGAGCCCAGGAATTTCAGGACTTCTGAGTCTCCAGAATTCTGCCTTCCGTAGAGATCCATAAAACCATAGAAAAGCTACGGCACAGAAGGAGGCCATTTGGCCCATCTTGTCCATGCCTTCCTGAGGAAACCCAGGTGCCATTTCTAATCCCAGCTTCCTGCACCCAGTCCATAGTCCTGTCACTTACAGCATTTAAGGTGCAAATCCAGATACTTCTTAAAGAGCTGAGGGTCTCTGCCTCCACCACCACCAACTTGAGCAACTAATTCCAGACACCCACAATCCTTTGTGTAAAAAAATTTTTCCTGGTGCCTCTTATTCATCTGCCACTTATCTTGAATCTATGTCCACTGATTCTAAAATTCTCTACCAAGGGAAACAGCTTTATCCTGTCCACTCTATCTCTTCCCGTCATAATCTTGCACACCCCTATGAAGTCACCCTTCAGCCTTCTTTGTTCCAAGGAAGAGAATCCCAATCTATCCAAACTTTTCTTGTAAATACACTTTTCTTGCCTTGGCAACATTCTTGTAAACCTCCTTTACACTCTCTCCAGAGCAATTACATTTTCCTTGTAACACGTTAACCAGAACTGCACGCTATGCTCCAGTTTGTAGCCTTGCAAGTGTTTTATACAATGCCAACATTGTTTCCTTACTTTTATATTGCATACCTCTGCCAATAGGCATCATGTCACTTCTATACTCTTTCTCTCTATGTTATACAATTATTCTGTGCTGGAGGAGGCTGTAAAATTCTTGGGGAAGAAGTAGTTCTACACTCAATCAGACTCACTTAGGATTAAAACTGTTCGAGCTGTTAAACAGAGATCCTTCATTTTAATTATTATTAATATTAGTCTAAATTAATCTCAATTAAGACTAAATCTACGCCCTCTGCCAGTGCATGTAAGGTAGTCTCAGGCAGACACAATGCACGACGCAATTTTCAATACACTTCGGAGGCCTTATTTGAAAGGGTCAGTTAAGGTAGTCCTGCTACCCCTCCTCACCCTTCTCTTTCACCTAAAGCTCTGACCCACCTATATACTCAGGCCAATACAGCCTGTACTTGCTCTTTGAAAGAGCTACTTGATTCCTCCGACACGCGTTGCCCTTTACTCATAGCCCTGCAACACTGTGCCTACCGTATGCGCACATCAGTAAACGGTTTCACACTGTCGTTATCCGTCGGGGACAGAACCTTATTCATGCTATCTCAGCGTAACTCAACTGAACACTGCCGGTCACACCCGTCATATAGTATTAACCAGCTCTGGCATGCCCAATTACCTGCGAGTGACCTATGGTATTTGTCAGTATTGGTAAGTCCAATCATGAACACAGCTCAGTTTTGGAAGAATGACCAGCGGATGAGGAATTATGATAAAATGGCACAGGAGGATTCCGATGATGGGCTCAACACTTGCGAGCAAGTCGGGGTGGAAGTGTCTCCAGGGATGTGTCGACAGTACGCGCCTGCAGGAGAGCGACAGGCACTTGCAAGGAATATCTGTTGCCAAGAAATATGAGCACTCTGGCTGAAGTCCAATTATAACACTCGAAAAAATAGCAAAACCCTTGAAGAATTAAAAGATTTTTAAATTTATAATGGAAAATCTTCATCATAATTTAACTGATAGGGGGGCAGAAAAATCCCTTGTACGATGAACGTTACACAGTGAAGGTTTAAAATTAAAGTCATGTTAAATATCAGCTCAGATTATTTATAACACACACACACTTTGCTTCCCATTCTTACAGCTGGGCTGTGTGCCAACCCCATATCAGCCAATATGTTCAGTTAGAATTTCGTGTTCCTAATAAGTAGCTTGGACCCAGCATCAATACAAATATTTCTTCCGATGCTCCTACAATTATAATGTTTTTTTAATTAAAAACCTGAATTACATTAATTAAAGCACTGAACCTGCTGATTTTACTTCCTTTCAAGGTGAGTAGAAGCAAATTTTATCGCAAGTGTGGGGTTAGCCTGGGGCAGCGGGGGATGAAATAGGATCTCCCTTGAAGCAAAATGGTTCTTTGTCACGGCAACAATCTGCATTTGTATAACACCAAAAGTAAGTGATCCAAGTTTGACACCGACCCACGTGAGGCATTGGGACAGGTAACCGAAAGCTTGGATCGAGGAGGTTTTTAGGAGCATGTTAACAGACAAGTCAGACATGGCATGGTGGCACAGTGGTTAGCACTGTTGCCTCACAGCCCCAAGGACCCGGGTTCAATTCCAGCCTTCGATGACTGTATGAAGTTTGTACGTTCTCTCTGTGTCTGCGCAGGTTTCCTCCGGGTGCTCTGGTTTCCTCCCACAGTCCAGAGATGTGCAAGCTATGTTGATTAGCCATGCTATAAATTACCCCTTATTGTCAGAGGATTAGCAGGGAAAATACATGGGACCATTGGGATAGGGATTGGTTGGGGCTGTTGGTGGTGCCTTCTCGATGGGCTGAATGGTCTCCTTCTGCACTGTAGTGATTCTACAGGGAGAGTTGGGAGCAGTTTGGAGATGGAATTGTGGACCTTAGGACCCCAGCAGCATTCCAGCCATAAAAAGAAAATTAAATTACAAATGCTGAAAATATCTGAAGCACAAGCAGAAAATGCAAATGCACAGGCATTCAGTCAAGATCTAATTAGAGAAAAGGCTTCTAACCACAACATCCTCCGCCTCCCACCCCCATGCCCCCTATCCTGCAACTCCTAATGGACTGTAAAACTATTTTCAGCCTATTAAACCCGCAAATAAAATGAGAAGTGAATGAAACTGTAAATGTTGGAAACCTGAAGCAAGGAAAGTAATTATTAAGAAATAATTATATTTCTGTACAGAGATGGGCTAATATCTCACGTGAAAATCTTAGTCAGAGTTATTAACTCGATTTGCTCTCCCCCTCTGAGATTTTAACATGTCTGACAGCTTCCTACCTATGTGTTCTCTGTTCCCTCTTACTTTGGTTCCGACTGTCCGATCGATGTGTTTTCTTTCTCATTCATAGGGTATGGGCACCGCTGGCTGGCCAGTTGCCCTTGAAACTGAATGGCTTGCTAGGCCATTTCAGAGAGCCACAGAGAGTCAACCTCATTGCTGTGGCTCTGGAGTCACATGTAGGCCAGACCAGGTAAGGACAGCAGATTTCCTTCCCAAAGGGGCGTTAGTGAACCAGATGGGTTTTTCCGACAATGGTTTCGCAGTCAAGTGAACGGAGTCAACGGAGAAGCCCTTCAGTGCAGAAAGAGCCATTTGGCCCATCAAGCCTGCACCGACAACAATCCCACCTAGGCCCTATCCCCGTAACCCCACTTGTTTACCCTGCTAATCCCCCTGATGCTGAGGGTCAATTTAGCATGGCCAATCCCCATAATCTGCACACCTTTGGACCGAGAGGGAAATTAGTGAACCCGGAGGAAACCCATACAGATGCAGGGAAAATGCCAGGTGCTCTTTCCTAAGGTAGAACAGTCAAGTACTAGGGGACGTAGGTTGAAGATGTCTGGGGAAAAATTTAGAGGAGATGTGTGAGGCAAGTTTTTTACACAGAGGGTGGTGGATGTCTAAAAGGGGCTGCCTGGGGAGGTGGTGGAAACAGGTACGATCACGGCATTTAAGGGACAACTAGACAAATACACGAATGTGTATCGACCATCACAGGTGTAAAATAAGCATTTGTAAATAGGTAACAGTTTACCTATTGAACGCAGAACTTTACTGCAACATGGTAACAGGATGTGCCATGGGGACAGTTACATATCAGAATTCTGATTACCAAATGCAAGACAAAGTGGAAGGACACAGACTCCGTAAGTGCATACAGTTTTAGTTTAGGCAGGCATCATGATCAGCGCAGGCTTGGAGGGCTGAATGGCCTGTTCCTGTGCTGTACACTTCTTTGTTCTTTGTTCCACAGATACAGTGACCCAAGGCTGGAATTGACCCCAGATCCCTGGCACTGTGAGGCCTAATACAATACGAACAACGAAAAAAGTACAGAAATAGTCAGCTGGTCAAGAAGTATGTGTGGAGCTTGGGTGTGGATCAACCTGAGCCATTGAATAGGTCTTGTGAAAATGTCTTACTCCAGTTCCAGTGTTACCATTTTCCATTATGTTACTGACACATAGCCAAGAGGGAAAGTGTTCTGGCTGTGCCCACACCCTAATACTGCTCCCACCGTGTTGTGATCACTTGTTTGTGCAGCTATATATATGGGCTTTGGGCTCGTAACAAAGTTAAAACAGCTCATTAAAAATGATTGATTGGATGGCGTGCTCTGGGTAAAAAAGGATAATTGCTTGTACACATCTGTTCTTGCAAGTCTCAGCGTGAATTCCTGTACACTCAAGGTACACAGCAGGAAAAGGGCAATAACTCAAGAAGCATCTGCTCCGCGTCCCTTGTTTTCAGCTTCCTTCCATGTAGAGCAAGCGATGCATGGAATTTTGCAAGCCTCGAGATGATTAGTGACAACAAATTACGGAATACTTCATAATTTCATTATAATTCTCGGTCCATTATTAAACATTAAACACCTTACATGCCCAGTGAATTGGGGAAAAATGATTGCCCTATAATGTCATGAAGTACGCACGAGGATTGCTAGTCATTTCTAGGCTTTTTCTTTCATCCAACGGAATTAAATACGAATGCAGTTGACAGTGGCTCCGGAATGCTCAGATAGCTCGTGAATCTGATCCTGTTGCTTGCTGAGCGAAAAGAATTGTGTACCTTGTTGCAATACGACAGAGGCACTGTTGATGTCTAAAAGATGAGGAACAGTAGTTTTTGTGGAAATGTGAACACCATCTTCATTCCCGGTTGACACCAGAGACCATTTGCTGCTCTCCCATGTATTGGAGTGTCAGCCTGCTCCACATAGCGCCAGGGACCCGGGATCACAGGCGGCATGGTAGCACAGTGGTTAGCACTGCTGCTTCACAGCTCCAGGGTCCTGGGTTCGATTCCCAGCTCAGGTCACTGTCTGTGTGAAGTTTGCACATTCTCCTCGTGTCTGCGTGGGTTTTCTCCAGGTACTCCAGTTTCCTCCCACAGCCCAAAGATGTGTGAGTTAGTTTGATTGGCCATGCTAAGAAATTGTCCCTTAGTGTCCAGGGACGTGTAGGTTAGAGGGATTAGTGGGTATAATATGTAGGGATATGGGGGTAGGGCCTGGGTGGGATGGTGTTCGGTGCAGACTGTATGGTTCTATGGTTCAGTGACTATCTGTGTGGAATCTGCATGTTCTTCCCATACCTGCGAGGGTTTCTTCTGGCTGCTCCGGTTTCCTCCCACAGTCCACTGTCATACAGGTTAGGTTGATTGACCATGCAAAATTGCCCTGTAGTGGCAGGGAGATTAAGCAGGGTAAATATGTGGAGTTATGTGGATAGGGCCTGGGTAGAATTGTTGTCAGTGCAGGCTAGATGGGTCAAATGGCCTCTCTCTGCACTGTAGGGATCCTATGAACTACAACACCATTGTGCACTGCAGTCCTGTAGCACTGTCCTTGACACGGGCAAAATGACACCTTAGCGGTCTAAGAATTAAATTACAAGTGTGTTTGTGACAATTAACATACTTGCTGCAAATGAATGCACCAACAAGAAATGAGGGGGAGTGAGCATACATTTTACTGTGGCTCATAGTTAATGGATAGTTAATAGACTAAAGGGATGCTTGTTGCTGTCTTCGCACTTCCACAAAAAAAATGTTGAATTCCAAGTGATGACTCTGCAGGAGAAAGAAATTGAAAAGAATGCCATATGCTGGCATCCTTTTGTGCACTATTGACTAATACTGTCCTGTTCCACACTGTCAGCTGTGTGACTCTGTGTATAGCACGCTCAACCTTCAGCCAGGATCTTAGACAGAAGGTCTAGACCAGCGCTCAGAGGTAGCATCGGGACTGTCTATTAATGGAGCAATTAAACCAAGCCCGATCTTCCCACCCTGGTGGAATGAGAACGACCAGGGTGTTTTCTATTTTGAAGAAAATTTGAGGGCATCTCCTCTGTTTTCAGATCAATATTTACTTCACAAACCCCAGCATCACTAGAACAGATTATCGGGCCAGATTATCTGACAGATTATCACATTGCTGTTTGTCAGAGTTTGCTGTGTTGAAATTGGCTGCCTTATTTCCTATCCAAAGACAGTGACCACATAGATTTATAGAATCCTACAGTGCAGGAAAAGGCCATTTGGCCCATTGAGTCTGTGCCAAATTTCCATCAGAGTATCGCACCCAGGCCCTATCACGGTTGCCCCTTGTATTTGCTCCGCCAATCCCGCTCAGCTACACATCTGAGGAAGCTAAGGGACAATTTTAGCACTGCTAGTCCACCTACCCTGCACATTTTTGGAGTGCGGGAGGAAATCGGGGCAGACACGGGGAGAATGTGCAAACTCCACACAGACAGTGACCGGAGGCTAGAACCGAACCCAAGTCCCTGGTGCCGTGAGGCAGCAGTGTCACCACTTTGTCACCGTGCCGCCCTACACATCACAAGATTACACTTCAGAAGTTCTTAAATGTCTGAAAAATGTGGCAACTTGAAAGATGCCGTATAAACGTAAGGCTACTTTTCTCGACCTGATGGATAACTTGGAAATGTTAGAGGGTGATCTGTTGTCATGATGTAGCGCAGCTTTCTCATATTCCCTGGACACCCTGTCTTATTCGAATTTTCACCATCCAGATGCAAATAAATGGGATTTCATTCTATCTCATCAAACACAGTGACCAATTTTGAATGACTGGATAAATCCAGCCTCTGCAGATTGAGAACTGTCCTCTGCATACGCATGTATGCACTTCCAGCAAACATAGACGAGCCATGTTACAAACTTGGCTGCTCAGTTTAAATTGGTTGTAATGGCGAGGTGGTGGAGTACATAGAACATAGAACACTACAGCACAAACAGGCCCTTCAGCCCACAAGTTGCGCCAATCATATCCATACCTACCAGGCCTATCTATAACTCGCAATCCCATTAAATCCAGTAGTGGTATTCTCACTGGGTTAGTAATCCAGCAGACCCAGGGCAAGATCGGGGCACCATGGTTCACAATCCCACCACAGTAGGTGGTGATATTTGAATTCAGTAAAAACCTGGACTATGAAACCATTGCCTATTGTCAGAAGAACTTGTCTGATTCACTAATGCTCTTTAGGGAAGGAAATCTGCTGCCTTTACCTGGTCTGGACTACATGTGACTCCAGAGACACAACAATATGGTTGACTCTCAAACAACCTCTGAAAGGGAGGGCAGTTAGGGATGGGCAATAAATGCTGGCCCAGCCAGTGACACTCACACCTCATAAATTATTAAAAGGAAGTGTAATATTAACACTCTCAGAATTGTTCGCCATAATGGATAGCGTTCTGCTTTCTTGTGCGCTCTCCTTATTCTACCATTTATCAAAATCGAATGAATTATGTTTACACAAGCAAATTGTTGCAGATGCTAGAAACCTGAAATAAAAACAGAAACTGCTGGAGCAGGATCGATATGGTGGCGCAGTGGTTAGCCTCACAGCACCAGGGACCCAGGTTCGATTCCAGGTTTGAGCCACTATCTGTTCAGAGTCTGCACGTTCTCCCTGTATCTGCGTTAGCTTCCTTTGGATGCTCTGGTTTCCTCCCACAGTCCTAAAGATGTGTAGGTTAGGTGCATTGGCCATGCTAAATTGTCCCTCAATGTACCCAAACAGGCACCAGAGTGTGGTGACTGGGGGATTTTACAGAAATTTCATTGTCGTGTTAATGTAAGGACTGAAGACAAATAAATAGACAATAGAGAATATTTGAGGCGATTGACTCTTTGACATGACTTATATGTGATTGCTGACTAAAGTAGTTTTTTTGCATTTTGGTTTTTGTAGTTCTAGTGAATAAATGTGCGAAGCCTACATCACAGGTCATCTTTCTTTTAAGGGTATCTATCTCTGTGCAATGTTCCGATCAGTCTGTCTGTGTTGAATTGACTGCTGTTTTTCTATATGATAGAGAAGTTAGCTTAACTAATCTCCCTGAGGGAAGGAAATCTGCTGTCCTTACCCAGTCTGGCCTACACGTGACTTCAGAGCCACAGCAATGTGGTTGACTCTCAAATGCCCTTGGCATTGCCAAGGAGAAAGCAACAGTGAGGTATAGGAACCCCACGTTGCCAGCTAATTCAAAAAATCTGCAAGGTTTGAATATATTCCTTTTATTATCAGAGACTGGGTCCCTGTATACGAAGGTGTGTCATTTCTAACAAGTGCAAATGGGCCACATTATGATCTTGACTGATTATCTTAATTTAGTTGTCAGCTTAGCGCACCTAGGATCATTCAGCAAGTGCTGCCTAACTGCAGGTTCACGGCCAGCCACTGACATTTTGTTTTGGATTTTGTAAGCATAGGTAGGTTTAACAGAGTTTGTACTGTGTTGATTATGAACAGGCGGGGGAACGTGCTATTTGATCCTATTTGCCAATTGTTGGGACGTTTGGTCCAAAACCATAAACTATTAGGTGTAATTTCTGTAGTAAGAAGTGAAATTCATGAGTTGCACAATAAATTTTCATTGCCATGACTCATTGAAAGCTCCACTGTGTTGAGCTTACCTTCATTTCAAGACACAAACAATGAGATAGTTAAAATGTAACTGTTTTGCAGGTAGCAGTATTTTTTATACTATGGCAAGTCAACTTTGATTAGCTGAGGAATTGTTCATTTTTGTATATTTGATCTTGGGATATGGGCATTGCTGAAAGTGCCACCATTTATAATCCATCCCTTACAGTCATGAGGATGGTGGTGAGCTGTCTCCTCTTTTGACTCGCTACAATCCATATTGTCTAACCACACTCACCTTAGCACTGACATGGAATGACATTGCCGTTCCTGCATTGTTGCTGGAATCCTGGATCTCCCTCAGTGATCTAGTTCCAAGTTAGGACATTGTGTGTGAGTTGTTTTTGATTAGATTTGATTTATTATTGTCACATTTATTGGGATACAGTTGGAGAACAATTGGGTGCAGTGAGCAGTATTGTATTTTGTGTGCTACACAGACAAAGCATATCGTTCATTGAGTACGTAGGGAGAAGGAAAGGAAAAGGTGCAGAATATAGTATTGAAATCATAGCCAGAGTATAGCAAAAGATCCATTTAATACAAGGTAGGTCCATTCAGAAGTCTGATGGCAGCAGGGAAGAAGCTGGTCTTGAGTCAACTGGTATGTGATCACAGACTTTTATATCTTTTTCCCAATGGAAGAAGTTGGCTGAGAGTATTTCTGGAGTGCGTGGAGTACTTGATTAATCAGGCTACTTTTCCAAAACAGTAAGAAGTGTAGATGGAGTCAATGGATGGGAGGCTGATTTGTGTGATGGACTGGGCGACTTTCACAACCCTTTGTGCTTTTTTGTGGTCTTGGTCAGAGCAGGATCCATTCCAAGCTGTGATACAACTATGGTACATCTATTGTGCACCTATAAAAATTGGCGAGATTCGCAGCTAACATGCCAAATTTCCTTCGCCTCCTGAGAAAATAGAGGCGTTAATGGGCTTCCTTAACTATAACATCAGCATGTGTATTCATTATTTGATAGTTCCTGTCCAAGAAACATTGGATTAACTGGACTCATTCATCCATTGCTGGTAATTATTTGACTTCTGCTGCCTTGCAACAGCAACTGTGTGGGCAGCATATCCACTGCGTAGCTTGGGAGGTGAAATGTCCCAAAGGAGGTGATACTGAATGATCAATGGACGGATACCTGCGACTGAATCCAGGCTGTGCTTGTGATGCAGAAGATCACACCTGGGAGAATATAAATGTGCTGGTGATGAAAGAACTGGTATTTTTAAAAGCTGTGTCTCATTATTGATGAGGTAAATCTGGCATCTAAATTGTGCCTACCCCCTAGGTACTTGTAACCTGCAAGTTCCATTTCACATTTGTATTGCCCGACTCTTTATGTGTCAATGGTGAGCTTTAGCAATTTTCTGCTGGAGCAAACAGCCTATTCCAAAACACAGCAAACAGAAGTTATGACCAAAACCACATTAAAGTGTCCTGATAAAATGAACCTTATTTCTCCAGTGAGATGTTGCGAGTGGAGGGTAGCTGTGGAATTCAAGCAGTGAGTCCGAAATCAATTCTATTCACTCACAACAAAGTGACTCTATAGTTGACAGAATCATAGAATCACAGCACAAAGAGGCCCTTCGGCCCATCAAGTCCACACCAGAACATTAGAAAAACTTGAACTGTCATCTAATCCCATCAGCCAGCACTTGCCCCTTAGCTCTAAATGTTACGATGTGCCAAGTGCTCATCCAAATACTTTTTAAAGGATCTGAGGCAACCCGCTTCCCTGACAATACATTCTAGACCCTCTGAGTAAAAAAAGTTTTTTCTCACATTCCCCCGAAACCTCCTGCCCCTCACCTTGAACCTATGTCTTTTCATGACTGACCCTTCAACTAAGAGGAACAGCTTATCCACTTTATCCATGCCCCTCGCAATCTTGTACACCTCGATCAGGTGGCCCCCTCAGTCTTCTCTGCTCCAATGAAAACAACCTAAGCCGATCTAATCCCTTTTCATAACTTAAATGCTTTATCCCAGGCAGCATCCTGGTGAATCTCCTCTGCGCCCCTTTCCAGTTCAATCACATCCTTCCGATGATGTGCTGACCAGAACTGCACACAGTATTCTTTACACAATACTCTAGCTGTGGCCTCACTAAAGTTCTACACAACTCCAACATGTCTTCCCTGCTTTTGTAACTATGCCTTGACTGATAATGGCAAGAGTCCCACGTGCCTTTCTCACCATCCTACTAATATGCCTTTCCACTTTCAGAGATCTGAGGACAAACACACCAAGGTCCCATTGTTCCACAGAATTTCCTATTGCCCTACCATTCACTGAGTACTTCCTTATCAAATTTTTCCTTCCAAGGTGTTTCACCTCACACTTTTCAATATTAAATTCTATCTACCACTTGTCTGTCCATTTGGCCATTCCATCTATATCTTCTTAGAACCATAGAACCGTAGAAAATTACAGCTCAGAAACAGGCCTTTTGGCCCTTGTCTGTGCCGAACCATTTTTTGCCTAGTCCCACTGACCTGCACTTGGACCATATCCCTCCACACCCCTTTCATCCATGAACCCATCCAAGTTTGTCTCAAATGTTAAAAGTGAACCCGCATTTACCGCTTTATCCGGCAGCTCATTCCACACTCCCACCATCTCTGCTTGAAGAATCCCCCCCTAATATTCCCTCTAAACTTTTCTCCTTTCACTCTTGACCCATGCCCTCTGTTTTTTTTTCTCCTCTGGCCTCAGTGGAGAGGATGATTCTCTCCTCTCCACTTTAGAGAGGAGAGTGGAGAGTGGGAGGCCTTCGAAGGAGAAATTTTGAGAGTGCAGCCATGTTTGAATGGTGGAGAGGGCCCAGTGGGCCGAATGGCCTAATTCTGCTTTGATGCCTTATGAACTTTTGAAGCACTTTAGGATATTGTGATAAGTGACATATTGAGATATGCTCTGTTTTTTTCCCTTGTTAAGTATTCTGTCAAGAAGTTTCTGTCTAATTGCAAACAGCTACTCCCAACACAAAAGACTTATTCACCGAGATTCTCCGGTCTCGCATTGCTACCTGCGACAATGGAGAATTTAGCACTCAGCCAAATCTCCATTCACAGCAGCAGGATCAAAGAATCCCAGCAGCGGGTAAGGTCAGAGAATTCCAGCCATTGTAATACTGCCAGTCCATTCTGGCGCTGTGATATCCCTCGCTGTCAGTATGTTGGGAATCCGGTTGTGATCTTTCTGCCTTTCTTCAACTGTCACAGCTGACTATCTGGCTATCTCTGGCTGTCCAGGCTGATTTATGTCCTGGGTAACACTTTTTTTTCTGCCATCATTTGGGTTTTTGTCAGAAGTGAGAACTGGTGGCTTCAGTTTGAGCAGAAAAGTTAAACAGCAAAGACTGAGGGGGTTGAGAAAATATTATATAAAACACCTTAAAATGCCTGACCATTGATTACAACATAGTAAAATGACCAGACATCTTTAGAACAACTTAGGACTAATTGCCCAATTGGAAACAAAAATGAAATCACGGTGAGAATGAATGCAGTTGATAAAACTCACCAGAGATTAGCATTGGGATGATGCTACCAGTACCCTTTGCTCCTGACCTTGCGAAAGTATCCAACATCAGGCAAAGGTTCCAGGTAGGCACATTATTGGATGGTAGATCAACTTGGCAGGGGCTGGCGGACAGGCATCAGTAACATGGAGCTAGAAAAATCTCTCGGGAACATTCCGGTAACATTAACATTCGAAAATATTGAGGCCAATTTCTTGCCAATACTGAAATACCTGGGAGCGTCCAGTTGGGTTTATTTGATTTGATTTGATGTATTATTGTCACATGCATTAGTATACAGTGAAAAGTACTGTTTCTTGCGCACTTTATGGACAAAGAATACTGTTCATACAGAAAGAATGGAGAGAGTGCATAGTGTTTCAGTCATAGCCAGGGTGTAGAGAAAGATCAACTTATGCATGGTAGGTCCATTCAAAAGTCTGACGGCAGCAGGGAAGAAGCTGTTCTTGTGTCGGTTGGTACGTGACCTCAGACTTTTGTATTTTTTTCTCAACAGAAGAAGGAGGAAGAGGGTATGCCCGGGGAGTGTGGGGCCCTAAATTATGCTGGCTGCTTTTCTGAGGCACGGAAGTATAGACAGAGTCAATGGATGGGAGTCAGGTTTGCGTGATGTATTGGGCTACATTCACAACCTGCTGTGGTTTCCTGTAGTCTTGGACAGAGCAGGAGTCATACCAAGCTGTAATACAACCAGGAAGAATGCTTTCTATGGTGTGCCTGTAAAAGTTGGTGAGAATCGAAGCAGGCATGCTAACTTCCCTTAGTGTCCTGAGAAAGTAGAGGCGCTCGTGGGCTTTCTTATCACATTAGTTCAAAGGTCAAGATGCCTGATAGATCTCACCAAATGTGTCACTCGGCATTAAATGAATTAGACATACAAACTGGGATTGCCACTATTTCTGTCCTCTACATTGCACTCCCAATGGATTTGCATCTAAAAGGTACAATTAGGGGCATAGTTTTTTTTTGGCTTCAACATTTTCACATCCTGCCCCGTGGAGTTTTACATTTAATGGATTTTGAAGTGTAATTTCTGAGCAATTAATCTGTGATTTTTTTCCTTTAATTATTGAAAAGATGAAAACCAGCTTCTCTTTGTCAGTTAGTCACATCAGATGTTGCACTTGCATGAGCCACAGATATCTCATCCAAAAACCAGCACCTCCAACACCAACTCTGTGTAACACTGAAGGACCATCCTCGACCATGGAACGTCATTGAGGCCTGAGGGATGAAGGGCTATTCATTGAGTCTCAAACCGGTGCCAGTCTACCTGACAGAAGGCTAGTGTGGGAAATGGTAAAATGTTACATGGGGGCAGTTGTGAGGCTGGCATTGTGGCAATTTGTTGAGAGACAATGGAAGATAGACCCCTCGTTATTCGAGCATGTCCAAGCAGTGGGTGATTTTTATCATCTGTGGATCCCCCATGTGGGTGGCATGGTGGCACAGTGTTAGCCTCACAGCATCAGGGACCCAAGTTCAATTCTTGGCTTGGGTCACTGTCTCTGGCATGGTTTCCCTGTGTCTTTGTGGGTTTCCTCTGGGTGCTCCGGTTTCCTCCCATTGTCTGATTAGGTGATGGGTAGGTGCATTGGTCACGCTAAATTCTCCTTCAGTGTACCCGAACAGGCTCCGGGGTGTAGCATGTAGGCGATTTTCACAGGAACTTGGTTGCAGTTAGCCTACTTGTGACACTAACAAAATAAATAAATGCCTGGTGAGTCCAATGTGAAATTGTCATGGACGGCCACAGAATTGCTGCAAGATAACCACAAGAAAAGTGCGGAGAGTGGAATCATGATCGATACAAACTGCTCACAGACCTAACTGAAGCTTTTGACAGTGTGAGTCGACTGGTCAATGCAGTTGCTCTCCAGGCTGGGATGTCCTTACAACCTTCCTGTAATATCTAACTGTTCTTTATGACATTTAACCTCGGGCTACTTGAAGCTGACATGAAATGTAGACGTGCTCAATTTCAAGGGACCTGGAATCCCTCAATTTGAGAAGACAAAAAGCACAAATAAAAGTGACAACAGTGTTTGTACGGTCTTGAATACTGATTCCTCTGTGTGAAGTGTTTCAAGGTTGGGATTGATAGGTATACCCGATACCACATTTATCTCCGGATTATCTGAGACTTGCTGATGGATCGCTGCTCGTTTTCTTTTTAACAGGCTGGGGTTTAACTTGACTTTATTGGATGCCAAGCAATTTAGCTGAAGTGAAAAGGAGAGTACATGTATAGGATGGCCCGCTCCCAAACTAACATGAGCAAGGCAACCAACGGAACGCAGGTTAGACAACTTCTGAGATCTTCCACCATCCACGAAGAATGTCGGTTAATGATATTAAACTGTCCATTATCCCGCTTCTCCTTCACACATCATGATGTGATTGAGGATCGTGTGACTCACATCCTGAAGGACAGGATCATCAACAAATGGTTATTTCAGAAATTCATCGCGATACAAAGAGCAAAGAAAAGTATCGCGAAATACAGCACAGGAACAGGCCCTTTGCCCCACAAAGTCCATACTGATCATAATGCCCTAACTAAACTAAATAAAATTTTCTGTCCTTCCTCAGTCCGTATCCGCCTATTCCCTCCCTATTCATGCACCAATCCAGATGCCTCTGAAATGGGATTCAGTTAGGAGTCTTATCCCTTCTGAGTCAATAGGTTGTGGGTTCGAGTCTCACTCCAGGGATATGAGTAGACAACCTACGCTGCTACTTCTTCTGCAAGGTGGGGTAATGTTGCACTCTGAGGTGACAGTAAGTAGTCTCACATGCCGACCCCAGTCTAACACCAGCATCTCCGCATCTGAGGTGACAGCTTTCTGATAGGACATTAAACCGATGCTCTAACTTACCCAGTGGTTGGATGGGAAGGATTCCATAGCTTTGGTAGAACAGATGAGGACTTAAATCTCAGAATGACTGCGCAGAAGGAGGTCATTTGGTCCATTGAGTCTGTACCAACAACAATCCCACCCAGGCCCTATCCCCCTCACCCTACATATTTACCCCACTAGTCTCCCCGATACTAAGATCAATTTAGCATGGCCAATCAACCTAACCCGCACAGCTTTGGAGTTTGGGAGGAAACCGGAGCACCCAGAGGAAACCCACGCAGACACAGGGAGAACATGCAAACTCCACACAGACTGTGTCCTGAGGCTGGAATTGAACCTGGGTCCCTGGCGCTGTTTGGCAGCAGTGCTAACCACTGTGCTGTCCATGTATCGTAGCCAAACCTTAACTTCCAACCAGCATCAGTAAGATGACTGGTCATTTAATCTGTTTTCAGTTGTGGGAACTTGCTGTGCACAGATCGGGTGCCCACACTAGCGCGATGATGAAGATGGCTACAAAGCACTTCAGGATGCCTTGAGATCATGGAAAGAGCATGAATGCAATCTTAATTGAAACATAATGCAGTAGACAAACCATTTGATCCAGTAATGAATTCGTTATCACATAGATTCTCTTTAGAAATCACCGGGACTCTTCAATCTCATTCGCACAGCTGCCAGCAAGAACGTAGAACTTGGCGCTCAGCCAAATCTCCATTTACAGCAGAGGGAACGGAGAATCTCAGCTGCGGACGTGGTCAGAGAATCCTGGCCATGTCTCCATCATCTCCAGCACCTGTTATGAGGTTTAGACAGTAAATAAAGGCATACAACAAATAGGAAAATTGATGGAGTATGTTATGGTGGTTTTGAGGAAACAGTGCATCTAAAATAATTAATCATTTGAATTTTAAAAACCACGTCAAGCATATTTTATATTGGTTATAACTGTACGATTGTAATGAACTTTTAGGTAGAGGAAAGGTCATTTAAATTCACAGTTGGGTAATGAGCTGAATAGTTTTTCCCATCTTTACCCATCTTGTGATGTTGCTAAATGTAGGATTCAGAATTCGGAAATCCATGCATTTTTTTAAAAGTCTGATCTTTGAATCCCAACCTATGCCTTGCTGACCTTAGCACGTTCTGGGAGGGTGGTCATGGGGGCAGACTAAATTGCTGTTTTCAAAATGTGACTGGATAAGAACTGAAAGGAAAACAGAGCAAAGGATCAGGGAATGGGATTTGTGAAACATTTCTTGCAACAGCGAATCAAACAGCCACAGGACTTTCTTTTGTGTGCAGTAGCCATTCTATCATCTCGCAATTACATGATTAATTATTCAAATGTAATTTACAGGCAGATTATACATTGTTCATGGGCTTTAATCACAATTTATATTGTGGGTAGGATTTTCTGGTCACGCTGGTCCCAAGGCCGGAAAATCCCGCCCAAGGCCAACGGATCTTTACTTGGTCCTTGTCCACGATTCCCACTTGTTTGATGTTCAGTGTGAAGCGAGGCACTTTGGAAGGAATAATTTGACAAGGTAGTATCCAATGAACGGCATGACACAAGGAAGTTCTATGGACAAAGGAACCTTGGCATGTTTGTTCATGGGTGTCTGAAGGGCATGTTATTGGGGTGATGAAAAAGACACTGAGACATTTATTTTATCAATTGAGGCATAGGTTACAAGAGCAGGGAAATCACGTTGGAGTTGTATGGAACTTTGGTGTTGCCACAGCTGGAGTATTGTGTGCAGTTCTGGTCACAAAATATAGGAAGGATGTGATTGCGCTGGAGAGGGTACAGAGCAGATTCACCAGGATACTGCCTGGGACAGAACATTTAAATTATGAAGAGAGGTTGCATAGGCTTGGGTTGTTTCCATTGAAACAAAGACTGAGGGGGCGACCTGATTGAGGTGTACAAGATTATGACAGACATGGACAGGGTGGATAAGGAGCAGCTGTTCCCCTCAGTCGGAGGGTCAGACATGAGGGGACATCAGTTCAATGTGAGGGGCAGGAGGTTTAGGGGGGAAGTGAGGAAAAACTTTTGTACCCAGAGAGTGGAGGTGGTCTGGAATGCGCTGCCTGGGAGGGTGGTAGAGGCGGGTTGCCTCACATCCTTTAAAAAGTATCTGGATGAGTACCTGACACACCATAACATTCAAGGCTATGGGCCAAGTTGGTAGGTGAGATAAGGTGAGGAGTCAGGTGCTTCTCAAGTATTGGTGCAAGCTTGATGGGCCAAAGGGCCTTTTCTACACTATATGATTCTACGATTTGATGAAAGTGAAATAAGGGTATGAGTATGAAAATTGAGACATTGGGTTTGAGGCCAAGGTACATTAGCTAACACAGGAGTGAAGGGTTGGGAGGACAGATGGGAAAGGGTGCTTGGTGAGAGTTAGGATAGAGGCAACAGCCTTTTGGATTAGCTCATGTTTATGGAAGATGCAAGGTGAGAGGTTGGCCTTTATAATAGAAATGTTATGCAATCGGACCTTGTGGAGTTGATGAAGCACTTCAGAAACCCTTGTGTAATAGATGAAAATCTATGTTGAAAATCATCAGCACTGAAATGGCAATGAGTTACATTGCTCCTATCCATTTGACATTGTTGACCTCCGTCCAGTGGATAAATAGGTAATTTACTCAAAAGATTATGATTTCATAACATCCCAGAAATGGAACAGAGCCACCTTGGAAATGGAACAGCAAAGCAAGAAAATATCACAGACGAAGAATAAATCGTTTCTAAAAGACAGAAAAAAATTGACAAAATGTTCCTGAAAAATGTCAATTAACAACTCTCACCCCTGACTATCCTCTGACTGTTAAACTACCCCCAACTAGTCGTAGAATCATGGAATCCTACAGTGCAGAAGGAGGCCATTTGGCCCATCGAGTCTGCACCGACCATAATCCCACTCAGGCCCTATCCCCATAACCCCACATATTTACCCAAACTGGCCCCCCGACACTAAGGGACAACTTAGCATGGCCAATGCACCTAACCAGCACCTAACTAATATACCTAACATCTTTCGGACTGTGGGAGGAAACCGGAGGAAACCCATGCAGAAACAAGGAGAATGTGCAAACTCCACACAGACAGTGACCCAAGCCAGGAATCGAACCTGGCTCCCTGGCGCTGTGAGGCAGCAGTGCTAACCACTGTGCCACCATGCCGCCTCCTGTCCAGTGTACCCCCTCCAACTCAACTATCCCCTTGATCCTCTATCTCAACTGATCTTCTGGCTACCAATCAACTATCTCCTGACCCAACTACCCTGCCCCCTAATCACCTGTTTCCCCCTGCCCAGGTTCATGATCTACTCTAGTCCCTCATCCACTTACCTGCCACATCACTCCCTCAGCCCTAAAGTTACATACTGACCCTCACTTACTGCATATCTTCTCAAAGTGGGTTTAAGCTTTCAGTTTAACACAATAGGACAGCTCCTCCTGTTAAAAGGGTGCATTGCTTCTATAATGTTGCTGAACTGTATGAGCTTGGAAGCATCCTCCATTGGAAGGTTGTCAAAGAAAAGTAACATTTGGGTGGCACGGTTCACAGCTCCAGGGACCTGGGTTCGATTCCCGGCTCGGGTCACTGTCTGTGTGGAGCTTGCACATTCTCCCCGTGTCTGCGTGAGTTTCCTCCGGGTACTCCAGTTTCCTCCCACAGTCCAAAGATGTGCGATTTAGGTTGATTGGCCTTGCTAAAAATTGCCCCTTAGAGTCCGGAGGTGTGTGGGTTAGAGGGATTAGCGGGTAAATATGTAGGGATATGGGGGTAGGGCCTGGGTGGGATTGTGGTCAGTGCAAACTCGATGGGCCGGATGTTCTGCACTGTAGGGGTTTCTATGATTCTATGATCCGGGTCAGAATTTGGGGCTCCAAACGAGGGCAGAAGCTCTGGACCTCTCGCTGACGCAGTTCCTCAAAGCAAAGGGGAGAGATAGCCATCAAGTGCTGAGGTGGGAGCTGAACTTAAAGCACCTGGTTTGAAGGTGCCACAGAAACTCAGCTGACGTGCGTACATTGTCGCAGCTCACTACACTGATTCACCAAAATTTAAAACAACCATCATTAAAGAGGCAATACCCTAGCTATTGTATTATCGCTATACTAGTAATGAGAAATTCAGCTAATGTTTTGGGGACTCAGATTCGAATCCCGCTATGGCAGCTGATAGAATTTGAATTCATTAAAAAATATCTGGAATGAAGAACCTACTGATGACCATGAAACCATTGTCGATTGTCGGAAAAACCCATCTGGTTCACTACTGTCCATGAGAGAAGGAGATCTGTTGTCCTTACCTGGTCTGGCCTACATGTGACTCCAAAACCACAGCAATGTGGTTGGCTCACAACTGCTCTCTAAGGGCAACAAAGCTAAAGTTTATTTATTTGTTACAAATAAGGCTTACTGCAATGAAGTTACTGTGAAATTCCCCTAGTCGCCGCATTCTGGCAGCTTTTCGGGTCAATGCACCGAACCAGCACGTCTTTCAGACTGTGGGAGGAAACCAGAGCACCCAGAGGAAACCCACGCAGACACAAGGAGAAGGTGCAAACTCCACACAGACAGTCACCCAAGCCGAGAATCAAACTTGGGTCCATGCAGCTGTGTGGCAGCAGTGCTAACCACTGTGCCACCATGCTGGTCCATCCAATTGGGATGAACGATAAATACCCATGTCCCACAAAGGAACCTCCCTGCACATGGACCCTGGAAAATGCCAGTACATTGCATATTAACCTCTTGAAAGAACCAAATTAACCATTAGGCCCTTTCCTCCCACAGACCAGAGAATTCAACAAACCCATTGGATCTTTCCTGAGGAATGTGCTTCCAGACCCTCTTAAAAGTAAAAAATTAAGTGATGACTGAATATGGCAGTAACTCAGTTGACATGTTTTGAGTGTGACCCTTTTGTGAACCATAGAAACTTTATCGTGTCTGTTTTCAGGTGAATATTGGCCTGCTCTGAACTAACAGCATCCCTCCCTCGTCAGCTGCGGCATTCACAGACATCTTTCTTATCAACGAGGCATCTGTGATCCATTTCTGGCCGGTTGATGAGACAGCTTCATGATCTAACCAGTTTAAACCACTCAGTTTTGGTTCGATATGTAATTTACTCTCATATCTCCTCGAACATCCAGTCCGGTGCTGAAGGCAGTAATTGGCATAGCAATCCTCTGGCAAAGCTGGGAGCTTATTGCACATTTCCAATGATTTCATAGAGTATTGCAGCACCAAAGGAGACCATTCAGCCCATCATCCCCATGCTATCCAATTCGTCTCCTGCTCTTCCCCCTACAACTCTACAAATGTTTCTTTTTCAGGTAATTTTTCCAAAAATTCTTTCAAAAAATGTGGGTGTCCCTAGCCAGGTATTGCTCCACCTCTAATCCCCCTTGGAGGGTCGTGGTAACTGCCTTCTTGGACTGCTGCAAACCACATGATGTAGGTGTCCCCACACTGCTGTTAACTCTCTAATTTCCTTTAGAACATTACCATTAAATCTGCTTCTACCACACTTTCAGGCACTTCATCCCAAATCTCATTGTGTCAAGTAGATTTCACTTAATTTCCTCTCTATTTTTAGTTCTTTTGCCATTTAACTGGAGGGCAAAACTTTATTTTACACGGGGTCTTGCTGATTTTCCAGCCCGGAGGCCAAGCCCCAGTGACCTCCATAAAGCTACCCTCTGCGTCCCTCTGATCTCTGCGATTCACATTGCTATTTGCATGATCTGATCCTTCATTAGTTCTTCAGGGCTGTCTACCTGATGTCATAGTGATTGCCATCTGATGCTATTTGTGCTACATTGTGTTATGTAACTTCCATCAGCATGCGACAGTCACTTTTAGTAGCATGCTGATAGAAGTTATATAACACAATGTAAATATGGTAGAGTTAAAAGTTTATTTATTAGTCACAAGTAGGCTTACGTTAACATTGCAATGAAGTTACTGTGAAATTCCCCGAGTCGCCACACGCTGGCGCCTGTTTGAGTCAATATACCTAACCAGCACGTCTTTCGGACAGTGGGAGGGAACCGGAGCACCCAAAGGAAACCCATGCAGGCACGGGGAGAACATGCAGACTATACACAGGCATTGACCCAAGCCAGGAATCAAGCCTGGGTCCCTAGCCCTGTGAGGCAGCAGTGCTAACCATTGTGTCACCATGCTACACCTAGCCTGGAAAATGGAATATTAAAGAAAAAGTTTTTTTTAACATAGCCTTCAGCTCCCACACTTGTACACTTTTTTTTATATCTCTGCCTCCTTTTGCTTCTCACATTTCTGCCCGCCATCTTTTTCTTTATTTCTGTCTTGTTTTCACCATTGTTCTTACTCATCATTTCTCTTTTCCCATTCCTGTTTCTCATGCTTTCCCTCATACATGCTTGCAGTCTCTGTCTTCATTTCTGACGCACTCTTTTACTTGCTGTTATATATTTAAGTGGTTGCATGATTGCTTTAAGAGCCGGTTGCATGATTTGTTGGTGATGTCATTGCAGTGTTTCACAGGCTCCTGTCTGAGTTTTGTTTTCTGCTCCGTACAGGCAACAGGTCCTGCAATAAACCTTGTTGTTATTTTGAATCTGTGCATGCAAACCGTATCTTTTTAGTTAAAAACCGACAACTGCTAACATAGTTAGGACATTGCACTTTCACACTCACCTTTGTTGTATGCGCTTAGTCTCACATGTTTTTCCGTGCTCACTCACGCTTTTTCTCATGCGTGTTCATTCTTGTTTCCCTCGCTTGCAGTTGCTCTCACTCTCACAACATAAGAACATAAGAACATAAGAAATAGGAGCAGGAGTAGGCCATCTAGCCCTTCGAGCCTGCCCCGCCATTCAATAAGATCATGGCTGATCTGTTGTAGCTCAGTTCCACTTTCCCGCCCTCTCCCCATAACCCTTAATCCCCTCTCTTATCAAGAACCCATCAACCCGCTTCTTAAAAATATTTAGCGAGGCAGCCTCCACCACTTCAACGGGCAGAGAATTCCAGAGATTCACCACCCTTTGAGTGAAGAAGTTCCTCCTCAACTCCGTTCTAAACCGCCTCCCCTTTATCTTGAGGCTGTGCCCCCTAGTCCTACTGTCTTTTTTGAGCGGGAAGAGTCTCTCCACCTCTATCCTATCCATCCCATTCATCATCTTATACGTCTCAATGAGATCTCCCCTCATTCTTCTAAACTCTAACGAGTACAAGCCTAGTTTATTCAGCCTCTCCTCATAGCTGAATCCCCTCAACTCTGGTATCAGCCTAGTAAACCTCCTCTGCACTCCCTCCAGGGCCAAAATATCCTTGCGCAGGTGCGGCGCCCAAAACTGCACACAGTACTCCAGCTGCGGCCTCACCAATGCCCTATACAGCTGCAGCAAGACCTCCCTACTTTTATATTCAATCCCCCTCGCTATGAAGGCCAGCATCCCATTCGCCTTCCTGACCACCTGCTGCACCTGCAAGCTGGGTTTTTGCGACTCATGCACAAGGACCCCGAGGTCCCTCTGCACCGTCGCCTGCTGCACTCTGGTGCATTCTCTCCAGTGTTTCTGCTCACACTTATTTAAAAATTTACCGGCGTCACAAGTAGGCTTGCATTATCCTTGCATTGAAGTTACTGTAAAAATCTCCTGTGCTTTCTTTCTGATTTGTGTCCACTCATTCTCGCGCTCTCTTTCTTTTCTCTCCCCATTCTGTACGTTTCGTTCCACACATCCATCCTCTCTAACCTTTCCTGACAGAAAATCATAACCAAACTCTTCTGAGCTTTTAATGGTTGATTTAGCTGAAACGATGTTCTATTTAAGCACAATGGTTATAACTTGATCTTTTGTATCTAATCAACACACTTTGCATGCATACATGCATCTGAGTAAATGAGTTCATTGCTTACCACTTCTGCTACAGTGCGTGAAGGTCTCCTGGTCCTTTCAATAATTTGCTGGGTGTTTTTATCCACTGTTTCATTCTTTTTATTGAAGACTGTTCAACAATTCTTTTGTCCTGGTGGCAATGTTTTGAACATCAACCAGATTTTAACCGGGGCAGACTGTTTTGATTAGAATAACAATACTTATCTATTGCTGCAATCTGACTAGCTAAACGCAATAGAACTATAACCATTGAATTTCTATAGTGCAGAAGGAGGCCATTCAGCCCATTGAGCTTGCACTGCCTCTCTGACAAGCATACCCAAACCCTTGCAACCCCATACATTTGCCATGGCTCATGCACCTAACCTACACATCTTTGGACACTAAGGGAGAATGTAGCATGGTCAATCCACCTAACCCGCACATCTTTGGACTGTGGGAGAAAACAGGAGCAGTCGGAGGAAACCCACACGTTCATAGGGAGAACGTGCAAATGCCACAATGACAGTCACCAAAGGCAGGAATTGAACCCGGGTCCCTGGCACTGTGAGGCAGGAGTGCTAACCACTGTGCCATCACACTGCCCAAAGTACATGAGGGAGAAAGGAACAGCAGGTATGGCGAGAGGATTAGATTAGGTAGATTAGGGAGGAAGCTCATGGGAAGCATAAACAGTCCAGAATAATTAGGCCAAATAGCCTATAAAATTGAGGAAAAACCCATTTCCCTGCTCAGCATGGTTAGGCTACAAACGAAAGGTTTCCTTACAATGTTGGGGTTGGAGCTGTGGGAATGGAGTGCTGTAATTTTCGAGAGATAGAGTGAGTGAGGGGAGAAGAGGAATTGAAATGGCTGGTGTCACATTGACAGTTCCTGATGTAAAGGATTAGAGAGGAGAAGAGGCCAAAGGGAGAGGTCGGGTGGAATGAGCGTCCTTCTGCACTGTGGATAAGTGAAAGGATCCTCTGTATCAGACAAGATTCCTGCCCAGTGTACGTGCACGGTGGCAAAGACAATGGAAGCAGAGCTCGGCATCATGTCAAGCTTGGAGCTCTTTTGTTTAATCCATTAGCGGAAGCCCATGCTCCTGATTTTTAATTTGCTGCCCCTCTCACACTCGGAGCTCACAGACTTCAGTCTCTTCCAATTAAGCTCAATATAAGCTCGAGCAACAGCACCTCATCTTTTTATTTGGAACTTTACAGCATTTTGCACTCAACATTTGAGTTCAACAATATAGAGACCATTGCCCTTGTTCTACTCCTTGTTTGTTTTTGGCTGGCAGTGGTTGGTAATGATCTCATTATTCCCAGTTATGCAAACGCTAGGTGGACCTTCTGACTCTTGTTCCACCATCCGTCCATTTTTATTTCATACTATCCTGCTGTTATATAATCTGCCTAACCTTCCAGCCGATTATAATTCTTTATGTGTACCTTCCCCTCCCACCTCTTTTTGCCTCTTTAGTTGATTAAAACTAATTACATCTATAACCTTTCCCAGTTATGGAAACAGAAAGGAGGAGCAGGAGGAGGCCATTTGGCCCTTCTAGCCTCCTCCACCATTCGTTATGATCATGGCTGATCATTAAAGTCAAAAGCCTTATCCTGCCTTCCCCCCATATCCTGTGATACCCTTCACCTCAGGTACTATACCTAACAGCTTCATGATCTCATTCAATGTTTTGGCCTCAACTACTCCCTGTGGTGGTGAATTCCACAGGCTCACCACTCTCTGGATGAAGAAATTTCTCCTCATCGCATCCTAAACGGTCTACCCCGTATCCTCAGACCGTGACCTCTGGTTCTGAAACATCCCACCATTGGGAACATCCTCCCTGCATCCACCCTGTCTACAAGACCATAAGACATAGGAGTGGGATTAAGCACTCGACCCATCGAGCCTGCTCCGCCATTCAATCATGGCTGATCTTGTAGTGGTTCAGTTCCAGTTCCAGTCTCATCTTGTCATTGACCTGAATCACTGGGCAGAATTTAATCCAGGCAATAACAGCCTCGCCCGTTGGCTGGAGAACTGGCAAGACTCCCACATGATGTCCTTTGGGGAAGGACCACCATATTAACTGCCAGTGGTGACCACACTTGTTGCTGTTGGTTGAATATCAGCAGTGGCAGGATGAGGCCTGCTCACCTCAGGGCCTCACTTGGCATTTGGGGAAAGGATTAAGTTCCACTCACTATTTCTATCTCTACGAAATAAAAGTTTATTGATTAGTCACAAGTAGATTTGCATTTACTGTGAGAGTCCCCAAGTCGCCACACTCAGGTGCCTATTCGGATACACCGAGAGGAAATTTAGCCTGGCCATTGCACCTAACCAGCACATCTTTCAGACTGTGGGAGGAAACTGGAGCACCCGGAGGAAACCCACACAGACATGAGGTGAATGTGCAAACTTTGCACAGACAGTAACTTGAGCCAAGAATCCAACACAGGTCCCTGACATTGTGAGGCAGCAATGCCACCACGTCACCTTACAGATGCTGACAGACCTGCTGAATATTTCCAACATTCCAATTTTGTTTCTACACTGCAACGTAGCAGGCTTTGTGGTGTAGACGTAGCATCTCTACTGCTGGACCAGAACATAAGAACATAAGAAATAGGAGCAGGAGTAGGCCATCTAACCCAGTGACGACCATGTCCCATAAAATAATAATTGAAAGAGCGCTATTAATAGGGGATATCTGAGCTTAGCAATCTCACATTTTAACACTTCCATCCCCCCGCTCCCATTTATCCCTTCAGGAGTGGTACAATGGATAGACTTCTGTGTAGAAACCTTTGGGTTTGAGTCCCATTCCAGAAACTAGATCAGAGAAACCAGCCTGGCACCTCTAGTGCAGTCGTGAGGGGGTGCTGCACTGCCCAAAGTGCCATCTTTCAGATAGGTCAATAAACTGAGGCCCTGTATGCCACTTTGTACAGGACGTAAAGAATCCCATGATACTATTTCAATATAAAGTACGATAATTGTCCTTGGTGTCCTGATTAATATTAATTCCTCAGCGCATATCACTTAAAAACAAAACAGTAGAATGTTTTTTTATCATATTGCTGTTTGTGGGATTATGTGCACAAATTAAGGATGGCACAGTGGCACAGTGGTAAGCACTGGGTTCAATATCAGTCTTGGGTGACTGTCTGTGTGGAGTTTGCGTGTTCTCCCCATATCTGCGTGGGTTTCCTCCGGGTACTCCGGTTTCCTCCCACAGTCCAAAGATGTGCAGATTAGTTGGATTGTCTGTGCTAAATTACCCCTTAGTGTCAGGGGGATTAGCGGGATAAATACATGGGGTTACAGGATGAGGGCCTGGGTGGGATTTATAGAATCGTAGAATCCTACAATGTAGAAGGAGGCCATTTGGCCCTTCAACCCATTGAGTCTGCATCGACCACAGCCCCACCCAGGCCCGATCCCCACAACCCCATGGCATTTACCCAGGATTGTTGTTGACACAGGCTCAATGGGCTGAATGGCCTCCTTCTGCACTGTAGCGATTCTATGATATTGGCTGCCGCATTTCCTGCGTTGCAATGGTGTCCACCCATCAAAACATACTTCACCAGTTATAAAGGTCTTTTGGATGTTCTGAGGTTGTTGGTCATTCTCTCTTCCACCTTCTTCCTTTGGGAAAAAGATACAAAAGTCTGAGGTCATGCACTAACCGACTCAAAAACAGTTTCTTTCCTGCTGCCGTCAGACTCTTGAATGGACCTACCTTGCGTTAAGTTGATCTTTCGCTACACCCTGGCTGTGACTGTAGCACTACATTCTGCACTCTCTCCTTCCCTTCTCTATGCTTTGTCTGTATAGCACGCAAGAAACAATACTTTTCACTGTATACGAGTACATGTGGCAATAATAGATCAAATTAACTCAAAATCAAAGCGCATGTCTGGCATTTCTTTCACTGAGAAAATCATCTCTCATTGCCTGTCGGCCACCGCCCTCTCTCCCCTCGCAGCGTTCCGACGATTTCCCTTGCAAGCATAATCCACTGTGCTTTAGTCAAGAGCTGGCCCCCTCCCCCATGAAAAACAAAAGTGGTTTAGCTGGTATCTGCTGCGAACGGTGCCTGTCAGCCTGCTTAATCTCACCATGCTATTCCAACTCAATTGAGTATCTGTCTATTTAATGGACTAAAGGTTATGATGCAGACTGTAAATGATACACTTCGAGACATTGAGCTTTAATTACAATCTGAATCAACAAAAATAAAGCCTGCTGTGATATTTTGAATATTTCATTTTGATAAACCTGACAGTAAAACACTGTAAATATTAAACACGGAGTTTGATATGTGAAGCACATACTCTATTAAGCCAGGTCTCAGGCTGTCGCAGCTCTTGTCAATTTGCAGTTGGAAAAAATGAAATTTTTCAAGGTTTCCCAACTTTGCTGGGCACAGCTGTGCTGGTAAGCAAATGGAGGACTTTATTTTAACACAGAGAAAGGCGGGGGAAGTTTATGGAACAGAACACATCTAATCGGGGAGAGGCTTGGGAGCTAGTCACACTGTTGGAACCGATCCATGGCCCAGGGAAACTTTGGGGAAGGAAAACAAAAACAGTTGGATTTTCAATTAAACAAACAGAGCAGCTCTAAACAGTTGGAGACTCTCAGATACCCACCATGGGGAGGCAATGGTCTACTGGTATTATCACTAAACTATTGATCCAGGAAAAATTAGCTAATGTTCTGGGGGCCCGGGTTCAAATCCCACCATGGCAGATCATAGAATCCTACAGTACAGAAGGAGGCCATTTGGCCCACAATCCCACCCAGGCCCCTTCCCTCTAACCCCATCCACTTACCCTAGCTAGTCCCCCTGACACTAAGGGGCAATTTAGCATGGCCAATGAGCCTGACCTGCACCTCTTTGGACTGGGGGAGGAAACCCTCACAGACCCGGGGAGAACGTGCAGACTCCACGCAGACAGTGAACCAAGTTGGGAGTCGGGCATGGGTCTCTGCCACTGTGAGGCAGCAGTGCTAATCTCTGTGCCACCTTGAAAGGGTGGAATTTGAATTCATTCAAAACATATCTGGAATTAAGAATCGATGAGTGACCATCAAACCATTGTCAATTGTTGGAAAAATCCATCTGGTTCACTAATGCCCTTTGGGGAAGGAAATCTGCCATCCTTACCTGGTCTGGCCTACATGTCACTCTACAGCCACAGTAGTAAACTGCCCTCCAAGTGCAACTAAGGATGGGCAATAAATGCTGGCCCAGCCAGCGACACTCATGTCCCACGAAGGACTGAAAAAAAAAGTGACCATTATTACAGTCAGATACAGGCCAAAATTCTCCTGCTTCAGAAAACTTAACATCTAGAAGTGTATCATTTGCAATCTCGGCAGGAATTGTACCTTCTGTGAGGCAGAAAGGGCCAGTGGCCGCAGCAGTGCGCTGGAGCGAAGACTGATGCTGCTACAGAGAGCCAAGCACTGATACCACATGGATATCCTCAAGCAATATGAATGATCATTGGTATCCTGTCGGAAACATGTACATGAGGTGATTGACAAATTAGAAAATGGGGATTATCTGCACAAGACCAGGAGTCGTGAACACAGGTCTCACGGTAGCACAGTGGTTAGCACTGCCGCTTCACAGCTCCAGGGACCTGGGCTTGATTCCCGGCTCGGGTCACTGTCTGTGTGGAGTTTGCACATTCTCCTCGTGTCTGTGTGGGTTTCCTCCAGGTACTTCGGTTTCCTCCCACAGTCCAAAGATGTGCGGGTTAGGTTGATTGGCCATGTTAAAAATTGCCCCTTAATGTCCTGGGATGCGTAGGTTAGAGGGGTTAATGGGTAAAATATAAGGGGTTTGGGCCTGGGTGGGATTGTTGTTGGTGCAGACTCGATGGGCTGAAGGGCCTCTTTCTGCACTGTGGGGTTCTATGAAAAAATTCTAATCTTGTGGAAAACTTTGGTGCCATCTCACCATGCAAAGCTTTTGCCAAGCTTTGAATCATCTGCCATTGGAAACTTGGCAACTGCTCATTATTGGCCTGGTTTGACACAGAGGTATGGGCTAACATACCATCCGTGTGAATTCTAAATGGCGTGTATCCACAGCTGAGGAAGACCATGGCAAAACTACTACTTTCAGCATACAATATTTCACTAATTCCTTATGCAGGATCCAGAATCCTGGAGTGCAAATACAATCAATCCTCACGGGTGTCACAGATGTTCGACATCATGGACACCAAAGACCCAGAAATGATAGGTCTACTAGCATGTCCTGATCTCACTCTAGTGGCAATGACATCATACAGCCAAATAAACTCAGAAACCACTCCAATCACCTTAGTTCAGGACCTAACATCAAAATATCCAGAATGCTTCAACAAACTTGGCAGTTTTAAGGGATCTGCAACATTACGCTTACAGGAGAATGCAAGTCCATCCATTGATGGTGGTGAGTGTTTGGAATGAGCTGCCAGAGGTAGTTGTAGAGGCGGCTACAATTTCGTCTTTTAAAATTAATTAGACAGTTACATGGGTAAGATGGGTATAGAAGGATATGGGCCAGACGTGGGCAATTGGGGCTAGCTTAATGGTAAAAACCGGGTGGTATGGGCATGTTGGGCTGAAGGGCCTGTTTCCATGCTATAAACCTCTATGACTCCATGACCCTATCTGCTAAATTTTGTGCAATGCAAATGCGAGCAGCTATAAGAAGAAATGGCTAAAGGCCCCACCCTGCAAACACTGTGAGAAAACCATCATTGAAGGATGGCCTGATTAAATTCAATATGTCCATGAATGTGTGATACCATTTTAGTCTTACTGGGATGAACTAGGCATCTTCCAGAGTTTCATTTCTAAAGGTCATCATATTGAATATGTTTTGACCTGCTATTCTTCAACAATTCCATCTCCCACAAATGGGCATAGATTAAATGAAAATACTCACAGGAGATGGAGTTTATTGGCTGGCTATGAACAATGACACTGAAGTTGTCATCAAGAAGTGTCAAGCATGTCAAGAGCCTATGTCAAGTCAACACAGAGAACAATTGACACCACATGAAATTCCTACTTTGGTCCAAAATCATGGACTTACATGTCTATGGCACTGACTTTACCATCATCGCTGACTACTTTACCCAGTAACCATTTTTCAGAAGTTATATGATATGTCAAGCGTAACTAATCCTCACATGCCATAAGTGTTACTTTCAGTTCATTTTGTGCACCTAGAGAGATAATTGCATGCGATGGTCACAATTTGTTGATTAACCATTTCACAATAATTGCGAGAAATGGAATATTGATCACACTACTTCTTCTCCTCAATCCCTAGATCTAACAGCCTACTCAACCAATGTTTCCCATGGTAAAATCCCTAATTCTCAAATGTAATCAGACACAGCAAGTTTTACACATTGCAGTGTTACATCTCAACGTTACTACAAGCCGTATGGGAGGAATGCATAAATGACATAATTCCACCACTCCATTGGTTACAACATCAGTGTAAGTGTTTAATTCACTCATCAAAACAACTAATTATTGCCTTCAAAGCCATTAGACTCAGAACGAAACATACTTCAACTAGGCTTCTTGCAATAAACTCAGGTCAATTGATTTATTATAAAACAAAACTTTGTGTTTGAAACAAATTGCAAGAACTGGTACACGCATGCAGTATACTCTGAAAATATTAATATCTATCCCTTTTTTAAAATCACCAGAATGCACATGCACACACACAGAAACAAAGCTCAAAAAGATGGGGTCTTAACAGAGATGGGCTTTGAGGGATAGGTTTTATGGAGTAGAAGTTAAAGTTTGCAGGGCTTGGTGCTGTCAATCTGGAGTTACCTCCCTTGAAAAAGGACCTATAGGTGTGTGGAGGTTCTTGCCAATGGATCTTCAGCATGGAGAAGCACATAGAGCAGGATCAAGTTTTCTCACCCCAGCTGTTGAGGTTTACAAATGCAGAGAAGTCACACACACATGAGAATTCTATAGCTGTAGATCCAGACTGAGAACAATGTAGGACAACCTTCCTTCCCAGAGTTTGGCCCAGTTCCTGACTGGGGCAACAATTGTATCATGAAGTATTTTTAGAGGTGACACTTGGTCCATATGATTATCTTGATTTGGGTTTGATGACCTTAGAAGGACAGCGAGGAATTTTAGAATATTGCTTTTCCCTAATTGGTTCTGGGTTCTTATTTGTTTATTGCCTCTCAGGAAATGATATGTTTGGGGATGGAGGTTGACCCATCATTGTGTGGAAGGTGCTTGATGATGCGGCTGTCCTTTTCCTGCCTGACGCTTTTGGTTGAGGAACTGGAGCTTGGGAACCTCCAGATTTCAGATGGCTCTGGGTTTGCTGCAAGTGGTGTATTTGGTAATTCGCTGTACTCCATGAGGGATCATTGACATCTGTCTGTTAGAGAGAGAGAAGTGACTATCTAGCTTATGTGGTACCACTCCACATCAAGCAAGACAAGGAGATGGGCCATCAAGAACTACCACAGTTCCATCGGAGATTGGATTCTGCACTACACTCCCACCATCTAGCCAACTCAACTAACCAACACACTCAAGTGAGCTATTAGAGCAGCATAGCGAGGGAGCAAAGTAGGTTAATTGACTAAACTGATGTGTTACTTCTCCATCAATAGAACTAATTCTCATCAGCAAAATGGTCTTCGATAATGAGTATATTCTCAAGCAGCCAGGGCATTTAATGCAAATCGTTTTATTAGCATAAACGTTGATGGCAAGTAAGGTTATTAAAACACAAGCAAATTATCTTTTTTTCCCTCTCTCCTCTCCCTAATCTATGCTTTAATTATCATCATAACATCTCTGTTGGCTTCCACTTGGGATCGATGAGGTCTGAAAAACTCTTGCGCTGTTGTCAAAAGCGTGCTACAAAATAATTAAACGACTTGTAAAGTTGTGCCACTTTCGCTATTTTTCTCATTACAATTGTTGGAACACAAAATGGCTCTTGAAAATATCTTGCATCATTAAAAAATCCATCCAACGCACTGCTTGCTGCTGAGAGAGAGAGAGACCAGAGATACAGGAGGCGTTCAGCCCCTCAAGCTTGTTCCTCCATACAATTGGATGGGAATAGACTTGTATCCTAACTCCATTTGTCAACCTGGTTCTGTAAACCAAAACACTCTAGCCCAGCATCAAGATACGAATGACTCAAAACCAGTTCTGCTGGAGCACATGTCATTTCAATGCCTGATAGCAGACTCCTAAAAGAGACTCCCAGTAGGACAATGACAACATGTTAGGGATGTCCTCAAAGAATCCTTGAAGACACAGTAAGAAGTCTCACAACATCAGTTAAAGGTTTATTTGGAATTGCGAGCTTTCAGAGTGCTGCTCCTCCATCAAGTGAGGAGATCTCTGAAGAGATCAACCATACTCATAGGAGACATAAACAGAAAATGCTGAATAAGCTCAGCTGATCTGGCAGCATCTGTGGAGAGAGAAACAGAGTTAACATTCTGAACCCGTATGATTCTCACTAGTAGGTAAAACTAGAACCAGAGGGCACGACCTCAGGCTAAAGGGACGATCCTTTGAAACAGAGATGAGGAGGAATTTTGTCAGCCAGAGAATGCTGAATCTGTGGAAGTCTTTGCCACCGAAGACCAGGTCATGGGATGTCTTTAAGACAGAGATAGATAGGTTCTTGATTGATATGGGGATCAGGGAAAAGGCAGGAGAATGGGGATGAGGAAAATATCAGTCGTGATTGAATGGCAGAGTAGACTCGATGGGCTGAGTGTGGCCTAATTCTGCTCCTATGTCTTATGGCATAAGAACATAAGAACATAAGAAATAGGAGCAGGAGTAGGCCTGTCGTGGCTCAGTTCCACTTTCCCGCCCTCTCCCCATAACCCTTAATCCCTTCTCTTATCAAAAACCCATCAACCCGCTTCTTAAAAATATTTAGCGAGGCAGCCTCCACCACTTCAACGGGCAGAGAATTCCAGAGATTCACCACCCTTTGAGTGAAGAAGTTCCTCCTCAACTCCGTTCTGAACCGCCCCCCTGGCCTTATGGTTTTTCAGAAATTATAGGAGACCCTAGCTTGAGATGTTCAGCAAGGCATCTAACACATCGATAGACCTCCTCGGAAATTATTTTGATTTGATTTATTACCGTCACATGTATTAGTACACATGAAAACTATTGTTTCTTGCGCACTATACTGACAAAGCATACCATACATCGAGAAAGAAAGGATAAAGTGCAGAATGTAGTGTTACAGTCATAGCTAGGATGTCGAGAAAGTTGAACTAAATGTGAGGTAGGTCCATTCAAAAGTCTGATGGTTGAAGCGAAGTCAGGACGTGGGAGAGAGCAAACCTCAGAGGGCGGAAAAGGCATTGCTTTTAGTACATGAGGAATCTCAGTATGGCCTGGTGGAGTTGGTAGCATTCCCAATTCCTGAGTGAGACGTTTGTGAGTTCAAAATCTGCCCCGGGACTTGAGCAAATAATTCGGATTGATGCTTGATTGGGAGATGTGGCCAACCTCCAGGTGAGACATTCGCCTTAAGAGCTGGGTATTGTTAGGGTTGTGGCTCAGTTGGTATTACTAGTTGAGCTGAAAGGTTGTGAAGTTCAAAGTCCATCCCACCCCTCCACCACCCCCACCAAGGTTTGAGTACACAAGTCAATGCTGATTCTTCAGTGAAGCACTGAGAGGGCCCTGCACTGTCAAAGATACCAATTTTTGGGTGAGACGATAAACTGCAGGCCCATCTTGGATGTGAAAAATCTTGTGGCGTTTCAACAAAAAAGAGCCTTCTTGGTGTCCTGGCTGATTACTTATCCCTCAATTAAAGCTAAAACAATCATTATTTAGCCATTGTTCAGTAGCTGTTTTTGAGAGCTTACTGTGTGAAGTTGTCTGCATTACAAAAGTGATCACACTTCAAATATACTTCAAGCTGTAAAGTATATAGGGTATCTGGTTGTCACAGAATCATAGAATAACTACAGTACAAAATGAGGCCATTTGGCCATCGAGCTGATTACACTCAAAAACAGTTTCTTCCCCACTGCCATGAGACTTTAGAATGGACTTCCCTTGCACTAAGTTGATCTTTCTCCACACCCTAGCTATGACTGTAACACTACATTCTGCACTCTCTCGATTCTTTCTGTATGAACGGTATGCTTTGTCCGTATAGCACGCAAGAAACAATCCTTTTCATTGTATATTAATATGTGACAATAATAAATCAAATCAAATCAAAAAACAATCCCACCCAGGCCCCATCCACATATTAATTCTACTAATCCCTCTGACACTAAGGAGCAATTTAGCATGACCAATCAATCTGACCTGCACATCTTTGGACTGTGGGAGGAAAATGGAGCATCCGGAGGAAACCCACGCAGATGTGGGGAGAATGTGCGAACTCCACACAGACAGTAATCCAAGCAAGGAATTGAACCCAGGTCCCTGCCGGGCACAGGGGGAGCAGTGCTAACCACTGTGTTGTTATGACAAACCTTTTTTAATGGAACTTTCCTTTTGACAAAAGTAAGCGGCTTGCCCAGTTTCTGGAAAATATTGGTCATTACCAAAAAAAATTGTCTCGTCATTAATCAAATTGTCCTGTTGGTGAAATATAACTGTGCAGCCATTGCCTACATTACAACAATGACTTTGGTTCAGAAATAGCTGTCTGTGAGAGTGCTTCAGAACAGCCTGTGGACAGAGTTGCAAGTCCTCCTAATGTCAGAGGCATGTTCTAACTGGTCTGTAAAGCAGAAGAAGAAACCTACATTCTGTTCACTGAATCTATCTATCCTCATCATCCTGGAGATGGTGGGGGGGATCAGCATAGAATCCCTACAGTTCAGGGGGAGGCCATTCAGCCCATCAAGCCTGCACCGACCACAATCTCACCCAGACCTTACCCCCATACATTTATCCTAGCTAGTCCCCATGGGCATGGCCAATCCACCTAATCTGCACACCTTTTTACTGTGGGAGGAAACAGAGCACCCAAAGGGAACCCACGCAGACATGGGGAGAACATGCAAATTTCACACGGACAGCGAGCCAAGCCAGCAACTGAACCTGGGTCCCTGCTGGGTTCTGAGGCAGCAGTGCTAACCGCTGTGCCACTGTGCTACCCCAAGTTCCCACTTGGAAAGAGGATGTTGCAGACATTATTTGCTCATCCCAAATTACCCTTGACAAAGCAGTTGTGACAGATCTTGAACCACTGCAGTCCTTGTGTTGCAGATTCACCCACATCAATATGAGCTTGATAAATCCAAGTTTATTGCTTCACCATTTCAGGGAGCAGTTACAAAGTCAATGACATTGTCGTGGAAGTGGAGTCACACGTAGGCCAGACCAGCGTGAAGATGGCAGATTTCCTTTCTTGAAGGTCATTTGTGATCCAGATGGGTTTTGTACCACAATCCTGTCGTTTCATAATTATTGTTAATGAGACTGTCATTTCATTCCATGTTAATTAATTAACTGCATGTAAATTTCCCCAATTGACGTGGTGGGATTTGAACTCATGTCTCCAAGGACTTTGTTTGGGTCTCTGGATTCCTAGTTTATTAACATTACCACTGTGCTACTATCCCCATTTAATGATTAATTAGTAAAGAGATGTTTCTTGTAGTTCCTTATTTTCAGTTTTTAAATCTTGTCGTACTTGACAATTTATTATCTGTGTCCTGGCTAATAATTACCACAAAATCAACTGAGCAAAAATAGATTACTTATTCAACACTGCAATGCTGTGTGTGGGAGCTTGCTGTGCACAAATTGGCACAGCACACAAATTCATTCCGAGAGAACTAGGATACAGAAGCAGGGATGTACTGCTGAGGTTTTATAAGGCTTTGGTGAGACCACATCTGGATTATTGAGAGCAATTTTGGGCCCCGTATCTAAGAAAGGATGTGTTGGTCTTGGAGTCGGTCCAGAGGAGGTTCGCATGAATGATCCCAGGAATGAAAAGCTTGACGTATGTCTGAGGACTCTGGGCCTGTACCCGATTGAGTTTAGAAGGATGAGTGGGATCTCATTGAAACTTACAGATTAATGAAAGGCTGAGGTGAAGTGGACGTGGGGGAGATGTTCCTATTCATATGAGAGACTGGGATTGGGGGAACAGCCTCAGAGTAAATGGACAACCCTTTAGAACTGAGTTGAGGAGGAATTTCTTTGGTCAGAGGATGTAAGTCTGTGGAATTCGTTGCCACAGAAGGCTGTGGAGGCCAGGTCATCGAGTGCATTTAAGATAGAGATAGATAGATTCAGGGATCAAGGGGTATTGGGGGAAAAGCGGGAGAATGGGATTGAGAAATTTATCAGCTATGATTGAATGGTGGAGCAGACTCGATGGGCTGAATGGCCTGATTTTCCTCCTATGTCTTGTGATATTATGACTGCCACATCACAACAGGAGCTGCACTTCAAGCATTCTTCATTGGCTGTAAAGTGCTCTGGAACATCATGGCATTGTGGGAGATATGGCAGAGAGCAAGGGCAGGATTTTAAGGCCTCGCTCATTCCGAAACTGTAAAATCCCACTCAAGGCCAATGGGCCTTCCGCCTGTCACCTATTCCGGTTCCCATGGCAGGTGGGGCTGGTAAAATTCTGACCCAAGTGTAACTATTTTTTCTATCCGTCCCAACAAACAAGGGTACTTCCTCATTGCAAGAAGAAAATGGCCCCAGCTTTAAGTTCTGATCTGTGTTGAAATAACTGATCGCATCCATCAGGATGTGGTGGGGGGAGAGCGTGGGGGCAGTGGGGGGTGGGAGGGTGGGGTTGCTTGCAGGGGCAGAGGGTTGTCCTCTGCACCTCAGGGCTGGTGTAGGGGAGGAAGGTGGAAATCAGTTCATGTTGCCTCAACGAAAGGTCCACCCAGCCCTGCAACGCTGGCATAAAGCGAGAAAGAACCTCAGGGAGCCAACATAAGGTGATTTGTAAAGGAACTCATGGCATCACGAGGAAAGTTGTTGCTTTTGTGAAGCAAGCGGCTCAGATCTGAAATGCACTGCCTGAGAGTGAGGCTATCAAAAGTGAGGGAACCGGAAAAGCAAAGAAAATGGGCATGAGGGGAAGGTGGAATGGGTGAGGGATTTGGCGTGTAGACAAGTTGATTTGTTCTTGTAAAAGTAAAGTTAAAGTTTAGTTATTAAGTAGGCTTACATTAACACTGCAATGAAGTGACTGTGAAATTCCTCTCGCCACCCCACCCCGGCACCTGTTTGGGTACACCGAGGGAGAATTTAGCACGGCCAGTGCACCTAACCAGCACGTCTTTCGGGCACCCAGGGGAAACCCACACCGACACGGGGTGAATGTGCAGACTCCGTACAGACAGTGAACCAAGCTGGGAATCGAACTCGGGGTCTCTGGCACTGTGAGGCAGCAGGGCTAACCACTGTGCTGTCCCAGGGAGGAGGGCGACGGGCTGAATGGTCACTTGTGCTGTAACCGTTTCCTGATTCTACAACATGCGCTCATCTTGGAATGTGATAGCTGATGGGTGCGGGGTGGCGGTGGGGGAGAGGATGCATGAAGTGCAGAATGAAGATCTCTGAGGTTAAGATGCCGATTTTGCCTGCCTGCCTACCTTCCGTGCATGAAGTAATGAGCTTGGGAAGACCGGCTTTAAAAGGCACACAGGCCGGCGAGAGGAGTGAAATTGGGAAAGAAAAATATTAAATTTTTTATTAAAATAGTAGTGAGCCACTGAATTATTGATATCAAAATCGAGCACCCGAGTACACTGAGGTTGAGCTGATGGGGCTGCGTTTCAGCGAGCGAGTGGAAGCTCAGTGCTTTTGAGAGTGAAGGCAGTTCATTGGGAGCGTAATTCGTGGGCCCTGTACGTCCCTCGCACCTCGGGGTAGCAGGGGCTTTCTGCTTTGAAACAAGCAATTGCTGTGTGATCACAGCGTTTGCCTGACTCGCAATGATAACAGAGCCCGGCAGTGTTTACCAATAAAGCCCCTTTTGTGGATGACGGAGGCAATCTCTGGTGGCTGCTCACTACATTTAGAACAGTTCAGAATTTGTTCTTTTCATCTTCCCTTTTAAAGCCCGGGCATCACTCGCAGCGACTTGGCTTGCGCGCGAGAGAGAGCCTCTGCTTTACAAAGGGGCCAGTTGTGCGATGCCGTCACGTTCTTGTCTCAGATACACAACTGCAGGTTCTGAAGCAAGTCTCCGGGCTAAAATAAAACAGCCATTGTTGAGATTTTGAACAAGCGGAGCGGAGAGGGAACAGAATGGTCTCCCTAACACAGATAGATGAAGAAGAGGCCACTTTGAAATCCGTGACTCAGTTTGTCACTGCTCTCCTTAGTGATTTTAAATTCTCCATTTTGGCCATGGGTGGCACAGTGGCACACAGCACCAGGGACCTGGGTTCAATTCCTGGCTTGGGTCACTGTCTGTTTGGAGTTTCGTACATTCTCCCCGTGTCTACATGGGACAGCTCCAGTATCCCCCCCACAGCCTGAAAGGCGTTGACAGAGGGTCATCTGGACTCGAAACATCAGTTCTTTTCTCTCCTTAGATGCTGCCAGACCTGCTGAGATTTTCCAACGTTTTCTCTTTTGGCTTCAGATTCCAGTATCTGTAGTAATTTGCTCTTATTTATTAGTCTGAAAGACTTGCTGGTTAGGTGCATTGGCCATGCTAAACTCTCCCAAACAGGGAATTTTCACAGGAACTGCATTGCAGTGTTAATGTAAGCCTTCTTGTGACTAAAAAATAAACTTTACCTTTATCCTTCCCCAAACCAACAAGAAGAGGAGGGCGTAGGAAGGATTAAAATTGGGACAAATTGGCATAACTCCACATGCTCCCAACCCCCGCCAATTTAATTTCAATATTTAGCATCATAGAATTTAAAAAGCATTTAGATAAGTACATGGATGGCAAAGGATCAGAGGGATATGGACCAAATTGGGACTATCTGGGGGGGCACCATGGTTGGCATGAACAGGTTGGGCTGAAGGGCCTGTTGCCATATTGAATTGCTCTATGGCTCTAATCATAGAATCCCTCTAGTGATCGTGCAGAAGGAGGCCATTTGGCCCATCAAACCAACAACAATCCCTCCCTCTCCTCGTAACCCCACACCTTTACCCTGCTATCCTCCCCAACACAAAGGGACAATTTAGCATGGCCAATCCAGCTAACCGATACACCTTTGGACTATCCAGTCGCTGTGTGGAGCTTGCACATTCCCCTCGTGTCTGTGTGGGTTTCCTCCAGGTGCCCCAATTTCCTCCCACCGTCCAAAGATGTGCGCATCAGGTTGATTGGCAATGCTAAATTGTCTCTAGAGTCTCAGAATGTGTCATTTAGGGGGAATTAGCAGAGTAAATATGTGGAGATAAGGTTGGGTGGGATTTTTGTTGGTTGAGCCGAATGATCTCCTTGGGCGCTATAGATGATTCTCTGAAGCTGGAGCACCCAGAGGAAACCCACACAGACACGGGAAGAATGTGCAAATTGTACACAGACAGTCACCCAAAACCCCAGTCCCTGGTGCTGTGAAGCAGCAGTGCTAAACACTGTGCTATTATGTCACCCCAAGGACAAAAGAATACAAGTCTTCCTGACCATGCCTAACTCACACTGCAACTAAAACAACCCGGTTTATTTATTCTGAAGGGAGTCATGCCATGATAAAAAAAGCCCGAAGGATGAAGCATCAGCTGATACCCACATGTCTATGAGGAAGGCAGCAGTGGTAGGGGCTGTGGGCTGAAGATGGGCCCATTGCATTAGAGTCCCTGTTCTCTCTCCAACTAGGGCATTCCCCCCAGTCCAACATTGGAATTGTGCGACCATCATTGACTCCTAAACGTAACCAAATATTTTTCCTTGAAAAATAAAATGCAGCATCTCAAAATCAGATGATGTGCTATTCTCCATTCTGCCCTGGGCATTTGTACTTTATAAAATCAGCTGGTGATTCTAAATGTCGGGAATCCATCAGAGGTTATACACGGTCCATTATTAGTTAGCTATTAGTGAAGCTCTGTTTGAGAGTTGTTTGTTAACCTTACAAGACGTATGCCGCCCTTGGGAATAGAGAATATTGCTGTGCACCTTCAGTCATCAAATGAAATCATTGACGTGTTGCGGCAACAGAAGGAGGCCATTCAGCCCGTCATATTCGTATGATGGCTCTCTGCAAGAGTGCATTCCCGTTCTCCAGCCATTACTCCACAACCCAGCAATTCTCTTTCTCCGCAGCTGCTTACCCAATTCTATTTTGGAAGTCGGGATTAAATCTGCTTCCCCACACCTGGGGAGGTGGTGGCACAGTTGTGGTGTCACTGCGCTAGTCACCTGAAATACTGAATGCTCCAGAGACGTGATTCAAATCCCATCGCCAGACCTTGTGGCATTCAAATACAATCAATAAATCTGAAGGATAAAGCTAGTTGTCATTGGTTGTCTATCTGGTTTGCTAACAAAAACAGATTAATACCGCTGACTCACAGCGCCAGGGACGCAGGTTCGTTCACAGTCTGTGTGGAGTTTGCACGTTCTCCCTGTGTCTCCGCAGGACTCCTCCAGATGCCCCGGTTTCCTCCCACAATCTGAAAGACGCGCTAGTCAGGTTCGTTGGCCATGCTAAATTCTCCCTCGGTGTACCTGAACAGACATCGGAGTGTGGCGACTAGGGGATTTTCACAAGTAACTTCATTGCAGTGTCAGTGTAAGCCTACTTGCAACACTAATAAACAAATTGTGAAACTTTAAGACGCTGAAAAATCTCAGCAGTTCTGGCAGCATTGACGGAGAGAGAGAATGGAGCCAACGTTTTGAGTCTGGGTGACCCTTCATCAGAGTGGGAAGTAGCACCAGCAGGAGCGGGAGTCTGCACAGTTGATAGGGTTGACGATGTCATTGACGTTTTTGATGCCTCGGCCAATCTATCTGCTTTCATTGTTTTTTAAAGACTTTGTAGCTGTGATAACCCACCCCCACGAGGTCTATGAGGAATCACTGATCTCCCTGTGGGGCTGGTTCAGCATGAGTTCCCCTGGTAACAGGCAGTGGCTGGAACTCATTACCTGAGCCTTTTTACATGGCAGGCCCAGGACTGGGCATGCTGAACTATACCCCCAGCAGGAACTAGTGTGTGTACATCATGGTAGTGGCTTTACTTTGCATCCTGTAGTAGACTATGTTCCTTTCCAGTCAGGCTTCTTGAATCATTACTGCAGCAGTTTGGTACAACTGAGTGGCTCGCTAGGCCATTTCAGAGGGCAGTTACTAGGTAACCACGTTGCTGTGGGTCTTGTGTCACAGGTAGGCCAGTTTGGGTAAGGATGTCAGATTTCCTTTCTTAATTAATGAACCAGATGGGTTTCCAATGACAGTAGACAGTATTTTCATGGTGACTATTATGGGCACTGGCTTGTTCTTTTCTAAACTCCAGACTTATTAATTGAATCTAAATCCCACCAGCTGCCGTGTGAAGACGTGTCCTTAGAACATTAGCATGAGCCTCTCGATTACTAATTCAGTGACGTCAGCACTGCGCCATCGCATCATCGTATACGGAGTTTAAAGAATGCTTAAAGTAACTGTTTCCATTTGAAAGAAAGGGCCTTTGAACTCTGTTTAATGAGCTTAAGTTTGGTGTTTAGCTGGTTTGGATTGACTGGGAAGTTAACCAGCTGTTGCTCAGTAAGTTTGATTTGATTTGATTTATCATTGTCACGTGTATTAACATGCAGTGAAAAGTATTGTTTCTTGCGTGCAATACAGACAAAGCATTCTGTTCAAAGAGAAGGAAAGGAGAGAGTGCAAAATGTAGTGTTACAGTCATAGCTAGGGTGTAAAGACCAACTTAATGAGAGGTAGGTCCATTCAAAAGTCTGATGGCAGCAGGGAAGAAGCAGTTCTTGAGTCGGTTGGTACGTGACCTCAGATTTTTATATCTTTTTCCCAAAGGGAGAAAGTGGAAGAGAGAATGTCCGGGTCCTTAATTATGCTGGCTGCTTTGCCGAGGGAAGTGTAGACAGAGTCAATGGATGGGAGATGGGAGCTGATAAGACTGTTTCTGAAGCTATGGGTTCAAGCCTGTCCCCAGGAGGCTGAACACACAATCCCAAGTGCAGTAATGAGAGGATGCTACACTGCCTGAGGTGTCATGAGATTTTAATCCAAGGTGCCAGTGGCCAGAAAAGACATCATAGCTGTGGCCCTATTTCGAAGGAGAGTTCTCTCTGTTGTTCTGGCCAGCAGGTGTCCCTCAGCCAACATGTAAAATACACATGATTTGGCCATTTCTGTTTGTGGACACACTGCTGGTACAAACTAGTTACTGTGTTTCTTCCGTCACAGTAGTGACTACCTCTAAAGGTTCATCAAAGGGAGGTGGTGGCATAGTGGCAATGGGCCAGCAGTCCAGAAGCCCAGGCTCAGGGGCCATGGGTTTAAATCCCACCACAGCAACTGGTGCAATTCAAATACAAATTTATAAACCTGGAATGGAGAGCTCAGCAATGGTGACCATGAAATTGTGATGAACTACCGTATCAATCTGCTTCACACATGTCCTCATAGAATCCCTCCAGTGCAGAAGAAGGCCACTCAGCCCTTCTGCACCAGCCACAATCCCACCCAGGCCCTATCCCCTTAACTTCATGGATTTACCCTAGCTAGTCCCCCTGACACTAAGGCACAATTTAGAATGGTCAATCTACCTAACTCGCACATCTTTGGAGGAAACCAGAGCACTGGAGGAACCCACCAGACACAGGGAGAATGTGCCAACTCCACACAGACAGTGACCCGAGACCACAACTGAACCCGGGTCCCCGGCGCTGGCCTTGTCTATTTGTGAGTCCAGACCTAAGGGAGCACGATTGACTGACAAATCACACAGTTGTATCATAAGAACATAAGAACATAAGAAATAGGAGCAGGAGTAGGCCATCTAGCCCTTTGAGCCTGCCCCGCCATTCAATAAGATCGTGGATGATCTGAAGTGGATCAGTTCCACTTTCCCGCCCTCTCCCCATAACCCTTAATCCCCTTGCCTACCAAAAACCTATCTACCCGCGTCTTAAAAATATTTAGCGAGGCAGCCTCCACCGCTTCAATGGGCAGAGAATTCCAGAGATTCACCACCCTTTGAGTGAAGAAGTTCCTCCTCAACTCCGATCTAAACCGCTCCCCCCTTATCTTGAGGCTGTGCCCTCTAGTCCTGTTGTCCTTTCTGAGTGGGAAGAATCTCTCTACTTCTACCCTATCCATCCCTTTCATTATCTTATATGTCTCTATAAGATCTCCCCTCATCCTTCTAAACTCCAACAAGTACAGACTCAGTCTATTTAGTTTCTCTTCATAGTCCAACCCCCTCATCTCCGGTATCAGCCCAGTGAACCTCCTGATCAAATCACTACAATCTCCAAAAGGAGTGAAACTGGAGTTCCCAAATGGCATCAACCTGGGCATCACCATGACAATGGCAAACCCAGTCCTGTCGATCCTGCAAAGTCTTCTTTACTATAACAACAGGGGGCTTGCGCCAAAATTGGGAGAGCTGTCCCACAGACTAGTCAAGTGACAACCTGACACAGTCACACTCACAGATTCAGAGCCTACAGAAAATGTCCCAGACACGACAAGACAGACCCACCAAAGGCACAGTAGTATGCAGCCAGGAGGGAGTTGCCCAGGGATTCCTCAGCATTGACCCTAGACCCCAAGAAGCCTCGTGGGGCATCAGGTCAAAAATGGGCAAGGATGCCTCCTGCCAGTTACCATCGACCAGCATACCTCAGTTGAGGAACGAGTGCTCCTCATAAAATCATAGAATCCCTACAGTGCAGAAGGAGGCCATTTGGCCCATTGAGTTTGCCTCGACCACAATCCCACCCAGGCCCTATCCCCACAACCCAATGCATTTACCCTCGCTAGTTCCCCCAATACTACAATTGGGCAATGTAGCATGACCAAACAATCTAAGTAAGGAGTCTCACAACACCAGGTTAATGTCCAACCAATTTATTTCCACTCACCTGACGAAGGAACAGCGTTTCCGAAAGCTTGTGGGATTACTATCAAATAAACTGGTTGGACTTTAACCTGGTGTTGTGAGACTTCTTACTGTGTTTACCCCAGTCCCACGCCGGCATCTCCACATCATGACAGCCAATCTAATCCAAGCATCTTTGGACTGTGGGAGGATTATGGAGCACCCAAAGGAGACCCACGCAGACATGGAGAGAATGTGCAAACTCCGCACAGACTGTGACCCAAACTGGGAATCAAATCTGAGTCCCTGGTGCTGTGAAGCAGCAAGTGCTAACTACTGTGCCATCTCCATGACAGAAGAAGTAAAATCAAGGGTGACAAAGATGCAGAATATATTCTGGGAGTGAAGTCGAACCTGTCCCCCCACTATTCGCTGACCCAATCCCACCCCTCCCCTGCCACCAACCATAACTGTGTGGCTTTCTAATCCCACCTTCCAGGACCCAGGGTCCAGAGCGCGGCAGATACTTCTAAAATGAGTCGAGTGTTTCAGCTTCAATTACCAATCCGGAATTCCAGGCACCTACTAACTTCTGAGTGAAAAGATTTTTCCTAATGCCCCGACCAGTCCTTCCAATCACCATAAATTTGTGTGTCCCCTGATATCTGTCCTTTCCACTAGGGAAAACAAGTAAAGTTAAAGTTTATTTATTAGTCACAAGAAGGCTCACAACAACACTGCAATGTCGTTACTGTGAAAATCCCCTCGTCACCACACTCTGGCAACTGTTTCTGACAGAGAATTTGACCAATCATCCTAACCTGCACATCTTTGGATGAAACCAGAACATTTGGAGGAAACCCATGCAGACATGGGGGGAATGTGCAGGCTCCACACAGACAGTGACCCGAAGCCGGGAATCGAACCCAGGTCCTTGGCGCTATGAGGCGATAGTGCTAACCACTATGCCCTGTCTATTCTATCCAGATCCCTCATAATTTTGTACACCTCAATCAAGTTACCTCTCAGCCTCCTTTGTCCTGAGGAGAACAACCCTCACCTATTCAATCTTTCCCCATAGCTGCAATTTTCCAACCCCAGAAACATTCTTGTAAATCTGTTTGTAAACTCTCTCCCCAGAGCATTATTCCCTTCCTGTAATGTGATGACCATGACTGTACACAAAACTCCCGCAGTGGGGGAAATGGTGGTGTTGTCACTGGACTAGCAATCCAGTGACCCAGGGCAATGTTCTGGGAACCCAGGCTTGAATTCCACCATGGCAGATGGTGAAATTTGAATTCAATAAAAATCTGGAATTATAAGTCTATGGCCACGAAATCATTGACAATCCCACCTGGTTCACTGAAGACCTCTATGGAAGGAAATCTGCTGTCCTTACCCAGTCTGGCCTACATGTGAGTCCAGATCACAGAGGGCAATGTTAAATGCCCTCAGGGATGGCCTACCACCTAGTTCAAGGGCAATTATGGATGGGGAAAAATTGTTGGCCCAGCCTGCGATGCCCACAACACCTGAACAAATGAAAAAAAAACACCCTCTCAAGGATAATTAAGAATGGACAATAAATGCTGGCCTAGATCATAGAACACTACAGTGCCAAAAGAGACCCTTTGGCCCATCAAGTCTGCACCGAACACAATCCCACCCAAGCCCTACCTCCATATCCCCACATATTATACCCACTAATCCCTCTAACCTACGCATCCCTGGACGCTAAGGGGCAACTTCTTGGCAAGGCCAATCAACCTAACCCGCACATCTTTGGACTGTGGGAGGAAACCCGAGTACCCGGATGAAACCCACGCAGACACGAGGAAAATGTGCAAACTCCACACAGACAGTGACCCGAGCCGGGAATCCAACCAGGACCCTGGAGCTGTGAAGCAGCAGTGAACCACCATGCCGCCTGATAAATCTTCTTAAAAAATTTTTTAAAAACTTTGGCAACAAGGATGTGCGGGTTAGGTTGATTAGCCATGCTGAATTGACCCCAGTGTCAGGGGGATTAATAGAGTAAATATGTGGGGTTACAGGAATAGGGCCTGGGTGTGATTGCAATCGCTGCAGACTTGATGGGCCAAATGGCCTCCTTCTGCACTGTTGGGATTCTATGATTCTAACTCAAAGTGCTTTGGTATGCCCTCTGAATATGAAAGGTGTGAAATGAATGCAATTTCTTTTCTTTAATTAGATACAACGGGATAGGTTTTCAACTTGCCATTCACAAGATTTTTTTTTGTTTATACCCAATTCAATCCAATCAAAGTCCAATTCAAAGTCTCAACAAGTGAGACATTCCAGATCCAATCTGATAAGGCTGGCTCACCATCTCCTGTCTTGGGCTTGATCATAGTGTGGAGATGCCAGCGTTGGACTGGGGTGGGGCGCACTGAGAAGTCTCACAACACCAGGTTAAAGCCCAACAGATTTATTTGGTAACACAAGCCACTAGCTTTCAGAGTGTTGTCCCTTCACCAGGTGACTGGGAGTTCTGTTCACAAACAGGGCATATAAAGACACAAACTCAACTTACAAAATAATGGTTGGAAACCCATTGTGATTGTTTTATTGGGTAAAGAATCCTCAGGTGCCAGACTGACATCATGTGGAGATGCCAGCGTTGGATGTTAACTTGGTGTTGTGAGACTTCTTATAGACTGACATCCAGACAGACCATTTAAACTCCAGCTGATTGCAATTTGGATCTCCGCTCTTCTGCTCCCCGAAGTAGAACCCATAGCTCTGAGAGATTTTTTTTTAAGACAGGTAATTAAATGTTCCTTTAAGCATGATGGCTCTAAATTTGTTTGCACAAATGACGGTGCGGTTTGTGGAATGCAGCTCCAAGGTTGAATATTATGCATTCGGAATTACATTTCAATTGAATCAGTGAAGGCAAAATCTCCTTTATTCACCCAGCCTGAGATTAAGCACATTTAGCAGGGTTTGTGACCATGAATGTTGTCTGAAGGTAGATGAAAGTGAGCAGGCTTGCTGAACCAAACAATACTTGACAGTTGTCAATGTTTTGCCTCACCCAACAGCCCTCACAGATGATGATTTCTGAAGGAAAAACATTTCTTTCACAGTTGTTTGCAGTGTTTTCTCTGGACAATAGAACATAAATCTTGAGGAGGCATTGATTAGTTTTGTAGCTTTGTGATTCGTATTTAAAACTGTGCTCCCGTGTTGTGAAACATGCACAGGGTAACCACCGCTGACGGGTTGAGCACGAGCGGAATAGCAAGGCCCCTTCCCAAGACGTGACCTCTCAGCTCCTTTGGCTTTGCACCCACTGCGATTGGCAGAGAGCTAACTCGGTCAAAGCGAGCTCAGACAGTAACTGGGGAATTTCTGAAGACGTTAAAACATCATCTGAGCCATCATTTGGACAGTCAGAAGCAGGTCATTCGGCACAATTAGTGGCGTTTGACCAGAAGATATAGGAGCACAATTAGACCATTTGGCCCATCGAATACTTATTCATGTTTCACATGAGCTTCCTCCCATCCTTTTACCTCTTACCCCTAGAACATAGAATGTAGAACAGTACAGCACAGTACAGGCCCTTCGGCCCTCAATGTTGTGCCGAGCTATGTCCAAACCCAAAATCAAGCTATCCCACTCCCTATCATTCTGGTGTGTTCCGTGTGCCTATCCAATGAAAGTTCCTGAAGTGTCCGACTCCACTATCACAGCAATCAGTGCATTCCACACTCCAACCACTCTCTGAGTGAAGAATCTACCTCTGATATCCCTCCTATATCTCTCACCATGAACCTTATAGTTATGCCCCCTAGTAACAGCTACATCCACCCGAGGAAATAGTCTCTGAACGTCCATTCTATCTATCCCCCTCATCATCTTATAAACCTCTATTAAGTCGCCTCTCATCCTCTTCCGCTCCAAAGAGAAAAGCCCCAGCTCCCTCAACCTTTCCTCATAAGACCTACCCTCCAAACCAGGCAGCATCCTGGTAAATCTCCTCTGCACTCTCTCCAATGCTTCCACATCCTTCTTGTAATCTGTCATATTCTTCTCTTCCTTCCTTTGTCTTGTGTTTATCTCTCCTCCTCCAAAATGCATTTATACTAGTCATAGAAATATCGAAGATAGGAGCAGGAGGAGGCCATTCAGCCCTTCGAGACTGCTCCGCCATTCATTACGATCATGGCTGATCATCCAACTCAGTAGCCTAATCCTGCTTTTTCCCCATAACCTTTGATCCCATTCACCCCAAGTGCTATATCCAGCTGCCTCTTGAATACATTCAATGTTTTGGCATCAACTACTTCATGGTAATGAATTTCACAGGGTCATCACTCTTTGGGTGAAAAATTGTCTCCTCACCTCCATCCTAAATGGTCTGCCTGGAATCCTCAGACTGTGACCCCTGGTTCTGGACTCCCCCACCATCAGGACTATCCTCCCTGCATCTACTCTGTCTAGTCCTGTTAGACTTTTATAAGTCTCTATGAGATCCCCCCTCATTTTTCTGAACTTCCTTGACTGATTCACTTTGACAACTCTGAGTAATGGTGAGTTTCACATTCTAACCCCTTTTAGGGAAAAAAAAATCTCCTGAATTTCTTATTAGAGCCAATAATCATAGAATCCTTACAGTGCAGAAGGAGACCATTTGGCCCATCAAATCTGCACCAAGCATTTTACCCAGGCCCACCCATCCTTTTCCTATGCTTCTAACTCCACATATTTACCCCGCTCATCCTCCTAACCTGCATATCTTTGCATACTAAAGTGCAATTTAGCATGGTCAATGCGCCTAACCTGCTCACCTTTGAAGTATAGGAGGAAACCAGAGCACCCAGAGAAAACCCACACAGACACGGGGAGAATGTGCACACTCCACACAGAGAGTGACCCAAGGCTGGAATTGAACCCGGGTCCTTTGTGCTGTGAGGCAGCAGTGCTAACCACTGAGCCACTGTGCTGCCCAATAAGCAAAGGCTCATTCGGGATTTGAATCCGGGATCTCTGTGCTATGATTGCAACACCAAAAATGAGAATCATACCTCTAGACCCACAAGTTGACACTATTAATAATTACCTTAGATTCATAACACCTAGCGCTAATGTCCCCTTTATCTTCTCGCCATTTAACCCCATCGAGCCTTTCATAATCACATTTACCTCCATCAGATCATCCCTCAGTCTTCGCTCAAGAGAAAATGGCTTTATCGTCAATAGCTTTGGATGGCAAGTGGCACAACTGCTGCCTCACAGCTCCAGAGACCCGAGTTTGATTCCTGGCTTGGGCCACTGTCTGTGTGGAGTCTGCACGTTCCTCCCATATCTGCATGGGTTTCCTCCGGGTGCTCCAATTTCTTCCCACAGCTAAAGATGTGTGGTTTTGGTTAATTGGCCATGCTGAATTGCCCCTAGTGTCAGTGAGGTTAGCAGGGTAAATATGTGGGGTTACGGGCATAGGGACTTGGGTGGGTTTGTGGATGGTGTTGGCTTGATGGACCGAATGGCCTCCTTCTGCACTATAGGGATTCTATGATACTAGGATTCCAGGATTTTATTTTGTTCCTTCATTCTTCCCTCCCCCAGTTCCAATATCATTCCAGGAAGTGTTGTTTTGCACCCTCCCTGGCGACATATCCCTTTTCTAATACGGAGACTCCAATAATCATGTTAATGAACCAATTGTGGCACCCATCCAACACAGAACCCGAAATCTTCACATTGAGCTCCCCCATAATCTCGTTGAAAATCTGACAGAGCGGAGATTAGTGTCGTCAGATGAATTAGCAGTTGATTCACTCTCCCCAATTCAATAACAGCAAAACCGCTTGTGTAAGTCAGTGCTTTCATCTCCAACCACTCCACAGACTCATCATCAGCCTTGATAATGCTGCAAACACAAAGGTTGCATTCCTTGCACACAATGCAAGACAAGCCAGCAGGATCACAGCAACAGAAGTGTGTACAATTTATCTCCTGTTTACAACTGCTTTTGTTTCCTGGGAACCCAGTATGATAATTAAGAAATGAGTAGCTGTGACTTAGAATGCAGTAAGCATTTCAATCAAACAGTGCTGATTGTGTAAAGCTATAGAATTGCTCTTTCATACACTCATCCAGTCCTTTGTTCAAAATTAATATGCCTTTATTATATATAATATATGTGAAAGTCATCAGTGAATGTGCAGGTATGGTATAATATACTGCTGTGGGAAAAGCCATTCATTTCCTTGCGACCAAATGAGGATCCATAGTACAAGGTACGTTAATGTGCAGAATAATAGATGACTGCCAATAAGGTACAAAGTCGTAATTGAATCTTCACCCTTTCTGTTCATCTTGCTCCTGGGATTTAATGGCAGTGTCTCTCATCCGTCTCTCTTGCTTTTGTCTTCCTGAACGAGGAACATTTCCCAACAAGAAAAATGAAGAGAATTTCAGCACCAACACAGTCACTCCCAATAACGGGCATAGTACCCCATCCTGAGGAAGTTAGGTGGGGAATGTTTCATTACGATCTTTCAAACAGGCACGACCAGCTGAATAGCCTCCTGTGTTGTTCATTTATTCATTATTCTACCGCATCTGTCATGGGCGACACAACGGCACAGTGGTTAGCACTGCTACCTCACAGCACCAGGGACCCAGGCTCGATTCCCAGCTTGGGTCACAGTCGGTGTGGAGCCTGCATGTTCGCCTACAGTCAGGTGCCGCCTGCCACTCGGACAGGGCAGGCGGTCTATTTCCATCCTTCTGCTAATTGAAAAGTTCCCACTTGCCGCCACTGTGCCAAGCTGCCCACCTTCGAAATCCAGCAAGCTAGTGAAGTGTGCAGCTTCACTCCAATGGCAATGCTGTGCGTATCAGCTAGCTGTGCTGCCGCAGAGGCTCCTGGCTGACACTTACAGGCTTTTTTCTCACTGCTCCTTCAGGTATTGTAAATGTGATGCATTGATGGGTACAGTACGAAATCATCTGAGCGTTATGTTGAAGCAGAGCGCCATAAAACAAGAATATTATTGGTGTAGCATGAATCATTCTGGGCCATTCCGCCCATCGGGTTACATGTGAGCCTGATTGAGCTGGATTTCCGCACTAATGAAAATGAGGATTATCAATATTCGGGAACCATTCCATGGGGCGAGGGATGGGAGAGTGGGGGGTAGTTTGGAGGGTATAATCTTTAAAATGGGCCTCAGCCCAACCACAGATGAGTGCAGCAGAGTAGGTACACCCTCTGTGACCTCCTGAGTGTCTTTGTTCACTTACTGCTTTTTAAAGCTCTCCTCATTGAATATTTACAGAGTTGAAGGGGGCCATTTGGCCCATCATGTCTGCACTGACCACAATCCCACCCAGACCCTATCCCTATTGACTCTGTCATCCCCCTTACACTAATGGACGATTTAGCATGGCCAATCCGCCTAACCCGCACATTTTTGGAGTGTGGGAAGAAACCGGAGGAAACTGTAATAACTCCATGGAGGTGAAAGTCCCATCACCAAGTTACTTTATTTACACCATACATCTGTACACAGCCAGCTCTCCAGTTGTTCCCTGCTGAATGCAGGCTGAGAGTCTGACACTAATGCTTTAAATAGGGAGCATGAGGCTCCCTGATTTAACCATCAATTAGGACTCATCAGGTATCTCTTTTAAGGAAATCCAATTTTATTGGACTCACATTTCACCATCTGCCACAGTGGGATTTGAAATTAAATTCCCCACCTTAGATCTGGTGCTATTAGTCCAGTGACAATACCACTGCACCATTGCTTCTCCAGGACTCATCAGGTAGTTCATATTCGAGCAAGCCAACTTCATTAGCCTGGCTGAAGTCATCACAGAAACCCTTGCAGATACGGGGAGAATGTGCAAACTCCCCACAGGCAGTGACCTGAGCTGAGAATTGAACCAGGTCTCTGGCACTGTGAGGCAGCAGTGCTAACCACCATACCACTGTGGTGATCACCATGTCACCGTGCTAACCACCGTGACACCGTGCCATCCTAAGTCTAATCTTTCTTGCAGACAAAGACGTCAAGCCCATGATGGGGTGCAACACCTCATCTTGGATCTCGTTTGTTTCTCTGGTGGGGACTTTGAGTTGTATTCATTTGGAATTTGAATTTGGCTTTTGGAGCCAGCAAGGGTTAGATTTGGGTTTGCCTGCTCCACTCTGAGCATTAGCTTTGTAACTCCAGGAATGATGTAAAAAATGTAACAAAAAACCTTCATTTAATCAGGATGGGGCTGGAACCGACTTTACTTCCCCAGCGTATCTTAACCAATTGTGCTGTTCGGAATTATCCATATTATGAAATCAGTTTGCATATTCATTGCATATACACATTGTCCAACGATGGTATTGCTACATTGCGCTGCTAATAATTCAGTGTTGGATAGAAAAAGATATGACTATTCCAATCTGTGGAACTCTTGGCTGCAGAAGGCTGTGGAGGCCAGGTCATTGAGTGTCTTTAAGACAGAGATAGGTAGGCTCTTGATTAATAAGGGGATCAGGAGTTATGGGGAAAAGGCAGGAGAATAGGGATGAGAAAAATATCAGCTATGCTTGAATGGGGGAGCAAACTCGATAAGCCGAGTGGCCTAAATCTGCTCCTATGTTTTATGGTCTTAATATAAAGAAAATCTATCAATGTGGTTGCTGTTGTTCATGGCTCAGTGAGTAGTAGTAGCTTTGGGGAGGCAGTACGTGGTGTACTGCCACTGGACTAATATTCCTGAGTCCCTGGGCAAGTTCTGGGGACTGGAGTTCAAATCCCAGCATGACAGATGATGGAATATTAATTTAATTGAAACCTGGAATTAAAAATCTTATGATGGCCGTGAAACGATTATCATAAAAGCCCATCTGGTTCACTTTCAGGAAGGGAAACTGACATCCTTACTCATCTGGTTTATGTGTGAGTCCAGACCCACAGTAATGTGGTTGACTCTCAAATATACTCTGAAGTGGAAGGCAGTTAAGGATGGGCAATAAATGCTGGCCCAGCCAGCGATGCCCACATCAATGAATAGATAACGAAAAATCTCTTGAATCAGAAGGGTGAGAGTTCAAATCTGCCTCATGAGACTTGGACACAATATCAGGGAGTCAGAGCAGTACCAAGAGAGTGCTGCACTGCCTCATGTGCTGCTTTTCAGATGAGGCGCTGAAGTGAGGTTCTGTCTGTCCTCTCAGATTATTCTCCCCTGGATGAAACGGTGGGGGTGGCGCAGTGGCACAATGGTAGGCACTGCAGCCTCACAGTGCCAAGGACCCAGGTTCGAATCCCAGCCTGGATCACTGTCTGTGTGGAGTTTGCATATTGCCTGTGTGGGTTTCCTCTGGGTGCTCTGGTTTCCTCCCACTATCTAAAAGACATGCTGGTTAGGTGCACTGACCTGAACAGGCACCAGAGTATGGTGACTTAGGGATTTTCACAGTAACTTCACTTTGTTAAGCCTTACTTGTAACTAATAAATAAACTTTGCTTTCACTTTATATTTCGCAACCAACATCAGTTTAAAATAACAATGGACTAAACCTTCCAGCCTTGCCCACCATAGGGATTGCCACCAATGGGTTGGATAATGCGACACAGCAGCGAAAGGTCCATTTTTAAAATTAATTTATGGGCCATAGGTGTCACTGGCTCGGCTAGCATCTATTGCCCATCCTTAGCTGCCCTCCATCTCAGAGGGCAGTTGAGAGTCAACCACATTGCTATGGTTCTGGACTCACATGGAGGCCAGGCCAGGTAAGGACGGCAGATTTCCTTCCCTAAAGGACATTAGTGAATCAGATGGGTTTTCTCGACAATCAGCAATGGTTTCATGGTCATCAGTAGATGTGTTCATTGAATTCAAATTCCACTACCTGTCGTAGCAGGAACCGAGTCCCGGGAACATTAGCTAAATTTCTAGATTGATGTTCTAGCAATAATACCACTGGGCCATCGCTTTCATTGATCTTGAACGAAGACAATCTCTAATGCTGCAGCCTGGTTTTCGCAAATTGACTGCTGCCTTTCTACCAGAATGACTATATTTCACTTTGGGTTGTTGTGTGACTGTGAAAGATGCAATATAAATGCAAATTCTTTATTTTCAGTGGTCACTCAATCCCCTTTTGTCTTGCATTCTTGAACCGTGTTGGAATTTGCACTCCTGGTGTCTGACCAGAGGTTGCATTCCTTGTTTCATAAGCTTGTTCCAAAGTTGTTTGATTTCCTATTTCTGTTTGATGTTTTACTGTTCAGCTAGAAATGTCATATTTATGATGGAGCTTCTATCTGTGGCTTCGTGGAAATCTTCCTCCATCCCTGACCCTGGCCCCCTTGATTGTTAGATGCTGCAGTGCCACACTATGTCCAATAGAGGACACCAGTGAACCATCTTTAATATAGGTTCCCTCTAGTGGGCGAAGGAGGCATTCTAGGCTCTCACATTTATGGTCTTACGTGTAGGCTTTGGCATTGACTATAGGCCAGGAAATTCCCGAGAAGGACAGGAGCAGCAAGTTGTTTTGAAGCCTGGAACGAGACTTATACAATCATAAAGTTGCCAAGAAAGTGGGATTAATGGTAGATTTAGTGTAGTTTTGCCAATGCAGGCTCAATGGGCCAAAGAACCTCTTCTGGGCAGTACATGAGGGATTTTACAGCCTTGCTTGATCCGAGATGGGAAAATCCTGCCCGAAGTCAACGGAGCTTCCCTTTGTCCTTCCCTTGCCCGCTCCGATTCCCTTGGTGGGCAGGGTGGTAGAATTCCATTCCATGACTATGATTCTATGCTGCCAATTCCCCATTATTAACCCCGGAATCCCTGGGAATTGAAGATTTGTTTTTTGGATACCAACACCTAGAGAGAAAGAAAAGTGTTTGTAAAAAGATTATGGGAGATGGGGGGGAAAAAGTTGTTTGACAGGCATCCAGCCGGACATTGGTAAGGCCACACTTGGAATACTGTGTACAGTTCAGGATATCATTAAACTAGATTGAGTGCAGAAAAGATTTACTAGGATGCAACCAGGACTTGATGGCTTGAGTTATAAGGAGAGGCTGGATAGACTGGGACTTTTTTCCCTGGAGCATAGGAGGCTTAGAGGTGATCTTATAAAGGCCTATAAAATAATGAGGGGCTCAGGTTAGTTAGATAGTCAACATCTTTTCCTAAAGGTAGAGGAGTCTAAAACCAGAGGTCATAGGTTTAAGGTGAGAAGAGAGAGATACAAAAAGATCCAGAGGGGCAATTTTTTCACTTAGAGGATGGTTAGTATCTGGAACAAGTTGCCAGAGCTAGTAGTAGAGGGGGGTACAGTTTTAAAATGCATTTAGACAGTTACATGGGTAAGATGGGTATAGAGAGTTATGGGCCAAATGCGGGCAATTGGGATTAACTTTGTTGTTAAAAAAGGGCAGCACGGACAAGTTGGGCCGAATGGCCTGTTTCCATGCTGTAAACCTCTATGACTCTATGACAAGGGGGAAAGAAAAACAGTCAAAATAAGAATACCAGTCTGAACTGAGGGGCACTGGGTTTTTCTGAAAATATTTTGCTGAACAAGTACTGCCACGGGAGAAGAATTACAAACTTGTCTCGATTTCCTTTGAACAAAAGGCTTGAACACCCCTGAATGATTAAATCCTCTGCCCTGTTTCTTTGTCATGGGCCCTTCTGTTGGGAGCAGTTAACCTGGGTGGGCTGCCCCTGGATTTTCTCCGTGTGTGACGGAGCTCTTCACTCCCTTACACTTTGCTCTACAATCAACCTCCATCCACACAGATATCTGACGCGCTGTGTCGCTGGCTCAGTTTGTTCACCGTTGCCATAGAGACACTCTGTCATACATGGCTGAGAGAAGGAGGAGAGTGAGGAGGATGAGAGCCCGGGAGAAGGGCAGGGCGCGGCCGGGGTGAGGTTCCCATTGGGTGTGGCGACTATTATCTTTTCTGTTGGGTGAGGTTTGCCAAACTGTAGGGTGAGATGCCCATTCTCACTGGCACCAAGGGCGGAATTTTCCCCTCTCACGGGAATTCATAGCGGGCAGGGATGGACCACACAGAGGTCCATTGACCTCAGGCAGGGTTTTCTGGTCTTGGAGCAAGAGCAACAGGAAATTCCGGTCCCACAGATGGTGGCATATTTTCATGCTGTAAACCTCTATGACTCTGTGACAGTGAAAATGGACCACAGGCAGCAGGCAGGTAAAACTCCCCCCTGCCCACTTTTCTTCTTAAGCGTGAGTCTGGAGAAGAACTTCGGTTGGAATTGTCGCTTTCGACAGATTCCTTTTTGGCCGACTGGATGTATCTCCCGTGAGCGCTTTTTTCAAGCTCGCTTGACTGTGAGTTTCATTTTGATAATAATAATCTAAATGTAGGTCTGAAGCAAGTTAGCTCCGACCCACCAGGTTTAATGAATTGAAACGTTCGCGACAAACTCAGTGCGACCAGTATGATGAGGCTTCTCTTATGGAAAGTCATGTCTTATTAATAACTCGCTTTGATTGAGTCCTTCCGAGATCCCATTAAAAGAAACTCCCCACTGTTTTAAAAGTTCACAGAGGGAAAGTACTTCGGTTACTAAGGAACTGGAATACATCTCATTATGTTGATCAGACTTGACTGTTCTGTGGAACTCATGAATTGCTGGCTACGTGATATCTTATTCTTACCAGTCTGTCTCCTTCCATATTATCCACTCTCTTCTTCTTCCCTCACAGTGGTTAGCACTGCTGCCTCAGAGCGCCAGGGACCCGGGTTCAATTCCAGCCTTGGGTCGCTGTCTGTGTGGAGTTTGTACATTCTCCCCATATCTTCGTGGGTTTCCTACAGGTTCTCCGGTTTCCCCCCACAGTCCAAAGATGTGCGGGTTAGGTTGATTGGCCATGCTAAATTACCCCTTAGTGTCAGGGGGATTAGAAGGGTATATATGTGGGGTTATGGGGATAGGGCCTGGGGGGGGTTTGTTGTCAGTGCAGGCTCGATGGGCCAAATAGCCTCCTGCGCTGTTGGGATTCTATGGTTCAAAGAGTATTGGCCCATCCCTCTGGAGGAATTCCACAATGGTTCCTAACTCCATATCAGTACAGCTCTGCGGTGAGCTCCTTCCTCCAGGACAGCTCTACAACGGGCCCTGGCTCCCTCGGGTGTAGCTCTATCCTGGATCCCAGTTTCTCAAGCCCAGTGAGTTTCCTGCCCCTTCCAAGTGTCCAATCATGCAAGTGCCTGCCAGCTATTTGATCAGAAGCTAGACGACTCTTTCTCAGGGGACGACACGGTGGGCGGTGATTAGCACTGCTACCTCACAGTGCCAGGGATCTGGGTTCCATTCTTGGCTTGGCTCACTGTCTGTGTGGAGTTTGCATGTTCTCCCTGTGTCTGTGTGGGTTTCCTCCGGGTGCCCCAATTTCCTCCCACTGTCCGAAAGACGTGCTGGTTAGGTGCATTGGCATTCTCCCTCAGTGTACCCAAACAAGCGCCAGGGTGTGGTGATAGGGGATTTTCACTGTAACTTCATTGTGGTGTTAATGTCAGCCTTGCTAGTGACACTAATAAATAAACTTTTAAACTTAAACACTTGACATGCAAGTCCAGTAGGGCTTGCAAGATAGTGGCTCATTTTCCCCTCACCTCCAGCATACCCCCACCCCGCCTCCCCATCCCAGTGCCGCTGGGGCCAGTTGGAGCACCCATGCACTTTACCCTGACTGAAATTGGCTCCCCAAACTGACCAAAGTTAAAAAGACCAAGCTGGTGTTTTCAGTGTTTGGAAAGAGCAGGGAGGGGGTGACAGCAAAAAGAGGAAGCTAGAGATGTCACGTGGAGAGAGGAGACTGAAGCTTAATGGTCACCCAGAATGTATTTGGCTGCCTCAGTGTAAAGACCAGTCAAAACGAGCTTTTAGCTAATGCGGTCTAATGATCATTTGGGAATTATAGAGCTCTTCAACATGGACACAAAACCTGCACCGCATGAGAGGACAGTGGTGTGTATGTCAGTTGGCCTTTTAAAATGTGTCCTGCACTCCTGTTAAGTGTGTGGCTATATCTTCTCATTTAACTGAAGTAACCATTCAGAAGGTGTCAATATTAAGTGTGTTACACAAAACAACTAATCTAATCGGATAATACTTGACCATCAAGGAATTGTAATATGAGATTTCAGCAGGCAAGTTTAAGCCGACATTAAGTCCTATCTAATACATTCGTGTCTCAGTGCTATCTTGTTTATACAAGTGGGGCATCTGCTCCTTGCGTTGTCGCTCTCTGTGTCTCTCTCTTTCTGCTCACTGCTCAAGGAAAGCTCCGAATGAAGTGTACACTTCATAGTTTTGTTGGTTAAGGCAGTTCCCTCTACTGAAGACTTTTAAGATGTAGGAGCAGAACTAGGCCCATTCGGCCCATCGAGTCTGCTCTACCATTCAATGACATCATCACTGATCTAAAATGATTATCTTCAAGTCCATTTTACCGCCTTATCCCCATAATTTTTGATTCTGTTACTGCTTAAAAAGCTGTCTATCTCAACCTTGAACATACTCAATGACCCACCCTCTACAGCCCTCTGCAGTAAAGAATTCCACAGATACACTACCCTGTGAGAGAAGAAATTTCTCTTCAACTCTGCCTTAAATGGGCTGCCCCTGACTCTGACATTATGCTCCCTGGCCCTTGCCTTTCCCACAAGGGGAAGCAACCTCTCAGCATCTACCGTATTGTGCCCCCAAGATTCCTTTTCTTCTTATTGGCCTGCCTCCAAGAGGGCAGACGGTGCCTCCTCAATTCATCTGACAACGCGGCACTCCTTTAGCACTGCTGTGGGAACCTTGGCCTATCCTGAATGGGACTTGAGTACACTGACCTTCTGACATGCACCAGAGGTCAATGGACACTGAACCGTGGCTGGCACTATTAAAGGGAAATGGATCCAATCCAAACCAGCCCTGCGAGATGCCCACATATCATAGTGCCAGCCTCTGTAAGCTTTTCTTTCTGGTGCAGTGGCAGCGTTTCCGTTTGATTGGGCTGGTGATGAAGAAGCAGGCAGCCATTTATTCCATGTCTTTGACAGGGCCTGTGGCCGCATCGCTGATAGGGGTCAGGGCGGACAGCTAATGGAATAGTAGTTACAGTGAGGAAAGGCACGCTGCTACTCCACAGCCACTTCATCAGGTTTATAGAGCAAGAAAGGCCCAGCAAAGTAAGGTGATATTGATTGAGGAAGAACCTCTTTGGGGCCTGTGAAACCGGCTTGAGACAATAGACCACTTCCTTGATCACATTGGCCTCAATGTTAAAGGGCAGGTGTGGAGGAACGTTCATATTTTTAAATAATGGGGTGGCACAATGATTAACCACTGTGCCACTGTGCCACCCCATTATTTAAAAATGCCTCACAGCTCCAGTGACTTGGGTTCGATTCCAGCTTTGGGTCACTCCTGGGTGGAGTTTGCACATTCTCCCCATGGCTGCATGGGTTTCCTCCGGGTGCTCCGGTTTCCTCCCATAGCCCAAAGATGCGCAGGTTAGGTGGGTTGGCCATGCTTAATTGCCCCTTGGTTTCAGGGGAATTAGCAGAGCAAATTAGCAGGAACAGGGCCTGTGTGGGATTGTGGTCGGTACGAACTGAATGGGCCGAATGGCCCCCTTCTGCACTGTAGGGATTCTATGATTCTATGAAGTCTTTGCTGGTTTCCGACTAACATCTTGATCACACTGACTGACAGATCAGCCAACGTCAATGTAAAGGCAGAGGGCCGGAGCCACGGATTCGGGCATTCAATGATCCTGGCACTGAATATTAGAATTTTAACCCCCCTCTCCGACTCTTGGTGGTTGGGGCTGTGGGATAACATCAGGTGGGGTGTGTTAGACACTCCCTGCATTTCTTATCCTGTGTTTGCAACATTGCTGACCTTCCCAACACTGTGAACCGTATCCTGTTCATTCTGTGATGTGAAACTTGTAACAGCCATCACTCTCTCTGCTGTATTCCCAGTGCAGGATTGTACAGCTGTTGGTGGGAAGGGTTGCATTTTCCCTCCTCCCTTCCCGTTCCTTCTCCTCTTTCCCTCCACCCGAGTCTATTTTCATCATCGTACTTAAGCAATGGTGTAGGTATTGGCTGAGAAATTACAAGGTCGTCTTAGATCATGGAATCATATCATCATACAGAGCAGAAGAGGCCCTTCGTGGCTGCACATTAGGAACTCCCACCTCATCTAATCAGCCAGCATTTGGCCATAGCCTTGAATTTTATGACGTGTCAAGTGCTCACCCAGAATTGTTTTAAAGGATGTGAGGCAACCCGCCTCCACCACCCTCCCAGACCATCATCACCCTTTGAGTAAAGACATTTTTCCTCAGATACCCCCTAAACTTCCTGCCCCTCACCTTGAACCTGTGTCCCCTTGTGAATGAATCTTCAGCTAAGGTGCTCCTTGTCTTATCTAAGGTGCATGTTTCTCATAATCTTGGACCCCTCAGTCTTCCCTGCTCCAGTGAAAACAACTCAAGCCTACCCAACCTCTCCTCATAACTTAAGTCTTCCATCCCAGGCAGCATCCTGTTGAATCTCCTCTGCACCCCCTCCAGTGCAATCACACCCTTCTGATAATGTGGTGACCAGAACTGCACACATTACTCTAGCTGTGGCCTCACCAAAGTTCTCCACAACTCCAGCATGACTTTCCTGCTTTTGTAATCTATACCTCAAATGATAAGGACAAGTGTCCCACACGCCCTTTTCACCACCTCACTAATATACCCTTCCTCCTTCAGAGATTGGTGAAGAAGCGCCTCAAGGGAAGGAGAGAGTGGGGCTAATTGAGCACAAACAGCCAGCCTAGAAAACGATGGGCTGAAGGGTCTCCGTGTTGTGTTATTTGATTAATAGATATCTCTGAGCACATTCCAACAAGGCTTACTGACATACAAGGAGCCTGACCAAAGATTGAGACAAGCTAATGCAATAGTAACATTCTTTAAGGTACAAAGCAATAACGGTACTGATTTTACTCGGGGTTCCTCCGCATGTGGCAACATTTGAAAGGAAAATCTGGGGGTATTTCAGTAGCCAATGGGAAAATAGGGCCAGCCGAGAAAGAATCCACAGGTATATCAGTGAATTTCCCAGGGGATCCCGGAGACTGTGTCAACGTTTACAGAGGGCCCCCTGGAGTGCATCAATATTCACAAAGAGACCCTGGTGAAGAAAATCCACTGCTTTGAAGTAACAAAGTATTTTAATTTTACAGTCTGTCACTTCAGGCAATTACACGGTGCTAGCCTCACATTCCAATTTAGACCCAAACAGCTTCAAACAATTACACTATTATTGTTTGATTTATTAAAATATAATAAATATGAAAGGTGCTTTCTCACTGAGGCATAAAATTGTAAGGTCTGCGGAAGGAATGCCTCCCCACTCACACCAAACCACCTTTGCATTCATCCTCATTACAATGCAAAACAGTGCAATTAGACGTGAGAATTTGGAGGAACTACCTTCTAATGATGCGTTACATAAACCCTACTGCATCGAAACTGGCCATTTGATCCACACAAGCTCCTTCCCACCCTACTTCATTGCTATTTGTTCATAGAGTCAGAGAGGTTTACAGCATGGAAACAGGTCCTTCGGCCCAACTTGCCAATGCCACCCTTTTTTTTAAACCCCTAAGCTAATCCCAATTGCCCACATTTGGCCCATATCCCTCTACACCCATCTTAACCATGTAATGCTTTTTAAAAGACAAAATTGTATCTGCCTCTACTATTACCTCTGGCAGCTTGTTCCAGACACTTACCACCCTCTGTGTGAATATACAGAGTGAATATCTATAGAATATATTTTATTCATAATTTTTTTTAGAAATGTATTGCATAGTAGTTCAAATTAGATGTTACATAAAGAGCAGTTTAGTCCACTTTCTTTCAGCCCAATTTGTGATATATGACTGAACTGCCTCGCTGCACTTACAGTCACAGGTCACAGCACCCTCATGAATCAGCAGGAATGTTTGACCTCTTTGGGAACGCTTCAAGGTCATTCCTAAAGTGTTTCTATTTTTTTCTTCTGACCCTCCTGCCACAAAAACACCAGAATCCAGGGAGCTGTCAAGAATCAAAAGAACCTTCAAAGCTCCTTGGAACTGATTAAGCTATCAAGTGATTTAAATCTCCAGACTTTTAAATTTAAAAAGTAGGTTGTAGGTTAAAAATAAGTGTTTGCTATTTTGACATTAGTCCGTTGGTTATCATTATATGATTTGTGCTGCATGACTGATTTCACAACCTCTCATTATCACAGTGGGCTGCCTGTCAGTTCTTGATTTGATTGACAACTTCAAGTTTTTACAGAGCCTATGGTGTGGTACTGTGAATATAAATGCTTTTTGTTATAGCAGTGTAAATGATTGAAATAATTTGGGTGCTTTTATAATAGTGAATTTATCAATAGGCACTTCGAACTTGACTTTATGGAGACAGATGACAAGGTGGAGTTCAGATTATAACAAGATTTGCCATGATCTTATCGAACATAGCAGGCTCAGAGAGTCAAATGGCTGGCTCCTGTTCTTAAGGCCTATGTTCCTATGACCTTCCATCAGAAGGTCAATAACAACACTAAAAATGAATATTTATATCTTGCCTTCAACATAGCAAATCACTTCACAGAAGCATTATCAAGCACAGTATGATGTCGAGCCACATAAGGAGATATCAGGTCAGGTGACCAAAAGCTTGGTCAACGAGGTAAGTCTGAAATATTGGGTGGAGTTTTCTGGCCATTCAGCCGGCGGGATTTTCCTATCCCACTGCAATGAACAGAGATTTGGCTGGGCATCAAATTCCCCACTCTCGCAGTGGACCATGAATGGCTGGTAAGGTTGTACCCATTGTGTTTATTGAAGCCAATGTGTTCAATAGCTGAAAACAAATATGCAAACTGTTAACTCCGGCATTCAGTGCTGTTCAGGCCTCCTGACCTGAAGCTCTTGACTTTTATTTGAAAAAAGTCAAAGACTGACCCCCTAACCCAAGGGTTGGATGTGAGCCGAATAGAGCAGGTGGAAAAGGGGACATGTTCTCTTCCTGTCCGACCCCAAAAATCTAAACTCCTCAAACTGCATAAGTCGCAGCATAAATTACATAGAACTGGCGTTGTCCATGAACTATGTTCAGTTCTTAGAAATCTGTTATTCATGAGTATCTGCTTCTTATAGCTGCAAGATCAGTCTGTTAATGAATAATAACCTGCAAGTTCAGCTAATATATCACAAGTAAGCATGTCTCAAAGGACATTCTAACTTCCTGTACACAGGTAAGGTCTGATGGGAAAACGGTCAAATTGTAACAGCTAACTTTCTTGCAGATGCTTCTACCTACCTGCGCAAAGGAAGCTGGAATAGAAAAGGAGAGAGATGCACATTTCTGTTGTATTTCTCCTCTTTCTCTCCCTTCCCCCCTTCCTCTTTTCTGTACTCTCTGTCTACGCAGTCTCTCAATTTAATTTTTGTGGAGATATATTACAACACCCTCAGTAGAGTTCAAACTGATGCAAAAACTGATTGCATTCGCTTTAAAGAGTTGGCCATCAGGGAAGATATATTGACCTTGTGTAATTCAAATTTACCAAATTAATACTCAGGCTAAAAGTTTAAAATCATGAGAACTGACTGTACAAACTTGGCTTTTGTACTCCTTCGTCCTCTTTCTCTACCTTTCATTCCTCTTGCTCTTTTCTGAACCCTCCCCACACTATCCCTTGATTTAGTTTTTGTGGAGATGAATTAAATCACGCTGGCCCCATAAATCTGAGTGGAGTTCAAACATCCAGGGCAAATCGATGCAAAAATGTTATTAAAGAATGGAATCTAGATATTTGGGAGACGCAAGGGAAAGGAATATAGGAACAAGGTGGGGAATTCCCATTTCCTTGATATACGAGCGAGCAAATTAGGAGCAGAAGGCCACTTGGCCCTTCGAGCTGCTTCACCAGTTGGTAAGATCATGGCTGTAACCTCAACCCCACGTTCTGCCCACAATGATCTCACTGGACATCAGCACAAGTACAATTGCAATCCAAGTCCAATCAGACTTGCTATCTGATTAATTTAGCATTTCCTTTGCAGAGTGCATTCTCCAACTCTCCATTGCTATGGTAACTTACCTTATTCACAGAAATAGCATCCTAATAGGAATATCCTGAAATAATTTGATTTCAAGTTCCTGACTATTGCAAAACATGTACATATTCTTGTTACACACAATCAGACAGGGATACCAACAATGGGGCTGAGACTTAACTACATTGAAGATGAAAGATGACAATCCACTTGCATTTGATTTGATTTGATTTATTATTGCCACATGTGTTAGTATATATTGAAAAGTATTGTTTCTTGTTCGCTATACAGTCAAAGCATATCATTCATAGAGAAGGAAAGGAGAGGGTACAGAATCTAGTGTTACGGTCATAGCTAGGGTGCAGGGAAAGATCAACTTAATGCGAGGTAGGTCCATTCAAAAGTCTGATGGCAGCAGGGAAGAAGCTGCGCATGGCTCTTTTGGCAGGTGATCTCAGGGTTTTGTATCCTTTTCCCGGTGGAAGACAATATGTCAAATGTCATTAGGCTGTAATTGGTATCTGTTTGCATTTCTCTCCTTATGGCAACTGGATTACGTGGGCATGTCTCCAAGTTAAGGTCTTTATTCAGAATCCTGTGTTTTACATTGAGTTAAAGTATATTTGTATATAATTTCTTTATAAAGTCTAGCAATTGGAACAGGTACTATTGGATTTGGATTTATAATCTTTCAAGATGCAATGTTAAATCTTGCTTTCTTTTCTCATGTGGTGGTAGATAATCCCATGCAACTATTGAATTAAGAACAGGGGCGTTCTTGTGATGTTTTCATTGATATTTACCCCTGAAATTATACTGTTAAAAGAGATTATCTGGTTATTTATCCCATTGCTATTAATGGAATCTTGTTGTGTTCAAGTTGGCTGTCATGTTGCCTTACTTTCTTCGAACAGTGCTGATACTTTATTGCTGTGAATGCTTTGCAACATCATGAAAAATGTTCACACATAAATGCAATTCCTTCCTTTCATTCTCGGGCTGCAGCTCAGATGGTTCTGTTCTTACAATTTATGAGTCTATAAACATGAGCTTATCCAAGCCTCTGCTGCCCTATCCTGACTCATACCAAGTCAAGTTCATCCATCATCCTTGCGCTGACTGTGCTGTCAACACTTCGATTTGAACAATTTCATCCTTTTTTCCAAATCTCTCCTTTCTCAACCCTCCGCATATCCGAACCTCTTCCAAATCTGGCTTCTTACTCTTCATTACTCCCCAACTGGTGGCCGTGCTTTTAGTTGCCTGGGCCCCAAGCTCGACAATTCCCTCCCTAAATCTCTCCATGTCTCTATTCCCCTTTCTTCCTCTGAAACTCTTTTTCAAACCCCCCTCACTGGACCAAACCTTCAATGTCCTGTCCTAGTACCTTGTTATGTGGCTTGCTGTCAAACTCTGTCTACTCCTATGAGGTTCTTTGGGCCATTTCCATACGATGTTAAAGGGGTCCAGCATTACAAGCTATTTCTCTGTAAGCTAGCTGATTTACTGCACTGATTCAGCTCAAGTGCACAGTGACAGTGGAGGAACTAGGATCAGAGGATACGTGGAGTTTGGGATGGTGAAAGAAGTGGCAGTAGTTGGTCTGCAGGTTGTATGCCACGACTGTGCCGGAATTGTATCGGCACAACCGAAATAAGGGTGGGTGAAACTCGTAAAACCGCATTCTCTGTTGGTCTCGGGTGTAATCATAGATCATTGAAACCCTACAGTGCAGAAAGAGGCCATCTGGCCCATCGGGTCTGCACCGACCACAATCCCACCCAGGCCCTACCCCCATATCCCCACAAATTTACCCACTAATCCCTCAAACCTACACATCCCAGGACACTAAGAAGCAATTTAGCATGGCCAATCAACCCAATCCCCACATCTTTGGACTGTGGGAGGAAACTGGAACACCTGGAGGAAACCCATGCAGACACAAGGAGAATGTGCAAACTCCCTACAGACAGTGACCCAAACTGGGAATCGAACCCAAATCCCTGGAGCTGTGAAGCAGCAGTGTTAACCACTGTGCTTTCGTACGTGTGTGTGTGTGTGTGCGCGCATATGTGCAAGTTGTATGTGCGTGCATGTGTTTGTGTGTACGTGTGTACGTGTGCGTGGTTGTACGTGTGTGATTGTGTGTGTGTATATACGTGTGTGTGGTTGTGTGTGCGCATGTGTGTGCATGTTTGTATGCGTGTGGTTGTGTGTGCATGCCTATGTGTGTGTCTGTGCGTGCGTGTGGCCCACAAAAAGTTGAAGCACTTCACTCATCAAAACCATGGACTGTTATCCATCTCCATTACAGACACAATTATGCAAGGAGATAGCCAAAAGTGAATAGGGCAGTGGAGCAACCAGTGCTTCATTTCTCATGAGGAGCTGAAGAGGAAAATACAATCAACCTGACAGATTGACGTTTAAAAGAAATAATGCAGTTCTGTATCCCGGGCATGTGAACTTCTCAGGGGGCTTTCCACTACAGCTGAGCCTATTCATCTGATTAAGATATATGTTTCTTTAAAGTTTCAAAATGTTCCCTTTCATACACACAATAAGTTGGAAATGACTTATTTTTTGTGCTGTGGGATTGATTGGTGCAATTTGCATTTCCAGATTAATTCCATAAACTAAACTCCTCTAAAGAATCAAACACACCTCATGCTCTCACTCCCTCGTTTAGGTCTTTTCACACATAGCACTACAGAGCTAAATTAGAACATACAGTCACAGATTAGCTAACATCTTCATCTCGCAGACTGAGAGAAAATGCCACCACATTTTGTTAAGCTGTGGCTGGAATGTTTCAGGCCTGGACCTGGTGTTGCCAGACTTCTTACTGTGTTCACCTCAGTCCAACGCCGGCATCTCCACATCATGTTTCAGGCCAGCGGGATTGTCCCATCCTGCTGTAGTAAATGGAGATCAGGTTGGGCGCCTAATTCTCTGACCTCACTGCAACGGGAGCACGGTGTGAACAGCCCGTGAGATCGCACCCATTTCAGTGGATGGAATTTTCCCATCTCACCCGCCGTGGGAATCATAGTGGGTGGGACAGAGCTTCAGTGGACTATATAAAGATCCATTGACCTCAGGTGGGAATTTCTAGACTTGGGGCATGCCTGACTGGAAAACACTGCCCAATATTTCTATCTCTAAGGCAGCCCAGAAGTAGATGCCACAATGAGGAGATCTTCATATCAGAGTTGGGAGCAGGAGTCAGCTCCTTGAGCTTAGTCCACCATTGGATGAGAACCTGTTCGATCTGCCAGTGTCCTCAATTCTACTTTCCTGTCAACCCCGTTTACCCATTCACTCCCTTGTCAATCACGACACTATCTACCAGGAATTCAGGGCAAACTGCTTTACACAGAGGATGGTTCGAATGTAGAATTCAGTACCACACAGAGTAATTGACTAGCACTGATCCTTGAAGGGGAAGTTGTATAGAAACATGAGGAAGAAAGGAATGGAGAATATGTTGACGGGATTAAATAAAGAAGGTGAGAAGAGGTGTGTGTGTGGAGCATTAATATTAACACGGATTAGCTGGGACAAAATAACCTGCCTCTGTGTTGTAAATTCTACATAATGCATGTGCTGTCTTTTCTCAATTTTTTTTCTGATTCTAAGCGGGGTTTGGTTCCACAGCTCTTTTATCCAAATGGTCATTCTTAAAATAAGGTGGAGATAGACTGGAGTGGGCACAGTAAGAAGTCTCGCAACACGAGGTTAAAATCCAACAGGTTTATTTGGAATCACGAGCTTTTGGAGCCTCCATCAGGTGACTCACCTGATGAAGGAGCAGCGCTCCGAAAGCTCGTGATTCCAAACAAACCTGTTGGACCTTAACCTGGTGTTGTGAGACTACTTACTGTTCTTAAACGGAGGCTTAAGAATTGGCTCTGGAAGATTATTAGGTTACCAAACCTGCTTTCACCCGGCATCCAGTTTTAGGTAGAGTCACGACACGAGAGTTGCAAGTCAGAATCCTACCTATTATTTTCTTCCCACTCTGTGACCATTTTTAGCTCCTCATCTTTTGGACTGGATGGGAGGGATTTTATGGGGTTGCTCAACCCGAGACTGGAAAATCCCATCTGAGGCCAACAGACCTTGTCAGCCTCTTGCCCGCTCTGATTCCTCCGATTCCTGTAGGATCCCAGCAGATAAGTTCACCAATATCATTAAGCAGAGAGGCAAACCATTTAGCCCATCAAGGCTATGCTAGTACGAGTTTTCCATCTAGTCTAAAACCTGCCCTTCCGTATCTCCTTTTAATATTCTTCTTTCTTGGGGAAAAAAAATACTACATTTCTTGACACAGATTTAATGGACTGTGTTTCAACATTGATATGTGACGGAACTTCATTATTGCCCTTGAATTTGGGACCAAAATGATTGTTGTCTTTTGTTTCAACTGGGTATCAAGATAGGAACAGTCTATTCCAATTCACCCCTCATCATCTTGAAGATCTCTTTCAGGTCTTGCTTCAGTCTCCCCACCTCAAGCAACAAAAAACCTTGACTTCCAAGTGTCTCCTTTAATGGTGTTCTTCATCCTTACTAACATTGATGCCAATGTTGTCTTCCCCACAATGGAATGTCCAGAACTCCACTCGAAACAGCCTTAAATAAGCTATGGTGCAGGATGAAGATGCCCTTCTTATATTTGTACTCTCTGTGTACAAAGCTGTCAATGCTGTTTGTTTTTTAATGACCTAATTACTTGCGCTGTTGCTTTTTAATGAATCTATGATTCTGCACACCAAGGTCACTTATCCGTCACTTCCGTATTAAATAGAAACCTATTTTTCCTGATTCTTGGTTGGGCTTCATTTTGAGTATTGTGCACTATTCTGGTCACATAAGAACATAAGAACATAAGAAATAGGAGCAGGAGTAGGCCATCTAGCCCTTCGAGCCTGCCCCGCCATTCAATAAGATCATGGCTGATCTGTCGTGGCTCAGTTCCACTTTCCCGCCCTCTCCCCATAACCCTTAATCCCCTCTCTTATCAAAAACCCATCAACCCGCGTCTTAAAAATATTTAGCGAGGCAGCCTCCACCACTTCAACGGGCAGAGAATTCCAGAGATTCACCACCCTTTGAGTGAAGAAGTTCCTCCTCAACTCCGTTCTAAACCGCCCCCCCTTTATCTTGAGGCTGTGCCCCCTAGTCCTACTGTCTTTTTTGAGCGGGAAGAGTCTCTCCACCTCTATCCTATCCATCCCATTCATCATCTTATACGTCTCAATGAGATCTCCCCTCATTCTTCTAAACTCTAACGAGTACAAGCCTAGTTTATTCAGCCTCTCCTCATAGCTCAACCCCCCCAACTCTGGTATCAGCCTAGTAAACCTCCTCTGCACTCCCTCCAAGGCCAAAATATCTTTGCGCAGGTGCGGCGCCCAAAACTGCACACAGTACTCCAGCTGCGGCCTCACCAATGCCCTATACAGCTGCAGCAAGACCTCCCTACTTTTATATTCAATCCCCCTCGCTATGAAGGCCAGCATCCCATTCGCCTTCCTGACCACCTGCTGCACCTGCAAGCTGGGTTTTTGCGACTCATGCACAAGGACCCCTAGGTCCCTCTGCACCGTCGCCTGCTGCAGTTTTTCGCCCCGTAAGTAATAATCCTTCCTACCATTATTCCTACCAAAGTGGACCACCTCACACTTGCCAACATTAAATTCCATTTGCCATTTCCTGGCCCATTCGCCCAGCCTATCTAGATCCTTCTGCAGACTTTCCACACCCTCCGCACAATTTGCCGTTCCCCCAGTCTTGGTGTCATCAGCAAATTTCGACACCCTGCACTCGGTTCCCTCCTCCAGATCATCTATATAAATGGTAAAAAGCTGAGGCCCCAGCACCGACCCCTGGGGCACTCCACTAGTCACCATCCGCCAATCCGAATAGCACTCTGTCACCACATTATCAGAAAGATGTGGATGCTTTGGAGAAGGTACCAAAAAAAAGGTTTACCAGGAAATTGCCTGGTCTGGAGAGCCTTAGCTTTGAAGAGAGGTTGGGTAAGCTTGGTTTATTCTCACTGGAATGATGGAGATTGAGGGGCAACCTGATAGAGGTTTACAGGATTATGAGTGACATGGACAGAGCGGATAGTCAGGAGCTCTTTCCTAGGGTAGAAAAGTCAAGTATTTGAGGACATAGATTTAAGGTGCACGGGGAAAAATTTAGAGGAGATATGCGAGCCAGATTTTTTACAGAGGGGTTGATGAATATCTGGAACGCGCTGCCCAGACAGGTGGTGGGAGCAGGTACGATAACAGCACTTGAGAGGCATCTAGATGAATACATGTATAGGATGGGAACGGAAGGACTCCGTAAGTGCATATCATTTTAATTTAGGTAGGCATCATGATCGGCGGAGGATTGGAGGACCTAAGGGCCTGTTTGTGTGCTGTACTGTTCTTTGTCCTTATTCCAAAATGTATACCTTCACACTTTTCCACATTGAACTGCACCTGACATACATCCACTTATCCTGTTAGTCCTCCACAGTTCTTATCACAATTTATCACATCCCTCAACTGATGTCTAAATACTAGGCTTGTACTCGTTAGAGTTTAGAAGAATGAGGGGAGATCTCATTGAGACGTATAAGATGATGAATGGGATGGATAGGATAGAGGTGGAGAGACTCTTCCCGCTCAGAAAGGACAGTAGGACTAGGGGGCACAGCCTCAAGATAAAGGGGGGGCGGTTTAGAACGGAGTTGAGGAGGAACTTCTTCACTCAAAGGGTGGTGAATCTCTGGAATTCTCTGCCCGTTGAAGTGGTGGAGTTTGCCTCGCTAAATATTTTTAAGACGCGGGTTGATGGGTTCTTGATAAGAGAGGGGATTAAGGGTCATGGGGAGAGGGCGGGAATGTGGAACTGAGCCACGACAGATCAGCCATGATCTTATTGAATGGCGGGGCAGGCTCGAAGGGCTAGATGGCCTACTCCTGCTCCTATTTCTTATGTTCTTATGTCCATTCTAAATGGGTGCCCTCTATGCACACCCCTGATTCACTATTCGTAAGAATAAGTCAAAAGGGTTGAAGTAGACCATTTGCCACTTCAAGCCTGCTCCACCTTTTAATAAGATCATGGCTGATCCACCTTAGTTCCACCTCCCTGGATTCCTCATATTCCTCGAGTCTCTTGGTAACAAAAAAATACTTTATTTCTGCCTTAAATATATTCAATGACTGAACACCTACAACTCTCTGGGGTAGAGAATTCCAAAGATTCACAGACCTTTGAGTGAAGAAACGTCTCCTCTTCTGACCCCCTATAAGCTGAGATGGTGACCCTATGTTCCAGATTCCCCAACTCGGAGAAACATTTTCTCAGCATTTATCTTGTCAAACCCCAGCAATCTGTGTTTACATTCCAATTCGATCACCTCTTATTCGTCTAGACTCCAGGGAATATAGGCCGAGTTTACCCAATCCCTCCGTTTGATAAGGTTCACCATGGTATGCTTCTGCAGAAAATGCAGATGTATGGGATTGGTGGTAATTTAGGTACTTGGATCAGGAATTGGTTAGCAGATAGGAGACAGAGGGTGGTGGTTGATGGTAATTATTCATCATGGAGTTCGGTTACAAGTGGTGTGCCTCAGGGATCTGTTTTGGGGCCACTGCTGTTTGTAATCTTTATTAATGATCTGGATGAGGGTATAGTTGGGTGGATTAGTAAGTTTGCTGATGACACCAAAGTCGGAGGTGTGGTAGATTGTGAGGAAGGGTGTCGAAGTTTGCAGGGTGACTTGGACAGGTTGCAGAGCTGGGCCGCGAGGTGGCGGATGGAGTTTAATGCGGAGAAGTGTGAGGTAATCCATTTCGGTAGGAATAACAGATGTGTTGAGTATAGGGCTAACGGGAGGACTTTGAATAGAGTGGAGGAGCAGAGGGATCTAGGTGTATGTGTACATAGATCCCTGAAAGTTGGGAATCAAGTAGATAAGGTTGTTAAGAAGGCGTACGGTGTCTTGGCGTTTATTGGTAGGGGGATTGAATTTAGGAGTCGCAGTGTCATGTTGCAACTGTACACAACTCTGGTGCGGCCGCACTTGGAGTACTGTGTGCAGTTCTGGTCCCCACATTACAGGAAGGATGTGGAGGCTTTGGAGAGGGTGCAGAGGAGGTTTACCAGGATGTTGCCTGGTATGCAGGGGAGGTCCTATGAGGAGAGACTGAGGGATTTGGGGTTGTTTTCACTGGAAAGAAGGCGGCTAAGAGGGGATCTAATAGAAACATATAAGATGATTAGAGGTTTAGATAGGGTGGATGGTGATAGCCTGTTTCCTCGGATGGAGAAAGCTAGCACGAGGGGGCATGGCTTTAAATTAAGGGGGGGTAGTTATAGGACGGATGTCAGGGGCAGGTTCTTTACCCAGAGGGTGGTGAGGGACTGGAATGCCCTGCCTGCTGCAGTTGTAAATGCGCCTAGTTTGGGGGCGTTTAAGAGATTGGTGGACAGGTTTATGGACAAAAAGGGATTGGTTTAGATTAGTGGGTCAATGTTTTTTTTAAAAAATAAGACTGGTCGGCGCAACATTGTGGGCCGAAGGGCCTGTTCCGCGCTGTAATGTTCTATGTTCTATGTTCTATGTTCCTCATCCCAGGAACCAGTCGAGTGAAATTTCATTGTCCACCCACTCAGCAAATTATCGTACAATCACAGAATCCATACAGTGCAGAAGGAGGCCATTTGGCCCATTGAGCCTACGCTGACCACAATCCCACCCAGCCCTTATTCCCCTATCCCTAGTGCTATGAGGCAGCAATGCCAATCATCATGCCACTGTGCCGCCCTCAATGTATTATGCATTTCCTTTGGTAAGGAGATGAAAACTACACTAAGTGCTCCAACTGTAGCCTCACCAGTGCCCTCTAGAATTGTAGTTAGACTTATTCCCTCTTACATCAATACACTTGTAACAAAATCTAATGCACATTTTCTTTCCTAATTGCCCACTCTACCTGCATGTTAGCTTTCTGTGATAAATGTACCAGCTTGATCCCTCTAAGTGCATGCATTTCCCAGTCTCTCCCCATGCAATGTTATTTTTCTGACCAAATGTGAGTAATTTCACACTTGGCTGCATTATATTCCATCTGCCATGTTCTTGCTCACTCACTCAACTTGTTTAAATCCAGCTTCAGCCTTTTCACTGCCTGCTTTCCCACCTTATTTTGTATTGTCAGCAAACATGGGTACCTTCCTCTCAGTCCCCTCATCTCAGTCACAAACACAGATTGGAAACAGCTGAGCCCCAAGAACTTCTCAATTCACATTTCTTCGCATTTAAATTTCATCTGCCGTGTGTCTGTTCATTTCACCCATCTGCTTATAACCTCCTGAGGTCTGTTGGTATCAGCTTTATTGTTCATTACAATTCCAAGTTTCGCATCATCTGCAAACATTGAAGTTATTCCCTGAACAGTGACAACATGATTAGCACTGCAGCCTCACAGCACCAGGGACCCGGGTTTGATTCCCGGCTTGGGTCAGTGTCTGTGCGGAGTCTGCGCATTCTCCCCATGTCTGCGTGGGTTTCTGCCGCGTGCTCCGGTTTCCTCCCACAGTCCGAAAGATGTGCTGGTCAGGTGCACTGGCTGTGCTAAATTCTTCCTCAGAACACCTGGATCCCTCTGTACTTCACTCACCTGCATCCTCCCTCCATTTAGATAATAATCTGCCTTTTGACTCCTCCTATCAAAATGTATGACCTCACATATCCCCGCATTAAATTCCATTTGCCAGGTTTTCGCCCAGTCACACAATCTATCTATATCCCATTTCAGAATCACAATATCCTCATCACAACCCACCTTTCCATCTTGCTAGGAACACATTAACAGAGCTTCCAAATAAGTTCCAATTTGGTGTCAATTATTCAGTGTAAATCACTAATATATAAAAGGGCTACAGGTGGGACTGGGTGTTGATGGAGAATTGTGTGTGAATTTGGATCAAAGAAATAAAGCTAGTCTATGAAGAAGCAGAAATCGTGTCTCCTTTACTAACCTGCAACTTTGCGGGTCAAACACACCTAGCTTCATATCATTGGCAAATTTGGAACCTTTGCGCTCTGTTTCTTTCTCCAGGTCATTAATATAAATAATGAACAATTGTGGCCCCAGAATTGATACCTGCAGCACACCACTCGTTACATCTTTTCACTCTGAAAAAGACCCATTTATTCCAACTCTCTCCATTCCACGTGACAACCAGTTTTCAACCCATGCTAAGACACTTTCTCCAATTCCATGGGCTTTTACTTCATGCACCAGCCTCTTGTACGGCACCTTGTCAAATGCCGTTTGGAAACCTAAAAACTTCACATCTACGAGTTCGCCTCTATCTACTCTCCTTGTTACATGCTCAAAGATTTCAAGCCAATTTGTTAAACTTGATTTACTTTTCATAAAACCACGTTGACTAGGTTTGATTATATTCAGCTTTCCTAAATGATTAGCTATTTCCTCTTTGATTATTGACTCCAGCATCCTGCCTATAATAGATGTTGATCTAACTCCAAAGATGTGTGGGTTCGGTTGATTGGCCATGCTAAATTGACCAAACTGTCAGGGGGATTAGTAAAGTAAATGTGTGGGGTTGCGGGAATATGGCCTGGGTGGGATTGTGGTCAGTACAGTCTTAATGGGCCGAATGGTTTCCTTCTGTACTGTAGGGATGCTGTGATTCTAACTGACCTGTAGTTCCCTGCCTTCTGCCTTGCTCCCTGCTTGGCCAAGGGCATCACAACAGCTGTTTTCCAATCTTCTGGTACCCGCTCAAAGTTCAGCAAATTATGAACTCATAGATCATGGAACCCTCCAGTGCAGAAAGAGGCCCTTCGAGTCTGCACCGAACACAATCCCACCCAGGCCGTACCCCCACAACCCTACACATTATACCCACTAATCCCTGGACACTAAAGGGCAATTTCTTAGCATGGCCAATCAACCTAACCCACACACCTTTGGACTGTGGGAGGAAACCGGAGTACCCGGATGAAACCCACACAGACACGAGGTGAATGTGCCAACTCCACAGAGACAGTGACCTGCGCCGGGAATCGAACCCAGGACCCTGGAGCTGTGAAGCAGCAGTGCTAACCGCTGTGCCACCATGCCACCCGTCATGCCCTCAGAGCATCAGGACGGGTCTCATGATGACTAGTTGAGCAATGTTATTGCCATGTCATTGTTTCCTGTATTGATTAAGTATGCAAAGCTAAAGGTCCCTGGTTGACAAAACTAAATTGAGACAAAGAAGGCTGATGACAAATGCAAGATGTATTATACAGCAGAGAACCAAGCTGAATACAAAAAGAATAGATAAAAGCAACATACTGGGGATGCTGGAATCTGAAACACAAACAGAAAATCGCAGCAAGGCTGACAGCATCTGTGGAGTCAGAACAGAGTAAACATTTCTAGGCTGGATGAAGACAAAAAAAAACGGACAAGATTTATACTGTCAGCGTGCAAGGGTGAAGGGCAGGTGGGGGTAAGTGATAAATGTGATAAACAGAAACACAAAGGAAATGTAAGTGGTAGTGATAAAGGCTGAGAATGGTGCTGATAGCAGCCCATTAAGAGTTCAGAATGTGTAATTGACAGAATAAAGATCAGCAGAGTGTCAAAGGGCAACTGAGGCATGTAACAGACGGCCGTAGTATGGTGTGGGGTGGGGTGGGGGGGTGGGAACAAGATGGAAAGCGAGATTTTTAAGAATCATAGAATCCCTGCAGTGCAAAAGGAGGCCATTCAGCCCACTGAGTCTGCACTGACCACAATCCCACCCAGGCCCTATTCCTGTATCTCCACATAGTCACCTTACTAATCCCCCTGCTACTAGGGTCAATTTAGTGTGGCTAATCAACCTAACCCGCACACCTTTGGACTGTGGGAGGAAACCAGAGCGCCTGGTGGAAACCCATGCAGACACAGGGAGAATGTGCAAACTCCACACAGGTAGTGACCTGAGGCCGGAATTGAACCCAGGTCCTTGGCGCTGTGAGGCAACAGGGCTAACCACTGTGCCACCCCAAGAAGTAGACAATTGAATCAATACGAGGAATGAAAATTCAAAATAATAATCATACAAAATAATAAAAATAACGATAAATTCGATAAAAAGGAATGAAATTAAATAGCATAAATGGAAATGGGGTGTAAGTGGAGGGGAGAGTTCATGCTCTGAAGTTATTGAACTCAGTTTTCAGTCCAGAAAGCTGTAAACTGCCTCATCCTTTTATCTGTGACATTTTTGTTATCTACCCACCCCGCCACCTCCTGCCTCACTGTTACAGTGTAAATCTCATCCTATTTTCTTTGTCTTCAGTTCTGACGAAGGTTCATCCAAACTCGAAACATTGGCTCTATTCTCACTCCATAAAAGGGGAGAGGCGATCTAAAAAAGTGACAAAGGGAGAATACACGAAAATAGATTAGTGCTCATGTAAAGAGAATCCACAAACAGATGAATAATAAACAGGTGGTCCACAAAAAAATTCCACACCATGCAGGACAAAAGCAGCCCGCTTGACTAGCAAACCATCCGCCATTTTAAAAATTAACTCCGTCAATCACCAACGCAGTGACAGCAGTGTATGCCATCTACCAGATGCACCTCAGCAACTCGCCAAAGTTCGTTCAACAGCACTTTCCAAACCCACAGTCCCTGCGATTGAGAAAGACAAGGGCAGCAGATACCTGGGAAAACCACTACCTGCAGGCTCCCCTGCAATTTACAAACATCCTGATGTGGAAATACATCACCGTTCCTTCACTGTCACTGGATCAAAATCCTGGAACTCCCTCCCTAATAGCACATACCCACACCACATGTTTCAAGAAAGCAGCTCAACACCTCCTTCCCAAAGGAATTTAGGGATGTGGGATACACTCTGGCCTGGCCAGTGATGGTCACATTCCGAGAATGAATTTTTAAAACTCTGTATTTGAAACCTTGGGGGAATTCCTCCAGCCTCTCAGCCATGTGTTTTCCAGCAGTGGGAGGTGGCACGCTCTTTGCACGTGGCAGGGTTCTCCAGTCTTGCCGCTGTCAATGGGATTTCCCATTGATGTTACTCCTCGCCACCGCAAAGCCCATGGACAGGGGTGCACCTCTGGCAGGACCAGAGAGCCCCCCTGGCATTAACGGCCAAAGAATCCCGGCCCTCAAGTACATCATGTCCAGTTGCTTTACTGCACAATTCCACCCAACTCATTATTTTCCTCCCCAATGTTTCTCGAATGCTTGTAGTCAAGACTATTAAATTCCTAAACCCCCAATTCTCAAAGTTAGCTTGTTTTGCAGCATGGTGGTACAGTGGGGAGCACTGCTGTCTCACAGCACCATAGACATGGGTTCGATTCTGTCTGTGTGAGGTCTGCACATTCTCCCCATGTCTGTGCAAGTTTCCTCTGGATGCTCTGGTTTCCTCCCACAGTCCAAAAGACGTGCTGGTTAGGTGCATTGTCCATGCTAAATTTTCCCTCAGTGTACCCGAACAGGTGCCAGAGTGTGGCAACTAGGGGATTCTCATAGTAACTTCATTGCAGTGTTAATGGAATCCTAATTTTGACACTAAAAAATAAAATATAAACTCCTGTTGCACTATATTATAGTCCCACATAGCAGCTTGCCCTCAGGGAAGTGATGGCCCAGTGGTATTATCACTGGGCTATTAATCCAGGAAACTCAGCTAATGTTCTGGGGATCTGTGTTCAAATCCTGCCATAGCAGATAGTAGGACTTGAATTCAATTTTTAAAAAAAATCTGGAATTCAGAATCTCCTGATGACCATGAAACCATTGTCGATTGTTGGAAAAACCCAGATGGTTCACGAATGTCCTTTAGGGAAGGAAATCTGCCATCCTTACCCGGTCTGGCCTGCATGTGACTCCAGAGCTACAGCAATGTGGTTGACTTACAACTGCCCTCCAAGGGCAACTAGAGATGGGCAATAAATGCTGGCCAGACAGCAACACCCTCACCCCATAATGAATTTTAAAAAAGTTCTCATTTATCACATTACATACACTCCAAATCATTTTAGATATTGCTGCACTCCCAGCATCTAATCCTCTTTATTTTTGTACTCTTCTTCATCCTTGTTCTAATTCATCTCAGCCAGTCCTCTGGGCACCTCGATCTCTCTTCTGTTTCATCTTGGTTTGTAACAGTGAAGTAGCACTGTTCACAGTACCGCAACTCAATGAGCCAGAGGGGAAGCCCAGCAAGAGATATTTAGTGAGTGGTAACTCATAACCTAGAAATTGCCAGGCCTGGGGCATATTTGATCGAGTTGTTTCTCGGGAGTATGATAGCTCGAGGTGCCAGATCCTGAGAGGCTGGGCAGACACAGCAACGAGCTACACTCCACAACCAGTGATGGAATAATCAGCTTGTCGATGTATACTCCTCGTGCTTCTGAAGGTGAGGGGTGTAGTAGGAAATAGCAAAGCATTCCTATCCAGGAGGAGCATGGACAGGATGGATAGGGAGCAGCTGTTCCCCTTAGCTGAAGGCTCGGTTACCAGGGGACGCAAGTTAAAAGTGAGAGGTGGGAGGTTGAGGAATGATTTAAGGAAAAACTTTTACCTAGAGGGTGGTGACGGTCTGGAATGAGCTGTCTGGGAGGGTGGTGGAGGCAGGAAGCCTCACATCCTTTAAAAAGTACTTGGATGAGTACTTGGCACATCATAACATTCAAGGCTGTGGACCAAGTGCTGGCAAGTGGGATTAGGCGGGCAGGTCAGGGACTTTCATATGTTGGTGCAGTCTCGATGGGCCGAAGGGCCTCTTGTGTACTGTAGGATTCTATGATTCAGCGTCAACAATGACTATGGGCTGAGTAATATTCACCATTAAATCAAGGATAAAGAACCCTTTAATTTAAGTTCAAAACACCTTCACATTGCTTGAAAATGAGCATTCCTTATGCTGCGAACAGCGTCCTTTAATTTTTGCTCGCACGCCAGGTGTTCTTGCATCCTCTGAGTTAAATTGCCAATTTAGATTCAATTTATGCTGAATTTTTCGGGCAGCTGGGTTCCATTGGAATCCAGGCTGAGGCTAAACCAAAAGGCAAGAAAAAAAACACACACAGCAAGATTCAGATTGCATGCACTTCAAAATGCGAAACACTGTCCTTACTGTGCAGCCTGCTTTGAAAGATACTGTGGGAGGGTGAAGGTTTTAGTTGGTGCTCCAGTACTAATCAATTTTGTATTAAAAGTGGTTCAGTCTGGGCTGCACAGCGTGGGGTCCGTTGCAGAGTTTCTGCGACTCTGGAAGGGAGGCAGTAAACTCCGGTTCAACTTTTTACAAATTCATTCATGGGATGTGGCCATCGCCGGCTAGGCCAGCATTTGTTGCCCATCCCTGAGGGCATTTAACCACATCGCTGGGGCCCTGGAGTCACGTGTGGGTCAGACCAGGTAAGGACTGCAGTCCAAAGATATGCAGGTTGGGTGGATTGGCCGTGCTAGATTGCCCTTAATGTCAGGGGGACTAGTTAGAGTGTTATGGGGATAGGGCCTGGGTGGGATTGTGATCAGTGCAGACTCGATGGGCCAAATGGCCTCTTTCTACACTGTAGGATTCTATGAATTCCTTCCCTGTCAGGCATTAGTGAACCAGATGGGTTTTTACAATAACTGGCAATGATTTCATGGTCATAATTAGACTTTTAATTCCTGATTTTTATTGAATTCAAATTTCTCCAATTGCCACGGTTGGATTCGAACCTGCTTCCCCAAAGAATTATCCTGGGTCTCTGGATTAATAATCCAGTGAAAATACCACCACGTTACTGCCTTGCGAGGCCGGGACCCCCACAGAATCAGTCACAATACTGGGCTTTCGTGCAGTCCAATGTCAACATAACTTAGCCCGAGGGACATTCAGGGGACGCTGAACATTATTGCCGTCAGCGAACAGTAAAATTGGAGAGTGAACCAAATACTATCTCCTGATCCACTCTGAGTCAGGTCAAAATTTAGGCTCGCCAGTCATGGGCAGAATTTTGAGGATCATTGCGCCAAGGAGGGGCTGTAAAATGAGACAGGTTGTTCAAGTGTCGGAGGGCTTTGGCGGGAATGGAAAATCCCACCCACAGGAAGGGCTGTAAAATTCTATCCTCGAGGTTCCATCACGTGATATTCCCCCGTGATCTTGCCTTTAGTTGGCCAATGCACCCGCCATTGTGACACACTGTACTCTTTCTTGGTTGATTGTTCCAAAAATAACAACTTTAGATGTAAGAGGCAAGTTTTTTGCACAGAAGGTGGAACCCGCTGCCAGGGGAGGTAGTGGAAACAGGTACGATAGTGACTTTTAAGGGGCAGCTTGGTAGATACATGCATAGGATGGGAATAGAGGGACATGGTCCCCGGAAGGGTTGGGGGTTTTAGTTCAGTCAGGCTTGGAGGGCCGAAGGGTGTGTTCCTGTGCTGTAATTTTCTTTGTTCTTTGTTCTTTCCACCACTTGGAATGCAACAGGACTCACGACCTACTGCACGATGCTTGACAGCCAACTGAATGGCTTCTCTTTCCCCCAGTTTCAAATAATATTTACGCCTGTTAACGAGAAATGTTCAGATAAAATGACACAAAAAAGACAACGGGCAGGATTCTCCGATCTCATCCGTGGCTGCCCCGCTGCTAACCAGAATGGAGAATTTGACGTTCCAACCAAAATGCTAGTCACTTTTAGTGGCACTGGCGAACCCCAGCCGCCAATGTGGATGGAGATTTTTGGCAGATGGCAGGAACTTTCCGGCTGTTCACACCTTATGTTCTTGCCCATGATGCATACCTTACCATAGGCTTTCCAGCAGCCAGGGGTATATTCAATAAGAAACCCCACTGACAACAGAGAGGCCAAAAGATTCCGCCAATGGCCAATGGTGAGCTGCCTCCAACGCCACAAACACATGCTATGTTGCGTGGAAGATCCCATCCAAATCATAGAATAATAGAATCATGACAGTGCATCAGGACACTATTTGGCCCATTGAGTCTGTACTGACTACAATCCCACTCAGACCCAATCCCATAACCCCACATATTTATCTTGCTAATCCCCCTGACACTGGGGTCAATTAAGCATGGCCAATCCACCTATTCGGCACATCTTTGGGGTCTTTTGTAACATCTGCATGAATTGTTCTCCAGGCTTGCACACAGCAGTGAAAGATTGATCTTCAGTTTTTGGAGACTCCAGGCCAATCCTGGGGTTTGACAGCACCATCAAGATTCCCCCATCTTCCCAATGAAACAGAACCGAGGCCAGAATTTACTCCACTATAAAAATTATTGACTTGAGGATTTGCGGGTTCTAATTCCACACATGTCGCGGTGTGCCTTGTCATTCTATGCTACAAAAGATGGCCAGTCAAAGACAGTGGGTGAGATACGGGCACAGAAAATCCAATAGGAGGCACAGAAGTACTAGCCATTGGGGCAGCACGGTAACACAATGGTTAGCACTCTTGCTTCACAGCGCCGGGGATCTGAGTTCTATTCCTGTCTTGGGTCATTGCCTGCGTGGAGTTTGCATGTTCTCCCGATGTCTGTTTCCTCTCACATTCTGAAAGACGTGCTGGTTTGGCCCGAACAGGTGCCAGACTGTGGTGACTAGAGGTATTTCGGAGTAACTTCATTGTCGTGTTAATGCAAGCCTTACTTGTGACTAATAAATAAACTTTACATTCTGATAGACAGAGATGACTATAATCCTTTGAGACAATAGTTTGGTGCAGTGCATGGAGATTTTTAAAAATTCATTCATGGGAAATGGGCAACGCTGGCCGGGCCAACATTTATTGCCCATCCCGAGTTACCCCGAGGGCAGTTGAGAGTCAACCACATTGCTGTGGCTCTGGAGTCACATATAGGCCAGGCCGAGTAAGGATGGCAGATTTCCTTCCCTAAAGGACATTAAAGTACTGAACCAGATGGGGTTATCTGCCAATTGACAATGGATTCTTGGTCATCAGTAGATTCTTAATTGCAGATATTTCTAGATGAATTGAAATTCCATCATCTGTTTCTGCCCACCCGGATACAAACCCGGCCCCCAGGATATTAGCTGAATTTATGGATTAATAATCTAGTTGGGCCATCGGTTGGACTAATATATATTATTGTGCATGTCACATCTTCTGTGCATATTTCATATAACATATATAAAACATGCACTCGGATACATAGTTATGTGTTTTCAAACACATATATGTTTAGATATATAGATACAAATTCACTAAGAGATGTTTTGTACAGGAGTATTTTCATTGCAGGAAATGTAAGTTTATCAATGTCAGTCTTCTGGAGGAGGGGACAGCTTGTCAGCTCCTGAGAAATCATGGTGTAAATTAACAAATGAGCAGGTCTATTCCAGCAGCAAGCTATGCTGCTCAGATTTCTCATTAATTTGGAGGGCTGCTGATGTGCAGAATGTAAGAGGATGTAATACTAATCCAGCAATTTAGATGTCATTACGTCGGTGGGTGATCTGTCTAATTTACCTGGAATTACTAAACATCAAAAAAGGGCCCACTGAACATACAAAAGTTAATGCGGTGACACCTCCTCTATCTTCGCCACCCTCCCGGAGGCTGGGTCTCTACTTCCAGCCTTGGATCTTGCTGTGCATTGTGTAGATGGCATACACTGCTGTCATTAGACATTGATGGTGGAGGGGTGAGTGTTTAAGGCAGTGGATGGGATGACATTGAAATAGGCGTTCATGACATCGTTGAAGATGGTCGGACCAATGACACTATCCTGAGGAACTCCTGTAGCGATGTCACGGGACTGAGATGATTGACCTCAGAAAACTATAATCCATCTATCTTCATTTGCTCCAGGTATGACTCCAAATAGTGGAAAGTTTCTCCATGATTCCCATTGACTCTAGTTTTGCCTGGGTTCCTTGGTCCCACATTCAGTCAAATCTGGCCTTAAAGCCAAGGGCAGTCACCTCACTTCTTGACTTCAACACTTTTGTCCATGCTTGGATCAAGCTTGTAATGAGGTGAGGAGCTGAGTCAACTTGGCTGAACACAAACTGAGTGCCAGTGAACAGGTTATTGCTGAGTCAGTGCCTCGTGCTAGCACCTTCCGTCACTTTACTGATGCTCGAGAGTAAACTGATGGGGCAGTGATTGGCCAGATTAGATTTAACCTGCTTTTTGTGTACATTGTCAGGTAAATGTCGGTGTTGTTGCCGTGTTGGAACAACTTGACTAGGAGCACTGCTAGTTCTGGAAGACAGGTCAACAGCACTGGCAGCATAGGAGCACAGTGGTTAGTACTGCTGCTTCACAGCTCCAAGGTCCTGGGTTCGATTCCCGGCTCGGGTCACTGTCTGTGTGGAGATTGCACATTCCCCTCATGTCTGCGTGGGTTTTGTCCTGGTACTCCGGTTTCCTCCCACAGTCCAAAAGTGTGCGGGTTAGGTTAATTGGCCATGCTAAGGAATTGACCCTTAGTGTCCAGAGATACATAGGTTAGAGGGATTAGTGGGTTTAATATGTGGGGGTAGGGCCTAGGTGGGATTGTGTTCGGGGCAGGCTCGATGGGCCAAAGGGCCTCTTTCTGCACTGTAGGGTTCTATGATTTCACTATTGCTAGAATATTGTCAGGGCCCATAGCCATTGCAATGCCCAGTGCTTTCAGCCATTTCTTAACATCACGTGGAGTGAATCAAATTGTCTGGATACTGACATCAGTGATGCTCGGGACCTTTGGAAGAGGCCAAGCTGGGTCATCCAGTCGGCACTTCTGGCTGAAGATTTCTGCGAATGCTTCAGCCTTACCTTTTGCACTGATGTGCTGGACTCCTCCATCATCGAGGGCCTTTTCTGTGTGGGTAAGCGGGAGTTCTGTTCACAAAGAGGGCATATAAAGACACAAGCTCAATTTACAAAATAATGGTTGGAATATGAGTCTTTACAGCTAATCAAGTCTTAAAGATACAGACAATGTGAGTGCATAAAAGGACGTCCTGAGGCATGGTACACTGGGGAGACCATGCAGACGCTACAACAATGGATGAATGAACACCGCTCGACAATTACCAAGTAAGAGTGTTGGGGAACACTTCAGTGGTCATAGGCATTCGGTCTTTGATCTTCAGGTAAGCATTCTCCAAGGCGGCCTTCACGACGCACGACAACGCAGAGTCACTGAGTAGAAATGATAGCCAAGTTCCACACACATGAGGATGGCCTCAACCGGGATCTTGGGTTCATGTCACACTATCTGTAACCCTCACAACTTGCCTGGGCTTGCAAAATCTCACTAACTGTCCTATCTGGAGACAATACACATCTCTTTAGCCTATGCTTAATGCTCTCTCCACTCACATTGTCTGTACCTTTAAGACTTGATTACTTATAAAGACTCGCATTCCAACCATTATTTTGTAAATTGAGTTTGTGTCTTCATATGCCTTGTTTGTGAACAGAACTCCGATGAAGGAGCAGCGCTCTGAAAGCTAGTGACTTTGCTACCAAATAAACCTATTGGACTTTAAGCTGGTGTTGTGAGATTTCTTGCTCTTATTCACACCAGCCATTAAGAACAGAGTTACTCTATTCTTAAAGTTGCAAAGCCAATGCGTAGAGTGGGCAAGTCAAGCCCTTAGTCCATCTCCTCGCTTGATCCAAAAAACAAATTCCAAATTGAATCCAATTCATGGTCCCTCCAAGAGAGACAAACAAGGTCCAAGCTGACAAGACAAGAATTGTATCCAATATTGGGCTTGATCTGGTGCTTGATCTTGACCAAAAAGATCGGCCATTGGACAGGGCAATGTATAAATCTTAGGAGATGAGAAACTGTTGGAAACTACAGCTGTGTGGGTTAGGTTGATTGTCCATGCTAAATTGCCCCTACATACAGGATAAATCTGTGGGATTATGGGGATAGGGCCTGGGTGGGATTGTTGCTAGTACAGGTTCAATGGCCTCCTTCTGCACTGTAGGGATTCTATGATTCTATGAAACAGCCAGTGACCCTGCCCAGCTTGTGGTGACTACACCAGAGCAAGGGAAGGAAAAATCGCCGCACTCTTTACAATCCATACCCTACCTACCTCAGGCACCAAGATCTTTTCATGTTTACATCCATTAATAGCTGATAGAAAGCAGAGATATTCCTGCTGTGCTTCTGGTTTAGAATTAAATGAGTTTCTAGTGCTGAAACAATGATTGCCTTTGGTGCTAGTTCATTTCCAACCCGTATACTTTTTAAAGCTCAGTCTTATTTCTCTCTGACAACAGGGAAAATGAGATGTCCCTTCGCACTTGCCTTCATTACCTTGGAACAGCAATGGCAAACCATTACTTTTGCCTCATAACCATTAGCTCTCTGAATGATGCGATTGCTTTTAGCAATGTGTGCTCAAAGCACACATCCATTTGCAATCCCTCTGCATGTTAATTTAACGTTCATTAACCCACTTCCAGGCACATTTGCTGAACCTGCACAGACAGGATTGTGCGCCTCCTTCCCTGAAGATACTCTACATGACTTCCCCCGAATCTTTTACCCACAAAGGAATGACATTAGAGGGCACTTGATTCGGAAGTCACATGTCCAGGCAAATCACAGGACGCAATGAGCAGAAAGGCATTTGCAGACATCCTCTTTTAACAAAAAGGGAAACAAAAAATGACATTGAATGTATTATCATTTGGCATTGCAAATTACCCACTTACACTGTCTGCAAAGGAAGTCAGCACGCATGGTTAGAAAACTATTCTTTCTCATCTGTCTCACTTTCGCCTGCCTCTACATCTATACATTGCACTCAAAGCATTCCGGTCTTCCAATAGTACATATGCGTGTTGTTGTTGGCTATTCATCTGGTGTTTGCAGGTTCCTGGTGTGCGTTTGTCGCTCTGGGAGATGTTGTTGCCATGGTGAGTGTTGCTGCTGTTCCGTTGATCTGGGAGCAGTTAACCGCTGGGTCTGGTGGTCGTTCCGTTCCTAGTTGGTAACATTGGCTTTTACATAGAAATATAGAAACAAAAAGCAGGAGTAGGTCATTTGGCTCTTCCAGCCTGCTCCACCATTCATCTTGATCATAGTTGATTATCAAATTCAATATTCTGATCCCCCTTCCTCCCATATCCCTTGATCTTTAGTCCCAAGAGCTATATCCAATTTCTTCTTGAAATCAGACAACATTTTGGCCTCAACTACATTCTGTGGGAGTGACTTCCACACATTCATTACCCTCTGGGTGAGGAAATTTCTCCTCTCCTCAGTTCTAAAAGGTTTACCCCTTACCCTCAAACTGTGAATCCTAGTTCAGGACTGCCCCACCATAGGGAACATTCTTTCTGAATCTACCCTGTCTAGCCCGGTTAGAATTTTATAAGCTTCTATGAGATCCCCCCTCACTCTTCATCTGTCTGCTGTGAAGGAGTAGCTTGTCCGGTTGCATGTACATGTTTGTGGTTAGTATAATAGAATTAGACAGTGCAGAAGAGGCCCTTTGGCCCATCGAGTCTGCATCAACCCGTGAGAAACACCTGACCTCCCACCTATTGCAGCGATATATCCAGTTGCACTTTTACCCTGTCCAGTCGAGGGGATGACTGCTTTACACAAGTTCCCCTTTACACTGGCCTTGATCTTTCTGATAATCCTTTTTAAGCATTTTAGCTTATTTGGCTGGACAGTTGGTTCATGACGAATAGTGACACTAACAGCACAGATTTGATTGCCATACCTGCTGAGGATTTTCATCAAGGCCTCGCCTTCTCAATCTTGACCCTCACCTGAGGTGTGGTGGTCCTCAGGTTAAATCATCACCAATGTTGTAAGTAACATAATACCTCAGACTGTTAGTGAGTCAAAATACAGTGGTTTTTATTTCAAAACTCTGGGGTTTATTCCAGAATTTTGGGAGACGTAGGACCACAGACTTCTCATGGAACACAAACACAAGTGGGCATTTATACATCATGAGTCTTAGCGTCAATCACGATTCCAAGTTTCCCATTCCGGCCAGAACTCCGGGTCTTCCTTCCTTGGTCGTGATACAGCCCCAGATTTAATCACGATTCACAGTCCAGCCCGCAGCTGCAGTCATGACACATGGTCACAATTCAAATCCTTTCTGCAGCAGTACTGGTATCCCTATCTTTGAAGTTACTTGTGCGATCGTGGCTGTCCCAGCAGGACTCTTCCTGTTAAAAGCCGATATCGCGATCTGCCATCAGCAGCTGTCAAAAGCCGGTATCGTAAACTACCACCTGCGTAACAATGTCCAAATAAGACAAATAGGTAAGATTTGCAAAGTCTACAAAATAATAGCCACATTAAACTAACTGTCTTTATAAAATTGAGAGTTAAAGCATGTAATACATGAACAAATAACGTATATTACTGCCAGGAGCAGTATAAGCTAAAGGAGATCAGCCATGATGAAGGGTTATGTTTGTGACATATTCTAGGTACAAAATCCATTAACCCTTTCCCTACTTCACCAGTCTATTCCCCCTTTCAAAGTCTTCCAGTCCCATTGTCACCTGGGACTATGGTGACTTCACCTTGCTAGCCTACACTGATTTGAAGGCCTCCATTTTAAATTCTCACACTCCATATTCAATTGCTTCCATGGCCTCAACCCCTCCCTATTTCTATAACCTCTTCCAACCTTCTTAAGGAATCTACACTCTTCTATTTTTGTCTTCTTTTGCCTGTTCAACTATATTTACTCCAGCAATAAGGGGAAGGCAGGATCAGGATATTAATTTGATGATCAAAATGAATAGTGGAGCAGGCTCGAAGGGCTGAATGGCTTACCCCTGTTCTATTTTCTATGGTTCTTATTTTTATATTCATTCGTGGGCATGGGTATCGCTGGCTGGCCAACATTTATTGCCCATCCCTAGTTGCCCCTGAGTTGGTGGTGGTGAGCTGTCTTTTTGAATCACTGCATTCCATGTGCTGTGGGTTGACCCATAATGCTGCTAGGAAGGAAATTCCAGGATTTTGACTCACCGGCTGTGAAGGAACGGCCGATATATTTTCAATTCAGGATGGTGAGTGACTTGGAGGGGAGCTTGCAGATGGTGGTGTTCCCATGTATCTGCTGCCCTTGTCCTTCTAGATGGAAGTGGTCGTGGATTTGGAAGGTGCTGCCTAAGAATCGTTGGTGAATTGCTGCAGTGCATCTTGTAGACAGTACATACACACTGCTGCTACTGAGCGTCGGTGGTGGGGGAGTGGATGTTTATAGATGTGGTGCCAATCAAGCGGGGCTGCTTTGTCTTGGATGGTGTCAAGTTTCTTGAGTGTTGTTGGAGCTGCCCCCATCCAGGCAAGCTTCTATGTAATAGCAGCTGTGCCTTCAGCTGCCTGGGCCCCGAAGTGTTGGAATTACTTCACAAACATCGAAACTTGCTCAAATGCTCAGCACCTCTCTCCTTCTTTAAGATTCTGCTTCAAGTCTATCACTTTGAGACATCTTTTGCACACCTCTCCTAATGCCTCCTTCTTTGCCTCAGTTTGGATTGCCTTAGGGCTTTTTTTTGTGTTACATTAAAAGCACTTCTATAATTGCAACCCCAGCTCGTGCCACTTACGCGTCAGCCAAGTGAGCAAGATAATTAATTTTGTCAAGTTATTGATTGATGGCAGTCCATCTAGATGAACCCACTGATATTCTCACCCTTGGGACGTCCGAGAGCTCATTGCAGCTGAAGGATTGCTTTCTCTCTGGCGCAGTCGGCTATTGTCAGCAGCAAAAGATGTTTAATGGGATTGAGAAAAATAAACTTGTAACAATGCTTTCCCAAACCTCGGGCAAGTGAGCACAAGTTCAACATGCTGAATAGTGAATGCAAGATGGACATCGAGAGACATTTATGCAGGGGTCATTCAATAGTTGAGATGAGTTCCCAGATCGATAAACCCCTGAGCACTTTTTGAATTAAACAGCTTGGAGGTTGCAATGAGAGGAATTTGTATTCAGAAAGAATTGGATCAGTTGAGCCGATGGTACTTCATTTATCTGAATATTCAACTATCTTACGATCTTGTTAGTTGAAATGCAAACTACTATCACCTACTGCGTTATGTAACATTTTTCCAATCTTCATACCAACAATAGTAGCACCTCTGTAATTCAAATGACCGATTAGTATCAACAGACACGGTGGTCAGCTTTGCTGCCTCACAGCGCCTGGGACCCGAGTTTGATTCCCGTTTAGGTCACTGTCTGTGCAGAGTCTGCATGTTCTCCCTGTGTCTGCGTGGGTTTCCTCCGGGTGCTCTGGTTTCCTCCCAGAAAAGATGTGCTGGTTAGGTGTGTTGGCCGTGTCAAATTCTTCCTCAGTGTACCCAAACAGGTGACAGAGTGTAGTAACGAGGAGATTTTCACAGTAATTTCATTGCAGTGTGAATGTAAGCCTACTTGTGACTAAAGTAGAACCTTAGCTTCACAGATAGGGACGTGATTGTTCTGCAATAATACATGGGGTCAATTTGCTTCACTCAATGTTTATGATGAGTGCGTTCTATAAATTCTATCTCTTATATGTGTTTTGGATGGTCTGAACAGGCTTAAGGGGCTGAATGTCCTACTCCTGTTCTTTGTATATCAGCTCGTCTAACTTTGGAATAGTTACTGAGATGTTTTTAAAGTTTATTTATTAGTGTCACGAGCAGGCTTACATTAACAATGCAATGAAGTTACTCTGAAAACCCTCTGGTCACCACACTCCGGCACCTGTTCAGGTACTCTGAGGGAGAATTTAGCATGGCCAAGCACCTAACCAACACGTCTTTTGGACTGTGGGAGGAAACTGGAGCACCCAGAGGAACCCTCGGGAAGAACGTGCAGACTCCGCATGGACTACGACTCAATATGGGAATCGATCCTGGATCCCTGGCACTGTGACGCAACAGTGCTAACCATTGGTCTAGCTTCACAATGGTTGCGGTGATGGTGATATATCCAAACAATGACATGTTTATTGTATAATACTGAACTCCGCCCTATGGCCTGTTCCCATACTGAGACAGATATCAACTGCTGCTGGAGAGTCATCAACCCATTGGAAGATGCTCACTAGTCTGCTTGAAACCTGTTGATCTTCCAATGCAAAGACTTGTCCTTGACTGAGTGTTGCAGACTGGCACATTTTAAGGTCCAGGACTACGTGCTGACGAACACACTCAAGCTTGGGGCAGGCACCATCAAAACACGGCCTTTCAGCCAATGTAGAATGAGGGATTAGTAACCAGGTAAAACCCCTCAGACTGTGGGTACAATTCAAACTGTGTGTAACTCTATTGAAGCACCACAGAGTGCAACGTGACCAGTGTCTTTAGTTTGGAATGAATTTTGGACATTGTATTAAAAACATTGAAATATATGGCAGTGCGGTAGCACAGTGGTTCGTACTGCTGCTTTACAGTTCCAGGCACCTGGGTTCAATTTCTGACCCGGGTCACTGTTTGTGTGGAGTTTGCACATTCTCCTCGTGTCTGTGTGGGTTTCCTCCAGGTGCTCCAGTTTCCTCCCACAGTCCAAAGATGTGTGGGTTAGATTTATTGACCATGTTAAATTGTCCTTTAGTGTCCTGCGAAGCTTAGGTTAGAGGGATTAGTGGGTAAAATATGTAGGGATAGGGGGGTAGGGCCTGGGTGGGATTGTGGTCAGTGCAGACTCGATGGGCTGAATGGCCTCTTTCTGTTCTGTAGGGTTTCTATGATTCTATGATTATGCAACATTCTCAAGCTGAAATCAGCGTGAATTTTGATCTCAAGGAAAAATGTAACGAGCTTCACTGTTGTAGTAACTTTCAGATTTTATATGAATAAAGTATACTTTGGGAAGAAAAATTACCGAACTGTGTACAGACACCCATGATGAGGTGTTACTCCACTGAAGCCATGAACGTTCTCCCTCTGGCTTCTCGTCATATATCCTCCTATTGGTGTTGCTACATTGACAGTTGCATGCATTAACCCTTACAATCCCTCTCACTATAGCTCAAGGGGCTGAACGTCCCCCCCCCCACCCCCGTCATGTTTGGAGCGCCACTCCCTGTGCAGATTTGGAATAGAGGAATTCCGTGTCAAAGTGTTCAATTTGCTAGAGGGAAGTGCACACCTGTGGGAAAGTATTGACTGTGAGGTTTCGGTCACAGTTACTTACCCTTGCTGTTCCTTGGTCATATGACTGCCAATGGCTGACTGGGGTGTAATTCCACGCAACTTGGATTAATTCAGAGCGCTTCTCATTCTGACTTTGTAAGTTCAGTAAAAATGTGAAATTGTTTCCACAATTTCGGTGAAAGGGAAGCTACTCTGAAGAAATTCCTGGCCTTGAAACTGGTCAGAACAGCCTTCCGATGGCTTCATTGTACCTTTGAAGGAATAATTTATATTGCATTGAGCACTCTTTACAGATCTTACCCTGATTTGCCTTTCTAACTGCCTGTAATGGGGATCAACAGAAGCTGTTACAAGCCCAACAATCATAAGAATCTATACTTGGCCCAGTTTTTATGCATTTTTAGAATACCATTGATTTGTTTCAAGGTTGGTTTTGTAATGGTAGGACATGACTGCTTAACTTCTTGGTGAGACGTTCCTCCCTCTGCTTTTTGAACAATGATTTCAACACATTTTTTAAAAAAATGAACTTCCACCTCCATTAATATGTCAGGCGAAGAATCTGAGACAGTGGTCAGGAAGGCGAATGGGATGCTGGCCTTCATAGCGAGGGGGATTGAATATAAAAGTAGGGAGGTCTTGCTGCAGCTGTATTGGGCATTGGTGAGGCCGCAGCTGGAGTACTGTGTGCAGTTTTGGTCGCTGTACTTACGCAAGGATATTTTGGCCTTGGAGGGAGTGCAGAGGAGGTTTACTAGGCTGATACCGGAGTTGAGGGGGTTGAGCTATGAGGAGAGGCTGAATAAACTAGGCTTGTACTCGTTAGAGTTTAGAAGAATGAGGGGAGATCTCATTGAGACATATAAGATGATGAATGGGATGGATAGGATATAGGTGGAGAGACTCTTCCCGCTCAGAAAGGATAGTAGGACTAGGGGGCACAGCCTCAAGGTAAAGGGGGGGCGGTTTAGAACGGAGTTGAGGAGGAACTTCTTCACTCAAAGGGTGGTGAATCTCTAGAATTCTCTGCCCGTTGAGGTGGTGGAGGCTGCCTCGCTAAATATTTTTAAGATGCAGGTTGATGGGTTTTTGATAAGCAAGGGGATTAAGGGTTATGGGGAGAGGGCGGGAATGTGGAACTGAGCCACGACAGATCAGCCATGATCTTATTGAATGGCAGGGCAGGCTCGAAGGGCTAGATGGCCTACTCCTGCTCCTATTTCTTATGTTCTTATGTTCTAAAATGTCTTGAGTCTAATGTCATACAGCTCATCCCCTTTGTATATAATCTGTTGTCCCTGTCTTTTATCCATTGCAATTCTATTCTCTGTGTGAATTCCTTCTGCCAAGAACATCCATGACATCTTTAGAGGGTCCGTTATTCTGAGATTCTGGTTCCAGCAGTGAGTGGATTACAAACAAATGGAACGACTCGAGAAACTGGGGTTACTCTCTTTGGTAACCAATTTTTGATTGGGTTTCCCTCTCCTGACTTGTGCCTTTCCTGGGATTGTGCACTGCTCCAACCGGAGCAATCCCATCCCAATTGTGTCCCAACTAATGTCCACTGTCATCACTAACAATCGGATTTCAAAGGCAATGCGGAATTCTGATTTTTAAAAAATTGGCTAAGTTAACCAGGGAGGGTCAAATCCGCAGTAAGCCAATCATCAGACTAAGTTTTTTTCATTGGCGCACAGGAGATTTAGGGGTGATCTTATAGAGGTGTGTAACGTCATGAGAACCTGGATAAGGTGAATGCACTCAGTCTTTTTCCCAGGGCTAGGGAATCGAGAACTAGAGGGCAAAGGTTCAAGTTAAGAGGGGAAAGGATTAATGGGAACCTGAGGAGCAACTTTTTTACACAGGGGGTGGTACTTATGTGGAATGAGGTGCCGGAAGAAGTGGTTGAGGCAGGGACATTGAGAACACTTAGAAGACATTTGGACAGATAGATGGTTAGGAAAGGTTTAGAGAGTTTGGGGCCAAATGCAGGCAAATGGGGTTAGCTGAGGTGGGCATTTTGGTTGACATGGACCAGTTTGGGCTGAAGGGCCTGTCTCCATGTCATAGATTCCATGATTCAATGATCAATTTGGCAGTGCCTTATTTCTTCTTGTCATAGAACAAAAAATGTTAGATTATCACTTTATTGTTTACCCTGAATGCTAATAATTTAGTAACCACAGTGCAGTTAAATATATTGTCGAGTGCAGTAGCATAGCTCCTTTAATGGGCTGTCCTTCGCAGGTCCCGTGACCAGGCAGGACCCAATGGAGTGTGAGCCCATGGAGGGCGAAAGGGCGCATTCCCAGGGCTGGAAATCTTCAGCTGGAGTCATGGCATTGGTGGCAATCGTGCTTAGTTGCACATAGTTCTTTTCAGTCAATAAATCTTTTAGTCTGTTATTTGCCATGTTGAGTCACCTCGAGTTGCTACATCAAGCAGCAGCTTTCTGAAGCAATCAGGTGCAATCTCTCTCGACTTATGATTGATATGATCTGTTAAAAAACAGTTATCCCTCAGTGTCATCTTCTCCCAGGAAGACGTCTCCCAACACCAGGTTAAAGTCCAATAGGTTTATCTAAAATAACAAAAATACTGTGCCTACCCTAGTCCAAAGCTGGCATCTCCACATCATGCCCTCCCAACACCAACTCGCACATCGATGGGGTTGGACTTTCTTTCAGTTAGGCTTTCTGGAGCCAGCTATTAGTTGTAGGTCATGTTTTGCCTTCACCCCTTTGGAGCTCAGCTTCCCCCAACTTTCTTTCCCATCGCTATGAGACAAGGGCCCTGGATTTGTAACGCTGTCGCAGAATAAGTAAGCTTTAACAGACAAAAGGATCCACGAAACTCAGGGCAATAGAGGAGGGGCCTCCAGAACAAAAGTTACCTTTACAGGAGAAAGAAAGGTAAAGGAAGAGGAGGTACTTGATCTGGATTAATAATTGCAGAGGACGTACGTAAGGAGGCTGTTAAAATTGGACTTTGAGTGTAAAACGAGAGAGATGGGTTTAAATGAACAAACATCAAGCATAACTGAAGGTTAGAACAGGCTGTTTATTTCCACCACTCCCACTCCCAGCCCCACTTACCTGATAAAGGAGCAGCAAACACTCCAAAAGCTAATGGCTTTTGCTACCAAATAAACCTGTTGGACTTTAACCTGGTGTTGTGAGACTTCTTATTGAATTTTCATAGCAGCAGTTTATTTATCAGTTTATTTATTCATTAGTGTCACAAGTGAGCTTACATTAACACTGCAATGAAGTTACTGTGAAAATCCCCTAGTCACCTGTTCAGGTACACTGAGGGAGAATTTAGTATGGCCAATTCACCTAACCAGCACATCTTTCAGACTGCGGGAGGGAACCAGAGCAGCCGGAGAAAACCCATACGGACATGGGGAAAACATACAAACTCCACACAGCCAGTGACCCAAACCAGGAATCGAACCCTAGTCCCTGGTGCTATGAGGCAGCCGTGCTAACGACAGTACCACTGTGCCACCATGCTGCTAAGGTAAATACAGAGAAGTTGTTTCCACTTGTTGAAAACTGGAGACCATAAATATATTACCAAGAAATCCCAGAGGGAATTCAGGAGGGTTCTCTACCCACAGTATGGTGAGAATGTGGAATGGCCTGCATGAAGCAAATAGGATCGACATTTTTAAGAATACATTGATAGGATGGAAGGAAGCCCATGTGGGGATTAAACAGCACAAACCAATTAGGCCAAATGGCTTGTTTGAGTACTCCAAATTCCATCTAATTCAAAACAAGCCCACCGAATTAAGAGTCTTTCACTGACACAGGTCCCTTGTGAGGTCTACCCTTTTGAGATTGACACAACATGGAAGAACAGAAGAATTGAGTGGCACGGTGGCATTGCTGCCTTACAGCACCAGGGACTGAGTTTGATTCCCGGCTTGGGCCATTGTCTGTGTGGAGTCTGCATGTTCTCCCCATGCCTATGTGGGTTTGCTCCAGTTCCCTCCCACAGTCAGAAAGATCTGCTGGTTAAGTGTATTAGCCATGCAAATTCTCCCTCAGTGTATCCATGGTGGCACTAGGGGATTTTCACAGTAGCTTCATTGCAGTGTTCCTGGTGACAGTAATAAATAAGCTTTAAACTTCAAAACTGTTTCAATAATTCTCTCTGCTTCCCACTTCCTGAATTGGGTATCGGTCGACCTTTGAGGAGTGTTGCACTTTTCTTTTGGAGACAATAGCCAAGTACCCCGAAACACATCACATGTGGGGGCAGGGGCGGAGGAGGGGGGAGGGGAGGGGGAGTGGGGGGAGCATGACCAATACAAAGAAAGAAAGACTTCAATGCGTGATGGTGACATTTCTGATGTAAAAGGTCAAAATTCAATCTAATTGCCATATTATTTTGAATACCTCAGCTGAGGCAATGCTCATTATTAAATATGAATGGGCAAAACCAATATGTTGTCGAGATGTGACCATATAGAATAATATGATCTGCAAAATATATTTTTATCCATTGTGCATATCCCATTACCTCCCAGAAATAAAAGGAAGAACTTGGCAGAAAAAGACCTCCAGGTAAAGCTTGTTTTTTTTAATTAAAATGAAACTAAATCCAATTTAAATTGAAATTATGCAGCACCGTTCCTCCAGTGATGGCTCTTAATAGCCACTTCCACAGCTAATGTTACAAAAAATCTCCCTGTAGCTGTGGTATGCCTGAGACAGATGTCAGAATTATCAGCGTTAACCCTCTGCAGAACAGGAGATCAGACATGAGGAACTGATTTCCAGTCAATATTACATCATTTTAAGTGTCCAGAAGGACCATCAGATCCTAAGAACTCGCAACGGGGGCAGGCTATACGACACCTTGAGCTTGCTTTGCCATTCAGTGGGATCATGGCTGATCTGACATTCCTCACATCCTGTCCTTTCCCTGTAACTCTTGATTTGCTTACTGATCAAAAATTCCCCCTTAGCTATATCAACGGTTTGGAAATGAGATTTGTGGGGAACCATGGTGAAAAGACAACTCATCTCCCAAGTCTGAGTAAGAACATAAGAACATAAGAACATAAGAAATAGGAGCAGGAGTAGGCCATCTAGCCCTTCGAGCCTGCCCCGCCATTCAATAAGATCATGGCTGATCTGTCGTGGCTCAGTTCCACTTTCCCGCCCTCTCCCCATAACCCTTAATCCCTTCTCTTATCAAAAACCCATCAACCCGCTTCTTAAAAATATTTAGCGAGGCAGCCTCCACCACTTCAACGGGCAGAGAATTCCAGAGATTCACCACCCTTTGAGTGAAGAAGTTCCTCCTCAACTCCGTTCTAAACCGCCTCCCCTTTATCTTGAGGCTGTGCCCCCTAGTCCTACTGTCTTTTTTGAGCGGGAAGAGTCTCTCCACCTCTATCCTATCCATCCCATTCATCATCTTATACGTCTCAATGAGATCTCCCCTCATTCTTCTAAACTCTAACGAGTACAAGCCTAGTTTATTCAGCCTCTCCTCATAGTTCAACCCCCTCAACTCCGGTATCAGCCTAGTAAACCTCCTCTGCACTCCCTCCAGGGCCAAAATATCCTTGCGCAGGTGCGGCGCCCAAAACTGCACACAGTACTCCAGCTGCGGCCTCACCAATGCCCTATACAGCTGCAGCAAGACCTCCCTACTTTTATATTCAATCCCCCTCGCTATGAAGGCCAGCATCCCATTCGCCTTCCTGACCACCTGCTGCACCTGCAAGCTGGGTTTTTGCGATTCATGCACAAGGACCCCGAGGTCCCTCTGCACCGTCGCCTGCTGCAGTTTTTCGCCACGTAAGTAATAGTCCTTCCTACCATTCTTCCTACCAAAGTGGACCACCTCACACTTGCCAACATTAAATTCCATTTGCCATTTCCTGGCCCATTCTTTTTTCTTTTTACTCATCTATGGGACATAGGCATCATTGTTTGGCCAGCATTTATTGCCCATTCCTAGTTTCCTGAGGGCAACCACATTGCTGTGGCTCAGGAGTCACATGTAGGCCAGACCGAGTAAGGACGGCAGATTTCCTTCCCTAAAGGACATGAATGAACCAGATGAGTTTTTCCGACAATCGGCTCATGGTCATCAGTGGATTCTTAATTCCAGATAGTTATCATTGAATTCAAATTCCACCAGCTGCCGTGGGGGAACTCGAACCTGGATCCCCGGGACATTGGCCGAGTTTCTTGATTAATAGTCTAGCGATAATACCACTCGGTCCTCACCTCCCTGCGAAATCGTGCGGTTGGTGGCACCAGGGTTCGGTGGTTAATAGGCGACTGTGCACCTTTTGAGATCCTGAGGGAAAAGAAGTTCAGATTGAAGGGAGGTGCAGAAGGCTGCTGATGGCGAGGGCACAAACCTCAATTTCAACACAAGCAAGAATTTTAAAAAAGACTTGCATTTAGATCGTGCTCTTCTGGACATTGGAATGCCCCAAAATGCTTAAGATACAGTGGAAAGTAAGAAAGGAGTGTCAATATTAAACAACTAGAGATTGGTGGAAAATGCTTCAAAGAACTGGGTACCTGGTCATTCTTTTAATTCATTCACAGGATGTGGGGTTTGTTGGCTAGTTCGGTATTTATTGTCCATCCCTAATTAATTGCCCTTAGAAGGTGGTGGTAAGCTGCCTTCTTGATCTATTGCAGTGCATGTAGTGTAGGTACAACCACAGTGCTGTTAGGGAGGGAGTTCATATTTGTTCCGCTTCTGTAGCCCTGTACTTTCCAATCAAGTTAACCAGACTGCACTGGGGATGGAGCCCTGGCTGAAGTTGCCTTTATAGGTTCAAGGGATTGGTAGCAGAACACAGCAGAGGCAAGGAATCAAACCTGAGGCGGGTAGTAGAGGGGTCTTCCTGCCTCCTCTATAGCTCAGCTATGCACTGCTCGCTCTTGCAATCTCAGATGTTGAGGAATTGTCACACCAGTTCTTTTTCCAATGAATTTTCGCCAGTAGCAATGGAAATATTCAGCACCAATTCACGTGTACTCCATCCCCCTGCCTTTCCCGTCACGGTGTTCCCTTCGGATTGGTTATGCCAAAGTGTAGCAGCGTCGATCTCCAGGAGAGAAGTAAAGCAGATTATTTTTTTGTTATCTTTCCAGTCTTGCCTTTCACTGGTTCCGTCACACTCTATTACCCCTCACCCGAGCGCTGCTCAGCTTGTAGCTATTTCTAATTAAGGTGCAGGTTGTCCCCTGTTCCTGTTGACCAGTCAGGTTATTTTTTTTTTTGATTAGATCTGAGATGCTGCAGGGTATGTTGAGTATCCTTGGGTCTGCTCTCCTGGGACATCCACCTTACACATTGAAGAAAACTATCGGTGCGAGCGTTGTAGTGATATTTCTGCAATTTGGAGCATGGAGAAAGGGATAGAAGGCAGAGCGGGGAACAGCTGTTACTTAAACCTGAATGATGCCCATGACAACTGCCTCAACTAAGCATTTGACTGTGCATTAAGAAGCAACTTTGTTACACACCCCCAGATTAGGCATTTACATCATATCTGTCAGAAGTGTTCCAATGCACTCTGTCAGTAAGTTACTTTGAAGTAGAGACACAATTGTTAGCACTGCTGACTCATAGCGCCAGGGACCCGGGTTCAATTCCAGCGTTGGGTCACTGTCTGTGTGCAGTTTGCACATTCTCCTCGTATCTGCATGAGTTTTCTCCAGGTGCTCCCATTTCCTCCCACAGTTCTAAGATGTGCTGATTAGGCAGGTTGGCCATGCTAAATTGCCCCTCAGTTTTTTTTATATTCATTCCTGAGATGTGGGCATCGCTAGCTGGCCAGCATTTATTGCCCATCCCCAGATGCTCGAGGGCAGTTGAGATTCAACCACATTGCTGTGGCTCTGGAGTCCCATATAGGCCAGACCAGGTGAGGATGGCAGATTTCCTTCCCTAAAGGGACATTAGTGAACTAGATGGGTTTTTCCAACAATCGGCAATGATTTCATGGTGATCAGTAGATTTTTAATTCTAGATATTTTTTATTGAATTCAAATTCCACCATCTGCAGTGGTGGGATTCAAACCCAGATCCCCAGAGCATTAGTGGAGATTCTGGGTTAATAGTCGAGCAATAATACCATGAGACCAATGCTTCCCATACTGTCCCAAATGTGTAGGTTAGGAGGATTAACAGGAGGTTACGGGAATAGGACCTGAGCGGAATGCTCTGTCAGAGAGTTGATACAGACTCGATGGACTGAATGGCCTCCTTCTGCACTGTTGGGATTCTATGAGAAGTAACAAAGCAGCCATGGTGCACACTGAAGCGCCCCACTAACCCTAATAAGGTGAATGATCAGGTGATCTGTTTTAGCAATGATATAGCTGTACCACGCACACAATCATCATTATTGCCCAATACTGTCCCTGAATTTAGCCACTGAGCCAGCCAAGGTTCTTATAGGCCCCAGGCCGAGTCTGACGTCTAAGGGCAGCTTCTGAGAAAAATTGGTTTTCATGTTCTGTTAAAAAGGAAAAACACTTCTTAATATTGTGGTAAGTGAGGCGTGAGATAAAGGTTTAGGAACAGTTTGGCGTTCAGTTATTAACTCCAGTACTTGGTGACAAGTATAATGGCAACAGTCAGGTAGTAATTATACAATAAACTCCTCTAAGCTATGAATCGTTACTTCCTTGCTGTTGTGGAATTGATGGATGTTCTGTTTGGGAATGGGAGCTGATTGCCCGATCCTTCTGTTTGGTTTGGTTCCTTTACAGATCGGTTTCGGTCTTTAATTTTTATTTTTCCATCTCCTGACCATCTTTGTTCTTTGTCTCTGGCGACATTTACGCTTGTCAAGGTGAGGGTGAGAGTTGGCAGGATGTCAATGGCAGAGATAAGAGAGACGGAATTAACCGAGAAGTAGTTCACTGGCAGTTGAATATGAGAGAATGCAGAAGCAGCTCATTATACATGGAGAGGAGATAAAGCCACTAATTTAATTAAAATGAAACACTGACTTTTCCTGCATTACCCTGGGACTGTTATTCTGCTCTTGCCATGCACCCAATTGTTTCTCCCTCTCGCAGCCTCTTTCTAATTGTTTCTTCTCTCATTTTCTCATTCCTTTCTTTGAGTTGCTCTTCCTCTTTCTCGTGCTTTTCTTTCACTATCTCTTACGCTTTCTCTAGTTCTCACTCTATCTTACCCTCTTCTCTAACTCATCTCTTCCTGCTCCCTCTATTTGTTGTTCACCCATCTTCTTTCTTCCCCTTTTTGCACTTCTTTCTGGTTCCCTCTAATCTTTTATACATTTCAACCTCTTTCTCACCATCGCCTCTCTGGCCAGCTCTGTCTTTTCTCTCCTTTCTCTCTTAACCAACCTCCCATCCCTTGACTCTGCCTACATTTGCCCCGGAAAAGCAACCAGCATAATCAAGGACCCCACGCAGCCTGGACATTCTCTCTTCCACCATCTTCCATCGGGAAAAAGATGCAAGAGCCTGAAATCATGTACCAACTGACTCAAGAGCAGCTTCTTCCCTGCTGCAATCAGACTTTTGAATGGACCTACCATACATTAAGCTGATCTTTCTCTACACCCTAGCTATGAGTCTGTGTGGGGTTTGCACATTCTCCCAGAGTCTGCGTAGGTTTTCTCTGGGTGTTCTGGTTTCCTCCCACAGCCCAAAGATGCGTGGGTTAGGTGGATTGACCATGCTAAATTGTCCCCTAGTGTCAGGGGGACTAATGGTAAAATGTGTGGTGTTGCTGGGTGGGATCACTGTCAGTGCAGACTCAATGGGTCGGGTGGCTTCCTTCTAGACTGTAGAGACCCTATGATTTTTATGATGAATATAACACTATATTCTGCACCCTCTTCTTTCCTTTTCCCCAATATACTCTATGAATGGTATGGATTGTCTGTATAGTGCTCAAGAAACAATACTTTTCACTGAATCCCAATACATGTGACAATAATAAATCAAATCAAAGAACAAAGAAAATTACAGCGCAGCAACAGGCCCTTTAGCCCTCTAAGCCTGCACCGACCACGCTGTGTGTCTGAACTAAAACCCCCTCCCCTTCCGGGGACCATATCCCTCTATTCCCAGCCTATTCATGTATTTGTGCAGATGCCCCTTACAAATCAAATCAAATCAAACTTTTTCTTCCCTGGTTTCATTCTATACGCATCCATAAGATTACATCACATAACAGCACAAACAACCATTCTGTGCAACAAATCCATACTAGCGGCATTGCTCCATGTGTACTATCCTATTTCACCTGACCCCAAATCTTTTATTCCTTCCCCACCCCCCCAAGTCCTTATCTAGCTCATCCTTAAGTGCTATTTGCACTAGCTGCTTTTTTGTGGTCGCAAGTTCCATTCTAACTTGGAGTTAAGAAAAAGTTTCAGCTGAATTTCCGATTGGAATTTTTCATGACTATCACATTCAGGGCTCCTAGTTTTGAACTAGGTGGCACAGTGGTAGCACTGCTATCCCACAGCACCAGGGACCGATGTTCGAATCCTGGCTTGGGTCACTGTCTGTGTGAAGCCTGTACATTCCCCCTGTGTCTGTGTGGGATTCCTCCCGGTGCTCCGGTTTCCTCCCAAAAATGTATAGGTGAAGTTGACCAGCCATGCTAAGTTGCCCATTGGTGTCAGGGGGATTAGCAGGGTAATTGTTGTCAGTACAGTCTTAATGGGCCACATGGCCTCCTCCTGCACTGTAAGGATTCTATGAACTCCTGCACAGGTCGATGTTTCCTTGCTATGTTTAAAACTAGATAGGCATTTGATAGAATAAAAACCTCTATTACGTTGCCATTCAAGCTTTTTCATTGTAGAAAAATTAACTCCTTTCTTTAAAGTTTACTCATTTGTCACAAGTAAGGCTTATATTACCATTGCAATGAAGTTACGTGAAATTCCCCTAGTCGCCACAGGCCGGTGCATGTTCAGGTCAATGCCCCTAACCAGCACGTCCTTCAGACTGTGGGAGGAAACTGGAGCACCTGGAGGAAACGCACGCAGATATGGGGAGAATGTGCAGACTCCGCACAAACAGTGGCCCAAACTGGGAATCGAGCCTGGGTTCCTAGCGCTGTGAGGCAGCAGCGCTAACCACTGTGACACCGTGCTGCCCATTCTTAACTGACAGTTATAATCTTTCTGTTTGTTTATTATTGTATACCTCTTTTTTCACCTTCTCCAGAGCTGCTATATCTTCTGATAATACATTGACCAGCTTTGACAAAGGGTTGCCTGGACTCGAAACATCAGCTCTTTTCTCTCCTTACGGATGCTGTCAGACCTGTGAGATTTTCCAGCGTTTTCTCTTTTGGTTTCAGATTCCAGCGTCCGCAGCAATTTTCTTTTATATTGACCAGTTGTACTTGTGAACTGTATTTTTAATGTGATTTAACCAAGGCCACTGGAGATGGGCAATAAATACCAACCCTGCCAACAGCAAAACTCACATCCAAAAAACAAATTAAAGAAAACTTAACATACCTTTCATGGCTTAAAATGTTATTTCTCTAGAAACAATTACCAGTGCTTTGTATGAGAGGGCATGGGATCCAAGGGCCTTTGGCCTTGTGGATCCAAAATTGGCTTGCCTGCAGAAGGCAGAGAGTGGTTGTGGATGGGGCTTTTTCTGAATGGAGGTCAGTCACCAGCGGTGTGCCTCAAGGATCTGTTCTGGGACCCTTGTTGTTTGTCATTTTCATAAATGACCTGGATGAGGAAGTGGAGGGATGGGTAAGTAAGTTCGCTGATGACACTAAGGTCGGTGGTGTTGTGGATGGTCTGGAAGGATGGCAAAAGTTGCAGCAGGACATAGATAGGATGCAGGACTGGGCGGAGAAGTGGCAGATGGACTTCAACGCGGATAAATGTGTAGTCGTCCATTTTGGCAGAACCAACGGGATGAACAAGTACACTATCAAGGGCAGAAGTCTGAGTAGTGTTGAAGAGCAGAAGGATCTAGGGGTCCGGGTCCACAGAACTCTTAAATCGGCCTCGCAGGTGGAGGAGGTGGTCAAGAAGGCGTATGGTGTACTGGCCTTCATTAATCGAGGGATTGAGTTTAGGAGTCGGGAGGTAATGCTGCAACTTTATAAGACCCTTGTCAGGCCTCATTTAGAGTATTGTGCGCAGTTCTGGTCGCCTCACTATAGGAAAGATGTAGAAGCTATTGAGAGGGTACAGAGGAGATTTACAAGGATGTTGCCTGGACTGGGAGGCATGCCTTATGAAGTTAGGTTGAGGGAGCTGGGACTCTTTTCCCTGGAGAGACGAAGGTTGAGAGGCGACCTGATAGAGGTTTACAAAATGTTGAGAGGAATAGATAGGGTGGACTCTCAGAGGCTATTTCCCCGGGTTGAAATGGTTGCTACGAGAGGACACAGATTTAAGGTGCAAGGAGGGAAGTTCAGAAGTTATGTTAGGGGTAAGTTTTTCACTCAGAGGGTGGTGAGTGAATGGAATCGGCTGCCGTCAGTGGTGGTGGAGGCGAACTCGCTGGGGTCTTTTAAAAGACTTCTGGATGAGTATATGGAGTTTAATGAGATTGAGGGTTATAGATAGGTCTGTAGGTTGGTAGGTGTTGATGTGATCGGCGCAACTCGTGGGCCGAAGGGCCTGTTTGTGCTGTAGTGTTCTATGTTCTATGTTCTATGTATGAATTTTTATGCCTGTGAGATATAAAACCTTAGACTTTATTATTTTAAATAAAATACACAGTTGTATGTCATTGAAATTGAAAAAAAAACATTAAAATGACTGAAATAGTGTCTGCCTGTGGCCCCTGAGCAAAAGAAATGACCTGGCAGTTTTGGGAAAACTCAGATCTCGTTACCTCTGAGGATCCTCTAACGATTAGCTCTGGACTGCACAGCCCAGCTTCAAAGAGAGCTATACAAAGGTCAACTGCATTTACTAACCCAAGCTGGCCAACAGGAGATGGATTCCATAATGTTCCTTCCAATTCCTAATGGCTGAGACATTTACAGCCTTTGGAATCCAGGCAATGGATACACATCCTTCGTCAAAGACCTGGTGGAGAGATGGGAGTCATGTGACATGGGCCTTTGGCTTGTGGAACAAGTAATATTTTCTTGCTGAACTGTACAGCTTAGTCTGCTGTTTATCATCTAACTAGCAACTTCATTGCTGCATGCCTGTCTCGTCATGTGAGGTCAACGTTACCAGAAAGTAAATTATCCAGCATTGGTTTTTAGCCTGCTGATCTCTGTGAAAGAATACCTGATCAGACTTTGACAGCAATTCTCCCATCCCGACACGGTAATTTTTTAACACGGCAGGCTGGAAGAATCATGTGTGGGCAGATTCACGGGATTTGTGCATGTGTTCACGATGCCTGTGCATCTCCAAGCGCCAGGTACCCAGTGTGGTCAGGACCATGCTGGAAACTGGCGAGAATAGCAGATAAGTGACTTTATCTATTTTTAATCCTACTTTAATGTCATTAGTGTGAACTCCCACTGAAAAAAACAATTATGATTTACACCAGTTTTCCCACAAATTCAGCACTTTTTTTTTGGGAGAATCACCCTCTTTGGCTCTAGACTTTGGAACCCATATGGAACAATATTTATTTCCTCTATGGCTTCCAGGGTGCTATAAATCTTTCTTTTCTCTATCCCTCTCTTTACTATCTGAATATGAGGGGGAGGTTGCAAACTTTTTTATGTTTTGAGTGTATGCAGATAAACTAAGCCTTTGAGTTCATCCTATCTCAAGTTTGCTGTGGGGCTATTAGCAGAAATTTGGAATACAAAAAAGTGAGGGAGTTGGGAAATACGCCAGTGCTTATGAAAAGGGAAATAAATTAAAGTACTTTTCTGTTTATGGATGGCTGGTGAGTTGATAAGTTCGTGCTGGATAAATTAACCCCCCCCTCCCACCCCACTTCCTGTCCATAACATGGCCATTCTAAGCAGTGATGCTACTTTTAATGAATCATAAAATTTGTTCTCTTAGACATAGACGGCATGGCTTCACACCGTCAGGGACCTGAGTTCAATCCTGGTCTTGGTTCACTGTCTGTGTCGAGTTTGCACGTTCTCCCTGTGTCCGCGTGGGTTTCCTCCCACACTCCAAAGATGAGCAGGTTAGGTGAATTGCCCATGGTAAATGCATGGGGTTGGGTGGATTGGCCATGGTAAATTACTCCTTAGATTCCAAGAAAGAGCAGATTGGGTGGATTAGTCGTGATCAATACATGGGATTGTGGGGATAGAGCAGGAGTGTGGGCCTGAGTAAAATGCTTGGAGAATCGGACCCGGGTTTGATTCCTGCCTTGGGTCACTGTCTGTGCAGAATCTGTACACTCTTCCTGTATGTGTGTGGGTTTCCCCTGGATGCTTCGGTTTCCTCCCACAGTCTGAAAGACATGTTGGTTAGGTGCATTGGCCATGCTAAATTCTCCCTCAGTGTACCCAAACTGGCACTGGAATGCGGCGACTAGGGGATTTTCACAGTAACTTCATTGCAGTGTTAATGTAAGCCTACTTCTTACATTAATAAATAAACTTTAAAACTTTCCTTTAGACTCATTTAATAAGAGGTGTCTGGGGTCCTCATTCCATCTCCCAAGAGAACCACGTCACACACAATTGAGATTAATAATTTAGTTTGTCAATGTCACATTTCTTGACTCTTTATTTTCATCCCATATCAGAACTCCTATAGCCCCACGGATAGCAATGCTCTGGAGGAACAGTTTGGATCCAGATCTGTTGCTGGGACACATACTTCTGCCTCCAGTATCTATCTGGTCCCTGGCTGTCGCGGTGTGACTAAGAGTTTCTATTTTGTTTTGCGTCATCTTCATTAACAATGCATGACTTCATCCCAGATGGAGCTTACTCTCAGCAACTGTTTCTTAAAGGAATAAATAGATCTCTGAGTAATATTGTGTACGATCTTGTCAAATAACGCAAGCTAACTATTATTGTCCAGCATACTGGGAGACTGCGCTATTTTCCAGTTGCATAGGTGTAGCGGATAATGAATATGCCATCCTGTTGTGCATATTTCAATTCCGTTCTTGGGTCACTGTCTTTGCAGAGTTTGCATGTTCTCCCCGTGCCTGTGTGGGTTTCCTTCAGGTGCTCTGGTTTCCTCCCACATTCTGAAAGCTGTGCTGGTTAGATGCATTGACCCAAATTGAGCCGGGCTGTGGCTACTAGGGGGATTTCACAGTAATTTAATTGCAGTGTTATCTAAGCCTTACTTGTGACTAATACATAAACATTTAAAAACTTTAGATGTGCAGGTTGAGTGGATTGGCCATGCTAAATTGCTTCCTTAGTGTCCCAAGGTGTTTAGGTTAGGGGGATTAGCAGGATAAATATGGTGGGGTTATGGAGATTGGGCCTGAGTGGGGTATTCTGTCAGAGAGTCAGTGCAGACTCGATGAACCAAATTGCCTTCTTTTGCAATGCAGTGTTTCTATGATTCAAGCATGATGATTGTATGTATGTATGTGTGTGTATGTATGTGTGTGTGCATGTGTGTGTGTGCGTGCATTTGTGTGTGCATGCATGAGTATGTGTGTGTGTTTGTTCGTGTGTGTGCATGTGTGTTTGCACTTGTGTGTGCGTGGTTGTACATGCATCTGCTTTTGCACCTGTGTGTGTGTTTGCATTTGTGTGTGTATTTACACATGTGCATATGTGGTTGCATGTGTGTGTATGCGTGTGGGTGTGTGTTTGCATGTGTGTGTTTGCATGTATGTGTTTTTGCATGTTTGTCTGTATGTGTGCGTTTGTGTTTGTATGTGTGTACGTTTGTGTGCATGTGTTGTGCACATACAAAGGGAAAAAGCCCACATTAATATTAAACACTACCAACTTATAAAACATGTTGTGCCTTAGAAATAGATGTAAATGTAACATTGTCCAATTCACAAAATAAAAAAGAATATCCTGTCAGAAGAGTGTGGAAGATAACGGCCTAGTGGTATTATCGTTAAACTATTAATCCAGAAACTCAACTAACATTCTGGGGACCCGGGTTCAAATCCTGCTAAGGCAGATGGCGGAATTTGAATTCAATAAAATATATGGGTTTAAGAACCTACTCATGTACATGAAGCCATTGTCGATTGTTGGAAGAACCCATTTGGTTCACTGATGTCCTTTAGGGAAGGAAATCTGCTGTCCTTATCTGGTCTGGCCTACACATGACTCTAGAGCCACAGCCAAGTGGTTGGCTCTCAACAGCCCTCGGGCAACGAGCAGTGGCCAGCCAGCGATACACATGTCCCATGAATGAATGAAACAAAACAGCCTATTTTAACTTATATGCCCAAGTCCGCTGTCTCTCAAACGACTCGACATGGTGGCATAGTGGTTAGGGCGGCACAGTGGCACAGTAGTTAGCACTGCTGTCTCACAGCGCCAGGGATCTGGGTTTGATTCTCGGCTTGGGTGACGGCCTGTGTGGAGTTTGCACACTCTCCCCCTGTCTGCATGGGTTTCCTCCGGATGCTCCGGTTTCCTCCTACAGTCCGAAAGTTAGGTGCATTGGCCATGCTAAGTTCTCCCTCAGTGTACCCGGAAGGTGCTGGTGCATGGCGACTAGGGGATTTTCACAGTAACTTCATTGCATTGTTAATGTAAGCCTACTTGTGACACGAATAAAATAAACTTTAAAAGAAAAACTTTAAACTAAGGTGTAATTCCACGTTGCCTGTCCCAGTTTGATAATCATAGCTCTGATTAATGTGGATGGTTTACATCCTGATTATATGTTGACTTTCACTCATTTTCACCATGTTCCCTGCTTCTACTTTTGAGCTCATCTGCAAGTATCGCTCCAACCTTTCATCTTATCACTGTTCTTATCACATCTTATCTCATTCTGTATCCTTGAGTAGGTGCACTTTATGGTGGTGGATGGGTTAGCATAACTTTGCATTTGGGATACCTAGAGGAGCAGATACAAGGCTGCTTTATTTCCTTGACGTTTGTGTGGTCTTGCTATGTGCAAATATCACTACATTATAACAGTGGCTGAACTGTAGAGAATCCCATTGGCCCTGCCTTGCTTTCGGGTAACCTGAGCTCGTGGAAGGCGTTGTGCTAGTTTGTTCTGTCCTTGCCTCTTAACGTTAGTGGTGGTCGCCATAGGAATAGGAGTAGGAGGTGACAGAAGCCGGTCGTCTCAAAGGCTTTTGAAGATGGGGAGAGATATAACAAGGCAAACGTTTTGGGAGAAAATCATATTACAGCGTCACTCAACTCAACAATATATCAATGTAAATGTCTGGAAACAGTGAACAGCTACTCCAACAATTTCTTGTCTGTTGCACTTAACTTCCGTGACATGTTAAACCTCTATTTATATAGATCATTCTTTTGTGAAGCATCATGCTATATTCTTAACTACAGCTGAACTGTTTTGACTGCCTCGCTGCTTCTTAAAAGCAACCAGTAAAATAGAGGAATAAAAACAGAGAACGCTGGAGAGACTCAACAGGTCTGGCGGCAACTTAGAATCATAGAATCCCTACAGTGCAGAAGGAGACCATTCGGTCCATCCAGTCTGCACCTGACTACAATCCCACCCAAATCCTATTCCCGTAACCCCACATATTTACCCTGCTAATCCCGACACTTGGGTCAATTTAGCAGAGCTAGTCAACCTAACCCACTCATCTTTGGACTGTGGGAGGAAACCGGAGCACCCGGAGGAAACACACGCAGACACAGGGCGAACATGCAAACTCCACACAGACAGTGACCCAAGGCCGGGAATTGAACCTGGGCCCTAGCGTTCTGAGGCAGTAGTCCCACCGTGCCGCTCCTATCTCATTTCTCATGGGAAAATAATACTTTTAAAAGCCCCTCTTATGTAAACCAAAGTAATTTTCTCCATTCACCCCTGATGTGAAATGACTTGGGCACTGCCAAGCCTTGTGCCCTCCTGGCCTGCAGAACCAGGGCTCTAAACTGCCCATAACTCACTGGCTAGGTGGCATCAAAATGGCATTAGCACCAAAAGAAATGGGACTGGATGTTCCTCGCCCCCTGAGCCAGGGTTGCCTTTCTTGTTTCTTGTCACATTTCATGGGCTAATGGGCAAACATAGTGACATGACAGCAATATAGAACACAGCATTCCATGAACATTGGAACAGGAGGAAGCCTTGCAATTCTTCGAGTCTGTCAATTAGGTTATGATTGATTTGTTCCTCACCTGTATTTACCCACTCTGGTTTCATGTTATTTGATACTCCAGAAGCTGACACTTAAATTTCAAACTTGGAAGCTCCAAATATGAGACAGTGGCAGGGTTAGAATCCCTACCATGCAGAAGCAGGCCATTCAGCCCATTCAGTCTACACTGACTATCGGACAGATTATCTTATCCAGGTCCTTTCCCCTGCCCTATCCCTGTAACCCCCACATATCTACCATGGGTAATCCATTTAATTTACACAATTTAGGACACCATAAGAGAAAATTCTCGAAAATCTCAGAAGGTCTGGCATTATCTGTAAGGAGAGAAAAGAGTTCTTAATGAATTTTATCTTTATGTCCTTAATGAACATACCTTTGACAAAGGGTCATCTGGACTCGAAATGACAACTCTTTTTATAGAATCATAGAATCACACAGTGCAGAAGAGGCCATTCAGCCCATCGAGTCTGCACCAGTCACAATCCCACCCAGGCCCAATCCCCATAACCTCCTGCATTTACCCTGTTCCCTTGACACTAAGCGGCAATTTAGCGTGGCCAATCCACCTAACCGGCACAACTTTGGACAGTGGGAGGAAACTGGAGCACCTGAAGGAAACTCACGCAGACACGGGGAGAATGTGCAACTCTGCACAGCAAATAACCCAAGGCTGGAATTGAACCCGGGCCCCTGGTGCTGTTAGGTGGCGGTACTAACCACTGTGCCACCGTGTTGCCTGGGTTGTGCGAGGTGAAGGTGAGGTAAGGAACATATGATTCAGGAGCAGGATCATTCAGCTTTTCAAATCTAATGCCGAGCTGGGTGTCTTCCGAGTACACATAGAACCTACCGTTGTGTTTCGAGACGATGTTCCCCAGGGGAATTGTGTCGGGGAGAAATAGAAGGGACCAGAGGATACATTGGAGGGATTTGAAAATGGGAACAAAGGGGCAATGAGACATAAACAGACAAATCTAGGCTGAGGCTTTAGATCAGTACAGAGCAGATGCTGTATTGTCAGAGGCACTGTCAACCAGAAAGACTCATAGAACCATGGAATCTCTACAGTTCAAAAAGGAGGCCATTTGGCCCATCGAGTCTATACCGATCACAATCCTACTCAGGCCCTATTCCTATAACTCCACGTATTTACCCTAGTTTGTCCCCTAGCTAGACACTAAGTGACAATTTAGCATGGCCAATAAACCAAACTCACACATCACTGGGCCAGCACAGTGGTTAGCACTGCTTCCTCACAGCACCAGGGACCCAAGTTCAATTCCAGCCTCAGGACACTATCAGTGTGGGGTTTGTGCATTCTTGCTGCATCTGTGTGGGTTTCCTTCGAGTGTTCCAAAGGTGTGCAAGGTTAAGTTAGGTGGATTGGCCAGGCTAAATTGGCCGTCAGTGTCAGGGGAACTGGCAGGTTAAATATGGGAAGGAGGAGGTGGTTATCGGGATAAGGGATGGTTGAGATTGTTGTTGCTGCAGACTCGATGGGCCAAATGGCCTTCTTCTGCACTGTCGAGATTCTATGATTCTTCTGTTGAGATGAAACCTGAAAACCAAAGCCACATTTCCCCTGATAGAAAAAGATTGGCATGACACTATTTTGAAATTGAGGTGGGGAGGTTCCCCTGGCACCCTGGCCAACACCTGTCTCTGAACAACGGGAACAATTTACCTACCAGCTTGTGGTTTCTGGGAGCTTGCTGCGTGAAAATTGCCCGCAGTGTTTCTTATTTTACAGCAGGGACCGCACTTCAGGAATATTTTATTGATTTGAAAAGCGCTTTGGGATGTCCTGAGGTTATGAAAAGCAATAGCCAGAATTTTCCGGCCGTTAATTCCTGCGGGATTTTCTGGTCAGCTGATGGCTCACCCTCGCTGCGAATTTCCAGGTGGCATGGGATGGAATCAATGGGAAGTCCCATTGACAGCGGTGGGAGCAGGCGATCCAACTGCTGGCAACAGGCTCCCACCACGAGAAACACACCATGGAGAGAGAGAGAGGGCAGAGAATCCCAGCTGGCATATCAATCTGAGCCTGTCTTCTCCTTTTAATATTTCCTGGGAGCACTGGCAAGTAGTGCCCACAAATGTGGCAATAATTCCAATGGGTTCCCTTGCACAGAAAGGTTGGAAAATCAGAGGTTTGGATCAATGCCACAGAGCGTTGGAGTTGATTTAGATTCGCTTTCCCTGCAGTATACCTGAGTGCTCGCTGCTGACACTGGGTGCCAAGTATTAACAAGTGCTTGATTGGGACTAATTGCTGCTGAAAAGTTTATAATCCAATCTGTCCCTACTGCCCCTTCCTGTTCTTCAGGATCGCTGAACCCTAACACAAGCGAGGACACTGCTCCTAGCTGATGGTAATCAGTCTCTCGGCGGTCACTGTTCAAATAGGATGTCAATGAGCTGTACAATGCTAATGCAGCTGAATAATCATAAATACGTAACTAATTTACCAGGAAATTTTACGCATGGAGCAGGATTTCTATAAACTGCAGATTAAAAATAACAAATTGACAAATCTTTGTTTCATGGCCCATTTAATCATTTAGTCAGTCATTCGATGTTTTCAAAAAAAATTGAACGTACAAAACGTTCTGTCCTCGGGTGGAAATAGCAGATACTCCTTTAGGTGTGAAATAACACTTTATTGATTGTAATTGAATAAGGGGCGCTCTGCAACGAGTGAACAGGAGTGGCGACTGTAGTTAACTCCAGTGGGGAAGGGGTTCTAGCTTGGGTTTCATTGAACAGAACTGTTTGGGAAAGGGTTTGGCTGGCAAATTTTGCAATGATGGGGGGAGTAGGTTAGCTCAGTTAGCTGGACGGCTGGTTTGTGACGTAAGAGCGGTGCCGATAGCACGGGTTCAATTCCCGTTTCGGCTGAGGTTATTCATGAAGGCCTTCTCAATCTCGCCTGAGGGTGTGGTGATCTTCCAGTTAAATTATCATCAGTCAGCTCTCTCAAGGGTAGCACGGTGACACAGTGGTTAGCATTCCTGCCCCACAGCACCAGGGATCGGGGTTCAATTCCAGCCTCGGGTCTGTGTGGAGTTTGCACATTCACTCTGTGTTTGTATAGGTTTCCTTCAGGTGCTCTGGTTTCCTCCCACAGTTCAAAGATGTGCATGCTAGATGGATTGACCATGCTAAATTGTCCCTTAGTGTTAGGGGGATAAATGTGTGTGGTTACAGGGATAGAGACTGGGTGCGATTGTTGCCAGTGCAGGCTCAATGGGCTGAGTGGCCTCCTTTTGCACTGTGGACGTTCTATAATTCAGTGAATGGAAAAGTTCATTTGATTGTGTATAATGGAAGACTTTAGTTTATTTGGCCATTAATGAAAAAGCTATTCATCAGGCTGTAAGAATTAGAAGCGACCATGGTCTATCTGAGCCTGTTTTGCCATTTAATTATATCATGGCTTATCTCCCAAATCAATTCCACCTTCCAGCTTTATCCCCACGTCCCTTTGTCCCCAGAAATCTCTCCGTCTCAATCAGTCTCTTGGCTAGAGAATTCTAATTGGATTTAATCAATAGGTTTTTCTCGCATCAGATTCATAAATGTGGGAATAAATGAGAAGATATTTGGTCAATTGGGAAATTAATACTGAATGAGGAAACATTGGCTAATTGGAAGTCAACAAGTTGAGTAATTTGATGTTTGAAAAAATGAGAAATAAATGGCTTGGTCTGTTGGAGTGGAAGTTGTCTTCTATATCTATTGTATTATGCAGCAGTGGTTAGCACTGCTGCCTCACAATGCCAAGGACCCAGGTTCAATTCTAGCCATGGGTGATTGTGTGGCATTTGCACGTTCTCCCCGTGACTTCATGGGTTTCCTCCAGGTCCTCCTGTTTCCTCCCACCGCCCAAAGCTGTGCAGGTTAGGTTGATTGGCCATGCTAAATTGTCCCTTAGTGTCCCAAGATCAGTGGGTTAGGGGATTAGCGTGTTAAATGAGTGGGGTTATGGGAATAGGGTGGGTGTGGGTAAGAAACACTTTTGGAGAGTTGGTGGGCCAAATGGCTTTGTTCAGTGATCGTTGAATGGATGACCAGTACAGTAATTTTTCTCGATTTCTTTTGGACATATGTCAGTATTTGATTCAGGATATTACCGCTGGCATGTCTCTAATGAATTGCTAGAAGATGTGTAACAGCACCCCTGGATCTCTCCATTTTCACCCTCCACTCCTTGTTATCCAATGGTAACATTACAACTGCACCAGGAATTACCCCTCATAACCATGACTGGAAATTACAGGTGAGGTCACCTGACTAAAAGAAAATAAACTATTGATTTGACTCCAGCTGCTGGGAGGAAGCTTCTCTCCATTAATTGGCTGCAGGAATCTGTTATGCAAGAAGTCTGGGATGATAGCAACTGATTTCTCAGTGGGTGTCATGCAAAAATCCTGCCAATTACCTCAAATTAGACAATCTAACTCTGAGGCCACAACAGCGATAGTTTAAAGGAAGTGTAAGTGCAAAACTATGGAGTTTGAGGCATTTCTCTGCATTTCTACATTGGCCTACTGTGACTGTAGACAAAAGGAAGTTACACTGCACTTCGGCCCCATGTAATAGCTAACTCAAGATTTTATAATGCTGTCAATTGATGGAGATATATCCCATTGCCTGCACTGACAGACCTCACTTTGAACATAACATGTATGGCATTACAGGTGACCCATTTCAATGTGGCTTCCTAAAGGTATTGGTACAATAAAAGCCCAAAGAGTTTAAACCCTGTCCACTCCTGTATCTCATGCGGAGATTGTTATGAGGCGGCACAATGGTTAGCGCTGCTGCCTCACAGCGCCAGGGACCCAGTTTTGATTCTAATCTTGGGTGACTGCCTGTGTAGGTTTCTCTTTGTGTCTCACTGGGTTTCCTCTGGTTTCTTCCCACAGTCCAAAGATGTTTAGGTTAGGTGGATTGGCTATGCTAAATTGACCCTTAGTGTTCAAAGATGTGCAGGTTAGGTAGATTGACCATACTAAATCGACCCTTAGTGTCCAAAGATGTGCGGGTTAGGTGGATTGACCATACTAAATTGATCCTTAATGTCCAAAGATGTGTAGGTTCCAGGGATCAGGGGTGGTGAAGCTGTGGGGTTTCGAGGATAGGACAGGGGGGTGGTAGGCCGGGGTATGGTCCTCTGTCAGAGAGTCAGTGTAGATTCAATGGGCCGAATGGCCTCCTCCTGCACTGTAGGGATCCTATGATAAGAAGAGTCGAAGGTCATGACCACATGTTATTTTTCACCAGAACCTGCCAACAGCGATGCCATTCAGAAGTCGCACTGAACTGTTCATAAATATTTGTTAGTCATGGCTTGTAACTGTGTCTAACGTAAGTGCAGGATGAATTGCGGAAACCTCCGGAGAACCCAACAGTTTGACAGGAATGAAGAGAAAGTATTGACTGTAAATACAACTGTGTCTTTGAGATTTGCTTCATGAGCAAAGGAGAATGGGGTCCACTGTTACGTACCGGTTAAAATGCTGCTTATATTGATTTCTTTCTCCCCATTCGACAAGCCATTGCAGATTGCCAAGACATTAGTTTAGCTTTGCAGGGAGGTATATTTTCAACTTTTAAGTGCGCTCTGCACACAGTGATGTTACTGCGAGTATTTGGCTGCTTGTGTGTGATAGATGCGAAAGTATGTACAGTTGATGCAGATGTGCTTTTCAATCAGACCACAGCTATAGATAAACGCGAAATACTGTGGATGCTGGAATCTGATACAAAAACAGAAAAACGCTGGAAAATCTCAGCAGGTCTGGCAAGATCTAAGGGACAAGTTTTTCACACAGAGTGTGGTGAATGCCTGGAATGTGCTGCCAAAGGAGATGGTGAAAGCAGATTCTATAACAATGTTCAAGAGACATCTGGATAGATACATGAATAGGCAGGGAATAGAGGGATATGGATCACATAGAGGCAAGAAAATATTAGATTTTGATTTGATTTATTATTGTCACATTTATTAACATACAGTAAAAAGTATTTTTTCTTGCCATGGTATATGGACAAAGCATACCATTCATAGAGAAGGAAAGGAAAGAGTGCAGAATGTAGTGTTACAGTCATAGCTAGGGTAGAGAGAAAGATCAACTTAATGCGAGGTAAGTCCATTCAAAAGCCTGATAGCAGCAAGGGAAGAAGCTGTTCCTGAGTCGATCGGTGCGTGATCTCAGACTTTTGTATCTTTTTCCTAAAGGAAGAAGGTGGAAGAAAGAATGTCCGAGGTGCGCGGGGTCCTTAATTATGCTGGCTGCTTCGCCAAGGCAGCAGGATGTATAGACAGAGTCAATGGATGGAAGGCTGGTTTGCGGCATTTATGTCAGCACAGACTTGGTGGGCCAAAGGATCTGTTCCTGTCCTGTACTGTTCTTTGTTCATATCCCAGCAACATTGTGCCATTCCGAGCAGATCCTGATTATCCCGTCACATCCTGTTGCCCAACTCTCATAGGCCTCCAAATTCAACAATTTCTCTCCTGGTTATCACGGAGGGGTTCACAACTCAGCCCTGGAGATTTACTTCATAGGGCTGTTACACACAATTCGCGCTGAATTATCTCTTGTTTCTATATTGGGAGACCAGGTATGCACTAATTCTCAATCAAGAAACTAGGAGCTGAGGGGAAGGGCTTTGTTTGAGACATTTAATATCAACGACAAGTAATGTTCAGAAGTCTTACCTTGAACATTCATTTCAAGTTGAGTAAGGAGTCAGGAATGAATGCCATTGAAACAGATTTATGTTAATTAGCTAGACTGATGGTGTGGGTTGACGACATGTTGACTATTTTATGTAGCAGTGGGAGGTGAAAAGTAAAATCTATCTGTTCATAGATATTGCCAAAAATAAATTGTGGCAGCTCTGGTCCAATACATTAGTAGTTTGAATAATCAGCCCGTAACAGAATTCATTTCTCCATCTCCCTCTCTCTCTCTCCCCCTCCTCTACTGTCTTTTATCCTGAGGAGAAATAAGAATCTGCTAACGTTCAGCGCTGAATAAAGGCAATTAAAGTGTATGAACAAGCTGCAATTTTACATCTTTTCGACAATACGAAACATGTCAATTGGACTTTGTTTGTGGCGTTATGACTCAGGAGGTCAGATGTCCATGTTTGACTCTGTTGAACCCATTATTTCGAAGAAAGGTTTTCAAAAAAGTAAAGTTTATTTATCACTCACAGGTAAGGCTTACATTAACACTGCAATGAAATTACTGTGAAAATCCCCTAGTCGCCATACTCCGGCACCAGTTCGGGTTCACTGAGGGAGAATTTAGCATGGCCAACATACACCTGACCAGCACATCATTGCGCACATCAACATTGCGTTTGTTAGATTTCAAAAGGCCAAAAATCCCTACTTTTTGAGGCAATATGGATGTCCCATGGATGTGATACAGTGAGGTCACCAGTGATAAGTGGCAGAGTGGTTCACGCTGCTGCCCCACAGTGCCAGGGACTTGGGTTCGATTTCCGGTTTGGATCACTGTCTGTGCAGAGTTTGCATGTTCTCCCCATGACTGTGTGGGTTTCCTTGCAGTGCTCCGATTTCCTCCTATAGTCCAAAAGACATACTGGTTGGGTGTGTTGGCCATGCTAAATTCTCCCTCAGTGTACCCGAACCAGCACCGGAGTACGGTGGGTCGGGAATTTTCACAGTAATTTCATTGCAGTGTTAATGTAAGCCTACTTGTGACACCAATAAATAAATAACAAGAAAGATATCAGCAGCAGCACAACATTGGAAAAAGGCACTGTGCAGGGGTGAAGGATGTACTTGAAGGCAAAAAGTGACATGCGGGGTTAGTCCTGGTTACTCTCACTGGGGTAAACACAGTAAGAAGTCTCACAACACCAGGTTAAAGTCCAACAAGTTTATTTGACAGTAAACCCACTAGCTTTCGGGGTTTGCCCCTTCATCAGGCGAGTGGAGAGTTCTGGTAAAAACTTGATGCCTGTATCGATACCTCCATATCATGACTACCATTGACACCGCAAACTGTTGGCTCCAAGTGGAGAGGATCTTGAAGAAGACTGCGCATATTGACACAGACATCAAGTTTTTACCAGAAGTCTCCTCTCACCTGACGAAGGGGCAAACCCCAAAAGCTAGTGGGTTTACTATCAAGTAACCTTGTTGGACTTTAACCTGGTGTTGTGAGACTTCTTACTGTGTTTACCCCAGTCCAACGCCGGCATCTCTACATCATGACTCTCACTGAGTCAGTAAGGCTACAACTTCAAGGTAAGCCCCAGTTTCCCTCTGGAGGGAAGGATGTCAACAGTTTGCCAGGCCAGTTGCACCCTAGCACTCCTCCACAGATGAGTTCTCTACCATAAGCTTTGCCATGTACTATCCAGACTCTGGATGCACTGGGGTCACTTGCAAGTGATTGTTTGAATAAGGTGTGAGGCAGTAGGTTGGGCTTGTCAACACACTGTGACTCCTTCAAATTGACAGTTGATGTGGTTGAGGCTCACAGAATGATTTATCCAAGTATCCCCTTTGTAATGAGTTAAAAAGCAAGTTTCTGCAACATTATACATACTTGCAAAAGCTTTTTCACGCAATGAGTGGTTCAGATCGGGAATGCACTGTCTGTAAGAGTGGAGGAGGCAAATTCAATCAAGGCATTACACAATTACTTGAATAGAAACAATGTGGAGTATGAGGAAATGCAGAAGAATGGCACTGAACATAATGCTCACTTGGAGAGCTGGTGAAGATAAGATGCACTGTAGGGATTCTATAATTCTATGCTATCTCAGTGCAATGTGCAACTGGGGCACATGTACTGTACCCGGAATCCAAACCCTCCAGTTATGGTCCTATATACATATGGACATGCAATGCCAGAGGGCTTTTTTGTAAGTATATAGATAATTTTTATACAGCAAACACTCTTGTGTTAAAGTTCTGCAACTTGGAAGGAAGATCTCAGAAGCAAAATTATTGAGCAGATTTAGCAAGGATGATACTCCAATGCAAAAACAGATGCTGCATTGCTGATTTGCCACCTTTGTCAATTTGAGGCGCAATCCATTCCCCTTCTTCTCATTCAGGCTTTTGTTTAATTCTGGGCCACTTTTTCAGAGTCCTCTCTTCGTCTCCCGAGCCGACACTCTTCCCCTAACTGACATCAGCAAAAAGCAGATGAGCCCCTAACTGACACCAGCAAAAAGCAGATGAGCTGGTCATATTCTTAAGGATTAGCTGTGTCTCAGTGGGTGCCACTCTGGCCTTTGAGTCAGCCAGGCAACTGTGGATTCCAGACCCACTCCAGGGTCCTGAACTTGTAAACTAACTTGACATTTTCTCTGCAGCCCTGAGAAAGTGCTGCACTGTTGCAAGTGCCGTTCTCCGGAAGAGGTGCGAAATCAAAAGCCCCTTTCTTTATTTTTGTTGGTGTAAAAGATCCCATGGTGCTATTTATGAAGAAGGTGTGAGCGCATCCTTCTTGGCATGACTGCTGCTCATGTTTCCTAGCGTTCTTAAAGCATTGTACGAGGTGAAATAAATAAAGAACAAACATAGTACATGGGATTTAATGGGATTGAGGGGTATAAATAGGCCTGGTAGGTAGGGATATGATCGGCGCAACTTGTGGGCCGAAGGGCCTGTTTGTGCTGTAGTGGTCTATGTTCTATGTTCTATGTAACAAAGAACAAATTACAGCACAGGAACAGGTCCTTTGGCCCTCCAAGCTTACATCGATCATGCTACCCGACTGAACTGAAACTCTCTACCCTTCCAGGGGCCCTATCCCTCCACTCCCATCCTATTCATGTATTTGTCAAGATGCCCTTAAAACTCACTACCATATCCGCTTCCACTACCTCCCCCGACAACGAGTTCCAGGCACCCACCACCCTCTGTGTAAAAAGTCTGCCTCGTACATCTCTGTTAAACCTTGCCCCTCGCACCTTAAAACTGTGCCCCCTAGTAATTGACTCTTCCACTCTAGGAAAAAACTTCTGACTATCCACTCTGTCGATGACTCTCATAATCTTGTAGACTTCTATCAGGTCGCCTCTCAACCTCTGTTGTTCCAGTGAGAACAAACCAAATTTCTCCAAACTCTCCTCGTAGCTAATGCCGTCCATATCAGGCAACATCCTGGTAAATCTTTTCTGTACCCTCTCCAAAGCTTCTACGTCCTTCTAGTAGTGTGGCGACCAAAATTGAACACTATATTCCAAGTGTAGCCAAACTAAGGTTCTATAAAGCTGCAACATGACTTGCCAATTTTTAAACTCAGTGCCCTGGCCGCTGAAGGCAAGCATGCCGTATGCCTTCTTGACTACCTTCTCCACCTGCATTGCCACTTTCAGTGACCTGTGTACCTGTACACCCAGATCCCTTTGCCTATCAATGCTCTTAAGGCTTCTGCCATTTACTGTATATTTCCTATCTGCATTCGACCTTCCAAAATGCATTTATTAGTTGTGCAGCCTGACTACGAGAAAGTAGGAAGCTAATTACCACAAGGCACTGAGTCAAGAATGTCAAGGAATAATTGTAGACATTGACACTTGGCAGAGTGAACCCAGAAGGAAATCCCAGTAAGCACCAACTGGACCCTATTCTGAAGGGGAAAATCGATTAAGAACTGGTGTCAGTAATACTGGAGATAGGGCCAATTGTACCCACCTATAAAACTTGAGATAAGGCCAGGGGAGGTGATGGCCTTGTAGTATTATCATTGGACTATTAATCCAGAAGCTCAGCTAATGTTCTGAGGACCCAGATTTGAATCCTGCCATTGCAGATGGAATTTGAATTCAATAAAAGATATTTGGAATTAAGAACCTACTGATGACCATGAAACCATTGTCAATTGTCGGAAAAATCCATCTGGTTCATTAATGGTGACACGGTGGCACAGTGGCTAGCACTGTGGCTTCACAGTGCCAGGGACCTGGGTTCGATTCCTGGGTTGATTCGCTGCCTGTGCAGAGTTTGAATGTTCTTCCCTTGTCTGTGTGGGTTTCCTCCAGGTGCTCCGCTTTCGTCCCACAATCCAAGAGACGTGCTGGTTAGGTGCATTGGCCACACTAAATTCTCCCTCAGTGTAGGCGCCAGAGTGTGGCAACAAGGGCACTTTCACAGTAATGTTAATGTAAGCCTACTTGTGACACAAATAAATAAAATTTAAGCTTTAAAAACTTTAATGTCCTTAAGGGAAGGACATGTGCCGTCCTTACCTGGCCAGCAGGTGACTCCAGAGCCACAGCAATGTGCTGACTCTCAACTGTCCTTGGGCAACTAGGGATGGGCAATAAATGCTGGCCCAACCGGTGATGTCCATGTCCCACAAATGAATAATAAAAAAAGTACCCAATTCTAATACTGATCAATGGAGCCAATAGTACCCACCTGTAATACTGGTGACAGTACTGGTTCTGGTCCATTCTGGTTATTTTTCCAGTTTATCCAATGCCCTTTATTACTGGTGCACATTGAATGAGAATCAACAGATGTAATAAAAAATTAGCAGTGTGCAGTCCCCTTCCAAAGTGCATTGACGTGGCTGAGATGTTCAATTTAGCTAAGACTGATTCTGCAAATTTTGAGGTCATGGCCCGACAGACACTCAGAATAATAGCTTGCAGAAAAGCTGGGTAAATTTTATTGTGAACAAATGGCAACTATAGATAATTAAAATCCAGAATTGACCCCAGGGGAACAAGATTCAGAATAAGGGTTTCAGTAAAGCTGCACCAATTTCTTTTTTAACTGGAAAAGTTACAAAGATTTTCGTGGGGTGAATCCCTCATGAGAGGAACAATTTAGTGTTTTGTTTCTAAGTCAGGAAAAAAGATACAGAAGTCTGAGGTCACATACCAACCATCTCAAGAGCAGCTTCTTCCCTGCTGCCATCAGAATTTTGAATAGACCTACATCGCATTAAGTTGATTTTCCTCTACACACTAGCTCTGACTGTAACACTACATTTTGAACTTTCTCGTTTCCTTCTCCCCTCTGTACTTTATGAATGGTATGCTTTGTCTGTATGGCACGCAAGAAGCAATACTTTTCACTGTATCCCAATACATGTGACAATAATAAATCAAATCAAATCAGGGTGGCAAGTGGTACAGTGGTTAACACTGCTGCCTCACAGCACCAGGAACCCAGGTTCAATTCCGGCCTCGGGTCACTGTCTGTGCGGAGTTTGCACATTCTTCCGGTGTCAGCGTGGGTTTCCTCCGGGTGCTCCGGTTTCTTCCCACAGTCCAAAGATGCTCGACAGACTGGAGGGGCTGATTGTGGACAAGTCCCCAGGACCGGATGGAATGCATCCGAGGGTTCTGAAAGAAATGGCGGAGGTTATAGTGGATGCCTTGGTGGTTATTTTCCAGACGTCGCTGGATTCCGGGGAAGTGCCGGAAGATTGGAAAACGGCTAATGTTACGCCGTTGTTTAAGAAGGGTGCCAGGCAAAAGGCGGGGAATTATAGGCCGGTTAGTTTAACGTCTGTGGTAGGTAAAATGTTAGAATCCGTCATTAAGCAGGAAATTGCGAGGCATCTTGAAGGGAATTGCTTGATAGGGCGGACGCAACATGGTTTCATTAAAGGGAAGTCGTGTCTGACAAATTTACTGGAGTTCTATGAGGATGTGTCTAGGGCAGGGGATAGAGGAGAGCCGGTGGATGTGGTCTTTCTGGATTTTCAGAAGGCGTTTGACAAGGTACCTCACAAGAGGTTATTGCAGAAGGTCAGGGGACATGGAGTTGGGGGTAGGGTGTTAGCGTGGATAGAGGATTGGTTGTCAAATAGGAGGCAGAGAGTGGGGGTCAATGGGTGCTATTCGGATTGGCGGTTGGTGACTAGTGGGGTGCCCCAGGGGTCGGTGCTGGGGCCTCAGCTATTTACCATTTATATAGATGATCTGGAGGAGGGAACCGAGTGCAGGGTGTCGAAATTTGCTGATGACACCAAGATTGGGGGAAAGGCAAATTGTGCGGAGGGTGTGGAGAGTCTGCAGAAGGATCTAGATAGGCTGGGCGAATGGGCCAGGAAATGGCAAATGGAATTTAATGTTGGCAAGTGTGAGGTGGTCCACTTTGGTAGGAAGAATGGTAGGAAGGACTATTACTTACGTGGCGAAAAACTGCAGCAGGCGACGGTGCAGAGGGACCTCGGGGTCCTTGTGCATGAGTCGCAAAAACCCAGCTTGCAGGTGCAGCAGGTGGTCAGGAAGGCGAATGGGATGCTGGCCTTCATAGCGAGGGGGATTGAATATAAAAGTAGGGAGGTCTTGCTGCAGCTGTATAGGGCATTGGTGAGGCCGCAGCTGGAGTACTGTGTGCAGTTTTGGGCGCCGCACCTGCGCAAGGATATTTTGGCCCTGGAGGGAGTGCAGAGGAGGTTTACTAGGCTGATACCGGAGTTGAGGGGGTTGAGCTATGAGGAAAGGCTGAATAAACTAGGCTTGTACTCGCTAGAGTTTAGAAGAATGAGGGGAGATCTCATTGAGACGTATAAGATGATGAATGGGATGGATAGGATAGAGGTGGAGAGACTCTTCCCGCTCAAAAAAGACAGTAGGACTAGGGGGCACAGCCTCAAGATAAAGGGGAGGTGGTTTAGAACGGAGTTGAGGAGGAACTTCTTCACTCAAAGGGTGGTGAATCTCTGGAATTCTCTGCCCGTTGAAGTGGTGGAGGCTGCCTCGCTAAATATTTTAAGACGCGGGTTGATGGGTTTTTGATAAGAGAGGGGATTAAGGGTTATGGGGAGAGGGCGGGAAAGTGGAACTGAGCCACAACAGATCAGCCATGATCTTGTTGAATGGCGGGGCAGGCTCGAGGGGCTAGATGGCCTACTCCTGCTCCTATTTCTTATGTTTCTTATGTGCAGGTTCGGTTGAGCGGCTGTGCTAAATTGACCCTAGTGTCAGGAGATTAACAGGGTAAATATGTGGGATTACAGGAATAGGGCCTAGGTTGGTGCAGACTTGATGGGCCAAATGGACCTCCTAGCACACTGTAAGGATTCAAATATCAAAACTTGTCAGATTTGCCATGGCTGCCCAGCACAAAACTTAGAAGTGAATTTTTGATCTCCCCCAGCATTGATGATTTGATAATAAGGAAATAGTTGCAGGATTGCCATCTGTCTGAAGGACATGAGAAGACTTTTTGTTCTCGCACTCTGATGGTTCCTGGAACACAGAACATAAGTGGCTACTGAGGCAGAATTTATTAGAGGAGAAATTGGATCACGGTTTTCAAAAGGAAGATTGCACAAGGAGCAGTGAGATTGGTGTGGATGATTTCAGCATCAGCTGATGTGTGACTTGCTCAAGTGGCCTCCTCCTGTGCTGTAAGCTCCACGATTCTACCTGGGAATACTATCCTTGGCATTACACTGGTGCGCGTATTCAGCCACTTAAACCCCAGCAGCTCAAGTCAGCTTAGTGCTTCAGTTCGTGAGATCCTACCGTGCAGTTGTGGTATTAAACATTGGGCAAAAAAGGCTTGATAAGGCTTGTTAGATTCTTGCTGCAGGCATTGCCTTCAGAAGCTGTGCAGGCGAGAGCGTGCACTGAACTAATACAAGTCAGTGCTGAACTAAATATCCAGTGACTTTATAAAATATATATGGAGATGGTAACAAATTCTGTAATGGTGTTGTGAAACATACCGCTGAGTTTACCCCTATGCATGTATGAGCTTCACAGGCTGCTTTCTTGAGAACCACATTGAAAGCAAAATGAGTCTTCGGCCAGATTTAGTGCGTCCCACTTTACTTTAAGCGGTGGCAAAAGGACACAATTGTTCAGGCACGTCTATTAATAGTCAGATGTGCTGATCTTGCACAGCCTCTTCACTGCATTGGAGGGCTGCACAGGTCACACATGCTGTTTCGCACTCGCAATGCCTCAGCTTTGGAAATCATCAGCAACATCGGACCTCATAGCTGGGAGCTGCGACTTAATATTGCATTTTTGATTTGATTTGATTTGATTTATTATCATCACATGTATTGGGATACAGTGAAAAATATTGTTTCTTGAATGCTATACAGGCAAAATGTACCATTCGTTAGAGGAAAAGGAAAGGAGAGTGTGTAGAATGTAATGTAACTGTCATAGCTTAGGTGGAGAGAAAGATCGACTTAATAATGAATACTCTTAACACCTTCTCAGCCTTCTGTATGCTCATTTACATTCCCTTTGTCCTATTCCACACCCCCTCCCTCCCCCACCCCAATAGTATAAATCTGTGCTGTTTCTGTTCTTAGCTCTCACAAAAGGTCACCTAGATTTGAAATGTTGGCTCTATGCTCTCCCCACAGCTGCTGTCAGACCTGCTGAGATTTTCCAGCATTTTCTGTTTCTGTGTCAGATTCCATCATCTTCCGTATTTTGCTTTTACCGCCTTGACATAAAGGAGGTCCATTCAAAAGTCTGACAGCAGCAGGAAAGAAACTGTTCTTGAGTCGGTTGGTACATGACCTCAGACTCTTGTATCTTTTTCCCAATGGAAGAAGGTGGAAGAGAGAATGTCCGGGATGCATGGGGTCTGTTGACTGCTTTTCCGAGGCAGCAGTAAGTGTAGACAGAGTCAATGGGTGAGAGGCTGGGGTGCATGATCAACTGGGCTACGTTCACAACCCCTTATAGTTTCTTGAGATCTTGGTCAGAACAGGAGTCACACCAAGCTGTGATAGATACCGATAGGATGGCTAAGAGTGAGAGCAACATTCGCTCAGAATTATGCTGGAATACCAGTCAGACCATTTCATTGGAACAATTCGTTAGGACTCTTCAGCCAATGAAATGTTTTTTTTGTCATGCAGGCACTCCTGCCATGTTGGAAAGATGGAAGTTAATTTACACACAGCAAACACCCAAAGACAGAAATGTGATAATTATCAGATAATTTTGTTTTTTAACAAATGCTGGTTGAGGGATAAACATTGGCCAGGGGAGAGTAAGAAGTCTTTCAACACCAGGTTAAAGTCTAACAGGTTTATTTGGAATCAAAAGCTTTTGGAGCGCTGCTCCTTCATCAGGTGAATGGAGAGTTGGGTTCACAAACAGGGCATTATATAGACAGAGACGCAATTGCAGTGTAATAGTTGGAATAAGAGTTTTTACAGGTAATCAAATCTTTACAAGTGCAGACAATGTGATGGAGAGAGGGTTCAGCACAGGTTAAAGAGGTGTGAATTGTCTCAAGCCAGAACAGTTAGTAGGATTTTGCAAACCCAGAAGAAGTAGTGGGAGTTACATGTACTGTGACATGGTTGAGGCAGTCCTCCTGTGTGCAGAACTTGGCTATCAGTTTATGCTCGGCGATTCTGTGTTGTCTTCTGTCTTGAAGGCCACCTTGGAGACCGTTTACCCAAAGATCGGATGCTGAAAGCCCTTGATTGCTGAAGTGTTCTCTAACAGGAAGGGAACACTCCTGCCTAGTGATTGCCGTATGGTGTCCGTTCTTCCATCGTTGTAGCGTTTTGCTGCATATGGGGTAGACAACATTGGCCGAGTCGCATGAGTATGTACTGTGTACCTGGTGGGTGGTGTTCTCATGTGTGATGGTGGTATCTGTGTCGATGATCTGGCACGTCTTGCAGAGGTTGCCGTATGGTGTCTTCTAAAGGGTGCTGTGAGATCTTTCACATCAAGCTGAGAGGGCAGAATGGTGTCAATTTAATTTCTCATTCAAAAGATGGTATTTCTGGCAGAGTGGCACACCCCATTATTGCACTGAATGTCTGCATAGATTTTCTGTTCAAGTCACTGGCGTGGGGCTTGCACCCACAATTCTGGTAACAGAGGCAGGAGTGCCACTAACTGGCACCTCAAAACATGGCTTGAATTTAAAAGTACAAGTGCTGCCAACTGAACCAGCCTGATACTTGTAGCATCTTTGTGTCTTAAAAATCAATAACTGGTTTCTTTATGAATAGTTCCATATCATATAGCTTCCACAGCTGATCCTGTTCTGTGTTAATTTGCTACAAATACCCCTTTGTCAATGCCATAGAATCTTGGAAAAATCATCATAGAATTACAACAGTGTTGGAGCAGGCCATTCGGCCCATTGAGTCTATACTGAGTCTGAAAGAGCATCTTAGCCAGGCTCTTATCCCTGTAACCCCACATATTTACTGCACTGATCCCCCTAACCTGGATGTCCTGACACATCTTGGGACACTATGGGCCAATTTAGCATGGCCAATCCACCTAAGCTGAACATCTTTGGACTATGGGAGGAAACCAGAGCACCCGGAGGAAACCCACAGAGACACGGGGAGAATGCGCAAACTCCACACAGACTGTGATCTGAGGCCAGGATCAAACCTTGGTTCCTAACACTGTGAGGCAGCAGTGCTAACCGCTGTGTCACCATGCCATCCAATTATGTTGATGTAAGAGCATAACATAAGAACGTAAGAAACAGGAGCAAGAGTTGGCCATCTGGCCTCTTGAGCTTGCTCTGCCATTCAACATGATCATGGTTGACCTTTTTGAGGACTCAGCTCCACTTACCTGCCTGCTCACCATAACACTTAATTCCTTTACTGTTCAAAAATCTATCTATCCTTGCCTTAAAAACATTCAGTGAGGTAGCCTCAACTGCTTCATTGGGCAGATAATTCCACAGATTCACAACTGTTTGAGTGAAGAAGTTCCACCTTAACTCAGTCCTAAATCTGCTTCCCCTTATTTTGAAGCCATGCCCCCATTTCTAGTCTTACCCACCAGTGGGAACAACTTCTCTGCTTCTATCTCATCTATTCCCTTCATAATCTTATACGTTTCTATAAGATCTCCCCTCATTCTTCTGAATTCCAGTGAGCCTAGCTCCAGCCTACTCAGTCTCTCCTGATAAGCCAACCCTCTCAAGTCCGGAATCAACCTCGTGAATCTCCTCTGCACCCCCTCCAGTGTCAGTATATCCTTTCTCAAGTAAAGAGACCAAAACTGTATCTACTACCCCAGGTATGGCCTCATTAACACCTTATACAGGTGCAATATTACCTCCCTATTTTTAAACTCCATCCCTCTAGCAATGAAGGACAAAATTCCATTTGCCTTCTTAATTACCTGCTGTACCTGCAAACCAACTCCTTGAGATTCCTGCACAAGGACACTCAGGTCCTTCTGCACAGCAGCATGCTGCAATTTTTTACCATTTAAATAATAGTCCATTTTGCTGTTGTTCCTAAGTTACCTACAGTCAAAGATGGTTGCATATTTGTATCACTTTACTTTCCACAATCCCACAGCACTGAAATGGAGACAACCAATCTGCAATGATGCACAAATGGCCGTTATCTGAAGCCTTATGAATGGGGACCATCTCTTACACAATTATCAAAGCATCTTATCAGTTACCTGGGTATTCAACTGGGCTGATGCAAAACCATTTGGAAAATGGAACTCTATCTATGAAAGGAATCATTCTCATCTTGTAAGCTAGGCACATGAGATATGTAAGCCATGACCATATGTGGGTCACTGTTCAGTTGGAAAGAGCAAGTTATTTGACAAGCCAACTCATCCTTTGTACATTTCAGCAATTGAATGGGACAAGCAGCTAAGACATTTCTATATATGAGGAGAGATTTAAGTTGGCTAGGATCATATTCATTGGAGTTTAGAAGAGTAAGAAGGGATCTAATAGAAATTTATAAAATTCTAACAGGATTATATAGGATTCAGGATTCAGAAAGAATGTTCTCAATGGATGGGAAGTCCAGAACTAGGCATCATAGTTTGAGGATTAAGGGTAAACCTTATAGGATTGAGAAATGGAGAAATTTCTTCATGTAGAGAGTGGTAATGCGTGGAATTTACCACCATAGAATGTAGTTGAGGCCAAAACATTGTGTGATTTCAACAAGAAATTAGAAATAGCTCTTGGGGCTAAAGGGATGAAGGGAGAGGGGGGAAGGCAGGACCAGGATAATGAACTTGATTTTAGAATGTAACCAATGCTAACATTGGATCTGTTGTAGTATAGCCATTGCTATCAAGCTGTAAGTGTCAGCTGACCTAGTAAACTACGTAACCAATGACAAAATGATGTGATAATCAGCTGACTGACTGAGTCAATATGAATTGGACCTGTTTGGAATTGTTGGAGAGGTTGGAATGGCCCAGGGTGAAGCCTAAGATTTTGGAGTAATGAAGTTTCTTTATTGAACTTTTTTGTTTGATTTATCTGCTGGAGTAAGTTTTGTTTCGTTCTATTGCCAATGATTGAAGAGAACCTTCTGAAGGATGAACATTTGATGATCAGCCATGATCACAATGAATGGAGGGGCAGGTTTGAAGGGCTGAATGGCTGACTCCTGTTTCTATTTTATATGCTATTTTTCTGTGACACAGCAGGAACAAGACATGAGAAGTTCCCATTCCTCTCTCTTCCTTTCTTTCCAAGATAGCTTTCAAGTTTCAAAACTTGCTTGCTTTTGTTGACTATTCAGAGGCTGCAGACAGAGAGCTTGAGAACCCCTTCAATCTGACTGGACTCTAGATTACTTCACTGATTGTGTGTGTGTGTGTGTGTGTGTGTGTGCGTGCATATGTGTGTGTGTGTGTGTGTGTGTGTGCATATGTGTGTGTGTGTGTGTGCGTGTGTGTGTGTGTGTGCGCATATGTGTGTGTGTGTGTGTATGTGGGTGTGTGTGTATGTGGGTGTGTGGGTGTGTGTGTGTGTATATATGTGGGGGTGTGGGTGTGTGTGTGTGTGCGTGTGTGTATGTGGGTGTGTGATCACCGCACATACACAGTTAAATGCTCGCTGAATTTGCAAGTATATATTTTTCAATGACTCTGTTGCAGTCAGAGGAGTGTGAAAAGACAGAAACCAGTCAATCCTTCCTTCTAATTTGATTTGATTTATTATTGTCGCATGTATTGGGATACAGTGAAAAGTATTGTTTCTTGTGAGCTATATAGACAAAGCAAATCATTCATAGAGAAGGACAGGAGTGGGTGCAGAATGTAATGTTACAGTCATAGTTAGGGTGTAGAGAAAGATCAACTTAATGCAAGGTTAGCATATTCAAAAGTCTGATGGCAGCAGGGAAGAATCAATTGGTACTTATCCTCAGACTGTTGACTCTTGATCACAGGAGTATGTTTTCGAGAAAGTTGCTCACCTTTGCAAATCTTCAGTTTTGACCTTCCTGCCACGGTATTGTGTCTCAGTTCAGCAAAGAGTCAAAGAATGAGTGCAGAGGAAAGGCCATCGAATGGTGCCATCAGAATAACAGGCTTTGTCTCCTCTCTCGGTTCACTGGAGCTCTGGGTTTCATGAATCACTCTTAATTCCTTGGCAACTGAAACTCTGTAACAAAATCTCAGGCTTCAGTTAGTACATCTGTATGTCCTGAAGTTATTTCTTTAACGTTTCTCCTGACTAGAGATTATCATAGTGCAGAAGGAGGCCATTTGGCCCATCGAGTTTGCACTGCCAACAATCCCACCCAGGCCTTATTGCTGTAACCTCACATACTTAACCTGCTAATCCATCTGTCACTTGGCAATTTAGCATGGACAATCAACCTAACCCGCACATCTTTGGACTGTGGGAGGAAGTCGAAGCACCCGCAGGAAACCCATGCAGACATGGGGAGAACATGCAGACTCCACACAGACAGTGACCCGAGGCCGGAATTGAACCCAGTTCCCTGGCACTATGAGACAGCAGGGCTAACCACCATGCCACCGAGCCGCCTGCCATAATGAGACATGAGCTTATTGAAACATATTGGGAGTCTTCTTTACTCAGAGGGTAGTAAGGGCGTGGAATGCCCTGCCTGCAGCAGTTGTGGACTCGCCAACTTTAAGGGCGTTCAAATAGTCAGTGGATAGGCATATGGATAACATTGGAATAGTTTAGGTTAGAGGGTCATTAGATTGGGTCCACTGGTTGGCGCAACATCGAGGGTCGAAGGGCCTATACTTCGCTGTGATGTTCTATGTTCTATGTGGTGTGTTTTGCTGCGGCAGGTGCAGTTTACATTGGCCAGTGGCAGGATCTTCCAGTCCCGTCCTTGTCTACAGGCTTTCCCACTGTTTGCACAATTTGATGCTGGAGATCCCAAAGCAGGGGGTGTGGGTCAAGATGGCGCTGGAGTGAGGCGACCTTTTGCGAGCTGTCCCTGGCACACCCTCTAATTCTATCTTTTACTCTCGTTCAGTGCTTCTGAAACTGTACTCTAACTAAGTTGATCTTTCTTTGCACCCTAGCTATGACTGCAGCACCATGTTCTGCACTCTCTCCTTTCCTTCCCCGCTATGTACTCCAAATATGGTGCGCTTTGTCTATATAGCACGCAAGAAACAATACTTTTCACTGTATCCCACCTACTACATGTAACAATAATAAATCAAATCACCATCAGTGGGACTGATGTGCACAGACGAAAGGTTTTCATAGAATTATAGAAACCCTACAGTTCAGAAGGAGGCCATTCAGCCCATTGAGTCTGTGTGACGACAATCCCACCCCACTAATCCCTCTAACGGTACAGTGGAACAATTGTTAGAACTGAGCCACGACAGATCAGCCATGATCTTATTGAATGGCGGGGCAGGCTCGAAGGGCTGGATGGCCTACTCCTGCTCCTATTTCTTATGTTCTTATGTACTCCTCAAAGCGCCAGGGAACTGGGTTCGATTCACGGCTGAGGTCATTGTCTGCGGCGTTTACACGTTGTCTCCGTGTCTGCATGGATTTTCCTCCAGGTGCTACAGTTTCCTCCCACAGTCCAAAGATTTGCAGGTTAGGTGGATTGGCCAATCTAAATTGCCCCTAAGGAGTTAGATAGATTTTTAAATTGGTAATGGGTTGATGGGTTATGGGGAGAAGGCAGGAAAATGGAGGTGAGGAGCATATCAGCCATGTGGACTCGATGGGCCAAATAGCCTAATTCTGCTCCTATATCGGGCACGTTGGAACAGTTGAGTGTATTTTCTATTTTTATTTAAAGAACACGAGAGAGGGATTAAAAAGGAAAAGGGCTACAGGTGCTGCATGTGACCAAGCCTCCAGGAATAGGTGCACTGGGTAAGGAATATCTTTTCACTGCCTATTACACATTAACCCCGAGGGGACAGATTCACTTAGCCTCCCGACGGACAGTCTTGCAAATTTGTCACAAGATGCATTATACCCGATTAAAACTTAATCTCGTTTGCAACCTTGCGAGAGGGCTCTGACATCTCAGGATTTTTTACAGGCATACAAAAACCCTGAGCGATTACTTACTGCACATATCAATCCTTCTGTGCATGGGCACCTGTTTGGTCAGAGCTGTGCAGAAGCTTCGACTCTGGAGAGATGATGAAAGAAAATTGAAAGTGGGGCTCTGCTGAAGACCATTGCTTTGTCTTGCCTGGAGTCTGAGTCTGTTTCATCTTTGCCTGGAGGCTGGACCCTGGAGGCAATGGAGCCTGAAGCTACTTGCTTCCTGTGTTGCCTTGTACCATGCCTGGAGCCGAAATCACAATAGTGCAATTATTAGGAACCCAGAAGGAAAACACAGTAAAATGGGGAAATAAGAATACTGATCCAAACTGACCTTGTATACTTTAAAATGGAACAAAATTAACATGGGTAAAGAAGAATACTGGTCCAAACTGGTCTTGAATATATTAAAATTGAATATCAGTAAAATAGGGAAATAAAAATGCTCACAGTTCTGACAAAGGATCATATATACTCAAAATGTTGGCTCTATTCTCTCCCATGATGTGGAGATGTCATCATTGGACTGTGGTAAGATCACTAAGAAGTCTCACAATGCCAGGTTAAAGTCCAACAGGTTTATTTCGTAGCACAAGCTTTAGGAGTGTTACTCCTTCTTCAGATGAGCAAGGAGTTGTGTTCACAAACAGGGCATATACAGACACAAACTCAATTTACAAGATAATGGTTGGAATGCAAGTCTTTACAGGTAATCAAGTCTTAAAGGTACAGACAATGTGATTGGAGAGAGGGTTAAGCACAGGTTAAAGAGGTGTATATTGTCTCCAGCCAGGACTGTTAGTGCGATTTTGCACGCCCAGGTAAGTCGTGGGGGTGACAGATAGTGTGACATGAACTCAAGATCCCGGTTGAGGTTGTCCTTGTGTGTGGAACTTAGCTATCAGGTTCTGCTCAGCGATTCTGCATTGTCGTGAAGACTGCCTTGGAGAATGCTTACCTGAAGATCAGAGGTGAATGCCCGTGACTGCTGAAGTGTTCCCCAACAGGAAGAGAACATTCCTGCCTGCTGATTGTCGAGTGGTATTCATTCATCCGTTGTTGTGGCGTCTGCATGTTCTCTCCAATGTACCATTCTCTCCACCATCAGACTCACTATGGACTACTCTCCAGAATCGGTTGCATTCTTGGACACACACATCTCCATCAACGACAGTCATCTTAGCACTTCACTATACTGTAAGCCCATGGGTAACCTCATGATACTCCACTTCTCCAGCTTCCACCCTAAACACGTTGAAGAAGCCATCCCCTACGGACAAGCCCTCCATATACACAGGATCTGCTCAGATGAAGAGGATCATGAGAGATACCCCCAGACACTGAAAGACGCCCTCTTAAGAACAGGATATGGCGCTCACCTCATCGATCGAAATTTCCGATGGCACCACAGCGAAAAACCGCACTGACCTGCTCAGAAGACAAACACAAAACACGACGAACAGAGTACCCTTCATCATCCAGTACTTCCCCAGAGTGGAGAAGCTACGACATCTTCTCCGGAGCCTTCAACACGTCATTGATGAAGACGAACATCTCGCCAAGGCCATCCCCGCACCCCCATTTCTTGCCTTCAAACGACCACGCAACCTCAAACAGACCATTGTCCGCAACAAACTACTCAGCCTTCAGGAGATCAGTGATCACGACACCACACAGCCCTGCCACAGCAACCTCTGCAAGATATGCCAGATCATCGACACAAATGCCATTATCTCATGTGAGAACACCATCCACGAGGTACACGGTACATACTCTTGTAACTCCGCCAACATTGCCTATCTGATACACTGCAGGAAAGGATGGTTTAGAACGGAATTGAGGAGGAACTTCTTCACTCAAAGGGTGGTGAATCTCTGGAATTCTCTGCCCGTTGAAGTGGTGGAGGCTGCCTCGCTAAATATTTTTAAGACGCGGGTTGATGGGTTTTTGATGAGAGAGGGGATTAAGGGTTATGGGGAGAGGGCGGGAATGTGGAACTGAGCCACGACAGATCAGCCACGATCTTATTGAATGGCGGGGCAGGCTCGAAGGGCTAGGTGGCCTACTCCTGCTCCTATTTCTTATGTTCTTATGGTACGTTGAGAAGACCATGCAGACGCTACTACAACGGATGAATGAATACTGCTCGACAATCACCAGGCAAGAGTGTTCTCTTCCTGTTGGGCAACAGTTCAGCGGTCACGGTCATTCGGCCTCTGATCTTTGGGTAAGCATTGTACAAAGCAGCCTTCACGATACACGACAGTGCAGAGTCGCTGAGCAGAGACTGATAGCCAAGTTCCGCACGCATAAGGACAGCCTCAACCGGGATCTTGGGTTCATGTCACACTATCTGTAATCCCCACGACTTGCCTGGGCTTGCAAAATCTCACGAACTGTCCAGGCTGGAGACAATACACATCTCTTTAACCTGTGCTTAACCCTCTCTCCACTCATTCTGTGTATTTTTAAGACTTGATTACCTGTAAAGACTCGCATTCCAACCATTATTTTGTAAATTGAGTTTGTGTCTTTCTATGCCCTGTTTGTGAACAGAACTCCCACTTACCTGATGAAGGAGCAGCGCTTTGAAAGCTAGTGGCTTTTGCTACCAAATAAACCTGTTGGACTTTAAGCTGGCATTTGTGAGATTCTTACCATTCCCTCCCTATAGATGCTATCAGACCTGAGATTTTCAAGCATTTTTTGTGTTTGTGTTTGAAACAAGAATATCGGTCTGGATTGGTCTTGTATAATTTAAAATGGAACATCAGTAAAATGGGGAAATGAGAATACATGCCTGAGCTGTTTTTTTCTTACTGGGTAACTATGAACCATTGTAATCGTTAAAGCACCAATCAATCCACAATTGACTCGCATAGCTGTACAAATTGCAAACAAACAACTCAACATCTGTACCAGAAGCCAGCATGGATTACGGTTGAGGTAAATGTGAAGCTCCTGAAAATACTTCTGTGAATAGAGCAGTGATCAATCCACAAAAGATTGATGTCCACAAACGTGACCACAAATTCATATTGAGGTTAATGATTAAGGCGGTGATCTACAACACTACAAATTTCTAATGAGGTAAGCTACGAAGCAAAGCACGGCCAAAGATCCAAGCAGCAAAGAACTTCAGAGCCCATGCAACCAGAGCAAATTAACGCCCCCAGGACATGCACGCTTCAGTCAGCAAGCAGCTTTAGGCTACCAGCAAGGCAGAGCAGCCAGCAGGCTTAAAAGAATTAAAGGCAAGACAGCTCCAGGCTTCTGCAGGCCTCACTCTGCCTATACAGTCAGCTCTCTGGTGTACAGATGCATACTTGAGTATGGCCAATTTGAGGATGCAGTCTGGACACAGAGACATTCTCACAGAAGGGCTGATAGATCTTGTGAGTAATCTTGCCTCATTCACCCAATTCCACAAGTTTGAGGCATAAATTAGTAAGCATGACTTTCTGACTGTTGAAATAGAATGCACAGCTGGTAACACGTAGGATTTTAAAATGTTCTGTAAAACATTTGCAGCAACAGGATGGGCTTATGTTTGTGTAACAGCTTTTTTAGTGTTATTGTAATGACATAATACCTTACTTACCGTACAAGATACAATCACTCAAGGGATGAACTAAATGCATTGTGTGTTTGTTTATACAGACGAGGCACTTAAGAACGGTTATACGTAAGTATAAAGCTTGAAGACATCAGAGCTGTGTGGGTGTGCTTTGCTCAAAACAAAAGTGAGACAAAGGCTGGATCATGTGACACACTTCCCTTCCGGTGATGACATGCTTAAAGGGATACCGCATCACCTTTAAAATAATGAAATGTTCCAAAGTGCTTCATAGGGGCATTATAACACAAAGTATGACACCCAGCCACATAAAAAGGTGTTAGGTCAAATGACCAACAGCTTGATTACGGTAGGTTTTAAGGAATATCCCAAAGGAAGAAAACGAGGTATGAGGGCATGCCAAATTCTAGAGCCTAGGCAATTTAACTCTACCAATCCAAAGACTGGAAGATTAGACCCATTGGCTGGAATTTTACTGCCTCACTCACCCCAGAATGGGGGTGGTTGAGGCTCGCAGAACTCTGTTGGCCTCAAGGGGCATTTTACAATTTTACCCGAGCAAGGCCGTAAAATCCCACCTGTTGTTTGAGGTCAGTAAGGACCCTTCATCAGGACTGAGGAAAGGTAACAATGTCACAGGTTTTGAACAAACGAAAGCAGAGGTTGAAAGATGGAAGGGAAGGTCCATGATAGGGTGGAAGGCAGGAGAGATCAAATGACAAAACATTTCCTGGTGATAACAAAACTAAAAGCTATGTTTAGCAGGGGTGTGATACACTGGATTGCAGCTGTCCGAGTGCTGAGTGAACAAATAAAGAAATGAAACAAAAAAACAAACTGCGAAAGAAACAGAAGCAAGATGGAGGCAGAGGTTATGATCTAAAAGCTATGATCCTGAACTCAGTATTGAGTCCAAGAGGATGTAGAGCATGGAGATGGAAGATGAGGTGTTGTTTGAGTTTGCTTTGAGCTACATTGGAACACTGCAGCAGGCCAAGGACAGAGAGATCAGAGTGAGAGCAAAATGGGAGAATTGAAATGACAAGATACTGTGAGCATCCAGGGTCGTGTTTACAAACCGTACAGAGATGTTCAGGAAAGTCTTCATTCCATCTGCATTTGGTCCACGCACTTTATAGGAAACCACATCATGAGCAACGAATACAGTTTATAGAATCCACAGAATCCCTGCAGTACAGAAGGAAGCCATTCAGCCCATCGAGCCTATACCGACCACAATTCCACGTAGGCCGTATTCCCATAACCTCACACGTTTACCCTGCTAATCCCTCTGACATGAGGGGCAATTTAGCATGGCCAATCCACCTGACCTGCTCATCTTTGGGTTGTGGCAAGAAACCAGAGCACGCGAAGGAAACCCAAGCAGATATGAGAATATAACATAAGAACATAAGAAATAGGAGCTGGAGTAGGCCATCTAGCCCTTCGAGCCTGCCCCGCCATTCGATAAGATCATGGCTGATCTGAAGTGGATCAGTCCCACTTTCCCGCCTGCGCCCCATAACCCTTAATTCCCTTGTCGATCAGAAATCTATCGACCTGTCTATCTATGGGGAGAATGGGGAATATGGGGAGAATGTGCAGACTCCACACAGACAGTGACCCAAGTCCAGAATTGAACCAGTTGACTAAGTTGAAAGAAGCACTATTAAATCGCTTTTCTACTTGGGAGGAGAGTTTGAGGCCTTTGTTCCAGACTTCCAGCCAATGCAATAATTTGATCTTGTGTTTGTTTTGGTAAAGACCTCACTGTTGGAGATTAAAGAAGCCATTAGTGAGGTTTATGAACCAAGTGTCAATCCATTTTGTTTTATGTTTGAAAGCAATAGAAACTCACAATTCTTATCCCGGTTCTCTTGATATTTAAGAGTTCATTCTTTGAGCTATGAGTGAGTGGAATTGTCATGTCCATCCACATAAACCCATACCACTGGGTGACACTGCGGTTGGTCAGAATCCAGGATAAGGCCGAGTATCACACCTTTGAACTGTCTCTGGGACACTAATAAGAAGCACAACTATTTCATGCAACATCAAATAAAGCAAAGCATTAGAAAAACATCCTGAGGTAGAATCACAGAACAGAACCACTGAATCCCTGCAGCGCAGAAAGTGGTAGCCATGATGTGGAAATGCCAATGTTGGACTGGGGTAGGCAGTAGTTTCACAACACCAGGTTAAAGTCCAACCAGTTTATTTGGGAGCACGAGCTTTCGGGGCACCGGTCCTTCATCAGATGAGTGAGTGGTGCTCCGAAGGCTCGTGCTACCAAATAAGGACTTTACCCTGGTGTTGTGAAACTACTTACAGTGCAGAAGGAAGCCATAGAGCCCATCAAACCCCCACCAAACCATCTTTTTAGCTTACCCAGGCCCCATCCCTGTAACACATCTATTTACCTTGCTAATCCCCTTAACCCACATATCTTGGGACACTAAGGAGCAATTTAAAATGGCCAATCCACCTAACATGCAAATCTTTGGACCATGAGAGGAAACCGGAGCACCCAGAGGAAACCCACATAGATACGGGGAGAATGTTCAAACTCTAAAATTGTCTTTTTCAGGAGATCACCTTAGGCCTTCAATAGTAAGTCAGTGAAGTTGGGCACCTTTCAGTATGGCACCCAGATATAACAGCGGCCGATGCGCCATTCAGGCCTGCCCCACCACTGAATGCCATGTACAAACATCTGGATGCCTGGTTAATGAGGTCAGGGCCGGAGGATTTAGCATGTTTCCCTGCCAATCTCCGCAATGGGAAACATTCCAAGTTACTGCCCTTTCTTGGGATTTAGTCTCAAAATGGGAGAGTTCTGCCTTCAGTCATTGCATCACAGTTATATCAGAGGCTGATTCTGGTTTATATATGGATTTATAAATATATGGATTTGTAACGTATGGATTTATAAATCCATAAATAGACTGATTTATGAGGAGAGATTGACTAGGATTGTTTTCACTGGAGTTCAGACGAATGGCGGGGGGGGAATCTCATAGAGACTTATAAAATTCTAACGAGTCCAGACAGGATAAATGCAGGGAGGATGTTCCTGATGGTGAGGGAGTCCAGAACCAGGGGTCACAGTCTGAGAATTTGGGTAGACCATTTAGGAAGGAGATGAGGAGACATTTCTTCACCCAAAGAGTGGTAAGCCTGTGGAATTTATTCCCTCAGGAAGTAGTTGACGCCAAAACATTGAACGTATTCAAGAGATGGCTGGATATCGCAGTTGGGGCTCAAAGCTTATGGGGGGGGCAGGATTAAGCTATTGAATTGGATGATCAGCCATGAATGGCCAAATGCCTTCCTCCTGCTCCAACTTCTATGTTTCTGTATATCACTACCAGGTTCTTCTGATGGTAACCTTTTATTCCCCACTTGGTACCCCAACTGACCATCGACATCAGACAACTGGACTGAATTTTGTATGTTATTTATGTGATGACTTCAGCCAGGCTAATGAAGTTGGCTCACTAGAGTATGAACTACCTGACGAGTCTAAGTTCCCTTTTGACTGTGTTTTCTGTTTGGTCTGCGCACACCACCCCCCCCCCTTCCTTTTGGGGAGCTGCCCATTTTAATTTGTCCCTAGGTTAATTTGAGTTAGTTCATTTGGTTGGTGTCAAAAAGAGATACCTGATGAGTCTATGTCCCTAAGTTAATTTGACGGTTAAATCAGGGAGCCTCATGCTCCCTATTTAAAGCAGGTGCGTCAGAGTCCCAGCCTGCATTCAGCACAGAGCGACTGGAGCACTGGCTGTGTACGGATGTATGGTGTAAATAAAGTAGCTTGGTGACAGGACTTTCACCTCCGTGGAGTTATTACAGTTTATCTGAGGGTTTGTGTGGAAGCTGCAGTAAGACTCACTGACCTCTTGCTGTGCTGTGTGTATTTCATTCTCTCTATCAAAGTTTACTAAGATGGAGTTGTGTTTTTTTCTGGATCTCAGATCGGCAAATCCTGAAAGGATTTGGATCAAATCTAGATTCTTCAGCTTCCTACAGCCGAGCGACACATTTACCTGTTCACCCATCGAGGAGTCAGGAGAAACACAGTGAAATTCTATTGGCAGTGCAGGCTCAGTTACACATGATAGCTCTGCTTGAGAGAGTTGGAGGCAGGTTCAATCGAGGTATTCCAAAGGGAATTGGCATCGGAACGCTCAGAACATGCAGGGTTATGGGGAGGTGGCAGCAGAATGGCACCAAGTGAATCAATCATTCGGAGAGCCAGAGCAGGCTTGATGGGCTGAATGGCCGACTTTTGCACTGTTAAAGCGCTGCAATTTTGTACGATGGCTGAAGAGGACACAAGGTCTGGGTCGAAGCAGGGATGGAACAATGTTAGTTTCCTGTCAGCTGGTAATTAGAAACAACAGTTCAGCTGGTTGTGTTAATGTATGTCTTTGGTCTTAGAATTTGGAACAAAAATTATAACGCTGCCCCCCAAGAGAAAGCACAAACCTTGAGTGGAGGACAAGAGAAGCACCTTGCCCACAAGACTGCGAGCTCCACAATTCCTTATTCATTACCTTGGCTTGTGGCTGAGAATAGATCGTATGTCATGAGTGAAGAAAAATTGACGCATAAAAGAGAGACAGAGCCTGACCATGTTGTAGCTGCAGTTTGTATCAACAGACACAAGTAATTATCAGTCTTCTCTCACTGGGCTCCAAGCAGCAGAATCACCTCTCAGCAATGACATAGCACTTAGCCTGTGGCTTCTGGTGTGTGGCAATAAAGGGAAATAACTGGTTTGGATAGTTATGAGAATCTTAGCCAGTCGGGGAGAAACGCCTGGTGGTGCTGGGTAAATGAGATGGTACTAACCGAGTGGATTTGAGGATTAATGTGAAGAATCCCAACCAGTTTTGTTTGAGATATTTGATAAGGATGAACTCTACGAGCAGCATTGCCTGCATGAAGCCACACACACACGGGGCCTAATATGCCTCTAGCTTCAGGGTAAGCCTGATGTGCGCTTCTAAGGCTCACAAACTGCTCGCAAACTACAGCACCCCTGAACCTTATGTGATTTCACCTGCTATTTAGATATTTTCACACCAGGGGTGGCACCTCAGCACAGTGGTTAGCACTGCTGCCACACAGCGCCGGGGATCCGGGTTCAATTCCGGACTTGGCTCACTACCTGCGTGGAGTTTGCACATTCTCCCTGTGTCTGCGTGGGTTTCCTCCAAGTGCTCCGGTTTCTTCCCACGCTGCAAAGATGTATGGGTTAGGTGGATTGACACAGCAAAAGGTCTGACAACACCAGGTTTTAGTCCAACCGATTTATTTGATAATAGACTCACAAGCTTGGCCAGGCATAATTGCCTCCGAGTGTCAGGGGATTAGCAGGGTAAATGCATGAGGTTACGGGAATAGAGCATGGGTGGATTTGTGGTCGGTGCAGTTCGATGGGCCAAATGACCTCCTTCTGCCCCGTAGAGATTTTATGAATTCTGGTGTGCCCATCTATCCTTGAATTTGACTTTTTTTCTTGAATTACGCGGACAATATCCCCTATCGTGTTAAATAATGCTCTGAAATTGCTTCAAGTTCGCCCACTGGGGCAGTGTGCTCGGGAACATCTGCATGGATAAACATTCATTATTCAGTTCATTTATTCTTTTCAAAAGAAAATCAGCTTAGATACAGGCTTTTGTGTTTGGGCTGGACCACAAGGCAGTATGAAGAGGCAGGGGGAGGGGAACGGAGGCTGGTTCTGATTGAGAGCCAGAAACCAGAGTCAAATGGAGGTTAGAACCCAGGTGATAAGCAATCAACAGGGCAATGAGTTTCCCCCAGCTGGCCAACTAACAGGCGGAGGGTGGGCTGCTATCCAATTGAGAATGGCAGGTGGGGTCTCAAAAGTGGAGCGTGATTAGGAAGCTTTCCAATTCGGAGAGAGAGCAGCAACCCACAGTTCAGGCAAAAGAGAGAGAGAGTGAGAAAGAGAGAGACAGAAAGGGTGCCTTTGCTGCAATGCCCTCACAGCAACTTTGAAACATTTTCAGTTAAAAAAAATGGTGTCCATAGCCCAGCCAACGTTGAAAGAGGGTCTCACCACTGGATGTGGGCAGGCAGGGAGAGAGGGAGGACTGCAAAGCCTGCCTGGATCACTGACCCTTCCCCAAGGTGGCTGCTTTCCAACAGCTTGGAAGGCTCCAGATTGACTGGAAGATCTCAGTTTTGCCTGTTAATTTTTCGAATAGCTTTATACTGCCTTTAATTGTCCACCCCAGAGCTTGAGAGCAGTTAGGTTTTCAACTATTACAGGGAAGGAAAGCCCTTTGGCCATTGCTCCAGCCTGCGGGAGAAAGGACTTGGGGATGGGATGGTGCCAGTAAATCAGTATTCACGCTGGCTACATGAATGTTCATGTTTCTACTTTGTTTGTGTTGGCATGACAGACTAAATCTGTATTTAGTTAACATTTATATAAGTAATGTTCGCTAAGCTTGCTGAGATGGTAGCACCAATAATGAAAACACTCTAAGAGTGTCTGTATGGAGTTGAAACTGTGATCAGTGTGAGTTACGATGTGATCAGTACCGAGCTTCCAGACTCCATATACAGGAATAGTGCAGCACTGATTTAAAGTAAAAGTTAAAGTTAATTTATTAGTCACAAGTAAGGGCTTACATTAACACCGCAATGAAGTTACTGTGAAATTCCCCTAGCCGCCACACTCCGGCGCCGGTTCGGGTACACTGAGGGAGCATTTAGCATGACCAACCCACCTGACCAGCACGTCATGTGGAAGGGAACCGGAGCACCCGGAGGAAAACCAAGCCGACACGGGGAGAATGCGCAGACCCTGTACAGACAGTGACCCAAGCTGGGGATCGAACCCAGGTCCTTGGCATCATGAGGCAGCAGTGCTAACCATGCCACCACAACTGTGGGACAGAATGATGTCTGACTCTGCTGGTGACCACTGCTGAACTGATCCACAATACAAGTTGTCACACGTGACTCCTGAAGCTTTGCTTTATTTGTTTAGTGGGCAGGGAAAAAGCTTGAAGAAGCCTTAGTCAAGATGAAATAGCTTGAGCAGACTCCACATTGGAGGAGATTACCGTCTGTTGAAGGAGTGGGATTTTCCTGTCTGATGGCCCCTAGTTTTATACACGATAACCAATCTGTCGGACGGGATTAATGCTGAATTGTGGGCAGCAGTGGTTAGCACTGCTGCCTCACAGCACCAGGGACCTGGGTTCAATTCCCGGCTTGGATCACTGTCTGTATGGAGCCTGCACATTATCCCCGTGTCTGTGTGGGTTTCCTCCAGGTGCTCTGGTTTCCTCCCACATTCTGAAAGATGTGCAGGTTAGGTGCATTGATTCTCCCTCAGTGTACCAGAATAGGGGCTGGAGTGTGGCAACTCAGGGATTTTCACAATAACTTCATTGCAGTGTTCATGTAAGCCTGCTTCTGACACTAATAAGTAAACTTCATTCAGCAATCTCACCTTGTTTACCTCTTGTTAACCCATATGTAATCACACACCTATCAAATTGTGAATCAATCTCATATTAGCATTAACTTCAGGATGATTGGATCTCTGGCCACAGTTCCCTCACATGGTGAACTCTGCTGCCATATGTCACCTGACGAAGGGGCTAACCCCGAAAGCTTGTGAGTCTATTATCAAATAAATCGGTTGGACTAAAACCTGGTGTTGTCAGACTTTTTACTCTGTTTACGCCAGTCCAACACCGGCACACCCACGCCATATTCACAATCAGCATTGAAACAGAAAAATACATTCCTTTTTTCATGGGGTGTGGGCATCACTGTCTTTTGCTGTCCATCCTTAATTGCCTTCCGGCTGAGTGTTACAGAGGGTCAGATAAGAGTCAATGATATTACTGGAGGCCTGGAGTCACAAGTAGGCCAGACTGGGCAAGGACTGCAGATTTCCTTCCCTAATCAGCATTAGTGAACCAGATGTGTTGTTGGTGCGGTTGACATTACGGAGGCTAATGTTCAAATCTGGATTTTATGGATTGAATTTAAATTCCACCTCTTGCTCTGGAGGGATTTGAACCCACTTCCCCAGAGCACTAACTCAAGCCTCTAGATCACAAGTCCAATGATATTACCATTATGCCGCCATCTTCACTTTGGGTGAAGCATTCTGATTTAATGATAACTCTTGAAATAGTCTTGATTTGAAAATTCTCATTCTTGTTTTTGATTTCTTCCATAACACTATCTCTGTAATCCCTTACATCCTGACAACCCTCACACCTCTACGCTCCTCCGATTCTGGCCTCTTGGACATTCCAATTGCTGTTGGCAACGGTGACTTCAGCTGCCTAAGCCCTGTGCTCTGGAATCTCCTCCTGAAGGTTCTTCCCCTCTCTGCCTCAATAGCCTCTATTAAAACATTTATCTCACTGATCAGTTTGCTTATCTGCCATAACATCTCCTTATGTTAGGTTGATAGGCTATGCTAAATTGTCCCTCCGTGTCCCACAATGTAAAGTTTAAGAGGATTAGTGGGGTAAATATGTGGGGTAACAGTAATGGCCTGGGTAAAATACTCTGTTGGAAAGTCAGTGCAGATTTGTTGGGCCAACTGGCATCCTTCTGCACTGTAGTCAGCGTAATCAAGGACTCAATGCACTCTGGACATTCTCTCTTCCACCTTCTTCCATCGGGAAAAGGATACAAAAGTCTGAAGTCTCATACCAACCGACTCAAGAACAGGTTCTTTCCTGCTGCCATCAGAGTTTTGAATGAACCTACCATAGATGAAGTTGATCTTTACTACACTTTAGCTATGAGTGTAACACGACATTCTGCACTGTCTCCTTTCCTTTCTATGAATGGTATGCTTTGTCTGCACAGTGTGCAAGAAACAATACTTTTCACTGTATACTAATACCTGTACAATAATAATAAGTCAAATCAAATTGAATGTCTTCCTCTGTGCATCATAGCAAAAAAATACTTTTCATCCGAGTTTATGAGTTGTTATGCACATTGAAGTAAGAGAGATGCTTCTCTATCCGATGGGATTTTATGGCCTCACTCATCCCAAAACTGTAAAATACCTCTTGCGATCAATAGACCTTCCCATTATCCACACCGCACCTGCTCCGATTCCCATGGTGGGTGAGGTGTAAAATTCCGGCCATCGTCTCAACCCCAATCTCAAAATAACATCCAACTCAACAGCATTGAGACTATTTTCCAATTCCAAGCTCCCCTCCCTCAAATCATTGAATCAAACAGCGGAGTGGAGTCCCTTCAGCCCATCGATGGCTCTTTGAAAGAATGATTCAATCAGTTCCGCTCCTAGGCTCTTTCCTCATAACATTGGAAATGGTGCTCTTCAAATTTACATTCCCTTCCACTGACCTTTCGAACAATGCATTCCTGTCATGTGACTTGCACATTCTCCCCGTGTCTGCGTGGGTTTCCTCCAGGTGCCCCGGTTTCCTCCCACCATCCAATGATGTGCAGGTTAGGTTGAAAATTGGCTTCCGTGTCAGGGGATTAGCAGGGTAAATATGTGGGGTTACGGGTGGGATTATGATTAGCACACACTCGATGGGCCGATTGGCCTCCTTCTGCATTGTAGGGATTTTGTGATTCAATGATTGTGTGACTGAGTGACCCTCAACTTACAGCAGGTGTTGGCCATTGGGCCCTTCGAGCCTGCTGCACCATTCGATAAGATCATGGTTGATCTGACTGTGGTCGTCACCCTCTCTACCTTCCTGTCTCACCCCCACACCCCCTGCTCCCCTCCCCACCTCCTACCACTCGACTCCTTTGTCTATCGAAAACCCAGCCCTGAATAAATTAAGTGTCCCCCCCCCCTCTCCACTGGCTGTCCCAATTTAGGAGTGATTCTGCGCTGTGGAAGATTCATTGAATCCCTACATTGTAGAATAGAAAGAAGCCAGTCAGCCCATCAGGTCTGCACCAACAATAATTCCACCCAGGCCCTATCCCCGTAACCCCACATATTTGCCCAATTAGTCCCCCTAACACTAAGGGCCATCTTAGCATGGCCAATCTTATTCACAGAATAGAAACTCGGGTGCAGAAGGGGACCATTCAGCCTGTTGACCCTGCACCGACAACAATCCCACCCAGGTCCCATCCCCGTAACCCCATATATTTACCCTCCTAACCCCCCCTGACAGTCAGGGGCAATTAATCATGGCCAATCAACCTAACTCACACATCTTTGGACTGTGGGAGGAAACCGGAGCACCCGAAGGCAACCCACGCAGTCACAGGGAGAACGTGCAAACCCCTCACAGACAGTGATCCAAACCGGGATTCAAACCCGGGTCCCCAGCACTGTGAGGCAGCAGTGTTAACCACTGTGTTGCCCCAACCCAATCTACATAACCTGCACATCTTAGGATTTTCAGTTGAACCAAAGTTAGTTCTTGTTGGAACTTTCTCAGTCAGCAGAGGAGTGACGATCCGGTTATTAATCTGAGCTTCAGAATGGACAAAGATCATGAATCTACAATAGGTTTGGTAGATCATTATGCTGTCAGCGCAGTTAAGGGATTACTTGGGTTCTTCTTTTCATTTTCCAGCCAGGAGGCAAGAGACCTCTTTTGCAGTCAGGCGTTGTCACCCTTGCGCTGTGAGAATGCTGAGTCAATGATTGATTACAGAGCATGTGAAAGGACCCAATGAAATCAAGAACGAGACGCATTAGCATGATGAATGTCTCCCTGGTCAGAGATGGTGGTTGATGATGGGGGATGATAAATTTGTACAGCGATACAGTATCTGTGATATCTCCCGAGTATTACCAGTCAGAGAGCATGAGAAATGGAGAGAGGGAAGGCAGTGTGCAGGAATATGTTGTGCTGTGCTTCGGATAAGCATCACTTTCTGCATCCCTGTGTTTGGTTGGATTCTGTTGAGAAAAAATTACATACTGACAAATATTCTACGCAGTGAAGTGCAAACGCCCATAACGTTCATATTTCTGCAGTGCTTTTGATTCAGTGTAAAGTTGCACTGCAATATTAATATCAGCAAATTATTCAATTAGTCGCCAGTATTTAATTGATTACGCTCTGTTACAATGTATTTCTGTTTAACATTGAGTTCAGGATAGAGAAGATGTCAGGAATGGAACTGGGGAAATGCAAATGGAGTGCCATTGTTTAAAAAAGGACCAAAGGAAATGCCAAACAATTTGAGGCTAGTTCGTCTTACACTGGTAAACAGAAAATGCTGGAAAATCTCAGCAGGTCTCACAGCATCTGGGAGGAAGGAATTGAGCCAACATTTCAAGTCTAGATGATCCTTCGTCAGAGACCCCTTCTCTTTCCCCGCAAATGCTGTCAGACCTACTGACATTTTCCAGCATTTTCTGTTTTTGTTTCATATCATAGCATCCACAGTATTTTGCTTTTGGTGGTCTTACAAATTAACAGAATCAATCCTGAGGGATAGGGATGAACTGTCACATAGAAACAGTAAGAAGTCTCACAATACCAGGGACAAAGTCCAACAGGTTTACTTGGAATCATGAGCTTTTGGAGCTCTGCTCCTTCATCAGGTGAATGTGAACACTTACTGGAAGAAGGAGCAGCATTCCAATAGCTTGTGATTCTAAATCAATCTGTTGGACTTTAACCTGGTGTTGTGAGACTTCTGACTGTGCCCGCCTCAGCCCAACATTGGCATTTCCACCTCATGGTCGTCACGTAGAACGGCATGATTTGTTACGGATAGTCAGCATGGATTTGTTAAAGGAAGGTCTTGCCTCACAAACTTGATTGAATTCTTTGGGGAAGTGACAAGAAGGGTTGATGAAGGGAGTGCAGTGGATGTCATGTACATGGATTTTAATAAGATGTTTGACAAGGTCCCACAGGGCAGATTGGCCAAAAAAGTAAAAGCCCATGGGATACAGGGTAATAGGGAAAACTGGATAAAAAGTTGGTGTAGTATCAGGAAACAAAGGGTAATGGTCCATAGGTACCCTTGCAAATGGGAAATATTTTCCAAGTGGTATTCCACAGGGCTCCGTGTTGGGACCCTTACTCTTTGTGTTACACAGTAATGATATGGACATGAACATGAGACCACGATTGGGAAATTTGCAGACAACATAAAGATTGGCTGAGGAGTGGATCGTGTAGAGGATAGCTGTAATCTAAAAAAAGTATCAATGTATTGGTGCTGTTGACAGTGAAATGGCAAATAGATTTTAATGGAAAAGTGTGAGGTAATGCATTTAGGAAGGTCAATTATAGGGAACATAGTGAGAGGTGCAGATGAAGTGAGAGACCTTGGTATCCAAGCACACAGGTCCCTAAAAGCAGCAGTTCAAGTAGACAAGATTGCAAAGAAGGCATATGGAATGCTCTCCTTCAGTGGCAGAGGTATAGAATATAAAAGTAAGGACATAATGTTGGAACTGTATAAAACAATGGTGAGTCCACAGCTAGAGTACTGTGTGTAGTTCTGGTCATCACGTTACAGAGAGGATGCAATTGCTCTGGGATAGTGCAGAGGAGGCTGACAAGAATGTTGCCAGGTCTAGAAAAGTGTAGCTACGAGGAGAGTTTGGATAGGTTGGGGTTATATTCCTTGGAACAAAGAAGGCTAAGGGGTGACTTAATAAGAGGTGTACAAAATTATGAGTGGAAAAGATAGAGTGGACAGGATAAAGTTGTTTTCTTTGGCAGAGAATCCTAGAACCATGGGGCATAGGTTCAAGATAAGTGTCAGTCGGTGTAGAGGATACATGAGGAAGAGTTCTTTTCCGCTGAGGTACTGGGTGTCTGGAATTCGCTGCCAGAGTTGGTGGTGGAGGCAGAGACTCTAAACTCTTAAAAGATATCTGGATCTGCACCTTAAGTGCTGTAAGTTACAGGGCTATGGATTGGGTGTAGGAAGGTGGGATTAAAAAGGACATCCAGTGTCCTCAGGCTAGTATGAAGATAGGCCAAATGGCTTCCTTTTGTGCTGTAACTTTTCTATGGTTTGATGCTTCTTACTGCCTGCAATTGGGAGGATTTGCAAATTGACACTCATCCCATTCATCCAAATTATGAATTAATCTTCTTTGGCCATCAAGTTCTAGAGTGGAACTTGAAACCATAGCTTCTGGTTCAGAATTACAGACACTACCTAATGCACCACAAGACCCCCATGTCGTTCAACTTACATGGCTAATGAAGATTATTAGTTTATGGGAGTTTTTTGTGCGTAATCTTGTTGCCCACTTTTCCGTATATATTTTAAATTCACTTATGGGCTGTGGCAAGACCAGCATTTATTACCCTTCCCTAATTTCCCTTGAGAAGGTGGTGGTGAGCTGCCTTTTGAATAACTTAGAATCATAGAATTACTACAGTGCAGAAGAGGCCATTTGGCCCATCGAGTCTGCACTGACTCTCAGGCAGAGTATCTGACCTATGTGTGTACTATCTGCAAGATGCACTGCAGCAATTCATCAAAGATCCTCAGACAGCACCTTCCAAACCCACAACAACTTCCACCTGGAAGGACAAGGGCAGCAGATACATGGGAACACCACCATCTGCAAGCTCCCCTCCAAGTCACTCACCATCCTGACTTGGAAATATATCGCCATTCCTTCACTGTGGCTATGTCAAATTCCTGGAATTCCTTCCCTAACTGCATTTTGGGTCAATCCACAGCATGTGGGCTGCAGCGATTTCAAGGAGGCAGCTCACACCACCTTCTCAAGGGCAACTAGGGATGGGCAATAAATGTTGGACAGCCAGTGACGCCCATATCCCCACGAATGAATTTTGAAAAAGGTCTCTCTCTTGTCCTATCCCTGTAACCCCATACATTTGCCATGGCTAATCCATCTAATCTATGCATCTTGGAGTAATAAGGGACAATTTAGTATGGCCAATTCACCTAATCTGCATATCCTTCCACTGTGGGAGGAAACCGGAGCACCAAAGAGATGCTCCCACAGATACGGAGAGAACGTGCAACCTCCACACAGACAGCCACCTAAGGTTGGAATTGAACCGGGGTCACTCACGCTGTGAGGCAGCAGTGCCAATGTGCCACCCTTGCTTGCTTGGCCATTTCTGAGGACAGTTAAGATCCAAGCCCATCACTCTGGGTCTGGGTCACATTTCATCCAGGTTGTGCATGGACAACAGATTCCCTTCCCTAAAAGATGTTGATGAACCAGACAAACTTTACAACAATCTGCTCATTTTGATCTGAGTTACTGACACTGGTTTCACTCTAGATTTTATTTAATTACATTCCCCAGCTGCCATGCTGAGATTCAAACTCACGTATACTTGGATCATTAGTTCAAGCCCCTGGATTATTCATTCATTAACTAAACCACTATACACAATACACGTGTTTAGACTTCAAAGGTACCTCACTGGCTATAAAGCACTTTGGAATATCCCAAGATTGTGGCAGGAAATACATCAATTTTATATTTTCTTTTGCAGTATGACTGCACAGGTAACCTCTCCTCGCTGAACACAAGCAATGCTTCAGTCCGAGAGATCATTCCCTGGACTGCCCAAGTCAGACAAATCCATTTCGCACTTCACTTTCCGCATGGCATCTTCTAGAGTGAAGTGATTAATTTGCGGGTCCACATTACGAACTAAGTTTAAGTTTGAAGCTTATTTATTATTGTCACAAGTATGCTTGCATTATCACTGCAATGAAGTTGCTGTGAAAATCTCCTAGTCGCCACACTCCGGTGCCTGTTCAGGTACACGGAGGGAGAATTTAACATGGCCAATGCATCTAACTAGCACGTCTTTCAGACTGTGGGAAGAAACCAGAGCACCAGGAGGAAATCCACGCAGACACAGGGAGAACGCGCAGACTCCGCACAGACTGTGACCCATCCCGGGAATCGAACATGGGCCCCTGGAGCTGTGAGGCAGCAGTGCTGACCACTGTGCTGCTGTGTCACACTATTCCACCTTGTCCATGCCTCGAATCTAAACCCTTGCGTCCCAGCAGGGCATATACAAAAGGGCGCTACCTCCATTTCATCTGATCCATGTTTTCATCAGATTAGCCACTTCACGCCAAATTATGGAATTTTTGCTGCCTTGGACTCATCGATAAATAAATTGAAGCTTCCTCATAGTCATTTCACACAGAAACCAGAGAAAAGAGATGTGCTTTTATCACAGTCAGGGATAGATTCAGCCGCAGATAGCACATAGCTTACCCATTCTACTGGATTAAGGAGGTCAATACTTCTTGCTACACCCCTGAGCCATACAGGGCAGAGAGTCCAGACTCAAGCAGTCGTCCCTGTCTATGTTGCAGTTAACTGTTCACAGTAAGGCCATCAATTGGATTGGCAAAATTAATCTCAGTTAAGACATGCCACTCACCACTATCAGCTGCTCCAGTATCGCTTCAACGCTGGTAATTACCCAACAAGGTGGAAGATTTCCCAGATATATATCCTGCCCACAACAAGCAGCACAAACCCAATCTCAGCAGTCTATGCTTGGTCAACAAAAGAGCAGTGCCACCATTCCCTAAACTCACCTTTATCACCTTACACATTCCATTCAACCTGCAGAGCTTTCGACTCTAAGGGGCAACTCAGCACGGCCAATACACCTAGCCTGCACATCTTTGGACTGTGAGAGGAAACTGGAGCACCCAGAGGAAACCCATGCAGACACAGGGAGAACGTGCAAACTCCACACAGACCATCACTGAAGGCCGTAATTGAACCCAGGTCCCTGGCACTATGAGGCAACAGTACTATCACTGCGCCACCATGCTGCCCTTATTATTGAGGATGTTATTAGCAGAACACTTAGAAAATCATTATGTGATTTGTCCGAGCCAACATGGCTTTGTGAAAGTGAAGTAGCGTTTAATTAATTTCTTTGAGCTGTTTGAGGAAGTAACAAGCAAGTGGATAAAGAGGAACCTGTAGATTGGGGTGGCACGGTGGCACAGTGGTTAGCACTGCTGCTTCACAGCCTCAGGGACCCAGGTTTGATTTCCGGCTTGGATCACTGTCTGTGTGGAGTCTGCACATCCTCCCCGTGTCTGCACGGGTTTCCCCCAGGTGCTCTGGTTTCCTCCCACAGTCCAAAGATGTGCAGGTTAGGTACATTGGCCATGCTAAATTGCCCCTTAGTGTCCAAGGATGCATAGATTAGAGGGGTCAACAGGGTAAATACGTGGAGTTAAGGGATAGGGCCTGGGCGGGATTGTTGCTGGTGCAGACTCGATGGGCCAAATGGCTTCCATTTCAGTGTAGGGATTCTATGTGCTGTACTTGGATTTCCAAAAGCCAGATGATTAGGTGCCACATCAAAGGATAGTACGCAAGATACGATGTTGTGCTGGTAACATATTAGCACAGATAAAACATAACTTGAAGCAGGGAACCAAGATAAATTGGTCAGTTTCAGATTGGCAAGCTGTAACTGGTGGAGTATCACTGCGATCAATGCTGGGGACTGAACTATTTACAATCTACATCAGTGATTTGGATGAAGTAACTGATTATAAGGAAACTAAATGTAACAATCATTCCAAGATAGGTAGGGAAGTAAGTTGACAAGAGAAGGTAGAGGTGCTCACCCAAAACCAGAAGATCCTGCCTGAGGTCAATGGACTTCTGCATGGTGCTGTCCCGCCTGCAACGATTCCCTTGAATGGGAAAATTCCGCCCAGGGAGTCTGCAAAAGGGGTTTAGGCAGATTAAGTGAATGGGCAAAGATTTAGCATGTCGAGTGTAAAGTGGGAAAATGTGAAATCTTCTCCCTGGGCAGGAGGAATAGAAAAGCAGTGTACTATTTAATTGGAGCGAGACTGACAAATTCAGTGTTACAGAGGGATCTGGCTCTCCCGGTGTATGGATCACAAAAATGTGTATCTAGGCACAGCAAGTGTTTGGGAAGGAAAATGAAATGTTGGCATTTATTGCAATATAAAGTAGATACAATTTACTGCAGGTATCCAGGACTTTGGTGGGATCCTATTTGGGACACTGTGTATGGCTTTAGTCTTATTTGATGAAAGATACAGGAAAGGTTCACTCAACTCATTACTGGAGTAAAGGCCTTATCATATGAAGACAGGTTGAAAAAATTGGGCCCGTGTTAAGCTTCTCAGTTACAGATCAGTCATAAAAGATGATGCAAGTCCAGTTTTCTCACAAACTCACTTTACTCTCTTTTATAAATCCACATTCACACACCCAACATCCAGTGCTACGTGTAACCTCTTTATATATCCCGCTGTGCTATTAAACAATAAACATACAAATGAGGTCCTCTTGCAGTTAACCCATTCCTAACAGCCCATACCGAGTAGCGTTCAGAAGAATGAGTAGTGATCTTGCTGAAATAAATAAGATCCTGTGGAGATAGAAGCAAAATATAGCAGATGCTGATATCTGAAACAAAAACAATGTTGGAATGTCTCAGCAGGTCTGACTGATTTGTATTGATTTGACTTATTATTGTCACATTGATTAACATACAGTGGAAAGTATTGCTTCTTGTGTTCTATACAGATAAAACATACCATTCATAGAGAAGGAAAGGAGAGAATGCAGAATGTAGTGTTACAGTCATAGCTAGGGTGTAGAGAAAGATCAACTTAATGCAAGATAAGTCCATTCAAAAGTCTGACAGCAGCAGGGAAGAAGCAGTTCTTGAGTCGGTTGGTACGTGATCTCAGACTTTTGTGTCTTCATCCCGACAGAAGACGGTGGAAGAGAGATTGTCTGGAGTGGGGTCCTTAATTATGCTGGTTGCTTTTCTCAGGCAACGGGAAGTGTAGACAGAGTCAATGGGTTGGGGGGGGGGCGCGGTGGTGCTGGTTTGCGTGATGGATTGGGCTATATTCATAACCTTTTGTAGTTTCTGCAGTCTTGGGTAGGGCAGGAGCTAAACCAAGCTGTGATATAACCAGAAAGAATGTTTTCTCTTGTGCAACTATAAGTGTCGGAATTGACTTGCCAAAGTTTCTTTGTCTTCTGAAAAAGTAGAGGCGTTGGTGGGCTTGCATAACTATAGTGTAGGCACAGGGGGACCAGGACAGATTGTAGGTGATCTGGACACCTAAAGACTTGAAGCTCTTGATCCTTTCTACTTCTTCCCGTTGATATAGACAGGGGCATGTTCTCCATTATGCTTCCTGAAGTCAATGACAATCTCCTCCGTTTTGTTGACATTGAGGGAGAGATTATTGTCACTGCACCAGATCACCTGATTCTCTATCTCATTCTTAAAATCTGTTTTGTCATTGTTTGAGATCCGACTTACTACGGTGCTGTCATCAACAAACTTGAAAATTGACAGCATCTGTGAAGAGGGAGAACAGAACTAACGTTTCAAATCTGATGACACTTCATCAGAAAGTGTGGCGGAGCAGAATTCATCTGAACTTTCAAAAGATAATTGACTTTAGTTGAGCGGTATTCATTTTGTGTGGTTTAGTGAAAAATTCTGAGGTGTGGGACTAAGTTCGACCACTCTTTCAAAGAACTGGCAGAGGCACAATGGGATAAATACAATACTTTAGAATGTTACTCCTGCTCTATGGAGCTGCCAGCTCCTGTCCGCCAACCAGTCATCTGTACTTGAAAGCCAGGTGGGGACATAATAACATTTAACTGTGACAATCAAATTCGCCTTTAGATCCTCAAAAATCGACGCTCAGAAAGAAAAAGAGACGACACAGCATCCGTGGAACTGTAACCTTGAGAAGGGTCATCGACAAAAAGAGGGAATGAGATTGGGGAGGAGTGAAGGAGGCAGAGATGACCAAAGATCTGTGAACGAAAATACTGGGGCGTTGTTACTCGATGTCAGCACTCATGTTAAATATCGTGTACCCTAGGGCTGTATCATGGAACGCAACACCATTACAGCTCTGGATATTGACTCCAGGAGACTTGATGGGGTGGATGCCAAGAGGGTGTTTCCCTTTGTAGATAGTCTGAAATTTGGGGGCACCCAAAATTGGGTGTCTAGACTGAGAAGAAGAAAATTCCTATCTCTCAAAGGGTCATTAATCTGCGGAATTCTTTTTTTATACATGTGTGGGACATGGGCATCGTTGGCCGGCCAGCATTTATTGCAAGAAGTTGCACAACATCAGGTTAAAGTCCAACAGGTTTATTTGGTAGCAAAAGCCACTAGCTTTTGGAGCGCTGCTCCTTCGTCAGGTAAGTGGGAGTTCTGTTCACAAACAGGGCATATAAAGACACAAACTCAATTTACCAAATAATGGTTGGAACGCAAGTCTTTACAGCTAATCTAGTCTGAAAGAAACAGACAATGTGAGTGGAGATAGCATTAAGCACAGGTTAAGGAGATGTGTATTGTCTCCAGACAGCACAGTTATTTTGCAAGCCCAGGCAAGTTGTGGGGGTTATAGATAGTGTGACATGAACCCAAGATCCCAGTTGAGGCTGTCCTCATGTCCTCATGGGTTCTCTATGGGATCTTGGGTTCATGCCACACTATCTGTAACCCCCATGGGGGTTTTGCAAAATGCCCTTGGCTTGCAAAATCTCACTAACTGTCCTGTCTGGAAAAAATACACATCTCTTTAACCTGTACTTAACGCTTTCTTCATTCACATTGTCTGTACCTTTAAGACTTGATTACCTGTGTCTTTATGTGTCCTGTTTGTGAACAGAACTCCCACTTACCTGATGAAGAAGCAGTGCTCCAAAAGCTAGTGGCTTTTGCTACCAAATAAACCTGTTGGGTTTTGACCTGATGTTGTGAGACTTCTTACTGTGTTTACTCCAGTCCAACGCCGGCATCTCCACGTCAACATTTATTGCCCATCCCTAATTGCCGAGGGCAGTTGAGAGTCAACCGCATTGCTGAGGCTCTGGAATCACATGTAGGCCAGACCAGGTAAGGACAGCAGATTTCCTTCCCTAAAGGACACTAATGAACCAAATGGGTTTTTCTGACAATGGACAATGGTTTCAAGGTCATCAGTAGATTCTTAATTCCAGATATTTTTTATTGAACTCAAATTCCACCATCTGCCATGGCGGGATTCGAACCTAGGTCCCCAGAGCATTAGCTCAGTCTCTGGATTAATAGTCTAGCGATAATACCACTAGGGCATTGCCTCCTCTCTTCACTAGAGAGCAGTGGAAGCTGTGGGTCATCAGAAATCTTCAATGTTGAAATACATTTTGAATTAGTAAGGAAGGAGGAGGGACGGCGGTGTGCAGGGAGGTCGAATCGAGGAGACAAACAGATCACCCATGACCTTATCAACTGGTGGAGCAGGCTCGAGGGGCCAAATTGCGGACTCCGGCTCCTACTGTTTGATGTTCTCATGTGCTCTTGGCTCGTAACAGATGAAACATGGGGACGTTAGCTGGAGATTGTAAATTGAATCCAGCTTTTATTTCCACCTCCAGAATCTATCCCAGTGAATGATTTGTGGGCTCTTTAAAAGGTGATTTGAGAATGTCGAGTCACAGCCAATGTCAGCTGCCTGGTTTTCCTTCCATGGGCTGTGCGCCTCGACTGTCTGTTGCGGAGCGAGGGCAAGAGATATTCAGTGGAGTGCACACGGATTGTCTGCAATGATTTTTGGAATGCAACGAGAATACTTCTCTCAGGCAACTTTAGTGTTATCATTTTGCAAAGACAGTGAACGTGCCTGTGAAGGAAGAGGACCAATTATTTGATCTGATAATCATTTAGCTAAGGGGCATTCTTTTCTGTTCTGCTCTGAACTTGCAAATAATGTGAGTCAGACATCATAGGGGCAGTTTCTCTGAATGGATCAACTGTCCTTTGTCAAGAAGCACCTCAGGATGAGGTTAAATATGAGTAACATGCACTGAAGCCTCAGTTCACATTAGAGCAGTTAGCTCCAGGTCAGACTGGTGCTGTGCCTAAAAGCACTGTATTGCCCACAATTCCAGTTTAAAATCTCTGATAAACAGGTGTTATCAATCTCACAACAACCTGTAATGTTAGGCTTTTGATTTGAATTGATTTACTGTTGTCATCTGTATTAGTATACAGTGAAAAGTATTGTTTCTTATGTGCGATACAGACAAAGCATACTGTTCATAGAGAAGAATGTGGGGTGTGAGCCATGGGGAGCACAGTGGTTAGCATTGCTGCCTCACAGAGCCAGGGACCGGGGCTTGATTCTGGCCTCAGGTCACTGTCTGCGTGGAGTTTGCATGTTCTCCCCATGTCTGCATGGATTTCCTCTGGGTTCTCCAGTTTCCTCCCACAGCCCAAAGATGTGAAGGTTAGGTGGACTGGCCAGATTAAATTGCCTTTTACTGTCAGGGGAGCTAGCTAGGGTAAATGCATGGGGTTATTGGGATAAGACCTGGGTGGGACTGTGGTTGGTGCAGACTCGATGGGCCGAATGTCTTCTTCGACATGGAGATTTCTATGATTCTCAGGAGAGAGTGCAGAATGTAACGTTGTAGTTAAAGCTAGGGTGTAGAGAGAAATCAACTTAATATCAGGTAAATCCATTCATAAGTTTGACGAAGAAGCTATTCTTGAATTGATTGGTATGTGACCTCAAACTTTTATATTTTTGTCCCGACGGAAGAAGGTGGAAGAGAAAATGTCTGGAGTGTGTGGGGTCTTTGATTTGCTGGTTTCTTGTCTGAGGTATCAGGAAGTGTCAAAAGAATCAGTCGATCGGAGGCTGGTTTGAGTGAAGGACTGGACTTTGTTCATGACGCACTGCAGTTTCTTGTGGTCTTGGACAGAGCTGGAGTCATACCAAGCTGTGTGATATAACCAGAAAGGATGCTTTCTGTGGTGCATCTGCAAACGTCGGTGACAGTCGTAGCAAAACGGCTTAGATGGTCAGGACCTGTACCAATCCTTGATCTTACCTTCTGTAAATTTTACTTCCAGTAAATGTAGTTTAGTAGTTTAGCCTGAACAATGTGATTGTTTCATGTGCTGCCTTTCCATTGACTTGGAGAGATCAAGACAACACGGTGATATTCTGTACTGTTTCTGATACACACCCACCAATATCAAACCTCAAGGTTTGGTGGTTTGGCACCAGATATTTCTCTGTAAGTTCAAGTTTTGGGTGAGGTGGATATTGAAGCATTATTTTGCTAAAAACATGAATAAAGGATGTTGGAATGTAATGCACATTGTAACACTGCCGCTGCATTTCACCCCTGCCCACCCAACCTCCAACCATCCATTTCTTGATCCAACTGAATGGACTAATTTATACCTCATATCAATTATTCTGCCTTCACTCCTTGCCCCTTGATACCCAATAAAAACCTGTTGATTTGTCCAAATGTCACAGCCTCAGTTGTATATTCTCCTGTGTGAACAGACTCTAAATTTTGGCTGTGACCTCATGGCCCTGTGAACTTGGGCGCAAATCCCTCAGTGATTGTTATCTCTCGTGAGAAGCCAAAAATGAGACTTGTGCTGGTGAGGCCTCAGAATGCAATCTTCCCTGCCCCCCTGCCGATGGCGTAGGAAGGGAGGATGGGAGCCCGATTTGAATGAATTAACATCCCATTGCGAGGCTTCAAAAATGAAAATGGGTCAAGATGACAACATCTGGGACACATGTGTAAATGCAGCCCCCCTCCCCAACCAAGTGGTGAGGGACAAGCCTAGGTATTGCCATCAGGCCCTCAAGGAGCTCCATTGTGAAGGGTTCCTTTTGTCAATGGGGTCATTTCTCTTCTGCATTCAAAGGGAGGCAAAGGCCTAGTGGTATCGTTGCTTGGCTATTCGTCTAGAAACTCCCTAATTATAGAACCCTACAGTGCAGAAAGAGGCCCTTCGGCCCATCGAGTCTGTGCCGAACACCATCCCACCCAGGCCCTACCCCGATATCCCTACACATTATGCTCACTAATCCCTCTAGCCTATGCATCCCTAGACACTAAGGGGAATTTCTTAACATGGCCAATCATCCTAACCCACACATCTTTGGACTGTGGGAGGAAACCAGAGCACCCAGAGGAAACCCGCACAGACACGAGGAGAACGTGCAAACTCCACACAGACAGTGACCCGAGCCGGGAATCGAACCCAGGACCCTGGAGCTGTGAAGCAACAGTGCTAACCACTGTGCTACCGTGCAGCCTAATGCTCTGGGAACCCATGTTTGAATCCCGTCATGGCAGATGGTGGAATTTAAATTCCATAAAAGAATTAAGAATCTATTGATGACCATGAAACCATTGCTGATTGTTGGAAAAACCCATCTGGCTCACTAATGTCCTTCAGGGAAGGAAATCTGCCATCCTTACCTGGCCTGGCCCACATGTGACTGCAGGCCCTCAGCAATGTGGTTGGCTCTTAACTGTCCTCTGAAATGGCAGAGCATGATATTCAGTTTAACGGTGACTAGCAACGTGCAATGAATACTGCCCAGCTGCAGATACAGTAAGAAGTCTCACAACGCCAGGTTAAAGTCCAACAGGTTTATATGGTAGTAAACGCCACTAGCTTTTGGAGCGTTGCTCCAGTTTACTACCAAATAAACCTGTTGGACTTTAACCTGGTGTTGTGAGATTTCTTACTGTGTTTACCCCAGTCCAATGCCGGCATCTCCACATCACAGCTGCAGATACCCATGAATGAATTAAAAAGAAGAATCGGGTCCCTTATTGCTGGGGGTGGGATGGTTGCCCTTTTCTGTGAGGGGTCTTGGTATCTGTGAGGGTTGGTGTTGGGTGCTTTGGCTTTTATTTTAACTGGTGATCAGAGGCATCCTTTAAAAAGGGCACCCTGACCTCAGGATTCCTGCCATTGTGGCTCTTTAAGGCCCCCCCCAACCCCCGCGCCTGCCTCTCCCCCAGCTCCTATCTGACTGAATCTCACTCCCCCTTTGAAATTGCACAGAGTGCTATTCAATGCAGCGAGAGAGGCAGACAGTGCGGCCGTTCATTGGTTTGCACGCCTGCACCTATATTCCGTGCATTTTTGGGACGATTCTGGCCTTGTGCTGTTTTATTTATAATCCACTCCAGATGAAGTTGCTCTGCAGTGTGTAATCCGCACTCTGTTTCTGTGTGATGTACATCACGCACAAATTTCATTTAAAATTCTACTATCCTTATGTCCCTGACAAGATTTAAGATGTTTATCCTTTGATAACCTGCCAAGGTTGCCATCTAAACTCTTATTTCCCTTGCTGCAAATCTAGACTCCCACCCGCTGAGCATCCATTCACTTGACTTGCAAATTGCTGAAGTTTAATTTTCAAACAGATACCTTCTCCTAGTGAAGAGGCTCACTGGGAAGAAGCAATAAGGAAATTTGACCCCTCACTCCCACATTTACCTCAGTGCTGAAGTTAAGCGTTTATTTGCAGATTAACGAAGAGTGTTGATTACACTGCCGAGCTCTGCCTCTGTCTAATCCTGTTTTAGAGTCTGCTGCCTTGATTTGTGGGCATCTGACGCAAACAATAACACGTTGAGTTTCTGTAGCACCTTTAACTTGGCAAAACACCCCAACACGTTTCACATGATCATTATCATTTGCTTCCTCACTGCACCGGGGACCCGTGTTCAATTCCGGCCTCGGGGGGTGATTGTCTGTGTGGAGTTTGCACGTTCTCCCCGTGTCTGCGTTGGCTTTCTTCGGGTGCTCCAGTTTCCCCCCCCAGTCCAAAGATGTGAGGATTAGGTTGACTGGCCATGATAAATCATCCCTTAGTGTCAGAGGGATTAGGGCTGTAAATATGTGGGAGTTACAAGGATGGGACCTGGGTGGGATTGTTGTTGGTGCAGGCTCGATGGGCCAAATGGCCCCCTTCTGCACAATAGATTCTTTGATTATGGATTTGCCACTGAGTTACCCAAGGAGATATTAGAAGGACAAGGGCAGCAGATTCATGGCAACAGCACCCCCTTTAATTTCCCCACCAGTTAAGACAACACCCTGATTTGGAAATATATACCATCCCTTCATTGTCGCTGGGTCAAGATCCTGGAAGTCCTTCTCTAACAGCACTGTGGGTGTACCTACACCACATGGACCGCTGCAGTTGAAGAAAGCAGCTCACCACCACCTTCTTAGTTAAGGTCAGTTTTTTTTAATTTATTTGTGGGAATGAGCATTGCTGGATGGCTAGTATTTATTGCTATTCCTAAGTTGCCTGAGTGCAGTTGAGATTTCTATCACATGTAGGCCAGACCAGGTAAGGACGTCAGATTTCCTCCCTAAAGGACATTAGTGAATCAGATGGGACTTTCTGACAATTGACAATGGTTTCATGGTCATCAGTAGATTCTAAATTCCAGATATTTTTTAATCAAATTCAAATTCCACTACCTGCCGTGGTGGGATTCGAACCCGGGATCCCCAGAACATTAGCTGACTTTCTGGATTAATGGATAATACCACTAGGCCATCACCTCCCCGGTTAATGATGGGGAACAAATGCTGATCGAGCCAGCAGTGCCCACCTCCCATGAATGAATATAATAAAAATACGACAAGAGACTAAAAGTTTGGCCGCAGAGGTAAGTTTTAAGTAACATCTTGAAGAAGGAAAGAGTTTAAGAGCTGGGGAACTTTAAAGAGGGAATTCCAGACTTTAGGCATCCCTTCCCATCTGCTGCTCTGAATGACCCTCCCATGTCCATTGCCCATCTGCCATCCTTAATTGGTTGGCACTTGTGGAGACAGCTTATTAATTGGCCACCTTGGGGAAGGTTGGCGTCAATCCTCTGGCAGTTTTCTTCAAGGTTCCCAACCTAAAGTTACAGTTTGTTTATTAGCCATAAGTAGGCTTACCTCAACACTGCAATGTTACTGCAACCTTCCTGTGAAAATCCCCAAGTCGCCACACTCTGGCGCCTGTTCGGGCACACTGAGGGAGAATTTGGCATGGCCAATGCACCTAATCAGCACGTCTTTCAGACCATGGGAAGAAATCGGAGCACCCGGAGGAAATCCTCAGACGCGGGTAGAATGTGCAGACTCCGCACAGACGGTGACCCAAGCCGGTGAATTGAACCTGGGTCCCTGGTGCTGTGAGGCAGCAGCGTGAACCACTGTTCCACCGTGTTGCCCCTGGAATTTATTGACATCTCAGGATGGGATACAAAACTTAGCTCGGACAGCTTGTCACGTTGTGAGTTGAGGCTCACCAGACACTGTTTAACGTCAGCCACATCTTCCGCCAAAAAACGGAATCACATCAGGATAATATTTTACCCGCCACGCTCATAAATCATGTGTCTTGAGCCATTGAATTTACATTTTTTTTTTGTGCGGTGAAAACTCAAAATCAATGGACCTTTTGTTAATTCATTCCTGGGTGGTACGTAGCAAACCACAATTTATTGTCCATGTCTCGGTGCTCTGAGGGGATTTGGATTACAATAAGACCAGACAAGATAGCGGTGGCAGGAACCTTTCCCTGAGGAACGTTATTGAAGCAATGGGTTTTTGAGAGGTAATGACAGCCCACAAATTACCAGATATACTAACTGGGGAGGCCGGGGGTTGGTTTGAGGCGGGTTGGGGGCGGGGGGAAGGAGTTGGGGGCGGGGGGAGAAGGGACATTGTCGGGCATAAGCAGCTCAGAGCTCAATGGACTCTCAATTGCGAGAATAATTATCGTTGGGCAGATTTTTTTACAAGACACTGGTGTAAGAGCTTTCATCCATTAATTTAAGATCATGAGAAAATTCTACAAATCCTATGGCGTGTTGTCCCCGCTACTGTGTTTTCATTGCATAATAACGCAGTGACATTACAACAGCCGCCTGGCTGGATCAATTAGGCAGCCAATTAGAGGCAAAGAGGATTAGCCGCCATTTTGCCAACGTTCGCTCTCTGCTTGTGAATTATGGACAATTGCCTGAAAGTATCCTGCACCCGCGAAAGTGTGGCGAAGACTGACCGCCTTAAGGAGAATGCGAGAGGGGAAGTAAAAATAATGAGAAAGAAATAATGGAACAGCTCCAAAGAACAATTTGCATTTTTATCGTATGTTTCATGACCTCAGGATGTCCCAAAGTGTTTCCCAGCCAGTTAAGCAGATTTTTGGAGTCACTGTTGAAATATAGGAAAGGCAAAGAGCCAATGTGCGCACCGCAAACTCCCACAGATATTAATAACAAAATGATTTTTCACTGATGTTCTTTGAGCAAAAAATATTCACCAAGACACGTGGAGAGAGTTAGCTTTTATTGAGCATACCTTCACACACACACACTTCTTCCTCTTTGGGGAATAGCGGCATTATAAATGTCCCTTCCTGGTGTTGGACTTGATCCTGGAGCTTTTGGTAGGGGCACATTCAAAAGATGGCATTCTGGAGTCCTATGGCCATTCACACCGGCAAGATTTCCCCAACCCGCTGCAAGTGAACAGAGATTGGGCTGGGCTTCAAATTCTCTGACCTCACTGCAGTGGGACCGTGGCATGAATAGTCAGTAAGATGGCCCCTCTGACTGTGCAGCACACCGTCAGTAGTGTATCAGTTTGTGACCGGGGGTGGGATTTTCCAGCCATGTTTCCCCCACCCCCCAAGGCCAGAAATTCCCATCCGAGGTCAACAGATCTTTGCGTGCTTTGCGCCCCGCTCGCTACGATTCCCGTGGCGGGTTGGATGGGAAAATTCCACCCCAGGTCTTTGATGTGGGCTCTGAATCCGCAATCAGTGTGTCAAAGTTGATAGCGCTACCACTTCATCATGACTGATAAGCTATTAGAGAGTACCATTATATGAATCAAATTAGCAAGTATCACTCACGTCCTTAAACTGAAGGAACCTCTGTTCTCGGAAATTAAAAACTGGTAGATTAAATGATGCCCTCCAAGAAATATCTAAATGTCAGCGAGACAATTCAGATTTGTAATGTTATAATATAGAGATTGTGTAGTTTCATTAGTGATTATCAAATATTCTGTCTCCATGGTTTTCTAATTGAAGGTGATTTTTTTCATTCTTTGTTCAGTTAATTCCTTGCAGTACGGCCTTGCACGGAACCTGAGCACCAAGAATACTTAATATTGCAGGAAGTGTGAATTCTGGAGTGCTTAAAAATATTTTAACATATTCCAAGTACGAACAGTGGAATCAAGTAGAACTAGGATGTCTGGGACTCCTACGTCATAGCCAGGAGTTATGAGTTCAGTTGTATATTTGTAGAAGGGACACTGGAAGAACTGAGTGAAAAATGAATCATTATTGGTGGTCTGTGATCTCTGCCATGGCTGCTGCTTCTGTCTCTCTCTTTCTCCTGCTCTATGGCCGAAATTTTACTGCCCTGCCCACCACAGGACGTGGAGCGGGCAAGGGGGTGGACCGTGGAAATTCTGTTAACCTCGGGCGGGATTTTCCGGACTCGGGTCGAGTGAGATGGCAAAGCGCCACCCGACACCTTTTTAAATTTATTGATTAGTGTCACAAGTCGGCTTACATTAACAGTGCAATGAAGTTGCTGCGAAAATCCCCTAGTTGCCAGACTCCTGTTCAGGCGTGCTGAGGGAGAATTTAGCACGGCCAATGCACCTAACCAGCACGTCTTTTGGATTGTGGGAGGAATCAAGAGCACCCCGAGGAAATGCACGTCGATATGGGGAGAACGTGCAGACTCTGCATTGAAAGTGGCCCCCAAGTTGGGAATCAAACCTGGGTTTCTGATGTTGTGAGGCAGCAGGGTTAACCACTGTGCCACCTCTTAGGACATCACTTGTATTTGTATACATTAGTACAGCAGTGTTCCACATTGAGTCAAGAGTAACAAATATATAACACCTTTTATGTTGGAAAGTGAATATTTAGCTGTATGTTTCTAGCTGTTATCTAATGGAGGGGTTCAGGTGTCTTCTATATGAAATAAAAGACACCTGGGACTGAGTTACATACTGGAGCCTAATCAAAATACTTTTATATGCTAAATTATGGATGCTTCGAAGTGGTTGATGATATATGTGGTGGCTGGCACTGTACTGACTTAATGAATAAAACCCCCAGTCGACGTATAGCACTTGGACAGTATTTGATCAGTAGAGCAGATCGCTGGATCCCATTTCTGATATTGCTGCCTGGGATTCTTGGGTTGAGAAGACAACCAACCCCATTTTGAGGCTGTTGCTGCCCAGGTGACACCAGGTTAAGTGAGTGAAAATCAGCGTTGTGACCGGGCACATGATGGTGAGTCGTGACAAATGGGCAAGGAAGGGAAATGTCACATGAGAACGGTCAACGGGCATTTTTGAATTCAGGGGATGAATTCTATTATATTGGGTCTGCAGCACAAAAGCTGTCCTAATCTGCACCTGCGCAAGGATATTTTGGCCCTGGAGGGAGTGCAGAGGAGGTTTACTAGGCTGATACCGGAGTTGAGGGGATTGAGCTATGAGGAGAGGCTGAATAAACTAGGCTTGTACTCGTTAGAGTTTAGAAGAATGAGGGGAGATCTCATTGAGACGTATAAGATGATGAATGGGATGGATAGGATAGAGGTGGAGAGACTCTTCCCGCTCAAAAAAGACAGTAGGACTAGGGGGCACAGCCTCAAGATAAAGGGGAGGCGGTTTAGAACGGAGTTGAGGAGGAACTTCTTCACTCAAAGGGTGGTGAATCTCTGGAATTCTCTGCCCGTTGAAGTGGTGGAGGCTGCCTCGCTAAATATTTTTAAGAAGCGGGTTGATGGGTTCTTGAGAAGAGAGGGGATTAAGGGTTATGGGGAGAGGGCGGGAAAGTGGAACTGAGCTACAACAGATCAGCCATGATCTTATTGAATGGCGGGGCAGGCTCGAAGGGCTAGATGGCCTACTCCTGCTCCTATTTCTTATGTTCTTATGTTCTTATGTTCTTAATCCACATCAAAAACAGTCCCCTCACATCCTCCATCCTGTCGTCTGAACAGGAGAGCCAGTTCTTTTCCCTCTTCCTTATCCACGATGTGGAGTTGCCAGCGTTGGACTGGGATGGGCACGGTAAGAAGTCCCACAACACCAGATTAAAGTCCAACAGGTTTATTTGGTATCATGAGCTTTTGGAGCGCCGTTCCTTCATCAGGTGAGCGCTCTTTTAAAAAGCATTTAGACAATTACATGGTACGATGGGTATACAGGGATATGGGCCAAATGCAGGCAATTGGGATTAGCTTAGGGGTTTATTAAAAAAGGGCGGCATGGACAAGTTGGGTCGAAGGGTCTGTTTCCATGCTGTAAACCTCTACAACTCTATGACTCTATGCCTATTACATTTATTATTGACTATCTTACATTTATGGGTCATAGTTTTGGGAAAATCACGTAAGTGGAAACACTCTATATTTATCTCACTGATTCATTTCATAATTCTAAAGCTCTCTATTAGATCACCACCACTCAGCCTTCACTTTTCCACAGAAAACAGCCCCAGCCTATTGAAACTTCTATAATTATACCCTCTCAGTTCTGGCATCACTCTGGAGAGTCTCTTTTTAACCTTCTCCAATGCTTCTCTCCTTTTGATAATATGAAGGGTCAGAACTAATCACAGTACTCCATATGTGGCTTATCTAAGCTCCAATATGAGGTTGATCAAAACTGTGCATCTCAGAGAGAACCCAGCGCTTTGCTTTATTTACGGCAATGGTTATGAAGAGAGTGGGGGGGGTGCTGGTTAGCTCAGTTACAAACATACAAAATAGAAGCAAAAAATAGGCCATTCGGAACCTCGAGCCTTCCCGGCCATTCAACAAGTCCATGGCTAAACTAATTGTGTTGAGGTCCACATTGCCATTTATCTCCAATAACCTTTGATACCCTTGCCCAACAAGAATCGATCCAATCTTGTTTTAAAGATATTCAATGACTCCCCCCACTTCGGAGATGGAAAGCCCCAAAGCTGGCTAGATAAGCTCATGCTCCAATTTAGCGCCAACAGTATATGTTCAATTCCCCCTCAAGCAGAGATAGGCATGACACTTCACCACTGTAAAAAAAAACTCACGGCACTTTGCCTTGGCAATGCATTTATTTCTTTATTCATTCATGGGACATGGGCAGAGTTGGTTGGCCAGCATTTATTACCCATCCCCAGTTGCCCTAGAAACTGAATGGCTTACTAGCCCATTTCAGAGAGTCAACCACATGAGTGAACTGGACGGGTTTTTCCGATAATCCACAATGGTTTCATGATTGTCAGTAGATTTTGAATTTAATTGAATTCAAATTCCACAATCAACCCTGGCAGGATTTGAACCTGGGTCCCCAGAATATTAACTGAGTTTCTGGACGAATAGTCGAGCAATAATACCACTTGGCAATCACCTCCCCATACCTCAGCAGATCTGACAGCATCTGTAAGGAGAGAAAAGAGCTTACATTTTGAGTCCAGGCGACCCTTTGTCAAAACTAAAAGTCATAGAAAGTGGGAGATATTCTCTTGTAGGGGGAGGGAATGAAAGATGAGTTATAGCCGCAGAAACCAGGGGAAAGACAGCCAGCATTGAACTGGGGTGGACACAGTAAGAAGTATCAAAACATCATGTTAAAGTCCAACAGGTTTATTTGGAATCATAAACTCTCCGAGCACTGCCTCTTCCCAGCGGATGAAAGAGCAGCACTCCAAAAGCTCAAGATTCCACATAAACCTGTTGGACTTTAACCTGGTGTTGAGACTTCTTACTGTTTCATTCCCTCACTCTGCAGTATAAATACCTCCTACTTTCTCTGCCTTTTAGCTTTGGCAAAGGGTGATCAGGACTCAAAACGTCAGCTCTTTTCTCTCCTCACCGATGCTGAAATTTTCCAGCATTTTTTGGTTTCAGATTCCAGCATCCGCAGTGATTTGCTTTTATTCTCCCCTGACCTGCCTTTGGTTGGAGAACTGAAGAAGAACGATGAGCTTAGGGCAAAATGACAATGCTCGAACTGAAATTGCGACCTGTGCCTATCTGTTGCGCTAACATTGTGAAACACAACCTTTCAAATAGAAAGAGGAAGTAAAATCATTAAAGGAGTAATTAGTCACACATACAAGTACGGTTTCTAATTGAACATCGCACTTTTCGTATATACTCATTATTTTTACGTCCTTTTCCTTTTCTGTTGAGTTGTCGACATTTTTAGTTCTGCCCATTTCTCAATTCTATTTAAAGTGGGCTGGCTAATTGCACTGAGGTGGTTGATTCTCACTAATCAGATTCAGGTAATCAGCCTGCATGAAGGAAGCTGGAACTGACAGCGACGGATTCTGAGATTGAAGCGTTGAGGAAATGATAGGGTTTTTTTTTGTTCCTTGGTAACGATTTGGAGGAAAGTTCACAGATGGGGTTGGCTGCTATAAATCATCGCTAGCACGGAAAGAATAAAGGAAAGGCGCTTTTACAGTAAATCTAAGCTGGCGTCAACTGTACCTTTCATTGTTTAATTATCAAAGCTTTTTTTTAGAAATGTTATCATTGCATCTATTTTGAGATTATACAGTCCCGCACCTTTCGTGGCCTCTAACCAATAAAGTAGTTTCAAAACGCACGCACTGTTGCACTGCAGGAAACGTGGAAGCCAATTTGAGCACAATTTGGTCCCTCAAACAAGAACGTCATCATGATCAGTTCTGTCTGTGACCTTAAAAGCTGGGATGAATGTTGGCCAGGACACCAAAGAGAACTCAACTCCCTTGCTCTTGCAGTAGCGTGGGATCTTTTGTAAATTGAGAAGGCGGATAGGACCTCAACTGATAGCCCCATCTGAAAATCGGCTCTTCTCACAGTGCCCTCTGCCCCAGTGCTGGGCATGCCACCCATGATAAAGTGTCTCCAAGCGGAACTGGAGATAGCTGGCTGTCATTTGGATGGCTCCTCTGTATAAATGAGCACCTTTTTTCTTATTTGTTCATGGGATATGGGCATTGCTGGGTGGGCCAGCAAATTATTGTTCATTCCTGGGGGCCATTTAAGAGTCAGCCACATTGCTGTGGCTCTGGAGTCACATGTAGGTCAGGCCAGGTAAGGACAGCAGATTTCCTCCCCTAAAGGACATTAGTGAGCCAAATGTTTTTTTCAATCAATGGTTTCATGCTAATCTGTAGACTTTCAATTCCCGATTTTTACTGAATTCAAATTTCACCCTCTGCTGTGGTGGGATTTGAACCTACATCCTGAGGCCATTACCCTCAGTCTCTAGATTACTAGCCCAGCAACAATACCATTCCGTCACTGCCTATCCTTTGAAAGGAAAGGAAAAGTATTCAGTTAAAAACTGCATTGGCTGGATTGTTTGAGGAAAGATATTTGCAACCATATAATAATAGCAAAATACTGCAGATGCTGGAAACCTGAAATAAAAAAAAACAGATGTGCTACTTAAATTAATCTGATTTGATTCATTATTGTCACAAGTATTAGTATACGGTGAAACATATTGTTTCTTGTGTGTTATGTAGACAAAGCATACTGTACGTAGAGAAGGAAAGGACAGAGTACAGAATGTAGTGTTACAGTCATAGCAAGGGTGTAGAGAAAGATCAACTTAATATGAGGTGGATCCATTCAAAGCCTGCAGGCAGCAGGAAAGAAGCTGTTCTTGAGCTGGAGAAATAATGCGAGTCACATTCCAACCATTATTTTGTAAATTGAGTTTGTGTCTTTATACGCCCTGTTTGTGAACAGAAATCCCACTCACCTGGAGCAGCGCTCCAAAAGCTAGTGGCTTGTGCTACCAAATAAACCTGTTGGACTTTAACCTGGTGTTGTGAGACTTCTTACAATAAATGCTGGCCGGCCAGCGACACCCATGTTCCACAAGTTAATTAAAAGGAAAGAAAATGTTTCAAAACTAATTTTAAAAAATTATCGTAGATAACTGGCGGATAGCTCCGGCTGGTGCAGGGCAAAGTTTGCCATGGGTAGTATGCAAATAAGTAAAAATCCAAGGGAAAACTCAAGGGAAAATCCACTTTGCCTAATTTATGTCTAAATCAATGATTGCAGTCAAAGTTGAAACTGTGGGCCTGGTTTTACCATCAAGTTGCGTCCATTTCCAGGTGCGAAAATTTGGTAGAGTTGGGTGTGAGGCGGTTAGTGCGATCTGCGACCGCCTCTGTGCCCTTTCCCATTTTACCAATGGTCGCTGTTGGTACCACACCAAAACGGGCGTGACATCAATTTAAATGTATTTGCATGCATTTAAATTGACTTAATGGACTGGATGCCCAAACTTACCAGCGCTGCCCCCTTTACCATTGCGTTCGCCTGTCCAGATTCGGTGCGAAACAGATATGGTCCACAAAGGTCCCATTTGGACGCTCCAGCTTCTGAGGAGGTAAGTTCAGAGCTTCCAGTGGTTCTTTGACTCAGATCGGTAAGGTGGCTTGTGGGGGGGGGGTACAGAGGCAGGCCAGATTGCTCTCTGCTGGGATGGAGGGGAGAGAGAGACGGGTCACATCACTCTCTGGTGAGGGGGGAGGGGAGTCCGCTGCCATCTTGCGTGCGATTGGTAGGGGGGAAGAGGGGGTCCACTGCTTCCCTGCATGTGATCGGTAGGAGGGAAGCAGGCAGGGGCGTGAGATTGGTGTGAGTGGAGGAGGGAGTGAGTGGACAATGGGGACAATTATATTGTTGATGGGAAAATGTCTGTGGGGGCCAGGGAGAGGCATTATCCAGCCAGGGGGTGATGTGGCAGGGGAGCACTTTTCTTTTTTTTTCACTGCACGCGCGCAGTTGAAGCCTCCAATCGGAGTTGCAGGATTTCGGGTGCGTTAAATCCTGCCCACAGGCTTATACAGTGCGATTTGGACTCGCTGATAATTTTGCAGGCAGAGTGCGCATGGGGGTGCCAGAGAACGGGTCCAAAAGTCAGATCTGAAACACTCCCAGATTCAAGTCCGTCCAGAACTTAGAATCAAAATGGTAAAATCAGGCCCTATGTCTTCACCTGTTCTTGGGACCCGTTTACATCATACAGCCTGCAATGAGTTAGCATGGTAGATATATGGGCAAAGGATCATGGCTGGGGAAGCATGGGTTGACCTGTGTTGGCAGTAAGTTGGCATAGAGGTTGTTAAGTGCCATGAGAATTTGGTTGGAGGGCATAGAGCGCATGAGGTATTATGGAGTAGGTGGAGAGATTGGCATGGAGGGTATGAGGGGCCATTTGGGGCAGTTGGAGAGCATGATGTTGGGTTGGGTTGATGGGTTGATATGAAAGTGGCATGGGGAGTGGTGAAAGATGAGGGGTGTGAGGGTCAAGGACTGGAGGGATGTTTTTCTTTCATGCTTTTCCAAAAATATTTGTTGATGTGATGGTGCACTGCTGGTGCACCCCTTCACCTTTTTTCTAGGGGTCACCACCCAGCTCAACTCCCAGAGAACCCCACCACCCAGATTAAAAACCCACCTTCCAGAGCACTTTCGCCCGTGCCTGGTTTATGGAGCCAGGAAATGTCCCAACGCTGAGCTCGCAACCAGGAAGAGAAAATCTGACATTCAGACTTAGCTCATTTGGTAGCACTCTCAAACCTTGTGTCAGGAAGTTATGGGTTCAAGACCTACTTCAGACACTTGAAATGTGTTTGAAGTAGTCCATTGCCAATAATACAAAGCCCTCCAGCCAAGCACAATGGGGGACCGTTCCCATCCAGTGAAACTCCAGAATGGTTTTTTTGAAACTGAATAAATGCATTGCCTCGATTTTAATAGCAAATTTGCAAAAGGTAGTAAGGCTTTTGTAATGAATATAAAGCAGGCAGTGAACCATGAAATTTCTTTGGGTTCTGGTTGAGTTAGTGCCTCCCAGGCTTTGGGTGCTGAGGGAAGAATCCTTTCATTTTGGTTCATTTTGTTTTGAATGGATGTCATTTGGGCTTGCTATCTCTCTTCACACCTTCTTAAAATCTCAATTCTGTGACTGCCCTCCTGACTCCAGACTCCTGTGCATCGCACTCTCTCTTGGGCTCACCATTTCTATAAAACCTGTCAGTCACTCAGTTCCTGCTCTCCATAACCACCTCCCAAATCCCTCAACTTCAGACTAACTCTCCTTCTGAGAATTGGTTGCTGCCACTCAGCTTTCAATGTTTTTTTTAACTCTTCCTCTTGGCTTGTTTTTTCCTCCTTTTTCCTGGTACATAGAAACATAGAAGATAGGAACAGGGGGAGGCCATTTGGCCCTTTGAGACTCTTCCACCATTCATCTCAATCATGGCTGATCATCCAACTCAATAGCCTAATCCTGCTTTCTCCCCATAACCTTTGATCCCATTTGCCCCATGTGCTATATGCAGCCACCTTTTGAATACATTCAATGTTTTGACTTCAACTACTGCCTGCGGAATTTCACAGGCTCACCACACTTTGGGTGAAGAATGTCTCCTCATCTTCGTCCAAAGTGGTCTATCCCGAATCTTCAAACTGTGACCCTTGGTTCTGGACCCTCCCACCATCGGGAACATTCTCCCTGCATCTACCCTGCCTAGTTCTGTTAGAATTTTATGAGTTGCAATGGGATCCCCCTGAGTCGTCTGAACCCCAGTGAAAATGACCCTAACCTAGTCAATCTCTCCTAATAAATCAGTCTCATCATCCCCGACACCAGCCTGCTAGACCTTCACTGCACTCGATAGCAAGAACATCCCTCCTCAGAAAAGGAGACCAAAACTGCATACAATACTCGAGCTGTGGCCTCACCAAGGCCCTGTATAATTGCAACAACACATCCCTACTCCTGTACTCAAAATCTCTCACAATGCCTCCTTGAAGCACCTTGGGATGTCATCAATGTGATAGGAACAGAATAAATGGTGGTTGCTTTCCACTCCATATCTTACATTCCTCCTTATAAGGCATGCCTTAATTTCTCATCCAAAAGGCAGCACTTCTAACTGTACCACACTCTCTCAGTGTCAGATTGGATTTTGGGCTCAAGTGTCTGAATTGGTGGCAGGATTCTCTGGGGAGCCAATCTCTGTGACCCCAGAATGGATGCTGAGTTACAGGTTGAGAAGGCCAGCCAGGCAGAAGGCCTGCCTCGATGCAATGGCACATTCTTAAAGATAATTTTAGAAGTATTAAAAGAGAAGACAATCTTTGTATCCTCAGTCTTCACATCCTTACTCCCACACTCCTCATGCCCTATCCATGGCAACTCATATCGTCTCATTTTCTCTACCTACTCTGCAAGGCCACTCATACCCTCCATGCCAACCTATGACCTTCTACCTACCCCCCGCTCCCCTTGGACCCCCCTGCCAGTCTGTTCTATACTTACCACCCATGACCCTTAGCCTCTATGCCAACACATGCCAAGCCATGTTCCCCACTCATGTCCCATTATGCTTACGCCTACTATGCTAACTCACCCCCTTGCCATCATGGATTGAATTCATGAACCAGCTGAGATCAACTGTTTCTTGGGTCCTGGGTTCTATTCCCGGCTTGGCTTAGCGTCTGTGCTAAGTTTACATGTTCTCCCTGTATCTGCATGGGTTTCCTCCAGGTTCTCCGGTTTCCTCCCAAATCCAAAGTTGTGTGGATAAGGTGCATTAGCCATGCTAAATTTGCATAGTTTAGAGGGATTAGCAGAGTAAATATATGGGGTTATGGGTTTGTAGCCTGGGTGGGATTGTTGTCGGCGCAGACACGATGGGCCAAATGGCTTCCTTCTGCACTGTATGGTTTTTATGATTTCTATGGTTTCTATGAAATGAAACAATGTTTTTAGTATCTATAGTAAACTTTATTTTTTTTAAGAAACACACTCTCCATCAGAAAGACCTATTCGTTATATTTAGATTCCTTCAATTACATAATCTGATATAACAATAAGTATTTCATTCAAGTGCCTAATCCCTTTAAAAAAAAATCATTTGAATTCATAGTCCCTCTTCAAAGAATCCATAACCACTTGGAGCTGTCAATCAAACTGTGAATTGGCAAGCACCCCTCTGTGAAATTAAAGGTTGTTGTAGAGGTAGGCCATGACATTATTCGCATTACCAGCAATTGGAAAGTTGTGATGTCTGTTATATAGCACAAATACAGTAATGATAGCACAAATTCAGTAAAGAAAGCACAAATCCACTAATGAAGCATAAATCCAGTAATAACAGCACAAATCCAGTAATGACGACCCTCTGGCATATGTTAACAGGTCGAGTGAAAAAGCAAACAATTTTTTTTTAACACTGTGCAATTCATTTTCTCAAAGGGGAGGAGTTTTAAAAGCCTTGACAGTTTCACTATTTTCCTCAGTTGGTTTTGAGAAATTTGATAATTATTCTTAACAGTTCCTCTTGATAATTGTTTTTAACATTTTGATCATTCCACTTAACACATCCTCTTGACAGGTCTCCTGACAGTCCGAATAAGTTTATGCACTTTTTACACACATTCATGTCTATTCTTAACAGCCCCAAAGTGCACCTTATCTCTCCCAAGCGGCATCTTACCTCTTCCAAAGGGCATTTGGCCTGCAGGAGTCCTGGGACCATATTCAGGAGGGCGCCCGTCTCTCCAAAAGGGTACTCTATCTCTCCCAAGGACTCCACATGTCATGTTTCCCATTGTTGGCAACTGAGAATTCAACGTAACTGGAGAAAGCTACTGTCTTATATAGAAACACAGAAAATAGGAGCAAGAGGAGGCCATTTGGACCTTTGAGCCTGCTTCGCCATTCATTATGATCATGGCTGATTATCAAACTCAATAGCCTGATCCCGCCTTCCCCCTACTCCCCCAGCCCCTGCATATTCTTTGATCCACTATGCCTCAGGTGCTATACCTAACTGCTTGTTGACAGCATTCAACTTGGGATTTTACGGTCTCACTTGTCCCGAACTGTAAAGTCCCACTCAAGCTCAACAGACCTTTCCATTGTCTGCCCCTCACCTGCACCGATTTCCATCATGGGTGGGGCAGTAAAATTCTGGTGACAATGTTTTGGCCTCGACTACTTTCTCTGGTAGTGAATTCCACAGACTGACCACTCCCTGGATGATGACTATTTCTCCTCATCTCTGTCCTACCCTGTATCCTCATACTGTTACTCCAGGCTCTGGACTCCCCAGCCATCGTCTGTATCTACCCTGTCTAGTCCTGTCAGAATTTTATCGGTTTCTATGAAATCCCCCCCTCATTCATCTGAATTCCAGTGAATATAATCCTGACTGACTCAATCTTTCCTCATACGTCAGTCCGACCATCCCAGGAATCAGGCTGATAAACCTTCTCTGCACTCCCTCTAGAGCAAAAAACATCCTTCCTCTGATAATGAGACAAAATTACACATAATACTCCAGGTGTGGCCTCAACAAGGCCCTGCATAATTGCAGCAAGAGGGAGCTAGGTCTCTTCTCCCTGGAGAGACAAGGGTTGAGAGGCGACCTGATAGAGGTTTATAAAATGTTGAGGGATGTAGATAGGGTGGATGCTCGGAGGCTATTTCCCAGAGCTGAAATGGTCGCTACGAGAGGACACAGGTTTAGGGTGCTGGGGAGCAGGTACAGAGGAGATGTCAGGGGTAAGTTTTTCACTCAGAGGGTGGTGAGTGAATGGAATTGGCTGCTGTCGGTGGTGGTGGAGGCGAACTCGCTGGGATCTTTTAAAAGACTCCTGGATGAGTACATGGGATTTAATGGGATTGGGAGCTACAGATAGTTCTATGGCCTGGGAGGTATGGATATGATCGGCGCAACTTGTGGGCCGAAGGGCCTGTTTGTGCTGTAGTTTTCTATGTTCTATGTTCTAAGACATCCCAGCTCCTGTATTCAGAACCTCTTGCTGTGTGTACCTACATACCTTCTTTACTGCCGGCTACAACTGCGCGCTTACCTTCAGTGACTGGTGGGCATCTGACTCCATGAAGTATGTAAATGCAATGCCAACCCGTGTCCGTAGCCACCCCTGCAAAAAATGTTAGATGCCATACTCTAAGGCAGGACGTCTGTATTTCTGCCTCCTCTGGGTCTCATTGCGAAAGAAAGAATCAGGCCTGACAGTTAAGTGAAGTAAGATTGGTTGGACTAATTTTCTATGCATACATTCAGTCACTCATTGTCTCTGAGACTTGCATGCTCTCAGCTTCAAAGATACATGGTGAGAGGACAGGGACGTAATGGCGGAAGTGTTAATAAAACAATTCTGGTGATTCTGGGCTGTGCTGTATAGATTAATTTATCTGTCATTAAATATGCCATAAATCATTAGTGGCTTCTACAGGGACGATTTTGCACACCTCGATCTATTTTTACATAGGCGTATTCTGGGTTAGGGTTCATAGCCCCGCTGTCTTCAGTGAAGAATAATTATTTTTCTTCTCATTATATGAAACGGAAGAATGAAATTAAACGGTGGACTGGAGGCTCTGGAAGTGGAACCAGGTGTGGGCATGTAATGGATGAGGGCGGCATGGTGGCACTGCTGCCTCAGGGACCAGGTTCGAATCCTGGTTTGGATCACTGTTTGTACAGAATCTGCATGTTGCCCCCATGTCTGTGTGGGTTTCCTCTGCTTAGTCCAGAAGACATGCTGTTTAGGTGCACTGGCCTTGCTAAATTCTCCCTCAATGTACCCTAACAAGCACCAGGGCATGGTGACCAGGGGATTTTCACAGTAACTTCATTGCAATGTTAATGTAAGCCTACATGTAGCACTAATTAATAATTTGATTTGATTTGATTTATGATTGCCACACGTATTAACATACAGTGAAAAGTATTGTTTCTTGCGCGCTATACAGACAAAGCATACCGTTGTGGAGAAAGAAAGAAGAGAGTGCAGAATGTAGTGTTACAGTCATAGCTTGGGTGTAGAAAAAGATCACCTTAATGCAAGGTAGGTCCATTCAAAAGTTGCACGGCAGCAGGGAAGAAGCTGTTCTTGAGTTGGTTGGTACGTGACCTCAGACTTTTGGATCTTTATCCCGATCGAAGAAGGTGGAAGAGAGAAATGTGTGTGGGGTCCTTAATTATATTGGCTGCTTTGCGGGAAGTTTGGACAGAGTCAATGGATGGGAGGCTGGTTTGTGTGATGGATTGGGCTACATTCATAACCTTTTGTAGTTTCTTGTGGTCTTGGGCAAAGCAGGAGCCAAATCAAGCTGTGATACAACCAGAAAGAATGCTTTCTATGGTGCATCTGTAAAAGTTGGTGAGAGTTATCAACTGAGAATCGGCAAATTTCTTTAGTCTCCTTAGAAAGTAGAGGCATTGGTGGGCTTTCTTAACTATAGTGTCAGCATGGAGGGACCAGGACACGTAGTTGGTGATCTGGTTACCTAAAGACTTGAAGCTCTTGACCCTTTCTACTTCATCCCCATTGATGTATACAGGGGTATGTTCTCCTTTATGCTTTGTTTCGTTGACATTGAGGGCGAGATTATTGTTGCCGCACCAGTTAAGTAAAAATAAATAACATAAACTGCAAAAGAAACAAATAGATTTTGCTCTTTAACATTTACCAAGGTTGAGGCAGGTAGCTAGTCTGATCAAGAAAGGGAATGGGAAGTTGTTTTCGAGGTAGACTGTGACATTATTCACATTAGCAGCAACCTGACTATCTGAGCAGCTGTGCAAACTTGAGGTGAATGGATCTCGAGGGCCGGATAAGATGCATCCGAGAATCCTTGACGAAATTGCAGGAACACTGGCACAAATCCTCCAGAAATCATTGAATGCTGGAGAGGTGCCCAGGGACTGGAGAGAGGCAGATGTGATCCCTACTTTTTCAAAAGTGACCCAGGAAAGTACAGAGCAGTGCCTGAAATCCCCGACATGTGTGACATTATGGGACACTTAACATCCTAGCGCATATGGATAGAAAAACAATTTGAAATGATAGCCAATATTGGTTCACTGATGAGAAGTCTTGCCAACCTAATTTACTAATGTCCTTTGAGGGAGTCTTTTGGTGTCCTTATATAAAAAAGGATAGAAATGCACTGGAAGCACTTCAGAGAAGGTTCACTCAACTGATAGCATCTTTTCTCAAAGATAGAGGAGCCCAGAATTAGAGGGCATAGATTTAAGGTGCGAGGGGAGAGATACAAAAGGGTCCAGGGGGACATTTTTTTCACACAGTGGGTAGTGAGTGTCTGGAACAGAATGTCTACTCCAAAGGCAGTAGTAGGGGCAGGTACAATTCTGTCTTTTAAAAAGCATTTAGACAGTTACATGGGTATAGAGGGATATGGGCCAAACATGGGCAACTGGAACTAATTTATAAATATAAGTATAAATAAGTATATAAATAGCAAGAGGGTAGACAGGGAGAGAGTTGGCCCACTCAAGGACAGGGGAGAGAAACTATGCATGGAGCCAGAGGAAATGGTTGAGGTATAAAATGAATACTTTGGGCCAGTATTCACCAAAGAAAAGGACTTGGTGGATGATGAGTGTGGGAAAGTGTGTGTAGATAATTTGAGTCATGTTGAGATCAAAGAGGAGGAGATATTGGAGTTCTTGAGAAACATTAAGGGAGACAAGTCCCCAGGGCCTGATGGGATATACCCCAGGATACTGAGGGAGGGAAGGGAGGAAATTGGTGGGACATTGAGAGAAATCATGTTGAAAGAAGCTTATATAGAATGGCATGTAATGAAGTTAAAGAAGGAGTGAATGAGAAGGTAATTAATTATTTGATAATATATTACTTTGAGAACGGATGAAAAAAGACATATTGTCACATGCTGCTAAAGCTTTTTGGCTTTGACAACACATGTCAACATGTAACAACATGTGTCTCATTTCAGCAACAGTAAATAATTAATTGACTGTCAGAAGCCAGAGAGGGTGGAGAAGGTTAGTAAAGTTCCCTTCATTTGGCTGTGCAATATGTACATAGAATCCCTACAGTCCAGAAGGACCCATTTGGCCCATTGAATCTTCACCAACACTTTTGACAGGTCATCCTACCCAGGCTCTCTCCTTCACCCTATTCCCATATCCCCACCATATTTACCTATTAATCCCCCTAATCTACAAAGGGGGAATTCAGTGTGGTCAATCCACCTCACCTGCACACCATTAGACTGCGGGAGGAAACCTGGAGCACCCGGAGGAAACCCATGCAGAATGGGGAGAACAGGCAAACTTCACACAACAGTCACTCAAGGCCGGAATGGAACCTGGGTCCCAGTGCTAACCACGATGCCACTGCCAATAATCAGGGGCATGCTGCAACAATAGCATAAATAGCAGGCCCTTTAAGATACACACATACTTGGCTGCACAGCAATTTTAAAGGGACTACATTGTGCAACAAATGGCCCTCATGCAGCGAGGGTGAATTCTGGGAAATTCCAGATTTGAGGAATTCCTGGTTCCTAAGCGTCTTGATTGGGTTCTCCTCTTGCATAATCTGTCTATAAATGATCATAGAATCATAGAATTCCTACAGTATAGAAGGAGGCCATTTGGCCCATCGACCACAATCCCACCCATGCCCTATTTCTGTCATGCCACATGTTTACCTTGCTAAGCCCCTGACACTAGAGTTAATTTAGCATGGCCAATCTGCCTAACTCACACATCTTTGGACTGTGGGAGGAAACCAGGGCACCTGAAGGAAACCCAAACAGACACAAGGAGAATGTGTGAATTCCACAGAATTGAACCCGGTCCCTGGCGGTGTGAGGCAACAGTGCTAATCGCTTTGCCACCATGCCACCACCCCTGATGATCTGAGCTCCTGTCAAAGGCAAAAATGCAATGGTTAAATTTGCAGATGATAACAAGCGAACAAAGGCAATCATTTCCAAAGGCAAACAGGCTAAACTGCTGGGCTGTCCCAGTTGCCAATAACATGAAGCCATGGTGACAGAGTTGCAAATCAATGCGGAAAGCAAAAGTAATTGTTGGGAGATATTCCAAGGTTAATATTGGTCTGATATAACGAGCTATTCACAGAATGCAATTCACTGATGTTGTTGCTCGTAGAAAACCATCTCAGTTGCTGTCAAGCAAAGAGATATTGCTGCTTTTGAAATGATGCAGTTGAGAATAACGAGAATGATTGAGGGGTTGGATGGATTGGATTGTGAGGAGCGATTATATCATTTGAACACATTCTTGCTGAAAAAGACAAGATTGAGCTTTTGCTGTTGAGTATTTTCTAAAAGGACTAGTCCATGGAGATTACAGTGAGCCGGTGACCAGAACAGTTAAACTAAAGGACTGTGCTTGAAGGAGAGGCATATCCAAAAGTAATCAGTGGAAACATCGGCCCCGACATTGAGGAGGTGGGGAGAGCTTTCGGCAAAGTCTGGAAAACTGAAACCTTTCTCGACAGGACCCTCATTATCATCCATTCGACCTGTTTACTGACTGGCAGCTAGTCAAACTGACCACCCAGCTCGCAGGCAGAGGGGGGAAGGAGGGGATCGGGAGGGTGGTAACACACCAGTGACAGGCGGCCCTAGCCAGAGACCTCTGAGAATGGTCCTCAACAATCAGGAGAGGAAGTGGGAAAGACTGAGCATCACAGCTGGAGTGTGAGAGACATGGAGATGGGTAGCAACAGAGACTGCAGGCTTATCGAGTGGCCTGTCAGCAGCTCACTTGTTGAAAGAGCCACTTACTACATGGAGTTGACTGTTCCCACATCCATCACTCTAGCAGGTTTCCTTACCTTCAGAAAAGTCAAACGGCAGCTGTGAATTTAACACTGGGCTCCACAAATAGGTCCACCTGGTCTCTTCCAGCATTTATGTTTCTCACAAATCTCCTTTCGTTCCTCTTCACCTTAACCTATCAGCACACCCATGCATTCCTTTCTCTGTACTAAGAACATAAGAGTGTACCATTCACTCCCCGAAACCTCCTCATGGCTGACCTGATTTGTGGCCTTCCCTCATAAACCTTTCAGTCCTCCTGTTATCTAGTTTTACCTTAAATGCCTCAACCAATCCATGTGGGAGTATTATCTCAGCTCAGACCAAGGGACTGGGTGTAGAATAGGCAGTTCTCAGTCATGCAAAATTGTAAAATTAATAAAATGATGTTGACTGTGGTTATATGGTTGGCTTTTCAGAAGATTGTACTCAACAGAAACATTCAGTCCCTCCACCACAGTAGCAGCAGTGTGTACCATTGATAAGATGCACCGCAGCAACTCACCAAAGTTCCTTAGACAGCATCTTCCAAACCCCAGCCGCTACCATCTAGAAAGACAAGGACAGCAGATACCTGGGAACACCACCACCTGGAAGTTCCTCTCCAAATCACCCACCATACTGACTTGGAAATATTTTGCTGTTCCTTCACTGTCAATGGGTCAAAGTCTGGTACTCCCTCCCCAACAGCACTGTGAGTGTACCTACACCTCATGGACTCCAGCTGTTCAAGAAGGCAGCTCACCACCATCTTCTCAAGGGGAACAAGGGTGGGTAATAAATGCTGGTATAGTTTACAAAGCCCATATCCTGTAAATGAATGAAAAAGAAACAACAGATTGTTGAACAGACAGTTCCGTTCTGGATGCTTTGTGAGCATCAGTATAAAATTTAATTGGTACAAAGGGGACATCCTTGAATTACATTTTGAAGAAGGAATGATCAGTAAACTAACCAACATTGGAGGAGACGTCCAATAATATGAAATGACTCCTGGCTGGATGTTGGAAGTGGTTGACACGGTGGCACAGTGGTTAGCATTGCTGCCTCACAATGCCAGGGGACCAGGTTCAATTCCTGTCTTGGGTCACTGTCTGCGTGGAGTTTGCATATTCTCCTCATGTCTGCGTGGGCTTCTTCTGGGTGCTCTGTTCTTTCCCACAATCCAAAAGACATGCTGGTTAGGTGCATTGGCCACGCTAAATTCTGCCTTAGTGTACCCAAACAGGTGCCGGAGTGTGGCGACTAGGGATTTTCAGTGTAACTTCATTGCAGTGTTAATGGAAACCTACTTGTAACACTAATAAATAAATTTAAACATAAACTTGTCATTTTAACACCACTGCATTAGTCAGCCACAGGCCTAAGCTAATGCTCATTCAAACGTCACTGTTGCTGATGGAATTTAAATTCAATTACTAAACATAGCATTGAAAGCTAGTGGTGAACATGGTGCCATCATTGATTGTTGGAAAAACTTATATGGTTCACAATCATCTATCAGGGAAGGAAATCTGCCATTCGTACCTGGCCTGGCCTACATGTGAACCCAATGGTTGAATCTGAATGGCCTAAGCAAGCCATTCCAATTCAAGGGCAATATGGGCTGGGCAACAAATACTGAGCTTGTCAGTGTTACCCACATCCCAGGATGAAGTGAAGCTTTTGTGCACCATTTCTGCATTGATATGAAGTTATATATAATAGACGAGATTCTCTGACCTTCCCCTCAGAGATTTTCCTGGTGGCAGGAGGTGGTGTGCTGTTCACTGGTGGCGTGATCTTCTGGTCCCCATTAGGAATTTCAATCGGATCTACCTCACACTGCCGGGAAACCTGGGAGGTCCACCGTCAGTGGGGTCAGAGAATCCCAGCGGCGTGAACGACCGGAGAATTCTGGCCAATGTGAAGCAAGCCAGTTCCCCCGCTGAAGTACTAGCTGGGAAGGGAATTTGACATGTCAGCTACGACTCTCACCAACTTTTACAGATGCACCACAGAAAGCATTCTTTCTGGTTGTATCACAGCTTGGTATGGCTCCTGCTCTGCCCAAGACCGCAAGGAACTACAAAACATGGTGAATGTAGCCCAATCCATCATGCAAACCAGCCTCCAATCCATTGACTCTGTCTACACTACCTGCTGCCTCGGCAAAGCAACCAGCATTAGTAAGGACCCCATGCATGCTGGACATTCTCTCTTCTACCTTCTTCCGTCAAGAAGAAAGATACAAAAGTATGGAATCACAAACCAACCGACTCAAGAACAGCTTCTTCCCTGCTACTTTTGAATGCACTTACTTCACACTAATTTGGTCTTTCTCTACACCTTAGCCATGACTGTAGTACTACAATCTCTTGTTTCCTTCTCTATGAATGGTATGCTTTGTCTGTATAGCATGAAAGAAACAATACTTTTCACTGCATAATAGATGTGACAATAATAAATTAAATCAAGTCAAATCAAATCAAAGAATATCACATGACCCCTTTGACTATGACCAAAGATGCTTCATGCGGAACAGAGGTGAGGAGGCTTCACTCTGCCTGACATGGGAATGCCCAATCACTCTGCGCATCGGGCACCGATTAGAGACTGTAGAAAAAATGGAGAATTGAAAGCCTAATGGCCATCTGCTATAAGCTTTTGCTATGTGGGTGAATTCCATTAGAAAAGAGTTCATTCATTTAGCAAGCTCAGTTACACAAAATTAAGCAGCAAACTAGATTAGACAACTGCAAATGGAGTTTTCAATGCAGGCTTGAGTGTGAAGGTTAATTGTCAGTTAGTTCTTGTTCAGCGTCCTCTTTCTCGCTCGCAATTCAAATACATTTCTTGGATCTATGTAGCATCTTAAATTAAGGGGCAAGAGGAGATCACTGGGCCCATCATACCAGTGTTGTTGTCGGCTCTTCAAGCTGAATCATCTCTTCCCAGTTCTTTCTTTTCAAGTATTTATCTAATTTATTTTTAAAGGATTATAGTCTGAGCTTCAAGAGCCACTTGTAAAATGTTGTCGGATGGTCCATGTTTTGTTTGAACATATTTCATCACACATTGCCTCCTCCGTTCATCTGTACTGTGATAAAATCGCTGACGAGTAGAAACAATCTTCCTCCATCTTCTGACTCAAGTCTTTTATCATTTCAAAACAGCTCGAAGATTTCCTCCTTGATCATTTCTGTACCAAAGAAATGTTTTCAATTGCTCAGTAACCATAACCATCCTGATGTGTTTCTTGGGGATCTTCCTGTAATGTTTTCAGGTGCGTCTTCTTTAAACATGCTTACAGTTAATGTCACTTTTCAACTGTAGCCGTATCAAAGTCTTGTACAACCTCCATTTATCCCATTTATCCATCACTCCTGCCTACATTGACCTACATTGGGATCCCTGGCACGGGAAAACATTGATTTGAAGTCTTTGCTGCCTCCTTAAAACCATATTTCCAGCGTGCCCCACCTTCCCTCTCCCAACACATACACGTAGACAGATGTACATACACCACACACATACATCCACACATATACAAGCATACATACACACATGTACATACACACACATACACAAACACATACATTCATGCACATAGATACACACATATGTATACATGCACACACACACGTTTACACACATAAATACACACACATGCATACATGCACACATACACATACATACACACATACACATGCATTCATGCACATAGATACACACATGCATACACACACATTTACACACATGCATACATGCACACATACACATACATACACACATATGCATTCATGCACATAGATACACACATACATACACACACATTTACACACATGCATACATGCACACATACACATACACACACACAGACATTCACACACACACATAAGCATGCGCACATTCACACACACACACACCAATACATATACATACACACAAAAGTCTCATGGCTCTCTTCTCTCCTCCAGTTCTGATTTTCTTGCTCCATGATTGGCGGTTATGCCTTCAGAATATTGGTTGAGGATTAAATATTGGCCAGGGCTCTGGGAAGGGCTCCTCAACATAGCACCATGACTTGACAGGGCGCACAGGAGCGAGGAGGCGTCCAAAATATGCCACCAGGAACAATGCAGCTCTCCATTACTATAGCACAGCTAGTCAGCCTGGATTATTCTGCTCAAGTCTGCAGAGTGAGAAACTTCAGGGTGAGTTTAAGCTCATCATCTTTCAACCCAGAGGCAAGAAACTAAATAGCCACAGCTTAGCAGCAAGTTAACTATTCCTCAACGCATTGATTAACTCATAATAAACGCCCAGTCAGAGTGGAAGAGAGTTGGGTGATGTATTCGAGAAGCTGAAGGGTAACTCAATCTGGTGCAGCAGCTGAGCTGAGAAAGAACAGTACACAGACTGACAGTCGACTTGCAGTGTAAACACAGTCAGAAATTTAAGTACGGAGTGTAAGATGATTAAAGAAGCTGACAGAAAGATAGGAAGAAACTTGTGTTGATTTTCCTGTCGGTGCTGAAGCTGTCCGAGGCTTATAGAGAGCGGGATTTCCTGGCTGTGTGCGCCCCAAGACCGGATATTCCTGCCAAAGGACCTCAAAACGGTCTGCCAAATTTCCTGCCCCACCCACTACAATTCCTGCCGCAGCGGGCGGGGTGGGAAATTTCCCGCCATAGAGTTTTACAGCACAAAATGAGGCCCTTTGGCCCACTGTGTCTGCGCCAGCCATCAAGCACCTCTCTATCACCATCCTATTTTCCAGTACTTGGTCCGTAGCTGTTAAGCTTTGGCATTTCAAGTGCGAAGCCAAATGCTTCTCAAATGTTGTGAAGGTTTTCACTTCTACCACTCTTCCCACTACCCTCAGGGTGAAAAAGATTCAAATCCCCTCTAAATCGCTTGCCGCTGGCCTTAAATCTATGTCCCCTGGTTACTGACCCCACTACTAAGATTCCTTCCTATCCACCCTATCTACATCCTTCATAATTCTGTACATCCTCCACTATTAACTGCAGTTAACGGGTGCAGAGGGACCTCGGGGTCCTTGTGCATGAGTCGCAAAAACCCAGCTTGCAGGTGCAGCAGGTGGTCAGGAAGGCGAATGGGATGCTGGCCTTCATAGCGAGGGGGATTGAATATAAAAGTAGGGAGGTCTTGCTGCAGCTGTATAGGGCATTGGTGAGGCCGCAGCTGGAGTACTGTGTGCAGTTTTGGTCACTGCACTTACGCAAGGATATTTTGGCCCTGGAGGGAGTGCAGAGGAGGTTTACTAGGCTGATACCGGAGTTGAGGGGATTGAGCTATGAGGAGAGGCTGAATAAACTAGGCTTGTACTCGTTAGAGTTTAGAAGAATGAGGGGAGATCTCATTGAGACGTATAAGATGGTGAATGGGATGGATAGGGTAGAGGTGGAAAGACTCTTCCCGCTCAAAAAAGACAGTAGGACTAGGGGGCACAGCCTCAAGATAAAAGGGGGGCGGTTCAGAACGGAGTTGAGGAGGAACTTCTTCACTCAAAGGGTGGTGAATCTCTGGAATTCTCTGCCCGTTGAAGTGGTGGAGGCTGCCTCGCTAAATATTTTTAAGAAGCGGGTTGATGGGTTTTTGATAAGAGAGGGGATTAAGGGTTATGGGGAGAGGGCGGGAAAGTGGAACTGAGCCACAACAGATCAGCCATGATCTTATTGAATGGCGGGGCAGGCTCGAAGGGCTAGATGGCCTACTTCTGCTCCTATTTCTTATGTTCTTATGTTCTTATTTTACGTCATATTCTTACATTTTCCACCAGCCAGTTGCAATGGGAGCTTTGCCTGCTGGCTGCAGCAGGGATCGATTGTTGAGGAGAGAGGTGAGGCCCAGTGGTCAGGCTTGGTTGAAGTGAAACCATATTTGTGGTTTTGAACTGAAGCTATGCATTTTCACGCCTGCATTCAGTTTAGTCTTTCCAAGTGTCTGAAAATGGATAATTAACTCATTCTTCATCTGAGCTTTCCGCATCCACCCATCTCCTGTCCCCACACCTCCCTCCGTATCTCTGGTGCTAACAAACCTCTCCCCCCAAATTCACACCCTTGGAATGAGGGAAACTTATTGCTGATCAATCAGAATGGCGACAATCACGCTTTGAGCCCCAGTGATGAGGCAGACAGCAGCACAGACGGGAAGAAAAGAATCGAAGGAGAATCCTAGAATGTCTACAGCACAGCAGGGGGCTGATGAACTTATTTTCAACTGGGGTAATGGAGTGGGCACATTGGATTTGATTTAATTCAGTTTGATATATTATCGTCACATATATAGTGAAAAATATTGTTTCTTTCATGGTTATACAGTCCATGCATACTGTTCATAGAGACGAAAAGGGTAGAGTGCAGAATGTAGTATTGAAGTCATAGCTAGGGTGTAGAGAAAGTTCAACTGCATGCAAAGTAAGTCCATTCAAAAGTCTGATGACAGCAGGGAAGAAACTGTTCTTGAGTCGGTTGGTAAGTGACCTCAGATTTTTATATCTTTTCCCCAACAGAAGAAGGTGGAAGAAAGGATGTCTGGGGTGCATGGAGTCCTTAATTATGCTGGCTGCTTTTCTGAGGCAGCAGGAGATATCGACAGAGTCAATGGATGGGAGGCTGGTTTGCGTGATGGATTGGGCATCATTCACGACTCTCTGTATTTCCTTGCAGTCTTGGGCAGAGCAGGAACCATACCAAGCTGTGATACAACCAGAAAGAATGCTTTCTATGGTGCATCTGTAAAAGCTGATGAAAGTTGTAGCGTGCATACCAAACTTCCTTAGTCTTCTGAGAAAGTAGAGAAGTTGGTGGGAAACCATAATGTTGGCCTGGAGGGACCAGGACATGTTGTTAGTGATCTGGACACCTAAAGACTAAACCATTTCTACTTTGTTCCCATTGATGTAGACAGTGGCATGTTCTCCACTAAGCTTCCTGATATTGATGACTATCTCCTTCATTTTGTTGACATTGAGGGGGAGATTATTGCCATCGCACCAGTTCACCAGATTCTCTATCGATGACGGGTAGGTAGCTACTGCCTTCTTACTCACGCTGAGTTGTCCCCCTTGTTAAGACAGCCTTTCCACCATTTTTGAAAAGAAAATTAATGGACAATTGAGCTTATTAACAAGCCAATTGACTTGTTTATTACCCTGCCCATGGTTGGTGTAGGCAGGTGGGCGGGAGTGGACATGCCAACTGGTCAAGACAGGGAAGAAGAAAATGCTGGAAAATCTCAGCAGGTCTGGCAGCATCTGTAAGGAGAGAAAAGAGCTGACATAATAAATCAAAGCTGACTTATTAGGAAGTGAGTATTAGCCAGCTTGGGGTAGCCTGTGGGAATCAGGAACACACTCGTCAAGATGTTACACCCCCCACTCCCCACTTTGTCACTTTGTTCCTCTTGCCTAGCCTCCAAACCAACGCAATCAGCACCCCTTAAGTTCCCCAACTTTACCCCATCCAAAACCCTAACTCCAGAGGTCAGGGGGATAGTTCGCCACGGTGATGCTTAGTAACATATGTGTGAGCCGACAGTAGAGGAACGGATTTAGCAGCCCTGGGGGGATGGAGTGATTGTGAAGACAGTCCTTCCAATTTAACGGGCAGTATTCCTGGAACCTGACAGGAACAGCACCAAAGAAATTGGGCTCAAATACTGGATAGGTCCTGGGTAAAGAGCTGAAGTTTACATGCTGACAGGTCCTGATGGGGTCAACAGAGTGGAGCACTACGTTTATTCATTAGTGTCACAAGTTAAGCTTACATTAACACTGCAATGAAGTTACTGTGAAAATCTCCAAGTCACCGCACTCCGGCACTTGTTCGGATACACTGAGGGAGAGTTTAGCATGGCCAATGTTCCTAACCAGCGCATCATTTGGACTGTGGGAGGAAACCAGAACACGCGAGGAAACCCACGCAGACACGAGCAGAATGTGCAAACTTTGCATAGACAGTGACCCAAGCCGGGAATCGAACCCATGTCCCTGGCACTATCAGGTATCAGTGCTAACCACTGCGCCACCATGAGGCTTTTTTATATTGATCTGGCCGTGAAGTTTACTTGCAGAATGCAACAGAACATATATCTGTTTCCTAGCTACTACCCCAGGGTCCCAGCAGTCTCTCTTTATAAGTGCTCTAAATACTCAATTAACCAATGACCTTTCCCTGCGTCTCTGCACATTATAATTAACATATTATTGATATGGGTTCCCTTGGAGCTATTTTTGGCAGATTGAAAATTCAGTGCTCCAATGTAAGTCAGTTCTCCAGAAAGTCCCTCAGAATAAAGAAAAGTAAGCTTAAAATTAGATCCAGGCAGTTTGTGTTGATGTCAGAAATTATTTCTTTATACGAAGAATAGTGAAAATCTGGAACTCTCTCCCTTATAAAACCAGCTCATTAGAATCCTTACAGTGCAGAAGGAGGTCATTCAGCCCATCAAGCTGGCCCCAACACCTATCCCACCCAGGCCATATCCCATAATCCCATGTATTTACCTGCACTCCCCTTAACACTAAGGGTGAATCAATCTAACCAGCATATTTTTGGGCTGTGGAAGGAAAATTGAGCACCCTGGGAGAAGCCCATGCAGACATGGGGAGAACGTGCAAACTCCACACAGGCAGTGACCTGAGGCCGGAATTGAACCCGAGTCCCTGGCACTGTGAGGCAGCAGAGCTAACCATTGTGCCACCATGCCACTCACAGCTGTAGAGATTGGCAGCGTGTTGAAAATTTCGAAACCAAAGCTGATCATTTCATTTTTCGCTAGGAAAGCATATTAAGGGTTACGGAAACCCAGGCTGATAAATTAAGTTAAGATGCAGCTCAGCCGCGGCATTGAACGATGGATGAGGCGCAGGGAGTTGAATGTCCTACTCCTGTTCCTATGTCCTAATGAGATAAACTAACGGAACAAGAATTATTACACCTCATTGTGAAACGGAAGGGGGCCACAGTGCAAGGGAGAATTGGTTGCAGAATCAGCAACTGCATTTTCACAGCTCCAGGTCTGACCCACGCTGTTTTTTGAGTAGGGCTGCCTGTTGGCTATTGCTAAATTTACTCTTATTTATTTTAAATATTCAATGGAAAAAAAAACATTCATAAATAAAGCAAGCTTGTGACTGGTGGCCAGAGAGTTAGCCCCTCAGTGGGACTTTCCATACTGCCCTATTCCTGACTGAGTGCACTGGTAACTCAGCACACACACACACACACACACACACACACACATGGACACACACACATACACACACACATGCACAGACACACACACACAGTCATACACATACATATAAACACACACACACATGCACATGCACAGACACACACACACACACATACACTCTCACACACACGGACACGCACATACACATACATACACACACACGCACAGACACATACACACACATATACACTCATCCACTCACGCACAAACATACACACACATACGTGCACACACATGCACAGACACACACACACACACGTACGCAGGCACACACACACACGCACACGTGAAAAATAGTTCAGCAGTTGCTAGTCAGATATTTTTCTTTTTCTGAATTAGATCATTACAGACCAACAAACATTTGTTATGATATACTGAGTATCATTTCACACAGAGCCCGCAAACATGCCCAGTCAGCAGTGTAGAAAATTATATAAAGTCCCAAGCAACAGGCATTATTGATTGCAATTTAACTCTCACGACTGGCTTATTTTACTGTTATTGCTGAATATTGCGCTGGAGCATTTTTTGATAGCTGTCCTATACATCATTTTTAGGTGAATAGTATTCTGCGCTGAGTTACAATTCAGAATTGTGTAGCAGAGAGCAAGACCATTTGTCCCACCATGCATGTGACTGTTTTGAAAGAGCTTTCCAATTTCGTCAACTCCCCTACTCTTTAGCCATTTCTCACATTTTTCTCTTTCTCATTTGGCATTATTTATCCAACTCCCTCTTGAAAACTTGCTGAATCTACTTCCAAGCCCTTTCCACTGCATTCCAAATCATCCCATCAACATTGTATATTCATACATAAATATTATTCACTCATGGGTTATGTTGTATTTTAACAGACTACATTGTATCTTAACAGACTGTTGTATATTAATGGACGATGTAACATATTAGTGGATCATGATATATATTGGTGGGCTCTGCTCTATGTTAGTAGGCTATGCTGTGTGTTAATGGTCTTGGCTGTATATTTATTTTATTTTTATTTATTTTGTTTATTAATGTCACAAGTAGGCTTACATTAACACTGCAGTGAAGTTACTGTGAAAATCCCCTAGTCACTACACTTCTGTGCCCATTCGAGTACACTGAGGAAGAATTTAGCATGGCCAATGCACCTAACCATCTTTCGGACTGTGGGAGGAAACCGCAGCACCCAGAAGAAACTCACGCTGACATGGGGAGAACGTGCAGGCTCTACACATTTGTGGGCCATACTATGTAATAGTGAGCTACACTGTGTATTAGTGAGCTATTCTGTATATTAGTGAGCTGTTCTGTATATTAATGGGTTATGATGTTTATTGCCGAGCTTTGGTGTATATTAGTGGGTTATGTTATATACTCAAGGGTTAAATTGTATATTAGTGAACTGTACTGTATATTAATGAGCTATGTTGTATGTTAGTGAGCTATGCTCTCTATTAGTGGGTTATACTGTACAATAGTGATCTATGCTATATGTTACTGGGATATGTTGTATATTAGTGAGCTATTTTGTGTATTAGTCACCTATGCCGTATAGTATTGGGATATGTTTTATATTAGTGAGCTATGCAGTATATTAGTGAGTTGTACTGTATATTAGTGAGCTATGTTGTACATCAGTGAGTTATACTGTTTATTAGTGAGCTATGCTGTATATCAGTGAGTTATATTGTATATTAGTGGGGTATGTTCTATGTTAGTGAGCTATGCTATATATTAATGGGCTAGATTGGATATTAATGGGTTATGTTGTATCATTTACAGGGTATGCTGCATCTTTCTGACTATCATGTAGCAGCCTTAATTGTGACAAAATGCCCATGATATTTCATAATTTGGAATTAGAATCAAACTAGAAAAGAAGGGGGAGTAAGACAGGTGATCAAAAACCCAACCAAAGAAATGGCAATTAAGGAGGAAACGATTAAAGAGGAAATGATGAAAGAGGAAGTGTTTAAAAGGTTATGCAGGTGAAAAGAAATGGTGGAAAATGGAGAGATTGGAGAAAGAAACTCTCAGAGTGTGGGAACGAGCTATCAGTGCAGAACATTGGGAAAAGTCAAGAGTTAGAGCAGTAATGTAACACTGAAGCAGATTCATGAGGTATGCCTTTGCATTTTTATATTGGTGAAGAATATCATTGGATTTGAGTTAAGTTACATTTACATTAAGGATTTAGTAAGCTGGAGTATGATATTAATGGGCCATACCTAAATATTCAAGAGTGATGTCTTGTTGCATTAGTGAGGCTGGCTGTTGTATTTTGGCATCAATGGGACATGCTGTAGCACCAGCGAGTTCCGCTTAAAGCCGTTGCATCCATACCCGTACCCTTACATCTGAAAGATGGAGACATTGCAATGGGCCCCAATACTTACATTTCATTACTGAGATTAGCAGTTAAAATTCAGGCGGCTACAGGCTACAGGAAATGGGGTTGGACGCAGTCCAGTATCGGTCGGTTCCAAGTTAATCTGAGTCCAACTTGCCAATTTCATTTTGGAGTTGACTTGAACTTGATTGACGAGCTCACTCGGAGAGCCAAGAGAGGAGTCTGCATGTTGGGAATGCAAAGAGGTGCAATGAGCTGTCTGCAGAATCATTTTGATGTTGAGGCTGGTGCACACTTTGCTCAGGCAATGAGAGAGGAAGTCTAATCTGCCCCTGACCTGGCTATTAAACAGAACCTTTAATCTTGGCAGAGTTGAGAAAGTATTGGACCCCACAGTGCTAATAGACAGTTTCTTGTTGAACCCCCAAGTATTAGCACAAAAAAAGGGGATAATTTTGTTGGACTACAACTGATTTGAAATCTAACTGTTTTGTCGGGTCGCTTTTAAATTGTAAAGGTGATCAAAAGTGACAAGACTAGATTAATCACAAGGCCCGCCTATGTTGCTTTCTTAATTTATTTCTTCAAAACCGATGATTTCTTTCTATTTTTATCATCCTGGGTCCTCTGAGTAAAATGGAATTCAATTACTTCAACAACCCTCCACATATTAATTAGAAATTATGTTTTGGGATCTAAGAAATGGAATTCCTAATTAAAAGTCTGGTAAATTAGCCATAATCTCTGTTCTGAATTACAGCGCTAACCTGTTTATACTAATGTAGATGTAATTTAATTTTTATTAAATTTGCAAAGGAGTAATGTTTTGTAACTTTATTGAAGTTAAAGGGGAAGGAATGAGTGGAATAGAAACATTGACACAAACAGCAATTTGATAATCAGGAAGTGATTAAAACAAACTGGCCCTGCAGTCCATCATGCAAAGCCAACTCTCTAGGAGAGCGTATCCCCCCTCCTGCCTTTTCCACAGGAATCCAGGTCCCTGGTGGCACAGCAGTTAGCAATGTTGCTTCGCAGCGCCAGAGACTCGGGTTCAAATCCGGTCTTGGCTCACTGTCTGTGTGGAGTCTTTACGTTCTCCCCCTGTCTGTGTGGGTTTCCTCCGGATGCTGCAGTCTCCTCCTCCTGCTGTAGAAGTGCGAGTTAGGTTGATTGGCTAAATTGCCCCTAATGTCAGGTGGACTTCCAGGGAGTAGGGCCTGCGTGGGATTGTGGTCGGTGTAGACTTGATGGGTCAAATGGCCTCCTTCTGCACTGTAGGGATTCTATGATTCTAACTTCCACAGTCTGGCCCTTTGTGTGGATTCCACCAGGCAGCTAGATTCAAAATCAGACTGTTATTAACCAAAGCCAACTCTGCACAAACACTCAAGGCCAGTGTATTAGTGGCTGAGTGACCACAAATAACACATTGACTAATGTCCAATTTGAAGCAAGATTGGAAAATCTATAGCAATCTATATCTGTATCGCGCTTTACAAAAAAAAAATCACTTGGATGCAAACACTCCAGTAACGACAAAGAATAGGACCACGGGATATAATGGTTGGAATTCCCTGGCCTTTCCCAATGACGGGATCCTCTGGTCCCACTGACAGAGAACCCCCACTCCCAGTGGGGGCGGGAAACAATGGGGAATCCTTATTGACAGCGACGGTTCCAGATTATCCCCCTGCATGTCTATGGAGGGCCATAGGGAGGAGGGAGAGAGGTGGAGGGAGGAGGGGTGAGGAACAGAGAAAGGCCGGGGGTGGGGGGTGGTGGTGAATCTCACCCCTTGACTCCTCGATTACTTTCCGGTCAGGAATCTAGGATTGCCATCTCCGGCCTGAAGTAAGTTAACATTTGAATCAACTCCCCCAATTGTTACCAGTGGCAATCAGAAATAATTCATTGAATCATAGAGGCATCCCACCCTCCCAGGCAGCGCATTCCAGGCCGTCACTACCCTCTGGGTAAAAAGGTTTCCTCAACCCTGCCTCTCACCCCTGAATTTTAACTTGTATTTACTATGTCAAACTGTGTATTTACTATTTCAAAGGCACAATAAAATGCAATGAAGTCCTTGTTTCACATTTGCCACACAACATTCAACATAGAATAGAATCGTATAATCCCTACAGTACAGAAGGAGGCCATTTGGTCCATCAAGTCTGCATTAACTCTCTGATCCAGATCTTATCCCCATAACTCCACATACTTAACCCACTAATCCCAGGCGAAGCCACAGGGAGAACATACAAATTCCACACTGACAGTCACCCAAGGCCGGAATTGAACCAAGGTCCCTGAGATGCAATAGTGCTAAACACCGTGACGCCCTATGTTAAGTGCCTTCCACATGCTTCAGACCATCTGTGCCATCTCCTGACTCTCATTGCTATAGCAGCCCTGACCAAATGCCCTATTTGCAACCGGGTGGCGGAATAGGTTGCCGTAGGGAGTGTGACCCAGGAACACCAGGAGGAACCTTGTGGCCAGAACCAATCTCTGGTTGTCCCCTGAAATCCTGGTATTTGAACGAGCAGTTTTTAAAAAAAAAAGAAGGTAGTGGAGGAATCGATAGTGAGCGGCCGGTGGAATGTGGGTCGGTATATCTGAACGCTGTACTTGAGCAAATAGAACTTCATCAGATATGATTCATGAGGTGAGCTGTAATGACAAACAGAGAGACAAGTGCCTTCGAGGCTTGTGTCCCGCAAATTAACTAGTAAAGTAGGGTTACTGATTTGATTTGTGAAGTCCAGCCGTATTGATGGAGCATTCAGTGAGCCGAGAAGGAAGATGAGGCCTAAACCTTTTTTTTTCGTCTTGCTGTTAGGCGAAGCTCGGATTGGCCAATCAGGCGACATCCATCATCCCAAGACCCCTTGATGTGCACAATTTCTGTTTAATAGACAAAGTGCAATTTGATGTATTTTATGTGACAAAAGACATAGCCACCGCATGCATTTCAATTATGTCTCACACTGCTTCCATTAACCTCCTACTGACATTTCCAAATATACAGTTCGAATAGTTGAGAGGGCCCGACAGAAAAGGAAAATAAAGTTAGCGGTACAAATTAAAATGCATAGGAAGTTGAGGCATCTCCACCTCTGCTTTATGTTATGCAGCAATTTTAATCGCACTCAAAATTTCCAGTCAATTTCAAACTGGGAGGGGAAAATTAAAAATAAAATCTCTCTGCCTCTGCTCGCGAGCCTCACCCAAAGGGCAGCATAGTGGTTAGCACTGCTACCTCACAGCGCTAGGGGCCCGGGTTTAATTCCTGGCTTGGGTCACTGTCTGTGGGGAGTTTGCACATTCTCCCTGTGTCTGCGTGGGCTCCCTCCCACAGTCCAAAGATGTGCGAGCTCGGTGGATTGCCCATGCTAAATTAGATCACGGATCATAGAACCCTACAGTGCAGAAAGAGGCCCTTTGGCCCATTGAGTCTGCACCAAACACAATCCCACCCAGGCCCCACCCCCATATCCCTACATTTTATACCCACTAATCCCTCTAACCTACGCATCCCTGGATGCTAAGGGGCAATTTCTTAGCATGGCCAATCAACCTAACCAGCACATCTTTGGACGGTGGGAGGAAACCAGAGTACCTGGAGGAAACCCACACAGACACAAGGAGAATGTGCAAACTCCACACAGACAGTGACCCGAGCTGGGAATTGAACCCAGGACCCTGAATCTGTGAAGCAGCAGTGCTAACCACTGTGCTACCGTGCCGCCCCAAATTGTGTCAGGTGAATTAGCGGGGTAAATATATGGGGTTACAGGGATAGGGCCTGGGTGGGATCATTGTTGCTGCTGACCCGATGGGCCAAATGGCCTCCTTCTGCAAATTAAAGATTCTATGATTCTGTTCAGGATGCATACAATATATATGTAATATATATAAATGATTTGAAGGAAAATGTAGGTGGCCTGATCAGTCAGTTTGCAGATGATACAAATATTGGGGGAGTAGTGGATAGGGGGGAGGATTGTCAGAGAATACAGCAGGATATTAATTGGCTGGAGACCTGGGCTGGAAGATGACAAATGGAGTTTAACCTGGACAAATGTAAGGTGATGCAATATGGAAGGTCTACTGCAGGAGGAAAGTGCACAGTAAATGGTAGAGCCCTTAGAAATATTAACATTCAGAGGGGTCGAGGCATCCAGATCCACAATTCCCTTAAGGTGCCAACTCAGGTGGCAAGGAGGTCAAGAAGGCATATGGCATGCTGGCCTTCATCGGTCGGGGCATTGAGTATAGGAATTAGAAAATCATACTGCAGCTGTATAAGACTTTGGTTGGACCACATTTGGAATGTTGTGTACACTTCTGGTCACCACACTGCCAGGAGGGTGCTGATGCATGAAAAATGGTGCTGAAGAGATTTTACCTGGTTTGGAGGATATGGACTATGAAGAAAGGTTGAATAAATTTGGAATGTCAAAGGATGAGGAGGGACCCAATAGAGGTTTACAAGATTTTGACAGGCTTGGATATAGTGGATAGTCAGGGTCTTTTTCCGGGGTCAAAGGGCCAATTACTCAGGGGCATAGGTTAATAATGAGATGGGCAAAGTTTAAAAGAGATGTAAGAGGCAAGTTTTTCACACAGAGGGTGGTGAATGCCTGGAATGCGCTGCCAGAGGAGATGGTGGAGGCAGATTCCATAATGTTCAAGAGGCATCTGGATGGATACATGAATCGGCAGAGAATAGGCACAGGCCACATAGAGGCAAGAAAATATTAGATTAGTGAGGCATCTGTGTCGGCACAGACTTGGTGGACCGAAGGGCCTTTTCCTGTACTGTACTGGATCATTGAATTAGGGTTTGCGAAAAACTGCAGCATGCTACGGTGCAGAGGGACCTTGGGGTCCTTGTGCATGAGTCGCAAAAACCCAGCCTGCAGGTGCAGCAGGTGGTCAGGAAGGCGAATGGGATGCTGGCCTTCATAGCGAGGGGGATTGAATATAAAAGTAGGGAGGTCTTGCTGCAGCTGTATAGGGCAATGGTGAGGCCACAGCTGGAGTACTGTGTGCAGTTTTGGGCGCCGCACTTACGCAAGGATATTTTGGCCTTGGAGGGAGTGCAGAGGAGGTTTACCAGGCTGATACCGGAGTTGAGGGGGTTGAGCTATGAGGAGAGGCTGAATAAACTAGGCTTGTACTCGTTGGAGTTTAGAAGGATGAGGGGAGATCTCATTGAGACGTACAAGATGATGAATGGGATGGACAGGATAGAGGTGGAGAGGCTCTTCCTGCTCAGAAAGGACAGTAGGACTGGAGGGCACAGCCTCAGGATAAGGGGGAGGCAGTTTAGAACGGAGTTGAGGAGGAACTTCTTCACTGAAAGGGTGGTGAATCTCTGGAATTCTCTGCCCGTTGAAGTGGTGGAGGCTACCTCGCTAAATATACTTAAGACACGGGTTGATGGGTTTTTGGTAGGCAAGGGGATTAAGGGTTATGGGGAGAAGGCGGGAATGTGGAACTGAGCCACGACAGATCAGCCATGATCTCATTGAATGGCGGGGCAGGCTCAAGGGGCTAGATGGCCTACTCCTCCTATTTCTTATGTTCTTATGCTCTTATGAGATAACAAGGGGCAGTGGGCCAAACGGTCTCCTTCATTGCTCTTTGATTCTATAGTGGAATACAGTGGGATATGGATTCCCAGGCCTGATTGCTATTGACTGCTATCTGAAGGGAGAGCCCATTGAATATAAGCTGAGGTCAAAACCTCCCTGATCTGGAAATTCCTACCTGAGTGCCATTCCTGTCAGGCTGCAGGGGTGCAGGACGGTGAGGTCTTCTATGTTAAATTGTGGCGGCACAGTGGTTAGCACTGCTGCTTCACAGCTCCAGGGACCTGGGTTCGATTCCCGGCTCAGGTCACTGTCTTTGTGGAGTCTGCACATTCTCCTCGTGTCTGCGTGGGTTTCCTTCGGGTGCTCCGGTTTCCAAAGATGTGCAGGTTAGATTGATTTGCCGTGCTAAAATTGCCCCTTAGTGTCCTATTTTGCTTAGGTTAGAGGGGTTAGCAGGTAAAATGTGTAGGGTTATGGGGGTAGGGCCTGAGTGGGATTGTGGTCAGTGCAGACTTGATGGGCCGAAGGGCCTCCTTCTGCACTGTTTCTGTCATGGCACACACAGGGTTTGAATATTGGACACTATCCTGTAAATACAGTGCCAGCATGAGGGAGAGAATTTGCATTTATACAGTGTCTTTCACAGCTCAAAATGCTTTACGGACAATGAAATACTTTTTGATGTGTATTCTGTGCAGTATGATAGAAACTGGAAAAGGGAAAAATATAAGCACAGCGTGATAAGTAAACTGTTCAGCAGAGTATCAGCAGGTAGAGACAACATTACAGCAAGGATGGTGGAATGGAATGTACCCATATCGTCACATGCTGCTTCCTGTTCGTGAATTACAGTCAGAAGCGAACATCTTCTAGCTTTATTTACTATTCATCTTGCAGCAACAGATCTCGAAAGTGAGCTTTACTCCATCAGCATTTTCAGGCTACTTGTCACTGTGTTTTCATAAGATTACAGTTGAGCCAAATGAAATAAAAACCTTTGTTTCTTTACCCTGTGCAGTCTCTGAGGACCGAAATTTTGCACATCTCTTTCTGGAGAAGATGCCCCAAATAGTCCGGTTTTCATTCTGGGGGTGGCTGACTGGGTATTCATGGGAGGCAGGTGCACCTTGCCAGAAAGAGTTCAAAGTTCATCCACAAGGGTTGTCGGGTACAGATTTTGAAAGATTTGCTCCAATGCTCCAGGAATTTGTTCAGTTATTAAAAAAGTATGGCTTAACCAAAATCAGCTCTCTATCCCTCTCTTCTCACATCCACTTGGCATCCACGCACAACCCCACCCGCATCAACTCACGCCTCCCCCCACCCAACCGTCATAGCCTCTCATACACTCCTTGCCAATCTATGTGCCTCTACTGATCCCTGCTGTCCCTTTAGAGCCTTCATTCAAACTTCATGCCAACTCATGCCCCCTCATTTATCACGCTTTACTCTTACACCCTTGATACCCACTCATCCAGTGTTCACCATTGGCAGACCTCAGGAGTCATGCTGAGATGAATTTGGCATCCCAACACCATGTTGGCTATGGAGCAGAACACTTCTGGCTCAGTGTTCAATGTTACAGTGACAATGTGCTTTCAAATCGTGTTGTTAGCATAGTAAAATATTCCAAGGTGCTTTGCAAGAACATTATTGATGGTATTTGACACTGGATCAAATTAAGGAGATATTAGGATAGCTAGAGGTATATTTTAAGGAGCCCCTTAAAGGAGAGAGAGGTGGATTGCAGTGTTAATCTAATCCTACTTGTGACACTAATAAATAAACCTTAAACGTTAAGCTACTCACCATCCTGATGTAGAATGAGTTTCTTCGCTGTTGCTGGGTCAAAATCCTCGCAAGCTACGACTGTGTGTGTACCTACACAAAATGGCCTACAGCTGTTCAAGAAGGTAGCTCACCATCACCTTCTCGAGGGTAATTAGATTGGCAGCAAACTCTGGCCTTGCCAACGATACCCTTATCCCATGAAACAATAAAAAAAGTGGACTCATGGAAAATCATGGGCTTGCGGAAATGTGGAATTAGAGGAAAATAGATGTAGGCTGGAACAAAACAAGCAAAGAACAAAGAACAGTACAGCACAGGAACAGTCCTTTCAGTCCTCCAAGCCTGTGCCAATCATGATGCCTGCCTAAACTAAAACTGTGTGAACTTAGAGTCCATATCCTTCCATTCCCATCCTAATCATGTATTCATCTAGTTGCCCCTTAAATGTCATCATGTACCTGGTCCCACCACCTCCCCAGGTAACGCGTTCTAGACATTCACCACCCTCTGTGTAAAAGAACTTACCTCGCACATCTCCTCTAAACTTTTCCCCATGCATCTGAAACCTATGTCCCCTCGTACTTGATTATTCTACCCTAGGAAAGAGCATTTGACTATCCACTCTATCCATGCCACTCGTGATCTTGTAGACTCCTATCAGGTCACCCCTCAACCTCTGTCATCCCAGTAAGAACAAACCAAGTTTATCCAACCACTCCTCATAGCTAATACCCTCCAGACTAGGCAATATCCTGGTAAACCTCTTCTGTATCTTCTCTCAGCATCCACATCCTTCTGGTAGTGTGGCAGCCAGAATTGTACACAATATTTTAAATGAAGCCTAACTGAGGTTCTGTAGACCTGCAGCATGACCCGCCTATTTTTATACTCAGTGACCCGACTGATGAAGGCAAGCATGCTGTATGCTTTCTTGGCTATCTTATCCACCTGCGTTGCCACTTTCAGTGATCGGTGGACATGTACGCCCAGATCTCTCTGCTTGTCTATACTCCTAAGGGTTCAACCACTTAATGTATTATCCCGACATGCATTGGGCCTTCCAAAATGCATTAAGTCACATTTGTCTGGATTGAACTCCATTTGTCATTTCTCTGCCAAGTTTCCAACTGGTCTAATGTAGCGTCTGACAATCCTCCTCACTATCCGCAACTGCACCAATTTTTGTATCGTCTGAAAGTCTTACTAATCAGACCAGCTACATTTTCCTTCAAATCATTTATACATACTACGAACACCAAAGGCTCTAAAACTGATCCCTGTGGGGCACTGCTAGTCACAGCCTTCCCTTCAGAGAAGTCCTCTACTGTTATCTGCTGTCCTCTAACTGCTAAGCCAATTCTGTATCCATCTTGCCAGCTTGCTTCTGGTCCCATGTGACTTCACCTTTCGTACCAGTCTACCAGGAAGTACCTCGTCAGAAGCTTTACTGAAGTCCATGTATACAACATTCACTACCTTTCCCTCATCTATCATCTTTATCACTTCCTCAAAAAACTCGATCAAGTAGTGAGGCACGACCTCCCCTTCATAAAACCATGCTGTCATCACTAAAAAGTCCATTTGTTTCCGAATGTGAGTAAATTCTGTCCCTAAGAATCTTTTCCAATAATTTCCCTCCCACTGACGTAAGGCTCACCGGCCTATAATTTCCTGGATTATCTCTGCTGCCCTTCTTAAACAAAGGAACAACATTGGCTATCCTCCAGTCCTCTGGCTACACGTGAAGTTCCAATGAGGATACAAAGATTTCTATCAAGGCCTCAGCAATTTCTGTCCTTGCCTTCCTTAGTATTCTGGGGTAGATCCCATCAGGCCCTGGGGACTGAGCTACTTTAATGCTTTTTAAGACACCCATTGCTCCTTTTTCATACCAAACTGACTCAGAATATTTACACACTCTGCCCTCGGCTCCTCATCCATCAAGTCCCTTTCTTTGGTGAATACTGAGGCAAAGTATCTGAGGCATTTAGTATCTGGCCCATTTCCTCCGATTCCATGAGTAGATTCCCTCCACTAACCTTGAGTGTCCAACCCTTTCCCTGGCTACCCTCTTGCTCTTTACATACGTATAAAATGCCTTAGGATTTTTTTCACCCTGTTTGCCAAGGACTTTTCATGACCCCTTTTAGCCCTCCTAACTGCTTCCTTAAGTTCCTCCCTACATCCTTTATACTCTTCAAGATCTTCATCTATCCTAAGCCTTTTACACCTTATGGATGCTTCCTTTTTCTTTTTGATAGGGCTCATAATATTGCCCCTTACCCAGGGTTCCCGATACTTGCCACACTTATGTTTCATCCTCGGAGGTGCATGCTGGTCCTGAATTCTAACCAACTGACATTTGAAAGCCTCCCACATGTTGGATGTTGACTTACAGCCTCCCCCAATCTATACTCTCCAGATCCTGTCTAATGTTGCTGTAGTTAGTCTTCCCCCAATTTAACACCTTTGTCCAAGGACCACTATTGTCCGTATCCACAAGCGCATTAAAACTTATGGAACTATGATGATTGTTCCCAACGTGTTCTCCTACTGAAACTGCGATCACCTGGCCAGGCTCATTCCCCAACACCAGATCTAATATGGCTCCTTCCCAAGTTGGGCTGTTTACATACTATTTCAAGAAACCTTCCTGGATGCTCCTTCCAAATTCTGCCCCATCCAAGCCCCTAGCAGTAAGTGAGTCCCAGTTAACATAGGGAAAGTTAGGTGGCATGGTAGCACAGTGGTTAGCACTGCTGCTTCACAGCGCTAGGGTCCTGGGTTCAATTCTTGGTTCAGGTCACTATCTGTGAGGAGTTTGCACATTCTCCTCGTGTCTGCGTGGGTTTCCTCTAGGTACTCCGGTTTCCTCCCACAGTCCAAAGATGTGCAGGTTATGTTGATTGGCCATGCTAAGAAATTGGCCCTTAGTGTCCAGGGATACGTAGGTTAGAGGGATTAGTGGGTATAATACGTATGGATATGGGGGTAGAGCCTGGGTTTGGTGCAGACTTGATGGGCCAAAGGGCCTCTTTCTGCACTGTAGGGTTCTATGATTCTATAAAGTTAAAATCACCCACCACAACAACCCTGTTGTTTTTGCATCTGTCCAAAATCTGTCTGCATTCGTGCTGCTCTATCTCCCGCTGGCTGTTGAGAGACCTGTAATAAACCCAACATTGTGACTGTACCCTTCCTGTTCCTGAGCCCTACCCATTGCCTCGCTGCCTGAACCCTCTGAAGTGTCCTCCCTCAGTATAGCTGTGATATTCCCCTTAACCATAATGCCACTCCCCCACCCATTTTACACCCCCCTCTATCTCAGTTATGAATGAGGTGGAATTCACCTTCCAGCGTGCAGTGAAATCAATGGGAATCCAATTGATCGCTGTGGGAGCAGAGAATCTCACCACTAGCAAACAACGTGCCACCAGCAAACAACGGGTGGCACGGTAGCACAGTGGTTAGCACTGCTGCTTCACAGCTCCAGGGACCTGGGTTCGATTCCCGGCTCGGGTCACTGTCTGTGTGGAGTTTGCACATTCTCCTCGTGTCTGCGTGGGTTGCTTCCGGGTGCTCCAGTTTCCACCCGCAGTCCAAAGATGTGCGGGTTAGATTGATTGGCCATGCTAAATTGCCTCTTAGTGTCCTGGGATTGGTAGGTTGGGGGTAAATATGTTGGGATTTGGGGATAGGGCCTGGGTGGGATTGTGGTCGATGCAGACTCGATGGGCCGAAGGGCCTATTTCTTCACTGTAGGGTTCGATGCTCTACCTCCCGCCAGCAAGAAACACGTGGCTGGGAGGTCGGAGAATCTCACCCATAGTGTTCAATAGTTAAATTGTTCAGTGTTTGATTATTTGAGATGTTTACTGCTTAATGCTCTCTGCACTTGATTCGTTAAGCCTGGTGCAGTGACTTAGAGCAAAGTAATTGAAGCTGCCGCTTGGGTGAAGAATTGACATTTCAAAGATCGATGAATAAAAATCTCGTAAATAAATTTCTCACACATACACACACACACAGAATCTGGTACGTCAGCTCCATATTGTATTAAGACATGCAACAAACCATTGCACACAACAGTGTTTATCCCTGAATGTTGCAGGGCAGGTGGATTATGGGGTTAGAGAGAGGCCAGGGCACAGAAGGATTGCACACAATGTGGAGAATGTTAAAATGGTTTTGTTAGTAGCCTGGGAGGCAATGTGGATCATTGCGAACAGTGAGCTGATGAGTAAAAGGAGGTGAAACTCGAGTTTTGGCAGCAAGAATTCACTACAGGCTGAAGTTGTAGAGGGCGCGACATGCAAGGTTGGTTATGAGAGCAGTGAAATCGTAGAAATCTAGCTGTAGCAATGCTGTGAATGAGAGTTTTGCCCGCAGTTGAGCTGAGGTCGGAGTGCAGGGTTCAGGTGATTTCACAGAGATGGAAGCAAACTCCATTTCAGTGACGGCACGGGTGTATCGTTGCAAACTCGTTATTTGACTACACCAGCATTTGACAGAGATGTCAGCAGAAAAGGTGAAATGGGAAGGAAAAGAGACTGAAATAGGAATCAAAAGAGATCGAAAGGCACAGAAGAGACAGAGACACACAAAGAGATCTTGAGAAAGAGAGACAAAATAAGCCTGCAGTGTGTGGGCTTACTGAAGGAGTGTGGGGGAAATGGCCTAGGGAAGACACTCTGTCAGAGAGTCAGCGCAGACTCGATGGACTGAATGGCCTCATCTGCAGTGTAGCAATTCTATGACTCTACGACATTAGAAAGAGACAAAGAATTGGGAAAGAGAGGCAAAAACACAAAGAAAGAGCAAGAACTTACACTTATTACAAGTATTGAACATTGTAAATATTCCAGAACAATTTTTGAGTGAAATTGATAAAAACAAGTATTGAATTTTTTTGATATGGACCATGAAATCTGGAAAAATGACACAGTTTGGCCAGAGGCAATTTTTGAGGAGCATCTTAAATGGGGAAAGTGGGGAGGGTTTTGATGGAGGGTGGTGGGGAAGTGGACCCAGAACTTCAGACCTAGACACGGACACTAATTAAAATTAGCAATGTGGCAGAGGCCAGAATTGGAGTAACGCAGATGTCCCGAAAGGCTGAAGGATGCCACAGCGATAGGGAGGGACAAGGCTATGTCGACATTTGAAAAATGGGTGGGTATTTTCAAAAGATCGGGCAAAAGAAGGTTGAACGTGCAACCAGTGAAGGTCTGCAATCAAAAGACTTGAATGCGAAACTCCTTCACAGGAAGAGACAAAGTAAAAGGGAATGACAAGGCAGTGACAATAATATATTTCAGCAGATTTACCAACAGGAGATTGAGTGAAATCAGAATGCACAATTTGCCAGTACTCTGAGAGGAGGAATGTGACTACATACTGTTCAACCATGATGAGCATCTACGATGAATTTATCTCTCACTGCGGTTTAATCACATGCTATCCTGTCAACCTAACTGCTGCTGTTATTTTACAAGATGCTACGGTTGGTCACCGCAAACTCTCCATGTATATTCTGTTGATCAATCACAATAAAAGCCTCCTTTCCTTTCTGTCTGAGGAACCACCGCTGTGGGTATAACCCGTGCAAGTAATATATTCACAGGCAAAGAGGAGGATGCTTGGTTAGAAATTCATTTTATTTTTAATTGACAGATTGCTTATGGTAAAATCCTAATATTAATTATGCTATTGCCAACAGTGCCAATTAAAGAACATAATATCAGCGATGAGCCGAGAAAATTATTCAGGAAGTGATTCACCGTTAGAATTTCAAGTTGCCCTTATTAGAGTGTGAACAGCTTTCCAATCTAAGGATTCAAAGTGCACCTACCCCCAACAGTTGTACAAGCTTTCGAAATCCCTCCCTCAACATCACCATCTCAGCCTCCACCTTTTAACTGGCTCCTTGAAACCTATCTCTCTGATCAAGTTTGTGATCAATTGTACTGAAATTTCCTGATGTGACTGTGTGTCAAATTTGATAACTCACCTGTGAAACATCATGGGATGCTTTATTGTGTTAAAGGTGCTATACAAATGCAACTCCTTATCATGTAAGGTTCAGCTTTACAGTTTGTTGGCCAATCACTGAGATGTGTTGTATAGCATTTATCGGGAAAACAGAGGTACTTCTAATAGATTTATATTTTTAATTGTTAAATATTAGAAATAAACTTTAGTTTCAAATGGGTTTAATTTAGTACCTCTGTTGTGATGATACTGTGCTTTTAAGAAATGTTTTTGTCATGTTTCTTGTGCAGGATTTGTTTTACCAGTCTTCTATTAACCAACACTTCTTTGTCTGCAACCGGTAACCCCTGTTGTTACTGCAGTAGTATAATTGATCTTAATTGCTAAAATAAAAACAGAGAATGCTGGAAAATCTCAGCAGGTCTGGCAGCATCTGTGGGGAGAGAATAGAGCCAACGTTTCAAGTCTAGTTGACCCTTCGTCAAGCTTCAGATTCAAGTTTCAGATTCCAACATCTACAATATTTTGTTTCAGATTCCAGCATCTGCAGTATTTTGCTTTTATCTGAATTGCTAAAATGTTTGTTTGAATCTGGGCTAATACCGTTCTGTTATTTTAGCGTTTTCCCCTGGCATTTTCTCAATGTAAGGCTTGGTTAGGTTGATTTACAGGAGAGATCATGTGACTGGGTGGAGTTAGGCTTAGACAAAACAATCAAGTCAGTTGCTGCTTGGATTGTTAGAGAGAGGTAGCTTTCTCTGTGTCTCTTTCTGTGGCAGGAAATTCATCTCTTCCTCTGAGGTTCTGCTGTTTAGAGTGGAATTTGCTCTGGAATCAGAAAATAGGTGTATTTCTCTGAGGGAAATCTAGCATCCACATGAGCCAATATGTTTTTGTGCTAGCTTAGTCTGAAGAGGAATTTATGTCTATGGGGCTATTGCTTACATTGGAACAAAAGGCTGGCATGGTGGCACAGTGGTTAGCATTGCTACCTCACAGTGCCAGGGTCCTGGCTTCAATTCCAGCTTTGGATGACTGTGTGGGCTTTGTACATTCCCCCCATGTCTGTGTTGGTTTTCCCTGGGTGCTCTGGTTTCTTCCCACACTTCAAAGATATGCTGGTTAGGTGGATTGGCCATGCGGGGAGATTAGCAGGGTAAATACATGGGGCTACAGGAATAGGACCTAGGTGGGATTGTTGTTGGTGCAGCTTGATGGGCTGAACAGCCTCATTTTGCACTATAGGTATTCCATGAAAGAGATAGTTGGCTGTTAAGAATTATATCTCAAAGTTTAATTTTTTTAATAAGTAGGCTTACATTAACATTGCAATGAAGTTATTGTGAAAATCCTTTAGCTGCCATATTCTGGCACCTGTTTGGGTATACTGAAGGAGAATTTAGCATGGCCAATGCAACTGACCAGTACATCTTTCAGACTGTGGGAGGAAACCAGACCACCCAGAGGAAACCCACACGGACATGAGCAGAACATGCAAACTCCGCACAGACAGTGATCCAAGCCAGGAATCGAGCCCGGGTCCCTGGCATTATGAGGCAGCATGCCATGCTTCAGTATTTCCAATTGGTAAAAGTTTTGCTCATTCTTTTTGTTATATTTTAACTATGCTGTTGAACAAAATTTGTTTTAATCATAGCTTCCTAATGGGCCAATTGAATCATACCTGGAGTGGCAATCTTATATTCACCCTAATGCCAAAATCAAAAAAAGTAATAGCATTCTGCTGGGCACTGAGTACCCAGCTTTGTGTGAAAGTGTTTAAATCAAATGAGACCTGAAAGGAGAGGTGGAAAAACTGGTGCTGGATTCCTTGTTGAAAACGGAATAGAAAGTTTATTTGAAGGACTAGTTAGAAAGCCTGAAGTGCATTTTTAATGCAAACATCTGATGGAAAGCATTGTTTGAAAGAAGACTTTAAAACGTGTCTTTGTGGGAGTAGAGTTTGGAGACACTTATGAAATCCACGGAAGATCAGTCAAGTGACATCAGCCATTTTGTTTCTGAGTGGGGTGTTACCTTTGAAAACTGTACACATTTGTGAAGGTAAGGAGTATTGTATTAGGATCATTATTTTCTTATTTAATGTTTTTCTCTCTTTAAACTAATACGTAGAAACATGCGTAGAAAACAGAAGCAGCAGTAGTCCATTCGGCCCTTCAAACCTACTCCACTGTTCATTAACTGATGGCTGATCATCAATTTTAATATCCTGATCCTGCCTTCCCCCCCATTTCCCTTGATTCCTTTTGCCCCAAGGGCTATATCTAAGTTCTTCCACATTGGCAATGAGGATGGGAACCCAGTGGAATGACTCAGGAAATCCGACTGGAACAAAACAGTATTTATTGTTAAACACAAAATAAAAACCACTAATTTGTGGCGTACAAGTGGGACAATAATTCTGCAGACCCTTTCCGCTGTCCGGTGCCCAGGCGAAAAGTGCCACCTCGGCAGGGCACTGTTGCCAGGGGAGTTCTGATTTGATAAGCCCCACAGGGAGATCAGTTAGAGATGCAATGAGTGTGGTAACCCCCATGCAACTCATGAGGGTTATCACACAAAGCTGTGCACTGTCAGCAATGCCACATTTTAATCAATGGAAAAGATTCCACAACAGCTTTTCAAAAAAAAATGGCATTCTCACCATTCAGATGACTAATATTTATAAGTCAACCTACATCAAGAATATTACATTATCTGGTCACTATCGCAGAGTGAGGAGCTTGTCGTGCAGAGATTAGCTATTGCATTTCCTACATTGCAACAGTGAATACACCTCTAAAGTATTTTGCTGCCTTGTAAATTGCTTTGGGTGATTGAGGTGGGGAAAGGGACTGTCGCTATCTTTTCCTTCTGAGTGGCTCCTTGGGTCATCATTCACCAGTCGGTGAAGTCTCTCCGAGCAGAGAATGAAAAAAAAGGAAATGTGTTCAAAGAACTGCTTCTGTTCCCATGGGTAAAACTTGCAATAATTCCCAAGTAGGTCTGCAAAACATTCTGCAATTTCTCTAACACAACACTGAGGACTGCGCATTAAGCACGACACATGATTAAACACTGCTGTTTCAGCATATTCTCTCCCATGTCACTGATGTTACAGTGACTAATTTGAACAGAGTACAGCAATTTCCTGTACAGAGAAAAGCGTGTTTCTCTCTCTCTCTGCATTCAGCAGTAAGCCATCACTTACACAATTGTGTTGGTGAGAGTCTTCATCCCTTTGTTTCTATTGAACAGACTGACAGGCAGCACAGTGTCTCAGTGGTTCGCGCTGCTGCCTCACAGCGCCAGAGACCTGGGCTCAATTCTGGATAAGTACATGGGACTTAATAGAATTGAGGGTTATCGGTAAGTCTAGTAGGTAGGGATATCATCAGCGCAACTTGTGGGCTGAAGGGCCTGTTTGTGCTAGGTTCTAATTCCCAGCTTGGGTCACTGTCTGTGTGGAGTTTGCACATTCTTCCTGTGTCTGCGTGGGTTTCTGCCGGGTGCTCTGGTTTCCTCCCACAGTCTGAAAGACGTGCTGGTTAGGTGCATTGGCCATGCTAAATTCTCCCTCAGTGTACCCAAACAGGTGCTCAAGTGAGGTGTTTTTCACAGTGACATCATTGCTAATGTAAACCAAAGTAACTTCATTTCGGTGTCGATGTGACACTAATAAATATTTTTAAAAATCCGTAGTTCTTTTAACTAGTAATGATTCCTCCATAATTTCTCTTCCTTAACTTCTTAAAGTCAAACAAGAACTTGCATCTCTGGAGCACCTTCCATGAGCTCAGGACATTCCAGAACGTTTACATTCACTATGCTACTTTTGCAGTGTTGGCACTGCTGTAGTAAAGAAGATGCAACAACCAATTTCCACACAGCAGGTTCCCATCAACAATAACGTGATAATGACCAAATTATCTTCAGTTTTGTTGAGGGATGGGTTTGTCCCAGGGCATCGCAGAGACCTCAAATGCCCTGCTTCAGAATTGGACCTCAAGTTTTAATGGGTATAATTCTTATGGCCCTACCAACCACTCAGATTGTGCAGTCTCGCCTACAATCAATGGACTTTTTGATTTGAAATATTATTGTCATATAACTTGATTGCAGTGTGAATGTAAACCGACTTGTGACTAATGAATAAACTTTAAACTTTAATGAGGGTAATGAAAAAGATCAATTTAGTGCAAGATAGGCCCATTCAAAAGTTTGACAGCAGCAGAGAAGAGGCTGTTCTTGAGTCAGTTGGTACGAGACCTCAGACTTTTGTATCTTTTTCCTGACAGAAGAAGGCGGAAGAGAGAATGTCCAGGGTGCGTGGGAAATGCTGGCTGTTTTGCCGAGACAGTGGGAAATGTAGACAGAGTTAATGGATGGGAGGCTGGTTTGCCTGATTTGGCTGGGCTATCAAATCGTGTGGGCGGATCTCGTCACAAGGGCAACAGGAAAATGCCAGCCAATAACTCAGCTGGGAGAACCTCAGTTCTGGAGTGCCAGCCCAGATTACGCTGAGCTGGAATTTGAACATCCCCAAACCCCTGCCTCAAAAGGCTGACTTGTAGCTGAAATCTCGGCAGGAGTGCTTTAGCTGACCTCAAAGTAAAGGCGTGCAGGTGAGATGAACAGTGAGTGAGACTTGGCCCTGAACTCAATTATCAACTTTGGGCAGCACGGTGGCACAGTGTTTAACATTGCTGCCTCACAGGGCCAGGGACCCGGGTTCGACTCCAGCCTGGAGTGACCATGTGGAGTTTGCACATTCTCCCCCGTATCTGCATGGGTTTCCTTCGGGTACTCCGATTTCCTCCCACAATCCAAAGGTGAACAGGCTAGATGGATTGGCCATGATATTTTGCCCTTTAGCATACAAAGATGGCTAGGTTATGTAGATTAGCCATGGTAACTACGCAGGGTTAGGAGATGGGGGTGTGCGTGGTTAAGATCCTCTTTTGAAGAATTGGTTCAGACTCAGTGGGTCGAATGGCTTCCTTCTGCACTGTAGAAATTCTAAGATGGGTTTGAGACATTGTCTGCATCTTTAAGACTTGATTGAATAGCAGGTTAGCTGTAAAGACTCGCATTCTAATCAGTATTCTGTAAACTGTGTGTGACTTTATATGCCCTTCTCTGATCTGAACCTTCCACACACCTGATGAAGGAACACCATTTCCGAAAGCTTGTGGGATTACTATCAAATAAACTGGTTGGACTTTAACCTGGTGTTGTGAGACTTCTTAAGGAATTCTAAGGCACACAATTAGTGAAGGGCAGACTCTTGGCTGGGAAACGGAAGGGCGACTCCTGCCCTTTAGGAGAGTTGGTTGCAAACATTGAAACAATTAGTTATCGATGGCCAGCTCTTAGACAGCAAAATTTTTTTAAAAAGCAGCAAAAATAAATATCGGAAGTATTGGAAACAAGATACAGAGTGGAAATCGCACGCCAGTTTGTGGAATGAGAACTTAATTGAAAGAGTGGGGAAAGGATAATGTCTCCTGCACTGGGAGTGTTTGGTTTTCAGTGGGGGATTATTGTCGTGATCAGATGACCATTTGAGGATCGATCGGGCGTGCAGGTGGTAGGGGTTGGTGGTGGTAGAGGTTGAACATTATCAGTTCCGTAGGACTAGGGGGCACAGCCTCAAGATAAAGGGGAGGCGGTTTAGAACGGAGTTGAGGAGGAACTTCTTCACTCAAAGGGTGGTGAATCTCTGGAATTCTCTGCCCGTTGAAGTGGTGGAGGCTGCCTCGCTAAATATTTTTAAGAAGCGGGTTGATGGGTTTTTGATAAGAGAGGGGATTAAGGGTTATGGGGAGAGGGCGGGAAAGTGGAACTGAGCCACAACAGATCAGCCATGATCTTATTGAATGGCGGGGCAGGCTCGAAGGGCTAGATGGCCTACTCCTGCTCCTATTTCTTATGTTCTTATGTTCTTTTCTTTACACAGCAAGCATATCAGTGTAGAAGGAATCAGCACAGAAAGAGGCCACTCAGCCCGTTATGCCTCCTTGAAAGAGCTGAACAATTATTCCGAGGACGGGATTTTCCCACCAGTGGGATCTTCCTATCCCGCCACGGTGGCAAAGTGGTTAGCACTGCTGCCTCACCATGCCAGGGACCCGGGTTCAATTCTGGCCTTAAGTGACTGTGTGGAGTTTGCGTGTTCTTCCCATGTCTGCATGGGTTTCCTCTGGGTGCTCAGGTTTCCTTGCACAATCTCAAGATGTGCATCAGGTGGATTGGCCATGATAATTTGCCCCTTAGTGTCAGGGGACTGGTAAGGTTAATATGTGGGATTATGGGGGATAGGACTGTGTGGGGCTGTAGTCAGTACAGGTTCAATGGGCTAAATGGCCTCCTTCTGCCCTGTAGTGATTCTATGATTCAAATCTTCAAGCAAAATCAGCCATCTCATTTTGAATGGAGGAACAGACTTGATGGGTCACATGGTCTTCCCCTGTTCCTATTTCTTATGGCCCTTTGGATTCAAAATGGCAGCTCCTGGCCTATCTACCTTGCATTATTTGACTGAAATGACAGTTTTCTCTTGGTTCCGCCTCTCCCCCTGTATTTTGCCTGCTCCCTGTGGAAACCAAGGCTCGTCAGAGCAGACCAAATAAGAACAAGAGTAGGCCATTCAGCCTCTCAAGCCTGCTCCAGCATTCAGCTAGGCCATGACTGATTGTCTATCGCAATGCTATTTTTGTGCACTCTCCACGTATCCCTCGCTGTCATTAGTGCCCAGAAGCACATCAATCTCTGCCTCGAACAGTCAGCAAAAGACTGAGCTTCCACAGCCAGCTGGGGTAAAGAGTTGGGACTGTATCTCATTATCAACCGACATCTCAAAACTCATCTCCCTTCCTTTGACGAAAAGAGACAAATTTGCATTCGCAAAGCACCATTCATGACTTGAGGCCGTCCCAAAGCAATTTGCAGCCATTGATGGACACCTCTTAGTAAAGTACAATATGCAACAACTAATTAGACGCAGCAAACTACCACAAACAGCAATTTGATGCATGAGCAGATAAACTGTCTCACTGATGTTGCTTGAAGGATGTTTGTTTGTTTTATGCCCTCGTGTACACTTTATCCGCTGGGGGATAGGAGGCAAGCATTAGAAGGATTAGCAAGCTGGTTATCAAGATGCTGAACTACATGATAAACACTCTTTCCGTGGCCAACAACTCCTGGAGTGGGACTCGATTCCAGAAAGTCTGGTTCAGAAATAGAGTCACTACGGACTCAGCACAAAGGTGCTGCTCCATCATTTAATTCGATCATGGTGGCACAGTCATTAGTGCTGCTGCCTCACAGCGCCAGGGACCTGGGTTCAATTCTGATCTCAGGTCCCTGTCTGTGTGGAGTCTGCCATCCTCCCTGTGCCTGTGTGTGTTTCCTCCAGGTGATCTAGTTTCCTCCCACACTCCAAAGATGTGCAGGTTAGGTGGATTGACCATGCTAAATTGCCCCTTACTATCCCAAGATGTGTAGGTTAGGGGGATTGGCCATTCTAAATTTTCCCATATCGGCCCAAGATGTGTAGATGAGGGGAATTAGTGTTGTTTATTTGTTCGTGGCACAAGTAGGCTTGCATCAAAACTTCAATAAAGTCACTGTGAAAATGTTCTAGTCACCACCTGTTCAGGTATACTGCGGGAGAATTCAGCATGGCCAATGCACTGAAACAGCACATCTTTGAGGAAACCAGAGCACCCAGAGGATAAGCATGCAGTGGGGTAAATATGTAGCGTTATGAGGAGAGGACCTGGGTAAAATGCACTGTCAGGTCAGTACAGACCTGATAGACCGAATGGCCTCCTATTGCACTGCAGCGATTCTATGATGATGATTACGTACGCTGGTTTTAGATTCACAACTTGGGGGAACTTCATATCTCCATCCGTCCTGCCACGTCCCATCAGAATCTTGTGAGTTTCAATGTGGTCACCTCTTATTCTTCAGAAACTATGGATGCAATCTCCTCAATCTCTTCCCATAAAACAATCCTGCCATCCCTCAGATTAATATGGTGAACCTCCGTTGCATAAGATTTCCACGCTTGAGAGGTCAATAATTGGTCTCGTCCAACCCAGTTAGCGCAGAGTGTTCACAGCACTACTGGCTTTTAATCCCAGCTCTGCATCGGCTAATGCAATACTTCTTGATTTTTGTCTCTGAGATCTTGATCGCCGGTCTTGACCCGGGATATCTTTATGAAAAGATCCAGACACAGGGAAATTACATCGCTCTTATCTACCCCCTGCAACTCCCCAGGCAGCACAGTGACTCTCAAGTTCAGGGTAATGAACACATAATGTGCTGCTTTAAGATTGCAAATTGCACACTAACTCAATACCATGTGGTTAAAATGTGATAACATGCTCAGGAGCATTAGCGCGATTCTCTGGAGAGCTGGAAATGGTCTCGCTGGATTAGTGCTAAGCGTCTATATGCCAACTGGCTGGACATCTCACATTACGCAATGTTAGCAAAACAACCACAATTTCCAAAGTGATGATTACATCTGATTGTTCGTGTTGGCTCGCGTCAATAAATTACAGGATTAAGTGTCTGGCTCTCGAGGGATCTTGTTAAATACCTGAGGCTGAGAGCACCATATCAAGTATCATCCCTCCTCTCTTCCCCCTTCTCCAAAGCCATTGATCCTTTTTGCAACTCTCCAGATGTTAATACAATGACCCAGGTTGTAAATGTTTGTCGGCAATTTAGTTGTGTGTTGTAGGGGACAATGCAGCTGTGTTCAATCCCATTCTTCCTCAATTGCAGTCACCCCGCTGTGGCTCATTAGGTAATGCTTTCCTTAGCCTCTGAGTCGAAAGGTTTTGGGCACAACCCTACCAGCCACACTCCCACTGCAGTGAGGCCAGAGAATTTGGCACCCAGCCAAATCTCCATTCACTGCAGTGGGATGGGGAAAATCCCTCCAGCTTGAATGACCATAAAGTTCCAGCCTGTGAGTTCAAGTCCTCCGTGAATGAGTGGAGTGCTTAAACTAGGGTGACATTCCCTGATCAGTGCTGGCAGAGATGTTGGGCAGGGTTTTCCAGCCCTTCCCATAAGTGGGATCTTCCGATCCTGCTGAAGGTGACCCCTTCCTCTCCCACCCTGCCCCTGCCCCCTTATTCCCCCTCCCCAGCTGCGATGGCTTCCCTGTTTTCCCCCCTGGTGACAAATGGTCAACTGCTCCATTTTAGTTCAGATGGGCAGTATGGTTGGTGCAGGCTTGGAGGGCCAAAGGACCTGTTCCTGTGCTGTATTTTTTTTTGTTTTGTCCTTTGACACTGGTAAACACGTTGTGGGATGTGGAATGGGGGGTGGGGGTGGATAATCATACCTGTTGCCTTTCAGATAAACCTTACCCTCTCAGGTGGATGTCAAAGATTCCATGACGCTGTTGTGAAGCACAGAAATATTCTCCCCAACTCCTTGGCCAATACTTACTGCTCAACAAACAAGCAGATGGATCTATTCATTATCACAGTGCTGTCTGTGGGAGCTTGCTGTGCACAAAGTGTCTGCACTTCAAAAGTGTTTCATTAGCTGTGCAGCAAGCTGGGGTGTGCTGAGATGTTGGGTCCATTCATTCCTTTGAATAGATGAAGACAGCGCTGGCACAAATTTTAAAATTAATTTCTTTTATTGAACAGAACTTAAAATATTAACATGACAGAAGTGAAAAGTAAAAGCAAAGCAAGCGTGGAGGCTGGCTTCTGCTGCCAGAGCTTGTACTGAACTTTTGGCAGGATCTTGAAACAGAACTGAAAACACGCACTATAGAATCCACAGTATATCTCAACCCTTATCTCGTTATTGTAAGTGTCCATCACAGGCTATCTCTGTTGAGGAAAACAAGTTTTACAGCTGTTGTGATGAAAAGCTTGTTTGCCTGCATTGTGCACCCTTTAGGAATGCAGTCAATTTTTAGCTAACCCAGCATGCCTTCTGAGTTTTTGAATGTAGTCAAGTTAGCAGTGTTAGTTAACACTTACAGTCGAGCATTTAAATTTAATTGTGCATGGGCAGAAATATCTTAAAATGAGGTCTTCGCATAAATGAAATGAACCATACACAGGATCTTTCAATACATAGACTGAAGCAAACAGGACTAATCATGCACAGGATGTCTCATGAGGCATTGTATTAATGTAAGACTTTTATTAATTTTTTTTGCTATTGCGTTGGAATTGCTCAGTTTTCACCTCTCTCCCTCTTCCCAGAATCCTGAAACAGTAACAGTATCATTGGATAGAATCCCTACAGTGCAGGAGAGGTCACTTGGCCCATCAAGTTTTCACCAACTCTCTGATAGACTATCTTACCAAAATCCTTTCCCCCACCCTATCCCAGTAACCCACATATTTCCCATGGCTAATCCATCTCACCTACACATCTTAAAACAATAAAGGGCAAATTAGCATGACTAATCCACCTAACCTGCACATCCTTGGACTGTTGGGGGGAAACCAGAGCACCCGGAGAAAACTCATGCAAACATAGGGAGAACCTGTAATCTCCACACAGACAGTCACCCAAGGCCAGAATTGAACCCTGGAGCTGTGAGGCAGCAGTGTTTATCATTGTGCCATCCCAATACTGTGCTGTCCCAGTTCCTCTACCCATTCTTAACCTAGATGTGATGCTGGCATTGGATTAGGGTGTATTTGTAATCATGAGCTTTTGGAGCATTGCTCCTTCATCAGATGAGTGGAGGGCACAGTAAGAAGCCTTGCAACCACCAGGTGGCACAGTAAGAAGTCTCACAATACCTGACGTTGTGAGACTTCTTACCATTCTTAACCTCGACCAGTTAACTCATCATGCTACATACTGCACATGGGATGTGTTTGATGTTACTGAGTATCACATCAAGAATTTGATTGTCCATTAGCTAAGGCATTGTGGATCAGCAATGACTCAGTTGGCAGCATTCTTGCTTCTGACTCATAAGAACTGGAGTGGGGCTGGAAGCCAAGACTTTAAGAGTTAATGTCGAGGTTCAAACTCTACTGTGGATGCGCTGCACTGTCAGAGATGCAGCCTTTTTAATAAAATGTTCAACTAGGGCCACATCTGCCTGCTTGGGAGGAGGTAAGATTCCATCGCACTATTTTGATAAAGAGCGGGTAGGCTTTTCCTAATGTCATGACCAATATCTATCGCTCAAGTAGACAGAATGAAAAAAGAGTTTGTCTGGTCATTATCACATTGCTGTTTGTGGGAGCTTGCTGTGCACAAAAATAGTTGCTGCATTTCCCACATTATAACAGTGCTTCAAAAAAAATACATCATTGGCCGTAAGCACTTTGAGATGTCTGGTGATTGTGTAAAGCGCGATATTAAACAAGTCCAAAGACATGCGGGGTAGGTGGATTGGCCATGCTAAACTGCCCATTAGTGTGAGGGGGACTAGCTAAGGTAAATGCAAGGGGTTATGGGGATAGGGCCTGGGTGGGATTATAGTCAGTGCAGACTTGATGGGCCGACTGGCCTCCTTCTGCACTGTTGGATTCTATGAAGTCGCTCTTTCTCTTTGCAGTGAAATCAAGTGTAATCACATCATCTCCTCATCTCATTTGCTCTTTCCAAGAACTTCACATGCATGTATGACAGTCATGACCCATACTAATTTCTACTACTTTCATGCTTTTAATCTTGAGTTTGTCATCAATGAAGCATTGTTCCTGGATTTACAGTGATTATTGTCTCCATCCTTATTTTGGTAAAGGGTTCTCAAGCCTCAAAGTTTGCCTGAGGGTCTCCAGGAATCAATGATTAATCTACTCAATATGTAACCTGAAAAAGACATAATCGGGGAATGAACATTCATTGATTCTAAAAGCATTGGGGATGAGGGAAATGATGTTTTACTGGTTGGATTTGATAGAAAACAGGTCAGGTAAAATAACCACCAATCTTCACCTTTCATTCACATTTTCTCAGACTTTATCAAGGCAACCTGTTCCTTACTCACCCATTTTTCAAGCTGAAATGTTTCGTCAAACCCTAGCCCACACTCTCAGGTGACCATCAAACATCTCATAGGATCATGTGGAGGCATAGCGGTTAGCACTGATGCCTCACAGTGCCAGGAACTCAGGTTCGATTCCAAGCTTGGTCACTGTCTGGAGTTCACCAAATGGGCTAAACATATTTAAATGCTACTTTAAATCCTCTAATCGGCCTCATGCCTTTTCTGGGCGAGATCCACTTTGGTTTTTAGGCCCGCGTGCAATTTTCCTGGTTAGTGTGATCTGCACAAGCATGGCGAGGCTGGAAAACCGCCCTTATAGTCTCTGAAACCATGGGCAAGGCTCTTCACTTAAGTAGAAAAAAACATCAAACTCTACTCTGCATATCCCTAGCTAACCTGTCCCTTCTCATTCTCTAGCACTCTTAGGCATAGATTTTGGAAATTGGCACCACTTTGGTCGGGACCTAAGTAAGCTGGCTCTGGCACTCGCAATGTGGCAGACAGAATTAAAACAGTTTGATTTAATCGATGGCTGCATACAGCTAACATTGATTTATGAGCCTAGTTTGCAAATGTCATTTCATTTCATTGTCAATTAGCCTGCTGTAGCTGGTAGTGTACTGAAGAAATTTAGGTTGATAAGCAGTTGGCAGTATCTTCTGACCCTTGATTTCCCTTCTGCTGCTCGAGTGGTGTGGAGGCATGGAATATAACGTTGTGTTGATAATCTGTTTGAAGTTTAGGGCCCAGCTTGAGCATTACGGTCAATTCTGGGCGCCACATTTCAGAAATGTTGTCGAGGTGTCGGGGAGAAAGCAGAGAAGAGTTATGTGAATAGGACCCGTGATGAGGAACCATTCCTTTTCTCTCATTCAAGTGGAGAAAGTTAAGGGGAAATACGATAGAGGTGTGAAAAATTGTGAGGTTTGGTCAGGCAAATAAGCAGAAACGGTGGCAAAAAAGTAGCAGAAAGATCAGTAACCAAAGCTCACAGATTAAGGTATTTGGTAAGAGGAAGAAGAGACATGTGGAAGAAGATGACTGGTGCTGAAAGTTGTTATGATCTGGAATGGACTGACTGAAAGGGGCAAAGGAAGATGATTTAATAACAGTGGCATAGTGGTGAGCACTGATGCCTCACAGCGCCAGGAACTCAGGTTCGATTCCCGGCTTGGTCACTGTCTGTGTGGAGTCGGCACATTCTCCCCGTGTTTGCATGGGTTTCCTCTGCGTATTCCAGTTTCCTCCCACAGTCTAAAAGACGTGTTAGTCGGGTGTGTTGACGATGCTAAATTCTCCCTCAGTGCACCCAAACAGGTGCCGGAGAGTAGCGACGAGGGGATTTTCATTGTAGTGTTGATCTAAGCCTACTTGTGCACCAATAAATAAAGTATAAACTTTAAAATAACTTTCTATAGGTAATCACGGAATATTTGAAAGAGAAAAATTACAGGGCTATGGGGAAAGAATGGGAGATTGAGACTATAGGGTAGATTTATCGAAGAGTGGACAAATCACAGTGGGTCAAAGTATCCTTCTGCAAGTGATAAACCAAAACATGGAACAAACATTTTGAACTGAATCAACACTCTTCTTTAGAAAGCTGATACTAGTAACTCTACTTCTTAAAAGGATATTTCTTTTTGCACTTCACCATATAAGAATGTAAGAAATAGGAGCAGAAGTAGGCCATCTAGCCCTTTGAGCCTGCCCCGCCATTCAATAAGATCATGGCTGATCTGTCGCTGCTCAGTTCCACTTTCCCGCTTTCTCCCCATAACCCTCAATCCCCTCTCTTATCAAAAACCCATCAACCCGCGTCTTAAAAATATTTAGCGAGGCAGCCTCCACCACTTCAACGGGCAGAGAATTCCAGAGATTCACCACCCTTTGAGTGAAGAAGTTCCTCCTCAACTCCGTTCTAAACCGCCCCCCTTTTATCTTGAGGCTGTGCCCCCTACTCCTACTGTCTTTTTTGAGCAGGAAGAGTCTCTCCACCTCTATCCTATCCATCCCATTCATCATCTTATATGTCTCAATGAGATCTCCCCTCATTCTTCTAAACTCTAACGAGTACAAGCCCAGTTTATTCAGCCTCTCCTCATAGCTCAACCCCGTCAACTCCGGAATCAGCCTAGTAAACCTCCTCTGCACTCCCTCCAAGGCCAAAATATCTTTGCGCAGGTGCGGCGCCCAAAACTGCACACAGTACTCCAGCTGCGACCTCACCAATGCCCTATACAGCTGCAGCAAGACCTCCCTACTTTTATATTCAATCCCCCTCGCTATGAAGGCCAGCATCCCATTCGCCTTCCTGACCACCTGCTGCACCTGCAAGCTGGGTTTTTGCGACTCATGCACAAGGACCCCGAGGTCCCTCTGCACCGTCGCCTGCTGCAGTTTTTCGCCCTGTAAGTAATAGTCCTTCCTACCATTCTTCCTACCAAAGTGGACCACCTCACACTTGCCAACATTAAATTCCATTTGCCATTTCCTGGCCCATTCGCCCAGCCTATCTAGATCCTTCTGCAGACTCTCCACACCCTCCGCACAATTTGCCGTTCCCCCAATCTTGGTGTCATCAGCAAATTTCGACACCCTACACTCGGTTCCCTCCTCCAGATCATCTATATAAATGGTAAAAAGCTGAGGCCCCAGCACCGACCCCTGGGGCACTCCACTAGTCACCATCCGCCAATCCGAATAGCACCCGTTGACCCCCACTCTCTGCCTCCTATTTGACAACCAATCCTCTATCCACGCGAACACCCTACCCCCAACTCCATGTCCCTCGACCTTCTGCAATAACCTCTTGTGAGGTACTTTGTCAAACGCCTTCTGAAAATCTAGAAAGACCACATCCACCGGCTCTCCTCTATCCACCGCCCTAGACACATCCTCATAGAACTCCAGTAAATTTGTCAGACACGACTTCCCTTTAATGAAACCGTGCTGCGTCTGCTCTATCAAGCAATTCCCTTCAAGATGCCTCGCAATTTCCTCCTTAATGACAGATTCTAACATTTTACCTACCACAGACGTTAAACTAACCAGCCTATAATTCCCCGCCTTTTGCCTGGCACCCTTCTTAAACAACGGCGTAACATTAGCCGTTTTCCAATCATCTGGCACATATAGCAAGCCCCTCTTTTTTCTTTCCATTGGTGCTTCAGATGATAGACAGCCACAAGAACAATCATTTAATCTGCACTCGGGCCTCCACCAAGAAAGTGACAGTTTTTAGGAATATCGAGATACCATCAGTCCAAACACTCTCATTCATTTCCGAACTGCCTCACTGAATCACTTCACTTTCAAAACAAACCTGATCTGTTCTCTTCAAATGTTCTTGTAACTTTTTCCAGTGAAACCAATTAATCTTTCTATTTAAAAAAAAACATATGGCCTTCGCTGGCTTGCTTGCTTTCTTTAGATTTTTACTTGCACATTTCTCCTTGACATTCTCCCTCAGAATTTGTTATTATTAAAAATGTATCCATTCAAGGAATGAGACCATAGATCCGCATTTATTGCCCATTCATCATTTCCCCCTTCTTGAATGGCTGCAGTCCATGTGGTGTTGGTATACCCACTGTGCTGTTAGGGAGGGAGTTCCAGGATTTTGACCCAGTGACAGTAAAGGAATGACCAAAATATTTCCAAGTCAGGATGGCGAGTGACTTGGAGGAGGTGATGGTGTTCCCCTGCATCTGCTGCGCTTGCCCTTCCAAGTGCAGGTTGCTGATATAGAAGGGATTATTGAAGGAGCCTCAGGACATTGCTGCAGTGCATCTTGTAGATGCTACACATACATCGATGGTGGAGGGATGGAGTGCTGAAGATTGGGCGCTATTCAAGCGGGCACTCCTGACTTGTGCCTTGCAGATGGCGGACAGATTTTGAGGAATCAGAAGATGAGTTAATCACCTCAGAATTGCCAGCCTCTGATCTGTCTTTGTAGCCACAATATTGGTATGGGGAGTCTAGTTCAGTTTCTGGTCAATGGTAACCTCCAGGATGTTGATAGTGGGGGGCTTCAATGATAGTAATGCCATTGAATGTCAAGGGGAGATAGTTAGATCCTCTCTTGTTGGAGTTGGTCACTGTGTGTGCAACGTAAACCTTAATTGACACCTGTTATCCAAAGCCTGGATAATGTCCAGGGCTTGCTGCATTTGAACATGCTTCAGTATCTGAGGAGTCACAAATGGTGCTGAACATTGTGCCATCATCAGCGAATATCCCCACTTCCGACTTGTGTTGGAAGGACAGTCTCTGATAAAGTAGCTGAAGATGGTTAGGTCTCGGACACTACCCTGAGGAAATCCTGCAGTGAATTCTTGGAACTGAGATGATTGACCTCCAACCACCACAACCATCTTCCTTTGTGCCAAGTATAACTCCAACCAGCCGAGAGTTTTCCCTCTGATTCCCCTTGACGCCAATTTTGCTCGGGCTCCCTGACGCCACGCTCAGTCAAGGGCAGTCATTCTCACCTCACCTCTTGGGTTCAACTCCTTTTGATCATGTTTTAACCTAGGTTGTAATGAGGTCAGGAGCTGGGAAACCCTGGCAGAACCCAAACTGAGTACCAGTGGGCAGGTTATTGCCAACTAAGTGCTGTTTGATAGAACCTTCAACAAGATTTTCCATCTGCTGCTGGCTGAGAAGAGACTGATGGGGCGGTAATTGGCCTTGTTGAAATTGCCCTGCTCTCTTTTGGATAAGAGATATCTGGGAAATGTTCCACATTGTTGGGAAGGTGCCAGTGTTGCAGCTGCAGTGGAACGGACTGGCTCAGGGCGCAGCAAGCTCTGGGACACCAGTCTTCAGTACTATTGCCAAAATATTGTCAGATCCTTAGAACTGGCAGTATCCAGTGCCTTCAGCCATTTCTTTATCACCTGAAGCAAATTGAATGGACTGACAACAGACAGCTGCGATGCTGGAGACCTCTGAAGCACGCTGAGATGGATCATCCACTCTGGCTGAAGATTGGAGCAAATGCCTTAAATTTTGCACGGATATACTTGGCTCCTCCATCATTGAGATGGGGATATTTGTGGAGCTTTGTCTGGATTGGCGTTCGGTTGTCCAACACCATTCGTGACTGGATAGGGCAGGAGTGCAGAACTTAAACCTGATCCCTTGGTTGTGAGATCACTTCACTCAGCTGATCACATGCTGTTTCTGCTGTTTGGGGCACAGGTAGTCCTACACTGCAGCTTCACTTGTTGACACCTCATTTTTATGTTTGCCCTGTGTTCCTCCGGTCTTGAATTCAATAAACTTGGACCTCTGCCTCTTTTCTGCAGCAGTAACCTTTGTTTCAGATCAAGTGGTGATGTGGAGATGCCAGCGTTGGACTGGGGTAAACACAGTAAGAAGTCTCACAACACCAGGTTAAAGTCCAAAAGGTTTATTTGATAGTAAATGCCACAAGCTTTCGGAACGCTGTCCCTTCGTCAGATGAGTGGAAAGTTCTGATCAGAGAAGGCGGCACGGTAGCACAGTGGTTAGCACTGATGTTTCACAGCTCCAGGGTTTGATTCCTGGCTCAGGTCACTGACTGTGTGGAGTTTGCACATTCTCCTTGTGTCTGCATGGGTTTCCTCCAGGTGCTCTGGTTTCCTCCACAGTCCAAAGATGTGTGGGTTAGGTTGATTGGCCATGCTAAGAAATTGTCCCTTAGTGTCCAGGGATGTGTAGGTTAGAGGGATTAGTGGGTATGATATGTAGGGATATGGAGGTAGGGCCTGGGTGGCATTGTGTTCGGTGCAGACTCGATGGACCGAAGGGCCTCTTTCTGCACTGTAGGGTTCTATGTTCTAAGGGCATATAAAGGCACACTCTGTTTACAGAATACTGATTTAAAATGCGAGTCTTAAGCAGATTAGCTAAGTCTTGAGCTTTTTATGTCTCTGTTCCTTTATTAGTAGATAGTACTGTCATTAAAAGCATTGTTCCACAATCCATGCTGAAGTTTTGCATAAAGCAGAAAGTTATAGATGGGGCAAATTAGGCCCAGGCTAATAATTCAGAGGTAAATTCTGTCATCCAAATACATTGGGGCAAGCGATGGACAACTAGGCAACAGGAATACATTCGCTAAATATATTTAAGTCACGGGTAGACAGGTTTTTGACAGACAAGGGAATTAAGGGTTATGGGGAGAAAGCAGGAAAGTGGAACTGATCCACTTCAGATCAGCCATGATCTTATTGAATGGCGGGGCAGGCTCGAAGAGCTAGGTGGCCTACTCCTGCTCCTATTTCTTATGTTCTTATGTAGGACGATCCATGATTTTTCCAAGAATACGAAGGACCTGTAGGAATTGTAATGGGATGGCACGGTGGCTAGCGCTGCTTCCTCACATTTTTCTTTGTGAGAGTCCTCTTCATATTGATTCCATATTGCTGATGGCAGCTGCTGAATGTGATCTTATTCCTGTTGAACTTTGTAAGGAATTGTAATTTTATCATCCAATTATCTTGTGATGTTGTGCAAAGGAGCCCTTTAGGCAAGTGAGAAGAAAAATGTCTTGAAATTAACTTTAGAGCAAGCAGCTGACACACGTCCCTTCCCCCAGGCAGTTTCACTCCAACACAAGGATCATCTTGTCAAATCCAGTTGTGTAAAACTCCTCCATTTCCTCACTGCTATCGTTTCATCTCGTCACACAGATCCTTTCAGCAAAAGATGGCATTTTCACTCTTGCCAAGTTAGAGCCATAGAAAAAGTCACAGCACGGGAGGAGGCCATTCAGTCCATCTTGTCCATGCTAGCCCGAGGACACCCATATATCCTTTCTAATCTCACTTTCCTACAATTGGCCCATAGCCCCGCAGCTTACAGCACTTAAGATGCGGATCCAGGTACTTTTTAAAAGAGTTTAGGGTTTCTGCCCCCACCACAAACTCAGGCAGTGAATTCCAGACACCCACCATTCTCTGCGGAAACAAATTCTTCCTTACGCCCCCCCCTCTGCACCTTCTGTCACTTCTCTCGAGGGATTTTACAGCCTCGCTTGCCCTGAAACTGTAAAATCCCACCCGAGGTCAATGGACCCTTGCATGTTCTGCCCCTCACCCACTCCAATTCCCATGAAGGTTGGTTCAGGAAAATTCTGGCCCAAGTCCCCTGGTTCTGGAATTTTCCACCAAGGGAAACACTTGTACGATTGTAAAAACTCTTCCTGTACTTGCTGTTATAATGGCACATCTCCCTTTCGAAGGGGTAACCAAGAAGGTAGATGAGGGCAGTGCAGTTGATGTTGTCTACATGGACTTTTGCAAGGTCTTTGACAAGGTACCGCATGGTAGGTTGTTGCATAAAGTTAAATCTCACAGGATCCAGGGTGAGGTGTCTAAATGGATACAAAATTGTCTTTTTGACGGAAGCCAGAGGGTGGCTGTAGAGAATTGATTTTCAAACTGGAGGCCTGAGACCAGCGGTGTGCCTCAGGGATTAGTGCTGGGTCCACTGTTATTTGTCAGTTATATTCATGATTTGAATGAGAATATAGGGGGCATGGTTAGTAAGTTTGCAGATGACACCAAGATTGGTGGCATGGTGGACAGTAAGGAAGATTATCTCCAATTGCAGCAGGATCTTGACCAATTGGGCTGACGAATGGCAGATGGAGTTTAATTTAGACAAATGTGAGGTAATGTATTTTGGTAGATTGAACCAGAGCAGGACATACTCAGTTAATAGCAGGACATTGAGCAGAATTACAGAACAAAGAGATCTAGGGGTACATGTTCATAGTTCCTTGAAAGTGGAGTCACAGGTGGACAGAGTGGTGAAGAAGGCATTCGGCATGCTTGGTTTCATCAGTCAGAATATTGAATACAGGAGTTGGGACATCTTGTTGAATTTGCACAAGACATTAGTAAGACCACATTTGGATTACTGTGCGCAATTCTGGTCACCCTATTATAGAAAAGATATTATTAAACTAAAAAGAGTGCAGAAAAGATTTACTAGGATGCTACCGGGACCTGACGGATTGAGTTATAAGGAGAGGCTGAATAGACTGGGACTTTTTTTTCTGGAGCGTAGGAGGCTGAGGGTTGATCTTATAGAGATGTATAAAATAATGTGAAGCATAGACAAGGTAGATAGTCAATATATTTTCCCAAAGGTAGGGGAGTCTAAAACAAGAGGGCATAGGTATAATGTGAGAGGGGAGAGATACAGTGTCCAGAGGGGCAACTTTTTCTCACAGAGGGTGGTGAGTGTCAGGAACGAGCTGCCAGAGGTGGTAGGAGAGGCGGGTACAATTTTATCTTTTAAAAAGCATTTAGATAGTTACATGGGTACAGAGGGATATGGGCCAAATGCGGGCAACTGGGATGAGTTTAAGGGCTTTAAAAAAAAAAAGGGCAGCATGGACAAGTTGGGCGGAAGGGCCTGTTTCCATGCTGTAAACCTCTACGACTCTATGACTTTGTAAGCAATTCTCCTTCCAAAGACCTCCTTCACATCACATGTCTCGATCAACTTCCACTCTTCAGTCAGCTTGCCCTGTGTGAATCTGCTTTGTGTCATTGACTATAACGTAGTTCTCCACCCACGGAACTGTGGCCTGAGCAGACGCATAAAGTTTAACCTTTGAAACTGCGCGCATTTCAGTTCTTTGAGACCCTCAGACCCCAGGTGACTCTTGTGTCCGAGGCCTAAAAATTCCATTGTCTTCCCTGTGGCAGCTGGATTTCCATCAATCAGGTGGCACATCCGATTTGCATCAAATCATCCTCTAGAAAAATCTATACGACCCGAAGTAAAATAGATGACTTTGTTCCTTTGCTGAGTTTTTCAGTGTTCTCGTAGATCGATCACACATCTGTCAAATTCTAGAGATCTGAACAAGTGCATCAGGTTAAAAACAGGCACAATAGTCGTTTCTGACTCTGGGAATTAACACTTTTGTACAGGAGTGAAGCTGGATGTAGCGGGGAGGTGGATCAGAAGAGTGGGATGTTTGCTACCTTTGATTGGATGCTGTTGAGAACTCATTTGGGGAGAATCAATCTTACATTCTGAGTCTCAGATCTGGAAAGAAAGCCCACCAATGCCTCAACCTTATCAGAAGATTAAGGAAATTCAGCATGTCCGTAACGACTCTCACCAACGTTTTCAGATGTACCATAGAAAGCATTCTTTCTGGTTGTATCACAGCTTGGTATGGCTCCTGCTTATCACTCAAACTAGCCTCCCAACCATTGACTCTGTCTACACTTCCCGCTGCCTTGGGAAAGCAGCCAGCATAATCAAGGACCCCACGCACCCTGGACATTCTCTGTTCCACCTTCTTCTGTCAGGAAAAAGTTACAATAGTCTGAGAACATGTACCAATCGACTCAAGAACAGCTTCTTCCATGCTGCCACCAGCCTTTTGAATGGAACTACATTATATTAATTTGATCTTTCTCTGCACCCTAGCTATAATTGTAACACTAAGTTCTGCAATTCTCTATGTACAGTATGCTTTGTCTGTACAGTGAGCAGGAAATAATACTTTTCACTGTACATTAATACAAGTGACAATAATAAATCAAAATGATCATAGAATCCTGACAGTGTAGAAGAAGACCATTCAGCCCATCGAGCTTGCACCAATTCTTACCAAGGCCCTATCGCCATAACCTCACATATTTTACCCCATTAATCCTCCTGACCTCTATATATCTTGGGACACTAAGAGCTAACATATACATCTTTCGGACTGTGGGAGGAAACCAGAGCACCCGAAGGTTACCTATGCAGACACGGGAAGAACATAAGAAATAGGAGCAGGAGTAGGCCATCTAGCCCTTTGAGCCTGCCCTGCTATTCAATAAGATCATGGCTGATCTGAAGTGGATCAGTTCCACTTTCCCGCTTTCTCCCCATAACCCTTAATTCCCTTGTCTATCAGAAATCTATCTACCTGTGACTTAAATATATTTAGCGAGGTAGTCTTCACCACTTCAACGGGCAGAGAATTCCAGACATTCACCATCCTTTGAGTGAAGAAGTTCCTCCTCAACTCCGATCTAAACTGCGTTTCCACCCCCCCCCTTATCTTGAGGCTGTGCCCTCTAGTCCTGCTATCCTTTCTAAGCAGGAAGAATCTCTCTACCTTGACCCTATCCATCCCCTTCATTATCTTATACGTCTCTATAAGATTCCCCCTCATCCTTCTAAACTCCAATGAGTACAGACCCACAGAGTACAGAATGTGGGATCTCCACACTGACAGTCACCCAAGCCAGGAAGCAAAGCCAGGTCCCTGGCACCTTGAGAACATAAGAACATAAGAACATAAGAAATAGGAGCAGGAGTAGGCCATCTAGCCCTTCGAGCCTGCCCCGCCATTCAATAAGATCATGGCTGATCTGTCGTGGCTCAGTTCCACTTTCCCGCCCTCTCCCCATAACCCTTAATCCCTTCTCTTATCAAAAACCCATCAACCCGCTTCTTAAAAATATTTAGCGAGGCAGCCTCCACCACTTCAACGGGCAGAGAATTCCAGAGATTCACCACCCTTTGAGTGAAGAAGTTCCTCCTCAACTCCGTTCTAAACCGCCTCCCCTTTATCTTGAGGCTGTGCCCCCTAGTCCTACTGTCTTTTTTGAGCGGGAAGAGTCTCTCCACCTCTATCCTATCCATCCCATTCATCATCTTATACGTCTCAATGAGATCTCCCCTCATTCTTCTAAACTCTAACGAGTACAAGCCTAGTTTATTCAGCCTCTCCTCATAGCTCAATCCCCTCAACTCCGGTATCAGCCTAGTAAACCTCCTCTGCACTCCCTCCAGGGCCAAAATATCCTTGCGCAGGTGCGGCGCCCAAAACTGCACACAGTACTCCAGCTGCGGCCTCACCAATGCCCTATACAGCTGCAGCAAGACCTCCCTACTTTTATATTCAATCCCCCTCGCTATGAAGGCCAGCATCCCATTCGCCTTCCTGACCACCTGCTGCACCTGCAAGCTGGGTTTTTGCGACTCATGCACAAGGACCCCGAGGTCCCTCTGCACCGTCGCCTGCTGCAGTTTTTCGCCACGTAAGTAATAGTCCTTCCTACCATTCTTCCTACCAAAGTGGACCACCTCACACTTGCCAACATTAAATTCCATTTGCCATTTCCTGGCCCATTCGCCCAGCCTATCTAGATCCTTCTGCAGACTCTCCACACCCTCCGCACAATTTGCCGTTCCCCCAATCTTGGTGTCATCAGCAAATTTCGACACCCTGCACTCGGTTCCCTCCTCCAGATCATCTATATAAATGGTAAATAGCTGAGGCCCCAGCACCGACCCCTGGGGCACCCCACTAGTCACCATCCGCCAATCCGAATAGCACCCATTGACCCCCACTCTCTGCCTCCTATTTGACAACCAATCCTCTATCCACGCTAACACCCTACCCCCAACTCCATGTCCCCTGACCTTTTGCAATAACCTCTTGTGAGGTACCTTGTCAAACGCCTTCTGAAAATCCAGAAAGACCACATCCACCGGCTCTCCTCTATCCACTGCCCTAGACACATCCTCATAGAACTCCAGTAAATTTGTCAGACACGACTTCCCTTTAATGAAACCGTGTTGCGTCCGCCCTATCAAGCAGCAGTGCTAACCACTGTGCCTCTGTGCTGTCCTAAGGAGAATAATCTCAGTTTCTCTATACTTTCTCCCTCTCCTCTGATACCGTTCCAAGTGTCTTAAAATAAGTAGTGTTACAAAAATAGTAGAGGCATTGATTGTAATCTTTAAACATTCTCAGATTTGAGAAGGGTCCGAATGGATTGGGAAATAGCTAATGTAACATATATTTATTCAAGAAAGGAGGGAAGAAGTAAGGAGGAAATTATAGGCTTGTTAGCCTAATGTCGATCATAGTTTCTGTGCTGGAATCCATTATTAAGGTTATAGCAGAATACTTGGAAAATTGTGATGTGATCAGGTAGACCCAACATGTGAAATGGAAATCATGTTTAACTCAGCTGTTAGAATTTTTTTGACCAAGTCACATTCAAGGTGAATAAAAGAAAACTAGCAGATGTGGCGCATTTGGATTTCCAGATGACATTTGGTAGGGTGCCACATCAAAGTGAGACGAGAGAACGTGCTGTAGGGGGTAACATATGAGCATGGACAAAGGATTGGTTAGTTAACAGGAAGCAGAGAGTGGAGATAAATGGTTCAGCAAGTTGTAACTAGTGGAGGTCCATAGGAATCAGTGCTGGGACCACAAATATCTACTAAATCTATCAAAGACCTGGGTGAAGGGATTAAGCGTATGGTGGCTAAATTTGCTGATGATGCCAAGATAGGTTGGAAAGTAAATTGTCAAGAGTAGGGATAGAGTCTGCAGAACCATATAGAGAGATTAAGTGAGTGAGCAAAAATTTGGTAGATGGAATGTAATGTTGGTAAACGAGAAGTTGTCTCATTTTGGTCTGAAGAATAGAAAAACTTTATATATTTAAATGGAGACGAATTGTAGGACCCGGTAATACAAAGAGATTTGGGTATCTTGCTACGGCACATGATTTAGGAAGACAAATGGAATATTGGCATTTATTGCAGGAGTCATAGAGCCCTTGGTTGGGATTTTACGGCCGCACTTGCCCCAATACCGGAAAATCCCGCCCGAGGTTAACGGACATCTGCATGATTCACCCCTGCTCCACTTCCCGCTACTATTCCGATGGTGGGCAGGATGGGAAAACTCCCCCATAGAGTCAAACAGCGCTGAAAAGGCCCTTCAGCCTTCAAATTTGTAAGGTACAAAAGTCTGAGATCACGTACCAACTGACTCAAAAACAACTACTTCCCTGCTGCCATCAGACTTTTGAATGGACCTACCTTACATTAAGATAATCATTTTTCTATACCCTAGCTATGACTGTAACACTGCATTCTGCACTCTCTCCTTTCCTTCTCTATGAATGGTATGCTTTCTCCGTGTAGCGCGCAAAAAACAATACTTTTCGCTGTAAACTAATACATGTGACAATAATAAATCAAATAACTCCCTGTTTACAGCATAACCCTTCCTTAAAGTTTATTTATTACTGTCACAAGTAGGCTTACATTAATATTACAATCAAGTTACTGTGAAAATACCCTAGTTGCCACACTCCAGCACTTGTTTGGGCACACTGAGGGAGAATTTAGCATTTCCAATGGACCTAACCAGCACATATTTTGGATTGTCTGAGGAAACTGGAGTACCGGGGGAAGCCCACGCAGACACGGGGAGAATATGCAAACTCAACACAGACAGTGACCCAAGCTGAGAATGTGAACCTAGGTCCCTGGCACTGCGAGGCAGCAGTGCTAACCACTGTGCTGCCACATAATGCCCAGGTCTAGACTCTGACTGAGTGTGGAGCTCCCTGAAATGTTGCTAATTAGATTTCTACCCTTGGACAGCGACAGCTGGGGTCGGAGACGGGCCTAAGCTATATTCCTCAAGTCCAGGACTCCATGTGACTTTGTAACACGGCCACCTTAGGAGTCATGGGTGGGATGCCATGTTTTATTAGTATTTTATCTTAACATCTAAAGCGAAAATTAGACCGCATAACTGACCGTGATTTATTCAAATGGCGTCCTGGTGACAGATGACATAATCCAACATTTCTCGATTAGATTAAAGCCTCATGACTGACTCCTAACCATTTCTAATTCTGTGTATCTCTCTTACTGCATGAAATGAATTTGACAGATCAGAGTATGTGGCACTTCATCTCTGGGCTCTGCAGCCCAATCTGAGCAAATACTCCCAGCTGCGACGATTGATTATAAAAAATTATAGCGAAGATATTATAATTTTTTTTTGTCAATCTCCTGTTGGAAAAATTGTGCACGCCAATCTAGAAAGTTAATCAAAACTAGCTGCGATATGAAATGTAAAATGGGCTGGCATGGCCCCTGGATGCTGAAACATTCAGAATAGCCCTCATTCTAATAAAATGGCAATTTTAAAACAAAGCATTTGCATGGGCTTGATAACTTGATTTATGGCTTCACCTAACACCCTCTCATTTGTACCTGAGGTAAACAAAACTCAAATTTGGAAAGGAAAACAGGCGGAAATGTAAATGTTAAAGGCACACAATTTATGCTGCATCTCAAGTTAAATTAATACACTTGATTTGCCGTAAATTTTGGCTTTGTTAGCATTACAATTAATGACTCATCTCAAACACTTCTACTGTTTATGTTTAATAATTTATTAATGGTAGATGGATTTAAAAAGCCATCTGGATTTTTACCATTTGCCTGTTGCATGGGCTGTTACTTCAACTGTCTCTCTCCCACATTTAAATTTTTAAAAGTGTATTTATTAGTGTCACGAGTAGGCACATCAATACTGCAATGAAGTTACTCTGAAAATCCACTAGTCGCCACACTCCGGTGCCTGTCAGGGAGAATTTAGCATGGCCAATGCACCCTAACCAGCACACCTTTCAGACTGAGGGAGGGAAAGCAGGAAACCTGCTCTGCTACTCAACAATAAAATCAAAGATAATCTCACTGAATGGTGGAGCAGACTTGAAGTATCAGATGGCCTACTCCTGCTTGTGGCCCTTAGGTTCTGAACCAGAGCACCTGGAGGAAGTCCACACAGACACAAGGAGGATAGGCAGACTCCGCACAGACAACGACCCAAGCTGGGAATCGAACCCCGGTCCCCGGTGCTGTGAGGCAGCCAAGCTAACCGTCGTGTCTCCGTGCCATCCCCACAGCCCCCTACCCCCAGATCCAGCTCACAAAGAAACTGTACTCACCTGCTGTCCGCCCGCCCTCTTGTCCTCTGACTCTCCAAGAACGTAGAGTCACTCTCATGCCTTCCTCCCTTCCCCTCCTCATCTGGAGTTTTCCTCACACCGGAAGCCACAGAGGTCCAGATCTGTGCTGGCCGCTTGCATCGTTCCAAAGGGAATGATCAGTGGATGGTGATTGGAAACAGACCTTCCCCCCCAACCCCCGGCCCCCATTCAACCCCTTTACCCAAGCTTGGCAGGAGGGAGGAGGGATGCGGTGGGGATGCAGAGTTACATGGTGGCACCTTCGGTTAGCTGTTTCAAAAGTCTGTGAATACACGTGGAATTCTCTGGTAGCTGGTGCCTTTGATCTGGACATTGTGGTTGTAATGGCAGTAAACCTGCCAGCAAGCATCTCCATTACAACTGTAAAACTGACAGCATGTTTAGGAGGCTCTACATGCACATCAAAATGCGGGATCACCGGTATTACTGCCAATGATTACCCCCTCCTCTAGAGGGCGCACTGCTAAAATTCCCATAGATAAAAATCAGTAGAAGTCCCTTGAATTTGCGTGAACGTCCCTTCTCGCATCATTCTTCACACCTGTACAAAGCCTTGAAAATAGTTCCATTTTGTTGAATGGGGTAAAACAGGGTTTTTTTTCTTTTGAAGCTTGTGAAGTTCACAATTACTGCTAGGCAACCTCTCCGGCCCTGAAAAGACTTCAGGAATAAAAGAAAATTACTTTTATTCCTGAAGCCTTTTGAGGGCCGGAGTCCAGACGACCCTTTGTCAAAGCTTTGTCATCTGGACTCAAAACCTCAGCTCTTTTCTCTCCTTACAGACGCTGCCAGACCTGCTGAGATTTTCCAGCATTTTCTCTTTTTTGGTTTCAGATTATGGAATGTCAAATTTCTCCGTTACGATAAAATTCCACAGATTTGTAAAAATATTTATTTTCTTAAAGTTTGCAATATTTCAACATCCATCTTAATCCCAAGCATTTGTCCCAATTTCAATGTTTTGTGTGGGTTAAAATGATTTAAAAAGTGAAACATTCTTCACTGAAAATGGCTGCCTGGCAAGTCTGAGATGGGGGAGAGGGGGAAGCAGAGAGGGGCACTTCATGGCCTGTTCCCATCCCCAGCCTTAGGTTTTTAGGCTGGTGCATGTCAGTTTGAACAGGGTACCAAAGAGACAATGTTAACAATACTCATCTCAGGCAGGAAGGGGACAGGTAAATGTGAAAGCCTCTTCAGATTTGAGGGAGCCCTTCTCTCAAGGATCTGGAAGCTCAGGGCCATCCGTCTGTCCTCCTCAGCCTGCTGAGATCGACCCCCCCCCCACCTTTCAACTATCTAAGGTACCTCCCCAGTCTTTCCATCTGTCACTAACCAAAGTGTGGTCCTGGCATTTAGGCTCAGACACGGGCACTGCAATACCTCTTCCATCCACTACAGCAGGCTTTTCGGAGTCAGTGGGGGGTGCGTCCTCCACTGACTCTCGGGATGGTGGGCACAGAGTGTTTACCACCTTGAAAATCCAGGCGAAAGACGTCTATGAAAGACAGAGGAAAGGAATACTAATGAAAGGAAAAAGAATGTGCCACAAAGTAAGCAGAGGACACATTTTGCTTCCCAGTGAAGATAGTCCAAAGACGTGCGGGTTAGGTTGATTGGCCATGCTGAAAATTGCCCCTTCATAAGGTCGTTAAGAAGGTGTACGGTGTGTTAGCTTTTATTGGTAGAGGGATTGAATTTCGGAGCCGTGAGGTCATGTTACAACTGTACAAAACTCTGGTGCGGCCGCACTTGGGGTATCGCGTACAGTTCTAGTCGCCGCATTATAAGAAAGATGTGGCGGCATTGGAAAGGGTGCAGAGGAGGTTTACCAAGATGTTGCCTGGTATGGTGGGAAGGTCTTATGACGAAAGGCTGAGGAACTTGAGGTTATTTTCATTGGAGAGAAGAAGGTTACGGGGTGACCTGATTGAGGCATACAAGATGATCAAAGGATTGGGTAGGGTGAACAATGAGAGCCTTTTACCTCGGATGGTGATGGCTAACACAAGGGGACATAGCTTTAAATTGAGGGGTGGTAATTATAGGACGGATGTCAGAGGTAGGTTCTTTACTCAGAGGGTAGTAAGGGCGTGGAATGCCCTGCCTGCAGCAGTTGTGGACTCACCAGCTTTAAAGGCATTCAAATGGTCAGTGGATAGGCATATGGGTAACATTGGAATAGTTTAGGTTAGAGGGTCATTAGATTGGTTCCACTGGTCGGCGCAACATCGAGGGCCAAAGGGCCTGTACTGCGCTGTAATGTTCTATGTTCTTAGTGTCCTGAGATGCGTAGGTTAGAAGGGTTAGTGGGTAAAATATATAGGGATATGGGGGTAGGTCCTGGGTGGGATTGTGGTCGGTGCAGACTCGATGGGCCGAAGGGCCTCTTTCTGCACTGTAGGGTTCTATGATTCTATGAATGTTCTTGTGTTGAAAGTTCAACAAAGATCAGTGATGGAGCCCAGAGCCGCCTTTTAGCCGACCATTCTGTCTCTAATGGTGTGGCTGAGGCTCATTAACTGAGCGACCACAAAATCATTTATGATTCACTTTTCATACTTCGTTACACTGTCTGGGCAAGATAATATTTCCAGCACATTCCTGCGCCCTTATCCCTCATCGGGGAAGTTTACAGAACTTAGAAACTGACCGGCTGTGAACGAGTTAACACAATGGAAATGTAGCAAATGATTACAGCGTTCAAAGTCTTCCATTCTATTCCCAGCAACTGTTCCTGATGCCCAAGATAGATCCAGCGCTGAAATATTACTCCCACCAAGGGAATCGCGTTCCTGGAAATGATCCAGGGAACTGGTTGTCATCATCTCAATAGGGAGAATAATTTACAGTTCTCACAGAAATATGGACAGAATAATATAACCTGATTCCCAGAATCCTAGAACCACATGCAATAAAAGTCATCATCAGTCAGTATTTTTAATTATAAGCAGAAAGAATCGCAGAATACAACCTCCAAAACTAGTAAAAAATCTCACATAATAAAATTCCCCTTGCTCCAACAGACAATCCAATTCCAAACATGACATCCCTTATAGACTACTGCTTGACTTATCTTGTATTTTCCCCTGCTCTCCTGCTGGGTTTCCCTCAACCACAGGCTTTCTTAATTAAGTTCCATCATAAGATAAGAAGCACCATGCAAGTCTGCGTTTGTGAGTCGAGTGATAGAGCACCATAATCACACAACAGAAATTGTGTTCAGAATAATTGGTACCAAAGTCTTAATAGCTCACTGCCTTAACCACTATTCTTCCACCTCTGGGACCTGATTTTTCATCTGCCCTCAACCAGTGGGATAAATATATCTTCATTCTTTCTTGATTTGTTCTTGGAGCATAAGCGTCATCAGCAAAACCAGCTTTTATTGCCTATCTCTGCTTGCTCTTGAGAAGGTCATAGCGCCAGGCTGTATTCTGCTGCAGTCCGTCTGGTGAAGGCACACCCATAATGCTGCTCTGTAGCGAGTTCCAGGATTTTGACAATGGCGTGTCATAAAGCGGAGTTGATCCCCCCCTCCGAGAACTAACTCCTCACCATTCAAAGAGGAGTCCCTTGTCTCATAATCTGTTAAAGTGAGTGTGAAGTGGTACGATCCGCGCTTTGGCAACGTAGTGGTTAAATCAAAATAACTCCCTGATATTCTCTTTAAATGCAACAACTAATGGTGGCACGGTGGTTAGCAAAGCTGCCTCACAGTGCCAGGGAGCTGGGTTTGATTCCTGACTTAGGTCACGATCTGTGTGGAGTTTGCATGTTCTCACCGTGTCTGCATGGGTTTCCTCCAGGTGCTCCAGTTTCCTCCCACAGTCCAAAGATGTGCAGGTTAGGTGCATTGGCCATGCTAAATTCTCCCTCAGTGTACCCGATCAAGTGCTGGACTGTGGCAACTAGGGGATTTTCACAATAACTTAATGTAAGCCGACTTGTGACACCAATAAATAAACTTTAACAATTTATTTTTCCAACAGTGAACAAGTTAACTAAACTATTAACTAAACTGAATAAAACAAGATTCTAATGGTATGCTGTTGAGAGAAATACAATTCCCACTCATCAACAAAATAAAATTTAGTCATTCTCACAATTATAACCAGGTGTGGTGACCTCCGAAATATGCTGGACTTTCTCTGTTGATTCTTCTGTCTGGAACATCTTTGGTACCTTCGCTACTGAAATGAGGCTTTGAGCTAATAGCTGTGAGCTGTGGCAGCTGCCCTCCTCCTCTGTTGCACTGCCCCCTTTCCTTTTATATCTGTGATGACATATCAATAACCCCCACAATATGATTGATGCTAGGTTGCCAAAACCATCAAACTTAAATTTAATAGGCTCTTGGTATCTAAGTGCCTGATTCCAATTTGATTGACTGAATTTTTAACAAAAAATATCAAGAAGTCTGTTGCCTTGGTAATCCTGCTGCTTGGTCCTCCGACACAACTTTTGGGCTCTCTCTGCACTTGCAGCCTTTTTCATAAGGACATAAGAACATAAGAAATAGGAACAGGACTAGGCCATCCAGCCCTTTGAGCCTGCCCCGCCATTCAATAAGATCATGGCTGATCTGTCGTGGCTCAGTTCCACATTCCCGCCCTCTCCCCATAACCCTCCTCCATTAAGCACGGAAAAAGAGCACCTGTTAACGGACAGTTTTGCAAACACCAATCTACAATTATTCTATCCAACTTTGCAACACAAGGAATGGTGTATTATGTTTGTGGCCTCTTGGAGGTGCTGGTTTTCCCCACACCCTTGTCCTTCTAGGTAATACAGATTGTGAGTTTGGGAGGTTGGATTGAAGAAGCCTTGGATGAGTCACGGTGCATCCTGTAGATGGTGCGTGTTGGGTGGATCTGAATTCGGTTTCAGTGGCCACCTCCTAGTTTCTGGCCATCCTAAGCGCAGAGCTGGTCCACAGGTTGAAATACACGGGCAGGGCGGTGTAGAAGGAATGGCAATCTGCATCTAATTGAGCGGCACGGCAGCACAGTGGCTGGCATTGCTGCTGACTGCGACAGGAACCCGTGTTCGATTCTAGCCTTGGATGACTGACTGTCTGGAGTTTGCACGTTCTCCGTGTCTGCGTGGGTTTCCCCTGGGTGCTCCGGTTTCCTCCCACAGTCCAAAGATGAGCAGGTTATGTGGGTTGGCCATCTAAATTGTCTCTGTAACTCTGATTTTACTGGCACGGCTGCCCGAGGCTCGGAAGATCGAGGCCAATGGGGAATGCCATTCTGCGAGCCTTGCCCGCCCCAATTTTGGGGTGGCTGTGTCAGTAAAGTCAGGGTCTTGGTGTCCTCACTAAGTTTAGATTGATAAGCAATGCTAAATTGCCTCTTAGTATCCCAAGATGCGTAGGTTAGGGAGATGAGTGAGGTAAATATGTGGGGTTAAGGAATAGGGCCTGGGTAAATTGTTCTGTAAATTGTAAATTGAGAGTAAATGCTGACTGGATGGGCAGAATGGCCTCAAAGAACAATGAAAATTACACAGGCCCTCCAAGCCTGCACCAACCATGCTGTCCAAATTAAATAAAACCCCCTGCCGTCCTGGGGACCATATCCCTTTATTCCCATCTCATTCATGTGCTTGTCAAGACGCCCCTTAAAAGTCACTACTGTATCTGCTTCCACTACCTCCCCAGGCACCCACCACTCTCTGTGTAAAAAATCTGCCTCGTACATTTCTTTTAAACCTTGCCCCTCACACCTTAAACCTATACCCCCTAGTAATTGACTCTTCCACCCTGGGAAAAAGCTTCTGACTATTCACTCTGTTCATACCTCTCGTAATCTTGTAGACTTCCATCAGGTCTCCCCTCAACCTCTGTTGCTCCAGTGAGAATAAGTCAAGTTTCCCCAACCTCTCCTCATAGCTAATACCTCCCACCCCCCTCTCCAATATCAGGCAACATCCTGGTTAATCTTTTCTGTACCCTCTCCAAAGCCTCCACATCCTTCTGGTAGTGTGGCGACCAGAATTGAACACTATATTCCAAGTGCGGCCTAACTATAGGTTCTATAAAACTGCAACATGACTTGCCAATTTTTAAACTCAGTACCCTGGTCGATGAGGGCAAGCATGCCATGTGCCTTCTTGACTACCTCCTCCATCTGCATTGCCACTTTCAGTGACCTGTGGGCCCGTACACCCAGATTTTTTTGCCTATCAATATTCTTAAGGATTCTGCCATTTAGTCTATGTTTCCTGTCTGCATCAGACCTTCCAAAATGCATTACCTCACATTTGTCTGGATTGAACTCCATCTGCCATCTTTCCGCTCAAGTCTCCAACTGATCTATATCCTGCTGTATCCTCTGATGGTCCTCATCGCTGTCTGCAAATCCACCAACCTTTGTATCATCTGCAATCTTACTAATCAATCCAGTTATATTTTCCTCCAAATCATTTATATATATGTATATATATATATTATATATATTACAAACAACAAAGGTCCCAGCACTGATTCCTGAGGAACACCAATTGTCACAGCCTCCTTCTTCACTGTAGGAATTTATTGATTCTAATTGTTCTGCAGTGGATCTAAAGCACTCAATATTGACACTGAGATTCAGAAATTGAGATTTGTTCTTCAGAACTAACATCCCTCCATTTGAAGGCTCACAAATTCACTCTGTGGGACTGGTACAATGGGATGATAAATTAACTCGACAGAGCCCTCGGCAGGTTCGCTGATTTTGATTTTTGTTTTATTTGATTTATTATTGTTACATATATTAGTATACAATGAAAAGTATTGTTTCTTGCGTGCTACACAGACAAAGCATACTGTTCATGGAGAAGGAAAGGAGAGAGTGCAGAATGTAGTGTTACAGTCATAGCTAGGGCGTAGAGAAAGATCAACTTAATATAACATAGGTCCACTCAAAAGTCGGACAGCAGCAGGGAAGAAGCTGTTTTTGAGTCGGTTTGTATGCGACCTCAGACTTTTGTACCTTTTTCCCGAAGGAAGGAGATAGAAGAGAGAATGTCCGGGGTGTGTGCGGTCCTTAATTATGCTGGCTGCTTTGCCGAGGCAGCAGGAAGTGTAGACAGTGTTAATAGATGATGAAGTATGTTCCAACTAATTTTGAAACATATTGTTAAACATATTATGAAACTATTGCAACCAATTTGTAAACAGCAAAACGCTATAGGCAGCAATGGAATGTTGACCAAATAACTTGTTACTTTTTTAAAGTTTGAAGTTTATTTTTTAGTCACAAGTAGGCTTACATTAATACTGCAATGAAGGTACTGTGAAAATCCCCCAGTTGCCACACTCCAGCACCTGTTCAGGTACATTGAGTGAGAATTTAGTACGGCCAATCCACCTAACCAGCACATCTTCCAGACTCTGGGAGCAAACCAGAGGACCCAGGGAAAACCCACACAGACATGGGGAGAGCATGCATACTCAACATAGACAATGATCCAAGCTGGAAATCTAAACTTGGGTTCCTGGCACTATGAGGCAGCAGTGCTAACCACTGTGCCACCGTACTGCCGATGGATAGATTGCAACCAAGGATGATTTATAAGGGGAGAAATCATGGAGATATTGGCTAGTGTCTTTAAATCCTTCATGGACAGGAGGTGTAATACCAGAGGACTGGAGATATTACACCCTCTTTCAAAAAAAGATTATGAGGCTAATTCAGAACCACAGCCGCAATTTCCTGGCCATTCGTGCCAGCGGAATCTTGGGTCCTGCCAATGGCGAGCCCTCACTGCAGGTTTCTCGGTTGCGGGGGATGCATACGACAGGAAACTCCCTTGATGGCAGCGGGATAAGAACATTCTTTTAGAAGCAATAATCCGGCCAAGATTAACAGTGACGTCAGCCAGGATGGATTAATGAACGAAAGCTGGCACTGATTTATTGAAAGAAACTCATTTTAACTAATTGAGTTTTTGATGAGGGGAGGTGATAGCCTAACAATATTATCACTACACTATTAATCCAGAAACTCAGCTAATTTTCTGAGCACCTTGGGTTCGAATCCTGCCACGACAGATGGAGGAATTTGAATTCAATTAAAAATCTGAAATTAAGAATGTACTGTTGATTATAAAACTATTGTCGATTGTCGGGAAAACCCATCTGGTTCACTTTAGGGAAGGAAATCTGCCGTCCTTACCTGGCCTGGCCTACATGTGACTCCAGAGCCACAGCAATGTAGTTGACTCTCTAGTTGCCATCTGAAAAAGGACAAGCAGTGATGGGTGATAAACGCTGGACCAGCCAGTGACACCCGTATCCTACAAATTAATTTGAAAAAAGGCAACACAGAGGTTTGGTGAAGGTCATACTGTTGGTGTGGTGTACATGGATTTCCAAAAGATTTTTGATAAAACCTCATGTCGCCAGTTTGTTGGAAAAGTTGAGGCCCCTGAAATAAACAGTAGAGTTGGCAGCTTGGATACAAAGTTGGCTGAGCGACAGGAAGCAAAAGTCCTGGTTGTTTTTCAGACCGGAGGAAGTTATACAGTGAAGTTACTCAAAGGTCAATGGGACCACTATTTTTCTTGATACATATATAAATGACCTTGACTTCAGTGTATGCAGCATAATTTCAAACCCTGCACAAAATCTTGGAAGCCATGTGAACTGTGAGGAGGATAGTGATAGACTTTAAGAGGACATGGACAATGGGGACGGGACGGACACGTGGAAAAAGAAGTTTAGTGCAGGGAAATGTGAAGCGCAGAACAAGGAGGGGCAACCTAAAAGAAAGGGTACAATTCTAAAGTGGCTACAAGGGTCAGGGAGAGACCTGAACAGTTTTGTGCCTAAATCATTGAAAGTGGCAGAGTAGGTAAAGAAATTAGTTAAAAAGGCAGACAGAATCCTGGGTGTTACACATACTGTAGGTATGGTGCATGTTATGATAATCCTTAATAAAACACTCATTCGATCTCAGCCAAAGGTTGGATACTATTCCAAGACTTCAGGTAGAGTATGGAGGTGTGGAAAATCATAGAATTGTAGAATCCCTACAGTGCAGATGGTGGCCATTCAGCCCATCAAGTCTGTACTGACAACAATCCCACCCAGGCCCTATCCCCATCACCCCACATATTTACCGCACTAATCCCTCCAACCTATACATCCTGGGACATTAAGAGGCAACTTAGCATGGCCTATCAATCTAATCCGCATATCTTTGGACTGTGGGCGGAAACCAGAGCACCCAGAGGAACCCATGAGAATGGTTTAAGGAATGGTGGATTTTAGATGTGAGAGTTGATTGGAGAAGCCAAGTCCTCACACTGATCTCCTTTCTTTTATGCAGAACCAATTAAACAGCATCATATCCTGCCAGGAAAATTCAGGGAAAATCCAGCATTACATACTCATTCAGACATTTTGGAATCTTAAATAGAAGAAACGAACACTGTGGATGTTTATTTATTAGTGTCAGAATTAGGCTTATATTAATACTGCAATGAAATTACTGTGAAAATCCCCTAGTCACCACACTCCAGTGTCTGTTCGGGTACACAGGGAGAATTTAGCATGGCCAATGCACCCTTACCAGCACATCTTTTGGACTGCGGGAGGCAACCGGAGCACCCAGAGGAAACCCACACAGACACAGGGAGAATGTGCAGACTCCATACAGACAGTGACCCAAGCTGGGAATAGAATCTGGGTCCGTGGCGCTGTGAGGCAGCGCTGCGAGCCCTGTGCCACCGTGGCGCCACAAAGAACTCCTATCACACTCCTTGCTTGACGTTTAAGCATATCAATGATGAAGCCGCCTGCTTTCGTTTCCACTTGAAGAGCTAAAATACTTTCAGTCCTGGGTTTGACGATTCAATTTATCATTTAGACCTGGAGTGATGGGAGTCACTTACACAAATATGCTGGGCTGTAGATAAAAGCCTTCAGACACAGAGTGATTTCTTGTTGCCGTTATTGATTGTGATATTTTGAAATTTCTAAGCCATTACATTTACTGGGTAATTTTTATTACACCTCTGCCTCAATGTTATATTAAATGTGTTTAGCTCAGAGTTTGCTTCCACTGCACTGAACCATGCATATCAATGAAGCGTTGTATTATTGTGAAATGTTCTATTTGTAGATGACTTTTAGTGTTTGTCAAGGTGACTAATGTTAGTGCTATGGGTATAGAACACTTCCCCATGCCTTGGTGGCGAATCAAACCCTCCCAAATTTGGGTAGCCCATGGATTAAATGAAGGGCAGTGAGCTTGATTTTGACAATCCATGATGGCACTCAAATCCCAGAAAAAATCACCTCAGGAATACCTCTAATATAGCTCCAAACTCCGTGGCTTGGACACCGGCTCCTCCCTCTGTGACTGGATCCTTAACTTTTTAACCCACGGACCACAGTCAGTAAGGATAGACAACAACACCTCATCCATGATCATCCTCAACACCAGTGCCCCACAAGGCTGGTTTCTCAGCCCCCTACTACACTCCTTATATACCTATGACTGTGTGGCCATGTTCCCTTCCAATTCGATTTTCAAGTTTGCTGACGACACCACCATAGATCTCAAACAATAACGAGACAGAGTACAGGAATGAGATAGAGAATCTGGTGACCTGGTGTGATAATCTCTCCCTCAATGTCAACAAAACAAAGAAAATTGTCATCAACTTGAGGAAGTGCAGTGAAGAACATTCCTCTGTCTACATCAATGGGCACAAAGTAGAAATAGTCGAGAGCTTCAAGTTTTAAGGTGTCCAGATCCCCATATGAAGCACGCTGGAGACAAAATTTAAAGGGCAGGAGGAGACTGTGATGGATCAACAGACATATTTTCTAACTGGTTAAAATACTGGAACTCTGTAAAGAAAATACATAAACAATCCATCAGCCTGTACAGAGAAAAGATATGTTAATCATTTGGGTGCAAACTCAGTCATGAGTCTCACCTAAAACGTAAAGCTCTCTTTTCACTTTACAAAACCGAATAGACCCGTTTCCAGCACCTTCTGCTCGTACCTGTAACTTTCTCTGGATGGATGACTCAAACCAGATTGAATAGCCTTCCTCGTCTGTGTCCATATCGAAATCTCATGAAGTCTGGCACTCATCCAGATCCACAATACTGTGCTGTCACAGAGTGTTTTTCTAAAGCAACTATGCACATCTGGGATTAGATACAAACACAACAGTGAGAAAAAACTTCAGTTGTTTCAAAAGGGAGCTAAATGGCTGGACCAATTTTGTTATTATCCATGAAGCGAATGAGACCGACACAAATGGGATGGCACGCTGACAAGGTAGTTAGCTCTGCTGCCTCATAGTGCCAGAGACCCGGGTTCAATTCCCAGTTTGGGTCACTGTCTGTGTGGAGTTGGTTGGTCTGCTTCATCTTCAGAGATCAGCACCCTCCCCTGGCCTACCAAATAAACCTATTGGACTTTAAACTGGTGTTGTGAGACTTCTTACTATGTTTACCCCAGTCCAATGCCAGCATCTCCACATCAGGCCAAATGGGCAACACAGTGGCACAGTGCTTAGCACTGTTGCCTTACAGTGCCAGGGACCTGAGTTCAATTCAGAGCTTGGGTCATTGTCTGTGTGTAGTTTGCATATTCTCTCCACGTCAGCATGGATTTTCTCCGGGTGCTCCAGTTTCCTCCCAGAGTCAAAAAATGTATGGATTAGGTTGATTGGCCATACTATATTGACCCTTGTGTCAGGGGGATTGGCAAGGTACATGTGGGGTTACGGTGATAGGGCTTGGTGGTTTGTGGTCAGTACAAATTTGATGGGCTGAATCCTTTTTTCTGTAGGGATTCTATGATTTGACCTAACCCTAACCCTTGGTGGCACAGTGGGTAGCACTGCTGCCTCACAGCATCAGAGGCCTGGGTTCGATTCCCAATTTGAGCAACAGCCTGTATGCAGTTTGCACATTTTCCTCATGTCTGCATGGGTTTCCACCAGATGCTCGGGGTTTCCTCCCACAGTCTGAAAGATGTGCTGGTTAGGTGCATTGGCTGTGCTAAATTCTCCCTCGGTGTACCCAAACAGGTGTGGTGACTAGGGGATTTTCACAGTAATTTCATTGCTGTGTTAATGTAAGCCTGCCTGTGACACCAATAAATAAACTTCAACACAGTGTTCACCTGTAGCTCTTCCTCCTTCTGAAGCCTGCTAACCTTTCCCTTGCTGTATTGCCCACGCTGTCTCTCTCTCTCTCCCCTTTCCTCCCATCCTGCTCACCACTCACCCACTGATACACCCCAAGCACAAAGCTCCCTTTCCTCTCTTGTCAGCAAAATATTTTCACTCTGTGACTTTGGATGAGCAATTATGGTTCAGGCAGGTACATTGAAGTGTTTATTTCGCAAGTGGGAGGATAAGGATGAGACAAGGAGACACAAGTCTGTCAACTGAAAGCGACTCATTTTAGTTAAACACAATGAGAAAAGGATATTCTGTGGGAAAATTCTAAGCAACTAACCACTAATTCCTGAAATGACTACTTACAAGATATTGTGATATGCACACAAGTGAAAAGGCTGACAAGAAATGCAAGAGTTACATGGTGTCTCAATGCCATTTATGATGGCATTAATCAGATAAAACAGGTATTTTATGCTCCAACATTGGACAAAGTTGAATATAAGTCTTATACAATTATAGGATTTCTTCTAATTATTGTCTGGGGACACAATTAGCAACTAATTAAATTTGGGTCAGCTACGAGTCCAAACTAAGTTCAGTGCAAGATAACTAATACATCCTTTCGGATAACGTGGGTGAATAATAGCATTTCATCGCACATTTCCGCTCGAAGGCGGGTTGGGAACAGAGGACACCAAAATTTAGAATAATTGGGAAAAGAAGGGGGTGGGGGTGCGAAATGAGGAGAATGTCTGTACTCGGTGGATACATTGCCTGAAAGAGTGTCGGAGCTAGATTGAGTGGGAACTTCCAAATTGATCCAACTCCTCCCCTGTACCTCATGCCGTCAATGACTAAACCTGCACCATTTTCATGTTTCTCTTGCCCTCAATATGTCCCGGCAGTGCCTCACACCCGATGAACTATATCTGAGATACACTCGCTGCTGTTTCAGGCCCAGCAAGATTCAACATGCAGGATAAGTGGGCCATTTTTAGGAAGTTAAATGACACTTGAATTAAACACTTTCACGGTACTCACCGGCCATCCTGACCTTCGGAGCGAATTGTTAGTCGGAGAATTGTTCATTTAATAGATAATTGATTAATTAGTTTGAGTTTTCTGAATCCATTTAGATGTTTAATTAAACAGTACAGATTAATCAGTTTGTACAAGAGGATAGGAGGGTTACATTGACAAATGCTCTTTAAAAGCTTTTCTGAATATTCCTTTAATCAAGTTGGATCATACCAATCCAATGTCTGTGAGTTATGGATATCTATTGTTGAAAGGAGTTGCCTGAAAATCTGCCTCCAATAAAAGACTGGATTTGTGTAATGAGAATATGGAGAAACAGTGCTCAATCTCTCATTAATAATAGAAGGTTTTATCACAAGAACTGGTTTCAATTGTATTGTTCCTTGCAGAAAAAACTTTCTGATGTTGAAATCAATACCCACCATGTTTGCTTCAATTTGAGGGGAAAATATACCAGTTTCCTTCTACTGGAACATGCAAGCCCAATCTCTGCGCTCCAGCTAATCGCAGGCAAACACTTGGTGGGCAATGGCAACTCGCTGGTAGTCTGCAGGTCCCAACAATTTAGAGCTAGAGCTAGTAGCACCTGAGGGAATGGGAATGAGGATACCTTTGGTTCAAGCAATTCAGTTCAACTGAATGTCTTCCCTCTTCAGTTGGAAGGCCGATTTTAGAATCATAGAAACACCACAGTGCAGGAAGAGGCCGTTTGGCCTGTCGAGTCTGCACCGACCACAATCTCACCCAGACCCCATCCCCATATCCCTGCATACTTACCCTCTAATCCCTCTAACCTATGCATCTCAGAACTCTAAGGGGCAATCTCTCTTCAGTTGGAAGGCTGATTTTAGTCGGCTAGGAAAATAACGCTGTGAGCAGCATTTGGAACCATTCCACAATGCTCCCTCTTCTGAAAATCCAAGCAAGCAAATCAGGATTGTAGATAATTGAATACAGACCTCGAGATTTCACATGGCTCAGAAATATTATTGAGGTTGATGAGTACAGGCTTGAGCCGTGCTAATCGACTGTCAGGTGAAAGGTCACTGAAGGAACGCACTTGATAAACATTCCTTGTCTAGTATGTCTCTCTTGACTTTTATTTATGTGAGGTTTTGTTTGTCTTCAGGATTAAAGCCGGAACATTTTAGCTTTTCATGTCTCTCATGTCAACATCATGCGGAGAGACCAGAGAAGCTGGGACTGCTCCCCTTTGAGCCGGGGAGATTAAGACAAGATGTAATAGAGGTGTCAAAATTGTGAAGGATTTGACAGAGTAGATCAGGAGGAAGTATTTCCTCTGGCAAGATGGTTGGTAACCACAGAACATGGATTTACAATAATTGGCCAAGAAAAATCCTGGAAGGAGAGGAGGGGATTTTTTTTTTTACATACTGCGAGTTGTTTTATCATCTGGAATGCATGGCCTAAAAAAGTGCTGGTAGCAGATTTGTTCATACCTTTCAGAACGTAATTCTGTCTTAGACTGAAAATACATAATTTACAGGACTATGGTAAAAGTGGAGAGGCACATTGGATGCAATAGGTGGAATTCTCCCCCAAAAAATTCAGTGTGTCGAATTGGCATGAAAACTGGAGTAAATTGCGCTGGCTTTTATTTTTCAACAGGAGTTTCAAAATGAATCTCCCACACTCTGTGCGCTGTAGAGAGCACCTGTGTGAGTCAGTCCAGAATTCAGTGGGCGGGGTCTATTCCCGCTGGAGAGACCGGCAGCATAGCGCTGAGTGGGCCATTGCGCGTGAGCCGGTCTGTCAGTGCCGAGACCGACGCACGCACAGTGGTCTGGCACTGCCAGCCTCCCGGTTTGGTGGCCAGCTCCATCGCTGGCCAGCCCCCATGCATGTCTGGCCCAGCCTCGACACCCCCACCACAGTTAAGAAATTAGCACAGCAGGATGGAAGAATCGCCCCCCAATGACTTTGATCCATGCTATTGAATTGTAGGAAATACACCTTGGCTTTCTTTATTACTCATCTGTGGGGCATGAGCATCACTGGCTGGCCAGCATTTATTGCCCATCCCTAGTTGCCCGAGGGCAGTTGAGAGTCAACCGCATTACTGTGGCTCTGGAGTCACATGTAGGCCAGACCAGTTAAGGACGGCAGATTTCCTTTCCCAAAGTGAACCAGATGGTTTTTCTCTGACAATCAACAATGGTTTCTTGGTCATCAGTAGACTATTAATTCCAGAATTTTTTTTTATTGAATTCAAATTCCATCTGTTGCCATGTTGGGATTCGAACCCAAGTCCCCAGAGCATTGCTCTGAGTCTCGAGTTTATGAATCCAGTAACAATACCACTGCGTCCCCCAAAAGGTGTCGTGGTATGTGGGGAGAGCGCTAGAGTATGGCTTGAGAAAGAGGACCAGCCATGATCATGTTGAACAGTGGAGCAAACTTGAGGAGCCGAATGACCTTGTGCCTATTTTCTATATTTCTCTGTCAATGTTTCTTGTTGTTGGAGGGACTGCCGGAACCCAAAACATCTGGCTTGCTTTCCTCATTGTATGTGAATTGAGGCAGAACATTTTTTTACAACCATTTTCTGAGTGACAGATTCAGGTTTTTATTTTGTTTATTGTTACCTGAGATTACGTTATCCTCAGATCAACACTTTGTAGGTAGCATCTTGATCATAGCAACATAGAAACCCTACAGTGCAGAAAGAGGCCAGTTGGTCCATCAAGTCTGCACTGACAACGATCCCACCCAGGCCCTACTCCCATACACCTACATATTTACCCGCTAGCCTACGCATCTCAGGACACGAAGGAACAATTTTAGCACAGCCAATCAGCCTAACCCGCACATCTTTGGACTGTGGGAGGAAACCCACGCAGACATGAGGAGAATGTGCAAATTCTACACAGACAGTGACCCAAGCCAGGAATCGAACCCAGGCCCCTGGAGCTATGAAGCAGCAGTGATAACCACTGTGCTACCATGCCGCCCACTGATGCCTTACCTGAATTGTACAAACAGATAAATTTACAGCAGGGAAAGGGGCCATTCAGCCCATCATTTCTGTGCCAGCTGAAGAAAAGTTTTCCAGCCTGACCCCATTTACCAAGTCTACCAAAGACTAGAAAATCTTGCCTGAAGTCAATAGACCTTTGCATGGATGCCCCACTCTGCCTGCTACTGTTCCTGTGGTGGTCGGGACAGGAAATTTCTGCCCTTAGTCTCCTGCCCTATAGGTTAAGGAACTTTGAGTCCATAAGCAAGTGTACTTTTAACTATGATGAGGATTTCTACTTCTATTGCCCCTTCAGGGAGTGAGGCCTGAGCACTTCCCTGTTCCATGAATCTGACTCATGAAAGGTGACCAGGAAGTTGGAATTTTCATTCTGAGGCCCTCCGCCCCGGGAGCGGATTTGGGGGCTACCAGGAGCATAGGTGAGCTCACTGAAGGATGGTCCCCCTCCCCCCACCCATCCCTATATGCTCCAGTACTTTTCCTTCAACATTTGAAAACAAACAATAAAGCAAAGAACATCTGCCCAGCCCTCACTGGCTGACCACCTCCCTATATATTCCCCATGTGCAACTCATATCAATCTATGTCACCTCATGTCAGGTACACAGTCCATAATCTCCCATACACTTCATGCCATCCTATACCATTGTACCTGCAGCGAACAATGTTCTTTTTAACATTACAGACATTACTTTCAAGAATTTAAAGGGCAGAATTTTTAAATGCCTTAACAGCTTGAATGCTCCCTTTGACAGTTAATCTGGATAGTTGGTGTTGACAATTTTAACAGATCCCTTGACAAGTCCCTTTGACAGGTGTTTGTGACAGCTTTGACAGTTGATCTTGACAGGTGTTTTGACAATTCCAATAAGCTTGGCAATAATGGGTTATTCACTTTTTATGCACATTTTTGCCTCATTTTAACACTTCAGAAAGTCAGCTGTCGGATTCTAAAAGGCAGCTTACTTACCAGAAAGGAACCCTATCTCCACCAGAGGTAACCATTACCAGATCTAAAGAGGCAGCGTACTTTTTTCAAAAGGGTACCCTGTCCATTCAATTGACAGAATTCAAAGCTGTTATTAGCTGTCCAAAGCTGCACACTCCAGGGATGCAAACATTGTGTGGAGGCGGCTGGTGACTTATATGGCCAGCGCTCTTGATAAACTGTGCATCTGTGAAGCCTGCTGTGTCCCCATGAAACTAGGAAGTGCCAAGCGCAGGGATGTGATTTAGAATCTTTGGACCGCATCCACTATTTTTGCCACAGTGGGAATGCTTCCCATCATGGCGAGTTTCAGTTCCTCATCACTCTCTGAGTGAAAACATCTCTCCTTAACCCTCTCCAATTGTTTGGCCAATTATTTTACATCTATGCTCTTCGGTTAGTGACCTAAGGGAACAATTCCTATTCCCTCTATCTAGGGCCCTCACAAGTTCTCTGAGGAAGTGACAAGAAAAAATGACCAGGGCAGGGCAGTGGATGTTGTATGCAAAGATTTTTTAAAAAAAAGTTTATTCATTAGTGCCAAAAGTAGGCTTACATTAACACTACAATAAAGCCACTTTGAAAATCCCCTAGTCACCACACTCTGGCGCCTGTTTGGGTACACTGAAGGAGAATTTAGCACAGCCAATGCACCTAACCAGCACATCTTTCAGAATGTGGGAGGAATCCAGAGCACCTGGAGGAAACCCATGCAGACACGGGGAGGACATGCAGACTCCACACAAACAGTGACCCAAGCCAGGAATCAAACCTGGGTCCCTGGCACTGTGAGGCAGCAGTGCTAACCACTGTGCCACCATGCCGCTATATATACATGGACTTTCGTAGAGGCTTCAGTAAGATTCCTGATGGCAGGCTAATACAGAAGGCGAACTCATACCGGGATCCAAAGTGAGCTGGTGAGATGGAAACGAAATTGGCTTGGGCATAGGAAGCAGAGACGAAGATTATTTTTTAAACTGGAGACCTGTGACAAATGGTATTCCACAAGGATCAGTGCTGGGGCCCCTGTTGTTTCAAATATATATAAATGATTTGGAGGAAAATGTTTGTGGTCTAATTAGTAAATTTGCAGATGATACAAAAATTGGGGAGTGGCGGATAGTAAGAAGGATTGTCAGAGGATACAGCAGGATATAAATCAGCAGGACACTTGGGCTGAAAGATGGCAGATGGAATTGCACTCAGACAAATGTGAGGTGATGCAATTCTGAAAAGTCTACTGCAGAAGGAAAGTGTACAATAAATGGTTGAGACCTTAGAAATATTAGCATACAGAGAGATCTAGGTATGCAGATCCACAGTTCTCTGAAGGTGGCAACTCAGGTGGACAAGGTGGTTAAGAAGGCATGTGGCATCCTGGCCTTCACTGTTGAGTATAGGAATTAGAAAATCATTTTGCAGCTGTATAAGACTTTGGTTAGGCCACATTTGGAGTATTGTGTACAATTCTGGCTGCCACACTACCAGAAGGATGTTGATGTATTGGAAACGGTGCAGAAGAGATTTACCAGGATGTTGCCTGGTAAATCCTAGTTTGGAGGATATGGACGAGAAGAAAGGTTGAAAAAGGTTGAATAAATTCTGACTGTTTTCATTGGAACGTCAGAAGATGAGGGGGAACCCGAAAGTGGTTTACAAGATTATGACAGAGTGGATCGAGTGGGTTGTCAGAGTCTTTACCCCAGGGTCGAAGGGTCAATTACTCAGGGGCATAGGTTGAAAGTAAGAGGAGGAAAGTTTAAAAGAGATCTAAGAGACAAGTTTTTCACAGAGGGTGATAAATGTCTGGAACATGCTGCCTGAGGGGGTGGTGGAAACAGATGTTATGACAATGTTCAAGAGACATCTAGATAGATACATGAAAAGACAGGGAATAGGGGGATATGGAGCACATAGAGGCAAGAAAATATTAGATTGGAGAGGCTTCTGTGTCGGCACAGACTTGGTAGGCCGAAGGACCTGTTCCCGTACTATGGTGTTCTTTGTTCTTTGTCCTCTTTGTTCTTTACAAGTTTATTGGTTGTTCGTCCATCATCATCGATGAGGACCTCGACACCATCAGTCATTTTGAGGCTGGTTGAGGTGTGTCCGAAGGTGACTGATCAGGCCAATTTGGGCATGGAATGTCCTGGCACATTTTGGACAGAGTTGTGTGGACACTGTAGTTGTTGCGCTGGTGGGTCTGGACTTGCGCAGCTCACGCTTAAGTTGTGCTTCAGCAATACACCTTGCTTCGTGAGCTTGACAGCCTTTGTGGATGAGGCAGCGCCAGGCAGGGCAGTTTTGTGCCAGCGTTTCCCAGGTGGTCGTGTCAATGTCAAGCGACTTCAAGGAAGCTTTGAGTGTGTCTTTGAAACATTTCTTCTGCCCTCCATGCGAGCGTCTTCCAGCAGAGAGTTCCCCAAAAAGGAGCTGCTTGGGTATGCGCTCATCTAACATACGGATGACATGACCTGCCCACCGGTTCTGTGCTCTCATCAGCAGTGTGTGGACTGATGGTAGACTTGCTCTAGAGACAACTTCAGTGTCTGGTACTTTGTCTTGCCAACGGATGCATAATATTCTGCGAAGACAAGTTTATACACCTCAATTAAATCTCTCCTCAGCCTCTTCTGTTGCAAAGGGAACAATCTTAGCCTAACCAGTCTCCCAGTCCTGGCAAGACATTCATAAATCTCCTCTGTACCTCTCCAGTGCAGTCACATTGGTCCTGTGCGGTGGTGATGAGAACTATGAGAACTATAGTGATGAGAATGTGAAACTGCAGTCCAACTGGCGTTTTATGTGCTTCTAACATAACCTTCCCCTGTATACTCTGTGGGTGAGATATTACGCCCTCACTCTTCCTGAAACCATAAAATCCCGCCCGAGGTCAACAGACCATCCATGGTCCGCCCCTTGCCCATTCCGATTCTTGTGGCAAGCAGGATGGTAAAATTCCAACCTATGCCCCAATAAAGAAAAACTGCTACTTTCTTTCTTAATCACATATTCTGCTACCTTCAGGGATTTGTGGGCATGCACTACATGGTCCCTCTTGTTCCCCTATGCTATTAAATATTTTCCTCATTTTGTTTGGGTGGTATGGTGGCACAGTGCCAGAGACCCGGGTTCTATTCCGGCCTTGGGTCACTGTCTGTGTGAAGTTTGCATGTTCTTCCTGTGTCTGCGTGGGTTTCCTCCGGGTGCTCCGGTTTCCTCCCACACTTCAAAGATGTGCAAGTTTGGTGGATTGGCCATGCCCAAGGGGTGTAGGCTATTATTTTATTCTTTCTTTGTTATTAATGTCACAAATAGGCTGACATTAACACTGCAAAGAAGTTACTGTGAAAATCCCCCCAGCTCTCTGGCGGAACCTGTTAGGAGAGTTTACAGGGATAAATATGTGGGGTTGTGCGGATAGGGCCAGATTAAGATGCTCTGTCGGAGAGTTGGTGCAGACTTGATGGGCCGAATAACCTCCTTCTGCACCGTAGGGATTCTGTGGGATTCTATGATTCTAAGGTTCTTTATTTTCAATGTAGGTTGCCTCACATTTCTCGATGGAATTCCATTTTCCACTTTTCTGCCCACCTGACCAGTCCAATGATATCTTATTTCAGTCTGTGGCGTTCTACCTCATTATCAAACACAAAGCCAATTGTTGTATCATCTGCAAACTTGTGGAAAGCTCATTTTCTTCAAGACTGGGATGTAGACACCTTTGTTTGAGATAAGGAAGATTTCCCCTCAGGTGTGAATGCATTTTTGCATTATTCGAGCATTCCTGTCACAACGGCCATCGCTTGGAAATGAGTTGGTGCTGGATTTACAGCACTAATGAGTTCTCCTTGAATTTAAAGAATGTCACTAAGATACCGGTACTGTTGTGTTGACTTTGATCACGCTCTGTCACTCTGATGCGCGAGACAGACATTCTCGATTTGTGAGTGAGATGCGGTTACTAATTACATTCTGCAATAAGAAGTAGAGTCCTGCAGATGATGGAAATCTGAAATAAAAAAAAAGTTCTGGAAAGGCTCAGCAAGTCTGGCAGCGTCAGTGAGGAGAGAAACAGTTAATGATTCGAGTCCAATGTGACTCTTTTTTGGTACTGATGGAGAGAGAGTCATACTGGTCTCAAAATGTGAACTGTTTCTCTCTCCACAGATGCTGCCAGACCCCTTGAGTCTGCCAGTCTTCATTACTGGTTATGTTCTGTGGTTTTGAAAGCAGCTTCCTATTTCTGTGCTCACGGCAGAGGTTATAGAAACATAGAAACAAAGAAACTAGGACTTGAGAAGCTGAGTTACAGAGAGAGACTGAAGAGGTTAGGACTTTATTCCCTGGAGCATAGAAGAATGAGGAGAGATTTGATGGAGGTGTATAAGATTTTCATAGAGTGAACGCAAGCAGGCTTTTTCCACTGAGGCTCGGGGAGAAAAAAGCCAGAGGGCATGCGTTATGGGTGAAAGGAAAAAAGTTTAAAGGGGATATTGAGGGGGGGGCTTCTTCACACAGAGAGTGGTGGGAATGTGGAATGAGCTGCCGGATAAAGTGGTAAATGCGGGGTCACTTTTAACATTTAAGAAAAACTTGGACGGGTTCATGGATGAGAGGGGTGTGGAGGGATATGGTCCAAGTGCAGGTCAGTGGGACTAGGCAAAAAATGGTTCGGCACAGACAAGAAGGGCCAAAAGGCCTGTTTCTGAGCTGTAATTTTCTATGGTTCTAGAAGCAGGAACAGGCCATTCGGCCCTTTTGAGCTACTCCAGTTTGATCATGGCTGGTCATCAAATTCAACATCCTTATGCCCCCTCCTCCCATATCCCTTGAACCCTTTAGCCTCAGGAGGATATCCAATTTTTTCTCGAAATCACACAGCGTTTTGGCCTCAATTACATTTGGTAGTCGTGAAGTCCATACATAAAGGCAAAGTTTATTTATTAGTCACAAGTAAGGCTTACATTAACACTGCAATGAAGTTACTGTGAAATTCCCCTAGTCACCACAGTCTGTTCGGATTAATGCACCTAACCAACACATCTTTCAGAATGTGGGAGGAAACCGGAGCACCCGGAGGAAACCCACGCAGACACGAGGAGAACGTGCAGACTTCACACAGACAGTGACCCAAGCCGGGAATCAAACCTGGGACCCTGGCACTGTGGAGCAGCGCTGCTAACCACTGTGCTACATTGCCACCCCAATTTACCACCCCCTGGGTGAAGAAATTTCTCCTCACCTCAGTTCTAAAAGATTTACCCCTTATCCTCAAGCAATGACCCAGAGTTCTGGACTTCCCCCACCATCGATAACATTCTTTCTGAATGCAGCCTGTCTAATCCTATCAGAGTTTTATAAGTTTCTGTGCGATTCACTCTTGCTCTTCTAAACTCCAATGAATATAAAAATAAGCAACTCAATCTCTCCTCATATGACAGACCTGCCATCCCAGGAATTAGCCTGCTAAGCCTTTTCTGCACTCTCTCCGCAGCAAGGACATCCTTCCTCTGATAAGGACAGCATAACTGCGCACAATATTCCAGGTGAGGCCTCACCAAGGGCCTGAACAATTGCAGTAAAACACCATTTTGACAATGTGCAGTACCTGAGGAGAAAGCCAGCAAACGCTATTGTCGAGCAGACAAAAGTAGCGTAGAAACATGAGAAATAAGTGTGATAATCAATAAGAATGGAACGCATTTCAAAGACACTGACTCAGGGCAGTCAGTCATTTGGATTTGACGGCTTAGGAATCGCTTTGCTGTGCCGGTTTCGGTCTCTGCAAATTTCCTTCTAACAGCAGCGGTGCACAATGACTTTCCTTTAAACATTGGCTTTAAAATTTTTCTGCTTGGGTCAGTTCACTTGTTCTGAATGGATTAAAGCTTCCATTGAAAGACTGGATCCATGAGGCAAGGGCTTCTTCAGCACTCGTTCTGCTGATACAGGGTGTGAGTAACTTACAGCTTGTGTTTGATGTGAGCAATTGATCAACATCAAAAGCAGATTGGGATGCGGTGTGAGCTCGCGCTTCTGAAGGTTTGTTTTGGCAATATTGAGTCATCTTCGTCCTTACTAAATCGACTTAAAATAAAGATTATTTATTTGAAACGGTTATCTGCAAAGCCTGCTGGTGCACAAGACAGGGCCACAAGTGACAGTAGTTTATTTGTGTCCTATGTGTGTTCTGCTAATAGAGCTTATATCATGCAAAAACCATAAGACCAGATTTTTTTGTATTTGTTTATGGGATGTGGGCATCACAGGATGGGCTAGCATTCATTGCCCATCCCCAAGGACGGTTAAGTATCAACCACATTGCTGTAGTTCTGGGATCACATGTTGGCCAGATCAGGTAAGAACAGCAGATTTCCTTCCCTAAATGACATTTGTGAATCAGATGGGTTTTTACGGCAATTGACAAAGGTTTCACAGTCATCAGTAGATTCTTAATTTCCAAATTTTCATTGAATTCAAATTCACCATCCGCCACGGTGGGATTTGAACCCAGGTCCCCAGATCTTGTCCTGGGTCTCTGGTTTACTAGCCCATGATAATACCACTATGCCATGGCGTATAGGAGCAGAATTAGGCCATTTGGCCCATTGAGTATGCTCCACCATTCGATTGTGGCTGATATGTTTCTCAACCCCAGTCTCCCACCTTATCCCATAGCCTTTGACCCTCTTACCAGTCAAGAACCTATCTATCTCTGTCAACAGGCAAAGTGACTACTAGCATTACCACCTCAACCAGTGACACAGTAGATGGGGCATGACTGAGAGATATGTCCATCTAATTGTAATCAAAGTCTATTTGTTCAGCAAACAGTGTCTAATTCGTTTGCTGGTTACGTTACTGGAGGAATATTCTTGAGAATATACGTTCAAATCCCACCCTGGCAGCTGGTGATAAAACTCTCTGGAATGCACTGCCTAAGAGTTTGGTGGAGGTTCGTGCCATTGAGGCATTCAGAAAAAAGGGGATTGGTCTTCTAGCTAAGAAGTTAGAATGTACAGGCTTATGGGGAGAAGCCCAGGAGTGAATTTGGAGAGTTGGTACAGGCATGATGGACCGAATGGACTCCTACTTGTGTGATTCATCCAATTGGGTATCGGGAGCCCTGTTCTATTTCCGATTTGCTGTGGAACGGCAGTGGTTCCTGGAGGATGGACCAATCTGCGCAGAGTGGGGGGCCATGTGATGAAATCTTCAAGAGTATCCCTAACTAGAATTGGCAACCTTACGGTCAGCACCAGCAGGAAAGCAATTGATTCATTTACAGTCATCTGGTTCCTGCTTGTGGGACATCGCTACTGACAGATGGTGGAAGCGTTCCTCTCCATAACTCTGACTCTATTCCAAAAGTTAGTTACTGTTGTAAAGCTGAGGAGATTTTTATGTTCCCTGCGTTAGCAGTTGTTAGAAATGCGGACAGGGATTGCTGGAGGTTACAGGTTTGGAAGGTGCTGTCAAAGGAGCCTTTGATTCCAACTTGCCCATTCCTCAAGATCACTGATTGCTCACCCACATTTCACAAATCTGCCACCCAGCCTCCTGTTGGTGTGTGGCCTCACTTGAAGACTTCCCCCTTTGTCCCTCTTTTGCTACACTTCTTCAAGCAGTTAGTGATAGCATGATACAGGACAGAGCTGAGAGTGGGTGGGGGTTGGAAGGGGGGCGTTGTTGGGGTTGATAGTGGTGTGCGGTGCGGTTCTGCAGGCAGGGAGGGAGATTGCCCAGAAACTCCAATATCCCACAACTCCCTGTGCTCACTGGCCTACATTCACTCGCGCTCCACCAGTACCTCAATTTTAAAATGACCCTTCCCTCGTTCCCTGGCCTCGTTCCTCCTGCAACCTCCTCAAGTCCTGCAACTCTGTGGACAGAATCTTGTCACCATTCACACCGGTGGGATTTTCCCATCCCGCTGCCGTGAATGGAGATTTGGCCGGGCGCCGAATTCTTCATCTTCGCCCGTGGTGTGAATGGCTGGTTGGATCGTGCCCATTGTTTCTCGCATTTTGACACTGTGGGCGGTATTTTCCCATCCCACCCGTCATGGGAATCGTAGCAGGAGAAGCAGGATGTGCGGGAGGTGGAGGGGGACGCCATACAAAGGTGTGTTGGCCTTAGACCAGATTTTTCAGCCTCGGGGCAAGCGCGACAGAAAAATCCTGCCCTGTGTGTCTCCCTGCTTTGTCGCTCTATTGGCAAGTGAACATTAGGCTTCTAAGTTGCAAAATCCACAATTCCTTCCCTAAAGCTTTCTTGCTCCATCAAGACATTCCTGAAAACCTACGCACTAATCATACTGTTGATGATCTTCCCTAATGTTTCTTCCTTTGTTAAGGCAGCTTCTGTTTTCCTACCCTGATGTTCTGAAGTGCTGTGTGATGTTCTCCTACGTCACCGCTGCTGTATTAATTCAAGTTGTTAGTTTGAGAATGCAGTGTGCACAAACCTGTATCAGTGGAAGCGAAGGTGAAGGGCATTGAACCAGTTCACTGCTTTCTTTGCAATGCAACTGTATTTGAAAGAAATGAGAAAAGAAAAACAAAATCTGTAAAGATCAGGACTGTTGTAACATAAATCTATAAGTAATTGAAGATGTGCCTCACAGAAGATTATCACTTTTGGATTCTAGCAAAGAGATTCTTGCTATATTTCAGGACTTAAAAACCAGGCCAGGGTTAGATGAAGACTGATGTTAATGGGAATTGTCCCATTTATCAAGCAACCTTTGTCAGCAAGAATAAAACTTCATTTATGCAAAGGTGATGCAGAGTTATGAAGGGAATCTATTTGTGTCCATTTACTTGTTGGTACAAATTGAGAGAGTTAGGGAGAGCTAGGTGTGAGAATGTCCTTCCTTGTGTTTCAGGTTTTGGGGAACAATTTCAGTGCATGAAACTTGGTCAGAAGCCAAAGAGACATTGGACGTCAATGGATTGGCACAAGTGGCAAGCGTACATGAGCACCGACAGATGTGCACACACACTAGAGTCTGGATATTTGAGACAGTGACCCATTGGAAATGAGTCACCCAAGGTCCAAGCAAACTGGCCCACAGAGTCAAAGAGACTCAGTTTGAATTTTGGTTAGAGCAGAGAGTCTCTTGGATCTGCATGGCTGCCTTGGATCAGAAAAGCTTGGTGTTTCAGTGTTTGTTTCTGTATCACGTTCTGTCTGTCTCCGTGTATCTCTCTTTGTGTGCCTGTCTCTAATCTCCACCTTCACCTCTCTTATCACTCTGTTCCTCTCTGTCTGTCTCTCTCACTGTCTCTGACTCTCTCTATGAGTTTGTCCATGATCTATATCACTTGATGGTATGTAATGGAGGTGACCGCTGGGTGGGGGAGACTCTCATTACGATAGTTGCACTGGTCAGGTATTGAATGGCTCTGAAGGATGGACCCACTGCCAGTCCACAAGCCCCTCATCCCCACACTGGAGTCCGCACGCAACTCTGCTTCAACATCTAATGGAATTGTCTTGAAGTACTGTGGCAACTCTGCATGGTTTTATTTGCCCTATTCCCTGCACACTGCATTAATTGCCCAATTAATGCTTTCAATTGTTGATGGGGCAAAATGGTTGTCCATGGGCCTATCAAGGTGGAGATGGGAACGTAGTGGGGTTTCCCATCCACTACCCTCCAGTCTGATTGCTGCTCCCTATCACCAAACACGACACAGGAAAGGGCATTAAATGCCAGTCTACTTTTCCCTCTATCTCCCACTATCTCTAGCACTGCTGCCTCACAACACCGTGGACCCAAGTTCAATTCCCAGCTTGATTGACTGTGCGAAGTTTGCACGTTCTCCCCACGTATGCGTGAGTTTCCTCCGAGTGCTCTGGTTTCCCACAGTCTGAAAGATGTATTGGTTGGGTGGATTGGTCATGCTAAATTCTCCCTCAATGTACCCGAACAGGGGCCAAAGTGTGGTGACCAGGGGATTTTCACAGTAACTTCATTACAGTATTAATGTAAGCCTACTTGTTACACTAATAAATCAATGAACTCAACTCAATAAACTCTTTCTATGTCACTCTTTCCCTCTGTCTGTTGGTCCATCTGTCCTCTCTCTCTCTCTCTCTCTCTGTCCCATTGCCTTTCTTGTTTTACGTTACATTGTGGAGTCCAAGAGGCATAGACAAGTTGTCGGTCGAAGAAGGATTGAAATGAGGCACTCACTGAGTGTTAAAATGGGCGGCACGGGCTTGTGGGGCCAAAGGTCCTGTTTCCTGTGCTGTGTTGTTCTTTGTACTGTCCATTTCTCTCTGTATGTCTTCCTTTGCCTTTTATCTGTGTCACCCTTTCTGCGTCGCAGTCTGACAAGTGCTCACTTTCTGTCTTGTTCTGCCTCATTCTGTGTCACCATCTGTTTCTCCGTGTCTATCTCTCCCACTCGCTCACTCTCTTTCCACTTGACTGAGTCAGCCACTTACATCTAAAATTGGAATATTGGGTCGGTGAGAATACACACATTATAATGTACCTTATTGGTGGATAAATGCTAAATCAAAACACCAAGAACTTTTGCTATCAGCAACTTGAGACACATAGAAGTTAATGAGAATATTGATTTAAATTGCATATGGGGCTTGCAGGTCTCTGCGCTGTGCACTTGAGACAAAGAAATTGGATAATTCTGCACAAAGCAAATAAACAGATGCAGGAGCAAAACCACTACCTCAGTCAGAAGGTTGAAGGTTGTTGGCTTAAGTTCCATCCCAGGGACATGAGGGAAAATCTCAAGCTAACATCCCTCAGTACAATAACGAGGGAGTGCTGCATTGTCAGAGGTGCTATCTATCAGATGCCCTGTCGGATAGGTGTAAGAGATATCAGGGCAATCCTCCCTGGTGTCTGAAACACTATTTATCCCTCCTGAAACAGGTTAGCAATGGTTGGGTAATTGACCCAAACAGGGGCTGTAGTGTGGCGACTAGGAGAATTTCACAGTAACTTCATTGCAGTGTTAAAGTTTATTTATTAGTCACAAGTAAGGCTTACATTAACACGGCAATGAAGTTACTGTGAAATTCCCCAAGTCGCCACAGTCAGGTGCCTGTTTGGCTCAATGCATCTAACCAGCACATCTTTTAGAATGTGGGAGGAAACCAGAGAACCTGGAAGGAAACCCACACAGACACGGGGAGAATGTGCAGACAGTGACCCAAGCTGGGAATCGAACCAGGGTCCCTGACACTGTGTAGCAGCAGTACTAACCACTGTGCCGCACTGTGTTAATGTAAGCATTACTTGTGACTGATAAATAAACTTTATATTATCTAATAGCTGTTGTGGGAGCTTGCTGCACGTCAATTGATTTCCATGTTACTTACTTCACAGCAGTGATGTCATTCACTGGTTGTGAATTGTTCAGGGGCCTCTTGGCATTACAAAAAGCCAAGATTTTTATTTATATTGCACCTTTCAGCGATCTTTTATTATCAATGAAGTGGTTAGCACTGCTGTTCCATGGTGTCAGGAACTTGGGTTCAATTCCCGGCTTGGGTCACTGTCTGTGTGGAGTTTGCACGTTCTCCCTGTGTCTGCATGAGTTTCCTTTGGGTGCCCTGGTTTCCTTCCACATTCTGAAAGACATGCTGGTAGGTTGCATTGACCCAAACAAGCGCCAGAGTGTGGTGACTAGGGGCATTTCACAGTAACTTCATTGCAGTGTTAATGTAAGCTTTATTTATGACAAATGAATAAACATTAAAAAGTACTCTTGAAGTGTAATAGCTACTGCAATAAGTGGCAAAAGGAGTAAAAGTGATGCGAGGGAAAATGTCCTCACTCAGAGGTTGTTGGAGTCTTTTGATTAGATTAGATTTGATTTATCATTGTCACATGTATTAGTATACAGTGAAAAGTATTGTTTCTTTTGCGCTATACAAAGCATACCATTCATAGAGAAGGGAATGAGAGAGTGCAGAATGTAGTGTTACAGTCATAGCTAGGGTGTAGAGAAAGATCAACTTAATGCAAGGTAGGGCCATTCAAATGTTTGACGGCAGCAGGGAAAAAGCTGTTCTTGAGTTGGTTGGTTCGTGATCTTAGGCTTTTGTATCTTTTTCCCAACAGAAGAAGTTGGAAGAGAGAATGTCTGGGGTATGTGGGGTCCTTCTTTATACTGGCTGCTTTGCCAAGGCAACGGGAAGTGTAGACAGATTCAATGGATGGAAGTCTGGATTCTGGAGCAAATTTCCTGAGAGGGTGGAGGCATATTCGATCAAGTTGTTCAAAATAGAATTGGAGTGTAATCTTAAAAGAAAGAGTGTGCAAGGTTACAGCGATGATGCAAGGCAGTGGATGGGGTAGGATGCTCTTTCAGAAAAACAATGCAGACCCGTTGGGCCAGGTCACCACCTCCTGCACTGTCAAGATTTTGTGATTCAGTCTGTGTGCATCAAGATCCCAGACATCAATCGGTTACTGTGGTGTCAACAATTAGACTGCACTTGGAATATAATGTTCAATTCTGGTTGCTACACTACCAGAAGGATGTGGAGGCTTTAGAAAGGGTACAGAAAAGATTTACCAGGATGTTGCCTGGTATTGAGGGCATTAGCTATGAGGAGAGGTTGGAGAAACCTTGTTTGTTGTCATTGGAATGACAAAGTTTGAGGGGCGACCTGATAGAAGTCTACAAGATGATGAGGGGCGTGGACAGAGTGGATAGTCAGAAGCTTTATCTCAGAGTAGAAGAGTCAATTACTAGGGGGCATATGTTTAAGGAGTGAGGGGCAAGGTTTAAAGGAGATGTACAAGGCAGGTTTTTTTACACAGAGGGTGGTGGGTGCCTGGAACTTGCTGCCTGGGGAGGCAGTGGAAGCAGATCTGATAGTGACTTTTAAGGGACATCTTAACAAATACATGAATAGGATGGGAATGGAGAGATATGATCCCCGGAAGAGTAGGGAATTTTAATTCAGACAGCAGGCGCAGGCTTGGAGGGCCAAAGGGCCTGTTCTTGTACTGTAATTTTCTTTGATCTTCGTTAATCCAGGGACAAAAGGGTTGACGTATGAAGAGAGATTAAACGGTTTGGGCTTGTCCTCGCTGGAGTTTAGAAGGACGAGAAGGGATCTGATCAGGGTATATAAAATTTTAAAAGGCATTGAAAGAGTTAGTGTAAGACAAATATTTCCTCTTACAGGGCGACCTAGAACAAGAGGTCACAGGTACAGGCTGAGGCGCAGTAGATTTAACAGTGAGATGTGGAGAAATTAACTCTTGGTGGTGAATTTATGGAACTCACTGCCCAATAGCTTGGTGGAGTCTGAATCATTGAAGGTTTTCAAGAAGGAGATAGATACATTTCTAATTTTTAAAAAAAGGACAGATGGATATGGAACAGATGGGGAGGTGGATTTGAGACTAGGGAGAACATAAGAACTTAAGAACATAAGAAATAGGAGCAGGAGTAGGCCATCCAGCCCTTCGAGCCTGCCCCGCCATTCAATAAGATCATGGCTGATCTGTCGCTGCTCAGTTCCACTTTCCCGCCCTCTCCCCATAACCCTTAATCCCCTCTCCTATCAAAAACCCATCAACCCGCGTCTTAAAAATATTTAGCGAGGCAGCCTCCACCACTTCAACGGGCAGAGAATTCCAGAGATTCACCATCCTTTGAGTGAAGAAGTTCCTCCTCAACTCCGTTCTAAACCACCCCCCTTTTATCTTGAGGCTGTGCCCCCTAGTCCTACTGTCTTTTTTGAGCGGGAAGAGTCTCTCCACCTCTATCCTATCCATCCCATTCATCATCTTATACGTCTCAATGAGATCTCCTCTCATTCTTCTAAACTCTAACGAGTACAAGCCCAGTTTATTCAGCCTCTCCTCATAGCTCAACCCCCTCAACTCTGGTATCAGCCTAGTAAACCTCCTCTGCACTCCCTCCAAGGCCAAAATATCTTTGCGCAGGTGCGGCGCCCAAAACTGCACACAGTACTCCAGCTGCGGCCTCACCAATGCCCTATACAGCTGCAGCAAGACCTCCCTACTTTTATATTCAATCCCCCTCGCTATGAAGGCCAGCATCCCATTCGCCTTCCTGACCACCTGCTGCACCTGCAAGCTGGGTTTTTGCGACTCATGCACAAGGACCCCGAGGTCCCTCTGCACCGTCGCCTGCTGCAGTTTTTCGCCTCGTAAGTAATAGTCCTTCCTACCATTTTTCCTACCAAAGTGGACCACCTCACACTTGCCAACATTAAATTCCATTTGCCATTTCCTGGCCCATTCGCCCAGCCTATCTAGATCCTTCTGAAGACTCTCCACACCCTCCGTACAATTTGCCGTTCCCCCAATCTTGGTGTCATCAGCAAATTTCGACACTCTACACTCGGTTCCCTCCTCCAGATCATCTATATAAATGGTAAAAAGCTGAGGCCCCAGCACTGACCCCTGGGGCACTCCACTAGTCACCATCCGCCAATCCGAATAGCACCCGTTGACCCCCACTCTCTGCCTCCTATTTGACAACCAATCCTCTATCCACGCTAACACCCTACCCCCAACTCCATGTCCCTCGACCTTCTGCAATAACCTCTTGTGAGGCACTTTGTCAAACGCTTTCTGAAAATCTAGAAAGACCACATCCACCGGCTCTCCTCTATCCACCGCCCTAGACACATCCTCAGAGAACTCCAGTAAATTTGTCAGACACGACTTCCCTTTAATGAAACCGTGCTGCGTCTGCTCTATCAAGCAATTCCCTTCAAGATGCCTCGCAATTTCCTCTTTAATGACAGATTCTAACATTTTACCTACCACAGATGTTAAACTAACCGGCCTATAATTCCCCGCCTTTTGCCTGGCACCCTTCTTAAACAACGGCGTAACATTAACCGTTTTCCAATCATCCAGCACTTCCCCGGAATCCAGCGACGTTTGGAAAATAACCACCAAGGCATCCACTATCACCTCCGCCATTTCTTTCAGAACCCTCGGATGCATGGGAGAGATTAGCCGTGACCTGTTTGAATGGTGGAACAGGCTGGCAGGGCTGGATTTGCCCCCTTCTGCTCCTAAATCCTATCTTTCTATGTTCCAAATTTATGGGTGAACATTAGTCACAACACTAGGGATAGCTCCCCTGATTATCTGTGAAGTACAGTTGTGGTACTTTTTACAGTCACCCAACAGGACAGACAGAACGTCAGCTTAACTGAAAGACAGAATCTCAGACTGTGCAGCACTCATTCACTACTGCACTGCAGTGTCAGGCTGCATCAATGGAACGGGATTTGAATGCGGAACATTATAATTCAGAGGTAAGACTGCTATCAAATCCAAACTCATGAAAGGCACAGATAAATTCCAGTCTCTTTTTATCAAAAGGAAAGTGACAGAGGAATGCAAAGCCTATTTAAGCAGTATCTCCTATCTCCACCCTGACATACACCCACACACACACCCACACACACACCCACCCACACACACACTCACACATATTCCAAACTATATTCATTAACACCCTGACGGATTAAATACTTCTGACAGAACATTAAGATGCCCTCCTGCTCAATTAAAACTCTACCCCAGCCGCGACACCTTTGGATGCAAAGCAGCCAGTGGCCTAATTCCTTTGTAACCTTCGAAAGGTGCACAGTGGTGTTTTCCTGCACTAAAAGCTGCAGGCGATGGTGGAGATTTGATTTTGCTTCTTTCCCTCGGCAACACAAACACATCATCAACAGCTGTATCCAGTCATTCACCCAAAAAGGAAATCATATCCTTTTGACAAGTTAGACATCAAACTGAGGGAATCTCGGCGGGGAGCAGAGCTCACTGTCTACTGTGTGATTGTTGTGGACCAAGATATCAAGTCGGCCCCTGAGCTGCAGTTTAATGATTTTTCTCGGATTTGTTGGCTGGCGAGTTGCATATGGAGGTGATGGGGGGGGAGTGGGGGGGGTGCGGGTGGGGTCTCATCTGGAGAGTTGGTGAGAGCCCCATGTTGCCTCCCCTGGGGGAAGCCTGCCAAATTAAGAATGGCAGGCTTTGCCCGGGAACGTAGCTCCCCGGGGAAGAAAACAATGGCTGCCGAGAGGGCGGCGCGGTGATCAGCACTGTTGCCTCACAGCGCCAGGGTTCAAATCCAGCCCTGGTGTCACTGTCTGTGAAGAGTCTGCATGTTCTCCCTGTGTCAGCGTGGGTTTCCTCCAGCTGCTCCAGTTTCCTCTCACACTCCAAAGTTTCTCAGGTTAGATTGATTGGCCATGCTACCTTCCCCTGATCGTCAGGGGGATTCACAGGGTAAATATGTGGGGTTACGGGGATAAGGCCTGCATGGGATTGTTGTTGGTGCAGTTTTGAAGGGCCGAATGGCCTCCTTCTGCACTACAGGGATTCTATGAAAGTTACCAGCCAACTGGAGGATGTTGAATGTCAGCGCCACTGGGAGAAAGGTGGCTGCTGCCGGTAACACACTCACCTGAAGGTCAGGTGTGGCCCGTGCACAAGTGAGTATGCAAGTGGCGGGGGGTGGAGTCAGAAGAAGAGTGGGTCAGTGCAGAATTGATGGGCTGAATGGCCTCCTTCTGCATTAGGATTCTATGATCTACGATGTATGATCTATGATCAGCCAGCTGTCTCTTACTGGGCTCCGCCTTCCTGACGCTGTGCGCCCCGATCAGGCACTGAGCACCAAATAGCATTTACTTTTCAGCCTCACCATCCTTAGGATGAGGCTCTTAAAGGTATTTAAGTGTCTCAGTGAGTAGAGGCGCAGAAAGGCCATTCACAGGCCTTGATGGAGTGGAGATTGGAAGGTGCTGGGGTCCCCACCTCCAACCCTGATTAAATGTCCCTACCGCCCACCCCCCAAACTCGTCATAGAGGAGGGCAATAAAGTCCCCCCTTGTACCTCCCATTGGTGAAGATGGGTGGAGTGGGAAGTAAGGGCAACTGATGATTTGATTTGATTTATTATTGTCGTATGTATTAGTATACAGTGAAAAGTATTGTTTCTTGCGTGCTATGTAGGCAAAGCATACCGTACATAGAGAAGGAAAGCAGAATGTAGTGTTACAGTCATAGCTAGGGTGTAGGGAAAGATCAACTTAATATGAGATAGGCCCATTCAAAAGTATGATTGCAGCAGGGAAGAAACTACTCTTGAGTTGGTTGGTAAAAGTGGAAGAGAGTATGCCCGGGGTACATGGGGTCCTTGATTATGCTGGCTGCTTTTCTGAGGCAGTAGGAAGTGTAGACAGAGTCAATGCATAGGAGGCTGGTGTGAGTGATGGACTGGACTTCGTTCATGAACTTTTGCAATTTCTTGCGGTCTTGGGCAGAGCAGGAGCCAGACCAAGTTATGATACAACCAGAAAGGTGGTCAGAGTCATCACCGACATGCCAAATTTCCTCAGCCACCTGAGAAGGTAGAGGCATCGGTGGGCTTTCTTAACTATAACGTTGACGCAGAAGGACCAGAACAGGTTGTTGTGAAAAGTGATGGATGGCACATCCCAGAGAAGCATTAAACGATTTGCATCCAAGCCTGCGCTCAGCTTGTTGATCTGGAATGAGTCGGAATGTTACAATGAGCCTCAGCAACTTCAGTTTCAGAAAACAAAAAGATTTTGGCCTCCCCAGCCTCTGGGTTTCCTTCTTCCCCACAGCAAGATGACCCAAGATCACCCACTCAACAGTTCACCCAGCACCCAAGGCAGCTGTCTTCCTCCTCCAACATTCATTTTCTAAGCTCATACATGAAAACTGTCGAACGGAGTGACACATCGGAGAGCAACCTATTCCTGAGGCACATATTAAGTACATAGACAGCAGGGAATGTGTGATTAGAGAGAATGTGGAGAGTTCAGGAGATAAATCAAAAGAACAATTAGGAGGGTAAAGAGGAGCTATGGAATTAAATTATTTGGGAGCAAAAAACAAGATAGTCAAACATTTTAGCTGCAGTCATGGTCGTCTCCTCGATGTTCGAATATGCCCAAGTTGTAAATGATTTAATCTTCTTTTGTGCATCCTCTCATGACTAAAATATCAGAGGCAGGATCAGCACAGATTTCCCTAGAACTGGCAGTTCACATTGGCATTATTGGTGCATGGGGAACTTCTGTAGCTGTGCCACCTTTGGCCTAACTCTGATTTGGTTTGATTTGATTTACTATTGTCACATGTATTAGCATAAAGTGAAATGTATTGTTTCTTGCATGCCGTACAGACAAAGCATACTATTCATAGAGATGGAAAGGAGGGGATGCAGAATGTAGAGTACAGTCATTGGGTGCATCAATGCGAGTTTGGAGTGGCTGATCCTCAAAATCATGGTGAACCAAATTTCAGTGCGTGCCTCCACATGGGCCAGTCAGCGGCTGTGTTTTCCCAAGAGATGGGTGGCAATGCATAAGTTGGCAAAGCCCCCTTTGGTGTCGTTTGTACTCATCAACTTGATGTTGGTTTTCCCCGAGGCAGATCCCCATTGAAGATCTGCTCCAGATTCTGGATGTTTCACTTGTTGTGGGCAACTAGGGTGCAAGTTGCCTGCACACAGAAGCTCCCTCATTCCCACCATTGTGATGATGGTGGAGTTACACAGTCTGGAGGGATTGAGGAATTTCCTTGAATGGAGCCTAACGTTGATGCTTGCAGGCTTGTTTCTCGTGGCTTCCCAAAGCATTGCGGCAAAGACAAGATTGAAGAGTTGTGGAACTACAATCCATCCTGGTTTTATCCTACTGGCAAGGCATCGGAAACCTCAACGTAGACACATACACATCCAGCCACATCATCATAGAATCCCTATAGTGTAGAAGGAGACCATTCGGACCATCAAGTCTGCACCAAATCTCTGACAGATTATCTTACCCAGGACCTTTCCCCCTCCTGATCCCTGTAACCCCAAACACATTTAACATGGCTAATCCAGCCAACCAAATATCTTTGGAGGAAACCAGAGCACCTGGAGGAAACCCACACCCATAACTCCACACAGACAAGGGCGGAATTGAACCCGGGTCCCCAGCACTGCGATACAGCACAGGACTTTGGTACACATCCTAGCTGGGAGAGCACATACCATAAACTAGATAGACTCACTCAAATATCCTTGGCTTAACAGTGAGGAGGCAACCAAGATAATGGACTGTCTGTAGATGTAGTTTATGTGGACCTTCGGAAGGCATATATTAAAAAATGGTTAGCTGATTGAATTGAAGGCAAATTATTGACCTAAGTTTGGAGAAGTGAAATACGCAATTGAATTGGGATGCAAGTGATGAATGGTGATGTGCAGGATCTGATGTGGAATCTCTACTACACTTATTATTGACTTACCAACATAATAGAACCATATATCTACATTTACCAATGACACACAATTGAGTAGCACAGTAAGTAGACAGGAGCATAGAATTACAAAGATTCATCGATAGATTAAGTGACTGGGAATAATATGGCAAACGGATTTTAAAACAGATAAATGTGTGGTCATTGATTTTGAACCAAAATAATGGAATAGGTTTGAGTATCGATAATTATAGAAACATTTCTCCAATATTCCCTGTCAGAGTCAGAACCTGACCTTGGCCAGACAAAACTACTCACTTGCCTGCATATGGTGCAAAGAAAGCAATGTCCTATAGAGGATCTTGCAGAACTCCCACAGTGCTGGAATCTTCACAGAGAGCAGCGAAGAGAATCAACACAGAAACCTAAGGTTGTAGCTTGGACAGTTACCCAGGAGTAGTTTAAAAAATTTCTGTCCAACATTTTTTGATAACTACCCACATAATTAAGTTGGAATTTTCCACCATTCCTAACTCTAACTCATAAGTTGCTTTAACGGCTCCTGCTTTGCCCAAGACCACAAGAAACTACAAGGGGTGAACGAAGCCCAGTCCATCACGCAAACCAGACCCCTGTCCATTGACTCTGTCTACACATCCCGCTGCCTCACAAGAGCAGCCAGCATAATTAAGGACCCCAAGCATCCCGGGCATTCTCCCTTCCACCGTCTTCCATCAGGAAAAAGATACAAAAATCTTATGTACCGACCGATTCAAGAACAGCTTCTTCCCTGCTGCCGTTAGACTTTTGAGTGGACCTACCTCGCACTAAGTTGATCTTTCTTTACATCCTAGCTATGACTATAACACTACATTCTGCAGTCTCTCCTTTCCTTCTCTATGAATGGTATGCTTTGTCTGTATAGCGCAAAATAAACAATACTTTTCACCCTACGCTAATACATGTGACAATGATAAATCGAACCAAATCAGTGACATTTATGGAGGGCCCCTTGGAGCAGGAGAATTGTTTGAAAATTCAACCTATCCAAGCAATTCTCAAAGACTCCTTGCATCTACACACAGAAGCTCTTTCATTCCTATTGTTGTGATGTTGGTGGAGCCACACAGTCTGGAGAGATTGAGGAATTTCCCTGAATGGAACCTAATCTTGATGCTTCCTTGCGTCGGGTCATCCATTGAATTGCAAAGCATATCTTGATGATCTGGAGACTGGAACAACAGGGGCAAAAATGTAAATGGCTACTAAATTAGCTTTCACAATTAGATGGCTAGACAAGGGAGTTTTACCTCAGCCATCCAATTTTCCTCATGGTTTTCACAATGTTGTTTGTGGGAACTAACCGTGTGCAAAGTGACTGCCATGTTTCCGACATTATAACACTTCAAAAGTGCTTCATCAGTGCCATGAAAGGATCTATATAAATCCAAATGTTACCTTTTTTGTTTGAATTTAGATTGGTTGTTAGAAGCCAGCCTCCAGTCGTGGGATAACCAGCCCAGAATGAAGCTCTATCCTTCGGAGAGGAGGGGGTGCAACCAGCATCATAGAGTCATAGAGGTTTATAGCATGGAAACAAGCCCTTGGGCCCAACTTGTCCATTTTGCCCTTTTTTAACCATTGAGCTAATCCCAACTGTAACTGTCTAAATGTTTTTTAAAAAATTGTACCCGCTTCTACCACTACCTCTGGCAGCTTGTTCCAGACACTCACCACCTTCTGTGTGAAAAAATTGCCCCTCTGGACCCTTTTGGATCCCTCCCTTCTCATCTTAAACCTATGCCCTCTAGTTTTAGACTCCCCTACCTTTGGGAAAAGATGTTGGCTATCTAGCCGATTGTTATTTTGTAGACCTCTATAAGATCACCCCTAAGCCTCCTACACTCCAGAGAAAAAGTCTCAGTCTATCCAGCCTCTCCTTATAACTCAAATCATCAAGTCCCGGTAGCATTCTCGTAAATCTTTTCTGCACTCTTTCTAATTGAATAATATTCCTTCTGTACACAGTATTCCAAGTATGGCCTTACCAATGTCTTGTACAACTTCAATAAGACGTCCCAACTCGTGTGTTCAATGTTTAGATAATGAAAAAGAAAGTCTCCCACTTGAATTCAAACAAACTTTCCTCGTATAATCAACAATAACCTGCATTGTTATGGCTCCTGTAATGAAAAACATCTCCAAGCTACTTTGTGAGTTTGTTGAAAAAAGTTTGCGCCTGCAATAAATGGAGGTACAGGAAAACAAAACAACTGAGGTAAGTTTTAAGGAACTCCTAAAGGAAGAGAAAGAGGTGGAGAGGCCTCAGCAAACAACTCTAAAGATTAGTATCGAGGCAGCTCTACCCACAAGCACCAATTGTTGACATAGAATTAACATGGAATCCCTACAATGCAGAAGGAGGCCATTTGGCCCATCGATTCTGTACTAATACTCCGACAGACCCACCCCCTGCCCTATCACCTTAACCCCAAGCATTTACCCCATTAATCTTTGGACACATAAGGCCCACTTGTACCATCACACTGCACCCATTTTTGGGCACAAAAACTTGGTAAAGTCGGGCATGAGGTGAGCAGCGCAATCCGTGTCCGCCTCTGCGCCAGGTCCCCCTTTACCAAGGGCCGTGCCCAAAACGGGCACAACGTCAATTTAAACTGACCTAATGGGCAACCTTACTGGCACTTCCACCTTTACCACCATGTTCGTCTGTCCAGATTTGGCGGGAAGCAGGCATGGTCCGCAAAGGTGCAATTCAGGTGCTCCAGCTTCTGAGGAAGTAAGATCTGAGCTTCCGGCAGCTCTCTGACTCAGATCGGTGGTGGGGAGGGGGAGGGACATGGGTCAGATTGTTCTTTGGTGGGGTGGGGGAGGAGGGAGGCGGGTCAGATCACTCTCTGGCGGGGAGGAGGAGAGAGGTGGGTCAGCTAGCTCTCTAGTGAGGGGGCAGAGGCAGGGGGGTCCACTGCCTCTCTGCATGTGATCGATGGGGTATGGAGGGGGGTGAAGGGGGGGTCTGCTGCCACACTGCATGTGTTTGGGAGAGGGGCTCACGATCGGCCTGGGTGGCAGGGCAGTGGGGGGATAAGGTGGTCAGTTATGTTGTAGGGGTTGGGCAATGTCTGTGGGAGCTGCGGGGAGCATTATCCAGCCCGGGGGCAATGTGGCCAGGGAAACGTCTCCTTATCTTTTTTTTTTCTGCGCATGTGCAATTGAAGGCTCTGATTGGAGCTGTAGGATTTTGGGTGCAATAAGGCCCACCACAGGCTTCTGCAGTGTGATTCAGAATCACTGCTTTTGCAGGCAGATTACGTTTGGGGGCGCCTGAGAACGGGTCTAAAAGTCGGATCTGAAACACTCCCCGTTTCAAGTCCACCCAGCACTTAGAATTAAAATGGTAAAACAGGGGCAATTCACCTAACCCGCACATCTTTGGAGTGTGGGAGGAAACTGGAGCACCCAGAGAAAACCCACGCAGACATGGAGAGAATGTGCATACAGTCTCCCAAGGTCAGGATTGAACCCAGATTCCTAGCGGTGTGAGGCAGCAATGTTAACCACTGTGCTACCATGAGGCCCTAGAAAGCCAAGGAGTGACGGAGCTAACCTCATTATAGGATATTTCAATAAGAACAAGCAAGTTTTTTTTTAACCAAAGTTACTCAACAAATGAATGACGCAGTGATAAAGTGGTTAGCACTGCTGCCACACAGTGCCAGGGACCCAGGTTCAATTCTGGCCTTGGAGGCCTAACTGTATGGAGTTTTCATGTCCTCTCCGTGTCTGCATGGGTTTCCTCCGGGTGCTCCAGTTTCATTCCACCATCCAAAGATGTGCAGGTTAGGTGGATTGGCCATGCTAAATTGTCCCTCAGTGTCAGGGGGCTTAGCAGGGTAAATACATGAGGTTACAGGGATAGGGCCTGGGTGGAATTATTGTCGGTGCAGACATAGTGGGCCAAATGGCCTCCTTCTGCACTGCAGGGATTCTACGATTCTCTGAAAAGTGAGGCAGGTGCTGACGTTTTGATCCTTACCTTGTCCGCTGATGGCCCAGGAGGAGCTGGTACGGAGACAAAACTTGGAAAAAGTATCCTGACGGGGGTGGGGTGGGGGACGGGCGATTCCATTTACTTCTGCTTGTCATTGCCCGCTGACCCACGGCTGATAACTGCAGTGCCGTGTTATCACGAGGCACGCATTTGGTTCCGTGAACACTAATCACTCAGGGACTCTCTTGTCTACTTGTCGGGGCTCCTTGTGATATTCCCTGTGATCTCCGAAACAGACGTGGGTTTCTGAAATGGGAACCGGCAGACTATAAATAATTAGGTCACACTAAATTAGCAGGTTATGAGGCGATATTAATTGAGCCTGCCAGATCATATTATCCTAACGGAAAGGCAATGAGACTGGAAGGTGATCTTCACTTTTTTGTGCCAGTAAAAATGATTTTCTGCAATAGAATAACTGACACTGATGTTGTAATAATGATAGTAACAGGTTCCATACGAGATATTAAGCAGAATGATTAACCTTCAATAATATCCTTGCCCTAAACATATGTGCTGTGGGGACTAATCATAATAAATTGGTCATATTGCAGTGGACACCTCCTGTGGGGTGAAGAAAGGGCTACTTTTTACCCTTTTAGTTTACCCCAAAGGCTAGCCTGCTTGGCCATTTGACTTTCGTAAGAACATAAGACATAGGAGCAGAAGTAGGCCATCTAGCCCTTCGAGCCTGCCCCGCCATTCAATAAGATCATGGCTGATCTGAAGTGGATCTGTTCCACTTTCCCGCTTTCTCCCCATAACCCTTAATTCCCCTGTCTGTCAGAAATCTATCTACCCGTGACTTAAATATATTTAGCGAGGTAGCCTCCACCACTTCAACTGGCAGAAAATTCCAGAGATTCACCACCCTTTGAGGGAAGAAGTTCCTCCTCAACTCTGATCTAAACTGCCTCCCCCTCCTTATTTTGAGGCTGTGCCCTCTAGTTCTGCTATCCTTTCTAAGCAGGAAGAATGCTTCCTGCCGCTAGTGGATAAAAGAGGCATAATATGTTCTGTAAACAGAAAATGTTAGAAAAACTCAACAGGTCTGGCAGCATCAGTGGAGAGAGGAAATAGAGTTAGCCATAGAATCATAGAACATTGCAGCACATAAACAGGCCTTCTGGCCCTTCTTGGATGTGCCAAACCATTTTTTTGCCTAGTCCCACTGACCTGCAAAGGACCATAGAAGGTTAACGTTTCGAGCCCTAATGTCTTTTGTGAGTAGAAATTTCTTTACCCAGAGGGTGATGAATGTGTGGAATTCACTACCACAGAATGCAGTTGAGGCCAAAACATTGGGATTTTCTGCCAGCACTCACCCCAAAACCAGAAAACCAAGCCCGAGATCAACTGACCTTTCCATGGTCTGCCACCCAACCCCCGTCCCTGGCCGCCACCCACCGTGATCCCCATGGTGAGCGGGTTGGGAAAGTTCACCTCATTGTGACTTCAAGAAGAATTTTCTATGAAATGTGGCCTAGCCATAGCTTACAAGGGAAATTACAGATAGTATAATATCCAAGGAAGAGGCACACAAATTGGTCAGGGGAAAAAAACAACAACCCTGAGGATTGCAATTATATAAAGGGTCTCGGTGAGGCCCTGCCTGGAGTATTGTGTGCAGTTTTGGTATCCTTATTTGAGGAAGGATGTCCTTGCTTTCGAGGGAGTACAGCATAGGTTTACTAAGCTGATTCCTGGAATAGCAACTCTGTCATATGAGGAGAGACGAAATTGGTTGGGTTTAGGAGAGTTAGAGGAGATCTTGTAGAAACTTGTGAAATTCTAGCAGGATTTGACGGGGTAGATTCAGAAAGAGTGCTCCTGATGGTAGGGGAGCCCAGAACTAGAGGTAAGAGTTTTAGGATAAGGGGTAAACTTTTAGGACTGAGGTGAGGAGCAATTTCTTTACCCAGAGGGTGATGAATGTGTGGTGCCACAGAAAGTAGTTGAGGTTAAAACATTGTGTGAGTTCAAGAAGAAATTAGATATAGCTCTTGGGGCTAAAGGGATCAAAGGATATGGGGGGTGGGGGGGAGTTAAGGGGGATCAGGACATTGAATTTGATGATTAGTCATGATCAAGATGAATGGCAGAGTAGGCTCGAAGGGCTGAATGGCCTACGCCTGCTCCTATATTTCAATGATTCTACGTCCTTACCTGAGAAAGAATGCTCTTGCAATAGAGGGAGTGCAGTGAAGATTTACCGGGCTGATTCCCGTGATGGCGGGACTGTCATGTAAGGAGACATTAAATCGGGTTGGATTATATCCTTTGCAGTTTAGAGAGTGAGAGGATTTAATCGGGGGAGGAGAATTCAAAGATGCTCGTTTGCCAGTTTGGGGAAAACGCAACTTGTTTATGTGCAGACGATTGCAGCCTCAGGGCTGCAATCAGCTCCTGAGGTGACTCGAGGGCCACGTTTACCAGGATGGTCCCTCACTCTGCTTCTTAATGTGTCCGTGGGTCATATGACCCTTCCTCTGCAGAAGGATCCTTTTAAGCGACGCTCACCACGGGGGATGTGCCACCTCCTTGAACTGTTAAGTGTTTGTAGTGAAGGCTCTCCCACAATGACTTTAGGTGAGGAATTCAAGGGTTTTGACTCAGCAAATGTGGGTAATGTATACGCAGACGTGGGGATACTGATGTTTGAGTCCAGATGACCCCTTGTCAAAACCAAAAGGCATAGAAAGTGGGAGATATTCATCCTGTAGGGTGAGGGAATGAAAGATGAACCATAGCCACAAAAACACGCGGAAAGATTAAGGTATATTTTAAAGTCAACAAGTTGTGTGCCTTTCAAGAAAATTTGGAGGAGTGGTGTTCAATAGCACTCCTCTACTTGTGTTTCTGGGTGGTGGAGGCTGTGGCTGTCACTGTAGCCTTGGGTATCTATGACGTAAGATGCCGGCGTTGGACTGGAGTGAGCATAGTAAGAAATCTCACAACACCAGGTTAAAATCCAACAAGTTTATTTGGAATCACAATGCCTGATGATGGAGCAGCACCTGGAAGCTCATGATTCCAAATAAACTTGTTGGACTTTAACCTGGTGTTGTGTGACTTATTTGGACATTGATGTAAGTCTCTTGCTTGATTAGTCTGTGGGATAATTCTCCCGGACCTGGTGTAAATCCCTTGCTGTGCACGAAGAGAACTTTGCAGGGTCGACTGAGTTGAGTATGCCTTCAGACTGACCTTGCGATGTTCTGCCAAGTGCTGTTTAGGAAGAAAGATTACACACTAACAAACAGTTGGAGTGTCATTTTAATGGGAAATAAAGCAATTGATCACAGTGCAAGAGATCAATATTGATTTTTCTTTCTCCCTCTGTAATGTATAGGGATGGCAGTAATCAGCTTTCCATGTTGCATGAGTTGAATAGATCTCCATGACAAAGAAAGGATCTGAAAGCATTTGCTCACTGATAAGTCAATCAGATTTAGACTGATCATCTAAAGCTTGAGTAGCGTATTATTACAGTTGAGAGCATTACCAGATATCACCCTGTTTCCAATTTAAAAAGCCTCACCATTATTCTATTTGTATCGTAAACACTTGAAGCCTGATCTTACAACTTAAAGGCAATTGTCTAGAGTTATCAATATGATTATACTACTTCCTCTGCAACTCTTAATCCGATTTTTGACTTACTGACCATGAGCGATGTCCAGGAAAATAGGATTACTGACTGTGTTAATGACTCACCAAAGCCATTGAATTAAGAAGTGAAGCTGGAAATGAGTACTGATCTCCATATTCGCTTGTTGGGAGAGAAAGGATCTCATTTTCCTTTGTTAAGAAACCTTCCAGGTGGGTAGCAGTGTCAGGCATCAATTAAGGCTGAAAGGTGAAGCAAGGAGAGTCATTGGAAAGTAATGATCCTCAGACTTTAACTTTGGTGTTTGAGACTTCCTAACATGTGGTGGAACAGTGGTTAGCATTGCTGCCTCACAGCACCAGGGACCTAGGTTTGATTCTGGCCTCAGATAATTATCTCTGTGGAGTTTGCACATCCGCTCTGTTTCTGTGTGAGTTTCCTCCAGATGCTCTGATTTCCTCTCACATTCCAAAGATGCACAGGTTAGATAAATAAAAGCAAAATACTACAGATGTTGGAATCTGGAACCAAAAGAGAAAATCTCAGCAGGTCTGGCAGTATCTGTAAGGAGAGAAAAGTGCTGATGTTTCGAGTCCAGATGACCCTTTGCCAAAGCTGAAAGGCATAGAAAGTAAGGGATGTTTATACTGTCAGGTAAGAGAATGAAAGATGAGTCATAGTCACAGAAACAAGGGGAAAGATTGAGGGATGCTAATAGACATCCATGATGTGGGTATGCCGGCGTTGGACTGGCGTAAACACAGTAAAAAGTCTGACAACACCAGGTTTTAGCCCAACCGATTTATTTGATAATAGACTCACAAGCTTTCGGGGTTAGTCCCTTCGTCAGGTGAATGGAGAGTTCTGGCCTCAGGCTGTCTGACGCCAGAACTCTCCATTCACCTGATGAAGAGACTAACCCCGAAAGCTTGTGAGTCTATTATCAAATAAATCGGTTGGGCTAAAACCTGGTGTTGTCAGACTTTTGACTGAATAGACATCCATACAGAGATTGGAAGGTGTGAATAGCCAAATGGCAGAGAAGCAGAAATCAGAGGATAAACTGAGAGCTGGAGTTCTGGGGGGAGGGGGGAAATGGGTAAGAGAGAGGTAAAATTGAGAAAAAGGGGGAAATGGTAAGAAAAGGGGGATAAAAAGGAGGCGCCAGAGCGGGGGAAAAGAAAAATAAGGAAAAAACAATAAATAAATGAAAGGTAAAGAACAGTTTAAAAAAAATAAATAAAATGAAAATAAAGGGATAGAACTAATCATCTGAAGTTGTTGAATTCAATGTTGTGACTGGAAGGCTGTAACATGCCTAGCTGGAAGGTAAGATGATGTTCAAGCTTTGACAAAGGGTTGTCTGGACCCGAAACGTCAGCTCTTTTCTCTCCTCACAGATGCTGCCAGACCTGCTGAGGTTTTCCAGCATTCTCTCTTTTGGGTGCAGGTTAGATGGATTGGCCATGCTCAATTGGCCGTTAGGGATCAAAGATGTGTGGGGGTTAGGTGGATTTGCCATGGTAAATGTGTGGGGTTACACTGGGTAAGATGCTCTTTTGGAGCGTTGGTGCAGATTCGATAGGCCAAATGGCCTCAATCTGCACTGAAGTGATTGTATGAATTTTATGCAGGGGCTTTAAAAAGTCTCCACATGGTGCGATGAAGTGTAAAGTGAGAGGCTATGGAATTTCATATTCCACCATTAACAGGACAGTATATATATATATTTACCCAGATATAGATTTCATTCAGGAAAGAGAGCATATGAACTGAATGCTCATTACCAAAGAGACAGGATAGCACATTCATCCAAGCTCCAGAGGTGAAAGGGCAGCGTACACAGCTAAATCCACAACATCAACTTGCATCGATCTTGTGAATCAAAGGAACACATTTGATTACAAACGACATTGGCCAAAGGAGGGGTCATAAAAGAGGAGACGGCAGCAAAGAGACCGAGGGAGGGAATTCCAGAGTGCAGGTCTTCAGCAACTGAAGACATGGTAAAACAATGATGCAGCGATTGAAATTTGTGATGCTCAAGAGGCCAGAATTGAATGAAGGGTGATGTCAGAGGATTAAAGGCTTCAGTCACTGTCTGTGCAGAGTCTGCACGTTCTCCCTGTGTCTGCGTGGGTTTCCTCCGGGTGCTCTGGTTTCCTCCCACAGTCTGAAAGACGTGCTGGTTAAATGCATTGGCCGTGCTAAACTCTCCCTCAACGTACCCGAACAGGCACTGGAGTGTAGCCACTGAGGGATTTTCACAATAACTTCATTGCAATGAAAATGTGAGCCTACTTGTGACACGAATAAATGAGTAAACATTTAATGTGTAAATGGAATAACAGCTAATCTTTTTAAAACTAGAAACAGAGCAATATCTGGTAATGCTCTATTATAATAACATACCCTACTGTTCAATTGCTTTGTCTTATGTGCTCAGCAATTGGACAATTGGTCCACTCTGAGAAGACTTGAAGCATTGTCTTGGTCAGCCTTTATCTTAATGGCTTTGATGAGTTGGCAGACCTGACCGTTAACTTATCAATCTGGGGGCTCAGGATCGGGTACTGCCATCTAACATCTCCTCAATGCAGTAGTGATAAGTCAGACATGAGTGCATTAATTAGCGGGTGAAAGGAAATCCTCAGGGGAGTGGGGAGCAGGCGAAAAAGTTTTCGTTGGACCTGGAATGGCCTCCAGTAGTTCCTTTGAAGACAACCAGATAGGCTGCTGAATGCCCTGTACAACCTTGAGGAGTGAGTGACCTGCCCAGTGCATTAACAAAGTTACAGTGAAATGATGATGGAAAGAAAGATTCCCAAGTGCTTTAGAGTGTCTCCCAAGTCCCATTTACCCATCACTTTTGACGTTTTAATGTAGAACACGGTGAAGTCGATTTCCAGCAGGCAATCATGCAAAGAGCAGCGTGATGAATGACCAGATCAATTGTCTTTGAGATGTTAATTGAAGGATAAATATTGACCAGAGCACCACTCCTCTTCGAATGTATCCCACGGGATCTTTTATTCCCACCCCAGAGAGCAGACAAAACTTCTGTTAAATGGAAGGCTGGCGCCTCTGACAGTGCTGCCCTCCCTCAGTCAGTTGTTTGGGTTTCCTCCCAAAGTCCAAAAGACGTATTGGTTAGTTGGATTGGCCATGCTGAATTCTCCCTCGGTGTACCCAAACAGGCACCAGAGTGTGGCGACTAGATTTTCACAATAACTTCATTGCAGTGATTTTGATTTGATTTATTATTGTCACGTATATTAATATACAGTGAAAAGTATTGGTTCTTGTGTGCTACACAGATAAAGCATACCATTCATAGAGAAGGAAAGGAGACAGCGCAGAATGTAGTGTTACAGTCATAGCTAGGGTGTAGAGAAAGAGCAAATTAATACAAGGAAGGTCCATTCAAAAGTCTGACAGCAGGAGGGAAGAAGCTGTTCTTGAGTTGGTTGGTGCGTGATCTCAGACTTTTGTATCTTTTTCCCAAAGGAAGAAGGTGGAAGGGAGAATGTCTGGGGTGCGTGAGGTCCTTAATTATGCTGGCTGCTTTGCCAAGGCAGCGGGAAGTGTGGACAGAGTCAATGGATGGGAGGCTGGTTTGCGTGATGGATTGGGCTACATTCATGACCTTTAATGTAAGCCTCCTTGTGAAAGGTAATTTTTGACCCTATGGCCGAAAATTTAACATCCTGCCCACCATGGGATTTGGAGCGGGCAAGGGGTGGACCATACAGAGGTCTGTTGACCTTGGGTAGGATTTTGCCCTTCTGGTACCAGCAAGGCCGTAAAAACCAGACGAATATCTCCTCTCCCATGAAAATAGGAATGCAATATGTCCCTTCTTCTCCCCAGATCCCAGGTGATTATTTTTATCTTTCACAGTATTTGGAGCATTGAGATAGATTGCTCAAATGCCGTTTTAAACAAAAGGCCTGGCATTTATTTGGCACTTTTCACAATCACAGGATGTCTCAAAGCACTTTACAGCCAATGAAATACTTCTGAAGTGTTGTAATGTGGGAACTGTGACAGTTGATTTCCATACAGCGAGCCCCACTAGCAGCTATGTGATAATGACCAGTTAATTTGTTTCTGAGAGATTGGTTAGGAGATAAATATTGGCAGGAAACCAGGGATGATTCATCGAATCGTAGAATCTACACAGCACAGGAGTTGGCCATTCAACCCGTCAAGTTGAATCTCTCCTCCAATGGAGTACCTTACCCAAGCCCTATGCCTGTAACCCCACGTATTTATGATAATATTCTTCTATGTCACGTGGTTTGGAACAGAACATGAAGGTGGCCATGTTCCCATGGCCTTGGCCGACTATGTGGCAGAGGTGATGGAGTCACTGCCTTAATGAGATGCTGCGGGCCATCTAGCAGATGGTACATATTACTGCCACTGTGCATCTGTGGTGGATGTGGTGTCATCATGCAGGGCTATTTTGTATTGGATGGTGTTGAATTCCTTAAGTGTTTTTGGAGTTATGTTTATCAAGGGAAGAATGGGGACAATTGGTGCCCAAATGAGATGTCATTTTGTGACCTGGCTCTTGGAACTGGATTAGACTATAAAATGTAGGAGGAGAAAAAGGTCATTCGGTCCATAGAGTCTGTTCCACCAACTTTCAGTAAGATCATGACTGATCTGATGCGATAATCCACAACTCCACTTTCCTGCCTTATCCCCATAACCTTTGATTCCCTTATTATTAAGAATCCGTGTCTCTCAGACTTGAACAGAATTAATGACCCAGCCTCTCCAGCCCCTGGCAGTGGAGAATTCCACAGATTCACTAACCACTGAGAGAAGAAATTCCTCCTTATCTCTGTCTTAGATGGGAACCATGATGTGGAGATGCCGGCGTTGGACTGGGGTAAACACAGTAAGAAGTCTTACAACACCACGCTAAAGTCCAACAGGTATATTTGGCAGTAAACACCACTGGCTTTCGGAGCACCGCTCCTTCATCAGGTAAGTGGGGAGTTCTGATCACAAACAGGGCATATAAAGGCACACAAAGTTTACAGAATATTGATTGGAATGCGAGCCTAATCAAGTCTTAAAGGTGCAGACGATGCGAGTGGAAATAGCATTAAGCACAGGTTAAAGAGAAGTGTATTGTCTCCAGACAGGACAGTAAGTGGGATGTTGCAAGCCCAGGCAACTCATGGGGGTTACAGATAGTGAAACATGAACCCAAGATCCCGGTTGAGGCCGTCCTTATTTGTGCGGAACTTGGCTATCAGTTTCTGCTCAGCGACTCTGCGCTGTCGTATGTCATGAAGGCCGCCTTGGAGAAAGTTTACCCAAAGATCAGAGGCCGAATGCCCGTGACCGCTGAAGTGTTCGCCAACAGGAAGGGAACAGTCTTGCCTGGCGATTGTCGAGCGGTATTCATCATCCGTTGTTGTAGCATTGTCGTCGTGTTCCCCCCCCCCCGTAGACTCTTTTGCCGGAATTTTACCGGAATCGGGGTGGGTGAGGCTCCCAGAACATTAGCCTCGGGCGGGATCCTACAAGTCTTGGGCAGGCGAGGTGGTAAATTTCCAGCATTTGTATCATCCTCACTGCTTGCCTTCCCACTTATTTTTGTGTCATTTTCAAACATAGCAAGAGTACATTCACTTTCCTGGTCCAAGTTATTAATATACATTGTGAATAATTGTGGCCCCAGTATGGATTTGTGTGTGGCACACCACTCAGGGTGCTATCCTGGAAATTCCCCTCTTATTCAATTCACTGCCTTCTATCAGTTAGCCAAATTGCCATCAATGAGAGTGTTGAGGCCACCCAAACTCTATTCATAAATTATCATCCCATCATTTGGAATTGTTTTGTCAAACAGATTTCCTGTCTAAAAGGGCATTTAGTTTAAAGGAGTTATACTTCAGGCCAACCTGGGTTTAACAGTCAAAGCTTTAGCATTAAAAAAAAATAGGTAAAAACACATATACTTTTCACAAATGACACAAAGTTTATTTATTAGTGTCACAAGTAGGCTTACATTAACATTGCAATTAACTTACTGTGAATATCCCCTAGTCGCCACATTCCAGCCCCTGTTCGGGTACTCTGAGGGGGAACTTAGCATGGCCAGTGCACCTAACCAGCATGTTTTTTTTCTGGGAGGAAACTGGAGCACTTGGAGGAAACCCACCCAGATATGAGGAGAACATGTCAACTCCACACAGACAGTGGCCCAAGCGGGAATCGAACTCGGGTCTCTGGCACTGTGAGGCAGCAATGCTAACTGACCGCTGTGGGCAGATTCAGGTGAATTTTACCACCCTGCCTGCCACAGGAATGGGAGCAGGCGAGGTATATATCATGGAAAGGTCCTTTGACCTCGGGTGGGATTTTCCGGTTTTGTGGCAAGCGAGGAGGGGGAAAATCCCATCCATTATTTCAGCAAATTCCACAGAAGATGGAACACGTTCGAAGGGCTGAATGGCCTTCTCTTGTTCCAGTGTTTGTCAGGAAAAGCCAATGGTTGAATGTTATCAGAAACATCAGGTAACTGGATTTATTCCGGAGAATCAGAAGGCATTTGGATCACTTTCTTACTGTGGGACATTTTGAGAGGAAGGATTTGAAAAATTAGTTAATTTGAAATGAGTTTTTGAAACAAAGTGTAGTCGCACCAGATTTATTAAGCAAAGAGCAAAATACCAAGAGATGTCATTAATGGAAAGATGTTGTTGTTCTCTTCCAAGAATGTAAACAACAAACAATTAATTAGCTTGTCACTGGAACCAATAAACATCTCACACCCATTGTGTTGGGCTGTTGGGATTTCTTTTCCTGGGATCTTAGCCAAACATACCTTCTTCTCTTTGTGACTCTCAATACAAGTAAGAGATTCTTCATGCAGGAAGCTGCAAGAGGGGGAGACAGTGGTGCGGTGGTGTTGTCACTGAACTAAGAGCCCAGAGACACAGAATAAGATCTGGAGACCTCAGCTCGAAACCTGCCACAGCAGATTTCGAAATTTGTATTCAATAGTATTCTAATAAAAGTCTAATGGTGACCATGAAAGCATTGGTTCACCATCTGGTTCACCAAACAAAGAACAGTACAGCACAGGAACAGGCCCTTTGGCCCTCCAAGCCTGCTAATCATGATGCCTGCCTAAACCAAAGCTGTACAGAATCTGTATCCTTCCATTTCCACCCTATTTATGTATCCGGCTAGCTGCCTCTTAAATGCTGCTATCATACCTGCTCCCACCAGCTCCCCAGGTGAAATTTGCTGTCCTTATCCAGCCTGGCCTACATGTGACTTCAGAGGCACAGCACTGTGGTTGACTCTTAAACGCTGTCTGAAATACAGTCGAACAAGACACCGAGTTCAAGGGAAATTAATGATTGGCAATAAATGCTGGCGTTGCCAGCGATGCTCACATCCCATGGACAAATTTAAAAAAGACCCAGGGCAAAAAGTACAGGAGGGTAGTTACATTTTATTTTGCAGCATTCAGTCTATCAGATCTAGAGGGAAAGTTGGTGTATTTTTTATGTTCTGGCACAAAGAGGAGCTGTGCTGAATAAGCTCCATGGCCTTGATCAGTATGCTTACTTCGTTCGCCCAGCTGAGAAACAGTGTGGGTTAACAAATTGAATCTGACCTTGTTTACCAAACGTTTACTGCGTTTGTCTTTGAGAAATTTGGGGTAATATTTGAGGGCGGAAGTGGAAGGCATTAATATCTGATTCACTAACACTGTGATGCCATTATTAGGATGCGCTATCAGTAAATAAATTATTGGCGAGTAAATGTACACCTCCATCCATAAGTGACAAATGCCCAAATTAGAAAATTCACAAGATCATTATCTTGTAAGAAGACCATCTTTTCTGCATTGTTATTTTCAAATGATACTTTTGTACTCCTTTTGTCATGAACCAGTGATAAGGGGTGGATTGGTCTCTCTCTTTGCCCTTTCCTTGTTTGACAGCAAGTTTTTTTGTTTGAAAGGATGTACTTACTGAATCACTGAGTACTTAACTGTTTATGCGCTGTGATCATAGAAGAACAAATGCCACATGTTTTCTTGAGTTTAACAAGAAATTGAATAGCTTTATTACACTTAAACCAATCTAACTAAAATAATAAAATACACACCAGCATATGTGCATACGTACACACAGATATATAAACACACAGACATATGCACACACATAAATGCACATGACACACACACCACACGACACACACACACTACAAACATCACACACACATACACCCCCACTCGCACAGACAAGCACACACACAGACACACACACACAGACACACACATACACACACACAAGCGCACACACACCCACACACACACAGTTGACACACATTCACACAAGCGACACACACACCGCCCACACCAATAGATGGACACATACATGCACACATATACACATACACACACACATACACAGCACACTGGCACAGTGGTTCACACTGCTGCCTCATAGTGCCGCGTTTGACTTCTGACTTGGGTCACTGTCTGTGTGGAATCTGCATGTTCTCCCTGTGTCTGCATGGGTTTTCTCTGGGTGCTCCAGTTTCCTCCCACAGTCCGAAAGACGTGCTGGTTAGGTGCATTGGCCATATTAAATTCTCCCTCAGTGTGCCCAAACAGGCACCAGAGTGTGGCGGCTAGGGGATTTTCACAGTAACTTCATTGCACTGTTAATGTAAGCCTACTTGTGACACTAATAAATAAGTACACACACAGGTGTACACATACATATACACAGCTGCACACACGCACTCACACAGGTGTGCGCGCGCACACACGCACACACACGCACACACACACACACACACACACACACACACACACACACACACACACACACAGGCGAATGCAGAAGTGCAGATTACAAAGTGAGGAACGGTAGGTTAGCCAAATTAGAGTCCATAAAATTTGAAAGTAATTCACAGTATGTGGTTTGATGACTTGGCTAACTTCAGGCTGAATCCGACGCTCTTGCTGCCTTCACTCAGTTGTCGCCTCCTTTCAGCGTGGAGGTGGTCTAAGGCTGCAGATGTAAGATCTATCTGTCCTTGTGGGGAAACAGCTGTGGAGCTGAGTTCTTTCTTTAAAAGGTCACTCTGCTGAATGTGGAGAGAGAGTCAAACAATAGCAGGCAATTCTGTTCAGAAAACTGATGCTTAAAACATGAAAAATATTGACTTGTCACGTGACTGTTCTCTCTAACTGGCCAATAATTTAAATGTGATTGTGTATTCCAGTTGTGACTTGATTAAGCCGAGCTTGGAAATTTTCCCTCTTAGCCAAAGTCCTTTGTTCTTTGTTTGATGCTTTGTCTCTACCCAATTTAATATTTGGGCATTGTGCTAATGAAATAGCAAATATGATTCATTCACATTCATTGGAGGTTACTACTTTTGATGAGATTTTCCATACATGCCGCCTCCAGCACAGTGGGTTTTGAATATGTTATCTCAGCCAAGAAAACATTATGAGGCTTGGCTGAAAGCCAAGGAATCCATTAGCCTGTTGAAACACCTGAGCCCCAGTGAATAGCTATGACCCCCACCCACCTCCTATGTTTCCATGTGTCCACCCCTGCACTCCAGCCACGCTAAGGTATTCTTCCAATCAAAATGGCATGATTGACAGCTCTGGCTCGCTGATCTATGATGTTAATTTCACAATATTTGTTTACACCAGATAACTAGGTTTCAACTGCTTGGAGTTTCAACTATTGATACTTTACAGCAGTCTGATGATTGACACTGTTACAGGTGTGTAGTAAAAATAAGGCATTTTTAAGTATGTGGATAGTATCAGTGAATCACTATTTCCTTTAAGTTTTTTTTCCCCCCAACCTACTGTCACTATTGGGTTCATTGCTTCTGTCAGTATAGTGGGTGAATAGGAATGGAAATGTCACATATTGACATGGAGGCATGAGGGCCCATGGTTTTCTTCTGGGTCATACCTTGGCATAGGGGCATGAAGGACCATGGAGGGATTTCTTGTCATGGTGACATAAGATCCATAGGGTGTAGATGGTGAGGCATACTTTGCCATGGGGGTCAATGATGGGCCATGGGATTTGATTGGAGGCCATTCTCTGGTGTGGGGGGGGTCATAGGAGCCACAGCAGGTGAGTTGGGGGGTGCGGTGGTGATACCTTTTCATTGGGGTATGAAGAGCCAAATGGGATGGCCATGGGGGCGAACCTTGGCAATAGGGGTCATGAAGAGGACTGTTCCAACTTGACCTCATGCTATATTTATGACACCTCTGAGGCACCATGAACCATGATTCTTTGAAAAGCTGGCCTGACTCCGTGGGAATTTTAGAAGACTAGGATGCGCTTAGCATCCTAAAGGGGTTAGCCAGGTTCAGGGTTCAAGGTGTAGTCTTTTGACCTGAAACAGCACACGCCCTTAAAAGGCACACCTGAAAATCTGAATCCCTGGGAATGGAGTCGGGAATCAGGACTCGCCTATCATTAAAGTGTTTCCGAGTCATCCCAACTTGGAGTGAATTCAACCCACAATCATCGCCATCTTAACACCAGCTGACCTTAGGAAAAAAGTGAAAATGGCCACAAGTAGATAGGGTAGTGAAGAAGGCTTACAGCTTGCTTGCCTTTATTGTTCAGGACATTGAGTTTAAGAGTCAGGATGTCATGTTGCATCTTTATGAGACTTTGGCTAGTACACATGGAGTATTGCATTCAATTCTGGCCACCACATTGCAGGAAGGACGGGGAGGCTTTGGAAAAGGCGCAGAAGAAGTTTACCAGGATATGAGGATATGACGTACAAGGGGAGGCTGGACAAAAAGGGTTGTTTTCTCTGGAGCGTCAGAGGCTGAGGGGAGACCTGATAGGAGTCTATAAAATGATGAGAGGCATGGATAGGGTTGACAGTCAGAATCTTTCACCCAGAGCTGAAATGCCTAATATTAGGGGGCACGCACTTAAGATGAGAGGAGGAACGTTCAAAGGAAATGAGAGGGGAAAATTTTTACGCAGAGTGGTAGGTATCTGGAATGTGCTGCCAGGGGTGGTGCTGGAGGCTGATACAATAGGGGCATTTAAAGTGCTTTTAGATAAGCACATGAATACGCAAGGAATAGAGCGATATGGACACAGGGCATGCAAAAGGATTCGTTTAATTTAGTGTGATGCTCGGCACAATATTGTGGGCTAAAGAATCTGTTCCTGTGCTGTATTGTTCTATGTTCCATGTTCTAGTAATATGGGAGAGACCACGCATTCTCCTGAAACAGCCAATTAAATTGCTGATCTATGGGCCTGATTTTACCAACAGTTTGAGCCCATTTTCAGTCGCGAAATCGCGGTAAATTCGGGCGTCGGGCCTTTAACGCGATCTGCACCGGAATCCAAGAAAATCGTGACTTTGCCGGCACGCGATTCGGGCGCTGATCCGGTCCGGTAATAATTTGATAGAGGTGCTCAAAATCAAGAGGGTTTTGAATGGGGCAGAAACTGTTCCCTTGAAACATAGAAACAAGAAGCAGGAATAGGCCATTCAGCCTGTTCCACCATTAATTTTGATCAGGTCTGCTCATCGAATTTAATATCCAGATCCCCTCCTTTCTCCCCACTACCCTTGATCCCTTTAGCCCGGAGAGCTGTATTTAATTTATTCTAGAAATCAGGCAATGTTTTGGCCTTGACTATTTTCTGTGATGGTGAATTCCACACATTCACCACCCTCTGGGAAACTTCTGCTCACCTCGATTCTAAAAGATTTACTCCACATGCTCAAACTCTGACCCTTAGTTCTGGGTTCCCCCCACTGCTGGGAACATTGGCTGAAGGATCAAGGGCCACAGGACGTAGAGTTAAGGTGACTCACTAAAGAACCAAAGATGGCTTGAGTCACAGAATCGTTCCAGCGCGTACGAGACCATTTGGTCTGTTGTGTCTGCATCTGCTCTGCAAATGAAACTTGGTGCCATTTCTCAAACTTTTTCCCTGGCACATTTCTTCTATTCAAGTAATAGTCTGATGTCTTAATGAATGCCTCGATTGAATCTACCTTCAGTGCAGTACAATCACTTTCTTGCACTGCTTTTGGTTCAGATCAAAATGAGATTGAGAGTGTGATGGAGGCAATTCAATCCTGCTTTTCAAATCATTGCTACCCATTGAGAAATTAATTGCAGGGAACGGGTGGGAGTGACGAGCTGAGTTGCTGTTGCAGAGAGCCGGGGGGGGAGATACAGTAGGCTGAGTAGAGTCAGAGAATCATAGAGGTTTACAGCAGGGAAACAGGTCTTCCGGCCCAACTTGTCCATGCCCTTTTATAAACCAGTAAGCTAGTCCCAATTGCCCACATTTGGCCCACATCCCTCTATACCCATCTTACCCACGTAACTGTCTAAATGCTTTTCAAAAGACAAAATTGTACCCGCCTCTATCACTACCTCTCCGTCTGTGCTGTAACCATTCTTCAATCCTATGATTCTCATCATTTGACCCTTGGAGGTCTGGTAATATTTTGGTGAACCTATGTTGCACCTCTTTCCAAGGCCAGTGCCCTCCGGTACAGTGCTCAGCAGTCCAGATACGGTGGTAGGATTTTACATCTGCAAATCGGATGGGTCTTGCATGAATGTAAAATTGGGCATTGTACTGACGTCAGGGTGGCATCGCTGCATCATCAATCAATCTCTGAAAGGATGGCCATGGAAATTGGCAGCCTGCCCACCACTTTGCAATGAGTGGTTAACAAACTTTTGAATTTGTTTGGCTGAATGTAGCAGCAGATTCTGCCAGTAAAGATGCAGTGTCTTTGTGTTTTGTAACTTAAGAGACATTCAAGGAGTGGGGAGACATAACCGACTTCCTGTCCTTGACATGACCCTCTCATGACCTCCCTGCCTATATTTCTGATCTGGTCGTCCGATTGACCTCCTTCCTGCTGGAGACCATTAATTGACCATTTGAGTCGACAAGGGAGATGACGGGAGCGGAAACAAGCGGATCACTCAGTTACCATTCGGTCTCCTTCATCCTGCTGAAAAACACAGCCTAGCCTATCCAGGGGTCATAGAATCATAGAATCCCTCCAGTGCAGAAGGAGGCCATTCAGCCCGTTGAGCCTGCACTGACCACAATCCCACCCAGGCCCTATTCCCGTAACTCCACATATTTACCCTGTTAATCCAGGTGACTGCATCAAAACTGGATTCATTTGTGTTCAAATCCTCTGGACGTAAAAGGCCATTTGGCCCATTATGTCTGCACTAGCTCTCCAAACGAGCATCATGACTTTGACCCCCTACCCCTGCATATTAACCTTATTGAATGTTTTTCTTGGTTTGATTAGTTGTGGGCCTCCAACCCCCTTCGGACCTCCCTGGGTTCCTAGATTTCCACCGTTTCCTGTGGACGGTTTAACTTGATGATCTTCCTGAAAACATGAAGCGCTTCTTTGGCCTCCTCCCAGCCTCAGATTGGACTTGTACACCCTGTGAGGTTCTGCTAAGCTCCTGGCCTTCAATGCTTCCACGGTGGGATACCTTACCCCACCAGAAAGACCCTTCCTTTTGGGGAGCTGCCCCTTTTACTTTGTCCTAATGTAATTTGAGTTTGTTTATTTGGTTTGACCCAAAAGGGCCCCCCACCCCACCCGAGAGAGAAGTTCAATCTGTTTCTTCATTACACAATCCATAGGAAAACAAACTTTTATCAATTTCACCAAGACACTAATCTGTACCCTCCACAGCTGGATTCATAAAATGTTCATTCTTCAGCCTGGATAAGTGGCTCACTCACTACTCAAGGAGCGTAAAATGAGCATTATTAGGCATGAACTCTGATTGGCTAGTTATTTGTCATCATCCCTAATGAAATTGGGTTGAATGTTTGCCACCAAATTGTTCACACCAGCCATCTTAATGAGTAGCTATTAAGTTCAACAGGCAAAGAAAACATACCTTTCAGGAAAAGAAGCCAGAAGACTTTTTTTTTAAATAGTAAGAGCTTCATGGTAATTTCAGCTTTCAGGTCGCCAGAGACTCTTCACTAATCAGCCATCCCTTCCTATCATTCATTCATTAATAACCCAAACAGTCCTTCTTCACTGAACCACCCACACATCCTCTGCTCTCACTGCCTCTGCTGATGCTAACCTCCCCTTCATGTTACATTGCTTTGCCAACTTTTGCCCATTTTCTTCACAAGATAGTGCCCAGTAGCTGAGACTCCCAGCCAGGCGCCATCACTCCTGTTCCTTCTGACCCACTTTTGTTTCTAAAATTCAATCTTCTTTTAAAAGGGCGATCAAATTAGAATGATGAAAATACTGTGTGTGTCTGCCTTTCTCTGTAGTTATATCTTTCCCTCTGTCTCTGCTGCCTGGGTGTTAGAAATTCAAATCTGCCTCACAGGTGCATACAATTGCAGTGCGAGTTGTATCTCTTAAGTGGTGCTAATCAGTTAGCTTTAAAACTCATTGGGTTTTTGTCCAAGTTTGAAGGAACATTAAATGAAGAAGGTGCATTCTCTCTCTCTGACCCTTCTTTCCTCCTCCTCACCAACCTCCCCCCCCCCCCCCCCCCCCCCCCCCAGTATGTAAAGTTTATAGAACACAGATGTTTTAGTAAATTAAGGTAGCCCTTCCCCTTCAGTCTCGTAAACTCCAGTTGTTCTGAAATGCACAGTAGACTGAAGCAGAGCCCCAAATTTTTGCCACACCACAAGACCAGAAGTTCCCACCTGAGGTCAACGAAGATTTCCATTGTCAGACCCTTGCCCATGCCGATTCTGTGGCAGGTAAGATGGTAGATTTCCAGCCCATGTGTGCAAAAGTATGACCTGAGTAACTCTCTTTTTAAGATATTGATATGATTTGATTTATTAATGTCACATGTATTAGTATGCAGTGAAAAGTATTGTTTCTTGCGTGCTACACAGACAAAGCATTCCATTCCTAGAATACATAGGGGAGAAGGAAAGAAGGGAGTGCAGCATGTAGTGTTATGTTCATAAGTAGAGTGTAGAGAAAGATCAACTTAATGCAAGGTAATTCCATTCAAAAGTCTGACAGCAGCAGGAAAGAAGCTGTCCTTCAGTTGGTTGGCATATGACCTCAGACTTTTGTACCTTTTTATCAAGGAAGAAGGTGGAATAGAGAATGTCCAGGGTGTTTGGGGTCCTTGATTATTCTGCTTTTCCAAGGCAATGGGAAGTGTAGACGGAGTCAATGGATAGGAGGGTGGTTCATTCACAACTCTGTAGTTTATTGCAGTCTTGGGCACAGCAGGAACCATACTAAGCCGTGATACAACCAGAAAGAATGTTTTCTATGGTGCATCTTGTAAAAATTGGTGAGAGTCATAGTGGACATGCTGAATTTCCTTAGCCTCCTGAGAAAGTAGAGGCGTTGGTGGGCTTTCTTAACTATAGTGTCGGTGCGGAGGGACATGGAAAGGTTGTTGATGACCTTGACACCTCGATACATGAGTGCGATTTTGCAGCCTTTTCCACCGGCAGAATCTTCCAGTCTCCCGAAAGGCAAACCCTTCCATTCCCCTCTCAGCACATTGGGGTTTCCCTGGAGCGGGACAGGTGAGCTATGCAAGAAGCCATAGACAGCAGCAGGTCTGGAAATTCTGCTGGTGGTCAACGCCCAGTCACATTCGCTGCTGGAAAACACATCACAATGGGGTGGGGGGTGTGGGGAGATGGTGGAAAATAAGTTTAAAGTTTATTTATCAGTGTCACAAGGAGGCTTATATTAACAGTGCAATGAAGTTACTGTGAAAATCACTGAGTTGCCACACTCCGGTGCCTATTCGGGTACACTGAGGGAGAATTCAGCACAGCCAATGCACCTAACCAGAACGTCTTCTGGACTGTGGGAGGAAACCGGAGCATGCAGAGGAAACCCACACAGACACGAGGAGAACATGCAGACTCTGCACAGACAGTGATCCAAGTCAGAATTGAATCCTGGTCTCTGGAACCGTGAAGCAGCAGTGCTAACCACTGTGCTGCCTCGTATCGTCCGATGTCTATTATACATCCTCAGATTCCACTTTCCAACTTCCTACACAGAGGGAAGGTAAAAATGTCAGATGTCAGCCTCCTTTCTTGGGCAAAGCCTAGGAGGAGTTGTGTAAATTTAAAAGGAACTTTTATAACTTCAGAGGTGACTCATTGTGGCTTCACGTTCAAGCTAATTGATTGTCCATATACAAGTATTGATGTTAATCTGACAGAACTGCAATATAAACCAATTCCCTTCTCCTCCCTGTTTCCAACTGAGATTCCTCCCTGACCTAGGATGCACGTCCTCACTCCCAATTGGCTCACCCTCCCGTGCAACCTTTCCATAGGGTCCAGCCCGAGAAAGTGAGCCTGAATGATGGCCCACCCTTATCAAGGGCCACATTACCACAGAAACAAACTGCAATTTGACAGATAATTTGATCATTTAATTGTCTCCGTCTGATTTTGAGGAGGAGTTTCTTCACTCAGGGGGTCATGAAACTTTCCAATTCTCAACCCGAGAGGGCTCTGGGTGTTCAGTCATTGGGTATGTTGAGAACTCAATAGATTTTTCAGATGCGAGGGAATCAAGGGAAATGGAGAAGGAGCAGGAAGCCGGAGTTGAGGTCAATAATTCGCCAATTTACTTTGACTGGCGGAGCAGACTAAAGGAGACAAATGGCCGACAGCTGCTCCTATTTCTCATGTTCTTATTGCCAATTACGTAAACTCGTTTTGCTCAAAGCCGTATCTTGGGTCATTGAAATGTCAGTTGCTGTACATATAAAAAGGCAACAGATAAACATTACAGAAAATACGAAATACGATTTGTACGGGAAACAGGTAACCCAGTTGAGCAGTTGTCTGGATAACACCTTCACAATTACAAAACAGAGGCTCATGTGTATCATACAGCGTAGGATGTCAAACATTGTAAATGCATATCACAGCTTCACCTACAGGAAGGATCGGTACTGCAGGCATTTATATTGATTTCTTAATAACATGTACCAAAGCAATGAGCATACGGGACCAATCAAAACGTTTCTCTAATGCACTGTCAATGCAGAGCCTCCACCTGTCAAGTTGGCACTGGAGAGCTGATTATATCCTCATTGAGTTTGCCATATGATACTTTGCATGCCTCCATATTGCCTAACTATGCAGTTACCTCCTGACCTTTAAGTCATTCATCCAAACTAGAAATAGCAAATGAGGGAATAGACACAGGGGACTGTCTTATGGTCAGTGGGAAAGGGAGGAGGATTTCAAAAATGCGGTTTGTGATGAATCATAGAAATCCTACTGTACAGAAAGAGGCCCTTCGGCCCATCAAGTCTACACCGACAACAATCCCACCCAGGCCCTACCCCCATATCCCTACATATTTTACCCACTAATCCCTCTAACCTACACATCTCAGGATATTAAGGGGCAATTTAGCATGGCCAATCAACCTAATCCGCACATCTTTGGAGTGTGGGAGGAAACCCACACAGACACGAGGAGAATATGCAAACTCCACACAGACAGTGACCCGAGCCGGGAATCGAACCCAGGTCCCTTGAACTGTGAAGCAACTGTGCTACCATGCCACCCACACGATCTGTTCACTACCTATCCACCCCCTCCCCTGACCAATCTCCCATTTTACATTGGGCACGCAGTAGAGGTGTCAGGCAGCCCACCCACCATTGAGCCAACTGTCTGTGCAAATCTCTGCACATTCTCCTCCGTGTCTGCATGGGTTTCCTCCGGGTGAATCACAGAATCATAGAATCCCTCCAGTGCAGAAGGAGGCCTTTCAGCCCACAGACTGTACCGAGCACAATCCCACCAAGGCCCTATCCCCGGTTTCCTCCCACAGTTCGCAAGACATGCTGGTTAGGTGCATTGGCCATGGGGAAAGAATCCTACCAGGTGCCACACATCCATTTAACATTCGGTGGGGTGTTGATTGGCTAAGGATGGAATTTCAGCCCCTAGATGGTGAGCCTATGTGGTTGTCTAGTTCTGTTTAAGGTGAGGAGCAATGCAAAAATGACTTGTTAAAAATATGAAACATGCCATTAGGCCCAAAAATCTGTTCCTGTTTTCCTTCGTTTTGTAGGATTTGGCTTTAGCGAGTGAGAAATGTATTATCCATTGTAATGAATCAAGACAGGATGTGATCTCACTACAAATTCAGCCCTATATCATCTCACCATTGTGAATCCATCCCAATAACTTAGCCCCTTTCCAATGAGTTCATTTAGCTACAGAGAGGCGGTGACATACTGGTATTGTCACTAGATTGGTAATCCAGAGACCCCAGGCAAGATTTTGGGACCCAGGTTCAAATCCCACGTGGGCAAATGGTGAAATCTGAATTGAATAAAAAAATCTGGAATTGAAAAGTTGAATGATGACCATGGAACCATTTGTCGATTGTTGTAAAAAAAAACCCATCTGGTTCACCAGCGCCCTTTAGGAAATGTGCAGCCATAACTTGGTATGTGACTCCAGAGTCACAGCAATATGGTTGACTCTTAAGTGTCCTTTGGAGGGTAATTAAGGATGGGCAATAAATGCTGGCCCAGCTGATGATGTCCACATCCCAATTACGAGTTAAAAAAGATCTTGCCTCAATGAATCAAGTGCATCAACAGAAATTGTTTGTAAAACTGTTAGCATCTTCAGCATCACAAAACCTACCAAGCTGTTTCAGAAGGCAATTCGTTACTATGGGTGTGGAGTGACATGTAGACCAGACCAGCAAAAGGATGGCAGATTTCCTTTTATCTGGGGGATTAGTAATAATTTTATGGTGCTATGCCTGAGGTATGTTTTTTCTTAATTCCAGATTTATTAATTGAATTTAAATTCCACCAGCTTCCGTGGCGGTATTTAATTTAGTTTAATTTAATTTAAATTTGTTAGTGCCACAAGTGGATCACATTAAAGTTTAATGTTTATTTATTAATCACCAGTAGGCTTACTTTAGCACTGCAATGAAGTTACTGTGAAAGTCCCCTAGTCGCCACACTCCAGCACCTGTTCGGGTACACTGAGGGAGAATTTAGTACCTAACCAGCACGACTTTCAGATGGTGGGAGGAACCTGGAGCACCCGGAAGAAACGCAGACACGGGGAGAACGTGCAAACTCCACACAGACAGTGACCCGAGCCGGGAGTCGAAATCGAGTCTCTGGCGCTATGAGGCAGTGGCGCTCACCATATTTGAACCCCTGTCTCCACAGCCTTTGAATTACTAGTCCAGTGATCATGCCATCGTTTCCCCTTTTTCACTGCAGTAAAAAGATTCTCGGGATCAAGTTTGCTAATTCCCATTCTGTAATATTGAGCAAGGTAGCCTCAAGATTTTTTTTTCTTTTCCTAAGAAATCAAGTTGAACTTCTTTAACCTTTCGCATAATTTCAATTCCTGATTCCCAAAACAACCTCCGTTGCTCAGTTCCACTCCCGAGTGGGTAATATAATAATCTCAGAAAACCTGTTCAACGTTTGTGTTGGAACCTGGATTATGTATCTGACTCTGTCTGGCTGTTCTAATTAAACAGAGGGGAAATGCTTCTTGTGGTGTTAGCCTTGGCTACTGCTTTGATGTATAAAAACATGATCCTTTTAAAGGGAAATGATGGAAATGGGTCTGATCTTCTCCATTGGAAGGCCATGCCATAATAATGACTGGGAAGGATTGATCCATTGGGAATCTCTGCTGGGAATGAATGAGAAAGCGTACAGGGAAATATTGTTCCATTAATTCGTAGACACGGGGAGAAGGGAATGTGCAAACTCCACACAGACAGTGACCTAAGCCAGGAGTCGAAGCCAGCTGAAAAAGTCAATCACACATGTATGTTAATCAATTAAAGTTACTTTTAATGAGTTACTATTGCACAGCACATAAAAACTGTTCCTATTAGAGTTATAGAATCCCTACAGTGTAGAGGCAGACCATTCAACCCTTTGAGTCTGCATCGACTCTCTCCAAGAGAACATCTTACCCAGATCTTATCCTGGAACCCCACATATTTACCCTTGAATGTTGCCTGGTCTCATGGGTGTTAGCTATAAGAAGACGTTGAATAAATTAGAATTGTTTTCATTGGAAAGACAGAGGCTGAGGGGAGACCTGATAGAGGTCTACAAAATTATGAAAGGCATCGACAGGGTAGACAGTCAGAGGCTTTTTCCCAGGGTGGAAGTGTTAATTGCAAGGGAGCACAGGGTAAAGGTGAGAGGGGGAAAGATGGGCGAGGAAAGTTTTTTTTCACAGAGTGGTAGGTGCTTGGAACACACTGCCAGAGATGTTGGTGGAAGCAGGCACATTAGCAACATTTAAGAGGTATCTGGATGAGTACATGAATAGGGAAGGAATAGAGGAATATTGGATCAAATAAAGACAGAAGGTTTTCTTTTGTAGTTTGGCTAGGGCATCATGATTAGCATGGGCTAGGAGGGCCAAGTGCCTGTTCCTGTGCTGTAATTTTTTTTGTTCTTTGTTCACTAATCCTGCTCACCTACACATTTTGAAACACTAAGGGAAAACTTAACATGATCAATCAACCTAACCAACACATCTTTGGACTGTGGGAGGAATCCAGAGCATCCGAAGGAAACCCATACAGAATGTGCAAACACCACATAGTCACCCAGGGCTTTAATTGAACCTGGGTCCCTGGTGCTGAGGCAGCAATGCTAACCACAGTGCCACCTAATATAACACTAACATAAAGACAGTGTCAAACATTGCATACAGGCTGTGAACCAAGTAATCAACTCAAGTCACAAGGTGGAGGGATTGTATTATGAGGAAACTTCAGGCAGGTTGAGATTCAGCATCTGCTCTGCCCAAGACTGCAAGAAACTACAACATGTCGCAAATGCAGCCCGATCCATCACGCAAACCAGCCTCCCATCCATTGACTCTGTCTACACTTCCCACTGCCTCAGCAAAGCAGCCAGCATAATTAAGGACCCCGTGCACCCCACACATTTTCTCGTCCATTTTTTTCCATCAGGAAAAAGATGCTGAAGTCTGAGGTCACGTACCAACCAATTCAAGAACAGCTTCTTCCCTGCTGTTGTCAGACTTCTGAATGGACTTACCTTGCATTAAGTTAATCTTCTCTATACCCTAGCTATGACTGTAACATTACATTCTGCACCCTCTCATTTCCTTCTCTACGACCTGTATGCTTTGTCTGTATAGCACACAAAAAAAATACTTTTCACTGAAGGTTAATACATGTGACAATAATAAATCAAATCAAAGATACATCTGGTAATAAAGAAAGCAAATGGAATCTTGACATTTATTACAAAAAGAATAGAATGTAAAGGGAGTGAAGTGTTGCTGCTCCTATTCAAAGCATTAGTGAGACAGCAACTTAGAACATTGTGTACAGCTATGGTCCCCTTGCTTTAGTAGGGATGTAATTGTATTGGAGGTGGTTCAGTGGAGGTTCACTAGATTGACTCCAGAGGTGAGGGGTTTGTCTTATGAACAGATTGGACAGTTTAGACATATTCTCCCTGGAGTTTAGAGGAATGACTTGAGATCTAATTGAGGTGTACACGATGATAAGGGGGATTGGCAAAGTAGAAGTGGAGAGGATATTTCCTCCTGTGGGGCAATCTAGAACAAGGGGTCAGAGTTTTAGGATAAGGGATGACAGATTTAAAACAGAGATGAGTTGAAATTACTTCTCTCAAAGAATAGTGAGTCTGTGGGATTCAGTACCCCAGAATGCAGTGGATGTCAGGACATTGGGTAAATTGAAGGAAGAGGAGGACAGATTTTTAATTAGTAATGGGTTTGATGAGCTATGGTGACTGAATCAGAAAGTGGAGCTGAGGCCAAGATGAGATCAGCCATGATGGTATTGAATGGAGGAGCAGGCTCGGGGCTGAATTGCCTCCTCCTGCTCTGAGTTCTTATGATTCTTAAAGGGCTTGACAGGGTAAATGTTGAGAGGATGTTTCCCCTATTGGGAGAGTCTCGGACTAGGAGGCATAGTCTCTGAACAAAGGAGCACCAATTTAAGACTGAGATGAGGAAGAATTTCTTCTCTCAGAGGACTGAGTCTTTGAAACTCCTTAGCAATAGGGAGATGTGGAGACAGTGTTCTTGTGTATATTTAAGGTTGAGATAGTTAGATTTTTGATCAGTAAGGAAAGCAAAGGTTATGGGGAAAGGGAAGGAAAGTGCACGTGAGGCATGTCAGAAAGCCATGATCCTATTGAATGATGGAGCAGACCTGACAGGCTGAATGGCCTCCTGTTCCTATTTCTTATGGTCTTTTTTTTTGTGGCACTTGAGTCTTTTAGCGAGCAGCTCTCCTTTAGGTGAAATATTTTTCAACTTTCACCTGTCTTGCATTTTTTTTTAACTTAAAACATTCATTCTGGTCTTTCTTAACTCTGAGCTTCTCCATTCTAATACTTTACTGGCTGGTCCCACATCCATCACATGAAATCATCAAAAATTCCACTGCCTTCAGACTACCGTAATAAACCTCATTGCCCACGTGCACACTGACTCTCTGTTCTGTCACAGCCCTATTTCATTCTCTTTTTCCTCGTGGTCTTGCCCCTATTGATCTCGAGCAGCCTCCAGCTCTGCAGCCTTCAAAGATCTCAGCGTTCCTTCAGTTCTGGTCACGTTCAAATCCCCAATTTTAATTGCTCTATCATTGGCAGCCATGCCTCCAGCTGCCTCACTCCCAAGCTCTGGAACTCCCTTCATAAACTCCTCCATCTTCCTCCCACCTGGTATAAGACATCCCTTTAAAATCAATCTTACTTGGTTGGATTTTCACGAGTTGTAAGGACTCTGGAGAGATCAAAAACATGTAAACATGGTGGGCAGGGCCCAGTTCTGGGATTTGCAGTGTCTATAGGGGAAATGGTGGTGAAGCAGTATTGTCACTGGACTAGCAATCCAGATACCCAAGGTATCTCTGGGGACCTGGGTTCAAATCCCACCATGGCAGAGGGTGACATTTGTAATCAATGAAAACCTGGAATTAAAAGCCTGATGATGACCATGAAACCATTTTGATTTACTATTGTCACATGAATTGGGATGCAGTGAAAAATATTGTTTCTTGCGTGCTACACAGACAAAGCATACCATTCATAGAGCAAATCAGGGAGAAGGAAAGGAGAGGAGACAGAATGTAATGTTACGGTCGTAGCTAGAATGCCGAGAAAGGTCAATTTAATCACTATTGTTGACTGCCATAAAACACATTTGGTTCACAAATGTCATCCTTAGCTGTTCTGATAGATTTTTGATCAGTAAGGGAATCAAAGGTTAAGGGAAAGGGCAGGAAAGTGGACGTGGGAAATGTTGGATCAGCCATGATCCCACTGGATTGCCGAGCAGACCTGAGGAGCTGAATGGCCTTCTGTTCCTATTTCTCATGGCATTTGACCCTTCCAGTGAGAGGTTCTCCTTTGGGAGAAATATTTTTTGACTCCTATCTTACAAGGAGCCCCAGCAAAGTGTTTGACTCTTTAATGCCCTTTGAGCTGGCCAAGCAAGGGCAATTAGGGATGGGCAATAAGTGTTAGCACAGCCAGCAACACCCATACCCTGTGAGTGATTTATTTAAACAGTGAAAATGCTGCCTTTGGTTCTGCCTGTCTAACCCATTCATAATTTTAGAAACTTCCTTTAGGTCTTTCCTTTCCGAAGAGATAAACAAGAACCTGCTCAATATTCCCTGTTGACTGTAATCCCACACTTCTGGTTCACATCAAAACTGACTTTCCCTCATGGCCCAGTGCCCCATATCCCACCTCCTCTGTCAACTCACTCACCCACCCAAATCTCCAACAACATGTCTACTGTTAAAACTGGAACCATGCTTATACATAAGGTGTTTCATTGCAATGAGTGAGTGTAAAGTTTGTTTATTAGTGTCACAAGTAGGCTTACGTTAACACTGCAATGAAGTTATTGTGAAAATCCCCTCGTCGCCATACTCCGGCTCCTGTTCGGGTACACTGAGGGAGAATTTAACATGGCCAATGCACCTAACCAGCACGTTCAGAGCATGGGAGGAAACCGGAGCACCCGGAGGAAACTCACAGAGACACAGGGAGAAGGGGCAGACTCCACCCACACAGTGACCCAAGCCTGGAATCAAACCAACATTCCTGGTATTGTGAGGCAGCAGTGCTAACCACTGCCGAGGCAGTCTATATGCATTCGCTGGTGTACTCTGCAGCCTTGCCTAGTGGCGGGAGGTTGTATTCTCTTGCTCGTAAGATCTGAATCGGACATCGAGGTTGGTGTACGATAATCCTTCACGACAGCACAAGTGACGGAGGCCACCAGGATAAGAATACCTGGAAATTTAGAGGACCTGTCTGTCAGTTCTGCTTAAGTAAGACAAGCAAGAGCTTGTTTCGGAAATAATAGCTTTTACGGAGATGGGGCACTTTGACGAAGACCTGGGATGAAGCTTCAAGCTGGAGGCTATAATAAATAGATTGGCATTTTGTGATTCTTCTATTCATATAGATATATTTTTTTTACCCAGTTAATGAACCACCAGTAGATGTATTGAGGTAATTTAGACTTAGAAACTGCTGTCAGACATGGAATGGATTGTTTTTATTAACGTGGCAACATCTCTTTTAGTTCAATTTCCTCTCTGCTACTAACAAAACGGTTTTCTTCATTTTTTAAAGTTCTTCTCTCTCTCCCTGCCACTCCTTGTGTACTTGAAGAATGTTCTGCATCTACTAATGTAAAATCCTACAGTGCAGGAGGAGACCATTCGGCCCATCAAGTCTGCACCAATCACAATCCCAGCCAGGCCCTATCCTCATACGTTTACCTACCTAATCCCGCTGACAAATTAACATGGCAAATCCGCCTAACCCGCACACCTTTGGACTGTCAGAGGAAACCAGAGCACCTGGAAGGAACCCACGCAGACACGGGGAGAACGTGCAGACTTCACACAGACTCGTCATCCAAGCAGGGAATTGAACCCGGGTCCCTGGCACTCTGAGACAGCAGAGCTCAGCACTGTGCCACTGTTCTGCCCCTGTTTAATGACAGCTTCTTCCTATGTAAGGCGGGCCAATGGGCCTCTGCAGAAGGACATGGTAACACTGACTGTCTCACCCGTCATCCATGCACAAATGGGTTGCCAACCCTCCAGGATTGCCCGGGGGCTCACCAGGAATTAAAGACTAAATTCTGGAAAACCTGCGTGAGTGGCATTACAGAAGAAAAATCATAAGGGGCAGTAAGAAAAATCATAAGGGGCAGTAAGAAAAAATGTGCAATATTTTAAAAAGAAGTCATTTGATCAGTTTGTTTGTTAGAGAAATATTTGAGGTTGGGACAAATGACTGGCTGACGGCCAAGAAGAATCTGGTTGTTTCCTGATTAATGTGGGAAATCAGTGTGACATGACTATGGACAATCTATGTGACTGTTGGTGGGTTGTTCACAAGGGGATGACCTGTGATTTGATTTGATTTATTATTATCACATCTCTTAACATACAGTCAAAAGTATTGTTTCTTGCGTGCTTTACAGACAAAGCATACCGTTCATAGAAGGAAAGGAAAGAGTGCAGAATGTAGTGTTACAGTCATAGCTAGGATGTTGTGAAAGATCAACTTAGTGTGAGGTAGGCCCATTTAAAAGTCTGATGGCAGCAGGGAAAAAGCTGTTCTTGAGTCAGTTGGTACGTGATCACAGACTTTTGTATTTTTTTTTCCCGACGGAAGAAGCTGGAAGAGAAAATGTCTGGATGTGCCGGGTCCTTAATTATGCTGGCTGCTTTACCGAGGCAGCGGGAAGTATAGACAGTCAATGGATGGGAGGCTGGTTTGCGAGAAGGGCCAGGGTTCATTCATGATTCTTTGTAGTTTCCCGAGGTCTTGGGCAGAGCAGGAGCCATGCCAAGCTGTGATACAACCAGGAAGAATGTCTAAATCAAGTTGACGACAATCACAAGCTGCTTATAAAAAGGGGAGGGTAATGGTTGACAATGTGAACCCTCATGATGTGGACTGTCCTGTCTGGAGACAATACACATCTCTTTAACCTATGCTTAATGCTATCTCCACTCACATTGTCTGCACCTTTAAGACTTGAATAGCAGATTAGCTGTAAAGACTCGCATTCTAATCAGTATTCTATAAATTGTGTGTGCCTTTATATGCCCTGTTTGTGAGCAGAACTCTCCACTCACCTGACAAAGGAACAGCGTTCCGAAAGCTAGTGGTGTTTACTCCCAAATAAACCTGTTGGACTTTAACCAGGTGTTGTGAGACTTCTTACAATGTGAACCCTGCCAGTTCTGTTTTGGACGTCACACCTGAGGAAGGATATTCAGGACTTGTAGTTCGAACCTTTTGAGAGCTGTTTGCAGAAACTTGTCTTTAATGTTCCTCGGGGTAGGAGGTTGAGGAATAAACTGATCGAGATGTTTAAAATGTTCAAAGGATTTGATTGGGTAGATGCAGAGCAAACTATTTCCTGAGGGGAAGGGGTTAGGGGACATTGGACAGGGTTTTCTTTGAACAAACTATAGTTACAGTACGGAGCCCGTCCCGCTTGCCAGCAAACGGTATTTCTCATAATCTTCTGACCATTACCATTGAATGTTTTTCAACATCTGAAAGCAATGCATTGTAGTGAAGAGTAGATATTTTCAAATTCACTCGGGGGATGTGGGCATCGCTGGCTTGGCCAGCATTTATCACCCATTCTTAGTTGCCCATGAGAAGGTAGTCCTTGAGCCACTGCTGCCCATGTGGTTTAGTAACACACTTTAGTGCCTCGAACCTCATATCCAAATGCATCGATCAGAGCTGATAGTAGATCAGGGCAAATACATTTTGTTTAATTATGTGAAAGTGGGGCAGCACAGTGGTATCGTGGTTAGCATTGCTGCCTCACAGCGTCAGGGACCCAGGTTCAACCCTTGGCTTGGGTCACTGTCTGTGTAGAGTTTGCACGTTCTCCTCAGGTCTGCGTGGGTTTCCTCCGGGTGCTCTGGTTTCCTCCCAAGCTCCAAAGATGTGAGTTTGGTTGATTGGTCATGCTAAATTGCCCTTAATATAAGGGGGAACTAGCTACAGTAAATACGTAAGGTTATGTTGATAGGATACGGGTGGGATTGTGGTCATTATGGACTCAATGGGCCAAATGACCACCTTCTGCACTGTATGGTCCTATTACTCTAAGTGGAGAGCATCAATTAGGGTTTCACTTGAGTACCTATTGAGAGACACTAACTGACACTATGGCTTAGTTGAGTTAGGAGGTGTATGCTTGCAATGTTTTACTCTGTCAATAAATGTTAGATCAAAAAAAATCAAGAGGCATGAATCACATTGTCATGGAAGTGGGCAGGCTTAAACACACCAGCTAAACCTGGCTACTCAAAGATTGGGGTGCCATTTGAATGGGTGCCCCGATCAAAAACTCCCTCCCACCCTGCCAATGAGGCCTCAAGTGCCCCCCTCTGCACTTCCCATCGGAGGGAGTTATATCTCTGCTCCTCCCCACACCTGCAGTCAGTGGTCCCTCCTCCCTCCTCCTATACCCCATGATCATCAATCCCTTCCTCCCCACAGTCGGAGCTGGAACCCCCCGCAACTCACTGCAACAGCCAGCACGGCGTCTGGCATCCGGCATTCCCCCCCACCCCCCCTCATTGGGCCTTTCCCTTCCTACAAGCGCACAGTTAACCCCCTCCAGCCCCCCACCAATGAGGCTCCTACTGGAGCATACCCCTTGGCACTGCCAGGTTAGCACTGGTTTACTGGATAGAGACACATCAGCTTTCTCACCAGAAACAACACTCTACCATTGTTGACAAGATTTCACCCCACATCTTTTCACGTTTGCTCCCTTATCCCCTCTATTTCAGTTTAAAACCTTGATAGGGTTGCCACAATGACAGTGCAGCTTGTAGATACAAAGAGCAACACAGCACGGGAAACAGGCCCTTCAGCCCAACAAACCCGTGTTGTCATTTCAACATTGTGAGTCCCCTCTTCACCCATGACCCTTGTCTATGCTTATGGCACTCCACATTGGAGACCAGATTGAGGGGAGACTAATTTAGGGATGCTTCACATTGCTGCGGTGGTGGAGAGGATTAAAGTTTAAAGTGGTGGGCGGGGGTAGCAATAAAGCAGGTTGCCTTGTCCTGAATGGAGTTGAGCTTCTTGAATGTTGGAGGAGCTGCAACCATCCAGATAAGTGGAGGGAATTCCATCACTTGTGCTTTGTAGATGGCAGATGGGCTTTGGAGGGGGTCAGGAGATGAATTATCCAGTACAAACTGCTGTGGAATTCCAATTCCAATGCTCTTTCTGCATCTAGTGATTTGGTTTGATTTAGTATTGTCACTTTTATTAGCATGCAGGGACAAGTATTGTTTCTTGTGCACTATACACTCAAAGCATGTCATACAAAGGAAAGAAGAGGGTGCAGAATGTAATGTTACAGTCATAGCTAGAGTGTAGAGAAAGATCAACTTAATACAAGGTAAGGTCCATTCAAAAGTCCGACAGTAGCAGGGAAAAGGCTGTTCTTGAATTGGTTGGTACTTGCCCTCAGACTTTTGTACATTTTTCCCAACGGAAGAAGGTGGAAGAGAGAATGTCCAGGGTGCATGGGGTCCTAAATTATTCTGGCAGCGGGAGGTGCAGACAGAGTTAATGCTTGGGAAGCCTGTTTGCGTGATGGACTGGGCTTCATCCACAATCCTTTGTAGTTTCTTGCACTTAGTGGTGCACAAGGGAAGACTGTTTCCTTAGCTAATTATTCAACAGGGTCTTTTAGCTTGAGGGCCGCAACTCCACATCAATTATTGATCACCAGGAGTGTCTCCTTCTCATACCTCCAGTATTTGGAAGAAATTTGCAGGTTGACTCTCGACCCCGTTTGACCGCGTTATGGACACACCTTCCCTGGCCATCAGGTCCTGGACTGGGAGGTGGACCCAGAGCTTCTCAGAGGCAGGGACCGCTAACCCACTGCGCCACAAAGACATCCTCAAAACCCTGCAGAAGCAGCCTAGAAAATGGGGATAAACCTCGCATTTAAAGAAGGGAAACACACGGGCCAGAATTCTCCGGCCACTCACGCTGGCGGGATTCTTCAGCAGTGCACCCGCGAGCTTCCCACCGGCACAGGGGTGACCCCAATGGGAATTGCCATAAGCAAACAACGTGCCACCTTCCTGCTGGAGAGAAACACGCGGATGGAAGGGCAGAGAATCTTGCACGTTTTTATTTTGAAGAGGCATTGAATGAGAGAGTGGAATTCGACAAGGCGTGTCGCGGAGTTTTTAAACTCCAATGTGGTTTTCCTGTACTGGAATATTCTGCGATTTGGATGCTTGATTATTATTGCCACAGGAGTTGAGGGAAGAAAAAAAAACATATCCTGTCATGTGCATGCAATATTAAATGGTCCCCTGAATTAAAAGCTGTGTGTGTTTTGATAATTGCTATGTTTAAAATATGTAATTTAATTTTAATTTAAAGCAGCAGGAAAGCTTTGAAAAATGAGCTGTTATAGTTTCCTCCTGTCTCTGAGGCGCGTGGATGAATAATAATCCTTCAGAAAGTTCCGACGCTGTAAAGCACAACCTGTCCAACACGGTGCGGACAAATCCCTCTTTGTGACAACTCTCGTGTTCACTCACCAGGGCGGCATCTGAAAAATATAAGGCGGAAAATTAAATCGACGTTCAAATTGTGGGAACTAGTTGAAGATTGTGTACGGTAAAATGGAATGATTCATTCCGGAGAGTTGGCACGTGATGTTTTCTTTTGTTTTAAAAAAAAATAAGGGAAACATTGGTTTATCTCCTCCACCCCATGGTCGGGAAATTAATTCTCCAAATTTAAGAAGGATGCTTGAGTGTGTTAGAATAAATTGGTGATAGTGGGGCTAGGCTGAGGGCTGGTGCTGCAAGAGGAAATGAACATCTCCGCTGCCTCTGTGATATAATTGATATGGATGATCCAGTTTGATTTTCCATCTCACTGTCATTTGTAAAATCAGCATTAACAATTCGTTCAAATGATTTATCAACATCATTAGCCCAGACTTGGGATTTTATACACAGAAAGATGAAAGATGTTGGCCCGAGGCAATGGAATACTTCCTCATTTTGATCTGCGGTGGGAACATGAAACACTCTCTTGCGTCATAGTTACACAACCAAAGATGGAAAGTTGGGTGGATTGCCCATACTAAGTTGCCCCTTGGTGTCGGGGGGACTAGCTGGGTTTACGGGGATAGGACCAGGGTGGGATTTTAATCAGTGCAGGATCGATGGGCCAAATGGCCTCTTTCTGCACCGTAGGGATTCAGTGACAACATGGTTAGAAGTAACAGAGCTAAAATCAGGCCATTTGGCCCAACTGGTCCATGCTCAACATGCTCTACATTTTTTTTTTTAATTCCGTCGTGGGACGTGAGTATCACTGGCTGGTCAGCAATTATTGTCCATTTCTAGTTATCTGAGGGCAGATGAGAGTCAACCATATTGCTGTGGCTCTGGAGTCACATGTAGGCCAGACCAGGTGAGGATGGCAGATTTCCTTCCCTAAAGGACGTTAGTGAGCCAGATGGGTTTTTACGACAATCAACAATGGTTTCATGGTCATCAGTAAATTCTTAATTCCCGGCATTATCTGTTTATTGAAATCAAATTTCACTATTTGCCATGGCGGGGTTTGAACCCAGGTCCCCAGAACATTAGCTGAGTTTCTGGATTTATAGTCTTGCAATAATACCACGACACTATCACCACCTCTAATAACCTTCTTGAGGCATTTCCAAAGAAATAGACCACACAAGATGCCTCATGACCACCTTCTCGGGCTAAGTGGGGAGAGGAAATCTCAGATGAGGTCACATCCCAGAATGAATAAACTAGAAAGACTACAAAAAAAAAATTACTCGGATGCTTCCAGGACCTGATGGTTTGAGTTATAAGGACAGGCTGGATAGACTGGGGCTTTTTCACCTGGTGTGTAGGAGGCTTAGGGGTGACCTCATAGAAGTCTAGAAAATAATGAGGGGTATAGATCAGCTAGATAGTCAATATATTTTCCCAAAGGTAGGGGAGTTTAAAACTAGAGGGCATAGTATTAAGGTGAGAGGGGAGAGATGCAAAATGGTCCAGAGGGGCAATTTTTTTTTGTTCCAGACACTGAGCACCCTCTGTGCAATCTGCCAGAGGTAGTAGTAGAGGCGGATACAATTTTGTTTTTTGTTTTAGAAAGCATTTAGATGGTTACATGATTAAGATGGGTATCGAGGAATATGAGCCAAGCACGGGCAACTAGGACTAGCTTAACTGTTTGAAAAAAAAATGATGCAAACAAGTTGGGCTGACGGACCTGTTTCCATGCTGTAAACCACTATGACTCTCGAATTAACATTCTAAAAATTTCAGCATACTATTACCCCAGCAATGTTTCCAGATTTTGGCCCTCAGAGTCAGTTTATCGAGCCTCATAATGATGATACTATTGGTATCACCATCGACCCATCCTCTGATCTTAGTGTAAGGATTTCAGTGTCCAATCGTCACAGCATTTCACAGTATAGAAGGAGGCATTTAGTCCATTGTGCATGGGCTGGACTGAAAAAAACCACAACCCACTACCCACGACTCTATACTGTAGAGTTTAGAATGTAGACTATAGAATGCTCACTTATGTGAAGATTTAGGCCATTTCCCATTGACAAGTTTCATCTGGGCTACAGTTTGAACCTGGATTTCCAGAATGTTCTGGGCTGCAGCACAAATTCACCAGCACAGTAGCAGAGCTAAAAATGAGAACCATATATATCCACGTAAAAGCCGACCTGTTGTGAAAGTTGACCTCATGATTTTTTGGCCTCAGAAAGAACTATTTTTTTTAATGTACTGTATGTGTAAGTGCTGGTTAGGTGCCTTGGCCATGTTAAATTCTCCCTCAGTGTACCTGAGCAATACTAGATTGTGGCAACTAGGGGATTTTCACAGTAACTTCATTGCAGTGTGAAGGTAAGCCTACTTGTAACATTAATAAAATAAACTTCAACTTTATAAGTTGACCCCAGTTTTCCAGCCCAAACATTTCAGAACCAAAACGTTTTGATAGAATCCCTATAGTGAGGGAGGTGGCCATTCAGCCCATCAAGCCTACATTGACTACAATCCCACCCAGGTCCTATTCCCGTAACCCAACATATATACCTGACATGAGGGTAAATTTAGCCTGGCCAATCGACCTAACCTACACATCTTTGGACTGCGGAGGAAACTGGAGCGCCCAGAGGAAACCCATGCAGACGCAGGGAGAATGTGCAAATTGCACACAGATAGTGACCTGAGGCTAGAATTGAACCTGGGTCCCTGGTGCTGTGAGGCAGCAGCGCTAATCACTGCGCTACCATGCCAACCCAAAAAATCCTGGACATTTCAATGATTCAATTTCTTTACAAGTGTGTAAATACAAATGAGTACTGATAAGTGAATGCTTAAAAGATTTATACATTGAAGTTTCGTTAAAAACTGTAATGATGAGATAATTGGATTATGAATGACAAACTGCATTGATTATTAATTACATACCAGTAATTAGTATAAATTCTTTAACGTTGTTGGTTTTTATTTTGATTCTATTTCACCCTTTTTTTTGGATTTTGCATGGACCCAAGTCAATCACAGATGGCTTCCCATTGAAAACATTACCTGTGTTTAAGTTAATCCATGATTTTTAGCCTTAAAAACTGGCCTTTTCTGCAATGTAGGGAGTCTATCATTCCATTGTGATGGTGATCAATGGTTGTCCACTTATATTAATTTGGAAAGGGGAAAGGTCATATCTATGTTGCTGAGTGGACAATGCAACAGCCAGACATACCTATTAAAAGCTTGAGGACCAGTTTCTTGCTATGTCACGTGAGCTCAGATAGAAGGTGACAGTGAGTAAGAGCAGCAACTTGCTCCCATCTGGACCATGGTCTTTGAATCCTAGAGTTTGTGCTCAAACTGTAACCCAGAGTAATTAAAGTATAGACTGGCCTCAGGGCTCTCATTCATAAGCATAAACTCATTGTAATCTGAAGGCGTATAGGGAAAGTTCAGGGGAATGGGACTAACTGCGTAGATCTTACAGAGAACCAGCACTGATATAATGGGCCGAGTGAAGATTAAATGATGGTAATTTTGCGAATCTACACGCAGAAATGATGGAGTGGACAGATGGAGAGATGGAAAAATCACACGCTCATTCAGGAGTGGTTTCTGCACTGAGGCTGGATTTCAGGAAGGGACAAGCTTAAGAGCCTTCAATGATCAGTATTCACTGCTCCATTTTGGTCAGGCTATCTGAGCTTAAAAGAACAGATAGTCAAGTAAGGAGAGACAAGCCACCACACACCAGGAAGCACCTCATAACCTCAAGTTATCAGGTTCAAAAGAAAACAGGCAACTACTCTCCACTAACTGTGGGCCCCTCTACATTCTGATATCTTGCCCATCTCCGATTTGAATTGCTCTCTAACTCTCCATCTCTCTTCTTTACGACTTTGCTTTAAAATCTACTTTGTGATTTTTGTGGCATGGTAGCATAATGATTAGCACTGCTGCCTCACAGCGCGAGGGACCCAGGTTCCATTCCGGCCTCGGGTCACTGTCTGTGTGGAGTTTACACGTTCTCCTTTTGCTCCGGTTCCCTCCCACACTCCAAAGCTATACTGGTCAGGTGGGTTGACTATACTCAATTGTCACTTAGTGCAGGGTAAATATGTGAGGTTGTGGGGAGAGGGCTTGGGTGAGAGCCTTGCCGGTGCAGGTTTGATGGCCCCCTTCTGCAGTGTAAGGATTCTATGATTCTATAATCCTACCTCTCCCCCGAGGGATATGAGGGGAAGACGGGGTCAGGGCATTAAATTTGACGATCAGCCCAGATTGTAAATGATTGACAAGCAGGCCTCAAAGGGCCGAATGGCCTACTCCTACTTCTATGATTCAATGTCACAAATGTGCCTCTTTTCCTCCCTTCAGCCCTTGATCATTTTAAGATGCTAATTGTGTCATTTAAATGCAAGTTTTCTCGACTGACGTCTTTTGCGAGGAGGAATAAAGAGTCGGAGGATGATCGAGAGGGGGCCCATTTCGCCCCTAACTCCTGTCGCACAATGAGGGTTTTAAATCATATTTACAGTCCTGCACGCAGTTTGTATTTCAGCCGATTCTCCACGTTTGTTGATGCAGGCAGAATGAGAATGCTGATAATTGCTTCAGAGGCTGTTGAGATTATCCATTTGTTTAGACCTTAATGAGCGTTCTGCGGTTTGGGCCTCAGCTTTGGATTCTCTGCTCATCCGTTTGTCAGTAATTGTGTTAGATTGAAGCTTTGCTTCCAGTTTCGTTTCAGCATTCTCCACAACCAGTTTGAAAATCTGCCACAAACGTCCGGATGGGTGAATTTCCGATGGCAGAGTTTCGGAGCGGGGGCCTGGTCAGGTTGCCACAGGCGGCGGTAGCCCTGGGGTGAGCAGTTCAAAATGCACCAAGGCGTTTATCCCATTTTTTGGTTCTCCACCTGCAGAATGATGCAATAAAGGAGGATACCTCGACCCACTATGTCTGTGTCCGCCCTTTGATAAAGATCCCCAAAAGTCTTAGTCCCTTGATCTTTCCCCCTTCGGCCTCTGATTTTTCTCTTTCAAATACTGATGCAAAGTTATTTTGAAAAACCAAAAACAAAAAACAGTACAGCTCAGGAACAGGCCCTTTGGCCCTCCAAGCCTGCGACGGTTAAGCTGTCCTATCTAGACCAACCGCCTGTACCTCTCTATTCCTCTGTTCGTTGTCTATCCAGATAAGTCTTAAATGTCGCTAACGTATCTGTCTCAAACACCTCACTTTGCAGGGCATTCCAGGCCCCTACCCCCTGCGTAAAATACTTTCCCCCGTACATCTCCGCTAAACCTTCCCCCTTACCTTGAACTTGAAGTTTAATGTTTACTTACTGGTGTCACAAGTAATCTTACATTAACACTGCAATGAAGTTACTGTGAAAATCCCTGAGCCGCCACACTCGGATACTTGTTTGGGTACACTGAAGGAGAATTTATCATGGCCAATGTAGCTAACCAGCACGTCTTTTTGGAGTGTGGGAAGAAACTGGACCACCCGGAGGAAACCCACACAGACATGGGGAGGATGTGCAGTCTCCCCACAGACCCAAGCTAGGAATCGAACCTAGGTCTCTGGGGGCAGAAGGCAGCAGTGCTAACCACTGCACTGAATAAATAGAATCCTACAGTGCAAAAAGGAGGCCATTTGGCCCATCAAGTTTCCACCAACCCACAATCCCACCCCACCACCCCCCACCGACACTAGGGTCAATTTAGCATGGTCAATCCACCTAACCCGCGCACAGCTGGAGTGTGGGAGGAAACTGGAGCACCCGGAGGAAACCCACGCAGACACGAGGAGAATATGCAGACTCTGCACGGGGAGAAAGTACAAACCCGGAGGAGGAGATTTGTGAGTGTCTCAGTTGTTAAAAAGGAATTGCCCTCTGACACACATCACCCTTTTTTTTGGATGGTTGGCTGTATGGTCCATCACCCATGTAAGCATCCTGTCACACTGTACCTCAATCAGCTGTGTTAACGTCTGCTACACCAAGCAATCTTCCGATCGCACCCACGTTGACCCTCTCCCTCCCCCACTGCGGGTTTCCGGGAGGTGGAGGGTAAGAACAATGGGGAAAAAACCTGTTGACAGCGGCAAGATCAGGAGATCTGGCTTCCAGCCAATAGCAGGTCATGTCCGCTGCCACAAGACACGTCACGGGGGCACGTGGAAAATTACACCTTCCCTGCTATTGCCTGGATTGCATCTTGTTTTTTTTTATCTCCTGCTGGGATTGGCTTCAACCAGACTCATGTATCCTGCCGTGGTGTTTTTCTCAGGTATCAACCCTGAATTGTTGGCATATTTCTGGTCCTCAGACATTTTCCTATTTCTTTTGATGTCCCTGTTTTCCAAATGAATGAAAATTTTAGTTACTGCCCAACCTTAAGAACACAAGATAACAAGCAACTCTATCCTTGAATCTCACTCCTAACCTTGATCATGTAAAGCCTGATTAAATCTGTACTCCATCCAGTTAGTCTCCTTCCCCAGATCCTACACAGCCTAACCTAATAGAGAGTCTACCTATCATTGAATAGGATCAGGAGTCATAGCATTAGAGAGATTTGCAGCATGGAAATAGGTTCTTTGGCCCAACTTGCCCATGCTACCCTTTTTTTAACCACTAAGCTAATCCCAATTGCCTATGCTTGGCCCATATCCCTTTGTACCCATCTTACCATGTCTAAATGCTTTTTAGAGGACAAAATTGTAGCTGCCTCTACTACTACCTCTGGCAGACACTCACCGTTCTGTGAATGAAACAATTGCCCCTTTATTTCTCCCCTCTCACCTTAAACCAATGCTCTCAAGTTTTAGACTACCTACGTTTGGGAAAAGATATTGACTATCTAGCTGATCTCTCCCCCTCATTATTTTCTAGACCTCTATAAGATCACCCCAAAGCCTCCTGCGCTCCAGGGAAAATAGTCCCAGTCTATCCAGCCACTCCTTATAACTCAGAGTCGGCCATTCAGCCGTTCAAGCCAATTCCACCAGACCATAGCTGATTTAAATCTCAACTCCATGTACTCACCATGGCTCCATAACCCTTGTCAAACTAAAATCTAGCAATCTCAATTTTGAAATTTTCAATTTACCCCCAGGGTGAGTATTCCGGTTTTCCTCCTGCAACAGTTACACTCAAAGTTTATGGTTATGTCTCTTTATTCTGGACATGTCTCACCCCAACCTTCCCCTGCTGCTCAACAACTTCCTGCCCTCACCAATCAGAGGAAATATCTTCATAGAATCATAGATTCTACAGCACAGAGACAGCCTCTTTGGCTGAAACTGGTCCACACCAACCAAAATCCCCATCTCAGCAAATCCCACTTGCCTCTATTTGGCCCATACCCCTCCAAACCTTTTCTATCCATGTATCTGTTCAAATGCCTTTTAAATGTTGTCAATGTCCCTGCCTCAACCACTTCCTCCGGCAGCTCATTCCAAATATGTACTACTCTCTGTGTAAAACAAGTTGCTCCTCAGGTTCCCATTTATTCTTTTGCCTCTTAACTTAAACCTATACCCTCTAGTTCTTGAATCTCCAACCCTGGGAAAAAGACTGACTGCATTCATCCTATCCATTGCCTCTCATGGTCTTATATACCTCTATAAGATAACCCCTCAGTCTCCGATGCTCCAAAGAAAAAAGTTCTAGCATGTCCAATCTCTCCCTATAACTCAGCCCCTTTTGAGCCCTGGCAACGTCCTTGTAAATCTCTTCTGCGCTATCTCTAGTTTAATAATACCTTTCCTATAGCAAGTCAACCAAAACTGAACACAATACTTCTCGCTATCTATCCTGTCAGCGGTTTGCCTTTCTGGATGGAACATTTTGGAATATTAGTCTATTAGTGCACTTCATTCTTCAACCCTGGCCTACTGTCTTTACACACAATTTCCCCATTCTGAGCCTCAGAAATGGAAAACATTAAGTTCATCAGTTTTTCCTTTAGTAACCGGATCCAGCTGTGATTTGTAATGCTGAAGCATAATTGAATTTTTTCTTTAGCTCTCTCTATAATTGGCAAAGAAATATTTACTTAAGCTAAAATGCCGAGGAAGGACTGCACATTAATACTGGGACATTGGTACCTTGCTGACATCAGACTTTTTTGAATGGACCTACCTTGCATTAAGTTCATCTCTCTCTACACCCTGGCTATGATGTAACACTACATTCTGCACTCTGTCCTTTCCTTCTCTATGAATGGTATGCTTTGTCTGTATAGCACACAAGAAACAATACTTTTCACTGTATGTTAATACATATGACAATAAATCAAATCAAAATGAGGAGAGTCGTCCATATGGGGGGGGGAACCTAAATCGTGACAAATCTTGGACTTTTTTGCAAAAGGAAAAGCATACGTTCATTCATGAAAATTGAACGCCATTCTTTAAATTTATTCTTTCAAGGGATATGGGCGTCACTGACAAAGCCATCATTTGTTGTCCATCCTGAATTGCCCTTGAACTGTGTGTGGCTCGCTTGGCCATGTCAGAGGGCAGGTGAAAGTCAGCCACGTCACCATGGAGTCTGAAGTCGCACATTGGCCAGACCGGGTAAGGACGGCAGATTTCCTTCCTTAAAGGACACGAGTGAACTAGATGGACTTTTAACAGCAATCAGTGATAGTTGCCAGGTGACACTAGCTTATACATACATATATATCAACTTTATATAACAATCAAACGGGGAACAACTGAACTCAACACACGCTGTTTGGCCCATCAGCCTACATTTTTTACATTACTGGAGTGGGGCTTGAACCCACTACCTTCTAATTGAGGTGTAAGAGTGCTATAAACTGAGTCATGTCTAACAATTCCTGGTTTGCCATTCACAGGCAGCAAGTTCAGACCAGCCCACTCTCCAGCTTGAACAAAAAGTACAGAGCTGGCTATTGCGACGCCAAAAATAGATTTGGCCAAATTGCAGTGTTTGCGGTTAGAAACAGCGCTGATGTTTGTTTGAGTCAATTAGTTGGAATTGTCAAAAGTGGTTACATTTAATAAGTAGCTGACTCTTTTTTGGCAAATTACTGTTGTTTTACATGTGTTGCTGACTGATCGCAGATCTTATCAATGAAGAAAGAATTGTCCTCGTTGGTATAACAATGAAGCTGGATTGTCCTCCAACATCCCCCCCAAACTGGGCGGTGGGGAGGATTAATGCTAAGATATTGCCACAGACTGGCCTGATTCCCAGCTATTGCTACACCAGGGCATTCAAAGAGTAATATCAAATGGAGCATATTCAGATCATGATTTAGAGTGCAGAACTTGCTAGTGTAAGAAGTGGTTGATATATACAGCATAGCTATGTGTAGTGACTTCAACCAGGCGAATGAAGTTGGCTTGCTAGAGTATGAACTGCCTGATGAGTCCTAATTGATTAAGTCAGGGAGTCTCATGCTCCCTATTTAAAGCAGGTGTGTCAGACTCCTAGCCTGCATTCAGCACAGAGCAACCGGAGAGCTGGCTGTGTACAGATGTATGATGTAAATAAAATAACTTGTTGATGGGACTTTCACCTCTGTGGGGTTATTACAATATGTTTAAGGGGAAGCTAGATCAGAACATGAGGCTGGGGGGGTGGGCAAGGAAATTAATATCACAGAATCACCGACTTGCTCCATTAGAGAAGGAGACATGGTAGTGTAATGGTTAACACTGCTGTCTCACTATGCCAGGGACCCAGGTTCAATTCCCACTTGGGTCACTATCTGTGTGGGGCCTGCACGTTTCCTCCACCGTGCCCACGTACGTTTCTCCTGGCTGCACTAGATTCCTCCCATAGTCCAAATGGCGTGCTGGTTAGGTAAATTGGCCATGCTAAATTGTCCCTCAGTGTGCCTGAACATGTGCCAGAGTGTGGCAGCTTGGGGATTTTCACCGCAACTCCATTGCAGTGTTAATGTAAGCCTACTTGTGGCACTAATAAATAAACTCCTAAAAAGAAGGGTTATTCAGCCCATCATTTCTACAACACCTAGAGGAGGGATGGAGCATAAGTGTCAACGTAGACCCAGTTGGGTTGAGTAGATCATGTGGTCCTGTGTAACTCTGTGTTACGTGGTTCCCTGGATTGGGTAAATGTTAATATGGGGGGGGTTGCGTTTTACAGATCTCTGCCAAGCATGTTTTTGATGGGAGGGGCACATTACCCCACTGTATTCCCAGCCTGACTCCCAAGATCACATCTGTGTTACCAGCAGGGGGTGAAAGGACACCAAAATCGACAGCCTGCCCCCCTGTGTCTTCCTGTGTAAATCAGGGGGGGGAGAGAATGTGGGAGGTGCCCAGTCCAGCAATCTGTGTTAGCTATTCACATTTGTCAGTTGACAGAATCACATTGCTTTTGCTGTAAAAAGTGACTGTGAAAAATTAACATTAAATGCAGGAAGCGAGTGCAGATTAGCAATATGAGCAGAATACATAATAAATGAGGGTGATTCATTAGCCGAGAACTTACTGAAGGAAATTAAGGATGAGGCTTAGATTGATGGAGGGCGTGAATTCATTCTGAGTGTCACTTTGCCAAAAGAAAACGGCTCTAGTTAATGTTTTTTTTCTCTCTGCTGACTGAGTTTGGGTTTGGTCCCAATGGGGTTGACAAGCTAGCAAAGAGCTGGCCCATACCCTCTGAACGTGGGGATCTGAGTCCCATTCATGGACACAAAATCTCGGTTGATGTTGGTGTACAGTACTGAAGGAGTGCTGCACTGGCGTGGGTGCCGCCGTTCAGCTGAGACAATTAAACTCTCGCCTGAATGTTAAAGGTTCCTTGAGGGGGTTTGGGGGGTGGGGGGCAGTGCCTGTGAGAGGGGAGTCAGTGTCTGTGAAGGGGGGAGAACTGATCCCTGTGGGGTGGGGGTGACACTGCCTGTGAGCGGGGTGGGGGGGGGGTGGTACTGGGGGATGGGGTGAAGTTGGGGAGAGGGCCGTCGGAGGGATTCAGTTTCTGTGAGGGGGGGCAAGGCCAATGTCTGTGAGAGGAGAGGCCTAACGCTTGAGGGGACCTGTGGGAGCCTGTGAGAGGGGAAGGGGGTGTTCAGTGTCTGTGAGGCGGTGAATCGATGCCTGAGAAGTGGGGGATGGACACTGCCTGTGAATGGGGGGTGCCTGATGCCTGGGGAAAGGGTGGGGGGGGTGGTGTCAAGGACAGTCCCCTGGCGCAAGGGAGATGTGGTCAAATACCAGTTCTCAATATTTATGGGAGGGATCTTCATGTCTGTGGAATTGTGGGAGCGGTTTGGGGCGGGGGGGGTTGCGGTGAGGTTGGGGGGTGTGAGGGTGGTTCGGTGATGGGAGTGGATGAATTGCAGTGCAGATCATGGCATCCTTTTTAAAGATGGTGCCCCAATCTCTGCGGAGTTAGTCTTGCTGGCTCTATTAGCCTGGATGTGGAGATGCTGGCGTTGGACTGGGGTAAACACAGTAAGAAGTCTCACAACACCAGCTTAGAGTCCAACCAATTTATTTGATAGTAAACTCACACGCTTTCGGGGTTTGCCCTGGACCTGACGAAGGGGCAAACCTCGAAAGCATGTGAGCTTACTATCAAATAAATTGGTTGGACTCTAACCTGGTGTTGTGAGACTTCTTACTCTACTAGTCTGGCACACTCCAGAGTGATGCCACAGCCACACCTTCATATTCTGTGTACATTAAAAACCTGGAGTGAAAGCTCAGCTGTGCATCTCATAAGTTTTCCGCCTGACCATAACACTCTGCCAGATTTTGGGAAAACTGTGCCCATGATGTACTCATGCACAGAGAGAGACACTTAGATGCAAACATTCCTACAGATATATACCCCTGCATGCTCTGAGGAAATTTATCTTGTTACAAGTAATTTATATTTGTGTATATATGTGTGCTGTGCGAAAGGCGCAGCTCTGAGTTTTAGTTTCATTTTTAAAAATTGCCTGAACGCCTGCGGGTTCGTTTAGATGTCAGCATTTTTAATGAGGTTTCTACAACCTTAAAACAAATGCAGAATTTTAAAAAAAAACTGGACTGTTGCCTAGCAACCAAGAGTCCACAGAGACAACAGAAGTCAGTTTATGTTCAGCTCAGAACAGGGTGACACAAAGAAAAAGCATTCTACAGAGATTGCCGGACGAGGCAGCTCAATATGCAGGGACGGAAAACAAGTACCAGTGGTTAAAAAAACAAGTCCACAAAACCCAGGGCGAGAGAGAGGCAAGATCCAGGAAGAGCTTCTGCTCAAAGAAACAGTGCTGGAATCTTAGCATCTCACCCGCCTGAGGCTCACAAGATCCCGTCCAAGGCCAATGGAAAACGTCAATTTGTAAGCCTCGTCCACATCGATTCTTGGGTGGGCATGCCAGTAAAATTGATGCCCAGGAATCTGGGGACAATGATCTGTTCGGTAAAGTGAAGAGTGCAGAGCAGAGAGAGAGAGACTCCAAAACAAAAAACAATACTGTGGAAAGCAGGCAGAATACTAAATAGGCCTGTGAGAAGCCAAAGATCCAAGGTGACCGGAAATCTTTGACTCCGTATTTTAGGCCTGTGGTGCAGTGGCATTCTGCTGGCATGGTTGGGTATTTGAGAGAGTGTGTGGGAGGCATGTGGGGATCAAGGGCAGTCAAACATCGGAAGGAGAGTTCAAAACCCTGGAGGTGGATCCTTGGTCTGTACATCCAAGAGATACCATTGCTGGGAAAAGAACCAAAAGTGTGTCCTTCAAGGGCAGAGATTAGAAACCCTTGTGTGGAAGAAAGCATTCCAGTGAGACCGGTTGTTTCACAGTGCGGTTGGTGCTTGAGGGAATTAATGAGAAATCTGCAGAAGTTGATTTTGACGGTATGTGTAGCTTGATTTCAGAATGTGCGGTATCTGACCAGAGTTTTTTTCCATTGCTTCACATGGACTGTGTGCTTTATGTGAACCTTAGAGTATAAGAAGCTGTAACTTTTATTATCCTTACAAATCTGTATACATCTGTCAAGGTGTAGTGGTGTGGAGGAGTAGTTAAAAATAGTTCTTCTCCTGTTTGATATATTTTTAATTTTTAAAATGTTTTGAGTTGACTTTTGTGACTCTGTTCAATAACCACCTTCCATATATCTACATGAGAAATGAAAGCTATGATCAATCAAGCTGTGTTCCACCCTGGGATCGACTTTTTCAGTGGTAACATCAGCTGGGAGTGCAACAATACACACATTCCCACTTGCAGATTATTCTGACTTCCTCCCATACTCCACAGATGTGTGGGTTACGTTGGTTGACCATGCTAAATTGACCCTTAGTGTTAGGGAGTCTAGCAGGGCAAACAGATGGGGTCAAGGGCAATTGGGACTAGTTTAGTGGTAAAAACTGGGCGGCATGGACAGGTTGGGCCAAAGAGCTTGTTTCTATGTTGTAAACGTGCATGACTATGACTCTAAGTGCACACACATACTTGTGCCTGCGCACATTCTTAGACATGCATTCACGTGTGTGCAGAGACACACAGATACACGAGGTACACACATGCACACAAAGGAATAAATGCTATCTTGTAATGGGAAACGCTACAGGAGATAATGTTAATAAAGCTTAGATCAATAATTAAATCACTCAACACCGAGAGATACATGGAGATTAAATACTGAGTCCAGCCTTAATATTGCCAGATGATTCCTCCCAAATGGGCAATTAATAGCCATCCAAATTATTCAGGAGTGTGAATTGTGAGGTCTAGCCTGAAGCATGGGATCAACATATCAATCATTTTTATTAGCTATTGGTGAAGGTGGGCGAAGAACATCAATAACAACCAGATTCACGTAATCAAGTACAGAAAAACTGAACACTAATTGTGTTGCCATTGCAAGAAGGCCCTCGCCAATATTTACTCCTCCACAATAAGCACTGAAAGGTAAATGGTCTGGTCAGTTATCACACTGCAGTGCATAGGAAGTAGTGTGCAAGGTAGGTACTGCATTTTCTTTAATACAACAGTAATTTCATTAAACACCAAAGTGAATAACCTCACACTTCTCACATTATAATCCACCTGTCACTTTTAACCTGTCTACGTCTCCTTGAGTCCTCCTTGTATCGTACTTTCCCGCCTAGCTTTGTATCATCAGCAAATTTAGCTACACTGCTCTTCATCTCTTTAACAAAATCATTGGTGTAAATCATAAATAGCTGAGGTCCCAGCACTAATCTTTGCATCGTGCCACCAATCGCAGCCAGGCAACTGTTTATTCCTACTCACTGCTTCCTGTCTATCAAACAATTTTCTATCCGCACTAATATATTTCTCCCAACATGCATGGCCAAAGGATTGGTTAACAGGACAAAAGTGTCTTTTTAAATTGGGGGTTATTGAATAGCAGAACACCGCGAGGATCAATGTTGGGGTCTCAGCTGTTTACAATCCATATTAGTGATTCAGATGAAAAGACAGAGGATGACGTATCTGGGTTTGCTAATGATACAAAGCTAGGTGGAAAGCTGCAGGAGAAGGCAGAGATAAAGGTAGGTGAAGTGAGTGGGCAGTGAGATGGCAGATGGATTATATTGCAGGGAAGTGTGAAGTTATTCACTTTGGTTGCAAGAGTGGCAGTGCTGAATGTTTTTGAAAATGTGAGAAACTTGCAAGTGTTGATGTCGACAGAGGCTTGCTCATTACAAAAATTAACACGCAGGCGCAGCAAACAATTAGGAAGGAAAATGACTTGTTGGCTTTTATTGCAAGGGAACTGGAGTACAAGAATAAAGAAACTAAAAGAGAAAATGCTGGAAAATCTCAGCAGCTCTGGCAGTATTTATAAGGAGAGAAAAAAGAGCTGATGTTTTGAGTCCAGTTGACCTTTTGCCCAGAGCTTTAACAAAGGGTTGTCTGGACTCGAAACGTCAGCTCTTTTCTCTCCTTACAGATGCCGTCAGACCTGTTGAGAGTTTTATCTTTTTGGTTTTAGATTCCAGCATCCGCAGGAATTTGCTTTGAACAAGAATAAAGAAGTTTTGGTGGGATCACATCTGCAATATTGTGTGCGGTTTTAGTCTCCACATTTTAAGAAAAGATATATTGGCATTGGAGGTGGCGCAGTCCATGTTTGGGGGATGGAGGTGTGTGGGTAAGGGGCTGAGGAAATTATGTCTGTTTTGTGTGGAGTTTAGAAGAATGAGAAGTGTTCTCATCAAAATGTTCCATGTTCTGAAGGAGTTTGACAGATTTGGATGCTGAAGATAGATTCAGCTGGTCAGGGAATCCAAAAGACAGGGGCAGGGTCTCAGGATCAGAGGCTGATCATTTAGCACTGAGGAGAATTTTTTTTTCAAATTTATTTATTAGTCTCAAGTAAAGCTTACATTAGCACTGCAATGAAGTTACTGTGAAATTCCCCTAGTCACCAATTCGGGTCAATGCACCTAACCAGCACTTCTTTCAGACTGTGGAGGGGAAACCAGAGAACCCAGGGAAAAAAACCCACGCAGACACAGGGAGAATATGCAAACTCCACACCGACAGTGACCCAAGCTGGGAATCGAACTTGGGTCCCTGGCACTGTGAGGCAGCAGTGCTACCAGTCTCTTTAAAGGGCTATGAATCTTCGGAACTCCATACGAGAGAGGGTTGTGGATTTTCCGTCATTGAATACATTTAAAGCTGGAATAGACGAAATATTATTGTTGATTCCACAGTGATATTGCAGGAAATGTTAATAAAGGCATTCTACAAACCCACCTCCCAGAATACTTTTGCCAATTTGATTGGTGTAATGTCCTAACCATGTTAGGCATCTTTTTTTTAAAAAGAAAAAATGTGATTTGCTCACGTGGATTCAAACTAACAATAACAATAGATACATTCAAGAGGTCTTGCTTGTGCAGAGTACAAACTGAAAGTAAAACAGTAGCCTCTGTAAGCACCCTAATGACATCACTATCAAATCAAGTAATAAACTCTTATAGCCTTTTAAATATATAACAATTGGCCCAGTCTACGAGAAGATTGTTTCTCACACAACTATTGTATTGCCTATGTTACAAGCCCCAATTTTTTTCTTGGATGCTACCGGGATTTGATGGTTTGAGTTATGAGAGGTTGGATAGATTGGGACTCTTTTCCCTAGAGTGTAGGAGGCTTAGGGGTGATCTTATAGAAGTCTATAAAATAATGAGGGGCATAGATCAGCTAGATAGTCAACATTTTTTCCCAACCATGGTGGAATCCAAAACTAGAGGGCATAAGTTTAAGATAAAAGGGGAGAGATACGAAAGGGTCCAATTGTTTCACAGAGGACAGTGGGTGTCTGGTAATAAATTGCCAGAGATTTTTATTCACTTATTAGTCCAAGTAGGTTTACATTAACACTGCAATGAAGTTACTATTAAAATCCTCTAGTTGCCACACTCCAGCTCCTGTTCAGGTTCACTGAAGGAGAATTTAGCATGGCCAATCCACTTAACCAGCACGTCTTTAGGATTGTGGGAGGAAACCGGAGCACCTGGAGAAAACACACACAGACATAGGAAGAGTGTGCAGACTCCGCACAGACAGTCACCCAAACCAGGAATCGAACCCGGGCCCCTGGCACTGTGAGGCAGTAGTGCTAACCACTGTGCCACAGTAGTAGTAGAGGTGGGTACAATTTTGTCTTGCGAAAAGCAGTTGGCCAGTTACACGGGTAAGGTGGGTATCGAGGGATATGGGCCAAACACGGACAATTGGGATGAGCTTACTGGTTAAAAACTGGGTGGCATGGACAATTTGGGCCGATGGGCTTGTTTCCATGCTATAAAATTCTATGACTGTATGACAGTTTCATTTACTCTACCTACCTTTTAGATTTTGACAGATTAAGGGAAAGAAACAAAAGACATCATGTAGCTTTATACCATGGACGCTGGCAGATACCCAATGAGTTGATAACCAGCAGTGCTGATGGGATAGTCACTGTGAGCCCTTGCAGTGTTTCAGTGGCTGCACGGGGATTGAATAACAAAAAGCAATTGATGGACACCAGAAAACAATTCACTTCTCTTCCCCAAACATTTATTACTTGACTTCCCAAGAGACGGGAGCCACTGAGAGAAAATAAAATACATTTTTCAGCAGTTTGATCTGTTTATCATTTAACCTGAAAGAAACACAAACAGAGAGAGAGTGAGGCAGAAAAAGAGAGAACTGCAAACTCAGGGAGAGAGAGAGGAGAATCTGAGGGAGAGAAAGAGAATTACAACGCTGGATTTAACATAGTAGGTTTATAATTTGTTGCCCACTGCCCATCCATTAGGCCACATTTGGAATACTGTGTCCAATTCTGCTCACCACACAATCAGAAAGACATGGCTTTGGAGAGAGTGCAGAAAAGGTCTAGCAGGATGTTGCCTGGTATGGAAGTCATTAGCTAGAGATTGAATAAACTGGGATTGTTCTCGCTGGAAAGACGGAGGCTGAGGGGCGACCTGGTAGAAGTTTATAAAATTATGAGGATTATAGATAGGGTGAACTGTTGGAAGCTTTTTTCCCAGGGCAGAAGTGACAATTTCAAGGGGGCACAAGTTCAAGGGAAGGAGGGAAAGGTTCGGTAGAGATGTATGGGGAAGTTTTCTAACATAAGAACATAAGAAATAGGAGCAGGGAGTAGGCCATCTAGCCCTTTGAGCCTGCCCTGCCATTCAATAAGATCATGGCTGATCTGAAGAGGGTCAGTTCCACTTTCCCGCCTTCTCCCCATAACCCTTAATCCCCTTGTCTATCAGAAACCTATCTACCCGTGACTTAAATATATTCAGCGAGGTAGCCTCCACCACTTCAACGGGCAGTGAATTCCAGAGATTCGCCACCCTTTGAGTGAGGAAGTTCCTCCTCAACTCTGTTCTAAACTGTCCCCCCCTTATCTTGAGGCTGTGCCCTCTAGTCCTGCTATCCTTTCTAAGTGGGAAGAATCTCTCTACCTCTACCCTATCTAGCCCCTTCATTATCTTGTAAGTCTCTATTAAAATCCCCCCTCAGCCTTCTAAACTCTAACGAGTACAGACCCAGTCTATTCAATCTCTCTTCATAAGCTAAGAGGTTGGTGGGGGCCTGGAATGCACTGCCAGAGGAGGTGGTTGAGGCAGATACGTTAGCGACGTTTAAGACTTATCTGGATAGACACACGAACAGACGGGGAATAGAAGGAAACGGGCAGTTGTTCTCGATAGGACAATGCGATCAGCGCAGGCTAGGAGAGCCGAAAGGCTTGTTCCTGTACTGTACTATTCTTTGTCCTTTGTACCCACCCACACTGCCTCCACCGTAAACTTGGACAGGGAGAAACACGATCTGGAGGTAAACAGAGTTCATGGTAGCTGGTGTTATCTGCTGTTCTATGAAGCGTTTTATTCTAGGGGTCAGGTAGCTTTGGTACTTGTCTCCATTGAGTGAGACTCCCCTTGCTAAACTGAATTTTAATGATGAGTTGGGGGAGTCAGAGAATGAAATTAGCATTGGCTTTGATTTTTATTTATTAAAGTAAAAGTAAAGTATATTTACTAGTCACAAGTTTGGCTTACATTAACACTGCAATGAAGTTACTGTGAAATTCCCCTAGTCACCACAGTCTGGTGCCTGTTTGAGTCAATGCACCTAAGCAACACGCCTTTCAGAATGTGGGAGGAAACCCACGCAGTCACGGGGAGAACGTGCAAACTCCACACAGATAGTGACCCAAGTCAGGAATCAAAGCTGGATCCATGGTGTTGTGAGACAGCAGCGCTAACCAACATGCCACCCTTTGGTTAGTTTTACTTTTACCATCATTTTTATAACTTACTTGTCTACACCTAAAAAATAAAATAAAATTGGGTAGAAACATTAGTAAATTGTAATTTTTACTGAATAAGTTTTTGTTCAAACAGTACCCTTCATGTTTCTCACTGTGGCTAATATTGTAGATACATCTCAGAGGTGGGTTTTATTTCAATATTAGTTATATCCTGAAGTTCTTTCTTTCTTGTCTTTTTTTTTTGTTGTGCTTTGATTAATAAATTAAGTTATTTATCTCAGTTTGGAGGAGTTGGAGACCTAATGGTAATTAACTGGACTAGTAATCCAGAGACCCAGAGGGACATGGGTTCAAATCTCACCACAGCAAATGGTGGAATTTAAATTCAATTAATAAAATCCCCAGAATTGAAAGCTAGTCTCAGTAATGGTGACCACGGAGTTATTTCCAATTCGTACAAAAACTCATCTAATGTCCTTTAGGGAAGGATACAAAACTGGCTCAGTTGAAGAGGACAGAGTGTAGCAGTGGAAGGGTGTGTTTCTGAATAGAGGGCTGTGACAAGTGATGTTCCTCAGGGATCAGTACTGGGACCTTTGCTGTGTATATATATATATATAGGAGGAAAATGTAACTGGTTTGATTAGTAAGTTTGTGGATGACACAAAGGTTGGTGGATTTGCAGACAGCGATGAGGACCATCAGAGGATACAGCAGGATATAAATCAGTTAGAGACTTGGGCGGAAAGATGACAGATGGAGTTTAATCCAGACAAATGTAATGCATTTTGGATGGTCAAATACAGATAGGAAATATACAGTAAATGGCAGAATCCTTAAGAATATTGACAGGCAAAGGGATTTGTGTGTACAAATAAACAGGTCACTGAAAATGGCAATGCAGGTAGAGAAGGTAGTCAAGAAGGCATACAGTGTGCTTGCCTTCATCGGCTGGGGCATTGAATTTAAAAATTGGCAAGTCATGTTGCAGATTTATAGAACCTTAGTTAGGCTGCACTTGGAATATAGTTTTCAATTCTGGTTGCCTACCAGAGGATGTGAAAGCTTTGGAGAGGGTACAGAAAAGATTTACCAGGATGTTGCCTGGTATGGAGGGCATTAGCTATGAGGAGAGATTGGAGAAACTTGGTTTGTTCTCACTGGAGTGACGGAGGCTGAGGGGTGACCTGATAGAAGTCTACAAGATTATAAGAGACATGGACAGAGTGGAGAGTCAGAAGCTTTTTCCCAGGGTGGAAGAGTCAATCCCCAGGGGTCATAGTTTGGAGGTGCAAGGGACAAGGTTTAAAGGAGATGAAAGAGGCAGATTTTTACACAGAGTAGTGGGTGCCTGGAACTCATAGTGGAAGTGGATATGGTTGTGACTTTTTTGGGGTGTCTTGACAAGTACATGAATAGAGGCAAATGGTCCCCGGAAGCGTGGGGGGTTTTAGTTAAGTCGAGCAGCATAGTCGGTGCAGGCTTGGAGGGTAGAAGGACCTGTTCCTGTGCTGTGATTTTCTTTGTTCTTTGAGATCTTCCATCCAGTCCTGGCCTGGCCTACATGGGACTCCATACTCACATTAAGCGGTTGACTCTTAATTGTCTTCTGAAATGTTTTAGCTAGACATTCAGTTCAAAGGTAATTGAAGATGGGCAACTGACACTTGCCTTTTCAGTGATCCTCACATCCCATGGAAGAATAACAAAAAATGTCTAAAGCGGAAAGACAAATATTTATTTCAGGAATTGTAGAAGCAATCACATTTTATTCAGGTCAGGGCAGTAACGTTGATAGACAGGGGCCAAATGTGATCAAAGCTCATTGGATTACTCAGGATGTTGCCTGGTCTCGAGGGTGTTGGCTGTGAGGAGAGGTTGAATAAACTAGGAATGTTTTCACAGGAAAGACAAAGGCTGAGAGGAGACCTTAGGGGGGTCTACAAAACTATGAGGGGTGTAGTCAGGGTGGAAAATCAGAGGCTTTTCCCAGGATGGAAGTGTCAATTACAAGGGAGCACAGGTTCAAGATGAGAGGGGTGAGGAACGTGCTGGGTGCCTGGAACACGCTGCCAGAGTAGGTGGTGGAAGCGCATTTGCAACATTTAAGAAGCATCTGGATGGTTACATGGATAGGGAGGGAATAGAGGGATATGGATTGAAGAAGGATGGAAGGCTTTTTTTTTGTAGATTAGTTAGGGCATCATGATCGGTGCAGGCTTAGTGGGCCGAACGGCCTGTTCCTGTGCTGTACTGTTCTTTGTTCTTTGTTTTTCGTGAAACATGACTGGCACTGTGTGATTGAATGCCCTGTGACTGAATATCACATGATGAAATGTCTTAAAAAGTGCCAAAGCAGAATTCCCACATTATTAAAAAACTGCCTCCCAAAATCACTGACGTGTTTTATCGAGCTACAACAATGTCTTTGTGGATAGCTCCATTACTCAGTGGATTTGTGCCCCCCCCCCCCCCACCCCCTGCCGACACACTTCCCCCTGATTGCAGTTCATGCCTTGTGAGGTTTTAATTATTTTAATGATCTCCTAATCTAGATAGGAGAGATAAGAAAGAGACAAAGATCCCTGCTTCTGATCACTGTCGAGTGAGTGACAAGTGCTGGAAAGTGTTGGTGAGCACAGGTTCTTGCCTGAGTGTGATGCTCACAACGGTTCAGAGAATCCATAGAGTCTTACAGTGCAGAAGGAGGCCATTTGGCCCACCAAGCCTGCACCGACTACACTCCCACCCAGTTCCTATCCCCATAAGACCATGCATTTACCTTAGTTTGTCCCCCTGACAGTAAAGAACAACTTTGCATGGCCACTCAACCTAACCCACGTATCTTTGGACTGTGGGAGGAAACTGGAGCACCCGGAGGAAAACCCACGCAGACATGGGGAGAACGTACAAATTCTTCACAGACAATGACCCAAGCCAGGAATCAAGCCTGGGTCCCTGGCGCTGTGAGACAGCAGTGCTAACCATTGTGCCACTGTGGTGCCCTGAATAGACTAATGATACACAGTGTAGGAAAAGTATGTGCTAAGGATGGTGGTGGATACGGGACAGTGGTCGCTCGTCTGTGAGTGAAGTATATTAGGAAATCGTGGCTGCGGCTATTGTGTGAGGGCAAGATATGAGCTAATGCTTCAAGGAAATCGCATAATTAAATAAACAGAGTCTTTATTGGGAATAAGGAGCTTCCTATTGCTTGTGCATGTAGCTTCAAATCTGATTAAGCAGCCACTTTATTAAAAATCGATATATGTATAACACTTCTCAAATCTGCTGGTATTTAATTAGAGTTTGTGTCAGAACTCATCTGATTAAAAAGTCAGATAAACATCCATTAAATGAACATTGCTTGGCAACAGAAGGGAAGATCGTTGTTCATATTGTTGCGCCAACATGGGGGAATATAGGAAAAAGAACAATCTCTGCTCATCAAAATACCCTTTTGCCTGGACCTGTACGCCATTAAGGAGAGCCCTGATACCATGCTATAGGGAGTCTTTGGGGTAGAAATTTGTAAACGGCCATTGTTGGGCATTATGCTCTAATGGGGGAAGGTGGATATTGTCTGACGTTTGAATGGCAAGGTCCAATTAAGGCCAACTTATTGTGGGACCTTAGGCTTCATTTCTATGGGGTTGGTTTGTTGTGAAGTGGTAAACCAGGCTGAAGCCACTATGATGCCAGCCACGTCCTTTAGATGAATGAAGGCCAGGCAGAATGGGCAGGGTCAGAAATCAGACCTTCAAATGTGTATCCGCTTCCTGATTGCCATGTTGGAAAAAGCAGGTTCTCTGCTAAATTTATAGGTCACTGTCTTCTGGAGAAAGAACCCTCATCTTCTGATATCTTTGAGCCTGGCTGGCCTACGTGCTGTTAAATTCAACTCACCGCAAACTTTGCTGCTCTCATCTCTACTTGCACAAAGTCCCATTCACTTATCATTCCCGTGCTCACTGATGTTGACATACATTGATTTTTTTTTTACAGATGCACGGTAGAAAGCATCCTTTCTGGTTGTATCACAGCATGGTATGGCTCCTGCCCTGCCCAAGACCCCAAGGAACTACAAAAGGGTAGTGAATGAAGCCCAGTCCATCACTCAAACCAGCCTCCCATCTATTGACACTGTCTACACTTCCCGCTGCCTCAGAAAAGCAGCCGGCGTAATTAAGGACCCCATGCACCCTGGACGTTCTCTCTTCTTTCTTCTGCTGGGAAAAAGATACAGAAGTCTAAGGATACATACCAACCGACTCAAGAACAGCTTCTTCCCTGCTTTCATCAGACTTTTGAATGGACCTGCCTCACATTAAGTTGATCTTTCTCTACACCCTAGCTATGACTGGAACACTACATTCTGCATTCTCTCCTTTTCTTCTCTATGAATGGTATGCTTTGTATAGTGCGTGAGAAACAATACTTTTCACTACATCCCAATACATGTGCTAATAATTAATCAAATCAAAGAACAGCACCTCTATTTTAAAATGCTCATTCTTATTATTGAATCATTTTACAGCCTCGCTCCCCTCAATCTCTGTCACTCCTACTTACATAAAACCCTCTGCAATATCTGTGCTCATCCAATTCCGACCTCCTGAGCGTCCCTGATTCCCATCGCTTCACCACTGGAGATCATGCTTTCAGCCAACTAGGTCCTAAGCTCTGAAATTCCCTCCCTAAATCTATCTCTTCACCTCTTTACCTCTAACTCCTCCATTAAAATTCTCCTTAAGACTCCTTAGTGGGTGGCATAGTGGTTAGCACTGCTGCTTTACAGTGCCAGGGACCCAGGTTCAATTCCCAGCTTGGGTCACTGTCTGTGTGGAGTCTGTACGTTATCTGTGTGGGTTTCCTCCGGGTGCTCCAGTTTCCTCCTACATTCTAAAAGACGTGCTGGTTTGGCACATTAGCCATGATAAGTTCTCCCTCGGTGTATCCGGACAGGCACCCAGATTGTGGCAATGAGGGGAATTTCACAGTGACTTCATTGCAGTGTTAACGTAAACCTTATTTATGACTAATAAATAAACTTTAACTTAACATCTGATCTACCTTTAGGGGAGGTGATGGCTTAGTAGTATTATTGCTAGACTATTAATCCAGAAACTCAATCTGGATTCGAATCCCGCCACAGCAGATGGTGGCATCTGAATTCAATAAAAAAAATCTGGAATTAAGAATCTACTGATGGCCATGAAACCGTTATCGATTGTCGGGAAAAATTCATGTGGTTCACAAATATCCTTGAGGGAAAGAAATCCGTCATCTTTACCTGGGCTGGTTTATATGTGACTCCAGAGCCACAGCAACGTGGTTGACTCTCAACTGCCCTCCAAGGGCAATGAGAGATGGGCAACAAATGCTGGCCTGCCAGCGACACCCGTGTCTCAGGGATTAATTAAAATAAAAACCTCTTCATGTGCTCTCAGTGGCCGATTGTCTTTGAGGACAATCCTTGCAATGTTAACGACGCTATTGAAAGCGGAGAGAAACCTGGCAGGAAGTCAGAAGGAGAAAATAAATGGAATAAGTGTCTCCCTTTCATTCAGCAGTAAGTGTGAATGAATAAGTGGTGGTTATTACAATTTAATGTGTCAGTGCCATACCATAACTTCCATTTGTGCTGGCCTTATCAGTCAGTACATCACGAGAGATAACCAGGTAGTCAAAAGATGCCTCACAATGAGGACTAATGGAACTGATGAGTGTCAGGAGTTTAATTACTTTTATTGCAAACACTTTCTGAATTATGTATAATTCATTCCATCCCCATCCACCCCTATTTTATTGAAAGAGCGAACCGCCTCATTCAATAACCCGATTTGATGAAAAGAAGTATCAAACAGTGACAATGTATCAGGATCGTTTTTAACATTCCTGTTTTGATGTGTGCCGATGCAATAATGAGGGAAAGGCTGACTCGGAGGTAGCCTGACTGAGAGCGAGCAAGTTTTAGATTCATTCATTACTTGTTAGAACGCCTTCTCAATACAAGATGTAATGTGATTGAAGCTGATGAGTGCTAGAAAATTAAAAGTTAAAGAAACAAATTAGGAAGTTCTGGCAATGCCAAAGTGGTCGGCCAATATCTGACCAAAGCCAAGGCATTTTTGGTGATTGGAATCATCCCACAGAATTTGGGTTAGGAAGGAATGGGTTGCACTCAGTTAGAATCATAGGATCTTTAAAAGTGCAGAAGGAGGCCATTCGACCCATCAAGTCTGCACCGACTTTCTGACAGAATAACGTACCCAGTTCCTTTCCGTTACGCTATCCCCTTAACTCCACATGTTTACCATCGCCACATCTAAACTACACTTCTTTGGATATTAAAGGACAATTTAGCATGGCCAATCCTCTTAAGCTGCACACCTTTGGACTGTGGGAGGAAACCGGAGCACCCAAAGGAAACCTACACTGCCACGGGGAGAACATGCAAATTCCACACAATCATCCAAGGCCGGAATTGAACTTGGGGGGTCCCTGGCACTGTGAAGCAGTGGTGCTAACCACAGTGCCACTGTGCACTTTGTGGGTTCAAATCCCACTCGGGCAATTCATTTGTGGGGGAGTCCAGAATTAAGAGTCATAGTTTGAAGAAAAGGGGTAAAAAGGTATAACCTTTTAGAACTGAGGTGACGAGAAATTTCTTCACCCAGAGTGTGGTGAATATGAACAGTAAGAAGTCTCACAACACCAGGTTAAAGTCCAACAGATTTATTTGGTAGCACGAGCTTTCCAAGCACTGCTCCTTCATCAGGTGAGTGGCTTGTGTGATTACCCATAGCGGTGAATAGATTCATCCATCGTGGTGAATGTGTGGAATTCACTACCACAGACAGTAGCTGAGGTCAAAATATTGTCCGATTTCAAAAAGAAATTAGATATAGTAATAGAGCTGAAAGGGATCAAGAGATATGGGAGGATCAGGATTGTGGTTGGATTGAATTTGATGAACAGCCAAAGGGAGGGAATTTGGAGCAGCTCAAAGGGCCAAATAGTCCCCTCCTGCTTCTAATTTCTATGTTTCGTGTGAAAAGTCAAGCCTGATACTTGTAGTGATGCTGTGCTGACTTTTGGATGAGATGTTAAATGGACATCTGGCTTCCTTCCCAGATGGATGTGAAAGGTTTTATGGTATACTTTCCAGATAGGTTCTCTTGGCATCATGGCTGAAATCTAAAACAAAATACAGTGGGTGCTGTACACCCAAAATAAAAACAGGAAATGTCAGTAATATTCAACAGGTCAGGCAGCATCTGTTTTGAGAGAAAAAAATAATAATGTTTTGGGCCAATGACCTTTCTTTCACCCTGCTGAAAGAAGTTTTTGAAGCTTTTAAATTGATGAGAAAATTAAGCCAAAAAAATTTTGCAGTGTATTCTAGGTTGGTACTGCTTTTGTCCAACTGAACTATAGAATTACAGATGTTGGGCCATTTGTTGCTGTTGATACAGTTGCCAGATGAACTTACTATCAATGCTTGGCTGAGCCCCAGTTCTCACTAATTAATTGGTTCAGCGGGGATCTGTTGACACACACTGAAGTAGAGTGTTTGCTTTAATTGATTGCCATCCTTTTTAGATTACAATAAGTCATTAATTTTTTGATCAGTTATTTTCCATGTCTATATGTTTATTTGGACAAGAATAAGACATGTAAAGTGGGGCTAGGCTTCTGTTATTGAAAATATGAATGGCTCTGTCTGATTGACAGTTTTAGAAGATTGTAAGAGCAACAGTTTTTCCAAAGTAGATTTTTGAATGGGTGTGTTTCATGAGTATTTCAGAGCTTGCCATTGTTTTAATGTGGTTCATTGGCTCTGCACATTGTGCACTCCAGGTGAGTGGGCATGAAGGAGACAGGGGTCATACAAAGGATATGGGGGCATGGAGGTGGCATGCAGGGCATGAAGGTTGATGATGGATTAGAGGGGGCATGGATTGAGCATGGGGGACATGTAAGTGACATGATGGATAATGGAGAGCATGGACTGAGCATGGGGAGTGGCTAGAGTGGTGATGGGGCATTGGGGCTAGATGGCAGGACACACTTTAATACAACACTGATGTAATCCAGAGGACCAAGGCGGACCTTGTAACTAGTCTGCCTCATCACTCACCCACCTCTGTAGCTGTCTCTGAATGACTTCTGGAACCAACTTGATCCAACGTCCACTTCCCTGCAGCTAAACTTGTACTGCGTGGGTCATTTTTGGGGGAGATGGGCTTGCTGAGTCAGGTAATTTTTTTTCACTTGGGAGGCATCATTCGGTAAATTTCTGATCTTCCCCAGTCCCACAATCCTCTGAAGTATCTCCATATCTGTAATGCTGGCCTCTTGAGCATCCCCAATCACTGGTGGTTGTACTTTCAGCTACCTTGGACCTAAGCTGAGAAATATTCCCACCCCCAAATCTCTCTGCCTTTCTTTTCTCCCTGAGGACACTCTTTTAAAACCAAACTCTGTGACCAAGCTTTTGCTGATCTGCCATAAAGTCTCCTTGGGTGGCTCAGTATCAAATCTGGCTCTATGACGCTCCTGAGACATGTCTGGGATGTTTACTATGTTATTTTGTGGTCAAGTCCCATTCCTGAACTAGAGCACAGAAATCAAGGCTGGAGATCCAGTGCACCACTGAGAGACTGAGGGAGATAATGGGTGGAATTTTCCAGCGCCCCCCCATCCCGAAACTGGAAAATCCTGTCCGAGATCTGCTGCAAATTCTGTGGCAGGCGGAACGGGGAAATGTTGCCCCAGTTCCTTACAGATGAGATGCTCAATGGAGGCCCATCCACTCTCTTATATTGACATATATATAAAAGAAACCATGGCTCCATTTTGAATCGTAGAATCCCTACAGTACAGAAATTTTGTGGAAGTGCAGGGGTCAAGATGCAACTCATGTTATTAAGGACAGTTAGGGTTGAGTCATAGGTTGATAGCTTTGCCAATGGTGCTGACATCCTATGAATATTAAAAAATCTAATGGGTTGAGGAAAATTGGGCAGAAGTAATCCTTGGCAGTGAAGCAGCTTGTGGAAGGTTGGAGCTGATATAGAGAGACGACAGGGAGGACACAGTTGGGGGCGAGTTAAGTGGCAACTGCAGACTGAGGTGTTAGATTTGAGGCCAGTCAAGCAGATTGACATGATGTTAAAAAAAAGCCTATAGTTAGCGCAGCTGCTAAGAGATAGTTCTGTAGTTGCGCCAGTTGCATAATGGAACTTTTTGGAATGAAAAGACTTGTGCTTTATCTTAGTGCATGCTGGGGATGAAATAAAGAATGTCTTGCGTTTATACAATGCCTCAGGAGATCCCAAAGTGGATTGCAGCCAATTAAGTACTTTGTAAATGCAGTCACTTGTGTAACGGAGGGAATGTGACAGCCAATTTATCCCCATGACCTCCCACAGCCAGCGTAAAGATAACTGACCAGATCATTGGCCAAGGACACCAGGGAGATCTCTCATCATCTCTGTTGAACAGTTATTGTGAAAAGGCAAATGATGTCCTCAGTGTAACACCTTATCTGAAAGGTGGCACACCCAGTGTTGCAGCACAGATTTTCACAGTAACTTCATTGCTGTGTTAATGTAAGCCTACTTGTGACACTAATAAATAAACTTTAAGCTTTAAACCTGAACACCCACAGTCTTGCATTGCAAATGTCAGCTTGGAATTTGTGCTTGGGCCTCTGGTTCTCACTACCCACTGAGCCATGTCTGTCCCCCCATGGAGCGCCTCTGCTTCCAGCGGGCTGGGAGAGCGTGCTGCGGACAGTGCCGGAACCTTGTCTTCCCTCGTGTGCATCCCCGGAGAGTCTGAAATGAGCAGCAGATGTATGGTAGGAGCAGCTAGCATCGTGTGATATGTTTACGTAAGGTGAATATGAATTGACTGCAAATGAAGTGTTCTCCTGTGCCCGCGTGGGTGTAATGACTGTGTCAAACATTGCAATAATCAGTATCAACAATGGAAGGCCTTTGTTTAACCTTCCTGCAGCACTTGACGGGATGAAGCAATGTCACCCATACACAATACACTTGCATGCTCGCAGGAAAGTCACTGCGTTCTGCTGCAACTCCCACTGTCACACAACACCTAATGCAAACAAGCTGCCATTGCACTAGCTTCACTATGACTGGTTCTTTCTATCATACAGTGCTGAAGGAGGTCATTTGGCCCTTTTTGTGTCTGTGGCAGCTCTTCAAAAGGGCTATTCAATGTGTCCCACTTCCCCAAAGTTCTTTCTCCCCCACCTGGCACCTTCCATAATTTCCTCCTCTTTTATTTTTGCCTCCTATCCCCTTTCGAAAGTGAGGATTGAAAGTGATGATATTGTCCTTCACTGCAGATCGTCACGAAAGAAAACAACATTTACCTCATCTCCCCCCTACTTCTTTTACTAATTACTTTAAAACCATCTTTATCAGAAGATGACTTTGTGTTGTCAGGGAGTTATAGGCATTGTACATCCAGTGATATTTCGTCAAGTAGCATAATCATAGGATCCCTGTTGTGCAGAAGGAGACTATTCAGCCCATCAAGTCTGCACCGACCACAATCCCACCCAGGCCCGATCCAGTAACCCCATGTATTTACCCTTCTAGTCCCCTGACACTAAGGGGAAATTTAGCCTGGCCAATCCATCTAACCCACACTTCTTTGGAATGTGGGAGGAAACCAGAGGATACCCACGCAGACATGGAGAGAATGTGCAAACTCCACACAAACAGTGAACCAAGCTGGGAATTGAACCCCAGTCCCTGGCGCTGTGACATAATGGTGCTAACCTCTACAGTGCCACCCATAATGGCGTTGTTTTGGTTCAGGCATGGCTGATACTTTGAGTTTGTTTGTGTGGTGTGATAGTGATACAGTGGTGCTCCAGCACTCTATCACTTTCGCACCACTGAAACAAACTCTGGTCAGTTACTTCACCCTTCCTCCTCCCTGTATTCTCAGAAACGTAGAAATTGTTACCAGCATTCCACTGTCTGTTATTTCAGTCAAGACTCTCAACCCACTTGAAAAAAATTGAATAATGTCACAGATACCAAGTTGGGAAAATATATCAGTGGTGGGAATTTCCATTTTGAAAGGTTCGAACTGGTTGGTTTGAGGCAGGAGATAATGTGATGAATCCTCAAAAACATCGAAACACAATTGGCAACCCTGAGGGGGCAGCACAGTGGCACAGAGCTTAGCACTGCTACCTCACTGCGGCAGGGATCCGGGTTCAATTCCCAGCTTGGGTCACTGTCTGTGCGGAGTCTGCAAGTTCTTCCAGTATCTGCCTGGGTTTTCTATGGGTGCTCCAGTTTCCTCCAACAGTCCAAAAGACATTTCTGGTTAGGTGCATTGGCCGTTCTAAATTCTCACCCAGGGTACTCAAACAGCCGCCGGAGTGTGACGACTAGGGGATTTTCACAATAACTTCATTGCAGTGTTCATGTAAGCTGATTTGTGAGACTAGTAAATAAACTTTTTAAACCTGGGACGTAAGCCCTTGAGTCCTTCTGAATCTTTTGGCCACAACCTCCAACTCTGGGCCCTTCAGACACTGAACATACCCATCAAACTATCTCCCAACTACATCCCCCAACAGCCCGCACCCCTCCTAACCATCCCACAACACCCCTCCCCTCTCACACACATACACCCCGCTCTTCAGCCCTCTGTCCCACTGTCTACAACAATATTGTGTCAAAATTGTCCACTAAATATGGCGAGAAAACTTACGAAAGTTGAAACTGAAGAATTGTCTATGTGCAACAATATATGTGTCAATGGGTATGTTTGCATATTTGTTATTCTGTATAGTTGCTCCATCCCGCGCTGCTTGGCATTGTGCCATCTGCTTATTCACCAACATTTTGAAGTGTGTTTTTATTCTTCCTCAAATGGTATGAGATGATAGTCACAGATGCATCCATGTGCTATAGTCTCAGCAGGAGCAATCAGCTGTATATTGCAAGCATCTCATTCCAGTAACTGCTAATCGTGCTCCAAGCAGGAAACTATTGAATTGATTTGATTATTGTCACATGTGTTAGCATACAGTGGAAAAACTTTGTTTCTTGCTTGCTACACAGACAAAGCATACCATTCATAGAGGAGGAAAGGACAGAGCGCCTGGGTTTCCTCTGGGTGCTCCAGTTTCCTCCAACAGTCCGAAAGACATTTCTGGTTAGGTGCATTGGCCATTCTAAATTCTCACCCAGGGTACTCAAACAGCTGCCGGAGAGTGACAACTGGGGTATTTTCACAGTAACTTCATTGCAGTGTTCATGTAAGCTGATTCGTGAGACTAATAAATAAACTTTAAACCTGTGATGTAAGACCTTGAGTGTTACAGTCGTAGCTAGGATGTTAAGAAGATCAATTCAATGCAAGGTAAGTCCATTCAAAATCTGACAGCAGTAGCTGTTCTTGAGTCAGTCGGTACGTGACCTCAGACATTTGTATTTTTTTCCCGATGGAAGAAGGTGGCAGAATGGACGTCTGGGGTGCCTGGGGGCCTTGAGTATGCTGGCTGCTCTGCCGAGGTGGCGGGATGTGTAGATGGAGTCAATGAGTGGGAGGCTGGTTTGCATGATGACTGGTTTGCAAGTTTCATTTACGACCCTTTGTAGTTTCTTGCTGTCTTGGGCAGAGCAGGAGCCGTACCAATCTGCGAGACAACCAGAAGGAATGCTTTCTGTGGTGCATCTGTAAAAGTTAGTGTGAGTTGTTGTGGACATGCCACATTTCCTTAGTCTCCTGAGAAAGTAGAGGTGACTGGGGGGCTTTCTTAACTGTAACGTCAGCTTTAAGGGACCAGGAGAGGTTGTTGGTGATCTGGACACCTAAATATTTGAAGCTTTTGACCATTTCTACTTTGTCCCCATTGACGTAGACAGAGGCATGTTCTCCGCTATGCTTCTTGAAGCCGATGACTATTTCTTTTGTTTTGTTGGCATTGAGGGAGAGATTGTTGTTATCGCACCAGTTCACCAGATTCTCCATCACTTTCCTCTAATCCATCTCATCATTGTCTCTTGACTCTGGAAGGTCTGTGGTCATGACTGCTCAAGGAACATTAAGCATCGTCATGTTTCCTTTACATCAATAGGAGACAAGTGAGCTGACTAACTGGATAGAAATAACAATAATAGTTTTCATTTACATATCTCCATTAGCTTAACAAAAAAAAACCAAGGCATTTCAGAGTAACACTATCAGTAAATCTTTGATACACAAGAACATATTAGGACAGGTGACCAAAGGTCAAAAAGGTTGCTTTTTTGGGAGCAACTTAATGGAGGAAAGATAGCTGGAGGGGATGAGGGAGGGGCTTCTAGAGCTTCCAGGCAGCATGTTGACACAGTGATTAGCACTACTGCCTCACAGCGCCAGGGACCAGGGTTCAATTCTAGCCTCGGTTCACTGTCTATGTGCAATTTGCACATTCTCCCCTAATGGGAGGAGATAAGATTACAGGGAAAAGCAAACAACTGCTGCCTGCTCCTGAAAAAAAGAACAAGAGGTGTCTCTGTCTCTCTGGAGGCTGCTGTTTGTGTGTCACAAGACTGTTGTCACTCTGTCCTCCTCTCTCCAGAGATGTTTGAATGCTCTGGGACTATCAATAAGTAAAACCTGTGTTGTTTGCTAACTGATTTTTAAAGGGGAGTTTAAGTCTGTTAGAAGAATATTGCTTCAGTTGGAACTAATAGAGATAGGTTTGCAGTTAAGAATTGTATCTTGTCATGTTTAAGTATTTAAATTGGTAGAAGTTAAACTAATTAATTTGTTGTAGTTTAACTGTATTGTTAAATAATGATAATAAAAGCTTCCTTGTATGTCCAGTAGAGTCATACCTGAAATGTACATATAGGAGGTCTCAGCCTTGACTAATTTGGTAGTTCTTTTGCCTCTTAATGTCAGTCCAGAGACTGGAGTACATAATATATACTCCCAGCGCATGTTAAACCAACATCCCATATACTCTGTTAGGCAGGAGTAAAAGATCCCAAATACCATTCGAAGAAAAGGAATGGAATTCTCCAAGGCAAAATTTTCTGGTTGCTCCCTATGGGATCTTCCAGTCTTGCCAATGGGGACCTCCCTGCCATGGGTTTCCCGGAGGTGGAAGGTGTGAAGAATGGAAAAATCCATTGGGAGCGCCAGGAATGTAAGGTCCCGGTATCAGACAGTGGCGGGCCACCTCCGCCACTGGGATGTGCGGAAAATCCCACCCCATGTATCTTGGCTATCTTTTATCCTGCAAGGATCATCACCAGAATAGGTGATTATAGGATGCTGACCGTGCACGAACTGGGTGCTGTTTCCATCAACGACCACACTTCAGAAAGAACTTGGCTGCAAAGCGCTTTGGAATTGACCGAGGTTGTGAAGCATATTAGAAACAAAATTGTTTCTTTAATAAAAGAGTACCTGATTTACAAAGGCACTCACTGAATCCTTTCTTTCAGTTTTTCAAAGGTCTGTGGAACAGTTGCTTCCACGCATGTTAGAAACCAGTTCTTTGTGTCCTAGAAAATATTAGAGGATCGCATTATTTGAAAATGTACTTTGAAGAGCCCTCTTGTTTTGAGAAGCAGTTTGATTTGAGTGTCGGGAGAATGTAGGCTGTTTCTTTTTTTTTTCTCATTTATAAACACCAGCCCGTTCTTATTTAGAAGCATTAAGGTCCTGAACTTCAAACAATAACACACAAACAATGAAAAGGAGTAGAAATGGAAATGCATCAAAAACACTCAACGGACAAGGCTAATATTTTTCATTATTTCTTATAGCTGTCATTTTTCTTCCGACATCAGAGGAATCTTTTGTCCTTTATACTTATCCTGACAGATTCCATTCAGTCAACATTGATACGCTCAGCATTGTCCCCTGTTGCTTAACTGTGCTGTGGTTCCAAAATTGGAAGTAGTCCTCCATTATGGGGTCTAACTAGATGATAGGCTTGACAAGATATACAATCTTCCAGTCCACAAACAGGCCATTCTTCCCAGCTGGTTTATGCCACTCTGACTTACCTTTATTTGCCTTAACTCGGCAACATATCCGATTCTTTGTGTTCTGAAGAAGTGATTATCAAAAGGCTATGCTGCTGCGTTAAGATGAATAAAGACCCATGTTTTATGGTGTAATGCGATTCCTCGCGTTCTGAAGAAGTCATACTGGGCTCAAAACATTAGGCGAAATCTTCCGGTGTTGTTTCTGGCAGGGAAACCGGTCGATTTGATCTCCAGATTCGACCACACTCATTCAAAGAAAATCAAAGGACACAAATCATACAGACATGGGGTGGGTTCAGAACACCTGGCAAAACCCAGCTGCACAAAGGTCATGGCTGGCACCATCTTGAAACAGCACCCCAATCAAAGCACCCACCATCGCACATGAAGGCCTCAGGGGATCCCATCCCCACCTCCAATCGGAGAGAGTATTCGTTCCCCCACAGTCATCAGGCCCTTTCTCCCCCTTGCCCCCCCCATGATCATCAGGCCCTTTCTCCTGCATCCACCCCTTCAAACCCACAATCGCACTGATTGTTGGCCTCTTCTCCCCCTCTGCCCGGATCATGAGCCCGCCCCCCCCCCCAAGTCAGAAATGCCCATTCCCCTCCCCACCCCCCCTACAGCAGCCATCGCCAGCATTCCCTGTCTGTCTGTCCATTGCTGTCCTGTAGCCACACATACATTAACACCCGCACCCCCATAAACCCCGCTCCCCCGCCCCGCCACACTCCCCCACATGGCTGCCGTTGGGGCCTGCCCCTTGGCATAGTTCAGAACTGCCAAAGTTGATCAGGAACAGGTTGGATTTAATTCCAATAACATTCAGGAGATTTGCTGCGGATTTGCCCTTTTTTGTCAGGACCTTAAGTTGGATGTTTGGGTGGGGTGGCAAGCAATGAAATGTTTTGTTTCTTGGGCCTTTTTGATAACTTTAACAGTGCCGTTTACGTACTGTTCCTGTTGTAAGTGGATGAAAGAAAAAGACTAAATCTGAGATTTTCAATGTGTGATGGTGAGCAATTTTCATTTCCACTTCTGCTGAGGAGGCTACTTCATTGTGTATATATTATCACAGAATCATAGAACCTTCAGATCTACAGCATAGAGAAAGGACCTTTGGCCCAAACTGGTCCATGCGACCAAATTGCCCATCTAAGCTAACTGCCTTTGCCTGCGTTTGGCCCATACCCCTCTCAACCTTTCCAATCCATGTATGTGTCCAAATGCCTTTTTAAATGTTGTCAATGTCCCTGCCTCAGCCTGTTCCTCCAGCAGCTTGTTCCATATATGTACCACCCTCTGTGTGAAAAGGTTGTCCCTCAGGTTCCCATTAATTCTTTCCCCCCTTAACTTAAACCTATGCCCTCTAGTTCTCGATTACCCAACCCTGGGAAAAAGACTGAGTGCATTCACCCTATCCATGCCTCACTAAGCCAGAATAAAATACGCCAAAATATTAAACGGGGTGGGTAAAGGTAGAAAGTCTCAGTTTCTGGCATGTCAGTTCTTTTGAAGTGTAGCTTTAATGATATCAATCAGGCATATTGAGGTTGGCCTTCTTGAATATGAACTCCCTGATAAAGGCCAAATTGATTGTCCCAATCAGAGACCCCCATGCTCTGTATTTGAACAGGAGTGTCAGTTCCTCTGGCACTCCGGATGTAGACCGCATGTCGAGAGCACTCTGTATAGATTTGTTGGAACTTGTAAGTAATGGGATTTTGGTGAAGAGACTTCCGCCTCTGAGGATTTATTACAGTAACCTTGCCGACTGGAGACTGAGCCATTATCCCGCTATGAAGGGGCAGATGGGAAGGCTGCGTTGGTAGCAGGGTTGAGGGGATGGGTGTGGGTGGGTTGATGTCTTTAATCTTGCCTTCACCAAATGCCTGCTGTGCTCAGATAAGAAAATTAGCTTTCAAAAAAAAAACCAGAAACTGTGTATGATCTGATCACAGCAACAGAATCATGCGGGGAATGAAACGATGCTGTTAAAGGCTCACAAAGCTTTATCTGGTAGCTTACATTGTAGTTTCCAATTCCCATTTGATCTCTCTTTTACACAGCTGTAAAGAACAGTGAACCTAACTGTTAACGTATAACTAATTATTAACCTCTGACCACAACATATGTTAATTAAATCTGACAACAGCGCGTGGCATATTTTATTCTGGTACGGTGAAGCATCTTTCAGGGTTATCGTAGAATCATGCAATCATAGAATCCTACAGTGCAGGAGGAGGCCATTCGTTCCATCGAGTCTGCATCGACCACAATCCCCATCCAGGCCGTATCCCCATACCCTCATGCCAGTCTCCCTGACACTAAGGGGCAATTTAACATGGCCAATCCACCTAAATCACACACATCTTTTGGCTGTGGGAGGAAAGGTTATGACGGAGATGTGAATGGAAGGGTTCGTCCTGAGCGATGAATGCATTTCCTTCCCTTTGCTTTCTGTTACAATTAGTGAACTGAATCCTCAAACTTACATTTTTCTTTGTAGCCCCCACCCCCTTATCACACTTGCACCTCACCCCTCCATCTCCCCCGCCCCCTTATCATACCCACACCTCACCCCTCTATCTCCCCCCACCCTCTTATCACACCTGTACCTCACCCCTCCATATCACACCCAGCCCTTTATCACAATCACACTTCACCCCTCATCTCCTCCCCACCTGTTTAATGCACCTGCATCTCACCCCTCCATCGCCCCCCCCCCCCACCCCCTTATCACATCCATACCTCACCCCTCCATTTCCACCCCCCCCTTATCAAACCCGCAGCTCACTCCTCCATCTTCCCCCCCCCCTTCCCCCATAATGCGCTAGGCTCTGATTAAAACGAAATCCTGCAGACGCTGAAGAACTGAAATAAAAACATAAAATGGTGGAATGCCTCAATTGTTTTCACCAGGCAACTGTCTCAAACTTAACTGCATTCCAAAGCGACAGATTAATGTACTGATCTTCAAGATCCCAGCCAGTTTAACAAATGGTAAGCCCAGGAGGCTAAAGAAATTCGGCAAGTCTGCTACGACTCTCACCAATTTTTACAGGTGCACCATTGAAAGCATCCTTTCCAGATGTATGGCTACAAAGAGTCATGAACAAAGCCCAGTCCATCAGGCAAACCAGCCTCCCATCCATTGACTCTGTCTACACTTCCCACTGCCGTGGAAACTCAGCCAGCATAATCAAGGAACCCACACACCTCAGACATTCTCAGAATTTTACCACCTCGCCTACCCAAGGCTCACAAGATCCCGCCCAAGGCCAATGGAGAATGCCGATCTGCAAGCCTTACCCACCATGGCGGGCATGCCGGTAAAATTCCTCCATTCTCTTCCACCTTTTTCCATCAGGAAAAGATATAAAAGTCTGAGGTCACATACCAACCGACTCAAGAACAGCTTCTCCCCTGCTACCATCAGACTTTTGAATGGAAGTAACTTAAATTAAGTTGATCTTCCTCTACACCCTAGCTATAACACTATATTCTGTAACACTATATTCTGCACCCTCTCGTTTCCTTCTCCCTCATGTACGCTATGAACAGTATGCTTTATCTGTACAGCGCGCAAGAAACAATACTTTTCACTGTATCCCAATACATGTGACAATGATTTATTAAATCAGATTAAATGAATGACACGATGAGTTTATTCATCTCTCGTTAAGGGAACAGCCTGAAACATCTCACTGATTGTGACTGTCTCTCATGTTAAACACGGCTAGTGAAGCCATTGCTGTTAGGCTGCATTAAGCAAAGAGTCAGATGGTGTTTATAAACTGAACACCTACCTCTCCGGCAAGCTGGCTTCTGACTGAAAGCTGTTCCAATGAGCTGCAACTAAACATCCGTGATAGCCCTTTGAAGTTTTGACACAAGACGTGACTCATTTTCCACTGTCATCTGAGGGCCTGTTCAGATTTATTACCTGCATGTGTCTGCTGACCCGGACTGGATTGGATTCACTTCGATAACCAGATTGATGTGAGTTTATTCAGTTCTGGTGACACATTGAAAACACAAAACAATTGTGCATTCAGGTCTCTCTGCTCCACTCTCCTGGTTTCTCTGAGGTTTTCTAGTGAATTGGCGAACTGTACTGACATGTTAGACATACTCTGTATGTATATATGTAACTGTATGTCATACATATTGTACTAGCTGTTTTTTTTTATTCTTTATTTCAATTCAATCCAATCAAATCAAATTAAACCCAATTCAGAGTCCCAACAAGTTGGGACATTCCCGATCCAAGCTGACAAGACAGGGCTCTCACCTCCTGTCTTGGGTTTGACCTACATGATCCAAGCTGATTGGAGTAGGTGTAGATCCTCCTCCAAGGCTTGATCTCATTTGCATCTTAGCCAAAAGGCCGAGATGCCGCTTTTAAACATTGCTTCAAATGAAGCTAAAATGTAACCTGATGATTTCAACCAAGCACAGCATGTCCACACTTGATCTTAGCTGGTCTTTTTTTTATTTGTACATGGGATGTGGGGGTCACTGGTTGGGCCAGCATTCATTGCCCATCCCTGAGGGCATTTGAGAGTCCACCTCATTGCTGTGGGTCTGGGGGCACATGTAAGACAGACCAGGTTTGGACGACAGATTTCCTTCCCTGAAGGACATTAATGAAGCAGATGGGTTTCTATGACGATCGACAATGGTTTTATGGTCATCAGTAGATTTTTTAATTCCAGATATTTTTTATTGAATTCAAATTTCACCCTCTGCCGTGGTGGGATTTGACCCTGGTCCCTAGAGCATTTCCCTGGGTCTCTGGACTACTAGTAAAGTCACAATACCACTATGCCACTGCGTTGGTGAATGAAGTAGGGAGGGAAGATACTAAAATCAGTCTCCACTGTCTTGCATTAGGGAGGGAACAATTGGCCAACCATTCTTTGCTTTTCTGATGATTATCCACCAACCAATGGTGCAAGGATTAGGTTCTGCTGCGATGCTCCTGCAATCCACGAACCCAGCAATACTCATGTTTTCATGAGGCAAAGTGGTTAACACTGCTGCCTCACAGTGCCAGGGACCTGTGTTCAACTCCAACATCAGGTCACTGTCTGTGGAGTTTGTACATTCTCCTCATGTCTTTTCCCTGGGTGCTCTAGTTTCCTCCCACACGTGAAAGATATGCAGGTGGATTGGCCATGCTAAATTGCCCTTTAATGTCAGGGGAACTAGCTGGGTTAATACACCTGGTCACGGGGGTAGGGCCTCAGTGGGATTGTTGTTGGTGCCGGCTCGATGGAATCAACTGTCGGAATTCTATGTTTCTATGCTTGCAAGAAGAACACAACTGACTGAGGTACTGCCAACACCTGTGGAACCGTACACCAATAAGAGCCAGAACCTTAGAAGTGAAGAGAGGCAAAACATGGAGGGGAAGCATCATTTGAACTTCTGCGTTAACATCAGACAGAAGAACAAAGAAGATCAAATCTCCTGTCACTTTTTGACAGGAGACGGTATGCCAAAGTGTAGACACACTTTGCTGCTTCTTTCAAGTGTTGGAAGATGCAATTCCCTCATGTTCCTCAAGTCCCAGCAACAGCTTTCACCACTTTGATAGTTACACTCTTCACCCTTCTTCAACACTCGAATGTCTGATCAGGAAAGGAACTTTTCCATCACCCCCACTGAAACCACATCATTGCTTTCCCACCAAAAGCTTCTTCTCTCATCATCCACGTTGTAACTCTATAAAGCCCAATTTCCTCCAGCGGGTTATGGGGATAGGACAGGACCTGGATGGAGTTGGTGTGGTGCAGGCTCCATAGGCCAAATGGCCTCCTCCTGCACTGTAGATTCTATGATTCTATGAATCACTGCTAGTGCTCAGTTAAACGTTTATCTTTGATTTGATTTGATTTAGTATTGTCACATGTATTGGGGTACAGTGAAAGGTATTGCTGCTTGTGTTGTACAGCCACAACACTCCATTCATTGAGTACATAAGAGAGAAGGAAAGGAGGGAGTGCAGAATGTAATGTTACAGTCGTAGCTCAGGTGTAGAGAATGATCAACTTAATGAGAGATAGGTCCATTCAAAAGGCTGATGGCAGCAGGGAAGAAGCTGCTCTTGAGTTGGTTGAGGTATGTGATCTCAGACTGATTCACCTGATGAAGAGGCAGCACACTGAAAGCTCTTGCTACCAAATAAATGTGTTGGACTTTAACTTGGTGTTGTGAGACTTCTTATTGCGTCCACAACATAGGTGCATGGCATGGAGGGGGATTTGCAGATGGTGATGCTCCCTTGTGTCTGCTGCTCTTGTCCTTCCAAGTGAGAGAGATATGGGTTTGAGGGTGTCATTGAAGGAACCTTGTTGACTGCAGTGCATTGATGCATGACAAACCTCGCTATCATCCCATCCTGTTGGCCAAGGTTTTGCATGGATCAGTACACTGCAGTCACCCTGATTCCTTCAATGACATCTTCAAACCCATGATCTCTTTTACCCAGAGAAGAACAAGGGCAGCAGACACATGGGAACATCACCACCTGCATGCTGCCCTCCAGGCCACACACCAGCCTGACTTGGAGATCTATCACCGTTCTTACACTTTGCTGGATCAGAATCCTGTAAATCCCTCCCTAACAGCAGTGTGGGTGTAACTACGCCATATGAACTGCAGCGGTTCAAGGAGACAGCTCACTACCATCTTCTCAAGGATAATTAAGGATGGGCAATAAATGCTCGCCGAGCCAGCAACACCCACGTCCTACGAGTGAATTAAAAAAAGCCTCCTGCACCATTTGTAATGAGTCAAAGTCCCAATTCATCTCAGGTTGCCTCATTAACACTAAACACTTGGCAGTCAATTCCATACTGCACTAATTGCTTAAAATGGATTCAGTTTTATTCGAGTTACAGATCCAAGTAAGGGACTTTTTATGCTTTTTAATTAGAGCTATATCCACTCATGCCAACTTTTCTTTGCCATCTACTGCAGTGTGACGGTTACGTCACTAGACGAGATGAATAATCCAACATCATTTCAAATCTCAGCACTGCAAATGTGAGAGAATGAATTCAGTTTAAAAAAATACAGACTGCAAAATCTGTATTACCATGTTTCCTTTAGGGTCCATTCTTAGCCAGGACCTGCACTGACATGATTAGCCCTTAATGAGCAAGCCACTCAGTTGCATCAAAAGCATCAGGGTAATTAGGCACAGGCAATAAACAAGAACATGCAAAGAACAGGATTAAGCAGAGATCATGACCTTGAACCCTGTCTGCCATGTAATGGATAACGATTGATCGTAGTATCTTAACTCCATTATCCCACCTTGGATCTGTGCCTATTAATAACCTTTCCTAACACATTTCTATGGAATATTGGCGTTGCCAGTGATATTCACACTCTGGGAACGTTTTTGAAAATTCCAAACAGCAATTTCTCAAACTCAATTTAATTGACTGTTAATTCAAGCTAAGTGGGCCATAACGCAGGCTCCTGCTCACCTGGCACAGTGGTTAGCACTGCTGCCTCACTGCGCCAAGGATGCTGGTTCGATTCCCGGCCTGGATCCCTGTCAGTGTGGAGTCTGCACATTCTCCCTGTGCCTGAGTGGGTTTCCTCCGGATGCTCCAGCTTCCACCCACACTCTGAAATGTGTGCTTGTTCAGGTGCATTGGCCATGCTAAATTCTCCTTCAGTGCACCTAAACAGATGCCAGAGTGTGGCGACTAGGGAATTTTCACAGTAATTTCATGGCAGTGTTATTGTCAGCCTACTTGAGACAATAATAAAATGAAACTTATGAAGCACTCCTTGGAAGAGTTATTTGATACAGAACCCATGAAGAGATATTAGGGCAAATTACCAAAATCTTTATCAGTTACCCGAACAGGTGCCGGAGTGTGGCGAATAGGAGATTTTCACAGTAACTTCATTGCCTACTTGTGATAATAATAAATGAGCTTTAAACCTGATCTCAATATGCTTTTGTCACAAGCATTCCACTTCATGTCATTTTAATTATAGTGAAAGGAATTGGGTACAAAACTGAAATCAAATGCAGACTTACTGATGTCAGCAGCAAAAGACTATTGCCTCTTATTAGTTATATTGACATATTGCAATTCTCTGCTTAACACCGTGCAATGCCATTCACTAACAGCCAAGAAACTCATAAATAATTTAACACAATTAATAACTAATTAGGAACACAATGCCAGCGATATCCAACACTGACTCACAATTTCATTTTTTGACATGCTTTGACGCTTGCGTTCAAAATGGTGGGGAATTTTGATCGAGTGGACAAGGAGAAGCTGTTTCCACTAGCCTTGTTGGGGGAATTTTCAGGGGGCTTCCCTCTCGGTACCTTGTACTGAGCTGAATTCAGCTCATACAAACCTTGCGAGGGACAGCATGCAGTTAAAGATGTTCTTTATTTGACCAGTACGCACTGGGAGGGAGATGCCGGATGGGCTCCAACTTCTCTCTAAAATGACATCACATCTGATGTACTATTTTCGAAGATTCATATTCCCCGCCCAATCCATCATACAAACCTGATTGTCCAATTACAGTAATACACACTATTTACCTTGGCCAACAGCCAAGCATTCTATCCCTTAACATAACTAGGAACTATTGGTTAACTTGACCTGGACGTCTTTCCCCTCTGCAGTGCCCTCCTTACCTACGCATGTCTGACAGGTTCCAGGTTCGCTCTCGCCACCTGCATTCTATAAGAACCAAAAGGGAGCCAGGGAGTCATCCTGTCTAACCGCCTATACCGTACCATCACAGCCCCCCAGCAGGGAGGCTCAGAGTGAGGGATGGAATGCTCCTATTCATTTTAATTAGCAATTGAATCCTTCTATTCATTCCATATTCTTAGTACCTCGCAGCTGCAAATCTTCCAAAGCCTTTCACTGATTGAGTTTGATACTTCATTGTTCCAGAGAATGTGGCCCGTCTGCTTCTGTTTTTTTTTCCCATTATGTTTTTAGGGGAGGCTGCCTTGGCCAAAGCTTACCAGATATTTAAAACTACAATTTAAAATGACAATATTTATTAACACTTCACGACTGTTGATTGTATTGTGTTGAATAGACAGTCCCTCATACAATAATGTAAGCAGCACATTATGATATCTTTGGTGTATATAAGGCACATTATGGTCCCCATTTTAGATCTGTCTATTTTGTTTTAACAGTCTCAGAAAACAGGGGTTTTGGCACCTCATGCTATAGCTCTGATGCTCAGTAACCAGGGATGCAGAGCAATGTGGTTGACTCGCAGCTGCCCTCCAACTGCAACAAGACGTGGGCAATAAATGCTGGTCAGCAAGTGACACCCATTACCACGAATGAATAAAAAATAGGCCTTCGTGTACAAACCTTAAAATAGTTAAACGTGCTAAAGCACTTTACTCACAAGATTATCGAGCAAGATTTGCCACAGAGCCACATAAATTGTGCTGCTCCATTTTTAGCTTCGTGGAAACAGTTGAATGGAATGAAGTTGCTGCATTTAAATGATATGGACTGCACGCTGGCGCAGTGGCTAACACTGCTGCCTCACGGCGCCAGGGACGTAGGTTCGATTCCCGGCTTGGGTCATTGTCTCTGTGGAGTCTGCTTCGGTTTCCTCTGATTTCCTCTCATGGTACTAATGATGTGCGGCCTAGGTTGATTGGCCATGTTAAATTACCCACTAGAGGGTAACCATATGGTATTACAGGGATAAGATCTGGGAGGCATTATTGACAGTGCAGGATCAATGGGCCAAATGGCCTCCTTCTGCACTGTAAATTCTATGGTTCAATGATGAAAAGAAACATCCTTTTCATGTCCACCTTGTAAAGATCATTCAGGGTCTTATATACTTAAATCAAATAACCCCTAAAACTGCTAAACTCCAATGTAAACAAGCCCAGACTGTCTAACCTACACTCTTTCCTTTATGAATCTACTAATCCTCTGAACCACCTTCAATGCATTTACATCCTTCCTTAAATAAGGAGAAAAAAACTGCACAGAGTGAGGCGTGGTCTCATCAATGTCCTACATAACTGAAGCATAATACCTTTACTTTAATGTTCAATTCCTCTTCTAACAAAGGATAGCATTCTATTCACCTTCTTAGTTACTTGCTACACCAGTACCTTCTCATTTTGTGACTCATGCACATGAACACCTAGATCCCTCTGCATCTCCAAATTCTGCTGCTGTTCTCCATTTAAGTAAACCTCTGCTTTTTCTGGGCTTTGTTCACAATCCTCTGTAGTGTTTGGTATTCTTGGACAGAGCAGGGAACATACCAAGCTGTGATATAACCAGAAACAACCCTAATCAAAGTCATTGATGCAAATTGTAAAAAGTTGAAGCCACAGTCCCGATCCCAAAGGAACTTTACCCACCACACCCTGCCAAAATATCCATCATACTGAAATGATGGATGCCACAGACTTCATCCCAAACACAGGATGTATTTGCTAACAAGGAAATACTTACACAGAGGCTCACAGCTGCTCTAGAACAACTCACTGACTGTCCCAATTCTGACATATCTTCTGCTCTTAACTGCCCTCTCGTGCACAATTAGGGATGGGGAATAAATTTTGGTCCAGCCAGCGATACCCATGTCCCATTAAAGAGTGGCGATAGCACAGTAGTTAGCACTGCTGTTTCACAGCGCCAGGGACCCGGGTTCAATTCCCAGTTTGGATCACTGTCTGTCTGGAGTTTGCACATTCTCCCTGTTTCTGCGTGGGTGTCCTCAGGGTGCTCCGGTTTCCTACCACGGTCTGAAAAACGTGTTGGTTAAATGCATTGATGGAACAGGCGCTGGACTGTGGCAACTAGGGGAATTTCACAGTAACTTTATTGCAGTGTTAATATAAGCCTTACTTGCGACTAATAGATTAACTTTGCATGAAAAAGCAACTCCATTTTTTGTTAAGCTGTCAGCAGTGGTCCGTTCTCTCTCTATGATTTTCTAGCACCCTCCTTCGAACATTTAAACATCTTACAGAAAGCTCTCTCAGTGATCACTGCTTCTGCAGAGTCCATCCTTCTCTTTCTTTGATGGAATTTTTTTTTTCATCAATTTCATTGGAAGATCCAGCACTCTCAAGGTCCAAAGGGTCATTTGCAAAACTTTTTAACTCATTTTCTTAATAGATCCAAAACTTCTTTTTATAACTTCAGAACTTGCTTTCTGCTGTGTCTCAGAGCAGGGATCCCTTCCCGGAACTCCCCTCTCACAGGTTCCACTTGGACCAGGAAGCCGGCAATCCCAACATCTTCACTTCCCCACAGTCTGGAGACGAAACCACAACTACTCAGGGCTTTTCAAAAAAAAAATCACTCAAAATACTGCTCTGTGTTTTCTTTGGACCCATTTTTCAAAAAAAAATTAACAATGCAGCACCTCCTTTTGTTTAAACTTCAATTCCACTTTTCCTTAAGCACAAGATCACAACTCTTACTTCTGAGAGTTATTTTCTTTTCATTTTCTTACCGGATATTTCTAAACTTCTGACTATACTGACCACTTCAGGTTTATTCTGTGTCTGTCCCTCAGGTGCGGCAATATTTCCAATCTCACAGCACACACATCACAGGCCATAGATAATGTCTTCAAAATCCACCCCGTCCTCATCGCCAGTGTAATGATGCATGCTACAGACCTCTTCAGGAGCGCAAAACCTATTTATTAAGAAGGAAAAATATGTACGGAGGCTCACAGACTCACGGCTGCCCTAGAGTAGCCCATTGGCTGCTCCAGCCTCTTCTACATGTCTCTGCATGTTTTCTGCTGAAGAGAGAGCTCCACTTCCTGGGGTGATTACCTACTCTCAATTTCAGTTGGTTCCCCAAGCCAGGTGACCCTCTTCTGCTGTGTTATCCTTAAAGGGACAGTAATCACACAAACTCTCTGTTTTCTGCCAGCCAACCAGCCAATCTTCCATCCATACTAATCTATTAATCCCGACACTTTGAACTTTTATTTTATACAATAACTTTATTTGGCACCTTGTCAAACACTTTCTGGAAATCCAAGTACAGGCTTCTTTCTATCAAATCTACATGTAAGTGACACATCTTTAGAATATTGATTGGTATAAACCTGGTTGCAGGAGCAGAGGTGCCAGAGAGTTATATTAGATTCAAAATGTTAACTCTGTTTTACTTTCCACAGGTATATGCATTGCTCGGAGTGTGAGGGGCTTGCCAGTGCATCAGTTAGGCACTGTCCTCAGGCACTGAGAGTGCCAGGGGAGTGTTCCCTGGATTGGGGGTGGAGGGGTTGAAGTTATCCATGGGGGTGGGGTGGGGAGATGTTGAGGGGAGGGGTATTTGGGGGAAGGGTGTGTTTTCAGGACAGGAGTTTTCTATTTTTAATTTCTTGTATTGGTGTGCCCTTTAAAAAGGGTGCCCTGATCTTCTCAAACTGTGATGTGGAGTTGCTGGTCTTGGACTGGGGTGGGCACGATAAGTAGTCTCAGAACACCAGGTTGAAGTCCAACCGGTTTATTTGGTAGCGCAAGCTTTCAAAGCACTGCTCCTTCACTCATCTGATGGAAGAGCAGCACTCTGAAAGCTCGTGCTACCAAATAAACCTGTTGGACTCTAACCTGGTGTTTTGAGACCAGTTATTGTGCCTTCTCAAACTGAACTTGGTGAAGAGGTGCAATTAGACCCTGCCCACTGTGCCACTCTGCTTATTTTTAGGGGAAAATTCCACTCAGAATTAATATTTCAAGTCCAATGTGACTCTTCTTTGGAACTGCAACTCAATTGATGATTTCGCTTGGATGATGAGAGAAAAAACAGATGTGATTTATTTCTTAATGTTCTCACCTCCTGCTTCTTGTCTTTCTATAATTTTAATGATACATTTCTACAATTCCAGGGATTTTTTTTTTCCCCTTGAGCAATGACTGGCATATGGCAGACAGCGATTCCTGATGACTTCTTCAAGGTGCCCCTGTTCAGAGAGAAACATTCTTCACAAAGCAGTTGAGGCAACAATACACTGATTTCTCCCACTCTCACATGCCGAAAACATTGCCTTGTTTTCAGGAGCTGACGACAAAGCATTTCAATGCGCACTGCAATTTTCTAAATACATCAGGAAGTTGGATTACTCCCAGCCGATGAGAAAAATATGAATAAAACTAGTGCTTAAAAATGATTTGGAAGGTGATTCTGACATTGCATTGAAGTGAATGTGGAAACTTATCTTCCTTTTGTGTTTCCTTCTTTCATGGAGTATGGCAAGGTCAGCGTCTACTGTCCATACTCAATTTCCCTTAAGGAGGTGATAGTGAGCCACCTTCAGAGAGTCAGAGAATCATAGAGGTTTACAGCATGGAAACAGATCCTTTGGACCAACTTGTTCATGCTGCCCTTTTCTTATTTCAACCCCTAAACTATTCCTAATTGCCCACATTTGGCCCATACCCCTCTATACCCATCTTACCCATGTAGCTGTCTAAATGCTTTTTGAAAGACAAAATTGTACCCACCTTTACTACCACCTCTGGTAGCATGTTCCACATGCTCACCACTTTCTCTGTGAAAAAATTGCCCCTCTGAACACTTTTGTATTTCTCCCCTCTCATCTTAAACCTATGCCCTCTAGTTTTAGACTCCCCTATCTTTGGGAAAAGATATTGACTACCTAGCTGATCTATACCCCTCATTATTTTATAGATCTCTACAAGATCACCCCTCAACCTTCTATGCTCTAAAGAAAAAAAGTCCCAGTCTATCCAGCCTCTCCCTTATAACTTAAACAACCAAGTCTCCTTCTTGAGCCACTGGGATCCATGTTGTGTAGGTGCACCATTGTACTATCAGTGTTGGAGTTGGAGTATTTTGACCCCGCGACAGTAAGGGATCGGCGATATCGTTCCAAGCCAGGATGGCTTGGGAATGTGCAAATGGTGGTGTACCCATGAGCCCTTGTCCTTCTAGATGTTAGATGTCTGGTCTGTGTGCTAATAAGATGTATGCACTAAGCTTAGCCTTGGGTGCATCAATACTTCTGATTCAAGCACTCCACGTAGCAACAAGTTGCATAATGACTGGGTCATGTTTTCATTTGATGTGTAACCACCATCTTATGACCTGCAAACAAACATGGGCCGAAATTCCCTGTCTCCCCGGCTGTGGGAATTGTAGTGAGTGAAACAGAAAATTCTGTGGACCATTCAAAGGTCTGTTGATCTCAGGAGGGAATTTCTAGTCTTAGGACATGCGTGGCCAGAGAATCTCGCCCACACTTTCCATTCATTGTCCATACATAAGGGCAAATAGTTAGATCTGGCAAGTTTGACTTTTAGTTTGTCGGAAAAACTAAAAAGCGTGATAGTTATGGAGCTCTGCACTATCGAAATATTGATACTTCTGACTAGCAGGAGGGAGAGGAAGAGAAAATGTGCAATGAAGAGAAAGCAATTTGTATTTCTAGAGCGCATCGTGACACCTCTCTCCAACATCCAAAAGCAGTCTGCATGTAATGGATTGTTGTGAAGGGACGTATAGATTTCTATTACCTAGTTAACAAAGCAGCCAATTTACACACAGCAAGATACAAACCACCATGAGATAAATAAACCATTCAGGAGGAATTTCTTTTCACAGCAAGGGGTGAAATTATGCAACTCGCTGCCGCATAGTGTGTTTGGAGCAGAGAGTTTTGATGCACTTAAAATGATGTTTGGTGAATACGTGAGGGAAAAGAGAATGAGGGCCAGTGTGCATGTGAAGAGGTAATCAGGCTGGGAGAAGGATAGTGTGGAGTATAAACATTTGCACATTAACATTTCAATGTGACAGTAGGTGTAGCTTCCTGTTCCTTCTCTGAAATAGTCCCAGAGCGTCTTCTGTTTGCACGAGAGGGTAGATAGGGCTTCAGTTTAATACCGCATCAAAAAAGCAAGGCTTCTGATAATGTGGCACTCCCTTAGTGCCATACTGGTGTGTCTGATAGGTTGTTGCACTCAGCCTATGGAATTGGACATGGAGCCACCATCTTCAAGCTCAGAGGCAAGAATGCTCCCAACACAACCACAGCAGGCACTATTCCCAAGTGACCAACTAACTCATTCTGATAGTGGACAGGCAAATGATGGTCAGAGCACCAAACGGCTCTTTTGTGAAAAGTGCCACAAACATTTGAATGCCAAGGCCGGACTTCCATTGAACATCTCCACTGAAGGACAGCCTTTCTCCCAGTTAATATATAATGTTGGACTATTAGTGTGCTTTCAGAATTCAATGCAACTTGAGTCCACAACTTTATGACCAGCACAGTTCATGTGCTATTCCAACAACAGTAACTTGCATTTAGATAGCCCCTTTAACATAGTAAAACATCTTAATGTGGCACAGTGGTTAGCACTGCTGCCCCATAGTACCAGGGAAGCGGGTTTGAATCTCAGTCTTGAGTCACTGTCTGTGTGGAGTCTGTATGTTCTCCCCGTGTCTGCGTGGGCTTCCTCCAGGTGCTCAGGTTTCCTCCCACAATCCAAAAGATGGTGCTAGTTAGATGCATTGGCTGTGCTAAATTCAATGTCAGTGTACTCGAACAGACGCTGGAGTGTGGCAGTTAGGGGGTTTTCACAGTAATTTCATTGCTGTGTTATTGTAAGCCTACTTGAGACAATCATAAAACAAAACTTATGAAACTTAATGCACTTCGTGGAAGAATTATTTGACACGGAACCCACGAAGAGATATGAGGGCAGATTACCAAAATCTTTGTCAAAGAGTTACATCTTTCTCCTCTCAGAGTTTTACCACTTAGAAAAAGGCCCCTTGGCCTATTGTATCTGTGCCAGCCATCAAGCATTTATCTTATCTAATCCCACTTTCCAGCACTTATTGAGATAAGTTGAAAAGCCGATCTATTTATTGCTGACTTGATTTCCCATGTTTATTGGTGCAAAAGGAATCTGCATGATTTAATTCAGCCACTTTGGTTGCACCCTCAGCTCATGATGATACAGTATGTCATGACGCAGAGCAGGAACGTGAAGGTACAGAGGCTGAATGGCAGAGGGAAGTCCAGGGCTTAGCGATGAGGCAACAGAAGGCAAGGTCATCAATGTAGGGATAATTATAAACAGGGACGTTCAAGAGGATAGAGCCGGAGGAGTGCAGCTACCTCGCGGACTCTAGGGCTGGCAAAAATGTCAGAGAGGGTAACGTGGAAGAATTAGAAAGGAAGCACGAGAGCTTTGAAATTGAGGCATAGTGGGTCAGCAAACACAGCGAGTGTTGAGTGAATGGAATGGTGTGAGTTTGGACATGAGGAGCAGTTTGTGATGACCTCACGTTTATAGAGGATGGGAAGTGAGAGATTGGTCTGGATCATGTTGCAGTTGCCAAACCAAGAGCACGAATGGAACCAAACTCTAAATCAGAAAAAAAAGCCCTTGCATTTATATAGCACCCTACCCAACTTCAGGACGTTCTAAAGTACTTTAGAACAAGTGAAGCATTTCTGAAACTATTGGAAATGAGGTATGACGGCAACCAATTTGGACTCAGCAAGTTCCTGCAGTGACCAGAAAATGTGCTTTTTAATGAAGTCGGGAAATTTTAGAATCTTTGTATTCAAATTTGTTCATCCTTCAGTTGGATCAAGGCATCAGAGTAAACTGTCTCGCTCTCCAAAATGGCATCATGCAATCTCTTACATCAACTTGACGGGGAAGGTGGGGCCTCCGCTTAAAATTGGTAGTGTAGCCAACAGTGCAGCAGTCCCTCAGTATCGCACTTGGACTGTCAGCTTAGATTATGGCCAGACAGATCCTGACAGATAGGTTCCAAAGAAGGAGGCAGCATTAAATTCCGTGGACAAGATTCTTTCTGGAATCTGCTCAAGTGCAGTTTCGTAATAGGATGGACAGGGCCTTGGCTGACAAACATGGCCATGCCTCTATTAAGACCCTTAAGTCACCACTTAATGGCCTTTTCCCATCTAGGCTCCATTTTTAGGCTGGCAGGGGAGGGGGGTGGGGGTGGGCAGTTGTATCAGGGCCCTGTAGAGAAGAAGGAGACAATCTTGATATTGGGTAGGAAGGGCATGGGGTTCGCTATCTCAATCTGAGTATCCTTTCAGAATTGAGTTACCCTTTCTTCAGAGATCTGGGAGCACTGGCCCTCGCTCAACCCCTGGCATATCGCCCAATATCAAGACAGCCTTCCCCACCTCATCCCTGAGGTGTGGTTCCAGGACTGAGGCTGGGACCTGGAGCTGCAGTACCTCTTCTGGCCATTGCAGCGCTGTGTGTGGAGGGGTTGGAGAGCTGTCGGCCAATTTGATTGAGCAACTGTTCTCCAAATTAGGACCAATGCTCAATGATCAATGCTCAGTTGGGCATGAAATGGCAACGGACACCAAGCTCTCGCCATCCTGAAAATTCAAGCCCATGTGTTCAGACCTCTGGAATTGAGCTTGGACTCACAGGAGAGAGGATTACTCCCCACTGTACTGTAGCTGACATTTGGAGAGATGCTAGGGAGGGGGAAGAAACTAAAAAAAAACCTTAGTTTACAATCTGATCTCTCATTTTTACTATTTTGTTTTAAATGGGAGTAATGTTAAATAGCTGCAGCTCTGCTTCAGGGTGCTGAGACTGCTCCATATTGATTACCTGTCTGCGCCCTTGATCAACAGGATGATTTGCAGGATTAAGTTTTGTTTTTGAGGCATGCAGTGACTGAAGTGTGCACAAGGCTGCTACAAAAGCAAAACCAATAGAGGCACAGTTACAAAATTGGCCTACTAACAGCTCTCACATGACCTGCCAATCCCTCCAGCCCCACAGGCCTCTGGGACATCTGTGCTCCGACAATCCCGCCTTCTGGCACTTCCCAAGTTTAATCGCTCCACCATTAGTGGCTATGCCTTCAGCTGCCTTGAAGGTTAACTCCAGAATTCCCTCCCTAAACCCTTCCACCTCTCAACCTTCATAGAACATAGAACATTACCACACAGTACAGGCCCTTCAGCCCTCAATGTTGTGCCGAGCCACGTCCAATCCCAAGATCAAGCTATCCTACTCCCTATCATTCTGGTGTGCTCCATGTGCCTATCCAATAGCCACTCGAAAGTTCCTAAAGTGTCCCACTCCACTATCACAGCAGGCTGTGCCTTCCACACCCCAACCACTCTCTGAGTAAAGAATCTACCTCGGACATCCCTCCTATATCTCCCACCATGAACCTTATAGTTATGCCCCCGAGTAACAGCTACATCCACCCGAGGAAATAATCTCTGCACGTTCACTCTATCAATCCCTCTCATCATCTTATAAACCTCTATTAAGTCGACTCTCATCCTCTTCCGCTCCAAAGAGAAAAGCCCCAGCTCCCTCAACCTTTCCTCATAAGACCTACCCTCCAAACCAGGCAGCATCCTGGTAAATCTCCTCTGCGCTCTCTCCAATGCTTCCACACCCTTCTTATAATTGAGAACTTCTGATTCGGGCTCTAAGCCACTCCTTAAAACATGCCTCTTTGACCAAGCTTTTTCGTTACGTGTTCCTCTAGTTCCTTATGCAGTTCAGTGTCAAATATTTTCTGATTACGCTTTTGTGATACATCTTGAGCCATTTAACACTGGTAAAGGTATGATGTCCTAACTATGTAAGGTGTTCTGGTTTTAACGGTAAAGAAAAATGTGGTTTGCATAACACCAACAAGGTTTATTGCAGGAGTAGGAGAGCAAAATACTGGGATGCTGGAATCTGAAATAGAAACAGAAAGGACTGGAAAATCTCAGCAGGTCTGATAGCAACTGTGAAAAGAGAATAAAGCCAACGTTTTGAGTTTAGATGACCCAGGGTCATCCCCGGGCATGTTGAGCACAGAGAGTAGCAAAGGAAGCTAATGTAGGAACCTGTGAAGTTTGCCAATGACATCACCATCAAATCATGTGACTGGCTCTTAAAGCAATCATGCAGCCACTTAAATATATAGCAAAGGGCACCTTGAGTGCAAACTTCTGTGTACAGGTACCTGGACCAAGATGACGATGTGTTGTTTACATTGGAGTCCATCACCATCCCTGCCCCTCCTCACCCACCTTTCCCACCCCCCAACCATTCAAGTCTACTTTGCAATTTGTCTCAAGGACAGTGGAGTCTAAATGCTCCTGATTAACACTGAATGATCTGCCTTTGAACTGGCATGTTTTGTTAAGTCAACAAAATGGCAGATTGGAATGAAGGGTTAGCAACATGGGGTTGGAGGTAGGGAGCCGCTGGTGGGATCTAGGGCTTGGGTTCCGTTACCCAAGTAGTATTTGTTGATGGGAAATAGCTGGCAGCGGTGGCTTGTGACATCGGAGCACTCCAGCCCCATCTGTTGAACGGCAGGCTTTGAACTAACATAGTGGCAGAGATCCTTGTTAAACTAGATTGGGACTGGCCAGGGCTCAGGGACAGCCAACCCCCACCACTGGGACCTCAATGCAAACCCCTTCTGCACTTGGTGGAAAGACAAAAACAAGGCTGTGCATTGCCCTTCTCTGCAGACCAAGTAATGGATAATCACCTCACAGTCAGTGAACGACAAGACAATCGCTTGGCTTCAGTGATTTGTATTTGCTAAATAACAATAACTCAGTGATGATGGGAGAGTGGTGGATTGTCGAACGGTGCTCAGAATACAATAGGCCGGGACAAACGGGATTTTTATGCTTTCAGCTGGCTAATAATTCTTTTTTTATATATTGTGACGGGCGTTATTACAAAGCTAAAGGAAGACAAATAGTCTTTGAGTTGTCATAGCATCCCACTCTCAACAACAATCATCCTTTCAAAGTGCACTGAGAGTAGCTTCTTCACAAAGTCACCCATCGGATATTTTGTGAGCAAGAGTATTTTTTTGCAGCATTTTGTCTGTGTCTCCCAATTCCCCCTCGCTCTCCTGAGACCACACAACAGGCCACACGGTGATGATTGCACAATGATCAGTGACATCTGCAGTTCCTTAGGCGCTGTAGCAGAGTCTGTAAGCCACAAGGTCTGGAAAATATCCAGGCTTGGGTAGCAAGTAACATTCACAGCATGACAGGTGTTGGCATGAGCGTGGATCAGGGGTTATGGGGAAAAGGCTGGAGAATGGGGATGAGGAAAATATCAGCCATGATTGAATGGCAGAGCAGACTCGATGGGCTGAGTGGCCTAATTCTGCTCCTATGTCTTATGGTCTCATGGCATTGTCACTGGACTAATAATCCAGACAGACTGGGCAGCTTGGTGGCGCAGTGGTTAGCACTGCTGCCTCACAGAACCAGGGACCCGGGTTCGATTCCCAGGCTAGGTCACTGTCTGTGTGGAGTTTGCACATTCTCTCTGTGATTGCATAGGTTTCTTCCAGATGCTCTGGTTCCCTCCCATAGTCCAAAAGATGTGCAGGTTAGGTGAATTGGCCATGCTAAATTCTCCCTCAGCTGAACAGGTGCCAGAGTGTGGCGACTAGAAGATTTTCACAGTAACTTCATTGCAGTGTTAATGTAAGCTGACTTGCGACTAATAAATTAACTTTACTTTTAACTTGCTCTGGGCACCTGGGTCTGAATCCCACCAGGGCAGATAGAATTTGATTTCAACAAAAATTCTGGAATTAAAAGTCTAATGATGACCATGACAGCATTGTTGATTGTTGTAAAAATTGTTGTTCCCTATAGAGACCTAGTGTCTTTACCTGGTCTGGTTTATGTGTGAGTCCTCACTAACCTCTGAGATTTGTGCTAAAATCGGGTAAGTTGCCTCATAGATTAGTCAAGCAATAGCCTGACAAGGTCATACTCACAGAGTAATGTCCCAGACATCACAATCCCAGGGCAGACATGGTGGCACAGTGGTATACAGACAGGGGGACATTGCCCTGGGAGAAAAGAACAAAGAACAAAGAAAATTACAGCACAGGAAAAGGCCCTTTGGCCCTCCAAGCCTGCACCAATCATGCTGCCCAGCTTAACTAAAACCCCCTACCCTTCCAGGGACCATATCTCTCTAGTCCCATCCTATTCATATATTTGTCAAGACGCCCCTTAAATGTCACCACCGTATCTGCTTCCACTACCTCCTCCTGCAATGAGTTCCAGGCACCCAACTACTCTCTGTGTAAAAAATCTGCCTCGTATATCTCCTTTAAACCTTGCCCCTCACACCTTAATTCTGTACTCCCTTGTAATTGACTCTTCCATCCTGGGAAAAAGCTTCTGACTATCCATTCTGTCCATGCCTCTCATAATCTTGTAGACTTCTATCAGGACTCCCCTCAACCTCCGTCGCTCCAGTGAGAACAAACCAAGTTTCTCCAACCTCTCCTCATAACTAATGCCCGCCATACCAGGCAACATCCTGGTAAATCTTTTCTGTACCCTTTCCAAAGTCTCCACATCCTCTGGTAATGTGGTGACCAGAATTGAACACTATATTCCAAGTGCAGCCTAACTAAGATTCTATAAAGCTGTAACATGACTTGCCAATTTTTAAACTCAATGCCCCAGCCGATGAAGACAAGCATGCCATATACCTTCTTGACTACCTTCTCCACATGCATTGCCACTTTCAGTGACCTATGTATCTGTACACCCAGATCCCTCTGCCTATCAATACTCTTAAGGGTTCTGCCATTTAGTGTATATTTCCTGTCTGTATTAGACTTCCAAAATGCATTATCTCACATTTGTCTGGATTAAACTCCATCTGCCATCTCTCTGCCCAAGTCTCCAACTGATCTATATCCTGCTGTATCCTCTGACGATCCTCATCACTATCCCTCAACATTGACTCTGGACTTGTATGGGTTGGGTTGGGCTGGATTGGATTTGACTGGACTGGACTGGATTTTAACTGGATTGGATTGCATTGAATTTTAACTGAAACAGATTGGACTGAACCCGATTGGATTTGGTTGAATTTCACTAGATTGGATTGGATTAGATTTGACTGGATTGGATTGGAGAAATCTCTTTACCCAGTGAATGATGGATAGCGAGTAGTTAAGGTGAATAACATAGCTTATTAAAGGAGGAATCTAGACAAGTGCTTGATGGACAATGGAACAGTGTGAAATGTTGATAACATTAAAAGGAGAAGGATAGGAGGTCTCCAATGTAAAGTATAAACACCAGCATGATCCTTTGGAGTTGAACAGGTTATTTTTGTGCTGCAAATACTATGTAATACCTTGTAATATTATAGAGACTGTCAACTAATGTTTTTCCATTTGTGGAAGTGGTGTGTGTGTGATTGATTGATTCATTCATTCACTCTTCAATAAATTGGCAAGGAAAGTCTAAAACTAATGTAGTGTGGTGCTATTATGCCATCAAAGGAGGATCCTGTGGAGGCAGGAGGTTGGGCTAGGAACAGCTTTAATAAAGGTTCTCTGCTGAATACCCTGGGCCCACCAACAAACACATCAGACCAAGTGTGAACACGCTGGAGGGTATTAAAAAATACTTTTGGGAGCCTTTAATACAAAAATGTAACCCAGTTAAAGAGAAAGTAACATATTGATGATTAGAACAAAGACAAGTGCAGCACAGGAAGAGCCCTTTGGCCCTCCAAGCCTGTGCCAATCATGATGCCCTAACCAAAAAAAAACCTTCTGTCCTTACTCAGTCCATATCCCTCTATTCCCTCCCTAAACATATACCCATCCAGATGCCTCTTAATGTTGCTAATATGCCACCACCTCCTCTGGCAGTGCATTCCAGGCATCCACCACTTTCTGCATGAAAAACTTATCCTGCACATCTCCCTTAACTTTCTCCCTCTCATCTTGAACCTGTGTCCCCTTGTAATTGATACTTCCACCCTAGCGAAAAGCCTCTGTCTATCTATCCTGTCTATGCCTCTCATAATTTTGTAGGCCTCTATCAGGTCTCCCCTCAGCCTCCGTATTTCTAGTTAAAAACAATCCTCTCCTATTCAACCTCTTCTCATAGCCAACAACCAGGCAATACCTTGGTGAACCTTCTTTGCACTCTCTCCAAAGCTCTCTCCATGTCCTTTTGATAGTGTGGTGACCAGAATTGCATGCAATACTCCACATTGGCCAAACCAAGGTTTTATACAGATGCAACATGATTTCCCAACTCCTGTACTCAGTTCTTTAGATGATGAAGACAAGCATGCCATATGCTTTCTTAGTCACCTTGCGTTGCCACTTTTAGGGAACTGTGGACCTGCATGTCCACATCCCCCTGTATGTTAATTTTCCAAATTACCCATATATAATATAATTGTACCTACATTGATCCTCCAAAATGCATCACCTCGCATTTGTCCAGATTAAACTCCACCTGCCATTTCTGTGCCCAAGCCTCCAATCTATCCTGTTGTATCCTTGGACAATCCTTGGCACCATCAACAACTCCGCCAATCTTCGTGTCATCTGCAAACTTACTAATCAACCATCAACAATTGATGGAGTTAATTAGTCGAGGAACTGGGTTTGAATGAAGCTGACATGAGGTGAAAGTTGCTAGCTGCAGGGATCCCATATGTGTCGAAGTGGAAATTTTCCTGCTTCATGACTGTGATAGTAAGACTCAACAAAAGTAATTCTGACAGAATAACTAGTCTTTATTTACGAAAGACTGCATGCAGTATTGGCAGTAACTTGAGTTTGGAGAGCTGTCGTTACGACTTGCTAATTCCTCCTCAAGTCCGCGCTTACGTAAAGAATCAGTTCAGTATTTATACATAGTCATTATCAGTTTGCATGACCAGAGCTTATTCAGGAATTTGATCGGTAGTAGCGTCTGAGCAATGTCATAGATCATGGTACAATCTGCTGACCTCCTAGAACTCTCTGTCTCATCAGTCATCTGTCTCTGTCTCATCTTGCCCTTTGATAGAACAGAAGAAGGTTGGTGACTCCTTCACCCCTGACCTTATCTTGTCTTACTCATACAGCCCTAGGTTATGTGGTGTCAGCCTTATCAGGTCTTGACCTTCTCCGGTTTTATTCATGTCTTAGGTTATGCGGAGTCAGTTTTCCTTATTTTGAACCAAATAGTTGACCAATTTTCCCATCATGCCATTATTTCATTTCTACAATTTCACATGTGAAACTGGTTTTCAGGTCCAATTGTTCATGAAACTAAAGGAGAAAATGCTGGAAAATCTCAGTATATCTGGCAGCATTTGTAAAGAGTAAAAAGAGCTAACGTTTCGAGTTCAGATGAGCTTCAACAAATGGGACTCACAACTTGTGTCCCAGTTGTTTAGTCCCCAACATCTCAAAGTTGGGGTGCTCCTATAGTTGATAACCCAATGCAAGTTCTGAAGAATAACCTCCTTCTTTGTCTTAGTGCTAAAATCAAAGAGCTAAGCTATTACTAGCAAGTGCTGTCAATGCAATTCTAATTCAGATTAAACTACTGAAGCACGGACTTCCCTTTGAGAGAAGTGAGTCTAAGGTAAACGAGAGTGACGGCGCTGGCATTAAGGCAGCATTTGTGGCATCAAGGAGTCCTTGCAAAACCAACTTTCCCACCATCAACACCCTGGGATTTGCTATTGACCAGGCCAACCATATAAACATTATGGTTGCACCAGCAAGTTTGAGGCTGAGAATTCCGTGGTGAGTAATTCATCTGACTCTTCAAAACCTATCCGCCATTCCAAAAGCCAAGTCAGGAATGTGATGGAAAACTCTTCACTTGCCTGGCTGAGTGTGGCTCCAACAACAGAAGCTCGGCACCATCCAGACAGCTTGATTGGAACCATATACAGTGCCAGAAGCATTCACTCTCTCCAGCACTGGCGTACAGTGGAGGCAGAGTGTGCCATCTACAACACTGCAACAGCTCGCCAACATTCCTTCAACTGCATCTTCCAAAATTGTGACCTCTGCAAATGGGTAGGGCATGGGCAGCAGATACCTAGGGACACCAGCATTTGTAAGATCCCCTCCAAGCCATCTTCAATCCTCTGATTTGGAACTATTTTAACATTCCTTCATGGTCGCTGGCTCAAAGGCCTAGTGAATTATAAGCAGATCCCATGAAATAATTAATCAAGAATCATAGAATCTCTACAGTGTAGAAGGAAGACATTCTGCCCATCAAGTCCGCAGCAACCAACAATGCCACCCAAGTCCTATTCCTGTAAACCCGCATTTTTACCCAGCTAACCCTCCTGACACCAAGGGGCAATTTTGTCACGGCCAAGAAACAAAGCCCACACATCTTTGGACTAAGGGACGATACTGGAGCACCTGGAGGAAACCCATGCAGACATGGGGAGAACATGCACACTTCACATAGACAGTGACCTGAGGCCAGAATTGAATCCGGGTTGCCACTGTGCTGTCCCAAAGAAAGATATTCCAGAAAGTTTTAATTAACATGTTCAAAATTAGGGGTCTGAATTTGTTAAGCATGTTGCTATCCCTGTTGGCCAACTGGAAAGCTGGTGACAACCCCACACGGCCACTTCCAGGAGCCGCAATTGGATGAAATGCCAATCAGGGTAGGTAGTCTGCTGTCTGCCTTATCAGGCCTCCTCTGCCTTGATAAGCGATGCATTCACCTCCAAGAGCTGGAGGTTAATCAGAGGGACAGGAAATCTTCAGTCCCAACAGTGCCACCAGAAGCTGAAGCCACTATCGGGATTGCAATAGGTTTGAGACTTCGAGCAGAGCTGAAGACCTGGAAGAGACGTGAGTGGGGTAGGCTCAGTGGGTCCAATTAGGCACATCACAGGGCACAGAAAGAATGGCACAGTGGTTAGCATTGCCACCTCACAGCGCCAGGGACCCGAGTTCAATTCCTGGCTTGGGTCACTGTCTGTGTGGAGTTCGCACATTCTCCCCGTGTCTGCATGGGTTTCCTCCCACAGTCCAAAGGTGTGCGGGTTAGGTGGATTGGCCATTCTAAATTCACCTTAGCGTCAGGACACCAGCTAGGGTAAATGCATGGGGTTATGCGAATAGGGCCTGGGTGGGATTGTGGTCAGTGCAGACTCGATGTGCCGAATGACCCCCTTCTGCACTGTCAGATTCTATGATTCTATGTGGAAGGAGGAAACCAGGGGCAGTTGGTACATTGTACTCCCTCCCTTGCCATTAAGTGGGGCAGGAGGTGGGAGCACTCAGGAGAGGACCCCCGCCTACATTTTGGGCGCTGCGGGGAGGCGCCAGGATATATCAGGCAACCCTGTCAACAATTGTGGCCCCTCCTCACAGGGGCTGTCCTGGGCCCTGACTTAATCAGGGTGAACAGAATATGCCACCCACACCTTTCCATCCAATTGTACAGAAGCCCCGTCTTCCCAATGGCTGCCGGGTGTAATGAAGTTTCACCCACCAAGTGTTCAATGGATAAGAGAAACGGCCTCCAGCACCTGAGAGCACAGACTTAAGGTCAGTGGCAGAAGAATCAGAGATGAGATGAGTAACATTTTTGTATAACAAATAGCTATGATCTGGAAAATGCTGTCTGAAAGGATGATGGATGAAGGTTCAATAACAAATTAAAGGAATTGAAGATATGGTTGAAAAAAGTTGCTGGGCTTGAGGAAAGAAGTGGAGTGGGAGACAGTAAGGCTGATTAGACAGTTTGTTCAAAGATCTGATAGCAAAAGAGGTCTCCTCCTCTGCTCCCTGATCACGGGGGTGCAAGGTGGCATCGTGGTTAGCACTGCTGCCTCACAGCATCAGTGGCCTGGGTTCAATCCCAGCCTCAGATCACTGTCTGTGTGGAGTTTGCACATCCTCCTCGTGTTTGCATGGGTTTCCTCCAGTTTCCTCTCACAGTCTGAAAGACGTGCTGGTTAGATGCATTGGCAATGCTGAATTCTCCCTCCATGTACCCCAACAGGCGCTGGAGTGCGGCGACTAGGGGATTATCACAGTAACCTCATTGCAGCGTTAATGTAAGCCTACTCGTGACACTAATAAATAAACTTTATAACCTGATCTGAAATCTCCCAGACAAAATCTTTGGATACCGGTCGCTGCAGTGCGTTGGTATGTGAGCGCAATGGACTCTCAAGTAAGATGACTCAGATTGCAGCGCTAAACAAAAACACTAATGCATCACCCCATGTCCTAATATCTAGTCAAAGTGAGTCACAGTGCTATTGTTGCTGGCCTGTGTGACACAGCAAACCTCTACATTAAATTTAACAGAATATCAGGGCTTTAGGCAGGGCACAATAAGCTCTAACTGAGCCCAGCCATGCAAATAGTGATTAGTTGTTCATTGAACAATTTAATAATCTCTTAACCCCATGGCTCTAACATGGCAATCGTCCCGTTCAGAGAATTGCTGGCAGCGGGTAGCAACTGAGTCTGATAACAGCAGCCCCATGTTTGCCCGCTCAATCTCTGGTTCTAGGGGTATAATTTTGCAACAGGAAAGACTTGTTGTTCAGTGCATAATGATGTGCAAAATGAAAGCCAACGCACAGAGATCAACTGAAGTGCCAAGAACCTATAAACCACAATTGCCATTTTCTTTTAACCCGTTGTGAGGAGCACGCAGTGCTGGATGATTCACTCGTGTGTCCATCAGCTTTGTGTTAAGGAGAAACAGTGTGAATAAGGGTTGCGTTCGGAGGCATGGCGTGTTGGCAAAGGCTGCTGATTCTTGCTGGCAAGTTTAAGTGTCATCCTAAAGCTGGTAGGACTGCAGGAATATTCTAAAAATAAGAGCCTGACCTTACAGGAGTGAGAGTTTGGAACTCTTTTTCGTCAAGTATTAATTTATCACATTCACACTTATAACCTCAAAATGGACACTTTACTTTTAAACGAAAAGGAATTGAGAGGTCAGGTGACCTCTTTGCTGCCAATATGCAGAACAACAAGATTCACTGAGCTCATTTTCTATTCTAGATCACTCATAGAGTCATAGAGGTTTACAGCATTGAAACAGGCCCTTCGGCCCAACTTGTCCATACCGCCTTTTTTTTAACTGCCAAGCTAATCCCAATTGCCCGCATTTGGCCCATATTCCTCTCTTCCCATCTTACCAATTTAACTGTCTAAATGCTTTTTAAAAAACAAAATTGTACCCGCCTCTACTCTACTCTACTCTCCCCTGGCAGCTTGTTCCAGACACTCACCATCCTCTGTGTGAAAGAAATTGCCCCTCTGAACCCTTTTGTATCTCTTCCCTCTCACCTTAAATCTATGCCCTCTAGTTTTAGACTACCCTAACTTTGGGAAAAGATGTTGACCATCTAGCTGATCTATGCCTCTTGGCAAAGTTATTAAAATGTGATATATCTTCCTGGACCTATTTTTGAGACACTATTAAAATGTCAGAGATCTTTCCTGTGGTTAATGGCTTCCCTTCTCCAAATGATTAAAGAAACTATTTTTAACCAAAATGTTTGCAGACTTTTCAATTCCAAAGCAATCAAGAGAATAATGGTCACCATTACTGAGGTCAGTTTTCAATTCCAGATTTAGTAATTGTAACTCAATTTAAATTCCGCCAGTTGCCATGATGGGATTTGAACCCACGTTCTCCAAGCATTTGCCTGGCACTGCTGGATTATTAACCCTGTGACCTTACCGACAAACACCATCTCCACCAAGCGGGGAGGCAATGACCTCGCGGTACTATTGCTAAGACTATTAATCCGGAAACTCAGCTAATGTTCTGGGGACCCGGGTTTGAATCCCATCATGGCAGATGATGGAATTTGAATTCAATGAAAAATACCTGGAATTATGAATCTACTGATGACCATGGAACTGTTGTCGAGTGTCGAAACAATCCACCCGGTTCACTGATAACCTTTAGGGAAGCAAATTTATCCAGCCTAGCTACATGTGCCTCCAGAGCCACAGCAATGTGGTTGACTCTTAACCGCCTCCGGGCAGTGAGGGATGGCCAGCCAGCAATGTCCATGTCCCACTAAAGAATAAAAAAGAATGCTTTTGCTTTTTAAAAACATGCTGTCTTTGGTCAGCTAAGAGAGGTAACTAAAGGGGATCAACCTAATCATCTCTTCCTACCCATAGCAAATTTTAAAATCAACACTGATGGATTTTTATTCGCCAAAGATACTCAAGGAAGGAATGGTGAACTTGTGGAGTTTGGTCACAAATCACCCTTGATCTAATTGGAAGTTAAAACATGCCGGGGGAACTAAAATGTCTACTTCTGTTTTTATATGTTCTGACTGTGCATCACAGAACTCTTCAGTCTGCAACTTAATTGTCCCATTCGCACAGCCCCACCACTGCTCACATCTGATCCCGGGCTAAGACAGCATAAATATTGCGGGCAGTTAGGGTGGCACGGTGGCACAGCGGTTAGCACTGTTGCCTCACAGCGCCAGGGATCTGGCTTCTATTCTGACCTCAGGTGACTGTCTGTGCAGAGTTTACACATTCTCCCTGTGTCGGCATGGGTTTCCTTCAGGTGCCCCGGTTTCCTCCCGCACTCCAAAGATGTGTTAACTAGGTGCATTGGCTATGCTAAATTCACCCTTAGTGTCAGAGGGATTAGCAGGGTAAATACATGGGGTTGGGTGGGATTGGTGTCGGTGCAGACTCGATGGGCTGAATGGCCTCCTTCTGCACTGTAGGGATTCTATGTATGATTTCAGTGTGGGTTTCCTTCGGGCGCTCTGGTTTCCTCCCACAATCCTAAGATGTGCGGGTTAAGAGAATTGGCTATGTTAAATTGCCCCTCAATGTACCAAGATGTGCAGGTTAGGGAGATTAGTAGAGTAAATATTTGGGGACATAGGGATAGGGCCTGGGTAAGGTGCTCTGTTGGAGAATCAGTGTAGACGTGATGGACCAAATGCCCTCCTCCTGCCCCATAGGGATTCTATGATAAAGTAAGCACAGATTTAGCTGGGTGAGAGTTACACCAGGCTTGAATCTAATCAAAAGATTCAGGACACTTATACAGAGTTACAGCCAGTTACCTGAGAGTTACAGACAGGAATCTATTTGAAGGATTCAGGTCGTTCACATGTAGAGGAAGGAATATCGACTTTGAGTTCTGAGAAAAGCTTACACAAGGTGGCTGCACCCAGTGCAACCGAATAAAGAATGGTTCAGACTCCTTCTGAAGTAACCACATATCAGAGGCAGGGAGAATTGCAAGCAGAGGAAATATTGAGCCAATAACTCAGTCAGAACTCAATTGTCTGTGGTACCCTGTCCTATTTGCAGCAGACGACTGGGTGGTGAATGCCTTTACCAGTCACCTTCGTACTCACTAGAACTCTGCCAAACACTGCAGATGATGAACATGGTCATTTTCACCTTGACAGATGAACAAGATATAGATTAATGGATACCCAGGAGTAAGCTACAATTTGTAATAGGGGAGGTGGTGGTTCAGTAGTGCTGGCAGTGGACTAGTAATGCCCTGGGCATCTAGGTTCGAATCCCGCCACAGCAGATGGTACAATCTGAATTCAATAAAAAAAAACATAATTGAAAGTTTAATCATGACCATGAAACCATTGCTGATTGTCGTAAAAGCCCAACTGGTTCACCAACGTCTCTTAGGAAAGGAAACCTGGGCTGGCCTACATGTGACTCCAGATCCACAGCAACGTAGTTGACTTTTAAATGCCCTCTGATATGCCACTCAGTTCAAGATCAACCAGGGATGGGCAAAAAATGTTGGCCTAGCCAGCGATGCCCACATCGCATCAATGTATTAAAAAGAAGAATCTAAACACAGTGGTTAGCACTGCTGCCTCACAGGGACCCGGGTTCAATTCCGGCCTGAGGTCACTGTCTGTGTGGAGTTTGCACTTTCTCCCTGTGTCTGGGTGGGGTTTCCTCCGGGATCTCTAGTTTCCTCCCACAGCCCAAAGATACGTGGGTTAGGTTGATGTGGTCATGATAAGTTGACCCTCGTGTCTGGGTGATTAGCAGGTTAAATGTGCCGGGTTACGGGTATAGGGCCTGGGTGGAATTGTGGTCAGTACAGACTTGATTGGCCAAATGGCCTCCTTCTGCACCATAGGGATACTGTCATTCCATGGTAGATTTTATGCAAAAGCATGCATATCCGGCAGTGAGTAATGGTTTGGAATTTAATTCTCAGTCTCAGGTGGTGTGCATATATATTAATATATAATATAGAATTATTGGTGGGTTTCAGTGCGAAATCTAATCAAGGGTTTAGATGGTTTGTCTGTGGAATATTTGGGAGTGCAGTGTATGGTGGAATCTCCTCGAGAGACTCAGTTATGAATTCAGATGGACAGGAACTGTAAATAATGGCTGGTCTAACTGGACGCAGATGGCAGGATCTTAATTTGCTCTTCAACAGTGAGCACTGCCTTGAGTGAAATATGGGAGAGAGGGGAGGGCGGGAGGGGCAGGGGGAAGAACTTTTGCAGCACCACGTGCGCAGGCAACCAGAACCCACCTTGCTAATTGACTGGTTGGATAGAGTTTTCTGGCCAGCCTGATGTTGGGGATGGAGGTGGACAGGGCTCAAGAATACTGTGCCGGCTGGCATGGTCAAATCCCAGCACTATTCCTGGCATCGGCCATTTGAGGGAGGCAGATTCACTGACAGGGGGCTGACTGGGTTTGTTCAGACCTCCATCATTTAAATGTCCCTTCATATTATGACTCCACATGAATGCACAGTGTGACAACCCTTCACACACTGTAAGAAATAATTAATTCCTATGGCACTTATCTCACCTTCAAGCTAGAGGGTGGCACGAGGTTAGCACTGCTGCCTCACGGCGCCAGGGACCCAGGTTCGATTCCCGGATTGGGTTACTGTCTGTGCAGAGTCTGCATGTGCTCGCTGTGTCTGCGTGGGTTTCCTCTGGGCGCTCGGGTTTCCTCCCACAGTCCGTAAGACGTGCCAGTTAGTTGCCCAGTCTACCCAAACAGGCGCTGGAATATAGCCACCAGGGGTTTTCACAGTAACTTCATTGCAGTGTTACTGTAAGCCTATTTGTGACGCTAATAAACTATCCCTAAAGTCTTTGGACGTCAACATGGTATTCTGAAGTACAGTCACTGCTATAATGTAGTGCAACTTTAATTCCTTCAAACATTATAACTAATAGTGTAGATAAACTGTTTTCACTGATATTGATTGAGGGAGAAGATGAGCCAGTAGAACACTCCTGTACTCGCCTTTGAAGCAAGTGCCATGGGATCTTTTATGTCCATCTGAGAGAGCTGATGAAACCTTGGTTTAATGTTAAATTTGAGAGATGAAAACCTTGATCAAACATGAATGACTTAACATTCCTTCTGAGCGTTGCTTACTCAACACCTCTCAGGGTGAGCTGTCTCCTGAACGGATCCCATTTATTTCAGATTCACAAGGACAACTGAGCTTCAAAGCTAATCTGTTCTGGTCTCTGTCTATCATGTAGGTGCTCTTTGAATTACACCTTTGAGAGAAGGTTGCTAATTACACTTGCATTTCGATTGACCTTTCATAAGGTGATTAAATCATGGCAATTAGCGTCAATTTGTTAAAAGGTCTCTCTCACTTTGTTCATTTGATGAGGTTTAGACAGTGTGCAGGATGAAGAACTGCAGGAAAGATCAGGCCTTGCAGAGAGGCCTGTGATTGCTTTTTGCCACATATCAGATGCTGTAGCAATGGCACGTAGTGAGATGGCACCCGAACAAAGAGGCCCGAGGACTGAAGGCAACTCATTCTTGGACCTCTTCAGAATAAACACGGCAAAATACACTCACCAAGGAGACAGGTCACCTATTAAACATTTCACATCCCACTGGGGCCCAGGGAAAAGTCCTGGAGGGGATGGTAATAGTGAGAAACGCTGCAGTTGTTTTATTAAACCAAGCATATCACTCCTGCTCTTTTTGTCTCCAGGAGATATTCCTTTTTTCAGTCTTGTCATTGACCTTTTGAGTGACCTCCCAAAAAAATCTCTGGTTCAGCTTTGAAAATTAACATGATTTTGATAGTGGTTAACCCTGCTGCCTCACAGTGCCAGTGATCTGGGTTCAATGCTGCCTTGAGTCACTGTCTGTGTGGAGTTTGCACATTCTCCCCGTGTCTGCGTGGGTTTCTTCCGGGTGCTCCAGTTTCCTCCCATACCCCAAAGATGTGCGTGTTAGGTTGATTAGCCATGCTAAATTGCCCCTTAATGTCAGGGGGATTAGCAGGGTAAATAGATGGGGGTCACAGGGATAGGGTCTGGGTGAGATGGTTGCCAATGTAGGCTCGATGGGCTAAATCATAGGGATCCTATGATTTTATGTTTCTATGATTGAGTTCAGGCCCCAGTCTCCATTAAGATCATGGGCTGGATTCCTTGATCGTTGTCATCCCATCAGCAAGATTGGAGAACTTGGCGCTCAGCCAAGTCTCTGTCCCCTGCAGCGGGACTGGAGAATCCCAGCCACGAGTGAGGTTGGAGAATTGTGGGGTTCCATGCACGCTGCTGAATTGTTTATCATTGTACAAAACAACCATGTTGAACTTAGATTTCAAAATGGAACAGTGAGGCTATCAGTGAAAGCTCCTATTATACAACTTTAACACAGTAAAATGTCTCAAAACCACTTCACAGAGTGGTGAAACAAAATGCCACTCTCAGCCGTACAAGAAAATGCTTAGATGGGTGTGACCAAACGCTCACTCAAGTTTTGAGTGGTTCTTGAAAGGGGAGAGGAGTTTCAGGAGACAGTGAGATGTAGGAAATTAATTCTAGGGTTTGGGGCTTACGAGCACCTGAATGCCAGTGGTTGACATAGTAAGAAGTCTGACAACACCAGGTTTAAGTCCAACCGATTTATTTGATAGTAAACTCACAAGCTTTCGAGGATTTCCTCTTCGTCAGGTGGATGGAGAGTTCTGGCCTCAGACAGAGCATATAACAGCACAGACAGGTTACAGTTTACTGATTAGAATGCGAATCTTTACAACTAACCTACTATTCAAGTCTTAAAGTGGCTGATAATGTGAGTGGAAGGAGCATTGAGCACAGGTTAAAGAGATGTGTACTGTCTCCAGACAGTACAGTAAGTGAGGTTTTGCAAACCCAGGCAAGTCATGGGGGTTACAGATAGTGCGACATGAACCCAAGATCCCTGTTGAGACCGTCCTCATGTGTGCGGAACTTGGCTATCAGTCTCTGCTCAGCGACTCTGCACTGTTGTGTGTTCACAACTTTCTGTGCAAAACATTTCTCCTCATCTTGGTCCTAAGTCGCTACCCCCCCCATTTTGAAATTGTGCCCCCTGGTACTAGGCTCCCCAGCCAAAAGAAACATCTTACCTGCATCTACCCTGGGTAGGTGGGCAGCACAATGGCGCTGCTACCTCACAGATCCAGGGATCCGGTTTTGATTCCTGGCTTGGGTCACTATCTGTGAGAAGTCTGCTCATCCTCCTCGTGTCTGCATGGATGTCCAGTTTCCTCCCACAGTCTGAAAGATGTGCTGGTTTGGTGCATTGGCCATGCTAAATTCTCCCTCAGTGTACCTGAACAGGTGCCAGAGTGTGGCAACTAGAGGATTTTCACAATAACTGCATTGCAGTGTTAATGTAAGCCTACTTGTGATTATGTTTTAAGTTTATGTATTAGTGTCATAAGTAGGCTTACATTAACACTGCAATTAAGTTACTGTGAAAATCCCCTAGGCGCCACACTCCGGCGTCTATTCGGGTACACCGAGGAAGAACTCAGCACGGCCAATGCATCTAGCCAGCACATCTTTCAGACTGTGGGAAGAAACTGGAGAATCCAGAGTAAACCCATGCAGACACAGGGAGAATGTGCAAGCTCCACACAGATAGTGACCTGAGCTGGGAATCAAACCCGAATGGCTGGCGCTGTGAGGCAGCAGTACTAACCTCTGCACCACCATTAGACAGGGCAAACTAGCTATCCTGTCTGTTCCTTTAAGTACATTTCAAGTTTCAGCGAGGTCAACATTCATTCTTTGAAATTCCGGAGATTACAGACCCTGTTTGTCCAATCTCTCTTCATACACAGTCCCATTAACCCAGAAACACGTCTGGCAAGACTTTGCTGCTGTGCTTTCTCTATGGTAACAATATTTTTCCAAAGGGGAGGAGACCAGATCAGCCCACTGTACACCAGGTGCAGTCTAACCAAGGTTCTATGCAATTGAAGCAAGACTTTGCTATTTCTGTACACCAATCCTCTTGTGATAAAGGTCAGCATACCATTAGCCTTCCTAATTGCCTGCCACACCTGCATGCTAGCTTTCAGGTCCTTTTATGCACCTACACTTTCTAATCTCTTGCCCTTTAAGAAATACTCTAATTTGGAAGCATAAATTGTGTCAAGGCCTCAGTACTGCAGCATACAAGTGCGAACATGGAAAATTAGTGTGACAGTGTCTCTCTCTGATAGTTTTTTCTCAAGTTAGAATTTAGATTAGCAGTCAGACTCCGACTTGGAACTTTAAAGCTATAAGCTAATTAAGTGTAGGTGAGGTGAGAGTGACTATCCTTGATACTAAGACAGCATTTGACTGAGTTTAGCACCAAGAAACCCTCAGGAAATCTAGAGTCAGTGGAACTGGGGGAAAACTCTTCGCTGGTTGAAATCACATCTGGCACAAAGTTGTGGTGGTTGGAGGTCAATCATCTCAGCTCCAGAACATCACTGCAGGAGTTCCTCAGGATAGTGCCCAAGGGCCAGCCACCTTCAGCTGCTTCATCAATGATCTTCCTGCCATTAAAAGGTCAGAAGTGGGAATGTTCACTGATAATTGCACAATGTTCAGCACCACCGATGACCCCTCAGACACTGAAATGGCCCATGTCCAAATGCAACACGACCTGGACAATATCAAGTCTTGGGCTAACAAGTGACAAATAACATTCATGCTACACAAGTGCCAGGCAATGCTCGTCTCCAACAAGAGAGAATCTATCCATCACTTTAGCATTCAAAGATACCACTTTTGCTAAACTCCCACTGCACTTCAGATTCTCACCAAGGTTCCCTGGACAGCAACTCACGACCACTCCAAACTGGAAGGACAACAGCAGGAAATACCAGGGAATACCACCACCTGGAAGTTCCCCTCCAAGCCACTCATCATCCTGACTTGAAAATATGTTGCTGTTCCTTCACTGTTGCTGAGTGAAAATCCTGGAACTCTCTCCCTGACAGCACTACACTACCTGGACTTCAATTCAAGAAAACTCACTACCTCCTTCTCAAGGGCAATTAGGGATGGGCAGTAAATGCTGGCCAAGCCATGGTAACTATGTGGGATAGGGCTGGGGAGAGGGCCTGGATAAAATACTCTGTCAGAGTCAGTACAGACTCGATGGGCCAAATGGCCTCTTCTGCCTCATCTATGGGACAGTGGAACATTTGAACTTTTGAAAAGCATAAGAGGAGTGACTCCTGATTTTGCCCTACAAGGCTAACTCAAGAAAATGGAAACTGGTGCTTTTGGCTCACTGTTTCCTCGGGAAAGAAGTTATTAAAACGTTAATGAACTTTATCGACGGAACAGTGGAATCATCACATTTTATAATGATATCTAATTTGAAACAAAAAGGTGCAAAAAAAAGTCTTCAATTGCGATTTGCCTCAGATGTAACGAGTTGTCAAGATGACACCTGCTTTTGTCAGGTTGATGGATGGAATTGTTATGAGGGTCATTCAGATCTGCTCTGGCATATTCAAATAATACAAAGCCATCTGCCGCACATGGACAAAAAAATCTAACCTTGAAAAGCGTCTACCCAAGTAAATTATCTACCTCTTTATTTCCTTGCTGCGCAGATCCCTGTGTATCCATGCACTGAAGTGGAATTATCAGGTGATGCTTATAAATGGGTCTATGGAACGCAGATGCTATTGGCAAGCTCGACTGCCTTACTTTCTCAGGATTTTGTCTGCGCGCTGAATTTAGTTTTGTACCGCCCGTTGCGAGTTATTCTACTGCTGAGATAAGCGCCGCAGGAGCACTTGACTGGTGGAGCTGGACATAAATTTGGAGTCGAGCACGATTCCCACAGCAAGTGGCAATTTCTTAAAGGACGTGGAACGCTCTTTCAATCAAGAGGTGCCAATTGTGGAGCGTCAGCCTTTAATGTGAAAAGGGTTTGTGCTTTACTGAGTATTACCTCGGCTAACTGATAGCTTCGATCAGAGAATTTTGGATTTAAGCCCAACTACAGAGCTCTACACATCAGGAAGTCTGATGATGTGTAATCCTGGAGGAATACTGGCATTGCCAGAAATGTGCTCTTTCCTTTTGAGACTTGAGATGAGATTGCCCGATCAGGAGAATCCGAAAGATCTGATACGGAGTGTGACGGTTCTCCTGGTACTTGACTATAAAAGGGCCAGCACCAGATGGTTTTAGCGCCCATCAGGGTGAGCTTTGTGGGTCAATACCAGTTGGTTCTGGGCTCTTTAAGGGTCAGTACCCATTGGCACCGGGCTTTGTGTGTTGACATGGATCCGTAACGGCTTCTGGGTTAACTCTGATCGGCCATCTATCCCTGGGCAGGAAGCCCATTTATGAAGCTTGCAAGTCAATCCTTCTGGAAGCAAGATTCTTCAAAAGAATTCGATCGGCACTTGAAAATGCAACAAAATGTATTTTGATCCTCAATAAACCCCAGCGCTTTCATTGCAGCATGGTGGCACGGTGGTTAGCACTGTTGCCTCACAGCGCCAGGGACCCGGGTTCAATTACAACTTCGGATGAGTGTGTGGAGTTTGCACATTCTCCCCATGTCTGTGTGGGTTTCCTCCAAGTGGTCTGGTTCCCTCCCACAGTCCGAAAGATGTGTGGATTAGGTGGACTGGCCATGCTAAATTCTCCCTTACTGTCAAATAAAAGTTTATTTATTAGTCTCAAGTAGGCCTACATTAACACTGTAATGAAGTTACTGTGAAAATCCCCTTGTCACCACACTCCAGCCACTGTTTGGGCACACTGAGGGAGAATTTAGCATGGCCAATCCATCTAATCGGATAGTGAGAGGAAGCCAGAGCACTGGCTTATCTGTGGAATTCCCTGCCTAGTGGAGCATTTGAAGCTCCCTCTTTGAATGTTTTCTTTAAGGCAAGGAGAGATAAATTTTTGAACAGTGAAGGAATTAAGGGTTATGGTGAGTGGGCGATTAAGTGGAGCTGAGTCCACAAAAACATCAGCCATGATCATATTGAACGGTGGAGCAGGCTTGAGGGGCCAGATGGCCTACTCCTGCTCCTCGTTCTTATGTTGACTTGGAGGAAACCCACACAGAAACAAGGGAATATGCAGACTCCACACAGACAGTGGCCCAAACCAGGAATCAAACCCAAGTCCCTAGCAATGTGAGGCAGCAGTGCTAACCACCGTGTCAGTGGGATTAGCAGGGTAAATACATGGGGTTAGGGGGAAAGGGCCTGGGTGGGATTATTGCCAGTGCAGGTGGGCTGAATGCACTGTAAGGATTCTGGGATTAAAGCCTTGGTTTCGACTCATTTCTCATATTGAATGATAATTAATGAGTATTGACAAAGGTAATGAAAACAACCTGATAGATATTTGCCTCCCATACAAAGGAAAGCTTTGCCCAAATATTTAGACAACACAGACATACCACATCAAGCAGCTTTATTTCCATATAAATGTCACCAAGTCTTAAAAAAACATTCAAATTTCTGAACATCCCAGCGGACCACCAGCCAGCACTTTGTCCGTAAACAAAAAGCGTTCGCTTCTGCTGCTGTTTAGTTCTTCCACGTACTTGCTCAATCACCGCTCCAAAATCTCTCTTACTTTCTGCTGCCTGCAGTTGCAATCCATGTATATCGTCATAATGAAATTCTCAAACGTGCACAGTTATCAGCACCCTGCCAGTCACACAGTACAATCAATTTAGTGAAAGCCTTATTCAGCACATTGCTGTGAAAGTCATGGACTCTGTTACCAATAGTAAAGAGGTAAAATTATTCTTATTCTGTGCTCCACACAATGTGGTGTTATCGAGAGCAGAGAGCTAATATATTCCTTATTCTGTACTGTACACAGTGCTATTAAGCGAGAAGGGCTAATATACTCTATTCTGTGCTGTACACAGGGACAGTGTTATCAGGAGTGGAGAACTAATATATTCCTTATTCTTTGGTCTACACAGGAACAGCGTTATTAGGAGTGAAGTGTTAATATGCTAATTTTTCTGTATTGCATATAGGGACGGAGTTATTAAGAGTGAAGGGCTAATATATTCTATATTCTGTAGTGTACATAAGAACTAGGAGCAGGAGGAGGCCATCTGGCCCCTCGAGCCTGCTCCGCCATGCAATAAGATCATGATTGATCTTTTTGTGGACTCAGCTCCACTTATCCGCCCGCTCACCATAAGCCTTAATTCCTTTTCTGTTCAAAAATGTATCTATCCTTGTCTTAAAAACATTCAATGAGGTAGCCTCAACTGCTTCACTGGGCAGGGAATTCCACAGATTCAGAACTCTTTATGTGAAGAAGGTTCTCCTCAACTCAGTCCTAAATCTGCTTCCCCTTATTTTGAGGCTATGACCCTTAGATCTAATTCACCTGCCAGTGGAAACAACTTCCCTGCTTCTATCTTATCCATTTCCTTCATATTCTTTTATGTTTCGATAAGATCTCCCCTCATTCTTCTGCATTCCAGTGAGTATAGCCCCAGTCTACTCAGTCTCTCCTCATAAGCCAATCCTCTCAACTCCGGAATCAACTGAGTGAATCTCCTCTGCACCCCCTCCAGTGTCAGTATATCCTTTCTCAAGAAAGGAGACTAAAGCTGTATGCAGTACTCCAGATATGGCCTCGCCAGCACCTTGTACAGCTGCAACATAACCTCACTGTTTTTAAACTCTATCCCTCTGGCAATGAAGGACAAAATTCCATTTGCCTTCTTAATTACCTGCTGCACCTGCAAACCAACTCCTTGAGATTCCTGCACAAGGACACCCAGGTCCCTCTGCACGGCAGCATGCTGAAATTTTTTACCATTTAACTAATAGACCATTTTGCTGTTATTCCTACCAAAATAGACGACCTCACATTTACCAGCATTGTACTCCATCTGCCAGACCCTCGCCCACTCACTTCGATTATCTATATCCCTTTGCAGACTTTCAGCGTCCTCTGCGCATTTTGCTCTTCTACCCAGGAAGAGTGTTATTAAGAATGATGGGCTAATTTTTCTATAATTTGTAATGTACCCAGGAACAATGTTATAAAGAGTGAAGGGCTAATATACTTTACATTCTGCAATGTACACAGGGACATTGAGTGAAGGGCTAATATAGTCTCTACTGTGTACTGCACTCAGGGGCAGTGTTATTAGCCATGAAGAGCTAATATATTCCTTATTTGATACTGTACATAGAGACAGTATTATTTTCAGTGAAGGGCTAATACTATTGTTTTTCTGTTCCACGTAGAGACGAATAGATATTTAGACTGTTTCCCTGTTTTAATTCACATAGCTGTCCTGACTTATCAACTCCACATTTGGAATGGAAACTATCGTTGTCACACTGTGATTGCACGCTTCCACCACAGGAGAAGTCTCACATCTCTTCAGAGAGTTGGTCACTAATAAGTTAACATTAAAACGTAGCCATAGGAATTTATAAAAGGAAAAGTTGGCAGTGCACACACTTGTAAGATTGTCATTTTCTATTTAGCATTTTGTAATTGATATTACATATGTTTTGTATGCAGTAAGAATTCCAGTTCAATTTACATTCCCAGTCACACTTTTCCTGGAACCTTCTGATGACGATACTCAAGTTGTCTTATAGGGACCTTTCCCCCAATTTTCCTTTAACACTGCAACACAAGCTATGTTATCAAGGTTAAAACTAAAACAACTTCCTCCTTGTTTAATGCTGATGGTGTAGGCTCACACAAGGGCTCACATGAATACACACTGAGCCATGGCTCACACACAGAGCAAAGAGGGAGAAACTGTTTCCATTTGTGAATCATAGAATCCATACAGTGCATTAGGCCCATCGGCCTGCACTGACAATAATCCCATCCAGGCCCTATCATTGTAACCCCTGTATTTACCCACCTAATCCCCCTGACACGAAGAGACAATTTAGCGTGGCCAAACAGCCTAACCTGCATACCCATGGAGTGTGGGAGGAAACCGGAGCACCCAGAGGAAACTCACGGAGATGCAGGGATAATGTACAAACTTCACACACAGAGTCACCTGAGGCTGGAATTGAACCCGAGTCCCTGGTGAAATGTGCAGCGTTGCCTAAGCATTGTGCCACCGTGCCACCCTCCCAAGCGAACAATCTTTTTCACCCATGGGTGGGAATTGTGAGCAGCTATTTTGTTGTGGTGGAGCCCACTCATCTGTCTGTGGTCTCCAATAGGAGTTGACAGCGGAAAATCAAAAGCAGGAGCTCGACGTGTCTTCCCCCACTCTTTCCTGTAAGAACAGAGATAATATTTTATATTGCTTCAGTATAGAACAGCGGCTAAACAGTTAATGTAGACACAATTACTTCAAACCAAAGTGCTTGATTCTTTATTTCAGTTTACCTCTTCTCCCTGTATCTTCTCACATGGTTAGCACTCTCATCCCTGAGTAAGAATTGACCATGATGGACTGGGTAAAAAAAAGTGAAAAGGTGGCGGAGTTGCATTATTGATCAGAGATGGTATTGATACAATCTTGAGGAAAGATATTAGCATAGATTGATGTGGAATCTGTACGAGTCGAGTTAAGAAACAACAAGGGGCACAAAACATTGATGGGGCTGGTATACAATATTACATAAGAACATAAGAACCAGCATTACCACCAACTGTAGTGGTAATATTGGGAAACGCATTAGACAGGAAATCAGAGATGCACGTATTAAAGGAACATCTGTGATTATGGGTGACTTTAGTCTGCATATAGGTTGAGAGAGTCAAATCAGTCACAATACAATAGAGGAGGAATTTCTGGAGCGCATCGGGGATTGTTTCCTGGAGCAGCACAGTGAGGAACCAACAAGGGAGCAGGCCAATTTGCACTGGGTGTTGTGCAGTGAGAAGGGATTAGTTAGCAATCTAGTTGTGAGAGAACCCTTGGGGACGAATGGACATAATATGGCAGAATTCTTTGTGAAGGTAGATAATGATTTAGTTGATTCTAAGACCAAGGACCTGAATCTCAATAAAAGTAACCATGATGGTATAAGGCATGAATTGGCCATGATGGATTGGGAAACATTATTGAAAGGAAAGACAGTGGACAGGCAATGGCAGGTATTTAAAGGAAGAATAGGTGAACTCCAGAAGTTGTTTATTCCTGTTTAGTGCAAGAGTGGGAAGAAAATTGTGGCCAAACTATGGCTTACAAGGGAAATTAGAGATAGATAGAGATTCAAAGAAGAAGCATAGAAATTGGCGACAAAAAGCAATAGACCTGAAGATTGGGAACAGTTTAAAATTCAGTAAAGGAGAACCAAGGGATTGGTTGGAAAGGAAAAAATAGGGAATGAAAATAAGCTGGGGGGAACATAAAAACTGACTGTAAAAGTTTCTATTGATATGTAAAGAGAACATGGTTGACAAAAAAACAAAGATAGGCTCCTTACAGTCAGAAGCAGGAGAATTCATAACTGGGAATAAAGAAATGATTAAGGATTTAACTTTGTACTTTGCTTCAGTCTTCACAAAGGAAGACATGAATAACGTACCACAAGTGCTGAGAGAAACATGTTTTCAGTGAGGAGCTGAAGGAAATCAGCATTAGTGGAGAAATGGTTTGGGGGAAATTGATGGGATTGAAGGTGGATAAATCTCCACCTTGAGGAAATGGTGCTGGAAATAGTGAGGAAAGGCTTCTTCAACCAGAGGGTGGTGTATGTGTGGAATTCACAACCACAGAATGTATTTGAATCTGAAACATTGCCTGATTTCAAGAAGAAATTAGATATAGTTCTTGGGGCTAAAGGGATCAAAGAATATGAGAGGAATGGGGAGAAACATGCTATTGAATTTGATGATCAGCCGTGATCAAAATGAATGGTGGAGCAAGGTCGAATGGCCTACTCTTGCATCTACTTTGTCTGTTTTCTTACTTTGAATTCATATCCTACGTAGAACATAAGCACCAAAATCAAGGCTACTTCAAGGCAAAGAGTACAGGGAAGGTTCACCAGGCTGATACTGGAGATGAGGGGGTTAGCTTATGAGGAGAGATTAAATAGACTGGGTCTGTACTCGTTGGAGTTTAGAAGGCTGAGGGGAGGATCTTATAGAGACTTACAAGATAATGAAGGGGCTGGATAGGGTCAAGGTCGAGAGATTCTTTCCACTTAGAAAGGAATCCAGAACTGGAGGGCATAGCCTCAAAATAAGTGGGGGGGGGGGAATGCAGTTTAGAACAGAGTTGAGGGGGAACTTCTTCTCTCAGAATGTGGTGAATCTCTGGGATTCTCTGCCCGTTGAAGTGGTGGAGGCTACCTCGTTGAATATATTTAAGTCACGGGTAGATAGGTTTCTGATAGACAGGGGAATTAAGGGTTATGGGGAGAAAACGGGAAAATGGAACTGATCCACTTCAGATCAGCCATGATCTTATTGAATGGCGGGGCAGGCTCGAAGGGCTAGATGGCCTACTCCTGCTCCTATTTCTTATGTTCTTAAGGCAGACACTCCAGTGCAGTACTGAGCATGATGCCATCTTTTTGGTTGAGAAATTGCCCTCTCAAATGGACGTAAAAGATCAGGTTGCACTCTACCAGTTTATCCTGCTATTATTTGCATTGTTGTTTGTGCGAGCTTCCCGTGTCCAAATTGGTTGATGTGTTTTCCATATCAGAGCAGCGACTGCACTTTGGCTGGTAAGCACTCTGGTATGTCCTGAGGTTGTAAATGTTTCAATATAAATGGCAGCCTTTGTGTTCACAGTGAAAAAGGATATAACAGGGTATGGATAATAATGAAGCACTAGCATTGTTGAGCATTCAGAAGAAAGAAGGAAGAACTCACATCCGTATAGCATCTTTTATCACCATCAGATGTCTCAGAATGCTTTCACAGCCAATTAAGTGCATGGCAATGAGGGGAATGCGGCAACTAATTTGCACACAGCAATCTCCTTTAAGCAGCGATGTAATAATGGCCAGACAATAAGTTTTAGTAATGTCAGTAAAGGGATAAATAATGACTAGTGTACCAGGTAAAACTCCCCTGTTCTTCTTTTAAACAGTGCCATGGAATCCTTTCTTTTTACCTGAGGCCCCAGTTTAATGTTTTATCTGAAAGACAGCAGGCAGCACCTCTGGGAGTGCAGTACTCCTTTGACTCTGAGCAGGAGCATCATCCCATACCTTGATACATCAATCTCTGGAACAGGACTTGAAAGACAATCTCTGACTCAAAGGCGAGAGTGTTACCCATTGAACCAAAACTCATAAAATTCCAAACAAGAAGTAGACAATGTTTTTTTTTAAAAAATGTGTGAGTGAAGACTGCAAAACAAAACTTGATTTTTGGAAAATATTTCATAAGGAGGGCTATTGGATGCTCTCTATTAAGTTTTAAGATGAATGTTTTGAAAAGGTAAGAAATTAATTTAATCATTGAATCCCTACAGTGCAGAAGGAGGCCATTTGGCCAGTAGAGTCCACACTGACCACAATCCCAACCAGGCCCTATTCCCATAGCAACGGATTCACCCTGCTAACCCCCTGACACTAAGGGTCAATTTAGCATAGCCAATCAACCTAACCTGCACATCTTTGGAGTGAGAGGAAACTGGAGCACTCGGAGGAAACCCAAGCAGACACAGGGAGAGCATGCAAACTCCACACAGATAGTGACCCAAGCCGGGAATCGAACCCTGGTCCTTGGCGCTGTGAGACAGCAGTGCTAACCACTGTGCCATCCTGCCACCTTCATCAGATATGCGTCCCTGGGTTTCAGAATTCTGAAATTAAAATGGTAAGGATTATTCAAATAATTCCTCACGTTTTTAATCAATGTCACATTGAGAGAACGCATGCACCATTTGATGGGTTGTCTTTCGATAAGACATTATTTGATTTGATTTGATTTATTATTGTCACATGCATTAATATACAGTGAAAAGCATTGTTTCTTGCGCGCTATACAGACAAAGCAGACAGACAAAGGAGAGAGCGCAGAATATAGCATGATAGTCATAGCTATGGTGTAGAGAAAGATCCACTTAATGCAAGGTAAGGTCCATTCAAAAGTCTGACAGCAGCAGGGAAGAAGCTGTTCTTGAGTCGGTTGATACGTGACTCAGACATTTGTATCTTTTCCCTGACAAAAGAAGGTGGAAGAGAGAATGTCCAGGGTGTGTACGGTCCTTGATTATGCTGGATGCTTTGCTGAGGCAGTGGGAAGTGTAGACAGAGTCAATAGATGGGAGGCTGGTTTAAGCTGTAGAATAATGACTGCTGTAGTGTGCTAACTATATTAGGGGTTGTGATCTTGCTGACCATTACACTGGTGGGATTTTCCAGTCCCGCCAACAGCACACCCCCGTCACGGGTTTCCCAATGGTGGGGGGTACATTCAATGGGAAACCCCATTGACAACAGTGGGAATGTGAGATCCCACCACCAGTGAATGTTGCACCGTTTCCCATCAATGCAAAACATGTTGCGGAGGGGGAGGAAAATCCCGCCCATGGCTGTGCACGTAGATTCAAAGTAACACACAACAGATCTATTGTAGGATAAAAGCAAATCACTGCAGATGCTGGAATCTGAAATCAAAAGAGAAAATGCTGGAAAATCTCAGCAGGTTTGGCAGCATCAGTATGGAGAGAAAAGAACTGATGTTTCGAGTTCCTAAAGACCTTTTGTCAAAGCCGCTTTTTCTTGCCAATTTGTCTATTATAGGATCTGTTGCCTGTACAGTGTAGAAATCTAAGACAGAAGCCTATTAGACACCCCAATGATCTCATGATCAAGCCATACAACCTGTTCCTAAAGCAATCAGGCAACCACTTAAATATATAGCTTCCATCCAGAACATCTTTCACTGACTGCGAAGTAATTTGGAAGATCTCCAGGGTGAAAAAGGTACCTTTTTAGATGTGACTTCTTTCTTTTTTTCTTTTCTGCAGCCATACCTACACTAACTAACCAGGAGATTTTTATAAGTAGGAAATGTCAGCAAGGCTTCAACCCTGCTTGATATGGAGAGCAGCTAACTGAGGTCCAGGAGGAGAACTGCGAGCATTTAGCAAATATTTAGGCGCATCAGCATTATGTAATGTTGTGTGCACAAGCCAAGGAAATGCTGGGACCAGTATTTATTTGACATTTCTCAGAAGACTAAGGAAATTTGGCGTGTCAACTATGAGTCTCACAACTGGCCTGATACCTCAGTTGAACCAGCTGACTGATTTGTTTTGATTTTATTTATTATTGTCACGTGTATTAACATATAGTGAAATGTATTGTTTCTTGCACGCTATATAGACAGAGCACGCCATTCATAGAGAAGGAAAGGAGAGAGTGCAAAATGTAGTGTTACAGTCATAGCTAGGGTGTAGAGAATGATCAACGTAGTGCAAGGGAAGTCCATTCAAAAGCCTGGCAGCAGCAGGAAGGAGCTGTCCTTGAGTCGGTTAGTATGTGATCTCAGACTTTTGTATCTTTTTCCCAATGGAAGAAGGTGGAAGAGAGAATGTCTGGGGTGTGTGGGGTCCTTAATTATGCTGGCTGCTTTGCTGAGGCAGTGGGAAGTGTAGGCAGAATCGATGGATGGGAGGTTGGTTTGCATGATGGATTGGGCTACATTCACAACTTTTTGTAGTTTTTTGCAGTCTTGGCAGAACGGGAGCCATATCAAGCTGTGATACAACCAGAAAGACTGTTTTCTATGGTCCAACTATAAAAGTTGGCGAGAGTCTTAGCTGACATGCCAAATTTCCTGAGTCTTTCGAGAAATGTCATACAAATATTGGTTGCAGTGTTTCCTTGTCTTGCACACACAAGAAGTTACATAATGCTGATACTCCTAAATATTTGCTAAATGCTCGCAGTTCTCCTCCTGGACCTGCTCTCCACATCAGGCAGGGTTGAAGCCTTGCTGACATTTTCTACTTACAAAAATCTCCTGGTTAGCTAGTGTGTCAGGATGAGACAAGCTAGTAGCCAGCTGTGGGAGCGTGAGAGGGAGAGAGAGCGTGCCTGTCGAACTCCTTTACCAAACACAACACTGCAATGTCTGGATGGCTGCACACCAAATATATGCAGATGTTTGCATTAGATTTCTGCCAACAAGGCCAATGTGATGTTACAGGGACAGGAATGAATCTGTCTCTGAGAACGTATCACATCAATTATGTTGAGAAGTGAGGGACCTGCCCAGGTTTGTTGAACCGTGTGACGTTTGTCCATTCATTTATTCATTAACGCTGTCAGCTGTGGCTCAGTGAGTAGCAGGCTCACCTCTGGGTCAGAAAGTTGAGGGTTCAAGTCCCATGCCTGCCTCACAAAACCTTCCAATGCTGGCACTAAAGGTGGGTGGAATTGCTGTTCCTCTGACCTCTCAGTTGAGATGTGAAAATCAAAATCCTTTTCATCCTCCTAGCTGGCAGAAAATGTGTTCATAGAATTGTAGAATCCTACAGTGCAGAAGGAGGCCATTCGGCCCATCGAATCTGCACTGACCATAATCCCATCCAGGCCCTATCCTCATAACCCCATGCATTTACCCTAGTTAGTACCCCTGACACTAAGGGACAATTTAGCATGGCCAATCCACCTAACCCGCACACATTTGGCCAATGGGTGGGAACTGGAGCTCCCAGAGGAAACCCACGCAGACTCGGGGAGAATGAGAAACTCCGTACAGACAGTGACCCAAGGCCGGGATTTGAACCCCGGTCCCTGGCGCGGTGAGGCAGCGGTGCTAATCCCTGTGCCACAGGGCCACCCACTGTGTTGCAGAGCTATTTTGAAGAATAGCAAGGGAATCCTTCCTGGTCGCATGGCAAATATTTAATTACAAGCAGCATCACAAACAAAAGAATAAGGCATTGTAGATCCTGGAAATCTGGAGTGAAAATGACAGAAAATGCTGAAATTATTCAGCGGGTATGGCCTAATATTACAGATCCTGAGGAAATGTCACAGACCAAAAATGGTGAGTTGGATTATTAGCAACTGAGGTGGGCAGTTGGAGTGGGGAAATCTCCCTACTTGACAGACCCACATTGGTTTCTGTGTTTCCAAATTTGTCAATTTCCAAGACATTTCCATATGATAATGGACTGCTTTTCAAATTGGCAGGCAGTAACTCGTGGACGGGGATCAGTGCTGGGACCCCAGCTATTCACAATATATACTAATGATTTGGATGTGGGAACAAAATGTAACATCTCAAAGTTTGCAGATGATACCAAGTTGGGTGGGAGGGTGAACTGTGATGAGGGTGCAGAGATCCTTCAGAATGATCTGGACAGGTTGGGTGAGTGGACAAATCAATGGCATTTGCAGTATAATTTGGATAAATGTGAGGTTATTCACTTTGGAAGCAAAAACAAGAAGGTAGATTACTACCTGAATGGCTGTAAACTGGGAGAGGGGAGTGTGCAGCAGGACCTGGGTGTCCTTATGCACCAGTCGCTGAAAGTAAGCACGCAGGTGCAGCAGTCGGCAAGGAAGGCAAATGGCAAATTGGCCTTCATTGCGAGAGGTTTCGAGTACAGGAGCAGGGATGTGTTGTTGCAATTATATAGGGCCTTGGTGAGGCCACACCTAGAGGATTGTGTGCAGTTTTGGTCTCCTTTTCTGAGGAAGGATGTTCTTGCTCTGGTAAACTTTCTGGCAAAAGTTTACCAGACTGATTCGGGGATGGTGGGACTGATGTATCAGGAAAAATTGACTAGGTTAGAATTGTTTTTGTTGGAGTTCAGACAAATGAGGGGGGATCTCATAGACACTTATAAATTTCTAACAGAACTAGACAGGATGGATACAGGAAGGATGGTGGGGGAGTCCAGAGCCAGCGGTCACAGTCCGAGGATTTGAGGTTGACCATTTAGGACGGAGGTGAGGAGACATTTCTTCACCCAAAGAGTGGTGAACCTGTGGAATTCATTACCACAGGAAGTAGCTGATGCCAGAGCATTGAATGTATTCAAGAGGCGGCTAAGTATTGCACTTGGGGCGGATGGGATCAAAGGTTATGGGAGGGAAAGCAAGATTGAGTTGTATGATCAGCCATGATCGTAATGAATGATGGAGCAGGCTCGATGGGTCAAATGGCCTCCTCCTGCTCCTATCGTCTATGCATGTTTCTATAATCAGCTCCGTGCCGGAAATCATTGAGGCTAATGTGGTTTTGATTTTGGACGGAAGGACTATAGGACCTTTGAGCCAACAAATACATTTATCCACCAGAGTCTGGGTTGGATTTGAATCCCATTCCCAGAAGAACATAAGAACATAAGAAATAGGAGCAGGAGTAGGCCATCTAGCCCTTCGAGCCTGCCCCGCCATTCAATAAGATCATGGCTGATCTGTCGCTGCTCAGTTCCACTTTCCCGCCCTCTCCCCATAACCCTTAATCCCCTCTCTTATCAAAAACCCATCGACCCGCGTCTTAAAAATATTTAGCGAGGTAGCCTCCACCACTTCAACGGGCAGAGAATTCCAGAGATTCACCACCCTTTGAGTGAAGAAGTTCCTCCTCAACTCCGTTCTAAACCGCCCCCCTTTTATCTTGAGGCTGTGCCCCCTAGTCCTACTGTCTTTTTTGAGCAGGAAGAGTCTTTCCACCTCTATCCTATCCATCCCATTCATCATCTTATACGTCTCAATGAGATCTCCCCTCATTCTTCTAAACTCTAACGAGTACAAGCCCAGTTTATTCAGCCTCTCCTCATAGCTCAACCCCCTCAACTCCGGTATCAGCCTAGTAAACCTCCTCTGCACTCCCTCCAAGGCCAAAATATCTTTGCGCAGGTGCGGCGCCCAAAACTGCACACAGTACTCCAGCTGCGGCCTCACCAATGCCCTATACAGCTGCAGCAAGACCTCCCTACTTTTATATTCAATCCCCCTCGCTATGAAGGCCAGCATCCCATTCGCCTTCCTGACCACCTGCTGCACCTGCAAGCTGGGTTTTTGCGACTCATGCACAAGGACCCCGAAGTCCCTCTGCACCATCGCCTGCTGCAGTTTTTCGCCCCGTAAGTAATAGTCCTTCCTACCGTTCTTCCTACCAAAGTGGACCACCTCACACTTGCCAACATTAAATTCCATTTGCCATTTCCTGGCCCATTCGCCCAGCCTATCTAGATCCTTCTGTAGACTCTCCACACCCTCCGCACAATTTGCCGTTCCCCCAATCTTGGTGTCATCAGCAAATTTCGACACCCTACACTCGGTTCCCTCCTCCAGATCATCTATATAAATGGTAAAAAGCTGAGGCCCCAGCACCGACCCCTGGGGCACTCCACTAGTCACCATCCGCCAATCCGCATAGCACCCGTTGACCCCCACTCTCTGCCTCCTATTTGACAACCAATCCTCTATCCACGCTAACACCCTACCCCCAACTCCATGTCCCTCGACCTTCTGCAATAACCTCTTGTGAGGTACTTTGTCAAACGCCTTCTGAAAATCTAGAAAGACCACATCCACCGGCTCTCCTCTATCCACCGCCCTAGACACATCCTCATAGAACTCCAGTAAATTTGTCAGACACGACTTCCCTTTAATGAAACCATGCTGCGTCTGCTCTATCAAGCAATTCCCTTCAAGATGCCTCGCAATTTCCTCCTTAATCCATTGCATCACGATGAGTGTTAGGGCCAGTATTTCTGTTGGGGAATTTGGGGAATGCAATTGACCTCCCGGAAGGGATCTGAGCGCGGGGTCTGGCATTTGTTTTCTTGAATAATCCAACTAAGAGGCAATCATACCGGAACTTGCTTCTAACTCCATGTAGAGTTGACCCCCAGTAAGGTACAAATTACTACCCGCTTTCTGCTCTGTCAGGAGCAGGGACCTTTCACTTAAAACGGCACAAAGCAGAGGTACGTAGATGTGCTATAAAAGATGAAACCCATTCCATTTCCCTCGGAGAATTATGCTTTAAAAAGTTTCTAATTAGTCTGTCTCTTGAATATTACCCTTTCTGCATGTATGTGAGTGGCATTTAGAAGCAGAAATTGTCCAATTACTCAGCTTCTAATTAACAGCAAGACTGTACACTCTGAGATCATTTTGATGTTCCCTCTGCAACCATCCTGTATAATGCATTGAGTTCTGGGTTGATTATCAGAAGGAAACTCTTGTCTGCTGACAAGATAGGATTCAATGTTATTTTACGTGATGGCATTTGATTAGGCAGGGCAATTCAAAAAGAATGTTCCTGATGGCGGGAGAGTCCAGAACTAAAGGGTCATAGTTTGAGGATAAGGGGTAAACATTTTAGGACTTCACTCAGAGGGTGGTGGGTGAGTGGAATCGGTTGCCATCGGTGGTGGTGGAGGCAAATTCGATAGGGTCTTTTAAGAGACTTCTGGATGAGTACATGGGATTTTATGGGATTGAGGGTTATAGACAGGCCTCGTAGGTAGGGATATGATCAGTGCAACTTGCGGGCCGAAGGGCCTGTTTGCGCTGTAGTTTATCTATGTCCTATGACTGAGGCGAGGAGAAATTTCTTCACCCAAAGAGTGGTGGATGTGTGGAATTCACTGCCACAGGAAGTAGTTGAGACCAATACAGTGCCTGGTTTCAAGGAGCAGTTAGGTATAGCTCCAGGGGCCAGAAGGGATAGGGAGGGAAAGCTGGATCGGGATATTGAATTTGGTGATCAGCCATTAGCAAAATGAATAGCAGAGCGTGCTCGAAGGGCTGAATGGCCAACTCCTGCTTCTATACAAACAGAAATACAAGCCCAGTTTGGAGAAAAAGTGCCAGTGGATATTTGCAGCAATGGTAATTATTTTGTGTTACAACATCCCTCAGGGGTTAAGTCCCCTTTCTACTTCTATAACCTCCTCCAGCTCTCTGCACTCTCCGAAATCTGACCAATTTTGCGTCCTCGATTTTCAATTCTCCATTTCTTTCAGCTGCCAAGGCCCTAAACACTGAAATTCCCTTCCTAGAGCCACTTTATCTTTCAACATCTTTCAATGGGACGGTGGTTAGTACTGTTGCCTCACACCGCCAGGGACCTGGGTTCGATTCCAGCCTTGGGTCACTGTCTATATGGAGTCTGCATGGGTTTACTCCCACAGTCCAAGATGTGCTTGTTTAGATGTATTGACCATGCTAAACTCTCCCTCAGTGTACCTGAAGAGGTGTTGGAGTGTGGCAACTAGGGGATTTTCACAGTAACTTCATTGCAGTGTTAATGTAAGCCTACTTGTGACACAAACAAATGATTTAAAAGAAAAATCTCTCCTTTGATGCTTTTTAAAAATTGTCTCATTGACCAAGCTTTTATTCACTGGGAGATATGTATATATTGTATGTTGGGGTTTTGGGTAGGAACTGTCCCTTAGCGGCACAGTGGTTAGCACTTCTGCCTCACACACCGAGGACCCAGATCTGATTCTCGGCGTGGGTCACTGGCTATGTGGAGTTTGCATGTTCTCCCCATGCCAGTGTGGGTTTCCTCCAGACGCTCCGGTTTCCTCCCACTCTCCAACAATGTATGGGCTAGGAGGATTGGCCATGCTAAATTGCCCCTTAGTGTCAGGGGGACTAGATGGGGTAATTGCATGGGGTATGAGGATAGGGCCTGGTTGGGATTGTGGTCGGTGCAAACTCGATGGGCCAAATGGCCTCCTTCTGCACTGTAGGATTCGATAATTTTATGATCCTAAGAGTGCGGGTCAGATGAAATTCAGGTTGTGATTCAGAATGAACCATCCAACGTGACGTGTTGCAAAGCACTATCACAGGGTTGCTATGGTTCCACCAGTGCTGTAACATTGAACACATTGTAAGCTTGATTTGTGACCCTTTTAGAATGGAGACTACATGTAGGACAATTCCTCTCAGTGTGGGCCCCTGTTGGGCAGCCTTAAATCTGATTGCGACTCAGCGCACACCTCAAATAGAATGATCCAGTGTTCGTGTTACCAAGCCTACCTCGTGATTCACTATGCACAGGGGCGTACATAGTCTGTCCTAACCATTCCTTCAGCGGTTGAGTGTCAGTCTCTGTTTGATACCATGCTCAGTGGCCCTGGGAAAGCGGGTTGAGATATATTACCCAAAATCAACGCCCATTTCTGATGGTATTGCCTGAGAATGAGATGAGTGCCAAGCTACAGGTGGTGGTAGCCATGACGTGGAGATGCCAGCGTTGGACTGGGGTGGGCACAGTAAGACTTCTCACAACACCAGATTGAAGGCCAACAGGTTTATTTGGAACCACAAGCTTCTGGAGCACTGCTCCTTCATCAGGTGAGTGGTCGGGTGTCTCAGGCCCCCACTCACCCGATGAAGGAGCAGCGCCCTGAAAGCTCGTGAGTTCAAATAAACCTGTTGGACTTTAACCTGGTGTTGCGCGACTTGTTGCAAAGCTATAAATGGTGTGCTGGCTTACTGAGGTGAGGGCGCCAACACCTTAACCAAGCTGCTGCAACTCCTTTTGTTGTCAGAATTAAAATAACCCCTGCTTCCTTTTGCTCGCACTTTTCTCTTCCAATTGAAATTCAGACTGAACCATCCAACGTGGCATATTGCAAAGCACTGTCACAGGGTTGCTATGGTTTCACCAGCGCTGTAACATTGAACACGTTGTAAGCTTGATTTGTGACCCTTTTAGAATGGAGACTGCGTGTAGGGCCCATGGCTCTAACATTGTCTCTTTAAGTCGGCTCACTGTTAAACTTTGAAAGCTCCTGTGTTCCACACGAGAACTGGATTGTCAATCCCCAAGGCAGTGAACGCTGCGGATCTGTCATTACGCATCGAAAGTGAGTTTATCAGTGGAATAACAAGTAGCAAACAAAGAGAAAAGGCTTCTCCATATGAAAGCCGTGTTCCTTGCATTATCCTCTCTCTGTTTACTCTGGTTGCGGCTTTGCGTGGGTTGCTTGCAGCGGATTCGAATGAAATTTAAGGAAAATTAAAGGAAATGTTGTTGCATTATGCATCACCTAGTCTCTTGCACTGAAGAACTGAGTGTAATCTGTCTCCTCGCTCTCTCCTCACACACAGCTTGACGTCACCATACTCCATGTTTACTGATCAGTTACCTTGTGTCACTGTTTAGTTTTTTATGTTAAATGGGTTTTTTTTTCTGTTGTTGGTATAATCAGGCCTCGTGTAGTGATGATAAGCAACTTCTAATATTCTGTCACAAAATTAGAGGGGAATTTTGTGGGGTTTTTAACCATCAGTAGGGATAAACTGGCAGAGGACGGGCTCAAAAAAAGTAGTTGATTTGTCACAAGTAAGGCTTACACTAACTCTGCAATGAAGTTACTGTGAAAATCCCCTGGTCGCCACGCTCCAGCGCCTGAGGGAGAATTTAGCGCGGCCAATGCATCTAACCATTCCTTCTGGATAGTCAGAAGCTTTTTTCCCAGGATGGAAGAGTCAATTGCTAGGGGTCATCGGTTTAAGATGCGAGGGGCAAGGTTTAAAAGAGATGTATGAAGCCAAGCTTTTTACACAGAGGATGGTGCCTCACGGCGCCAGGGACCAGGGTTCGATTCCTGGCTTGGGTCACTGTCCATGCAGAGTTTGCATGTCCTCCCCGTGCCTGCATGGTTTCCCTCTGGCTGCTCCAGTTTCCTCCCACAGTCCGAGAGACATGTTGGTTAGATGTATTTGCCATGCTAAATTCTCCCTCAGTGTACCCGAACAGGTGCCAGAGTGTGACGATTAGGGGATTTTCACAGTAATTTCATTGCAGTGTTAATGTAGGCCTACTGGTGACACCAATAAATAAACTTTAAACTTTAAAAAATGTGACGGAGGGGTGGTGTGTGGAAGAAGTTGTTTTCTTTTAACCTTCCAGTACTTTTATTCGAATCAAAAAAAGCTCATTCAAATGAAGTCTCATCATGGTCCCCACATGGGGGACAAACCAGATCCAAGTTGACAAGATTAGACATTGCATCCCATGTTGGGCTCCATCAAACAAGATCCAAGCTGACAAGATGAGGTATTGCACCCCGTCCCAGGTTTGATCTAACACTTCACCTTAGTCAAAAGGCCGAGATGACTTTAAAAAATTGCACTAAGAAGTCTCACAACACCAGGTTCGAGTCCAACCAGTTTATTTGATAGTAATCCCACAAGCTTTTGGAAACAGTGTCCCTTTGTCAGGTGTGAGGAAGGTTGCAAAAAATTACATCAGGTAAAGTCTTGGTTTAACCACTTCCCTGATCCTTTACTCTACTCTAACCTGGGCAAACCATGATCGGAGACACCAGCACACCCCCAGTATAATGGGGTAGCCTCGTCCCCTGTCTGATCACGGTTTCACCCCTGCCAGGATTGACGGATAACGATGAACCAAGCAAACAAGGTGTTTAAGGACATGAAGGAGACATTTCCTGGTCTGAAGCCATCAATAGACTTTTAAGTTTAGGTGTTCAAAAGGATCATTTGATTTCTACCCAAATGCTCCTCAGATAGTGCAATAACCATAAACTTCAGCTGTAAGACAATAGGAATCAGACAGAAAAAGAGCAAAGATATGGTCAGTCATTGAAGGAACATTCAAATCTCAGTGTTGATCTGCAAACATAAGTCATCTTGATATTATGTCCAACGTTCTCTGAACTACCTGCATCACACATGGACTGATTTACATAAAAAGAAAAGAGAATTCAAATTAGGTGTAATTAGCATCATTGTGGAGACATCCCAGTGCCGTGTTTGCCGTGAGCTGCCGCCCTGAGAGACCATCTTGATCTGAAAGGCTGACATCCAGTTCTCATCCGTCTGTATGAGGTTTAGCCGGGGGAGTGGTCAGAATAAGAATGGAGCTCAGTGTAACCTGAGCAAAGCATTATCAGCAGTCCCTTAACAGTCAGAGGATACAGTCGATGTCAGTTCTGATCAGACACCACTACCTCATTTCATGCGCATTAATGAGGGAGAGTACGGTTAAGGTACTGAGATGAATGTACTGGCTCGCACACTGAATACAGCTCAGAATTGATATGCAAAAGTAAATCATCTCAATATTGCATGCAATGTTCTCTGAATTACCTGTACCACAGCTACAGCACGGTGGCACAGTGGTTAGCACTGCTTCCTCACAGCACCAGGGACTCGGATTCGATTTTCAGATTGGGCCACTGTCTGCGTGGAGTTTGCATGTCCTCCTCCGTGTCTGCACGGATTTCCCCCGGGTGCTCCAGTTTCGTCCCACTATCCGAAAGACATGCTGGTTTGGTGCATTGTGCCATGCCAAATTCTCACTCAATGTACCCAAATGGGTGCTGGGCTGTGGCGACTGGGAGGTTTTCACAATAGCTTCATTGCAGTGTTACTGTAAGCCTACTTGTGACACTATTTCTGACCCTCACACTAACCGGGGAATATACGCTTCACTCTTAGATACTCACCCTCACACTAACTGGGGAATACACACCTCGCACTGGGACACCAACCTTCGTGTCAACAAAAGACAATAGTGTCGACCATCAAATCTACACAAGGACAGTAAAACCTGTCCTAGAGCTATAACTTGCCGATTCTTGTGAATTAATTATATAACCGGGTGCTGCATTGTGCTTAATGTGCTAGTCAAATGGTTTCTAACACATGTAAAACCTGAAAAAACCAAAGGCAAAGTCATGTAAAAGGCTGTAGCATTAAACGTCTTTATCTCTCTCCCTGTATCTGAAGTCTATGCTGTGTTGAAAATAACATCACAAACTGAGTGTTCACCCAGAATTGTATTACATTAAATTAGACGCTCCGACATTTAAATGTTTTTGTTCTGCTGTAAAATATGAAGCGGTCAGCCACAGGGATCTAACTGCTGATAGAAGTGTTTAACCCAGCTGCTTTATCAGAAAATTGACAATTGTGTGGCTGATAGACTCAGCAGCCTGTCTGGGAGAATTCCAATCAAGTTGAATTTCACTCCATGAACAATTTGATTCTGTGCTAGTGTCTACGTGCGTGTGAGTGTGTCCATATATGTTTGTGTGTGTGTGTGAATGTGTGTATATATGTGTGTGTGTGTCCATATATGTGTGTGTGTGCATGTATGTGCGAATGTCTTTGTGATTGTGTGTGTATATATGTCTGTGGGTGTGCACATGCCTGTGTGTGTGTATGTTTGTGTGTGTGCACATGTGTGTGCACGTGCATGCATGTATGTGGATGTGTACATGCCGGTGTGTATATATGTGTGTGGGTGCGGTGTGGCTGTGTACATGTCTGTGTGTGTATATGTGTTAATGTGTGTATACATGTCAGCAGGTGCACACATGTGTGTGTGTGTGTGTGCACCTGTGTGTACATGTGTGTTTGTACATAGTGTATTGTGTCCATGTAATGGGAGGTGGTTTTATTGAAACATACACAACGGAGGGGACTTGACAGGGGGAGAGCTGAGAGGATCTTTTCACTTGTAGGGGAATCCAGAACTGGGGGACACAATTTAAAAATTGGGGGTCTCATAGAATCAACAGTGCCGTTACTCATTGAGTCTGCACCAACAACAATCCGACCCAGACCCTATCACCATAATCCCATTTATTTACCCTCCTAATTCCCCTGATACTAAGGGCAATTTATCATGGCCAATGCATCTAACCAGCACATCTTTGGATTGTGGGAGGAAACCGGAGCATCCAGAGGAAACCCACACAGACAAGGGGAGGATGTACAAATTCCACACAGAGTGACTCAAGCTGGGGATCAAACCCGGGTCCCTGGCGCTGTGAGGCAGCAGTGCTAGCCACTGTGCTGCCACTCCTATTTAAGACTGAGAGTAAGGGCTGTAGTGCCGACCCCTGTCCCTAATTCTTATGGTCTTCTGGAGACAGGGAGAGTTTCTTACTCTCAGACGGTTGTCAGTTTGTGGGATCCCCTTCTGCAGAGCCCAGGGGAGGTTGGGTCACTGAATTAGACACATTTTTGATTGACAAGAGAGTCAAAAGTTATGGGGGACAGACAGGAAGTTAGAATTGAGGCCACACTCAAATCGGCCATGGTCTAATCAAATGGCGGAGTGAGTAAATGGATTCTCCTGCTCCTAAGTCTTGTATATTTTCAGTACATTCCGAGTCAAGCGAACTATTCTGGTACCAAATAACCTGTGTGTGTCAAAATGCCAGCTTCTATACATACACAGGCTCCTTAAAAATGTTTTAAAAGCATTTAAGGTTAAAAAGAGCTCATTGAATAAAAAATAAGCAGTTTTTGTGCAGCTGATATCATAGTTTAGTCCAGTCAAGTATGGTACAGCTCTGGTTAGTCACAGCACCAGCCCCTATACAAGTACAGCACGCACCAGTTCACAGAGAACACCATTGTGGGATTACACATTTGTTACAAGAATCAAAGCAGCTGTAATTATATTGTGGCTCTCATCCTCTGAATGTCCCAGTGTCTTTCACATCCAATCAATTCCTTCTGCAGTGTAATCTCAGCTGCAAGAGAAGAAAATGTAGCAGCCAATTTGAGCGCAGTGACGATCCCCAAGCATCGCTGAGATAATGACCAGATAATCTGCTTTGAGAGATATCATCTGAAGGAAGTGTGGCCAGGGGAGAACTCCCCTTCTCATCTTCAAAGAGTGGCACGTGATCTGTCAGAGGACAGGCATGGCCTCATTTTAACATCTCTTCAAAAAGGCAGCACCTACGGCAGCACAGCTCTCATTCAACACTTCACCAAGGTGTCAGCACAGATTCCGTGCTCAAGTCTCTGGAAAGACAACTCACGGTCCACACGACACTCGGATAAAATGTCCGCAACGACACAGATTATGGAAGGAATTTTACGGCCTCACTCGGGCAAGGCTGGAAACTTCCGTCCGAGGTGAACGGGCATTTCTGTTCTCTGCCCTTTGCCCACTCCGATTTCCTGGCGGGCGAGGCTCATGAGTCTCTGTGTGTGGCACTGTTCTATTTTGGGTCACTAAACTCAAGAGAAGAAATGGAATCTAAATTCACTGAGAGCGCAGGAGCTTGTCTTGATGCTAGCAAAGTAATAATTGTATTAGGGATGTTTGGGAGACAGATGTTCTCAATGAATTTAACATTATAATCACACAATGTTTCTGTTCTATTACAGACCAGTATAACACTGATTTTCAAGTAACCACAGTGATCTGTTTCCCTACAGTAACCATCGCTTTGCCTTAATGTGATTTTCCAGCTATAAAATGCAATAAAGGGCGCATCAAGTAACAATAGAATCCTCTCACCCACTCCTCCTGTGGTACTGCGTATAACTAATATTAACATCCGATACAAAATAAGCGTTTGCAATTCAACAATAAGGTGAACAATTTGTTCTTATTAGTGCAAAATAACCTAAATTTAAAGTCAAAGAAAGTTTAAATCTTCTCATGATCCCAATAGCTTCCTTCCAAACAGTTAATGGAATTACTCAGGCCCAGAAGGAGGTCTTTCAGCCCATCAAGTTGATGCAAGCTCCCTGCAAAGCAATCCAATTCCCTGCTCTACCCTTATGCTTGTGCAAGCTTAAGTCACTGAAGTGCTTATCCAACTTCCTTTGAAAGCATGGATTGTTTCTGCTTCCGATGCTGTTGTAGAATTATAGAATCCCTACAGTGCAGAAGGAAGTCATTTGGCTCCTTGAGTCTGCATCGATTCTCCGATAGAGAGAGTCCCATCCAGGTCCTGCCCCTGTAACTCCATGTACTTACTCCACTAATCCCCGAACCCACGTACTTTTGGAAAATAAGAGGCAAATGAGCAGGGCCAATCCTCCTAACCTTCACATCTTTGGAGTGTGGGAAGAAACCTGAGCTCCTGGAGGAAACGAACGCAGACACGGGAGAATGTACAAACACTGCACAGACAGTCCTCCAAGGTCAGAATTGAACCCAGGTTCCTGGTGCTGTGAGGTGGCAGTGCTAACCACTGTGCCACCATGTTGCCCTCAGTTGCTGCTTCTTAAAGTTCATTGATTTGATTCAATTTATTATTTTCAACTGTATTAGTGTTCATTGAAAAGTATTGTTTCGTGCATGCGATACATACAAAGCATACTGTGTATAGAGAAGGAAAGGAGAGAGTGCAGAATGTAGTGTTACAGTCATAGCTAGGGTGTAGAGAAAGATCAACTTAATGCGAGGTGAGTCCATTCAAAAGTCTGATGGCAGCAGGGAAGAAGCTGTTTTTGAGTCGGTTGGCATGTAATCTCAGAATTTTGTATCTTTTTCCCGATGGAAGAAGGTGGGAGAGAGAATGTCTGGGGGATGTGGGCTCCTTAATTACGCTGGCTGCTGTGCTGAGGCAGCAGGAAATGTAGACAGAGTCAATGGATGGGAGGCTGGTTTGCCTGATAGATTGGGCTTTACACACGACCTTTTGTAGCTTCTTGCAGTCTTGAGCAGGGCAGGAGTCATACCAAGCTGTGATACATTTGGAAAGAATGCTTTCTATGGTGCATCTGTAAATGTTGGTGAGAGTCGTAGCTGACATGCCAAATTTCCTTAGTTTTGGTAGGCTTTCTTAACGATAATGTTGGCAGGTTTATTCCTGTTCCCAGGAGGCTTACATTAACACAGCAACGACGTTACTGAGAAAATCCCCCAGCCTCTCTGCTGTAGAAAGAGAGAGATCCCAATCATTACCACTTCCTGCGTGAAATGAAGTTCTTCCATATATTCCACCTGCTTCTCCTGGCCAAGACAGATGCTATAGTCTTAGTTAGTGGGAACAGATTGTCTTTGCCTACCTTATTGAAACCTGTCATCATCTTATAATTAATTCACAGCTCCTTGAATTAAATGGTAGTGAAAATTTTTATATGCTCAAGTGTTTCTTGCAGTAAGGGTCAGATAGATGGAAAATGTTAAGTCCGTGAATGTACTTGTCCTTCTCTTTCGGGAAAATGACCGCATTACTCATTCTGATCACGGGCAGAGAGAACAAGCAAGATACTGGCATCAAGAGGACTGGCATTTTATTCAATTGCTGAATGACAATGACCAGCTTTTAAGACAATATTCACAACAGTGGAGTACAATCCAGAATGAGAGGTAGAACATGCTTTAGTGGAGACAGATTTTTTTTTGTTAAAATGATTTCTCTTGCACATTTTCTGTGTCGATCCCAATAGTCGATGGTTAACTACTTAACTAATCTGCCTCCGTTCTTTCCTGTTCAAAGAACTTTGTTCTAGCCCATTCCTTCATTTGGATCACAAAACAGAGAACAGTGCAGCGCAGGAACAGACCCTTCGGCCCACCAAGTCTGTGCCAACACAGATGTCTCTCAAATCTAATATTTCCTTGCCTCTATGTGGTCCGTATCCCTCTATTCCCTGCCTCTTCATCTATCTATCCAGATGCCTCTTGAGCGTTGTTAAAGAAGCTGCTTCCACCATCTCCCCCAGCAGCACATTTGAGGCATTCACCACCCTCTGTGTGAAAGACTTGTCCCTTACATCTCTTTTAAACTTTTCTCCTCTCATTTTCAACCTATGCCCCTGGATAGTTGACCATCCGACTCTGGGAAAAAGACTCTGACTCTCCACTCTATCCAAGCCTATCATAATCTTACAAACCTCTATCAGGTCCCCCCTCAACCTCCGACGCTCCAATGAAAACAATTCAAGTTTGTTCAACCTTTCTTCATAGTCCATATCCTCCAAACCAGTCAACATCTTGGTAAATCTCTTCTGCACCCTTTCCAATGCATCAACATCCTTCTGGTAGTGTAGCAACCAGAACAATGCAGAACTGTACATAATACTCCAAACGCGGCCTAACCAATTCCTATTCTCAACGTCCTGACTGATGAAGGCCAGCATACATATGCCTTCTTGACCACTTTGTCCACCTGAGTTGTCACTTTGATGGAACTGTGGATCTGCACGCTTAGATCCCTCTGTATGCCAATATTTCTAAGGGCTCTACCATTTACTGTATACTTTCCTTCTGTAGTAGACCTTCCAAATCTCATCACCTCACAGTTGTCTGGGTTAAATTCAATCTGCCATCGTTCGGCCTAGATCTCCAGCCGATTTATATCCTGCTGTATCCTCTGGCAATCCAACTCACTATCCAATATGCCACCAAATTTTTGCATCATCTGCAAATGTTCTAATTAGACCACTCACATTTCCCTCCAAATCATTTATGTATATTACAAACAACAGAGGCCCCAGCACTGATCCTTGTGGAACACCAGCTTGTCCACAGACCTCCAGTTAGAAAAGTACCCTTCCACTGCTTGCCTCTTCTTTCCATGCCCAAACCAGTTTTGTATCCATCTTACTAGCTCACCTCGGATTCCACATGACTTCATCTTCTGTATCAGCCTGCATAAGGAACCTTATCGAACGTTTTACTAAAGTCCATGCATCCACTGCCCTAGCCTGCTCATATTTTTTGTCACTTCCTCAAAGAACTCAATCAAACTTGTGAGACAAACCTCCCTTTCACAAAACCATGCTGCCTATCAATAATAAGCCTATTCTCTTCCTGATGTGAGCACATCCTGTCCCTAAGAATCTACTTCAGTAATTTCCCCACCGCTGATGTAAGACTCACAGGTCTGTAGATTCCCAGATTGGAATCCTTACCTGGTCTGGCCTACATGTGACTCCAGAGCCACAGCAATGTGGTTGACTCTCGACTGCCCTCCAAGAGCAACTGGGGATGGGCAATAAATGTTGGCCAGTCAGCAATGACCATGTCCCATAAATTAATTAGAAGATAATTACATGCAGAGCACAGGAATAGGCCGTTCAGCCCAGCTGGTGTGGCCTGTGCTGGTATTTATGCTCTTTGTAAGTCTGCTCTCACCCTACCTCACCCACTCTGTTAGCGCAATAAAGTTTATTCTTTTTTCCTCATGCTTTTATCAAACTTTCCCTTAAATGCACTTATCCTGTTCACCTCAACAACTACGTAAAGCAAGTTTTATGTTCTTGCTGAAGAAAGATACATATTGTTGAAGGTTTTCATTTTGCACTCATCTGGACAGTCAAATTTCAAAGGGAGCAACAATTTAGTCTGAATGAGAAAAGTGCGCTATTTAATTGGCAAGTAGCTCTGATGGGTTGAGATATGACAATAGAGAATTCACCAAGTAAATCTTCAATGCTTTATTTTAGTTTTAAAAAAAGTGTAATGCCTGGACATGTTCCTTTTACCTGCAGAGGACAAGTATCTGTGTGTATAAATATATAGCTTCTAGCAAGGTTAAGTGAGTCACATTGTGAACCAAATTCATAGGCTGGAAATTCCCTGTCCTGCCTACCACGGGAACCATAGCAGGTGGGACTGAAAATTCGACAGACCATTTAAAGGTTCGTTGAACTTGAGTGGCAATGTCCAGTCTTGGGGGATGCACAACTGCAAAGTCCTGCCCATAATCTTACATTGGATGTTGTTATATTTCTTAGAAGACTCAAAGACAGCAATGGTGACACAGTGGTTAGCACTGCTTATTCACAGTGCCAGGGTCCTGGGTTCAAACCCTGACTTAGGTCACTGTCTGTGTGGGGTTTGTATGTTTTCCCTGTGTCTGCATGGGGGTGTTCAGGTTTTCTTCCCCATACCAAGATGTGCGGGTTAGGTGGATTGGCCATGCTAAAGTTCCCCCCAGTGTCAGGAGCGCTGGCTAGCATGCTTGGGAATAGGGCCTGGGTGGGATTGTGGTTGGTGTAGACTCAATGGGCTAAATGGCCTCCTTCTGCACTGTAGGATTCTATGATTCTAAGATTGTTCAACAAGTGCTGTCCAATCAAGTCCAACCTTAGAATGATGTTCTGAGTTTTGCAAACATGGGCTGATTGACTATGAGTCAGTACTATTTCCACAATATTCATGCTGCGTAATATCAAGTGATTAAATTCTACATTCTCACCACAACTTGGGTAAACCAATTTACTAATGGATTAATTAGGTACTATCTTCATTGTTTTAAAGTCCTCTGTCAGGTCACTCCTCAGCCTCTTTTCCAGAGAAAGTGCCTCAAACCATTCAACCTTTCCAGATGGCTATAATCTCTCAGTCGTGGCTTCATTTTTGTAAGTCTTTTTACACTTCCCCCAGATGCCTCGACATCCAATTTTGCACCATCTGCCACTCTATTAATTGTGTTTTTCTTGTCGCTCGGAATAAAATCCTAAACACATCCTTTATGCATCCAAGTTTGCTCCTGCTGAACCACCTTCATCCCATTCACTCAGTGCTAGCTTGTTCCTGTGTGTTTATGGACATGTTTTTGACATGGCCAACCTGTTTGTTATAGTGTTCTGATTGGATGGTCAAAGGGCAAACAAAGGGACAGCTGCAAAACCGTTTTTTTTTTCACTTGTGGGATATGGGCATCGCTGGCTGGCACAGAATTTATCGCCCACCCCTATTTGCTTGAGGGCAGTTGAGAGTCAACCACATTGCTGTGACTCTGGAGTCACATTTACGCCACACTAGTTAAGGACGGCAGATTTCCTTCCCTATAGGACATGAGTGAACCAGAGAGGTTTTCCCACAATCAACAATGGTTTCACGGTCATCCGTAGATTCTTAATTCCAGATTTTTTCTATTGGATTCGAACAAAGAAGAACAAAAAAAATTACAGCACAGGAACAGGTCTTTCGGCCTTTCAGGCCTGCATTGACCACGTTGCCCGACTGAACTAAGACCCCCTACCCTTCCGGGGACTGTATCCCTCTGTTCCTATCCTGTTTGTGTATTTGTCCAGGCGCTGCTTAAATGTCACAATCCTATCTTCTTCCACTACCTCCCCCAGCAATGAGTTCTAGGCACCCGCCGCTTACCTCGGACATCTAAATATAATTCCACCATCTGCTGTGGTGGGATCCGAACCCAGCTCCCCAGAACATTAGCTGAGCTCCTGGATTAATAGCGATAATACCACTAGGCTATCAGCCCACCCAAAGTCCGCTGGCCATCTGAAATAAAAACATGTTGATGAACTGAACATGCCAGAAGAAGAATCATATTCCACTCGAAACATAAAGGCCAGAATTTACCTGTTATTTACGGACCGCTGCTGTTGCGAGCAAGGACAGAAGATTTGGTGCATGGTTAAAACTCCATTCACCAGAGTGGGACCAGGAACACCCACCGAAATCTGTTTAATCTCTCTGCAGATGCGAACAGACATGCTGAATTTTTCCAACACTTTCTGTTTTTAATTACAGCTTCAATACTTGTTTGTACCTTGATATCACGAACAGTCAATGAGGGCATAATAAGACCTCAATCTCCCATTGTTTTGGAGGAATAGAATCCACAACTCATTCTTGGGAGTGAAATCTCCAACAGTTTCCCAGTATCTGTTTGGTTGTGTTTCAAGAAATTGTTGTGAGGGGGCAAGGATTTGAGAAATAATGAAGTTAAAAAACAGTTAAAAATAATCATGGGTGAAATGATGACAAAGTGGGATCCGGGTTCGATGCCCGGCTTGGGTCACTATCTTTGTGGAGCTTGCACATTCTCCCCGTGTCTACGTGGGTTTCGTCCAGGTGCTCTCCAGTTTCCTACCACATTCTGAAAAACATGCTGGTTAGGCACATTGACCGGAACAGGTGCGGTCTGTGGCGTCTCGGGGAACTTTGCAGTAACTTCATTGCAGTGTTAATGTAAGCCTTACTTTGGCTAATAAATAAACTTTAATCTATTTCAGGTTACTTTCTGACTGTCACGGGCCTTGATTTAATGCTTCCCTGCCAATGAATTTGAAGGTGTGGGGTCATGTTAAATCCAGCCTGCTCACTGGCTTGAGGAGGGATGTAGCTGCTTTGGAGGCAGTTCAGAGGAGGTTCACTCGATTGATTTCAGAGATGAGGAGTTTGACTTTTTGGCAGCACGGTGGCACAATGGTTAGTGCTGCTGCCTCACTGTGCCAGAAACCTTGGACTGATTCCTGGCTTGGATCACTATCTGTGAGGACTCTGCACGCTCTCCCTGTGTCTGCGTGGGTTTCCTCTGGGTGCTCCGGTTCCCTCCCACAGTCCAAAAGACATGCTGGTTAGGTGCATTGGCTATGCTAAATTCTCCCTCAGTGGACCTAAACAGGCACAGAAGTGTTGAGACAAGGGGATTTTCACAGAAACTTCATTGCAGTGTTAATGTTAGCCTACTTATGACAATAGTAAATACATTTTTAAACTTAAAACTTAAATTTAAGAGAGATTGGGCAGCTTAGGCCTATACTCCCTGGAGTTCAGGAGAATGAGGAGATTGATGTTTACAATATGATTTGGGGAGACACAGTGGCACAGTGGTTAGCACTGCTGCCTCTCGGCGTCAGGGACCCAGGTTCAATCCTCGGTGGCTGTTTGTGTGGAGCTTGCACTTTCTCCTTGTGTCTGTGTGGGTTTCCTCCGGGTGCTTTGGTTTCCTCCCGCAGTCCAATGATGTGCGAGTTAGGTTGATTGGCCATGCTAAATTGCCCCTAGTTCCAGGGGAGTAAATATGTGGGGATAGGGGCTGGGGGGGATTGTGGTTGGTGCAGGTGTGATGGGCTGAATGGCCTCTTTCTGTACTGCAGGGACTCTATGATTCTGTGATAAGGGGGTTTGATAAAGTAGTGATTGTTCCTGCGGTATTTTACTTTTATGATCTTGTTAGTGTGCTGCCGTATTCAAGTTAACTGCTGCATTTCCAATATTGTGACAGCGACTAAAACTCAAATATACTTGACGGACCTTAAATGCTTTGAAATATCCTGAAGTCACAATGGGGGCTATAAAAGTGCAAGTATGTCTTTAGTGTTTTGTTGTCCTGAAAAAAAAGTTGCTTCCGTATTTAAAAAAACTTTGGCAATTTGAAATGTGTGAGTGGGTTTCAGAAAGTATTTCAGGCTGGTTTGATCTCTGACAGTTTGGAATAAGTATACGCTTAAATAAAAAATGCACAATATATTTTGAATATTAAATATGCAAAACATGACAAGCTGTTCCATAACACTGTCAGCCATGCCAAAAATAAAAATAATCTCCGAGTGAGAATAAACAGATTGGGATATCTTGTTCAGGAAAAAAAGTAGCAATTTTGCTCTCTTGTCATTTTTCTTAGAAGACTTGTGAAGTACTTGGTCAACCGATGGGCTGCCTATCTTCTCCCTCGAGACTGACACCTTCAGCCCACAGCTATGAGCTCTGTAAGGCATGCCTCAGTGGCATGTGTGGGAGCATCCCCTTGACTTTGAGAGTGCATGGTGGCACAGTGCTCAGCACTGCTGCTTCACAGCGCCAAGGTCCCGATTCAATTCCCGGCTTGGGTCACTGTCTGTGCAGAGGTTGCACGTTCTCCCCATGTCTGCGTGGGTTTCCTCCGGGTGCTCCGGTGTCCTCTTGCAGTCTGAAAGACGTACTTATTAGGTGCATTGGCCTTGCTAAATTCTCCCTCAGTGTACCCGAACAGGTGCCAGACTCTGACGACTAGGGAATTTTCACAGTAACTTCACTGCAGTGTTAATGTAAGCCTACTTGTGATGCTAATGAATAAACTAAGAGCTTACGTGGAAAAAAGATCATGCTTTTTGATCACTCATACCTGTGTAAAGGGCGAGGTCAGAAACCCCAAGGTACGTTATGAAGCCCAACTATTATTTTTATTTTGGTATTAGTGTGAGGATAAAGTGTTTCACTCCAGGTGTGATTCTATTGACACACTTAGGAAGCTCTTATCAAAACAAACTTTATTTTAACAACACAGTTTAAATGTGAATGAATCAGCTTAACATTTATCAATTGAAATACTTAAACACAACAAGTTATAATTCTTAACTGCTAATCCATCTCTATTAGTTCCAATTTAAGCAATATTCCTCTTAAAGACTAAATCTCCCCCTTGAAAACAATACAGGGTGATGTATGCCATCAGTCCTTAATCTTCTAGTATATCTCTGGAGAGAGATACCTATTTTCTATCAGGTCCCAAATAGCAAACTTCAGAGAGGTGATGAAGACCTCCTGCTCCTTGAAAAGCCAAGCACAAACTGCCTGCTTGTCTCTGTAAGCTTAGCTCCATCCATTCATATTACTCCCTCTCATCAATCAACCTAATTAAACCTCAGTCTGAAACCCCAGGGGAAAACTCTAAATGTACAGAAATGCATTATCTCAGATTAAAACAAACACCCCATTATTTAGGGTCACCTATTCTTCTGCATTCTCAGCATTCGGGTTGCCCGGAACAGACAAACCAGCACCATAAACAGCTGAATTTCAAACAAACCCTTCAGAGCATGATATAAATACTTTTCTTATGGGCTTAGTATCGTTACATCTGCTGAGTATACAGCGGCTGGAATTTTACCGGCACACCCATCCTGATTCTGGGAGGTGGTGGTGGTGAGGAGGGCGAGGCTCAGAGAACGTGGCATTCTCAGGTGGGATCATATGAACCTTGTGTGGATGTACTGGTAAAACTCCACCCAGCGTCTTCTACCCTATCTTTATTCAAACAGCGATAAAATGTCTCTTCTAGTCAGTATCTCTTGGCAGAAACCCGATGTGAACTTTAGGGCGGCATTTTACGGCCTCGCTCGGGATCGATTGTAAAATCCCGCCTGAGACCAATGGAGATTTCCGTTCTGTGAACCTCTCCCGCCCCAGGTGGATGAGGTGACAGGGTTTTGGCCTCAGTACTTGATTGATTTTAATCCAAACAGAACCCATTTATAGCGCCAAGAATTGCATAGAATATACAGCATAAAACAGGCCATTCAACCAAATCCAACCCTCCTAATGCCCTACTTCATCCAACCTGTTCAGCTTAACCTACTAATATGGTGGAAGCTGGAACTCTGACTCACAACACCAGGTTAAAGTCCAACAGGTTTATTTGGTACTAAAAGCCATTGTTACCAAATAAACCTATTGGACTTTAACCTAATGTTATGAGACTTCTTACTGTCCAACGCCGGCATCTCCACATCGTGACTCTGACATTAAAACAGGGAATACTCAAATGATCAGTCAGAGGTAAGCAGTTAACAATTCAGGCTGATGGTTTTTCATCAGTTCAGTAAGACCTGATGAGTATTTCCGGCATTTTCTGCTTTTATCATAAGTAACAATACACTCCTTTCCCTCTCATAAGTTTTTCTAGATTCCCATGCAATGTATGTGTACTAACCATCTCAGTTATTGCCATCCAGACTTCCTGATCTCACCCTGCAATCTTCCTTTCTGGAAATAATGGGCGAGATGCTCCGTCCTCCCAGTTGCGTGGTTCCCGCTGGAAGTAGGCGATGCATTGTTTACTAACAGCGGGATTCTCTAGTCCTGCTGCTGTCAGTGGGAATCCCCAGTGACATTACCCCACGCTTACAGGAATCCCATGGTCTGGGGAGCACTGCCAGCGGGATTGGAGAATCCTACTGGCACGAACAGCTGGAGGATTCCAGCCAACATTTCTTGAACCTTCATGGTGACTTAATCCATGTCCTGCTCCCTTCTTCAATGTTCAACTTCTGGCAAAATATCTCCTGTTTGAAGCTTTGAAAGAAGAAAGAATGAGTTGTGTTCTTCCAGCAGTACTTTCAAAGCCTCAAGTTCATCAGCCTTCATTTATTATCCTAACAAGGGGTTCTTTCCCACAACTTCCCTCTCTACAATCTGCAGGTTTTTATAATCTCACATTTATTCCATATCTTTTCTTTCACTGTTTCTATTCCATGTTGATGATTGCCAGCATGTGGACTCCTAATTCTGGGTTTGTCAATATTCATAAAATTAAATAAAGCCAAGCCTCACTCTTGGCACCTTTCAGTGAGAACAACAGAACCACTTGCCTAAGTAATAAATGATCAGTCGGGTTTTGACCCAACTCACCACCAAAGCTGCATTTCATCCTGTCAAAGTGATGGCCAACTATTTGATTTGACTTATTGTTGTCACATGTATTAGGATACAATGAAAAACACTGTTTCTTGTGCGCTATATAGACAAAAGCATCCTGTTCGTAGAATACATAGGGGATAAGGAAAGGAGAGGGTGGAGAATGTAGTGTTACAGTCATAGCTAGGGTGTCAAGAAAGATCAACTTAACATTAGGTAGGTCCATTGAAAAGTCTGTTGGCAACAGGGAAAAAAACCTTTTGAGTCAGTAGATGCGTGATTTCAGACTTCTGAATCTTTATCCCGACGGAAGAAGGTGAAAGAGAGTAAGTCCAAGGTTTGTGGGGTCCTTGATTATGCTGGCTGCTTTTCCAAGGCTGCAGAAAGTGTAGACGGAGTCTATGGATGGGAGGCTGGTTTGCGTGATGGACTGGGCTGTGTTCATAACCCTTTGTGGTTTCCTGCAGCCTTAGTCAGAGCTGGAGCCATACCAAGTTGTGATACGCTGTGAAAGGATAGTTTCTGTGGTGCATCTGGAAAGATTTGTGAGGTTGTCACAGACATGCCAAATTTCCTTAGCCTCCTGAGAAAGTGGAGATATTGGTGGGCTTTCTCGACTATAGTGTTGACATGGAGGAACCATGACAGGTTGTAGATGATTTGAATACCTACAGAAGTTCTCGACCATTTCCACTTCATCCATGATGGGTGTATGTCCTCCACCTCACTTCCTGAAGTCAATGACTATCTCCTTTGTTCTACTGATATTGAGGAAGGGATTAATATTGTCACACCAGTTCACCAGATTCTCTATCTCTTTCCTGTGCTCTGTCTCATCATTGTTTGAGATCCGACCCACTATGGTGGTGTCATCAGCAAACTTGAAAATTGAGTTGGAGGGGAATTGGGCCACACTGTCATAAAGTGTATAAGGAGTGGGAGCAGGTTAGCCAACTCTGGTTGGGCATGTTTCTGGAGGTATCATCACATGATCTCCAAAACCACTTCGCTATACGTTGCCCATACTTACGGCAGAGCCTTCCACAGCCAATTGGAAAGTGAATAGACTGCTCATTAGCCAATTGACAGGTTCTTGACAGTCTTTCTGTCTAGTACTGAATTTCTAGGAGATGTATCAAGAGTCATGGGTAGATCTGAAACTTGTAAGGGTTCTATGAAAGCTGGAGTTTCATTTGGAATAAGTCCGAGCCAGTGTTCTGGAATGAGATGCAACTGTGACAATAAGTTTTCATAAATGCCTGATTAAATCCAAGAAGAGATACAAAAAGCAGCGATGGTGAAGAAGATGGAAAATACAAATGGAATTCCTGTCAGATTGAAGGTGGGAAGTCCTAAAAGGGAATGAAACAGTGCGATAACCCCAAGGACTTGCACGGGGAATCACTGATTGACCTCGCTATAGGACTCATTGAATACAAGCTCCCTGGGGATTGGCAATTAACTAACCAGGTGGAGCTCGCATACCGAGTCCAGTATAAAGCAGGACCCTGAGTGGGTCCATTATTCTATTGCCCAAGTTGGGACCTGTTGTGGTCACCACAGGCTTGTGGTTTTTGCTTTGCATTACTTTGTACAATAAAGCACTTCCTTTACAGCTGATTCCTGGAGTTGTTATAAACAACAATATAAAAATAAAACAATGTAGAGGCTGGAAATCTGAGACAGATACCGAGAATGTCAGAACACCTGAGGAGAGAGGGAGATGGAGTGAACTTTTTGAGTTGACTCATCTTTTACCTTTTCACCAGTAGAGAGGGAGGACAGAACCTCAGTTAATACCTCATCTGAAAGACAGCACCTCCAACTGCACCATAGACCCAGTACAGCATTGGGAGTGTCAGCATGGAGGACAATGTGTTCAAATGTCTGAACCCAGCTTAAACCCAAAGCCTCTGATTCAGAAGCAAGACTGTGAATGTACAGATTGATAGAGGGGCAAGGTCGAACCTGCAATTTGGTTCACTGGACGTGCTGGCTGTATCATTTATATCGACTCAACTCTCATCTGAAGATGTGGTGCAGCAAATGTAATGGCTTGTTCGCGATTCTACTAAATGATTGATGTGAGAAGCAATTTGTAGAGAGCTCCAGTAACACACCAGACTTTCAGAAAATGCCCGAGAGAGAGGGGCGGGAAGAGGGAAAGAAAAGGGATTCAGGTTAGCGAAAGTGACAGAGAACAATTGGGAGCCTAGAGGGAAACCTATAGTGAAGTACAAACAAGGGTCACAGATTGGTTAATGAGTTATCTAATTATGATATCAATGCAGTTTATTTGCAGTCCATGATTGATGAATTATTTACTCTGTTTACTGGCCGTATTAACTCAGAACATTTACTCCGAGCAGTTCTGAGGAGACAAACTCCACTTGGAGAATTACTGCAGACAAAAGAATGGTATTTAATGCAGCTCTGAGTGAGCAACAAAAACTTGCGTTCATGTAGTGCCTACAAAGCAACAAAATGCTCTCATGCTAGGAGATTTATTCAGCAAAATTCAACACTAAACAACATAAGGAGATATTCAGACCGGTGACATGAGGCTCAGTCAGATAAGGCCGACACACTGGCATACTGGTTAGCACTGCTGCCTCACAGGCACCTGGGTTCAAATCCCGGCTTGGGTCACTGTCTGTGCGAAGTCTACACGTTCTCCCTCTGTCTGCGTGGGATTCCTCCGGGTGCTCCGGCTTTTTCCCACAGTTCGAAAGATGAGCTGGTTAGGTGCATTGGCCATGCTAAATTCTCCCTCAGTGTACCTGAACTGATGCTAGAGTGTGGCGACTGGGGGACTTTCACAGTAACTTCATTGCAGTGTCAATGTAAGCCTACTTGTGACAATTAATACATAAAGAGAGTTTTGAGGAGTGCCTTAAAGAGAGGAATGCAAGGTAGAGGTTTAAGGATGAAATTCCAGTATAACAGCCAAGGCAGCTGAAGGCACCACCCCCAATGGTCAGGTTAACTATTTGCTTGATATCCATGATGAGAGCTTCCCATGTTTATAGAATGTGTTTTTTTTTAATAATAAGTGATTTATTTTTCTTGTTCTTTTGTAAGTATCACAAGTCTTTGATAGTAGAGGTTATGCAAAAATATAGTGGCGAACTCTTTTAATAAAACCTATTGAATGTTAATTTGAATCAACATGTGCAAATCAGATTATTTTCTTTTTGTTTAAACCCAGAATCCCTGAACAGAGTTAGAACATTACAAAAAGAAAATTGACAATGTCTGGAATTCCACCACAGCAAAGATTTCTGACAACAGAAATCTCTGTTGACCTCCGGCGAGAATTTTCAGTGTCGCCCGAGCGAGGTCGTAAATCCCACCTGGTCAGTAAAGATTTTGTTTCATCAAGAACAGATCCTAAGTTAGAAAAAAATTGTGAGTCCTCACACTTTGAATATTCAAAGGATGGGGAAAAAGTCAACAACAGGCTTTTATTGTGAGATGTTGTCTGCATTGCATAGAGTGCCACCTGAAAACAAAGCAGCGGCCTGTGACAGCACCCTAATGACAGCACCATCAAATTATGTGATCAGCTCTGAAAGCAACCTGCAACCCTTTTAAATACATTATTGAAGGTGTTTAGTGCAGGAGCTAATTGTAGCAGATTGTTGGTGGAATGGGAGTGGAGAGTGATGGACCTGAATGAGATGTCATCCTTCGTTATATCCGAAAGCATTTTTCAACCAAGGAAGTACTTTTTAAAATAAATGTGTAATCAAATTTAATGAAGGAAATGTGGTTCGGATATTCCATGTGATATGGAAAAATGGCTTTTGCTTCAAACCTTCATTTTCATAGAGTCATAGAATTTCTCCAAGCAGGCCATTTGGTCCATCAAGGCTGCACTGAGAACATTCCCGGCCAGGTCCTATCCCCGTAAACCCACATATTTACCCAGCTAAACCCCCTGACACTAAGGATCAATTTACTGTGGCCAATCAACCTAACTCACACGTCTTTGGACTGTGGGAGGACTCACCTGAAGAAGGAGCGACACTCTGAAAGCTTGTGCTACCAAATAAACCTATTGGACTTTGAGCGGGGGTTATGAGGCTTCTTACGGAGGAAGCACAAGCAGACACGGGGAGAACATACAAACTCCGTACAGTCACCCAAGACTGGAATCGAACCCAGCTAACCACTGTGCCATCGTGCTGCCCTTTCACCAAAGATAACTTCAGAGGCCACATGACCATGGCAAGCTACAATGCACAAAGGCATTTCTCCAAACAAGCAGCAATGAAGCAAAGGAATAACTAATCCGTGTCTGGTGATGTTGGCTAAGGATTAGATAATAGGCACAACAGTGGAAAAACTCCACTGCTCCTCTTCAATGTAGTGTCTTTAGGTATTTCAATCTCATTAGCTTATGTTAATTTGGTGGGTGGGGGAGAATCTCAGAGAAACAACTTTAAATTAGTAGTCTCCAGAGACCATTCAAAGAGCAGTGGGCGGGTTGTTATTTCTGGAATCTGATGTGTGATGTTTCATCCATCCATCTCCAGAGCTGTTCAGATACAGTGACAGACGCAACTGAGTCTTTGATACCATCAGTTCCTGGTGACAACCTGTCCCTAATACTGGTAGGCCACAGGCTTAATGAGCAACAGTTTCGCCATGCTGGCAGTGAGCTTTATTCCACTTCTGGCATTCTCGGGACCAGCAAAAAAATTACTTGTTGAATTTTTTACCTCGGTGTCAGTGACTTTTTTTTAAACGTTGCATTGCTCTTTGAAGTTAGCGTTTTCCCTCTCATATCTTTTTCATAGAATCGCAGAATCCTGACTGTGTGGAAAGAATGATGTGGAGTTGCCGGCGTTGGACTGGGGTAAACACAGTAAGAAGTCTCACAACACCAGGTTAAAGTCCAACAGGTTTATTTGCTAGCAAAATCCACTAGCTTTCGGAGCGCTGCCCCTTCGTCAGGTGAGGGGGAGTTGAGATTGTGTCTTTTTATGCCCTGTTTGTGAACAGAACTCCCACTCACCTGACAAAGGAGCAGCACTGCAAAAGCTAGTGGATTTTGCTAGCAAATAAACCTTTTGGACTTTAATCTGGTGTTGTGAAACTTCTTACAGTGTAGAAAGAAGCCATTTGGCCCATTGAGTCTGTACTAACTCTCTGACAGACCATCTTATCCAGAGCATCCCCCAGCCTATCCTGTAACCCAATGCATTTACCCCGCTAATCCCCCTAACCTACACATGGCTGGGAAGGTGGCACAGTGGTTAGCACTGCTCCCTCACAGCGCCAGGGACCCGGGTTCAATTCTGATCTTAGGTGATTATGTGTGTGGAGTTTGCACATTCTCCCCGTGTCTGCGTGTGTTTCCTCCGGGTGCTCCAGTTTCCTCCCATGCTCCAAAGGTGTGCAGGTTAGGTGGATTAGCCATGGTAAATTGCCTCCTAGCATCAGGGGGATTAGCAGGGTAATTATACGGGGTTATTGCAATATGGTTTGAGTGGGACTGTTGTCAGTGCAGGCTCAATGGGCCAAGTGGTCTTGTTCTGCACTGTTGGGATTCTGTGATGTTGGAACAATACTCCACACGATCACCCAAGGCTGGAATTGAACCCAGATCCCTGTCACTGTGAGGCAGCAGCGCTAACCACTGAGCCACTGCACCTCCCCACATGTTTTTCTCTGCCTCTTTTTCTTTCCCTTTGATCTCTCTATTCAAGCCCCTTTACACTCACGGTTGTTCAATCTGCCTTTTCCTCAGGGAATGTTGTGCCGGAGGAAGGATTATTGTTGTTGTGCAATAAGGTTGTCAACCCTATTATTCTGGCGTCTCCAGGAATAAAAAATTATTCTCTGCTAACAAAAAAAAACCCAGGCGATAAAGAAAAATCTTTGCATTGCTTGAGTGCATTTTTAGAAAGTCTAAAGCATGTCCCAACCGCAAAAGAACTTTTGAAGTGTAGTCACTATTGGAAACATTGACAGCAATTTACACACAATAAACTCCAAAAAAAAAGCAACATGAAAATGACCAGAAATTCTGTCTGTTGATTGAGCAATAAATGTCGGCCAGGACTCTAATTCCGATGCTCTGCTTTGAAATAGCTCCATGGGATTTTCCAACAAACTAAGAGGGCAGCCAATTCCTCGGTTTGACAGACATTTTCTACTATCTCCAGCTAGAATTGTCGAGTGGACGATCCATCTCAGCCTCTTCCAGCATCACAGATTTCAATCTTCAGCCAATTCGATTCACCCCTGGTGATATCAAAGTAACGGCTGATACCACTGGATGCTGCAAAGTCTATGGACCCTGACAGTGTCCCAGCAATTGTATCAAAGACTTGTGTTCCAGAACTTGTTGTGCCCTTAGCCAAGCTATTCCAGGCCAGCTACAACACTGACATCTACCTGGCAATGTGAAATGTTGCCCAGGTACGTCCTGTACACAAAAAGTAGGGCAAGTCCAATCCAACCAGTTACTGTGCCATCAGGTTATTCTCGATCATCAGTAAATTGATGGAAGATGGCATCAACACTTCAATCAAGTGACCCTTGCTTAGCAATAAACTGCTAATTTGGCTTCTGCCTGGGTCACTCAGCTCCTGACCTGCTTACAGCCTTTGTTCAAATATGGATAGAAGAGCTGAATGCCAGAGGTGAGCTTAGAGTGACCGCCTTTGACATCAAGGCCACATTTTGCCATGTTTGGCATCAAGGAGTCAATGGAAATCAGGGGGAAAATCTGATTGGAGTCAGACCCAGCACAGAGGAAGATGGCCGTGATTGTTGAAGGTCAGTTATCTCAGTCCCAGGACATCACTGCAGGAGTTCCTCAGAGCAGTGTCTCAGGCCCAACCATCTTCAGCTCATTAATGACCTTCCTTCCATCATGAAGTCAGAAGTGGAGGTCTTTGCTGATGATTGCACAATATTCAACATCAGTTGTTACTCCTCAGATACTGAAGCAGTTCATGTCCAAATATAACAAGACCTGGACAACATTCAGACTTGGGCTGACAAGTGGCAAGTAACATTTGTGCCACACAAGTGCCAAGCAATGATTATCTTCCACAAAGAGAATATAACCATCATCCCATGAAATTCAATGACATTACCATCATTGAATCCCTTACTCTCAACTTCCTGGGGGTTACCATTGACCAGAAACTGAACTGGACTAGCCATATAAATACTGTGGCGACCAGGGCAGGTCAGAAGCTAAGAGTTCTGTGGTGAGTATCTCACTATCTGTCTCCTGAAAACTTGTCTACCATCAACAAGGCACAAGTCAGGAGTGTGATGGAATACTCTGCAATTGCCTGGATGGATGCAGCTCCATCAACACGCAAAAAACTTGACACTGACCAGGACAAAGCAGGCCACTTGATTAACACCACTTTCACAAGCTTTCACCAGCTTTCACCCTCTCCATCACTGATGTGCAGTAGCAACCATGTGTATCATCTACAATGCGCAAAATCTCACCAAGGGCTCCTTAGATATCTCCTTCCAAATCCACGACAATGACCACTACCATCTGGAAGGACAAATATAGCAAATATCTGGGGAGAAGGTAGTCAAGAAGGCATACGGCATGCTCGCCTTCATCGGCCGGGGTATTGAGTTTAAAAGTTGGCAAGTCATGTTGCAGCTTTTTAGAACCTTAATGAGGCCACATTTGAAATATAGTGTTCAATTCTGGTCACCACACTACCAGAAGGATGTAGAGGCTTTGGAGAGGGTACAGAAAAGATTTACCAGGATGTTGCCTGGTATGGAGGGCATTAGCTATGAGGAGAGGTTGGAGAAACTTGGTTTGTTCTCACTGGAGCGACGGAGGTTGAGGGGAGACCTGATAGAAGTCTACAAGATTATGAGAGGCATGGACAGAGTGGATAGTCAGAAGCTTTCTCCCAGGGTGGAAGAGTCAATTACTAGGGGGCATAGGTTTAAGATACAAGGGGCAAGTTTTAAAAGAGATGTACGAGGCAGATGTTTTACACAGAGAGTGGTGGGTGCCTGAAACTTGTTGCTGGGGAAGATAGTGGAAGTGAATACGGTAGTGACTTTTAAGGGGCATTTTGACAAGTACATAAATGAGATGGAAATAGAGGGATATGTTCCCCGGAAGGGTAGGGGATTTTAGCTAAGACAGGAAGCATGGTCGGTGCAGGCTTGGAGGGCTGAAGGACATGTTCTTGTGCTGTAATTTTCTTTGTTCGTTGTTCTTAGTTCTTTGACATCACCACCTGGCGGTTCCCCTCCAAGTCACTTACCATCCTGACTTGAAAATATTTACTGTTCCTTCACATCACCTTCTCAAGGGCAATTAGCAATAGCCAATGAAAGCTAGCCTAGCCAGTGAAATCAACACATCTCTGGAATGAGTGTGAAAGGGAAAGTTCATCTAACAATGTAGCGTTCTTTCATCACTGCTCTCAAGTGTCAGCCTACATTTCTGTGTTCAATTTTCTAGAGGGGAACTTAAATCTACAGATAGCCTGATGACTCAGAGGAAAGAGTGTAACCAACAAAACCACAGCAGACCCTGGCCAATATGGGTAGTAAATTTACGCAAGCTTAGCATAAGAATATTGGAGATGGGGTTTCAAAAAGATTATTTAAGAGAGGTGACTGCATTCTAGCCACAATATAATTTCCAGGAAGAGATCCAACTAGTATTGGCAATCCTACTTGTCATGCTGGGGCTGTTGACCTGTATGTATGGTTCAACTTACAATCAGTGTGAATCACCAACAATGTACAGCACCAGTAGTACAATGTGACCAATCATCCTCTTCTACGCAACCCACGGTATTATCTACTTATAACTTAAAGATAAGTCAGGTTTGAATTAAAAACAAACACGCACAAGGAGCTCAGATGAGTGGTAGAAGTAGATCAGTGTTGCCAGGATGATGCCAAAGGTTAGAGACTTCAATTAAGCAGCAAGACCAGTGAAACTGTGAAGTGGATTATAATCTTAGCCCCTTTTTGGGACTATTCCAGAGCAGACTTGCTTCTCAAATGATCACTTTCACTTGAAGGTTGAGAAAAACAAGCCTCACAGACACTCGAATGGGTCTGAAAAACAGATCCAACTCTTCCTGAAGGAAATGAACCACTAAAAGAGTATTATTGCCCTCCAGGTGTTTTAATGTGTTTTAACTAGATTATTACAACCTGGATATTGTAAAGGTCCTGGGATTTCTCCACAACAATGGAGAATATACAGAGGTGGGTTTTTGAATTTAGATGCAGGAGACAGTAGTCTTTTAAAATTATATCTGAGTTTATTACAGAACCAAACATGCGATTCCCTTTTTAATGGCCATTCAATCGCAACATTGAGAGTTTGAATAGAGAATCCAGATATTATGAATTTTTAAAACGTTTTCCTGGGACTTGAGTGCCGATGTCTGGGCCAGCATTTATTGCCCATCACTAATTGCCCTTCAGGGAGTGTTAAGAGTCAACCACATTGCTATGGATCTGGAGTCACATGTAGGCTAGGCCAGGAGAAACATCCCTTCCCTGAAGGATCATCAATGGATCAGATGGGTTTTATTTTGGCAATCAATAATGGTTTCATGGTCAACATTTTTACTAAATTTAAATTTAACTATCTACTGTGGTGGAAATTGAACCCAGGTCCACAGACCTCTGTGGGTGATTAGTCTAGTGACATAGAGACGTAGAAACTAGAAGCAAGATTAGGCCATTCAGCCCTTCAAGCCTGCTCCACCATTCATTTTAATCATGGCTGATCATCAAATTCAATATCCTATTGCCACCCCCTCCCCTTCTCCTCATAACTCTTGATCTCTTTAGGCCCTAGAATTTTATCTAATTTCTTCTTGAAATCAGACAACATTTTGTTCTCAGCTACAGCCTGTAGTAGTGAATTCCACACATTCACCTCTGAGTGAAGAAATTTTTCCTCACCCCTGCTCTAAAAGGTCTACCCCTTATCTTCAAACTATGACCCCTAGTTCCGCCACTATCGAAAACATTCTTTCTGAATCTGCCCTGTGTAACCCTGTTAGAATTTTAGAAGTTTCTATGAGATCGCCTCTCACTCTTCTAAACTCCAGTCAATATAATCCTAACTGATTTAGTCTCTCCTCACATGACAGACTGCCATCCCAGGAATCAGCCGGATAAATGTTCACAGTACTCCCTCCATAGCAAGCACATCCTTCCCCAGATAAAGACACCAAAACTGCACAATGTGGCCTCACAATGCCCAATACAATTGCAGCAAGCCATCCCTATCTCTAAACACAAATCCTCTTGCTATGAAGGCCAACATACCATTTGCCTTCTCTACTGCCTGCCATACCTGTGCACTTACATTCAGTGACTGACGCACAAGGACACCAGTGTCATATTGAGTATCCACCTCCCTCAAATGACACCCATTCAAGTAATAATCTGTCTTCCTATTATTGCTACCAAAGTGGATAACCTCACACATCTACATTATACTGCAGCTGCCATGTAGATGCCCACACACTCAGCCTGTCCAAATCACACTGAAGCATCTCTCCATCCTCCTCACAGCTCACCCTCCCACCCAACTTTGTATCATCTGCGTATTTTGGAGATAATACATTCAGTTACCTCTTTCAAATCATAATATTAACAGTCGGGGTCCTATTACAGATCCCTGTGGCACCACAATAGTAACTGACTGCCAATCAAAAAAAGACCATTTATGCCAACTCTTTGCTTCCTGAAGTAAAGTAAACTTATTTATTAATCACACATAAGGCTTACATTAACACTGCAATAAAGTTACTTTGGAATTCCCCTAGTCACCACACTCCATACCTGTTCAGGTTAATGCACCTAACACACACATCTTTGGATTGTGGGACGCACAGACACGTGGAGAACATGCAGACTCCGCACAGAGAGTGACCCAAGCCGGGATTCAAACCCAGGTCCCGAGCGTTGTGAGGCAGCAGTGCTAGCCACTCTGCCGCTGTGCCACCCATGCTCAAGTCCTATCTGCTAACTTGTTTTCTATCCATCAAGACATTGCCTGCAACCCCATGTGCTTTAACTTTACAGAGGAATCTGTTATATGGGGCCTTATCGATGATCAATATCATGACACCACTGCTTCTTCCTACAGAGAAATGTTTCAGAAATCCATCAATTTTAAAAGTAGTGTTTATCATAAATCCCTGACTAAGAGGTCACTGAGTCTAGTGAGCTACCTCCATTCCAATTATGAGGAGAACCATCATCACTACAATTCAGCAGTAACCTTTACAAAAAACAATGAACAATACAGCACAGGAAACAGGCCCTTCGGTCCTCCAAACCTGCACCACTCATTCTTCCAACTAGACTATTCATTTGTATCCCTCCATTCCCAGTCTGTTCATGTGGCTATCCAGATAAGCCTTGAATGATCCCAGCGTGTCCACCTCTACCACCTTGTTTGGCAGTGCATTCCAGGCCCCCACCCCCTCTGTGTAACATACGGTCCTCTGACATCTGTGTTAAACCTTGCCCCCCTCACCTTGAACCTGTGACCCCTTGTGTTTGTCACCTCTGACCTGGGAAAAAGTTTCCCATTGTTCACCCTATCTATGCCCTTCATAATTTTATACACCTCTATTAGGTCTCCCCTCATTCTCTATCTTTCCAGGGAGAACAACCCCAGTTTATCCAATCTCTCCTCATCGCTAAACCCTATATACCAGGCAACATCCTGGTAAACCTTTTCTGCACTCTCTCCAAAGCCTCCACGTCCTTCTGGTAGTGTGGCGACCAGAACTGGACGCAGTATTTCAAAGAATGGCCTAACCAACAATAGCTGCAACATCACACGTCAACTTTTGTACTCTATTCCCCATCCTATAAAGGCAAGCATGCCATTTGCCTTCTTCACCACCTGTGTTGCCATCTTTAAGGATCTGTGGACCTGCACACCCAGGTCCCTCTGTGTGCCTATACTCCTGATTTACCTTGAGGCAGTGAATTTAACCAATCTAGAAATTCTACTGTGTAGTTTTAATATTTATACCTTAAAAGAGTTAAATGATTTTGAGCACTCATGCTGGACAACATCCTTTGTTTTTCATCAGAATCCTTGAACAGGATACTGAGAGGTGTAGACGGTTATCCCTTCCAGCTTCCTGGATTTGATTAACAAATTGTTTCAGCCTATACTTAAGGTTATTCATTCGTAGATTATTGTATGCTACAATTTACTAATGTCTTATTGAGGTGATTTTGGGGGCAGTTCCTTTTTTTTAATGGAACTTTCTTAAGCAGGAGAATATACCATATTCTTTGCCACAGGATGTTGTTATTTCTGAGTATGCCACCGTACCCGAGCATGTCTATAAACTTCTCAGACTTTTTCTTTTTGTCCAGCAGATGAACTCTGCTTTTTATTTTGAAGTTTGCTTCTAATTCTTAATCCCTGCTTCAGAGGAGAATCACTATTTTAATCTTATAGCTTCTTATTTATAACTGGAATCCTTACAACATTATATTTTTAGCTGCATTCCTTCACTAATAGGGTTGTTTTCCTTCAAGCAGCGAAGGTTAAGGGGAGGATAGTGGATGGATTCAATGGAATAAAAAGCAAAGAAAGATTTGCATTTATGTCATGTCACTCATGATCGCTAGGCGCAGGGTTTTAAAGGGTTTAATAGTCAATGAGATTCTTTTGAAATGTAGTTACTGTTGCGATTTGGGAAACACAGAATGTGTTTGTTAACATTGCAGCAGTGCAGTGGCACAGTGGTTATCACAGCTGTCTCATAGCGCCAGGGATCCAGGTTCAATCCCAGTCTCAGGTCACAATCTGTGTGCAGTCTGCACATTCTCCCCATGTCTGTCTGGGTTCCCCCTGGGTGCTCAGGTTTCCTCCTACACTCTAAAGGTTAGGTTGATTGGCCATGCTGAATTGCCCCTTAGTGTCAGGGAGATGAGCAGGTTAAGTATGTGGGGTTGCTAGGTGGGATTGTTATTGGCGCAGACTTGATGGGCTGAATGGCCTCCTTCTATACTGTTGGGATCCTATGATGTTGACTGTGGCCCAGACTGTGGAGATAGCTTCTTTGAAATAGTGACATGGAATCTTTTACGCCTATCTGAGCAGGTAGACAAAAGGCCTCGGCTTCACATCATATTGGAAAGGTGGCACCTCCGATGGTTACAGGGTTCCCTCGGTACTATAGTGGAATGTCAGCCTAACTTTTCAAGTCAGACTTGTAATGGAACCTTGTGTCTCAGAAGCGTGAGTGCTGCGGACTGAGCCATGGCTCATACAAAGTAAAGGAGGAAAAATTGTTTCCATTTCCAAGTCATAGAATCCGTACAGTGCAGAAGGAGGCCATTTAGCCCATTAAGCCTGCACTGACAACAATCCCACCCTGGCCCTATCCCTGTAACCCCAGATATTTCCCCTGCTAATCTCCCTGACACTAAGTGGCAATTTAGCATGGCCAACCCACCTAACCTGCGCATCTTTGGAGTGTGGGAGGAAACTGGAGCAGACATGGGGAGAACATGCAAACTCCACACAGTCACTTGAAGCTGGAATTGAACCTGGGTCCCTGGCACTGTGAGGCAGCAGTGGTATCCATTGTGCCACCTCACTACCCATAAATGTGATTTGATTTATTATTGCCACATGTATTGGGATACAGTGAAAAATATTGTTTCTTGCATCTTATACGGACAAACCTGCTGTTCATAGAATACAGAGGGGAGAAGGAAAGGATAGGGTGCAGAATATAATATTTCAGTTAAAGAAAGGATGAAGTGAAAGATATATATCTATATATGTGGTAAGTCCATTCAAATCCCAGCGTCCTTTTGTATGCTGGTTACCATTTTGTACTACCCTCAGTGTTTTAATAATAGCCAATATCGAGTACACTCGAGGTAATGTGTAATCATGCGGACATGCTCCCTGTTATTCACTTTGCGCTGGATGTGACATAATGTTCTTATTACGATTGTGATCCCAAACATTGTACATTCAATCACAGTGAGAGGCATTAACCTAAGGTGAAGAATAAAACTTAATAGTTTTGTTTCCACTGTGACCAGACGAGATGGGGACAATCTGCTCCTTGGCTTTAGATTACGTCGTGAAAAGCCTTTGATACTTCTCTGATGAGATGGAGAATGGAGGCCGGTTTCACAGAGTCAGGGAAGCTAACACACAATTTATTTTTGGATTCTCAACTTGATGGTTGGAGTCAAATGAGGTTGGCCTCTGGGAAAGATGTACAAAAATAAAATGATGTACCCTAGCCACCTTGTTATTAAAAATTGGAACTTGGTGCATTGGAGACAAAGAAAGTAATTGAGTGGTAGTATTTTTCAGGCTGAGAATAACCTCCCTTGTGCCACCTCTTTGAAAGTAAGATGCTGGATAATTCATTTTCCCAATGTCTGTCAAATGATAAAGTGAAAGGTCTAATGTATAGTGCAGGGGACTAAGATGAGAGTCTTCACCTTTTGAAACTTGGGTCTGCGCGCAATCTAGGCGTGAATGATGAGTCATTTCCTAGTGTTAGTCTTTTCTCAACAACAGACTGTTTCTTTTTTAACAACGCGGTGGATGAGAAACCCAAGGATTCTTTTCAGAGGTGTAAGCAAAAAAAAACTGAGGAGATTATAGAGCAGAGCAGCAACACCAGTTGTCGAATCCACAGCTTCTGGTTTTGAGGTGAAGGGAAGAGGGAGCTACACGGAAGCCTGCAGTCAGAGCCGTAGAGAATGCTGGAAAATAATGATCAATAGGATTTTGTGAAGGACAAGATAAAAAGCAGCAGGGTTTTGGATGAGGTGAAGTTTATGGAGGGTCCTTCTGTATTCTTCCTCCACATCTCTTTCTGTTCCAACCACTCCTTCCCCTTCTTTCTTGCGCTGTGAGGCAGCAGTGCTCATGGCACCTTATAGCACCAGGGACCTGGGTTTGATTCCTGGCTTGAATCACTGTCTGGCTGGAGCTTGCACATTCTCCCCGTGTCTGCATGGGTTTCCTCGGGTGCTCCGGTTTCCTCCCACAGTCTGAAAGGCATGCTGGTTAGGTGCATTGGCCATGCTAAGTTCTCCCTCAGTGTACGCGAACAGGCACAGGAGTGAGGCGACTAGGGGGTTTTCACAGCAACTTCATTGCAGAGTTTGTGTATGCCTCATTGTGATACTAATAAAATAAACATTAAAACTTTAAACTTTCTACCTCCCAATCCTCTCCATCTGCTCTCCTTATTCTCTGAGTACACCCTCATTACTGTACAGTGATGTACAAGTTGAGAGGCGGTAGATTTAAAACTGAGATGAGGAGGAACCACCTCTCAGAGAGGGTAGTGAATTTATGGAACTTGCTGTCCTATAGCGCAGCACAGTATAAGCCGTTAAATAGCTTCAAGAAGGAGTTAAATATATTTCTGATATTAAAAAAAAAGGGTTGAACGGATATGGGGAACAGATAGGGAGAGGGATTGAGACCAAGAAGAAATCAGCCATGATTTGATTGAGTGGCGGTGCAGGCGCGAAGGGCTAAATTGTCTTCCTCTCTTCCTACTTCTGATGCTCCTATGAGATCATGGACTGAAATTTATTGCCCATTCCTAGTTGCCCTGGAGATATTTGGGGGCCTTCTCCTTGTTTCGTTGGGAGCTGGTCTCGTGTGCATGAGGCCACTTCAGAGGGCAATGGATTGAGAACAATGGTGGGACTGGAACCACATGTAATTCAGACCAAGGAATGGCAGTAGTTTTCTCTACCGTCTGGGAGGTCCAGGGTACCAGCAACATTAGGCATTATTAGCTACTATAGTCAACTTGGGCACAAGCAGTGTTAGATGCTATGAGTACTTAATCTTACAAGCTTTAATTACTTGTGCACAAGGGGAAATAGACTTGTAGCCCTCTGCAGAGAGTGTTTCTGAAGTTACATACAAACAATTTGGCAATTATAGTTAATGACAGCAAATGAGGAACAAGCAATTGTTCTAATTCTTCATTTGCATACATATTATACCTTAGCTTTCCGCCTTTTCTTATTCAGTGAAATCTGTCTCCTGCTAATCCTTCATTTGCATAGCATATCCCCATATCTCGCCTTTGGTATTCTGTTGTGGAAAATACTGACTTTTCTCATCCTCCGGCAAAGAATGAAAAACAGAATGTTTACGGGACTTATGTAGGTGAAGATTAGCAGTTCATGCTAAATACGTGAGCAATGATTCCATTGAAGGCCTGTGTGCTGATAAACATTCTCTTTGCTTGTCAGAGATTTGTGGAACTTTAATTTTACCAATTTAACTTCCACACCTTAAAGGGGCTCGACAATCCAGTTGTGTTTCACAACAAGCTCATAACTTTCAGTTACCAATGTTTTGCTTAACGGAGCTCAAATTCTCAGACTGCTAAGGCAGCGTGTTAATTCATGGGACAGATTTTCGCAGTGTCGGGGAGACCCTGCGCACATTTAAAAATGGCGGGTGTGACCTGGATCTCCATCCAATTTTTACTGATATTTCTTGCTACGTGTGCTTCCTCTGGGTGCTCCGGTTTCCTCCTACAGTCCAGAGACGTGCTGTTTAGGTGGATTGGCCATGCTGAATTGCTCCTTAGTATCCCACGATGTGTAGATTAGAGGGAATTAATGGGGTAAATATTTGGGGTTACAGGTATAAGATCTGGGTAAGATGCTCTGTCAGAGAGTCAGTGTAGATTCGATAGGCTGAATTCCTTCCTTCTGCCCTGCAGGATTTTTATGAATTTTATACAAAGAGAAAGGGAGGTGGTGGGCAGGGCACTGTGATTCCTGTAGAAGGGAAATCTGAGTCCGTGTGGCCATCTTTACTCCGCTTCCGCAATTGACAAGTTCAACCCCATCAGGCACTGGTCTGTGGGGTAAAAATCGGCTTTTCCCGGTACTTATTTTGCCAGACTGATGAATGAGGAAATTTCCCGATGAATTATCTGACTCAGTTGCCTAAATAAGACCCACGGGCAGCGTGGTGGCACAGTGGTTAGCACTGCTGACTCACAGCACCAGAGACCGGGGTTCGATTCCTGACATGGGTCACTGTCTGTGTAGAGTTTGCACGTTGTCTGCGTGGGTTTCCATCAGAAGCTCTGGTTTCCTCCCACAGTCCGAAAGGCGTGCTGGTTGGGTGCATTGACCCAAACAGGCGCCGGACTGTGGCGATTAAGGGAATTTCACAGTAATTTCACTGCAGTGTTAACATCAGCCTAGCTTGTGACTAATAAATAAACTTTAAAAGTGCTCTCTGGGGTATTAATCAGATGACATAACCACTCTATTACCGTGCCCTGTAATACTGTGTTATTATGAGTGAGGTGGCATATATTAGCTTGAGTATGTACCTTTGATACTTTCACTCTGACACCAGCAAATTCAGAATCAATGCTGCAATTAGTCATCCAGTTACAACCAGACTGGGCAAGTCAGTCAGCCTGCAGATGGAGTTAGCTCACGAGTAATGAGCTTCATTTGGTAAACCTGCTTTGTGTATCTTTCAGCGCTGGCTTTAATGAACTCTCAAACATTTTGAACGTAAGAATGCTGCAATTTTAAAGGTGCAGAAAGAAAAGACTTGCATTTATGTAGCGCCTTTCATGACCACTAGACTTTCCAAAGTGCTTTACAGCCAGTGGTTTATTTTTGAAGTGGAGTCGCTGTTGTCAAACAGGGAATGGAGCTGTGCTAAGTACTACACTCAGTAGCATGTACTACACTTAGTGTAGTACATGCTACACTTAGCATGTAGCAAGTTTTTGATTTGATTTAATGTATTATTGCTGATGTACAGTGAAAAGTATTGTTTCTCGCGTACTGTACAGACATACCATTCATAGAGTATGTAAGGGAAAGGGAAAGGAGAGGGGGCAGAATATTGTGTTACAGTTACAGGTAGGACAAAGAAAAAAATCACCTTAATATATGATAGGGCCATTCAAAAGTCTGATGACAGCAGGGAAGAAATTGCTCTTGAGTCTGCTGGTATGTGTTTTCAAACTTTTCTTGATGAAAGATCAAAGAAAATTACAGCACAGAAAACAGGCCCTTCGGCCCTCCAAGCCTGTACCGACCATGGTGTCTATCTGAACTAAAACGCCCTACCCTTCCGGGGCCCGTATCCCTCCAACCTCATCCTATTCATGTATTTGTCAAGATGTCTCTTAAAAGTCACTGTTGATCTGCTTCCACTACCTCCCCCAACAGCGAGTTCAGGCACCCAGAGTATGTTTGGGGTTCATAGGGTCCTTGATTACGCTCGCTGCTTCCCCAGGGCAGTGGGAAGTGTAGTTCCTGCCAACTGATATGTAAAACTGACCAGATAACCTATTTTAATGATGTTGGTTGAAGGATAAATATTGGCCAGGACACAGAGAGAATTCCACACTCTTTTTCCTCTTGCTCTGTGGAATTTAGAGCAAACAGGGCCTGGGTTTAATTTATCAATGCTGTCAGGGTGGCACTCCCTCAGTGCCACACTGGAGTGCCAGCCTCACTAATGTACAGAGACCCCAGTTGATGGTTTTATTCCTCGGAAGTGGAGAAAAATTGTCCCATTCATGCAAACACCAGGAGTCTATCATAGAATCATCGAATGCCTACACTGCAGAGGAGGCCATTTGGCCCATTTGAGTCTGCACCGAGTATCTAATCAGGCCCTCTGTCTCCACCCTATCCATGTAACTCCATATATTTACCCCGCCAATCCATCTAAGCTTCACATATTGGGACACTAAGGGGCAATTTACCACGGTTAGAACATAAGAACATAAGAAATAGGAGCAAGAGTGGGCCATCTAGCCCTTCGAGCCTGCCCGGCCATTCAATAAGATCATGGCTGATCTCAAGCGGATCAGTTCCACTTTCGTGCTTTCTCCCCATAACCCTTAATTCCCTTGTCTGTCAAAAACCTACCTACCCGTGACTTAAATATATTTAGTGAGGTAGCCTCCACCACTTCAACGGGCAGAGAATTCCAGAGATTTACCTCCCTTTGAGTGAAGAAGTTCCCCCTCAACTCTGATCTAAACTACCCCCCCTTATCTTGAGGCTGTGCCCTCTAGTCCTGCTATCCTTTCTAAGCAGGAAGAATCTCTCTACCTCTACCCTATCCATCCCCTTCATTATCTTATACGTCTCTATAAGATCCCCTCTCATCCTTCTAAACTCCAGCGAGTACAGGCGCAGTCTATTTAGTCCCTCTTCATAGTCCAACCCCCTCATCTCTGGTATCAGCCTACTGAACCTCCTCTGCACTCCCTCCAAGGCCAAAATATCCTTGCGCAAGTGCGGAAGTAATCCACCTAACCTATGTATCTTGGGACACTAAGGGGCAATTTAGCATAGCTAATCTACTTAACCTGCACATCTTTGGACTGTGGGAGGAAACCGGAGCACCCGGAAGAAACCCACGCAGACACAGGGAGAACTTGCAAACTCCACACAGGCAGTGACCCAAGAATGGAATTGAGCCCCAGCCCCTGGTGCTATGAGGCAGCAGTGCTATTCCATGAGTCCAGAATCTGAATTCATGCAGCTTACAAGCAATGTACCAAGGGACCATTTTCACTTTATCTTAGTTGCTCCTGTTGGTTGATCCTCCCATAGACTCTTCGCCACCAACACCCACCTCCCCACATCATCCCCGCACCCAGAAACACCTCAATGGGTGAGACTTTCCAGTCATGTCCTGCCTGAAACCAGACATTCCTGCCCGAGGTCAATGGGTCTTTAAACGATCCGTCAAATTTTCCATTCTGTCTGCGGCAAGTGGGACTGGAAAATTTACCCCAATCTTTCAATCTCAGAAGTGGTGGGAAGTGAGACCAAAAGTGTGAAATTTGTTCCATAACCAAAAAAAAGACAAGGACAATACCTACTTGACGTAATTATTTATCTGCTGAAAAAATCACTGTCATGTTATGGCTGCAAAATACGTGAGTCTGTTCATTCAATGCCGAGAAGTTAGAATGTCCTCCTGTATTCCACCTTGTTACAGCTGTTAAAAGTAGTGATTTTCCTTTTCCTGTTCTTGTTTGGTATTTTACTTGGCCACTGGTGAGTCTCATCCAGTCAAACATGAAATTGCAAAGTGTCAGAATGCCATTAGCTTAATTATTCCCTCCCTCCTAAGAAACCCCACAAAGAGTTTGTGAAGGAGGGAGGGAGAGATACAGACAGGAGAGAGAGAGAGATGATGGTGGCCCTATCCCATATCTCAGCCATTACTCTCTTCTGTATCAATAGTTAATATACTGTATTTCAGTGGAGTTGCTTGCTCTACGTCTGGTCAAATCTATAAAGCACACCCCTCAATTTTCAGTCTGACCATTGCAGGAATCACACAGGCTTCAATGAGAAGTTTATTAAGAATTTGTTGAATAGTGTAACATTCGAATTGGAAAATGTCAATAGTTATAGGTAACAGCAGGAAGCATTGGGAAGCGAAGGTCAGAGGAAGGATTACATTTGACCTTCATTTCTATAGAATTCCTACAGTGCAGAAAAAGGTCATTTGGCCCATTGAGTCTGCACCAAGCACTATCTACCCAGGCCCTATCCCTATAACCCCACATATTTATCCGACTCGGTCCCCTGACATTATCGGGCAATTTAGCACGGCCAATCAGTCTAACCTGCACATCTTTGGATTGTAGGAGGAAACTGGAGTACCTGGAGGAAACCATGCGAACATGGGGAGGATATGCAAACTCCACACAGATAGTGATCCAAGCCGAGAATTGAACTCAGTTCACTGCACTATGAGGCAGCAATGCTAACCACTATGCCACCATTCCACCCTCACTCTTTTGTCCCAGAATTGACCTATCTGTAATAGCAATGAAGTCTTATTTAAGACCAGGAGATGAAGCCTGGTGAGCCTTGTTGCTGTTTTGATAGATCTCAATATCTGCCTGCCCACTTTTGAGGCAAAGAAATAATTATTTTCCATATTGAGATTAGCTACTTGTTCGAACCAGTTTGTGGTTAAATGCTATACTTGCTTCTTCCTATCGTATTTCATTTTGCCCTATCAGAAGGTGAATTATATGCCACAGGATTCATAACATAAGAACATAAGAACATAAGAAATAGAAGCAGGAGTAGGCCAACTAGCCCTTCGAGCCTGCCCCGCCATTCAATAAGATCATGGCTGATCTGTCGTTGCTCAGTTCCACATTCCCGCCCTCTCCCCATAACCCTTAATCCCCTCTCTCATCAAAAACCCATCAACCCGCATCTTAAAAATATTTAGCGAGGCAGCCTCCACCACTTCAACGGGCAGAGAATTCCAGAGATTCACCACCCTTTGAGTGAAGAAGTTCCTCCTCAACTCCGTTCTAAACCGCCCCCCCTTTATCTTGAGGCTATGCCCCCTAGTCCTACTATCCTTTCTGAGCGGGAAGAGTCTCTCCACCTCCATCCTATCCATCCCATTCATCATCTTATACGTCTCAATGAGATCTCCCCTCATTCTAAACTCTAACGAGTACAAGCCTAATCTATTCAGCCTCTCCTCATAGCTCAACCCCCTCAACTCCGGCATCAGCCTAGTAAACCTCCTCTGCACTCCCTCCAAGGCTAAAATATCCTTGCGTAAGTACGGCGCCCAAAACTGCACACGGTACTCCAGCTGCGGCCACACCAATGCCCTATACAGCTGCAGCAAGACCCCCCTACTTTTATATTCAATCCCCCTCGCGATGAAGGCCAGCATCCCATTTGCCTTCCTGACTACCTGCTGCACCTGCAGGCTGGGTTTTTGCGACTCATGCACAAGGACCCCGAAGTCCCTCTGCACCGTCGCCTGCTGCAGTTTTTCTCCACGTAAGTAATAATCCTTCCTACCATTATTCCTACCAAAGTGGACCACCTCGCACTTGCCAACATTAAATTCCATTTGCCATTTCCTGGCCCATTCGCCCAGCCTATCTAGATCCTTCTGTAGACTCTCCCCACCCTCCGCACAATTTGCCTTTCCACCAATTTTGGTGTCATCAGCAAATTTCAACTCCCTACACTCGGTTCCCTCCTCCAGATCATCTATGTAAATGGTAAATAGCTGAGGCCCCAGCACCGACCCCTGGGGCACTCCACTAGTCACCATCCGCCAATCCGAATAGCACCCATTGACCCCCACTCTCTGCCTCATATTTGACAACCAGTCCTCTATCCACGCTAACACCCTACCCCCAACTCCATGCCCCCTGACCTTCTGTAATAACCTCTTGTGAGGTACCTTGTCAAACGCCTTCTGAAAATCCAGAAAGACCACATCCACCGGCTCTCCTCTATCCACCGCCCTAGACACATCCTCATAGAACTCCAGTAAATTTGTCAGACATGACTTCCCTTTAAGGAAACCGTGCTGCTGACCTGCATTTCTACCCACTGTATGTACGTGGCTATTCCAGTTCCCTTCCTGGTTAATGGGAATCCCTTGGATATTGATGTTGGAACATGACTAGGCCCATCGTGCTTGCTCTGTCATTCACACAGTTCATGACTGTTCTGTGCATGAGTTCCATTTATTAGCTTAGATCCTCATCCCTTTATACCCTAACACAAGTGCATAATCACTATAGACTTAAAAGCAAATTATTGCGGATGCTGGAATCTGAGAAACTCTAGCTTTGACAAAGCATCATCTGGACTCGAAACGTCAGCTCTTTTCTCTCCTTACAGGTGCTGCCAGACCTGCTGAGATTTTCCAGCAGTTTCTCTTTTGGATTACCATAGTCTTGCTGTGTAAACCCTTTTTAAGTTTTTTTTTATTTTATTAGTGTCACAAGTAGGCTTACATTAACACTGCAATGAAGTTACTGTGAGAATCCCCTAGTCGTCACACTCCAGTGCCTGTTCAGGTACACCAAGGGAAAATTTAGCATGGCCAATGCACCAGCACGTCTTTTAGTGGAAACCAGAGCACCCAAAGGAAACCCATGCAGACATGAGGAGAATGTGCAAACTCCACACAGACGGTCCCCCAAGCCAGGAATTGAACTCAGGTCCCTGGCGTTGTAAAGCAGCAGTTCATAAGATATAGGAGCAGAATTAGGCCATTCGGCCCATCGAGTCCGCTCCGCCATTCAATCATGGTTGATATGCTCCTCATTCCCATTTTCCTGCCTTATCTCCATAACCTTTCAACCCGTTACCAATTAAAAATCTGTCCAACTCCTCCTTACGTTGACTCACTATAAATTCATAAGATTATAGGAGCAGAATTAGGCCATTCTGCCCATCGAGTCTGCTCCGTCAGTCGACCATGCTAACCACTGTGCCGCCCTTACGTGAAAACAAAAAGACTGCTGAACTTCACATCCTCGCTAAAGGAGGCTGGGGCTGAGTTTAATGCTGGGACTGCGCTCGTCCCAATTCTTAGCAAGAGGAAGCAGGGTTGCCATGGTAATCTAGGTGGCCTACATAAGTGGGCTGAACACACTCTGTCCTGAAGCCAAGGAGACAGCTTTGACACATTTACAGTAATTAAATGGTGGGAAGTATAGGTAAGGGAATGAAAGGTACAGCTTCCGAGCCAGGGCTTGGGTCCCTTTCTAATTAGTATTTCTGCTGCTGAGTGGGAGTTCGATCCACTCCCTGGCTCCAGACGCTTAAGCAGATTGTGACAGAGACAGCCAAGCTGGTGCAAATTGATGTCATGATCCGAATGGAGCCCAGCACTTTATTTAGCGCAAGATCGTGATAACAGTAGCTGCAGAAGTTGGGAGCAGTTTACCGAAAAATAATGACTTTTGAGCCGCTGTAAGGCCTGAAGTATTTTCCTGATGTGTGCCGAAGCTGATACTACAGGGAGGATTTTCATTCAGAGCAGGTTGCACAGAATAACATCGAGCTAGAGCAGCCGTTCTTCCCGTCTGGTTCATGCCAGTGTTCCTGTTCCGCCTGAGCCTCTTCCCTCTGTTCTTCGTCTCACACAGTCAGCATATCCTTCACTCCTCCCTTCCCCCATGTGTTTGTCTAGCTTCCTCCGCATTCCATCTGTGTTAACTACCTCGGCTACCCTGTGTGTAATAATACACCACCCTGAGCAGTGTATTACACTGCCTGCTAGTGTAGTAAGTCCTCGGAGACAGGACTCCCTTCACCAAAACCCCTTTATTTTCAAGTCTGACAGCGGCACCCAGAATGCTCTCAGTTCGCAGGCTACACTCGGTGTCCCAGAGGAACTGACACACCTAGTTAAACACAAAGCAAGAGGCTCCCTGGTTAATGCGCTAATCATTCATATGCTAACAGCGCCCACCTCAATTTCCTGATTAAAATCATTACAGGTAGCAAGTTCTATATTTTAACCAATCCCTGGGCAGAGCAGTTCCCTTTTTGGGTTTATTCATTGCTACTATATATTTCCAGCTCCTAGTTTAGGCATATTCCACAAATGGAGCCATTTTCTTTGTGCCGATCTTGTCAAACATTTTCATAATCTAAACAACATCAATCAGATTACCCCTCAGCCTTCTCCTTTCTACAGAAGAGTCCTCGCCTTTCGATTGCTCCTGATCGGGTGTCTTCCTCCTCAGGTCCCTTTCTGCAAGAGGCCATTTGCATCCATGGATTAACCAATACCATGCCCTAACGCGCAACAAGTCCTTCACACGCAGTTCGCTCAGCCCCTCTTTCCATCCTTCCTGCTTCTCCATTTTGGGCTTCCTTTAAGATCTAGCAAATCCTATCCTGAAAGGAACATCTGTGATTATGGGTGACTTTAATCTGCATATTGATTGGGAGAGTCAAATTAGTCGCACTCCAATAGAGGAGGAATTTCTGGGGTGCGTACGGGATGGTTTTCTGGAGCAATAGGTTGAGGAACCAACAAGGGAGCAAACCATCTCACACTGGGTGTTGTGCAGTGAGAAAGGATTAGTTGGCACTCTAGTTGTGAGAGAACCCTCGGGGACAGCTGACCATAATACGATAGAATTCTTTGTCAAGGTGGATAACGATTTAGTTGATTCTGAGACCAGAGTCCTGAACTCAATAAATGTAACTATGATGGTATGAGGCATGAATTGGCTATGATGGACTGGGAAACATGACTGAAAGGAAAGACAGTGGACAGGCAATGGCAGCCATTTAAAGAATGAATAGGTGAACTCCAGAAGTTGTTTATTCCTGTTTGGCACAAGAGTTGTAAGGAAATTGTGGCCAAACCATGGCTTACATGGGAAATTAGAGGGAGTATCAGATTCAAGGAAGAAGCATACAAATTTGCAAGAAAAAGCGTCAGGCCTGAGGATTGGAAGCTATTTAAAATTCAGTAAAAGAAGACCGAGGAACTGATTGAGAAGGGAAAAAATAGAGAATGAAAGTAAGCTAGCAGGGAGCATAAAAACTGACTGTAAAAGTTTCTATAGATATGTAAAGAGAACAAGGTTGACAAGAAACAATGAATGTTGGCTCCTGACAGTCAGAAACGGGAGAATCCAAATGGGGAATAAAGAAATGACCAAGGAATTAACTTTGGATTTTCCTTCAGTCTTCACAAAGGAAGGCATGAATAATGTACCAGAAGTGCAGAGAGAAATATGTTTTATTGAGGAGCTGAAGGAAATCAGCATTAGTGGAGAAATGGTTTGAAGGAAATTGACGGGATTGAAGGTGGATAAATCTCCAGGTCCTGATAATCTTCATCCCAGAGTACTTAAGGAAGTGGCCCTGGAAATAATAGATCCATTGATGGTTATTTTCCAAAACTTTGTGGACTCTGGAATACTTCCTACAGATTGGAGGGTAGCTAATGTGAGCCTACTATTCAAAACAGAGGTAGAGAGAAAACAGTGAATGATAGATCAGTGCGCTTAACTTCAGAACGGAGGGAATTGTTAGAATCAGTTATCAAGGATTTCATAACTCAGCATTCGGAAAGAATGGTAGAATCAGACAAAATCAGCATGGACTTACAAAAGGGAAATCATGCTTGATGAATTTACTGGAATATTTTGAGGATGTAACTAATAGAGTTGATCGAGGAGAACCAGAAGATGTGGTTTGTTTAGACTTTCAGAAGGCTCTCGATAAAGTCTCACATAACAGACTGCTATGTAAAGTTAAAACTCATGAGATTGCGGGTAATGTCTTGAGATGGATAGAAAGCTGGTTAGCAGATCGAAAGCAAAGAGTTGGCATAAATGGATCTTTTTCTGATTAGCAGTCAGTGATTAGTCGGGTTCCGCAGGGATCTGTGCTAGGACCCCAATTATTTCATATTAGGATAAATGATTCAGAAGAGGGAACTGAATGTATTATCTCCAAATGTGCAGGTGATACAAAGTTGGGTGTGAGGGTGAGCCATGAGGAGGATGCAGAGATGTTTCAGCATGATTTGGACAGGCTGAATGTGTGGGCATCTGCATGGCGGAAGCAGTATAGTGTGGATAAATGTAAGGCTATCACTTTGGCAGCAGTAATAGGAAGACAGATTATTACTTGAACGGGTGTAAATTGAGATAAGTGGATATTCAATGAGACCTTGGAGTCCTCATGCATCAGTAATTGAAAAAAGTAAGTGTGCAGGTACAACAGGGAGTAAAGAAGGCAAATGGTATGTTGGCCTCCATAGTGAGAGGATTTGAGCATTGGGATAAGGACGTTTTGTTACAATTGTATAGGGCGTTGATGAGGCCATTTCTGGAATATTGTGCGCAGTGTTGGTGTCCTTATCTGAGGATAAGGGATAAACCTTTCAGAACTGAAGTGAGGAGAAATTTCTTCTCCCAGAGAGTGGTGAATGTGTGGAGTTCAATAGTTGATTTGATTTGATTTATTATTTTCACATGTGTTAGCATACAGTGAAAAGTATTGTTTCTTGCCCGCTATGTAGACAAAGTATTCCATTCATAGAGAAGAAAACGAGAGAGTGCAGAATATAATATTACAGGCATAGCTAGGGTGTAGAGAAAGAACAACTTAATGTGAGGTAAGTCCATTCAAAAGTCTGACAACAGCAGGGAAGAAGCTGTTCTTGAGTCAGTTGGTACATGACCTCAGACTTTTGTATCTTTTTCCCGATGGAAGAAGGTGGAAGAGAGAATGTCCATTACCACAAAACGTAGCTGAGGCCACAACATTGTCTGATTTCAAGAAGAAATTAAATATAGCTCTTGGGGCTAAAGGGACCAAGGGATATGGGAAGGAAGGGGGGATCAGGATATTGAATTTGATGATCAGCCATGATTAAAATGAATGGCGGAGCAGGTTCAAAGGGATGAATGGCCTACTCCTGCTTCTAGTTTCTTTTTTTTATATAGAAACTGGTCTCATTTTATTTCTTCAGTATTTGGTTCAAATGACGGTCTGTCTGTCAGTTCTTTTTCTACGTCGTTGTCACCTTTCTCATGTTCTCTCTCCCTTTGTCTCTCTTCCTTCCTCTCCCTCTCTTTGTTACCTCATTTTCTTGTCTGGCTTTGCTCTCCATTTGGTTCTCGCTCTCTCTTCTCCCCCATCTCTTTGAAGCTCATTACTCTTTCTTTCCATCACTGTTGGTGTCTTGCTCTGCTCTGACAGCCTTGTTTTCATTCTTTCTTTGTTCTCTCCCAGTGTCTTTGCAAGCTCCCTGGAGGCACGGTGGCACAGTGGTTCCTGTCTCACAGCGCCAGGGACTTGGGTTCGATTCCAACCCTGGGTGACTGTCTGTGTGGAGTGTGCACATTCTCCCCATGTCTGCGTGGGTTTCCTCCGGGTGCTCTGGTTTCCTCCCACACGTCAAAGATGTGCAGACTAGGTTCATTGGCCGTGATACATTGTCCCTTAGTATCAAGGGGACTATCAGGATAAAGACATGGCGTAACGGGGTAGGGTCTGGATGGGATTGGTGTCATTGCAGGCTCGATAGGCTGAATGACTTCCTTCTGCAATGTCGGGATTCTATGACATCTTATTATTTTTTCCATTCTATCTCTTTTTCTCCTAACTCTTCCTCTCTATTTCATTCTTCCTCAGTGCTCTGATTTTCCTCTCTACTATTTTTCCTGGCTCGCGATGTGTTGCAACAATTGCTTCAGAACATCAAGGAATTTTACTGAGCTGATCAGGGCAGTGTCTCTAGTGCACACTCCCAGTAGATGGTTATAATGGCTTTAATAACGGAAACACTTCAGCTGCAGCGCTGCACTAGTACACGCACCTCGAGAGTGTCTTGGACTCAGCGTATTAATGAAGTGAAATCCGCCAGGTTAATTCACAACTCTGGATAATGATTGGCTGACAACAGGCTACAAGGAGCAGCTTCTTCTGTAGAAAGTCAATTAGGTTTGCAAGAAAGCAGCATAATAAAGGCAAATGTGCAGCATTGAATTCTCTGTATCACATTGTTGTCAATTATATGATGTTAAATGGGAAAGTCAGGGAAGTAGAGAGCACAGAGCATCAGAGGTGTGAGTTTTTGCAATGATGGAGAGACTCTTCTTCATTGCAAAATTGGTGAAGAGGCTGAAATATGGAACTCCTGCTCACAAACTTGGCACTCATCATTTGCACAGGGACAGGAATGGACCCAAGTTGGGATTGTCATTAATGGATTAGTTCTGGGTGACAGATTTTACAACACTTCCATTATCACCAATGGCTTCCTCCCTGAAATAACTCCTCAGAGGCCGGTACCCCTTCCCCAGATTCCTTTTATTTATAAGCTCAATTCCACTCCTAAGAGTACTTCATGTATAAAGTCAGAATATGGAGTGTCAGTAGCCCTTACACTCTTCAATATGCATATAGGTGAGAGCCCATGATTGGGCAGGCTACCATTACCTCAATTAGGGAGCTCATACTCAATGAGACCATCCTCATGGGCCTCATTGAGTTCATTACGCTTCAGTGTTACAGTTTGATTGACAGTTCCAGATGGTTACAAACTCATTAAAGTGGGATATGAATTCTGATGTATTTTGTGAGGGATTAAGCACTTGAATGAAATGTTCATTTTTATAAGGATGCAGTTGAAGGAATGGAATTGAAGTGAATAGGTTTTTGTGAATGAGTGTTTAAATAAAAAGTCTGCAGAACTTAATGCAATCTCAAAATGCGTCCTAAGATCTGTTCCATACGTTGGCATGGTAGCCGTAATGACAAAGGGTGGTGGGTAAGTGCTATTAGTTGTCATGAGTTGGCATAATGGCTATAAAATGCCATAGGGGATAAGCAGAGGGCCACTGGGTGACATAGAGGGTATTAGATGTGTTCCTGTTTTCCACCAATCATTTCTGGTAAAATACCAATGGCAGGTTAGATAGTGGATAGCGCTGTTGGGTCAGCTGAGGTTCTTAGGCGACCAACTATGGGCCTCTAGCTGCTACATGAGGAGACAGCCAAATATATTCTGGAGAATTACTTGCAGCCTTGGTGGGATACCCCCTCGCCCATGGAAGGGCCGTCTCCGTGGCTAGGGTCGCAGTTCCCCCAACCAACCCCCCCAAGACTCTCCCTCCACCCAGAAATGCAACATGAACATCCCCGATGGGCCGGACCCATTCAGCTGAGTTCCAGAGTGGTGTCCATGATGTTGCCTTTTGCAGTCCCAGCAGGGGGCACTGTTCCTGGGAATCTGAAGAGATTTTAAGTTTAAAGTTTATTTATTAGTGTCACAAGTGGGCTTACATTAATGCTGCAATGAAGTTACTGTGAAAATCCCTGAACCACCACACTCCGGCGCCTGCCCGGGTACACTGAGGGAGAATTTAGCATGGCCAGTGCACCTAACCAGCACGTCTTTTGGAGGAAACCGCAGCACCCGGAGAAAATCCACGCAGACACGAGGAGAATGTGCAGACTCTGCAGAATCAAACCCGGGTCAGATCAAATAAGGCAGATTCAAACCCGGTCCCTGGTGCTGTTAAGCAGCAGTGCTAACCACTGTGCCACCCGAGAGCTGCCAGCCATTCGATAGGGTAACATAGAGCATAGAAAAACTATAGCACAAACAGGTCCTTTGGCCCACAAGTTGCGCTGAACATATCTCTACCTACTAGGCTTACCTATAACCCTCAATCCTACTAAGACCCGTGTACTCATCCAGAGGTCTCTTAAAGGACCCTGTCTAACACACAAGCATACACATTAGGAGTAGGCCATTCAGCCCACTGAACTGCTCCGCCATTCAATACGATCACGCTGATCAGTCACCTCAATGTCCTACACGACCCGCATATCCCTTTATGTCACCGGATTTAGAAATCTGTCAATCTCTGCTTTGAACATACTCAAATGACCAAGATTCCATGGCCCTCTGGCATAGCGAATTCCAAAGGTCCACCACCCTCTCCTCATTTCTGCCCCAAATGGCTTCCTCCTTCATCTGAAAGTGTGTCCTATGATTCCAGACTCCCCACCCAGGGGAGAGCCTGCCTGCATCTACCCTGTCTATTCATTTCAAGATTTTGTGAGCAGCCTTTTATTTGCATAGTGTAGAATCACAAGAGTGCAGAAGGAGGCCATTTGGCCCATCAAGTCTATACTGACTCTTAAGGCATTTTACCCATTTCGCACCCCCCCCCCTCCCAAATCCACCCTATCTCCATAATCCTGTGCATTTGCCAAGACATATCACCTTGAAATAGGTTAGGGCTCCTCACAGTAGTTAGCATCGCTGCATCACCATGCCAGATTTCCGGGTTCAATCCCCGGCTTGGGTCACTGTCTGTGCGGAGTCTGCGCACTCTCCCCGTGCCTGCTTGGGCTTCCTCCAGGTGTTCTGGTTAGGCGCATTGACCATGCTAAATTTTCCCTCAGCGTACCCGAACAGGAGGCGACTGGGGGATTTTCACAGTAACTTCATTGCAGTGTTAATGTCAGCCAATTTGCGACACTAACAAATAAACTTTAAAGCTTGAAATTATAACGGGCTGACACGGGGTTGTCCTCAGCCGACCTGCTGCCTGATTAAATCCTGGCCTGGACCGACTGAAGGAGTTTATCTGAAATAGTATTTACTGACAGAGTAGTTCAGTGGGTTTACAGTTCCTGGGAGAGAGAGCCTTAGTGAGAGCCAGCGTGGCAATCTAAGGAAAGTCAATTTGTTCTTCACTTGAAAGCAGCATGTTACTTTGCTCCGAAAGCAACTGAAATAGTAATGATCACCTGGCAGTTAATCATTAAGAGTGCCAAAGCAGGGAGCCAATTAAAATTGATGACTTGTTTTTTTTGTGTGAGCTGAGATAGTTGATAATTGAAAACCTCTTCATCCAGTCTTGTATCTATTGATCTCTGCGGAGCCACGTGATACATTGCAACGGTCTTCAGCCTCTTTTCTTCCACGCTGTAAGTTTTAATGATGAGGTGAATCTGGCTCCTCGGATTCAATCGCAGAATATGTAAAGAAAACAGAAGAGAGAGCCAGTTCCTGGTAGGTTCAACACACCCAGTCCTTAAACAGTGGACAAAGGAATTTAACAGCAGACTGAATCTCCATTCCCAACCATTGTTTTTATGGATGGTATGGTGGTTAGCCCTGCTACCTCACAGCTTCAGGAACTTTGGTACGACCGGTAGAAATAGCAGAGGTACTCGCTGAATACTTTACTTCAGTATTCACAGTGGAAAAGGATCTTGGTGGCTGTAGTACAGACTTGCAGCGGATTGAAAAGCTTGAGCATGTAGATATTAAGAAAGAGGATGTGTTGGAAAAGCATCAAGTTAGATAAGTCGCCGGGACCGGATGGGATGTACCCCAGGCTACTGTGGGAGGCGAGGTAGGAGATTGCTGGGCCTCTGGCAATGATCTTTGCATCATCAATGGAGACGGAAGAGATTCTTGAGGATTGGAGGATTGCGGATGTGGCTCCTTTATTCAAAAAAGGGAGTAGACATAGCCCAGGAAATTACAGACCATTGAGTATAACCTCAGTGGTTGGTAAGTTGATGGAGAAGATCCTGAAAGGCAGGATTTATGAACATTTGGAGAGGTATAGTATGATCAAGAATAGTCAGCATGGCTTTGTCAAAGGCAGATCATGCCTTACAAGCCTGGCTGAATTTTTTGAGGATGTGTCTAAACACATTGATGAAGGAAGAGCAGTAGATGTGGTTTATATGGACTTCAGCAAGGTGTTTGATAAGGTGCCCCATGCAAGGCTTATTGAGAGAGTGAGGGGGCATGGGATCCAAGGGGACATTGCTTTGTGGATTCAGAACTGGCTTGCCCACAGAAGGCAAAGAGTGGTTGTAGATGGGTTTTTTTCTGCATGAGGTGGGTCACTAGTGGAGTGCCCCAGGGACCTGTTCTGGGACCCTTATTCTTTGTGATTTTTATAATTGACCTGGATGAGGGAGTGGAGGTTTGGGTTGGTAAGTTTGCTGATGACACAATGGTTGGAGGTGTTGTGGATAGTATGGAGGGATGTCAGAGGTTGCAGCGAGACATTGATAGGATGCAAGACTGGATGGAGAACTGGCAGATAGATTTCAACCCAGATAAATGTGTGGTGATTCATTTTGGCGGGTCAAATAGGATGACAGAATATAATATTAAGGTTAAGACTCTTGGTGATGTGGAAGATCAAAAGGATCTTGGGGTTCGGATTCATAGGACGCTCAAAGCAGCTTTGCAGGTAGAGGCTATTGTTAAGAAGGTGTACGGTATACTGGTATTCATCAATTGAAGAATTGAATTTAAGAGTCTGGAGATAATGTTGAAGCTGAATAAGACCCTGGTCAGACCCCACTTGGAATACTGTGCTCAGTTCTGGTCACTTCATTACAGAAAGGATGTGGAAGCCATTGAAAGGGTGCAGAGGAGATTTACAAGGATGTTGCCTGGATTGGGTGGCATGCCTTATGAGGATAGATTGAGTGAGCTTGGTCTTTTCTCCTTGGAGAGATGAAGTATAAGGGGTGACCAGATAGAGTTGTGTAAGATGTTGAGAGGTATTGATCGAGTAGACACTCAGAGGCTTTTTCCCAGGGCTGAAATGGTTGCCACAAGAGGACACAGGTTTAGAGTTCTGGGGAGGAGGTACAAAGGAAATGTCAGGAGTAACATTTTTACTCAGTGGGTGGTGGGTGCCGTGGAATCGACGCTGGCAGTGGGGTGGAGGTGGATTCGATAGGGGCTTTTAAAAGACTTTTGGATAAGTACATGGAACTTAGGAAGATATATGGTTATAGGTAAGCCTAGCAGGTAGGGACACATTTGCCGCAACTTGTGAGCTGAAGGGCCTGTTTTGTGCTTTAGTTTTTCTATGTTTCTATAACACCATAAGATATAGGAGCAGAATTAGACCATTTGGCCCATCGAGTCTCCGCCACCATTCAATCATGGCTGATATGATTCTCACCCCCATTCTCCTGCCTTCTCCCTGTAATCCTCAATCCCCTTATTGATCAAGAACCTATCTATCTCTGCCTTAAAGACATGATGTGGCGATGCCGGCATTGGACTGGGGTAAACACAGTAAGAAGTCTCACAACACCAGGTTAACGGCCAACAGATTTATTTGGTAGCAAAAGCCAATAGCTATTGGAGCGCTTGCTGCCCCTTCATCAGACGAGTTACCTGACAAAGTTAAAGACACTCAATGATCTGGCCTCTTCAGCCTTCTGTGGCAATGATTTCCACAAATTCACCACCCTCTGGCTGAAGAAATTCTTCCTTATCTCAGTTTTAAAGGAGCAACCTTTCACTCTGAGATTGTGCCCTTAAGTTCTAGTTTCTCCCACTAGTGGAGACATCCTCTCCATGTCCATTCTATCTAGGCCTCTCAGTAATCTGTAAGTTTCAATTAGATCCCCCCTCATCCGTCTAAACTCCATTGAGTGCCGACCCAGAGTCCTCAACCACTCCTCATATGACAAATCCTGCATTCCTGGGATCATTCTTGATGCTCCAGTTTCGTCCCACAGTCTGAAAGATGTGCTGGTTAGGTGCATTGGCCATGCTAAATTCTCCCTCACTGTACCCAGAGTGTGACGACTAGGGGCTTTTCACAGTAACTTCATTGCAGTGTTAATGTAAGCCTACCTGTGATACTAATAAAATAAAACTTAGTTATGTGACTTTCATCACATTGAAAGGAAATCTACTGATACCAAACACAAAGTACTTAATTGGTGCTTCTCAGCTACAGAGCACTATCGATTCATACACCTGAGTCGGCATTTGTCACCCATCCCCAATTGCCCTTGAACTGAGTGACTTGTTTGATCATTTTAGAGGGTTGTTGAGAGTCAACCAGGTTGCTGTGGTCACGTGTAGGCCAGAACAGATAAGGGCGGCGCATTTCCATCCCTAAGGTACCAGATGGGTTTTTGCAACAATCAACAACGGGTTTCAAGATTAGACTTTTAATTTCAGATTTTTATCAAATTCAAATTTCACCATCTGCTGTGGTGTGATTTGACCTCAGGTCCCCAGATGATTTTACTGAGTCTTTGGATTACGTGTCCAACAACAATACTGCTTCACCATTGTCTAGTTGGCAGCCTCAGCGACTGAAAGCTTTGAGTCCTACCAGAGACTTGAGAGCAAAATCGAGGCTGACATTCTGGTGTAGTACAGCGGCTGCGCTACACATCAGAGGTCATCTTTCAGAAGAGACATTAAACAGAGATGCCTCGCTCATGAATGAGAAACACCCTTGTGAGCATGGGATTTCAAACAAGTGCAGCCTTTTCCTTTCGTTCTGCAATTCTGAGTGAGCTCTAGGTTTGGGTTCATTCATAAAACAGCACAAGAACTAGGAGCAGGAGTGGACCAGGTGCCACATCGAGCCTGTTCTGCTATTCAATTAGATCGCAGCTGATTTTGAATTTCTACTCCATTTTTCACATCCACTCCCCATTTCCCTGATTCCCCAAGACACCAACATTTTTAAAATTTTATATTAAATATATTCAGCGAAAGAAAATCCACAACGCTCTTTGGCAGAGAATTCCAAAGATTCATAACCTTCGAGTGAAATGATTACACCTCATCTCAGTACCAAACCATCGGCCCCTTATTCTGAGTCTATGTTTTCCCACCAGTGCAAACCCTGTCAGGCCCTTTCAGAATCTTGTATATTTCAATGAGTTCTCCTCTCATTCTTCTGAACTCCGGAGAATATAGGCCCGATTTACTTAGCCCCTCATCACAGGACAACTCCCCAATCCCAGGGACCAAGTCAGCGAACCTTCACTACTTTACCTACAATGCTGCCTCACAGCGCCAGGGACCCACGTTCAATTCTGGCCTCTGGTGACTGTCCATGTGGAGTTTGCCTGTTCTCCCCTGTGTCTGCATGAATTTCCTTCGAGTGGCCTGGTTTTCTCCCACACTCCAAAGATTAATTGGATTGGCCATGCTAAATTACCCCTTAGTGTCAAGGGGCTTAACAGGGTAAATATGTGGGGTTAGGGTCTGGCTGGGATTGTTGGGGATGCAGGCTTGACAGACTGAATGGCCATCTTCTGCACTGTAGGGATTCTATGAAGCCACTTTCAAATATACCCTTCCTTAAATATAGAGACCAAAACTGCACACAGTATTCCAGGTGTGGCCTCACTAAAGCCCTGTACAGCGGTAGCAACTCTTCTTTATTCCTGTACTCCAATTCCCTACAAATAAAAGCCAGCCTGCCATTCTCTTCCTAGTTGCTCGTTCTTAACTGCCTGTGGTTAAATAGCCAACGCTCACTTCATTCTTCAGGAAATGATACATGGATGACGTACACAGGGTGGCCTGTGGAACCTTACCTCCGCAAGGATGTCAACACCTTTTGCAGTTGAGTGTTAGAGAGAAAACTGGGAATTGTTGTTTTTAACTATAAATCAAAGAAAGATTTGATGTTTATCCTCTCCAATGTCCATGCTAAAGTAAATGTCAGTTAATTTAATCTTCAACATTGGATATGAATCAATAAAACACAGATGATATAGGTTGTACACCAGCCAACTACTCTACTCAGGAGAATTGCATTTGGAGCTCTGAAGATGAATATTTACAGTGTGATTGACTATGAACATATGATTAGAAGAGGCCACTCAGACCCTCAAGCCTGCTGTGCCATTCAATAAGACCATGACTAATCTGATTGTAATCTGAACCCATTATTCCTACCCGCTCCTGATAATCTTTCACCCTCTTGTTAATGAAGAATCTATCTAGCTCAGTCATAAAAAGTATCTGCTTCCACCCCACTGCCTTCTGAGGAAGAGAGTTCCAAAGACTTATGGACCCTCTGAGAGAGAAAAATTCTCCTAATTTCTGTCTTAACTGAGCAACACCTTATTTTTAAACACTGGCCCCAAGTTCTAGGTGCTCCTACAAGAAGAAGCATTCTCTCCACATCCACCTCTTATGGTCTCTCAGCGCCAGGGACCCAGGTTCGACTCTGGCCTTGGGTGGCTGCATGGAATTTGTACGTTCTCCCCATGTCTGCATGGCTTTCCTCCAGGTGCTCCAGTTTCCTCCCACAGTCCAAGGATGTGTAGGTTAGGTGGATTGGCCATATTAAATTGTCCCTTAGTGTCACAAAATGTGTCGGTTAGGTGGATTAGGCTTGGTAAATGGGCAGAGATGCAGGGATAGGGCAGATGAGAGGGCCTAGATCTAATGCTGAGTTGGTGCAGACTTGATGGGCTGAATGGCCTCCTATATTGTAGGTGTTTCTATGGTTTGGTATGTTTCAATAAGTAACAATCTGAGGTCGAAACGTTGTCTGACTTCAAGAAGAAATTATAGTTCTTGGGACTAAAGGCATCAAAGGATAGCGGGGGAAGGGGGAGATTAGGATGTTGAATTTAATGATCAGCCATGATCAAAATGAATGGTGGAGCTGGCTCAAAAGACCAAATAGCCTGCTCCTGCTTCTAGTTTCTAAGTTTCTATGTTATCACCTATTACACTCCTAAACTCCAATGGATACAAACCGAGCCTCTTAACCTTTCCTCATAAGGTAGTCTTTCCAGAACAGGTACTCGTCCAGTAAACCTTCTCTGAATTGTTTCCAATGCATTTACATCCTTCCTTAAATAAGGAGGCCAGTACTGTACACAATGCTCCAGATATACGTACCTCCTGGTACGGTGATATAGTTCTAAGTTGAATGATTTCAAGAAGGGGTAAGGTGTATATCTAATACAAAAAGGGATAAGGGGATATTGGGAACAGGTGGGGAGGTGGGTTTGAGACCAGGGAGAGATCAACCATGATCTGATTGAATGGCAGAGCAGGCTCGAAGGGCTGAATTTACCTACTTCTGTTCCTAATTCCTATGTTCCTAAGTCAGGGTGGCGTGTGACTTGCAAGGTAACATGGCAAACTTGTTTGATGTAAAACAGACTGTGCATAAATTCCTCCTCACCTCCAACTCATTGACTGACACATTGCAATACATTAGATGATGCAGCAGTATCAATACTCAGGATGTTTTGCAAAGCAACACTGAAGTATTCTAAACACCACTTCCACCAAAATAACAAGCGGCTCTGAGCAGTGCGTGTTTTGTACTCAAATTCATCACTCTTTCAGAACCATATGACAAAATGTGCAATAGTTCGCGGAAATATGAGAATGAACACATTTAAAATAAAAGAAAGATGGTTCTTGAATGATGCAAGTAGAAATGAACAGCAAGGAACGGTAGGAAAGTTTGAGTGAAATATATCCTTGCTTTGCTTATTGAATTGGAGTCATACCTGGCGCAAAGGGAGATGGTTGCAACTGTTGGACATTAGTCACCTCAACTCCAGGACATCACGCCAGGAATTCTAGGGGAGTTGATGGTTTAGTGGTACTATCACTAGAGTAGTAATCCAGTTAATGTTCTGGGGACCTGTGTTCGAATCCCACCATGACAGATGGTGGAATTTGAATTCAATAAAAAAAAGTCTGGAATGAAAGAATCCACTGATGATCATGAAACCATTGTCAGGATAAACCCTTCTGGTTCCCTAATGTCCTTTAGAGAAACTCAACACTGTCCATGACAAAGAATCCCATTTTATTGGCATGCATCCACCACCTTAAACATTCACTCCCTCCACCACCGACACACAGTGGCAGCAGCGTGTACCATCTATAAGATGCAAGGTGGTCACATACCAAGAATCCTTTGACAGCAGTGAGAAGGAGAAAGTCAACAGATGCTTGTGAACACCACCACCTGCAATTTCCCATCTGGTGAACAGCTGTTCTTATTCGAAAATATTTTTCCGTTCCTTCGCCGCCACTGGGTCAAAAACCAGAAAAGTATCTCCCTGACAGCATCATGTCAACTACAGCAGTTCAGTATCACCTTCTCAAGAGCAACTGGTAGGGGTAACAAATGTTGACCTACCAGCGATACACATCCTACGAGGATATACAAAAAAATGATTCTCTGCAAATACAAATGAAGAAACTGTTTGAATAATAAGTTGTTACCTGAGCTTATTGGGGCCTAGCTGTCAAAAATAACAGCTAACACTGATCATACTAAATACAAGTGTTGAGCTACAGTCATGCACACTGATTAAAGTCGTTGTTAGCTGTTGCGGTGTTGGATTTAAGCTGACATCCCCATCGCAGCTGTCATCGGAATACAAGGGAACAAAGAATGAATTTCTTTGTAAGATCTATTTCCTCAGTAGCCATCACTTTGACAGCAGTCTAGAAATTACTGCCTGAGATGTGAGCTTCTGACATGTCTTCGCTTGCTTTGATTAAAGCAGTTCCTTAAATAACTTGCATTTCGATAGCACACTTAGCACAGATAAATATCCCAAGGCACATTGCAGGAGCCAATCCACTTATGTCAGATTCCTATTTATTGACTACAGCTCAGTCTTCTACACCATTATCCCCAACAAAACTCATCTCCAAATCCCATGGCCCAGGCATTGGCTCCTCCCTCTGTGACTGGATCCTGGATTTCCTAATCCACAGATCACAATCAGTAAGGATAGGCAATAACACCTCCTCCACAATCATCCTCAACACCAGTGCCCCACAAGAATGTGTTCTCAGCCCCTTACTATACTCCTTGTACATCTATGACTGTGTGGCCAAACTCCCCTTCAACTCAACATCACTGTAGTGGGTTGGATCTCAAACAGTGATGAGACAGAGTACAGGAATGAGATAGAGAATCTGGTGAACTGGTGTGATGACAATAATCTCTCCCTCAATGTCAGTAGAACGATAGAGATTGTCATTGGCTTCAGGAAGTGTAGTGGAGTACATGCCCCTGTCTATATCAATGGGTTTGAAATGGAAATGGTTGAGAGATTCAAGTTTTAAGGTGTTCAGATCACCACCGACTTGTGCTAATCCCTCCATGCTGACACTATAGTTAAGAAAGCTCAGGAAGCTAAGGAATTTCAGCATATGCACTATGACTCTCACCAATTTTTATAGATACACCGTAGAAAGCATCCTTCCCGGATGTATCACCTCTTGGTATGTCTCCTGCTCTGATCAAGGCAACAAGAAAGTGTAAGAGGTTATGAATGTAGCCCAGTCCATCACATAAACCAGCCTCCTATCCTTTGATTCTGTTTACACTTTCCACTATCTCAAGAAAGCAGCCAGCATAGTCAAGGACCCCACACACCTGGACATTTTCTCTTCTACCTCCTTCTGTCGAAAAGGTATAAAAGTCTGAGATCACATGCCAACTGACTCAAGAGCAGCTCCTTCCCTGCTGCACTCAAACTTTTGAATGGACCTATCATATATTTCAATGTAACTACAGCACTATATTCTGCACCTTCCCCTTTCCTTCTCCCCTATGTACTCTATGAATGGTATATTTTGTCTATAAAGCGCAAAAGAAACAATACTTTTCACTGTATTCCATTTAATGTAACAATAATAAATCAAACCACCTGGAGATTCTCCTCCAAGTCATTCACCATCCTGACTTGGATCCATACACAGACAGTACGGTAGCACAGTGGTTAGCACTGCTGCTTCACAGATCCAGGGTCCTGGGTTCGATTCCTGGCCTAGGTCACTGTCTGTGTGGAGTTTGCACATTCTCCTTGTGTCTGCGTGGGTTTTGTCCAGATACTCCGGTTTCTTCCCACAGTCCATAGATGTGCGGGTTAGGTTGATTGGCCATGCTAAAAATTGCCCCTTAGTATCCAGGGATGTGTAGGTTAGAGGGATTAGTGGGTATAATATGTAGGGATATGGGAGTAGAGCCTTGGTGGGATTGTGTTCAGTGCAGACTCGATGGGCCGAAGGGCAAGTTTCTGCACTGTAGGGTTCTATAATACTTTTCTTTCACTGTCGCTGGGTCAAAATCCTAGAACTCCTTCCTTAACTGTTGGAGTATCTACACCACGTGGACTAATGGTTCTGGAAGGCTACTCACCACCACATTGGACAACTGAGGTTGGGTGATAAATGCTGGCCTAGCTAGTGATGCCCATTCCCCATAAATTAATGTAAAGTATTTATTGGATTTGTGCTGAATGACTGATCTTAAATCTGACATTTTCGCAGAGGTGTACCTGTTAAGTGAGCAGTTTGATAGACAGCTCTGGATAATTACAGAACAGAGATGTGTGTTTTTGTAAGAGAGTAAGTGCTCCAGTGAATCATTAGTGCTCAGGAGAGGGAATTCGACTGTAATTACCTTTTTTTGCCAATGAGGGTGTTTCTTTTAAATAGTGAATTTATAAATATACGCTTTCTTTTCTTGTCAGCATAGCTCCTGATGATTGCCCATGGTTGACACTGGGTGAGTTAGCCTGGAGGGGGTAAGGGCAAAGAGTGGGAGGGCATAGGTTGACCTGAATTCTCCTTGAGTTGGCATACGGGTCATAACACAACATGTGGATTAGTGAAAGGCATGGGTTGGCATAGAGTTATCAGGACATCTAGGTGTTGGATAGAAGGGCTCAAGATCTATTATAATGGGCCATGCAAGTAGGCACAGTGGCACGGTGGCACAGTGGTTAGCACTGCCGCCTCACAGTGTCAGAGACACTGTGAGTTCAATTCCAGCCTTGGGTGATTGTCCGTGTGGAGTTTGCACGTTCTCCCCATGTCTGCATGGGTTTCCAACAGGTATTGGTGGCATAGCTACATGGAGTTACAGGGATAGGGCTTGAGTGAGACACTCTGTCGGAGAGTCAGTGCAGATGGGCCGAATGGCCTCCTTCTGCACTGTAGGGATTCTGTGATTAGTTGGCATGGAACGTGTGGGTTCTATGGATTGGGTGGGGGGGGGAGCATGAGGCAGTTTTGTTAGGCATGGGGAGGGAGATGAGGGGATGAATGTATTTTGTGTTATGGTTTATTGTTAATCTTTCACTCAGGCTTTCCGGCCTACCTGCCTCTGTAGCTGGCAGTCAATAGCCTCTGCACTCGTACTAGACATGACCTGACCTCTAATCCAGCCCATCCACACTCCCTAACTCTGTCTGTGTCCACTTGTCCATTTTTATATCTTACTGCTTCATCTATTCCTCGTTCTGTCTCTAGCTGCTGCATCCTTTGTTCCACAATTTTTTTTTGGACAGGATTAATTGTCCCCGGCAACTATTTTGGGATGGGGGGCTGGGGGTGTTATTTAATCAGCAGGTGGGGACCCGGCCACCACCTTCCCATTCCTGCCCCAATTAATTCCAGCACGGTCAGGCTTGCAAATGGCCTTTCTGCTCTGATGTCAATGAAGGCCCTTAATTGGCAATTAAAATCCACTCTAGGCAAGGGGAGTCACCATGTGGAAAAACAAACCTTGTCAAGTTTGACTGTGCTTTTTGGGAGTTGCAGTGTTCAAAGGCAAAAGGAGGGACCCAGCACTGGGGGAGGAGTAGGGGTGTTGAGCTTCTCCAGTGACACCCCAACCATTCCTGCACCCCTACCCCTCTCCTCCCCTCCTGACCACCATCTTTTGGCCTGGAGCCCCTCATTGATCCTCAGCCTCTGGTTGGTTCGCCTCTCATAGAATCCCTCCACTGCAGAAGGAGAGCATTCAGCCCATCGAGTCTGCACTGACTCTGCGAAAGAGCACCTTACCCAGGCCAACAGCCCATCCTATTCCTGTAACACCACGCATTTACCCCACTAGTCCCCCAACCCAAGCTTTCTTCTCTCTCTCATTTTCCACTGAACCTATTGTTTACACACCACATGGGCGGCATGGACAAGCTGGGCCAAAGAACCTGTTTTCATGCTCTAAACCTCAATGATTCCATGGCATGGCATCACAGCTTGAGACTGGAACAGCCAGATAAGAAATAACTATGGGGAGTTTTAGTAGCAAATGCAGTTTGTTGTTGGGATACTGCAACAGACTCTTGCGCTTGCTGAGATATGATCATATCTCTCCCCTACCTCCATCCCCAAATTGAGTCCTGTAAAGCAATTATTCCTCATTACAGAAAGAGCTTACATTTCTTTAATGCCTTTCATGGTGCCTGAATGGTTAACACTGCTGCCTCACAGCCCCAGGGACCAGGCTTCCATTCCCAGCTTGGCTGACTGTCTGTGTGGAGTCTGCACGTTCTCCCCGTGTCTGTGTGGGTTTCCTCCGGGTGCTCTGGTTTCCTCCCACACTCCAAAGACTAGTTAGGTGCAGTGGCTATGCTAAATTTTCCCTTAGTTTACTCGGACTGGTGCCCGAGTGTGGTGATTAGGGGATTTTCACAGTCACTTTAATGCAGTGTTAATGTAAGCCTAATTGTGATACTAATAAATAAACAGAACGTTCTGAAGAGTTGGCAACAAATTGAGTACCCCTGAAGGTTTCTTTTTAATTCATTCGAGGGATTTGGGCATCACTGGATGGGCCAGCAGTTAGTGCCCATCCCCAATTGCCCCAAACTGAGTGGTTTGTCAGGCCATTTCAGAGGATAGTGAAGAGGGAAGCGGATTGCTGTGGACCAGGAGTTGAATGTGAGCCAGACCAGGCACAGACAGCAGATTTCCTTCCCTAACGGACATTAGTGAACCAGATGGGCTTTTAAAGCAATCAACAATGGTTTCATGGTCGTCGTTAAACTTTTAATTCCAGATCTTTATTGAATTCAAATTTCATCATCTGTCGGTGTGGGATTTGAATCCGGGTCCCCAGTGTAATACCCCAGATCTCTGGATTACTAGTCCAGTGAAATCAGCACTATACTACCACCTTCCCTATCGTCACTTCTACAATTTGATCTGATTCATTATTGTCACGTCGTATACAGCGAAAAATATTGTTATTGCGTGCTATACAGACAAAGCATACCATACATAGAGAAGGAAAGGAGAGGGTGCAGAATGTGGTTATACAGTCATAGCTAGAGTGTAGAGAAAGCTCAACTTAATATGAGGTAGGTCCATTCAAAAGTCTGACAGCAGCAGGGAAGAAGCTGTTCTTGAGCTGGTTGGTACGTGACCATAAAACGTTTGTATCTTTTTCCCGACGGAAGAAGATGCAAGAAAGTCCGGAGTGTGGGGGGGTCCTTAATTATGCTGGCTGCTTTGCCAAGGCAGTGAGAAGTGTAGACAGATTCAATGGATGGGAGGCTGAATGAATGGAGGAAATGTGACAGCCGATTTACACTCTGCAAACTCCCATAAACAGCAATATAATCGTGATGAGATGATTTACTTCAAGCTACAGTGGATGGGGAATAAATATTAGCCCAGGATGCTTGCGGGATGTGGGGGGGAAACCGCTTCTCCTGGAAAGAAAATAAACAGAAAAAATGGAGAAATAAGAATTCTGGTCCTTAGTCTGTTATCCTATTGGGTTGCTCTTTGAATATTGCTGTCAAATCTTTTACGTCAACTTGTGAAGGCAGAGCGAGCCTTGGTTTAACGGTACCATCTAATAGATATGATCCTACATTTTGAGTTTTACATTGGAGACAGGGCCAAGACCACTTCTGTTATTGGACGATATGGACCTTCACTCCACAGCTGAAGCCATCCCCTGTGTTAAATAATGAGCACAACACACTCCGTATACCGGCATTGATCAACAACTCATCGATCAGGAGACTCTCTCAGGAGTAGAACAATATCAGAACACCTGAAATACATTCCAATACCAGCCATTCCATTAGAATGGCGAGTGCTCTTGATTCTTCCTTTTCGATCAATTAAGTAGAGCTCTTGGTCATTTTTATCCCGCTTTGTTGTGAGCTTGCTTTGAGCTTTGGAAAATGAATTCTTGCTGGCTTTGTCACAGTCAACACAATAGTTAAATGGAGGGCGCTTGAGGCCAGAGAGTGTGCCGAGTTAATGTTCTTTGCACACTCTGAATGGGCTTCACAGTGCAGTGAGATTAACAATTGTCTCCTCTGGGCTAAAGCTTCATAAATAATCCTCAGGCAATAGGACATTTTTTTGGAGAAATCCATTGCTTTACAGATATTGTATTATAAATTGTTTTGTTATATTTTGTGAGCTTGGTTGAGTTTGATAGCACTCTCACCTTTGAGTCAAGGCCCCTTGACCCTGCCCTGCCTTTCAATAAGCTCATCGCCAATCTATTTGTGCTTCCAGTCCCACATTCCCAACTACCGACCCCCCCCACCCCCGCCGCACCCGCCACACCAACCCCAATAATCTTTGATTCCCTTGCCTAGCAAGAAACGACCTTCCTCCACCTGGAAAAATATGCAATGACCCCACCTCTGCTTCATAGAATCCTATAGTGTAGAAAGAGGCCCTTTGGCCCATTGAGTCTGCACCGAACACAATCCCACCCAGGCCCTACCCCCACATATTGTACCCACTAATCCCTCTAACCTACACATCCCTGGCTATTAAGGGGCAATTTCTTAGCTTGGCCAATCAACCGCACATCTTTGGACTCTGGGAGGAAACCCACGCGGACACAAGGAGGATGTGCAAACTCTACACAGACAGTGACCCAAGCCGGGAATCGAACCCAGGAGCTGTGAAGCAGCTGTGCTAACCACTGTGCTACCGTGCCGCCCCACTGCCTTCTGAGGCAAAGTTCAAAGGTCACACAATCCTTTGCAAGAAAAGGTTCTGGGCTGAAATTTTACCGGTGTGCCCACGCTGGAATCGGGGTGGGCGAGGCTCACAGAGCGGCATTCTCCGTTGGCATCGAGTGGGATGTTACGAGCCTCAGGCAGGCGTGCTGGTAAAGTTCCACCCCTCATCTCTGTCCTAAAAGAGCAGCCTGTAATTTTAAAGCACTGTCCCCTAGCTCTGGACTCACCCACAGGAGGAAACTGCACCCACCTTTTCAAGATCTTTTAAAAGCATGAGGACGTATAGCCCTCCTTGTGCTGGAAGATTCAAAGAGCAGGGTTTTTTGGGTTGTACTGAGGTCAGGAATGCAGGTGAAAGGGACCCAAAAAATACAGAGCCAGCTGTTGCATCAACTTCCCAACCCCATTCCCAACTTCCACCATTTTGGGCAAAGGTGGGTTCGTGGCCAGCAGGTTTGCCCGTCCCCATGAGCTGGGCACTCAGTCATAAGAGTCTTGTCGAAGAACAGTTAAGGAATGACTGGGATTGTCCAGTTGCCCTCCAATTCCCTGACACAAAAATGGACTTTGCAGGTTGGCCAGCATTTATTGTCCATCCCTAATTGCCCTTGTTCAAAGGGCAGTTAAAAGTCAACCACATTGCTGTGGCTCTGGAGTCCATTGTAGGCCAGACCAGGTAAGGACGGCAGATTTCCTTCCCTAAAGCGCTTTAGTGAACCACTTGGGTTTGTCCGACAATTGACAATGATTTCATGGGCATCAGAAGATTCTTAATTCCAGATTGTATTTTTATTTGAATTCAAATTCCACCCTCTGCTGTGATAGGATTCGAATCCAGATCCCCAGAACATTAGTGGCATGGTAGCGCAGTGCTCAGCACTGCTGCCTCACAACTCTCGGGAGCCAGGTTCGATTCCCGGCTTGTCTGTGTGGAGTTTGCACAATCCGGGTGCTCCGGTCTCTTCCCACAGTCCAAAGGTGGATGAGTTAGCCATGATAAATTGTCCCAAAGTGCCCTGGAATGTGTAGGTTAGAGGGATTAGCAAAGTAAATGTGTGGGGATAGGGCCTGGGGTGGGATTGTTGTTGGTGCAGACTTGATAGGTCAAATGGCCTCCTTCTACACTGTAGGATTCTACGATTTGCTGAGCTTCTGAATTAATAATCTAGTGAGAAGGTTCCTGGGTCATCACCTTCCGATTGCCTCAAGGTGGACACATAATGGCTGGATAGGGGAGCGGTGCTCCAGGCTGCTCCATAATGTATTTCTCCCCCTCTAATTCCAGGATCCCGGGGGCTAATCCTGCAACATAATAGAAAAGAGGAAAGAAGAAAAGCTTGAACCTTCACAACCTCCTGGTATTACTGCACGTTAGAGTAAATGAGGCACTTTGTGAAGTGTGGTATTGTTGGAGTGTAAGGAGACATGCTGGAAAGTCAGCAGAGTGAGGTCGCACAAGTATTCAAGCAGTTGTGGGATTGGTTAATACAGATGCAGTGGTAGATATTGAAGTGGAAATTTCACAATACACAGAATATATTTGAGTTGATTTATTTACTCACTTTACCTGTCTGTATCCCTCTGTAGAATCTCTGGGTGGGACTATATGACCTTGCTCGTCCCGGAACGGCAAAATCCCACCCGAGATCAAAGAATCTTTCCATCGTCCGCCCCTCTCCCCCTCCGATTCCCGTGGCGAGCAGGATGGGTAAACTCCGGCCCTTGTGTAATCTTCACCACTTGTTCACACCTATTTTATGTCTTCAGCTGCTTTAGTAAAATAAATAAAATCCTGCCATAAATCCATTCAGCACTCTGGGCTGTCTTTCCCCTGCCAGTTAGTAGCATTGAAAATTAAGATTTAATTTATCTCACGTGACATACATTAATCTATTGTACTTCAACTGAAGGATGGCATTTTTCGATCGTTTTTTAACTTCATTGACTGCGCCACAGTTGACACCTGAGAACCCAACACAACGTCTGAGTGGGATCTTCTTTGTCTGCAGAACTGCTTCATCTGCTGGGACATCAGGACACATAGAAACATACAAAATAGGAGCAGGAGAAGGCCATTTGGCCCTTCCAGTTTGCTCTGTCATTCACGGCTGATCATAATTCAAGAGTTGACAAAGGGTCATCTGGACTGGAAACATCAGCTCTTTTCTCTCCTTCCAGATGCCGCCAGACCTGCTGAGGTTTTCCAGCGTTTTTTTCTTTTGGTTCCATAATTCAAGCAGGCTCGAAGGGCCAAATAGCCAACTCCTGCTTCTACTTTTTATGTTTCTATCCAACTCAAGACCTTACCACTGAACAGGTTCAATTTATAGGATACATTTAATGGAACAAAAAAGACTTCAGGCACTTCAGATTTAATAAGGTGATAACAGAACAGGTGCCGTTGCTTTTTAAATATGTTTTAAAAGAGAGAGAAAGAGAGACTGGGAGGCAGAGCAGGTTAAGGGGTGAGTTCTGTTGCTCAATGCCTAGACTGCTGTCGGCAGACTGCCATTTTCAAAGTGATAATAATCAAGGATTCACAAGAGGCCAGTACGGTGGCATAGTGATTAGTATTGCTGCCTCACAGCGCCAGGGACCCAAGTTCAATTCCCAGCTTGGGTCACTGCCTGTGCAGAGTCTGCACGTTCTCCCTGTATCTGCATGGGTTTCCTCCGGGTGCTCCAGTTTCCTTTCACAGTCCAAAAGGCATGCTGGTTAGGTGCATTGGCCATGCTAAATTCTCCCTCGATGTACCCGAACAGGCGTGGAGCGTGGCAACTAGGGGATTTCCACAGTAACTTCATTGCAGTGTTAATGTAAGCCGACTTGTGACACTAATAATTAAACTTAAAGCTACTGGAGGAGTGCAGGAATCTTGAAGGATTGTCGAGATGGAAAGGGGAATTGTAGAGATGGAAAGATTGTAGAGAGGGGAAGTGACAGAGAGAGGGGTGTACATTGCCTCCAGTGACATCTCTGTGCACTTATGGGTTTGCTTGAGTTGTTCTGAGGGAGGAAATGTTTGCGCTGCGCTGTTTTGTTTGATAGTTGAGCCACAAAACAGTTAAAGTATGTAAATAACAGACACATTGACCAAAAAAAAAACAAGTCTTCAGAGCAGGTTGATGGTTGATCAGCGGGAGTTTGTCCGTTCACCTTCCCTGCTGTGTCTCATTTCGCCTCCGAGTTTCCTTGTCAGTTGTGTAGGTCAGATGTTGTGGTGCAGCCTGGAATCGGAAAGGAGCAACAATTATCTCAGGCACTGTGCAGAAAGGAACCCTACTGATCCGGAGATTCAGCCTGACACCGTGTAATTTAGTAGCAATTGTTTCAAACACACAGGAATGGACTTGTGTTCCCCTTCCTGCCCTCCCCTTCCGGTCTCACCACCACCCCACCCCTCTCTGCTGATAAACCGCAGCCTTTAATCGTGAAGTGTTGATCTCTATCTTTAGGAATTATATGTCACTGAGAAACTAACAGATACGTCACAGGGAGTAGTTGACGCCAAGACATTGAATGTATTCAAGAGGGCAGGCACAGTGGTTAGCGCTGCTGCCTCACAGCACCAGGGACCCAGGATCGATTCCTGGCTTGGGTCACTGTCTATGCGGAATCTGCACGTTCTTCCCATGTCTGCATGGGGTTCCTCCGGGGCATCCCGGTTACCTCCCACAGTCCAAAGATGTGCAGGTTAGGTGGACTGACCATGCTAAATTGCCCATTAGTTTCAGGAGGGTTAGCAGGGTAAATATGTAGGGTTACAGGGATAGGGTCTGCATGGGATTGTTGTTGATGCAGGCTCAGTGGGCTGAATGGCCTCAGTTGCAGAATGCCTTTATTATTCTAAGAGGCAGCTGGATATAGCAACTGGGGGCAAACAGGATCAAAGGTTACGGGAGAAAGCAAGATTAGGCTATTGAGTTGGACGATCAGCCATGATTGTAATGATGGTGAAACATCCTCGAGGGACCGAATGGCCTCCTCCTGCTCCTATCTCCTATGTTTCTATGAAGTAGTTAAAAATTTTGTTTACAATTTTCAAAAAATGTTCTTCCCTAGTCAATAACAAGTTTAGACAGAATTTTACGCTCACCCTGCCAGCAGATTTGTAGGTGGGATTGGCCGGGGTGGTGTCTGTCACGTTTCTTGGATGGACTTCCCACTGGCAGCCCCGAACTCTTTGCAATTTTGGGCTGGGGTGGGCCTGGGTCAGGCAGGTCTAAAAGGTAGCATTGATTTGATTTGATTTGATTTATTATTGTCACATGTATTAACATACCGTGAAAAGTATTGTTTCTTGCGCGCTATTACAGACAAAGCATACCGTTTATAAAGAAGGAAACGAGAGGGCGCAGAGAGCAGTGTTACAGTCATAGCCAGGGTGTAGGGAAAGATCAACTTAATGAAAGGTAAGTCCATTCAAAAATCTGATGGCACCAGGGAAGAAGCTGTTCTTGAGTGGGTTGATATGTGATCTCAGACTTTTGTATATTTTTCTTGATGGAAGAAAGTGGAAGGTAGAAGAGAGAATATCCGGGGTGCATGGAGTCCTTAATTATGCTGGCTGTTTTTCCGAGGCAATGGAAAGTGTAGGCAAAGTCAATGGATGGAAAGCCTTTTTTTTTGCACTGTAGCAATTCTATGATTCTAAGAGGCGGCTGGATATAGTATTTGGGACAAATAGGATCAAAGGGTTATGGGGAGAAGGCAGGATTAGGCTATTGAGTTAGACGATTAGCCATGATGGTGATAATGGTGGAGCAGGCTTGAAGGGCTGAATGATTACATTGCTCAGGAACGCAGGCACCAACACTACAACCCTCAAACGCAGATACCAACCCCTTTTAACATCAGGTACCAACCCTCAGAGGACTGGCCCCTGCAAGTCCTTCTGAACCCCTTGAGGCCTCCACCTACACCCCCACCTCCTCCTGCCCTTTCCTCTAGGTCTCACCTTTCATTTTGATGACCACCGGTAGCCCTCAATCGATCTACTTTATGGAGTATGAGTGGCCTCATTCACAAGTGGACGCTTGCCCAATGAGAAGCAGCCAGCGGAGGTTTTTAAGCTGTAACTTTTCCCAGATGGGGGTTCTAGGTCCCAAGGTTAAGCCTATCTGACTGTAAGCTGCCAGAGCGACCTCTTCCTTCGTCGCACAACGAGGGGTGTTGGTGGCGGGAAACTGGCGTTTGACTGAATTACTATCCCTTCCCACCACACCCAGAGACCCCCAGTGCAGGACCCCTAGGTTTAGATGGCGGGGACTACTTGCAGTCCAAGTGCTGTGTGTCCAATGCAGCTTCTGGCAGCGCAGGAACAAGTGAAAATCAGCCTGCCAGTCTCTGAGGTGGGACTTCCTCTTGAGTCCTGACCCCACAATTGTCGGAGTACTATGTAGCTGTGGGGCCACAGCATTGGAGGAGATGTGTTCTCTTGGCTGGTGGGCACCGCCAGGACTAAGGATGCATTATCGACCCTCTTGTTCACATTTTGGTTTGTGTCCCAAATTTCATTTTCAAGTTATTTTTTATTAAAGGCATTACCCCTTTAAAGAGCCATCCCTTCGATTTGTCCCTCGGTTTATTTGATTTAGTTCACTTGATTACTTGATCTACCTCAAAGTCGGACGCCCTCTGCCATCACCTCAGATGGCTGGGAGGCAAGCCCCTGCCATCCTAAGATTCACGGCCTTACATTTTTATAGCCCTTTTAACACGGCAAAACATCCCAAGATATTTGATATCAAGCAACGTCAGAGGACACTTGGTCAAAGGATTAGATTTTCATAAGCCCTGTAAAGCAATGGGAGGTGGAGGCAAATGGAGAATTAGTGAACTCGATGGGTTTTTACACCAATCAATGATGGTCATCACGGTCATGATGACTGAGATTAACTTTTAATTCCAGATTTATTGGTTGAATTAAAATTCCATCAGCTGTCAGGGTGGCATTTGAACCCGTGTTCGATCACCATTTGCCAGGATCTTTTGGATTATTAGCTCAGTGACATTACCGCTCCACCACCACCATCTCCCTGGTTACCATCGATAGAGGCCTCTATATATGCTCTTCCCCGCAGGAATATTGTTGTGTTTTGAAGACTTTGCTCTTTTTTATTGCCTAAGCCAATGACATACTAAAGACATGGAAACTATGACTGAATCATGACTAACTATTTCTTCTCCCCTCTTCTTTCTTCTTGGTCACCCTTTGCTGTGCTGCCGGTTATCCTCTCAATGGAATCCCTTTGACTGAAAATGGACGGTGTGTCTTTTCTACTCTCCTCTTGTGCTCTTCACTTCCTCATCAATGATTACCCTGGCATCTATCTCTGCAATAGGTAAGCCTCATTCAATTTAACTTGAACCTATTGTTGCCAACTCTGAATGGACACATTCCTGGAGGCTTCGCCATCCATTTAAACAGTCTTTTGTAAAAAAAAAAATTTGTCCTTATTTTCAGAAAATGGAATTGTGGTTAACAAACTGGCCCGCCATTTTATTTTAATTCATTTACAGGACATGGGTGTTGTTGGCTGGACCAGCACTTACTGTCCATCCTTAACTGCCCTCCATTTCAGAGAGCATTTACAAATCAACCACAATGATGTGGTTCTGGAGTCACACGTAGGCCAGACCAGGTAAAGATGGCAGATTTCCTTCCCTAAAGGACATTAGTGAACCAGATGGGTTTTCACGATAATCGACAATAGTTTCATGGTCGTCATTAGGTTCTTAATTCCAGATTCTTTATCAAATTCATATTTCACATCTGCCGTGGTGGGATTTGAACTCAGGCCCCTGGAGTATGACCCTGGGTCTCCAGATTACAAGTCCAGCAATAATATCACTAAGCCACTGACTCCCAATGAGCTTATCAAATAACAGAGGAGGCAATATGGCTCTGATTCTGAAACTATTTTTTATATTCTTATGTTCTCCAATATTTTTGTAAGTAATAAATAAAAATGAAAATAGATACATTTTTTTAAAGAATCTCCCTGTAATTTTCTCCCATGAATTGTGACTTGGAGGTGAACCTCCCATTCTCGGAGACTTCAGGACAATCCAACAGGGTTGGCAACCCTTTCCCAACCTGAAATAATATCACATCCCAGTGGTTTATCACTCAGACCTCCAGCTTGATCTTAAGGTGCAATTTTGATAGATATCATTCAGACTATTTTGGACGCTTGTGTTAAGGTCAAACGCATGGCTAATGATATAATAGTGGGTATCTCTTCCTGAGGTACATTTCTTGTGTCCGTCTGGAATGAGTGAGGCGTCCAGTGCCAGAAACGTTAAGGGCGGTGAATTGTAAACTGTGGGGTTGGAATGAAGGTTTGGGTTTCCTGTAAGCTAAACAGACAGAGTTAATGTGGGAATAGCTGAATGCTCATTTTCAGAAATGGAATAGTGAATTGTTTTTAATGTTTGGCTCATTTTAAAAACAAACATCAAGTGGAATGCAGAACAGTGCTTATTCTACTTGATATTTGGTTTAGAAATGGGCAGAAGCTATAGCATTTCACTGGAAAGATGAATGAAGTCTCCACTGATTATGTTGTGTAGGATTTAATCTCTCAATGTTCCTAAGCCAGTTGATAACCCAATTAACAAGGACTCTGATTGGATTTGTCAACTTGGCTTGCATTGTGGCTGAACCCCGCTTGCATTTGAAGTAAGGGCTTCTCAAAATATTGATTTGAGCACAAGTTGTTTTCTGTTTCTAGAGATTGGCCATCTTATTCTGCGTGAGGTCTATAATTTTCTAGTGTCCCTCTTTACAGCCTTTTCTCTTCTGTTTCCATGATGTCTAGTTCAAAAAGCACTGGAAGATCTGTCAAATGTGTTCTATTATTGCCTTTGTCCTTCATTAGGTGGCCATTACATTGCATGGAAAGGCCGCATGATGAACAGTGCTGCTATTCTCACATTTGTTAAGCTCCACAATGGCAGCGGCCACGGGGCAGTGTGAGGTACATCTCTACGACCATTTACAGAGGGCCCATGTTTTCTATTACTGGATAGCGTTGTCTCATTACTATTGAGACAATGGCCTTGCTAGATGGAAGACCTCCACAGCCAACTGTGGACAAATGGGGGTCTCCACTGGGGAATGTGGGTGTCCATTGGGGAATGGGGAGACTGTCCATTGTATTCATGGAGAACACCGGTTTGTGAGATACATTGTGTCGCCTCAAATTGACTCCAAAATGTTCACGTTGCTTGACTTCTTTTGAAGCTAAAACCAGCCACGCTTGGATAACTGCATGACAATGTTGATTAATACTAGAATCATTTCTGAACCTCAATGCTTTCTTTGTGATTGTTCCTTCAAACATATTGCTTTGACCAAGCTTTTGGATATAAGTTTGAATGTCTCTTGATGTGACTTCGGTGTCAATTTTTTTCTGATAATGCCTTGGGATGTTTTACTATTTTAAGAATAGTAAATGATTGTTAAGTTGTTGTTTTCAGAGTGTGAATAAGGTGATGCCAAAAGACATGATTTTAATATTATTGTATCATATATCCCCAATTAGCTGAGTCACATGCTTTTGTGTTTAGAATTGTTCTTATGATCATATCATATAGTGTATTGTAATTAAATCCCCATTACTATTCATCAGACAAACATAATCCTGTAATGGGTCAGACTTCGAATTCCTTCTTCATTCTTAGGGTTTTTGCGAACCTTCATCTGCTGTTACCATGTTGAATATTTTCTCACAAAGAGATCTAGAGGTTAGTATGGTTCACAATAACTGGTTATTGACAAACATAACTCTATATTGTACATATGCTGCAACTTTATAAGACCCTTGTCAGACCCCACTTAATGCTGCAACTTTATAAGACCCTTGTCAGGCCCCACTTGGAGTACTGTGCGCAGTTCTGGTCGCCTCACTACAGGAAGGATGTGGAAGCTATTGAGAGGGTGCAGAGGAGATTTACAAGGATGTTGCCTGGATTGGGAGGCATGCCTTATGAAGATAGGTTGAGGGAGCTAGGTCTCTTCTCCCTGGAGAGACAAAGGTTGAGAGGCGACCTGATTGAGGTTTATAAAATGTTGAGAGTTATACATAGGGTGGATTTTCGGAGGCTATTTCCCAGGGCTGAAATGGTTGTTATGAGAGGGCATAGGTTTAAGGTGCTGGGGAGCAGGTACAGAGGAGATGTTAGGGGTAAGTTTTTCACTCAGAGGGTGGTGAGTGAGTGGAATCGGCTGCTGTCGGTGGTGGTAGAGGCGAACTCACTGGGGTCTTTTAAAAGACTTCTGGATGAGTATATGGGATCTAATGGCATTGGGAATTACAGATAGCTCTATGGCTTGGTAGGTATAGATGTGATTGACACAACTTGTGGGCCAAAGGGCCTGTTTGTGCTGTAGTGTTCTATATATATCAGGATATAGTCCTGACTAGGTGCTAACTTCCTGCTGACTTTTACCAAGTTCACTCCTACACTCTACTTCTTCCACATGATTCTTTGTTTTAAAGTTTAAAACTGTTTTATTATTGTCACAAGTAGGCTGACATTAACTTTGCAATGAAGTTACTGTGAAAATCCCCTAGTCGCCACACTCCAGCATCTGTTTGGGTCCACTGAGGGAGAATTTAGCATGGCCAATGCACTTAACCAGCACGTCTTTTGTACTGTGGGAGGAAACCGGAGCACTCAGAGGAAACCCACGGGGAGAAGGTGCAGACGCAGCACAGACAGTGACCCAAGCCGGTTGTCGAACCTGGGTCCCTGGTGCTGTGCGGCAGCAGTGCTAACCACTGTGTGCCACCAGTAACATCATAATGTGGCTGGTACTGTGGGACTGGAGAAGCAACACCGCCCTTTACAGTTCAGAACACCCGAACAGTACACATTACATATGAAGCAATTCTTCACTAAGTTTTCTTTTACCAGGGGAGATATGGGGATAAACTATTACACAAGAGAGTGTGGGTCAGGGAATCGGGATGACAGTCTTACAGTTCCATCTCCAACCCGTGCTCCATGTAATCTCAGCTCCCCACTGGAAATGTGAGATCGTGGAACAACCCAGGTAATTGTCCAGGAATTGGGCTAAATTCCGTTATAGGGATGATGTGTCAGTGCCGAGCACTCTCCAGGTTTGAGTTTGAGATAGGCTGCTGTAAACTAAATGGGATTTTAAATCCCAGCTGCTTCAGCAGAATTGTACGATTTGCAGCAGCGCTGAATAAAATGACCCAGTGCACGGTGTGAGGTTCCTTGTCTCGAATGATCTAGTTGTACGTTTGGTGAGAATGACGAAGGTGGCACATGGAATGAATGGGATTGGAAACCCAGTTAATGGCTTATTCACAATGAATCTCGGCGAGCCCATTCTGATCTCATTTTTAGAATGCCCCTTTGTAAAGATCCTGACAGCGCATTGCACAGCCAACTATTTTCTTTTCTAATTGGATAGGTTTATAGCTGGCTGGTAAGTGCAAGGCAGGTGATCGGAAGCGAGCAGGACAATGGAATTATCTTTACAAAGCTGAAGCACCACGCCAGCACAGATGCGATGGCCCAAACGATCTCCGAATGTGTTGTGACTCCTACACTTTAAACATTTTCAGTTGTGGTGCCATTTTGTAACAAGTAATTTAAAATGGTGAAGGCCGAACGATCTCGTGCCATATGAGTGAAACGTCTCAATTTAATCCCCTTGTCCAATACTTTAACGAACTTGGTTTAATTGAAAGTTTACCACATTTTGTAACATAACAAAAAAAGACATTTTGTTCAAATGAGGTTGTTTGTTGTGTCACAGAGAGCGCGCAATGAGCAGAATTGCCTATTTTCTTCTAAGCATGGTGGTGGTGGGAATGTGGAACTGAGACACGACAGATCAGCCATGATCTTATTGAATGGCGGGGCAGGCTCAAAGGGCTAGATGGCCTACTCCTGCTCCTATTTCTTATGTTCTTATGGTGGTCGGTTCCAGGGAGGTGCCATGCCCACTGGCCAGAATGGCATGCATTCGTGTGCTCAACTTTGCAGTTGGAGTCTAATTAATTATGCATGAGCGCGCATCCTTTCGAATCACATGGTGGGTCAGGAGCTGATTGGTACGGCCACCGTCAGCTATCAGGTTGGAAGATCCGGTTGTCTGAAGAAATGCAGCACCCACCTATCACACTCTCCAGCCCTTCTGTCTTCATTGGATGTTGTGTCCGGAACCCAGAGGTAAAAGGCTGCCAGTCTCAGAAAGAGTCTGTACCTTAATTCAGCCACCGTGCCCTCAAGACATTGATCCAAAGCTTTGACAAAGGGTCATCTGGACTCGAAACGCCAGTTCTCCAGATGCTGCCAGATGTGCTGAGATTTTCCAGCGTTTTCTCTTTTGGTCACCCATTCACCCAGTTCTTTCCCAATTCTACACCGGGATATGGAAATGGAAGTGCTGGAGTTACTGACCTGAGGAAAAACTAACATTCAGATGACTATGAAGAAAGAGGCATGCAACAAATCTGAGGCTAGTAATGCAAAGAAAATCAAGTGGGAAAGATTTGGAACTCATTCCCTGGAAGCATGAATGAAGGTTGATGATTTTAAAAGGAAATTGTACAGGAACCTGAGAAGAATAGATCTGTAACACTGTGGGGATAGACTGGAGGAACGGGAATGACCAGATTGCTCTACAGAGAGTCAGCAAGGATTCAATGGACAGAATGGCCACCTTCTGTACTGTAGTGACTATAGCCAGGACTTTTCAATCCTGTCTGCTGTGAGAAGTGTCGCGGGTGGAACAGAAACTTTGACGAACCAACTCAAGGTTTGATGCCTTTGAGCGGGATGAGAAATGCCAAACTCTGACTCAATGAAACATCCTTCATTTCCTCTGCTCCACATACAGCGGCCAAGTCTTCCAGAGACCTCAGACCAACTTTCAGCGATACTTTCTCTGAAACTTTCCACCTTAACCTTCCTTCCACCACCTTTTCCAAAAGCCTCCCCAAGAACCATCGGCTTGACGTTGCCTTTCGTCATATCCCCTCCCCTCCCCCACTCTATGTGGTGTTTCACGATATTGTCACTAAACTAATAATCCAGAGACCCAGGATTTGAATCCCACCATAGCAGATGGTGGACTTTGAATTCAATGAAAGAAAATTGGAATTAAAAGTCTAATGATGACCATGAAACCATTGTTGATTGTCAGGAAGTCCCATCTGTTTCACCAATGTCCTTTAGGGAAGGAAATCTGCCGTCCTTACCTGGTCTGGCCGACATACGACTCCAAAGCCACAACCATATAGTTGACTCTCAAATGTCCTCTGAAATGGAGAGCAGTTAGGGATGGACAAGAAATGCTGGCCCAGCCAGTGATGCCCACATCCTGTGAAATGAATTTAAAAAGTTACCACTCAGTCTCAATTTATTTTTGACTCTGTGGACTGATGTGATCCCATTGATGCACCACAAAAGTACAACTTGTTGTTTATCAAAGACTGAACAGGTAGTAGCTCTTCTCCTTCAGAAAAAAATGAAGTATTTTTAATTTTAAGATTTATTTATTCATGTCACTAGTAGATTTACATTAATGCTGCAATTAAGTTACTGTGAAAATCCCCTAGTTGAAGGCTGAAGATTGACCTAATGAAGGCCTTTAAAATTGTGCAGGAGTTCGATAGAGAAAACATCTCTTGTCTAGAGTTGGGAATCAAAAATATAACACAGCCACTTATAAATCCAATAAAACATTGATGCGGAACTCCTCAAGCCAGTGACTGGTTGAAATGTGGAACTTATTACACAGGGTGTCATTAAGGTGAATAGCATTTAAGGAGAAAACTGGATAAATACCTGAGGGAGAAAGGAAGAGAACGTTATGCTGATAAGATGAGATGAAGTAAAGTGGGAAGAGACACTTCTCAAACATAAACGCCAGCGTTGACCAGTGGGGCGAAGTGGCCTATTTCAGTGTAATTCTATATAATTGCAATTTGAGATGCCAAGCCTCGGGGGAATTCTGGTTCACAAAGTCAGCGAGTTGATATGCGTCCTTTTCAACTCCAAACGTGGAACAACTAGAATTCAGCTCAGATATAATGTACAGTCATCCCGCACAGAGAGAGGATTCCTTTCTTGATGATTCCACTGACTCAACCCATGGACTTAGTATGCTTGCCTTCGATGTTTCCTGTGGCTTTGATGTGGTTGAATTCGCTCTGTAATAGCCAAGTCCCAAATCGGAGATCAATCATGCAATTTTTGCTCAAAAGTCAATGAAGCTTCCATCGCAGCAAAAGGGCTATTCCCAGTATACAATGAGTGTGAGTTACAAATAGACTCTCCCTACACATTCTTCTTCTTTAATGAGTTGAAATCAAGACTTGCCATGTTTCCTAGAGGAAAAAAACAGTTCAAAATATTTGAGTCCCAGTAACAATCAGTAATTCTCCTTTGAAAAGGAGCAGGAGAATTCTTCCAACCGTTCTGATCAATTTTTATCACTGAATCAACACAAAAGCTAATTATCTGCCAGTTATCATGTGCTACATGCAAACTGTCAGCTGCATTTAGTTAAAATGCTAATCACAATAACTAATATCAGTACCTCAGAATAAGAATGATGTCTATCTGGCTTCATGAGTTGTGTATCCTCAAGTGATAGATCCTGGAGTCATAGGTCTTTGGACAGATAGAACGAGAATCCAAAGATAAAAAAAAGTTTACTTATTAGTCACATGTAAGGCTTACATTAGCACTACAATGAAGTTACTGTGAAATTCCCCTCATCGCCACACTCCAACGCTTGTTCGGGTCAATACAACTAACCAGCACATCTTTCAGAATGTGGGAGGAAACCAGAGCACCCGGAGAAAACCCACGCAGACACAGGGAGAGCCTACAAACTCCACACAGACAGTGACCCAAGCCAGGAATCAAACCTGGGATTCTGGAGCTGGGGAGCAGCAGTGCTAATCACTGTGCTACCGTGCCACACTGTGCAGGTTAGGTAGATTGGCTGTGCTAAAATGCCCTGTAAAGTCAGGCAGCTAGCTAGGGTAAACGCATGGGGTTATGGGGACAGGGCCTGGGTAGAATTGTGGTCGATGCAAGCTTGATGGCCCAAATGGCCTCCTTCTGTACTGTAGGATTCTATGATTCTTTTATGAAGAGTTGCCTTGTGGAAAGGAGGTCCTGAAACTGGAGTTCCCTTCCTCTTTTTCTCCCTTTCTCTTTTTCTCTCTCCCTCCTTATGCCCTTGTCACTTCTCTGCAGTGGAGTTTATGTAGTCAGTTTCTGACTGTGTTGTGATGCATTGGATGAAGCAGCACCACCCGAGATGGTTCTTAACAAGTACATCAAAGTAAGTACACAATTGTTTGGGTACACTGAGGGAGAATTTAGCATATCCAATGCAATCTAACCAGCACGTCTTTCGGACTGTGGAAAGAAACCTTGGCAGCCGACGGAAACCTACACAGGCACTGGCAGACTCAGCACAGAGAGTGACCCAAGCTGGGAATCGAAACCTGGCGCTGTCAAACAGCAGTGCTAACCACTATGCCACCGTGACGCCACCACCCCCAGTTGTGCCAAGAGGATCTGTTCCGGAAGCTAATTATTTGCCATGAGGCTGCGGTGTCCAGATCAGCAGAGATGATTTTACAATGATCCTGGTTGCTGTGCTGTAGGTTTCGGTGAAGATGTTGGGATTTGATCGTCCCAGATCCTGTATCCTGTGGGAATACTGCTGCTGGAAAGTTTCCAGTGCCCAGGGATGCCTTGGGTAGGTAATCCAAGTTGCACTGCCATATAGAAGCAGGATGGGGTGAATGCGACATCCTTTATCCTCAACCTGAGATCTCTGCTACTGAAGACCAGCCTCCCATCCATTGATTCTGTCTACACTTCCCACTGCCTCGGAAAAACAGCCTGCATAATCAAGGATCTCATGCACCCCGGGCATTCTCTCTTCCACCTTATTCCATCAGACAAAAGATACAAAAGCCTGAGGATACGTACCAAACGACTCAAGAACAGCATCTTCCCTGCTGCCATCAGACTTTTGAATGGACATACCTCACACTAGGTTGATCTTTCTCTAGACCCTAGCTATAACTGTAACACTATATTCTGCACTCTCTCCTTTCCTTCTCTATGAATGATAAGCTTTATCTGTATAGCGCACAAAAAAAATATTTTTTCACTATATACATGTGACAATAATAAGTCAAATCAAATCAAATCAAACATAAGAACATAAGAAATAGGAGCAGGAGTAGGCCATCTAGCCCTTCGAGCCTGCCCCCCCATTCAATAAGATCATGATTGATCTGAAGTGGATCAGTTCCACTTTCCCGCTTTCTCCCCATAACCCTTAATTCCCTTGTCTGTCAAAAACCTATCTCCCCGTGACTTAAATATATTTAGCGAGGTAGCCTCCACCACTTCAACAGGCAGAGAATTCCAGAGATTCACCACCCTTTGAGTGAAGAAGTTCCTCCTCAACTCCGTTCTAAACTGCACTGCCCCCCCCTTATCTTGAGGCTGTGCCCTCTAGTCCTACTGTCCTTTCTGAGCGGGAAGAATCTCTCTACCTCTACCCTATCCATCCCTTTCATTATCTTATACGTCTCTATAAGATCCCCCCTCATCCTTCTAAACTCCAACGAGTACAGACCCAGTCTATTTAGTCTCTCTTCATAGTCCAACCCCCTCATCTCCGGTATCTCAAACCAGTTTTTAGGAAGATGATGAACCTGATTCTGGGCTGGATCTCCTCTGGAATGGTAACATTTTGAGAAAGGCAGCTGCTGAGATGTAGGAAATGTTCAACGACTTGTAAAATCTCCCACAGTATCAATAGCTAGAAATATAGGTGCTTGTCTGGGGGAGGACTGGTGGGGGATTTTCTATTGTTGGTGTTAGGTTAGAGATTAACCTTTAGCAGGAGGGCTTGAAGAGGTCGAGGGTGCCCTGAATGCCATCATGGTTCCATTTTCTTTATGAAGGGAAATGAATAAAGTTGTGGAAACTCAAGAGGCATATCTCTTCTGTTCACAATAGAGGAGAAGGGTTTTCTCAAGTGAATCCCCCTAACTGGCTCCTACATGTCAATGAAAACATCCTCTTGGAGACCCAATGCCTTTCTGGCCATCCAAGGGAGCCAAAGGCATGGGATGGGATTTTCCAGCTCTGCTTGTTGCCGGCATCGTCCAGTCCCACGGAAAGCAAATGGACTTTTGGCAGGGCCACCAAATTTCCCACGATAGTTCCCACCATGGCAGAGCTGGCAAAGACAGTAAGAAGTCTGACAATGCTCTTAAACCTGGTGTTGTCAGACTTCTTATTGTGTTTACCCCAGTCCAATGCCAGCATCTCCACATCAGAGCTGGCAAAGCCCAGCCTTGATCTTTGTCGCTTGACAAATCCAAGATAAGTGCCCAGAATAATGCAAAGCGCTCTGTGTGACTTTTACTGACCTGTCAAATGCCTTTGATTGCATTAACTGTGAAGCCTTCTGAAGCTCTCCAGATTTTTGGATGTCCTGCAAAATTCATGACCATCCTGTGATTTCTAAAAGATGGTAACTTGACAATCATCCTTTGTAGTGTATCAGAGACTGAGCCCTTTCCTATCTGAATGGACATCAAGCAACTTGATGTCATTACACCAACTCTCCTCACTGTTTTGAAATTTGGCATGTCAGCTACGACTCCTACCAACTTTTACAGGTACACCATAGAAAGCATTCTTTCTGGTTTTATCAGAGCTTGGTATGGCTTCTGCTCTGAGCAAAACTGCAAGAACTGACAAAGGGTTGTGAATGAATCCCAGTCCATTACTCAAACCAGCCTCCCATCCATTGACTCTGTCTACACTTCCTGCTGCCTCAGAAAAGCAGCCAGCATAATTAAGGGTCCCACGCACCCTGGACATTCTCTCTTCCACCTTCTTCCATTGGGAAAAAGACACAGAAGTCTGAGGTCATGTATGACTCAAGAATAGCTTCTTCCCTGCTACCATCAGGCATTTGAATGGACCTGCCTCGCACTACACTGATCTTTCTCTACACCCTAGCTATGAGTGTAACACTACATTCTGCACTCTCTCCTTTCCCTTCTCTATGAACGGTATGCTTTATCTGTATACAATGCACAAAACAATACTTTTCATTGTCTGTTAATGTTGGTGGTTAAAATAAATCAAAACAAATCAAATCAAAATCAAGTCTGCCTCAAACTGGTCATTCACTTCCACAAAGGGCCATGATTGAGTTTGATTGGAAGCTTTTGACTTGACGGGAAGCTTTTCATGGGAATAGGGCTTGGGTGGGATTGTGGTCGGTGTAGATTCGATGGGCCAAATGGCTTTTTTCTGCATGTATGGATTGTATGTATAATCGTCATCAAACTGAAAATCAAGGCTAAGGTGACTCTTTGTCACATCCACAATTTATAATATGTTGAAGACTATGCAGCTGTGGCTCACACTGCCAATAACATTCAGACTTCAGAAATACTGAACTGGCTCTTGACATTCCTGAGTTGCTAAAGGATAACGTTTCTTTGTTTCCAATTGTTGGAATATGAGCTCAAGAGAAGTTTGCTAAAGGATACTATAATGTTTGTATGAACCAAATTGTCCATTTTAAATTTTTACTCCATTCTTCAAGCTACAAAGTCAGTGCGCAGAGTGGACCAGGTTCATCCTTAATCTAGAATCATAGAACCCTACAGTGCAGAAAGAGGCCCTTCAGCCCATCGAGTCTGCACCGAACACAATCCCACCCAGGCCCTACCCCAACATCCCTACACATTATACCCACTAATCCCTCTAACCTACGCATCCTTGGATACTAAGAGACAATTTCTTAGCATGGCCAATCAACCTAACCTGCACATCTTTGGACTGTGGGAGGAAACCGGAGCACCCGGAGGAAACCTACGCAGACATGAGGATAATGTGCAAACTCCACACAGACCGTGACCCGAGCCGGGAATCGAACTCAGGACCCTGGAGCTGTGAAGCAGCAGTGCTAACCACTGTGCTACCGTGTTGCCCAAACCACTGTGCTACCGTGCTGCCCAAACCACTGTGCTACCGTGCTGCCCAAACCACTGTGCTACCGTGCTGCCCAGTCTATCTCCTTGTCCGCTCCAAAAACTGGTTCAAATTGAATCCAGTTCATGGTCCTCACAAGGAAATCAAACAAGGTTCAAGCTGACAAGACGAGGCATTGCAGCCCATCTTGGGCTTGAACTGACTGAGCCAAAAGGCTGAATCATGGTTTCACCTTGCAGTGTGAGGTGTGTTGAGGTGTGTGGCTGTGTGACTGTCGCACCCATGCTGCAACAGGGTTAAGTCCAGGAAGTGAAATGGACAATACAGATATTGATCAGACTGAACACTTACAGATCTCTCAGAAGCTGATCAACAGATGCACAGAAATGTTCAAAACTTGGAAATTGTTTTTATTCTGTTATTTATAATTTGCATTCTGGGCTCTGGTCCCTGTGAGATGTTAACTTTGCTCCTCAGTGCAAGACCAGGAGTAGACTCCGTTTTAACTGTCAATTACCCTCAGTTACCCCACACCCCCCAACCCCACCTTCCCCGAGCTGGCCACTATATGTTGAAGAGGCTGTTGGGAGGATACAAGAGGTGAAGGAATGGCCTGTGGACCCCTTTTCTGCAATTCCTTTTCCTGAGCCCACTCGATTCCTGCCTCCCTGCCTCCTTCCTCACCTTCCCCCTTCCCCACCTTCCCTCCTCCTTCTCTCTCTCCTCCCCACTCTCCCCTTCCCCACCTTCTCCATTCCCCTCCTCACCCTTTCTCTACACATCGCCTCCCCTCCCCACCTATTCCCCTTTCTACCTCTCAGCTCCCCACCCTCTCCCCTCCCCTGTTCCCTCTCCATCCCCTCGCCTCCCCACCCTCTCCCCTTCTTACCTCTCCCCTCCCCTACCTTCCCTCCACTCCACGCCATCACCCCTATCCACCCTTTCTCTTTACCATCCCTCCCCTCTCCACTCTCTCCCCTCTCAGTCTTTCCCCTCTACACCCTCTCCTCTCTCACCCTGCCTCCTCCATACACTCTGCTCCAGCCATCCTCTCCTACTCCCTACCCTTTTTTGCTCCACATCCTCTCCTCTTCTCCTCCACCAACACCTCTCCCCTCTCCACCCTCTCCCCCTTAGACATAGCCCTAAGGGTGAAGGGGATCAAAGGATATAGTGGGGAGAAGGCAGGATTAGGCTATTGAGTTGGATGATCAGCCATGATCATGATGAATGGCGGAGGAGGCTCAAAGGGCCAAATGGCCTCCCTTTGCTCCTTTCCTATATGTTCCTGAGGCTGCATTGCCTACACCTCTCACAGATGGAAGGATACCAACCAATGGAACAAATGAGGTAGCTCTTTATGAAGAACTGGCACAGGGCATGATGGACTGAATGGCCTCCTTCTGCACTGAAGGAAACTGTGATCTGAATAGAAAATTAGCTACACGCTCCCCAGCTGAAATAGCTGCTTGTTCCTTTTCTGTGGAGCTGGGAATTGATATTTAGCTGGGGCTGGATGTTGCAGCTCAGACCAGCTTACTCAGCAGATCAGTGATCAGAATTAGGAACTTCCCATAGCTCAGTGCAATGCTGGATGACGCACTGAGGAACCCAGAGATTTATTCCAGACTTCCAGCAGCAGATTCCTGGGAGGAATAGCGGATCAAAACTGTCAAAGTGCATGATGCTGGGTAATGACTGCTGTTGTTCATTTCCAGTCTCATTGGCAATCGAAAGGAAAGTCGTACCACAGTAAAGGTTTTACATTAATTAACAATTGTCAAGTATTTAATTAAAAGCATGGCATTTTGAAATATTGCAGCTACCTGTCTCCCCACTTCCAGAAAAGTTCAAAGAATAATCAAATCCCATGTAGTCAGATGTTAAAAGCACAGGGTAATGGATTTTTTTTTTTGCCAGCTTGTTAACTTGCATCCCCTCTCTGGGATTTAATTGGTTTGCCTTTTGTTGAACTTCCAACTTGAAAAGGGTGCAGTGACAGTTACTTAACCACTGCGCATTCTCAGAAACTGACAAAGCCAGAATTACCAGAGGGCAGTCACCACCTGAATTAATTCAACCTTAAATATGCTGAGGCACAACCAACTAATCTAATGCATTGGGACTCTGGCAAGCTCTCTCATATCCTCGAATGACTTTACTCTCTGAAGTCCAATCTCAGACTTGAGTACGCTTCCCATGCCCAAGTAGAGTCCCTCACACAAAATCAAGACCAGCCATTAATGTCTGCAGTGGTTTTAGAGGTAAGCACAGTAAAAAGTCTGACAACACCAGGTTTAAGTCCAACCAATTTATTTGATAGTAAATTCACTAGCTTTCGAGGTTTCCCTCTTCGTCAGGTGAATGGAGAGTTCTGGCCTCAGACAGAACATATAAAGCACAGACAGATTACAGATTACTGATTAGAATGTGAGTCTTTACAACTAACCTGCTATTCAAGTCTTAAAAAGGCTGACAATGTGAGTGGAAGGAGCATTGAGCACAGGTTAAAGAGATGTGTATTGTCTCCAGACAGTACGGTAAGTGAGGTTTTGCAAACCCAGGCAAGTCACGGGGGTTACAGATAGTGCGACATGAACCCAAGATCCCTGTTGAGACCGTCCTCATGTGTGTGGAACCTGGCTATCAGTCTCTGCTCAGCGACTCTGCGCTGTCGTGTGTCGTGAAGGCCGCCTTCATGACGGAGAATGCTTACCCGAAGCATTAAGGTTTAAGCATTTAAGTTGGACTTAAACCTGATGTTGTCAGACTTCTTACTGTGTTTACCCCAGTCCAACGCCGGCATTTCCACATCATGACTACTTTAGAGGTAAGGCCAGAGAAACAATGCTAAAGAACGACTTGTATCCTGATTGTACCTTTCTGACATCAAAGAAACATTTTACAGCTGATGAAATTGGAAGTGTAGTGACTGTTGTGCACATCAAGTTCTGTCAAGCAGTAATGACCAGATAATTTGCTTAGTGACGGTTATATAAAACCCTGTGTACTTATTCGCCTCAAGTGCCATTTGTCCATCACCCCTGCTCTTGTTGACCTACATCACAAAGAACAAAGTGCAGCACAGCAACAAGCCCTTCGGCCCACCAATCCTGCACTGACACATGATGCCTTCCTAAACTAAAGACCTTTTGCATCTACATAGTCCATATCCCTCAATTCTCTGCCTATTCCTGTATGGCCAAGATGCATCTTAAATGTTGCTATTATATCTGTTTCTACCACCTCCTCTGGCAACGCATTCCAGGTACTTGCCACCCTCTGTGTAAAAATCTTGCTTTTCACATCTCCTTTAAGCTTTCCCCCTTTTACCTTAAGCCTATGTCCCCGAGTAATTGACATGTCTACCCTGGGCTCTTAGTTCAGCAACAGCTGAAAACTGAAATTCTCCTCTTTCTTTTCAAATTCCACCTTGGACTTATTCCTCTCTGTCTGTGTATTCCCCTCTTCAGTTGAAGTATATAAGATCCTGAATGGTCTTAACAAGGTTTTTTGATTTGATTTGATTTATTATTGTCACATGTATTGGTATACTTTGAAAAGTGTTGTTTCTTGCGCACTATACAAAGCTTTAAATTGAGGGGTGGTAATTATAGGACGGATGTCAGAGGTAGGTTCTTTACTCAGCAATTGTGGACTCGCCAACTTTAAGGGCGTTCAAATGGTCAGTGGATAGGCATATGGATAACATTGGAATAGTTTAGGTAGAGGGTCATTAGATTCGTTCCACTGGTTGGTGTAACATCAAGGGCCGAAGGGCCTGTACTGCGCTGTAGTGTTCTATGTTCTATACAGACAAAGCACACAGTTCACAGAGAAGGGAAGGAGAGAGAGCAGAATGTAGTGTTACAGTCATAGCTAGGATATAGAGAAAGGTCAACTTAATACGAGGCAGGTCCATTCAAAAGTCTGACAGCAGCAGGGAAGAAGCTGTTCTTGAGTCGGTTGGCATGGGTCCTCAGACCTTTGTAGAAGAAAGTGGAAGAGAATAAGTCTGGGGCGCGTGGAATCCTTGATTATGTTGGCTGCTTTTCTAAGGCAGTGGGATGTGTAGACAGTGTCAGTAGTTGGGAGGCTCATTTCAATGATGGACTGGACTTCGTTCACGACCCTTTGTCATTTCTTGCGGTCTTGGGCAGAGCAGGAGCCATACCAAGCTGTGATATAGCCAGAAAGAATGCTATCTATAGTGCATCTGTAGAAGTTGGTGAGAGTCGTAGTGGACGTACCAAATTTCCTTAGTCTTCTGTAGAGGCGTTGATGGACATGGAGAGGATGTTTCCTCTCCTGGGTGTGTTCAGAACGAGGGGCGCCATTTTAAAATTAGGGGTTGACTTTTCAGGTCAGAGACGGGAAGAATGTTTTTCTCTGGGGGTTGTGTGACATTGAATTTCTCCCCCAAAAAATGGTGGAGGATGAATCAGTGGATATCTCCAAGATGGAGGAAAAAAGATTTAAGGGAATCAAAGGTTATTGGGGATAGCATGGTGGCACAATGGTTAGTACTGCTGCTTCACAGCTCCAGGGACTTGGGTTAAATTCCCGGTTTGGGTCATAATCTTTGCGGAGTCTACATGTTCTCCTTGTGTCTGCATGGGTTTCCTCCGGGTGCTCTGGTTTCCTCCTGCAGTCCAAAGACATGCTGGTTAGATGCACTGGCCATGATCAATTTTCTCTCAGTGCACCCGAACAGGCGCTGAAGTGTGGCGACTCAGGGATTTTCACAGTAACTTCATTGCAGCGTTTAAGTAAGACTACTTGTGATTAATAAATATAAACTTTCAACTTTTGATAGGAATATGAAATTTGAAACACAAGCAGATCAGCCATGACTTATTGGATGGCAGAGCAGACGCAACAGGCTGAAAGGCCGATTCCTGCTTCTATTGTTCCAACCTACAACCCCCTGAGATAACTGCACTCATCTCATTCTGTGGATGTAAATTCTGCAATGGCCACTGATAAGCAGCAAGTAACACGTGCGCCACATAATTGCCACACAATGACCATCACCAGTAAGAGATACTCTAGCCACCGTCCCTTGACATTCAATGGTGTTACCACCACTGAATCCCTCACTGTCAACATTATTGGGGTTACCATTGACCAGAAACTCTCCTGGATTCGCCACATAAATGCAATGGACACAAGAGCATGTCAGAAGCTAGGAATACTGCACCGAATAACTCACCTCCTGTCCACCATCTACAAGGCATAAGTCAGGAGTGTGAAGGAATACTCCCCACTTGCCTGGATGTGTGCAGCTTCAACAACACTCAAGAAGTTTGACACTATCCAGGACAAAGCAGCCCAGTTGATTGACACCAAATCTACAAACATCAACTCCTCCCACCACCGACACTCAGTAGCAGCAGTGTACCATCTACAAGATGCACTGCAGCAATCCTTCAAAGTTCCTTAGGCAGCACCTTCCAAACCCATCACCATTTCTATCTAGATAGTCAAAGGCAACAGATAAATGGGAACATCAGCACCTGCAAGTTCCCCTCCAAGCCACTCGCCATCCTGACTTGAAAATATATCACCTTTCCTTCGCAGTTGCTGGGACAAAATCCTGGAATTCCCTCCCTAATGGCATTGTAGGTCAGCTCACAGCATGTGGACTGCAGTGATTTAAGAAGACAGCTTACCACCATCTTCTCAAATACAACTAGGGATGGGCAATAAATGCTGGCCAGCCAGTGACACCCATGAATGAATAAAAAAAGAGTCATGAGAGGCAATGATATGATTGGCATTGGTGAGAGTCCTAAACATGATCTTCCCCATCCCATAATGCACAATTATCAGAGATTGTAATTAATTGAATGATGATTAGTTTAATTACTGAGCTTAACTCTTCCACTTCTGTCCTCAGCGCATGCACTCCCCCACTTGGCGTGATGTCACATTGACACAAATCACTACTGATTTTCAAAAATGGAAACCAATCATGATGCCCATGCTGTGGGTGCACAGTGAGGTATAGTCCCTGGGTAGGGTGGAACATGGCAGGGCACTGTCCCTGGTGGCACGGTGGCACAGTGGTTAGCACTGCTGCTTCACAGCTCTAGGGACCTGGGTTCAATTCCTGGCTTGGGTCACTGTCTGTGTGGAGTTTGCACATTCTCCCTGTGTCTGCGTGGGTTTCCTCCGGGTGCTCCTGTTTCCTCCCACAGTCCAAAGATGTGCGGGTTAGATTGATTGGCCATGCTAAAATTGTGTCCTGAGATGCGTAGGTTAAGGGGATTAGTGGGTAAACATGTAGGGACATGGGGATAGGGCCTGGGTGGAATTGTGGTCGGCGCAGACTCGATGGGCCCAATGGCCTCTTTCTGCACTGTAGGGTTTCTATGGTTTCATGATTCTATGACTGTGTGAAGTTTGCACATTCACCCCATGTCTGTATGGGTTTCCTTTGGGTGCTGTGGCTTCCTCACATAGTCCATAGATTTGCAGTTGAGTGGATTGGATATTGAACTGTCCATTAGGTTCCATGGATTAACTATGGGAATTGCGCGAGGTTACAGGGGTAGGATTGGGCCTGTGTAAGCTGCTCTTTGGAGAGTCAGCACAGACACGATGGGCTGAATGGTCTCATTCTGCACTTTAGGGATTCTATGAACTGAGCCAACTCTTAAAGGCATCAACACTCTCTGCCACAAAGCTGTTATCTTTCAAACGTGTCTTTAACCGAGGCAGCATCTGCCTCATCGGAGAATGAGAGAATGTTCCACTTCACTCTCTGGCGAAAGAGCAGGGGAGATCTCTCTGGTGTGCTCACTTTCTTTCTGTGTTTTACTTTCCCTCTCTCCTATTGTGTTTGCTTTTCCTTGTTCTCATTATCCATCTTTCCTCCCCCTCTCTCTATCTCTTTTTCTCACGCGTTTTTCTCTCCCTTCACTCGCATCCTTGATCTTTATCTCTCCGTTTCCCTACCTCCCTCCTTCCTTTCTTTCTCTCTCTCTTTCTTTCCCTTTCTGTCTTGCATTTGTTCTCTGCCTTTCTCACAATCTCTCTCTCTCAGCCCTTTTTCTGTCCCTCCATCTCTCCCTCTCTTTCAACCCCTCTATCACTCTTGCCTCCACTTTTGAACATATCTCCCTCCCTCTCTTTGCCACACTCTCTCTGAATCCTGAGGTTTTACGTTTTACCTGCAAGAATAGAACTAAAACTCAGGATGTTTGACATTGAGGCATTGCTATTTAAAATGAATGGAATCTGTGCCAGATTGTATTGAGTCAATTTGGCCTGAATAAAGCACAATCAATTCCAAATGATTTATCCTTCCTCCCCCTGCGATCAAGCATTGCTACTAATTGCAGTTGTGTGCAATGTTACATGAAACTAATCATTTTGATTCACAATTGACTCCTTGATTTGCTCCTGTGTGTCAGTCGACTTCCTTCCTGCTGACTGCCTGTTTGCCAGAGTTACCAACACCTTGTTGCCGCCAGGGGAACGGTCCCTTCATCCTGCACGTGTTTGGGGACTGACAACGTGATTGCATCAGAGGGGACGCAGAGGAGGTTCACCAGGATGTTGCCTGGGATGGAGCATTTGAGCTATAAGGAGAGATTGGGTGAGCTTGGGTTGCTTTCTCTCGAGCAGAGAAGGCTGAGGGGGAAATGATTGAGCTGTGTAAGAGTATGAGCGATATGGACAGGGAGAGCAGCAAGCAGCTCTCCCCTTTGGTTGAGGGGTCAGTCACGAGGGGGCACAGTTTTAGGGTGAGGCGCAGGAGATTCAGAGGAGATTTGAACAAAAACAATCACCCAGAGGGTGGTGTGAATCTGGAATGTGCTGCCTGGGAAAGTAGCAGAGGCCACAAACCTTACAACCTTGAAAAAAATATTTGGTTGAGCACTTGAAATCTCATAACATTCAAGGATATGGGACAAGTGCTGGAAAATGGGATTAGCACACCTTTAGTGGAAGTTATTGTCAGTGCAGACTCGATGGGCCAAAGGGCCTTTTCTGCACTGTATGACTCTATAATTGTATGACTCTATGATATTGATCTGGAACCACAATGTAGATGGAATAACGCTTTGAGGTTAACGCTGCACGTGCCAATGGTACCAAACAGTTGCCATCCACGACTGAGCATACAGCACTCCCGCCTCAGAGTCAGAGGCTATATGTGTTCAAATTCCACAACCGAGATCTCTTTTAAAGTTTATATATTAGCGTCACAGGTCAGCCTACATTCACACTGCAATGAAGTTACTGTGAAAATCCCCCGGTTGCCACACTCCAGCACCTGTTCGGGTCCACTGAGGGAGAATTTAACATGGTCAACCTAACCCTAACCAGCATGTCTTTTTTCAAACCGTGGGAGGGAACTCGAGCAGCTGGAGGAAACCCACGCAGACACGGGGAGAATGTGCAGACTCCACACAGACTGTGAATCGAACCCAGGTCCCCGACACTGTGAGGCAGCCGTGCTAACCACTGTGCCACCATGCCGTCTCTGCACATTATCTAGACTAACACTCCCAATGTAGTGTTGAGAGGATTCTGCACTTTAACTTCTGGGTTGGGCTTTCACACCAACAGTGGTGCTGTCCACCCACTCAAGTGAGTGAAAAGTTCCCCACAGCAGTATTTGAAAAGAAGAGCAGGAAAGTTCTCCCTAATGCTCTGGTCAATATTCATCTCTCGATCAACATCACTGAAGGAGCAGATCTTCTGGCTGCTAGCAGATTTAACGCATTGGTTTCAGGGATGAGGGATTTTAGTGGCAAGGTTAGGTTGGGGAAGCTGGGTCTCTTTTCCTTGGAGCAAGTGAGATTGAGGAGAGATTTGATAGAGGTGAACAACATTGTGACAGGTTTGGAAAAGGTTGATAAGGAAAAGCTTGAAAAGTTGATGTTACAAGGACCAAGGGGCACAGATTAAAATTTCTGGGCAAGAGATGCAGGGGTGGAAGTAAGGAGGAACTTTCTTCCGCAATGAGTGGTATTGACCTAAAATTCTCTGCCTATGAGGGTAGTGAAAGCAGAGACAATGAAAGACTTTAAAGGAAATGACATTGGCTCTGGAGGTAAATTAACTACAAGGCCACAGCAACAGAGAAGGAGCATGGGATTGATTGGATTGTTCTACAGAGAGACAGCATGGGCTCCGATCTCCTCTTGTACTAATATCAATCTGTTGCACATTCACAGACTTTGTCAGGAACGCAAAAGCTATTGATGAATGAGGAAAAATTGTACAGAGGCTAGCAACCCCTCGACTGTCCCAGAGCAGCCCACCAGCTACCCCAATCCCTACATGTGGTTTGATAAGTCTTCTGCCTAAGGGGGGACTCCATCCCTTTGGGGTGATTGCCCCACTCTCAGACCCGATGGATCCCTCAAGTCTCTTCTGCTGTGTCGCCCTTAAGGGCAATGACCACAATCACCTCAGTGATCAAGTTGCTGTTGTGGGAGTTCGCTGTTGTGGGAGTCACATTTTGGCTGTTGTGTACAAGATTGATTACACTTCAAAAGTGTTTAATTGTCTGTAAAGTGCTTTGGGAGTCTGGTCATTGGGATAGGTAAGGCATTTCAAGGTAAAACTTATACTTACATCATGACATGTTGTTGTAATTACTTCTTAAAGTTAACACAGTGGCCGCTTATGTACAAAGAAAGATTCATAAGAAATAGGAGCAGGAGTAGGCCATCTAGCCCTTTGAGCCTGCCCCGCCATTCAATAAGATCATGGCTGATCTGAAGTGGCTCAGTTCCACTTTCGCGCTTTCTCCCCATAACCCTTAATTCCCTTGCCTGCCAAAAACCTATCTACCCGTGTCTTAAATATATTTAGCGAGGTAGCCTCCACCACTCCAACTGGCAGAGAATTCCAGAGATTCACCACCCTTCAAGTGAAGAAGTTCCTCCTCAACTCTGTTCTAAACTGCACCCCCCCTCTTATCTTGAGGCTGTGCCCTCTAGTCCTGCTGTCCTTTCTGAGCGGGAAGAACCTCTCCACCTCTACCCTATCTATCCCTTTCATCATCTTATACGCCGCAATAAGATCCCCCCTCATCCTTCTAAACTCTAACGAGTACAAGCCCAATCTATTCAGCCTCTCTTCATAACTCAACCCCCTCAACTCCGGTATCAGCCTAGTGAACCTCCTCTGCACTCCCTCCAAGGCCAAAATATCCTTGCGCAAGTGTGGCGACCAAAACTGCACACAGTACTCCAGCTGCGGCCTCACCAGTGCCCTGTACAGTTGCAGTAAGACCTCCCTATTTTTATATTCAATCCCCCTCGCTATGAAGGCCAGCATCCCATTCGCCTTCCTGACCACCTGCTGCACCTGCAGGCTGGGTTTTTGCAACTCATGCACAAGGACCCCCAGGTCCCTCTGTACTGTAGCATGCTGCAGCTTTTCGCCCTGTAAGTAGTAGTCCTTCCTACCATTATTCCTACCAAAGTGGATAACCTCACACTTGCCAACATTGTATTCCATCTGCCAGGTCCTCGCCCACTCGCTCAGCCTATCCAGATCCCTCTGCAGACTTTCTACACCCTCCCATCAGATTGTTTTTTTTATTATTCATGGAACGTGGGCATCGCTGGTTGGCCAGCATTTATTGCCCATCCTTAGTAGCCCTTGAAACTGAATGGCTTTGCTAGGCCATTTCAGAGACAACCACATTGCTGTGGGTCTGGAGTCACATGTAGGCCAGACCAGGTAAGGATGGCAGATTTCCTTCCCAAAGAAGAATGTGCATCCAGTTTTATTTGTGATTGGTTGAGGGGGGGATAATTGGTAAAGTAATTGAGGGAATTTACTGTGGCATCGAGAAAAGTGGCAAGTTTGATTCCTGATCTGTGCTCAGCGAGTTGAACTCAGCAGGATAGAGGTGGATTAGAATCAGTGGCATTGGGCTTCTAAAGGGAAAGTAAGATACAGAGAGGCCCCAATCCTGACTGTTAATGGAAGGAGCTCTTTAGAGTCACATTTTGCTTATAAAAAGAACTCCTATCATTTGTTCCATTACTGAAAGCATTCATGATTATCGATTAACAAGGAGCTGAAATTGGGCATAGGCAGGAATGTGGGGTTGAGGTTGCAATTAAATCAGCCACTAGCTTAATGAATGATGGAGCAGCCTTGATGGGCTGAGTGGCAAACTCTTTGTCTCCATTCATCTCTTTTTATGTTCTCATGTCCTTAATACATCCACATACCTCTCACCCAGTGTCTACTGCAAATAGTAGCTCTTCGTGTCAGAGTCATAGAATCGCTACAGTACAGGAGGCCATTCAGCCCATCGAGTCTGTACAGACCACAATCCGACCCAGACCCTATTCCCGTGACTCTACACATTTACCCGGTTAATTCCCCTGAATCTAGGGTCAACTTATCATAACCAATCAACCTAATCTGCATATCTTTGGACTGTGGGAAGAAACCGGAGCAGACATGGGGAGAAAGTGCAAACTGCACACAGACAGTGACCCAAGGCTGGAATTGAACCTGGGGTCCCTAGCTCTGTGAGGCAGTAGTGCTAACCACTGTGCGACCATGCCGCCTGTAAAAGTCCAAAGAACAACTCTCTATTTAAACATAGAAACGTAGAAGATAGGAGCAGGAGGAGGTCATCTGGCCCTTCGAGCCTGCTCTGCCATTTATCACAGTCATGGCTGATATTCAGCTCAATAGCCTAACCCTGCTTTCTCCCCGTAACCTTTGATCCCATTTGTTACCTCTTGAATGCATTCAATGTTTTGGCATCAACTACTTCCTGTGGTAAGGAATTCCACAGGCTCACCACTCTTTGGGTGAAGAAATGTCTCTTCACCTCTGTCCTAAATGGTCTACCCTGAATCCTCAGACAATGACCTCTGATTCTGGACTCCCCCACTGTCGAGAATATCCTCCCGGCATCTACACTGTCTAGTCCTGTTAGAATTTTATAAGTCTCTGTGAGGGCCCCCCTCATTTGTCTGAACTCCAGCGAAAACAGTCCTAACCTAGTCAATCTCTCCTCAAACATCAATCCCACCATCCCCGGAATCAGCCTGGTAAACGTTTGCTGCATTCCCTCGAGAACAAGCACATTTGGCATTTGGTCATGTAGGACTTCATAGCATTCAGTATTCACCCCAGTACCAATCAAGGTCAATGATGGCCATCAGGAGATGGACGGAACCCTGGCTGATATTTCAACACAGAGAATGCGAGAGCCAAAGTAGCATCCCAAAATGCCATGTCAGGTGATCTCAAATCAATTCAACATACACTGGAAGCAATCCTGGGCCACTATGGACTATTAGACTGAGCTAGAACTTGTCTTTACCAACTGAGTTATCAGGGGAGTCCTCTTTTAACTCAATTACAAGTTGTACAAGACATTAATAAGGCCACACTTGGAATACTGTGTATGGTTCTGGTCACCCTATTATAGGAAAGATATTACTAAACTAGAAAGGGTGCAGAAAAGATTTACTCAGATGCTACTGGGACTTGACAGTTTGAGTCATAAGGATAGACTGGGACTCTTTTCCCTGAAACATAGGAGGCTTAAGTATGAACTTATTGAGATTTATAAAATAATGAGAGACGTAAGTCAACTAGATAGTAAATATCTTTTCCCAAAGGTAGCAGAGTCTAAACAGTTAAGGTGAAAGGGGAGAGATACAAAAAGGTCCAGAGGGACAATTATTTTCACACAGAGGGTGGTGAGCATCTGGAATGAACTGCTGGAGGCAGTAGTAGAGGCAGGTCAATTTTGTCTTTTAAAAAGCATTTAGACAGTTACATGAGTAAGATGGATATAGAAGGATATGAGTCAAGTGCGGGCAATTGGGACTAGCTTAATGGTAAAAAAAGGCAGCATGGACAAGTTAGGCTGAAGGGCCTATTCGCGTGCTGTAAACCTCTGTGACTCTATGACTGATGATCGTGGAGGAGGACTCTCACCAACCTTTACATAAAAAGCATTCTTTCTGATTGTATCACAGCTTGGTATGTCTCCTGCTCTGCCCAATACTGCAAGGAACTACAAAATGTTGTGAATGTAGCCCAATCCAAAGCACAAACCAGCCTCCCATTCATTGGCTCTGTCTACACTTCCAGCTGCCTCAGAAAAACAGCCAGCATAATTAAGGATCCCACGCCGGACATTCTCTCTCCCACCTTCTTCCATTGGGAAAAGGATACAAAAGTCTGAGGTCACACACAGCCATGATCTTTTTGAATGGCGAAGCAGGCTCAAGGGGCCAGGTGGCCTACTCTTGCTCCTAGTTTTTATGTTCTTATGCACCAACCGACTTAAGAACAGCTTCTTCCCTGCTGCTGTCAGACTTCTGAATGGACTTGCCTTGCATTAAGTTGATCTTTCTCTACACCCTCGCTGTGAATGTAATATTACATTCTGCACTCTCTTGTTTCCTTTTCTATGAACAGTATGTTTTGTCTGTAGAGCGCGCAAGAAACAATGCTTACAGTACATGTGACAATATTGAATCAAATCAAATCAAATCTAAATGATCTATTGTGTAGAATTACATTGAACTGTAGATCACAATGCACAGGCCAATCGATCCATGCAGGCATTTAAGTCTCCTCCCACATGGATTTCCCTCACCCTGTCAACATACCCTATTGAATGCATAATGTTAATAGGATTAAATTACGCTTTGCGAGATTGGATGTCAATGTTTGCCTGTTTAAATGGATTAAAATGTTTCAATTTACGGAGCGAGTGCGGGACCTGACAATGAAGCTGCACAGCACTGGAAAAGAGCAAGGAATTTTCTTTCACCTGCACCTATTGTATACCCAATGCTAACTTTGAAAGGAGCATTATGAGATTTATACAGTGCCCAGTAAAGGTGATCTGCAGTGGTGACAGTCGCAATACTTGTTCAGCACTGGAAAAATTGTCCAGGCTTCGCTTTAGAGAGAAGTTGTCTGGCATCTTAAATACAGACCACATCTGCAGTGTGTACTATCTACAGGGCACACACTGCAGAAACTCACCAAGTTTTCTCTCCCTGACTAGTTCCGAAACCCATCAACTGTACCACCTAGAAGATCAAAGGCGGCAAGTGCATGCAAAAAAAAACATACATAGAAAGTTGGAGCAAGAGCAGCCATTTATTAACGTCATGGCTGATCACCCAGCTCAATAACCTGATTCTGCCTCCCTTCTCCGCACCACCCCTCCACCGCACAATATTCTTTGATCCCTTTCACCCCAAGAGTACATCGAGCTCCTTCTTGGAAGCATGCAGGCCAGAACGCTCCGGCCGTTCACACCAGAGGGATCCGCCTGTTCCCCCCAGCAGCATACCCTTGCCTGTGGGTTTCCCACCGCCATGGGGTGACATCAGTAAGAATTCTCTTTGACAGCGGTGAGACCACAGTATCCCCCCATTAGCAAGCAAGGCGGCACCTCCCGCCAACAGGAAACACGTGGCTGGAAGGCCGGAGAATTTTGCCCCTAAAGCTTTGACATCAACAACTTTTTGTAGTGATGAATTCCACAGACTGACTGCTCTCTGGATGAAGAAATTTCTCCTCATCTCTGTCCTAAAATGTTTATCCCTGTTCCTTTGACTGTGACCTCTGGTTCTGGACACCCCAACCGTGGGGAAAATCCTTCCTGCATCTACCCTGTCTAAGCCCAATAAAATTTTATAGGTTTCTATGAGATCCCCTTCATTCTCCTGGGTATAATCCTAACCAACTCAATCTCTTCTCTTACATCAGTCCTACCATCCCAGCATCCCCAAGTTTTCTAAGTCCTGACTTGGATGTGCTTACTGTCATTTCTTCTTTGCTTAGAGTTTATTTATTAGTATAACAAGTAGACTCACATTAACACAGCAATAAAGTTACTGTGAAAATCCCCTAATCGCCACATTCCAGCGCCTGTTTGGGCACACAGAGGGAGAATTATGCATGGCCAATGCACTTAATCAGCATAATTTTCAGATTGTGGAAGGAAACCAGAGCACGCGGAGAAAACCCACGCAGGCACAGGGAGAATTTGCAGACTCCACAGAGACAGTGACCCAAGCTGGGAATCGAACCTGCGTCCCTGGTGCTGTGAGGCAGCAGTGCTAACTATTCTGCCGCTGTGCCGCCCACAAATATTGGTTAAAAAATGTTGCACACCTATTCTTGCAATCAAAGCCAGTGAAAATCTGAAGCTAATCACTGTGCCACCTATTATCTTTGTCACTGGATAGGTGTCATAGAATCAACTATAGTGCAGAGGGAGGCCATTCAGCCCATTGAGCCTGCACTGAAAACAACCCCACCCAGTCCCTATCCCTGTAACCCCATGCATTTACCCTGCTCATCTCCCTGACGCTGAGGGGCAATTTAGCATGGCCAATCCACCTAATCCACACACCTTTGGATGCACCAGGAGGAAACCCATGCAGACATAGGGAGAACGTCCAAACACGACACAGATAGACCTCCGAGGCCTGAATCGAACCCTGGTCCTGAGCACTCTGAGGCCGCAGTGCTAACCACTGTGCCACTCAATATCCTGGAGCCGCCTACCTAACAACACTTTGTCACCACATGGGTCGCACGGACTTCAACAGTCCAAGAAGGCCCATCGGCCCCGTCTCAAGGGCGGCGGGGAGAGGGCAAGTAAATGGTGGTCTTGCTGCTGACGCCTTCGTCCTGACTAATCATTACAAGGAGGCAATTTCTAGCCCGTTGACTCACTGAGATGAAGCAATAATTACTTTGCGTGCTGTTAGAATGGAAAATCAATTCGGAGAGCGGAGGAGTGAAATTGGTTGCAACGTGAACCGTTCTCCCAGGGAGGCTGAAGAGCACAGAGAGCAAATGAGGCGCGGCAGCACCACTAGTGGTGAGAGGGTCTAATTGCAGCGTGACCGGTTTGAGGAGAATTTATCCTTTCGAAACGTGGACAAGGGGATTTATAAAGAGAGGTTGACAATATTTGTAGCAATAAATGTGACAATGGGTTGCGAAGACAGGAAGGGATAGAGATGTAAGATTTTTATACGCGTGTGCAAATGTAAAAAGACAAGGCTGGCTATATAAATAGTTGTATTAATATAACACCTTTGCAGCATCTCAAAGAGGTCAGAGCTTTCTCCAGCCAGTCAAGTATCTTTGAATTGCAGCCTCTGTTGGAATTGGAAAGCTTGACAGCCAATCTATGCCGAGAGAGTTTGTGCAAACAGCAGTGCGATAATGGCCAAGTGACCTGATTTTTCAGAATTAGAACAGAAAATGATTGAATAACTCAGCAGGTCTGGTAATGTCAGTGGAATAAGAAACATCATTAACATTTCAAATCCTTATGAATCTTCCTAGAGCCATAAGCACTGGAGCTGTTAACTCTGTTTCGCTCTCCACAGGCGCTGCCAAACCTGCCGAGTCTTCCCAACATTTCTTTTTGTCTTTACTTCAGATTTCCAGCATCCGCAATATTTAGCATGTATTCCTCAGGGTCACTGGTTGAGGGATAAGTATTGGCCAGCTTGCCACGGAGAATTGCAGAGCTCCTTTTTTGAAATAATGCCATGGAATCTTGTATAAGATCATAAGACACAGAGCAGAATTAGGCCATTGAGCCCATCAGCCCTGCTCCCCCATTCAGTAATGGCTGATAAGTTTCTCAGCGATGTGGAGATGCCGGCGTTGGACTGGGGTAAACACAGTAAGAAGTCCGACAACACCAGGTTTAAGCCCAACTGATTTATTTGATAGTAAACTCGCAACCCCGAAAGCTTGCGAGTTTACTATCAAATAAATTGGTTGGACTTAAACCTGGTGTTGTCAGACTTCTTACGAAGTTTCTCATCCCCATTCTCCCACCTTTTTCCCGTAATCTCCTCACCAATCAAGGACCTATCTGTCTTTGCCTTAAATACACTCAATGACCTGACCTCCACAGCCTCCTGTGGCAATGAATTCCACAGATTCACCACCCTTTGGCTGAAGAAACTCATCCTCATCTCAGTTCTAAAGGGTTGCCCCCTTACTCTGAGGCTGTGCCCTCGGATCCTAGACTCTCCTACTAATGGAAACATCTTCCCCACGTCCACTCTATCCAGGCCTTTCGGTGTTCTGTAAGTGTCAATGAGATTATGTCTATCTGAGAGTACAGATGGGACTTTGATTTAAAATTTCACTCAAATCCCTGTCCGTGTAGCACTCCCTCAGTACCGCGCTGGATTGTCAACCTTGATAATAGGCCTATATCCCTGGAGTTTCACTTGAACCCATAACCCACTGACTCAGAAACAAGAGTGCAACCTACTAGTCCACGTGACTCTGAACTCGTAAAGAAAAACTTCATATAAATATGGGAAAGACGTCTTGGAGACTGCTGCAATAATCTTTGACAACCTCCACCATATTAATTTGATTTACAGGACCTAATATAGGTGAAACAGCGTAAAGAATAGAAATAATTATTTTCTGAGCGATGATTTCCTTAACTAATTATCAATTTTAATCCCTAACAAATCTACGGTTCCAACTGGAAAAGTAAGTATGGAAATTGGCACTGAAGAGAGACAGATGAGGAGGAATTGATAGATGCAATAGGAAGGGAGGTAGATCAGTTGAAAGGTGTGAACAAGTTTGTGTTTAGTTAATTTATTAGTGTTGCAAGTAGACTTACATTAACACTGCAGTGAAGTTACTGTGAAAATCCCCTTGTTGCCACACTCCAGCACCTGTTCGGGTACACTGAGGGAGAATTTAGCATGGCCGATGCACCTAACCAGCACGTCTTTCGGACTGTGGGAGGAAACCGGAGCACCCTGTGGAAACCCATGCAGACACAAGGGAGAGAATGTGCAGACTCCGCACAGATAGTGACCCAAGCTGGGAATCGAATGTGGGTCCCTGAGACTGTGAGACAGCAGTGCTAACCACTGCATGCCACCCAAGGGCCAGATGTAGCGATAATGTACAAAACCATGAAACCATAGAATCCCCATGGTGCAGAAGGTGGCCATTCAGCCCATTGAGTCTGCACCGGTTCTTTGAAAGAGCATCTTACAAAGGTTTTGCATCATAAGACAAATAATTTTAACATTTCAATTAATTTAGCATGCTTTGTCTTGTTTCTATTGAGCATGGGGTGTATAATGGTGACAAAACATATCCACAGTTAGCACTGTGATAGCTCGTGTGGGAAACTGCAATAAAGAAGGGGTTTGCATTGATATAATGGGCAGAATTTTCCAGTCCTGCCTGCCATGGGAATCATAGCGTGTGGGACACGGACCAGGCAAAACTCCGGGTGGAATTTTCCGGCCTTGGGGCAAGAGCGACCCGTAAATCCCGATGAATGTCTTTCATACCATCAGGACATCCCAAAGCACTTCGCAACCACGAAGCTCTATTGAATTGGAGTCACGATTGTAACATAGCAAACACAACAGCCAATTTTCTGCACAGCAAGCTTCCACAACTATTAATGGTATAATGAACAGATTATCGGTTTTTAACAATGTTCATTGAGGGATAAATATTGTTCAGGTTACCAGGGATAGTTTCCATGAGCTTCTTCAAAGTGTTGCCACGGAGCCGATGGGCCAAAGGGTATCTTCTGTACTGTATGACTCTATGAACTGCCAGAACTAGGAGTCAGAGTTTGAAGATAAGAGGTCAACCTGTTAGGGCCTAGTTAGGGAGAAATTTCTTTACCCAGGGAATGGCAAATCTGTGTAATTCACTATCACAGGAAGCAGTTGAGGCCAAAATAATATAGAATTTAGATATAGCTCTTGGGGCTAAAGAGATCAATGACTGTGGGGTGGGAAGGTGAGATCAGGCTATTGAGCTGGATGATCAGCCATGATCAAAATGAATGGTGGAGCAGGCTTGAAGGACCTAGTAGCCAACTCCTGCTTCATATGCTATGTTTCTATATTCTCCTTATCATTTATGTCCATCTGAGATAGAAGAATGGGCCTCTCAGTTTAGCGTATCATCCAAAAACTAGCACCCCTGATAGTGCAGCTCTTCCTCAGCACTGCACTGCTGGAGGGGCTGGTGAAGGGGTTGTGCTCAAATGTCCGGAGTGGGATTTGAACCCATAACTCAGATCCAGAAGGTCAAGAAAGCATGCACGCTGGGACCCTGCTGAGGTTGCACTGAGGCCAGCAGGTGGCAGAATAGACGGAGGTGGCTGGATGAGGGAGTGCCATCTGCAGACGTTTGAAATAAAGCAAGGGGGTTAATTCTTGAGCGTGGCCATCCCTCACCTTGGCAAACAAAAATAATGACCCACGAAGAAAAAGTTCCAACTATGCTTGTGATGATTAATAGATTCAGACAGTACTGCTGTGTGCTTGCTTAATGTCGATCTTCATCTAAAGGGACGCAGTGAATTCTATCTCAAGCAGTGCCTGGTCTTCCAAAGACTTGTTTGAGATGCCATGCTTCATGTAACATCAGTTCCCCATGAATGAACTTGACATGAAAATTCAGCACTCTGAAGAGATCTAGAATCTAACTTGCCACTGGCTGTAAGTAACACACCTAAACTTAGTCCAGGTCTCCGAGCAATGTCAATCATTTCATATTGGCTTGCTGAGCACAGTTCAGTTACATGATTGTATCTTAGACTGGAGTCACGTGTAAATCACGTGCCGTAGTGACAAAACCATAGAAAGTGTGCCGAACAAGAGGGAGAGGCCACTTGGCCCATTGCGTCTCTGTCGGCCAAAAAGAGAACAAGCCAGCCAGCCTATTCGCACTTGCCTAGCATTTGATCTGTAGCCCTGGAGTTAAAGGACCTCCTGTGACTATCCAGTCTAATAATAAAAAAAAACAGAAACCAAAAGAGAAAATGCTGGAAAATCTCAGCAGGTCTGACAGCATCTGTAAGGAGAGAAAAGAGCTGACGTTTTGAGTCCAGATGACCATTTAGCAAAGCGACAAAGGGTCACCTGGACTCAAAATATCAGCTTTTTTCTCTCCTTACAGATGCTGCCAGACCTGCTGAGATTTTCCAGCGTTTTCTCTTTTGGTTTCAGATTCCAGCATCCGCAGCAATTTGCTTTGATTAAAATAAAACTGAAGGTCTGAATAAACTCAGCCGGTCTCTCTGAAGAGCGTTAATGGCTGGAATTCTCTGACCATTCCCTCTGATAGGATCTTCTGGAGCCCTGCTACTGGGAAACCCGCGGTGAACTCCCACCATGGATTTTCCAGTGAGAGGCCCCCATTGATAATGGTGGAAGCAAAAGATTCCGTCACCAGCCAATGATGGGTCACCCCTGTCTCTCCATGAAACACACTGCAGGGGTGGGGTGGGGTGGGGGCTGGGGGGAGTTGGGTGGGAGAAAGGCATGGAAAATCCCACCCACAGTGATCCTTCCTCAAAGTATATCGAGGCAACCTTTAAAACGCCTTTCCAATACAGAGCCAGTTAGGCTTTTACCATAATCTGGCCATTTGACCTTCAGCCAATCCACAAATCATCAAAGTACAGTCTGAACTCATAACTGTATGCGTTTTGAATCCAGTGATACAGCCATTGCTTCAGGGCAGTTGACTCCCATGAAGAACTTTGCGAGCATTAATTCTCCATGCTCAGGGTTGAAGGTGACACAGCGGTTAGCACTGCAGCCTCACAGCAGCAGGGACCCGGGATCAATTCCCGGCTTGTCTGTGCGGCGTCTGCATATTCTTGTCGTGTTTGCGTGGGTTTCCTCCGGGTGCTCTGGTTTCCTCCTACAGTCCGAAAGTCCAGCTGGTCGGGCACATTGGCCACGCTAAATTCTCCCTCAGTGTACCCGAACAGGCGCCAGAGTGTGGCAACTGGGGGATTTTCACTGTAACTTCATTGCAGTGTTAATGTAGGCCTACTTGTGAAACTCATAAATCGGAAGACTTAATCCAGATGTTTGGGATCAGATGATTCCCTAAGCACAGCTCGGATAATGGCTGGGATGTTATGATCTCACTCAGGCCAGGCCTGTCAGATCCCACCCAAGGCCAAAGCAGAATTCCGTTCTGTGAGACTCGCCCGCCCCGGAATTGGGGCGGACGTGGCGATAAAATTCCGGCCAATGTAAAGTTTATTTATTCGTGGCAAGTACATTAACACTGCAATAAAGTTACTGTGAAAACCCCCCAGTCACTGCACTCGGGGAGAATTTAGCACAGCCACTTCACCTGACTGGCACGTCTTTCGGACTGTGGGAGGAAACCAAGCATCCGGAGGGAAGCCACGCAGGCACGAGGAGAACATGCAGACTCGATACAGACACGGGCCCAAGCCAGGAATTGAACCCTTGTCCCTGGTGCTGTGAGGCAGCAGTGCTAACCACTGTGCCGTCCTGTATAGTGCAATTTCAAGTTTGATTCTCTGATTCCTTTATTTTTTTTAACTTCTTCCGCCTTCCATTTCTTTCCTTTTGTTTCTCTCTCTCGCTTTAACTTCCTCTCCCGGTTGTGGGGGGCGCCTGGCTCCAGCCAGCATGTTTGGGACGAGTTAATTCTGTTTCTCAGGCATTAGTAGTCACTTTCCCTCCACTCAATTCAATTGGTTTCCTGTTCATTGTATCTCTCTCATTCTGTTGCGATGTTCACATCCATCACAAGCTTCAGCCCATTTCATTATGTTTATTGATGCGCGGATTGCTACCGTGTATTCTTTGTGGCTTGCGAACAATGCCGGCTAATAACCGATAATTGGCCAAATAATCTAAGTCAGTGATGAATAGTCCTGACACAGCCTGCATTAGAGTCATACAAACACTATTGCACTTGGTACAGCTTTCGGCCTGAGAATTTTTCTTTTCATTAACGAGGCAGCCTCCAAGCTATCGGGATTCTATTTCCAGCTTTTCCGAATCCAGATTTTCTTGTTTGTTTCCGTGACACAGCTGTCGTGGGCTAAATAAATGCAACCTTTAACCTGAGGTTTATGACTATTGCTGGTCTGAGTTTTAACCCATTGTTAACACGAGGATAGATAGGAAAGTGGTAAATTATATTTAAAGGATTATTGCAATCATTGGACTTGGAGAAACACTGAACTGCTTAATTATCTTCAATTCCAATGGATCAGGATTGTGGAAAACGGTGAAAACATCAATGTTTAGTTTTCTTTTAAATATAAGTTCATTTCGTAGTGTTGCAATTAGGCTTACATTAAGGGGGTGATTCTCCCAAAAAAATTCAAAGTGCTGAATTGCAAGAAAACTGGTGTAAATCACGATTGTTTGTTCAGTGAGAGCTCAGACTGGAATCTCCCACACTCTGTGCAATGCAGAGGTCACAATCTTCAATGTCATTAAAGGTTCGGGGCTGGGGGGAGGGCGCAGGGCTGGAGGCAGGGCGTATTCATGCTGGAGTCTCATAGTTCTGGAACTCTGTGCATATGTAGTCGCCCCGATCTATCAACTTCCCATTTGCTGGCCAGTTTGAATCGTGGCCAGAGCCAGGGACCCCGACAGTGCTGTCCCCCCTCCAGCTCCCACCATGGCCCAATCGCAGCCCCTACAAGCATTCCTGGGCCAGCCACGACCTCCCCCTGCCTCCATCCAGCATCCCCTTCCCCCATCAGTGACGATCCCCACAACCCCCCCAAACTGGTGCACCACCCAATGTGGAGTGGCACCCCTCAAGCTATAAGCCCCTGGCGACAGATGAGTGACCTGTTCCAGGAATCACTAGCTGTGGAAACAGATGAAAACTCTGCCTTAGTGCAGGAAGAGAGTTGGAATACTCTCTCTTGTATAATCATATCTATCCTGTAATATGATGACTAGAACTGTATGCCATATCCTAGTAATGACTAAAGTAGTGTTTTATACAGTACTAGCATAATCTCCCTGCTCTTAATATTTTAGTAAGAAGTCTCATCACACCATCATGACTTAATATTTTATCCAGCTAAAGTAGAGATGTTTTCCATATGCCTTCTCGATCACCCGCCTTGAAAGATCAACTTAGTGTGAGGGAGGCCCATTCAAAAGTCTGATGGCAGCAGGGAGGAAGCTGTTGTTGAGTCAGTTGGTACGTGACCTCAGACTTTTGTATCTTTTTCCAGACGGAAAAAGGTGGAAGAGAGAATGTCCAGGATGCATGGGATCCTTAATTATGCTGGCTGCTTTTCCGAGGCAGCAGGAAGTGTAGACGGAGTCAATGGCTGGGAAGTTTGCGTGATGGATTGGGCTACATTTGTGACCTTTTGTAGTTTCTTATGGTCTTGGGTAGAGCAGGAACCCATACCAAGCTGTGATACAATCAGAAAGAATGCTTTTTATGATGCATCTGTAAAAGTTGGTGACAGTTGTATCCACCTTCCCTTGGACGTCCTGGATAGGTACCAGGCCTGCCATCATATTTTAATGACATCAGTCCATTCCAGAGACCAGAGTGAACCTTTCCTAGTGATGATTCCTTTTGTGGGGGTTTCACAGTTAAAATGAATGACTCATGTGTGTTTGTGTAAACAAATATTTTTATTTATGTCGTAGGTTCCATCCCAAAGTTCCTCACAGCTAATTAATTACTCCTTCAAGTGCCATCGCCACTGTTACATAAATTAGTGCAGGAGCCAATTTACACAAATGTAAGGTCCCACAGGGAGCAATGAGATAAATGGCTAGTTGCTTTATTTTTGTTTGGCTTAGGTGAGTAATAAATACTAACCCAGGAAACTGTTCTGTTCTTTTTCAAGCATTGCAATCTTACACTTATGGGAAGTTCATTTACTCTTGTGATGTAGGAAATTCTGCACAAGCGCGGTCTCACAACCAGCAACGAAATGATACAAACATCCAAACAAGGAGCAGGAGAACGCTATTCCACCTTTCGAGCCTGCTCTGCCATTTACTAAGATACTTGCTGAACAGATAGCAACTTGAAATTTGCACCCCATGTGCCGCTGATAACTGGTACACTCTCAGTCCTGCATTAGAAGTACCAGCCTAGACTGTGAACTCGGTTTTCCTTATTTATTAGTGCCACAAATAGGCTTACATTAACACCGCAATGAAGTTACTGTGAAAATCCCCTAATCGCCGCAGCCTGGTGCCTGTTCTGGGTACACCAAGGGAGAATTTAGCATGGCCAATGCACTGAACCAGCACGTCTTTCAGACTGTGGAGGAAACCCACGCAGACATGGGGAGAATGTGCAAACTCTGCACAAGGAGTGACCTAAGCCAGGAATTGAACCCAGTTCCCTCATGCTGTGAGGCAGCAGTGCTAACCACTGTACCACCATGCCACCTACTCAGGTCTCTGGAATGGAACTCCGCTCCCACCATATCTGACTTAGGGCTGAGTCACAGCTAATCGTAACCTAATGCACTGACAAGAAAATTCACAAACTGTCTCATTTCTGCTATTATTTTCTTCTTCTTCATCATCTTCTGGCTTCTCTGGTTTTATTTGGGATCACCACAATGTGGGTTGATGACCTTTCTCCACCTCTTTCTGTCAGACAGTCATTCCTCTTCCAGTCCTGACATTAAGTCTCTCACCATCTTTCCATCTGCTCTTTGGCTTTCCTCTTCTCCTTCTACTCGGCAGCCCTGGCTCCATCACTCACCTCATCACATTCCCACTCTCTCTTTCTCCACAGCAGATGTTCATACCATTTCAACCTCTTCTTGGCTAATGTCCTCGAGATGCTCACAATCTTCACTTGATGTGCTGGTTTCTGATCTTGCCCTGTCTCATTTCCTCCACGCACACATCTCAGCATCAACATCTCGTTAACTGTTTTGTAGAAATAAAGGAACTAGGATCAGGTGTAGGCTATTGAACCCTTCAGCCTGTACCTCCATTCAATATAATCATGGCTGACCCTCTATCTCAACTCCTTACTCCCACTTTCTGTCTATGTCCCTTTAGAGTTTATCAATCTATCTATCTCCTTCTTAAATATTTTCAATATATTAAATATATTTAGCCTCGACAGTCTTCTGGGGTAGAGAATGCCACAGCTTCACCATACCTGAAGAGGTTTCTTTTCATCTCAGTCCTAAATGGTCTACTCCATATCCTGAGACTGTGAGCCTTGTCTTGGACTCCGCCAGCCAGAGGAAACAACAACTCTGCATCCAATCTGTCCAACTCTATCCAACCCTGTTAGAATTGCATACGTTTCAATTGGAACCTCCCTCATTCTTCTAAATTCCAGGCCCAGTCGACTAAACCTCTCCTTATACAACATCTCTGTTCAGGTGAACCTTCACTGTGTTCCCTCTGTGGTAAGTATATTCTTTGTTTGGTGAGGAGACCAAAACAGCATTCAAAACTCCAGGTGTGGTCTCGCCAGGGCCCCTGTACAGTTACAGTAAGCCAACTTTGCTTTTGTACTCAAGTGCCTCTTGCAATGAAGGCCAACGCACCATTTGCTTTCTGAATCACTTTATTCCTGGTGTTTTGGTGTTCCTGCTGTTCTGTGCTCATACATCATATAAAACAGGGAATGCTCCCTCTCCTCTGAAATTTGCAGCCTTCCAACAAGATGGCAGGAATGTGCAGAGTGGAAGCATATCCTGGGGAGAATCCAATCCTCTTACTTCACTGGGTTGCTCATCAGAGCAAAGGAAATATGAGAATACTCTAGGATTTCTTTTCAGTTTGGGGTTTCTTTTTTGGGAGGGTGGAGGGCCGGGGGGGTGGGGGGGTGGGGGTGGGGAGCTGGGTTCAGCAACTCCCAGTAAAGCTGCCTGCAAATGAGGCAAAATAATGATCAGCAACTAATGTCAGTTTGCGTGAAGATAGCGGAGTAACGAGTTAACTTGGTGCATCTTCATTAGGCTTTCAGCAATGTCAGCAGATTATAGTGTGAATCTGTCATTTGGCACTGTACTTTTCATTCATCTAATTGATCCTTCTCTATGTATAGTCCCTTCTTGTGCGCCTAGGTAACCTTTAGAATTTCTCTCCCCCGCCCAACTCATGGAGGATTGTATACTGTGCCTAGAACAGCACAAATTGAAAGCTGGACTCTGAAGAGTGCCATTCCGACACCACAAATGGCACACAGCTTCACAATTTAAAGGGAAAAAAAAACATACTTATTATGATTGAAAACATTTTTACATTTTGAGTAGCTCAGCATCTTGCAAACTGCGTGTTGTAGATTGTTGGCCTGACTCATTCTCTCTGAGTCTAACTGATTACTCAATTAACTTAATAAAAATAGCACATGCAGTTCATCCAGAGACTTTGGACATTTTTTAACACATTCTTTCATGGAAAAGGGAATTGAATTGAGTTGGAAGAGGGAACTAACTGTACTATCTCCAAATTTGCAGATGATACAAAGTTGGGTGGGAGGGTGAGCTGTGAGGAGGTTGCAGAGATGTTTCAGCATGATTTGGACAGGCTGAATGTGTGGGCATCTGCATGGCAGATGCAGTATAATGTGGATTAATGTGATGTTATCCAATTTTGTAGCACTAATAGGAAGACAGATTATTACTTGAGTGGGTGTAAATTGAGGGAGGTGGATACTTCCCGAGAGCTCATTGTTCTTGTGCATCAGTCTCTGAAAGTAAACAGGTACAGCAGCAGTAAAGAGGCAAGTGGTATATTGGCCTTCATAGCAAGAAGATTTGAGTATGGGGCAATTATTGCTCATCTCTGTGTTAAAAGGGGAACTGCTTTGTCTAAGATTACGTCCTCTGGTTCTAGACTCCTCCACAAGGGGAGACAACCTCTCACTATCTACTCTGTCAAGTCCCCTGAGAACCCTTCATGGCTGAATAAGGTCACCTTCGTTCTTCTAAATTTCAACGTGCACAGTCCCAACTTACTCACCCCTACTTATAAGAAAATCCGTCCTAAAGTAGGATCAACCTGATGTGGAGATGCCGGTGTTGGGCTGGGGTGGGGCACAGTAAGAAGTCTCACAACACCAGATTGAAGTCCAACGGGTTTAGTTGGAATCACGAGCTTTCGGAGAGCCGCTCCATCAATAGGTGGGTGGAGCACTCCTCCATTTTCCCCCACTCATCTGATGAAGGAACAGCGCCCCAAAAGCTTGTGATTCCAAAAAACCTGTGAGACTTCTTACTTAGATCAACCCGGTGAACCTTCTTAGGATTGCCTCCAATGCCAATATATCTCTCCTCAGATGAGGGGACGAAAATTGTTCACAGTATTCGATGTGTGGTCTAACTAGTGCCTTGATTAGGTAGTAATTCTTCCCTATTTTAGTTTCCTTTTGAAATAAAGGCCGACATTTCATTTGCCTTCTTTATTACCTGCTGGATTTGCATGCTAGCTTTTTGTGATTTATACACGAGGGACCCCCACATCCCTCTGTGCTGCAGATTTCTGCAGTCTTTCACCATTTAAATGACATTCAGTTCCTTTATTTTTCCTACTGAAGTGGATAACTTTTATCAGTGGATCAGCTGAGGTTTTGAAGAAGATCTGACACTGTTATGATCACTTTTATCAATATTTATTCTCCCTGAACAGTCATTCTGGGGTGACCAGGGTGGGATGGGAGTGCAGAGGCAGAGCCATTAAACCTTCTCACAGCTCACCTTCCATCAACCCAGTGTCCCAGCTATCCACTCTTTATATGTGCTCAAAGACAATTAATAACCAACAACTGTTTCTCTTAACCATGGCAATGTAATTGGCATGACACTAACAAAGGTTAACAATGTAATTGGTGTGACATTAACTGATGTAATTGACATGACACCGACAAATATTAATGATATAATTGACATGACACGAACAAATGTTAAGAATGTAATTGACATGACATTGACAAACGCTGATAATGTAATTGACATGACATTAGCACGGAAGATCGTGGTGGCCTACGCCACTCAGAACTGCGCTTAGATGGCCATGACTTTATTAGCTGCCCATATCCTAACGGGCACCAAGTGTCACACACCCATCACTACTTGTGTTCACTCAGACACACGTGTCACAATGCCTTAAATTTGAAATTCTCATCCTCATGCCTCCCTGTATCTGTAAATCCTCCAATACTCCATAATTCCTGCGCTTTTCCAAGTTTGACTTGTTGCTCATCCCCGATTTTAATCGCTCCATCATTGGTGGCCATGCCTTCAGCTGTCTAGGACCCATGGTTAGGAAGTCCCTCCCTGAACATCTCCATCTCTCTCTCTCTGTCTCCTTCTGTCAGTCACTTGATCAAGATTTTGGTCACCCTTCCTGGCATTTTTTTTTGGTGACTGGGTTCCAAAATTTATCTTTCCTGGAAAGTGCTTTGGGACAGTTCACCATGTTAAAGGTGCCAAATAAACGCAAGTTGTTGTTGCATCTGTTGGAAGGGAGATTCCCTGACCTCCTCGTGTCATAGCAGGAGATGGCGCGCTCCTCAGTGCCATTAGGATCTTCTGGCCCCACCGCAGTTGTGGTGGCATGGTGGTTAGCACTGCTGCCTCACAGCGCCAGAGACCTGGGTTCAATTCCTGTCTTGGCTCACTGTGTGGAGTGTATATGTTCTCCCCGTGTCTGCGTGGATGTCCTCCGGGTGCTCTGGTTTCCTCCCACACTCCAACTATGTGCGGGTTAGTTTGATTGGCCATGCTAAATTGATCCTAGTGTCAGGGGGATTGGCGGGGTAAATGTGTGGGGTTGCGGGAATGGGGCCTGTGTGGGATTGCAGTACAGAATCAATGGGTCGAATGGCCTCCTTCTGCACGGTAGAGATTCTATGACCCTATGATTCTGTCAATAGGGTTTCCCGATGGCTGCACCCCACACCTCCGGCAAGCCCATAGCAGGTGACTCACCACCTCCACCTTCTCCAGGGCAACTAGGGACAGGCAATGCACAGCCAGCGATGCTCAAAACCCTTGAAAGAATAAATTCATGAAACCCCCCGAAGGGAAGGGAGGGAGAGCGTTCGAGAGCTGGACAGCAATTGTCCCATATGCAAACTCAGCTCTGCCGGGGACACCCACCCCTTTAATATTTATGACCGTCCCATCGGTGTGTTGACTGGAAACCTGCAAGATCCTATTTTAATTTGATGGCCTGTTCATTACCGCGTTCAGAATGTAAAATTATGTTAAAGCAACACAGAGGCCCTCAGGAGAAATGCCCTCGCGCGGTTATTGAGACGAAACTAAAGAAAAAAGGTTAAATTGACAGCATCAATTTCTGTAAATTGTATAACTTGCTGAATAATTTATTGTTTAATAGACGGAGGCAAATAGATTACAGAATAATGTCAGAACGTTGGTATTCAAAGGCAGTTCCTGGCCTTGGATCAATGTTACAATGTGACACATGTTTAATAAGTAATAAAATTATTAAAACAATGCTGACATTGCACATTTCTTTCACCTGCTAATGATTTTGTAATGCACCTTTATCTGTTAACTGGTTTGTTTTCTCAAACACTTTTCTCCCCATTGAATGGAACTCAAAAAAGAAATTTTACGGGATAATTTTTGTACGATAGGGTCAAGCAATGATACATGAATCAAGCTTCCACTTTACCAAGCTCTGTACTTTTTCCATCAGTAGAAGTAAAAATCTACGATGGAAATCATTGAGTTCTTCATCAGCCTATGACTTTTGACACAATCGAACTGCATCACCTTTCGAATCTCCAAATCAAGTTAGAGCTCGAGTTTCTTGTTGCCCTCAGGGAAACACCTCACATAACCTCAGGCAAAAAATATGGGGGAGGCGATGGCCTAGTGTTATTATCGCTAGACTATCAATCTAGAAACTCAGCTCATGTTCTGAAGACCCGGGTTCGAATCCTGCCACAGCAGATCATGGAATTTCAATTCAATAAAAAAAAGCCATCTGGAATTATGAGTCTACTGATGATCATGAAACGATTGTCGGAAAAACCCATCTGGTTCACTAATGTCCTTTAGGGGAGGAAATCTGCCGTCCTTACCTGGCCTGGCCTGCATGTGACTCCAGAGCCACAGCAATGTGGTTGACTCTCAACTGCCCTCCAAGGGCAACTAAGGATGGGCAATAAATGTCGGCCAGCCAGCGACCCCATGTGAATGAAAGCAAACATCAGTATTCTCCAATTGTGCATAGGAACATTGCACGGGATTTACCACGCAACCCGCTGCATGCTTTGCAGTGGCAGAACGCAGTCTGTTTTAGGCTGACGATGGTGAAATAACTCAGGAAGCTCAACAGGAAAGAGAACATAGTTTATTTACAGAATACAACTTCACTACCATGGTATATGCACACGAGTCCCTGCCTGGGACAAGTAGTCCAACAGGTCCAGTCCCAGGTCCACCTTAGGTAGAGAGTTCCAGTTCAGCAGGTCACTCCGCCTGTTACCAGAGGAACTCGTACTCAACCAGCCCCACAGGGAGATCAATCAGTGATTCCCCATGGACCTCGTTTGGGGGGAGGGGGGGGCGGGGTGTCTTCTGCTTATGTCTTTGTCAACAGGATTTCCCATTGAATGCCCCCCTCCCCACCTGGAAATCCAAAGTCGGAATGCATCATCGGCAAGACTGGATGGGTATACAGTCCCTGCAAAAGTCTTTATTTTATACAGAGCATGATAAAATTCACTCTCGTGATCCAGATACATCTTACATTTGTGGCCATCTCCGACAAAACCAGCATTTGTGACCATCAGGCACTTATAGATTCATTGAACGCAATGCCATCGAAGGCCATATGTTTCTGTGGAGAGAGAACAGAGCTAACGTTCAAATCTTGCCATGCACCATTTGTCTTACATTGAGTAAATTATGTGACACATTTTGATTCTGGATGAAACAATATGCCATTTTTATAAACAACCAAAAGGCAAATAGTTTCTGATGAAAACAAGTCCTCAGTTGGAGAGCTGAAGGTCAAATTGATATCATTAGGAAAATGGGAGGGTTGCAGTTTGTTCACTGGCCTCTAAAGTTTAATACATCTCCTTCAAGTTACACATATGCTAATTCATTGAAACATAGAAGCATAGAAACATAGAAGATAGGAGCAGGAGAAGGCCATTGGCCCTTTGAGTCTGCTCCACCATTAATCACGATCATGGCTGATCAACCAACACAGTAGCCTAATCCTGCTTTCTCCCCATAACCTTTGACCCTGTTTGGCCCAAGTGCTATATGCAGCCACCTCTTGAATACATACAATGTTTTGGCATCGACTACTTCCCGTGGTAATGAATTGCACAGGCTCAGCAATCTTTGAGTGAAGAAATGCCTCCTCATCTCCGTCCTAAATGGTCTACCCTGAATCCTCAGACTTGGGATATTGCTGTGCTGCTGGTTTTTAAACTTCTCAATGTGGGAGACATAGAAAACATTGGCGCAATCCCGTGATCCTCCCAATTTAGTCTATGAAAGGCAGGATGGAATAGTGGGAAAATGGGTCATGAGGCCTTTAGTTATCTTACCACTCCCACCTCAATTTTCCTTTCCCACCCTAGAGGAACAAGGACTGACCCCTGTCCATCCCAGAGAACAGATGCTTAGAGTAACAGGCATAAGAACATCTGAAATGGAAGCAAGAGTCATTCCATTTGATCATGACTGACCTTCTAACTCAACTCCACATTCCTGCCAAATTAACATTAACCTTTATTTTTCGAAGAGACCAAAAATCTGCCTATCCCACCCTTAAATATATTCAACAATGGAACATCCACAATTCTTTAGGGTTGATGACTCCAAAGATTTACAACCACTTCGAGTGGAGAAATTTCTCCTCATCTCCGTCCTAAATGATTCCCTTATCCTGAGACTGTGCTCCGATGTTTTAGATTCTCCATGATATGGAAATGCCACTGTTGGACTGGGGTAAACACAGTAAGAAGTCTCACAACACCAGGTTAAAACCCAACAGGTTTATTTGATAGTAGATGCCACAAGCTTTCGGAATGCTGTTCCTTCATCAGGTGACTCACGGAACAGCGTTCCGAAAGCTTGTGGCGTTTACTATCAAATAAACCTGTTGGACTTTAATTTGGTGTTGTGAGACTTCTTACTAGATTCTCCAATCAGGGTCACTATATTTTAGTCAAACCACTTCAGAAACTTGTATTTTTAAAAAATGATTTCATGGGATATAGGCATCACTGGCTAGGCCAGCATTTATTGACCATTCTTAATTGCCCTGAAATGCTAGTGATGAGCTGCCTTCTTGAACTGCTGCAGCCCATGTAGTGTAGGCCCACCCACAGTGCTGTTAAGGAGGGAGTTCCAGGATTTTGACTCAGTGGCACTGAAGAAACGGTGATATATTTCCAAGTCAGGACTGTATGTGGCTTGGAGATACTGCCTGTGAGATATTCTATATAGACATTTCAATCAGTTTATCACTCAAAAGGTGTTTACCCAGGTAATCTTACTTCATGAGCACCGTAAGAAGCCTCACAACACCAGGTTAAAGTCCAACTGGTTTTATGTGGGATCATGAGCTTTCACTGTGTTGCTCCTTCAGCCACATCATGGCTCACTTTATGAGACCGACAAAGAACTGTGGTTCAAATCTAACTTTATTAAAGACTCTTGCTAGTTAAAGAACAACTCTTACACAATGAATTAAGTTAACATTTCCCCAAACTAGGCTAATTGCCTGAGAAAAAGATACTATCCATTCTGATGAAATTGATTGGGCTGCTGGACTCAGTTAACTGAGCTCGCATTGACAGATGGATTCAGGGTTTTCTTGTTATGAAGGTGGATCTTGCACGCTGTCTTCCACCATCCGAGGTTACAGTAAATTGGCCGAGTCTTCATTGCAGTTTGTTTTAAGATGGCTGTTTTTATTCCCCCTTCTTTGAGCTCGTCTGGAATGTTCTCTGGCTTTCAGCTAATGGGGTGACAGGGCAGGGGTCACAACACCCACGGGGTTGGGCCAGGTCACCCTAGTTGTACATATCTCCTCTCAGGATATGGTTAACAGTAGGAAATCATGGTTGAACCTGGGGAATACACAATCATAATGTATTTTTCTATTCTTCAAGCTGAGTACCTCCTGATGGGTTTTGGGTCATAACAACTCTTTCATTGTTAAGTTTGAGCACCCCTATTCTGGATTCGAGATTCTGGATACAGGTCATAATGACACCCCCTCTTGTTAAAGTCAAGAACGTCTGCTCAACATGACACAGCTCTGGTATGATCCCTGTTGGCTTTCAACCTGTGATAACTAGGTCCGCATTTCCTGCTTGTCGAAGCAGTTTAACTGTATTAATTTGAAGTGTCCAATTTTATGTTGGGCCTAATTGTTCAGGCCATTGTCCATTTGACCACAGAAGGGAACTTCAAAGATGATGATGTTTCCATGCATCTGATGCCCTTATCCTCATTAGTGGTGGATGTTGCAGCTTTGAAACTCTCAACTCTCTCTCTCGCTCTCTCTGTTCTGGAGGTGAGCTGCTCTTGTCGTTGCCATGTCCTGACGCGCTTCTGGGGGAAGCTGGAGAGGTGGCTTCTCTCGAATGCTGCTAGCATAGGTTTCTTACACCTGTCTGGCTACCTTCTGGAATCTACCAAGGATTTGGCCCATCAGGTGCTTAGCTCTGATTAGTTTCACATCATTGTTGATGGGTTTCAATGAGTTTCAACGGTGGACCCTTTGTATGCGTGGGTGCTAGGTGGCTAGTTTCAGCTTCTCCAGTTAGGAAGGCAGATGCAGTATTAGCATTCGTGTCAGGAGGGCTAGAATACAAAAGCAGGGATGTACTTCTGAGCCTGAATAAGGCTCTAGTCAGACCCCATAAGGAGTATTGTGAGCAGCTTTGGGCCCCGTATCTAAAGAAGGATGTGCTGGCCTTGGAAAGGGTCCAGAAGAGTTTCACAAGAATGATCCCTGGATTGACGAGCTTGTCGCATGAGGAACGGCTGTGAACTCTGGGTCTGGACTTGTTGGAGTTTAGAAGAATGAGGGAGATCTTACAGGGTACTGCGAGGCCTGGATAGAGTGAACTTGGAGAGATCCACCGGTAGGAAAAACTAGACATTATGTAGAGACGCCGGTGTTGGACTGGGGTAAACACAGTAAGAAGTCTCACAACACCAGGTTAACCATTTATATAGATGATCTGGAGGAGGGAACCGAGTGCAGGGTGTCGAAATTTGCTGATGACACCAAGACTGGGGGAAAGGCAAATTGTGCGGAGGGTGTGGAGAGTCTGCAGAAGGATCTAGATAGGCTGGGCGAATGGGCCAGGAAATGGCAAATGGAATTTAATGTTGGCAAGTGTGAGGTGGTCCACTTTGGTAGGAAGAATGGTAGGAAGGACTATTACTTACGTGGCGAAAAACTGCAGCAGGCGACGGTGCAGAGGGACCTCGGGGTCCTTGTGCATGAGTCGCAAAAACCCAGCTTGCAGGTGCAGCAGGTGGTCAGGAAGGCGAATGGGATGCTGGCCTTCATAGCGAGGGGGATTGAATATAAAAGTAGGGAGGTCTTGCTGCAGCTGTATAGGGCATTGGTGAGGCCGCAGCTGGAGTACTGTGTGCAGTTTTGGGCGCCGCACCTGCGCAAGGATATTTTGGCCCTGGAGGGAGTGCAGAGGAGGTTTACTAGGCTGATACCGGAGTTGAGGGGATTGAGCTATGAGGAGAGGCTGAATAAACTAGGCTTGTACTCGTTAGAGTTTAGAAGAATGAGGGGAGATCTCATTGAGACGTATAAGATGATGAATGGGATGGATAGGATAGAGGTGGAGAGACTCTTCCCGCTCAAAAAAGACAGTAGGACTAGGGGGCACAGCCTCAAGATAAAGGGGAGGCGGTTTAGAACGGAGTTGAGGAGGAACTTCTTCACTCAAAGGGTGGTGAATCTCTGGAATTCTCTGCCCGTTGAAGTGGTGGAGGCTGCCTCGCTAAATATTTTTAAGAAGCGGGTTGATGGGTTCTTGATAAGAGAGGGGATTAAGGGTTATGGGGAGAGGGCGGGAAAGTGGAACTGAGCCACAACAGATCAGCCATGATCTTATTGAATGGCGGGGCAGGCTCGAAGGGCTAGATGGCCTACTCCTGCTCCTATTTCTTATGTTCTTATGTTCTTAAACCCACAAGTTTTTGGAAACGCTGTTCCTTCATCAGGTATGTGGAAAGTTCTGATCAGAGAAGGGCGTATCAAGGCACACACAGTCTACATTCTAATCAGTATTCTGTAAATTGTGTGGGCCTTTATTTGCCCTACTCTAATCAGAACTTACCACACACCTGACGGAGGAACAGCATTTCCGAAAGCTTGTGGGTTTACTATCGAATAAACTGGTCGGAGTTTAACCTGGTGTTGTGAGGCTTCTTACAGGAAAAACTAGAACCAGAGGGCACAACCTCAGGCTATAGGAACGATCCTTTAAAACAGAGGTGAGGAGGAATTTCTTCAGCCAGAGAGTGGTGAATCTGTGGAACTCTGCCACAGAAGGCCGGATCATTGAGTGTCTTTAAGACAGAGATAGGTAGGTTCTTGAGTAATAAGGGGATCAGGGGTTATGGGGAAAAGGCAGGAGAATGAGGATGAGAAAAATATCAGCCATGATTGAATGACAGAGCAGACTCGAAGGGCCGAATGGCCTAATTTTGCTCCTGTGTCTTATGGTCTTCTAATATGCATCAAATCTTTTGTTTCACTGATGTGTGTCTGGCCCATGTATTGAGTGGTGATTTATTTCTCAGGAAATGTATAAATGCCCTTTTACACATGCTCATGCACTCGTGCATCTCTGCTTCTCAATTATCGAAGTTCGAATCTTGCAAAGGGCCTACCTCCAGGCAGACTATTTTGGACTGAGGTCGTCCCAGCATGCCTTGCTTTTTGGCCAATTTCTCTGTCAGTTTTTATGTCACCTTGCTGTGCTTGTGTTGTGGCCTGATGTTTGTCTGCAGTTGGTCTCCTTTCAAGGATTCAATTTTAATCACAGTCTGCTGCAGCATTTTTTTTTTAAGTTTTCTTTTAAAGTTTATTTCATTTATTAGTCACAGGTAAGGATTACATGAACACTGCAGTGGAATTACTTTGAAATTCCCCTAGTCGCCACAGTCCGGCGCCTGCTCCAGTCAATGCAGCTCTTTCCCAAGTCTTTCAGACTGCTGGAGGAAACCGGAGCACCCGGAAGAAACCCATGCAGACTTGGGGAGAATGTGCAGACTCCGCACAGACAGTGATCCAAGTCGGGAATCGAACCCGGGTCCCTGGTGCTGTGAAACAGCAGTGCTAACCACAATGCCAATATGCCACCGTACTGCCCATCTTCCACTCCATGTTTTTCTAACCTCCAGAATTAAAAAAAAACTGAGGTGAAAAATTTCACTCAGTGTCTCATTAGAGGGCAACCCCAGGGTAAACTGGCATGGTGCCCAGTGTGGGCCACCAACTTCAGGGCAAGAGTCTTTGAGGAGCACAGTGGGCATGGAGAATAATTACTATTTAGTGTACATTTTTACCTCACTGTAATCCAGATATATCTTAGATTAATTTGCAGCAGCGTAGAAGGAGGCTATTCTGTCCGTCATCTTTGGAAAATGTTGCCTCTTGACTTTTCTTGAGGTTTCATGCCTTGGGGAGACAGTGGTGCAGTCACTGGACTCATAATCCCGAGACCCAAATAAAGGCTCACTACAAGAAGGATGTGGAAGCTATTGAAAGGGTGCAGAGGAGATTTACAAGGATGTTGCCTGGATTAGGTGGCATGCCTTATGAGGATAGGTTGAGGGAGCTTGGTCTTTTCTCCCTGGAGAGACGAAGGTTGAGAGGTGACCCGATAGAGGTTTATAAGATGTTGAGAGGTATAGATAAGGTGGATTCTCAGAGGCTTTTTCCCAGGGCTGAAATGGTCGCTATGAGAGGGCACAGGTTTAAGGTGCTGGGGAGTAGATACACAGGAGATGTCAGGGGTAAGTTTTTCACTCAAAGGGTGGTGGGTGAGTGGAATCGGCTGCCGTCGGTGGTGGTGGAGGCGAACTCATTGGGGTCTTTTAAGAGCCTTCTGGATGAGTATAAGGGATTTAATGGGATTGAAGGTTATAGATAGGCTTGGTAGGTAGGGATATGATCGGTGCAACTTGTGGGCCGAAGGGCCTGTTTGTGCTGTAGTGTTCTATGTTTAAGGCAAAATACTGTGGATGCTGGAATCTAAAACAGAAACAGAAAATGCTGGAAAATCTCAGCAGGTCTGACTGCATCTGTGGAAAGAGAATACAGCCAATGTTTTTCAGGTCTGGATGGCCCTTCATCAGAGCTACCCAGAATTCATCAGAGTTTCCTGAAGTAATTCTCTGTGGACCTAGTTTCCAATCCCACCAGGGCAGATGGTGACATTTCAAAGTCTAATTGTCATAAAAACCCATCTGGTTCACGAATGCCCCTTTAGAGAAGGAACTCTGCCGTCCTCCCCTGGTCTGGCCTACAGACTCGTAGCAATGTGGTTGACTCTTAAGTGCCCTCTGAAATGGCTTAGCAAGCCACTCAGCTCAAGGTCAGTTGGGGATGGCCAATAAATGTCAATAAATTGCCTTGCTAGCAAAGGCCAGATCCCATGAAATTAAAAAGAAATCCCACCTCAACCTCACACTGCAAACCTGGCCAATTGACACATGTATCACCATGGACCAACTGGAAAGCAAAGAGACTTTTGTTAACCAATTAAATGATTCTTGCCTGTCAATCATAGATTCATAGGATCCCTACAATGCAAAGGGAGGCTATTCAGCCCATCGAGTCTGCACCAACCACAATCCCACCCAGGCTCGATTCCCATAACCCCGTATATTTACCCCGCCAATCTCCCTGACGCTGGAGTCAATTTAGCACGGCCAATCAACCTAGCCCAAATATCTTTGGACTGTGGGAGGAAACCATTGACACTGTCTACATTTCCCGTTGCCTCGGCAAAGCAGCCAGCATAATTCAGGACCCCACACACCCTGGACATTCTCTCTTCCACCTTCTTCCATTGGGAAAAAGATAAAAAAGTCTGAGGTCACATGCCAACTGACTCAAGAACAACCTCGTCCCTGCTGCCACCAGACTTTTGAATGGACCTACCTTGCATTAAGTTGATCTTTCTCTACACCCTAGCTACGACTGTAACACAATATTCTGCACTCTCTCCTTTCCTTCTCTATGAACGGTATGCTTTGTACAGCGTGCAAGAAAAAAAGACTTTTCACTATATCCTAATACATGTGACAATAATCAAATCAACCACAGCACCCAAAGGAAACCCACGCAGACACGAGGAGAATGTGCAAACTTCACCAGGAATCGAACCTGGGTCCCTGGTGCTGTGAGGCGGCAGTGCTAACCACTGTGCCATCAAACAGTCTTTATTTCCTTGTGTTACAAAAAAATTAAGGAAAATTAAACTAAAAAAAACCCACCGTTTATTCAATTCCCCAGAGATTTTACTTCAGGAATGTTTACAACATTAATGAAAGGAAATAACTGGGATGGAGTAACAGAACTGGTAGCATCTGTGGGGAAGAACCAGCTCTGATGAAAAGTCACCACCTTGAAATGTCAGCTCTGTTTCTCTCTCCACAGATGGTGCCAGATCTGCTGTGTATGTCACACATGTTTTTGATCAGATTTCAGATTCCCTGCATCACAGAGTCTTGCTGTCATTCTCACTCATGGCTTTATTACGACTGGACCCAACTGGCCATTCTCCTCTTGAGCATGGAAATACCCTAGCTTTCAATGAAGTATACAAAAGATTATGGGGTGTGGGTGGGGCATGGCTTGACATGGGGGCTGTTCTCTTCTTAGAGTAGGCATGGGCACAACTGGTCAGGAGTAAAACTTCATTTATTGAACATCATTTAAAATTAACATTAACACGACAGGAAGTGAAATTGGATTACTTATGAGAGAGAGGTAAAGAGTTGGAGACTGACTTTTCAGCCAAATGCAAAAACCTTGCAGCATTCGACTGAACACAATACATAGCTCATTATAACTTTTCGATTATCTGTGTTTTTACCGAGCTGGGTACAAACTGTGTCTGGCTGCATAAACAATTGGCATCTGTGACCACGAAACACTGCTGTTTACCTCATGAGAAAATCTGTCTATAGAAGGATCTTTTCTGCTTAACATCGCACTTTCAAATGCGGTCAATTTTCTAAGTTGAACCCGGAATTCCAAGCTGGGTTTTAAAATGTGGCCAGGTAAAATGTGCCTGAAGTTAGCTTTAAAGCTTAGCATGATTAGTTACAGAAATACCTTAGATTAGTTACAGAAGTACCTTAAATTAGTTACAGAAATACCTTAAAATGGGGTCTTTTAACTGAGGTGAACCATACAGAGGATCCCACAGGGAACTGGCGACCTTCAGACCTACTGACATCCAGGCCATGTTTCACGATGTCTAGCGGGGGGTTGGATGTGAACCACCATTCTTTGAAAACCTGGCCCAGATCCAAGAAAATCACGGGGACCCAAGGAGATGCTGATCCCGGGATTGGTGCCGGCCAGGTTGGGAGTGTAGTGTGCCAGCTTGTACCATTAATTAGCCCCGGCGACAGTTGTGTCGTTGGAAATGGAATCCGCTCCTGGATGCCGTTTTTACCCCACACGACGGGGACCCTATGGAACTGCAGCCCGATATCTCCTTCTATGACTTGATGTCATTCTTTGTCCCATAGTGTTCCCGCGATGTGCCTTGGCACGCTTTATTGCATAAAAGATGTTTCGATAAATGTAAGTTGTTATTGTTTTTTGCTTAGAAAAGCGATTTACCTTTAATTAAATAAAAAGGGCGGCACGGTGGTTAGCACTGCTGCCTCACAGTGTCAGGGACCCGGGTTCAAATCATGGCTCGGGTCTCTGTCTGCGTGGAGTTTGCACGTTCTCCCCGTGTCTGCGTGGGTTTTCTCCGGTTTCCTCTCACAATCCAAAGATATGCAGGTTAGGTGGACTGGCCATGCTAAATTAACCCTTAGTGTAGGGGGATTGGCAGGGTAAATATGTGAGTTATGGTTATCGGACCTGGGCGGGATTGTGGTCAGTGCAGACTCAATGGGCTGAATGGCCTCCTTGTGTAGTGTAGGGATTTCATGATTCTAGGCTTGGTGTCATACTTTGTCTCATACGTTTGTTCCCATGCTGTGCCTTGACTTGCTTTATTGCATAAAAGACGCCTCAATAAATATAAGTCATTATTGTTTTTCCTTAGAAAAATGATCGATCTTTATTTATTTCCTGGAGAATCCAGTAAAATTGTGGAGAGTTGGAAATCTTAGGCCTGCGCTAATGTTTTGCTGGGTCTTTCCAAAACTAATCCCACTGGACAGCCCTCGCTTCAGAGCTCTGGAGATTTGTCTATTCGAATTTTTTTTTTCTTATTAGACGCAATGCCATTTGTCTGAAACACTTCTAGTGGCAAAGCGTTACACGTTCCACCAAGCAGCCGTGCAATGATATTTGCCCAAACGTTTTTCTTCTCTCGCTTCCAGTCACTATTTAAAATTGACTTTGAGGTTGTAGTTTGAAGATAGTTTGTGACACAGGAATTAAAAAATAATGTGCAGTGCAGGAGTATAGGGATTGCTAGATGGCAAATTGCTCAGGTCCATCTACTTAGCTTTCTATCATTCTGGTAATTATCGCATTATGCAATGGTGCTGGAGTAATTGACTCATCCATCTTTATCCATTGTTTGGCAAACAGATCAATGTCGAGGTGAGAGGAACTCGATTCGGTAAAGGCCATATGCTATCTTATTCATTTATACGCTGTGGGCGTCGCTGATGAGGCTTGCATTTATTATCCCAAATTATCTGTCGCCCTTCAATTCCATTCGCCATATATTCTGCCTCATATTACTCCTATACCCCACATTACTGTTTTTAAAATCAGCACATTAACTACTTCCAGTGCCACCCCACACAGCTTGTTCCACATCTTGACCAGAGTCCCTGAACTGGTGAGATGTGTCTTATAGCTAGTGCTGAAGCAAAAGCACTCATAGGTTTAACGTTTATTTATTAGTCTCACAAGTAAGCTTACATTAACACTGCAATGAAGTTGCTGTGAAAATCCCCGAGTCGCCACCCTCCGGCTGCTCGGGTACTCCGAGGGAGAATTTCGCATGGCCAACGCACCCAACCAGCACATCTTTCGGACTGTGGGAGGAAACCAGAGCACCCACTCAGACATGGGGAGAATTCCGCACAGACAGTGACCCAAGTCGAGAATCGAACCCCACTCCTTGGCGCTGTGAGGCAGTGGTGCTAACCACTGTGCCACCGGGGTGTCCACAAATGAGCACATCTTCTTCGATAAGCTGCCCACTAGAGAATATGGGGCAAATTTCCCCTTTAAACAATGGCAGTTGACACCAGGTGCCAAGTCAAGGGGATCTCCAGGCAGGGGGAATCAACAATCACGTTGAAGTATTCTCACAGATAGCAAAGCAGGAAGTCCAATTCACTCCTTTAATTTTGAATTTAATCTTTCAGGCAGCATAAAAATTGATGATATTTTTATATGAAGATAAAAGCTAAAATATTGTGAATAAACTTTCAAAATATATTTTCTAAAACAAATGTGAAATGCAAATATCTGATATTCCACAGATACTGAATTAGCTTTTCAGAGTCGGTGAGAGTGCTTAGAAGTTAATATGGAATTATTGCACTGTTAAAACACAATTATATCTTATTCAACCAGATGGAGTTTGTGAAGGGTTTTTACATTGAAGCTCACGGTATAAAAATTTTTCCGTCAGTTCACTCTTTTTTTTATGCTCTAAGAGTATGCCCTGATGGTGGGAGAGACCAGAACCAGGGGTCACAGTCTGAGGATTCCAGACAGACCATTTAAGATGGAGGTGAGGAGACATTTCTTCACCCAAAGAATGGTGAGCCTGTGAAATTCATTACCGCAGGCAGTAGTTGATGCCAAAACATTGAATGTATTCAAAAGGCGGCTGGATATAGCACTTGGGGTGAAAGGGATGAATGGTTATGAGGAAAAACAGGATTAGGCTATTGAATTGGACTGTTAGCCATGATCATGATGAATAGTGGGACAGCCTTGAAGGGCTCAATGGCCTCTTCCTGCTCCTATCTTCTACATTTCTATGTAGTAGAACACCCCCTTTAGGGGAGCTACCGGGGCCACATCAGTTGGTGAGGCCCCTCGAAGGCTAAAAGGCAACCATGAGTATACTATTGTAAGCTCTCCTTTATCAATCTCTCCAAGAGCACGTGCTGCTGGAGACTTTGGCTTTGAAAGGAGATGATGAGATACCTTTGCCAGTGTCTTCATGCACTTGGTGCCACGTGGCACAGGAGGACATCTGCTGCTTGTGGCCATGAAGGTGATAGCAGCACTGAATTTTTATGCGACTGACTCCTTCCAGGACTCCACTGGGGGGATTGTGGTACCTCACAGGTGTCCACACATAAAAGCACTCCTGAGGTAACAGATGTGCTCTTCACCAGAGGTGAGGGACTGTGTTCACTTTGACCTGGGTCAGGCTAGCCAGGTAGACCGATCCATGAGTATCAGACAGATCGCTGATCTGCAATTGATTGCCCCCACATGCCCCCCATTCCCCATGGCACCAGCTTGCTGCTTCATCAAGCTCAACTGATTCCACTCCCTGATCGTGCAATTAGTCTGTGGCCACAATAGGTGCAGAACACAGGGAGTGTGCTTGACAGTTTTATCCTTGGCCAGTCCCAGATCCAGGACTTTTTGAAGGACACCTGAGGCTACAGAGATGGTGACAATTATTACCCCCTTCAGGCCATGCCTGCTGGTGCCAACGAGGAGGCCAGGGGCACCAGTGGAGATCCCAACACAATAAGGCACGCACTGCGACTTGTGCAATGATAGAGCAAACCATCAGCATCTTCATGATGCCTCTATGAGCCTGACAGTATGGCCCACAGAGAATGTGTTGTGCCCTCCACAACCTGGCACTGCTGTGGGGTGAGGATCCTGCAGACAAGGATCTGGAGGAACAGGACATCTCCTTGGATGAGCAGGACTGTGAGGAGGGCTCTAAGGAAGATGTCCATAAGAGGCAGAGGAAGGCAAATGTAAAGGCAGGAGGTGGTGTGGGTCATAAGTTGGCATGAATTGACACTAAGTTAGGAAGCACTATAAGAGATTATGGGAATCCATGAGTTGGCATTAAGTTGGCATAGGTGCTATAAAGCAGAACGGAGATAGGTTGGAGGGCTGAGTTTGGCGTGGAGGGTATGAAGAGTTTTTTTGATTGTAGGGGGGAGCATGGGTTGTCATGAGTTGGTATGCATCAAGTTGGGGGGGGGGTGGTGCTAAAGATGTGTGAAGGATGAGGATTGGAAGGCCAAACGTTGAAAAAAACACCTGGGACAAAGCACCAGAGAACTGAGGCAGGCCTTTTAAACAGTCACTGTGACTGCCTCCAATCTGTGTCTGGGGTGGACAGTCCTACCCATCACAATACGTGCATCCCTGGAATGAAGATGCTGGGAATCTATACAGGCTTTGGTGTCTGTTCTTGTTTCTGGCCTTAGGTGAGTCATTTTTGCTACGAGGAATGTGCGGTATATTTTGGACAAAGAGTTGAGTTTAATGAGCAACCATTACAGTAAATGCTCCCCAACAATTGTTGATTATCCAGTTAATATGAAGTAATTAAATTGAACTGAAGCCGGACTATTTATTAACAAGTATTAATGCCATTATGACCTACTCACTTTACAGGTAATCCAGCCGATGCGAGAGCACTTGGACCCTGTATTTTTAGGTGAAACGCCACTTGACTGAAAAGGTCGTGAGGTTACTCTCTGTTCCAGGAGCTGGCCACAGAAGTTGACCTGGCATTCAGCCAAGTAATATATTATTAGATGTCAATGGGGGAAATGTAAAATCAAAGCCATGGCTGGCTCTTTAGTGGATTGGATAAGACCTTGTGGGATTTTTCAAAGAAGAGTCTTTCCACAGCTTTTTTGGTCAACATTTCCAAGCAAGTCGTTGACATCTCAATTCTGTCTCTGGAACTTTATGTTGGAGGTTGAATGTCATCCATTTTGTGAGACCAGCCATCGGATGTTGGGAAGGTCAACATCAGGGTTAAAACTGGATTACTCAAATTCTTTATAAAAAAAAAGCCCATGCATATGTAATACAGATAAGAAAATGATTTATTCGTGAATTAACAAGATTCATAGAATCCCTACTGTGAAGCAGGAGAGCAGTCAGCCCTTTGAGTCGGCACCGACTCTCTGACACAGTTTTTAAAGATTTTATTCATGTCACATGTAGGCTTACATTAACACTGCATTAAATTGACTGTGAAAATCCCCTGGTCACCATGCTCTGGCCCCTGTTCAGTTAGTTCAGTTATTCAGTTAATGGTGGGGCATTGGGAAGGGTTACAGAACAAAGAGATCTAGGGGGTACATGTTCATAGCTCCTTGAAAGTGGAGTCACAGGTGGACAGAGTGGTGAAGAAGGCATTCGACATGCTTGTTTTCACCGGTCAGAATATTGAATACAGGAGTTGGGACATCTTGTTGAAGTTGTACAAGACATTGGTAAAGCCACACTTGGAATACAGTGTGCAATTCTGGTCACCCTATTATAGAAAGGACATTATTAAACTTGAAAGAGTGCAGAAAAGATTTACTAAGATGTCACCTGGACTTGATGGATTGAGTTATAAGGAGAAGCTGAATAGGCTGGAACTTTTTTTCTCTGGAGCGTAGGAGGCTGAGGGATGATCTTATAGAGGTCTATAAAATAATGAGGGGCATGGACAAGGGAGATAGCCAATATCTTTTCCTAAAGGGAGGGGAGGCGAAAACTAGAGGGCATAGATTTAAGGTGAGAGGGGAGAGATACAAAAGTATCCAGAGGGGCAAAATTTTCACACAGAGGGTGGTGAGTGTCTGGAAAAAGCTGCCAAAGGTAGTAGTTGAGGTGGGTACAATCTTATCTTTTAAAAAGCATTTAGACAGCTACATGGGTGTAGAAGGAGATGGGCCAAATGCAGGCAATTGGGCTTTGCTTAGGAGTTTAAAAAAAAATATGGGTGGCATGGACAAGTTGGGCCAAAGGGCCTGTGTCCGTGCTGTAAACTTCTAAGACTCTATGACTCTATTCAGGTACACTGAGGGAGAATTGAGTATGGCCAATGCACCTAAGCAGCACGTCTTTCGGACTGTGGGAGGAAACCAAGCGTCCAGAGGAAACCCACGCAGACATGGGGAGAATGTGCAGACTCTGCATAGACAGTGACACAAGCTGGGAATTGAACCTGGGTCCTGGTGTAGTGAGGCAGCAGTGCTAACCACTAGCTACCATGCTGGCCCCTACCATCCAACCAGGCCCTGTCTCCCTAACCACAAGTATTTGCCCCACTAACCCACCATATCCGGAGATATTACAGGGCAATTTACCTTGGCCAATCCACTTAGCCAGCACTTCTTTGGACTGTGGGAGGAAACCAGAGCACCCTGAGGAAACCCACGCCGCCACGGGGAGAACGTGCAAACTCCACACAGACAATGACCCAAGCCGGGAATCGAACACAGGTCCTTGGAGTTGTGAGGCAACAGTGCTAACCACTGTGCCACAGAGCTGCCAATCAATGGTTTCACCTTTGCCATTATTGAATTGTGTAACAGGTTCAGGGGCCCAATGTCCAATTTCTGCTCCTGGTTCTTAAGCTTTTGTGTTGATCTGTGATTCCTTTTCTGGTGAATCTGGATGTCGATGAGAGCGTGGCGTAGGCCGTCCTCCATCACTGCTCAAAGGGTGTGAGGAAAGGACAAGGGCCATTGGATAGCTTGACCAAAGAGCCAACACGAACCGATGGCCTCTTTCTGTGCCATCTCATCCTGTGAGTCTGTAAATGGATAACTACCTTGGCAACGTGCCAGACAGCATTCACCGTGAGCTGCGAGTGAGTGCAGTTTCTTTATACGCTGTAAGTCAAGTACTCATTTGGGATAAAACCTCAAGGCTTCTCTTAATCACTGGGAGCACCAAGAAACTATAATACTGGTCACCGATCCTGACCCTGAGACAGTATCTCCTTAATTGCCTCTTCTTGGCTCAGCACCAGAAAGTAAAGTCAGTCTGCCACAGAGTCTCTTTCGAAAGCTGCGGCATTGTTTGGGTGACTAATCACTCTGACGTGCTGAGGTTTTTTTTTTAGATTGAATTTCTGAGTGAGTGATTAAATCAGATGGTGGTGAAAGGGGTTTAGGTGCTACCCTGTTTCCTTTCCCTCGTTCTGCAGCGGGACTGACATCTTAGCTCCGGGCCCATCTCTTCCGGGCGAATTTGTTCAGTGAGAGGGAGGAGTTGCATTTCTTGTGCAGTCCCCTTTCACAGCCCCAGAAAGGTGCCTCAGAGCCATCGAAACATCTTGCGAAGAGCGGTGGCTGTTGCCATGTTGGGAATACGGTTGTCAGTAAGCTCACAGCAAGATCCCACCATCAGGGACGTGGTAGTGGCCAGCTAAAATGTAGTAGAGACGTTGGCCAGAACTTTACCGCCTCGCCTGCCCTGGAGCCGGGAAGGGCGAGGTTCGCAGGACGGAATTCTCCGTTGGCCTCAGGGGGGGGTTTTACGAGCCTCGCCCGAGTGAGGTTGTAAAATCTCACCCTTTGGGCGAGAGGCAAACATTGGCCAGGACACTGGGGAGAAGTCCCCTATTCTCCTTTTGAATCGTGCCACGGGATCTTTTACGCCATGTGATGAGGAGGCAGTGCCCTGTTTCATTGTCTTATCAGAAAGACAGTGTGGCATTCCCTTAGAGAGTGGGTGACTCAGGCCTGCTACCAATCTCGAGCACACCTCAACAGCTCCATCCACTCCCTCACCTGCTCTGACCCCCTTTAATATCAGAGTCCGAATGTTACTTATTTGGGCAGTAAACTTTCATTTGTAAGGCACAAATTCAAGTGGCGCAGGTCATGTTTGCCCATCTGTCTGTTCATTCGAAAGACCCTGAGATAGTTAGCATTGCAGCTTCACAGTGCAAAGGACTTGGATTCGATTCCAGCCTTGGGTCACTGTCTATGTAGGGTTTACACATTTCCCCCCTATCTGTGTGGATTTCCTCCGGGTGCTCCGGTTTCCTCCTATGATCCAAAGATGTGCAGATTATGTTGACAAGCTATGCTAAACTCTTCCTCAGTGTATCCAAACAGGAGCCAGAGTGTAGGGGATTTTCACATTAACTTCATTGCAATGTTAATGTAAATCTACTTGTCAACACTAATAAACTAAAGGGGACTAGCAGTGTAAATACTTGAGGTTTCAGGGATAGGGCATGAGAGGGATTGTTGTCAGTGCAGGCTTGATGGGCCGAATGGCCTCCTTCTGCACTATAGGGATTCTATGAACTCAGCCAGAAAACAGCTTGATCCATAGTTGGAGCGGTGACAGTAGCTGACGATAATTAGCTGCCAATAAGATGCACTTTCTGCATTGCCCCTCCCATCTAACGAACCACCCCACACAATTCATGAGGCAAAACAATCAAGAGGGCAAATAATGGAATGGCACCAGCCTGCATAAAGCTGGTTACTGGACTCTGAGAGTGCCTCTATAATGTTTTATTCATTCTTGAGATGTGGGAACTGTTGTCATCTATTGCCCATCATGGATAAGGTGGTGGATTATCTTCTCGAACAGTGCAGTTATTCTCCCCAACAGTTTGGTAAAACCAAATTACTTGTTAGGACACTGCTGAGGGAAGGAATGAATCAAGAAGTCTTCAAGTTCTGAGGTGTCAAGATCACCAACAACCTGTCCTGAGCCCCTCATGTTGACACTATAGCTAAGAAAGCCCACCAACGCCTCTACTTTCTCAGAAGACTAAGGAAATTTGAATGTCTGCAACCAGCTTTTATAGAGCACCATAGAAAGCATTTTTTCTGGTTGTATCAAAGCTTCTGTTCTGCCCAAGACCACAAGAAATTACAAAGTGTTGTGAACAAAGCCCAGTCCATCACACAAACTAACCTCCCATCCATTGACTCCGTCTACACTTCCCGCTGCCCCGGAAAAGCAGCCAGAATAATCAAGGACCCAATGCACCCCAGACATTCTCTCTTCCACCTTCTTCTGTCAGGAAAAAAAATACAAAAATCTGAGACCACATACCAACCGACTCAAGAATAGCTTCTGCCCTGTTACCATCAGACTTCTGAATGGACCTACCTTGCATTAAGTTGATCCTTCTCTACACCCTAGCTGTGACTATAACACTACATTCTGCACTCTCTCCTTTCCTTCTCTATGAACGGTATGCTTTGTCTGCATAGAGTGCAACAATCAATACTTTTCACTGTATCCTAATACATGTGACAATAATGAATCAAATCAAATCAAATCAGAAGAAATCCAAACCAAGCCTATCCTAATGCGGCGACCTGTTTACACAAACCGGGGTTCAGACAATAATTATCTCCTCATCCTCCTTTCGACAGCATATCAGCTTGTTCCGCACGGAATATGTTTGGCCCTCAGTTTTCATATTGCAGGTGGAATTGCGGTAAAAGGGATACACGAAAGGTAATTGAGTCGGCATAGTTTCATGTTCAAAGCAATTTTCACATTTTACTAAGAAGCTGATTGCTACCTCTTGCTTTTTCTCTCGTTTGAGAAAATGAGCTAGGGTTGACAATCAGTACGACTCCTTTACTCTGCAATCATGTTGGTATTATTTCAATTTGCAACCAGTCACATCAGCCCACCTTGGGGCTGTGGAAATCCTCCTCTGCAGAGCAACAAGGACACAATGTTGAACAGGCTGTGGCCGCCTCTTAAGTAACCATCAGTGATTGTCTCTGCGTTTGTCAAGGCTGCTGCAGGCACTCTTTTGATGTGAGTTTATTCTTCCCAGAGTAGGCAGAGGCACACCTTAATAGTTTCTTTTCTATGCCAGGTTAGTCAATTGTGCGTTCTTCGGTTGATTCCTCATCTTTCACGCCACTTAAGAGCAATGATTACACAGCGTGCAGCAAGCAAGATTCACCCCAAGCAAGGGAGGAGTTAGTATGAGGGTGAGATCAATGATGCACTCTGTAAATTTCACCACGCGTCAGTCTCACTGTTGATTTCTTAATCCACTTTCCATTGAAAGAGATGTGCGACTGGTGACTGAATTGCTAATGCTTGTTTTACACGATTACCCAAAGGTAAAGTTAGCCCTCTTACCAAAATGTATCATTTGGAATTTCTTAGGGAGTACTTTTCCTCTCGAATCATTATGTATTAATTCCCTTCACCTTTTCAATCCTTTTTAGAACAAGAAATTTGAAAAAGGCAAATGGAAGCTGATCTCAGTTGGTTTATTTACACTCTCAACCCGACATTCCTTCACAACCCCCATATCCACTCACTGTCCAAGAATACATCAATCACTGTCTTGAATATACTTTGATTTGATTTATTATTGTCACATGTATTAGCATACAGTGAAAAGTGTTGTTTCTTCCGTGCTATACAGACAAAACATACCGTTCATAGAGAAGGAAAGGAGACAGGGCAGAATGTTGTGTTACAGTCATAGCTAGGGTGTAGAGAAAGATCAACTTAATGCGAGGTAGGTCCATTCAAAAGTCTGACAGCAGCAGGGAAGAAACTGTTCCTGGGTCGGTAGGTACGTGACCTTAGAGTTTTGTATCTTTTTCCCGACAGAGGAAGGTGGAAGAGAGAATGTCCGGAGTGCGTGGGGTCTTTAATTACGCTGGCTGCTTTGCCGAGGCAGCAGGAAGTGTAGACAGAGTCAATGGATGGGAGACTGGTTTGTGTGATGGATTGGGCTGCATTTATGACCTTTTGTAGTTCCTTGCAGTCTTGGACAGAGCAGGAGCCATACCAAGCTGTGATACAACCAGAAAAAATGCTTTCTATGGTGCATCTGTAAAAGTTGGTGAGAGTTGTAGCTGATATGCCAAATTTCCTTGAGAAAGTAGATACTGAATCAGGTGCCATGGTGGCACAATGGTTATCAGCGCCAGGGACTCCGATTCAATTCTGGCCTTGGGTCACTGCCTGTGTGGAATTTGCATGTGCTGTCTATGTCTGAATGGGTTTCCTTCAGATGCTCCTCCCACAGTCCAAAGGTGTATCAGCTAGGTGCATTAGTCATGCTAAATTCTCCTTTTGTATCCCAAGATGTGTTGGTTAGGGGATTAGCAGCGTAAGTACATGGGTTTACAGGGATAGGGCCAGAAATTCGATGCAGACTTGAAGGGCCAAATGGCCTTCCTCAGCATGTAGAGATTCTGTCATTCTACGAATGACCAGTAAGTACAGCTCTCTGCGATAGAGAGTTCTAAAAATGTACGCCTCTATGAGAGAAGAATGTTCTCTATATCTCATTCCAAAATGCCCAACCCATTAGCCTAGGGCTATGAATCCTAGCTCGAGACCATAAAGCCAGAACAAACAGCATCTCAGTATATATTCTAGCTCTCTCAGGGTTATAAAGTTTTCAGTGGAATCACCTTTTAAAATTTAAAATTTCAGAGCATGAAGATCCAATTTACTCAATTCCCCTTCTTCCACTACACAGTATGTCGACCGGAGATGGTTGCTGCCATGTTCCCTGTGTTCGGCATCGGTTCATGTGTTGTGTCACTCAAAGAGGAATAAGATAATTGTCAGGTGACCCAGAGGGAGATGAAGATAACTTATTTAACTTAGCAAATTGTCAATCAACTGAAGCGTGCTTCCTGAATGAGCAATTCAATGTTAACCTTGAAAAGAGAATTGAGTAATGACCTAAAATGGAAATATTCAAAGAGTTGTGGGAAAAGTACAAAGTATGCGTTGGGACTCATTGGGCAACTCTTTCAAAGAGCTAGCATGGGCATGATGGGCCCAAAAACCTCCTGCTTGTCTGAACAGAGCATACTGTATCCCAGGCTTTACTAATACGAGCATAGAGAACAAAAGGTTATGTTGAACATAAAACATTCATTCAGCCTTTACTGGATCAGGTTCTTCACCCAGTTCAAGGTGTCGCCCTTTAGAAAGGATTTGAGGGTAGTAGAGAGAGTGCCCAGGATGATTCCAAGGATGAAGAACTTCAGTGATGAAGATCGATTGGAGAAATTGGGATTGTTTTCCTTGGAATTAAGAGGAGACTTGACAGAGGTGTTCAGAACCATGAGGGGGTCTGGACAGAGGAGATAAGGAGAAACTTTCCCACTGGTGGAAGGATTGAGAAGGAGGGGGGACATTGATTGAAAGTAACCGGTGAAAGGATCAAAAGCAGCCAGAGGGGAAACTTTTTCACTCAGCAAATTGTTGAGGAATGCTGGGCCTAAGAGAATGAGGTTCAAGTGAAGCATTCGAGAGGGAATGAGACTGTTATTTGAAATGGAGGAATGCAAAATGCTACGGGGAAAAGGTGGGGAAATGACACAAGGCCAAAATATCTCATTCAGAGAGCTGCTGCCGACACAATGGGCCGAATGGCCTCCTTCTGTGCTATAACAGCTTTGCAATTCGAATACAATCTGATTGGGCAATATTTATAAGTTCTCAAGTTTGTAAAATATAGGAGCTGAATTAGGCCATTCAGCCCATCGAGGTCACTCCACCATTCGATCATGGCTGATATGCTCCTCATCCTCATTTTCCTGACTTCTCCCCATAACCCTTCAACCCATTGCCAATTAAAAATCCACCTAACTCCTCCTTAAATTTACTCACTGTCCCAGCACCCACTGCACTTTGGGGTAGCGAATTCCACAGATTGACAACCCTTTGGGAGAAGCAGTTTCTCCTCAACTCTGTTTTAAATTTGCTACCCCTTATCCGAAGACTATGACCTCAGAATGCCCCACAAGAGGAAGCATCTGCTCCACGTCTACTTTATCCATATCTTTTATCATCTTGTATACCTCAATCCGACCTCCCCTCATTCTTCTAAATTCCAGAGAGTACAGGCCTAAACTGTTCAATCTCTCTTCACACGGCAAAGCCCTCATCACTGGAATCAATCTGGTGAACCTCCTCTGAGCTGCCTCCAATGCCACTACATCTTTCCTCAAATACGGGGACCAAAAGTGTGCAGAATACCCCAGGTGCGGCCTCACCAATGTCCTGTCCAGTTGCAACAATACTTGTCTGTTTCACCCGTAACAGCCCAGCCTTTACTTACTGCCACAGTTGAGGCAGGCTGGCATGGTGAGCGGCTGAGGAATAGTGGGGCACCTTTGTCTTTCCACTCTGCTGAGCGCAGCCCTCAAGGTCTTTGAGGTTATTGGTTTTAAATGAGAGTTCCACTTACCTATCAGGACTGCAATGCGCTTTTTTTGTTTTCTCCAATATTTTGCACTTAAGGACCGCGCTCATTACTTCACTGATATACCACTTACATCATTGTGTGTTTGTAAGCTGAATGAAGCTGTCACTTTCAATGCATCTGCTGCAGGCTCTCCCAGACCTGCTCCGTGAAAGAAAATGTGGAATGCTTTTCCGAAGAGATTGACAGCTCGCTGTCTGCCCCGTGGGACCATGTTAAAATGGAAAAGTACTGTCACCTTTGTTACATAAGTAAAGCCAAGTGGCAATTTATTATGGCACTTGCCTTCCTGACACTTGTCTGTACTTCATCCCATTTGTAACCTGTGCTCTGATTCGCGCTGGTAGTATTAGTGAAGAAAGTTGCTTCAGAAGTGGCTACGTCGAGTGAGACTTGCTGACTTCTGAGGACTTGGTACCTGACCAGAAGGCATCATCTGTCTCATGTCAAAATCTACTGCCAACTGTGTGCCAAGTTCACATTTCTGAGCCAAGTGCTTGTTGAAAACAAGTCATTCTCTGGACGGGCCGGCATTTATTGCCCATCCCTGGTCACTTTGAGACAGTAGCCTCTTGTTTATTCTTTCAGGGGATGTGGGCTTTGCTGACAAGGTCAAAATTTGTCACCCATCTCTCATTTCCCTTTGGACCGAGTGACTTGCAAGGCCATTGCAGGGAGAAGTTAGGAGTCAAGCACATTGGATTAGGAGACAGATGTGAGCCAGACCAGGACATTAGTGAACCAGATGGGTTTTTACACCGATCGATAGCAGCTTCACTTTCAATTCCAGATTTAATGGATTGAATGTAAGTTCCTCAGTGTGGTGGGATTTGAACCAGTGTCCCCAGAATTTTACCTTGTGCCTGCAGATTTCTAGTCTTGTGACATTGTTGCAACACCACATCTACCTCTAGTGGGGGGGGGGGGGGGAGTTTTTCTTGACCCCCCCCCAGGAGTGCAACAGAGTAACTCACTCCATTAGTTCAGAGGACTCATTCATATTGGAGTGGATCTGAAAATACACACGGGGCAATTGAGGGAGGACTCATGTTCTCTTCCCTTATAAAAATGTTAGTGAACCATTGGGTTTTTGACAATAATCAGACCACTTTTATTGGTGACAGATTTGATTTGTAGCTTCCCCCCGCCCCCGGTGGGGTTTGAATCTCTGGTTCTCTGGATTCGGACCAGTACTGTTTCAGGAATTCCAAGAACTGCTCTCTGTTTCGGAATGTCAGTGGACTCAATGCAGTTGGCTTCGGAACTCGGGGCTTGAAAAGCAGGAAGAATATTATCCAGGGTTTCCACTCTGGATTGTGAGCCAGTGCCCCCTGCTGGAAGTTGTACCTGTGTGGGGGTCAGTGGGAGAGATTCATCACCTTGGTTAGACCTCTTCTTGAGATCCATAGCCAATTCCACACTGTAACTGTGTGGTTGGCACAGCTGCCTCACATCGCCAGGGATTGGGGTTCGGTTCCGGTCTCAAGAGACTGTTCTCCCTGTGTCTGCATGGGTTTCCTCCGGATACGCCTGTTTCCTCCCACAGGTTAGGTGAACTGGCCATGGCAAACGTGTGGAAATACAGGGATATAGTGGAGGCTGGGCCTGTGAGCGGCATGGTGGCACAGTGGTTAGCACTGCTGCTTCACAGTGCCAGGGACCCGGGTTCAATTCCAGCCTCGGGTCACTGTGCAGAGTTTGCACTTTCTCCTGTTGTCTCCATGAGTTTCCTCCGGATGCTCCGGTTTCCTCCCACAGTCTAAAAATGTGCAGGTTAGGTGCATTGGCCATGGTAAATTGACCCTCAGTGTCAGGGGGACTAGCTACGGTAAAATGCATGGGGTTATGGGGATAGGGCCTGGGTGGGATTGTGGGCTGAATGGCCTCCATCCATTCTATGATCCTACGTATAGGATGCTCAGTTGGAGAGCCAGTGCAGACTGGATGGGCCAAATGGCCTCCTTTAAAGGAAGTTCAACAACTGAATTGAAAAGTGATTTCTGGAGTAACGATGCATTCCAACAATCCCCAGCACCCACTATACAAGAAAGCCTCAAAACCAATGGCAGGAACAGTGTGAGCCCTCTCCAAGGCACCATCCCCAAGATGCACTCTCCAAGCCACCCTCCCCAAGGCACCATCTCCAAGGTGCCCTTTCCAAGGACATTTTGGTGTAGATATAACTGAGAAAGAGAGGCAGGCAATGATGATGAACAAGCCCCTCAACTTCCTGCTGCCTGGCTCTGTCAGTGGCCATCATGGCTAAGCCCAGGAACAGACTAACAAGGAGTGTCTTCAATCAGTCCGTTTACCCCTTTACACTGAATAGCCAAAAACTTGATTTGATTTATTAACATCACATGTATCGATATACAGTAAGAAGTATTGTTTTGTACATGCTTCCTGATATTTGTATCTTTTTCCAGTTGAAAAAAGGTGGAAGAGAGAATGTCCAGAGTGTGTGGGGTCCTTAATTATGTTGGCTGCTTTGCTGAGGCAGCAGGAAGTGAAGGCAGAGTCAATGAAAAGGAGGCTGGTTTGCATAATGAATTGGGCTTCATTCATGACCCTTTGTAGTTTGTTGCGGTCTTGGGCAGCTGTGATACAACCAGAAAGGATACTTTCTATGGTGCATTTGTGAAGATTAGTGAGAGTCATAGCTGACACGCTGAAGATTGGGAGTGTGAAGCTAAAATGCCAGAAACTGAGGAGAGGCCCTTTTTGGCAATGGAAATGAGGCTGAAACATCTTACAGCCTACAGAAATATGAAACACAGACTTCTCCAGGTTGCAGAAGTTGCAGGTGGCCTGGGAATCTGTAAATCTACAGGAAAATCTAATGCACAGGGTTGCAACACCCTTCATGTCAAATTCCCGATGGATGAAGCGATGATTCCTGCAATGAGAATTCTACACCGGGAGTCCCTGCCACCTCTGGACAGCGGGACGGAACGCCACTGAGCGTCTGGATGGCTGACGAGGGTGAAGAATTGGAGGGTGCGTGAGAGGGACCCACGCAGGGAAATCCTAAACCCCTTAGGGCAGAGCAGAGTAACACAGAGGGGGTTTCCCAGAAGCCGCACAGGTTGTCAGTTTCAGGGGCAGAATTCCGGGTCCAGTGTAAGATGGGAAATTCTATATTGCATCTAAGCGGGGCTGTGGGCCAGGGTAGTGGGAGATGGGGGATGGGGTAGGGGGCTATACGGTGCAGGGGTGATCAGTTCAGACAGGAATGTTCCACATGCTTTGACTGTTTCAACACCCTGGGTACAGAGGTCAGGACCGAGAATTACACTTTCAAGGATGTCCCACAACATTTAACAGCTAAGGCACCTTTAAAATGTATCCCCTGTCAGAAATGCAGAACCCAATTTGCGCAGAGTAGGATCCCATAAACAACAGCCTGATAATGACCGCATTAATTCTCCTTTAATGACACTGGATATGGGCTTCTTTCCGCCCAACTAAAGGCAGGCATCTCCAACAGTGCCGCACCCCCTCAGTACCACACTGAAGTGTCAGCATGGATTCTGCGCTCAGGTCTCTGGAGTGGGGCTGAACACAGTAAGAAGTCTCACAACACCAGGTTAAAGTCCAACAGGTTTATTCGGTAGCAAAAGCCATTAGCTTTTCAGGGCGCTGCTCCTTCATCAGGTAAGCGGGAGTTGTGTCCACAAACAGGGCACATGAAGACACAAGCTCAATTTACAAAATAATGGTTGGAATGTGAGTCTTTACAGGTAATCAAGTCTCAAAGGTGCAGACAATATGGGTAGAAAGAGGGTTAAGAACAGGTTAAAGAGCTGAAACTGATGAGTTTCTCTCTGAGAGAGAGGCAGAAGCTCTGTCTATTTATTCTGACACCATGAAGTAATGTAGACCTGAGGATAGGATTGACCTTTTATGACGAGGGTGGAATTAGGATTATGTGTAAAGATATACCCTTGATTAATGATGAACGGAGTGAGAGGAGAACTTTGTAAGTGGGCTGGAGGCCGAATTAGGTTTATGACACGATGCCTGCGGCATTGCTGGATTCGTTACATTACAGATATACTCAGGAGCAACAAATCTCTGATGTGTAATCAAAATATTCATCAGAAAATGTTATGCATGGTTCAGGAAGTGAAAAACCTTGCTGCAGCTATCCTCTGGAATCAGTGAAATAGGCAAAGGAAATTTGGTCTCTCCACTACGACTCTCACCTACGTTTACAGATGCACCATAGAAAGCATTCTTTCCGTATGTATCACAGCTTGGTATGGCTCCTGTTCTGTCCAAGACCACAAGAAACTCCAAAGGTCATGAACACAGCCTGGTCCATCACTCAAACCAACCTCCCACCAACTGACATTGTCTACACTTACCACTGCTTTGGAAAACTCCACACACTCTGAACGTTTTCTCTTCCACCTTCTTCTGTTGCAAAAAAGATACAAAAGTCTGAAGTCATGTACCAACCAGCTCAAGAACTGCTTCTTCCCTGCTGCTATCAGACTTTTGAATGGGCCTACCTCGCATTAAGTTGATCTTTCTCTATACTCTAGCTGTGACTGTTACATGGGTTGCTTTGGCTGAAGAGTGTGTAAGAAATATACATTTCACTGTATACTAATAAATGTGACAATAATAAATCAAATCAGTGAATAAGTACAACAAATAGCATAGTGTTAACGGACTCGTAATCCAAAGACCTGGACTAATGTTCCAGTGAGGATGTGAGTTCAAACTCCAATGAATGAAAGTATTGGTGATATTTGAATTCGGTTTGACAAATTTAGAAATAAAAAGGCTGGCATCAACATGAGAGACCATCTGGTTGTGGGTTATGTCATTATAAACCCAACTAGCTCCTGGTGTCCTCTGGAGAAGGAAACCTTCCATTCTCACCTGACTTGGGTTTGTAGAAGATTCCAGTCTCATACCAAAGCTTCAGATATCGACTACCAGCAAAGACAATTGGGAATTCTATCACGCAATGGGAATTGTCACTTGAGGCTTCTCTACTGTCAATTACACAAATGTACTTGTAAAATGCCCTGCTCCCCAGTTGGTTTTTAGATCACAATGTCAAGGCACCATTTCTCCACGTCATTAATGTAAATTTGCTGCACTTGATCTATATGAATATTAAAATCCCCCATGACTGCTCTATGGTGGCTGCCTCACAGCGCCAGGGACCCGGGTTCGATTACCCAGCTCGGGTCACGGTCTGTGTGGAATCTGCACATTTCCCCTGAGTCTGCATGGGTTTTCTTCGGGTGCTCCAGTTGCTGGTTGGCCAGCATTTATTGCCCACGGTCCAAAAGATGTGCTGGTTAAGCGCATTGGCCATGCTAAATTCTCACCTAACAAGTACTTCTTTTGGACCATCGGAGGAAACTGGGAGAAACATATGCAGCCATAAGAACATAAGAACATAAGAAATAGGAGCAGGAGTAGGCCATCTAGCCCTTCGAGCCTGCCCCGCCATTCAATAAGATCATGGCTGATCTGAAGTGGATCAGTTCCACTTTCCTGCTTTCTCCCCATAACCCTTAATTCCCCTGACTTTCAAAAAGCTATCTACCCGTGACTTAAATATATTTAGCGAGATAGCCTCCACCACTTCAATGGGCAGAGAATTCCAAAGATTCACCACCCTTTGAGTGAAGAAGTTCCTCCCCCACTCTGATCTAAACTGCCCCACCCCCCACCTCCGCCCCCTTATCTTGAGGCTGTGCCCTCTAGTTCTGTTTTCCTTTCTTAGCGGAAAGAATCTCTCTACCTCGACCCTATCCAGACCCTTCATTATCTTGTAAGTCTCTATAAGATTCTCCCCTCAGCTTTCTAAACTCCAATGAGCGCAGGCCCAGTCTATTCAATCTCTCCTCATAAGCTAAGCCCCTCATCTCTGGTATCAGTCTGGTGAACCTTCTCTGTACTCCTTCCAAGGCCAATGTATCCTTTCGCAAATAAGGGGACCAAAACTGCACACAGTACTCCAGTTGCGGCCTCGCCAGTGCCTTGTACAGTTGCAGCAAGACCTGCCTGCTTTTATATTCTATCCCCCTCGCCATAAAGGCCAACTTTCCATTCACCTTCTTGATCACCTGCTGCACCTGCAGACTGGGTTTGTGCAGACTCCCCAGCTGGGAATCGAACCCGGGTCCCTGATGCTGTGAAGCAGCAGTGCCAACCTCTGTGCCACCGTACATCACTACCCTGCTCTGGTCTTTGACATTTCTGTCATCACTCTTCAACTTACTCTCGCTTGAATCCTGCTGCCTAGCTTTCATTAGCTTCAAAGCATTATCTGTAGCCTGGTTAGTCGATTCTTAATCTGAACACACCTTGTCAAATTGTAACCTGTCTGGTACAACTACAGTAATATCACCAACTTAACTACTTATTAAAAATGTAATTACATTTCCCATCAGACAGACTTTTGCGTTGAGAAAAGAATCCTATTCTTAAAGAATTATAGGGACATGTCAAATGTCACACTGTGAATTTGTAATCTTAATGGCAACCTGGAGGCGGAGGGAGTAAGTTCCAGCATCAGATTTTGTCTGAAATGTTACCAAGAGAATTTTCTCTGAGTCAGAAGGTTAAGGGTTCGAGACCGACTGCAGAAACAAAATTTAGGTTGACACCATGGAAGCGCCTGAGTGCAGCACTGTCAGAGGTGCCATCTTTCATTAACACTGCGTGTTAATACACAGTGGCATGGCAGCACGCTGGCACAGTGATTAGTGCTGCTGCCTCACAGCGCCAGGGACCAGGGTTCGATTCCCAGCGTGGGTCACTCAATGTTGTGGAGTTTGCACGTTCTCCCTGTGTCTGCGTGGGTTTCCTCCGGGTGCTCCGGTTTCCTCCCACGGTCCGAAGGCGTGCAGGTTACGTTCATTGGACATGTTAAATTGTCCCTCAGTGTACCCGAACAGGTGCCGGAGTGTGGCGACCAGGGGATTTTCACAGTAGCTTCATTGCAGTGTGAATGTAAGCCTACTTGTGATTAATAAATAAACTTTATCCTTCGGAGGAAACGTCGCTCTATCTGCCAGATGGGCATTTCAAAGAAGCACAAGGGAGTTCTTCCTCTTCTTTTGGACAACATTTATCTTGCATCAGTCAGCCATGATCTTATTGAATGGCGGGGCAGGCTCGAAGGGCTAGATGGCCTACTCCTGCTCCTATTTCTTATGTTCTTATGTTCTTATGTAACAAGCTATTTAGTCATTATTGCTTGAGATTTCTTTCCTTGCCCAAATTAGCTGTCAATTTTTTTTATTCATTTGTGGGACATGGGTGTTGCTGGCTGGCCAGCATTTATTGCCCATCCCTTGTTGCCCTTGGAGGGCAGTTGAGAGGCAATCACATTGCTATGACTCCGAAGTCTGGACATGTAGTCCAGACCAGGTAAAGACAGCAGATTTCCTTCCCTAAACTAGTGAACCAGATGGCTTTTTCCAACAATCGACAACAGCTTCATGGGTCATCAGTAGATTCTTAGTTCCAGGTAATTTTTATTGAATTCAAATCCCACCATCTGCTGCAGCGGGATTCAAAACTGAACCCCCTGAATATTTGCGGAGTTTCTGGATTAATAGTCTAGCGATAATACCGCGAGACCATTGCCTCCCTGTTTCCAGCGTTACAAAGGTGGCTTCACTTTAGAAGCACATCATTGACTGTGAAGTGAGTTGGCCTCTCCGTGAACTGCCTGTATAAATGTCAGGGTGCAATCCCAATGGCCCCTTACCCGCTGCAACAGAATCAGCGAATTCGGCGCCCAGCCAAATCTTCATGTACTGCAGCGGAATGGGTAAAACCCTATCGGCGCGATGAGCTGGAACATCCCAGCCTAAACCCGTCTTTCTCCCATCACTTCACTAATTAGTGTGTACCATGACATCAATTTTCCCTTTAAAAAGTCATTTCTTGTGGGCGGCCAGTTTTCCCCGTCTGTGGTACCTGGACTTTCTTTTTGCCTAGCCGTGCAAGTGTTATATCGAATATCGAACAAGACTGCTGTGCAGTTTTGCAGGAACTTTGCATGCAATATTTATTATTCTGACTCTGGGACTTTTACCTTGCGCAGGCAGTGACCAGAAGACTGGGTGATCTGGTGACATACTATGCGCATCATGCAAGTGTCTAACACAACAAACTGCGGGTAACTTTGCAGGTCAGGAAGAGAGGGACGAGAAGATAGAGTCATACAGAACCACAGGAGAAGACAGCAGTCCCAAGCAGGGATGGCAGGGAGAGAGAGGGACTGAAACAGAGAAAAAGGGCACAGGGTATTTTAACCCTCTATGACCACGTGACTTTCGGTTGGATTGAAAGTACAATATAAAAAATCCCACATATTTGATTTGATTCGATTTTGATTTGCTTTCTTATTGTCACGTGTATTAGTTTACAGAGAAAAGTATTGTTTCTTGCATGCTCAACAGACAAAGAAAGGAGAGACTGCAGAATGTAATGTTACAATCATAGCTAGGGTGTAGCAAAAGATCAACTTAATATATGGTAGATCCATTCAAAAGTCTGAGGGCAGTAGAGAAGAAGCTGTTCTTGAGTCAGTTGGTACATGACCTCAAACTTTTGTATCTTTCTTCCGATAGGAGAAGATGGAAGAGAGAATGTCCGGGGTGTGTGGGGTCCTTGATTATGCTGGCTGCTTTTCCGAAGCAGCGGGAAGTGTAGATGGAGTCGATGGATGGGAGGCTGGTTTACATGATGGATTGGGTTACACTGATAACCTTTTGTAGTTTCTTGCGGTCTTGGGCAAAGCAGAAACCATACCAAGCCGTAATACAACCAGAAAGGATGCTTTCTATGGATCGAACATGGATGGATCCCACCATGAACTTGATCAGTTCTGCTTTCAGCAAAAAACACCCGCAAGCCATGATGCCCATTAAAATAATTTTGGCAAAGACATGTTTTGTCTGTTCTGGCTTTTAGATGAAGGGACAGATTTTCTGGCCACACTCACCCCAAAGACTGGAAAATCCCGCCCAATGTCAACCGACCTTTGCATGACCCTGTCCTGCCAGCTACAAACCCTCCTCTCGACTACTCAGTAATCTCAGAAGCAAGGAGGCTAAAAGAGGGTGGAAAGGAACAGGGAAGATGATTGGACATGGAGACACAGGCAGAGAGAAAGAGTGAAAGATGAGTTTGGAGAGACTGGATGTTGGTAGAGAGGCTAACAAGAGAAATTGGGAGGATTGGCAAATGCGGGAGTGTGAGAAATAAAACTGACAAGAATGACAATTAAAAAGATGTGAGCGAGAAAGCAGATCAGAATGTGTAATGTCCCCAGGGTGACAATTCATGGAATGTTAATCTTTCTGGAAGTGGAGCTATAATAATAACCTGGAGAACTAGTTTGCTTATTGCAATTTGCCATTATTTTATGGAGTGAATTCTCTAAGTGCTAGTTTAGTGGGAATAACGACATAAACAAATGTAATCATTCATGTTGATATGGTGGATGGTGAGTTGAGGTTGATCATTGGGATTTTGATATTGGAAGCAATGCTGCCCTCCATTGGCTGCAATGAGAATTTCATTTCTAAGGTGCTCACATTGTGACAGGCTGCAGTGACTTTTCCTCCCCAGATTTCTCCCCTTTTCCCCGCTCCTCTGCAGACTTTCTGCAGTCTCAGATTTTCAGCTGATACCAGGTACTCTCCTTTTTTTTTCCAAATTTTTATTCCACCCAAAAAACTACAGTAACCTCATTGCAGTGTTAATGTAAGCCAAATGGTGACACTAATAAATAAACTTAAAAGCTTAATTAAGAGCTCTGGGACATTTTTTTTTATTCATTCACAGGATGTGGGTGTCGCTGGCTAGGCCAACATTAATTGCCCATCCCTAGTTGCCTTTGAGAAGGTAGTGGAGAGTTGCCTTCTTGAACCACTGCAATCCCTGTGGTGTAGGTATACCCACAGTGCTGTGAGGGAGGGAGTTCCAGGATTTTGACCCAGTGACAGTGAAGGGATGGTGATATATTTCCAAATCAGGATGATGAGTGACTTTGGGGAGAACCTCCAGGTGGTGGTGTCCCCAGGTATCCGCTGTCCTTCGAGATGGTAGCAGTCATGGGTTTGGAAGACGCTCTCTGAGGAGCACAGCAGCTTGTGAATATTGAAGGCCTTCTTTAATCCTCTGCTGAATTCTTTAACAACCTTAGTGATCTCTCAGCCTCCTTTCTAAGAAAAAAAGCAGTGGCTCCTTCAGTCTTTCCCGATGCATTTGTTATAAATTATTTTTGTGTGTCCTTTGCATGTACATCTTTTCTACAATATCGCACAGAGACAGGAGCTGAGCACACTGTTCAAAGTGTGATCCAATCAAACTTTTACTTCAGTCTATTTTTATTTATTCGCGGGACACGGGCATCGCTGTCTGGCCAACATTTATTGCCCAAGCCTAGTTGCCCTTAAGAAGATGGCAGTGAGCCGCCTTCTTGAATCCAAAGATGTACGGGTTAGATGGATTGGCCATGCTAACTTGACCATAGTGTCAGGAGGCTTAACAGCGTAAATATGTGGGGTTATGGGGATAGGGCCTGGGTGGAATTGTGGTCGGTGCAGACACGATGGGCTGAATGGTCTCCTTCTGCACTGTAAGGATTCTATGATTCTAATTGACTGGCTTGCTAGGCCATGTCAGAGGGCAGTTAAGAGTCAACCACAATGCGGTGGCTTTGGAATCACATGTAGGCCAGATCACATAAGGTCAGCAGATCTCCTTCCCTAAAGGACATTAGGGAAAGATGCATTTTTTCAACAATCGACAATGGTTTCATGATCATCAGTGGATTCTTAATTAGGGATATTTTTTATTGAACTCAAATTCTACCATCTGCCTTGTTGGGATTTGCAACCCAGGTCCCCAGAACATTAACTTAGTTTCTGGATTAATAGTCTATCAATAATGCTACTAAGCCATTGCCTAGTGGAGAACATGCCCCGGTCTACATTAACAGGGATGAAGTAGAAAGGGTTGAGATCTTCAAGTTTTTAGGTATCCAGATCACTAACCATCTGTTTTGGTCCCCCCATGCTGACACTATAGTTAAGAAAGTCCACCAATGACTCTACTTTCTCAGAAGACTAAGGAAATTTGGCGTGGCAGCTATGACTCTCACCAACTTTTACAAATGCACCATAGAAAGCATTCTTTCTGGTTGTATCACAGCTTGGTATGGCTCCTGCTCTGCCCAAGCCACAAGGAATATAGCCCAATCCATCACGCAAACCAGCCTCCCATCCAATGGCTCTGTCGACACTTCCTGCTGCCTCAGCAAAGCAGCCAGCATAATTATGAACCCCGCACACCCTGGACATTCTCTTTCCACCTTCGTCCATTGGGAAAAAAATACAAAACTCTGAGATCACGTACCACCAACTCAAGAACAGCTTCTTCCCTGCTGTCGTCAGACATTTGAATGGACTTCCCTTGCATTAAGTTTCTCTACATCCTAACTATGAATGTAACACTACATTCTGCACTTTTGTTTCTTTCTCTATGAACGGTATGCTTTGTCTGTATAGCGCCGAGAAACAATACTTTTCACTGTATGCTAATACATGTGACAATAATAAATCAAATCAAATCCCCACTAAATGTGTGAACTGAGACTAAATAAGCACCTGCTTTGCATTATTGCGTAAATTGTGAACACATAAAGATAAACTCACAGAAAGCTACTTCAAGTTAAACAGTGACAGCAAAACAAGAAGGCTGTTCAAGTTGACAAAGGACATGTTGAGGACAGACGTAGGGAAGATCACTGATGATGGGAGATGTGATTGTGAGATCCAAAGGAAACTGAAGATAGCCAGGAACAGCTTTGTCAGAATGGGAGACAAGTTAATGTCATAGAAACTAAACCTGAATCGTTGGAAATGAATGCTGAGGTGTTACATCTTTATCATTGATGTTGTTTGCCTCGGAGATATGGACAAGAAAGGCTATTGATGAGCTGAATGCATTTAATCTGTGGGAGGATGTATCCTTTTATCCTACTCAGATGAACGACTAATGAAAGAAGTGTTGGTAATGGCTGGAGATATAACACCACAGAGAAAAAGGTATAAGAGTAATGGAGAGACAGTTTTTGGAGGGGAAGGTTGACAGGGAATATAGGGGAAGGAGGGAAACGGAAGAGAAAATAGGTGATGGATATAATGTACAGGATTCATTTGATTATGTGGAATGTGTAAGGGCAGCGCAGAACAGAGGTGGAAGAAGATGACATCAATGGACAAGGGGAGGTCTTCCCTTGTGAAAAATGATCCATTCATGTAATGTACTTTGATGGGCTGCATAACTTTCTGCATTCCTAGGTACCTTGTTGGTTAATAATTTAAAGAAAAGAATAAAATCATGAGGGGCATCGGTAGGTTTAAGGCGAAAGGGGAAAGATTTAAGAGGGACCTGAGGGGCAACTTCTTCACACACAGGTTGGTGCAGATATGGAATGAGCTGCCAGGGAAACTAGCTGAGGCACGTATAACAGCAACATTTAAAAAGCATTTGGGTAGGTACATGGATGGGAAAGGATGAGAAGCATATGGGCCAAATGCGGGCAATTGGGATGATCTGCGAAGGCACCATGGTCAACATGGACTGGTTGGGCTAAAGGGCTTGTTTCCGTGATCTATGACTCAATTTTCCAGCCTCGCTCGCCCCAAAACCGGAAAATCCTGCCAGACATCAACGGACCTTTCCATGATTTGCCTCATTCCCGCTACCGAGGCGGAATGGGAAAATTTGCCCCAATGACTCCACGGCACAGAGGTATGAGAGTAAGCTGGGGACCTGTTTCCCTGCAGAACAGGAGGCTGAGGGTGGCTTGATAGACTTATCTGTAATTTGGAAAGGATTTGATCACATCGAGATATAGAAAAATATTTCCCTTGTGGTCCGTGGGCCCAAAACGAGAGATCATAAATATAAGATAGCCACTATTAAATCCAGTGAGCAATACTGGAGAAACCTTTTTCACCCAGAGAGCAGTTATAACTCTACCACAAGATGTAGTTCAGATAAATAACACAGATGCATTGAGGGGGAAACTAAGTACAGGCACATGAAAGAAGGGCTGTTAATGTTTTATCGATAGGATTAGATGAAGGGAAATTGGAGGAGGTTCATGTAAAGCATAAACAGAAATACAGACGACGGAACCAAAGTACTTGTGCCTATGATGCCAAAAAGTATGTATTAAATCACAATCAATCATTAATACTTACTGCGCTGTTCACATTATTGCTTTAGTATCTCACTGCCGACCCTCAAAATATAAATATTAAAACATTCTGTATCTCTTGAATATGGAATTTGACACGTTTATCTTAGGATTCTCATTGGCAATAATTGGCTGAAGCAACTTGGCCTTTGGCAAGAAAATTGGTCTTAAAGGGGAGAGAGAGCACTGCAGAAAAAAAAGTACAGATTATGAAGGATATATGCTGATCGAAGAAGGTTTCCACGTGTCTTGCCTATTATTGACCTGATCCTACAGCTAGCTCAGCTCATAATGTATAGTCTCTTTATCAACAGCCCCATTTGAGAGGTTTACCTTTGGTAGCACCTTCCAAACTCAAGACCATGATCACCTAGAAGGACAGGGCTGCAGATACCTGGGAATATCACCGCCCGCAAGTTTGCTTTCCAAACCGCTCACTATCTTGACTTGGAAATCTATCGGCGTTCCTTCACTGGAGCCCCTTCCCTGTAGGCAGGAATTCCAGCACTGTCGGTGCACCTACATGGCACGTACTGCAGAGGTTCATGATGACAGCTCACCCCCACATACTAAAGAGCAATTAGTGGTGTGCAGTAACTGCTGGCCTAGCTAGCCCAACACACATCCCTTGAATGAATAAAAAAAGAATCAAACAGTCTAAAACTGGGGGTCTGTGGAGTGATTTTGGTTTGTAAGTAATGGAGAGGCTTTGGGAAGTCAGGAGGTGTGCAGGCTAAGTAGATTGGCCATATTAAATTGCCACTTAATGTCTCCAGATGTGTAGGTTAGATGTATTAGCTACTGTATATGTGGGGTTATGAGGATAGGAGGGGGTAAAGGGCTAGGATAAAATCAGACAGCTGGTGCAGACTCGATGGGCTAAATGGCCTCTCTCTGCACTGTAAGGATTCAATGACTGCTTCGCACTGTGCTGGTCCCCATTATATATTTGGGTGAAAATAGCCCTGATCATCTGAGGATAAGGGCTCGGCTGTTTAGAACAGAAATGAAGGAGAAATTTCTTCATGCAGAGACTTGTGAATCCTTGAAGCCTTTATCCCAAAGGCCTGTGTAAGCTCAGTCTTTAAGTATATTCCAGACTGTGTAATAAATAGATTTTTTGAGCGTTAAGGGATTTGAAGTTTGGACAGGAATGTATATTTCAGGTAGAAGGTCATAACAGCGGAGACTGGAGGAGCTTTCTGTCTTTTATGCTTACATGGGATATGGATGCATCTGGCTGGGCCATCATTTATTGCTCATCCCTAACTGGCCTTGAAGTGAGTGACCTGCTTGCCATTTCAGAGTGCATTAAGAGTCAATCACATTTCTGTGGACAAGACTGGGTAATGGTAATAAATTTCCTTCCTTAAACGGCATTGGTGAATCAGATAGGTTTTTACAACTCTCGATGATAGCTTCACGATGCCGGTTACTAAGACAAGGTTTCAATCCCAGATTTTATTAATTAAATTTACATTTCCCCAGCTGCCGTGGTGAGGTTTGAACCAATGTACCCAGATTATTAGCCTGAGGATTTCTAGAAATTCCCACTCCACCTCCATCTCCTCTGGATGGGGTAGGGACCTCATAGTTTTTTTTATTCATTTGTGTCACCGTTAACCTGACCGTAACACTGCAATAAAGTCAGGGTGAAAATCCCCTCGTCGCCACACTCCAGCTCCTGTTCGGGTACACTGAGTACACTTGAGCTGGAGTGTGGCGACGAGGGGGTTTTCACAGGGGCAATTTTCACAGTGGCACAGTGGTTAGCACTGCTGCCTCACAGTGCCAGAGAGTCGGGTTCAATTCCTGTACTGGGTCTGCATGTTCTCCCCGTGTCTGCATGGGTTTACTGTGGCTTTCTCCTGCAAGGCAGGGCAATGGCCATGCTAAATTTTCCCTCAGTGTATGTGAGCAGGCACCGGAATGTGGATCCTTGGGGATTTTCACAGTAACTTCATTGCAGTGTTAATGTAAGCCTACTTGCGACTCTAATAAATAAACTTTTAAAAACTTCAAATTGAGGGAGAACTTAGCACGGTTATCACACCTGACCACCATGTCTTTGGACTGTGGGAGGAAGCTAGATTACCTGGAGGAAATCCACACTGACATGAGGAGAAAGCACAGGCTCTGCACAGAGTGACCCAAGCTGGGAATTGAACCCAAGTCGGGAATTGAACCCAAGTTCCGAGCACTATGACACAGCAGTATTAACCACTGTGCCGCCATGCCTTCCAGAAGCCATGTGGCCAATCCCTGCTCCTACGTTCTTATTCTGAAATGTTATTGACTTTCAGTTGAATAGACAGGTGAAGGACAACATAGTGAAACCCCCTCATGTAACTCTCGGGAGAGACCACCCTGTGTTATTTAATTATCTGAATGGTTATTTCCTGTCTTCTATTCACTATTCAGTATTCCTGGATGAAAAACCTACATGAATAAAGATAATGTCTCCCTTTTCTCCTCATTTTTAAAATGCAACTAAGACAAGAAGGGTACATACCAATGCCTTGAAATTCCCTCAGGCCCTCTTTGAATTAATGTTCCTGTCCTCTTACCCAGACTCATTCAGTCACTTGGTGAGACAGAGTGTTCAGGAGAAATCCTTCTGAATATTTTTTGGTGGAATGAGATTTTTACTCAGCACTGTGTCGCCAGTTGCAAGCTTTCAATGTCATCCAAAGCCCCTTCCCTTCCTACTTATTTGACCCTCACAACGTCCACAGTGAGAAATTGCAAGAGGGCACTGAATATTATTAAAACAAGAAGGTGACCTATTTCCATGTCTTTCTCATTCTTCCAAAGTCAAACTGGAAGAATTGAACTTAGTTTCTTATGAAAAGCAACCATTGCCAAAGTGATTTGTGTGTGCCCTGAAACTGATAACATGGGGTTAAAGTCCAACAGGCTTACTTGGAATTCCGAGCTTTCGGAGCTCTTCTCCTTCATCAGGAGCAGCGCTCCGAAAGCTCGCGATTCCAAATAAACCTGTTGGACTTTAACCCCGTGTTGTGAGACTTCTTTCTGAGACCAACGCCGGCACCTCCACATCATGAAACTGATGGGTTAGAGGCAGAAAAATCTACGTGAACTAGCTGGGAAGTCACGGAGAAGGGAGCGGGGAGGGCTTGTGTGGTATATCATAGTCTAAAAATTGGAGTCAGACCATTCAGGAGAAAAATCTGGAAACATTTCTAACCACGAAGGATGGTCGATGTCTGGAACTCTCTTCTGCTAATGGCACGGAATGTTACGTCAACTGTTAATTTTGAATCTGAGATTGCTCGATTTTTGTTAACTTAGGAGTCGGTAAATAATTACCAATAGGTCATAAGGAATATGGGTGAAAGACACATATATGATTCACAGATCAATCTTGAATCTCATTGAATGGCGGAGCAGGCACAAGGGGATAAATAACCTGCACTTATGTTCCCCTGGGTGGGATTTTTCTCCCTGTCCATGGTGTGTTTCACAGAGGCGAGAGGTGATGTGCCACTCGCCGATGATGGGATCTTGCGGTCCCGCCATTGTCGATGGGGTTTTCCCTTGAATACCCCTCACTGCTGGGAAACCCACGGCTATGCCGGCAGCAGGACAATAAGATCCTGCCAACATGAAAAGCAACAAGGTTTTGGCATACGCGTTTTGTGCAGTGCTAAATTACATCCTTAAATACCAGAATTGATGAGTGCCCTTTGGCAAAATTTGCCTTCTGTGTGTTTTGCTGTGTTTAAAACATCTGCTCACTCCAGCCAGTCCGATCTCACTGTTGCCGTCCCCTCTGGAAACGATGCGATTTTAATCACATCGCCCACTTTAATCGCCCACATAAAGGCCTCAATTGGGCCTTGGGCGGGTGGCCAACCCAACATCTCCCCTGCCGTTCGGGATAGCGTGGCAAGGGTTGGTTGGGGCTGGTGGGGTGGGGGTGGATAGGCAGACAGGCCAACGGTGGGCAAGCTGCCAGTGGCATGACGCCCTATTTCATCTGTCTGCTTTCCTGCCCACGGGTGGCCCATAAAATATTAAGACTCTGCAACAATTAAGAAACTCTTACAGTAGCAAAATTTGGAACATCCACTACAACTCTCACCAACTTTTACAGATGCACCATAGAAAGCATTCTTTCTGGTTGTATCACACCTTGGTATGGCTCCTGCTCTGCCCAGGACTGTAAGGAACTACAAAGGGCTATGAATGAAGCCCAGTCCATCACTCAAAGCCTCCCATCCATTGACTTTGTCTATACTTCCCGCTGCCTTGGAAAAGCAGCCTCCATAATTAAGGAGTCCATGCACCTTGGACATTCTCTCTTCCGTCAGGAAACGGATACAAAAGTCTGGGGTCACGTACCAACCGACTCAAGGACAGCTTCTTCCCTGCTGCTGTCAGACTCTTGAATGGACCTACCTCGCATTAAGTTGATCTTTCTCTACAACCTAGCTATGACTGTAACACTACATTCTGCACTCTCTCTTTTCCTTGTCTATGAATGGCAAGCTTTGTGTAGCACGCAAGAAGCAATACAACACACTGTGCACCAGTACACCTGATAATAATAAATCAAATCAAATCAAATCACAAAAGATTTAATATGGAGAAGACCTATTTCCTCTGGGTGGGCAAAATCCAGTTGGAAGCTTTCAATTTCACTGAAAATCCCCACCCTCCCTACTTTTCCTACCCTCATATCCGCCACACTGCACACCTCAAAATTGTAAGAGGACACTGCAAAATCTAAAAACAAGAGGGTGATCTATTTTCATATCTTCCTCATTCTTTCAAAGTCGAAAGTGTGCAACACCGTGTTTGTAAGCTCTCCCCGTGCCTGCGTGGGTTTCCTCTGGGGGTGCTCCAGTTTCCTCCCACAGTCCAAAGATGTGCAGATTAGGTGCATTGGCCATGCCACTTAGTATTCCAGGATGTGTAGGTTAGAGGGATTAGTGGCGTAAATTTGTGGGGTAAGGTGGGGGAAGAGGGCCTGGATAAGATACTCTTTCGGAGGATAGGTACAGACTTGATGGGCTGATGGGCCTGTTCCGCACTGTAGGGATTCTATTCTCTGACATGCCAGGAAGCATTGCGTCACGCAATGACTACAGGAAATCCATAACCCTCTCTCCCAATAATGTTTGAGAATGGGGATTTTAAACACGGAATTGAGTATTTTATTAAGAAATACGGAACCAAAATTATTGAATGCAGTCAAAGTAGAGTCCAACATGATCCAGCTCAGAGCAGTGCAGACTTGAGAGGCTGAATGCTTTGTTCCTCGCTCTCGATCAAGATTGGACCAAACCCAGGGCGGGATTCTCCGGTGGTTCTCATTGCTGGGACTGTCTGATGCTGCTGCGGTGAACAGAGATTTGCCTGAGCAACAAACTTTCCATCCTCGATTGCAACAGCGGCAGAGCATGAATGGCCGGAGAATTCCAGTCCATACATCTTTAAGATGTTGAGAAGATCTACCCTCACCTTCTCAGGACAGTTAGAGTTGGGCATTTAAATGTAGATATGCCTTCATCAGCCAAGTTTAAAAAGTGATGGACTATGGTGGGATTTCCTGACCACACTCACCCTAAACCGGAAAATCCCAACCAAGGTCAATGGATCTTTGCATAGTCCCCCCCAACCCCACCGCCTGCTGCGATTCCTGTGGCAGGTGAGACGGGAAAATTTCCCCAGAAATCCATCTGGAAGGAACCCATTTCTTCAAAATCTAATCCAAAATCAATCTAATTCATTTTGAATTTCCTAAATTGTAAATATATTTGTACCTCATTTTATTTCTGAGGTGTCATCAAGGCTATTGAATGGGCCAGAAGATATGGCAATGCAGTCAACAGGATTGGTAGAGACTCTATATTGAAGTCTACTCCAATTCTTTGTGAAAGAGTGTAGGGAGAAACAAAGCCACGTTCCATGCTGTGGTGTGGGTTACCACAATTAAACCTCATGACATCCACAGTGGCCATTAACCAATGTGGATCTTACTGCACACATATCAGCAGTGAAACATGTCTGATTATTCCCAGATTCTCCATCAGAGAAGCCACTACCTGTGACCATAACTCCCCTCTCTGTCATTCAACATCTCAGACTTGCTCAGTCAATCAGTTTAATTGTAGTGTCTCAGCACTATGATTTAATATGTGCTATTACAAGTTGACCAATGTAATATTACTCTCTATTGCAAATAGACATATGTTCCATTACACAACATTACAAATGGACAGATGCTTTATTACACTCTGTTACAACTTGACAGAAGGTCAACTACAGTCAATTACAAAAGGTTAGGTCAATTAAACTCTATCAAAATGGACAGTTGTTCTATTACACTAAAATACTCAAAAGAAGTGCAATTACAATCTATTTAAAATGGACAGATGTTTAATTCCATTTCATTGCACATGGACAGAAGTTCTATTTCATTTGATTACAAATACATAAATGTTCTATTCCAATTTATTACACATGGACAAAAGTTTAACTACTCTGTTGCAATATATTACAAATGGACAGATGTCCTATTGCACAATATTACAAACGGACAGAGATTCAATTACACATTACAAATGGAAATAAGTCCTGTTACAAATGAACTAATGTAATATTACACTGTTACAAATGAACAGAATTTCTATTATACACTATTTCAAATGGACAGATATTCTATTACATTCTATTACAAAATGACAGATGTGCTATTACACTTTTTTACAAGTGGACAGCAATTCTATTACATGGTATTGTAAATAGTCATATGTTCTATTACACAGTCTTATAAATGGACAGATGTTCTATTACACTCTATGAAAATGGATAGAGACTCAATTGCACTCATCACAAATATATGTACGTTCTAGTACACTTTATTACAAATTTATTCCATTACACTCCATTAGAAATGATTAAAAGTTCTATTGTACTCAGTTACAAGTGGACAGATTTTTATCACAAATGGACGCACGTACTATTACACTTATTGAAATGGATAAACGTTCTATTACTCACAATTACAAATGACCAAAAGTTCTAATACACTCTATTCCATTGTATGTAAAACACACAAATAATGTCTTTAGTCTAACAGGCCCCAGAGAAGCCACCTCCCTCTTTGTTTCATCTAAATCAACTGACCTTCCATTCCTTTCTCCCACACATGTTAATCTCACTTCCTCTTAAATGTATCTGTGCTATTTTCCTCACTTCTTATGATAACAGTTTCACAGTTTATTTGATTTGGTTTGACTTATTAATGTCACACGTATTAGCATACAGTGCAAAGTATTGTTTCTTGTGTGCTTATACAGACAAAGCATACCATTCATAGAGAAAGAAAGGAGAGAGTGCAGGAAATAGTGTAACAGTCAGAGCTTGGGTGGCGAGAAAGATCAACTTAATGCAAAGTAAGTTCATTCAAAATTTTGACAGCAGCAGGGAAGAAGCTGTTCTCGAGTGGGTTGGAACCTCAGACTTTTGTATCTTTTTCCCGCCGGAAGAAGGTGGAAGAGGAAATGTCCGGGGTGCGTGGGGTCCTTAATTATGCTGGCTGCTTTGCCAAGGCAGCGGGAAGTGTAGGCAGAGCCGATGGATGGGAGGCTGGTTTGCGTGATGGATTGGGTGACATTCATGAGCTTTTGTAGTTTCTTGCAGTTTTGGGCAGAGCAGGAGCCCATACCAAGGTGTGATACAACCAGAAAGAATGCTTTCTATGGTACATCGTAAACGTTGGTGACAGTCATAGCTGACATGCCAAATTTCGTTAGTCTTCTGAGAAAGTAGAGGCGATGGTGGGCTTTCTTAACAATAATGTTGCAATGGGGAGACTAGGACAGTTTGTTGATGATCTGGAAACCTAAAAACTTGAAGATCTCGACCCTTTCTACTTTGTCCCCATTGATGTAGTAAGGGGCACGTTCTCCTTTACACTTCCTGAAGTCGATGACAATCTTCTTCATTTTGTTGACATTGAAGGAGAGATTATTGTTGCCACACCTACTCATCAGATTCTCTATCTCATTCCTGTACTGTGTCTCATCATTGTTTGAGATTCAACGCAAAGCAAACTTGAAAATCAAGTTGGAGGGGAATTTAGCCATGCATTCATAGGGTATAAGGAGTATAGTAGGGGCTTGAGAGCCTAGCCTTGTGAGGCATTATCTGGTTGAAGAAGTTCCTCCTGAAATCCCTTTGTGCATTTAGCGTTGACCATCTTTTGTTTCTGTCCCTAGACCCTGATCTCACCTACATCTCCTCCAAGAGTGGTCAAACATTCCTTCTGTTACAGGATTGCTCTGTACCTATGTGGCCTGTCCTGTGTCTCGACCTGCACGCATGTTGTCGGGATGCTGCTTGACCTGTAATGCGGACTTGTAAATTTCTCATTTGCGTAGTGCCTGCACCTCTCATATTTGCTCTAACAGTTCTGGCAGCACCACAGCCCCCCTCCTTTGCTGTCCACGCACCCCACCCACCCCCGTAACCCTCCTCCCACCCATCGTCTGCCCGCTCCAACAATTGTTGCATCTCTGGTAGCACCCACGCTCCCTCCCCCCGCTCCTCTCCAAGCTCATATGGGCTCCCTTATGGCAGGTTGTCCCCTAATTCTCTCTGTGAGAGTTGCCACCTATCTACCCCATCTAACCATAATGCTCAAGACCTCTGTCTGGCCAGTCCATTCTTTGCTGGTTGGTATCATCTCTGAGTTCCGGCATCATTTGTGGTAATTTTATTCAACATATTCTTTAGTTCTAGAGATACGTTTGATGTCGCAGGGATGAGATGTGTACTTTCTCCAAAAAGCTCATTGCATTTTGATTCTTTCCCTTTGATCTCGTTTCACTTTGTAAAGACCTGGCTCTCACAGTCTCATATTCACTGTTACTGGCAGTGTAAATGTATTACTGCGTATTTATAGGATCTCAAGTGGCACCTTCCTGATATCAAAGGTCCCTCCTCATTTGCATCTGTGAAACCAGTCAGATTCTAATGCTATTCTTTCACAGCCCGCATTGTAGAGACACCCTCCAACTTACTTATTCATTATTTCATTCTCCAGCTTCTTAGCCCTATTATGTGAGCGCTCCAGAATGTAAGCAGGGATTTGCTGGAGGCACTCTGCAGGTCAGGCAGCACCAGCGGGGAGGGAAGTAGAGTTAGCCGCACTCTTGACTCAGGGTCAGAAGGTTGAGAGGTCAAGTTCCACTCCAGAAATTCAAGTAGATAAACCTAGGCAGAGGCGGGTGAATTAATAAGTGCCCCTCTGTCAATGGGGAACTTTTCACTGTGTGAGCAAGAAATAGAGAGGCTATCAGAAGACAATCATAGGATCAGAGGAATTAGGAGCAGATTTAGCCGTGGCACGGTGGTTAGCACTGCTGCCTCACAGCGCCAGGGACCCGAGTTCAATTCCAGCCTTGGGTCACTATCTGGAGTTTGCAGGTTCTCCCACTGTGTGTGTGGATTTCCTCTGGGTGCTCCGGTTTCCAGTCCAAAGATGTGCGGGTTAGGGTAATTGGCCATGCTCAATTGCCCCTAGTGTCAGAGGGATTAGCAGAGTAAATTGTGGGATTACGGGAATAGGGCCTGGGTGGGATTATGGTCAGTGCAGCCTCGATGGGCCGATTGGTCTCCTTCTGCAATTCAGGGCTTCTATGATTCTATGAAGTGGACAATTCAGTCCTTCGATTCTGCTCCGCCATTCAGTAAGATCGTGGCTGATCTCTCCCTGATCTCAAATCAACCTCCCCACCTGTTCCCCGTATCCCTTTAACCAGTTTTTAAAATTAGAAATGTATCTATCTCCTTCTTGAAACACATTCAGCAATTCAGACTCCACCATACTATGGGACAGACAATTCCACAAGTTCACCACCTCTACAAGAAGTAGTTTCTCCTCATCTCAGTTTTAAACGTACCGCCTCTCAACCTTTACCTATGACGCGCTGAGATGGTTCAATACGGAGTAACAATACAAGGCAAGATCTTTTGTTTATTTTACCGCACCTTCCCTAACCTCAGGATGTCTTAACAGCCAATGAAATACTTCTGACAAGCAGGCTGTATTGTAAATGAAGAAATCAATTTGCGCAGAGCAAGATCCAAACAGCTGTGAGATAATGAGCAGATGTTATGTTGTTACGGCACCTTCCAAACCCATGATCTCTCCCCCCTAGAAGGGGCAGTGGATGCACGGGAACAACCACCAGCTATAAATACCCCTCCAAGCTGCACACCATTTTGTCTTGGAATTATATCACTGTTCTTTCACTGTTGCTGGGTCAAAATCCTGGAATTCCCTTCCTACTAGCACTGTGAGTGTGCCTGCACCATATGCACTGTGACTGTTCAAGAATACAACTCAGTACCACCTTCTCAACTTGATTTGATTTGATTTATTCTTGTCATATGTATCAGTACACAGTGAAATGTATTGTTTCTTGCGCGCTATACAGACAAAACATACCATTCATAGAGAAGAAAACGAGAGAGTGCAGAATGCAGTGGTACAGCCATAGGTAAAGAAAGGTCAACTTAATACATGACAGAGCCATTTAAAAGTCTGATGGCAGCAGGGAAGAAGCTGTTCCAGAGACAGTTGATACATATCCTCAGACTATTGTATCTTTTGTGCAGTTTTGGTCGCTGCACTCACGTAAGGATATTTTGGCCTTGGAGGGAGTGCAGAGGAGGTTTACTAGGCTGATACCGGAGTTGAGGGGGTTGAGCTATGAGGAGAGGCTGAATAAACTAGGCTTGTACTCGTTAGAGTTTAGAAGAATGAGGAGAGATCTCATTGAGACATATAAGATGATGAATGGGATGGATAGGATAGAGGTGGAGAGACTCTTCCCGCTCAGAAAGGACAGTAGGACTAGGGGGCACAGCCTCAAGATAAAGGGGGGGCGGTTTAGAATGGAGTTGAGGAGGAACTTCTTCACTCAAAGGGTGGTGAATCTCTGGAATTCTCTGCCCGTTGAGGTGGTGGAGGCTGCCTCACTAAATATTTTTAAGACACGGGTTGATGGGTTTTTGATAAGCGAGGGGATTGAGGGTTATGGGGAGAGGGCGGGAATGTGGAACTGAGCCACGACAGATCAGCCATGATTTAATTGAATGGCGGGGCAGGCTCGAAGGACTAGATGGCCTACTCCTGCTCCTATTTCTTATGTTCTTATGTTTTTCCCGATGGAAGAGAGAATGTCTGGAGTGCGTGGGGTCCTTAATTATACAGGCTGCTTTTCTGAGGCAGCAGGAAGTATAGACAGTGTCAATGGATGGGAGGCTGGTTTGAGTGATGGACTAGAATTCATTCAAGACCCTTTGTAGTTCCTTGCGGTCTTGGGCAGAGCAGGAGCCATACCGAGCTGTGGTACAACCAGAAAGAATACTTCCTATGGTGCATCTGTAAAAATTGGTAAGAGTCGTAGCTGACATGCCAAGGTTAGCAAACAGACCATGCAAATTTCCATAGTCTTCTGAGAAAGTAGAGGCTTTGGTGGGCTTTCCTAATTATAGTGTCAGCATTGGGGGAGGGGGCAAGTTGTTGGTGATCTGGACACATAGAAACTTGAAGCTCTTGACCAATTGCAGTTAGGGATGGGCAATAAAAGCTGGCTGAGCCAGTCATGCCCAAGTGTTTTGAATAAATAAAATGAATTAGTGATATTGACCTGGGGACAGAACCCTCTCAGTCACTTCTTCCCCTCTTCTAGTATATTTGTCTCTTGGTTTCCCCATCCTCCTCATTCCTGGCCCCACTGATTTTCAATATAAAAGGCTGGGTGCCTCTTGTACTGATAACTGATCCGCTGCTGGGCATTTGGCATTGCCTCCTCCGAGCTGGAGATGCATACTCAGTTTTTTTCTGATGTTCAAACTTCTTGTTCCTCTGTAGAAAATAATTAGGCGCAGGAACAATGTTTGGACAGGTCTGTGTTCATGAGGGTGTACAAGAACTTTCATTTCTCAGGGCAAGGTAGGCAAACAGACCATGCTCAGGAATTTATGAACACGTTTTCCAACTACTATTGCTCAGTTTCCCAAAAGGTGTGTATAAAAATTTAACCTGCTGATCTCACTTGGAAGGACATGTGAATAGAGATTCCAGGCAGTGTGTGTGTATGTGTGTACAGAGATCCAAACAGCAGTTCCCAAAGAAGGATACATCCTCAAACAGCAATACTTCAGAGAAATAACCATAGTCTCTGGCAGCTCTTGAGACTCCAGAGAGGCGAAAAGAGAGGCACTGTTCTCTCTCAACTCAAAAACAGCACCTGGATATCCTGCATAAGCCTAACTCCACCCAGTCACTTGACATTATCTGTCAATCAACCTCATCAAGTCCCACTCTGCAAAATCCCAGGGGAAATCACTAACAATAACAGAACAGCATGAGTGCAGTTTAAAACAAACATTCTAGCAATAAGAAGCAATTATGCTGTTGCAGCAACAATACAGGATACCAGTTATTGAGAAAATGGCTTTGACAATAAAAAGAACTGCTAAAACAGGTTCTGCACAAGGAACATGATGAATATATTTCATAAAGGCACAGTCACAACTGATTATGGGATGTTGGATCTCCTTGTCAACAATTGCCTTTTGAGATAGTTTAGTGCTTAGGCATGGGAAATGGTTAACAAATTCCAGAGCCTTTCCGTCAACATATGTTTGGCCAATTAGATATGGGCCAATGTTCAAATCCTGCAGCCCAGATCCAACCATCCCTTGAAGATGTCCTTCCCCATATTCCAGGATGGGTTATCTGAGGGAGAGGTAGGGGTGGAAACTGAAAACTAAGAAATTGAGACTGTTGATTACAACCAAGATGGTTGAATATGGATGTGATCATTATAGAACATAGAGCATAGAACATTACAGCACAATACAGGCCCTTCAGCCCTCAATATTGTGCCGAGCTATGTCCAATCCCAATCCCAAGATTATTTGTTACTAAAATCATTGTTATCGAAAACATTGTTTATGATTGAGATCATTGTGATTCAAATCATGATTGTGATTGAGATCATTATGATTGAGGTCATGGATTATGACTGAGATAATTGTGATTGGTATAATTGTGAGAGAGATAGTTGATTATGATTGAGATCATTGTGATTGAGATCATTCATCGTGATTGAAATCATTGTGATTGAGATAATTGTGATTGAGATAATTGATTTGATTGTGATTATTACCACTGAAATCATTTAAATTGAGATCATTATCACTGAGGTCATTTATTGTGATTGAAATCATTATGACTGAGATAATCATGATTGAAATCATTGTGATTGAGACCATTGTGATTCAGATAATTGATTGTGATTGAGATCATTGTGATTGAGATCATTCATTGTAATTGAAATCATTATGATTCAGATCTTTGTGACTGAAATCATTTCAATTGAGACCATTGTGACAGATAATTTATTGTGATTGAAATCATTATGATTGAGACCATTGTGATTGAGATCATTCATTGTGATTGAAATCATTGTGATTGCAATTATTGTGATTGAGATCATTGAGAGTGACATCATTATGATTGTGGTTATTGTGTTTGAGATCATTTATTTTGATTGAGATTGAGATCATTCATTGTGATTGAAATCATTGTGATTGAGATAATTGTGATTGAGATATTGATTATGGTTGAAATCATTATGATTGGGATCATTGAGATTGAGATCATTGATTGTGATTGAGATAATCCTGATTGAGATCATTGAGATTGAGATCATTGAGATTGAGATCATTGATTGTGTTTGAAATAATTGTGATTGAGACCATTGCGATTGAGATCATTGTGATTGAGATCATTGCAATTGAGATTGCTGATTACAATTGAGAATGATTTTTATATTATATGATGTTATTAATTATGATTGATACCTTTAGTTATTGGTTATAAATGTGTTGGTTGCTTACATTTGAGATTGTTATTTACTAATGAGATTGTTGATTACAATTGAGATTCTTGATTACGACTGAGGTTGCTGATTATGAGTGAGATGGTTGATTAGGATTCAGACCGTTTCTAATCACTGAGATTATCCATGGCGATTGAGTTTGCCAATTACGATCGTGTTTGTCAACTGTGATTGAGTTTGTCAATTACGATTGATATTGTTGATTACGATTGAGATTGTTTTGGGGATTTCATTTTCTAAACTCCTGGATGCATTGTTGTATGTAAAACATGGCAAACTGCTTCAGAACGCATACCACTTCATGATGGAAAAATAAAGACTGACCAAAATGTATGATTGTGGATGGGCAAATTGAGTGAGTGAATATCATGTGGCCCATTGCTCAGAACAGTCTTCTGTGGTGGAATAATTCCTGTTGGCTCAGTAATACTGGAGGCTCTAACTGACTTGACTTGAACACTGGACATCTTCCATTGTTTTTCAATCAGCAATCTAAAGATGACACCACATGTCAACAATTATTGTATGTGGCTTTGGTGGGCGTGATGCAGTCACTGCCTTGTGTAAAACATTGAACCAATGTCTGCAGTTGTCCACAGCTGAGAAAGCTTGCCCATCGATACCTCTACTTTCTCAGGAGGCTAAGGAAATTCGACATGTCTGCTACAACTCTCACCAGTCTTTACAGATACACCAGAGAAAGCATCCTTTCCCAATGTATCACAACCTGGTATGGCTCCTGCGCTGCCCAAAACTGCAAGAGACTATAAAGGGCCGTGAATGCAGCCCAGTCCATCATGCAAACCAACCTCTCATCTGCACTCCGTCTACACTTCCCACTGTCTCAGAAAAGCAGCCAACATAATTTCGGACTCCACACACCCTGGGCGTTCTCCCTTCCACCTTCTTCCATTGGAAAAGACATACAAAAATCTGAGGTCACGTATCAACTGACTCAAGAATAGCTTCTTCCTTGCTGCAATCAGACTTTTGTATAGATCTACCTTATATTAAGCTGATCTTTTTCTGCACCCTAGCTATGACAGTCATACTACATTCTGCACCTTTTTCTTTCCTTTTCCCCTATGTACTCTATGAACGGTATGCTTTAACTGTTTATTTCGTAGAAGCAGAAAATCATAGAATCCTACAGTGCAGAAAGAGGCCATTCAGTCCATCGAGTCTTCACTGACCACAATCGCACCCAGGCCCCATGCCCATAACCCCATATATTTATCCTGCTGGTCCCCCTGACATTAAGGGGCGATTTAGCACAGCCAAACAACCTAACCCGCACATCTTTGGACTGTAGGAGGAAACCAGAGCATCTGGAGACACGCAGACACAGGGAGAACATGCAAACTCCTAACAGACAGTGACCCAAGCCGGGAATCGAACTGGGTCCCTGGCGCTCACTGTATCCCAATACATGTGATAATAATAGATCAAATCAAATGATGAGATATCATAATATTCAAAAGTTGACATATCCTGGAGCGTTACAGCTAGTTCTTGAAATTAGAATGCACACTTCTGGGTCAGGTGTGTGCTGCCCAACATACATGATAAGAGGAACAAGCAGTATCCTGATCATAAGAACATAAGAACATAAGAAATAGGAGCAGGAGTAGGCCATCCAGCCCTTCGAGCCTGCCCCGCCATTCAATAAGATCATGGCTGATCTGTCGTGGCTCAGTTCCACTTTCCTGCCCTCTCCCCATAACCCTTAATCCCCTCTCTTATCAAAAACCCATCAACCCGCATCTTAAAAATATTTAGCGAGGCAGCCTCCACCACTTCAACGGGCAGAGAATTCCAGAGATTCACCACCCTTTGAGTGAAGAAGTTCCTCCTCAACTCCGTTCTAAACCGCCCCCACTTTATCTTGAGGCTGTGCCCTCTAGTCCTACTGTCCTTTCTGAGCGGGAAGAGTCTCTCCACCTCTATCCTATCCATCCCATTCATCATCTTATATGTCTCAATGTGATCTCCCCTCATTCTTCTAAACTCTAACAAGTACAAGCCTAGTTTATTCAGCCTCTTCTCATAGTTCAACCCCCTCAACTCCGGTATCAGCCTAGTAAACCTCCTCTGCACTCCCTCCAAGGCCAAAATATCCTTGCGTAAGTACGGCGCCCAAAACTGCACACAGTACTCCAGCTGCGGCCTCACCAATGCCCTATACAGTTGCAGCAAGACCTCCCTACTTTTATATTCAATCCCCCTCGCTATGAAGGCCAGCATCCCATTCGCCTTCCTGACCACCTGCTGCACCTGCAAGCTGGGTTTTTGCGACTCATGCACAAGGACCCCGAGGTCCCTCTGCACCGTCGCCTGCTGCAGTTTTTCGCCACGTAAGTAATAGTCTTTCCTACCATTATTCCTACCAAAGTGGACCACCTCGCACTTGCCAACATTAAATTCCATTTGCCATTTTCTGGCCCATTCGCCCAGCCTATCTAGATCCTTCTGCAGACTCTCCACACCCTCCGCACATTTTGCCGTTCCCCCAATCTTGGTATCATCAGCAAATTTCGACACCATACACTCGGTTCCCTCCTCCAGATCATCTATATAAATGGTAAATAGCTGAGGCCCCAGCACCGACCCCTGGGGCACTCCACTGGTCACCATCCGCCAATCCGAATAGCACCCATTGACCCCCACTCTCCTGTTTGAAGTGGGCAGTGGATTCTTTAGCTATGCAGATAAGGGGCTTCACACTTACCTTAACCCTTCCCTCCTTCCCCCGGCAGCCACTCCAACACTGTGGCAGGCTGCACTCAGCAAACACAACCCAAACTATGGCTTACAACATAAAATGTCTGAATGTGGAGCTGGTATTTCAACTGAACTCAAAACAAAGGACTGTCCCATGCAACCATCATTCCCCCACCTCCCCCACCAGCCACTTCCTCCAAGATCTCCAGCTGCCAACCCCATATCCCAGACACCTGCCAACTTCCCCAGTCCACATAGAATCATAGAATCCTTTAGTGCAGAAAGAGGCCCTTCAGCCCATCGAGTCTGCACCAAACACAATCCCACCCAGGCCCTACTCCCATATCCCGACATACTATACCCACTAATCCCTCTAATTTACACATCCCTGGACACCAAGGGGCAATTTCTTAACATGGTCAATCAACCTAACCCGCACATCTTTGGACTGTGGGAGGAAACCCGAGCGCACGGAGGCAACCCACGCAGACACGAGGAGAATGTGCAAACTCCACACAGACAGTGACCCGAGCCAGGAATCGAACCCAGGACTCTGGAGCTGTGAAGCAGCAGTGCTAACCACTGTGCTACCGTGCTGCCCAGCCCCTGACCCAATCGTTCATCATCCCCCACCATCCCAATCTCCCACCCTGGTGCAATCAGATCCCGTTGCCTCACTCCCCAGCCCGACTCCCTGGCCCCTCCACCCTGGCCTTGTCAACTCGCCATGCCCTTCCCCACGCAGCTCCCAAATTCGGAAACAAACGGCCTGGGAGTTCCCAGTGTTTAGATCTGCTGATTGAACCAAAATGTGAAGTGCCCCGTCTCCCACCCTGAACACTGACCACACTGTGTGGCACACAGACAGATAATTGCTGGATAGTTTTATCATGTACAGTGCAGTGCTGTGCTGAGTTATTAATTGTCTCTTGATTGGTTTTGACAGGCTGCACCACTCCCCTGAGGCCAGAGGGAAGGGACACTTTGATTGCAAATGCTTGCCTCTTGTTCAATCATTTCCCCACATTCAGTTAGGACAGACTAATCAAAACGGAATGATAAATAGCAGAAATTATAGCACGAGAGTTCATTCAGATTAATGGCTGATTGGATTTGATCTGTGCGTGCTGAAGCACTAAATGACTATTTATATTACATAACAATAGCCTTTCTGCCCTTGTATGCAGAAGGACAACAGGCAAATACTAAATGGTTTCTAGGTTTGAGATGCATGCGTTTGCACAATTATCTCTGACCCGAATCTGCTGTCCTGACACATCGGTCTGGGCCAAGAGTTTTCTTTCACCGCTCGTGTGGTAGCAGCAAATCAGCATGAATGAGAAGTTTCTGTTTGCAAGTTAGTCTGTGAGTGTGTGTGAGTGTGAATGTGTATGTTTGCGAGTGTGTTTGAGTGTGCATGAGTGTGTGTGTGTGTGTGAGTGTATGAGTGTGTGGGTGTGTGAGAGAGTGAATGTGTGTGGGAGCATATGTGCGTGATTGTGTGTGTGTGTGTGTGTGTGGGGGAGTCTGTGTGTGTGGGAGTGTGTGTGCATTTGTGAGTGTGTGTGAGTTTGTGTGAGTGTGAGTGTTTGTGTGTGTGTAAGTGTGTTTGTGAGTGTGTATGTTTGTAAGTGCGTGTGTTTGTCAGTGTGTCAGTGTGTGTTTGTGTATGGGTGTGTGTGTGTGTGTTTGTGACTGTGTGTGAGTGTGTCAGTATGTGTTTGTGTGTGTGAGTGTGTGTGTGTGAGTGTGTTTGTGACTGTGTCAGTCTGTGTTTGTGAGTGTGTGAGTGTGTTTGTGAGTGTGTGTGAGAGTGTGCAAATGTGTGTGTGAGTGTATGTGTGTTTTGTGTGTCAGTGAACGTTTGTGAGTCTGTGTGAGTGTGTGTATGTGTGTGCTTGTGAGTGTGAATGTGCATGTGAGTGTACTTGTGACTGTGTGTGAGTGTGCGTGAATGCGTGTGTGTGTGTGTGAGTATGTTCATGAGTGTGTGTGTGTGTGTCATTGAGTGTCTTTAACACAGAGATAGATAGGTTCTTGATTAATCAGGGGATCAGGGGTTATGAGGAAAAGGCAGGAGAATGGGGATGAGAAAAAAAAAGTCATGGGTGAATGGCAGAGCCAATGGGCTGAGTGGCCTAATTTTGCTCCTATGTCTTGTGGTCTTACTGCCTTATTTCCATACTGCCTTTCTTGACCTCAGGATTGTCCAACCTGCTTGACAGCCAATGAAGAGAAAGAATGGCTCAAGTTAAATTGCTCTTGTAGGGAGCTAGCACCAGCTTGACAGCCTGAATGGCCTTTCTCTGGACTGCAACCATTCCTAACCATTCTATCTCCATTCTTCAATCCCTGGAGAATTATCACCACCAATGCCTCTGCAAAACCCTACGGACTCAGTGGCAGGATAGGCACTCCAATATTGTTATACTCGCTCAGGCCAACATCCCCAGCACTAAGGCACAGGTTATAGTTAAGGAACTATGTAGGGTGTGCCACATTGCCTGCAGGCCTGACACAAGACTCACAAAACAAGCTCATTACTTGTTTGATAGTAACTTTTTTATTATCAGGTGATCATAGTGAGGGCAGAGGAAATGTTTCGGGGATGTCTTCACAGTCTCCCTGAGAAAATGCAATGCGTCACTGTTATGGTTCACATCAGAAACTCCAAAGTGTTTTATGAAGCCTGCCTGAAACCTAAGTTTTACATCTTGAATTTGGCTAGAATAAGCATGAGATGTTCCACTTCAGGTATAATTCAAGTGACCCACTAGAGAGCTTTCATCAAACAAAGTTTATTTTAGAGTATAGCTAACATGTATCGTAAGGAAATTAGCAAAAACTTTTATCAATTACAAACAAGAAATAGAACACCCACAATAATGTATAAACCTTAATGAATATATATAAGCTGTCCAGTCAAACCAACCTCCATAAAGAATGCTTTAAACAGGTTCAACACAGCACAGACTAATGTTCACGTGATACTGGAATCAAGGCCGTTAGTTGCATTCTGCAATCAAATGTTCTTGAGACTCAGAACAGTTTGAAAACAAAACAGCTTCCCAATAGTCTGGTCTAACCTCCAACAACAGCTCATTTTTGTCCTTCAGAAAAGCAAGATTTTGTATTCAGCTAACCAACAGAATTTTCAAAACAACAGGGAGCGAGGGAAAACGTTACTTTTTAGCTTGCTGTTCCATTCTAAAACTAAGAACTCAAACCTGCAACTGATAATGAAATCCCTGTCACCTGACCTGCCCACGGTATTTCTTTTTCCCTACTCAGCAATGACATCACCTAAGACTGTGGGTATGAATTAAACAAAAACATCTTAAAGGTACACTAACATCACACCACCTGAAATGTGGGAATCTCTCAGTCCAGACCACCCAAGCTGGAGAAGAAGCATCCACGGAGGCACCAATTATTTCAAACATGCCCAGGTGCACAACAAGTGCAAATGGTGGAAGGTATGCTCTAAATTCCAAATGCCCCACCCATCCACCCAGCAAACACCACCTGCCTTCCTGTGGCGGAGTGTGCAGATCCAGCATCGGACTTTCTACTCACCTATGGACTTAACCCCAGAGTGTAAAGGAGTCATCCTCTGTCCCAGGGGACCTGCCTAAGGAGGAGAATGGTAGGAAGTCTCACAACACCAGGTTAAAGTCCAACAGGTTTATTTGGAATCACGAGCTTTCAGAGCACTGCTCCTTCATCAGGTGAGTCACCTAACTCTGACAACTTGTGATTCCAAATGAAACTGCTGGACTTTAACCTGGCGTTGTGAGACTACTTACCGCGCCCACCCCAGTCCGATGCCGGCATCTCCAGAAAGCAAAGAAGAAGTATTCCGTGATTCAGTGAGTTGAGTTTTGTTGGAAGTTTGGTCACTGTGGCAATGTCGGAAAGTGCAGGCACAGTTTAGATTCAACAATTTCCTGTAAATAGCAATGTGGTTGTGGCCAGAAAATTGGCTTTTGGTGAAGTTAGCTGAGGGAGAAATAAAGGCCAGGGCACTGGGGAGGTTCCCCCGAGTCTAATTGTCATGGAAACACCATTGCTGCACTGATGTTACTCGGGGAAGGATATGTGCCAATCCTCCATGGCCTAGGGGCACGGCTGACTCCATTCCTACACAATGCACATGACCTTTGCTCTGGGATGGAGAATAAATGACAAACATTGAAAATGTCAGAGAGGAACGCTGAGGTCCTGCATCTTCCTTTCATGATGTCTCTTGACCCATGACATGATGATATTCTGGGAGGATGCGCTGACCTGCCGTCACACTTCTCTCTTCTTCATGCGCTGGGAACGAAGAGGAGAAAGCAATCGCGATGGAGGCAAGAATGCGCCATCATTTATTGTGAGGGTGAAAGGCTGCTATTATAAGCAAAGGTTCTTCACTTTAATAGGGGGTTGTCATCACTGCTGCGGTTATTGAGATGACCCTGCTTTCATAGATGTCTGAAAACCTCATACCTGCGATTGTTCGAGTGCTGACAGCACTGGGAGTCTGGTACAATAGGTGCAGAATAAGGCTTGTCGCGATGGTTGCCACTGATTCATTGTTTAACTCCCCTTATGATTCTTTCTTCAGAACTTTATGGGGGCAATTTGCCAACCTCACTGTGCCTGCCACACATTGTATCGATCCTGAAAAAGCGTGTGTGGGTTTAAAAATCGCCTTTGCACCCGTTTGCCATAGCCCTGGTCCCTTTCCATTGGCATAAATCCATTTGCACCCAGAGAGGGCACGAGGCCTGTAAGCATATTTAAAGCAGCATTTAAATATGCATAGTCCGTTTGACTCCCAGCTCACGGATCTTCCGGTCTTTGGGCATGGTGCGTGAATGGTGAGAATCAGTACCTGTCTCCACACATGAAGGTTATGTGTGCGGGATGGCCACACTTGGGGAGAGATTCAGAAGCCATTGAAGCCCCGAGGTGGTTGGGGACATGGCTGAGCAGTGCTCCTTGGGCAGCGCCGACCTGGCAGTGCCCACCTGGCACCCTGGTTGTGCCTACCTGGCACCCTGAGTGGATCGATGACATGGGGGGGGTGGGGGGGGGTGTCTATGATAGGTGATCTATGTGGTGGGGTAATGGAGGGGTGGCTATACAAAGAGATGCAGGGCCCTCTATGCAGGGAATATTGAACAGAGGTGGAGCATGAAGGGGGTTGTGGTGAGGGCCACGTCAGGTGTCAGGCAGGGGAGCCCATCGGGAAGGCCCTGATGCCCTACTGCTGATGACCAGTCTCGAACTAACAATTGCCCCTCAAACTGCATCACTAAAATAGATTATCTGATCATGTATCCCACTGCAGTTTGTGGGAGCCTGCTACGTGCAAATTGGTTGCCACATCTTCTATATTACATTCCAGTGACTGCACATCAGAATGCATTTCATTAACTCGAGAACACTTCACAACTTTCTGGGAACAGGAAAGGTGTCCATTAATGCAAATTGCTGCTCTCTTAAATCACTGGGTACAAGGTGCCCATTAATACACGGAACTGAATTGCGATAAGTCACATAAAAGGCTATTTTAAAGACCAGAACTTTCTATGATGGCTGTTAAATATCTCTGAATTAGGAGGAAGAGGATTTGCAGACAGCACTTTTGCAGCACAGCCTGATTGTGTTTAATTTGACATGAGAGGCTCCAGGCAGAGGGTAACCCCTTCGAGACTGGAGAGAAAAGGATAATTCACGGAGCTGGCGTTTACCAGGAGAGACGGTGGGCGGAATTCCGAGGCCGTGCTTGTCTAAAAGCCGGAAATTCGGGCCTTCACATTGTCCAGAGCCCGCCTGCTACCATTGCAGTGGCGGGTGGGGTGGGAGAATTCCGGCCACAGTACGGGATTTTCCCAACCCCCCCGCAACGGGAATTGCAGCAAGGCAGGACAGGAACATGCAAAAGCCTGTCGATCTCGGACGGGATTTTCCGGTCTGGGGGTAAGTCCAGCTGGAAAATCCCAACCGTAGGCCGAGATGAACAGGCACTCATCAGGATACAAAGGCTGTTACAGTACTGCAACAGCGAGACTGTCAGCCAACTGACCACTGCTGGCCAGTGCAATTTGATTGGATTTGGTTTGATTTATTATTAAGTTTTCAGTTTTAACTTTAAAAGTTAAGGTTTGTTTGTTAGTGTCACACTAACACTGCAATGAAGTTACTGTGAAAATCCCCCAGTTGTCACACTCCGGTGCCAGTTTGGGTACACTGGGGGAGAATTTAGCAAAACCAATACACCTAACCAGCACGTCTTTCAGACTGTGGGAGGAAACTGGAGCACCTGGTGGAAACCCATGCAGACACGAGGAGAATGTGCAAACTCCACGCAGACAGTGATTCAAGGCAGGAATTGAACCCGGGTCCCTAGCGTTGTGAGGCAGCAGTGCTAACCACTGTGCCACCGTGCTGCCCACATGTTACACGTCACATATCATATTATTGTCCCATGTATTGGAATACAGTGAAAATTATTTCTTACAACTTTTTTAATGAAATTATGAAGATGCGCAGTAATCTGGACTTCTGCCTGAGTAGGAGGCAATACTGCAAAGCGTTCTTCAGGGCGCTGAGGTGAACGGACTAGGACCGCAGTCTGTGGGAGGGCCAAATGGCCTGTTCATGAAGTCTTATTTCCCCTGAAGCAAAGAGACTCTCTACAGATGCTCTGTTGTTGGTGATTTAAGAGTCAGGCTTATTCTGGCATGTGCGGTCTCTTGGGAACAGCCCTCAACACCCAGCCCCTGAACTCACTGTACATCGCTGAGCCCAATTTATCTTACGCTACCCTGCTGCATTTATCAAAGGCTGCCGGAGGCTGTTGGAGAGGCACACTTCCTTTAAGTAAAACAGACTGGATGAAGCTGTGTACATTTAATTATAATCAGTGCCTCTATGTTCTTGCAGTGCCGATGGAGACAAAGTACTACAGTGTCAGAATATGGTTTCATCAGGTCAAAGCAGTCCGTGTGATTAGCAGCCCACTTCCTATCAGAAACACCCACTCTTTCCATGTTTTGGATCAGTGTGTGCCGTTTGGACGATCTCAGTCCAGGCTTCCTCAACAGCACCTGGGCATGAGAATCCCAACACTTTGCAAATTCCCCCACAATGTCACGCACCGTCCCAGCTTAGGATCGATCTGAACTCACACTCCAGCCCCACTTCAGTGTTGGAATTCTGAGCTGTATTTTCAAAGTCTTCCTTAACTCTGTCCTTCCCTATCTCTGTAACTTTCCACAGTGTACAGCGCTCAAACATACATTTCTGGCTTCATGAGAATTCCTGAATAATTGATATTTGATTTTATTTATTATTGTCTGTGCACTGGAATACAGTTAATAATATTGTTTCTTACACTATACAGACAAGGCACACTGCTCATAGAGTACATAAAGCTTTTTAAAGTTTATTCATTTGGCTTACATTACAAGTCAGCTTACATTAACACTGCAATTAAGTTACTGTGAAAATGCCTAAGTCCCCACACTCCAGCGCCTGTTCAGGTCCACCAAGGGAGAATTTAGCATGACCAATACACCTAATCCAGCATATCCTTGAATTGTGGGAGGAAACCCATGCAGACACGGGGAGGATGTACACAGACAGTGACCCAAGCTGGGAATTGAGCCCGGGTCCTGGTGCTGGGAAGCAGCAGCGTGAGTTGCTATGTCACCGTGTCACCCAAGGGGAGAAGGAAAGGGGAGGGTGCAGAATGTAGTGTTGCAGTTATAGGTGGGATGTAGAGAAAGATGAGCTTAATATGTGATAGGACTTTCACTTTCTTCCATCGGGAAAAAGACACAATTGCCAAAATTATACCGGGACAGGCGAGATCACAGAATGGAATTCTCCATTGGCCTCGGGAGGGATTTTACGAGCCTTGCTCGAGTGAAAATCCTGCCCAATAACTCTGAGGTCACATACCAACCGACTCAAGAACAGCTTCTTCCCTGCTGTCATCAGGTTTTTGAATGAACCTATCTTATGTCAAGTTGATCTTTCTCTACACTGTAGCTGTGACTGTAACACTACAATCTGCACCCTCTCCTTTCCTTCTCCACTATGTACTCTATGAACAGCATGCTTTGTCTGTATAGCACTCAAGAAATTGGAATTGCTATAGTTCAAGCTCGTTAGAGGGGTCAGTGTTTGTACAAAGCGTGCAGGAAGGTTTTTTGACTCAGTATGTAGATAGGCCAACTAGAGGTGAGGCTATATTGGATTTGGTGCTGGGAAATGAGCCAGACCAGGTGCTAGACTTGGAAATTGGTGTGCATTTTGGTGATAGTGACCACAATTCGGTTACGTTCACCTTAGTGATGGGAAGGGATAGGCATGAACCTCGGGTCAGTAGTTGTAGCTGGGGTAAGGGTAATTATGAGGCTATTAGGAGTGAATTAGGAAGCATAGATTGGACTAGGAGATTACAGGGACTGGGAACGTCTGAAATGTGGAGTTTTTTCAAGGAGCAGCTACTGCGAGTCCTTGATAGGTATGTCCCTGTCAGGCATGGAGGAATTGGTAGATCTAGGGAACCGCGGTGCACTAAAAGAGTTGAGTCGATGGTTAAAAAGAAAAAGGAGGCTTATGTTCGGATGAGATTTGAGGGCTCAGGTAGTGCACTAGAAAGCTTTAGATTGGCTAGGAGGGAGTTGAAGAGGGAGTTAAGAAGGGCTAAAAGAGGACATGAGAAGACTTTGGCTGATAGGATTAAGGAGAATCCTAAGGCGTTCTATAGGTATGTCAGGAACAGAAGGTTGGTCAGGGCAAGATTAGGGCCAGTTACAGACAGCAGAGGGAAGTTGTGTGTGGAACCGGAGGAGATTGGAGAAGCATTGAACCAATATTTCTCTTCGGTGTTCACGCAGGGGGACATGAATATGGCTGAGGAGGACACTGGGTTGCAGGGGTGTAAAATAGACAATATTACGGTTGATAAGGGGGATGTGCTGGATATTCTTGAGGGGCTGAAAATAGATAAGTCCCCTGGTCCGGATGGGATCTACCCTAGGATTCACTGGGAGGCTAGAGAGGTGATTGCAGAGCCTCTGGCTCTGATCTTCAGGTCGTCATTGGTCTCTGGTGTAGTCCCGGAGGATTGGAGGATAGCGAATGTTGTCCCATTGTTTAAGAAGGGGAACAGAGACTTTGCCGGGAATTATAGACCGGTGAGTCTTACTTCTGTTGTGGGCAAGGTTTTAGAAAAAATTATTAGGGATAAGATTTATAGTTATTTGGAGTGTAATGAATTGATTAGAAATAGTCAGCATGGCTTTGTAGCGGGTAGGTCGTGCCTCACTAACCTTATTGAGTTTTTTGAGAAGGTGACCAAAGAGGTGGATGGGGGCAAGGCAGTTGACGTGGTATATATGGATTTTAGTAAGGCGTTCGATAAGGTTCACCATGGTAGGCTTCTGCAGAAAATGCAGATGTATGGGATTGTGGGTAATCTAGGAAGTTGGATCAGGAATTGGCTATCAGATAGGAGACAGAGGGTGGTGGTTGATGGTAAATATTCATCATGGAGTTCGGTTATGAGTGGTGTGCCTCAGGGATCTGTTTTGGGGCCACTGTTGTTTGTAATCTTTATTAATGATCTGGATGAGGGTATAGTTGGGTGGATTAGTAAATTTGCTGATGACACCAAAATCGGAGGTGTGGTAGATAGTGAGGAAGGGTGTCATAGTTTGCAGGAAGACTTAGACAGGTTGCAGAGCTGGGCCGAGAGGTGGCGGATGGAATTTAATGCGGAGAAGTGTGAGGTAATTCACTTTGGTAGGAGCAACAGATGTGTCGAGTATAGGGCTAACGGGAGGACTTTGAATAGTGTGGATGAACAGAGGGATCTAGGTGTATGTGTACATAGATCCCTGAAAGTTGGGAATCAAGTAGATAAGGTTGTTAAGAAGGCGTACGGTGTCTTGGCATTTATTGGTAGGGGGATTGAATTTAGGAGTCGCAGCGTAATGTTGCAACTGTACACTACTCTGGTGCGGCCGCACTTGGAGTACTGTGTGCAGTTCTGGTCCCCACATTACAAGAAGGATGTGGAGGCTTTGGAGAGGGTGCAGAGGAGGTTTACTAGGATGTTGCCTGGTATGGAGGGGAGGTCCTATGAGGAGAGACTGAGGGATTTAGGGTTGTTTTCGTTGGAAAGAAGGCGGCTAAGAGGGGATCTTATTGAAACATATAAGATGATTCGAGGTTTAGATAGGGTGGATAGTGATAGCCTTTTTCCTCGGATGGAGAAAGCTAGCACGAGGGGGCATGGCTTTAAATTAAGGGGGGGTAGCTACAGGACGGATGTCAGGGGTAGGTTCTTTACTCAGCGGGTGGTGAGGGATTGGAATGCCCTGCCTGCTGCAGTTGTAAATGCGCCTAGTTTGGGGACGTTTAAGAGATCTATGGATAGGTTTATGGACGAAAAGGGATCGGTATAGGCTAGTGGGTCATTGTTTTTGTAACTGGTCGGCGCAACATCGTGGGCCGAAGGGCCTGTTCTGCGCTCTAATGTTCTATGTTCTATGTTCTATGAAACAATACTTTCACTTTTCCCCAAGACATGTGACAATAGTAAATCAAATTAAATCAAATGATAGGTTTATCATTGCTCACTACCTATGGTCATGCCTTCAGCTGTCTAGGCCCCAAGATCAGGAATTCCCTCTCGACACCTCCCTGCTCCTCTACTACTCTCTTTACCCTCTCTTCACCTCTATACCATACTCCCTACCTTTAAGACACTTGTTGAAGCCTACCTATTGTTTAAGACTTTGGTTATCTGTCCAAACATCATCTTATATGGAGAGAAAATAACTGACGTTTTGAGTCCAGATGACCCTTTGTCAAAGCTAAAAGTCATAGAAAATGGCAGATATTTATATTGCAGGGTGAGGGAATGAGAGATAGCCACAGAAACCAGGGGAAAAAGACTGCTAATGGCAGCCCAGACAGAGAATAAAAGGTGTGAATGGCCAAATGGCAGAGAAGCTGTAAGCTGTGACCGATGAAGATGTTTGGGGGGGGCAGGGGTGATTGGGGGGAAGATGGGACAGAGGTAAAATGTAGAAAAGGGGAAGCAGGGGGAGAAAAGGTAAGGGAAAGGGATGAAGTATGGGGAAAGAGTAGGGGGAAGGAAAATTGAAGGGAGGCAATAAAGAAATAAAAGATAGAGAACTGTAAAAAAAGTTAAGTAAAATAAAATGAAAACAAAAGGGTCAGGGTGCGGTAGAGCAAATCATCTGAAGTTGTTGAATTTGATGTTGCCATCGAATTCAACAATATGTTGACATCAAATTCAACAATTTCAGATGATTTGTCTACCCCAACCCGGCCCCTTTTGTTTTCATTCTATTTTATTTAATTTTTTACTGTTGTCCGCCTTTTATTTATTATCTCTCTTCATTTATCACCCCTCCCATTTTTCCCCGTACTTTATCCGCCTTCCCTTACCTTTCCTCCTCCCGCTTCTACATTCTACCTCTGTCCCAGCCATTCACACCCTTTATTCTCTCTGCGGGCTGCCATTAGCAGTCTTTTCCACTGGCTTCTGTGGCTATGACTCATCTTTCATCCCCTCACCCTGCAGTTCTCGCTTTCTACGTCTTTTAGCTTTGACAAAGGGTCAGCTGGACTCAAAACGTCAGCTCTTTTCTCTCCTTACAGATGGTGTCAGACCTGTTGAGATTTTCCAGCATGTTCTCTTTTGTTTCAGATCCCATCATCCGCAGTGATTTTCTTTCTTCATTTTACCTGGATTTGGTGCCAAACAGTGTTTGATAATGCATCAGTGAAGCACCTTTGGATTCCTTTTATTTGCTCCGTAAAAAGTGCTATATAAATGCAAGTTGCTGTTCCTTCATCATTACTGGGTCAAAGTCCTGGAACCTTGTACCTAAAAACCACACAGAGATAGAGGTTCAGGACGAAGGCCCACAATGACAATCTCAAGGACAATGAGGTTTGGCCACAAACCAAGAATGACAGAAAGGAAATGTTTGTCGAGAATTTATGGACATTCTGATCTTTAAGCAATAGTTGTTTCTGAATGAACGTATGAAAGAGTGCCAAACCAGTGGCTGTAAATGGAAAAGCTTGCTTTTTGAACCGATGTAAGAAAAAAGGTGCCAAAGTTTGAGGAGCATTTATAGCAACAGTTAACGCCTGCCTCTTGAGAGAGCTAGGCGTTAAGTGGCAGCTAAATAGGTAACTGACACTTGCTGTACCAACACCTGGTGTTCTGAATCAGAATGGTATCAATTGATGCCAGTCTTCTGACTTGAGATGTGCTTAATCCCCATGCATTTTACACTTTGTACATACTTGCTAAAATGCACGCGGGAGGTGAGATCAATGTGCAGGGAAACGGGAAAGGGCACAAAATTCCAATGTATTGCAGCCCTTTCGCAACTGAAGTAGCTGGAGAACGGGGCAAAGTCTCACACAGAATAATAGAAACTAGAAGCAGGAGTAGAGTCACAGAGGTTTACAGCATGGAAACAGGCCCTTCGGCCCAACTTGTCCATGCCACCGCTTTTTTGTAATCGCTAAGCTAGTTCCAATTGTCCACATTGGGCCCATATCCCTCTATACCCATCTTACTCACGTAACTCTCTAATTGCTTTTTAAAAGACAAAATTGTACCTGCCTCTACTATTACTTCTGGCAGCTTGTTCCAGATACTCACCACCCTCTGCGTGAAAAAATTGCCCCTCTGGACACTTTTGTATCTCTCACCTTAAACCTGTGCTCTCTAGTTTTAGACTCCCCTACCTTTGGGAAAAGATATTGACTATCTAGCTTATCTATGCCCCTCTTTATTTTATAGACCTCTATAAGATCACCCCTCAGCCTTCTACACTCCAGAGAAACAAGTCCCAGTCTATTCAGCCTCTCTTTATAACTCAATCCATCAAGTCCCATTAGCATCCTAGTAAATCTTTTCTGCACTCTTTCTAGTTTAATAATGTCCTTTCTATAATAGGATGACCAGGACTGTGCACAGGACCTTCGAACCCATTCATAATGATCAGGGCTGATCATCGAATTCAACATCCTGATCCCACCTTCTCCCCTTTTCCTTGGATCCCTTTTGGCTGCAAGAGCTATGTCTAATTTCTTCTTGAAATCACACATAGAATATCTATTTTTGTTAGGCCAATAAAACTGGCACAAGGTGACCTAATGTCAATGCGACAGAAATTGGTATTGCAAACTCTCTCTTAATCTGAAGAGGACATTACAAATAAGGCATCCAATCAAATTAGAAGGAAGAAAACTAAATCAAGACCTGATAACCTATGTAACTTACATTTACTTTTATTTTTATTCATTAAAGTGAGTGTCACTGCCCAGGTCAGCATTTATTGCCCATCCTTGTATCCTATCAAAAGATGGTGCTGAATCCCATTAGATCCACCAGTCATAGAATCCCTGCAGTACAGAAGGATATGACCCATCGAGCCTGCACTGACATCAATCCCACCCAGGCCCTATCCCCATAACCCCACACTGCCAAGTGAGGTGGTTGGGACAGACATGTTAACAGCATTTAAGACTTATCTGGATAGAAACATGAACAGGCCGGAAATAGAGGGATTCTTCAGTTGGTCTAGGTAGAGCAACATGATCGGTGCAGGCTTGGTGGGCTGAAGGACCTGTTCCTGTGCTGAACTGTTCTTTGTATTTACCCTGCTAGTCCCCCTGATACTAAGGGGCAATTTACCATGGCCAATCCACACATTTTTGGTGTTTTGGACAGAATCAGAGCACCCATAGGAAACCCAGACATTGGGAGAGCATGCAAATTCCAGACAACCAGCCACCCGAGGCCAGAATTGAACCCAGGTCCCTGGTGCTATGTGGCAGCAGCGCTAACCACTGTGCCACTGTGCTGCCCTAAAGAGTCAGTGGAGACTGGGAGGTTAGTGCTACCTCATACCACTGGGACCTTTAACACTAATTAAGGTACTCAAATCATGCCGAACAAATCCACTGGAGTTCCTTGAGTATGTAACTTGTAGAATAGATAAGGGTGAATCGGTGGATGTGGTGTATTTGGACTTTTAGAAGGCTTTTGAGAAGTTCCCTCATAACAGGTTATTGGGCAAAATTAAAGCCTATTGGACTGGGGCAATGCATTGGCATGGATTGAGAATTGGTTGACAGATAGGAAACAGAGAGTGGGAATAAATGGGTCTTTTTCCGAATGGCAAGCAGTAGCTAATGAGTACAGCAGGGATCAGTGCTTGGAATTGTAAACTGAGAGAAGAATGGAAGGAAGCTTCAGGGTGATTTAGACAAGCTGGGAGAGTGGGCAAATTCATGGCAGGTGCAGTACAGCATGGCTAAATGTGAAGTTACACATTTTGGTGTAAAAAACAGAAAGGAAGAGTATTATTTAAATGGTGATATATTGGAAAGTGTGGGTGTACAAAGGAATCTGGGTGTCCTTGCATACCAGTCAATGAAAGTGCAGAGGTAGGTGCAATGAGCAATTCGGAAGGCAAATAGTATGTTGGCTGTCATTACAAGAGGATTTGAGCTCAGAAAGAGAGATCTCTCACTGCACTCATACAGGTCTTTGGTGAGATCACACCTGGAGCTTGACATGCAGTTTTGGTCTCTCTACCTAAGGATGGATATACTTGCCGTAGAGGGGGTCAGCAGAGATTCACTAGGTTGATAGCGAGGTTGGCGAGACTGTCCCATGAGGAGAGATTTGCCTGGGTCAGTATTCACTCGAGTTTAGAAGGATAAGAAGAGATCTGATTGAAACGTATAAAATTCTAACAGAGCTGGACAGATAAAATGCAACGAGGATGTTTTCCTCTGTTTGGGGAATCTAGAACTGGGGACACAGTGTCAGAATATGGGACTTACCATTGGGACTGAGATGAGGAAAAACTTCTTCGCTCAGAGGGTAGTGAACTGATGGAATTAAATACCAATAAAAGGCAGTGGAGGCCCACTCACTGAATGTATTCAAGAAAGAGATGGACAATGTTTTAGATTTTAATAGCATCATGAGGTATGGGGAGAAAGCAGGAATATGGCATGATCATATGGCATGGCAGAGCAGGCTTGAAGGGCCAGTTGGTCAATTCCTGCTTCTAGTTTCTATGTTTCTATGTTTGTGTTTTATTGATTTGACAAACTCAGAGTGATGTGTTTGATGCCCCCATACCCCATACAGGTTTATAAAATGTCGAGAGGTATAGATAGGGTGGATTCTCAGAGGCTATTTCCCAGGGCTGAAATAGTCGCTATGAGAGGACACAGGTTTAAGGTGCTGGGGCGCAGGTACAGAGGAGATGTCAGGGGTAAGTTTTTCACTCAGAGGGTGGTGAGTGAGTGGAACCGATTGCTGTCGGTGGTGGTAGAGGCGAACTCGCTGGGTTCTTTTAAGAGACTTCTGGATGAGTATATGGGATTTAATGGGATTGAGAGTTATAGATAGGCCTGGAAGGTAGGGATATGATCGGCACAATTTGTGGGCCGAAGGGCCTGTTGTGCTGTAGTGTTCTATGTTCTATACCTATGCCCCTCACTACAAATCTGAGACCATTACATCGAGGCTGTATAGTGTTTAAGTCAGGCCACACTTTGAACGCTGCACTGAACTATAATCACCAAGTTAAAAGGAAAATGAGCAAACCTTGGAAACAAGGCTGTTCACTAATGTGAGAGGACTGGGTAATGAGAGAAGGAGAACTCTTCAGCCTTGACAGCAGGGGAACAGAAGAGACTTTCCAAACAATATGAACTGGGATAGAAAATATTAATTGGGGGACTTATTTTCAAGCTAAGACATAGCTCCTGGATAAGGTAGCATGGTTATAACTAATTGAAGGCAAGTTCAGGATTGATTACAGAGGGCAATAAGAGATGACCAGGATATATGGCCATCCAGTGAAAGAGCAAAATAGATGGAAAAGAAATAACTTGCATTTGAGGCCGCAGCTGGAGTACTGTGTGCAGTTTTGGGCGCCGCACCTGCGCAAGGATATTTTGGCCTTGGAGGGAGTGCAGAGGAGGTTTACTAGGCTGATACCGGAGTTGAGGGGGTTGAGCTATGAGGAGAGGCTGAATAAACTAGGCTTGTACTCGTTAGAGTTTAGAAGAATGAGGGGAGATCTCATTGAGACGTATAAGATGATGAATGGGATGGATAGGATAGAGGTGGAAAGACTCTTCCCGCTCAAAAAGACAGTAGGACTAGGGGGCACAGCCTCAAGATAAAGGGGGGGCGGTTCAGAACGGAGTTGAGGAGGAACTTCTTCACTCAAAGGGTGGTGAATCTCTGGAATTCTCTGCCCGTTGAAGTGGTGGAGGCTGCCTCGCTAAATATTTTTAAGAAGCGGGTTGATGGGTTTTTGATAAGAGAAGGGATTAAGGGTTATGGGGAGAGGGCGGGAAAGTGGAACTGAGCCACGACAGATCAGCCATGATCTTATTGAATGGCGGGGCAGGCTCGAAGGGCCAGATGGCCTACTCCTGCTCCTATTTCTTATGTTCTTATGTTCTTAAGTTCCACAAGGTGTCTTAAAGAGCACCATTATCAATTAATTATCTTATTAATGATCTTTTAAGCTGAGTCACGATTGCTACATATACAAACTGTTTCTCACAGCAGGGTCCCATAGATTCACAATGTGATTTTTTTTATTTGATTTGATTTATTATTGTCACACGTATTGGTATATAGTGAAAAGTGTTATTACAATAGTGCTAGTCAAAGTATACACCAATCAGTCAAAGCATACTGTTCATAGAGAATGAAAGGAGAGGGTGCAGAATGTAGTGTCACAGTCATAGCTAGAGTGCAGAGAAAATGCGAGGTAGGTCCATTTAGATGTATGATGACAGCAGGAAAGAAGCTATTTTTGTGTCAGGCTTTTGTACCTTTTTCCCAGTAGAAAAAGATTGAAGAGAATGTCCGGGGTGCATGGGATCCTTAATTATGCTGGCTGCTTTTATAAGGTAGCAGAAAGTGTAGGCATAGTCAGTGGATGGGAGGCTAATTTGAGTGGTGGATTGGACTTTGTTCACAACCCTTTGTAGTTTTTTGCGGTCATGGGCACAGCAGGAGCCATACCAAGCTGTATTACAAACAGAAAGAATATTTTCTATGGTGCATCTGCAAAAGTTGGTGAGAGTTGTGGTGGACATGCCAAATTTATGGTCTTGTATTTGGCTAATGGAGGCAGAATTGGGTCTATACAGAGGAATATCGCTGGTGGGATTTGGGGTGTAGAGGGGGGTGCACGATGGTGACTACAAATTTCTGAGGAATGATGTGATAGATGAGTTTCCCTCTTCAATGTTTACCTTCGGTAATTGGGACACCAGAGAGAAAGAAAGAGTTTAGCGAATTTAAATATGACACAAATGTCCAAACCCATCTGATCTCGGTGCCAGTCAAATTGAGTTTCCCCTGAAACATGTATAATGAATGTTCATCTCAAGTAGCAACTAGACTCCTTTAGGCAAATTATCTGTCAGTTACATGCATACAGTTAATATGAACATTCAAATCTTCAATTAATCCTTCCTTAAATTTGATTTTCTAACAACATAGATAATGTCAAGAAAACTTGCTGTGAAGGTTTCACTTGGAACAAGCTTGGCAGATTACCTGTGTAATAAGAAATAAGGTTATGTTTCCGTGAGTGGGAAAGCATCTAATAACGTTATCTACAGTCGAAGGCATGACAGAAGCACCTTGCGCTCTTTTGGCAGATGAGAATGGAAAATTCATTGTATCTACTTGATGCCTCTTAATCTTCAAATACCATTTCTACAAAGCACAGTTCAGCACTGAAGCCCATTATGTGGCTAGGTACTAGCAATAAGGAGCAGCGGAAAGTTTATTTGCCTTCTAAGATATAATTTCCATCACACACTACACAATTTTTTTCCTTTATCTCCTGAAACTTGCTCAGATAGGTAATTGAAAAATCATTACAGGGACATTTGAAATGGGGACAGAAGTAGGCCATAAAAGCAACTGGAGCCTGCTCCACCATTCAATAAGATCAAAGCTGATCAGTTTGTGTTTCAAATTCCACATTCTCATCCACCCTCGATAACATTTGATTCCCATGTCTGAAAATAATTTATCTACGGCCGCCTGTAAAATATTCAATGGTCCCACTTCCATTGCCTTCTGAGGTGGAGGGTTCCAAAGTCACACAACCCCCTAAGAGACAAAAATTCTCCTCATCTCTGTCCGAAAAAGGCAACTCCTAATTTTAAAACCATGCCCGTTAACCCTGGACCCCTCCACAATGTGAAATATCCTCTTCACGTCCACCTTGCCCAGGATCTTGTATTCTTCAATCAAGTCACCTCCTCACTTTTCTAAAAGTATTAACCTTTAAGTCATTTGTTGCTGCTTCACGGTGAAAGGTACAGACTTGTGATGACAAGGAAAATAAAGTGAGATGTTTTTAACTTCGTAACATCATGACACACAACCATTAAAAAAAAGAATGAAAAACATTAAAATAATTTCCCAATTGTGATCATTTTAACAACAAATAATTGCAAATTGTTGCAAAATGCAGCCTTCCTTAGCCTGCGAAAGAGAAATGAGAGGTCTCCTGGACTCTTGTATTAAAGTCCAGAGTTCATATATTGTCTGCTTGAGTCCATTGAATTCGCAAACATTTACATCGAGCTTTAGCAGTGGTTAGCACTGCTGCCTTACAGCGCCAGGGACCCGAGTTCAACTTCCGGCTTGGGTCATTGTCTGTGCGGAATTTGCAAGTTCTCCCTGTATGTGTGTGGGTTTCTCTGGGTGCTTGGGTTATCTCCAACAGTCTGAAAGATGTGCTGGTTAAGTGCATTGGCCGTGCTAAGTTCTCCCTCAGTGTACCCGAACAGATGTTGGAGTGTGGCGACTAGGGGACTTCCACAGTAACTTCATTGCAGTGTTAATGTAAGCCTACTTGTGACACTAATGAATAAACTTAAACTTAAACTAGAAAATAATCTACTATAATACATATAAAATCTATCTATGTATATAAATGGTGGGATATGGGTTAATTGGATAAGGTGCAGCTGTTCCCTTTAGTTGAAGGGTCAGTCAGGAGGGGACATAGCTTCAAGATGAGGGGCAGGAGGTTTAGGGGGGATATGAGGAAAACCCTTTTTACCCAGAAGGTGGTGAAGGTCTGTAATGCGCTGCCTTGGAGGGTGGTAGAGTTGGGATGCCTCACATGCTTTAAAATGTACCTGAATGAACACTTGGCACGTCATAATATTCACAGCTATGGGCCAAGTGCCAGTAAATGGGATTAGATGGGAGTTCAGGTGTTTCTCACATGTCGGTGCAGACCCGATGGACTGACGGACCTCTTCTGCACGATATGATTCTATGATTATATAATCTATTCCTTTTCTACCTTATTTGTGGAATATACTTGCTTGTCGGTGCAGGCCCGATGGGCCAAATGGCCTCCTTCTGCACTGTAGTGATTCTACGATTCTGTGATTGTACTTTTGTATGGTTATGACAAGGGACGGTAGCAGTGGAATGTGTGTGGGATTGCAGAGTTTTCTTGTAAAGTCTGGACAGATTTTTTTTCCATCATTGAGCAGGGAGATACCTATTCAGTTGTTTGATTGTGTCAGAGTAACTTTGGTATATATTTCTGAACATCAGTTTCAGTTCTTGCTTCTGAACATTCTTTGGTAAGTCCATCATTCCAAACAAGTGCTCTGAATTTAACAATGGAACTTACATAACTATTAAATACAGTGAATACAGTAGTACTAGCAACAAGGAACAGTAGAAAGTTTATTTGCCTTCTAAGATATAATTTCCATCACACACTACACAATTTTATTCCTTTATCTCCTGAAACTTGCTTAGATAGGTAATTGGTTTATTGAAAAATCATTACAGGAACATTTGAAATAGGAACTGAAGGAGGCCATAAAAGCCCCTGGAGCAATTTTATTTTGCTTGTGGCTTTGCTTTACCAACAACTGGCATTCCCCAGTTTAATTGTCCATGAAATTTAAAGTTCCCAACCTTACTTTCAAATTTCTTCATGGCCTCACCTCCTTCTTATGTCTGCAATCTTCTTAAACTTATCACTAGGAGATTTATTTGTTCATCCAACTCTGGCCCTCTATGCACCTTCAATTTTCATTGGCCCTCTAGTCACTGGCAACCATGCTTTTTTTAGCGAGCAGGACACGGGCCAGGCCTTGGGGCGAGTGCGGCCAAAAAAATCACACCCAATGCATTTGATATGATTTGATTTATTATTGTCACATGTATTAGTATGCAGTGAAAAGGATTGTCTCCTGCATACTATACAGACAAAGCATACTATTCAGACAGAAGGAAAGGAGAGAGTGCAGGATGTAGTGCTACAGTCATAGCTAGAGAAAGATCAACTTAGTGCGAGATAGATCCATTCAAAAGTCTGATGGCAGCAGGGAAGGGGCTGTTCTTGAGTCGATTGGTAAATGGCCTCAGATCTTTGTATCTTGTACTTTACCTAGTTCTTCTCCCCAACTATTCTAAAAGTAATGATTTGTGATCATCCTTTAATGCAAGTTCTTCCTTACCAAATATCATGGAAGGTGGTTCAGCTGAATAATTGTTAGAACTTCTTTGAAAGGTCTTGACCCAGGCTGTTAGGCAGTCTTTTCTCTTTTATTCACTGACCAACTTGTGCATTTCCAGCAATTTCCTTTGAAGCTAAAAGTCAACAATGTCAACAAGAGCTGGATGTGGTCTCATCGCAGGATTTGTGCTGTGTCAACATCGTTGAGATGTTATTACTGTCAAGAAAGATTGAACAGGCAGAGGCTCTTTTCAGTAGAAAGGTGAAGGCTGCAGGTGATAGACACCATTGGAATTATTAAAGTGTTCACTATGGTAAATATGGTGAAGAAATATCCAATTGCTGGAATGTGGCGGGGGATGTGGGTGGGACCAGAACTAAGAACCGTCATTATATGCACCAAATGGCACAATGAGCATGATACAAGCACACAGAGATTTGAAGGTTCCGAAAGAGGGTCTTATCAAGCTCATTCTGAATCTTAGAGATCTTAACTATCCCAGCTTCAATCATAAAACTGGAGAAAGGGGAACATTAACCATGGGTGGCACAGTGGTATAGTGGTTAGCACTGCAGCCTCACAGTTCCGGGGACCTGGGTTCAAACGTGGCCTCAAGTCACTGTTTTGTGGAGTTTGCATATTCTCCCCATGTCTGTGTGTGTTTCCTCCAGGTGTTCTGGTTTCCTGTCCAAAGATGTGTGGGTTAGTTTGATTGGCCATGCTAAATTGACCCTTGTGTCAGAGGATTAATAGGGTAAATATGTGAGGTTACAGGAATTGAGCCTGTGTAGGATTGTAGTCGGTGCAGTCTCGATGGGCCAACTGGCCTCCTTCAGCACTATGGGGATTCTATGATTAGCCATAGCTCCTGCTCTTTGTTGAGGATTTGAACCAGGTTTTTTGGTCATTTCCCTGAATCTCTGTTTAATAGTCCAGTGACAGCACCATTCTGCCACTGCCTCCTGTTTGCCCAATCCCGCCGATTGCTTCAGAAAGTCTTTTCAAATTGCATTAATTTTCTGAGAGAGACAGACAATATCTGTCTGCATTAAAAGTTTTGTCACATCCAAGAGAACTTCATGTACTTAGGCACTGAAAAGTACACACCAATGAAATCCTTAAACGGTTAAGTTCAAGTTGTTTAAAGCAATATCCAATGATTTTAAATCAGTTTTTCACAGCTGAAGGGTTGGACACACTGAGGAAAAAATATATTTTTTTTGGTGGCAAACCGATTTTCATTCATGTTAATAAAATTGCAGCAGGGTACTGCTCTTAATAACATCAAGGAATGCTGGACAGGATGCAAAGTTTGCAGATGCTTTAGAAAAGGAGGAGATTCTTCAAAAGCTCCTAAACAACATCAAATGCACTGATCAGGGAGACAGGAAACGACAATGGGTTCCATCCACAGACAATACGCGCACAGGGCCCACCAACGATTGTACCCAACCTGTTCAATAATACGGGAAGAAAGTATTCTTACTGGCGGGAGGTTCAGTCATCAAAGGAGAGAGATTTCAGATAATTGGCAAAAGAACCCATGTGATTTGGAGATTTTTTTTGACACGGTGAATTGTGACAGTCTGTGAGTCACTGCTGGACAGAACAGTGAAAGCAGATTCAATGCTAACACTTCAAACTGCATTGCCAAGCGATTTAAATGTACAGGTCTAAAGGGAAAGAGCATTGGAGTGGGACTAATTGGATAGTTCTGGTAAAGCACCAGCACAGGTGTGGTGGGCTGAATGGCACCCTTCCAGCTGGAAGATGCTATGTTTCTATGGCTGCACTCCATTAGACTGATTTTCATGGCTAACACCAGTGTGGAGTTGAGCAATGCCCCACACAGCAGCTGAACCTGGGCAGATTGGCTAGTCAGGATAGGAGAGAGTATTTAAGTATTATAGAATCTACAGTGCAGAAGGAGGCTGTTTGCTCCATCGAACCTGCACCAGCAACAATCCCACCCAAGTCCCATCCCTGCAACCCCACATATCCACCCGCCTATCCCCCCAGACACTAAGGAGCAATTCAGTCTATCTAACCCGGACATCTGTGGAGTGTGGGAGGAAACTGGTGCACCAAGAGGAAACCCACCCAGACACAGGGAGAACATGCAGACTCCACATATACAGTGACCCAAAGCCGGAATAGAACCCGGGTCCCTGTCGCTCTGGGGCAGCGGTGCTAACTACTGTGCTGCCCTCAAGGTCATGGCCATGGTCACAAGGAAGATAGGATCTTCATTTGGACACAATCAGGAAATTGCCACCAAAATGCATATAGAACATAGAACATTACAGCGCAGAACGGGCCCTTCAGCCCACGATGTTGCGCCGACCAATTAAAAAGCAATGACCTTCTAACCTAAACCAATCCCTTTCCATCCATAAACCTATCCACGGATCTCTTAAATGCCCCCAAACTAGGCGCATTTACAACTGCAGCAGGCAGGGCATTCCAATCCCTCACCACCCTCTGGGTAAAGAACCTACCTCTGACATCCGTCCTATAACTACCACCCCTTAATTTAAAGCTATGCTCCCTCATGCTATCTTTCTCCATCCGAGGAAAAAGGCTATCACTGTCCACCCTATCTAAACCTCTAATCATCTTATATGTTTCAATAAGGTCCCCCCTTAGCCGCCTTCTTTCTAATGAAAACAACCCCAAATCCCTCAGTCTCTCCTCATAGGACCTCCCCTCCATACCAGGCAACATCCTGGCAAACCTCCTCTGCACCCTCTCCAAAGCCTCCACATCCTTCCTATAATGTGGGGACCAGAACTGCACACAATACTCCAAGTGTGGCCGCACCAGAGTTTTGTACAGTTGCAACATGACGCTGCGGCTCCTAAATTCAATCCCCCTACCAATAAACGCCAAGACACCGTATGCTCTCCTAACAACCTTATCTACTTGATTCCCAACTTTCAGGGATCTATGTACACATACACCTAGATCCCTCTGTTCATCCACACTATTCAGAGTCCTACCGTTAGCCCTATACTCTACATATCTGTTATTTCTGCCAAAGTGCATTACCTCACACTTCTCCGCATTAAACTCCATCCTCCACCTCTCGGCCCAGCTCTGCAACTTGTCCAAGTCTCTCTGTAAACTGTGACACCCTTCCTCACTATCTACCACACCTCCGACTTTGGTGTCATCAGCAAATTTACTAATCCACCCAACTATACCCTCATCCAGATCATTTATAAAAATTACAAACAGCAGTGGCCCCAAAACAGATCCCTGAGGCACACCGCTAGTAACTGAACTCCATGACGAATACTTACCATCAACCACCACCCTCTGTCTCCTATCCGCCAGCCAATTCCTGATCCAATTACCTAAATCACCCTCAATCCCATACATCTGCATTTTCTGCAGAAGCCTTCCATGGTGAACCTTATCAAACGCCTTACTAAAGTCCATATATACCACGTCAACTGCCTTACCCCCATCCACCTCTTTGGTCACTTTCTCAAAAAACTCAATAAGGTTAGTAAGGCACGACCTACCCGCCACAAAACCATGCTGACTATCTCCAATCAATTCATTACTCTCCAAATAACTATAAATCCTATCCCTAATAATTTTTTCTAAAACCTTGCCCACAACAGAAGTAAGACTCACCGGTCTATAATTCCCGGGGAAGTCTCTATTCCCCTTCTTAAACAATGGGACAACATTCGCTATCCTCCAATCTTCTGGCACTACACCTTTGGCCAACGACGACCTGAAGATCAGAGCCAGAGGCTCTGCAATCGCCTCTCTTGCCTCCCAGAGAATCCTAGGGTAAATCCCGTCCGGCCCAGGGGACTTATCTATTTTCAAACCCTCAAGAATATCTAGCACATCCTCCCTATCAACTGCAATATTGTCCAGTTTACAACCCTGCAACCCAGTGTTCTCCACAGCTACATTTATGTCCCCCTGCGTGAATACCGAAGAGAAATATAGGTTCAATGCCTCTCCAATCTCTTCCGGTTCCACACATAACCTCCCACTGCTGTCTCTAACTGGCCCTAATCTTGCCCTAACCAATCTTCTGTTCTTAACATATCTATAGAACGCCTTAGGATTCTCCTTAATCCTATCAGCCAAAGTCTTCTCATGACCTCTTTTAGCCCTTCTTAACTCACTCTTTAACTCCCTCCTAGCCAATCTAAAGCTTTCTAGTGCACTACCTGAGCCCTCAAGTCTCATCCTGTCATAAGCCTCCTTTTTCCTTTTAACCAATATAGGATTAGAATCATAGAACCGTACAACGTAGAAGAATTGAGGTGGTTCGGTCACACTGCATATTTCCACTCGCTGAATCTTCTATAAACAAGTGTGATCAGGGAGCCAAATAGAATCTAATCATTTATTTTATATTATTGCCAATAGTAAAGCATTTCTTGATATAATTAAGAGCAGTAACCTGCTGCAATTTTATTAATACGATGAAAATTGGTTTATCACCATAAAAAAATAATAATTTTTCCTCTGTGTGTCCAGTCCTCCAGCTGTGAAAAACTGATTTACAATCACTGGAAATAGCTTTAAACAACTTGAACTTAACCATTTAAGGATTTCATTGGTGTGCACTTTTCAAAGCCTTCGTAAATTAAATTCTCTTGGATGTGACAGAACTTTTAATGCAGGCAGATATTGCGTGTCTCCGTCAGAAAATTAATGCAATTTGAAAAACCTTCCTGAAGCAATTGGCAGAATTGGGCAAACGAGAGGCAGTGGCAGAGTGGTACTGTCACTGGACTATTAAACAGCAATTTAGGGGAAATAACCAGACAAGCCACGGTTCAAATCTCACCACAGCAGATGATGGAATTGAGTTCAATAACAAGAAATTTAATGATGTTGCTGTTTGTTGCAAAAGTCCATTTGGTCTCGTGCTGTCTTTTTTTAAAAGCTTATTATTAGTCGCAAGTAAGCTTGCATTCACACTGCAATGAAGTTACTGTGAAAATCCCCTAGTCGTCACACTCCAGCGCCTGTTCGGGTACACTGAGGGAGAATTTAGCATGGCCAGTACAGCTAACCTGCATAAAAGCAAATTACTGCAGATGCTGGAATCTGAAACCAAAGGAGAAAATGCTGTAAAATCTCAGCAGGTCTGGCAGCATCTGTAAGGAGAGAAAAGAGCTGAAGTTTCGAGTCCAGATGAACCTTTGTCAAAGCTAAAAGGCATAGAAAATGGGGGATATTTATACTGCAAGGGGAGGGAATGAAAGATGAGTCAAAAGTAATCTTTGGACTGTGGGAGGAAATCAGAGCCCCCGGAGGAAACCCATGCAGGCAGGGGGAGAATGTGCAAACTCCACACAGACAGTGATCCAATCGAACCTGAGTTCCTGGTGCTGTGAGGCAGCAGTGCTAACCTTATATGGAAGGAAATCTGAAGTCCTTCTCATGTCTGGCTTACATGTGACTGCAGTTCCACAGCAATGTGGTTAACTCTCCAGCCACTCAGTTTTATCCAACCACTACAAAAGAAAACAAAAAGGAATGACACACAGCCCTATTGACCCTGCAAAGTCATAGACAAAGACATCCCCACTGACAGCACCGTCCTGGAAGGTCGTGGCACAGTGGTATAGAGAGAGTTTTGCAGAGAGTCCTCAACATCGATTCTGGACCCCAGGAAGTCTCAAGGCATCAAGTCAAACAAGGTCAAGGAAACCTTCTGCTGATTGCCATGTACCAATCCCCCCCTCAGCTGATGAATCAGTACTCCTTCATGTAGAACAGCACTGTGGGTGGCAAGGGTACAGAATGTATTCTGGGTGGGCGACTTCAATGTGTACGGCCAAGAGTGGGTTCAGTAGAACCATTACTGAGTGAACTGACTGAGTCCGAAAGGTGGTGAGGGAAACAGCAAAGGGTAAAAACCTACTTGAATTCATCCTCACCCACCTCCCTGTTGCAGATGCATGTGTCCATGACAGTATTATAGGAGTGACTAAGACACAGTCCTGTTAGAGACAAAGTCCTATCTTCGTATTGAAAATATTCTCCATTATGTTGTGCTACATGGGACAGGCTTCAAACAGATTTACCAGTTCAAGATTGGGCATCCATGAGACACTGAGGACCATTAGCAGCAGCAGAATTATACTTCACCACATTGTGTAACCTTATGGCCCAGCATATCCCCCACTCTACTATGAACTGACTTGAAAATATATCGCCATTCCTTCGTAGTCGCTGGATCAAAATCCTGGAATTCCCTACATAACAGCGTTGTGAGTCAAACCACAGCACACGGACTGCAGTGATTCAAGAAGGCAGCTCACCACCACCTTCTCAAGGGCAACTATAAATGGTTGGACTATAAATGCTGGCCAGCCAGCGACACCCATGTCCCACAAATGTATTTAAAAAAAAAATCACCAAACCAAGGGGTCAACCTAGTTCAATGAAGAGTGAAGGAGGGCTTGCCAGGAGCAACACAGGCAGACCTAAAAATGAGGTGTCAATCTGGTGAAGCTACAACGCAGGGCCACTTGTATGCCAAGCAGCATAAGCAGCTAGTAATAGGCAGAGTTAAACAGTTCCATAACCAACAGATCAGATGTAATCTCTGCAACTCTGCCACATGAATGGTGGTGGACGATTAAAGAACTCACTGGAGGAGTAGGTTCCAAAAATATCCCCACATTCAATGTTGGAGGAGCCTAGCACATCAGTGTAAAAGATAAAGCTGAAGCATTTGCAACAATATTCAGCCAAAAGTGTCAAGTGGATAATACATCTTGATCTCCTCTGGAGGTCCCCAGCATCACTGGTGTCAGTATTTGATTCACTCCACATGACATCAGCAAATGGCTGAAGGCACTGGATGCTGTAAGGGCTATACACACTGACAGTATTCCAGCAATAGTACCATGACCTGTGTTCCAGAACTTGCTGCACCCCTAGCCAAACTGTTCCAGTACAACTTCAACACTGGCATCTACCCAGCAATGTGGAAAATTGCCCAGGTATGTCCAATACATGAAAAGCAGGACAAGTACAAGCCGGCCAATTATTGCCCCATCAGTCTACTCTCAATCAGTATAGTGATGGAGAAGATCATAAACAGTGCTATCAAGCAGCACTTACTCAGCAATAACCTGCTCACTGACACCTAGTTTGGGCTTCGCCAGGGTCACTCAGCTCCTGACCACATTGTAACCTTGGTTCAAACAACGGCAAATTCCAGAGGTGAGGTGAGAGTGACTGCCTTTGACATCAAGCCCGCATTTGATCGAGTGTGGTATCACACAGCCCGAGCAAAGCTGGAGTCAATGGGAATCGAGGAGAGAACCCTCCACTGGTTGGGGTCATACCTGGCAGAAAGGAAGATGGTTGTGATGGTTGAAAGTCAATCACCTCAACTCCAGGACATCACAGGAGGGTAATGTCCTAGACCCAACCATCAGCAGCTGCTTCATCAATGTCCTTCCTTCTATCATAAGGTCAGAAGTGAGGGTGTTCACTGATGACGGCACACTGCCCAGCACCATTTGTGACTCCTCAGATACTGAATCAGCCCACGTCCACACGCAGCAAGACCTGGACAATATCCAGTCTTGGGCTCACAAGTGACAAGTAACAATTGCGTCACAGGCAATGACCAACTCCAACACGAGATGGTCTAACCATCGCCCCTTGCAATACAATAGCATTACGGGAAATGTTACAAATGCTGAGTGCCCCACTATCAAAATCCTGAGGGTTACTATTGATCAGAAACAGAACTGGACTGGTCATATAAATACTGCGGCTGCCAGAGCACACTAAAGGTGAGTAACTCACCTCCTGACTTTCCAAAGCGAGTCCACCACCTACAAGGCACAAGTCAGGAATGTGATGAAACACTCCCCACATGCCTGGATGGGTGCAGCTCCAACAACACTCAAGAAGCTTTGCACCATCCAGGGCAAAGCAGCCCAGCTTTGTCAAAGGGTCATCTGGATTCGAAACGTCAGCTCTTTTCTCTTATTACAGGTGCTGCCAGACCTGCTGAGATTTTCCAGCATTTTCTCTTTCGGAAAGCAGCCCACATGATTTCTACCCCTTCCACAAACATTCACTCCTTCCACCACTGACAAACAGTGGCAGCAGTGTAGTACCGTCTACAAGATGCGCTGCTGGAACTCACCAAGGTACCTTAGACAGCACCTTACAAATACATGACCATTCCCATTTAGAATGACAACAGCCCTGGGAACACCACCTAGAAGTTCCCCGCTAAGTCACTCACCATCCTGATTTGGAAATACATCGGCCATTCCTTCACTGTCGCTGGGTCAAAAATCCTGGAATCCACCCCCCCTCCCTAATAGCACCGTGGGTGTACCTACACCACAAGAACTACAGTGGATCAAGAAGGCAGATCACCACCACCTTCTCAAGGGCAATTAAGGATGGGCAATAAATGCTGGCCTAGCTAGCGATACCCACATCCCGTAAATGAATAAAAAAGAAAACATTTTTGACTTCGGCGGGGGGCAGGGGGGGGATGTGGAGGAGGGGGGGATGTGGAGGTGGGGGGATGTGGAGGTGGGGGGATGTGGAGGTGGGGAGTCTCTGAATCAGGTGAATCGAACCGAGAATGAGTATATAAGACTCCCGAATGCACAAGAGTATTGTATGTGGTTTTTGAGCCTAATTCCTCACGTACGTTTATTGCTACCAAATCCATTGCATTAGCTTCAGTAGATTGCTGGTAGCACTGGTGCAAATGAGTGGCAAGTCCATCCCAGGTGTTTGCTTCACAGTGTGACATGAGTGTCTCGAGTAGGTATGGTAAACTAGCGACACGCACTCAGCAGCTGTCAACACAGTTTGACTGTTACCTGGAGATATTTTTTTTAACCCCAACTTTCTTCCCAACAGTGTCAGTGGATTGGTCTAATTAACTCTCTCACCAGCATCTCAATAAGGTAACAGTCTCTGTCATGGGAGCTATTTGGAGAGGGAGACAATATATATAAATTACTTCACGACTTCAAGGACATACAGTTTCCTGTACAGCAGTGTGCAGCTTTAATACAGAATTATGGCCAAACCATGATAGCATTGTTGTTCTATGCGGAGCTGACCACTGTACCTTAAAGAGGCAACATTTGCAATCAAAACTGCTTGCACGGGAAGATAGAAGCATTACATCCCCCCTAAACAGGATAATTTAGATGGTATCAATTACCGATGGAAGAGAAGGTAATATGAGAAAGGTTAAACAACAAATAAATCCCCAGAGCCTGACGGTATACAGAAAGGCCAACTGACAATTTTGTTCACTTTTACCATCCCAGTATCAGAATGCAACATTAATAAAACTGTCAACCAACCATGGTAATAAATCTCTATCGATTAGGCTGCAACAAATGCAAACCCAAGGCAAGGAAATCCCTAGAGATGGAAAGCTTTGGGAAGTGTAGGTCCAAAGTCAATAGTACTTAGGAAGCATGTTATACGCAGCAAAACACTCAAATTATGTACTTTCTAAAAAAAAAACTGATCTGCATTTGAATGGATCAATACTCTTTCCACCATCAGCCTGGGGAACCTGTCCATTGATTGACATTTGGCTCACTCAATATTAAATAGATCATAATGCCCTCTTCTGGAGGTGGGTTTAATGATGGGGTTGGTACTTGATTGAGTGGAAGGGTGGGGTGTAGGAATTAAGTTTGGGGCGGGCAGGTTTGTGGATGGCCTTCTGGCCCCCACCACTAATGAAACCCTGAAATGGGCAATCAAACTGGTTGAGAGCTTCAAGTTCTTAGGTGTCCAGATCACCAACAAACTGTCCTGGTCCCTCAATCTGGTGAACTGGTACGGCAACAATAATTTCTCCCGCAATGTCAACAAAACAAAAGAGATTGTCATTGACTTCAAGAAGTGTAAAAGAAAACATGCCCCTGTCTACATCAATGGGGATGAAGTAGAAAGAGTCGAGAGGTTCAAAGTTTTAGGTGCCCTGATCATCTACAAACTGTCCTGGTCCCTCCACGCCAATACTATAGTTAAGAAAGTCCACCAATGCCTCTACTTTCTCAGAAGACTAAGGAAATCTGGCATGTCCGCTATGACTCTCATTAACTTTTACAGATGCACCATAGAAAGCATTATTTCTGGTTTTATCATAGCTTGGTATGGCTCCTGCTCTCTCCAAGACCGCAAGAAGCTACAAAGGGTCATGAATGGAGCCCAATCCAGCCTCCCATCCATTGACCCTGTCAACACTTCCCGCTGCCTCGGAAAAGCAGCCAGCATAATTGAGGACCCCATGCACCCCGGAAATTCTCTCTTTCACCTTCTTCTGTTGGGAAAAAGATACAAAAGTCTGAGGTCACGTACCAACTGACTCAAGAACAGCTTCTTCACTGCTGCCATCAGATTTATGAATGGACCTACCTTACGTTAAGTTGATCTTTCTCTACACTCTAGCTATGACTGTAACATTACATTCCGCACTCTCTCATTTCCTTCACTATGAATGGTATGCTTTGTCTGTATAGCATGCAAGAAACAATACTTTTCACTGTATAGTAATACCTGTGACAATAATAAATCAAATCTAATCAAATCATCCTGTCATTGCACCCAATGGTGGGCTAGGAGTGCACCATGCAGAAGGTCAGGCACTTAATGCATGATTGAGGGATGCAACATCAGAAAGGAAGGATCCCACTGAGGGTCACCGCTCCACTCTTGCTGCTGACCTGCCTCCCTCCCACTCCACGATGCTCATCCCATGACCCCACGACCTAACTTCTGCCATCACTTGCCTGAGGCCTAGTTCCCTCAGTGATCCTGGGAACTCAGTTGGATGCATTACCAGCAGCAAGCATCAATCCCCAATGAAGCAGCCAGCAATTTCCAATCGCGAGGTCCTTGATCCCGGAGAAAGCCCCCCACTGCTTATTTAAATGCCTGATTAGTGCTCAACTTCATGGGTCAACCTCCAGGAGGGAGTTCTGGAATCACAGCAGTGCAGAGGGACCTGGGGGTCCTTGTGCATGAATCGCAAAAACCCAGTCTGCAGGTGCAGCAGGTGGTCAGGAAGGCGAATGGGATGCTGGCCTTTATAGCGAGGGGGATTGAATATAAAAGCAGAGAGGTCTTGCTGCAGCTGTATAGGGCATTGGTGAGGCCGCAGCTGGAGTACTGTGTGCAGTTTTGGTCCCCGCACTTGCGAAAGGATATATTGGCCTTGGAGGGAGTGCAGAGGAGGTTCACTGGGCTGATATCGGAGATGAGGGGGTTGGCCTATGAAGAGAGATTGAATAGACTGGGTCTGTACTCATTGGAGTTTAGAAGGCTGAGGGGGGATCTTATAGAGACATATAAGATAATGAAGGGGCTAGGTAGGGTAGAGGTGGAGAGATTCTTCCCGCTTAGAAAGGATAGCAGAACTAGAGGGCATAGCCTCAAAATAAGGGTGGGGGCAGTTTAGTTCGGAGTTGAGGAGGAACTTCTTCACTCAAAGGGTGGTGAATCTTTGGAGTTCTCTGCCCATTGAAGTGGTGGAGGCTACCTCGCTGAATATATTTAAGTCACGAGTAGGTAGATTTCTGATAGACGGGAATTAAGGGTTATGGGGAGAAGGCGGGAAAGTGGGACTGATCCACTTCAGATCAGCCATGATCTTATTGAATGGCGGGGCAGGCTCGAAGGGCTAGATGGCCTACTCCTGCTCCTATTTCTTATGTCCTTATGTTCTTATGAACGACAGTTCCAGCTGGTGGCGGGTGTGGGTTTAGAAGGTGCTGTCTGAGGCGGTTTGGTGAGTTTTGGAACTTTGACTTAGCAGCCAAAAGCTTTTGAGGCGGCTGAAGTGTTTGAGGCCATATGAAAGGGCACGGAGCCATTAGATAGTTCAGAGAATGCTGACGATCCCAGTGGTGCAGCACAGGCAGGTTTGAGAAGCTGGAGGCTCAATCCAGAAGCTGAGAAGAAGCCAATATACAGTAGTTACTGCTGTTCTGTTACTTGAACACAGCAATGGAGGACCTACACCCGCCAAACCACCAGCAGCAGAGTTGAGGAGGTTCTCAAGACATGTTGAGAGGCGACCTGATAGAAGTTTATAAGATGTTGAGAGGTATAGAAAGGGTGGATTCTCAGAGGCTATTTCCCAGGGCTGAAATGGTCGCTACGAGAGGACACAGGTTTAAGGTGCTGGGAAGCAAGTACAGAGGAGATGTCAGGGGTAAGTTTTTCACTCAGAGGGTGGTGAGTGAGTGGAATCGGCTGCCGTCGGTGGTGGTGGAGGCGAACTCATTGGGGTCTTCTAAGAGACTTCTGGATGAGTACATGGGATTCAATGGGATTGACGGTTATAGATAGGCTTGGTAGGTAGGGATATGGTTGGCGCAACTTGTGGGCTGAAGGGCCTGTTTGTGCTGTAGTGTTCTATGTTCTATGTGTAATTTTTGACAATGTCTGCATCCTCTGAACCTGTTTTTAAATTTAAGTTTAATTTCAGCTTATTTATTAGCATCACAAGTGGATTAACACTGCAATGAAGCCACATTGAAAATTCCCGAGTCTTCATACTCCGGTACCTGCTCAAGTACACTGAGGGAGAATTTAGCATGGCCAATCCACCTAATCATAACCAGCGCGACTTTTGACTGTGGGAGGGTACCAGAGCACTCGGAGGAAACCCACACAGATGTGGGAAGAACGTGCAGACTCCACACAGACAGTGACCCAAAAGCCAGGAATCGAACCCAGGTCCCTAGTGTTGTGAGGCTGTGGTGCTGACTACTGCGCCACCGTGGTTAGCAGCTGCTGCTGCTTCGAGAAATCAGGCGTAACCCCAAAAGAAGAGGAGGTGAACTTCTTTGTGAGAAAGATAGAGCTTTGAAAGGGTTTGTGACTCAGATTGATGGCATCAAGGCTGTGTGCACTGCCCAGCCAATTTGCAAGATCGGGCTGTGTTGTATCTTCCATTGGACGCGTCATTTATAATCCATCACAATTTACTTGTTCATTCATGGTTAACCTATGTCAATTCTGGATGCTTTCTCTCTTTCTTAGTTTTTTTATTGGTGTCATAAGTAGGCTTACATTGACACTGCAATGAAGTTACTGCGAAAATCCCCTGGTTGCCGCCCTCCGGCGCCTGTTCAGGTACACTGAGGGGGAACTTAGCACAGCCAATGTAGCTAACCAGCACGCCTTTCGGACTGTGAGACGAAACCAGAACACCTGGAGGAAACCCATGCAGACACGGAGAGAATGTGCAAACTCCACACAGACAGTGACCCAAGTCAGGAATCGAACCCAGGTCCCTGGCACTGTGAGGCAGCAGTGCTAATCACTGTGTCACCGTGCCGCCCTGTGTAGGAGTCACCCAAGATAGTAATTAGTGTTTGTTTTGGTTATGTAACTAAAAAGTCTTTTGTTTTAAACTGAGGAATCTTGTGCTTTCATTCTTTCAGTAAATAACTGGGTTTTCATGTTTCTTATCTGGCAAAAAAACATATCATTTGTCTCAACCGCGATCATACCAGTATGAGACATACCAGAAAAGTGGAAAAAAATGTACTTTCAAGCTATGGGGAAAGAGTGGGGAAGGAGGTCTAATGGGAAATCTCTTTCAAAGGGCTAGCATAGACACTGTGGGCCAAATGAGCTCCTTTTTGTGTTGCAGGATTACATGATGCTGTGAACCCAGTTGAAAGCTGACAAACTTGTTTTATTCCAGATCAGCAGGGCCATCAGAAGGAGGAGGTGGGTTTGGGCTTTGTGTAATTTTTGACACAGGCAGCCTCTCTGGGTGGTTCCAATATCTCCTGATTGCTGGTGGTGAGAGAGTGGGCAGTGGGACTCTGGAGGGAATGAAGATACAAAAGTCTGAGGTCACGTACCAACTGACTCAAGAACAGTTTCTTCCCTGCTGCTGTCAGACTTTTGAATGGACCTACCTCACATTAAGTTAATCTTTCTCTGCACCTGAGTTATGACTGTAACACTACATTCCACACTCTCCCCTTCCCTTCCCTATGAACGGTATGCTTTGTCTGTATAGCGCACAATACCTTTCACTGCATATTAATATATGTGGCAATAATAAATCAAGTCCAACCAAATCAACTCGAGTGTAGGGTGGCATGGTGGCACAGTACTTAGCACTGCTACCTCAGAGCGCCGGGGACCTGGGTTCAATTCTGGCATTGGGTCCTGTCTGTGTGGAGCTTGCATGTTCTCACCATGTCTACATGGGTTTTTCCAGGTGCTCCGGTTTCCTCCCACAGTCCAAAGATGTGCGGGTTAGGTTGATTGGCCGTGCCAAATTGACCCCAGTATCAGGGGATTAGCAGGGTAAATAGGTGGGGTTATGGGAATAGGGGCTGGGTGGGACTGTGGCAGGTGTAGACTCAATGGGCCAAATGGCCTCCTTCTGCACTGTAAAAATTCCATGATTCTATGACTGCTAATACGCTTGTGATTTAGACTCTGCAGAGAAATGGGAAGGTTTAGGTGAGGGGTTCTGTTGCGGGAGGGGGGAGGGTGGATGGGGAATGAAGTTGGCGTGGGCGGGGAAGGATCGAGCAATCTTTTTCGACAAACTGTTCACGTACTGAGTGATGAAAATGTGACCTTCTAGCCTCTATCTCAGCACCCCACCATCTGCCAGATCACAGAGTAAGGATGAAGAAGTGAGAGGCGCTCAGTTGAAGTGTTGAAACAGCTGGTGTCAATGCTGCTTCTCTTTGAGGCAGCAAAGTGTGTGCTCACATATTGCTGCTTGTCAGTTTAGCAATATCAAAAGTGAGCGGGATGGGAATTTAAAGTTACAGGCTTTCATTTCTCAATTGTGTTAGGATGATGGCTACAGCTCCCCACTGACACAGTGGAGAAACACAAGCACCGAGTGAAACACGGCTATTTCTGTCTGGAATGTTCCAAAGTCAACACTTGGCTGGGATAAATGAGCCCAGCCTCCTTTAAGGCTCTCTCCTTCAAAGCTTGCTCCTTGACCAGCTCTTAGTCACCTCTGCGACAGCTGGTGGATTAAACCCAGAGGGCATTAATCAGCCGCAGGTACCCATTACTGCTGTCCAGGCAACGACCCCTTGATGGGAAGGCTACGTGTGTGGATGGTTGGGCAGTGATGGAGTCAAATGGCCTTCGTTTGGGCTCACATCTGAATAAACGAGGCACTGAAGGGGTGGCCAGTGCTGAAGGAACCTTTCTCTAATGAATCAGGGGGAGAAGTTAAAGGAAACACGCAAAAGCAAGCCAAACAATTTCAGAGCTGCGGTCTGGAGTCCTGTATGGAGTACACAGGAATCTCCTGCCTCTGCTGGATCTGAGGCCTTGGGAGATCATCCCAGTCCAGTTTCTAATTGTTGATACCCAGAGTATTGTTTTTAAATCCACACCCTGGGCAGTAAACCGGAGTGTCCTGAACACTCCTCGGGGAGCTGGTCTGACTTTCATTTCTTTAATGTCAAACAGGCAATCTGCTCCATCTGGAAAGGAATAAAGAATAAAGAACAAAGAAAATTACAGCACAGGAACAGGCCCTTCGGCCCTCCAAGCCTGTACCGACCATGCTACCTGACTGAACTAAAACCCCCAACACTTCTGGGAACCATATCCCTCTATTCTCATCTCATTCATGTACTTGTCAAGATGCCCCTTAAAAATCACTACTGTATCTGCTTCTACTACCTCCCCCGGCAATGAGTTCCAGGCACCCACCACTCTCTGTGTAAAAAATCTGCCTTTTACATCTCTTTTAAACTTGCCCCTCACACCTTAAACCTATACCCCCTAGTAATTGACTCTTCCACCTTGGGAAAAGCTTCTGACTATCCACTCTGTCCATGTCTCTAATAATCTTGTAGAATTCTATCAGGTCTCCCCTCAACTACCGTCGCTCCAGTGAGAACAAACCAAGCTTCTCCAACCTCTCCTCAAAGCTAATGCCCTCCACACCAGGCAACATCCTGGTAAATCTTTTCTGTACTCTCTCTAAAACCTCCACATCCTTCTGGTAGTGTGGCGACCAGAATTGAACACTATATTCCAAGTATGGCCTAACTAAGGTTCTATAAGGCTGCAACATGACTTGCCAATTTTTAAACTCAATACCCCGGCCGATGAAGGTAAGCATGCCGTATGCCTTCTTGACTACCTCCTCCATCTGCATTGCCACTTTCAGTGACAAGTGTACCTGTATACCCAGATCCCTTTGCCTATCAACACCTAAGGGTTCTGCCATTTACTGTGTATTTCCTACCTGTATTAGACCTTCCAAAATGCATTACCTCACATTTGTCCAGATTAAACTCCATCTGCCATCTCTCCGCCCAAGTCTCCAATTGATCTATATCCTGCTGTATCCTCTGATGGACCTCATCGCTATCCGCAAATCCACCAACCTTTTTTGTGTCGTCCGCAAACTTACTAATCAATCCACTTAAATTTACCTCCAAATCATTTATATATATTACAAACAGCAAAGGTCCCAGCACTGATCCCTGAGAAACAACACTTGTCACAGCCTTCTATTCAGAAACACACCCTTCCACTGCTACCCTCTGTCTTCTTTGACCAAGCCACTTTTGTATCTATCTTGCTAGCTCACGTCTGATCCCATGTGACATCACCTTCTGCACCAGTCTGCCATGGAGGGACCTTGTCAAACGCCTTACTGAAGTCCATGTAGACAACATCCACTGCCCTACCCTCATCAATCATCTTTGTTACTTCCTCGAAAAACTCGACCAAGTTTGTGAGACACGACCTCCCCTTCACAAAACCATGTTGCCTCTCACTAATACGTCCACTTCCTGCCTCAAAGAATCCTCTCCAATAATTTCCCTACCACTGATGTAAGGCTCAGTTGAGCTTTTTTTGGGGGGATCGGGGTGGAGGAGTTGGGGTAGGTGGGAGACAAGGAAAAGGGTGGCTTGAGGTTGTGTGGTGGGGGGTTAAATGTCAACCCTGTCTTCAATCTTTTGCAGAGCCCCAGAGATAGGTAACTTCCAATTCCCACCCACTAATCAGCAAGCTGGACATTTTAGGTGGGATTTTCCCACCGCATTTGCCAAAAAAATGGAAAATCCCACCTGGAGTCTACTGACCTTTGCAAGCTCCCTTCCCCAACATCCCCCCCATCCCCAACTTCCCCACCAGCTACAATCCCCATGGTGGGGGGGACAGGAAAATTCCCCCATTTTTCTGTGCATTTCATCCGTTGGCTAATCGTATGGCAATAGGCTGAAACTAGGCTGAGTTCAGAGGTCATGGTTCAGAGGTCATGATTGGTCTCATTAACTGTTGAAGCCCTTGGCAAATTTTCATCAGTTTCGAAGCCAGCCCAGCCATGAGATCTGCTTCAGTCCACCTCTTCCCTGGTCCAGTCTTGGCTGTAAGAAGTCTCACAGCACCAGGTTAAAGTCCAACCAATTTATTTGATAGTAAACGCACAAGCTTTTGGGTTTGCCCCTTTGTCAGGTCCATTCACCTGACGAAGGGGCAAACCCCAAAAGCTTGTGAGTTTACTATCAAATAAATTAGTTGGACTTTAACCTGGTGTTGTGAGACTTCTTACTGTGTTTACCCCCAGTCCAACACTGGCATCTCCACATCAGTCTTGGCTGACAGTTTCAGAGTGGATAAAGGGGAAATTTGCGACACAGACTTGCACCAATTCCCCAGAGCAGGCAGCGGGCTGCTCGGTATGGGGGCATTTTCCGTGGATATCTTTGAAGAAGATCACGCAGGTTGAGCAGGTGACAGCCTCTGGCTCAGCCTGCCCCCGAGGAACCAACATAGCCTGGATAGAATCTACACAAACATACTTCCTCTCGGTATCTGTCACAACTCAGTCAGCAGCACACTCATTCTGGGTCAAGAAGGAAGAGAGTAAAAGCAAAATACTGCAGATGCTGGAATCTGAAACAAAAGCAGAAAATGCTGGAAAATCTCAGCAGGTCTCACAGCATCTGTGGAGAGAGAATAGAGCCAATGTTTTGAATCTGGATGACGCTCATCCAGACTCGAAACGTTGGCTCTATTCTCTCCCCACAGATGCTGTGAGACCTGCTGAGATTTTCCAGCATTTTCTGGGAGAGTTCGAGTGCCTCTTCAGCACAAAGGAAATCTTACACTGGCACTGCATTGCAGCGGTGAGGGAGTGCTGCACCTTTGAAAGCGATGTCTTTTGAATGAGACATTAAAGGGTGACCCCTGCCTGCCCTCCCAGGTGGAAAGCAAAGATCCTGAGGTGCTGATTTGAGGGAGTGCAGAGTTGTCCATCTGGACTTGAAACATTGGCTCAATTTTCTCTCCATAGATGCTGTCAGACCTGCTGAGTTTCCCCAGCGTTTTCTGTTTTTGTTTCAACTCTCCCTGATGTCCTGGGCAGCACAGTGGCACGGTGATTATAACACTGCTGCCACACAGTGGGTTCGATTCCTGTCTTAGGTCACCGTCTGTGCGGAATCTGCACCTTCTCCCACTGTTGGCGTAGGTTTCCTTCCCGGTCCTCCGGTTTGCTCCCACAGTCCGAAAGACGTGCTGGTTAGGTGCATTGGCCATGCTAAACTCTCTCTCAGTGTACCCAAATAGGCGCTGGGGTGTGGCGTCTAGAGGATTTTCAGAGTAACTTCAGTGCAGCGTCAGTGTAAAAACCATTTGTGACACTAATAAATAAATAAACAAATTTATCTATCGCACACGACACCACCAGTGCATCTTATCTGCTCAGTTCCTCAGTGCTGTTTGTGGGACTTTGCTCTGGGGAAAATGAATTGCCAGGAGTTCCGATGTTACAACAGTGACTACGCTTTTAAAAGTAATTAATTTGTTGTAAAGTGCTTTGAGACATCACAAGGTGCTGTGAGAGCACATATTTCTGTGTAAAAAAAAATCAGCGCCACATGCACAAGAGACACTGTTTTATTGCGGTCTGTCACTGGGCATTGGGTGAAGGGGTTGGCGGGTGATCATCTCTCACAGGGCACGGAATGGCAGGTACTTTCCTCGGCAGGGCGGGAGCGGAGCTCGGGGGCATCATGTGTGAAGGTCACTGACATTTAATCTGACAGCCCAAACTCCATTACTCGTCAGCCTGTCGAGCGGTGAGCTATCGGAGGGAAAAAAAAAACTCATTCTCCTGTGATTCATATCATGTGGGCAGCAAACCATTCACTTCCAAGCCTGACACCTATTTAATGCAGCCATTATAAATGGTCTGTCCGCAGAGGGTTCGATAAGACCCCTGGTTGAAACCTCACAATATAACACATGTTCAAAACCTCTTGCCATCCCAGTCTGCGTGTCCGATGGCCTTGGAGCAGCCGTGAGATCTGGTTCCCAATCTGCTACATCTGAATGAAGTATTGGCAGCTGAGATGATTTTTTCTTCCTGACTATTGTTACATTGGTTGCTATAAAATGTGGGTTATTTAATTTTTTTTTGTGGCTATTAAATTTTGAAATATTTAGTGGCTTCCTCGGCTTCTTCCAGCCTTTGTTTTATCAAATACAGCAGTTACACGATTAAAGTTTCAAAGTTTATTTATTCGTGTCACAAGTCGACTTACATTAACACTGCAATGAAGTCGCCGTGGAAAACCCCTACTTAGCTTTTCGGGTACACTGAGGGAGAATTAAGTGTGGCCAATGCACCAAATCAGCACGTCTTTCAGACTGTGGGAGGAAACCAGAGTGCCTGGAGGAAACCCACGCAGACACGGGGAGAATGTGCAGACTCTGCACAGACAGTGACCCAAGCTGGGAATCTAACTCGGGTTCCTGGCGCTGTGAGGCAGCAGTGCTAACCACTGTGCCACCGTGCCGCCCAACTGACCACTCACTTTTTGCCCGATTTTTGACTTTGCTCGATTGCCCGATTTTGCAAAGATTCTTGATCAGTCACGTGATGGAAAGAAAGTTTGAGCCTCCAGTATCACTTTCCGGAGCTCCAAACTACAACCTGCATGGAAAAATACTTCAGCAACTCCAATGTCTTTGTTATCCTTTATACTGGAACTCACAAAGGACTTTGCACCAAATGTTGTCACCATTTTAACAGGCAGACTTGTGAAGCAGTCACTGCACAATAACACACACGAACATATACACACTGTTATTAGGGAGGAATCCTGACAGCCAACTTAGAATCATAGAACCCCTATCATGCATAAGGTGGCCATTCGGCCCATTGAGTCTGCACTGACTCTCCGGCAGACCATCCTGTCGAGGCCCTATTCCCTGTAAACCCACATACCTACTCCACTAATTCCCCTTAACCTATCCATCTTTGGTCACTAAGGGGCAATTTAGCTGGATCAATCCACGTAACGTGCACATTTTTGGAGTGTGGGAGGAAACCAGAACACCCAGAGGAAACCCACCCCAGACACAACTCCACACAGACAGTCACCCGAGGCCAAAACTGAACCTGGGCCCCTGGCGCTGTGAGGCAGCAGTGCTGACTGCTATGCCACCATTCAACCCCTGAAAACGTGGCAACATCTGAAATATTCACACACGGAAAAGAAATCAAAGCAGCAAATCAAATATACTCCCATAGGTGTGACCTCTTTGTCTTATATACAGAACAGTTGTACAGTAATTACCTGCCCTTCAGTTGGCAATTGTTCAAGAATGTCTCAACTGAACCAGCAGACTTTTGAACTCCCGCAAGATAGCATTTGAACTCAATGGAAATAAGAGCAAAAGTGGGCCTTTGCCCCCCCCACCCACCCCCCCCCCCCCCCCCCCCCACCCACCCACCCACCCCCCCCCCCCCCCCGGCCAAGCCTCCAAGCCTGATACATTGTTCAGCAAGCTCGAGGTTGCTCCAGGAAGTTCTCCCCAGTGTCCTGGTTGGTATTTGTCCCTCAACTACCATCACCAGATTATCTAGTCACTGTCACATCAGTAACGCACAGCAGTGCAAAATTAGCTACTGTGTTTCCTACATTACGGTAGTGATTACTTTGGAGGCTATGAAGATCTTTAGAATGGCCTGAGGCTGTATCGGTGCAATATAAATGCACGCTTTGCCTTCTTTTACACTTAACCTTTCAATTGAAAAATAAGAGCCCCTTTTAAGATGGGGATGAGGAGAAACTTTTTTCCCCCAAAGGGTCTTCCCTTCCTCATGGAGGCTGGTCTCTGGATTTATTTAAGGCAGGGTTGGATAGATTTTTGATTGAAAAGGGAATCGAGAGTAATGGGGCTCAGACAGGAAAGTAGAGCTGAAACTACAGCCACAGCAACTGTGATCTAAACAAATCGCGGATCAGTTCCAAAAGGCCAAATTGCCTGCTCTTCCTCTTGTGTTCCTGTCGCCTACCATCAAACAGGTCAGGAACAGAATAGCTTTATACGTGGCCCATTTCCACCATTCAGAGAAATGTGGCCACTAGAAGCAGGAGTAGCTCATTCTGCTCTTTGAGCCTGCTCCGCCATTCATCATGATCGTGGCTTATCAGCAAATTCAATTTCCTAATCCCCTCTTCTCCCTGCATTCCTTGAATCCCTTTAGCCCTAGAAGCTATATTTAATTCCTTCTTGAAATCAGGCAATGTTTTGGCCTCGACTACTTTCAATTCCACACATTCACCACCCTCTGTGTGAAGAAATTTCTCCCCACCTCAGCTCTAAAAGATTTACCTCCCCCCTACCCTTAAACTATAACCCCGAGTCCTGGAAGTTGATAGAGTCATACAGTACAGAGGATACCCTTTAGCCCATTGGTTCCGTGGCAACACTTTGAAGAAGCACGTGGAGTCTTATCCCTGGGGTAACCTGGACAACATTTTCACAGTAACTTCATTGCAGTGTTAACGTAAGCCTACTCGTGACAGTAATGAATAAACTTTAAACTATGGCCCCGTAGTTCTGGACTCCCGCCAAGGGGAACATTCCTTCCCTCAGCAACTAAACGTTGATAGTGAGTGAGGTCAACGGTCATAGAGGTTCACAGCATGGGTACAGGCCCTTCGGCCCAACTTGTCCATGTCACCCAGTTAGACCAGAGTGAGGAAGCAAGTGTTGAATTGGACCGCAAGGACAGGTTAGAAGAATATGGAACTATCGCTGAAGGGGTAAAGCCGTGAATTGATGGTTAAAACTGCACTGATGATAAATCTCTCACAGGCCATCGAATAGTGTTGTGAATAATTTAAGTTCCAGCTTCTGTGAGCAAAAAAAAAATGTCATTGCTGAGAAAAATATTGTGGCCTCAGAATGTGCAACAGCCAAACGATGATCTGTGATACATATATTACAGGAAAAGAAAGGATTATGTTCCTCATCGTATGAATTAAATTTTTCCAGGCAGAGGGGATTTATTCTTTTTCTCTGGTTGGGCCTGAAGCAAACTGATTTTACATCCTGTCAGTCTGGCCTCGGCTTAAGCCCAAGTTCAACAAACTGTGAGGCTGGCTTTTCCCTCACTATCCTGACCGGAAGGCAGCATTGGCGTTCAAGATTTAGGCAGCAGGTTTGGTGAGGTCAGCTCACTGCTAGACTGAAGCCCCAAGCACGGTGTGAGTGGAACAATTTTTTTTCCTCCCTTTAACAATAACCGCTGGTCTCGACGCCACACTTTGCAGCCAGCACGCCTGCCCGAGAGACCGTCCCAGGGAATCAACAAATGAGGCACTGCCTCCGGGCCTGCTGTTCAATCAAAGATGGCAGCTGGTGTTCTGGGGCTAACAGCATCTATCATTGAAAGGATGGCGGCTCCATTGATAGAGGTGGGTGCTGCCACCACAGGGTAGGAGGACAGCAAGGGCACCTCCGTCTTAAGCAGGGGCTCCATGGCTTTTCAAAACAAAAATGTAGCCACCAACGCAGTTGCAGGCCACCCCTCCAGAGATACCAGGGAATCCCTCACCCCACCCCATCACCACCACCACCACCACAGGTTGGTGGCCTACTGCTTCAATTGAGAAGGGAAGGAAGCCTGATGCAAACCTCCCCCCTCACCCAAAACACCCCTCCCACTCCCCAACCGTCCATTGGCAAGCTGTCATAGAATCATACTGTGCAGAAGGAGGGCAGCAGGCCCATCAAGTCTGCAACGACTCTCCACTAGAGCATCCCACCCAAGCCCTATCTCTATAACCCCACGTATTTAATCTGCTAATCCCCCTAACCAACTCATCTTGGGTCACTAAGGGGCATGGCCAAGTAACCTAACCCACACATCTTTGGATTGTGGGAGGAAACCGGAGCACCCGGAGGGAACCCACGCAGACACGGGGAGAGTGTACAAATGCCACACAGACAGTCACCCAAGATTGGCATTAACACGGGTCCCTGGCGCAGTGAGGCAGCAGTGCCAGCCACTCTGCTATCTTGCTAACCCTATCGCTAGCCATCTGCTGGGCTTGGCCCTCGGATTGGGGGCGTATCTACCACTGAGAAGGTCCTGATGGTACGCCCAATCAGCCCACAAATGAGCGGTCATTTATTCAAATGAACTTCTTGCCATTGCCAGGTGATTAGCCGTTGTTGGTGATGATTTGCCAGAGGTGGGAATGCAGTGACCAAATTCTAATTCTAAGATTACACATGGCCCTCTTTGAAGTCCACCTTGGGAGGACCAGGAGGATTCTGCACTTTGTCACAGAGACTGTAAGCTGCTATTTGTCAAGGGCAGTCACTCTCACCTCACCTCTGGAATTAAACTCCCCTTATCCATGTTTGGCCCAAGGTTGTGGTGAAATTTGAGGCTAAGTGATCCTGGTGGAACCCAAACTGAACGTCCATGTGCATGTTATTGATAATAAGTGACATTTGATTGCCCTGCCAACAAACCTTCCATCACACGCAGCGTCACTGGAGACACAGCTAGCTTTAGAGTATCCAATGCACTTAACTGTTTCACGGTGGCACAGTGGTTAACGCAGCACTAGGGATCATGGTTTGATTCCCGGCTTGGGTGTGCAGAGTGGACACATTCTCCCCGTGTCTGCGTGGGCTTCCTCTGGGTGTTCTGGTTCCCTCCCACTGTCCAAAAGACATGTTGATTAGGTACTTTGGCCATGCTAAATTCTCCCTCAATATACTCGAACAGGCACTGGAATGTGGCAGCTAGGGAATTTTCAAGGTAAATTCATTGCAGTGTTAATGTAAGCCTACTTTGATTTGATTTATTATTTTCACTTGTATTAACATACAATGAAAAGTATTGTTTCTTGCGCACTATACAGACAAAGCATACCATTCACAGAGAAAGAAACGAGAGAGTGCATATGTAGTGTTACAGTCATAGCTAGGGTGTAGAGAAAGATCAACTTAATGTGAAGTAAGTCCTTTCAAAAGTCTGACAGCAGCAGGGGAGAAGCTGTTCTTGAGTCAGCTGGTATGTGACCTCAGACTTTTGTATCTTTTTCCTGACAGAAGAAGGTAGAAGAGACAATGTCTGGGGTGCACGGGGTCCTTAATTATGCTGGCTGCTTTGCTGAGGCAGCGAGAAGTGTAGACAGAGTCAATGGATGGGAGGCTGGTTTACGTGATGGTTGGGCTACATTCACAACCTTTTGCTGTTCCTTGTGGTCTTGGGCAGAGCAGGAGCCATACCAAGCTGTGATACAACCAGAAAGAATGCTTTCTATGGTACGTCTGCGTATATTGCTCCTTGTGACATTAACAAACTTTGTATTATGCAAAGTGGTCAAATTGCTGTACGCTGCCCTTGCAATAATCAGGATGGTAACTGAAGGTTAAAATGGATCATCCACTGAACATATTGCATTACAAATCATTCCAAATCCTTCAGCCTTCTCTTTTGCGCTGAAGCTTTGAAGCCGTCCCATCATTAAGGATGAAGATTTTCTTGGAGCCTCCTTTAAGTGTGTCCAACTTCGCTTCAAACTGGATGCGGCAGGGCTGTAGAGCTTTGATCTGATCTGTTGACGATGGAATTGCTTGGATCTGTCTATCACATGCTGTGTCCGCGATTGACATTACCGTATACTGTACTGTGTGATTGATACTTGTGTACACTAGTCTGCTTTGATTGATGTGAGTGTACACGTGTCTGCTATAATGGAGATCAGCAGGCGTTATTTGTCAGTAATTGAAACTGATGTGAGGTTGAATACCAGATGCAAGTAGCTGACATCAACCTTCAGGAGTAATGATTGACTCCAATGTGTGTGAGTCCTCGGGGATCGACATGAGCGAACTGAACCTTCAGCGATCAGCATCAAGAGGAACAAGCCTATAAGCCTTCAGCAATTGGCATTAATGGGGATTAGACTCCACTGATAGGCATCATCAGGCATCATCAGTCTTTCTTCAGTAATATTCTCGAGTAATTTCCACTGAGAGGCAGGAGCTGGTGATGGGCTACAGCTGCTGAGACCAGCCAGTAACAGAGCATTGCTGACACAGACTGAACAAAAGGTGTTAGACTGTAACAACCCCAACACTTTGAACCATATGTTCATCACTGATTACTGCTGAGGCATCCAGATGTTACTAAAATTGCCAAGTAACCTCAGCTCCAGCCGTCTAATGTAAACAAAATCATATATAACCTTCTGAGCCCAGGGAGCAGCAGACAATTGTTCTGTCTCTAGTTGATGCTGACTGAATCATAGAATCTACAGTACGGAGACAGGCCCTTCGGCCCAAGGTGGTCCATGCTGACCAAATCCCCCAACTCAGCTAATCCCATTTGCCTGCATTTGGCCCATATCCCTCTAAAGCTTTCCCATCCATGTATCTGTTCAAATGCCTTTTAAATGTGACTGCCCCAACCACGCCCTCTGACAGCTAATTCCACATACGTACCACTGTCTGCATAAAAACGTTGCTCCGCAGGTTCCCATTAGTTCTTTCCCCTCTTAAACCAATGCCATCTAGTTCTCGATTCCCCAACCCTGGGAAAAAGACTGAGTGCATTCACCCTATCCATGCCTCTCATGGTCATATGCACCTCTATAAGATTCAATTTTAGCCAGGTGGTGGGCTAGGATGATATTAATGTTAGACTCACCTCCCCAAAGGAGTAGGAACTCAGGAAGGACAAACACCCCTTATGACTTTTCCATAGCCCTGCATGAAGAAAGAACTTGAAAGATTTCTGGATTCCCAGAAGGCATTTGACAAGGTACCTCAAAGATTCCAACATCAGATAAAGGTGCACAGTGTTACGGCTAATGTATTAGCATGGATAGAGGATTGGTTAACTAACAAAAAGCAAAGAGTGGGGGTAATTGGGTGTTTTTCTGGTTGATGATCAGTGACTAGTGGTGTGCCTCAGGGATCAGTGTTGGGACTGCAATTACTTACAATTTACAGAGATGATTTGAAGTTGGGCACCAAGTATAGTGTGTCAAAACTCGCAGATGACACTAAGGTAGATGACAGAGCAAAGTGTGCAGAGGACGCTGAAAGTTTGCAAAGAGATATAGATAGTCTAAGTGAGTGGGCAAGGGTCTGCCAGATGGAGTACAATATTGATAAATGTCAGGTCATCCATTTTGGTATGAATGGACTATTATTTAAATGGTAAAACATTGCATCATGCTTCTGTGTAGAGGGACCTGGGTGCCCTTGTGCAAGAATCTCAAGGGGTTGGTTTGCAGGTGCAGCAAATAATTAAGAAGGCAAGTGGAATTTTGTCCTTCATTGCTAGAGGGATGGAGTTTAAAAACAGTGAAATTATGTTGAAGCTGTACAAGGTGCTGGTGAGGCCACACCTGGAGAACTGTGTACAGTTCTGGTCTCCTTACTTGAGAAAGGATACACTGGCACTGGAGGGGGTGCAGAGGAGATTCGATAGATTGATTCTGGAGTTGAGAGGATTGGTTTATGAGGAGAGACTGAGTAGACTGGGGCTATACTCAGTGGAATTCAGAAGATTGAAGGCAGAACTTATAGAAACATGTAAGATTATGAAGGGAGTAGATAAGATAAAAGCAGGGAAGTTGTTTCCACTGGTGGGTGAAACTAGAGCTAGAGGGCATAGCCTCAATATAAGGGGAAGCAGATTTAGCACTGAGTTGAGGAGGAACTTCTTCACAGAAAGGGTTGTGAATCTGTGGAATTCCCTGCCCAGTGAAGCAGTTGAGGCTACCTCATTGAATGTTTTTAAGGCAAGGATGGATAAATGTTTGAACAGTAAAGGAATTAAGGGTTATGGTGAGTGGGTGGGTAAGTGGAGCTGAGTCCACAAAAAGATCAGCCATGATCTTATTGAATGGCGGAGCAGGCTCGAGGGGTCAGATGGCCTACTCCTGCTCTTAGTTCTTATGTTCTTATTTATTTATTTATCATTCATTTGTGGGAAATGGGCATCGCTGGTTGGCCAGCATTTATTGCCCATCCCTAGTTGAAAATCAAGCACATTGCTGTGGTCTGGAGTGTCTGGAGTCACATGTAGGCCAGACCAGGATAAAGATGGCAGATTTCCTTCCCTATAGGGCATTAGTGAACCAGATAAGTTTTTTCTGACAATCAACAATAGTTTCATGGTCATCAGTAGATTCTTAATTCCAGATTTTTTTTACTAAATTCACATTTCACCAGCTGCCATGGCGGGATTCGAACCCAGGTCCACAGAACATTCACTGCATTTCCAGATTAATAGTCTTGCAATAATACCACGAGGCCAACACCTCCCTTGTATCTATATTTATGTACAGTCTACATGACTTCACTACCACAAGAAATAGTTGAAGGGAAGGCGGTGGCAGAGTGATGTTGTCACGAGACTAGTAATCCAGAGGACCCAAGGCAATGGTTCAACCAATGACTCACCCAGGACTCAGGTTCAAGTCTTATCACGGCAGACAATAACATTTGAATTCAATAAAAATCTGGAATTAGAAGTCTTACGTCAATTGTTGAAAAAGCCCATCTGATTTCCATCAGGAAAGAGATCTGCTGCCCTTATCTGGTCCGGCCTACATGTGACTCCAGATCCACAGCAATGTGGTGTCTATTAAATACACTCTTAGCTAACTAGGGATGGGTGCCCATGTCTCATGAATGAATAAAGAAAAATGTGGCTGATGCATTTAAAGGCAAGTTAGATAGACATGTGTGGGAATAAGGAAAGGAAGAGTGAGTCGATAGGGGTTCGATGAAGCTCATGTGGAGGATAACACTGGCTTGGATTTTTAAAGTTTATTTAGTGATGTCATGAGTAGACTTACATTAACACTGCAATGAAGTTAATGTGAAATTCCCCTAATTGCCACACGCTGGTGCCTGTTCAGCCCAATGCACTTAACCAGCACATCTTCCAAACTACGGGAGGAAACCAGAGCACCTGGAGGAAACCCACACAGACACAGGAAGAACATGCAGACTCCACATAGACAATGACCCAAGCCGGGAATCAAACCCAGGTCCCTGGCACTGTGAGACAGTAGTGCTAACCATGGTGCCACCATGCCACCCCTTTGGGGTAAGTGTTTCTTTGGATTACTTCCTGGAGTGAGAGGAAGTGATCCTCTGAGGAAGATATTGGAGCGGTCTTATGAGGATGATATTGAGTTGAGCAGGTCTATATTCTACAGAGTTTGGAAGAGTGAAAGATGATTTCATTGAAATGTATAAGAGACTGAGATGCCTTGACAGGGTACAGGTTCTGTCCCTGTTGAAGAGTTTAGAATTTGGGGTGAGTCTGAGAATAAACAGGACTGAGATGAGGAGAAATTTCTTTTCCCACAAGATGACGAATTCTTGAAATTCTCCACTCCAGATGATTACGGATACCCTCCTAACATTGAGAATATTCAAGGTCAAGATTGATTGATATTTGATTTCTATGGAAATCAGAGGACAGTGGTTAGCACCGCTGCCTCACAGCGCCAGGGACCTGGATTCAATTCTGGCCTCGGCTCACTGTGTGTGTGGAATCTGCATGTTCTCCCCATGTCTGTGTGGGTTTCCTCGGGTGCTCTGGTTTCCTCCCACAGTCTGAAAGATGCACGCGTTAGGTTGATTGGCCATGCTCAATGGGCCCTAGTGTTTGGGGGATTAGCAGGCTAAATGTAAGGGGTTATAGGAATAGGGTCTGGGTGGGATTGTGATCAGTGCAGGCTCGATGGCCAAATGGCCTCCTTCTGCACTGTAGGTTTCTGCGACCTATGATGTGGCAGGAAATTGAAGTTGAGATTGAACATTAACCTTGAATAGCCGAACAGTTACAATGGGCCATAAGGCATATTGTTTCTTACTATGTTCAATATTCAGAGTAAAGTTTATTTGTTAGCCACAGGTAGGCTTACATCAACACTACAATGAAGTTAGTGTGAAAATCCCCTAGTCGCCACACTCCAGCGTCTGTTCGGGTACACTGAGGGAGAATTTTAACATGGTCAGTTCACCTAATCTGCACATCTTTGGACAGTGGGAGGAAACCGGAGCACCCGGAGGAAACCCACGCAGACATGAGGAGAACGTGCAAACTTCATACAGACAGTGACCCAAGTCGTGAATCAAACCCAGGTCCCTGGCTCTGTGAAGCAGCGGCATTAACCACTGTGCCACCGTGCCACCCATGGGAGTGGCACTTTGGGGTGTATACACCCCAAGGATTAAGGCTCTAAATACCATGGCACCTAAGTATCCAAACTATTTAGGAAGCCCCAAAGCACTGTGCAGCCAAAGAAGTATTTTTAAGGACAATAACTGCTGTAACGTGAAGAAATGCAGCAGCCGATATATGCAGAGCAAGATCCCAGCAACAGCTTGAGGTCAGCTGATGGATGAATGTGGACAGAGCACTGGAGAGAGGTTCCCCTGCTTTTACTCAGTTAACATCACAGGACTTTTTACTTCTACCTGAGGAAGAGATAGCATCTCGGCTTTTAATGTCTCTCTCAAAATATAGCATTTGCTCCAATGCTATACCGGAAGTACCATTGAGGATAATACATTCCTGTCTCTGGGGTGAAACTCGACCCCATGACCTTCTGGGTCAGACTAGCAGATTAGCTGTCAAGACTCTCATTCTTATCAGTATTCTGTAAACTGTGTGTGCCTTTAAATGCCCTGTTTAGGATCAGAACACTCTGCTCACCTGACAAAGGAACAGCGCTCCAAAAGCTAGTGGCGTTTACTACCAAATAAACCTGTCGGACTTTAACCTGGTGTTGTGAGACTTCTGATTTCTGGGTCAGAGGCAGGAGTAGTAATACCAGAGCTCCAGCTGACACCATGGCACTTTGTGTCGACATTACTAAGAACTGGAATCAGTTTTGGCTGTAATACTCCTGCTCCAGTGGAATAGGCAGTAAATTCATGTTGTCAATGCTTTCACACGAATAAGGACCATTTGAATAAAGTGCCAGGATGCCGCCAATGTGAAGGAGCAGCCTGACAAATTCTCTTCCTACCAGCACTGTGGATGTACCTACAGGATGCCATGGTGGCATAGCGGTGAGCACTGCTGCCTCACGGCACCAGGGACGTGGGTTCAATTCCGGCCTCAGGTCACTGTCCGTATGGAGTGTGCACATCCCCTTCGTGTCTGCATGGATTTCCTCCAGGTGCTCCCGTTTCCTCCCACAGTTATGACAACTTGCTGGTTAGGTGCATTGACCATGCTAAATTCTTCCACAGTGTACCCGAACAGGTGCCAGAGTGTGGTAACCAGGGGACTATTATTGATTACTGTTAAAACCCATCTGGTTCACTCATATTCTGTTTGGGAAGAAACACTCTCACTCTCTTTCTCTTCCAATCCTTCACATGCATGGATAGCACTGCTGCCTCACAGCAGTGAGACGTCTTACTGTGCTTGTCCAGCATCTCCAACAGCGCCAGGGACTCAGGTTCAATTCCAGCCTCGGGTCACTAGGTGGAGTTTGCACGTTCTCCCTGTGTTTGTATGGGTTTCCTTTGGGTGCTCCAGTTTTTTCCCACAGTCCAAAGCTGTGTGGGTTAGATTGATTGGGCAGGCTAAATTGACCCTAGTGTCAGGGGGATTAGCAGGCTAACTTTGTGGGGTTACGGGAATAGGGCCTGGGTACAGTTGTGACCAGTGCAGACTCAATGGGCCAAATGGCCTCCTTCTGCACTGCAGGGATTCTGTGAATAAAGGGGCTGTAGAAATGAATAAAGAATAAAGAACAGTACAGCACAGGAACAGACCCTTTGGCCCACCAAGCCTGTGCCGATGCCTTTCTAAATGAAAGACCTTATGCCTCTACGCAGTCCTTATGCCTCTATTCCCTTCCCTTCAGGAAGACAGCTCACTACCAGGGACCAGAGGAAGTTAGGGATGGGCAATAAATGCAGGCCTTGCCAGTGATACCCATACCCCGCAAATGAATTTTAAGAAGTTACCATTTTTTAACACAGTAAGTTGGGGAGTTGTTGGGAAACTGTGCGGTATTGTTAGCTGCAACTGAGGGCAGTCAGATCTTGCTGAGAACAAATTCAAATAATCCTCCAGAGCATGTAACAGGAAATAGCATTATCCTGTCAGAGGCAATTGCCAGATTTATTTTTAAACTTGCTGTCCACTTTGACGATGAAGGAATCGGAGACGCTGAGAATAGTTTGGACAGATGAGGGAGGAATGGAGTCTGAAGCTGTCAGCAATTTATAAATTATTACTGCATAAATGCAGGAATAAAACGTGATTGATTAAAAGTCCTGCACTTTGCTGGCTTTTGGGAGTTGTGGCTCGATCGACCTGTGCACCACAAATTCCTCTTTATCACTTAAACATATTGACCGCCATTTTCAAACAAAGCGGCCTGAGGTTAGAGAAGTGCCTGCTGGGAAGATGGTTTTTGGCATTGACCATGTTAGAACAGTCACTTAATTTTTAATCACTGAGGACAGCACCTCACTGCCGTTGGTTTTCAGTGTGGTTTCTCCAGGGTAGAAATTGGACCTCGTCCTCCAGAACAAGAGGTCATGAGGGCCAATTTCAGAGGGTGTCATAAAAGCAAATTACAACGGATTCTGGAATTTGAAACCAAAAGAGAAAACGCTGGAAAATTTCAGCCGGTCCCTGTGGACCCTTTTGTATCTCTCTCCCCTCTCACCTTAAACCTATGCCCTCCGTTTTAGACACCCCATCCTTTGGGAAAAGATGTTGACTATCTAGCTAATCTATGCCCTTCATTATTTTATAGACCTCTATAAGATCACCCACTAAGCTTCCTATGCTCCAGGGGAAAAATTCCCATCTATCCAGCCTCTCCTCATAACTCCAACCATCAAGTCCCAGCAGCATCTTAGTAAATCTTTTCTGCACTCTTTCTAGTTTAATAATATCCTTTCTATAATAGGGGGTCCAGAATGTACGCAGTATTTCAAGTGGGGGGCCTTACCAATGTCTTGTACAACTTCAACGAGACATCCCAATGCAAAAGGTCATCTGGACTTGAAACACCAATTCTTTTCTCTCCTCACAGGTGCTGCCAGACCTGCTGAGATTTTCCAGCATTTTTTCTCAGAGGGCGTCATGTGATCAAAAAGCATCCAAGATAAAATTTGAGGCCTTTTTACGGGTATCTGGGGTGGCCACTTTAAATGAAAAAGATACAAAAGTCTGAGGTCATGTACAACCGACTCAAAACCAGCTTCTTCCCTACTGCCAGCAGGCCGAACGCGTATTAAGTTGATCTTTTTCTACACCCTGGCTGTGACTGAGACACTGCATTCTGCACTCTCTCTTTCCCTTCTCTATGTACAGTATGCTTTGTCTGTATAATGTGCAAGATACAATAATTTTCACTGCATACTAATACATGTGGCAATAATAAATCAAATCAAATCAAATTAACGTCAGGATGACGATTGGCTTAGAGGAGAACTGGTGGCGTGCCCAGGTATCTGTTGCCCTTTTAGATGTTAGTAGGCGTGAGTTTCGAAAGTGCTGGTGAGATTCTGCAGTGCATCTTATAGATAGTACACACTGGATGTCGGTGGTGGAGGGAGTGAATGTTTGTGGATGTGGTACCAGTCAAATGGGCTGCTTTGTCCTGGATGGTGTTGAGCTTCTTGAGTGTTGTTGGAGCTGCGCTCACCCTGGCGAGTGTATTCCATTACATTCCTGACTAGTACCTTGTAGATGGTGGAGTCAAGGGGTTTGAGGAGTCAAGGGATGAGTCACAGGATTGCTAGCCTCTGACTAGCTCTTGCAGTCACAGTATTTATTATGGCTCATCCAATTCAGTTTATGATCAGTGGTAATCACTAGGATGGTGATCGTGGAAGATTCAAAAATGGAATGCCATTGAATGTCAAGGGTCAATGGTTACATTCTCTCTTCTTGGAGACGGTCATTGTGTGGCAGTCATGTGGTGTGAATATTATTTTCCAATTGTCACTCCGAGCCTGGATATTGTCAGGATCATGCTGTTTTTGGACACGGACTTTGGACACAAGACATTCAACAAATCATAACATTTTCCAGGGGTTTTACAGTGAGATTGACGGAGTTAAAAAGTTCTTGACAATTCACATTCCCAAGTGGGTTAGCAGTCTATCAATAACACGCAGTAGAGTTGAATTCTGGATTTTCACGTTACTCTGCACATGTCTGACCTCCCAAAGTTGCTGTCCACATCAGTGACACAAAGGTGCTGAATGCTGGCAGTTTTGCCATCATTGCCACCCCCATACCTGCGCTGCTTTTCATTCAGGGTAACGCTTATTCACTGTGCATTACTCAGCAGGACGGGAGTTGATACAGCGAATGGCACAATAAATCAAATGTTTGACTGAGGTAACGATTTACTCCAAATTGACAAATAACTTGTCTGGAGTTCTGATTCTATTCTGAGCAGCTCGCGATGGAAATGCTTTTCAACTAAACCTATGGGTTTACAAACAGTGTGGGAAACAAATTTATCATTGAAATATTACCTGTGTTGTTAGTTTACAATACAGAAATCCAATTTTGTTTGTTATTTAGGAGAATCACGTTTACCAGGTGCAGTGACAAAAGAAAAATACAGGTTTTATAAACTCACAAAATAAACCTGAGGGAGGAACAGTGGCATATCCAGAACATTGACTATCATAATTATGATTCTTATTATCATCTCCCGCCCACAACGCTTATTTTTTTTTTCTCATCTCCTTGCAGTTGATGGAAAGCAAGATCCTACATTTCTTTAGCACCTATCACAGCCAAGGGATGCCCCCAGTCAATGAGATACTTTTGATGTGTAACCGGTACTGTTTCACCAATTTTCTTTCACAATGAGTGAATGATGGGGGAAATTGTTTCAGCATTGGTAGGTAAATATTGGCCGGGACACTGAGGAAAATTGATGGAACTTTTCTGTCAGTCTCAGAGAGGACAAACAGGATCCCAGTTTAGATCTCACCTGAAAGATGGTGTCTCCGCCAGTGTAGCACTCCATCGGTACTACATTGGGAGTGACAGCTAAAATGGTGTGCCCAAGGGCAGAATTGTACCAATACTTCAGGGGGTGGGACTGGTGGCAATGGAGGGGGGAGGTGGGAGTAGAGGGGGCAGCGTGGGGAAGGAAACCAGTGCCTCACCCCAAGACCGGGCATTAGGAAGGGCTGACACACTTGGCAGCAACACTGTGCTTTTGCTGACAAGGCCCATCTCTTTTCTCTTTCCCCCCACTATTCTCGCCGTGAGATACTCCTCCCCCTCCCCCCACCCCCCACCCACCATCAGTCATCATCGCTGAGATTAAATCCTGGCCAACATTTGCAAAGTTTGCTGACATTAGAAATGAAGATAGCGTCAAGGAGAACATAGCGCTTTGGATGAACAAGTCAACCAACAGCCTAGCTCCTTACCCAAGAACATTGAAGAATTGGCAAATAATCACATGAAGGAAGGTAAATTGGAATTCATAAATTCAATGTCAAATTAATTGGATATAGAGAATAAAAGAGAGGGATAAGATAATAGGACAGAGAGAAAAGTAAAAATAAAGCAGCACAAGGAAAGGAAGAAAAAAAGATTAAAGCTTGAAATTTTTACTACTTCTCTGAAAAATTTAGAAACTGAAGATATGAGATTCCACACTTGTTAAATGTCAGTCTCAGCGAGGTTGTTTGACAGTACTAAACACTCATTTTGCTAAAGAGCTATTTTATCAATAATGTTGGCTTAATCCCTACAGTGCAGAAGGAGGCCATTCGGCCCATCAAGTCTACACCAACTACAATCACACCCTATCACCATAACCTTATATATTTACTTTGCTCATCCCCCTGGTATTAAGGGGTAATTTATTATGGCCAGTCCACCTAACCTGCACATCTTTGGACTGTGGGAGGAAACCAGAGCACTTGGAGGAAACCCCACACAGACACGGGGAGAATGTGCAAGCTCCACACAGACAGTGACCCGAGGCCAGAATCGGACCCAGGTCCCTGGCGCTGTGAGGCAGCAGTGCTAACCATTGTGCCACGGCGCCGTCTATATCATTTAAATGCAGCAACTTCATTCCATTCAATTTATTTCAATAGACGCTGTTTCCATGAAGCTAAAAGTAGAGCAATACAATTTTGATAATAACTCGTGAATATCCATGTTTATCTGATATCCCCTCACTGCAACATTTACACTTAACTGACAGGGAACTCCCCATTATTTTGATAGCTGAATATGTTTTGTACGTCAAAACAAATTTGGCAGATTAAAAAAAATCCTTTTATTTAAGTGTTTGCATTGCAGTAATATGAATTTGCCCCGTTACATTTTGTGATTAAATTATTTCAGGTCTCATAAAGATCAGACTGAGCTGGAGGCAGCGGGGGTGGGGGAGTGGGTGATGTTGGGGGTGGGGGGGGGGGGGGGGGGCGCAGTGTTCCCCCACAGGATGTTGTGTGATGAAACCAAGCAGTGCGTCTAACCAATGATGACGAGGTGACGGAGTGATAAAGCCACTTGGTGAGAAATGTACTCAATGAATAACAGGCGAGAGATATTCTAGACAATTGGAATAGACTTCCCCATGACATAGCAGCCAGGTTGAAAAAGTTATGACACACGCTGCTTTCATGTTTGCACATGTTTATTATTTATGTCGGATTTTACAATTTGTGATAATTGAGGGATTTGTCTCTGTGACTGTCTGCCATCAAAGCTCATTCAGAGTCCGAGTTGTTATGGTATGGCAGGAGACAATTAGGCTAGTCAAATCCATACCAGCTCACTCTGGAGAAATCCAGTCAATCCATTCTTCTCACCACTGCAAGTTTATTTCCCTCAATTGGCCATCCATTTCCTTCTGAAATCATTGCTTGTTTCTGCTTCCACTGACCTCGTAAACTGCAGGTCATTAACATTCATAGAATCATCGAAACCCTACAGTACAGAAGGAGGCCATTCAGCCCATCAAGTTTGCACTAACTCTCCAATTGAGCATCCCACTCAAGCCCTACCCTCATAGCCCTAGATATTTCCCACACTAATCCCCTAACCTACACACCTTGAGACACAAAGAGGCAATTTAGCATGGCCAATCTGCCTACCTACACATCTTTGGATTGTGGGAGGAAACCCACACAGAACGGGGAAAATGTGTGCCAACTCCACACAGACACTAACCCAGGCTGAAATTGAACCCGGGTCCCTGGTGCTGTGTTAACCAATGTGCCACCTTCCCTGCCTCTCCACTCCCCCAACAACATATTTTGCCCAAACCCTTAAACTTGTGTCCCCGAGTCTTTTGTACCATCAGTTATTGAGAACAGCTTTTCCTTGCCCATCTTTTCCAACTTATCGTAATGTTGCACACTCCATCAGATCTCCCCTTCCACTTCCATTGCGCCAAGAGGAACAACCACCAAAAGGGATATTAAGCTCGAGAGGACAAAAATTTTGTCATAGAAGTGGCAGGATTATAGAGGAGAAAGACTCTATTCTTCAACTCCTACACGTCTGTTACTTTGTACAAACTTTTATCCAAGACAAGAGCATTTGTAGAGGCGTTAGTGATTTGTTGGTAGTTCAAGCTGGCAATGCTTTGTTGTATGTTCGAGGTGATAGCTTTTCATTGCAGTTACTCTTGTATTTATAGACAACCACAGAAATTTCTTCCATTCAGCCCAATGGAAAAGTTGATTGAAGGAAAAAGTTATTTCAGTTAAAAAGGAAAGCAAGAAGTGCTGGAAAAGTTGACGATATTCTTGTTCCAAAAAATCCGGTTGGACTCTAATGTTTTTCCAGCATTTTCTGTTTTTAATTTCCGATCTCCAGGTTTTGCAGCTTTGGTTTTTGTGTTTGTTCTGCAGCTTCTTACAAGAAGCCTGCTACTTCCCATGTACCAAAAGAAACAGCAGGTTCCCACTTGCTCAAAACACAACCCTTTTCTTTCAGTAGCAGTGGGAGAGGCAGGCTTTTGATGATTTCTTCCCTCCTTTCTTGAACATTCTGAGCGAGGTAACACCAAGCTTTATCGCTCACCCGCAAATCCTTGATCAATCTCCACGTCTGAGTCTGACTCATGAACTTTGACAAGTTAATCATCTCTGCAGAGATTCAAGGCTGCGAGTGGCGTGGACAGAGTGGATAGTCAGCTGCTCTTTATTAGGGTAGAAAAGTCAAGTACGAGGGGACATAGGTTTAAAGTGCGTGGGGAAAAGTTTAGAGGCGATGTATGGGGCAACTTTTTTTTACACAGTGGGTGATGAATGTCTGGAACACACTGCCTGGGGAAGTGGTGGGGGCAAGTACGGTAACGGCATTTAAGGGGCAATTAGACAAGTACATGCATGGAATGGGAATGGAAGGATATAGACTCCGTAAGTGCGTACAGTTTTAATTTAGGCAGGCATTAGGATTGCCACAGGCTTGGAGGGCTGAAGGGCCTGTTCCTGTGCTGCATTGTTCTTTGTTCAACTGGGCAGCAGCATTGTGGCACATTGGTCATCACTGCTGCCTCACAGCGCCAGGGACCCAGGTTCAATTCCAGCCTTGGGTGACTGTCTGTGTGGCGTTTGCACATTCTCCCTGTGTCTGCGTGGGTTTCCCCAGATGCTCTGGTTTCCTCCCACACTCCAAAGACGTGTGGCTTAGATGGATTGGCCATGCGAAGTTGCCCCTTAGTGCCCTCAGATATATAGGTTAGGGGGATTAGTGGGGTAAATATGTGGGGTTGTGGGGTCAGCCTGGGTAAGAGTAGGTGCAGATTCGATGGGCTGAATGGTCTCCTTCTACTCTGTAGGGATTCTATGATTCAATGAAAGTTCCCTCAGTCAATGTGCTCTTTCAGACAGCAATGATTATAGCTGGGATGACTTCCCAGCTCAGAATTGCTAAAAGAAATTACAGTGATCCAATTATGACCCAACAGGTGGTCAGGAAGGCGAATGGGATGCTGGCCTTCATAGCGAGGGGGATTGAATATAAAAGTAGGGAGGTCTTGCTGCGGCTGTATAGGGCATTGGTGAGGCCGCTGCTGGAGTACTGTGTGCAGTTTTGGTCGCTGTACTTACGCAAGGATATTTTGGCCTTGGAGGGAGTGCAGAGGAGGTTTACTAGGCTGATGCCGGAGTTGAGGGGGTTGAGCTATGAGGAGAGGCTGAATAAACTAGGCTTGTACTCGTTAGAGTTTAGAAGAATGAGGGGAGATCTCATTGAGACGTATAAGATGATGAATGGGATGGATAGGATAGAGGTGGAGAGACTCTTCCTGCTCAGAAAGGACAGTAGGACTAGGGGGCATTGCCTCACGATAAAGGGGGGTGCGGTTTAGAACGGAGTTGAGGAGGAACTTCTTCACTCAAAGGGTGGTGAATCTCTGGAATTCTCTGCCCGTTGAAGTGGTGGAGGCTGCCTTGCTAAATATTTTTAAGACGCGGGTTGATGGGTTTTTGATAAGCGAGGGGATTAAGGGTTATGGGGAGAGGGCGGGAATGTGGAACTGAGCCACGACGCATCAGCCATGATCTTATTGAATGGCGGGGCAGGCTCGAAGGGCTAGATGGCCTACTCCTGCTCTCATTTCTTATGTTCTTATGTTCAACTGCAATCAATCAACTCGGCACAATCATAGAATCCTGCAGTGCAGAAAGAGGCAATTCGACCCATTGAACCTGCACCAATGACAATCCCACCCAGGGCCTGCATCGATGACAATCCTTCCCCGACACTGACCCAAGCTGGGAATCGAACCTGGTTCGCTGACACTGTGAGACAGCAGTGCTAACCACTGTGCTACCGTGCTGCCCAAAAAAGATGGAATAATGCCAGTTTAGCATTTATGTAACTATGCATAGCTCAGTGTAATAACCGGATTTCTTGAGTTAGGAGCTAGTTTTACTATTAAAACTCAATCTGGTCAAAGTACATAAGTTATGGTAAAACGTGGCCAAGTAATAAAAGGTCAAGTCAGAAGAAGAATCACAGGTTGTCCGAATGACTGTTCGCAGCTTTCCATGATGGCTGCCAGCACCTTGGTCTATCGCAGAAGCAGTTGCTCAGGAGTCATGGCTAGTTGGTCTTCTTTTCTCTTGAAAACAGTGATGTTGTGGGAATCCTTCTTTGAGAACTTCCATTTTGCAGCCAAGACTTCATTGCAGCAATGAAGCCTTCTTGTGGGTTTTCAGTCCACAAACAGGGCCCAGATTTGTTGAGAGCGAATTCAGAGAAAGAGAGGGGGTAAGGTTGTGGCCCTTACTGCTCCTTTGACAGTCTCTGACTGTTAGTGTAAATCTTAGCCTGAATGTTTCACTTGTCAGATGTGCGCGTTCCACGGGCCCAGAAGTGGGCGGGAAGTGTTTCCAGCCACTGTCAATCCCAGAGAATAATTTCCTGCTAGCTGGCAATTAACAAGCAGCCAATAAAATCATAGAACCATAGAAATGGTACAATGCAGAAGGAGGCCATTCAGCCCATCTTGACCGTGCTGACATAAAGATACCAAGGTGCCCTTTCTAATTCTACTTGCCGACCCAGAGCCGTGTAGCATACAACACCTAAGGTGCAGATCCAGGTACTTTTAAAAGAGTTTAGACTCTCTCCCCACACCACCAACTCAGGCAGTGAACTCACTACCCTCTGTGTGAAAATATGTTTTCTCATGTCCCCTCTAATGCCATCTAATAGGGTGGTGCCATGGCACAGCGGTTAGCACTGCTGCCTCACAGAGTCAAGAGACCCAGATTTGATTCTTGGTTTGGGTCGCTGTCTGTGTGGAGTTTGCACGTTCTGCATGGGTTTCCGCCGGGTGCTCTAGTTTCCTCCCACAGTCCAAAGATGTGCAGGTTAGGTGGATTGGCCAGACTAAATTTCCCCTTAGTGTCGGGAGGACTGGCTAGGGTAAAATGCATTGGATTATGGGGATAGGGTTAGGGTGTGATTGTGGTTGGTGCAGATTTGATGGGCTGAATGGTCTCCTTCTGCGCTGTAGGGATTAAGCCAACATTATCTGGTTTCCTCCCACTGTCCAAAGATGTGCAGGTTAGGTGGATTGGCCATGCTAAATTTCCCCTTAGTGTTGGGAGGACTGGCTAGGGTAAAATGCATTGGATTATGGGGATAGGGCTTGGGTGTGATTGTGGTCGGTGCAGATTTGATGGGCTGAATGGCCTCATTCTGCACTGTAGATTCTAAGAATTTCTATGTGTGGCAACTAGAGGATTTTCACAGTAACTTCACTGCAGTCGGACTGTAAACTTACTTGTAAATAAGAAATAAACTTTTATTTCTATTAATCCTTCTGCCACTTCGCTTGAATCTGTATACTCTGGTTTTTGGGCTCAGTGCCACGGAAAAGATTCCTCCTGTCTACTCTCTCTCTACCTCTCACAATTTTGTACACGCCAATCATGTCATAGAAAGATGGAAACGTACACGATAGAGCAGGAGGACACCATGATCTTATTGAATGGCGGGGCAGGCTCGAAGGGCTGGATGGCCTACTCCTGCTCCTATTTCTTATGTTCTTATGTTCATTCGGAGATCAACCCTCAGCTATCTCTGGTCCGAGGAAAACAACCTCACCCTCTCCAATCTCACCTCATAGCCGCAGTTCTCCATCCTCGGCAACATTCTAGTAAATCTTCTGTGTGCTGTCTCCAGAGCAATTACATCCTTCCTATAATGTAGTGACCCGGAACTGCACATAATGTTTCATTTGTGGCCACACCAATGTCTTATGTAGTTCCTTCATCACGTCCCTACTTTTGTATTTATACATCTGCCAATGAAGAGCTTTCCACATGCCTGGTTTACAACCTTATCTCCCTGGACTGCTACCTTTAGGGACCTGTGCACTTGCACACTGAGATCTCACCTACCCCTCTCAGTATATCCCTGGTTATTCTATATTCCCTTTGATTTCCCTAAATGCATTATCTCATGTTTACCAGAGTTGAACTCTGCCACATTCTTTTCCACTCCACCAACCCATCTATATCATTTTGCAGCTCACAGCTATCCTCTAGAAATCCAAGGATCCGTACGGAATAGAAGGAGGGTATTCGGCCCATCGAGTCTGTGCCAACCACAATCTCAGCCAGGTCCTATTCCCGTAACCCTCATTTACCCTGCTAATCCCTCTGACACCAAGGGGCAATTTGGCACGGCCAATCAACCTAACCTGCACATTTTTGGAATGTGGGAGAAAACCCACATTCCGAATCCGAGCACGCGGAAGGAAACCCACGCAGACATGGGGAGAACGCGCCGACTCCGCACAGACAGTGACCTGAGGCTGGAATTGAACCCGGGTCTCTGGCACTGTGAGCACTCTACGCTATCCACCACACGGCCAATCTTTGTGCTGGCTGCAAATTTCACTTAATGCAAACCTATCTTTGTTTCTCACAATGTTCCGAGCCCCAGGGGTAGTGGGTGGTTAAATATCATTCCACCTTATTTTCAGCCTTCTTCCTCCAATCCTTCTTCCTGGATCCTCATGTTGTGCTGCGACTTTGTGCCACATTTCTGTCTCAGAAGAGAGACTGACAGCTCCTTGGCTAAAGATCATTCCGAAGCTTTTCATTTTTTTTATCACACCGTCAGGAGGCTTAACATTACAAATAAAACAGTGACATTTAACAGAGGAAGGGAAATCCGGTAACTATAACTAATTAAACTCACTCTTGGCTCATCTGGGGCTTCAATATGAACAGGGACATAAGCATACCAAATAAGAGCAGAAGTAGGTCATTTGGCCCCTTGAGCTTGTCCCAGCATTTCGCAAGATCGCGGCTGATCTGTTTGTGTTTCTTATTCCGCATTCCCGTCTGCCCCCGATAATCTTTGATTCCCTTTCCTAAAACTTGGGCGGTGCGGTGGCACAGTGCTGAGCACTTCTGCCTCACAGCACCAGGGATCCGGATTCGATTCCCGGCTTGGGTCACTGCCTGTGTGGAGTTTGCACATTCTCCCCGTGTCTGCACGGGTTTCCTCCAGGTGCTCCGGTTTCTTCCCCCAGCCCGAAACACATGCTGGTGGCCATGATAAATTCCCCCTTGGCGTACCTGAACAGGTGCTAGACCGTGGCGACTAAGGGATTTTCACAATAACTTCATCGAGGTGTTAATGTAAGCCTACTTGTGACATTAATAAATAAACTTGATAACTTTAACAAGAGTCTATCTCTGCCTCAAGAATATATCACGACCTCCCACCTCTCTGAGGCAGAGAGTTCCAAAGTTGCACAACCTTCTGAGAGAACATTTCTCCTCATCTCTCTTTTAGCATTCGCTGCCTTCCAGAACCTTCCTCAGTCAGAACGGTGCCTCAGTGGCTTGAACCACTGTGCAAGGTTTTGCAAAAATAAACATTTTTGGAAAGACTTCCTAAAGAATTAAAGGGCCAATCTTACCAAAAAAAAATCTAATTGCTGAATGAGAATGAAAATGGAAGAGTTCCAGGCTGATTCAAATTTTATTGCACTTAGGAAAAAAAAGAGGCAACATGTGATTCTTGCCAGTAGTGGGAGTGGACAGAGTTTATTCATACCAGGAAATTGGCTGATTCCTGCTCAAGGGTGCATGTGCTTGATCTTGGGAGATTGTCATTAACCCCCTCCCCAGACATCAGCTCCCCAACCTCACTGATCACCCCCTGATCATGACCCCCTCCCTCAATTGCTGCCCATGTTCACTATCCTCCGGCGACCCCCGATTACAGAGTGTGCAGTACCCCATGCATTGCCTCCCCTTCGGGCCCTGCTGCTCCCTTTAGACCCCTCCCCGCAGGCTTTGTCCTTTGGCACTGCCTCATGCCCGGTGGGCAGTGCCAGGGTGCACAGTGGGTAGTGCCGGGTGCCAGGCTGGCATTTGCAGTTTGTCAGGGTGGCATTGCCCAAGAGGCACTGCCCATTCCTACCTCCAACCACCTGGGGGACTCAATGGTTTCTGGTTCTACCATTGAGGCCATCACATCATGCCCCCATTGGTGGGGAACCACACAAGAGCCTCGCGAGTGAGGACCTCCAACAGTAAGTTCGCTAAAGCGAGCAAACCTGGATGATTACGTCCTGGTCTACTAATAACTTTTGAATTAGGATTTAAATGTTAAAATCAGCCTCACGCTCCTCTGGATGCAAGGCTGATGGTGCTGGCAATTGAACATGCGTGTCATCATGAGAGGTGATTAATCGGGTGCGATCCTGATTTCTCATCTCACTCCCAAACTTACAGCTCGCCACAACAATTGGCCGATGTGATACATTGATAAAGTTTCCTCTTGCATTTCTGAAGACATTTTGTAAATATGTTGTTGTTCGTCCATCGTCATCGATGAGGACCTCGACACCATCAGTCATTTTGAGGCTGGTTGCGGTGTGTCCGAAGATGACTGTTCAGGCCAATTCGGGCACTCAATGTCCTGGCACATACAAAGAACAACCCAGCACGGGAAACAGGCCCTTCGGCCCAACGAGCCCGTGCCGCCGCATCACCCTACACCTATTCTACCCTGCATGTCTACGAATGGAACCCCTAACTTAGCCAGATTCAGGGGAGAATAGTGTCAATTTGGTAAAACCAATCAGCCTAAGAGCACATCTTTGGGGTGTGGGAGGAAACCGGAGCGCCCGGAGGAAACCCACGCAACCACAGGGAGAATGCACAAACTCCCACAGACACAGGCCCAAATCCATGTATCTGCACAGCTAGCAGTGCTAGTCACCGAGCTGTTGAGGCGCCCGTCTACCGGTCCAGGATCAAGCACACACACCGACACGAAGTACTAGGCCACTCCCGGAACCTCCAAGAGCAGCCCACGCACGACCCACCGTGTGCATGCCCCTCGTTTGACAACGAGGTGGACCTCCACCTGCGGAATAAAAAGACAAAAACGTTAATCTTACAAGCCTGCCTTTCCGGTGTCTCCCGAGGTTCTAACCCTTATTTAATACCCCTACCATAACCCTCCATCCTCGTTTCACTCATGTGTCTATCTAACTGAACCTTAAACGAGTCCAACGTTCCTGCCTCCACCACCCTACTCGGTAGCGCGTTCCATACCCCCACAACTCTCTGCGTAAAGACATATTGGACAGACTTGTGTAGACACTGCAGTTGTTGCGCTGGTGGCTCTGGACTTGGGCAGCTCGCGCTCAAGTTGTGCTTCAGCAATGCACCTTGCTTCGTGAGCTTGATAGCCTTTGTGGATGAGGCAGCGCCGGGCAGGGCAGTTTTGTGCCAGCATTTCCCAGGTGATGTAAATATGAATGCTTAAGTTAAAGACCTTACATCCTTCCACAATCAAGAAGCAGGCAGCAGTTGCTCCCGTAGTGAGGTGTCAGCTGTGATTCACTGGTTGTGATCTCATCTCTGTGTCAGAAGGTTTCAGTTCAAGTCCCAGTCCAGAAAATTGAACATATGGGGCAAATTCTCCTGCTGCTCACACTGCCTGGATTCTCTGGTCCCACTGCCATGAACGGAGATTTGACTGAGATCAAATTGCCCGTCGTCACTGGCAATGAACAGCTGGATAATTCCGGCCATAATCTCATCGGACACTCCCGGTGCAGTGCTGCAGTTTTGGGTGAGGTATGAGAGCTGGTCTTTCCTCTCAGACTACATGGTGCTGGTTCACAGAAGAGCAATGGAGTTATAGCATCCTATAGTGCAGACGGAGGCCATTCAGCCCATCAAGTCTGCACCAACCACTATCCCACCCAGGCCCTATTCCCATGCATTTACTCCCTAGCTAGTCTCCCTGACACTAAGGGGAAATTTGGCACGGCCAATCCACGTAACCTGCACATTGCTGGACTGTGGGAGGAAACTGGAGCACCCAGAGGAAACCCACATAGACATGGAGAGAATGTGCAAACTCTACACAGGCAGTGATCCAAGCCAAGAATTGAACCCGGGTCCTTGGCACTGTGAAGCAGCACTGCTAACCACTGTGCCGCCATGCTGCCCATAAAAGACAGGTTCTTCATGCCTGGGCTCGTTTTTATCCCTTGGCCAACGTCTTTCAGACAAAAACAGAGAATCTGATCAGTTAATTCATGGCTGTTTGTGTGGCCTTGCTATGCAGTGATTGGCTGCCATGTTTCAGACACTGCAACAACCAGACTTCTAGCTGTAATCCAGTATTGGATTTCCTGTGTTTGTGAAAGGCAGTTTATAAAATGTAAGCTCTCTGCTTACTTTCTTAAATAAAGCTGTTGATAATAAAGGGTGGAGTGACTGAAAGATTATTGACTAAATTTTCAACTTCAAAGGGGTAATCATACACTCGAGCCATTCCTGATATCACAATCCCGTCTCCTGCTCAAAAGTGCCCACTTCTACTCACTGTGATATTGTTCCAATTCTGTAGATGTGTGTAAGGCCTTCTAACCCTCACCCCCTACCCAATAACCCCCATACATTCTTTGTGCCCCATGTCCCCTCCATAGCCCCATTCCCAAAGCCACCTTCATTGTCCCAATGCCCCCCATTCCCCTCACCCTCACACGCCCACTCACCTAGTATCCACAATGTGCAGAAAATTGCAAAATCGTTGTGATGCTCATAAAACTGTCAAAATAAAGAACCAGTCTCTCAAAACAACTTCAAAAATACCATAATCCAACTAAGTAATCATAGGCTGTCAAGTTAAATGCACTGACAGTCTCCTTGACAGCTGTAACAGCAATGCCTGCTGAGCTGAATCCATTTGTGTGGTTTGAAACTAAACCAAACATTCATAATGAGAGTCTATTGCACAAATGTGTTGAAAAGACCTTTCGAGTTGAATGTATAATTGAAGGAGGCCTGCCATCTGCTCAAGCTTTGAAACGAGGGGAACAAATGTCTGAGCTGTCAGTCAAAGAGCTCAGCCATCTGTTCAAGCTTTGAAACAGGGCAAGAGGCAGCTGATCTGTCATTCAATAGAAAGATTAAATCAGGGGGGAGAATTGACTCAGACAAGCTGAACATCAATACCATTCATCCACTGGAGAATACTCTCCAAGAAAATCAGAATAATTTTCCACTTACACTGTCATGGTCAGCTTAATGCCACTTGCCTTTTAAGAATCAAGCATTATCATCAATCACTGCATTATAAAAAATAACTTAGCATTTCAGTCTGACCTGTGGAGACAACAAACTTTTTGTAACCTCAGAAAAAGTTCAGAACTCCAGCTAGATTTGCACAATAGTTCATTAGATCTGAGCTGGTGTGAACAATACAATCTTTAGACGGGCTTGCTACCTACATCCTGAAACCATGCCATGACCAAAAATTGCAGCTGACAAGAGTGATTTGATTTGATTTGATTTATTATTGAGATGTTATGGGATACAGTGACAAGCATTGCTTCTTATATGCTATACAGACAAAACATACCATTCACACAGGGGAATTGATTTGATTTATTATTATCACATGTATTAATGTACAGTGAGAAGTAATGTTTATTGCGTGTTATACAGACTAAGCATACCATTCATAGAGCAGGAAAGGAAAGAATGCAGAATGTAGTGTTACAGTGATAGCTAGGTTATAGAGAAAGATCAACTTGATGCGAGGTAAGTCCATTTAAGCGTCTGATGGCAGTAGGGAAGAAACTGAGTTGGTTTGGACATGTCCTCAGACTTTTGCATCTTTTTCCCAACGGAAGACGGTGAAAGAGAGAATGTACGGGATGCGTGGAGTCCTTAATTATGCTGGCTGCTTTTCCAATGCAGCAGGAAGTGTGGACAGAGTCAATGGGTAGGAGGCTGGTTTGAGTGGTGGACTGGGCTTCGTTCACGACCCTTTGTAATTTCTTGCTGGTCTTGGGCAGAACAGGAGCCATACTAAGCTGTGATACAATCAGAAAGAATGCTATCTATAGTGCATCTCTAAAGGTCGGTGAGAATCATAGCTGACATGCCAAATTTCCTTAGTCTTCTGAGAAAGTAGAAGCGTGCGTGGGCTTTCTTAACTATAGTGTCGGCATGGGGGGACCAGGACAGGTTGTTGGAGATCTGGACATCCTTTTCCCGATGGAAGTGAGAATGTCCTGGGGCGTAATGAAGGCAGAGATCTTGGAATCTGGTTGCATCCACCATGTTTTTCCCCCAGCCCACCTCTGCTGTGGCACAGGTGGAGACCTATATTTATCAAGCAATGAAATCCACGATCAGGGGAGAGTGTCACATCACAAATGCAAAACTAAAAACAGAGGCAGAGAGGAATATATCTTCATCTCACCCCACCTTGCTTTCACCAGAACCATGGCCTGAATTTTCACATTGCGGGCACACACTTCCACCAACATCAGTAAGCCCAGGGCGCCCGGTGGCACAGTAGTTAGCACTGCTGTCTAACAGCGCCAGGGACCCAGATTTGTTTCCCAGCTAGGGTCAGTGTCTGTGTGGCGTTTCCATGTTTTCACTGTGTCTGCGTGGGTTTCCTCCGAGTGCTCCGGTTTCCTCCCACACTCCAAAGATGTGTTGGTTAGGTGCATTGGCCATGCTAAATTCTCCCTCAGTGTACCCAAACAGGCGCCAGAGTGTGGCGACTAGGGGATTTTCACAGTAATTTCACTGCAGTGTTAATGTAAGGGGACTTGTGATGAATAAATAAACATTAATACTTTGAAGCCTGATGCTATTTCACACCCTAAAAGACATTGATTGGCCTGAGGTGAAACTTACACCCATCGCTGGGAGGAAGTCCCTCCTCAGAGAGCTGCTGGCCAGTCAGATGAGCCAACAGTTCTCCAGTTGCTCCAGGCACAGTGCTGCAGTGGTGGGAAGAGGCACTGCAAGAAGCAGCCTGGAACTAAGTTCTGGGAACTAGAGGAGAGGTAGGCAGTGCAAGGTCCCTGGACGGGAGAGTATCCAAGGCCTGGAGGAGGGCAAGGGTGGGGGGGTCAGTGGGGGAGGAGGACCTCAATGAGAAGATGCCACCATTAGAATGGAGCTTGTGATGGAGACAATGCCTCTTTCCCGCCCGATTTCAAGCCCTGTTTGCTTTTGTTTTTGTTCCCCCTGAGCTATCATCTGTCTGCCAGCCTATAAATTGAGACTAGGCAGGAAAAGGTCTTTAAAGCAGCCATTAGTATCTACTTAAGATCCTTAATTGGGCAAAATTGGGCTTCCGGTCTGCCCACCCCAGTTTAAAATTGCAAGAAGGGATTAGATATCGCCCGCAGGGCTAAAAGGGTCAAGGAGTATGGGGGGAAAGGCGGGGTCAGGATATTGAATTTGATGATCATAACGAATGGCGGAGGAGGGCTTGAAGGACTGAATGGCCGACTGCTGCTTCTAGTTTCTACGCTTGTGTGTGAAATTGTGCCCAGATTGGGGCAGGTGGGATCCCGGAGGAAATTCCGCCCCATGCTCCCTGCCCCCCACTCCCCCTCCCACTTTAGAACCCACCAGAGGTGTTGCATGAAATTCGGATGCATGTCTGCAAGGTGTGGTGTGATTTAGGAAGAACTAATTCAGCAGAAGCACTGGGAATAGAGGTGGTGATAAAACAGAAAGAGCAGTTGAGCCATTTCCCTGATTTTATTGACTGTGTGACTCCGCAGAGAGGAAGGCTTTATTGGCATTTCATTGCTCCGTCTGCTGATGTTCAATTCATTAGAAACATCAGGAGGTTTTGTTTGACTGGCTACAAAGTTATGACAGCAGTATTTTATAAAGTTCAATTGCTGCTTCATGTTGAAGATTCAGTTTGTGATGCAGTAGTTTTACAAGACGTTTCACTTCACCTGAGTTGCATCAGGTATGATATTCGCTGATAAATGTCCCATTCAATGGACAGCACTTTTGGTTCCAATTCTTAAAGATTGTGGATTCAATCCCCACTCTACAGACCTAAGTGCATAACCTAGGTGGACACACCCACGGTGGCACAATGGTTAGCACTGCTGCCTCATAGCACCAGGGACCTGGGTTCGATTCCCAGCTTGGATCACTGTCTGTGTGGAATCTGCATGTTCTCCCCATATCTGCGTGGGTTTCAAAGAACAATGAACAACACAGCACAGGAAACAGGCCCTTCGGCCCAACAAGCCCGCGCCGCCCATTTTAATACTCAGTGAGTGCCTCATTCCAACCCTTCTTCTACTACGACTTCTGTCTACGCGTCTTGGACTCCACAATAAAGGGGTGCAATGTATGTGTGCCAGATTAAGGGAGGTCTAATTTAGGGACAATTTATTAACACCAATCAGCCTAAAAGCACATCTTTGGGGTGTGGGAGGAAACCGGAGTACCCGGAGAAAACCCACGCAAGCACGGGGAGAATGTGCAAACTCCCACAGACACCGACCCAAGTCAGAGATCCGACCCGGGTCCCTGTGTCTGCACAGCAAAGAGTGATGGTCACTAAGCTGTCGTGTTGCCTGTCAATTGGTCCAGTTTAAGAGTACACTAACGATGTGAAGCACGAGGCAACTCTCGAAGCAACATCCAAGAGCAGCCCTTGCATGACCCACCGCGTGTATGCCCCTATGTTGGTCCTCTGGGTGCTCCAGTTTCCTCCCACAGTGCAAAAGATGTGCTGGTTGGGTGCATTGGCCATGCTAAATTCTCCCTCAGTGTACCCAAACAGGAGTGTGGTGACTAGGGGATTGTCTCAGTAACTTCATTGCAATAATAACATAAGCCTACAATAAGCTTTACTTTACCAGGGGGTGGGATTTCCCAGCCCCTCCAACCCCAACCCACAGCATGTTTTCTGGTGGTGGAGGTGGCCTGCTGTTGGCCCATGCTGGGATCCGTGTGTTCTGTCAGTGTCAACTGGGCTTCTTCTGCGCTACCAGGGAATGCACTGTGAGTCACCATTGGCAGGATTGGAAGGTCCTGCTGGTGGGTCCCTTGGGACGTATATTTAAAAAAAACTTTGATAAATGAAGAATACACTTGTAACACATGAAGTACATAGTTAATTGCCCAATTAAGGATCTTAAGTAGATACTAATGGCTTCTTTAAAGAACTTTTCCTGCCTAGTCTCAATTTGTAGGCTGGCACAGAGATGATAGCTCAGGGGGAACAAAAACAAAAGCAAACAGGGCTTGAAATCAAGAGGGAAAGGGCATGCACAGTGCTGATAGAGACTGAGTTGCAGGATTTGAGCCTAGCGATAGTGAATAGATGGTGATATTGTTCCAAGTCAGGATGGCGTGTGACTTGGAGTGGGGGGAGCTCCAAGGTGGTGGAGTTGACATATTCCATCTTGTTTGAGAAGCATGCAGGCAGTTGCCGGCACCCCACTGTTAGTCAGTGCGCCAAGGTCACCTTCCCACTGTGAAGAATGGCTGGTGGAAGATTTCAGCACATTGGCACGGAGTGGTCCCAGCTCCCCTCGTCAGCTCAACCTGTTAATTACTTCATGAATATTCAAACAGTCTAGCTCTCCCAAGGAACACTTAAAACTTTTTACATCCTGTCTGCTTTCATTATTATTCCAATATTTCCATCTCGACTCGGTCCCTCAGCTCCATTTACAGAAACATATTGTGTGACAGGTGCGTTATTATTCATTCAACATTCATCTGGAGCCATTGTTAAATTGTTTAGGCAATTTCTCCACCTCCACCCCCCTCCAACCCTCCACGCACCACTGCTCCCCACCACAATCCCCCACGATTCTTGTGCCATTTTCCAACAGTATCACTCCCTTCCCAATGTCAACAGTATGCCAGCCATTTGCACAGAGACAATGTTGATCTTTTTTGTATTTGCCCTTTTAGCATAACAAAGAGCAGCTGGCATTAGTACAGGAAAACAGGCATCCACATACACATTGAGGCTCAGTATGAAAGAACGCTAATTTTAAATTTGTGCAATTTACAAGGCATGGCACAGTGGTTAGCATTGCTGCCTCATGGTGCCAGGGACCCGGGTTCGATTCCCGGCTCAGTCCACTGTCTGTGGAATTGCACATTCTCCCTGTGTCTGCGTGGGTTTCCCCCAGGTGGTCTGGTTTCCTCCCACAAAGATGTGTGGGTGGATTGGCCACGATAAATTGACACTATTATCGGGGGTTGAAGGGGGGCTGGGTGCAGGGGGGGTGCTAGCTAGGGTAAATTCATGGGGTTGTGAGGGTAGGGTCTGATTGGGATTGTAGTCAATGCAGACTCGATGGGCCGAATGGCCTCCTTCTGCACTATAGGGATTCTATGATTCTTCAGGGATGTTGTGTTCTGCCTAACTCTCACCTCTTGTGTGTCCAATTCCTTCATTACATTCTCAATAGAGAGACCAGTAGGATTTTAACTTTTTTTAAGAATCCTAAAGGAATGAAGCCATAGGATTCACAGTTTAAACAAAAATAATTTTACTGTGCAAAGAAACCAACTGACATAAAGACATATATATATCCCATCTTAAATAGTCAGTAATGTTAAATATATTAAAAGTACAGTGGAATCAGTTACTTATAATCTAAATCCTGTTCTGCCCAAGACCGCAAGGAACTAAAAAAGGTTGTGAATGTAGCTCAATCCATCACGCAAACTGGCTTCCCATCCATCGACCCTGTCTACACTTCCCGCTACCTCAGAAAAGCAGCCAGCATAGTTAAGGACCCCACATACCCCGTACGTTCTCTCTTCCACCTTCTTCTATCGAGAAAAAGATGCAAATGTCTGAAGTTACGTACCAACCGACTCAAGAACAGCTTCTTCCCTGCTGCCATCAGACTTTTATATGGACCTACCATGCATTAAGTTGATCTTTCTCGACACCCTAGCTATGACTGTAACACTACATTCTGCACTGTCCCCTTGCCTTCTCTATGAACAATATGCTTTTTCTGTATAGCAATACTTTTCACTGTATGTTAATACATGTGACAATAATAAATCAAATCAAATAAATTGAAATTGTTAAATGACATTTTCTTCTAAACCCATTAGACATTTATGCGCAATGAATTCAAATCAGATATTTTTAAAAAATTGTTTGACTTAATTATTTTTAAAAATTTATTAAGTCATGGGACATGGGTGTGGCTGGCTGGCCAGCATTTATTGCCCATCCCCAATTGCCCTTGGAGGGCAATTGAGAGTTAACCACATTGCTGTGGCTCCGGATTCTTATGTAGGCCAGACCAGGTAAGGACGGCAGATTTCCTTCCCTAAAGGACATTAGTGAACCAGATGAGATTTTCCAAAAATCAACAACGGTCTCATGGTCATCAGTAGAGTCTTCATTCCAGATATGTTTTATTGAATTCAAATGTCATCAGCTGCTGTGGCAGGATTTGAACCCAGGTCCCCAGAATATTAGCTGAGTTACTGGATTAATAGCCCAGCAATAATACCGCTCGGCCATCTCCATCACTTTAAAGGTTCATACTCACTCACTCACTCACTACTCATTCGCTCGCTCGTTCACTCACTCAGTCACTCACTCTATCGCTCGCTCACTCACTCATTCACATTCACACAGTTACACTCACTCACTCATTCACATTCATGCACTCACACTCACACTCACTCATTCACTCACTCACTCACACATCACTCACATTCGCTCACTCACACACACATTCGTGCACTCACTCACTCACATTCACACACTCACTCACTCACATTCACACACTCACTCACTCATTTACTCACTTACGCACTCATTCGCTCACTTACACACTCACTCACTCACATTCACGCACTCGGACTCACTCATTCACTCATTCACTCACTTACTCACTCACTCACTCATTCATTCACTCACACACTCACTCATTCACTCACTTACTCACTCACTCAGTCATTCATTCACTTACTCATTCACTTACCCACTCACATTTGCTTACTCATACTCACTCGCTTACTCTTTCACTCATACTCACCCACTCATTCACTCAATCCCTTCAACACTGGAATGAGTTGAGTGAGTGAACTGTTTAGCTGCTTCCAGAGCACTTATAGTTTTCTTCAAATCAGAGTATGAAAACCGTACACAGTACGCTAGGTGTTGTCTCACTAAGGTTTTATAACATGACAGTAAAACTTCCTCACTTTTAAATTCCATTCCTCTTAAAGTAGATGCTAAGATTGAGAATAGTTTGAATTGCATTGGCCAGTAGCCATTAGAGACGTGGGGGTGAGATGTTCACCAAATCGGAACGACTTGGCAGAACTTTAGAAATGTCAGACCCAACATCTTGTACTGGTGGATATAGACTGAGGACCCACTGTACCTCCCTTCAAAGTGGCTAAATTATTGGCACCCCAGAACTCAGCCTCTGGACTTTCACATTCCTTGGTTGGCACCAGTCTTTCAACTTGAAGACTGAGTATGATGGTTAAAAATAACAGAACGCACGTGGTGCACACCTGTTGGCAAGTTGGACAAGAAAATTATAATGAAGTGACAGAATATTCTGTATTTACTGAAAAAAAATGATAATAGGCACCTGGCGATATAAAATTCTGTGCTTTAAATCCCCAGTGGAACATAATGGAGAGCTTTTTGGTAGATTTTTATTTTACAATAAACATAGGAAGGTGAGGAAGAACATTTTGTGCTAACTACTGGAGTGAAATATATTCCTCCTGCAGGATTTCTTCAGATTTTTTTTAATTCCAATCTGTTTTTTTCCACTTCCATCTCAGAATATTTGCAGGCACCAGCAACCCCCCCCAGGACTTTGCCCAAGTGTCTTCATCCGGTTTAAGTTTACTTATTAGTGTCACAAGTAGGCTTACAATTAACATTGCAATGACGTTACTGTGAAAATTCCCCTGTCGCCACACTTCAACGCCTGTTCGGGTACATTCAGGGAGAATTTAGCATGGACAGTGCATAAGAACATAAAAAATAGGAGCAGGAGTAGGCCATCTGGCCCTTCGAGCCTGCCCCGCCATTCAATAAAATCATGGCTGATCTGTCGTGGCTCAGTTCCACTTTCCCGCCCTCTCCCCATAACCCTTAATCCCCTTTCTTATCAAAAACCCATCAACCTGCTTCTTAAAAATATTTAGCGAGGCAGCCTCCACCACTTCAACGGGCAGAGAATTCCAGAGATTCACCACCCTTTGAGTGAAGAAGTTCCTCCTCAACTCCGTTCTAAACCGCTCCCCCTTTATCTTGAGGCTGTGCCCCCTAGTCCTACTGTCTTTTTTGAGCGGGAAGAGTCTCTCCACCTCTATCCTATCCATCCCATTCATCACCTTATACGTCTCAATGAGATCTCCCCTCGTTCTTCTAAACTCTAACGAGTACAAGCCTAGTTTATTCAGCCTCTCCTCATAGCTCAACCCCCTCAACTCCGGTATCAGCCTAGTAAACCTCCTCTGCACTCCCTCCAAGGCCAAAATATCTTTGCGCAGGTGCGGCGCCCAAAACTGCACACAGTACTCCAGCTGCGGCCTCACCAATGCCCTATACAGCCGCAGGAAGACGTCCCTACTTTTATATTCAATCCCCCTCACTATGAAGGCCAGCATCCCATTCGCCTTCCTGACCACCTGCTGCACCTGCAAGCTGGGTTTTTGCGACTCATGCACAAGGACCCCGAGATCCCTCTGCACTGTCGCCTGCTGCAGCTTTTCGCCCCGTAAGTAATAGTCCTTCCTACCATTATTCCTACCAAAGTGGACCACCTCACACTTGCCAACATTAAATTCCATTTGCCATTTCCTGGCCCATTCGCCCAGCCTATCTAGATCCTTCTGCAGACTCTCCACACCCTTCGCACAATTTGCCGTTCCCCCAATCTTGGTGTCATCAGCAAATTTTGACACCCTACACTCGGTTCCCTCCTCCAGATCATCCTCCAGTGCACCTAACCAGCACGCCTTTTGGACTGTGGGAGGAAACTGGAGCACCCAGAGGAAACACGCACAGACACAGGGAGAACGTGCAAGTTCTGCAGACATTGACCCAAACCGGGGATCAAACCCAGGTCCCTGGTGCTGTGAGACAGCCGTGCTAACCACTGTGCCACCGTGCCATCCGTAACCATGACAACTGAGCACTGGGATGTGATTTGATTGTTGGAGGTTGTCTTACTGGATGTGCTTTCCTGCAGGAACGATAGAATGTTGATGTGTAGCTGGAGGAATCCTGGTCAATATTTCACTTTGTGCCCCATCTGTCACAGGGTTTTCCAAATTTACGGAGCGTTAACTGTTGTTCAGGCTTATGGTCAGCTAAACATTGAGGCCTTGGAAGGGAGGACAAGGAATATTTGCTAGCATGGCACCATGGACTTTGGGAGTTCAGTTATGCAGAGAGACTAGGGAAGCTGGAGTGATTAGCTATGTGGACAGTATAGGGAAGTGGGATTGGTTGGCTGGTTGGCTGTCTCAGAGACCCCAGCACAAGGCACAACATTGGACGTTACAGCTACTGCACCACGATTTCAAAGAACAGGGAAGTTCTTACCAATGACCTGGGTCAATAATTATTTCTTGGCCAGCATCACTGATCATTTCTTGTTGGCTTAGATCGAGCTTAAACACTGAGGTGAACTGGCTCTGCCAAAACGCCTTTCTCTCCACTTTGAATTTTCCAGAATTCCACACGGAACGTAAAACTGGCTATCATGTGTTGTAATTGTACCAAGTCAAATGGCAGCTATGTGGCACAGTGGTTAACACTGCTGCCTCACAGTGCCAGGAACCCGGGTTTGATTCCTGGCTTGGGCCACTGTCTGTGTAGGGTTTGCAAATTCTCCCCGTCTCTGCGTGGGTTTCCTCCGGGTGCTCTGGTTTCCTCCCGCAGATTGAAAGAGGTGCTGGTTAGGTGCATTGGCCATACTTAAATTCTCCCTCAGTGTACCAAAGTGTGGTGGCTAGGGGATATTCACAGTAACTTCATTGCAGGGTTAATGTAAGCCTACTTATGACATTAATAAATAAAGTTAAACTTTAAAATTGAGACTTTACATCACCAAACTGACCAGTTCCGGTTTGAATCAGCCTGTCTTCCCATTCTTTGTTTCTATGGTGCATTTTGGGCCTTAATCCTCTTTCTGGAATTCTCAATTTAAAGAAAAACAAAGACAAATAAAATGCGTTGTCAGGATCCTTCAGGGATCTTTGGCATTAAAAAAAGAAATTTGAACATCTTGATTTCACCAATGGACATTTGCCACAAAATTTCGCATTTTTAGAAAAAAAACAAACATCATTGTATATAAAGGACATAAACAAAATAAGCACAATTGATTTAAACAAAATGGTTCATTATATGCACTCAGCTTTGCTGCTACTTCTCCCAAGAATTATCTTATATTTACAGTTAATTACTTCTGCCGGGATCAAAAAAAGCGTTCCACCGTTCCCTGGAAACTATTTTAACCATCCTCCCTTCTAGCTATTCTTAGAGTTAAAACCTTTATTCGCCATCTCTTGATTGTGGATGCTTTGGTCCCTTGTTCTGGTTATTTTCACAATACTTCCAAACTATTCGGCTGGTTTCTTTCTTTGCCACAAAACTCTGTGAGGACAACTGTGGGTTTTTCCACTACCCTCAAGCTGGGCAACCTTCCAGCTTCTTTTCTGTCATGAAATCCAAACTGAGGCTAAATCTCACTTACATTCTGTGTGACAAATGGTAATGTTAGCTTTTTATCTGCTTTCAGTGAAGGCTTAATTGCCTGTCAATTATTTTAGTCATCTTCTCTTAGTGACTTGCATCATACACAAAATCCAAAGTGTCACCAACATTTGTCCTCAGCAAGCACTTAGAAAATTGGAAACAGTGAATCTCCATGAGAGCCACCAATTTCCATGACAAGGTGGCAGGCTCTGGACGTCCTCAAACAGACCTTTGCAATAACAGCCCCACACTTAAAATTCCTTCTTTGATCTGAAGAAGAAAATGGATTTTATAATCCTTTGGTGTTTTCCAAGTTTAGCCCTAACTCCCAAATCAAAAAACATCTCCCCGGACTAGTCTTACTGCAAAAGATTGTGGGTTAAGTGGATTGGCCATGCTAAATTACCCCTTGGTGCTCCTTAGTGGCAAGGGATAAATAGGTGGAGTTCCAGGAGTAGGGCTTAGGTGGGATTGTTGTCGGTGCAGGCTTGATGGCCAAATGGCCTCCTTCTGCACTGTAGGGATTCACTGATTCTATGATGTGCAGCACTTCCTCAACACGAAAGTGTCAGCCTAGACTTGTACCCTCAGAGGAGGGCTCAGAACACAAAACCTTCTAATTTAGCATCCAATTTAGAAGCAAGGTGTTATCCAGTGAGCAACAGCTGACAACATCAGAAGAGAGTAAGAATCATCAGATAAGATTCGGATTGGCGGATGGTGACTAGTGGAGTGCCCCAGGGGTCGGTGCTGGGGCCTCAGCTTTTTACCATTTATATAGATGATCTGGAGGAGGGAACCGAGTGTAGGGTGTCGAAATTTGCTGATGACACCAAGATTGGGGGAAACGGCAAATTGTGCGGAGGGTGTGGAGAGTCTGCAGAAGGATCTAGATAGGCTGGGCGAATGGGCCAGGAAATGGCAAATGGAATTTAATGTTGGCAAGTGTGAGGTGGTCCACTTTGGTAGGAAGAATGGTAGGAAGGACTATTACATACGGGGCGAAAAACTGCAGCAGGCGACGGTGCAGAGGGACCTCGGGGTCCTTGTGCATGAGTCGCAAAAACCCAGCCTGCAGGTGCAGCAGGTGGTCAGGAAGGCGAATGGGATGCTGGCCTTCATAGCGAGGGGGATTGAATATAAAAGTAGGGAGGTCTTGCTGCAGCTGTATAGGGCATTGGTGAGGCCGCAGCTGGAGTACTGTGTGCAGTTTTGGGCGCCGCACCTGCGCAAAGATATTTTGGCCTTGGAGGGAGTGCAGAGGAGGTTTACTAGGCTGATACCAGAGTTGAGGGGGTTGAGCTATGAGGAGAGGCTGAATAAACTAGGCTTGTACTCGTTAGAGTTTAGAAGAATGAGGGGGGATCTCATTGAGACGTATAAGATGATGAATGGGATGGATAGGATAGAGGTGGAGAGACTCTTCCCGCTCAAAAAAGACAGTAGGACTAGGGGGCACAGCCTCAAGATAAAAGGCGGGCGGTTTAGAACGGAGTTGAGGAGGAACTTCTTCACTGAAAGGGTGGTGAATCTCTGGAATTCTCTGCCCGTTGAAGTGGTGGAGGCTGCCTCGCTAAATATTTTTAAGACGCGGGTTGATGGGTTTTTGATAAGAGAGGGGATTAAGGGTTATGGGGAGAGGGCGGGAAGGTGGAACTGAGCAGCGACAGATCAGCCATGATCTTATTGAATGGCGGGGCAGGCTCGAAGGGCTAGATGGCCTACTCCTGCTCCTATTTCTTATGTTCTTATGTTCATTGTCACGGTAAATGTTAGCATAGGAACAAGATAAGGCCATTCAGCCCATCTGTGGCCTAACTCCGTGTACCTGCCTTCAGCTCATTTTGTTTTTGATTTGATTTGATTTGATTTATTATTGTCACATATATTGGTATACAGTGAAAAGATGAGTAGCGCAGTGGCAAAGTGGTTAGCACTGCTGCCTCACAGCGCCAGGGACCTGGGTTCGATTCCCGGCTTGGGTCACTGTCTATGCAGAGTTTGCATGTTCTCCCTGTGACTGCATGGGTTTCCTCCAGGTGCTCTGGTTTCCTCCCACAGTCCGAAAGATGTGCTGGTTAGGTGCATTGGCCATACTAAATTCTCCCTCAGCGTAACCAAATAAGCACCAGTGTGTGGCGACTAGGGTGGTTTTCACAGTAACTTCATTGCACTAAGCCTATTTGTGACACTAATAAATTAACTTTAAGCTTTACGTGCCACACAGGCAAAACATAACATTCATAGAGTACATAGGGGAGGAGAAAAGGAGATGAAAAATATAGTGTTGCAGTTACAGATAGGGTGTAGAGAAAGATCAGCTTAATATATAATAGGTCCATTCAAAACTCTGATGGCAGCAGGGAAGAAATCGTTCTTGAGTCAGTTGGTAAGTGACCTCAGACTTTTGTATCTTTTCCCGATGGAAGAAGGTGGAAGCGAGAATGTCCGGGGTGGGTGGGATCCTTGATTGTGCGGCTGCTTTGCCAAGGGCATGAGAAGTGTACACATGGGCTATGTTCATGACCCCTTGCACTTTCTTGTGGACTTGGTTGGAGCAGGAGCCCATACCAAGCTGCGATACATCCAGAAAGGAAGCTTTCTGTGGCGCATCTGTCAAAATTGCTGAGAGTCGCAGCGGACATGCTGGAGTGCAGAGATCTCTCAGGGTTTAAAACTGTCGAAGAAGCAAGAATGTCGGCAATCATCACAAGACCCTGGGGACTTGTTACCGAAATGAAAATCACACAGTTAAGGAAGTGGAATGCAGTAATTCAGCACCTTCTCTGAGATCTGTATTGTTGTCTGCCTGTTACAAATTGCTTCATTATTTTAATGATGAGGCCATTTAGCACAGATTCTCAAGATATGGGTGCTTGCATTCCCCTTTTGCTTCATCCTTTGTTGCAAGTTTATTTTTAGTTTTCTTAATCCTGCTTGTTAATCTTCCCAATCATTGTGCCACACATCTAAATAATCGAGGTTGCAGACCTCGAAGAATGGAATGTATTTTGAGTGAGCTTGCGTGAATCTGTATGTGTGCGGCACTTTAATTCTGAAAATAAATGTTTCCCTGCCTTTCAATCTACTTTCTTCCTTCACTAAAGGAGCTGTAACCCACTGGGCAAGATCATAGAATCATAGAAACCTATCGCGCAGAAGGAGGTCATTCGGCCCATCAAGTCTGCGCAGACAACAATCCCATCCAGGCCCTACCCCATGCATTTACCCTAGCTAGTCCCCCTGATACTAAGGGGCAGTTTGCATGGCCAATCAACCTACCCAGCACATCTTTGGACTGTGGGAGGAAACCGGAGCACTCGGAGGAAACCCACGCAGACATGGGGAGAACATGCAGACTCCTCACAGACAGTTACCCAAGCTAGGAATTGATGCCGGGTCCCTGGCTCTGTGTGGCACCAGTGCTAGCCACTGTGCTACCCATGCCACCCCACAAGTAAATACAAATACCACTCCCTGATGAGAGAAATAAAAGATTGGATTTTCATAGCGCCCTTCTCAACCTCAGGATGTCTCAAAGTACTTCTTGTCTAACCAAGTGCTTTCTCAAGGACAGTCACTGCTGTAAGATGTATTGTAAGCTCCCGCAACCAACACTGTGATAATGATGGGGTCATCTGGTTTTCGGGATGTTGATTGAGGGATAAGTAGCAGCCAGGATGCTGGAGAGAATTCTTCAGCTTTCTGAGATGGTGCCAAAGAATCTTTCCTGTCAGTAGCTCTCATCTGAAATATGTCAGCACAGCACTCTCTCAGTGAGTCAGCCTCGATTACGTGCTGAAGTCTGCAGACTTGACCCTCTGACTCAGATGCAAGTGTGCTGCCACTCAGCCAGAGCTGACAAATTGTGTACCAATCTGTCCATGTTCATGCTGAGTGAGGATAATCTCGGACACGGTTTTGAGGTCATGCTGGTCATGCCAACCAGTAGCCCACAATGCATGTGGGCATAGGGCAGGAAAGAGGCAGGGGAATACACATGATCTTACTCAATATTCTTGAATAGGTGAGAAGGTGGCATCAGAGTCATGTCACAGGGTGATTAACCCAGTGATGTGTTTGCAACCACACACACACAAGCACATGCACACACACATTTACATACACACAAACACACGTGTGCACACACACACCCACACATGCACACACACACACGTGCACACACACACTCTCACACACAAGCACATGCACACACACATTCACATACAGACACATTCACATACACACACAAACACAAACACACAAGCACACATGTGCACATACACATGTGTGTGCACACACACACACACACACACACAAGCACGTGCACACACACACATTCACATACGCACACACATACAAGCATGTGCACACACACTGACACACACACAAACACACACACACAAACACACAAGCATGCACATCCACACACACACATATACAAGCATGTGCACATACGCACACACGCGCACACACATATATACAAGCACGTGCACACACACATATACATGCACACACACGCACGCAGACATGCACATGCAAACACACACACAAGCCCACACATACATACACGCACAAACATGCACACACACACACACACGCATGCAAACATCCACACACACAAATATGTGTATGCACATACACACACGAGAACACACACACACACATATGCACATGGGCACACACACACACACACATGCATATACACACACGTGCATGCAAGCATGCATACACACACACACACACACACACACACACACACTTTACAACTATGGGAACAGCTGTAAAAAAACTGCAGAAGTTAATATAAGTTCACATGATTTCCAAAGTCAAGATGTTAAAGTACAGAGGGTCTTTTTTCATGCTGGAGTTCAGTCCAAATGAATTCCTGATTGGAGACAGCAACATAAAACTCCCTTAAATGAAAATTGCTGCGGTGTGATGAAGTTTCAGTGCTGAGACTGCTTGGCACAAAGTGATCAGAGATTGTAAAAATTAAACAGGCTTCAGGGATTCGAGATGATGGCTGGCTGCTTGGACAGGCGAGAGCTGTGTTTGTTTTTTTGGCTGGTGTTAAAGCAGCAGCCAGTGCTGTGAGGCTAGAAATGCAATATTAAAGTGACCCAGAAGGCTCAAAACGTGCAGTCATGTGACATGGCCCATTAATGAGTTAATTGCAGCCTCACTAGCTTTTATTGTGGTCCTGGCCCAGAATCTGTTGTTTCCCTTTGGAGCGAAGTGTTCGCACTTCTTCAGGTGCAATGTGCTTGTGACGTCTCTGCTTTTGTTATCATCCCGGCTGAGAGGAGGCAATTCATCCCTTAACCTTCGAGATTTTTTTATTCCTTCGTGGGACATGGGCGTCACTGGCTGGTCAGCATTTATTGCCCATCCCTAATTGCCCGAGGACAATTGAGAGTCAAGCTCCGGAGTCACATGTGGGCCAGACCAAGCAAGAATGGCAGATTTCCTTCTCTAAATGACATGAGTGAAACAGATGGGTTTTTCTGACAATGGTTTCATGGTCATCAGTAGATTCTTAATTTCAGGTATTTTTTGGCGGGATTCAAACCTGGGCACCCAGAACATTAGCTGAGTTTCTGGATAAACAGTCTAGTGATAACACCATTAGGGTATCACCTCCCCTAGAGATTCTAGATTCACGATTATAATGTGGCCTCATAATGAGGTGTAAGAGTCCACAATGATGGGAGTGAAACGCATTTGTTTTTGCAATCTCTGTTGGAACCTCTGAGAACAAATGGCCAATTTGTGGGTCAGTGACCTGTAGCAACCATCTTGTGGTTCAGCAGAAGTCCATCTTAAAATAACCAAAAGGAATAAAGTTTTGACACGTCCAGTTTTGGTTTCCTTTAATGCCTTGACATGACGGTCAATTTGAAAGCTGGTTTCAGTGATGGTGCTGTGAAACCAGCAATGATGTTAAAAATTGTTCCCTAGTGTCCTTTCGGGAAGGAAATCTGTCATCCTTACCTGGTCTGGGCTTCATGTGAGTCCAGATTTGCAGCAACTTGGTTGACTCTCAACTTCTCCTTGTAATGGACCAGCAAGCACTCAGTTCAACGGCAATTAGGAATGAGCAACGTAGACCTTTACTGTAACGTGTGTAACCCACTACAGGAATTTAAAAATCGCCAACACCTGGGCAGGGACAGCAGATGTGGAAATGATCGAGGTATCACTTTCTTCAGGAGAGACAGCATAATGAAACTGGTATCAAAAGAGAAAATGCTGGAAAATGTCAGCAGGTCTGGCAGCATCTGTAAGGAGAGAAAAGAGCTGATGTTTCAAGTCCAGATGATCCTTTGTCAAAGCTTTGACAAAGGGTAATCGGGACTCGAAACATCAGCTCTTTTCTCTCCTTACAGATGCTGCAGACCTGCTGACATTTTCCAGCATTTTCTCTTTTGGTTTCAGATTCCAGCATCCACAGCAATTTGCTTTTATTTAATGAAACTAGTATACCTGGAGTTGACTGTCAGCTCTCTGACTGGCTGGAAGTCAGGATTTGCAAACCTTGAGCCACAGTAATAAGACATGCGAGAGACCTTTAACCAGCATGCTGGCATCTACCATCATAATATTCCTGATTTTGTCATGATGCAGTTAAGGTTCCTTTTAACAGCTTTCTGTCCTTTTTCTCGACACGCAATCTCCCGGCTACATCTATTAAGAAAACTCTGAGTGTATATCATTCTGTTCGAAGCACTTTCAGACATTGAAGCAAGATGAGAAACTATAAAAAAATGTGGGTATGAAATTTGTGGCACAGGGGATGGAGGAAGCAGTGAGATTCGATTCAATCAAATGCAAAGTCAATGGATTTTCTATCAGTAAGTTTGGAATAGGTACATTTCTGGGATAAGGAGAGGCTGGATAGACTGGTACTCTTTTCCCTGGAGCGTAGGAGGCTGAGGGGTGATTTCATAGAGGTCTTGTGGTCAACATCTTTTCCCAAAGGTAGGGGAGACTAAAACTAGAGGACATAGGTTTAAGATGAGAGGGGAGCCCAGAGGGGCAATGTTTTCAGACAGAGGGTGGTGCAAGTTGACAGAGGTAGTAGTAGAGGTGGGTACAGTTTTGTCTTTTAAAAAGCATTGAGACAGCCAAATGAGTAAGGTAAGTATAGAGGGATGTGGGCCAAATGTGGGCAATTGGGACTAGTTTTGTGGTAAATAAAAAGGGTGGCATGGACAAGTTGGGTTGGACGGCCAGTGTCCCTGCTGTAAACCTCCAAGACGCCATGAGGTACATGAATAATTTGATACATAATTGGGACAGGGCGGAATCTTGAAGAGGAGATGGGGCCTCGACTACCAGCTGGTGAAACCTCCGTGATGACACTCCTTTTACGGAAGACATTAAGTGCCAGTCTGGTACTTGACAGGCCAGTGGGGGAGTCTTCTCTGGGGGTTAAGGGTGGAACTCCTGAATTATTTGAATTTTGGCAAACACATTAGATGGTGTGACACTGGGGCGAACTTTACTGTCCCACTCTGCCACTGGAATTGGAGGGGACCATGGAAAGGTCTGTTGCCCTCGAGTAGGTTTTTTCCGGTTTCGGGGCAGGTGTGGCCAGAAAATCCCACCCATTATCTATGATTTCCATGCAGAATGAAGTATTAAACATGTTCAACACATGTCATGCACACCATTGCCATTTTCTTCTTTGACAATCACCTCAAATGGCAATTGGGACGAGCTTAGGGGTTTAAAAAAGAGGGGCAGGATGAACAAGTTGGGCCAAAGGACCTTTTTTCATGCTGTAAACCTGTATGACTCTATATGTTTGTGATGGAATACCAGATGATCATTCTTACTGCCTGTAGGTATCTGTTGTGCATGGTCTGTTTGGATCAGTGCACAGCTCTTTATAGCTGCATCAGCATTTGCTCTAATGCACTGCTGCTGCCAATGGCTCTTTCTGCCACATACTTTGCATATTGGGCATTTTGTATGGTGCATACAGAAGGCCACAGACCACATGGTTTGCTAGAAGGAAGAGTTCTGCTAAGTTTGTCAACAGCTGGGGAGCACTCAATGAAAACTGACATGTAAATATTTTTCAGGGACAACATTTCAAAACAGCATTTAATTGTCATGGATCAAGGCATGACCTCAGTGATGCAACCCTTTTTCTGGGTTCAATTCTGGCCTTGGGTGACAATTTGTGTGGAGTTTGTATGTTCTCCTCATGTCTGCATGGGTTTTCTCCGGGTGCTCGGGTTTCCTCCCACAGTTCACAGATGTGCAGGTTAGATGGATTGGCCGTGCTAAATTGCCTCTCAGCATCAGGGGATTAGATGGGTCAATAGAAGGGGTTATGGGGATAGGGCTTGGGTGGGATTGTAGTCGGTGCAGATTCAATGGGCTGAATGGCCTCCTTCTGCACTGTTGGAATTCTACGATTTTATGGCTTCAGTGAGCTTCATCAACCTGCAAGGATTGTTTCATACTTTTGTCCGAACTTAGGCAGCTCTTCGATGCAAGACATCTTTGTCTAGCAGGTCTTTCTGGAAGGCGTGGAGGTGATCACCAACGCAACAATTCCGTGTGCCTGAAAAATCACAGCGCATACTCTTTCCTCTGCATCTATTGATGAAGTGATCTATAGATTCTGTAGACTGTTGTTATAATGACCTGAACTCTAATCAATGAATAGAGATTTAGCGTGATTCTGAATCAGTCTCCCAATGTAGTCCACATTTTTCAGCAACTCTTTAGCTCTTCTGCTGTTCAACCTGACATCAGCCTGCGCAGATATTTGTTCCCAATTCAATTCAATTCAATTCAACTTTATTGCCATTGTATAATGCACAAATACAAATACAATGAAGAGTGAGCTTGCAGGTCCCCAAGATACAATAAAAATGCAAATGCAGTAGTCATTATAGAATAGTGTCAATAGTCATTAAGTGTATACATGCATATTGCACAATGCCTTTCACCTGGGAACATGTTAAATACAGAGTTCAGGTGTATTGTTAGGTGAATTTTTATGGTTTGCTTGTCTTTTTCAGACATTTTTGTTCAGAGGCTTTTGTCTTTTTGTCTTAATAGTAAAAGCTTTCAACTTCCCGAATATTAATTGGAATAGTCAAAGTGCGAAAAGCTAATGGGGACTGAATTCTTAAAGTGTATCCGAAAGGGTTTTTTGAACCAGCACATAGAAAGTCCTACAAGAGAGGGGGCAGCACTGGACCTAGTTTTACATAATGAGACCGAGCAGGTGGTAGAACTTTCAGTGGGGGAGCATTTTGCTAACAGTGACCATAATTCATTTAGATTTAAGGTAGTTATGGAATAGGACAATGGTGGACCAGAAATAAGGTGTTGAATTGGAGGAAGGCCAATTTTAATATGATAAGACAGGATCTGGCCAAAATGGACTGGAAGCAGCCATTCTATACCAGAGCAATGGAAGCCATTCAATAAGGAAATAGAGAGAGTCTGAAACTAACATGGCCCCTTATAGGTAAAGAATGAGACCAAACATCCAGAGAACCCTAGGTGCCAAGGGATGGACAAGAAAAGAAAAGGAAGCTTATGGCAGACACAGGGACCCCAAAATAGTGGGTGTCTTAGAGGAATATAGAAAATGCAGGGGATACTTAAAAAATAAATCAGGAGAGTGAAAAGGGAGCATGGAAAAATATCAGTAGACAAAATACAAGAAAAGCCAAAGTTTTTTTTAATGTATTAATAGAATCCCTTCAGTACAGAGGAGGCCTTTTGGCCCATCAAGTCTTTACTGACAACAATCCCACCCAGGCCATATTCCCAAAACTCTGCCCATTTACCCTGCTAATCACCCTGACACTAAGGAGCAATTTAGATAGAACCATAGAACCCTACAGTTCAGAAAGAGGCCCTTCGGCCCATCGAGTCTGCACCGAACACAATCCCACCCAGGCCCTACCCCCACATCCCTACATGTTACACTCACTAATCCCTTTAATCTACGCATCCCTTTACACAAAGGGGCAATTTTAGCATGACTAATCAACCTAAACCCGCACATCTTTGGACTGCGGGAGGAAACTGGAGCACCCAGAAGAAACTCAGGCAGACATGGAGAGAAAGTGCAAACTCCACACAGACAGAGACCCGAGGCTAGAATTGAACCTGGGACCCTAGTGCTGTAAGGCAGCAGTGCTAACCACTGTGCCACCATGCTGCCCATTATAGGCAAAAGGATAACCAGGGAAAGAGTAGGGCCCATCAGCGGCAAAAATGGCAATCTCTACATGGAGCTGAGAGATGTCGATGAGATATTCAAATTTTATATATTTTGCAATTCAGTTCACTAAGGAGAATGATGATGTAGATATAGAAAGCAGGGAGAGGTCTATGATATAATTGAACAGATTAGCAATGACAGGGAGGACATGTTAGTGGTTCTAATAGGCTTATAAATGGATAAAACCCCAGGCCCTGATTAGATGTATCCTGGACAAGAGAGGAGATTACAGGGGCTCTGACACTAATTTTCAAATCCCCTCTATCCACAGGAGAGGTAAATACAGTAAGAAGTCTCACAACACCAGGTTAAAGCCCAACAGGTTTATTTGGTAGCAAATGCCACTAGCTTTCAGAGCACTGCTCCTTCATCAGGTGAGTGGGAGTTCTGTTCACAAACAGGCCATATAAAGACTCAAACTCAATTTACAGAATAATGATTGGAATGCGAGTCTTTACAGCTAATCAAACCTTAAAGGAACAGGCAATGTGAGTGGAGACAGCATTAAGCACAGGTTAAGGAGATGTATGTTGTCTCCAGACAGGATAGTTAGTGAGATTTTGCAAGTCCAGGCAAATCGTGGGAGTTACAGATAGTGTGACATGAACCCAAGATCCTGGTTGAGGCCGTCCTCATGTGTGCGGAACTTGGCTATCAGCCTCTGCTCAGCGACTCTGCGCTGTCGTGTGTCATGAAGGCCGCCATGGGGAACGCTTACCCGAAGATCAGAGGCCGAATGCCCGTGACTGCTGAAGTGTTCCACAACAGGAAGAGAAAGGTCTGGTGATTATCGAGCGGTGTCCATTCATCCATTGTCATAGCGTCTGCATGGTCACCCCAATGTACCATGCCTCGGGACATGGTACATCCGAAAGAGAGTGCCGTTTGCTACCAGATAAACCTGTTGGACTTTAACCTGGTGTTGTGAGACTTCTTACTATATTTACCCCAGTCCAGTGCCAGCATCTCCACACGCAGGAGAGGTGCCAGAGGACTGGTGGAGGTCAGCTAATATGGTACCATGATTCAAGCACGTAATTACAGGCTGGTGAGTCTTAACATTAGCGGTAAGTAAATTACCAGAAAAAAATTCTGAGGAACAAAATTAATCTGCTCTTGGAAAGACAAGAAATATCAGTGGTAGTCAGCATGGCTTTGTCAGGGTGTGATCATGTCTCACAAATTTGATTGAATTTTTCAAGTAGCTCAGAAGGCATATGGGATCCTTGCCTTTATTAGATGCGACATGGAATGTAAGAGCAGGGAATTTATGATGAAGCTGTATAAAACAATTGTTGAGGCTGTGGAGGCCAGGTCATTGAGTGTCTTTAAGACAGAGATAGAAAGGTTCTTGATTAATCAGGGGGTCAGAGGTTACGGGGAAAAGGCAGGCAAGTGGGGTTGAGAAAATTATCAGCCAAGATTGAACGGTGGAGCAAACCCGATGGACCGAGTGGCCTAATTCTGTTCCTATGTCTTATGGTCTATTGCATCCACCTGAGCAGGTACCTTGGTGTAACCAAGTCTGTAAGATGCTGCATTACAGCAGTGGAGAGATTCCTCAGTGTTGCCTTAGAATATCATCTTATAGATTCATACTCAACTCCCCAGAATGGGGCTTGAACCTGCAACCTTCCCATTTGGAATTGAGAGAACTATCTCCTCAGCCATGGCTGACACTGGCCGATACCAGTTAGCCGGAATGAAGGCAGAGCAAGGATTAATGTGGGATTGGGAAACAGTAGCACCCACAATGTAATGTTATGAGACACACTGGCTGGAATTTTACCAGCACGCCCACCCTGGTTCTGGGGCCGGGCAAGGTTTGGAGGATGGCTTTCTGCATTGGCCTCAGATGGAATTTGGCTATCACCCTCTGCTCAGCAACTCTGCACTGTCATGTGTCATGAAGGCCGCCTTGGGGTACAAATCTTGGGCAGAGGTGTCGGCAAAATTCTACTCAGGACCTGAGATGAGGGGGAGTTGTTTGCTGGCCAGACACTCACGTAGAAGCAAACATGAGGTTAGCTCATAGATAAGGCTATATCCTCGTTATGGCTTATCAATAAACACTAAATGTTTAGCTGTACAAAACTCAGAATGTCTTTGTAAAACCGACTGAACGTCCAACAGATCAGTCAAATGTCAAACCACGATGTCCATCCATTAGGAAATGTGAACACAGTCGATAGACCAGTGGGTACTTTATATCATTCTGTACATGCCTAAACTGTAAAGCCTCCTAAAAGCTAATCCCTTTGATTCAGGACGCAGACAAATTAGTTCCTTTCAGCTTGCGTTGGAGGTTCGTTTTGTAAAGGACTGAGTCATTCATTCAGGAAAGCTTGATTCTTTTGAAACTTTGAGAGAATATGGATCATCCTCTCTGCGTAAGAATCAGAAGTCATTCACTGCCAGAACATGGAAATCTGTGACTTGCATGTGAGTGTCGGCACATCATCAGCAGGGAATAGTTGGCTGCCTCAAATGATTTGAAAGTCATCGGGTCATCCAACTGAGAGTCTGACCTTTCGCAGAGTCAGTTTGAAAATTGATGACCTCTGCCCTGTCTCAAACTTCAGAGGCTTTGACCCCGAATTCTATTGTGATCTATCTATATAATAACACAGATATTTCAGCTTTAATTTCCTTTCCTCCCTCATTGCTGTCAAGAGAGCGGAGCTTTATAAACCATCAGGATGTGACAGCCCAATGAACGCTGGGTAGGTTAGCCTGTGCTTGTTATTTGTCAAAAATCTTCTGTCACAAATGACAAGAGGATGCAAGTGTTTTGATCAATGGAGGTTTTCTGTACTTAATTGCCAGGAAACTAAATATCAACAGTGTCAGCCCAGCTCCCTCTTGACAGCTGTAGACGTGTCTCCGCTGCCAGGAATTGGGCATCTTAGATTGACTGGAGGAAGAGGAGATTCACATTTTATCATTTGCTTCAAAACACGAGTCCTGACCTTAACAGGGAATTTTGCTTCATTGGAGGTTTAGTCCCTGAGGTTTGGCCAAGACTTTTGGGTCCTCACTTTAGCTGTACAAGAGCTGAGGAGAAGAGAGTTTCAAATGATCAGCTCACTGAGAGTTTGGGACAGAGGGACAGAATGGCTTAAAATCTTCAGCCGTTGTGTTCTACTTCGCACCGCTTTAGTGAACGGAGCTGGCAGTGTGGGTAGCACTCTGAGTCAGATGGATTGTGTGTTCGAATCCCTCTCTCCAGAGACACCCAGCAAAACATTCAGCGCATCTGGTCCAAGATGCTTGTGTCGAATCTTTAAAAAAGCAGTTCTGCTGCATTCTACTCACTGCCTGCTCCTTTTAGGGGGGGATTTATGGAGCCAGTAGGAATGTGAAATGCAGAGTGGGGAGGGGAGGGGAGGGGGTGACCAAATTTGGCCAGATATGAAATGTTGATTTCTCTACAGTGGAGATTGTGAAATCATAGAATCATAAAATCCCTACAGTGCAGAAGGAGGCCATTCGGCCCATCGAGCCTGCACCGACCACAATCCCACCCAGGCCCTTACCCATAACCCTGGTTAGTCCCCCTGAGACTAAGGGGCAATTTGGTGTGGCTGATCAACCTAGTCTACACATCTTTGGACTGTGGGAGGAAACCGGGGCACCCGGAGGAAACCCACGCAGACAGTTTGGGTACACTGAGTGAGAATTTAACATGGCCAGTGCACCTAACCAGCACATCTTTCAGACTGTGGATGGGAAATTGGAGCACCTGGAGGAAACCCATGCAGACAGTGACCCAAGCCTGGAATCGTACCTGGGTCCCTGGCACTATGAAGTAACGGTGCTAACCATTGTGCCACCGTGCCACCCCTAATGGAGTCATTAGCGTGTTTACAGCATGTGTGCACATGTCTGCAGTGTGTTTGGCCTCATGCTAGTCAGTGGCAGGATCATATTGGTAACACAGTTGCATGTGTGAATAGTCAGTACGCATGAACTTTTTTTTCTCTACATCCTATCTTCAGGATAATGCCAGCAGCACACACGAATCTTGTGACTCCTGGTTCACATTTGTTTAAGGGTAATGTGCACCAATCATCTTTGTGCAGTTGTGCCTAAGGTCAGAGGTTCCTTTTATTGAACTCGGTGGCACAATAGGAGGGGAACAGGAGACTGTCACTCGCATCGAGGCTTGGACCGGTAGAGATGAGTCAAGGATGAGGTCCTCCCACATTCTAAAAGACATGGCTGGTTAGGGTTCAATTCTGGCCTTGGGTCACTGTCTGTATGGAGTTTGCACATTCTTCCCGTGTCTGCCTGGGTTTCCTCCGGGTGCTCCGGTTTCCTCCAAAAATGCTAGGTTAGGTTGATTGGTCATGCTAAATTGCCCCTTAGTGTCGGGGAGTGAGGAAGGGGGTGGGGGAATAGCAAGGTAAGTGAATGGCATAGATGTATTTAAAGGGACTTGATAACAGAGGGTTATGCTGGTCGGTGAGAAAAGTTGCAAAGGCACAGTTGGAACTGAAAGACCAGAATAGATGTGTTGGATGGAAATAGCTTTTTTTCTGCGCTGTGCTGTGCATTCTCTGTGGTCTGATACAATTCACCCCCCATCACTTGGGCCGTCGCTGGCCCCAACTGGAGGCAGGGTGATCTGACAGGGAAAGTGCATTCTCTGATGTGGTTTTGAGTCCAAAGCAGTGGGGGGTGGAGGACTGGACCATAGCGCAGTCATTAAAACAGATCGTCAGTTCAGCAACAGAGTTAATTACAAAATTAATCAGATCCAGTCAGACGTTGAAAGCAGAAATAGGAAAAGCAGCATGGGGCAGAAGCGATGGCACATTAGAGAGTTATTGAAGTAGTCAGGAATAACACAGCCCGAGAATAGCAGAAAGTTTGTTAAGTATCAGCTAATAAAGGCTATTTAAATGTAAAACACTTTCCCTGACATTGTCCTGTGTTTTATTATTCTGATGAGTCAATACACTTATTGCATGATGCAGGAGATTGCACTGGCCACGCTGAAAATGCAGGCACAACTCAGCTGAAGGACACTTAGGGATGGGCAGTGACTCCCACATCCCATGGAAAAATATAAATTATTTCCTTTTCAGGAAGGGACATCTCTGATGAACTGTGGCCTTCCTCATGTTCCTCTGCCTGGAATGGTGTGTCACATGGACTGGTCGCCCAGAAACATATTCCCTTCAGTAGAAAGAATTAAGGGAAGGTAAACTATTTCTTTTGGTTGAGGGCAGGTAGAATGTTAGAATCATAGAATCCCTACAATGCAGAGGGAGGCCATTTGGTCCATTGAGTCTGTACTGACCCTGCAAAAGAGCATCTTATCTGGGGCGCCTGCCGTGGATGAATGGCTGCCTCTGGTCAGACCTATGCTCAGTACATAAGAACATACGAACTAGGAGCAGGAACAGGCTATCTGGTCCCTCGAGCCTGCTTTGCCATTCAATAAGATCATAGCTGATCTTTTTGTGGACTCAGCTCCACTTACCCGCCTGCTCACCATAACTCTTAATCCCTTTACTGCTCAAAAACTTATCTATCTTTGCCTTAAAAACATTCAATGCAGTGGACTCAACTGCTTCACTGGGCAGGGAATTCCACAGGTTCACAACCCTCTCTGTGAAGAAGTTCCTCCTCAACTCAGTCCTAAATCTGCCTCCCCTTATTTTGAGACTTTTCCCCCTAGTTCTGGTTCCACCCACCAGTGGAAACAACTTCCCTGCTTCAGTGACTATATTGGCTCCCTGTCCAGCAATACATTAAATTTAAATTTTTCATTCTAATTTTCAAATCATTTTGCCCTTCTGTATTTCTGTAACCTGCTATATCCCTACAGTCTTCTGAGATGACTGTGTTCCTCCAACTCTGGCCTCATGTTGGCTCCACCATTAGTGCATTCAACTTCCTAGGCCTTAAACTCCAGAATTCTCTTCCTAAACCACAGCACTTCTTCACCTTCTCTTTTCAGTGTTTAAAACCTATCTCTTTGTCCCAGTTTTAGGTCACCTCTCCTCTTTACGTGTCTCAGTGTCAAACTTTGCTCATATTCTTCTGAAGCACCCCTGACCACTTGATTAGGTTAAATGTTAAAAAAACAAATAGTCATGCCTGTTTCTATCCCTTCACCCTGACCTTCTGATTTATGACCCTTGCTTGTTTAACCTTGACAAAGATTGATGATCTGTTGAGGTACCTTGATTCCTTTCTAGATACTTGTGATATATCCTTGTGACATTCTTAACTTTCCCCAAACCCTTTAAATATGACTTGAATTTAAGGTTCCTTCTTGACTGCCGGTTCATCCCTAGAACCAGTGGAGCTTGCACCGGAAGTGGTGAATTGTAAAGCAAATTTATGGGCAGCACAGTGGTTCGCACTGCTGCCTCACAGTGCCAGGGTCCTGGGTTCAATTTCAGCTTGGGTGACTATCCGTGTGGAGTTTGCACGTTCTCCCGTGTCTGCATGGGTTTCCTCCAGGTGCTCCAGTTTCCCCTCACAGTCCAAATGTGTACAGGATAGGTGGGTTGGCCATGCTAAATTGTTCCTTAATGTCTCAAGATGTGCACTTTAGGGGGATTAGTTTTATTTTGTTTACTTTATTCCAATCCAATCAAGTCAAATTAAAGGCAATTCAGAGCCCCAACAAGTTGGGACATTCCCGACCCAAGCTGACAAGACAGGGCTCTCACCTCCTATCTTGGGCTTGATCTACATGATCCAAGCTGATTGGAGTAGGTGTAGCTCCTCCTCCAAGGCTTGATCTCATTTGCCTCTTCGCCAAAAGGCCGAGATGAAGCTGAAATGTAACCTAATGACTTCAACCAAGTACGGCATGTCGATACTACACTTGATCTGAGCCAAAAGGCTGAGAAGCCCTCAGCTGCCTCTACTAGTGCAGTAAATTGAGTTATTAGGAGAGGGTAGTCTTTTGGAGGGTAGATTCAGACTTGATGGGCTGAAGGGCCTCCTTCTACACTGTAGGGATGTGATTATTGACAAAACCAAGAATTTAGGATGTAGGGTGGGACTTAAAGAAAGAACATCTTCCACAATGTCAGGATGTCCCAAAGAACTATGGAGACATCAGAATACTTTTTAAAGTGTAGTCATTGTTGTAACGTAGGAAATGAAACAGCGGATAAACACACAATAATAAACGGGATCATTACAACATACTGGGCTGGTTTTTACCCCCTGGTACTCCCAGCCCCACACCCACAATGTGAATCCCGGCCAGACTTGATTATTAACTGGTGCTGTTTGAAAGTTGAGGAATAGCTGAGAAAGGTCAATGTTTTTGAGGTGACTGAATCAAGATGCTGATAGATTAATTAGAGGAAAAACCCATTCCCTCCGGTGACTGTGTCAGTTGGTCAGAGGGACACTTTATTTATTAGTGTTACAAATAGGCTTACATTAACACTGAAGTTACTGTGAAAGTCCCCCAGTCATCACACTCTAGCACCCTGTTTGGATACACAGAGAGAGAATTTAGCATGGCCAATGCACCTAACCAGCACACTTTTCAGACTGTGGGAGGAAGCTGAAGCACCTGGAGAAAACCCATGCAGATACTGGGAGCGTGTGCAGGCTCCACATAGTGACCTAAGCACCATTGTCAAAAGATTCATATGGGGGATGAAGAGAAATATTTTCATTTCAAGAGATATCAAGATCTGGAATACTCCATTTGGTAATTTTTTTCTGAGGGAATTGGATGGAACTTAAGAATAGGGAACTTACAGGTTTATAGACAGATGGTGGAATTTTAACTGCAATGAGCCATTCCCCAATGGAGAACGGAAGCTTGTTCACCGCAAGATGTTCTGTATCTTGGCCACAACTTTGCTGTCAGTGCCTGTTCTGTACAATGTCTTCCCTGGATGGCTGCATCCGGCCCCAGCCCCCCAGTTCCCCCTCCCCTGACCACTTCTGTTATCGCCTGGCACTGCAGTTTCTCTTGTCGGCTGACAGGAGCCTCCCTTTGTCCACTTTTCCTGCTCTCGAGGTTTCAGGATCATTGGGTGCGGAGGCTCATGGGCATTTTATTTATTTATGGGATGTGGGTATCGTTGGCTGGCTATCATTTATTATCCATCTCAAGTTGCCCGAGGGCAGTTGAGAGTCAAACACATTGCTGTGGTTCTGGAGTCACATGTAGGCCAGGCCAGGTAAGAATGGCAGATTTCCTTCCCTAAACTGCGCCAAGAGCAGACAGCGAGATGAGCCGACTTGTATCCTGGAATTATACCCACAGATCTGATGGGTGATGAGCTTTGCCACCCCTTCCATAGTCCACAACCGAAACTCCACCCACCACACCCAGGAAGCGAGGGCCTTTTTTCATCTAATCCTCAATGTCTCTGCTCCCCTTTCCCAGGAGGAAACCCACACAGACATGGAGAGAACAAGTAAACTCCACACAGATAGTGACCCGAGCCGGGAATCGAACCTGGGTCCCTGGCACTGTAAGGCAGCAGTGCTAACCACTGTGCTACCATGCAATACATGCCACACTTGCCAGCAGTTTCTCCTGAATTCCCTATTGGATTTCTTGGTGAATATCTTACCTCGATGGTCTTAAGTTTTGCCCTTGCCCAAAGAGGAGTGATGGCCTGGTGGTTATTATTGCTAGATGATTAATTCAAAAACTCAGCTAATGTTCCGGGGACCCAGGTTTGGCTCCCACCGTAGCAGATGGTGGAATTTGAATGGCACAAAAATATTTGGAATTAAGAATCTAGTGGTGACCATGAAATTATTGTCAGTTGTTGGAAAAAACCCATCAGGTTCACTGAGGGAAGGAAATCTGCTGTCCTTACCCAGTCTAACTTACATGTGACTCCAGAGTCATAGCAATGTGGTTGACTCTCAACTGCCTTCCAAGGGAAACTAGGGGTGGGCAATAAATGGTGGCCAGCCAGCGGCGCCCATGTCCTACAAATGAATGGAAAAAAGATAGAAATATTCTCGCCCTGTGTACTCGATTCCAACCTTTAATTATTTTAAAGGCCTGCTAAGTCTTCTTCTTTCAAGGGGATAGAGAGCTGATAGGTATAAGCTCGAAACTCTGGCACCATCTTTGTCCCTTGCTAACAGGCCCACTGTTGGTAATCTTGTGGAATACCCACTTGGCCTCTAATGACAGATAAAGGCCGTGAGTGACATTGATTCAAACATCTCAAGCAAAATACATACAGGGAACAAAAGTTTCTGACTTTACGAGGTGTCAGGAAGGTGTCCCATTAGAGACACATGTAATGAAAGATCATTCATCACTGTCTGCAAGGATGATTCATTTGGACAATGGATATTGATGATGATAGGTCCCTTACGGTTGTCTGTATTCAGCAGTCTGTTCAATGTCCTAAGGGTCACAAAAAGCTCGATAAACATCAATTTACATTCATATAATGCATTTAATGTAAGAGTTTCATGGGAGCATTATCAATAAAATAAAATTGCACCGTACCAAACAAGGAGATATTTCATAGAATGCCTACAGTGCAGAAGGAGGCCATTCAGTCCATTGGGTCAGCACTAATGCTCCAAAATAGCACCTTACCCAGGCCCACTCCCCCCCACCCTATACCTGTAACCCCATGCATTTACCCCATTAATCTCCGGAGCTGCACATCTTTGGACACTAAGGGGCAATTTTGCATGGCCAATCTATCAAATCAACTTGGACTGTGGGAGGAAACCGGAGCACCCGGAGGAACTCCACGCAGACACGGGGAGAATGTATAAGCTCTACATAGACAGTCACCCAAGGTTGGAGTAGAATTCAGATCCTTGGCGCTGTGAGATAGCAATACAAATCACAGATAGGGATAGATAATGAAAATCTTGGTCAAAGAGATAGGCAGGTTTTAAGGAGCATCTTAAAGGGGGAGAGTGAGGTGAAGGGGGGTGCAGGGACTGATGTAGAGAGATTAAGTTACATTGCAGTTAAATTCAATGACCATTTTGTGAGAAGTTGAATCTTGATGACTTAAGTGGATTGTAGATGTTGCGATCACTGCCATTGTATGGGCAAGAAAATAGGAGGAAATAAGGAGAAATTTGGCACTCTAGGAGAGGTGAAGTTGATCAGGTATGATAACTGCTATCGAAGAAGCTGGAATGTGCAAAGATGCTTGAAGCCTGGATATAAACCACATCAAACTTCCAATAGGAATTCTGGGAACTCCCTATAACAAGGATTAGAGTAGATGCCAGCTTTTCCTATTGCCCTTCTCTTAGGGACCAGATCAGAAACACCAAGGCATATTATGAAGTTAGCTGAGGCCCCAACTAATTTTGATTTTGGCATTAGTGTGAGCATGAGATGTTTCCCTCCAATTCCCTCCAATTCTATTGACTTATGAGTCAGCTTTGATTAAAACAAATTTCATTTAACAAAACAGCTAAAATATAACAAAAAGAATTAGCATAACTTTTACCAGTTGAAATATTTAAACATGACAGGATATCATTCTTAACTGTCAGCTATTTCTATTAGTTCCAATTTAAGCAATAGCCCCATAGATGTAAACTCCTCTTCAGAATCAGTTAGTGAAACATTCAGGCTTACATACTTTCCCTGTTGCCTAGCCTTTTAACCTCTCTTGACAGAGATATGGAGAGACACCCATCTTCTGACACTCAGACAACAGCCTCCAGAGGAAAACCTGTTTCATCACAGCAGAACACCAATGCAAGAGAGAGGACAAAAACATCTGTTGCCTTCCGTAGATTTCTGAAGAGAGATACATATTGTTTGACAGATCCCCAGACTTCAATTTTCAGAAAGAGAGAGAGAGACATAAAGGGCCACAGCTCTTTTCCAAATTCAAACTGCAACTGGCTGCATTTCCTCCATGTAAGCCTAGTTCCACCCACACATGATTTTCGTCTTGACAGTCAACCTAATCAAGCCATACTTTGAAACCCCAGCGAATAACTCTAAGAATAACAGTAATGCATTAGTCAATGAAAAAACAAACACTCCAATAATTAGGAGCAATTAACCTTCTACATGTTCAGTATGTGAGCTGCTGGTTGTAGACAATGCAGCATCATCAAACAGAGCTGAAGTGTAAATATAACCTTCAGCAGAAACATGATATAAAATATATTCCTTAAAGACACAGTGTCATCACACACTTTATACCTCTTCCCATCCATTGATTTCATCCACATTTCCTGCTGTCTAGGGTGGCATGGTGGCTCAGTGGTTAGCACTGCTGTCTCACAGTGCCAGGCATCCAAGTGCAATTCCTGGATTGGGCCACTGTCTGTGCAGAGTCCACACCTTCTCCCCGTGTCTGCGTGGGTTTCCTCTGGGTGCTCTGGTTTCCTCCCACAGTCCAAAAAACATGCTGGTTAGGTACATTGGCCATGCTAAATTTTCCCTCAGTTTATGCAAACAGGTGCCAGAGTGTGGTGACTAGGGGACTTTCACAGTAACTTCATTACAGTGTTAATGTAAGCCTACTTGTGACAGTAGTGAGTGAACTTCAAACTTTGGAATGTTTCCAAGAAGGAGCTGAATATAGCTCTTGGGGATCAAAGAATATGGGGGGTGGGGGGGAGAGGGGGGAGACGGGATCAGGCCATTGAGTTGGATGATCAGCCATGATCATATTGAAAGGTGTGTGCTGTTATATGCTCTGTCTGAGGCCAGAACTCTCCGTTCACCTGACGAAGGAGCAAATCCCAAAAGCTTGTGAGTTTACTATCAAATAAATTGGTTGGACTTTAACCTGGCATTGTGAGACTTCTTACCATATTGAAAGGCACAGCAGGGTCAGAGGGCCAAATGGCCTACTCCTGCTCCTATTTTCTATGTTTCGATGGTTTCCAAATCCTATCTCCCTTTAATCCCACGTTATTACTATAACCTCCTCCAATCCTAAAATAAAGAACAAAGAACATTACAGCACAGGAACAGGCCCTTTGTCCCATTGCCTGCACCAACACCTCTGACATTTCTACAATCCTTCAATCCTGGTCTCACGTTCATCACCAATTTCCCTCACTCCACCCCTGGTGGCTTCTCCTTCAGTTACCTATATCCTAAGCTCTGTAATTCCTTTTCCAGAGCGCTCTGCCTCTTTCTGCTCCTTTAATTCACCTTAAAAACTATAACTTTGACCCAAGTTTAAGGTCCCCTTTTCTAATGTGCCATTATGTGACTCAATGCCAAAACTTTGTCTGATAGTGCCCCAGTGAAGTGCCTTGGTAATGTTTCCCTGATGTTGAGATGCTGGCGTTGGACGGGATGGGCACACTGAGAAGTCTCACAACACCAGGTTAAAGTCCAACAGGTTGATCTGAAATCATGAGCTTTCGGAGCACTGCTCCTTCATTAGCAGTGCTCTGAAAGTGAGAGAAACTGGTGATGAACATGAGACCAGGATTGAATGATTACAGAAATGTCAGAGGTGTTGATGCAGGCAATGGGGCAAAGAGCCTGTTCCTGTGCTGTACTGTTCTTTGATGTTTGCTTTAGGGCTGGAGGAGGTTATAGTAATCAGGTGGGGCTAAAGAGAGATGGGATTCGGAAACCATAGAAACATAGAAAACAGGAGAAGGAGTAGGCCATTTGTTGGACTTTAACCTGGTGTTGTAAGACTTGGTAATGTTTCATTATGGTGAAGGCATTTGTGATGATTGTATCTTTAAGGACAACACAGCAAAGTAAGTGTCACCTAGTCTGGGTGACTAATTGGGACACAGAGTGGGGAATCACCCCAGGGGGAGGACTTTTCTTAGGCAGGAGGCTTTCCTGAACTAGCTGCAGACACACTGTTTCTCTTGTAAATCTGTGTAAATAAATCTTTTGTTGTTTACTATTGCAGTCTCTGAAAGCGCATTATTAGCAGTGTTACATCAATGCAATTGTCTAGTGCCTGTTAGAGTCCTATATGAAATATAACTTGGACAATCTTATTCCAATCATCTCCTTGACCTGATATTGTTAGGACATCTAGATAAGACAAGGGCAATATCCTACTGGTGTAGCAGAAAGATCCCACAGAAAGCTGAAGTTCTCTGTTCCCCCAAAATAAAGTTTAACACAGTCCAAAGATGTGCAGGTTAGATTGATTGGCTGTGCTAAATTAGCTGTTCGTGTCGGGATAAATATGTGGAGTTATGGGGATACAGCCTGGGTGAGGTTGTTGTCGGTGCAGGCTTGATGAGCCAAATGGTCACCTTTTGCACCATACGGATTCTATGATCCCATGTCTTGCCTTCAGTTGGACTGTCAGCTGAAACTGGATAAAGTGGGGAAGATGTAGACACTGATCTTAGAGTGCATAGAGTGAAAAAGGCTTTGGAATAAAGTGGTTTTTTTCAAGTTGTGTGCCGTTTTGGTGTCCTTATCTGAGGAAAGATGTCCTTGCTATAGAGGCAGTACAGCAAAGGTTTACCAGGCTGATCCCTGGGATGACAGGTCTATCACATGAGGAGAGATTAAGTCGGTTAGGATTATATTCAGTGGAGTTTAGAAGAGTGAGAGGGGATCTCACAGAAACTTTTAAAATTCTAACAGGATTAGACAGAGTAGATTCAGGAAGAATGTTCCCAATGGTTGGGGAGTCCAGAACTAGGGATCATAGTTTGAGGATAAGAGATAAACCTTTTAGAACTGAGGTGAGGAGAAATTTCTTCACCCAGAGGGTGGTGAATGTGTGGAATTCACTACCACAGAATGTATTTGAGACCAAAACATTGTCTGATTTCAAGAAGAAATTAGATATAGCTCTTGAGCTAAAGGGATCAAGGGATATGGGATATGGGGGGTCAGGATATTGGATTCGATGATCAGCCATGATCAAAATAAATGGTGGTGCAGGCCTGAAGAGCTGAATGCCCTACGCCAGCTTCTAGTTTCTATGTTAGGTTTATTGATTAGTGTCACAAGTAGACTTACATTAACACTGCAATGAAATTCCTGTGGAAGTCCTGAATAGCCACACTCCGGTGGCTGTTTGGCTACACTGAGGGAGAATTTAGCGTGGCCAATGAGTCTAATACCCTGTTTGTGTGAACAAGAGGGTCAATTGTACCCCTGCCATTTCTCTAGGTTCTGTTGTCCTATCTGTGCAACACCTTCCTGTGGTATGTCTCCAGAGATTCTCGCCACAGCCAGCTGTGGGACAGATTTTATCATTGCTCAGCATGACATGTTTTCGTATAGAAAAAACCCATCATAACTGGGGGAATAGGGTCACAAAGCGCACAAGTGCATAAATGTTAATTCGCAACGCTGGGGCTTATTTTTTTTCTTGAAAGCAATGCAGAGAATGTATTGCAATGTGATCTTTGTTAAAAAATGTATAAGCATTGGGCAGCTACTGAGGCTGTGCTACACAGATGTTGTGAGTATGGATGAACAGACAAGTAGGCCAGAAAATCTAGAACGAATCTAATTGAAGCTTGAATAAACACTTTTCTCAAACAGCAGGATAGGCAGAGATTTGGGAGGGTTGTGGAAACTTACTTTATTCACAGAAAGTAAAACAGCAACAAATAAACAAGGCAAAGCCACCGTGAAGGTACGGCAGGCACATTCATGGCTGGCACAGTCCAATGTGACATTCCCTCACAGTAATCATACCGACTTGGAGAATTAACTCTGTCAGTCTCTCTCTCTGTAAAAAGTCTGACAACACCAGGTTTTACTAAAACCTGGTGTTGTCAGACTTCTTACTGTGTTTACGCCAGTCCAACGCCGTCATACCCACATCATGACTACAGTCTCTCTGCCAGACCAGCAGAGTTTATCCGTCATTTTCTGTTTTTATTTCAGATTAACAGCACCTGAAGCATTTTGCTTTTAATATCACACCAAGGCAGCATTGTCCTGTAGCCTGACATAAAAGGAAAACACTGCGGATGCTGGAAGCTGAAAATGCTGGAAAATCTCAGCAGGTCTGACAGCATCTGCGGAGAGCAAACAGAAGTAATGTTTTGAGCCTGGATGAATCTCATTTTTAAGTGAATTTGCACTTGGTTGACATAGGCACTGTATAGGACGATAGGGATAGAATCACAGAACCCTACAGTGCAAAAGGAGGCCATTTGGCCCATCAAATCTGCACTGACCATAATTCCACACATAACTCCATGCATTTACCCCAGCTCGTCCCCCTGTCACTGAGGGGCAATTTAGCAGGGCCAATCCGCCTAACTTGGACTGTGGGAGGAAACCGGCATACCCGGAGGAAACCCATGCAGACACGGGGAGAATGTGCAAACTCCACATAGACAGTGACCCAAGTTGGGAATCGAACCTGAGTCCCTAATGCTGTGAGGCAGCAGAGCTAACCACTGTGCCACCATGCCACCCACAGGGATGAGGGGAAGTGGGGGGACATGCATTGGAATGGGTTGTCATAGTTGGGACTTGCAGAGCATGTGAGGGGTGAGGGCTAGATGGCTGCTTTTTGTTACATTATTTTTATTAAGACTAGGATGAAGTTCACCCCAGGACTTGAGACAGACCTTTCACATGGCCCGCCTTAGCACCCAATAGCCCTTGAGGCTGGCTCCAGTTTTTTTGCAGGATCAGCCTGCCCAACTCATGTTAGTCTATCCCTCCCGAAATGGGATTCCAAGCCCTTTGTATTGAGTTGGATTTGCAGAGTCAGGAATTTTTCTGACCTTGGGCTCCAAACCCAAGAGCAAAAATTTGACAATGCACGTGGAACCTTACTTGCCTGCCACCATCTACCTGAGGAAGAGTATTCAGGAGTTTGTGGAAGATTAAGGATGAATTGAGTAATCAAATGAAGGGAAAGTACAGGGATTGTGAACATAATTCAAAGCAGAAGTTGTAAAGTTTGGGGTCGTGACAAAGTGAGATGGAATGCGAGTGAGAGGATAGGGAAAGACACATAGCACAGTGTTCAGAACTGCTTCCTCACAGCTCCAGGGACCCAGATTGGACCCCCTGCTCATTGTCTGTGTGGAGTTTGCACATTCTACCCGTGTCGGCGTGGTTTTCCTCCGGGTGCTCCGATTTCCTGCCACAGTCTGAAAGATGTGCTGGTTAGGGTGCATTGGCCATGCTAAATTCTCCCTCAGTGTACCCGAACAGGCTCCGGAGTGTGGCGATTAGGAGATTTTCACAGTAAATTCAAAACAGTGTCAATGTAAGCCTATGTGTGACCAATACAAAAGCTTTACTTTTTTTACTTTAGTAGGAAAGGATCTGTTATGGCCCACATTGCCCCTTGTCCAAATGAAGCCTTCTGATGTTGTTGGCTTAATTGGTAAAAATTTAATTGTTTTTAATTGTCTGTGATCCTGGAAATGACTAGGAGACTGTTTCCAGGCAGGTTGTTGAGCTGATCCCACTACCAACAACAGTGAGCTCCAAACCTCCATTTGGTCCCAACATTAGGGTCTCCAAATCTGTGGTAAAATTCACCTCCAAAGGTGAATAGTATTGGATCAGTTAAGTGTGTGGGCAAACAACTGTCAGATAGAGGGTAAAAAGGGGATAATGTGAGGGTGTCAACTTTTTTATTTTGGGAAGAATAGAAAAACAGAATATTTGTTCAATCAAGAGAACGAAGATACAAATTAGGGACAAGAGTGGGCCATTGGAGGGAGACTACAGAGTGCTGCATTACAGAGGGACCCAGGTGTCCTTGTGCACGAATCACAAATGGCTGACAGCAAGTAATTCAACAAGCAAACTGAATGTTGACCTTTTTTGTTAGGGGGATTGATATAAAAGTAGAGAAATCTAGCTACAACTGTACAGGACATGATGGGCTTGGGTAGAGAGTGCAGGGAAGGAAGAACACAATTGCATTGCAAACAGTCCAAAGAAGGTTCACTAGGCTGAGATGAAAGGTTTGTCTTATGAGGAAAAGTTGAGCAGATTTTGCCCATGCGCAACATCTTACTGTGGAGTAAGAGTTTCTAAACTCTGGAGGTTAGAAGCATGCTCTTATTGAAATGCATGAGTTTCTGAGGGCGTTTGACACAGTAAAATGTTTCTTCACTGAGAATAATGGGTCACTCATTTAAGGAGGAGGTGAGGAATTTCTTCTCTAAGGAAGCCACCACCCTTTGGAATCCTCTACCTCAGAGAGCAGTGGAGGTTGGCTCACTGAATACATTAAAGGGTGAGATAGAAAGATTTCTCTATAAGTGAGTGGAGGATCATGGGGAACAGACAGTCAAGTGGAGTGGAGGCCAAGATCAGATCAGCCATGATCTTACTGAACGGCTGAGCAGGCTCGAGGGGATTTATGGGTTCCTATTTCCGATATTCTTGCTGTTTTTATCTTGCCCTTTTCAGGCTGGAGTGAAAACGTGATCCAGCAAACCCCCTGAAACAGTTCACATTTAACCAAGCGCGTCTGTGAAAGTGCAGAGGCTGTTTTCCCTCAGCTCACGCACTGGCAAAGTAATTAAACAGCCACTCGCCAAAAGTTTGCCTGTGATCACAGTGTGTGAAGAGAGCAGCCTTATCTATCACTGCTGCATGTGTGCCGTGCTGAGCGCTGCCCCGTCCTATATATGACGCTATGATACGACAGGGATTTTTCATTTGGATGAAGGCAGGGTATGCTACTTGACTATCGCTTGAGGGAGGGGAGATGTGGGCGAGTGGAAGGGAGCTAAAGACTCTCAAGCATTGCCCACGGACATTCTGCAGCCCGGCTGTGAAGGTGTATAAACTTTGTCATTCTGCTTTCCTTCCCCCTTTTTTTTTGGAAATGCTTTATTTTTTTGAAAAAAAAAGTGCAAAGATCTCAGTGAAGCTTAAGTTACGCTTGAGTCTCACTCACCCCCTGTATCATCCCCCAACCAACACATCGCGTTAAATAAATTTTCCTGCTAACTCTAAGCAGGTGATTTATTCCAAGCTGATCGATAAGAAAGATATTCATTGTCTGCCTCCGTACACTTGTCTTGGAGCCAGTGACACTCTCCAGTTCTGTTTCAGAGGTAGTATTGATCAGCACTTTCTCTTCTAGGCAGATTGATCTGATAAATGTTGAAAACATCAGTTCTGGTTTCACGCTGGAGGAAGGTGTGGGCGATAACAATTTCCGCTGAATACATCCTGGCCAGGAATATGATCTTGTAGGATATGTGTTTTATTTATTTACTTGCAGGGTGTGGGCATCACTGGCAAGGTCAGCCTTCGTTGCTCGCCCTGAATTGCCCTTTGGGAAATGGGTGGCACAGTGGTTGGCACTGCTGTCTCACAGCACCAGGCACCCAGGCTCGATTCCTGGCTTGGGTCACTGTCTATGCAGAGTTAGTACGTTTTCCCTGTATCTTCTTGGGGTTTCCTGTGGATGCTCTGGTTTCTTCCCACAGTCCAAAAGACATGCTGGTTAAGTTCATGGAGTCCTAGAGGTTTACAGCATGGAAACAGGCCCTTCAGCCCATGCCACCTTTTTTCTTAAACCCTGAAGCTAGTCCCAATTGCCCACATTTGGCCCATCTCCCTCTATATTGGCCATACTAAATTCTCATTCGTTGTACCCAAGCACTGGAGTGTGCCGATTGGGGCATTTTCACAATAACCTCATTGCAATGTTAATGTAAGCCTACTTGTCACACCTATAAACAAACTTAACCCAAATCTCTGGAATTCCATCCCTCCCTCTTGCCGCATTGTCTTCCTTCTTTAAGCCACTCCATAAAACCTGCCTCTTTGTCTAGCACTTCGATCATTCATCTTATTGCCTTGGTGTCCGATTTGTTTTGATAACATTCCTGTAGAGGGCCTTGGGAAATCTTATTCCATTGAAGGTGCTATGTAAATGCAATTTGCTGTTGTAAATTGAGCTGAAAACTTGCTTTTCGCTTGCTGTCCTGCAAGTCTTGCATTTTGTTTGCTGCCCTCATCTACTTAGCTGAAGTGACCATTCCTGTCTGAAGATGAGGCATTGATTAATAGATTGGGGATCTAACAAGGCGGCAGAATCTTATTCGTCTCTCAGCTGACAACCGCATTTCTCTGCATGGGGTGGGGGTGACTTTGATCAGGATTGGAGAATGCCTCCTTATTTCTCTGCTTGGCCTCACTCCTTCCTGAACTGCTCCAGAGAGGTCAGTGAGGGAGTTCCACGATTGGGTCCCAGCAGCAGTTAAGGAACAGCAGTATGGTTCCACTCTCGGGGGTTGACCGGGGTCAATTGTCCTTAACTTGACCCACACCGGATGGTGCGTGACTTGGAGGGAAACCTTTCTGTACTGGCTCCCCACGTAAATGATGATGTTGTTCTTCTGGAGAACCTAGGCTTTGAAGACGCTAGGGGAAGGGGTTGGACTGTCCGACCTTTCTCGTGGCGGTGAGTGGGTGGGAGGGGGAGTGGCATTTGCTGGCAGTGGGATCTTCCAGTCCTACCACTGTCAATGGCATTCCCATTGACTGCACCCCATGCTACCAGGAAACCTATGGCGAGGGTGTGCCACTGACAGGACCAGAAGATCCTGCGTGAACAGCCAGAAACTTCCAGCCACCATCGACAGAGCCTTGGTGAGTTGCTGCAGTGCATCTTGTGGATGGTACTCACTATTGTCACAGTGTGTCAGTGGAGGAGGGAGTGAATGTTTAAGGCAATCAATGAAATGCCAATTAGCAGACTCCTTTGTCCTGAGTGAAGTTGAGCTTCTTCGTGTTGTCACTTTATCATTGCTTCCAAGTACTTTTAGTATCCGACGCATAATTAAGGTGGGTAGTTGACTGGGGGCAACTGACCAATACCAGTTTAAGTCATGACCCAAGTACTTCCTGAAGTGATGACTTGATTTGATTTGGTTTATTACTGTCACATGTATTAGCATACGGAGAAATTATTGTTTTTGTGTGCTATACAAACATATTTTCTACTTTCTGAGAAGACAAAGGAAATTTGGCATGTCAGCTACGACTCTCACCAGCTTTTACAGATGCCCCATAGAAAGCAATCTGTCTGATTCTGTCACAGCTTGGTATGGTTCCTGCTCTTCCCAAGACTACAAGGAACTACAAAAAGTTGTGAATGTAGCCCAATCCATCACGCAAACCAGCCTCCCATCCACTGAGTCTGTCTACACTTCCTGCTGCCTCAGCAAAAGAGCCAGCATAATTAATGACCCCACACATCCTGGACGTTCTCTCTTCCACCTTCTTCCGTCAAAAAAAGATACAAAAGTCTGAGGTCACATACCAACTGACTCAAGAACAACTTCTTCCCTGCTGCTTTCAGACTTTTGAATGGATTTCCCTTGCATTTAGTTGATCTTTCTCTACATCCTAGGTATGACTGTAACGCTGCATTCTGCACTCTCTCCTTTCCTTCACTATGAATGGTATGCCTTGTCTGTATAGCATACAAGAAACAATACTTTTCACTGTATGTTAATACAATTGATAATAATAAATCAAACCAAATCAAATCAAAGCACACCATTCATTGAGAAGGAAAGGAGAGAGTGCAGAATGTAGTATTACAGTCTTAGCGAGGGTGTAGAGAAAGACCAACTTAGTGCGAGGTAGGTCCATTCAAAAGTCTGACAGTGGCAGGGAAGAAGCTGTTCTTGAGTCGGTTGGTACGTGACCTCGGACTTTTAAATCTTTTTCCCGATGGAAGAAGTTGGAAGAGAGAATGTCCGGAGTGTGTGGGGTCCTTAATTATGCTGGCTGCTTTTCCAAGGCAGCGGGAAGAGTAGACAGAGTCAATGGGTGGGACGCTGGTTTGAATGATAGATCAGGCTCCATTCACAACCTTTTGTAGTTTCTTGTAGTCTTGGACGGAGCAGGAGCCATACCAAGCTGTGATACAGCCAGAAAGAATGCTTTCCATTGTGCATCTGTAAAAGTTGGTGAGGGTCGTAGCTGACATGCAAAAATTTCTGTAGTCTCCTGAGAAAGTAGGGGCGTTGGTGGGCTTTCTGTGTTGGGAAGAGGTAAATCAGGATAACTGTAGCTACCTGTTACTGTGAGGGATCAATTACATGGCAGCTGTAACTGTTTGTAAATTCCGGGTTCCAGACCAGACGAACCCAGTATAAAATGTCCATGATTTCCTCTAACATAAACATTTAAAATGCTAGAAATACTCAGCAGGTTGGACAGCATCTGTGGAGCAGGAAACCTGTTCGCGTTGTCATTATGCTTGAGGTCCAATATTGAGACTAATAATAAACTACGAGGTGAGTGGTATTAAACTAACGGGAATAGTTCATTCGTACATCTTTATCTCAGCACTGGCTGGACAAGCTCCACTCTGGGTGGAGCTAGAGTCCTGGATTACCTGACCCATTCTATTAAAGAGGCATGTCCCCACATACATAACAGTCCTAAGTCAATTTTAACTTCTTCACAAAAGTTATTTCAGTTACAATGTTCTCTTTTTGCCCATATTGCTGTAGATTTTCCAGAAGTAATGACAGGAAAGCTGTCAATCAATTAGAAATTACTGAATTGACAAACACTTTTGTATCAGGTGGCACAGTAGCACAGTGGTTAACACTGCTGCCTCATAGCACCATAGGTCTGGGCTCGATTCTGGCCTCAGGTCACTGTCTGTGTAGAGTCTGCACGTTCTCCCTGTGTCTGCGTGGGTTTCCTCCAGGTGCTCCAGTTTCCTCCCGCAGTCCAAAGATGTGTAGGTTAGGTGGATTGGCTATGTTAAATTGACCCTTAGTGTCAGGGAGATTAGCAGCATAAAGATGTGAAGTTACGGGGATAGCACCTAGATGGGATTAAGGTTGATGCAAACATGATGGGCTGAATGGCCTCTTTCTGCATTGTAGGGATTCTATTCCATACAATGAAGTGTGAAGTCTGGCATCTGTTGCTTGCAGTTTGTCCATAGTATTGCTCGTGGATAGTTTGTCTGGAATACATGCACAGAGAGGACCAATTCTACACCAGTTAAAGTAATTTTCAACTGTAGTCATTGTTGGGCGGTATGGTGGCATTGCAGCCTCATAGTGCCAAGGACCCAGGTTCAATTGCCGACCTTGGGTGACTGTCTGTGTGGAGTTTGCACGTTCTTTCCTTGTCTGCGTGGGTTTCCTCCAGATTTCATTACCACAATCCAAAGAGATGTGGGTTGGGTGGATTGACGATGCTAAATTGTCCCCTTCATGTCCAAAGATATTAGTGGGATAAATTTGTAGGGTTACAATGATAGAGCAGGCGTTCTGTCGCAGAGCTGGTGCAGACTTGCTGGGCCAAATGTCCTCCTTCTGCACTGCTGGGATTCTTTGATATGATGCTGAAGTGCCATAAGAGATTGTAGTAGACCCTGTAAGTATTAGCCATCCCTCTGGGAGACTTCGCTCTGAAATAGGATCTTTTACATCACATTGGTTTTCAGCTTAATGCCTTGCGCACAATCTCTCATATCCGACAATGCAATGCTCCCTCAGTCAGCCTAGATCATTTTCTCCAACGTGTCTTAGGGGCAGGAGAGTTATTAATTGAACGGCACCAGATTACAATCTTTCCACACAAGTGCCAGCCCCACTTTACCAAATTGTTGGGCTTGAGTGCGGAAGGATTCAAAGCACGCTGTGTCTTACAGATCCATCAATAAAAATGGAAGATAATCCCTCTAAAATTTGCAACGCATAATTGTTAGGCACTTTGGCATAATGCAGCAACAGATTATGCAAATGCAGCATTTCAGTGTTTGCTAATTAGCCATGAATATTTACACAGTAAGAAAACAAAAGTAAATCCAATCTTTATGAAACTAAAAACAGTGTAATCATTATACTGTTGAGGAGTAAAGTATTAGCAATGTTCGCTAATCGCAACTAATTACCACATGCGGATTAAGTTAATTGAAACTTAATTTAATTTCAATGTATTTCTCCAACTCCAAGCATCACGTTCTACCTGTGGAAAGGTTCTAGAAGCTCATGTTGGTGATATTAGCGGACAAATCTATTTTGCGCAATCCCAATGGGGTCAGCGACTTACTTGTTTTGATGAATATCAAACGTGTTAATATTGGAGAATAATTTTCGGTAGCGAGAACTGACCCGACTGTACAACAGAAAACATGTCCACTGCATCTTGCCACATCAGACTAAAGTCTATTAAGTGTAATTAATTAACTTCAAAGCAGTCATTGCAATTGTGCAGTGGAATGTTACAGACATTTTGCGCATCGCAATGCAGTAGTTGCCTATAATATTTATTTGTGTGTGTAGTGGTTGGTAGACAGAATTAGCTTCACCCACGTAACTGCCTGTACTTCTGCTGATATCTTCACCTGGCATCTCAGGTAGTAGTCATGATATGGAGATGCCAGCGTTGGACTGGGGTAAACACGGTAAGAAGCAGGTTTAAGTCCAACCGATTTATTTGATAGTAAACTTACAAGCTTTCAAGGTTCCCCTCTTCATCAGGTGAATGGAGGGTTCTGGCCTCAGACAGAGCATATAAAGCATATCAGTAATCTGTAAACTGTCTGTCATGGGGGTGTTGGAGTGGTGGGGGAGGTGGGACAGGGGCTGGAGTGTGCCATGCGGGGCTCGTTGTGGGTGTTTACAATACTTGTTGAGGGTATTGCATTGCATTAATTGAGCAATCGCAATGACGTCACAGGGCACAGTGCCTTCCCAACTCCCCCACCCCCTGCTCAATCTGTTGACCTTTAACCCGGACAGAAGATGGGCAGTGACTTCAGCGAGACGCTTTCATCTGCTGTCTTCAGAAGTTTCAAATTCAGTTCGAATCATACATGCTTTCATCTTCCTGGCATGACTGAACTGCTCTCTGAATACACAGAAAAAAAAATCGATAGAGGAAACATCTGTCCCAAGAGTTTCTTTTTCCCTGATTTCTGAAAGGTTTATTGCAGGCATGTGTCTGCATCTTCTTTCTGTTTGAAATTGCTTTCTGATAACGGTTGGCGATTTCCAACCATTTCACGCCCCCTCGCCACTGACAGCGCACGTGGTTCAGTTTGGTTTATTTATTTCTAGTTTATTTATTCGTGTCACTAGTAGGCTTACGTTAACACTGCAAAGAAGTTATATGAAAATCCCCTAGCTGGAGAAGTTGACACTCAGCCAAGACTCCGTCTGATGCGGCGAGACTGGAGAATCCCGCTGGAATGTATGGCCGGGGAATCCCATCCCGTGTATTTCTCCTGATTGTTGTATCTATGTTTACATTAAATGGGTTGTAACTTCCCAGCTCCCCAGTGACCCATTTGGGAATTACCCCAAAGATGCACTGGGGAAATCCCTCTTGGAAGTCTCCACTTAAGGGTTTACCCAACAATTGTGCAGAAGTGCTAACTCCCTCTGGACAACTGTGCTGGGCTGGGAATCATCCGACAGAATGATTTAAATCATTTGCCAGAATTTTACTGCCCTGCCTGCCACAGGGATCGGAGTGGGCGAGGGGCGGAGTACGGGTAGGCGCGGTGACCTTGGGCAGGATCTTGCGGTTTTGGGACGAGTGAGGTTGTAAAATCCCACCCATTAACTTTGGATGGGTGTTTCAGTTTTACCGTCATAGTTACTGTGAAAGAGTTAGAAGGAAACAAATTACTTCTAAGTGCAGAGTTAACTATTTTAAACACCACCTAAACTGAGCCCCGCAGTGTACACCCTCCTGCCTCCCAACTCCTCCCCCACCAAACCATTGTTCAAAGGGTATTTACACTGGGACGGATAAGAAATAACTTTGTTTAGTGAGTTTAGTTGCTGCCTACAGTGCAAGTCCAGAAATACCCCGCGATTCAATGCATTATCAACGGGAAGCTTTGTTTTTTTTGTAATTTTTGACTATTGCAGTTTAATCAGGTAACTCAGCTCTCTCCTCAAGTTGCTGCGCCATTTCTGCATAAATAAAAGAAAGCTTAATTAACCTCAGTATTGATTTGAGAACAATTGCTGACTTATTGGTATTTTGTTCACAAAAGCATTTAATTGTGATGGGAATCGGAGATGGAACAGTCTTGCTGCTTTCCGATTCACCAAATCCATTTTGCAATTATATATTCATGTAGCAGGAACGCTCCTGTGTCGTGCCTGTAACCTACCTTGCTTGCTCATTTGCAGAACATGCTTAATCACTGCCTAATAATATGTAACAGCATAATGCCAACATGTGTTATATCCTGTCCTGAGTTGTGAATTGGTCCATGCTGACAGCATTAATGACTGTTAATCCTGGTTTGCAGGGTATGAGGAAAGGTTGAAGAAACTTGGATTGCTTTCACTGGGAGTGTCAGAGGATGGGTGTGGGGGGACCTGCAGAGGTTTTCAAGATTATTTGATTTCATTTCATTTTGTTTGATTTATTATTGTCACATGTATCAGTGAACAGTGAGAAGTATTGTTTCTTGCACGCTATTACAAACAAAGCATACCGTTCATAGGGAAGGAAACGGGAGAGTGCAGAATGTAGTGTTACAGTCAGAGCTAGGGTGTAGAGAAAGATCAACTTAACGCATTCAAAAATTAATGCTCATCCAACAGTCTGACAGCAGCAGGGGAGAAGCTGTTCTTGAATCTATTGGTACATGACCTCAGACTTTTATATCTGTTTCCTGACAGAAGAAGGTGGAAGAAAGCACGTCTGAAGTGCGTGGAGTCCTTAATTATGCTGGCTGCTTTGCTGAGGCAGCAAGAGGTGTAGGCTAGATTCACAACCCTTTGTAGTTCCTTGCGGCCTTGCGCAGTAAGTAGTCACAACATCAAGTTAAAGCCCAACAAGTTTATTTGATAGCAGGAGCTTTCAGATTACTGCCTCTTCATCAGGTGAGTCACCAAGACTTTAATCCGGTGTTGTGAGACTACTTACTGTGCCGACCCCAGTCCAATGCCAGCAACTCCACATCTTGCGTTCTTGGGCAGAGCAGGAGCCAAACCAAACTGTGATATAACCAGAAAGAATACTTTCTATGGTGCATCTGTAAAAGGTGGTGAGAGTTGTGGGTGACATGCCAAACTTCCGTAGAACCCTACAATGTAGTGAGAGGCCATTCGGCCCATCAAGTCTGCACCAAACACAATCCCACCCAGGCCCTACCCCCATATCCCTACATATTATACCCACTAATCCCTCTAACCTATGCATCCCTGGACACTAAGGGGCAATTTCTTAGCGTGGCCAATCAATCTAACCTGTACATCTTTGGACTGGGGGAGCAAACCCACGCAGACACGAGGAGAATGTGCAAACTCCACACGGACAGTGACCCAAACCAGGAATCGAACCCAGGACCCTGGAGCTTTGAAGCAGCAGTGCTGACCGTTGTGCTACCGTGCTGCCCTTAGTCTTTTGAGAAAGTAGAGGTGTTGGTTGGCTTTCTTAACTGTAGTGTCAGCATGTTGGGGGATGGGGTACCAGGACAGGTTGTTGGTGATCTGGACACCTAAACACTTGAAGCTTTCGACCATTTCTACTTCGTCCCCGTTGATGTGGACCAGGGCTTGCTGTCTACCACGCTTCCTGAAACTGATGACAACCTTCTTCATTTTATTGACACTGAGGGAGCGATTACTGTGCCAGTTCACCAGATTTTCTACCTCATTCCTGTACTCTGTCTCGTCATTGTTTGAGATCCGACCCACCAAGGTGATGTGGTCAGTAAACGTGAACATTGAGTTGGAAGGGAATTTGGATTGGATGGATTGGATAGTCAGAGTCTTTATCTTAGGGTTGAAGGGTCAATTACTCGGAGGCATAAGTTGAGAGTGGGAGGGAGGAAGTTTAGAAGAGATGTAAGGGGCAAGTTCTTCACTAAGCGGATGGTGAACACTTGGAACGTGCTGCTGGAGGAGGTGGTGGAAGCAGATTTTATGATAACGTTCAAGAGGCATCTGGATAGATATGAATAGGCAGGGAATAGGGGGATAATGGAGGGAAGAAAATGAGATTAGAGAGACATCTGTGTTGGCAAAGGGCCTGTTCCTGTGCTCGACTGTTCTTTATTCCTTTTTGCTCTTTGTCACACTGATGAGAGGCACTTGTCTGTTGCAAACGACTCCTCAGACTTTTAAATGTCCCTGAGCTTCAGTCTTATTTCCCCAATGGATTCTCTCCAAAAGCCTGAAAATAAACTGTGTTTTCACAGCTCTGTGCCAGTTTGCTCACATGTCTGTTATTCATCTGCTGGTATTTACCATGAGTGTTATTAGCCCATTAACAGTTAAGCTCAATCTCACCCTTACCTGGCTCATTTGTTATCCATCCACTCAGGGCCACTCTGCAGCATCAAAGGAACAGGAAGAGGCCATTCAACCCCTTCAAGTTTCTTCCCCCCATTCAACAAGGTCATGGCTAATCTGCTCATAACTCTATCCATCCAGCTTGGTTCGATAATCCTTAGGGCTGTTACCTCTCAGAAATTTGTCAATCAGGACCATAAATTATCAATTAAGCAAATATTTTTGTGGAGGAGTTTTCTACATTTCTACTGCCCTTTACATAAAATCCCTACAGTGCAGAAGGAGGCCATTCAGGCCCATTGAGACAGCACCGACAACAAATCCCACCCAGGCCCTATCCCCATCTATTTATCCTGATAGTTCCCGTAAAGACAATCTAGGATGGCCAATCCACCTAACCAGGATGCCTTTTGGACTGTAGGAGGAAACCCCAGAGAAATGAAACCCATGCAGACATGGGGAGAACGTGCAGACTCCACACAGGCCGGGAATCGAACCCGGGTCCCTGGCATAGTGAGGCAGCAGTGCTAACCACTGTGCCACCGTGTCACCCTGAGAAATGTTTCCTTACCTTTCTCCTAAACAACCTGTTTCTGATTTCAAGGTCATACTCACTTGTCCTGGAAAGCTGAGTGAGCGAGAGAAACTTTTCCTCTGTGTTCAGCCTGTCAGTTTATTTCAAGATCGTAAAAACACCGCTCTTATCCTTCTACATCTCTTCACTATTTTATATTCTGGGAGTGCCAGCCTTGCTGATCTCTCCTCATAATTAAACCTTGGAGCCCTGGTAGCAATCTGTACTGTGCTATCTTCAGCCCACAGAACTGGGCACAATATTCACAAATACTTCGCATAGTTCCTGCAGCATTTCTCACCCTTTATCATTCTCGCTCCCCAGTTCGGAAGGCCGATATTCCACCTGCCATTTTTAATTCTGATGTTTGTCACTGATTCAGTTCAGTGTAGCGATCCGTGTCCACGGAGCAGGCACTGATTCCCGGGATGGCAGCTGTGTCATTTGAGGAGAGACAAAGTCAGCTAGGATAGTATTCACTGGAGTTTAGAAGAGTGAGAGGGGATCTCATAGAAACTTATAAAATTCTAACAGGGTTAGACAGGGTAGATTCAGAAAGAATGTTCCCGATAGTGGGAGAGTCCAGAACGAGAGGTCATAGTTTGAAGATAAGGGGTAAACCTTTTAGAACTGAGGTGAGGAGAAATTTCTTCACCCAGAGGGTGGTGAATGCGTTGAATTCACTACCATGGAAAGTAGTTGAGGCCAAAATGTTGTCTGATTTCAAGAAGATATTAGATATAAATCTTGGGGCCAAACGATTGCAGGATCAGGATATTAAATTTCATAGAATCATAGAATCCCTACAGTGCAGAAGAAGGCCATTCAGCCCATCAAGTCTGCACTGACCACAATCCCGACCCAGGCCCTATCCCCATAACCCCATGTATTCACCCTTCTAATTGCTTGACACTGAGGAGCAATTTAGCATGCCCAATCCACCTGACCCGCACATCTTTGGATTGTGGGAGGAAACCAGAGCACCCGCAGGAAACCCAGGCAGACACAGGGAGAATGTGCAAGCTCCACACAGAGGCTGGAATTGAACCTGGTTCCCTGGCACTGTGAGGCAGCAGCGCTAACCACTGTGCCACCCTTCCACCCCACTTGAATTGGATGATCAGCCATGATCATAAAGGATGGTGGAGCTGAAGGGCTGAACGGCCTACTCCTGCTTCTAGATTGTGTTTGAATGAATTCTCAGGTGGGCCCATGCCCCCGAGTCTCCTTGGCTGAAAGTGGTTCCACTGATGCCCTGGTATGTACAGGTGCACCGCCAAACAAACAACAGACTTCCCATCAATCATTTTGTGCTACTGGTGTAGGCAAAGTTCAAGTCCAGTTGGAGGAAAGGGACAGGAAGCATAGAGCAGCGAAGAATGCTTGTATTTCTGACTGAAGAAGGGATGTAAGTGGCAAGCAAAAATTCAACACGGTTATGGAACGATTTCATGGAGGCATTCAAAATGACAAAGGGGGTTGGCATCTGGAAGGGACTATGAATAGGAAGGGGATAGAGGGAAATGGACTGAGTAGGAGCAGAAGGACTTTTTTTTGGTTTGGTTAGGGCATCGTGATTGGCACAGGCTTGGAGGGCCAAAGGGCCTGTTCCTGCGCTGTACTTTCCTTTGATCTTTGTTCTTTGAGTAATTGAGGAGAAACTGTCTCCTCGCTCAGAAAGGTGGGTAATCACTGGACATAGGTTTCAAATGATTGGAAGAAAATGTGGGCATGGAGAGGGCGGAGATGAACAGAAATTGCTTGGTGGAGCGAGTTACTTTGATCTGGATTGCATCGCCCGAAAGGGTAATGGAAGCAGATTCAACTATGACTTTCAAAACTCCCCGATGATGCAGCATATTGTATCAGCCACACTCAGAGTATCCTGGAATCCTTACAGCCCAGAGGAAGCCAATCAGCCCATCAAGTCTGCACTGTCTCAGCATCTTACCCTAGTCCATCCCTGCCCTATCCCTGTGCATTCACTATGGCTGATCCACCTAATCTACACATAATGGGACACTAAAGAGCAATTTAGCATGGCCAGTCTACCTATGCTGTACATCTTTGGCTGGTGCAGTGGTTAGCATTGCTTCTTCCGAAATATGTGCTGGTTAGGGTGCATTGGCCATGCTAAATTCTCCCTCAGTGTACCTGAACAGATGCCAGAGTGTGGCAGTCTGGGATTTTCACAATAAATTAATTGCAGTGTTAATGTAAGCTGACTTGTAACAATAATAAATAAACTTGTAAAAACTCACCACTGTTTCTCACGTTTTGAATCTGTTCTCATCCATTTTGAACCCTGCCTGTAAAATGCAATTAGACTTGCTGGAAGACAAAATGTACTCTGCCCATCTGTGTTCATTACTGAATGGTCCTTCTGGGAACTTCCTGCCTTTCCACTGACGGGGAAGGGGGCCTTTATCATGTTGCGCGACACTATCACTGTGCCTAATCGGCTAGTTTGGGAACAGATCTACAGCTCAAAGCTGGGCCTCGATGAGGCTCTGTAGACTATCAACAGAATTGTGTTCCATTATCGGAAACCTCAGGGACCTGGGTATCCCTCACCCTGACGTTATCTAAATGGGATGGACCAACACTACATCTGTGAGGACTGTAGGGGAGCACATCAGGAACATTACAAGGAGCTGTCAAGGCCAATAACATGGATTTTTTTTTAAAGGGACAAAAACAGAAAATGCCCGAGATACTCAGCAGGTCTGACAGCTCCTGTGGAGAGAGAATAGAGCCAGTGGTTTGCGTCTGGATGACCCTTCATCAGAGCCCTTCATCAGAGCTTTATCAGCTCTGATGGAGGGTCATCCTGACTTGAAATGTTGCCCCTATTCTCTTTCCACAGATGCTGTCAGGCCTGCTGAGATTTTCCAGCATTTTCTGTTTTTGATTTGATTTGATTTATTATTGTTACATGTATCAACATACAGTGAAAAGTATTGTTTCTTGCGCGGTGTACATTCAAAGAGAAGGAAACGAGAGAGTGCAGAATGTGATGTTAGAGAAAGATCAACTTAATGCAAGTTAATCCATTCAAAAGTCTGACAGCATTAGGGGAGAGGCTGCTCTTGCGTCAGTTGGCACATGACCTCAGACTTTTATCTTTTCCTGAAGGAAGAAGGCAGAAAAAAGAATGTCCGGGGTGCGTGGGGTCCTTAATTATGCTGGCTGCTTTGCCGAGGCAGTAGGAAGTGTAGACAGAGTCAATGGATGGGAGGCTGGTTTGTGTGATGGATTGGGCTACATTCACAACCTTTTGTAGTTCCTTGTGATCTTGGGCAGAGCAGGAACCCATACCAAGCTGTGATACAACCAGAAAGAATGCTTTCTATGGTGCATCTGTAAAAGTTGGTGAGAGTCGTAGCTAACATGCCAAATTTCACAGAAATCCTACAGAAAGAGGCCATTTGGCCCATCGAGTCTGCACTGACCATAATCCCACCCAGGCCCTACCCCATATCCCTACACATTTACCCGCTAATCCCTCTAATCTACACATCTCAGGATGCTATGGGGCAATTTTAGTATGGCCAATGAACCTAACCCACACATCTTTGGACTGTGAGGAGAAACCGGAACACCCAAAGGAAACCCATACAGACACGAGGAGAATGTGCAAACTCCACATAGACAGTGACCCAAACCGGGAATCGAACTGAGGTCTCTGGAGCTGTAAAGCAGCAGTGCTAACCACTGTGCTACCGTGCCACCCAGAAATTACTTGCCTTTACAGAGTACCTTTCATAACCTCAGGACTTCCCAAAGCTCCGTACAGTGAATGAAGTGCAGTCACCTGTAGGAGACACACTGCAGTCTTTGTACGCAGAGCAAGATCCAGCAGTTCACACCTGCACGTGCCCCCGGTGTCTCCCGCACCACCCGACACCAAGCCCACACCCTCACACTGTAAAATTTATTTATTCGTCACAAGTCTTCTTTAGTCTTGGTCCTTCCTTAGTCTTCTGAGGGAGTCGAGGTGTTGGTGGGCTTTCTTAACTATAGTGTCAGCATTGGGGGACCAGGATAGGTTGTTGGTGATCTGGACACCTAAAAACTTGAAGCTCTCGAGCCTTTCTACTTCATCCCCATTGATGTAGACAAATATCACTAAAAACTAACAAACTCCGCTAAACCCAGTGATTAGCAACAAAGTTTTCAACTGGACATGAGGCAAACTCCGAGCTGCGGTAACTTTCCACTAACTTTATGCTTCTTGAAGTCGATGACAACCTTCTTTGTTTTATTGACATTGAGGGAGAGATTATTGTTGCCGCACCAGTTCACCAGATTCTCTATCTCATTCCTGTACTCTCTCTCGCCATTGTTTGAGATCCGACCCGCTACGGTGGTGTCGTCAGCAAACTTGAAAATCGAGTTGGAGGGGAATTTGGCCACACGATCATAGGTGTACAAGGAGTATAGTAAGGGGCTGAGAACACAGCCTTGTGGGACACCGGTGCTGAGGATGATTGTGGAGGAGGTGCTGTTGCCTATCCTTACTGATTGTGGTCTGTGAGTTAGGAAGTTCAGGATCCAGTTGCAGAGGGAGGAGCCGAGGCCCAGGCCATGGAGTTTGGAGATGAGTTTTGTGGGAATAATAGTGTTGAAGACTGAGCTGTCATCAATAAATAGGAGTTTGACATCGGTGTTTGTTTCAGATTCCAACATCTGTAGTGTGTTGCCTTCATTTATTTTAAAGAGAACCTGGATAAGTATCTGAAGGAGAAGCAAAGAGATGGTTCAGCTGTAAGGATAAGTGGCGTGTCAGTTGCAGGAATAGTGCTCGCATGGACTGGATGGCCTTCTCTCTACGCTCTACATTCTTTGTAATTCTCTGTAATTTGGCGAATAACTACACAAAACATTGTGGAAAATAGCTGAGGCGATGTGCACTCAGATTTTGTTTTGCCAGGAGCCTGAAGTAATTCAACAATTTTACTTTGCTTCATTTTCATTCAGTCGTACCTCTGTTTGCAGGAGAGATGTTCTACCCATAAATTGGGAACTAAAAAAGTAATTCAGCTTCACCGTAAGATCTCATTCTTTCAAATGTTTGTGCTACGTGAAAATGGAGGCAAGCCTAAGTGTCTGCCTTGCTCAGAACACAAAGCCATTTATCTTGACTTTTTGCACAGCAGATAAATCATTTTATTAGCTAACCTTTTTCAGCTTAAGACATTGGAGTATTCCTTAATAGAAAGTTCCCGATCTCTTGTCCCCTGAGCTGTGAAACAATGGAAGCGTGATCGATGGCTTTCATTTTACAGTGACACTATAAAAAGGGCTCGTTCTGGTAACCTGGCTAACCCGTTCCATTATACTGATTCAAACATGATCTCTCCATCGCCAAGTGGCATCTGAACACTTCGCTGCACTGAGAAAAAGACCAGACGGGAAATAAGGAGAGGTTTTTTTTTAGTGACTCGATTTATTATGATCTGGAGAGTGTGGGTTCTCTGTTCATTCTCAGGATGTGGGCAGAGCTGACATAGCCAAGTACTTGTTGCCTTTAGAGAGCTGGCACTGAGCTGACTTCTTGAACTGGTGCAGTCCATGTAACGAAGGTGCTCCGACCATGTTCTTAGGGAGGGAGTTCCAGGATTCCATGCTGTCACGGGATGACACAATGGTTAGCGCCGCTCTCTCACAGTGCCAGGGATCCGGGTTCAATTCTGACCTCAGGTCACTGTCAAAGAACAAAGAATAGTACTGTGCAGAAGCAGGCCCTTTGGCCCTCGAAGCCTTGTTGTTCATGATGCCTGCCAAAACTAAAACCGTATGCACTTACAGAGTCCGTATCCTTCCATTCCCATCCTATTCAAGTATTCGTCTAGATGTCTCTTAAATGCCTCTTAAATATCATACCTGCTCCCACCACCTCCCCGGGCAGCACATTGCAGATATTCACCACCCTCTTTGTAAAAAAACTGCCTTGCACATCTCCTCTAAACTTTTCCCCATGCACATTAACTCAATGTCCTCCAGTACTTGGCTTTTCTATCCTAGAAAAGAGCTGTGTGGATTTTGCACATTCTCCCCGTGTCTGCATGGCGTTCCTCCAGGTGCTCCAGTATTCTCCCACAGTCCAAAGGTGTGCAGGTCAGGTGGATTGGTGGATGCTAAATTGTCCCTTCCTTAGTGTCCCAAAATGTGTAAATTATGAGGATTAACAGGATTGGGTAATGGAATAGAACCTGGATGAGGTGACCTGTCGGAGAGTTGGTACAGACATGATGAACCAAGTGGCCTTCTCCTGCAATGGCTGGATTCAAAAAGCCTATGAATTTGACCCAGTGGCAATGAGGATGATATGGCTCCTAATCAGGATGAACTGATGGAGACTGGGAGGTGGTTGTGCCTCTGTGCGCTTGCTGCGACTTTCAAATCAAGTTTTAAATTCTTTCTTGGGACATGGTTGCCACTGGCAAGGCCTGTGTATGTTTCCCATCTCTCATTGCCCTTGAACAACTCAACTGCTTCAGGCAGCAGTGAAATCTGTCGCCCTAACTTTGTTTGGCCTACGTGTTTGATTTGATTTGATACGATTTATTATTGTCGTAAGTATTGTTATGCAGTGAAAAGTATTGTTTCTTGTGCACTATTCAGACAAAGCATACCATTCATAAAGAAGGGAATGAGAGCGTGCAGAATGTAGTGTAAGAGGTTGCAATAGTGCATCCTGTCCATTGACTGCTCTGGTGGAAAGACAGCTTATGTTGTGGAGTTGTGTTTTCTTATATTTTTGTTGGCTTACAGAATATGGAGGAAATAATTCCCATTTTTGGAGCATCCTTCACAACCTCAGGATGTCTGAAAGTGCTTTACAGTCACCGAAGGATTTTTATTGACACACAGTCACTGTTGTAAGGCAATGAAGCATAGTAGCTAAAGTGTGCACAATAGTTTCTGACAAACAGCAGTGTGAGAGCAGCCTGGTTGCCCTTTGCTGGCTGTCTGAGTTGGGGTAAATATTGACCCAGGATCCCAGGGCTGTTGCTGCTGCTTTTCTTCAAACATGTGTTCATTGGATCTTGTATTTCCACCTGAGAAGGACCTCAATTTCATACAATCCCTACAGTGCAAAAGACAGCTCGTCGAGTCTGCACTGACTCTCTGGCAGAGTAGCTTACCGAAGCCCTTTTGCCTCCCTATTCCTGTAACCCCACACATGTACCATGGCCAATCCAGCCAAACTATACATCATGGGACACAAGCAGCAACTTAACATTGGCATTTTGCCTCTGAACATGCACATCTTTAGACTGTGCACAGTAAGAAACTATCACAACACCAGGTTGAAGTCCAACAGGTTATCTGGAATCACAAGTTTTCAGAGTGCTGCTCCTTCATCAGGTTAGTGGAGCAGTAGGTTTCACAAACAAGGCGTATATCGACAAAGTCACAATCGCAAGATAATAGGCAATGGCGACAATGCAGAATCTGATTGCCAATGCAGCACTCATAGAAATCATAGAACTCTACAGTGCAGATAGAGGCCCTTCAGTTCATCAAGTCTGCACCCACCACAATCCCACCCAGGCCCAACCCCCATATCCCTACATATTTTTACCTGCTAATCCCTCTAAACTATGCATCTCAGGACATTAAAGGACAATTTAACATGGCCAATCAACCTAACCCACACATCTTTGGACTGTGGGAGGAAACCGGAGCACCCGGAGGATACCCACGCAGGCACGAGGAGAATGTGCAAACCCCACACAGACAGTGACCCAAACCGGGAATCGAACTGAGGTCCCTGGAGCTGTGAAGCAACAATGCTAACCATTGTGTTACCGTGCCACTCATTAGGACGGAATCCACTGGGATCTTGGGTTCATGTCACACTATCTGCGACCCCCACCGTTTGGCCTGGGCTTGTGCAAAATCCTGCTAACTGCCCTGGCTTTAGACAATTCACACCTCTTTAACCTGTAGTTGTCCCTCTCTCCACTTGCAACTGTCTGTGCCTGTAAAGACTTGATCACCTGGAAAGACTCACATTCCAACCATTATCTTGCAATTGTGTCTTTGTCAATAGATGCTGTGTTTGTGAACCTACCTCTCCATTCAACTGATGAAGGACCAGCACTCTGAAAGCTCGTGATTCCAAATAAACCTGTTGGACTTTAACCTGGTGTTGTGAGACTTCTTACTGTGCCCACCCCGATCCAGCGCAGGCATCTCCACATCATTTTTGGACCGTGTGCGGAAACCTTGCCTGATGTGGAAGCTTGCTGTGTGCTAACTAGTTGCTGGATTTCCTACAATATAGTCATGACCGTACTTCAAAAAAATTTCTTAATTCGTGGTGAAATGTTTTGGGCGCATCCTGAAGTCATGAAAGGAATTTTAGAATTTGTTTTCATAATCCACTGTCAAATTCTAATCCTGTTAATGTCAAGAAATTGAGGAAATCCCACACTTATCCCTTCCACTTGTTTCAAGATTGACCTCTGTTTTATGTCAAGGTAATGGGCGATGAGCGATTATTTGTCAGAGAAATGACAGTAAAAATTAGCCTGTGAGATGAAAGAGGGGTTTGATGTTATTTTGAAAAGGAATGGATAGCAGGTACGGCAACGTGAGGGCAAGTTGCAGCAGTAAGCTTTACTGGTACATAAAATGTGTTCCTTTGTTTATGAGTTCTATCAGCAAATAGCACTGATGCTTTTGGCAATCTCATTGATGTACTTTGATGTACTCATTCTCGAGATGCAGGTATCGCTGGCTAAGCCAGCATTTATTGCCCTTCCCTAATTGTCCTTGAGAGGTTGGTGGTGAGCTGACTTCCTCAAACACTGCAATTGATGTACTGTAGGAACACCCACAGTGCTGTTAGGGAGGGAGGACCAGAATTTGAACCCTGTGACAGGAGCAGTGATATATTTCCAAGTCAGGCTTGGAGGGAAATTTGCAGGTGCTGATGTTCACTTGCATCTGCTACCCCTGTCCTTCTAGGTGATAGAGGCTACAAATTGGCAAGGCGCTGTTGGAAGACCCTTGGTGAGTTACTGCAAGGGATCTTGCATATGGTACATACAGATGCCGCTGTGCATTATTGATGGAGTTATTGAATGTTGAATGTGCTGGAGGGGTACAAATGAAGGGGCTGTTTGGTCCTGGATGGTACTGAACTTCTGGAGTGTGGTTGGAGCTCCACTCATCCAGCCAAGTAGAGAGTATTCCATCACCCTCCTGACTTGTGCCTTGCAGGTGGACAGGCTTTGGTGAGTCAGGAGGTGAATTACTGATTGCAGGACTCCTAGCCTCGGACCTGCTTTTGAAGCCACAGTATTTATATGGCTAGTCCGGTTCAATGGTGACCTTCAGGAAACTGATTGTGGGGGATTCGGAGATGGTAATGATATTAAATGTCAAGAGGTGATGGTTAGATTCTCTCTTATTGAGATGGTCATTGCCTGGCACTTGTATGTGGTGTGAATGTATATATAAAACATGGACTGGATTGTGACTAATTGGTGTTTTCTTTGTCTTTTTCCTTCTTGCAACATTTTGCCATGCTGTTTTACTCTGTAACTGGAATTCTTTCGACTGCAAACACTTGCCGTGTCTTCTCCACGCTTCCCTGGGTTTCTTCATCCACAATCCTGGTCCCCTCTCTGCGATAGGTAAGGCACGTTTATCTCAGCTTTAGCCTGAAGTCTCAACGCATGAATGTCATTACTCACTGAATGCTTGCTATCCGCTCTGGATATTCGTTTGTGTCAGAAATTTCGTAGCTTTCCTGTTAAAAATGTTATCGCACAACTGTTTCCAACAGGGTTGCAACTTACACTGATAATTGTAGAACTACACAGTGTAAAAGGAGGCCACTCAGCCCATTGTGCCTATGCTTGCCCTTTGGAAGAGCTATCCAATTCACCCCACCACCCCTGTCTTACTCTTCCCCTGCTCTGCAATATATTTTTCCCTTTCGGTTAGAGATACATTCCTCTTTTCAAAGGATCTTTTGAACAGGAAGCTGGGGTCGTAATTTTCAAAACAGCATTTCTCCCCCTTCAATTATTTACCCCAATCAGTGGGTATTTACTCTGTTCTGCCACCTTTCACACAGTGCACTTCTGACCATAACAATGGCTGGCATTTTGCGACTGTTCCTGCCAGTGGGATCTTCCAGTCCTGCCGACGGTGACACCATCACCCTCCCCCGCACTGTGGGATCCCCAGTGGAGGAGGGTGCAAACAGTGGGGAAAGTGCTGACAGTGGCAGGATTGGAAAATCCCACCACCAACCAATGGCAGGCCACCTCCGCCACCAGGTAAACCCTACGGGGTGGCAGTGGGGGTTAGGGGGCAGAAAGTCTTGCCCAATATAAGAACATAAGAACATAAGAAATAGGAGCAGGAGTAGGCCAACTAGCCCTTCGAGCCTGCCCCACCATTCAATAAGATCATGGCTGATCTGTCGTGGCTCAGTTCCACTTTCCCGCCCTCTCCCCATAACCCTTAATCCCCTCTCTTATCAAAAACCCATCAACCCGTGTCTTAAAAATATTTAGCGAGGCAGCCTCCACCACTTCAACGGGCAGAGAATTCCAGAGATTCACCACCCTTTGAGTGAAGAAGTTCCTCCTCAACTCCGTTCTAAACCGCCCCCCCTTTATCTTGAGGCTGTGCCCCCTAGTCCTACTGTCCTTTCTGAGTGGGAAGAGTCTCTCCACCTCTATCCTATCCATCCCATTCATCATCTTATACGTCTCAATGAGATCGGTCTGAAGGTGCGCTGGGTCTAACTGAGATTCAAGTCTGCAGGTTCAGACAAGAGAGCCAATCAGATGGTGATGGACTCATCCCTTCTGGGGAGAGAGAAACAGAGTCAACCAACAGGCCGATGACCTTTCATTAGAACTCTTTTTGACCTCAACTCTGTTTTCCCTTCCTTCCGATGGGCAATAAATGCTGGCCTTGCCAATGATGCCCGCAACACATCAATAATGAATAATCGAAGCTGATGACCCGTTGAGAATTTCTGGAATTTTCTATTCAAGTTAAGCCTTCCTGCACCAACTGTATTTGGTGGTGTCAGTTCAGTCTGTGAGGTGGTTGGCAGGGGGCGGGAACAGGGGGAAGGGAGAAGGAGGGAAACGGCCAATAATCAGGGGGTGCTGGGGGCAGAAGGAGCAGATGATTGGTGGGAAGGGAGAAGGGGGGGGGCCACGAACAAGGGGAGGAACGATCTTTAATGGGCACCCCAATCTCTGAGCAGCCACGTTTTGCCGTGTGTTGAGTCTCCGCACCCCCTACCTGATGGTGGGAAACATACACCCTTGATTTTAGTTTTGGCAGAGTTTGGTAAGATCAGCAGAGAAAGACGCCGGTTTTTTCGCCGGAAGAAAACACTCTGCCACTTTTTGGTGACAGGGGTGGCACGGTGGTTAGCATTGCTGCCTCACTGTGCCAGGGAGCCGGGTTCTCTTCCGGCCTCGGATCACCGTCTGTGTGGAGCTTGCACATTCTCGGATACGCAAGTTTCTTCCCACAATCCAGAAATGTGCGGGTTAGGTTAATTGACCCTAGTATCAGGGGATTAGCGGGGTAAAGATGTGGGGTTACGGGAATGAGGCCTGGGTAGGATTGCGGTCGGTGCAGACTCAATGGGCCGAATGGCCTCCTTCTGCACTGTCGGCATTCAAATTCTATAAGGAATTCCATAATTCACCCTACATTAAAGCTGATATATAAATGAAATTGCAATTGTTTATAAAATGTTTGCGGGATCTGAATCCACATTTCAGAAATAATCCTTGTGTGTAAACCTCTTTGAGAACTTTTTGAAAGATGTGACGCAGTATATTTTTCTTTCATCTGACCTGGCTATGTTTGCTACATACAAGCCTCAGCTTTCCCCACTTCAGCGCGAAGATCCTTCATTTTAACAAGTACGGAATCACAGTAAGAAAACAAAGCCAGGAATTTGTTTTGATATTCTTCCCTGATCTGGAAACTGCCTCCCAGCATCAACAGAAGAGAAATTTCCCATGTTTTTATTACATGTCACATTTACTTGAGGTGCACCCATTCTGAATGAGACAGCCCATTAATTCCTGCACAATTGTCTTGCATGTAAAGAGGTTTTGTGCAGCAGATGTAATGTAGCACAGTATCACTGTTGCAATGTGTTCAGCGAATTGCTATTGCAAATGATTAATTCAGTATTACTGTCCACATTTGTTATCCAGTTTAATACTTTCCTGTCTGCTTGTTGGTCCAGTGCTGCCAATAATATACAACTCTCTTCTCAAATCTTCCACCCGTGATGATGGAACTTGCCTTTAATATAGGAGCTTTCCTGTTTAACACAAGAACATAAGAAATAGGAGCAGGAGTAGGCCATCTAGCCCTTCGAGCCTGCCCTGCCATTCAATAAGATTATGGCTGATCTGCAGTGGATCAGTTCCACTTTCCTGCTTTCTCCCCATAACCCTTAATTCCCCTGACTGTCAAAAAGCTATCTACCCGTGACTTAAATATATTTAGCGAGATAGCCTCCACCACTTCAATGGGCAGAGAATTCCAGAGATTCACCATCCTTTGAGTGAAGAAGTTCCTCCTCAACTTTGATCTAAACTGCACCGCCCGCCCCACCCCCCCCCCGCCCCCCCTCCTTACCTTGAGGCTGTGCCCTCTAATCCTGCTATCCTTTCTAAGCAGGAAGAATCCCGCATATGAAGATATCCTGCACAAGAATCCCATATGAAGCATTTCTGATGTGTTGATGTATTAGGGAAAGTGGCAGTGAACAGCAAGATCCCATAAGCATAACGCTATGAATAGGGATGAATAATAATCAGGATAACAGGGGGACATCTCTTGTTTTTCTTTGAAATAGTACCTTGGCATCTTGGAAGAGGAGAGCAGAAAGTAGGGGTGTCACGGTGGTGCAGTGGTTAGCACTGCTGCCTCACAGCACCAGGGACCTGGGTTCAATTCCACCTTGGGTTACTGTCCGTGTGGAGTTTGCACGTTCTTCCCGTGTCTGCATGGCTTTCCTCTGGGTGCTCCAGTTTCCTTCCACAGTCCAAAGTTCTGCAAGGTGGCTACGCTAAATTGCCTCTAGTATCAGGGCGATGAGCACAGTTAATGCATGGGGTTACAGGGATAGGGCCTGGGTGTGATTGTTGCTGGTTCGATGGACTGAATGATGTCCTTCTGTACTGTAGGGATTCTATTATTCTGTGAAATGAAATACTCAGCTGGCAGAGCAGAGAGTGCAGAGAAAATAGGGGCCAGTGAACCCCTATTGTTGCATAAAGATAAATCTTATGGGATCCAGGGTGAGGTGTCTAAATAGATACAAAATTGGCTTCTTGACTGAAGCCTGAGGCTGGGTGAAGAGAGTTGCTTTTCAAACTAGAAGCCTGTGACCAGCGGTGTGCCTCAGGGATTAGTGCTGGGCCCACTGTTATTTGTCATTTATATTAATGATTTGGATGAGGATATAGGGGGCATGGTTAGTAAGTTTGCAGATGACACCAAGATTGTGGCATAGTGGACAGTGAAGGAAGTTATCTCCAATTGCAATGGAATCTTGATCAATTAGGCCAATGGGCTGATGAATACAGACGGAATTTAATTTAGACGAATGCAAGGTGATGGATTTTGGTAGATTGAACCAGGGCAGGATTTACTCAGTTAATGGTAGGGCGTTGAGGAGAGTTATAGAACAAAGAGTTCTAGGGGTTCATAGCTCCTTGAAAGTGGAGTCACAGGTGGACAGAGTGGTGAAGAAGGCATTCGGCATGCTTGGTTTCATTGGTCAGAACATTGAATGCAGGAGTTGGGACATCTTGTTAAAGCTGTACAAGACATTGACCACACTTGGAATACTGTGTGCAATTCTGGTCACCCTATTCTAGAAAGGAAATTATTAAACTACGAAGAGTTCAGAAAAGATTTACTAGGATGCTACTGGGACTTGATGGATTGAATTATAAGGAGAGGCTAAATAGATTAGGACTTTTTTTCTCTGGAGCGTAGGAGGCTGAGGGGAGATCTTATAGATCTTATAGAGGCCTATAAAATAATGAGCGGCATAGATAAGGGAGATAGTCAATATCTTTTCCCAAAGGCAGGGGCGTCTAAAACTAGAGGGCATAGGTTTAAGGTGAGAGGGGCGAGATACAAAAGTGTCCAGAGGGGCAATTTTTTCACACAAAAGGTAGTGAGTGTCTGCGATAAGCTGCCAGAGGTAGTAGTAGAGGTGGGTGAAATTTTGTCTTTTAAAAAGCATTTAGATTGTTACATGGGTATGACGGGTATAGAGGGATATAGGTCAAACGCAGGCAATTGGGATTAGCTTAGAGGTTTAAAAAATAGGTGGCATGGAGAAGTTGAGCCAAAGGGCCTGTTTCCATGCTGTAAACCTCTATGACTTTATGGCTCTATAAACTGTGCACCTTCTCCTGTCTTCCCCTGCAGTGAATTATGATGGGTAGGTTAGAGACATTAGTGAGGTAAATATGTGGGGTTGTGGGAATAGGGCCTGGGTGGGATTATGGTTGGTGCAGACACGATGGGCCGAATGGCCTCCTTCTACACTATAGGATTCAATGATTCTATGAATGTGGCAGAGGCTGCCATGCAAGAGTAGGGATCCTGAGCCACACCATGTGATACTTAACACAGAGTTAACCAGCATGATGCAAATCATCATCATCTGTGTGCCTCCACAGTCTCTTTCTTTGATTGGTCTTCACTTTCCTTCTTTGCCTTCCTTTTGCCTCTTCCAGCAGAGTATGTGGCAGCTCAGGGGAATGGCTGGGGAAAGGGAAGGGGGGAAAGATGGTTGTGTTTTGTTCTGATGCTGCAGCCCTCGGGAGTGTGCATCAGGTTTGGTGGACCAACTGGTCTTTTCCCCCGTCGGTCAATGAGGAGTGTTCAGGTTCATATCGAGTGAGCATTGATCAGATGAGTGTTGGTGATTATAAATTGATGGATCATTTTTCCAAGGCCTATGTGAAGATGTGAACCTATCTGAGTTCTGTCTGAATGAAGTCTATAAAACTAACATCATGATGGCCAGAGAATGAATGTTTTTGGTGTCCAATCTACATCATGAAAAACAAAGGATGGTCCCATGTGACAGCCATCAACGATGCAATGTGCAATGGGAAATCTATCAGTATTGTAGTGCCAATCAGTAAAGCCATTGTAGTGAAGAACTATTCTTTGGCAGTAAAATTTTTTGATTTGATTTAATTTATTACTGTCACGTGTATTGTTATACAATGAAAAGTATTGTTTCTCGTGCGCTATACAGACAAAACATACCGTTCATAGAAAAGGAAAGGAGAGAGTGCAGAATACAGTGTTACAGTCATTGCTAAGGTGTAGAAAAAGATTAACTTAATATAAGATAGGTCCATTCAACAGTCTGATGGCAGCAGGGGAGAAGCTGTTCTTGTGTTAGTTGATACATGATCTCAGATTTTTGCAGCTTTATCCCGACGGAAGAAGGTGGAAGAGAGAATGTCCGGGGTTTGTGGAGTCCTTAATTATGCTGGCTGTTTTTCTGCGGCAGTGGGAAGTGCAGACAGAGCCAATGGATGGGAGGCTGGTTTGTGCGATGGGCTGGGCTTCGTTCATGACTCTTTGTAGTTTCTTGCCATCTTGGGCAGAGCAGGAGCCATACCAAGCTGTGATACAACCAGAAAAGGCACTTTCTGTGGTGCATCTGTAAAAGTTGACGAGAATCATAGTCGACATGCCAAATTTCCTTAGCCTCCTGAGAAAGTTGGTGGGCTCTCACCATAGTGTCAGTATGGAGGGGGGACCAGGACAGGTTGTTGGTGATCTGGACACAGAGAAACTTGAAGCTCTCGACCATTTGCACCTCATCAAACGCCAATTCTCCTCCTAAGGTGACTTTCTTGAGACAGGGTCTCTTATGCTGGGTGAGAAAGAGAGCTTCCCTTTAGTCTTTATATCCCAGACTGACTTTCCCTGGCCTGTCCTGATGGAGTAATCAGATACTTCTGGTATTTCTGATCACAAGCCAATTTCTGTCCTGTGATGACAATATTGATGCTTTTCATTGTCCAGTCAGTAGGTTGACGGCTCAGCAATCTGCCACATAATGTTGGGTGTTTATTATCTCATCCAGCTATGGTTAGTTAGTCTTTATTCTGGAACTCCCATTTCACAAGGAAATAATTCTATCAGCTATTGGCATTTTAAATCTCTTCCATTGAAATGAGGAGGGATATTCAATCAGTGCATGGATTGGCAATTAAATAACTTCCTAGGGATATATTCAGGTATCTCTGGGCTGCACGGTGGCACAATGGTTAGCACAGCTGCCTCACAGTGCCTGGGATCCAGGGTTCAATTCTGGCCTTAGGTGACTGCTTGTTTGGAGACTGTACTTTCTCCCCTGTGTCTATCTGGGTTTCCTCTGGATGCTCTTGTTTCCTCTCACACTGACCTCAGATTTGTGTACCTTTTTCCTGATGGAAGAAGGTGGAAAAGAGAATGTCCGGTGTGCGGGGGATTCTTAATTATGTTGGCTGCTTTTGCAAGGCAGCGGGAAGTGTGGACAGATTCAATGGATGGGAGGTTTGTTTGCGTGATGGACTGTGCTACATTCACAACCTTTTGTAGTTCCTTGCAGTCTTGGACAGAGCAGGAACCATATCAAGTTGCGATACAACCAGAAAGAATGCTTTCTATGGTGCATCTGTAAAGGTTGTTGAGAGTCAAAGTGAACATGTCAAATTTCCTTAGTCTCCTGAGAAAGTAGAGGCGTTGGTGGGCTTTCTTAATTATAGCGTCGACACGGAGAGGAGACAGGTTGTTGGTGATCTGGACATATAGAAACCTGAAGCTCTCGATCACTTCCACTCCATCCTCATTGATGTAGACAGGGACGTGTCCTCCACTGCACTTCCTGAAGTTGATGATTATCCCACAGAAATTTTGGCCGCAGATTACAGAACATAATCACACAACAAACGCTTTGGCCTCAACTATATTCTGTGGTTGTGAATTCCACACATTCACCACTCTCTGGGTGAAGAAATCTTCACCTCAGTCCTGAAAGATTTGCCCCTTTTTCTCAAACTGTGACCCCAAGTTCTGGACTCCCTCACTAACGGGAACACCTTACTTGTCACATTATCTGCTTTCTTGTCATCTGTTTCTTTCACTCTACCTTTTGCTCTTCATTGGCTGTCTTACATTGTGCCCAGCTGGCCTTTCAATTGCTTTTTGTATCTTTATCTTGCCCTTTCTTTTTTTTTTCTATTTCTTTCACCAATGTCCATCTATTAATTCTCCCATTCTGTCTTGTTCTCTCTCATTCTGACTCCCTCTGTTGATTATGTATCTTGTTTCTGTTCTTCTCTTGTTCTCTCTCATTCATTTTCTGCCTGTCATCTTGTTCTCACCCTCTCTGCTGGGTATATCTTTTATTTCTCCTGATCCTCTCTTGGCTATTTGTCTTGTCTCTCATATTCACTCAGGTTCTCACTTTATTTCTCTCTCTCTCTCCCTTTGGTTCATTCGCGCTTTATCTTGCTGTCTTCCTCATTCTGTTATCTACCCGTTCATCTCCCTCACATACTGTCAGCCTTTTGGAAAGGTTGAGTGGTGAACTAATCGAGGTGTATAAAATGATAACATTATTCAATAAAGTGGATGGTGTGGAATCATTTCCTCTTGTCAGGAATCAAGAGTTAAAAGGCATAAGCTTAAAATCAAAGCCAAGTCACTGAGGGTCAAAATTGGCAAACACTTTTGCATTTGGAGGGAGTTAAAATCTGGAATTCTCTTCTCAAAATGTTGTGAATGCTGGAGGAAATTATAAACTTTAAAACATGAGGTTGACAAAGGTTGAAAAGGGGAGTATCGGATGATATAGAGCTGAGAAGAGTAGGTGGAGTTGAGGTGCTGACCACCAGGCTCTAACTGCATGTAGAATAAGCCTGAGGAGAAATAGCCTATTCTTGTCCGCATACTCTATTTTCTGTCTCCCTCTGTTGCATGTCTTTATCTCTCCGAAGGCAGCATGGTGGCACAGTGGTTTGCACTGCTGCCTCACAGTGCCAAGAATTCCTGGCTTGGGTCACTGTCTATGGGGAGTTTGCACACTCTCCCCATGCCTGCGTGGGTTTCCTCTTGTTTGCTCCCACAGTCTGAAAGATGTTTCTGATTCGGTGCATTGGCCATGCTAAATTCTCCCTCAATGTACCCGAACAGGTGCCGGAGTGTGGCGACCAGGGGATTTTCACAGTAACTTCATTGCAGTGTTAATGTAAGCCTACTTGTGACACAAATAAAAAGAAAAGAATGCTCACAATTTATGGTTTTCTCCATTCACTTACCTATTACGCTAACTGGATCTTTCAGCTACATTTTACACTCATAAAACTTCTTTGTTGTAGAGGTGGTAGCTGTTAGTTGTTCACTCATCCCCTTGAGCCCAATGATTCTGCAATGATTCAAGTCCCACCAAAGTACTTGAGCACAAAAAGAAAGGATGGGATTTTCCAGTCCTTCCCACTGGCGGGATATTCTCATCCTGCTGAAGGTGATCTCCCCCCCCACCCCACAGAGAATTTTTCCAGCAGCGAGATTCTCATCCAGCTGAAGGTGACCCCCCCCAACACCCCACAGAGAATTTTTCCAGCAGCGAGATTCCCATCCCAGTGAAGGTGACCCCCCCAACACCCCACAGAGAATTTTTCCAGCAGCGAGATTCTCATCCAGCTGAAGGTGACCCCCCCGCACTCCCCACCCCACAGAGAAATTTTCCAGCAGCGAGATGGGCAACCCCACCCACAAAGTCATAGATATCGGCAGGCCTGAAAAATCCAGCCCTAAGACTGACAGTTCCAGTGTAGCACTGACGGAGTGCTGCACTGCCAGATGTGCTGTCGTTTGGATGAGATGATGTTAAATCAAGGCTCCATCTGACCACTCAGATGGATGTAAAAGATCACTTGGTACTGTTACAATGAAGTTCTTCCTTCCAACACACGGACAGAAGTAAGGCTGTTTGCTATTGATTGCACAGTGTTCAGTCTCACCATATCGGGATGGGTGAGGGCCTGAGGTTCATGATTTCAACTGGTCTAAAGTCCCAATAAACTGAGGCTGTTGACCTGTCCAAAAGCCCGCCTCTGATGTTGCCTCAGACATGCCCCCATTGGTGAAGTGAATCATAGCCCCAACCTCTTTTTGGTACCCCTTAAATTATCATCTTCACTTGAGTTCATAAAACATAGGACAGTACAGCATAGGAACAGGCCCTTTGGCCCCCAATGTTGTGCTGAACATGACACCATATTTAACTAATGCTTTCTGCCTGCCCTTTGTCCATGTCCCTCTATTTTCTTGCATATTCATGTGCTTATATAAAAACCCTTTAAACTCCCCTATTGTATCTGCCTCCAGCACCACCCTATTCCAGACATTTACTGCTCTCTGTGTACAAAATTTTCCCCTCACATCCCTTTTGAGCTTTTCTCTAATCCAGGCAGCATCCTGGTAAACCTCCTCTGCATCATCTCTAATGCCTCCACATCCTTCCTGTAATGTGGTGACTAGAATTGAATGAAATACCCCAAGTTTGGCCGAACCAAAACTGCAACACATCATCTTGCTTCTTGTACTCAGTGCCCTGACCAGTAAAGACAAGCATGCCAAATGCCTTCTTTATCATCCTATCTACTTGTAAGGCCACTTTCGGGGCACTAAGGACTTGAACCCCAAGATCCCTCTGTGCATCAATGTTCAGGGTCAAAATAGTCATTTCCCACAGACATTTGTGCTTGGGTCTGAGCAAGCAAACAACATCCCCCCCACCCCCCACCCCCACCCCGCCCCCCTCAAAAGCAAGTTAACAACCAAGAGATGTTCTTCTTGATAAATAGTTTTCAGCCACGTTTTAATTCTCCAGATATTATTAGGGCCTGGTATTCTCTCTTCAAAATATTGTATCTCCTTACTTTAGAAAATACACAGAGGGGATCCTTAAATACATCCAAAAGAATACATGAGATGTTGTATTTTATTAACTTGATTTATTAAAGAACCATTTAATATGCAACACCTTCAATTCTATCCAATATCTGTACTCTCACTAACTATCCCAGAGGTGCCCCATACTCCATCTTATCCCCACCTCCCTGGGATGAAAATATGCCGGGGTGAGTGGTGTTGGAGAGAGACAGGCTTTCAGAGTTGGGAACTTTTCCAATTCCCAATCACCCATCACCTTCACATAAGAAGTTTGAGGAGTGGCTGAGTGGTACAGTGGCTAACACTGCTGCCTCACAATGCCAAGGACCCTGGTTCAATTTCGGCCTTGGGTGACTGCCTGTACGGAGTTTTCACATTCTCCTCGTGTCTGCATGGAAATTCCTTCGGGTGCTCGGTTTCCTCCCTCACTCCAAAGATGTATGGGTTAAGGGATTGGCCATGCTAAATTGGTGTCTCAAGATGTATAGGTTAGGGGGATTAAGCATGGCAAATGCATGGAGGAGGTCAGTGTTGGTTGGGGGGGGAGGTGGGGGAACAGTTACAGGACTAGACCATAAGACATAGGAACAGAATTAGGCCACTCGGCCCATCAGTCTGCTCAGCCATTCAATCATAACTAACTTCTTTCTCATTTCTATTCTCCTGCCTTTTCCCCATAATACTTGATCCCCTTATTAATCAAGAACTTATCTATTTCTGTCTTAAAGACACTCAATGACCCACTGTCCACAGCCTTCTGCAGCAAAGAGTTTCACAAATACGGTGGGGTAGAGGGCCTGGGTAAGATACTCTGTCAGAGAGTCGGCGCAGTTTTGATGGGCCAAATGGTCTCCTTCTGCTCTGTAGGGACTTTATGATTTCTTTTGTGGAGAGGGTTCCAGAGTGCTTCAGAGGAGCATAATCAAACAAAATTTAACAGCGAGCTTAAGGATGGATGATCAAATGTTTGTCCACACTTTATGCATTTGTCTCCTGTTTCTGTGCCCATCTCTCTCTCTCCCTCTTCCCTTACATCCCCCAATTTGCTGTTGATAGATTGCCTTGATCACTTCACTGTGGTCTGCAAACAAATCACCAGTAAATACTACGCCATGATCTCAGTTTATCCTAACATTACCCCTGTAACTGAGCGCGCTTTGAGCTGACAGAAAGATCTTTCCATTTTGGCTTTGGATAGCTCTCTTTTTCTGAGCCAGTTCTAAGGATTATTTGACATGCCAGAGAGAGGAAAAGTGGAGAATATAGGTTTTCTCCCCTGGCAGTTGGGACTATGAAAATCTATGAAACGGATCAGTGGATGCTGTCTTATCAGTAGACACAGACAGCAGATAATTTGCATTGGATGAAAAAGGTTTGGCTGTCATCAAATCCAACCATGAGTATTGCGGCTATCACAGTAAGGTGAGGGACATGGGTTAAAAAGAGGGTTGGAAAAGTTTCTATGCTCCCTGCAAAGAGTGCTTTGCAATTCTTCGTCGAGAAAGTGTTAAGTTTAAAAGACAACCCTGAGAGTTACCATTGGCCACCCGAAAGATGGATGTATTTACTATTCCCACTTGAACCCCTGCCAATTGAGATCAGAATGGGTGGCATGGCAGCACTGTGGTTAGCACTGCTGCCTCACAGCACCAGGGGCCTGGGTTTGATTCCCAGCTTGGGTTGCTATCTGTGTGGAGTCTGCACATTCTCCCCATGTCTGCGTGGCTTTCCTTTGGATGGTCCAGTTTCCTCACACAGTCTGAAAGACGTGCTGGTTAGGTGCATTGGCCATGCTAAATTCTCCATCAGTGTACCCGGAGTGTGGTGACTCGAGCATTTCCCCAATACTTCATTGCAGTGTTAATGTAAGCCTACTAGCGACATAAATAAATAAATAAACTTTAAAACCAGTGAAATTTTTCTCTTTCGGCTGCCCCTCAGAATCGAGGGTGATTTGCTCCCACATCAAAAATGAGTTCTCAGGTGACTGAGGAGACCAATGTATAAAAAAGGTGGTAGTCATGATGTGAAGATGCCGGTGTTGGACTGGGGTAACCACAGTAAGAAGTCTCACAACACCAGGTTAAAGTCCAACAGCTTTATTTGATAGTAAACCTGCAAGCTTTTGCCCCTTCATCAAGTGAGTGGAGAGTTCTGGTGGGTTTACTGTCAAATAAACTTGTTGGACTTTAACTTGGTGTTGTGAGACTTCTTACTGTAACAAAGAGGGGGCAGGGGTGGCCGGAGAAGCAGGTGGGTGGCGTTCCTGAGTGGCCAGGCGCTCCTTTCCCTGTCAATGCTGGGTTTCAGCTTCTCCAGGTGATGGAACTTGAGGTTGTTCAGTTCCTTTCTGGATACTTTTCCTCCACTTCGGGTGGTCTTGGGGCAGGAATTCCCAGATGTGGGTGGGGATGTTGCACTTTTTCAAGGAGGCTTCGAGGGTGTCCTTGCAGCATCTCCTCTGCCCACCTGGGGCTGGCTCGCCGTGTCGAAGCTCCGATTACAGCACTTGTTTCAGGTATCAGGCATGTGGTCAATGTGGCTCCGGCTAGTGGAGCTGATCGAGTGTGGGCAATGTTTGAATGCTGGGGATGTCGGCCTGGGTGAGAACACTGACACTGGCGCATCTACCCAGCTGGTGGATTTACAGGATCTTGCGGAGACAACACTGATGGTATTTGTCCAGGATTTTGAGGTGTCTGCTGTACATAGTCCACATCTCTGAACCACACAGGAGAACGGATATCACTACTGCTCTGTAGACCGTGAGCTTCGTGCTGGATCTGAGGTTCTGGTCTTCATACACTCTCTTCCTCAGGCCACTGAAGGCAGTGCTGAAACCTCATCATCAACGTCTCCTTATTGACAATAGACTCCCAAGGTATGGAAAGCGCTCCACATTATCCAAGGTCCTATCAAGGATTTTGATAAAGAGGGGGCAAGGCAGTGTTGTGGGGGCAGACTGTTAGATGACCTTTGGCTTACAGATGTTTTGTATAAAGCCCACGCTGTTGTACGTTTGGTGGAGCAGTTGACATCAGCTTGGTGCTCAGCCTCTGAAAGCCAGCATCTGAATCTGGTAGCTCAGTGACAGAGGATGGGACGTCCTTGTGCCTGCCCCGCAAGCGGTAGACATTGTACAGATTCCTGTTTGTTCTGTAGTTCAGCACCACTCCAGCGGGGAACTTGCTGGGGGTGAGATGAAGCATTGTGACAAGGAAGATCGTGAAAACCATTACTGCAATGACATAACCTTGCTTGACCTCTGAATTGGATCAGTGTTTCCTGGTCGAGTGACCAAGCGTCTCTTCACAGATGCTGATTATGGAGGTGTTGAGGGCAGACCAAGGGCTGTGTAAACTCTGCATCCCTGAGTCACTGGGAGTCATTAAAAAAAGGCAGCAAGTAAGTAGTAGACTAAGGCCCTCATATCTGATTTTATTAATAAATGAAGTTCATTTATTCATGAGTCACAAGTAGGCTTGCATTCACAATGCAGTGAAGTTACTGTGAAAATCCAAGCGTTGCCACACTCCAGTGCCTGTTCGGGTACATTGAGGGAGAATTTAGCACGGGCAATACACCTAACCAAAACATTGTTCAGACTATGGGAAACCGGAGCACCCAGGGGAAACCCACACAGACACAGAGAGAAAGTGCAAACTCCATACAGACAGTGCCCCAAGCTGGAAATTGAATCCAGGTCCCTGGCGCTGTGAAGCAGCAGTGATAGCCACTATGCTACCGTGCTGGCCAAGTGGTTGAGTCCCCTGAGTTGAGTGCCTCAGCGTTGATTTTCATGCAGCATTTTTTATGGTACCATTGCTGCTTTGGGGCTACATTGATGTTGAACACAGGGTGGATTAGATGCCTCAGGACCTCTTGACTCACCCTAGCCCAGAACAAGTGCATTACAGTTGTCAGTGTGTAAGCACAAACACAAAATTATAGACGTGTCCAAAGAAGAATTTTGCTCCAATCCCTTGGGCTCATTCCCAACAGGCAACAAGCTGATTCACTTGGATGACTTCAACACCAGAGTTGGAAAGGACACAGACCTCTGCAGAGGTGTAATTGACAGAGAAGGAGTAGGAAAATCCATCACCAATGGTACAAGTAAGATTAGACTGCTGGAAACTGGACTGATTGTCAGAGACTGGCCATACCAACACCAGACTGACAACAAGGAACCCCAGTATCACAAGACTACTTGTGATTAGACTGAATAATGGTAAGATAATAGTTATCTGACCTAGTGATGCTGTACTGATAGGATGCAACCCAGTATCATAGACCACAAGCACTGTGGAAAAGCACTTTTCCATCATGTCGCCATTCTTTTGACAATCGCTTTATATCGCTGTCCTCTGGTTCTTGGCCCTTTTGCCAATGGGAAGAGATTCTCCCCATCCACTCTGTCCAGACTCTCATGATTGCCTCTATCTCCTCTACACTTTCTCATTTCCAAGGAGAATAACCAAAATGAAAGAGATCGCTATCAACTTCAGGAAACGTTTATGCTTCCTGAAGTTGATGACTATATCTTTCATTTTGTTGGCATTGAGGGAGAGATTACTGTTGTCGCACTAGTTCACCAAGCATGGCCCTGTTTACGTCAATGGGGGTGAAGTAGAAATGGTTCAGAGCTTCATGTTTTTAAGTGTCCAGATCTCCAACAACCAGCTCAGGGCCCTCCATGCGGATACTACAATTAAGAAAGCCCTCAAACCCATCTACTTTATCAGGGGATTAAGGAAATTTGGTATGTCAGCTATAATTCTCACCACCTTTTACAGATGCACCATAGAAAGCATTCTTTCTGGTTGTATCACAGCTTGGTATGGCTCCTGTGCTGTCCATGACCTCAATAAACTACAAAGAGTCATGAACGAAGTCCAGTCCATCACTCAAACCAGCTTTCCATCCATTGACACTGTCTACAACACTGTCTACACTTCCCACTGCCTCAGGAAAGCATCCAGCATAATTAAGGACCCCACGCATCCCAGACATTCTCTCTTCCACTTTCTTCCATTGGGAAAAGATACAGGAGTCTGAGGTCATGCACCAAACGATTCAAGATCAGCTTCTTTCCTGCTGCTGTCGCACTTTTGAATGGACCTACCTTGCATTAAGTTGATCTTTGGGGTTGGGAGGGTGGGGGAGGTGTTGGTAAGATACTCTGAGAGCTGATGCAGATTTGATAGACCAAATGGCCTCCTTCTGCACTGTAGGAATTCGATACCTAAGCCTTGTTCTTGTACCTTCTTACACCTTCCTAGTCTGACGAATAAACTCAATTATTCTCTATAACCCCGTGCGTGAACACCGAGCAGACGGGGATCAGAGCCGAGAATGGCAGCCTGAGTGGGCTCAAAACCTGTGGGAATCAGATCCAGGGCTAATATACTGATCAGGATCAGACCTGGGATCAAGAATCCGCAACACAGAATGAGGCCACTTGGCCTAGCAAAACCTTCCTGGTTTTATACTCGTAAAGAGCTTAATCCTACCCCCTTCTCCCACCTTTAGCTTTATCAGCATAACCTTCTGGTCCTTTCTCCTTCATGTTCCTTTTTAATTTGCTCACTAATTCATCGATGAACAATGGTCTGAAGTGGAACCAACCCAGCAACAACAGGCGGATGAAGAATAAATCCAGCAATCGTGGATTGATATAGAGCAGATACAGCCTGGCTGAACTAATACTCTTTTGGAACAGAACGCGTTTCAACCTCAGGGTTTGCCAACCCTTCTGAAAATCTGTGGGAGTGGAAGATAAATCTTCCAGGCACTCTGCAAGCAGCCCGAGTGAAAGGGCGAGCATTGTTCCTACGAGTCTGTTTACTTTCTCCACTCGCGCCCGAGTGGATTCCTGCTTATCGGAAATTCTCATGCAAAAGCTGAGCCACCTCATTTGCAGGCACTGAAACACTGATACGTTACATGCGGTGACCTTTGTAACATGCAGGCGAGTGGTCAGATGTGGTTCGATGTCACCTTCTGAATACCGGGTCATTCATCAGAGCTGGCATTATCAAAGCATGGGTCATCAGTGTGCCAGGATCGTGCCCACAGGGCTGGCAATGCTACAAACAGCCCAGTTCAGACAAATATTAAAACTTGAGGGCTATGTATGTGTGTGAGGTTTGTGTGGGAGAGCTTCAGTTAAAGCGTGAAAGTGAGAGATTCCCTAAATGTGGAGCTTGGCGGCTTGGTGGCACAGTGGTTAGCACAGCTGCCTCACAGTGCCAGGGACCCGGGTTCAATTCCAGCCTCGGGTCTCTGTGTGGAGTTTGCACATTCTCCCCGTGTCTGTGTGGGTTTCTTCTGGGTGCCCTGGTTTCCTCTCACAGTCCAAAGGTGGGTGGATTAGGTTGACTGGCCATGCTAAATTGACCCTAGTTTCAGGGGATTGGCAGGGTAAATATGTGGGGTTACGGCAATAGGGCCTGGGTGAGATTGTGGTGGGTGCAGATGGGCCGAATGGCCTCTTTCTGCACTGTAGGGATTCTATGATCACATGCATATCAGTGGCTGTTATAGTAACTGGGTGTTCGGCTGGGTTAATGTGGGTTTGGGGAGACAGCAGCACCCACATTCTGATGTAGAGGGTCACATGATAGAGGACTGAGAGCAGTGGTATTCTAGCAGAAGCCTACTTGGAGATTGTACCCATTCTGGGCCATCCAATGCAGATGTGTTATATTAAACCAAACGGCAGGGTTTACTGTGTAACCCGCCATATGTTACACTGTGGCGGAAATGGCCAACCACTCTTGGTTGGCAGTGGGATCTTCTGATCCCGATTTGGCAATGGGGCTTCCTGTTGAACACACCTCCTGCCGCCATAAAACCGCAATGGGGTGCACACCGTCAGCGGCACCGGAAGTTTTCACCGGCATGAACAGTCGGAATGTTCCACCTTAATGTTCAATCATACAAACATCTGTGTCTCTGGCCAGAATTTCACCTTTCCCACCTGCCTTGGGAATCAGAGCAAGTGGGAGCTGGAGCATGGGAAGGTCCATTGATTTTGGGCAGGATTTTACTGTTTCGGAACGAGTGAGGCCAGGAAATCCCACCCTCTTAGTGAGGCACTGAACAAACCCTTACAACAGATCGGGGCTGGGCCTTCACTGGAATCCCTCAACTCTGCCTTGGTCTGACGAGTAAGAAGTCTCACAACAAGGAAACAGTGTTCCTTCATCAGGTGTGTCCTGAAAGCTTGTGGGATTACTATCAAACAAACTGGTTGGACTCTAACCTGGTGTTGTGAGACTTCTTACTGTGCTTACCCCAGTCCAACGCCGGCATCTCCACATCTTGGTCTGAAGAGCCACATTAGAGTCAGTTTTCACTCAGATCTACCAACCCCAGAAGATGGTTATGGGTGGTAAATGCCAAGGTAGGCTGGTTAGGAGGCTCGCCCGGGTTCACTGACACAGTGTCCCAGTTGTTTTAGAAGCATTTAGGCCCTCTCGCTCCAAAAGAGAAAACCCAGCAGGCCTGGCAGCATCTGTAAGGAGAGAAAAGGGCTGACGTTTCGAGTCCGGATGTCAAAGCTCTCTAGCTCTCACCTTTTACCCATCCGCATGCCCCTTCATATGTGTGCACATGCATACATGTATGTGTACATGTATGTGTATGAGTTTGCGCATCCTCCTTACACATACAAGTTGCTGTTTCCAATTGTCGATTTGATCTGGTTAGAGTGCCACCAGCACCGTTGGAAACCATAAAGATAGGATCTTTCCCAGCATGTTCCGGATGAGAGGAGCTGAGGCTTCGAATCGGCAATGTTCCCAGGCAGTGGGCCCTGTGCCGGGGAGTGATGGATCGGAGACCGTGTTGTTTCTCCTCTTCGCTGCTGCACAGATGGAAGCTCAGTCAGAGGCTGACGGAGATTAATCTCCACCCAGCCTTGAAGATAGGATTGAGGAGAAAGCGCAATTTATCATGTCTGTGGATCAGTGCGCCTGTAAACCAGAGAGCTTCCGCTAAGACCCCAGTCGGCTGCAAACACTGTCAACAGCATTAAATACCTGGCCAAACGGAAGGTGATGGATAATGTCAAACAGGTTCTTCTGCACCTCTGCTGAAGATTGCAGGGACGGTCAGCCATTTGGTCAATTCAATAATCCTTTAATTTCTGACTGCCATAATCCTTCAACTGGTCGATTATGAAACGACATTGAGCAGCGTCATCAACTAATGACAGGTTTCTCTCATTTTAGGAAAGACTGAACATTCATTTAAATAGTGCCTCTGGGGATCTGATGGGCTGTTGTAAAACAGGAAATGAGCTACTATATCCAGAGAAAGCAATTTGTTAATGATTAGCCTATCTTTTTTTTTATTCATTTGGATGCCATGGGCATCGCTGGCTGGCCAGGATATATTGCCCATCCCCAGCTGCCCCTGAGAAGGTAATGGTGCAACTGAGTGGTAGACCATTTCAGAGTTAGCCACATTGATATGGCTCTGGGATCACACGTACGCCAGACCAGATAAAGACGGCAGATTTCCTTCCCTAAAGGACCAGTTGGGTTTTACCTGACGATCGTTTCATGGTCATCATTAGATTCTTAATTTCAGATATTTTTCATTGAATTGAAATTCCACCATCTGCTGCGACTGGATTCAAACCCAGGTCCCAGGAACAGTCATTGAGTTTCTGGATTAACTGTCCAGCAATAATACCACGAGGCCACCTCTTCCTCATCTGCTTTAATGATGTTGATTTAGGGATAAATAGCAAATTGGGGAGGACTCCAGGGTGATCTTATGGACGTCTACAAAATAACGAGGGGCAAAGATCAGTTAGATAGTCAACACCTTTTCCCAAAGGTAGGGGAGTCTAAAATTAGAGGGCATAGGTTTAAGGTGAGAGGGGAGAGATACAAAAGGGTTCAGATGGGCAATTTTTACACACAGGGGTGCAAATTCCACAGTGCCAGAGGCTGGCTCTCTGGCACTGTGAGGCAGCAGTGCTAATCACTGTGTTGTACCTTTCCTTCCACACTGTAACCATTCAATAAGATGGCACCATTTTCCTCTGCATTGGCGTATTAGAAAATATGCTCAATTCTCCAGAGTGAGACTTGAACTCATGATCTCTTGCCTCGATGTCATGAGTGTTACGCACTGAGCCACAGATTATACATATTCAGGTATTTGACTGGGAGGTTTCTTTGCTGATGTTGGAATTGCTTAATAACCGTGGGTCTGAATAAAGCAGCGAGGCAGAAGCTTCTGGAATGAGGGAGCCCCAGGGGAGTTGTGGGTCAATACTGATCCATTATTAATACAGACTGCTGCAGAATGAAATAGCTTTGTGCAAAGTCTCTCTTCGAATTGATATTTTATCCGAAGGTTTTCTCTGGAGCTGTGAGCAGCCTGGACTGCCCACTGCCCCTCCCCTGCAAGATCCCAGCCAGGTCTGCTTGTTTCTGGCCCACGTTGTTTTGTGGGAGTTTGCTGGATGCAACTTGCACCTCGCATTTCCTGCATTGCAATAGCCACTGCGCCTCAAAAAAATATTAAATTGACTACTGGGTGCTTTAAAATATTGTGGAAGGCCATTACATGAATGCAATTGAATGTAAAATCTACGCTTGCTTTCTGTCTTATTAAGGGATATGGATCAATGGCAGGTATGGAGTTAGGTCATGATCTTATTGAATGGTGAAACACGCTCGATGGGCTGAGTGGCCTACTCCAGCGTCTATATTCGTAACTGACTATTCCTTCTCTCTCTGAAAAACAATGATAATGAACTCCACTTACACTTTAATCTGCTTGTCCAGAGAAGGTACTAAATTGACCAAATCTGCGCTTTAGCCTCCAAAAATTAGCCTAAGGAAGTCCAAAGTGAAACATCTGAAGGAAACTATCTCTCGCTGTTTCACAACATGATTATCCTATGACCTGATAAAGATTTTGTTGAATGATAGGCAGTGATAAAACATCTGCAATCATGTAATGCCTTGCACAATATTTCAAAGCATTTTACAGCTATTTAAGTATTTTTCGAGGTGTAATATGTGACGGACAATTTGCATCTGTCAAACTCCCACAAAGCCATGTGACCAGAAAATCTGGTTTAGCGATGTCAATTTACTGTTAGCCAAGACATCAACGTTAAAATTACCTTGCTAGTTATGAGTAAGGCTTACATTAACACTGCAATGAAGTTACTGTGAAATTCCTCCTGCCGCCACACTCTGTTTGGGTCAATGCTCCAAACCAGCACGTCTTGCAGAGGAAACCAGAGCACCCGGAGGTAACCCACGTAGCCACATGCAACCTCCACACAGCCAGAAATCTAACCCGGGTGCTGTAAGGCAGCAGTGCTAACCACTGTGCCACTCCAGGAAGAACATCTAAGCCCTTCCTCAAAATAGTTTAATGGGGATTTTCATGTCAGCTTGAGGGAACAGACAGAGCCTTGATTTAGCATCCCATTTAAAAGAGGGCACCTCCGACAGTGAAGCACTCCCTCAGTACTGCACTGTATTACTCCAGAGATGTACGGGTTAGGTGCATTGACCATGCTCAATTGCCTCTTAGTGTCAGGGGATTAGCAAGGCAAATACATGGGGTTATGGGTGAGATCCTGGTTGGTGCAGGCTCGATTGGCTAAATGGCCTCCTTCTGCTCTGTAGTAATTCTGTGATTCTGAGATCAGTATTAACTTAGTTCTCAGCACTCACCTGAACCACCTTCAAGTTCAACTGGAGATCCAAGACGGAGGGACACCATGCATGAATCTCAGGAGAAGGGAGGGAAAAAATGTATCCAACGCCACCCTCATTCTGATGGCCACTTTTGTGTGTGGCTGCATCGAGCTGTGTGTAGATTCCTGGTATGCAAACACCAAGTGTCACTATTTGCTGAGGTTCTTCCTGTCCCTGATGTGGTGAAGGATGGGCCACATTGCCGTGTTAGATTGTACCATACCATTTGTCCCTCCTGGAGAAATTTATTCAAGAAAACACCTTTGACCACAAGGCAATCAAGCAGTTGTCTGCATGTATTGTCCTCAAGGCCCTGAGGAAAAAGGAGATGGTGGATGCTATCAGATGGTTCCCTGAGCAGACTGCCAGAGATATTTGGTAGAATGTCCCATCATCAGAACTTTCAAACAACCACCAAGCCCTGGCTTGGGTGAAGGTGAGAAGGGCACTTCCTTCATGCACACCTGAAGTCTCAGCACCACTTGAAATGGCTGTGGGGGAGGTGGGGTAAGGGGGTGGGGAATGAGACGGTCGCTCACCTTCTTGTGGAATGTGCCTTTGTAAAGAAGGTCTGGAGTGCGGTAAAGTAGTATTTGTCGAGGTTCATCCCGAGCAGCTCGGTGACGCAGGTCTCTGTGCTCTACGGGCTGTTCCCCAGGACAGGGACTCTGTGCTATAGGGACTGTTCCCAGGGACAGGGACTCTGTGTTCTACGGGCTCATCCCAGGGACGCAGGACTCTGTGCTCTATGGGCTGTTCCCAGGGACAGGGACAATGTGCTCTATGGGCTGTTCCCAGGGACAGGGACTCTGTGCTCTATGGGCCATTTCCAGGGATGCACACTGAGACAAATATCAACTGCTGCTATAGGATCATCAACTCAGTGAAAGACTTTCCTCAGTCTGCCTGAAACTTGTTGGTCTTCCAGTGCAAGCAGTTGTCCTTGACTGAGTGTTGCAGGCTGGCACATTCCAAAGCCCATTCCAAAGTAAGTGCTTGAGGGGCGTATTATAATTTGGGGCAGCTACTGCAGAGGTGCAATGGAGGAAAGTCGCTGTCTAAGACCTTTCAAGCGCAGTAAACTGAGGGAATGGTACTGTATAGAAACCTCTCGGGCCGTGTGACTCATACTGAATGCGAACAGTGAATTATATATGCATTGCAAGTGTTTGGAAGCACCTCAGAGCGCTACTTGATCTATGTAGACAACTTAAGTACCTTTGTATCATTTGTTATGACCATTTTGAAGTGTCTGTAATGTTTCCATCACTGTATTGAAGCATCTCAGAGTGCAGCCTGGTATATGTCAAGAACTTGAATACTATTGCACTGTGTGTGATGGCCACTTTTAGGTGTTTGTAAAGTTCCTTCAGATATTTTACGAATGAAGTATATTTTTGCACAAAGCCATCAGCGCTTCTCGGCCCTTTGGCTAAGATCATGCATAAGACCAAGTATGAATGAGGTGTAATGCCTGCTCTTGTCAGCTTGAATCTAGTCAGTGGAATTCTATCGCCTTGTACGCCACGGGAATAGGAGCGGGCAAGGTGTGGACAATGGGAAGGTGTGTTGACCATGGGTGGGATTTTCCAGTCTGGGGTTGAGCAAGGCCAGAAAATCCTGTCCAGTTTATCTCTTCTGTGGGGATCATGAACTGGTGTCAATTTGAATTTGAATTGGTTTTTGGAGCAAGAAATGAGATGGATTAAGTGTTTGCCCTGTCCACTCTGCACATTGACTTAAGTTTTTAAATTAGAGAAATAAATAATTTTTAAACAATCTCCCAAATCAGAATCAGGAATGTTACTCCCTGGCCTGATTGTAGCCTGTGTGCAGTTTTGGTGTCTTTATCTGAGGAAGGATATTCTTGCTATAGAGGGAATGCAGGGAAGGTTTACCAGGCTGATTCCTGGGATGGCAGGTCTGTCATTTGAGGAGAGACTAAGTCAGTTAGAATTGTATTCACTGGAGCTTAGAAGAGTGAGAGGGGATCTCATAGAAGCTTATGAAATCCTAACAGGTGGGGAAGTCCTAAAACTAGGGGTCACAGTTTGAGGATAAGGGGTAAACCTTTTAGGACTGAGGTGAGGAGAAATTTCTTCACCCGGAGGATGATGAATCTGTGGAATTTACTAACAGCAAGTAGTTGAGGCCAAAATGCTGTGTGATTTCAAGAAGAAATTAAATATCGCTCTTGTGGCTAAAGGGATCAAGGAGGAAGACAGGATCAGGATATAACAAGGAACAATGAAAAGTACAGTACAAGAACAGGGCCTTCAGTCCTCCAAGCCAATAATGATGCCCTAACTAAACAAAAAAAGGCATCTGTTCTTACTCAGTCCATATCCCTCTGTTCCCTCCCTATTCCTGTACCGATCCAGATGCCTCTTAAATGTTGCTAATGTGCCTGCTTCCACCACCTCCTCTAGCAGCGCATTCCAGGGACCCACCACTCTCTGCGTGATAATCTTCCCCCCACATCTCCCTTAAACTTTCCCCCTCTCACCTTGAGTCTGTGCCCCCTTGTAATTGACACTTGCACTCTGGGAAAAAGCCCTGACTATCCATTCTGTCTATGCCTCTAGTAATTTTACAGAACCTCGATCATATCTCCACCGTAGTCTCTATCTTTCCAGTGCAAACAATCCTAGTTTATTCAACTTCTCCTCATAGCCAACACTCTCGAGACCAGGCCACATCCTGGTGAACCTTCTTTGCACTCTCCAAAGCTCCCACGTCCTTCTTGTAGTGTGGTGAACAAAACTGCACGCAATACTCCACATGCGGCAAAACCAAGGATATTGAATTTGATGATCAGCCATAATCAAAATAAATGGCAGAGTAGATTCGAAGGGCTGAATGGCCTAATCCTGCTCCTATTATCTATGCCTCATTTCTAAATTTCTCTTCACAAAGTTAACAACGGCGAGAGAGAGAATCCTCTGCTTTATTTGTCCTTCACACCTAGTTCTGAAATGGGCAGATTAACCATGCATTGCCTCACACTGATCCCCACACATCAGAGTTCCAATTATTTTACTTCAAAATATTGATTGAGGCATCTAAACATTGTTGGGTTGTGAGTCTAATTCGACACACGAGAGTTCCCCTCTCACTCTCTCTCTCCCTCCCTCCGCTCCCACTCTTGACCCTTTCCCACCCCTTCTCTTGAATCTCTCCTTGTATTTTTTTACTGCAGTAATTTGATTTACTGGCCTGATTTACCAAGCCCTGGCCTGGAATTAACAAGTTGGGAGAGTAATCAGCATTAATTTCCATACTTCATTGATAAAGCCGACAGGGTCAGCTCAATACAACAGCTGTTGCAGTCCTTGGAAACCAATCAATACTTGATGTCCGGAGAATTATAGAGCCCTGTGGTCTTCAGATTGGAGTTCAGGTTGATTGGAACAGGAGAAGGCAGGTCAATAGAAAGGGGGGAGAGAGAGAGAGACTTCTTGTTTTACTGATAAAGTATTTTTAAAAATTTATTCACTCTGCGGCAGGCAGGTTGGTGAGGATGAGGTCAAACAGGGTTATCACTTTTGGTTCCCTCACCATCTGCTGCAGACATGGCCTAGCAGAGATGTCTCTTAGGACTTGGCCAACTCGGTCTGCTACGGAGCCACTCCTCATGATGGACATTGAAGTTCCCACCCGCTGCAAACATTCTCTGCTCTTGCCACCACCCTCAGTGCTTTTCCCAACTGTTGTTCAACACAGCGTGTTGATTCTGAGCTGAGGGTGGGCAGTACGCGGTGAGGCTCCCTTCTCCATGTTTGGCCTGATGCCATGAGACCTCAAAAGGTCCAGAGATTCTCAGGGCAACAAATTCCTGACTGCCGTGCTGCACCTCTGCTGGGTCTGTCCAGCTGCAGGGACGGGACATACCCAGGAATGGTGATGGTGGTGCCTAGGATATTGTAAGGTATCATTTTGTGTATGTAAATATGCCAACCTGTTATGTGATTAGTTTACGGGACGAGCTGTTCCAATTTTGGCCCCCACGTGTTAGTAAGGAAAACTCTTCGGGGTAGACAGGGCTGAGTTTGCCGTTGTCTTTTACAATGTGCAGGTCGATGCTGGGTGCTCCATCTGCTTTCATTCCCCATATGGGCATTTCGGGAGCAGATTAATGCTACAAAGTGGCCAGCTTGGCCCCCAGAGCATTACCCCAGGATTCGGGATAATTGGCCGAGTGAAAATATCACCACTGCCACTCTGTTCCATTCACAGAAATTCACCCAGTGGCTTGTATATATCAAACTATAAATGACGTGATGATTGATGGCTGGAACTTTCCAGCTGGGTTCAAGCCGATGGGATCTTCCTGTTCCGTTAACAGTGCACCCAGCTGCGAATTTCACAGTGATGAGGGATGCACTCAGTGAGAAATCTTATTGACAATGGCGTGATCAGAAGATCCCTTCACTCTCCAATGGCCACCTCCTTGCACGTTAAATCCCGCCCTGAGAGTGTTACCTTCAGTTCTCATTACAAACTTCCATTGCCGAACTACCCATTCCATCCCTCTCACTGTTCTGAGCACAAAACCATACTGTTTGCAATCTTGGTACATTTCATCACCCTGAACTGAGCTTGCTGAGCATGGCGACTTCTTGCAAGCTGTACCCAGCAAACCTTCCAGTTCTATCTTCTACTCTTGTTCTGTGCTTCTAAAACTCTTTCGAATTATTCGAAACGGTGTAACAATGCTTTAATTCCTCACTGCTGCCATCAGAACTTTAAATACCTATCTTGCATTAAGTTGATCTTTCTCTACACCCTAGCTAAGATTGTAGCACTACATTCTGCACTCTCTCCTTCCCTTCTCTCTAAATGGTATGTTTTGTCTGTATAGCGCGCAAGAAACAATACTTTTCACTGTATGCCAATACACGTGACAACAATAAACCAAATCGCTTATTTCCAATTCCCAGCGCCCAAGTCTTTCCCCGGGACTTGATTCATCGCTTACTGAAATTGTCATCCATGTTTTTGGGACCTCTAGACTCCCACCTTGCAAACTCTAAACATGTGGCATTACATGGATAGGGCCTGGATTGGATTATTGTAGGTAGAGCCTCAATAGGCCAAACTGCCTCAATTCACATTATAGGGTTTCTACGGTTCTCTGAGACAGTACCAGTTTGGGAGCTATAACACATTAGCTTGATCACCTGCACTAACATCTCCCCTTCCACCAAACTATCTCCACCTCCTGCCCAACTCATCATCACCCCAGTCCTCACTAATGTGTTATAGCTCCCAAACTGGTACTGTCTCATAGAACCGTAGAAACCCTATAATGTGAATTGAGGCAGTTTGGCCTATTGAGGCTCTACCTACAATAATCCAATCCAGGCCCTATCCATGTAATGCCACATGTTTATCCTACTAATCCTCCTTGACACTAAGGGGCAATTTTGCATGGCCAATCCACTTAATCTGCACATCTTTAGAGTGTGGGAGGAAACCAGAGCATGGAAAGGATGCTCAAACTCCATGCCTCTTTTTTTAAAAAATTCTCTTCCTTGTTTTCAGCTCTGTTCACTGCCTCGTCCCTCCCTATCTTTGTAACTGCTTCCAGCTCTCGAACCCTCTGAGACCTCTGCATTCCTCCAATTCTTGCCCCTTATATATGTGGATGTGCACTCAGCAACTTGGAGCCTTGGGCTGTAAACATCAGGAGTTCCCATCCCAGAGGGAAGATTTGGGTCATAAATATCTCCTGATATGGTTTGCTATCAGGTTATGTTTACTCACTCTTATGTGAAGCACCTTGCGACATTCCATTCCTTGAAAGGTGTGAGATAAATACGAGCTGTTGTCATATAACCTTCACATTTCAACGATACAGAAATTCAGCTCCTTGTGTGTGTGAGAATTCTCAAGCAGCTGACTACTTAGCTCCATTTCCTTGTCTTTTCCCCACAACCTTTTATATTTTTCTGCTTTCATTCCTTTTAAACATTAGCACAGATTCTGCTCCCAGCGTTGCTTCTGGTAAGGCACACTACACCTCACAGGCCCCTGCGTAGGAATAAAGTGGCGATGCCGGCGTTGGACTAGGGTAAACACAGTAAGGAGTCTCACAACACCAGGTTAAAGTCCAACAGGTTTAGTTGGTAGCAAAAGCCACTAGCTTTCAGAGTGCTGCTCCTTCATCAGGTGAGCGCAGGCATGGCGAGAACGTATTAACTCCACACAGTTTTAAAGTTTAATGTTTATTTATTGGCGTCACAAATAAGCTTACATTATCATTGCAGTGAAGTTATTGTGAAAATCCCACACCACACTCAGGCACCTGTTCAGGTACAAGCAGTCACTCAAGGCCTAACCTGGGTCCCTGACTTTGTGAGACAACAGTGCTAACCACTGTGCCACCATGTTGCTCAGTTGGATTACAATCAGATAAAACCTCAATTGTTTCCAATTGCAAGTACCCTGGCACGTGTGCGTACGATTTAGATTTGGTAAACCCACTGTCCCATCATAAGTATCATTCTTTCCTATCTCCTGATAAGCTCATGTCACTGAACAAAGATCAATGAAAATTACAGCACAGGGATAGGCCCTTCGGCCCTCCGAGCCTGCACCGATCATGCTGCCCGACTGAACTAAAACCCCTACCCTTCCGGGGACCATATCCTTCTAGCCCCATAGTATTCAGGCATTTGTCAAGACCCCCTTTAAAAGTCACTATTGTATTGCAGTCACCACCTTCTGTGTAAAAAACTTGCCCCCTATATCTCCTTTCAACCTTGCCCAGGGCACATTAAACCAATGCCCCCGAGTAATTGTCTCTTCCACCCTGGGAAAAAGCTTCTGACGATCCATTCTGTCCATGCCCCTCATAATCTTGTAGACTTCTCTCAGGTCGCTCCTCAACCTCCGTCGTTTCAGTGAGAACAAACAAAGTTTTTCCAACCTCTCCTCACAGCTAATGCCCCCTATGCCAGGCAACATGCGAGTAAATCTTTTCTGTACCCTCTCCAAAGCCTCCTTCTGGTAGTGTGGCGACCAGAATTGGACATTATATTCCAAGTGCGGCCTAACTAAGGTTCTATAGAGTTGCAACATTACTTGCCAATTTTTAAACTCAACACCCTGGCCGATGAAGGCAAGCATGTTGTATGCCTTCTTGACTACCTTCTCCACCTGTGTTGCCACTTTTAATGACCTGTGTACCTGTACACCCAGATCCCTCTGCCTCTCAATACTCTTACGGGTTCTGCCACTTACTCTATATTTCCCACCTGTATTAAACCTTCCAAATTGCTTACAGTTGTCCAACTTAAAGTCCATCTGCCATCTCTCCGCCCAAGTTAGCTTTAAATAGCTCATAGCTTTAAATTAAGGGGTGGTAGTTATAGGACGGATGTCAGGGGTAGGTTCTTTACCCAGAGGGTGGTGAGGGATTGGAATGCCCTGCCTGCTGCAGTTGTAAATGCGCCTAGTTTGGGGGCGTTTAAGAGATCCGTGGATAGGTTTATGGATGGAAAGGGATTGGTTTAGGTTAGAGGGTCATTGTTTTTTAACTGGTCGGCGCAACATCATGGGCTGAAGGGCCTGTTCTGCGCTGTAATGTTCTATGTTCTAAGTCTCCAACCGATCTATATCCTGCTGTATCTTCCAATGGTCCTCATCGTTACCTTCAATTCCACCAACTTTTGTGTCATCCGCAAACTTATTAACCAAACCAGCTACACTTTCCTCCAAATCATTTGTATATATTACAAACAGCAAAGGTCCCAGCACTGACCCCTGAGGAACATTACTTGTCACAGCCCTCCATTCAGAAATGCACCTTTCCACTTCTACCTCCTGTGACCGAGCCACTTCTGTATCCATTCTGCCAGCTCACCTCTGATCCTGTGCGACTTCCACCTTCTGCACCAGTCTGCCAAGAGGGACTTTGTCAAAGGCTACTCTTTGTGATCAGACGCTGATGACCGCCAGGTGATCAGTGGTTAGAGGCTGGAAGTGTGATAACCCAAAGTGATTTTTCTCCCTCCCGTGCATTGTTAAACCTTCCCTGTGCCTCCCTCATAACTTACTACGTCCTGCCCTTAAACTGATAGATGTACATCTGACCATTCTAACGGCTTCACTGAGCTGCCATGGAAGAGTGGTAGAGAGAATGACAGGCTTGAATCAGTAATCTATCCTTGTGTGTGTAACTGAGTGTGGCAGCAAACTGCAGGAGGTAAGTTTGGTTTTTTTAATTTGGCTGTTAACAATAGTGCTGACTTGGTGCCATTCAGAATAAACAGTGCTGGCACTTCACTTAGAGTTCTTGCCATGCTCGGGCACTCCTCATTTGTATTATTATAACAATTAAGCTTCTCCACTGGGGATCAAAGAAGTCGTGATGAATCCAGTTGCAGGGTGGGCGGATCTAATGAATCTTAGTCATGATGCAACCTCTGAATAGTTTGCGTGTAGTGTGCATTTGAGGGCAAATGTCATACGCAGAAACGGACAAAGCCTCCACCGCAGAAGAGAAGGAGAGAAAAAAAGAGGGAAGAAAGAAAGGTGGGAAGGAGGGAGGAAGAAAGAAATACTTTTTGAGTGTAGTCATCGCTATAACATAGAGCTGAGAGGTGAAAAATCAGCAGCCAGTGTTATCAGAATGATTGGCCCAAGGAGAAAAACAGGATCAAAAACATAAAATGCTGGAAGATCTCAGCAGGTCTGACAGCACCTGTGAAGAGAGGATAGAGCCAATGTTTTGAGTCTCTCTCCCATGGCTGCTGTCAGACCTGATGAGGTTTTCCAGCATTTCATATTTTTGTTTCACATTCCAGCACTCACAGTCAAAGAACAAAGAAAATTACAGCACAGGAAAAGGCCCTTTGGCCCCCCAATCCTGCACCAACCATGCTGCCCGACTGAACTAAAACACTCCCGGAACCATATCTCTCTAGTCCCATCATGTATTTGTCCAGATGCTCTTTAATAGTCACTGCCGTATCTGCTTCCATTACCTCCCCCCGACATCGAGTTCCAGGCACCCACCACATGCCTCGTATATCTCCTTTAAACCTTGCCCCTCACACATTAAACCTGTGCCCCCTAGGAATTGACTCTCTCACATTGGGAAACAGCTTCTGACTATCCATTCTGCCCATGCCTCTCATAATCTTGCAGGCTTCTATCAGGTCGCCCCTCAACCTCCATCATTCCAGCCATTTGCTCTTATCTGAAGAAAAACAGAATACTGACTTGCAGCTGTCATTAAAGCTGTGAGGTTATTGGTTTCATTAAGACCCAGGCCAGAAACTCCAAGGGTGTTTATGAAGTCAGACTGGATCCTAAAAGTTTTTACATTTGAATTTGGCACGGATGAACATAAGGGTCGGAATTGTACCACCTCGCACACCACAGAATCGGAGGGGGTGAGACTCACAGGACTGCATTCTCCATTAGCCTTGGGCGGGATTTTACAAACCTCGGGCAGGTGAGACAGTAAAATACTGGCCAAAATGTTTTACTTCAGATACCAATTCAAGGAACCCACTGGGAAGCTTTTATCAAACAAAATTTGTCTAAGATCACAGTTAAAATATAATAAGAAGAATTAACATATTTTCTACCAATTGCAAGATTTAAATAAGATATGGTATAAACCTTATCAACTAGCTATCTATGTTGTTCCAAGTCAAACACCATTGCAAAGACATACACCCCTTTCCAGACTTGTCATAAAAAGCAAGTATGCTTACTTGATGCTTGTTTTTCAGCTTTCTTACATCTGCTGTGAATTGGTCTTTTGAATGTTGGAACAAATCCTTGAGGCTTCCCACTCCCAGAACTTCCAGCACACAACTGGAGTAAGAGAGAGACAGAAAGAGAGACAAGAGATACTACCTTCATCCACCAGCTTCTGACACCAAACTAATAGCTGAATTTTCCTGTGAAAAAAAGACTGTCCCCAGGCATATCACCTGACCTGTCCATCACTCCCAAATCAAGCTCCACTTGGCAATTCCCAAAAGACCATTAATCCTCAGGACCCTGCATTAACCCAGATTAAAAATAAACATGATTTTGATTATATTGTTTCAGTAACAATTAGAGGACACAGGTTACAGACAACTCAGTGCTGACAACTTCCAGGACCTGCTGGAAACATCTTGCAAAGGAACATGATTAAAATACATGTCTTAAAGGCACAGCATTGTCACAGTTTCTTGGTGGCTGATAATCCTGCTCTGGCTGCCATTTTCTTTTGTAAGAGGATCATAATGAATAGAATGCAATGTGTATTATGATTCTCCCACCACTTAGTGGTGTTGCCACTGCTTAATAATCTCCAGTTCATTCAATTCTTGTCTTCTTTTAATCATGAGGTGTGGGTAGAATAGAGCTGTTTACTTACACCTCAACGGTGTTCAACTCTATTTGCGTCCAGGAGCAGTAGGTTCAAGCTGACATGGTAATCAGTGGTTGTGGTTGTGGACTCCAGTCATAGAATTTAACCACTACAAAGCAGAAGGAGGCCATTTGGCCCACCGAGTCTGCACTGACTCTCTGACAGAGCACCCTATCCATGTAACCCAATTCATTTAACCTGCTAATCCCCCTAACCTACACATCTTGGAACCCTCAGGGGTAACTTAGCATGCCTAATCCATCTAACTTTCACATCGTTGTAGTGGAAACAGACGCACCTGGAGGAAACCCACTCAGACATGGGGAGAACGTAGAGACTCCGCACACTCAGTGAACTAAGGCCAAAATTGAACCCAGGTCTCTGATGCTGTGAGGCAGAAGTACTAACCACTGTCTTACAGTGGCACCTTAGCATTAGATATGTATTGCGTATAGGGGTCACCTTACACAGTGGTTGATGATCAGATAACACATTAGCGAAGGTTGTAATAAGTCCCCAGATGCATTGCAGTTGTGTGTTCATGTTAGTAAAGTTTTAACTTTTAAAGTTTTAAAGATTTTGAAGTTTTCAATATTTTTATTAGTATCACAAGTTGGCTGACATTAACACTGCAATGAAGCTACTGTGAAAATCCCCTAGTTGCCACGCTCCGGTGCCTGTTCGGAGGGAGGATTTAGCATGGCCAATGTACCTAACCAGCAGAGTGTGCTATTAATAAAGTTAGTTTGCAGCAATGGTGTATCACAAAAACTAGACGTAGTGTTGGAAATAAACTAAACACAATAATGGAGGTTCTGAAACTACTGACAGAACTCAGTTTGGAGGGTAATCTTACTGAAGCCTGGAGGAGACTTCGGTAGAGCTTCAGTCTGTACCTCACAGTGATAGGCAATGATAAGAAAGACCCGCAGTGACAGTCTTCCAGCTTCCTTCATGTAGCAGGAGGAGCCCTCAAAGTTCATAACACATTCACGTTTGAAAGTGATGGAAACAAAATGACTTGAAAGAAATAATGTGGAAAATTCAAAGCTTACTGCAGAATTATGAAAGATACAATTTTTTATACATCCACTCAAGACAGTGACAACATTAGTCAGTACATCGCTCAGCTGAGGAAATGCGCAAATTTGGAGAGCTTGAAGAATCACTCATTTGCAATAGAACGATTTACAGGATCACAGTTGATTCTCTGAGAGAACGGGTGTTGAGAGAAGTGGATCTCACAATCGAGAAAGCAGTAAATACCTGCAGGCCGGTGGGGACAGCAAAATGCCAGATTAAACAGATAGCAGTCCTCATGCAGCCAAGAAATTAGATGCGCCTAAACAGGAACAAAATTGGGGAAGATCAAATAGACAGCCTGAAGGTAAAAAAAACTGCTAATAAAACATTTAAATGCAGTCGATGCAAAACATAACACTTACCACATAGATGCCCAGTTTATGGAAGCAGAATAAGAACTCAGATCAACTCAATCACTTTCCTATATTGATTTGATTTATTATTGTCAGATATATTAGTATACAGTGAGAGGCATTGCTTCATGCGCGCTATACAGACAATACATACCTTTCATAGAGAAGGGACTGAGAGAGTGCAGAATGTAGTGTTGCAGTCATAGAAGCATAGAGCAAGTGTAAACGATAGAATTAGAAGGCATGCTGGGCACATCTTGCAAGAAGTCACCTCCGGCGCCACCTTGGAAGCTTTTTTTCCCAGGAGATGGGCATTGAAGGAAGTGCCCATGATTGCAGATGATGGCACTGACACTGAATCTGAACATTTCATTGGTCAGTAACAGCAAAACCTGAAGAAGAAAGCGGAAGGTTGGTTTGAAAATTGCCCACAGGGTGGTGAACTTCAAGCTTGACACAGATGCACAAACAAATGTCGTTCCCATAAGCTCAAATCATAAGATAAGTAAATGAAAACAGCTAACTAAAACAAAGGTGAAGCTATCTAGTTGCACAGGTGAAAAAAATACTGGACACTTGAAAAGAAACATCAAAAGCAGTTTCAAACACTTAAAAGTTTATTTATTAGTCTCACAAGTAAGCTTACATTAACATTGCAATGAGGTTACTGTGCAAATTCCCTGTAAAATGTTACTGAGAGACAGAGAGTTAGCATAGAGGGTAAGTGAGTGGAGAAAACCATAAATTGTGGGCATTATAATGTTAACACTGTAATGAAGTTACTGTGAAAATCCCCTAGTCGCCACACACTGGCACCTTCTCCTTACACTGCTGAAACCCTTTTACTTAATGCGTTCCCGTAATGGTGTTAACTGGGGATCTCAGAATAGTCACCCAGTGACCTTGAAGGAAAGCTATTGGACTGAACCTGCCTTTCAATTGGCCAAACTACCACCACCCATGGTGGTGGGTGGGGGGCGTGTGTTCCTCACAAGACGACCAATCAGAAGTACTGATCATTATCATATGACTATTAACACTGGCCAAGTTTGTCAAAGTTATTGATCATTTCCAAATTCCTACAGCTAAACAATTTTTAAACTAAATATATTTCAAATATCCCATGTGTGGGCTGGCATGTGGATGTATCCAGTTGCATGCCAAAGCTAAGTTATGTCCTTAGGGATCTGTTGCTGAACTTTGCCTCAGTAAGTATGACTAAGCTGAGGGAAGCATTGGTCGTTGCAGATGTTATTATAAATGGTAAGCCATATGGAATGATTGAGGACTCTGGGTCTGTACTCATTGGCGTTTAGAAGGATGAGGGGACGAATCTTATTGGAACTTATAAGATACTGCGGGGCCTGGATAGAGTGGACATGGAGAGGATGTTTTCACTAGTAGGAAAAATTAGAACCAGAGGGCACAACCTCAGGCTAAAGGAACAATCTTTTAAAACAGAGATGAGGAGGAATTTCTTCAGCCAGAGAGTGGTGAACCTGTGGAACTCTTTGCTGTAGAAGGCTGCAGAGGCCTGGTCATTGAGTGTCTTTAAGACAGAAGTAGATATGTTCTTAATTAATAAGGCGATCAGGGTTATGGAGAAAAGGCAGGAGAATAGGGATGAGAAAAATATCAGCCATGATTGAATGGTGGAGCAGACTCAATGGGCCCAGTGGCCTAATTCTGCTCTGATGTCTCATGGTCTTATGGCACACTTATCTTCATCAACTGGGGCATTGAGTACCAGAGTTGGCAAATCATGTTGCAGCTATATAAAATCGTTGTTAGGTGAATTGGAGTATTGTGTCTGGCCGCCACATCACTGGAAGGATGTGGGAGCTTTGGAGAGAGTGCAAAGAAGGCCCATCAAGATGTTGCCTGATCTCGATGGCATTGAATATGAGAGGTTGAACAGCTAGGATTGTTTTCACTGGGAAGGCAGAGGTTGAAGGGAGACCTGATAGAGGTCTACAAAATAATGAGACAGGGAGACAAAATAGACAGGGTGGATAGTCAGAGGCTTTTCCCCAGGGTGGAAGTGACAATTACAAGGGGCACAGGTTCAAGGTGAGAGGGGGAAGGTTTAAGGGAGATGTGCGGGGGAAGTTTTTCACGCAGAGAATGGTGGGCACCTGGCACGTGTGACCAGAGGAGGTGGCGGAAGCAGACACATTAGCAACATTTAAGAGGCATCTGGATGGGTACATGAATAGGGAGGGAATAGAGGGACATGAGTAAGAGCAGAAGGGTTTTTTCTGGTTTAGTTAGGTCACCATGATCAGCATGGGATTGGCGGGCCGAAGGGCCTGTTCCTGTGCTGTACTTTGTTCTTTTTTTCAATATTTAATAAAGTTGGTGCTTTCGTTGTCTGTCAGCCTCTGCTGGAGATGATGGCCTGGCGATTGGTTCCCACCCCAGGAGGGGGGATAACCCCGGGTACTGTGTGCACAGTTAATGAGCCCGGCAGCAAGACTGCGACGGCAACTGTCACAAATTAGTTATCGAGACAGGAAAGAAAGTGTGAAAGTATGAGTGACATGAGGGAATATGTGTTTACCCGACTGATACCTGGAATGGATGGGTTGCCTTATAAGGAAAGGTTAGAACATAGAACGCTACAGTGCAGTGCAGGCCCTTTGGCCCTCGATGTTGCGCTGACCAGTGGCAACAATCTAATGACCATCTAACCTAAACTATTCCAATATTATCCATATGCCTATCCAATGAATTTGGTCAGTAAGCACTGGAATTTAGAAGAGTAAGGCATCTTGATAGAAAAGTATAAGATATTGAAAGGTACTGAGATGGTGGGTGTGAAGAAGAGATGCTTCCTTTTGTGGAAGAATCTAGAACTAGATGTCGCTGCTTAAAAATAAGGGGTTCCCCATTTCAAACGGAAATGAAGCAAAATAAAACAGAATCCCTACAGTGCAGAAGGAGACCATTCAGCCCATTGAGGCTGCACCAACAACAATCCCACCCAGGCCCTATTCCATAACCTCACATATTTAGCCTAGTTAGTCCCTCTGACATTAAGGGGGAAATTTAGCATGGCCAATCCACCTAACCCGTACATCTTTAAAGTGTGGGAGGAAACCGGAGCACCTGGAGAAAACCCACGCAGTCACGGGGAGAACATGCAGACTCTCAACAGTCAGTCACCAAGGCTGGAATTGGCCCTGGTGCCTTGGCACTGTGAGGCAGCAGTGCCAACCACTGAGCCCCAACATTTTCACTCAAAGGGTCGTGTGTCTTTGGAATTTTCTTCCTGGAAAGATGATGGCAGCAGAATCTTTGGATGTTTTTAAGGCAGATGCAGATCATAAATCATACAACCCTACAGTGCAGAAAGAGGCCCTTCGGCCCATCGAGTCTGCACTTAACACAATCCCACCCAGGCCCTACCCCCATGTCCCTACATATCATACCCACTAATCCCTCTAACCTACGCATCCCTGGACACTAAGGGACAATTTTTAGCATAGCCAATCAACCTAACCCGCACACCTTTGGACTGTGGGAGGAAACCGGAGTACCTGGAGGAAACCCACGCAGATATGGGGAGAACGTGCAAACTCCACATAGACAGTGACCCGAGCCGGGAATCGAACCCAGGACCCTGGACCTGTGAAGCAGCAGTGCTAACCACTGTGCTACTGTGATAGATACTTGGTAAGCAAGGGGAGGTGATAGGTTATCAGGGTAGATGGGATGCAGATTTGAGATTATTATCAGATTAACCACGTTCTCATTAAATGGCAGAGTTGGCTGGAGGGGCCTAGTGATTCTATTCCTGGTCCCCGTTGGTATGCGTGTATGTGAATGTGAGTGGTTACCTGAAGATGAAATGTTTTAAGTGGGGCTGAACGGAACACTACTGTTCCTGACATGGTGCATGTTCTTGGAACATACTTCTTTGGTGGAAGCGTCCAGTCGTCTCTAAGTCCGGCTGGCTTGGTGCCACGTGAGACTGGAGGCAGAATTTTCCTGTCCTGCCCGCCACCGGAATCATAGTGGGCAGGACATGGACCATGCCAAGACCTCGGGTGGGATTTTCCTGTCTTGGGGCGAGAGTGGTCAGAAATTCCCGCCCTGGGTGATGCAGTTTCTGGACCAGGTAAACCTACTCACAGCGGATCCAACAGCTGGTTTGAGTCCCTGACTGGAATATCCAATGGCCTTAGGGCGTCAAAGAACAAAACGGGAAGAGATTGACACTACAGGATCATCTTTTGCGGAGGGAGAGAGAGGGAATGTGGCGAGGTGAGGGATGGAAATGGGACAGCCAGGAAGAAGTAGGTCAAAGACCTGATGAAAGGACAAGACAATGAGAGACTTGAATGCAGTTGAATTGGATGAAGAATGGATGACTGGCAGGTGAAGGATGATCCATCGGAATTGTGGAAACCCCCAAGATAAATGGGGAAGCAAACAGCAAAGGCAGCACCAGTTTAAGGTCATGGATAATCTCTGCAGCATACAATCCAATATGGTGTCAGAGAATTTCTAAGTCCATCCAAATGCAGGAGGCCAGCTTCTAAAATTGGAAATCTTTGCCTCCATTTCCCACGGGGAAAACAGATGCACTGCTCCTGTCTGAAGCAACTGCAAACACAACTTTTATTTATCCCCTTCCATTGGTTGAAGCACCAGTACAAATATACTCCACAAGCCTCACCAAGAATGTCTTCTTCGGAAACAGAGGGCAGAGTTTTCCCGTCCCACCCACCACGGGAATCGTAGCGGGCAAGGGCGGGTCATGCAAAGGTCTGTTGACCTCGGGTAGGAATTTCCAGCTGGCGTGACCGGAAAATCCCGCCCATTCTGCATTGGGCACAAATAAGCCGGTATTTTACAATCTCGCTTGGGTGAGACTCACAAAATCCCACTCCGAGGCCAATGAGAATTCCATTCTGTGAGCCTCGCCCGATTCCGGGGAGGGCGAGGTGGTAAAACTCTGACTGAAGTCTCCAGCATCTTTGACATGAGTTTTAGAGACGTTACACTGGAAGGTAGCCATGCATTCCAGTTCCTTTCTTGAAGGTGACCACTGATTCAGAAAGTGCATCTCATTCTCAAAGCCAGTGCACCCTGAGCTATTTCCCAGTGTGACCCACTTTAACACTCGAATATTCATGTGAACCCAGATGCCAACAAAAAACAAAACAGTAATAAAGGAACAGAGTAACACTCAGTGCGTAATCATTGAAGTGTGTGCCTTAAAAATCAAATAATAAACCATATCAATCTGAAAATCTGTATTTTTGAGTAGTTTATACTTAAAGGCACGGTGGCACAGTGGTCAGCACTGTTGCCACACAACGCCATGGACACAGGTTCAATTTTGGCCTCGGTCACTGTCTGTGCGGAGTTGGCACATTCTCCCTGTGTCTGTCTGGGTTTCCTCCGAGTGCTCCAATTTCCTCCCACATTCAAAGATGTGCAGGTTAGGTGGATTGGCCGTGTTAAATTGCCTCTCAGTGTCAGGGGGACTAGCTAGGGTAAATGCATGAGTTTATGGGGATAGGGCCTTGGGTGGAATTGTGGTCGGTGCAGACTTGATGGGCCGAGTGGCCTCCTTCTATAGGGACACTATGGTTAAACTTTAAAATTTAAACACGCTACGGGTCTCACCAACAATGTCGCTTTTGGTAACGTATAGCCGGAATTCTCCGACCTCGCCCGCGGCTGGGATTATCCAGTCCCCTTGCTGTGAATGGAGATCTGGCTGAGTGCCAAATTCACTGTTCTCACTGGCAGCACTAACAGGGCGTGCGAGACCGGAGAATTGCGGACATCATTCAGATTCCCTCCTGCCCCATGGCAAGACACCTTGGAGTTTGACGTCAGAATTAACATCAACAGTAATTCTATAGAGAGGGATAATGAGCATTTTATTCTAAGAGGGATGGTCAGAGTTAGTATGAAGTTTTATACTGTAACAGCAGCTGCTTTTGGAATTTTTGTCCCGTGTAACATGTTGCAACTACCATTGGCGTTACACTGCCCTCATGTGTTGCTGTCCAGTATGTGTGTCACTCTGTTACCATAGAGCTTAGCCTGGAGTCTTTTATGGCCAATTACCCTTTTACCCCCCGCCAGCTGATGGATTGCTCTCCATGGGTCTGCCTTCCTATCCACAGCCCCCTTTAGCTGCTATTGATGATTCAATAGTGCTCCCTCCATGGAATTATCAGTCTTTACAATCTTTCCTCAGCCACGGTGAACTAATAGCCAAGTCTCTCTTGACAACTGCTCGCTCGACATCAGCTTCTCAGCTGTGAAGCAGGAAGGGATTGGGGCAGTGCAGCTTTTTGATGTATTCCAGGGACAGCCCTCAGGAATGACACTGGTCCAGATGTTCTGGTGGAGTAGGAGCAGCTGCCCCCCCCGACTCCCCCCGATCATTTTTCATTAAAAGCTGCAGCTTTCGGACATCAGAGTCCGGTTCCAGTTTAAATGCAGCAATGAACAGTCTGAAGTGTCAGAATGTCATTGCAACAGAGCCACTGCCACTTCTCCCCATCAGCTGCAGACAGCTCCCCTTAAATCTGCCTTTAGCTCATTTGCTAATAGAAATTCTAAATGTCCCTGTCAGCCCCAACCGTGCACAGCCAGCACCCCCAGAATTCTCACCCACCCCCACCCCCCTCTAGACAATGGTCTCCTCCTGCCTCACTACCACCCCCCACCCAACAATGGTCATACCACTCCCCCCCCCCCGGACAATGGTCACCTCCTGCCTCGCTATCCCCCACACCCCCCAGACAATGATCACCTCCTCCCTCACTATTCCTCCCCCCCCCCCCAGACAATGGTCTGCTCCTGCCTCACTCCCACCTGTCCCCCAAGACTATGGTCTCCTCCTGCCTCACTATCCCCCCCCCCCCCCCCCCCCCGAAGACAATGGTCTCCTCTGCCTCACTACCCCCCCCCCCCAACCCAGGCAATGGTCACCTCCTGCCTCACTATGCCTCCCCCTGCAAGACAATGGTCTCTCCTGCCTCACTACCGCACCCCCCCCCCAGACAATGGACTCCTCCTGCCTCATTACCCTTCCACCCCAGACAATGGTCACCTTCTGCCACACTACGCCCCCCCACCCCAGACAATGGTGTCCTCCTGCCTCACTACACCCCCAACACAGGCAATGGTCAACTCTCACCTCAGCTCCCCCCCCGCCAACAATGCTCACCTTACCCCAGACAATGCACCCCCCCCGTCTTCTGCACCAATGCTCACTTTCCTCCCTCGTCCATTAAAGGTCACCTCCCGCCACTCCTGGACAATGCTCAACATCCCCTCACATTCCCCCAACAGTGCTCATCTCCCTCTCAACCCCCATACCCTGACAATTCTCATCCCCACTTTACCCTGCTAACCAACCCCCACCCCTGATAATGCTGCCCTCCCCTCACTATCCCCCATCCTCCCTTGGCTGAGATGTGTCGGACGGCTGTTGATGGGAGTTGGGGCACTGAGCTGTGTTGACAAATGCTGTGGTTCAGTGTTGGAGGTTGCACAGAGCAGTGTGGAGGGATGTGGAGCAGTGTAAGGGGTATGGAGCAGTGTGGAGGGGTGTGGAGCAGTGTGGAGGGGTGTGGAGCAGCATGGAGGAACGTGGAGGAGTATGGAGCAATGCCAAGGCTGCTGCTACACTGAGGTGCTACAACAGTCCTGCTAATTGTGTTTGAGCGGTGTCCCAGTTCGAAAAATCTCTAAGTAAGTCATGTCAAAACCAAAGTAAAGAGCGAATAACCAAGACTGAGAATAGTTATTTCACCTCATTTTCATAGCATGGCCAATTCATCTAACCGGCACACCTTTGGAGTGTGGGTGGAAACCAGAGCACCCAGAGGAAACCCACACAGACACAGGGAGAATATGCAGGCCCCACACAGACAGTGACCCAAGGCCAGAATTGAGCCCAGATCCCTGGCTCTGTGAGGCAGCAGTGCTAACCACTGTGCCACCATTATACTCCTGATCAACAGGTGGGAGAGTTTCCATGGTCTGGGCTGACTTTCGAGGAGTTCTTGAGTCAATTTCGAGACTTGGTGGAGTTCAGCTGACCATATTTATTTGATAATCAGAGCGCTTGCTTACCTGATTAAATATTATTAATGTCTCCATAACCTGGGCTATCACCTGATTACAGGTAGAAAAAAAACAACAATAACTTGCAATTATACAGAGTCACATAAAACATCCCAGGACACTTTACAGAAGTGTTATCGAACAAAATTTGACACCCAGGGAAATATAGGGTAGGCAACCAAAGTGTTAATCAAAGAGATATGTCTTAGGGAACAGACTCGATGGGCTATGGGGTCGTTCTTGCACTGTATAGCTCTATGGGCAGGATTTTACATCCTGAAACCATAAAATCCAGCCTGAGGATATCAGATCTTCCCACTGTCCGAACCTCGCCCGCTCCGATTCCCGTGGCAGGTGGGGTTGTAAAGTTTTAGTCTATGACTCTGCAGAGAGGCAGAGAAGTGGAGAGGTTTAAGAATTAATTCCAGAGCAACTAACCCTGGCAGCTGAAGTGATTAAAATGAAGGATACTCAAGACACCTCAGACAGCATCCAACTTTGCGTCAATTGTTTGATAATGTGGCAACCGAGAGAGGTGGTGAACAAGTCGGGTCCTGGATAAAGAGGGCATCAAGTAAACCCCTTCTCATTTCCCTTTTCAAACTGCTTTTCACTTCATATTATTAAAATTAGGAGCATACTTTTTTATGGATATTTAATGCGAGCCTTACCAAATCTTGGGTACAACCCTCTGGAGTTTCAAAGCGGCATCAAAATTTAGCTCATTTTCAGTAAAATGATGAGTATTGTCTGTATTGTGGTTGGCGTGGATAATCTGGAAATATTTCCACGGGGTTCAGACAAATGGAAGGCAGACTGGGAAGTTTCAGCTCAAGGTTAGTAATTTGAATGCAAAAACATCTTTATAATTCTGTTGCAAAACTATCATGTGTATTGTCGAATTCTTCACCAACATGACCAGCTTTCATACACCTTGACTGTCAAACTCTTCAAATTCCTCAGCTGTCATGCCATCTCAGTTTTTTTAGTACATGTCTGAAAATAACCATTGCTTACGAAATAGTACCGAAATGAAACCTGCTCTCTTTCCCCATTGGTATTACTACTGTGCGTTCTTCAACTCAGCTGTTCTCCCAGAACTTTTTTGGCTATATCTCTTGTAGAAGTTACATTTTATAGCACTCATATGCTTCGTCTGAATAAGAGACAATTCAATAATAAAATTTACCAATAATTTAATAATAAAATAATAATGTCAAACAGGACATTTTCAGGAAATAATGGGGAGGGATTCAACTACAGGGTTGAAGACACAGTGAACATAGAAGGATTATGAAGAGTTTTGAGATAAAGGGAAGAACACAGTGAAGTTCAGTAAACTAGACAAGGATGGTGACAATTAGTAGTCTGCTCTCAGGGAATCACTGAAGGCTAGGATATTGTGCAAATGAGGGTGGCATGGTGGCACAGTAGTTAGCACTGTTGCCTCTCAGCACCAGGGACCTGGGTTCAATTCTGACCTCAGGTCACTGTCAGTGCAGAGTTCGCACATTCTTCCCTGTGTCTGCGTGGGTTTCTTCCGGGTGCTCCGGTTTCCTCCTGCAGCCCAGAGATGTGCAAGTTAGGTGCATTGGCCATGCTAAATTGTCCCTTAGTGTCAGGGGGATTAGCAGGGTAGATGCATGGGGAAAGGGTTTGGTGGGATTGTGGTTGGTGCAGACTTGATGGGCTGAATGGTCTCCTTCTGCAGTGTAGGATTCTAAGATTCTAGCACAAAATGAATGCTCTTGGGCGGAATTTTCCCCATCCTGCCCGCCATGGGAATCATAGCACATGTGGGTGGACCGTGCAAAGGTTCGTTGACTCCGAACGGGAATTTGCGGCCTTGGGATGAGTGGGTCGAAAATCCCGCCCCTTGGATTTGTATAGAACCAAACAGGATGCCACAGGAAGCGCCTTATCATCAAGGAAGTACTTACTGAAGTATATTCATTGTAGTTGGCTGAGAGTACAAAACTCGATTTGTTATTGTCACGTGTGTTGGGAAACAGTGAAAAGTATTGTTTCTTGCGTGCTATGCAGATAAAGCATACCATTCATAGAGTACATAGGGGAGAAGAAAAGGACAGAGTGCCAAATATAGTATTACAATCATAATTAGGATGTAGAGAAAGATCAACTTAATATATGGCAGGTTCATTCAAAAATCTGATGGCAGCAGGGAAGAAAATGAGCATTATTGATAAAAGGCAGATATTGGACAGTTTAACATCTTGGGCTGGATGTTCATACTGGATTCGGGAAAAGTGAGTCAGGGCTGTTCTGGACTTTGCCAATTCGAATCCATCACCTTCCCCCCGATACCCTACACATTTTTATCTCCTGGAGATGTGGGTGGACAAGGTTTGTGTTTGCTCTGTCCCTTGGAAGACAAGTTCAGCGTGGGAGGAATGCTGGTGCCAAAATGGGCTGGTTAGAAGACCCACCTTGATTCTGAGGGATATCATCAGCACATCTCTGCACATTAGAATCATAGAGCCATACAGTGCTGAAAGAGGCCCTTCAGCCCATCGAGTCTGCACCGAACACAATCCCACCCAGGCCCTACCCCCACATCCCAACACATTTTACCCGCTAATCCCTCTGAACTACGCATCTCAGGACACAAAGTGTCAATTTTAGCATGGCCAATCAACCTAACCCACACATCTTTGGACTGTGGGAGGAAACCAGAGCACCTGGAGGAAACCCATGCAGACACGGGGAGAATGTGCAAACTCCACACAGAGAGTGACCCAATCCGGGAATTGAACCCAGGACCCTGGAGCTATGAAGCAGCAGTGCTAACCACTGTGATACCATGCCACTGGGATGAGGATAACACTCATCCCCTCTCACCCTTATGCTTTCTCCATGCCCTCTGATATCACCCAGGCCCCCTTCATGTCCCCCCTTGGACATCTGTGCACTCTCTGTACCCCCGTATCCCGTGCTCCTTCATATTCCCCATGCCTTAACCATGTATTGATGACCTCTCAATACATCATGCACTCTCCATGTCTCCTTATATTTCCATGCCACCTCTACATGCCCCTCATATCTCCCATGCTCACTCCATGGTCCCCATATATCCTCCACAGCCAATTGACCAATATACACTGCAGGCAAACTTCGGGGGCCATTTAATAGCAATGGGAAAGGATGTGAAAAAGGAATTAAACCTCCAACAATCTAATAAAGCTGCCACTAAAACACACCCATATCCATTCTGTACAGAAACAAAACTACAGACCCATTTAATTGCCTCAAATGATTGATAATTTGTTAAAACATTATTCCAAAATCACATCAAACACAATTGATCTTTTAATTGTCTGTTAAAACTGTCAATCAAACTGTGTTAATTGGATCATAAGTTTTGAAATTCAGCCAAGCATCATTAATGGCTAAGCTATCACAGTAAACAGTTACAGCTCCAGACAATGGAGGCTACTAAAACTAAAATTGCAGGTGAATAGATTTTTTTCTGAGCAATACCAGATGATCTGGCATTCAAAGAATTTCAGGAGCAGCTGGCTTTTCTTTCCAAGGTGAAGTAGCTGGTGATTTCTTTCTTGACTTTGAAGAACTGTAGACATTTAAAGCTCTTCAGTTTATCACACCAGAGTTCTCGAGCACTGTTTTACACAGTTGTTAATGTATTTTCCCAATCCAAAGCTGACTCCAATGCACCGGCCTCCCATCCATTGAGTCTGCCTATACTTCCTGCTGCGTTAAAAAAGCAGCCAGCATGATTAAGGACTCCACACACCCTAGACGTACTGGCTGGAATTTTACCATCCTTGCCCATCATGGGAATGGGCATGGGTGAGGGGCGGACAATGGGAAGGTCCGTTGACTCTGGGCAGGATTTTATGGTTTCAGGATGGGCAAGGCCATAAAATCCCGCCCACTCTCTTCCACATTCTTCTGTCATGAAAAAGATACAAAAGTCTGAGGTCAGGTACCAACTGACTCAAGAACAGCTTCTTCTCTGCTACCATCAGACTTTTGAACTGACCTACTATATATTAAGCTGTTCTGTCTCTACACCCCAGCTATGGCTGTAACACTACACTCTGCACCCTTTTCTTCCTTTCTCCCCTACATACTACACGGCACAGTAGCACAGTGGTTAGCACTGCTGCTTCACAGCTCCAGGGACCTGGATTCGATTCCTGACTCGGGTCACTGTCTGTGTAGGGTTTGCACATTCTCCTCGTGTCTGCGTGGGTTTCCTCCGGGTGCTCCAGTTTCCTCCCACAGTCCAAAGATGTGTGGGTTAGGTTGATTGGCCATGTAAAACTGCCTTTTATTGTCCTGGGACATGTAGGTTAGCGGGATTAGCAGGTAAATGTGTAGGGATATGGGATAGGGCCTGGGTGGGATTGTGGTTGGTGAAGACTTGAAGGGCCTGCTCTATGATTCTATGATACTCTATGACTATGTACTTTATGAACATTATATTTTGTCTGTATCGCGCACAAAAAGCAATCCTTTTCACTGTATGCCTCTGCACAGGGTCATAGAGCTTTACAGCATAGAAACAGGCCCTTTGGCCCAACTTTTCCAAGCTGCCCTTTTTATTAAACCCCTAAGCTAATCCAAATATCCTGCATTTGACCCATATCCCTCTATAACTATCATACCCATGTATGTATATCCATTATACTATATTGTGTATGCATATCCATGCTCTCTGCACTGTCCACTGTGTCACCAATCTTAGTGTTATCTGCAAACTTACTAACCATGCCTCCTGTATTCTCCTCCAAATCATTAATATAAATGACAAACAACAGTGGACCCAACACTGATCCATGAGACACATCGCTGGTCAAAGGCCTCCAGTTTGAAAAACAGCTCTCTACAATCAGAAGCCAACTTTGCATCTATTTAGATACCTCACCCTGAATCCCGTGAGATTTAACCCGATGCAACAACCTACCATGTGGTACCTTGTCAAATACCCTGCCAAAGTCCATGTAGACAACGTCAACTGCACTGTCCTCATCTACCTTCTTGGTTAACCCTTCAAAAAACTCAATCAAATTCGTGAGACATGATTTTCCACTCACAACGCCATGCTGACTGTCCCTAATTAGTCCTTGCATCTCTAAATGCCTGTAGATCTTGTCTCTCAAAATACCTTCCAACAATTTACCCACCACAGATGTGAGGCTCACTGAGACGTAGTTCCCAGGCTTTTCCCTGCAACCCTTTTTAAACAAAGACACAACATTTGCCATTCTCCAATCTTCAGGCATCTCAGTTGTGACTATAGATTATTCAAATATCTCAGCTAGGGGACCTGCAATTTCCTCCCTAGCACTCCACAATGTCCTGGGATACACTTCATCAGGTCCCGGGGATTTATCTACCTCGATGCACTTTAAGAGTTCCAGTACCTCCTTCTCTGTAATATGTACACTCCATGTGATAATAATAACACAAATCAAATTAAATCAATCATTACATATACAACACTAGTCAACATAATGGTCAACTGATCTTTGCAGGGCAGAGTGTATTGTCAAACACTAAAATACTTGAAGTTGTCAAACACTTTAATACTTGAAGTTGTCAAACACTTTAACACTTACTGTCAGGATGTTCCAGATTCCTAAGCAGCCTTCCTCCAAAGTTCCTCAACTCTCCTCCCTGATGGGTTTTCCAAAGGCTTCCAAAACCCACCCAAGCTAACCAAACTGTGAAACATTGCTTGTAGGCTTGTCAGGGGTGACCCTGTATCACTGAAAGTGCATGTGAGATTGCAACCTGAATCTCCTCTGGACCTCTTCCCGCCTTTGGAACGTTTGGACTCTTTTTGAGGGGGAAATTCAAACTTCTGGTCTCACAGTTTCTCCTGAATCCTTCACCCATTCCTCACTCTTCTGGAATACAAAAATCTGGCATCCCAGCCATAAAAAAGAGCATTTTGACAGTGCCTTAGGCCTAGTGTCGGTCAGCTCAGATGGCTGGAAAGCTGGATCGTGATGTGGAGCAATGCCAACAGTGCAGGTTCAATTCCTTTACCAGCTGAAGTTATCCAAGTTAACCTTGCCCCTCATCTGAGGAGTGGAGACCCTCAGGTTAAATTGCAAACACGTTGGCATGATGACATAGTGCTAAGCACTGCTGCCTCACAGTGCCAAGGACCTGGGTTCGATTCTCGGCTTAGGTCACTGTCTGTGCGGAGTCTGCACATTCTCCCCATGTCTGCAATGGTTTTCTCCGGGTGCTCTGGTTTCCTCCCACAGTCTGAAAGACGTGATGGTTAGGTGCATTGGCCATGCTCAATTCTCCCTCAGTATACCTGAATAGGCGTCGGATGAGAGGATTTTCACAGTAACTTCATTGCAGTGTTAATGTAAACCTACTTGTGACACTCATATATAAATGTTCAAAACTAGTCAGCTCTCTCTCTCTCTCTCTCAAAAATGGGGAGAGCAACCAATGATCATCTGGGACTTTGGCAAATTTCATTTCATACTAAATTATCAGCTGGTATTGTGTCATCAACTTAAGTGTAGGGTTTGAATCCACAATCTTGTAAGAGCTAAGGGTCCTAAAATAAATGACAGCAGTAGCCTATAGTTTGCTATGAACTCATGAGATCATGTTGAGTAATGGAACTTGTTGGGGATGGTGGGATATAGGATTTTATACTAGCTTTTAGGTAACTCAAGGCAAATTAGATCAGTAAGAAAGCATGAAAGAAATGGGGCCTCAAGGGGGCCTGAAGGCATGGATAGAGTAATATTGACTCTGGGATGAAGGCCAGCCTTGCAGAAGAAAGCATGATAACCCCTTCCCTCCCTTCCTCCGACAAGCCGTTGACATTTAAAAGCCAAACTTGCTTTCACCAAATCACCAATTCCTGACTGGCCATATTTCTATTTCACTCCCATCAGCCTCTTGGTCCTCATTGATGGGACTTTGCAGTCATTTCCAAATTAAAAATAAAACTCCCCAGAGGCCTCAGGCAAACCATCAATTTCCCTAACATCTTCAGCAACACGCTATTAGCAGAGCCTTCAGATACAGACTGCAATTTAAAAACACAGTGGCATTTGGAATCCGATTGAATCAGTGAGAACGTAATTTGGACCAAGGCTCTGATAAATTATTTCAGAAGTGTTGACTCGAGCAGGTTTTAGTGATTGAAAAGATTACAGGAAAGTATTCTGTGATCCTGCATGTAAATAGATTATGCAGATGAAAGTTTGCTGCATAGCATTATTTAATAAAATTATTCAGTAGTCTGACGCCTCGAATTGTGGTGCAGAATATATATAAAAAACACATTGCCTAAACTCTCTGGACATGAGACAGCTGTGCTGTAACACTTTCTCCTCTTCCATCTCACTCTGTCGCTCGATGTATTGGGAGATTTTATTTGACCCATTAATGAAGTTGCAACTCAATCCTCCTCAGCTGATAGGGCTGACTCGATGCTTTGATATGATCCACTTAGAGTGTGTGAGCGCATTCTCACATTCAGACTTGATTTATTTTGTGCTACGTACATTGTGTAAGAGAAAGGAGGAAAATCAGGTGTGGTTCCTCCTCCAGATCGTTGTCTGGTAGAAAATCGTCATGGTTCATTGAAGGCAGGATAGGGCATCAAGTTCAACCTTTAATCTTTTTCTTAGCACATGGGATTTGGTTATCGTTATGGTGTTGCCAACCCAGGTGATGATACAACTGGGCAGGAAGATGGGTTTCCTCCGGGTGCCCTGGTTTCCTCCCAAAGGTGCGCAGGCTACGAGGATTGGCCATACTAAGTTGCCCCTTAATGTCCCATGATGTGTAGATTAGAGGCACTAGCGGGGTAAATACTTGGAGTTATGGGGAACAGCTCTGGGTGAGATTGCCCCTTACTGTAAGGGGGATTACGTGGGGTTGCAAAGATAGGGCCTACCAGCGTGGGATTATTGTTGGTGTAGACTCAATGGGCCGAATGGCCTCCTTCTGCACTGTAGGGATTCTATGATAAGATCCCAGAATGGAACCCTGGCTTAAAAGGCTACAACTTTTACTTTTGTTACAGTGTGTTTTTATCAGCCTTTCTCCTTTGTAATTGTTGTAAGTATTGGTATCTGTTGAGGATTCTGAGCATGTGTGGGCTTTGGCAGACTGTTTGGTGTACAAGAGAGTGTTCTGCAAGCAAGACCTGTTTTACTAGTGCTTCTGTTTTCATAGTTATTCCTGTTATTACCATTCAGCGGAGTTACCGTGATTGTTCCACTTTGTCATTTATTATATAAAGAATTCCCTTTAAACAATCCATTCGACTTCCTTCTCTGTGCTCCCGAGTCATCACAACATTTGGCTGAGTGCCAAATTCTCCATACTCGCTGGCAGCCACGGCAGAGTGTGAACGGCTGGAGAATCCCGGCCATTAAGTGAGAATATCAACAAGTACCCTCATTTCAGAGTCTCAAAGATGAGATCTTCTGCCATTTTGTTGCAGCTCGGAATCATACGGTGGAACCTCAGTGTTTTATTTTAAATTAGCTACAACCCTATTTGAATTTTACATTCGTATACGAGCTATTTCAAATTTAGTCAAGCATAAATTGCAAGCATATGCTTGGTACGACATACAATATCCATTATGGTACATTATTTATATGCAGGAAGTATGACCTAAAACTTCCAGTGTTCAAGTTTATTTGTTAGTGTCACAACTCGGCTTATATTAACATTGCAATGAAGTTACTGTGTACGTCGGCAAGGTTTTTATTGCATTCATAATTAACGTGACGGAAAAAATATGATGTCCTGTCCAATGTTTTACATGAACAAATTTTTATCACCAGCTTCTTGTGCACAATTAATTGGCTCCGATAAAAGATGTTTGTGGAATTTCTTAATATGTTGTGTTCAGATGCTGGTGTCATTTATCATTAAAATGAAATTACACAAAAGTAAATATTGAACAAAACATTGAAGTTTTAATTTGTCGGAGAGAAGGAGAGATGAGATTAATGATTTTTTGAAATAAATTTCTGATCTTATATTTTAAGGAACCTTTTCCCCAGGCCTGCTTTGTCCGGATGACAAGAATTTATTCATCTGTGTGCTGCAGTTATCTGTCCAAATATCTTAAACCCCATGACTTGATAACACCGAAAGCTAGTGGCATTTGTTACCAAACAAACCTGTTGGACCTTAACCTGGTGTTGTGAGACTTCTTACGGTGTTTTTACCCCAGTCCAACGCCAGCATCTCCACCTCGTGACTGCAGGGGAGGTCGCAGAGGATTGGAAAATAGCCAATGTTGTTTCTTTGTTTAAGAAGGGTAGCAAAATTAACCCAGGTAATTACAGGCCGGTGAACCTTACATCAGTGGTAGGGAAATTATTGGAGAGGGTTCTTTGAGGCAGGATTGATTCCCACTTGGACATAAGTGGACGTATTAGTGAGAGGCAACATGGCTTTGTGAAGGGGAAGTCGTGTCTCACAAACTTGATCAAGTTTGTCAAGAAAGTGACGAAGATGATTGATGAGGGTAGGGCAGTGGATGTTGTCTACATGGACTTCAGTAAGGCCTTTGACAAGGTCCCTCATGGCAGACTGGTGCAAAAGACAAAGTCGCATGGGATCAGATGTGAGCTAGCAAGGTGGATACAAAACTAGCTTGGTCAAAGAAGACAGAGGGTAGCAGTGGAAGAGTGTGTTTCTGAATGGAGGGCTGTGACAAGTGATGTTCCTCAGGGATCAGTGCTGGGACCTTTGCTGTTTGTAATATATATAAATGATTTGGAGGAAAATGTAACTGGATTGATTAGTAAGTTTGCGGATGACACAAAGCTTGGTGGATTTATGGATAGCAATGAGGTCCATCAGAGGATACAGCAGGATTTCTGTATTTTCACACTGTGCTCCAGCCCAACAGTGAAATGGGAGTTAGCTCTATTCTCTCTCCTCAGATGCTGTCAGACCTGCTGAGATTTTTCAGCATTCTCTGTTTTCGTCTCAGATTCCAACATCTGCAGTACTTTGCTTTTACCTTAGGTACAAGCTACCTTGGATTAACAGCAATTAGACTCCAAATAACCATTTGTCCACAAGAGTTGAGGTCATAAAGAACAAAGAACAGTACAGCACGGGAACAGGTCCATCGGTCCTCCAAGCCTACACCGTTCACGTTGTTCTATCTAGACCAGCCTTTTATACCCCCCTATTCCCCAACTCTTCATGCGTCTATCCAAATAACTCTTAAATGTCGCCTTAACCACCCCACTTGGCAGTTCATTCCAGGCCCCCACCACCCTCTGTGTGAAAAATTTCCCCCGCACCTCTCCACTGAACCTTTTCCCCCTTACCTTGAACTTGTGTCCCCTTGTGATTGTCATTTGAGTCCTGAGAAAGTGTTTCCAACTGTTCACCCTATCCATACCCCTCAGAATTTTATAAACTACTACCAGCTCGTCCCTCAGCCTGTCTTTTCAGAGAGATCACCCCAGTTGATTCAATCTCTCCTCATAAGCTAATAAGCTCCATGCCAGGCAACATCCTCTGTAATCATTTTCTATTCACTTGCCAAAGCCTCCATGTCTGTCTGGTAGTGACCAGAATTGAAAACAGTATTCCAAATGTGGCCTAACCAACATTTTATATACTTGGAACATAACGTGCCAACTTTTGTACTCGATGCCCCGTCTGATGAAGGCAAGCATGCCGTAAGCTTTCTTTACCACTTTTCCCACCTATGCTGCTACTTTTAAGATCTTTTAAGGATCTTAAGGATCATAACACTCCATAAAGCTTCAACACAACTCCATCTTACGAAATATATCTATCATTTCTCAGTCTTTTGGCTAAGATCAGACAGAGGATCAAGCCTAAGATGAAGTGTATGTCTGTTCTTGTCAGTTTGAAGTTAGTATGCCCCTTTTGTGGGGACCACAAATTGGTTTCAAATTGAATTTAAGTTTTTTTGGAACAAGCAATGAGATGGATGAGGGGCTTGCACTGTCCAGCCTGCACATTGACTTTGTAACTCTGAGGAAAGAATAACATTAAAAAAAACTTAACAAATAAACAGCACAGGTCTGTTTTAGCCTCTGGACCAATCATGAGAAACTTTACGAGTATGAGGGTTATTGTAAAAGGAGACATTCTGCCAAAATTTTACATTCTGCACTCATCAGGATAGAATTGCAAGACTGCAGAATCTCAAAGTGGACATTAATTGATTCTGCTAATTGGTTGGCACATAGACTCGATTGACTGAGGTGTTGCCATGGAGAATGCAAGAGGGAACAGTCAGCCACAAGCTTTGATAATAAAAGCAAAATACTGGATGGTGGAATCTGAAACTCAAACAGAAAATGTTTGAAAATCTCAGTAGGTCTGAGAGCATTGCGAGCTCTGAAATAAAAACTGAAAATGCTGGAAAATTTTTGATGAAGGATCATCCACAGTCAAAATGTTGGATCTATTCACTCTCTATTGATTCTGTCAGGCTTAAATGAGATTTTCCAGCATTTTATGTTTTTTTTTGTGTTGGGTCCAAGCTTCTGTTTAGGTGAAAAAGGTGCCATGACCAGACATGCTCTTTCTATTTACAATGGAAAGGACACTGATTTGATTTGATTTGACTTATTATTCTCAGATGTATTAACATATAGTGAAAAGTATTGTTTCTTGTGTGGTCTACAGACAAAGCATACCATTCATAGAGAAGGAAATGAGAGAGTGCAGAATGTGGTGTCACAATCATAGCTAGGGTGTAGAGAAAGATCAACTTAATGCAAGGTGGGTCCATTCAAAAGTCTGACAGCAGCAGGGAAGAAGCTGTTCTTGACTCGGTTGGAACATGACTTCAGGCTTTTGTATCTTTTTCCCGGTGGAAGAAAATGGAAGAAAGAATGTCTGGGGTGTGTGGGGTCCTAAATTATGCTGGTTGCATATGGATATATGTAAGTAAGCCACATTGAGAGTCTGACTTTTACTCTTAAATTTGCTGTTAAGGTAATTAGCACAGTTGTGATTTGATTTGATTTGATTTTTGTCACGTGTTAACATACAGCGAAAAGTATTGTTTCTTGTGCATGACACACTCAAGGCATAGAGAGGGAGAGAGTGCAGAATGTAGTGTTACAGTCATAGCTAGGGTGTAGAGAAAGATCAACTTAATGCAAGGTAGGTCCATTCAAAAGCCTGACAGCAGCAGGGAATAAGCTTTTCTTGAGTCAGTCAATATGCCATCTCAGACTACTTCCTGTATGGTTCAAGGGAGCAACAAGTCCTTCAGAGAGTCCGGAGTTCTTCTTTTCCAGTCTCAGAGAGACCAGAGGTTGATGCTTTTCAGTTTTATCACTGGGATCAGTTTTACATTCAGATGTCATCATTGTCCTTGAAGTTCAGTCATCCCAAAACCCACACACCACTTTTTGGAAATGCTGCTAATTCTGACGATGAACAAGACGTCTTTCTAAGGGCTGCAAATAAAGTGCAAGACTGAGTCCAGAGGGTTACTTTGGAGGGGGGAAGTGGGAGTTAATGCGGAGTCCAATCTGTAGCTATAAATAAGGATAAATAAGAAACGGAAGTGAATAGGAGGCAACAGAAAGATAGAATCCGTGTATTGGTGCAGGCTTGGTGGGCCGAAGGGCCTGTTCCTGTGCTGTATTGTTCTTTGTCCTTTGTAATCTAAGTAGTTAAAAATATAGTTTTATGCTGAAGTTAAAAAAAAACATACTTTGAGAAGAGATGCAATGTAAATTGTTAACAGAAGGGATATGCTAATGAATGATGTAGATGATGCTTTATCGCTGCCAACAGTCAGTCGCGTGTTAAACTCCAGAGAAAGAGAGGGATGGAACACCATGCCTAAGAACATCATGCCGATTTTGTAATCTGTTTAGATGTAGAAACATAGAAGTTTAGAAAATAAGAACAGGAGTAGGCCATTCGGCCCCTCGAGCCTGCTCCATCACCCTTTGTTATCATGGCTGATCATCCAACTCAATAGCCTGACCCCGCCTTTCCCCCATATCCTATGATATCTTTTACTTCAAGTGCTATATGTCGCACTAATAAACATGTTAAATAAGTGCCAGAGTCTGACTACAGTGCAGTCGCTAAGTACCACACTAAGAGTCCTCAGATAAGAAGGACCATCTCAAAACATTTAACAAAATGGAGAAAGTAAAGTTGGTCACTCAGTCAAGACTTTACTGGACTGCCTTTGACTATGTCCAGGTTCATTTGCATTTCTTTCTTATCTCCACATATGGAGGGATCTAGACGTACAGGTCTACAGTTCCCTGAAAGTGACAACACAAGTGGCTTAGATGGTCAAGAAGGCATATGGCATACTTGCCTTCATTAGTTGGGGCATTGAGTATCAAAATCGGCATGCTATGTTGCAGTTTTATAGAACTTTAGTTAGACCACATTTGGAATATTGCATACAGTTCTGGTCACCAGAAAGATGTGGAGTCTTTGGAGAGGGCCCAGAAAAGGTTTACCAGGATGTTGCTTTGTTTGGAAGGTATTGGCTATGAGGAGAGATTGGACAAATTCATCATGGAGTTCAGTTACGAGTGGTGTGCCTCAGGGATCTGTTTTGGGGCCACTGTTGTTTGTAATTTTTATTAATGATCTGGATGAGGGTATAGTTGGGTGGATTAGTAAATTTGCTGATGACACCAAAGTTGGAGGTGTGGTAGATTGTGAGGAAGGGTGTCATAGTCTGCAGGGAGACTTAGATAGGTTGCAGAGCTGGGCCGAGAGGTGGCGGATGGAATTTAATGCGGAGAAGTGTGAGGTAATTCACTTTGGTAGGAGCAACAGATGTGTCGAGTATAGGGCTAACGGGAGGACTTTGAATAGTGTGGATGAACAGAGGGATCTAGGTGTATGTGTACATAGATCCCTGAAAGTTGGGAATCAAGTAGATAAGGTTGTTAAGAAGGCGTACGGTGTCTTGGCGTTTATTGGTAGGGGGATTGAATTTAGGAGTCGCAGCGTCATGTTGCAACTGTACACTACTCTAGTGCGGCCGCACTTGGAGTACTGTGTGCAGTTCTGGTCCCCGCATTACAAGAAGGATGTGGAGGCGTTGGAGAGGGTGCAGAGGAGGTTTACTAGGATGTTGCCTGGTATGGTGGGGAGGTCCTATGAGGAGAGACTGAGGGATTTAGGGTTGTTTTCGTTGGAAAGAAGGTGGCTAAGAGGGGATCTTATTGAAACATATAAGATGATTAGAGGTTTAGATAGGGTGGATAGTGATAGCCTTTTTCCTCGGATGGAGAAAGCTAGCACGAGGGGGCATGGCTTTAAATTAAGGGGGGGTAGCTACAGGACAGATGTCAGGGGTAGGTTCTTTACCCAGCGGGTGGTGAGGGATTGGAATGCCCTGCCTGCTGCAGTTGTAAATGCGTCTAGTTTGGGGGCGTTTAAGAGATCTCTGGATAGGTTTATGGACGAAAAGGGATTGGTATAGGCTAGTGGGTCATTGTTTTTGTAACTGGTCGGCGCAACATCGTGGGCCGAAGGGCCTGTTCTGCGCTGTAATGTTCTATGTTCTATGTTCTATGTTCTAAATTCTGTTTGTTTTCATTTGAACATTGGAGGCTGAGAGGCAACCTGATAGAAGTTTATAAAATATTATGAGAGGCATGGACAGAATGGATAGTCGGAGTCTTTTTCTCAGGGTGGAAACGTCAATTACTACAGAGCATATGTTTAAGGTAAAAGGGGAAAAGTTTAAAGGAAATGTGAGAGGCACGTTTTTTACACGGAGGGTGGTAAGTGCCTGGAATGCGCTGCCAGAGGAGGTGGTAGAAGCAGATACAATAGGAACATTTAAGAAGCATCTTGACAAACACATAAAGAGGCAGGGAATAGAGGAATACGGTCCACATAGAGGCAAAAACTCTTTAGGTTAGAAAGCTGACATGTGCCGGCATAGGCTTGATGGGCCGAAGGGCCTGTTCCTGTGCTGTACTGTTCTTTGTTCACATGATTTCTGAATCCAACTGCCCCAGTTGTTTCCTCCCTGAGTATTAACCTGTTTCCGCAGTCAATGCCTCTGCCTAGGAATCATTCTAATTAAATCTCTGCCTCAGCTTGAATAATTGTGTTTCTAATGTATTTTTTTATATGTTCCAGTCACGAGCCAAATGGCATTTGAATGTGATTAGAATGACACCTGCAGTTTACTCAGCCATCTCGCACGGTCAAATAACATAAGTGGACTGTTCAGTCTCGAATAAAATGATGGTCATATTCATCTGCAGCCAATCATAGTGCATGTAGGAGGTGAGAGGGAGCAATTCACTCCCATCTGGAACTGGATTTCTCCACGTAAGCTCGATACATCTATGTTCTATTATTGGCCTTAAATGGAGCAGCACACTCCTGTCATAGGCTTACAACCTATTTCTGTTTCAGTGTCAGTTCTGATGCAATAAAGACAAAAGGCACAATAAGTTCCATTTCAGAGAGGAATGTCTGGATATGCAAAGACACACAGACACGCACGCACACACACACACACACATACAAATTTCTGGAGTCAGAGAAAGGGCGACTGCAAATCTGATGAAAGTTTTAATTGAATTACTGCCTCACAGCTTAAGTCAAATGTTCATTTGCTCCGTATAGTGTGGAAGGTAATTGGGTTTCTCGTCTTGCTTGCACACTGAGTCTTGTCAGTTTTTATGCAATATCATTACCTCAAATGGACCCACTGCCTAATTGATTAGCACAGGCAAAGTATTTATGGGAACCTAATGATGTTATTTAGCTGTTAAAACATTAGGTTTCGAGCAATGAGGAAATAACGAGCAGCTTATTTCTTGCCCTTGCCTTTTGCTTAATTGCTTATGTTGCACCTTGCTTTGATGTCCAACTCAAAAATGGGAATAAATCTCACAACTCCAGGTTGAAGTCCAACTGGGTTTATGTGGAACCATGAGCTTTCGGAGCACTCCTCCTTCATCAGGTGAGGAGCACTCCAAAGGTTTGTGATTCCAAGTAAACCTGTTGGACTTTAACCTGGTGTTGTGAGACTTCTTACTGCGCTTACCCTAGGCACCTCCAACTCAACTGAAAAATGATACAACAAGCAGTGGCTGCCATATTGAATTGCTGGTGTTGGATGTTAGTGTTGCTTTTGGTTATCTTCTCGCAATCATCTTGGGAGTTGGGAGGCCTGAACAATTTGAGCCGCAGCTGATTATTACCAGCCAGTTCTAAGCAGGAAGCATTCATATTCTCCCAAGTCACTGAAAATTGCTTCTACAAAGGGAGAAGGCTTCCTTTCCAAGTGGCCTCCAATGGGAATTTTAAGGGCAACTGCTTAGGTCCACTCAGCCACAATAACTTGCATTTATATAGTCCCTAAAATGTAACAAGATTAGATTAGATTTGATTTGATTTATTATTGTCCCATGTTTTGGGATGCAGTGTAAAATATTGTTTTTTGTGCGCTTTACACACAAAATATGCCATTCATAGAGCACATAGGCAAGAAGGAAAAGAGAGGGTGCAGAATGTAGTGTTATGGTCATAACTAGGGTGTGGAAAAAGATCAACCTTATGAGGCAGGCTCATTCGAAAGTTTGATGGCAGCAGGGAAGAAGCTGTTCTTAAGTCATTTGATATATGATCTCAGACTTTTATATCATTTTCCCGACGGAAGAAGGTGGAAGAGGGAATGTCCCTGGTCATATATGCCACGTTATACCATTAGGGCAAAGCAGGAGGCATTCACAGAATCACAGGATTGTTGCAGTGCAAAATGAGGCAAATTGGCCCATTGTGACTGCACAGGCTCTCTGAATGAGAGTTATGGCTTAGTGCCATACTCCTGCTTTTTCCCACACGCCTACACATTGTTTCTATTCAAATAATCATCTAGTGACTCCTTAAAGGCCTCAGTGGAACCTATCTCTGTCACACTTCCAGGTAGTGCATTCTAGACCCAAACCACTCACTGTGTGAAAAGTATCTTTATTACTCACATCACAATTGCTTCTTTTGCAAATCACTTTAGATCTGTGCCCTCTCATTCTCAATCCTTTTAACGAGCAGAGACAGTTTCTCCCAATCTATTCTGTCCCACTCCCACATGAGTTCGAAAACTCCATCAAATTTATAGTTAAGACAGCCACCAACATCTCGACTTTCTCAGGAGGCTAAGGAAATTTGGCATGTTTGCGACAACTCTCACCAACTTTGACAGATGCACCATAGAAAGCATTCTTTCTGGTTGTATCACAGTTTGGTATGGCTCCTGCTCTACCCAAGATCGCAAGGAATTACAAAAGGTCATGAATGAAACCCAGTTCAAAACTCAAACCAGCCTCCCACCCATTGACTCTGTCTACACTTCCCACTGCCTCTGCAAAGCATAGTCTAAGATCCCATGCACTCCAGGTATTCCCTCTTTCACCTTCTTCCGTTGAGAGAAAAATACAAAAGTCTGCGGTCACATACCAACCGACTCAAAAACTGCTTCTTCCCTGCTGCCATCATCCTTTCGAATGGACCTATCTCGCATTAACTTGATCTTTCTCTACACACTAGCTATGTCTGTAACACTACATTCTGCACTCTCTCCTTTCCTTCTCTATGAACGGTAGGTTTTTTTCTGTACAGCGCACAAGAAACAATACTTTTCACTGTATGTTAACACGTGTAACAATAATAAATCAAATCAAATCAAATCCTCTTCGTCTTCTCTCCAAGGAAAATAGTCTTCAATTCATCTTCATAACTGAAGTTTCTTATCCATGGACTCATGTTTGTAAGACTCTTGTGCACCCTCTCCAATGTGTTCACATTAGGACAGGTAACCAAAGTTTGGTCAAAGAGATAAAACAGTAAGAAAGAAGTGCTACATTTCTAAAGTGGATCACCTCATATTTACCCACATTATACTGCACCTCTCATGCATTTGCCCACTCAGGCAAATTTGCTGGGCGGCATGGTGACACAGTGGTCAGCACTGCTGCCTCACAGCAAAAAGCCTGACAACATCAGGGGCCCTGTTTTGATTCCAGCTTGAGTCACTGTCTGTGTGGAGTCTGCACGTTCTCCTTGTGTCTGCGTGGGTTTCCTCCGATTTCCTCCCACATTCTGAAAGATGTGCGGGTTAGGTGCATTGACACAGCTATGGTGATTAGGAAAATTTCACAGTAACTCCATTGCAGTATTAATGTAAGCCTTACTTGTGACTAATAAATAAACTTTAAAAGACATATTCTGTGACTTTGGAAGCCCCAGTGCAATTTACGTCAAAGATATACTTTGGCAGCTTAGTCACTGTTGTAGTGTGGCAGTCAAATGATGTGTAACCTGCTTGCACTAATGGCAATAAGAGAAATGACCTGATAATCTGTTTATTTTGGGCTTTAGTATGGGAAAAAATATTGGCCAGAAAATCAGAGAGACCTTCCCTGCCTTTCTTAGTGAGATAGAAACTTTTACATTCAATGAGAAGGCAGACTGGGTTTCATTTTAATATTTCATCCAAAGGTAAGCATCTCTGACCTCCTCCATGGAGTATCGTCCTGGATTTTCTTTGCATCGATCTCTTGACTCAGAGGTGAGCCACAGCCAATATTCTTTGGGTTTTAAAGAACAATCAAAAAGCAAAGAGGGAAATGATGGAGAGGTGAGTTAAGAGGTGTGGAAGATCAAAAGGATCTTGGGGTCCAGGTCCATAGGACTCCCAAATCGGCTTCACAGGTAGAGGATGTGGTTAAGAAGGCATATGGTGTACTGGCCTTCATCAATCAAGGAATTGAGTTTAGGAGTTGGGAGATAATTCTGCAGCTTTATAAGACCCTGGTCAGACCCCACTTAGAGGACTGTGCTCAGTTCTGGTCGCCTCATTACAAAAAGGATGTGGAAGCCATTGAAAGGGTGCAGAGCAGATTTACAAGGATGTTGCCTGGATTGGGTGGCATGCCTTATGAGGATAGGTTGAGAGAGCTCAGTCTTTTCTCCTTGGAGACACGAGGGATGAGAAGTGACCTGATAGAGGTTTATAAGATGTTGAGAGGTATTGATCGGGTGGATTCTCAGAGGCTTTTTCCCAGGGTTGAAATGGCTGCCACAGGAAGACGCAGGTTTAGGGTGCTGGGGAGTAGGTACAGAGGAGATATCAGGGGTAAGATTTTCACTCAGAGGGTGGTGGGTGAGTGGAATCGGCTGCCGTCAGTGGTGGTGGAGGCAAATTCGATAGGGTCTTTCAAGAGACTTCTGGATGAGTACCTGGGACTTAATAGGATTGAGGGTTATAGGTAAGCCTAGTGGGTAGAGATATGATGGGCACAACTTGTAGGCCAAAGGGCCTGTTTGTGCTGTAGTTTTTCTATGTTCTATGTTCTGAGAAAGGAAACCCCAGAATTTAGGGCCTCGACAACTAAAGGCATAGTCAGAAACAGCAGAGATCAGTGTTGCGACCCCAGTATTCTCAATGTATACAAATGATTTAAATAAGGGAACTAAATATAATGTCTCCAAATTTGCAAATCACATAAAGCTGGGTGGGAGGGTCAGAGATCCTTCATTGTGATTTGGACAAGTTGAGTGAGTGGGCAAATGCATGGCAGGTGCAGTGTAATGTGGATGAATATGAGGTTATCCACTTTGGTAGCAAAAAAACAGGAAGGCAGATTATTATCAGAATGGCTATCGATTGGGAGAGGGGAATGTGCAATGAGACCTGGATGCCCTCAGTTGCTGAAAGTAAGCATGTTGGTGTAATAGGTAGTGAGGAAGTAAAATTGTATGTTACCCTTACAGCGAGAAGATTTAAGTACAGAAGCAGGGATGTCTTGCTGCAGTTACACAGGGCCTCAGTGAGACTACACTTGAAATATTGTATGCAGTTTTGGTTTTGAGTAAGGATGTAGAGAGTATGCAGAGAAGTTTTACCAGACTGTTCCTTGCGATGGTGTGGAGTTGCCAGCGTTGGACTGGGGTGGGCACAATAAGTAGTCTGACAACACCAGGCTAAAGTCCAACAGGTTTACTTAGTAGCACGAGCTTCCAGTGCACTGCTCCTTCATCAGGTGAGATGGTGGGACTGACATATGAGGAGAGAGAGAATCATTTAGGATTGCATTCGCTGCAGTTCAGAAGAACGAGAAAAGATCTCTTCGAGACTCACAAAATTCTAACAGGATCAGACAGGGTAGATGCAGGAAGGATGTTCCTGATGGTGGGGAGGTCCAGAAGCAGGAGGTGGCAGTCTAAAGATAGCGGCTAAACCATTTAGTACCGAGATGAGGAGAAACTTCTTCACTCAGAGTGATCAGCCTGTAGAATTCATTACCGCAGAAAGCAGTTGAGGCCAGAACATTTTTATTTTCAAGAAGGAATTAGACACAGCTCTTGGGGCTAAAGGGATCAAAGGATACAGGGGAAAAAGCGAGAACAGCTTACTGAGCTAGATGACCAACAATGATCATAATCAAGAGCGGAGTAGGCTTGAAGGGCCAAATGGCCTACTCCTGCTCCTATTTTCTATATTTTTAAATTACTCACCTTGTATAGTGAAGTTTTTTTTGCTTAAAAACCCACGGAATCTTGTAGCTTTACTCTCTTTATCGTTGTTTTGGACCTCAAACTCTGTCCACTTTAACAAAATCATTATTGACCCACAGCTGAATCTTACTAAAAATATACAGTTTATTCAAGGACCATGGCAATTTAAACAATCTTCTTTTCACCCTGCTTTGGAGTGGGGGCATCTAAATCACTGCCCGATATTTGAATGAGAAAAGTTTACTTATCGGTCACTAGTCGGCTTACATTAACACTGCAATGAAGTTACTGTGAAAATCCCCTAGTTGCTCCACTCTGGCACCTGTTTGGGTACACTGAGGGAGAATTTAGCATGGCCAGTTCACCTAACTTGCACATTTTTGGACTGTGGGAGGGAACCAGAGTACCTGGAGGAAGCCCACCCAGAGACGGGGAGAATGTGCAAACTCCATGTAGACTGAGACTGGGCCGGGTCCCTGGCACTGTGAGGTAGCAGTGCTAACCACTGTGCAACCATGCTGTCTCAATCAGGAGTCTAAGGATCTCACAAGGTTTTCCTCTGTTGGTTGCCTATTTTTCGACAAGAAATGGGTGATCAGCAATTGATTCTTCCATTTCCTTCTGCTTGCTTGGCCATTGAAGGACACGAGTAAGTCAGCTTTGTTCTGCTTCCTAACTGCAGTCCTGAAATCCAGCTCAAATTGCACATGCCATAAATCACAGCAATACTTTCACTCACAGTCCAAACCTGGCTGTGACAAATGGATTCCTGACTGGGGATCAGCAGCCTGTCAAGCCACAGACATATCTCAGGAGCCACTGCTTTCAAGAGAAGGCAGAAGATAAGTGGGACAAGTAGTGGAGAAAGACCCTGTAAGGCAGTTCCACAGACTCAGTAATTGTAGACAAATGGCATGGATGGCATGGTGGCACAGTGGTTAGCACTGCAGCCTCCCAGTTCCTGGGACCCGGGTTCAATTCCAACCTCGGGTGGCTGCTTGTGTGGAATTTGCATGTTCTGTCCATGTCTGCGTGGGTTTCTTTTGGGTGCTCCGGTTTCCTCCCACAGTCCAAAAGATGTGCAGGTTTAACTGGATTGGCTACACTGCATTATCCCCTAATGTCCCAACATGTCAAGACCAAATGGATTGGCCATGGTAAATATGTAAGGTTATGGGACTAAGAGGGGGAAAGTTCCTGGTTAAGATACTCTCAGAGAGTCGGTGCAGACTCGATGAGCCAAATGGCCTCCTTCTGTAAGGTAGGGATTCTGTCAAACTGAACCCCTCAGAAAGACAGGCCAGCCAACATCTGCAGAGGGAGAATTTTTCATTTTGATGACCAGAAACAGTATTGGATACTTTTAGCTAAAGGTATTCTTCAGAGTTTGAGTGACAATTAAAACAACTGGAATACATCTGTACTGATTCCATCCAAGGTACCTACATAAAACTCTGAAGCCCACAGAGGAATATTGCACCCTGTCTTCTCCAGCCTTGAACATATTCTACTGATCATCTGTTGCAGAGTTCCAACAGTGTTGGAATCATAGGAATCTGCCAAGAAATTGATCATTTCTGCGTCTACTCATCTTTATGGTGCTCAGTTCCATTCTTTGCCAGATGTTCCAGCAGCTCCTTTGGAGTAGAGTTAATTGGCGGAGCATTAACCTGCTTTTGCAAGGATTTGCTAATCTGTGGGGGGATAAAAACCTCTTCTAATCTGCGGTCTCATTTGAAGCTCCTTAATTTTACACTCATGTTCTCTAGGTCAGCAATAACCGTTTAAATTAAAGAGACTTTCTCTGTGACTTTCAGCATTTTATAGATCTGGACTGTGCCCTATCTCAATCTTCTTTATTGCCACTGTAAACAAGTTTAATTCTGTGAGTCTGTCAGGATAATTTAGCGGTCAATGTCTCTGCAGTTATTCAAAAATAATAGAATTCCTACAGAGCTGAAGGAGGCGATTCAGCCCATCAAATCTGCACTGATCTCCGATAGAGCATCTCACCCAGGCTCCATCCCAGTAACCCCATATGTTTGCCCCACTAATTCCCCAAATCTTCACACCTTTGGACACTTTGGGCAATTTTAACATGGCTAATCCTAACCTGCACACTTTTGGCTGCTCGAGGAAACAGGAGCTCTTGGAGGAAAACTTTGCAGACATAGGGACAATGTACAAACTCCCGCACAGACAGTCACCCAAGGCCAGAACTGAACCCGGCCCCCTGGCACTGTGAGGCAGCTGTGCTAACCGCTATTCTTTAGCACTCGTAATTGAATTAACTCCAATGCAGCATAGTTTCCCTCAAGATTGCTTGCTCCATAACTACAACTTGTTGAATTTATATGACACCTTTCACATGGCACAATGTCACAAAGGGGTGACACTGGAGTGCATTCAAGCAAATATTGAGATCCTGGTGCATATTTGGTGATGGAATTTGAATTCAATCAAAAATATTTGGAATTAAGTATCTAATGATGACCATGAAACCATTGTTGATTGTCGTAAAAACCCATCTGGTTCACGAATGTCCTTGGGGAAGGAAATCTACCATTCTTACCCGGTTTGGCCTACATGTGACTCCAGAGTCACAGCAATGTGGTTGACTCTCAACTGCCCTCCAAGGGCAACTAGGGATGGGCAATAAATGCTGGCCAGCCAGTGATACCCATGTCCCACAATGGATTTAATAAAATAAGTAGGTACTACACCAGCTGACCAAAAGAGGTGGACTTTAAGGAATGTCTTAAAAGGGGGAAGCAGAGATGCACAAGAGGCCAGAATTGGAAAAACGAAACAAAGTTGAAGTGTTGTAGGACAAGAGGAGCTTACTGAGATAAAGACAAATGTGAAAGCAAAGATGGGAATGTTCACATGAAAACATTGCCCCTTCTGTCATAGTTTAACACAGCACTGTGAATTTTTTGGCTCCTTACACAAGTGGGTAGCTAATCTTACAATGTCTGTGGAATATATGGAATATGATTGCAACTATTTGCTTGTTCTGTTATTGCTCCATAAATTTGTGCAGCAGTTAAAGCCTAAAACAAAGTCTGGTGTGTTTTTATTTGCTGCCTTTCAAAGGCAAGAAGCGGGGAAATTTATATCATGTGCAGGAGCGAACTGAGCTGAGGATGTTTCTGGGATTGTTGCCTGGGCATTCTTTAAAATTAGCTGAAATACTTAGCTTGGTGCAAACACAGCAGCATGGATATCCCTCTCAGAGGCTATCCACTTTGAACCTGAGCAAAATCTATCAGGTCATTTCCTAAATGGTGAGAAACTAGGAACCGTACAGAAACAGAGAGAATTGGGGGGGTGGTCCCTGCCCAGAAATCATTAATATCTAATGGCCAATTAACAAAAATAAAAATTTGATTTTTTTTTATCTGAAGGAGGCTGGATTACAAAATATGCAGAATTTATAGTTATAAATTCCTATCATGGAATCACAGAATCCCTACAGTGCAAAAGGAGGCCTTTCAACCCATCGAATCTGAACCGACTCTCTTACAGTGCTCAGAATTTTACCAGTACGCCTGCCTAAGGTTCGTATGATCCAGTCCGGAGCAACGGAGAATGCTATTCTCTGAGCTTCGCCCGTCTCTGGAATCAGTCTGAGCTAAATTCCAGCCAGTGCACCTTAGCCGGCCCTATCCCTGTAATCCCACATATTTAAAGTTAGACCTCAGCACGAGTTTTCTGGATGCCATACTGACCCTGGATGATGTGCTGCACAAATTTCCCAGAATTATACCCAAATGAAAAAGGGTTGGATTCGTTTTCAAGTGGAGACTTGTACTTCCCTTGCGTGTAGAGGGAGATTGGTGATCACGGTGGCACTGTGGTTAGCACTGCTGCTTCACAGCGCCAGGGACCTGAGTTTGATTCCTTGGATCACTGTTTTCACAACATTTAAAATGGAATAGAATGTTGGCAATTATAGCTAAAGGAATAGAATATAAAAATAAGGGTGTATTGTTGCAACTATACAAGGCAGCAGTGAGGCCGCACCTGGAGTATTGTGTACAGTTTTGGTCCACTGTATTTGAGGAAAGATGTAGAAGTATTGGATGCAGTTCAGAGGAGGTTCACTAGATTGATTCCAGAGATGAGGGGTTTGGGGTATGACAAGAGATTGAACAGTTTAGGCCAAAACTCGTTGGGTTTTAGAAGAATGAGGGAGATAAAATTGAGATATATGAGGTGATAAAAGGTTTGGATAAAGTAGACATGGAGCGGATGCTTCCTCTTATGAGTCATTCTAGGACGAGAGGTCATAGCCTTAAGGTAAGGGGTAACAAATTTAAAACAGAGCTGAGGAGAAACTACTTCTCCCAAAGGGTTGTGAATCTGTGGAATACACGACCCCAAAGTGCAGTGGGTGCTGGGACAGTGAGTAAATTTAAGGAAGAGCTAGACGGATTTTTAATTGGTAATGGGTTGAAGGGTTATGGGGAGAAGGCAGGAAAATGGGTATGAGGAGCATATCAGCCTTTTTGGAATGGCGGAGCAGACTCGATGGGCCAAATGGCCTAATTCTGCTCCTATATCTTATGAACGTATGAACTTGTGAAAAAGCCATGTCCAGGAGTGATCGTTAGATTTAAAACTCATTTCGATGGTGAAAATGGGGAGAGATATTGTAAAAAATGCAGCCACTCTCCTTCACTCATTTCAAAGTTTAGGCCCTTGAGTTGAATCCAGACTGATAAAGTAAAAGGGACAAATTTTCCCATCCCACCTCAGGAATCGTAGCAGGCGGGTCATGGAAAGGTCCGTTGACCTCAGGGCCTTTTTCTAGTTTCGGGATGAGAGCAGCCAGAAGATCCCTCCCGAGGCGTCTCTCTCACACAAGCTGATGGCTGTCACAGGCTTGAATATGACTACAAATACATAGCCACGGTTCATAAGGCAGTGTGGCCAAAGTGATTCAGGAAATAAGACGGTCACACAGTTCTGAATAAATAGAAGGCTTAATCAGAAGCAGACTGGGGAGAACATTGTAAGATGCTCAGCTTGAATTCTCCGGTTTTACCACTACTGCCAGTGAGAACAGAGAATTTAGCACTCAGCCAAATCTCCATTCACTGCAGTGGGACTGGAATACCTCACCCATGGTGGAGAATTCCAGCCCTCGTCCTTTTATTTAACACTGTCCTTGACCTACCCCTCCCTAACTCTATAATCTCCCCCCAGTTCAACAACTTTCTCTCTCTTAATCTCTACACTTCTCCAATTCAAATTTCCTGTAACCGTTTCCTTCACTCCTTCATAGGAGGCCATGCCTTCAGCTGCCTTGTTGTTGCATGTTGGGGCATTAGCCCCTTTAAGGGAATGGATCATGTGACCCTGGCTGTGGGGTGAGCTGGTTCAGAACCACCCAGAATGGGCAGTTAACATCTGGCGTGTGGGGTGAGGGGACTGAATGAAGATCTGTGCTCTTTGATGCTTGGCTGTGGAGTGAGTTCTTGAGGAGACAACTCAGAACTAAGAGACTTAATACTTGCCGCCTCCATTCACCCAGTGGAACGAGCTGTCAAAGGCAGTAGTAGAGAAGGGTACAATTTTGTCTTTTAAAAAGCATTTAGACAGTTACATGGGTAAGATGGGTATACAGGGATAAAGGCCAAATTCAATTGGGACAAGCTTTGTAGTTAAAAACTAGGAGGCATGGACCAGTTGGGCTGAAAGGCCAACCATAAATCTATCAAAACGCATTACCTTGTATTTGTCTAAATTAAACTCCATCTGCCATTCGTCAGCCCACTGGCCCAATTGATCAAGATCCCCTTGCAATTGGACATAGCTCTTTTCACTGTCCACTATGTCACCATTCTTAGTGTCATCTGCAAACTTATTAACCATGCTTCCTATATTCTCCTCCAAATCATTAATATAAATGACAAACAAGAGTGGACCCAGCACTGATCCCTGAGGCACACCGCTGGTCACAGGCCTCCAGTTTGAAAAACACCCCTCTACAATCACCCTCTGGCTTCTGTCAAGAAGCCAATTTTGCATCCATTTAGATACCTCACCCTGGGTCCCGTGAGATTTACCCCGAAGCAACAACCTACCATGAGATACCTTGTCAAACACCCTGCCAAAGTCCATGTAGACAATGTCAACTGCACTGCCCTCATCTACCTTCTTGGTTACACCTTCAAAAAACTCGGTCAAATTTATGAGACATGATTTTCCACTCACAAAGCCACGCTGACTGTCCCTAATCAGTCCTTGCATCTCCAAATGCCTGTCGATCCTGTCTCTCAAAATACCTTTCAATAATTTACTTACTACAGATGTGAGGCTCACTGGCAAATTGTTCCCTGCAACCCTTTTTAAACAAAGACATAACATTTGCCACTCTCCAATCTTCAGGTATCTCAGCCATGACTATCGATCATTCAAATATCTCAGCTAGGGGACCTGCAGTTTCCTCTCCAGCATTCCACAATGTCCTGGGATACACTTCATCAGGTCCTGGCGATTTATCTACCTTGATGTGCTTTAAGACTTCCAGCGCCTTTCTGACCAGCTTTTAGCTCAACTGCCTTTATGCAGTTCAGAGTCAAGTTTTGATGATGTCTGGGTGAACTCTTGTGAGACAGTTCAATGTATTAAAGGTGCTATGTAAAGGTAGGTGGTTCTTTTTGAATTGGAGGAACGGTGTGCTGTCTGAAAGCTGAGACCAGGAGAACTTGGCACTGAATGCTAAATGAAGAGCAAAGTAAAAAAACATCAATGCCTCACCACCCCCCGCTCTTGTAAGAGCACGAGTGGGGAAAATGTAATCAATGACTTGCAAACTTTATCTATCCCTTGTGAACGTTCAGCTGGAAATGGGACTGATCACCTGTGGATCTTATGATTTTATGTCAGATTGAATGATTGCTTGATTTTATCAGTGACTTATCTGTAATCTAAGGAAGGGAACACTCATGTGGTGTTTTCTCATGTCCCTCAGACATGTTTCAGTGCATTTCACAGTTTATTCATTCCTGGGATTTAGGCTTCGCTGACGAGGTTAGTGTTTATTCTCATTTTTAGTTGTTCTTGAAAGGAGTGAGCTTCTTTCTTGAACTGCTGCAGTCCATGTGGGGTAGGTACACCCACAGTGCTGTTAGGAAGTGAGTTCCAGGGTTTTTGACCCAGTGACAGCGGCGATATAGTTCCCAGTCAGGATGCTGAGGGGTTTGGGGGGGGGGGACCTGCAGATGCTAGTGTATCCATTTGTCTGCTGCCATTGGCCTTCTCAGGGTGAGGGGGGGTGGTGATGGTAGGTATCATGGGTTTGGAAGGTGATGGTGAAGGAGGACCAGGCTGTTACCGCAGTGTTTCTTGCAGATGGTGCACACTGTTGCAAGTGTTGGAAGAAGTGAATATTTAATTTGGGGATGGGATGTCATTCAAGGAGGCTGCTTTGACCTGGATGGTGTTGAGCTTCTTGAGTGATGATGGAGCTGCGTTCATCCAGGCAAGTGGAGAATATTCCATCATTCTGCTGACTTGCACCTCGTAGATGGTGAACCACCTTTGAGGAGTCAGGAAGTGAGTTAATCTCCACAGAATTCCTAATCTTTGCCCTGATATTGTAGCCTCAGTATTTCTATGGATGGTCCAGTTCAGTTTCTGGTCAATGGTAACTGTTGGTGAGGCCTTTCTCTCGAGGCTACGTATTGGTAAATTTAAGCTTTAAATGAAATGCAGTGTATTGATTTTAAGAAGCAACTTTATTTAACTAAATGATCAAATGGGAGAATGATATAAAGTAGTCCAGCACTCCAGATAGAGGATGCCATCTGCCAGAGATACAAAGCATTCGCAAGGACAATTATGCAATTACAAAATCATTTCTCCCACCTTTCCGGAGGGCATAATCCAGTAAACATTAACAGAAATCAGTTAATAATCATCCTGTCATTAACTCGAGCCAATAACAATACAAATCTTGACTTCTGGGATTTCGTTTGTTATTAATTATGGACGTTACCTCCTTTCTGTTGCTCAGCAACATGGGACGCTGGGCAGTGAGATGGGAGAATGATTCTCACTGAATTGAACCCAGGTGACACTCATCCGACCCTGAGAAATCCCTTCTGTCTGCCTTCCATCTGCATCATCAGCTTGGAGCTGTATAGCTCTATTCATCAAATTGGCATTAGTTGCATCTTGTTCCCGACCACTGCTGGTAACATTACTGCATTCAGTGAAACCGTTGTCCCCTGGGATTCAGGCACTGTCTATACCTCTCCCATCAAGCCCTGCTGTATTTCGTCATTGACTGAAACTTCACAAAACCCTAAATCAAATGACATTCATTTCATAAATTCAAAATGCATGTTTTTTTGAATTAAAAGTGTAATGACTTCAGTCAGCCCATTGATGTTGGCCTATTGAAGTATGAAATCCCTGCTTAAGGATCCAATTTTTGGATCCTTAGAGAGTCTTTGCCTTGTATTTAACCTGGAGTATTGGTTCCTCTGAGACCCCCGGAGATGTACTGCTAACTGCTCGCACTCTGTGTACTGTTGTTAGAGTTTGTAAATAAAGGGATTTTGGTGATGGGACTTCTGCCTCTAAAGACTTATTAAAAATTACTTGTTAATCATATAGAGCTATGTTCTATAGCAGCAGCCCTTATCAGCATTCCCACAGTCCAAGTTCAATCACTCTTAAATCAGTAATGTGTTTGTGTTCCTAAACCTATTTTATTTGCCTATTCTAGCCCTCTACATCAGTTACCCCACCATGGTAGACGATTCAGTGATAAAAATGCTATCGAAAATCAGGGAGTGAATGTTAGATTCTCTCTTGTAGGAGATAGTCACTGCCTGACACTTGTGCGATACGAATGTTACCTACTGAACCCTAAATGTTGTCCAGGTTTATAAAGGTGGGCACAGATAACTTCCATCTTTGAGAAGTCATGGAAGTTAATGAGCATCGGGGAGCATCCCCACTTCTGAGCTTGTGTGGGAAGGCTGGTCATTGATGAAGAAGCTGAAGATGGATGGTTGGGCGTAGGACACTTCCCTGCAGAACATCTGCAGCAATGCCCTGGGACTGAGATGCTTCAACAACCACAGACACTTTCCTTTATGCAAGGTATGACTCCTGCCAGTGGAGAGTTTCCCCTTAATAGCCATAAACATCAATTTTACTAAAGCTCCTTGATACCACACTCAATCGAAATTGCCTTGATGACGGGGGCAGTCACTCTAACTTTGCCTCTGGAATTCAGCTCTTTTATTCATGACTGAACAGAGGCTGTAATGAGGTCTGAAGCTGAGTGGTCATGGAGGAACCCAAACTGAACACCAGTCAGCATGTCATTGCTGAGTGTCATCTTGGTGGCACTGATTTTGATTTGATTTATTTTTGTCAAATGTGTTGAGATACAGTGAAAAGTATTGTTTCTTGCAAACTGTGCTGACAAAACACACCATTCATAGAGCATATAGGGGAGAAGGAAAGGAGAGGGTGAAAAATATAGCATTACAGCCACAGCTAGGGTGTGGAGAAAGATCAGAAGGTTATCAGAAAGTTTAATGGAGTTTTGTTAGTCATATCGACTTGTGTTCTATAGCAGCAGCTCTTATCAGCATTCCCACAGTTCAAGATCATTCACTCCTAAATCAGTAATGTGCTTGTGCTCCTAAACCTGTTTTATTCAAATAGAGAGCAAGAGTTTTAAGAGCTCTTTCATGAGAGTAAAAGATAGAATTGGAGGGTGTGCTGGGGACAGCTGGCAAGAATTTTTAAATATTTATTCTTGATTTCAAATTCCTCTTTTACCTCATCACTCCTTCCTTTTTTCTGAGATGGTGCTGGAGCAAGGTGACTTCTTATAATCTTTGCCTAGCACAGCCTCTAATTCTGTCTTTTACTCTCATTCTATGCTTCTAAAACTTCATTCTCTTTTAAACACTCTAACAATGCTCCAATTCAATCTCTTCCTTAATTTGATCTTTCTCTACACACTAGCTATGACTGTAACACTACATTCTGCACTCTCTTCTTTCCTTCTCTATGAACAGTATATTTTGTCAGTATAGCACGCAAGAAAAAACACTTTTCACTGTATGTTAATACATGTGACAATAATAAATCAATTCTAATCAAAAAAGTGTAGTGGTTGTCTTGGGTTATCATGGGTGACACGGTGGCACAGTGGTTAGCACTGCTGCCTCACAGTGCCAGGGATCTGGTTTGATTCCAATTGGAGGGGGGTTGTGAACTTTCCCCGTGTCTGTGTAGGTTTCCTCCCAGTGCTCCGGTTTCCTCCCACAGTCCAAAGATGTGTAGGTTGAATGGATTGGCCTTGCTAACATTGCCCCTGAGTGACAGGGGGGATTGGAAGGGTAAATTTTAACTCTGTGCCCAGTGTCTCCTGCAGCTGATTTAATGGTCTGCTTTGAATTGTCCCACGTTCCCAACTGTAAGAACTGCTTTGCCACAACCTGAAAATAAAAGTACTCTTCCTATTAATTCCACTGAGAGTTGGTGAGACGGCTTACAAACTGCATCAGCCCTTTGCTTGTTATTATCATCGAGATGTGCCCATATGTCATTCTTCACCTCAGCATCAGGAGGGACATTGATCTTTCTTTACAGATGGAGCATCTGCGCAACAAGCATGGACGTGAATATCTGATCAGGAATGTGTGCTTCTGGATGGGGAAATGGAAGTTCTTCACATTGCTCATTGAATAATGGAGGTAGACTGTGTTTGGGCTTGAGTGTTTAACAAAACCACAGTGTTCTCTGAGCACGATCTCCTCGAAATAAAGATGAGAAAAAAAACCCTCAATCCTGTTAGTACAATTACAGAACTTTAGCACTCAATGCAAGCAGACATTTCAATGCTGGTTTGATATGCTCGGAGCTTCTGTCTATCAACTTGTCAGTTTTGGTGGGATCAGAAATCCTGCAGCAGTATCCAAAGATCAAGAGTTTGTATCTCTGCTCACCTATATTGTATGAAAATTACCATGAGGCTTCATAAAGCTGGAAAGGGAAAGGAACATGAAGGCTCAGAAATATCCTAGGCTCAGCCAACTTTGGTTACTTCATCGATGAATGTTCCTTCACCATACGGTCAGAAGTGCTGATGTTCACTAATGATTGCACAATGTTCAGCACTCATGTTCATAACTCTTTAGATACTGAAGCAGTCCATGTCCATCAGCAGAAATGCTTGGACAATATTCAGACTTGGGATAATAAATGGCAAGTAACATTTGCAGCACATAAGTACCATCTCCAACTAGAAAGAATCTTAACCACCACCCCTTGACATCCAACGGCATTACTACCATTGAATTCCCACTATACTGGCTGTTGCCATTATCCAGAAACTGAAATGGACAAGCCATATATACTGTAGCTACAACAGCAGGTTAGAGTGGTCCTCTGACTCCCCTCTCCACCATTGACAAGGCACAAGTCAAGGGTGTGATGAAATGTTCTTCAGTTGTCTGGATGAGTGCAGCCCAAACAACAGCACAGTGGCACTGTGGTTAGGGACTAGAGTTCGATTCCCAGCTTGGGTCACTGTCTGTGTGGAGTTTGTACATTCTCTCTGTCTCTGCATGGGTTTCTTCCAGGTGCTCTTGTTTCCTCCCACAGCCCAAAGACGTGTGGGTTAGGTGGATTGGCCATGCTAAATTGCCCATAGTGTCAGGAGGACTGGCTACAGTAAATACATGGGGTAATGGGGATAGGACCTTGATAGGATTGTGGTCCGTGCAGACTCGATGGGATGAATGGCCTCTGTCTGCACTGTAGGGGTTCTATGATTCTAAAACACTCAAGAAGCTTGACACCATCTAGGGTAAAGAATTCTGTTTGATTGGCATCCCATCCACCACCTTTGACATCCACTCTGCCACTGACTCAAGTGGCAGCAGGGTGTACCATCTACAAGTTGCACTGCAGGAACTCACCAAAGTTCCTTTGAAAGCATCTACCAATCCTGTGACTTAGAAGGAAAAGGTATCAGATGCATGGGAACACCACCACCTGCAAGTTTCCTTCCAAGTTACATACCTCATCTTGACTTGAAAATATGTCTGTGCTCCTTACCTGTCGCTAGGTCATAATCCTGAGATTCCCTGCCTAACAAAACTGTGGGTGTTCCTACACATCATGGACTGCAGTATTTTAAGATGGATGATCACCACCACCTCCTCAAGGGTTATTGATGATGGACAATGAATGTTGGCCAAGCTAGGAACATCCACATTCCCAAGAATGAATTTGAAGAGAGGGAAATGCTGGGGTCGGTGTGAGGTGTCGGGGTGCCATTGGCAAACCTAAGCTTGGGAGAAGAGGTGGGTTTTAAGAAATCCCTCACAGGCCATGATGGGATTAAGGATGGAATTCCATTAGATGAAACCCAGGCACAACCACTGAAAGCAAAGGGAATGTTCAATTAGGGGAATGTGCAAGGAGTTAGGAAAGTGCAGAGATTGGGTAGGTTCTAGCACCAGAGTTTATTTATAATAAACAAATACAAATAATAACAAATACAAAGTTTATTTATTTGTGTCAAAAGTAGGCTTACATTAACACTGCAATGAAGTTACTGTGAACATCACCTCATCGCCACACTCCAGCGCCTGCTCAGGTACACTGAGGGAGAATTTAGCATGGCCAGTGCATCTAACCAGCACATCCTTCAGACTGTGGGAGGAAACCGGACCACCCGGAAGAAACTCACGCAGACACGGGGAAAACACGCAGACTCTGCACAGTCAGTGACCCAAGCCGGGAATTGAACTCGAGTCCCTGGTGCTGTGAGGCAGGAGTGCTAACCACTGTGCCACAGTGCAGCGCACAGTGGTTTGGGAGTGCTGCTCATAAGATAGGGATCAGTGTGACTATTGGAAATATTTAAATGCAGTGATGAACATTTTTAAGTTGAGACATTGAATAATCTAAAGCCAGTGTATTTTGGGGTGACCATGAGGAGAGGTTGGAGAAACTTAGTTTGTTCTCATTGGAACGACACAGTTTGAGGGACGATAGAAGCCTACTAGAGTACGAGGGGCATGGACAGAGTGGATAGACAGAAGCTTTTTCCTCGGGCGGAAGAGTCAATTCCAGGGGGGCATAGACATGTACGAGGCAAGTTTTTTACACAGAGGATGGTGGTGCCTCGCTGTTAGGGGAAATAGTGGAAGCAGATACGATAGTGACTTTTAAGAGGCATCTTGACAAATACATGAATAGGATGAGAATAGAGGGATATGGTCACTGGAACAGTAGGAGGTTTTAGTCCAGATGGACATTATGGTCGATGCAGGCTTGGAGGGCAGAAGGGCCTGTTCCTGTGCTGTAATTTTCTCTAATCTTTGTCCTTTGACTGGTAAGTGGAACTTGGATCAGATGCAGGCAGCAGAGATTTGCATGGATTGAACCTTACCAAAACCAAAGGATGGACGGCCATCAGGAGAGTGTTGGAGCTGGCGAGGGCTGATGGTGACAAAGACATAATGGCGGTTTCCGATGAGATGTGGCAGGGGCAATGTTATAGAGACAAGGTATGGGGGTCTTTGTGATGGATTGTGTGTGGGATCAGTAACTCAGTCCACAGTCAAGTACAATGCTGGGATTTCCCATAGCCTCCACTCTGATGAAGGATCATCCAGACTCAAAACATTGGTTTTATTATCTCTTCACAGATGCTGTCAGACCTGCTGAGTATCTCCAGCATTTTCTGCTTTTGTTTTGGATCCTTTTTCTCAGTAGTCTTATTGATGCTGAAACAGAGTCTATTTTGCGAGGATACACAGGTTGTATCAAAGATGATAAGATTGCAGTGTTGCCAATATATAACTTCAAGACACACAACAATGCAGAATCACCGACCAGAAACTGATAGCCAATTTCCACGTGAATGAGGACAGCCTCAGCTAGGATCTTGGGTTCATGACACACTATGTGTAACCCCCATCGCTTTGCTTGGGCTTGCAAAATCCTACTAACTGTCCTGGCTTGAGACAATTCATTCCTCTTTAACCTGTGATTATCCCTCTCTCCACTCACACTGTCTGTACCTGTAAAGACTTGATTACCTGTAAAGACTTGCATTCCAACCATTATTTTGCAATTGTGCCTTTGCCTATATAATGCCCTGTTTGTGAACCCACCTCTCCACACACCTGATGAAGGAACAGCGCTCCGAAAGTTCATGATTCCCAATAAATCTGTTGGACTTTAACTTGGTGTTATGAGACTTCTTAGTTGGGGAAAGTGCAATTAGCTGCCTGACATACAAGGGGACATTTTCCAGCCTTGCTCACGGTTGGGATTTTCCAGCACCACCTTTTGGACTTTTGGCTGCCTTGCTGAATCTTCCGGAAAATATTGGCCTCAAGCTGGTCAAAGTCCAAGCGGTGATTTGAACGTGCTGAAGATTCACCAGGAGGTTGGCTTGGGTGGAGTATTCCAGCTATGGAGGGAGGCTGGTTAGACTGGGGTGGTTTTCCTTGGAGCACAGAAGGCTGAGGGAGCACCTGATGAAGGTGTACAAAATTATGAGGGCCTGAGATAGGAAGAAACACTTCTCCTGGATCGATAACCAGGGGGTATAGATTTAGGGAAAAGGGGCAGGAGATTCAAAGAGGATTTGAGAAAATATTTCTTCGGCCGGGGGTGCTAGTTCTGAGTGAAAGGGTGGTTGAGGCAGGGACCCTTACAGCAAATAAAAAGCAAAGCTTCAGGTGAAGTTGCTGGAAAATGGGGTTAAAATACTTTGATATGATTTATTGTTGCAGCATGTATTAGTATACAGTGAAAATTATTATTTCTTGTGTGCTATACAACAAAGCATTCATAGAGAAGGAAAGGAGAGCATGAAGAATGTAGTGTTACATTCATAGCTAGGGTGCAGAAAAAGATTAACTTAATGCAACGTAGTTCCATTCAAAAGTTTGATGGCAGCAGGAAAGAAGCTGTTAGGTAGATGCTAAGAACATAAGAACATAAGAAATAGGAGCAGGAGTAGGCCATCTAGCCCTTCGAGCCTGCCCCGCCATTCAATAAGATCATGGCTGATCTGTCGCTGCTCAGTTCCACTTTCCCGCTTTCTCCCCATAACCCTTAATCCCCTCTCTTATCAAAAACCTATCTATCCGCGTCTTAAATATATTTAGCGAGGCAGCCTCCACCACTTCAACGGGCAGAGAATTCCAGAGATTCACCACTCTTTGAGTGAAGAAGTTCCTCCTCAACTCCGTTCTAAACCGCCCCCCTTTTATCTTGAGGCTGTGCCCTCTAGTCCTACTATCCTTTCTGAGCGGGAAGAGTCTCTCCACCTCTACCCTATCCATCCCTTTCATCATCTTATACGTCTCAATAGATGCTGGTGTAGATGTGATGGGCTGAAGGGCCTCTTTCTGTGCTGTAAAATTCTGTTTGATATGAACTGTTAGTACAGACAAAGAGAAACCATTGTTGGGGGAGCCTGGGGGAAAAGAACATAACCCTGAATTAAAACAGAACAAGTTGGAGAAAACTCAATGGAGGGAAAAACAAAGTTAAATGTTTCAGGTGGGTGACCTTTTATCAGAAGCTGGGAAAGTGAAAATTGTTCAGGTCTGATGTATCCTCGCCATGCTGACTGAGCATGAGACAGGAATAAGCTATAAAGAGACAGCTCACAAACTCAACATCTCCCTTGACCATAAGTCGAGTTTCTGATGCCATGTACTCTCAGGGTTGGGATTGCGCTGTGCTGCACATCTTCCCAGATTTCAGGACCCGCTCCTTCACACAGGCTGCCTCACACTCTGTCACAGATCATTAATGTCATTGAAATAACTGGTTGCACATTAAGGGTGGGATTTTCCATCCAAGTTCACCCCAAAACTGGGGTCAATGGGCCTTTCTGTGGTCTGCCCCTCACCTGCTCCGATTCCTGTGGCGGGTGGAACGGAAAAATTCACCCCAACAAGACAGGGAGCACTGGAGTTACAGGCAGAACGGGCCTCCAGTTTTTCAAACTGGAGTTACAGGCAGAACGGGCCTCCAGTTTTTCAAACTGGAGTTACAGACAGAACAGGCCTCCAGTTTTTCAAACTGGAGTTACAGGCAGAACGGGCCTCCAGTTTTTTTCAAATTGGAGACCTGTGACCAACAGTGTGCCTCAGGGATCAGTGGTAGGCCCACTGTTATTTGTCATTTATATTAATGATTTGGATGAGATTTAAGAGGCATCGTTAGTAAGTTTGCAGAAAACACCAAGATTGGGGCACAGTGGACAGCGAAGAAAGTTGTCTCCAATTGCTTGATCAATTGGGCCAGTGGGCTGATGAATGGCAGATGGAGTTTAATTTTGATAAATGCGAGGTGATGCATTTTGGTAGACTGAACCAGGGCAGGATTTACTCAGTTAATAATGGTGGAGCACTGGGGAAAGTTACGGAACAAAGAGATCTAGGGGTACATGTTCATATATCCTTGAAAGTGGAGTCACAGGTGGACAGAGTGGTGAAGAAGGCATTCGGCATGCTTGGTTTCATTGGTCAGAACATTGAATACAGGAGTTGGGACATCTTGTTGAAGTTGTACAAGACATTGGTAAGGTCATACTTGGAATACTGTGTGCAGTTCTGATCACCCTATTATAGAAAGGATATTATTAAACTACAAAGAGTGCAGAAATGATTTACTAGGATGCCACCAGGGCTTGATGGTTTGAGTTATAAGGACAGGATAGATAGACTGGGACATTTTCTCTGGAGCGTAGAAGGCTGAGGGGTGATCTTATAGAGGTCTGTAAAATAATGAGGGACATTGATCAACTAGACAGTCAATATCTTTTCCCAAAGGTAGAGGAGTCTAGAGGGCATAGGCTTAAAATGCGAGGGGAGAGACACAAAAGTGTCCAGAGGGGCAATTTTTTCACACAGAGGGTATTGAGTGTCTGGAACAAGCTGCCAGAGGTAGTAGTAGAGGCGGGTACAATTTTATCTTTTAAAAAGCATTTAGACAGTTTCATGGTATGATGGGTATAGAGGGATATGGGCCAAATGCGGGCAGTTGGGATTAGCTTCAGGATTTTAAATAAAAGGGCGGCATGGACAAGTTGGGCCGAAGGGCCTGTTTCCATGCTGTAAACCTCTATAACAATCGAAGATTTATAAGTTTGATTGGGAATTTTTTAACAATCCATTAATCCAACAGTCTTGCAGGGAAAGGGCTTGGATTGTAGTAATTGTGACAGAGAGGAATGGATCATTTCTGATCCTCTCACCTGAGAGTAACTAATGTCCAAATGCCAATCAGCAGCAATAACAACAGATTATCTGGTCACCTATTCCATTGCTATTGCAGTGGGAGCTTGCTGCGTGAAAACTGGCTCCCTGTTTCTTCTATTCTTTTATGGAATGTGGACATCGCAGGCGAAAGGAAAGCATTTTCATTCATCCCTAGAGTAAAAACAGAATACTGCATTACTGGAAATCTGAAGTAAAAACAGAAAATGCTGGAAAAACTGGAGAGAGAAACACAGATTCTCGCAGTAGCACTGCTGCCTCACAGCACCAGGGACCCGAGTTTGATTCCTGGCTTGGATCACTGTCTGCACGTTCTCCCCATGTCTGCGTGGGTTTTCTTCGGGTGCTCTGGTTTCCTCCCACAGTCCAAAACGTGCCTTGGCCAGGCTAAATTCTCCTTCAGTGTACCCGGAGAGGCACTGGAGTGTGATGACTCGGGGATTTTCACAGTAACTTCAATTCAGTGTTAATGTAAGCCAACTTGTGACACTTATAAATAAACTTAAACAGTCAACGTTTAGAGTCCAATATGACTCTGAGAGTTCTGAAGTAAAACTCTGTTTCTTTTTTCACAGTGGCTGCCAGACCTGCTGAGTTTTTTCCAGCATTTTCTATTTTTATTGCTCATCCCTAATTACTCTTCAGAAGGTGGTCACAAACAGTATCTCTGCTGCTTTGAGGAAGGGAATTCTAGATCCAGCAGCAGGAATGATCGAGCAGTTCAAAGTCAGGATGTTGTGTGGCTTGGAGCAGGAATTGTAGATGGGGAGGTGGCTATGTATTTGGTTTCCGAGTCTTTCCAGCTGCCTGCAGTTGAGGAATTGGAAATTGCTGCCAAAGAAGGCTTGCGGGTTTCAAGATGGCTCTGGTGCTCGGCAATCTCTTGCGAGCTGTACCCAGCATGCTATCTTTTACAATCTTTCAGTCTCTTTCTATGCTTTTAAAACTCTCTTTCTCTTCCATCTTCTTCTATTGGGAAAAAGATACAAGCCTGAGGACACGTACCAACTGACTCAAGAACCAGGTGAGAAAGTGCAGAAAATAGTCTTACAGTCATAGCTAGGGTGTAGAGAAAGATCAACTTTACATAAGTTAGGTCCATTCAAAAGTCTGATGTCAGCAAGGAAGAAGCTGTTCTTGAATCAGTTGGCACGTGTTCTCAGACTTTTGTATCTTTATCCTGACGGAAGAAGGTAGAAGAGAGTATGTCTGGGGCGCGTTGCATCCTTGATTATGCTGGCTGTTTTTCCAAAGCAGCGGGAAATGTAGTTGGAGTCAATGGAAAGGAGGCTGGTTTACGTGATGGATTGGGTTTGTTCACGACACTTTGTAATTTCTTGCGGTCTTAGGCAGAGTGGGAGATATACCAAGCTGCAACACATCCAGAAAGAATGCTTTCGATGGTGCAAATATAAAATTTGGTGAGTCATAGTGGACATACTGAAGCACCTTGACTCGTGAACAAAGAAACTTTAGTTTCTTGGTTTCTTTGCTCTATCTGACCTATCGTGTCAGTACCATCTCTCTGAAAGCTTTGCCCAATAAGATCTTGCTCCTTTCTATATAAGCCCTAACCCCTTGCTTTCACCCTGCAGAATGTCTCAATTCAAAAACGTAGCTGACTCCCTTTCAGAAGTTACTGTTGTATCAGCTTCTGTCACTCTTTCAGGCTACGTACTCCAGACCAGGACAACCTACGCCAGCGGAAATTTCTCCTCACTCAATTAAAACCTTTTAGTTTGGTCTTTTCTGATTAGTGAGAGAGGGGGAGCTTCATTATTGGCCAAATTTCATGTACTTAAGGTAATTGCATAGGCGTCACATTTGAGACAGATCAAGACTAATTTTCAGAAGTAAATCTCCCAGTTGAGTGCCTGACCCACCAGGTTTGCTTACCTGGAGTTTCGGCAAGCACTTCAGCTAATTGCTGGTGTGTAATGGATGGTAACACTGGACTTTCTGATATATGTATCCAGCTGGCCTGGTTTCAAAGCCGGAGTGTGCGTTGTGAAGCGAGTGTGACCAGGCTATCGGGGCTTAAAATGACGATGAGCAGAATTTTCCCTCAAAAAGTTCAGAGGGTGGGATTTTGGGGCTGTGCTCGCCCTGAAACCAGAAAATCCCGCCCGAGGCCAGCAGACCTTTCCATGGTCCACCTCATGCCTGGGACTTTGATGTTGTGGCCATTTCTGAGACTTGGATAGAGCAGGGTCAGGAATGGATGTTGCAGGTTCCGGGGTACAAATGCTTTAGTCGGAGTAGAGAAGAAGGTAGAAGGGGGGGTGGGGTAGCATTGCTAGTCAAGGACTGTATCACAGTGTCGGAGAGAAAGTTTGATGAGGACTTGTCAGTTGAGGTAGTATGGGCGGAGATTAGAAATAGGAGAGGAGAGGTCACCCTGTTGGGAGTCTTTTATAGACCTCCTAAAAGTTCTAGAGAGGTTGAGGAAAGGATTGCGGAGACAATCCTGGTTAGGAGTGAAAGTAATAGGGTAATTGTTATGGGGGACTTTAACTTTACGAATATTGATTGGAGTTGCTATAGTTCTAGCTCGCTAGAGGGGTCAGTGTTTGTACAAAGCGTGCAGGAAGGTTTTTTGTCTCAGTATGTAGACAGGCCAACTAGAGGTGAGGCTATATTGGATTTGGTGCTGGGAAATGAGCCAGACCAGGTGCTAGACTTGGAAGTTGGTGTGCATTTTGGTGATAGTGACCACAATTCGGTTACGTTCACCTTAGTGATGGGAAGAGATAGGCATGAACCTCGGGTCAGCAATTTTAGCTGGGGTAAGGGCGATTATGAGGCTATCAGGAGTGAATTAGGAAGCATGGATTGGATTAGGGGATTACAGGGACTGGGAACGTCTGAAATGTGGAGTTTTTTCAAGGAGCAGCTACTGCGAGTCCTTGATAGGTATGTCCCTGTCAGGCATGGTGGATTTGGTAGATCTAGGGAACCGTGGTGCACTAAAAGAGTTGAGTCGATGGTTAAAAAGAAAAAGGAGGCTTATGTTAGGATGAGATTGGAGGGCTCAGATAGTGCACTAGAAAGCTTTAGATTGGCTAGGAGGGAGTTGAAGAGTGAGTTGAGAAGGGCTAAAAGAGGACATGAGAAGACTTTGGCTGATAGGATTAAGGAGAATCCTAAGGCGTTCTATAGGTATGTCAAGAACAGAAGGTTGGTCAGGGCAAGATTAGGGCCAGTTACAGACAGCAGGGGGAAGTTGTGTGTGGAACCGGAGGAGATTGGAGAAGTATTGAACCAATATTTCTCTTCGGTGTTCACGCAGGGGGACATGAATATAGCTGAGGAGGACATTGGGTTGCAGGGGTGTAAAATAGACAGTATTACGGTTGATAAAGAGGATGTGCTGGAAATTCTTGAGGGGCTGAAAATAGATAAGTCCCCTGGTCCGGATGGGATCTACCCTAGGATTCTCTGGGAGGCTAGAGAGGTGATTGCAGAGCCTCTGGCTCAGATCTTCAGGTCGTCATTGGTCTCTGGTGTAGTCCCGGAGGATTGGAGGATAGCGAATGTTGTCCCATTGTTTAAGAAGGGGAACAGAGACTTTGCCGGGAATTATAGACCGGTGAGTCTTACTTCTGTTGTGGGCAAGGTTTTAGAAAAAATTATTAGGGATAGGATTTATAGTTATTTGGAGTGTAATGAATTGATTAGAAATAGTCAACATGGTTTTGTAGCGGGTAGGTCGTGCCTTACTAACCTTATTGAGTTTTTTGAGAAGGTGACCAAAGAGGTGGATGGGGGTAAGGCAGTTGACGTGGTATACATGGATTTTAGTAAGGCGTTCGATAAGGTTCACCATGGTAGGCTTCTGCAGAAAATGCAGATGTATGGGATTGTGGGTAATCTAGGAAGTTGGATCAGGAATTGGCTATCAGATAGGAGACAGAGGGTGGTGGTGGATGGTAAATATTCATCATGGAGTACAGTTACGAGTGGTGTGCCTCAGGGATCTGTTTTGGGGCCACTGTTGTTTGTAATTTTTATTAATGATCTGGATGAGGGTATAGTTGGGTGGATTAGTAAATTTGCTGATGACACCAAAATTGGAGGTGTGGTAGATTGTGAGGAAGGGTGTCATAGTCTGCAGGGAGACTTAGATAGGTTGCAGAGCTGGGCCGAGAGGTGGCGGATGGAATTTAATGCGGAGAAGTGTGAGGTAATTCACTTTGGTAGGAGCAACAGATGTGTCGAGTATAGGGCTAACGGGAGGACTTTGAATAGTGTGGATGAACAGAGGGATCTAGGTGTGTGTGTACATAGATCCCTGAAAGTTGGGAATCAAGTAGATAAGGTTGTTAAGAAGGCGTACGGTGTCTTGGCGTTTATTGGTAGGGGGATTGAATTTAGGAGTCGCAGTGTAATGTTGCAACTGTACACTACTCTAGTGCGGCCGCACTTGGAGTACTGTGTGCAGTTCTGGTCCCCGCATTACAAGAAGGATGTGGAGGCGTTGGAGAGGGTGCAGAGGAGGTTTACTAGGATGTTGCCTGGTATGGTGGGGAGGTCCTATGAGGAGAGACTGAGGGATTTAGGGTTGTTTTCGTTGGAAAGAAGGCGGCTAAGAGGGGATCTTATTGAAACATATAAGATGATTAGAGGTTTAGATAGGGTGGATAGTGATGGCCTTTTTCCTCGGATGGAGAAAGCTAGCACGAGGGGGCATGGCTTTAAATTAAGGGGGGGTAGCTACAGGACGGATGTCAGGGGTAGGTTCTTTACCCAGCGGGTGGTGAAGGATTGGAATGCCCTGCCTGCTGCAGTTGTAAATGCGTCTAGTTTGGGGGCGTTTAAGAGATCTCTGGATAGGTTTATGGACGAAAAGGGATTGGTATAGGCTAGTGGGTCATTGTTTTTGTAACTGGTCGGCGCAACATCGTGGGCCGAAGGGCCTGTTCTGCGCTGTAATGTTCTATGTTCTATGTTCTATGTTCATGCCCGTGTAGCGGGCAAGATGGGGTAATTCACCCCCAAAAATGTCATAAAAGCTTGAAAATGGGGAAGTTTCACTCTTTTTTTTCCCCCAGTGAGCTACCCCAGGCATTTTCATAAGAACATAAGAAATAGGAGCAGGAGTAGGCCATCTAGCCCTTTGAGCCTGCCCTGCTATTCAATAAGATCATGGCTGATCTGAAGTGGATCAGTTCCACTTTCCCGCTTTCTCCCCATAACCCTTAATTCCCTTGCCTACCAAAAACCTATATACCCGTGACTTAAATATATTTAGCGAGGCAGCCTCCACTACTTCAACGGGCAAAGAATTCCAGAGATTCACCTCCCTTTGAGTGAAGAAGTTCCTCCTCAACTCCGTTATAAACTGCCCCCAAAATTCCATCAATTTTTTTGGGCATAAGGAGTTCCACACCAGTAGGGCTTCTCAAAAATTGGCCAGAGAAGATCGTGACCTGCCAGTTGTCAGGCGCGATTTTGGTTTTTTGTCTCATACTGAAACCCTCCCGCTTTGGTACATTCTCAACCAGCAGAGTGGGAAAATTATGCCCTTTCTATTTATATATCACCTTTCCTGTTGTTAAGACATCACAAAGCAGCAACCAGCAGAAGATATTTACCATCAGCTATTTACCATTTATATAGATGATCTGGAGGAGGGAACCGAGTGTAGGGTGTCGAAATTTGCTGATGACACCAAGATTGGGGGAAAGGCAAATTGTGCGGAGGGTGTGGAGAGTCTGCAGAAGGATCTAGATAGGCTGGGCGAATGGGCCAGGAAATGGCAAATGGAATTTAATGTTGGCAAGTGTGAGGTGGTCCACTTTGGTAGGAAGAATGGTAGGAAGGACTATTACTTACGTGGCGAAAAACTGCAGCAGGCGACGGTGCAGAGGGACCTCGGGGTCCTTGTGCATGAGTCGCAAAAACCCAGCTTGCAGGTGCAGCAGGTGGTCAGGAAGGCGAATGGGATGCTGGCCTTCATAGCGAGGGGGATTGAATATAAAAGTAGGGGGGTCTTGCTGCAGCTGTATAGGGCATTGGTGAGGCCGCAGCTGGAGTACTGTGTGCAGTTTTGGGCGCCGCACCTGCGCAAGGATATTTTGGCCCTGGAGGGAGTGCAGAGGAGGTTTACTAGGCTGATACCGGAGTTGAGGGGATTGAGCTATGAGGAGAGGCTGAATAAACTGGGCTTGTACTCGTTAGAGTTTAGAAGAATGAAGGGAGATCTCATTGAGACGTATAAGATGATGAATGGGATGGATAGGATAGAGGTGGAGAGACTCTTCCCGCTCAAAAAAGACAGTAGGACTAGAGGGCACAGCCTCAAGATAAAGGGGAGGCGGTTTAGAACGGAATTGAGGAGGAACTTCTTCACTCAAAGAGTGGTGAATCTCTGGAATTCTCTGCCCGTTGAAGTGGTGGAGGCTGCCTCGCTAAATATTTTTAAGAAGCGGGTTGATGGGTTCTTGATAAGAGAGGGGATTAAGGGTTATGGGGAGAGGGCGGGAAAGTGGAACTGAGCCACAACAGATCAGCCATGATCTTATTGAATGGCGGGGCAGGCTCGAAGGGCTAGATGGCCTACTCCTGCTCCTATTTCTTATGTTCTTATGTTCTTAAAAAGACAAAGTGCATGTAAATCACAATGATAAAGGCCGGGAATAGAACATAGAACATAGAACATTCCAGCGCAGTACAGGCCCTTCGGCCCTCGATGTTGTGCCAACCAGTGGAACCAATCTAATGACCCTCTAACCTAAACTATTCCAATGTTATCCATATGCCTATCCGCTGACCATTTGAACGCCCTTAAAGTTGGCGAGTCCACAACTGCTGCAGGCAGGGCATCCTATGCCCTTACTACCCTCTGAGTAAAGAACCTACCTCTGACATCCGTCGTATAATTACCACCCCTCAATTTAAAGCTGTGTCCCCTTGTGTTAGCAAAACAATGGTGCTAAGAGTGTCCATTAAGAGATCAGAATGTATAAATGGTAGAACAAAGGTGTAGGAATGCGGTAGTTGGCTCTAGTGGGAGTGGTGGGAAGTGGGGAGGGGGGAGTGGATGGTGGAAAACATGATGGAAAGTGAGATTTTAGAAGTGGAAAAATAAAAATGCCATCGTCATGGCAACATCTGTTGAAATTCGAGTTTGTAGCCTAAAGGTGGAAACATCTTCACACAATGGATGAATAACACAGTGGATGGACAGGGTTTAGGGTGTTTGAGGCTTAAGGCACTACCGTATATTTTGAGGAAGAGGAAACTCCAGATGGGTTCAAAAAGGCTGAAGCTGTTCAAATTCACATTTAACTTGTGGGCTCGTCCAAGGTGAATAACACCCAATATATCTGAGAGCTGGAAATGCAGGCAGGTTAGTTCCACGCAAGCAACTGACAAGGTTGTAAATTTCATTGGACTTCATTTTTCTGGCCAATTTTAAATGAGCTTTTTGCATCATGTTGTTCTCTTCCCAATGAACCTCCCATTCCAATCATACCAGGGCACCTTCAGTAGTGTTTAAATAAGATTGAATTAGGGAGTTGCGCCTTTTAGTGATGGTTAAGAAGATTGTCTTTGGAGAGACTTATATGCTGTGAAAGTTAATGTACATTGAAATATTGTGCTATTTATCCAGGTCAAATATTCTCTTTCTGTTTTTGCGCTGATAACACAGAGTTTGGTCTGTCCTGGATGTGGTATGTACAGCAGGGACTCTCACACACACAGGCACAGTACCAGATGGGAATGAATTAATCCTTTCTCTTTTCTGAGCTGTTCAGGAGTTGGCAATGAGACTGATAGCTGCACAATACCAGCTGTGTATATGCTGGTATTTTTCATGCGTGCAGACTACAGTGCCTCGTCAATGTTGAGTCAGTCATCCCTCTGTATAGTGTATCACTCTTGCTGGCAGCAGAAGCATAAACATTTAGATGCTCCACACAAGTAAATTTAATACCGCTTCCTGTCACCTGTAGGGTGGTATGGTGGCACAATGGTTAGCACTGCCGCTTCACAGCGCCAAGGACCAGGATTTGATTCCTGGCTTGGGTCACTGTCTATATGGAGTTTGCACGTTCTCCCCATATCAAGGGTTTCCTCTGGATGCTCCAGTTTCCCCCCAACATTCTGAAAGACGTGCTGGTTAGGGTGCATTGACCCGAATAGGCGCTGGACTGTGGCAACTCATGGAATTTCACAGTAACTTCATTGCAATGTTAACGTAAGCCTTACTTGTAACTAATAAATAAAATTTGCTCATTTTGTGTAATGACTGAGCATCACATGCATGTGTGTGTGTGTGCATGCGTGCACACACACGCATGCTCACAAACTCACACACACACACGCATGCTGACACATGCATGCATACATACAAACTCATGCACACACACACACACACACACCAGAAAGAATAATCATTGTTAGTGAATAAAAACAAAATACTGCAGAAATCTCAAATAAAGACTGAAAATCCCAAATAAACTCAGCAGGATTTTTCTTTATTCATTCGTGAGACATGGGCATCGTTGGCTGGTCAGCATTTATTGCCCATCCTTAATTGCTGGGGACACAGCATCGATCCCTGAGGCACACCGCTGGTCACAGGCCTCCTGTTTGAAAAACAATCCTCTACAACAACCCACTGTCTTCTGTCATCAAGCCAATTTTGTATCCAATTGCTACCTTGCTCTGGATCCTATGAGATTTAATCTTATGCAACAACCTACCATGCAGTATCTTGTCAAAGGCCTTGCTAAAGTCCATATAAACAACATCAAGCCATGCTGACAGTCCCTAATAAGTCCTTGCTTCTCAAAATGCCTGTAGACCCTGTCCTTCAGAATATCTTTTAACAACTTACCCACTGCAGATATGAGGCTCACCAGCCTGTAGTTCCCAGGCTTTTCCCCACAGCTCTTCCTAAACAAAGGCATGTTTCTTCAGGCACATCACCTGTGGCTGTCAATGATTCAAATATCTCTGCTCGGGCACTCACAATTTCCTCCCTAACCTCCCACAATGTCCTGGGATACACCTCATTATGTCCGGGGATTTGTCTATCTAGATGTGTTTTAAAACTTCCAGCACCTCCTTCTCTGTAACGTGTACACTCCTCAAGACATCATTGTTTATTTCCCCAAGTTCCCTCACATCTGTGCCTTTCTCAGCAGTAAATACTGATGAGAAATGAGAAATATTCATTTAGGATCTCAGCCATCTCTTGTGGCTCCACACATAGATGATCTTGTTGATCCTTAAGAGGCCCTACTCTCTCCTCAGTTACTCTTTTGCCCTTTATGTATTTGTAGAAGATTTTCAGATTCTCCTTTGTAATCTTGTGCCCCCTTTTTGCCCTCCTGATCTCTCTCTTATCTCTACTACTACACTCTCCATAGTCTTCAGGGATCCACTTGATGCCAGCTGCCTATGCATGTCATATGCCTCCCTCTTCTCCTTGACCAGGGCCTCAACTTCCTGGGTCATTCATGGTTCCCTACTTCCAGCTGCCTTGTCCTTCACTCGAAAAGGAATGTGCTTATCCTGAACTCTGGTTAACACACTTTTGAAAGCCTCCCACTTACCAGACATCCCTTTACCTGCCAACAGACTCTCCTAATCAATTTTTGAAAGTTCTTGTCTAATACCATCAAAATTGGCCTTGCCCCAATTTAGAATTTTAACTTTTGGGCCAGACCTAAGATTCTCCATAGCTATCTTAAAACTAATAGAATTATGGTCACTAGTCCCAAAGTGATCCCTCACCAACATTTCTATCACCCGCCCTTCCTTATTTCCCAAGAGGAGATCAAGTTTTGCCCCCTCTCTAGTCAGGCCATCCACATACTGAATGAGAAATTCCTCCTGAATACATTCAACGTTGCTGTGGCTCTGGAGTCACATGTAGGCCACATCGGGTCAAAATTTCCTTCCCTAAAGAACATTTCTGAACCAGGTGAGCTTTTCCAACAATCAACAATGATTTCGTGGTCATCAGTAGGTTCTTAATCCCGGATAATTTGTTTTAATTGAATTCAAATCCCAGCATTTGCTGTGGTGGGATTCAAATCCGGGTTCCCAGAACGTTAGCTGAGTTTCTGGATTACATATCTGGCAATAATACCACTAGGCCATCTGCTTCCCAATTCTGGCAGTATGTACGGAGAGAGAAACAAAGTGAACTCAGGATTACTTAGATCCAAACCATTAACTCTATTTCTCTCCACAGATGCTGCCAGACCTACTGAGTTTATCCAGCCTTTTCTGTTTTTATTGTCAGCGATATCTGGCTCCGAATTCTGTATGTGTCAACAAATATTGTCCCCTTCCCTGGGACGTATAACCTTATGGATGAGTGTCCAGCATTATCATCACAAAGACACATGCAGGTTATGGCCTCCGATTGAAACCCATGTAAATCCAGTAGTCTCTTGAATTTTGACAGAGATGTACCCTGTGTGACCATCTGGTGTACCAGTTGTTCTTTGTGTGGCATCCTTTTTACCAGTTTGCACATCTGACCCTTATCCTGAGTCCATGGTTAACTTAAAACAGTGCTCAAGATTATTCCAGTTGATTTCTTTCTTTCAATTATCTCTCGTTTACCTTCTTTCAATGCTGATGAGCCCATGCATTCTTTTTTAGTCCCTCCTCACTACGAGGGATAGTTTGCAAAGCCCTTCTCAAGAACTTGGATGTCCCCCTTGGACTTCAGTGGACAGAACCAGTTGCAATACTCAGGGCACTGTTTGACAGGAGAAACACAGGGTTTCAATGGCATGAGGCTTGTATTTTACTATTGGGCCATATGGTTCAGTTTCCTCGTAACTATCAGAGGGCAAAGACATTCTCCGTACTCAGCAAATTACAGATTTGTAAACCTTTTTAAATGTTAACAACTTACCGACACATTTTCTGCAGGATTTAGTACAAGGTCATGCATTTTTCTGGTACGTATCAATGATTTAGATTTAAATTTGAGAGCTTGATTACAAAGTTTGCAGATGATATTAAAAATGGCTGTTTGGTTGGTGGTGAGAGAGGAAGCAGGAACGTATCAATGGGCTGGTGAAGTGGACAAAAAAGTGGCAAAAGGAGCTTGCTCCCACAGCCCAAAGATTTCCAGCTAGGTGGATTGGCCATGCTAAATTGTCCCCTAGTGTCAGGGGGATTAGCAGGGTAAATACGAGGATCTATGGGGATAGGGCCTGAGTGAAATACAGATTTGATGGGCTGAATGGCCTTCTTCTGCACTGTAGGGATTCTATGATTCTATGAGTTTAGCCTAGAGAAGTGAGAGGTAAAATGTGTGGGGGTCAAACAAAACAATACACAATAAATGGTTGGTTCCTGATAATACAAATGGGCATCACAATGAAAGTGTAAGAAGGGCCATGAGGTAGGGCTCGAAAACTTACAGGATTTCTTTATTGAAGGTGTTTACTCTTCCGCAGTCAACCCAAAACTTATTCCATGAGCTCTTCCCTGGGTGGAGTTAAGCCCGAGGTCATATGACCCACACTCTCAACCTGGCAGCAGACACCCCCAACCTATACATGTCACAACAGAAGAACCTTGGATTGCAAATCCACTGAATATGAAAGTGGCAGGATAGGTACATAACGTGGCTAAGATGATATAATAACAGTAGCATGGAATATAAGAACAGGGAGACTATGCTAGAAATTAAAACACTTCAGAGGCCACAGGAGGTGTAACATGTACAGGTTTGGCTGCTGTACCACAGAAAGGTTTTGATTGAATAGAGACAGTACAGAGGAGATTTATGAGGATGTTATCAAGACTGGAGAATTTTAGCTATGAAGAAGAGATTGAATAAGCTGAGCTGGTTTTCTTTGTAACAGAGAAGGCTGTAGCGAAATAAAGGCAAATTACTGCGGATGCTGGAATCTGAAACCAAAAGAGAAAACTGTCTGGTATCATTTGTAAGGAGAGAAAAGAGCTGACGTTTTGAGTCCAGATGACTCTTTGTCAAGGGTTCCTTGACAAAGGACTGTCTGGATTTGAAACATCAGCTCTTCCCTCTCCTTATGGATGCTTCCAGACCTGCTGAGATTTTCCAGCGTTTTCTATTGAGATGTATGCAAGATGTATAAATATGAGGGGCTGTGATAGAATTGACCAGAAGGACTGAGTTGCTATGGTGAAGAGGTCAATAACCTGGTTGGGATAGTGGAGTCTGGAACTCACCATCTGAAAGGGTAGAAGAGGCATCACATTTTTTTAAAAAGTTGATGACATAAGCTCTTGCCATCACCTACAGGGCTATGGAGCAAGAGCTGCAAGGTGAGATGAAACTGGACAATTCTTTATTGGCTGGTATTAATGTGATGTGCTAAATGGCCTGTTCCATGTTTTACATTTTCTATGTTTCTCCAATTCTGACAGGCAGGGATGGCTTCCTTCTGTGCTGAGTTATTCAATGACCCTGTAGAGGCCACACTAGCAAAAACAAAAACCATTTCAAAAAGCCAAGGACCTTGGCTGTGATCTGGGCACCGATTCCCAGCTTGGGTCACTCTCTGCGTGGAATGTGCATGTTCTCCCCATGTCTGCATGGGTTTCCTCCGGCTGCTCTCGTTTCTTCCCACACTCCAAAGATGTACAGGTTAGGTGCATTGACCATGCTAAATTCTCCCTCAGTGTACCCGAACAGGTGCCTGAGCGTGGAGACCAGGGGATTTTCACAGTAACTTCACTGCAGTGTTAATGTTAGCCTTCTTGTGACGCCAGTAAATAAACTTAAAAATTGGTGAGCGGTATCTGGGGTTATTGACTGCCTTGTCTGTTGTTTCCTGGAACTTGCATTTTTCACGAGACTGAACGATTAAAATACATTCAACAGATTGTTGAGGGAACGAGAGGACTTTAATCTTGGAGAGGGAGCCTTGAGGTCATTGTGGTATGGTTTTTAACTCGCATTCAAGTATTTCTCAGCATTGAGCAAGTGCTTTATTATCTGTCTCGTTCTCTAAATGTGCAAACTGCTCAAGTTTAAATACCCAACATTAAAAGAAAACGGCTTTAGACTTCCAACATGAATGCCTTCACTAAACGCAGAACCCATTACTGTAAAAAAGAATGATCCTTGCTCTTAGTCTTTCAAATAAAATGACGGATCCATTACAGTTACTGTGTCGGTGATCAAACCAAGACTTGTAATTGGAAATCAATTTAAAATTTACTCAGAAGTTATGCTTTAATAGCAGTGAAATTCCTACCCTGTGGAAATATGCCACGGTTCACAGAGTGGTACAAAGCATGCTGCAACCTGCCCTTCCTCTGGTTTTCCCTGCACCTCTTCTAAAGGAGCCATTGGGCGGGATTTTCCGGCCCCGCGCATTCCAAATCGGAAACTCCCACCTGAGCTCAACGGACTTTTAAATGGTCTGCCGAATTTTTTGTCTCGCCCGCTAGGGTCCCCACGACAGGCGGGCTGGATAACGTTGGCCATTTTGTTCAGTACCTTTGTCAGGTGGACATGTTGCGACCCCAGTTGGTGTTATAACTGGAGGGCAAGGTGCCGGAATAGACCCCTGGTTCAATGTCAAGTGGGCGCAATCTCACCTGCCGTTCACGGCACACTCCCGCTGCGGTGAAATTGGAGAATTTGGCGGCCAGCCAAATCTCTGTTGACTGCGGCAGGATGGGGAAATCCTGCCGGGGTGAACGATGGAAAGCTTCAGGCCCGTAACTTTTATTTATTTAATTAAACATGGAGGAAATGGAGTCACAGAACCATTAATTCATTTTTACAAACAAAAGAGAACATTTCTGAAACACTGAAGAGAACGGATTATAATCATTTACTATCCCCTTTATTTAACAAATCCGCAGATTTTAAGATGAACACTGATGATAAAAGTACATACAAAGCTACAGTGGTCTAACTGGTGCACAAGCTTGTGCATTCTTCCACAGAATTTCTTCAGATAATTGTGATTGGAGAAGCTTTCATTTCACTTTTAACAATAACTCCTGTCAATATTTCAAACCAACCACTTTTGGTTTGCTCTGCCTCACCAGTCTGACTGCTTCCTCTCCCTGTCAATTGCTTTAACTCTCAAGTCCACACTCCTTGGTGGAATTACTTTTAAACTCTCAATTGCCTCTGACACTCTTCTCTCAACTATAAATCTAGTTAGATTCTTCATCTTCAACTGTGGATTCTGAATGTTCTCCCCATGTCTGTGTGGGTTTCCTCCGGTTGCTCAGGTCTCCCCCAACAGTCTGAAAGACAACCTGGTTAGGTGCATGGTAAATTCTCCCTCCGTGTACCCGAACAGGCCGTGGAGTGTGGCGACTAGGGATTTTCACAGTAACTTTATTGCAGTGTTAATGTAACCCTACTTGTTGACGCTGATAAGTAAACTTAAGAAACTTAAACAACCTAAATAACCAAACATTTTTTCAACATGAAATCTATTGACGGATCATCTCTAGGCACAGAAATATGAAATTAAACCTACTTAAAACTATACCTTACTCCTGATCTTTTACCCATCCAACTATAAATGCCTTAAATCTATCCTTGGGTATTTTAACATGCTCCATGCAGTACATGCACACTCAGCTTTAGATTTTTCAGTCCAGTTTTCCAGTTATTCTAGTTCTTCCAGAAATAATCACACACTAATGGTGAGTAGAATTTGGAAGGTGTTGTTGAAGGATCTTTGATCAGTTGTCACAGTGCATCTTGTCAACGGTACACATTGCAAGTACTGTGACCTGTTGTGGAGAGACTGAATTTGTGCACCTGTTTGTGGATGGTTGCTAATGGTCTGCTTTTCCTTGTCCTGGATGATGTCAAGCTTCTTGACTATCACTACGGCTGCATTCATCCAGGGAAGATGAGAGTATTCCATCACGCTCCTGAATTGAGGCTTACAGATGCTATACATGATTTGGGGGAGTCAGGAAGTGAATTATCCTCTGCAGAGATTCCAATCTCTGACCTGTCTTGTAGCCATTGTGTTTATATGGCTGGTCCAATTTAGTTTCTGATCAATGATCCACAATCACTGATAAGCAATGGTAATCCATTGAATGTCAAATGCTGATGGTTAGATTCGCTCTTGTTGGATCAGCCTCCCATCCATTGATTCTATCTGTACTTCCCGCTGCCTCGGCAAAAGCAGCCAGCATAATTAAGGATCCCACGCACCCCGGACATTCTGTCTTCCACATTCTTCCTTCGGGAAAAGGGTACAAAAGTCTTAGGTCACATACCAACCAACTCCCTTGCTGCTGTCAGACTTTTGAATGGACTTACCTTGCATTAACTTGATCTTTCTCTACACCCTAGCTATGACTGTAATACTACATCCTGCACTCTCTCTTTCCTTCTCTATGAATGGTATTTTTGCCTGTATAGCGTTCAAGAAACAATACTTTTCACTACATGTGACAATAATAAATCAAATCAAATCAAAAGATGTTCATTGTCTGACACTTGGAGGGATGGTGAGAAGGTTACTTTGCTTGTATTTACTCCTCAACCATTATCATTTATTATCTAGTAGTTTCTGTATTGCAGCTTACTGTATGGAAATTGGGTGCCATGTTTCCTACATTATGATAGTTGTTGTGCTTCAAAAGTACTTAATTTTAGAGCACTTTGAGACATCCTGAGGTTTTGAAGAGTGTGATATAAAGGCAAGTCTTTCCTTCTTTTGTGGTTGATGTTATGAGAGGCCAGATTATCCCCTTAGTTCGGGTATACGCACAAGCAATCATGTATACGCACGGGTGCACACACATATACACTCACACACAGTGCACATACATCGCACACACTCGTGTGGACGTGTGCAACTCCAATAACACTCAGCAAATTTGACACCATCCAGAACAAAGCAGGCCACTTGACTGGACCTTAAGCACTCACTTCTTCAAACACCAACACTCCGTGGCAGCAGCGATTACTATCCCCAAGATGAACTGCAGCAACTCACCAAGACTCCTTCGAAAGAACCAGCCCAGCCATTGATGCACAAATCTCATGAAGGAATAAAAGAAACTCCACACATACAAAAACGAATGCACACACACATGCATACACACACGTAGACTTGCACACACAAGCATGCATGCATGAACATACAAACTTGTTCCACACACACACATGTGCACATGCATGCATGGACATGCACACACATGCATGCACACACACACATGAATACACATGCACACACGTACATGCATACACACGCCATGCATGCACGTACATACATGCATACACTCATGTGTGCATGCACATGTACACATACATGTACACACACATGCACCCACACCCATGCATGCAGACACTCATGTGCACACACACGCATATACATGTGCACACATGGTGTTGTCTCCTCTTTGCTGGGAGGAGGCAGCACTTTCAATCCTGCAGTGGCACAGCCAAAAGTCAACTGACTTTCTGCGGACTGGACACTCCCAGTAGTGGACGGGGCTGGACAACCCCCGTGGTGGATGGGGCTGGACAATCCAATGGTGGACGGGGCTGGACAACCCCAGTGGTGGATGGAGCTGGATGATCAGGTGGTGGACGGGGCTGGACAACCCAGTGATGGATGGGGCTGGACAATCCAATGGTGGACAGGGCAGGACAACCCAGTGGTGGATGGGGCTGGACAATCCAATGGTGGACAGGGCAGGACAACCCAGTGGTGGATGGGGCTGGACAATCCAATGGTGGACAGTGCTGGATAATCCCACCCGTTGTACCTCTCTAACTCTCAGGAGAATTGCTGGCCCTGATTTATTCTTCAATTCCTCTTTGGCTCTTGTACAGAGCTTGTGCTCAGATTCGGAAAGAAACAGGATTAAAAAGAGGATGAGGATTTAAAGTAACCGCACCATTACATGCACCAACACATGGAGTTATTGCCTCTGAGAAACCAACTGATAATTCATTGGTTGGCGAGCTACAGATTGGTGTCCATGCAGTGGAATAAAGACTGTGAATCAACAACACCATTTCATGAACTGGATTGATTTGTGATGTGAATTCATTTTAAAGCTGCTTAAGCCATTATAAGAACTTATTACAGCGTTCTAGATCCCTCAAGGACAATACAATAGTCTTCACTTCCTTTAGCTCAACCACAGTCTGTGTTCACTGAAACACGAGAAGCAGTATCCTATCGTATCTCTGAAATATTTCAAAAACACCCCTTTGCATGGAGTGAATGAGTCTGCACCTCTCTGTCTGAGCTTACGGAGGGGAACAAATTCAACCATTGTTTTGTCCACCACTAGAGCGAAGGGAAAAACAGCCACAAAATGAATGAATCGATCAGTATTTCAGCGACGCTGGTTGAAATGGAATGTTGAGAGTTGTTGCTTAGTCGGTAATGGTCTCTGCTCTGAGTACATGGTTGCGTGCTGGAGTCTCACCTCAGAAGCCTGATCATGGAATTCCTGAGGGGGAGGTTCACCGTCAAAGATCCCCATCACCATGTGGACAGAGGACGAGTGGCGATGACAAGGATTTCACAACAATAATGGCAATGGTGGCTTTGAAATGGCTTTTCTGGCTGAGAGTTAAGGATATTTTGGCCTTGGAGGGAGTGCAGAGGAGGTTTACTAGGCTGATACCGGAGTTGAGGGGGTTGAGCTATGAGGAGAGGCTGAATAAACTAGGCTTGTACTCGTTAGAGTTTAGAAGAATGAGGGGAGATCTCATTGAGACGTATAAGATGATGAATGGGATGGATAGGATAGAGGTGGAGAGACTCTTCCCGCTCAGAAAGGACAGTAGGACTAGGGGGCACAGCCTCAAGATAAAGGGGGGGCGGTTTAGAACGGAGTTGAGGAGGAACTTCTTCACTCAAAGGGTGGTGAATCTCTGGAATTCTCTGCCCGTTGAAGTGGTGGAGGCTGCCTCGCTAAATATTTTTAAGATGCGGGTTGATGGGTTCTTGATAAGAGAGGGGATTAAGGGTTATGGGGAGAAAGCGGGAAAGTGGAACTGAGCAGCGACAGATCAGCCATGATCTTATTGAATGGCGGGGCAGGCTCGAAGGGCTAGATGGCCTACTCCTGCTCCTATTTCTTATGTCCTTATGCTGGGATTTTTGGTCAACTTACAATTAAAACCGGATGCAGGTCATAAAGTTGCGATGGTCTGGGAGCTCTAATCTGAAACTTCCTGTATTGGCCAAATTAGGGAAACTGTTTACATTAACCCAGACAGTGTAGCTTCGATTTATTACCATTATGTATGGGATGTGTCAAATCAACTCAGCATAGTGGTGTTGTTCAAAAGTAATTTCACTGGATGTTCAAGCCATGTGATTAGTTTCTGGTTACACAGTTGGCTGGATGATGGAGAACCTTCCAGAAGCGAGTGGGGGATTGTGGATAAAAAGACTTGTGCAGCCTTTGTTTGCCAGCGATAATTCAGACTGGATCAACCATCGCAAGAAGACATGTACCCTGAAGGATGCTTCAGAGAAGAAGATAGATTCTACATCGAGGGTATCTCTTGGCCAATGTTTTCCCTAAACTTGTTAGTATCTATTTTCAGCTAAATAGTTAAAGTTGATGTTTAGTTCAAGCTAATACGTAGTTAACAGTTAAAGTTCAGTTCGAGTTAAAATTCAGTAAAGAGTGAATGAGTTGCAACTGTTTATGTTTGAGTTGGTACCAGAAGTGTTAAATAAAGAAATTGTTGAATCACTGTCCTTGTTTACTTCATTAAACTGGAATGCTTGGAAGGTGTTTAACTTAAAAGCTGTATAACAGCCATTATTTTGAATAAAATCAGAGGGCTTCTTCCTGCTACCCTGGCTAACATTCATATGTGGAAATGCCAGCATTGGACTGGGGTAAACACAGTAAGAAGTCTCAGAACACCAGGTTAAAGTCCAACAGGTTTATTTGGTAGCAAAGTCCACTAGCTTTTGGAGCGCTGTATCTCAGGTGACTCCGAGGCCTGATCATTCACTGGTATGGGGAGGGCAGATGGATCTCTGGTGGGGGCCAGGGGCACCCGCTGCCACTCTGCTGGTGAGGGGTGGAACAGAAGGGAGCAGGGGGTCGCAATTGGTTTGGGTAGTGGGGGGTTGGGTGGTAAAGGGGACAGTGATGTGTGTGGGGGCCATCGCTTCCACTTTTCGCTCCCGGATCGCTTTCTTGGCTTTCTGCGGCCCGGGATCGATCTGACATTGGCGTGCTTTATCGATTTTTTTTCTAACCGTGCGTGTGCAGTTCAGAGATCTGATCAGACCAGCAGTGTTTTCGCTGAGCCCCACACACAGCGCAAATGGGACCCGTGAATTATTTTTCAGGCTAAGTGGGAATGGGGGCGCCTGAAAGCAGATCTCCAAGTCGGATCTGAATTGCGCCCAGATTCAGCACTTAGAATGAAAATGGTAAAATCAAGCCCCCATGACACCAACTTAATTCTCTCTCGAAGTAGCTGGAGAATCCCATGGACCTGCACCAGGGGAGAGCACAATGAAGGAATGGACTATTTTCTCAGTTGCAGAATTTAGAAAGTGCTTAAGGCATGGTGTAACCACAGTACCACAGAGGCTGGCACTGCAGTCTCACAACGCCAGGGACCTGGGTTCAGTTCCTGGCTTGGGTCACATCTGTGCATGGTGTGTGTGAGTTTCCTTCGGGTGCTCTGGTTTCCTCCCACAGTCCGAAAGACGTGCTGGTTAGGTGCACTGGCCATATTAAATTCTCCCTCAGTGTACACGAATGGGCGCTGGAGTGTGGCAACTAAGGGTTTTTCACAGTAACTTCATTGCAATGTTAATGTAAGCCTACTTGAGACACTAATAAATAAACTTTAAAAAAATACATTTTTTTATTTTGGTAAGACAAACTTGAATGGGATTATAGGATCAACAGCAGGGTTGTGGAGGAACAGAGAGATCTTGGGGTTCATATCCACAGAGCTCTGAAGTTTGCCATTCAAGTGGATAGAGCCGTGAAGAAGGCTTATTGTGTGTTAGTGTTTATTAACAGGGGGGTTTGCGTTTAAGAGCCGTGGGGTTATGCTGCAACTATACAGGACCTTGGTGAGACCACATTTGGAATATTGTGTTCAGTTCTGGTCACCTCACTATAAGAAGGATGTGGAAGCATTGGAGAGAGTGCAGAGGAGATTTACCAGGATGCTGCCTGGTTTGGAGGGTAGGTCTTATGAGGAAAGTTTGAGGGAGCTGGGGCTTTTCTCTTTGGAGCGAAGAAGATAAGAGGTGACTTAATAGAAATTTATAAGATGATGAGGGGGATAGATAGAGTGGACGTGCGGAGACTATTTCCTCGGGTGGATGTAGCTGTTAGTAGGGGGCATAACTATAAGATTCATGGTGGGAGATATAGGAGGGACGTCCGAGGTAGATTCTTCACTCAGAGAGTGGTTGGGGTGTGGAATGCACTGCCTGCTGTGATAGTGGAGTCGGACACTTTAGGAACTTTCAAGCGATTATTGGATAGGTGCATGGAGCACTCCAGAATGACAGGGAGTGGGATAGCTTGATCTTGGGTTTGGACATCGCTCGGCACAACATCGAGGGCCAAAGGGCCTGTACTGTGCTGTAATGTTCTATGTTCTATGTTCTATGTAAAGGTGCCACACACAGAAATGGAGTACAAGTGACCTGATATGTCAAGGTCATGAGTCGAAATGCATTTTTCCACACCCAGCAAAACAAACATATTAAAAATTGCTTTGAAAACCTAATGAGGATTGAAGGAAAATATAAATGGCACATCTGCAGAGAAACACTGACCATGATGTGCAGATTGGAAAATGAACCAATTGAGCAGAGAGGTCAGTAAACAAATTGTGAAAAATAAAGAAATAATTAGAGATTAAAAAAATCCAGAAGTGATTATTAAAGTTGGAAGATTGCCCATGAGCACAGTTAAAGTCACCTAATCCACTGGTGTGAGATGAACTCACATTGTCCTGTTGCCAAGGCAACGCTATTTGCTGCAAAGCCGCTTCATCACTAAGATAGTTTCTTTTTGGAATTGTATTTGTTGAGCTCAGATAACACCTGTACAGAGAATAATATGAGCACTTGTATATGTGCGCGGATATGCACGTGCATCTGAGAGTACACAGCTGAATGCATTGATGGGTGTTGGGAGGTTTTAACTCCCCTGCCATCTGACATCGAAAACAGGCGCAGGCGTTGTTAAAATAGAACTGGACCCTCACCTACCAACCTATCATAGCTAAAGACATCATTTAAATTTGTAGATACCCAAGGCACCACTCACCTAAACCCCAATCCCAGAACAGCAGTCTGACACTGCACTAGCGCAAAAGGTTTATTTATTTGCCCTAAGTAGGCTTACATTAACACTACAATGAAGTTACTGCGAAAATCCCCTAGTCGCCACCCTGTTTGGGTACACTGAGGGAGAATTTAGCACAGCCAATGCACCTAACCAGCACATCTTTCGGACTGTGGGAGAAAACTGGAGCACCCAGAGGAAACCCATGCAGACATAGGGAGAATGTGCAAACTCCACGCAGACAGTGACCCAAGTCGTAAATCCAACCCTGGTCCCTGGTGCTGTAAGACAGCAATGCTAACCATTGTGCCACTGTGCCACCCATAATATTATTACTTTTACACAGCCATCATCGAGTGCCCTCCTTAAGTCAGATTTCTGACTGATACCCAGTCGCAGGACTCTAGAGGTTATGGCCCCATATCTGAACTTACCAATCCTATTGCATTCATAGCTGTATAACCAGCAAGAGTCATAAAATCACAAAACCCCTACAGTGAAGACAGGCCATTCCACCCATTAAGTCTGCATTGACTCTCTGTTAGAGTATCTTACCCAGGATGTCCCCAACCCAATCCCTGTAACACCAGACATTTACCATGGCTGATCTAACCTACACATCTGGGGACATTAAGAGACAATTTAGCATGCGCAAGCCACCTAACCTGCACATCTTTGGACTGCGGGAGGGAACCAGAGCAACTGGAGGAAACCCACGCAAGGCCAAACTTGAACCAGACCTTTGTGCTGTGAGGCAAAAACACTAACCACTGTGCCACTGTGCTGCCCTGTCATTCTTTTTGTTCTCTTTTTGCTCTTCAGAAGACAGTGGACAGCCTTCTTTCATGGCAGTCAGCAAGGTAAAGGCGCACATGGAGTTTTGTTGTGAAGGAGTTTCAGGATTTTGACCCAAGATGAGGCGATACATTTCCTAGTCAGGACTGGGTGTGACTTGGAGAGCAATTTAAAGTTCGTGGTGTTCCCATATTCATGCTACTCTTTTTTGAGACCATTGAGGCCTCAAGTTTGATAAAGTACTGGCAAAGAAATCCTGGTGTGAGTTTCCACAGCGCATTCTGTAGATATGATGTGGAGATGCTGGCGTTAGACTGGGGTAAGCACAGGTTTATTTCGTATCACAAGCTTTTAGAGCTTTGCTCCTTCATCAGGTGTGTCCACCATTAAGGTGGTACAGCCATGATGGTAAGACTCACATTCCAACCATTATCTTGCAACTGAGTTTTTGTCTGTATAGGCCCTGTTTGTGAACCCAACTGCCCACTCACCTGATGAAGGAGCAGAATTCTGAAAGCTCGTGACGCCACATAAAACTGTTGGACTTTAACCTGATGTTGCGAGACATCTTACTGTTCCCAGATGCTGCCTGACCTGCTGAGTATTTCTGGCATTTTCTGTTTTTATTTCAAATTCACTCAGTCAAACGGATCTAGGAATCTGTTCATGAAATGCAGAAAGTCAGTATGCCCGTGCAGCACGCAATAGAGAAAGGCAAATGGGATGTTGGCATTTATTGCAAGGGGACTGGAGTATAAAAGTAGATAAGTGTTTTTGTAACTGTCTGAGTGCTGGTGAGACCATATCTGGAGTACTGCATCCAGTTTTGGTTTCCTTATTTGAGTAAGGCTGTGGTGACATTGGAGGCAGTTCAGAGGATGTTCTCCAGATTGATTTAGGGGATGAAAGGGTTAACGTACGAGGGGAGATTAAACAGTTTGGGCTTGTACTCATGAACCGTAACACTATGTTCCCATTTCAGGCATATTTTGCTTTTGTTTTAGAGTAATTGTTACAGATTGATATTCTAGGTTGAGTCTCACTGTGAATTCTGCATAAAACCAGGGCACATTGAAACTCAGCCGATTAAAAGAAGTAATTATACTCGCGAGCTATCAGAACATATCTAGCCTCTTTGATTAGGCCAGCGTAGTCTGCAGGAGAGGAGGCAAACAGGGCAGGGTTCTTTTGAAGGGAGTGTGGTCAATGCAGCTCACAGGGAGATCACAGCTCACCCTTTGTTCCCGTTGCTTTGGACGCAATGATTGAGGTGACTAGTTAGGGAGATACGGTGCAGGATTCTCCGAACTTGTCCCTACCCGCCCCGCTTGGAGTGAGAACAGGGAATTTGGCTTTGCAGTCAAATTCTTTCAGTGACACCGGAGAATCCCAGCCACCAACAGAGGTTTTCAGCAATGATTTAGCTGTGGACGGATTTGGATTAAAATGAGGAGAGGCAGAGTCAGTGGTTACAGAGTGACAGCGTGAGGGAATTGGATTAACATACTTAGAACTTGTCATCAGCTGTCCCTCGACTGAAGGAAGGAATCTGCTCAGTGTCACGGGTTTCTGCCGGGACTTCACGTGACTGACCAGGTCGATTCACAATCCACAGATCTTTGAGTTCATGGGGCAGGATGTCCCATGTGTTGGAAGGATGCAGGGTACAGCACTGAGTTCCTATTCTTTCCTTTTTTGCCACCCCCTCTGCTCATCATTAAGGTTTATGTATTCAAAGTGTAATACAGCTTCATGGAATCCTACAATGCAGAAAGAGGCCATTCAGCCCATCGTCTGCACCGCCTACAACTCGCACAGGCCCTATCTCCACAACACCACACATTTATCCTAGCTAATTCCCCGACACTAAGTGGCAATTTAGCATGGCCAATCCATTTAACCCGCTAATATTTGGACTGTGGGAGGAAACTGGAACACCTGGAGGAAACCCACGCAGACGCGGGAAGAGAGTGCAAACTCCACTCAGACAGCGACCCGAGCCGGGAATTGAACCCGGATTCCTGGAGCTGTGAGGCAGCAGTGCTAACCACTGTGTCACCGTACTGCTCCTAACTTGAGGGACTAGGTATCACCATTTTGAAGGATTGGGAGGAAATTCCTTCCAGTCATTGGTATCAGTGCAGTTTGCTTGATGGAGATCTTCAGAGGGTCTTCATAAGGTTTTCTCAGTCATCCCATAGAATGCTGGCCATTTCACTGTCCTTACTGTATCCTCTTGATGGAGGACTGAGAAACAAACTCTAGTATCCTCCTTGAAGACAGCTTGACACCAACTTTTACAGGTTTTACCAGAGAAAACATTCTTTCTGGTTGTATCACAGCTTGGTATGGCTCCTGCTCTGCCCAAAACCACAAGGAACTACAAAGGGTCATGAACAAAGCCCAGTCCATCACGCAAACCAGCCTCCCATCCATTGACTCTGTCTACACCGCTCACTGCCTTGGCAAAGCAGCCAGGGTAATCAAGGACCCCACACACCCCGGGCATTCTCTCTTCCACCTTCTTCCTTCAGGAAAAAGATACAAAAGTCTGAGGTCACGTATCAACCGACTCAAAAACAGCTTCTTCCCTGCTGCTGTCAGACTTTTGAATGGACTTACCTTACGTTAAGTTGATCTTTCTCTACACCCTAGCTATGACTGTAACACTACATTCTGCACTCTCTTGTTTCCTTCTCTATGAAAGGTATGCTTTGTCTGTATTACATGCAAGAAATAATACTTTTCACTGCATACTAATACATATGACAATAATAAATCAAATCAAATCAAACATTCGGGCAAAGCTTCCTAAAATTCAACTTCAATGTCCTGGACATCACATCCAGATGGCCAAAGTTCATTTTCCCGTCTGGTCCTAGTTTCACAACTCTCCTGTCACTCATAAGAACATAAGAACATAAGAAATAGGAGCAGGAGTAGGCCATCCAGCCCTTCGAGCCTGCCCCACCATTCAACAAGATCATGGCTGATCTGTCGCTGCTCAGTTCCACTTTCCCGCCCTCTCCCCATAACCCTTAATCCCCTCTCTTATCAAAAACCCATCAACCCGCATCTTAAAAATATTTAGCGAGGCAGCCTCCACCACTTCAACGGGCAGAGAATTCCAGAGATTCACCACCCTTTGAGTGAAGAAGTTCCTCCTCAACTCCATTCTAAACCGCCCCCCTTTTATCTTGAGGCTGTGCCCCCTAGTCCTACTATCTTTTTTGAGCGGGAAGAGTCTCTCCACCTCTATCCTATCCATCCCATTCATCATCTTATACGTCTCAATGAGATCTCCCCTCATTCTTCTAAACTCTAACGAGTACAAGCCCAGTTTATTCAGCCTCTCCTCATAGCTCAACCCCCTCAACTCCAGTATCAGCCTAGTAAACCTCCTCTGCACTCCCTCCAAGGCCAAAATATCTTTGCGCAGGTGCGGCGCCCAAAACTGCACACAGTACTCCAGCTGTGGCCTCACCAGTGCCCTGTACAGCAGCAGCAAAACCTCCCTACTTTTATATTCAATCCCCCTCGCTATGAAGGCCAGCACTCGAGATGCAATCAATAGCACAGGGCAGTCGGTGGAGAGGGATTACTGTGTGACAGTGTGAGGAAACTGGATTAACATAAGTAGAGATATGGTCAGTAACACCAGACAGTACTGAGTTTCAGTGTGTGGAAACTGGATTAGCATTCGCAGAGATCCTGGATGGAATTTTCCCCTCCTGCGCACCACAGGAATCGTCGCGGGCGGGACACGGGCCATGCGAAGGTCTGTTGAACTCGGGCAGGATTTTCCAGTCTTGGGGTGAGCGGAAATTCCCACCTCCACCCTGGTCATTAACACAGGATGCTGGGGAGGTTCGGAGGTGGGGGGGAGGTGTTGGTGGGGCGACACATGGGTGAAAGGGGGGATTAATAGTCAGTAGAACAGGACTGTTGTGGGGAGGAGATTTGGAGCCCAACAATGTGAAGAAGCTGGATTAATATTAGCAGAGATATCATCAGTAACTCGGGGTGTTGACTAGAAGGATTTATTGAACCTGACAGCGAGAGAGTGAGATTAATATCAGAAGAGATAGAGTCAGTAATACAGAGTGCTAGCTGGGAAGAGTTAATGAGTTTGACAGTGTGAGGGAGCTGGATTAATATCAGCAGAGATACAGTAAGGATCACAGGGCAAGGTTCAGAAACTGTGACATTTCAGCTGCAAACATATTAATTCAGCTCCATCTCACAGTGCGACACACTAATAGAGCTCGTTCCTGGTATGATGCATTCAGATTGTACCAAGTTGTTAATAACAAGAGAAAAAAGCAGTGACAGAAATAGATAAAGCCAAAAAAAAAACAATTGTTGAATTAAATGGGCAGCATGGTGGCACGGTGGTTAGCACTGCTGCCCCACAGCGCCAGGGCTTGGGACACTGTCTGTGTGGAGTTTGCATGTTCTCCCCATTTCTGCATGGGTTTCCTCCGGGTGCTCCGGTTTCCTCCCACAGTCCAAAGATGTGTGTGTTAGGTTGATTGGCCATGCTAGTTTTGGGGAGATTAACAGGGAAAATATGTGGGGTCACAGGGATAGGGTGGATTTGTTGTTAGTGCAGGCTCGATGGGCCAAATGGCCTCCTTCTGTACTGTAAGGATTCTATGATTCTAAATGTTTTCAGAACATGAGACAGGATGAGAAAGACAAAATACTGTGGATGTTGCAATCGGAAACAAGAGTCAGAAAATGCTGGAAAATCTTATCAACAAAGAACAAAACAGCACAGGAAACAGGCCCTTCGGCCCAACGAGCCTGCGCCGCCATTTTAAAAGTATGAGTGCTCTCCTCTACCCATGACCTTTGTCTACACCTATTGGGGAAGATTGAGGGAAGATCAGGTCTGACAGGATCTGTGGGGAGAGAATAGAGCCAACGTTTCAAGACTGAATGACCGTCCTTCATCAGAGCTGCTGAGATTTTTCAATATTTTCTGTTTTGGTATAAAACAGGATGTGCCATTCAGGTCTATGAGCCAGTTTCCCCAGACAATGGCTGATGTGTTTCTTAACTTCTCCGACCTCCGTGGGCTACAGAGTATTTATTGCCCTTGGCTAACAAAGACCTATTAACCTCAGTTTCGAAATTTGCAATTAAACATTTTCTAATGGTAAGCTTAGAAAGTTTTTACCTTCGCTCAGTGGGCACAGTGGTTAGCAATGCTGCTTCATAGCACCGGGGATCCGGGTTCAATACCAGCCATGGGTGACTGCCTGTGTGGAATTTGCATGTTCTCTCCGTGCTACGTGTGTTGCCTCTGGGAGCTCCAGTTTCCTTCCACACCTGAAAGATGTGCAGGTCAGGTGGATTAGCCATGCTAAATTGCCTGTTAGTGTTGCAAGATGTTGAAATGGAATAGCCATGGGAAATGTGTGGAGTTACAGGGATAGGGCAGGGGAGAGGTCCTAAGTAAGACCCTTTGTCAGAGAATTGTTGCAGACTTGATGGGACTAATGGCCTCTTTTGCACTGTAGGGATTCTATCATTCTAATCAAAGAGGCCTTCTTGGCAAGACTGCCTCTTTAAGTTGGACAATTTGTGAAGACACTGAGGGTAATTTTCACCTTTGTCCCTGGCAGTGAGCAGGAAAGGCTTATTCATTCACAGAAGGCCTTGTTACAAAGGATATGAGAATTGAACTATTTGCATAAAGGCCAAATGGTATGGCCCAATGGTTTGCTGTTACTGTGCAAGGGATAAAGGTGAAGAGATAACTTAAAGGGGACATGATAGAATTCTTCAAAATGTCTTTTGTTATTCATGGGGTCCATTGATATAAGACAGTGGCCAGAATTTTACACTCCCCCAGCTCCCCCATCACCCCCTGACCCCCTGGGTCAGTTCTGAAGTGGTGAGATGGACAGGATTCCCTCCAAGATCCAACTGACCCAATTCAGATTTTGCAGCGCTAAGGCCCTTAAGTTGCCACTCGATTCCCCGTCTCAATGGCGGGTGTTAGAGCAAGATGGGAACATGAGAAAGTTAGAAACAACCATTTTGGGCAGGAAGGCTACTTCAGATTTCGGGCATCCTCCCCTCTGGGACCTGAGAACTCTGGCTTTCCTCCAAACCCCACCCCGCTCTCAGCCTAACCCTGACACTGAAATCACCTCCTCCCAATCCCGCCAGAGCAACCCTTGCCCTCTGACCTCCCAGCATCATGAAATAATGTAAATTTACCACCAAGGGAATGGTTGAGACAAATATCTTAGAGACTTTCAGGAGGAAACAAAACAAGAACCTGAGAAAATAGCGAGTAGAATGACTTTTTTTTTGTTCATTCATGCGATGTGGACATCTTTAGCTGGGCCAGCATTTATTGCCCGTCCCTGAGGGCAGTTAAGAATCAATCACTTTTGTGGCTCTGTAGTCACTCGTAGGCCAAACCAGATAAGGGCAGCAGATTTCCTTCCCTAAAGGACATTGGTGAATGAGATGGGTTTTTCTAACAGTCAGCTATGGTTTCATAGTCATCATTAGACTTTTAACTCCAGATTAGTGGGTAAAATATGTAGGGATATCGGGGTAGGGCCTGGGTGGGATTGTGACCGGTGCAGACTTGATGGGCTGAAGGGTCTCTTTCTGCACTGTAGGGTTCTATGATTTCTATTGAATTCAAGTTTCACCACCTGTCGTGGTGGGATTTGAACCAGGATCCCCAGAGCATTACCCTAGGCCTCCGGATTGCTTGCCCAGCAACACTACCACTCCGCCACTGTCTCCCCTAAAAGCTGAAATGAGGTCGCTGGAAAAGGAGTAGATTTATGTTGAAATTAAACACTGGGTGGAAAGAATTAAAGTCATAGAGGTTTACAGCATAGAACCAGGCCCTTTGGCCCAATTTGTCCATGCTGTCCTATTTTTAAACCCCTGAGCTAGTCCAAATTGCCCCCATTTGGCCCATATCCCTCTATACCCATCTTACCCATGCAACTGTCTAAATGCTTTTTAAAAGATAGAATTGTACTCGTCTCTACTACTTTCTCTGGCAGCTTGTTCCAGATGTTCACCATCCTCTGTGTGAAAAAGTTGCTCCTCTGGACACTTGTATCTCTCCCCTTGAACCTATACCCTCCCCTACCTTTGGGAAGATATTGGCTATCAGAATAATCCGTGTCCCTCATTATTTTATGGACCTCTATAAGATCACCCCTCAGCCTTCTACGGTCCAGAGAAAAAATGTTCCGATGTTGTATTTTCTCTGTAGAACTCAGCTGTCCTTTGTTCCTTAGAAAGGCTTATGGATAAACTTCACCCTTAAATGAAGCTCCAGAGATTCTTTAAAAGGCAGTGGCACATGATCTTTGAAAAAGCTCTTCATTTTTTTTTACACCAAGTTCCAATGGCAAGACACCCTTTTTAGCAGAAGTCCTGATGGAAACATCCTCTCTGTAAAAAAAGGGTTCCTTGTAACACTCTTCTTAAAATGGTTCGCAGCGATAAGAAACCTTTTTGGCAAGGGTCCGAGGCATCAAAACTTCCTTTTAGAAAGGGCTCTGATGGAAATATTCCCACTTCCAAAGTAGATCTGATGACGAGGTCAACCGTGGAGGATTTCCGGAAGTAAGATCGATATAGAAATGATATATATTCCTGTCAGGCAAAGAGTTTGCATTAGAAGGCAGAGTTTCAAGGATAAAGAGGAAGAAGCTTCAAAAGAAAGCATATGGTAACACCAGATTAACATGAGTACAAGTGACCATGAAAAAATATAGTGTGTGCCACTGAGATGAGAAGGAAGATTAGAAGCGATATGAGGGAATTATGAGGAAATGATAACATGTCACATAAAAGGAAACCAGAGGGGAGGTGTGAAGGATTTATTTTGCGCAGTGAGTTGTTACGATATGGAATGCGCTGTCCGTAAGGATTCAACAGGAACTTTCGAAAGAGAATTAGACATACAGTGGAAAAGATGCAGGAACAAATAAGGACAGCTGAAGTGTTCCCTGACTGGAAGGGCGGAGTCCGTTCATCCGTTTTCACAGTGTCTGCTTCATCTCGCCGATGGACCGCAACTCGGGACATCCTTACCTACAGCATATTGTACGGGAGCTCTTCAGCAGTCTAGGGCATTCAGCCTCTGATCTTAAGGTAAGCGTTCTCCAAGCTGGCCTTCAAGATACATGACAACACTGAGTCGCCGAGCAGAAACTGGTAGCCAAGTTACACACGCATGAAGATGGCCCTCAACGGGTTCATGTCAGACTATCTGTAACCCCCACCATCCTACCTGGCTTTGCAAAATCCTACAAACTGTCCTGGCTTGAGACAATTCACACCTCTTTAACCTGTGATTATCCCTCTCTCCACTCATGCTGTCTGTATCTGTAAAGACTTGATTAACTGTAAAGACTCGCATTCCAACCATTCTTCACATTCCAATCTGTAATCATTTTGCAATTGTCTCTCTGGCCATATATGCCATGATTGTGAATTAACCTCCACTCACCTGATGAAGAGACAGTGCTCCAAAAGCTTGTAATTCCAAATAGACCTGTTGGACTTTAACCTGGTGTTGTGAAGCTTGAAACAATTCATTATCCTTTCTCAAAACTAGGAAGTGGCCTATGAATGCCTTATTAAAGCCTTGCTCTTCAGAATTTTAACATCGCCATGTGGCCTCATCAGGAGTCAGTTTAGACCAGTGAGCACAGGGGGAACAAGCGAATGGGGTTTGGTGAATGTTAAGACACGGGCAGCAGAGTTTTGGATGTGCTATGGAAGGGGGGAAGTGAGAAGGTGGCCGGTACATTGAAACAGTTAAATCTAGAGGCAGCAAAGTCATGGATACGAATTTTAGCAGAAGAAATGAGACAAGTGACAGAGTTGGAGGTGGAAATCAATGGCCGTGAGTTCATCCCATGGTAAAATATGACACCAGTGTTACAAACAGACTGGTTCAGCCTCAGGGAGTTACCGACAGATGGCCCCTGTTTCGAACTGATACAAGGTGCTTTAAATAGATTCAAATTTCTGATGTGCGGTAGTTATTAGACATACAGCGGTTGGTGTAGAGGTTGGTACATTTATCCATTAAGATAAGACCATCATCAGCTTGAAATCACAGGAAGAAATCTTTATGCACTATTAATTCAGATGCAGCTGCTTTTCACATGGGCGATACCTGAACAGTATATTCCGAAATGAGTTTTACAGCTCTGTACTCCCTCGGGCCCTCTGTAAATGCAATCAAATCCATCTGCATCTCAGCAGCCAGTGTGACAGAACATTCTCTCCTGCTAATTTATAACAATTGACGGGTCCAGTCACAAGCCAAAAACAAATTTGTAACTGCTGTACTATGGCCGAATTCATTATCTTCTTTTGATCTCAGCAAGGTAAGCTGGTTTTAGAAGCACATTCCTTGAATCAGATCCTTCAAAGACATGGTTGGGTGCAGTGCATTGTCCCTTGAACACATATCTGCCCCATCTGAAGAAGTGCAGCCCCCACCACTCATTCCCATTTCCATTTCCATTCAGATACACCCCCACACAGAACAGTTTCCATTTTGGATACACCCCCACACAGAACAGTTCAGATCACTTTAACCTCGGAGTCTTACCACCTGTAAGGCAAGGAGACATGCCCATGCATGCTCAAGCCCCTGCCCTGCTCATACCCTTGTCTATTTTACCTACGGCAGTACAGTGGTTAGCATTGCTGCCTCAAAGCGCCAGGGACCCTTGTTCAATTCTAGCATTGGGTCGCTGTCTGTGTGGAGTTTGCATGTTCTCCCCATGTCTGCATGGGTTTCCTCTGTGTGCTTTGGTTTCTTTACAGCTTGAAAGAGGTGTTGGTTAGGTAAGTGCACTGGCCATGCTAAAACCTGCTTCAGTGTACCCAAACAGGCACCGGAGTGTGATGGCTAGGGGACTTCATTGCAGTTTTGAAGTAAGCCTACTTGTGACATTAATAAATAAACTTTAAACCAATTGTGATGTGAGTGTCAGAAGGGTTGCACTTGATTTCATTTGATTTATTATTGTCACATATATTAGCATACAGTGAAAAGTATTATTTCTTGCACGCTATACAGACAAAGCATTCATTCATAAAGAAGGAAATGAGGGTACAGAATGTAATGTTATGGTTATAGCTAGGGTGTAGAGAAAGATCAATTTAGTGTGAGGAAGAAGCTCTTCTTGAGTTGGTTGATACATGACCTCAGACTTTTGTATCTGTTTCCCAACAGAAAAAGGTAAAAGAGAGTATCTTTAGGATGTGTGGGGTTCTTAGTTATGCTGGCTGTTTTTCTGAGGTAACGGGAAGTGTAGACAGAGTCAATGGATGGGAGGCTAGTTTGCACTGATGGATTGGGTTACAGTCTCAACCTTTGTAGTTTCTTGCGGTCTTGGGCAGAGCAGAAACCATACCAAGCAGTGATTCAACCAGAAATAATGCTTTCTACAGTGCATCTGTAAAAGTTGGTGAGGTTCGGAGCTGAAATGCCAAACCTCCTTAGTCTTCTGAGAAAGTAGAGGTGTTGGTGGGCGTGGGGTGACCAGGACAGGTTGTTGATGGCCTGGATGTCTAAAAGCATGAAGCATTCGAGCATTGCTATATCACCCCATTGATGTCAACAGGGGCATGTCCTCCACTACACTTTCTGAAGTCAAAGGCAATCTCCTTTGTTTTGTTGACATTGAGGGACAGATTATTGTCATTATTGTCCACCATATCTCAACTGACCATTCAGAGCTGTACTGAGAGAGTGCTGCAAAGTCAAAAGTGTTGACGTTTTGGATAGGATGTTACACTGAGGCCCCTTCATCCTGTTGAGTGGATTTAAAAGATCCCATGGCACTATTTTGAAGGAAATTTGGTGAGTTCTCCACCTAGTGCTGTGGTCAATCCTGATCCCCAACCAAGGCCACTGAAGCAGTTTGTTTTACTGTTGCAGTTTGTGGGAGCTCGCTATGTAGAATCGTGTTTTCTATATTACGCCGATGACTTCAAGAGTACGTCATTGACTTTGAGAAGTCCTGATGTCAATAAAAGTGCCACGTAAATGCAAGTTATCTTTGTTTTCTTTCTCTCTGTTGATATTTCATTCAGTAACTTGATTAGATCTGTGAAATTCTTCGATGCAATGAGTTTGAAACTGGTCTGAGGAGGTCCCTTGACAAGCTTGTTTGCAATGCTTTGCTTTGCTGAACCATGTGAATAGAGAGGATTTGATTTCCTGCTCTGAGCTGAATTAGATGCTCAGGATGGTAGACGTGACCTGTAACCTCGACAACCTTGGCCAAGTGGGGCAGTGAGGTGGTAGACCAATTGGAGTCAGAACAGATCAAGCACCTTTCAGGAAAAGTGTCAATTAAGCTCCGACTGCAAAATGTGTCGATATTAATGTAGGAGGAACACCATTGGCTGTAAAAGTGATACCCATTGCCATCACATGTCAATTGATATTTGTTTAAGCTCACATGGGATCAGGGAGTCATAAAATAGTACAGCACACAAGAAGGCCATTCATCCTATTGAGTTTGTTCTTGCTCTTTCAAAGACCAACCTAATTAGCCCCACTGACACCACTACCACTAAGGTGGAGATGCCGGCATTGGACTGGGATGGGGCACTGTAAGAAGTCTCACAACACCAGGTTAAAGTCTAACAGGTTTATTTGGAATCACGAGCTTTTGGAGCACCTCTCCTTCATCAGGCGGTTGGACTCAACTCCCCTGCTTTGTTTCTGTGTGTGTGTGTGTGTGTGTGTGTGTGTACCTATGTTCCTTTGCATATTTGTGTGTATGTTGTGTGTGTACCTATGTGTTTCTGTGGACTCCACTCACCTGATGAAGGAGAAGCGCTCCAAAAGCTTGTGATTCCAAATAAACCTGTTGGACTTTAACCTGGTGTTGGGACACTGCTTATTATACCTCTACAACTGGGAGTCTGAGTGTGTGTGTGCGCGCGTGTGCATGCATTTGTTTAATTGTGTGTATGTTGTGTATGTACCTATGTTTCTTTGCATATTTGTGAGTATATTTGTGTATGTGTGTATGTTGTGCGCGTTCCTCTGTATATTTCTATAAGTATATTTCTATCTCTGTATGTATGTGTGTGCACGTTTGCGTCTGTGTGAATGCAAGAATCTGTAGATATAATTATCCTTGGTTGTTCTATCTTCACACTAGCCCTGTTCTGTCTGGGAAGTGCAGAGCGTGCTGTTTGATGCTGCAGCTTCTCAGCACCCTCAGGGGAGCTGAAATCTTTAATGTGTCATTTAATATGCTGGATAAATGACATCACTAATAATGAGGAACAATAGAATTACTCCTGAGCCATGTTAATTAACATTAACATGTGTTAATTGTAGACAGGAGCTTTTTGTATCCTTTCATTCTAATTGTTGATTAATATGTTATGCTGAAGCGGATTTCTTGCTGCCGTTTATGTGACACTCTTGTCAAAGACTTGTCTTCCTCCAGTATCACCCTGACTGCTTATCTTCTGCTGCGCTCTCAATCCTCATACCGGCCTTTTGGAGGCATGGGATTGATGCAGATCCATCCTTGTAACATTGTCCAACTCCAGCCTGCCTCAACTCATGTGCTGCTGGAACCCACGCGTCCATGTGTACCTGTCCAGGCCTGGATTCTGTGCTCCTGAGGCAGCTGCCAGAGTCAAGAAGTCTCCAGACTGACTGCACCTACCTCTGGACAAAGTGTCCCGAATCGCAGGATGTTCATTCCAGGGGCTTGGGGCAGGAGTTACAAGTGTAGCTTGGAGTCAGGCCCACCTGCCCCCCAAAGCAAATTAGAGGCAGACACAGGGGCTTGTAGGTACTGAGGCAGACTGGTTAATAGACCCTAGTCAATCTCATGAACTCTTCGGGACTTTGTCCCAACTGTTTTGTTAGGTGTTGGAAAACACCTAACAAAGAAGTACCAATGTTATGATGATAACACCTAAGGTTATGACAACAAGCAAGTATTGAAACTGATGGAACAGATTTTGTTCCACTCATATAAGTTGCTATTGTTGAAATTAGAGCAATGGTCTTCAGAAACACAACTTCCAGCCAGCACATGTCACAATTTTCTAACATTAAATTTTTAAAGGGCAGACCATTTAAATAACCTGACAGCTTGACAGTTCTATAGACCATTTCCATCCATTTACATCAATTCTAAAGATTCATGACCCACAAGCTGCAAGATAAAGCCCTTCTTGCAACCAAAAATTGGAAGGTTTGAAGTTCAAATGGCCTTCCTGAATTCGGCTTTCCCTTGTGTGTGAATTATGTTCTGCCCTGGTCTCCAATCAGAAAGGGGGATGGGACTTTTGGATGCAGGTCTTACTTTCTATTTTTAAAGGCCCCTGCATTCTCCACAACTCTTCAAAAACCTAGGTTGTTAAATCCAGATTTGGTGGTTCTAATTTTTTCCTGGCTGGACTTCCATTTCCCACTCTCCATGAATCCCTACAGTGCAGAAGAGGCCATTTGATACATTGAGTCTGCATCGATTCTCTGACAGAATGCTTTACCCTGGCCCTCTCCCTGGAACCCCACAGATTTCCCATGGCTAATCCACCTAATTTACACATATTGGGACACTAAGGAGCAATTTAGCATGGCCAGTCCACCTTACCTACACATCTTTGGAGTGTTGGAAGAAACCGGAGCACCCGGAGGAAATCCATACAGACATGGGGACAAAGTACAGACTCTACATAGACAGTGACCCAAGGCCAGAATTGAACCCGAGTCCCTGGCATTGTGAGGCAGCAGTACTAATCACTGTACCATCATGCCACCCTGAATTTGAGGACATCTAAAACACTGATGACCGTACTCTAATTTTCACCAGATTTGCTCACTTGTTGATCCTATTGCTCGTTGGCCTTTATTAGATTTCAGTCCAACACCAGCTCAATTTTCAATTTGTCGTCTAAAGTTTAAAATTCTTCCATTTTCTTGTTCCTCTCCATCTTTACAACCCATCAATCTGTCCTAATAATTCCTTATATGGCTCAGTGCCAATTTTCCTCTGATGAAATGCCTTGCGCCTTACGTTAAAGGCACAATACAAATGCAAGCTGTTGTGGTTATTTGCGATATTAAAGTTGCCTGATGACTCTCCTGTGTTTTCGGGTTTTTGGTTGTTGTGGAATTCCATTAACAACATCAATTATTTTCCACAAATGGTGGAGGCATCATTGAACAGATTCCTGATTCCAAATAGTGACCATCGGAATGTTCGGAATGGGAAGAGGGTCCCTCCAGGCTGCTCTGGCATTTACTGAGATTGTGGCTTATTCACACCTCAACTCTATTTGGTTACCTTTGCACCTTGATGTCCAGACCAATCATTAATCTATCGATCTCCTTCTCAATCAATGTTATTTTGTGACGAGTTTTAACCAGACACAGTAAGATTCAATTAACACCAGATGCAGTCCAGTTTCTGTCTGCATCACACCTCCTCTTTGTTTGATCTTCCGCCAATATTGGAGATGGACCATGAGTAACTCTTCCGATCCCATCCCAGGAAATCCCGAGAGTTCTTCAGTTGTTGCCACCTCTGCGCAAGCCAGAGACCTGATCCGAAAGTATGTTTTGATCCCGATATACAGCCAGATTTGTTTTAATTCATTAGTGGGACATGGGCGTCGCTAGCTGGCCAGAGTTTCTTGCCCTTCCCTAGTTGTTCGTGAACTGAGTGTCTCGCTCAGCCATTCCTGAAGGCAAGCAAGAGTCAACCACATTGCTCTGGAATCACTTGTAGGCCAGACCGAGTAAGGACGGCAAATTTCCTTCCCTACAGGACATCAGTGAACCAGATGGGTTTTTCCGACAATCAGCTTTGGTTTCATGGTCATCAGTAGATTCTTAATTCCAGATCCTTTTAATTGAATTCAAATTCCACCAGGTGCCGTGGAGGGATTTGAACCTGAGAGCCCCAGAGCATTAATTGAGTTTCAGGGTTACTAGTTGAGCGATAATGCCACTAGGCCATCACTTCCCCATCTCCTTGGATGTGCAGTTTGAGCTGGATGTACAGCCTTGTTGGATGATAGCCATTGAATGGGTATAAAGCTGAACGCACAGCTTTATGCGGGTTCAGACCAAGGCAGTGAAATAAAGGAACTGCATTTACATAGCACCTTTCACAAAATCAACATGGCCCATGTGTGCTTCACAGCCAATACAATAATTGGAGTGTAGTGGAGGAAATATCACTTTGTGCGCAGCAAAACCCCACAGCGAAGGATGGGCCTCTGTGGTGGGTACACTAATCGCCGCTTGTTGTATGAGGAATGGTTGAGGACTCTGGGTCTGTACGTGTTGAAGTTTAGAAGGATGAGGGGGATCTTATTGAATGCTGCGAGGCCTGGATAGAGTGGACGTGGAGAAGATGTTTCCACTAGAAAAGGAAAACTAGAACCAGAGGGCACAGCCTCGGGCTGAAGGGACGCTCCTGCAAAACAGAGATGAGGAGGAGTTTCTTCAGACAGAGAGTGGTGAATCTGTGGAACTCTTTGCCTGAAGAAGGCTGTGGAGGTCAGGTCACTGAGTGTCTTTAAGACAGAGGTAGATATGTTTTTGATTAATAAGAGGATCAGGGGAAATAGGAAAAAGGCAGGAGAATGGGATGAGAAAAAATATCATCCATGATTGAATGACGGAGCAGATTTGATGGCCCGAGTGGCCTAATTCTGCTCCTATGTCTTATGGTTTTATTTGATTTGATTTTTGATTTGATTTGATTTGATTTGATTTATTACTACCACATATATTAGAAGCATTGAAGAGATAACAACATTTCTAAACTGATGTGTGATAAAGATATAGCTTTTTCATCTTAAATCCAATAGCCGATGGCATAGTGGTTAGCACTGCTGCCTCACAGCGTCAGGGACTCAGGTTCAATTCCAGCCTTGGGTGACTGTCTGTGTGGAGTTTGCATGTTCTTCCCGTGTCTGCGTGGGTTTCCTCTGGATGCTCCGGTTTCCTCCCACATTCTGAAAGACGTGCTGGTTAGGTGCATTGACCCGAACAGGCGCCAAAAGTGTGGCAACCAGGGGAATCTCACAATAACTTCACTGTAGTGTTAATGTAAGCCTTACCTGTGACTAATAAATAAACTTTACTAATAGCTGACGATATAAAAACTGCGCTGAAGGTGATGCACTGAGATAAACAGCAAGGGTCTTCCCAGTAAAGTGAAGAGAGCAAGAGGTTACTGCTGAGCAAGCCTCTTCCTAGCGGCCAATTAATATTGAAAAATTTGAAAGGATTTTTTGCTTCATAAATGGTGCCAGTTATTACAGGAATATTAATACATATTGCGACTGTCAAAGCTTTGACCAGCAAATCTAATCTCAGCAATTTTGTTAAACATCTGCAACAATTGTAATGATTTGCTAATGCATATTTAATAACCCCACTGTAAAGTGAGGCATACGAGATATAATGAGGGTTAATGGAAATGAAATAATGAACTATTTTGAGTGGAAATATGAACAGATGTAAGAGGCATTTCAATCCACTGGCAATTCACGGCTGTTCATCTAAATGTCAACTGTGGCTCATCACGCTTGCCTCTGGGTCAGGAGGTTCAAGTCCTACTCGAATAACTTCCACAACAAGATCTCAGCTGACACATCAGTGCAGTACTGATGGCATGCTGATGTTCCAAGGGATACGTCTCTGCTCCTCAGGTGGACATCAATAATTTCATGGCTGGCTAATATTTAGCATAGAATTATAGAATCCCTATGGTGCAGAAGGAGGCCACTCAGCCCATCGATGCTGCGCCAACCACAATCCCACCCAGGCACATATCCCTGTAAACCCTTATTATTTACCCTGATAATCCCCCCCCCCCCCAGACACTAAATGGCAACTTAGCCAACCAACCTAACCCACACACCTTTGGGCGGCATGGTGGCACAGTGGTTAACACTGCTACTTCACAGCGCCAGGGACCCCGGTTCGATTCCCGGTTTGGGTCACTGTTTGTGTGGAGTTTGCACATTCTCCCCGTGTCTGCGTGGGTTTCCTCTGGTTACCTCCCACATTCTGAAAGATGTGCTGGTTAGGCGCATTGATCTGAACAGGCACCGGACTATGGCGACTAGCAGAATTTTGCAGTAACTTCATTGCAGTGTTAATATAAGCATTACTTGTGAATAATAAATAAACATTGTACTTTAACTGGACAATGAGGTTAGCTTTAAGAAGTTTCTGGAAGGAGGGAAGTGAGGTCGGGAGGTGGAGAAATGTGGGGAGCGGATCTTCGGAGCTTGGGGTCTGGGGGCAGCACGGTGGCACAGGGGCTAGTGCTCCAGTCTCACAGCACCAGGGACCCGGGTTCAATTCCTGTCTTGGGACACTGCCTATGTGGAGTCTGCATGTTCTCCTTGTGTCTGCATGGGTTTCCTCGGAGTGCTCCGGTTCCCTCCCATAGCCCAAAGATTTGCAAGTTAAGTCTCTTGGCTATGTTAAATTCCCCCTCAGTGTACCCGAACAGGCACCCGAGTGTGGCAATTAGGTGATTTTCACAGTAACTTCATTGCAGTGTTAATGGAAGCCTATTTGGGACATAAATAAATAATCTTTGGAATTTAAAAAAACTGAAGACACAGCCAGCAATGGTGAGGAAATTACAGCTGGTGACACGCAAGAAGCTGGAACTGGAGAAGCACAGGTATCTCAGAGGGTTGTGACATTGAAGGAGATGTTGTAGATAGGGAGAGTTAAGGCCATTCAGGAGTTGACAACATGGATGAGAATTTTAAAATGGAGATGGGGGCCAGTGAAGGTCAACATGTACAGAGGGATAGTGGAATGGGTTTGCTGTGAGTTACCATATCACCAACAAAATTTTGGATGGCCTCAAGTTTACTGAGGGTAGAATGTGGGTGAGCAACTAGGAGTGTCTGGAATAGTCAAACCTAGAGGTAACAGAGGCATGGATAGGGTTTCAGCAGCAGGTAAGCTGAGACAAGGGCGACATTGAGTAATGATATGGGAATGGGTGGTTTTACTGAAGGTGCAAATATATTTTCGGAAGCTCATCTCAACATCAGATATGATGCCAAGGGTGTCAATAAACTGGCTTAATTTCAATCGACTAGCAGAGGGAGAGATGAAATTGGTAGCTAGATTACAGAGTTTGGATCATGTCAGCTTTCAAGTTTTTTTTCAGGTTGATGCGAATATTTTGGGTATAGACCCTTCATCAGAATGTTCCAGTGTGATTTGACAAAACTTGAAATTTGAGCCTGCCTTTTCTGCTGGTAGTGACCAATCCTGTTGCCAACTCATTGGGTTGAGCAGTGGCCCCTTTCTCAGGTACGGCCTGGACTGCGAAAACCCCAAAATTGTTCTCAAAAAGTACATGAGAGCATACCTCTGACCAAATGTGTGCCACCTTCAATGCTGATGAAGGCAAGACAGCCCCAGTGGCCTAATGGACAAGGTTCTTTCTTTAAGAATGGAAATGTGTCACCCTTACCTGGTCTCGCCTACATGTGACTCCAGTCCCGCAGCTATGTGACTGATACGCAAAGGCCCTCTGAAATGGAGTCACAGTAGCACACAGTGGTTAGCACTGCTGCCTTACAGTGTCAGGGACCAGGGTTCGATTACCAGCTTGGGTCTGTGCAGAGTCTGCATATTCTCCCCATGCCTGCATGAGTTTCCTCCAGGTATTCCAGTTTCCTCCCACAATCCAAAAGACATGCTGGTTAGGTACATTGGCCATGCCTCAATGTACCTGAACAGGCACTGGAGTGAGGTGACTTGGGGATTTTCACAGTAACTTCATTGCAGTGTTAATATAAGCCTACTTTAAAGCAAGCCACTCAGTTCAAGGGTTATTAGAGATGGACAACAAATGCTGGTCTTGCAAACAATACCCTCACTCCATGAAAGGATGCACTTTTTAAAAAATCTGAAGCAAGTATTGGTCTTTTTACATAAAGGGACTGAGACCTGTTAAATCTCCACAACATTGGGTTACCCTCAGAACTCCTAGTCTGGTGCTTATTCCCTGTTAATATACATGGGTTAGGTGGATTGACCATACTAAAAAGAAAATTGCTCTTTAGTGTCAGGTGGACTAGCTAGGGTAAATGCATGGGGTTGTGGGGATAGGACCTGGGTGGGATTGGGAGTGGGCCGAATGGCCTCTTTCTGTACCGTTGGAGCGAAGAAAAATGGGAAAATCTGCATGAGAAGGTGTGCATGAATAAAGACAGACTTTCACATTGATGTAAAATAGATGAGTGAGGAGTTGGCAAGAGAGAGAGAACTGACAGCTGTGTTTCATAGACATCTCACAAACTGTTGCTGCCCTGTGGGCGGAGGGGTGCATTGCTGTGGCTTCGATGTAGGTTTACAAGGGACTGCAAGTTACGTGAGGGGATACCGGGTTGATTTGAGGCGAAGACAGGGATTCACTGGCATGGAGGGGGAGGAGAAAATGAGCCTGACCTCCATGGCCAAAGAGTTACACCCAGTGGAAATAAGTGGTCAGGGCACGACAAGACTTGGTTGGTTTTTGACTACGGCACTCCGGGTCACCCTCACTCCCTGGCCCCGTGGATTTAACAAGCTGTAGTGAATCTGCGGAGTAAGCCAAACCTGGGTGTGAATTCTATCTGTGTAGCAATCAGTCAGCTGTGCATTAGCTTAATGTGGAAAAGCTGCCAAAAGGAAATCATTGCCAACTGTTTACATCAATTTCATTGAATACAGCCATGGGAAAAATAACAACCTACTGAAGGGAAATCAAAGGAATCTCAGTGCCATTTAGGAACTTGACAGGTTTCTGTCAGTCATGTGTAGGTTACATCTGTTGTTCTACAGACAGGAATGAGGTGAATGATGTACACCTGGATATGCATTCATTCCATCTTTGGTTTCATTCCCCTCCATCTCCTCTCCCTCCCTATCTCTGTGACCTCTGAGATCGCTGCCCTCCTCTAGTCCGGCCAGTTGTCCTGGGATTCTCTCCCTTTCAACCTCCCTCCCTCACTTCCCTTCCTAAGAGGCTCTCTAAAATTTTGACCAAATTCTGATAAAAGTACACCTGGAAGAAGTATCTCAGGCCTTGGAAATGAGGAGACAGGAGATAAAAACATTGAGAGATCAATGACTCGGGGGCAAATGTTTAAGGGCACGGTGGCACAGTGGTTAGCCTTGTTGCCTCACAGTGCCAGGGACCCGAGTTCAATTCCTAGCTTGGGTCACTGTCTGTGTGGAATTTGCCATTCTCTCCGTGTCTGTGTGGATTTCCTCTGGGTGCTCCAGTTTCCTCCTGCACTCCAAAAATGTGCGGATTTACATGGGTAGGCCATGCTAAATTGCGCCTTCGTGGCAGGAGGACTAGTTGGGGCATGGCGGTATGGGGATACAGCCTGGATGAGATTGTAGTCGGTGCAGACTCAATGGGCCGAATGGCCTTCTTCTGCACTGTAGGGATTCTATGATCCTAAGGTAAGAGTAGGAGATTTCAAAACGTTGTGAGGAAAAGATTTTTCACCCAAGAGGGTGGTGGAAGTCTGGAACCTACTAGCTGAAAGAGAACCTCATAACATTGAAGTAGTATTTAGATGTGCACTTGCAATGCCAAGGCGCACAAGGTCAAGTGTTGGAAAATGGGATCAGAATAGTTGGGTGGTTTATCTTTGACTAGCGCAGATCTAATGGGCCAAGGAGCCTGTTCCTATGCTGTACACCTCTGTGACTCTGTCTCCTATGTTTGCATGTGGAAGTCCTGTTGGAAGGAGACTGGTCCCTGGGGGTGATTGAGGAGTGGAACAGAGTGTCACAGAGGGAGTGGTCCCTTCGGAAATCTGACACGGGAAAGGAGGGAGCAGGAAAATGGGTTTGGAGGTGACATCATACTGGAGGTGGTGGAAATGGTGGAAGATGATTCATTGGATGTGGAAGCTGAGGATTAGGGGAACGCTGTGTTGGAGGGAAAGGGATGAGAACAGAAATATGGAAATAGGTTGGACACCATTGAGGGCCCTTTTTATATTCATTTGTGGAACATGCACATCGCTGATTGAGCCAGTTTATATTACCCAACCCTAGTTACCCTTCGACTGGGTGGCTTGCTGAACCATTTCAGAGGGCAGTTGAGTCTCAACCACATTGCTGTAGCTCTGGATTCACATATAGGCCAGACCAGGTAAGGATGGTAGATTTCCTTCCCGATAGGATGTTAGTGAACCAGAGGGGGTTTTTTTTTTGCCGACAATGGTTTCATGGTCATCAGCAGATTCTTAATTCCACATACTTTTTACTGAATTTAAATTCCACCATCTGCCATGGAGGGATTTGAACCTGGATCCCCAGCACATTAGCTGAGTTTCTGGATTAATGGCCTAGTGATAATACCACTAGGCCTTTGCCTCCCCATTCCTCCCCTGTCAACCATTGTAGCGAGGGAGGAGGTGCATGAGTGGGGTGGAGAGGGTGATCCTTAGTTGAGGAAAAAGGTTATGGGAGGTTGCATTAACAGAACAGATGTGACGGAGACAGAGAAATGGAGATAATGGAATGGATTTCTTACAGGAAGCAGGGTGTGAGGATTTGAGGTGTTAGAACAGTGGAATTATATCCAAACCTTGGTTGATAATCACGCCTGTGAAGAATCAGGGATGTTTTACCACATTAAAGGTACTGTATAAATATGAGTGATAGAAACATAGAAGATAGGAACACAAGGAGGCCATTTGGCCCTTCCAACCTGCTCCGCCATTCATCATGAGCATGGCTGATCATCCATCTCATTAGCCTAATCGTGTTTTCTCCCTATAACCTTTGATCCCATATATCATATACATAATATACTTGCTTATATAATATAATATATACTTGTTATATAAGATAAGCAACTATTCCCCTTAGTTGAAGAGTTATTCACAAAGCGACATTGCTTCAAGGTGAGGGGCAGATGGTTTAGGGGGGATATGAGGAACAACCTTTTTACCCAGAGGGTGGTGATGGTCTGGAATGTGCTGCCTGGGAGGGTGGGAGGCAGGTTGCCTCACAGCCTTTAAAAAGCATCTGGATGAGCACTTGGCAAATATTAACCTTCAGGGCTATGGGCCAAGTGCTGGCAGATTAGGTGGGACTTCAGGTGCAGACTTGATGGGCTGAAGGGTCTTTTCTGCACTGTATGATTCTGTAATTCTAAGTTGCAGTTTTAGTATTGCAAAGCTTGTGTGCATTTCCCTTGACCGCAGTCCCTTCCTGGTGTATCTTTCCCACACAAACTGCACAGCTCACCACTACTTTCCAGATAACAAGTGGAGTTGGCCAACTGTTGGCTTTGTCAGCAATGCTCACATCCTGCAAAGAAAATTACTTGAGCGGGAGATCATCAGCCATGATTTTTTTTGAATAGAGGCACAGGCTCAACGGTTAAATGACCTACTCCTGCTTCTAATTTCCTTTCTTTCCTAAGAATAAACAAAATTGTCCTTTCCACTTCAAAATCCTTGAATGTGCTGTCACTAAATTTGTGCCCACCTTTCCAGGAGCTCCATATTTGAATCACTCCAGTCACCTTGCTACAGTATCAAAACACAGCATCAAAAGGGGCGACACAGTGGCACAGTGGTTAGCACTGCTGCCTCACAGCGTCAGGGACCTGGGTTCAACTCTGGCATCGGGTCACTGTCTGTGTGGAGTCTGCATGGGTTTCCTCCGGGTGCTCCAGTTTCCTCCCATATTCTAAAAATCTGTGAATTAAGTTGATTGACCATGCTAAATTCTCCCTTAGTTAGGGGGATTAGTAGGTTAAATACATGGGGTTGCAGGGATAGGGCTTGGGTGAGTTTGTAGTTGGTGTAGGCTCGATGGGCTGAATGGCCTCCATCTGCACTCTAGGGAAAACTGCTCCTAGCAAAACCACAAACGACATTTTACATGAGTTTGATGGAACTATCCATCCTCACATTCAAACTGTTTACAACCTAACCACACTGTCCTCATCCAACACCTCCCAACCTTCCTCCAGATGGGTGGGAATGTTCTCGCGTGGTTCCACTCTTAGATGAATGGCGGGGCAGGCTCGAAGGGCTAGATGGCCTACTCCTGCTCCTATTTCTTATGTTCTTATACCTCAGTATAGCCAGATGGCTTCACTTCTCACTCGCAGACCATTCGCTCTGGTAAAGCCCTCTCCTTTGTCGGTGACTATCAAAAACATGACATTGGTGTTCAAATCTACATCAATATTTCTGCTCGACTTTACCACCATATCTCGCAAACGCTCTTCCTGATGCTAAAGTTCTCATCCAACAGGCAGTGCTGGATGAACAGAAATTTCCTCCAATTAAACATGACACTCCATTCCTCAGCCTCCAGGTTCATCCCTCGGCCTGCAACAGGTTGAGGCTGAACCCATCTTTCTGTCACTGTGGGAGAAACCAGAGCACCTGGAGGAAACCCACACAGACATGAGGAGAATGTGCAAACTCCGCACAGACAGTGACCCGAGGCCAGGAATTGAACTCAGGTCCCTGGAGCTGTGAAGCAGCAGCGCTAACCATTGTGCTACCGTGTCCTTACTCACACCAAGGTCCCTGTCAGCTACCACTCCTTTGCTGACTTATACTGCCTCCTATTTAATCAACCCCTCAGTTATAAAATTCCCACCCTTGTTTTGCATTCCTCCATGATCATCCCAGCTTTGTAACCTCCAACAGTCCCACAACCCTCTGATATCTCTGCATTTCTCTAAACCATGCCTTTTGAGTATTTCCCATTTTAATCGCTCCACCCATGGCAGCTTTGTCTTCAACTGGTCCTATAAGCCTTGGGGTTTCGCCCCAACCCTCTCCATTAAAGTTAAAGTTTATTTATTAATGTCACAAGTAGCTTACATTAACACTGCAATGAAGTTACTGTGAAAATTCCCTGGTTGCCATCCACTGGCCCCTGTTCGGGTACGCTGAGGGAGAATTTGGCATGACCAGTGCACCTAACCAACATATCTTTCAGACTGTGGGAGAAACCAGAGCACCTGAAGGAAACCCACGCAGGCATGGGGAGAATGTGCAGACTCCACACAGACAATGACCCAAGCTGGGAACCAAACCCAAGTCCCTGGCACTGTAAGGCAGCAGTGCTAACCACTGTGCCACTCTCTCTTCTTATCTCTTTTTCCTCATTTAAATAAATTCCTTTAAACCTTCTCCCTAACCAAGTTTTTCATCATTTTCTCTGAAAACTTGTTATCCAATGGCTAAAGAAGAAATTCCAGACTTATCAATGCCTCAAAAGAGCAATTTTTTTTCTGAAGTGGGATGCCCTAGTTCCTGAAGATACAACACAAGCAATTTGTATATGGTTAGGTAATTATGCATCTCAATGTCAAATTTATCTGGATCATATTTCTGTGAAGTACATTGGGATGGTTTATTGCATTAAAAATTTATATTAACATAAATTTGTGATGTTTCTTATCTATCCCTACATTTGTACAGTGGGGCTTAATGTGCATTTTGATTTATTACTATCCAGGACTGTATAGCTTGTGTGTACTCAGTCCCTATTCCCATATAGAGCAGGACACATCACCAAAGGAAACACAGTCTAGTTCCCATTGTTCCTTCCAATTCTATGCCACATCTAGTTGGAGTTTAACACTATGTGGTCACTCAATGTTACATAGAAACTAGAAGCAAGTAGGCCATTTGGCCCTTTGAGCCTGCTCCGCCATTCATTTTGATCATCGAATTCAATATTCTGATTGCCCCTACTCCCCATATCCCTGGATCCTTTTAGCCCCAAGAGCAAACTCTAATTTCTCCTTGAGCGTTTTGGCCTCAAATACATGCTCTGATAGTGAATTCCAAAGATTCATCATTCTCTGGGCGAAGAAATTTCTCCTCACCTCAGTTATAGATAGAAAATTCATAGAACCCTACAGTGCAGGAGGCCATTCAACCCATCAAGTCTGCACCGACCACAATCCCATCCAGGCCCTATCCCCATAACCCATGCATTGCTCCAGCTAAACCCTTAACATTTAGTGGCAATTTAGTATAGCCAATCTACCTAACCTACACATCTTTGGACTGTGGAAGGAAACCAGAGCAGCTGGAGGAAGCCCAGGCACTCACTAGGAGAACATGCAGACTCCACACAGACAGTGACCCAAGGCTCAAATGGAACCCAGGTCCCTGGCATTGTGAGGCAGCAATGCTAACCACAGTGCCATCGTGCCACCTCAAGGTCTGAAAGATTTACCTCTTATTCTCAAGCTATGACTTCTAGTTCTGGACTTCCTCACTACTGGGAAGACTTTTTCTGAATTTACCCTGTCTAACCCTGTTAGAATTTTATAGGTTTCTATGAGATCCCCTCTCAATCTTCTAAACTCCAGGAAATATAATCCTAACCAATTTAGTCTCTCCCCATATGACAGAGCTGTCATCCCAGGAATCAGCCTGGTAAACCTTTGCTGTACTCCCTCTATAGCAAGGACATTCTTCCTCACAGAAGAACACTAGAACTGCACACACTACTCTAGGTATAGCCTGATCAGTGCCCTATTCAATTGCAGTAAAACACCCCTGTTCCTCAATGCTGCATATATATGCAGTGTATCCTGTAAAGAGTAAAGTGAGGGGGATTATCATATCAAGGCTCCAGCCTATAATGAAGCTTCTCTTGGGACCCACGCAAAGTGCTTTGTTATAAATGGCTTAATCCCATCTTGAGCTTGTTAGTAATTTGCTGCAGTGAGTGCTACAGAACACATGTGTCTAATTGACTTGGGTTTAATTAAACAAAACACAGTTGCTTCAACCTCTGACCAGGGCTAATAGTATGACATTCTGCCATGAGGAGCCCCTGTAGATTTTATTATTACTTACTTTTGGACCACATTAGTTCAGTCTGGAGCTTACTTTCTCGCAATCATTTACATTGAATCATTCAACTGTTTTCTCCAAAACCTTAGGAGGTTGTGGAGGGGTGGGGCAGAGGGTTGCTGGAGGTGTTAGTGTTGATACAACAGGAAAGGAAAGATGGCAGAAAAGGTATCAATCGGGAACTATTGATGATATATCACAGGAGGTGTCATTCGAGTTGCATTGAGCTTGCATGCCCTTTGGCCTGTCTAGTCTTTGTCAGCACTTAATGCTCCACAAAAGTCTCCTCCCTCACCATGTCCTTTTACTTCTGTAAGAAGTCTCTAAGACAAGACTCTTAGCAGTGTAGAGGATCAGAAGGACCTTGGGGCCTGGGTCAATAGGACTCTTAAATCAGCCTTGCAGGTAGAGGATGTGGTTAAGAAGGCATGTGGTGTACTGGCCTTCGAGGGATTGAGTTTAGGAGTCGGGAGATAACGTTACAGCTTTATAAGACCCTAGTCAGACCTCTCTTGGAGTACTGTGCTCAGTTCTGGTCGCCTCATTACAGGAAGGATGTGAAAGCTATTGAAAGGGTGCAGAGGAGATTTACAAGGATGTTGCCTGGATTGGGTGGCTTGCCTTATGAGGATAGGTTGAGGGAGCTCGATCTTTCTCCTTAGAGAGACGAAGGTTGAGAGGTGACCTGATAGAGGTGTATAAGATGTTGAGAGGTATAGATCGGGTGGATTCTCAGAGGCTTTTTCCAAGGGCTGGAATGGTTTCTATGAGAGGACACAGGTTTAAGGTGCTGGGGAGTAGGTACAGAGGAGATGTCAGGGGTAAGTTTTTTTCACTCAGAGGGTGATCGGTGAGCAGAATCGGCTGCCGTCGGTGGTGGTGGAAGCAAATTTGATAGGGTCTTTCAAGAGACTTCTGGATGAGTACATGGGACTTAATAGAATTGAGGGTTATAGGTAAGCCTAGGGTGCCAGGCAAAAGGCCGGGAATTATAGGCTGGTTAGTTTAACGTCTGTTGTAGGTAAAATGTTAGAATCCGTCATCAAGGAGGAAATAACGAGGCATCTTGAGGGGAATTGCTTGATAGAGCAGACGCAGCACGGTTTCGTTAAAGGGAAGTCGTGTCTGACAAATTTATTGGAGTTCTATGAGGATGTGTCTAGGGCGGTGGATAGAGGAGAGCCGGTGGATGTGGTCTTTCTTGATTTTCAGAAGGCATTTGACAAGGTACCTCACAAGAGGTTATTGCAGAAGGCCAGGGGGCATGGAGTTGGGGGTAGGGTGTTAGCGTGGATAGAGGACTGGTTGTCAAATAGGAGGCAGAGAGTGGGGGTCAATGGGTGCTATTCGGATTGGCGGTTGGTGTCTAGTGGAGTGCCCCAGGGGTCGGTGCTGGGGCCTCAGCTTTTTACCATTTATATAGATGATCTGGAGGAGGGAACCGAGTGTATGGTGCCGAAATTTGCTGATGACACCAAGATTGGTGGAACGGCAAATTGCGCGGAGGGTGTGGAGAGTCTGCAGAAGGATCTAGATAGGCTGGGCGAATGGGCCAGGAACTGGCAAATGGAATTTAATGTTGGCAAGTGCAAGGTGGTCCACTTTGGTAGGAATAATGGTAGGAAGGATTATTACTCACGTGGAGAAAAACTGCAGCAGGTGACAGTGCAGAGGGACCTCGGGGTCCTTGTGCATGAGTCGCAAAAACCCAGCTTGCAAGTACAGCAGGTGGTCAGGAAGGCAAATGGGATGCTGGCCTTCATAGCGAGGGGGATTGAATATAAAAGTAGGGAGGTCTTGCTGCGGCTGTATAGGGCATTGGTGAGACCGCAGCTGGAGTACTGTGTGCAGTTTTGGGCGCCATACTTACGCAAGGATATTTTGGCCTTGGAGGGAGTGCAGAGGAGGTTTACTAGGCTGATGCCGGAGTTGAGGGGGTTGAGCTATGAGGAGAGACTGAATAAACTAGGCTTGTACTCGTTAGAGTTTAGAAGAATGAGGGGAGATCTCATTGAGATGTATAAGATAATGAATGGAATGGATAGGATAGAGGTGGAGAGACTCTTCCCGCTCAGAAAGGACAGTAGGACTAGGGGGCACAGCCTCAAGATAAAGGGGGGGGCGGTTTAGAATGGAGTTGAGGAGGAACTTCTTCACTCAAAGGGTGGTGAATCTCTGGAATTCTCTGCCCGTTGAGGTGGTGGAGGCTGCCTCGCTAAATATTTTTAAGACGCGGGTTGATGGGTTTTTGATAAGAGAGGGGATTAAGGGTTATGGGGAGAGGGCGGGAATGTGGAACTGAGTCACGACAGATCAGCCATGATCTTATTGAATGGCGGGGCAGGCTCGAAGGGCTAGATGGCCTACTCCTGCTCCTATTTCTTATGTTCTTATGTATGGATATCATCGGCACAATTTGTGGGCCAAAGGGCCTGTTGTGCTATAGTTTTTCTATGTTCTATGTTCTTTTTATGAGATTAAATAGCATTTAGTTGCGGAAGGTAAGCTAGTCGAGATCTGGAGAAATCCGAGGTTTTGAGTATTGTAAATATTTTAGGAACCTGCGAAGTCTTGGCTTCACATACTTTAGAAAGATAGCACTCATGGCAGTGATGTATTCCCTCAGTCGTATCCTGAAATGTAGTTTACCTGTTCAGATCTTCATTAAAGTAGTGAATACACTTCATAAAGTAAGTGTATGGGCATTGGGACATCATGCAAGGTGCTTTATAGATGCAAGCCTTTCCTTCTGAATGGAACATGAAACCGTGAAGCATGTTGGCAATTGAGGCAACTCACATCCAAGGTTTTGGATTGGAGGGAAAGGCAAGAGAAATGATGAAGAGTGCCATATCCCGTCTCCCAGGGCACTGTCACTAAGTCAGTACAGAACTTTGCCATTCAGTTCACTTTGCCATTTTGTTTTTGTTTGTACTTCAACGGTGAATCTCTCCGAGTGGAATGAAAAGCAGTGCTTGTCAATAATATTAGACCATTGTTCCGCTTGGCAAGGTCATTGTTCTCTCAAATGCGAACTTCTCCGATTTTTCTGGTTCCTAATATAAATGGAAATGTTTCTTTGTGTTGAGGTTCGTTAAAAGCAGTTCACTGAACTGGGACTTTAATTGTTTGTGTAGATTCGTAACAAATGATTCAATACTGCCAGTCTTGCTGAACCATAACCTTTCTTTTCCCCCATCGTAAAACTAATTTACTATTTTGTGAAAATACATGTAAACACAATCCTGCTTTATGTTCTTTTGGAGGTTTGTTGCCATCCATCACCCTTCCCTCAACATCATCTCTCTGGGATTGTTTCTCAGGGAGTTAGATAGGGAAAAGGAATTTGTCAAAATGCCACAGAATCTCTACGGTTCAAAAGGAGGCCATTTAACTCTTCAAGCCTACACCAACAACAATCCCATCCTACACTGTAACCCCTCACATTTGCTATGCAAGTCTCCTTTTTGCTAATGGACAATTTTGCATAGCCACACATCGTGGAAGGCGCTTTATAGATGCAAGCCTTTCTTTCTGAATGGAGCATGAAACCCACACATCTCTGGAGTGTGAGAGGAAATCAGAGGAAACCCATGCAGACACAGGGAGAACATGCAGATTCTGCACAGTGACCCAAGCCAGGAATCAAACCCAGATCCCTGGCGCTGTGAGGCAGTAGTGTTAACCACTGGGCCATCGTGCCACCTCTGTCAAATCACTTGTTTTTTTTAAATATGTTAATTTATTTTCTCACCCTAATGAATTTTAAGCTCAACCTTTCCAAATTTAGGCATTTGGATCTCAACATCCGAGTCAGGCTCAGTGTGGTTCAGCAGAGTAAAGCTGTCTCTGCTTTGCCTCAGGACCAATGCGTGTCTCAAAACTCAGCAACTTGAGTCTACATTGTGAGAAAATGAAATAACATTTATAGTGGGATTGGTATGGCCTTGCAACATCACAAAGCACTATGGAACCAAGTAAATATCTATACAATGTAGTCACTGTTGTCATGTAGGAATGGAGTCCAATTCACACACAAAAAGAAAGCCCACCAATGCCTCTACTACCCCAGAGATATTGGGAATTCAGCATGTCAGCTACGAGTCTCACCAATTTTTACAGGTGCACCATAGAAAGCATCCCTTCTGAATGTCTCACAGCTTGGTATGGTTCCTGCCCTGCCCAAGAATGCCAGGAACTACAAAGGGTTGTGAATGTAGCCAAGTCCATCACACAAACCAGCTTCCCATCCATTGACTCCGTCTACACTTCCCACTGCCTTGGAAAAGTAGCCTGTGTAATCAAGGTCCCTACGCGCCCTGGACATTCTTTCTTCCATCTTCTTCCATCAGGAAAAAAGTCTAAGGTCACATGCCAACCAACTCAAGAACAGCTTCTTCCCTGCTGCCATCAGACTATTGAATGGACCTATTATATATTAAGCTGATATTTCTCTTCACCCTATCTCTAACTGGAACCCTATATTCTGCACCGTCTTGTTTCCTTTTTCCCTGTGCACTCTAAGAACAGTATGGATGGCACGGTGGCACAGTGATTAACGTTGCAGCTTCACAGCACCAAGGACCCAGGTTCGATTGCAGCCTTGGGTCATTGTCTGTGTGGAGTTTATTTGTTCCCTCTGTGTCTGCATAGGTTTCCTCCAAATACTCCAGTTTCCTCTCACAGCTCAAAAGACATACTGGTTACGTGGGTTGGCCATACTAAATTCTCCCTCAGTATACCCAAGCAGGCGATGAGATTTTCACAGTGACTTCACTGCAGAGTTATAATGTAAGCTACTTGTGACTAATAAATAAACATTTTGCTTTACTTTTTGCTTTGTTTGTATAGCACTTAAGAAACAATACTTTTCACTGTACCACATTACATGTGAAAATAATAAATCAAATCAAAATCAAATCTAAAAAATCTTACATACAGCGATATGATCATGGCCAGATACTAAATGTTTACTATCAAATAAATCGATTGGACTAAAACCTGGTGTTGTCAGACTTTTTACTGTGTTTACCCCAGTCCAACGCTGGCATATCCACATCTTGGAGGATAAAGACAGACCAGGGCACTTGGGAGAGATCGACACAAGAATGCTTGTGGGTTCAAGTACCTCTCTGGAGACTTGAGAAAAAAATTGCAATGGACACACTCAGTTCAGCATTGAGGGAGTGCTACATTGTCAGAGATGATATCTTTCAGATAAGATGTCAAGCCAAGGCTCTACCTGCCCTCTCAGGTGGATATAAAACATTCCATAGTGTTATTTTGAAGAAAAGTATGAGAGTTTTCCCTGACTAGGTAGGCTTGGATTGTTTTCTCTGGAGCAGAGAAGACCATAAGACACAGGAGTAGACTTAGGCCACTCAGCCCATCATGTCTGCTCTGCCATTCAATCATGGCTGATCTTTTTCTCATCCCCATTCTCCTGCCTTTTCCCCATAATCTTTTATACCCTTATTAATCATGAAGCTATCTCTGTCTTAAAGACACTCCATGACCTTGTCTCCACAGCCTTCTGCGGCAAAGATTCACCACTCTGTGGCTGAAGAAATTCCTCTTCATCTCTGTCTTAAAGGATCATCCCTTTAGCTTGAGGTTGTGCCCTCTGATTCTAGTTTTTCCTACTAGTGGAAACATCTCCTCCACATCCGCGCTATCCCGGGTCTCGCAGTATCCTGTAAGTTTCAATAAGATCCCCCCTCATCCTTCCAAACTCCAACGAGTACATAAGAACATAAGAACATAAGAAATAGGAGCAGGAGTAGGCCATCTAGCCCTTCGAGCCTGCCCCGCCATTCAATAAGATCATGGCTGATCTGTCGCTGCTCAGTTCCACTTTCCCGCCCTCTCCCCATAACCCTTAATCCCCTCTCTTATCAAAAACCCATCAACCCGCATCTTAAAAATATTTAGCGAGGCAGCCTCCACCACTTCAACGGGCAGAGAATTCCAGAGATTCACCACCCTTTGAGTGAAGAAGTTCCTCCTCAACTCCGTTCTAAACCGCCAGTACAGACCCAGAAAGTTGAGGGGGGTCATGACTCAGGTGTATAAGATTATGAAGGGTCTGGACAGGGTGAGGAGAAAGCAGCTGTTCCCCTTGGTCGAGGGGTCAATCATGAGTGGGTATAGTTTTACGGTAAGGAACAGGAGATTCAGAAGCCATTTGAGAAAAAGAAAATCACACAGAAGGGAGTGGGAATCTGGAATGTGCTGCCTAGGAAGATCGTGGAGACCAGAAACCTTATAACTTTTTAAAAATAATTGGATGAGCACTTGAAATATCATAGCATTCAAGGATATGGACAGATGCAGGAAAATGGGATTAGCCCAACTTTACTAATAGTTATTGTAGGTACAGACTTGATGGGCCAAAGATCCTTTTCTGTACTGTATGGCTATATGACTCTATGATGCTCTGATGTATATTTTTCCCCTCAGTCGATACTATGAACAGATTATTTGGTTATCATCTCATTGGTGTTTGTGGGCTGGTTGTGCTGTGCATAGTAGCGTAGCACTTTCCGACATTCCCACAGAGGCAAATGCTTCAAAACAACTTAATTGGCTGCAAAGCTCTTTGGGATGTCGTAAAGTCATGAAAGATGCTGTTTAAATGCGAGTTTTGTTTTTTTTCAACTCTTTAAAATGCTGTAGGACATCTTGAGGTCATGAACGGTGCTGTATAATTGCAACTTGTTTCTTTTCGTTAAGCTGCGTACAAGCCTCCTGCATCAAAAACCAACACCTTTGTTTACATCCTAAAGGATTTCAGCGCCACTTCGGCTGTGCACTCCCTTCATGAACCTTGCAAGCCTTTTAATGTGTCGAGGTCAAGAGAGCTCGGCAGCTGACAGCCGACACAGTTGTGGATTGGGCACTGCGGTGCACTATAATTCTTGAAGTGCTTTTCATTAGTGCAGGACAACACAGCCCATCCATAATCCAGGGGCTGTCCCTGGAGTGCTGTACATGGTATGTTTCACAAGTAAAAGCAGCGCTGTCTTTTCTTTATCTTCTGCAGAGAGGGAAACAGGATGGCAAATCAAAAAACTACAGTGCCTTTCGTGATATCAGGACACCCCGAAGTGCTTTGCATCCAATGATGTACTTAAGTTCCACTATGCGAGAAACAGGGCAGTTAATTTGCACACAGCAAGCTCCCACAGACTGGAACGCCATAGTGATCGGATAATTTGATTTTAGTGATGTTGATAAAAATTTGCCAGGTTACAATGATTTTTTTTAAAATTCATCTATGGGACATGGGCATTGCTGGCTGGACCAGGACTTATTGCCCATCCCTAGCTACTCCAGGGCAGTTGAGAGTCAACCATATTGCTGTGGCTCTGGATTCACATTTAGGCCAGATCGGGTAAGGATGACAGATTTCCTTCCCTAAAGAACATTAATGAACCAGCCAATTACATGAATGTACCAACCAATTTCAACAATTGACAACGGTTTCTTGGTCATCAGTAGATTCTTAATTCCAGGAATCGAACCCAGGTCCCTGCTGCTGTGAGGCAGCAGTGCTGGATGGAAAGTGAGCTTGGGCGGACCTGGGTAAAGGGCTCTTTCGGAGAGTCAGTGCATGCTGGATGGGCTGAATGGCCTTCTTCTGCACTGTAGGGATTCAATGGATTCTAAAAAGGAAAGCACCATGGAGAGAAACAGACAGAAGTGACAAAGGAGACGATGAGATGACGATACGACATGAGGAAATGGGAAGGGCGTTAGCCTGTGAGAATTGGCTGTTCATTTGTTTGCAGATTTATTAGTTCACAGCTGAAAGATAAACACTTCCAATCAGCACACAGATGCTGCCTGGTGTGTTTAGGAATTTTCTATTTATCTTCCAGTACCAGTATCCTATTGGGAAGCAGTAGGGTTCAGTTGAATACCATACAGAAGGGGTCAATGGGAAGAAGCTTTACACTTCTGTAACTGGTGAGGGGATAAGAATGTTTTAATAGTCATGGAGTAGGAAACTTCTAAGGTGGAGAGTTCCTGACATAAATTGCTTGCAAGCCATCCACTCGGGAACACAGAATGCAATATGTTCCTGTACTGGGCCAATGGGGAGTCAGGTCAAGGAAGTTAAGTGTTTTTGTTTCTCTGGTTAAAATCTTTACCAATACTGTGTTTCATGTGAGACTTTCCAGAGTCCCAGAGTGAGAATAAATCTATCGCCTCTCCTTTAATTATACTTGTTCTTCATATTGACTGATGTTCTTTCAAGTGGCTATGACAGGGAGGAATGCTGCTTAGCAAAGGCATCAACTAACTCCCCAACCAGGAGCCTGAGTATCAACGTTACACACGAGTCAATTTGAAATGGAAACAAAAACCTAACCAATGCCATGTGGAACTGATAAGAAGTCAGCACGGACCCTACACACTCAGCTCCGGCTTAGCTGTACGCTCATCTTCGAATTAAAAATTAGGAGGTGCAAGTCTCACAGCAGACACTTAAGCACAAATATCTAGGCTGACATAGATGGCACGGTGGCACAGTGGCTAGCACTGCTGCTTCACAGCGCTAGGAACCCGGGTTCAATTCCGGCCTTGGGTCACTGTCTGTGTTGGAGTTTGCACATTCTCCCTGTGTCTGCGTGGGATTCCTCCGGGTGCTCCGGTTTCCTCTCACAATCCAAAGATGCGCGGGTTAGGTGGATTGGCCATGCTAAATTGAACCTCCTGTCAGGGGATTAGTCGGGTAAATGTCTGGGGTTATGGGAATATGGCCTGGGTGGGATTGTGGTGGATGCAGGCTGAATGGTCTCCTCCTGAACTGTAGGGATTCTATGATTCCAGTGCAGCACTGGGGGTGTCCTGAACTGTCAGAGGTGCCAGAAAGTACATGGGCAGCAAGGGTTAAATCTAACTCAATTGAACAGCGTGGCGTAGTTTACCCAAGCTCAATGTGTAGGCTCATATATGAAAAATTAGATCCTGGGCTTGAGAATAGGGTGTTTACGTCTTTCACTTGTAATGTAAAACTGAGGATCCCATCTATCTGGATGGATGCAAAGAATTTGATTGTATTGTGTTGAAGGAAAGTGGTGAGTTATCCCCAGTGTCCTGGCCAATATTTATCCCTCAGTAGACATTTTTAAGTGTAGATTATTTTGGATATTATCAGCATGCTGTATGTGGGATCTTGCTCTCCGCAAATTGGCCACTTTCTTGCATTACATCAGTGAGAGCAGTTCAAAAGTACTTCACTGCCTGAAAAAATACTTTGACATATAGCAAAGGGTGTAGGGTTACAGGGATAGGGCAGGGTAAGATGCTCTGTCAGAGAGTCAGTGCAGACTCGATGGGCTGAATGGCCTCCTTCTACACTGTGGGGATTCTGTGATTCTATGAAGCCTGCTGAGAATTTCAATGAAACAAAATTCTTTCCATCTACTTCCATGTTTTGGAAATCCGAGGAATAAATGCTCTTCCCATTCTCTGACAATTTTAGAGTTACTGATTTAAGTCAAACATTTCAATTGCAACTCTTAATCGAAGCATAAAACTAACAGTTTTCTGCTCTTAAATAAGTCAGATGGTTGTCATCCATGGCAGTCCCATATCACCTTGAGGCTTTTCCTCAATGCCATATTTTATCTTCGCTGAAGTGTTTTCCTGTGTTTTCGTAATATGTATAATTTAATAAATGCAACAAGGCAACATGCTCCATTTCACCCAAAGAAATGTTTCTGTAAAATCCATCTTGCCAACTTCCCAGTTTCATTTGGAATCTCAGGTGTATCTAATTGATGTGTACAAGATGACAAAATGCAAACCAACCTCCTATCTATTGACTCTGTCTACACTTCCCTCTGCCCTTCCTGCCGCTTCGGCAAAGCAGCCGGCATAATTAAGGACCCCATGCACCCTGGACGTTCTTTCTTCCACCTTCTTCCATCGGGAAAAAGATATAAAAGTCTGAGGTCATGTACTAACCAACTCAAGAATAGCTTCTTCCCTGCTGCCATCAGGCTTTTGAATGGACTTCCTCGCATTAAGTTGATCTTTCTCTATACTCCAGCTATGACTATAACGTTACATTCTGCACCTCTCCTTTCCTTCTCTATGAATGGTATGCTTTGTCTGTATAGCATGCAAGAACCATTACTTTTCACCATATGCTAATACATGTGATAATAATAAATCAAAAAGCAGGCATAGACATTCAGGTATCAGCATTTGTCACAGATCTGTTTCTTTAAAAATGGACATCTGAAAATAAGTATTTGATGGACATTTGTGTTGAATAAATGGAAACAGTGGAGTAAGTAATCCACTGTGATGAGTGCTTCAGTCTGCTGTATCCTGCCTGCAAATACCTTGTGTGCGTGTATCAGTAACTTCACCGCACACTTAAAGTTTATTTATATGTCACAAGTAAGGCTTACATTAACATTGCAATGAAGTTATTGCGAAACTCTCCTAGCTGTCACACTACAGTGCCTGTTCGGGTCAATGCGTCCAATCAGTACGTCTTTCAGGCTGTGGGAGGAAACTGGAGTACCCGGAGGAAACCCACGCAGACATGGGGAGAATGTATAATCTCTTCACAGACTGTGACCCAAGCTGGGGATCAAACCCAAGTCTCTGGTGCTACCACTGTGCTACAGTGCCGTGCTGCACGTGTACACCATCTGCCTGTTTGTGCTCTGGGGGAATTGTTACTGTAATAGAATAGTATTTTAGTATTAGTGTTAAATATTAAAACATTAATATTCTCAAACAAAAAGCTTTTTTTTTCCATTCAGGAATGGGGTGATGTTTAGTCATTCCTCATAATTAACTCCATATACATTATATAAATTGAAGCATTTTTAATGAATTCCAATGTCACTCGTTTGACAATAAATCAAATCAAGTCGAGATGGAGAGAGTGTTTCCTCTTGTGGGGCCATCCAGAACAAGAGGTCATAGCTTTAGGATAAAGGGGTGGCAGATTTAAAACAGAGAAACTACTTCTCTCTCAAAGGGTGGTGAATCTGTGGAATTCACTGCCCCAGAGTGTGATGGATGCCAGGATTTTGAGTAAATTTAAAGAAGAGGTGGATAAGTTTTTAATTAGTAATGGGTTCGAAGGGCAATGGTGAATGGGCAGGAAAGTGAAGTTGAGGCTGAGGTGAGATCAGTCAGGATGGTATTAAATGACAGAGCAGGCTCGAGGGGCTAAATTCTCCACTCTTGCTCCTATTCCTGATGCCTTTTCTTATGAAAACTGTAAGAGAACGCTGGGGGAATTATCTTATTCAACACAGCAAGTGGACATCTCGATAAATATAAGTACTGAATGGAAAACGGTGGATAAAGTGGGCATCATAAAATAAGTAGGATGTTAGAATTTATCTATGCAAACACAAATTAAATAGATTCCATTCATTAACTAACATTTTAGCAGACAGTACTTTGGGACAATGGTGGATGGTTAGTTCAGTTGGCGAGCTGACATTTAATTCAGAATAATGTCAACAGCATGGGTTTGATTCATGAGGTCGACTTGGGACCTGATTCTCACATAAATTCCCTTTCACAGGATGGATTACTATCCATCCCTAATTGTTCTTAAAAAGGTGAAGGTGAACTGCTTTCTTGAACCGCTGCAGTCCATGTAATGTAGGTACACCCACAGTGCTGATAGGGGCTAGGGAAGGTAGCAGGGTTTTGACTCAGTGACGGTGAAGGAACAGCAGTGATATAGCTCCAAGCCAGGATAGTGTGCGACTTGGAAGGAACTTGCAGGCAGAGGTGTCCCCATACATCTGCTGCCTTTTTCCTTTTTGGTGGTAGGGGTTGTGTCCGGCCACCTTGATTTGACCCTGAGAATAGAAGGCAATCACAGATTACCACTATGGAAGGAAAAACTACCAAGGAAATGGCCTTGAGTAAAGCATTGGCAAATAACGAGGCAAGGACCTGCCTTTAGAAAGAACACACATCTGACATCTGGTAAATTTAGTGTGGTTGGGAGAATAGGTTATACTGGAACATGGCCCCAGAATCCTCCGCTTTTGGAGTTTTGGTTGCTTACTTCTGAGTCTGTTGATAGATAGATGATGGAGTCTGGTTTTCACAATTAGTCAAATGCACCATTATCTTAGGAACATATGACAAGGATGCTAAACTGCAACTAGAGGGACCTTGATGTTTTTCTTGTCTGCCAATTCCAAGTCCTGTGTACACACAGACAAGTTGATGGTGTAGGGGAATATAAGATATATTATGAGACACCCTAGACACCAGGATAGACCAAAGTGATGTTTTCCAGTCCAAGTACATCTTGCATTCTTGACTCTTCCAATGCACTCCTGGCTTGCTCTCCCACGTCCTTCCCTCTGTAAACTTCAGGTCATTCAAAACTCTGCTGTCCTTATCTTAGTTTGCAGTTAGTCCTGCCCCCTTCTCACCACCGTTCTTGCTGACCAACACTAACCTCCAGTTAAGCAGCACTTTCGCTTTAGAATTCTCACCCATGTTTTCAAATCCCTCCAAGTGGTATCTTTCTTCCCTTCCTACCTCTGAAATCTCCTCTAGCCCCCTCAAACGTCCGAGATATCTGCACCTGTATAAATGCTCATTCACCGGCTTAAGAGAAACATAAAATGTTTATCTGCTGTTTAAAACTATACAGAGGTTTCCAGCCCCATGGCTGCAATCAGCTCCTGAGATGACTCTGGGTACAAAAGGCTGCACTTACCAGGGTCGTTCACCCTCACGCTGCTCCCTGATTAGCTGCTTGGGTCATGTGACACTTACTTTACAGCTTGATCCTCAAAGCGACAATCACCACAGCACCATTTAATCCTGGCCTCTTAAAAAGCCTCCATTTTAGTTTTGCCAGCCACTGGCATCTGTGTCTTCAGTTGCCTTGATCCCAGGCTCTGCAGTACCCCCGTATACCCCTCTGCCTCTCTACCTCATTCCTTAAAATATACCTCTTTGACCAAGCCTTTGGTCATCTGGCCTTACACCTATTTATCTGGTTCATAGAACATAAGGCATAGAAGAGTTCAGCACAAGATTAGGCCCTTCAGCCTGTGTACCGACCATGATGCCAAAACAAACTAATCCCTTCTGCCTTTCCTTGGTCCCCATCCCTCTGTTCCTTGCATTTTCATGAGCTTATCTAACTGCCCCTTATTGTCATACTTCAAATGTCATATTTTATTTTAAGAAGTTTCACAACACCAGGTTAAAGTGCAACAGGTCACCTGATGAAGGAGCAGCGCTCCGAATCCTTGTGATTCCGAATAAACTTGTTGGACTTTAACCCGGTGTTGTGGGACTTCTTACTGTGCCCGCCCTAGTCCAAGGTCAGCGTCTCCACCTCACACTTTATTTTATTATGCTCCTGTGAAATACCTTAAGGCATTTTATTATGGTAAAGATGCTACATAACTAGAAGCATTTAAGGTTACTTCATTCAGATCACTACAGGGAGGCACTTAGCCATCTATGGCAGCAGTGACTGTGATTCCTTTATGATACCCTTTAGGACTTCCTGAGGCTTGGACAGCTCGGTATAAATGACAATTCTTTCAGATAGGAGACCTTTGAATGGACTTACCTTGCATCAAGTTGATCTTTCTCTACACCCTAGCTATGGCTGTAACACTACATTCTGCACTGTCTCGTTTCCTTCTCTACGAATGGCAAGCTTTGTCTGTACAGCGTACAAAAAACAATACCTTTCACTGTATATTAATATACATGACAATAACAAATCAAATCAAATCAAATCAAATCAAGACTTAGAGAAAGTTGGACAATGATTTTGTAATGATTTCTCCAGCAGAAAGCTCATTCTTGGAGATGAGGTGCAGAGCTCAGAAATTTAAATTTCTATACTTACAGAACGTTTGACCGGTCAAGTTTAATTTTTAGTGGACTCAAAACAAGTTGAAAAGTTGATTAAATATTATTTTTAAAAATTTGAGTATCATTGCAAGAGGTCTCAAGATGGCTGCTGTATAAAAGGAAAGAATATGCATTTAAAATGTCATCTTTCACAACCTCAGGATGTCTCAGATCACTTTGCGGCTAATAAAGCATTAAATGAAATGATATATTAGGGGTCTTTTGCCTCGGCTGCGTTGTAAAACGTGAATAGAATAGAGCACAAAGCTCAGATTTCATTTACCTGACAGGGGAGTGTTGCCATGAGATGCCAGCAACAAGAAATTGTCCCAGTTCTGCTGTATTAGCATCTATTGTACTTGAGGCCAAAACATCGTCTGATTTCAAGAAGAAATTAGATATGGCATTTGGGGCTAAAGGGATCAAGGGATACGGAGGGAAGGGGGAATCAGGATATTGAATTTGATGATCAGCTGTGATCATAATGAATGACGGAGGAGACTCGAATGGCTGAATGGCCTAGTCCTGCTTCCATTTTCTATGTTTCTATGGTTCTATTGTCGTCTTAAGTTCACTGAATGATCCACAGCAACACACTGCCACAGGTGAGGAAAGGTGGCAGGTACTGAGTCCTCCCCAGCCTGGACAAGAGTCAACACCCCCCCTACTGTTGGCACCAATCTGATCCACACCAATTGTGTAGCCAACTAAACCAAGCAGCACACCCCCACAGAGTCCAGGCGGGACTTTCCGGCTGAGGTCACTGCAAGGTCAGAAATACCCATCCCAGGTCAACGGACATTTGCACTGCCCGCCCAGGCCCGCTACGAATCCCGTGGCAGGTTGGATGCGAAATTTCCACCCTCCAACTTGCTGTGCCAGCACGCGTACACTTTTGCATGCATTTGTAGCCTGGAGCCAAGACTAGCGATGGCGCAGAGACTCCAATTTCTTTGTAACAGATGGCTGAGGAAGAATCCTGCAGTTTATGTCAGAAAGAATTGCAGAATGATGGTTAACCTGTTTGACCATAACCTGAGTGCACCTTCCTTGACCACCAGTGGGACTTGAAGCTGGAGCCTCTGGTTCAGAGATAGGATCACTACCCATTGCGCCGCACAATACCATCTCCTGCTGTTTTAGGAAGCCCAAACATTCAAGTGCAAATATTAAGAATAATGCGGAAAATTACACTATGCAATCTCACACATTATTCCATTTATTGTATTGTAAAGTTGTCACCTGGCTCTTCATCACTACTCGTTGCCTATTAGTTATAATAATAACAACATAGTTTTATAATAGCACGGAACAACTGTAATTACTATGTACTGTAATCAAGACTGTAATTGCTAAGTTATTAGAGTTTAATTGCAGAATTATTAAATCTTAAAATGGCTTTGGAGTTTTGATCTACTCAGCCTATTCTGTTAATGGCTTGGTGAAACTGGAATGCGTGCTCTGAGGAGAATTGGCAGAGGGACAAATGGCCTCTATTGCGTGAGATAATGGATGGGATTTTCCATGCCCTATGTGGTGGCACAGGTGGCCTGCCATTTACCGACAGCGGGATGATCTGGACCCGTTGCTGTTGGCGGGGTCTCCCATTCTATGCATCCTCCTCCTGCCACCACCGGGAAACCCATGGGCAGGGTTTGCCATTGGTGGGGCTGGAAGATCTGGTCGGCAATAACGGCCAGAAGATTCCAACCAATGTTTTGACAGCTCTGCCTGATATTGCCTTTCTATCTGTGCCAAGGTTAAAGAAAAGAAATATGAAAAAGTTTCAATCTTGGGCAGAAATGACCTGAACAAGCCTTGGTCCGGTGCTAGTGATCACAAGACTATGGGTTCAAAGCTCACTCCAGTATCATGTAGGCTGGTCCATACAGCGCAGCTCTGAGGGAAGTGTGATCTTTCAGATGAGATTATAAACCAAAGGCCCGTCTTGTCTCCGTGACACAGCATCATATGTGTTAAATGCACATTTACTGCTGGATCATTAAAATCCCTCTCTTTTAGAATCATAGAATCCCTACAGTGCAGAAGGAGACTGTTCGACCCATTCAGTCTGCACCAACTTTCTGAAAGAGCATCTTACCATGGCCAATCCACCCAGCGTGTACATCTTTGGACTGTGGGAGGAAACCAGAGCACCCAAAGCAAACCCATGCAGACATAGGGAGAATGTGCAAACTCCACATAGTCACCCAAGGCTGGAATTGAACCTATGTTCCTGGCTCTGTGAGACAGCAGTTCTAAACACTGTGTCACCGTGCCCCCTTGTCAAATGCTTGCTGTCTAAGGAATGCTAACCATGATATCAAGAAGGACCCCAACATTACCTCAGTCAGCAGAGAAACTGAACCCACACGATTGACAACATTCTGCACTACACTCTATTCAAGCAGAGGAGCTATACCTACTCCAATCAGCTCGGATCATGTAGATCAAGCCCAAGACATGAGGTGAGAGCCCTGTCTCACCTTGGATTGGGAATGCCTCAACTTGTTGGGACTCTGAATTGGCTTTAACTTGATTTGATTGGATTGGAATAAAGTAAACAATAAAAAAAATCAATTGAACTCAGCTGCTCCCCCTATCAAACTTGCACATCCTAAATACTTCATTAGCTACAATGAGTTTTCAGATGTCCTGTAATTGTGAAAGGCGCTATATCAATTAAAGTTCTTTATTGCTTTTGCTAGAGCAGTCATTGGTTGTGGTTTTCCAGCTCCACCCACCACCAAGATCATCCAGTCCCTCTGAAAAGTCAACAAAATTTTGACTGGTCGCCACACCCCCAAAGGCCTGTGAGAAACACGAGCAGTATAGTATTGGGAAGAAGTGAATCATTCCCTTTTAACCTGGTCTGCAATGTGTATGTGTAACGTGTAACTCGGGAGTGCAGATGAACTGTACATTATCAGATGGTGATTAACCGAGTCCGTTATCTGGTGTGCGCTGCACATATGCAGGAGCGAACGCTGAGATGTACTGTACCAGATGGGAGTGTGAAGGTTGGCCTTTTCCCTTGTGAGTACCAAACGTGGACGAGAGTTGAGGCTCAAGCACACACAAGCTTCTCAGTCGTGTAGCAGAGATGATTGTGGTCTTATACCATGACGTGATTCAACTTCTACCCTGTGACTGGTCAGGCTGATTTACATGTTGCTCCATCTGTTGATAACACTACGGGGCCATTCTCTTGACCTTTTGTTGTTAATTGAAAGAATTTGCCTTATGTCCAATTAGCACATCCTGTTGCTTTCAGCAATGATGTGCAAAATGATTTATTATTGTACACACACATGTAGAGAGCAGGGCACAGTGGCAAGGTGGATATGTATTAGACTCGTAACCCAGAGATCTGGACTAATAATCTAGAGCTGTCAGTTCCAATGTCACCAAGGGTCTGCGGAGTGTAAATTTAACTAATTGAGTAAAATTAGGAATGATTGGTAACTGAGATATTAACCCATCCAATAGGCCACAAGACCATTAGACACAGGAGCAAAATTAGGCCATTCGGCCCACCGAGTCTCCTCTGCCATTCAATCATAACTGATAAGTTTCTCAACCTTTCTCTTGCCTCTTCCCCAGAACCTTTGATCCCCTTACCAATCAAGAATCTATCTATCTCTGTCTTAAATACACTCAATGATATGACCTCCACAGCCTTCTGTGGCAATGAATTCCACAGATTCGCCAATCTCTGCCTGAAGAAATTCCTCCTCATCTCGGTTCTTTATTCTGAGGCTTTGCCTTTGGATCCGAGTCTCTTCTACCGATGGAAACATCTTCCAGGCCCTTCAATCTTCTGTAAGTTTCAATGTGATCCACCCTCATCCTTCTAAACTCCATCAAGAACAGACCCAGAGTCCTCAAATGCTCCTCATACATCTAATGCCCTTTAGAGGACCAAATCTGTCACTCTTAGTAGTTCTGATTGACGTGTGAATCTAGATCCACGTCAATGTCATTAACTCTTAACTGCTCTCTGAAATGGCCCAGTAAGAAATATGCCGGCCTAAATAATATGCGGCAATAAAGGTCCTATATCAAACCTGTGATGATATATTGTTAGGCGCAAGAATGTCTTGTCTTTTTCCCTCTATTTTGTTAGCCTGAAAGGAGTACCTCGGGGGCAGCATGGTGGTACAATAGTCAGCATTGCTAACTCACAGCACCAGGGACATGGGTTCGATTCCCAGCTCGGGTCACTATCTGTGCGGAGTTTGCACATTCTCCCCGTATCTGCATGAGTTTCCTCCGGGCACCCAGTTTCCTCCCATAGTCCAAAGATGTCCAGGTTTAGCTGGCCATACTGAATTGCCCCTTAGTGTCAGGGGGATTAGCTAAGGTAAATGCAGGGGGGTTACGGGGATAGGGCCTGGGTGGGAATGTGGTCGGTGCAGATTCAATGGGCTGTATGCGCCTTCTGCACTGTAGGATTCGATGATTTTCTCAGCATATTGTGGTCAGACCTCAAAACTTGCATCGTTTGGCTCCAATTTCCTGAAAAATGGCATTGCAGAAACTGCACAATATAAATTCACCAGGATCTGATGAGCAGGGTTACCGAAATGTTCCTTTAACCTCGTCGCCAATATAATAACTCCAGGAATCAGCTGTAAAGGAACAGCTGGAAATAAAGTAAAGCAACAAACCACAAGCCTGTGGTGAACACAAACAGGTCCAAATGTTATTTTTTTAGTAAACGCCCGAAAGACCCCCCATTAAACTAAACAAAACAAACTAAAGGACAAAACAAGAAGAGCAGCCCCCAGTAAAGAGAAGGAACTGCCCAAAAAAATAAACAAAGAAGTACAGGAACTTAAAACATTAAACCGGGTTGTGTTCCTGAGGTTATCGAGCCTGAATGCAACAATATGGTGGGTGGGTGGACCTAGAAATCAAGAGCATATCCACTCGCTTCAAACTTATTGGCCGGAACCTTATGGTGTTCGTGCCCCCAGGATTCTCCCATCATGCCTTAATGACCAGAGATTTGGCTGGGCAAGTTGCCTGATCTCGCTGCAGCGGGAATGTGGTGGGAAAGGCCAGTACGATCACGGTCAATGTAATTGCTTAGCTGAGCTTGATAAAGTGGCAATTAACTAGAATAATACATACAGGGTAATACATTTTGGTGAGTATGGATTGCACCAAGTGGGAACCTTGTTCATTTTCACTGACAGGTAGCACAGGCAAGTTAAAGGTCAACTGCTGAGACCTTAGTTTGACCCCAGCTGTTGAGGTTACTGTGAGTGCTGCCGGAGCTTGCTCTTGGATGCTGTGGTTTAATGCCTTTTATGACATTAAGTGGCATGACCTCCTTCCAGGTCACAGCCTTGGACATAAGAACATAAGAACATAAGAAATAGGAGCAGGAGTAGGCCATCTGGCCCTTCGAGCCTGCCCCGCCATTCAATAAGATCATGGCTGATCTGTCGCTGCTCAGTTCCACTTTCCCGCCCTCTCCCCATAACCCTTAATCCCCTCTCTTATCAAAAACCCATCAACCCGCATCTTAAAAATATTTAGCGAGGCAGCCTCCACCACTTCAACGGGCAGAGATTTCCAGAGATTCACCGCCCTTTGAGTGAAGAAGTTCCTCCTCAACTCCGTTCTAAACCGCCCCCCTTTTATCTTGAGGCTGTGCCCCCTAGTCCTACTGTCTTTTTTGAGCGGGAAGAGTCTCTCCACCTCTATCCTATCCATCCCATTCAACATCTTATACGTCTCAATGAGATCTCTCCTCATTCTTCTAAACTCCAACGAGTACAAGCCCAGTTTATTCAGCCTCTCCTCATAGCTCAACCCCCTCAACTCCAGTATCAGCCTAGTAAACCTCCTCTGCACTCCCTCCAGGGCCAAAATATCCTTGCGCAGGTGCGGCGCCCAAAACTGCACACAGTACTCCAGCTGCGGCCTCACCAATGCCCTATACAGCTGCAGCAAGACCTCCCTACTTTTATATTCAATCCCCCTCGCTATGAAGGCCAGCATCCCATTCTCCTTCCTGACCACCTGCTGCACCTGCAAGCTGGGTTTTTGCGACTCATGCACAAGGACCCCGAGGTCCCTCTGCACCGTCGCCTGCTGCAGTTTTTCGCCCCGTAAGTAATAGTCCTTCCTACCATTCTTCCTACCAAAGTGCACCACCTCACACTTGCCAACATTAAATTCCATTTGCCACTTCCTGGCCCATTCGCCCAGCCTATCTAGATCCTTCTGCAGACTCTCCACACCCTCCGCACAATTTGCCGTTCCTCCAATCTTGGTGTCATCAGCAAATTTCGACACCCTACACTCAGTTCCCTCCTCCAGATCATCTATATAAATGTGTAGGGACATAGAGTGTAGAGTGTATATAGTGTAGTATAGAGTGTAGAGTGTATATAGAGTGTAGGGACATCCTGTCCTCCAACTCCAAATGACAATCCAATGAGCTGGTGGTACAGTGGTTAGCATTGTAGCAGGTGGTGTTAGCAGGTGGTCAGGAAGGCGAATGGGATGCTGGCCTTCATAGCGAGGGGGATTGAATATAAAAGTAGGGAGGTCTTGCTGCAGCTGTATAGGGCATTGGTGAGGCCGCAGCTGGAGTACTGTGTGCAGTTTTGGGCGCCGCACCTGCGCAAGGATATTTTGGCCCTGGAGGGAGTGCAGAGGAGGTTTACTAGGCTGATACCGGAGTTGAGGGGATTGAGCTATGAGGAGAGGCTGAATAAACTAGGCTTGTACTCGTTAGAGTTTAGAAGAATGAGGGGAGATCTCATTGAGACGTATAAGATGATGAATGGGATGGATAGGATAGAGGTGGAGAGACTCTTCCCGCTCAGAAAGGATAGTAGGACTAGGGGGCACAGCCTCAAGATAAAGGGGAGGCGGTTTAGAACGGAGTTGAGGAGGAACTCCTTCACTCAAAGGGTGGTGAATCTCTGGAATTCTCTGCCCGTTGAAGTGGTGGAGGCTGCCTCGCTAAATATTTTTAAGAAGCGGGTTGATGGGTTTTTGATAAGAGAGGGGATTAAGGGTTATGGGGAGAGGGCGGGAAAGTGGAACTGAGCCACGACAGATGAGCCATGATCTTATTGAATGGCGGGGCAGGCTCGAAGGGCTAGATGGCCTACTCCTGCTCCTATTTCTTATGTTCTTATGTTCTTATGTTCTCACTGTTGACTCACAGCGCCAGGGGCCCAGGTTCAATTCCAGCCTCGAGTGTCTGTCTGGGTGGAGTTTGCACTTTCTCCCCATGGCTGCGTGTGTTTCCCTCCGGATGCTCCAATTTCTTCCCACACTCCAAAAGTGTGTGGGTTTGGTGGATTGGTGGTGCTAAATTGCCCCTTAACAGCATAAATACGTGGGGTTATGGGGATAGGACTGGGTGGAATTGTTGTCGGTGCAGGCTCGAAGGGCAGAATAGCCTCCTTCTGCACTTGGAAGGATTCTGTGAAACTATGTCACAGAGTGAAAACCCACTTAACAGCCATTGCCTGTTGTTTAATGTGATGTGCTGTGGTACAGTGGGAGTCAGCAATCCTCCCACTTCCAGGTGCAGATCCCGCACACTGGAATCCAACGATATTATTCAGCCTATTTCCTTCAAGAAGGTGGCTCGCCATCACTTTCCCAAGGCTAATTAGGGATGAATAATAAATCTCGGCTTGCCAGTGACACCTACATCCTGTGAGTGAATTTGAAAAGATCAATATTCTAAATGATATCGCTGCTTCAACACTTTGAATGATTGCCTCACCGTTTTATTTCGATCTGTTTCAGCATCAAGACTTTCGGCTGTCAAACAGGGTGCATGTTTCATAGTCATCAGAATTAGCTTTGTGTAATTTGGTAGCCAAGGAGATCTTTGTGGTAGCATCCCTGCCTCTGTACCAGAAGCTCTTGGTCTGAGTCCCACCTCAAGACACAGTGACCAAGGAAGATGCATCCATAACACAGCAAGACAGGTTGATTATAAACTTGCAAATCTGTCCAAAGCACACCAATGACAGGTGGCAAGAGTGAGAGCAATTCCTCATCAGCTACATGTGGAAAAATATACTATTCACAGCTCCAAACCACAGTGTGCATTATGGCGGTGACATGGTATTGTCACTGGATTAGTAATCCAGAGACCCAGAGTCATGCTCTGGGGACCCAGCAGATGTGAAATTTAAATTCAAAGGGAGCCTGGGATTAAAAATCTAATGCAGGTCATGAAACCATTGTTGATTGATATAAAAACCCATCTGGTTCGCCAATGTCATAGAATCCCATCAGTGCAGATCGAGCCTGCACTGACAATGATCCCTCCCAGGCCCTATCCCTGTAACCCCATATATTTACCCTACTCATCCCCCTGACATGAATGGACAATTTAGCATGGCCAATCCACCAAACCCACACATCATTGGATTGTGGGAGGAAACCTGAGCAGACACAGGACAAATGTACAAACTCCACACAACAGTGACCCAAGCCAGGAATCAAACCTTTCGGGAAGGAAATTTGCGTCCTTACTTAGTCTGGCTCATAGTCACTCCACACGTGGTTGACTCTTAAATGGCCTCGGAAAACACTTAGTTCAAGGGCAATTAAGGATGGGCAATAAATGCTATCCGAGCCAGCGATGCCCACATCCCCTGAATGAATAAAAAAATGTTGCCACAGTAACTCAGCCTCCCTGAATGAACTGTAACACACACTCAGTTCAGCCGATCTGAGTTGTGCTTTCCAAGAATATAGGTTTCTGGTCATTAAGTTATTTTTAAGATGTGGCCCGCATTCATTGCCCATCCTGCATTGATCTTCAGAAAGTTCTAGTCAGCTGGCTGCTTAGCAGACCATAGTCACCAGGGAATTCCTGGATTGTAATGAAGAAATAACAGTATGCCTTCAAATCAGGATGGTATGTGTGACTCGGAGGTCAATTTGCACAAGGTGGTGTTTCCAATATATTTGCTGCCCTTGTCCTTCTAGATGGTAGAGATCAACTGTTTCAGTGGTGCTGTCTGCAGAAAGCTTTGGTGCAGGGTTACAGAGTCTTCTGGGGACAGTACATACTGCGGTCACAGTTGCCAATGATGGAGGAAGCGAATGTTCAACGACTTACCAATTGCTTCTTTCTCTGGTTTTCTGTCTCCTTCTGGATTAGTCTCTGTCTCACCCCTTGCATGTTTCCTCTTCACAGTGATAAAAAAATAAATCCCACCGCTCCCTCCTCACTCACTGTCGCCTTGTAATATTTATTAATACCATGGTCCATTGGTCAGGCCAATATTTATCAGGTAATGAGTTTTCTCTCAGTTGTTGACCACATGGCTGAAATAGGCAACCATATCCAGAATTTAATTTCAACAGGACTCCAGGCACCATAAGGTATTTAAAAGAATACCTCGGTGTTCCATGTAAGAATTGCATTAATTGGAATAATGCATGATCCATCCTTCGCTACTTCCTGTACGGTCGAGATAATGACTGCAGCAATGTTGAAAGCTAATTTGCATGATGCACTCCACTGTCTCAGGAACTGTCATCAGCGGTAGTATTTTCAAGGGTGGATGTCTTTGTACAAGCTGACATCAGCCATGCACCAATACATATTACAGTGCCTCCTTTCATGGTTCTAGGGAAGAACAGCAACAAGATGTGGGAGAAGACGGGTTTACGCTGGTTGAGAAACAATGAGGCTCATTAGATATCATTCAACTTCCTTCCTTTTCCCTGTCCCTGTGACACCATTGATTTAGAGCCCCTTTTTTAACACTAAGCTAGTCCCAATTGTCCACATTTGGTCCAAATCCCTCGATTGCCATCTTACTCATGTAACTGTCTAGACTCTTGTTAAAAGACTAAATTATATCCACCTCCACTACTGCTTCTGGCAGCTTGTTCCAGACACTCATCACCCTCTGTGTAAAAAAAAAATGTCCTTCTGGACACTTCTATATCTCTCCCCTCTCACCTTAAACTGATGCCCTCTAGTTTTAGACTCCCCTATCTTTGGGAAAAGATATTGACTATCTAGCTGAACTATGCCGCTCATTACTTTATAGACTGCTATAAGATCACCCCTCAGCCTCCTACACTCCAGTCTCAGTCTATTCAGCCTCCCATTATAACTCAAACCATCAAGTCCTGGTAGCATCCTAGTAAATCTTTGTCTCATTTGTCTCATCAAAGTGCTGTTGTTGAGCAAAACCATCTCCCTCTTTGGATGGAGGTGTCACATAAAGCACAGGAGATTGGGCATCATCTGTACCAGCCATGCTCCGAAGGAAGTATAACTGCTTTCCCAACTACAGGACTTCCCAAATTCTCTCTGCAGTGATGTGAGAATCGTCAATGTAGGAAAGCCAGAGTCAATTTGTGTACAGCAAGCTCCCAAAAATAACAACATGTTCATGATGAGGCAGTTGTGTTTTGGTGATGTTGTTTGAGGGAGAGTTATTGGGCAGGGGACAGAGAGAGCTTCATTGCTGGAATAGCATTGTGTCCTTTACATCGACCCAAGGGAGCTGGCCATGTTTCAACTGAAGGCCAATGAGGAAGGCATGGCAGGAGTAAATAAGGGGTAAACCTGATGAAGCTGCAACTCAAGACAAACAAAGGAGGTAGCTTGCAATAAACAGAGCTAAGCAATCCAAGGTCCAATGGACCAGATCCAAGATCTGCAGTCTTGCCACATCCAGCCGTGAATAGTGGTGGAAGTTAAACAAGTAACAGAAGAAGGAGGTTCCACATAAACCCCCAGCCTCAATGATGGTAGAGCGTAGTACATCAGATAAGGCTGAAACTCCAACTCCAGACAGAAGTATCGAATGAATGATCCATCTCAGCCTCCTCTGGAGGTCCCCAGACGTCAGTCAGTCTTCAGCTAACTTGATTCATCCCACAAGATAACAAAAGATAGCTAAAGGCTCTGGATAGTGCAAAAGCTATCGATCCTGACAACATTCTGGCAATAGTGCTGTGAAGCTCACTTGATCCGCTGTGGTCCCTGAGGCATAGATACATCCACAGTGCTGTCAGGGAGGGAGTTCCAGGATTCAGTCCAGTGTCATTGAAGGAACGGCCAATATATTCCCAAGTCAGGATGGTAAGTGGCTCAGAAGGGGAAATCCAGGCAGTGGTTTCCGCTGCCGTTATCCTTCTAGATGGTAGTGGTTGTGGGATTGGAAGGTATTACCTGAGGAATCTTACTGAGTTCCTGCAGGGAATCTTCTATTTGTACACACGGCTGCCATCATGATGGAGGGATTGAATGGTAGCCAGAAGTAGAGGTCTATATGTCGGCTGGAACCCAAGGAGAGCAGGAGAGCAGATAAGGACCGTGAGGTGACATTGTGATTAGAATACTAAACTGCTCTATAAGGCATTGATTTTAGAAATACTAAGACAGAGCAAGTGATTTAGAAGCTGGGGCCTGTGCCAAAACATAAACTTTTTCTTCAATTGCAAGCTATTATAATTTTATTATCTCTCTCAGACTCATGGTCATGCATTGTTACAATCTGCTGACATTATTAACAGTTCGAATGTTCAATCTTCTGAATAACATTTTCCACAATTTCCATCCAAGCTTGCTCCTGACAGGGCTCCATGTTTGCATTCCATTCACTCATGTCCACAAGTAGCCTCACAAAGTGAATTATTGAATTCCAGGTTATGTCTGTATGAATCTAATATGAGGAAGATGTGATGTGGAGTTGCCGGCGTTGGACTGGGGTGGGCACAGTAAGTAGTCTCACAACACCAGGTTAAAGTCCAATTCACCTGACGAACAGAAGAACATATGAACTAGGAGCAGGAATAGGCCATCTGGCCCCTCGAGCCTGCTTCACCATTCAATAAACCATGGCTGATTTTTTTTGTGGACTCAGCTCCACTTACCCACCCGCTCACCATAAGCCTTAATTCCTTTACTGTTCAAAAATTTATCTATCCTTGCCTTAAAAACATTCAATGAGGGAGCCTCAACTGCTTCACTGAGCAGGGAATTCCACAGATTCACAACCATCTTGGTGAAGAAGTTCCTCCTCAACTCAGTCCGAAATCTGCTTCCCCTTAATTTGAGGCTATGCCCCCGAGTTCTAGTTTCATCCGCCAGCTGAAACAACTTCCCTGTTTCGATCTTATCTATTCCCTTCATAATCTTATATGTTTCTATAAGATCCCTCATTCTTTTGAATTCCAGTGAGTATAGCCCCAGTCTACTCAGTCTCTCTGCATGAGCCAACCCTCTCAATTCTGGAATCAACCTAGTGAATCTCCTCTGCACCCCCTCCAGTGCCAGTATATCCTTTCTCAAGTAAGGAGACCAAAACTGTACAGAGCACTCCAGGTGTGGCCTCACCAGCACCTTATACAGCTGCAACATAACCTCCCTGTTTTTAAACTCCATCCCTCTAGCAATGAAAGACAAAATTTCATTTGCCTTCTTAATTACCTGCTGCACCTACAAACTAACTCCTTAAGATATCTGCACAAGGACACCCAGGTCCCTCTGCACAGCAGCATGCTACAATTTTTTACCATTTAAATAATAGCCCATTTTGCTGTTATTAAACATAGAATATAGAACATAGAACACTACAGCACAAACAGGCCCTTCGGCCCACGAGTTGCGCCGATCACATCAACACCTATCTATAACCCCCATCCCATAAAACCCCATATATACCCCATACATTCCTACCAAAATGGACGACCTCACATTTACCAGCATTGTACTTCATCTGCCAGACCCTCGCCCACTCACTTAGACTATCTATATCCCTTTGCAGACTTTCAGAATCCTCTGCACACTTTGTTCTTCCACCCATCTGCGAATTTTGACACACGACACTTGGTCCCCAACTCCAAATCATCTATGTAAATCTTAAACAACTATGTTCCCAACACTGATCACTGAGGCACACTACTAGTCACTGATCGCCAACCAGAAAAACACCCAGTTATCCCCACTGTTTGCTTTTTGTTAGTTAACCAATCCATGTCCATGTTAGTTAACCAATCCTCTACCCATGTAATACATTACTCATAACATTGTGCACTTTTATCTTATGTAGCAATCTTTGGTGAAGCACCTTGTCAAATACCTTCTGGAAATCCAGATACACCACATCCACAGGTTCCCCATTGTCCACCAGGCATGTAATGTTCTCAAAAAATTCCACCAACTTAGTCAAACATGACCTTCCCTTCATGAACCCATGCTGCGTCTTACCAATGGGACAATTTATACCCAGATGTCTCACTATTTCCTCCTTGATGATAGATTCAAGCATTTTCCCCACTACAGAAGTTAAGCTAACCGGCCTATAATTACTTGCCTTTTGTTGACCTTTTTTAAACAGCGCCATCACATTTGCGATTTTCCAATCTGCAGAAACCACCCCAGAGTCCAGCGAATTTTGGTAAATTACCACTCGTGCCTTTGCCATTTCTCCCACCATCTCTTTTAATAGCCTGGGTTGCATTCCATCAGGATCAGGAGACTTGTCTATCTTTAGCCCCCCCCCCCCCCCATTAACTTGCCCAATACTACCTCTTTCGTGCTAATGATAGTTTCTAGGTCCTCACCTGCCATAACCTTCTTGTCATCAATTTTTGGCATGTTATGTGTGCCTTCCATTCTGAAGATCAACACAAAATACCTGTTCAATGCCTCAGCCATTTTCTCATTTCCAGTTATTACATCCCCCTTCTCATCCTCTAAAGGACCAATGTTTACTTTAGCCATTCTTTTTCATTTTATATATCTGTAGAAACTTTTGCTATCTGTTTTTATATTCTGAGCTAGTTTATTCTCATAATCCACCTTACTTTTCTTTATAGCTTTTCTTATGGCTTTCTGCTGACCTTTAAAGACTGCCCAATCCTCTATGTTCCCACTAACCTTTGCCACTTTGGATGCTTTTTGTGAAGGAGCAGTGCTCTGAAAGCTCGTGCTACGAGTAAGTAAGCCTGTGGTTACCTTGAGCTGGTGCTGTGAGACTTTATAGACGGGGAAGATAGGGAAGGTAATCAATGACAGATCGAGAGACAGAGTCCAATCTGTCTCCATTAAGCTTCAGAAATTCAAATAAATTGTATTTTCTCTTCTGTTTTCTATTTTAGCAGTGCTTCAAGTGACAATTTCTCTGGGCAAAGTGGAACTCAGTGTGGGCGAGTCCAAGTTTTTCACCTGTACAGGTAAGCTCAAAGCTGACCAATTATCACTGAGTGATTCTGTTACTGTTTTCAATGCCTGCTCAGGCAGGCCAACATTTTAAATCTCAAAACATCTATTCTCCTCTCCCTTGAAATTGTGATATTGGCTTTCAACAAAAACATACCACTCTACTGGAAGGATGTGGAAGCTTTGGAGAGAGTGCAAAGAAGATTCATCAGGATGTTGCCTGGTCTCGAGGGTGTTGACTATGAGGAGAGGTTGAATAAACTGGGATTGTTTTCATTGGAAAGACAGAGGCTGAGGGGAGACCTGTAGAAATCTATAAAATTATCAGACAGGGGGGATAGTTGGAGTCTTTTCCCCAGGGTGGAAGTGTCAATTACAAAGAGGCACAGGTTCAAGGTGAGAGGGGGTAAGTTTAAGGGAAATGTGCGGGGGAAGTTTTTCACGCAGAGTGGTGGGTGCCTGGAATGGCCTGCCAGAGAAGGTGGTGGAAGCAGGCTCATTAGCAACACTTAAGGAGCATCTGGATGGGTGCATGAATAGGGAGGGAATAGAGGGATAAGGACTGAGTAAGGGCAGAAAGTTCTTTAAATTTAGTTCAAGCATCATGATTGGCATGGGCTTGGAGGGCCTGTTCCTGTGCTGTACTTTTCTTTGTTCTTTGATCTTAAACACTGTGACAATGATTGGTAAACTTAGAGTCATAGAGTCAGAGAGATTTACAACATGGAAACAGTCCTTTGGCCCAACCCATCCACGCCAACGAGTTTTCCTAAACTGAACTAGTTTGCCAGCATTTGGCCCATATCCCTCTAAACCTTTCCTATTCATGCACTTGTCTAAATGTGTTTTAAGTAATTGTACCCTCCTCCACCGCCTCTGCTGGCAGCTCATTCCATATACACAGCACTCTGTGTGAAAAAGTTGCCCTTCAGGTCCATTTTAAATCTTTGCCCTCTCCCCTTAAACCTATGCCCTCTAGTTTTGGGTTCCCCTACTCCGGGGAAAGACCGTGGTTATTCATCTTGTCTATGTCCCATATTTTATAAACCTCTATGAGGTCACCCCTCATCCTCCTATGCTCCAAGGAAAATGTCCCAGATTACCCAGTCCCTCCTTGTAATTCAAACTTTCCAATCCCGATAACATCCTTGTAAATCTTTTTTGCACCCTTTCCAGTTTAATTGCATCCTTCCTATATTGTTTATAGAAACAACAGTGGACCCAGACCCAATCTCTGTGACACATTGCTGGTCACAAGCCTCCAGTCTGCAAAGCAACCCTCTATCACCAGTCTATATCTCCCACCAACAAGCCAATTTTGTATCCATTTGGCTGGTTCTCTCTGAATCCCATGTGATCTGATCAGCCTATCAAGAGTGGTAATGTCACTGAACTAGGAATCCAGAGGCTCAGAATAAACTTCTGAGTACAATCTCCTGGTGATGCAATGGTTAGCACTGCTGCATCACAGCGCCAAGGACCTGGGTTCGATCCCCGGTTTGGGTTACTGTCTTTGCAGAATTTGCATATTCTCCCTGTGTCTGTGTGGGTTTCCCCTGGGTCCTCCCACAGTCAAAAGGTGTGTGAGTTAGGTTGGTTGGCCATGCTAAATTGCCCCTTGGTGTCAGGGGGACTAGCTAGTGTAAATAGGTGGGGTTACGGGGATAGGATTCTGGATGGGAGAGTAGTCAGTGGGCTAACCCAGCAGGCCAAATGGCCTCCTTCTCCATTGTAGGGATTCTATGTTTCCTCCCACACCCCAAAGGTGTTCAGGCTCAGTGGACTGGCCATTTTAAATCTCCTGTTAGTGTCTCAGGATGATTAGGGAGATTAGTGGGGTAAGTACTTGGGGCTACAGGGATGGGGCTTGGGTAAGGTAAAAAGATGGGTCAGTGCAGGCTCGAGGGGCTGAATGGCCTCCTTCAGCACAGTACGGATTCTGTGAACCTATGGGTTCAAATCCCACCACAATAGCTGCTCTAATATAAATTCAATAATAAAATCTAGAATTGAAAGCCAGCCTTAATAACGATGACCATGGCATCAACAACATTGATTGTTGTTTTAAAGAAAACAGCTGGAAAACAGGCTTACCTGTTCTGGCCTGCCTGTGACTCCAAACCCACACCAATAGCAACTGACACTGACATGGCCTTGCAAGCCATTCAGTTCAAGGCAAAGACTGCTGACAGACACATCCCATGAAAGCATTAAAATAACATGATTCCAAGATAGCTCTCTACATAGACAACTCTCACCAACTTTTACAGATGCACAATAGAAAGGAGTGTTTCTGGTTGTATCACAGCTTGGTATGGCTCCTGCCCTGCCCAAGACTACAAGATACGACAAAAATTTGTGAATGTAGCCCAATCCATCACACAAACCAGCCTCCCGTCCATTAACTCTGCCTACACTTCTCACTGCTTCAGCAAAGAAGCCAGCATAATTAATGACCCTGTGCACCCTGGACATTCTCTCTTCCACCTTCTTCCGTCGGGAAGAAGATACAAAAGTCTGACATTACAAATGATTCAAGAACAGCTTCTTCCCTGCTGCTGTCAGACTTTTGAATGGACCTACCTTGCATTAAGTTGATCTTTCTCCACACCCTAGCTATGACTGTAACGCTACATTCTGCACTCTCTCCTTTCCTGCTCTATGATTGGCATGCTTTATCTGCATAGCATGCAAAAAACACTACATTACACTGTATGCTTATATATGTGGCGATAATAAATCAAATCAAATCAAAATATGCATTACATCATTAAGGCAGCATGGTGGCACAGTGGTTAGCACTGCTGCGTCACAGCATCAGGGATCTGGGTTCAATTTTGGTCTCAGGAGGCTATATGGAGCTTTCATGTTCTCCCTGTGACACTGTGCCACCATGTTAATCTGCCCTGTAACAGGGTGGGTGAATGTGTGGCAGCTAAGTGTTAAATCTTCAGCCATGAATCTCAGCAATGTTAACATCTAATTTGACTATATTTGCCTGTGTTATGAATGCATGATTCCCTTTCGAAAACAGTTCATTCAGCCAACAGGACAAGAACTATTCATCCATCTCATTGTTGCTTGCGGTACATTGCTGTGTGCAAACGGGCTACACATGTTAAAAGATTCCCAGAAGATATCTGTTGACTGTTCAGTATTTTCTGGAACATCATGAGTGCATCAGAGGCACAGTACAAATGCATTTCCTTTTCAATTAAGTATTAACTGTGGCGATTTGACAGATGGTACACTGAGGCAAGAAAGAGAGAGAAAGAGAAAAGCACGAATAAATAAACATAAAAACTTAAACCTCATTGTAGAAATAAGAATCAACTGAAAGACCTTAATGAAGCAGGTATTATTACCTGTTTCCACACAACTACACTAAGTTAACTTTTATATTCAATCCCCCTCGCTATGGCCTTCATAGCGAGGGGGATTGAATATAAAAGTAGGGAGGTCTTGCTGCGGCTGTATAGGGCTTTGGTGAGGCCGCAGCTGGAGTACTGTGTGCAGTTTTGGGCGCCGCACCTGCGCAAAGATATTTTGGCCTTGGAGGGAGTGCAGAGGAGGTTTACTAGGCTGATACCGGAGTTGAGGGGGTTGAGCTATGAGGAGAGGCTGAATAAACTGGGCTTGTACTCGTTAGAGTTTAGAAGAATGAGGGGAGATCTCATTGAGACGTATAAGATGATGAATGGGATGGATAGGATAGAGGTGGAGAGACTCTTCCCGCTCAAAAAAGACAGTAGGACTAGGGGGCACAGCCTCAAGATAAAAGGGGGGCGTTTTAGAACGGAGTTGAGGAGGAACTTCTTCACTCAAAGGGTGGTGAATCTCTGGAATTCTCTGCCCGTTGAAGTGGTGGAGGCTGCCTCGCTAAATATTTTTAAGAAGCGGGTTGATGGGTTTTTGATAAGAGAGGGGATTAAGGGTTATGGGGAGAAAGCGGGAAAGTGGAACTGAGCAGCGACAGATCAGCCATGATCTTATTGAATGGCGGGGCAGGCTCGAAGGGCTAGATGGCCTACTCCTGCTCCTATTTCTTATGTTCTTATGTTCTCATGTTCTTAAAGTCACAAAACTTAGTCTCAAATTTTGCATGCCCTTAAACAAGCTATCATAGAATATAGAAGATAGAACAGTACAGCCCAGGAACAGGCACTTCAGCCCATGATGTGCCGAACATGACGCCATATCCTTGACAAGACAAAAGAATAAAAGAATTATGAATGATCGGGTGAAGGATGTTAATATTTAAAGAGATATGCAAATGTCTTATTTTGACCAATCAAATTATGTCACAAGATTTTACTTTTCTTTAAGAAAATAAGCTTTATTGTTTGTAATATAATCAAATAAAACATGCATTAACATAATAATGTGGTTTATAACTATTTAGGTTATGACCTTTTTAATTCCCCCAAGACACGTCTTAAAGTTGTTTATTTCTGTGGGGACCACCCCTCACCATCCCTTCCCCATAAGTATCCAACAGCCCACTGGAGAATTCTCTTGAACGCCACATATTGTCAGAAATAAACCTTCATTTACTCTCTCTTGACTGTGGGATACCTCAGCCCTTTCTTCTGATTATTCTTTCAATGCTTCTAAGCTAATGTGCTTGTTGTTTTTCTTATGCATAAGGTTCTTTAGAGGATCATTATAGATTGCACCACTAATTTCAAACTAGGCAATCTTCCAGTTTCTGTTCCCTTACAAAATCAGATTTAGCCTTGCCTGCATTCTAAGTAGTCAAGAATGAAGTTAGCTTTTTACTTATAATGCACCCCTTTAATCATATTTTTCTTAGGCACTGTTCTCTCAGTGAGCCTCAAACCACATGAGGTCCAAACTGTAACAAGCTCTCTCAGCAAGCACCCAGAAAAATTGAAAGCAGAGAGCCCCCTAAACTCCACCCATCTTCATGACAACATAGCATGTCCCAGGATGTCCACAAATTGACGTTTAGATCAATTATTCCTCATTTACAATTTTTTCATTGATCTGATGATGTAAATGGATTTTTCGACTTTTCAGGGTTCACTGAATGCTTTTGATCTATCAAAGCAAAATTATTTCTCTGGAAAGCCATTACTGCGAGGGTTGCAAGCATCAAATCTCCAGTTCTTTCACAAAATAAGACAGCCTGCTGTGTTTTTTTTTTAGTTCCATCTCTCCTACTCTAACTTTATTAAACCAATCTTTTTTAGGGTAACCTTTTAAGCTGCCAGTTCTTGAGCTGTTCCGGCAGCACAGTGGCACTGTTTGGGCAGCATAGTGGCACATTGGTTAGCACTGGTGCCTCGCAGTGTCATGTATCCGGGTTCGTTTCCCAGCTTGGGTGACTGTCTGTGCAGAGTTTGCACATTTTCCCTGTGTCTGCATGGGTTTCCTCCGAGTGCGCTGGTTTCCTCCCACAGTCTAAGAATGTGCAGGTTAGGTGAATTGGCTAATCTAAATTCTTCCTCAGTGTGCCTGAATAGGTGCCAGAGTGTGGTGAGTAATGGATTTTACAGTAACCTCATTGCAATGTTAATGTAAGCCTACTTGTGACTAATAAATAAACTTTTACTTCATCCCTAAAGCCCTGCAGTTTAAGTGTCTTGCCTTTACAAGTTTCAGCTTCCCAGATCTGCATATCACCTCTAAATTATTAATATGGTCCATGAATTAAATATTCGCAACAATCATAGAAACAAATTATTGCGGATGCTGGAATCTGAAACCAAAAGAGAAAACATTGTAAAATCTCAGCAGGTCTGGCAGCATCTGTAAGGGGAGAAAAGGGCTGATGTTTTGAGTCCAGATGATGCTTTGTCAAAGCTTAAAGGCGTAGAAAGTGGGGGATATTTATACTGCAGGGGGAGAGGATGAAAGATGAGTCATAGCCACAGAAACCAGGGGAAAGACTGGCAACAGCTGTTCACAGATAGAATAAAGGGTGTGAATGGCCGTTGGCAGAGAAGATGAAATCAGGGGGTAAACTGTGACAGATGAAGATGTTGGGGTGTGAAGAATGGGTGGGAGAGAGGTAAAAAGGGGGAAAGGGTGAACAAAGAAGGAGAAAAGGTAAGGAAAGGGGGATAAAGCAGGGGGAAAGTGTGCAGGAAAAGAAAAATGAAGAATGACAATAAAGAAATAAAAGATAGAGAACAGTAAAAAATTAAATGAAATGAAACAAAGGGGTTGAGATGGGGCAGAGCCAATCATCTGAAGTTGTTGAATTGAATTCAAATAATCTGAAGTTGTTGAATTGAATTCAAATCATCTGACATTGTTGAATTGAATTCAAATCATCTGAAGTTGTTGAATTGAACTTCAGATGATTGGCTGTACTCTACCTCGATCCCTTTGTTTTCATTTTATTTAATTTTTAACTGCTCTCGACCTTTAATTTCTTTATTGTCTTTCTTCATTTTTCTTCCCCCCCCCCCCATTCTTTCCCCCTACTTTATCCTCCTTTCGTTATCTTCTCTCTCCCTTTCCTTCCCCTTTTCTAAATCTTACCTCCGTCCCATCCATTTCCTGACAGCGAACCACCCCCCCCCCCCCCCCCACCCAACATCTTCATCTGTCACAGTTTACGCACTAATTTCAGGTTCTCTGCCATTTGGCCATTCACACCCTTTATTCTGTCTGCGGATTGCCATTAGTAGGCGATACAGGCTGATAGGCTGGAGGAAGTTGATGTTCTGAGGGAAGATGTATTAGCAATTTTGAAAAACCTGAAGGTCGTTAATTCCCCTGGGCCAGATGGGAGATATCCTAGGATTTTTTGGGAGGCAATGAATGAGATTGCAGAGCCTTTGGTTTTGATCTTTGGGTCCTCACTGTCCACGGCGATAGTGCCGGAGGACTGGAGAGTGGTGAATGTTGTTCCTCTGTTCAAGAAAGTAAATAGGAATGACCCTGGTAATTATAGGCCAGCTAGTCTTACTCCAGCGGTTGGTAAGTTAATGGAAAATGTTCTGAGAGATAGGATTTATGACCATTTGGAAAGATGAAGCTTAATCCAGGAGAGTCAGCACGGATTCATGAAGGGTAAGTCTTGCCTCACAAATTTGAATGAATTCTTTGAGGATGTAGATGAAGGTAGAGCAGTTGATGTTGTATACATGGATTTTAGTAAGATGTTTGATAAGGTTCCCCATGGTTGGCTCATGAAGAAAATAAGGAGGTGTAGGACAGAGGGAAATTTGGCCCATTGGATAAGTAACTGGCTATCTCATAGAAGACAGAGGGTGGTGGTGGGTGGAAAATGGTAACTGGTGACCAGTTACCAGCGGTGTACCACAGCGATCAGTGCTGGGTCCTCTGTTATTTGTGATTTTTATCAATGACTTGGAGGAGGGGCCTGAAGGGTTGGTCAGTAAATTTGCTGACGACACCAAGATTGATGGAGTAGTGGATGAGGTGGAGGGCTGCTGTAGGCTGCAAAGAGACATTGATAGGATGCTGAGCTGGGCCGAAAAGTGGCAGATGAAGTTTAACCCTGATATATGTGAGGTGATTCATTTTGGTAGGTCAAATTTGAATGCGGATTACAGGGTCAATGGCAGGGTTCTGAGGAATGTGGAGGAACAGAGAGATCTTGGGGTTCATACCCGCAGATCTCTGACGGTTGCCACTCAAGTGGATAGAGCCGTGAAGAAGGCCTATAGTGTGTTTGGGTTTAAGAACCATGGGATTATGCTGCAACTGAACAGGACCTTGGTGAGACCACATTTGGAATATTGCATGCAGTTCTAGTCACCTCACTATAAGAAGGATGTGGAAGCATTGGAGAGAGTGCAGAGAGATTTACCAGGATGCTGCCTGGTTTGGAGGGTAGGTCTTATGAGGAAAGGTTGAAAGAGCTGGGGCTTTTCTCTTTGGAGCGGAGGAGGATGAGAGGTGACCTAATAGAGGTTGATAAGATGATGAGGGGGATAGATAGAGTGGACATTCAGAGACTATTTCCTTGGGTGGATGTAGCTATTACTACGGGGTAACTATAAGGTTCATGGTGAAAGATATAGGAGGGATGTCCGAGGTAGGTTCTTTACTCGGAGACTGGCTGGGGTGTGGAATGCACTGCCTGCTGTGATAGTGGAGTCGGACAGTTTAGGAACTTCAAGCAGTTATTGGATAGGCACTTGAAGCACACCAGAATGATCGGGAGTGGGATAGCTTGATCTTGGTTTCAGACAAAGCTCGGCACAACATCAAGGCCAAAGGGCCTGTACTGTGCTGTACCATTCTATGTTCTATGTTCTAGTAGCCCTTTCCCCTGGTTTCTGTGCCTATGACTCATCTTTTATTCCCTCACCCTACAGTATAAATATCTCCCACTTTCCAAGTCTTTTAGCTTTGACAAAGGGTCATCTGGACTTGAAACGTCAGTTCTTTTCTCTCCTTACAGATGCTGCCAGACCTGCTGCGATTTTCCAGCATTTTCTCTTTTGGTTTGCAACAATCAGATGAGCATCTTGAGACCCTCACAATTGCTTAGAGTTTGGCAATGACACAATGCAACAGAATCTAGTGTATCAAAGTCTCCAGTTTAATTTAGGAAGGTAGGGGAGTGGGGAAAAGGGTTTCAGGAAATCCTTGTCACCAGATTGGCATCAAGAGAGAAACCAATCCTTAGCAGCAGCCCGAGATAACATGGCACCCATCAAGTGGAGGAAAATATTTTGATTCTGTCCACAGAAATAGGTAATAGCTGAGGGAGGAGAGTAACACATCCCTGGTCCTTGGAATCTGTCAAGCACATTCATTTATGATAGAATTTAAAGATTGTGTAAACATCTTCTCACCTTAATTTTAAGGGAATTAATTTGGTCTTCAGTGCACAGCTCCGAGGCTGCAGATTAACACATTTGCTAATTAGATTTATCAACTGCAATTTAAATAATGTAATATCCTGTAATTTGCAACAGTAGTTAATATGCTAATAGCATGTTCAATGCTTTTTGAGAAGTGTTCAACTATCATTGCTCAGCATTCACAATAACTTGGCCCCAATTCCAACTTCAATTCCCGCAAAGATTTTTCATTTTCGAGCCTGCTCAGCCATTCAGTCAGATCATGGCTATTCTCTCCCTGGTCTCAAATCCACCTCCCCACCTGCTCCCTGTATCCCTTATCCCTTTTTTATATCAGGAATATGTCTATCTTCTTCTTGAAACCATTCAACGATTCAGACTCCACCGCGCTATGTTCCACAATTTCACCACCCTCTGTGAGAAGTAGTTCCTCCTCACTTCAGTTTTAAATCTACCGCCTCTCAATCTATACCTGTGGCCTTTTGTTCTAGGTTGCCCCGTAAGGGGAAATATTTGGCCTACATTTACTTTATCAATCCTTTTTGGTATGTTACATACCTCGATCAGATTCCCACTCATCCTTCTAAGCTCCATTGAGTACAAGCCCAGACTGTTTAAAATGTTTCATATGTCAACCCTTCCATCGCTGAATTAATCTGGTGAACCTCTTCTGAACTCCTTCCAATGTGACCACACACTTCCTCAAATGAGGAGACCAAAACTGGATGCAATATGGGATGTGGGCATCGTTGGCTGGGCCAGCATTTATGGCCCATCCCTAATTACTAGGCCATTTCAGAGGGCATTTGAGCGCCAACCACATTACTATGGATCTGAAGTTACATGTTGGCCAGGGCAGGTGAGGGCTGCAGGTTTCCTTCGCTGAACGATGGCAATTTACTGTGTCCAATCCACCTTATCTGCACATCTTTGGAGTGCGGGGGAAAACCAGAGCACCCAAAAGAAACCCATGCAGACACGGGGAAAATGTACAAGTTCCACACAGTCACCCAAGGCCGGAACTGAACCTGGGTCCTTGATGCTATGAGACAGCAGTGCTAACCAATGTGCCACCGTTTTATGACAATCGACAATGGTTTCATAGTTATCATTAGACTTTTAATTCCACATTCTTTTTTAACTCAAATTTCACCAGCTACCATGGTGAGATTTGAATGCATCCTGTGTGTCTCTGGATTATGAGTCCAGCAACAATACCACTACACCATTGCCTCCCCTAAGGATGACTCAGATCTCCCTCAAGGGTGCTTTGGAACATCTCACCCAGTCAGTCTCCGGGTGCTGACACAAGACTGATGAGGTCACAGAGAGAACAGGGGGATTTTACCATCTGACCCACCATGGGAATCTGGTACCTCTGTGGAAGCTTCACTTGAAAAAGATGAGGCATCAGTCACCTACGTCACAGATGCAACTATGTTTCAAATATACTTCATTATCTGTTGGTGTGGTTTTAGTGACCTGTAAACTCTATGGGTACTCCTTCCCTCTGTCCTCGCAAAACAAAGAGACAGAGTCTCCATCATCAGGGCTATCTCCTCCGCTTCCCAACACTCAACTTATTGCCAGCATTAATATTCAGCAAGGCATTTGCCTGCAACTTGTCCATTGGTTCAATCTGCTTGGACCTGGTGGGTGTTTTTACTGTTTGTTCTCACTGGTCTGCAAATGCACTCAGGCTTTAATTCAATTCCAATGCAAGGTAAGAAGGATGATGTTCTATCAAGAGACAAAAAGTCTCCATCTCACAAAATCAGATCGGCAAAGGAGATATAAGGATTACTCAAAAGCCTATCTAAAACAGAGCAAGATTGGCGCCCTGTATCTGCGCATCAAGAAAATGTGGCAAAAGGAAACTGTGAAGGTGAGATGTTCCAAAGCACCCTCGGAGGGAGACCTGAGTCATCCTTAGGGGAGGCAATGGCGCAGTGGTATTGTTGCTGGACTCATAATCCAGAGACACACAGGAGGCATTCAAATCTCACCATGTGGCACTTGTTGCACTGCTGATTCTCATCGTCATATCATAGAGTCCCTACAGTGCAGAAGGAAGCCATTCGGCCCATCGAGTCTGCACCGACCACAATCCCACCCAGGCCCTATTCCCGTGATCCCACCCATTTACCCTGCTAATGCTGCTGAGTCTAGGGTCAATTTAGCATGGCCAATCAACATAATCCGCACAGCTTTGGACTGCTGAGGAACTCTCGTCCGATAGATTAAAATTCACAATTAGTTGCGTCAGGCATTCCTTGTTAAATCTGGTGTGCTCATCTGCAGCAGAAATAGGGTCTTGTCAGTCACTGAGAAAATCAGTGAGGTAAATGAGATAATATCCTGTCTGTCTTCTTCGAAGTTGAAGGATGAGTGAGTAACCGAGGTAAAGCACACAGGACACCCAGTTATATCCCAGCCACCAGAAAGTTCACCAGACTGATTATTACTCCCCCTGGCCCGGGTATCTCCTCAGCATCCTTTACAGCTAACCTGCATGACGGAAGATAGGATTCCATGTGGCTTTGCCTGAATGTCTCCCATTATCGGCGCAATGGGCAGTTTTGAATCCATTACACTCACATAATCTACCCAGACTTAAGCGAAGCAACTAGAAAAGAGTCAACATCTATGTCAGTTTGCATTGCGACTCAGCCTCCCGCTAATTTTTGCCTCACTGTAATATCCCTGAAGGGATGCAGGAGGTTAATGGACTGCAGTACCAATCAGCAGAGCAATTGGTAAACCCTCGGCTATAAAGGGAGCATTTTAGGTTATTGCTTGTAATCAGGAGGGGGGAAACTCTGTTCTATATTCCCCTCTGTCACACTTAATGCACATATTTAATTTGCGCCTGTTTATGTGCCGTAATGGAATTGGTTCAGTGCATGTTCCCACTGTGCCTCCCCTATTTATGGGTTTGTGTTACGAATGTTAAATTGTATATCCGTTCCCCACGGTGACTTAGAAGAAACTAATTTTAATGGAACAACAGTTAGCTTGTAAAGAAAATTACTTTGATATTTATGAAAAAAAACGAACAAAGGAAGCATTGTTCAAAGGATTCAATTGGGAATGAAACTTAATAACTTCAAGCTTTTTTAAAAAGTCACTTGATCTCCCAATGCATTGTAAATGGATTGTTTAAAAACCTTTGTTTTTCAGTAAGTGTACCTTTAATTGTTTCATCAAAATAAATGCTTCCTGTCTCACTATTTGGTAAAATTTTCAAATCCTGCCATGGGAATTGTAAGAGGCGGGGTAGGAGGCAGGGGACATTCACAGGTTCGTTAACCTTGGACAGGGCTTTCCAGTTTTGGGACGAGCTTGGCCAGAAAATCCCACCCTTTGTGTTTGCTTTTATCCTCCATCTCCCTTTTGCTCATTATCTATGCGTGAACCCTCATAAATCTTTACTTAACAACACCTCTCAATGGCAACGTTCATGGCAAATTTCAGTAAGACAGCAGTTCATAGAGTCACACAGTCATGGAATCCCTACAGTGTAGAAGGAGGCCATTCAGCCCATCAAGCTGGCACCAACAACATCCCACCCAGGCCCAAAACCCATAGCCCCATGCATTTACCATGCTAATGTTGTTGTTGTCCAACAAGGGACATACATGTGGTGGGTCGTGCAAGAGCTGCACTTGGATGTTGCTTCGAGAGTTGCCTAGTGCTTCACGTTGTTAGTGTACGCTTAAACTGGACCAGCTGATGGGCAACATGACAGCTCAGTGACTATCACTGTTTGCTGTGCGGATACATGGATTTGGGTTGGTGTCTGTGGGAGTTTGCACATGCTCCCCGCGCTTGCGTGGGTTTTCTCCAGGTGCTCCGGTTTCCTCCCACACCCCAAAAACGTGCTGTTAGGCTGATTGGTGTTAACAAATTGTCCCGAAATTAGTCTTTCCTCAATCTTCCCCAATAGGCGTAGACAAAGGTCATACATAGAGGAGGGCACTCACAGTGTTAAAATGGCAGCGCGGGCTCGTTGGGCCAAAGGGCCTGTTTCCTGTGCTGTGCTGTTCTTTGTTCTTTAATCTCCCTGATACAAAGGGGAAATTTAGCATAGCCAATCAGCCTAACGTGCACACCTTTCAACAGCAGGAGGAAACCAGATCACCCGGGGGAAACGCACATAGGGAGAACTTGCACAGACTGTGACGAAAGCCAGGAATCAAACCCGGATCCCTGGTGCTGTGAGGTAGCAGTGCTAACCACTATGTCACCGTTCTGCAATACTAACTTTGGCACCGTGGACCAACGCTTCTCTAGCTGGGGTAGGGAGTTGGATATAACTCTATACTCGTGATTTTGCAATTTACGTTCCCGTCTGGCACTGACCAACATTTAGCCCTTACCCAGCTGCACTCAAAGAGATAACCTGGTCAATTTTTCATTGCTACTTTTGCAGCTTTGACTGCCTCAAAGATGGTGACTGCACTTTCAAAATTCTCCATTGCCTTAGAGCTGCTTTTGGATACTCTGAGGTTGTGACAGATGCCTTATAAATTCAAGTTCTTCAAATGTTATTGTCTTTGTTTTTCTATCTATTTCTCTCCGAGTCAAGTCTCAATCTTTCCCGTTCCTTCCCAGTTGACTTTTCCCACGCTCTCGAAGTGCCAGTGAAGTTGGCATCTGCCTGTCTCAGGAGATGATGGATTGCACTCAGGGTGTCTATCACTTCTGAATTGAGTCTTGTCTGTTATGGCTATAGAGGCTGACTTGGGAGACGCAGTCTTTTCCGCAGCTGGCACAGACAAAGAGCATAATCGAAGGTTAATTGGCATATTTTCCTTCTGCCAGACTCTCTTTTCCACCACTTATCATTTCTTTTGACCTCTGCTTTTAAACATAGAAAATAGGAGCAGGAGGAGGCCATTTGGGCCTTCGAACCTGCTCCGCCATTCATTATGATCATGGCTGATCATCCAACTTAATAGCCCAATCCTGCCTTCACCCCTTAATCCCATTTGCCCCAAGAGCTGGATCTAACTGCTTCTTGAAAACATACATTCCTAGTGACAAATCAGCAAAAAAGTAGGAGAGTTTCAGATTTGTTTGGATAAATGTGAGGTTATCCACTTTGGTAGGAAAAATGGGAAGCAGTTGACTATCTAAATGGCCATAAATGAGGAGAGGGGAATGTGCAGTGAAGTGTGGAGTGGATGGCAGGAGATCCCCCAGTACACTGAGAGATCGGGGTTGCCTGCACAATGGTGGGGAACAGTAAGGTTCAGCCTGAGTTCAGCGGTGGAATTGCTGAGCTTGAGGGATACCATTGTGTAGGTGCCCCAATCTTTCAGTGTACTGGGAGATCTCAGGCCACCCACCCCTCCCTTCGTTACACATTCCCCTCTCCTTGTTTATGGTCATTCAGGTAGTAATCTGCCTTCTCGTTTTTGCTACCAAAGTGAATAACTTCACATTTGTCCAAATTAGACTGTGTCTGCCACTTACTTGCCTTCTTGAACACAGGTGAGAGGCTGACCCCACCTCTCAGCATTTGCCCTGCCAATTTCGTAAAGATTTTTTATAGCCTGAAACGTTCTCCAGTTGGGCACACGCACACATGAATCCCGCTCCTGGTCGTTGTCGGCCCCAGAGCACGATGCTACACTGGCCGGCCAATTAACAGGCAGCCAGTGTGAACCGCGCACTGGGAAAGGCTCAGTGCTGCCAGGGAGAGTGGGAAGAGGGTAGGCTCTGAGAACAGGAAGGGTAGGGGCTGGCACTTCCAATCTACTGCCTCCAGGGGGCAGTCACTGCCAAGACGTCACACAGGAGTTGCTGACCTGTGAATATAATAAATCGCCGTGGAAAAATTATGCAAAGGGTGTCAGGGCAGCAGATTCAGACTCAGTGCCCAGATACCTTCTCTCAACTTAGTTTAAGCGCTGACATTTCATCCTCTTTTGGTTCAAGTTTGAAACTAAAATGTAGAGGCCGCCTGGCTGACCAGTCTGCCTGCCAACCGTTAAAGTAGACGGGCCACGTTAATTATATTTTTCATCCATTCGTGGGACATGGGCATCGCTGGCTGGGCCAACATTTACTGCCCATCCCTAGTTGCCCCTGGAGGGCATTTGAGAGTCAACCACATTGCTGTGGCTCTGCAGTCACGTGTAGGCCAGACCAGGAAAGGACAGCGGATTTCCTTCCCTAAAGAACATGTTGCATCTAACGGCTTTCTTCAAGGGCTGAATTGATTTTGATTTTGATTTGATTTATTACTATCACGTGTATTAGTATAAAGCGAAAAGTATTGTTTCTTGCGCACTATACAGACAAAGCATACCATTCATAGAGAAGGAAAGGAGAAGTGCAGAATGTAGTGTCACAATCATAGCTGAGCTGTAGAGAAAGATCAACTTAGTGCGAGGTAGGTCCATTCAAAAGTCTTACAGCAGCAGGGAAGAAGCTGTTCTTGAGTCAGTTGATACGTGACCTCAGACTCCTTTTTATTTTGATAAATGACCTGGATGAGGAAGTGGAGGGATGGGGTAGTAAGTTCGCCGACGATACAAAGGTTGGTGGTGTTGTGGATGGTCTGGAGGGATGTCAGAAGCTGCAGCATGACATAGATAGGATGCAAGACTGGACGGAGAAGTGGCAGATGGACTTCAAAGCGGATAAATGTGTAGTGGTCCATTTTGGCAGGACCAATGGGATGAAGGGGTACAATATCATGGGTAGGAGTCTTAGCTGTGTTGAAGAGCAGAAGGATCTTGGGGTCTGGGTCCATAGGACTCTTAAATCGGCCTCGTAGGTGGAGGATGTGGTCAAGAAGGCGTATGGTGTACTGGCCTTCATTAATCGAGGGATTGAGTTTAGGAGTCGGGAGGTATGGATGTGATTGGTGCAACTTGTGGGCCGAAGGGCCTGTTTGTGCTGTAGTGTTCTATGTTCTATGTTTTATGTTCTGTATCTTTTACCCGACAGAAGAAGGTGGAAGCGAGTATGTCCGGGGTGTGCGGGGTCCTTAATCATGCTGGCTGCTTTGCCGAGGCAGTGGGAAGTGTAGACAGAGTCAATGGATGGGAGGCTGGTTTGCGTGATGGATTGGGCTGCATTCACGACCTTTTGTAGCTCCTTATGGTCTTAGACAGTGCAGGAACCCATACCAAGCTGTGATACAACCAGAAAGAATGCTTTCTATGATGCATCTGTAAATGCTGGTGGGAATCGTAGCTGACATGTTAAATTTCCTTACTCTTCTGAGAAAGTAGAGGCGTTGGTGGGGTTTCTTAACAATAATGTCGACACGGGGGGAGCCAGAACAGGTCGTTGGTGATCTGTTTGTCTAAAACCTTGAAGCTCTCAACCCTTTCTACGTTGTTCCTTCCTCTACGCCTCCTGAGTCGATGGCAATCTCCTTCATTTTGTTGACATTGAGGGAGAGCTTGCGCCAGTTCACCAGATTCTCTATCTCATTCCTGTACTCTGTCTCATCATCGTTTGAGATCCAACCCACTACGGTGGTGTCATCAGCAAACTTGAAAATTGAATTGGAGGGCTGTGGCTCTGCAATCACGTATAGACCAGATCGGGAAAGGACGGCAAATTTCTTTCCTTAAAGTATATGTTGCATTTAACGGGTCCCTTATGGGACCCCCAAGATGGCAGGACGTGTACCCAATGTCTTTTTGCGTAATTTGACGTGTCTGTTGGTTAGCGGCGCTCCCGCCTGAGCCACATAAAATTATGGCCTTAGAGAATAGTTAAAACCCAACAGAGGCCACTAGATGTTGCTACTCATCACATCGCACACCCCCCAAAATAAATGGATGAGTTTCCATTGTCCCTACTCCAGATCTTCAGGCAATCTCCGAAGCAGTTCACCAGTTTGATTCCAATTCCATGAGGTTTGGCCTTGGCAGGTAGTCTCTGATGAGTAATTTCACCTGATATCTTCTGGAAGTCAATATTAATGACATCCACACACATTTTCCTGTCTGTATCTTTAGTCAACTCTTCAGAAATTCCATCACATATATAAGGCATGGCATTCTTTGAGCAAGAAGAGAGATTTTGCAGCATCAGAGCTCTGAGCTGTCAATAAGATGAAGAAAAAGGATTTTGATAAGGAGAGGGCACAGGGGATGGAGGGAGATAGCAGCCGCAGAACAAGACTTATTTCCTTTCTTCTTTTTAACATAGTTGAGGAAAAGCTGAGATCAGAAAAATAAAGAATGTCTTTGGTGAGATGGTTATCTCAGGAAGAGGGCAAAATAGTTCACCTCAAAGGAATAATACTCAGCCAGATGTTCTAAGGCTTTGAAATGTAAGTGAAAGCGATCTTTTGCGAAAGTGAAGTCGAACTGTTATGCAGTTAAGAATACTATTTGCCCTCAAGGAACTTTGGGGTCTAGTTCTGTCATAATCTCCACATTTAAGAACATAATAAGAAATAGGAGCAGGAGTAGGCCATCTAGCCCTTCGAGCCTGCCCCGCCATTCAATAAGATCATGGCTGATCTGTTGTGGCTCAGTTCCACTTTCCCGCCCTCTCCCCATAACCCTTAATCCCCTCTCTTATCAAGAACCCATCAACCCGCTTCTTAAAAATATTTAGCGAGGCAGCCTCCACCACTTCAACGGGCAGAGAATTCCAGAGATTCACCACCCTTTGAGTGAAGAAGTTCCTCCTCAACTCCGTTCTAAACCGCCTCCCCTTTATCTTGAGGCTGTGCCCCCTAGTCCTACTGTCTTTACCTGATATCTGGCCCATCTGTACATTCTGACTGGGAATTGTGAGGAGAGTAACTCACCTCCTGACTCCCCAAAGCCTGTCCATCATCTACAAGGCAATATTGAGTGTGAGAGCCGTGCACTCTCTCTGTGTCCAAAGTGTAAATATTTCTTTAGTTTTTACCATTTGAAGTTGATGGTCTACTAATATATAAACAATTAACCATTTTTTATAAGTCATTATGAACTATTTGGTGTGTATTAAATCTCATTCATTGGGCCAAGGTTAGTGAACAATCCATATTTCAAAGTTGCAGCTCATTGAGTTGAAGGAATGCCATTCATACAACCCACTCATGAGTGCCAGTCTGCCCATCACTGATTAGCACCCTATTCACTCCCTTCTGTCGCATTGGCAGCCAGAATCATTGCACTAACTCGCCCAAGGTCCTTTGACTGCATCTTCCAAACCTACATTTTCTATTTTCTGGAAGACCAGACTGTTGGGCACATCAGCAAGTGCAGGTTCCCTCCCAAAACACTCATGGCCCTGGTTTGGAACTACATCGCCACTCCCTGCTTGTTATTCAGTCAAAGCTCCCTTCCTAACAGCACTCTGGATGCATCAACACCACATCGACTGCAGCGGCTAAAGAAAACCGCTCACCACCATTTTCTCAAGTTTTTTTTTTCATGACATCTCAAAATATTTAAGTTTTAAGTTTTTAATTATTCGCGTCACAAGTCGACTTACATTGACACTGCAATGAAGTTTCCATGAAAATCCACGAGCCGCCACACTCCAGCGTCTGTTCGGGTACACTAAGGGAGAATTTAACACGGCCAATGCACCTAACCAGAACATCTTTCAGACTATGGGAGAAAACCTGAGCACCCGGAGGAAACCCACGCAGACACGGGGAGAATGTGTAAACTCCGCACTGACAAGCCGGGGATTGAACACGGGTCACTGGCACTGTGAGGCAGTAGTGCTAATCACTGTGCCACCGTGCTACACTCAAGGGCAGTAAGGGTTGGGCAATAAATACTAGCCTTGCCAGCAACGCTCACATCCTGTGAAGGAATGTTAATAAAAAAGCAACATGCCCCTTTAAGAGCTGTGATTTGATTTTTATTGTGTCTATAAAAGTGGGATGTCAAACAATTACATGAGAGATTAGGTTAATACACATGACTGAGGAGAGTGTAGTATTGAATTTCTGACATTGACAGAACTCTGCAATTTTTATTGTTATCCGGTAGAAATTAGGTTCAAATTTGCAAAGCTATTTGTTCATCACTGGGTATTGTTCCATGAAAGGAAGATGTAATTAGACCCAATGCACAACACCTAGAAGAGAAATGAGAAAGCAGGAAAGGTCATCATTTCTAAGGCACGCTGTTCCAGAAAATAAAATAAAAGCTTGAAAAATCTGTTACGGTCGATCTGCATTAAGAGAAATTTTATTACACTGCAATCTGTGTAACTTACTGCTCCAACGTACACGGTTACTGTGAATTATTAAAGAATGCTCTCTGTCTACGAGAGTGCAGTGGTTTCTGGGCTGCTGACACTGTGTAAGTTCTTTAAAGTGCTTTGGAAAACAACAAACAAGGCTTAAATAAAAACAAACATAATGCTGTGGGTGTTGGAGCTCTGAAATAATTACAGCTGATAGGGGAAAAACTCAATAATGAGCTTTGTCTGTATGGCGTGTGAGAAACAATACTTTTCACTGTATGTTAGTACGTGTGACAATAATGAATCAAACCAAATCGAATTCAAATCAAAGGAGTACAGGAAAGAGATAGAGGGAGCGATTCGCCCAACAAAGTGCGGGAAAACTGGTGTAAATACGATTATGTTTTTCAGTGGGAATTCAGACTCCAGTCTCCCACACCCTGTGCAATACAGAGGCCACAATCGTGAATATCATTAAAAGCTTGGGGGGGGGGGGTGGGTGGGGGGGTGGTGGCGGCGGTGTGGAGAGGCGGTGGGGGGTTGGTGGCTGTGGTCAAGGCCTATTCACGCCAAAGTCTGACATTTCCAGAACTCTGCGCATCCACAGTGGCCCCAAACTCTTATTCTGCAGTTTGCTAGCCAGCTCCATCGCTGGCCAGCCTGAGACCCCCACAGTGCTGCCCCTCCAGCACCCCCCTCCATCCCCCCCCACCCCACCGCCGGTTGCGACCCCCATGACCATTCCTGGGCCAGGCCCAAACCTTGCCCTGTCCCTGACTGCTCTGTCTCCCGACCCCCCCATCTTGGCAGCCCCTCCATGGGAGGCAAATATCCCCCTACACCAACAGACCCACCCCGGCAGACCACACACCCCCCCATGCCAGCCCACCCCGATTGCCAGCCTCCCTTCGGCCCCAAACAATCCCAACGGACATGTGGCAGTCGCCCCAAAGTCCTGCCACCTGGGCCCCACTCTCTATGTCCTGACCCCTTGGCATTGCCTCATGCCCAGTGGGCAGTCCCAAAGTGCCAAGGGGCACAGGGTGGCATTCCCCAGGTTCCCAAGCCCAGAGGACACCAACCCCACTGCCCGACTCCTTGATGGGACACCAATTGCCCCCCTTCAGTCCAGTGGGGTCTCCTGCTAGTTCCCCAAAAGTGGGAAGATCTTCTAAATTCTGCCGGAGTGAATTTGCATTGGCAGAGAGATGCTATCGGGCCTAGAGGCTTCAGTCTCGGGCCTGATAACGACATACAAATAACATTAAAATAAGATTTAAATTACCTACCTGCTGGTCCTGCCAGTTTCCAGTGTGGTCCCGACTGTGCAGCATATCCTGCGCTGGGAGATGCGCATGTATGCGGAAATCCCGCAAGTCAGTCCACAAGTGATTCTACTGGCCTGACGCACTAAAAGGTTAACACATCGCGATGGGAGAATCGCTCCAGAGAATCTGGTGAATTGTTACGACAATAATAATCTCTCCCTCAATGTCTGTAAAACAAAGGAGATCATCACTGAGTTCAGGAAGCGTAGTGGAGGACGTGCCCCTGTCTACATCAACTCTGATGGAGTAGAAATGGTCGAAAGCTTCAAGTTTTTGAGTGTCCAGATGGCTAACAACCTTGGCCTGTTCTCACCAGGCCAAGTTATAGCCTGGTGACGTTATAGTTACGAAAGCCCCCTCCAACGCCTCTACTTTCTCAGGATGCTAAGGAAATTCAGCATGTTTTTGACAACTCTAAACAATTTTTACATATGCACCATAGAAAGCATTCTTTCTGGATATGTCACAGCTTGATATGGCTCCTGTTCTGACCAAGACCACAAGGAACTGTAGAAATAGTCCAATCTATCATGCCAACCAGCCTCCCATCTATTGACTCTGTCTACATTTCCCGCTGCCTTGGAAAAGCAGCCAGCATAATCAAGGACCCCACGCATCCCGGACATCCTCGTTTCCACCTTCTTCCATCGGGAAAAAGGTACAAAGCCTGAGGACACATATCAACCGACTCAAGAACAACTTCTTCCCTGATTCTGTCAGATTTTTGATTGGACCTACTTTATATGAAGTTGATCTTTCTCTGCACCCTAGTTATGACTATCACATTACCATTCAGTGCCCTCTCCTTTCCTTCCCCCCTATGTACTCTATGAATGGAATGCTTTGTATGGATAGTGCACAAGAAATAATTTTGTACACTGTTTCCCAATACGTGAGACAATAATAAATCGAATCCAATCAGCAGGCTTAGCAGCATCTGTGGAAAGAGGAACAATGTTAATGCTTCGAGTTCAATATGGATCTTCTTCGGAACTCTTTTCCTCTTTTCTGAACGAGAGACATATTGACTCGAAATGTTTGCTGAAAATCTCCATCCTTGTTCATGGCTGTGGTTTTCCAGCGCCACTGAAAGTGGCTGGAATGCCAAATTCTCCGTTCTCACTTGTAGACGGGTGGACACAAACGAGGTCGGAGAATCCTGCTGTTAATTCTCGTTTCTCTCTGCTTAGCTGCTGCCAGAGCTACTGGGTTCTTCCAGCATTTTCTGCTTTTATTGAAGCTAGCCTTGAAGATTGGAGGTGCAAGCTGCTTAGATTTAATGAAGCTTCTGTCAAGTATCCTTGGACTCTTAGAGCAACTTTTCACAGGTCTGTTAGAAGACTCATTAGGTGAAGGCAATGAAAATTTGGGGATACAGCAAGAAAGCAGAGCGGGAGGAGTTGCTAACAGTTGCACCACAGCTGAGTTGGCAGTGTTCTTGCCTTTGACCCTGAAATTGGCCCCAACCCTTAAAAAAAATCCCATCAATTGACTCTTTCTAAACTTCCTGCTGCCTCAGAAAAGCAGACAGTATAATTAAGGACCCCTTGCACTCTGGACATACTCTCTTCCACCTTCTTCTGTAAGGAAAATGATACAAAAGTCTGAGGTCACGTACCAAATGACTCAAGAACAGCTTCTTCCCTGCTGCCATCAGACTTTTGAACGGATCTGCCTCACACGAATTTGATCTTTCTCTACACCCTAGCTATGACTGTAACATACATTCTGCACTCTCTCATTTCCTTCTGTGAGAATGTCTGTATAGCATGTGCAAGAAATAATGTTTTTCATGACACATGTATAATAATACATGTGGCAATAATAAATCAAATCAAATCAAAAATCAAATCAAAATTGAGGATTGTGAACTGATTCCTCTGAGGCCGGTGTCCCTTCACCAAATTTAAGTTTATTTACATCATCAGCAACATTCAGACAGGTACTTCCTCACACAGGGTATAATCCAGAATGTCCATAACCCTCACACTGCACATTATATACACATGCAGACTTCCTGATTAGACAAGCCATTACTGCCTTAATCAGTGAGCTTGTATTCTAAGAAGTCCACATCATTAAAATCCTCACAGATTCAAGCCCCACTTCAGACCTTACGACATAAAGCATCAAGCTGTCACCCCGTGGTGCTGTCTGCAGGACTGCTGCACTATCATCTTTTGGAAAAGCCATTAAGCTCGTTTGCCCTCTCAGATAGAAGTTAAATATCCCATTGCACTATTCAAAAGAGGATTAATGGTGTTAAATTGCCCCAAAGATGTATAGGTTAGATTAATTCGAAATGCATGGGATTATGGGGGTAGGGCCTGGGTAGGATGCTCTTTTGGAGGGTACGGTGCAGACTCAATGGGCCAAATGACCTCCTTCTGCACTGTAGGAATTCTATCTGTGGACATCCCCAGTACTTTTGTCAATATCTACCTCTCAATAAAAAACACAGAAACAGATTATCTGGTCATTAACATATTACTGTCCGTGGGAGCTTGCTGTGCACAAATTGACCTTTATGTTTCCCATATGTCAACAGTGAATACCCTTCCAAATTGTTTAATTGGTTATCAAGAACTTTGGGTTCACTGGGATTTAGAAGGATGAAAGGGGATCTGAACGAGATGTATCAAATTTTAAAAGGGATTGACAAAGTAAATTAGACCAAGCAATCTAGAACAAAAGGCCACAGGTATAGGTTGGGAGGCAGTAGATTTAAAACTGAGATGAGGAGGAACTACTTCTCGCAAAGAGTGGAGAATTTGTGGAACTTGCTGTCCCGCAGCGCGGTGGAGTCTGAATCAGTGAATGGTTTCAAGAAGGAGATGGATATATTTCTAATTGAAAAAAAAGGGAACGAGGGATACAGGGAACAGGTGGGCAGGCATATCCGAGATCAAGGAGAGATCAGCCATGATCTGATTGAATATGTAAGAAGTCTGCGGAGCCAGAAGTCCCTTCACCAAAATCCCTTTATTTACCACTCTTTACACAGTACACAGAGTGCTCGCAGTTAGCAGTCCATCTCCGGGGGTACCAGAAGAACTGACATTCCCAGTTAAATACAAGGCAAAGACACCCTGATTGGCCCGTCACTTTGATCCTTGATTAGGGAGCTCATACTCCAATAGGTCAACCTCAAAGGCTTGATTGAAGTCATTACAGAATGGCAAAGCAGGCCTGAAGGACTGAATTTGCCAACTTCTGCTCCCAATTCCCTATGTTCCTTTGGGTTGTTTGGAGTTTGGGAAAGGTGCTATTTAAATGCAAGTCTTTCTTTCTACCAACAATGGACCAGCACGGACAAGGTGGATTGAAGAACGTTATCCTGAGCTATCAATGATCTGTTCTGGAGCAGAGTTTTTTGCTGTTTGTTTCTGGGGTGTGGAGGATGCTGACAAAGCCCACATTTATTATCCACCCCCCTTGTCCTGAGGAGGCAGTGGGCTTTTCTCTTAATCCCTCGTGGTGCTGTTGTACCCAGATACATGGTATGTGCAAGGAGGGACTTTGTGCATTGCCCTCATTTAATTCTTCTCAGGGTCTAAATCATGAATAATTTGTTGATCAAACTGCAGATGGACAAAAAGGCCCGCAAGAGTGAGAGCTATTTAATTTTCTGATGGAGGAAAGGTTAATTAGAAAGTTACAGGTTAAATATTATATTAAACAACTGTGCTAAACTTAAGTAAGCGTAATGACAACAGAATGAAGGCAGATTTGACAGGAGTTAGGCCAGAAGATGCAGGAGCAGAAATAGACCATTCAGCCCAATAAATTTGCTCTACTATTCAACAATATCATGGCTAACCTGATATAATCCTCAGCACCACTTCCCACCTTATCCCCATAACCACTGATTCCCTTACCAATTAAAAACCTGTCATCCTCATACCAGAACATACTTGTCTATATTTCTCTGATTTCAGAACGTTCATTGTAGAATCATAGAATCCTACAGTGAAGAATGAGGCCATTTGGCCCATTGAGTCTGCACCTATAACAACCCTACCCTGGCCCTATCCCCGTAATCCCATGTATTTACCCCCTGACGCTAAGGGGCAATTTAGCATGGCCAACCCACCTAACCAGCATGTCTTTCGGACTGTGAGAGGAAACCGGAGGAAACCCACACAGACACGGGGAGAACATGCAGACTCCACACAGACAGCGACCCAAGCTGGGAATTGAACCTGGGTCCCAAGTGCTGTCAGGCAGCAGTGCTAACCACTGTGCCACCGTGCCGCCGTAAAAGACTGTAAAATCTCACCCGATGCCAACGGAGATTTCCATTCTGGAACCTCGCCCGCCCCGATTCCAGAGTAGATGGGGGTGGTAAGGTTTTAGCCATGGTCTCCCCGTAAAGGAATAAAGAAAATCCTGGCCCTGTTAATATAAAAACAAAACAACTAACAAATGATGTAAACGCTCATGATTCAAGTAACACCGAGAGAGTAAAAAGACTGAATTCATCAGAACTGGAAAAGGTTTGAGATGCAGTAGGTTTTAAGAAAGTACTGAGGGAGAGACAGAGGAACGAGAAAGAAAGAGCAAAGCACAAGTGTTGTGACAGGATGGAAGGCAGCGATGGTGAAATGTCAATAAAATAGAAGCTCCTCAAAGTGGGCACTTAATCACTCTACCATTAGAGCTCCAGTCTCACGCTGTGAGGCCCTCTTTAGTGGCCCACTCAGTGTTGTAAAGGAGATGGGTAGATGGGTCGGATAAGCAGGAAAAGAATGAAAGGAGCACAAATTAAGGGGGCTGGCTTTTTCTCTTGGGTTGCGTTGACCCTGACAGCATATTAGAACTAAACGATTTACACTCATTGGGCGAGTATTCAGAAACATGTACGATTAACATCAGTATGAAGGGGTTTAATTTTACACCCTATCAGTGAACTTTGAACCTGGCCTCAAGACCCTAACCTCAAGCCAGAACAAACTGGAAGGAGGGAGTTTCGCTCTGCCCGCCCCCCCTTTCCAGCCAGTTTGGATCTGATCCCATGATTTCCAGCTCAGCATTGATTCAAAAGTGAAACTTCAATGTACCGATGATTAACACGGAGTGGATATATATATATATATATATGAAGACACAGAGGGCAGCAATTTCTGGCTGCATTTGCCCTAGAACTGGATTCCACCCAAGGTCAATGGACCTTGGTTCCCCTGCCCCCGGCTCTGCCTGGTACCATTCCTGTGGCAGGTGGGATGGGAAAATTCCAGTAACACTGGGCACAATTCTCCTGTTTGTGTTCCAAGGGGGGTGCCCTACTGGTGTTAGCAGTGGTGGGATTCACCCATCTTTATATGTAAGGATATGCACAGCGCAAAACACCAGCCAGCTGGAAAAGATGTCCCGAGCTTAGCATTCAAGACAGGCCCTTCTCCCAAGTCCCACCCGGCTGCCCCTACCATGGGCATAGTGACCCTCTACATCCCCCAACCCCTCAGCACAGAGTGGCATCCTCCCCCAGGTCTGCATCCCTTCCCCCAGCCCCAAGGGTGGCTTGCCCCCATCCCGACCTCCCCAACAGAAAGGGGACACTCTGGAACGGGGTCCCGTCAGGTCCCACCCCTCGACAGTGCCAACCTTGCACAGCCCCTAGCACCCTGGCACTGACACCCTGCCAATGACATTCCGACTTGGTGTTTTGGATTCCAAGGGGCACAAGGATGTAAGTGTTTTGTCCATCTGCCAAGTGGTTGAGAGGTCCCTGTCTGGGGCTGACGGGGCAGGTTAGAAGAATCACAAATGAGTTTGATGTCTGCCCTGATTCCCACTTTAGGACTGATTCCCAATTGAATGGGTCAGTACCTCCAGTTAGCAGGAATGAAGAGTAGCTCCCAGTGCTTCTACACTTCCCTACCGAGTGCTTGGAGACCAGTAATAGCGTGATTGCAAGGTGAAAGGGAATTCTCCTAACACTGTAACCAGGTCAGGTGCAGTACTTGATGGATGCAAATTCAATTCCCTTTACAGATCCTGATAAAATGCCTTTACTCTGAACACAGAAGATGTTTTGCTGCACACAACAGCATCCTTTCCATGAACTCTATGTGCTTGGAAGAGATGACTCCCTCATATTTCATTCTAATTGCTGGGACTATGTCCCATTGGTACTGAATGTTCACTCTACACCTTACTGCTGTGCAGATTTGTTTTTCCTTCCAGTTTTCTGCTGTCTTTTCTAGAATCCCTACAGTACAGAACGAGGCCATTCGGCCCATTGAGTCTGCACCAACCACAATCCCACCTAGCCCTATTCCTGTAACCCCACATATTTAATCCCGCTGACACTAGGGCCAATTTAGCGTGGCCAATCAACCTAACCTGCATATCTTTGGAGAGCGCAAGGAAACTGGATAAACTCACAAGGAATGTGTAAGTTCCACACAGACAATGACCCAAGCTGGGAATTGAACCCGGGTCCCTGGCGCTGTGAGGTAGCTGTGCTAATCACAGTGCCACCCAAACCTCAGCTGGCAAGGGAGTTTGAACCCACGCTGTTGGTGTCACTCTGCATCAGGAACCAGGTGACCGGCCAACTGAGCTAAACCAATCCGCCTGCTCTTATAAATGAGTTGATGGCTGCCAGAGCTCTGTTCCATTAGAATGAGCAACCCCAAGCTGCCCTCAGATCCCATCCTCTAGACTATCGACAGGCCGTTTAATTTCCCACTGAATAGCGACTGGGAATGGAAACGCACGCTGATTCCTGAACAACTCAATCACAGGGTAGGAATTAAAATCACACTCCGCGGAGCCAAACACAAAAATCCAGGCTGGTGCACTCTTGGAGAAGCCGTGGGTAGCACGGTGGCACAGTGGTTAGCATGGCTGCTTCACAGCACAAGCAACGCGGGTTCAATTCCCAGCTCGGGTCACTGTCCGTGTGGAGTTTGCATGCCCCTCCCGTGTCTGTGTGGATTTTCTCCGGGTGTTCCAGCTTTCTCCTACAATCCAACGATCGGCGCAACTTGTGGGCCGAAGGGCCTGTTTGTGCTGTAGTTTTTCTATAATGTGCAGCTTAGGTGGATTGGCCAAGCTAAATAGCCCCTTGGTGTCCCAAGATGTGTAGGTTAGGGGGATTTGTGGGATAAATGTGTGAGGTTACGGGGAAAGGGGGTGTTCAGGCTTGGGTATGATGCTCTGTCAGAGAATCGGTGCGGACTCACCAGGCTGAGTGGCCTCCTTCTGCAATGCAGTATTTCTATGATTTTACTCCCTGCATCACTGATGCACAATGGCAGAAGTGTGTACCATCTACCGATGCAGTACAATGACTCACCAAGTCTTCTTTGATAACCCTTTCCAAACCTCCTCCTGTCTGTGTGGGTTTCGTCTGGGTGTTCCGGTTTCCTCCCACAGTCCAAAGATGCGCAGGTTAGGTGGATTGGCTGTGCTAAACTGTCCTTTGGTATCCGGGGATGTGTGGTTCGGATAGATTGGCTATGGCCAATGTGCAGGGTTAGAGGGACTGGGGAGTAAGCTGGGTAAGATGCTCTTTCAGAGAGCCAGTGGATACTCAAAGGGCCAAATGGCCTCCTTCTGCATTGTAGGAATTCTATGATACCTGGTCAGATATTACACTGAGGCCTATTTATGCTCGCAGGTGTAAGGAAATAGGAAATACATTCATTTATAATAAACCCATCGTAACCAGCAGACTTCTCAAAGCACTTTACAGCTAATGAAGTACTTTTTGAAGTGTCATCCCACTGCTGTAATATGGAAAACATCGCAGACAATTTGCAAACCACAAGCAACTACAAACGGCAGTGTGATAATGAGCAGATAATCTTTCTCAGTGATGGCAACTGAGTGGTACATTTTGGCCAGGACACTCCCCCTTCGAAATAATGCCGCGGGATTGTCGATGCCCACCTGGCTGATTGGGGCAAAAGATGTGAATGTGAAAGATGGCACAGCACTATTTTGAGGAAGAGAAGGGGAGTTGGCGCCCTGCTCGATATTTACCCCTCAATCAACATCACAAAAGTGGATTCTTTGATCACTACCACATTGATGCTTGTGAGCGCTTATTGTGAGACTATAAGGCCATAAGATATAAGAGCAGAATTAGGCCATTCAGCCCATCGAGCCTGCTCCGCCATTCAATCTTCCAGGTTTCTCAACCCCATTCTTCCACCTTTTCACTGTAACCTTTGATCCTCTTACCAATCAAGAACCTATCTCTCTCTATCTTAAATACAATAAGAAGTCTCACAACGCCAGTTTAAAGTTCAACAGGTTTATTTGGAATCACGAGCTTTTGGAGCCCCTTCATCAGATGAGTCCATATAAATACACTCGATGACGTGGCCTCCACAGCTTTCTGTGGCAGTGAATTCCACAGGTTCACCACCAGCTGGCTGAAGAAATTCCTCCTTATCTTGGTTCCAAAGGGTTGTCCCTTTATTCTGAGGCTGTGCCCTTGGATCCTACTAATGGCCACATCTTTCCCACATCCACTACTATTCAGGGCTTCCCAGGCTTGTGCACAAATTGGCTATGGCACTTCCTAAATTACAACAAGGATTATACTTTCAACGCACATTGTGGGCTAGGAAACAATTTGGGATGAAGTTGTGAGCAGTGGTCTGTACATGCTTTTCTTCCTATTTTTGAATGATGACTATGTTTCTGGTGGGAGGTGATGCCCAAGGTTTATGTCTGACTTGGGTTGGCAGATCTCACACCTTGGATTTAGCCCCGGGTAACAAATGTACTCTTGAATGATTTTCCTTAGAGCACATTGGCTGCTAATTGGTTCAATAAGTCTGCAGAAAATACCCATTCTCCAGGAAATGTTTTTAATGAAAGCAATCCTGGTCATTGGAAGATAACATAGAATAGAATAGAATTGAATCATAGGGGCAAATTTTACTGTCCATGGAAAGGTCCATTGACCTCGGGTGGGATTTTCTGGTTTTGGGGTGAGCGAAGCCAGAAAATCCCACTTATAGACACCCTACAGTACACAAGGAGGCCATTTGACCCATCGAGTCTACACTAACTCTCTGACAGAGCAGGTCCAACCCCCTCCCCTTTCGCAGTAACCCTACACGTTTACCCTGCTAATCCCCCTAAGCTACACATCTTGGGTCACCAAGGATCAATTTAGCATGGCCAATCCACCCAACCTGCACACCTTGGGAAACCTCAAAATTGAGGGTTGCACATCCTTCTGTGCCAATCGTGTGACATCTGGTCACACGATCACTATTCAGCAGTCAGAATCAAAGAATCCCTACAGTGCAGAAGGAGGACGTTCGGGCCATCAAGTCTGCACCGACAACAATCCCACCTGGCCCCTATCCCTGTAACCCCACATATTTACCCTGCTAATCCCCCTGACAATAAAGGGCAATTTAGCATCGTCAAACCTCCTAACCTGCACATCTTTAGAGTGTGGGAGGAAACCAGAACACACAGTCATGGGGAGATGTCTCCAACACCTAATATTAGAAGGGAAGGAATTTCAGACAGAAATCTCAAATGTCACATCTCGATCTGCCAGAGTCACTCGATTGCTTGAAATCTGAATATCATCAGCCTTTGAATCTAGAAGGAGAAATGTTTGCCCAGCTGTCTGCTTCAAATGATTTTAATCATCAGTGGGACTGGAAAAGCACCGAGACACACACACATCACTCACACACACTCACTCACACACACTCACACACACAAACTCACACGCACACACTCACACATACACACACACAAACTCACACATACACACACACACACACAAACTCACACATATACACACACACACACACACACACACACAAACTCACACATACACACACACACACACACACTCACACACACACACACTCACACACACACAAAGTCACACGCACACACTCACACATACACACACACACTCACACACACACAAACTCACACACTCACACATACACACAAACTCACACATACACACACACACAAACTCACACATACACACACACACTCACACACACACTCACACACACACACTCACACACACACACAAAGTCACACGCACACACTCACACATACACACACACACTCACACACACAAACTCACATGCACACACACACATACACGCACACACACTCACACGCACACACTCACACATACACACAGTCACACATACACACACACACATTCAAACACATATACACACATACATTCACACACACACTCACACATACACACACACACTCAAACACACACAGACACACACACACACACACACTCAAACACACACTCACACACACACACACTCACACACACACACAAAGTCACACGCACACACTCACACATACACACACACACTCACACACACTCACACACACACACAAACTCACACACTCACACATACACACACACACTCACACACACACACAAACTCACACACTCACACATACACACAAACTCACACATACACACACACACACAAACTCACACATACACACACACACACTCACACACACTCACACACACACACAAAGTCACACGCACACACTCACACATACACACACACACTCACACACACAAACTCACACGCACACACTCACACATACACGCACACACACTCACACACACACACAAACTCACACGCACACACTCACACATACACACACACACACAGTCACACATACACACACACACATTCAAACACATACACACACATACATTCACACACACACACTCACACATACACACACACACTCAAACACACACAGACACACACACACACACTCAAACACACACTCACACACACACACACGTACACACACACATACATACACACCCACATACACACACTCACAAACACACACGTACACACATACACACACACACTCACACACACACATAGACACACACACACGCACACACAGACTCACACACACACTCACACATACACACACACCTGAGTGACAGTGTTCCAGTGCAGTGACTGTGGAAAGAGCTTTAACCAGCTACACAAGCTGAAATGCCAGACCATTCACAGCGAGGAGGGAATGTGTGGGTGGACGAGGCTTCAACTGATGATCTGACCTCGATAGAAGAAGCAGAAACCTAAACGTGGAGAAACCTTGGAAATGTGACGACCGTGGGAAGGGATACTGATCCCTATCAGAGCTGGAAATTCATAGGCACAGTCACACCGAGAGAGTTCATTCACCTGCTCTGTATTGGGAAAGGGATTTAAGGAGTTATCCAACCTGAAGAGACACCAACGAATTCACAAATGATTACAGTTCTTTAATTCTGGCTGACATTTAAGAGTGGCAGTGTGGCATAATGATAGCACCGCTGCCTCACAGGGGCAAGGGTTCAATTCTGGCTTTGGAGTTTGCATGTTCTCCCCGTGTCTGCGTGGGAATCCTCCGGGCGCTCCGGTTTTCTCCCACTGTCCAAAGATGTGTCGGGTAGGTGGATTGGCCATACTAAATTGTCCCTTAGCGTCCAAAGATGTGTAGGTTAGAGGGATTAGTGAGGTGAATATGTGGGGTTCTTGGGCCTGGGTCAGACATTCTGTCGAAGAATCAGAGCAGACTGGGTGGGCCAAATGATTTCCTTCTGCACTTTAGGGATTCTATGAACATGCAAGCTCCACCCAGACAGTCACCCAAGGCTGGAATTGAACCCAGTTCTCTGGCACTATGAGGCAGCAGTACTCGTCACTGTGCCGCCCATGAAACCACGTAAAGGAAAGCAGTGATTAGAGAATTTTCCGGACACTTGGGAGGTTGCTTGTAAACAGTTGGACTTCTCTTAGTTTTGTATTTTTTAATGCTAAAGCAAAATTATGATAGAAAATAAACATACTGACATCAACTGGAATTAAGCCAATTCTGTCTCATGAGGAGAGAGTTGTCCCATCGGACCTCCTTCCCAAGAAGTTGCCCCAGTAACATCGCTTTCAAACAGGTCACCTCTGAGAATAGATCTTACCATAGAATAGAATCATAGAACCCTACAGTGCAGAAAGAGGCCCTTCAGCCCATCGAGTCTGCACCGACCACAATCCCACCCAGGCCCTACCTCCACATCCCTATACACTTACCCACCAATCCCTCTAACCTATGCATCTCAGGACACTAAGGGGCAATTTTAGCATGGCCAATCAACCTAACCCACACATCTTTGGACTGTGGGAGGAAACCGGAGCACCCGGAGGAAATCCACACAGATGCGAGGAGAATGTGCAAACTCCACGCAGACAGTGACCTGAGCCGGGAATCGAACCCAGATCTCTGGAGCTGTGAAGCAGTAGTGCTAATCACTGTGCTACCGTACCACCCCAAAGGGAGGAATTTCGGATAAAGATCTTACCGTCTTTATTCTTTTAACGGAGAAACTCATTCACCAGTGTCCTTACCTGGAATGGTTTACATCTGTTAACAGTTACACATTGTGAATGTAGGCTAGTTATCCAGTTTGTTGTATCAAACAAAGACAGAGACATTCACCACCTTCAGGATAAAGATACAGGAGTCTGAGATCACGTACCAACTGACTCAGGAACAGCTTTTTGCCAGCTGCAATCAGACGTTTGAGTGGACCTACTTTATATTAAGTTGGTCTTTCTCTACACCCTAGCTATGACTGTAACACTACATTCTGCACCCTCCCCTTTCCTTCTCCCCATGTACTCTATGAACTGTATGCTTTTTCTGTATCGCGTGCAAGCAACAATACTTTCCAAGCTGTCCCAATACGTACGACAATAATAAATCAAATCAAATCAAGATAATATTAAACCTGTTTCACATCTCCAAGAGGGCAGTGCTTTCTCAGATTCTGTGCTGGGAAGGTCACCATTGACTGTTGTGTTAAAGTCTCTGGAGTGGGACCTGAGGAAACAAACAAACTTAGAGCTGGGAGTGGGACTCACCTTGTGAGTCACAGTTGACACTCCACTTAACCATCAGTGGAACACAACAGTTAATTGAAGCAAGAATGAAACTTCATGGTAAGTTCAGCATGGGCCTCTGGTACAGAAGCTGACATTGAGCATTTTGTTTTGCTTTTCTACTGATGAAGGCCCATCAAAAACCAGAATCTGCTGATACATTTTGAAACATATTCAATTACAAGAATGCAGCGACGTAGGCACCTCAAAAAATATGGGTTGCACGTTCTTCCATGCCAATCGTGTGATACCTGGTCACATGTTCACCATTTACCAGTCAGACTCATAGAATCCCTCCAGTGCAGAAGGAGGCAATTCGGTCCATCAAGCCTGGACCGACAACAATCCCACCCAGGCTCTATCCCCACATATTTGCCCTGCTAATCTCCCTGGCACTAAGGGTCAATTTAGCATGGTCAATCTGCCTAATTTGCACACCTTTGAGGCGTGGGATGAAACCGGAGTACCCGGAGAAAACCCACACAGACACGGGGAGAATGTGCAAATTCCACGTAGACAATAACCCGAGGCTGGAATTGAACCCAGATCCTTAGCGCTGTGAGACAGCAGTGCTAAGCACTGTGCCAGTGTGCCACCCCAAGAATCCTGAGAATTAATTTCACAAAAAAAAAGACACAAAGCCAGGCAGTTTTGTATTTTGTACAATGTGTCTAGCGCAGTTCAATGAAAACGATGTTATTAGGAGAAAGCTGGCAAAAAGACCTAAAATTAACATTTATGCATAGAAGCTTAATTATACGATAAACACAGGGTTCTTGATAACAAACGAGCAAAACATTTTGGATTACTTAGCAACTGCTTTGCCAATGTCCACAATCTGTGACGTTAATCAATGGGAGGTAGAGATATAAACTGGAGGTATAAATATCAATTTTAGAGAGGTGGGCATGTGGTCTATTAGTGAGGTCAAGCTTAAAAACTACTGTTTAAAGTTTATTTATTATTGTCACAAGTAGGCTTACACTAACACTGCGATGAACTTACCGCGAAAATCCCTTAGTTGCCTGTTTGGGTACACTGAGGGAGAATTTATCACAACCAGTGCATCCTAACCATCATGTTTTTCGGATTGTGGGAGGAAACCTGAGCACCCGGAGGAAACCCACGCAGTCAACCAAACCGGGAATCAAACCTGGGTCCCTGGGGCACTGTGAGGTAACAGTGCTAACCTCCGTGCCACTGTGCCGCTCATAGTTTGCTGCCCATACAGGTTTGTTGATAAACTTTCCATGATAGGTATGTCCAATGAATGTTCCAAATGCAGAAACGCTGCAATGAAAAGAACATTGGATGAGTGACTTGATGGCACTAAACTTGTAGGGCTATGGGGTGAATGGGACTCACTGGATTGCTTGTCGCAGGGCCAGCTTGAACTCAATGGGATGAATGGCCTCCTTCTGTGCTATAAATGGAAATGGCTCTAATTTGCTAGGCCTCCCAGTTCAGTTGTATACAATCCTCTGATTTATCTCTTATTCCCCCCGCTTCCAGCTATAGGCGAGCCAGTCAGCATAGAATGGTACAGCCCTGATGGTGAGAAGGTCATCTCCAGTGAGAGGGTTGTCGTACAGACAGAGGGAGTACGATCGCGGCTAACTATCTACAATGCCAACGAGGAGGATGCTGGGATCTACCAATGTCAGGTGACAGATGTTAATGGGAAGTCTCAGGAAGCTACGATACTGGTGGAGATTTACAGTAAGTAAACCTGGTGTTATGAAATGTGATGACTCCAGCAATCACACGCCATCTGATTTTTCAGGAAAAATCTTTCCATTTCACCTGCCGGTGTGTTAAAATGGAGAGAAAAGAGATAATGTCAATGCGATTCCCTGTGGTAATTTGATCATTTAAATGTATGCAGATTTGTTTTGATGGTCCAACCAACCAGAATCAACCAAGCTTTTGGGAAATGTGTTTTGCAAAGGAATTCTCATCACCCCGCATTCCCAAAGTTAGCTTAGTTCAAATCAGCATTCAACCCCAACACCTGTTTTTTATGAACTACAGGAGCAGACAATTATACAGGGCCTTGGTGAGGCCATACCGAGAGTATTGTGTGCGGTTCTGGTCTCCTTTTCTGAAGAAGAATGTACTTGTTCTTGAAGGAGTACAGCAAAGGTTTCCCAGGCTAATTCCAGAGTTGGCTGGATGGTGGCACAGTGGTTAGCACTGCTGCCTCACAGCGCCAGGGTTCCAGGTTCAATTCTGGCCTCAGGTCATTGTGTGTGTATGGAGTTTGCACATTCTCCCCATGTCTATGTGAATTTCCTCTAGATGCTCTGGTTTATCCCACAGTCCAAAGATGTGCAGGTTAGGTTGATTGGCTATGCTAAATTGCCCCTGGTGTCAGTGAAATTAGCAGGGTAAATACTAAAGGTTGTGGGAGTGGGGCCTGGATGGGATTATGGTCGATACAGACTCAATGGGCCAAATGGCCTTCTCCTGTACTGTAGGGATTCTATGATTTTATGACTGATGTATGAGGATAGATTGGCTAGTTTAGGATTGTTTTCGCTGGAGTTCAGACGAATGAGGGGGGATCTCATAGAGCCTTATAAAATTCTTACAGAACTAAACAGACTGGATGCAGGGAGGATATCCCCAATGGTGGGGGAGTCCAGAACCAGGGTCACAGTCTGAAGATAGAGGGTAGACCATTTAGGACGGAGGTGAGGAGATATTTTCTCCCCCAAAGAGTGGTGAGCCTGTGGAATTCATTACCTTAGGAAGTAGCTGATGCCAAAACATTGAATGTATTCAAGAGGCGGCTGGATATAGCACTTGGGGCGAATGGGATCAAAGGTTATGAGGAAAAAGCAGGATTAGGCTATTGAGCTGGATGATCAGCCATGATCGTAATGAATGGCAGGGCAGGCTCGAAGGGCTGAATGGCCTTCTCCTGCTCCTATCTTTTATGTTCCGATGATTCTGTACTTACCCCAAACTGGGACATTGGATAGGCTATTTTAATCATCACACTGGATTCTTTTTTGATTGAATTTATACAGAACATGGTGACTAATGTGTTCTCTGCGCCACGCTGACACTGTGGTGCTGTGTCACGGTGTACTGCAACAGGCAACACAATGCAAGCTCACTCAAAAGGGCTCCAATATCATTCCAGCAACATTGCTGCAAAGTGGTTTCACTCTGCACCACAGCTGCAAGTTATTTGCAACTTCTTCCCGGGTTTAATACCGGCATCCAGGATTCAGATTTCAAACTGAAATCAAGCCCATTTGTTTTAAGCATTTGGATCAAGGCAGGTCACTTGTCCAGAGTGTCATGTGTTCGAAGGAGATGATAGGAGACAAATGTGAAAAGTTGATACAATAAACAGAAACAAAATGATAGGCAGTCTGTTAAAGTTTATTTATTTGTCACAAGTAGGTTTACATTAACACTGCAATGAAGTTACTGTGAAAATCCCCCAGTTGTCACACTCCAGTGCCTGTTTGGGTACACTGAGGGAGAATTTAGCATGGCCAATGTACCTAACCAGCACACCTTTCGGACTAGGGAGGAAATGGGAGCACCTGGAGGAAACCCATTTGGACATGGGGAGAATGTGCAGGCTCCACACAGACAGTACCCAAGCCGGGAATCAAACCCGGGTCCCTGGCACAGCAGTGCTAACCACTGCGCCACTGTGCTACCCATAGACAGATAGTCAGAAAGATAGATAGATAGATAGATAGATAGATAGATAGACAGACAGACAGACAGACAGACAGACTGACTGACAGATAGAGAGATGGATAGGTAAATGGACAGACAGACTAGAAAGATAGATAGATAAACAGACAGACAGATGGATGGACAGACAGACAGACAGCCAGAATCAGGTAGACATGCAGACTGATGGATAGACAAATGGATGAAATGATGTAGTATAAATAGAAATGCACAATAACACAGTTGCCGTGCCTTTCTAACATTTAACTGCACTATACTGCTGCAAGGTGCGTTGAAGTGTGCTGAGATCTTCCTGACATGATATTTCATCGTAATGAGCAATAACAGCAGCACAAAGTGATGAAGTCCAGAGAATACTTTAGGAAGGGTTAAACTGATATCACTGAGTGTAGTGCTGGCTGTGTGAGCAAGAGGAACATGTTTTTGAAATAATCACTTTTATTGTCCAACTGATAATGGGAGTTCCAGAAATAACCACACACTTCATGATTTCAATGATAATTCGTTAATTGCATGAGGCTTTTCATCTTCTAATCACTGTAATCTACCACTACAAGCTAACATTTGTTGCAGCCTTTGTGGACAGGCAAAGTAGCTCCTCACACGGGCATGTACATTTCTTGCAGGTTAAAAGGGAAGGACACTGCTTTGGTTAATTGCAGCACAAAAAGATACTTAACGGGAAAAGTAGCTTCATTGGTAAGCAGTGCCACTGATTGGCAAGTAGAGAGAAGTTAACCCTTAAGTAACTGCTTTAATGAGTGTCAATTTGATGGAAAGCAGACTGTGCAAGCACAATAAAATGATACATCACCATTTGACCCATTGCACCCTCTTTAAGAGCTATCCAATTAATCCTACTCCCTTGCTCTTTCCCCGTAGTCCAGAGATTTTATGATGTGTCAGGACGGCACGGTAGCTCAGTGATTAGCACTGCTGCTTCCCAGCTCCAGGAACCTGGGTTTGACTTCTGGCTTGGATCACTGTCTCTGTGGCGTTTGCACATTCTCCTCTGCATGGGTTTCCTCTGGGTGGTCCAATTTCCTCCCACAATCAAGGATGTGCAGGTTAGTTAGTTGACCTTTATTTGGTGGAAGGGATGTGAGATGAGAGTTTATCTCAGCAGCCTCCCAGTCCCTGGTGATCATCCACTGAGCCCTGTTGGGAATCCCACCTACATGCACCTGTAGTGTCAGGGTAACTGTCAATGTTCACCTTTGAAGAAAATCCATTAACACCAGCTGGAATCAAGGGAGGAAGGGTGAAAATTGGCAACCTGAAAGAAAGAGCATCATGTTTGGCAGTTATTAGATGGACAAGCTTAAGGGAGAAAATGGTTCCTCACTTTTTTGTGCAACAGTTGATCAAAAAAAGGCTACCATTGTCTCCTTCTGTCTCAAAATACTCTGCACGTAAAACTGCAACCCATGAAAGCTCTTCTTGAATGGGGATAGAGACATAGAATTATACAGCACAGAAGGAGGCCATTCAGCCTATTGAGTCTGCACCAATCACAATCCCACCCAGGCCCTACCCCCATAACCCCATGCATTTATCCTAGCTAATCCCCCCGATAATAAGCAGCAATTTAACACGGCCAATCCAGCTAACCATCTTTGGACTGTGGGAGGAAACCGGAGCACCCAGAGGAAACCCACACAGACACAGGGAGAATGTGAAAACTCCACGGAACATTGACCTAAGCCAGGAATCAAACCCGAGTCTCTGGCGCTGTGAGTTAACAGAGTGCCGCCCGTTCAGGTTCACACCCTGAGAATATAAAGGAGAGTAACTCAATGGCCCATCACAGTTATAGTCTTAGTCTGTGTGATGGTACAAACAACATCACTATCTATAATAGCGTGGCACCTCTCTGGCGACATCAAGATACTTCCCACTTCATCAGGAACAATAGCTATTTGTTGACAAAGAGAAATCAGGTACAGGGGTTTGCAGCACTAGGCTGCCTTGCCCAGTCCTTACATATTTACTACATAGCTCCTCAGTATCTTCTACCTGAGGGAAGACTCCACACTCTGGGGTAATCACTTGCTCTTGGTTCCCATTGGTTCCTCAAGTCAGGAGACCCCCTCCTGCAATGCTGTCTTAAAGAAACAAATGCCTTCCTCACCACACTATCTGAGTTGCTTTGAACTCTGGAAAGTCAACTGTTTGTTAAATTAACTCCAGAGGATAACAATTGTTAACAAAGATGTGCAGGTTAGATGGATTGGCCACGCTAAGTTGTGCATTAGTGTCAGGGGGATTAGCAGGGTAAATACATGGGGTTCCAGGGATCGAGCCTGAGTGGCACTGTTGTCAGTGTGAGCTTGATGAGTTGAATGAGTTCTTCTGCACCATTGGACATTAACCTGGTGTTGTGAGACTTCTTACTGTGCCCACCCCAGTCCAATACCAGCATCTCCACATTATGGTTATATTGGAGCATAGTATCTGGCCCCTTGGCAGTTTTGGGAGGAATGTAATTTGCATTTAAGCCATCTTATGTGCTGCTTTTTTCCCCAAAATCAATGGCAGAATCAGGCAGAAACGTTCCCATAGAAACATAGGAATTTACAGCACAGAAGGAGGCCATTCAGCCCATCTTGCCCATGCCAGCCTGAGGATACCCAATTGCCCTTTTTAATCCCACCTTCCTGCACTTGGCCCAAAGGCCTACAGCTTAAAGTGCAGATCCAGGTACTTTTTAAAAGAGTTTAGTGTCTCTGCCTCCACCACCAACTTGGGCTGTGAATTCCAGACACCCAGCACTCTCTGTGTTAAAAAAAGCTCTTCCTCATGTCTCCTCTACACCTACTGCCACTTACCATAGGTCTATGTCCTCTAGCTCTAGAATTCTCCTCCAAGGGAAACAATTTTATCCTGTCCACTCTATCTCTTCCCCTCATAAATTTGTACACCTCTATCAAATCATTCCTCAGCCTTCTTTGCTCCAAGGAAAGAAATCCCAACCTATCCAATCTCTCTCCGTAGCTAGACTTTTCTTGCCCTGGCAACATTCTTGTAAACCTTCTCTGCAAGATGCGTTGTTGGATGCACTGGCCATGCTAAATTCTTGCTGGCAACTGAGGGATTTTCACAGCAACTTCATTGCGGTATTAATGTGAATGAGATTGTGACACTAATTAAACTTCAGAGCAATTACATCATTCCTATAATGTAGTGACCTGAACTGCACATAATAATATTCCAATGGTGGCCTCACCATGGGATGGTTTATAACATTAAAGGTGATATATAAATGCAATCCATTATTGCTGCTACCAATGATACTGTGTTTTGAATGTCCTAGTTTGCATCACAAAGTATACTGATTTCATTGCATGCCCTTTAACACTGGAGTTTTTTTTATCAGTGCTTTTGCAGAGAGAGGCAATAAGAGGGCAGTGGGGCTGAATTTTCAGAATAGGGGGGTGAATTTTCCGACTGCGAGAGGGCGATTGTGAGGAATTTCAGAATACTCCTCAGCAACTTTATTCTGTCCACAGAAAAGCTCACCTTTCACGAGATCAGATCTCCCCAGGAATTCAGAGAGGGAGAAGACGCTGTCGTGATATGTGAAGTGAACAGCTCCCCGGCACCTATGGTAACCTGGCTGCACAATAACCGAGATATTGGCGCAGAGCCAAGCGGTGAGTACCCGGCTGCCAAAGCCCTTATTGTAGAAGGTTTCAGGCTCATTACATAACAGACGGCAGGGGAAGGGACACATCAATCCTCTCATGTGCTGCCGAGTGGTGTTAATTTAGTGAGTCGTGTTTTGTGCCAACAGTTTGAGACTACAATCCAAAGCCTGGCCACGTGGACATTACCCAAGCCTTTCAACGTCTTGCAAAGACCACCTCCACTTCCACCACCCTCCAGCCAACACTGAAGAAGCAACACTGAAGAACACTGAATCAAATCTCAGCATTGCGTTAAAACAATAGTAAAACACTGCCAATGCTGGAAATCTGGAATAAAAACCAGAGAATGCTGGATAAAGACTCAGCATTTATAGTTCTGGTCTCCCTTTTATAGAAAGGATATTATTAAACTAGAAAGAGTGCAGAAGAGATTTATTAGGATGCTACCGGGACTTGATGGATTGAGAAATGAGGAGAGGCTGGATAGACTGGGATTTTTTCTCTGGAGTGGAGAAGGCTGAGATGTGACCTTATAGAAGTCTATAAAATAATAAGAGGCATAGATCAGATAAATAGTGAACATCTTTTCTCAAAGGTAGGGAAGTCTAAAACTAGAGGATGTAGATTTAAGGTGAAAGGGGAGAGATACAGAAGTGTCCAGAGGGGCAATTTTTTTCATACAAAGGGTGGTGAGTGCCTGGAACAAGCTGCCAGAGGTAGTAGTAGAGGCGGATACAATTTTATCTTTTAAAAAGCATTTAGACAGTTACATGGGTAAGGTGGCTATGGGCCAAATGCAGGCAGTTGGGACTAGCTTAGAGGTTTAAAAAAAAGGGCAGCATGGACAAGTTGGGCCGAAGGGCCTATTTCCATGCTGTAAACCTCTATGACTCTAATTCTGGCAGCATCTGTGGAGAGAGAGACAAAGTTAATGTTTCGAATCTCTGTGATTCTTCGACAGAATTGAAGACAGGCAGAAATGCTTTTGATTGGATAGTTGGAGAGGGGGTTTGAGAAGGTGGAGCAGAAAAGGAGGGTAGGGATAGGAAGGATTTCAGGACTGGAAACATTAGCCGGGACTTTATGACGTTGCTCAGATGAGGCTTGTAAAATCCTGCCTGAGGCCGACAGAGAATTCTGTTCTGCGAGCCTCCCCCGCATTGCTTCCTGAATTATCACTGTATTTTTTTAAAAAATCCTTTCACTAACTGTGTCGTACTTGGTCTTTCACTTTGATCTGTTAAATTGTTAAAAGGGGGAATCACATCATTGAACATTAGAACATAAGAACATAAGAAATAGGAGCAGGAGTAGGCCATCTAGCCCTTTGAGCCTGCCCCGCCATTCAATAAGATCAAGGCTGATCTGAAGTGGATCAGTTCCACTTTCCCGCTTTCTCCCCATAACCCTTAATTCCCTTGCCTACCAAAAACCTATCTACCCGCGTCTTAAATATATTTAGCGAGGTAGCCTCCACCACTTCAACGGGCGGAGAATTCCAGAAATTCACCACCCTTTGAGGGAAGAAGTTCCTCCTCAACTCCGTTCTAAACTGCGCCCCCCTTATCTTGAGGCTGTGCCCTCTAGTCCTGCTGTCCTTTCTGAGCGGGAAGAACATCTCCACCTCTACCCTATCCATCCCTTTCATCATCTTATACGTCTCAATAAGATCCCCCCTCATCCTTCTGAACTCTAACGAGTACAAGCCCAGTCTATGCCAGCAAGGGGCATGCATACGGCAGGCTGTAGTGGGCTGCTCTTGGACGTTGCTTCGGGAGTTGCCTATTGCTTCATGTCGTTAGTGTGCTTAAACTGGACCATCTCGAGGGCAACATGACAGCTCAGAGACTATCTCTGTTGCTGTGCGGACACATGGATTTGGGCCTGTGTCTGTGGGAGTTTGCACGTTCTCCCCGTGGTTGCGTGGGTTTCCTCCGGGTACTCCGGTTTCCTCCCACATCCCAAAGATGTGCTTTTAGGCTGATTGATTGGGTACTAAATTGTCCCTAAATTGGACCTCCCTGATCCTCGCACATTAGGTGTAGACTAAAATCATGAATAGGTCACTGAGACAGTGGGACGGCGGCGCGGGCTCGTTGGGCCGAAGGGCCTGTTTCCCGTGCTGTGTTGTTCTTTGTTCTTTGTTCTTTGTTCTATTCAGCCTCTCTTCATAGATCAACCCCCTCAACTCCGGTATCAGCCTAGTGAACTTCCTCTGCACTCCTTCCAAGGCCAAAATATCCTTGCGTAAGTGCGGCGACCAAAACTGCACACAGTACTCCAGCTGCGGCCTCACCAGTGCCCTGTACAGTTGCATAGGGCACTCTGTTCCACCAAGCTGAAAGATTTCTCAGTCATGGACAAAATCAGCCTTGTGTTAGCAGCTTCCCTGCATCACATTAAATGGGCAATTTGGACCAAGCAGATCCATGTCTATGAAACAATGTGACATTGTCAGTCACACAGCAGTTTAAAACTAAACTTGATATGATCAGTTTTGTCAGTACACTCATTCAGTATCCTGTTGTTACATTATGAGTCTGATAAATTGCGCTTGTGAAGCTATCAACACTACAAGAACAAAATAACTAGTGTGTATGCATTCTCCTTCAGATGGCTAACTTTGTTACAGGTTCAAGCTCACCTTGGAAATGCCGCTGACCTCTAACCTGAAACTGATGGGTACATTCCAAAACAAAAACAACTACTTGCAGTTATATAGCACTTTGAGCTCAATAAATCAACCCAACGCACATCACAGGAATGTCAACCAACACAATCCCTTCATGGTGGCCCAGTGGTTAGCACTGCTGCCTCACAGTACCAGGGGCCCGGGTTCAATTCCTGACTTGGATCATTGTCTTTGTGGAGTTTGCACATTCTCCCTGTGTCTCCATGTGTTTCCCCCAGATGCTCCGATTTCTTCCCACAGTCCGAAAGATGTGATGGTTAGGGTGCATTGACCATACCAAATTCCCCCTCAGTATTGAATATAAATGTAGGGAGGTCTTGCTGCGGCTGTATAGGGCATTGGTGAGGCCGCAGCTGGAGTACTGCGTGCAGTTTTGGGCGCCGTACTTACGCAAGGATATTTTGGCCTTGGAGGGAGTGCAGAGGAGGTTTACTAGGCTGATACTGGAGTTGAGGGGGTTGAGCTATGAGGAGAGGCTGAATAAACTAAGCTTGTACTCGTTAGAGTTTAGAAGAATGAGGGGCGATCTCATTGAGACGTATAAGATGATGAATGGGATGGACAGGATAGAGGTGGAGAGACTCTTCCCGCTCAGAAAGGACAGTAGGACTAGGGGGCACAGCCTCAAGATAAAGGGGGGGCGGTATGGAATGGAGTTGAGGAAGAATTTCTTCACTCAAAGGGTGGTGAATCTCTGGAATTCTCTGCCCGTTGAAGTGGTGGAGGCTGCCTCGCTAAATATTTTTAAGAAGCGGGTTGATGGGTTTTTGATAAGAGAGGGGATTAAGGGTTATGGGGAGAGGGCGGGAATGTGGAACTGAGCCACAACAGATCAGCCATGATCTTATTGAATGGCGGGGCAGGCTCGAAGGGCTAGATGGCCTACTCCTGCTCCTATTTCTTATGTTCTTATATCCCAACATGTGCCAGAGTGTGGTGAAGAGGGGATTTTCACATTCACTTCATTGTAGTGTTAATGTAAGCTTATTTAGAGTCAAAGAGGTTTACAGCATGGAAACAGGCTCTTTGGCCCAACTTGTCCTTGCTGCCCTTTTTTTTAAACCCCTAGGCTAGTCCCAATTGCTTGCATTTGGCCCATGTCCCTCTATACCCATTTTACCCATGTAACTGGCTAAATGCTTTTTTAAAGACAAAATTGTACCCACCTCTACTACTACCTCTGGCAGCTTGTTCCAGACACTCACCACCCTCTGTGTGAAAAAATTTCCCCTCTGGACACTTTTGTATCTCTCCCCTCTCACCTTAAACCTATGTCCTCTAGTTTTACACTCCCCTACCTTTGGGAAAAGATATTGACTTTCTAGCCGATCTATGCCCCTCATTATTTTATAGACCTCTATAAGATCAGCCTTGTATGGTCCAGAGAAAAAAGTTCCAGTCTGTCAAGCCTCCCCTTATAACTCAAGCAATCAAGTCCTGGTAGCATCCTAATAAATCTCTTTCTAGTTTAACAATATTCTTTTGAAATAGGGTGACCAGAACTGTACACAGTATTGCAAGTGTGGCCTTACCAATGTCTAGTACAACTTCAACAAGACGCCCCAACTCCTGTATTCAATATAACTCACATCTTTTAAGAAGTACCTGGATGGGTACTTGGCACACCATAACTTTCAAGGCTGTGGGCCAAGTGCCAGCAAGTGGGATTAGGTGGGCAGCTCAGAACCTTTCACATGCCGATGCAGACTTGATGGGCCGAAGGGCCTCTTCTGCACTGTGGTATTCTATGATTCTGTGACTTGAGCACTAAACTCTAGACTGGCATTCCTCATGTAGTACAGAGGTTAGGCTGCACTGCTGAGGGTGCTACCTTTTTGATGGGACATTGAACTGAAGAGGAAGGCAGAATTCCTGGGCTGGAGGAGATGTTGGAGGAAAGGAGGACAGAGGGACTGGAGACATTTCAACAGGAAGATGAGGATTTAAAAGTCAAAGTACAGCTGGCCTGGGAACCAAAGTAAGTCAGAAAGCACAAGGCTGATGGGTAAATTTAGATGGGAATTGTACCAACTATTGGAACCCCTTTGAGGAAGTCTGCTTTTACACATGGCAGAAAAGAAACCAGGACATTCGCCGAAAACCTCCATCCACATTCGGGGCTGGGATTCTCCCGTGTCATGGAAAATGAATGGAGTTTTGTCCATGACGTCAAACTTTCCATTCTCACTGGCAGCGGGGCAGGCTCAGATGAGATCAGAGAATCCCGCCCATCTTTTCAAAGATGTTAAGGGGAATTATCCGTGATGCCGTGGCAAAAATGCGGGCGGCACAGTGGTTAGCACTGCTCCCTCACAGCTCCATGGATCTGGGTTCAATTCTCGACTTGGGTCACTGCCTGTGCGGAGTCCTCACCTTCTCCCCGTGTTAGCGTGAGTTTCCCATGGGTGCTCTGGTTTCCTCCCACAAATGGGTGGGTTGGGTGCATTGGCTGCGCTAAAATTGCCCCTTAGTGTCTCAGGATGCATAGGTTAGAGAGATGTAGTGGGGTAAATATGTACGGTTACGGGGATAGGCCCTGGGTGGGATTGTTGTTGGTGCAGACTCAATGGGCCGAATGGCCTCCTTTGGCGCCAGAGGGATTCTGTGATTCTATGACCAATCAATCAACACAACTGAAACACATTTGTTTTGTTATGATCACATTGCATTTCTTAGATACACCCCAAAGAAGTTCAGGTCAGGTGGATTGGCCATGCAAAATTGCTACTTAGTGTCAAGGAGATTAGTGGGGTAAATATGTGGGGTTACGGGGATCGGGCCTGGGTGGGATTGTTGTTGGTTCAGGCTCGATGGGCAGTCGGGATTCACTTCAACAAGAAAATCAAAATTGAACAATGCTCCATTAGCTGCAAAATGCTTTGCGACGTGCTGAGGACATGAAGGCCACAATATAAATGCAAGATTTTCTATAGCTTCTGAAGATTTTGGGGAAGGTATCAAATCTCCCGCCACACATTGCTTTCCTCCGCACACATTCCCGATTTACACTTTCACCCTTTCCTCCCCAGATAAGTTTGTGATGACGGATAACAACAGCTTGAAGATCCGTCGTATTAGTAAGAAGAATGAAGGTGTCTACAGGTGTGAGGGGAGAGTGGAGGCTCGGGGAGAAATTGATTTTCGAGACATCGCCGTAATTGTCAATGGTAAGATTGCTGAGTTGTTAGAAGCGGTTCTTGTTTGCTCTCGGGAGTTGCTTGCTGTTTAATTGTGGATTAATCATATGCAAGCTAGTTTATTGAATTTTTAATCTTACGTAATTTAGTGATGTTACAGTGATAGAGCATTGACCTTTCGGATTTTAATTTCCTTGTTGCCAGAAGATTGCCTGCCTTGCCGCTTGCGTACTGCCCCTACTTCGATTTTAATATTCTCCCCTATGTTCGCAGCTTTGGACATTGCCTTGTCCCTCCCTATATCTGGAATCTCCTCCAGCCCCTTAGAATAGAACCATAGCATCCTACAGTGCAGAAGGAGGCCATTTGGCCTATCGAGTCTGTACTGACCACAATCTCCCCCCGCCTGGCCCTATCCCCACAACTCCATGTATTTACCCCAGCTAGTCCCTCTGACACTAGGGGGCAATTTAGCCTGGTCAGTCCACACTGACAGTGACCCAAGCTGGGAATGGAACCCAGGTCCCTGGCGCTGTGAGGCAGCCGTGCTAACCACTGTGCCATTGTAGCCTTCTGAGACATCCGTATTCTTTAATTCTGGTCTCCTGTGCCAACACGGTTCCGGTCACCACACCTTTCATGGCCCAGTATTAATTTGCAGAGGCTGTTAGTGCCAGAATTATTTTCCTAAATCTCTCCAATTCCACACAGCCTCCTCCTCCAAGATGTTCCCTATCTCATTATGGTCCTAAAATCTTCTGCAGCTCAGTGTCAAATTGTAATTGATAATCTTTCTGTGAAACACCTTTGGACGTTTTACTGTGTTTCAGGGGCTATGTAAATGCAAACTGTTGATGTGTATGTTTTATTGACACATGTAACTAAAAGGCCAACAACTCAAGAGAAGACAGTTCTCCCCGGTGTCCTGGTCAATTCCTCACATGTAAAAACAGATGGTACGGCCAATACCATTGCTATTTGACTGAACATTGAGTTCAACCGCTGGATAAAAGCAAATTGCTGCGGATACTGGAATCTGAAGCCAAAAGAGAAAATGCAAAGGATCGTCTGGCTTTGAAACGTCAGCTCTTTTTTCTCTCCTTACAGATGCTGCCAGACCAGCTGAGATTTTCTCTTTTGGATTGAGTTCAACCACTTCAGACTATCTACTCTCCACTCTGCCCTATTTCCATTCATTTCATTTCATGTCATCTCATTCTCCATTTTGTCGCTCTCTTTCTTTCCAACACTCCTTCCCCCACGCGCCCCCCCTCCTCCTGTCCCTTCTTCAGGTCTTCAAGCCAACTGTCACATTCCTCAGGCAGTCCTTTACCAAGCTGTACCTTTGTTTTGCCATTAAATCATTCGGATCACTTAATGGACAGGTTAAACACCTTCTCAGTCTTCTGCATGTCATTTACAATCCCTTTGGCCAAGTCCACCACTTCTCCCCCACCCCCCCCACCCTCGCAGTACAAATCTCTGTTGATTCTCTTTCCTCTCGGCTCTGATGAAGGGTCATCAAGACTCGAAACGTTGGCTCTATTCTCTCTCCGCAGGAGCTGTCAGACCTGCTGAGATTTTCCAGCATTTTTCTCTATTTGTTTCAGATTCCAGCATCCACAGTATTTTACGTTTACCATCGCTATTTGTGTGGCCTGCCTCTAAGGTGGCCACTGTTTCAGGTAGAGAACAGTCAGATGTTGTATTTATTAATTCAAGAACTACATAAATAAAAAAAAATTGAATTTATGTAGCACCTTCCATGACTTTGGGTTGACACAAAATGCTTTAGAGTGAATGAAGTACCTTGGAGTGTATCACTGTAGTAATATTGGAATGCAGTGGCCATTTTGTACTCAGTAAGAAGTCTAACAACACCAGGTTTAAGTCCAACCAGTTTATTTGATAGTAATCCCAGTACTGGGATTACTGCCCAATAGTTGTAGTGGGATTACTACCAAATAAACTGGTTGGGCTTAAACCTGGTGTTGTCAGACTTCTTACTGTGTTTACCCCAGTCCAACACTGGCATCTCTACATCATTTTGTACTTAGACAGCTCCCACAATCAGCAATACTATCATAGCCAGATAATCTCCTTTAGCAATGTTGTTTGAGGATCAAGACACCAGGGAGAATTCCATGTACCTTTGTTGAATAGTAGCCTTGGTTTGACATCACATTTGAAAGAAGGCACCTTGGGCAGTGTAGCACCTAGTCAGTACTGCACCAAAATATTCAATGAGACCGGGGACTTCAGCTGGGGAAATGGTTCAACAAATGGCAAATGGAGTTGAATACAAATAGATGTGGGGTGTTGCGTTTTGGAAAGTCAAATTGAAGTAGGACTTTCACTGTGAATGGTAGGACCTTAGGAGGACCTTGGAACAGATGGATCTTGGAGGTCAAGTGCATGGTTCTCTGAAGGTGGAGTCATAGGCAGATAGGGCAGTGAAGAAGGCTTTTGACATGCTGGCTTCATCAGTCAGGGCATTGAGTATAGAAGTTTGGAAGTCATGTTGTAATTGTTCAGGACATTGGTGAGGCCGCACCTGGAATATTGTGATCAGTTGTGGTAGTCTAGGAAAGTTTTATTAAACTGGAGAGAGTGCAGAAGAGATTTACAAGGATGTTGCCAGGACTCAAGGGATTGAGTTATAGGGAGAGGTTGGACGGGCTAAGATTTTTTTCCTTGGAGCTTAGGAGACTGAGGAATGACCTTATGGAGGTGTATAAGATCATGAGAGGCATGGATAGGGTGAATGCACTCAGTCTTTTCCCCAGGGCTGAGGAATCAAGAGCTTGATGGCATAGGTTTAAATTAAGAGGAGAAAGAATTAGTGGGAGCCTGAGGAACAACCTTTTCACACAGAGGGTGATACGTATATGGAACGAGCTGCTAGAGGAAGTGGTTGAGGCAGGGACATTGACAACATTTAAAAGGCATTTGGACAGATACATGGATTGGAAAGGTTTAGAGGGATATGGGCCAAATGCAGGCAAGTGGAGTTAGCTTGGATGTACATTTTAATCAGCATGGACCAGATTGGGCCAAAGGGCCTGTCTTAGTGCTGTAGATTTGCTGATTCTATAATTCTAGAATAGATGCCTAAATCTTTAGGATAGGACTTGAATCTTTAGTATACTGACTCAGAGCTGAGAGTGCTATCAATGTGATATATATACTAGCCTAAGTAGTTCTAGATTAGCTCCCCAGATATGTGTTATTAACAGTGTACATATAAACATCTTATGAAATTGACTGAAATACTTTGAGGAGATAGTGTTCCTGCCAGAATTCCCCCTGTATTTAGAGATCAGTGGCAATGGTAGGGTTGGTATCTGTGCATGTAAGTTAAAGGATTGGATTTAATGCTCTCCAACATTGGGTTTCCTCTGGGTGCTCCGGATTCCTCCCACAGTCCAAAGATGTGCGGGTTAGGTGCATTGGCCTTGCTAAAATTACTCCTTAGTGTCCCAGGATGCATACGATAGAGGGATTAGTGTGATGAATGGGGTTATGGGGATAGGGCCTGGGTAGGATTGTTTTCAGTGCAGACTCGAATGGCCTCCTTCTGCAATGTAGGGATTCTACGTTTCTATGAGTTGGTAACAGCTAGTTTGTGAGGTCCAGGTCAGGGGTATGACCCGAGGGGTTGGGGGGGGTGGTGGTGGTGGGGGGTGGACTGGGCATAGGGGACACCCAAAGGAGTTCCAACCCCACCCTGCACGACACCAGCTTTCCCAGGTATTAACCACACACTGCCTTGGGTTAAATAGCAATGAAAGCTTGATGAAGCCCTTGAATACCATTAATTGGCAACTTAATGGCCTCCGAAGGGTGAGCTGGCCATCTGGCGCTACCGCTTCCCCCCAACCCACCCCGCTAAATGACTGCCAGGTTGGGAGAAGGCGGGATTTTATTCCAGCCCCACCGCCTTCAAACACAACATAATGGGAGTGGTAGGATTCGGCCCATGGCTCCAATCCCACGGTGACGGCTGCAGACCTCAATATAGCAGAAACAGCCACGACAGGAATGTTACCCAGCTGATTCTGTGCGGCTGAATATATTTCCAGAGACTGGAAATAATCTCCAATAGCACCTGGTTGAATCTTGAATGAGCTCGAGAGATAGAAATCTGAGCAACTAATGATTGCAAATGCGTCAGAGCAGCAAAACATTATACCTTAGAGAGCTATTTTTCACTGGTAAGGTTTTACAGAGTAATCTTTTCTGCGATGTTAATCGGATATGTGTAACAGATTTGGCATGATTAGGGTGTCTGTGAGAATCAAAATCATTAACTGGAGAATCTGTAATGTCCAATCCCTCACCTGCAGTGACAAATCTTCCTGTGTGGAGCTGACAGTATGGTGATTTCTCTAAGCCAGTTAGATAATCCCTCAACCTAATATATTTTTTATCCCTCGCCTCATTTCCATTGTTCACAAAAACAGTTTTCTAATAATGATGGAATAATGTCCGGCACTTTCTGGAACTGAATGACGAAGTCAGCGCAGATCAAGTCGGAATTTAGGGCAGCACAGTGGTTAGCACTGCTGCCTCACGGTGCCAGAGGCATGGGTTCAATTCCAACCTCGGGTGACTCTGTGTGTGGAGTTTGCATGTTCTCCATGTGTCTGCGCAGGTTTCCTCCAGGTGCTCTGGTTTCCTCCCACACTCCAAAGTGTGGTGGATTTGTCATACTAAATTTGCCCCTTAGTGTACAAGATGTAAAGGTTAAGGGGATTAGAGGGATAAATACTTGGAGTTACGGGGAACAGATCTGCGTGGGATTTCCTTTTAGTGTCAGGGGATTATGTGATGTTACAAGGAGAGAGCCTGGGTGGGATTTTTGATGGTGCAGACTCGATGGACCGAATGGCCTCCTTTTGATTCGATGATTTTGTCAATTCTTGCTTGAATTTACTCTACCACAATCAGCGTTCAATAGACTGCTACCTGTCTTTAAGTTTATTTCTTCGTAGGCTCACATTAACACTGCAATGAAGTTACTGTGAAAATCCCCTAGTCGCCACCCTCCAGCATCTGTTTGGGTACACTGAGGGAAAATTTAGCATGGCCAATTCACCTAACCAGCACATTTTTCAGACTGAGAGAGGAAACTGGAGAACCTGGAGAAAACTCACGCAGACACGGGGAGAACGTGCAGACTCTGCACAGACAGTGACCCAAGCCGGCAATCGAACCCAGGTCCCTGGTGCTGTGAGGCAGCAGTGCTAACCACTGGGCCGTCAACAGGAACCTAAAAGCTGCCAGTTTTCCAGATACAAACGTGAAAATGTTACAGTCAAAATTGTAAAGGAAGCGGTGGTGTAATTCATCTTATACAATCGGCAATAGCTGATGGGCAGTCTGTTTTTCTCTTAGCATGACAATTGGACACAGAATCTCTGCACACTAGTCCTCACTAACACCTGTTTCACGCCGGGGGAGATATTGTAACCCCAGGAGGTTTGTGAAGACTATATTTTCTGAGGACAAGTATTAAGTGAGAGGATATTTTGTTCTGTCTCGGTTGAACATCTACACGTGATTGTAAAAGATCTCACAACAATATATTTTCAACAGGGCCATCCTCCTCTGTGCCCTGGTCAATCCTCAATCAGCATCACTGGAAACAGATTATTTGGTCATTAGTAGATTGCAGACTGTGAGAACTTGTTGTGCGCGGCTTAGTGACTGCATTTTCTACATTATTAACAGTGAGAGTATTTTTAAAATTACAAGAACGAGGGATGAGAAACTTCAGTTACGGAGATAGATTGGAGAGTTTGGGACTTTTATTTACTTATTCGTGGAACATGGGCAATGATGGCTGGCCAGCATTTACTGTCCATCCCTACTCGCCCTTGATAAAGTGGGGGTGATAGACTTGCTGGGCCATTTCAGAGGACAGTTGAGAGTCAACCACATTGCTGTGGCTCTGGAATCACATGTAGGCCAGACCAGGCAAAGAGAGCAGATTTCCTTTCCTAAAGGGCACTAGTGAACCAGAGGGGATTTTTCCCACAATCGACAATGGTTTCGTGGTCATCAGACGATTCTTAATTTCAGGTATTAAATTCCACCATCAGCCACGGTGGGATTCGAACCCAAGTCCCCAGAGCATTAGCTGTGATTCAAGCTTAATAGTCCAGCGATAATAGCACTAGGCCATTGCCTGTTCACCTTAGAGAGGAAAAGGCTGAGATTTACCAGAGATGTCCAAAATCATGAGGGTGCTGGAGAGAGTTGATAGGGAGAAACTGTTCCCACTGTGTTTCTACTCAGGTAATCATCTAAAGCCCCCTGGAATGCCTCGCTTGAACCTGCCTCCACCACAGTTCCAGGCAGTGCTTTCCAGACCCCTAGCAAGTTGGTATCATGGTGGCACAGTTCTTAGCAGTGTGTAAGAATCGAGACTGAGAGGGCAGGGTTAAAGTGAATTGTGAAAAAAGCAAATGCAATATGAGAGAAGAAACTTTTTCACACAGTGAGTGTTTTTTTCCAAAAAAAAAGTTTACGAAATTCCCCTAGTCGCCACAGTCCGGGTCAATGCATCTAACCAGCACATCTCTCAGACTATGGGAGGAAACCGGAGCTCCCGGAGGAAACCCACACAGAGAGAGCGTGCCAACTCCACACAGACAGTGACCCAAGCCAGGAATCGAACCCAGGTCCCTGGCGCTGTGAGGCAGCGGTGCTAACCACTGTGCCACCATGATACCAAGTTGTTAGGGGTCTGGAAAGCACTGTCTGGAACTGTGGTAGAGGCAGGTTCAATCGGGGCATTCGAGGGGGCTTTAGATGATTACCTGAATAGAAGTAATGTGCAGGGGTACAAGGAAACAGCAGGGAGGGGATTAACTGATGATGCTCGTTGGGAGAGCCAGTGCAAACACAATGGGCCGAATGGCCTCATTCTGCACCACAACAATTCAGCGATTCTGAGATTGTTGGCTATGATGTGGATATGCCGGCGTTGGACTGGGGGTAAACAAAGTGAAAAGTCTGACAACACCAGGTTTAAGTCCAACCGATTTATTTGATAAATAATTGGTTGGACTTAAACCTGGTGTTGTCAGACTTTTTATTGTTGGCTATAACATGCTTCAGAAAGGCGCTGTACAAATGTATATCCCTTTCTATTCTTTATTAAGCTCATCAAAAATGAACACCAGTCATTTGCAAGTCTTGTTCATTGAAGATTTCTCAACAGTGCTGAGACCCGCTGTCTCCTTGAGGGACAGGATGTCATCGTCCATATAATTGCACACTTCAGCCTGTGGGGAGATGTAGGGGAATGATTTTGTTGTTGTAGTGCCTGCAAAAACACTCCACTGGACGGTCTCCATGGTGATTAAAGTGGGAGATGATCCCTTTGATTCGCAAGGATCATCAGTGAAAACACCACACCATTAACCCAAACGTCAAGCTGGGGCGACTGAGCAATTGTGTTCCAAGGTGATTCATCTGTGCTTAGAGCTGCACATGAACCCAGCTTTTGCTTCCATTGCCAAATCCTGCTTCTGTCAAAATGAGTCATTTGACCTCCCGCCTTTGCCAGGTTTTGCTTTGAGGTTTACTCATCACAGAATCATAGAACGCCTACGGTGCAGAAAGAGGCCATTCAGCCCTTCAAGTCTGCACCGACAATAAACATTCTCTACACCCTAGCTATCATACAATCCCGACAGTGAAGAAGCAGGCAACTCAGCCCATCGAGTCTGTACTGACTCTCTGACGGAGCATCTCACCCAGTCCCTATCCCCCTAACCCCCGTGTATTTTCTCTGCTTATTTCTCCTATCCTACACATAAGGGCAATTGAGCACGGCCAATCTAGCTAACCTGCGCATCTTTGGACTGTGGGAGGAAACCGAAACATCCGGAGGAAACCCACGCAGACATGAGGAGAATGTGTAAACTCCACACAGACAGTGACTCGAGGCTGGAATTGAACCCGGGTTCCTGGCTCTGTGAGGCAGCAGTGCTAACCACTGTGCTATCATGACACCCTAGCTATTACTATAACCCTATATTCTGCATCCTTTCCTTAGAATCATAGCACCATACAAAATTACAGCTCAGAAACAGGCCTTTTGGCCCTTCTTGGCTGTGCTGAAAGCCCTTCTTGTCTGTCCTTCTCCCCATGTACTCACTGAATGGTATGCTTTGTCTGAAAAGCCTACAAGAAACGACACTTTTCACTGTATACCAATACATGTAACAACAATAAATCAAATCAAATCAAATTTGATTTCCTTTTGAGCCAATATAGTCTTCAGTTTGATTTCTCCATTCCCATCCACTGTGGGCTGCACGGTGGCACAGTGGTTAGCACTGCTGCTTCACAGCTCCAACGACCTGGATTTTATTCCTGGCTTGGGTCACTATCTGTGTACAGTGTGGAGTTTGCTCATTTTCCCTGTGTCTGCGTGGGTTTCCTTCGGGTGCTCCAGTTTCCTCCCACAGCCCAAAGATGTGCAGGTTAGGTGCATTGGCCATGCTAAGTTGCTCTTTGGTGTCCCAGGATGTATGGGTTAGAGGGGTTAGCAAGGTAAATATGTGAGGTTATAGGCACGGGGCCTAGTGGGATTGTGGTTGGTGCAGACACGATGGGCCAAATGGCCTCCTTCTGCACTGTAGAGATTCTATAAAATCTAATGTGTTGTGAGTGACATTTATCTAATCTTTAGTCCATTGCATTTCCTAATCAACTTCGTATTTTAAAACAACTTGCAATTTATGAGCAGCCTTCCATTCCAGCAAGTCAGTGTCCTCATTATAATCAAATGAAATTAAAATGATATCTTAAAATTGAGAATACACCACGAGTATTAATTTCCAGATAAGGAATGCAAACCAGCATTGTTTACTGCAATCAACTCAGCTAAAGTTGCCAGGATGTTTTATGTCTTTAAATTGCAGGAATTGATTTTTTAATTTATTGTGGGACGTGGGCATCGCTGGCTGGCCAGCATGTACTGCCCATCCATAGTTGGCCGAGGACTGCTGAGCATCAACCAATTTGCTGTGGCTCTGGAGTCACATGTAGGCCAGGCCAAATAAGGGCGGCAGATTTCCATCCCTAAAGGATATGAGTCAATCGGATAGAGTCATAGAGGAGTTATAGAGGTTTACAGCATAGAAACAGGGCTTTCAGCCCAATTTATTCATGCTGCTCTTTTTCTTTACCACTAAGCTAGTCCCAATTGCCCATGTTTGACCCATATTTCTCTACACTCATCTTACTCATGTAATTGTCTAAATGCTTTTTAAAAGATAAAATTGTACTTGCCTCTACTACCTCTGACAGCTTGTTCCAGACACACACCACCCTCTGTGTAAAATAATTGCCCCTCTGGACACTTCTGTATCTCTCCCCTCTCACCTTGAACCTCAAGTTTTAGACTCCCCTATCTTTGGGAAAAAAATGTTAACTATCTAGCTGATCTGTACCCCTCATTATTTTATAGACCTCTATAATATCACCTATGCTCCAGGGAAAATAGTTCCAGCCTCTCCTAATAACTCAAACCATCAAGTCCCGGTAGCATCCTCGCAAATCTTTTCTGCACTATTTCTAGTTTAATAATATCTTTATGGATTTTTCCAATAATTGACAATGGTTCCATGGTCATCAGTGGATTCTTAATTCCACACATACTTTCTTGAACTAAAATTGTGCCATCTGCTGTCGGGGTATTCAAACCCAGGTCTCCAGAATATTAGCTGAGCTTCTGGATTAATAATGTTGTGATAATAACACTAAGCCACTGGCTGCCCATCAGATCTTTTATTTGAATGAATATGTTAACGCATCAAAAGTCAATCTTGTTCTGTTCTGCTTCTGGCCCCAGAATCTTGGATTAATTTATAAGCCACAATTTGGACATTGGCTGCACTCAATGCTAGCACCCACCTTCCTCCACACACCCTCTCCTCTGCCCTCCACTCCATCTCTCCTCCCAGAACCTAAGTGAAGGCCACTGCCAGCCTAACTTCATCCCTGTTGAAGCAGTGAGCTATCTCTGGATGCCTTATTGACATCTACATGGTGCACTGATAAAACTCAAAGTCCAATTTTGGCCTAAATGTCTCAGGCCTCAAAGCAGGTTGCAACGTATCTCCACACCAGGCAGTTAGTTAGGTCCAGTGCAAGTTGTAAAGAATTTCTGCTCCACTAGCAGCAAGTTGGAAGGGCTAGTTCAGATCAGATGAAGACATTGAGCATGAAGATAGAGAATTGGAAATTCTGGGAACAGGGTTAGGCCACTCAGCCCACCAGACCTAATCCACCATTTAACACAACCATGGCAGATTGGACGTGCAGGGAAGTGGTTGTTACATATTTAAGCAGTGCATGATTGCTTTAAGAACAAGTAACGTGATTTGATGGAGGTGTTTTGGAGACCCCTGCTATTGGTGTCAGTTTGTACTCTGTGCATCTCTTTCAATAATGCTGTTGTGTGTTACTTGGAATCCATGTGTATAAACCATGTCTTTTTGTTTTAAACTCTCAACCCCTCATTTAATTAGGACATTACAGTCGGGTATGCTTCTTATTTTGTACTGTTGCATGGAGTCACATTGTACTGACTAAGCCAAGTGAGGTGAGAGCTGACATGCATTCCATTGGAAGTGAAGTCTTAGGGTGGGATTGTTCTGCCTTGCTCACCCCGAAACCAAAAAATCCCACCCAAGACCAATGGACCTTTCCATGGTCCGCCCCTCGCCTGCTCCGATTCCCATGGCAGGCGAGGCAGTAAAATTCACCCCTTAATCTCTACATTCATTCAATATGAACTGACACAGTTTAATAGTTCATCTCCAGACACATCATAGCAGACGAATTCTTGGTCTGACACTAAATGAATCTAAAAGATCCTCTGAGCACGACTCATTCAGAATAGAGAATATTGCTGTTAGGCTCCTATTCTACGAGTAGCTATACATAAGTCAACTGTGAAGAAAATGCAATTCTCAGGACACAGCTAACGGCTTTTCAAAGTGGATTTATTTGTGTCACAAATAGGCTTGCATTCACGCTGCAATGAAATTACTGTGAAAATCCTCTAATTGCTACACTCCGGCACCTGTTGCTGAGGGCTGATTTGGCACGGCCAATCCACCTAACCAGCACGTCTTTCAGACTGTGGGAGGAAACAGAGCACCCAGAGGAAACCCATGCAGACATGGGGAGAATGTGCAGCAGACAGCGACCCAAGCTGGGAATTGAATGCAGGTCCCTGGCATTCTGAGGCAGCAGTGCTAACCACTGTGCCATCATACATGTTTACGGCAATCAACATTTGTCATTTCGCGGCCTATCCCATTGCTAAATTTGATGCAACTGTGCGGTTTGTGGGGAATCTTCAGAGGGGAGTGAAAAGTCTTCCATTCCGATGTGGAGCTCAAGCCAGATCAAGGCCTGGAACACATAAAGACAGCAAGTTTCCTGTGTTGGTCTTTTTTACAACAAGCAACCATTTTACTGATGGCAGTTTTAAATTTATGTTTTATTTAAACTGGATTCAAATTCTTAAGCTGAAACTTGCTGCTGATCAGAGTGACTGACGTTTAGACAAAGAAAGATTTCAACAGAAAATTGCGTAGATAATTGTGGGAAATAAGCTAACTATGGGCTAGAACTGGGGAGGGAATGGCATGATTAGATTTCCCTCCAGAGAGCTGAGTTGCATTCTGTGGCAAGAATGATCACCTTCTAGGCTACAATAATGACTCTCTGCCCTGTTGGGATTTGAACACATGATTCTTTGATTGCTAAGTCATGATTTCTAGAATTATCAGTCTTGTAATATAACTGGTTGGCACAGTAGTTAGCTCTGCTGCCTCACAGCTCCAGGGACTCTGGGTTCAATTCTCTGCTGGGTGACTGTATGACTGTCCGCACGCTCCCCCTGTGTCTGCATGGATTTCTTCAGATGCTCTGGTTTCCTCCCACACTCCAAAGCTGTGCAGGTTATATGGATTGGCCATGGTAAATTGGATCGCTGTTTGTTTGTGTGTATGAGTGTGCACCTGCTGATGGACTGGTGTCCTGTCCTGAATGTATCTCACTGAGCACCCGCTGTGTAAAAACATTTATTTATTAGTATCACAAGTAGGCTGCAATGAAGTTATTGTGAACATCTCCTATTCACTACTCTCCAGCGCCTGTTTGGGTACTCTGAGGGAGAATTTAGCATGGCCAATGCACCTAACCAGCATGTCTTTCAGACTGTAGGAGGAAACCTGAGCACCCGGAGGAAATCCATGCAGACACGGGGAGAACGTGCAGACTCTGCACAGACAGTGATTCAAGCCGGGAATTGAACCTGGTTCCCCAGTGCCATGAGGCAGCAGTGCTAACCATTGTGCCACCTTGCTGTCCCAGTGTGTGTTGGGATAAGCTCCAATTCCCCACGACCCTCAATTGGAGTAAGCGGTGAAGTGAAGTAACCACCGCACTTGCAGACTACGTCTGATAGCTTCGGCAGTCCACCATTGGCTGCCAGCGAGATTTTCCAGTCCCGTCGATGCCCGCTTCGTGTTGCATGGCTCGCACTCTCCGCCATTGAGGAACCCATTGCTGGGAGTCACCATTGGCATGACCGGAAGATCCCACTGGCACGATGGGCTGGAAAATTCATTGCCTTAGAATGAACTTCTGGGGCTGAACCTTGGGAGGGATCAAGAGCAGCCCAAGTGTAAAATCCATTATGAGGTTAAACTCATAAAAGAGTGTTTTGGAAATGTGGTCATCTTAAGCAGTTGGAAACCAATAAATCAGAGCGAGTGAATTTAAAAGCTTCATTTATTTTTACTGCAGTCCTACTGATACCAACTAATAAAAAAGATAGCACACATGTAAATCACTCAACACCTCCCTTATTTCCTTGAGCAATTTGCATGGCACAGCAGACACACTCAAAAAGCTCCGAAGAGCGGTGCTTCCAATTACAGAAGAATTGAAAGGGTCCATGCTGGGAAAATTAAGCTTCCGTCTATTATAAGATATGATTATTCAAGAAATTGTGCCTACTAATTTCTCCAAGGGTGGTCTGTTTTGTGCTGCGTAATAGGTGCTGACAAAAATAGTACTGAACGTCTTTTGCCTGCCCTCCATTCTAAGAGGGATACATCCTGTTGTCTGTACAGATCACTTTTAAAATTAGGTAAGAGTTCTTGCACGGAGGCATTGATGTGTGGCGTTCCATTTTTAATCACAACATTGAGGAGGTTCTTGTCAGAAGAGAGGAGATGATGGGGTGAGTTGATCCAAACTGTGAAGAGTGTGGGAGATAAAGTCACAGTACCGTCACAGATTCTAACCTAGTAGAAGCTGTGTGACCATGAAAAACACAGTGAGAAGTCTGACAACACCAGGTTTAAGTCCAACCGATTTATTTGATAGTAAACTTGCAAGCTTTCGGGGTTTGCCCCTTCTTACTGTGTTTACCCCAGTCCAACGTTGGCATCTCCACGTCATGGCCAAGGAAATTCAGAGGGGCTACCCACGTAGGTTGGTTTCTTGGACGGTTGGTTGTTGAGTGATGGCAACATAGACTTATGACTACAAGCGAATCCAGTTGAATGGTGGTGAATGACACACAGCATTAAGTAACCTAGAAAAGGAAAATAAACAGGATGAAAGAAGATAAAACTAAGGTTTATTTATTCGTCACAAGTAGGCTTGCAGTGACACTATAATGAAGTAACTGTGAAAATCCCTGAGTTGCCACTCTCCGGTGCCTGTTCAGGTACACTGAGGGAGAATTTAGCGTAGCCAATTCATCTAACCAGCACATCTTTGGATTGTGAGATGAAACCAGAGCACCCGGAGGAAACCCACGCAGGCAATGTGCAGATTCCGCAAAATGACCCAAGCCAGGAATCAAACCTGGGTCTCTGGGGCAGCAATGCCAACCACTGAGCCACTGCATCACCCAAATAAGCATTACTGCCCCGTGATGGGTTAATGTACCAAAAAGAAACAACAAGCAAGAGCATTGTGCCCTGGGAATTATATAATAGAAAATGAGTTTGCAGCAAAAAGTCATTTATTCCTTATCATCACTGATGCCCAACAATGTGTGAATAATGAATTTTGTTTTCTTTTTCCTGTGGCTGATTCCCTTCCTCCAACATTTATTTCTTTGAGCATCCATTAGTGCTGCAACTTCAGTAATAGTCAAAGAAATTCGGCCCATGTTTCATCATGCTGTTGAATACTGGATGAAATGTGTGCTTATATATCCATTAACAGCTTCAATAAATTCTCCCGCACAGAGTAAATCATCATGCCACCTTGACTTCCTAGAAGTCTGCTGAATCATAGATTCCCTGGTGTGAGGGATGTGCAGAATTTTAGAGGTGATAATATTGTGAGATGGCCATTACCTCTACCTTCACCCTCCGAACTGCAATGCCGTCCTGGTTTGTATATGCTTCACCAACCCCTCTGCATTGCTGGCTCAGAAACATAAAGCTAAATTACAGGAGTGCCTACACCACGCGGGCTGTGGTGGCCTTCGAAGAGAGCCCATCACCATCTTCTCAAGGCCAACGGGAAACGGGCAGAAGAGTCCAAGCTGGCCACTGATGCCCATATATCCAGTGGGAGCCACCCCTCTGATCTTGGTGGAGCAGAGGTTGATTGACTGATCCAGTAAGCTGTGAAGAGTGTTCAATTCACTCAAATGTAACATGTCATGGGTGGCACGGTGGCACAGTGGCTAGCACTGCTTTCTCAAAGTGCCATGGACACGGGTTCAGTTCCCGGCCTTGGGTCACTGTCTGTGTGGAGCTTGCAAGTTTTCCTTGTGTCTGCGTGGCTTTCCTCCTGGTGCACCAGTTTCCTCCCGTAGTCCGAAAGACGTGCAGGTTAGGTGAACTGGTCGTGGTAAATCACCCCTTAGTGTCAGAGGTATTAGCATGGTAAATATGTGAAGTTATGTGGATAGGGCCTGGGTGGGATTGTTGTCAGTGCAGGCTCAATGGGCCGAATGGCCTACTTCTGCACTGTGGGGATTCTGCTACTCTATGAAATGTATATACACAGTATTCTTGTTTCAAAACTATTTGAATGATGCTGGCATGAATTCTGGGAAACAAGGTGGCAACTGGGATCACATCAAGATGATGAGCAAGTGGTCTATCCCTGCAATAGTTGGGAGTCAGTTAGCTCAGTTGGCTGGTTTGTGATGCAGGGCAACGCCAACAGCACAGGTTCAATTCTTGTACCAACTGAAGTTATTCAACTTTGCTCCTCACTTAGGGTATGGTGATCTTCAGGTTAAATCCCCACCAATCAGTTCTCCCCCTTAATGGGGAGGATGCCTATGGTCATCTGGGACTATGATGACTTTATCTGACCTGCTGCATCTCCAGCCCGATGTACTGAAAAGGTTCTGCATCTTTGTGTGCTGTTTGGGCACAAGGCTCATTTGGACATTTAATGGGACCATCTAACAGCGGGGGCCATTCAACCCTTCTGCCAGTTCTATCGTCCAAGATGGCTAATCGTATCCTGGCTTAATTTACCTGCCTTTGCTCTTATCCTTTAAGAAAGAAAAATGATTTGCATTTATATAGCATCATTGATAATTGAAGGACATCCCAAAGTACTTTAAAAGTAGTGAATGCTTTTAAAGTGTAGTTACTGTTATAACATAGGAAACACAGCAGCCATTGTTTACACAGCAAACTCCAACAAAACAGGAATTTGATTTGATTTGATTTGATTTATTATTGTCACATATATTAACATACAGTGAAAAATATTGTTTCTTGCGCCCTATACAGACAAAGGATACTATTTATTGAGAAGGAAACAAGAGAGTGCAGAATGTAGTGTTGCAGCCATAGCTAGGATGTAGAGAATGATCAACTTAATGCAATGTAGGTCCATTCAAAAGTCTGATGGCAGCAGGGAAGAAGCTGTTCTTGATTCACTTGGCACGTGGCCTTTTTGTATAAAAGCAAATTACTGTAGATGCTGGAATCTGAAACCTAGCTTGGACAAAGGGTCATCTGGACTCAAAGCATCAGCTATTTTCTCTCCTTGTAGATGCTGCCAGACCTGCTGAGATTTCCCAGCATTTTCTCTTTTGGTCCCAGACTTTTGCACCTTTTTACCGACGGAAAAAGGTGGAAGAGAGAATGTCCGGGGTGCCTGGGGTCCTTGATTATGCTGGTTCTTTTGCCGAGACAGCGGGAAGTGTGGACAGAGTCAATGGATGGGAGGCTGGTTTGCCTGATGGACTGGGATACATCTATGACCCTTTGTAGTTTCTTGCGGCCTTGGGCAGAGCAGGAGCCATACCCAAGCTGTGATGCAACCAGACAGAATGCTTTCTATGGTGCATCTGTAAAAGTTGGCGAGAGTCACAGCTGACATGCCAGGTTTCTTTAATCATCTGAGAAAGTAGAGGCATTGGTGGGCATTCTTAACTATAGTGTCGGCGTGGGGAACCAGGACGGGTTGTTGGACACCTAAAAACTTGAAGCTTGTGACGGTTTTTACTTTGCCCCCATGGATGAAGGCAAGGGCATGTTCACTGCTATGCTTCCTGAAGTAGGTGACGATCCCCTTTGTTTTGTTGACATTGAGGAAGAGATTATCGTAGCTGCACCAGTTCACCAGATTCTCTATTTCGTTCCTGTACTCTGCCTCATCATTGTTTGAGATCTGACCCACTACAGTGGTGTCATCAGCAAACCTGAAAATCGAACTGGGGGGGGAATTTGACCGCATGGTCATAGGTATATAAGGAGTATAGTAGGAGGCTGAGAACAAAACCTCGTGGAACACATAAGAACATAAGAACATAAGAAATAGGAGCAGGAGTAGGCCATCTGGCCCTTCGAGCCTGCCCCGCCATTCAATAAGATCATGGCTGATCTGTCGTGGCTCAGTTCCACTTTCCCGCCCTCTCCCCATAACCCTTAATCCCCTCTCTTATCAAAAACCCATCAACCCGCTTCTTAAAAATATTTAGCGAGGCAGCCTCCACCACTTCAACGGGCAGAGAATTCCAGAGATTCACCACCCTTTGAGTGAAGAAGTTCCTCCTCAACTCCGTTCTGAACCGCCCCCCCTTTATCTTGAGGCTGTGCCCCCTAGTCCTACTGTCTTTTTTGAGCGGGAAGAGTCTTTCCACCTCTATCCTATCCATCCCATTCATCATCTTATACGTCTCAATGAGATCTCCCCTCATTCTTCTAAACTCTAACGAGTACAAGCCTAGTTTATTCAGCCTCTCCTCATAGCTCAACCCCCTCAACTCCGGTATCAGCCTAGTAAACCTCCTCTGCACTCCCTCCAGGGCCAAAATATCCTTGCGCAGGTGCGGCGCCCAAAACTGCACACAGTACTCCAGCTGCGGCCTCACCAATGCCCTATACAGCTGCAGCAAGACCTCCCTACTTTTATATTCAATCCCCCTCGCTATGAAGGCCAGCATCCCATTCGCCTTCCTGACCACCTGCTGCACTTGCAGGCTGGGTTTTTGCGACTCATGCACAAGGACCCCGAGGTCCCTCTGCACCGTCGCCTGCTGCAGTTTTTCGCCACGTAAGTAATAGTCCTTCCTACCATTCTTCCTACCAAAGTGGACCACCTCACACTTGCCAACATTAAATTCCATTTGCCATTTCCTGGCCCATTCGCCCAGCCTATCTAGGATGATCGTGTGGAAGGTGTTGTTGCTTATCCTTACTGATTGTGGTCTGTGGGTTAGGAAGTTCAGGATCCCATCGCAGAGGGAGGAGCCAAGGGCCAGGCCATAGTGTTTGGAAATGAGTTTCGTAGGAATAATGGTGCTGATGGCTGAGTTGTAGTCAGTAAATAGGAGTTTGACTTAGGTGTCTTTGTTATCTAGGTGTTCCAAGGTTGAGTGCAGGGCCACGGAGGTGGCGTCTGCTGTGGATCTTTTGCGGTGATAGGTGAACTTCAGTGGATCCAGGACCAGATAGATTCAATCTCTTTGGCTAACAGAAATCTGTTGATTTTTGATTTAAAATTATTAATTGGGCTGTTTCTTATGAGATGTTCGCACCTTTACCACCCTTCTGGTTGGTCTGGCTCTGATATTAAGGTCGCATTCCCATGTCCTGGGCTCCACCACCCAATGGAAAAAGTTTCAGTGTACATTATTGATTCCTTTACTGTTGTAAGGATATGTTCAGTAGCTCTCACTGAGAGCTTCAGTAGCTCGTAAGACTGAAGTACTTATTGGGTTTATTTGGCGTTTACTGGGAATGCAAAATTATTTACCTATGTTCAAAGTATAGTCCAAGTTAAGAGATGACTCCATGCTTACTTCTGCACAGATCTCTGTATACTTTTAGACTGACCCATGTTCCTTGTCACGTGATCTTTTACATCACACTGTAGGCCATTTGGTTCTGCAGCCCTGTGTTAATCCTTGTCATTTGCGTTAATTCATTTGTGGGACAGGGGCATCACTGGCTGGCCAGTATTTATTGCCCATCCCTAGTTGCCCGAGGACAGTTGTGAGTTAACCACATTGCTGTGGCCCTGGAGTCACATGTAGGCCAGACCAGGTAAGGGCGGCAGATTTCCCTCCCTAAAGGACATTAGTGAACCAGCTGTTTCTTTTTCCGACACTCAATAATGGTTTCACAATCAGCAATAGATTCTTAATTCCAGACGTTTTTTATTGAATTCAAATCTTACCATCTGCCATGGTGGGATTCGAACCTGGGTCCCCAGGACATTAGCTGAGTATCTGGATTACTAGTCTAGCAATAATAACACCAGGCCATCGCTTCCACAAAGGCGATTCCAAACACCATTATACTAAAAATACCTGAATCTAATCACCCAATGATCTTCTCCATTTCAGGACGTACATGTAAACTTCATGAAAACTCTCCTCTTAAACTCATGGAATCCTGATAAAAATCTGCAAAATTTTCACCGCAGTCATTCACAGGCCTATGTAATTTTTAAAAGGTGCAGCGCTCAGTGCTGTACACATTACTCCAACCGTGGTCTAACCAAGGTTTTGTACGACTGGGGAAAAACATATTCCTTTCGATATTCTAGCTCTCTAGAAATCTATGCAAGGCGATGAAGGGAGACAGTGGTGTAGGTGTAATGTCACTTGATTAGTAATCTAGTAGCCCAAATTAATTGTCTAAGGAAATGGATTCAAGCCCCGCCAATGGTGGCGGGGAGATTTGAATTCAATTAATCAATGTGGAATATAAAGCCTGTCTCAGTCATGGTAACCGTGACACCTGTCATAAGTTGCTGTAAAAATCCATTTAATGGTGAAGGAAATCTGCCATCCTTACCCAGTCTGGCCTACCTGTGACTGTAGAGCCACCAGCAATCTGGTCACTCAATTCAAAGGCAATTAAGGATGGAAAACAAGTGCTGACCTTGCCAGTGGATAAGTATTTGGTTTGTTAGCCTTTTTAATTATTTTTGAATTTAGCCATTACGTTTTAGTGACTTGTTTGCGTGGTTCTCAGATTTCTCTTTGCAGTTCTCCCTTTGGCTTTCTGCCATTTAAAACATTCTCATGCCAGTGTTTCCAGTCCCGAGCGAATGCCCCGGGGCCCTGAACTTGTCACACGCTGGCCTGGCAGACTGCCAAGCCTCCATGCCTGCCCTGGAGTCTCCAGGAGCTGAAGATTAATCTCCAGAACGCTGCAAACAACCCCCTGGAGAAACATTATTGCTGCATTTAGAATCATGAAGCAGATTTTTTTTGAACACTTTCATTCATTGATTTATAAGGAAATTGAAGAATGAGCGTTGTTTATCTAACGGCCAAGATTATTCCAGTCCGATGTCAAAGAGATTGCTTGCTTTCCAGTTGGCTGTGAGAAGGGATGTGTGTGTGTGTGCCTGTGTGTGAGTGTGTGCCTCTGTGTGTGTGTGTGTGTGTGTGTGTGTGCATGTGTGTGCCTGTGTGTGAGTGTGCCTGTGTTTGTGCATGTGTGTGCCTGTGATTGAGAGTGTGTAGACACGTGTGTGTGTTTCTGTGTGTCTGTGTGTGTAGGCACGTAGAATCATTGAATCATAGAAACCCTACAGTGCAGGAGGAAGTCATTCGGCCCATCGAGTCTGCACTGACCACAATCCCATCGAGGCTCTGCCGCCATATCCGTACATATTTATCTGCTAATCCCTCTAACCTACGCATCTCAGGACTCTAAGGGGCAATTTTTTTTAGCATGGCCAATCAACCTAACCAGCACATCTTTAGACTGTGGGAGGAAACTGGAGTACCCCACATGTGTGTGTGTGTGTGTGTATGCATGTGTGATGTAGAAAGTAAGTAAAGTTTTATCATTTATGCATGTGTGAGTGTGTGCATGCAAGTGTGTTGGGGCATGTATGCATTTTTGTGTGTGAGTACTTATGTGTGCGCATATCATAGGATTTCTCAATTTTACCTCTCTCCGCCCCCTGTTTCCCTCCCCCCACATCTTCATCTGTCACAGTTTACCCTCTGATTTCAGTTTCTCTGCTGTTTGGTCATTCACACCTTCTATTCTCTCTATGGACTGCCATTAGCAGCCTTTCCCCTTGGTTTTGTGGCTATGAAACATCTTGCATTCCCTCACCCTGCAGTATAAATATCTCCCACTTTCTATGCCTCTTATCTTTGACACAAGGTCGTCTGGACTCGAAACATCAGGTCTTTTCCCTCCTGCCAGATGCTGCCAAACCTGCTGCAATTTTCCAGCATTTTCTCTTTTGGTCATAGAACCATAGACTCCCTACAGAGCAGGAGGAGGCCCAGTTGGCCCATCAAGAAGGCGAATGGGATGTTGGCCTTTATAGCGAGGGGGATAGAATGTAAAAGCAGGGAGGTCTTGCTGCAACTGTATAGGGCACTGGTGAGGCCGCAGCTGGAGTACTGTGTGCAGTTTTGGTCCCCGCACTTGCGGAAGGATATTTTGCCCTTGGAGGGAGTACAGAGAAGGTTCACTAGGCTGATACCAGAAATGAGGGGGGTTAGCCTATGAAGAGAGATTGAATAGATTGGGTTTGTACTCGTTGGAGTTTAGAAGGCTGAGGGGGGATCTTATAGAGACATATAAGATAATGAAGGGGATAGATAGGGTAGAGGTTGTGAGATTCTTCCCACTTAGAAAGGATAGCAGGATTAGAGAGCACAGCCTCAAGATAAGGGGGGGAGGGGGACAGTTTAGATCGGAGTTGAGGAGGAACTTCTTCACTCAAAGGGTGGTGAATCTCTGGAATTCTCTGCCCGTTGAAGTGGTGAAGGCTACCTCACTGAATATATTTAAGTCACGGGTAGATAGGTTTCTGATAGGCAAGGGGATTAAGGGTTATGGGGAGAAAGCGGGAAAATGGAACTGATCCACTTCAGATCAGCCATGATCTTGTTGAATGGCGGGGCAGGCTCGAAGGGCGAGATGGCCTACTCCTGCTCCTATTTCTTATGTTCTTAATTTACCATCAACTCTCTGAGAGAGCATCTTACCCAGGCCCTGCCCCTCCTCTATCCCCGTAAACCCCACACATATGCGCGTATGTGTGTATGTAAGCATGTACATGCGTGCAATACTTGTGATGATACTACCAGTAATTCATGCAACCAGAGGCTGTGACCTGACTGATTTGTCACGTTGAAAGAGGCTTTGTTTCATGTGGTGAGCGATGACTTACCTTAGGTCACTCTTTGGAAGTTTTGAAGATGTTAGTGGAGTCATAAGAGTCTATTCAAGCTAAACTAGGCTTCCCTCCAGGCCTCTGTAATGAGCTTATTATTCACAATAGAAAGATTTTGTTTTCAAGTCTGCCCTCTGTCTGAGTTCCAGTCCCAGCAACGCCATAAATAAAATCGATTTACGCTCCTAGCAGAGATTAGAATCATTAGATATTCAAAGACTGCTAATTTACATAATATATTCAGGTGATTTTTCTTAATTTCATTCAAACGCTGGAACTCAGCTGCCTCAGTCCTGGCTCCAAATCATTCTATTTTAATCATTTAAGCAGAGTACTCACTGTTTCCTTCATGTCTTTTGGCATCCCTCTGCAAATAACAATATTATTTTTCCTTCAAAGCTGACAGTTTGTGAAGCAACTGTTAGTGAGGAGAATGTCTCCCTGTCAGTGTCATTAGGCACTGTCTCTCTGTATTGGGGCCAATTAAATGGTATAAATAAACCAGCTTGTAATATTTATTGCCAGCCATCCAGAAAATTAAAAAAAATCATTCTAATGTACTCAAACAAAAAAAAACAGCTGTTGCCACCTAAGTCCAGCATTGTCATTAAGTAAATCAGCTGTCAGGTGTTGGGAACACCTATATCGAGGAAGGAAGTGTCAGATTGCCGTTCCCTCTCTGTTGCGTTGTCTGATCTCAGTCGCAGCCACGTTCATTCACAACATGCCTCGGGCCAGGAGGGAAGAAATAAGCCCAAGTGCTTCAGCTGTTAATCACCACATTCTGAAGAAGTGTGAGCCAACGTGTGTGAGAACAGATACAACTGCCTCAGCCATTCGCTCCCTCCACCCAACGACGCACAGTGGCAGCAGTGTCTACCGTCAACGAGATGCACTGCAGCGACTCGTCAAAGCTCCTTCAACATCAACTTCCAAATCATGTACTCTGGACAGTCTCTCTTCCGTTTTCTCCCATCAGGAAAATGGTACAGAAGTCTGAGGTACGTACCAACCGACTCAAGAACAGCTTCTTCCCTGCTGCCATCAGACATTTGAATGGACCTATCTCACATTAAGTTGACCTTTGTCTACACCCTATTACTGTAACACTACATTCTGCATGCTCTCCTTTCCTATGTACTCTAGAACATAGAACATTACAGCGCAGTACAGGCCCTTCGGCCCTCGATGTTGTGCCGACCAGTGGAACCAATCTAATGACCCTCTAACCTAAACTATTCCAGTGTTATCCATATGCCTATCCACTGACCATTTGAACGCCCTTAAAGTTGGTGAGTCCACAACTGCTGCAGGCAGGGCATTCCACGCCCTTACTACCCACACCTTTACCTATGAGTAAAGAACCTACCTCTGACATCCGTCCTATAACTACCACCCCTAAATTTAAAGCTATGTCCCCTCGTGTTAGCTGTGAATAATTGCAACAGGTGCATAGGAGAAACACCCTCTGCAAACTCCCCTCCACACCACATATCATTCCTGACTTGGAGCTGTGTCATCCTTCCTTCACCGTCACTGGTTCAAGACCCTAACAGAACTGTGGCAATACCTACATCCGATGGACAGCAGCGATCCAATACTTCATAGAATCCCAACAGTACAGAAGGAGGCTATTCGGCCCATCGACCCTGCACTGACAATAATCCCACCCGGGCCTTATTTACCCGCTCATATTTACCTGGCTAATCCCACTGACATTAAGGGGCAACTTATGGGATGAATGGCTGTCTTCTGCACTGTAGGGATTCTGTGAGATTGGTAACCCTTGATTGACTAGCTGTGCGTTGAGGCAAAACTTCAACCATCACCTCCATTGAGTTCCTGATCTTGGCCTCGCCACTACACTGACAAACATGAGACAGCCCTGAATGGCAGGCTCACAGTGCAATTGGTTTGGAGCTTTGGACCAAGAGATCTATTGTTTCAGTGCCTATTATGGGGATATCTCAACATGAGATTTGGTCTGACCTCTTCAGCAAGACTCATCGATTTTACATAGCACACAATTCACATGTTGAATGATATTATGATAACCATGGTAATAAATCTCTCAAAATCTGATTACTGGCAGGAGTAGAGAACCAATAAGGCTGAAGTAGTTCAAAATCAGGGGAAGTATGAATGACTCAATGGGTCGAGTATCCACCTTCTGTGCTGTGCCATTTTGTGATTCAAAGCCTCAAACCAAATAATAAAAGGGAAAAAAAAATCATCATAGAATCCCGACAGTGCAGAAGGAAGCCGACCGCAATCCTATCCAGGCCCTATCCCCATAACGCACGTATTTACCCTGCTAATTCCCTTGACACTATGGATCCATTTTAACATGGTCAATCAACCTAACCCACACATCTTTGGAGTGTGGGAGGAAACTGGAGCACCCGGAGGAAACCCATGCAGGTACGGGGAGAACGTGCTAGAAAGGCTATGGTTTCTTCAGCTGACCAGTGAGGAGATTCGAGCCGCAACTCTCTACTCATTCCTGTTTCAGATTGGTCCCATTGTCAAGTGACCCATTTGAGTTTAAATGACATTGTACTTAGAGGCAATACCAGACAAGGTTGGAAGAATGGCACCTGAGAGGCTGAAGAGCCAATGACATTTCATTAAAACGTGGGTAGTATTTGGTTTCCGGAGATTGTGGTAGTTCTGCTTGTGTTAACCATCAACCCTTACCTACATTTCTGATCATCCTCTTTTTCCATTCTTCGCTGTAGTTCCTCCAGTAATTCACGTGGCCGAGAGATCAGCGAATGCAACAGCAGATCGCCAGGAGTCTGTGACATTGACGTGTACTGCGACTGGCTCTCCACAGCCCAACATCAGCTGGTACAGGTAAGGGGGGGGGGAAGGTAGAGCTTGGGTCACTGTTTGTGCGGAGTCTACACATTCTCCTCATGTCTGCATGGGTTTCCTCCAGGTGCTCCGGTTTCCTCCTACAGTCTGAAAGACATGCTGGTTAGGTGCATTGGGCATGCTAAATTCTCCCTCAGTGTGTACCCGAAGGCACCGGAGTGTGTTGACTCGGGGATTTTTACAGTATCTTCAAACTCTCCAGGAATGTATTGGAGCTTTGGGGAATTAAAAATTAGAACCTAGAACATAGAACCCTACAGTGCAGAAAGAGGCCCTTCGGCCCATCAAGTCTGCACCAAACACAATCCCACCCAGGCCCCACCTCCATAGCCCTACACATTATACCCACTAATCCCTCTAACCTCCACCACCCTGGACACTAAGGGACAATTTCTTAGCATGGCCAATCAACCTAACCCGCACATCTTTGCACAAATTGATCCCCTTGGGAGCCAAAACTGATGAAAAGATAATCATAACACCATTAAGCAAAGATGCATTCCTTTAAAAAATTGCATTGTATAATTCCATTAGCTTTCAGAGTTAAAATTGTGAGCCGGGAGAAACTGCTTTACTGGAAATGAGGCTGTTGGAGGTGAAAGGTCAGGTGAAAAGCCTCCAGCACTACATCCAATCAGAAGTGACAACACAAGTGAGCGAGGGGGAGGTCAGGTCTCAGCTTTCAAGGGAACCCAATCTGAAGACCAACTCTGATGACCCACAGGGGAAAGCGAACAGAGTGCTGTGTGATTCTCAGCAGCTTACGAGCTGGTTTTGAGAGTTCTGAAGCGCTGACTTTGTAAGCTTAAACACAATTTTAAGCACAGAGCCTTCTGGGAGTCGGGTGAACACATTGAGCAGGGTGGGAGTGAAAATTTGGTGCAGGATCCTTGTGGCTCAGTTGGTAACACTCCTGTCTCAAAGCTGGAAGGTCTGGTTTCAGATACCGCTCCAGAATGTGATGGCTGTGGACGGAAAGATAAATATAGAAAATAGGAGCAGGAGGAGGCCATTCAGCCCCTCAAACCTGCTCAGCTATTCATTATGATCATTGCTGATCAGGCAACTCAATAGTCTGATCCTGCCTTCCCCCCCAAATCCTTTGATCTCCTTCACCACAAGAGTGATACCTGACTCCTTGAACACACATTGTTTAATGTTTTGGGTTCAATTGTTTTCTGTGGTAGCAATTCCCATTGGCTGACCACTCTCTGGGTGAAGAAATTTCTCTTTAGCTTCGTCTTAAAAAGTTTATCCTGTATCCTCAGTTTCTGGCCCCTTGTTCTGTATTCCTCACCATCGGGAACATCCTTCTTGCATCTACTCTGTCTAGTCCTGTTAGGACTTTACAGGTTTCCGTGAGATTCCCCCTCATTCTTCTGAACTCCAGCGATTACAATCCTAACTGACTCAATCTCTCCTCATATGTCAGCCCTGCCATCCCAGGAACCGGATTGGTAACCATCCTTTGCACTCCCCCTGGAGCAAGAATATCCTTCCTCAGATAAGGAGGCCAAAATAGCACATAGAATTCCAGGTGTGGCCTCACCAAATCCCAGTATAATTGCATCAAGACATCCTGGATCCTGTATTTGAATCATCTTGTGATGGATGCCAACGTACTATTGGCCTTCTTTACCACCTGTTGCACCTGTATGCTCATCTTGAGTGACTGGTGTATGAGGACACCAGTCCGTCTGCTGTATTCATGATGCAGTTGGACAGATTGTGACCTAGCCTGTAAATCCTTCCAATATTCCATATCATCCTCCAAGTTAGGAATTAAATATGAACATAATGATCTTTCTTGGGAATGGTGCTGGATTAGAGGGGTAGGAAGGTGCAAGTCAAGTTAAAGAGGACATTAGTAAATAGGTAGATGATCAGAATGACTAATTAGATTGAAATAATTAGCATTAACAAAGGGGAGGAGTATACTAGCATTAAATGAATCCAAGTTAATTAAATAAGAATCTGTCATACTTAAATAATAAACAAAAGGTATCCCCAGGATGAACAACCAGTTCTCCATGGGACTAGGCTTGAATGGAAATTGAAACTGGTTCAGTTGAACCACTCCTAATCGACCATTTCAGCTACTCCCAGTTGGCCTATTGACCAACTGAATTATCTCTGCTTGATTTGTCAAGCTGGTTCCAGGTGTATCCAATTAGCCTGGTTATATCTACTGACCCTGGTTATCATTTATACCATGGGACTGGGTAGGAATGGACTTTTAGTGACCATCCAAAGATGTGCAGATTAAGTTGATTGACCATGCTAAACTGCTCCTTAATGTCCCACGATGAGCCCATTTCCCAGGGCTGAAATGGTTGTTACGAGAGGACACAGATTTAAGGTGCAGGGAAGCAAGTACAGAGGAGATGTTAAGGGTAAGTTTTTCAATCTTCTTGCTGCAACTGTACAAGGCACTGGTGAGGCCGCAGCTGGAGTACTGTGTGCGGTTTTAGTTGCCGCACTTACGCAAGGATATTTCGGCCTTGGAGGGAGTGCAGAGGAGGTTCTCTAGGCTGATACTGGAGTTGAGGGGGTTGAACTATGAGGAGAGGCTAAATAAACTAGGCTTGTACTTGTTAGAGTTTAGAAGGATGAGGGGGGAATCTCATTGAGATGTACAAGATGATGAATGGGATGGATAGGATAGAAGTGGAGAGGCTCTTCCTGCTCAGAAAGGACAGTAGGACTAGAGGGCACAGCCTCAAGATAAGGGGGGACAGTTTAGAAGAGTTGAGGAAGAACTTCTTCACTCAAAGGGTGGTGAATCTCTGGAATTCTCTGCCTGTTGAAGTGGTGGAGGCTGCCTCGCTAAATATATTTAAGACACGGGTAGATAGGTTTTTGATGGGCAAGGGGATTAAGGGTTATGGGGAGAAGGTGGGGAAAGTGGAACTGAGCCACTTCAGATCAGCCATGATCTTACTGAATGGTGGGGCGGGCTAGATGGTCTACTCCTGCTCCTATTTCTAATGTTCTTATGCTCACTCAGAGGGTGGTGAGTGAATGGAATCGGCTGCCGTCTGTGGTGGTGGAGGTGAACTCACTGGGGTCTTTTAAAAGACTTCTGGATGAGTATATGGGATCTAACAGGATTGGGGGTTATAGATAGGTCTATGGCTTAGTAGGTATAGAAGTGATTGGTGCAACTAGTGGGCTGAAGGGCCTGTTTGTGCTGTAGTGTTCTGTGTTGGTTAGATGGATTGGCCATGGTGAATGTGTGGGATTACAGGCTTAGGGTGGGGAGAAGACCTGGGTGAGATACTCAGTCAAAAGAGAGAGAGTTACTGCAGACTTGGTGGGCTGAATGGCCTCTTCTGCACTGTCAGGATTCCTTGATTCCATGTCATCGCAGTTCTAAAAAGTTTATTTATTAGTGTTGCAAGTAGGCTTACATTAACAATGCAATGAAATTATTGTGAAAATCCCCCTAGTCACCACACTCTGGCACACTGAGGGAGAATTTTGCATGGCCAATGCACCCAACCAGCACAACTTTCGGACTGTGGGAGGGAACTGGAGCACCCAGATAAAACTCAAGCACACACAGGGAGAACATGCGGACTCCGCATAGATAGTAACCCAAGCTGGGAATCGAACCCAGGTCCCTAGCACTGTGAGGTAGCAAGGCTAACCACTGTGCTGCCCAAGAGATGATGTTTCAGTGTGAGTCGAGGGGGAGTTGTGGGGGGACGGTGGCAAGGGAAAGTTGCAGTGCCGTTGTGAGGGATGGAGGATTGGGGTGGTTATAACTTGTTGAGTCTTCCGGCTGGCTGACTCACTCCAACACAGTGCTATTTGGATCATTGCAAGCCACCCTGTGGAGTCCCAGCATCAGTCTCCACAAGCTGATTTAGGAAATATAGGACAAAAGGTATCCCTTAGGGAGCAAGCAGTCGGCGGACTCTCCTTTAAATCATGGGGTGGTGGTTAAGTGCTCAATTCTTGTTAAATTCTGGAAGATAAATTCATTCCATTTACATGAACCACTTCTGATAAACGAGAGAGGAAAAAAAACTACCAATAAGGTGGCTGTGTGCTGTAGTGAATTATAACTTAACTGGATTGGACTGTAAGTTTTAAATATTGTGATGCATTAGAAACACAAAACACGTGATACAAAAATGAGATAAAAAGTCCAAGGACCAAAAAACAGTTTCAGCTTAAAGCTACATATATAAAACATACCACATGTGTATGACACGTGTGTCTATAACTCTTGCACTGTTATGATGGTTCGCACTTGAATAGAATGAATCCTGACACAGGCGAAGATGTTGGATAATAAAATCCTTCAACTAATGTTATTGAATTATGTTTCAAACTCACGCGGATGTGACTAGAACACTGAGCATAGAAACCTGACCTGCAGAAGGAGACCATTCAGCCCATTGAGCCTGATCTGACAACAATCTCACCCAGGCCCTATCCCCACAACACTGTATTTACCCTGTTAATCCCCATTAGACTTTAAGGGGCAATTTATCATGGTCAATCCATCTCCTCCACACACGTTCGGACTGTGGAGGGGGAAACCGGAGGGAACCCATGCAGACACTGGGACAATGTGCAAACTCCATGCAGACAGTGACCCAAGACTGGTATTGAACCTGAGTGCCTGGCACTGCGAGGCAGCAGTGTTAACCACTGTGCTACCATGCAGCTCAATAGCTAATGACCAAGTGATTTTCATGCAGGTCATATCAGTGCAAAGCAGAACTTGCAAACCACCACTTTTGTGATTCGAATGTGTCATCATTTTATAAATGCTCTACAGAAACTGAAGCTTCCTGATCCAGTTTGAGTTTTACTGTTTAATCTACAGGACCACTGGTCTGTCTCATCCACCTCCCTGCCTTACTTTAAACAATGAGATCAAAGCTGAATGGTCCAAATTTTACAGCCTTACTCATCTCAAAACATTAAAATCCCAACCGAGGTCAATATACTTTCCCATGTCCGCCCCTTGCCCACTCCGACTCCTGTGGCGGGCGGGGCGGTAAATCTCTAGAATTAATCTGTACTTTAAGTCACAACAATAAAAATCACTGGGTCTTTTATATTCAGGCCTCTGTCCTTAATTCAACCAACAGGCCTGAGCAATACACTCAAAACCATAGTTTGATGGTGTTAGACAGGAACTTTAAAAAAGTTGATTGGGGGAGGCTGTTTGTAGTGAATGAATCTCTGGCAAGTGTGAGGCTTTCAAAAGCAAGATAGCGAGAGTTCAGGGCTAGCAAGTTCCTGCTAGTGTGAAGGGCAAGGCTGGCAGGAGCATGGAACATGGCATGAGATACTGAGGCTCTGGTCAATTAAAAGAAGGAAGCGTATGTCAGGTATCAGGTGCTGGGGTCAAGTGAATCCTGTGAGGAATAGAAGAAGTTTACGGGTACACTGATAAGGGGAAATTGGGAGGGCAAAAAAGAAATGTGATAGCTTTGGCAGCTAAAGTAAAGGAGAATTTGTTAATCTGGTTTCATAGAGAAGGGAAAGAGAGAGTGCAAAGTGTAGTGTTACAGTCATAGAGTGTAGAGAAAGGTCAACTTAATGTGAGGTAGGTCCATTCAAAATTCTGAGAGCAGCAGGGAAGAAGCAGTTCTTGAGTTGGTTGGTACGTGACCTCAGACTTTTGTATCCTTTTCCTGAAAGGAGAAGATTAAAGAGAGAATGTCTGGGGTGCATGGGGTCCTTAATTATGCTGGCTGCTTTGCCGAGGCAGTGGAAAATATAGACAGGGTCAATGGATGGGAGGCTGGTTGGCGTGATGGATCGAGGCAGGCCAAGGAGGGGATGAGCAGGCTTGCCCTAGGGACACCTAGGAGGCAAGCGATTGGGTGGTAAAGGGGTGGGAAGTCCCACGACTTGCAATGCAGGGGTCACGGGGCTGGTCAGCAATTGGGAGGCCAGCAGTGCTTGCACTGATCTCGGCACTGACAGATAGGCGCATGCGCAATGGCCCTCTCAGTGCTATGCTACAGGCTTCTCCAGTGGGAATAGGCCCCACCCACTGACTTGCACTATGAACAAAGAACAGTACAGCACAGGAACAGGCCCTTCGGCCCTCCAAGTCAATCACACTGTCCTATCCAGACGAACCACCTGTATCTCTCTACTGTCATACACTCTGCAGTGCACGGCGCGGGAGATTCATTTTAAAAATCCGGCTGAAATGGCCAGCGTGATTTATTCTAGTTGTTACATGAAATTGGCACATTTTTGGGGGAATCCCATGCGATGTTACAGAGCTTTAGCATGAAGATATATCCAAAATCACTTTGTAATCCAGCAAAGCAGATAATGGGTTCAGTCAGGTGCTCAGTAACAAGATATTCAGTGTCAATATCGGGAATGTTTTAACAGCTCACAGTAAACCAGCTTAACTAGGCTGTCTCTGGGCTTACCATGGGTTTATTCACAGAGAGAGGGAGGAAGCACAAACATATCACATGGCAATGACACGTGTGTCAATTGTAATTGTAGATGAATTATGCTTGATGGATAGAGTGTACTTTTATGGGGGAACAAACATACAATTGAGCAGTCAGGTTAATACATCTGTCACCTAAAACCCAAACAATAAATGTGAAGTGTTAGGTTCGGAACAGGCTGCGGTGGTTTGTAATTTAAATGGAAGTGCTCTGGATGTCAGTTTTCTGACCTTGTCAATGCTTTAGCTGTGACAGTGCGTATGAACATGAAGAGCAGGGTCAGGAAGGATCTGCCAGTGACCTTTCCTCCTGCTCCCATGGTGACTCCAGCTGGACTATCGTTCAATGGATCTATTATCTCTCTCAAGTGCTCCTGCCTCACAGTGGTTAGCACGGCTGCCTCACAGCGCCAGGGACCCCCCGAGTTCAATTCCAGCCTCGGATGACAAACTGTGTGGAATTTGCAATGTTCTCCCCGTGTCTCTGTGGGTTTCCTCCAGTTTCCTCCCACGGTACAAAGGTGTTGATTTGCCATGCTCAGAAATTGCCCCTTAGTGTCCTGGGATGTGTAGGTTAGAGGGATTAGAGGGTATAATATATAGGGGTATGGGGGTAGGGCCTGGGTGGGATTGTGTTTGGTGCAGACTCGATGGGCCGAAGGGCCTCTTTCTGCACTGTCAGGTTCTGTGGTTCTAGGTGCAGGTTAGGTTGATTGGCCATGCTAAATTGTCCCAAAAGTGTTAGTGGGTGGATTAGCTATGGAAGATGTATGGGGTATCAGAGGGACTAGCAGGGTAAATACATGGGATTATAGGGAAGGCAGGGGTTGTTGTCTATGCAGGCTCAATGAGCCGAATTGTCTCCTCTGCCTTGTTGGGGTTCTATAATTCTCTGACTCTATGTCTTACCATTGAATTTTGGCAGGCTGCCCAACTATAAGAGCCATCACAACTCTTCCCATCATCAACTGATACACACATGCTCTTTACAGCAGAGAAGTGAAGAATACTTTAATTGATTTAAGTGATTAACATGTTCATTAATTCAATTCAATTATTAACAATTCAATTGATTCATGCCAGGAATTAATGTTAATTTATGCATATAAGTATTTAACACTTTAATTGATTCAAATCAGTAATGAACACTAAAAATTCATAGTGCTAATGTGATTTATATCAGCAATGAACACTTAGTTGCTTCATCTGTAATTAATGTACTCATGGACGTAGAGAGGTTTGTGGGTGGCACAATGGCAGTGTTGCTGTGCCTCACAGCACCAGGGGCTTGGGTTCAATTCCGGCCTTGGGTCACTGTCTGTGTGGAGTTTGCACATTCGCCTCGTGTCTGTGTGGGTTTCCTCTGGTGCTTCAGTTTTCTTCCACAGTCCGAAAGACGTGCTGGTTTGATTGGTCAAATTGAATCTTCATGTCAGGGGCAGGGTAAATAAGTGGGGTTATGGGAATAAGGCCTGGGTGGGATTGTGATTGGTGCAGACTCAATGGGCCAAATGGCCTCTTTCTGCACTCTGGGATTCCAGGTTTGTCCTGTTATAGGACAATCTAGAATGAGGTGTCACTGTTTAAGAATATAGGGTTCACCTATTTAAAATAGAGATTAGACAAAGTTCTTTCATTCAGAGGGTTACGAGACATTGAAACTCTTTTACTGAAAAGGTGGTGGCAGCAGAGGGTGGGATTCTATTTCCTCACTCAACCCAAAACAATAACATCCTGAGGTCAACAGACCTCCCATGCTCCACCTCTCACCCACACCCACGGTGGGCTGGCCAGTAAAAGTCCAGCCAGAGTCTCTGAATATTATTAAGGCAGCACCGAATGGATTGTTGATGAAGCAAGCTGGTGATAGATTGTTGGGGATAGTTGGGATGCAATGTTGAGGTTACTATCAGATCAGCCATGATCTTATTAGATGACAGAGCAGGCGCGATGGGCTGAATGGCCTACTTTTTGTATGTTTGTAATATTTTCATTCATATCATAATTGACAATTCATAATTGATTTGATTTAATAACTGTATTGAATTCATTTATTTATTTATAATCATAATTTTAGCTGCTATGTCCAACTGAGTGGAATTGCCTTCGCCAATTCCACCCTTACCTATCCAATTGTAGCCAGATTTTAATTTCCCTTCCAACACAAACTTTATTCCTTGGCTGCGAATTCTATCCCCATCCCCACTGCTGTCACTGGGTTAAATGAGATGTAGTGTACTACCCATGTCAGGGGTTGTGGGTTTTACACAAAGAAAAGAATGTTGTTTGCACACATTGATTCAAACTAACACACTATATAGGTTTTATTGAAGAGCTGCTCTCTGCTGTGTATCAAAATATAAAACTGAAAGTAAAATAGCAGCCTGAGTACACACGCTAATGACATCTTGTGATCAGCTCATAAAGCAATCTGCATCCTTTTAAAAAAAAAACCTATTTAGAAATTAGGAGCAGGAATAGGCCATTCAATCCTTTGAGCCTGCTCCGCCATTCATTTTGATTTTGATCATAGCTGATCATCAAATTCAAAATCCTGATTTTCCCCCCCTTTGCTCCATATCCCTTGATCCTTTTAGCCCCAAGAGCTATATCTAATTTCTTTTTGAAATCAGGCAACATTTTGGTCTCAACTATATTCTGTGGTAGTGAATTCCACACATTCACCACTCTCTGGATGAAGAAGTTTCTCCTCACCTCATTTCTAAAAGGTTTACCCCTTATTCTCAAACTATGACCCCTAGTTCTGGACTCCCCCACCATAGAGAACATTCTTCCTGAATCTACAATATCTAACCCTGTGAGAATTTTATAAGTTTCCATGAGATCATCCTTCACTCTTCTAAACTCCAGTGAATACAATGCTAACTGACCTAATCTCTCCTCATATGACAGACCTGGAATCAGCCTGGTAAACCTTTGCTGTGCTCCCTATGTAGCAAGGACATCCTTCCTCAGATAAGAACACTGTGATTCATATTGAGCCCCAACCCTCCCAAATCCTCCTCCTCTATCTCCAGCTGTGACAATTGCAAGGGAAGTGATGGCCTAGTGGTATCATCGCTAGACTATTAATTCAGAAACCCAGATAATGTTTTGGGGACTCGGGTTCGAATCCCACCATGGCAGATGGTGGAATTTGAATTCAATAAAAACTATCTGGAATTAAGAATCTACTGATGACCATGAAGGCATTGTCGATTGTCAGGAAAATTCATCTGGTTCACTAATGTCCTTTAGGGAAGGAAATTTGTCTTCCTTACCTGGCCTGGTCTACACGTGACTCCAGAGCCACTCTCAACAGCCCTCTGAGTAAGGGCAACTAAAGATGGGCATTTCAGTAAAGCGTTTGATAAGGTTCCCCATGGTAAGCTAGTGCAGAAAATACGGAGGCATGGGATTGAGGGTGATTTAGCGGTTTGGATCAGGAATTGGCTGGCTGAAAGGAGACAGAGGGTAGTGGTTGATGGGAAATACTCAACCTGGAGTTCAGTTACTAGTGGTGTACCGCAGGGATCTGTTTTGGGGCCACTGCTGTTTGTCATTTTTATAAATGACCTAGATGAGGGTGTAGAAGGATGGGTTAGTAAATTTGTGGATGACACTAAAGTCGGAGGAGTTGTAGACAGTGCGGATGGATGTCACAGTTTTCAAAGGGACATAGATAAGCTGCAGAGCTGGGCTGAGAGATGGCAAATGGAGTTTAATGCTGAAAATTGTGAGGTGATTCACTTTGGAAGGATTACAGGGTATTGGGCTAATGGAAAGACTCTTGGTAGTGTGGATGAGCAGAGAGATCTCGGTGTGCATGTGCATAGATCCCTGAAAGTAGGCACCCAGGTTGATAGGGTTGTTAAGAAGGCGTCCGGTGTGTTAGCTTTTATTGGTAGAGAGATTGAGTTTCAGACCCATGAGATCATGTTGCAGCTGTACAAAACTCTGGTGTGGCCGCACTTGGAGTATTGCGTGCAGTTCTGGTCACCGCATTATAAGAAAGATGTGGAAGCATTGGAAAGGGTGCAGAGGAGGTTTACCAGGATGTTGCCTGGTATGGTGGGAAGGTCTTATGAGGAAAGGCTGAGGGACTTGAGGCTGTTTTCGTTAGAGAGAAGAAAGTTAAGTGGTGACTTAATTGAGGCATACAAGATGATCAGAGGATTAGATAGGATGGACAGTGGGGGCCTTTTTCCTCGGATGGTGATGGTTAGCATGAGGGGACATAGCTTTAAATTGAGGGGTGATAAATATAGGACGGATGTCAGAGGTAGGTTCTTTACTCAGAGGGTAGTAAGGGCGTGGCATGCCCTGCCTGCAGCAGTAGTGGACTCGCCAACTTTAAGGGCGTTCAAATGGTCATTGGATAGACATATGGATAATATTGGAATAGTTTAGTTTATAGAGGGTCATTAGATTGGTTCCACTGGTCAGTGCAACAACGAGGACCTGTACTGTGCTGTGGTGTTCTATGTTCTATAAATGCTGGCCAGCCAGCTATGCCCATGTCCTACAAATGAATAAAAAAAACACCTCTGGCTGACCTCCTACATTACACTCTCTCTAACACACTTGTGTATATTCATAACTCTACTGGTTGTAATATAACTCTGTTCACTTGATCACCTATACAGACCATCAACAGCCTCAGCTTAATCTTCCTGTGTTTTGGTTCCAATGTTGGATTTCCCAATGTTGGTTCCCAGGTGCTACGATCTTTGGCGATCTCTATGTGAATTCAAGTATAGTCTCATGCAAAATAAAGGCAAGACTCAGCTCTGATGAAGGGTCACCCAGACTTGAAACGTTGGCTAACATCACAAGAAACCTTGGAGTTCCTGCACACATGATGCCCAGACCTGCTGAGATTTTCCAGCACTTTCTTTTTCTGAATAGCCTTTTGCACCTTCACTCCATCATTGGCTGCCATTCCTTAGCTTCCTAGGTCCCGAAGCTCTAGAACTTCCCCACTTGTAGAATCATAGAATCCCTACAATACAGAAGGAGGCCCTCGATTCTGCAGCGACCACAATCCCATCCAGGCCCCACACATCCACGCTGCTAATCCCCTGATACCAAGGTCAATTTAACATGGCCAATCAACTTAATCCATTGGAACTTGAGAGGAAACCGGAGCACCCGAAGGAAACTCACACAGACTCGGGGAGAAAGTGCAAACTCCATGCAGACAGTGACCCATGGCCAGAATTGAACCTGGGTCCCTGGCACTGTAAGGCAGCAGCGCTAACCACTGTGCCATGATGCCCCCACTCAAAATATCTCCTTTTCTTCCCCTGTTTCTCCCTTTCATGTCATCCATAAAACTTGGCCCTTTGACCAAGCTCACTCAGACATTCTTCTGAACATCTCTTTCTTGGCGTGGTGTCAAGTTTTGTCCAACTACACACTTGTGAAGCGCCTTTGGGTGGTTTTTTTTCCCTCTGTCTTAAAAAGGTGCCATACAAATGCAAATTGCTGTTGTTGTCAACCATTTTCAGGAAGACCTTGTCTGAAAACAGTTAATCCTTTTGTTAAATTGGAAAAGGAAGTTTACGTGACCAGATTGTGTTCCAAATGTATACAGCAATTTTGGTCTTTATTTGTGTAGATTACCCCCTTTAGCAACAGCACAAAGTGCCTGTCACTGGCTGCATTGTGCCTGTAAAGTGTTGCTTGTGAACAAATAAAAAACACCAACCCCAGGCTGTTTCTGAGCAATCGTCTGAAAAGCATGTAATAAAAAAAGACAAAAGGAAGATTGCGAAAATGCTGAAAAATTGAAATAAAAGATGCAAAGTTTGAGAAATGAAGTGACAAGTTGTTCAACATCCGTGGCTGATGAAGAATCACATGTTTCTTTGCTCCTTCAGATGCTGATTGGGCTGCTAGAAGATTTTGTGTCTTTATTTAATCGAGGTGATCCCATGACTAAGGCATGCAGAGGTCAGGTGGAAAGGTCGGGGGGTTAAATGTACAGAGAGATATAAACTGAATGATACAGGATGGATACATTGATGCCTGTTTGGGACCAGATCAGAAACTCCAAGCTATATTCTGATGTTAGCCTAGACCCCCAAACTTTTTATTTTGATTTTGGCATTAGGGTGAGCATAAGATGTTTTGCCACAGGTATGATTCGATTGGCCCACCAGGAAGCTTTTATTACAACAAACTTTATTCAACAACACAGTTAAAGTGTAACAAAAAGAACTTACATCACTTTTACCAATTGAAATGCTTAAGCATGACAAGTTACAATTTTTAACGGCCAACTATCTCTATTGTTCCAATTTAAGCAATATCCCCGTAGACATACATCCTTCTTCAGAATCAGTTTGTATCAAAAACAACTATGCTCACATGGATGCTAGATTTCTAGCCTTTGAATACCCCTGGACAGAGATCCAGAAAAGCATCTGTCTGTCTTCTGACCCCGTGCAGCAGTCTCCGGAGAAAGATCTAACTTCAAACCATAGAACCTCAGAAAATGAGACTTGTTAGGCTAAATGACCTACCGTAAGGATTCTAAGACTTCCTGGCAGATCACTGTCTCTAAATCCAGAAAGACAAAGAATTATTTATTTCTACAGCCCTCAAACAGCAACTCCAAAGAAAAATCTATTTATAAGCAACAGGAATCCATATTAAGTAAAAGAGTATCTATTCTATCTAAAATCAATCTTCAACAGCCAACTTATTATCTTTCTGTAAACCTAGCTCCACCCAGCCACATGACTTCTCTTGTCAATCAACCTAATTAAGTCCTACTCTGAATAACCCCTGGGGAATAAACTAAAATAGCAGAACAGCATTAGACAAGATTAAAACAAACATTCCAGCAATTAGGAGCAATTATACTTCTGCAGTATCAATAGAGCAACCGGCTACAGACAAAGCGGCACCAGTTAATAGAGCCAACAGTTAAAACAAATCCTGCACAAGAAACATGGCACAAATACATTTGTTAAAGGCACAGTTTTGTCACATGCCCGAGAGTGAAGGCTTTGGTTGGAGAATAGGGGAAGGTATGATGACACTTCCTTTAAAATCCGCAATCGTGAACTTTCACTCTTTCACCTTGCAGGAATGGGAGACTTATTGAGGAAGATGAAAAGTACTCACTGAACACAAACACAGAGCTGATGATAAGGAACATTGCCCAAGAGGATACTGGATCATACGTCTGCAGGGCAACAAACAAAGCAGGGAGTGTGGAAGAGCAGTTATCTGTAAAAGTATTTGGTATGTTGCTAATTTATGATATTGTATTGCTTACTCCTGATTAGAAAGACCCTCACGTTGTCAGTAACATGTCGTCTTTCCTCCTCTGGCTTACTCTTCCTAGTAAAAAGTCTGACAACACCAGACTTTTTACTGTGTTTACCCCAGTCCAACGCCGGCACATCCACATCATAATTACTCTTCCTACCCAGACAGAAGACTTGGCTCATGCTGAAATATTATCCTGCAGTTCACACCTGCCCTTTACCAGGTGCACAAAATGCCTTGTGTTAGATAACTGTTCAAATCCATTTCAAGGTGTTGTGGAATAGCCATTGTAATTATATTATACATTTCATGAAAGACTGAACAGTCTGGGTTCTGTCCTCTTGGGAAAAAATAGGCTGAGGGCTGACCTGATGGAAATCTTTTAAATCATGGAAAGGTCTGTTGATCTAGGGTGGGATTTTCCAGCTTTGGGGCGAGCATGGCTCGAAAATCCCACCTGATGTTTCAACTTGCAGGGGAGTACAAAACAAAGGACCATTGATGGATAGACAGTCAACATCCGAAGAAACATCCTAAGTAGAAATGGTCGACAGCTTCAAATTTCTAGGTGTCCAGATCACCACCATCCTGTCCTGGTCCCTCCATGCTGACACTATAGTTAAGAAAGCCCACCAACGCCTCTACTTTCTCAGAAGACAAAGGAAATTTGGCATGTCGGCTACGACTCTCACCAACTTTTACAGATGCATCATGGAAAGTATTCTTTCTGGTTGTATCACAGCTTGGTACCCAAGACCATAAGAAACTACAAGGGTTCATAAACGAAGCTTAGTCCATCACGCAAACCAGCCTTCCATCCATAAACACTGTCTATACTTCCTGCTGCCTTAGAAAAGCAGCCAGCATAATCAGGGATCCCACACACTCAGGACATTCATCTTCTTCCTTCGCAAAAATTTTACAAAAGTCTGAGGTCACGTATCAACCGACTCAAGAACAGCTTCTTCCCTGCTGCCGTCAGACTTTTGAATGGACCTACTTCGCATTAAGTTGATCTTTCTCTACACCCGAGCCATGACTGTAACCCTGCATTCTGCAATCTCTTGTTTCCTTCTCTATGAACAGTATGCTTTGTCTGTATAGCATGCAAGAAAGAAGTACAAAGAATACTGTGTACTGATACATGTGACAATAATAAATCAAATCAAATCAAATCAAATGTGTCATCGTGTCACTGCAAGGAGAATAACCGATGTGCTGCCTATGAGAAGACTGGAATATTTCATCAAGACATCACCATACTGCCGCTCAGTCGGACACCTGAATCCTTCCTAATGTTGAAACATTTGGAAAAACTTCCAGCTTTGGAATTTCACAATTTGAATTTTTTTCCATGGAACATTCAAAGCCAATGGAGTGTGAAGCAACTTAATCAAGAAAGTGTCACACCATTGCCCACATTTGACCTGGGCTTATTAACAATCTAAACATGTTACAGATATTTGCAAATACAATGCAAAACTCTAATAGTTTCCCACCAACAAAAGCTAGGCAGTGCAATCGACCTGTTCATTTGATGGCACCCATTGTGAGTTTAGAATGTTTCTACAAATGAACGGTCAAATCCAAAACATTTTTACCCAGATATATTTCTGTGGCTGTGACACAGCTAAATTACTTCCTACCATTGATTCAATTATCCACTTAAACCATAAGACAAAGGAGCAGAATGAGGCCACTCGGCCCATTGAGTCTGCTCCGCCATTCAATCATGATTTTTTTTTCTCATCCTCGCTCTCCTACCTTTTCCCCATAACCCCGATCCCCTTATTGATCAAGAACCTATGTATCTCTGTCTTAAAGACACTCAATGACCTGGCCTCCTCCTGCACCAAAGAATTCTAAAGATTTTCCACTCTCTGGCTGAGGAAATTCCTCCTCATCTTTGTCTTAAAGGATCGCCCCTTCAGCTTGAAGTTATGCCCTCTGGTTCTAGCTTTTCCTACTAGTGGAAACATCTTCTCCATGTCCACTCTATCCAGGCCTTGCAGCATCCTGTAAGTTTTAATAAGATACCCCCTCATCCTTCTAAACTCCAACGAGTACAGACCCAGAGTCCTCAACTGTTCCTCATACGACAAGCTCTTCACTCCAGCGATCATTCTTGTGAACCTCCTCTAGACCCTTTCCAAGGCCAGCATATCCTTCCTTAGATATCGGGTCCAAAACTGCTCACAATACTCCAAATGGGGTCTGACCAGAGCCTTATACTGTCTCAGAAGTACATCCCTGCTCTATATTCTCGCCATCTTGACATGAATACTAACATTGCATTTGCCTTCCTAACTGAACCTGCATGTTAACCTTAAGAGAATCTAGAACAATGACTTAGAAGAAATTTCCAATTTTTATTTCAAGGTGAATATGCCTTGGGCAGAAAGAAAAAGACGGACTTGTATTTACATATCACTTTTCACAACCAGCAGACATCTCAAAGTGCTTTACAGCCAATGAAGTACTTTTTGAAGTATATTCGCTGTTGTAAAGTAGGTAGCCAATTTGAATTTAGCAAACTCCCAGACTAATTAATGTTATGAAGACCTGGTAATCTGTATTTTTGTGATGGCTGAGGGATGAATGTTGGCCAAGACATCAGTGCTAGGGCATTGGGACAGCATGGTAGCACAGTGGTTCGCACTGCTGCCTCACAGTGCCAGGGGCCTGGGTTCAACGCTGGCTTTCAGTGACTGTCTGTGTGGAGTTTGCACATTCTCCCTGTGTCTGTGTGGGTTTCCTCTGGGTGCTCCGGTTTCCTCCCACTGTCCAAGATGTGCAGTTTTCGTGGATTGGTCATGTTAAATTGTCCCTTAGTGTACCAAGATGAGTAGGGCGAGATGGATTAGCCATGGTGAATGTGCAATGTTATGGGGATAAGATTGGGGGGAGAGGGCCTGAGTAAGATACTCAGAGTCAGTACAGACTTGATAAGCCAAACAGCCTCCTTCTGCATGATAACTCCCCTGCTCCTCTTCAATATAATGCTATGGGATTTTTAAAATCCACTCAAGCAGGCAGACGGGACCTTGATTTGACATTTCATCTGAAAGATGGCATCGCCAACAATGCAGTGTTCCCTCAGTAATGTAATGAAGTGTTAGCCTTGATTTTTGTACTCAGGCTCAGGGATAGATTTGAACCTGGAGCTCATCATTCAGAGGCCAGTGTGCTATCAACAGAGCCACCTCTGACACATCACCAAGCATTCCAAATATTTTCAGTTTAAAACTCTACCCAGAGCATCAGTTGGACATGAATGACACTGTTGCTGAGCCTTTGGCTGGGGTTTCCTGGCCCTACTCACGCCAAAACAGCCCCAAAATGCCCCAAACATCGCCCCAAACGTGGCACAGTGGTTAGCACCACTGCCTCACAGTGCCAGGGACACAGGTTCGATTTCCAGCTTGGGTCACCATCCATGTGGAGTTTGCACATTGTCTCCGTGTCCGAGTGCTCCGGTTTCCTCCCCCACTCCAAAGACATGTTGGTTAGGAGGATTGGCCATGCTCAATTACCCCTTAGTGTCAGGGGGATTAGCCAGGGTAAATGCATGGGGATAGGGCCTTGGTAGAATTGTGGTCAGTGCAGACCCAATGGGCCGAATGGCCTCCTTCTGCACTATAGGATTATTTGATCTATGATCTATGAAAACTGGAAAATCCTGCCCGAGGTCAACATACCTTTCATGGTCTGTGTCCCGCTCACTACGATTCCATGGCTGGAAAAATTCCGCTCTTTGATTCCTTGTTTACAGACATTTTTGAGGATAATTTGGAGAGGTGGTGCTTTCAGATCCGGCTCCAGAGTTCACAGGATCGGCACAGCAATGGAATGGGAGGGAGTTTCAGAGAATTATCCCCCAATTGAGTGCATTGGGTGTGGAGGCTGGCAAGAGGTAAGGTTAGGGCAGTTGCTCCTCATGAGGCAGTGGTGAATGCCGAGAGAGGCATGGAGGAAACCTGTGGGTTTCTCCAAGAGGGATTCAATCCTGAAATGCAATTTTAGAGGTGCAATAGGGGTGGCACGGTGGCACAGTGGTTAGCACTGTTGTTTCACAACGCCAGAGACCCAGTTCGATTCCCAGCTTGGGCCACTGCCTATGTGGAATTTGCACGTTCTCCCAGTGCCTGCGTGGGTTTCCTCCGGTTTCCTCCCACAGTCCGAAAGATGAGCTGGTTAGGTGCCAGACTGTGGCGACTAGGGGAATTTCACAGTAACTTCATTGCAGCGTTAATGTAAGCCTTACTTGTGACTAATAAATGAACGTTTACTTTTGCTTTACAATAGAGCATAAATATCCTAAACTCTCAGACCAGCACACACGAGAGAGAAACCATTTAAAGTATTAAGTATTCTAAGCGCACATGATACAACAGTACAGTCCAGGACACATCGCAATAGAGTCTGCAGTACTTACACTAACCACACTTGTCCAGACCAGCTAAATCGAGAGGATGGCACTTCCTATTTATCATTACTAGAGATGTCAATTACAATGCTGCTACTTGAAACGTACTAAGCGCTTCAGTTATTTAGCACAGTTTGATAGCTGTACTGACTGATTTAAAGGCTTTGACTGATTTCAAGCAAAGCCAGATCTTGGGGGGGCAATTTCATTGACACTGGCAAAAACTACAGGAGACAGGCAGACAGTGGAGACTTGAGGGAACATTAATCAGCTGATTGGAGCTGTCCACAGTCTCCAGTCTCTGCCTGGCTCCTGCAATGGCTAACAGTGCGAGCAGCTGACGGAAATTGCTGAAGTCTCTCTCAGCTGTTCGCATTGAGTTTTGAGAAAACGCACCAAAGCCATGGATGGAATTCCGTGGCCACTCACGGTCTGTCACCAGCAAGAATGGATGATTTGGGACTCAGCCAGATCTCCGTTCACTGCGGCGGGACTGGAGAACCCCTGCCTCGAGTGAGGTCAGGGAATTCAACCCCACATGTCCCAGTTTACCAATTTCCTTCAGAGAATTTTAAGAGTTGTTTTAGTGCATTGTGCAAGTTTTTGGGGTGTTCTGTGAACCTTTACTCACTTAATTTTAATTTGATCCTATGACAGTCTGACCATTTAGGCCACTGACCTGATGAAGGAGCAAAGCTCCGAAAGCTCGTGCCACCTGTTGGACTTTAACACGCTGCTGTGAGATTTCTCACTGTGCCCACCCCACTCCAACACCGACATCTCCACCTCAGAGACTCTGGTTTAGGTAGTGCATGCTCAGTCTTTGGTTCAGGCAATACATGATCAGTCTCTGGTTCTGGCAGTGCATGCTCAGTCTTTGGTTCAGTTGGAGCATGCTCAGTCTCTGATTCACTTCTGAAGCGTGATGGTCAGTGCAGATGTCACTTCCTCCTGACTGGATTCTGAACATATCAATTACCTGTGAAAGCATCCTCATCATTCTATTGTTTTTTCTGGCATTGCATTAGCCTTTATGACTTTCTGTGGAGATAACGGGATGCCTTGGATAGTTTCTGTGCCCACTTGTTTGAGATAAGAGAGCTTGTGTTGTTAGTATATTCCTGGGCTCATCGTCCCAATTGCCTGAATGATGTATGGGTGTCGATATTGCATTTTCTGTGGAATTGTCATCAAGACAGGTGCTTATCAGTGTTTTGGCTGTAAGAGCTGCTTCAGTGTGGTGTGGATTTCAAGACTGATTGTTAGTACTTGGCAGAGGTTAATTAAAAATAGGGGAGTACAACATGCACAAAACCTTAAAAACAACACAGACACAGTGGCATGGTGGCACAGCAGTTAGCACTGCTGCCTCACAGCGCCAGGAAAGCAGGTTCAAATCCCGGCTTGGGTCACTGTCTGTGTAGAGTTTGCACGTTCTCCCTGTGTTAGCATCGGTTTCCTTCAGATGCTCCAGTTTCCTCCCACAATACGAAAAATGTGCTGGTTAGGTGGATTGGCCACACAAAATTCTCCCTCGCTGTAACCGAACAGGCACCAGAATGTGGTGACTGGGGGATTTTCACAGTAACTTCATTGCAGCGTTAATGTAAGCCTACTTGTAACACTTGTTAGCACGAGTGGGCGAAACGATCACTACGGACTCAGGGTGAAGTTTAATAATGGCACAGCTTTATTTTCTTTTACGTCGACGGAGAAGCGCAGTCAGGACATACAATCGGACAGTCTCGAAAGTGCTCTGCCCGTCCCTGGCAGCAGCAGGCTATAGTTATCCCTGAACTTCGGTGCAGTGTGTGATTCAAATGCTAATACTTTATTTACAGTATTCGACCTTAGCCATCCCGTCTCGATGTTTCCAAGTGTTGAGGAAATTGTTTTAGGTGTGTGTTAATTGTTTTGTCTGACTGGTTATTTAATGGTCTAGAATCTCCGGGGTTTGAACCATAGGTGAGTCATTGATCTCAAAAGAGGTTTTGAGAGGCCAGGAATGTTTCCTTAACTGTGCTAATTTTAGGTGTCTCCATGGGTTGTTTGACTGTTTTAAAGGTGCTGATTTTGACGGGGTGGAGATTTAGTTCCTGTAGGTGCCATCCTGTCCAGCTCCCCTTATGTGCTCGCCCTCATTTGCATTCTAAAAGCATGCTCTTGCCTACTGATCGGTGTCTGTTACTTTGTGATTTTTAGTGGAGAGGCTCTGAGTGTAACTTTAGCCTGCTTCCATCTTGTGCGCCCAATTTCATAAAATTTGTTGTCCGATAACACATTAATAAATTTTAACCATAAAGCCTACACAAGGTATCAACAAAATCCATGCAGGAAGACAATGGGTAGAATTTGCCTAACCTGCCTGTGGGGGCAAACGGGTGCAGTGAATCTGGTGGGAGCTAAAATGTCGGAAACTCGCCAGGGTAAAATTACGTTGCAGTTCACCCAATGGCGGGTCGGTCATCCCGCTGGCTGGTGGCCTGAATACTCATTAAAATAGCTGCTTGATGGTATCCCATCGGGACTTGCAGTCTTGCTCCAATTCAGCAGGGAATCACATTGGCATCAAACCCAGTTGGTGAAGTTTGGTGGTGTGCGCAAAACAGTCCTCAGTTTGTCAGGGATTTTCAGGTGGGTGTAACGCTGCCAGAGTGCTGCACTGTTCCTGGTGCGCTGAACACCATTCTGCTGGGGCAGACTGGCTCCTGCCCCCCTACCTCCCATTTTGAGTTGGTCTTCATGGACAGCAGTGTGGTGCTTGAACCACAGACCCTCCTGGTCACCATTTTGGATCCGTACTGTACCTATGGTTGGGGATACTGTGGTCTCCTTCTCCCTCTGGTGTGACACACTAGTGTCTATCTGGACAGCATTGTTCTGTGGAACAGTGGTCATGTAGGCATCATAACAAATGTCCAAAGTTTGATGAAGGGGTGCAATGTGAGGTTTTGATTAGATTTGATTTATTATTGTCACATGTACTGAGATACAGTGAAAAGTACTGTTTCTTGGGCTCTACACAGTCAAAACATACCATTCATAGAGTATGTAGGGGAGAAGAAAGGGGAGGGCGCAGAGTATAATGTTGCAATCACAAATAGGGTGAAGAGAAAGATCGGCTTAATATATAATAAGTCCATTCAAAACTCTGACAGCAGTTCTTGAGTTGGTTGGTATGTGTCCTCAGACTTTTTCCCGACGGAAGAAGGTGGAAGAGAAAATGTCCGTGGTGGCGTGGTGTCCTTGATTTATGTTGGCTGCTTTATTGAGGCAGTGGGAAGTGTAGGTGGAGTCAATGATGGGAGGCTGGTTTGTGTGATGGACTGGGCTTCGTTCATGACCCTTTGTAGTTTCTTCTGGTCTTGGACAGAACAGGAGCCATACCAAGCTGTGACACAAACAGAAAGAATGCTTTCTATAGTGCATCTGTAAAAGTTGGTGAGAGTCATAGTTAATGTCAAATTTCCTTCGCCTCCTGAGAAAGTAGGGGTGTTGATGGGCTTTCTTAACTATAGTGTCAGCATGGGGAGACTGGGACAGGTTGTTGGTGATCTGGGCACCAAGAAACTTGAAGTTCTCAACCCTTTCTACTTCATCCCTGATGATGTAGACAGAGGCGTGTTCTGTACTACACTTCCTGAAGTTGATGATGGTCATTTTGTTGACATTGAGAGAGGAATTATTGTCATTGCACCAGTTCACCAGATTCTCTGTTTTTTTTCCTGTACTCCATTTCATCATTGTTTGAGATCCGACCCACTATGTTGGTGTCATCAGCAAACTTGAAAATCGAGTTGGAAGGGAATTTGGCTGCACGATCACAGATTACCGTAGTCATAGTCACACCACATGTTCAGTGGAAGGGGATGCATAAAGGCCCAGAATTGGTGGGTAAAGATCCAAAGTGCGGTATTAGCTTCTCATAGATGATGGGGTCATGGTGGGGAGGATGGGAGAGGGATGGCTGCTGGTTGAATCAAGGAACAGACTTCCTGCTGAGGCTTCTGGCTTTTCTCCTTTGGGTTGCTGACATCTTGCACCATCTGGTGCAGGTAGATGGGCCGGAGAGAACAATGTAAGTGTGCTGGACTAAACTTAAATACGGCACTAAGACTTTAAAACCCATCACCTGAGGGCAGAAGGATGAATCAGCTGCTAGCCCATCAGGATTGCCAGAGGGAAACCTCATCCATGCATAATTATAAGATCCCAACCATTGAATCTGGTGCGGATTTTCGCCAAGTTGGCCTTTGGACCACTCACTGCCAGAGCCAGCTGCCGAGTCTCAAAATGGGAGAATTCCGCCCGTCAATTGTGTTAAAACTGGGAGCAAGAACACTTGCAGCAAACAGCAGGATAGATTTGACTCATGTGTTCATAAATAATATGAGCAAAAGAATGAGAAAGCTACAAGAACATAATTCTAAAACTTACAGAGCCAAAGCGAGACATAGGCGTGTTATATAATTTAAAAGAGAGTAACTGCTTCTTTTTAACTCCATCCTTAAAGTTACAAAACCAGTACTCAGAGTGGACCAGCCAAACTCAAATCCATTCCTTTCTTATTCCAAAAACTAAATTCAAATTCCAATTGAATTCAATTCACGGTCCCCAAAAGAGAGACAAACCAGATCCAAGCTGACAAGAAGAGGCTTTGTACCCCATCCCAGGCTTGATCTGATGCTTGGTCTTTGCCAAAAGGTCGACAAATGTTAAATATATACATTCTATAGCTAAATGCATAATACGGTGGTTAGCACTGCTGTCTCACAGCATCAGGACCTGGGTTCAATTCCGGTCTTGGGTCACTGTCTGTGTGGAGTTTGCACATCCTCCCCGTGTCTGCATGGGTTTCCTCCGGGTGCTCCAGTTTCCTCCCACAGTCCAAAGATGTGCGGGTTAGGTTGATTGGTCATGCTAACTTGACCCTAGTCTTAGGGGATTTATATGTGGGGTTACAGCGATAGGACCTGAATGGGATTGTGGTCGGTACAGCATCAATGGGCCAAATGGCCTCCTTTTGCACTGCAGAGATTCTATGATTCTATAAATACGGATGCTGGAATCTGACACAAAAACAGAAAAGTGCTGGAAAATCTCAGCAGGTCTGGTAGCATATGTGGAGAAAGAGTAGAGCCACAGTTTCGAGTCTAGATGACCCTTTGTCTCTGACAAAAGGTCAACTGGACTTGAAACATTGGCTCTATTTTCTCTCCACAGATGCTGTCAGACCTGTTGAGATTTTCTAGCATTTTCTGTTTTTGTTATATATTTTATGTGCTGCTTCTGTTGAAGGTAGTACAAATTAAAAGACTTGAGACTGAAAGCTTGAAACCTCATAGCTGTTCCCCTCACACAACAGGCCTTTTGAACTGAAGCAATGGGTACAAAATTGACAAGTGTTAACTACTAGGGAGTATACCAGTCCCAGACTCGGGCTTATTTCACCAAGACTGACTGGATAAAGAAATGACAGAGAAATGAACGGAAGATTATACCATTGGAGGGGTAGGTGAAGAGAGGTGGGAGGGTGTAGAACATAAACACCAGCATCAATCAATTGGTCCTGTGGCTTTTATTGATGCAGTAGCCTGGGTATCTGTTGTGACATGCTGATGATCAGAAGTCTATGTATATAGTAGCAATGCTAATGAAATAGGCAGATACATACTTTTGTGCAAAGTGAAATGTTTTAAAATGAGTTTACACTTTTTTTGCCTTTGCCAATTTCAACATCCTGTAAAAATTGGACCAAGTGGGGATACATTTCTTTTCTTTGGATCACATTTTGTCATTAATCATCAGGCATTCAGCTCTTCTCACATTCACTTTCAGAAAACCTGAATCTCAAAACGTTTACGTCTAACTCGAGTATTTTTAGATGCAAATTGATGGATTAAACTCAAACTGTCACTGAGATTACAAATTGTACAGCTCTGAAAATGAGAAGCAGTTTAAAAGAGAAGTGTTTTAAACCGGGAATGGCAGTGTGGGCACATTCCAGAGACCTGATTGCATGATCTAAAGAAATTTTAATGGGGGGTTGGCAAATTAAAATTCAGCTATTTAAGTAAATCTCTATCAGTACTGGTGACCATATAACAACTGCACTGTCATTTAACAAAAAAAAGCCATTTGGTTCACTGGTTTCCCTTAGAGAAGGAAATCTGCCACCCTTACCTGGTCTGGCCTATATGTGACAGCAATGTGGTTGACTCTTAACTGTTCTCTGGAATGGTAAAGCCAACCACAATTGTACAAAGATACCACACACACTGCAGTGGTCTAAGAAGGCGGCTTGTCACCCCTTTTTTTAAGCATAGTTAGGGATGTACAAAAAGTGATTATCTTGCTCGTGATACTCGCATCCCCTGAATAAGCACAACAAAGAACAATCTGGGGAGGCAGTGGCGTAGTGGCACTGTCACTGGATTAGTAATCCAGAGACTGAGGAAATGCCCTGGAGACCTCAGCAATAGGTAGGTCCTTGAATCGTAGAATCCTACAGTGCAGAAGGAGGCCAATCGGCCCACTGGACCTGCACTTGACCACAATCCCATCCAGCCCCAATCCTCATGACCCCATGCATTTACTCTAGCTAGTCCCCCTGACACTAAGGGGCAATTTCCCATGGCCAATCCACCTAACCCACACATCTTTGGAGTGTGGGAGGAAACCTGAACACCCAGAGGAAACCCATGCGGACACAGGTAGAATGTGCAAACTCTGCACAGACGGTGACCCAAGCTGGGAATTGAACCCAGATCCCTGGCAGCGTGAATCAGCAGTGCTAACTACTGTGCCACCGCGCCACCATTCTTGATTGGTAAGGCGTTCAAAGGTTACAGGGAAACATATAAACAGATCAACTATTGAATGGGATAACAGGGGCAGGATTTTTAAAAATTTATTGACTGGATGTGAGCATTGCTGGATAGGCCAGCATTTGTTGCCCGTCTCTAATTGCCCTTGAACTGAGTGGTTGGCTTGAAGACAAGTTTGACTTGTGCCCATCAATGTTGGCGGAGACCCTGGGTAACAGGTATGCGAAGAGAGGTCATGTATTTAGGATAATTAAATCCTGACATGTATCTCTCTCTCGCCACTGTACAATCTCAAGAGGTTTGCTTTGATGTGTGTCGACACCTTTGCCTTTCAGTTAAATTACCTAAATTAAGTGAATTATTCAAAATTGGAGTGCATTAATAGTCTTAAGTCGTGACTGAGTTGGATAAAGAAACAAAAGTGGTATTCAAATTCTGAGACTATCAAAGAAAGCTTTTATCAATCTCTGCAGAAACACCTTCCTTTATCTTAGTTTTATATTGTGACAGTATAATTTTAACTCCATGATTGAATTGTAACAGATTCAGCTTAGAAGAAGCTAACTGCAGTGCTGATATTGCCAAGTCTTGTAATTATATTTTTATGCTGGTTTATTGAAGATAGGCATAAATTATAGCGACTTACACAATGTACCTCCCAAGGCACTTTACAGGGTCAGTGTCAGGTAAAACACTGAGTCACATAAGGACAGGGTGACCGGAGGTTTGGTCAAAGAGGAGATGGATGTTGTAGAGAGTAGTGGAGGGATTTAGAGAGGGAATTCCAGAGCGCTGTCTCTGGTCACACACAGTTGCTCATACTGTCTCCATGTGTAGAAAGAACTCAACACCATCAAATAATTTGTTTCATGGGCTGAACATGGTTGTTGTACCAGCCTACGTAACAGCAGTGAGTGAACCTCAAAGCAATTCAATGTAGGGGTGACGTTCTTGGATTATGTTAAGTGTACCTTAAGCTCAATTGAAGAGAGTAAGGAGGAGGCTTGTGTGGAGAACCCCCTTGACACAGAGTTGTTGAACCAAATGGACTATGTTTGACCATAAGATATAGGAGAGGAATTAGGCCATTCAGTCCATCAAGTCTGCTCTGCTATTCATGGGCTGGACATGGTTGACAAATTTCTCAACCCCATTCCCCCATCTTTTCCCCATAACCTTTGATCAGCTTACCAATCAAAAATCCACCTATCTCTGTCTTAAATATACTCAATGACCTGGCCTCCAGAACCTCTGTGGCAATGAATTCCAATGATTCAGCATCCTCTGGCTGAAGAAATTCCTCCTTCCCTTGCTTGTAATGGGTCATTCCTTTACTCTGAGACTGTGCCCTCAGATCCTAGTCTCTCCTACTAATGGAAACATCTTCCCCACGTCCACACTATTGAGGCCTTTTGATGTTCTGTCAGTGTCAATGAGAACCCCCCTCATCTATTAAGCTCCAATTCTGGGTTGTAAAATGTAATGCATTTTGAGCTGGAACGTCATAGAATGCAAGATTTTCTTTCAACCTGCTGCCCTGGATATGAGGCAACTGTAACTAGGGATGGCAGTTCCAGAACACACCATCACTAGGAATCTTGGATGATCTGCATGGTGGTACCATACTGTTCTGCAGGTTGATTTTCACCGTTTGAAGTTTCCTTTGATTTATGACACTTCTGTCCTTCTGAACTTGTGATTAAAGGAGGGCTGGATTTAATCATAAGGGCCTAAGTCCCTTAGGATCAAGGCAGCCGAAGGCATTGCCACCAATGGCAGAGTGATTAGAATCAAAAATAAGTAAGACCAAAGTTGGCGAAACACAGAGGGATTTACAGGTTGTAAAAATGGAGAAGGTTACAGAGATAGGGAAGGACGAGGTATCGGAGGTATTTGAAATGAGAATAAAAAAATTCAAGGTCAACTTCTGGCAAATAATTCAGAATTCTGTGAACCTAGGAAGGCACCTAAAGCCTATAAATTGCAGAGAACCGAGGGGCATTGTCACCGACAGCACAATGTTACAGACCAACAGAACCTTCATAAAAATAAGAAAAAGGAGTGAATCTGGCCCTTCAAGTCATCTCCGTCACAAAAAATGATTAATTCAGGGTTGGATTCCATTGTTTATTTGGACATAAGGTGTGGAACAGTGTAAGAGGAGAACAATACGAAGAGAAGGAGAAAGAGATACATGGATACATAAATACAAATACATGAATAGGGTGGGAATAGAGGGATATGGTCCTGGGAAGGGTAGGGGCTTTAATTCAGATAGGCATCGTCGACAGTGCAGGCTTGGGGGGCTGAAAGGCCTGTTCCTGTGCCTTAATTTTCTTTGTTCTTTGAGAGCGTGTAAAAGAGAGGACAGAGAGAAAAAAATGAGGGAGGATGGAGCAAGTCAAAAAAGGGGAAGGTGACTGAGAAAGAAAGAGAAGATGAAGAGAGAGAGAGAGATGACAGACATGGAAGAGACTTTGACGAGAGAAAGAAAAGGAGAATAAAGAAGGAAAGGACTGAAAGGAAAAAGATAGTATGGAGAGAGAAAAGGAAAGAGATAAAAAATAAAATACTGCAGATGCTGGAATCTGAAACAAAAATAGAAAATGCTGGAAAATCTCAGCAGGTCTGACAGCATCTGTGGGAGGAAAAAAGAGCCAATGTTTCGACTCCAGATGATCCTTCAGCAGAGCATGAAAGAGTATTTTTTTTTATTATTAGTGTCACAAAGTGGGTTTACATTAACACTGCAATGAAGTTACTGTGAAAATCCCCAAGTCAGCACACTCCGGTAACTGCCCGGGTTCACTGAGGGAAAATTTAGCATGGCCAACGCATCTAACCAGCACGTCTTTTGGACTGTAAAGTAAAAGTAAAGTGTATTTATTAATCACATAGACATACATTCACACTGTGGTGAAGTTACTGTGAAAATCCTAGTCGCCACATTCCGGTGCCTGTTTGGGTACACTGAGGGAGAATTTAGCACGGCCAATGTACATAACCAGCATGTCTTTCGGACTGTGGGAGGAAACCGGAGCACCTGGAGGAAACCCACGCAGACACGAGGAGGATGTACAAGCTCCGCACAGGCAGTGACCCAAGCCGGAAATTGAACACAGGCTCCTGATGCCGTGAGGCATATACGCTAACCACTGTGCCACCTACTGCCCCAGTGTGGGAGAAAGAGAGAGAGAGAGAGAGAGGGGTTGGGGGGAGGATGGGAGAAATCCACACACTCTGACAACCTTTCTCCCTCCATCTGACTAATTCCTCTATGTGTCAGAGATGGTTTCACTGTCACGTTGAGGATGAGACAGAATAATCTGCAGTTGGTTTCAAATGTCAGCAGTGCATCAGATTAGAATATCAGATTGAACTGTAACACTCTTTGACATTTCTTGTGCAAATGAAATTTTCTGAAGTTCTGAAGGGAGTTGCTGGTTCGCAAATGGATCCTTCCTTACCTCTTTCCCCTTTCGAGGCCCACCATATCTTGATATGACATGTTTATGTGTCTTGAATGGCTTATCACTGCATTCCCAATCTCCGATTATTATGGCTTAGTTTTTAAGCATTAAATCCATCCCTTGTTTGACTGTAAACTCCGAAAGTCAGAAGGGACATAAAGCAAAGGAAACTTCATGCAGTGAAAATCAACCACCAGCGTTCTATAGAAACATGGAGTGTGGGAGCAAGAGGAGGCCACACAGCCCTTCAAGGCTGCTCTGCCATTCAGTATGAATGGCTCATCATCCAACTCAGTAGCCTGATTGTAGAACCCCTACAGCAAAGAAGGAGGCCATTAGGTTAGTCGATTCTACACCAGCCACAATCTCACCCAGGCCCTATTCCTGTAACTCTCCCTATTTATCCTGCTAATCCCCCTGACACTAGGGTCAATTTACCATGGGCATTTCACCTAACCAGCACATTTTCGGACTGTGGGAGGAAACCAGAGCACCTGGAGGAAACCCACGCAGACACGGGGAGAATGTGCCGACTCCACACAGACAGTGACCCAAGCCGGGAATCGAACACAGCTCCCTGGCGCTGTGAGGCAGCAGCGCTAACCACTGTGCTGTCGCTCCACAGGAATATAGAAAATGTGGTACCACCTGTGCTGCAACAGTTAGGTTGATTGCAATCCCTGACAATGTGTGGACTGGAGTGTCCCACGGTGCTGGGTAAGACTGCTTGATATGCAGAGCAATGGTTAAAAGAAAATCTTGCGTTCGCTTTTACAGTAACAGAGACAAGCTGTTATCATCCTATTTGAAACAGTTAATGTTTCAGTAGAAATCCAAAAACCCACCGATTAACTGACAGAATTATGCCACACTTTTACATAAAAACAAACTTTATTTCATATAAAAAGAAGTAAGTGCTTCACACTCTAGGTTATAATGCCTTAAGCTGTGAAGAAGTTTTATTTTTATTACAGTCTCCTTCCCCCACCATCCCATTACAAGAACATTTTAAGTTCATTCACTTCTTCCAGCACCAACCCAAGGGTATGCCACAGCCCTCCAGAAGTCACTCTCATTTTCCCTCAGTCTTCTAGCTCGTCACTGATGCCTCAAATTTCATGGGGATCTTTTCATTAGTATTTGGCCCACTGGTCTCTGGTTTTCTTAAAATACCTCACAACTGTGATCTCTTCAGTTAAAGCATAAGCTTCAATGCTTTCCTGTTTAATGATTTAAACATCAGCAACAGTCTTCGTTCTGAATGGCCTGCTGTGCTCCCTCAGCTTTTGTACAACTGTTGGTATCAGCTCCCGGCCATGTCCATGACAGCATGGCAAACCTGAGATGTTCCAAACAGAAATGTAAACTTTTTTTTACCTTCAACACAACTCTTTGATTCTGTGACTTATATGAACGACCACCAGGAGAAATCTTACCAAAAATGGCAGAGTGATTCTGGCGTAAAAGATAGATTGATTCCCATTGTTGGCACAGGTATATTTTTGAACCTAATCTTATGCCTCATGAGTAATAATTTTTACGCCCACGAGAATCATGCTGCTCCTCTGGTGTGTTCCCTCGGATTTACCTGCCTCGCAACAGCTTAACTACTCCAAGCACAGGGGAAATCCATATAAACATTTCCCCAGCACTTGTTCCACAATGACTGCAGGAGATGGCAGCCAAGATGCCAACATTGTGCTTTTTGGTGGGGGCACTCACCAGGATGCTGGACGGAGTGGAGCAGAGGCAGGGACACACTGTACCCCTACTCTAAGAGGCAGCCTTCCAAAACGGTCACTACCCTCAACTGGAATACACTGACAGCTCTGGTCAATGCAAGGACACTGCAGAAGAGGACCAGGCAGCAGTGTCAGAAGAAGAGGAATGATCTTCGCTCAGCCAGGGTAAGTGAATCGCCACCCAGTCTCCCATTGGACCCCCTCACACCCACGATCCTTTCTCTCACTCAGTCAGCTTGGCCACACCGGGGACCTGGTACCCCCCCTCCCTCCAGCAATCACCATGTTCTCCAATAGCTGCCATGCTCCTCACACTCCAGCTCCCACCCAAGCTTCAGGCCTGCCACACCTCAACACCATCTTCAGTGTCAACACACTTCCACCTACACGCTTGCTCTCTGTGTCATTGCAGGACAAACTCAACCACATCAAGTGTGAGTGGGCACAGCCAGCTGGAGTCATGCCCAAACTCTGCATCCTCACAAGTTTTGAGGACAGAGCCCCTGAGTTGGCTGGGCAGGGGGAAGATCGTGCCTGTGCTGCTGGTCAAACGGAGAAACATGAGAATCCTCCACACAGCTGCTATTCCTCAAGTCTTGAGTATTCAATGCTCCCTCTGTTTCCCCTGCAAAGCCTAGATGCCCATCTTCCTTCTCTTACAGGCCGACCAGCGGAACAGACCGGACCATCCTTGTGCCTTTTGGACCCACCAAACTCCTGCAGCTCAGAGGGTATCATTGAAGAGGCATTACAGCTATCACCTGCACCCAGCACTAGTGCAAATACCCACACTTTTGTGGATTCACAAAGTAGGCAGGCTCCTGGGTCACTCACTGGCGAGCACCTCATAGCTGAAGATCCACACAGCAGGTGGAGGCAGGGACATCCCAGGGGATTGGCACTCAGAGAGATGCTGGCACCCAGGACTCTGCTTAGTCTCTTGCCAGCGGTGTGCCCCTGGGCCCAGTTGTCCCACAGCTGCTGGAGCTGCAAAGGCAGAGTCGCAAGCATCAGGAAGGGGTGACGGCAGCCCTTCTCACACGGGAAGGCTGAATGGAGGAGTCGCATCGCCTTCTACCCGAGGAGATGGCGCTGGCACTGTAGCGCACCGATGCCAACACTGCGAGGGTGGTGTCTGCAGTGGAGACCTTGGTGCAGGACATGCACTCCATGGCTGAAGATGTCCACACTATGATGCAGGACTTTAATTGCATGGTGCAGGCACTGGTGGGGAATCTACACATGACAGTGCTGGGGGATGGTGGTGCTTCTGGGTCTCACTCCAGTCTCCATCCCATGTAGGAGCATGGAGAGGCAGCCCATCTGACACCCACCCCCTCCCTGTGAGCGACACACCTCCCGCCCCTGACACCGAGGAGGGAAGCAGTCAAACATGCTGCCCAAAGGCTGCCTGGATCCTCAAAGTCTCGACCTCCCCTCAGTAGGCGCCTGCCAAGGTCATCTCAGGCAAAAGGGTGTGAAAGTCAGCAGGCCGCCTCAACCTCAGCGGGGGATACACCGAGACGCAGTGTGAGGGTCAGGAAGATTAAGAAACCAAAGGCAATCCATCACGCAAACCAGCCTCCCATCCATTGACTCCATCTACACTTCCTGCTGCCTTGGAAAAGCAGCCAGCATAATTAAGGACCCCCACAAACCCCGGGCATTCTCTCTTCCACCTTCTTCCACCGGGAAAAGGATACAAAAATCTGAGGTCACGTACCAACCGACTCAAGAACAGCTTCTTCCCTGTTGCTGTCAGACTTTCGAACAGACCTACCTCGCACTAAGCTGATCTTTCTCGACACGCTAGCCTAGATTCTGAACCCTTTCCTTCTCTATGAACGGTATGCTTTGCCTGTGTAGCGCGTAAGAAACAATACTTTTCACTGTATGTTGATACATGTGACAATATTAAATCAAATCAAAAGCAATTTGTGGGCATGGGTGAATTTAAGTGCTTGTGTAGATAGGTCACAATTTTGTATTGAATGTTTGGCATTGAATTTCACTTGGATTGAAACCACATTGCAGTCACCTGCCGCCCCCCCCCTCCCCCCCCCCGATCCCCCTACCCCCACCCCCACCCCCAACCCACCACCACCCCAGATGGAGAGTGCAGGCATAAAATCACCCCCATTATTTTTAATGGAGTTTCTCCAGAATTTCAGTCCTAATAAAGAAACTCTTTTGCCGACCAAGCTCTTTTCATTTGTGAATGACACACACACGTTCAATCTTTTACTGAGGTAAAATCTTACCACAAGTTTGACAATACGCCATCCATTGATTAACCATCCTCATGGTCAACTTTGACCTTGTTGCATAGACACAGGTTACCTTTTCAGTATAATAAACCCAGCTTGTCTGAGCTTTGTATTTATATTAGACATGTGTTTATCCATTTCTCAATCAGCTGCCCCTATTTACATATCTTAAGTACTAAAATGAAAGTTGTTTTGTGGGGTGGGATTTTCCAGGGCCAGTTGTCACCGGGATTGTCTGATCCCATGGAAAATCAATGGACATTTGGCTGGAATCTCCCTCATGCATCCTGTCCCTACTGTGCTGGGAAGCCTCGGCCTTGATTTCCTCAGATCCATAGAACTATAGGAAAGTTACAGCAAAGAAGGAGATCATTTGGCCCATCTTGTCACTGCCAGCCCAAAGACACCAAGGTGCCCATTCTAATCTCACATTTCTGCATCCGGCCCAGAGCCCTGTAGCTCTGACCAGGCCTGATTGATCTATGTCGTTGTTTATGCTTTACGTACCTCCTCCCACTCTATTTCATCTGAGCTTATCAGCGCCTACCAAATATAAAAGGTAAAGTTACCATCGTCCTCAATGATCATATGCTGGTTTGTGGTGATGTTAATTTGAGGATCACCACACCTCAGGCGAGGTGCAATGTTGAGAAGGCGGGACCTTCATGAGTAACCTTAGTCAGTATGGGAACTGAACACTCCTGTTGGTGTCACTCAGATTCACGACCCAGCCATCTAGCTAATTGAGCTAAACCAAATATACATCCCAAACTGACACACACATTGTATCTTTGTGACTTACTGATTCCTGTTATGCGAGCAAGTTCAAGAGCCACTTTAGCCAACTGTTCAAGGCCTGTTCAAAACAAATCCTTTGGACAATGGTTGATGGTGTTAAGGGAGTTTTCTACGTGGTAAGAATATAGAAACCCCAAGCCAAAATGTTCTTCCATTTGCTGCTTTTTCACCCCACTGTGCAGAAGGAGGCCATTTGGTCCATCGAGTCTGCACCAACATCAGTCCCACCCAGGCCCCATCCCTGTAACTTATTTACACTACAAACCCCTCTAACTTACACAGCCTGAGACACTAAGGGGCAGTTTAGTATGGCTAATCCACCTAACCTGCACATCTTTGGACTGTGGAAGGAAATCGGGGCACTCAGAGGAAACCCAGGCAAACAGAGGGAGAACGTACAAACTCCACGCAGACAGTGACCCAAACCAGGAATTGAACCCATGTCCCTAGAGCTGTGAGGTAGCAGTGCTAATAAACTGTGCCACCATGCTGCCCAGATATCCCATTATATGAGGAGTGAATGTGACCAGAGAAAGCATTTTGCCTTCCCAAATTCATGTAAACAATTCCATAGCACTTATTCATCGAGTCATAGAGGTTTACAGCATGGAAACAGGCTCTTCAGCCCAACTTGTCCATGCCGGCCAGTTTTCCCCACTAAACTAGTCCCAGTTGCCTGCATTGGGCCATATCCCTTGATGCCTATCTTACCCATGTAACTATCTAAATGCTTTGTAAAAGACAAAATTGTACCCGCCTCTACTACTGCCTCTGGCAGCTCATTCCAGATACTCATTTAAAAATTGTAACCTTACCCACTTTTTATCCCTTTACCATTCAGGACAATGAGCATTAGGTAATGGTGGCACATACTATACTGCACTGGAGGGTGCAAAAGAGCTAATTGTACCTTATTCCTATCTGTTTCCAGTCCCGCCACACATAACTCTGCTGAAGAATGAGACTGCAACAGAGAATGGTCGGGTGGTAATCACCTGTGCTGCTGATGGGGACCCTATCCCTGCCATCTTCTGGAGTAGGGTTGGCAATGGAAGCAGTTTTTTGGAAGAAGAGAAGGTAAGAAGGTTGTCATCGATCAATGATGTGGAAGGGATGAAACAATTGTCCTCTTTACCCCCAACACCTTTCTGAGTCAAGAAATCTAACTCCAAAGCATTGCTACTGCCAGCTTAACAAAGGATCGTAACTCAAAGAATGAACAGCTCCAACCATCTCTGGATTGTGTACTTGACCTGGACATTAGTGTGGGCATGCCCCCACGTGCTGGAAACATGTAGATTTTTACAAATTTTTTCACTGGATGTGGGCATTGTTGGCAAGGCTGGCATTTGTTTCCTATCCCTATTTGACCATGGGTTCAGTGACTTGTTAGGCCATTACCAAGGGGCAGTTAAGAGCCAACCACATCATGTGGAGTCACATTAGACCAGACAAAGATGGCTGATTTCATTCCCTAATGGGCCTTAGGGAACCAGATGCTTTTTTTTAAAAGACAATCCAAGGTTGTTGAGAGGTGTTCTTAACTTCAGATTTATTAATGGAATTTAAATACCATCAACAGCCATGATAGGGTTTGAACCCATGTCTCCCAGAGCCTGGGCTGTGGGATTACTTGCCCAATGACATTACCACTAGGCCACCACCTCTCCTTTAGATCAGAGGCCAAACAGACTCTGATGCTGACTTAATCCACAATCTGCCATTAACCAGCTTAATCATGAACATGAGTTCATCGGGATGGCCCTAGCCCTAGCCTCACCAACACAAAAAGGTCAACGATGCAACTTCCAGCTGCTTTTGACTTATTTTTCTTGGTTAGTTGAAGTACTAAGTTGCGCTGTCAGAGGTATAACAAATATATGACCATTTTCCCAGGTTGGAAGAGTTAGTTACCAGGGAGCATAGGTTTAAAGTGCGAGGGGTAAAGTTTAACAGAGATGTACGAGGCAGGGTTTTTTACACAGAGGTTGGTGGGTGCCTGGAATCTGCTGCCGGGGGAAGTAGTGGAAGCAGGTACGATAATGACTTTTAAAGGGTGTCTTAACAAAAACGTGAATAGGATGGGAATAGAGGGATATGGTCCATGGAAGGGTAGGGGGTTTTAGTTCAGTCGGGGCAGCATGGTCGGTGCAGGCTTGGAGGGATGGAGGCCTGTTCCTGTGCTGGAATTTTCTTTGTTCTTTGTGTGCAAACAAGGAGCAGGCATAGGCCATTCAGCCCCTCGAGCCTGTTAAATAAGATCGTGGCTGATCTGATAGTAGCCTCAAATCTATGCTAATTTATTGCATTTTCAAGGAAGGGATGTTGGACACTGAGAAAGAAGTCAGAGCTTTTGATCGATATACCAAGGGAAAGCCTGTTTCAGTCAGAATCAAGTCCTTCCGGGGCTGCAGAATGATGTGGAAACTGAGAAAAGGTAGCAGAGAGAGGAAGCAGGGCAGAAGAGGAAGGTTCGCACTAGTAGCTCACCCTATCACATTGTTATAATGATATGATATCTAGGGCTTATTTACTGTATGAGACACAAGGAACCGACCACTTATTAAGGATGGTACATACAAGCTGTGGGTTCATTTGTTAGGAGAACAGTAGTACATCAGTATAAAGCTTGAGACACCAAGGTTTATGGTTACTGATCAGTCACCGTGCTTGTTATCAAGCTTCAATGGAACTTTGCATCTGCAAATCACAGACTTAATTCTTCTAATGTAGGTATTTTCATAGAATCTGCCCATCGAGTCTGCACCGACAACAATCCCATCCAGGCCCTACCCCCATAACCCCATGCACTTATCCGAGCTAGTCCCCCTGACATTAAGGGACAATTTAGCACGGCCAATCCACCAAAACCTACACATCTTTGGACTGTGGGAGGAAACCAGAGCACCCGGGGGAAACCCACACAGACACGGGGAGAGCGTGCAAACTCCACACAGACAGTGACCCAAGCCGAGAATCGAACCCTGATCTATGATGCTGTGAAGCAGCAGTGCTAACCACTGTGCCACCTTGCTACCCCATACTTGTACACTACTGACAGGATACTAGATGGCCATTCTTATTGTTTGAATAGGTCTGTTTGGATCAGTGTCTGGCTCTTTGTCGCTCTATCAACTTTTGCTCTAGTGCACTGTCTTTCAATTTTTTTTTCAGCAAACCATTTTTACCAAACGGCCATTGCTTGCCATTCATGTAACATCGGATGTGTAATGAAGTACAATCTTTCCACTTTCTACTAACATTATACAATATGTTAACCTTCCAGGGAGAAGTGTTTCAGATCCATTTTCCAATTTATTAATGATGTGGGGATGCCCGCTTTGGATTGGGGTGGGCACAGTAAGAAGTCTCACAACACCAGGTTAAAGTCCAACAGGTTTATTTGGAATCAGGAGCTTTCAGAACTCCTTCATCAGGTGAGTGGCCTTGAGGTGAGTACGACTCAGCTGATGAAGGAGAAGTGCTCCAACAGCTCATGATTCCAAATAAACCTGTTGGACTGAAAAGTTGGAAGTTTATTTATTAGTCGCAAGTAAGGTTTACATTAACACAACAATGAAGTTACTGTGAAATTCCCCTAGTCGCCACACCCCGGAGCCTGTTTGGATCATTGCACCTAACCAGCACGTCTTTCAGACTGTGGGAGGAAACTGGAGCACCCGGAGGAAACCCAGGCAGACACGGGGAGAACATGCAAACCCCAAACAGACAGTGACCCAAGCCGGGCATCAAACCTGAGGCCCTGGCACTGTGAAGCAGCAGTGCTAACCACTGCGCCATGGTGCCACCCATTTAACCTGATTAAATTTAACACTTTAACATGCCCATTTGACACTTTAACATGGTGTTGTGAGACTACTTATTGTGCCCAATTTATTTGGACCACGTTCTGAACCAGAGGAAATTGGTGTCAGCATTTTGCAAATTCCTCCCGTCAGTAACATAGATACAAAATAGATGTCCAAAATCAGGTTAAACACTCAGTTACCGAGCACCAGCCTGCCAGAGAAAATTGGCAGCCGTTTATTTATGAAAGATTTATTGTTTAAGATGCACCTTTGGAATGCAGAGCTCACCAGATCAACATGCTGCTTTTAGGTGGAAACGTAATAGGGCAGTAACCAATTATCTCTGCCTGTTACCATCCCATCAATAAACCTCCCCGGGAGGTGGGATGTGTCACATCAATGACTACATTTTGCTGCATCCATTGAAGTCTGTGGTTGATGGGGGACAGTTTAGATCAGAGTTGGGGGGCAGTTTAGATCAGAGTTAAGGAGCAACTTCTTTACTCAAAGGGTGGTGAATCTCTAGAATTCTCTGCCCGTTGAAGTGGCGGAGGCTACCTCTCTAAATATATTTAAGTCACGGGTAGATAGGTTTCTGATAGACAAGGGAATTAAGGGTTATGGGGAGAAAGCAGGAAAGTGGAACTGATCCACTTCAGATCAGCCATGATCTTATTGAATGGCGGGGCAGGCTCGAAGGGCTAGATGGCCTACTCCTGCTCCTATTTCTTATGTTCTTATGTCCTTATGATGTGGCGACTGCCCTTTCTCGCGTACAGCCGTCATTAAAACTCTCAGTGGATGTCCTCTTTCTGAGACATCATCTCATTTCGAAATTAATTCAGCAGCGAAAGGTTCTCGTGCACCCAGGGACAGTGAGATAATGGATGGAATTTTCCCATCCAGCTTGCCACGGGAATTTTAGCGGGCGGAACGCGGACCATGCAAAGGTCCATTGATCTCCAGCAGGAAGGGGGAGCACAGCCGGAAAATTCCATATTTGTCAAACTCTGATATTATAGCTTGCCTTCACGGCGGGAAATTCGAGACTCAGGCAGAGTCCACTGGCCAGGCAAACTGCAGTACTGCCGCTGCAATCACAATCGAAACAGAATTTACTGTACATTTACTAATAAATCTCTCTCCCAATTCTTACCTTCTCCTGTCACAAAGTGCACACAGCTGAAATAGTATCAGACAATACTGAGCTTTTCCCTCCACATCAAAAGTCCACAATGCCTTCTACAAAACAAGCGCTATAAACAGAACTTCCCATTTTTTTTTTCAAAACTAAGCTTAGTTTATAGGACAGCGAGAGGATCATAGAATCCCTACCGTCCAGAAGGAGGCCATTTGGCCCATCGACTCTGCACCGACCGCAATCCCACCCAAGATAAAGGCAAATTACTGCTGGAAACTGAAACCAAAAGAGAAAAGGCTGGAAAATCTCAGCAGGTCTGGCAGCATCTGAAAGGAGAGAAAAGAGCTGACGTTTTGAGTCCAGGCGATCCTTTGCCAAAGCTAAAAGGTGTAGAAAGTGGGAGGTATTTATACCGCAGGGTGAGGGATTGAAAGATAAGTCATAGCCACAGAAACCAGGGGGACAGACTGCTAATGGTAGTCCATGGAGAGGATAGAAGGTGTGAATGGCCAAACGGCAGAGAAGCTGAAATCAGAGAGTAAACTGTGACAGATGAAGATGTGGGGACGGGGGGAAATGGGGCTGGAGTGAGGTAAAATTGAGAAATCCTATGATTCTATGATATGTGCACGCACAAACGTGCACATGTATGTGCACACACCCACACACATGCACAAACATGCACACACACATACATAAAACTTTACTTACTTTATACATCAGACATGCGTCCACGCATAGGTGCACACACATACATACATGCACACATACATGCCCACACACACACAAACACAGGCACACACACAGACACACACACATCCCTTCTCACAGCCAACTGGAAAGCAAGCAATCTCTTTGACATCGGACTGGAATAATCTTGGCCGTTAGATAAACAACGCTCATTCTTCAATTTCCTTATAAATCAATGAATGAAAGTGTTCAAAAAAAAATCTGCTTCATGATTCTAAATGCAGCAATAATGTTTCTCCAGGGGGTTGTTTGCAGCGTTCTGGAGATTAATCTTCAGCTCCTGGAGACTCCAGGGCAGGCATGGAGGTTTGGCAGTCTGCCAGGCCAGCGTGTGACAAGTTCAGGGCCCCGGGGCATTCGCTCGGGACTGGAAACACTGGCATGAGAATGTTTTAAATGGCAGAAAGCCAAAGGGAGAACTGCAAAGAGAAATCTGAGAACCACGCAAACAAGTCACTAAAACGTAATGGCTAAATTCAAAAATAATTAAAAAGGCTAACGAACCAAATACTTATCCACTGGCAAGGTCAGCACTTGTTTTCCATCCTTAATTGCCTTTGAACTGAGTGACCAGATTGCTGTGTCTCTGGAGTCACAGGTAGGCCAGACTGGGTAAGGATAACATAAGAACATAAGAAATAGGAGCAGGAGTAGGCCATCCAGCCCTTCGAGCCTGCCCCGCCATTCAATAAGATCATGGCTGATCTGTCGCTGCTCAGTTCCACCTTCCCGCCCTCTCCCCATAACCCTTAATCCCCTCTCTTATCAAAAACCCATCAACCCGCGTCTTAAAAATATTTAGCGAGGCAGCCTCCACCACTTCAACGGGCAGAGAATTCCAGAGATTCACCACCCTTTGAGTGAAGAAGTTCCTCCTCAACTCCGTTCTAAACCGCCCCCCTTTTATCTTGAGGCTGTGCCCCCTAGTCCTACTATCCTTTCTGAGCGGGAAGAGTCTCTCCACCTCTATCCTATCCATCTCATTCATCATCTTATATGTCTCAATGAGATCTCCCCTCATTCTTCTAAACTCTAACGAGTACAAGCCTAGTTTATTCAGCCTCTCCTCATAGCTCAACCCCCTCAACTCCGGTATCAGCCTAGTAAACCTCCTCTGCACTCCCTCCAAGGCCAAAATATCCTTGTGTAAGTACGGCGACCAAAACTGCACACAGGACTCCAGATGGCAGATTTCCTTCAACATTAGTGAACCAGATGGGTTTTTCCAGCAACTCATGACAGCTGTCATGGTGGCCATTACTGAGACAGGCTTTATATTCCAGATTTATTAAATTAATTCAAATCCCCCCAGCTTCCATTGGTAGGGCTTGAACCCACGTCCTTAGACAATTAGTTTGGGCTATTGGATTACTAGTCTTGTGATATTACAACTGCACCACTGTCTCCCTTCCCAGCCTAATGTAGATTTCAAGAGAGTTAGAATATAGAGTGGGATATGCTCTGCGACAGCTGTACAAAACCATGTGGACCTCCATGTCACTCTATCCCACATCAGGATGGCCTGACAGCTCTTCGCTTCTTTCTTGAAAAGATGCCTAAACGATTCCCATCCATCACCACTCTCCTTCACCAGGCTGCACTCGTTCTATCTCTCAATAACTTCTCCTTTAACTGATCTCACTTTCTTCAAATCAAAGGAGTAGCAATGTGTACTAGTATGGATCCTGGCTAGGCTGGTCCTTTTACTGGATTTGTGGAACATTACTCGTTAGAGTTTAGAAGAATGAGGGGAGATCTCATTGAGACGTATAAGATGATGAATGGGATGGATAGGATAGAGGTGGAGAGACTCTTCCCGCTCAAAAAAGACAGTAGGACTAGGGGGCACAGCCTCAAGATAAAAGGGGGGCGGTTTAGAACGGAGTTGGGGAGGAACTTCTTCACTCAAAGGGTGGTGAATCTCTGGAATTCTCTGCCCGTTGAAGTGGTGGAGGCTGCCTCGCTAAATATTTTTAAGACGCGGGTTGATGGGTTTTTGATAAGAGAGGGGATTAAGGGTTATGGGGAGAAAGCGGGAAAGTGGAACTGAGCAGCGACAGATCAGCCATGATCTTATTGAATGGCGGGGCAGGCTCGAAGGGCTAGATGGCCTACTCCTGCTCCTATTTCTTATGTTCTTATGTTCCAGGCCTACCTGGGTGCCCTCCCACAACTCCTTTATCGATACATTGATGACTATTTTGGTGCGGTTTCATGCTCTCGTCCAGACCTTGAAAAATTCATTCACTTCCAATTTCCACCCTTTCATCGCCTTCACCTGGTCCATCCCAGACACTTCCCTTCCTTGATCTTTCTGTCTCCATTTCCGACAATAGACTATCGACCAATATTCATTACAAGCCCACTGACTCCCTCGGCTATCTGGACTACAGCTCTTTGCACCCGATATCCTGTAAGGACTCCATCCCTCTCTCAGCAACTTCACCTCTGTCGCATTTGTTCTGATGATGCCACTTTCCAAAATGGTGCTTCTAACGTGTACTCCTTCTTCCTCAACTGCGGATTCCCATCTACAGTTGCCAACTGGGCCTTCAACAGCGTGCGAACCATCTCTTGCGCCACAATCTGGTTTCCAGTGGGGGTACCATAAGCATAGACATGGGTCAAGGATAGAGGAGGAAAAGCACATTGTTAAAATGGCAGCGCAGGCTCGTTGGACCAAAGGGCCTGTTTCCTGTGCTTTTTGTTCTTTGTTCTTTTGATGCTCACCTGCTCTCTCCCTGTAAGTACGGTGACGCTCACCTGCTCTCTCCCTGTAAGTACGGCGACCAAAACTGCACACAGTACTCCAGATGGCAGATTTCCTTCAACATTAGTGAACCAGATGGGTTTTTACAGCAACTCATGAACAAGGATAGAGTCCTCCTTGTTCTCATATTTCCCTCCACCAGTCTCCACGTGCAAATCATAATCCTCTACCATTTTCGCCAACTCCAGCATGATGCCACCACTAAACACATCTTCCCCTCACTCCCTCGATCAGCATTCTGTAGACACCATTTCCTCTGAGATAACTGAGTCCATTCCTCCACTGTACCTCTTCTATCACTCATGGCACCTTCCCATGCAATCACAGAAGGTGTAACATTTGTCCCTTTACCTCTTCCATGCTCACCATCCAAGGCCCAGAACATTCATTCCAGGGTAAGCAGCGTTTCACTTGCACCTCTTTCAATTTGGTCCATTGATTCGCTGCTCCCAATGTGGCCTCCTCTATATCGGAGAGACCAAACATAGACGGAGCAATCACTTTACTGGGCACCTTTGGTCTGTGCACAATCAGAACCCTGACCTTCCCATTCCTTGCCATTTTAACACACAATCCTGCTCCTGTGCCCATATGTCTGTCCTTGGCCTGCTGCAATGTTCCAGTGAAGCTCAACATAAACTAGAGGAACAGCATCTTGTCTTCCAGCTGGGCACATTAAGCCTTCTGGTCTCAAATTGAATTCAACAACTTCAGATGATTAGCTCCACCCCCACCTCGACGCCTTGTTTTAATTTTATTTCATTTTCACTGTTCTCTACCTTTTATTTCTTTATTATATTTCTTCATTTTTCTTCCCCCCCAACGCTTTCCCCTACTTGATCTCCCCTTTCCTTACCTTTACTCCCCCTTTGCTTTTTCTAATTTTACCTCCCCCCTGACCGTTCCCTCCCCCCCACCCCCCACATCTTCATCTGTCACAGTTTACCCTCTGATTTTAGCTTCTCTGCCGTTTGGCCATTCACGCCCTCTATTCTCTCTGTGGAAAGCCATTAGCAACCCTTTCTGCGGCAATGACTCATTTTTCATTCCCTGACCCTGCAGTAGAAATATCTCCCACTTTCTATGCTTTTTAGCTTTGACAAAGGGTCATGTGGACTCGAAACGTCAGCTCTTTTGTTTCTTTACAGATGCTGCCAGATCTGCTGAGATTTTCCAGCCTTTTCTCTGTTGATTTCATGATCCCACCCAGACACTATTTCCGTAACCCCATTTATTTACCCTGTTTGTCCCCCTGACACTAAGTGGCAATTTAGCATGGCCAATCCACCTAACCCACGCACCTTTGGAACGTGGGAGGAAACCAGAGCACACGGACAAAGGGAGAACATGCAGACTCTGCACAGACAGTGACCTGAGGCTGGAATTGAACACGAGTCCCTGGCGCTGTGAGGCAGCAGTGCTAACCACAGCTACCGTGCTGCCCTGTTTACCCAGTGTGCCATTTTCAACATCCCACTACCTACCTGCAGGTCGCGACCCCCATTTAGAAAATCCCCACTTCAGTGCAGTGCTGCTGCCAATGACCCTTTCTGCTTTGTATTATTGCTGGGAAACTGGGTATTTCCTTGGTGCATTTGTCTGGCTAGGTTTGGAGGTTTGTACTCGTTAGAGTTTAGAAGAATGAGGGGAGATCTCATTGAGACGTATAAGATGATGAATGGGATGGATAGGATAGAGGTGGAGAGACTCTTCCCGCTCAGAAAGGACAGTAGGACTAGGGGGCACAGCCTCAAGATAAAGGGGGGGCGGTTTAGAACGGAGTTGAGGAGGAACTTCTTCACTCAAAGGGTGGTGAATCTCTGGAATTCTCTGCCTGTTGAAGTGGTGGAGGCTGCCTCGCTAAATATTTTTAAGACGCGGGTTGATGGGTTTTTGATAAGAGAGGGGATTAAGGGTTATGGGGAGAGGACGGGAAAGTGGAACTGAGCCATGACAGATCAGCCATGATCTTATTGAATGGCGGGGCAGGCTCGAAGGGCTAGATGGCCTACTCCTGCTCCTATTTCTTATGTTCTTATGTTCTTATTATGGATGTTCTAATGAGTGCACCAAGAATTGGGATTATGTTTAGGACTACGAAGGTTGCTTCATACCTGTGGGGACATCCTTGAAAGTTCTTCAATACTGTACTATATTAATCTCCTGTATACTGCCCAGCAGAGTCCCCATCTGAGCCCTCTACAGCAGGACATATCTGTGAGCTTGCCCTGCACAGAGCAGGTACGTGAATTATTCCTTCTCCCTGCCATTTGTACCCAATGACTTACCACATCCTAATATTGATTCTATAATACCCTGTATATTTGCACAGCTCCAATATCTAAGCTGATGGCTGTTAGTGTCAGATCAATTCTTTCATCAGAGATCGGGGAGGGATTTTCCAGCTGTGCTTGCCTCAAAACCAGAAAGCCCCACCTGAGCTAAACGGACCTTTGCATTGTCCACCCCATCCGTTATGATTCCCATGGGCTGGGAAAAGATCCCCCCCCCAGGTCAACAGATCAGAAGAAATCGAAGCAGGAGGAGGCCATTTGGCCCATCAAGTCTGCTCTGCCATTCAATTATGACTGATTTGATTGTGGCCTACTCTCCTGCTGGCTCCTGCTAACCACTTGCAGTAATATAGACTGAGCGAGTTGGGGGTGAGTGCACTGAGGCAGGGTTTTTCAAAATGGGGGGGGTGGCAATCTGTGGCAGTGGGGCATTGAAAATGGGTTGCCAGGTAAATTCTGAGTCAGCACAGCGGCCGAGCAGCAGAAACTATTACATTTCCGACACAAACTCTTGCTGCATCAGAGGCGCGCGTCATTGCGAAGAACTCGCTGTCTTCCTGGACAGGAAATCTCAAACTGCAAAACGCGCAGTCAGTTTGCTGAAAGCTCATAGAATGTTTTGCCTGCCCTATAAACTGATACTGTCAAAAAGTAAAATGCAGGATTTCCTCATTATTTAGCCCCTCCATAGAACCATAGAAAATTACAGCACAGAAACAGGCCTTTTGGCCCTTCTTGTCTGTGCCGAACCATTTTTTGCCTCGTCCCACTGACCTGCTCTTGGACCATATCCCTCCACACCCCTCTCATCCATGTACCTGTCCAAGTTTTTCTTAAATGGTGGGCTGAAGGGCCTCTTCCTCTGCTATACTGTTTTTTTTGTTATTTATTCTCTTTGTTCTTTAATGGACCTTTCTTGCTCCGAGCAATTTTTAACATAAAATGTACAAGGCAGGCAGCTGGGATTATACATTTCTGAGTGGTAAGATAATTAGACCTTTACTTGCCGCTAAACCATCGGGCATTTGTCCTTTAAATTGATGTATAAACAGCAAAATTGCTTCTGAGGATGCCAAGATCTCACAGCAGATAAAGAGGAGGTTTATCTGAATGCTGTTGGGCATGGAGAAGCTGAGGTTGTTCTCCTTGGGGTGGAAGAGTTTAAAGAGAGGTATTTAATTGCAGTCTTCAAACTGATGAGAAGCTTTGACGGAGTAGATCAGATGAAATTGACCCCAGGCATGAGGACTGGTAATGAGAGGACACAAAAATAATGGCAAATAAATGTAGGCGAAGAGGGGAGTTGAGGAGAATATTTTCACCCAGAAGATGGTGGAAGCCTAGAACTCACTGCCTGAAAGGATGGTTGAGTTAAAAACTCTTGAATAATTTAAGAAACATTTAGAAATTCACTTGTACTGCCATAACTTCCAGGACACTGGGCCAAGTCCTGGAAAACGGGACACATGTGGACAGACCTTTGTTGATCGATGAATACATGATGGGCTGAATGGTCTCCGTCTGTGCTGCAAACATTTAGGAATCTGTGAATCTATGAAAGGCAATGTGATCTGGAATAGGCGATTTGAAAGGGTGGTGGATGCAGGTTTGATTGGAACTTTCCAAAGGAAATTGGTAAATACTGGAGGAGATAAATAAATACAGGACCATGGGGGAAGAGCAGGATACAGAACGAAAGAACCTGCCCAACCTGATGCCATCTTCTGTGCTCTATCATACCTCAACATAGATCGAATGTAAAGCCTTGAAGTCTGATTTCAATCTTCACTTTCATTCTACTAATCTTAAATTCATAAACCTGGGAATTAAGCACATTATGCCTGTGTTTATATACAGTACAATGGAAAAACAAAACAGGGCAGCAGGGAACAAGATGGGATGAATGGGAGTAATTGGGCAGTTCTCTCAACAAGTTAACAAGGGAACTGTGGAGGAATCCAGATATAAATACAGGATTTTAAAGAGAATCCGATTATGAGGCAGAGTTTTAAGAGAATGGAGATATTAATGCAGGATTTACTATCTGATTCCTTCACCACTCCTGGATCAACTCATTGAAACAACTGCCCAATTCTACTTGCTCATAAGACTAAATAGATATAAATGTAGAGTTATAAGATTAAAAGCATGATTCTCATTTTAAAATGGATTAAGAATTAAAAACAGAGTTCATCTGCTGGACAAAAGTTTGAGAAGTTTATAAAGTTGCCTGGGTGTAATTCTCTGCTCAAATACAACATTTGTGGCATAGAATATGGTATCTCCTGTATATCAGGACAGTTGTGGAGTAAAATAAGAGCTGGCTTTTACACCATTTTACAAGGTGTTGATAATTGTAAGATACTTCGGTCTAATAATAGGTAACCTTCAAAATGTTTGTAAAAAACATGCCAATTGAATCCTGGAAAATGTGTAGTGACCACTCCCTGCACCCCTCAATATAAAGCTTTTTTTAAAAAATTATTTATTAGTGTCGCAAGTAGGCTTCTATTAACACTGCAATGAAGTTGCTGTGAAATCCCCTGGTCACCACATTCTGGCGCCTGTTTGGGTACACTGAGGGAGAATTTAGCATGGCCAATGCACCTAACCAGTTCATCTTTGGGACTGTGGGAGGAAACTGGAACACCTAGAGGAAACCCACACAGACACGAGGAGAATGTGTAGACTCTGCACAGATAGTGACCCAAGCTCAGAATCTGGTACTGTGAGGCAGCAATGCTAACCACTGTGCCGTTGTGTGCTTGACGGACGTTGACTGAAATGAAGAATATTGAAGAAAACAAAGGATGCTGCCCAGCACACGTACTCAACATGCTTTCTGCTATTTTAGCTTTTCTAGGCTATAAATATTGAAACGGCACAGTAAGACTTTTATATCCATTGAATTCACTTTAGCATCTTGCAAGGTAAATGTGGCTTGCTGTAGTGTAGCAATGATGGTTCTCCCCTTAATTGAGGTTTTCTGCTCATGACTCAGTAGCTTTTTACTTGGGGATTTAAAGTAAATACTTTTGCAAAGCTGGTGTAGAAAAATTGTCTTGTTAAAAAGGTGGTTTTCTTTCTGTACTAAGTTTAAAAAGAAAGAGAGATACAGGTGCACATTGAGTATACAGACTGAAATATTTTATCAAGAATCCAGACAGTCCAAGACAACAGGCTGTTTTTGAATTTTGCCTAATCAATTTAAATTAAGAAGTTGAATAATAGCAGCCCCTTAGATTTAAATTTGATGTTTTGGTAACCTGAGAACCAACCCTATTGTGGGGATGCTGGTATGTTGCCAAGGGTATGAAAGGCAGCTCTCAGCTTGAGAGAGACAGCCAGCAACTGCTCTCTGACACAGCAACTGCATCTGTCACTACTCATTTTTGTTTCAAAAGAAAGACTCATCTCACTTGTGAAGACAGAAGATTCCGGAAGATAAAACCTGATTACATTTGGAGAGTAACTAAAAAAAATCTATTATTTTGTTTATAAGTAGGAATTGTATTTATCAAAAGAGCATTCTATTAGAATTGTGTTTTATTTAGTTAACCTGTCCACTATAAAGTGTTACTTTACAGAGAGAATGTCAGGTAGTTATTTTGATTTAACCACTAAAAGTTGCTGAAGAACTCCGTACTACCTCTCACACACTTTTAATAGATATAAAGTGAGGTACTTCTTTTTGATTTGATTTTGATTTATTATTGTCACATGTATTAACATAGAGTGAAAAATATTGTTTCTTGTGCGCTATATAGACAAAACATACCATTCATAGAGAAGGAAACAAGAGAGCGCAGAATGTAGTGGTACAGTCATAAGTGTAGAGGAAGATTAACTTAATGCGAGGTAGGTCCATTCAAAAGTCTGACAGCAGCAGGGAAGAAGCTGTTCTTAAGTTGGTTGGTACGTGACCTCAGACTTTTGTATCTTTTTCCCGATGGAAGAAGGTGGGAGAGAGAATGTCTGTGGGGTCCTTAATTATGCTGGCTGCTTTGCCGAAGCAGCAGGCAAGTGTAGACAGAGGCAATGGATGGGAAGCTGTTGTGTGATGGGTTGGACTATATTCACGACTTTTTGTAGTTCCTTGTGGTCTTGGAGTGGTTTTGCACATAAGAACATAAGAATATAAGAAATAGGAGCAGGAGTAGGCCATCTAGCCCTTCGAGCCTGCCCCGCCATTCAATAAGGTCATGGCTGATCTGAAGTGGATCAGTTCCACTTTCCCGCTTTCTCCCCATAACCCTTAATTCCCCTGTCTATCAGAAACCTATCTACCCGTGACTTAAATATATTTAGCGAGGTAGCCTCCACCACTTCAATGGGCAGAGAATTCCAGAGATTCACCACCCTTTGAGTGAAGAAGTTCCTCCTCGACTCTGATGTAAACCGCCCCCCTCCCCCTTATCTTGAGGCTGTGCCCCCTAGTCCTGCTATCCTTTCTGAGCGGGAAGAATCTCTCTACCTCTACCCTATCCATCCCCTTCATTATCTTATACGTCTCTATAAGATCCCCCCTCATCCTTCTAAACTCCAACGAGTACAGACCCAGTCTATTTAGTCTCTCTTCATAGGCCAACCCCCTCATCTCCGGTATCAGCCTAGTGAACCTCCTCTGCACTCCCTCCAAGGCCAATATATCCTTCCGCAAGTGCGGTGACCAAAGCTGCACACAGTACTCCAGCTGCGGCCTCTTCGAGTGGTTAGATGTTATCTCTCAGAGAGGGGTCAACCTCCCCTTTATAACAATGCTACTCTACGTAATGATGGATATTTTAAATATCTCCCCATAAGATGAATAAAACCTGGATTCACTATTGGAAACAAGGTATACTTACTTTTTCTGGACTGTCAATGTTGTAATTACCAAAGAAAGTGAATTACATTTTTAGTTCTTTAATAAACAAAATGAATTAGAAATGATATTGTTTTATTTTGGCTGGAATTCTCTGATCTTGCACACCCTACTACCACTGCCAGCCAAATATCTACTCACTGCAGTGGGACAGGAGAATCCCAGCCTCAGGTGAGGTCGTATAGTCCTGGCCTTAGTCTTTTGGATGCAAACTCAAGATCCTACCTCTGTAAACTCTTTAATGGAGAGGTACATTTTTGAGGAGAGATGCATGTACATTTTTACTAACTGGGTTGTAATAATCCAGCTGAAACTTATTAAAATGGCTATCTGGAGATACTAATATTCTCTGGCGGTGCCTTTCTTTCAGAGAGAGTTAGTTTGGCTCTTCAGACCCATTTAAATGTCTAGGGGGGGGCTTGTATTTCTCAACCTAAAGTGAGAATGATCATCCAAGAGGTACTCCTGATTGTGAATAGCCCCACAAATGGGCTAGGATTATAATCCATGTCAGAATGACGGGCCAAATATCCTCCCTCTGTGCCGTAGGATTATACCCGCTGATTCCAATGCTCTAGAGTCAGGCAACAAGATCAATATTGATTTGATTTGATTTAATTTCTTAGTGACACATGTATAGGGATACAGTGAAAAGTATAGTTTATTGCACGCTATATGACAAAGCATACCATACATAGGGAAGGGAAGGAGAGGGAGTGCACAATGTAGTGTTATGGTAACAGCTAGTGTTTAGAGAAAGATCAGCCTAATGTAAGCTAGGGAAGAAGCTGTTCTTGAGTCAGTTGTTACGTGATCTCAGACTTTTGCATCTTTTTCCTGACAGAATGAAGTGAAAGAGAGAATGTCTGGGATGTGTGGGGTCCTTGATTACACCGGCTGCTTTTCCAAGGAAGTGTAGACAGAAGTATAGCAGGAAGTGTAGATGGAGCCAATGGATGGGAGGCTGGTTTGTGTGATAGACTGGGCTTTATTCACAAACCTTTGTAGTCTCTTGCAGTCTTAGACAGAGCAGGAGCCACACCAAGCAGTGAAAGCTGGAAAGAATGACTTTTATGGTGCATCTGTAAAAATTGGTGAGAGTCGTAGCAGACATTCCAAATTTCCTTAGACTCATGAAAACTATTGAATCTCTAGCATAATATCCCCAATAAAGAGGAGAAGTATCATCGCGACACTGCAGCAAGCTACTGTAGGCTACTGATTTGGCCGATCAGCCATGATCGTAATGAATGGCAGAGAAAGCTTGAAGGCCAAAATGGTCTATTCCTGCTCCTATCTTCTATTTTTCTACGTTTTACCTTTACCTCGCAAGATGCTGGAGTGAATCCAATGGAACTAAATATCCCACGGTGCGGTTTCCGTATTTATAGCCTACAAGATTTAAAATAGCAGAAAACATGTTGAGTACTGGACAACATCCTTTGTTTTCTTCAATATCCATCATTTCAGTCAACATCCTTCAGGCAATATAACTTGCAAGTTATTGCAAACATTCAAACACAGTCTCAAAATGAAGGGTTTAACCAATTCGCTACTCTGGCAGGGTTTAAACCTGAGTGCTGTCTCACTCGGGCAAAAGAATGAAAATAGAGAAAGACACGGAAATGAAGTTTGTCATGAATCCTCCCCAAGGTTCTTCCTCTTCCTTGTTTTCCATGTACCAGCGCCATTGAGATTGGACTACCCTGTGGGAGAACCACTTCCATTTAAATGCACTGTTAATAATGCATTGTTTAGGCTGCAAGTACTTTTTTTCCCCAGAGGGTACTCATGATAGAAAGAGGTTGGAGGAGAAATTAAAACAGACTGCTATCTTAATGTGAGTAGCAATGTTTGGAATTATCACAGATTATAGCAATTTGCAGCTGAGGGAGAGATGTTTCGTTTGTGTAGAGCCCGGTTCAGTCCACATCTGCATTGTTGTATTTAATTGGAATTGGATTTTATTGGAGTCAGGGTCACGAGGTTGATTCCTGGGATGAGAGAGTTGCAGAATGATGAGAGGCTGAGCAAAATGAATTTATATTCCCTGACATTTAGAAGAACAAAGAACAATGAGATCAAAGGATAGTACAGCACAGTAGAGCCAACCAAGACGTGCCAACACAGATGCCTCTCTAATCTAATATTTTCTGACCTCTATATGGTCCATATCCCTCTATTCCCTGCCGATTCATGTATTTATCCAGATGCCTGTTGAACGTTGTTATAGAATCTGCTTTCACCACCTCCCCCAGCAGCGCGTTCCAGGCATTCACCACCCTCTGTGCGAAAAACCTGCCTCTTACGTCTCTTTTAAACTTCCCCCCTCTCTCTCAAACTCTTTTAACCTTTCCCCCTCACTCTCAAACTATGCCCCGAGTAATTGACCCTTCGACCTTGGGATAAAGACTCTGACTATCCATTCTTTCTAAGCCTGTCATAATCTTGTAAACCTCTAACAGGTTACCTCCCCCCTCCTCCCCACCCCCGCCTTGCCCTCCTGCACCGCCCCCCCCGCCCCGCCCCCCCCAACCCCTCACCGCTCCAACAAAAACAATCAGAGTTTGTTCAACCTGTCTTCATTGTCCGTATCCTCCAAACCAGGCAACATTGTGGTAAACCTCTTCTGCGTCCTGCATGTGTAATAGACAACTTTGGGCCTCAATCAGGCAAATATAAAGAAAAGCATGATACTCAAGGCTGGACTCTATTTTACTATTTTCCAGCAGCTGACTCCAGCATTATCACTTGCACAAACGCATACGTGTCCTGTGAGATTCAGTATAAAGAAGACCAACTGATTCCTTAATATCACTTAATATCAGTTTAAGAGTGGAGTTTCTGATCCTATATCTTCCCCATCACCCAAGCTGCCTGGCCTGCTTCCACCTCTGGAACATCACCACATCTGGGATGGATTCCCGGGGGGATGTTTCCACTTCTGGGTAGACTACAACTAGGAGACATAGTTTAAGTATAAGAGGTCTTCCTTTTAAGATGGAGATAAAGAGATTTTTTTTCTATAAGAGTATCATAGAACATAGAACATAGAACATAGAACACTACAGCACAAACAGGCCCTTCGGCCCACAAGTTGCACCGATCACATCATCACCTACCAACCTACAGACCTATCTATAACCCTCAATCTCATTAAACCCCATATACTCATCCAGAAGTCTTTTAAAAGACCCCAGCGAGTTCGCCTCCACCACCACTGACGGCAGCCGATTCCATTCACTCACCACCCTCTGAGTGAAAAACTTACCCCTAACATCACTTCTGAACCTCCCTCCCCGCACCTTAAATCTGTGTCCTCTCATAGCGACCATTTCAAACCGGGGAAATAGCCTCTGAGAGTCCACCCTATCTATTCCTCTCAACATTTTGTAAACTTCTATCAGGTCGCCTCTCAACCTTCGTCTCTCCAGGGAAAAGAGTCCCAGCTCCCTCAACCTAACTTCATAAGGCATGCCTCCCAGTCCAGGCAACATCCTTGTAAATCTCCTCTGCACCCTTTCAATAGCTTCTACATCCTTCCTATAGTGAGGCGACCAGAACTGCGCACAATACTCCAAATGAGGCCTGACAAGGGTCTTATAAAGTTCCAGCATTACCTCCCGACTCCTAAACTCAATCCCTCGATTAATGAAGGCCAGTACACCATACGCCTTCTTGACCACCTCCTCCACCTGCGAGGCTGATTTAAGAGTCCTGTGGACCCGGACCCCAAGATCCTTCTGCTCCTCAACACTACTCAGACTTCTGCCCTTGATAGTGTACTCGTTCATCCCGTTGGTTCTGCCAAAATGGACGACTACACATTTATCCGCGTTGAAGTCCATCTGCCACTTCTCCGCCCAGTCCTGCATCCTATCTATGTCCTGCTGCAACTTTTGCCATCCTTCCAGATCATCCACATTCGGGCCCCCAAGACACTCAGCCAAGAGCATCAGGGGAGCATCGAGAGGTAGGGCTGGGACAGGCGGTAGCTCGCCTCGCGGCGGACCGCCAGCTCGTATCATTTGTCTTTGGAATAATTCTCTTCCCCAGAGAGCAGTGGAAGATGGGTTATTGAAGTTATTCAAAGCCAAGCTAGACAGATTTTTGATCAATAAGTGAGTCAAGGGTTATGGGCAGACGGAGAAAGTGTGTTCAGGCCATTATCAGCCATGATCTTGTTGAGCAAGCTTGAAGAGCTGAATGGCTTATTCCTGCCCTGAAGTCCCGTGTTCCTATCTTCCCCAGCCTCAACACCTTTGCTGCCAAAACCCTCTTCCATGCTGCTGGACACAACTCCTGCAAATCTCTTATTACCAACATATTGCACTGCGTCCTCTGTAAGCTTCAGCTGATCCAACACACTGTTGTCCATCTCCAAACACACGCCAACTCCCGTTCACACATCGCCCCTGCACCTTCACCGAGCGACATTAGCTCCTGGCCCAGATGTTAACACTCTCGGGATGGGATTTTCAGGCTGTGCTCATCCAAGATTGGAAAATTCCACCCAAGGCCACATAGAAACTTATAGCAACTGGAAGCAGGAGCAGGCCATTCAGCCCTTCGAGTCTGCTCCACCATTCATCTTGATCATGGCTGATCATCAAATTCAATATCCCGATCCCCCCAGTATCCCTTGATCCCTTTAGCCCCAAAATAAAGAGCCACAGAGATTTAGCACACATGAGCATACAAAACACTATTGGGGGAGGCTGACATCTTGAAAGGTGATTCAGATATGTAAATTATTTTCCTCCAGAAGAGAAATTCACCTTCGTTTACACCGCCAATATTTTAGTTATTTTGTTTATTATCGTCAAAAGTAGGCTTACATTAACAGTGCAATGAAGTTACTGTGAAAATCTGCTAGTCGCCATACTCCAAGGCCTAAAGAGGAATTTAGCCTGGCCAATGCACCTAACTAGCACATCTTTCAGACTGTGCCAAGAAACTGGAGCATCGGAGGAAACCCATACAGACACGGGGGGGATGTGCAGACTCCACCCAGATCGTGACCCAAGTCGGGAATCGAACCCGGGTCCCTGGCACTGTGAGGCATGATTCTCTTGGCGGGCATGATGAGAAAATTCAGCCCTTTGCCTCACAGTCGAATTCCTCAATTCCTTCAGCCCCTTCATCTCTCTGTCATCCCTTTCAGCCCTACAAGCCTTCGGGATCTTGCTGCTCTTGTAATCTTGGCCTCTCGAGCATCCCCAATTTTCATTGTCCCTCCCCCAAGATGGATGTGCTTTCAGCTGGCTATGCTCCAAAACTCCCCACCCCCAAAACCTCCCAGTCCCTCTCTTTCTCATCTTTCAGACTATCTATTTGAGCAAGTGTTTGCTGAATTGCCTGAATGTCTTGTTTTCTGACTTGCTTTCAACCCCTGTCTGTTTATCCTGCCATGAAATGCCATGGATTGCTTTTTACGACATTAAAAGCAATGTATAAATACAAGGTATCATTGTTGAATTGCTCACTGCCTGCCTCAGACATGAAGGACCATAAACCATTGAAACATTACAATGAAGAAGGAGGCCATTTGGCCCATCGGGCTGTACCAACAACAATTCCACCTAGGCCTGATCCTCGTAACCCCACATATTTACCCTGTTAATCCCACTGATCGACGCATCTTGGGACACTAAGGGGCAATTTAGCATTGCCAATGCATCTAACCTACATATCATTGGACTGTGGGAGGAAACCGGAGCATTCAGAGGAAACCCACGCAAACACGGGGAGAAGGTGCAAACTCCACATAGACAGTGATCTAAGCTGGGAACCAAACCCATTCCCTGGTCCATGGTGCTGTGAGGCAAATGTGCTAACCACAGTGCCATTGTGCTACCCACGGTGGCACACTGGTTAGCACTGCTGCCTCTACCTGGATCAGTTGATCCCCAAGAAACCCTCAGTGCCTTCAAGGAGAGAAATGAAACAAATGAAAAATAACTGGAGGGAAAATTGCGAGACGTCTGCAGTGCACCACAGGGCGCAATTATCCCCGAGTCTGACATAGATTTAATATGCTCACTCTTTAAGTAGGGTGGAGGAAAGCTATGCTATTTTCATACTTGTAAACAAGGATGACTTCTGTAATGGTTACTCTCAGTGAGCAGTGGGAGGCAGCCAATTAACAGCGAGAGAACACAGCGGGCGGTAAGGATAGCTACACTGGAAGAGAAAGTTTGGCAGCTTTGTTACGGAGAGTTGGAGCCATTTTTTAAGACCTGCAGCTCATTGCCATCTCTCTAATACATTGCAGCAACAGACTACATTACAATACCCACAGTCAGAAACCTGCGGTGGAAATTCCTCCATCAATTCTTTACCAACCTCCCCTGACTTTGCACACTTGTTCAAAGTCTCAATTACCTTCATTATTTTTTTAAGTTCCATTCAGGCCCAATGTTGATTAATGTGGGGATTTATTCCCTGAAAAGTTAACAGTCAGTTGTTCTGATTTTATAATAGATTTTATAACTCATAGTATTTAAATGATCGAGAATTTAATTAACTCAACCTGACAGAGTTTGATCTATGGAATCTAATACAAAAATGCAGAACCCAGTGGACCTTTCATTTATATTCTGCAATTAAGGAGACCTGCATTTTGCAACATGTTGCCATTATTTATACACCAAAGTGTTTATAACTGCACAATTATTTTAATATGTTCTACTTTATTTTATATTATAGTTAAGCTATCTACCAATATGTTACAGAATCATAGAAAGAGGCCATTTGGCCCATTAGGCTCCGATAACAATCCTGTCCAGACCCTATTCTTGTAACCCTACATATTTACCCTGCTAATTTCCTTGACACCAAGGGGTAATTTAGCCTGGCCAATGCACCTAACCCGCACATTTTGGACTGTGGGAGGAAACTGGAACACCTGAGGAAACCCACGCAGACACAGGGACAATATGCAAACTCCACACAGACAATCACCCAAGGCTGGAATTGAACCCAGGTCCCTGGCGCTGTGAGGCAGCAGTGTTAACCACTGTGGCACCATGCCATTCATGAATGACAACTGCGTGTTGAATTTGTAGTCATTGTAAGTTAGCGTCTGCCACTATCACTAAACTAATGATCTATCTTTTCGTTATTATGCACAGATACTTGATGGGAGGATTGACGTGCGGAGACAGATGGGGAAATCTTCACTGCACATCAGGAATATCGAGCCCAGTGACTCAGGGGTGTATCATTGTGAAGCCAGGAGTCCAATTGGACAAGACCAGAAAAGCATGCATTTGGATATTCAATGTAAGTTCAGCACGCAGGAGTTCTGCCTTTCCTTTCATAACATTTGCTCTTCTCAGCATGATGGACTCAGGTGTTCTGCTGTTCCCTAAATGTTCTTGTTCAGGATGTCGGCATCACCGGCAGGACCAAAACCTCTTGATCGCCCTTACTTGTGCTTGAGAAAGTGGCGCAGGGCCACCTTCTTGACCTGCTGCAGTTGGTGTAGCTAAGGCACTCCCAAAGTAATTGTAATTCATGGCTGGCATCAATTGTCAGACTGCTGCCTCACCGGGCCAGGGTTCGATCCCAGCCTTGGTTGAATGTCTGTGTGGAGTTCTCCCTGCGTCTGCATGTATTTCTTCCGGGTGGTCCAGTTTCCTCCCACATTCCAAAGCTGTATGGGTTAGGTGCATTGGCCATGCTAAATTGCCCCTTAGTGTCCAAGATGTGTAGGTTAGGGGAATTAGCCGGGTAAATACTTGGGGCTGTAGGGAACAGGTCTGGGTGGGATTGCCTTTTAGTGCTGGAGGGATTTCGTGGTGGTTACAAGTAGATGGGCCTGGGTGGAAATGTTGATGGTGTAGACTCTGTGGGCCGAATGGCCTTGTTCTGCACTATCAGAATTCTGTGATTCTGTCAATTCTTGCTCAAGATAAGCAGGGTAAATTTGTTGGGTTATGGGGATGGGGCCTGGGTGGGATTGTTGTTGGTGCATGCTTAATGGGTTGAATGGCCTTTTTCTGCACTGTAGGGATTCTATGATTCTATAACATATTGCTAGATGACTGTTCGGAAGGGAGAATGGGGTTTTGATTCAGCGCTCCACATTGTGGGGATTACCATTAACCAGGTGTTTTTTTTCATTCATTCACTGGATGTGGGCTCAGCTGGCTGGGCCAGTATTTATTGTCCATCCCTGACTGCCCTCCATTTCAGAGCATTTGAGCATCAGCCACATCACATGTAGGCCAGAGAGGTCAAGAACAGATTTCCTTTCCTAAAGGACATTAGTGAAGTAGATGGGTTTTCATGCCAACCCACAATGGTTTGATGGCCATCTGTAGACTTTTGAGTGCAGATTTTTATTCAATCCAAATTTCTCCATCTGCCCTGGTCCGGCTGAACAGGACTGTGGCTACGAGAGCTGGTCAGAGGCTGGTGATTCTGTGGCGAGTAACTCACCCCCTGACTCCCCGCCGTCTGGGCCTAAGTCAGGAAGGTGACGAAATTCTCTTCAACTAGCTGAATAATTGTGGCTCCAATCCCAACAAGAAGTCCCACATTATTCAGGACAAGTAACCTGCTTGAGCAGCACTCCATCCACCTCCTTAAACACTCACATCCTCCATCATCAACATAGTGGCAGCAGCGTGCACCATCTGTAAAATGCACTGCAGCGACGCACCAAAGATTCTTCAACAGCATCCTTTAAACTCATGACCTCTTCCACCGAGAAGAACAAGGGCAGTGGCTGCATGCAAACATGCAAGTCCCTCATCATCCTGATTTGGAAATCTGTCACTGCTCCTTCACTGCCATTGGGTCAAGATTCTGGAACTCCCTCCTTAACAGTACAGTGGGTATGTCTGCACCAGATAGATTGCAACAGTTCAAGAAGGGGCAGCACGTTGGCACAGTGATGAGCACTGCTGCCTCACAGTGCCAGGGACCTGGCCAGATTCCTGGCTTGGGTCACTGTCTGTGCACATCCTCCCCATGTCTGCATGGGTTTCCTCCAGGTGGTCCTGTTTCCTCCCACGGTCCAAAGATGTGCGGGTTAGGTTGATTGGCCATACTAAATTGCTCCTTAGTGTCAGGTGGATTAGCAGGGTAAATGTGTGGGGTTACTAGGTGGGATTGTGGTCAGTGCAGACTCGATGGGCCGAATAGCCTCCTTGTGTGCTGTAGGATTCAATAGAATTCTATATTTGAAGAAAAGGCAGCTCATCACCATCTTTTTATTAATTCATCCATGGGACATGGGTATCGCTTGCTGGCCAGCATTTATTGCCCATCCCTAGTTGCCCTTGAGAAGGTAATGGTGAGCTGCCATCTTGAATCGCTACAGTCCATGTGCTGTGGGTTGACCCACAATGCTGGTAGGAAGGGAATTCCAGGATTTTGACCCAGCGACTGTGAAGAAATGGCGATATATTTCCAAGTCAGGATGATGAGTGGCTTGGAGGGGAATTTGCAAGTGGTGGTCTTCCCATGTATCTGCTGCCCTTGTTCTTGCAGATGGAAGTGGTAGCGGGTGTGGAAGATTAAGGATCTTTGGTGAATTGCTGCAGTGCATCTTGTAAATAGTACACACTGCTGCTACTGAGTGTCGGTGGTGGAAGGAATGGATGCTTGTAGATGTGGTGCCAATCAAGGGCAATTAGAGATTGGCAACAAATGTTAGCCTGGCCAACAAGCCCATGAAATAATAAACAAAGAGAATAATCAGGGACCAGTGATCGAGTTCCAAGTTTGTTTTGTGTGTGTCTTGGAGGGAAGCTTTGAGGTGATGCTATTCCCATGCACCCAGTTCCCTTGTCCTACTGGATTGAGGGAGTCCAAGGCATTAGAGATGGGGGAGAGAAGATGAGACATCTAAGAATACTAGTTTTTGATCCTATCTATGCTTATCACTTTGTTTTTTTGTTAAAATAAATATCTTGCATTTCCATAGCATCTTTCTCAATCTCAAAGATGTCTAAACTGTTTTCTGACCAATGAAGTCTTTTTGAAGTGTAGTCCCTGTTGTAATATAGGAGATGTGTGCATTTAGGGAGAGAGTAGTGTAGTGGTAATGTCCCTGGCCTAGTAATCCAGAGGCCCAGACTAATGTTCTGAGGGAAAGGGTTCAAATCCCACCATTGCGGCTGGTGGAAGTTAATTCAATTAATAAATCTGTATTTGAAGGCTGATCTTAGTAAAGGTGACCATGACAACCATTGCTGTAAAAGCCCATCTGGTTCACCAATGCCCTTTAGGGAAGGAAATCTGCCACCTGGTCTGGCCTAAATGTGACCACACAAAGGGGGTTGACTGTCCTCTGAAAAGACCTAATGAGACATACAGTTCAAGGCCAATTTGGAATGGGCAACAAATGCCAGCTTTGCCAGCGATGCCCATATCCCATGAAAAAATTAAAAGAAGCAATCCCCCGCTTTTAGTAACGAGATAAATGACCAGAAAATCTTTTCTTTAACGATGACAAGTGTAACTTAGACTTAACGTTCTGCAAATTGCCAGTTGCTTGTTCTATCTCTGTCCTAATTCCGCCCCCCACCAAGTGCCCACGAAGCATCACACTTTTAAGCGCAAGTTTTGTGTACTCGTGCACCCACGTTCTGCTGCTTGTTTTAAAAACATCAGGTGGGATTCTCCTGAAAAAGATCCAAGTGTCAAATCTGGGTACCCAGCATGGAGTAAATCTCACTGGTTTTTCTCAGCAGGATTTTCAAAATGAATCTTCCGTACTATGTGGATCACACAAGCGTCTGTAGTGTGAATCACGCTGAGAGAACATAAGAACATAAGAAATAGGAGCAGGAGTAGGCCATCTAGCCCTTCGAGCCTGCCCCGCCATTCAATAAGATCATGGCTGATCTGTTGTGGCTCAGTTCCACTTTCCCGCCCTCTCCCCATAACCCTTAATCCCCTCTCTTATCAAGAACCCATCAACCCGCTTCTTAAAAATATTTAGCGAGGCAGCCTCCACCACTTCAACGGGCAGAGAATTCCAGAGATTCACCACCCTTTGAGTGAAGAAGTTCCTCCTCAACTCCGTTCTAAACCGCCTCCCCTTTATCTTGAGGCTGTGCCCCCTAGTCCTACTGTCTGTTTTGAGCGGGAAGAGTCTCTCCACCTCTATCCTATCCATCCCATTCATCATCTTATACGTCTCAATGAGATCTCCCCTCATTCTTCTAAACTCTAACGAGTACAAGCCTAGTTTATTCAGCCTCTCCTCATTGCTCAATCCCCTCAACTCCGGTATCAGCCTAGTAAACCTCCTCTGCACTCCCTCCAGGGCCAAAATATCCTTGCGCAGGTGCGGCGCCCAAAACTGCACACAGTACTCCAGCTGCGGCCTCACCAATGCCCTATACAGCTGCAGCAAGACCTCCCTACTTTTATATTCAATCCCCCTCACTATGAAGGCCAGCATCCCATTCGCCTTCCTGACCACCTGCTGCACCTGCAAGCTGGGTTTTTGCGACTCATGCACAAGGACCCCGAGGTCCCTCTGCACCGTCGCCTGCTGCAGTTTTTCGCCACGTAAGTAATAGTCCTTCCTACCATTCTTCCTACCAAAGTGGACCACCTCACACTTGCCAACATTAAATTCCATTTGCCATTTCCTGGCCCATTCGCCCAGCCTATCTAGATCCTTCTGCAGACTCTCCACACCCTCCGCACAATTTGCCTTTCCCCCAATCTTGGTGTCATCAGCAAATTTCGACATCCTGCACTCGGTTCCCTCCTCCAGATCATCTATATAAATGGTAAATAGCTGAGGCCCCAGCACCGACCCCTGGGGCACCCCACTAGTCACCAACCGCCAATCCGATAGCACCCATTGACCCCCACTCTCTGCATCCTATTTGACAACCAATCCTCTATCCACGCTAACACCCTACCCCCAACTCCCTGTCCCCTGACCTTCTGCAATAACCTCTTGTGAGGTACCTTGTCAAACGCCTTCTGAAAATCAAGAAAGACCACATCCACCGGCTCTCCTCTATCCACTGCCCTAGACACATCCTCATAGAACTCCAGTAAATTTGTCAGACACGACTTCCCTTTAATGAAACCGTGTTGCGTCTGCCCTATCAAGCAATTCCCTTCAAGATGCCTCGCAATTTCCTCCTTAATGACGGATTCTAACATTTTACCTACCACAGACGTTAAACTAACCGGCCTATAATTCCCCGCCTTTTGCCTGGCACCCTTCTTAAACAACGGCGTAACATTAGCCGTTTTCCAATCTTCCGGCACTTCCCCGGAATCCAGCGACGTCTGGAAAATAACCACCAAGGCATCCACTATAACCTCCGCCATTTCTTTCAGAACCCTCGGATGCATTCCATCCGGTCCTGGGGACTTGTCCACAATCAGCCCCTCCAGTCTGTCGAGCACCACCTCTCTAGTAACAGTAATGTCATTAAGACCCTCCATTCCTACCACCTTTCCATCGCTAACACCCGGCAAATTATTCACGTCCTCCTCCGTGAAGACAGAAACAAAAAAGTTATTCAAGACCTTAGCCATATCCCCATCCCCTACCACTAGCTCCCCTTTCTCATCCTCTAAAGGACCAACGTTCACCCTAGCCAGCCTCTTCCTTTTTATATATTTATAAAAACTCTTGCTATCCTTTTTTATATTAAGTGCTAGCCCAGCCTCATAGCTTCTCCTACCCTTCTTTATCAACTTCTTTGTCAATCTTTGTTGACATTTAAACCTTTCCCAATCCTCTTCTCGCCCACTACTCTTAGCTACTCTAAATTCCTCCGCTTTTAATTTAACACTTTCCTTCACCTCCTTCGTTATCCACGGCTTATTACCTCTCTTCCTACTGTCCTTTTTAACCATCGGAATAAATTTCTGCTGAGCACCAAGAAAGATCTCCTTAAAGATCCTCCACTGCTCCTCAGCAGACCTACCTTCCAACGCACTCCCCCAGTCCACATTCGCCAATTCTTCTCTCATCCTACCATACTCCCCTCTATTCAAACAAAGGACGCGTGTCCGGGAACCCACTTTCTCCTCCTCCATCTGCACCAGAAACTCCACCATACAATGATCACTCTCTCCAAGAGGATCCTTCACCGCAAGGTCCCTAATTCTACCCGCCTCATTACATAGCACCAGATCCAAGATAGCTCGCTCCCTCGTCGGCTCCAACACACACTGTTCAAGGAAATTATCCCGGCAGCATTCCAAGAACTCCTCCTCGAGCCCAGCTCGTCCAACATGGGTCGACCAATCAATATGCAGATTGAAATCTCCCATAACTACTGCCGTCCCATTCCTGCACGCCGCACTTATTTGCGTGTTAACAGCCCGCCCCACCTCCAGGTCATTATTCGGGGGCCTATAGACGACACCCACCAGCGTCTTCCTCCCTTTGCTGTTCCTAATCTCCACCCACAACGATTCCACGTTCTGCTCTTTGGCTCCGATATCATCCCTTGCTACCACCTTGATACTATCCTTAATCAGCAGAGCTACGCCACCCCCTCTTTCCTCCTGCCTATCCTTCCTAAACACTTGATAGCCCTGTACATTCATCTCCCAGTCCCTGTCACCTTGCAGCCACGTCTCTGTAATGGCCACCAGATCGTATCCATTTGTGTCGATCTGCGCCACCAGCTCATCCACTTTATTCCGAATGCTTCGTGCATTCAGATAAAGCGCTTTCATCCCAGCCTTCACCTGGACCCTATTTGCCGTAACGCCACCAATTGGGACATCCTCGGCCTCTTCCCTTACCTGTACCCTATCCTTAACTTTAGACCTCGTAGGGCCCATTCCCATTGGAGAGACCGGCAACATAGCACTGAGTGGGCCATGGCGCATGCGCCAATCTGTCAGCACTGAGATCATTGCATGCTCACGAGCCTCGCACTGTCAGCTCCCCTATCGCTTGCCAATTTGATTGCTGGCCAGCCCTGGGACCCCTGCATTGCTGGCCATGAGACCTCCCCACCCCCACCACACAATTGTTGACTTCCCCAAACCCCCAGCCCGCCTTGATCTATGTCGCCCCCCCACAGCAGTGCCAATTTCCTCGACTCTACCCTCCCACTGGCAGACTTCCCTCTCCTCCCCGCAGTGGTTCCCCATGCTCACAGTCCCAATCCTCCCAGCAGGCCACCATCCACCCCCTCCACCCCCCAACCCCCATTCCAATGGCTAACCCCAATCGCTCTGTCACCAAGCCAGAGTGCAGAGTGGTAGTAGTGGGACCCCCCCCCCCCCACCTCCACCCATTGAGCCCCTCCTCCCCTCCCAGAGACCATGCCCGCATTAGGCCCTCCAAATTAGGCCCCACCTTCATTAGGCCATGCCCCTTTGGCACTGCCCGATGCCTGGTGGGCAGTGCCAAGGTGACCCCCTGGGCATTGCTTCAATCTGGGATCCACCAATCAGACGCAGGTCGTCATTAGAATAATTTACGCAGCTCCGCACCGATTTCTGGCATGGAGTTGACGGTATCGCAAATCCAGCACTAGGAGACTTGGGGAGGCCATGGTGCCAAATGCGGAACCTGCTCACGGCCTCTGTTAGAGTATATCAACCAGACTGGGAGAACCGCCCCCATCACCTGGAGTTGAGGTCTGCCCACAAATTGGAGTCATTTGTAAATGTTCCAGGAAGCTCCAGAAATGGGAAAAGAATTTTTCACCTCTGAGCCACTAATAGATAAGTCCCCAAATGTCTGAATTTTTTTTTTCATTTTACTGAAATAGTTGACAGCTGGTTTTTCATATCTTAAGTCAGGTTACTCACAGATGGTGGCTTGCGATTTAGCAAGCTATTCTTTTGTGTGATAAACCCATCTCTAGCTGCAATAACCAAATTGCATCAGGTTACCAGTCTGAGGCGCAGCAAGGAATTCTTTTTAAATCAAAAACAAATTTAAAATAATTCCTGACACAATAATAGAAAAATCTGGAAAATCTCTGCAAGCGTCTGTGGTGAGAGCAGAGACCGAGTCTAGATGACCCTTCGTCAGAGCTCCTTTCTCTCTCCACAGATCATCGAATCCATGAAGTGTAGAATCCCTACAGTGCAGAATGAGGCCATTCGGCCCATCGAGTCTGCACCGACCACAATCCCACTCAGGTCCTACCCCAATAACCATACATATTTACCCTGCTAATTCTCCCCCCTGGTGTGGAGATGCCGGTGTTGGACTGGGGTGAACTCAGCAAGAAGTCTCACGACACCAGGTTAAGGTCCAACAAGTTTGTGGATGTGGAAGCTATTGAGAGGGTGCAAATGAGATTTACAAAGATGTTGCCTGGATTGGGAGGCATGCCTTACGAAGATAGGTTGAGGGAGCTTGGTCTCTTCTCTCTGGAGAGACGAAGGTTGAGAGGTGACCTGATAGAGGTTTATAACATGTTGAGAGGTATAGATAGGGTGGATTCTCAGAGGCTATTTCCCAGGGCTGAAATGGTTGCTGTGAGAGGACACAGGTTTAAGGTGCTGGGGAGCAGGTACAGAGGAGATGTTAGGGGTAAGTTTTCCACTCAGAGGATGGTGAGTGAATGGAATTGGCTGCCATCAGTGGTGGTAGAGGCGAACTCGCTGGGGTCTTTTAAGAGACTTCTGGATGAGTACATGGGATTTAATGGGATTGAGAGTTATAGATCAGCCTGGTAGGTATGGATATGATCGGTGCAACTTGTGGGCCGAAGGGCCTGTTTGTGCTGTAGCGTTCTATGTTCTATTAAGTTTATTTGGAGTCAGACTCGCTTGAAGAAGGAACAGCACTCTGAAAGCTTGTGCTACCAAATAAATCTGTTGGACTTTAATCTGGTGTTGTGAGACTTCTTACAATCCCCCATACTCGAGTCAATTTAGCATGGCCAATCAATCCAATCCACACATCTTTGGACTGTGGCAGGAAACCCACACAGACACAGGGAGAACATGCAAACTCCACACAGACAATGCTCCAAGGCCGGAATTGAACCCTGGTCCTTAGCACTGTGAGGCAACAGTGCTAACCACTGTGCCACTGTGCCACCCAGAGGCTGTGAGACCTGCTGAGATTTTCCAGCATTTTTCTGTTTTTGTTTCAGATCCCAACATCTGCAGTATTTTGCATTTATCTTAAAATAATCACTATTGAAAACACTGCCCAATTTCATTGGGATCAGCGCACACTTTGCGCTTGGCATTTTTTTAGTGAGAACCCAATGGAAAACATTTCAAAATGGGCAACTTTGGAATCAGCGATTGTCCCCAAGCAGAATCTCTACCTCAATATCACCACATCTGCACCGATCACAATCCCACCCAGGCCCTATTCCCGTAAGTCCACATATTTACCCTGCTAATCCCCCTTGATGTGGAGATGCCGGCGTTGGACTGGAGTGGGCACAACACCAGGTTAAAGTTCAACAAGTTTATTTGAAATCACGAGGTTTCGGAGCACTGCTCCTTCCTCAGGTGAGTGGCTCCACACTCCTGATGAAGGAGCAGCGCTCCAAAAGCTCGTGACTCCAAATAAACCTGTTGGACTTTAACCTGATGCTGTGAAACTTCAATGTCACCAAACAGCTCTCTCTCGACAGGTTTCTTTTCAATCTTGTTCAGTGTTCTTCTCTCTTCGCCGTGTCCCTTCACTTAGTTTGACAATTAAAACAGTGCAGTGTTTCATAAGGTCAAATTTTTGGACTGACCCACAACAGTGAACATATCCACCGTACAGTCCAAAGGGAGGAAAAGGATTTGATTATACCCTATTTTGGTCCTCTGAACCCATGTTAGATTTGCAAATCTGGAACTCCAGCCTGTGAGTGTAATCTCAAAGGATGGGAAACCTTGGCGTGGGACCGTGCTGTTTCCCAGTAAAACTCTGACTGGACAGGTAGCTAGTACAACATCAAGATTTGCACTGGATAATTCCATTTTGTTCCTTTAAAATAGTAGGCTTACAGTTTCCAAACCAAAGCTATTCTGTTTTTCTGGCATAACTTCTGATTTCCCTCTGCTAATGTCTTTCTTTCTCCACCTCCACCCGCCCAGATGCCCCCAAGTTTCTGTCAACCCAGGTGACCTACTACTCATGGGAAGGGAATTCCGTCAACATCAGCTGTGATGTCACAGCCAACCCCCAGGCTTCCATCCACTGGAGGAAAGAAGGGATTGTCCTCTCCGACCTCAATAAGTCCGACGTCAGTATTTATAAGAAGGGGACCCAGATCCTGCTGGAGGTGAGTCCGGGGTTTTGTAAGGACTCCACAAATAGAATAAGGTAGGCAATGAGTTTGATCAGCATGAATTTAGATTCTCTTCACTTTACCTTGAACAGAGAACATACACCAGCACAGCACAGGAACAGCCCTTCAGCCCACAATGTTCTGCCAAACATGATGCCAAATTAAACTTGTCCCTTCTATCTGCCCTTGGTCAATATCCCTCTATTCTTTGCACATGTGTTTATCTAAAAGCCCCTTAAATGCCGCTTTCGTATCTGCCTGCATCAACCTGGTAATGCACCCCAGATATTTACTATGAGAATCTTATTCTCCAGCCAAGGTCTCTGCTATGGAATTCCCTCATTAAATCTTTCTGCTCCACTATCTCTTTCCCTACTGTGCGACTCGCTTTAAAATCTACCGTGAAAAGTGTCTCCTTAGGCAGCTTGGTGTGAAATCTTATCTGATAATGCCCCTCTGAAGCATCTTGGGATGTTTTTAACTATGTTAAAGGTGCTATATAGCTGCACATTGTTGTTGTTAGATCATCATTTGCCTTTCCCTTGACTGTAGTTCCCGAGGTGGGGACAGGAAGGATGTTGAGTGGAACACAGTTTGGAGAAACTGGTGGAATGGTGGGACTGATGCATGAGGAGAGATTGATTAGGTTACGATTGTTTTCCCTGCAGTTCGGATGAATGAGGGAAGGTCTCGTAGAGACTTACAAAATTCTGACAAGACTAGACAAGGTAGATTCAGGGAGGATGTTCCCAATGGTGGGGGAGTCCATAACAAGGGGTTACAGTCTGAGGATTTGGGGTAGACTATTTAGGACGGAGGTGAGGAGACATTTCTTCACCCAAAGAGTGATGAGCCTGTGGAATTCATTACCACAGGAAGTAGTTGACGCCAAAACATTGAATGTATTCAAGAGGCAGCTGGATATAGCACTTGGGGCGAATGGGATCAAAGGTTATGGGGAGAAAGCAGGATTAGGCTGTTGAGTTGGATGATCAGCCATGATCGTAATGAACAGTGGAACAACCTTGAAGGGCCAAATGGCCTCCTCCTGCCCTATCTTATACAAAACTCTCTTCTTGAAAATTGACTTCCCTTGTTGGCATTGCTGATTGGGGCAGGAACCAGCCAATGAATTTGGCATTTGTGGGGCCTGATCCACATATTGGGTATGCCAGGGCACCTTGGGCAATGTTCGCAGTACGGCAGTGTGTCCAATTACATGCTGAGCTTCCCCAGTAGCGAGTCATGCTGAGAAACTTTGCTCTTAAACACAGAGGGATGCATACATAAAATACAGTTAACGATGGGGAGCTTTGACTGTTGGAAGTCATTATGTTGGGAACTGAGAGTGGATGTGCTGCTGTTTTCCATCCTTATTCAACATTGCCCTCTTTACTGTTGTTGAGCTTTCTTACTGGTGATTTAACAGGGAATGTGTTTCTGGTTGGTGTTGTGAGATTGGTTTTTGTGTAGGTGTGTGTAGGGCTGTGAGGCCTGACTGCCTCCATTTTGAAGGGGCATCTCTTGATTCCTGGTTCATCTTCGCATCGCTGACATTGCTGCTCCAGCACCGTCTCACTGCTGACCTTCTGACTGGCCAGCTGCTCCATTTCCCCGACACCCTTTTGCTGATGACCCTCAGACCTGTGGCCTCTCATAGAATCATAGAACTGTACAATGCAGAAAGAGGCCCTTCAGCCCATCGAGTCTGTACCGAACACAATCCCAGCCAGGCCTTACCCCGATATCCCTACATATTATACCCACTAATCCCTCTAACCTACACATCCCTGGGCACTAAGGGGCAATTTCTTAGCATGGCCAATCAACCTAACCTGTACATCTTTGGAGTGTGGGAGGAAACCAGAGCACCCAGAGGAAAGACGATACGAAGGTTGGTGGTGTTGTGGATGGTCTGGAGGGATGTCAGAAGTTGCAGCAGGACATAGATAGGATGCAAGACTGGGCGGAGAAGTAGCAGATGGACTTCAACGCAGATAAATGTGCAATGGTCCATTTTGGCAGGACCAATGGGATGAAGGAATACAATATCAAGGGTAGGAGTCTTAGTAGTGTTGAAGAGCAGAGGGATCTTGGGGTCCAGGTCCACAGAACCCTTAAATCGGCCTCGCAGGTGGAGGATGTGGTCAAGAAGGTGTATGGTGTACTTGCCTTCATTAATCGAGGGATTGAGTTTAGGAGTCGGGGGGTAATGCTGCAACTTTATAAGACCCTTGTCAGGCCTCACTTGGAGTACTGTGCGCAGTTCTGGTCACCTCACTATAGGAAGGACGTGGAAGCTATTGAAAGGGTACAGAGGAGATTTACAAGGATGTTGCCTGGATTGGGAGGCATGCCTTATGAAGATAGGTTGAGGGAGCTGGGACTCTTCTCCCTGGAGCGACGAAGGTTGAGAGGCGAACTGTTAGAGGTTTATAAGATGTTGAGAGAAATAGATAGGGTGGATTCTCGGAGGCTATTTCCCAGGGCTGAAATGGTCGCTACGAGAGGACACAGATTTAAGGTGCAGGGAAGCAAGTACAGAGGAGATGTCAGGGATAAGTTTTTCACTCAGAGGGTGGTGAGTGAATGGAATCGGCTGCCGTCGGTGGTGGTGGAGGCGAACTCGCTGGGGTCTTTTAAAAGACTTCTGGATGAGTATATGGGATCTCATGGGATTGGGAGTTATAGATAGGTCTATGGCTTAGTAGGTATAGAAGTGATCGGTGCAACTAATGGGCCGAAGGGCCTGTTTGTGCTGTAGTGTTCTATGAAACCCACGCAGACTCAAGGAGAACGTGCAAACTCCACACAAACAGTGATCCAAGCTGGGAATCAAACCCAGGACCCTGGAGCTGTGAAGCAGCAGTTCTAACCACTGTGCTACCGTGTTACCCTCTCCCAATCCCCTTCTCTGCCACTTACTGCTTCCCTCTTCTGAACCTGCATTCCAGTTCAAGGTCCAGATCCATGGTGGTACTGCTGCCTCACAGCGCCAGGGACCCAGGTTCAATTTCAGCCTTTGGTAACTCTCTATGTGGAGTTTGCACACTCTCCCTGTGTCTGCGTGCTAACCATTGTGCTGCCGTGGATCTGGACCTTGTATGGGAATGCAGGTTCAGGACAGAGAAGCAGTAAGTGGGAGAGTAGGGGAGTGGGAGAGACTGCAGGTCTGAGGGTCAACAGCAAGAGAGTGGGTTTCCTCCGGGTGCTCCGATTTCCTCCCACAGTGCTAAGATGTGCAGTCTACGTGAATTGGCTGTGCTAAATTGCCCCTTAGTGTCCCAAGATGTGTAGATTAGATGCATTAGCCATGGAATAGGGCAGGTGGTGAGCCTGGGGAAGATACTCGGTTCGAGTGTCAGTGCAGACACCGACACTAAGAAGGCTTACAGTGTGTCAGCTTTTATTCGTAGACAGATTGAATTTCGGAGCCGTGAGGTCATGTTACAACTGTACAAAACTCTGGTGTGGCCGCACTTGGAGTATTGCGTGCAGTTCTGGTCGCCGCATTATAAGAAAGATGTGGAGGCATTGGAAAGGGTGCAGAGGAGGTTTACCAGGATGTTGCCTGGTATGGTGGGAAGGTCTTATGAGGAAAGGCTGAGGGACTTGAGGTTATTTTCGTTAGAGAGAAGAAGGTTAAGAGGTGACCTAATTGAGGCATACAAGATGATCAGAGGGTTAGATAGGGTGGACAGTGAGAGTCTTTTTCCTTGGATGGTGATGGCTAACACGAGGGGATATAGCTTTAAATTGAGAGGTGATAAATATAGGACGGATGTCAGAGGCAGGTTCTTTACTCAGAGGGTAGTAAGGGCGTGGAATGTCCTGCCTGCAGCAGTTGTGGACTCGCCAACTTTAAGGGCATTCAAATGGTCAGTGGATAGGCATATGGATAATATTGGAATAGTTTAGGTTAGAGGGTCATTAGATTGGTTCCACTGGTCGGCGCAACATCAAGGGCCGAAGGGCTGTACTGCTCTGTAATGTTCTATGTTCAGACTCGATGCACCGAATGGCCTCCTTCTGCACTGTAGGAATTCTATGGTTCAGATCCGATCTGAAGCTGGAGATCAGGGTTGGAAAAGTGTGGGATCTGACAGCTAGTCTGGGTCTGTTACTATCAATGTTCTTTTTAAATAAAACCATGTCTAACAAGGAATGAGTTTATTTTTACTGCATATCGCTGTCTGCTGCACACATTTCCAGCTCTAACCACTGAGGTCCCCTCCCTTGTGGTTTCTGAAGCCACGTCTCAAAGCCCTGAGCAAAACAGCTTCCTCCCTTTGATATTTGAGGCTAAGGATTTCTTTTCTCAAGTGATTTGAACCAATGATTTAAACTGAAGCTGCTTCTCCTTGCTCTCGCCGCTCGCCTGAAGAGCTTTCACTCACAGTGCAGGCTCTGGAGAGAGAAGCTGTGAGTGGGAATATTTGAAAAAAAAGTATCATTATGGACGGCACGGTGACACAATGACTGGCACTGCTGCCTCACAGCACAAGGGACCTGGGTTCAATTCCCAGCTTGGGTCACTGTCTGTGTGAAGTTTGCACGTTCTCCCCATGTCTGGGTGGGTTTTCTCCAGATGCTCCAGTTTCCTCCCACAGCACAAAGACGGGCTGGTTAGGTGGATTGGATAAATATGTAGGGGTTACATAGAATCCTACAGTGCAGAAGGAGACCATTTGGCCCATCAATTCTGTACAGACCACAATCCCACACTGGCCCTATCCCCATAACACCATGCATTTACCCTAGCTCGTCCCCTGACACTGTGGGGCAATTTAGCATGTCTAATCCACCTAACCTGTACACTTTTGGAGTGTGAGAGGAAACTGGAGCACCCGGACGAAACCCACGCAGGCAATGCACAGATTGTGCAAATTCCTCACAGACAGTGACCCAAGCTGGGAATCGAACCTGGATCCCTGGCACTGTGAGGCAGCAGTGCTAAGCACTGTGCCATCATGCTGCCCTAATGTGGAGAGGGCCTGGTTGGGATTACTTTTGGTGCAGGTTCAATGGGCTGAATGGCCTCCTTCTACACTGTCATTATAATTGTCTCAGCTCGGCAACTCCACAGTACCGGGATTCGGACTTTCACAAATCCAGTGGCCCAGCTTTGAATCGCATCTCGAACTGGGCCTTAGTCAGGAATGCTGGTTCCTGAAAGGAAAGCTGCAAGTGAGAGAGTTGGGGAGTGGGAGGTATGGTGTGAACAAGGATCAGCAAGAGGATGGTTCCAGGAGCAGGAGAGATAAGTTCGAAAGTCGTAGAGCTAAAGGTTGGGTTAGGAAGCGAGAAAGTCAGAGTGTCAGTGAGAAGAAGGTTCCGCAGCGACAGAGGGTCGGAATGCAGACATATATTGAGTGGAAGGTTGGGGAGCAGAATCAGTGACAAATGGGATTGACTGTGGGTGGGAGATAAGTATAATATTTCTTCTATATTTTAAAGTTAATTAAAAACAAATCTATTTAATTTAGCAATATAGGAATATAGCAATGTATAGTTCTTCAACTTAATGCCCTAAACACTGGTCTATATCAATCAACGTGTCTCTTCCTCTGTTCATAGTGAGCAAGATACAGACTGTTATACTCGTAATTGATGTTATAATCGGATAGGAAGATTCTGGAATGGAATCCTGCACAAAAGATTGTAACATAAAAACATAGAACAGTACAGCACAGTACAGGCCCTTTGGCCCTCGATGTTGTGCCGAGCTGTGTGCAAACCCAAGATCAAGCTATCCCACTCCCTATCATTCTGGAGTGCTCCATGTGCCTATCCAATAATCACTTGAAAGTTCCTAAAGTTTCCGACTCCACTATCACAGCAGGCAGTGCATTCCACACCCCAACCACTCTCTGCGTAAAGAACCTCGCTCTGATATCTCTCCTACATCTCCCACCATGAACCTTATAGTTATGCCCCCTAGTAACATCCACCCGAGGAAATAGTTCCTGAACGTCCACTCTATCTTTCCCCCCTCATCATCTTATAAATCTCTATTAAGTCGCCACTCGTCCTCCTCTGTTCTAAAGGGAAAAGCTCCAGCTCCCTCAACCTTTCCTCATAAGACCTACCCTCCAAACCAGGCAGCATCCTGGTAAATCTCCTCTGCACTCTCTCCAATGCTTCCACATCCTTCTTATAGTGAGGTGACCTGAACAGCACACAATATTCCAAACGCAGCCTCACCAAGGTCCCTTTGCTTTTTTATAAAATGTGGAGGAACAGAGTCACAGGATAGCTAATTTATTTTAACAAGGGAAAAATATTTTCTCAACATAAAACAGTGGATTACGGTATAATGCTTCTTCACTTCCTCTTTAGCTCAACAATTACAAACAGATATTAAGATTGACATGAATTACAAAGTACATCTTTAGTTACAATTGCCTCTTTAACACAAAGTCCCTTTAAGCAGGCAAGACGATTGTGGTCAAATACACACACTCTTCTCAGAACTCAATTGTCTGTGACTGTTCCTTGGATTCCGCCCAGATGCTTGTGACAAGCGAGTTTTGAGACTCCGCTCCCAAAAGTATGCTTTAAAATCTTATTTCATTTTAATGTTTCCCTTTCGCAGTTGGCATTCTGAAATCCAGTCCAGGTTTTCCAAATATCTCTTTTAAACAAAGCTTCCAACCAACTTTCAATGGCAAATCCAGTATCCAGGTTTCACACCACCCCCTTTACTATACAAACTGTTCCTCATTGTTTTAACTCTCAATTCCCAGACTATATTACAATGGCACCAAGCATTTGATTTATCTCTGAAGTCTGTTTTGCCAGTTGAAACCTGGTTACTCCAACTGCCTCTTGAACAAAGATTTATTTGTTTACTCTCCCTTGAATTTTTCTGAACAATACCTTGGCCCCTGTTCTCTTAACTCAATCTGCCTAAGACACTCTTTCTGTCTAAACTCCCTGGCTATCTCGATTGTAACTGGTTCTTTGGGAAGCCTGCCTATTTGCAACTCCCATCCTGTTCAGACTTTCTCCTGGCAGAGTTGAGAGGTATACTTCCCTGTGTCTTTCTTCAACTTCCCATAAATTCAGCTAAACTAAGAACAAAAAGTTTTGTTTTTTCCCCCTTAAAAGGCCTCCTGCTGTTAAGAAACACCTGCATACGTCTTGATTTGATTTATTACTGTCACATGTATTTACAGTGAAAAGTATTGTTTCTTGTGCATTATACAGACAAAGCATACCGTTCATAGAGAAGGAAATGAGAATGTGCAGAATGTAGTGTTACAGTCATAGTTAGGGTGTAGAGAAAGATCAACTTAGTGCGAGGTAGGTCCATTCAAAAGTTTGAAAGCAGCAGGGAAGAAGCTGTTCTTGAGTCAGTTGGTACGTGAGCTCAAACATTTGTATCTTTTTTCCTGACGGAAGAAGGTGGAAGAGAGAATGTCTGGGGTGCATGGGGTCCTTAATTATACTGTCTGCTTTGCTGAGGCAGTGGGAAGTGTACACAGAATCAATGGATGGGAGGTTGGTTTGCGTGGATGGATTGGGCTACATTCATGACTTTTGTAGTTCCTTGCGGCCTTGGGCAGAGTAGGAGCCATACCACACTGTGTTACAACCAGAAAGAATGCTTTCTTTGGCGCATCTTTGCTTCTGCTGGCTTATTTACTCTTCATGCTATAGTCTTCTCTAAGCACAATAGAAGAACAGTTGCGACTGAATGGACAACCAGACATACGAACACCTTTTTTCCAACATGAGTCTAACTATAGGCTATATCTTTCTTTCCAGAGAAACAATAAATCAAACCCGCTTAAATTGAGACCCTTTGTTAACCAATAAAAATATAAAATCCCTGAAAATTACTTTTGTTTTCCTAACAGTACCCAACCAGCCATGCTTGTACAACTCAAAGACATTGTCCAACATTACATGTGATTCACGATTGAACAACACTTGCTAAATAATCCTAAGTGTGTGAAGAATTATACTGACAACCAATATAAGATTGTCGGTCAGGCTTGCAATGTGGCATACTTGTGTGTACATGGAAGCAGATATATAAGAGCTCTGTTCTTTGCAGATAGGAAGAACATGAATGCACATTGCATCTGTTTAGCTAAATGAGATAAGTGATGATCCATTCACTAGAGCAATGTTCTGACCAATCAGGGTCAAGCTGCCTGGGGAATTTGAAACAATCCTTGGCGGTGTTCTGTCAGTCACTTTCAACTGGTGCATTCTCCAAGGCAATGTGTATTACAATCAGAATACACTTTTCAGTCAATCAACATTTGATTTACTTCTGAGGTCTTTCTCACTTTAAATCTGATAACTGCAACCCTTTAACAAACAGCAAAAAAATCCCACTGGTGGATGGGACCAGAAGACCCTCTGCTTTTTGATCTGATTTATTATTGCCACATGTATTGCGGTGCAACGTATTGTTTCTTGCAATATCATACAGACAAAGCATACCGTTAATAGAGAAGGAAATAAGAGGGTGCAGAATGTAGTTTTACAGTCATAGCTAGGGTGCAGAGAAAGATCAACTTAATGCAGAGTAGGGCCATTCAAAAGTCTGATGGCAACAGGGAAGAAGCTGTCCTTGAGCCAGTTGATACATAGCCTCAGACTTTTGTACCTTTTTCTTGATGAAAGAAGATAGAAGAGAGAATGTGTGGAGTCCTTAATTATGCTGACTACTTTTCCTGAGGCAGTGGGAAGTGTAGGCAGAGTCAATGGATGGTAAGCTGGTTTGCATGATGGATTGGGCTACAGTCTTTTGTAGTATCTTGTGGACTTGGACAGAACAGGAGCCATACCAAGCTGTGATATAACAAAAAGGATGCTTTCTATGGTGCCTCTGTAAAAGTTGGTGAGAGTTAGAGCAGACATGCTCAATTTCCACTGGAAGATCCCACTGGGTGGGAAGGACCAGAAGATTCCAGTGGTTGGTGGGATCTGAAGATCCTGCAGATGGGCAGGAATGGAAGATCCCACAGAAGATGCCACCGTGTATTTTTGTGTCCAGGTCTAGTTTTATGCTTGTTCAGCTAGCTTGCCTCTTATACTTGTTCAACTAGCCTCTGACTCTCTGCAACAACAACAACAGGAACATATTCTATTCATGTAGCACCATTAACCGAGTTCAAGCCCTTCCTTCTCCTCTCAGTGTCGGTTCAGTTCACTCTCTCAGTCTCTGGGGCACTGTCATTCTGTGCCTTAGTCACTCGGGCTTATTTCAGCATGGTGCTGGGAAGCATAACAGAGCAATCTCTTGATAATGCAATTATAGAACCCCTACACTGCAGAAGGAGGCCATTCAGCCCATCGAGTCTGCGCTGACAACAATCCCATCCAGGCCATATCCTCGTAACCCCACATAAACCCCTTGACACTTAGGGGCAACCCCACCCAGACCAGTTCCAGGCAGTCCAAGTATTTACCCTGCTAATCCCCTAACCTACACATCTAAGGAGCAATTTAGCGTGGCCAATCCATCTAACCCGTACATCCAAAGATGTGCGGGTTAGGTTGATTGGCCATGCTAAGAAATTGCCCCTTAGTGTCTAGGGATGCGTAGGTTAGAGGGATTAGTGGGTATAATATGAAGGGATATTGGGGTAGGGCCTGGGTGGGATTGTGTTCGGTGCAGACTCGATGGGCCGAAGGACCTCTTTCTGCACTGCAGGGTTTATGATTCTTTGGCATGTGGGATGATACTGGGGCACCCAGAAGAAACCCACGCAGACACGGAGAGAACATGCAAACTCCACGCAGACAGTGACTCGGCGCTGGAATCGAACCCAGGTCCCTGGCACTGTGAGGCAGCAGTGCTAACCACTGTGCCACCGTGCCACCCCTCTCTGATCTCTGGTGTCTGTTTAGAACCTTCTCCTGGGAAGCACGATTAATATTGAAGGCACTTCATTGGAGGAGGATTAAAAATGTAAACAAGTAGCTTGTTATTGTAGAGCAGAGTTCATGAGTTTGCTGGCCTCTTGCTGAATGGAAAGGTTTGTGAAAGAGCACAGACTTTTAAAGGAACAGGCTATTAGGCTGAATTATTTTATGCTGGTGTGTATACTGTGTGCAAGGCTCCCCCCACCCCCTCCAACTCAGCATACCAGCATAACCTTCCATTCCTTTCTCTTGCTTATCTAGCTTCACCTTAACACAAATCTGCTAATTATCTTAACTATTCTGAGTTCCTTTGTGGTGAGTTATCTGGGGCACAACATTCAGTGTCAAACATGATTGTGTGCTTGTGTGAGGACTCTCAGTGTCTTGTGGCATGCAGCCAGATTGCCTTTTAGACTGTGGGCAGGAGGCAGGGGGGCTGCTGGGGAGGTGGGGACTGTTGAAGCAAAAGAGGTGTACAGCAGGGCCTCTTAATGGAAGTGGCTCCACTCTCAAATGTATTCAAAATGCATAAATCAACAGTTCTGCGTCTATTTGACTTTGTTCCAGGTAAGTAGGATGCATTAAGCATGAACGTCCTCTTCGATCTCTACCTGTGAGAGCTCTCAATATTATTGCAGACTCTCTCTGAGATTAGTAACCGGTTTAGTGCACAGGCAGCACTCAATCTCACCTGAAATAAAAACAGAAAATGCTCAAAGTATAGATCATTTAGACAGTCAATGTCTTTTCCCGAAGATAGGGGAGTCTAAAACTAGATTGCTCACAGAGATTGTGTGCCATTTTTGAGGGATGCCCCAATCTCAAAATGAAAATGAAATCCACCCCTCCATCCCCCACAGACATTGGGACTGTCCCCCTCATCGAAAGCATGTTTCCAAACCGCCTCCCCATAAAAGATAACCCACATTGAGGAATTGGGACCTTCCCAATGGGTCCCCCTTCATCACCCCCTTCAGGCCCTTTACTTGGTAGCATCCAACCAGTAGTATCAAGGTGGCAATGCCAAGTTGGCTTTGTCAGATGGGCATTGCCTATCCACGTTTCTGACCACCAGGGGGCTTCAATGACCCCTGAGATCCCCACCATGGCCACCACACTTGGTCTTCATTTGATTCTCACCAGGTTCCCACGGCACCTCAGTGTTGGAGAATCCCGGGAGCAGGGAGAATTCGGCCTCAGGCGGAACTCAGAATATTTAAATGCTTATCTAAATAGACTAACCTGGTTCCCGCCCTCACTGGGCAGGAACCAGATCATGTCCAAGCCTGGTGGATGGGAGGGTTGCAGCAGGGTTTCGCTTTGGCACTAAACGCGCTGGACCCCTGCGATTCTCTAACCCTACACCTCCCCGATGCAATCTTCACCAGGCACAATGTGGCTGGAAAATCATGGCCAAAAGGTATAATCTTATGACCTCATCCCATCCATAGTTCAATGAGGCAAAGTGGTAACATCGAGTAAGGGATGAAAAATCTCCAGGTTTCCCGCCTCCACCCATTTTACCGGCAAAATCAGCTTTAAGAAGCGGATTGAAATATTTGCCTATCATTCGTGACTCTCAGATGCTGTCAACCAGGCTCACTTGTGGTAACCGCAGATATGTTGGTTCTATCCTCTCTCCACACATGTCAGACCTGCTGAGATTTTCCAGCACTTTCTCTGAGTTTTCGTTGCTGGTACCAGGGGAACATGGTTATTGTGGGAGGGACGGAGGGGGCGAACCCGCTGCCCGGTGTTGGCAGAGGCCAGCGTGGCTGAGGGTGAGTAAGGATTCGGGGAGCCGAGCAGGCACAGTGGGAGGCTGGGGATGGTTTACTTACCCTGGCTGAATGGAGAAGATCATTGACTGCTGCCCTATCCTCCTCCATAGTGCACTGGCACTGACCAGGCGTGCCACTGCATCCCAGGAGCAGGGGGTGGTCACCCTGCTGGAAGGCACCCCCTGGAGTGGGGGAGAGTTTCTGCTCCACCCCATTGAGAAGCTTGGTGAAGTGTGGGGCAGGGATCTAGGCTGCTATCTCCTGTGATCGTTGTGGAACAAGTGCTGGGGAACCATTTATACAGAGCTCCCCAGTGTTTGGGGCAGTTAAGTCATTCTGCGATGGGTAAATCGGAGAGAATGTGCCACTGGAACTGTGTGAAACTTGAGAGAATATAAATTAATACGAATGAACCATAAGATTTAGACCACAAACACACCAGAACTTTCTGCAGGAAACACTCTGGGACCAATTCTCCCATCCTGTTGCGCTTGGGGGAAGGGATGGCACAGTGGCACAATGGTTAGCACTGCTGCCTCACGGTGCCGGGGACCGGGATTTAATTCCCGGCTTGGATCACTGTCTGTGTGGAGTTTGCACATTCTCCCCGTGTCTGCGTGGGTTTCCTCTGGGTGCTCCAGTTTCCTCCCACATTCTGAAAGACGTATTAGTTCGGTGAATTGACCCGAACAGGCGTTGGACTGTGGCGACGAGGGGAATTTCACAGTTACTTCATTGCAGTGTTACTTGTGACTAATGAATAAATAAACTTTACAAGAGCAGTGCAGCGGGGTGGGAGACATAAGCAGAGGTGGGCTCCCCACTGGGCATCATAACCTCCACACGTTTCCAGCAACCAGTGCCATCAGCTCTGCACCAGAAATTAGCATGGATCTGTATAATGTATGCAGAACCTCATTTGAATATGTTTTAAATCCTACTAATGAGCCCAGGACTGAAGTGTTTGGCTCCACAAGCCCCTCCTTCCCCACACCACCCTCCAGGGGCGTTTCACTCCAGCGGGGTTTGCAGTAGTTCCCCACTTGCAGGAAACTGCCAGGCTGACCCTGCTGGAGTGAAGGAGGGGACAACTGAGGCCCCTCAGGAGGTCAAGGGTAAGATGCCAGGGCACTGCCCAGGGGTAAAGTGCCAATGTCCAAAGGCCAAATGAGATGAATCTCATTTAAGTCAGAAATGGTAGGCTTCTCGGCCTTTTGGCTAAGATCAAGTGTAGTATGGACATGCTGCACTTGGTTGAAGTCATTAGGTTACATTTCAGCTTCATTTGAAGCAATTTTTTAAAGCGGCATCTTGGCCTTTTGGCTAAGATACAAATGAGATCAAGCCTTGGAGGAGGAGCTTCACCTCCTGCAATCAGATTGGATCATGTAGATCAAGCCCAAGACAGGAGGCGGGAATGTCCCAACTTGTTGGCACTCTGAATTGGCTTTAATTTGACTTGATTGGATTAGAATAAAGTAAAAAAAAGCCCAAAGGCCACCTTGGCACTGCCCATCAGGCATGGGGCAGTGCCAAAAAGAGGGGTCCTAAGTAGGCATGGGGCCTGATTGGGAGTGAGGCCTCTGGGGGTGATCAGTGGGGTGAGGGTTCCCACTGTCACTCTGAATTTTGCGCCAAGTGACAAAGGGAGGAAGGCCAGCGATCGGCACTGGCCATTAAGGGTGGGGGAGCGGAACCCTGCTGGGGGACGGAGGGGGTGGCCTCGGGACTGTGGAGGGGTCTGCCCAGTGGGTTGGAAGGTGTGTTGGGAGGTAAGATTGGGATTTCGGAGTTGCGGAGTGGTGGGTAGCATTGAGGCTAGCCTGGGCATATTCAGGGGGGGCCAGCGATCGTGGCATTAGATGGTCACACGGCCGGCGATGCGGGGATGGTGAGGCTGGCCAATGATCGAGCTGGCTAACAATCAGGGGAGCGCGATAGAGGAGGGGATCACTGTGCCTGCGCCAGTATCGACACTGACAATTCGGCATATGCACAGTGTCCCGCTCAGCACTATTTCTGCCAGCCTCTCCAGAGGAAATAGACCTCGCCCCAGCTTTTTGGATTGATTCCGCAGTGCACAGAATGTGAGAGATTCATTTTAAAACTCCCACTGAAAAAAAAAACAGCAGTATTTACTCCATTTTCCACACCAGTAACAACACTGCAATTTCTTTTTGGAAGATTTTGCCCTGTGACTTCACGTATTCAGTGGGTGGAAAAACATTGGCATAATTTTTCAGTGGTAGCTAGCATGTAGGAGCTTTATTTGGAAGATACACTCAGGAATAATCTCTTTACCCTGACAGCAGTAGGAATGTGGAACTTGCTAAATGACAGAGTCATTGAGGGGAAAATAATGATGCATTGAAGGAGGGAAAGAGCTAAATTCATGAGGGAGAAAGAAGCAGACGAGATGGAGTTTGGTAAGGACAGTGGAGAAGATTGACCGTGAAGCAGTTGGATGGTTTGTTTTGATTGGCTTTAATTTGATTTGATTTAATTTATTGTCACGTAAATATATTAGTTTACGGTAAAAAGTATTGTTTCTTGTGCACTTCACAAGACAAAGCATACCATTCATAGAGGACAAAAGGAGAGAGTGCAGGATGTAATGTTACAGCCATAGCTAGGGTGTAGAGAAAGATCAACTTAATGCGAGGTAAGTCCATTCAAAAGTCTGACAGCAACAGGGAAGAAGCTGTCAAAGTGACGTCAGACTTTTGTATCTTTTTTCCGAAGAAGTTGGAAAAGAGAATGTCCGGGGTCCTTAATTATGCTGGGTGCTTTTCTGATGCAGTGGGAAGTGTGGACAAAGTCAATAGATGGGAGCAAAAGAGAAAATGCTGGAAAATCTCAGCAGGTCTGGCAGCATCTGTAAGGAGAGAAAAGAGCTGATGTTTCGAGTCCAGTTACCTTTTGTCAAAGCTAAAAGGCACAGAAAGTGGGGGATATTTATACTGCAGAGATTATACTGCATCTCAGTGGATGGGAGATTGGTTTGCATGATGGATTGGGCTACCTTCACGATTTTTTTGTAGTTCCTTGCGGTGTTCTGAAAGAAATGGCGGAGGTGATAGTGGATGCCTTGGTGGTTATTTTCCAAACGTCGCTGGATTCCGGGGAAGTGCCGGAAGATTGGAAAACGGCTAATGTTGCGCCGTTGTTTAAGAAGGGTGGCAGGCAAAGGGCAGGGAATTATAGGCCGGTTAGTTTAACGTCTGTTGTAGGTAAAATGTTAGAATCCGTCATCAAGGATGAAATAGCGAGGCATCTTGAAGGGAATTGCTTGATAGAGCGGACGCAGCACGGTTTCGTTAAGGGGAAGTCGTGTCTGACGAATTTATTGGAGTTCTATGAGGATGTGTCTAGGGCGGTGGATAGAGGAGAGCCGGTGGATGTGGTCTTTCTTGATTTTCAGAAGGCATTTGACAAGGTACCTCACAAGAGGTTATTGCAGAAGGTAAGGGGGCATGGAGTTGGGGGTAGGGTGTTAGCGTGGATAAAGGATTGGTTGTCAAATAGGAGGCAGAGAATGGGGGTTAATGGGTGCTATTCGGATTGGCGGTTGGTGACTAGTGGAGTGCCCCAGGGGTCGGTGCTGGGGCCTCAGCTATTTACCATTTATATAGATGATCTGGAGGAGGGAACCGAGTGTAGGGTGTCGAAATTTGCTGATGACACCAAGATTGGTGGAACGGCAAATTGCGCGGAGGGTGTGGAGAGTCTGCAGAAGGATCTAGATAGGCTGGGCGAATGGGCCAGAAACTGGCAAATGGAATTTAATGTTGGCAAGTGCGAGGTGGTCCACTTTGGTAGGAATAATGGTAGGAAGGACTATTACTTACGTGGCGAAAAACTGCAGCAGGCGACGGTGCAGAGGGACCTTGGGGTCCTTGTGCATGAGTCGCAAAAACCCAGCTTGCAGGTACAGCAGGTGGTCAGGAAGGCAAATGGGATGCTGGCCTTCATAGCGAGTGGGATTGAATATAAAAGTAAGGAGGTCTTGCTGCAGCTGTATAGGGCACTGGTGAGGCCGCAGCTGGAGTACTGTGTGCAGTTTTGGTTGCCGCACTTACGCAAGGATATTTTGGCCTTGGAGGGAGTGCAGAGGAGGTTTACTAGGCTGATACCAAAGTTGAGGGGGTTGAGCTATGAGGAGAGGCTGAATAAACTAGGCTTGTACTCGTTAGAGTTTAGAAGAATGAGGGGAGATCTCATTGAGACATATAAGATGATGAATGGGATGGACAGGATAGAGGTGGAGAGACTCTTCCCGCTCAGAAAGGACAGTAGGACTAGGGGGCACAGCCTCAAGATAAAGGGGGGGTGGTTTAGAACGGAGTTGAGGAGGAACTTCTTCACTCAAAGGGTGGTGAATCTCTGGAATTCTCTGCCCGTTGAAGTGGTGGAGGTTGCCTCGCTAAATATTTTTAAGACGCGGGTTGATGGGTTTTTGATAAGTGAGGGGATTAAGGGTTATGGGGAGAGGGCGGGAAAGTGGAACTGAGCCACGACAGATCAGCCATGATCTTATTGAATGGCGGGGCAGGCTCGAAGGGCTAGATGGCCTACTCCTGCTCCTATTTCTTATGTTCTTATGTTGTTCTTGGGCAGAGCAGGAGCCATACTGTGATACAACCAGAAAGGATGCTTTCTATGGTGCATCTGTAGAAGTTGGTGAGAATTGTAGCTGACATGCCAAATGTCCTCAGTCTTCTGAGAAAGTAAAGGTGTTGGTGAACTATCATGTCTGAGCTGTAACCAGTCTAGAACTGGAGTTAAACCTTTCCAACTTGAAAATAATTGGCAGATAACGAAACAAAACTTCACGGACCCGAGCTCAGTGTTCCTTTAAATTGTTCCTACACTCGCATAATGAATTTGACACCCATTTGTACCTTCTACTCAAACAAACTGATTAAATCAAATTATTATTGGCGAATCAGCTTTGACACTGTTTTAATTATGAAATGGTAATCCTGTTAATCTCATTATTTCAGGGTCACTCGAGCATCATAATGATACTAAATACCATCCTACCTTACAGCTGTTGTTCATCCAATTAAATCCAAGGGATAAAAACAGCAACTTGTTTTTTCAACAGAATTAAGTCTACTTGAGAAGATATGTTTAGGGAAGTGAACAGCCATTGGTGTTTCTCAGGTGCCTTGTGAAATATTTGCCCAATCTACTTTCAGAGGTTCAAAACGACAGAATCATACCACACAGGAGGTGGCACAGTACTTAGCACTGCTACCTCACTGTGCCAGGGACTCGGGTTCAATTCCTGACTTGGGTCATTGTCTGTGTGGAGTTTGCACATTCTCCCCATGCCTGCGTGGGTTTCCTTCAGCTGCTCCAGTTTCCTCCCACGGTCCTAAAACGTGCAGATTAGGTGAATTGGCCATGCTAAACTGCCCCTAAATTGTCAGGGGGACTAGCTAGGGTAAATGCATGGGGTTACAGCGATAGGGCCTGGTTGGGATTGTGGTCAGTGCAGACTCGATGAGCCAAATCTTTAGGTGTCCTGATTACAAACAACTTGTCCTGTCCCTCCATGCTGACACTATAGTTAAGAAAGTCCACCAATGCCTCTACTTTCTCAGAAGATTAAGGAAATTTGGCATGTCAGCTACACTTCCCACCAACTTTTACAGAAGCATTCTTTCTGGTTATATCACAGCTTGGTCTGGCTCCTGCTCTGCCCAAGACTGCAAGGAACAACAAAAGGTTGTGAATGTAGCCCGATCCATTACGCAAACCAGCCATCCATTTACTCTATCTACACTTCCTGTTGCCTCAGCAAAGCAGCCAGCATAATTAAGGACCCTACACACCCCAGACATTCTCTCTTCCACCTTCTTCCGTCGGGATGAAGATACAAAAGTCTGTGGTCGTGTACTAGCCGACTCAAGAACAACTTCTTCTCTGATGCTATCAGACTTTTGAATGGATTTATCTTGCATTAAGTTGATCATTCTCTATATCATACCTATGACTGTAACACTATATTCTGCACTCTCTCTTCTCTATGGACAGGATGTTTTGTCTGTATAGCGCACAAGACACAATACTTTAGCTGCATATTAATACAAGTGACAATAATAAATCAAATCAAATAGCCTTCTGCACCATAGGATTCCATAAGAGAGAGGCCATTTGATCCATCATGCCTGTTCCGTCTCTTCATAAGAGCTACCCAATTAGTCCCTTTCCCGCTGCTCCTTCCCCAGAGACCTGCACATTTTTATGCATTTAAATTATTTATCTAATTCTTTTTTAGAACCTACTAATGATCTTCTTCCACAGTCCTTAGCGTTTAAGGCAGTGCAATCTAAATGATAATTTGTTGCGTAACAGAATTCTCTACGGGCGAGATTCTTTGGCCTCCCCTCAGTGTTTATCTCAGTGACAGGAAGTGACAAGCTGTTTGCTGGTGATGGTGTCTTCTGTTCCCATCAGAATCGATGCAAATTCTCATTGAAGCCATCCCACGCTGCTGAGATACCCGTGGCGGGTGTGTGCCATCGGCAGGACCAGAGAATCTAGCCAGTGTGAATGATCGGAGAATTCCAGTCCTCACCTTCCCTCTCCCAGAATTTTTTTTTGTGCTAATTCTTATATATGCGTCCTTTGATTATTGACCCATGTTCTCATGGAGACTGTTTACCTCTGTGTAAAATCTTAACCCCTCAAAGTTTGGAAATCCTTTGATTAAAACTCCTCTTAATATTCTGTGTTCTAAAGAGAACATTTCCAGTTTTATTTCTTCTTCAGAATGGCAATCAGTGTTAGATTACTACTCCATGCCTACTTTGATTTGATTTGATTTATTACTGCCGTGTGTATTAACATACAGTGAAAAGTATTGTTTCTTGCACACTATACAGACAAAACATACCGTTCATAGAGAAGGAAAAGAGAGAGTGCAGAATGTAGTGTTACAGTCTTAAAAGAGTTAGAATGCCATTTTAGAAGCATAGAATGAAAGTCAAAAACAGAGTTAGAACGTGTGCTGGACACAGCTTGTTAAGAAGTCACCTTGCTCTGACACGTGGAATTTCTTCTGTGCCTGTCTCATCCGAACTTTCAACTCAGGCTGGGCGAGATCCACTCAGTGCAGCTATCCTTGAGGCCCAGGGTCGAAGTCCACCTCTGTCTGGGTGAAGGATGACTTAGCCCACGGGGGGACTGCTCTGGCTGTTGCATTTACCCAGAAGTTAGAAGAGGTTTTAATCCTTTTAACCTTTTCTGGGTAACTATTTGTGTAACACGGCCAGATCCATCCAAAGTTTCACAATTTGAATCACAGTTTCTGGATGGTTCCTAGCACGGCGCAATTGTCCAGAGGAAGGGTGGCATACTGGTTAGCATTGCTGCCTCACGGCGCCAAGCATCTGGGTTCAATTCCAGCCTTGGGTCACTGTCTGTGTGGAGTTTACACATATTCTCCTAGTCTGCATGGGTTTCCTCTGAGTGTTCCGGTTTCCTCCCAAGGTGGATTGGCCATGATAAATTAGAGTCATAGAAATTAAGAGCGTGGAAACAGGCCCTTCAGCCCAACTTGTCCATACCCTTCTTTTTAAACCACTAAACTAGTCCCAATTGTCCGCGTTTGGCCCATATCCCTCTATAACCATTTTACCCATATAACTGTCTAAATGCTTTTTAAAAGACAAAATTGTACACGCCTCAACCATTACATTTTTTATATTGGGTCATGGGGCATGGGCGTCGCTAGCTGGCCAGCATTTATTGCCTATCCCTAGTGGGCAGTTGAGAGGCAACCACCTTGCTCTGGCTCTGGAGTCACATGTGGGCCAGACCAGGTAAGGATGGCAGATTTCCTTCCCTAAAAGACAATAGTTAACCAGATGTGTTTTTATAACAATCGACAATGGTTTCATGATAATCAGTAGATTCTTAATTCCAGATTTTTTTATTTGAATCCAATCCAGGCCCTATTCTCATAACCCTATGCGTTTACCCTAACTAGTCCCCCTAACACTAGGGGGTAATTTTGCTAAGCCAATCTATCAGCCCGCACATCTTTGGATTGTAATGAGACCAGAGCACCTGGAAGAAATCCACGCAGATGTCGGGGGAACGTGCAAGCTCCACACAGTGACCCAAGCCGGCAGTCAAACCCGAGTCTCTGGTGCTGCGAGGCAGCAGTTCTAACCACTGTGCCGCATTTGTGACTGATGAATAAACTTTACTTAGATTTGCCAATGTTTATGCATTAATTATGTTCCTTACTCTGCAATTGTTCTCTCCTTCAGCTAGAAATAAAGGTCAGACAATATGTTGATGAAACAGAGCTTGTTTTGCACAATAATGATCTCACTGAATCATTTCAGATAATCAACTAATCAGCACTAGAAAGTTTGTAATATTGCGGCAAATAAAAGTGACAATTTAAATAAACCTTCTTACAATTCCTTCAAAGCTGTGCGGTAGAAAAAGACATTTTCGTGTACAGAATGAGTATTTTTTTTTGTATATCTTAGACTGTGCACAAACCTGGGGTCATCCTATCAAAAATCAAATTAGCAGACTGGTTTATGAAGATTTGTTGTTTTTTTTTTGATGATTGAATAGCAGAAAGCTCAAATAAAGTCAATGAGTCCAACAAATTTAAAGTTTATTTATTTGTATCATCAGTAGACTTGCATGACACTGCAATGAAGTTACTGTGAAAATCCCCTAGTCACCACAGTTCAGCACCTGTTCGGGTACACTGAGGGAGAATTTAGCATGGTGAATGCACCTAACCAGCACATCTTTCTGACTATGGGAGGAAACCGGAACACCTGAAAGAAACCCACGCAGACACAGGGAGAACTTGCAGACTCTGCACAGACAGGGACCCAAGCCAGGAATTGAACCCAGGCCCATGGCGCTGTGGGGCAGCAGTGATAACCACTGTGCCACCTTTGCTTTTCCAGCAATATTTCCACAAAGGTACCTGTTGCTAACAGAGAGTTCCAGGTGGCATATGTAAATACTGGGTTCTTTTTGAACAACACTTGTTATTTCTTCTTCCATGAGATAGAACCCATTGAATCCTTACAGAGGAGAAGGAGGACATTCGGCCCGTCAAATCTGCATGGATTCTCCAACAGAACATCTTACTGAAGCCCACCACTTGCCCTAACACTGTAACCCCAGGCACTTAAAGTTTAAAGTTTATTTATTAGTATCGCAAGTAGGCTTACATTAGTACTGCAATGAAGTCACTATGAAAATCCCCTAGTCACCACACTCTGGCGCCTGTTCAGGTACACTGAGAGAGAATTTAGCACGACCAATGCATCTAATCAGCACATCTTTCAGACTGTGGGAAGAAACCTGGAGGAAACCCACGCAGACTTGGGGAGAATGTGCAGACTCCACACAGGCAGTGACTCCAGGCCAGAATTGATGTGGCAAGGCCAGCATTTGCTGTGCATTCCCTAATTGCTGTTGAATTGTAAGGCTTTCCAGCTACATTGTCATTGCTATGGGCCTAGATTCACACAGAAGCTCCCGGTAATAATCACAGAGTGTCTCAAGGACATGAATGAACCAGATGGGTTTTTACAGCGATCAATGATAGTTGTCATGGTCACCATGACTGAGACAAGCCTTCAATTCCAGATTTATTAACTGACTTTAAAATCCACCAGCTGCCGTGATGAGATTTCAACGCATATTCTCAGAGCACTAACCTGCGCCTTTGGATTACGTGCCCAGTGGCATTACCGCTATATCACCGCCTCCCCGTCTGTACGGACCTCCCTTCTTTACTCATAGGTAGTTGGCTGTCCAGAATGGCCCAGCTTTCTCTGCTTTCCTGTATATTCTCTCAGGTACAAATGAACGACCCTCTCACGCACACCCCGGCAGACAAGCAATGGAAAATTGCTGTGCCCACAACATCGATAAGAAGTTCGAGTCACACAATCCGCTATCCTGCTTTTAGCCTCTTATTTACGATACTTGAGCCCAATTTCCATGCAGGAAATATTGAACAGTGAATCAAATCATTTAAAAACATTAAACATGGAAGAGCGGAGGGAGGCAGGTGAGCATTAGGAATTTGCCTTTTTGCCAAGAAAAAAACAAAAAGCTTTATTTTAAGAAAAGTACACTACTAATTAACCCAAATGATAAAAGAGTGGAATGAGACCAACTCAATTAAATCACATTATCATTCCCAGTATCTGCTACATCCCCCAATCCTCACAGTGCCCATCCATCGTGGAAAGCATCCAATGTGCTTGCGGAGACCTTGGGCCGTATTTTATGGCCTGAAAAAGTGGGAAATGTGGTGGGAGGGGTGAATCAGGGTGGCACAGTGGCACAGCGGTTAACACTGCTGCCTCACAGTGCTGGGGACCCGGGTTCGACTCCTGGCTTGGGTCACTGTCTGTGTGGAGTTTGCACATTCTCCCCATGTCTGTTCTCTTCAGGTGCTCCGGTTTCCTCCCACAGTTTGAAAGACGAGCGATTGGCCGTGCTAAATTCTCCCTCAGTGTACCCGAACAGGCGTCGGAATGTGGCAACTGGAGGATTTTCACAGTGACTTCATTTCAGTGTTGATGTAAGCCTACTTGTGACATGAATAAATAAAACTTTAAAACAATTAAGGTGTAGCTGGAACTTTGGTTTCTTGATGGCGGGGTGAAATACAGAGAAGCCAGTGGTATCAGGTCAGTCCTCACATCCTCCTGTAGTAGGTTCTTATATGTCCAGTTGCCTGCCACGATATCTCATCATGTTAAAACATTGAGTAATTACATACTACCTTCATGATTGAGTCAGCAGCGCACAGGAATCTTGTTACATCTGATTTGTGTTTATTTAAGGCGGTTTATACCCATCGGCTTTGTGCCCATGTATCTGAGATCAACACTTTCTTTGTTGTGCCCTGTGGCACAAGAGAGGGGGGGCAGGTTGGGACTGGCATGGGCACGTCAGGGGCGAGCGGGGAGAAGGTGTGTGGAGTGGGAGAGGAGTGGAAGAGGAATCCAAAGAAGGACAGAGAGTGGGGCATCTCCAGCCTCAGACATATAGGGATAAGTTTTACAGTCCCGCCTGCCATGAGAATCAGAGCAGATGGCTGGGGTGGGGAGGTGAGTGGTGGGGCACACAATAGGAAGGTCCCTTGACTTTGGGCAGGATTTTCCGGTTTCGGGGCCAGCGAGGCTGGAAAACCCCTCCCATTGGATGTTATGACATTTTGGTGAATGATGGTAAACAATGCCCACACTTTTCCCAAAAGTCTCTGAGGGGTGGGATTTTCAGGCTGGTTTCGCCCGGAGACCGAATAATCCCACTGAGGTCAACAGACCTTTGCATTGCCTGTGTCCCGCCTGCTCCAATTCCCGTGATCCGTAGGACAGGAATATTCTGCCCAAAGTATATAACAATATGAAAATGGGAGTCCACTGCGCTGGTCTTTTGGATGAGCTTGGCACAGCAATCTTCTGGTAGTCTGTCAATTTTTGTCTTGTACTATCATTTGTACATTCCTCAGATACAAATGAATGACACTCTCACACAAACAATGATATTTCTGATAGGGGAGGCACAGTCTAAGTACTTCAGAGCACTTGGACACAATCAGAATAATTCTCACCTCATTAGAGCATTGGTTTGCAGTGTTATCAGCTCATGTCTACCGTAAGGGTGGCACGGTGGTTAGCACTGCTGCCTCACAGCACCAGGAACCCGGGTTCGATTCCAGCCTCGGACAACTATCTGTGTGGTGTTTGCACATTCTCCCTGTGTCTGCATGGGTTTCCTCATGGTTCTCTGGTTTCCTCCCAAGATGAGCAGGTTAAATGGATTAGCAGGATAAATATATGTGGTTACGGAGATAGGACCTGGGTAAGATGTTTTGTCGAAGAGTTTGTGCAGACTCAATGGGCTGAATGGCCTCTTCTGCACTGCAATGACTCTTTGATTCTATAAGACCATCAGAGATAGGAACAGGAATAGGCTATTCAGCCCTTTGAGCCTGCTCTGACGTTTAATAAGATCACTGCTGATCTAACGTTCGCGAAGTCCAATTTCCTGCCTTCTACCTGTAACCCTGATTAAAAAGCAATCGATCCCAGGCTTGGGGTAAAGAATTCTAAAGGTTCATCACTCTTTGGGGGAAGAAATGTTTCCTCAATTCTGTCTCAAATGATGTGGCGATGCCAGCATTGGACTAGAGTGGGCACAGTAAGAAGTCTCACGACACCAGGTTAGAGTCCAACAGGTTTATTTGGAATCACAAACTTTCGGAGCGCTGTTCCTTCCTGAGGTGAGTGGAGTGGTGTTGTGGGACTTCTTACTGTCCTAACTGAGCACCTCTTTATTCTGTGACTATCCCCTTCCACGTCCATGGGTTGGTCAATCTGGACCAGAGCTTTGGAGCATTCTGGACTTGAAGTGAACATATAGAAGCTATTAACTCGGTAGAAACAGAATGTGCTGGGAGGGCTCTGCAGGCAGGAAAGAGAAATCTGGGGTCAGTATTTCAAGGATGAACCAGATAAACATGAATGTAATTGCTTCTCCCATTGCAAGCACAGATCGAGTGTTTCCAGCATTCCTTCTCTATGTGCTGGACTTAACTTGCTAGGGATTGCTAGGATGTTTCTACAACCAGCCAACTCACAGTGGGTGGTAGTTAATTCTGTATCCAAAATGCCGCACACACAGATAGCATTCCAGGCTATCTATTGCGAGGCAAGTTCTCTTTGTATAGTTTAGCAACCGATATTTGCTGGCGAACTCATGGAGTTTGATCAATTTATCGCTATTATCCTTTATGAAACAAGAATTTCCAGCATTTAGAAGGAAAAGTTTCCTTTTAGCACATTAATTCTAACTTCATCTTTGATTGGCTTAATGACTTCACAAAGCACACAAGCCTTTAAGATGATTTCGCTGACAAGCTAATGCAGGAGTTGGAAAGAGCATTACACTAATCAGCTTACTGCCTCCGGCTGCTTACTTTTTTAAAAAAAATTAATCTCATTGCAAGACCACTCAACAATGAGAGATTGTCATATTATATATGCTATTTCTGGTGTTTTTAATCTTCCAAAGCAGTTGGTCTTTCACAATCTTCCTCTCACCAGTGTTATCAGCCACCTTGGGCAACTAAAATTGGTCAAAGAATGAGGGTCCTACTCATTTCTTCACTTCTCTGTTTCTGTCCTGTTTTTGCTTCCTCGCCTTTGGCTGGTGGGATCACGGCGCTGGCTCTCACACAAAATTCCAGAACATTCCTACGAGGCTTCCACTTTACATGACGGTAACTGGAGTAAAGGCAATGAGTGGCCATCACAGGTTCACAGAATGCTACAGCGCGGAAGAGGCCCATCAAGTCTAAACCGATGCCCCGACCTGCCCACTTGCCAGCACTTGGCCCATTGCCTTGAATGTTATGATGTGCCAAGTGTTCATCTGGGTACTTTTTAAAGGATGTGAGGTATTCCACCTCCAACACCCTCCCAGGCAGCGCATTCCAGACCATCACCACCCTCTGAGTTAAAAAAAATTTCCTCAAATCCCGACCCCCCCAAAACCACCCCTCATTTTTAACTTGTATCTCCTTGTAACTGACCCTTCAAATAAGCGGAACAGTTGTTCCCTATCCACCCTGTCCATGCCCCTCATAATCTTGAACACCACAATCAGGTCACTCCTCAGCCTTCTCTGCTCCAGAGAAAGCAATCCAAGCCTCTCCAAACTCTCTTCACCAGTTAGCTAACAAGCAGCAATGATACACAGAGTACTATCAATATAATCATTCTCAACTCAAGGATTGAAGTGGCTGCAAAATCCCACTCTCTGAGATCCCTATGTTCCTTCCCCATTGAGTGACCAGCTCTCATCACCCTTTCAATGCAAAAGGGGCTAGCGACACACATCCCTCCCCCTTTATGTCCCTTATTTGGTCCCTGACAGGCGGCGTGATGGCACAATGGTGAGCACAGCTGCCTCACAGCGCCAGGGACCCGAGTTCAATTCCGGCCTTGGGTCACGGTCTGTGTGGAATTTGCACGTTCTCCCCATGTCCTTGTGGGTTTCCTCTGGGTGTTCGGGTTTCCTCTCACCGTCCAAAGGTGTGCAGGGAGGATGATTGGCCATGCTAAATTACCCTCTTAGTGTTAGCGGGACTAGGTGGGATAAATAGATGGGGTTATGGGCTTAGGGCCTGGGTGGGATTGTGGTTGGCGCAGCCTCCTTCTGCACTATAGGGATTCTATTATTACACAGTACATTGACAAATTATACCATTCTCAAAACAATAACAATAATGATTAGTTTTAGCACAATTTATCAGAAACTCAGTCTGTTGGGGAGTGTCTCTTTGTCAGGGAGCGATGTGTCTCAAATGGTTGAGCTTTAACTGTAAGGATAGTTTGAGTTGTACTTTCTCCAGGTGGACTGGTGCCAGCACAATCACTTCCCATCATTCCCTTGGATCAGGCAGTGACACTGCGCGCTGCTACGATTGGATGCGGCAGTGACACTGCGCGCTGCTACGATTGGATGCGGCAGTGACACTGCGCGCTGCTGTGATTGGATGCGGCAGTGACACTGCGCGCTGGTACGATTGGATGCGGCAGTGACACTGCGCGCTGCTACGATTGGACGCGGCAGTGACACTGCGCGCTGCTACGATTGGACGCGGCAGTGACACTGCGCGCTGCTACGATTGGATGCGGCAGTGACACTGCGCGCTGGTACGATTGGATGCGGCAGTGACACTGCGCGCTGGTACGATTGGACGCGGCAGTGACACTGCGCGCTGCTACGATTGGACGCGGCAGTGACACTGCGCGCTGCTACGATTGGACGCGGCAGTGACACTGCGCGCTGCTACGATTGGACGCGGCAGTGACACTGCGCGCTGCTACGATTGGACGCGGCAGTGACACTGCGCGCTGCTACGATTGGACGCGGCAGTGACACTGCGCGCTGCTACGATTGGATGCGGCAGTGACACTGCGCGCTGCTACGATTGGACGCGGCAGTGACACTGCGCGCTGCTACGATTGGATGCGGCAGTGACACTGCGCGCTGCTACGATTGGACGCGGCAGTGACACTGCGCGCTGCTACGATTGGATGCGGCAGTGACACTGCGCGCTGCTACGATTGGACGCGGCAGTGACACTGCGCGCTGCTACGATTGGATGCGGCAGTGACACTGCGCGCTGCTGTGATTGGATGCGGCAGTGACACTGCGCGCTGCTAGGATTGGATGCGGCAGTGACACTGCGCGCTGCTACGATTGGATGCGGCAGTGACACTGCGCGCTGGTACGATTGGATGCGGCAGTGACACTGCGCGCTGCTGTGATTGGATGCGGCAGTGACACTGCGCGCTGCTGTGATTGGATGCGGCAGTGACACTGCGCGCTGGTACGATTGGATGCGGCAGTGACACTGCGCGCTGCTATGATTGGATGCGGCAGTGACACTGCGCGCTGCTACGATTGGATGCGGCAGTGACACTGCGCGCTGGTACGATTGGACGCGGCAGTGACACTGCGCGCTGCTATGATTGGATGCGGCAGTGACACTGCGCGCTGCTACGATTGGATGCGGCAGTGACACTGCGCGCTGGTACGATTGGAGGCGGCAGTGACACTGCGCGCTGCTACGATTGGATGCGGCAGTGACACTGCGCGCTGCTACGATTGGATGCGGCAGTGACACTGCGCGCTGCTACGATTGGACGCGGCAGTGACACTGCGCGCTGGTACGATTGGATGCGGCAGTGACACTGCGCGCTGGTACGATTGGATGCGGCAGTGACACTGCGCGCTGGTACGATTGGATGCGGCAGTGACACTGCGCGCTGGTACGATTGGACGCGGCAGTGACACTGCGCGCTGCTACGATTGGATGCGGCAGTGACACTGCGCGCTGGTACGATTGGACGCGGCAGTGACACTGCGCGCTGGTACGATTGGATGCGGCAGTGACACTGCGCGCTGCTACGATTGGATGCGGCAGTGACACTGCGCGCTGCTACGATTGGATGCGGCAGTGACACTGCGCGCTGCTACGATTGGATGCGGCAGTGACACTGCGCGCTGGTACGATTGGATGCGGCAGTGACACTGCGCGCTGCTACGATTGGATGCGGCAGTGACACTGCGCGCTGCTACGATTGGATGCGGCAGTGACACTGCGCGCTGCTACGATTGGACGCGGCAGTGACACTGCGCGCTGGTACGATTGGATGCGGCAGTGACACTGCGCGCTGGTACGATTGGATGCGGCAGTGACACTGCGCGCTGGTACGATTGGATGCGGCAGTGACACTGCGCGCTGCTACGATTGGATGCGGCAGTGACACTGCGCGCTGGTACGATTGGATGCGGCAGTGACACTGCGCGCTGCTACGATTGGATGCGGCAGTGACACTGCACGCTGGTACGATTGGATGCGGCAGTGACACTGCGCGTTGCCACGATCGGATGCGGCAGTGACACTGCGCGCTGGTACGATCGGATGCGGCAGTGACAGTGCACGTTGCCACGATCGGATCTGGCAGTGACACTGGCTCCTGGAACATCTCCCGTTTCCACAAATGATCCACATATTCCTGCAAAAACCCGCCCTGCACTTTCACTTCATGTGACAGGGGCCCCATCTCGGCCACAGCAACTCCTGGCATCAAGCGTGGTCCACTTCCAAAACTCTTTGCATAGACTGGATCATCTGTCTCAAATTCTCTTTCCACTTTGACGGAGAACGGTTCCCTTTCTGGCCACTTAGTCTGGCCTCCACCCTCCTGTGAAATTTGGAACTCCCAGGCTCAACCTGGTTCTTAAGTGTCAACTCATCTGCAATTCAGCTGGAGCTATTCCAGTCGTGGTGTGCAGGGTGGCTCTATCGACCAGCAAGTACTATCTTCTGAGAGGGGTTGAAACAAGCACTGAAGTGCCTGCTTAATTCAGTTGAAAGCTTCTTTTTGTAGCAGATTTAAACACCATCCATGGTGCTTCTTTAACAGCACATACATGGTCCTCATAATAGTTTTTGGAGGAACTGTTATATTTGATCATCCAAGGAAAGTTCTCAGTTTTGGAAGCAGGAGTCTCCTTAATTGCCCTCACCCGGTCCGCCATGGGGTGTAACCCCTAACCATCTATCCAGTGACGGAGATTAGGATTAGAGTAAAAACCCAGGATTATCAGGGTAAATATGTGGGGTTATGGGAATAGGGCCTGGGTGGGATTGTGGTTAGTTCTGACTCGATGGGCCAAATAGGCTCCGTCTGCACTGTAAGGATTCTATGAATAAGAATCATAGAATCCCTACAGTGCAAAAGGAGGCCAGTCAGCCCATGGAGCCTGCACTGATAACTATCCCACCCAGGCCCCATCTCTGTAACTGCATGTGTCTACCCTGCTAGTCCGCCTGACACTAAGGGACAATTTACCATGATCACTGCACCCAACCAGCACATCTTTCCGACTCTGGGAGGTAACCAGAGCACCCAGAGGAAACCCACGCAGACATGGGGACAATGTGCAGACTCAGCACAGACAGTGCCCTGAGGCCGGAATTGAACCTGGGCCCCTGGCGCTGTGAGGCTGCAGTGTTAACCACTGTGCCAACGTGTTTGGGAGGTGCATTTTTCTGCTTTTAGCGCACTCCTAGAATCTTCTCAAAACTGTCCAAATTGACCAAATGTTCCTCATTAGTGGATCCTGATATTAAAACCATTTTCAAATAAACAACTCTGGCCAAACCCTGCAGCAACTTTTCATAGTTTGCTGGAAGATGGCACAAGTTGATAACATTCCGAATGGTAGTGGTGTGTATTGATCTGAGCCCTTATGCGTATTAATGATGCTATATTCTCTTGATGTATTATCTAGTTCTAACTGTTTGTAAGCGTGGCTCACATCCAATTTGGTGCATGTAAGACCTCCAGCCAACTTTGTATATAGATCCTCTATTTTGGGGATGAGGTACCTATCCAGTTTCGCAGCTTGGTTTAGCTTCAGTCTAGTCCGCGTAGATATGGACGGTCTTACCTGGTTTGATTATTGGCACAATAGATGCTGCCAAATCATCCTTATAAATTGTAAACAATTGATGCCTGAGGCACACCACTCGTCACTGATCACCAACCAGAAAAACATTCATTTATCCCCACTCTTTGCTTTCTGTTAGTTAATCAATAAGAACATAAGAACATAAGAAATAGGAGCAGGAGTAGGCCATCCAGCCCTTCGAGCCTGCCCCGCCATTCAATAAGACCATGGCTGATCTGTCGTGGCTCAGTTCCACATTCCCGCCCGCTCCCCATAACCCTTAATCCCCTCGCTTATCAAAAACCCATCAACCCGCGTCTTAAATATATTTAGCGAGGCAGCCTCCACCACCTCAACGGGCAGAGAATTCCAGAGATTCACCACCCTTTGAGTGAAGAAGTTCCTCCTCAACTCCGTTCTAAACCGCCCCCCCCCTTTATCTTGAGGCTGTGCCCCCTAGTCCTACTGTCCTTTCTGGGCGGGAAGAGTCTCTCCACCTCTATCCTATCCATCCCATTCATCATCTTATACGTCTCAATGAGATCTCCCCTCATTCTTCTAAACTCTAACGAGTACAAGCCTAGTTTATTCAGCCTCTCCTCATAGCTCAACCCCCTCAACTCCGGTATCAGCCTAGTAAACCTCCTCTGCACTCCCTCCAAGGCCAAAATATCCTTGCGTAAGTGCGGCGCCCAAAACTGCACACAGTACTCCAGCTGCGGCCTTACCAGTGCCCTATACAGCCACAGCAAGACCTCCCTACTTTTATATTCAATCCCCCTCGCGATGAAGGCCAGCATCCCATTCGCCTTCCTGACCACCTGCTGCACCTGCAAGCTGGGTTTTTGCGACTCATGCACAAGGATCCCGAGGTCCCTCTGCACCGTCGCCTGCTGCAGTTTTTCGCCACGTAAGTAATAGTCCTTCCTACCATTCTTCCTACCAAAGTGGACCACCTCGCACTTGCCAACATTAAATTCCATTTGCCAGTTCCTGGCCCATTCGCCCAGCCTATCTAGATCCTTCTGCAGACTCTCCACACCCTCCATGCAATTTGCCGTTCCACCAATCTTGGTGTCATCAGCAAATTTCGACACCATACACTCGGTTCCCTCCTCCAGATCATCTATATAAATGGTAAATAGTTGAGGCCCTAGCACCGACCCCTGGGGCACCCCACTAGTCACCAACCGCCAATCCGAATAGCACCCATTAACCCCCACTCTCTGCCTCCTATTTGACAACCAATCCTCTATCCACGCTAACACCCATCTATCCTAATCATCTATCCATGCTATTACCCGTAACACCGTGCACCTTTATCTTATGTAGCAGCCTTTGGTGCAGCACCTTGTCAAATACCTCTTGGAAATCCAGATACACCACATCTACAGGTTCCCCATTGTCCACCAGGCATGTAATGTTCTGAAAGAATTCCTCCAGATTAGTCAAACATGACCTGCCCTTCATGAATCCATGCTGTGCCTTACCAATGGGACAATTTATATCCAAATATCTCGCTATTTCTTCCTTGATGATAGATTCAAGTATTTTCTTTACTACAGAACTTAAGCTAACCGGCCTATAGTTGCCCTCCTTTTGCCTACCTCCTTTTTTAAACAGTTTGCAGCATGGAAATAGGCCCTTCGGCCCAACTTGTGCATGCCGCTCTTTATTTTTAATCACTAAGCTAGTCCCAGTTGCCTGTTCTTGGTCCATATCTCACTCTATACCCATCCTACCCATGTAACTGTCTAAGTACTTTTTAAAAGACAAAATTGTATTCTGTTTAACAGTTGTTTAAAGTTTATTTAGTAATGTCACAAGTAGGCTTACATTAAAATGCAACACCAGATTAAAATCCAACAGATTCATTCATCAGCAGGTAAAGGAGCAGTGCTCCGAAAGCTTGTTCTACCAAATAAACCTGTTGGACTTTAACCTGGTGTTGTGAGACTATTTACTATGCCTACCCAAGTCCGACGCTGGCAATTCTACTTCATGACTGATACTGCAGTGAAGTTACTGTGAAAATCCCCACCCTGATGCTTGTTCGGGTGCACTGAGGAAGCATTTAGTATGGCTAATGCATCGAACCAGCACGCCTTTCAAACTGGGGGGGGAAACCAGAGCACCCAGAGGAAACCCATGCAGACACAGGGAGAACGTGCAGACTCCCCACAGACAGTCACCCAAGCTGGGAATCGAACCCAGATCTCTGGCGCTGTGAGGCAGCAGTGCTAACCACTGTGCCATGTATCATTCTTAGAAATCATTTTTTTGTTTTGCCTCTTCTACATCTGTTTTTTAATAGGGAGAGTGGAACAGACCTGCAGTGATAGCGTCATTCCAACCTGTAAGACAGAAGATGAAAGAAATGAGAGAGTAGATGATGCCCACAGTTGGATTTTAAAGATCCGTGGGGAGACAAAAGTCAGGTGATGGATGGTTGCTATTGTTTTAAGGTAGTGGGGAAGAATAAGTTGGAGCAAAGAATATAATGTGGTAACTCAAAGATGATGAAGGAAGCATATTGGCAGGACGTGGAGAAGAGAAGAAAGTTCTAAAGTGCAGTCAGCTTGTAGATATGAGCAATGTGAAAGCAGAAGAGTCAATATGCTTTCTTTTTTAATCGAGCCAGCTTTGTATTCGAATGCAGTCTAAAATGTAGACTACTTACCCAGCAGGGTGCGAGCTAAGAGCTGGAGTATTGTACTGAGAGAGTGAAAGCAAGCAAAGATTTTGAATAGTGAATTTGTCTTCAGGAAAAGAAAGAACCGTCAAACTGTGCCTCAGAGTGACAGTGCCATTTCCTTAGGCTTTGCCTTGCGAGTTTGCTGCTTAAAAAAAGAAAGGATCTCATCATCTTGTGGAGATTGGAATGATGTTTGGTTTTCAATAAGGCTACTTATTATCCACATTATCTTCGAAGAAAAAGACCTCCGATAGGGACAACCCTGTTCATTGGGTCAACTCACAATCCTATAATTATTCTGAGAAAAGGGAGTTAAGCGTAGATAAAATTGTTCCATTCAGGGACTTGTTGTTTGCTTTTCAAGCTGAGGAACTGAGCGCTGGGGAAAAGCAATGTGTCAGCACCAGCACCTGTGCAGAATCAGTCCTGGGGTGAAGCACCTCTTCACTGCCTTTATCAAGAAACCTTCTGGTCAGCTGCATTGCAGACACGATGCAAAATTAAACACGTTCCAACTGAATTGCTACAGACGAGGAAGCGGAAATCTTCAATTCTCAGCATGCCATACAACACTCTAAACAATGGTTCAAGGTCAAGACTGAGAAATAATTGAGGAATCATTTTGATACAAAAAGAAGAACTTGTGTTCTCAAACTGGGTTCTATTTTTCGATTACTTATGGAGGCAGGACCATAGAATCTTCATAGTGCAGAAGGAGGCCATTCAGCCCATTGAGTCTGCACCAACAACTATCCCACCCAGGCCCTATCCCCATAAACCCACGTATTAACCCTATTAGTCCTCCTGACATTAAGGGGCAATTTAGCATAGCCAATCAACCTAACCCAGCACATCTGTGGATTGTGGGAGGAAACTGGAGCACCAAGAGGAAACCCATACAGACATGGGGAGATCATGCAAAGACGGAATCGAACTCGGGTCCCCAGCAGTATGAAGCAGCAGTGCTACCCAATATGCCACTGTGCCGAAGAATTAGCGTTGCAAGACTGCAAAAAAGGGTGAAAATGTATGGCCGCGCAAAATCATTTATGGGTTATGTTTAGATTTGCCAACTTTCCAGGATTAACCTGGATTCTCCAAAAATTGAGGATTGAATTCCAGATACTGCTACAAGCAAACCTATGAGAAAAATATTCAATAAAAGACTTATTTTATTTTCTTTGAACATTTGCTTATTAGTTATTAGCGATGGGCTAAGTGTGAGGTTATGTGTTGAAGCAGAATACTTTCAGTCAGAGTGGGTAATCATTATTATATGTTGGTTACATGTCCAGTCATTTTATGGCTACACCTCGAGACGTTGTTCCTTTTTATCCTTATTAATTGCTTTATTCACAATCTCATTATCTTAATATTTAGCAAGCCTAGGGACACCTTGATAATGCCTGTACCAAGATATTGGTACACAACGAGAAATTTGTACTGATATTGCCCCTTCACACATCAGAGCAACCCAAGTCACTTGGCAAGCTTGCAAGTTACGTTACAGCTATATAAAACTTTAGCTTGGCTGAATTTGGAATGTTGCATGCAGGTCTGGTTGCCATATTATCAGAAGGAAGCAGATGCTTTGAAGAGAGCATAAAGAATGTTTCCCAAAATGTTGTCTGGTCTGGAGGGTTTTAGGTATGAGGAGAGTTGGATAAACTCAGATTGTTTCAAGTGGAAATTTGGAGGCTGAGGGGAGAACTGATTGAGGTCTACAAAGTAATGAGAGGCATAGATAGGGTGGATAGTCAGAGGACTTTTCCCAGGGCAGAAGTGTCAATTAGAAAAGGGCACATGTTCAATGTGAATGGGGGTAAGTTTGGGGGTGATGTCCAGGGAATGTTTTTCACACAGAGTGTGGTGGGTGCCTGGAACGTGCTGCCAGTGGGGGTGGTGGAAAGAGGCATGTTAGCAACGTTCAAGGCGCATCTTTATAGACACATGATGGGAGGCGAACAGAGGGATAGAAACCATGTATCAGCGCAGGCCTGGTGGGCCAAAGGGTGGGTTCCTGCGCTGTACTGTTCTTTGTTCACTTTGCAGAAGCATTATAGAATCCTACAGTGCAGAAGGAGGCCATTCGGCCCATTGAGTCTGCGCTGACCATAATCTCATCTATCACCATAACCCCAATGCATTTACCCGAGCAAAATCTGACACTGAACCGCATAAAGAGATATTTAGACAAAGGGATGTGTTGAAAGGAACATCTCAGAGTAAGGAGAGAGCAAAGTAAACAGGTGGAAAGGTTTAGGGACGGATGCTTCAGGCAAAGATAAAGGCATCGCTGTCAACAGTGCAGTAAAAGAAAATGAAGATACATAAGGAGCCAGAATTGGAAGGATGCAAGAGTTCTCATATGGCGTAGCCACTGTTATAGAGGTAGTAAAGTTTCTAGAGATAGGAAGGAATGAGGTGTACAGGGAGTTGAACATAAGCATGAGGATTTCCAATTTGAGGCACAGCTGAACTGGGAGCTACTCCGCAAGAGGTGATGGGTGAATTGATTATTTTTGTGGAGGTAAAGGCTGTAGATTAACTCGTCTTAGAAACAGCATCAACAAAGAGAGGCCATAACCATAAGGGGAAAGATAAAAACAAAGGAAGGAATCTGGAGAGCTCAGCTCTCTGTAACGGATTATAGTGTCAAACCAAGTAACCTCAGCTGTGAATCCGGGCAACTTTAATACATTTGCAAGCGTTTCTGACGATGGGTTTTAATTCGCAAGTAACACTAGCACAGGACTGATGTAATTTTCTCTGTTGCTGAAAGAAATTTGCAACTGTAATAGCAAAGGGCTGATCAGCCTTTTAGAAAAAAGATTAGAGAGGCACAGGAGAATATGCTGAGGAGATCTGTGTAAATGATATCAGAGCTGATATCAGGATTCGGGGAACACCTGGGACTAAAGTGAAGGCTGGGGAGGGTGGCCCAGAAAAAATCTTAATGAAGGGATTTTATGGGGTAAATGTAAAGAAATTGCTCCACTTCTGGGTGAGTTCAAAACTAGAGTCACAAATATATGGTGGTTACACCCAACAGGGAACTCAGGTCAAACTCCATATTCAGAGAACCACATTGATGCCACAGGAATAGCTGAGTGAATATTTTAGATGCATTTAAAGGAAAGCTGAATAAATATATGTTGGAGAGAGGAATGGAAGAGCATGTGGAAGAAGATTGGATGAATTAAGGTGGGAGGAGGCTCAGATGGAGTATAAATATGTATGAAAGGAAGTGTAACATTCCAACAGGGCTGGACAGATGATTCCTCTCACTGTTGGAGGACAGGGGTCAAAAACTAGGGGTCACAGGATATGGGATAGGCCATTTTGGACTGAGATGAAGAGACACCTCATCACTCAGAGGGTGGTGAACCTGTAGAATTCTCTACCACGGAAGGCTGTGGAGACGGGATGGTGGCACAGTGGTTAACACTGCTGCTTCATAACGCCAGGAACCTGGGTTCAATTCTGGCCTCAGGTCTCTGACCGTGAGGAACTATGCCCACAAACAGGACATACATAGATACTGACTCAATTTACAAGATAATGGTTGGAATGCAAGTCTTTTCAGGTAATCAAGTTTTTATAGGTGCAGACAATGTGAGTGGAGAGAGGGTTAAGCACAGGTTAAAGAGATGTGTATTGTCTCCAGACAGGACTGTTAGTGAGATTTTGCAAGTCCAGGCAAGTCGTGGGGGTTACAGATAGTGTGACATGAACCCAAGATCCCAGTTCAAGTTGCCCTCATGTATCCAACGTCAGCATCTCCACATCAACCTTTACTATGCCAGACTCTTATACTACACAAACAATAGTGCAAAAATAATTTGATGATTTTGGCTATTGCGATGGCATGGTGGCACAGTGGTTAGCACTGCTGCCTCACAATGCCAGGGACCAGGGCGCAATTCTCAGCTCAGGTCACTGCCTGTGCAGAGCCTCCACATTCTTCCCGTGTCTACGTGGGTTTTTTTTCCGGATGCTCCGATTTCCTCCCATAGTCCAAAAGACATGCTGGTTAGGTGCATGGGCCATGTTAAATTCTCCCGCAGTGTACCCAAACAGGCGCCAGAGTGTGACGACTAGGGGATTTTCACAGTAACTTCATTGTAGTGTGAACATAAGCCTACTTGTGGCACTAACAAATTAACTTAAAACTTATTGTAAGATGGACTGAAATAAAGCGGGTGCAAAGTCACGAAGATGTTTTGGAATGAATCTAGGACAACTCCCTAAGTCAGTACATTTTTAAACAGTGAAATAAATAGCTGGAGTGCGAGTACAAGAGGAATTAGGAAATAGCGATAACAGCATAAAATAAGAATGGAAAAAAAAATAAAGAGTTGAAGGTAAGGATACTAGATTAGAAAATGGCAAGCGTATTATCATTTAAAAGGACCTAGTCTAAATTAACTGGATAGAAATCCAATGAACATATCAATGGAACAGCAGTAGGGCTGTCTCCAAGCGGCATGGAGCACAAAATAAGAATATTCACGCCAGGCAACATGGTTTCATCAAAAAGTTCAGTGGATAAACTGTGAAATTAAAATTCAACTGAAACTTAAAATCAGTGAGAATTACAACATGCCAGCTGAATTCCTTAGCACCTTGAGGAGGATGACAGGGCGGAAATTTGTTACATGGATTCTTTGGGAAGAATTTCTGGACTCGCTCACCCCGAAAATCCTGCCTGAGGTCAATGGACCTTTCCATGGTCTGTCTCTCATCTGCACCGATGTCCATCATGGGCAGTGTGGGAAAATTCATCCCTTTGCGTTGCCCCAAGCTTCCCTGAAATTTCCTCAGCGAGACAGATCTGCACACAATAGGGTGCTGGTTGGGGCAACTAGACAGGTGGAGGCGTCCCTGCCTTAGCCTCTTTCAGTGCAATAGAGAGGCAAGGGGCTCGATAAAGTGAATTCCTGCAAGGCCCAGGGTTCAGATAGCAAAGCGCGTGGAGACATTTTCACCCTCATACTCCTTTGGAATTCAGCCTCCTGTCTAATTTTGTGCCTATCCTGTGGATCTTCACGCCTAGAGATTGTTTTTCTGCTGTTTACTTCTAATCATAAAATCCCTACAGTACAGAAAGAGGCCATTCGGCCCATCAAGTCTGCACTGACCACAATCCCACCCAGGCCCTATTCCCACAAATTTACCCTACAAATTCCCCGATACAAGGGTCAATTTAGCATGGCCAATCATTCTAGACCCGCACGGCTTTGGACTGTGGGGGAAACCGGAGCACCCAGAGGAAACCTACACAGACACAGGGAGAACATACAAACTCCCCACACACAGTGACCCGAGGTCAGAATTGAACCTACGATCCCGGAGCTGTGAGGCAGCAGTGCTAAGCACTGTGCCACCCTGCTGCCCTAACAGTCAGGAGGCTTGTGGGGAACATGAACACTGGCAGAGACATGTTCGGCAGAATGGCCCATCTGAATGCTATAAAATTCTGTGCAATTGCATGTAAAGGACTTTTTCAAATATCCCTCTTTCTAATGTCAAACCAAGTTAATGCTTAACCAGTCGGTAGAAATAATCTTTTATGATTCAGTCTTTCAAAAAGTTATTAGGATAACCTCTGTTAGATTATTTTCGACTTTGCCACAATGAAAAAAGCTCCAAATCTTTTAGCCTTCCTTCAATACTATAATAACCAATGTCATTCCCAGTGAATTCTTATTGTAAACCTTCCATGGTTTAAATATCCCTCCTTTTTTATTCATTCATTGGAATTAATGAATAAATCATGGATCACTGACTGGGCCAACATTTATTGCCCATCCTTAATTGCCCTTGAGGGGGCAGTTAAGAGTCAACTACATTGCTGTGGATCTGGAGTCACATGTAGGCCAGCCTAGGTAAGGATGGCAGATTTCCCTAAAGGACATTAGTGAACTTTAAATTGTTTTTTTTACAACAATCAGCAATGGTTTCATGATCATCAGAAATTTAATTCCAGATTTTTATTGAGATGACATGGTGGCGCAGTGGTTAGCACTGCTGCCTCACAGTGCCAGAGACCCAGGTTCAATTCCAGCCTCAGGTCACTGTCTGTGTTGAGTTTGCACATTTTCCCCGTATCTGCATGGGTTTACTCTGGGTGCTCCAGTTTCCTCCCACAGTATAAAGATGTGTGCGTTCGGTGGATTGGCTACTAAATTAACCCCAATATCAGGGGGATTAGCAGGGTAAATATGTGGGGTTACAGGAATAGGGCCCGGGTGGAATCGTGATCGGTGCAGACTCGATGGGCTGAATGGCCTCTTTCTGCACTGTAGGGATTGTATGATGCTATGAATTCAAATCTCACCATCTGCAATGGTGGGATTTGAACCCGGGTCCCCAGAGCATTACTTTGAGTCTCTGGATTATTTACCCAGTGGCAGTGCCACTATGCCACTGCTGCCCCTATTATTAGTGTAGCGAATAGCGATTTGAATACTCCAGCTGTGTCACTCTTATGGAAGGTGTAAGAATGCAGATGTTCTGTCAGGACATGATCATCTCAGGTCGTCCTACCGCTTGCCACAGATTTGCATGTTGATACTCATTGACCAGGGTGAAATACAGTCAACCAGAGGGTGAGTGGTTGCCCACAGAGCATTACTGAACTTTAATGAGCTGAATTTTGCTTGATTAGGCCATTGGTGGCACATACTATCAGTTAGCCATTTTCTTGAACTCTTCAGCTCAAAAATGTTTTATATGCTGTTCCTTGCGAGAAGAATAAACTGGTAATGATGTGGCATGGGCCACTTGAGAATCTAGGAACTTGGTGAATGGAAAGGCCAATAATGAGTCCCCTTCAGCAATGAGATTTAAGAATTGAGAAAGAACGATGGGGACAACAGAGAAGAAGGGCTCATTAGAATAAAGTCAGGTACGAAAAAGAGAAATATACCAATCGAGTCAAGAACAGCTTCTTCCCTGCTGCCATCAGACTTTTGAATGGATCTACATTGCATTACGTTGATCTTTCTCCACACCCTAGCTATGACGGTGACACTACATTCTGCACTCTCTCATTTCCTTCTCTATGAACTGTATGCTTTGACTGCGTAGTGCTCGAGAAACTATACTTTTCACTATATGCTAATGCAAATCCAACAAATTGTTAAAAGTAACTAGACGGCTTAAGGCAAAATGTTGTTTGTGTAAAGTGGAGTGACATAAATCCATTCACAACCCACACCTTTTAAATCTCTGGGCAATTTGTAATAACAGTGGCAGTGTGGGTCATTAACATAACCATTAGTTTTCCAATATGATCCAACCTAATGTGTTCAGGTGAGCAGACGGACAGGAAATTAAAAAGGAAATTGGGAACTCAATATGCAAGACATTTTAGACATGAACATTTCATGTTACATTTTAAATGATGCTCATCCATGGTCTATATAACACAATGGTGGTAGAGGCAGGATAAAGGATCATTTTTATTGGTGGGGCAGTTCCAATGATCCAACATGCGATCAGAAAGAATAACAATGCTCTGATTTCTGTTTCTCTGCTTGAAGATCACTCCGGCTGTGGACAGCGACTTTGGCAGCTACAACTGCACGGCCAGTAACCGGATAGGAACCAGGTCCCAGGAGTTCACCCTCATCCAAGCTGGTAGGCAAATACGTTAAGCATTAGTCATTCACATTGCATTTATGGTAATAGGAGCCGATGAAGAATGTGCGTGTAAGCCATGGATAAACATCTTGAAGGATGCAATCCTGTTGCAAAGGATGCGAACCTCGGGGTAGCACGGTGGCACAGTGGTTAGCACTGCTGCCTCACAGTGCCAAGGACCCGACTTCAATTCACGGCTTGGGTCACCGTCTGCGCGGAGTTTGCACATTCTCCCTGTATCTGCGTGGGTTTCCTCTGGGTGCTCTGGTTTCCTCCCACACTCCAAAGGTATGCAGGTTAGGTGGATTGGTCATGCTAAATTGACTCTAGTGTCAGGGGGACTAGCTGGGTAAAATGCATGGGCCTATGGGGATAGGGCATAGATGTAACTGTGGTCAGTACAGACTCGATGGGCTATATGGCCTCCTTCTTCCCTGTAGGATTCTATGATTCTGTCAGAAGTGATGAACAACAGTCACCTATTGTATTTGTACCTTGATTTTCATCACTAAACTAATTTGAGTTTCTTTTTAAATCCTTTCAAGGGATATGGACATTGCTGACTAACCTAGTGTTTTTATTGCCCATCCCTAATTTCCCATCTGTCCTTAGGAAAATGGTCAGAAGTTTCTTTCTTGAACCATGTGGTGTAAGTTCCAGGATTCTGACCCAGTGACAGTGAAGGAACAGCAATATATTCAAAGTCATATTTTGGCCTTGGAGGGAGTGCAGAGGAGGTTTACTAGGCTGATACCGGAGTTGAGGGGGTTGAGCTATGAGGAGAGGCTGAATAAACTGGGCTTGTACTCGTTAGAGTTTAGAAGAATGAGGGGAGATCTAATTGAGACGTATAAGATGATGAATGGGATGGATAGGATAGAGGTGGAGAGACTCTTCCCGCTCAAAAAAGACAGTAGGACTAGGGGGCACAGCCTCAAGATAAAAGGGGGGCGGTTTAGAACGGAGTTGAGGAGGAACTTCTTCACTCAAAGGGTGGTGAATCTCTGGAATTCTCTGCCCGTTGAAGTGGTGGAGGCTGCCTCGCTAAATATATTTAAGATGCGGGTTGATGGGTTTTTGATAAGAGAGGGGATTAAGGGTTATGGGGAGAGGGTGGGAAAGTGGAACTGAGCAGCGACAGATCAGCCATGATCTTATTGAATGGCGGGGCAGGCTCGAAGGGCTAGATGGCCTACTCCTGCTCCTATTTCTTATGTTCTTATGTTTGATTGGGAGGGAGGGGGAGTGGATCTTGCAGGTGGGGCGTTCTCAGGTATCTCCTGCTCTTGTTCTTCTAAGTGGTAGAGACTGAAGGTTTGGAAGGGGCAGTTGAATGAACTATGGTGAGTTGCTGCTGTGCATCTTGTGCACGCTGCTGCCACTGTGAGTTGGTGCTGGAGGGACTGAATAGTTAATGCGGTGAATGGGGTCTCAAACAAGCTGGCTGCTTTACCCTGGATGGTAATGAGCTTTTTGTGTGTCGTTGGTGCTGCACTTTTCCAGGCAAATGGAGAGTATTCTATCACACTCGTGACTTGTGCCTTGTAAACGGCCGATACGGTTGGGGAGTCAAGAAGTTAGTTAGTCTCCATTGGATTCCCAGCCTCTGACCTGCTCCTATAATAGCTGTAATAACTATATTATTATAGTTAGTCCGATTTTGTTTCTGACCAATGGTGATCCCGAGGATGTTGATAGGATGTTACAAAGTAGTCAATGTGGTTACAGATGTAAACTCTTGAACCATCTCCACCTCTCCTCCTGCTCTAAGGTCCTCCTTAAAATCTACTTTTTTCGCCAAATTTTGGTTAAAGCCTCAAGTGCCTTAATACCAAATGATGTTTGATAATATACCCGTGAGATGTTTCACAATGTTAAAGGTGCTGCACAGATGGGAGTTGTTAATGAATGCATTTAGAACCAGAAAACATTTATTTAAAAATAAGGGAATAAGTGTAACCCTAACCCTAACCCTAACCCAAGACACTGGTTGAGGCCGCCCTCATGCGTACTGAAGTTAGCTAGATCGGTTCGAAGCCTGTCCCTTTAGCACGGTGATACAGCCACTCAACGCGACTTGTGCAGAACAATTTCTTGCCATAACTGGTAGGTATGACAAAATTCTACATTTCTCTCCATCTTATACTCAGACCCAGATCTCTCTTTGTGTAAGTAGCAGTGATTTTGGTTTGATTTATTATTGCCACATGTCTTTGTATACAGTGAAAAATATTGTTTCTTGCGCACTATACAGTCAAAGCATACCATTCATAGAGAAGGAAACGAGAGAGTACTGAATGTAGATTTTACAGTCATAACTAGGATATAGAGAAAGATCAACTTAATGCGAGGTAAGTCCATTCAAAAGTCTGATGGCGGCAGGGAAGAAGTTGTTCTTGAGTTGGTTGGCACGTGACCTCAGGCTTTTGTATCTTTTTCCTGACAGAAGAAGGTAGAAGAGAGAATGTCCGGGGTGTGTGGAGTTCTTAAATATGCTGGCTGTTTTCCCAAGGCAGTGGGAAGTGTAGACATGTTTATGAGTGGGAGGTTGGTTTGCATGATGGATTGGGTTTCATTCAGTGGGTACCACACCTACCTTACCCACCCACCTGGCGAAGAAACAGCCAGCTCCGAAAGATAGTGGTGTTTGCTACAAATAAACCTGTTGGACTTTGACCTGGTGTTGTGAGACTTCTTTCTGAGTCAGAAGGCCATGGGATAAAGGCCTATGTAGATTTGATCACAAACTCCAGACTGCCACTCCCAGATTGGTAGCAAGGGAGTGCTGAACTGTCAGAGTTGCTGCTTTTCAGATGAGATTTAAATCACAGTCCCATCTACCCTCTCAGGTAAACACTCACGCTATTGAAAGAAGGGCAGGGAAATTCTCCCCAATGTCCTCGGTCAATATTTATCCCTCAACTCGCATCATTAAATCTGATTGGCTGTTAGCAGAAATTTACTCTGTGCAAATTGGCACTGATGACAATTCAAAATCACATCATGTTAGCACAGTGGTTAGCATTGTTGCCTCGCAGCACCAGGGACCCTGGTTCGATTCCTGGTTTGGGTCACTGTGCGGAGACTGCACATTCTCCCTGTGTCTGCGTGGGTTTCCTCTGGGTGCTCCGGATTCCTCCCACAGTCTGAAAAACATGCTGATTAGATGCACTGGCCATGCTAAATTCTCCCTCAGTGTACCCGAACAGGTGCCGGAGTGTGGCAACTAGGGGATTTTCACTGTAACTTCATTGCGGTGTTAATGTAAACCTACTTGTGACACTCATAAATAAACTTTGACTTTTAACTTTAACATTGACTGAAGGATGTCCTGAAGTGTGAGAGATGCTAGATAAATACAAGTTCTCTCTTTTCTTCCCTTCCATGGATTCAAGTTCATGTTTTTGTTTCTTTCCCATTAAAAAAAATAGAAAAGCAAACTCCATGGACAGAATTCTCCCATGCCCATGCTGGCACGATCAATGATGAATGGAGGCAAGGGTGGGATTGGAGAGGGGGCATTGGGTAGAATGTGGCGGGAGGCCCAAATTTGATGCCAGTGTGAAATTACAGCAGCATCTTCAGCCGGTGCCCACCATAGCAGATCAGGAGGCTGGAGGGAATCTGATTTTCATCTCGTTAATGGACTGGAGTTCAGGCCCAGTGAGAATCTTCCTCCCATGTTTGATTCTCCATGATGGCAGCAGAAAAAACACACTGGTCCAGAACACATCTGTGTATATAAGTATATATCCATGCATTGTATGTGTGCATTCATGCAAATGTGCGTGTGTGTGTATTTGTGTGTGTGTATATGTGTATGCATGCATGCATGTGTGTCTATGTGTATTTGTGCATGTCTATATATCCGTGTGTGTGTATGTGTGTGTATATACATGTGTGTATGTGTATGTGTGTATATGTATATCCATGTGTGTGTATGTATGCAAGCATGTGTGCGTATGTGCACCCATCGTATGTATGTGAGTTTGTGAATGTGTGAGTGACTCTGTGTGTGTGTGTGTGTGTGTGTGTGTGTGTCAGCATCTGACTGATGTAGGAAAGGTCTGGGCTTATTTTCAGTGAACACAAAAGTTGCCTGAAGACTTGTGTCTCTCACTGGTTAACTGAGCACAGTGTCCTTAGCAAGTTTCTAATGTAGGTGGACTCAATGGTTTTGATTCAGACCCTGTGGGCTAAGATTTATAGGATGCCATAATTACATTGTGCTCCATCAATCTGCTTAATATGTTTCTTCAGAGCGGAGGCAGAGTACAACCAAACCAAAAGACTAGCAATGACCTACAGGCCATTTGCTGATTCTGTAATAGAAAGTGGAAAATGTTCAGTGGAGTACTGTTGTTAATAATGGCAGGGCAAAGTGAACTTAAACTAATTTCAGCCAGGCAGCAGTGTTCAACTTCGAAAGAGAAAGAGGATTCTTAACAGATGTACCTGCAACACATGGAGAACAGTGGTTCAAGAAAGCTGTTCACCAAAACCTTGTAAGAAGTCTCACAACACCAGGTTAAAGTCCAACAAGTTTATGCCCCAGGGGTCGGTGCTGGGGCCTCAGCTATTTACCATTTATATAGATGATCTGGAGGAGGGAACCGAGTGTAGGGTGTCGAAATTTGCTGATGACACCAAGATTGGGGGAAAGGCAAATTGTGCGGAGGGTGTGGAGAGTCTGCAGAAGGATCTGGATAGGCTGGGCGAATGGGCCAGGAAATGGCAAATGGAATTTAATGTTGGCAAGTGTGAGGTGGTCCACTTTGGTAGGAAGAATGGTAGGAAGGACTAATACTTACGTGGCGAAAAACTGCAGCAGGCGACGGTGCAGAGGGACCTCGGGGTCCTTGTGCATGAGTCGCAAAAACCCAGCCTGCAGGTGCAGCAGGTGGTCAGGAAGGCGAATGGGATGCTGGCCTTCATAGCGAGGGGGATTGAATATAAAAGTAGGGAGGTCTTGCTGCAGCTGTATAGGGCATTGGTGAGGCCGCAGCTGGAGTACTGTGTGCAGTTTTGGGCGCCGCACCTGCGCAAGGATATTTTGGCCTTGGAGGGAGTGCAGAGGAGGTTTACTAGGCTGATACCGGAGTTGAGGGGGTTGAGCTATGAGGAGAGGCTGAATAAACTAGGCTTGTACTCGTTAGAGTTTAGAAGAATGAGGGGAGATCTCATTGAGACGTATAAGATGATGAATGGGATGGACAGGATAGAGGTGGAGAGACTCTTCCAGCTCAAAAAAGACAGTAGGACTAGGGGGCACAGCCTCAAGATAAAGGGGGGGCGGTTTAGAACGGAGTTGAGGAGGAACTTCTTCACTCAAAGGGTGGTGAATATCTGGAATTCTCTGCCCGTTGAAGTGGTGGAGGTTGCCTCGCTAAATATTTTTAAGAAGTGGGTTGATGGGTTTTTGATGAGAGAGGGGATTAAGGGTTATGGGGAGAGGGCGGGAAAGTGGAACTGAGCCACGACAGATCAGCCATGATCTTATTGAATGGCGGGGCAGGCTCGAAGGGCCAGATGGCCTACTCCTGCTCCTATTTCTTATGTTCTTATGTTCTTATGTTCTTATTTGATAGTAATCGCTACAAGCTTTCGGAATGCCATTCCTTCGTCAGGTCAGTGGAGAGTTCTGGGACGGAGGCAATTTCAGTATTGAAATGTATCAGATCTTGAGGGGGTTTGGTAGGATATACACTCGAAAGGCGTTTCCACTTGTGGGAGAGACTGGAACCAGGGGACAAAGTTTAAAAATAAGAGGTCTCTTGATTATGTTGGAGATGGGGAGTTATTTTATCTCTCAAAGGGTCATTAGTTCTCCACTCATCTGACGAAGGAACAGCGTTCCGAAAGCTTGTGGCATTTACTATCAAATAAACCTGTCGGACTTTAACCTGGTGTTGTGAGACTTCTTACTGTGTTTACCCCAGTCCAATGCCAATATCGCCACATCACCAAAACCTTCTCAGAGGAAATTAGCACAGGTAACAAATGCTGGCATAGCCAGTGACACCCACATGCCATGAAAGGAAGAAAAGAAACCAACATAAAATAGATTTAAAACACATATAGGTGGGAGGAATAGCAGCATACACTGATAGATTTGGATAGATGAGGAGACCGTGAAGAGCAGAAATACTAACACATAAATTTTGGGTTGAATGGCTCCTCCAAGTACCTTGACATCAATTTGAACAAAATCTATCTCAAAAAGAGTTGTTGAAGAGAAGTGAAGGCGTTGAAGGGAAGTGTGATTGAAAAGTCATACAATCATTGAATCCCTACAGTACAGAAGGAGGCCATTCGGCCCATCGAGCCTGCACCAAACACAGTCCTACCCAGGCCCTATCCCCATGCATTTACCCTGGATAATCACCATGACACTAAGAGGCAATTTAGCATGGCCAATCCGCCTAACCCGCACATCTTTGGACTGTGGGAGGAACGCGGAGCACCCGGAGGAAACCCACGCAGACATGGGGAGAACGTGCAAACTCCACACAGCGATTCAAGCCGGGAATTGAACTCGGGTCCCTGGTGCTATGAGGCAGCATTCTAACCATTGTGCCACCATGCCTTTTAAGATATTACCTGGTGTTACTAATTCTTGAAGGTTACATTAGCCAGAATTTTCCCCCCCACCTCCCTGGTACTACCTACCCCCTTGACTCTCATGACTATCTAGAGCTTATCCAGCTCAGCCTTGAATATATTCAATGATCCTGTCTCCATTGCTCCTCGGGGAAGAGAATTCCACAGACTAATGGCCCTTTGAGAGATAAAATAACTCCCCATCTCCAACTTAAACAAAAGACCTCTTATTTTCAAACTGTATCCCCTGGTTCCAGTCTCTCCCACAAGTGGAAACATCTTTCAGGTGTATATCCTACCAAACCCCCTCAAGATCTGATACATTTCAATGGTGAAGTTGCCTCAGCCCCAGATGACCATGGGCTACTTTCCCTTCCCCTCAAAGGGGAAAGCTGACTGGTGATGATTTAACCTGAGGATCACTGCACCTCAACAAGGGCAAGGTTGAGAAGTAGGGCCTTTATGAATAACCTATTTCAATAATTTGTGTCAATTAGATGACCTCTCATCTGTCGTCCGAACTCTGATGAATGTAGGCTCAACCTGTTGAAACTTTCCTCAAAAAAATAAGCCCCTATTCGCAGGAATGAGTCAAATGGACCTTCTCTCAACTGTTTTAATACAATGTATGCTTATTATCTGATTAGCCAGGGTAAATGCATGGGGATAGGGCCTGGGTGGGATTGTATTTGGTGCAGGCTCGATGGGCCGAATGGCCTCCATCTGCACTGTAGGATTCGATAATTGTGGATGTGTTTAACTCTAGTGCTGTTGTTTTCCTTTATTTATCTTTCTTTCTATAGTGATTTTTTTATATCATTAAATGTTCTTAGGACACAAACATAGAAAAACTACAGCACAAACAGGCCCTTTGGCCCCCAAGTTGCGCTGAACATATCTCTACCTACTAGGCTTACCTATAACCCTCTATCTTACTAAGCCCCATGTACTCATCCAAAAGTCTCTTAAAAGACTCTATTGAATCCACCTCCACCACCACTTCTGTCTCAGTATTATCCATGTAATGCAGCATCTAATACACACAACCTTAACGATCATCCTCAACACCAGTACCCCACAAGGTTGTGTTCTCAGCCCCCTATTATACTCCTTATACACCGATGACTGTGCGGCCAAATTCCCCTCCAATTCAATTTTCAAGTTTGCTGATGACACCACCGTAGTGGGCCGGATCTCAAACAGTGATGAGACAGAGTACAGGAATGAGATAGAGAATCTGGTGAACTGGCGCAGCAACAATACTCTCTCCCTCAATGTCAACAAAATGAAGGAGATAGTCATTGATTGCAAGAAGCATAAAGAGAACATGCCCCTTTCTACATCAACCGGGATGAAGTAGGAAGGGTCAAGGGCTTCAAGAGTTTTGGTGTCCAGCTCATCATCAACTTATCCTGGTCCTTCCATGCCAACATTATAGTTAAGAAAGCTCACCAACACCTCTACTTTCTCAGAAGACTAAGAAAATTTGGCATTTCAGCCACAACTCTCACCGACTTTTACAGATGAACCGTAGAAAGCATTCTTTCTGGTTGTATCACAGCTTGGCCTGGCTCCTGCTCTGCCCAAGACCACAAGGAACTACAAAAGGTCATGAATGTAATCCAATCCATCACGCAAACCAGCCTCCCATCCATTGACTCTGTCTACACTTCCCACTGCCTCGGCAAAGCAGCCAGCATAATCAAGGACTCCATATACGCCGGACATTCTCTCTCCTACCTTCTTTGTGGGGATAAAGATACAAGAGTCCTCGGAAATGAAATGATCCAGTCAATCAAGTGTCATTTTACAAGACAGTGATCATTGCACTGTAAGGTTTAGGAAGATGACAGAAAAGGCAATCCAGGATAGAAAATAATTAATTGGGACAGATATACAAGTCTGAGGTGACATACCAACCGACTCAAGAACAGCTTCTTCCCTGCTACTATCAGACTTTTGAATGGACCTATCTTGCATTAAGTTAATCTTTCTCCACACCCTTGCTATGACTGTAACACTGCATTCTGTACTCTCTTGTTTCCTTCTCTTTGAACGGTTTGTATAGCATGCTAGGAGCAATACTTTTCACTGTTACATTAATACACGTGACAATAATAAATCAAATCAAATCAAAAACAATTGCCAGGATCTGTCTCACTTTCTTGTTGAAATAACTTGTCCAAGGCCAGTGCCCCTTCACCAAATTCAGATTTATTTCCATAATCAGCAACACTTCGACGGGTACTTTCTAGGACAGGGTATAAACCCAGAGTGCCCATAACCCTCACACTGCACATTATTATTGATTTGATTTGATTTATTATTGTCACATGTTCCAGGATGCAATGAAAAGTATTGTTTCTTACGTGCTATACAGAAGACGCATACTGTTCATAGAGAAGGAAAGGAGAGAGTGCAGAATGTAGTGTTACAGTCATAGCTAAGGTGTAGAGAAAGATCAGCTTAATACAATGTACGTCCATTCAAAAGTCTGATGGCAGCAGGAAAGAAGTTGTTCTTGAATCGGTTGGTACGTGACCTCAGACTTTTGTATCTTTTTCCCGACGGAAGAAGGTGGAAGAGAGAACGTCTGGAGTGTGTGCGTTCCTGATTATGCTGGCTGCTTTCATGAGGCAGCAGGTAGTTTTGAAACATCTCATCCAGTCCTGTAGAGATGCCGGCGTTGGACTTTAACCTGGTGTTTGAGACCTCTCACTTTCAGTCCTGACAGTCTATTCAACACTTCGTCCTTATCAATTTTGAGCCCTCTCAGAGACAGAGGGTGGAATTTTGCCATCTCACCCACCACGGATGGGACATGGACCATGCAAAGGTCCATTGACCTTGGGCGGGATCTTCCAGACTTGGGGTGAGTGAGGCCGGAAAATCATAGAATCATAGAATCCTACAGTGCAGAAAGAGGCCATTCGGCCCATCAAATCTGCACCGATCACAATCCCACCCAGGCCCTATCCCCATATCCCTTTGTATTTACCCACTAATGCGTCTAACTTATGCATCATGGGACACTAAGGGGCAATTTAGAATGGCCAGTCAACCTAGCCCACACATCTCTGGACTGCCCAGAGTTTCCATATCTGTCATCATGGCCTGGTTAACATCTAACTCCTTGGGAAAGACTGGTGCTAAGTGCTCATTTCATACTTCAACCATGTCCCTAGCCTCCATGTGTAAATGACCTTGTAGGTCCCTCATTGGCCCTACTGCTCTTTTTACCACCCTTTTTACTATTTATGTGCTGATCAAAGACTTTGGGATTTCCCTTTACATTGGCTGCCAGCATTTTCTTGTAATCCCTCTGCAATTTTCTAATTTTTTTTTACCTTCTCTCTGAACCTTCAGTATTCCTCTTGGTTCTTAATTGTATTTTCTACCTGACATCCATCATAATCACACTTTTCCTTCCTTATCTTAATTTCAATCTCATTTTTTTACCCAGGAACCTCTGGATTTAAGTACCCAACCATTCTCTTCTAAGGGAATATTTCTGATTGCATCCAAGCCATTTCTATTTGGAAGGTAGCCCTTGTTCAGCCGAGGTTTTTCCCATCAATCTTTGATTCCAACTTAAGAGACCCAGCTTGGCTCTCTCCCAATTAATTATTTTTATTCTGGTTTGTCTATTAACCATTTCTGTCATCTTCCTAAACCTTACGGTACAATGATCACTATCTTGTAAATGTTTGCCCACTGACACTTGATCGACTGGACTATTTCATTTCTGAGAAATAGGCTCTAACATTGACCAAAAGAGGAAATGCTGGAAAGAATCAACAGATTCGGCAGCATCTATAAGGATGTTTCAAGTTCAGGTGACCCTTTGTCAAAGCTCTTTTCTCTCCTTACAGAAACTGCTGTACTACAGATACTGATGGTATTGAGGAAGGGGGGGTTGGTGGGAGGGGGGATGTTAGGAGAATGGGCAAAGAAGTGGCAGTTGGACTACAATGTGGAAAAGTATGAGGTTATGCACTTTAGAAGGAGGAATAGAGTCATAGACTATTTTCTAAATGGGAAAGTGCTCAGGAAATCAGAAACACAAAAGGACCTGGGAGCCAATGTTCAAGATTCTCTTGAGGTTAATGTGCAGGTTCAGTCAGCAGTTAGGAAGGCAAATGCAATGTTAGCATTCATGTCGAGAGGGCTAGAATACAAGAGCAAGGATGTACTTCTGAGGCTATATAAGGCTCTGGACAGACCCCATTTAGAGTATTGTGAGCAGTTTTGGGCCCCATATCTAAGGAAGGATGTGCTGGCCTTGGAAACGGTCCAGAGGAGGTTCACAAGAATGATTCCTGGAATGAAGAGCTTGTCATATGAGGAACGGCTGAGGACTCTGGGTCTGTGCTCGTTGGAGTTTGGGAGGAAGGGGGGAAACTTAGAGGTTACTACGAGGCCTGGTTAAAGTGGATGTGGAGAGGATGTTTCCCCTCGTCAGAAAAGCTTGAACCAGAGGGCACAACCTCAGACTAAAGGGACGATCCTTTAAAACAGAGATGAGGAGGAATTTCTTCAGCCAGAGAGTGGTGAATCTGTGGAACTCTTTGCCGCAGAAGGCTGTGGAAGTCAGGTCATTGTGTGTCTTTAAGACAGAGATAGATATGTTCTTGAATAATAAGGAGATCAGGGATTATGGGGAAAAAAAAGGAGAATGGCTTTGAGAAAAATATTAGCCATGATTGAATGGAGGAGACTCGATGGGCCGAGTGGCCTAATTCTCTGATGTCTTATGGTCCTGTGACTCACATTCCAATCATTATTCATGTAAATTGAGTTTGTGTTTGTGCCCTGTTTGTGATCAGAACTCCCACCCACTTGACAAAGGAACAGTGTGTTCCGAAAGCTTGTGGTGTTTGCTACACATAAACCTGTTGGACTTTAAGCTGGTGTTGTGAGACTTCTTTCTGTTTTTACCCAGTCCAAAGTTGGCATTCACACATCATGACCAACTTACGGTCCTATGGCCAGACTTGCTGAGATTTTCCAGCATTTTTTCTTTTGCTTTCAGATTCCAGCATCCGCAGTAATTTGCTTTTATCCAGGTTATAACGGTGCTTTGTTTCTTGTTGTACTGCACACATACAGCTGTAGAAAATTGTCCTGAACACAACCTAGGAGTCTTTGCCCTTCTCTGTCCTTTACTCCACTCTTCTTACAGTCTACATTCAGGTAATTAAAGTCCCCCAATAAAACTACTCTATAAATAAAGTTTGCGACTCTCCATAATTTCCCTGCAGATGGTCCCTCCACATCCTTCTCTCTAATTGGCACTCGAATGATTATATCGAGCAATATAATTGCATCTCTTTTGTTCCTCAGCTGTAGCCAAATTGATTCTGTCTTTGCACTCTCTGTGACATCCTCTTTCTCCAACACTGTCACACTTTCCTTGACCAGTACAGCCATCCCTCTCTCTTCCTGAACATATTGTGCCGGGGAATATTTCATGTCCAGTCTTGCCCTTCTGCGAGCCAGGTCTCTGGTATCACTACAACAGCATAAATCCACAATGCCATCTATGGCTGTAACCCCCTTAATCTTATTTACTATACTCACTGCATTAGGCTGATTGGCCATGCTCAATTGCCCCATAGTGTCAGAGGGATCAACAGGGTGAATGCATGGTGTTCTGGGAATAGGGCCTGGGTGGGATTGTGGTCAGTACAGACTCAATGGACCGAATGGCCTCATTCTGTACTGTAGGGACTCTATTCTGTGATTCTCAAGGGTAACCAGGGATGGGCAATAAATGCTGGTTTCATCACCAACGCCTATATCCCATAAATTAATTTTTAAAAGTTCCTTATTCCAGACACTGGTTTTTCACGCACTGCCCCTTACACTAGAACTTACTGTCCAATCAACTTACTAGTGTTCCCCGATGTCACGGATACTTTTTTTCCCCACTGCTGCCTCACAGCAATGGCAATATTTCCCAAATAACTCGCCTCTTTTCCTGCAGCAGGGTAAGACCACCCTCAAACGTCAAGATAGCCAGGAAGCAAAAAGCAAAAAAGCACCTCCATCCCCTTCGCACCTAATTCCCACTTTGAATCAAATTCCTAAAGAGACTCGACCTCTTTCTCACTCAGGGCAAAGTCTCCCTCACTGAATGTGTGCAGCAAAAAAATTCACTTTTTACGAAGAGTCACTCACTAGCTTAGCTACAGTAATCAACATCTATTCAGATCCAATTCATAGAAGCACAGAATCCCTACAGTACAGGAGGAGGCCATTCTACCCATCGAGCTTGCACTGACCACAATCCCACCCTATCCCCATATCGCTACATATTGACCCCGCCAATCCCCTAAAACTAGAGTCAATTTAGCGCGACCAATCCACCTCACCCGGCACACCTTTGGACTGTGGGAGGAAACTGGAGCACCCGGAGGAAACCCACCTAGACATGGGGAGAACATGCAATCTCCACACAGACGGTGGCCCAAGTCGGGAATCGAACCCAGGTCCCTGGCACTCTGAGGCAGCAGTGCCAACCACTGTGCCACCGTGCTGCCCACAAGGGAAAGGGTTTTCAGGTGATTGATAGTAAACTGTCACTCAGTCAGCCACCTGTGCAACTGTGTTACTTAACTTGGAAAGGATTTACTAATTGAATTCCCAAATTAAAGTTTATTTATTAGTTTCACAAGTAGGCTTACATTGACACTGCAATGAAGTTACTGTGAAAATCACCACTTTGAGTCAAATTTCCAAATATACAAAGTCTCTACAAAATAAAGTACATTTATTTTTGTAATAGCTTTTTTCTAAACTCAGAATGCCCCAGAAAGCTTTGCAGGGAATATTGTTTGCTCACTGTTGTTACGCAGGAAATGCTGCAGCCAATTTGCATACAGGAAGGTCCATCGGTGGGTAAATGGTCAGGTGGTCGATTTTAGTGATGTTGATTGAGGGATAAATATTGACCTTGGCTTGGGGGAGAACAAAGAGCGAAGAACAAAGAAAATTACAGCACAGGAACAGGCCCTTCGGCCCTCCAAGCCTGCACCGACCTCTTCTTGCTCTTTTTCAAAATGGCGCCAGACATCTTTTCCCTCTGCTTGAGGGCATGAACAGGGTCTCTGTTTAAAATTTCATTTAAAGGATACAAGGAAACACTCAGGTGCCAGTCTCCATTTTGTCACTTAAGTGGGATCTGACTGTGTCCCCACTTTGCCAACACCACCCCCCGCCCCCCTGCCCCAACCCCCAGTCTTCCAAGTTGAAGCCAAGGGTAATGCCAACCAAGCCAAAATTGTCAGTGACAAGCATTACTCAGTTTCCCGTGCTCTGTACTCCAGCCCCACAATCCCAGTGTTTTAGAACCATAGAATCATAGAATCCCTACAGTACAGAAGGAGGCCATTCAGCCCATCGAGTCTGCACCAACCACAACTACATCTAGGCCCCATTCCTGTAACCCCTCGTATTTACCCTGCAAATTCCCCTGACACAAGGGTTACTTTTAGCATGGCCAATCAACCTAACCCACACATCTTTGGACTGCCGCATACCCCAGTCCAGACCCTGCTACAGTCTACCTGCCTGCCAACCATGCACTTTTGCAAGCGTTTACCAGTGCACATATAGCACCACTCTGATGTTTGCCGATTTGTACCTTTGGCTGTGAGAGAGAGTACAGAATTGCAACTCAGTACTTCCGAATTAACCTCAAGTGTATCACAGCAATAAAACACTGAGATTTGACACGACGTATATCAAGTCAGTTAATCACAATTGCACAGTGAAAGGTATAGAGGACGAGGGGAATTGGTAGATAGTATCTTACCCATTTTCTTTAAAGAGGGTGATTTGGTTCTTGATAATTTTCTGGGTCAGATCCTGGGTCAGAACTCAGTTGGTCATGGAAGCTCGCTGATAGATCGCCAATTTATCTCCTTCACACCCTCTCTGGCACCTATTTGATGCAGTAAGAAGTCTCACAACCCCAGGTTAAAGTCCAACAAGTTTATTTAATAGTAAACCCACAAGCTTTGGGGTTTGCCCCTTCTTCTGCATTTACCATCAAATAAACGTGTTGGACTTTAGCCTGGTGTTGTGAGACTTCTTACTGTATTTACCCCAGTTCAACGCCGGCATCTCCACATCATGACCTCTTTGATGGACAGGATCCAGAATAATGGTTTCAACTGCCTTCATATCTAATCAGTGGAAGAGAGTCCATTTACTAGCTCTAGTTTTCAACTATTTAATCATGTTTTCCTAGGAATTTGCATATTGTGTTGCTCAGGAACCCGAACATGTTCAGGTTATCTGGCGGTCACCTGGCTTAAGAAACCTGGTTCCTTTTCATAGAATCATAGAATCCCTACAGTGCAGAAGGAGGCCATTCAACCCATTGGGCCTAGACCGACAACAATCCCACTCAGGCCCTATCCCTGTAACCTCATGTATTTATCCTGCTAATCCCCTTTTTCACACAGAGGGTGGTGAGCGTCTGGAACACGCTGCCAGAGGTAGTAGTAGAGGCAGGTACAATTTTGTCTTTTAAAAAGCATTTAGACAATTGCATGGGTAAGATGGGTTCAGAGGGATAAGGGGTAAATGCGGGCAGGTGGGCCTAGCTTCGTGGTTTAAAAAAGAGGTGGCATGGACAAGTTGGGTGAAGGGCTTGTTTCCATGCTGTAAACCTCTATGATACTAAGAGGCAATTTACCATGGCCAATCAACCTAAACTGCACATCTTTGGGAGCTGGAACATCTGAAGGAAACCCACGCAGACACAGGGGAAATGTGCAAACTCCACACAGACAGTCACCCAAGGCTGGAATTGAACTCCCTAACACTGTGAGACAGCAGTGCTAACCACTGTGCCATGATGCCACCCATCCACTGAGCCACCTTGCTGCTATTTTGACTGACCTGATCTGGCTCTCAGTTCCATGTTGGAGAAAGGTGCTCAAGCTTCTGCCATGAGGCTTAAGTATCTCATCATTGTTCATCAAAATTAATTCCAGCACTAAAAAAGGCTTCAGGCAAGTGTGTGTGTGTGGAGTAAAAGGAATTGGACCCAACACTCCAGCGGCAACCAAACCAGTGATTTACAGAAGATTAGCCTTGTTTTCTGTTCTCTTTGCTACTGCTTGTATGCCACGGATTCTACAGACATATTTTAAGCAACCTACTCAATTTGTTCTGCAACTTTGAAAGATTGCCCACTCCCAAGCCTCTCTGATCCTGCGCCATTTAAAGTTATACTCCAGAGGGAGTTCAACGATTGCTCACTCAACTGATCCTGGGAGGCATAGGGCTTGTCCTATGAGATTAGCCGATGAGGGTGGCACAGTTAGCACAGCTGCCTTGCAGCGCCAGGGACTTGGGTTCGATTCCCAACTTGGGTCACTGTCTGTGTGTGGAGTTTGCACATTCTCCCCGTGAGTGCATGTGTTTCCTGTGGGTGTTCCTGTTTCCTCCACAGTCCGAAAGACATGCTTGTTAGGTGGATTGGCCATGCTAAATTCTCCCTCAGTGTACCTGATCAAGTGCCAGAGTGTGGCAGCTAGTGGATTTTCACACTAACTTCATTGCAGTGTTAATGTCAGCCTGCTTGTGACTAATAAATAAAATTTAAACTGCATAGACTAGTCCTATATTCTCTGGAATTTAAAATAATGAAGTGTGATCTAATTGGAACACATGAAATTTGTAAGGGGTTTGATATGCTGGATGCTGAGAAAATGTTTCTCCTGGCTGAATGAATCATGTAGGCCATGGTCTCAGAGTATGAGGTCAGTCACTTTGGACTTGGAAGAAGAGTAATATCTTCAGTGCTGTGAATCTTTGTAATCCTCTGCCTCATAGAGTTGTAGCTGCTTAGTTGTGTAAAGCACTCAAGACAGAGATCAGTAAATTTTTGGATAATTAGAGAATTATGGAATAATATGGGGATATTGCGGAAACGTTGATCCCACAGATGGCAAATCTGTCATACGAGGAGAGACTAAGTTGATTAGGATTCTATTCACTGGAGTTTAGAAGAGTGAGAGGGGACCTCACAGAAATTTATAAAATTCTAACCGGATTAGGCAAGGTTGATTCAGAAAGAATGTTCCCAATGGTGGGGAGAATCCAGAACTAGGGATTCATAGTTTGAGGATAAGGGGTAAACTTTTAGAACTGAGGTGAGGGGAAATTTCTTCACCCAGAAAGTGGTGAATGTGTGGAATTCACTCCCACAGAAAGTAGTTGAGGCCAAAACATTGTGTGATTTCAAGAAGAAATTAGATAAAGTTCTTGGGGCTAAAGGGATCAAGGGATACGGGAGAAGGGGAGAATCAGGATATTGAATTTGATGATCAGCTATGAACATAATGAATGGTGGAGTAGTCTTGAAGGGCCGAATGGCCTATTCCTGCTTCTAGTTTCTATGTGTCTATGTCAAAGTGGAGTTGAGGCAGAAAATCAGGCATGATCTTACTGAATGTCAGAGCTGGCTCAAAGAGCCAAATGGCCCACTCCAGCTCTTATTTGTGATGTTCTAATATATCTAGTTGATGTTGAAGAAGTCTCTATTTACAAGAAGAAACAACCCAAACCTCTTCAAACTTTCTTCAGGCAACAACATCAGGACCCTAGTGACTGGACTGATTCAAGTGCTCAACACGGTATCAATGCCTCAAGCACACTTTAAATTGCCTTTGATGACCGATTGTTGAACTGGCACAGCATGGAGTGGCATCTGAGGCATTCGTTTCCAAAGCACAGCTGGTGTCTGATGCCAATTTTGTGCTCACAATTCTTGAGGCTTTTCTGATGAGCTTCCTCTAATAGCAGGTGCAAGTTGTCACCCTCCTGCTCCTCAGGATATAACACCTTTATTTTTCTAACTTCCGGCCATGTACCCAACCCCCCCATCAGTCCCCATCAAACCCCACTGAACAAGTTATCTCTGCCATTCAGTCATGATCAAATGGTACAAATGCAATGCTTATCCAATTGTTGCATCTTCACACTCAGCTACTCTCTTGTTCCTAATATATGCACAAAATGCTTCGAGATTCTCCTTAATCCTGCCTGCCAAGGCTATTTTGTGACCCCTTTTTGCATTCCTAACTCCCTGTTTGAGTTCTTTTCTACTTTCCCTGTATTCTTCAATCTGTTTTTAGTTGCCTCGCCCTTAAGTGTGCACCCTTTTTCTTTTTGTCTAGACTCGCAATGTCATCCAATTTCCCGAATCCTGCCTTTCCTGTCCTTTCTTTTCACAGGCACATATCTGTCCTGCTCTCTAATCAACTGCCCCTTAAAAAGACTCCCACATGCCAGATGTGGATTTATCCTCAAACAGCCTCTCCCAAGCAACACCCTCCAAATATTGCCTAATCTGGTTGTAGCCAACCTTCCCCCAATTTAACAGCTTCACCCGAGGACAACACTCATCCTTTTCCATTAGTTTCTGAAAACTTAGGGAATTGTGATCACTGTTCACCGCATGTTCCCCCACTGCAGCTTTAATGAACTGGCCGGGCTCATTTCCTAGTACCAAGTCCAGTACAGCCCCCTCTCTAGTTGGACGGTCTACATATTGTTCCACAAAACCTTCCTGGACACACAGAAGGGCATTGCATAAGTACTTGAAGGGAAATATTTTGTAGGGCGATGGGGAAAGAGTGAAAAATGTGAGCTAGTTAGATAATTCTATCAAAAAAATCAGCAGAAACAGGATGTCCTTCTCCTGAATTCTTGCATTCTATAATTCTATGATAGTGGAAAGATTTGCAGTTGTTAAATAGTTTGATAAGCTGTCACGTGAATACCTCTTCCCTCTGCTTTCATCAGACTTTTGAATGGACCTACCATATGTTAAGCTGATCTTACTCTGTAACACTACATTCTGCACCCTCTCCTTTCCTTCTCCCTTATTTATTCAATGAACGGTATGCTTTGTCTGTATAGCATGCAATAAACAATACTTTTCACCGTATACTAATACATGTGACAATAGTAAATCAAATTAAATCAAATCTCCAACTATCTTCTGTAACACTACATTCTGCACCCTCTCCTTTCCTTCTCCCTTATTTATTCAATGAACGGTATGCTTTGCCTGTATAGCGTGCAATAAACAATACTTTGTACCATATACTAATACATGTGACAATAGTAAATCAAATTAAATCAAATCTCCAACTATCTTCTGAAAGAATTCAGAATTGGATGCTGGACCAGAGTTGCTCTGTATTCAGTGTTGAAATATAATGTAATATTTATCTATTAGCCACAAGTAAGGCTGACATTAGCACTGCTGTGAAGTTACTGTGAAATTCCTCTAGCCAGAGGGACACGGACATCTCAGTGCATGTTGGTGACACTCCTCCTCTCAGCAACAACAAGAAAAACCAATTGCATTTTAATAGCATCTTTCATGTCATAATATATCCCATTATGCCTCATTGGAATGTTTGCAAACAAAAGACCTTGAAGCACAAAAGGAAGTTGTAGGGTCAGTGACAGAAGGCAAAGCTTAAGGAGTGTCTTGAAGGAGGTGGAGAGGTTTAGGAGTGGAATTCTAGAGTTTTCACTTAAGCAACTGAAGGCACAAACAGCAGTGTTGCGGCAAATAAGATTAGGGCGTCTCAGGGGACAAGGGTGAAATGAGGGTTTTGGACTGGAGGAGATTCCAGAGGTAGGAAAGGGCAAGACCACAGAGGAATTTGAAAATAAGGGAGAGAAATTTAAAAGCAAGATCATTGAGCACAGTTCCAATGGGACTTGGCAGGATGTGAGATTTGGGCAGCAGAAATTTGGCTGAGGTTAAGTTTTTGGAAGGTGAAAGTATAGGAATGGTCAAGTCCAATGGAAGAAAAGATGATGAGATCAGCATCAGAATGGATTGAGGCAGGGACTGAGTGGGATGATGCTACAAATAGATATCTTAGAGATGGAACAAACATGCAGTCAGAAGCTTACCTCAAAGTCAGATACAACACCACCATCGCAAACAGTGATCAGAGTGATTTGATTTGATTTATTTTTGTCACATATATCAGTAACTTTTTATTCATTTATGGGATATGGGCATCGCTGGCGGGCCACATTTATTGCCCGTCCCTAGTTCCCTGAGGGTAATTGAGAGTCAATCTCATTGCTGTGGGCCTGGAGTCACATGTAGGCCAGACCAGGTAAGGAAGGCAGATTTCATTCCCTGAAGGGCATTAGTGAACCAGATGGGTTTTCCCCACAATCGACAATGGTTTCATGGTCATCGGTAGGTTCTTAATGCCAGATATTTTTTATTGAATTTAAATTCCACCGTCTGCGGGATTCGAACTTGAGTCCCCAGAACATTAGCTGAGTTTCTGGATTAGCGAAAACACCATTAGGCCATCATCTTCCCCAGTGAATAGTATTGTTTCTTTTGTGCTATATAGACAGAACATACTGTTCATAGAGAAGGAAAGGGGAGGGCGCAGAATGTAGTGTTACAATCATAGCTAGGATGGAGAGAAAGATCAACTTAATAAAAGGTCACCAAATCTGTAAGAGATTGAATGAAGGCATTGGTACAGAGTTTACAAGAGTTCGAGTATAGTTTTAAAAGCATAAAACGAGAGTAAATGATCGAATGAATGGGTTATGCTGGGCACAGCTTGCAAGAATTCGCCTCACTGCAGCACCATGTTGGATGGAGTCAGTGGATTTTCAGAGGCGATAATCCTTTCTGCCGTTATGAGACTACATTGTGGCACCAGATCAGAGTGGAGAGCACCAATTTGTTCCCCAGCTACTGATATTTCAGCTAAATTATACTCAGTAAGTAGCCTGTAGCATAACAGGAAATCTAACATTCTAAGTTTGTGCAGAATGTAGCTAATCTCAAACAAAACAGCATTACACCACAAATAAAATGTCCCTTGAATTTCTGTGCTGATACCATTACCCCTTCCCCCACCAGTTATCCCCTCCTTCCCATCCCCATCCTCCCTCAAGCAGTGATTTAATCTGGCTCAAAGCGGACTTGCTTTTAACAAGGAGGCTCAGTGTGTGTTCTCCTGTTCTGCCAAGCGTGTGTAACCAGTGATGGAGCAGCATTAGGTTCATGTTGTACAAACTTGTCGTGCACTTGATGTACCGTCAAAAAGCCTGGATGATTTGAGCAGATACACGCAGTCTAAATTAACTTTGACGACAGGTATGAGAAACCATTCATCGGCACACAGGGGAATCTCCCATGTTCGCTTGACCTTATATTCTTCTGGCTCATGGACCAGGTGATGAGGGCCTGACCCTATTCGAACATGATTCTCCCTCCGTGAAAGGTCGAGAGACAAAAAGAACAAAGCCCACTGAATCGGAGAATGGTTACAGCGCGGAGGAAAACCATTCAGCCAGTGGTCATTCGTGCCAACTATCCGCAAGAGCAAATCAGCCAGACTCACTTCAGAGCTCTTTGCCCTTGGCCCAGCAAATATTTTCTCTTCACTTGCTTGTCAAATTCCCTTTGTCAAGCCATGATTGAATTTGCCTCCGCCACCGTCTCAGTCTCACACTTTGACCACCCGCTGTGTAAAAAAGATTTGTCCTCATATTAACATTGGTTCTTTTGCCATCACCTCATATTGCTCCTGCACTACTCTGCCAAGATGAGCAATTTCTCTCAATCTAATCTCTCGTATGTGCCCCTCAAGGTTCTGGCCAAATCAAATCATTTCGATCAAATCTCGTGTCAATCTTTTCTTCACTTAGGAAACAGTTCCAGCTTCTCTGATCTACCGATGTAACTGAAGTCCCTCATCCCTGGAACCACCCTATTTAATCTTCCCTGCCCCCATGCCTTCACATCCATGGCACAGTGGTTAACATTGCTGCCTCACAGCGCAAGGGACCCGGGTACAATTCCCAGCTTGAGTCACTGTGTAGAGTTTGCACGTTCATCCCGCGTTTGTGTGGGTTTCCTCCGGGTGCTCAGGTTTCCTCCCACAGTCCGAAAGATGTACGGCACTTCCATTGAACCAGCTCAACCCTTCACCTGACCGAGGGAAAGAGAATTTGAGGGTCAGGAACTCAAGCCGGAAACTGAAGCTGGAATTCTTTGGTCTCCGCTACTGAAGACAGCTGGAATGGAGAATTTGGTGTTCAGACAAATCTCTGTTCACAGCAGCAGGATTGGGGAATCCCAGCCCCAGGGGCGAGGTTAGAGACTTCCATCCTAAGTGTTGTAGAGGAATGAGTTCACCTGAATGCATTGATTAACAAAAGATTTATCGCTTGTTGATTTTGGAAAGTTAGATTTTCCAGTGCAGATGCTTAGAAAAGATTTAGGTGCAGTGGAGGCAGGACACCATCCCCTCTGTACATAGGTGGGCACAGTGCCAAGTATCATTGTATCATAGAATCCCTACAGTACAGTAGGAGGCCATTCAGGCCATCGAGCCTGCACCGACAACAACCCACCCAAGTATTTTCCACACAACCTCACATACTTACCCTGCTAATCCCCCTGACACTAAGGGGCAATTCTGCCTGATCAGCCTCCCATCCATTGACTCTGTCTACATTTCCTGCTGCCTTAGCAAAGCAGCCAGCAAAATCAAGGACTCTACGCATCCTGGACATTCTCTTTTCCACCTTGTTCCGTCGAGAAAAAGTTGCAAAAGGGTGAGATTACGTACCAAGCGATTCAAGAACAGCTTCTTTCCTGCTGCCATCAGACTTTTTAGTGGACCTACCTCGCACTAATTTGACCTTTCTCTACACCCAAGCTATGATTGCAACACTGCATTCTGCACTCTCTCCTTTCCTTCCCTGTGAACCATATTATTTGTCTGTATAGCAAGCAAGAACCAAGACTTTTCACTGTATTTTAATATACGGGACAATAATAAATCCAATGAAATAAATGCCTCAATCCACCTAACCTGCACATCTTTGGACTGCGGGCGGGAAACAGAGAACCCGAAGGAACCCACGCCGACACGGGGAGAAAGTACACAGACAGTGGCCTGAGCCCGGAATTGAACCCGATTCCCTGGCATTGTGAGGCAGCAGCGCAAACCCACTGTGCCACCGTGCTGCCCAAATGGCTTGGCTGCAATTTCCCCTCCTCTTATAGCACTGCCTGTTGCACTGATCCCGTTCGCACGCTGAGAGATTATAAAGTGCTCAGATTCTGAGGGTGACGGTGATGTCAGTGTTCTGCGATGATGAAGAGTCTTCAGATCTCTGGTTTGATTCCAGCAGTGAGACGCTTTTACAGTCAATTACAGAGCAGCGCAGATTTAGAGATAGTCCACGGTACATGTCATGGAGGCAATGAGTGTGGAGGCCTTTTGTGGATCGTGAACTCCAATCAACCAAAACTATCAGTGAAGACTGACTGATGGGGGAATTGATATTTGTGTCCTTACAGCATGCTTTCAGGGAAAATTGAGAAAAGGAGTGTAATGAAATCATAATGAAATCGGCAGCACCACTTACAGCTGAAGGTCAATGTGGAGTATAAATGGAGAAGTCATTTTGGAAGTGCCCGTTTTGCACATAGTTCACAATCTGCACTCAATAAATCCTCCTTTCTGTCTGTTTCTCGAGTACAGGCTGGCATCCACATAAAGAATGTTATTTAAAGATCTTCATAACAGTTAGATCAGAAGATAAAGAAAAGCATCATCCAACAATATGTGAGTCAGAGAGGTCAAGGGCAACTTAATAGAGATCTTGCGAATTCTGAAAGGATTTGTTAAGATTGGTAACGCGTCAGCCAAGAGGCTGGTTGTGAAAGATTCAAAGTAACTTCCAATGATGGGCTTGAAGGGGGGGGAAGAAGATACAGGGGAAAGGGAGGGTCTAAAATAATATATAACCAAAAGAGAAAATACTGGAAAATCACAGCAGGTCTGTAAGGGGAGAAAAATGCTGATGTTTTGAGTCCAGATGACCCTTTGTCAAAGGGAGGGTCTTATTGGATAACTGAAAGAACATCGTACAGGCACGATCGGCTAAGTGATTGTGCTGCATTATCCTGCGATCAAATTGTTCCAGACTCATTTGGGAATGGCATAACTATTGGCAAAAATAAGGAAGATACCACAGATGCTGGAATCTGGAATATGAACAAAGAATGCTGGAGGATCTCAGCAGGTCTTGGCATTATCTATAAGGAGAGAGAACCAGAGTTCATGTTAACTCTGCTTTCTCCTCTGATAGATGCTGCCAGACCTGCTGAGTTCCTCCAACATCCTCTGTTCCCGAGGCATAAATACAAGATCAGCGCTAAAAGCATTTCAGCAATCCCTCACAACATTGCTTTCTTTGGTTTGGAGTGCATTTTTTGTCTAACAACGCCCCGGGATATTTTTCTGCACAAAAGGAGCTGTCCGAGCGAAAGTTTTTGCAGATGGTGCACTGAAGCACATTTTGCAAGGTTGAAACCAAGGACAGGTCGATCAGTTCAGTCTCACATCAGCTTCACAAATCCTCGTTCAGTTGTTTGAGCTACATATGGAGTGCATGAGCCAATGTGTATGAGGAAGGATGTCCACTCGATGTCACATCATCAGCATGCAAAAAAGGATTTAATTTTGATTTGATTTATTATTGTCACACGTATTATATACAGTGAGAAGTATTGCTTATTTTGCGCTAAACAGTCAAAACATACCGTTCATAGAGAAGGAAAGGAGACAGTGTGGAATGTAGTGTTACAGTCATAGCTAGAGTGTAGCAAAAGATCAACTTAAGGTGAGGTAGGTCCATTAGACGGCAGCAGGGAAGAAGCTGTCCTTGAGTCGGTTGGTACGTGACCTCAGACTTTAGTATCTTTTTCCCGATGGAAAAAGGCGGAAGAGAGAAAAGGCATGTGTGGGATCCTTGATTAAGCTGGCTGCTTTGCTGAGGTGGTGGGAAGTGTAGATAGAGTCAATGGATGGGATGTTGGTTTGCGCAATGGATTGAGCTACATTCACAACCTTTTGTCATTCCTTATGGTCTTGGGCAGAGCGGGAGCCATACCAAGCTGTAAAAACCCTACATGGAAACCCTACAGTGCAGAAAGAGATCATTTGGCCCATTGAGTCTGCACTGACCACAATCCCACCCAGCCCCTACCCCCATATCTCTACATATTTCCCCGCTAATCAAAGCATCTCAGGACACTAAGGGGCAATTTTAGCATAGTCAATCAACCAAACTCGCACACCTTTGAACTGTGGGAGGAAACTGGAGCACCCCAGAGGAAACCCACGCAGACATGAGGAGAATATGCCAACTCCACACAGATAGTGACCCAAGCCGGGAATCGAACCCAGGTCTCTGGAGCTGTGAAGCAGCAGTGCTAACCACTAGGTTACCGTGTCACCCCTGGTGGTGTGACCAGGAAGAATGCTTTCTATGGTGCATCTGTGAGAGTTGTAGTTGACATGGCTTTGCATTGTTGTTTTATCATTGCTCCTATCAGCTCAATAGACGCATAAGAAGACTGCACACATGACAAAGTGATAAAGAACAAAACTGCTTTCAGTGATGCTCCTTGAAGGATAAATATTCATCAGGAGACAGCCCTTGCACCTATTGAGCCATATGATGGGATGTGGCATTTCCTTGCCAATAGTGCAGATGGAGCCTCCAGTTTTTGTTTTCAAAAAGCATAATTCTTTTTATGGAATGTGGCATCACCGGCAATGCCAGCTTTTGTTGTCCATCCCAATTGCCATTGAGAAGGTGGTGGTGAGCTGCCTTCCTGAACTGCTGCAGCCCATCTGGTTTATGTGGTCTCTGTAGCAGATAGGTTCAACTGAGCAGCTTGTCAAGCCATTTTGGAGTCAACAACATTGCTTTGGGTTTGGGTTTGGAGTTAGGCCAGGCCAGGTAATAACAGAAAAATGTCTTCCCTGAATGAAATTAGTAAAGCAGATGGATTTGTATGACAGTGAATGACAACTTTTCTGTCACCGTCACTGAGATTCAATTTCAAATTTATTAATTGTTGGAACTTAAATTCCACCAGCTGCTGTGGTAGGATTTGAACCCCTGTTCCCCAGGGCATTAGCCTGGGCCTCTGGATTTCAAGCCCACTACACCATCCCAGCTACAAATACAGTTCCTCCAGCAATTCAGAATTCACTGAAATACAAGCCTAGGTTTTGTACTTATTGGTCTGAAGTGAATCTTGAACCCACATCAACTGATTCAGATGGAAGTGTACCAGCCACTGCACCATGGCTGACAATTTGTCACCTTTATTGCTACTGAGTGTTGTGGATCCTGTGTATGTCTTGCTTCATTAATGCCAAGGCTTCACTTTAAGATACTTGTGCTTATGCAATTGCATCTAAATGCTAAGCTTTCAAAATTAACTTGACCACACTTTAAACTCAGCAGGCATGCTGGGATTAGCTTGAAAAATTGGCTGCAGTCTTTGCTAACAGAAGCAAGCTTTCTCAGAAACCAAAACAAAGCTTTTCATGGCCACAGATGCAAATTGTTTATGGAAGTTAGAGACAGCTTGTGCCAAACAATTTAAATATGAGATAACGGAAAGCTTATATTTCTATACTGAATGGGATGGATAGGATAGAGGTGGAGAGACTCTTCCCGCTCAAAAAAGACAGTAGGACTAGGGGGAACAGCCTCAAGATAAAGGGGAGGCGGTTTAGAACGGAGTTGAGGAGGAACTTCTTCACTCAAAGGGTGGTGAATCTCTGGAATTCTCTGCCCGTTGAAGTGGTGGAGGCTGCCTCGCTAAATATTTTTAAGAAGCGGGTTGATGGGTTTTTGATAAGAGAAGGGATTAAGGGTTATGGGGAGAGGGCGGGAAAGTGGAACTGAGCCACGACAGATCAGCCATGATCTTATTGAATGGCGGGGCAGGCTCGAAGGGCTAGATGGCCTACTCCTGCTCCTATTTCTTATGTTCTTATGTTTGCAGTTTGCGCCAAGTCTGTTTTCGAGACCAGTACAATACTGGCTTCTGCCAATGTCTCTATTCTTCTCTCTCTCCCAGTTTCTTTTTGCTTTCTGTAATGTTAATTTTAAATTATGCTCAACAAAAAAAAATCAATGTATCAGCGCTGTCTCTGCCTATTCTGAGGAATGAATGGATCCTACACAGAGTCATGAGCAGCCAAGAAATTCCCCATGCTAATGAACAAAAATTAGTGGTGACGGAACACGCCGCAGATATTGAAAACAGTAATTGACACATATTTCTTTTCATTGCTTGGAGCTTCCTAATAATGGTGTACTCCCTCTCTTTTCAGCTGTCCCCTCCCGCCCGTACGGTTTAAGAGTTCTCGCTGTATCGCAGACGATTGCAAGAATCTCCTTTACCAAACCTGATTCCCACGGTGGGGTCCCAATTCATCATTACCAAGTGGAAGTCCACGAGGCAGATTCAGGAGATTGGAAAACTGTGAATTCCAACGGGAGTCAAAGTAAGTGTGCGAAATCCTGTGGACGAGATGATGTGAGAGTGAGGCAGAAAGAGGATGGTGTGAGACTGAAATAGAGGAAGAATTGGGAGGAGTGGGAGGGTTGGCTAAATTAGATAGCCCCAAAAACCAGCTTGGGTAATTAGAATACGTCAGTGACCTGTCCAACTGTGTGCTGACTGTTTATTTGAATGATCCGTGCGTGCAGCCAGTGTTCAATTACTGGGGACAATGTGCAACTGTTTGTTGTACATTATCAGAAAGGTGTCACAAAATCCTACTTTGCCAGCAGAAGTAAAGCTACCTTGCATTGTTAGGGCAGCACAGTGGTTAGCACTGCTACCTCACAGCGCCAGGGACCCGGGTTCAATTCCAGCCTGGGGTCATTGTCTGTATGTTGTTTGCATATTCTCCCCGTGTCTGCATGGGTTTCCTCCAGGTGCTCCAGTTTCCCCCACAATCCAAACAGTTTAGGAGTCGGGAGATAATGTTGAAGCTGTATAAGACCCTGGTCAGACCCCACTTGGAGTACTGTGCTCAGTTCTGGTCGCCTCATTACAGGAAGGATGTGGAAGCCATTGAGAGGGTGCAGAGGAGATTTACAAGGATGTTGCCTGGATTGGGAGGCATGCCTTATGAAGATAGGTTGATGGAGCTGGGTCTCTTCTCCGTGGAGAGACAAAGGTTGAGAGGTGACCTGATAAAGGTGTATAAGATGTTGAGAGGTATTGATCGGGTGGATTCTCAGAGGCTTTTTCCCAGGGCTGAAATGGCTGCCACAAGAGAACACAGGTTTAGGGTGCTGGGGAGTAGGTACAGAGGAGATATCAGGGGTAAGTTTTTCACTCAGAGGGTGGTGAGTGAGTGGAATCGATTGCCAGCGGTGATGGTGGAGGCGGATTCAATAGGGTCTTTTAAGAGGCTTCTGGATGAGTACCCGTGACTTAATAAGATTGAGGGTTATAGGTAAGCCTAGTAGGTAGAGATATGTTCAGCACAATTGGTGGGCTGAAGGGCTTGTTTGTTCTGTAGTTTTTCTATGTTCTATGTGCGGGTTAGCTGGATTGACCAGGCAGAATTACCCCTTAGTGTCACAAGGAGGTGCAAGTTGGGTGAAGTAGCCATGATAATGGGCAGAGTTGGAGGGATAGGGCAGGGGTTTAGACCTGGGTCAGATGGTCTTTCAGAGAGTCGGTGCAGACTTGATGAGCCGAATGGCCTCCTTCTGCAACTGTAGGGTTTCTGTGGATTCCAGGGATTCAATGGATCTCTTCAAGGGGAGATAAATTGTGGCTGTAGGAGGTTCGGCCGTCATACAGACAGTGAACCTGAACTGCAAAACATTTGAAGTGCAGCGTCCAAGGTTCTTGGACACTGCAGTGGGTGACTGGAGAAATTAGGTTCTGCTTTCATTTGCTGTAATGATGCACTTTCAGCGATTTCATTAGTGAACCAAAAAGGATTTATTTACAAGGATCTACAAGAGCAACAGAGTGTCTGCAAATAGTTCAGGAAAGCCTCTTGCTGAAGAGAACTCCACGCCTGGAGTTATTCTCCACTCTGAGTCCCGATTGGTCACCCAGATCAAATGACCCTTACTCTCGAACTCGAAACGCTAAGTGAGATTTTTCTCCCTCTCCCTGGCGTATTTCACTCTGATTGCTGTTGGGTCATGCTCACTGGTGGTGGGATCTTACAGCACTGCCATTATCAACACAGTTTCCTGTTAAACGCACCCCTCATCGCAGGAATCCTAGGAATGTGCCATTGACAAGACCGTAAGATTCCGTCGGCATGAATGGCAACAAGGTTTTGGCGGTTAACTATGTTTTTCTCTCTCCACTGTTGCTGCCAGGCCTACTGAGTTAATCTACCATTTTTATCTTATGACCCTTACTCTGCTGTGTTGCCCCTAAAGGGACAATCACTACTCAGGGCCTCTGTACTGCTGTGCTCAGCATCAAATTATTCAACATAGTGGACAGTCACAGTGAAAAAAGTTCCAGAGTTTTAACACGCTGGAGAAGAATGAGTTAAACTGAGTAAATATGGCATTGCTGTGCAAGGAGAAAAGAGATAATGTGGGATGGAGAGGAAAATAACTCACACACAAAAAAGAACTAATCAGTGGAACATTGATTAAATAGATCCAATCAGTTGGAGGGCATAATCAATGAGGGAGATTTTTTTGACCAGAGTGTTGTTTTCTCCCAAAAGCAGTGCTGGGTCATTGAATCTATCCTAGACTGAGTTTGGTGGATATTTGATCGACAAAGGAGTCAAGGGTTATGGCAGGCAGGAAAGTGGTGTTAAAAACACAGTCAGATCTGATCAAATGGCAGGAACAGACTCAAGGGGCCAAATGGCCTACCTCTGCTCCTATGCTTTGTGTTCTAACGTGGAAAGTGAAGTTATAAAGTTGAAGTGAGGAAGGCAACAACCATCAAAGAAGAAGCTTTCAGTTTGTGTATCATCCAGACAAATGAGGGGAGTGACCTGAAACTCAGAAGGGGTAGTATGGAGTTTCAAGAAGAAATTAGTTATAGCTCTTGGGGCTAAAGAGATCAAGGGATGTGGAGGAAAAGGGTGAACAGGATATTGAATTTGATGATTAGCCCTGAGCATTATGAATGGCAAAGCAGGCTTGAAGGGCTGAATGGCCTACTCCTACTTCTAGTTTCTATGTTTCTATGAGTGAGGAGGGAAAGGGGTAGACTGATGAAATGGATAACACAGAGGGGTGTGAGTTGATGCATTTTGATTGCAAGAGAGGAAAGGAAATACATACAACTGTAGGAACATTGAGACCTGGGGACATATATACAAGAACCTTTAAAAGCGACAGGACAATTTGAGAGAGCTGTTAAAAGGGTGTAGGTGATCTTTCTAAATACCAATAGAGAGCTGGATTTATTAAGATGCCACAGTCTCTGTGACCCCGGGGTCAGGGCGAGCCCACCCAGAATCCCAATGGCTGCCCTGCAAACATTTGACATTAGGAGCAGTAGGAATTGGTTGGAGGTGGGATTTTCACCCCTCTCTCTTTCTCTCTCAACAAATCGAGGATGTTTTACTCTGCAGAGTCAACCCCAAAATCAGTAGTTTTGTAGCATCATCAGGACTGGCAGCCAATAATGAGATTGCAGGCGGTCCCACCAAGCTGAAGAGTGCAGAAAGATCTGAAATTGTTGAGACCAGGTTGGCTGCCCCTGGCAAGGGGATCGAGGTGGGTTGAGGGAGGTGACCAAGGGGCGAGGGTGAAAACTGGGGGCAGGGGAGTGTTCGAGGGGAGGGGTTGAAGAAGTGGTGGTAACTACTTGCTGGGTAGGGATTGTATGGGGGAGGGTGGCTCAAAGGAAGTTCCCATCCTCCTTGCCTGACACCAGTGTGTAAAGCTGCTGGGCTTCCTACATGCTTTGGGCCTCAGGCGGTGCAAAGGAAGGTGGGCCCTCTGATAGCTCTCCTGTACCCTGTTTATCTGCAATGGGGTAGCCATATACCCGTTACCTAAACTACTTTAAAATATAACACGCACTTCAGATTGTAGGGTAGGTGGCAGTTACGATGGTTACTAGATTTTTATGTATCTTGGCTGGGAATTGTATAATCCAGCCTTTGGAGCTGAGTTAGGTCTCAGTTGGAATATTGGCCGGAATTTTCCATCCGTTCACGTTCCGCCACCGCTGCAAGCCAGGACGGAGAATTTGGCACTCAGCCAAATCCCCATTCACCGTCTCGGGACTGGAGAATCCCACCGGCATGAATGGCTGGAAAATTCCAACCATTGTGTCTACGTTTGGGAAGCAAAGGAAGGGAAGATGTCAAGGCACTGGGGCAGGTGGGGAAGTGATTGAATAGAATGGACCAGTGACGTGGGAGTCCAATTAACTGGAGAAGCTGAGATTCTTCTCCTTTAGGAAGAGAAGGTTAAGGAGGTATTTTATATAAGTGATCAAAAAATGTGAGGGATTCTGACAAAGGGGCAAAGGAGAAACTGATTCCAGTAGCAGGAAGGCTGGAAACCGGAGAATTCAGATTACACAGAAACATAGATGGAAATTAGAAGCAGGAGAGAGGGGGCCATCCAGCCAATCGAGTCTGCCCAGCCATTCATTTTGATCATGGCTGATCACCAATTGGCTCGGTAGCACGGAGGTTAGCACTGCTGCCTCACAGTGCCAGGTTCGATTCCCAGCTTGGGCCACTTTCTGTGTACCTGAACAGGCGCCAGGGTGTGGCGACTAGGGGCTTCTCACAGTAACTTCATTGCAGTGTTAATGTGAGCCTACTTGTGACACTAATAAATAAACTTTACTTTAATTAACCATAAAGTCTATACAAGGCATCAATAAAATCCATGCAGGAAGACAATGGGCAGAATTTGCCCAACCTGCCTGTGGTAGCAAATGGGTGCAATGGATCTGGAGGGACCCAAAATGTCAGCCCCCCACCCACTCAACTGATTGCATGTAGAGTGACAGCAGACCCTTCCTGCCACACCCCCCCCCCCAACTTCCCCCCGTCTCCCCTACCAGAGAGTCATCTGACCCACCTCCCTAACCCCCCCCCACCCAGCCACTGATCTGAGTCAGAAAGTTGCTGGAAGCTCTGAATTCACCTCTTCAGAAGTTGGAGCGCCCGAAACAGACCTTTGTCGAGCATGTCTGAATCGGGACAGGCGAACACAGTGGTAAAGGGGGCCCTGTTTTAGGGGGAATGGGCACAGAGGCAGTCGTGGATCACCCGATTCACCTCACGCCCGACTTTACCAAGTTTTTGCGCCCAAAAACGGGCGCAACTTGATGGTAAAATTGGGCCCATCGTCTCTGGCGAGAATCGCATCTCCCTATTCTCCCTGGATTTTCCCCCCATGAAGCCATTCTGTCTGCTAGCAAAAGCGAACTGAACTTTCCCTCAAGATAAGAAATCTTCGATTGTGTAGCAAATCATTATGTTCTTGAATGTGCTGCAAGCTACAGCAGTAACTTACGAAAAGGAATGGGGTTAACTGCAGAAGAGAAATCATTTGCAAGAACAAGCCTGACTAAATAATTCTTTCAGAGGAATGGCACATTCATATTCTCTTCCGGTGCTCTCCCATTCTTCGATCTAGTGATTCTCTGAATGCTGGACAAATGTTATCAGGCACAGTTTCAGAATTCAAATCTTGGACAACCTTGGCCTCCAGCATGCTCAGAATAAGAATGTTCCTTCCTGAAACACTCTGCCCAACGTAGTCATGGTTGTAGGCAGGAAAAGCATAGTAACATCCCAACAAATTTAAATCTGGTCATGTTGTTAAGTTTTAAGTTTTATTTGTTTGTGTCATAAGCAGGCCTACAATAACACTGCAATGAAGTTACTGTGAAAATTCCCTAGCCGCCACACTCCGGTGCCCGTTCAGGTACACTGAGGGAGAGTTCAGCACGGCCAATGCACTAACTAGGACATCTTTCGGACTGTGGGAGGAAACCGGAGCACCCGGAGGAAACCCATGCAGACATGGGGAGAACGTGCAGACTTCACACAGATAATGACCCAAGCCAGGAGCCGAACGTAATTCCCTGACGATGTGAGGCAGCAGTGCTCACCGCTGTGTTACCATGTTTGTAAAGGAATAAATATTGGTCAGGGCGCCATGATCTCCTGCTTTTCTGCTGAAGAATGTCACGGGGATCTGAAAAATGTCACGTCTCCTTGAGAGGACGGATGAAACTGGGTTTTTAAGATCCCACATAAAATGACTGCACCTCTGCCACTGCTGCCCTCTCTCAGCGCTGCACTCTGTGTGCTCATATTTCTAGGATAGGCTTTGAGCTTACAAACTTCTGGTTGTGAGACAAGAGAGCTGACACCTTGGTTAAAGGGGAGATTCTGGCTACTTTTAAGTTTCCAGAAACCCGCGTGCAGAGATATTTTCAGGGACTTACGTAAAGTCTGCGCTATTCTGATGTTAAACTGGGTAGTGAGTCAGATTCTTCCCTCAGAACAGCATTGAGGTTAATGATGCCCTCAATTCTTTGTGAGAAAACAGCCTGATAACTTCAGGGATGATGGGTGGTTAAAATCACATTTCCAGAAGTTATATCCAAGTCTATCTTTAGCTTCATGTAAATGACATCTCACTACTGAAATACATTGAATGGCATGAACTTGCTGAGTTTAGGCATTTGATACTAATAAATCTGAGACTATCGGAGAGCGCAGGATGGGTAGTGGGGGAGGGGGTGCTCCAAATAACTCATACGGTGGCACAGTGGTTAGCGCTACTGCCTCACAGCGCTAGGGACCCGGGTTCGATTCCTGGTTTGTGTCACTGTCTGTGTGGAGTTTGCACATTCTCCCCGTGTCTGCATGAGTTTCCTCCAGGTGCTCCGGTTTCCACCCACAGTCCAAAGATGCGCGGGTTAGCTTGATTGACCATGCTAAATTAACCCTAAAGTCAGGGGAACGAGTTGGGGTAAATGCATAGTATTATGGGGATAAGGCCTGGGTGGGATTGTGTTCACTCGAAGGGACCATATAGCCTCCTTCTGCACTGTAGAGTTCTAAGGAGGCAAGCCACAGGAACAAATTGGTTTATTGATGAAATGTTTTTTTCGTACTCCAGCCTGTAACCGTCTGTAGGGGTGGAATCCCAGACAGTTCAGTCCTTGCCCCAGATCACCTGACCCATCCTTCTAAAGGGGCTATGCCCTGCGTATATAACAGATACTGGCCAGAATTTTACCCTCCTGCACGGGACGTGAATTACCATGGGTGAGGAGTGAACCATGAAAAGGTCCATTGACCTCAGGCAGCATTTTACAGTTCCAAGATGAGCGAGGCTGTAAAATTCTATCCACAACACAGAAAGTGACACTCCAGACCAAGAAATCCTTTTAATGACACAATGATGGTGAATTGCTGACAATCAACCTCAGTGGCACTGCAAATTAACCATTACAAGTGTGGGGTCTCATGCCTTCAGGTTTCAATTATTGGACACTTTATTAAAAACGTACTTTTCCTTTCTCTCTCAGAAACTTACTGCTCTTTGCATCACTCCTACTTCCTCGCTCTGTACCTAATTTGGACGCTGATCTCGTCCACTCTAATTTGCATTCTCTTTTTACTTCCTGGTGCTATTAATTTCACAGTCCTCCAGTCAGATTAGTTAAGGAAATACCCAGCCACTTGCCCTGTTTACTCATGGTCCCCAGTGCCCCATTTCCTCCTTTACTTCATTAGCAACTCTTAACTTGTCACGCAAAATATCAAAAGGCCTAAAAGTGCAGGAGCAACGGGAACTAATGATAGAAGCCATATCACAGTCAAATTAAAAGCCAACACTTTCACGAGCCTCAGTTTTGTGATGAATCCTCTTTTTTTTCCAAGCCTCCAGAGCAACGTAGATTAATTTTGGGTTTTTTTGTAATTGGTAACTTATCCAATTTCACACCATCAGGTTTCTGTTTAAAGATCCGTGTTAGAAAATTTATGTTAATCCCAGTTTTTTGAAAAGCTGTTACATTTGGAGCAAAGGTAAATTGCTCCAAAGGTGTAATTTAAATATACGTTTTCCCAGGCAGCATCATCTAGTAAAGACTGTGTAATTATATCATGGCACAGTGGTTAGCACTGCTCTGCTTACAGCACCAGGGCTGGGTCACTGTCTGTGTGGAGTTTGCACGTTCTCCCCATGTCTGCATGGGTTTCCTCCGGGTGTCCGGTATCCTCCAACAGATGTGCTGGTAAGACGCATTGGCCGTGCTAAATTCTCCCTCAATGGGCGCTGGACTGTGGCGACCAGGGTGTTTTTAGAGTAACTTCATTGTGTTATTAATGTGATACAAATGAATAAACTTTAAAATATCTGGAAAGATAGATACTCCAGTATCTCTCTCCTCTGTCCTTGCTGACTAGTGGAAGCTCATGTTAGATTACTCTTGCTCCTTATGCCATTGCCCATTTCCTTTCTATTTGACCAACACCATGGCTATACCTCACCCCCAGCTCTCCTAATATATCTGAGGCTCTCGCGTGTCTCTTGCACTCTCTGTGTGACAACACAATGAGAACAAGAGGTCAGTTTGGTTGAAGACCTTTTGGCCCATCTAACCATATCCTATTAGAATACTAATGTATCCCCTGGCCCATACAACTTGTCATTGATCTTCTGAAATATCCATTTGATGTGTGGACGTATGGCAGTGATTATAACCAAGCTATTTCTTGAAGCAGAGTGTAAGTAGAAAAGTGTTGTTGCAGTTGTCTAGGATTTTGGTGAGCCCACATCTGGAGTATTGCGTTCAGTTTTGGTCACCATATTTGAAGAAGGATGTGGCGGTATTGGAGGTAGTTGGAGCGAGATCCACCAGATTGATTCCGGGGTTGAAAGGGTTGATGTATGAGGAGAGGTTCAACAGTTTGGGCTTACACTGGCTGGAATTCAGAAGGATGAGAGGGGATCTGATGGAGGTATGTAAAATACTAAAAGGGATTGGTAAAGTAGAGATGGGCCAAATGATTCCTCTTATGGGGTAATCAGGAACAAGAGGTCATAAGTAAAGGTTGAGAGGCAATAGATTTAAAACTGAAATGAGGAGAAACTACTTCTCGCAAAGGGTGGTGAATTTCGCCGCCCATAGCGTGTTGGAGTCTGAATCATTGAATGGTTTCAAGAAGGAGATAGATATATTTCTAAAAAAAAAGGTAAAGGGGAACAGATGGGAGGTGGATTTGAGACCAGGGAACGATCAGCCATGATATGATGAAATGGCAGAGCAGGCTCGAAGGTCTAAATTTGCCTCCTTCTGCTTCTAATTCCCATGTTCTTATGATCATTTCAGATGATACTGAGAGTGAGGAAAGGAGGGAAGAAATCATAGAATCCCTACAATAGAGAAACAGGCCATTCAGCCAATTGAGTCTGCACCCAGGCCTTACCCCCACATCCCCACATATTTTACTCACTAATCCCTCTAACCTCCGCATCCCAGGACACTAAAGGGCAATTTAGCATGGCAAATCAACCTAACCTACACATCTTTGGACTGTGGGAGGAAACAGGAGCACCTGGAGGAAACCCACTCAGACACGAGGAGAATGTGCAAACTCCACACAAACAGTGACCCAACCAGGAATCGAACCGGGGTCCCTGGAGCTATGAAGCAGCAGTGCTGACCACTGTGCTATCATGCCGGCTTCTAAGGAAAGGAAGGAAATAAATCCCCAAAACGCCGCACAGCCAGTGATCTACTTTTGAAGATTTCAATACAGTTTCAATTCTCGTCTTTTTCCTTTGCTTGATTTCAATCAGTCCAAGACTGGCAGCCACATCTTCAGCTGCCTGGGCCCTAAACCTTGGAACTCGCTCCGTAAACCAGTCCAACCCTCCAGTTTATCTCTCCTCCTTAAACAATTAGCCGCCAAGACAGATTCTCTGGTCACATTGGAGTGCACAAACATACTACCACATTTTCAGTAGTGCAGCAGTGACTACACTTCAAAAGCAGTTCATTAGCTTGGAAGTAGCTTTGAAGGGATGGCACAGTGATTAATACTGCTGTTTCACAGCTCCAGGGAACAGGGTTCAATTCCCGGACTTGGGTCACTGTCTGTGTGGAATTTGCACATTCTCCCCGTGTCTGCACGGGTTTCCTCTGGGTGCTCCAGTTTCCTCCCACATTCTGAAAGATGTGCTGGTTAGGGCACGTTGACCCAAACAGGCACCGGACTGTGGCGACTAGGGGAATTTCACTGTAACTTCACTGCAGTGGTAATGTAAGTCTTACTTCTGACTAATAAATAAATAAAGCACTTTGAGGAAGTCACGAATAGCACAAATCAATTTTTCTTTCCTTGCCTGAACCGTCATCTCAGGGGATATCTTACATCCGGCTTTAAGGAAGAACTTGCATTCAACCATTTCCTTAAGTTTGTTTTTTTGCTGATTTTCCACCTCATTTCACTTTCCTGAAGCCTGATTGCATCCTTTGGTTCCAACTACCCTGAGGCACTTCAATTCTTGGCACTCATTCTTGTCTGGATATTTGATCTTGAGAGGCAAGCATCAACCGTAAAACCTGCCCCATCTTCATTCGATGCTCCAGTATTTTGGCTCTCAATGTACAAGAATCGGAAATGATAATCCCAGGTGGTTTCATCCATTCGCACGACTGGAGATGGTAGCTGATGGTAACTGAACTGCTGCAACAGCCACTTGGAGCAGTTCAGCTCCCATCCCAACTGGGATGAGTTAGCACAGACATCAAAGTCTGTGCCTCCCGCATCATAATTCTTACCAAGTCCCATGCACCCATCACCGCCTTACATTTGCTCCCAATCTGATAATGTCTCAAACTTAAAATTCTCAAACTCACATTCAAATCATTCCATGGCCTTCACTCAGCTTATCTCTGTAACTTCATCCAGCCCTCAATAGTCCAAGCTCTCTGAACTTATATAGAAGGAGGCCATTCAGCCCATCGAGTCTGCACCGACCACAAACCTACCCAGGCCCTATCTCCATAACCCCATGCATTTACCTTAGCTAGTCCCCCTGGAACTAAGGAGCAATTTAGCACGGCCAACCAGCCTAACCTGCACATTTTTGAACTGTGGGAGGAAACCGGAGCACCCGGAGGAAACACACACAGACATGGGGAAAATGTGCAAACTCCACACAGTGATCCAAGCCGGGAATTGAACCCGGGTCCCTGGTGCTGTGAGGCAGCTAACCACTGTGCTGCCTGGAGCTCTTCCTTTCTCTGGGCTTCTTCTAATCTCTAATTTTATATTTTTGGTGGCAGGGCCTCAGCTACCTCAGCCCCTTCTCCATCTCTCTGCTCTTATAGAGTACTAATTTGACCAAGCTTTTGGTCACCTGTCCTAATATCTTGAGGTGGAGATGCTGGCATTGGACTGGGGTAAGCACAGTAAGGAGTCTCACAACACCAGGTTAAAGTCCAACATTTGGCAGCAAAAGCTTTCGGAGTCCGAAAGCTCATGCTGCCAAATAAACCTGTTGGACTCTAACCTGGTGTTGTGAGACTTCTTACTAATATCTTGAGTGCAGTGCATTGGGGTGATTTTTGTGATGTTGAAGAAGCTATATAACAGCAAGCTGTTGTTATTATTGGAGATCAGGAATCTCACCTGAGGTTCAGTGCTCTCTACGGCTTGGTTAAAAGTGTCGAACAAGCCTTTGCGATGTTTGTGAATCTTCCCCTCTTTACAATCGAAGCTTTACTGCTGCCTGAGCTTTCCCTTAAAAAAAAGAGGACAATAGTTCAACTAACCCTCCCCAACATTTGAGCTTTTAATGGGTGGTTGACAGGGATCGTGGCAATCGCGGCACCATACCATGCTTAACATTGTTACATCCAGGCTGAAAAGCATCCATCTGCAATGTCATTAAGGATCACAGTCTAATGGATTCCTGATACAGACGGGAGTTCTTTGTGTCAGTGTGGCAGACATCAGGAAGCCCTGCATGACAGTGGCAACTGAATCACTTCCAGTAATGGCTTTATCGCCTGTGGGCTATCTGTGGACAAAGTAGCAATTTCAATGGAATCTGCCTATTGAGCTGAAAGATCCCAGTCAGAACCAAATAATGATAGAGCTCTTTGGTGGAGTGCAATGTGCTGATGATCTGTGCGCTGATAGTTTAACCCTGGCTCGTGACCCAAAAGAATAAAGTGTGTGATCAGTACGATTTCAAGTACCAGCCTCATATACTGAAAAAAACAGGGCATTACACCTGAATTCAGCTATTGGCACTATTTTCATAAAGGTACAGTGTGGGAAGGATCAATAAAGTTCAAAGTTTATTTATTAGTGTCATAAGTAGGCTTACACTAACACTACAATGAAGTTATTGTGAAAATCCCCTAGTCACCACACTCTGGCACCTGTTCGGGTACACTGAGGGAGAATTTATCATGGAATCATAGAAATCATAGGAAATCTACAGTACAGAAAGAGGCCATTCGGCCCATTGAGTCTGCACTGACCACAATCCCACCCAGGCCCTACTCCCATATCCCTCCATATTTTACCCACTAATCCCTTTAACCTAAGCATCGCAGGACACTAAAGGGCAATTTTAGCATGGCCAACGCACCCAACCAGCACATCTTTCTGATTATGGGAGGAACCGGAGCACCTGGGGGGAACCCACGCAGGCAACGTGCAAGCTCCCACACAGACAGTGACCCAAGCTGGGAATCGAACCCAGCCCCTAGCGCTGTGAGGAAGCAGTGCTAACGACAGTGCCAAGATGCTGCCTAATGGCATATGAAGTGGTTCACGCTGCACCAGTGTAATGGGAATTAAATGGGCTCTTTAATAATCCAATATTGCGGCCTCGTTCTGCATCTGAATTACTTTGCCCATCGCGCTGATTAGGCCTCCTCCGCACATGTTCAGGCTTGCCTAAAACAGATGTATATAAAATTGCACACAAAATTGAAATTTGTATGTAAAATTGGAAATTTCACGCTTTCTACATTGGATTGTGGATTGTGAATAACTGCAATGCATGCCGTGAACGTTGGGGTCAGGTTTTTCTATTACTCTGAGCGAGCAAAGGAGGCTGCTGCTGAGAATTGAGTTTGGAGCCAGGAGAAGTACTAAATTACTGAGCTAATTCCAATCACTGCTCTGTCCCTCCCTCCCAATGATACCCCTGCTGACCCGATCCTACAGGAGACATGTCAGTGAGTTATACTAGACCCTAGCTGGAGTTTGTGGTCTCTTCCAGCATCAAGGGGAGTCAGTGGTGCAGTGGCGTTGTCACTGGGCTCGTTATCAAGAGACCCAGAGAGAGACGTGGGGATCCAGGTTCAAACCCTGCCATGGCAGATGGTGACATTTGAATTCAGTAAAAATCTGGAATTAAATATGACCATTGAAATCGAGCCCATCTGGTTCACTAATGCCCTTCAGGGAAGGAAATCTGCCATCCTTACCTGGACTGGCCTACGAGTGATTCCAGAGCCACAGCAAAGTTGGTTGACTCTCAAATACCCTCTGAAATGGAGGGCAGTTAGGGATGGGCAACGAATGCTGCCCAGCCAGCGATGCTCACGCCCCGTAACTGAACTAGAAAAACACTTTCGGAAGGATGCAGAGGAGATTCACTCAGATTGTATCAGGCTGAAATTACTTGGAGAGTATGGAGAAATGAGCAGATTGAAGGGAGATTTGGTTGATCTGATACTGCCGGAAATCTAGCGCTGGGAGACGCTATCGGAGCGGCAATGTATGTGCAGAAAAATTAGCACAGTGGCACGGGTGACTATATAAATACTGTGGTTACAAGTCAGTTGTTTATATACTTCTTAAATAATACAAGAATTTCTGACTCCACCATCCTTTTAGGCAGAGAGTTCCAGATTCCCACCGCCCCAACTGGGTGAACTAGTTTCTCTTCAACTCCCCTCTTCACCATCTACCTCTTACCTAAAGCCCCCTGTTATTGACCTCTCTGCTAATGGAAAACGTGTCTTCCTATCCACCTATCTCTGCTCCTCATAATTGCATACACCTCTTTCAGGCCCCTCTCAACCTTCAGTGCTCCAAGAAAAACAACACTGACTATCCAATCTTTCCTTTTAGTTCAGACCCTGGATCCCAGGCAGCATCCTGGTGAATCTCCTCTGCACCCTCTCCAGTGCAATCATGTCCTTTCTATAATTTGAAATCTTCACGCAAACTACAACTATCACCCTCACTGTCAAACTTGTGTCCAATTTTTAGTTCTATTTTGATTTTGCTTTGATTTGATTTATTATTGTCACGTGTATTAATATGCAGTAAAAAGTATTGTTTCTTGCATGCTATACAGATAAAGCATACTGTTCATAGAGAAGGAAGTGAGAGAGACAGTCATAGCTAGAGTGTAGAGAAAGATCAACTTAGTGCAAAGTAAGTCCATTCAAAACCCTGACAGCAGCAGGGAAGAAGCAGCTCTTGAGTTGGTTGATACATGACCTCAAACTTTCATTATCTTTTTCCCAACGGGAGAAGGTGGAAGAGAGAATGTTCAGGATGCGTGGGGTCCTTAATTATGCTGGCTGCTTCACTGAGGCAGTGGGAAATTTGGACAGAGTCAATGGATGGGAGGCTGCTTTGTGTGATGGCTTGGGCTATATTAACGTAAGAACATAAGAAATAGGAGCAGGAGTAGGCCATCTAGCCCTTCGAGCCTGCCCCGCCATTCAACAAGATTATGGCTGTTCTGAAGTGGATCAGCTCCACTTTCCTGCTTTCTCCCCATAACCCTTAATTCCCTTGTCTATCAGAAATCTATCTACCCGTGACTTAAATATATTCAGTGAGATAGCCTCCACCACTTCAATGGGCAGAAAATTCCAGAGATTCACCACCCTTTGAGTGAAGAAATTCCTCCTCAACTCCGATCTAAACTGCCCCCCCTCCCCCCCTTATTTTGAGGTTGTGCCCTCTAGTTCTGCTAGAGGGCACAGCCTCTAGCCTTTTTAGCCTTTCTAGCCTTAACGACCTTTTGTAGTTCCTTGTGGTCTTGATACAACCAGAAAGAATGTTTTCTATAGTGCATCTGTAAAAGTTGGTGAGAGTCGTAACTGACATGCCAAATTTCCTCAGTCTTCTGAGAAAGTAGGGGTATTGATGAGCTTTCTTAACTATTATGTCGGCATGTGGGGGACCAAGCTTCCCTTTACAAGCTTTAGCAAGTTTCCCTTACAACAGCAGCTACACCTCAGGAGTATGTAGTCGGTTGTAATGAGCTATGGGATGTCACCTCTTTTCTTTCTGTTGATCGCCAAGTCAAGTAATTGCAATTTTATTGTGAATCTTATTTCTTTTCTCTTGTGTTTTAATTTTTGCTGTAATCTGTAAACATGTGCCAATTAATGGCATGTGGCCAGCACAGCTTGATAGGATAGAATAAATGTGAGGGGAGTCTTTATTTCTGCTTCAGTGAATGCACTGTGTGAGCCTTGGAGCTGTGTTTAACACACCCAGTATGTGACTCAGTAATGGTGCAGAGGCGATATTGCTTGAAATGTGCAGCCGAGTCATTTCCATTAATGGTATCATAAGCTGCACCATGGTAGCTGTCAGAATCGCATTGTAATGATGGGACTCATGCAGGATAATGAGGGTATCTGTGACCTGCAGGTCCAAGGGAGCAGAGCTGTTAAAAGGACAAAGCCGCTCTCTTCATTCTTCAGCCGCAGCACAATAGGTCATTATTTTTATTTTTGTTTATTTCCACTTTAAAAAAAATGGTGAGCAATGGCGACTCAGGTCAGGCGAGGGGCAGGTTAGATGGGAGGGCAAGTCTCCATTATCTCTCCATAGTAAAGCTCCCTCTTCATTTCAATCCCACTGTCCCTGTGTGTGAGCCTATCGCTGACCCCATTCCTGCCCTTTACCCCGAGTCCACTAAGCTCAGTTTTCCCGAGCTAAGGACCTGACGGGTGCCAGGCAAACAGAACAATCCCCCAACTCCTTCAATCTGTGTGCAATCGGAACACAGGAACAGGAGGAGGCCATTCAGCCCCTCCAGTCTGCTATGGACTATAATCCAAGCAATACACAGCAAGACCTTTCATGGCCTGAACAGGGTCCAGAGTGTTTTACAGTCAGTGGAATAATTTTGAGGAGGAATAATTGTTGAAATGATCAAGGCTGATTTTCATTTGATACTGAGAATGATAGAGCCATTACAATTGGCCCAGCACCAGGGTCTAGGGGAGCAAGTTTTTTCACACGGAGGGCAGTGAGTGTTTGGAACAAGATATCAGAGGTAGTACTAGGAGTGGGTACAATTTTGTCTTTTAAAAAGCATTTAGACAGTTACATAGATAAGATGGGTATGGAGAGATTTGGGTCAAAATTGAGGCAATTGGGACTAGCTTCGTGGTTAAAAAAAAGGCAACATGGATAAGTTGGGCTGAAGGGCCTGTTTCCATGCTATAATCCTCCATGACTCTATGGTCCATGAATTAAGGGGAAAGAAATTCTCAGCCAGCTGTTTTATCGAAAGCACTTGGAAGTTGCTTAAGAGCAGGATTTACTTTGGTTTTGCTGGTCCCCTCCCCCCACCATCCACTGCATCAAGACAGTAAACTTTTTGGGCGCACTCTATTTTGTAATGCCATTTTTTTATGTTCTTTCATGGGATGTGGGCATCGCTGGCATGGGCAGCATTTGGTGCTCATCTCTATTTGCCCTTGAGTTGCTAGACCATTTCAGAGGGCAGTTACCAGTCAACCACATCTGGGTCGGAGCTCACGTGTAGGCCAGATCAGGTAAGGACAGCACTTTGCCTTTTCAAAGCAACATATTTGGACCAGATGGGTTTCAATGAAAATTGATGATAGCTTCGTAGTCATCTGAGACCAGCTTTATATTCCAGGTTTATGAATTTAATTTAAATTCCACCAGCTGTCATGGTGGGATTTGAACCCAAGTCCCCAAAGCTCATGGGCCTTTGGTTTACTCGTAACTAATATTGTCCCTCTGCCACCATCTACCCCAGCATCAAATGTAAGCCATTTCTCTAAGGTGTCAGAGACAGATCAGGGTCTTTGGGGCCCTACATCAGGAAGGGATAAGCACAGGAGTGTATGAATATGGGTAAAAACGACAAACCTTTGCCTCGTTGGATACAACATGCATTTAGCATAACTGTCTAAGAGACTAGCGTTATATTCACTGGAATATAGAAGAGTGAGAGGGGATCTATTGATTTATCATTTATTCCTGTCACAAGTAGGCTTACATTAACACTGCAATGAAGTTACTGTGAAAATTCCCAAGTCGCCAGGCTCCGGGACCTATTCAGGTACACTGAGGGGGAATTTTATTGTTTAGCATGGCCAATGCATCCCAAACAGCATGTCTTTCGGACTGTGGGAGGAAACCGGAGCACCCGGAAGGAAACCCATGCAGATGCAGAGACAACGTACAGAGTCCGCACAGTGATCCAAGCTGGGAATTGAACCTGGGTCCTTGGCACTGTGAGGCAGTGGAACTAACTACTGTGGCACCATGCATCTCATAGAAACCTATAAAATTCTAACAGAGATAGACAGGGTAGATTCAGAAAGAATGTTCCCAGTGGTGGGAGATTCTAGAACCATGGGTCATAGTTTGAGGATAAGGAGTAAACATTTTAGAACTGAGGTAAGGAGAAATTTCTTCACCCAGAGGGTGGTGAATGTGTGGAATTCACTCCCACAGAAAGTAGTTGAGGCTAAAATATTGTGATTTCAAGAAGAAGTTAACATAGGACATAGAACATAGAACATTACAGTGCAGTACAGGCCCATTGATCCTCGATGTTACGCCGACCTGTGAAACCAATCTAAAGCCCACCTCACCTGCACTATTCCAATATCATCCATATGTTTATCCAATGACCATTTAAATGCCCTTAATGTTGGTGAATCCACTGCTGTTACAGGCAGAGCATTCCATGCTCTTACTACTCTCTGAGTACCTCTGACACCTATCCTATATCTGTCACCCCTCAATTTAAAGCAATGTCCCCTTGTGCTGGCCATCTCCATCTGAGAAAAAAGGTTCACACTGTCCATCCTATCTATGCAGAGTGGGAAGTTGCAAATACTCCTTCCGAGCATGTAAAAAATAAACTAACCTTCTGAGTTAATCCTAACTCAAGCTTGCTGTGAGATTATTAGTGAAATTGGATCATACAAAAACTGAGGGGTTTAAAAAATGTCACTGTTTATTATTTAAAAACAAGCCAATTCAAAATGTTTTCTGCTTATTTTGTTTATTAGTTATTATGTGACTCTTGGGGCTAAAGGGATCAAGGGACAAGGGAAGGAAGGGAGGATCAGGATATTGAATTCGATTGTCATCCATGATCAAAACGAATGACAGAGCAGACTTGAAGGGCTGAATGGCCCCCTCTTACTTCTGGTTTCTATGCTTACATTTCTATGTCACAGTCAAGGGCATCATCAACTTTAGTCCCTGTGATGCTCAGGGAACACTACAGGACAGGAATTGTTCAGGCTCATTGACCTGTTGAGTTTGCCCATGAACTCCATCTCTCATATCCCTGACTTATTGCCATTTGTTCCTTCTCGGCACCTCTGTGGATATGAGCCTGGGCACGGAGTCAGAACTGAGCCCCGAGAGAGAGTTGTCAGAATGATCAACAGTGAAACTTTTAAAACGTGGCTGGGTCTCATTTATTTTGACGGGATGCTGAGCTACAGCTTACAGAGGTCTCAGTGCTGGCCTGTCAAGTTTTTATTAAAAGATTCGATGTACGTGTTCGCTGCTTGTGATTCATCCGGAGCAAAGGGAGCACATATCTCCAGCGCACCTGTCTCTCAACGTGGATTGAGTTCCTGAGATTGCAGTCATGTCAAATTTCTTCCCTACAAGTGGACACTTTGCAGGGAAATACTTTTATTTATATACCATATCTTCAACGTAAAAACACAAAGATCGGCACTTCCCAGTCCTGCAATGGTGGTGGGACCACCGCGGGATGCGGTAGGTCAGCCAAAGGTCCATTGACGTTTGGCGGGACTGGACAATTCGACGGTGGGAGGGGCTGGAAAATTCTGGCCCAAGATTGGATTTTCAGGTTTTCAGGGGGGCAAGACCAAGTGTGGGCATGGTTTGAAGGTAGACCTCTTGGATGGCTTGTCAATCTTCTGATGCAACTTTCAAATGGAAGGAATTGGGGACAGTGGGAGGGGCGTTGGTGTTAGTTGAAGGCCAGCAAAACCCGTGCACCTCAAATTAATTTGCTGTCAAGCTCTTTGAAAAGCTCATTAAAAGCTGAAGAGGGACAGAATAAAAACTTCAAAGGTAAGAGCCTTTCCCCTTCAAAGGTGAGTGGTGTCCGGCAGGTTAGTAAACAGCAAATGAGAGCAGAGTTTGAGCCAGTCAAGACAGCTGATGAAATATATTGTACAAGTGAGGGAAGTCAGTGAACTAAGGGGCTCATACAATGGCATGAATTTGCCCTTGCTGGGCACCTGATGGATGAGGGTTTGGGCCATTTGTTTGGACAGTGAAGATATTGGCCCTATGCACCTTCCATTCCTTAGACCTTAGCAAGCCTCGCTTTGCTTGCTGCCTGTCTCTGTAAAGGGAAACGTGGCACAGTGGTTAGAACATCTGCCTCACAGTGCCAGGGACCTGGGTTCGATTCCCGGCTTAGGTCAATGTCTGTGCGAATTCTGCACATTCTCCCAGTGTCTGCTTGGTATCCTCTGGGTGCTATGGTTTCCTCCCACAGTCCGAAAGACACGCTGGTTAGGTGCATTGACCACGCTAAATTCTCCCTCGGTGTACCCGAACAGGTGCTGGAGTGTGGCGACTAGGGGATTTTCATAGTAACTTCACTGCAATGTTAATGTAAGCCTCCCTGTGACTGATAAATAAATAAACAATAAAAACTTCCAGTAAGTACCCACTTCCACATTGTGCCATGCCCACCCTGATGTGAGTGCCAAAATAGCTTCTGCCCAGTTAGGACCTTCTCATGTCAAGATTGTGTCGTGACACTAATGTTTACATAGCATGGATTCAGGACCACAAAACAATTCAGGCATCAGGATCCTGATCCCAAATTGAAAATCCAGCCGCAAGCATCCTTTGCACCTGAAATATCTCATCTACTAGGTTCAAAGAATCAGACCAGATGATTAAGTTGTACATAAATACATTTCAGCTGTTGGAGACTGGCTGTACCCAACTATGAAAGCAAAGAGTTGGGTGACAACACACAACAAGCAGCAGTTGTATAAAAGTGAGTTTGATTACATTTTGTAACAATGTACCTTTGCCAGCTTTGAACTGGAACTATCCTCAGAAGATTAAAGGATTTCAATTAAGTTTAAGATCTTGTCCACCCCAGCTTGTCACAGGGATTAATATTCCGCAGAACGTGTAAGGTTCTCTTTTATCTTATAGACTGACTTTCTGAAATATTAAGGCTCTTATCTGTGACAGCACTTCCATTCTTCTAGCATTGTCATTCATTTCATTTGCAGGCCAGTTGCAATACATGAACCCTTCATCGCAAGGGCCTGACTGGGTTTATATATTGCATGCTGCACCGGTACATAGCTCCATTCTGAGAATATTCCGATCTCACAGCGCAGGAAGGGACAATTCGACCCACTGTGTGTGTGCCAGCCCTTTGAAGAAGCTATCCAATTAGTCCCACTCTCCTGTTCTTTCTTCCAAAGCCCACTCAGGCATTCTCTTTCAAGCATACATCAAATTCTCATTTCCTTTAAGTTACTATTGAATGCACTTCTACCATTGCATCAGCCAGCATGTTCCAGGTTAGAGCCACTCACTGTGTAAATAAGTTTTCCTCCTTCGCTATGAGGAGAGGTTGGAGAACAGTATGATAATCACTTTTAAGGGACATAGAATCATAGAATCCCTATAGCGCAGAAGGAGGCCATTCAGCCCATTGCGTCTGCACCCACAACAATCCCACCCAGGCCCGATTCTTGTAATCCCATATATTTACCCTAGCTTGTCCCCTTGACACTAGGGTCAATTTAGCATGGCCAATCCACCTAACTCTCATGTCTTTGGACTATGGGAGGAAACCGGAGTACCCAGAGGAAACCCATGCAGACACGGAGAGAAATTGAAGACTCCACACAGACAGTGACCCAGGGCCAGAATTGAACCCGGGTCCCTGACGCTGTGAGGCAGCAGCGCTAACCACTTTGCCACCGTGCCGTCCATCCGGACAAATACATGAATAAGATGGGAATGGAGGGATATGGTCCCCGGAAGAGAAGGAAGAGTAGCTTTTAGTTTGGATAGGTAGCATGGTTGGTGCAGGACGGTCAAAGGGTCTGTTCCTGCACTGTAATTTTCTTTGTCCTTTGTTCTTTGTTCTCATCTACTCTGATTCCTTGGCCAACTGTTACAAATTCATATTCTTTAGTCACAGGCCCTCCTGCCTGTGAAAGCAGCTTCTCACAATATAGCCGAACAAAAAACCCGACAGACTCTGAACACCACTCTTCAACTGTGAACTCCTGATCTGCAAGAGAATACCTCCAACTTTTCTAATCTTGCCACCAAACTGAAATCCCAACTAGCACCAAATAGTGCTGAAAATGCACAGCAGGTCTGGCACCATCAGGGGTGTTGATGGCCTAGTGGTAGCTTAGAATCATAGAATCCCGACAGCACAGGAAGAGGCCATTTGGACCATCGACTCTGCCCTGATCACGATCCCACCCAAGGCCTATCCCCATAACCCCACTTATTTACTCTGCTAACCACTGACGCTACCTGTCAATTTAGCATAGCCAATGTATCTAACCTGCACATCTTTGGACTGTGGGAGGAAACCGGAGCAGCGAGAGGAAACCCACACAGACATGGGGAGAGCATGCAGACTTCACACAGACAGTGACCCAAGCCAGGAATCAAACCCAGGCCCCTGGCACTGTAGGGCAGCAGTGCTAACCACTGTGTCACTGCGCCACCACATTTGGTATTATTAATCCAGAAATTCAACAAAAGAAAGCAAAACCAGCCTCCCATCCATTGACTCTGTCTACACTTCCCACTGCCTCAGCAAAGCAGCCAGTATAATTAAGGACCCCACGCACCCCGGACATTCTCTCTTCCACCTTCTTTCTTCGGGAAAAAGGTACACAAGTCTGAGGTCCCATACCAACAGACTCAAGAACAGCTTCTTCCCTGTTGCTGTCAGACTTTTGAATGGACTTTCCTCGCATTAAATTCGTCTTTTTCTACACCCTAGCTTTGACTGTAATACTATATTCTACACTCTCTTGTTTGCTTCTCTATGAATGGTATGCTTTGTCTGTATAGCGGGCAAGAAACAATACTTTTCACTGTATGTTAATGCATGTGACAATAATAAATCAAATCAAAACAGTTCAAATCAAATGTTCTGAGGACTCGGGTTCGAATTCTGCCGCGGCAATGGGTGGAATTTGGATTCGATTAAAAAAAGATCTGGAATTAAAAGTTTCTTTTAAACCATTGTTGGAAAAATCGCCTGGTTCTCTAATGCCATTTCGGGAAGGATATCTGCTGTCCTTACTTGTCTGGCGTACATGTGACTCCAGAGCCCTTTGAAATGGCGTAACAAGCCACTCAATTTCAAGGACAGGTTGGGATGGGCAATAAATGCTGGCCAGCCAGCGACACCCATGTCCCACAAATGAAGAAAATAAATACTCTGTGGGGAGAGGAATGGAATTAACGCTTCGAGTCTGTATGATTCTTCTTTGGTCTTCAATATTCAACGTGAAGTATTGGATGGAAGTGACCAAAAAAATAGTGTCAGGTTCTGACTGAAAACAGATGCTGCCAGATTTCCCACATCCACAGTTTTTAGTCCCTGAACCCTTTGAGTTATTCTCCTCTGAACCACTCCAAGGCCTTGATATTCTTGCTAAAGTGTGATGTCCACAATTAATAAGAACATAAGAAATAGGAGCAGGAGTAGGCCATCTCGCCCTTTGAGCCTGGCCCGCCATTCAATAAGATCATGGCTGATCTGAAGTGGATCAGTTCCACTTACCCACTTGCTCCACGTAACCCTTAATCCCCTAATTGATCAGAAATTTATCTACCCGTGACTTAAACATATTCAACGAGGGAGCCTCCACCACTTCAATGGGCAGAGAATTCCAGAGATTCACTACCCTCATGGAGAAAAAGTTCCTCCTCAACTCTGTTCTAAACTGACCACCCCCCCGTCTTATTTTGAGGCTGTGCCCTCTAGTTCTGGTTTCCCTTCTAAGTGGACAGAATCTCTCTCTACCTCTATCCTATCTAGTCCCTTCATTATCTTATATGTCTCTATAAGATCACCCCTCAGCCTTCTAAACTCCAACAAGTACAGGCCCAATCTACTCAATCTCTCCTCATAAGCTAACCCCCTCATTTCCAGCATCAACCTGGTGTTTCCTTCTCTGTACTCCCTCTAAGGCCAACATATCCTTTCGCAACTAAGGGGACCAAAATTGCACATAGTAGTCTAACTGCAGCCTCACCAGTGCCTTGTACAGTTGCAGCAAGACCTCCCTGCTTTTATATTCTATCCCCCTCGTGATAAAGGCCAACATTCCATTCGCCTTCTTGATCACCTGCTGTACCTGCAGACTGAGTTTTTGTGATTCATGCACAAGGATCCCCAGGTCCCTCTGCACAGTAGCATGTTGTAATTTTTTACCATTTAAATAATATTCCATTTTACTATTATTTCTTCCAAAGTGGATAACCTCACATTTGCCAATGTTATACTCCATCTGCCAGATCCTCACCCACTCACTCAGCCTATCCAAATCTCTCTGCAGCCTTTCCGTGTCCTCCACGCAATTCACTTTCCCACCCATCTTCGTGTCATCGGCAAACTTTGTTACCCTACACCCATTCCCCTCCTCCAGATCGTCTATATATATGGTAAACAGTTGAGGCCCCAGCACCGATCCCTGCAGCAAGTCACTAGTCACCACTGCCAACCAGAAGTGCACCCATTTATTCCAACTCTCTGCTTCCTGTTAGATAGCCAATCCTCAATCCATGTTAACACTTTATCCCCAACTCCGTGTACCTTAATCTTCTGCAGCAACCTTTTGTGAGGCACCTTATCGAACGCCTCCTGGAAATCTAAAAACACCACATCCACCAGTTCCCCTCTGTCAACCACATTAGTCACATCTTCATAAAAATCCAGTAAATTCGTCAAACACAACTTCCCCTTCATGAATCCATGCTGCGTCTGCTTGATCGAAACATTCCTTTCCAGGTGTCCTGCTATTTCTTCTTTAATAATAGATTCCAACATTTTCCCGACTAGGGATGTTAAGCTAACTGCCCTGTAGTTACCCGCCTTTTGTCTACTTCCTTTTTTAAACAGCGGCGTAACAGTGAACGTTTTCCAATCAGCCAGCACTTCCCCAGAGTCCAGCGAACTTTGATAAATAACTACTAACGCATCTGCTATTACTTCTGCCATTTCCTTCAGTACCCTGGGGTGCATTCCATCTGAGCCCAGGGACTTAGCTACCTTCAGTCCCATTAGTCTACCGAGCACTACCTCTTTAGTAACAGTATGCTGATGACACCAAGATTGGGGGAAAGGCAAATTGTGCGGAGGGTGTGGAGAGTCTGCAGAAGGATCTAGATAGGCTGGGCGAATGGGCCAGGAAATGGCAAATGGAATTTAATGTTGGCAAGTGTGAGGTGGTCCACTTTGGTAGGAAGAATGGTAGGAAGGACTATTACTTACGTGGCGAAAAACTGCAGCAGGCGACGGTGCAGAGGGACCTCGGGGTCCTTGTGCATGAGTCGCAAAAACCCAGCCTGCAGGTGCAGCAGGTGGTCAGGAAGGCGAATGGGATGCTGGCCTTCATAGCGAGGGGGATTGAATATAAAAGTAGGGAGGTCTTGCTGCAGCTGTATAGGGCATTGGTGAGGCCGCAGCTGGAGTACTGTGTGCAGTTTTGGGCGCCGCACCTGCGCAAGGATATTTTGGCCCTGGAGGGAGTGCAGAGGAGGTTTACTAGGCTGATACCGGAGTTGAGGGGGTTGAGCTATGAGGAGAGGCTGAATAAACTAGGCTTGTACTCGTTAGAGTTTAGAAGAATGAGGGGAGATCTCATTGAGACGTATAAGATGATGAATGGGATGGATAGGATAGAGGTGGAAAGACTCTTCCCGCTCAAAAAAGACAGTAGGACTAGGGGGCACAGCCTCAAGATAAAGGGGGGGCGGTTCAGAACGGAGTTGAGGAGGAACTTCTTCACTCAAAGGGTGGTGAATCTCTGGAATTCTCTGCCCGTTGAAGTGGTGGAGGCTGCCTCGCTAAATATTTTTAAGAAGCGGGTTGATGGGTTTTTGATAAGAGAAGGGATTAAGGGTTATGGGGAGAGGGCGGGAAAGTGGAACTGAGCCACGACAGATCAGCCATGATCTTATTGAATGGCGGGGCAGGCTCGAAGGGCCAGATGGCCTACTTCTGCTCCTATTTCTTATGTTCTTATGTTCTTACCTCCTACCAACCCTCGATCGTTAATATCCAGTAAGCTATTTGTGTCCTCCACTGTGAAGACCAACACAAAAACTTATTTAAAGTCTCAGCCATTTCCTCGTTTCCCACTATTAAATCCCCCATCTCATCCTCCAAGGGTCCAACATTCACTCTTGCCACTCTCTTCCTTTTTATACATTTGTAAGAACTTCTACTTTTTTTATATTTTGAGCTAGTTTAGTTTCATAATCTATCTTTCCTTTCTTTATCGTTTTCTTCGTAGTTCTTTGTTGTTTTTTTTGTTGAAAAATTGAACCTTATATTCTGGTTAAGACCTAATGAATAATGCATTACGGTTCAGGATAACTTTCAAGCTTTTGTATTCTGTGCTCCTATTTATAAAAGCAAGGGTTCTGCATGCATTTCAAACAGTGTCCTGCCACCTTCAATTTACTGCAGACCACAAGCCAGGTGGAAGAACTGGCTCTTCACCCAGCAGACACAATCATAATAAAGTTACAAGCATTATTAACGTTTCCAGTGGAATAGCTGAGTGATGGCCAGTCAGCCCTGAGAATCCCACAAAGTCCTGTTCTGCCATGCAGTAACCGATTGAGAAGTGACAGAACTGAGAGGGTCTGTATTAATAAAGGAAACAAACACTTAGGGCGGAATTTTACCATCTCTTCCACCCTGGAATTGGGGCGGGCGAGGCTCACAGAATGGAATTCTCCGTGGGCCTCGGGTGGGATTTTACGAGCCTTGCCCAGAAAGGTTGTAAAATAGTGGCATTAGGGAGGGATTTTACAACTTTGCTCAGGTAAGATCATGAAACCTGCCTGAAGCCAACAGAGATTTCTGTTCTGGAAACCATGCCGGCCCCGATTCTGGGGTGGTGGGGTAGTAGGATTTCGGCCTTAGATTCTCAATAAGCTCAGATGGGAAGTTGCCCTGAATCTCCTATTTTTCCTTCGCTGAAGTACATTGGCCAGAATTCTCCCATCCCACCTGCCACTGCAGTTGTAGTGGGCGGGTTGCGAACAATATGAAAGCCCATTGGCAGTCGGGCAGGAAATTCCAGCTTTTAGACCAACACAGCCAGAGAATTGTTGAGAGCCTGAAGTTGACGGCTCAGTGCAGGGGTGGTACTCGGAGTTAGGCAGCTGTGGGTTTGAGACCAATGGGGCAGATTGTAGTTCGGTACAGAGGGAATGCTGCACCATTGTAAGTGCTATCTTTTAGCCCATGTGTTAAAGTGAAGCCCAATCTGTCCATGGAGGTGAACATAAATACCTCATACTGATTTCAAGGAGTGAAAGGTAATGAAAGATACAGATAGAACAAAAGATAAGACCAGACAGAGTGAGAGCAGCAGACTAAAGGACAGTAATTAGCACTGCTGCTTCACAGTGCCAGGGACGCAGCCCTAATTCCGGACTGTGTGGAGTTTGCACGTTCTCCCCGTATCTGCGTGGGTTTCCTCCGGGTGCTCTGGCTTCCTCCCACACTCCAAAGACGTGCAACGTAGGTGGATTGGCCATGCTAAATTGTCCCACAGTGCCCAAAGAGGTACAGGTTGGGCGGAGGGGGTGTTAGCGGGGTATATATATATATATATATATGGGGTTGCGGAGATGGGGTCTGGGTGAGAGGCTCTGTTGGAGAGTGATAGGCCAAATGGCCTCCTTCTGAAGTGTAGCGATTCTATGATTCTATGAAGCAGATGGGTTTTTACAAGAATTGAGGGTCAAGTTGTCATGGTCAGCTTTATTGAGATTATATTTATATTTCAGATATATTACAGCATCTGCTTTAGATTCTTGTTTTCTCTTCGACACCTAACCTGAAGAACGGTGTCTGTTTTAAAAATGCAGAGTTAAATATCAGCCATCGTTTGATTGAAAGACAGAACTGGTTCAAGGAGCTGGATGGCTGAATCCTATTCCAAACATTAAGATGGCTTGAGATTTTCAGAATATTAAATTGCATGGAATCAGGGCCTTGTGGAAATTATCTTTTTAACTTCAGTAGAAAGGAGATTTGATTGCTTTCGGAGATTCACAAAGTTGAAAGGGAAAATAGTTCATTATTACGAGCCATGAATTACCAATGAGCAAATTCAAAGAAATTAAATGTCAGACGAACAATGGAACAAATAAAATTGGAAGATGGTGAAAATATTCCGCAGGTCTGGTTGTTATGATCGCTGTCGAGACTGATATCTTGAAAATATTTAAACCTCCGGTCACTGACTGAAAAGAACATGATTTCATGTTTTAAGACTTTTACTGTAACAAACAAAATTAAACAATATTGTCTAAACACCATTCAATAGGCAAATACTACTTATGACAGAAAAGTTTCCCCATGTACCTTTGAAAACCACTGGAATCCTGAGGCTTGGTTATATTTTACCTTGTTCCTTCAGTAGACACTTTGGGCAGAATTTTGCTGTCCTGCCCACCATGGGAATCACAGCTAGCTGGACAGGAGCATGCAAAGATCCATTGACCTCAGGGCGAGATTTTCTGTTGCTGCTGGAAAAGCCTGCCCCCTTTCTCTGAGAACAAGCCCAAAACTATTCCCTGCTCCAGATGGCCTGCTCTCTTTTCTTCCTTTTCCAGCTGGGTAACTGGGGAGGAGGTGGTATAGTGCTATTAAACAGCGACCCAATGTAATACACTGGGGTGGCAAGTTCGAATCCCACCAGTTGGTGAAATTTGAATTAAAAGTCTAAAGATGACCACAAAACCAAAAGGCCATCAATTTTCTTGCTATTTGCCTCTTTCCATAGAATCCATAGATTCCCTACAGTGCAGAAGGAGGCCATTTGGCCCATCGAGTCTGCACAAATTCTGTGAAGAGCATCTTACCCAGCCCCAACCCCCAACTTATACCCATAACGCCACACATTTACCACAGCTAATCTACACACCTCGGGACACTAAGGGGAAACTTAGCATGGCCAATCCTCTTAACCCTGTGCAAGTGGGCTTTGGGTCAGTTCAAATGACACCCAGTGTCTTCAGCTGGACTTATCAAAAATCTACCTGATCTGCTTAGTGCACCATTTTAGAACATAGAACATTACAGCGCAGTACAGGCCCTTCGGCCCTCGATGTTCCGCTGACCAGTGGAACCAATCTAATGACCCTCTAACTTAAGCTATTCCAGTATTATCCATATGCCTATCCAATGAATTTTCTACTCCTTCTTTGGATATCCAGTACCCTGTTTTGTTTGTACTGTTGTGTAGGCGAAGGAGCAAAATTGTTGCTGAGTGACAGTGAATCAGACAAAATAAATAGATTGTCAATTAGTTGCATTTCTGGAGTGTGGGACTGAAATACTGAAGGCTGACTGGGCAAGTGGATCAGTGAGAGGAGTGGGATAGAGCTTTCGGTATACTATAAGTTTGAGAGAATGCTTGAGAACTGACAAGAGTGCATTATAATTGCCAGTGTGTATGAATAATTAAAGTCTGCATTCATTCTTTCTTTCAGTTGCATCTTTCTGTGTGATTACTTTTTTTTGAATTGCTAGCACAACCATTTTATTCCTCTGGTTGCTTGCAATTGCCACAAGTAAGGAGATTGCTCAGGCTAACAGTAATTGCCAGAAAATTGATCCCTCATTTGTAATTTCCTTTAATTTCTGCTTAAAAGCTCATCTTCTGCAGGTGTCCCCATGAGCTTCAGTCAACACATGGCCACTGTTACGATCCAGGCTAGAAACTGCAAGGTGTTTTACAAAGTCAGCCCAGACCTTTGCTTTTACATTTTAATTTGGCATTAGGGCGAAACTAAGGTGTTTCACTCCAGGTATGATTCAAGTGACCCACTAGGGAGCTTTAATCAAACAATGTTTCTTAAAGAACACAGTTAACACACAGTAAGAAAAATTAGCTTTTACCAATTACAGAAAAAAACAGCCATGATATTGTATAAACCTTAACAGCTAAATAAAGTGTCCCAAATCAAACAACCCTCACAAACATATACCCCATTCTAGGCTTGGCACAAAAAGCAAGTATGTTCATGTGATGCTGGATTTTGCAGCTTCTTTACACACCGCTGAGGGTTAATCCTTTGGATGTTGAATTGGAACTCCGAGGATTTCCGGTCCTGGAAATTTCAGCACACCTCAAAGTAGAGATAGAGACACTGCTGGCCTCCTGCTTCGAGCTAACAAATCATCAAGAGCAGAACTTTTACTCCAGAGAGAGAAACAAGAAACACTGCTTCCGATCTGCAGTCCAAAGAGCTTCTGACCAAAATGAAACTCTCTTTCCTGTGGGTAAAAAAAAACTATTCAAAGCCAGCACCTGACCTGTCAACCATGCTCACCCAACAATTCCAAAAGGGTCACAAAACTCCAGGACACTGCATTAGCCCAGATTAAAAATTAACAAGATGCCTATTATACTGCTTCAGTAACAATTAGACAATATTAGCTGAGACATCACGGCAACAATAACACCAGAGTCTGTTTGAAAAACAACTACAAAGAGCATCATTAAAATACATTTTTTAAAGGCACAGTATTGTCACACTATGTCCTCTAGGCCTCCTTAGATGTCTTGGTAATATTAAGTAGCCTGACTGCAACAAATCAAATAATTGTGACTGCCTTCACCCCATGTATGATAAGATACTTTACCTAAGTTTGTTTGCACTTTTTGCTTCAGGAAAAAGCCAGACCTTTCAAAAACAAACATTATGAAGTGTAGAGGTAGAGTAGAATCATAGAATCATCACTGAAATCATCATAGAACCCTACAGTGCAGAAAGAGGCCCTTCAGCCCATCGAGTCTGCACCAAACACAATCCCACCCAGGCCCTACCCTCATATCCCTACACATTATACCCACTAATCCCCCTAACCTACGCATCCCTGGACACTAAGAGGCAATTTCTTAACATGGCCCATCAACCTAACTCGCACATCTTTGGACATAGAATCATAGAAACCCTACAGTGCAGAAGAAGGTCATTTGGCCCATCGAGTCTGCACTGACAAAAATCTCACCCAGGCCCTATCCCCATAATCCCACATATTTACCGAGCTAATCTCGCTAATTTACACATCCCGGGACACTAAGAACCAATTCAGCGTGGCTAATGCACCTAACCAGCGCGTCTTACAGACTGTGGAAGGAAACCGGGGCACTGGGAGGAAACCCACGCAGACATGGGGAGAATGTGCAAACTCCGCACAGACAGTGACCCAAGCTAGGAATTGAACACAGGTCTCTGGAGCTGTGAGGCAGCAGTGCTGACCACTGTGCCACCGTGCCACCACAGGATAAAATTGCTTCCCTTGGTGGAGAATTCGAGAGCCAGGCAACATAAATTCAAGATTAGTGGCAGGTATAGAAGGGACATGAGGGAGAAATTTTTTTATGCAGGGGGTTGTGGGCTTCTGGGATTCACTGCCCAAGTTGGTGGTGGAGACAAAGACCCTAAGCTCTTTTAAAATGTACCTGGATCTGCACCTGAAATATTGTAAGTTAAAGGATCTGGGCCAGGCACAGGAAGGTGGTATTAGAAAAGGCACCCGAGAATCCTTGGGCTAGCATGGACAAGATGGGCCAAATGGCCTCCTGTATTGTAACTTTTCTATGGTTCTGCATGCAAGGGTCAGTTCAGCACGTGACTGACAGATCCTTCCGATTTGAGCCACCAGTTGTCTAAGTTCAATGGAGCTGTCTGAAGGCCACTGACTGGGTTGAGTTGTTCAAGTTATCCAGCAGGATTTTCCTGTCCCATCCACTGCCGGAGTGAAAATTCGAGGGAGCGAACCTTTGGCTGGTCCATCAAGTTCTCCACCCCACCAGCTGCAATTCCTGTGGCGAATCTGACCAGAAATTCTTGCCCATTGAGTCAATTCTTTTAAGGAGAGAGATCAAGCCAGTTAGCTCTGACAATCAGAAAGCACATGAAGAAAGCAATAGATTGTACCAGGAATTTTGTTGAGGCAATGCTGCATCTTCATCAGGCAGAAAAGAAGTGGAATTGTGGGGCAGAAACTTATTAAACGATGGCAAAGTGTCAGGATCTGACTGGAAACCGGTGTGTTTCTCTCCAAGAAAACAGGCAGGTTTTTCTCTCTAGATCTCATAACACATCATCAAAAATAGAGGGACATGTTTCACACTATCATCGTGAGAGGCAGGGCTTAAACATGCCGGTAAAACCCGGCTGCACTGAGATCAGGGCACATTTTAGGAAACGATAATATTCCCCCCACCCTGACCAACATTGCCGGCATCTCCCTCTCCTCCCCACACACACACACACACACACACACACACGCCTCCCCTCTCTTAAGGCTCCCACTAGGAACCAATATTGGTGCTGCCCAGCCCCGGCACTGCCCCTGGCACAGGTTGGCACTGTGCCAACCTGCCAATGCCAACTTGTGCTAGGGGACAAGGCCAACCACGTCCCTCAGAGGGGTGAGTACAGCCCCTGGGGCAATCCGCAGAACGCGGTCTCTCCAGAAAGAATCATGTTTCCCAATTCTGCCCTGATTTTTAGTCCACATCACCACTCTCTCTGATGGAGAAGGTGGCAGAAGATCACCCCCATGATGTAAGAGACTTGCATCCCAAATTCACATGCTCCATAATTGCCTACAACCGTGGCAACATGCACCAAAACTATGCAAAGTTTGGTATCATGCCTGCGGCTCTTCTATTGGTTTACTCGCTAATTTGACCTCCATTTCAGAAAGGGGAAAAACATTTCCATTTGCATAGCGCCTTTCCTCACCTCAAGGTGCAGCAAAAGTGCTTTGCAGCCAATAAAAATATCTTTGCAGCATAGTCTAATGTTCTAATGAAAGAAATGCCAAATCTCGACACTGCAAACCTGTGCACACAGCAAGATGATAATGTCTGGCTAATCTGCTTTAGTGATGGTGAATGAAGGATCAATGTTGGCTGGGAACCACATGACTCTTCAATAAAATAGTGGCCTGGGATGCTTTATATCCACCTGAGAAGAACCTCAGTTTCAAGTCAGTTCTATAAAATGGCTCCTTTTGCAGCACTTCCACAAGGACAGCCCTCGTATCAGTGTACACCACATGCTCAACTCCTGAGAGTGAGACTTGATTCTTTTTTGGTTTGATTTATTATTGTCACATATGTATTCTTCACATTTGTACATGGTGAAAAGTATTGTTTCTTGTGCACTACACAGACAAAGCATACCGTTCATAGAGAAGGAAAAGAGAGAGTGCAGAATGTTGTGTTACAGTCACAGCTAGGGTGTAGAGAAAGATCAACTTAATGCAAATTGGTCCATTCAAAAGTCTGACAGCAGCAGGGAAGAAGCTGTTCTTGCGTCGGTTGGTACGTGACCTCAGACTTCTGTATCTTTTTCCCGACGGAAGAAGGTGGAAGAGAGAATGCCTGAGGTCAGTCAGGTCCGTAAATGTGCTAGCTGCTTTTCTGAGGCAGCGGAAAGTGTAAACAGAGTCAGTGAATGGGAGGTTGGTTTGCGTGATGGACTGGGCTTCATTCACTTGAATCTGGAGCCTTCTGAATCACAGGCAGCAATGCTACAGGCTGTGCCATTGCTGGTATCATCTGTTTCACTGGGGAGGTGATGGTCTCGTGGTATTATCTCCACACTATTACTCCAGAAACTTAGCTAATATTCGGGGGACCCTGGTTTGAATCTTGCCATGGCAGGTGGTGGAATTTGAATTCAATAAAAAAACTATCTGGATTGAAGAAACTAGCAATGACCATGAAACCATTGTTGATGAACCCTACAGGTTCAATAATGTTCTTCAGGGAAGGAAATCTGCCATGTGTTGTCTCTGCCTACACTTCCCACTGCCTCGGCAAAGCAGCCAGCATAATTCAGGACCCCATGCACCCCAGACATTTTCTCTTCCACCTTCTTCCGTTGGGAAAAAAGAGACAAAAGTCTGAGGTCACGTACCCAACCGACTCAAGAACAGCTTCTTCCCTGCTACCATGCTAAATTGCTCCTTGGTGTCAGGGGGACTAGCTAGGATAAATGTGTGCGGTTATGTGGATAGGGCCTGGTAGGATTGTGATCGGTGCAGACTTGATGGGCCGAATGGCGCCCTTCTGCTCTATTCTCTATGTTAATGCCCTTTGCCTGTGGTTCGCTCAGAAGCAAGAGGAAAGAGGACGTGCAGTTTGCAAAGACAAATGACTTTGCTTCAACCCTTTGATAAGGGGCGGCACGGTAGCACAGTAGTCAGCACTGCTGCTTCACAGCTCCAGGGACCTGGGTTCAATTCCTGGCTCGGGTCACTGTCTGGGTGGAGTTTGCACATTCTCCTCGTGTCTACGTGGGTTTCCTCCGGCTCTCCAGTTTCCTGCCACAGTCTAAAGATGTGCGGGTTAGGTTGATTGGCCGTTCTAAAAAATTGCCTTTAGTGCCCTGAGATGCATAGGTTAGAGGGATTAGTGCGTAAATGTATAGAGATATGGGGATACGGCCTGGGTGGGATTGTGGTCGGTGCAGACTCGATGGGTCGAATGGCCTCTTTCTATACTGTAGGGTTTCTATGAAGTTGATCTTTCTCTGCATCCTAGCTATGACTGTAACACTACATTCTGCACTCTCTCCTTTCCCTGTCTATGAACAGTATGCTTTGTCTATATAGCATGCCAGAAACAATACTTTTCACTGTACACTAATACATGCGACAATAATAAATCAAATCAAATCAAATCATCCTTACCTGGTCTGGCCCACATATGACTCCAGATCCACAGCAATGAAGTTGACTCTCTATCACCTTTTGAAGAAGGGTAAGTAGAGATGGGTGACACATGCTGGCCAGCCACCAACATCCATATCCCACAAATGAATAAAAAAAAAATTAGCCTGTAAAATAATGACCTTGGTGGCCCAGCAACAGTGGAATTTATGAATTTAAAAGATCCATCAGCAGGTTCAATTTATTATTTTTCAAGCAACTTTTCAGCAAATTATTTCAGACACCTGCTGGGAGAGTTATTGGAGATTTCATTACCTTGGTAAATTAGTCAGCACTTTATTATATGGTTTAAGGAATTAATTTGAAATGTGGCTTTTGGCTGGAACATTTCAAATCATGGGAGAACGCTGACAGATTTGTTTGTGTAACGAAAGGGATTATCAGAGAGTTGAAGCAAAGTCATTAGCCTTTGCAAACTGCACGTCTGCTTTTCACTTGCTTCTGAGTGAACCACACTGCAAAGGACATCAACATAGAGAACAGAATCCGACAGTGCAGAAGCAGGCCACTTGGCCCATCGAGTCTGCAATGACCACAATCCCACCTGGCCCTATCTGCATAATCCCATGCATTTACCCTACCTAGTCCCCCTGACACTAAGGGGCAATTTAGCATGGCCAATCCACCTAACCCGCACATCTTTGGAGTGTGGGAGGAAACTGGAGCACCCGGAGGAAACCCACGCAGGCACGGGGAGAATGTGCAGTCTCTGCACAGACGGTGACCCGAGCTGGGAATTGAACCCGGGTCCCTGGAGCTGTGAGGCAGCAGTGCTAACCCACTGTGCCACCCTGCTGTTTCTGAGTCCTACTCCTGACATTTCTCCCCAGTATGCAGCAAGCACAATGTAGTCACGTTGAGGAGCTTGTTAAAAAGGGCATGATCGACCCTGGGGTTTATAAACACAGAAATAGGCCAGGATTTTACCGACATGCCCGCTTGGTTCTGGGGGAGGGCGAGGCTCGGAGAATGGCATTTTCCATTGGCCTCGGGTGGGATTGTACGCAACTCGGACGGACGTGCCGTTTCAAATGCAAGGAAAGTATGCCAAAACGTTAAACATGATTGTAACCTCGTTGAAATAGTAATGGCTATATGAGGGATCCTGAAATGGGCAGACTGGCTGCTACGTCTCCACAGCACAATGCTGACTTTGCTTTAAAAAAAACAGTGTAACATTGCGCCAGGATTTTCCCGGTGGGATCAGCCCTGGGTTAATGGCAGCCGCAACCAAAAGTCCGTTGCCTTTTGGCGGGACCAGAAGATCTCAATAATGGGCAGGAACAGAAAAATCTCACCCATTGGTTGAGATTTTCTACTTCCACCACACCACAGCACCCCCCGACCCCCCCACTCCCTGCCCAACACCACGTGATCAGTTTTCAGGTCACAGAGGCAGTTTGCCATTAGCCGCTGGTGAGATCTTCCAGTCCCGCCGAGGTTGGCAGCATTTTGGAGAGCTTGCCCACTCTTCCGCTGAGGAACTGTGAATGGACCTACCTTGCATTAAGTTGACCTTTCTCTACACCCTAGCTATGACTGTAACACTACATTCTGCACTCTCTCCTTTCCTTCTCTATGAATGGTATGTTTTGTCTGCATAGTGCGCAGAAACAATACTTTTCGCTGTGTGTAAATACATGTGACAATAATAAATCTAAACCAAACCCACAGCTTTCAGTGAGAACAGTAATTCCCGCTGGCAGAAGGGCTGGAAAATTCCTGTGGATGTAAAAAATGCTACTTAAAAGCAAGGCTATCTTTCTCATGAGGCCTTTGTATTTTTAGTAATGGTCTCCATGATAACAGGAATCATTAAGAGGCAAATCAGGAAGCATTGGTTAGAAGATGGCAAACTGGTGTTTGTCCTCTCGGGTGAAGGGAAGATAATGGGGATTCACTTTAACATTTGTGATGGAAATGGAAATGGGTGTTGTGTGATTTTTCTTCTCCATCAATATTTTTCTCAGTGATTAGAGCTAAGATTATTCCAGAGACTGTTATCAGCAGCTTTGAATCTCTGATATAGAGCCGGTTTGGGGCAGCACTGTTGATTTCATGGGAGGGGCACAGGATGACTAGAATGAGAGAGTGAAAAGTGAGGACAGTTTGCATTTCACTTCACAACCTCAGGGCGTTCCAATGTGCTCGACAACCAATGAAGTGAGTTTGTACTGTAATCATTGCTATGGTGTAATTTCCACAGCCAGTTTGCCCATAGCAAACTCACCCAAAACATAAGAACATAAGAACATCAGAAATAGGAGCAGGAGTAGGCCATCTAGCCCTTCAAGCCTGCCCCGCCATTCAATAAGATCATGGCTGATCTGTCGTGGCTCAGTTCCACTTTCCCGCTTTCTCCCCATAACCCTTAATCCCCTTGTCTACCAAAAACCCATCTACCCGCGTCTTAAATATATTTAGCGAGGTAGCCTCCACCACTTCAACGGGCAGAGAATTCCAGAGATTCACCACCCTTTGAGTGAAGAAGTTCCTCCTCAACTCTGTTCTAAACTGCCCCCCCTTTATCTTGAGGCTGTGCCCTCTAGCCCTACAGTCCTTTCTGAGCAGGAAGAACCTCTCCACCTCTACCCTATCCATCCCTTTCATCATCTTATACGTCTCAATGAGATCTCCCCTCATCCTTCTAAACTCTAACGAGTACAAGCCCAGTCTATTCAGCCTCTCCTCATAGCTCAATCCCCTCAACTCCGGTATCAGCCTAGTGAACCTCCTCTGCACTCCCTCCAAGGCCAAAATATCCTTGCGCAAGTGCGGTGACCAAAACTGCACACAGTACTCCAGCTGCGGCCTCACCAGTGCCCTGTACAGTTGCAGCAAGACCTCCCTACTTTTAAAACACTAATATGTAACGACCAGTTCACCTGGCGATGGATAAGTATTGGCCAGGGTTCCTGGAAAACTCTACTTTTACACCCATCTGAGAGAACAGACTGGAGTCTTGGCTTAATATGTCATCTGAAAAATGGCCGTGCTGGAACTCCCTTAATATTTCAGTGGAGCAGCCTGGATCAGGTGCTCAGGTCTCTGGAGTGGAACTTGAATGCACCACCTCGAATTCTAATGAAAGGAAGTTTCAACTTGAAACATTGGCGGGGGTGTGTTGGGACAATGCAAAAGTCCATTGACCTCAGGTGGGGTCTTCCGGTTTGGGGCAATCACAGCGGGAAAATCCCAGCCATTAACTCTGTTTCACTTCACGAATGCTCCCTGACCTGCTGAATATCTCCAGCACGTTCGTTGCTTTGATTAGAACACAGAACCCTCTGACTGAGAGTTAAGACTTACTGTTGATATCTGAACAATCACTTGATAATACAGAGCTCAAGTATTGATGCGAAAGGGGCCCAGTGCTGGAGCTTACAGGATGATTTAATTAGGACTTAGAGAATAAAGAGAACAATGTTCAGAGAGGAGATGGCTGTAAGAGTATCTTTCTGTTATTGCTATGCTTTTTTATCGCTAGTTTTGGATGAACGTTCCTCGAACTCCAGTGACAATATAAATAAATTTGAAGTCGCTTGGAGCAATAATTAAAAACAAACCCACCTTCAAGCCAAACCCAATAGATGTGTCAGTTCACACTGGTCTTTAGACTATAGCCCTGAGCTATGTTATCACCATTACCTCTGATCAGAGTCAGACTTTGTGAGCTGCTAAAGTTAAATGTATGACAGCTGATTATTTTTTTGAATGAGATGTTTAGTCATAAAATTCCAAACAAGCCCCAGCAACTGGTGAAAGAGCATTCCAGCGAGGTTAAATCTGTTTGTTGGGGAGATTAACAAGAGATGTTGAACAGACAGCGACATGAGGCTGTTTAGAAAAGGGAAGAACTGCATCTCTAAGCAAACGGTTTTGTTTATTCCAATGCAGTAGGTCTGACTGTAAAATAATGGTTGTACTTTATCACTTTTAAGTCATGTTCCCCCTGTGTCTGCATGGGTTTCCTCTGGGTGCTCCGGTTTCCTCCCACAGTCTGAAAGACGTGCTGGTTAGGTGCATTGGCCGTGCTAAATTCTCCCTCAGTGTAACCAAACTGATGCCGGAGTGTGGCGACTAGGGGGTTTTCACAATAACTTCATTGCAGTGTTAATGTAAGCCTACTTGTGACACAAATAAATTACATCACATGAGTCAAGTTCTTTTGCTGTGAAGGCTAATGTACCATTTGCCTTTTATGTAGGATAAATTCCAGCAGCATAAAAAAAAACACCAGACGAGGGTTTGTTTAGGTATGCTTCTAAAAGCTTACCTTGAGCACAAGGCAAATATTATTCTCTTAAAGCAACAAAGGAGGTGAGTCTCACAGATTTAGAGCAAAGTAAGAGACAAAAGCCAAATTGATTCAGAGTAAGAGCACAGAATATCTATGAAGTACAACAGGAATGATTGAAGTAACATCAATGTCACATATTCCAGGTGAATGTGATGACAAAGAGGGCTTTTCTTGAAGTTCAATGCCAAGATGTCAAAGCCTTATAACTTGACTGTAAAGGAAAAGAAAGAACTTGCATTTTTATAACGCCTTTCACATCCTCAAGCTGTCTCAAAGCATTTTGCAGCCAATGCAAAAACATTTGAACTGTGGGAACTGAGCTATCTGTTAAGGAGTCATCTAACAAGCAGGATGGAGATTTGATTTGATTTGATTTATTATTGTCACATGTATTAGTATACTGTGAAAAGTATTGTTTCTTGCGCTCTGTACGGACAAAGCATACCATTCATAGAGAAGGAAGCAAGAGAGTGCAGATTGTGGTGTTGCAGTCATAGCTAGGGTATAGACAAAGATCAACTTAATGCAAGGTAGGTCTATTCAAAAGTCTGTTGGCAGCAGGGAAGAAGCTGCTCTTGAGTCGGTTGGTATGTGACGTCAGATTTTTGTTTTTTCCCTGATGGAAGAAGGTAGAAGAGAGACTGTCCGGGGTGCATCCTTGATTATGCTGGCTGCTTTCCTGAGGCAGCGGGAAGTGTAGACAGAGTCAGTGGATGGGGGGGCTGGTTTATGTGATGGACTGGGCTGTGATCATGACCCTTTGTACTTTCGTGCGGTCTTGGACAAAGTAAGAGCTGTAAATAGATAGAGTGTATTTGGTTTTCCAAAAGGCATTCAATAAGGTATCATATAAAAGATCACTTGTCAAGAAGCTCATGTATTTGGCATACTTTAGCACAGAGAGAGGATTGGGTAACTAAAAGGAAACAGAGTTGGGATAAGTGGGTCATAGCACAATGATGTTTCAGACAGCCCCAGGGATCAGTGAGAGAGCTGAGTAATGTGGTCTGAAGACAATGAGCTGATCTTTTTCTGCTGTAAGTCAAATTCCACTGCTGGGGCTGAAATTGGCATTGCGCACAGCTCCAGTGACAGCAGAACCAAGGAACAGCGCCTTATTCCTTCAACCGAGGACAGCAGCCCACTCCCCAGAACTGTCAATCCAACTCAATCGAAAGACCAGCTGCTTTGCAGTCTCAGCAGCACTCCGGCCTACCCACCCAGCCGCCCACTGCTGAGATTGCATCTCCAGGTTGAGGGTACCTCAATGGTGACCTCGATGGTGAGGGGATTTTGAACAACTGTTTCTGGGGGAAGCCAAGGCCTGGCAGGGCAGGTCCCAGAGATTGTGAAAGGTGGGGTTCATCGTGGCACAATTTGTGAAGGAGTTACCATCACCACTGGTGTCAGGAGAGAGGGTATGATGGGCACTCCATAGACTATGGAATGCCCATCATCTCTGGAATTCTCTGCCCATTGGAGTGGTGGAGGCTACCTCGTTGAATATGTTAAAGTCACAGATAGCTAGATTTCTGATCTATAAGGGAATTAAGGATTATGGGGAGCAGGCGGGAAAGTGGAACTGATCCACTTCAGATCATCCATGATCTTATTGAATGGTGGGGCAGGCTTGAGGTGCTAGATGGCCTACTCCTCCTCCTATTTCTTATGTTCTTATCAAGGAGGGCTACCTTGGGAACCCCCTTGGGAAGCTGCCAGGGTTTGCTTGGCAGTCTCCGCATCTGCTAGCAGGCACTCACGGTACGCGTACAATGTCCATGGGGGTGGGATGTAGCCCCTAATCGACCACTCAGGCTCACCAACCAGCGAGTGGTCACATCAGTAAGATTCAATGTATCACGGCACTGCCAAAATATTGGTCTCCCTGTCTCACACCTTCTCCCTCCAGCTACCCAACACCACACCCCCACCACCCCCACACCCCCACCTCCCCTCAACTCCCCCTCCGAGCCCATCACCAGTTCACTGGGAAAACTGAGCCCAGTGACTTCTGCCATCCAAATATTGAATCCCAAAAATCAGATTCTGAAATTCTCCCAAAGTTTAGTTTATTTCTTCCCATACACTGCAGTGACCATTACCACAGCATCGCACCCTCCGAGATTGGATTCTGAGATCAATTACGCAACAGGTAGGACAAATAGAACTTCATTTTGGTCGATTATTTTTTTTCCCCCCCGTTTTTTCGCATTTGGAGACAGCAGATTGAGTTTGTGGGAAAACCGGATAATCAGAACTCATTGGACGGCCAATCCATCCCACATATACTGGCATTGGTTCAAACTGGAATCAACCTGAAACTGAATTAATTTGACTGCCTTTCATTTGCACCAAGTGCTTTAAAGAACAAGCGGAGGGGAGGGGTGGAGGTGGAGGGGAGGGTGTGGGTGGGGAGTGTGGGGGTCAGTTTTCAGAACTCGCCCTCTCTCTGTAAAATAGCATTACCAATACCTGACATGCACATACTTTAGGTTAGATATGAGCATTGGCAGTAGGCAAACAGCTGTGACATTCTGAAGCTTGCTGGCAAGCACTGCAAATCCAGAATCCAGCTGGACCTTAGCATCCTTCTTGGAAACATCTGCTTCATCCTGTAGTTCAGAAATTATTGCAGGTAACGCTTGCGGAATCTTGTTTAAGACGTTTGCTAACACCGTCATTGGAACGACAACCAAAGGAAGTCATAGAATCAAATCAACAAACAACCATGCAGCACAGAAGGAGTAGGGTAAGAAGTCTCACAACAGCAGGTTAAAGTCCAACGGGTTTATTTGGAATCACGAGCTTTCTGAGCACTGCTCCTTCTTCAGGTGAGGAGCAATGCTCCGTAAGCTTGTGATTCCAAATAAACCTATTGGACTTTAACCTGCTGTTGTGAGACTTCTTATTGTTCTCTCCCCAGTTCAACAATGGCATCTCCACATCATGGCACAGAATGAGGCCATTCGTTCCATTGTGCCTCTGCTAGCTCTTCGAAAGAGCAACCCATTTGATCTGACACCTCGGCTCAGAGGCTTGCAACTTTTTGCTCCTTTTCAAGTAACAAAGCAAACCGCTTCCCTTTCAAAACTTACCACTGAATGTCTTCTTACCTTTCCTGTAGATTCCAGTTCCTCACTACCGAAAACATTGTCTTCATGTTGCGTTTGGTTCGCTTGTCAATCACCTCGCGTGAGATCAAGGCAAGCAAGCTGCATGAAGATTATCAAAGAAGATTCTTTATTCTTCTGACATCAAATCTTTCTAAACATTCACGGAAAAGTTCAGCTGAGAGGACCGGACTGTTTATTTTGAGTATTCGGGGCCAATGTTGCAGATCCACCATGGGGAGCTTTACTCCTGATCTCTAATCAGCCGAGAAGCAAAGTTCAGTTGGGAGTGCTCTTCTTGTTAATATTCTGTGTCTGTGTGAAACAGGTTACTTATTTCCACAGACGTAAAGGGAATTCCATTCCCTGGGGACTCACTCCTTGCAGACTCAGAGGAGGTTCCCAGGCAGTCACTCCAGGTCTCCAGCAGCTGTGTGCCTGCTCCACTTCTACTTCCTGCTTCTTCCATCAGGATCTTTGAGCTTCTCTTTTTGCGGCTGGGGCTCTTACCACGCTGCAACTCATTGGTCCTGGGCCTCTGGGTGACACAGTGGTGGTTAGCACTACTGCCTCACAGTGCCAGGGGTCCGGGTTCAATTCTCGGCTTGGGTCACTGCCTGTGTGGAGCCTGCACATTCTCCTCGTGTCTGCGTGGGTTTCTCCGGGTGCTCCAGTTTACTCCCACAGCCTGAAGGACGTACTGGTTAGGAGCATTGGCCTTGCTGAAGTCTCCCTCAGTGTACCTGAACAGATGCTGGAGTGTGGCGACTAGGGGATTTTCACAGTAACATCATTGCAGTGTTAATGTAAGCTTGCTTGTGACACTAATAAATAAACAAACCTAAGTGGTTCCTGCACATTGCTGCTTCTGCTATTTGTTTCCCCAGCTCATAGTCTCTGGTTTTGCACAGCCAGCCTGCTACAAACAATGCCCCTTTTATGGAGGGCCCAATGGGATGACCAGTTTCCCCTGCTCTGTGCTCTTTCAGCATCACCGCCTGTTGCCAGAGGGCCCGCTATATTCTGCCACTTTGGGAGTGATCCTGTGCCCACGTTCATCGCTAGCGCAAAGGGCAACCCGGGCACAAAACCTCACGAGAACTGGAAAACAAGATTCTTGCTGTGAGATCTTGTTTTCTGATTTTCTGAGGCCAGAACTCTCCATTCACCTGACAAAGAGGGAAACCTCGAAAGCTAGTGAGCTTACTATCAAATAAATTGGTTGGACTTAAACCGGGTGTTGTCAGACTTTTTACAGCGTCAGAGATGCCAGAAGACTTTTTTTACTCTAAGTGCAGGGATATCTGGCGAAGAAAGTGACAGTTCAGCTGGGGAGTAGCCTGTTCAGCAGAGACAATGCGTTTCAAAAGTTTCCTTCTAATCTCTCCTGACTTCACTTCAAGACTTTGAACACTTCTAGTAGACCTCTACCTAACCTCTTCCTCTCTATGAAGAACGTGCAGCCTTTCTGCCCTTGCCAACTAACTGAAACCTTTCACCCCTGGCACCATTCCCATTCTCATACACGCTCTCTAAGGTCATTTTTATTTTATTCATTTGTGGGACATGGGCGTCGCTGGCTGAGCCCGCATTTATTGCCCATCCCTAGTTGCCCTTGGGAAGGTGGTGATGAGCTGCCTTCTTGAATCGCTGCAGTCCACGTGCTGTGGGGTGACCCACAATGCCGTCAGGGAGAGAATTCCAGGATTTTAACCCAGCGAACGCAAAGGAACGGCAGATATATTTCCAAGTCAGAATGGAAATGGCTTGGAGGAGAACTTGCAGGTGGCGGTGTTGACAGGAATCTGTCAGCCTTAAGTGCAGTGTCCAAATTTGGCCTTAAAAGTCTGTACAAGGCCTAGCCAGTGACTGTCAGGATTTAGTGCTTGCTTTTATTCCAAGTTATAATTTATAAAGCCAAGGATCACGTATTCCCTTTTTTTAATAGGTTGAGTTATGCACATACACCCCTCCAGGAACCTCCACTCCTCAGCTCTCTTTGAAATTGCGCCATTTAGTTGAATATTGCCTGTCCCCAGTCTGCCGAAATGGATCAATTTACTCTCTCTGCTTCAAACTTCATCTGCCTATTCCATCAGACTGTCAGAAGTCTGTTATTATTCTTTTCACAATTCACTGCATTTCCAAGTTTTGTGTCAGCTGCAAACTTTGAAACTGTGCCCCGTAAGTACCCAAGGTTGGGTTATTAATGTATATCAGAGGAGTAGAGGCCCTCATGGCGACCCCAGAGGGACATAACCCTTTCCAGTCTGAAATTTCATATCCACGCAGTCACTCTCCATTTCATCTCAAGGGCATCAATTTTTCAACCAGTTCTGTAACGTGGTGCACAGTCAAACGACTGTTGAAAATCTATATATGCAACAGCAAGCATGCGACCCTCATTCACCCTCTCCGTTACTTCATCAAGGAATATAATATGGTTCATTTGCCTTTATCAAATTAGATGTGGCTCCCACTGATTAAAGCATATTTTTTTTCCAAGTGTCAATTCATTTTGGCTCAACTTAATACCTCTAAATAATGTGTAAGGTTATGGGTAAAAAGCAGGGGAATGGGATTGGATAAAATGCTCTTTCAGAAAGAGCCAGTGCAAACTCGCTGGGCCAAATGGCCTCCTTCTGCTCCATAAGGATTCTGTGATTCTGTAAACTTTTCCCACCTTCTGTTTGCCTCAGTGCATTGAGATCGACGCTCAATGATCTGTCTTGTTTATGACATGTGATTAAGGTGCTCTTATACTCATCAAATAATTAAGTCTTTTCCCCTTTTGATCCATTATGACCTTCAGCTTGTCTTCTCACAATCCACTGGATCAATGGATGGGCTAGCATTCTCTTGCAAATATAATTTTGCAGCTCGTTTGAAACCTCTAATTTTATCGAAACACTCTGGATGTTTTGAAGTTTGGTCATGAGCGGAGGTGATAGGAATTTCTGAGGTTGATCTGACTTGTGATGTCTGACTGATGCCGTAGATTGGGACATCATGACATGTCGGGACACCTCCAATTGTCAAGTGTTCATTTTCCACAATGTGGATTGTCTGTAACTCCCTGGAAGATTGACTGTACTTACACTCCAAGGCTACGATTTGATTTGATTTGATTTATTATTTGCACATGTATTAGTATACAATAAAAAGTATTGTTTCTTGCACGCTACACAGACAAAGCATACCGTTCATAGAGAAGGAAACAAGGGAGTGCAGAATGCAGTGTTACAGTCATAACTAGGGTGTAGAGAAAGATCAACTTAATGCAAGGTCAATCCATTCAAAAGTCTGACAGCAGCAGGGAAGAAGTTGTTCTTGAGTCGGTTGGTACGTGACCTTAGACTTTTGAATCTTTTTCCCGACGGAAGAAGGTGGAAGAGAGAATGTCTGTGGGGTCCTTAATTATGCTAGCTGCTTTGCCAAGGCAGCAGGAAATGTAGTCAGAGTCAACAGATAGGAAGCTGGTTTATGTGATGGATTGAGATTCATTCCCTTTGTAGTTTCTTACACTCTTGGGCAGAGCAGGAGCCATACCAAGCTGTGATACAACCAGAAAAAATGTTTTCTATGGGTGCGTCTGTAAAAGTTAGTGGGAGTCGTAGCTGACATGCCAAATTTCCTTACCCTTCTGAGAAAGTAAAGGCATTGGTGCGCTTTCTTATCTATAGTGTCAGCAACGGAGGGTGTTGGTGATCTCGATGTCTAAAAAAAATCCTAAAATGGATCCTGCAAGTGTGATTAGTGAGCCATTTTATGCTGAAACCATCACAGTAGAAGGCTTTGCATGGCCTTCTAATTCTGTGGATATGTGTCTTTGAGAACATACAGGGGTAATACACTGGCACCCTGTGTCAATCTTGGTTAATATCACATTATCAACCTTTTTTAGGGCAGATTGTTTGAATCTTGGCAAACGCTTCATGGCGCCTGTTATCTTCCATGTGGTTGAGTGTGTGATACACGCATTCACTGCTCTTCATCTCACCGTACGCAGCATCATCATTTCCTGGTCTATCCAGCGCCTCCTGTATATGTACCTGATGGGAGGCCATCTGATCATTCTTATTCCTTGTTACAGCGGCAATTATTCCAGACACTGAAGAATAAGAACAGCCAAAGGGATATTGGCAAAATATCCTTGCAACTTCTGAGGTTGTGTGGTCTTTATATTTAAGTTAGGGATGTTCTGTGGCACAGGTTCCCATGCTCAGTTCAGTTCTCTACTGAATTACAAAACCAATGCTTATCATAATTTTCCTATTATTGTTTTTTTTTGTGTTATCATTCAGTTACCTCTAGTTTTAGGACAGCACGGTGGCACAGTGGTTAACGCTGCTGCCTCACAGCGCCAGGGACCTGGGTTCAGTTCTGGCCTCAGGTGACTGTCTACATGTTCTCCCTGTGTCTGTGTGGGTTTCCTCTGGGTGTTCAGCTTTCCTCCCACAGATGAAAGACACGCAACTAGGTGGATTGTTTAAAATTTATCTATTTGTGAGTCACAAGTAGGGTTATATTAACACTGCAGTGAAAATCCCCGAGTCGCCATATTCTGACGCCTGTTCGGGTACACTGAGAGAGAATTTAGTATGGCCAATGCACCTGACTAGCACGTGGGAGGGGGTTGGAGCACCCGGAGGAAACCCATGCAGACACGGGGAGAAACTCTGCGCAGACAGTGACCCAAGCCGGGAATTGAACCTGGGTCCCTGGCGCTGTGAGGGAGCAGTGCGAACCACTTTGCCACCATGGCCACGCTAAGTTGCCCCTTAGTGTCAGGAGAATTAGCAGCATAAATATGAGGGATTACAGGGGTAGGCTCTGTCCGGGATTGCTGGTTGAATGGCCTCCTTCTGCACTGTACGATTCTACGAGTTTTAACGCTCTTTCTTCCCAATGGAAGTGTGTCTAATCCTTACCTCAAGTACCGTCTCTTTGAGGTAAGGACCTCAAACACCTTTACTGGCAAAACATTAAAGCAAGGTCACCTCTAACCTCTCAGGTGCACATTAAGGATCCAATGACACTATTTTAAAAAAAAGAGTATTCCTAGTACCCTGGTCAATATTTATCCCTCGATCAACATCACAGATTATCTGGCCACTACCACATTGCTTTTTGTGGAGATTTGCTGTGTGAATCCCTACATTATAGCAGGGCCTGCTATGCAGAAGTCGTTCGTTGGTACAAAGCCCTTGAGGATGGATGTGATCATGAGTGGTGCGATATAAGTACAAGTTATTGTTTCCTCTGAAAGCTTTATATTGCTCATTCAATATTTCACCTGCAAGCTCTGATTCCACGGGGTGGGATTTTCTAACCGCACTCGCCCGAGGGTCAGAAATTCCCTCCCGAGGTCAATGGACCTTTGCACGGTCCACCAATTTTTCTGTCCCACCTGCTACGATTTCCATGGCATGGGGTGGGGAAATTCCACTCCACATATTCCAAATGAATATCTTCAGATTTGTTTTATCCTTGTCATGTCACTCCAAAACTAATGATATTGTGATTCCCTTATTCCAAATGCCTGCCAATGAAACATGCCCTGCACTTGAGTTCTTGGGGTGAAGGGGATCAAATGATATGGGGTGGGCAGGAGGGGGGGGGAGGCGGGATCAGGCTAATGAGTTGGATGATCAGCTATGATCACAATGAGTAACAAAGCAGACTTGAAGGGATAAATGGCCTCCTCCTGCTCCTATTTTCTACTTCTCTATGTTTCATTCCCCTGAATTGGATCCAGTTCTGCTTCTGGCCAGGTTGCACTGGAAACATATTGATCAGGAAAGTTCTCTCATACACTTTTCAGAAATTCCTCCTGTTCCTTGCCCTTTTCACTCTTATTTATATTCATTAAAATAATTGAAGTTCTCACCACTCCAAAGATCTTGCATCTTTCTGCAAATTACCTTCAGCTTTGCCCCTCCGTTCCCTCATTACTCCGTGGCCTATAATAAACAACCGGCAATGTAATAGCTCCTCTATTATTCCTTAATTCTAACAAAATGCATTCTCTCTTTGAACCCTCAAGTACATTATTCATGTTAGTGCAGTTACATTATCTTGGCACACCCACTATTATTCCTTCCCTGTCTTTTTTGAATACTTTATAGACAAGAATATTAAAAATGTCCCCTTCATTGTGCTTGCTCTCTAGTCAGTGTATTACAGTTCTATGTCACTGTTATTGTGGAAATTCAGCATGTCCACTACAACTCACATCAATTTTTACAGATGCAAAATAGCCTCCTATCCATTGACTCTGTCTACACATCCTGCTGCCTCGGCAAAGCAGCCAGCATAATTAAAGACCCCATGCACCCTGGACATGCTCTCTTCCACCTTCTTCCTTCGGGAAAAGGATATAAAAGTCTGAGGTCACATACCAACCGACTCAACAACAACTTTTTCCCTGCTGCCGCCTGTCTTTTGAATGGACCTACCTTGCATTAAGCTGATCTTTCTCTACAACCTAGCTATGACTGTAACAATGCATTCTGCACTCTCTTGTTTCCTTCTCTATGAACGGTATGCTTCGTCTGTATAGCGTGCAAGAAACAATACTTTTCACTGTATGCTAATACATGTGATAATAGTAAATTAAATCAAATCAAAGCAAATCAAATATAGAAAGCTGGATTTGTCACAGCCTGTTATGGTTCCTGCTCAGACCAAGGGAGCTGCAGGGCAAGAACAGCCAGAGAATTGCAGTTTACATCTCCAACAGCACAGCACTCTCTCAATATCACACTGCTAGCCTAGATATTCCAACGTTCCAAAACGCGTGCCCCCTCCTTGCTTACATTGTTCCACTGTGTATATGTGTTGTATAACAGACTACACGTCCCGTTATTCCACAGTGTATGTCCTCCAGAGTGAAGTAATGTAAACACAGAAAATGCTGGGAAAACTCAGCAGGTTTAGCAGCATCTGTGCAGAGAGAAACAGAATTACCATTTTGGGCGGAATGTTCCCATCCCGCACGCCACGGGAATTGTAGCAGGAGGGTGAGGACCATGCAAAGTGTTCATCCACCAGAGCGAACTCTCCAGTTGTAGGCAACAAAATGAAACAAAACTTACTCCAATTTATAAATCAAAGAAAAAGGTTTAATAAAGAAACTTAATTACTCCAACAGTTGGGGCCTCTCCCCAGGCCATTCCAATCTCCCCCCACAATTCCCAACAGATTTGTAGTTATACTGAGTTAGCTGGTCAGCTGACCAGCACAGTTTATCATTGGTTACATAGTTTACTGGGTCACCTGACGCTTACAGCTTGTTACCATTGGGCAAACTATAACAGACCCAATGTCATCATTGGTTACATTCTAACACAAAGGCCCATTGACCTTGGGTGGGATTTTCCTGTTTTGGAGTGAGTGAGGCCAGGGAAATCCCTCCCACTGTGTCTATGTGACTTCAGTAAGAAGCCTCACAACACCAGGTTAAAGTCCAACAGATTTATTTGGTAGCAAATACCATTAGCTAGTGGCATTTGCTACCAAATAAACCTGTTGGACTTTAACCTGGTGTTGTGAGACTTCTTAATGTGTTTACCCCAGTCCAACACCAGAATCTCCATTCCATGTGACTACTCCAGAGCTTCATCTCCGGCTTATCCAGCATTTCAGATTTTATTTCTGATTTCCGGCAATAGCTGTATTTTGCTCTGATCCTACATAGATCATACAGTTTCATAGCGTGCATCCTCCATATGCTTTGACACTGCTAATCTTCCGTAGATATTTCTATCCCGTATTGAATATTCTCCGTACCCCCATTGATATTTTGCATGCATTATCAAACCTGCTTTTCCATGCAGATGCTGACGAGATCCCATTGTTCATCTGAGACTATCTCCATTTATCCGAAGCCGCTGCGTATCCCATTGTTTTACGATGCTCCACATCCTGCTATTTCACAGTGTGTTTTCGCACAAATGCAATAAAGAGAGGGGATAGACTTCAAATAAACAGATACCACTTCAAACAACACTTCACTAGAGTATCAATTGAAATATCTCTCCCTCTGTATTATAACAAGCAGGGGAGCTGACAGACAAAGTGGTTTAGCGCGTGTGAAGTAAAATCTGAGCAATACACAAAAGCAAAGAGACATAAATGATTCTTTATTGAACGAACAATGAGGCATCACATTATCAATTTTAGGCTGTACATTTCCTGAAACCAATTATTTCATTTATTGTGTGAAGACGACAGCCTAGATAACAGCCTCACTTCTTTGGGAGATCTAACCATCTCTGTGCAAGAACTTTAACTCCCTCATTGTTGTGAAGAAAATGTCAAAATGCAGTTATGTCATCAAGATGTCTAAGTAGCAAATCACATTCAAGAATTCTCACAGACAGATAGCCAGAGCGGCACATTGGCACAGTGGTTACCACTGCCATCAAGGACCCTGGTTTAATTCCCAGCTTGGGTCACTGACTGTGTGACATTTGCATGCTCTCCCTGTGTCTGCATGAGTAACCTTCAGGTGCTCTGGTTTCCTCCCACAGTCCAAAAGACGTGCTGGTTAGATGCATTAGCCATACCAAATTCTCCCTCAGTGTACCTGAACAGGCGTTGGAGGATAGCAACTCGAGGATTTTCACAGTAATTTCATTACAGTGTTAATGTAAGCCTACTTGTGACGCTAATAAATAAACTTTAGATGCCCCCTTCATCAAAACACTTAAATGAAAATTGCAGAGAATAAAAATTGAGTGGGAAGTGAATATGAGTTAGAATTTTCTGATTAGCTTACAAAGTAATTACTTACATTAGTTCTGATTGCCCCAACTGAAAAGAAGCAGGAGTGCCCCATGGAACCTCTGCCCCTCTCCCTGCCATCAATTCCCCGGAATATCCTTCCCCCCGCCCCACCCACCCACCACGGAACTTGTGCCCACCATGATCCTCCCCATAATGGAGCCCTGAGCACCTCCACAACAGAGCACCACCCCCCTCCAGCACTTGCTCTGGCAGTATTCCTGCACTGCCCTCTGGCACTGCCCGGGCATGAACCTTTCCCTTCTTGTTGTTGCATCTCTGGCCTGTTTTATGCACTAGGTGCACATTGTGGGAGACCTGTAGTCATTGTAGTCTCCCCCAACATGAATGGGCTGTCCAACGTGGGAGGATGGTGGCGGGGCGGGGACAATCAGGTGTAAAGGCCTGATACTTATAATCAACGAGACGTAAATATAGATTCCAACTTTTAAAGTCTAGATCTCTGCTATGTCATTGGTGGAGGCGTGGGGGAGAGGTGGAGACAATCAAGCAGGGAAATCACACTGATGGAGTAAAATTCACTTTGGGTATCCCTCTTGATTCTCCATCCCATCTGCCATTCCTGCCCCCAGCGAACAGGGGCAGTAAATACCCCCCTCCCCCTGGTATTTAATCATAATGGAAAAAAATAAACAGTCTTCCACAAATATAAACTTATTTTTCAAGATCAGTTGTCTAGTCATAGTTATTACTCAGCTTGCTGTTAGAAATCCAGAGCTTGAAGGCAAGACTTCCACCCCCATCTCAGGAGCAGGTCCCAACTTAGAGAGCTGTCACCCACTCACATGGCTGACAACTTTGTACCCCCAACAACACTGGCTGAGAGCGGTGATAACAACCAGGAAAATAGGCATTTCCGAAAACCCTCTGAAACCTTCAGGATCTAAAAGACATTGACAGAGTGAAAACTGAGAGAAAGATCATAGACACAACAGTAAAACTGTGTTCCATTTCCCTTGAAGATTTGTTGCTTATGAAAAAGATTGGAGAAGGAGCCACAAGGCGATTTTACAGTCAGTTAGGATTAATCCCCTTGGGCAACAAAGGGCAGGGTTTTTCTGGCTTGTTGGAGATGGACTGGAGATGGGATGGAAGTGCTAAGATCTTCCCATCCCTGTGGCATATTGCCAGCGATGACACATTGGAGGCATGCCCATCCATTGGGCTGCCAATTGAACCACTTGAGGGCCCAGTTAAGGACATGTGCCACATTGGGAAAGGCGCATTGCCATGTGGAGATGTCTCCCTGTGGATTGCCAGTCAATGGTGGGGCCCCCCCTTGATGGACTCAGTCACCCTCAAGGCCAAGTCGGCATCCCCAGAATGACTGCCCTCCTTCCCGCTTTATCATCAGGACCTGCAAGCCTGGCCCCAGCTTCCCATTAAAAACCCACTGGTCTTTGACCGATGGCACTGCCATGGCTGCTGTGTTGCCAGCCTGCAGGTTGGACCTTTGGGGGTGGGCTGCTGTCTACAATTGGACAGTGGCCCCAGCTGTGTCCAGCGTGTTCATTGAGCAAAATAAAGCTGCTGTGGGGTCCTGCTGCTCACCGCGTCACTGGAGACATTGTTTGTACAGCATGATCCCATAAACAACATTATAGTAGTGGCAAAATTATCTTTCAGTAACATTGACTGAGGGCTAAATATCAGCAAGGAGAGTGAGGACACAATGAGCAGTATTGGCCTCTTTATTTAAGAGATTACGGAAATGCGTTAGAAATAGCTCAGTGAAAGTTTATGAAACTAATACCGGGAATGGGTGGCTTGTGTCATGAGGAAAGGTTGGACAGGTTAGGTCTGAATCTGCTGGAATTTAGAAAGTTAGAGGCAACTTGATTGAAACATGTAAGATCCTGACATGGTAGCCGGAATTTTACCACCACATCCATCCCGGGATCAGGGCGGTTGCGGCTCGCGGAATGGAATTCTCCATTGGCCTCGGGTGGGATTTTACGAGCCTCGCCCGAGCGAGGTTGTTAAATACCAGCAAGTGGACGTAGCGAGGAAGTTCCCTCTCTTGGGAGAATCGAGAACTCGGGGGTCACCGTTCAAAAATAAACAGTTGGTCATGAGATGAGGAGAAAATTTTTTCTCTCAGAGGGTGGTGTGTCTCTGAAAGTCTCTTCCTCAAAAGGACTCTTTAAGAATAGCAAAGAGGTAAAAGGTTATTGGGGGGTCGGCAGGAACTTACAGTCTGATCCGCCATGATCTTATTGAATGGTGGAGCAGGCTCGAGGGACCGAGTGGCCTATTCCTGTTCCTAATTCTTGTGTTTGTATGTTATGTGATCTTTTGTGCCCACCTGATAGGATCTTGGCTTAATGCCTCCCAAAAGATGGCACTGCTGATAGTGCAGTATTCCTTCAGTATCACATTGGTGTATCAGCCAAGGGTTTTCATGTTTATTTGCAAGTTGGGAGCCTTTTGATTCAGATCTGAGAACGCCAACTATCGCAGCTAAAAACCTTTGTCAAAATCTTGTGTGTAGGTGTATGAATATAACGGTTAATTAAATACACCAAGTAATGCAATGACATTTGTTCATAATCTAGTGAACTTTAGGAGTTGATATCCTTCCAGGGCTGTTTGAGAAGTTGAGTTCAGTTGAAAGAGCCCGGGGCTAGTATCAGCAGAACTGACTGTGGAATGGTCAGCCTATCATTAAACACAACTCATTCACCAATGTGCTTTGGGAAAGCTGCCCTTAGCTAGACTGAGCCTGATTATGACTCCAGTCTACACCAATATGGTTGATGCTAAACACATCGTACAAGAAGGGCAGTTAGGGGTGGGCAATAACCGTGGCCATGCCAGCAATGCCAATGTCTCTAGAAAAGTCAGGAAGGCTAAATGGGAAAGCTATTGGTTGGGATTCTCCAAACTTGCCCACAGCTGGGATTCTCCACCAGGCACCAAATTCTCTGTTCTCATTGGCAGCGGTGTTTGGGCAAATGAGCTCAGAAAATTAACCTCATCATTTTAAAGTTTAAAGTTTATCTTTTAGTATCACAAGTAGGCTTACATTAACACTGCAATAATGTTACTGTGAAAATCCCCTGGTTTCCACTCTCCAGCGCCAGGGTACACTGAGGGAGAATTTAGCATGGCCAATGTACCTAACCAGCATGCCTTTTGGACTGTGGGAGGAAACTGGAGCACCCTGAGGAAACCTATGCAGACACAGGGAGAATGTGCAAACTCCAAGCCGGGAATCAAACCACTGTGCACGGTGCCTCCCATTGTGTGGAGCTCAGGGAGGACAGAAAGGTGGTAAGATATTGTTGGAGGCTGAATAGTTTTCCTACATTGATATTCTCCTTCCTCTTTCTGTCTCCAGCTCATGTCATCCTTACCAACCTGAAGCCAAACTCAACCTACCAATTCAGGGTAGCAGCGGTAAACGGCAAAGGCCAAGGAGAACACAGCCAGATGGAGACCTTTCAGACTCTCCCAGTCCGTAAGTAGCTTAACATGCCTGCTTTTTAACCAGTAATGGGAGGCTTCTGACTAATATCCACAGATCTTTTCATGTCACTCCATAATCCATTGTAATACCTTGTCAAAAAGAGAAAGACTTACTGCAAATCGCTCTTGAGCCCTTCTTACACAAGATTCTGCGGTTTAAGAATAGAATTATGATCCCAGCAATACATGGTAAATGATGAATAGATACATTTGTTTTCTCTGGAGGGAAGGTTGACAGTTGGGGCAGTCACCTGAAGAGATATATGTGAACCTGTTTCAGATTTTAGTGTCGGACCTTGCCAAGTTAACGCATGGTTTTCCAGGCACAAGATTGACAATATCACTACCCAAAACATGGAATCTCACCCTGGATTTCAGATGGGGTATTGTGGGGGGTGGGCGGGAGGCAGCGGATGGAGGTTGCAGAGTGGTCTCAACTGACCAGGACTTGGGGGCTGAACCTTACAGAAGAAACGTTGATGTTAAACCAACCGAATGTATTCAAGGGGCGGCTGGATATAGCACTTGGGGCAAACGGGATCAAAGGTTATGGGGAGAAAGCAGGATTAGGCTATTGAGTTGGATGATCAGCCATGATTGTGATGTATGGCGGAGCAGGCGCGAAGGGCCCAATGGCCTCCTCCTGCTCTTATCTTCGATGTTTCTACGTCTATGTTTCTACATAACTGACTTTAAACAAGGCCGTCGCGCAGCCATAGCACACTCTGAGTGACCTCAACCGAGGTCACAGAATCACAGCATTGTTACAGTGCAGTAGGAGGACATTCAAACTGGCTCTTTGAATGACCAATTTGTTTGGTATAATTCTCCCACCTTCTCACCCAGCCCTGTATGTTTTTCCTCATCAGATCATACTCTAATTCCCTTTTGAATGCTTCAGTTAGATTTACTTCCACTGTCCTCTCAGGCAGTGATTTCAGATCCTAACCCCTCTTCGTATGAGTTCCTTTTATCCTCATGTCACTTTTCCTTCTTTTTCTAATAACTTTAAATCTGAGCCCTGTCATTACCGATCCTTGAAGAAGAGGGGACAGTTTCTCTCTAGCTACTCTGCTCAGACCTCTCATGATTTTGAGTACCTCTACCAAATCTCCCCTCAGCCTTCTTGGCTCCAAGGAAAAGAATTCTAACAACTCCAATCTATCTTCGTAACTGAAGTTCCTTGTCCATGGAACCATTCTCGTGAATCATCTCTGCAGCCTCTCGAGTGCCTTCTCATCTTTCCTAAAGTGTGATGCCCAAGACTAGATGTGGTAGTCTAACTGAAGTGAAACTAATGAGTTAGCACCAGAGGGCACAACCTCATGCTAAAGGGACGATCCTTTAAAACAGAGATGAGGAGGAATCTTTTCAGCCAGAGTGTTGAATCTGTGGAACTCTTTGCTGCAGAAGGCAGTGGAGGCCAGATCACTGAGTGTCTTTAAGACAGAGATAGGTTCTCGATTAATAAGGGGATCAGGGGTTATGGGGAAAAGGCAGGAGGAAGGGGATGAGAAAAAAAATCAGCCATGATTGAATGGTGGAGCAAACTCGATGGGCCGAATGGCCTAAATCTGCTCCTATGTCATATGGTCTTATGGACTTATACAAATTCAGTATAACCTCCTTGCCTTTATAGTCTATAATAAAGCCTGTAATACTATGGAGTTATTGTCTGCTCTCTACACCTGTCCTTCCACCCTCAATGATTTATAAACATATACACTCAGGTCCCTCTGCTCCTGCACGTTCTTTAGAGTGTACCCTTTATATTGTGTCTCTCCCTGCTCTGAGTACCAAGTATGTGGAACGAGCTGCCAGTGTAGTAGTAGAGGTGGGTACAATTTTGTCTTTCAAAAAGCATTTTGGCAGTTACATGGGGAAGATGGTATAGAGGGATATGGGTCAAATGCGGGCAATTGGGAGAAGCTTAGTGTTGAAAAAAAGGGTGGAATGGACAAGTTTCCCTGCTGTAAATCTCTAAAAAAATCATGAATCACCTTATACTTCTCTGCATTGAACTTCATTGATCACTTCTCTGCTGTTTCTACCAACCAGTTTTGAAGTTCGAAATTATATTCCTCACAGGTTACAATGCTTCCAAACTTGGTACCATTGGGAAATTTTTGAAACTGTGCCCTGTACACCAAGGTCGAGGTCATTGATCTGCATCAGGAAAAGCAAGGGTCCCAACACTGACCCCAGGGAAAATCTAATTCAATCCTGCCTGCAGCCTGAAAAATATCCATCAAACTCATTCCTGTCACTCAGCTAATTCCATGTCCATGGTGGTCAGCATGGACTAGTGTGGGCCAAAGGGCCTGCCTCCATGCCGTTGATGGTATGATTCTATAAGAATGTACCCCTTTCCTTCCTGCCTTTTTGACTGGTTGTGTTATCACAAGAGTTCTTTTTCTTGCCGGCTTGTCTGCCACTGTCTGTTATTTTATAGAGGTGGAGGCAGCTTAAAGTGGTCCCTTATGGCTCTCAACAGTGTTGGAAGCAAAGTATGGTTCACTACCCATCCCTCCCTATGATGGGTGCAGTTTGATGTGGGCAAGAAGATAGTGGGGTAGCCTCCAGACAGATTTTATCTGCCCCCAACCTGAAAGACACTTGGCATCAAACCCAGCCGGTAAAATTGAACCCCTAGATGCATAAGATTGGGATTTTCCAGCCAGGCTTGCCCCAGTGCCAGAAATCCAAGGTCAACGGACTGCTCTGATTCCCGTGGTGGGCAGTATAGGAAAACTCTGCCCATAACATTTAGAATCAAAGAATCATACAGTGCAAAACAGGCCCTTTGGCCCATGGAGTCTGCACCAACATGTTAGAAACACCTGAACTCCCACTTAATGCCATCTGCCAGCACTTGGCCCATAGCCAACGTGCCAAGTGCTCATCCAGGTACTTTTTAAGAGATGTGAGGCAACCTGGCATTCCAAACTGTCACCACCCTCCGGGTTAAAAGGCTTTCCCTCACACCTCTGCCTGAAATCTCCTCCCCTCACTTTGAACCTCTGTCCCCTTGTGACTTACTCTTCAACTAAGGGGAACAGCTGCTCCTTACCCACTCTGTCCCTGTCTCCCCTCAGCTTGTACACCCCGATCAAATTGCCCCTCAGCCTTCCCTGTTCCAAAGAAAACAATCCAAGCCTACGCAACCTCTTTTCATAAGCTAACTGTTCCATCTCAGGCAATATCCTGGTGAATCCCCAGTGCATTCACATCCTGCCTATAATGTGACGATCAGAACTGCACACTATACCATAGCTGTGACAACACCAAAGTTCTATACAACTCCAACATGGCTTCCGTACTTTTGTAATCTATGCCCCAATTGAGAAAGGCAAATGTCCCATATGCCTCTTTCATCATCCTACTAACATGCCCTTCTGCTTTCAGGATGTACAGACAAAAACGCCAAGGTCCCTTTGTTCCACAGAGCTTCCAAGTGTCCTACATTCATTGAGTACTTTTTTATTGAGGAGTATTGAATACTTCTTCCAAAGTACTTTCACCTCACACTTTTCAGATTAACTTCCATCTGCCACTTATCTGTCCATTTGACCATTCCGTCTCTACCTTCGTATAGCCCAAGACACTACACCTGCCTGTTAACCACCCGGCCAATCTTTGTGTTGTCCTCAAATTTATGCCAATTTAGTCATTGCAGCAATGAATGTGGATGGCACCACTGAAAAGGGGGTCTATTTTTGCCCCAAGCAAAACCGCTGATTTAAAGGGGCAATTGTGGGGTCTCAACAAGAAGTGCGAGGCGGTGATTTTTCTTAGCGGCTGACCCACCTCTCCTGTCAATCGTATGTGCAGGCGCCAACTGATAAACAACCTATGGCCCCCTGCACTCTTTGAGATTTCATCCAGGCTTCTCGCAAATAGAGAAAGGAGTCTTAACCAGACTGTCAGTGTGTTAATACTGGGCTCACAATTTCAGCAATTACCAAGTATCCCGCTGATAGAACCTTTCTCCTATGTAATCATTCACTCAGCAATTCAATCTAAACAAAAAGAACACATATTTCACACTAGTCAATTAATATTGTGGAATGTTCTACTGTCTGGGGGTAAAATCTTGACAATCCAGTTGACATTGTTAACATTGAAATCAATATTACTAGGTATTGCATAATGACATCCAAACAATTAGACTGGGAGGAACTGTGCAACAGGAATTGAATAAGAAATGGTTTATCCGTTGTTATTCTTTTATATAATGTATCATAACCCCGTTACCCCTTTGGCCATTTGGTGGACCTTACAGGCATTGCAAATGACAGGGTAACTGATGCACGTAACCTTGATATGATCAGAATGATTGAAAGGCAAGAGAGGATTTGCTTTCATCCAGCACCCTTTTGTGTGCAGTTTAGTGACCTTATCTGAGGAAGGATATCCTTGCCATAAATGGTGTACAGAAAAGGTTTACCAGGCTGATTCCTGGGATGGCAGGTCTTTCATATGAGGAGAGATTAAGTCGGTTAGGATTATATTCATTGGAGCTTAGAAGAGTGAGAGAGGATTTCACAGAAACTTATAAAATTCTGACAGGGTTAGACAGGGAAGATTCTGAAAGAATGTTCCCAATGGTGAGGGAGTCCAGAAATAGGAGTCATAGCTTGAGGATGAGGGTTAAAGCTTTTCGAACTGAGGTCAGCAGAAATTTCTTCACCCAGACGGTGGTGAATGGGTGGATTTCACTACCACGGAAAGAAATTGACGGCAAGATATTGTGGCCTCAACTACAGATGGAGAGATTGAAACATGGAGACAGAGAGACTGAAGCACAGATCCAGAAAGGTAGAGAGATTGAGAGACAGAAACTGTCAGATTGAGAGAGTCTGAAGCAGGGAAGCCAGACAGACAGAGAAAGTGAGACAAAGAGCCATGACGACAAAGAGAGACTGAGGCAGACTCAGAGAGACAGAGAGTCAAAGGCAGGGAGGCAGACAGACAGAGAGACTTTGAGGCAGGGAACTGGATTGGAGAGACTGAGATGTGGAGCCAGAAAGACAGGAAGACTGAGATGCAGAGCCAGGCAGGTCGAGAGACTGAGACAAACAGAGACTCTGAAGTAGGGAGTCAGAGCTTTGGCAAGATGGCATGGAGCTGAACCTTTCCAGTGTAGATCAAGTCTGATGCCAGGGCCATAAGCAGGATTAGACCCTGCTCCCATCAGGTGGCGAGACCCTGGGACTGTCTATTTCCAGGAGCATCCAAACAGGCCACCGCCATGTCCACCATTCAGAGGGTGGCAGCGCCCAATCATAAGGGTGGTCACCGTTGAGGCTGCAGCTCCATGTCGAGGGCAACTCAATGGCTGATCCACCCACAAAGAGCAGATTAATCCAGGTACCATAGCAACAATCAAGACGCATTCTGATAGGCAACAAATAGTGGGATACAGACCACAAAGAGGCAAAGAGGTCTTAAGTTTGATACAGTGTCACAAGTCGGTGCAGGCTTGGAGGGTTGTAGAGCCTGTTCCTGTGCTGTACTGTTTTTTGTTCGAATGTACTGGGAAAATTCAGCCTGCAGACAGACAGATGTAGAGATTGAAATACAAGGGCGGAGAGACAGAGACAGGGAAGCTGAGAAGTAGAGAGTAACAGAAAGAAGGAAGGCTTGACGAGAGGCGGGAAAGAAACAAAGACAGGGGCGACATGGCAGCGCAGTGGTTAGCATTGCCTCACAGTGCCAGGGACATAGGTTCAATTCTGGCCTCAGGTCACTGTCTGTGAGGAGTTTGCACATTCTCCCCGTGTCTGCATGGGTTTCCTCCGGGTGTCTGGATTCCACCCACAGTCCAAAGATGTGCAGGGTTATGTTGATTGGCCGTGCTAAATTGCTGCTTAGTGTCAGGGGGATTAGCAGGTTAAATGTGTGGTATTACGGGGATAGGGCTTAGGTGGGATTGCGGCCGGTGCAGTCTCAACTGGCCGAATGGCCTCCTTGTGTGATCCTATTCTATGAAGTGCTGATTGGCAGCTGCAACCCTTGCCCAGGTCCAGGCAACACTCACTCCAGAGAAGGAACCATACTCACTTTGAATGTAAGCGGCCAAATGTTGTGAGATTGATCCCCAGGCCAAGCTGCCTCACAGCAGCAGCACTGTCCCTGAGCGAGGCTGTGATTCAGTACTGAGGGCAAAACAAAATTTGGAGACAAACAGAATGCGCTCCCTTTGTCACTGGCAATAATTATATAGCAATTGCTGCATAATAGCAGTAATCGGAATATGAGTATAATGATTACAAATAGCAACCGTAGTAAAATTATAATGATTTAGACATATATAATATCAGTAAATCTGCACTTAACACCAGTATTAACACTTAAATATAGGGGAGGTGATGAGAAGAAAGCTTAAGATGACTGTTTCTGTTATCAGCTGATGACTGATTGAAGCATTCTTGTAACATCCCCATTCTCCCACCATTTAAACCCATTTGAAACAGCTATTAATTCACTGTCATTCTTGCTCAGTGGGGGGACGCTCTCCCCTCTGGGTCAGGAGGTTGTAGGCTCTAATGTATAATTCAGATTGAACTTTGATGTGATGTCGTGGGAGTGATGCATTAGCAGAGGCCGTGCCGTTTGGTAATAAATACTGCACCCAGGGTTGCACGTGAAACATCCAACAGCACGCTTCAGGTGAGAACACAGCACAGTGGTTAGCACTGCTGCCTCGCAGTGTCAGGGAGCTGGGTTCGATTCCGGCTTTGGGTGACTATCTGTGTGGAGTTTGCACGCTCTCCCTGTGTCTGTGTGGAATTCCTCCAGATGCTCCTGCTCCCTCCCACAGTCCGAAGTCCCACAGTAGATGGGTTGGCCATGCTAAATTGCCCCTTAGTGTCCAAAAATGTGTTGGTTTGGTGGATTAGACAGGGCAGATCATGGGGTTACACAGATAGGACATGGGGCTTGTCCTGGTTGGGATGCACTCTCAGAGTGCAGAATCAATAGACTGAATGGCCTCTTTCTACACTGTGGCGATTCCCTGGTTCTATGGATGCCTCCAGTGGGCACCAAGGATACTTAGAAGTAGTTATCACTGTGCGCCCAGCACCACCACCACCTCACACCACCCCCCAACCCACCCACTGCCCCCCTCCCCCTCGCCATGGATAAAATACCAGCAGGGGCAGGATGACAGACTTAAGGGCTTTGATGGTCCTAAGTATGGGCAGGACACCAGGTGTCTTCACTGCCATCTCTCCCTCTTGCTCTTTGTGAGATGGGAGACAAGTCGGGAGCTGATGGGTAGGTACTGCACTTGATGGGGTCACCTCACTTTCAAACCCACCAATCAGTGGGCCATAGCAATCCGCTGCAGATACTTGAATGCACAATCTAAACTGAGACTTCTCTGCATTACTGATTTGATTTCATATTATCACTTGTATTAGCATACAGTGAAAAGTTTTATTTCTTGCACGCTATACAGAGCATACTGTTCATTGAGAAGGAGATGAGACAGTGCAGAATGCAATGTCACAGTCATAGCTAGGGTGTAGAGAAAGATCAACTTAATGCGAGGTAAGTCCATTCAAAAGCCTGACAGCAGCAGGGAAGAAGCTATTCTTGAGGTATGGGACTTTTGTATCTTTTTCTCAATGGAAAGAAGTTGGAAGAGAGATTCGGGGTTTGTGGGGGCCCTTAATTATGCTGGCTGCTTTGCCGAGGCAACGGGAAGTGTAGACAGAGTCAATGGATGGGAGGTTGGTTTGAGTGATGGATTGGGCTACATTCACGATCTTTTGTAGTTTCCTGCGGTCATTACTGAGGAAGTGCTGCATTGTCAGAGGCGCGACCTTTCATTTCGCTGCCCTGTCAGGTAGCTCTAATTGAAGAAGAGGGGGAGGTTTTGCCTTGGACAAATATTTATCCACCAACCAAAATTATTAAAACAGGCTACACGATCACATTGCTGTGTGAGGGGCATTTGGTTGATGTACAAATTGGTTGATGTTTTTCCGACAATACATAATAATTACAGCTTCAGGAAGCACTTCATTCATTGTGGAATGTTTTGGGACGTCCTGAGATTGTGAAAAGTGCTATCTAAATGCAAGTTGTACTTATTTCTACTTTAAATGATTGCGCTAATATAAGATAGAGGGGAATGCCTAGAGGTGTTCATCTGTTCGCGCCATCAATAATAATTTTACAGGCTGGAGAAAAAGCTTATCGTGCAGAGGAAGGAGGAGAAACAATTGAGGCAAAAATCTGAGTGAGCCAAGGTTGACAATGGAAATTGTGGTGGGACTGTCCTAATTGCTTTCCCTATAGTTGTGGCTTTTTGCCCTGGTCCACTCATGAAGCAAGCCATGCAGAGAATAACAGAGTTAAATGTTATTTATTAGTGTCACAAAAAGGCTTACATTAACACCGCAGTGAAGTCACTGTGAAAATCCCCTTGTTGTCACACTCCGGTGCCTGTTTGAGTACAGAGAGGGAGAATTTAGCACGGCCAGTGCACCTAACCAGCATGTTTTTCGGACTCTGAGAGGAAATCAGAGCACCCGAGGGAAACCCACACGGACATGAGCAGAACATGCAGACTCTGCCCAGACAATGACCCAGGCCATGAATCGAACCCGGGCCCCTGGTGCTGTGAGGCAGCAGTGCTAACCATTGTGCCACCGTGTTGCCCATTAGCTGAGCATGAAGTCTGTTGATGCACACCCTGCTAAGCCAATCAGAGACTTTGTCAGTGAGTGTTACACGGTTGCCTTCCATTGCTTTTCCTGGGTGCAGCTGCTTGATCTGCAGAAGGATTAAAGGATTATGACTCCCCCGCCTTCCAAACTCAGATCTCCTGATGGATTGCTATCAATGTTAGTGCTGCAGGACTACATCGGGGGCAGGGGAGTGATAATTGAGGCAAGGATCTCGGGTGGCAACATATAACTAATGAGCCTGTCAATGCTCCGAGCTTCTCTGATTCTGGTCTCTTCCGTCCATAATGAGACACATTCCACTGGGGACCATCAGTATCTTTCTCTGCTTAGACAGCAACTATAGCCCGAGGAACACCACTCTACCTCAAACATGGTTGACCAATAATTTGCCCCCTTTCTGCCCATCAGGGGTGTGTTGGAGAGATTAGCAGGTTAATCACAATGGCTGCATCATGAACACTTCTCCTGCGGGCAGCAGATCCAGGAGTGGGGCTTGAATCTAGAGCTTCCAGTTCAGAGGCAGGGACGCTTGCTACCTTGTGTGCACCACAAAGCCTCCATCATGCACATTTCTACTCTCGCTGCTCCCTCATCGACAGACGCACTTTCAACTGTCAAGTCTCAAAGTTGAAGAGTTCCTTCCCTAAAACTCGTCATGCATCATTCCCCCACAGAATATTTGGCAGTGAAAATCTCTGCTTCTGCCATTGTCAAGACATTCCCATAGTTTGCACCTCACGATGGGGTGCAGCCATCAGCGGGACTGGAAAATCCCACCGGCAGGAGTAGCCAGAAAATCTCACCATTTGCCCCCCTTGCCCCAAATAGTTCTCTCGACTTTTTTGATTACGTTTTTGGTTGCCTATCCTAATGTGGCTCAGTGGCACATTCTGGGCCCGATTTTACCATTGCGTCGTGAACGTTTTCGGGCTTGAAAACTTGGTAAAGTTGAGCGCGAGGCGATTAGCGTGATCCACGCCCGCGTCCGCGCAGATGCCCATTTTACCAAAGCCCAAAGATGGCCATGATCCAAACCACGCCTGAAACAGGCGCAACGGCGATTTAAATTCATTTGCTCGGCAAAGGTCTGTTTTGAGCGCTCCAGCTACTGAAGAAATAAGCTCAGGGCTTCCAATGGCTCTCTAACTCAGATCGGTGGTGGGGGGAGGGAGGCCTATGTGGGGTGGCGGGGGTCAGATCATTCTCCGGTGAAGGGGGGGGTGTGGGGAAGAGGGAGGCCCGATCATTCTCTGGTGAGGGGGATGGAGGACGGAGCGGGTCAGATGTATCTCTGATGGTGGTGGGGGAAGTGGGGGGAGAGGAGGGAGACCCCATCATTCTCTGGTGGGGAGGAAGGAGGAGGAGGGAGGCCCGATTGTTCTCTAGTGGGGGTGGGCAGCGGGGGGATGGTGATCATTCTCTGGCGGGGAAGGGGGAGGAGGAGGAGGGAGGCCAGATGGATCTCTGGTGGGGGAGCAGGGGGGTGACCGGGGTATCGCTGCCACTCTGCGGGCAATCAGTGGAAAGGAAGTGGGGCAGAGGGTCGCAATCAGTCTGGGTGGTGGGGAGGGGGGGAAACTAAGGGGACAGTAATGTTGTGGGGGTGGGGCGATGTCTGTGGGGGCCATCAATCCCACTTTTCACTCGCTTTATCCGTTTCCTGCGGACTGAGAGCGATATGAGAGGGGAGCATTTTTTCAACATCTTTTCTCACTGTGCGTGCGCAGTTCAAATCTCCGATCGGAGCAGCAGTGTTTCAGACACGATAAACCCTGCCCACAGCGTGAATCAGGCTCGCGATCTTTTCCCAGGTTAAGTGCGGACGGGGGCGCCTAAGAAGAGTTTACAAGCCCAGATTCAGCACTTCGAATCAAAATGGTAAAATCGGGTCCCCTGTGCGATAATCATGCCTGTGAAACACCTAAAGGCACTATATAAATAAAAAAACATGCTGTTGTTGAACAGTGAGTAGCAGGGTCGCCATTCACCCACTTATACAGCAAAGATTGGGTTGTCTTGTGATCCTGCAGTGCTGAAGAGAAAATCAAGTATTTTTCATGCTCTGCATGAGACAAACAAAACACTAAATTCCAGCGATGAATACAATCAGAGCAAGTCAGCAGTTAGTTTCTACATGGGCAAATAGTCCATGTCACATTTACCTCCCCTCATCCTGCATTCCTCCAAATTCCTTTCTTTCCCACAATCTAATTTTGAATTGTAGATTAGCTCCTGCCCTGAGCACTAATTTTGACCTCCTTCCCATGATGAAAGGGTGGTGTACCCAGGCCCCCTTAGCCTTAGTTACAGCCTACTTTAGAGAAAGGCTCCCTAAAGGATGAAACCAGGAGGAAACCAATAGGAAGATACCTCAAGTGCTCTTCTGTAATGACTTGTGAAGACTTCAGCCAGGCTAATGAGGTTGGCTTGCTAGAGTATGAACTACCTGATGAGTCTTAAGAGGAGGTGGTGGCGTAATGATATTGTTACTGGACTAGCAATCCAGAGATCCAGGGTAATGATCTAGAGACCTGGATTTGAATCCCACCGTGGCAGATGGTGAAATTCAAATACAATAAAAATCATGTTAACTGTGAAACAGTTCTTGTAAAAACCCATCTGATTTACTAATGTCTTTTTTGTCCCTATGTTAATTTGAGTTAGTTTATTTGGTTGATATGAAAAGAAATAGCTGATGAGTGTTAACTGATGGTTCAGTCAGGGAGCCTCATGCTTCTTATTTAAAGCAGGTGTGTCAGACTCCCAGCCTGCATTCAGCAGGGAGCGACCGGAGAGCTGGCTGTGTACGGATGTGTGGTGCAAATAAAGTAACTTGGTGACGGGACTTTTGCCTCCATGGGGTTATTACAAACTTCACTCAGGTCATTGAGGTTGGCCTATTTGGAGTATGAACTCCCTGATTAAGAATCCAATTTATGGGCCATTTAGGGAATTTTATTTAATCAAGACTGTCAGTTCCTCCGACACCCCTGGAGGTAAACTGCTGACTGCTCGCACTGCTGTTAGAGTTTGTAAATAAAGGGATTTTGGTGAAGGGACTGTTGCCTCCGAAGACTTATTACATCTTCCCTCCTAACTTGAGTGGGATCCTGATCAGGAGACACAATGCAGCAGTTGAGCAGACTTTTAATGACCCCTATAAGCCTGCTCTTCTCAAACATATCTCTACATGCAAGATTTGAAAGATGGTACAAGAGTAGACACCTGGGGGTAAATATGTGCACAAACTTTTGAAGGTGATTGGACAGGTTGAGAAAGCAGATAAAATATGATCTGGATTCTGGGTTTTCTAAAGCGAGGTATAGAGTACAAAAACAAGAAAGTTATGATAAAACTTTATAAATCGCTGATTCAGCCTCAACTGGACTATTGTATCCATTTCTAGGCAATGACCTTGCCATAGAGAGAGCACAGCAAAGTTTACCAGGTTGGTTCCTGGGATGGCAGGGCTGTCATATGAGGAGAGACTAGGTCGGTTAGGATTATGTTTACTGAAGTTTAGAAGAGTGAGAGGGGATCTCATAAAAACTTATAAAATTCTAACGGGGTTAGACAGAGTAGATTCAGAAAGAATGTTCCCAGTAGTGAGGGAGTCTCAAATCAGGGGTCATGTTTTAAGATAAAGGGTAAACCTTTTAGGACTGAGGTGAGGAGAAATTTCTTCACTCCGGGGGTGGTGAATGTGTGGAATTCACTCCCACAGAAAGTAGTTGAGGCCAAAACATTGCCTGATTTAAAGAAGAAATTACATATAGCTCTTGGGGCTAAAGGGAGCAAGGGATATGGGGAGAAGACAGAATCAAGGTATTGAATTCAATGATCTGCCATGGTCAAAATGAATGGCAAAGTAGGCTTGAAGGGCCGAATGGCCTAATCCTGCTTTTAGTTTCGATGTTTTTAGGTATCACACTTTGGGAAGGAAGGCATCGGAGTGGGTGAAGAAAAGGTTGATGCGAATGGTTCCAGTGAGGAGGATCTTCAGTGTTGTGGCCAGATTAGAGAAGTAGAGGTTGTTCTCCTTACAGAAGAGAAGATTGAGATTTTCAAACTCGTGAGGGGCCTGGGCAGAGTTGGGAAACTGTTCCTATTAACAGAAGGGTTGAGACCCAGAAAATACTGACTGCAGGTGATTGGCAAAAGAAGCGATGACTGTGTAAGGAAAATCACTTTTTTAAAGCAGCATTGGAATGACTTGCCTGAGATTGTGGTGAGGGCAGGTTCATTTATAACTTTCAAAAGGGAATTGGATAATTAGCTGAAGAGAAGAAAAAATTCGGGGCTACAGGGGAAAGACAGGAGAGTGGGACTAGGTGAGTCGTTCTTCCAGAGAGCCAGCACAGACATGATGGGCCAAATGGCCTTGTTCTGCGCTGTAAGCTATGATTTGAGTATTCTACATCCGGCTCTTCTTGACCAAGCAACGTGGCACCTCACCAATTCTCCCTTGTTGATTCCTTTCTGTTGTGAAACTTCAGTGACTGATGCCATCTGTGTTTACTTTGTTTCTGGCAAGATAGGGACTGATTGTTTGAAGCCGCGTTCTTCGACATAATGAGCATAACAAGAGTGATGAAGGTGCCAGCAGTTCCTTTAATGTCTCATTATTGTTTCTGATAGTCCTCCGAAAGACTGCTGCCTGATCACTCGCCTTGTCATTATCAGCTGCTCTTGCTCTCTGTCCTCCTTCCTCACAATCCACTGGCAGTGTTGCTGCTGTACCAAGGGAAGATGATTAATGGGGAGGTGAGTGGGCACTCACCTGCAATCTTCCCGCTTGGATACTCACAGTAACGGAATGAGGCGTAGGCCACGATTACCTCCACAGGGGTGCCACTCACTGCTGTTCCCCCCACTGGCTTCTTCGTCTGTCATGATCAGGTACCACGCAGTGGCATTGCTTCCTTCATGACACTCTTGCATACCAGCCTTGGTTGTTTTATAATACAGGAGCTGTGTAATCTAGACAAACCACTTGTCGTATGAGGAACAAATGAGGACTCTGGGTCTTACTCATTGGAGTTTAGAAGGATGAGGGGGGATCTTATTGAAACTTACAGCATACTGCAAGGCCTGGATTGAGTGGACATGGAGAGGATGTTTCCACTAATAGGAAAAACTGGAACCAGGATGCATAACTTCAGGCTAAAGGGACGATTCTTTATTACGGAGATGAGAAGGAATTTCTTCAGCCAGAGAGTGGTGAATCTGTAGAACTTTTTGCCGCAGGAGGTTGTGGAGGCCAGGTCACTGAGTGTCCCTAAGGCAGAGATAGATAGGCCCTTGATTAATAAGGGGATCGGGGTTATGGGGAAAAGGCAGGAGAATGGGAATGAGAAAAACATCAGCCATGATTGAATGGTGGATGGGCCGAGTGGCCTAATTCTGCTCCTGCGTCTTATAAACCACTGCATTTGTGCAATGTATATATGATGTTTGCCCCACTTTGTTAAACTTTCCACTGAGAAATACTTCCTGCAACATCTCGCTGGGATCCTCCGGTTCCGTTTGCCCCACCACTGCCGCCAGTGAGAATATAAAATTAGACGCTCAGCCAAAATTCCATTCACTGCCACAGGATTGGGGAATCCCAATGGCAGGCAAGGTTGGACAATTCTAGCCCTCATATACACAAGAACACAAGAACAGAAACAGGACCTTCAGGCCTGCCCCGCCATTAGCTGATCTGTGCTGGCCTCAACTGCTTTTCTGAGCCGTGACTCCATCACCCTCTATTCCTCGATCTATCAAATCTTTATCCACCTCCATTTTAAATACTTCAAATGATCCAGCTTCCGTCACCTTTTGGGACACAGAATTCCAGAAATTCACCACCCTCTGCGAAAAGAAATTCCTACAGTTCGAAATGACTGGCCCTTTATCTTGTAGCTAATATCCCCTTGTTCAAGACTCTCCCACTAGTGAAAACACCTCACCATCTCCCCTGTCAAACCTCCCTCAGGATCTCACATGTTTGAATAAAATCACCCCTCACTCTTCCAAACTCCAGGAAGTACAGACTCTGACTATTTCGTCTTTCTTGATAGCACAACACTCTCATCCCAGGAATTAGCTTGGTGAACCTCCTTTGCACCACCTCCGTGTTATTATATCAATTTTTAGGTGAGGGGACCAAAACTGTAATGCAGCATTCCAGACGGAGCCTCAGTAACACCCTGTACAATTGCAGCAAAATTTCCTTATTTTTAAACGCTAACCCCTTTGCAAAAAAGGTCAAAATGCCACTTGCCTCCTTAGCTGGGTGGAGGTGAAATGGGAACAGGTTGGAGCTGTCTGCCAGCTTTTTGTGATTCATGCACTAAAACACCTAGATCCCTCTGTATTTTACTCACCTGCAGTTCTATAGGGATTGACCCATCTGTATGCAAACCTGCAGGAGCTGTACTGCTCCTTGCTTTGCTGTCTCACTTCACGGTGTCGACAGTGTCTCAGTGGTCTGCACACTATTGTCTCTGTGCCCAGAGATTGTAGGTTCAACCCCCACTCCTGACACTCACACGACAATACTGAAGGAGTGCTGCACTGCCAAAAGTGTAGTCTTATAGATGATTTGTCAAACTGAGGGCCTGTCTGCTTCCCTTCAGATGGATGTAAGCATCTCAAACAAGGTCAGGGAAGTTGATCCCCTGGGCTCTGGCCAATATTTATCCCCAGTAAGAAGTCTCAAAACACCAGATTAAAGTCCAACAGGTTTATTTGCTAGCCAACGTGAGACTTCTTACTGTGTTTATCCCAGTCCAACGCCAGCGTCTCCACAATGTTTATCCCCAGTCAATAGTTGAGATTCTCCGGCCTCCCAGCCACGTGTTTTCCGCTGACGGACAGCAGTGCCTTGTTTGCTGGCGGCGGGATTTTCTGATCCCACTGCTCTCAATGGGAATTCCCACTGATGTCACCCTATGGCAGCGGGAAATCCATGAGCGGGGGTACACTGCGGACAGGACCGGAGAATCCCAGCGGCATGAACGGCTGGAGAAATCCAGCCACCATCTTTAAAAGCTACCTTGTCGTCGTCTCATTGCTGTTTACGGAAGGCTGCCGTGAGCGCGTTCGCTAGTCTTGTCTTCCACCTTGTAACGGTGACTACACTCGGGGAAAAAAACCACTTGAGGGACTGCAAAAAAGATTAGAGCATCCTTGGGTTGTGAAAAGCACAATATATTTACGGCAAATGGAACTATAAATCATTCAGATAAGGGATGCAGCCCTTTTCAGTGTAAGTAATATTTGCTTGGGTTTTAAAGTCTTAATGTTAGTTTGTGATCGGCTAAATTATTCATACCCAAACATATGGATAATTTAGTGAATCACAAACTCTGAAGGTTGTATTCTGAGCTGAAAGTGCAGCAGTGATTGCGTTTGTCTGCATGTGAGGTTTTCTTTTGTTATTCCAATCTGTTTTTAATCATCGCACAATGCTTTTGCTGTAAGCACCCCTGTGGTCTCCATTGTTGCAGCACTGAAAAACCATCGGTGCTGTTGAAATCCCGACAAACTACCAGGAGATACAGATGAAGCTCACGCAGAGAGAGGTCTTGGATGTCACCATAGCAACCTGATCAGTTTAGCCTCTCAAGGTCATTCTCTGGAAGCAAGTGTTAGCTCCTGATCTCTGCAAGACATCAGTGCGCACTCACCAGCCTGCCTATGTTCAGGCAGGCTGCAGAGAAACAGGCTATCTTACTGAACATGTACTAATGTTGATGGAAAAAGAATTGAAGCCAAATCTGAGTACCAATCCCTGGTGCATTCCTCACAACAACATCTTCCAAATCTGTGACCTCCAGGGTAAGTAAATACCTGGGAACACCACTATCTTCTAGTCCCCTTTCGAGCCACTCATCATCCTGATTTGGAATGAGATCACCAACCCATTGAACTTGTATTGACAACAATCTCACCCAGGCCCTATCTCATAACCCCATGTATCATCCCTCTGACAGTAAGGAGCAATTTAGCATGGCCAATCAACCTAACCCGCACATCTTTGAACTGTGGGAGGAAACCGGAGCACCTGAAGGAAACCCACGCAGACACGGGGAGAACACGCAAACTCCACACAGACAGTGACCCGAGGTTCTTACACCTCCTTCTCAAGGGCAACTCGGGATGAATAATAACTGCTGGCCAGCCAGCAACACCCATTGTCCCACGAATGAATAAAGAATAACTCCTGGACTGCAGAGGGACAACTCCCCTGCTTTCTTTCTTGGCAAAGCAGAATGGATTCTTTTACATCCGCCTAACAGGAACCTTGGTTTAATGTCTCGTTTGAAAGACGGCACCTTCAACACTGCAGCACCTCCTGACTATGGAACTAATCTCTGAAATGGGACTTAGGTGACCTGGCTGAAAGGGAAGAGAGTTCTCCACTACGCTAAGGGAGGACTCCACAAGAAACTGGAACATGTTGTGGAAGTTACAAGCAGTTATGTGAGGTAGTGTTGTTTGAAAGCAAAGAGGCAATCAGAAAAGATTCATCCCCTGAAATGTCTTTATTACAGCAATTTGAATAATGCCTTGAGTTCTTTAATGCTGACCAAAGGAGAAAGACAGAGTCTTTGCTTAAAGTCACGTGTGAAAAATGACTTCTCCAGCAGGGTAGCTCTCTCTACACTAGTATAATGCATTGCATTGTCAGGCTGGATCCTGTGCTTGGAACCACAGCTTTGTGCCTCAAAAGGAAGACAGCTCTCCGCTGGGTCAAGCAGATACCTTTTTTGCCTAATGAGCCATTGGAGGGAAGATGAGGGCCCTGGCAGGCCCACACCGCAGGATGCATTGTGCCACCCAGATCCTCTGCATCTCATGAATGCACTGATTCACCATCTGCAAGAGAAAATCTTACCAAAAAAATTCTAATTGCTGAAAATGGGAGAGTTCCAGACCATTTTTTCAGCAAGAGAAAAAATCAAACCTCATCACGCTTCGGAAAGAAAATAAAGCAAAGTGTGATTCCGGCCAGTAGGAGGAGTGGACAGAGTATATTCACACCAGGAAGCCGTCTGCAGACTGCTAGATGGCGTTATTGTGCATGCACCCAATCTCCCAGTACCCTATGTACAAGAGTGCCGGTATCAGCACAAGAGGCAAGAAACGGGACACAAACATAGTTTCTTCACCTTATTCATGACCTTACCGACTCGCCACACCAATCGACCAGAGTGACAAATCGATAAGATCACTTCCACAATCAACATTTCACACAGTTGCTAAGCTGTCTGAGTTTCCTGGAATTTACACAACAATCTTCCATTGGGTTCGAAGAAGGATGTTTAATAATTTAACGGGACCAAGTCTTCGTGTGCCATGAGCATTCTATGATGCTATGTTACCTTATACACAGCCGATCTGAAAAGTCCTTTAAAAAGTCTCCCAACACCACGTCAAAGTCCAACAGGTTTATTTGGAATCACGAGCATTTGGAGCGCTGCCCCTTCGTCAGGTGAGTAGATGAAGGAGGCTCCTTCATCTCCCTGTATGCTACGTACAAGTGTGCTGGTATCAGCACACGAGGCAAGAAACTTCTTACCATGCCCGCCCTAGTTCAAAGCTGACATCTCCACAACATGGTTCCTCATTTATGAGCAATTTGACACATCAAATTCCAAACCCCCCTGGACCCCGTTCTGCTTCACGATCAACTCTCTTTCAGTTGTGTGTTCAATTTGCACTCTGGAAATGTCAGGAAAAAAATGGTGGAGAAGGAATGAGAGAAGAAGAAGAGCTAACACTCCTTGGGATATTTTTACAGCAATGAAGGCGCAGTATAAATCCAGGTTGCTGCTATTCAATTCAAGTTACTCCTTATGCAACCAGAAGTCTTTTATTAGTGCATTAACACAGGGTGGATGTGTCCCACACAAATACTCGTGAACTGCTTTGGCTCGTTAAACTTTATCCTAATTAAATGTCAATTGAAACTCTTTCTGCGTCATGACAAGTTCCATTTGTTGCTGTGGTAATCTGCCTTGAAGCTGAGGCGTAATTCACACAAACAAAAAAGCATAAATAAATGAATTATCTGAGATTAATATTAAAAGGTAGTTAACCCTGTTTTAGAGTTCAGTAAACAAGTCTGTCTCTCCTTGTGAGAAAGTGAATTAATGTTTGCAATGCAGTCAAGCGTTTGAAATTCATGTCTGCAATATGGTGACGCCACTATTCCCAGTGAGAATAGAGATGATTTAGTAATTTCCCCATAATTATCCCTGTATATTCTACAACTGGAAGTGACTGAGGCTGACTTTACAGATATTTTATGTAGATTGTGACTACCCTCCATCTACTGCATTATGGTCGAGGCATAATCCTGGTTTTATTGGGAGACTTTGCTGTAATTCCAGTTGTGAGTTCTATTTGATGTACTTGGTAGAGATCCTTTTAAAATTGCAGATTGTTTTCTGCAGTGCTTTGTTGAAATAGACTCTGTAGGTTGTCACAGTGTGCTCCTCAAGTAAACTCTGTGGACTGTTGCAGTGCGCTGTTCAAGTATACTCTCTGGATTGTTGCAGCATGCTGTTCAAAAGCAAAGTGTGATTCCAGCCAGTAGAAGGAGTGGACAGAATCTATTCACACCAGGAAGCCATCCGCAGACTGATAGGTGGCGTTATTGTGCATGCGCCCGATCTCCCAGTACGCTATGTACAAGAGTGCTGGTATCAGTGCGAGAGGCAAGAAACAGGATTGTTAACTGCTATGCACTGTTTCAGTGTTGGTGCAGATCGTTCGCTTTGTGCCCTGTTTAACTAGACTTTGGAGTCTGTTTTCTGTAGTGAGCTATTTAAATAGATCATTTTTGTTGAGTAAATAGACTGTTTGCTGTGAATCCTGCTGCAAATCCCATCCCACCTCTTATTCATTGGCTGGCACTTACCTGGATGAGTGCAGTTCTAACAATGAAAACTCTGATAATTCTTTGCATGCAACAACTTATTTGTATTGTGTTCACTTTAATGTGTTCACTTACTTACTAGCACTGACCTCTCTTGTTGCAAAGCAGTTCAGATGTGGAAGGTTCAGCTGCAATCTGTGTTTACACAATACTCTTCACAGGGCAGCATGGTGGCACCATGGTTAGCACTGCTGCCTCACAGACCCTGGGACCCAGGTTCGATTCCCAGCTTGGGTCACTGTCTCTGTGAAGTTTGCACTTTCTTTCCATGTCTGCCTGGGTTTCCTCCAGATGCTCCGGTTTCCTTCCACAGTCCAAAGATGCACAGGTTAGGTAGATTGGCCATGCTAAATTGACTCTAATGCCAGTAAGGTTAGCAGTGTGAATGAGATTTATGTGGAGGGTAAGGCCTGGGTGGGAATGCGGTCAGTGCAGAATCAATGGGCCAAATGGCCTCCTTGGGATTCTATGATTGAAGGTGATTGGAAGAGATGTGTCACTCAAGTGTCAGATATTGATAATATTCAACAAGAGAAAATCTAACCACAGCCTCTTGACATTCAATGGCATTACATAGCTGAATCCCCATGTTATTAACATCCTGGGGGTTACCATTAATCAGATAAATATTGTGGCTACAAGAACAGACCAGATGTTGGGTATTCTGTAGATGATAGAAAGCCCAAAGCTTACCAGCATCTATAAAGCACAAGTCAGGAGTGTGATGGAGTTGTTACCACTTGCCTGGATGAGTGCAGCTCTAATAACACTCAAAAAGCTTGAGATTATCCAGGATAAAGTAATCAGCTTGAGTGGCAACCATCCACAAATATTCAATCCCTCCACCATCATTGAACAGTGGCAGCAGCGTGTGCCATCTACCAGATGTACTGCAGTAAATCACCATGGTTCTTACAACATCACCTCCCAAACCTGCAACCTCTAGTATCTAGAAGGTTAAGGGCAGCAGACACATGAGAACACCACCACCTGGGAAGTTCCCTTCAATGCCATTCACCATCTTGACTTGGAAAAATATCACCACTCCTTCACTATTGCTGAGTTAAAATCCTGGAATTCCCTCCCACATAGTACTGTGGGACTATCGACATCACACGGACTGCAACAGTTCAATAAGGTAACTGGCCATCACCTTTGCAAGGGCAATTAGGGATGGGCAATATATCTTGGTTTTGCCAGTAATGTCCATAAATTAATCAATAAAAATAATTTTTCAAAGGTATTGATGGTTTCAACAACTTGCATTGTGCAGCATTTTAAACATATTAAAACACTTAAGAAAATTGACTGGAGAGCTATCAGATGTATGTTTTACAACAAATCACATGAGTAAATATTAGGACAGGCATCATAAGCTTGGCCAACCCGGTAGGTTTGGAAAGGCATCTTAAAGGAGGAAAGATAGAGAGGCTGAGAGATTTTAGGAGGGAATTCCAAAAGAGTAGGAAAGGAGGTTCTTCTGTCAAAGTTCAAAAGGAAGATAGGAAGAGGTGGGGGAGGAATAGGTCTGGCAGTAGAGAAGAGATGAAGCACAGCAGGAAGCTTGGGAAAGAGAAGGAGAAAGAGATGGACTTCTTTCTTGGGAGTTTAGGATTTGCAGACATTACAAAGGGAAGGAAGAGTGCGGTCTTGGATGGATTTGAAAATGAGGATGAGAAGACTGGCAAGACTGGAGATCAGCAATGGCGGGGGGGGGGGGCGGTATAGGGTATTGTGCAGAATCAGGAGATAGTGAGAGTTCTGGATTTGTATTAGGTTGTGTAGAATCGGACTTGGGAAGCACGTTGAAAACAATGGTGGAAAAATCAAACAATGAAAGTGTGGACCAAGGTTTTACTCTCTCAATCTTTATTTTGCTTATTCTTCATTGACTAGCTGTTCTCTCATGTGAATGCTTGAAAAGAGTTTGAAGTTTAATGCAACTTTGTGACATTTAGTTGCTGTGCTAGAAGGCAGCTGTACCTTTAAGATCAATGTTGAGTTTCATTTTGAGGGAAGCTAGCCTAAGTAGATGCATGTTGAAGTCAGTGGGAGAATCGGAATCCTGCAGCGAGTAACTCACCTCCTGACTTCTCAAAGCCTGTCCACCATCTGTAAGTTACAAGTCAGGATTGTGATGGAATGTTCTTCAGTTGTCTGGATGGGTGCAGCTTCAACAACACTCAAGAAGCTCAATACCATCCAGGACAAAGCAGCCCACCTAATTGCTACCTGTTCCACAAATATTCACTCCCTTCACTATCAATGCATAATGCCAGTTGTATGGACCTTATACAAGATGTAATGCAAGAACTCACCAAGGCTCCTTCCAAAAGAAACTTTCAAACACACTACTACCATCTTGAAGGACAAAGGCAGCAGATACACGGGAACACCATCATCTGGAGGTTCTCTTCCAATTCACTCATCATCCTGACCTTGAAATGTATGCCTGTTCCTTCACTGTCACTGGGAACACCCTATCTACCAGCACTGTGGGTGTTTCTTTTTGATTTGATTTGATTTATTATTGCCACATGTATTAGCATACAGTGAAAAGTTTTGTTTCTTGAGTGCTATACTGACTGAGCATACCAATCATGGAGAAGGAAAGGAGAGTGTGCAGAACGTAGTGTTACAGTCATAGCTAGGCTGTAGAGAAAGATCAAATTAATGCAAAATTGTCTATTCAAATGTCTGACAGCAGCAGGGAAGAAGCCGTTCTTGAGTCTGTTGGTATGTGACCTCAGACTTTTGTATCTGTTTCCCAATGGAAGAAGATAGAAGACAGAATGTCCAGGGTGCGAGGGATCCTTAATTATGTTAGCTGCTTTGCTGAGGCAGTGGGAAGTATAGACAGAGTCGATGGATGGGAGGCTGGTTTGCATGATGGATTGGGCTCCATTCACAACTCTTTGTCGTTCCTTGCAGTCTTGGACAGAGCAGGAGCCATACCAAACAGTGATACAACCAGAAAGAATGCTTTCTAGGTGCACCTGTAAATGTTGGTGAGAGTCGTAGCTGACATTCCAAGTTTCCTTAGTCTTCTGAGAAAGCAGAGACATTGGTGGGCTTTCTTGACTATAGTGTTGGCAGGGGAGGACCAGGACAGGTTGTTGGTGATCTGGATACCTAGAAATCTGAAGCTCTCGACCCTTTCTACTTTGTCCCCATTGATGTCGACAGGGGCGCATTCTCCTCTATGCTTACTGAAGTCGACGACAATCTCCTTCATTTTGTTGACATTGAGGAAGAGATTATTGTTGCCGCACCAGTTCACCAGATTCTCTATCTCATTCCTGCACTCTGTCTCGTCATTGTTTGAGATCCAACCCGCTATGGTGGTGTCATCAGCAAACTTGAAAATCTTCACGACATGAACTGTAGCAGCTCAAGATGACAACTCATCACCGCCTTTTGAAGGGCAATAAAGATGGGCAATCAATGCCGGCCTTGCCAGGAACGCCCACATCCAGTGAATGAATATTTTAAGAATTGCAGTGGGTCATTATTTATGATGTGCAGCTGCTGAGAGAGGCTCGATTATCTCAAGATAAGAAAAGGTGCTGGGGTGAATAACTGCCTCTCCATTTGTCTCTTGGTAGGGTTGTATGAATTAGCACTCCTGCTTAGTGTCATTATCTTTTTGATAGTCAAACATTCCATGGAAAACAGTAACCAACTCTGCTAGACGGATGAGGGAGAAAGCCGGCAGAACTGGGATGTGGAAGGAAAATATAAGAACTCTTTAATGTCAATATTGCCATGAAGAATGGGGACTTTTTGCACACAGGGAGTTGAAGTGATTGAGACAGAAAGTCACTGTGTGTGGCTGAAGTGTGTTTTAAAGGTCATGTAGGTTTTTCGCCTCATGGGTGAGATTCCCTGGTCTCCGAGCTGTGTGTTTCCTGCCGGCAGGAGGTGGCACATTTTTGCTAGTGGGGGACTCCGATCCCGCATTGTGAATGGGAATTCCCATTGATATCACCCCATGCCAGCGGGAAACAGGCTGGCAGGGATAGGGCTGGATAATCCCGCCGGCGTGAATGGCGGAAAATTCTGGCCCATATTTCTGTCCCACACCACTGACCTGAACTCATGAAGTTGGCTGACCCTCCCAACGCAGTACGGAATGAGTTCTGGACTGTCACCAGAATTGCCTATCAGATGAGATATTGAATCATGGACATGCCCTCTCGCCATCGAAACTTGTATATTCTCACTCATTCATCGGGGAACCTGACATATTCTGGTCACCATCGCATCCTCTGTTCACTTGCCCCAACTATCTTGGCATCCTTTCTGACCCAGAGCCAAGCTTCCAAACTGTCTCAACAAAGAAATGTTCCATTAATTCATAGGCAGTAGCTAGCCAAAGAAAGTCACACGGCTCTGTTAATCAATCACCTTTAATGATTTAACATTGCACACAATATTCAAGTACTTCAAGTAAGCGTACAAACAACACCAAACGACACATATGACCTTTAAACCAAGGTATCAATATCAAGGCAGCGGGTGATTTATTTTATTCTTTCACAAGATGTGCGTATCAATGGCATGGCTGACATTTATTGCCCTGAAACTGAACGGTTTGATAGGTCATTTCAGAGGGCAGTTAAGAATCAACAACACTTGTTCTCACATGAAACTTAACTCTTCTGATAAGATGTCCTCCAAAGGCTGGACCCTTGTTAGACTTTGATCTATTGACGTGCTGGACCTGTAGTAATGCCCCATTCTTAAAAGTTTCTTGCTAATTGGAATATGTGTAAAAGTTTGGTAGGAGTCCCTTCCTGGCATGATAACAAGGTTCAACAATACAAATTGACATTCTGTTTCTCAATGATATTAAGAGCCAGGTGCAATTATCTGACCTGGTTTTGTACACAATCAGAATGCATTGTCCCCGGGTTCAGAAGTGTAGTACCCTGGTACGTCCTGCCTTTTTGCCTCAACAGTCTTTGATCTCTTGGGCACGGAGAACTTCTTCATGGCAAACAAGGGGAGGCGATGGCCCCATGGCATCGTTGCTTATTAATCCAGACACTCAACTGGTTCTGGGGAACCAGATTCAAATTTCACCACAACAGATGGTGGAATTTGAATTCAATAAAAAAAATGGAATTTAAATATTAGTGTCTTAAGTAAGCCAACATAAAATCCCCTTGTCACCACACTTTGGCACCCGTTCGGGTATACTCAGGAAGAATTTAGCACAGCCAATATACCTAATCAGCACATCTTTCAGATTGTGGTAGGAAACCGGAGCACCCGGAGGAAATCCATGCAGGCATGGGGAGAATGTGCAAACTCCACGCAGGCAGTTACCTGAGTCAGGAATTGAACCCAGGTCCCTGGCACTGTGAGGCAGCAGTGCTAACCATCGTGCTGCCCCAAGAATCTACCGGTGACTATGAAACCATTGTCAATTGTCAAAAAAAGCCACCTATTTCACTAATATCCTTTGGGGAAGGAAATCTGCCATCCTCACCTGGTCTGGCCTACATGTGACTCCAAACCCACAGCAATGTGGTTGACTCTTGACTGCCCTCTGAAATGGCCTACTGAGCCGTTCAGTTCCAGAGCAAATAGGATGGGCAATAAATGCTGGGCCAGGCAGTGACACCCACGTCCCCATGAATGAAGAGAAACAAAATGTTTTCCTTAAGATTAGAGAAGGATAAAGGGAGATTAAATCAAAATATTCAAAATCATGAACAGTTTTGGTAAATAAGGAGAAACTGTTTCCAGAGGCAGAGAGGCTCAGTGATGACATAAGGAAAGATGATTTTATACCGGGAGTTGTTATGATGTGGAATGCACTGTCTGAAAGAGTGGTGGATGCAGACTCAGTAGTAATTTACAGGAGGAGATTGGATGAACACTTTAGGGGAAGCAGGGACAGTGTTATTGACCAAAAGCAAGGAAGTGGGACTGATTCAATTGCTCTGTCAAAAGGGTCAGCACAGATACAATGATCTGAATGGCCTCCTCCTGGGCTATATCATTTTGTAATCTATGGTTATCAGTTGTTTTGCAAACGAGAGCTCTGCTGGAATTAAGATCACGTGGGAGCCTCTTCACTGATTTCCACACATTGCAGTCTTTGCAGTTGAATCTTACACCATCCAACCACACAAAAGGAATTATTAACCCTCTCATTCATCCCTTCATTCCTTCCCCAAGGCCACAATCTTCCAGCCTGACAATATTCACCCATGTTTCAGCTTATCTTCTGTTGAAACTTCCACCTATGCCTGCATTACCTTCAGACTCCACTATTACAATATCATACTGGCCATTCCACCTCCTCCCCCCCGCCCCTCCGTGTTAAACTTGTGCTCAACCAGAATTCCATTGCTAATATCCTGAGGGGCAACACACTGGCACGGTGGTTAGTGCTGCTGCCTCACAGCGCCAGGGGCCCGCGTTCGATTCCCAGCTCGGGTCACTGTCTGCGCAGAGTCTGCATGTTCTCCCTGTGTCTGTGTGGGTTTTCTCCGGATGCTCCGGTTTCCTCCCTCAGTCTAAAAGACATGCTGATTAGGCGCATGGGGCATGCTAAATCCTCCCTCAGTGTACCCGAACAGGCGCCGGAGTGTAGCGACTGGGGGATTTTCACAGTAACTTCTTTGCAGTGTTAATGCAAGCCCACTTGTGACAATAATAAATAAACCTTTACTCTTGAATCACACCAAGTACTGTTCATTAATTACTACCACCTCCTACCCAGCCAATCCCCCTGCCACCCCTCCCCTCACCTTGTCCCACCAGGCTCCATGACTCGCATTGGCTCCAACAGAAGCATGGTTGATGACACTTGTGTTTTGTACTCTGACACATCCACACGATACATGTTTAAACCCCTTTCAGCCACACAGCAGTCTGATAGAAATTGATGAGACATGACAGTGTAGCACCAGTTGAGAAATTAATCCGAGGAGCCGGAAGGATCAGAGCCAGGTGGAGGTGTAGATAAAATCTGAGCGATTGACAAGGTGTGGGAGCAGGAGACTGTGGCACGAAGCTGAGACTGAAATGGTGTGAGATTCTGGCAGACTGATGGGATGGAAACAATGGGGAACCACAGAGAGGCTAAGGTAATCAGGCAATCATTAATGTTCCTGGGAGACTGGTTGCTGACAATCTCCAACATCTGAAAGCCATGAACGGTCTCTGTTGGACTCCAATTAAATGATCACCATAATCAACTGGCAATTAAGGAGTTATAAGTTAAAATACGCTACAGCTCTGAACGTTGACTGCTCAAATGCCAGGTAACCTAATTGGAACAGTGTTCAGAGGCTGTTGGGTGTGGTCAGGTCAGTGAGAACTGTACTGTCGAGTTGAAGCATTAGATTGAAACGCATTAGCCAACATTCCGGGTGCGTAAATCGTTCAAGTGAAGATGGCAGGGTCTGTGTAACAAGTGCTTTATAATTCACAATCAGCTACTACTTGCTGCTCTCTCTGTTCGAGTAATACCCATTGCGTTCTCTGTATGAGAGACATGAATACATAATCTAGGCCGACACTCCAGTGCTGTACTGAGTGAGAGCCGCACTGTAGGAGCCTGCCATCTTTCAGATACAACATTAAACCCCAGTCTCATCTCTCCGATGGACATTAATGCTCACAAGGATGGCAACATCACTGCAACGTCTCATTCAATCCGACTGCTCCATGTTGGTATTTGTACTTAAAAATGAGCTCGCTCCCAATTGTCTTCAACTATTCCCATCAATTTATCATTCCATTCCTTTCCCCCTTACTTGTTTTTCTCCTCCCCTTCTTAGACATTCCCTATGTCACCCATTCCAAGCAGCAGTGATTTCCACGCTCTCAGCACCGCCTGGATAATGAATTTCTTGCTGGATTTATTTGTGAATACCCATGCACAGCAACATGCTTGACATAAAATTGCTGAGTGTTGGTTATGACTAGCTAGGGATCAACTGAGGGGAGGAGATGGCCTAGTGGTATTAACACTAGACTATTAATCCAGACTCGAATCCTGCTGCAGCAGATGGTGGTATTTGAATTCAATAAAAATGCCTGGAATTAAGAATCTACTGATGACCGTGAAACGATTGTCGGAAAACCCCATCTGGTTCATTTATGTCCTTTAGGAAAAGAGATTTGCTGTCCATACCTGATCTAGCCTACCTGTGACTCCAGAGCCACAGCAACGTGTTTGACTCTCAACTACCCTCGGACAACTAGGGATGGGCAATGAATGCTGATCAGCCAGCGACACCCATCTACCAAGAGTGAATAAAAAAACTGCAGAGACACAGCCATGACTGAACAATAACTGGTTTATACACGGGCATAGTTAAAACTTTAAAGCTTATTCATTAGTGCCAGAAGTAGGCATATATTAATACTGCAATGAAGTTACTGTGAAAATCCCCTAGCCGCCCCACACTCTGATGCCTGTTTGGGTACACTGAGGGAGAATTTAGCATGGCCAATGTACCTAACCTGCATGTCTTTCCATCTCTGGGATGAAACTGGAGCACCCGGAGGAAACCCACGCAGACATGGGGAGAATGTGCAAACTACACCCAGTGACCCAAGCCAGGAATTGAATCCGGGTCCCTGACACTGTGAGTTACTGATGTACAAAATGACATGTGTTTCTCAGCCTAGGACAAGAACATTCTCCCTCTAGGTCACTAGCCATGTGGTTCTCTTTTACACCAACACATAGATGGTGTCGTTTCTCAGTCCTCACATTAACCTTTCCAGTGCTGAACAGCTAAACTACACTGGGTAGAGCACTCAGTTGTACCAAACCACTGTGAAAGAGTCAAAAAAGAATACAACATTTACCGTTTGCATATCATCTCCACAAATCTGAATGGATTCTTCTGATTTTTGAACATCTACAAAGGCTGGTTCACTGCTCTTCATCTTCTGAATTGCCCCAGCCTTTTTCAAACTTATCAAGCTCATTACTTACTGCTTCTAACACAAAGCACTAGCCTAGTCTTGCCAAGTGTCCCCTGTAAATTGTCCTTTAACTTGACTTGCATGGTGGCACAGTAGTTAGCAATGCTGCCTCACAACGCTAGGGGCCTGGAGTCAAATCCGGCCTCGGGTCACTGTCTGTGTGGAGTTTGCACTTTCTCCCCGTGTCTGCGTGGGTTTCCTCCGAGTGCTCTGGTTTCTTCCCACAGTCCGAAGGCGTGCGGGTTAGGTTGATTGGTCTTGCTAAATTGACCCTAGTGTCAGGGGGATTAGCAGGGTAAATGTGTGGGGTTAAGGGAGTAGGGCCTGGGTGGGATTGTCATCGGTGTGGCCTCGATGGGCTGAATGGCCTCCTTCTGCTCTGTAGGGATCCTATGATTCTATCACTTCACCTTGCGATGCCTAATTTTATCACTTGGTACTCCTTGATTGTAGTCACTTTGTGTTTTTTTTGTACTTGCTCAATGATCCCTCCTGTGAGTAACTCAGCCCAGTTTAACAATATCTTCTTCAGCCAATTCCTTCCCATCAGGGAGACTTTGTTCCCACAAACTGCTACCCATGATAAGCAATATGATATATCATCATAGGTCATCCATAAGACCAGAAGACATAGGAGCAGAATTAGGCCATTCAGCCCATCGAGTCTGCTCCACCATTCATTCAGGGCTGATATTTTTCTCATCTCCATTCTGTTGTCTTTTCCCCATAACCCCTGATCCCCTTATTAATCAAGAACCTATCTTGATTAATCAATCAAGATTGATAGAATCTATCTTGATAGAATCATAGAATCGTCAAATCCCTGCAGTGCAGAAGGAGGCCATTCGCCTATCGAGCTTGCAACAATTACAATTCCATCCACACCTTATTCCCTGCAACCCCATATATTTATCTTGCTAATCCCCCTGACAGTAAGGGACAATTTAGAATGGCCAATCCACCTAACTCGCAAATCTTTGGCCTGTGGGAGGAAACCAGAGCACCCAAAGGAAACCCATGCAGACACAGGGGGAATGTGCAAACTCCACACAGACAGTGTCCCAAGCCGGGAACTGAACCCGGGTCCCTGGCGCTGTGAGGCAGCAGTGCTAACCACTGTGCCGCCCCCATGCTTATTGGAAATATATTGCAGTGAGGCGCAGCAGTTGGCAGAGTCTTCAGGCTTGCTGATCAAGAAAACACAGATAAAACTTGTGAAACACTCAGCCTTTGTGCTTGGGCCTCTGAGGAGCGCTGTCACACAGAGACACCTGAGGGCTCCAACTCTTCTCACTGATAGTGAGGACCCATTTTGTTCAATCATTTCCATTTTGTTGTTCGAGAGTCAATTGTTTTCTCTCCTTATATAAAATAATTATGTTGAATAATTTCATCGTGCACCGTTCATGAGAAAGTTTCCCACCTCTTTTGCAGGATGGAAAACATCTTGTGTAGTTCATCTGGGTGACAGTATTAATCCTCTCCCCAAATATGAATTTACCATTAGCGTGTTTATGTGGTAATGTGCAGAACATATTAATGAGGGTTGAGGTAGTCATTGAAACCATTGTTATCATCAACACAGCATTATAAATAACTAATGGGATATTCTCCTGTCAAATTAATAATATTGCACAGTGCTGTTAAAGTGAAATTTGTACTCGTTGCTTCATTTAACAGTCATGCTGTGATCACCTATACTAACATTGCGTTATCTTATTCCTACTCTTAATATTAATGGCCTAAGCTGCATATAGATTGGATGATATTTGTAACCAAATGGCAACAATGGGCATCAGTAATTCACTGGGAACTTTCTGAGATTGATTGGTGAGTTAATCGGTGAACCTTAAAAGGGGAAAAAAATATCATCCATGTTTGAAGGCAAGGGTGAGGGAGATGACGGAATGGGGTGAATCATTCAGATAATGGGTGACACTGGGCGGGGGGCAGCACATTGACACAGTGGTTAGCACTGCTGCCTCACAGAGCCAGGGGCCCAGGTTCGATTCTCAGCTTGGGTCACTGTCTGTGCGGACTCTGCACATTCTCCGCGTGTCTGCATGGGTTTCCTCTGGCCACACCAGTTTCCGCCCACGGTCCAAAGATGTGTGGGTTAGGCGGATTGGCCATGCTAAAATTTCCCCTTAGTGTCATGAGGAGCAGCTGGGGTAAATGCATGGGGTTATGGGGATAGGGCCTGGGTGGGATTGGTGCAGACTCGGTGGGCTGAATGGCCTCCTTCTGCACTTAGGATTCTATGTTCCAAGATTCCTGTGTCAGATGGGAATGTAGAAAGAGTGGAAGTCCGTTCAGTCCCTCATGTCTGTCTGCTAATCAGTTGGACTATGGCTGATCAGCATCTGGAATCATTGAATGGTTACAGTACATGGGAATGGGAAATAAATGCTGGCCAGCTAGTGATGCCCATATCCCATGAATGAATAAAAAAGAAGTCCATTTGGCTTGTTGAATTCATGCTGGCTCTCTGAAAGAGCAGGTTCACATTCCACAATCGCATCCAGTCCCTAAAACCGGGCAGCTTTTTTCCCCTGTGGGGGATTATCCGGTTTCCTTCTGAAAACCATGATCGAATCTTCCATCCCTTCAAACAATTCATTCCAGATTGTTCACACTCACTGTGTAGAAAGCTTTTCCTCAATGCTGCTCTTGATTCCTTTTCCAATCACCTTAAACCTGTGGCCTCCAGCCCCCAACCCATTGGTCAATGGGAAGAGTTACTCTCTGTCTCCTGTGTTTGGATCCCTCGTGATGGGGCGGCACGGTGACACAGTGGTAAGCACTGCTACCTCACAGCGCCAGGGACCTGGGTTCGATTCTGGCCCCGGGTCACGTTCCGTGTGGAGTTTGCATGTTCTTTGTATGGATTTCCCCTGGCTGCTCTGTTTTCCTCCCACATTTCAAAGATTAGGTGGATTGGACGTGCTAAATTAACCCTTAGTGTCAGGAAGGGTAAATCTGTAGAGTTACAGAGATAAGGCCTGGGCAGGATTGTTATCAGTGCCCAATGACCTCCCTCTGCACTGTTGGGATTCTATGATTTTAAACATCTCTATCAAATCTCCTCTTAGCATTCACATCTCTTAGGGGAACAATTCCAGCTTCCCCAACCTATCTACATAGCTGAAGTTTCTCATGTTTTCTTGTAAGTGTTCTCTATATTCACTGGCACTGCGAGCAATCCAGATATTACTACCTTCGAGATTCTGCTTAAATATTTTTGTTCTCCTTTACCTCAGCAGTCTTCTATTCTTCATCTGTAGAGTGAGGCAGTCATGATGTGGAGATGCCGACGTTGGACTGGGGTAAAACAGAAAGAAACCCCACAACACCAGCTTAAAGTCCAAACAGGTTTATTTGTAGCAAAAGCTGCAAGCTTTCGGGACAGGCTGCCCCTTCGTCAGCTGGTTGGGAGTTCAGTGCCATAGTGGTATTATACTGGACTGATCCAGAGACCCAGGGGAATCCCGGTTCACAATCCCACCCCTGCAGATGGTGAAATCTGAGTTCAATTAGAAAAAAATCTGGAGTTAAAAGTCTAATTTTGTCAGTGGCTGTAATAACCCATCTGGTAAGAAGTCTTCTTTGCCTTTCGTTTATTTTTGCTTATTTTAGCCTCATTCAGCCCTTCAGGCCTGCTCTGTCATTCAATAAGATCCGAGTTGACCTGGTTATGGTCCCAACTCCACTTTCCTGTCTATCCCCCTCCCACCACCACCACCCCCCCATAACTCTTGGCTCCTTTCTCAGCCAAAAATCTGTCTATCTTAGCCTTGAATAAATTCAATAACCCGCCCCCCCGCTCTCTGGGGACGGAAATCCCACACTCTCAGCACACAACATAATACGAGACCACAGCACCACTGGGGGAAAGAGCAGAGAATTTCGCCCTATGGCACGGCCAGCAATTATCTTTAAAATAACATTGCTTAAAAACAGATTATATGATCGTTATCACATTGTGCTTTGTGTGACTTAAACTGGCTGTAGCATTTCTTATATTACAGCAGATCGATATTGAGCTGACATCGATGGCACGGCGGCACAGTGGTTAGCATTGGTGCCTCACAGTGCCAGGGACCCGGGTTTAATTCCTGGCTTGGCTCACTGTCTGTGGAGTTTGCACGTTCTCCCTGTGATTGTGTGGGCTTCCTCCGGTTGCTCCAGTTTCCTCCCACAGTGCGCTGGTTAGGTACATTGACCCAAATAGGCACCATAATATGGCAACCAGTGGAATTTCACAGTAACTTCATTGTAGTGTTAATGCAAGCCTTACTTGTGCCTAATAAATAAACTTACCTCTACACTGCCAAAGAAAATAACTGGTCATCGAGGGCTTTCGGACATCCCGAGCTTTAAAAAGGCTCTATATCAACGCAGGTTCTGTGTTGTTAAGTTATTATTCAAATTTGGTGCTGTTCATCATCGAATTATGTGCATTTGGTGATGGCAGCACGGTAGCACAGTGGTTAGTATTGCTGCCTTATAGCAGTAGGGAGCCAGGTTCAATTCTGCCCTGGGGTCACTGTCTGTGTGGAGTTTGCACGTTCTCCCTGTGTCTGCGTGGGTTTCCTCCGGGTGCTCCAGTTTCCCCCCACAGTCCAAAGATGTGCGGTTTAAGTGGATTGGCCATGATAAATTATCCCTTAGTGCCAGGGTGGCATTACTTAAAACTTCGTTACTTAATTTAAAACTTCAACTTTGTGTCAAAACTTAAAACCTCATTCACTCTCTCGTTTCCTTTTCTATAACAGTGTGCTTTGTATAGCGCACCAGAAACAATAATTTTCACTGTATACTAAGACATGTGACAATAATAAATCACATCAAATCAAAGAGGGGTAGCAGGATAAATAGATGGGGTTACAGGGATGGAGTCCGGGTGGGATTGTTATTGGTGTAGGCTCAGTGGACTGAATGGTCCCCTTCTACACTGTAGGATTCTATGATTCTATGATTCCATCAAAATCATCTAACAAATATACTGTAGTGGCATCTGCTGGCTGAGGGGAGTGTTGCATTATATTGACAACTTTCCAGCTTGCCTATCAGCAGCCTGTTCCATGTGATGATTGGAAAGTGATCACAGAGCTTCATCTAACAGTGGCTGGCTTCGAACACCCTGGGAGCTTGTTGACTCCACATTGAAAAGTTGTTGTGTAAGTCGCCATAGGGGACAATGTAGAAAGAGAGGGAATGTTGCCCACTCTGCACCGGCACTAACATTGTGTCATGCTTTTTGAACACGTTTGCTTCCATAGGAGCTTTATGAGTGTTGATGTTTGCTTTGGAATACTCGACAGCTCTTCCATTAGTAACAGCCTATTGGCTTCTCTCATTCAGCGAGAGCCCAGTTTATCCATTATGTGACACACATCAACTGGGGAAGGGGAACGCACTGGTGCACAAATGACCTTATTACATTGGATACAATTATTTCAATCCTTTTGTCGATCGGCTCCAATCCAGTCAGCACTGACAGAAACGCTTTGTTTCTGCTCATTTCCATGTAGTGAAAAGAGATCTCGACATCTGCCATCTGATGTCAGTGTACAATGACTAACTCTGGCATCTTCAGACACCTGCATACTAAAAGTCTGATGGAAACAATACCTTCCCCTTGGCTTATTGTGTCATTTCCATTTTGCACTGGTGCCAGAAATTGTCCTTTTCCCTCCACAGATTTGGGCTGATGCAAAAGACTGCAGCCTGTACCCTAACCCGCACCAAATCCCATTCCTGCATCACTGACTTACACAGGCTCCCATATCAGAAATGCATCAGTTTCACAATTCCTGTTTAATTCCTACCATAGCCTCACCCACCACCCTCCTCCCCCCCCCGCCCCCCCCCCACAACCCCTCCCTATCTCTGTAACCTCCTCCAGCCTGGCTACACTCATTTAAACCTGTCATTGAAATTATAGAAACCCTACAATGCAGAAGCAAGCCCATTCGGTCCATCGGATCTGTACTGACTCTCCAACAGAGCGTCGCGCCCTGACTCTATCCCCACAACCCCAAGTATTTACCTCACCATTTACCCCCCTCCTCCCCAACCTACATGTCTTGGGACACTTAAGGGCAATTTAGCATGGCCAATTCATCTAACTTGCATACCTTTGGATTGTGGGAGGAAACATGCAAACTCCATATAGTCATCCAAGGCTGAAATCAAACCCATGCCCCTGCGACCAATTCCTTGTGCTAAATTGTATGTCCTTGTGCTCTGAGGATGGAGAAAGGAGCAGACGGATAAGGAAGTACAATGAATTAAAGTTGGGCCTGGTACAGGGGGAGAGATAAAGAAAGATTGGATGAGGAGAGGAGAGATAGGAAGAAAAATGATTCTGGGACCTGGATAGGCTGAGCGAGTGGGCGAGGACCTGGCAGATGGAGTACAATGTTAGCAAGTGGGAAGTTATCCACTTTGGCAGGAATAATAGTAGGAGGGATTACTATTTAAAGGGCGAAAAGCTGCAGCATGCTACGGTGCAGAGGGACCTTGGGGTCCTTGTGCATGAGTCGCAAAAACCCAGCCTGCAGGTGCAGCAGGTGATCAAGAAGGCGAATGGGATGCTGGCCTTTATAGCGAGGGAGATAGAATATAAAAGCAGGGAGGTCTTGCTGCAACTGTACAGGGCACTGGTGAGGCCGCAGCTGGAGTGCTGTGTGCAGTTTTGGTCACCGCACTTGCACAAGGATATTTTGGCCTTGGAGGGAGTGCAGAGGAGGTTCACTAGGCTGATACCGGAGATGAGGGGGTTGGACTATGAAGAGAGACTAAATAGACTGGGTCTGTACTCGTTGGAGTTTAGAAGGATGAGGGGGGATCTTATAGAGACGTATAAGATAATGAAAGGGATGGATAGGGTAGAGGTAGAGAGATTCTTCCCGCTCAGAAAGGACAGCAGGACTAGAGGACACAGCCTCAAGATAAGTGGGGAGCAGTTTAGAACGGAGTTGAGGAGGAACTTCTTCACTCAAAGGGTGGTGAATCTCTGGAATTCTCTGCCCGTTGAAGTGGTGGAGGCTGCCTCGCTAAATATATTTAAGTCACGGGTAGATGGGCTTTTGACAGACAAGGGAATTAAGGGTTATGGGGAGAAAGCGGGAAAGTGGAATTGATCCACTTCAGATCAGCCATGATCTTATTGAATGGCGGGGCAGGCTCGAAGGGCTAGATGGCCTACTCCTGCTCCTACTTCTTATGTTCTTTTGTTCTTAAAAACTAAGAAGAAATTAAAAAGTCAACTCAAATTCCTAAAAGTAATTTACAACCCGCAGGAATCATGATTTAAATTGTTAACTTTGTGGGCTGGAGGGGCTAATTGGCATTGCAATAACAATTATCAGGCTATTAAAAGGATACTTAGGTTATTATTTATGAGTCCTAACTTTCTGCAGTGAGTTTAATAGTCAATTAATGTGCATATCCAGTCAGTAGTTGGCGAAGGGATGAGATGCTCATTGTATGAAGCAACGTATGGAGTGAAATAAATCAGGCTGGGTCCTTGAGATTTGCAAGTCATGGTGTCAATGTTCATGCCCTGAACTAGCTGGCCGATTTTCTCATTTAATTAGACTGTCTATGGTTCACACGCTACTATAGTTCCAGCAGAGTTTGGCCGAATAAAGCGCCTTAGCTCCAACTTTTGCAGTGAGAAAGAGTCATGCTTTGCCGTGGCGTGCTGAATTGGAGGCTTAGACTTTGTTTCCATGAATCAAGATTGACAGCCTCTAAATCCTGCTGTCAGTGACCCCTGAACCTACATGGGGTATGGAGGAGGGTTGGAGGGAGAAATCCAGAGCCCTATAGGTTCCCTAGACGAGGCCTGGAGGGAGAGACCACTACTTCCGTATCTGGCAAACAAATCTCTCTTAAAATAAGTAATTGCTTAATGTGGTTAGCACTGCTGCTTCACAGCGCCAGGGACCCGGGTTCAATTCTGGCCTTGGGTTTCTTTTTATTCATCCGTGGGACTTGGATGTCACTGACTGGCCAACACTTATTACCTATCCCAAATCGTCCTTGAACTGAGTGCCTTGCTCGACCATTTCAAAGGGAAGTTGAGAGTCAGCCACATTGCTGTGGCTCTGAAGTCACATGTAGGCCAGACCAGTTAAGGATGGCTGATTTCCTTCCCTCAAGGACATTAGTGAACCAGATGGGTTTTTCCAACAATTGACAATGGTTTCATGGTCATCTGTGGATTCTTAATTCCAGGCACTCATAATTGAATTCAAATTCCATCACCTGCCGTGGCAAGACTCGAACCCAGGTCCCCAGAACATTAACTGAGTTTCAGGGTGACTGTGTGGAATCTGCACATTCTCCCCTTGTCTGCATGGGTTTTCACCTGGTACTCCGGTTTCTTCCCACACTCCAGAGATGTGCAGGTTAGATGGATTGGCCATGGTAAATTGACACTAGTGTCAGGGGGATTAGCAGGGTAAATACATGGGGTTATGGGGATACAGCCTGGGTAGGATCGTTGGTGCAGACTGGCTCAATGGGCCAAATGGCCTCCTGCACTGTAGAGATTCTATAATTCCATCAAGCCTCTCCTCCTCTTTAATTCAAGTTTTCAGTAAGCTAGGCTGTGGAGATGTGGGGAGAGGGTTAAAATCAGGGCTGGTATCTTTGGTTATTCTCAGTCACACTTGTTGCACAGTTGGTGTTGATGTAAGAGGTAGCCCTGGAAACAAATCTTTACTGTAGCGTTTTCCTGTCATCCTGAAGTTCAGCTTCAGTAACAGGATGAACCAACACTGCTGCTCAGGGCCCACTTTCACCTGCACAGTGCAATTCCACATCAAACATTTGATCTGCCTCCCTGTGTTAAGATAGTGATTCAGCTTGCTATCCGCTGATGCCTGATGGAAACCGCTGTGTGCGCTGACATCAGGTGTGCACAGCATTGGGCTCCAAGTTCCCTGCAGTCATTAGTTGGCTGACATTTGTTGTCAAGGCTTGTGCATGATGTGCAAGATACTGGAGAGTGTGTAGCACTGGTGAAATTGCACTCAGCAAGATCCAGTATTTCAGAGGAGAAGACAGATTGGGGGAGCGTGTGATTAATTGGATTGTTATAATGATGAGCAGGCAAGGGTTGATGGGCTGAATGGCCTCCTGCAGTATCTGATTCTTTTCTAACCAACAGTCCAGCTAATTGACAACCTGAATATTTCTGAAGCATAAAGAGACTAAGGACTGTACCCAAATCTCCCATCATAATCTCTTCATATTAAGGAGCAATTGTATCTCCTATTATAAAGGCAGCTTAGTGTTCTGCACCTGTGCTTCCTAAATCAGAGTTTGACTTTACTCAGTAGGACTGCCTGCCTTGCCAGTACCTTATTACTGTAAACTCCTTATTTCCATAAGTTTTTTTCCATCCGTTGACAGTCGACAGGCATTTAGAATTAAGCTTTAGAATTAGAGGGAAGGAGCTTTCATTTAGGAGCTCTGTTGACCTCAAGACATCCCAAAGTGCTTTACAGTCGATCAAATAATCTTATGAAGTGTAATTGTTGTTGTAACGTTGGCCAATGCACATGGCAGGCTCCCACAGATAAAGCTGAGATTAGTGACTGGATAATAGAACATAGAACATAGAACATAGAACATAGAACACTACAGCACAAACAGGCCCTTCGGCCCACAAGTTGCGCCGACCACATCACCTACCAACCTACAGACCTATCTATAACCCTCAATCTCATTAAACCCCATATACTCATCCAGAAGTCTTTTAAAAGACCCCAGCGAGTTCGCCTCCACCACCACTGACGGCAGCCGATTCCATTCACTCACCACCCTCTGAGTGAAAAACTTACCCCTAACATCACTTCTGAACCTCCCTCCCCGCACCTTAAATCTGTGTCCTCTCGTAGCGACCATTTCAAACCGGGGAAATAGCCTCTGAGAGTCCACCCTATCTATTCCTCTCAACATTTTGTAAACTTCTATCAGGTCGCCTCTCAACCTTCGTCTCTCCAGGGAAAAGAGTCCCAGCTCCCTCAACCTAACTTCATAAGGCATGCCTCCCAGTCCAGGCAACATCCTTGTAAATCTCCTCTGCACCCTTTCAATAGCTTCTACATCTTTCCTATAGTGAGGCGACCAGAACTGCGCACAATACTCCAAATGAGGCCTGACAAGGGTCTTATAAAGTTCCAGCATTACCTCCCGACTCCTAAACTCAATCCCTCGATTAATGAAGGCCAGTACACCATACGCCTTCTTGACCACCTCCTCCACCTGCGAGGCCGATTTAAGAGTCCTGTGGACCCGGACCCCAAGATCCTTCTGCTCCTCAACACTACTCAGACTTCTGCCCTTAATAGTGTACTCGTTCATCCCGTTGGTTCTGCCAAAATGGACGACAACACATTTATCCGCGTTGAAGTCCATCTGCCACTTCTCCGCCCAGTCCTGCATCCTATCTATGTCCTGCTGCAACTTTTGCCATCCTTCCAGATCATCCACAACACCACCGACCTTCGTGTCATCAGCGAACTTACTTACCCATCCCTCCACTTCCTCATCCAGGTCATTTATGAAAATGACAAACAACAAGGGTCCCAGAACAGATCCTTGAGGCACTCCGCTGGTGACTGACCTCCATTCAGAAAAAGCCCCATCCACAACCACTCTCTGCCTTCTGCAGGCAAGCCAGTTCTGGATCCACAAGGCCAAAGGCCCTTGGATCCCATGCCCTCTCACCTTCTCAAGAAGTCTTGCATGGGGGACCTTATCAAACGCCTTGCTGAAGTCCATGTACACTACGTCCACGGCACTTCCTTCGTCAATGTGTTCAGTCACATTATCGAAGAACTCAACTAGGCTTGTAAGGCACGACCTGCCCTTGACAAATCCATGCTGACTATTCCTGATCATGTCAAACCTCTCCAAATGTTCGTAAATCTTGTCCCTCAGAAGCCTCTCCATCAGCTTACCAACCACTGAGGTCAGACTCACCGGTCGGTAATTTCCCGGGCTATCTCTGTTCCCTTTCTTAAAAATAGGAACTACATCCGCAATCCTCCAATCCTCTGGAACCTCTCCCGTCTCCATTGACGACGCAAAGATCATCGCCAGGGGCTCTGCAATCTCTTCCCTCGCCTCCCACAGTATCCTGGGGTACATCCCATCTGGTCCCGGCGACTTATCTACCTTGATAGAATTCAAAAGTTCCAACACATCCTCCTCCTTAATATTCACGTACTCAATCCTTTCCATCTGCTGCAAATCCATAACAAAATCTCCCAGATCGGCTTCCACCGTGAATACTGAGGCGAAGTACTCGTTAAGCACCTCCGCCATTTCTTCTGGTTCCACACAAACCTTTCCCCCCTCACCTTTTATCGGTCCTATCCCTTCTCTTCTTATCCTTTTACCTTTCACATATTTATAGAAGGCCTTGGGATTCTCCTTAATCTTACTCGCCAAGGTCTTCTCATGACCCCTTCTGGCTCTCCTAATTTCCCTTTTAAGTTCCCTCCTACAGTCCTTATACTCCTCAAGATCTTTAACATCTCCTAATTCCCTGAACCTCTGCATTGAGTGACACTGGTTAACGGATACATGTCAGCACGGGATAGCAGAGTACCTCTCTGTTCTTCCAACGGTGCCATATGTCCCTCAATAAACAAGCCTAAAAGAAAACTGATTACTTGTTCATTATGTCACCGCTGTTTTCTGGGAGCTTGCTGGATGCAAATTGGTTGCTGTGTTTCCTATGTTACAACAGGCATCAGAACTTTCCCATCCCGCTCGCCACAAGAATTGTAGCGGGCTGGACACGGACCACAGGGAGGTGATGGCCTAGTGGTATTATTGCTAGACTATTAATTCAGCTAATGCTCCAGGGTTCAAATCCCACCACAGTAGATGGTGAACTTTGAATTTAATTTTAAAAATCTGGAATTAAGAATCTACTGATGACCGTGAAACCATCGTTGATTGTCAGAAAAACACATCTGGTTCACTTATATTCTTTAGGCAAGGAAATCTGCCGTCTTTACCCTGCCTGGCCTACATGTGACTCCAGAGCCACAGCAATGTGGTTGCCTCTTAACTACCCTCGGGCAATTAGGGATGGGCAATAAATGCTGGCCCAGCCAGCGACACCCATGTCCCACGAATGAATGAAAAAAAAGGGCAAAGGTCCATTGATCTCAGGCAGAATTTTCTGGTTTTGAGGTGAGTGCAGCTGAAAAATCCCACCCAGGGACTTTGAAAGTATTTCCTTGACTGCAAAGCCCATTGAGACATTCTGAGGTTGTGAAAGTTCCTACATAGAATCCCAACAGTGTAGAAGGAGTGCACCGACCACGATCCCACCCAAGGCCCTATCTCCATAACCCCATGCATTTACCCTAGCTAGTTCCCGTAACACTAAGGGGCAACTTAGCATGGCCAATCCACCTAACCTGCACATCTTTGTCCAATGCAAGGTTCTGCCTTTCTGATTGAAAGTGCCACAGAAACACTCACTGGACCCTCACAGCTAACGAGCAAGGCTGCAGAATGTACATATACCTTTCTGCCTCCAGTATTCAGTCTGATCTGTATTCGCTAATCAGGGGAGCATGCAGAACACTATATCATGTGGAGCATTTCATTATCACAGTCTGTACCCAACTGATTGGCTGAAATAATTAACCAAGATTACAAAATATAATCAGTTTCCTCAAGGAAAAGGTGAATAAGGGTGATTCCTTGGATTTGGGGATTTTAAATTCTTCCAGCTACAGGTTAAGCTTTGCAAAAGGACATTCAGAATAATGTTGCCACCCCTTTGGAACTGCGATCTCCATGAATTAGATCTCTGTTGTGAGTAAAGCCCAGAACAAAAGACACGGGGAAACAAAATAAAGCTGTGTATCTTTTCATTTCCTTTGAAGACGCATTTTTTGTTGGAGATAAAAAAGTTATTTTACCGGGCAGAGCATTTGGAAGCTTCTGGTAGTCTGACAAAACTTCTGGAAAGCAGGAGTTATGGATGGTACAGCTGAAGGAAGTGTTAGCTACCCCTCCAGAAAAAAAAAACAGCCAGATAAAGCCCGATTAAGAGCTGAACTATGGAGAGATATTAGGGATTATTGAAGCTGTAAAGGTTAAATTCAGAGGACAAAATGCATTGAACTCCCTCGAGTATAGAAGATTAAGGGGCAGCCTGATTGATGTAATCGAGATGATTAAACGAGTTGCAAAGGCAGTAATGAGAGAAATTTAAAAATAAAGTTAGGACTGATGTTGGTGGAAACCTGGAACTCTCTCCTCCAAAAAAAACCTGTTGGAATTTGAAGGTCAATTGAACATTTCAGATCTCATATTGATGAGACTTTTGTTAGCCACGGGGGGGGTGGTTACAGAACCAAAGCAGGAAAATGGAGCAAAGATAACCATCGGCCATGACCTAATTGAATGATGGAACAGACCCGAGGGGCTGATTGACCAATTCCTGATCCTATCTTCCTATTAGGGACCAGAACAGCAAGGGCACATTGCAAAAGAAGTTCCATTCTCTTTCTCCCACCCTCTTCAGATCCATCCCTTTGTCAAATCCTACAGGAAGACAAGCTATTGATCATTTGGGACTGTATTTGTTTTTTGTATTTGTATTGTATTTGTTTGTGCCTACTTGAGTTGAAGTATAGTTACAGAAACACAGTAAAATCTGGGCAATATCCAGGGTTGGGCTGACAAATGACAAGTAATATCCACACCACACAAGTGTCCCGCAATGACCATCTCCAGCAAGAGGGAGTTTAACTATCTCCCCTTGATATTCAGTGACAATACCATCAATGCATGCCCCACTATCAATATCCTGGGTGTTACCATTCACCAGAATCTGAACTATATTAGCCATATAAACTCTGTGGCTACCAGAGTGGCATGGCGACCCAGTGGTTAGAGCTGCTGCCTCACAGTGCCAGTGTTCCACCTTCAATACCCATGTCACGTCACTGTCTGTGTGGAGTTGCACTTTCTCCCCATGTCTGCGTGGGTTTCCTCTGGACTCTCCTGTTTTCTCCCACAGCCCAAGGATGTGTGGGTTAGGTGGATTGGTCATGCTAAATTTGCCCTATTGTCAGGGGGATGAGCAGGGCAAATGTGTGGGGTTATGGGAATAGGGCCTGGGTGGGATTGTGGTTTGTACAGACTCGATGGGCCGAGTGGCTTCCTTCTGTACTGTAGGGGTTCAATGATACAGAGCAGGTCAGGAATTAGGAGTGCTGTAGTGGGTACTCCTCAAAGCCTGTCCATCATCTACAAGGCACAAGTCAGGATAGAATGATGGAATACACCCCACATGCCTGGATGGGTGCAGCTCCAACAATAATCAAAAGACTTGACACCATTCAGGTCAAAGAAGCCCACTTGATTGGCATCGCATCTGCAAATGTTCTCTCAACTCCACCACTAACTCACATTAACAGCCACGTGTACCATTTACAAGGTGCACTGCATGAACACATCAAGGTTCCTTCGACAGCACCTTTCAAATCCGCAACCACTACCATCTGGAAGGACGAGAGTAGCTGACACAATGAAACTCCATCATCTGCAACTTCTCCTCCAAGCCACTTAGCAGTGTGACTTAGAAAAATCTCTTTTGCTTTACTGTTGCTGGGTAAAAATCCTGGAACTCCCTCCCTAACAGCATTGTGGGTGTACCTATACCACATGGACTACCAGTGGTTTATAAAGGCAGCTCACCACCACTTCCTCAAGGACTATTACTAATGGGCAATGTATGCTGGCTTAGCCAATGACAGTCACTTCCCGTGAATATTATATTAAAAAAAACACAGAATGGTTATGGCACAAAAGGAGGCCATTGGGCCTGTCATATCCATGCTAGCTCTTTGCAAGAGTAACTCAGCTTGTCCCACTCCTCTCACCTTTTCTCCATAGCCCTGTGGATATTTTCTTTTCAGCTGCTTATGCAATTCCGGCTTGAAATCCTTGATTGAATCGACCTCCATCACATCAAATTCCAAACCCTAACCACATTTGACAATCGCCTGATATTGCTGTGTCCAGATACTTGGCCTTCTGTCAATGGGAGCACTTTCTCTCCTTCTATTTTGTGTAGATATCCTCATGGTCTTGAAGGACTAGAGAAAGGGCTCAAACACAAAAGAAGTGCATTGTTTTTAACAAACTTCTTGCAGATCAGCTCCCTTGATCTGAGAACCCAACTCAATTTGTTTGTTTTGCTTGTTCATGGGATGTGGGTGTCACTGGCTGGGCTAGAATTTATTACCCATCCCTGATTGCTGTGGCTCTGGAGTCACATATAGACCCGACCAGATAAGGACAACAGGTTTCCTTCCTTAAAGGACATCAATGATCCAGATGGGTTTGTACGACAGTGGACAGTGGTTTCATGATCACCATTAGAGTTCTCTTTCCAGATTTTTCTGCTGAATTCACATTTCACCACCTGGTGGAGGGCTGGGTGAGAAGGGATCATAGTGTTTGCACCCATCTTCACCATGGCAACACTCCCACCAACCCCAAATCAACACTTGGAGGCACAGGGAGCAGAGAGTAGTATTTTTAGATTTCCGAAACCTTTGTCAGGCTTGCAACTTGCAATTCTTTGGATGCCACATCTGTGTAACAGTGCTGCCCACCATTCTAGGAGAAGGAAGGTAAAAGATTTCATTTGCATAGAGCTTTGCAAAACCTTAAGTTAACTCGAGCTTCGAAGGGGATGGAGTACTATTGAAGTGCAATCATTATATTATTGTCGGAACTGTGGCAGCCAATTTGCACATAGCAAGCTTCCACAAACAGCAATCTGATAATGAGTTTTAATAATACTGGTTGCAGGTTGAATAAGTCGGGTCTATGCAATAACTCCATCTGGCGGAGACACCTGGAAATGTCAGAGTCCATTTATTCCTCTTACCATGTACCCATTGATTCTATGATAAGACCCTAAGATGCAGGAGCCATTTAGTCTATCAAACCTGCTCTGCCATTTAATTATGGCTGATAAATTTCTCAACCCCATTCTCCCGCCTTTTCCACATACCCTTTGATGCCCTCATCAATCAATAACCTATCTATCTCTGTCTTAAATACACTTACTGACCTGACCTCCACAGCCTTCTGTGACAATGAATACCACAGATCCACCACCCCCTGGCTGAAAAAAATCCTCCTCACCTTTATTCTAAAGGGTCATTCCTTTAATCTGAGGCTGTGCCCTTGGATCCTAATTTCTCCTACTAAGCGGAACGTCTTCCCCCTGGCTACTCTTTATATGCTTTTCAGTATTCTGTAAGTTTCAATGAGATACCCAGTTTTGAAATGTTTTGTGATACTGTCAGGACATCAGTGAGGGCAGCATTCACCCTTTTCCACTTGAAAACCCTTTTCTCTTGGAAAGGTACAAACCTAATGAGGTTATTGAACTATCCTCTAAGTAGATCACAGACATTAGTTTAAGAATCAGCAAGTTGAGTGGATGAAAGTGACACATAATTAAATCTGTGGGAGCCATTTGTAAGGGAAGATTTAATAAACTTTCACTATTCTCCTTCTTTACAATTAACTTCACCCTGTTGAACAATGTGCCAAGGTGTTTTAACGCCAACCCTCTCCACAACTGCAATGCATACTGCAAATTGCTGCACTGATTAATGGTGAACTCTGCAGTGTAATTCCTCACTTTCCCCCATCCCCTCCATAACTCTCTCTCTCTGTTGGCTTCTGTGGACTGTGATTCAGAGATGCTCAAGTTACAATCCATGGTCTCAGAGCAGCACTGAACGAGAATTGCCATGCACACCAGACCCTGAAGCTAAAAAAGGTGAAATGATGAGGACAGGCTAGATAGGCGAGGGTTGCATTTAGAACATAAGAACATAAGAAATAGGAGCAGGAGTAGGCCATCCAGCCCTTCGAGCCTGCCCCGCCATTCAATAAGATCATGGCTGATCTGTCGTGGCTCAGTTCCACTTTCCCGCCCTCTCCCCATAACCCTTAATCCCCTCTCTTATCAAGAACCCATCAACCCGCTTCTTAAAAATATTTAGCGAGGTAGCCTCCACCACTTCAACGGGCAGAGAATTCCAGAGATTCACCACCCTTTGAGTGAAGAAGTTCCTCCTCAACTCCGTTCTAAACCGCCTCCCCTTTTATCTTGAGGCTGTGCCCCCTAGTCCTACTGTCTTTTTTGAGCGGGAAGAGTCTCTCCACCTCTATCCTATCCATCCCATTCATCATCTTATACGTCTCAATGAGATCTCCCCTCATTCTTCTAAACTCTAACAAGTACAAGCCTAGTTTATTCAGCCTCTCCTCATAGCTCAATCCCCTCAACTCCTTGTGCGTGGAAGATAAAGAGGTAATCTCATTGAGCTTTTTCACAATGATTAAAGGGATTGATATGGTGGACGAGAGAAACTTTCTCCTGTGGTGATTTGGAATCCAGAACCATAAGTCATAACCTTAAAATTAGAACATAGAACATAGAAAGCTACAGCACAAACAGGCCCTTCGGCCCACAAGTTGCGCTGATCATGTCCCTACCTACCAGGCCTATCTACAACCCTCAATCCCATTAAATCCCATGTACTCATCCAGAAGTGTCCTAAAGGACCCCAGCAAGTTCACCTCCACCACCATCGACGGCAGCCGATTCCACTCACCCACCACCCTCTGAACAAGACCACCATTCAGACGTGATGCCAGGAGACGCATCTTCACACAAAGACGAGTGGGCAACTGGGACTTGCTTCTTATGTGATGCTATTGAGGCTGGGGGTCTATTGAAATACATCAAAAGTGAGATTGATAGATTTTTGTTGGTTACAAAAAATGAGCAGGGTAGATGGAGTTGAGAGACAGATCAGTTACAAGAAAATTGAATGATGGAACAGATTTGACGGGTCGAATGTCTCCTCCTGTTCTATTATGTTAATAAAGGAGGAGTTCACATATGTGTGGCACGACGTGTAAATTCTGCTGGACTTCAGCTAGTCTCCCGCCCTGATTTTAGTGGGATACCAGTAGCATGATAATGCGCAGCTACCTCTGGCCTTGGAAGCTGATTGAACAAGTGTTTGTTCTCCCCTTTTCTTTCGGCTGAGAAGCCACCAGTCAAGCCCAGAGGAGGTGAGGTAAAAATAAGGACGTTTTGAACCAGACAGCGGGTGAAGGATGACTGAGGGAAACTTTGTGTAAAGAGAAAAGCCTTTGACAAGTACCACTATGCAGCAGTGTCTTGTGGGACTTTGAAGTGTTTACAACAAAGAGATAATCAGGGAAGATTCATCACCTAATATATCTTCAAGACAGCAATTTGTACCACAGGATATTGCACTTCATGTTCCAACTGACATTTCATAAACATGAGTAAGTCAGCGGAGACATTACAGAGCATAATAGTGAGCAGAGTGGGATTTACAATGCTTTGTGGTTCGCTTTTATGATGGAAAAACAGTCGGAAGTGCAACAATTAGAAAAAAGTAGCTGATGCTTATTTACGGCACCAGAACGTGACGGTCCTGCAAGCTTGGCTAGAGAGAGGATAAGAGTAGATCCCTGTTAAAGGAGACCGGGCTGGAGACTACTGGAATTAAGGGAAGCATTGCCAATTTCAACCAGAACTGTCTTTGATTTGATTTGACATGATTTGATTTATTATTGTCACATGTATTAACATACATTGTTTCTTGCATGTTGTACAGATAAAACATGCCATCATGGAGGAGCAATGGAGAGAGTGCAGAATGTAGTATTACAGTCATAGTTAGGATGTAGAGAAAGATCAGCTTAATACAAGGTAAGTCCATTCAAAAGTTTGACAGCTACAGGGAGGAAGCTGTTCTTGAGTCAGTTGGTTGAGTCTTGAGACTCAAGTGTGCAGAGTCCTCTTATGATAACCCCCAGGACATACATGGGGAATCCTTCATTGGCCTCTCAGTGGGACTCACAGAACATGAGTTCCCGTAGTGATAGGTAATTACCTACACAGGTGGAACTCGTATCCCGAGTCCTTTACAAATCAGGCCCCCGAGCGGGTCCATTATTCTCTGGTCCCGGATGGGACTTGTGTACATGCAGGACAGGCTTGTGGTTTAACTTTTGCTTTATGAAATAAAACACCGTTCCTTTCCAGTTGGCGTCTTGAGTTATTGCATGACTCCAAGCCCTAATTAAAATGGAAAATGGGGCTGTTACCAATCAATCAATCTGAGTTAGTGGCTGTACATTTGGACAACCATTAATATATTTGGTTTTCTGGCAATCTCTCTCAGTTTTCTCTTGTGCCCTCCAAGCCTCAACTAACACCACCCCCCCACCCACCCCCCCACACACATTTAGCCCTGAAAAATGTAAGGTGGTGCTTTCTGCGAGGACAAACAATGCACAGGAATACACAATGAACAATCGGATGCTCAGAAGCACAGAGGACCAGAGGGACCTTGGGGTCCATGTTCATAGATCCCTGAAGGTAGCAGGACAGGTGGTTTGCGAAGGTACATGGGATACTTGCCTTTATTAACGGGGGCATTGAATATAAGAGCAGGGACGTTGTGATGGGGCTGTATGAAACGTTCGTTAGACCACTGTTAGAGCACTGTGTGCAGTTCTGGTCACATCACTATCGTGTGATTGCACTGGAGAAGGTGCAGAGGAGATTCAGCAGAACGTTACCTGGGCTGGGACGTTTCAGCTATGAAGAGAGGCTGGTTAGGCTACGGTTGTTTTCCTTACAGCGGAGAAGGCTGCTGGGGGCTGGGGTGGGGTGGTGATTGGGTGGGTGGAGGGGGATGCGGCGGGGGTGGGGGGGGGGAGGGGGGGTGGGCGGTGTGGGAGGGGGGAGTGGAGGGGAGACCTGATTGAGGTGTAAAAAATTATGAGAAATATAAATAGGGTGGATAGCAAAAAACATTTTCCCTTAGTAAAGGAGTCAATAACTGGGCGGGGAGGGGGGTGGTGGGGCTGGTGATTTTAGGTAAAGGGCAGAGGATTTCGACGTGATTTGAGAAAACATTTTTTTCACCCAGAAAGTGTTGGGAATTTGGAACTTGCTGCCTGAAAGGGTGGTAGAAGCAGGAACATCATTTAAGAAGCATTTAGATGAGCACTTGAAACATCACAGTGTACAAGGCCACGGAGCAAGTGCTGGAAATTAGGATTAGTATAGATAGGTGCTTAATGGCTGGCACAGAGTTGATGGGCCGAAGGGTCTCTATCTTTGGCTTGATTAACCTGTGTCACACATGCCGGGGACATTTCATGACTCGAGCTACCCACTTCAATCATGAAAGTTCGACCTCAAGAACGGGTTACCCGGCCAGAAGCTAAGGGAGTGCAGAGTAAGCGAAAATATCCAAATGGCAAAACGAAACAACAAACACACTGGCATTTGAACAGAATTAATTCCCTGAACTTTATCCACCACTCTCACTATAGAGATCCTAATTACAATATCAGATGTTGGCAACAGAAACTACGCTGAAAAATTTACCACACATTTGTATCTCTGTGGGCAGAATAATAATTAATTGTCATAAATGATTAGTCTCTACTACAATCTCCTAATTTGGTGAAATCAAACTTCAGTCCCCTGTGGCTTTTGCCTTTGTTTCTGCGGATCACTCCAGGAGATGCGTTAACCAGACAGTTTTCATCGTGGTGTTTTTGTTGAGTAATTAAGTCACGTAGCTGGTGTTTCAGACGCAAAATGAAACCCGTGCCTGACTTCCAGGAGCTTTGTATTGTGCAGTTTTGTATTTTTATTGGCATTAACATCATTCCATTTCCACATTTGCAAAAAGGGGTTGGTTGAGGGTGGGGGGTGGGGGGGGGGGGGGGGGGGTTGGTGGTGGTGGTGGGTAGGGGGGGGGGGGGGGTCCCTCATCTTGTGCAGCTCCTGATGGACAATATTTTCTCTTGGCAAATCTCAGACCTGCATATTTTTTGATTCAGGATGACTCGAGAGTCATTCAAATATTCTGATTCCGGAATCCCTGACACCATTCGCGGACTTCCTCTTTCTTTTGCGAGTGCAGTTCCCACATTCGGCACTGCCGATCTGGCCAGCTCCATCGTGGAGGCAGTTATCTCCTCCCCCTTTACGTTTTTCATGGAGTTGAACTGGGGTTTTTAAAGAGTTGTGGTTCACAGCCCTTCAGTGGGGTTGTCAACTGTAATCTGCATCAGGGGACCTTTTGAGAGGTAAGTTCAAAAGCTTCCTCCCTATGTCAAGCTCTGCCCTTCCATCACATCAGTGAAGACAAAGTAGAAAAGATCGAGAGCTTCAGGTTTTTAGGTGTCCAGATCACCAACCATGCTGACATTATCGTTAAGAAAGCCCACTAACACCTCCACTTCCTCAGAAGACGAAGGAAATTTGGCATGTCAGCTACAACTCTCAACAACTTTTACAGGTGCACCATAGAAAGCATTCTTTCTGGTTGTATCACAGCTCGGTATGGGCTCCTGCTCTGCCCATGACCGCAAGGAACTACAAAAGGTGGTGAATGTAGCCCCATCCATCACATAAATCAGCCTCCCATCCGTTGACTCCATCTACACTTCCTGCTACCTTGGCAAAGCAGCCAGCATAATTAAGGACCCCACACACTCAGGACATTCTCTCTTTCATCTTTTTCCATTGGGAAAACAATACCAAGCACCAAACATCTCAAGGACAGCTTCTTCCCTAATGCTATCAGACTTTTGAATGGATTTACCTTGTATTAAGTCGATGTGCCTCTACACCCTAGCTATAACTGGACTCATTCTGCACTCTCTTGTTTCCTCCTCTATGAATGGTATGCTTTGTCTGTATAGCACACAAGAAACAATATTTTTCACAATGTGTTAATACATGTGATAATAATAAATCAAATCAAACCAAATCACCCACCTACAACCTCCCCACCCCACCCCCCTCCACCAATTCCATGCTCATTGACCCCCCACACACTGGCTACAAAAAAAGGACCCTTTCGAGGCTTTAGAATGAGGAATAATGAGGCTTAACTGAGAGACTGGACAACTGATACTTTTCTTCTTAACAGCTGTGCTGCAGAGAAAATATTGTTTCATTGACAGCTCAGATTCTCTGATTTCTACTGTCAATTTCACATTCCTTGTTTTTACCACATTAAGTGTTTTCAGGGGCTTGTGCTTTATGATAATTTCAAGGATCTGGAATAGTGACATTTTCATTGCAGTAAAATGATTTTTTTTCAACATGGGGGGGAACGTTATAGATGATTTTTTTAATTTAGATTTTCTACTGCCACTGTATGGTTCACTAGTTCCAAATAATGAGTGAATGGAGGTGCCATTACTTGGCAGAGAGACCATAGAATTATAGAACCCTACAGTGCAGAAAGAGGCCCTTCGGCCCATCGAGTCTGCACCGACCACAATCCCACCCAGGCCCTACCCCCATATCCCTACATATTACACCCACTAATCCCTCTAATTTACGCATCCCTGGACACTACAGGCAAATTCTTAGCATGGCCAATCAACCTAACCCGCACATCTTTGGACTGTGGGAGGAAACTGGAGTACCCGGAGGAAACCCATGCAGACACGAGGAGAATATACAAACTCCACACAGACAGTGACCCAAGCCAGGAATCGAACACAGGACCCTGGAGCTATGAAGCAGCAGTGCTAACCACTGTGCTACTAGAACATAGAACATAGAACATTACAGCGCAGAACAGGCCCTTCGGCCCACGATGTTGCACCGACCAGTTACATAACAATGACCCACTAACCTAAACCAATCCCTTTTCGTCCATAAACCTATCCACGGATCTCTTAAACGCCCCCAAACTAGGCGCATTTACAACTGCAGCAGGCAGGGCATTCCAATCCCTCACCACCCTCTGGGTAAAGAACCTACCCCTGACATCCGTCCTATAACTACCCCCCCTTAATTTAAAGCCATGCCCCTTCGTGCTAGATTTCTCCATCAGAGGAAAAAGGCTATCACTATCCACCCTATCTAAACCTCTAATCATCTTATATGTTTCAATAAGATCCCCTCTTAGCCGCCTTCTTTCCAGTGAAAACAACCCCAAATCCCTCAGCCTCTCCTCATAGGACCTCCCCTCCATACCAGGCAACATCCTGGTAAACCTCCTCTGCACCCTCTCCAAAGCCTCCACATCCTTCCTGTAATGTGGGGACCAGAACTGCACACAGTACTCCAAGTGCGGCCGCACCAGAGTAGTGTACAGTTGCAACATAACGCTGCGACTCCTAAATTCAATCCCCCTACCAATAAACGCCAAGACACCGTATGCCTTCTTAACAACCTTATCGACTTGATTCCCAACTTTCAGGGATCTATGTACACATACACCTAGATCCCTCTGCTCATCCACACTATTCAAAGTCCTCCCGTTAGCCCTATACTCGACACATCTGTTATTCCTACCAAAGTGAATTACCTCACACTTCTCTGCATTAAACTCCATCCGCCACCTCTCGGCCCAGCTCTGCAACCTGTCTAAGTCTTCCTGCAAACTATGACACCCTTCCTCACAATCTACCACACCTCTGACTTTGGTGTCATCAGCAAATTTACTAATCCACCCAACTATACCCTCATCCAGATCATTAATAAAAATTACAAACAGCAGTGGCCCCAAAACAGATCCCTGAGGCACACCACTCGTAACCGAACTCCATGATGAATATTTACCATCAACCACCACCCTCTGTCTCCTATCCGCTAGCCAATTCCTGATCCAATTCCCTAGATCTCCCCCAATCCCATACATCTGCATTTTCCGCAGAAGCCTACCATGGTGAATCTTATCAAACGATAACCTTACTGTGCCACTCCAGGAAGGATGGAAGGAAAGAGCTCTGCATAGGAAGGTGTGAGCCATAGGGGCATGGGTAGAAGGACAGAGATTGGCATAGAGTGCATGAGGTGCCACAAGGAATGGGTGGAAGGGCATAGCCTTGAATAGGTGGCATAAGGAACGACAGCAGTTTGATGAAATGACAGCACTTAGCATAACTAACATGGGAGCCATAGGAGATGGTTGGAAGAATATGACTTGGCAAAGGGACATGAAGGGCCATTGCGGGGGGTGACTAGATGGACAGAAATTGGCGCATTTTCTTGAGGGGACAAAAGAGGTGGATAGAAGGGCATACATTTAGGTTAGTGTGCGAGCACAAGGAGCCAAAGGGTGTGGGTGGAGGGGCATTATTTGGCAGAGGGGCATCAAGGGCCATTGCAGTGTGGTGCATGGGTAGAGCTTAGATTATGGGATGTGAGAGGTCGGGGGGGGAGGTAGAGGCCATGATTTGGCATGGACGAGGCATGGGGCGTGATTGGAGGGTAGGGAGTGTCAGCAGTTGAGGACTGTTAATATTTTAATTTCAATGGGACCAAGTCCATAGGGGAGTTATATAATTAATTAGACTGAGTTGCTCAACTCTGTCGCAGATTTACTAAGATGTAATCTACGAGTTATAACGGGGGGGTGGGGGTGTGTCAAGGCAACATTGTCAATGCTGGAGACAGCTGGCCCTCAGTTTGAGGGTGAGGTCTACTCAGGGTGGCAAGTTTCTGCTATGGGTCTTCATGTGACTGAACAGGCTGATTAGAACATAGAGCATAGAACACTACAGCACAAACAGGCCCTTCGGAAGTGGGGAGTTCTGATTACAAACAGGGCAGAGAAAGGCACACACAGATCAGAACTCCCCACTCACCTGACGAAGGGCAGAGCCCTGAAAGCTAGTGAATTTTGCTACCAAATAAACCTGTTGGCCTTTAACCCTGATGTTCTGACACTTCTTACTGTGTTTGCCCCTGTCCAATGCCGGCATCTCCACATCATGACGATCTAACTCCACACCACACCTGCCCCACGGTAATGAAGATCCCACCTTTGCAGCCGTTTTCCGATGGGGCGGCCTGAGCCCGGAACTTTCCTGATTCCTGCTGTCCCAGCTCGAGGATGGAAATCGCTGCCTTGGTACATGCCACCGATGTATAAATCCAGAATTAGACTGAGTTGCTCAACTCTGTCGCAGATTTACTAAGATGTAATCTACGAGTTATAGCGGGGGGGTGGGGGTGTGTCAAGGCAACATTGTCAATGCTGGAGACAGCTGGCCCTCAGTTTGAGGGTGAGGTCTACTCAGGGTGGCAAGTTTCTGCTATGGGTCTTCATGTGACTGAACAGGCTGATTAGAACATAGAACATAGAACACTACAGCACAAACAGGCCCTTCGGCCCACAAATTGTGCCAATCCTATCCCTACCTACCAGGCCTATCTATAACTCTCAATCCCATTAAATCCCTTGTACTGATCCAGAAGTCTCTTAAAAGACCCCAGCAAGTTTGCCTCTACCACCACCGATGGCAGCCGATTCCACTCACTCACCACCCTCTGAGTGAAAAACTTACCCCTGACATCTCCTCTGTGTGTAGGTCTTCTGGAGGTCTTCTCAACTGACACGTCTTTGAGCTCAGGGGCAGGAGATCTCACAAGGAAGTAAAGCCTGGAGTGAAAGATTTGCTTCTGTTTTATTCATTCTCTGCGACCGCTCTGCCTCATCTTTTAGGGAGGATGAGTAGGTGGCCTTGGAGAGGATATGGTCTCGGCAGCTCAGCTCAGCTCAGCACGAAATGAGGTTGTGGGCAGACAGTTGGGATGGAAGCAGTCAGTTGGGAATTTAGTTTTTAGCAGAGACTGAAGGCAATCAATTTGACCATCTCAATGTTTAATTGGAGGATATGTCAGTACAGGATGTCAGATGAGTATAGAGTCATAGAGTCACAGAGGTTTACAGCTTGGAAACAGGTCCTTCAGCTCAACTTGTCCGTGTCGCCCTTTCATTAACACTAAGCTAGTCCCAATTGCCCACATTTGCCCATATCCCTCTATACCCATCTTACCCATGTAACTGTCTAAATGATTCTTAGAAGACAAAATTCGACCCGCCTCTACTACTACTTCTGGCAGCTTGTTCCAGACACTCACCACCCTCTGTGTGAAAAAATTGCCCCTCTGGACTCTTTTAACTACCTCCCTTCTCACCTTAGACCTATGCCGTCTCGTTTCAGACTCCCCTGCCTTGGGAAAAGACATTGACTGTCTACATTATCTGTGCCTCTCCTTATTGTAAAGACCTCTATAAGATCACCCCTAAGTTTCCTACACTCCAGCAAAAAAAGTCCCAGCCTATTCAGCCTCATTATAGTTTGAACAATCAAGTCCCAATGGCATCCTAGTAAATCTTTTCTGCACTCCTTCTAGTTTAATAATGTCCTTTCTATAATAGGGTGACCAGAGCTGTACACAGTACTCCAAGTGTGGCCTTACCAATGTCTTGTCCAACTTCAACAAGATGTTCCAACTCCTGTATTCAATGTTCTGACCAATGAAACCAAGAATGCCAAATTCTTTCTTCACACCCTGTCCACCTATGACTCGACTTTCAAGGAGCTGTGAACCTGTACACCTAGATCTCTTTACTCTATAACTCTCTCCAATGCCCTACCGTTAACTGAATAGGCCTTGTCCTGGTTCAATGTACCAAAATGCATCGCCTCGCATTTATCTAAATTAAATTCTATCTGCCATTCGCCAGCCCACTGCTAATTGATCAAGATCCCATTGCATTCCTAGATAACCTTCTTCACTGTCCACTATGCCACCAATCTTGGTGTCACCTCCAAACTGACTAATCATACCTCTTAAATTCTCATCCAAATCATTGATATAAGCATCAAATAACAGTGGACCTAGAACTGATTCCTGAGGCACACCACTGCTCAGAGGCCTCCAGTTTGAAAAACAGCCCTCTACAATCACCCTCCATCTTCTATCATCAAGCCAGTTTTGTATTTAATTGGCTACCTCACCCCGGATCCCGTGATTTAACTTATGCAAGAACTTACCATGCAGTACCTTGTCAAAGGCCTTGCTAAAGTACATGTAGACAACATTGACTGTGCTGCCCTTATCTATCTTCTTGGTTACAGCAGTATGTTGGGAGTGCAATATAGCAAATCAGAAGATGTGGAGGTTCCAAGGGGGGGTGATGGTAAGGTAAAGCTCAGTCCCTTCAGTACACATGCAGAAACAAGTTTCAGATGGTGTGTCAAGGAATAGCATGCAGATGTGAAGTAAGAGGGAACCAAAGATAGAAATTTGAGAGGTAATAGTGTAGGAGTGGGAAGAGACTCTTTGGCTTTGATGAGCACATCCTGAAGTTGTCTAAAAGAGCAACATAATTCAAGTTACTGCTCTTCCTTTAGGAGCTCCCTGCAAACCCTTTCCTCTCTTTGCCACGGTGCCTTCTTGGGAGCTTTTGGTTTTGTACGTTGAGCCATTGAACAGAAGCTAAGGTCTACGTCTCTCTTTTTCTGCGTCTCACTGGCATTGACTTCAGAGCCGACTTTACAGAGTAACATTGGTCCCTCGTTTGAATGCAAAGAGACCTAGTGAAGACAAGTGATGAGCTGCCTTCCTTCTCACTCAGTTATTGTGAGTGAGCACGTGCATCCGACTGATCTCTGGTTGTCAGATACACACGCTTCTGCCAAAATAATAAAGCCCAATGATTCTATTCTTCTGTTCCGCTGCTCAGCTGATTAAATTATTTGGATCGAACAAACCTGGAGTCAGTTCAATGTTAATGACTATATACGCCGTTGCCAAAATAATGGTCTGTTGGGATCAGACCTGATATCAACCGTAGATAAAAGCAGTCAATTTGTAAATGATTGTATCACAGCTCATTGAATTCCTCATTGTTCAATGCTTCAATCAGAATAGCAAACAAAAGGAAAATAAAATCAGAAAAACACACTTTACGCAAAGTAGCTTAGTTGACTGAAATGTGTTGCTGCCTTGAGATGTTATTTGGCAGTTAATCAATGGCCTTTAGTGTGGGACACGATGAAATGTAGATGTATGTGATGGGAATTAATTGAAAGGGATTTGGGCCATTTAATTCAAAACCTTGCAATTCTGGGAAATGTTGGGCCAGATTTAATGAGGTGGTGCAGTGGGGCAGAGCTGATGGTGAACTGTTAGCTTTTGCCCTCATCTTCGTTCTGAAACTGACTGCTGCTTCAAGACACCAAACATGTACAGGTTAGCACGGAAATCCTGAGATTGCGATCCCTCACTTTGGGCTCTGACGCAAGCTGTGATGTGGCTCCTCCAATTGATTTTCTTCTGGTTCTCCAGTTTCCTCCCACAGTCCGAAAGACATGCTGGCCCTGCTAAATTCTCCCTCAGTGTACCCGAACAGGCGCCAGAGTGTGGCAACTAGGGGAATTTCACGGGGGGCACAGTGGTTAGCAGTGTTGCCTCATAGTGCCAGGAACCCAGTTTCAATTTCTGGCTTGGGTCACTGTCTGTGCGGAGTCTGCACATTCTCCCCGTGTCTGCATGGGTTTCCTCCGTGTGCTCCGGATCCTCACACAGTCCAAAAGACGTGCTGGTTAGGGTGCATTGGCCATGCTAAATTCTCCCTCAGTGTACCCGAACACACGCTGGAGTGTGACAACTCAGGGATTTTCACAGTAACTTCATTGCAGTGTTAATGTAAGCCTACTTGTGACACAAATAAATAAACTATGAGCTTTCAGAAAACTTTTCCTGCTTCCACATCACCATTGGAAATGCCTTAAAATGTTTCAACAAATTGAACTAAGATTTTAACATGATGTGTGAGATAACTATTGCCCTGAACAATAATTTGAGAAATATTATTAAATTAATCCATTGTGATTAACTAGTAGGTTTAACCATTTTATCAGAGTTTTTAATAGAAAATTTCAGCTTCTGCCTTCACCCCATGTGTGTCCCAAACTTAATTAGATTTGTGGAAGTATTTTTTTTAGTGTTTTTTCTTTACTGATTGGCTGTCTATGAGAATTCTTTTTTGTGGTTGGAGGGCTGCTTGGACAACTTGATGACACCACTGCAGCTTCTTGGTCAGAATCCCTAGTCAATAATGTTACAATCGGTTGGAATAGCACCTCAGGGTAATACAGCTGGAATCCTGGCCAGGGCTCACTTGATTGCGCAGCAAGGCTTACTTTGGGGTCAGTGGTGAGCACTCTTGCGTTGCTACTGACTGCAAACACAAGGCTTTTTTTTATTTGGGATTGGTTTGGAACTGGTTCGTTCAGTGAACTTGTACAATGTAAGTGAATGGTTTGTACCAACTTTTACAGATGCATCATAGAAAGCATTCTTTCTGGTTGTATCACAGCTTGGTATGGCTCCTGCTCTGCCCATAAGTGCAAGAAACTACAAAGGGTCGTGAATGTAGCCCAGCCCATCATGCAAACCAGTCTCCCATTTATTAACTCTGTCGACACTTCCCACTGCCTCGGCAAAGCAGCCAGCATAATTATGGACCCCACCCACCCCAGGTATTCTCTCTTCTACCTTCTTCCATCAGAAAAAAGATACAAAACTCTGAGGTCACATACCAACTGACTCAAGAACAGCTTCTTCCCTGCTGCTGTCAGACTTTTGAATGGACTCACCTTGCATTAAGCTGATCTTTCTCTGCACCTTAGCTATGAGTGTAACACTACATTCTGCACTCTCTTGTTTCCTTCTCTATGAGCAGTATGCTTTGTCTGTATAGCACGCAAGAAACCATACTTTCCACTGCATGCTAATACATTTGACAATAATGAATCAAATCAAGCCAAAATATGACAGAAGTGATTAGGGAAAGATCAGCTACCTGAATGCCTTCTTCCCCTCCCCACAGGTGCTGATGAACTTTTTCAGTATTTTCTGCTTTAATTTCAGATTTTCAACATTTTCAGTATTTTGCTTTTTGAATAGGGAAGGGTTTGGTCCATTGGATTCTGCCTAATGAGCTTTGTGTGAGTTGCATTTTGGTTGATTTGAATTCCATGCAGTGCAATTAGAATGAGGAATATTTTGGCCCATTACAATTTTATCTAAAAAATTGATGGAAAGAGATTGGGTTTTCTTGAACCTAGAGGTGCAATAAATAGTATTGTTTTCACTGGAAAGACAGAGGCTGAAGGGAGACCTGATAGAGGACTACAAAGTTATGAGAGGCATGGACAGGATGGATAGTGAGGGGCTTTTTACCAGAATGGAATGTCAATTACAACACCCGTCCACCGCTACTCTCTGTCTTCGATAAGACAGTCCTGTATCCATCTAGTCAGCCCACCAGGAATTCCACGTGATTTTAGTTTTTGTATTAGTCTGCCTTGCAGGGCCTTGTCAAACATCTTACTAAAGTCCACACAAACGACATCCACATTCCTTCCCTCATCAATATTCTTTGTCACCTCTTCAAAAAACTCAATCGATTTGGTAAGACATGACCTTCCCCGTACAAAACCATGTTGCCTGTCACAATCTAGTCCATTTTCCTCCAAATGTGCAAATACCCTGTCCCTCAGTACCTTCTCCAAAAGCTTCTCCACCACTGATGGCACAGGTTCAAGGTGAAAGTTTAAGGGAGATGTGCGCAGGAATTCTTTTATGCAGAGAGTGGTGGATGTCTGGAACACGCTGCCAGAGGAGGTGGTGGAAGCAGGCACATTAGCAATATTTAAGAGGCATCTAGATGGATGAATAGGGAGGGAATAGAGGGATACAGACCGAATAAGTGCAGATTTTTTTTTAGTTTAGTTAGGGCATTATGATTGGCACAGACTTTGAGGACAGAAAAGCCGGTTGTGTTCTACTTTACTTTGTTCTTTGTATAATGAGAGTGGAGGAGATATCCCAAAATTCCAGTCAAACTTTATATTAAAGCTCTCCATTTGATCGAATCTTGACGTCAGCTTGAGACATGGATGCAAAGAACAGCTGAGAAATCTACATTCTATCATTCAGCAGCAGAATGTGTTGGATATGTAAATAAACCAAACTATTCTATTGCATGAAATCATCCAGTAATGATCTTTCCTCTGTCACAGTGCTGGAGCACAGTGTTCTTGTCACCCCCACTTTATGCCAAATCAGTGTAAAACCATTTCATACTATGTGACAGCGTGTTTGGAAGACATTGGAGGCCGCTACCGTTCCCTATAACATTTACTGATGTTTTCTCTCTGCCATTACTAGTGTTACTTCAAACATAATGACACTGTAAAGAACCTCTTGTATCAGAAAATGTGCAAGAGAAGCCAAATTCTTAGTGGAAGTTGAAAGTGCACAGAGGCACCTGTCTATCATAGTCAATCCTAATGTAATGGAAGCCAAACTGCATTGATTGTTGATGATCACAAGGCCTCCAAGTACTCATTTTCTAAAATAATATCATGCTCAGAGCGCAATTATCTACAATTTCGGTGTAACGTCAGTACTCTGAGAGATCTGAAAGGTCTTCTCTATGTTTGAACTCATCATTAAAACTCTTGTCTTTTTATCAATTCGTAGAAGAGCCCAGTCCTCCGACAGTGCAAGGACACAGTGGCAACGGCAAGAACTATAAACTGGTTGTGACGAAGCAAGATGACGGAGGATCACCCATCCTAAAATATGTGCTCAAATACAGAACCGTGAGTACGCTGATATGCTACTGCTTAACCACAGGGGAATTGAAATGATGAGATAAGTAAGAACCTTGATGGTATTCAAACGGTGTGCCCCCAAGAGAGAGCTGACTGTGTTAACGTGTGAGTTAATGTGTTATTTAAAACTGCAGAGAGAGACAAATGTCAGTGCAGCTTTAGGCCAAGTTGACTGGATCTACACAGTGGATGTTACACTCTACTTTTAGCTTTGGGGCTGATTTATGGCAATGAGCCCCAAGCCCACATTCGACCCTGGTGAGTCCCAGGGATGTTTGGATCCAGAGACACCCTCCAAGAATATTATTTTTAAATCCAGTGGTGGGTGTTTTCCCATCCTGCCCACCACAGGAATTGAAGCGGGTGGCGGGGGCGGGATAGGGGGTTGGTGGGCCGGGCCATGCACAGGTCCATTGACCTCAGGCAAGATTTTCCAGTATTGGGATGAGCGTGGCCAGAAAATCCTGCCAGTGTATCTGTATAGGTCACCTTGTTAGTGCACCACTAGTTTCCTGATTTGCCCCCCTGCCCCATACTACATTTATTATAAGCAGAATTATTTCCACCATTGTTTTCTACAACTTGCCGCACCCAAATTAATTCCATTTCTCAATTTTCTGAGCTCAGATCCTTTCTCACTCCTCTCTTTATCCAATCCTTTACTATCAGGGCAACTCCTCAACTCCTGCTCCTTTACCATTTTTCCAATCTATTCTAAAATGCAGATACTTAACCTTGGTCACTCTGCAACTACATCTCTATTATAGCTGTAAGGTCAAACCCATTAATTTCTATTTGTACTGTTAATCCACTTCATTCCTTATGAATGCTTCTCACATTCAAATATAATGCATTTGGATTTGTTTCTCATGTTACCGAGAGTTACCATTGCTACTAATGCTCCATTATGTTTGTTAAGTAAGATATAGGAGCAGAATTAGGCCATTTGGCCCATCGAGTCTGTTCCGCCACTCGATCATGGCTGACATGCTCCTCATGCCCATTTTCCTGCCTTCTCTCCATAACCTTTCAACTCATTACCAATTAAAAATCTGTCTAACTCCTCCCTAAATTTACTCACTGTCCCGGCATCCACTGCACTTTGGGGTCGCATATTCCACAGGTTCACAACCCTTTGGGAGAAGTAGTTTCTCCTCAACTCTGTTTTAAATTTACTACCCCTTATCCTAAGACTCTGACCTCTTGTCCCAGAATGCCCCACCAGAGGAAGCATCCGCTCCATGTCTACTTTATCCATATCTTTTATCATCTTGTATATCTCAATTTGATCTTCCCCTCATTCCTCTAAATTCCAGATAGTATAGACCTAAATTGTTCAATTTCTCTTAACACGATAAATCCCTTATCTCTGGAATCAATCTAGTGAACCTTCTCTGAACTGCCTCCAATGACACTGCATCTTTCCTCAAATAAGGGGACCAAAACTGTACACAATACTCCAGATGTGGACTCACCAATGTCTTGTGTCATTGCAACAATACTCCCTCATCTTTATATTCTATTCCTTTAGCTATAAATGCTGACATTCCATGCACTTTCTTTATTATCTGCTGCACCTGCACGCTAGCTTTCTGTGAATCATGAACGAGGACACCCAGATCCCTCTGCACCGGAGCACCCCAAAGTTTCTCCCCATTTAAATAATATTTTGCCTTTCTATTTTTCCAAACAAAATGCATGAAATTACATAAAATTATATAACAACAGTAACTTATATTTTTATTGTGTCCTTAACAAAATAAAATCTGTCACTGTGCTACACAACAGCATCAGAAAATAATAAATGGCACAAAGCCACTAAGTATTACGTAGAGTTTGCAGCACAGATATAAGGCATTTGAATCTATGCTTGCAAAAGTCTTCTCTAGTTCAATTTCATCTCAGCCCATCAGCAGTTCGTTCTACATGTTACACTTCAATGCTGACTGGTGAAAAATAACCTAGTCATTTATTGCAGTGGAACTACCACTATTTTGGACCTCCATTCAGTGAGATATGAAAGCTGATAAGTGCCTCGCAAACCAAATCTCAAAGGGAAACTTGGCAAACTATCACAACTCTTTTCTTTTCATCCCGCCCACCTCCACTCCACCGACCCCGAGTAGGTACGTGTCCTGAAGTCAGAAGCCACAAAATCCAGTAAAACTTTTAAGCATTAAATTAACACAGTTGTTAAGAAAACAAAAACTTCAACTTGCACGATTACATTTATACAGCTAAAATTGGTTTTACAGAACATTCCCCAAAAAGATTTCTTACTTGGTTAGACTCACAAATTTACACCCATTTAGGCAACAATCCTTTATAGATATTTAATTTTAAAAATCCAGTAACAATACCCCCAAAGACAAAGCCACTGTCACTTATGTCGGGTATATCACACAATATCTCAGTCCCCTCTTCCACTTCATTTCCCCTGAAGCGTGTTTCCCCTTCTTCCATCTTGATTCCATTGTTTTTATCCTTCTTTGAAATGTACCTTTCCCAAAGTATAACAATCATTACTGTTTTCCCTACTGTCACTACCTTCAGGTCAAATAAAATTTAATAACTTTGTCTTATTTATTTATGACATTTTCCAATTTATTGAACCCTTTTTACTTCTCTTTGAAATGAAACAACTGAACAATATAAACCTTCTTCATCTCCGAATGTAAATTTTTACCCATTGTTTATTTACTTATTGCAGATTCAACTTGGCCATATTTACTTCAAGTGCCTGCCTTTCATTTCAAGAGCCCTTTAATGTCCTCCACCTTGTTGATGACTAGTCTCCAGCTTAATTAAATTATCTGTGCACAGACATACGCAGGCACATACCTGATGAGCCCACTTCACGGAATTGCACAATCTCTAGATATTCCTTACAATTTAAATAAAGCACATGCAGTGGGTGGCACAATGGCTAGCATTGCTGTCTCACAGCGCCAGGGACCCAAGTTCAATTTGGGTGACTGTGTGGAGTTTGCACATTCTCCCCGGATCTGCGTGGGTTTCCTTCGGTTTCTCCGGTTTCCTCCCACTGGCCAAAGATGTGCAGTTATATGGGTTGACCATGGTAAATTGACCCTTAGAATCCAAAGATCTGTAGGTTAGGGAGATTAATGGGGAATGAGGTTGAGGTGTTCCTGGGTGGAATACTCTGTCAGCTGGTCAGTGCAGATTTGATGGGATGAATGGCCTCCTTCTGCACTGAAGGGATTCTATGATTCTACTCTTTAAGAGAAAATTCCATTCTCCACACAAACTTTAATATCCTAGACAGGATCTTCTCCCCTCTAAACCCATGTTACTTGCCATCCTATTCCTCCAGCAACAAACCTGGAGATCTCTAAGTTGTCAGTTAACATGCTAATGAAAAACATTTTGTCAATCAAATGCATTAAGAAGAGTTTAATTACAGAACCTAGTAAAACTAAACAACTGTAGCACTGTTGGCAATACTTCCTTGTTAATAAGAGTGGGTGGTAATGGTGCATTTGTGCTAATTGGGTTACTTAAATATAGTTACACAGTGTTTGCAGCACGGAAACAGATGGATTTTTAAAATTTAGTTTCTTATTGTCACAGGTATTGGGATGCAGTGAAAAATATTGTTTCTTGTGTGTTATACAGACAAAGCACACCATTCATAGAGTACATCGGGGAGAAAGAAAGGAAATGATGCAGAATATAGTGTTTCAGTTATAGCTAGGGTGTGGAGAAAGATCAACTTAATCTAAGGTGGGTCCATTCAAAAGTCTGTTGGCAACAAGGAAGAAGCTGTTATTGAGTCGGTTGGCACGTTTCTTATTCCAGATGGAAGAAGGAAGAAGGAACCGGGTGGCATGGTGGAACAGTAGTTCGCATTGCTGCCTCACAGCGCCAGAGACCCAGGTTCGATTCCCAGCTTGGGTTACTGTCTGTGAAGAGTTTGCACATTCTCCCCGTGTCTGCATGGGTTTCCTCCAGGTGCTCCGGTTTCCTCCCACAGTCTAAACGACACGCTGATTAGATGCATTGATCCAAACAGGCGCTTAAGTGTGGTGACTAGGGGAATTTCACAGTAACTTTGTTGCAGTGTTAATGTAAGCCTTACTTGTGACAATAATAAACAAGCTAATCTGAACCAAACTTTACGTGGAAGAGAGTATGTCCGGGGTGCGTATGGTCCTTGATTATGCTGGCTGATTTTCCGAGGCAGTGGGGAGTGCAGACAGAGTCAATGGATGGGAGGCTGGTTTTGCGTGATGGACTGGGCTTTGCTCACGACCCTTCGTAGGTTCTAAGCTGTGGGGGCTGACGCAAAATCAAAGCTGAAATAGGGAGACTATTAAACAAAAAAGTCAAGGCTTATGGAAAATTGGAAAGTGAAGTTGAGACTAGGAATGGATCAGCCACTATCTTATTACATTTTGGAGTAGGTTCTCGGGACCATATGGGCCTACTCATGCTCCTACTTCTTATGCCAGCATCTATGCACTGTGAAGGCCATCTCCCACATCATTTTGTTTAATTCCATTAGCATATCCTTCGTGTAATGGCGCAACCTCGCTGAAATGCTTGTTTGCCATGCTACATTCCAGCTCACACGGCTGCTCAGCTATGATGCTTTATTGATGAGATGGCTTTTCAGAAGTTACACCACAGACCGTAATGTAAGTGGGAATGAACAACTCACAGACTCATTTGTACAGTTTCATTAAGAAGGAGGTGAGGAAGAGAGATGGGACATGTGCACGGTTCTACACTGCCCTCCAGTGCTTGAAGTTGTACACAGTGGTCATGTCTATGAGCTTTTGCCAAGATACAACTTGTAACCAGTTGCATTCTCCACTTCTTATACAAACGACGCATTCAGCATTCCGGAGCACCGGTTTAGAAAAACTTCCAAATCTGCCTAGAAGTAAAATAGCCGGAGTGACAGACATTGTAAACCTCATGGCAGATTTAAATATTAGATCTACTTTGCACTTGGCAGGTATCTTTTCAATTATCCCACTGCTCTCTACTTTCTCAGAAGGCTAAGGAAATTTGGCATGTCCGCTATGACTCTCACCAGCTTTTACAGAGGCGCCATTATTTCCGGTTATATCACAGCTTGGTATGGTTTTCTTAGGTATCGGGATGATGGTCGTTTTCTTGAAGCAGAAAGGGACCTCAGATTGTTGTAAAGAGAAATTGAAGATATCTGTGAATACCCCTGCCAGCTGATCCACAGAGGATTTGAGTGCACTTCCAGGTATCCCATACGGTCCTGTCACTTCCTGTGGGATGACTCCAAGAAAACTGCTCTGAAAACTGTAATGGTGACCCCAGAAAAGGTGCATTTAAGACTCCGAGGGTGGAGGGCATGTTTATGCTGACCCCTTGCTCAGAATGGGCATAGAATGCAGTGAGCTCATCGGGGAGGGGTGTATTGGAGCTGGTGATTTTACATGCCTTCATCTTGTAGCCTGTTGTGTCTTGCAGACCTTGCCACAGTCAGTGGGAGTCTACATGACTAGCTTGGTCCAGTGTGTATTATCTTTTGTCATCTTTGATGGATCTCCTTCGATCATATAAAAGCAAAATACTGTGGATGCTGGAATCACCCCTCAATCTCTGTCGTTCAACTGGGAACAAACTAAGTTTTTCCAACCTCTCGTCATAGCTGTTGCCCACCATACTAGGCAACACCCTGGTAAATCTCCTCTCCAAAGCCTCCACGTCTTTCTGGTAGTGTGGTGAACAGAATTGAAGCTACATTCCAAGTGCGGGCTAACTAAGATTCTTGAAAGCTGCAACAGGACTTGCCAATTTTTAAACTCAATGCCCCAGCCGATGAAGTGAAGCATGCCACATGCCTTCTTGACTACCTTCTCCACCTCCGTTGCAGGTGACCTGTGTACCTGTACGTCCAGATCCCTCTGCCTATCAATACTCTTAAGGGTTCTGCCATCAAGAGGAATCATTATTTGTTCGGATGTTGGGGGAGAACTGAAAGCAGGAATGCAGTCTTATTTGGCAGTGGGGGTCATGGAGTTGGGAAGCGTTCTTACCTCTACCTTGTTTATAGTTACTCGCCCCTAAATAAACCTGTTTGTTTTTCTGCCTTGTTGGACATCGGTTCCTTGCAGCTATTACACTTTGATAAATCTCCTCAACAGGCAGTGAACTGTGAACAATAATTCAACAAGTACAGCAGTCTTTTGTTGCAGCTCTGTGAAGTGTTATGGTCCTGGCTGCTTTGTAATGTCTCCGAGATATTGCATTGTCCTTAACCTGTACAGGGCTGATTAATTCACCCTTTTCCATTCAAAACAAGATTGAGGTCAGGGGTGCAGCACTGATTGGTTTAATTTCATGCAGTGTTTCTGCTGTCGTGTCTGATGGGGTGCATTCGAGAAAGGTATCGTACAAATGTGCAATTTGTTTGTATTTATCAATAAAATGAAAAGGCTGATTTCTGGTGGTGGAGATTGAAAGGTGAGTTCGACTTAGGTTTGGAAAAAGCAAATAAAGCAAGACTCGCATATCTATTGGACATTTTATGACCTGGGACATGCCCCCAAAGCACTTTACTGTCAATGAAGTGCGTTTTGAAGTGTAGTCACTGTTGTAATTTAGAAACAGGTAGCGATTTTCACTCAGCAATCCTCCGCAAACAACCATCTGCAAATGTCTCAATAATTTGGTTTTGTGGTGTTGATTGAAGAATCATTGTTTGCTGGGATACTGGGGGGGAATTTCCCTGCTCTCCATTGAAATAAATTAAGTTTAAGTTTATTTATTCATCACAAGAAGACTTACCTTAACACTGCAATGAAGTTACTTTGAAAATCCCCCAGTCGCCACACTCCGCGCCTGTTCAGGTACACTGAGGAAGAATCTATCATGGCCAATGCACCTAAGCAGCACGTCTTTCAGACTGTGGGAGGAAACCGGAGCACCCAGAGGAAACCCAAGCAGACATGGGGAGAAGGTGCAGACTCTGCACAGACAGTGACTCAAGCTGGGAGTCGAACCCGGATCCCTAGCTCTGTGAGGCAGCAGTGCTAACCACCATGCCACCATGCAGTAATGTATTGGGATCTTTCCCATGTGAATTATTTGGCTGGTTTTCACATTTGCTACTGACAATTACAACCTACATACACACATAAAGGCTCTGAGGGTTTTGTCCGTACCTCGAACACCATTTGTGTTAGAACAGAAAGGGAATCATTTATTTCTAACCTTAAAGGGGGGGAGAGAGAATAGAAACACAGAAACAATGATCACCAAGCCAACTCTTCGTGTGTTTAGCTATTAATAATCCTCAAGATTCACGTACCAGATTTCCCCCTTCCCTCCCTCAGATTTATCGTTCTTTATTGTTGGTTTTTTTCACCCTGAGCTGTCATCTGCTTATCAGCCTAGAAATGTAAGTTGGGCAGAAAATGATCCTCAAGTGATCTTAATTGGGGCAAGGTCTGGCATCCCATCCAAGGCTTTGCCCACCACAGTGTGAAGTCACCCCGGGGTTGGTGTGGGCAAGAACCCAGAGGGAATCATGCCTGAGCAATTTTACCCTCCTCTGAACCCACCAGGGTGAATTCAAAATAATTCATTGGCTGCTTCACTTTCTGTTCAAGGTTATGATTTTTTAAATTTGACCTCAGACAGAGGGTCTTTGGCAAAACCCCATCCATTGTCCATGCCTAGTTGCCCCTGAGAAAGGCGGTGGTGGGCCTTAACTGCTGCAGACCCTGTAGTAGTGGTTGTCCTATCCTGACTCCCCTACTGAATTCAATTTGTCAAGTAAGAAATAGCAGGACACTGAGCCAATAGTTGAAATTGAGAAGACACATGACTTGAAAGAGAATATGGGATGTGATGGGGCTCCCACAATTTGATTATCTGTCCCTTATCAAGGCTGCAGAGGACGCAAGTTTAGTTGAGATGAATGCGTTGAATGTACTCAAGAGGCAGCGAGGTATAGCATTTGGGGCGAATGTGGGCAAAGGTTATGGGGAGAAAGCAGGATTAGGTTATTGAGTTGGATGATCATGATGAATAGCGGAGCTGGCTCGAAGGGCCAAATGGCCTCCTCCTGCTCCTATCTTGTATGTTTTTATGTTTGACATATTGAGCTGTTGTCGTGCACCCCGTATATTATGGACCTTTCAACTACAGAGTGAAAATAATGGAAAGCATGGATTTTCTTTATTCATTATAGGATGTGAGCATCAGTGGGTAGGGCAATTTGTTGCCCATCCCTAATTACCCCTGAGAAAGTGGTGGTGAGCTGCCTTCTTGGACTTGCAGTCCCTGAGGTGTAGGTACATCCACAGTGCTGTTAGGAAGAGAATTCCAGGATTTTGACCCAGCGACAGTGAAGGAACGGTGATATGTTTCCAGTTCAGGCTGGTGAGTGACTTGGAAGTGAACACCTAGGTGGTGATTGTTCCTGGGTTTCTGTTTCCCTTGTCCCTGATGATAGCAGTTGTCAGTTTACAAATATAAGATGCCACAAGCAAATAAAGTCAATGGTTAAAGGATAAATGCTTCTTGAACGAGCTAGATAAGAACCCATTCAAATATTGCAGTGGTACTTTTCTCAGAATTGACAGGCTTTTTTGGTTTTAACTCAAGGCACTGGAAAAACTGCAGAAAAGGATTTACATAGTTGAACACAAAACTGTGAGGTTATAACTCTCTAGAAATGTTGATTTGATTTGATTTATTATTGTCCTGTATTGTATTAGTATACAGTGAAAAGTATTGTTCCTTGTGCACTAGACAGACAAAGCACACTGTACATAGAGAAAGAAAGGAGAAGGTGCAGAACGTAATGTTGTAGACATAATTTAATATGGTTAAATTATTAATCATTTAGAAAGATTAATTCTAAAGTTTGATGGCAGCAGAGAAGAAACTGTTTTTCTGTTTGTTGGTTTGTGATCTCAGACTTGGTGTATGTTTTTCCCGACGGAAGAAGGTGGAAGAGAGAATGTGAGGTCCATAATTATGCTGACTGCTTCTCTGATGCAGCAGGAAGTATGGACAGAGTCAATGGATAGGAGGCTGGTTTGAATGATTGACTGGGCTTCATTCACAGCCCTTTTTAGTCTCTTGCAGTCTTGGAGGGAGCAGAAACCATACCAAGCTGCGATACAACCAGAACGATATTGCAGCTTCCTCTTAAATCTATTTATACAATTTAGTCCATATGATCATAACATGTAAGAGCAGAATTAGGCCATTCGGCCCATTGAGTCTATGATGCATCTGTAAAAGTTGGTGCCAGTTGTAACAGACGTGCCAAATTTCCTTAGTTTTCCAAGAAAGTAGAGATATTGGTGAGCTTTCTTAACTTGATCAAGAAGAGGCTGTTCACACTGGTAACTAGAGGCTGCGGGGTAACCTCATCGCACTTCTTAAAAATTATTAAGGTGCATGGTGAGGTAGACATGGAGAAAATCTTTCTATTTGTTGAGGAGGCCAAATGTAGAAGACACAAATATAATAGAGTCAGTGATAAATTTGACAGGAAATTCAGAAGAAAGTTGCTTGATTTGATTTATTGTTGTCATATATATTAGGATACATCGAGAAATATTGTTTCTTACGCACAGTACAGACAGAGCATGCCGTTTATTGAGTACATAGGGGAGAAGGAGAGGAGAGGGTGCAGCATGAAGTATTACAGTCACAGCTAGGGGATATGGAACTTGTGACTACAAAGAATAGCTGTGTTAAAGGCAAGACTAGGATCCGAGGGCAGAACCTCAGAATAAAGGGACAACCTTTTAGAACTGAGAAAAGGAGGAATTTCTTCAGACACAGGGTGGTGAATCAATGAAATTCATTGCCACAGAAGGATGTGGAGACCAGGTTATTGAGTATATTTGGGGCAGAGATAAATAGTTCTTCATTGGTAAAGGGATCAACTGTTACAGGGGAGGGATGGGAGAATGGGGTTGAGAAACTTATTAGCCACGATTGAATGGTAGAGCAGGCTTGATGGGCCGAATGGCCTACTTCTGCTCTTATATGTCATGAACATATGGACTAAATTGCATAAATAGATTTAAGTGGAAGCTGCACAAACGTTGACGAAAGGCAGGAATGGAAGGATTTATTGGTAGATTTTAGAACATAAGAACATAAGAACATAAGAAATAGGAGCAGGAGTAGGCCATCTAGCCCTTCGAGCCTGCCCCGCCATTCAATAAGATCATGGCTGATCTGTCGTGGCTCAGTTCCACTTTCCCGCCCTCTCCCCATAACCCTTAATCCCCTCTCTAATCAAGAACCCATCAACCCGCTTCTTAAAAATATTTAGCGAGGCAGCCTCCACCACTTCAACGGGCAGAGAATTCCAGAGATTCACCACCCTTTGAGTGAAGAAGTTCCTCCTCAACTCCGTTCTAAACCGCCTCCCCTTTATCTTGAGGCTGTGCCCCCTAGTCCTACTGTCTTTTTTGAGCGGGAAGAGTCTCTCCACCTCTATCCCATCCATCCCATTCATCATCTTATACGTCTCAATGAGATCTCCCCTCATTCTTCTAAACTCTAACGAGTACAAGCCTAGTTTATTCAGCCTCTCCTCATAGCTCAATCCCCTCAACTCCGGTATCAGCCTAGTAAACCTCCTCTGCACTCCCTCCAGGGCCAAAATATCCTTGCGCAGATGCGGCGCCCAAAACTGCACACAGTACTCCAGCTGCGGCCTCACCAATGCCCTATACAGCTGCAGCAAGACCTCCCTACTTTTATATTCAATCCCCCTCGCTATGAAGGCCAGCATCCCATTCGCCTTCCTGACCACCTGCTGCACCTGCAAGCTGGGTTTTTGCGACTCATGCACAAGGACCCCGAGGTCCCTCTGCACCGTCGCCTGCTGCAGTTTTTCACCACGTAAGTAATAGTCCTTCCTACCATTCTTCCTACCAAAGTGGACCACCTCACACTTGCCAACATTAAATTCCATTTGCCATTTCCTGGCCCATTCGCCCAGCCTATCTAGATCCTTCTGCAGACTCTCCACACCCTCCGCACAATTTGCCTTTCCCCCAATCTTGGTGTCATCAGCAAATTTCGACACCCTGCACTCGGTTCCCTCCTCCAGATCATCTATATAAATGGTAAATAGCTGAGGCCCCAGCACCGACCCCTGGGGCACCCCACTAGTCACCAACCGCCAATCCGAATAGCACCCATTGACCCCCACTCTCTGCCTCCTATTTGACAACCAATCCTCTATCCACGCTAACACCCTATCTTTGATAAAGATAGATGGGAAGAGACTAGAATGGAGCATGAAGAAACAGCAAAGTTGGGCCAAATGGCTTGTTTCTGTTGAATGTTATGCAGTGGATGTGTCAATAGAAGTCCTCAAACAGAAATAGCTCAACTAAAAGCAAATGAATTGCTTGTCTGAGCTGTAATCCTTACAAATATGTCTTATCTGCCCACAGAAAGACAAGGAAGAGGAATGGATGCAGAAGATAGCACAGGGAAGCAAGGACTCCATCATCTTGGATCAACTCCAATGGGACATGCGGTATGAAGTGCAGATCACAGCTGTTAACAAGTTGGGCTCCTCCGAGCCGACCTTCTACGAGTTCACCATGCCGCCAAAGCCCAACACCATCGCCAGTAAGTCACATCTTCTGATCAACAGTTAAAAGAGATTGACGTCGATGAGCGTAACTGGTGTCAGCTAACCTCACTGAATGAAAGCCATTGAGATCACAGTCTTGATAAGCGGGTGTGAGAATCGTGGGTTGGCCTAACATATCAATGTCTGGTCAGAATTTATCTGCATGTCTAAATGCCAAATGCATGTTCTTGGCTAGCGAGGTTCCCTGTGGAGTTAAAAAATTGCCTCATTTAACCTAGGCAGAATTGGTCTATCTTGAAATTAAAATTCTCAACCTTGTTCTCAAAATTCCCTTGCTGACCTTAACCTCCACCACATCCATTTCACCATTGGCAGCCATACTTTGAGGTGCCTGTGTCCTAAGCTTGGCACAACACGGTGGCACAATGGTTAGCGCTGCTGCTTCACAGCACAAGGGACCCGAATTCGATTCCCGGCTTGGGTCTCTGTCTGTGTGGTGACTGCACATTCTTCTCGTGCCTGCTTGGGTTTCCTTTGGATTCTCAGGTTTCCTCCCTCACTCCAAAGGTGTGTGAGTTAAAAGTTAAAATTAAAGTTTATTTATTAGTCACAAATAAGGCTTATATTAACACTGCAATGAAGTTAATGTGAAATTCCCCTAGTCGCCATACTTCTGTGCTTGTTTGAGTCAATGCATCTAACCAGCACGTCTGTCGGACTGTGGGATGAAACTGGAGCCATTGGGTGAAACCCACACAGACACAGGGAGAACATGTAAACTCCACGTGGACAGTGACCCAAGCCAGGAATTGAAACTGGGTCCCTGGTGCTATGAGAGAGCAGTGCTAACCACTGTGCCACCGTGCTGCCCTACGTGGGGTTATGGGAATCGAGCCTGTGTGGGACTGTGGTCTGTACAGACTCGATGGACCAATTGACCTCTTTCTGCACTGTAGGGATTCTATGATGATTGGAATCACTGTCTGTTTCTGTGCTGTCCTGGCATCTCTCCACCTCTGCCTCTCTCTTCCCTCCTCTCTGTTCTTTCTCCCTCAGTTTTTCTTCTGCCCCCTTTCTCTCGTCCCCTGTCCCTGCACACCTCGCTCAGGGCAAAAAGCTGTATTATGTAGTGCAGGAACGGCAAGTTTGAACCCTTTACCACACTATTGCACAGTGAATGAAAAATCTGGTGAGAATGAGTGGAAAGTGGAAAAAAAGTGGCTTAACAAAATTCCCAATTACAACAGGTTTTTATCTTCTCAGAACTACAGTACATTTACTTTTGAAAGGACATGTATCCGCAGAGATTATAGAATGTTTTTTTTTTAAAAACTAATTTAAACGTACTTTCAAAATTTCGCTCCTTAAATGGAAAACCTTGAGAAGATGACATTCTCTGAATAAAGTGGTTTCATCGGCAGATTCCAAGCCTGTGGCATGCGGTGAGCACTTTGTGTTTGGAATTATTGAAAGAAGAGAATGCACAGAACTTAATTTCGCTGCATTTTCTCCCCCCTCATGGTTACTTTCAAGGATGTGCTGAAGAGGCCAGAGTGCATTATCTTGTTGAAGAGTGTGGCTTTCAGGTCAAATTAGCTTCATCAGAAAGCAAAATGATGCGCACTTGTGTAAATGCATTTAGTTATGAAAACACAGAATGTATTTGATCAAAACTAAAAGCTTTGTGCATAGCTGGCAGCACTCCCAGCACACACACACACACACACACACTTACAGCTCTTAGCTTAGAGCTTTCATTACTGAAATAGTTAGTCCCTCTTATTATCTCGTCGTTTCTTTAAAAATATTTTTTTCCACAGATTAATTTTTTAAGCACATCAAAGGGAAAAAAAAAGGATTTGCATTTGATGCAGTAATTTTCATGACCTCCAGACAGCCCAACGACCTTTATGAACAATTTTGAATACTTGTTGCAGTGTGTTGCTGATGTCGGAGACACGGCGAACAATTTGCACATGGCAACCTCACGCAGACAGTAATAATTGACAGACTGTTTGATGTCTGCTGAGGGATTATTGAGGACAATGGAGACAATTCCTTCTCTGCCTTCAAAATCACGTTAAGACGTCTTTCAGATGCTGCTGGGTGGGCCTCCAGTTTGATGTCTGGTAAAGTAGACTGAATGAGTAGACTGGGACTAGACTCATTGGAATTCAGGAGAATGAGGGGAGAGCTTATGAAAACACATAAGATTATAAAGGGAATAGATAAGATAGAAGTAAAGAGGTTGTTTCCACTGGTGGATGAAATTAGAGCTAGGGGCCATGGCCTCAAAATAAAGGGGTACAGATTTAGCACTGAGTTGAGGAGGAACTTCTTCACACAAAGGGTTGCGAATCTGTGGAATTCCCTGCCCAGTAAAGCAGTTGAGGCTACCTCATTGAATGTTTTTAAGGCAAGGATAGATAAATTTTGCAACAATAAAGGGATATGGTGAGCGGACGGGTAAGTGGAGCTGAGTCCGCAAAAAGATCAGCCATGATCTTATTGAACGGTAGTAGTCATGATGTGGGTATGCCGGCGTTGGACTGGCGTAAACACAGTGAAAAGTCTGACAACACCAGGTTTTAGTCCAACCTATTTATTTGATAATATACTCACAAGCTTTTGGGGTTAGCCCCTTCGTCAGGTGAATGGAGAGTTCTGGCCTCAGACAGAGCATATAAAGCCCATTTTCCATTGTGCTTTATATGCTCTGTCTGAGGCCAGAACTCTCCATTCACCTGACGAAGGGGCTAACCCCAAAAGCTTGTGAGTATATTATCAAATAAATAGGTTGGACTAAAACCTGGTGTTGTCAGACTTTTCACTGTTATTGAACGGCACAGCAGGCTTGAGGGGCCAAGTGGCCTACTCCTGCTCCTAGTTCTTATGTTCTTATTTAAAATACAGCATCGTCAACAGTACGGCATTCCTTCAGCATTGCGTTGTGTGTGTCAGCCCACTGGTTTAAGGCTCAAGCAGGGCTTGAACTCAAAGTCTTCTAATAGAGAAGCAAAAATGCTACCCGCTGAGCTACAGTTGACACCAGTATAGCATGAAGTGAATTATAACGGAGGGTGCAATCTCACAACCTCGTCCCGCCTGACTTTCGACGTGGCAAGTTTGTAAGTTTGGGCGAGAGGCGGAAAGCAAGAAACATGCCCGGTTTCTCGCTTCTCCTGATTATGCCAGGCCTGTGTTAGCATGATGTTAACCTGTCCTGAACACTATCATCCGGGATCACCTGTCTTAACCACCTCACTGACTGAGATTCTCACCAGTAAGAATCACAACCGTGCTCCACCAGCGGAGACCAGACATGATGATCTCACCAGGGATGCGGGGGTTGGGGGGAGGTGGTGGATTGAGGCCATTGAAGCCCTCCTACGTGGTCAGGGGCAGTGCCCATGGAGCAGTGTCAGCCTGGCACTACCCACCTGGCACTATGGCAATGCCGATAACTGTGCCAGGAGCAGGGCCAAGGGGGTGAAGCTTAAGTGGAGATGAGCCTGTGCGGGTGGAGCTATGATGGGGGGAGGGAATAGGAGCTCTGCAGGGGTGGAACGGAGAGAAGGGAGCTCTGCACGGGTGGCGCTTGGGGTGGAGAGGGAGGGAAGGGAACTTTGCAAGGGTGGTGATTGGGGCGGGAGGGAGGGATCTCTGCAGATGGGACAATCTGCAGTGGGGATGGAGGGGCTGGTTGGGGAATGAGGTCCGATGTCCGTGAGGTGGGTGAGGGAGGGGGAAAGGCATGAGAACTATGGGAGATCAGGTAGCCCAAGAGTTCAGCAGCCGGCTTCGCTGGTGCACTCAGGCTTTGGTGAAAATCGTATCCTGACATTTTCTATTTTGCACAAAGTGCCATAAGATTGTGACCCGCACGCAGCTCATCGGGAAAAAAAGCGACGCCATTCTCTGCTGCTGTCTTGCTCATGCACCGTGTCGAATATTTTTTCGAAAGATCGTGCCCAGAGTGTTACAATGAGGGGTGTGTGTCAAGTTAGTTCACGTGACGGTGAAATGTTTGCCGGAATTTAATGGTTATTGTACATCTCATCTATCTATCTATTCCTGTTTTAAAGGATTAGCGAATACTCAATTACACTATTGATGTGACACTCTCTTATATGAGATACAAAGCCATTTCATTCACAGTTGAGAACTGAGGAAATATATATTAAACTTCGCTTCCCAAATATTACAAAAGTATAAGTTATTTTCTTATTATCATTGCAGTTTTTTAATCATTAGCCTACCAGTTAATGGCTGGGTTCCAGCTGCAAACCATCTGTTAAATAAGCCTTGTGGTTAACCATGCAATGCCAGGTTTCGCATTGTAATCATAATGAGTGTCAGCTGCTATAATTGAGTATAATATTATCACTGGAAGATGTATTAGGCACATCCATGCAACATAACTTGCCAACTGAAAACTGACATTTCCACAGACTGATCTGAAAGGAAATAATTTATCTCTGTCTCAATGTTTCAGCCTCTCTCTGCTTTTCTCAACATATTTCCCTCTCTTTGTCTCTCGTCCTTCTGCAACCCTCTCTCTGCCTGTTTCCTTTCTGTCTCCTCCACTCGCATTCTCTTTCCTCCACGTTCTTTCTTAGGATCATGGAATCCCTACAGTGTAGAAGGAGGACATTCGGCCCATTGAGCTGCACTGACAACAATCCCACCCAGACCTTATGCCCATAACCCTACATATTTACCCAACCAATTCCCCTGACACGAAAAGGCAATTTAGCCTGATTGATCAAATTCACCCACAATCTTTGGACTGTGGGAGGAAACTGGAGCACCTGGAGGGAACCCATGCAGACATGGGGAGAATGTGCACATTCCACAGATAGTCACCCAAAGCTGGAATTCAACTAGGTCCCTGGCGCTGTGAGGCAGCAGTGCTAATCACTGTGTCACCGTGCTGCCTGACTTATTCTCCCTCTTTTCGTCTGGTTTGTTTTTGTTTCTTGCTCCCTTTTCATCATCATCTCTCTCTCTCTATTCCCTGTGTTTCTTTCTCTCTCTTGCTCTCTGTCCCTCTTCTCCCACATCCTCTCTTTTCCTCTCTCCTTCACCTCCACTGTGGATTCACAAAGCAATGTGCATCTGACAAATTTACCCTTGATCAACAATATTTCAAAAGTAGGGAGGTCTTGCTGCAGCTGTATAGGGCATTGGTGAGGCCGCAGCTGGAGTACTGTGTGCAGTTTTGGGCGCCGCACCTGCGCAAGGATATTTTGGCCCTGGAGGGAGTGCAGAGGAGGTTTACTAGGCTGATACCGGAGTTGAGGGGATTGAGCTATGAGGAGAGGCTGAATAAACTAGGCTTGTACTCGTTAGAGTTTAGAAGAATGAGGGGAGATCTCATTGAGACGTATAAGATGATGAATGGGATGGATAGGATAGAGGTGGAGAGACTCTTCCCGCTCAAAAAAGACAGTAGGACTAGGGGGCACAGCCTCAAGATAAAGGGGAGGCGGTTTAGAACGGAGTTGAGGAGGTACTTCTTCACTCAAAGGGTGGTGAATCTCTGGAATTCTCTGCCCGTTGAAGTGGTGGAGGCTGCCTCGCTAAATATTTTTAAGAAGCGGGTTGATGGGTTCTTGATAAGAGAGGGGATTAAGGGTTATGGGGAGAGGGCGGGAAAGTGGAACTGAGCCACAACAGATCAGCCATGGTCTTATTGAATGGCGGGGCAGGCTCGAAGGGCTAGATGGCCTACTCCTGCTCCTATTTCTTATGTTCTTATGTTCTTATGTTCTTAAAATATAAAGTCTCTTTGTCTCACCTGCTGGATCTTGGCGGACAGTCTAGGCCTGGAGCTGAGTATTGTGTGCTATTGACCAATGTGTACATGAACACAAAACATCAGGAAGGATGATATTATCCTAAATTTTTCACCTCCTTGACCTGAGGGCCCTGAGACACATTGGCATAGTGGAACCTCGGATGTTAACCGTCTCTTTGGTTTAGCTTATCACTGGGGATATGCAGCTAGAGTTACTGAGAAAGCAATCTTTCTCCAGCCCCTCTCTGTACTTCTGCAAAAGAGGTCATCCCCTCGGTTTAATCCTGGTCTTCAGTCATGTTGCATTGTCCTCAAAGCCCATTATCTCATCTCCATTTACAAACAAGATCCAAGACCCCCTCCCCTTCCATTTAAAACTGAGATGCATAGAAATTCCTTCTTGCAGAGGGGAGTGAAACCCTAGAGTTCTCTTCCCCAAAGGGCGATGGAGGCTGGATCATTAGAAGTATTTGAAGTGGGTAAATATTTGACAGATCAAGGAATAGAGTGCTCAGGGGAAATGGCACAGAAAAGGAACTGAGGCAAACATAGATCAGCCATGATGGTATTGGTAGGTGGGGCAGGCTCGAAGGGCCTGGTGGCCCCCTCCTGCTTCTATTTCTTGTGTTCCTGACTTTCTGCCTGCCCAGAATTACCCCAGTGTAATTTTAATGGTGGTGGTGACCCATTTGTGTTAAAACCACACGAGTGGGAAAACTTAGTAGGCCGTGTTTCAGATGGATGTACGCACACTGACCAGTTAACAACTCTCCCTGCCAACCCTGACCAACAGTTCAATTGATTTGCCAAACCAAATCCTAGTCTGATTGTCTAAGTCCCGGCCAACAATTACATATGGATTTATCATCCTCAGCTCACAATCGCTGTGGATTTCTGCCCTCAACTCTAGACTACAAGGACCTCTTGACACTTTAACTTCATACAAAATGATATATCATTACCCTCCCAACTAATGATAAAAAGAGAAATGCCGATTTATGCCCCCAAATTTTTATTATTCATTCATGGATCATGGACATCATCTGGCCAGCATTTATTGCCCATCCCCAGCTGCTCTTTCAGAGGGCAGTTGAGAGTCAACCGCATTGCTGTAGCTCTGGAGTCACATGCATTATAGAACCATAGAATCATAGAACCCTACAATGCAGAAAGAGGCCCTTCGGCCCATCAGGTCTACACCAAACACAACCCCACCCAGTCCCTAACCCATATCCCCACACATTTTACCCACTAATCCCTCTAACCCACGCATCTCAAGACATTAAGAGGCAATTTTTTTTTTTAAGCTTGGCCAATCAACCTAACCCGCACATCTTTGGACCAGACCAGTCCATGTAGGCCAGACCAGTTAAGGATGGCAGATTTCCTTCCCTAAAGGACTTTAGTGAACCAGATGCGTTTTTCCAACAATCGACAATGGTTTCACGGTCATCGGTAGATTCTTAATTCGAAACATAAACAGAAAGTGCTGGAAAACGTCAGCAGGTCTGACAGCATCTGTGGAGAGAGAATAGAGCCAATGTTTTGTGTCTGATCAAAACATTGGTGCTGTTCTATCTCCACAGATGCTGTCAGAGTGCTGAAGTTTCCCATTTTTGTTTCAGATTCCAGCACTCACAATGTTTTGCTTTTATCTTAATTCTAGATTTTTTTAAGATTGAATTTCAAATTTCTTTACCTGCTGTAACAGGATTTGAACCTGGGTCTCCAGATCATTAACCCAGTTGCTGGATAGTCTAGCAGTAATACCACAAGGCTATCGCCTGCCCTAAAAAAATATTGTTCAACCAATAATGTATCCCTAAGGAATTATTGCTATTTTAGCTGAAAACGGAAGGTTGGAGAGTAGCTCTGAGAAACATTACAGGTCCTTGAATTCAGCAGATTTATTCGGAAATGTGCCCTTGAAACATCAGATCAAACAGAAAAACTGAAAAAAGTAACGCACGTCTGTATCATCTCTTGTACTGAAACACCTCAAAGAGCTTGATATAATGGATTATTTTTTGAAGGGCAGTAATTATTGTGTTGGCAAACACAGCAACTATTCAGTGCCAGTAATACCCAGCAATGTCCAATAGGAGGGGAAAAAAAGCAAAATACTGCAGCTGTTGGAACCTGATACAAAAACAGAAAAAGCTGGAAAATCTCAGCAGGTCTGACAGCATCTGTGGAGTGAGGAACAGAGCTGGAATTCCACTGGAATTCTACAGCCCCGCTCACCATAGAATATCGGAGAGGGTGAGAGGCGGACAATGGGAAGGTCTGATGACCTCGGGTGGGTTTTTCCGGTCTCAGGTTGAGGGAGGCCATAAAATCCCACTGATCAACTTATGAGTCACCCAGACTCGAAACGTTAGCACAGATGCTGTCAGCCCTGCTGAAATTTTCTAGCATTTTCTGATAACGAGATATTATTCTTTTATTTCTCTATTCATTCACAGGTTTTAAGTCGGTCCACCTCGTGTCCAACGAGGGGCATACACGCGATGGGTCGTACCGGGGCTGCTCTTGGTTGTTCGAGATTGGCCTAGTGCTTCATGTCGTTAGTGTGTGCCTAAACTGGACAAGATACTGGGCAAGACGACAGCTCAGTGACTATCGCTGATTGCTGTGCAGACACATGGATTCGGGCTGGTGTCTGTGGGAGTTTGCGTATTCTCCCCGTGCTTGCATGGGTTTTCTCCGGGTGATCCGGTTTCCTCCCACACCCCAAAGATGTGCTGTTAGGCTGATTGGCAGGAATAAATTGTCCCTGAATCAGTTTCCCTCAATCTGGATGGCCATAAGACATTAGACAGGGGTCGTGGGTGGAGAGGGGGACTGGAGGTGTTGAGATGGCGGCGCGGGCTCGTTGGGCCGAAGGGCCTGTTTCCCGGGCTGATTTTGTTCTTTGTTCTTTGTTCTTTGCTCTTGAGCTGAATGATATAAGATGTCCCTCCTGCTATTCTTACTGTCAACTTTTACATTTAGAGCAACTACTTCTGGGCTTCCATTTCGTCTACCTGCCTTTTCCCAGGCTTATTATTATAGAATCCCTAGAGTGCAGAAGGAGGCCATTCAGCCCACTGAGTCCGCACCCACTCATACCCAGCCACTCCCCTTAACCCCACACTAATCTTAATACTTTGGGACACTAAGGGGCAACTTAACATGGCCTTTCGACCTAACCTGTGCATCTTTGGACTGTAGCAGTAAATCGGAGCACCTAGAGGAAATGCACTCAGACACGTGCAATCATCCAAGGCCGGGATTGAAGCGGCTCCCTGGCCCTGTGGGGCAGCAGTGTTAAGCCTGGTGACACCATACCACCCCTAAATACAGTTTAGTTTCGGTTGGGCTGTATCGCAAGATTATGGGGTTCAAGTCCCATGCCAGGACTTGTATGTAAAAGCCCAGACTGACGCTCCAGTGCAATGCTGAGGCAGGACTGTTCATGCCTTTAGATTAAATTCTAAACTGAGGCCCCTACTCCAAAAAGATCTTTACCATAATCCCTAGTCCTTCTGGGGAGTGCAGGGACAGAGGGTCACATGTTCTTCTCAATTTCCTCTGTTGTCAAGTGTATAATGTCCATAATAATCTTTTAAGGCAGTGAGATTGAAGGATTCAACTGATACTTTGTCTTCTCTTTTCATTTGGATTTGCACATTTTTGTGTTTTTTTGTTTTTCCAAATGAAACAAAAACATGGGCAATGATAGATGCCTGGTGCATTCCCCATGTCAATGTTTCGACCAATCAGAGTGGACTTGGCAACCAATCAGCACCTTTTTCCTCAGACAGTGTAAATTGTTGCTCCCTTTGAAATGTGGCACTTTCATATCTGTCCTGATGAGTGCAAAATGAAAAGCTTCAACAGCATGTCTGTTCATGGGGCAGAGGAATCATAGCGGACAGGATGAGTGGAAAAGCAAATTGTGCGGAGGGTGTGGAAAGTCTGCGGAGGGATCTAGGTAGGCTGAGCGAGTGGGCGAGGACCTGGCAGATGGAGTACAATGTTAGCAAGTGTGAAGTTATCCACTTTGGCAGGAATAATAGTAGGAAGGATTGCTATTTAAAGGGCGAAAAGCTGCAGCATGCTACGATGCAGAGGGACCTGGGGGTCCTTGTGCATGAGTCGCAAAAACCCAGCCTGCAGGTGCAGCAGGTGGTCAAGAAGGTAAATGGGATGCTGACCTTTATAGCGAGGGGGATAGAATATAAAAGCAGGGAGGTCTTGCTGCAACTATACAGGGCACTGGTGAGGCTGCAGCTGGAGTATTGTGTGCAGTTTTGGTCGCCGCACTTGCGCAAGGATATTTTGGCCTTGGAGGGAGTGCAGAGGAGGTTCACTAGGCTGATACTGGAGATGAGGGGATTGGACTATGAAGAGAGACTAAACAGACTGGGTCTGTACTCGGAGTTTAGAAGGATGAGGGGGGATCTTATAGAGATGTATAAGATAATGAAGGGGATGGATAGGGTAGAGGTAGAGAGATTCTTCCCACTTAGAAAGGACAGCAGGACTAGAGGGCACAGCCTCAAGATAAGGGGGGGCAGTTTAGATCAGAGTTGATGAGGAACTTCTTCACTCAAAGGGTGGTGAATCTCTGGAATTCTCTACCTGTTGAAGTGGTGGAGGCTACCTCGCTAAATATATTTACATCACGGTAGATAGGTTTTTGGTAGGCAAGGGGATTAAGGGTTATGGAGAGAAAGCGGGAAAGTGGAACTGAGCCACTTCAGATCAGCCATGATCTTATTGAATGGCGGGGCAGGCTCGAAGGGCTAGATGGCCTACTCCTGCACCTATTTCTTATGTTCTTATGTTCTTAGGACAGGCCATGGAAAGGTCCATTGATCCTGGTGGGATTTTTCCATCTTGGGTGGGTGCAGCCAGAAAATTCTGTCCATAGAATCTTTCTCTGTGCTGTCGACATAACGGCTGTTCTTGTACTTGAAAGTAATTGGGGAGGCACGGTGGCACAGTGGTTAGCACTGCTGCCCCATAGCGCCAGGGACCCGGGTTCAATTTTCGGCTTGGGTCACTGTCTGTGTGGAGTTTGCACAGTCTCCCCGTGTCTGCGTGGGTTTCCTCCTGGGGCTCCAGTTTCCTCCCACAGTCTTAAAAGACGAGCCGGTTTGGTGCATTGACCCAGACTGTGCCGACTTTCACAGTAACTTCATTGCAGTGTCAATGTAAACCTTGCTTGCGCCTAATAAATAAACTTTAATTGGCTATACTTTTCTCAAAAACTTTTTTTTTTGAGACACTGTGATCGTTTAACACTACCTGTACGCTTCCCCAAATCTGTGTCACAGTCTTTCAAAGAATCTGGCCGGGGTTCTTCATATTTGTACTCGACAATCCAAGATTTAATTCCACCTATTAAATTAATTAGCAGCATAATCACAGGTTAGGAAGCATGGAAGTAGAAGATGTCACCCTGATATCAAACGAGATTTGTGGGAATAGTGAGTTCACTGGCAGTAGAACGGGAAAACTCAATTAAAGCTATTGGTGTGATATCTAATCAGAAGAAGAGGCTGGCAATCGAATTATTTCTCCAAACACTTTCCGAATAGCCAGTTGAGCGTTGAAATATTTATTGCAGCTCTCTCTTTCTTTTTTGCTTTCATAACCCAGACACATATGTAGTGTGTTAACGCAGCATATTGCAATAAATCATTTAGGGATTATGATGCTTGACTAGTGCAGATGGTGTGTCAGAAAGTGTTTAAATGTACCAGGTTGCCCGTTGCTAACCAACCAGAACATGCATTCATTTTGAGCAGCCTATCTGGTGCAGTCAGTGAAGGCTAATATTTCTCAGCAGAGCGCGTCGGGACGCGAGGCAGTTTGAAGGCGCTATTAAAGTGGAAATTACGAGGAGAATGTGATTATCGGTCTGCAGGCTTGATAATAGTTTTAAACTGTTTCAACCCGGTCCACGTAATCGCGCGTGTAAGTGGCGCACGGCGAGCACCTCTCGTTCACCGGCTGACACTGAAGCCCAGCCGTTCCTTTTGCAGTCTGACACGTTTAGGATTTTAAATGTGGGCCGATGTTTTCCATCCCGGCTCCCGGCTGGGATTCTCCGGTGCCGCTGGAAGTGAATGGAGTTTTGCCCGGGACGCCAAATTTTCCATTCTTGCTCATAGAATCCCGACAGTGCAGAAGGGGGCCATTCGGCCCATCGAGGCTGCGCCGTTCACAATCCCACCCATCCCCTATTCCCTTAATCCCATGCATTTACCCTACCAGTCCCCCTGACAGGGGCAATATAGAATGGCCAATCCACCTAATCTCCACTGTTTATGCCTTATGAAGTTAGGTTGAGGGAGCTGGGACTCTTTTCCCTGGAGAGACGAAGGATGAGAGGCGACCTGATAGAAGTTTACAAAATGTTGAGAGGAATAGACAGGGTGGACTCTCAGAGGCTATTTCCCCGGGTTGAAATGGTTGCTACGAGAGGACACAGATTTAAGGTGCAGGGAGGGAAGTTCAGAAGTGATGTTAGGGGTAAGTTTTTCACTCAGAGGGTGGTGAGTGACTGGAATCGGCTGCCGTCAGTGGTGGTGGAGGCGAACTCGCTGGGGTCTTTTAAAAGACTTCTGGATGAGTATATGGGATTTAATGAGATTGAGGGTTATAGATAGGTCTGTAGGTTGGTAGGTGTTGATGTGATCGGCGCAATTCGTGGGCCGAAGGGCCTGTTTGTGCTGTAGTGTTCTATGTTCTATGTTTGTACACTCAGGGACAATTTAGCATGGCCAATTCACCTTATCAAGACTCTTTGTACATTAAGGGGTGTAATTTAGTGCGGCCAATTCACCTAATGTACACTCTTTGCACACCAAGGGGTAATTAAGCATGGCTAATTCACCTAATCTACACTCTTTGTACGCTAAGGGGCAATTTAGCACAGCTAATTCACCTAATCTACACTCTTTAATGCACTAAGGGGCAATTCGGCATGGCCAATCAACCTAATCTACACTCTTTGTACACTATGGGGTAATTTAGCATGGCCAATCCACCTAATCTACATTCCATTTACACTAAGGGGCAATTTAGCACAGCCAATCAACCTAACACACACATTTTTGGACTGTCAGAGGAAAATCACGCAGACATGGGGACAACGTGCAAACTCCACACTGACAGCCACCTGAAGCTGGAATTGAACCCTGGATCCCTGGCACCGTGAGGCAGCAGCATTAACCGTGGTGCCATTGTGTCATCCTATCGGGTCCCATCACGGACAAGAGTGGATAATCCCACCCATAGTTTCAGACCAATCACAATGAGACCCAGCTCAGAGTCAAACCAAAGACTTTGGTTATAAATAGAAAAGGTACCAACCTCTCGTGTGCTGTCAACTAGTTCCAGCTCATAACAGTCTTGTGAATGAAACATGTTGGGAGAAGTTAACATAATAAAGCATTCTGCTGATGAGGAATGTCCAATAGCAATGAGGTCCCACCTCTGAATGACATGGAAGAGGTAAAGTGCTGATGTCAAATAAATATATATTTGTTCATTCATTCTTGGGACATAGGCATTGCTGGCTGGCCAGAATTTATTACCTATTCCTCGTTGCCCTTGAGAAGGTGATGGTGAGCTGCTTTCTTGAATCGCTGCAGTCCATGTGCTGTGGGCTGTCCCACAATGCCGTTAGGGAGGGAATTCCAAGATTTTGACCCAGAGACTGTGAAGGAATGGCGATATATTTCCAAGTCAGGTTGGTGAGTGGCTTGGAGGAAATCTTGCAGGTGGTGGTGTTCCCATTTATCTGCTGCCCTTGTCCTAGGTGGAAGTGGTCGTGGACTTGGAAGATGCTGGCTAAGGATCTTTGGTGAACTGTTGCAGCGCATCTTGTAGATAATAAACACTGCTGCTACTGAGCATCAGTGGTGGAGGGAGTGGATGTTTGTAGATGTGGTGCCAATCAAGCGGGCTGCTTTGTCCTGGATGGTGTTGAGCTTCTTGAGTGTTGTTGGAGCTGCACCCATCCAGGCTAGTGAGGGGGTATTCCATCACACTCCTGACTTGTGCCTTGTAGATAGTGGATAGACTTTGGGGAGAGAGGAGGTGAGTTACTCACCACAGTATTCCGAGCCTCTGACCTGCTCTTGTAGCCACTGTGTTTATGTGGTGAGTCCAGTTGAGTTTCTGGTCAATGGGTGCCCCAAGGATATTGACAGTAGGGGATTCAGTGATGGTTACACCATTAAATGTTAAGAGGCGGTGATTAGAGTGTCTCTTATTGGTGATGGTCATGGCATGACTCCAACCAACAGAAAGTTTGCCCCCTGGTATCTGCTGATTCCAGTTTCACTAAGGCTCCTTAATGCCGCACTCTGTCGAATGGATCTTTTGGTGGGTATCAGTGCTGAGGCTATCAGTGTTCACTGGTCATATTGAAAAATATGACAGCAACCTCCGGTATCCGCAGATACGCTGCTGAATATGCAAGTCAGGAAGCACTGCTCCTCTCGTGGCTTTGCTCCTACAGTATCTCACCAAGACATGTGGCATTCCAACGTGTAGAAGGTCCTGAAGTTTTGATAATTACTTGTTGGATACTCACTGAACAATGGGAAGGATTAGGGTTTGTCCATTCAGTAGTAAGTAAATTAATTACTCCCAACAGTCTGTGTGGGTTTCCCCTGAGTGCTCTGGTTTCCTCCCACTTGTACGAGCCAAGTTTTTTTACACAAAGGGTGGTGGGTGCCTGGAACTCACTGCCGGGGGAGCAGGTACAATAGTGACTTTTAAGGGGTGCCTTGACAAATACATGAATAGGATAGAACATAGAACACTACAGCACAAACAGGCCCTTCGGCCCACAAGTTGCGCCGATCACATCTATACCTACCAAGCCATAGAACTATCTGTAACTCCCAATGCCATTAATAGAACATTGGATGGGAATAGAGGGATATGATGCCTGGAAGGATAAAGGGTTTTAGTTTAGTCAGGCAGCATGGTCAGCTTGGAGGGCTGATGGGCCTGTTCTTGTGCTGTAATTTTCTTTGTTCTTGTTCTTTGTTCACAGTCCAAAGATGTGCAGGTTAGTGCATTTGCCATGCTAATTTGCACCTTAGTGTCCTGGGATGAATAGGTTAAAAGGATTAGCCAGGGTAAATATGTGGGGTTACGGGTATAGGGCTTATGGGATTGTTGTTGGTGCAGACTCAATGATCCGAATCGCCTCCTCTGCATGTAGGAATTCTATGATTCTAATAACCTCCCTGGAACTGAAAATTTCATTTCTCCAGATTTTTAAAAATGTTGACAATTGTAAACAATTAAGATAAAGATATTTTTTCATTTTTTTCTATCTATCTATCTATCTATCTATCTATCTATCTATCTATCTATCTATCTATCTATCTATCTATCGATGTATCTCCTAATCTCATCTTTCTCACTCCGTCTGTTTCACTTTCGGTAATGATTTCACACTGGATTATACATCCTGATGTATAGTTCCTGGTTTAGACTTTGCGTGCCTCAGTGAAGATTCTTCAAGCTGATTGCAGTTGAGGATCATGCAGCCCGAGGCTTCCGTCGCCAGGTCAGGTTCACAGGTCAGCAAACCCGGACATTAAAAAAAGGCCAGCCCGCAGGTCAGGTTTTTGATCAGAAGGAGGCAGGCTGAAAGAGCAGTCGGGGTGGACAATCCCAGAATTAATGTGGAGACTGCTGGGTGTGGAGACAGGCTGTGTGGAGACAGGTTGTATGCAGACAGGCTGTATGGAGACAGGCTGTGTGGAGACAGGCTGTATGGAGACAGGTTGTATGGAGACAGACTGTATGGAGACAGGTTGTATGGAGACAGGCTGTGTGGAGACAGGTTGTATGGAGACAGGCTGTATGGAGACAGGCTGTGTGGAGACAGGCTGTATGGAGACAGGTTGTATGGAGACAGGCTGTGTGGAGACAGGCTGTGTGGAGACAGGCTGTATGGAGACAGGCTGTGTGGAGACAGGCTGTGTGGAGACAGGTTGTATGCAGACAGGCTGTATGGAGACAGGCTGTGTGGAGACAGGCTGTATGGAGACAGGTTGTATGGAGACAGGCTGTATAGAGACAGGTTGTATGGAGACAGGCTGTATGGAGACAGGTTGTATGGAGACAGGCTGTATGGAACAGGCTGTGTGGAGACAGGCTGTATGGAGACAGGTTGTATGGAGACAGGCTGTGTGGAGACAGGCTGTATAGAGACAGGTTGTATGGAGACAGGCTGTGTGGAGACAGGCTGTATGGAGACAGGCTGTATGGAACAGGCTGTGGGGAGACAGGCTGTATGGAGACAGGTTGTATGGAGACAGGCTGTATGGAGACAGGCTGTATGGAACAGGCTGTGGGGAGACAGGCTGTATGGAGACAGGTTGTATGGAGACAGGCTGTGTGGAGACAGGCTATATGGAGACAGTTTGTATGGAGACAGGCTGTATGGAACAGGCTGTGTGGAGACAGGCTGTATGGAGACAGGTTGTATGGAGACAGGCTGTGTGGAGACAGGTTGTAAAGAGACAGGTTGTATGGAGACAGGCTGTGTGGAGACAGGCTGTATAGAGACAGGCTGTATGGAGACAGGCTGTATGGAGACAGGCTGTATGGAACAGGCTGTGGGGAGACAGGCTGTATGGAGACAGGTTGTATGGAGACAGGCTGTGTGGAGACAGGCTGTATAGAGACAGGTTGTATGGAGACAGGCTGTATGGAGACAGGTTGTATGGAGACAGGCTGTATGGAACAGGCTGTGTGGAGACAGGCTGTATGGAGACAGGTTGTATGGAGACAGGCTGTGTGGAGACAGGCTGTGTAGAGACAGGTTGTATGGAGACAGGCTGTGTGGAGACAGGTTGTATGGAGACAGGCTGTGGGGAGACAGGCTGTATGGAGACAGGCGGTGTGGAGACAGGCTGACTGGAGGCAGGTTGTATGGAGACAGGTTGTATAGAGACAGGTTGTATGGAGACAGGCTGTATGGAGACAGGCTGTATGGAGACAGGCTGTGTGGAGACAGGTTGTATAGAGACAGGTTGTATGGAGACAGGCTGTGGGGAGACAGGTTGTATGGAGACAGGCTGTGTGGAGACAGGCTGTATGGAGACAGGTTGTATGGAGACAGGCTGTGGGGAAACAGGCTGTATGGAGACAGGCTGTGTGGAGACAGGTTGTATGGAGACAGGCTGTGAGGAGACAGGCTGTATGGAGACAGGCTGTGGGGAGACAGGCTGTATGGAGACAGGCTGTGTGGAGACAGGTTGTATGGAGACAGGCTGTGTGGAGACAGGCTGTATGGAGATAGGCTGTGGGGAGACAGGCTGTATGGAGACAGGCTGTGTGGAGACAGGCTGTGGGGAGACAGGCTGTATGGAGACAGGCTGTGTGGAGACAGGCTGTGTGGAGACAGGCTGTGTGGAGACAGGCTGTGTGGAGACAGGTTGTATGGAGACAGGTTGTATGAAGACAGGCTGTGTGGAGACAGGCTATGGGGAGGCAGGCTGTATGGAGACAGGCTGTGGGGAGACAGGCTGTATGGAGACAGGTTGTATGGAGACAGGCTGTGTGGATACAGGCTGTGTGGAGACAGGCTGTGTGGAGTCAGGTTGTATAGAGACAGGTTGTATGGAGACAGGCTGTGTGGAGACAGGCTGTATGGAGACAGGCTGTGGGGAAACAGGCTGTATGGAGACAGGCTGTGTGGAGACAGGCTGTATGGAGACAGGTTGTATGGAGACAGGCTGTATGGAGACAGGCTGTATGGAGACAGGCTGTGTGGAGACAGGCTGTGTGGAGACAGGCTGTATAGAGACAGGTTGTATGGAGACAGGCTGTATGGAGACAGGCTGTGTGGAGACAGGTTGTATGGAGACAGGCTGTATGGAGACAGGCTGTGTGGAGACAGGCTGTATGGAGACAGGTTGTATGGAGACAGGCTGTGTGGAGACAGGCTGTATAGAGACAGGTTGTGTGGAGACAGGCTGTGTGGAGACAGGCTGTATGGAGACAGGTTGTATGGAGACAGGCTGTGTGGAGACAGGCTGTGTGGAGACAGGCTGTATGGAGACAGGTTGTATGGAGACAGGCTGTGTGGAGACAGGCTGTGTGGAGACAGGTTGTTTGGAGACAGGCTGTGTGGAGACAGGCTGTGTGGAGACAGGCTGAGTGGAGACAGGCTGTGTGGAGACAGGTTGTGTGGAGACAGGTTGTGTGGAGACAGGCTGAGTGGAGACAGACTGAGTGGAGACAGGCTGTGTGGAGACAGGTTGTGTGGAGACAGGCTGTGTGGAGACAGGTTGTGTGGAGACAGGTTGTGTGGAGACAGGCTGTGGGGAGACAGGCTGTGTGGAGACAGGTTGTGTGGAGACAGGTTGTGTGGAGACAGGTTGTGTGGAGACAGGTTGTATGGAGACAGGCTGTGTGGAGACAGGTTGTGTGGAGACAGGCTGTGTGGAGACAGGTTGTGTGGAGATAGGTTGTGTGGAGACAGGTTGTATGGAGGTAGGCTGTGGGGAGACAGGCTGTGTGGAGACAGGTTGTGTGGAGACAGGTTGTGTGGAGACAGGTTGTATGGAGGTAGGCTGTGGGGAGACAGGCTGTGTGGAGACAGGCTGTATGGAGACAGGCTGTGTGGAGACAGGCTGTATGGAGACAGGCTGTATAGAGACAGGTTGTATGGAGACAGGCTGTGTGGAGACAGGCTGAGTGGAGACAGGTTGTATGGAGACCGACTGTATGGAGACAGGTTGTATGGAGACAGGCTGTGTGGAGACAGGCTATATGGAGACAGGCTGAGAATGGAGGCAGGCTGGGTGTGGGTGCAGGCTGGGTGCAAGGCCTATATCTGTGCTCCGGTAGTATGTACACATCATTAAAAAAAAATTATTTTGTAAGTTATAATATTAAACTGTCTTCCATCTTGAGCCAGTGCATTCTAGATCATAACAACCTGTCAAATAGGAACATAGGGATGAACTGGACAAGACAGGGTTATGTAGTGTACCAGTCTAGCCTTGGTTCTGAAAGATCTCACAATGCTTCTCAAATCTCTCCCTCATTTTGTTTTATCCAGGTCATTTATCAAATGCCTCTTGAATCATCCATCCATGCTATTCTACTCAGTCATCATCCGCAGCGTAAACTACTTAAATCCACATTAGGCCTGTTCTAAGCCTGAAACATACAGCACTTTGTATAATTAATGGTCATGGCTCAGATTTTAGTCTGGACATCATGTGTGTAGAGTCAGGAGAATTCCCAATTCATGAACCCAATCAGGGAAAACTGGCCTGGGACATTAGGTTTTCACCCTGGGCTGGTGGGGTTCCCTGGGAGTTGGAGTGGGCGACCCCAGAATGTGTGCAGAGGTTGCTGGGTACAGAGGCAGGATGAACAGGCTACCTTGGTACTGGAGTTTAATTAAAAGGTGACAGAAACAATACAAAAGAGCCCTCCAGCCTCCAAAACCCTCTGTACACTCCCCATGCCCCATCCAAGCCCCGATGCTCCCACAAACTTCAGCCTCACTCCATGCCAAATTATGCCCACCCATGGACCCCTCATCGTCTCCATGCCAACCTATTCCACCACTCATCTCCATGCCAACTTAGTGCCAACCAACTCATGCCCTCACACCCCCTCATCCTTGAAGGAGGTCTGTCGCAGTGCAATCTTGGCCTACGGTAAACGTACTGATGCTCAACTTGTCTGTACCTTACCTTGACCCCATGTGCAAGGTCAATTCTCAGCTTTGTCGAGCGAATACACTCCTAGCTCCATGAGCCACATGTGAAGAAGCAAGTGCCTTTGCCAAGCTATCATTTGAAATGTCCTTGCTGCCCTCTCTCCAGGCTAATTTTCAGAAAGTAGTGAAAAGAATCGTTCTCAGTACCCAGAGAGTCGAAACAAATAAATTTCACTTCCCTCTTGTCCTTCTATTTCCCCGAGTTTTCAGAGTCATAGAGGTTTACAGTATGGCAACAGGCCCTTTGGCCCAAATTGTCCATGCCACCCTTTTTTTTAAAACCCCTAAGCTAATCCCAATTGCCGCATTTGGCCCATATCCCTCTATACCCATTGTGCCCATGTAACTGTCTAAATGCTTTTCAAAAGATAAAATTGTACCCACCTCTACTAATACCTCTGGCAGCTTGTTCCAGACACTCACTACCCTCTGCGTGAAAAAATTGCCCTTCTAGACGCTCTTGCATCTCTCCCCTCTCACCTTAAACCTATGCCCTCTAGTTTTTGACTCTCCCGCCTTTGGGAAAAGATGTTGACTATCTACCTTGTCTCTGCCCCTCATTATGTTATAGATCTCTATAAGGTCACCTCGCAGCTCCTACGCTCCAGAGAAAAAAATCTCAGTCGATTCAGCCTCCCCTTATACCTCAATTCATCAAGTCCCGATAGCATCCTAGTAAACCTTTTCTGCACTCTTTCTAGTTTAATAATATCCTTTCTATAATAGGGTGACCAGAATTGCACACAGTATTCCAAGTGTGGCCTTACCAATGTCTTGTACAACTTTAACAAGACGTTCCAAATCCTGTATTCAATGTTTTGACCGATGAAACCAAGCATGCCGAATGCCTTCTTCACCACCCCGTCCACCTGTGACTCCACTTTCAAGGAGCTATGAACATGTACCCTTCGATCTCTTTGTTCTGTAACTCTCCCCAGTGCCCTACCATTTACTGAGTAAGTCCTGCCCTGGTTCAATCTACCAAAATGCATCAGCTCAGATTTGTCTAAATTAAACTCCATCTACCATTCGTCAGCTCACTGGCCCAATTGATCAAGATCCCGCTGCAATTGGAGATAACTTTCTTCACTGTCCACTATGCCACCAATCTTGGTGTCATCTGCAAACTTACTAACCATGCCCCCTATCTTCTCATCTAAATCATTAATATAAATGACAAATAACAGTGGGCCCAGCACTGATCCCTGAGGTACAACACTAGTCAAAGTTTTCCAGTTTGAAAAACAACTCTCTACAACCACAAGCCAATTTTGTATCCATTTAGATACCTCACCCTGAATCCTGTGAGATTTAACCTTGTGCAACAACCTACTATGCGGCACCTTGTCAAAGGCCTTGTTAAAGTCCATGTAGACAACATCAACCCCATTGCCTTCATCCATCTTCTCGGTTACCCCTTCAAAAAACTCAGTTAAATTCGTGAGACATGATTTTCCACTCACAAAACCATGCTGACTGTCCCTAATCAGTTCTTGCATCTCTAAATGCCTGTAGATCCTGTCTCTCAAAATACCTTCCAACAATTTACCCACCACAGATTTGAGGCTCACTGGCCTGTAGTTCCCAGGCTTTTCCCTGCAACCCTTTTTAAACAAAGGCACAACATTTGCCACCCTCCAATCTTCAGGCGCCTCACCCATGACTATCGATGATTCAAATATCTCTGCTAGAAGACTCGCAGTTTCCTCCCTAGCATTCCACAATATCCTGGGATACACTTCATCAGGTCCCAGGGATTTATCTACCTTGATGTGCTTTAAGACTTCCAGCACCTGCTTCTCTGTAACATGTACACTCCTCAAGACATCGCTATTAATTTCCCCAAGTTCCCTAACATCCATGCTTTTTTCAACAGTAAATACTGATGAGAAATATTCACTTAGGATCTCTCCCATCTCTTGTGGATCCGTAGGATGAAGGGCAGATCTAACTGAAAAATAATACTGACAGCCTAGATAGAGTGAGTATGGAGAGGATGTTTCCATTAGTGGGAGAGACTAGAACTAGAGGACACAATCTCAGAGTGAAGGGATGCTGCTTTAAAACTGAGATGAGGAGAAATTTCTTCAACCAGAGGGTGGGAATCTGCGGAACTCAATGTTCAGAGGGCTTTGAAGGCCAGATCATTGAGTGTCTTTAAGGCAGAGATAGATAGGTTTTTGATCAATAAGGAGATCAAGGGTTATGGGGAGAGGGCAGGAGAATGAGAATCATCTCAGCCATGACTGAATGGCAGAGCAGACCCAATGAGCTGAATGACTTAATTCTGCTCCTGTATGTTGTGGTCTTATGGATGCATGTTTAGCTAAACTGAACAAATTAAGGTTGTTCTCATTGGCTACTGGTACAAAGAATAAGGGACAGGGATTTAAGTTTTGTGTATAAATAGGAAGAATGTGAGAAAGGTTTTTTTTATTCAAGGAGCAATAATGACTTGGAACTTGCTGTCTCAGAGAAGAGAGAGGAAGAAGGGAGAATATGACTTTAAAAGAAAAATGAATATTTTTAAGTTAAGTTTATTTATTAGTGTCATAAGTAGGCTTACATTAACACTGCAATGAAGTTCCTGTGAAAATCCCCTAGTTGCCACACTCCTTGTTCGGGAGAATTTAGCATGGCTAATGTACCTAACCAGTGCGTCTTTCAGACTGTGGGAGGGAACTGGAGCACCCGGAGAAAACCTACGCAGGCACGGGGAGGGCGTGCAAACTCCACACAGACAGTGACCCAAGCTGGGAATCGAACCCGGATCCCTGGTGCTGTGAGGCAGCAGTGCCAACCTCTTGGGCCCTGAGGATAAGCACTTTTGAAATAAACTCTCAGAGATACACGGACAGTGTGAGGAATGGGTTCAGACTGGATGGTTCTGTGCAGACACTCGATGGATCAAATGGCCTCCTTCTGTGCCATAATTTATCTAGGACCCAAAGGATGATGGACATGGGTTAGATTACTGCATCCCAGAATGCTATTTAGCTTCACTTCTCCATGCACCTTATCTTCCTCATTCGAGGTCACCACAATGCAACTTATTAATGCTCCCGCAATGCCATGCATGCATTCTCTCATACCAGCGAAGATAAGCAGGCAGGTGCTTATCTTGTCTTGAGGGCTGGATTTTGCATGTCAGTAGGGAAAGTAAAAACCTGACATTCTCAGTTCACCCCCTGTTGTTCTTTCAAAATACATTTTAACTCCTTTCCTGCCCACGCCTCCGAACAGACAGCTGCCAAATACAAAAAAAAGCAGCAGAAAATATTTTTTTGCTCACTTCATTTTACGCAGAATGCTTCCTTACAAATGAGTCAGGTTTTGTAAATGCACAGTCTAATTTATTTACAGGCACATGACTGAGGTTTGCTTTCTCATATACCCAGAAGGGGCGAAGGCTCAGTTCTATTATTGTGGAAACTACAAGCATGAAAACACTGTATAATTGAATTACCTTCACTGAAAAACATTGCACGGTTACTTGTATTAATGGAATCAAGGTTTTTCTGACAACTTACCAAGGTATAGTAAAAAAAAAGAACCCTTTCGTCTCAGTTACAGATCCATTTACTTGCTGTGATTGACTGTATATCTTTCGGGATAAAGAACATTCTACCTTTTCGTTGAGATTAAGATATATTTTGTGACAGGAAATGCTTTCAGAATAGCAGTGGCCTCGAATTGCATTGTCACAGTACTTTGGAAGCTATCAATAAAGACTGCAGGAAATCATGCAGATCAATAAAGGAACTGTTCTACCAAAGCTGCTGGTTATGAAAGAATGACACAGAGTTAGATTTTCAGAAATAACCTCGGGTCATTCAGGATTGGTGGGTAGAAATCTTCTCCTTCACTTTGATCTCTCGAATCCATACCTTTACCAAGCAAGAGGACAGAATGGAGACTGGTGAGGGAGTATTTCATGAAAGGCAGCACTCTGGGGACCTTGGAGTATTATTCACAAATCCCTGAAGGCAGGTGAATGAGACAGTTAAGAAGGCATATGGGACACTTGCTTTCATCAGTCGTTGTATGGACTGAAATCACACAATATTTTTGCCTCAACTACATTCTGTGGTAGTAAGCTCCACACATTCACCACTCTCTGGGTGAAGAAATTTCTCCTCACTTCAGTTCTAAAAGAACATAAGAACATAAGAAATAGGAGCAGGAGTAGGCCATCTAGCCCCTCGAGCCTGCCCCGCCATTCAATAAGATCATGGCTGATCTGTTGTGGCTCAGTTCCACTTTCCCGCCCTCTCCCCATAACCCTTAATCCCCTCTCTTATCAAGAACCCATCAACCCGCTTCTTAAAAATATTTAGCGAGGCAGCCTCCACCACTTCAACGGGCAGAGAATTCCAGAGATTCACCACCCTTTGAGTGAAGAAGTTCCTCCTCAACTCCGTTCTAAACCGCCTCCCCTTTATCTTGAGGCTGTGCCCCCTAGTCCTACTGTCTTTTTTGAGCAGGAAGAGTCTCTCCACCTCTATCCTATCCATCCCATTCATCATCTTATACGTCTCAATGAGATCTCCCCTCATTCTTCTAAACTCTAACGAGTACAAGCCTAGTTTATTCAGCCTCTCCTCATAGCTCAATCCCCTCAACTCCGGTATCAGCCTAATAAACCTCCTCTGCACTCCCTCCAGGGCCAAAATATCCTTGCGCAGGTGCGGCGCCCAAAACTGCACACAGTACTCCAGCTGCGGCCTCACCAATGCCCTATACAGCTGCAGCAAGACCTCCCTACTTTTATATTCAATCCCCCTCGCTATGAAGGCCAGCATCCCATTCGCCTTCCTGACCACCTGCTGCACCTGCAAGCTGGGTTTTTGCGACTCATGCACAAGGACCCCGAGGTCCCTCTGCACCGTCGCCTGCTGCAGTTTACCCCTTATCCTCAAACTATGACCCCTAGTTCTGAACCATTGGGAACGTTCTTTCCGAATCTACCTTGTCTAACCCTGTTCGAATTTTATAAGTTTCTATGAGATTCCCTCTCATTCTTCTAAACCCCAGTGAATATAATCCCCACCGACTTAGTCTCCCCTCTTATGAGCTATCATCCCAGGAATCAGCCTGGTAACCCTTCACTGCACTCCCTCTATAGCAAGGACATCCTTCCTCAGATAAGGACACCCAAAACTGTGCACAATACTCCAGGTGTGGCCTCACCTGTACAATTGCAGTAAAGCATCCCTATTCCTAAAGGAGAAATTTCTTCACCCAGACATTGATCAGACTGTGGAATTCACTACCCACAGAAAGTAGTTGAGGCCAAGTATTGAATGTTTTCAAGAAGCAGTTAGATTTAGCATTTGAGGCGAAAGGGATCAAAGGATATGGTGGGGGGGGGGACGGGGTGGGGGGGGGAGGCTGGATTAGGCTATGGAGTTGGGTGATCAGACATGATCAAAATGAATTGTGGAGTAGGCTCAAGATACCAAATGGCCTCCTCCGGCTCCTACATTCAATGTATCTATGTTTAACCCCGAATTGGTAATAATCCATTTGCCAAAACAGTTAACATCCTTACAGATGTGGAACTAGTATCACCTCCAAACCAGATTGGGTAAAGATGCCATGTTTCCTGCCCTAAAGAAATATAAGTGGCCAGGACGCTAATATTTCATTATTATTCAGGGGTTTTTTTTATTTTTAGATGTTTTCTAATTCAGCTTCTCACATTGGCATGGTAGAGTTTGAACTCACATTCCGCAGGAGCGTTGAGCAAGTCCTCTGCTGGTGAGCTTGCATCTGACAGCAGTCGAAACCCAGCTACCCACTGTTTTTCCAGCCTCTCTTACCCCCTGTCCCAAATCCAGCCAATAATCACTCCACTATCATACCCTGCTATCTTAGAGTCTTTTAATCCACATACAAGGAGCATTGTCATGGCGTCACAGTGGTTAGCACTGCTGCCTCACAGTGCAAGGGACTCGTGTGCAGTTTACACATTTCCCCATGTCTGCGTGGGTTTCCTCCAGGTCCTCCAGTTACTTCCCAAAGTCCAAAAGATGTGCTGGTTAGGTGCATTGACTCTGCTAAACTTGCCCTCCGTGTACCCAAACAAGTGACTAGGAGATTTTCACAGTAACTTAATTGCAGCATTAATGTAAGCCTCCTTGTGATTGATCAATAGAACGTTTTCGATACAAATTATTGTAGTGGTCTTCTGACCATGGGAGTTAAGGCCTTATTGTTGGGATAGAATAGCCCAAACTGACAAAGTGATTGCATGTCAGAATGGAAGTTCTTCATGTTTGCAATAGTTCCAATATTGATTGTCCACTTATTTAAAGCAAAATTATTGGGGAGCTTTTTATCACAGATAGGTGTTCAGAATAGCCATCAGAAATAACCTAGGAAACATTTAATGAGATTATAGAAACTAAATATTTCATTTGGAAGAATGTCTCACCTATGGATGAGCACAAGGAGCCAAGGTTTCCCTGAGTTCAAACAATCCCTTGTTCAAAGTTCAGATAACTTATTTGCAATTATATTTTTTACTTGTAGGTTTATCCTGTTTTGGAATTTTGCGGTAAAATATCAAAGTATTGCCTCAGGGCTGGTAATCCAGAGACCCAGGGTAAAGCTCTGGAGACCACAGTTCAAATCCCATTAGAGCAGATGGCGAATTCAATAAAAATCTGGATTAAAAAATCTAATGATCGTGAAATAAATGTCGTAAGAAGAAACAAAGCAAATTGTTGCGGATGCTGGAATTTAAAACAGAGACAAAAAATGCTGGAAAATCTCAGCAGGTCTGATAGCATCTGTGGAGGGAGAATAGAGCCAATACTTTGGCACCAATTCAGGGGGCAGACAAGGCTAGGAGAGCGGCATTCTCTGTTGGCCTGGGGCAGGATTGTATAAGCCTCAGGCGGACGTTTCTGTCCAAAGTCTGCCCTTGACTCTGGATGACTCTGTCAGACCTGCTGAGATTTTCCAACATTTTCTGTTTTTGTATCGTGAAAACCCATCTGGTTCACTAGTGATTTGATTTGATTTATTATTGTCACATGTATTAACATTCAGTGAAAAGTATTGTTCTTTGCGCGCTATACAGACAAAGCATAGTGTTCATAGAGAAGGAAACATGAGAGTGCAGAATGTAGTGTTACAATCATAGCCAGGATTTAGAGAAAGATCAACTTAATGCAAGATAATTCAAAAGTCTGACGGCATTAGCGAAGAAGCTGTTCTTGAATCGCTTGGTACATGACCTCAGATTTTTGTATCTTTTTCCTGACAGAAGAAAGTAGAAGAGTGATTGTCCAGGGGTCCTTAATTATGCTGGCTGCTTTGCCGAGACAGTGGGAAGTGTAGACAGAGTCAATGGATGGGAGGCTGGTTTGCGTGATGGATTGGGCTACATTCTCAACTTTTGTGGTTTCTTGCGACCTTGGGTAGAGCCAGAGCCGTACCAAGGTGTGATACAACCAGAAAGAATATTTTCTTTGGTGGACCTGGAAAAGTTAGTGAGAGTCGTAGCTGACATGCCAAATTTCCTTAGTATTCTGAGAAAGTAGAGACATTGGTGGGCTTTCTTAACTATAGTGTCCTTTTAGGGAAGAAATCTGCCGTTCTTATCTGGCCTGGCCTACATGTGACTCCAGAGTCACAGCAATGTGGTTGGCTCTTCAATGGCTTAGCTCAGTTCAAGGGGCAATTAGGAATGGGCAATAAATGTTGGCCCAGCCAACGACATCCACATCCCCTGAACGAATGAAATAAACAGGCTGGTGAGCCTTTGTTGCACTGCCTATTGGGTGAGTATGTCCCTCCATTGGTGAGGAGACCAAAACAACACAGAGTACTTCAGGTGTGGTCTTACTAATGCCTTCTGCATTTCCAATGTACTGTATCAAATACCTTTAACTCCAATTAGTCCTACATTTAACCACAGAACCTTAAGGGAATGTAAGTCAAGTCGCATGCAAGAACGCATGCCATCTGTCCTGATAAACTAATGCTTAAATCCCCAGCAATGGTTTGCTAAATCTGCACTGTACCCACCCCAGGCCAAAATATCCTTCCTAGGATGTGGTCCAGAGCTGAATATAGTTCTCCAGATGGATATTGACCAGAAGCAAGCTTTAAGCACTGTTGTCTCATTAATGGATCAATCATGCATAAGAGTAAACAAAAGTAACATCAACTTTTGATGCATGCAAATCAATGGCAATATCAATTTAAATTTATATCTTTATCATGATATCCTTATGGGTGGCACAGTGGTTAGCACTGCTGCCTTGCAGCACCAGGGATCCGGGTTCAATTCCTGACCTCGGGTCAATGTATGTGTGCATCTCCTCCATGTGTCTATACGGGTTTCCCCTGGATGCCCCAGTTTCCTCCCACGCTCCAAAGATATGTATGTTAGGTGGATTGGCCATGCTAAATTGCTCCTTAGTGTCAGGGGGATTTGCAGGGAAAATGAGTGGGGTTACGGGGATAAGGCCTGTGTGGGATTGTCATTGGTGCAGGCTGGATGGGCCAAATGGCTTTCTTCTGCACTGTAGGGATTCTGTGTTTCTATGACTTCAATGTGATTCACGAAGATAACAGCTTGGATATATCAAGGTTAAGGTGAATATTCTTGATTCTTTTTTTTCATATCAAAGATATTTTCAGCAAGCTGAATAATTGTTATGTGTTGGTATATGAAACATCATATACACCTGTGCTCCAGATACCGAATGTGATGTTTTATGTATTAAATATGCAGATATTAATATTGTCCAGGCATGTCATTTTTTGACAATTCTAGTTCCCGTGGCTTTTGGATCATTCTGTTTCCCTTTCTCCATGAATAGGTTTGTGTGCACGGGTCATGAGAAGGAAGGGCACCATCTGCAAATGTTACCTGTGTGTTTTGTCTATTACCTCTTTCGCGTCCCTGAATGACAGGGCTATCATCTGATTCCATGTCAAAATATGTTTGAAGAAGCATTTGGATAGCAGTGAGGATGTCAAGTGGCAAACGCAATTAACAGACCCACTTCCCCATCTTGATCATTACAGCACCACATAGAAATGATGTAACATTTTGGTACTTAGACCAAAACATTTTTAAGGGAATAATTTACCTTGTACGGTGCAATTGTTCATATTCACAAACCATGAGCTATGTTTAGTGGCTAACTTAATATTGCACAGTGCACAGTTGGTCACAAAACATCTTGTGCTCATTGTGTGGACTAAATTCTGCTGATTGCTGTACTGCTATATGTAGAGTGAACAGTTCCTGTACTTGCTATTCCCAGTTATTTCCAAAAGAAACGGTGCTAAATCGTTGAGGTTTGATGGTAGCCAAAGGAATACAGTGGTTAGCACTGTAGCCAGGGACCTAGGTAAGTTTGGTTAAGTTTATTTATTAGTGGCACAAGTGTGCTTACATTAACGCTGCAATGAACATACTGTGAAAATCCCTTAGACGCCACGCTCCGGCACCTGTTTGGGTACACTGAGGGAGAATTTAACATGGCTAATGCCATCTAATCAGCACGTCTTTCCGACTGTGGGAGGAAATCTGGGCACTTGGAGAAAACCCACATGCTGACATGGGAGGAACGTTCTGACTCCGCACAGACAGTAACCCAAGTCAGGGATCAAGCCAGGATGAGGCAGCAGTGCCAACTACTGTGCTATCATGCCACCGAGTTCAATTCCCAACTTGGGTTATTGCCTGTGCGGCGTCTGCATGTTCTCCCCGTATCTGCGTGGGTTTCCTCCGGGTGCTCCGGTTTCCTCCCACACTCCAACAAAAGGAATGCTGGTTAGGTGCATTGGGCCGTGCTAAATTCTCCCTCAGTGTACCCAAACAGGTGTAGGAGTGTGGCAACTCAGGGATTTTCACAGTAACTTCAGCGCAGTGTTAATGTAAGCCTACTTGTGACATTAAAAAATAAACTTTAAACTTTGGGAAATTGCCAATGGCTGTTGTTATGAATAAATGTTTTATAATGAAACATTTCTGAAAGTAGTTTCAGAGATTACTGTTGAAGATGGTGATGAACAATAAATGTGTTTGTACTTTGGCTGCTGCTTTAATGGGAGATCACCTTTGCTGAACTAACAAATAGGGGAAGATAATTTCTTGTGTCCACCTTTCTATTATCACCCATGATAGTCTTTAGCTACTTGGTCCTTGTTTTGATGGTGTTCCTCACTCTGTTGCCTGTTGAATGTTTTGTTTGTGTGACTGTCAACATGTCTTGAAAAATGATTAATTTATATTCATTCTTTTTTTTTTCCTTTTCCACCCCTTCCTGGATTTTCCCTCCTTCATGGTTGCCATTCATCTCACCATCCACCCTTCCCTTTCCTACCCCAATCCCCGTCACCCATCCCCCTTGTCCTATCTCTCGGTGAATCAACATTTCAACATCACCACAGGCGGAAGTGGACTCCAGCCATCACCACAACCATTCAACGTTCATTTTGCATTTGTCTGTGCCATTGGCCTTAGCTGGATGTTACCTTAGATCTGGGGCAGTGTGTCATGCTGGTGCCCATTGTCTTTCGTTGAATTGTCTGTGTGGCTCAAGCCTTATAGACAGCCTGGGTTTCTCACTGCTCCTCCTTCACTGCCAACATTTGACCTGAGACAATGAATTGGAATAACCAAAGCTTAAAGCTTCTTTAATGAATTGCATAGAACATGCAGCACCGTAACAGGTCACCTGACAAAACAAATCCACAAGTTGTCCCAATCTCCAGCAAATTGCTCCAACTGCCTGAAGCTAAATTGCCACTGGAATTTCAAAAATTATTGCAATCCACTTTTAAATCACTCTGCCTTTCAAAGAGGCAGTGCGTTTTCACCAGATCCACTTTTTGTTAACAAGAAGCCTCCCATCAGCACCCACTTTTTGAAACGGAAGTTTCCCATTGAATCCCGTTGGAGGAGAGATTCGGAGTTATTGGCCTGGCACCTTGCGGGAGGGCTTGCTGAGTAAGGCCATAAGAAGGAAGGGCTAGTGGACCCTGGTGCGGTGAATGCTGGGACAGTGTGTAAATTTTAGGAGGAGTTAGACAGATTTTTAATTGGCAATGGGTTGAAGGGTTACGGGGAGAAGGTAGTAAAATGGGGATGAGGAGTATATCAGCCATGATCGAATGGCCAAGTGGAATCGATGGGCTGAATGGCCTAATTCTGCTCCTACAGCTTATGAACTTATGGAATTATGACCCACCCAAAAGAGGGATCACTGTGCTGGACAGTGTGAAGAGCAGGCGACTAAACTGGAGACTATGAGGAAGGTGTATTAACAGACTCAAAGTAAGGAAAGGGGTTATTTAGCTGGCAGTGTAAGTGAGGGGGACTGATATTGGCAATATCTGAAATGGATTATTAAGTTGGGATGACATGTGGGAAGGATGCAAAAAGAGGCAATATAAGGAAGGGAGTAATGAGCTGGATAAAATAGAATCATAGGATGGTTACAACTAAGAAAGAGGCTGTTTGGCCCATCAAGTTTATGCCAGCTCTCTACAAGAGCAACTCACCTAGTCCCATTCCTCCCACCTTTTCCCCATAGCCCTGCAAACCATTTTTCACAGAATCCTACAATGCAGGAGAAGGCCATGTGGCCCATCGCGTCTGCACTGAACACAACAACATCCAGGCCCTATCCCCATAACTCCGTGCATTTACCCTAGCTAGTCTCCCTGACACCAAGGGGCAATTTTACATGGCCAATCCATCTAACCCGCACATTTTTGGAATGTGGGAGGAAATCAGAGCTCCCAGAGGAAACCCCCGGGGAAAACACACAAAATTTCCACGCAGACAGTGATCCCAGCTGGGAAATTGAACCTGGGTCCCTGGCACTGTGAGGCAACCTTGCTAACCACTGTGCCACCGTTTTCTTAGATAATTGTCCAAATCCCTGTTGAAAGCCTTGTTTGAATCTGACTCCAACATACTTTCAGGTCGTGAATTCCAGATTCTAACCACTTTCTGTGTAAAGAAGATTTTTTTCATCTCACCTTTTCTTCTTTCATTGGTCATCTTAAATCAATATCTGCTGGCTCTCAACCTTTCTGCCAATGGGAACAGTTTCTCCCTATCTATTGTGTCTCGTCCACTCATAATTTTTGACCCCGCTATCAAACCTTCTCTTTTCAAACCCAGAATCTTCAATTTACTCACCAAAATAAAGTTTATCATCCCTGGAAACATGTTCATCAATCAGGAGGGGTACTTAGATACGCACTATAAGGCATGGGGTCTTTTGGGAAGAAGTGGCACAGCGGTTAGCACTGCTATCTCACACTGCCAGGGACCCGGGTTCAATTCTCGGCTTGGGTGAGTGTCTGTGTGGAGTTTGGAGGGTACTCATTTTCCCTGTTTTGTATGTGGGTTTCCTCCTGGTGCACCGGTTTCCTCCCACCATCCAAAGATGCATAGGTTTGGTGGTTTAGCCATGGTAAATGTATGGGACTATGAGGATAGTGTTGGGAGGAAGAGCTTGGGAGAGATACTCTATCAGAGAGTCGGGTGCAGACTGGATAGGTCAAATGTCCTTCTCCTGCACTGTCAGGATTCTTCGATTCCTTAAGTGGGGGGCGGAGTTACTCAGTTAAGCAATGTGAGGAAGGAGTTACTACGGCAGAGAGTGTGAAAGAGGAGGTTAACTGGAAGGATTGAGCATAAACCGTAAAGGTTGATAGTGCTCCCGGGCATCTTACTGAGCTGAATAATGTGACCAAGGGCTACTGATTCTGGCAGTGCGAGGGAGTTGCATTAACTCAGCAGGGATTCAGTGTGATGGAACGATTGTTGTTGTTGTGAAGGTTTCTGCATTAATTAATCTGCATCTTGCTATTCTGGTCCGTCGCTCCGCTCAGATAACCATTGGAATACATTCTGATGAAGAAAACCTGAGGGGTTACTCATCTTTTCCAGATCCCAGCCGCGCAGTCTTATCAGAGCTGGCCATGTATTAGCCCCGTGACCCAACTGCAGGCACCTTGCTGACAAATAATTTCAATTGCTAATCAGCTCGCATTAAAAGTAAATGCTTCTTGGCGTCTTCTCTTAGACACCACAGCTTTGGACCTGTCACCTGATGTACCTGAAGGCACTGCTTTGGGCTTGGGATTGACTGGATGAGATAAGACCAAGGTCCTTTTAATTCATTGTCCCCCATCCTGCTGGATAATGGAGTTGTGAGCTAACTGTAATAAACCTTTATCTGTTAGTCTAATGCAAATCCATACATGAGATTAGAAAAAACGTCCCCCCACCAGGAGCAGAGAGTTTCGGTAGCCATTTGTCTAAATAAGTCACCTATTCCTCCCAAAAAAAGCGACTGTATTTTCTCGTTCATTAATTAAAATATCCACCTCTTTCTGAGGATGGGACCCTCCAATGTGTTCAACAGCTCAACTCCTCTAACATAACCATACTATCCCCTTTCATTAGCCAGGTTTTAATGTCTCAAAAAGATAAATGAAAGGCATGTGAGGTTGTTCAGATTCCTGCGTGACAGCCTCATGTGTTTTAAAGTGGATTTGGTATTTTATCCCTGACAATGGAATTTGTATCAAATCTCTCACTGTGGTCAGAATTTTACCGGCACGCCTGCCCCAGGATCGGAGTGGCTGAGGATGGAATATTCCATTGGCCTTGGGCAGGATTTTATGAGCCTCGCTCGAGCGGAGTCGTAAAATTCCGGACCATGTATCAAAAACGCATTTCCACCATTCACGCAGGATGTTACTGATGTTACACCTGATATTACCCTCCTTCTGATGTTAAGAGGCTACAGTTTCTCTTTAAGTGGGGTACCTATCAGGGAGGGTAAGCGAGATCAACTCGAGAGCCATATGCATGTCAGTTCATAGAATCATACTATCCCTACAGTTCAGGAGGCCATTCAGCCCATCAAAATCTCCACCGACTCTCTGACAGTTTTTCTATTTTGGTATTAGTGTGAGGATAAGGTGTTTTACTCTAGATGTGACCCTATTGACCCACTAGGAAGCTTTTATCAAAACAAACTTTATTTAACAATACAGTTTAAATATAACAAATGAATTCACTTAATTTTCACCAATTGAAATACTTAAGCATAACAAGGTGCAATTCTTAACTGCTAATCTATCCCTATGAATCATAGTATCCATACAGTACAGAAGGAGGCCATTCAGCCCATTGAGTCTGTACTGACCACATCAACCCAGGCCCTATTCCTGTAACCCCACACATTTACCCTGCTAATCCTCCTGAGACTAGGATCAATTTAGCATGGCCAGTCCTCCTAACCTGCATGCCTTTGAAAGAAACCAGAGCAAACACACTCACAGATGGGGCGAATGTGCAAACTCTGCACAGACAGTGACCTGAGGCTGGAATCGAAACCAGGCCTCTGGCACTGTGAGGCAGCAGTGCTAGCCACTGTGCCACCATGCCACCCCAATTCTAATTCAAGCAATATTCCTTTTATTAATTTAAATTCCTCTTCAAAGTCAGCAACACATAGGCCAACAGGCTGGAACTTGGGCTGCCTCTCCTTGAGCCTCCGGAACACTTCTGGAAAGACCCATTTCTCCCAGGAGGTTCCAAACAGTAGTCTCTAGACAAAAACAGGGAGGTCTCCTGCTTCTTCCAGAACCTGACAGTAACGGCCTTGCTTTTCTCTGTAAGCTTAGCTCCTCACGTATCAACACCTGACTCTGTCAGTCAACCAAGTCAAAACTCTACTCTGAAACCCCAAAGGAAAAACTAAATAAAAATGCATCAACTCAGATTAAAACAAACAAATCCCGAGATAAAATCAACCATTAGCCTGCATTCTCAGCATATGAGCTGCCTAGTTTGCTGACAAATAGACACCGTGTAAACCAGAGCTGAATTTTAAACATACCCCTCACAAAAGCAACATGATAGCAATACATTTCTTAAAGGCACAGTGTCATCACAAGCCTTAAGGTCATCACACTGCATTTTGTGTGTTTTTTTTACTTATTTTATTCCCTAAGTCATGTAAACAGGGGACAATAAGCCAGCTTAAATTCCTCCTGGATTTTTACTTGAATTTTAAAGAGGTCAGACACAATTTAGCTTTCCTTATTCCCCAAACCTGCCAATTGACCAACATACCATTAGTGTTAGACATGGTTGAATGTACACAATCACGTTAACCATTGTCCAAGGCTTACCAATCCCCTGGGATTTGCAGGGAGCTCAGTTGATCATTCTGGCTCATCTCTCTACCGGGAGGTGTTCCCATTTCCAGAAGTCGCAGCCTGTGCTTTGTTGCCTGATGTCCTCACTCAGTGGAGATCACCATAGATCATAGAAATCATAGGAACCCTATAGCCTGGAAAGAGGCCATTTGGCCCATCAGGTCTGCACCAATAACAATCCCAAGTCAGCCATATCCTGGTAACCCCACATATTTACCCTGCTAATTCCTCTAAACTACACATCCCAGAGCATTATGGGGTAATTTAGCATGGCCAATGCACCTAATCCACATATCTTTGGACTATGGGAGAAAACTGGAATACCCGGAGGAAACCCATATAGATGCAAGAAGAACGTGCAAACTCCCATACAGCTGGTTGATCATTAATGCCAAGAATGGCATGGATGTTTCCTCACATCCCAAATGCTTTTCCAATAGCTAGATTTGCCACCTTTATCCAAATCCAGAATTGGATGAAGACTCCATTGCAGAGTATCCAATCATAGAATGATACAACACTGAAGAAGGCCATTCAGCCCATCATCCAAATGCCAGCTATTTGAAAGAGTTACCTAATTAGTCTTACTATCCCCAGAGTGTTACAAAATGTTCCCTTTGAGTTTTATGATGGAATCTAGATGATGAAAATCAATGGAAAGTCTCAGCAGTTAATTCTTCCACGTGATGGACTTGTCAAACTTTTCAGGTACAAGGCCACACAAAGTTTATCCTCAGTAGTTCAAACTGTATATATTGCAAAAAAATATTTTGTGTGAGCATCACTGGCAAGGCCAGCATTTGTTGCTCATCCTTATTGATCTTTGAAATAAGCCATTTTAGAAGGCCACAAACAAATCACATTGTAGAATCATAGAATCCTTATAATACAGGAGGAGGCCATTTGGCCCATCATGTCTGCATCGACTCTTCAACAGAGCATCTTTGACAGACCCTATCCCCGTAACTCCATGTATTTACCTCACTAATCCCCCGAACCTACACATCCTGGGACATGAAAGGTTAATTTAACATGACCTATCCATCTAACCTACGCAACTTTGGAGAATGTTCCACACAGACAGTCACCCAAGACTAGAATTGAACCCGGGTCCCTGGCACTGTGAGGCAGCAGTGCTAAACACTGTGCCACCATGTCGCCCTCCAGGCTGTTGGCCTAGAGTCACATGTAGGCCAGACCAGGTAATGATGTTAGATTTCTTATCCTAAAGAGCATTGTTGAATGCGATGGGTTTTTATGACAATTGGAGATTGTAGTCATGATTATAAAGACTAACTTTCAATTCCAATTTTATTAATTGAATTTAAATTCCACCAGCTGCCACAGTGGGATTTGAACCAGCCTCACCAGAACATTGGCCTGGGCCTCTTAGATTACTGATCCAGTGACATTGCCATCCTCTTCCCCAAGTGTTTCACACCAACCTTAATTCCTTTGTATCTTTTACTATTTGCCTTCAAAATTTAAAGTTTTAACATTTATTTATTATTGTCACAAGTAGGCTTACATTAACACTGCAATGAAGTTACTGTGAAAATCCCCTAGTCGCCACACTCCGGTGCCTGTTCGGGCACATTGAGGGAGAATTTAGCATGGCCAATGTACCTAACCAGCATGCCTTCTTAAAGACTATGATTGATCACAGAGTGGTGACTGTCTCAACATCAGGAGTTATACTCAGCGACCTCCTTCAATGGATTTGAGACTTGGAATTTGGGATGCTATCCTACATTATCCCACATTATACAGCTGCAAGCTAAGTTTATGAAAAGTATATTTATTTATTAGTCACAAGTTAAGCTTACATTAACACTGCAATGAAGTTATTGTGAAATTCCCTTAGTTGCCACATTCTGGCATCTGTTTGGGTCAATACATCTAGCCGGCACATCTTTCAGACTGTGGGAGGAAACTGGAGCACCCGGAGGAAACCCACGCAGACACGGGGAGAATGTGCAAACTCCACATAGACAGTGACCCAAGCTGGGAATCGAATCTGGGTCCCTGGCGCTGTGAGGCAGCAGTGTTAATCACTGAGCCACTGTTGTTCTGATACCAGTTCAAGCACTTCAAGTTGTTTTGGTACCACATGGGGTCGCTTCGGACTAGGCCGTCAGATCAGGAAAGTTTCTGGTTCAATTCACAGTCTGCTCAGATGTTGCTGATCTTACTCAGTTGTCGAAGGAGTAGATTTGGGGTGGAAGGGGGAAGGATTTATTGTTGGCAGAATGCAAGAGGGGTTATGAGGATTTTGTATTGTCATAGGGAAGTGGTGCAGAGGGTGGGGGGAAGGCTGTTGGGGAGATGCTTATACCCTAGGAATAGACCCAGAAGATACGCAGGAGGACCCCTCAACAATTCCCAGCTAAGAATTGTGTGCGAATTACCTGGGAAGTTTAAACTTCCACTGGGTGAGGACCCTGCACCAGGAACAATCCAAACCTCCCAATTAAATCAGATTTCAGACTGTACTAGCTCTCTTAGCAGAATAGTTATGCCATGAACAAGTTAAAGGGGTTAAAACTATTGGATAACTATGGCATTAACACGCCTTCCCTGAAGTCTTACTGGACCCCGGAAAACCACTGATAATTCTGACCACACCCAACCCCCCCACCCCCCTGCCTCTCCCCAGTACCCAAATCCTAACCCAGAACCACACTTCCCCAACTATATGCTTTACACTCCACTCTCATGACTGTTCTCTGAGTAATACCCCAGCCTCTTGATCTCATGACTACTCCCACACCCCACCGACCCTTGCAAACCCTCCAACACCCCACACCACCCCCATCCCACCCCCATCAACTACCCTCCTGAGCTTTCAACTAACCATCCTCCCCCCTGCACCCCACCAATTCCTCTCCTGAGTGCCCCATAGTGCCATAATAGGGGATATGTCTTTATTTCCCCTGCTGTTGCCCTGCATTGGATGGAGGCGGAAACGGCCGTGCTACACATTTCACACCAGACCCAGGGTCGGTAAACCGAGTGGGAAATGTGCAGCTCCTGACCCGGGAACGTGAAATGGAGTGGAGTGACAATCCAGTGGTGAGCATTCAAGTTACACATGTGCGAGACAATGATAATATCCAGCAGGAGAGAATCTAACCATCTCCCCTTGACCTTCAATGGCATTACCATTGTTGAATCTCTACGCTACCAACATCTGGAGGTTACCATTGACCAGGAACAGAACTGGACTAGCCACATAAATACCGTAACTACAAGAGCAGATCAGAAGCTGGAAATTCTGCGGCGAGTAATTCACCCTCTGTCTCCCCAAACCTTATTCAAGATCAGGACAGTGATGGAATAGTCTCCAGTTGCCTGGATGGGTGCAGCTCCAACAACACACAAGAAGTTTGACACCAGCCAGGACAAAGTGATGCCTTTATTTATCCTACATGTTAAATATTCACTTCTTTCACCACTAACACACAGTGGCAACAGTGCGTAACCATATACAAGATAGACTGGCAACTCGCCAAGGCTTCTTCGACTGCACCTTCCAAACCCTCTACCAACCAGCAGTCTATCCTTTCATCATCACTGGGATAAATTTAATATGGGCAATAAACACTGGCGTATTTATTTAAGCACCTCCCCTTTAAGGGAAGTAGCTTGCTTTAAGTAGTGCAGGCTAGTTTTAATCAAACTTGTATGAACTTTAGTTCCCTGCTGAGGAGTAGAACCACTGTTTAGTGTTGTATTCTATACCACTCTGATTGATATTAGCGAGCAGTAGGAATTTTGCATGCTGTGTTCAAAAAGGCCTTATCCGATCTATCCCCCATTGCAACATATCAATGTGTGGTTTGATGGACTGAGATTGGCTGTGACCTCCTGAAGTTTTGGATGACACTGTACAAATGGGAAGTTCTTTCTTTCATGAGGGATTCTTGAAGGCAGAATATGTAGGCCTCCGAAACAGGGTTAAATCGTTTGGCACCCACTGCCATGTATTTTCAAGTTTCACAACACCAGGTTAAAGTCCAACAGGTTTATTTGGAATCACGAGCTTGCCTTCATCAGATGAGTCACTCACCTGGTAAAGGAGCAGTGCTCCGAAAGCTCGTGATTCCAAATAAACCTGTTGGACTTTAACCTGGTATTGTGAGACTTCTCACTGTGCCCATCCCAATCCAATGCTGGCATCTCCACCACATATTTTCAAGTCATTCCCTTCTAGTCTACAGCTCCATAGTACCTATTATCCTTGGGTACCTTTGGGTGAGATGTTGTTATCAACAAACTGCTCACTGTCAAACCCGATCCTCTTGGCAGGGTGTCCTCAGATGCTTCGTAACCAATATAGTCAAAGGTTACTGTTGTAACGTAGGATGTAGAACAGTCAATTTGTACCGAACAGGTTCCGGATGACCCTTCATTCTTTTTAGGTCCAACATGGTGACACAGTGGTTAGCACTGCTCCTTCACAGCACCAGGGACCTGAGTTCATTTCCGGCCTTGGCTGACGGTTTGGAGTCTGCATGTTCTCCCCATGCCTGCGTGGGTTTCCACCAGGTGCTCCGGATTCCTCCCACAGCCTGAAAGACATGCTGGTTAGCTGGATTGGCCATGCTAGAATTGTTCTTTAATGTCCCAAGATGTGTGCATTCAGTGGATTAATGAGATAAATGTGTGGGTTGTGGGGATAATAAAGGGGGTGAGCTTGGGTGAGAAGCTCTGTTGAAGAGTTGGTACAGACTTGATGGGCAGAATGGCCTCCTTCCATACTGTAGGGATTGTCTAACTATGTGAACATGATCTCACAAACAGGAATATGATGAAGAGCATTTTATTGGTGGGATAAACTTCAGTCAGAATTCCCATGCCCTTCTTCTAAGTAGTGCTGAGTGATCTTTGAAGTCCATTTGACAGGGCAGACAGGATCTTGGTTTCACTGTTCTTCTGAACGCAATCAGTATTACACTGGAGTATCAGCTTTGACTTTGTATTCAAGTCACTGGAATAGAAATTGAATCTCTGATTCAGAATCAAGAGTCAGTTTATTAAGTCACATTAGGGTAGCAGTTGCTTGTGTTATAGGAGTATTGTTTGCAGTTGTTTCATACTGAAGTTAGTTTGACCTGTATCCCATGAAAGGCTGCAAGAATACAGGTAACAAAAGATTACAGATGTGAAGGCTGTTTATGCAGGGGTAAGCGGTGTGGAGGGCAATAATCCCCTAGTGAATTTTCCTTGCGAATACTTTGGCCAATCAAAGTCAACTTTCCAGTCCTTTTCTCATGCAATATAATTTGTTGTTCCCTTTGAAATTTGCTATTCTTGTATTTGTCCTGATGAGTACAAGGCAAAAAGCTTTAACAGAATGCCTCTTTTTCTAGCAATTTTAAGTTCAGAATAACCAAGTGACTTTACAAGTTCACTGTGTTGACATGTCAGGTGATACTGTGTGCCACGACTGTTCTAATCCAGGTCAGCACCCCAAGGTATTTTATGAAATCAGTGTAGACCATAAATTTTGCATTTTAAATGTGGCATTCATAAGCATAAGATGTTTCACTTCAAATATGATTTAAGTGACCCACTAGGGAACTTACATCAAACAAAGTTTACTTAAGAATCCAGTTAAATATAAAAAGAAAAATCAGCGATAACTTTTGGCAATTACAAAAAACGCAACTATAATAGTGTATAAACCTTAACAGTTAAGTATTCTGTTCCAAGCTAAAGAACCTCCACAAACATAAACCCTTTTCTTGGCTTCGCACAGAAAACAATTATGTTTGTGTAATGCTGGACTTTGCAGCTTTTCAACACCTGCTGTGATTCAGTCCTTTGGATATGGAATTGAAATGCTGAGTCTCAGTGTCCTGGAACTTTCAGCATACCTCAAGACACAGAGACACTACTTATCTCTAGTTTCTAGTTAGCCGGCCACCAACAACAGAATTTCCAATACCAGAGAGAGAGACAAAAAGCATTGCTTTCTGCCTACAGTCCAACACATTCCTGCCAAAATGAAAGTAAAACCTTTGGACTTGGCCTGTGAGGGAAAAACTTGTCTAAAGGCACCTGACCTGCCAACCAGCCTCCAATCAACAATTCCCAAAAGGGTCATAAAACCCCAGGACACTGCATTAGGCCCAGATGAAAGACGAATAAGATACCCATTATATTGTTCCAACAACAATTGAGGACATCGGTTCTCAGACAGCTCTATGAGCATATATAGCATATTGATTGTGCTATTTGGCATAACAAAATAGGCCAGGCCTGTTTGAGCAAACTGCAGAAAACACAATTAAAATACACTTCTTAAAGGCACAGTAGCGTCACACTACAGTCAAGATCATTTTAAGCTGCTGTCAAGCTGTAATAACGCAATAAAATAAGCAACAGGGTAACAGTGGCATTAACTCCATTTCCACACTCAAAATGGGATTTGCAGTGTGGTTCCAGGGATATGATGGTGGTAGAAATGAAGCATTCTCAGTTTACCGCTCTGCAGAAGCAGACCCCTCTCTGAATAAAAGACATATCCCATCACCTAGAACCTCAGTCGGAATTTTCCCTTTTTAATGCAGAGTGTGGCATTGGGGGGGGTAGGAAAAGTGGCATTGAAGCCGTTGGCCCCAACAATGGCTTTCTCCATCATATTTCCCGAAATAAGTTCAAAGATTTTTTGAAGTGGTGGGTCCCACGATGTCACACTGGCAGGGCAGTCTCTGATTGAGCCTACTCCACCAGCAACATAACTTTTTGAAGGTCAGGTTGGTCTTTTTAAAGGCTGCCCTGTATATACAGGAGTTAGATTGGAACCCTTCCCTACCCCTGAAAAACCCCTCAGTGCAACATTCATCCACCCCCCACCACCCAAACCCGACACGTAACACTATCCCTTGGCACTTCTCTGGGCACTGCCAGGGGGCAACATCAAGACATGACCCTCTTCTCCCCGAGCGATGCACTCTCCTGAGCTCCTCCGATGGGTTTGCCCACCAGCTGCCGTCTGTGGGAGACCAGTGTGAGTCACTGATCCAGCGTCAATGGATAATCTAATGCAGCAGGGGATGATCAGGCTGATAGACTTAATAATTAGACACAAATTTATTATAATGAGGTTCCTGAGGTTGAACATTGGAATTTCTATAACAACACTGTGGATTCGGGGCAGTGGGGGGGTGGGGGGGGCTGGTGGGGGAGTGGGGGTGGTGTTTCAATCGTGGTGACACTTCACTCTGACGTAAAACGTGACTGGGACCTCTCACAGGACTTTCCACTCCTGCCATCAAACCTGCTTAAGAAGAATGAGAGCTTAAAATCTGGGTCCTACTCCAGTTACAGTCAGCTAGTCCCGCTCAGCTGAGCAATGGGGTAGTGGGCAATGGATGGCTATTGTTGGCCGCACAGTGGCACAGTGGTGAGCGCTGCTGCCTCACAGCACCAGCAACCTGGGTTGGATTCCCGGTTCGGGTCACTGTCTGTATGGAATTAGTACATTTTCCCCATGTCTGTGTGGTTTTCCTTCAGGTGCTCCGGTTTCCTCCCACAGCCTGAAAGATGTATAGGTTAGGTGCATTGGCCGTGCGAGATTGTCCCTCAGCGTACCCTAACGGGGCGTTAGAGCGTGACAACTGGGGAATGTTGACAGTAACTTTCTTGCAGTGTTAATGTAAGCCTACTTGTGGCTCATAAATAAACTTTAACTTTTCTAGAATGAATGATATCTGTTAGCAAATTCACATGATCCCCAGGAGAACATGCTGGTATTGGCTTAAAAGCAAACTTGACCATATCTTGACCATATTTTGACTATTGTCTTGAAAGTTCCAATCATTCCCAAGCATCCACAGCCTTTTGGGTGAGAGAATTCCAGATATCTTGTCAGAGAAAGATGATAATATTCAAAGTTTTATTTTATTTCATGCGAGCAAGCAAAGCCAACATTTATTACCCATCCCTAATTATCCTTGAAAATGTGATCGTAGCATCATGGCTATATTATAGGATTACTAATTTAGACTAAGAATCTCAGAGATATAGGGTGAGATTCTCCAGCCTCCCAGTTGTGTGTTTCTAGCCAGTGAATTAGTGAATTTAAACACAGTGCTTTGAATTTTAAAAAGATCAGAGTCAGTCATGGTCATCGTGCGAATTCCAAAATGTCATAAAAGGCCATCTGCTTTGCTAGTGTGCTTTAGGGAAGGAAATCTGCCATCCTTACCCAGCCTGGCCTACACGTGACTCCAGACCCAGGGAAATGGGAGCTGCAATATTACCACGGGAATCGGAGCAGACAAGGGACGGACCATGGGAAGGTCCGTTGACCTCGGGTGGGATTTTACGGTTTCGGGATGAGTGTGACCGTAAAATCCCATCTGGGATTGACTCCTAACCGATCTCTGAAATGGCCCAGCAAACCTCCCAGTTGTATCAAACTGCTACCAAGCTATGTGTGCTGAGATCCGAAACATAATTGAGAGTGCAATTGGAAGACTACAGTCATGTTGTCACCATCTGTGTTTTCTTAGTTTGTTAATTCATGCACAAAAGCTTTCTCCATTTATCTTGCACACAAGGATTACCACTTCAATATGTTAATTGTTTTGAATAAAAGAAATGATTTGCTATTTGTCATTTTTCTTTCTTTTGAAGATAGTTATTCACATGAACTTCCAGAGTTACTAATAATTCTCTTGAATGGACAGGAAATGTGTCCACTAATCAATATGATGCCACTCGCCCTTCTTTTCCAGTCACACATGTTAGGGGCCAGATCAAAAACTCCAAGATATGTTATGGAGTTAACCTGGGCCCCAACTTTTTTTTGATTTTGGCATTAGGATGAGCATAAGATGTTTCGCTCCATGTGTGATTCAGTTGAGCCACTAGGAAGCTTTTATTAAAGTGGCACGGTAGCACAGTGTTTAGCACTGCTGCTTCACAGCTCCAGGGACCTGTGATTGATTCCTGGCTTGGCTCACTGTCTGTATGGAGTTTGCACATTCTTCTCGTGTCTGTGTGGGTTTCCTCTGGGTGCTCCGGTTTCCTTCTACAGTTCAAAGATGTGCAAGTTAGGTGGATTTACCATGCTGAAATTGCCCCTTAGTGTCCTGAGATGCATAGGTTAGAGGGATTAGAGGGTAAAATATGTAGGGATATGGGGGTGGGGTCTGGGTGGGATTATGGCAGACTCAATGGGCCAAATGGCCTCTTTCTCTTCTGTGAGGTTTCTATGATTTTAAAACAATTTTTATTTTTAACAACACAGGTAAAATATAACAAAAAAGAATTAGCATAAGTTTTACCAATTGGAAATACTTAAACATGGCAAGGTATAATTCTTAACAACTAGCTGTTGCTATAGTTCCAATGTAAGCAATATCCTCATAGTCATAAATCCTTTTTTGAACTAGTATTAAAACAGAAATGTCTCATGTATCCACATGCTAGATTTTGAAACTTTTAACATCTCTGGACAGAGGTCCAGGCAGACACTTGTCCTCTGACTTTCATACAGCAGGATTTCGGAGAAAGAGATTTATTTTCTGGTAGATTCCAGTCTCAAAATCCAATGAGGAAAAGAGTGGCTCTGCTGTCTAACAACTCCAAGCAGCACGTAGGCTTGATTTCTGTATCTAAACCTAACTCCACCCAATCATATGATTTTCTCTAAGTCAACCTAATCAAGCCCTACTCTGTAAAACCCTAGGGGAATACTAAATTAACAGAAGAGCACCAGTTCAGATTTTAAAAGAATCACTCTAGCAATTAAGAGCAATTATATTGCTGCAGTAACAACAGAGAACTGGTACGGACCCAGCAGCACCAGTTAGAACAGACTGTTAAAAAAAATCCTGCCCAGAAACATGACTCAGATGCATTTCCTAAAGGCGCTGTATCATCACACACTAAAACAGAAGAAAACGGGGAAGGAAGCAAACAAGGACCAATGATTGTTCAATACAACTGCAATGTCTTGTTTATCACAATGTATAGACTGCCCAACACAGTGGAACCCTGCAAACTCCTGGAATAGGTGCAGAGACGGCACGGTGGCACAATGGTTAGCACTGCTGCTTCTCAGCGCCAGGGATCTGGGTTTGATTCCTGTCTTGGGTCACTGTCTGTGTAGAGTTTGCATGTTCTCCCTGTGTCTGTGTAGGTTTCCTCCGGGTACTTCAGTTTCCTCCCACAGCCCAAAAGTTGTGCTGGTTAGGTGCATTGGCCATGCTAAATTCTCATTCAGTGTAGCTGAACAGGCGCCAGAGTGTGGCCACTAGGAGATTTTCACTGCAATTTCATTGCAGTATAAATGTAAGTTTACTTGCAACACTGATAAATAAAGTTAAACTTTAAAAAAAGGTTAATTGAAAGCTAATTTGAGAAAGAATGTTTGAAAATACCCTGATCGACCTACAGAACAATTGCAGGAGACAACTCGGACCCTGTATAAAGCTGTACAATGCATTGTGAATGAGGTGATCACCACCCCAGTGAGAAACAGGTCCAGCTCTCACTTGAAGGGACTCACCCAATCAGCCTTCACTACATGGGTGTTTCCTGACTGAGAACCAGCGTAGATCCCCGAACACAAGGCTGAATGGGGAGCAGGACTTCTTTTAAAGTTTTTTTTTGTAAGAGTTCCAACAGGGCTGAAAAGCCTCAGGTGACTCAGGTCGAGAACTTTAAGGTTTTAGGCGTCCAGATCACCAACAATCTGTCATAATCCTGCCATGCCGACACTACAGTTAAGAAAACCCACTGACACCTCTACTTTCTCAGAAGACAAAGGAAATTTGCCTCCCTTCACTCCAGTGGGCATGGGTGGCTAGGCCCCTGCAAGTGGGGAGCTGTAGTAAATGCCACTGGAGTGAACTACTCCTGGAGGGCGGGGAGGGGTAGCAGGCCCAAAGATTTTAGTCCTGGGTCCACTAATAGGATTTAATTTATATTAAAATTAGCTATTGCATATATATCGCCTTTAGTGTCTCTCGGGTCGCTGCATTTAAAAAGCAGAGCAGCAGGATGGGAGAATCCGCCCCCCCCCGCCCCTCTGAGTTTGGGTTCCACCAAGGTCATTCAGCCCCTGACCTCATTACAGCCTCGATTCAAACATGCACAAAAGGAATAAACCCAAGGGGGTGAGGTGAGAGTGACTCCCCCCGGACATCAAGGCCACGTTTGCCCGAGTATGGCATCAAGGTGACCGAGCAAAACTGGAGTCAATGGGAATCAGGGGTGATGATCTCCGCTGGTTGGATTCATACTGAGCATGGAGGAAGATGCTTGGAGGTCAATGCTCTCATTCCCTGGACGTCACTGCAGGAGGTCCTCAGGGTGGTGTCCTAGGCCCAATCATCTTCAGCTGCTTCATCAATGACCTTTCTTTCAAAATAAGGCCAGAAGTGGAGATGGTCACTGATGATTGTACAATTTTCAGCTCCCTTTGCATCTCCAACAAGGGAGAATCTAATTATCTGCCTTGACATTCAATGGTATTCTCATCACTGCACTTATCAACATCCTGGGGGGGGTGGGGGAGGGGGCGGGGTGGAGGAGTGGTTACCATGAACAAAAACTGAACCAGGGAAGCCTCATAAATAATGAGGCAACAAGTGTTGCTGGGAATTTTCAGATGTTTAACTCACCTCCTATTCCCCAGAGTGTGCCCACCATCTACAAGGAGTGTAATGGCACACTCTCCACTTGTCTGGGTGAGTGCAGCTCCAACAGCATGGAAGAAGTTTAACACCATCCAGGAGAATGCATTCTGCTTGATTGACATCCCACTCATTACCTTAAACGTTAACTTCCTCTGCCACTCACGCACAGTGGCATGAGTGTGTGTTCCATCTGCAAGATGCCCTGCTGCAACTCACCAAGCTCACCAAGGCTTACCAGCCTCTACCACTTAGAAGGACAAGGGGTAGAAGATAGATGGGAACACCACTACCTGAAAGTTTCCCTTTCAGTCACTCACCGTTCCGAATTGGAAATATATAGGCTGTTCCTTCACCTGTTGCTGAGTCAAAATCCTGGAACTCCCTCCCTAACAGCACTGTGGGTGTACCTACATCTCGTGGACTGCAGTGCTTCAAGAAGGAGATTCACCGCCATGCTCTGAAGGACAATTAGAGATGGACAAGAACTGCTGGCTAAGCAAATAATGCCAAAAAGTCATTTATAGAATCCTAAAGAGCTGAAGGAGCCCATTTGACCCATTGAGTCTGTACCAATCACAATCCCCCTATCCCATAACCCCATGCATTTACCCTAGCTAGTCCCCTGACATTAAGGGGCACTATAGCATGACCAATCCACCTTACCCGCACAGCTTTGGGCTGTGGGATGAAACTGAAGCACCCAGAGGAAACCCACACACGCAGTAGGAGAACTTACAAACTGCACACAGACAGTGACCCAACCGAGGAATCGAACCCAGGTCCCTGGCATTGTGAGACAGCAGTGTTAACCACTGTGCCACCATGCCACCATTGAACGAATGAAAAAGATTCCCCCCCCATTTCCCCTGGTATCACCCTGTGCGATGCCCAGAATGGGATAACCTGGGCAGATTTTAGGGCAGTGCTCAAGCAAGACTGGAAATTCCTGCCTAAGATCAAAAACATTTTGCACCATTTGCCAACCTCCCTGTTCCGATTGCTATGATTCCCATGGTGGGCAGGATGGGAAGATTCCACTCAATGCTCCAGTTGGAATAAAGTGCACGTGGAGAGTATGTTTCCGCGAGTAGGAAAAACTAGAACCAGAGGGCACAACCTCAGGCTAAAGGGATGATCCTTTAAAACAGAGATGAGGAGGAATTTCTTCAGTCAGAGGGTGGTGAATCTGCAGAACTCTTTGCCACAGAAGGCTGTGGGGGGCCAGGTCATTGAGTGTCTTTAAGACAGAGATAGGTTCTTGATTAATAAGGGGGGTCAGGGGTTATGGGGAAAGGGCAGGAGAATGGGGATGAGAAAAAAAATCTGCCATGGTTGAATGGCGGAGCACTAGATGGGCCGAGTGGCCTAATTCTGATCCTATGTCTTATGGTCTTACGGAATCTAAGGAGCATACAATCTTTATTTACCCTGCTGAATAGACAGGCCCGTTAGACTAATTCTGAATCTAAAGTGTCCATTAGGTTTGTTTAATTAGTTAAGATGCAAAGAGAGGAGAATCATTTTATTTCTGTATTTTGCTATTCAACATCTTGCAACACATTAAGGGTCCCCATTGAGATGATGTCAATAGTAATTAATGTTTTATGAGTCAGAGTGCCGAAGTACTTTATTTCTGACAAAATCAATGTCAATTTATTTATTAGACACATGTATTGCTATTTTGCTGCAGCTAAATTGAGTTTTCTTTTGCATTGATGGGAATATAATTAGTACGGATTTTAGATGTATGTAATACACAGAGGATTCCAGATTTTAAATTGAACAAGCAGGATTCAAATGAATAAGGACCCAAATTTGTTCATTTTTTTTTTCTCTCTCCTTCTCTCTCAGTCTCTATCAACCATGTAAATGAGATCACACTGAAAAGTAATTGGGTTTTGACTCAAAATGTTTATGAATAACATTTCCCTCAGCTGCAAACACGTTTAATTTTATTTTCCACTTGTTCAAGCAGTGGTCCACATCCTCCGGGGCCTGCCTTGAATCTAATCCAGTGAAGATAAGGGATGTGAGTGCCAGGGAATGGGGACCATTCTGTATCAGGCACAACCAGGGCGGCATTTTCCAGCCACACTCGCCCCCAAGGCTGGAAATTTGTCCCCGAGATCAAGGGACCTTTGGCATGGTCCATATTCCAACCGCGACGAGTCCTGTGGCGGGTGAGACAGGAAAATTCTGCCTCCAGTGTCAGCATCAATTCTCTCCTCATAAAATCATAGAATCCAGCAGTGCAGAAAGAGGCCATTTGGCCCATTGAGTCTGCACCAGCCACATTCCCACCCAGGCCCTATCCCCATAACCTCATGCATTTACCCTAGCTAGTCCCCCTAAAACTGAGGGGCAATTTAGCATGGCCAATTCACCTAACCCGCACATCTTTGGAGTGTGGGCGGAAACCGGGGCACCCGGAGGAAACCCACGCAGACACGGGGAGAATGTGCAAACTCCACACAGACAGTGACCCATGGGCCTGGAATGGTCACTGGGTATAAGGATAAGCCTTGGTACAGTGCTGAACTATCAGCAGTGAAACAGTGGGGAGCACTTCCAGTTCAGAGATTCACGGGTCTGAGTCCTGCAATGTTCTAACTAAATGAGAGTTTGTGGGTTTTAAACAAAAAGAAAAAGACATGGTTTGCAAGCGTAGATTCAAACACACAACAGGTTTATTGCTAGAGATGTTCTCTGCGCAGAACAGAAAATGAAACTAAAAGCAAGAGCGTATGAAATGTTCCAGTAATATCACCATCAAATCATGTGGTCAGCTGTTAAAGCAATCATGCAACCATTTAAATATTTAACTATAGAATGTAAAATTGATGCTGATGCTCTCTGTACAGTCCTGAGGGAGTGCTATGCTGTCAGAGATGTTTGGGTGAGACTTGCTGGCAGCGGGATTCTCTCGTCCTGCCACTGTCAATGGGAATTCCCATTCACGTCACCCCATGCTGACGGGAAACAATGAGATGGGGGTGCGCTGCCGGTGGGACCAGAGGACACCATTGTAGTGAACAGCCAGAGAATTCTGACCTATAACAATAATGTTAATAAAATTCAAATGCACCTTCTCCCTTTCCCATTTTCTGACCTTATCTGACCCAAACTCTTAAGACACCAGGTCTCTCCCACCTCAGCCCTCCATGCCTTGACCTGACCCTCCCGTGGACCCCTCCTCTACTCCTATGGACCCCCCCTGACCTGATTCCAGCTGCCTTAGCCTCACCGCTGCCCCACCCAGTGCTGGTCCTGAGCCTCCATGCAAGCTGCCATCCTCCTGCTCCCCCCTTTCTTGCCACAGAGTTCGTCCACTGACCTTAGACACAACGACACAAAGTCAGCTGGTGCATGTAAAGGCAAAGGGCTTGAAGGGGAGATTATGGGTTAGCATGAGTTAGCACTCAGTTGGATAGAGATAAAGGACCAGGAGAATGTGTGGGGCTCAGGAGTTGGTGCTTAGGTATAGAAACTGTAAGGGCCATGGGATGAGGGCTGGAGCATGAGTTGGCATGAAGTGTGCAGATGATAAGAGAGGCCATTGGAGAGTGGGTGGGGGGGGGCATGGCTTGGTGTGAATTGGCATGGGTGGGGGAGAGAGTAATAGAAGAAGGTGATCTGAGGAGTGTGGGTTAGATGGCTTAGTATTGAATAAAACAACTCAGAGAACTGAGAATGTCTCGACAGTCTGCCTTGCCACTTGGTGCTCTTTAGGTGGGATTTTACAGCCTCGCTCGGAAATCTCCGCCCAAAGTTAATAAGCATTTCCTTTGTCCACCTATTGCCCGCTCCGATTCTGTGGCAGGAGGGGTGGTAGGATTCTGGCATTTGTGTCCAAGTTCAAACTGTTTCAGCCCTGACCCCAACCATGCACCTGCCTGCTCCGAGGAGCATAATTTGGAACACTTTTTCCCCAATGTGTTTATGATGAGCCGGAAAATTTCTCAACTCTATGGATCCTCCCTGGGAATGAAAATCTAAACCCATGCATCAATTGGAAAAAAAAACAAACATAACATAGGCTTAACACAGTCGCAATTCTCCGCTGGTTCACCCCGGTGGGATTCTCCAGTCCCGCCCGAAGTGTATCCCTGCTACGGGTTTCCCGCCTGCATGGGGTGATGTCAATGGGAATTCCCACTGATGGCAGCAGGACCAGAGAATCCCGCTGCTGGCAAACAGCCCACCACCTCCCGCTGGCAGGAACCACGCTGCTGGGAGGCCAGAGAATCTCAGCCCACATCTTTTGATCTTGTTCAGTATAATTTTGTCAGGAAAGTCACCTTTACAAAATAGAGTAACTCCATGCAAGCAAATAATACAGAGCCTTCCAGAACACAGCTATAATGTTGTGAAGTACCTGATAGCTTCCCTAACGTGGTGTCGCGGGAGAGTATCTTTAATAAAAGACACCCTTCAAACCTTTGGCATGTGTCTTTGGGGTGAATCTGATCTGGTTCACAATTGGACCTGCAACATTGCACACCCTCTCACCAAAAAAAACTGTTTACAGAGCTACTGATTGTTGCATAGAATTAAAGGTTTTTTTTGGTTATTGATTCTCGTGATTAATGAGAAAAAGCTTCCGACAGCCAAGTCAGGATAATTTCTCATCTCAGCTGCATTAGAAATAATAATGGTCACAGCCGCGGAACTTTGTCCTCAAACCAAAAGCCATTATCTGTGCTTTTTGAACAGATTTATTTAGAACATCAAAATAATCATTTGAAACAGTGAGGTGCAATGTGAAATCAATATGAATATTTATCCCCTCAATAAAATTACAGTTCTTATCTTCTTGATGTCTTTGTCTATTTTTGTGTTAATGTAGCCCAACCAGAAAAGGTTGGGACTGAAACAGGATTAAAGGGCCGAATGTGGCTTTGGTCATTGACCCCTATGTTCGGTTAAATCTTGAATTCCGTGTCTTTCATCTCTTGTCTTTCCTAAATAGCGAAGTGACAGCAACTGAGGGGCACTCTTGAATCTAGAGAGCTTTGGAAGATTAGGGCTAAGGCACACACAATGTCCTCATCTGCATTTTCTAAACCCCTGGGATGGAAACCTCCTGGCCCTAAGGGTTTATCACTCTTCAGTAATAAAACTTGCTCCAATGCTGTTATCTTGTTTTGGTTATTATTGTGAAGAACCTGTGCTTGATTCATAGAAACCCTACAGTGCAGAAGGAGGCCATTTGATATATTAAGCCTGCACCACCCTGGCCCTATCCCCATAACCCCACATATTTACCCTGCTAATCCTCTGACACTAAGAGGCAATTTAGTACGGTCAATCAACCTAACCCACACATCTTTTGGACTGTGGGGTGAAATCGCAGCACCCAAAGAAAACACACACAGACACAGAGAATGCCAAAACTCCACGCAGACAGTGACCCGAGGCCAGAATTGAACCTGAGTCCCTGGTGCTGTGAGGCAGCAGCGCTAACCGCTGTGCCACCATGCCCCCCGATTCAGCAATCATTTTCTGGGATGTTGGGCATGCTGACCTCTTCCTGTACTGCAAATACTGACACAAAATAATAATGCAGAATCTCCTCCATTTTTTAAATTTTATTGGCAGCATCACTGCTAGGAATTGTCAAGGTTGACCACATTGCATCAGACCATTTTTTTCAAATGTCAACATAAAAATATTTTCTATTGATTCTGATATTCTTTGCAAGTTTCTTTCCATGCTCCTGTTTTGTAGTTCTTGCTGTTTTTTTTTTCATCACCCTTTGGCAATCCCTACAATTTTTCCCATTTGTGAAAGCCTGTGCTATTTTTGCATTTTTCTATACGTATTTTTTCTTTTCGTGTTATGTTGTCCCATTCCTGTTGTTGTTAATTTTAGCAACTAAAATTCTTGGACTCCAGCTACTTAAACTGGTCCTGTACACAATAAATTCCTTTGTGACCACCACCCTCTGATTTGCTGCCACTTTATCCATTAATGGATTTTCCCCAGTATCTGGAATCGTCAATTCTGGCTTCAGGTCACTGTCTGTACGGAGTTCGCACATTCTCCCCGTGTCTGCGTGGGTTTCCTCCGGATGGTCCGGTTTCCTCCCACAGCCTGAAATACATGCTGGTTAGGTGCATTGGCCATGCTAAATTCTCCCTCAGTGTACCCAAACAGGCACAGGAATGTGGCAACAAGAGGATGTTCACAATAACTTAATTGCAGTGTTAATGCAAGCCTACTTCTTAGAATCATAGAACTCTACAGTGCAGGAAGAGGCCCTTCGGCCCATCGAGTCTGCAACAACCACAATCCCATCCAGGCCCTACCCCCATACCCCTACATATTTTACCTGCTAATCTGTCTAACTTAAGCATCTCAGGACACTCAGGGGCAATTTTAGCATGGCCAATCAACCCAACCCGCACATCATTGGACTGTGGGAGGAAACCGGGGGAAACCCACGCAGACACGGGGAGAATGCACAAACTCCACACAGACTGAGACCCAAGCCGGGAATCGAACCAAGGTCCCTGGAGCTGTGAAGCAGCAGTGCTGACAACTGTGCTAGCATGCCGCCCCACTTATGACTAATAAATAAATAATAGTTAAATAACCTTCTCCCTAGGCCTGCATGGATTTTGTCCAGGTTCTCTGGTTTCCTCCCACTCTCCAAAGAAGTGTAGTTAGTTGGATTGGCCATGCTAAATTGCCCCTAAGTGCCCCAAGATGTGTAGTTCGGATGAATTAGGCAAGGGAATAGGGCAGGGGAGAGGACCTGGGAAAGATATTCTGGCAGGAGAGCTGGGGAAGACTCGAAGGGCTGAATGGCCTTCTTCAACACTGTGGAGATTCTATGAGACCACCACCATGTTCACTTCCCCTTACTCCCACCAATCTCTTCTCTCTCCCAAGCTCACTGGGAGGTTTCAATCTGCCAAAGGTGCTGTCACTGCCTTTTCATCTTATGATACCGAGTGTGGCGTCTCTTGTCATGAATGAACATCCTTAACTAATAGTTAATGAGTCCTTTCATAACTCACTTCTGACAACTCCACTTGCAAGTTATCATAGCCTCCTCAATCATTAAATTAAATAGTCATTGTTCAGGATCAACATTTTGCATTCTTTATGTGATACAAATGAGCTCCACCAGGAAATTTGATTGTCAAATATTTGCAGGCAAGTGCTAAACAAACAGGCAAATTTACTGAGACTATCACTGTAAATGACTTCATCCACCTCACAGAGTGAAATGAGGCAGATCTGTAAGGAGTCAAATGGAATATGCTGGAAAGGTGAGGGAATATCAACAGGCTTCAGTCTGTATAGAATCAAGGAATCCCTACCTTACCATTCGGCCCATCGAGCCAGTACAACAATCCCACTAGGCCTTATCCCTGTTATCACCCGACAAATCCACCCTGACACTAAGTGACAATTTAATATGGCCAATCAGCCTAACCTGTGCATCTTCGGACTCTGGCAGGAATCCGGAGCACCCGGAGGAACCCACGTAGGCACGAGGAGAATGTGCAGACTACGCACAGACAGTGACCCAAGGCTGAAATTGAGCCCAGGTCCCTGGCGCTGTGAGGCAGCAATGCTAACCACTGTGCTACCATGCTGAGTGGTTGCACATTCAACTGCTGAAAGCATTTGAGCTCCTTTTCAATAGATCAAATCTCTAGAATGTCACCGATAGCGAATGGTGAGCACTTGCAAGGGTCTCATCAACAGGTGACAAGTGTTTGTTGGGGAGGTCGTGGTGCAGTGGTATTGTCGCTGGATAAGTAATCCAGGGACCTGGGTTAATGCTTTGGGGACTCAGGGTTCGAATCCCTCCATAGCAGCTGATGAAATTTGAATTCAATTTTTAAAATCTTGAATTAAAAATCTACTGATGATATGAAACCATTGTTGGAAAAACCCATCGGGTTCACTAATGTCCTTTGGGAAGGAAGTCCTTATCTGGTCTAGTCTACATGCGATTCCAAATCCACAGCAATGTGGTTGACTCTTAACTACTCTCTGAAATGGCCTGGCAAACCACTCAACTCAAAGGCAATTAGCGATGGGCAATAAATGCCAGCAACACCAATCATATTGATGAATCCCATCAGTTAATTTTAAAAAGAGAGTGAATTGAATATCACAGACTAGTATGCAATGGCAAGGTGCCCAGTGGGCAGTTCCACGGTGTCAGGCTGGCACTGCCAGGCTGGCACTACCCAAGGGACAAGCCCCCCTTGCCCTTCCTGGGGACCTCAATGGCTTCCAATTCAACCAGCAAGGCCATCATGACTGTTCCCCATTAGTGGGGGCCGGGTGTTTCCCTCACCAGAGAGAACATCTCCCAGCCAGGCCATAAAGACAAGTGAGCTGGGATGATTCCATCCTGGTCTCAACAACTAAATCCTGGGCTCATTTAATCAATGTCAAATAAGATTTCAATATATTTAAATAAATTATTCAGCCTCTTGCCAAAAATGGGCGGGGTGCTGATCGGCCAGATATCCAACGCTGGTAATATTGCGAGAGGTGAGAACTCGGCACCAACCTGATTTCTCGGTTCTCACGTGATTTTATCATGGGCAGGGTGAGTGGGTCAACCCACGACCCCAGTCTTCATTTGATCTCTCAATTTCTGTGCTCCTTAATATGTCCCTTGAAATCTATTTCCTTAACCAAGTTTTGGTCCTAATGTCTCCTTCTGCGACTTGGATCACCAGTTGTGAATTTTGTTTGATAACCTGTGAAGTCTCTTAGATTATTTTGCTCCATTAGAATTGTAGAAGGTGCATAGAACCCCTACAGTGCAGAAGGAGGCCATTCAGCCCATCTAATCCCCGCCAGCCACAATCCCACCTACCCCCTCAACCCCAGGTACTTACCCTGCTAATCTCCCCGACGCCATTAACGGAGCCGTAAACAGACTGTTGCTGTTATTGCTGTAAGTAACTGAGCACGGATGCCCTGACAAAGGGTCATCTGGACTCGAAACGTTGGCTCTATACTCTCTCCAGAGATGCTGTCAGGCTTGTTGAGATTTTCCAGCATTTTCCTGTTGTTGTTGGTGTTGCAGGTGGTGGAGAGAACGTGGGCAATCAGCAGGTCAACCGAACCTCGTGATGCATTTAGCTAGTGAGCCTCTCTCAGGGCTCAGGCTCTTTGCTTCTGGATGGTGACTATATTAGAAGAGTTAGGGTTCCATGCGGGCCCTTTGATTAGCCTTCCATCACCTCCCTGGCCACCACCAGTGATAACATAGCAAAGACCTGATACTACAATGGAATGGCATTAATCAAGGAGCCACCACTTTGTCACCAACAGATGCAAGCATCCAATCTTTATTCTTAGAAAGCATCTGAGTCCTTTCAACTTTAGGGATCAAAGCACAATTTGCTCTGCTTTACTTTACACAAATCAATTTTATGGTTTACATTATTAATAAATGTGCACACATCCACCGTCACATACTTATAGATGGAGCTGTAGGGAATCAAATTTGCATTTTTAATTAAGTCATCAAGTTTGGCTCTTTACTGTAAAACGCACAGGATGGTGACCTGATATAAAGGACACTTAAAGGGAGATTAGCATTTGAGAATTCAATTCTGAGCATTTCCTGGTTGGTGGATTTTCTTTTCCTTCATTCATTCATGGGATGTGGACATCACTGGCTGGACCAGAATTTATTACCTATCCCTATATGCCCTTGAGCTGAGTGGCTTGCAAGGCCATTTCAGAGGGCATTGAGTCAACCACACTGCTGTAGCTCTGGAGTCACATGTAGACCAGTTAGGAATGGTAGATTTCCTTCCCAAAAGGGCATTAGGGTTTTTTCAACAATTAACAATTGTTTTAAGGTCATCATTAAACTTTTAATTGCAAATTTTTATTGACTTCAAATTTCACAATCTGGCATGAGGGTATTCGAACTCAGGTCCCCAGAGCATTACCCTAGGTCTCTCTATTAGCGGCCTGGTGACGATACCACTACGCCACCACCTCACCTTATCCTGTACCTGAACGTAGAGACTGTGGCTTAAACACACTGGAATCTAGAAAAGAAGTGGATCTTAGCAAAGAACATGCCTCAGCCTGCATCATGTAAATTTTAATACATAAGCCTCTTTGAGGTCAGTGTTTCCACTTGAATAACAAACCAATTAAATGCCTACAAATACATTGGACGTTCATGTACTAATATTTGAATAGAACTGTTTCAATATCTCAAAGGACTAAATCGTCTATTTACCCAAGAAAGCGAATCTATTTTTGTTTATGTTTAGCAATAACCAATTAAACTGTCGACTGCTCACAATTCCACATCAGACAATTTCACCAAGTGCGAATACCTTGACTGAAAATGATCAAAATACGACACACTTATAATAATCTGCATTCAATATCTTTTAAAGCTGCTAATATTCACTGAAGGCATGTTATAAAACAGATATAAAGAGAGTACAGAGAAGATTGACAAGGTTGATAGTAGTGACTATACATATCAAGAAAGGTGCACCAGGCTGCCTCTGGTTTCTCTCAGAACACAAAGGCGGAGAGGCATGATCTAATAAAGGTGCTTAAAATGATGGAAGGTTTTTGCAGCATGGATGCAGAGAAAATGTTTCCTCTTGTGGGGAAGAACACAGCTGGAGGCCATCGTTTTAAGCGAGTCACCAAGAAATGCGACAGGAATTCGAAGAAACCTCTTCCCCAAAGAGTGGTGAGAATGTGGAGCCTGTGACTACAGGGAATTGTTGAAGCAAATAGAGTCATAGAGGTTTACAGCATAGAAACAGGCCCTTTGGTCGAACTTGTCCATGTTGCCCTTTTTTTTAAACCCCTAAACTAATCCCAATTGTCCACAATTGGCCCATATCCCTCTATACCCATCGTACCCATGTAACTGTCTAAATGTTTTTTAAAAGATAAAATTGTTCCCACCTCTACTACTACCTCTGGCAGCTTTTTCCAGATACTCACTATCTTCTGTTCGAAAAAATTGCCCCTTTGGACACTTTTTTATCTCTCCCCTCTCACCTTAAACCTATGCCCTCTAGTTTTAGACTCCCCTACCTTTGGGAAAAGATATTGGCTATCTACCTTGTCTATACCCCTCATTATTTTATACATCTCTGTAAGATCACCCTTCAGCCTCCTACACTCCAGAGAAAAAAGTTCCAGTCTATTCAGCCTCTCCTTACAACTCAATCCATCAAGTCCTGGTAGCATTGTAGTAAATCTTTTCTGCACTCTTTCTAGTTTAATAATTTCCTTTCTATAATAGGGTGACCAGAATTGCACACAGTATTCCAAGTGTGGTCTTACCAATGTCTTGTACAACTTCAACAAGACGTCCCAGCTCCTGTATTCAATATTCTGACGGATGAAACCAAGCATGCCGAATGCCTTCTTCACCACTCTGTCCACCTGTGACTCCACTTCCAAGGAACTATGAACATGTACCCCCTAGATCTCTTTGTACTGTAACTCTCCCCAGTGCCCTACCATTAACTGAGTAAGTCCTGCCCTGGTTCAATCTATCAAAATGCATTACTTTGTATTTGTTGAAATTAAACTCCACCTGCCATTCATCAGCCCACTGGCCCAATTGATCAAGATCTCACTGCAATTGGAGATAACCTTCCTCACTGTCCACCATGCCACCAATCTTGGTGGCATCTGCAAACTCACTAACGAAGCCCTCCATATTCTCATCCAAATTATTAATATAAATGGCAAATAACATTGGTCCCAACACTGACCCCTGAGGCACACCACTTGTCAGAGGCCTCCAGTTTGAAAAACAACCCTCTACAATCACCCTCTGGCTTCTGTCAAAAATCCAATTTTGTATCCATTTAGATACATCACCCTGGAGCCCGTGAGATTTAACTTTATGCAACAACCTACTATGCGGTACCTTGTCAAAGACCTTGCTAAAGTCCAGGTAGACAACATCAACTGCACTGTCCTCATCTACCTTCTTTGTTACCCCTTCAAAAAAACTCAATTAAATTTGTGAGACATAATTTTCCACTCACAAAGCCATGCTGACTGTCCTTAATCAATCCTTGCATCTCTAAATGCCTGTAGATCTTGTCTCTCAAAATACCTTCCAACAATTTACCTACCACAGATGTGAGGCTCACTGGCCTGTAGTTCCCAGGCTTTTCCCTGCAGCCCTTTTTAAACAAAGGCACAACATCTGCCATTCTCCAATCTTCAGGCACCTCACCCGTTACTATCAATAATTCAAATATCTCAGCCAGGGGACCTGCAATTTCCTCCCTAGCCTCCCACAACACTGTGAATGTATTCAAAGTGAAACTAGACAAGATTTTGTGGGGAATGGGAGGAGAGGGGTACAATGGTAGATAGCAGTGAGAAAAGAAGGGAGGAAGCTGAGGGGAGAAGAAACTTTGGGCAGAATGTGACTAAACTCCATTCCATCGAAGAACTGGCAACTCAATTTTCATTTCTGTTCTCACCTTGATAAGGCTTTTTGATTTTTCCATGCAAAGAACTAACATAGATAGCTTCAGATCCAAAAGATTATTTGTTATCTTTGATGTGTGGGACACTGTTATCCTTGTAAATATGTCAGTAAATGTCCACCCAAAGGGATCCCACAAGAGTATATGTCAGGAATGATGAGTGAATTTGATTTATTTTTTGGTGATGGTGGTTGAGGGTAGAATATTGACCAGGCTTATATCTTTAGCTTGTATGCTGAAGTCCCGGGTATTGTGACATTGGAGAGTGCTGTTCCTGAGCCAAGGCTGACACCATAGTCAATTGTAATAGTGTCTGAAGACAAGATGCTGATGGATAGCATCCCGCAAAACATTAAAGTCAGCCATGAGTGATGCATAGTGCAGAGAAATGTAAAATTGAGAGGAAGTAAATTGTTTTAATTCTGCCTTTACATTTTAACGAATGTATATTACATTGATTAGATAAATGGACATTAACAGTGAGGAATCCCACTATGTATACTACATAAGACCTTGGGCATTCACATTAAACATTTAACATTCCAAAATTAAGGAGCAGCACAGTGGTTAGAACTGCTATTTCACAGCGGCAGAGACCTGGGTTCGATTCCAGCCTCGGGTCATTGTCTGTGTGAAATTTGCACATTCTCCCCATGTCTGAGTGGGTTTCCTCCCAGTGCTCCGGTTTCCTCCCATACGCCAAAGATATGCCGGTTAAGTATATTGGCCATGCAAAATTCTCTCTCAGTGTACCTGAACAGGCGCCAGAGTGTGGCAACTCGGGGACTTTCACAGTAACTTCATTGCGGTGTCAATGTAAGCCTACTTGTGATTAATAAATAAACTTGAAAATATAGCCTAGGCTCTAAATGTGCTTTAAAATGAATTTCAGAAGGTATTTGACAGAGCTGACACTCAGGGTCAGTAGTATGCAGGAGAGTGTTGGACTTGGTGGTCAGTCCATTGTCCATTCAACTCTTTCAGCACACCCCTACCTGCCCCACACACCTCTTCACATCCTTTCTTTCACTCCATTTCTCCTTTGCAACAGTCCCAAGTGATAGGGGAGGAACAGCAGGATATCACTCAGTGTGGCAGGTAAGTAAAAGTAGATCAACTCCAACCCATTCCTCATTGGTGAACTATTGATTGTCCATCCCAATCCATCACGCAAACCAGCCGGAGATGAGGGGGTTAGTTTATGAGGACAGATTGAGTAGATTGGGCCTGTACTCGTTGGAATTTAGAAGGGTGAGGGGGGATCTTATAGGGATAATGAAGGGACTAGATAGGGTAGAGGTAGAGAGATTCTTTCTACTTAGAAAGGAAACCAGAACAAGAGGGCACAGCCTCAAAATAAGGGGGAGGATGGTGGGGGGGAGGGGGCGTGGGGATAGGGGGAGCGGTGGTGCAGTTTAGAAGAGTTGAGGAGGAACTTCTTCTTTCAGAGCGTACTGAATCTATGGAATTCTCTGCCCATTGAAGTGGTGGAGGCTGCCTCGTTGAATATGGTTAAGTCATGGGTAGATAGATTACTGATCAATAAGGGAATTAAAGGTTATGGGGAGCAAGCGGGAAAGTGGAACTGATCCACTTCAGATCAGCTATGATCTTATTGAATGGCGGAGCAGGCTCGAGGGGCTAGATGGCCTACTCCTGCTCCTATTTCTTATGTTCTTATATTCTTACGTTCATTGACTCTGTCTACACTTCCCACTGCCTTGGCAAGGCAGCCAGCATAATTAAGGATCCCACGCACCCTGGACATTATCTCTTCCACCTCTTCTATCACAAAAAAAGATACACAAGTCCAAGATCATGTACCAACAGGCTCAAGAACAGCTTCTTCCCTGTTGCCATCAGACATTCGAATGGACCTACCATATATTAAGTGGATCTTTCTCTACACCTAGCTATCACTGTAACACTACATTTTGCACCTTCTCCTTTCTGTCTCCCCTATGTACTCCATGAACAGTATGCTTTGCCTAAACAGTATACAAGAAACAATACTTTTCACTGTATCCCAATACATGTGACAATAGTAAATCAAACCATAGAATCACAGAAACCCTACAGTGCAGAAGAAGGCCATTCAGCCCATCGAGTCTGCACCGACAACAATCCCATCTAGGCCTTATCCCCATCACCCCACATATTTACCCCACTAACCCCTGTGACCTACACACTCTGGGACACCAAGGGGCAATTTAGTACAGCCAAAGCATCTGACCTGCACATTTTTGGAGGGTGGAAGGAAACCGGAATACCTGGAGGAGACGCACACAGACACGGGGAGAACGTGCAAACTCCACACAGAGACCCAAGCCGGGAATCAAACCCGGGTCCCTGCAGCGGTGAGGCAGCAGTGCTAACCACTGTGCCATCCATGAATCAAATCAAATCAAAATTTCTCATGTTCCCATGTGCCAAGAGTGCAGAATTATACCACACAAAGCCTGAAACGTGGATACAATTGAAAAGAGCAGCTGGTGATTATGTTTTATTGGTTTTACATTTCCTTGCTTTATAGATACCCTGTTCAGGAGTCTAGGCCTGGGGGCGGTTGTTGGTCTTGGCGTCGCTGCCCTCTTATTAATCCTCGTTATCACTGACGTTAGCTGCTTCTTCACCAAGCAGTGCGGACTGCTGATGTGCATCACCACAAGGATCTGTGGGAAAAAGAATGGGTCAAGCACCAAAACTATGGACGCTGAAGAAGGCAAAGCAGCTTATCTGTAAGTATGAGTGGATGTACTCCATGCGGCACTCACAGTCTCATAAGCAGGACTCTCACCAGGAGGGTATGAAATGAAGCATCTCACTATTATCTCCTACTAAAGACAGTCTAGTCACCAGTTAGACAGGAAACGTCACCATTCGGCTTCCTATTAAAGGGCAAGTCGCACCTAAAGTTCCCAGCTGAAGAATGTCTCAGCAGCAGAACTCCCGCTGACAAGAGTCTCACAGTCAGAGTCCCTATTACTTAGAGGCTCACGTCATCAGAGGCCTAGCCATCAGCATGGCCCCTGGCCTGTTTACTGAGGCTTGGAAAATTGGCGTTCGCTTGGGACCAGGTAGTGTAGTGGGACAGTGGTTAGCACTGCCATCTCATAGCGCCAGGGACCCAGGTTCAATTCCGGCCTCGGGTGACTGTCTGTGTGGAGTTTGCACATTCTCCCCGAGTCTGCATGGGTTTCCTCTGGGTGTTCAGGTTTTCTCCCACAGCCCAAATATGTGCGCATTAGGCGGATTGGCCATGCTAAAATTGCCCCTTAGTGTCCTGAGGTGCTTAGGTTAGAGGGATTAGTGGGTAAAATATGTAGGGATATGGGGGTAGGGCCTGGGTGGGAGTGTGGTCGGTGCAGACTCGATGGGCCGAAGGGCCTCTTTCAGCACTGTAGGGTTCTATGGTTCCGAATGGTAATGATCGGCAAGGAGTTAAAATAAAAAGCATAAAAAGGCAACAAAAGCAGAAAATGCTGGAAAATCTCAGTAGGTCTGACAGCGTCTGTGGGCAGAGAATAGAGCCAAAGTTTTGAGTTTTGATGACCCTTTGACTCTGATGGGTGTTTGCAAATTGGTCACATAGCTTGGGGCTATCATCCTACTGGCAGCTTTGGATATTGGACCCCCGTACAAGAGAATCAGGAACTGACACTGCTGGGGGGGGATAGTAAATTACATTTCTCAGAACTCAAAACCATAACTGTCGCCGTCCTAAACTCCATCGGGTTTGTTCTGTTGTGCTGCAAAGGATGGTAAATTTGCAATTATGCTAACAAGGAGCAAAATGCATGAATACATTTGGTTAATTAGGTGTTTGATTTCGTTCCTCACAATTTCAAAACTGTTAAATCAAATCATTATTAAACTCATTCGGTGCACTGATCGAATGGTGAAGAGCATATTAATGAAGTTTTTTTTTAATTAGTTGTAAATTAGGCTTTCTGTGACTAAAGTCACAAATACCCTGTTAAACAGGGAGCGTATTAACGCACCATCAGATTAATGGAAGTTGACATTGTATCCCCTGATGACTTATTCGTTAAGTGTAGATCTCAGTGTATAGCTACAGATCAGGAAGGACCAAAGTTTGATTCAAATACCTCCCTCATAGTACTAATCTGAGGTGTCCTCAGCATCCGATGAAGATGATAAGATACTGCTCAGGTTCCCAAGGTTGAGAATTATTCATTGGCCTATTGAAGGCAGGTTTCAAGACCATGTGTGCTGCTTTTTCCCAGTGGAGGACTATTGATGTACAGATCTCAGATCAGATTGAGAAGTGGGACAATGGCATCCCTACAATAGAGAAGGAGGCCATTCAGCCCATCGAGTCTGCACCGAACACAATCCCACCCAGGCTCTATTCCCATAACCCTCATTTACCCTGCTAATCTCCCAACACTAAGGGGCAATATAGCATAGCCAATCAAACTAACCCGCACATCTTTGGACTGTGCAAGGAAACTGGAGCACCCGGAGGAAACTAACGCAGACACAGGGAGAAAGTGCAAACTCTACACAGACAGTGACCACAGTTGGAATTAAACCCAGGTCCCTAGCGCTATGAGACAACAGTGCTAATAACTGTGCCACCCAAGGTTTGCGGTACTGCCTCACAGCGTCAAAGAATTGGGTTCAATCCATGGCTTGAGTCACTGTCTGTGTGGAGTTTGCACATTCTCCCTGTGTCTGCGTGGATTTTCTCCAGGTACTCTGGCTTCCTCCTGCAGTCCGAAAGCCGTGCTTTGGTCATTCTAAATTCTCCCTCAAGGTATCCGAACAGTCGCCAGGGATGTTTACAGTAACTTCATTGCAGTGTTAAGTTAAGCTGACTTGTGACAGTAATAAACAGATGAATGCCTTGGTAGTGTATCACCTACTTCCTTGGCCAGCAGGGAAGTCTTGAATATTTTTGCTTGCACTTTCACCTCCCTGGCAATCCCCGAATCACAATGAGCCAAGATTCCAGAGGTCTGGGCTTCATTTAAAGTTTGACCTCTCAACACTAAGTGCTGGAAAATGATATCGTTTTTATCATTACCCATTTGTAGGAAATGGGCATTGCTGGCTGGCCAGCATTTATTGCCCATCCCTAGTTACCCAAGGGCAGTTGAGTCAATCACACTGCTGTGGCTCGGGAGTCACATGTAGGCAGATTTCCATCCCTAAAGAACATTAGTGAACCAGATGGTTTTTTTCCAACATTCAACAATGGTTTTATGGTCATCAGTAGATCCTTAATTACAGAATTTTTTTTTTAAACTGAATTCAAATTCCACCAGCTGCCATGGCAGAATTCAAACCCAGGCCCACAGAACACCAGTTCAGTTTCTGGATTAATAGTCCAGCAATAATATCACTGGACTATTTAGTCCTTCAATTAAAAGAAGCTGAGGTTCCAGATCTCACCAAATTCCCATCCCAAACAAGGTGTCACCACTCGTTGGAAATGTGTGTTGGAAGTTTAGTGAAGAACGTCGATGGAGAAATAAAACTCAGAAATAAGCTGAGTACCACTCATCAACATATTCTGCTGCATCATGGAATAACTTTAACCTGCTTAGGAATTATATAGATGATCTGGAGGAGGGAACCGAGTGCAGGGTGTCGAAATTTGCGGATGACACCAAGATTGGGGGAACGGCAAATTGTGTGGAGGGTGTGGAGAGTCTGCAGAAGGATCTAGATAGGCTGGGCGAATGGGCCAGGAAATGGCAAATGGAATTTAATGTTGGCAAGTGTGAGGTGGTCCACTTTGGTAGGAAGAATGGTAGGAAGGACTATTACTTACGGGGCGAAAAACTGCAGCAGGCGACGGTGCAGAGGGACCTCGGGGTCCTTGTGCATGAGTCGCAAAAACCCAGCTTGCAGGTGCAGCAGGTGGTCAGGAAGGCGAATGGGATGCTGGCCTTCATAGCGAGGGGGATTGAATATAAAAGTAGGGAGGTCTTGCTGCAGCTGTATAGGGCATTGGTGAGGCCGCAGCTGGAGTACTGTGTGCAGTTTTGGGCGCCGCACCTGCGCAAAGATATTTTGGCTTTGGAGGGAGTGCAGAGGAGGTTTACTAGGCTGATACCGGAGTTGAGGCGGTTGAGCTATGAGGAGAGGCTGAATAAACTAGGCTTGTACTCGTTGGAGTTTAGAAGAATGAGGGGAGATCTCATTGAGACGTATAAGATGATGAATGGGATGGATAGGATAGAGGTGGAGAGACTCTTCCCGCTCAAAAAAGACAGTAGGACTAGGGGGCACAGCCTCAAGATAAAGGGGGGGCGTTTTAGAACGGAGTTGAGGAGGAACTTCTTCACTCAAAGGGTGGTGAATCTCTGGAATTCTCTACCCGTTGAAGTGGTGGAGGCTGCCTCGCTAAATATTTTCAAGAAGCGGGTTGATGGGTTTTTGATAAGAGAGGAGATTAAGGGTTATGGGGAGAGGGCCGGAAGGTGGAACTGAGCCACGACAGATCAGCCATGATCTTATTGAATGGTGGGGCAGGCTCGAAGGGCCAGATGGCCTACTCCTGCTCCTATTTCTTATGTTCTTATGTTCTAATTTCCAGTGCCAAACCCCTGTCAAACAGATGGCAAAGATGATGACAAATGCATTCCCGAAACACTCTGAGAACAGAGTGTAACAAGTTCATAGAATCACAACAATGCAGAAAGAGGGAATCCAGCCCATCACATCAACACTGACTCTCTGAAAAAACATCACACCCAGGCCCTCCCCTCTGTCCTATCCCCATAACACCCCACAATTACCATGACTAATGCACCAAATCTATACATCTTTTGACACCAAGCACAATTTAGCATGGCCAATCCACCCAACACACATTGATTCTGTCTACACTTCCCGCTGCTTCGATACAGCAGCCAGCATAATTAAGGACCCCATGCACCCTGGACATTCTCTGTTCCACCTTCTTCAGGTACAAAAGTCTGAGGTCACATACCAACCAACTCAAGAACAACTTCTTCCCTGCTGCTGTCAGACTTTTGAATGGATTTACCTTGCATTAAGTTGATTTTTCTCCACACCCTAGCTATGACTGGAACACTACATTCTGCACTCTCTCATTTCCTTCTCTATGAACAGTATGCTTTGTCTGTACAGTGTGTGAGAAACAGTACTTTGCACTGTACGTTATTATAGACGACAGTAATAAATCAAATCAAACATCTTTTGACTATGGGAGGAAACCGGAGCATATACTTTAGTTAGTATATGATATTGGTGCAATTGGTATTTGCACCCTAAATTCCTGCAAGTATTTGATAAAGTATCACATTGATAGAGGGGTTTGGAAAAGGAGGATTGTGTCATAGAGCAATAGAATCCCTACAGAGCAGAAGAGGCCATTCAACCCACTGATTCTGCACTGAGTCTCTGACAAAATATCTTACCCAGACCCTTTCCCCATCACCTTAGACATTTACTGTAGCTAATCGATTGAATCCTGACATCTTGGGGCACTAATTTAGCATGGCCAATACACCTAACCTGCACATCTTTGGACTGTGGGAGGAAATTGGAACATCCAGAGGAAACCCACGCAGACATTAGGGAGAAAATGCAAAGCCTATGAGACAGTCAGCTGAGGCCAGTATTGAACCCGGGTCCCTCAAGCTGTGGGACAGCTATGCTAACCACTGTGCCAATGTGCCACACTTGACCAGTTATGGTGCATTGCTCACATTCGTCATGCCATCACCAATGGGCAAGCCTTCAGCTCCTGAGACCCTAAGCTCTGGAATTCCCTTGCCAAACCGGCTTGCCTCTCCCCCACTTGTTTCTCCTTTAAGATGCAGAATCAAAAATGTGTTTTAACCAAGCACTTGATTGCTTGTCCTCTTGTCTCCTCTGGCTCAGTGTCAGTTTTTGACTGATTATGCTGCAGTAATGTGCCTTGGGGCATTTAAAGACACTGTATAACTATTGCTGAAACCTGTTTGTATGAATTAACAAAGATTGAGTTGAGCCTCAAGACAGGTTCTCCCTGACAACTCCTTTGTACATCCATCTCAACGTCATAGCAGAAAACTGATCCGTAGATCATTTCAGCTTACTGATTTGCGCAATGAATTTCATTCACAAGCTTCCACCTGGAGCAAGAATCAACTTGAGAGCTGCCAATTTGTTTTTAGAAATCTTTTTAAAACATGAAGGAAGCCTGCCAGCAGTGAATCTCACATGTCTGCATGATGCGTCAGAGTTAACTATCCTGTTTCCTTTGTCCAGGCAAGATTGAGAAGCAATTCCTCATTAAGTTTACTTATTAGTGTCACAAGTAGGCTTATATTAACACTGCAATGAAATTATTGTAAAAGTCACACTCCGGCACCTGCTCACATACACTGAGAGAGAATTTAGCATGGCCAATGCACCTAACCAGCATGTCATTTGTACTGTGGGAGGAAACCCATGCAGGCATGGGGAGAATGCACAGACACCACACAGACAGTGACCCCAGCTGGGAATTGAACTTGGATACCTGGCACTGTGAGGCAGCAATGCTAACCATTGTGCACCGTGCTACCCCACTCTTTCACTTATATTTATGCGAGGTAGCGACTGGGAAGGAGGGGAGAATAAAGAAAAGCAATTTCACAGGAGATGAACAAGCTAGGTAAACGAGTGAAGGGAAAAGAATTAGAATGCTGCCTGGCTTAAATGAAATGGAGTGGGCGAAGACTTGAGTGGAAAATTAACATTGACATAGACCAAATTAGTCAAATGGCTTGTTTCTCTGCTATAGATTCATAGTAACATTTAATAAAACAGGAGAACTAAACCCATGTATTGCAGAATAAAAAATTGCCAAAGTGTATCACTATAGTATCAGCAATGAGGCAATCACTCAAAGCAAATATTTAGTCAAGCTATCGCAAGCTCTGCACATTTTTAACCTCAATTGGCTTTGACCCCAACAATTGACAAAGGACCTCTATTTCTCCAGAAAAGCAACCTTACACTGCACACAGAAGGATGTTTGCTTGGCCATTGCATATCAGCTAGAATATGGCATCAGATAGACCTTGGGCCTCAGTGAGGTGACGGTGATTACTTGTCCCTCCATCAATTTGTAACTACCCATGTTTTGGATGCAAAATAAATGGCCATGAATTTCTCCTCTGGCGTCACAATGATGGTCCAAACACATTAGATGTAGATTTTGACCAATATCGTTTGATGTTTCTTCAGAAGGAATTCTTCAAAAAGCTGCTGATGAAAATACATCAAAACTTACTAAATCAAAGAAAGGGCTTAATAAAGAAACATCATTACTCCAAACTTGGGGCCTCATCCTGGAGCTAATCTAAGCTCTCCACAAGTCTACATAGTCCCTTATTTATAGTGAATCAGTTGGTCAGCTGACTATTACATCGCTCTGTAATTGGTTCTATGGTTTACTGGGTCAGCTGGCCCTCACATCTTGTTCCCATTGGTCACATTACATCCAATACAAAGTTGTCACAGGTTACATTCTAATATTCAAGAGATCCCAGATCAATGGGAGATGCTGAAATTAATGAAATTCAGGGTACGCAGCATGATTAAGAACGAGATTGGCCTGTGAGTTGCATTTTGTGAAATGCCAAGTGAGACTGTAGCCTCACATCAACAAAACCCTCTTGTGGCTGTGGGTGTGGCGTGAGCTTAAAGATTGATTTTAGAGACATGTTCACAAGAGACCGAAAGAACAAGTAAAACCTAGGCAAAGAACAAAAGCTATAAGCAGACATGGAAGGGAGCTTGTGATGAGGCCACATTTCCTCTGGAAATGGCAGAAAGAGACAGAAATAGAGAAAGAGAAGGCATATAGAATCAACAGCACCAATACACCCCTCCCCAATGAGCTCAATGCATTCTATGCCCGTTTTGAGCGGAGATCAGTGAGGGCAAGCCCTCCGCCCCAGAGATGTCGGTCGAATCCATGACCGAGGTCGCCATTGCAGGCAGCAGAGCAGCCTTTTCGAAATCAACCCATAGGAAGTGAGTGGCCCAGAGTAGCTCGCGGGGGTATTAGCAGACATCTTCAACCTTTCTCTACATCAATCTGATGCCCCTATCTGCTTCCAGAAGGGTTGCCTTAATGACTATTGCCTGGTAGCTCTGACATCCATCATCATGAAATGCTTTGAAAGATTAGCCATGGTGCAGATCAGTTCCAGCTTCCTGCACTGCCTGGATTCATGGTAGTTTGTGTCTACCACTGCAACAGGTCCACAACAGACATCATCTCCCTGGCCCTGCACTAAACCCTGGAACATCTAGATAACAAAGACACCTTTTTCAGACTTCTATTTATTGATACCAGCTCCGTCTTCAACATTTTTCTTCCTACAAAACTCATCTCCAAACTCTATGGCCTGGGCCTCGACACTTCTCTTTGTGACAGGATTCTAGACTTCCGAACCCACAGACCACAATCAGTAAGGATAGGAACAATACCTCCTCAATGGTCACCCTCAACACCGGTGCCCCACAAAGCTATATTCTCAGCCACTTACCACACTCCTTATACACCTATGACTGCGGCCAAATTCCCTTCCAATTCGATTTTCAAGTGTGCTGATGACACCACTTTAGTGGGTCGTATCTCAAACAATGATGAGACAGAGTACAGGAATGAGATTGAGAAACTGGTGAATTTGTGTGATGACAATAATCTCTCCCTCAATGTCAGCAAAACAAAAGAGATAGTCATCAACTTTAGGAAGCACAAAGGAGAACATGCCCTGTCTAAATCAACAAAGACAAAGTAGAAATGGTCACGAGCTTCAAGTTTCAAGGCGTCCAGATCACCTACAACCTGTCCTGTTCCCTCCATGCCAATGCTACAATTAATAGATAGTTAAAATTTTGCAAGGGAGTTATTTTCCAAAGCTGGCAGGGGTAGTCCATTGAATTTCACCGAGATCCAGCCATGCTCACCGGCTCTGAAATCTAGATGCTGCTGTTGCCATGGTAGCCACTATTTATTTAAATGTCCATGGTTCCACACCTGTGGAGGATTTAGTCATACCAGGCAACCAGAGGAAAGAATAATGTTCCAGGTCATGGTAGAGCCCCCAGTTTGAATCTATGAAGCTGGTCAATATTATGGTGGATTTAAAACTAGTTCAGGAGTCTGGCAATCCTAGATTGTGGTAATGATGGATATGGAAACAGAAGTTGATGCTACTGACCAGGAAGATCAAGAGTTGTAGCTAGCTAGTGAGCAAGAAAACGATAGAATGAAAGAGTTGAAGATAACATTTCAGCACTCACAATAAGGCTGGATATTCACAATTTACCTTTATTGCTGATGCAGCTATACTTTGATCTGATTTGATTTATTATTGTCACATGTACTGAGATACAGTGTAAAATATTGTTTCTTGTGCACTGTATGGACAAAACGTACTGTTCATAGAATACATCGGGGAGAAGGAAAGGAAAAGATGCAGAACATAGCACAGAACATGTGAACATACCAGTGACTGATAGGGTGAAGAGAAAGATCAGCTTAACATATGGTAGGACCATTCAAAATTCTGATGGTAGCGAGAAGAAGCTGTTCTTGAGCCAGTTGGCATGTGACCGCAGATTTTTATATCTTTTCCCCAACAAAAGAATTTGGAAAAGAGAATGTCCGGGGTTAGCGGGGTCCATGATTATGCTGGCTGCTTTTTATCTTGAAAGGAGGGTACAGAAATATCTGAGTCTGCAAAAATGGTGCGAAACTGACTATTCCAATGAGAGTATCCCAGTGTTGTGTGAATTCAGTATTAGAGTGGGATCTGATGATATATCCCATTGTCGGTAGTAGATGACAGCAAAGTGCACCAGATGGGAAAGAATTAGTTTAAAAATTAGCACTTAAACTGGATCATGTTATTTATAATAGGGATCGTTCTGACATTGAGGAAGTGCTATAAGAGCACAAAAGTGGCCTTTGATCAAGGAGGACTAAATTATAAAATTAGCCATTAACACAATTTTGAAGACCATTAAGTCAGTCACTGATTTAGCTGTGAATTACTTCACATTCACAAATGACATTCCAGTGGCTGCCAAAGAAATTAGTGAAGAAACTCTCAAGGATGTGATGCTCGGCAAAGTGTTTGATTATGTCATGAATGTCTAGCTGATGATTAGAAACTGCAGGAGTATTTCACACGCAGAATAGAAGGTGGCACAGTGGCGAAGACTGCTGCCCCACAGTGCTCAGGGCTCAGGTTCGATTCCAGCCTTGAATGGCTGACAGTGTGGAGTTTGTACGTTCTCCGCGTATCTGCGTGGGTTTCTTCCAGGTCCCCTGGTTTCCTCCCACAATCCAAAGATGTGTAGGCTAGGGGATTGGCTGTGCTAAATTGCCTCTTAGAGTGGAATTTTACTGGCACGTCTGCCCGAGTTTCATAAGATCCCGCCCGAGGCCAACGGAGAATGCTGTTCTCCGAGCCGAGCCTGGCCCAGGAATTGGGATGGGTGCACTGGCAAAATTCCGGCCTTAGTTTCCAAAGATATGTAGGTTAAGTGGAATGGCCATCGTAAATGCGCAAGGTTACGGGGATTGGGGGAAAGAGTAGAGCCTGGGTGGGATGGACTTTTGGAAAGATTATGCAGACTTGATGGGCTGGATGGCCTCTTTCTGCACTGTAGAGAATCTATGGTTCGGAATTATCTAACACAACGTGGTGCTGCCAGAAGGAGATTGTAAAGAGGTCTTTGCAGAAGTGTTTGCTGAGTGGAATGAGAGGCAGTAATTTCCATGTTTTCCTTCACACAGACTAGAAAATGTTTTGTTCTCTTACAGAGTAACCCCACAGTCTGCAATTGGTTGCTCACCTTACAGGTTAGTGTTTAAACACACTCCTAGGACAAGGTCTAGTTTGTTTAAGCTTGACATCAACAGCAGAGTAACAGAGTGAAGGACAACAAAGTGAAGATGAGTTAAGATACAAGATATATAAATTTAGAGAATTCAGTGCTGGCGCAAGGTCATGATGGAAATATATCAAGGTGATTACTAGACCATTGTGTTTGGAGTTATAAAGAGACTAGGTGCATTCATAGCCCTTGTAAAAATTGGAGAGAGAATCCATCAGTGCCACATAGAACTTTACCTTGAAGAAGGAATCTGACAAAAGGAGAGGATGATAAACTTCCTGTAGTTCAAATTCCTCCTACTATCTCAGGTGAAAAAGAGTGCAAGTCACAAAGAAACTGAAAGTCTGCTGGGATCACAGACTCCACCAATAGGGAAAAGTGAACCGGGGGCTTCAAGACACTCCAGTCAATGTTACAACCCCAACCATTAAGTGGAGCTGATAGCCAAAGACAATATCTGGCACAGTCAAACTAATGGAAAAGGCAAGAGAAACTAATGGAAATGGAAGGAAATAACAAGGCAGAACAAGAAAGAAGTCAAATATAATAATATCTATCGGGGAAAAAAGAACAAATCATTCTTTTCATTCTTGCTTGTCAAATGATGATATTTTTGGTAAATACATTCTGGTGTTAAGTAAACAAAAACTTCAAATGTGAATTACTCTTTAAGTATCAACCATGTTCGTTTGCTTATGATTAATGTATGAACAGATTTGCAACCCAACCTGTTAAGTTTGCAGCTTTTGTTGGTGTTGCTTTAGACATATTGGGCGGGATTTTCTGACCATGCCCACCCCCAAGGCCTGAAAATCTCACTCGAGATCACTGGGCCTTTGCATGATGTGTGTGTGTGTGTGTGTGTGTGTGCATGTGTGTATATGTGTGTGTGTGTGCACGTGTGCATATGTGTGTGTGCATGAGTGTATATGTGTGTGTATGTGTGTGTGTGCGCATGTGTGTATATTTGTGTGTGTATATGTGTGTATGTGTATATGTGTGTGTATATGTGTGTGTGTAAATGTGTGTGTGTATGTGTGTGTGCATGTGTGTGTATGTATATGTGTATGTGTCTGTGTGTATGTATGTGTGTGTGTATGTATATGTGTCTGTGTGTGTGTATGTATATGTGTCTGTGTGTATATGTGTATATATATATATATATATATGTGTGTGTGTGTGTCACATCCTGCCTGCTACACTTCCTGTGGTGGGTGGGACATGAAAATTCTGCAGATTGGCCGGGATTTTCTGGCCGCACTCGCCCCAACACCAGAAAGTCTTGCCGAAGATCAGTGGAACTTTATATGGTTCACCCGTCCCGCCCCCCCTACAACCTCCACCACTCCCGCTATGTTTCCCGTGACGTGCAGTATGGGGAAATTCAATATATTTGGGGAAATTAAGTATGAATATAATGAAGGGCCCGTTTCCATGCTGTAAACCTCTATGACTCGGTAATTTTGCTTTTTAATCTATAAATTATTTTTTGAAGTGGGGTAGGAGTGTAATATATTGCAAAATCTGAGCCTTTTGTTGCATTGCCCTCTCTGCTGCCCTCACTGCTGGGGAGGTGTAAATAAATTTAGTTCCATAATGGCTGCCCTCAATTGAGCATGTCTCAGACACCAGTCTCAGTGCAATGCACAACAAGGACGATATGATACAGTAGACTGCTCGTCTGAGTATTGAGGTTGAGACACCTTGGGAAGGAGACAGTGAGAAAACCATGTTTTATCAGCCCCTGTGAATGCTCAATTGTATCATTAGATGTTTGAAATGGGAACACATACCATTTTTCTGTTTGATTAGTATAAATTTTATAAAAATACAGTTAAATAAAACTGACTAAATTCCCCCATAAAAAACCCAAAGGTCATAAATATTGGCAATACAGTCAGCAAAGCTCTCAGAGACTCCATTTCCTGACAATAAAAATCCCCAAAGTATGCAAGTTGTCACTTGTAATGTGAGTCCATGACGTCTGAGGAATACTAATATCCTGAATTTGTTATTTGTTCTGTGTGTTAAACGTGCGTAGCTTACATGAAAGAAAAGTGTTTGGCGAAGTTTGCCTTTACATAGAATTGCATGCAGTGTATAGCACAGACACAGGGAATTCAGGCCAACTGGTCTCAACCAGTGTTAATGCTGCATACAAACCTCCTCCTTATTTTAACCCTATCATCATATCTTTTCTCCCTCATGTCCTTATCTAGCTTTACCTACAGATCCCCTGTGCTACTCACCCAATGTGGGGAGACAATGGCCGAGTGGTATTATCGCTACTATTAATCCAGAAACTCAACAAATGTTCTGGGGACTCGGGTTCGAATCCTGCCATGGCAGATGGTGGAATTTAATTTGAAAAATCTAGAATTAAGAACCTACTGATCACCATGAAACCATTGTCAAAAAAACCTATCTGATTCACTGAAGTCCTTTTGGGAAGGAAACCTGCCGTCCTTAACTGGTCTGGCCTATGTGTGACTCTAGACCCACAGCAATGTGGTTGATTTTCAACTGTCCTCAGGCAACTTGGGATGGGCAATAAATGCTGGCCAGCTAGCGATGCTCATTTCCCACGAATGAATAAAAAAAAACTGCTCAAGGTACTGAATCCCCTGAATTCCACATTGGCTTTATTAGTGATTATTTTACATTAATGGCCCACCAAAGGAAACATCTTCACTACAATTAGCTTATAAGACCATTACAAAATATTTGAGATTTTGAATGGGTCGTGCCTCAGTCTTCATATCTTTTAGAAATGGGCTCCAGCCCAGTCAATATTTTTAGCTGAGTATTAAAGATCAATGCATCAATATTATGGAGAAAACACATTGCATTTGGATGGGGTTTATCACATTTCCATATCAAAATATATGCTTGTCCAAAGTTCATTGTACAACAGGTACTCCTGCGTAAGAATCAGGCACCAACTAAACTCTGTTCTGCTTTTCAGGAAGGATGGATCTAAAGAGCCTATAGTGGAGATGAGGACGGAAGATGAACCGATCACAAACCATGACGGGAGCTCAGCGAATGAACCAAATGAAACGACACCACTCACAGAGCCTGAGTAAGTCCATCCCCCTTCCACGAGTTCAAGATTGAGAGATGCATGAGCCCATGGGGTTCGCCAACACACAGTGGCACTGGGCATTGATAGTCCAACACACAATGATATTCATTGTCCAACACATAGTGTTACTGGACTTTGAGCCTCCAACACAATACAATATCTCCAGATTTGCAGATAATATAAAACTGGGTTGGATGTGAGTTGTGAGGAGGATGCAAAATGCTTCAGTGTGAATTGGACAAGTTGAGTGAGTCAGCAAATATATGGTAGATACTGTGTGATGTAAAAAGATATGAGGTTATCCACTTTGGTAGCAAAAGCAGGAAGGCAGATTACTATCTGAATGGCCATAATGTGTAATGAGACCTGAGTGTTTTTGTACATGAGTCACTGAAAGTGAGCATGCAGGTACAGCAGGTAGTAAAAAGGCAAACTTTATGTTAAGGAGCAGAGAGGTCTTGATGCAATTATACAGGGCCTTGGTGAGCCTTAACAAGGAATATTGTATGCAATTTCGGTCTCTTTATCTGAGAAAGGATGTTCATGCTATAGAGAGAGTGCAGAGAAGATTTACCAGACTAATTCCTGGGATAGCAGGACTGATGTTTGAGGAGAGATTGAGTTGGTTAGGATTATAATTGTTGGAGTTCAGAAGAATGAGGGGGTACTCATAGAAATCTATTACATTTTAACAGGGCTAGACAGATGCAGGAAGGATGTTCCTGATGGCTGGGGAGTCCAGACCAGGAGTCACAGTCTGAGGATTCGGGATAGACCATTTAAGACAGTGATGAGGAGAAACTTCTTCACCTAGAGAATGGTGAACCTGTGAAGTTCACTACCACAGGAAGTAATTGAGGGCAAAACGTTCTATGTCTTCAATAACAGCTCTTGAAGTAAAGAGGGTCAAAGGATATTGGGGGATAGCAGGATCAAGCTATTGAGTTGCGTGATGTGCTATGATCATAATGAATGGAGGAGCAGGCTTGAAGGACTGAATGGCCTCCTCCTGCTCCTATTTTCTTTGCTTCTATCTGATATTGGGCAATAGGGTTCCAACACACAGTAATACCGGCCACTGATACTCCAGCACTCAGTGATACTGCACAATGATCATTTGGCCCAGAGACAGTGGACATTAATGCTCTGACGCTCGGCGATCATAGACACTGGTGATCAATGCACACTGTCTGTGTACATTAACTATCCAACACTCTGTCACTCCTAAATGCCATGAGTCTGGACATTAATGTTCTGATAGACAATGATACTGGACATTGCTGCTCCAACACACAATGCGACAATGTCTAGGACCTCAGATTAAGGAGACGCGCTTTGTCATTTGGTGAGCTTTTGCAACCTATCATGGAATTGTATTCAGCAGAGCCCGACCATTTCCTAAGGAGGTAGTCGAGATAATCCTTCCTGGGAGCTTACCGTCCCATCTCAGTGCTGGAGAAATCCGAGGGGTGCATTGCTGACTAATTGGGCGGATTTTACAGCCTTGCTCATTCCGAAATCATAAAATCCGCCCCCCCCCCCCGAGGCCAACAAACCTTGCCATGGTCTGTCCCTCGCCCACTCCAATTCCCATGGAGGGCAGAGCAGTAAAATTTCAGTCAATGTCTCACCTGCAGTTGGGCGAATTGAATATCAGCTGAGCAAATGTCTACCCTTCTCCGTAATAAATAGCTCGCCCACAATAATCAGACATTTCACACCTTCATGTGTGTCACATGAAGAAGGAACATCTCCTCCCTCAGAGACTTTGGGGGTTAATGGAGCAGGGAATGCGAATTTGGAAAAAAAAAATAGATTTGAGACAAGAATTTGGGAAGCCTCTGTGCAGTTCTGACCCTTTTCTTCTTGCTGAATATCTGTAGATGGCTGGCTGTGAAAAATTGCCATCTGTCCTGCGTCTGCCTGGCACCAAAAGCAGAGAGAACTGCGCAAAATATAAAATAATTATCCGAGATTGGCAGGATTGTGCTCTGTGGCTGGACTGGGCAAACTGCCAACGTGTGATTCACACAAAGAACATTGCAAACACATCTGTTTCCTTCTCGTTTGATACTTCCAGGCTCACTCCCTTGCCATAGATGTGTGCTATGGACAACAGAAGCCCCATTACAGCTCATTCAGGATCTTCTCTGAGTCAGGTTGCCAACTGAGTTTCAGCTGGCCGATTTATGGGCAGTTTGTGCCATGTCAGTTTGTTTGGCATTCGTGGAAAGAGTAGAACACTCGAGCTGATATCGCACAGGCTCTCTCAACAAGGTCCAGAGCACTTCACGGCCAATGAGTTGTGTTTGAGACCCACTCGCTATTTCAGATGGAGGCGTAGCGTCAGCCACTTCTTGCATCCAACAGGACAGTGAATGAGGCGAAGGAGTAGATTAACCACAAGGTTTTGGAAGTCTTTTGTTGGGACAAACAGAGGCGACTGGAGCATGTTTATTCCTGATTAATGTCACATGTATTGGAGAATCCTTGGGGAATGTGATTTCCGTGCTGGTGGACTTTGTAGCTGATGAGGCAGAGGTAGTCAGTTTGGGTGGGTTAAGAACACAATCCTGGAATGCCCGAGAACTTCATTTCTGTGCCCTTCCGATGTGGCATGCCAGTGGCCAAATTTGGGAAGTCTGGTTTTCTCCCTATTATCTTGTAGCACTCTGGTGTCACCAAGGGGTGGCACAGTGGCACCGTGGTGAGCATTGCTACCTCGCAGCGCCAGGAACTCAAGTTCAAATCCAGCCTCGGGTCACTGTCTGTGAGGAGTTTGCACATTCTCCTCATGTCTGCATGGGTTTCTCCCAGGTGCTCTGGTTTCCTCAAAGATGTGTGGGTTAGGTTGATTGGCCAGGGTAAATTACTCTTGGTGTCAGGGGGATTAGCAGGGTAAATACATGGGGTTACGGGGATAGGGCCTGGGTGGGTTTGTTGTCAATGCAGGCTCAATGGGCCGAATGGACTCCTTCTGCACTGTAGGGATTCTATGATTCTATGAAGAGATTGCAAGTTTTGTTAGGAACGCATAGTATTTATTAATTGTAATTACTCTGGAAGCCGACTGGAAAGGAATAATGTCAAATCAAAAGTTAAACCATCACCCTGTGGTACATATACGTGAGTCTCATCTGTGATGGTAGAACACTGGACCAGCTCAGGGTTCTGCCTTACAAAGGACTCCAGATATGAGTTCCACCTAGTTAGGCGTCGCCTATTACCACAGAAACTCATATACACCGAGTCTCACAAGGAGGTAAATTCGGTGGCAGCCATGGAGTCTCAGGGGTTATCATGTTAAAAAAGCAAAACTTACATCAATGATTTAGAATTAGGACCAAGTGTAGTGTGTGAAAATTCACTAAGATGAGTGGTAGGCCCAAGTGTGCAGAAGACACTGAAAGTCCGCAAAGGGTTATAGATAGTCTAAGTGAGTGGGCGAGGGTCTGGCAGATGGAGTACAATATTGGTAAATGTGAGGTCATCCATTTTGGTAGGAATAACAGCAAAATGGACTATTATTTAAATGGTAAAACATTGCAGCATTCTGCTGTGCAGAGGGATCTGGGTGTCCTTGTGCATGAATCTCAAGGAGATGGTTTGTAGGTAATTAAGAAGGCAAATGGAATTTTGTCCTTTATTGCTAGAGGGATGGAGTTTAAAAACAGCGAGGTTATGTTACAGCTGTACAAGGTGCTGGTGAGGCCACACCTAGAGTACTGTGTACAGTTTTGGTCTCCTTACTTGAGAAAGGATTTACTGGCACTGGAAGGGGCGATGAGGAGATTCACTCAGTTGATTCCAGAATTGGGGAATGTTGGCTTATGAGGACAGATTGAGTAGACTGGGACTATATTCACTGGAATTTAGAAGAATGAGAGGGGAATCTTATAGAAACATATAAGATTATGAAGGGAATAGATACAATAGAAGGAGAGGGCATTGGCCGGTGAAACTAGAACAAGGAGGCATACCCTCAAAACAAGGTGCAGCAAATTCAGGACTGAGTTGAGGAGAAACTCCTTCACCCAAACGGTTCTGAATTTGTGGAATTACTGCCTAGTGAAGCAGTTGAGGCTACCTCATTGAATGTTTTAAGGCAAGGATAAATAGATTTTTGAACAGTAAAGGAATTTGGTGAACTGGCAAGCAAGTGGATCTGAGTCCATGAAAAGATCAGCCATAATCTTATTGAATGGCGGTGCAGATTTGAGGGGTAGATAGCCTACTCCTGCTTCTAGTTCTTATGTTAGATACACGAGATTTGCAGCTCTGGGCTGCCTGGCTCAGATCTCCAGTCTTTACTTGCTTACTACATGGTTGCTTGATGATTCTGCCTGAGAGAGGACTCCACTCTCTGGTGTGATCACTCACTCTCAGTTTCCATTGGTCCCTCAAGCTAGACGACTCTCTTCTAGTGCAGAGTCTTAAAAAAAACAGACACCACATACACAACACTCCCATCAGCCTGTCACAAAGTAGCTTCTTGGAAGAGGACTGATAGTTTCCTGTTGAGGGGTCATTTGGCCAAATATACCAGGGCTTGTGTCCTGTTGACAGACCATTTCTTTCATCCCTATTGAGGCACCTCTACTATGGAAAAGTGATACTGGCAACAACCAGACAAGTTGCCTGACCTTGGAAAGTCCCGTCGGAATGAGGAGGGCAACTGACCAGATTCTAGATTGTTTCATCACAGTGGAGTTGGATTTTAGATTTTCAGGGTGCATGTGTAAAAATATAATGGGTAAAGATACAATACAATGTCAACACCAACTGCTCTCAGGCCAAGTAAAGAAAGAAAGAATTTGCATTCATACAGCATCCTTCACATTCCAGGATATTCCAAAGGGTTTGCCAGCCAGTGAAGTCATTTTGAAATGTAGTTACTATAGTAACATTGGAAACACAGCAGACAATTTGCTCAAAACAAGTTCCCAGGAGCAGCAATATGAGAAACACCAAGTCATGTATTTTAGCTGCTCCTGGCTATGATGGCCAAGGGATTGGGGGACCTTCCCTGCTCTGCTCCAAACTGCATTTGACAGAGCAGTCAGGATCTCTGTTCAGTGCTTTGGCTGAAAGACGGCACCTTTGACAGTGCAGTGCTCCCCCACTACTGCCCTGAGTGGCAACAGCAGGCGGAATTTTCTGGCTGTGCTCACCCCAAAACATTCTGCCCAAGATCAATGGAGCTTTGCGTTGTCTGGGCCCCCGCCCATTCCAATTCCCATGGCAGGTGGAATGGGAATGCTCCACCCCCCCATAGTTTCTGGACTGAGCACATGGCCAAGTCCAAAAGACGTGCTGGTTAGGTGCATTGGCTATGTTAAATTCTTCCTCAGTGTATCCAAACAAGTGCCAGAGTGTGGTGACTAGGGGATTCTCACAGCCACTTCATTGCAATGTGATGTAAACCTACTTAATTTGATTTGATTTATTATTGTCACATGTTTTAGTGTACAATGAAAAGTATTGTTTCTTGCACAATCTTCAGACAAAACATACCGTTCATAGGGAAGGAAAGGAGAGAATGCAGAATGTCGTATTACAGTCATAGCTATGGGTAGAGAAAGATCATATTAGTGTGAGGTAAGGTTGATGGCAGCAGGGAAGAAACGGTTCTTGAATCGGTTGGTATGTGGTCTCAGGCTTTTGTATCTTTTTACTGACGAAAGAATGTGGAAGAGAGAATGTCCGTGGGGTCCTTAATTATGCTGGCTACTTTTCCGAGGCAGCAGGAAGTGTAGACAGAGTCAATGAACGGGAGGCTGGTTTGCATGGTAGACTGGGCTTCATTCCCTTTGTAATTTCTAGTGGTCTTGGGCAGAATAGGCACCATACCAAGCTGTGATACAACCAGAAATTATGCTTTCTATGGTGCATCTGTAGAAGTTAGTAAGAGTTGTAGGTGACATGCCAAATTTCCTTCATCTTCTGAGAAAGTTGGTGGGCTTTCTTAACTATAGCATCTGCAGGGGGGCACCAGAACAATTTTTGGGGATCTGGATACCTAGAAACTCAAAACACCTTGAAGCGCTTGTGACTCTAATAAATAAACTTTAAACTTAAAGATGCCAAAAGATCACTCTACTCCTCATTTGAAGAGTTCCAAGGCATTTTTTCAAGCCAACCTGAACTAAAATGGTGTCTCCAACGGTTTTTGGTTTAATCAGCACTGCAATCGAATGATAACTTTGGTTAGGTGTTTCAGCCATTCAATAGGGATGGAATAATAGCTTTCTGACTCAGGTGAAATAACTACCAAGCTGGCATTTAATTGGCTTGAACTGCTTGAACGCCAGGAGTAACTGTATGTATACTTCAGGGCCCTTCAATCTTCATTCTTGTTGATATGTTCCTATGTTCTCTGGGATTAGGTTAGTTAAAGTCCTACAGGTGAGTGCACATGGAGGCTGCATTCATTTGGAATTTTCAGTAGATCAAGCCCAATGAAAACTGTACATCTCAGATACTCACCACTTCAAAAAACAATACTGGATAGAGGAGGATCATTTGGTATCTTCAGCAAATTTTGATGTTGCACCCTCAATTTTTAAATGCAGATCATTTTACGTATGTATTTCATAAAAATAATTCAAATAAACACTCGTGGAATTTCTATCTTCCCAATCTAGCAAATTTCAATTTACCATCTGCCATCCAATCATTTCTCTTTCCATGTGATTTCCCTTTATTTATGGGCCATTATTTTTGCCATAATTCCTCCTTTTAGCTGTGTTTCGCAAGCATATATGCAGTGTCATTATAGTACTGGAATCGGACTAGTAATCCAGAGATCCAGGATAATGCTCTGGCAGCTGGGTTCAAGTCTCAATTTAAATGCAACTTTCTTTCTTCAAGAATAATGAGCCAGCCAATGCCAGAGGTTAATGACTTCACCTGCAATGTGATCATTCTGGAATAATTATCCTCACAGTTTTCTTTTTCTCATCTGTCGATCGTTTGCAGAAAGCTACCCTTAAAGGAAGGCAATGTCAAGGAAGCTTTGAGTCCGGAGAACATAGAAGAGGCAGTACCCAATGACGTCATCCAACCAAAAGAAGACAGCAGCAAAGCATAATGGGAAGAACTCTGTCAAAGAAACGTCCTAACCACGGACACCCTTGCAACCAATACTTGTAGGGAAGAGAAATACATATTGTGAGGCTGAGGCATTAGAATGGCTTTGGAAACTTTCATAAGTTGCATTATCAGTAATACAAGAAATCGAAATTTGTCCTCATTTTTCTGGAAGGATTTTTGAAAAAGAAAATTTCTGTCTTAATTATTTTTTTTCCCTTTTGCCATTCAGAAAATTAAGAAGTGTAACATGTAAATGATATTGTGAAGTAAAAGTTAGAAACAATCTTTATATTGCTCTCTCTCTCTCCACATATATATATATTATATATACAGCAGACAAAACAGTCAAGCTGTTGTTTCCCAGTTGGTCTTTCATGACGTTTTATCTGTTCTGGCGAATGCAATTATGTCCCTTGTGCAACTTTTTCTTTTTCCAATAGAATGCAATGAAGAGGGATAGGGAAATGGCTGTGGATTAGTTGTGGGTTTGAAAGTAATTTGAGTTGGGATTGGCTTTGAGATGGTTAGCGCCAGGAACTATTGTTTAGATTTCAAATATCACACTTTGCTCCTTGAAGTTTTTCCCCTTGAAGCTAATCCCCAACCCTCTCCCCCTCCCAACAAAGATTGTAAGATATTTTTTAATGGAACCAATATATTTTCGTCTGACTGTCTTTCCTATTGTGAATGCCACTGCAGTAATACTTCGCTTTGATGTCCACGCACATGCAGATCAAAGTGGACCTTCAGATCCCATCTGTCGAAACTCAGCACCTCGGATAAGCAAAGTGGTAAAGGCAAAATACTGTGGATGCTGGAACCTGAAACAAAAACAGAAAATGCTGGAAAATCTCAGCAGGTCTGGCAACATCTGTGGGGAGAGAATAGAGCCAATATTTCAGGTCAGGATGACTCTTGCTCAGAGCTCTGTCAGAGTTTGTCAGCTCTGTCAGAGTTTGTCATTCTGACTCAAAATGTTGGCTCTATTCTCTCTGCACAGAGGATATCCAAGGTATTCCATTGTTCTTGGTCCATGCTAAAAAAATGCTATTAGCTTGATGTACCTAGAGACAGTCATTGGCTTAGCCAAAATAGAGTGTTATTGACTGTTAAAACACAGTCAGGAAGAATCCTTGCTGTGTTAGCTTTATTAGTGACTCCCATGTTTCAGGCTATCAATACTTCTAGTCAAAGTAGTCTTTGCCTTGCTCAATAGAAATGAGGTTCTTAAGACGGAAGAGTAAAGGAGAGCAGATATTCCTGAGATTTGAAGGTTTTGTCAGACTGTACAGTGGCACGGTGTTTAACACTGCTGCCTCACAGCGCCAGGGGCCTGGGTTCAATTCTGGCCTCGGGTCACTCTCTGTGTAGAGTTTGCGCATTCTCCCCATGTCTGCATGGGTTCCCTCCAGGCGCTTCGGTTACCCTCCACAGTCCAAAGATGTGCGGGTTAAATGGATTGGCCATGCTAAATTAACACTTAGCGACAGGAGGATCAGCAGGGTAAATGCATGGGATTACGAGGGTAGGGTTTGGTGAGATTATGGTTGGTGCAGACTCAATGGGCCAAATAGCCTCCTTCTGCATTGTCGGGATTCTACGATTCTATCTGTCAAGCTGATAACAGCCCATTGTTTCAGGTGACCATTGATTAACAGGAGGGTTTTGCCACAATGAGGCATTGACCAAACAGAATTCTAATTCCAGAGCCCAAGCTGATATTTCCCATAAATGTGCTTGTGATTTTTTTTACTTTTTGGAAAAGGAGAGGATTGTTTATAAAGAAAGGTTGGTATCTGTGGAAGGTGTGTTGATGATCAGTGCAGGAAAGGTCCACTTGAATAGCTATGGTGTCCAGCTGAGGAAACCCACCTGTAGTTTGGCTCACTCCATAGGCCAGTACTGAGAATGAGAAGCACATAATCACAAATCTAATCATTCTATCCAGTCTTAAACTATTGCTCCCCTCTATTTGTCACCCTGAGGTCACTGAGATCCTTTTGAGGATAGTTCCTTCACAAGCAATTATTGAATGGAATCTTACAACACAGAAGGAGATCATCTGGTCCATTGTCTCAATGTGGCAAAATTTTTAAAGTGCCCTCTAAATAGCCCATCTGTCCTGCTCTTTCCCCATAGTCCTGGGGTTCTTCTCTTTTCAAATATTTCCTTAATTCCAATTTGAATGTTACTATTGAATCTGCTTTCACCACTCTTTCACAACATGGTGGCACCGTGGTTAGCACTGCTGTCTCGCAGCACCAGGGGCCCAGGTTTAATTTCAGCTCTGGGTCACTGTCTGTATGGGATTTACACATTCTCCCCATGTCTGCGTGGGATTCCTCTAACAGTCCAAAGATGTGCAGGTCAGGTGGATTTGCCATGCTAAATTGCCCCTTAGTGTCCAAAGATGTGTAGGTCAAGTAGATTGGCCACAGTAAATTGCCCCTTAGTGGCCAATGAAGTGTAAGTTAGGTGGGTTGGTACAGTTAATTGCTGCTTAGTGTCCAAAGATGTGCAGGTTAGGGGATTGGCTATGCTTAATTGTCGTTTAGTATTCAAAGATGTCTAGGTTGGGTGGATTGGTCATGGCAAATGCGGTAATAGGGGTAGGGCAATGGATATGGGCCTCAGTAAAATGCTCTATCGAAGAGTCAGTGCAAACTCAATGGGCTGAATTGCCTCCTTCTGCATTGTAGAAATTCTATTCTATGCTTCTGTGGTTTCAGGCATCATATTCCAGGTCATAACAACTCATCAGGCAAAAGAATGCCTCCATGAAATCCACATTTCAATCATATTTTCCTCCCCTCCTGCAGGAATTTGCCCTCACCCTCATTGAAGTACAAATCTCAACATTTGTTGCATCAACATTTTTGTCTAATTGAATATAAAACTCCTGAGCTGGATCCTGTGGTTTCTCTGCCCTCCCTGCCCCCTTTCCAATGTCACTGTTGTTCATGCATAAGCCTCGACAGTGAGTGCCAGTAAGTTATTCAGTCATGGCCAACGTAGAACAACAATCGTCTTCTGCTGACATCCACACATGAGCACTTTCAGTAAGAAGTTAGTGGACAATGATCATGTTGGATATATTGGACTTCGAGGGAGAATCTGTGTAGGTTTGCCAGAATACCTGGGTTCCGAGGGTTAAACTACGAGGAAAAAATTCACAAACCAGGACTGCATTCCCTGGAAGTCACGATGGGAAAGGGTGATTAACAAGAGTTTTCAAGGTATTAAGATGAATTGTTGCAGTGGACAAGGAGAAACTGGTTGGGGGACATATGACAGGGATGTATAGTCTAAATGTTAGATTTAGGCCTTTTAGGAGAGAAATTAGAAAATATTTCTATACACAAGAACTGATAGTGCTTTGAACGGTCTTCTTTCTAAAATGGTGTTGATTTTGGGTCAGTTGTTAATCTTAAATCTGCAATTGATAGATTCCTGGTCACCAAAGGTGAGCTAGTCTTAGTAAAACTATCATCAATTATCATAAGAATGTATCTAGTTCGCCCATGTCCTTCACAGGAACTTCATTGCAGTGTTAATGTGGCCTTTGTGACACTAATAAATAAACTTTAAAAAAGCTCAATAATCCTCAGCTAGTGAGATGTGCACGGCCAGGATTGGCGGGGGTGGTGAACTGAACCGGGAGTCATACCCTCTTCATTTTTCAGTGACCCCAAGCATTAGTTTGGGGTGAACATAGGCCCAAGCTCAGTGGCGATGTCCTGAACAGCCAAGGGATGGCACCTGGGCAGATGGCCCAGATTTTTACCATCGTGGAGAGCCCATCCATCTTACCAAAAATGGCAGACAATTCTATGTGCCGCTCTGAACATGACACATCCTATTTTCACAGAGACAGGACTGGAGTCATGCATGTGTCACTTCTGGAGGTAGTTGGCCATTTAATTTGCCAGGTGCCTCAACTGAAGTGGGCTTTTGAAGCCATAGGAATTTGAAACCTAGAATGTGTGAACCAGGTAACAGCTGGTTGGAACTTTGTGGATTTGTCAGACTACCCTTTTACATATGGTCCCAGGACACCTTTTGCAGAGGTAAGGCATCCTTTAAGGTTGTTAAAAGTCAACATAATTGTGCATAAGATTCATTGGAAATGCCAAGCTGTCAAAAACCCATCAAAGCTGTCAAAGAACTGTCAAAATTGTCAAGGGACTGTCAACTGACATCAGGTGAGTTGGCATGAAGGGGGTAAGAGCAAAGGGTGGTTGGCAGAGGGTATGGGTCGGCTTGAGTTGGTGCTAAATTGGCATAGGGGCTAAATGAAACCATAGGAATGTGGGTGGTATAGGGTACAAGGGACTGGTGGGATGGGGGGTGGGGGGGGAGGGTGGCTAAAGATCAAGGGCTGACAAATGGGGCATGAGTGGACATGAGGATGGATGTGCAGTCACAAGATGGCATAGGTTGACATGGATGGAACATGGGAAGTGTGTGTGTATGAGAGGGAAGGTGAGGTAGGTGAGGGTTTGAGGTTTGAGGGTGTTTTTGTTTGTTTAAATCTTTTTTTTCAATTGATTGAACTGAGTGTCGGAGAACAGAGGCAATCTTTCCACCCAACCCGCCTCTGCACCTGGCAGTGTCTGCACTTATTCCGGGAACACAAGGAACAAATTCTAATCCAGCTCATCACTGAGGAATGAAAATCAGGACGATTTTTAAAGGTAGGATTCATAAAGCTGGAAATTCCTTTGCCTTTGCGCACCCAGCCCAGAAGTGACATGGTAGCACAGTGGTTAGCCCTGCTGCCTCACAGCACCAGGGACCCCGGTACAATTCCCACCTTGGGTCACTGTCTGTGTGGAGTCTGCACATTCTCCCCGTGTCTGCATGGGTTTCCTCCGACGCTCCAGTTTCCTCCCACAGTCTGAAAAAGTGCCGGTTAGGTACATTGGCCATGCTAAATTCTCCCTTGGTGTACCCAAACAGGCGCCGGAGTACAGCAAGTAGGGGATTTTCACAGTAACTTCATTGCAGTGTTAATGTAAGCCTACTTGGGACACTGATAAATAAACTTAAATTAAATAAGCTTAAGGCATAATTCTGGGCCACAGTCCAGATTGCCCATGAGTGTGACATATCAGAGAGCTACTGGTGTTTGTGGACTCATAGTCAGTGACATCAGGAGAGAAAATGGGGGGCGCTGGACGGGGGAATAAATGGGAACTTCACAGTGTCCTTACACAAAGAGTAGTGGAAATCCTGAACTTTCTCTCCCAAAAAGTTGAGAAGGTTAGGAATCAAGTCAATATTTCCATTGGTAGATTCTTATTTGACATAAGAACCTTAATTCTCTAAGTACCGAAAAAGCTATCGATTTGTGACTTAATTTTTGTTTTATTAATTCGTGGGACATGGGCATCGCTGGCTGGCCAGTATTTATTGCCCATCCCTAGTTTCCCTTGAGAAGGTGGTGGTGAGCTGCCTTCTTGAATCGCTGCAGTCCGTGTGCTGTGGGTTGACCCACAATGCCGTTAGGGAGGGAATTCCAGGATTTTGACCCAGTGACAGAGGAGGAATGGTGACATATCTCCAAGTCAGGATGGTGAGTGACTTGAAGGGGAACTTGCAGATGGTTGTGTTCCTAAGTATCTGCTGCCCATGTCCCTGCAGATGGAAGTGGTCGTGTGTTTGAAAGGTGCTGTCTAAGGATCTTTGGTGAATTGCTGTAGTGCATCTTGTAGATATACTGCTGCTCAGCCATAATATATCCAACAACCACACACAGTGCCCCGGTGTAGGTAATCAACAACCCTTTGATTGGAGAAATTTTTCATCTCAGTTCTAAATGGCCAACCCTTTCTTCTAAGATTGTGACCCCCCAGACCTAATCTTCACAGCCAGGGAAAACATTCTTCCAGCTTATAGTTTGCCAAGACTCTTACAAATTTCACATATTTCAATATTCTTCTAAAATCCCAGCCCACTTAGCCTCTCCACATGGAACTACATTCTCATTTCAGAAAACAATCTGTCGAACCTTTCGTTGCACGGAGACAAGTATATCCTTCCTTAGATTAAGAGGCTAATACAATACACAGTGATAGGGCAGCAATCCGGCACAGTGATTAGCACTGCTACTTCACAGAGCCAGGGTCCTGGGTTTGATTCTGGCCTTGGGTGTCTGTCGGTGTGGAGCTTGCACTTTATCCCCGTGTCTGCGAGGGTTTCCTCCAAGTGCACCTGTTTCCTCCCACACTCCAAAGGTGTGCAGGTTAATTTGATGGGAATGCTAAATTTCCCCTTAGTTTCAGGGGGCTAGCAGGATATATGTGGGGTTAAAGGGTTAGACATCGGTACAAGCTCAAAGGGTTGAATGGCCTCTTTCTGCACTGTATGGATTCCATAATTTCTGGTCTTACCAAGAGCCTTTAAATAAGTAGAAACACTTCTTTTCTCTTGTATTCCAGTTGTTTTGTAATAAAGGCTATCATTACATTTATTTTCATTGTATTTGCATGTTAACCTTTTGTAATTCATGTAAAAGTATGCCCAAATCCACCTGGATGCTATGCACTGAACCCCCTAATCTAACATATATGTGTAGATTGACAGTAGCCAATATTAAATCACTGATCCTTGTGGTACCCTACCTATTACCATCAAAAAATACCTATTTATTCACACTCTGTTTTCTTTCGATTAACCCCCATGCTAATATATTATCCCCTATAAGAACATAAGAACATAAGAAATAGGAGCAGGAGTAGGCCATCTGGCCCTTCGAGCCTGCCCCGCCATTCAATAAGATCATGGCTGATCTGTCGTGGCTCAGTTCCACTTTCCCGCCCTCTCCCCATAACCCTTAATCCCCTCTCTTATCAAAAACCCATCAACCCGCTTCTTAAAAATATTTAGCGAGGCAGCCTCCACCACTTCAACGGGCAGAGAATTCCAGAGATTCACCACCCTTTGAGTGAAGAAGTTCCTCCTCAACTCCGTTCTGAACCGCCCCCCCTTTATCTTGAGGCTGTGCCCCCTAGTCCTACTGTCTTTTTTGAGCGGGAAGAGTCTTTCCACCTCTATCCTATCCATCCCATTCATCATCTTATACGTCTCAATGAGATCTCCCCTCATTCTTCTAAACTCTAACGAGTACAAGCCTAGTTTATTCAGCCTCTCCTCATAGCTCAACCCCCTCAACTCCGGTATCAGCCTAGTAAACCTCCTCTGCACTCCCTCCAAGGCCAAAATATCCTTGCGCAGGTGCGGCGCCCAAAACTGCACACAGTACTCCAGCTGCGGCCTCACCAATGCCCTATACAGCTGCAGCAAGACCTCCCTACTTTTATATTCAATCCCCCTCGCTATGAAGGCCAGCATCCCATTCGCCTTCCTGACCACCTGCTGCACCTGCAGGCTTTGTTTTTGCGACTCATGCACAAGGACCCCGAGGTCCCTCTGCACCGTCGCCTGCTGCAGTTTTTCGCCACGTAAGTAATAATCCTTCCTACCATTCTTCCTACCAAAGTGGACCACCTCACACTTGCCAACATTAAATTCCATTTGCCATTTCCTGGCCCATTCGCCCAGCCTATCTAGATCCTTCTGCAGACTCTCCACACCCTCCACACAATTTGCCTTTCCCCCAATCTTGGTGTCATCAGCAAATTTCGACACCCTACACTCGGTTCCCTCCTCCAGATCATCTATATAAATGGTAAATAGCTGAGGCCCCAGCACCGACCCCTGGGGCACCCCACTAGTCACCAACCGCCAATCCGAATAGCACCCATTGACCCCCACTCTCTGCCTCCTATTTGACAACCAATCCTCTATCCACGCTAACACCCAACAGTCATAATGTTGTTTAATGACCTCTTGTGTGGCATCTTAGCAAATGAAAATCCAAGTGCAATACATCTACCGGTTCCCTCTTATCTACTCTGCTACTTACAACCTCATGAAAACTTTTATCAGGTTTATCAAAAATGATAAACAACTTCATAAACAACTTCATAAACCTGTGTTGACTCAGTCTAATCATGTTATGTGTTTCTAAGTGCCAATTTATCACATTCGTAATAATAAATGCTTGCATTTCCCCTACTTATGTCAGGTTAACTGGACTTCTGGGGATTTTCACAGTTGCTTCATTGCTGTGTTAATGTAAGCCTGATTGTGATACTAATAAATAAAACTTCAAAACTTATTTCCCATTTTATTTCTCTTTCCTTTCTTTAACATTCTTTAAACATGCATTCTCTCCATCAACAACACACAGTGGCAGCAATGTGTACCATCTACACGATACAATGCAGCAACTCAATAAGTCTCCTTCAACAACACCTTCCAAACCAACAATCTCTACCGTCTAGAAGTACAAAGGGTGGCAGACACATGAAAACACCACCAAGTGCAAGTTCCCTCCAAGTCACACATCACACACTTGGAAATATATTGCCATTCCTTCACTGTCGCTGGGTCAAAATCCAGGAATTTCTTTCCTAACAATTTTTGGCATAACTATGCCACGTGGACTGCAACAGTTCAAGAAGGCACCTCACCAGAACCTTCTCAAATGCAATTAGTGATGGATAATAAATGCTAGCCTAGCCAGCAAAACCCTTATTCCATGGAGGAATAGTGAAAAATCACAGTGAGTTACATTTGCTACCTCCCAATTTGTGGAGACTGTTCTACACTGTAGAGATTTCTCTTTAGAAGATCAAAGCCAGTGCAGTTACTCTCTGCACAGAGACCTCTTTGAAAACCTAGGTTGCAAACTATCAAGTCCACAGCAATTCTAGACTTTTATTGACATTTATTTCTCAACCACTATATTTTTAATATGAATTTCTTTACCTTTCTTGCCTGCCTTGATCCTGTGATGCTTTTAATTTATTCTGCTGTGAAGACATACAATATTAATTTGTTTGTTAGGCATAGGTGTTAAGGGTTAAAGGATCAGTTGAGTTAAGGTACATATATGGAGTTGCCATCGTTGGACTAGGGGATGCACAGTAAGAGGCCTCACAACACCAGGTTAAAGTCTAACAGATTTATTTGGGAGCACATGCTTTTGGAGTGCTGCTCCTTCATCAAGTGATGAAGGAGTGGTGCTCTGAAAGTTCGTGCTACCAAATAAACCTGTTGGACTTTAGCCTGGTGTTGTGAGACTACTTACTGAGTTAAGGTACATGTTAGCCCTGAATGAATAAAATTTTGGAACCAGTGCTGAAACCTACTGTCAATCTACACAAATGCGTTCAATGAGGGGTTTCAGTACAATGCATCCAGGACTTGGGCATATTTTTACATGAATTACAAAAAGTTAACGTGCAAATGCAGTGAAAACAAGCCCTCCTCCTGTTGCTGAGTTGCTATGTTCCTTTCATTCTTCTGGGTCCAGATGACTGATCCTTTTCTAACTTTCAGATACAATTTTAATTATTTTTTGCTATGGAATAAACAAGCATATTTATGTTGGCATGAACCTTTTTGGTGCTTGATAACTCATTATATTGACTGTAAATGTAAACCCCTAGTGACTGAAAAAGTGTATTCTAACGTTTTACTATGCTACAGTCTTCTGAAGCAAGTCTACTCAATGAGGATATAGCTTCAGAAAATTGAACCGCACTAGGTAAGTTAATATAGATAGCACTAACCTGGGCTTCAGAGCCAAGGCTTGTCAAGATTTAATCCTCAATCAACTCATTTCAACAGGGAAGGCAGTGGTGTGGTGGTATTATCACTGGACTAGTAATCCAGAGGCCCAGAGTGATGCTTTGGGGACCTGGGTTCAAATTCCACCATGGCAGATAATGAAATTTGAATTCAATAAAAACAGTCCAGAGTTAAAAGTCTAATGATGACCATGAAACCATTGTCAATTGTCACAAAAGCCCATCCAGTTCACTAATTTCAGAAAGAAATCTGTTGTCCTTACCTGGTCTGGTTTGGCCTACATGTGCTTTCAGATCCATAGCAATGCGGTTGACACTTGACAATAAATGCTGACTCATTGATGCCCACAACCCATAAACGAATAAGAAAAACTAGAGAAAACTAGCAAGTGCACAAGGGAAGTGCACCGTCACTCAGTTTCCTGAGACCAAATACTAGTGAAAGATCCCTGCAAATAGCGCATGTTGGACGGCAAGTTATTCAGCTAAACCATTAACCCTCTGCTATGATAAATACCAAACTGAGTTTGACAGCTGATTAGATTTGATTTGATATTTTATTGTCAGATCTACACAGTGAAAAGTATTGTTTCTTGTGGGCTACACAGACAAAACATACCATTCATAGAGAAGGAAACAAGACAGTGCAAAATATAATGTCATAGTTATGACATATAGAAAGATCAACTTAATGCAAGGTAAGTTCATTCAAAAGCCTGACAGCAGCAGGGAAGAAGCTGTTCTTGAGTTGGTTGGTACATGACTTCAGACCTTTGTATCTTTTTTCCCGATGGAAGGTGGAACTGAGAATGTCCAGGGTGTGTGGGGTTCTCGATTATGCTGGCTGATTTTCCAAGGCAGTGGGTGGCGTAGACAGTCAACGAATGAGAGGTCGGTTTGTATGATGGACTGGGCTTCGTTCATGACCCTTTGTAGTTTCTGGCAGTATTGGGCAGTGCAGGGACCATGCCGAGCTGTGATACAATCAGAAAGAATACTTTCTATGGTGCATCTGTAAAAGTTAATGAGAATCGTAGTGGACATGCCAAAAGGTCAGCCATGATCTTATTGAATGCCAGAGGAGGTTTGAGGAGCCAAATGGCTAATTTTTTCTCCTATTTTGTGTGTTTATGTGTCAATGTGTTGTGTATTTGGAAAAACAGTCATACAGGGCTATAGACCAGGTGTACGTAGGTGGGATTAGTAAGGGTACCTGGTTGTCTTTGGGCTGGCAAGGACTTTTCAATAGGTACCACCATGTGCTTAGCCCAAAGGCCACTGTTGCCTGTCATTATATAGCAGGTTATGCCGACAGGGTGAGGTGACATAGGCTGAAGGAGGTCCATGCTCTTGGTCCAATCGGACTGTACCCGTGCAGTAAAAGTCATTTATTTCTACCTAACATTTCTTGTGTCCTCACCACTTCAATCTTAATTCAGGATTTCTTCAGCATGTTCTTACTGCTATGTTCAAACCCTCCTTCTCTGCACCAACACTACACCTGCTCCCCACCCTTTCACATCCGCTCTATCCCCACAGCTTCTATTCTGCGGTCACTTTCTTTAGTCTGCTTTAATGGACTTGTCATCATGTCTCCTGAAGGACTGATGACAGACTTTGAATCAAACATCCAACAAGTGAACTTGTTTGGTAAGAATCGAACACACTCAGAGGTATCAAAGTGGGCAAACATACCCCAGTTTGGCAATGACGTCATTCGACCTTCCCCAGCAGCGAATTTCCCCCAGCGTTCTGCCTCAGTGTTGTGCCTTTGGGTTTTATCTCAATGACAAAGACCATTGATTCACGGTGAAACACCAGGATGATGCAGATCCCAAAAATGAATTTTGAAATTCAACAGATGATGTGCTGCTGTTTAGAAATGTGTACAGAGCCATGTGTACAGTTTTGGTCTCCTTACTTGAGAAAGGATATACTGGCACTGGAGGGGGTGCAGAGGAGATTCACTAGGTTGATTCCGGAGTTGAGAGGGTTGGCTAATGAGGAGAGACTGAGTAGACTGGGGCTATACTCATTGGAATTCAGAAGAATGCGAGGAGATCTTATAGAAATATATAAGATTATGAAAGGAATAGAAAAGATAGAAGCAAGGAGGTTGTTTCCATTGGTGGGTGAAACTAGAACTAGAGGGCATAGCCTCAAAATAAGGTGAAGCAGATTTACGACTGAGTTGAGGAGGAACTTCTTCCCACAAAGGGTTGTGAATCTGTGGAATTCCTGCCCAGTGAAGCAGTTGAGGCTACCTCACTGAATGTTTTTAAGGCAAAGAGATACATTTTTGAACAGAAAAGGAATTAAGGGTTATGGTGAGCGGGTGGGTAAGTGAAGCTGAGTCCATGAAAAGATCAACCATGATCTTATTGAATGGTGGAGGAGGCTTGAGGGGCCAGATGGCCTACTCCTGCTCCTTGTTCTTATGTTCTTTATCTGATAGCTTCTAGTCAAACCACCTTGTAGAATAGCAGGATCCAAGACTCTATTTACCTGATGCGTGCCATATTTTCGCCATGCCATCTATGGTAAGCACCTGTTGGAATTGAGACCCATGAGGTGGAGGTGCCGGCATTGGACTGGGTTGGGCATGATAAAAAGTCTCACAACACCAGATTAAAATTAACAAGTTCATTTGGAATTATGAGCTTTTGGAACACTGCTTCTTCTTCAAGTGAGTCACCTGGGTGGCATGCTGACACAGAGGTTAGCACTGCTGTCTCATAGTGTCAGAGACTCAGTTTCGACTCCCAGCTTGGGTCACTGCCCATGTGGAGTTTGTACATTCTCCCTGTGTCTGCATGGGTTTCCACCAGGTGCTCTGGTTTCCTCCCACAGTCCAAAGACACGCTGGTTAGGTGAATTGGATGCACTAAATTCTCCCCCAGTGTACCCAAACAGGTGCAGGAGTGCGGCGACTCGGGGATTTTCACAGTAACTTCATTGCAGTGTGAATGCAAGCCTACTTGTGACGAATAAATAAACTTAACTTTACTTTACCTGATGAAGGAGCAGCGCTCTGAAAGCTCGTGATTCCAAATAAATCCATTGGACTTTAACCTGGTGTTGTGGAAGAGAGATGGTTAACCCTTTGAGACGAAAAGCAGGGTCAGAAAAACCAGCCCAAAGATGCTGTCATGAATCCCTTACTGTGTAAAAGAAAACCTTGGGCTTGGATTTTATGGCCTCCCTCTCATTTCTCCACCCCGGGTGTGTTTTCAGCAGGGGGGCATAAAAATTTTTTTGGGTGCTTTCCCACTTCCTTCTCACTCATCCCAAACCTGTTTTCCATAATAGAGGTTGGGAATGAGTGAATTAAGAGCCCCAATGTACCTCCATTGTCATAAAGTGCTGGGCGTGACAGGTAGACCAGAACGCAAAGGTAATTTTTCAAGCAGCTTCTTTGAAAAGGTGGGACAGGAGGAGGGGAAGGGTATGGTTTCATTATTCAGGGCAGCACAGTGGTTAGCACTGCTGCCTCACAGCAACAGGAACCCTGGTTCGATTCCAGCCTTAGTTACTGTTTGTGTGGATTTTGCACATTCTCCCCATGTCTGCATGGATTTCCTCCGGGTGTTCCGGTTTTCTCCCACAGTACAAAGATGCGCAGGTTAGGTGGATTGGTCATGATAAATTGACCCTTAGCGTCAAGAGGATTAGCAGGGAAAATACATGGGGTGATGGGGATAGGGCCTCGGTGGGATTGTGGTCAGTATAGACTCGATGGGCTGAATGGCCTCCTTCTGTGCTGTAGAAATTCTATAATTCTACGAATTGTGAGTGCCCAGTGCCTATCGGGATCTCATTCAAGATATCACTCCACCCACCCCGCCCATCGTTCCTCTCTGCCTATCGTCCAAACCCCAACACCCCCACCTCGTTTCTTGCCTCCTACCCATCCCCAGGCTCTCTGTTCCTTCACCAACCCCCACTCCCCCCCCCCCACACACCCGAGATTTAATCACCTCCCGCAAACATGATCTTCTTCACGACTGAGCCCTGGCACTGCCAGACAATCAGATTGTCCACTGTCCTGTCCACCGAGGGACAGGGGCCTGACCCTCAGCCTGATTAGCCTGTCCCCAGTGTGCCCCGGTGTGTTATCGCTGGGGGCTGAAGAGTTGGGCGGGGGTCTGCAGGCGAGGATCAACAGGATTCTTTCTGAGGATGGGGAGGGGGGGTGGAAGTGAACAGCCTGTTCTCTCCCCTTCCTTTTCCCTACAAAATCAAGCCCTTGAGATAGCTTGCATGCCTGACCTTTCAACCTCAGAATGGTAAAGAGAGCAGAGCGGAATGGATCTTAACAATAAACTTACGAGCCTTTGAATTGTGGGGTCACTGCCCACAGAAAGTAGGGTCAATTGTGAGTAATACATGTTGAAACTGTGTGTATGGGGCCGGGGACTGGGTGGGGACAGTACGTGACAGGGGTAGGCAAGGGAATGATAAATGAAAATACACACAAATACTTTCCAACAGATATCCAAGGGCCCTGAATCTTTCTCAGTGAAATGTGTATCTCCTTTCTGGATCATTCCTGCTCTGTTTGGAGAGAAAAAAATAAACCCATCTGATTTCAAAGGAAGCAAAGCATTTGCTCCACTGTTGCTTAATCCACCATTTTAATTGTTGGCTAAAATGCTTCTGGCAGCCATTTTATGAGAAGCTTGTGTTCACCTTTCTTCATGACCTTTACTTCAACCTCCTGTTGTTTACAACCTACCAGTTGGTCAGGTAGAGATTAAGATCCTCAACTATAATATTTGACTTTGTAGTATTTTGTTTCTCTTGAATTGTGTTTTATTTTTTCAAATGTTTGGTTTTTAAACGTTCCTGTACAAAAAAAACTATTAAAAAAAAAACCCCACCATGGTCCATTATGCAGATGCTTTATTTTCTAACTTGCCCCCCTGCATTCTTTGATGTTTATTGCGCTGTGGTATAGGGGGAACATTTTTTTGGGTTGCTTTTCATTTGAAAGGATCTCTCGAGTCTTCAAAGATGGGAACTCCAGTGGACTCCATCAGTGGTGTTCACTGCATGTTGAATGCTTGTGGGCCTGATCAGAAAGTCTACAGATAAAAACGTGAGTCGGGTAAATGCAGTCTGTGATTCGGACTCATTATCCTGAGGGATCATTCCATACCACAAAAGAAAATAGGATTACAAATGGCAATTTTACTCATTATTTACTCACTACACACAACGGAGTTGACTTCAGTGCAATCTGCCTCTGCCCTTCCAAAGGCCTTCATTCACCATGTTGGTGACTCAATTCATCCCGGACATCGTTCACCTCCTGGGTAAAACGGACACTTGGAAAAATAAATTACCAGGACTGATTTTGGGGCAACTCTTGAACATTCTTGCCTAATTCACTAAATAGGGTATGGGATGGCCGAGTGATATTATCGCTGGAATATTAATCCACATAACTCAATTAATGCTCTGGGGACCCGTGTTCGAATCCTATTTCGGCAGATAGTGGAATTGAATTCAATTTTTTAAAAATCTAGAATGAAGAAGCTACCAATAGCCATGCAACCATTGTCGATTGTTGGAAAAACCCACCTGGTTCACTGATGTCCTTTACGGAAGGAAATCTGCTGCCCTTATCTGGTCTGGCCTACATGTGACTCCAGAGCCACAGCAATGTGGTTGACTCTCAACTTCTCTCAGGAATCAAGAGATGGGCAATAAATGCTGGCCAGCCAGCGATGTCCATGTCTCACAAATGAATTGAAAGAAAAATCACTTAATGTATCAGAAAATCCCATTTTTATCATGATGTATCACTCGATTAGTGTAGGGGAAAGAATTTACAGAATTATGGGAAAGAACAGTGGAGCGGGACTAATTCAGTACCTTTTTCAGTGAGCCAGCACTGGTGTGATGGGCTCTTTAGCATCATATAATTTTATAATTCTTTGTGCTTACCAAACCCACTACCCTAATACTTATCAATGTCAGCCAGCATCTAGGAGTGTATAAGACTGCTCGATAGCTTTTCTATCAGGCTATTCTCAAAAGTGACAGACTTTTATTACTCAAATACTTTCACATTTCATAGAACAGAATCATAGGATCCCTACAGTGCAGAGGAAGGTCATTCGGCCCATTGGGCCTGTGCCGACAGCAATCTGACCCAGACCCTTTCCCCTGGTTCCCTGACACTAAGGGACAATTAGGCATGGTCAATCCACCTCACCTCCACTTCTTTGGACTGTGGGAGGAAACCGGTGCACCCCGAGGAAACGCATATATACACAGGGAGAACGTGCAAACTCCACACAGACCCAAGGCAGGAATTGAACCTGGGTCCCTGGCGCTGTGAGGCAGCAATGCTAACCACCGTGCCACCGTGCCATCCATTTCCCTTCACTCTTTTCTTCTATCTTAGGCTTTTCTGCTGGAGTGCTAGTTCTCTCTTTGTGAGCTGTGTATGAATTGGGCAGGTTTTTGTGAAACTGGGGATGTACATCCTACAGCTATTCCTGGTTGGTAATTAAAAGGGACTCTCAATCAGAGAGGCTTCAGAAAGAAGGGACTGGTAGAAATGCCAAAGGGCCACCACAGGTGTGATGGACCAAGTGGTCTCTTTCTCTGTTGTCAGACGCTACGAGTAGGAAGTTAATGAATGCCAAATGCCAAGGTTGTGCCACAGGGGCCCGGAACTCATTCAAACTCAGGAATGTCATTTTCATCAAACAGATGGTAGGTCCATTCGATCTTCGCATTACATGGAAGCAACCATGATTGGTCTGATCTTGGTCACATGAAAGGAATGGCATCACCAGTGAGAGATTATGGGCTGGATTTTATGGTTCTGTTCATCCAGAAGCAGTAAAATGCAGCCTGAGGTCAACAGACCTTTCCATTGTCCCCCCACTCCTCGCCTGCTGCAGTTCCCATGGTGGGTGCGGCGGTAAAATTCCTGCCAACACTTAAAGGGACGTGGCTCGTGCAACATTAGTAATAACCTCAGCACTGAGGCGGACTTCCCCTTTAAGACCTATCCACTTTTTCCCTTCTCTGCAAATGGTTTTTGTCCTCGGTGGTGGTAACTGCCTTTGGTTTAAGCCATGCCATGTTTGAACGTTGGGAATAAATCTGGAATACAAATCCCATACAAATCAGCACTGTTATGAATTTTACCGCGCCCTTGGCTTCGAGTAGAGAGCTCCCATATTACAGTAGTTAAATTTAAATGTGTGAAAATATATGCACACCACTCTGGAGACAATCCAAAAGACATTTACACATTGTTTAGTTTGTTTGGGTTTGATTTCCAATATATGTTTGTACTTAAAGATGCTGTTGTATGTGTATCAAAGGAACCTGTGACTGGTTTGGTGTACAGGCTGCAGATGTGCGATTCCTGTGTTTTTTTCTAATTAAATGCCATGTATGCAGTATATCCTGCATGTGTTAGAAGAAAAAAATAAAAGGTTAACTTTATTTCTAAATATATCAAATAACCAGAGGTTCAAGTGTCTTGCAACAAAATGTCACAGCTGGTTAACTTGCAGCTTATTACCACGCGTTGCTTAGAAGATACCAGTTACAAATCGCCCTCTGTTCTCTATTTCCCTCACAGCAGGGCTTTCACTGTGAGTTTCTCCTTCTAACCCGTACATATGCAAAATGCCCGTGCTTATCTTAAGTGCATTCCAAGTTAAGTTCTTGGATCGCAGAGTGACAGGCACATATTCTCATTGGCTTTGTTCCCCATCGACTTAAATAGTTCTTGTGTAGTTGAGAGGATTCATTTGTCGTTTGAAACAGGAGATGTGTAGAAATCTAAAGCAGCACTGTGCACAGCTTGAGAATTACTTTGGTGAAGTACAAATCGTGTGGGCATCGGGCTGTTAGTTAAAGAAAGGGAGAGATTTTCCCGTGCTAAATGGCAGAGACGAGCCACTTCAGGAAACGTTAGGGAGTAGGACCCAACAAAGAGACTCATCCCTTGATTATCTTTAGAAACTGAAGGGTTTTCATTCCAATTTTCTCCCCTCACTTGAAGGCGCTGCTTGTTGCAGGCTTTTGCATAGGAACAAGAGGAGATACACAAATATTCTTCCATTCAATGAGATCATAGTTGGTCTGTATCCAAATCCTATTTAGCCACCGCAACTCTGACTCACTAAATCAATGTTGTCTAACAAAAATCCATCAATCTCAGTATGAATCATAAAATCCCTACAGCGCAGAAGGAGGCCATTCGGCCCATCAAGTCTGCACTGACCACAACCCCACCCAGGACCTATCCCCATAACTCGACTTATTTATCCTGCTGTTCCCCTTGTTACTAAGGGGCAATTTAGCATGGCCAATCAACCTAACCCACACATCTTTGGCCTGTGGGAGGAAACCGGAGCATCTGGAGGAAACCCACACAAACATAGGGGGAACGTGCAAACGCCACACAGATAGTAACCCGAGGCCAGAATCGGACCCAGGTTCCTGGTGCTATGAGGCGTCAGTGCTAACCACTGTGCAATTGACAGACTTTTAGCTTCAACATCTCTTTCGAAGAGAGAGCTCCACATTCCTGTTACCCTCTGTGTGACCAAGTGCTTCCTGACGTTACCTGTAAAAAGGCTAACTCTCATTTTTAGATTATACGCTCCCCTTCCCCCTCTTGTTCTGGACCCTCTCACCAGAGCATCTTGTCTTCCTCTCTCTGACTAGACTATTAAGTTCTTTAAACATCTTCAATCATTTCTTTTGGGAGGGAGATGGGGGCACTATCATTAAGTCACTGGAATAATGTGGGGGGGGGTGAATTTTCCAGCTGTTCAGGCCAATGAGATTCTCCAGTCCCACTGCAGGAGATGGAGATTTAGCTGAGCAGCAAAATCTACGTCCTCACTCGCTTGCGGCAGCAGTGGGGCATGAATGGCTGGTAAATTCATATCCATAATTTAGAGTTCAGCTCTGTGGACGTGGGTTCAAATCCCACCGGATAGCTGGGTGAAATTTAAATCCAGCTAATAAAATCTGGAATAGAAAGCTCACCTCAGTAATAGCGATGGCAACTATCATTGATTGTTAAAATAAAAACTCCATCTGGGTCACTGGTACCTCTTCAGGATGTAAAGATACTGTTCTTACCCGGTCTGTGGTGTTTATGTGACTCCAGTGTGAAGTTACTATTGTAATGCGGTTCCTTCTTAACTGCCCTATGAGATGGTTGAACAAGCCACTCAGTTTGAGGCAAATCAAGAATGTCTCTTCAGAGATGCTCGTGAAAGAATAAAGGAAAAAAAAGTCTCAACTGGATCACTCTGTATCGTATCTTCCACAATACAAGTCTAGTCTGTGCAAACTATCTTCGTTATTTGACCTTCTTATGCCCTGTGTCGTTATGATGAAAATGGGTTCCAAGGAGTCTGCTTGTCCCTGGAATCTCGTTCGCATGTGAGGTGACACGCCAGGAGCACAGGTTTCTGAAATAAAACAGGTGGCAGAATTCTACAGCTCCTCCCAGGATCCTCCATTCCTGCCCCAATCAACGGAGTCTTGAATAACTCGGCACATCGTATGGTTCTGCCCTTGTCACCCAAACATTTCACCCATACAGTGCTGGCAATATACCGGAGGTCAGGCAGCGGCAGTGGAGAAAGGAACAGAGTTAGGGGGAGAAGTTTTATACTCTCTCCTCCCCCTCCCCAGTGGCACAGGCCGGGAGATGGTGGGGGCAGGGCTGTAAGATCAGGTCAGATGCCAGTAACCTATCATCCTCGCTTCATATTTTACCAGTGGCAGGTGTGGAGTCAAAATGGCTGCCAATCCTTGAGCCAGTTGAGACTCTTAGATGGCCAATTCATGATCACATTAAGGCCTTCACTCACTGCCATTTTACTTGCAATAATGGGGGCAGGGCTATAGTAGGTGCTGAGGAATATCCTTTCCAAGGTATCCAGGAAAACCCCGATGGCCTTGTTGCTGGGGAAGCCGTCATGTTTGGGCATGCTGCGCCCATCAGGGGCCTCCCCATGCTATTGCCCAACTCTTCACCTCCCCACCCCCCCACCAACACTGCACCCACCAACCTCCATGCCAGCTTGGCTCCAATGAAAATTCGCTAACTCACCTTCAAATCCAGCTCCACTGACAATCAACACCGCAGTCCCAGCAATGGCCACCATAACTGAGTGGCGCTGCTGGGACGAGCATGGTTGGATTTCCTCTCACATGAGGTTGCAAGTCTCATCCTGAGCCAATGAGCACAGCCATAAGAACAAATGGTAATGTTTTGTGACAGGCTAAAAGTTATGAAGGCATTAAATGACAAAAGAGTTGGTGGCGTAAGCCAAAGAGAATGGTCATGGGACAAAGTAAAGGAACAAAAGGTATGTCTAGAAGAGGTGCAAATGGCAGAATCCTGAACAGCTGCAGCTCAAAAGCTGAAATTGGAGAAAAACAAGAATAAGACCAAAATAGGAAACAAAGTGGTGTCAAGTTTACTCTTCCAGAGAGAAGCCTGCTGTGGGAGATATCGGAATACCATTGCCCATGATCTATTTTGAACACAAGCTGGGAGCCCTTAATTCAGGTGGTTAGTGGTGGAAGCCAACTTGTGAAGTAGGCCCTTAGCCAACTTTGGGGGAGAAGGAGGAAGCCCACAGCCAGTGTTGATCTTAGCCTAATGTACATGGATGTATGGAGGCAGTCAATGGACAGGGCTCTGAAGTAAGAAATCATTATTGCTAACCTTTCCTAACCCTGGTGTGCTGGCGTCAATTAGCAGCAATGCCCTGATTAGCTTCAGATATCCCATTCTACAATTCCTTCAGTCACTCTGATGTATGTGTCCAACAGACTGAGACACCAAAGATCTGCGGGTTAGGTTGATTGGCCATACTAAATTGTACCTTAGGGGAATTAGCAGGGTAAATACATGAGGTTACACAGATAGGGACTGGGTGGGATTGTTGTCGGTATAGGCTCAATGCGCCAAATGGCCTTCTTCTGCACTGTAGGTGTTCGATGACTCTATGATTCCCTGAGGGCTGGCAAACATGCCAAGGTGGCCCTGATGACTCTAAATTTGATCTCCTGGGCACTTCTCCCAGTAACTCTGGAAAATGATCATAGAGCGCAACAACAAAAAAAGTGTTTCCCATTTATGCCAAACACTTTGAAGAAAGGCTTACATGTATAAAGCGTTTTCACAACCACTGCTCATCTCAAAACACTTTACAGTCGGGTTTTGGAAGTGTAGTCATTATTGTAACATGGGAAAAGTAGCAGCTCATTTTCACTCGGCAAACTCACACAAACAGCAACGCAATAATGACCAAATAATCTTTTGTTTGTGATGTTTATCGAAGGGTAAATATTGGCCACCGCACCAGGGAGAATTCTCTTCTTCAAGACAATGGGATGGAATCTTTTACATCCACCCAAGTGGGCAGACGGTACCTCGGTTTAACCTCTCATTCCCAAGACTGCGCCCTTGGATACTTGCTCACTCCCTGACTGCATTGTCAGCATTGACTTCTGGGCTTAAGCAACAGAGTGAGAGTTGAACCCGGAGGGGGCAGTGGTTAGAGGGTGGGGAGCGCGGTGTTGGAGGGTGAGGGGTGGAGGCAGTAGTTTGCTGTGGCAAGGCTTTGTTATTTTGCCTATTAGATATGCCACATATGGAAAGGTTGGCTGAAGGGGTGGGGAAGAGGAAGAATCTGTTCGGATAACACAGAGTCTGACTGCTTTTCACTGCGTGTGCAAGCCTCCATGAGGATGGGCATGGCCAGCAACTAATAGCAGACGTGCATGTTGGTGGGGCAACCAGAGGGGAGACGGTCTCGTGAGCATTCCATTCATTCAGAGCTGGCATCCTTAAAAAGACTGCAGGACAATTCAGCCAAGTCTCTCAGGACTTCCTTCCTGTCATGTGACATTGATGACGCGCCTTAGCTACCAACAGGTGTCCTGATAGGAGATACGTCAGCTGTCGATATGAAAAATTGGGAGACAGGCTGCGGTGATGATGGAGCTTGGTGTCTTTTGTGTAGAGGCAGCTGGGACTCTTTCAAGGGGAAAGTGTTGAACCAGCGCTCTCCGTCTGTGGGAATGGCAGCGTGCGCTCAAAATCCGGGAGACTCGGAAAGCGCGAATCGCCCCAGTGAGTCTCCCAGTTCCGATCTTTCAGCCTCTTCACCAGCGGAATAGTGTGAAACGCGCCACGGGATTCCAGGAAGCTCATTTGAATATATTAGCATGTCATTAGCAAGCACACCCCCTGGGACATCCCCCCCACCCCTGTCACTGGATATTCAGTGGGCACTGGCAGCTATTTACCACAGGTAAATGTGAACTTTTCATACGGTTCTCCACACAGTGATAAAGATAAGTATAGCCCCTCGGGGAGAGGGACACAACTAGGTAGCAGCCTGGCAATGCCCCCGGCACTGCCCCTTGGCACAGGTTGGCCCCATGCCTATGCCGGTGGGAGCCTCATGGGTGAGGGGAATTCATTCAAGTTTTGGTTGTGGGCTAGGAGTGCATGGAGGAGCAGGAGATGTCGATATGGTTGTTTTCGGGGGGGGTGTTGGTTTGGAGGGATGGTGGTGGAGGGTGGGGGGAGCAGGGGACAGTAGCTTGCTGTGGTATGGCTTTGTTATCTTGTTTCTTAGATGTGCCATATAAGGACATGTTGCGTGTGGGGATGGGAAAGACAGTTGACGGACAGGAAGCATCCACTAGGATGTATCAGTTAAAACAAAAACAAAACAGCAACAATAATGTAAAACCCTTACAAATACATCGGAGATGTTCCAATCAAACAAAAAGTTCCTTTTGACAAAACCCTTCCACAGGTTTAACACGCCAAAGACTAGTGCTCACGTGATACTGGAACTGAGTCCTTTGGATGAATGCTGCAGTTCTGTTGATACATTCAGAACAGTTTGAAGTCAGAACAGCTTCCCAGGACACCAGGGAGAGACTCTGGTCAAGGCACAATAGCAGATTTTCTATTCCAGGAAAGCTTTCAGCTAAACAGCTGAATGTTCCAAAACCAGGGAGAGAGAGGGAGAGAGACTTCGTTCCAGCTTCTAAAACTAAAACCTGCAGCTCAGAACTGAAAACGAAAGGGCTCCTGTCACCTGACCTGTAAACATTCTTTCTCCTGACAATGCGAGGTCATAAAACTAATTCCCAAAGTAAAACTAAGCAACTCCCATTTAAACCACTTAAGGAGCAATGAAAGGGCCCCTAGCAAACAACCTAACATCGAAGACATCAGCCAAGCTGCAGAGAGCATGATATAAAAAATAATCTCTCAGAGGTACTCTAATTTCAGACGCCCTCCATCTGTGTGATGGTGTGAAACACTCTCCTTTGATTTTTCTTTGGCAGAGTGTGGTACGATCTGGAGAGAAACACACCAGTTTTCTCAGTGGAAGCAATACGCTGCCAGTTTTTACTAAGACACCCGCCACCTCCACTCCCACCCCTCCTCCCCCTGCCACCCCAAATTTCGGTCTCACATCAATCACTTCACTTCACTCTGTACCTCTAGTTTATTATTAAATATACTTTTCATTTTCAAAATATTCCATGCGTTTGTTACTTTTAATGCGTTATTAATCTTTGACTTTATTCAGACACAGATACCTCCTGTTTGAGTGGTGCCTACGGGAACACACGGATATTTGGAGCTTATGGACACAAGGGATTACGTTGGATAGCTGTCAAATTCGGGCATGGGGAGCGAGACCTGACTGATGTGGTGCAGGCAAAACTTGTGCTGCCTGCTCAGTTCCATAACCACAGCATTCAGGTCTGTAGTTGACTGCACTGCTGACTGCCTGTTCATCATTAAGTGAGGGGAAGGGGGTAGGAGTGGGGGGCTGTGTTAGGGAGTGGCCAGTTGGGTCAGGATCACAACACTTAAAGCTGCAATACCTAAAGACGGACTACACCTCTAAGAGGAGAGCTCTGGCAGCAATAGTGGGGGCTGAAGCTGTTTTGGCAACATTGCCCATCTTGGCCTTTTGGCTAAGATCAAGCCTCAGATCAAGCCCAAGTTAGGCTGCAACACCTTATCTTGTCAGGTTGTACCTCGTTTGTCTCTCTTGTGAGGACCATGAATTGGATTCAATCTAAAATTAATATTCGGAGCCAGCAAGGAGATGGATTTGGGTTTGCCTGATCCATTCTGAGCGTGGGCTTTGAGAATGGAGTAAAAAACATTTAAAACCATTGTCCGAAACAGTTGGTGTTACAGTGCAAAGAATTGTCAATGACAGACTGGCACATTCTAAGGTCCAGGACTATGTGCGGAGAGGTGCACATAGCCACCACAGACACGCAATGGAGGAAGGTCGCCATCTAAGGCCTTCTACCCATTGTACAGTGAGGGACTGAAAACTGTGTCGATTGCTTTATATCAGGCAATGGATGGAGACAGTCAATATCACATGTTTTACAGTGTTTTACATGTTTTACAGTATCACAGTCAATATCACATGTTTTACAATTGGATAGAGGTGCCTCAGAATGCAAGGTGCTCCATGCAGAAAAGTCGAACATCTCTGCACTTTCCACATGTTGAAATGTTTTGGAATGTTCTTTCAAATATTTAATGAATAGAGTATATTTCTAGAGAAAGGAATATTGGGAGACCTTCAGAAAGGGCCTGAAATGATACAAAAGAAAAGATAGTTATCAAGCGTGGAATAAAATTATGTGTAACTTGAGAAAGAAGCACTCAATAAAATTGTTGGCATTGAAGGAATCCACCAGCATCTCTATAGCAGACCATTTACTTTGTCAACCAATCACAAGCTGTTGACAAACATTTTTGGTCCATACCAGAGAATTCCATCATTAGCAACAAGTCATCTACAAAGATGTCCATTAATATTATCAGTGCGTAATTATTAAATCAACTATTGGAGATCAGAACTTTGTTAATGCCTTGTTGAGATTGTTCCTTCTGGACAAAACTGAATCACAAATCAGCTACATTAATATATTATATTTCTCCCAGGTAGAGAATGCCCCAATAACATTGTTATAGGTACAAAGGCACACAAGGAATGAGCAAGTAATGTGGGTAGGGTCATGGATATGGGTTTAAGGGGAATATTATTGGACAAACAAAGAAGAATCCTGAATTCAGATCTTTTATAATGAGGGAACTTGAATTAACTGTCCAAAGTGGGGTATTGGCATGGGGAATGAGGGTGATCAACCCTTCATGTTTATGAGGCCGAATCCTGGATCAATTGCGTAAAGATCATCCAGGGTAGTGTGGATGAATGAAGCTATTTTTGGTAGCCAGGACTTGATTCACAAATAGAAAAAAAAGTGGGGCAACACCAGCCATGTGATAGAATACAGGGGAATACTCTATCTTTACAATCACCACCCGAGGGATTGGCCGAAACAATATTGGCAGAGGACATATATCAATTTTGTGGGACCAATTGAAGGCTACATATTTCATGTCCTAGTGGATGTACATTCAGGATGATAAAATCCACCATGATAGAAAGAACCATAGAGGAGTTGGACGAGTTGTTCACAAGATTTGGTGGACATAATTCACAGCTATGGAATTTGTGGATTATCTCAAGGACATTGGCATACAACACATGAGGACTGCCCCATATCATCCAACTCCTACAGGGAGAAGTAGGCCATTCAGCCCTTTGAGTCCATGCCAACCACAACCCCACCCAGACCCTATCCCCATAACCCCATGCATTTACCCTAGCTAGTTCACCTCACGCTAAAGGGCTATTTAGCATGGCCAATCCACCTATCCTGCACATCTTTGGGCTGGGAGGAAACCAGAGCACCCAGAGGAAACCCACACTAATGGACTGGTGGAAAGGCTAGTATAGACACTTAAACATGTTGTCAAAGCATCTAAAGATGAAGGTTTGCTCTTGAGGAAGGTAGACAATTTTTTCATATCCTAATGGATCACAGCTCATGCCACCACCCAAAAAAAGGTAAAGCAATGTACCACCGTGTGTTTAGTCACATGATGAGCTCTGACATCACCAGAGGCATTTGCAGGATTTGTTATTTCCTCTTTCTCCATGCTGGACTTCAATCCAACAACAGCTCTTAAATAAATCTGCATTGAGTTGGTTTAAAACCCATGTTGTGGCACCTCATTTTCCTTTGTCTAATTAGTAATACCGGTCAATACATCTAAAATATAACAAAAAGAAACAAATGTGAAAAAAACCTTTTGAAACAGCAAGTAGATGGAGTCTGGAATGCACTGCCTGGAAGTGTGGAGGAGGTGGGTTCAATCGAGACATTCAACAGGGCATTAGACAATTATTTGAACAGGAATAATATGCAGGGGTTTGGGGAAAAGGCAGGAGAATGACACTAAACTATGATGCCTATTTGGAGAACCAGTGCAGACACAATAAACCAAATGGCTGACTTCTTCACCGTAACAGTATTGTGATTCTGTAAAGTGGCCACTTATGGACTCAAGTGTGGACATCCCATCTAAGGCCCTGTTGCCCCACATAAAATTGCACCTGGGCCAAGACAGAATCCCAAGGAAATCCCGTCCACGCTAATTAAGTTCTGCACACCCCCTCCGTCAACCAGCTCCTCCCCAGAATCCACTGGGAAGAGCGTATAAAAATCTGGAACAATCAACTGGTGCAGGATCAAAACTTCATGACTGTCGCCTGGATAGTGGACATTCAAATATATGGCGTGCCGGACATGGTCACCCACCAGCCGCACATTGGGTGAGTGGTACTCTTTGAGGGGCCTGTACATCTCTGCATTCAGCTGCGGTGACCGCAAGATCGCACACGTGTAGGCACTGACATCCTGCAACATGGTGAAGCTGGCAACCCTGGTAAAGCTACACAGCTCAGTTGTTCAGCTTCTCAGTGTAGAGAGACTAGACAGTAAAGTTCCATCATCTGCCATCCAGGGCTTCTGTGACTTACTGAAAGGATTCATTGGATTTGTTGGTTGTAGCAATGATGGTGTAATATTTATGGTTCCTCGTTTTGACCTCTTTCGTAAGTGGAAGCATATTTTGTTTGTCTTCTCAGTCAACAATTCCACAATTGTTAAGATCTCTAAAAGCTGACCTCTCCCTTGCCCTCTCCATTTCTACAGAAAGTCACCCTAGCAATTCAATTATCCAAACCCCTTTTTGCATTTTCCCCAGGGTCAAGAAAAGCTTTTTAGAATATGGATACCAAAATTATGCAGAGTATTCCAGGAGCTCAAACAAAGTCAAGATGAAGGTGGTCTGTTTGCTTAATTGGTGGATGCCCAGTTGTGGTGTATTATTGGGTGGCATGGTGGCACAGTGGTCAGCATTGCTGCCTCACAATGCCAAGGACCTGGATTTGATTCCTGACTTGGGTCAGTGTATGTGCAGAGTCTGCACATTCTCCCCATGTCTGCGTGGGTTTCCTCCGGGTGCTCCGGTTTCCTCCCGCAGTCCAATGATGTGCAGGTTAGGTGGATTGGCCATGCTAAATTCATAGACTCATTGAATCATAGAATCCTACAGTACAGAAGGAGGCCATTCGGCCCATCAAGTCTACACTGATTACAATCCCACCCAGCCCCAATCCCCATAATCCCATGCATTTACCCTAGCTGACACTAAGGGGTAAATTGCACTTTGACTTTACTAAATTGCTTGCTTCTCCTAAGAACAGCTGGGGAGTTCTGCTCAACAGCCTATCAATGTCTTCCCTCAACAAACGCCACAAAAATACATTATCTGATCATTATCATTGTGTACGGCATAGACTCGATGGGCCGAAGGGCCTCTTTCTGCACTGTAGGGTTCTATGATTCTATGATTCTATCCTTAATTGTGCCAAGTTGATTGCCATTTGGCAGTCAATTTGGCACAATTGACTCCGGTGCCGGTCTAGGGTGCCTGATTCGAGAGATGGCAATCTGACTGTGCGGCAGTCCTTCAGTACTGCATTGGAGTGTTAGATTAGATTTCCCAGTCTACCTTCATGGAGGGGGATCATGAACCTCTAACCTGCTGACTCAGGGGCAAGAATCATGTCCACCCACTGATGCTGGTGTCGGCTCGTAGTAATTTTTCATCGGGCTGCCTTTCATTTTAATTAGAAAGCATCCCGCCTGCTAGGCTGTGACTCATTGATGTATCCTGAATGTGGAATCAGGTGCAAGCTCGATGCATAATTTTCAAATCAAGTCTGATGCCTGGGGGTGTGCGACAGGCACAAGCGTGCGAAAGATAGTCTGGAAAGTAATAAAATAACCCAGTGAGCTACTCCTGTCAGTTTCTCTATTTCTGATTTATTACGAAGACCGTGATTATCTGCAGAGAAACGGCATAAAAAATATTGAAAATAAATGGATGAGGTCTGGTTGAAAGTTACAAATTGTCAGCGGGCATTTCGGAAATACTACCAGTTATTCCTTATCTCTGGGCATTATCATGTCAAAATGGGTTATTTAAAACAGAATAAGTTCAGCAGTTATAAGCATTTTTTTAAGTTGTCAATATTTTTTTGAGATGTGTAATGCACTATACCTGCAACTCAACTTCACCCTAACTTTCTATCTGAGGAGAGAATGAATATATGAATAATTTAACTTAGCTCTTTCACTCCGATTTACATACAAGACATTTAAATTTGCGGTTAAACACCAAGCACGCCTCAATATCCTGACATCTTGAAGGAACTTATTCCACCAGGCAGCCGAGAGTGGAAAATTATTCCATTCGGACAGTCATCAATTTTCAGCCTCCAATAAGGCTCAGAAATCTTTTCCCCCTCCAACCCCTCCATCCATTCAAGGTATGGATTTTCTTTCATTGTGGACATTGGGCAGCATACTAATAGGAAATTGAAGAAAATCAGGCTGGAGGTTTGCCAGCATACAGTCATAGAGGTTTAATACATGGAAACAGGCCCTTCGGCCCAACTTGTCCCTGCCACCCCTTTTTTTTAAACTCCTAAGCTAGTCCCAATTGCCCGTGTTTGGCCCATATCTCTCTATACCCATCGCACCCATGGAACTAACGCTTTTTAAAAGACAAAATTGTACCCACCTCAACTACTACTTCTGACAGCTCATTCCAGACACTCAATCACTGTCTGAGTGAAAAAAATTGCCCCTCTGGATCCTTTTGTATCTCTCCCCTCTCACCTTAAACCTATACCCTCTAGTTTTAGATTCCCCTATCTTTGGGAAAAGGTGTTGACTATCTAGCTGATCGATGCCCCTCATTATTTTATAGATCTTTACAAGATCACCCTTGAGCCTCCTATGCTCCAGAGGAAAAAGTCCCAGTCTATCCAGCCTCTCCTTATAACTCAAACCATCAAGTCCCGGTAACAGCCCAGTAAATCTCCTCTGCACTCTTTCTAGTTTAATAATATCCTTTCTATAATAGGGTGACCAGAAATGCACATGGCATAATCGCCATCCATTCCCCTACTGCAAGCTAGTAGGTCGCTTAGATCCAGCTCTGTCTACTAGGTGTGAATGGCAACAGGACCAAGACCAGGAATGTTGCTGTGTGATATGGAGCGAAGGGGGGTGGGCGGTGGTGGTGGTCAGGATATTGAGTTTGATGATCAGCCATGATCATAATGAATGGCGGAGCAGGCAAACATCTCCCACTATGTTTACAATGTCACCTGCCAATGCGATCAGAGAACACAGATTTGGTGAAGAATAGACAGCAGGCAGTAGTGGTGAACAGTTGATCCTCAGATTGGAGTGAAGGCGTGGGGTTGTCCCCCAGGGATCAGTATTCAGGCATTTGGGGTGGAATTTTACCTTCTCTCCCATCTCGGGAATTGTAGCAGGCGGGACACAGAGCGTGCAAATGTCTGTTAACCTCAGGTGGGATTTTCTGACCTTGGAGTGAGCGCAGCTGGAAAATCCCACCTGTTCTTTTATATAAATGAGCTGGATGGGGGGGTAAACAGGGGCATCATTTTGAAGCTTGTGGATGACACAAACTTCAGTAGTAAACAGCGAGGAGGTTGGTAACAGGAGCCCATAGATGGACTGGTGATGTGGGCAAAGAAATGGCGGATGAAATTTCATGGAGAGAATACTGAAATGATACATTTTGAAAGGCTGAATGAAGAGAGGCAACACATAAACCTCATAAAAGAGGGTACAGCAAGATAGTAAGTTGGGAGAATACACACAAAGAAGAGTATAACGACAAGTTGAGAAGACTTACAGAAGAGTTTAAAACCATTTTCTGTTTTGTGGTTGTGAGCTAATTTAACTGGAAAGATTTCCCTCTGCTCATGCATAACTCAGGCCAGACCCAGGTAGAATAATCCAACAATGCTTTATTCACACTATATACACTACACGCAAGGTGAACTGCAAAGGTAAATCAGTCTTTCTTTTGTACAGACTATTCCTCTGCACTCCAGAGTCTCTGGCACACGTCACTGTCTTATTACCTTAACTATTAACCTTAATAAGGAGAGACATAAAATAAAAAAGCAATGAGGTTTTGCCAGATATTCATATATACCACTGCCATGGCACCGCTAATAGCATAATGTCTAATTCTGATCACCATCCTAGAGGAAGATTGTCGACAACGTAGAGACAGTATAGAGGAGATTTATCAGAATTATACCAGTGATGAGGGAATTCAGACAATTATAGAATCATAGAATCCCTACAGTGCAGAAGGAGGCCATTTGGCCCATTGAGCCTGCACCAACAACAATCCCACCCAGGCCCTATCCCTGCAATTGCTGTATTTACCCTACTTCTCACTAAGGGACAATTTAGCATGGCCAACGCACCTAACCCGCACATCTTTGGACTGTAGGAGGAAACAGGAGCATCCAGAGGAAACCACACAAACACAGGGAGAACGTGCAGGCAGTGACCCAAGCCAGGAATCAAACCAAGGTCTCTGGCGCTGTGAGGCAGCAGTGCCAACCAGCAGTGCCAACCACTGTGCCACTGTGCCACCCATGGTCATTATCTTGGACATTACCTTCCAAATCCACGTCCACCACCACCTAGAAGGACGAGAGCGACACATACCTGGGAAAACCACCACCTGGAGGTTTAAGAGGGCAGTTCACTGCCTCTTTCTCAAGGGCAACTGGAGATGGGCAACAAATGCTGGCCCAGCCAGCGACACCCACATCCCATAAATGAATTTTTAAAAATGCTGTGAGAATAGGGTGGGAATTGGAATGAATTGAATAGCTCTTTCAAACAGCCAGCAGAGGTGAGCTGGGGCAACAGCCTCCTGTGCTGTGTGATTGTAAGAAAGCTTCCACAGCAGTTTGGACACTGCAGCTTGATTCTTAGTCACCTTCATGCACCGCCACTCGATGATGGACACTGTCAGAAATAATCATAGCAGCTGTCAGGCTATTGGCAGCGATTGATTTACCTCAGAAAGGGATGTGTGAAATTGAGGGACTTGAAAGCTGCTTGTTCAAAAGAGCATTCAAGTCGCTCCCTTCAAAAGCAGCATTGCTGCTGCTGCTGCTGCAGATGATGTGGTGGAGGCAGTGGCTTCGTGGCATTGCCACAGGACTAGTAATCCAAGGTGATGACCTGGGTTCAAATCCCTCCATGGCAAATCTTTGAATCTGAATTCACTAAAACATATCTGAAATTAAAAATCTACTGATGACTATGAAACAATTGTCAGGAAAAAACCCATCTGGTTCACTACTGTCCTTTATGGAAGGAAATCTGCTGCCCTTATCTGGTCTGGCCTATGTGTGACTCCAGAGCCACAGGAATGTGCTTGACCCTCAACTGCTCTCTGAACTAATAGAAAAAAACGCAGTGGTGAACCTGGGTCCTTCACAAACCTGTCCTTGGCAGTTACCAGCCGAGATATTGCAAAGAGGATGGGGGAGTGCGTTTTTTTCTTTTACTGCTCTCTTGAAATGTTGCACCTCAGATGGGAACTATTAAGTCCATCACAGGATTTTTTTTTGGTCCTTCATGGGATGAGGGCATCACCTGCAAGGTCAATGCTTATTACATAGAATCACAGAACCCTACAGTGCAGAAAGAGGCCCTTCGGCCCATCGAGTCTGCACCAAACGCAATCCTACCCCAGGCCCTACCCCCATATCCCGACATATTATACCCACTAATCCCTCTAACCTACACATCCCTGGACACTAAGGGACAATTTCTTAGCGTGGCCAATCAACCTAACTCGCATATCTTTGGACTGTGTGAGGAAACCGGAGCACCCGGAGGAAACCCATGCAGACACGAGGAGAATGTGCAAACTCCACACAGACTCCACTCCATTTCTAGGAGCCCGCTTGAATGACACCCCATCACTGCCTTAAATATTCAGTCCTTCCACCGCCAGCACAAAATGGCAGCAGTGTGTACTATCTACTGCCTTGCAGCAACTCACTATCACTCGGTCAATAGCACATACCAAATTCTTTGCATGTTCTCCTCGTGTCTGCGTAGGTTTCCTCTAGGTGCTGTGGTTTCCTCCCACAGTCCAAAAATATAGGGTGGGATTTTTTGGCCAAGCTTGCCCCAAAACCAGAAATCCCACCTGACGTCCATGGACTTTAGTATGGTCTTCTCCCGCTTACTACAATTCCCAAGCAAGACAGGAAAATTCCGCCCATAAACTCAACCATCCGGAAGGACAGGAACAACAGATGCATGGGAACACAATCGCCTGCAAGTTCCCTTCCAAACCAAATACCACCCTGATTTGTAAATATATCACCTTTCCTTCAATGTTGCTGTGTCGAAATCTTGGAAGACCCCTCCCTAACAGCACTGTGAGTGTACCTACAGCACATGGACAGCAGTGGTTCAATGTGGTTGACTCTCAACTGCCCTCAGGCAACTAGGGATGGAGGGTAAATGGTGGCCAGACAATGATGCCTATGTCCCAGGAATTAATTACATTAAAATAAGCAGCTTACCGCCACCTTTTCAATGTCAACCAAGGATGGACAATAAACATTGGCCCGTTGGGCAATGCCATCCTCCTGGAAATGAATAAGAAACAATTATTTGCTCTGTAATGGGAAAATACATAGAAAAGGATGTGGAAGCTATTGAGAGGGTGCAGAGGAGATTTACAAGGATGTTGCCTGGATTGCTAAATATTTTTAAGACGCGGGTTGATGGTTTTTTGATAGGAGAGGGGATTAAGGGTTATGGGGAGAGGGCGGGAAAGTGGAACTGAGCAGCGACAGATCAGCCATGATCTTATTGAATGGCGGGGCAGGCTCGAAGGGCTGGATGGCCTACTCCTGCTCCTATTTCTTATGTTCTTATTGGGTGGCATGCTTTATGAGGATAGGTTGAGGGAGCTAGGTCTCTTCTCCCTGGAGGGACGAAGATTGAGAGGCGACCTGATAGAGGTTTATAAAATGTTGAGAGGTCTAGATAGGATGGATTCTCGGAGGCTATTTCCCAGGGCTGAAATGGTCGCTACGAGAGGACACAGATTTAAGATGCTGGGGAGTAGATACAGAGGAGATGTCAGTGGTACGTTTTTCACTCTGAGGGTGGTGAGTGAGTGGAATCGGCTGCCATCGGTAGTGGTAGAGGCAAACTCATTGGGGTCTTTTAAGAGACTTCTGGATGAGTACGTGGGATTTAATGGGGTTGAGGGTTATGGACAGGCCTGGCAGGTAGGGATATGATCGGCGCAACTTGTGGGCTGAAGGGCCTGTTTGTGCTGCAGTGTTCTATGTTCTATGTCCTAAGCAATAATTCTGAGTGCATTTCTATTAGGATACAGTTGGTAGGAGCCATTGGGTAACTGGGTAGAAAATGACTGGAGGGAATTTGAAGTCACCTTTGAATTAAGTTTACAGCTTGTGATGCGGTTTACAATGTCGGTGATCCAGCAGAATCCCATAAATCCTGATGCACCAAACGTTGCAGAATAGTCCCTTAACTTTCAATTGTCTGCTATCTGCAGATCAGTATTGAACACTAAATCAAGCGCAACATTTTTTGCTGCTCTCTGTGGTAATAATAATAAAATTTATAATGTGCCTCTCACATTACTGTGCTTGGTGCAGCCCTGCGTATTCCTGCTGGTGAATACCAAATATTCATTGTTGGCAACAGCAGCAGCCATCTTGCAGCAACAACACCCCATAAAGAGCCACACTCTTAAATCTAGTTGTAACACTGTTTTCCTGTCAGAGCCACCTCTGATGCTTTTGTTGAAACATTTTATTTACGGATCTCTTCCAGGTATTGATCCATGTTAATCACAGCTTCTTGGGTTCTAAGCACAGCCATCACCCTCATTTAACCTCTTTCTCCAGAGGACAGGGGAATTGTGTTTGTAAGCAAGAAGCTCTGGCACGCTCTATAAATGGTCTGTCTTGCTATCAATCATTAATGGCATTTCTCTGCTATCTAAAATACGTTGTACCAGTGAAGGCAAAGAGATTTTTTTATAATAAAGCTCTTGCCAACAGTATCACTTCACTCTCTTTCCAACTCTCCCTTAATTCTTCCTCCCTCCTTTCTTAGTTAACCAACTCCCCATGCATTAACAAATAGATTTAAGCCAAAGTGTCTAACCCATATTATAGAGTTATAGAGGTTTACAGCATGGAAACAGGCCCTTCAGCCCAAATTGTCCATGCCGCCTTTTTTTTAAACCCCTAAGCTAGTCCCAATTGCCTGCATTTGGCCCATATCCCTCCAAATCCATCTTACCCATGTAACTGTCTAAATGCTTTTCAAAGGACAAAATTGTACCTGCCCCTACTAGTACCACTGGCAGCTTGTTCCAAACACTCACTACCTTCTGTGTGAAAAATTGCCCCTCTGAACACTTTTATATCTTTCCCCTCTCACCTTAAACCTTTGCCCTCTAGTTTTAAACTTCCCTACCATTGGGAAAAGATATTGACTATCTAGCTGATCTATGCCCCTAATTATTTTATTGAGCTCAACAAGATCACTCTTCTTATCTTTGACATTGCGTCCCATTCAGATATATTTGAAATCTTAATTTCTTTCCCGTAATTTCAGATTTTGCAATGCCTTTCTTCTCTCTTCTTGTGTTCATTCAAATCGCTGTGGGGCATGCCTTAACCAGCACCAAATCTTCTTCCCCCCATGTCCTGACTGGCTAACTTGGCTCTTGGTTAATCAGTGCTTTGATTTTAAAATTCTCAACTATGATGTCAAATCCCTCCATGATCTTGCCCTTCAATCTCCTCCAGCCCCTATAACCATCTGCAATAGCTGCTCTCCTGGGGAGGTGGTGGCGTAGTGTTATTGTCACCAGACCAGTAATCCAGAGATCCAGAAGAAGATCCAAGGACCCAGGTTCAATCCCCACCATGGCAGATAGTGAAATTTGAATTCAATGATGAATCTGGAATTCTAAAGTCGAAGGATGATCATGAAACCATTGTCAATTGTTACAAAAACACACCTGGTTCACTAATGTCCTGAAGGGAAGGAAATCTGTCACCCTTACCTGGTCTGGCCTACAAGTGGCCCCAGACCTACAGCAATGTGGTTGACTCTTAAATGTCCTCTGGAGGGCAATTATGGATGGGCAATAAATGCTGGCCCAGCTAGTGATGCCCACAACCCATGAACAAATTAAAACAAAATTGTGGACCATTGTGCATCCCCAATTTTAACCAATACATCTTTGATAGGGTTGCCAAATCTGATTAAATTTATTCCGGGAGGTTTCATCACTCTAGCCATTAGTCGCAACAAATCAATTTTTGTGATGTGCTGCCTTCCTATGCCAATTAGAAAGCAAAAATACACATTACCCAATTGAACAATGCTTGGCTGTCAACTCAACGGTTAGCCCCAGTTTTATACCTGGTGAAGAGAAATGATCAAAGAAAATGGCAGGTTGGCACAGTGTTTAGCACTGCTACATCACAGCGCCAAGGACCCAGGTTCAATTCCAGCCTTGAGTGACTGTCTGTGTGAAGTTGTACATTCTCCCCATGTCTGCATGGGGTTCCTCCAAGTGCTCTGGTTTCCTCCCTCAGTAAGAAGTCTCACAACACCAGGTTAAAGTCCAACAGGTTTATTTGATAGTAAAAGCTACTAGCTTTCAGGGCACTTGCTGCTCCTTCGTCAAGTGAGTAGGAGTTCTATTCACAAGCAGGGCATATAAAGACACAAACTCTATTTACAAAATAATGATTGGAATGTGAGTCTTTACAGGTAATCAAGTCTCAAAGGTACAGACAATGTGAGTGGAGAGAGCGTTAAGCACAGGTGAAAGAGATGTGTATTGTTTCCAGACAGGATAGTTAGTAAGATTTTGCAAGCCCAGGCAAGTCATAGGGGTCCAAATCATTCCTCCCTCTATCCAGAGATTGGTCATGCTCAATTGCCCCTTAGTGTCAGGGAGGTTAGCAGGGTAAATATGTGGGGTTACGAGGATAGAGCCTGGGTGGGAATATTGTCGGTGAAGACTTGATGGGCAGAATGACCTCTTTTTGCACTATAGGGATCTATGGGGATTTTATGATTCTATGTATTAAAATGTTCTGATGATTATCTCCAAGCTTGTGTGTGTGTGTGTGTGTGTGTGTGTGTGTGTGTGTGTGTCTGCTGTGTGTGTATGTGCATATGTGTCTAGGTATGCCTGTGATGTATCTCAGTGGGCTTGCCTCTATATCCCTGTGTGTCTCGCTTGTGGGTCGGAAGGTTTTGAGTTCAAATCCCATTTCAGAGATTTGCATACAAAACTCTAGTTTGTTAGTACCGAGGGAGACCTGCACTGTCAGGGCTGCTGTCTTTCAGATGAGACATTAAACTGAGGCCCTGCCTGTGCTCTCAACTGGACATAGAATGTCTTCTCAGACTATTTCAAATCAGAGCAAGGGGAGTTCTCCACTCTCCCACAGCCAACGTTTAACCCTCAAATAATGTGATCAAAATAGAATATCTGGTCTTTATTTTACTGCTACTTGTGGGAGTGTGCAAATTGCTGTGCCCAAATTGGCTTTTATATTTTTCACATTACAATAGTGACTTCATTTCAAAAGTGGCTGTAAAGTATATTGGAATGATGTGTGGCTTTGGGTGGTGCTAAATAAATGCATGTCTTTCTTTATCTGTGGAGGAAAATGATTTGGAACAATATCAGTTCCATCATAATACTTTCAATTTTTCCCAGGTAAATAAACTTTTCTGATCTTACAGATGAGAATGTTGAAGATGTACTCCCTGAGGCTCCTTAAGTAAAACAAACAAATTTTATTTACACGGTTGCTTCAATAGTGTTTAAAATTTATTTACTGGTGTCACAATTAGACTTGTATTAACACTGCAATGAAGTTACCGTGAAAATCCCCTACTGGTCATACTCCGGCACCTGTTCGGGTAGAATTTAGCATGGCCAGTACACCTAAACAGCACGTCTTTCGGGCTGTGGGAGGAAACCGGGGCACCCGGAGGAAACATGCACAGACACGGGGAGAATGTGCAAACTCCACACAGACAGTGAGCCAATGCAGGAATTGAACCCGGATCCCTCAGGGCGTGACGCAGCAGTGCTAACCACTGTGCCACCATGTCACCCTAGCTGCAATGGCTGCACACTTCAAGCTAGTCCATTGTACACACTCTTTCACTAGAAAAACGCCATTTAGAAAAATTCCCCAAGTTGTGTGATGATTGGTCGCTCAAACTACGTGACCCTTACTTATTGAGGTTGGTCTTAAAGTGACAATCACCACGTCCCTCCCCCCTTTAACTCCCTTTTATAGTTCCCTTATTTAACTATTTGGATTATATAGATGAATGGAAAACAATATCAAAACCTGAGAAATTATTACATTTGTACTCAGCCCTGAATTCTAATTACACACTCTATACATAAATTCAATAATTATAAATCCATTCTTTGAAGAAGTTTTCTTTTTCTGATGGAGCAGTGAAACTCTATAGCTTGAGATGCTTCCACAGAATCACGTTAAAAAGTACTGTAATAACGGGTATCTCTTTTGGCACAGGCAGTTCGTCCATATCTGTTTTAATAAAGACATCAGTTATGTCAATGACAGATCGATTAGGTTCTTCGGTGTTTTGGGTTTGAAAACATTTCTTGATGGAAACACTGACTGTTGGAGGCTCTCTCTACTCCTCAAATGGTCCAGAGACAATAATTCTAGGGATTCAACTTGACCCACTACTGAAGTTTACCTGGATAACAAAGACATGTATGTCAGACCCCTACTTATTCACTACAGTTCAGCATTCAACATCATTATTCCTCCAAACACCGTGACCTAGGGCTTGGCTTCTCCCTCTGTGACTGGATCCTAGACTTAGAATAGAATCCCTACAGTGCAGGAGAAGGCCATTTGACTCATCAAGCCTGGTCCAACAACCATCCCACCCAGGCTCTATTCCCCATAACCCTGTTTTTCTTTTCTCTGCTAATCCTCCTGACACTAAGAATCAATTTAGCATGGCCAATTAGCCTAACCCACACGTCTTTGGACTGTGGGAGGAGACTGGAGCACCCGGAGGAAACCCACGCAGACACGAGAAGAATGTGTCCGAGGGCTGAACCTGGGTCCTTGGCACTGTGAGGCAGCAGTGCTAACCACTGTGCCACTGTGCCACCCTTGTGTACCTTCTCTCAGGTACCGAAATGTGTGCACGACCGTGTTTAGAGGCTTCTCATTTATAGAGAGTGTTACAACAATAGAATCTATCTTGACTGCTTTAAGATTAAAAAGGAGTAAATATCAGAATCAATTGTGTCAGGTTCTTTCACATTGTATACTTGTAATGCCTTGGCTGATCGATTGCTCAGCGGGTCTCGGCTTGGCTCTGCTCTGTTTTGTCAAATAACCTCTTTTAGGACAATAACGGCACTCTGTCATTTCAAGCCTACGTGATTCAGAAGTGTGGTTGCCCCCACACGTCTTCAACATTTCACCTTAAGAATGATTATCTTATTGCTTCCAGGCAACTGGGATAAAGGAGGAGACAAAGCACAAAGCAATTCCCCTGTGGAAGTCAGGCGCAACAATTTATTTGCAGCTTCCTCACTCCCCCTCACCACCCCCCACCCCGCCCCTGCACACCCAAATTATTCAGTGAGCTTGTGGATTTAGTGAAAGTCCCTTTTCAACCCGAACCATCAGTCTTCTTGTTCTCTGGGTAACTGGAATTGTTCTCTGCTTCACGGTTGCTTTGGCAGATTTGATGCCACAACTGGCTGTAGGTTCCTGCCCCAAGTGGTGTACATGGTGCCGTTTTGTGTGCTCTGGGAATCTCTTTCAGTGCTTTCCATGGCTTCTGCCATCTTCATCACTTGTTTGAAATTTATATTGACTTCCGTGAGCAACCAGTGCTATATAGTGTCGTTGCTCACACCACAGACTAACCAATCCTACAGCATGTCATTTAGAGTCACTCCAAAATCACAGTGCTCTGACAATCCAAGGTAAGTCACAGTCAATTCGCCTGGGGCTCTCGCCCTCAAATTAAATATGAGTCTCTGGATTTTGACTGATGGTTTGTGTTGAAAGTGGCCTTTTACTGAATCCACACGGGCAGCACAGTAGCACAGCGGTTAGCATTGCTGCTTCAGAGCACCAGGGACCTGGGTTCAATTCCTGGCTTGGGTTACTGTCTGTGTGGAGTTTGTATGCTCTCCCCATGTCTGCATGAGTTTCCTCCCACATTCTGAAAGACGTGTTGGTAAGGTGCATTGACCCAAACAGGTGCTGGACTGTGGCGACAAGGGAAATTTCACAGTAACTTCATTGCAGTGTTAATATAAACCTTACCTGTGACTACAAACAAAAAAAACTTTAAGCTCACTGAATGATTTGGAGCCCGGTACACTTGGGGCTGTGAGACTGAATCAATGGATGAGAGGCTGGTTTGCATGATTGATTGGGACACATTCATGACCCTTTGTATTTCCTTGCGGTCTTGGACAGAGCAGGAACAATACCAAATTGTGATACAACCAGAAAGAATGCTTTCTATGGTGCATCTGTAAAAGTTGGTAAGAGTCATAGCTGACATGCCAACTTTCCATAGTCTTCTGAGAAAGCTGTATGTTGCAAGCAAGTCCATGGTACACGTCAGCGAAAACTTCTTTTAGATTGATTCCTGACCCTTCCTCAGTAAGGCTGGTCTCAAAGGAACAATCACCACAAGGCTATCTAAATGTTTGGCACATAGCTCTTTCATGAAAGGGACTGTTACAGGCAACTAGCCAGCCAAGCTGAATCAAAGGACAGGAGGAATGTGACAGCTTACTTTAGTGGCCCAGTTATCACTGGCAGCTGATGCAGCAGTGTTAAAGATTGGTTGCTTTAGTAGCACTGAAAGCTCCAAATTAAAGACTATCTAGAACTGCCAGTAGGAGTTCTCTTGTCGCCTCCTGTGCTACATCCTTGTGACACATTAATTAAAGCATCTAATGTGGCCACATAGCTAATAGCAAGACCTCTTCAAAGCATGAAGGGGAACAGCCAACCTCATGGACATTAGGATTATAAAAAGCTGAGTTTGTGGCTCAGAAGAGAAAACAGGCTACAGGCATCTGGAATAGCGGTCGTTTGACCTTTGTGGTTGCAAAGGTTAGCATTGATAGGGAACAATGGACCACGCGCATCCTATTTTCATGATCTTTGGACAAATGACCTCAATATTGGAAGGGGCGTGGGCAAACAGCTGCATCAGTATTTTGAAGCAAAAACAGAACAAAGATAGGAGGCCTCAAAGTCTCAACAGCGGCAACCCAGGATGAACCATTGGGACGGCATGGTGCCATGGTGCTTAGCAATGCTGCCTCACAGCACCAGAAACCCAGGTTCAATTCTGGCCTTGGGTCACTGTCTGTGTAGGGTTTGCACATTCTCCCCATGTCTGTGTGAGTTTCCTCCAGATACTCCGATTTTCTCCCCACTCCAAAGATGTGTGGGTTAGTTTGATTGGCCATGCTAAATTGACCCTAAGGTCAGACGGATTAGCAGGGTAAATACGTGAAGTTGCGCGAATAGAGCCTGGGTGGGATTGAGGTTGGTGCAGACTCAATGGGCTGAATGGTCTCCCTCTGCACTGTAGGGATTCTATGAGCGTGAAGGAAAACCATGAGTTTGGAACTTAGAGAGGACTACAGGCCAGCGGAATGAGCCTGGCTGGTTCATCATGCTCAGGTAGTATTTTAAGTCCAAGTTGTGAGTCTTGCAACCTGACATTGATAAATGCGAGTGTAGAGTCATGAGCTAAAGACAGGGAGGAAGGTATATTGAGTGTTTGTCTGTTTTGTGTATTGAAGTGTTACTAATAAGCTGTAAGTTGAACCAGTTTATAGTCTCGGGTCTTTGGCTGATATGATAACTAGAACCTAAACAGTTGACCACCCTCAAGGCACCCGAAGGGTTAACATTAACAACAGCTCATCCCACTCATCCAGAACTTCTAGAATCCTAATGTGAGGGGGCAGTAGAGGGGGTAAACCCACTAATTAAATGTGAATGTTATGGTAATGTGTTTCTCGACCTTACACAGCAGGGGCCCCATCATCTCATTGGTGGGAAGTGCACAATGTGAATGGGAATCCCGCTGGTGTAAAGCCATTTGGGGACCCCTGTTGGATTCTCCAATGCCATCAGCATTCCCACCCATCAGAAACAAGGGTGAAAAATCCCAGTGAATAATTTTCATCAGGACCTATCTATTGGGGATACATAGGATCATCTGGACTCGAAACATCAGCTCTTTTCTTTCCTTACAGCTGTTGCCAGACCTGCTGAGATTTTCAAGCATTTTCTCTTTTAGTTTCAGATTCCAGCCTCCGCAGTAATTTGCTTTTATCCTATCTATCTGGGGACAACTGTGGTTCAGTGACAGAATCATTTCTTTCTGGTCAAGATAGTCCTGGGTTTGAGCATTGGCATTTAAGCACATAATCTAGATTGAAGCTCCAGGGAAGTATTGACTGAGCACTGTCCTGGGGAAGGTGCCTTTTTACAGATGACACATTATGCTGAGGCTTCAGCTGTCCTCTCTTGAACAGAAAATCTTTCAGGCTAACATTTTTGCCCTGAACCAGCATCACTAATAATTACATTCTGTCACTCACAACCTCGGTACTTGGCAAAGGTTTTCATGTCAATGAAACATTTTGACGTCTAGGGGAAGAGCAAGCAATTTCATACACGGCAATGTATCACAAACAATGATAAATGACCAGCTAATCTGTAATTTCCCTTTCACACTGTATCTCTCTCAATCATTCTCTTTCCCTTCGGAAGCCTCTGGCTATCTCCCTCCTGCAAGACTTTCCCTTGTTAAACAACGGGCAGGATTCAGATCTATGCAACCAATAAGTGAGAACAACAATTCCAAAAATAAATTCCCTTTATTAAAAATCAACAGGATTTTGCGTAAGCCTGTTACAAAGTAATCCCAGATTACACATAAACATGCATAGATTTTTCTTCTCAACTCAAGTGAGCTGAAGTCCAAACCGTATGTATGAATACCAGCAAGTGGCCAGTTCAGCAGTGATCAACATATCTCTCCACTTGACAACTAGCCAAGCTCCACTACACCCCTCCCTCCCACTCTGCCCCTGCCAAATTGCATCCTGAGTAATTTTTTCCAATGTCCTTTTATTCTTCTTTTCAGGGCTGGGATTTGAGTGTTAAATTGATAGGGTCCTCTTGTCCTATCAACATTCTCCTTAACACAAAAATACCCTGAGGCATCTCGCTGTCTCCTGAGGTGATGATGCATATCTAGGTGGTCATCTCGGTGTGGTCCAGGAGTCCTGCTCTGGCATTGCAATCTCTCTGCTACAGATGGTGGGTGAGGGGGTGTAAATTCGCTGGCCCCACTTTATTTTGGGTTCTCTCTCTGACATTTTCCATTTCTTCTCATCACTTGCACTGCCCTTCCAAACAGTCAGCCTCCAGAGGTCCCGTCCTCAGCTACTGTCACCCTCGTCACCCTTAATTTGCGACATCTCCATACCTTGCTCTCTGGCGCCCCCACAGTGGATGTACTGAAATTCAACAGCTCATTACCCAACAGACAGCTCACCATACAGAATCATAGAATCCTACAGTACAGGAGGAGTTCATTCGGCCCATCGAGTCTGCACCAACACCATCCCACCCAGGCCCTAACCCCAACATTCACCCTAGCTAGTTCCCCCAACACTAAGGGGCAATTTAGCATGGCCAATCCACCTAACCTGCACATCTTTGGAGTGTGAGAGGAATCCAGAGCACCCAAAGGAAACCTATGCAGACACAAGGGGAACATTCAGACTCTGCGCAGGCAGTGACCAGAGGCTGGAATTGAACCCGGGTCCCTCCGCTGTGAGGCAGCAGTGCTAACCACTGTGCCACTGTGCCGCCCAGTTGCAATAAAAATGATGAAATAGAAAACAGATCTTTGGGTGTATGACGGTCCTCTGATGAAGTGGGAAAACCAGTATAGACATCATTGGTTTAGTAATGAGTTTATGATGATAGAAACAACACAATTTGGGCCTCTGAGTTAGCCACAATGTTCTGCCAAAAGATAGAACAGAAGCCACAGAATCACTGAATCTCTACAGTGCATCAACCCATTGAGTCAGCACAAACTCTGCAACAGAGCATCCCACCCAAACCCTCTCCCCTACCTTATCCCTATAAACCACACATTTACCATTGCAAATCCCCCTAGCCTACTCATATTTGGACTCCAAGAGGCAATTTGGCATGGCCAATCCACCTACACTGCACTTGGACTTTGATACATCTGAGACAGGGATGGAATCTACTCAACCTTCTACCCTGCCTGGCACATACTATCCAGCTCTCACCTCTGTAGAGGAACGCACTGAGGATGCAGGCATGGTAGATTCACAGATTGGAATTCTCCGTGAGGTTGTCCATACTCTCCAACTCAGCTTGAACATAACAGCTGCAGCTTTTGTGACGTGTGTGTTGATTTCAGCATCAAGTAAAGAATGTGTACAGTTTTGGTCTCCTCTTCTGAGGGAGGATGTTCTTGCTCTTGAGGGAATACAGCGAAGGTTTACCAGGCTAATTCCAGGACTGATAAATGAGGAGACAGTCTTGGAGTTAGGGTTGTTTTTGCTGGAATTCAGATGAATGAAATGGGGAATCTCATAGAGACTTAGAAAATTCGAACAGGACTCGACAAGGTAGATGCAACAGGGCGGCACAGTAACACAGTGGTTAGCACTGCTGCTTCACAGGTCCAGGATCCTGGGTTCGATTCTCACCTTGGGTCACTGTCTGTGTGGAGCTTGCACATTCTCCTCCTCTCCGCATGGGTTTCCCCCGGGTGCTCCAGTTTCCTCCCACAATCCAAAGATGTGCGGGTTAGGTTGATTGGCCATGCTAAAAAGTTGCCCCTTAGCATCTAGGGATGCGTAGGTTAGAGGGATTAGTGGGTATAATATATAGGGATGTGGGGGTAGGGCCTGGATGGGATTGTGTTCGGTGAAGACCCGATGGGCCGAAGGGCCTCTTTCTGCACTGTAGGGTTCTATGATTCTATTCTATGATCTATGCAGGGAGGATATTCCCAATGTTGAGGGAGTCCAGAACCACGGGTCACAGTCTGAGGATTCAGGGCAGACTATTTAGGATGGAGGTGAGCAGGCATTTCTTCCCCCAAAGAGTGATGACCCTGTGAAATTCATTGCCACAGGAAGTAGTTGATGCCAAAACATTGAATGTATTCAAGTGGCAACTGGATATAGCACTTGGGGTGAATGGGGTCAAAGGTCATGGGGAAAAAGCGGGATTAGGCTACTGAGTTGGACGATCAGCCATGATTGTGATGAATGGCGGAGCAGGCTCGAAGAGCTGAATGGCCTCCTCCTGCTCCTATCTTCTATGTTTCTATGTTGGTGATTGTGGAACCTAGATGAAGCTATCAGCAACCTTCAGCGTCACATTTGTCAACACAGATAGATGGCAAGATGGTTAAGTCTTTGACCATGGCATTTTTCTTCTTCTTGCTGATGGGTAAATCAAATTCTTCACAAGCTGAGAGAGTGTGGGCTGCATTTCTATCCTAGAGGCAGCTTGTGTGAGTTGGCTTGGCACGTCAACATTGGAGAATATACCAGCCAAGATGATACTTTTCAATGGGGAGAGCGTGGGGTGGATACATATTGGTGTCGGACTCACTGCTCCTGTAAAGAATTTGGAGGCAGTCACAGGGGCTTCCCGATACTGAGGCAGATGACATAAAGCACCACCTCACTGTTTCAGGGCTTTGTCCCAGTCAGAGAAAAAAATGAAAAAAAAACAGAAAACAGACCTTAGTCTTCATTTTTTACGTTCTCTTAAACATCCACCACTCCTCATTCCCTCTCCATGTTACCTCATGCCCATTAACAATTGCAACCCTCCATGTCAACCTATGCCCTTTCCCCCAATCCCCAACAGCCCCTATACTCTCCATGCCAACCTTTGGCCCTGTACTGTCCATTTACCCACTATACACTCTGTACCCACCAGTGAACCTTATAGTAACAATATCACATGTGAAAAAGCCTCTTTGACACCACTGCAGATCATAGAATCCATACAGTGCAGAAGGATGCCATGCAGCCGATCGGATCTACACTGACCACAATCCCACTCAGGCCCTAACCCCATAACTCCAGACATTTACCCTAGCCAGTCCTCCTGGTACTAAGGGGCAAGTTAGCATGGTCAATCCACTTAACCCACACACCTTTCAGACTATGTGCTTAAATATCCATGCTCAAACCCAGGGCTATCCTGACCAGAAGGAAATGGTTTTGTCAAGGCTGACCCTAAATAGATGGATTTTGATGGAAGTCATTAGCTGGGATTCTCTGCCCTTGTTTTTGATGGGTGAGAAAGCTGATGGGGGTGGAGAATCCAACAGGAGTCCCTAAATGCCTTTGCACCAGCGGGATTCCCATTCACATTGTCCGTGCTTCCCCACCAATGAGGTAATGGGGCTCCTGCTATTTAAGGTCGGGAAACACATTACCATTACGTTAACATTTAATTAGTGGGTTTCCCCCCTCTATTGCCCCCTCACATTAGGATTTTGGCGGTTCTGGATGAATGGGGTGAGCTGTTGTTAATGTTGACCCTTCTAGCCTCTTGAGGAAGCCAACTATTTCGTTCCTAATTGTCACATCAGACAAAGACCTCATATTATAAACTGGTTCAATTTACAGTTTATTGGTAATACTGGGTAAATGGACATTACAAAGCAGGGTAAGTACACGGCATTATGGGAATAGGGCCTGGGTGGGACTGTTATCAGTGCAGACTTGATGGGCTGAATGGCCTCCTTCTGCACTGTAGGAATTTTATGATTCTATGTCATGGTCCAGGGGTATTCCTGTTTTTACTTCATTTTAACAGTTTGTTTGTGTCCAGGATACACCTGCTTGTGAAATAAAGTACCTTTGAACTGTTCTGCAGGGGCAGCATGGTAGTAAGGGCTGGCATGGTAGCACAGTGGTAGTACTGCTGCTTCACCGCTCCAGGGTCCTGGGTTCGATTCCTGGCTTGGGTCACTGTCTGTGTGGAGTTTGCACATTCTCTGTGTGGGTTTCCTCCGGGTACTCTGGTTTCCTCCTACAGTCCAAAGATGTGCAGGTTAGGTTGATTGGCCCTGCTAAGAAATTGTCCCTTAGTATCCAGGGATGCATAGGTTAGAGGGATTAATGGGTATAACATGTAGGGATATGGTGGTAGTGCCTGGGTGGGATTGTGTTTGGTGCAGACTCGAAGGGCCTCTTCCTGCACTGTAGGGTTCTATGATTCTATTTTGCTTGAAAACTCTTCCAGCTTGTGAAACATGTGGGACATGATATTTGATTTTTTTTCCCTAAGTTTGGCTAAGTTACAGAAAATTATACAGCAATAATATATACTCTTACACTGCATCTGTCTCAAATAATGAAATACTTGGCATAATGTCCACACCTTGGCTCTCCTTTCTCTTTGATATATTCTTTCTTTATCGCCTTCACCGCTCTCTGATTTGCTGTCGAAATCCAAAAATCTGTGTGCGCATGTGATGTGATGTGACAATCCTTTCACCTAGAGACACCTTGCTTCTTTTACTATTGTGATTTCACAATTGCAGCCTTTGCTTCCATGATCACAGGATTAGTTTTAGACTATCACTGAGCCGTTATGGACGATGAACCATCTGCAATGGAATGCGTAAAAAGCTTTTCTCACATTGTCAGCGGCTTAGCTTTGAGCCGTGTACAATTTACAAAGTTTGACGTCGATGTTGCAATCAATTTTCAGGCATTTAAAATTTTAGATATTAACGGGCATCATTTGATAAGTTTCCGAATAAGGGGCTCCCTATGGAAAGGAATCCAGCCATACAGGACCTTTCACCATGCTGAGACATCCCAGAGTGCTGTCCGACCCCTGAAGTACTTTTGAAATGCAGTCACTGTTAGCATCTAGGGAAATATATAATTTATTTTGAGTGCAAAGAACCCAGGCAAAAAGCAGTCAGATAAATGATGGACCGATCTGATTTTTGTGGCACTAATAAAGGTTGATTTGAACAATTCGGTTCTTCTACAATAGTGTCGTACGTTCACTCATTGTCCATCTGAGAGATTCAGTTTAATGTCTCATCCAAAAGGACATCACAAAAAATACAAGAAAGATATCTACCAAGATTAAGGGTTAGAGAGCAAACAGCAGTGCAAGCTAGACTGATGTTTGAATTGACTGTATGTGGACAGTGGAAAACAAACAAAAGAACAATGAAGAGTGCAACACAGTAATGGGCACTTTGCCCCTCCGAGCCTGCACCGATCATGATGCCTGCCTAAACTAAAACCACTTACAGAGTCCGTATAATTCCATTCCCATCCTATTCATATATTCTTTTAGTTGCCCCTTAAATGCCACTATTGTACCTGCTCCCGCCATCTCCCCGGGCAGCACATTCCAGTCATTCACTACCCTCTGTGTAAAAAACTAGCCTTGCACATCTCCTCCAAACTTTTCCCCACGCACCTTAAACCGATATCCCCTAGACCTTGACTTCTCTACCCCAGCATCTGACTACCATTCTGTCCATGCCATTCATAATAGTGTAGACCTCTATCAGGTCACTCCGCAACCTTTGTCGTTCCAGTGAGAGAAAACCGAGTTTCTCTAACCTCTCCTCTTAGCTAATATACTCCAGACCAGGCAACATCCTGGTAAACCTCTTCGGCACCCTCTTCAAAGCATCCACATTGCTCTGGTAGTGTGGCAACCAGAATTGCGCACAATATTCTAAATGAGGCTTAACTAAGGTTTTGTAAGCTGCAGCATGACCTATGAATCACTGAAATCTCCATTTATATACTTGAAATGCGATTTAAGTTTGTTGATGATCCTTGAAATAAGTCCCACAAGGCCAGCACTCCTTCACCAAATCCAGATTTATTCACTAATACTCAGACAGTTACTTGCCAGGACTGACCACACACCCTGAGTGCCGATAACTCAGACACTCCTGGATTGGATAGCATTAACTTCCTCAGTCAGGAAGCTCATATCCTAACAGGTCCACCTTGTGGAACTTGTTAAAGTTATTACAATACCTACGGAAGAGCCAGAAGAAATAGGAGCTGGACCAGATAGAATCATAGCATCCTACTGTGCAGAAGGAGGCCATTCAGCCCATCATGTCTTCACCAACCACAATCCTACCCAGACCTTATCCCCATAACCCCATGCATTTACCCTAGATAGCCCCCCCTGACACTAAGGAGCAATTTACCATGTCCAATCTACCTGCATTTTTGGACTGTGGGAAGAAAAACAGACACGTGGAGAACGTGCAAACTCCACACACACGCACACAGTGACCCAAGCTGTGAATCGAATCCAGGTCCCTGGCACTGTGAGGCAGCAGTGCTAACCACTGTGCTACGTGCCTCCCCAGAATGGGTGACGATACAGATGATACAGACCCAGATGATACAGCCCATCAAGCCTGCTCCACCATTCAGTGCAATCATGGCTAATCTTCTGCATCAACTCTACATTCTTAAGGCAATATAAGCTGAGGATATTGGCGACTGCCGCAGATTATAGCTCGTTTTACAGGATGGCCCAGTCGTTGGCTGAAGGGGCAATTTTCTGGAATTCCACCATTCCGAAACCACCACTGCCACCTGAATCACAACGGTTCAAAGAGAAGGTGACTTGGCATGGACAATGAAGGCTAACCACCCTGTTAGCTTTAATTACTTTACACCAAGAGAGATTCAGCCAGCCTGCAGCATGGTCCTGGAATGAAAAATTCTGCACTAGGTCCAGCAATTCCCAGTTTAGCTCCTCGGGTTTGAGATCCACTGAATGAAGTTTGAAAGTGTCTAATCCAATAGGTTCAGGAGGTACAGCTATGTCTCCATAACAGCTATCAGATCATATTTATTGACTACAATGTATGCTATCAATTCATTTACTTGTTATACACACATTGAGATACAGAGCCTTTAGTTTTGTCTTTCTGTTACCTTTGTAATATCTGTTCTTGTCCTTTAGTGTATTGCTTATGTTTTTTTTTCTCTCTGTCCCTTCCTGCCAATTGTAAGTGGACTCTAAAATCAATCAGCATTCTCTCCTCACACAGTATAAATTATTGTTGCTTTCACAATTGGTGTTCTTGTGAATCTGTCCTGATGAGTACAAGAACAAAACCTTCCGCAGCATGTCTCTTTTTTACAGCAATACTCGATTTCTGCATGAGTAAATGACGATTTATATCAATTGTTTTGATTACTCTTAATATCATAGAATCCCTACAGTGCAGAAGGAGGCCATTCAGCCTTTTGAGTCTGTACTGACTGCAATCCCACCTCGTCCCCATTCCCATAATCCCATGCATTTACCCAAGCTAGGCCCCCGACATTAAGGGGTAATTTAACATGGCCAATCCACCCAACCAACACATCTTTAGAGTGTAGGAGGAAACTGGAGCACCCGGAGGAAACCCATGCAGATACGGGGAGAATGTGCAAACTCCACACAGATGGTGACCCAAGCCAGGAATCAAACCCAGATCTCTGGTGCTGTGAGACAGCAGTGCTAACCGCTGTGCTACCATGCCGCTCAAATTTATTTTCTTAGTATTGTATTAACTAATTATATTTTCTAATTAATTCCTTTAGTGTGAATTGGATCCATTTTAAGGGTTCCTGAAAAATATCATCACATTAAAAGTTTATTTATTTATTAGCTTCACAAGTTGGCTTACATTCACATTGCAATGAAGTTACTGTGAAAATCCTCTAGTCGCCACATTCCGGAACCTAAGGGAGAATTTTGGCTTGGCCAATGGACCCAACCCACACTTTTTTTTGGAGAGTGGGAGGAAACCAGAGCACCTGGAGGAAACCCACACAGACACGGGGAGAACGTGCAAACTCCACACAGACGGCGACCCAAGCCCGGATTCAAACCCGGATCCCTGGCGCTGTGAGGCAGCAATGCTAACAGCGTGCCACTGTGCCACCCTAGGCAGAGACTAGCAGAGACACAGAGACTTTAAGGATCTCTGATCATTTGTGCGAGTGGGAGGTGAGATAATTACAGAAGCATCAAACTTGTATGTTTTTTCAGATTAAAAAAGAACAAATCTATCACAGAAAAATTAATGTGTTCAATGCTTAAATCTTCTGCATTCATGCAACAACCAGAACTATGCAGTAATGGAACAGGGACCAAGCTAACAACGCCACTCTATCATCAAATATATGCTCCATTAGGGATTTGAAATTCCCTTCTGATCATCTAACTTCAGTTCCTGGCCATTTGACAAAGAGGGAACATTTCCTCAAGATTTGTTAAGTGGGTTGTCATAAACTTGGATGCTCTATATATAGTTAATTATTTAGCAGGTTACAATGAAATCAAGAGTATGATTTCAGCAGGATTTGTTCATCTTTTTATTTTAAATGCGTTGATACATTCTCTGAAAACAGCTCCACGATCACCGCACTCTTGTAATGTTGGTATCCTCAGATTTCATTGTGCCACTACTGAGGTGGTACCTTCAACTACTAAAGCCCTAAACACTGGAATTCCCAATGCCCTCCCCTCACCTCCCCACCTTGTTCATCTCCAACTCCCATCATCTCTCTCCTTGGGGCAGCACGGTGGCACAGTGGTTAGCACTGCTGCCTCCCAGCGCCGGGGACCCGGGTTTGATTCCCGGCTTGGGTCATTGCCTGTGTGGTGTTTGTATGGTTTTGCTGTGTCTGTGTGGGTTTCCTCCGAGTGCTCCGGTTTCCTCCCATAGTGCAAAGATTGCTGGTTAGGCGGATTGGCCATATTAAATTCTCCCTCAGTGTACCCAAACAGGCACTAGAATGTGACGAGTAGGGGATTTTCACACTAACTTCACTGCAGTGTTAATGTAAGCCGACTTGTGACTAATGAAGAAAGTTTACTTCTCCTACTTTAAGATTCTCCTTAAAAACAATATGGCATGTTCTAACATTTCCTTTTGTGGCTCAAAGATACTGAAGCAGTCTGAATCATAGAATCCCTATAGTGCAGCAGGAGACCATTTGGCCCATCAAGTCTGCACCAGCAACATTCCCAGCCAGCCCCTATCTCAATAACCCTATGTATTTGTTCTGACACTAAGGGGCAATTTAGCATGACCAATCAACCTAACTCACACGCCTGCCACGGTAGAGGGGCAAACAGTCAAGATGGGCGACCCCATCGATCGCCCGCTGCCCTAACCTATTGATGGCGCGTCTCGCCAGGCCCAGGAGCAGGTTCACGAGGAGGTTGCCATCCCGACCCACCCCTCCCCTCCCCTCTCCTCTCCTCTCCTCACTGTACCAGCGTGGGACTGAAGTGCAAAAATGTTGAATTCAAATCCCATCAGTTGCCTTGGCAGGATTTGAACCAGGATCCGCAGAGCATCAGCTGAGTTTCTGGATTATTGGTAATAATACCACTAGGCCTTCACCTCCCTTTCAAAAGGACTCATCAGGCATCTCTTTTGACACCAACCAAATACACAAACACAAATTAACTTGGGACAATTTAAAGGGGCAGCTTCCCTCAAAGGAAGGAGACAGCCCGAACAAAAAACAAAGTCAAAAGGAAACTTAAAACTTCAAATTAGAATGTGATTGTTGGAGTCGATAATACATCCCAGCCCCTGCGGTGCCCAGTGGGCGCGGAAGGCATCAACTACACCCATGGACACCGCATGCTCCGTCTCCAGGAACACCTGGCCGTGAATGTAGCCGCAGTGGAGGGGCAGGCAATTGGGATGGACGATCCTGTTGATCACCCACTGCCTGGAGGAGTTACCAGGTAGTTCATTCTCTAGCAAGCCAACCTCATCAACCTGGCTGAAGTCATCACACACTCATTCACACTAAGGGAGAGCAATCTGTCACACTCCAGACTTATAGATAATGAACAGGGAAGTCAGGAGGTGAGTTACTGCAAACCAAAGCTCTTTGTAACTGGTTAAATTTACAAGCATGAGAATTTCATGCAAATTCCGAAATCAAGGATCACATAGTGCAATGATATTTTACGGGTGCAAATGGGTGAAAAAATATCAAAAAAATGGTGGGCAGCACATGTCTTTGTATCCTGAGCTGCAAACATTGCAACAGCACAGCATTATACTGGTCCAGTGAAGTTTCTGGTCAACACAGACAACCCCAGGATATTTATGGTGGGGGATTCAACAATGGTAATTCTGTTGAATGTCAAGGAGAAGTGGCTAGGTTCTCTAGTGTTTGAAATGGTCATTGCCAGGCACTTGAAGTATGAATATTACTCACATTTCTGGCCGCTTGACATAATAAAATCTGTGAAAGTAAGGTAAAGAGAGTTCAGAAGGAAAAGGGGGGATCAATTGAAGCTTACAGAATACTGAAAGGCCTGGATAGAGTGGACATAGAGAAGATGTTTCTATTAGCAGGAGAGACTAGGATCTGAAGGCACGGCCTCAGAGTAAAGAACAGAGTTGAGGAGGAATTGTTTCAGCTAGGGGGTGGTGAATCTGTGGAATGTATTGCCACACAAGGCTATGGAGGCCAGGTCATTGGCTGTATTTAAGACAGGGATAGCTGGATTCTTAATTGGGAAGCGGATCAAAGGTTACAGGGAAAAGGCAGGGGAATGAGGTTGAGAAACGTTAGCCATGATCGAATGGCAGATGAGACTTAGTGGGCCAAATGGCCTAATTCTGCTCCTATATCTGATGGTCTTATCACCTTATATCATGCTCCCTACACTTCTCATGTAGCTGCTGCATGGAGATGATAATGTCCACAGTAGATTTGCCAGCACGAAGACAGCATTGTTCTTCTGGGTATACTTGACCTGTAAGCAGATGTCGTCTTTTCAGCATGACCCCAGTGAAGGGCCTTCCCAGTGATGCCATAAGGAATGACATGCACTTGCAGTTGTTCAAACTCATTGGTCATCTTCATTCCTTCAATAATGTAACAACATGTGCATGTCTTGTGGCACAGATCCCACAGAGAAGGTCTGCCAGTACGTAGGACATTCTGTGCTTGAACAGTTCATCTGGAATCCCATCCTTGCTGGTTGTCTTTCTGCTTGCAAAGCATTCAATTACCTTTTTAAGCTCAAGTGATTAGGGGTCCTTGTTTAACCTAACCATGACAGGAAGCTGCGGGAGAGTATCAAACACAGACTGAAAGATGTCCATTTGACTGAAGGACAACTCACAATAATGTTCGGCCCAATGTCTCAGTATTCTTTTGATGACATGGTGACTGGAGTTGTGTTATGAATACCAACTGTGGTCTGGCTGAGATTCAATACAACTTTGGCATAACTTCTGTACTTTTCAATTTAATCCATCTAGAAATAAACCCAAGTGTTTGATCTCCTGTTCTGGCTGCATTAATGTGCATCACAACTTTTAGCTTTGTATTTGTACAGCCAGATCTCTTTGCTTCTCAAGGGATTGATCATTCTCATTTTCCAAGTTATATAGGATCTTTTCATTTTTCTTACTTACCAATAATTCTTTATATTGATATTAATTTCCAACCGCATGCCCTTTCTGCCAGCTAATCAGTGTCTTCTTCTAATTTGTTGCAGTCCTCTTCAAAGTTGACTATTCCTTTGCCCAGCCCAATTTAGTGTCATTCACCAATTTATAAATCATGTTTTTGATCCCAAAGTCTGAATTATTAATTTGAATTGTGACCAACAATGGTCTCTGCACTGATCCTTTTAGAAAATAAATTCAACAGGAAATTGATTTGATTTGGTTTATTTTTGTCACATGTATTAGTACACAATGAAAAGTATTGTTTCTTGCGCAGTACTTAGACAAAGGATGCCATTCATAGAGAAGAACAGGAAAGAGGGCAGAATGTGGCATCAAAGTCATAGCTAGGGTGTAGAGAAAGGCCAATTTAATGCAAGGCAAGTCCTTCCAAAAGTCTGACTACAGCAGGGAAGAAACTGTTCTTGAGTTGGTTGGATCTCAGACTTTTATACCTTTCTCCCAAAGGGAGTATGTCCGGGATGCAGAAGGTCGAGGGACATGGAGTTGGGGGTAGGGTGTTAGCGTGGATAGAGGATTGGCTGTCAAATAGGAGGCAGAGAGTGGGGGTCAACGGGTGCTATTCGGATTGGCGGATGGTGACTAGTGGAGTGCCCCAGGGGTCGGTGCTGGGGCCTCAGCTTTTTACCATTTATATAGATGATCTGGAGGAGGGAACCGAGTGTAGGGTGTCGAAATTTGCTGATGACACCAAGATTGGGGGAACGGCAAATTGTGCGGAGGGTGTGGAGAGTCTGCAGAAGGATCTAGATAGGCTGGGCGAATGGGCCAGGAAATGGCAAATGGAATTTAATGTTGGCAAGTGTGAGGTGGTCCACTTTGGTAGGAAGAATGGTAGGAAGGACTATTACTTACGGGGCGAAAAACTGCAGCAGGCGACGGTGCAGAGGGACCTCGGGGTCCTTGTGCATGAGTCGCAAAAACCCAGCTTGCAGGTGCAGCAGGTGGTCAGGAAGGCGAATGGGATGCTGGCCTTCATAGCGAGGGGGATTGAATATAAAAGTAGGGAGGTCTTGCTGCAGCTGTATAGGGCATTGGTGAGGCCGCAGCTGGAGTACTGTGTGCAGTTTTGGGCGCCGCACCTGCGCAAAGATATTTTGGCCTTGGAGGGAGTGCAGAGGAGGTTTACTAGGCTGATACCAGAGTTGAGGGGGTTGAGCTATGAGGAGAGGCTGAATAAACTGGGCTTGTACTCGTTAGAGTTTAGAAGAATGAGGGGAGATCTCATTGAGACGTATAAGATGATGAATGGGATGGATAGGATAGAGGTGGAGAGACTCTTCCCGCTCAAAAAAGACAGTAGGACTAGGGGGCACAGCCTCAAGATAAAAGGGGGGCGGTTTAGAATGGAGTTGAGGAGGAACTTCTTCACTCAAAGGGTGGTGAATCTCTGGAATTCTCTGCCCGTTGAAGTGGTGGAGGCTGCCTCGCTAAATATTTTTAAGACGCGGGTTGATGGGTTTTTGATAAGAGAGGGGATTAAGGGTTATGGGGAGAAAGCGGGAAAGTGGAACTGAGCAGCGACAGATCAGCCATGATCTTATTGAATGGCGGGGCAGGCTCGAGGGGCTGGATGGCCCACTCCTGCTCCTATTTCTTGTGTTCTTATGTTCTTATGCTGGCTGCTTTTCCTAGGCAGCGGGAAGTATAGATGGTGACAACAGAATGGAAGCTGAATTGCGTGATGGACTGTCTTCATTCTTGTTCCTTTGCATCAAGTATCTTGCCCAGGCCCACCAACACGCACTCCCCACCGCACCCCCCCATGCATTTACCATGGCCAATCCACTTAACCTACACATCTTTTGGACTGTGGGAGGAAACTGGAGCGCCCAGAGGGAACCCACATAGACACGGGACAGCATGTCAACTCGGCACAGTCACCCAATGCTGGAACTGGACCAGGGTCCCTGGCACCGTGAGGCAGCAGTGCTAACCACTGTGCCATCTTCCATGGGAGTCAATGTGCCAGCTCAACAACTCACAGTGCTAGTCCTGCATTTGAAAAGTCACAAACTCCATACAGACAGTTACCCTTTTCTCTGTGTCTGCTGATGAAGTGGCCTGTGGATTCTGCTAGCTGTTATCAAAATGACATGAAGTCTAATCCATAATACAAAGTTTAATCTGATTCTGAACAATCCATCCAGTGTAATCCATGTCAATAGGAGATCCTGTCGCTCTTTTTTCTGTTAATCCTGACATATTTACCCTGCATTTACCTTATTTCCCAATTGCTGAGTGTCATTTTATAGCATTATTTCATCTGGCCCAGAGACACCTGAATCGAGAAACTCCATGGCTCTGTATGCTGTATAATTTTGAATTTAGTTCTTGGCTCACTCACTTTCCATATGAAACTGGGGAATTTTGTGGATATTTTTAATATATCCCTTCCACCTTTCTTCTCCTGAGATGGGTGTTACTGTAGCCGCTTTTGCATGTTTTTCCGAAGCTCCACCCACGATAATCACAACCTCTCAGGCCTGATTTTTATAATTTTGTTAGTTTTTTTTCTTTGACCTTTTTCTCGCCTTCAATTTGTTGTACTCCCTGGTCACTGGGAGATCAAGTTTTGCCCCCTCTCTAGTCAGACCATCCACATACTGAATGAGAAATTCCTCCTGAATGCACTCAACAAATTTCTCTCCATCCAACCCTCTAATACCATGGCTGTCCCAGTCAATTTTGGAAAGTTAAAATCCCCTACGATTACCACTCTATTTTCCTTGGAGCTATCTGCAATCTCCTTACATATTTGCTCCTCAATTTTCCGCCGACTATTTAGGGAACTATAATACAATCCTATCAAAGTGATTTCCCCCTTTTTATTTCTCAGTTCAACCCACATAGACTCAGTGGATGAATCCTTGGATATATCCCCTCTCAATTCTGTTGTGATGTTTTCCTTAATCAAAAATGCAACTCCCCCTCCTCTCTTACCTCCTGTACTATCTTTCCTATGGAATCTATACCTAGAACATTGAGATGCCTGTTCTGTTCCTTCCTTAACCATGTTTGAGTTATTGTTATAATATCCCAGTCCCATGCACCCATCCATGCCCTGAGATCATCTGCCTTGCATTGAAATAAATGCAACTTAACCTGGATTTTCCTTGCTCTCTGTTTTGCTTTTCTCTGATCTGTCCAGTAGTAAGATTACTGACACTGCCTTTACTATTTAGTGTGCTCTCTTTAAGTTTTGTGCTGTGCTCAACCTTCTCTCCTGTCTACCTACTGCTTTGGGTCCCACCACCATCTCTTCCTCTCCACCACCACCGCCCCCCCCCCCCCCACACAAACTGGTTAAAACCCTCCCGACTGCCTCTAGCAAATCTCCCCGCCAGGATGTTAGTCCCCCTCCAGTTCAGGTGTAGCCCATTACTCTTAAACAGGTCAGCTCTTCCCCAAAAAAGATCCCAATGATCCAAAAATCTAAATCCCTGCCCCCTGCACCAGCTCTCAAGCCACGCATTCACCTGCCTATTCCTACTCTCACTAGCACGTGGCATGGGTAGTAGTCCAGAAATGATTACCTTCAAGGTCCTGCACTTTAGCCTTTTTGCCTAACTCTCTATATTCACACTATCATCACAGTATTAAATCAAAAATTCCACACTTCTGAAAGAAACTGGGTAATTACTTAGAGGAAAAATGTTTACAGGGCTATATTGAAGGAGCAGTGGAGCGTAACTTATTGGAAGGTTCTCTGAAATAGCTGGAAAAGGCACAATGGGAAAGTTTGAGGAGATATGCAAGGCAGGTTATTTTACACAGAGGGTGGTGAATGTCTGGAACACGCGGCCCGTGGAGGTGGTGGAAGCAGGTACGATAGCGGCATTTGAGGGGCAACTAAATGAAAACATGGATAAGATGGTGAATGGAGTGTGTTTTAGTTTAGGCAGGCATCTTGGTCGGTGAAGACTTGGAGGGATGAAGGGCCTGTTCTTGTGCTGTACTGTTCTTTGTTCAATGGACCAAATTGCTTTACTTGTTCTGTATTATTTATTGATTTATGCCTCAGTGAAATATTATCAGCCTTTGGCACCTGAATATTTATTTCCTTTTATTTGAGAATTCCATTGAAGGGCCACAGTTCAGGACATATGCATAGGGCCAGTAAGCTCTCTGTTTAACATTGTTTTGAAGTTTATTTATTACTCACAAGTAAGGCTTACATTAACACTGCAATGAAGTTACTGTGAAATTCCTCTAGTTGCCACACTCCAGCGCCTGTTCAGATCAATGCACCTAACCAGCATGTTTACCAGACTGTGGGAGGAAACTGGAACAGCTGGAGGGAACCCACGCAGACACGGGGAGAGTGTGCATACTCCGCACAGACAGCGACCCAAACTGGAAATTGAACACAGCTCTCTGGCGCTGTGAGGCAGCAGTGCTAACCACTGTGCCACCATTTATCCATCAATCAGCAACAATAACTTGTATTTTTATGCCTCTTAGCACTGCTATCAAACAAAATTTGGCACTGAACCCCAAAAAGGGATCTCAGGACAGGTGGCAAAAAGCTTGGTCAAAGAGATAGGCCTTAAAGGGGAGTCTTACAGAAGGCGTGAGTGACGTGAAGAGATTGAGGGCAGGATATTATGGAGCTCTGAGCCCAGACAGCCAATGAGGTGGGGTACGGGGGAGAGAGGATGGGGTGGCGATGGGAATCAGTGATGAAGAAAAGGCCAGAGTGGGAGGAGAGCTTGTACCTTTGGCAGAAGATTTTATCATCGTCACATTGCTGTTCGTGGGGCCTTGAAATACCCAAGTAAATTGCTACATTTCATACATTGCAATAATGACTGCATCCCATAGGGATATGTCACTAGCTGTAAATGTCCTGAGCTTGTGATGTGTATTATGGCTGGCAGGGACTGATGTGGACAGTGGGTTCCAACAAAATTCAAAGCAAAGATCAGCCCCCGTCCATTTGTTTTTCTAAACTTGCCGATCACCAACCAGAAGAAAATTCTGAGCAGTGAAAAGATAATGAATGTCTCTGGACTGTTCTAATCTTGTTATTTGGAGATCAAAAGAATTCCACTCACTTAATCTTCATTTTGTGGAGAAGTGCTCTGAATTTCTTTTAATATGCTAAATCGATCACTTTTATTGTTTGATTGAACACCAGACAAGTCAGGCCCGTTGCAATAAAGCAGACTAATTTCCCTCGAGTTCTCATAAAGTCATCTGTCTCTTTGTTTCTGCCGTGGGTACAGTGACGAGCAGCCTTTTCCCGTCCAAGGAAATGGGTCATGTCCTGACACCGGAACGTGTGCTGTGCCTCCATCCCATCGGTGCTGCTCAATTTGCAATGGGAGCTTTATTTCCCTGCGAATGTTCCTTTTCTGGATTGACCCCATTATCTCAGGCAGGAGTCTATGCGATGTGTACATGGGGTAGATACCGGCACGGTAGCACAGCGGTTAGCACCGCTGCTTCACAGCTCCAGGGTCCTGGGTTCGATTCTCGGCTTGGGTCACTGTCCGTGTGGAGTTTGCACATTCTCCTCGTGACTGGGTGGGTTTCCTCCGGGTACTCTGGTTTCCTCTCACAGTCCAAAGATGTGCGGGTTAAGTTGATTGGCCATGGTAAGAAATTGTCCCTTAGTGTCCAGGGTAGTGGAGGTTAGAGGGATTATTGGGTATAATATATGGGGGTGGGGCCTGGGTGGGATTGTGTTCGGTGCAGACTTGATGGGCCGAAGGGCCTCTTTCTGCACTGTAGGGTTCTATGATAAGGTATGGAAATGAGCTGCCAGAGGAGGTGGTAGAAGCAGGTACAATTACAACATTTAAAATATATTTGGACAAGTACATGGATGGGAAAGGTTTAGAGGGATATGGGCCAAGCAGAGGCAATGAGACTAGTTCAGTTTAGGAAATCTGGTCAGCATGAATGAGTTGGGCCGAAGAGCCTGTTTTCATCCTATGTGACTCTATAGAGTGGATTTTCTCATCCTGCCCACCATGGGAATTGTAGCAGGCGAGGTGTGGGGAGGCAGACCATGCAAAAGTCCGTTCACATCAAGCAGGAAAATCTCGCTCTATGAATTTGTGAGATGTATGCATGACTCTCACCAGCTTTTACAGATGCAACATTCTTTCTGGTTGTATCACAGTTTGGTATGGGTTCCTGCTCTGCCCAAGGCTGCAAGGAGCTACAAAAGGTCATGAATGTGTCCCAATCCATCACGCAAACCAGCCTCTCATCCATTGACTCTGTCTACACTTCCTGCTGCCTCAGCAAAGCAGCCAGCATAATTAAGGACCCCATGCACCCCGGACATTGTCTCTTCCACCTTCTTCCATTGGGAAAAGGATAATAAAGTCTGAGATCATGTATGAACTGACTCAAGAACAGCTTCTTCCCTGCTGCTGTTAGACTTCTGAATGGACTTACCTTGCACTAAGTTGATCTTTCTCTACACCCTAGCTGTGACTGTAACACTACATTCTGCACTCTCTCCTTTCCTTCTCTATGAATGGTATGCTTTGTCTGTATAGTGTGCAAAAAGCTATAACCTTTCCCTGTATGCTAATACATGTGACATTAAAAAATCAAATCAAATCAAAATGCATCTATCTGGTGTTGTGAGTTAGTGCTGTGCATGAGTATGTGGTGTGCATTTATATCAATATATTTCGATGTTTTATTTATACTTTCATGGACTATTCATGTCATAGACAAGGCTAGCTTTTGATGCCCATTCCTAATTGCCCCTGAACTTTTGACTTGATTTGATTTGATTCATTACTGTCACATGTACTGGTATACAGTGAAAAGTGTTTTTCTTACATGCTGTACAGACAAAGCACACCATTCATAGAGAAGGAAACAAGAGAGCACAGAATATAGTGTTATAGTCATAACTAGGATGGCGAGAACGATCAACTTAGAGCGAGGCAGGTCCATTCAAAAGTCGGTTGGTACGCAGACTTTTGTATCTTTTTCCTGATGGAAGAAGGTGAAAGAGAGTAGGTCTGGGGTGTGTGGGGTCCTTAATTATGCTGCCTGCTTCGCTGAGGCTGTGGGAAGTGTAGACAGAGTCAATGGGCCTTGTTAGGGCCATTTTGGAGGGGCAATTAAGAGTCAACCACATTGTAGTGTATCTGATGTCACATGTAGGCCAGAATGCCCAGTAATGGCAATTTCCCTTCCGAAAAAAGCATACGGGAACCAAATGGGTTTTTAAGACAATTAATGATTAGACCATAAGATATAGGAGTAGAATTAGGCCATTCGGCCCATCGAGTCTGCTCTGCCATTCAATCACGGCAACCCCATTCTCCCACCTTTTCCCCGTAACCTTTGCTCTCCTTCCTAATCAATAATGTTTCTATCTCTGTCTTAAATATACTCAATGACCTGGCCTCCACAGTCTTGTGGCAATGAATACTGTAGATTCACCACCCTCTGGCTGAAGAAATTAGTTCTCACCTCGGTTCTAAAGGGCTATTCCTTTACTCTGGGGCTGTATCCTCAGATTCTAGCCTTTCCTATATGATTGTTTCATAGCCACCATGACAGAGACTAGCTTTAAGTTCCAGATTATTTTATTAATTGAATTTAAGTTCCACCAGCTGCTAGCCAGTGACATTACCAGCACGTCATTATCTCCCTTTATACCGTTGTGCATGAGTGTATTTAAAAATCATTATGTGGTTTGCATATTTGCATGCGCTATATATTGATGTAAGTGTGTGTGTGTGTGTCTGTGTGCTTCAGTGAGTGCGTGAATGTGAATGACTGTCTGTGTACCATAAGCATAGACCTGGGTCAAGGGTGGAGGAGGGAAAACACATTGTTAAGATGGCGGCGTGGGCTTGTTGGGCCGAAGGGCCTGTTTCCCATTGCTGTGTGTTGTTCTTTGTTCTTTGTAAACATGCTTGTGAGTTTGGGCTATGTTGTGAGTGTGTGTGATTATGCGTGTGTGTGATTTTGGGTGTGGTTATGTGAGTGGATAACTGTTACTATTTGTTGTATCTTCTGTAAATGCCTGTAAGCGCTAATTAGATAGGAACTAAATTGGGACGTGTAAGTTTTCTGGGGGCACAATTTACAACTGCACCAGAGGCAGATGTGACTTGTAACAGATCAGTTCAAACTGGTCCTTCTTCTTTTGTTTATTTGCAGGATGTGGATATCGCTGGCTGGGCCAGAATTTATCTCCCATCCCCATGAGAAGTTGGTGGGACCTACTTTCACAAACTGTTGCAGTTTCTGTGGTGTAGGTACACCCACAGTGCTGTTAGAGTGGGAGTTCCAGGGTTTTGACCCAGTGACAGTGTAGGGGCAGTGATGTTTTCCCAAGTCAGGATGGTGAGTGGCTCAGAGGGGAACATCCAGCTGATGGTATTCCCTGATATCTGTTGCCCTTGTCCTTCTAAAAGATAATGGCCGCGTGCTTGGTCGGTGCCATGGTGAGTTCCTGCACTGCATTTTGTACATGGTACACATGGCTGCCAGTGTATGTCAGTGGTGGACAGAGCGAATGCTTGTGGATGGGATGCCAATCAAGCGGATTGCTTTGTTCTGGATGGTGTTGAGCTTCTTGAGTGTTGTTGGAACTGCGCTCGTCTAGGCAAGTAGAGAGCATTCCATCACACTCCTGAGCTATGTCTTGGAGACAGAATCATAGAATCCCTACAGTGCAGAAGGAGGCCATTGAGCCCATTGAATCTTCACCGACCCTCCAACAGAGCATCTTACCCAGGCCTATCCCCGTAACCCCACGTACTTACCCCAATAATCCCTCTAACCTACACTTATTGGGACACCTAGAGGCAATTTAGCATCGCCAATCCACCTAACCTACACATTATTGGACTGTGGGAGGAAACCCAGGCAGACATGGGGAGAATGTGCAAACTCCACATCGTCACCTAAGGCCAGAATTGAACTTGTGTCCCTGGCGCTATGAGGCAGCAACGCTGACCACTGTGCTGCTTGTGATAGACAGGTTTTGGGGAGTTAAGAGGTGTGTTTACTCTCCACAGCATTCCTAGATTATGATCTGCTCTTGGAGCCATAGTATTTATAAGGCTATTCAATGGTAACCCTCAGAATGTTGACAGTAGGGGATTCACTGACGGCAAAATCATTGAACATCAAGGGACAACAATTAGGTCCTCTCTTGTTGGAGATGGTCATTCCTGGCACTTCAATGGTGTGACTGTCACTTGCCACTCACCAGCCTGGATATAGTCCAGGTCTTGTTTATTGTGTAAAAGGCAGCATGGCAAGTTAAAAAGCCCTCATGTTTCCAAGCTTAAGGTATGATTATAACCAATATCTGGGAACCAAAAGACAAAAAGAACTCACAAGAATAAGAATTGGAACTATTTATGTTTGGAATGAAGAATGGCTCACACTAAACGGAGGTGCTGCATGATGTTCATCAGGGCCAGAATGTCCTGGACTCATTTTGGTTGCTTCATCTGGCTGGATGGCACAGTGGCACAGTGGTCAGCACTGCTGCATCACAGCGCCAGGAACCCAGATTCAATTCCGACCTCGGATGATTGTGTGGGGTTTGCATGTTCTCCCTGTGTCTGCACAGGTTTCCTCCAGCTGCTCTGGCTTCCTCCCACAGTCCAGAGATGTACAGGTTATGTACATCTACATCTACATTGGTATAGGCTAGTGGGTCATTGTTTTTGTAACTGGTCGGCGCAACATCGTGGGCCGAAGGGCCTGTTCTGCGCTGTAATGTTCTATGTTCTATGTTCTAGGTTATGTGGATTAGCCATGATAAATTGCCCCTTAGTGTCCCAGGATGTGTAGGTTAGATGGATTAGCCATGCTAAATATGTGAGGTTATGGGGTTAAGGCAAGAGAGAGGGCCTGGATAAGGTTCGCTGTCAGAGAAACTGCAAAATAAATGGGCCACATGGCCTCTTTTGCACTGTAGGGATCCTGTGAGAGGAAATGTCCAGATTTTCTCCTCACCAAATTGGTCAATTTTAATCACATGTCCCTCAGGTGGGAGTTCAGGAGTGGATGTGTACTTGGGCTGTGTGGGACAGTCTGGAGCAGTGTGGCTGCCACCCTTCATTCAAAACACTGCAACTATTGATACAGAAGGATCAACTTGAACACTCAAAATTATTGGACACTTACTACATGATGAGTGAGGCCTCTGAAAATAACTCCATTGGAATATTGAAGTCACAAGATAGTTTGTTTCCCATGATAAGGAGAGCATGGTAAATGGTGGGAGAATTATCATTTTTACAAAATTTCCACAGAATAACCCATTCTTTCCACATTTCCCTCTGTGCACTGTCATCCAAGGCTTTATACAGGAAAATGAGCATATATGAGCACTGTGCCCCCACAAGGGTTAGCAGTGCTGCCTCACGGCGCCAGGGACCCAAGTCCAATTCCAGCCTCGGATCACTGTACGTGTGGAGCTTGCATGTTCTCCCTGTGTCTGCGTGGGTTTCTTCCGGGTGCTCCAGTTTTCTCCCGCAGTCCAAAGATGTGTGGGTTAGCTTGATTGGCCATGCTAAATTGTCCTTTGTGTCAGGGGTACTAGGTAGGATAAATATATGTGGCTATGGGGATAGGGCCTGGGTGGGATTGTGGTCAGTGCAGACTCGATGGGCCGAATGGTCTCCTTCTGTACTGTAGGATTCTACAATGCAGAATGATGCCATTTGGCCCATTTCGTCTGCACTGATCACAGAAGGAAAGTTGAGACCAGATGCAGAGACAAGCAGATACTGACATTTTGAGCACAGGTTAAGGAGATTCTAATTAAAGGTCATCGACCCAAAACATTAACTTTGTTTTTCTCTTCGCAGACGCTGCCTGATGTGCTGAGTATTTCCAGCATTTTTGATTCAGATTTCAGACATCCAGCATCAACAGTATCTTGCTTTAGTATTGAAGACATTGGAATTGGTTGGCCTTTGGAGAAGTGAGGACGTTGCAGCCACGTGGCAAAAAACTACAGCAGGCGACGGTGCAGAGGGACCTCGGGGTCCTTGTGCATGAGTCGCAAAAACCCAGCTTGCAGGTGCAGCAGGTGGTCAGGAAGGCGAATGGGATGCTGGCCTTCATAGCGAGGGGGATTGAATATAAAAGTAGGGAGGTCTTGCTGCAGCTGTATAGGGCATTGGTGAGGCCGCAGCTGGAGTACTGTGTGCAGTTTTGGGCGCCGCACCTGCGCAAGGATATTTTGGCCTTGGAGGGAGTGCAGAGGAGGTTTACTAGGCTGATACCGGAGTTGAGGGGGTTGAGCTATGAGGAGAGGCTGAATAAACTGGGCTTGTACTCGTTAGAGTTTAGAAGAATGAGGGGAGATCTCATTGAGACGTATAAGATGATGAATGGGATGGATAGGATAGAGGTGGAGAGACTCTTCCCGCTCAAAAAAGACAGTAGGACTAGGGGGCACAGCCTCAAGATAAAAGGGGGGCGGTTTAGAACGGAGTTGAGGAGGAACTTCTTCACTCAAAGGGTGGTGAATCTCTGGAATTCTCTGCCCGTTGAAGTGGTGGAGGCTGCCTCGCTAAATATTTTTAAGACGCGGGTTGATGGGTTTTTGATAAGAGAGGGGATTAGGGGTTATGGGGAGAGGGCGGGAAGGTGGAACTGAGCAGCGACAGATCAGCCATGATCTTATTGAATGGCGGGGCAGGCTCGAAGGGCTAGATGGCCTACTCCTGCTCCTATTTCTTATGTTCTTATGTTCTTATGTAAATTAATATTTGCAAGAATATGGAGGGAGCTGACCTAGGACACTACGGCAAAGACATCAATGGCTCTGGGCACAAGATACAAAATGGGAAATGAGAAAACTTGTCAGGCGGAACTTTTTAATGGGCAGACGGAAGAAGTAAGAAGAGGGCAAAGAAGTGGAAAGCATGAGTGGGTTCGAAAGCAATTAGATATATTACTGCTGAGAGAATGGATTGCACATTGAGATCCGAGGAATGGGTTTCAGTGAAAAAGGTGGGAGAAAAGCAGAAACTTTATATTTTAAATAGATTTGTCACTAAATTTTATTCACTAAAATAACAATGGCAGTATGAAACACACATCCAGCACTTCATTATTAATATGAGTGTTATTTAAATGGTGATGGATTGGGAAATAAAGAACAAAGAACAACACAGCACAGGAAACAGGCCCTTCAGTCCAACGAGCCCGTGCCGCCATTTTAACATTATGAGTGCCCTCCTCTACTTGTGACCTTTGTCTACGCCATGTTGAGGTCAAATGTTGAGGTTCAAAGGGTTTCCCAGTGCACCAGTCACTGAAAGCAAGCATGCAAGTACAGAAGGCAGTTTGGAAAGCATGTGGTATGTTGACCTTATTCAAGTGCTTGAGTGCAGGAACAAGGATGTCTCACTAAAGCTGTACAGGGCCTTGGTGAGACCATACCTGGAGTATAATGAGTAGTTTTGATCTCCTGTCATAGAACGGAAACAGTCCACCAGACCGATTCCTGGGATGGCAGACTTATTGGGTAGGTTTTTATGGCCTCACTTGTCCCAAAAACTATAATATCCCACCTGAGGTCAACAGACCTTCCCATTGTCCACTCCTTACCTGCCCCAATTCCCATGGCAGGCGGGACGGTAAAATTCCGGTCATTATGTAGGATGTGATTGCATCGACAGCACCTTTATTCACTGGAGTTTAGAAGAATGAGAGAGAATCAAATTGAAAGGGATAAAATTCTGACATACTGGATGCAGGACTGATAGAATAGAATAGAATCCCTACAGTTCAGAAGGAGGCCATTCAGCCCATCAAGTCTGCACTGACAGCAATCCCACCAAGGCCCTATCCTTATAACATCACACATTTACCCCATTAATCCCTCTAATTTACACATCCCGGGACACTAAAGGGCAATTTAGCATGGCCAATGGACCTAACCTGCACCCCTTTGGATGGTGGAAGCAAACTGGAATAGCTGAAGGAAGCCTACGCAGGCACAGGTAGCATGTGCAAACTTCACAAAGGCAGTGACCCAAGCCAAGAATTGAACCTAGGTCCCTGGATCTGTGAGGCAGTAGTGCTAACCACTGTGCCACCATGCCACCCAGCTGGGGGTGGTCTAGAACAAGCGTCACAATCTCAGGATATGGGTAAGGCCATTTAGGACTGAGATGAAGAAAGCTTTTTTCACTCAGAGACTGATGAACCTGTGGAATTCTCTACCATAGAAGGCTGTGGAGGCAGAGTCACTGAATATATTTCAGCAGGAAATAGATTTCTAGACCCTAAAGATGTCAGTGGGAATGGGGAGAGTATGGTGTTGAGATAGAGGATCAGCCACGATCACGTTGAATGATGGAGCAGGTTGGAAGGGCTGAATGGCCTACTCCTGCATATAGTTTCTATGGTTTTAATATTGGCAATGGCCATGTCTAGATGGGGAGGTCAATCAAGCTTAATGCAAATAGTTTGTCTGGCCAAAAGGACTCTTCCCTCCAAGTCACATGTTACACTTCAATACAATAGTGCAGAGGGAGGGACAAATCATTCTGCAGATGATGTGTAGAAGACTTCAGGAGGATATAACCAGATGGATGAAACAGGCGGACATATGGCAGGTGCAATATAGCACAGAGAAGTGTGAATCAGTTCCTGCGGCTGGGAAGACTGAGGAGAGGCTACATGAACTAAATGGCACAATATTAAAGCAGAAGCAGGAATGGGTGTGTATGTACACAAACCTTTAAAGGTAGCAGGGTAAGTCATGAAGGCTTTTAAAAAAGCATAAGCAATCCTTGATTTTATTAATAGATGACTCGAGTACCAAAGCAAGAATGCAATGCTAAACCTTTGTATAGCACTGGATAGGCCTTACCTGCAGTATTATGATAGTGGTACAGTGGTTAGCACTGCTGCCTCACAACACTGCTAATTCCTTACCTCAGTCCAACACTGGGATCTCCACATCATGACCTCACAGCACCAAGGAACCGGGTTCATAAGACCATAAGATATAGGAGCAGAATTAGCCATCCAGCCTATCAAGCTATTCAATCATGGCTGATATGATTCTCATTCCCATTCCCCCCGTAATCCTTGATCTCCTTATTGATCAAGAACCTATCTATCTCTGTCTTAACGACACTCAATGACGTGGTCTCCAAAGCCCTTTGCGGCAATGAGTTCCACAGATTTGCCTCTGTCTGGCTGAAGAAATTTTTCCTCATCTCAGTTTTAAAGGAGCATCCCTTCACTCTGAGGTTGTGCCCTTGACTTCTAGTCTCTGCTACTTGTGGAAACATCTCCATGCCCAGTCTTTCTAGGCTGCTCAGTGTTCTGAAATTTTCAATTAGATCCCCTCCTCCATCCTTTTATATTCCTAGACTCCTCAACTGCTCCTCATATGACAAACTCTTCATTCCTGGGATCATTCTTATGAATTCTGGCCTTGGCTCACTATCTGCATGGAGTTTGCACGTTCTCCTTGTGTCTGCGTGGGTTTCTTCTGGGTGCTCCAGTTTCCTCCCACTCTCCAAAGATGTGTGGGTTAGGTTGATTGGCCATGCTCAATTGCCCCTTAATGTCAGGGGGTGATTAGTAGGGTAAATATGTGGGGTTATGAGGTAGGTCCTGGGTGGGGTCATTGTTGGTTCAAGTTCAATGAGCCAAATAGCCTCCTTCTGTGCTATAAGCATTGTATGATTCTATGAATTCTGGACATCATGCTTTCAGTGGATATTAAGGCTTGAGAGAGAATGTGGAGGAGATTTATTCGGTTTACTACAGTTACCATGATCAGGGACTTCAGTTATGTGGAGACTGCAGAAGCTGGTGTTGTTCTCCTTGAGCAGAGAAGGTGAAGGGGAGTTTTGAAAGTGTTTTCCAAAATTGTGACAGAACAACTAAAGAGAGAATGTCCCCTGCGGCTGAAAGGTCAGAAGACCATAGAGTTAGCTGCAAAAAATAAGAGGTGACGGGGGAACGATATTTTTACAGAGCGAGTTGTATGATCTGTAATACATTTCACGCAAAGGGGAAGGGATCAATTCCAGTAGTAACTTTTGAAGGGCCATTGAATAAATACTCACATGGAAAACAATTACAAAGTTATAGGGATAGCTCTACCAAAAGGCTGGCGCATGAATGATTGACCAAATGGCTTCTTTTGGACTGTATCATTCTATGATTATGATACATGAGCGTAGACATTAGAGTCATAGGGATTTACAGCATTGAAACAGGCCCCTCAGCCCAACTTGTCCATGCTGTCCTTCTTTTTAACCATTAAGCTAGGCCCAGTTGCCCGCATTTGGCCCATATCCCTCTTTTCCCATCTTACCCATGTAACTGTCTGAACGCTTTATAGATTGAGAATAGATCTGAAAATGTTTGTTTTCTGCAAAGCACTTCAGAATTAGAAGGCTCGATGTTGACAGCAGGTAGTGACCACTCCTTTGAATAAACTCAGTGAAATAATGCTGAAAATGTGGGCTGCAAGGAAAGGCTTTCTTCTTGTTGAAAAGGAGTCATCAGCAAGACCTTTGTTAAGACAGATGGATAATCTGATCACCTCATGTGTCAACTGTCATGGTACAATCCATTGGTTCAGTCAAAGTGAGTCGGGTGACATTAATTCATTCAGTTGAATAAACAAGCCTTGTATTCACAATAGCATACTGTCAAGCAGGCTTCCAAACCTCTCACAGTCACTGTACCAGTCCAAGCTCTTCGGTAGGGACTCTGTACTGGAGACCGCTTCACAGAGAGATTCTCACCATCAGGGACCCCTTTTATAGAGAGAATCTCACCATCAGAGACCCCTTTTATAGAGAGAGTCTCACCATCAGGGACCCCTTTTATAGAGAGAGTCTCACCATCAGGGACCCCTTTTATAGAGAGAGAATCACCATCAGGGACCCTTTTTATAGAGAGAGTCTCACCATCAGGGACCCCTTTTATAGAGAGAATCTCACCATCAGAGACCCCTTTTATAGAGAGAGTCTCACCATCAGGGACCCCTTTTATAGAGAGAGTCTCACCATCAGGGACCCCTTTTATAGAGAGAGAATCACCATCAGGGACCCCTTTTATAGAGAGAGTCTCACCATCAGAGACCCTTTTTATAGAGAGAGAGTCTCACCATCAGGGACCCCTTTTATAGAGAGAGTCTCACCATCAGGGACTCCTTTTATAGAGAGAGAATCACCATCAGGGACCCCTTTTATAGAGAGAATCTCACCATCAGGGACCCCTTTTATAGAGAGAGAATCACCATCAGAAACCCTTTTATAGAGAGAGAGTCTCACCATCAGGGACCCCTTTTATAGAGAGAATCAGGGACCCCTTTTATGGAGAGAATCAGGGACCCCTTTCATAGAGAGAGTCTCACCATCAGGAACCCACCAAGAAAAAGAACTTGATTGGTGCCTAGTTATGCTAGTCTGATTCGCATGACACTGGGTCGTGATGTTACGTGTTGCCAGGATATGTATAAAATATTGGCTTGATTGTAATGTTGGAGCAGCCAGAATTTAATCAGACACACTCCAATCAGGCCAACATTCTCTTGGCAATCCAATGAGCAGCAGGTGCATGGGAATACCATTGCCTACAAGTCCCCCCTCTAAGTCACCCACCCATCTTGACTTGGAACTACGTCAACGTTCCTTCACTGGCGCTGGGTCAAAATCCTGGAAATCCCTCCCCAACAGCACTGTGGGTGAACCACTATCACTGCAGCAGCTCAAGAAGGTGGCTCGCCACCTCTGCTGAGGGTGTGTGCCAGAACCCGAGCAGTTCCCAACAAGTTCCCAGTCAAAGACATTTGGTCCAAGCTCAGGTTTGCCATTTTGAGGACTTGAGCATCCTCTGGTGGAATCTAATTGCAATTGCAGGAGATAAAGAACTGATCATTTGTGGGTATTGTGGATATGCCGCTGCTCGCAAACTATCTCACTTGTTGCTTCTGGGATCTTGCTGTGCAAAACTTATAGCCGCATTTGGCTACATTACAACAGCGCCTATACTTCAAAAGTTTCTCATAGCTTATCCCAAAGAGCCTTGGGACATCCCAAGTCATGAAAGGTCATTTTTATTCAAAATATAAACACACTGGATGGGTATTGTTTCAATTACAGTCCCTAGGCAGTGTAAACATAGAAACATAGATCATAAGAACATAAGAACTAGGAGCAGGCGTAGGCCATCTAACCCCTCGAGCCTGCTCCGCCATTCAATAAGATCATGGCTGATCTTTTTGTGGACTCAGCTCCACTTACCCGCCCACTCACCATAACTTTTCAAAAGCTTATCTATCCTTGCCTTAAGAACATTCAATGAGGTAGCCTCAACTGCTTCACTGGGCAGGAAATTCCACAGATAAATAACCCTTTGTGTGAAGAAGTTCCTCCTCAACTCAGTCCTAAATCTGTTCCCCCTTATTTTGAGGCTATGCCCCCTAGTTCTAGTTTCACCCGCCAGTGGAAACAACTTCCCTGCTTCTATCTTATCTATTCCCTTCACAATCTTATATGTTTCTATAAGATCTCCCTTCATTCTTCTGAATTCCAATGAGTATAGCCCCAGTTTACTCAGTCTCTCCTCATAAGCCAATCCTCTCAACTCCAGAATCAACCCAGTGAATCTCCTCTGCACCCCCTCCAGTGCTAGTATATCCTTTCTCAAGTAAGGAGACAAAAACTGTACACAGTACTCTAGGTGAGGCCTCACCAGCATCTTATACAGCTGCAACATAATCTCGCTGTTTTTAAACTCCATCCCTCTCACAATAAAGGACAACATTTCATTTGCTTTCTTAATTACCTACTGCACCTGCAAAATTCCTTGTGATTCTTGCACAAGGACACCCAGGTCCCTCTGCACAGCAGCATGCTGCAATTTTTTACCATTTAAATAATAGTCCATTTTGCTGTTATTCCTGCCAAAATGGATGACCTCACATTTACCAACATTGTACACCGTCTGCCAGACCCTCGCCCACTAACTTAGACTATCTTTATCCCTTTGCAGACTTTCAGCACCCACTTTGCTCATTTGCAGTCCCAACACTTATCCCTGAGGCACACTACTAGTCACTGATTACATAAGAACATAAGAACATAAGAAATAGGAGCAGAAGTAGGCCATCTGGCCCTTCGAGCCTGCCCCGCCATTCAATAAGATCATGGCTGATCTGTCGTGGCTCAGTTCCACTTTCCCGCCCTCTCCCCATAACCCTTAATCCCTTCTCTTATCAAAAACCCATCAACCCGCTTCTTAAAAATATTTAGCGAGGCAGCCTCCACCACTTCAACGGGCAGAGAATTCCAGAGATTCACCACCCTTTGAGTGAAGAAGTTCCTCCTCAACTCCGTTCTGAACCGCCCCCCCTTTATCTTGAGGCTGTGCCCCCTAGTCCTACTGTCTTTTTTGAGCGGGAAGAGTCTTTCCACCTCCATCCTATCCATCCCATTCATCATCTTATACGTCTCAATGAGATCTCCCCTCATTCTTCTAAACTCTAACGAGTACAAGCCTAGTTTATTCAGCCTCTCCTCATAGCTCAACCCCCTCAACTCCGGTATCAGCCTAGTAAACCTCCTCTGCACTCCCTCCAAGGCCAAAATATCCTTGCGCAGGTGCGGCGCCCAAAACTGCACACAGTACTCCAGCTGCGGCCTCACCAATGCCCTATACAGCTGCAGCAAGACCTCCCTACTTTTATATTCAATCCCCCTCGCTATGAAGACCAACCTGAAAAACACCCATTTACTCCCACTCTTTGCTGAGAGTTTAGGATATATTACAATCATGGCTAATTGTCCAACTCAATAGCCCAATCCTGCTTTCTCCCTGTAAACTTTGATCCCATTCACCTCAAGTGTAATATCTAGCTGCATAACACAGGACATGTTCTCCTGTACCATGAGGTGAGAGAGTGAACAGTATTTTCTGATCCATGGCAAGCTGACGTGATTATTTGTTGGATACAGTTTAGATTTAAAGACCAATATTTTTTCGGAGGTTCTTGAAATTAACGCTGGCTCTGCAGGTTGCTGGTAACCAGCTGTGAAGGACCATCTGGCTCTACTCCAGACCCACAGAAGTGGTTCATCACACCCAACAGCCCCTGGTCTGACTCCAAAGACCGCAACTCGGGATAAGGCCCTGAGCTACTGCCCATGCCACTGCCATAACTTATCCAGAATCCATGTTGGTACATTCAGGAAGATTTCCTCGTTACTTCTGGTGGGACAGCAAAAGCGCTGAGGACACATATATTACAGATTACAGGGACGCTCCTTTGAAACTGAGATGAAGAGGGATTTCTTCAGCCAGAGGATGGTGAATCTATGAAACTCATTGCCAACAAGAGCTGTGGAGGCTAGATCATTGAGTGTCTTTAAGACAAAATTAGATATGCCCTCGATCAGTAAGGGGATCCAGGGTTACAGGCAGGAGAGTGGGGATTTGATTTGATCTGATTTATTATTGTCACATGTATTAACATACAGTGAAAAGTATTGTTTCTTGTGTGCTACACAGACAAAACATACTCTTCATAGAGAAGGAAACAAGAGAGTGCAGAATGTAGCGTTACAGTCATAGCAAGGGTTTAGAGAAAGATGGCAAAGTAAGTCCATTCAGAAGTCTGACAGCAGCAGGGAAGAAGCTGTTCTTGAATCAGTTGGTACATGACCTCAGAGTTTTGTATCTTTTTCTCAGTGGACGAAGATGGAAGGGAGAGTGCCCAAGGTGTGTGGGGTCCTTGATTATGCTGGCTGCTTTGCCGAGGCAGCGGCAAGTGTAGACAGAGTCAATAGATGGGAGGCTGGTTTGAGTGATGGATTGGGTTACATTCACAACCTTTTGTAGTTCCTTGTGATCTTGGGCAGAGCAGGAGCCCATACCAAGCTGTGATATGACCAGAAAGGATGCTTTCTATGGTGCATCTGTAAAAGTTGGTGAGAGTCGTCGCTGACATGCCAAATTTCCTCAGTCTTCTGAGAAAATAGAGGCATTGGTGGGCTTTTTTTTGATGAGAATCATATCAGCCATGATTGAATGGTGAAGCAGACACAGTGGCCTAATTCTGCTCCTGTATCTTATGGTATTATGGTTTCAGCAACACCGGAACATAAGGCATTACCAGGACATGTCCTTTATTTCAGAAAATGTAATTTTTCAACTTTAAACTTACTGGAACTTCTGTGATCTGAGCCGAGATGGAGCAAACAATTGAAAAGACCGCATTTCAAGTTTCAGGTGGGAAATCAGCAATTCACCCACAGGGGGATGTGAAGAGAGGAAAACAGGAACAGCACAGCGGCGCAGGGGTTAGCATTGCTGCCTCACAGGACCAGGGACCCAGGTTCAATTCCTGGCTTGGGTCATTGTCTGTGTGGAGCTTCCCATATCGGCATGGGTTTCCTCCAGGTTCCTCCCATCTTCCAAAGACGTGTGGATTAAGCTGATTGGCCATGCTAAATTGCCCCTGAGTGTCAGGGGGATGAGCAGGGTAAATACATGGGATTACAAGAATAGGGCCTGGGTGGAATTGTGGTCGATGCAGACTTAACAGACCAAATAGCCTCCTTCTGCACTGTAGGGATTCTATGATAATCTAGACACTCATTGAAACTCATAACTATCCAAGGAAGAGCTATTAAAATGCGAAAACCTGATATCAACACAATGACAGACCCATGCAAAACACCTTAGGGATACACAATGGGTGAAGTATTTCAAGACTGAGCTATGAGCTACGAGATGGAGATTGCAAGTGACTCAGGCAGTGTGAAGAAAGTCTTCAGCAGAGGAAATAAGCTGGGAGCTGCTGCTCTCTCTCTTTTGGAATAAGCATGTTGCCTGCTTTGAGAAATTAACTCCACCAGAAAACTACCAGTGAGCCGAGATCTCAAAATAACCACAGCATCTTCTACATCTGACCCCATTGAAGAAAATTAACCATAACATGCAAAAAACCCCTGCTGCACCCCGCCCCCCCCAAGCCCTCCCCCTCACCAGAGATCTGGCTTACCCACTCCCTCCCCTACCCCAGAGAATGATTTGGTCTCACCCCCCAACCAGACAACAATCAAGCCTCCCTCCTCCCTCTCCCATTATCAGAGAATGATCTGGCTTGCCTCCCCCCACAAAACGCCCCCCATCCCCCCACCCCCACCACTCCCCCCACCCCCAACCCCCACCCCCACCCCCACCATCGATCTGAGTCAGAGAGCCTTTGAAAGCTCTAAACTTACCTCTTCAGTAGCTGGAGTGCCCGAAACAGACTTTTATTTAGCATGTCCATTTTGCCTCGATTCCAGATTGGCGAACGCGATGGTAAAGGGGGAAATGCTGGTAAAGTTGGGCAGGCAGTTCATTAATTCAATTTAAATAAATGCAAATACATTTGAATTGCTGTTGCTCCTGTTTTGTGCACAAATCGGATGGTGGTCATTCCCAGGCCTCGGTAAAGTGGGCATCCGCGCAGACATGGGTGCGAATCGTGTTAATGGCCTCATGCCCGACTTTACCATGCTTTCACGCCCAAAAACGGGCAGGTGACGATGGTAAAATCAGGCACTGTTATAACTTAGGCAGCCAATCTTTTTCACACAGCAAGATCCTGCAAATAATGACTTGACAATCTGTTACACGATGGTGTTGGATGAGGGATAAATATTTGCCAAGAACATTCACCATTGACTTGGTGACTCCATGTGTTACACATGAATTCACACGCATGAATACACCCTTACGGATAGCATACCTCTGCACACATCATAGAATCCCTAAAGTGTAGGGAGAGGCCATTCAGCCCATCTAGTCTACACTGATTACAATCCCACCCAGACCCTATTCCCATAACCCCACATATTTACCCTACTAATTCCCTGACACTAGGATCAATTTAGCACGGCCAATCAACATAACCCACACATCTTTGGACTGTGGGAGGAAACCAGAGCACCCAGAGGAAACCCACGCAGACACAGGGAGAAAATACAAACTCCACATAGACGGTGACCTAAGACAGGAATTGAACCCGGGTCCCTGGCACTGTGAGGCAGCAGTGCTAACCATTGTGCTGCTCCAAACACAGTGAACATTGAACATGCACACAGGGACCTGTGCAACATTCATGCAAGGGCCTGTACATTTCAGGAAAATAAAAAATGCCTTTGATTAATTGACCAGACTTTAACTGGAGTAGCTATGTAAATACTGTGACTACAATTCAAAGAAGCTGTGAGGGACTCTCTAAAACCTGCCCACAAGCTACAGAAGTGGAGATGCTGGCATTGGACTGGGGTAAGCACAATAAGAAGAATCTGGCGCTATGAGACTTCTTACACAAGCTACAGGTCAGGATTGGATTGGAGTTCTCTCCACCACCCCAGATGAGCGCAGCACACTCAACTATACATGAGTGACAACACTCGAGAGGGTCATCACCATCCAGAACAATGCAACCCATATGATCTATACATCACTGGCCATCTTATACATTCACTCACTCCAACAATGATGAAGGGAGTGAATGTGTAAAGTGGCCAGTGACATACAGTGACAGAATTGTGTACCATCTGCAAGATCCTTTGCAGCAAGTCTCCTTTGACAGCACCCTCCAGATTTGCAAGCTTGACCACCTAGCAGCAGATGTTTGGGAACGCCTGCAAGTTACTCTCCCAGCCCCGTACTGCTGACTTGGAATTATATCACCATTTTTTCATCGCCAAACCTGTCATTCATTAACACGTGCCAGAGGACCGCAGGGCCAGTTTAATTGGTAACCCAGCGGATGCGAGTACAACTGTGCCCAAAAATGATTGCAGCCAGCTGAAGGAGGAGGATCCAACAACCAATAGCTGGCAAATGTTTCTTATCCTCATGGGAAAGATGCTATTGCCCCTCTCTGTCCTCTTTTTATCCTGATAATTGATGAACATGCATGCTGATGCCTCTATCAATGACAACGCCACTCAACTTGCAATGCCGTGATTCATTTTAATCAATTTTTGGCAGCAATGTACGGGCAGGCATCCAAGAATCTGGAGCTCTGCTGGAACAAAGCTGAAGCTGATTTGATCAGTAGCTCATACAATGAGACCTATCATACGTTTAAGGAAAGAACGTGTATTTACAAAGGTCCTTCCACCACCTCAGGACATCCAAAGGCACTTTATAGACAGTAAAGCACTTTTGAAGCATAGTCACTATTGTGATGCAGGAAAATATGGTCGTCAATTTGTAAACATCGAGATCTCATAAACAGCAAGATGATTATAGCGGGCTAAAGGCAAAATGCTGTGGGATGCTGGAATCCAAAACCACAACAGGAAATGCTGGAAAATCCCAGCAGGTCTGACAGCATCTGTGGAGAGCGCACATAGCCAATGGTCAGAATTCTACCACCTTGTCCGCCACGGGAATCGGAGCGAGCGAGGGATGGACTACGGAAAGGTTTGATGATCTTGGTCGGGATTTTATGGTTTTGGCATGAGCGAGACCGTAAAATCCCACCCATTATTCCAGACGTAAGAAATTGGAGTAGGGGATGGCCATTTGACCCTTTAGACCCGCTCTTCCATTTATTAAGATCATGTCTTCCCAAACACTGTCCTAATATCCTTTAATTACTTTAATATCCAAAAAAGGTCTATCATCTCTTTCTTAAATATACTCAAAACCTGAGTATTCACAGCTATCTCCAAAGATTCACATTCCTTTGAGTGAAAAGATTTCTCCTTGTCTTATTCTTAAATGCTTGAACCCTTGTTCTGAGACAATATTCTCGATCCCAAGCCAAGGCCAAGACACTGTCTGATTTCAAGAAGAAATTCGATATAGCTCTTGGGCTAAAGAGATCAAGGGATATGGGGGTGAAGGTGGGGGTGAGGCGGGAATCAAGATATTGAATTTGATGATCAGCCATGATCAAAATGAATAGCGGAGCAGGCTCAAAGGGCCAAATGGCCTACTTCTGTTTCTAGTTTCTATGTTTCACACTTTTGATCAAGTTTTAGGTAAGGGGACCTGTCCCAATTACCCCACGCTAGTGGGGAGGCAGTGGCATTGCCACAAGACTAGTAACTTGGAGATCCAGGGTAATATTCTGGGGACTCAGATTCTAATCCCACCAAGGCTGATGGTGAAACATGATCCCATTAAAATATCTGGAATTAAAAAAATCTAACGATGACCATGAAATGATTGTTGTAAAAACCCATCAGGTTCATTCATATCCCTTAGGGAAGGAGATCTCCCGTCCTTACCCGGTCTGGCTTACATGTGACTCCAGAGCCACAGCAATGTTGTCGACTCTTAAATGCCCTCTGAAATGGATTAGCACACCACTCAGTTAAGGTCAATTAGGAACAAGCAATAAATGTTTGCCCAGCCAGAAATGTCCACGTCCCATGAATAATTTTTTTAAAAATTGATGTTAATTCATGTATTTCTAAAGAAAATTCCAATTTAAATGTGGGAACTTCTAACCTCAATCTGGATGCTTATTTGCCTTGGACCCTTGGAGTTTGTTATTTATATCCTTTTGGTAACAAAAATGTCTTGAAACATTTGTTCAACTCAGAGTTAAAGTTTCAGGTTGTGACTTTTCATCAGGTTGAGCATATTGCAGTGCCCTGCAGAGTTACTGCAATACACCTTGTCAATGGATCATGTCCCTGTGTATCAGTGATGGAGGGAGTGAATGTTGTAAAATGGTGGATTGGGCGTCAGTCAATTGGACTGCTTTGTCTTGGGTGGTGTTGAACTACCTGAGTGTTGTTGGAGCTACACACACCCAGGGAATGTGAGAGCATTCCAGCACACTCTTATTTGTGCCTTGTGGATGGCGGACAGGCTTTGAGGAGTCAGGAGATGAGCTGTTGGCTGCAGGATTCCCAACCTCTGACCTCCTCTTGTAGCCACAGTATTTATATGGTTAGTGCAGTTCAGCTTCTGGTCAACGACAAACGCCAGGATTTTGATGGCGGTGAAATCACTGATGGTAATGCCATTGAATTTCAAGAAGAGGTGGGTAGCTTCACCCTCAGTGATCATGTGCCCTCAAAGCCAGTAGCCTGGGGGAAACAGAGGCCAATTGGGCAGTCCCCAGTGACAGAAGAGGGGGTGGTCACTTCTCCATCACATGACCATACCTGCCAATCATCCCAATGAAGCCCCACTCTGCAAAATCCCAGGGAAAAACAGCAGAACAACAGTAGTTCAGATTAGAAATAATTTTGCCACTGCAACAGCAATATAGGATGTCGGTTGACAGAACGGCTCCAGCAAAATGCCAGGGACTGTTAGAAATATCCTGCAGAGAAGTAGGGTCAAAATATATTACTTAAAGGCAGAGTATCATCACACACGGGAGTGGCTAGTCATCCATGGATCAAAGATTGCATGAAAAAGGGGAGCCCTATCTAGAACCTTCCAAGGAAAACCTGGTGAACACCATATATGTCAGAGGGCCTCCACCGTCCAAATGCTGATAAAGTGCGGCCTGGGCTGTAGGTCCACATCATGTCACGAAACGTTTGAAAGACTATTATTATTGAAGAATAAAAATACTGTATACAGATCAACCACAAAACAACAGCGCCACACAGTGGCCTTTGCAGCACAACACCCATTTTTGCTTCAATATCTATTTCAAACTTCTTAGGATGGTCACACCTTACAAATGGAGTTTAGAACAGTGAGAGGGCATCTCGTAGGAACTTATAAAATTCTAACAGGGTTAGACAGGGTAGATTCAGAAAGAATGTTCTTGATGGTGGGGGTGGTCCAGAACTAGGGGGTCATAGTTTGAGGATAAGGGGTAAACATTTTAGGACTGAGGTGAGGAGAGATTTCTTCACCCAGAAGGTGGTGAATGTGTGGAATTCACTACAACAGAAAGTCGTTGAAGCCAAAATGTTGCCTGATTTTAAGAAGAAATTGGATATAGCTCTTGGGGCTAAAGGGATCAAGAGATATAGGGGGAAGGGGGATCAGGATATTGAACTTGATGATCAAAATGAATGGTGGCTCAGGCTGGAAGGGCCTCCCCCTGCTTCTATAACTTCTATTCCTTCCCCCATGTTTCATTTCGTCGGAATGGCCACCAGTAAGATTGTCATGGCATCAAACCCAGTTCCCAGCTGCCATCTTGAAGATCCCATGCCCACTTTCTCAAAGAACGAGTGGGTGTGCGTTTTCCTGAGTTCCGGCCAATACTTAGTCCTGGACTAACATCACCAAAACTGGTTATTTGTTCATTTATCCCCTTTACGTTTGTTGGGTCTTGCTGTGCACAGATTGGCAGCTGCGTTTCCCTACACTGCAACAGCGACCACACTTCAGGAAGTACTTTATTAGCTGTGAAGCACGTTGGGCAAGCTGTGAAGAGTGCTATATAAATGCAAATTCTTTCTTTTTACTGAAAATTGCTCTACTTGTCTGTTGCTGATCCCTGGTCCGTGAAGTCTATTTTCTGTATGGCAGCAAATGAGCTGAACTTTATCACATTGCTGACTCCCCCCATCTCTTGCGAAGACAGACTTAAAACTACAATGTGTTTCTTTATTCTACCTGGAACGTAGTTCAAAAGCCTCGCCCAAGAAGCTTCCGCCCCTCCATTCCCCCCCTGGAAGAGTTCCACTTGTGAGAAATATAGAAGACGACTTTGATGGGACCTGGCTGTATACATTTTGAGGGGCATGGACAGAGTGGATAGTCTTTTCCCCAGGGTGGAAGAGTCAATTAGCAGGGGGCATAACCTTAAGGTGCGAGGGGCAAGGATTAAAGGAGATGTAGGGGGCAAGTTTTTTTTACACAGAGGGTGGTGGAACTCGCTGCCGGGAAGGTAATGGAAGCAGATATGACAGTGACTTTAGTCTGGACAAATACATGAGGGAATGGGAGTAGAGGGATATAGTCCCTGGAAGGGTAGGGGGTTTTAGTTCACACAGGCATCATGGTCTATGCAGGTTTGGAGGGCCAAAGGGCCTGCTCCTGTGCTGTCATTTTCTTTGTTCTTTGACACTCTACATGTAGATTTAAATCGGAATTTCTCATTTCTGCTTACCTGTTGCAAGTTGATTGATAGGAAGGGGATAACGAGAGTCGACAGACAAAGATTGCTCAGATTGGGAGTTCCTTCATCCTTGGCACAACTACAACAAATGTATAGCCGGAGATCAGTAGGAAGAGGGACATGAGTTTGTCAGTTCATAAGATAAAGGAGATGAATTAGGCCATTCAGCCCATCGAGTCCACTTTGCCATTCGAGCATGGCTAATACGCTCCTCATCCCCATTTTCCTGCCTTCTCCCGTAACCTTTCAACCCATTACTAATTTAAAATCTATCTAGCTCCCCCTTAAATATATTCACTGTCTCAGCATCCACCACACTTTAAGATAACGAATTCCACAGATTCACAATCCTTTGGGAGAAATAATTTCTGCTCAATTCTGTTTTAAATTTGCTATCCCTTATCCTAAGACTCTGACCTCTTGTCCTAGAATGCCCCACAAGAGGAAGCATCTGCTCCATGTCTACTTTATCCATATCTTTTATCATCTTGTATACCTCAATTTGATCTCCCCTCATTCTTCTAAATCTCAGAGAGTATTAGCCTAAACTGTACTGTTTGATACATGAGATATAGCAACTTCCAGATGGACAAACGTCGATCCTACACGTAGGGAAAGAAAGTATGACAATGCCATGGGGGCTGTTATCTTCTCTCCAAAGCTGATAGTGATTCTTTTGTCTGCTCCCTTGGTGGAGTTTCCAAAATGATTATGTGGTCTGAGAGGAGAAGGGCCCTGGAGTGAGCCAGGTATTACCTCAGACAGAAGACAGAGTCCAGAATTCTCAGCCATATATTCGGTTAGCAAATAGACAAAGTCTAATCGGATGTTCCCCCTCTTCCTAATGAGATCTCACAGGCCAGCAGATTATAGAGGAATGGTAGCCTCGTGGTGATGTTGTTCAATGCAGAGGCCCAGGCTAATGATCTAAGGACATGAGTTCAAATCCCACTGGGGAAATTTAAATTCAATTAATAAAATCTGACCTTGAAAGCTCGTCTCAGTATTGGTGATGATGGAACTATCATTGATGAACGTAAGTAAACCATTGGGTTCTATAATGTCCTTGAGGGAAGGAAATCTGCTGTCCTTACCTGGTCTTGTCTCCATCTGACTCTTAACTGTGCCCTGAAATGGGTGAGCAAGCCACTGAGTACAAGGACAATTAGGAATGAGCAACAAATGCTGATCTTGCCAGTGGTGCCCTCTTCCCATGAAAGAATAAAGTGCTAGCAGATGGGATCTAGACATAGGACATCTATCGCTCTAACTGCCCTTAATTTCAGAGGGCATTTGAGAGTCAATCACATTGCTGTGGCTCTGGAATCACATTTAGGGTAGACCAGATAAGTTCGTCAGATTTCCTTCCCCAAAGAACATTAGATGAACCAGATGGATTTTTATGACAATCGGTTTCATGGTCATCAGTAGATTCTTATTTCCAGTTTTTATTGACCCTACTATAGAAACAATATCATTAAACTAGAAAGAGGGCAGAAAGGATTTACTAGGATGCTACCGGGACTTGATGGTTTGAGTTTTAAGGAGAGGCTGGATAGACTGCAACTTTTTTCCCTGGAGTGTAGAAGGCTTAAGGGTGAACTTACAGAGATTTATAAAATAATGAGGGGCATAGGTCAGCTAGACAGTCAATATCTTTTCCCAATGGTAGGCGTGTCTAAAACTAGAGGCCATAGGTTTAAGGTGAGAGGGGAGAGATATAAAAGTGTCCAAGGGGGCAATTTTTTCATAGTGTGTCTGGAATGGACTATCAGAGGCAGTAGTAGAGACAGTTACAATTTTGTCTTTTTAAAAGCATTTAGACAGTTACATGAGTAAGATGGGTATAGAGGGATATGGGCCAAATATGAGCAATTGGGACAAGCTTAATGGTTAAAAAAAAGGGCGGCATGGACAAGTTGGGCCAAAGGGCCTGTTTCCATGCTGTAAACCTCTGTGACTCTATGACTCCAACTCAAATTTCACCATCTGCTGTGGTGGGATTCAAACCCGGGTCCTCAGATCTTGCCCTGGGTTTCTGGATTGCTAGTCAAGTGACAAGATGCCATCGCCTCCACCTAATGAATAATCTGCCTCATGATAATGAGTATTGGGCAAGTCCAAGGTGACTGATATCTGTGAGAAAACCGTGCTGCAGCACACGTCCCTTTATTAGTAACCATCAGTAGCCCGATGATTATCAGAAAAAAGATTATCACTCAAAGGGTGGTGAATCTCTGGAATTCTCTGCCCGTTGAAATGGTGGAGGCTACCTCGCTAAATATATTTAAGACGCGGGTTGATAGGTTTTTGGTAGGCAAGGGGATTAAGGGTTATGGGGAGAAAGCGGGAAAGTGGAACTGAGCCACTTCAGATCAGTCATGATCTTATTGAATGGCGGGGCAGGCTCGAAGGGCTAGATGGCCTACTCCTGCTCCTATTTCTTATGTTCTTATGTTCTCAAAATAAAAGGGTAATTTTCACAAAATAATGCCTTCTCACCAACTCTAAATAGACTTTATTGGGTGAAACTTCAATTTATCGTAACCCTTGAATCAATAACCACATGGCTTAACGCATTAGACAGGACCATTGAAAGTGGCTTAATAATATGATTGATGCTTAAGGGTTTTTCACTCTCTAAGATTTGGAAGTAATTTTAATAATTCTCCCATTAAGATCAGATCCATTTGACACACGACTGCATCGTATTTTCCCTTCATGAGTCAGAAGCAAAATTGGACGGTCTATAAAATTGACAAATAGAAGAGAGCAGGTTTTAACTGAGGCACAGTGAATTGGAGATGATTTTATGAACAGTTTGGGAACATGTCAGGAGATAAAAGGTGGACAGTTGGGATAAAAGTATTGTCACCTGGCAGGTAACTAATGTGTCCTTCAGGCTAGGCTTTTTAATCCGGAGAGTAATGAACTGGATTGGACAGAAGGGCAGTTATACCACACTCACAAAAGATATGAAACCAGGTAAGATGATAAACTCTGAAAAGAGAGGTTGAAAACTGCATGAAGCAAGCAGGCAGAGAGGAGGTAGACACAGTTCAACACAACAAAATGGGATCAAGGACATTCTGGACAAAAAAAGTGTCTGCATGGGTTTCCTCCGGGTGATCCAGTTTCCTCCCACAGTCTAAAGATGGATTAAGTGGATTGGCCATGCTAAATTGTCCCCTAGTGTCCCTGGATGTGTAGGTTATATGGATTGACCACGTAAATGCATGGGGTTATGGGCAGTGGGCCTAAGTGGCAAGTTCTTTTGGAGAATCAGTGCAAACCCATTGGGTTGAATGGCCTCCTTCTGCACTGTAAGGATTGTATGGTTCTATGGGAATGTAATTAATATGGTTAGATGGTTAATAAATATAGGTACAGACACTTAGCTGAAGTTACTCATGAAAGCTCTGCCTTTTCCACCTTGTCCCTCGCCTGAGGTGTGGTGATCCACAAGTTTAATCACCAGCAGTCAGATGTTATGGTCATCAAGTAACTCACCTCCTGACTCCCCAAAGCCTGTCCACCATCTACAAGTCACAAGTCAGAATTATGCTGGAATATTCTCCACGTGAGTGCAGCTCCAACAATACTCAAGAAGTTTCACACCATCAGAGAAAAAGCAGCCCATTTGGTTACTACCTCTTCAAAAAACATTCACTCACTCCACGACTGACAAACAATGTGTACCATCTACGAGATGCACTGCAAAAACTCACCAAGGTTCCTTCGGCAGCACCTTCCTAATCCGCAACTGCCACCATCTAGAAGGACAAGAGCAGCAGCTACCTAGGGACACCACCACCTGGAAGTTCCCCTCCAAGTCACTCATCATGACTTGGAAACATATCGCCATTCCTTCACTGTCACTGGGTCAAAGTCCTGGAACTCTCTCCAACAGCAATTTGGGCATACCTACACCTCAGGGACTACAGCAGTTCAAGAAGGCAGCTCACCACTACCTTCTGAAGGGCAACTAGGGATGAGTAATAAATGCCGGCCTAGCTAACGACACCCACATCATATAAATGAATCAAAAAATACTTAAGGTCTCTTCCCACCTATTGGCAGGATTTCCCAACTTGGACTGGATAGGAGGAGGAAGGGTGAGGGGTGGAGGGGCGGGAGGGGGGAGCACCTTGCACATTCAGCAACTGAACATGCCTCAAGGGAGGGCATTAAATGTTACATTAAGTTAGTTATTTAGTTGGTTTCCTGTGCTTTTGAAACATGCAACAACTTACTTCTCCCACTGCTGTCCAACCAGAACAAGATACTTGTCTTCACTGCGCCTCATAAGCAACAGTTTAAGGTTCCCCACAGATGATATCTATATTTGTTAGTCTGTAACAGATCCTATTGGTTCCCGTTTCACAATGGGAGAGCCAAGGGTTATTCCATAGTCCGGTATTAATTGACTAGACGGGTTTAGGCCCTATTTGGAGTCATGTACCTTTGTATAGCACTCAGGGTCATAGCACCATGCTTGCCTTCCCACCATGCAAAGGTACAGCCCCGAGGAAGGAGCAACCTCATTGGGGAAGCACTGTGAGTGGGAGATGAACAAACATAGATCATTACAAAGCAGCTCCATCAGTCCAAATTATAATCCAAAGGGCTAATGGGATTTTTCGCAAGGTGATTAGAATACGCAAGCGAGGGACTTCTGTCATGCAGAAAGCTTTTGGTTACAACTCATTTGGAAAATTATGCACTGTCCACAATCTTATTACTCTCTACAGTTAAAGACTTTACTCCTGAATTTGTTACTAGATATATTAATGACAAATTTATGACCCCTAGTTATTTAGTCATTTGTCTATACGGGTGACACAGTGGCATTGTGGTTAGTACTGCTGCCTCACCGTGTCAGGTACCAGGGTTCAATTCCAGCCTTGGGTAACTGACTGTGTTGAGTTTGCACATTCTCCCCGTGTCTGTGTGGGTTTCCTCTGTGTGCTCTGGTTTCCTCCTACACTCTAAAGATGTGCGAGTTAGATTGATTGGACATGCTAAATTGCCTTTTAGTGTCCCAAGTTGTGTAGATTGAAGAGGTTAGTGGGGTAAATGCATGGGGTTACAGGGATAGGGCCTGGGTAAGTTATTCCATTGGCAAGTCAATGCACACTTGATGGACTGAGTGACTTCATTCTGCATTCTGGATTCTATGAATAATTTATTGAGACAAGGGTGTTTAAAATAATGAAGAGAATTGCTGGTAAAGAATGACTATTTTCTTGAGTAGTGGGAATTGAGAACAAGATGACATATTCTTCAAATCAAAAACAAAGCCAACAAAATGTATCTTTATCAAAAATATATGTAAACACAGAGCAAGTGTTGAAAGACGAGATAGATGTTTACTTGAGAAATAGGGGTTTAGATAGGGGCTGCACATTGAGATTAGTCAGATAAAGGAGATTTGGATTACAGAGAGCACACAGGAACTGGCTTACTATCTTATTTTCTCCTCTGTCCCTCCAGGATGGTTGTAAGGCTCCTTGATTAGAGCATAGAACATAGAAAAACTATAGCACAAACAGGCCCTTCGGCCCACAAGTTGCACCGATGATATCCATACCTACTAGGCTTACCTATAACCCTCAATTCTATTAAATCCCACGTACTCATCCAGAAATCTTTTGAAAGACCCTGTCGAATTCGCCTCCACCACCACTGACGGCAACCGATTCCACTCACCCACCACCCTCTGAGTGAAAAACTTACCCCTGACATCTCCTCTGTACCTACTCCCCAGCACCTTAAACCTGTGTCCTCTCGTAGCGACCATTCCAACCCTTGGAAAAAGCCTCTGAGAATCCACCCTATCTATACCTCTCAACATCTTATACAATTCTACCAGGTCACCTCTCATCCTTCGTCTCTCTAGGGAGAAAAGACCAAGCTCCCTCAACCTATCCTCATAAGGCATGCCACCTAATCCAGGCAACATCCTTGTAAATCTCCTCTACACCCTTTCAATAGCTTTCACGTCCTTCCTGTGAGCACAGTATTCAAAAAGTTTAAGTGAGACATTTTGGAACAGGTGACCATCCTTTTACTGATCGGGCAGTAAGCTGTACAAAGAGACAAAATTGAACAACTTAGCGAGATGGCAAGTGAGGGTAAGACATGACAGGAGAGCAGCAAGCTGTAGTTTGCTCCTCTTGCTCCATGTGGGAGGCTGGGGACAGTTCCAGTCCCCTGGGCCAGCATGTGTGCGGGAAGTGTCTCCAGCGACAGCTCCTGGAAGCTTGAGTTTCAGAGCTGGTGTGGCAGCAGGAGACAATATGGAGCATCCGCGAGTCAGAGAGCATTGTGGAAAGCACGAATAGAGAGTTGGTCACAGGCAGGAAGAGAATGGGTGACCACCAGACTGAGCAAGAGAGATAGGCAGGTAGTGCAGCAGCCTCCTGTGACCATTCCCCTGCCAAACAGGTATACCGCTTTGGGTACTGTTGGGGGGAATGACCTTTCTGGGGAAAGTAGCGGCAGCCAAACTTGTTGCTCCATGGTTGTTTCTGCTGCAGAGGGGAGGGGTAAAAGATGTGTCAGTGCAGTAGTTATAGGGGATTCAATGTAAGGGGATTAGACAGGCATTTCTGTGGCTGCAAATGAGACTCTAGGATGGTATGTTGCCTCCCTGGTGCGAGGATGAAGGATGTCTCAGAGCAGCTGCAGAACATTCTGAAGGGGGAGGACAAACAGCTAGTGATCATAGTACACATTGGTACAAGCAACATAGGTTAAAAAAAGGAATGAGGTCCTAAAAGCAGAATAAAAATGCTAGGAAGCAAGTTAAGAAATTGGATCTCAAAGGTAGTGATTTTAGGATTACTACCAGTGCCATGTGCTAGTCAGAGCAGAAATGAGAGGATGTGTCAGATAAATATGTGGCTGTATAGATGGTGTCAGGAGGGTTTCAGATTCGTGGGGCATTGGGAGCAGTTCTGGGGGAAGTGGGACTTGTATAAATTGGATGGAGTTTACACCTGGGCAGGACTGGGACTGATGTCCTAGGGGGAGTGTTTGCTAGAGCGGTTGGGGAGGGTTTAAACTAATATGCCGGGGGGATGGGAGCCCATGTAAGGAGTCCAAGAAGGACTTGCTGAACAAAATGTGGGGAAAAGGTTCCAACTACATCAAAAATCAGGAAAAAAACTAAAAGGAAGGAGAACTCAGGAGATGTTATTAATGGAACTGTTAGAATTCAAAAAGAAGGTACAAAAACTAGCATAAGGCCGCGTTATCTGAAGCTCGTAGTATTCGAAACAAGATAAATGAGTTGACAGCACAAATCATTGCAAATGAATATGATTTGGTGAGCATTACCGAGACATGGTTGCAGGATGGTCACGACTGGGAGTTGAATATCCAGGGGTATCAAACTGTTCGGACAGACCGACAGGAAGGTAAGGGAGGTGGTGTAACACCGGTATTTAAGGTTGACATCATGGTGGTGGTGAGAGGTGATACAGGTTCAATGGAAAAAAAGGTTGAATCCATTTAGGTGGAAATTAGAAATAGTAAGGAGAAAAAGTCATTGATAGGCGTAGTCTATAGGCCACTAAATAATGATATCATGGTGGGGCGAGAAATAAACAAAGAAATAACTGATGCATATAAAAATGGTACAGCAATTATCATGGGGGATTTTAATCTACATATCAATTGGTCAAACTAAGTCAGTCAAGGCAGCCTTGAGGAGGAGTTCATAGAATGTATCTGCAATAGCTTCCTTGAACAGTATGTAATGGAACTGACAAGGGAGCAAGCTCTCCTAGATCTGGTCCTGTGTAATGAGATGGAAATAATTAATAATCTTGCAGGTAGGGATCCTCTTGGAAGAAGCGATCACAGTATGGTTGAATTTAAAATACAGATGGAGCGCGAGAAGGTAAAATCCAGTACCAGTGTCTTGTCCTTAAACAAAAGAGACTACAATGGGATGAGGGAGGAGTTGGCTAAGGTAGACTGGGAGCAAAAACTTTATGGTGGGACAATCGAGGAACAGTGAAAGACTTTCAAAGCGATCTTTCACAATACTCAGCAAAAGTATATATCAGTGATAAGGAGGGACTGTAGGAAAAGAGATAATCAGCCATGGAAGGAAGTAAAGGAGAGTATCAAATTGAAAGAAAATGCATGCAAAGTGGCAAAGATTAGTGGGAACCTAGAGGATTGGGAAATCTTTAAAGGTCAGCAGAAAGCCATGAAGAAAGCTATAAAGAAAGATAAGACGGATTATCAGAGTAACTAGCTCAGAATATAAAAACAGATAGCAAAAGCTTCTACAAATATATGAAACGAAAAAGAGCAGCTAAAGTAAACATTGGTCCTTTAGAGGATGAAAAGGGGGATGTAATAACTGGAAATAAGAAAATGGCTTAGGCATTAAACAGGTATTTTGTGTCAGTCTTCACAGTGGAAGTCACAAATAACATGCCAAAAATTGATGACAGGAAGGCTATGGCAGGTGAGAACCTAGAAACTATCATTATCATGAAAGAGGTAGTGTTGTGCAAGTTAATGGGGCTAAAAGTAGACAAGTCTCCTGGTCCTGATGGAATGCAGCCGAGGATACTAAAAGAGATGGCGGGAGAAGTAGCAATGCAGTAGTGGTAATTTACCAAAATTCGCTGGACTCTGTGGTGGTCCCCGCAGGTTGGAAAACAGCAAGTGTGACACCACTGTTTAAAAAAGGAGGTAGACAAAAGGCAGGTAATTATAGGCCGGTTAGCTTAACTTCTGTAGTTGGGAAAATGCTTGAATCTATCATCAAGTAGGAAATAGTGAGACATCTGGTTATAAATTGTCCCATTGGTAAGATGCAGCATGGGTTCATGAAGGGAAGGTCATGTTTGACTAAGTTGGTGGAATTCTTTGAGAACATTACACATGAGTGGACAATGGAGTATTTGTGGATGTGGTGTATCTGGATTTCCAGAAGGCATTTGACAAGGTGCCACACCAAAGACTGCTACATAAGATAAAGGTACACAGTGTTACGGATAACGTATTAGCATGGATAGAGGATTGGCTAACTAACAGAAAGCAAAAACTGGGGGTAAATGGGTGTTTTTCTGGTTGGTGATCTGGTGGTGTGCTTCAGGGATCAATGTTGGGACTGCAATTGTTTATGATTTTCATAAATGATTTGGAGGTGGGGACCAAGTGTAATGTGTCTAAATTCACAGATGACACTAAGATGGATAGAAAAGCAAAGTTTGCAGAGGATACTGAAAGTCTGCAAAATGATATAGATAATCTAAGTGAGTGGGCGAGGGTCTGGCAGATGGAGTACAACGTTGGTAAATGTGAGGTCATCCATTTTGGTAGGAATAACAGCAAAATGGAATATTATTTAAATGGTAAAAAATTGCAGCTTGCTGCTGTGCAGAGGGACCTGGGTGTCCTTGTGCAGGAATCTCAAGGAGTTGGTTTGCAGGAGCAGCAGGTAATTAAGAAGGCAAATGGAATTTTGTCCTTCATTGCTAGAGGGATAGAGTTTAAAAACAGCAAGATTATGTTGCAGCTGTACAAGGTGCTGGTGAGGCCACACCTGGAGTACAATGTACAGTTTTGGTCTCCTTACTTGAGAAAGAATATACTGGCACTGGAGGGGGTGCAGAGGAGATTCAGTAGGTCGATTCCGGAGTTGAGAGGGTTGGCTTATGAAGAGAGACTGAGTAAACTGCGGCTATACTCATTGGAATTCAGAAGAATGACAGGGCATATAATGAGGCAACATATAAGATAATGAAGGGAACAGATAAGATAATAGCAGGGAAGTTGTTTCCATTGATGGGTGAAACTAGAACTAGGGGGCATAGCTTCAAAATAAGGGGAAGCAGATTTAGGACTGAGTTGAGGAGGAACTTCTTCACATAAAGGGTTGTGAATCTGTGGAATTTCCTGCCCAGTGAAGCAGTTGAGGCTACCTCATTGAATGTTTTTAAGGCAAGGATAGATACATTTTTGAACAGTAAAGGAATTAAGGGTTATGGTGAGCGGGTGGGTAAGTGGAGCTGAGTCCACAAAAAGATCAACCATGATCTTATTGAATGGCAGAGCAGGCTCGAGAGGCCAGATGGCCTATTCCTGCTCCTAGTTCTTAAGTTCTTATGTAACAAGTAAGATGGAAGTGACAGAAAGAGCACTCATGCATAAAAATATGACTGTTCTAAAATCACACCCAATAAAATGAAGCATTTTATGTCCTCACCTTTGATCCTTGGGCATCCCATATGATCTTCTGAATCCAGCAAATGACCCAGGTGATAAGTTGAAAGTCCACTGGTTTGTGATGACCAAAAGTAATTGATTTTCTTACTTTCCCATCTTAAGAAATGCATGATAGCAATAAAGAGTTTTCGAAAGTATCAGTGAGAACGTTTGATTAAAAATCACTGCTATCGATAGTTTAAGTTAATTGCTTTGCTAATTTAAATAGAATCTTAAAGTGCTTGCTCTTTAAGCTGTTGAGGGAGATAAGAGTTATGTTTATTGCTCATACAGAGGATTACACCCACTCAAAGTTCCATTTCAAAGTCTTTTTTTAAGTGGTGAAGGTTCAAACCATTAACGATAACAAAAAAGTCTTCATTGTTGAATTGCTTCTTCAAAAAAATTCTTTCTTTTCCAAATCAAGATGTTGTCTCTCTACCAGATGGAGCTATAGAGATGCTAGTCGTCAAGAAAGGGCTCTTCATGATTGAGCCTCCGATTGTAAATGTTGTCATGCTGACTGTGTGTGTGTATGTGTGTGTGTGTGTGTGTGTGTGTGTGAATGTTCGCATTTGCTTCTATGAGTGAATGTGTATCTATGTGTTTGTATGTGTGAGAGTGAGTGTGACTGTGTATGCCCGTGTGTGTTTGAGTGTGTGTGCCTGTGTGTGCATGCAAGCGCACGTATCTGTATGTGTGTCTGTGCTCTTCGTGTGTGTCTGTGTGAGTATGTATGTGTGTGTGTGTGTCTGTATTTGTGTGTGTCTTTGTGTGTGTTTGAGTCTGTGTGCATGTGTGTGTGTGCGCGCGCGCGTGTGTGTGTGTATTATAATTGGCCGCAAACTAGTTGACAGAGAAAAAAATAAAGAGTAGGAAGGTCCTTTTCAAATTGGCAGGCAGTAATTAGTGGTACGTCACAGGGATCAGTGCTGGGACACCAGCTATTCACTTTAGTTTATTTATTAGTGTCACAAGTAGGCTTACAAATTAACATTGCAATGAAGTTACTGTGAAAATCCCCGAGTCGATACACTCCGGCACCTGTTCGGGTACACTGAGGGAGAAATTAGCATGATCGATGCACCTAACCAGCACGTCTTTCGGACTGTGGGAAGAAACCAGAACACCTGGAAGAAACCCACACAGACACGGGGAGAAATGCAGCCTCCGCACACACAGGCACAAACAGATGCACACATGTATAATGAGATGCATACGTACACTTACATGCACACACACAAACATATACACATTCACACGGACATACACAAGCACACAGAGACCCACACTCACACACACACAGTGACCCAAGCCGGAACTGAATTCTGGTCCCTGGATTTGTAAGGCAGCAGTGTTAACCACTCCAGGACGTGGGTTTCCTTATGCACCAGTCACTGAAGGTAAGCATGCAGGTGCAGCAGGCTGTAAAGAAAGCAAATGGTATGTTGGCCTTCATTGTGAGAGGTTTTGAGTACAGGAGCAGGGATGTGTTGTTGCAGTTATACAGGACCTTGGTGAGGCCGCACCTAGAACATTGTGCGCAGTTTTGATCTCCTTTTCTGAGGAAGGATGTTCTTGCTCTCGAGGGAGTGCAGTGAAGGTTTACCAGGCTGATTCCAGGATGGCGGGACTGATGTATGAGGAGAGATTGACTTGATTAAGATTTTTTTCACTGGAGTTCATATGAATTTCACAGTAGCTTAATTGAAGTGTTAATGTAAGTCTTACTTGTGGCACTAACAAATAAATTTTAAAACTTTAAACGAATGAGGGGAGGATCTCATAGAGACCTATAACATTTTAACAGGACTAGACAGCGTAAATGTTCCTGTTTGATGGGGAAGTCCAGAACCAGGGATCACAGTCTGAGGATATAGAGTAGACCATTTAGAATGGAGATGGAGAGGGATTTCTTACAAAGAACAAAGAACAACACAGCACGGGAAACAGGCCCTTTGGCCCAACAAGCCCACGCTGCCATTTTAACATTATGAGGGCCCTCCTCTACCTATGACCTTTGTCTACGCCTACTGGGGAAGATTGAGGAAAGACTAATTTAGGGATAATTTGTTACACCAATCAGCCTAAGGGCACATTTTTGGGGTGTGGGAGGAAACTCAAAGAGTGGTGAGTCTGTTGAATTGATTACCACAGGAAGTAGTTGATGTTCAAACATTGTATTCAAGAGGTGACTGGATATAGCGCTTGTGGCAAATGGGATCAAAGATTAAGAACATAAGAACATAAGAAATAGGAGCAGGAGTAGGCCATCTGGCCCTTCGAGCCTGCCCCGCCATTCAATAAGATCATGGCTGATCTGTCGTGGCTCAGTTCCACTTTCCCGCCCTCTCCCCATAACCCTTAATCCCCTCTCTTATCAAAAACCCATCAACCCGCTTCTTAAAAATATTTAGCGAGGCAGCCTCCACCACTTCAACGGGCAGAGAATTCCAGATATTCACCACCCTTTGAGTGAAGAAGTTCCTCCTCAACTCCGTTCTAAACCGCCCCCCCTTTATCTTGAGGCTGTGCCCCCTAGTCCTACTGTCTTTTTTGAGCGGGAAGAGTCTCTCCACCTCTATCCTATCCATCCCATTCATCATCTTATACGTCTCAATGAGATCTCCCCTCATTCTTCTAAACTCTAACGAGTACAAGCCTAGTTTATTCAGCCTCTCCTCATAGCTCAACCCCCTCAACTCCGGTATCAGCCTAGTAAACCTCTTCTGCACTCCCTCCAAGGCCAAAATATCCTTGCGCAGGTGCGGCGCCCAAAACTGCACACAGTACTCCAGCTGCGGCCTCACCAATGCCCTATACAGCTGCAGCAAGACCTCCCTACTTTTATATTCAATCCCCCTCGCGATGAAGGCCAGCATCCCATTCGCCTTCCTGACCACCTGCTGCACCTGCAGGCTGGGTTTTTGCGACTCATGCACAAGGACCCCGAGGTCCCTCTGCACCGTCGCCTGCTGCAGTTTTTCGCCACGTAAGTAATAGTCCTTCCTACCATTCTTCCTAGATTCATGGAGGGGGGGGAAGCAGAATTAGGCTATTGAGTTGGTTGGTCAACCATGTTCATGATGAATGATGGAGCAGGCTCAAAGGGCCAATTGGCCTCCTCCTGCTCCTATTTTTCAAGTTTCTATGCAACGTTCTTCACTTCCCAATCTCCACACAGCTTCCACCAACAGGACTCCCTGGTTTGGAAAAACTCAATGCTGCAATCAGCACCTCCAACCTCCAGCTACAACTCTCACCAACTTGTATGCAGTGCGGCTGTAGCAGGTAAACTTTGTTGCAGTTGGCACTGTTATAGTGCTTGACAACTTCATGATATCAGCATTAATATTAGGCCACCACACATAACTCGTCGCAAGCATTTTCATCTCCTGTTTGGTTGGAGTTGGTGCCCAAGGAGCTTGACATAGTGGGTGAGATTTCCTGGCCGCTCTTTCCCCAAAACCAGAAAAAGCCATCTGAAACCAATGGACCATTGCATGGTCCGTCCCACCCGCTTTGATTCCCGTGGCAGGCAGGACTGCAAAATTCCTCCCTTTGTATCAGTCCTCAGTGGAGGAGTCAAATGTGTCTATTAGCCAAAAGAGAAGCATTCTGGTGAGTACTTTTCTAGACATTGATTAAAACAGGATACTCACAGTTGTTGGGCCAGAGGCAGTGTTGGGGATAATTTATCCTTGTCTCCAGGTGCAAAGATGTACTTGCACAGTCTTCATTACTGAACAAAAAAGGTATTTATTAATAAGAATTGTACAGCAGCCTCATGGCTGTAGCTAGCTCCTGAAATGACTCTTTGCCTAAGAGGACACCAGCCCCCGCCCTCCCCCCCCCACCGCCCACCGCCGTCTTGGGTGATTTCCTAGCCTGAGTCTTCATTGATCACACAGAACATGTGACCCTTACTCTGTTATGTTGCCCTTAAAAGGGACAATCACCACAATGCTTCAAAAATACTTGGAAGCTCACTTTGAAGTGTGGTGGAATTGATATGAATGAGTGCATGGAACCTGCCACGACTCGTTCAAAATGCTACATTTTATACCATAGAAAGCATTCTTTCTGGCTGTATCACAGCTTGGTATGGTTCCTGCTCTGTCCAAGACTGCAAGGAACTACGGAAGGTCGTGAATGTAGCCCAATCCATCACGCAAACTAGTCTCCCATCTGTTGACTCTGTCTACACTCCCATTGCCCTGGCAAAGCAGCCAGCATAATTAAAGACCCCATTCACCTCAGACATTCTCTTTTTCACCTTCTTCCGTTGGGAAAAAATACAAAATTCTGAGGTCACGTACCAACCGGCTCAAGAACAGCTTCTTCCCTGCTGCAGTCAGACTTTTGAATGGACCTACCTTGCATTAAGTTGATCGTTCTCTACATCCTAGCTATGACTGTAACATTACATTCTGCACTCTCTCGCTTCCTTCCCTATGAACGCTATGTTTTGTCTGTATAGCGTGCAAGAAACAATACTTCTCGCTGTATACCAATACATTTGATAATAATAAATCAAATCAAATCAAATCACGCTTTGAGCTGCAAAGTCTTAATGATGAGACAGAGCGCCGGCAGAGAGGGAACAAATCCTGCAATCTGGATCCCGTTACTTCAAGGGATGTCCCCAGAGCTCTGCAGATGGAGAATCGGCCTTTTCAATGACATGAAAATGCATGGCCTTACGACCCTGATTAGATGTTGTCCTCGAATCGAGGGTCAATGGCGACAAATCATTGTTCGATGATAGAGACTGGAAAGAATGAAAGGATGTTTTGCCTTGGGTAGGGCCCATTGAGCTGAGGTACTGAATGTGAGATCACCACCCCTGAGACACAATATGGCATTCAGCTGCTGTCTTGCAACGAGCAGCTTGATGATGGAAATATGCTTTTAAAGAAGAATCAGCGAGAATTCAAGGGCGTGAGGGCACATAAATAAAAAGTCCCAGCTGATTGAAACTCTGAAAGTAAGCCAGCAAATGCTTTGCATCTAATTACCAAGATGCTATTGAAAATGTTGGAGGCTGAGAAGAACATTCATATAATGAGAGTGCAGGGAATAGCGCTTAGGAAATTTTTGGGCACTTTGAAATGCAAATTACGAGGAGAAAAATGTTTTTATTATATAGAAAGGAAGATTATGAGGGGACATGTTCCATAATCGAAGTCACCCAGTGGGATCTAATTGAATTGAATGGTACAGTGTAAAATGAAAGCTGTTTGCTTGGATTGGTGGATCCATATTCTAGCATCTTTAAGTGCCTTTGGGATCAAATAATATTTCACAGAGTTTGAAATCTCGGTGATGTTTCCTCAGAATATTGACTGAATTGGATAATGCTTAGTATGGAACAGACTGTTTGTGATCTCAGAAAGGAAAGATGTTCATGTAAATAGACCAGATGGAAAAAAATGATTTGTTTTCCTCAGTCCCTACCTTTTTTATATGATTTTGAGAAAAAGTTAAACATCTAAGAGTATGAATTTAGATCTGTTCATTGCATATGTATCAACAGAAGCCAAACAGAAAGGTCAGTGAGGAACAAGTCCTGAGACACATCCTCAGAACAGAATTTTCCTGTCCCACCCACTACGGGATTCGTAGCAGACGAGACACAGACTATGCAAAGATCCATTGACCTCAAGTGGGATTTCCCAGTTCTGGGGCGAACACAGCCGGAAAATCCCACCAAAATGTTTAATAATCTATCGCTGTTACTGGCCAGAATTTCACAGGCACGCCCGCCCTGACTCCGAGGGCGGGCTGGGCTTGGAGAACGGCATTCTGCGTTGGCCTCGGGCGGGATTGTATGAACCCCGGGCGGACTTGCTGGTAAAATTCCACCCACTGAGTCAGCTCAGTTGGCTGGATGGCTGGGCCATGATATGGATTGACACCAACAGCCCGGGTTCCATTCCTATACCAAAAGAAGACCCCGCCTTCTCAACTGTGCCCCTCACCTGAGGTGTGGTGATCCTCAGTTTAAATCACCAGAGCTACCTATGATCGTTTGGGACTATGGCGACGTTACCTTATATTTAATATCTCACCTTTCTTTAATAATGCATTTCATATTACCTTACATAGAATCATAGATTGAGACCATTCAACCCATTGTACCTGTGCTAGCTCACTGATAGAGCAACAGATTAACTTCTCATTCCATACACGTGTGTTTTTTTCTCTTTCCAAGCGTATATCGATTTCCCATTTGAAAGTTACTATTGAATCTGCTTCCACCATCGTTTCAGAGAATGCAATCCAGGTCCCACCAGGATCTTGTCAGAAAAAAAGAAATTTGTCTGACCTTTCACCTGCCCTTTCTGTCAATAATCCTAAATAGGGGATGTATGAATAATAACAGAAGTTCTGGCCCTTCCAGACTATCCCATAAAATCATGAAACCTTCTGGGGTGAATAACTTTTTATTGAGTTCAAATTCCACCATCTGCTGTGCCAAGGTCCTGGAACAGTAGCTGAGTTTCTGGATTAATAGTCCAGTGCTAATACCAGAAAGCCATCACCTCCCCAAGAGTCTCATCATAAAAAGAATACACTGCTGTTTTTTGATGTACGTTCTTTCATGGCATGTTGGCCTTGCAGGTTGCCCTTGAGGAGATGGTGATGGTGAGGCATCTTCTTGCGTACTTTAGTATAATCTTGCTTGGCCATTTCAGACAGCATGTATGAGTCAACCGCAATACTGCCAGCCTGAAATCATTTTGATTCTCCAGAAATACACTTGATCTATAAAACGTGTAAAAGCACATTCCAAAATATTTCAAATGTTTATCATGACAGAATTTATTTTGGTGACAAAAAGTACAACGTTAATCTTTTTTTTCTTCATACAGCATGTTTCATTTTGAGGTGTCTCAAAATAATATTAATACTCTTGATATTTACAACATATATTCAATATTGCAGGGAGGGGACAGCTGAGTGACGATGTTACAGGACTAACAAGAAATCCATGTTCAAATCCCACCAAAGCAGATGGTAAAGTGTGAATTCAATAAAGATCTAGAATGAAAAAGTCTAATGATGACCATGAAACAAACCATAGTCGGTTGTTTTAAAAACCCATCTGGTTCACTCGTCTTTTAAGGAAGGAAATCTGCCTTCATTAGTTGGTCTGACCTACCTCTGGGGCTTCAGACCCACAACAATGGCCTAACAAGCCATTCAGTTCAAGGGCAATTGGGGATAGATAATAAATGCTAGCCCAAACAGTGACAGCAGATCAAACAGCATCTGACAAGCTCTAATGAAACGTTAACCAGGCTCGTAACACTGGTTCTGCTCTCTCTCCCCACGGGTGCAGTCAAACCTGCTGAGATTTCCCAGAGTTTTCTGTTTTTGACTCTTGAGTTCAGGCCTCTGAATCACCAACCCAGTAAGCTGTGTCCTGTCTGCTTCAACTGTCCACCGTCAGTTTAATTCATCTTGATTTCACATGTGCAGAAATTTCTAGTTTGAGGCGGAGTGATGAGAATCATTCCAACAATATATAGTGTTTAAATTTAAAGTTTATAAGTCTCACAAGTAGGTGCACATTAATACTGCAATGAAGTGACTGTGAATCCCCTAGCTGCCACACCCCGGCACCTGTCCGGGTACACTGAGGGAGAATTTAGCATGACCAATGCATCTAACTAACATGTCTTTCAGACTGCGGGAGAAAACCAGAGCACCCAGAGGAGAACCATGCAGACACAGGCAGAATGTGCAGACTCTGCACAGACAGTGACCCAAGCCGGGAACCAAGATAGATAGATAGATAGATACCCTACAGAGCAGAAAGAGGCCCTTCAGCCCATCGAGTCTGCACCGATCACAATCCCACCCAGGCTCTACTCCCATATCCCTACATATTTTACCCGCTAATCCCTCTAACCTACACATCTTAGGACACTAAGGGGTAATTTAACATGGCCAATCAACCTAACACGCATATCTTTGGACCCAGGTCCCTGGCCCTGTGAGGCAGCAGATCTAACCACTGTGCCACCATGCCATGAGTTCTTATGCAACTTGCAGGATAATTCTTCCCAATCATTTTGGGGAATTTAGAAACTGCCTGACAAGCCCGATGAACCTATTTTTGTTTTTCTAGCTAATTCTACCCACTGTGTGTCAATCATTCATTTCTTCACATGTTTCGGAGGCATAAGTACAGCAAAAAGATTTTGGGAAGGATGAAGTAGGCTGTTTATTACTTACCCTGCCTGCGAACTCTTTAACTTTCTGATAGAGCCATGGGGCAGGATTCGCCGGCTGTTCACACCAGTGGGGTTGTCTGGTTCCACCACACTAAATGGAGCTTTGGCTGAGTGGCAAATTCTCCGCCCTCACAGCAGCTGCAGCAGGGTGTGAACGGCTGAGAGTTCCAGTCAAGGTCTGATCAACAACATTTCCCAAAGCCACAACCACACCAGTTAGATGAACAAGAGCAGCACAACAACACACAAGAACACACAAGAAGTAGGAGCAAGAGTGGGGCCATTTGACCCGCCAAACCTGCTCTGCTATTCACAGCTAATCTTGGGCTTCAACTCCACTTTCCCACCCACTCCTTATTTCCATTGATTCCCTGAGAGACCAGAGAACTGTTTGTCTCAGCCTGAAATGTTCAGCGCGAGAGGAGTTACAGCCCTCTGGAGTTGAGAATTCCCCAGATTCACGACCCTTTGAATGATTGAATTTCATATTAATTTCAATCACCTCCAAATTACAAACACCATCCTGACTTGGAACTATGTATAGAATCATAGAATCAACAGTGCGGAAGGAGGCCATTTGGCTGATCGAGCCCGCACCAACAACAATCCCACCCTGGTCCTACTGTCATAACCCTCTTAATCCCCCTGACAATAAGGGACAGTTTAGCATGGCCAATCAACCTAACCCACACATCTTTGGACTGTGGGAGGAAACCTGAGCACCCAGAGGAAACCCACACAGACATGGGGAGAATGTGCAAACTCCACACCAACAATCACCTGAGGCTGAAATCAAACCTGGGTCCTTGGCACTGTGAGGCAGCAGTCATGTACCACGTACCAAATGATACAAGAACAGCTTCATCTTGCCATCAGACTTTTGAATGGACTAACCTGCATTAATTTGATCTTTTTCTATACCCTAGTAATAAGACATTCTGCACTGTCTCATTTCCTTCTCTATGAACGTTATGCTTTGTCTGTATAACGCACGAGAAACAATACTCTTCACTGTATAATAAAACACGAGACAATAATACATCAAATCAGTGCTAAACACTGCGCCGCCCATATTCTTAATTTGAAATCTATTGTTATTCCTTCATTGTTTCAGGATCAAAATCCTCCTGTAATGGTGCAGTGGGTGTACCTACACCTCGGAGTCTGCAGCATTTTAAGAAGGTGGGCTTATGACCACCTTCTTGTGGGTAATTAGAGATGGATAATAAACAATGGCCTTGCCAGGGGTGCCTGTATTCTGAGAGTGACATGTTTTTTACAAAGTGGGCATTGATAAAAACTTCAAGAACCACCAGCCATGAAATTACTGGCTGAAGCCAAAAGCTACTGAACAAAAGAACAGCAAAATGCCAATTTAATTCTCGCATATCTTGTTCACAGCTTTTAAAAAAAGATTTCTTGAGAAACTGACAATCTGCTTTCCTGTTTTCGACTTTGTTCTTTCAATTCACACTGCCGCCACCACCCTTTGTATGACTCTCACTCTTTGTAACTGTGTGATTTGTGGTTTCTGTTCAATTTACTTTTTAATCTTCCTCTTGACCTTCTTATTTCGCACCCCTCATCCTTTTTTTCTGGTGAAGAAGTTTGGCAGGAAATTTTTTTGGCCGTTTGTGTAAGAGGGACCCTCCGCTCCCACTGCAGTAAACTGAGATTAGACTGAGCGCCAAATTCTCCACCTCCGCTGGCAGCAGCGGTGGGGCGTGAATGGCTGGAAAATCCCCCCTTTTCTTGTCCTTGAATAGGATCATCTAAAAATGCCGTTATTCAATCGTCACTGCTTTTACCAAGTCTTTGCAGCTCCAAAGCTTGTTGTTCGAAAGTCTTTGGGCAGAATTTTCCCAAAAGATTTCAAAGTGTCACAGCAGTCGGCAGGGCCGCCAGTGCGACACCAGTGGGGTTGGGACTTGGCCTCATATGGAACCCCTCTGGGAGGGAGGGGGGTGGGGGGGGTCACTCAGCAGCCAGGGCAACAAGAGCCTCAAGCTAGTGGCGAACACCAACCTGAGGACCCCCAGACTGGGCATGCGTTTCCCCAAACCCCCGCACCCGTGCAAACCTCCACCATCATCCCGGACCATGGTGGTGGCCAATCCCGGATTCCTGAGGTTGGTGATCAGTGGTATTCACTTCCTCGCTCTCCCTCGCTACTGCTGTACCTGAGCCACGCTCTTAAAGAGCGGGACTGATTGATGGCAACGTGACATCTTGACGGACAGCTGGGAAGCATCCGAAAGAGGGGAAGCATTCTTGCTGAACTCGCCAATGATACTGAAGTCCAGTCAATCCCATGCTAATAAGCTTTGCGTTCTTTCTGGGCGCTAAGTGCTTTGTGTCTTTGGAAGGAGGCCGGGAACCTAATGAACTGGTGTTGGGCACAAATCAAACTTTTAGAGTTGCACACTAACTTCCCAGCTCGCTGTGCCATTTGCCAAATGTGGTGAGGTAGTAAAATTTCCCCCTTTATTATAACTTTAGCATGAAATGAATAATAACAGCAGAATAATAATTCAAATAAATTGTTTACACATTTTCCAGCCTATTAATCATTTCTGATCAACACTAATATAATAACTTGGCCGGAATTCTCCAATCTCGCCCGCAACTGGGATTCTCCAGTCCCGCTGCAGTGAATGAAGCTTTGGCTGAGTGCCAAATTCTCTCTTCTTGCTGGCAGCAGTGGTTAAGGGTAAGAAATCAGAGAATTCCGGCATTTGCACTTACATTCTGCTGCCCTTAATGTAGTGAGATGTACCAAGGCATTTCATAGAAGCATTATCGAATAATATTGGACACCAAGCCATACAAGGAGATATTACAAAAGCTTGGTCAATGAGCTGGATTGTAAGGAATGTTGCAAAGATGGAGTGAGTGATAGATAGATCGATGGAAAGGCTTACAAAGGAAATATACAACTCAGGGAGCTGAAGGCTCGAATGAGCAAAGGAAATCAAGGTTGACAGGAAGGCTGCAATTGGAGACCTGTAGGGTGAGAGAAGATTACAGAGGCAGGGAGGGGTGAGGCATACAGGGACTGGAAAACACGAATGAGAATTTTCTAATTGGATCATTGCTGAACTAGGCGTCAGTGTGGGTCAGCAAGTACAGGTGTCATTGTGACTTCCTGTGAGTTAGTTCCTTCCCTTGTATCCGGTTCCAAATGGCCAGAATTTTCCAGTTCTTTACACCATGTTGCCACTGCAAGCGGGGACAGAGAATTTTGCGCTCAGCCAAATCTCTGTTCACAGCAGAGAGTCCCACTGGTGTGAACGGCTGGAAAATTTCAGCCAGTAATTCGCTGAAAATCAAAAGTTTGTGGATGCGATCTGTCCTGATCAAGACTTGAGATAAATGTCCTGCCTAACATATTTTTATCCATTCTTGGGACAAGGATGAGGCTAGCCAGCATTTATTGCCCATCCGTGGTTGCTCTAGAATTGGCCATTTCAGAGGGCAGTTGAGAGTCAACCACATTGCTGTGGCGTTGAAGTCATATGTAAGCCAGACCAGGTAAGGGTGGCAGATTTCCTTCTTTATTGAACCAGAAAGGTTTTTCCAACAATCAGCAATGGTTTCAAAAGTTAAAGTTTATTTATTAGTCACAAGTAGGCTTACATTAACACTACAATGAAGTTACTGTGAAAATCCCCTACTCACAGGATTCCGGCGCCTGTTCGGGTACACTGAGGGAGAATTTAGCATGGCCAATTCACCTGACCCAGCAGATCTTTGGGAAGAAACCAGAGCACCCGGAGGAAACCCATGCAGACATGGGGAGAATGTGCAAACTCCACACAGACAGTGACCCAAGCCGGGAATCGAACCTGGGTCCCTGGCACTGTGAGGCAGCAGTGCTAACCACTGTGCCACCATGTCGCGCTGGTCTCAGTCATCAGTAGATTATTAATTTCAGATTTTTCTTTTTTATTTGGAATCAATTTCCGCCATCTGCCATGGTGGGATTTGAACCAGGGTCCCCAGAGCATAAGCTGAGTTTCTGGATTAATTATCTAGCAGTAATACCACTCAACCACTGCCTCCCCCTCAATTTGGCCAAGACAGTTGTTATATTATTACATTTTCAAACAGAGGCTGGTGAGTGTCTAGAATGAGCTGCCTGAGGTAGTAGTAGAGGTGGGCACAATTTTGTCTTTGTAAAAGCATTTAGACGGTTACATGGGTAAAATAGGTATCGAGGGATATGGGCCAAATGTGGGCAATTGGGATTAGTTTAGGGGTTTTAAAAAAAAGGGTGGCATGAACAAGTTGGGCCAAAGAGCTTATTTCTATGCTGTAAATCTCTGTGCTTCCAAGACTCTATTATCTGGAGTTTCACTTTCTGGCCCTATCTATCGATCCCACTGCCTCAAGTGGCCTTTGGTAAATCAAAGAAAAGAAGGGAATTTGAACCCTAGGTTATGGCAATGCAGTTAGTCATCTTACAGTGATATACACCCAGCCTCGGTGCACTCAGTGTCTGGGAAAATAGAATGAAGGACATTACATTTTTACAGTGCATATACCAGCTCAGGAATCCCATAGCGCTTTACAGGCAATGATTCAAGCAGAGTCTGTAATGTTGGAAATATGGCAGACAATCTGGACACAGCAACCTTCCACGCATAACTATTTGTGGAGAGTCTGCTTTCGTCATTTTGACTGAGGGATAATTATTATCGCGAATCCTGGAATAAGCACCTCTACTTATTTTTGAAATAATGTGGGATCTTTTATATCTATCTGAGAAAGCAGATGAGTCATTAGTTTAACCACTGCGCTGAAAGATGCCTCCAGTTGTACTGCTTGGAGTGTTAACCTAGATTTTGTTCTTGCAATCTCTGGAGGATGGTGTCAAACCTCTGACACTGAGTGGAGGAATTAAGCCATAGTTTCAAGACCTCCAAAGATGGATCCTCCTTGTTCTCGGCTCCCATCTGTTCTTAGTCTGAAGAACTTAGGTGTGGCACAGTGGCACAAGGGACAACATGGTGGCTTCGTGGTTAACACTGTTGTCTCATAGCTGCAGGGACCCAGGTTTGATTCCTGGCTTGGCTCACTGCCTGTGTGGAGTTCTCCCCGTGTCTGCGTGGGTTTCCTCTGGGTGCTCCGGTTTCCTCCCACAGTCCAAAGATGTGCTGGTTAGGTGGATTGGCCATGCTAAATTGCCCCAACACGTCCCATGATTTGTAGATTAGGGAGATTAGCAGGGTAAATACATGGTCCTCTGTGGATAGGGCCTGAGTAAGGTGTACCACTGGGGAGTCGGTGCAGTCTGATGGGCCAAATAGTCTTCTTCTGCACTGTAGAGGTTCTATAGTCCATCAGACATTAACTAACCATTAGAAAATTTGAAGAATATTTGAGGGAATGGGATCAATAGTGCATTTTACAGCTGATGATGGTACAGCTGTTGGTCTCGCCTCAATTGGTAGCCCTCACTCCTCTGAATCAGAAAATTGAGACTCCATAATCCCACTCCACGGATAAAGGATTGAATTTTATGGAGGGAAGGGGTTGAAGTTGTGGAAGGGACCCTCTGTCCACGTTAAAGTTGGAGGGGTGCCTGCCTTCACTTGCCCAGCTCACCCAGCAGCCATCTGGTGATTTATTGGCTTCCAGCTTCATAAATCCCCAACCCCCCCCAATCTGCTGAGAAGGTTCTGTGTTCCCCAGGGCCTACAACCAAATACATGCCAGCAGCTGTCTGACCCCTGCAAGCCCCACTGGGTGTGGTGGCCACTACTGGAACTGTGGCCAGTCCCAATTGAATAGGTAGGAAGTGATGGAGCTGAAATTTAAGGTAAATCGAGGGTTTTGCTAGGGTCAGAGTGGCAGGCCTTGCGAGGGAGGTGAGGGGGTTAATGATAGGCAGGGCAGGGCAGGGAGGAAGGGAAATGCCAGGGTAGGAAGATCTCGGCAGGAGTCTCAACTGGATTGAACCTCTGCCATGTCGACCGGAGGAAATCAGTAAGGAGCCATTAATTACTTAATTACAATTACTTAAGGGCTTCAGTTGGCTTACTGGTGGACAGGCCTCCAGATCCCTCCCCTCCCACTGGTAAGATTGTAAGGGTGGGCGGGGGAGGGGGGTGGGCCTCTGGTGGGTGGGCCCCTAGAAATTGCGTCCAAATACCATGGTACCTAACTTTGTGCCTCACCCCACTGGCCAACACATTACCCTGAGTTGGGGGAGGGGGGGGAGAAGAGGCATCAAATCTAGCCTGCATGTGACAATCCAATGCTATACCGAGGGAGTGCAACAGTGTAGGAGGTGCTGTCATAAGAACATAAGAACATAAGAAATAGGAGCAGGAGTAGGCCATCCAGCCCTTCGAGCCTGCCCCGCCATTCAATAAGATCATGGCTGATCTGTCGTGGCTCAGTTCCACATTCCCGCCCTCTCCCCATAACCCTTAATCCCCTCGCTTATCAAAAACCCATCAACCTGCGTCTTAAAAATATTTAGCAAGGCAGCCTCCACCACTTCAACTGGCAGAGAATTCCAGAGATTCACCACCCTTTGAGTGAAGAAGTTCCTCCTCAACTCCGTTCTAAACCACCCCCCCCTTTATCTTGAGGCTGTGCCCCCTAGTCCTACTGTCTTTTTTCAGTGGGAAGAGTCTCTCCACCTCTATCCTATCCATCCCATTCATCATCTTATATGTCTCAATGAGATCTCCCCTCATTCTTCTAAACTCTAACAAGTACAAGCCTAGTTTATTCAGCCTCTCCTCATAGCTCAACCCCCTCAACTTTGGTATCAGCCTAGTAAACCTCCTCTGCACTCCCTCCAAGGCCAAAATATCCTTGCGTAAGTGTGGCAACCAAAACTGCACACAGTACTCCAGCTGCGGCCTCACCAATGCCCTATACAGCTGCAGCAAGACCTCCCTACTTTTATATTCAATCCCCCTCGCTATGAAGGCCAGCATCCCATTCGCCTTCCTGACCACCTGCTGCACCTGCAAGCTGGGTTTTTGCGACTCATGCACAAGGACCCCGAGGTCCCTCTGCACCGTTGCATGCTGCAGTTTTTCGCCACGTAAGTAATAGTCCTTCCTACCATTATTCCTACCAAAGTGGACCACCTCGCACTTGCCAACATTAAATTCCATTTGCCAGTTCCTGGCCCATTCGCCCAGCCTATCTAGATCCTTCTGCAGACTCTCCACACCCTCCGTGCAATTTGCCGTTCCACCAATCTTGGTGTCATCAGCAAATTTCGACACCATACACTCGGTTCCCTCCTCCAGCTCATCTATATAAATGGTAAATAGCTGAGGCCCCAGCACCGACCCCTGGGGCACTCCACTAGTCACCAACCGCCAATCCGAATAGCACCCATTGACCCCTACTCTCTGCCTCCTATTTGACAACCAATTCTCTATCCACACTAACACCCTACCCCCAACTCCATGCCCCCTGACCTTCTGCAATAACCTCTTGTGAGGTACCTTGTCAAACGCCTTCTGAAAATCAAGAAAGACCACATCCACCGGCTCTCCTCTATCCACCGCCCTAGACACATCCTCATAGAATTCCAATAAATTTGTCAGACACGATTTCCCCTCAACGAAACCATGCTGTGTCTGCTCTATCAAGCAATTCCCCTCAAGATGCCTCGCTATTTCCTCCTTGATGACGGATTCTAACATTTTACCTACAACAGACGTTAAACTAACCGGCCTATAATTCCCTGCCTTTTGCCTGCCACCCTTCTTAAACAACGGCGTAACATTAGCCATTTTCCAATCTTCTGGCACTTCCTCGGAATCCATCGACGTTTGGGAAATAACCACCAAGGCATCCACTATCACCTCCTCCATTTCTTTCAGAACCCTCGGATGCATTCCATCCGGTCCTGGGGACTTGTCCACAATCAGTCCCTCCAGTCTGTCTTTCAGTCAATGTGTCATATCCTCAGACAGATGTGAAAAAACTCATGGCCCTATCTCAAAGGTGAGGGGAATTATTCACAGATTCCTGACTAATAACCACCCCTCAGCCAAAATCACCAAAACAGATGAACTGTTCTTGTTGTTTGTGGGAGCTTGTTTCTTACAAATGGAGTGCTGCTTTTTCTACATCCCGATAGCGACTACAAAGATGTGTGGGTTAGGTTTATTGGCCATGCTAAGAAATTGCCCCTTAGTGTCTAGGGATGTGTAGGTTAGAGGGATTAGTGGGTATAATATGTAGGGATATCGGGGTAGGGCCTGGGTGGTTTTGTGTTCAGTGCAGACTTGATGGGCCGAAGGGCCTGTTTCTGCACTGTAGGGTTCTATGATTCTATGATGATTTTATGTTTCTATGATACACTTATCTGTCCATGATTGCAAGAAACTAAGAAGGGTCATGAACCAGCCTCCCATCCATTGACTCTGTCTATACTTCCCGCTGCCTCGGAAAAGCAGCCAGCATAATCAAACATCCCATGCGCCTCGGACATTCTTGCTTCCACCTTCTTCCCTCAGGGAAAAAGTTAGAAAGTCTGAGGACACGTACCAACCGATTCAAGAATAGCTTCTTCCCTGCTGCCATCAGACTTTTGAATGGACTTACCTTGCATTAAGTTGATCTTTCTCTACGCCCTAGCTATGTCTGTAACACTACATTCTGCACTCTCTCCTTTCCTTCTCTTTGAAGGGTATGCTTTGTCTGCATAGCGCATAAGAAACAATACTTTTCACTGTATGCTAATATATGTGACAGTAATAAATCAATTCAAATCAAATCAAAATGACTACACATCATGTAAAATAAGTACTTTGGGTATCTGCTTGAAACATTGTACAGATGTCAACATCTCCTTTACTGTTCCCAAATGTCACGTGCAGCTGATAATTACCATTTTATAACTTTGTTTATAGGTGCAATTGAACAGATAAGAAGTTTTCTCTTGCAGTGTCGTGATCCTACAACCAAATATATTGTGAAATTAGACCTCATTAATCAGCACAGGTTTAAAGTTGTCATCAGCCACTGGCTAACTGACTTCGGTAATTCAGTTTGCTACCTGATAACTGCTTGTGCAAAGCTGCTGTCACTGTATGTTTGAAGCGTGTTGCATGTGGACGCGCCAACAACACTTACAAAATGTGTGGCGGCTCCAGTGACCCCAGAGAGAGGCGAAAGTTCAGCACGTTCGAAATCATACTGGTCAGCAACTTTGTCCTTCTGCTGATTGCATGTGCTGGGTTAATAGCCTTCGGGTGGCTTGTGATCCACCAGCCGTATGCTGCAGGTGAGCTCATTTTCAATGCGAATGATGTACCTACTCGGCATGTGGTGTTTGAAAGCAATATTTAATCCCATGTGATACAGTGCCTTCCGCAACTCATATACCTTGGGAGTGGCACCACATTCTCTCGATCCACAGAATTCCCGATCTCAGGTGTTCCATTGTGCCAAAGACCAGCCCTTCTCCACTGGGACAGAGGGGCAAATGGCATAGCAATTACTTATGGAGCCTTGCTTGGGAATGTCCAAACAAGCCCAAGGGAGGCCTCTCATGGAATTAGCTGTCCGATCTCTTCGCCACTGAAAGTGGCCAGAATTTTACCATCCTGTCCGCCATGGGAATCAGAGTGGGCGAGGGGTTGACAATGGAAAGGTCCATTGACCTTGGGTAGGATTTTACGGTTTCACAATGAATGAGGCCATAAAATCCTGGCCAATAAGTTCTATTTGTTCGCACACTAGTCATATCCCAACTCTCTCACTTTCCAAGGTGGGTTTACGTCTTGCGAGCTTGTGCATTTTAGGGATGCCTTGTTGGAGATTGAATCATAGAAAGCCTACAGTGCAGAAAGAGGCCATTCAGCCTATCAAGTTTGCACTGACTCTCCAACAGAACATCTTTTCCAAATCCACCCCCCACCCCATCTCCATAACCCTGCGCATTTACCATGCTAATCCCTAATCTCGATGTATTTCTTAATTTCACTCCTGAAAGATCTGGCTCTCATTTTTAGACTACGGCGCTCGACATCCCAACTCAGGAAAATTGTTCCTCTCTATCTACCCTATTATTTCCCCTTAATATCCTGAAAACTAAGGGGCAATTTAGCATAGCCAATCCACCTAACCTGCACATCTTTAGTTGGTTGCGTGTTGGGAGTGTTGACTTGGTTCATGTTAAGTAGCATATAGGAATGGGGAATTTGGAGTGGCCATTTTCATAGGATCCCTATAATGCAGAAGGAGGCCAGTTGGCCCATCGAACAACAATCCCATCCTGGCCTTATTGCCGTAACCCCCCATTGTAATTACCCTGATTTGATTTCATTCCATTTATTATTGTCACATGTGTCGGTGTACAGTGAAAGTATTGTTTCTTGCGCACTATATAAAGCATACCATTCATAGAGAATGAAAGAGAGGGTACAGAATGTAATGTTATAGTCATTGCGAGGGTGTAAAGAAAGATCAATTTGATATAAGGTAGGTCCATCCAAAAGTCTGATGGCAGCAGGGAAGAAGCCCCTCTGGCACTAAGGGACAATTTAGCATGACCAATTAACCTAACTTGGACTGTGGGAGGAAACCTACACAGACACAGAGAAAATGTGCAAACTCCCACACGGACAGGCACTGGAGGCTGGAATTGAGCCCGGCTCCTTGGCGCTGTGAGACAGCAGTGCTAACCACTGTGCCACTGTGCCACTCTGTGCTGCAGGTGAGTTGATTTTAAATTTTGCCCTTCAGTGCCGCGATTTAATAAGATTGTTGTGGCTTTGTGACCGGATACCGTAAATGTTTATTGGCAGCAGATCCGTGATTACTTCGGATAACAAAACTATATCAATCTCAGTTTTAAAATGAACCATTAATCTCACATGAATTGCTGTTTACAGAAGGGTACTCCAAATTTCCATCACCCTTTGTGTCTCAATGTATTTCTTAATTTCACTCCTGAAAGATCTGGCTCTCGTTTTTAGACTATGGTCCTAGACATCCCAACTTAGGAAAATTGTTCCTCTCCATACCATATTATTTCCCCTTAATATCCTGAAAACTTTAATCAAATCATCCATTCATGTTCTGACTTCCAGGGAGGAACAAAGAACAAAGAACAGTACAACACAGGAACATCCCTTCAACTCTCCAAGCTGTGTCGATCATGATGCTTCCCTGAACTAAAACCGTATGCGCTTACAGAGTCCATACCCTTCCATTCCCATTCTATTCATGTATTTGTCTAGATGTCTCTTAAGTGCTGCGATCGTACCTGCTCCCACCATCTCCTGGGCAGTGCATTCAGACATTCACCACCCTATGTTTAAAAAAAAACTTGCTTCGCACATCTCCTCTAAACATTTCCCCAAAACCTATATTCCCTAATATGTGACTTTTCTACCCTAGGAAAGAGCATTTGACTATCCACTCTGTCCGTGCCACTCATAATCTTGTAAACTCTATCAGGTCATCCCTCAACCTTTGTCGTTCCATGAGAGCAAAATGAGTTTACCCAACCTCTCCTCATAGCTAATACCCTCTAGACAAAGCAAATCATGGTAAACCTCTTCTGTACCCTTTCCAAACCATCCACATCTCCTCTGGTACAGTGTGCAACCCTAGTTTATGTAATCTGTCCTCATAACATTGGACATCATTGTGATAAATCTACACTGCAATCCTTGCAAAGAAAAAATATCCTCTGAAAGTTAAAATTCAGAGCCATTGGTCACAAAATGGTAGGATGCTATTGAATTGATTTTTTTTTGCAAAAATAAAATCAAACTACCATGTATTTTGTAAGCCATGTGTGGGCAGTAATTAAGAGAAAGGAAGGAACAAGGAAAGAATAGGGAAAAGGATGTTCTTTGCAATTGGTGCAAGTAGTCAGGCTGCTGGGATGCAGGTGAGGTGTTGAAGAAGCAGCAGCAAGAGGGAGAGAGGCAGCCATCCTCAGGAAACAACTCAGCTGGAGGATAGGGGCGGAAGGCTGCAGAAGGGCAGGGGAGAGGGTCAGTCATCCTCAGGAATCAGCTCAGCTAAAGCAAAAGCTAATTTGTACAAACGATCATTTTCTTCGCCGAGCCAAAGACGTTTTCCTGGCCCTGATTGCTTAAGCTGTTATGGTGTGGCAATCACTGGCTAGATTTCAGCAGGAGGCTTATGGTTGTTATTTGAAAAACTGGGGTCTCAGCAGAATTTAGATTTATGAGGGAACAGATACTTCTGCGTTTTCATTTGTTGAGGAACTAAATATTTGCTGTTAATTTGCTGAAGTATAAGTTTGTTCTTTGCAGTGTTTTATTATCAATAAATACATTAATCAATACATTTTATTTGATATTTAATGAAAGAGGTCTATGTTCTCACTGTTGCTGCAAACTTTTCTTGCTAACATCTAAGAAAAGAAAAATACACATGGAAACAAATACTTCAGGTTGGACCACCCTAGCACGTAGCATCATTATAACAAGTGTTAGGGAATGTTTGAATGTTAGATAAGCTTTCAGTATAAGGAGGTGGCTGTAGTGTTAAGCACTGTTTATGTGTTTCCATTTGATTCTTAGAATCTACAGTCTCTTATTTTCATGTAATAAATTCCTGGTGGCCAGTCCCTGAGAAACTGGGTGGTTTGGGATTTAAAGCAACCAATTTCTCAGGATTGCTGCTCATTGGAGACACTGGTCTGTGAATTGCAGAGTCCCCAATATACTCTCCATATAAATGATGAGATAGAATTAAGGCTTTGTCATGAGCAGTCCATGTCTAAATGCAGCAATACCTGAACAATACCCAGGCTTGGGCTGACAAGTGGCAAGCAACATTTGTGCCACAAAGTGCCAGGCAATCTAACCATCGCATTACTATCCCTGAATTCCCATCCCCTACCTAGCCCCCCCCACCCCACCCACTATCGGCAGCCTGCACATTACCATTAACCAGAAACCGAACTGAACTAACCAACTAAATACTGTGGCTACAACAGTATGTCAGAGGCTCATAGTCCTATAACAAGCAATGCATGCCCAAAGTCTGTCTACCATCTACAAGGCACAAGTCAGGAGTGAGATGGAATACTCGACACTGACCTGGATGACTGCAGCTCCAACAACACTCAAGAAGCTCGACAAAGTAACCTGCTTAATTGGCACCCCTTCCACAGACATTTCCTCCCAACTACCGACGCATGGTAGTAATAGTGTGTACCATCTACCAGTTGCATGGAAGAACTTCACTAAGGCTCCTGAGACAGTATCTTCCAAACCCATGACCTTTACCATCTAGAAGGACTAGAACAGGAGGAACACCACCACTGAGAAGTTCTCCTGCAAGCCACATACCATCCTGACTTGGAAATGTATTGCTGACCCTTCATTGTTGCCACTCACAATCCTATAAATCCCTCCCTAACAGCACTGTGGGTGTACCTACACACTATAAGAAGTTTCACAGCACCAAGTTAAACTCCAACAGGTTTATTTGGTAGCAAAAACCACGATCTTTCGGAGCACTGCCCTTCATCAGGTAATTGGGAGTTCTGTTCACAAACAGGGCACACAAAGACACAAACTCAATTTACGACATAATGGTTGGAATGCGAGTCTTTACAGGTAATCACGTCTTAAAGGTACAGACAATGTGAGTGGAGTCAGGATTAAGCACAGGTTAAAGAAATGTGTATTGTCTCCAACAAGGACAGTTAGTGAGATTTTGCAAGCCTGGGCAAGTCATGCAGGTTACAGATAGTGCGACATGAACCCAAGTTCCCAGTTCAGGCCGTCATGTACGCGGAACTTGTCTATCAGTCTCTGCTCAGCAACTCTGCGCTGTCGTTAAGGCCACCTTGGAGAACGCTTACCCGAAGATCAGAGGCCGAATGTGTACCTACACATGTGTACCAATGGTGTACCTATACCACAGGGACTGCAGCATTCAAGTTGGCAGCTCACCATCACCTTCTCAAGGGACAATTAGGGATGGGCAATCAATGCTGGGGGAGCCAGTGAGGCTTTGAATGCCTAAAATAAATCATTACCTGTTCTCATTTTAATCGGCCTCTTTCATTTGTTCTTATTTTATTTGCAGATAATCACAACATAACCAATCAGCCTTCCCAAGTGTCAAGGGGCTCCTTTCGGATCACCCAAGGAGTGTCGTACACAGCCCTTTTACAAAACAAATCATCACAACAATTCAAAGCGCTTGCCTTTGATCTCAAGAACTTGGTATGTGTGATCTAGTCATTCCGTTTAATGCTTATATTAAAGTTACTTCGGCAGTGGAAGAGTGAATTCAATCACCTTTTGTCACACAAAGCTTAGCTAGCAGGACATTGTCACACTGCTAGAGGACTTAATAAGGTGATTAAGGAGTACAGCAAAGGTTTACCAGGCTGATTCCTGGGATGGCAGGTCTGTCATATGAGGAGATACTAAGTAGGTTAGGATTATATTCACTGGAGTTTAGAAGAGTGAGAGGGGATCTCATAGAAATTATAAAATTCTAACAGGGTTAGACAGAGTAAATTCAGAAAGAATGTTCTCAATGGTGTGACAGTCCAGAACTAGGGGTCATAGTTTGAGGATAAGGGGTAAACTTTTCAGAACTGAGGTGAGGAGAAGTTTCTTCATCCAGAGTGTGGTGAATGTGTGGAATTCGCTTTAATATAATGTAGTTGAGGCCAAAACACCGTCTAATTTGAAGAATAAATCAGACATAGCCCTTGGGGATAGAGAGATCAAGGGATTTGGGGGGAAGGGGGAATCAGGATATTGAATTCGATGATTAGCCGTCATCAAAATGAATGGCGGAGTAGACTCAAAGGGCTAAATGGCCTATTCCTGCTTCTAGCTTCTATGATCACATTTGCTAGTACCATCACTCAGGTCTCTTACTCAAGCACAATGCTGAGGGAGCTGTACTGTCAGAGATGCTGTTCTTGACCCAGGTTCAGTTCTTGTTCTGTATTTTTATTATTATTTTTATTGCGCATAGAATTTGCAGCAAAGAAACAGACCATTCATCCAATTAGTGCATTCTGGCTTGTCTCCTCCAACCTTACTTTTTCTGACCCCAGCACTATTGAGTCAGAGAGTCATAGAGGTTTGCAGCATTGAAACAGTCCCTTTGGCTCAACTTATCCATGCCGCCCTTTTTTTTAACAATTTAGCTAGTCCCAGTTGTCTGCATTGGGCCCATATCCCTCAATAACCATCTTACACATGTAACTGTTTAAGTGCTTTTAAAAGACAAAATTGTACCTACCTCTACTACTGCCTCTGGCAGCTCATTCCAGACATCACCACACTTTGTGTGAAAAGAATACCCCTCTGGACCCTACTGTATCTCTCCCCTCCCATCTTAAAAACCTATGGCCTCTTTAAACTCCCCTACTCTTGGGAAAAGATGTTGACTATGACCTGCTATTCTTTTCTTAAACCATGTGTTTATCTAGCTTTCTCTCAGGATATGAGCATCACTGGCAAGACCAGATTAATTGTCCCTCCCTACCTTGTTGCATGGCAGCAGCTTGGGAGGGCAGTTAAGAGTCAGCCATTTTGTTTTACTTGTCCAGAACAGTGTGACCATAGGCAGGCACAGGAAGCTGGTACATTCCAACCTAATCCAAGAGCAAAATACCACAGAGGCTGCAAATTTGGAATTCAAGCTGGAAAAACTGAGAACAATCAACAGGTTGGGCAGAGAAAGAGATCATGTTTCAGGCCCAATGGCCTTTCACAGTTTTTGACAGAGGAACATTGGCTCCTCTCCGCAGATGCTGAGTATTTTCAGAAATTTCACATACTTACATTCTAAACTAACCTGTAGAAATGATTGGCTGCATTTTATAGCCAGGACGAATCTAATTTTATCTTTCTTTCCACAGAAATACTAAATTAAACCCACTGTAATGACTTCATTCAGGCCATTGAGGTTGGCCTATTGGAATGTGAACTCCCTCATTAAGGAGTCAATTGTTGGGCCAATCAGGGAGTCTTTTCCTTGCATTTAACTGGAAGTGTCATTCCTCTGGCACTCCTGAAGATAGACTGCTGACTGATAACACTTTGTGCACTGCTGTAGGAATTATAAATAAAGGCATTCCAGTGAAGGCACTTCTGCTTCTGAAGACTCATTACATTCACTTAATATTATACCTTATTTCTAATGTTTACCAATACAAATATAAATCTCTTAAAACTACCTTCATTTTCCTAATAGCGCAGACAGTCTCCCATGCCAAGGTGTCATAGATACGGGGTTCAAAACTGAGTGAGAAGATGGTTTACCCAGGGCTTGTTTGACAGGCCCCCAACAAGGCAGGTGGATGGAAGAATGGGGAGTTGAACCAATGGAAGGGGATTCCTCTGGACTTCACACAAACAGTGACCCAAGCCAGGAATCGAACCCTGGTTCCTAGCGCTGTGAGGCAGCAGTGCTAACCATTGTACAACCGTGCTGCCTGGTTCATAGAGGTTAAATATAAAATTATGCCAAACATTTTGGACCATTGTTAATGGACAAAATGCAGGCATTGAGGACTAATGGTTTGTGTAATGTGGCAATCGTTGGTTTTCACAGGTTCAGAGAATATTCCTGCAGAGTGGACTCCATGACCAATATAGAGACTGTCAGGTTTTACGCTTCGAGTAAGTACCTCACATAGCTTGACACTGACACGATATACAGATAATACCCTTCCTTTGCAATTTAAAAGTGCCAGGAATGATTGTGCATCTGCACTAGGCTCTCACCGTGTTCATCCACGTGTGCACGATTTGTCCCACAGCTAACCCTCATCACTGTGCGCCAAGCTCCAGCTGGTGCCAGTGCTGGTTTGTGGCTTCACACTGGGGATTTCACTCAAGCAGATGGTCCCCCAGCTCGTCCTAGATTCACCCGATTTATTCCAGCGATGAGGGGTTTATCTTTCGAAGAGAGATCGGACAGTTTAGGCCAGTACTCCCTGGAATGCAGGAGAATTGTACCAGATGTTAAGGGGGATTGACAAAGTAGAGGTGGAGAGGATGGTTCCTCTTGTGGGGAAATTTCAACAAGAGGTCATGGTTTTAGGGGTGGTAGATTTAAAACAGAGGTGAGAAGGAATTACTTCTCTCAAAGGATGGTGAATCTGTGGAATTCATTGCCGCAGAGTGTGGTGGATGCTGGGATTTTGTGTGAGTTTAAGGAGTAGAGGGGCAGATTTTTAATTAGTAACGAAGGGTTATGGAGAACGGGTAAGAAAGTGGAGTTGGGGTCGTGATGAGTTTAGCCATGATCGTATTGGCTAGTGGAGCAGGCTGGAGGGACTAAATTGCCCCTCATGGTTCTGTCCCACACTGACCTGCTCCCTCCGTCACCCCAAACATTCACTCTTGAGCTCACAGCTGATCCCCACCCTCCCTTGAGCCCCCGCCTCCACCTTGGAAACATCCTCCCCAGCTCCTACCAAGCCAGTCCTGAGCCTCATTGGCTATCCCCTGCTCCCTGACTTGCCTCCGCTCGAGCCCACATCGCCCCTCCCCTAGATCCTCCACTGCTCCTCCTCCAAACTCCCATTGGCCACCTCCTGAGGCCACACAGGCGATCACACAAGCCTCCATTGGCTCCTTCCTGAGCCCTCAGCTGCCCTGCCACCGTGTGGTACTCCAGTCTGCAGCCATTGTGATCTATGTTCCAACTGGTTTAAGCTTAAAGTTGATTTATTAGTGTCATAAGTAGGCTTACATTAACACTGCAATGAAGTTACTGTGAAAATCCCCTAGTCCCCACACCCCAGCACCTGTTTGGCGACACTGAGGTAGAATTTAGCACGGCCAATGCACCCTAACCAGCACGTCTTTCAGACTGTGGAAGGAAACCGGAGCACCCGGAGGAAACCCACGCTGACAGGGAGAAGAATGCACAGACTCCACACAGACAGTGACCCAAGGCTGGGAATGGAATCCGAGACCCTGATGCTGTGAGGCAGCAGTGCTCACCACTGTGACACCATAGCGGTGATATTCAGTTACCTCAGAGTACCAAATAATACTGCCTTCAATACGTGCATATTAATCTGGATATATTTAGCACACCACACACAGATTTCACAAAATTTGAATGCAGGAAATGATATAGAGCCAGTACATTTGAAGAATTTATAGTCTGGGAAGTAGACTAACTTTGTAAACAGAGTTTACTGACTGCCTTTTGAGTTGTTTCTACTGTGGCCAATATGACACGCAAATCCAGAGAAAATTCAATAAACCTGCTTCAGCTTTTTGACAGATCTGCCGCATTTTAATAATCAGAGCTCAGTAGTCACTGGCTTTGACGCCACAGGCATTACAACGGGAAACTGCAGTCACCAAACTCAACCAATCAAAATCAAGGCAAGGATTTATCCCTTCACAACCTACTCCACTGAGCGTGGAGCTCAACACTTTCTTCCCCGTGTCTGCATGGGTTTCCTCCGGGTGCTCCAGTTTCCTCCCACAGTCTGAAAGACATGCTGGTTAAGGTGCATTAGCCACGCTAAATTCTCCCTCAGTACACCTGAATAGGTGCTGGAGTGTGGTGATCAGGGGATTTTTATAGTAACCTCATTGCCATGTTAATGTAAGCCAACTTGTGACACTAACAAGTAAAGTTTAAACTATTGCCACCTATTCAAACAGACAATTCTTTTAATATATTTGTTCATGAACTATGGATGTCATTGGTTGGGCCAGCATTTGTTGCTCATCTCTGAGGGTAATTAAAAGTTCATAACAGTCAACAACATTGCTATGGGTCTGGAGTCTGGAGTCACATGCAGGCCAGGCCAGGTAAGGCCAGCAGATTTCCTTCCCTAAAGGATATTAGTGAACCAAATGAGTTTGTTTCGATAAAAGCTTCCTAGTGGGTCACTTGAAATACACCTTGAGTGAAATGCTTTAATGCTCCCCCAATGCCAAAATCAAATGTAAAATTTAAGATCCAGGCTAACTTCATAATGGACCTTGAAGCTTCTGATCTGGTCCTTAGCAATGGGTAACAAATGCTGGCCTTGTCCCTGATGCACACATTTCTTTGAGACAGTTAATTAAATTTGTCATAAATATACAAACCACATTTATTGCTAATTCTGTACAGTTCAATCTCACAGTCTCCCGACATGAATCAAGGATTTGCATTACTGACTTGCCCTGTGCTTTATATTGAGGGACGATTTGCAATTTCAAATGTGATGTCTTTGGATGTGACCAGGCCTTGCATCTCAGATTAACTTGATGCCAGGGTTCCCACAACAATGTTTGAAGGCGAGTTAGGAAAAATTCCAGTGTCTTGTGCCAAGTTTCGTTCCATGACTCAGAAGTTCCCAACCTTGCTGTGTCTGAGGAAGCACTTCCCTATTATAAAAATTCCAGAGACCTGTCATAAGATAAATGTCAATTCTGTGGATAGTGATGAAGACTGTCAGAGAATACAGCAGGATATCGATAGGCTGGAAAACTGGGCAGAGAAATGGCAGGTGGAATTTAATCCGGACAAATGAGAGGTGATGCATTTTGGTAGATCCAATTTAGATGAGTGATAAAATAAATGACAGAACCATCAGGAGCATAAAAACACACAGGGACATCTGGGTGTACAGATCCACAGATCATTAAAAGTGGCAGCAAAGATGAAACAGGTAGTGAAGAAAGCATATGGTATGCTTACCTTCATTGGATGGGGTATCGAGTATAAAAATTGGTAAACTATGTTACAGTTGTATGAAATGTGGTTAGGCCACATTTGGAATGCTGTTTCCAGTTCTGGTCACCACACTGCCAGAAGGACGAGGAGGCTTTGGAGAGAGTGCAGAAAAGGTTTATCAGGATGTTGCCTAGTCTGGAAGGTATTAGCTATGAGGAGGGATTGAATAGACTAAGATTGTTCTTCACAGAGGCTGAGGATGACTAAATCAAAGTTTATAAAATTGAGAGGTATAGATAGGGTGAACAATCGGAAGCTTCTTCCCAGGGCAGAAATGACAATTACATGGGGGCACAAGTTCAAGGTAAGGGTGAAAATGTTCAATGGAGATGTGTTTTACACAGAGGGAGGTGGGGGCCTGCAATGCACTGCCAAGTGAAGTGGTTGAAGGGCTCATGTTAGTGACGTTTAAGACTTAGCTGGATAGATACATGAATTCAAGGTAAGGGGGGAAATGTTCAATGGAGATACGCGAGGGAATTTTTTTTACACAGAGTGATGGGTGCTTGGAATGCACTACCAAGTGAGGGGGTTGAGACAGTTATGTTAGCCACATTTAAGACTTATCTTGATAGGCATATGAACAAACAGGGATATCAGTGGTTGGTCCAGACAGGACAACGTGTTCAGTGCAAGCTTGGAGGGCCAAAGGTCCTGTTCCTGTGCTATACTGTTTTTTGTTCTTTGATCTTGTTTTTCTCTATGCACCTCCTGCCTGTCTTACTGAGTCAGAAATTTCGATTTTAGTTTCAGATTTCCAGCACCCGCAGTATTTTGCTTTTGGACCAGAATAGTAGAGCTGTCTGGGGATAATTCTGAAACATTCCCAAGCCAAATTCCAAATGTCAACATTTTCAGTAGCATTAGGTCCAAAAACTGACTTTAATTTTAGAAGAGGGTTGAGATTCAGGTGATAAATAATTTATGCGAAGCTTTGATGAATCCTGGTAGGTTTAAGGTCAGGGTTTACAAAGTGAGGAGGCTGAATGGATCTCCAACACTGCTGTTTAACCATACTCATTATCCACATGGTCTCAAATTCATACTTAGAAGCTTTAGTTACAAATATGTGTTAAAGGCAAAAGGTTGTGTTAACCTATTCGGCAAGATTCTTAATGGTCACATTTATTTCCTGAAACTATGGCAAACAAGCAGCTAATGACTTTAATGAATTTAACTGCACCAGACCTGTTAAGGTCAGCCAGGCATATCATGTGTGTTAGTAACCTGTGATAGTAAAATGGGAAGTGACCACCATAACACTATGAAGTTTCCCTTCCCAGTTAGATCAATGTTTAAATCACCATTACTTTTCATTCATTTATGGAGCATGAGTGTCGTTCGCTGGACCAGCATTTATTGCCCATCCCTAGTTGCCCTTGAACTGAATGGCTTGCCAGGCCATTTCAGAGGACAGTTGAGAGTCCCTTAGTGCCCCTTCGTGCCCCAGGATGTACATATTTAGATAGAGTAGCCGTGGTAAATGTGTGGCGTTACAGCGATAGGGCTCGGAGAGGGCCTGGGTGAAATGCTCTTTGCGCAGGCTTGTTTGCCCAATGTCCTCGTCTGCACTTCAGGAATTCTATGACTCTATAATCAGACAGTGTGAGAACAATGGAAATAGATGTTCCACTCATAGGACAGAGGAAAGTCTTTTTATTCATTGGTGGGACATGGGCATCACTCGCTCCCCAGCATTTATTGCCCATCCACAGTTGACTTTGGAGGGCAGTTGAGAGTTAAACCACATTGCTGTGTTTCTGGAACCACAAGTAGGCCAGACCAGGTAAGGACAGCAGATTTCCTTCCCTAATGGACATTAGTGAATTGATGGCATGTATTGCAGAAGTCTCACAACGATGAATTGGGATTCTACTTCTCCACCTGAATTTTCCAGTCCTGCCCCACCCTCCCTCTCCCCCACCACCATGGGAATAATAACGGGCAGGAGCCTGAACATGGAAAGCTCCGTTGATCTTGGATGGGGTTTTCTGGTTTTGGGGCAAGCACAGATGGAAAATCCCACCCCTCAGGACTGAAAACTTGCTGGTGCTCCAAATATTGAGCACCTCAATAGTCAGCGCTAATACTGCGCGTTCAGCTGGATATTGCAAGAGTGGATGGTAGTTTGCAACTTCAAAACAGAAAATTACGATTTTTTTTGTTTTCGGTCCATCCCTTATTTAACCAGGAACCAATTTTTGATAATGTGAAGATTGCTGAAAAGAGACACAAGTTGTCGAAACTTTTCATCTTGCATTCATCAGAACAAACACTAGAATGCCGAATTTCAAAGGATCACAAGAATGTATGCTGCAGAAGAAACTGCAAACAAAAGGAATATGTTCAAGCCTTGGGGCTTTTTTGAATTACTCGGCACCTTGGGGAGCCTATTATGCCCTGCATCTCTTTCCATTGGTGGCCATTCAATGTCAACTTGCAACCAATTCGTACTCTTTTCTCCCATAATATGATTTATTGTTTAAAATTTGACATTCTTGTGTTTGTCCTGATGAGTGCGAGATTAAAACAGGCAGCATGTCTCTCCTTCCAGCAGTATTCAAGTCTTGTAATAACAAGCGACTGATGATGTGGAGAAGTCTGCTGCTATTATTTAAAATGAAAACCTGTTTTTACATTGGCTGCATCTCCAGAGAGAAATCAAACAGTTCGCATTTCAATGTCTATCAAGTTATCCCTGAGAAATCAATAGCCCTGACATTGCAATCCTGTTTAAAGTCAGGCAGCCTGCTATCACATTACACGGGCTGACTGGCAAGTTATTTCATGCACATTAAGCTAATGTGTAGAATTAAAATTAAATGCCCTGCAAAAGCACGTGAAAAACAACCATTATATCAGATGAGAGAATAAAATCCGTGATGATTGCATTTACATTGCTCTTACACATTCAGGAATTAATGATTTTATTTAATAAGCTGGCTACAAGCGCAGCATTCACAACCCCTCAAATCTGTCTCACATCGTCACGGAAAGGCAAAGAAGTCATGGGCGGCATGAACGGAGGTTAGCACTGCTGCCTCACGGTGCCAGGGACCCGGGTTCAATTCCGGCCTCGGGCCACTGTCTGTGTGGAGTTTGCATGTTCTCCCATGTTTGCGTGGGTCTCTTCCGGGTGCTCCGGTTTCCTCACACAGTCCAAAGATGTGTGGGTTTGGTGTTTTTGGCCATGCTAAATTGCCCCTTAGGGTCAGGGGGACCAGCAGAGTAAATACGCTGGGGATGTTATGGGGATGGAGCCTGGGTGGGATGGTTGACGGTGCAGGCTTAATGGGCTGAATGGCCTCCTTCTGTACTGTAGGAATTCTGCGATGGGATGCCCTATTTTTCATCCATGTAAACCTCAATGTGAAAACAATCTGAAGATTTGACTGACCCCTCGAAACCTTCCTGCGGATGCCAAGGAGCCCTCAATCCCTGCTTGAGAACCCCTGCCTTTACCAACACCCAAAAAACATTTTCTTTACTTTCTTTGCCATGCGAATGTTAATTAATTACATTCCTTCACCAAGTTAGAAGTAATGTACTGGGCTTAAGGAAAGAATTGACATTTCTATTACGCCTTTCACAACTTCAGGATGAACAACCAGTCTTCCCGGCCAAGGGAGCAGTTCTGTAGCGTAACCAAGCTTTACATCTTCATCACAATCTCAATCTATTTCGTCATCCAGGGAGCTCTGATTTGTTTGCTTTATTTTTCTCATTTGTGGGAATACATTTCGGGTTCGTGCCCAAACTAGCCGCTCTTTTTCACTGTTGTAATATAGCATAATGGCAGTCAATTTATACACGGCAAGCTCCCAAAAACAAAACTGTATTAAATAGCTCTGTCATCTGCTTCAGTGATGTCGGTTGAGAGATAAATATTTGCCCAGGACATCAGGAACAGCTCTCCCATTCTCCTTCAATGTGGTACCTTGGTCTCGAGGGTGTTGGCTATGAGGAGAGGTTGAATAAACTAGGATTGTTGTCACTGGGAAGACAGAGGCTGAGGGGAGACCTGATAGAGGTCTACAAAATTATGAGAGGAACAGTGTGGATAGACAGAGACTTTTTCCCAGGGCGGACTTGTCAATCACAAGGGGTCACTGGTTCAGGGTGAGAGGGAGAAAGCTTAAGGGAGATGTGTGGGGGATGTTCTTCACATGGAGAGTGGTGGGTCCCTGCTTTGCGCTGCCAGAGGAGGCGATGGAAGCAGGCACATTAGCAACATTTACAAAGAGCAAAGAAAATTACAGCACAGGAACAGATCCTTCAAGCCTGCACCAACCATGCTGCCTGACTTAACTAAAACCCCCTATCCTTCCGGGGACCATATCCCTCTATTCCCATCCTATTTGTCATGACACCCCTTTAAAGTCACTATCGTATCTGTTTCCACTACCTCCCCCAGCAGCAAGTTCCAGGCACCCGCCACCCTCATTTAAGAAGTATCTGGATGGGTACATCAAAAGGCAGGGGGAAGGGAAGAACGTTTTTTTTTAGTTTAGATACAGCATGCACCTCCCTCAAGACAGCAATGGGCTGTCAGATTGGATACCGGGCTCACATTTCTGGAGTGGGATTTGAACCTTTAACCAGTAGACTGAGGTGAGAAAGCTGTCACTGGTCCACAGCTGACACCCTGAGTTGTGTTGGGGATGTGATGGCCCTTGTGTAAGTGTGAGACCTTTCTTATTTTCTTCCTCTCGCCTCTGTAGCATTTCCTTGTGGTATAAATGGTACATGCTGCTGCCAGTGTGAGTTAGTGGTGGAGGGAAAGCAACTCTTTCATTCAAATCTAACAGATTAGTGCAGCCGAGCAGTGTAGTGAGAGCGATGCTGAGCTCCAAATCTCCTGCCCTCGTATATATAGGAGGGAATTCTCCGATCTCACTCGCGGCTGGGATTCTCCAGTCCCTCTGCTGTGAATGGAGATCTGGCTGAGGGCCAAGTTCTCAATTCTTACTGGCAGTGGTGTCAAGATGAACAAGATCAGTGAGTTGCAGCCAATGTGCAATCTCTGACTTGAGTTGTTCCCCACTTCAGACTGTGTAAATTATTTGCTGCGTTATACTCTCAGTAATGCAACATAAATTCTGCTGTCACGAATTATGTTGTAAGATGCTAGCAGATTGGAACAAACAAAGAACAAGGAAAATTACAGCACAGGAACAACCCTGTGCCCTTCCGGGGTCCATATCCCTCTATTCCCATCTGATTCCATTCATGTATTTGTCCAGGCGCTTCTTAAAAGTCACTGTTGTATCTGCTTCCATTACCTCCCCTGTGTCAAAAAACTTGCCTCCTGCATCTCCTAAAGAGCAAACAGCTTCTTTAACTTTAGGAGACAGACAAACTCAGGATATCCCAAGGACCTTCACAGTCAGTGAAGGTCACTTTGTGATAGTAGGAAAGATGGCCTTGCAGTTAGGGTCTACAAAATGGGGCATTGATCAGATCATTTGTTTCAATGACTTTGACTGAGAGACAGACATTGGCTTTAATATCAGGGAGACCATTGCTGCTCATAGAATCCCTACAGTGCAGAAGGAGGCCATACAGCCCATCGAGTCTGTACCAGCAACAATCCCATCCAGACCCTATTCCTGTAACACACATTTACACTGACACTAAGGGGCAACTTAGCATGGCCACTCAACCTAACCCGCACACATCTTTGGACTGTGGGAGGAAACCAGAGCACCCGGAGGAAACACACGCAGGCATGGGGAGAATGTGCAGACTCCACACAGGCAATGACCCAAGCCCAGAATTGAACCTGGGACCCTGGCGCTGTGAGGCAGCAGTGCTAACCAGTGTGCCACCACGCCACCCCAAAGCACATCCAGATACGATAGTGACTTTTGAGGGTTGTCTTGACAAATACATAAATATGATGGGAATAGAGGGATATGGTCACTGGAAAGGTAAAAGGTTTTAGTTCAGGCAGGCAGCATAGTCAGTGCAGACTTGGATGGTTGAAGGGCCTGTTCCAGTGCTGTAATTTTCTTTATTCTTTGAAGTATCTTCAGACAGTGAGCCAAGGACTTGCCTTCAGACAAAGCACATGTGAATGAGTAGTTATTCTCTAAATTTAAATTAAAGCATCATCCAAAATTATCTGAGTTCACCATTTTTAGCTCTTGAATTCTCTCTATCTCTCGATCCTATTTTGTGAAGCTCTTGTAAACCAAGCTTGGGTCACCTGCTCTATTCATAACCTGTCCAAAATTGGCTCAGTGTCAAATACTTACCTGACGTCCACTCCTGTGAAGTAGGATGATTGCACTATGTTAAGGGCACCATATAAATGCAAGTTGTTGCTGTTACTTGTGCTTTTCAGGAATGGGAGTGTGGTTGTACTGTTCGACCTCTATTTCTCCACCTCTGTCTCAAACACCAAGGTGAAGACGGAAATGTTGACCGCCATCGAGATTAACCAGGGGTCATTTATGGGAAACTTCCAAATCGACAAAGAGAGCATCCAGATCACAGGTGAGGGGATAGACTGAGGCCGAAGTGGAGTGATGACTTGGGTACAGTGTCAGGCCAGAGTTCTCCGGTCTCCCATGCCCTGTTGAGGCAAAAGCAGAAAATTTGGCACTCAGTCAAATCTCCATTCACAGCAGCAGGACTGGAAACTCCCAGCTTCCTATTTATTTTAGTGTCACAAGTAGGCTTAGGGGAATTAGGGGAATTTCACAGTAACTTCATTGCAGTGTTAATGTATTTTTACTTGCGACTAATAATTAAACTTTACTTTTTACTTTACGTATTAACACTGCAATGAAGTTACTGTGAAAATGCCTTGTTTGCCACTCTCCGGCGCCTGTTCGGGTATACTGAGAGAGAATTTAGTGTGACCAATGCACCCTAACCCAGAATCCCAGCTGCAGGCAAGGTGGGAGAATTCTGGTCATTATGCCTACTTTATCACTGGGGTTTAATGTTTAATTGAGCTCATTTCTCTTCACTCTCCAGCACCAGAGCTGTGGACAACCCAGCAGCCATCAAGCAAGCCAACACCAACAACAGGTAGGTGATGATTTAGTGTTATCTTTGTTTCAATACTAAGGTTTGATGTTTAACTGGGCTCATTTCTCTACACTCTCCAGCACCAGAGCTATCAACAGCACAGCAACCATCGAGCAAGCCAATGCCAACAACAGGTAGGTGATGATTTAGTGTTTTCTCTGTTTCAATACTAAAGTTTGATGTTTTACTGAGTTCATTTCTCTACACTCTCCAGCACCAGAGCAATGGACAACACAGCAGCCATCAAGCAAGCCAATGCCAACAACAGGTAGGTGATGATTTAGTATTATCTCTGTTCAATACTAGGGTTTAATGTTTTACTGAGCTCATTTCTCTACACTCGACAGCACCAGAGCTATCGACAGCACAGCAACCATCAAGCAAGCCAACGCCAACAACAGGTAGGTGATGATTTAGTGTTTTCTCTGTTTCAATACTAGGGTTTGATGTTTAAGAACATAAGAAATAACTGAGCTGATTACTTACTATTGCAGAAGAAAGAGACATGTTTCTAGACTTAATCATTTTGCACTCATCAGGACAACTGCAAGAAGACCAAATTTCAAACAATTACATTTGACATTCTTATATTTGTCTTAATGAGTGCAGGATGGAAAAGCTTCAACAATTTCTCGATCTTTTCAATTATATTCGATTTGTGTCCTAAGAAGTGACTGTTTGTATTCCATATTCTCACCAGCACCAGAGGAGTGGACAACACAGCAAACATCGAACGAGCCAACACCAACAACAGGTCTGTATCCCATACAGAGATCAATGAGTTCAATTGAAATATTGAGGTCAATTTTATGTCAAGGTCATAGCACCCCATCTTACTGAAGGATTAATGCACAGTGAACCTGTGTGTTCCCTCCCTACATAGGTTCTATCTACACAGGTTCTGCATCTATTTGTAAAGTTGATCCCATCAAAGAACCTGAAACTCTCTGTCCATGTTGAATCAACTGATGCCAGCTCATGTAACAAGGGTGATCCTGGACTTAGCGGGATGCCTCTGATCATGATGACATTCCATGATCGAAAAGTGCACTTGTTCCCGGGATCTGGGTGACATTTGCAATTCTGGGTTGGCCGCATGTAGACTTGATCACCTTGAGTATGTGAACCCTGTGCATCCAGAGCAGCTTCATAGGATAGTGCTGCAAAATATATGTTAACCGCATCTGACGGCTGAATTAAGGAAGGATGCCAGGGACAGCCAGCATCTTTAGAACCGCATCCAACTTTTCCCAAAGGTACAGGAGTCTAAAACTAGAGGGCATAGGTTTAAAGTGGGGGGGGGGGAGAGATACAAAAGGGTCCAGGGGGGCAATTTTTTCACACAGAGGGATGTGAGTGTTTGGAATGAGCTGCCAGAGGTCGTAGTAGAGGCTTTTAAAAAGCATTTAGACAGTCAAGATGGGTACAGAGGGATATGGGCCAACTGCGGGCAATTGAGGCTAGCTTAATGGTTAAAAACAGGATGGCATGGACAAATAGGGCTGAAGGGCCAGTTTCCATGCCATAAAATTCTTTAACTCAATGAATCAGTGACTTCACAAGAGGAGGAGAAATGGAAGAGGGAGTGGAAATAGAAATAAAGAAACATAGGAACTAGAAACAGGAGAAGGCCATTTGGCCCTTTGAGCCTGCTCTGCCAATCATTATGATCATGGCTGATCATTAAATTCAATATCTTGATCCCTCCAAATATTTCTTGACTGACAGTTCTTTCTCTGACCTATTCTGGTAATTGTACATTCATAGAATCCCTACAGTGCAGAAGGAGGCCATTTGGCCCATTGAGCGAGCCTGCACTGACAACAATCCCACCCAGGCCCCATCCCCATAACCCCATAAATTTACTCTGTAATCCCCCTGACACGAAGGGACAATGTAGCATGTCTTTCGGAATGTGGGAGGAAACCGGAGCACCCGGAGAAAACCCATGGAGACACGGGGAGAACAGGAAACGCTAGACAGATAGTCACTCACACAAGGCTGGAATTGAACCCGGGTCCCTGGCTCGGTGAGGCAGCAGAGCTAACCTAAATAGGAGCTGAAGAGAAATGTTTCACTGTTACTGCAACTTGGCTGTACTTATTGTTTTATTTCTTTCTGTCAAAGGACATTGCCTCCCAGGAAATAGGGTGTGTGCTGATGGCATAACGTGTATTGACCAAGACTTGTTCTGCAATGGAGCAGTGAATTGTCCTGACAGTTCAGATGAAAATGAACAACACTGCGGTATTTATCTCCTTTTGAGATATCTTAGTTTGGATTTCCTATGTATATATGTTAATAATTAATTTAATCCAACAATCAGAGTGAATACTTGATAATTATTTGTCCAAAGTGCTTAAAATATATTTAATTATTGATTACCAGAGAGTTGACATGAAATATTTTATCATTGTCATGCAAATTATCAAGTCAAATATGTATTTATTGTTTAGAAACATAGAAACCCGACAGTGCAGAAAAAGGCCCATTGAGTCTGCACTGACAATAATCCCACCCAAGCCCTATCCCCGTGATCACACATATTTACCCTGCAAATCCTTCTAACCTACGCATCCTATTGGGACACTAAGGGGCAAGTTAGCATGGCCAATCAACCTAACCAACACATCTTTGGACTGTGGGAGGAAACTGAATCACTCAGAGGAAATCCACGCAGACGTGAAGAGAATGTACCGCAGAGACAGTGACGGAAACCAGGAATTGAACCCAGGTCCCTGGCACCGTGAATCAGCAGTGCTAACCACTGTGCCACCGTGCCTCTCCAATTTAATTCCACACATGCAAGAATTACCTCATTAGAAACAGTTTAAAACTCAAAGGATGAGAGTAAATATAGAGTGAAACTTCCCTGCCTTTCGAATCGTAACAGAAGGGACGGGACATCTGCTGAACCATTCAAAGGTCTGTTGACCTCAGGTGGGAATTTCTGGTTTTGGGACTCACGCAGCTTGAAAATCCAACCCAGAGGCCACAATGCCTTGAACTGAAACAATCAGGTGGTGAGCATTGACTTGAAGCTTTGTTTAGTGTCCAATAAAACTGTTCCCAGTCATGGGATTATATTGCCTACTGAACGAATCATAGAATGGTTCCAGCACAAGAGAGTGGAACTCAGCTTATCATGTTCATCCTGGCTCCCTGCCAGTTCTGCCTTCCCTCTTCAATGATTTGTGCAATTATACCCAAGGTATCTTTGCTCCTGCCCCACCTTTAAAAGAACACCCCTTATATTAAATTACTTCTGCTCAATCTTCCTTCTAAAATGCATCACTTCACATTTCTCTGCATTAAATTGCTTCTGTCACCTCTCTGCCCAATCTGCCAGGCCATCTATATCCTCTTGAGGTCTAACTCCATCCTTCTTAGAGTTCATAATATTTCCAAGTTTTGTGTTGCATGCAGAGTTTGAAATTTTGCCCTTTTCACCTCAGTCTAGGTCTTTAACCTGTATCAAGTAAAGCAGTTTTCCCAGAAACCTATCACACTTCTGCCAGTCTGAAAAATAACCATTCACCACCACTCTCCATTGTCTGAGACACTCAGCCAATTTTGTCCCTTTCATTTCTTTGCCTTCAGCTTTGCTAAAAAGCCTGTCAAGTGGCACTTTATCAAATTATAACTCCACAGAGGTGAAAGTCCCATCACCAAGTTATTTTATTTACACCATACATCTGTACACAGCCAGCTCTCTAGTTACTCTGTGCTGAATACAGGCTGGGAGTCTGACACACCTGCTTTAAATAGGGAGCATGAGGCTCCCTGATTTAATCATCAATTAGGACTCATCAGGTAGCTCTTGTTAGCCAAACGAGCAAAAATAACTCAAATTAACTTAGGGACAAATTAAGAGGGGCAGCCCCCCAAAAAGGAAGCGGGGGGGACGGCCCGAACAGAAACCAAAGTCCAAAGGAAATTTAAAACATTAAATCAAAATGTGATTGAGGGGGTCTATAACGCACGCCAGCCCCTGCGGTGCCCAGCGGGCACAGAAGGCGTCGACTGCACCCGCGGACACCGCGTGCTTCCTCTCCAGGGACACCTGGCCGCGAACGTAGCCGCGGTAAAGGAGCAGACTGTCGGGATGGACGACCCCTTTGATTGCCCGCTGCCCACACCTCGCCAGGCCCAAGAGCAGGTTCACGAGGAGGTCGTCATCCCCACCCGCCCCTCCCCGCACCAGGTGCCCGTAGATCAGGAGCGTGGGACTGAAGTGCAAACAAAACGTTGATAAAAGATTTTTCAGGAAAACAAAAAGGGTGTGCAATCTAAAACACAAAACATAGACATGGCCTACGGACTCCACAAGGAAGAAGGCTCATCAGGTCATTCATACTCTAGCAAGCCAACCTCATTCGCCTGGCTGAAGTCATCACACAAATGCCTTTTTGAAGCCCCTGTCTCAGGAACCAAAGAGATTACCCTCAGCAACCCTCTCGGTAACTCATCAAATGATGTCATCAAGTGAGCAAACACAATTTGCCTTTTAACAAATCAGTGATGGTATCCATTTCTTCATCCACAAAGTTAATGACTGCTAATTCTGTCACAGAGTATTGTTTCTACAAGGGTATTGTTTCCGCAACCTTAAACTGTAGCTGCTGAGTTCATCCTTACACCCTTTTTCGAAGAGGATGTAACATTTGCAGTTCTCCAATACTCTGACACCATCCCAGTATCTAAAGAACAGGAGAGTTGTGGTTAATGCCTCTGAAATTTTCCCCCTTAATTCCTTTCTGGTCAAGATAGTGTATAAAATCCCTACAGAGTAGAAGAAGGCAATTCGGCCCATCGAGTTTGCACTAACTCTCCAATACAGCATCTTACCCAGCCCCACGCCATGCCCCATTCCCTTAAACCCATGCATTACCCCACTAATCCCCCAAACCTTGGGACACTAAGGGTCAATTTAGCATGGCCAATCCACCTAACCCACACATCTTTGATCTTTGGGAGCAAAATGGAGCACCTGGAGGAAATCCACACAGACACGGGGAGAACATCAAGCTTCACACAGGGTTGAACCTGGATCCCTGGTACTGTAAGGCAGCAGTGCTAGCCACTATGCCACCATGCCAGTTATAGCTTAACACTTATCAACTTTATTCAGCCATTTAGCTTAATCTTTCCTATCCTGATTGGTGTACCATTTAGATTTGTGAATCATTTGATGTGTGGGTTGGATCCAGACTGGGAATGAACTAGCTGACCCCAGAGAAGTAACGAAAATGCCCTGATGAGTTTTAGTATCCATAGTGGGAGGAGGAATGAGAAGTAATCAAGTGTTTTATAGCTAAGAGCTCCTGCTTTGAGACTCCTGCTTGATTATTCAGCTTTGTAAATGACATTTCCTTCCCAGCACTGCACCTGTCAAGTACCCTGTCCCCAATCTTTAGTATGAAAGTATGAGGAAGTGAGTGTGACACTGAGAGAAAATGCATATTATATATGAGAGATTTGGGTGTGGTAGATACTAATTGAATACAAACTTTATGTTAAGTTATGCATGTTTATGAAGAATCCTTTTATATTTATTAGTGCCTTACAGACGGAAAGACAGAGAGGACGGAGGAAACAATTTTGGTGGGGAAAATATTCCTCGTAAATATACAGGGAATAGAGGGATATGGTCCCCAGAAGGATAGAGGGCTTTAGTTCAGTCGGGCAGCATGGTCGATGCAGGCTTGGAGGGCCGAAGGGCCTGTTCCTGTGCTGTAATTTTCTTTGTTCTTTGCATAACATAGCATGAAGCTTGTATTTCAACTGGCATCTAACACATCTAAACCTCTTGTACGTAGTGGGCACTCCCTCTCATTCACTTCCTGTCACATTTACACCATCAAACTTGAGACATCATATTTTGGCCAACCTGTTGTCTTACTGTGACTGATACATCAGCGATCTGCTAGTATTACATAAAACACACTACTCTTGGCAGACACTGTGTATGGTGAATAAATTACAACTTTGGTACATCTACCAAGAGAAATAGAATTGAAAAGCACTTTGGTTGGTTTAAAACTATGAAGAATCTTGGTTAGGCTATACTTGGAGTACTGTGCACAGTTAGGAGCTCCAAGTTACGAAAAGAATATAAAGCATCAGAAAAAGTGCAAAAGGAATATATACAGACAGTAACAAAACTGAGAGGTTATAACTAATGGGAAAGACTGAACAGGTTGAGGCTCTTTCTTTCGAAAGCAAAACAGATGTTTAGGGGTGACCCAAAGGGGTTCTTCCAGATTATGTAACATTTGGATAGGATAGATAGAGAGGATGCTTCCATGTGAAGGGGAGACCTCACTCGGAGCCATAAATATGTGAGGTGAAATGAAGTAGGCAAATTGGGAGAACACTGCTACACAGACTGATCAGTTTGTGTGCTGTCATGTTCTATATGTGGTAAGAAGTCTCACAACACCAGGTTAAAGTCCAACAGGTTTATTTGATAGTAAATGCCACAAGCTTTGTGCGTTTACTATCAAATAAACCTGTTGGACTTTAACCTGGTGTTGTGAGACTTCTTACTGCGTTTACTTCAGTCCAACGCCGACATTTCCACATCATGTTCTATGTGTGCAGAATTCGACCCAGAGATCAACTATGGTCTGTCTGCCTTTCACCTTTCACTTTGGAAGGATGCCTTCCTCATAGTCCATAGGTTCCCATCCAAAGCCGGCACGGTAGCACAGTGGTTAGCACTGCTGCTTCACAGTGCCAGGGATCTGAGTTCGATTCCTGGTATGGGCCACTTTCTGTGTGGAGTCTGCACGTTCTCCCTGTGTCTGTGTGGGTTTCTTCTGGCTGCTCTGATTTCCTCCCACATTCTGAAAGACTTGCTGGTTAGATGCATTGACCCAAACACATGCTGGAGTGTGACGACTAGGGGAATTTCACAGTAACTTCACTGCGGTGTTAATGTAAGCCTTACTTATGACTAATACATAAATAAACTTTAAAGCTTGGGCCTCCCTGATGTATTGACCTTATTGTAATTCCAGTGTCTCTCTTTCCCCACTCTCCAGCTAGAATGAGATTTGATTTATTATTGTCACGTGTATTGACATACAGTGAAAAGTATTGTTTCCTGCGCACAATATAGATAAAGCATACCATTCATAGAGAAGGAAACGAGATAGTGCAAAATGTAGTTTTGCAACCATAGTTAGGATGTAGAGAAAGATCAACGTAATGTGAGGTAGGTCCATTTAAAAGTCTGACAGCAGCAGGGAAGAAGCTGCTCTTGAGTCGGTTGGTATATGACCTCAGAGTTTTGTATCTTTTTTCCGATGAAAGAAAATGGAAGAGAGATTGTCTGGACTGCGCGAGGTCCTTAATTATGTTTGCTGCTTTGTCAAGGCAGTGGGCAGTGTAGGCAGAGACAATGGATGGGAAGCTGGTTTGTGTGATGGATTGGGCTACATTCATGACTTTTTATAGCTCCTTGCGTTCTTGGGCAGTGCAGGAGCCCATACCAAACTATGATACAACCAGAAAGAATGCTTTCTATGGGATAGGGTTTTCTCAGCTTCAATAAAATTGAAACAGGCTAATGGAAGCAAACTGTTTGTTCCACCTTTGAGGTTTTACACTGCCTCTTGTTGGTCCTGAACCATTTTTCTCTTCAGTCTAAACAATTCTTCCTTCTGAATTTGAAATTTTCTTCCTTTTCTATGAACTCGAGCCAGTGGGGGGGGGGGGGGGGGGGGGGGGGGGATGGACCGTGTAAAGGTCCATTCGAAATCGGGTGGGAAATTCTAGTTTTCAGGCGAGTGTGGCCGGAGAACCCCACCCAACGTTAACCAATTCCTCACCTAACATTCGCTACAAATGAGGAGAGTTCAAATTGAGGTATACCAGATGATAAAAGATATGGATAAAGTAGACGTGGAGCGGATGCTGCCTCTTGTGGGGCATTCTGAGGTCATAGTCTTCGGATAAGGGGTAACAAATTTAAAACAGAGTTGAGGAGAAACCACTTCTTCCAAAGGGCTGTCAATCTGTGGAATTCGCTACCTCAAAGTGCGGTGGATACTGGGACAGTGAGTAAATTTAAGGAGGTGTTAGATAGATTTTTAATTGGTAATGGGTTGAAGGGTTCTGGGGAGAAGGCAGGAAAATGGGGATGAGGAGCATAACAGCCTTGATCAAACAGTAGAGCGGACTCGATGGGCCAAATGGCCTAATTCCCGCCTATATCTTATGAACTTATGAACAGTTGCTAATGCAATGGCTGCAGGTTTCCATCTTTTCTGTCTCCAATCCAAATGTAATGTGAAAGTGGTGAAATACACTCTGTATTGGTGCAGAAGATGTGAATTAATCCCTCTCTCGCTTTTCCACAGCTACACCCTGCGATGGCAAGTTTCTCCTCACTGGCTCTTCTGGTTCATTCCATTCAAAGAATTTCCCCAATTCATCCGACCCTGACATTTTCTGCCGATGGATTATAAGGTAAATTATCAAAACAATTCTTCCTTCTGGATTTGAAATTAGTTTTCTTCCTTTTCTATGAACTCTCGTCCTTGTCTTCAAAGGGTGGGCCTTTGTAAGATACTCTTTTGGAGAGTCTGTGCAAACTCGACGGGCCAAATGGCCTCCTTATGGGATCCTACAGTGCAGAAGGAAACCATTCGGCCAATCCAGTCTGCACCGACCACAATCTCACCCAGGTCCTATCCTCATAACTCCATATATTTACCACGGCTAGTCCCTCTGACAGTAAGGGGCAATTTAGCATGGCTAATCTACCTAACCTGCATGTCTTTGGATTGCATTGTACTGATGGGATTTGACTGTCATATGGTTCTACAAACCACTCCTCCAATGGGCCCAGATCCCCACCTGAACCCTTTTGTCCTTCTCTCTCATCTTTTCGCTGATTTTACACACTATCACATTGCTGTTTTTGGGATCTTGCTTACAGACATTCACTACTGCCATCCCTCAGTTACAACTGTGACTACAACAGCAGATCCTCATTTACTGTGATGAAGTTTGAGGGCATTCTGAGGGTGAAAACATTTCTCTCAATTAGCAACGAGTACCTCTATGCTGCAAGAACAAAGAACAAAAAGCAGTAAAGCACAGGGACAGGTCCTTCGGCCCACCAAACCTTTCTACACTAAAACCTAAAGCCTCAATACGCTCTGTATCATGGGCGGCATGGTGGCACAGTGGTTAGCACTGCTGACTCGTAGAGCCAGGGACCCAAGTTCTATTCTGGTCACTGTCTGTGTGGAGTTTGCACATTTTCCCCGTGTCTGCGTGGGTTTCCTTCAGGTGCTCTGGTTTGTTAGGTGAATTGGCCATGCTAAATTGCTCCTTAGTGTCAGGAGGGTTAGTGGGGTAAATACATGGGATTGCAGGAATAGGGCCTGGGTAGGATTGTTGTCGTTGCACACTCGATGGGCTGAATGGCCTCTTTCTGCACTGTAAGGATTCAGTGTATCCGTCTATTCCCCGTATCCCTCTATTCTTGGAACTTGGGAAGGGAACATCAGACACAAAGTCAACCAACTCACCTAACATTCACTACAAATGCCCACCAGCCTGAGTCGCTGGTGCGATCAGGCACAGAGACCCTGGCTGAAACTTTCTCTTACCTAATCCAGCGGTTCTGAGCCCAATGCTGGTCTTCCTACCATTGTCCAAGCTGAGATTAAGGACCAAAGATTTTCATTTGTGATGCAAATTTGTGATGGCCGTGTTAATTTAAGTAACTCAGCAAAGACCAGACATCAAACTGGAATCTCCCTGATTGAGGGAGGGTAACACATTCACAAAGGAAACATAGGGATTGCAGGACAAACAATAGCCTTACATTGTCTCATTCATCTGCCACCATCCTGGTAACAACTAAGCCAGCCCCACTCTCCCTGGGATTCATAAAACGTGTTTCCACTGTTCCAGATGGCTTCCTGCAGTGTGTTCATGAGGATTATTATAACGATGATGAAAATAGTGATGGTTATGTTTAAAGTGATGGAAAATAGAACATTTTATATATTTCACATTAGGATCTTTGGCACCAGATCAAATTTAATGCAAGCCAGATAAACAGACCTGAAGCTTGATCAGCAAAGCCAGTTTTAAGAAGCATCTAAAGGAGGGAAGAGCAGGGAGGTTTATCAATGGAATTACCAAATCTCATGCCCAAAGTATGAAGGCACGGTCACTATTGGTAGGGACCCAAGGGGCCAGAAACAGAGCAGTGCAGAGCTCTAAGAGACCTGTGAGGCGTGGGAGATTGCAGTGAGGAGGGTGATGGTGAAGCCATGGGAATGTTTGAGAAGTAGGATGAGAATTTTTAATTTTGGCCCAGTTATGGTCACCAAGCACGAGGGAGATGAGTGAATGGGAACTTGCTACGATTTGATCTACAGGCAGCACTTGCATGAGCTGACGCTCAGGGGCAGATAATGGGAGGCTGGCCAGAAAAGTAGAGGAATAGTCTAGTCTCGAGAAAACACCCCTCCTAGAATCATAGAATCCCTGATGAGGCATTGGACTAGGTTGGGCACAGTAAGAAGTCTCACAATACCAGATTAAAGCCCAACAGGTTTATCTAGTAGCACAGCTTTCGCCTGCCTCAGGTGAATGGACAGAAAATACCTTGCAATTGAGTCTTTGTCTGTATAAGCCCTGCTTGTGAACCCAACTCTCCATTCACCTGATGAAGGGGCAGCGCCCTGAAAGCTCGTGATACCAAATAAATCTGTTGGATTTTAACCTGGTGTTGTGAGACTTCATAAAATCCCTACAGTGCAGAAGAAGACATTCGGGTCAGCATCAATTCTCCAACAGAACACCTTACCCAGGCTCTCACAAATATACAACCCTGTTCCAAGTTTAACACAGAAAGGAAGTATGCTCATGTGATGCTGAATCTTACAGTTTTGCAACACCTATTGTGACTTAGTCCTTTAAATGGAGAATTGAAACTCTGACTTCCCTGTCCTGTAGCTCCCAGCATACCTTGAGGTAGAGTCACCGCTTGCCTCTAGGTTTTAGCCAGCAAATCACTTCACGAGAAAAAGGCGCTCCTTTCCTCTAATTAATAGTTAGCCAAGAGCTAAAATTTCCAATACTAGGGAGAGGCACAGATATTACTTGCAGTCCTAACAACTTCTAATTAGCCAAACTGAAAGTGAAATTCTCTTTAAAGTAAAGTTTATTTATTAGTCACAAGTAGACTTACATTTACACTATGATGAAAGTGCTGTGGAAATCCCCTAGTCACCACACTCCGGCGCCTGTTCAGGTACACTGAGGGTCAATTTAGCATGGCCAATTCACCTAATCTGCACATTTTGGGGGAAGAAACTGGAGCACCTGGAGGAAACCCACACAGACATGGGGAGAATGTGCAAACTTCACTCAGACAGTGACCCAAGGCTGGAATTGAACCTGAGTCCCTTTGTGCCCCAGTGCCATCCTCTTTGTCTGCTGTTGGGGTCAAATTCCTTGGAGTGGCCTCAGAATGCCTCATAACAACCCCCCCCCCACAATGTAGGTATGTTGTTCAAGTTAAATTTGAGATGATAAGTTTGGGAGAAAATTCGAGCCTCTTATGTCCCACTTGTGTTTGTGACCAGAGTTGAACCAGGCCTTTACATAAAGGTGAATTTCACTGACTTCCAAATGGACGTTTGGGCTGACAACCTGATCCTGTACGAAGGAACGGGATGCAGTAAAACAAAAATCGGTAGGCAATACACTGCTATTTACATTAAATTTATTTTACTTTTCTTTCATACAATCATAGAATCCTACAGTGCAGAGGGAGGCCATTTGGCCCATCAAGTCTGCTTCAACCACAATCCCACCCAGGCCCTATCTCAACATAATTCCATGTATTTACCCTAGCTATTCCCCTGACCCTAAGGGGCAATTTATCATGGCCAATCTACCTAACCCACTCATCTTTGGACTGTGGGAGGAAACAGAACACCCGGAGGAGACCCACGCAGACACAGGGAGAGTGTGCAAACTCCACACAGACAGTGACCCAAGTTGGGAATGGAACCTGGATCCCTGACTCTGTGTTGCAGCAGTGTTAACCACTGTGCCACCGGGACACAATGTAAACTGAATGAGATATAGTCAAGAATTTGATTCAGGAGATAAGCTCCAGTAAGCTTCCCTTAAGTTGAAATTGCGATTAAGAGTTAACTTCAAACATTATGGGCAGGATTTTTTGGCTGTGTTCCTGCTCAAGGTCAACGGAGCTTTGCGCAGGGTCTGCCTCTCACCTGCTATGAGTCCCGTGTTGGGTGGGATGGGAAACTTCCCCCTCCTAGTTTAATAGCTTAGCTAAACAGGGAACTGCCTGAAGTGATGCTTAACTGCCAATCAACTGAAAGTAATTGCCCATGTTGTGGGGCCTTTTGGTGTTCAATTTATTGCAATCTTGTTCCCCTTGAAGTAGCCAGATCAAGTCATGGAGTTTTACAGCTATTGTATATTCGAGCTATTGCAATAGGACTCTAGTGAGGCACGTAGTGGACTGCCAGAGTACAGAATCCAGGAATATCCCGCAGATGTACACTGGAATTCTACCACCCCGCCCGCCACAGAATCAGAGCGGATGAGGGCCGGACAATGAAAATACCTGTTGACTTCAGGTGGGACTTGAGAAGCTAAGTTACAGAGAGAGATTGAATAGGTTAGGACTTTATTCCCTGGTGTGTAGAAGAATGAGGAGAGATTTGATAGAGGTGTATAAGATTTTGATAGAGTTAATGCAAGCAGGCTTTTTCCACTGAGGCTAGGGGAGAAAAAAAGCCAGAGGGTGTGGGTTAAGGGTGAAAGGAGAAAGGTTTAAAGGGAATATTAGGAGGGCTTCTTTACACAGAGAGTGGTGGGAGAGTGGAATGAGCTGCCGGATAAAGTGGTAAATGCGGGGTCACTTTTAACATTTAAGAAAAACTTGGACAGCTACATGGATGAGAGGGGTGTGGAGGGATATGGTCCAAGTGCGGGTCAGTGGGACTAGGCAAAAAATGGTTCAGCACAGACAAGAAGGGCCAAAAGGCCTGTTTCTGAGCTGTAATTTTCTATGGTTCTATGGGAATTTCTGGTCTCGCTCAAGTGAGACCATAAGATCCAGCCCATAGTTTCAAATTCGGGGAGATTAGAGAATCCCAGTCTGAGTATCATGTATGCAATGTGAAGCTATTCACTTTGGTCATAAGAATGAAAAAAACAGAATATTTGTTAAAAGGTGTGAAACGTACATGGATGTTGAAATGTACTTGGCTGTTGAAATGTACTTGGCTGTACCTGTACGAGGAATGCAGGAAGTTACCACGCAGTTACAGCAACTGTTAAGGAACTAAATCACACATGACATTATTCTTTCAATGTAAGAATAAAAAGGTCCTGTTACAGTTGTACAGAGTTTTGATAAGAGCCACATCTGGAACAGCACATACAGTTTTGGTCTCCAAATGTAAGAAAAGACATACTTGCATTGGAGACAGTACAGCAGACGTCCACTAAGTTAGTTCCTGGGATGAGGCGATAGACTTTCAAGTAAGTTGGGGTTATTCTCTGGAGTTTCAAAGAATGAGAGACAATCTCATTGAAGTCGCCAAACTTCTGAAGGGGTTTGTTAGGATGGACACTCAGAGATTGTTTCTGCTACTTCGGGAGTCTAAAACATGGGACACAGTCTCAGGATAAGAGGCCTACCATGGAGGACTGAGCTGAAGAGAGATGTTTTCACTCAAAGGGTTGTAAATTTTTGAAATTCTCTACCTCAGAGGGTTGTAGATACTCCATCATTGAATATATTTAAGGATGGGATACAGAGAGTTTTGGTCTTTCAGAGGACTAAGGGATTTGGGGAGTGGATGGGAAAATCGAGTTGAAGCACAATGAGTCGCGATCATATTGAATGATGGAGCAGGCTCTATGAGGTGAATAGCCCATGTCTGCTCCTCTTTCTTGTGTTCTTGTGAAGGTAAGAACTGTTAATGCTCGAGATTGGAAGGTTTGTCCTATAGCAGGTCTTCAGAGATAGTTGAAATTTAACCCAAACCACACAGAGTACAGTTACAATTTGTGTTGCAAAGAGTCACTTCTGTACAATTCCTACCCTCTTCCATCTGACTGGACCCGTTGTTTATGTGGCTGAGAATTCCTAGCTGGCTTGGTCATCAGATGCAGATGGTAATCTGGATTCGCTCACACACCAGGGAAGAAGAGGAGACTTTCTCATACAAATCAAAAGCAAAAGAACATGACTCTGGGCCGCATAGGGAAAAACTAGCTTCAGAATCCCACTCCCTGCCTGCCACAGAATCGGAAAATTACAATGTTGGTAGACCGCGGGTGGGAATTTCCGGTCTCACTTAAACAAGGGCATAAAATCCCATCCCTAAACCTCGGCTGTCCTGGCTTCTCCTCTGTCTTGCCTACAAAATGGACCCAATGCCCACTTCCCCTGCCCACTTGAGCCAGAGGGGAAGCTCTAGAACCCATGGTTTTAAACTGCTTAAAGCTGTCTCTACCTGTTTTAGAAGGTTAGCAGAATTTGAATGAGATCTGCTTAATCATCTCCCCATCCAGCACCTTGAATGTTCATACTCCCTACCGCTGACACACGGTGGCAACAGTCTGTGCCATCTGTAAGGGGCACTGCAGCAACTCACCAATGCTCCTTCAACAGCATCTTTTATGCTCTCGCTCAGGTGAGACCAAAAATTCCCACCCAAGGTCAACCTCTGCCATTTAGCTTGACAAGGGCAGCAGATGATTGGAAACAACACCATCTGCAAATTCCCTGCCGTGTCCCACATCATCCAGATGTGGAACTTCATAGGTTTTTTCTCTGTCACTGGTCAACGTTCCTGGAAGTCCTTTCCTCACAGCACTATTGGTGTGCCTACACCACATGGATTGCAGTAATCTAAGAAGGCGGTTCACCACCACCTTCTCAAGGGCAATCAGAAATGGGCAACAAATGCTGGCTTCGCCAGTGGCACCCACATCCCAAGTCCTCATTTTTTTTTAGAACTATGCTTGCTGCTCATCCCCACTGCCAAATTTGCTCTTTAATGAAATTCAACTCTTCCCCATCCCCTTGATATCACCACCATGTATTTGTAGTGAAGTCCCTGCCTAAATGTTCTCTTGCTTACAAAGAAGTAATCTGAGTGAACTCTTGTGTCAATTCCCAATTTCAAAATGGGCCTGATAGTCTTACCTGCTCCATTCATCCCATTGGCTGCCTCTTGGCTCCCATGGGAGTAGAATCATAGAATCACAGAATCCCTACAGTGCAGAGAGAGGCCAGTCAGTCCATCGAGCTTGCACTGACCACAATCCCACTCTAACCTCATAACCCACAAAATTATCCTTCTAATCTCCTTGACACTAGGGTTAACTGATCATGGCCAATCAACCTAACCTGCACATCTGTGGGGGGAAGCCGGAGCACCCGGACGAAACCCATGCAGACACAGGGAGAATGTGCAAACTCCACACAGACAGGGCCCCGAGGCCGGAATTGAACTCGTGTCCCTGGTGCTGTGAGGAAGCAATGGCTGCAGGGGTGGCACTGTGCCACTGTGCCACCCCTGGAGCAAACCTGGGGTGAGTCAGGAGAGCAACTTGTGGAGAAAATTACACCAAAAAGAGGAAGAGATTTGAACTGTGGCAAAATCAAGTTGGAATAGCTTGTTTTTTTTTAAATGGGTAAGTAAGTTCGCTGATGACACGAAGGTCGGTGGTGTTGTGGATGGTCTGGAAGGATGTCAAAAGTTGCAGCAGGACATAAATAGGATGCAGGACTGGGTGGAGAAGTGGCAGATGGACTTCAACGTGGATAAATGCGTAGTCGTCCATTTTGGCAGAACCAACGGGATGAACGAGTACACTATCAAGGGCAGAAGTCTTAGTAGTGTTGAAGAGCAGAAGGATCTTGGGGCCCGGGTCCACAGGACTCTTAAATCGGCCTCGCAGGTGGAAGAGGTGGTCAAGAAGGCGTATGGTGTACTGGCCTTCATAAATCGAGGGATTGAGTTTAGGAGTCGGGAGGTAATGCTGCAACTTTATAAGACCCTTGTCAGGCCTCATTTGGAGTACTGTGCGCAGTTCTGGTCGCCTCACTATAGGAAAGACGTAGAAGCTATTGAAAGGGTACAGAGGAGATTTACAAGGATGTTGCCTGGACTGGGAGGCATGCCTTATGAAGTTAGGTTGAGGGAGCTGGGTCTCTTTTCCCTGGAGAGAAGAAGGTTGAGAGGCGACCTGATAGAGGTTTATAAAACGTTGAGACGAATAGATAGGGTGGATTCTCAGAGGCTATTTCCCCGGGTTGAAATGGTCGCTACGAGAGGACACAGATTTAAGGTGCGGGGAGGAAAGTACAGATGTGATGTTAGGGGTAAATTTTTCACTCAGAGGGTGGTGAGTGAGTGGAATCGGCTGCCGTCAGTGGTGGTGGAGGCGAACTCGCTGGGGTCTTTTAAAAGACTTCTGGATGAGTATATGGGGTTTTATGGGATTGGGGGTTATAGATAGGTGTTGATGTGATCGGCGCAACTCGTGGGCCGAAGGGCCTGTTTGTGCTGTAGTGTTCTATGTTCTATGTTCTTTCACATAAAGTAATCCAATCCTAACCTTGCTCTTGTTTCATTTAGCTTCACTCTCGGGTTCCCATCCCATATCTGTGAGGATTTTTTCCAACCAGGCAACAGCAGAATTCTGGACAGAAAAATCCTCATCTTCCAAACCTGAATTCAACGCAACTTTCACTGTATTTAACATCAGTGATGTCAGCAGTAAGTCACTTTTATTGTTTAAAAAGGGAGGCTGTGTTTCATTAAACTATTGACCATACATCTTCTGTTCCAGCAACTGGCTTGCACTTGTTATAAATAAGACTTCAGATTAAAGCAGGGATCCAGTGGTGTGGTTCTCTGAAATAAATCTGGACACAGGAACCAGGGGAACACTATCATACTCAGAGCAACAACATGTTTTGGAGAGAAATTGTGAAGTATATTTTCACATAAAGGATAGTGAAACTTTGGAACCTTCTTCCTGCAAAAGGCTGGGGGAAAATCGGAGCTAACAAGACTGAAATCAATAGATCATATCCGGGTAAAGAAAGCAAATATAGTTTAATGGAGTTGAGATAAAGATTAGCCATTGAATGGTGGACTAGATGGACAACGGGGCTGAATGGCCTCTTCCATTCTCTATGCCCAATGCCAGTACCTCGGTCAATTGCCATGCACTGAAGGTGGCTGTTCTAATCCTGAATATTGCTGGGGGTGTTTGGCAGAGGGGAGAGGTGAATTTCATTAAAGGGCAAGTTTAGCAGTGGGGATGAGCAGCAAGTATACTTCTAGGAAAGAATTTGTTCTCAGGATGTGGTGTCACTGGCAAAGCCAGCATTTGTTGCCCATCCCTGATCGCCCTTGAGAAGCTGGTGGTGAACCACCTTCTTAGACTGCTGCAACCCATGTGGTGTAGGCACACCAACAGTGCTGTGAGGAATGGACTTCCAGGAACTTGGACCAGTGACAGTGAAAAAACACCAATATAGTTCCACATCTGGATGATGTGAGACATGGCAGAGAATTTGCAGATGGCGGTGTTTCCATGCATCTGCTGTCCTCATCAAGCTAAGAGGCAGAGGTTATGGGTTTAGAAGATCCTGGTTACAATGCCACGGTATTCATTTGACCAGAAACTGATCTAGACTAGCCATACAAATACTGTGGCTACTAGAGTAGGACTTGGAATCTTACGATGAGTAACTCACCCCCTGACTCCTCAAAACCTGTCCACCATCTACAAGGCACAAGTTGGGAGTGTGATGGAATACTCTCTTTTTGCCTGGATGAGTGCAGCTGCAACAAAACTCAAGAAGCTCCGCACCATGAAGGACAAAGTTTATGGATTGATATACAATCCACAAACATCCACTCCCTCCACCACTAACACACAGTGGCAGCAGTGTGTACCATCTACAAGATGGTCTGTGATAGCGCCTTCCAAATCCATGACCGCAATCACCCAGAAGAATAAGATATTTTGGCCTTGGAGGGAGTGCAGAGGAGGTTTACTAGGCTGATACCGGAGTTGAGGGGGTTGAACTATGAGGAGAGGCTGAATAAACTAGGCTTGTACTCATTAGAGTTTAGAAGAATGAGGGGAGATCTCATTGAGACGTATAAGATGATGAATGGGATGGATAGGATAGAGGTGGAGAGACTCTTCCCACTGAAAAAAGACAGTAGGACTAGGGGGCACAGCCTCAAGATAAAGGGGGGGCGGTTTAGAACGGAGTTGAGGAGGAACTTCTTCACTCAAAGGGTGGTGAATCTCTGGAATTCTCTACCCATTGAAGTGGTGGAGGCTGCCTCGCTAAATATTTTCAAGAAGCGGGTTGATGGGTTTTTGATACGAGAGGGGATTAAGGGTTATGGGGAGAGGGCCGGAAAGTGGAACTGAGCCACGACAGATCAGCCATGATCTTATTGAATGGCGGGGCAGGCTCGAAGGGCCAGATGGCCTACCCCTGCTCCTATTTCTTATGTTCTTATGTAGATACACGGCAAATCCACCACTTGGAGGCTCCCCTCAAAGTCATTCAGCATCCTGACTCGGAAATAGACCGCTGTTCCTTCACTGTTGCTGAGTCAAAATCCTGGAACTCCCTCCCTAACCACACAGTGTCTGTACCACATGGACTGTAGAGGTACAATATGACAGCTCACTGTCACCATCTCAGATGGGCAATAAGTAGCAACAATCTCTGCATCCCAAGAATGAATAAAAAATACAGTGCCCTCCAGCACTGAAATTGCCAATATTTCTGGGAGGTTTGGGAGTTCCCTCTCTCTATTGCTGGAATGCAGATCGCACTCTTACTGGTCTGAAGGAGTTTGCAATGTTGGGCTTCTATATCTGATTGAAGCTCACATCCATTCAATCTCCCAGTTTGGAGGAGCCAACAACAACTTGCATTAATATGACACCCTTAATAACATGTCTCAAAGCTCATCTCCATGGTGAAGCAAAACATGATTGTAAGCCATACAAGGAGATATTGCAACTGATGGACAAAAGAGGTGGGTGATGCGGAGAGAGTCAAGAAGGAATACCATGCCTTGGAGCCCAGAGAGCTGAAGGCACAGCCACCAATGGTGGAGTGATTAAAATTGAGGATGAGGCAGAATTGGCGGAGTGCAGGTACCTCTGGGTTGGAGGAGATTAGAGTACTAGGGAGGTGGCGAGGCCAGGAGAGGGAATTTGAAAGCAAGAATGAGAATTTGAAAATCGAGGCAGTGCTGAACCAGGAGGCAGTGGAGGTCTGCGGGCGCTGGGGTAATGGATGAATGGAATTGTGCGTGAGACAGTTGGGTTCAGACTGTGCAAGCAGGGCTGGAGATTAAAGACGAGATTAAAGATGACATAGGCTCCATCAGACTCTAAGGTGCTCACATGTTCCACATTTGACTGCACAGCGTTATCGCTGGGAGCCAAATGCCAAGTAAGTTGATAGTGGAAAATTCCAAATGCTCTGACAGGCATCACAATACATTGAGCAAATATACTGCACATAAAGCATAGGAACATAGGAATTGTTAGAAATAAAGGGCCACATTCTTCTTCTCCCTCTGGTGGCAAACTTAATAAATGGACAGGATGGTGTCTGATCCCAAACTAAGATCTGGGCAGGACGACCCATTGCCAATTGAGGCCTTCAGCTGGCCAATTAATGACCACGTGAGGATCTCATCCCACATCACCGCATGTATTGAACCAGTTACAGACAGGCCCGTCACCATGCAGTGGACACAACAGATAAAACTATGCAGCCAGCTTGTCACCTCCTCGGGTGCGGGGAGTAGTTGGGGGGCTCCTCAACCAAAGACATTGAGTTCCCGGATCAAAGGATGGGACATTGAGCAGGAGAGGGCTGCCGAGAGTCACATAACCCCCTCTCACCACCCTATACTCCTCTCCCATAGAACCGCCCTCCCACCCTCCTGTGACACCAACTTCACTTATCTGTAGTCCGGGTCCTTCATGATCCTGAAGGTCTGAGCATTGTCCTCCCGGCGGCACCCACCACTTTCCCTGTGGTCTCCAATTGGCCAGCAGCTCTTCGTAGGCTCCCAGGGGCTGTCCTCACCAATGCCTCACTGGCGTTGGGTTTGGAGGGATTGCCAAAATAAGGAAGCACAGATCCCATGCCCACTCTAAAACATGATGTGGAGATGCCGGCATTGGACTGGGGTAAACCCAGTAAGAAGTCTGACAACACCAGGTTTAAGTCCAACCGATTGGACTTAAACCTGGTGTTGTCAGACTTCTCACTCTGAAGCAGGCAGGCAAGACTCCCTGCAAGATTCCACCCAAGAAGGCAAATATCCATCCAGGTCTCATTCAACCATTCTGCTGGTGAAATGATAAGCAATCAGACAATAACATGAGGCGTGGAAAACCCCTATGTGGGGAGTTTTGGGAATTCCGCATAAATTCCAGTGACTGGTTTCATACATCACCACATAGCTTGGATCCATTTTAACATTAGAGACCCAAAATCAATTTTCTGCTCCCTAGCACACTACAGCTATTATATAAGGGTGACACGGTGGCAAAGTGGTTAACTCTGCCACCTCACAGGGGCCTGGGTTTGATTCCCGACGTGGGGCACTGCGTCTGTGGAGTTTGCACATTCTCCCATTGTCCGTATGGTTTCCTCCAGGTGCTCCGGTTTCCTCCCATAGTCAGAAAAATGTGCTGGTTAGGTGCATTAGCCAAGCTAAATTCTCCCACAGTGAACCCGAGCAGGCACCAAAGTGTGGCGACTCAGGGATTTTCACAGCAACTTCATTACAGTGTTAATGTAAGCCTAGTTGTGACACTAATAAATAAACTTTAAACAGTGGTGAGCACTGCTGCCTCACAGGGACCCAGGTCCGATTCCTGGCATGTGTCAAAGTCTGTGCAGCATCTGCAACTTCTCCCCATGTTTGCGTGGGTTTCAAATGACACTCATGCTGTCTCCCAAGATGTCCTTTCCTGCTGACAGCACAGCCCATGTTTTTGTGAATGATTCTCAATTCCAGCAGTTTAAGCAATCCCACCGCAGTCAACAATGAGGCTCTTATTGGGCGAACTTTGACTTGATTTGATTTAGTATTGTCACATGTATTTTTATACAGTAAAAGTATTGTTTCGTGATCATTATACAGATGAAATATACTGTTCATAGAGATGGAAGGACAGAGTGCAGAATGTAAGGGTTACAGTCATAGTTAAGATGTAGAGAAAAATCAACTTAATATAAGGTAGGTCCATTCAAACGCCTGATGGCAGTAGGGAAGAAGCTGTTCTTGAGTCGATTGATACGTGACCGCAGATTTTTGTATCTTTTTTCTGATGGAAGAAAGTGGAAGAGAGAATGTCCGGGGTGCGTGGGGTCCTTGATTATGCTGGCTGCTTTTCCAAGGCAGCTGGAAGTGTAGACAGTGTCAATGGATGGGAGGCTGGTTTGTGCAATGGAACTGGTTGAATTGTCAGGTTAAGATCAGAACCTTTTCCTGAAAGCAGTGCTGAGGTGTTTAAAACTGTGATGTCATGATGTATACCTGCAGATCGGGAGAAGATCAACTGCGATTTCCAAGACGGATTTTGCTATTGGCGACAAGACCCATCGGACGAGGGTGATTGGGAGAGGATCAGTGGACCTTCTTATCCACCCTTAACTGGCCCGAATGATGACCACACGTATGGGAACCAATCAGGTTGATTCCTAATCCTGCTTTAACAATAACATTGTTATTGGGGACCCAGGTTTGAATCTCAACACGGCAGCTGATGAAATTTGAATTCAATAACAATCTGGAATTAAAGGTCTAATCATGACCGTGAAATCATTGCCGATTGTCGTAAAGACCCACCTGTGACAGAGTGGTTAGCACTGCTGCCTCACAGCACCAGGGACCCAGGTTCGAATCCCGGCTTCGGTCACTGTCTATGTGGAGTCTGCATGTTCTCCCCATATCTGCATGGGTTTCCTCTGGGTGCTCCGGTTCCCTCCCACAGTCCAAAAGACATGCTGATTAGGTGCGAAATTCTCCCTCAGTGTACCCGAACAGGCGCCAGAGTGTGGCGACAGGGGGGTTTTCACAGTAACTTCATTGCAGAGTTAATGTAAACCTACTTGTGACAATGATAAATAATATAATTCAGGAAGGAAATCTGCCAGCCTTACCTAGGCTGGCCTAATGTGGTTGACTCTTATATGCCCTCTGAAATACTTTCAGGTCAAAGGCAATTAGGGGTGGGTAATAAATGCTGGCCCTGCTTAGCAATGCCCTGAATGATGGACAGTGGTTAGCACGGCTGTCTCACAGCACCAGGGACCCGGGTTCAATCCCCAGCCTTGGTCACTGTCTGTGTGGGGTCTGAATGTTCTGCCGTATCTGCATGGGTTTCCTCCAGGTGCTCTGGTTTCCTTCCACAGTCCAAAGATGTGCAGGTTAGGTGGATTCGCCATGGTAATTGTGTGAGGTTATGGGGGTAAAGCGGGGGGGAGAGAGTTTGGGTAAGATACCCTGTCAGACAGTTAGTGTAGACTCAATGGGGGGACTGATATCTTCTGCATTCCAGGGACTCTGATTCAGGCTCAAGTGGGGGCTTAGAAACACACAGTGTGTGGGAAGCAATCCCCCCCCATGTGACATCCCCACAGTGGCCAGAGGGGAAGAATGTTGGAAGGGCCAATCTAAAGTTAACGTTTATTTATTCACAAGTAGGCTTACATTAACACTGCAATGAAGTTAGTGTGAAAATCCCCTAGTTGCCACACTCCGGCGCCTGTTCAAATACACTGGGGGAGAATTTATCATGGCCAATGCACCTAACCAACGCATCTTTCGGACTGTGGGAGGAAACCGGAGCACCCGGAGGAAACCCACGCAGACACAAAGGGGAAGCGCAGATTCCACACAGGCAGTGACCCGAGCTGGAATCAAACCCGGGTCCTTGGCGCTGTGAGGCAGCAGTGTTAACTACTGTGCCACCGTGCCACCCCAAGCAGCCAGGTGCAAGTGGATCAGGTTTACCCCCAAGTCTGTTCCTGCAGCTGACTTGAGTGCAGGATCCTTGTGTGAGAATGTGTGCTGGTGTGATAAACTGGAACAAAATCGCCCCCTGCTGATTTCAATCCAGAACTGTAGCTATTCATGGAGGTTCCGCCTGCTTTCTATTCTTGCCGTGTGATTGAGGAATACAGGTTTCAAAAAAATAGCTCAATAGTTTAATGGGTGAGATTTAAAAACCAAGCTCCAATGGAAGAATTTATTTTGAAGAGTCAGTGCAGACACAATGGGCTGAGTGGCATCTTTCTGCACTGTATGGATTCTATGGTTCAATGGTAACTGTAGTCAGTGCATAAGATTCTCAGCTGAGTCAGCAGCTCATGGGTTTCTGTCTCACACCAGGCAAATGGGCATATAATCCAGGCTGAGAGCCCAGTGCAGTCCTGAGGGAGTGCTGCACTGTTGAAAGCCTTATCTTCTGGATGTAATATTAAACCAATGCCTTGTCTGCCCCCTCAGGTAGTTGTACCTCCTGGTACTGTTTCAATGAGGGTGAGGGGAGTCCTGACCAACACACATTGCTCAACAAGATCAACCAGCTTTTGCAGGCATTTGCTGTGTACAGACTGGCTACTGCATTTCCTATGTTACATGATGATGAGCGTCCCCATCACCCCATGCATTCCCCGCATTCGACGATGCGCGGCATGGTAGCACAGTGGTTAGCACTGCTGCTTCACAGCTCCAGGGACCTGGGTTTGATTCTCGGCTTGGGTCACTGTCTGTGTGAAATTTGCACATTGTCCTCGTGTCTGCGTGGGTTTCTCAGAGTGCTCCGGTTTCCTCCCACAGTCCAAAAGTGTGTGGGTTAGGTTGACTGGCCATGCTAAAAATTGCCCCTTAGAGCCCTGAGATGCATAGGTTAGAGGGATTTACAGGTAAATATATAGGGATATGGGAGTAGGGCCTGGGTGGGATTGTGGTTGATGCAGACTCGATGGGCCAAATAGCCCCCTTCTGTACTGTAGGGTTTCTATGATTGCTACAATGACACACTTAAAAATATTTCATTGGAGATAAAAAAAACTTGGTTTGTAAAAGACGTAATAGAAATATGAGAATTTCTAGAAATAAACTTCTTTCTTAAGTTTTAGTTCAATAAATTATAGCAGCACTTCCCTCTTAACATAGAATCCTACAGTGCAGAAGGAGCCCATTCAGCCCATCAAGTCTACACCAGCCACAGTCCCACCAGCCCCTAACCCCATGCATTTATCCTAGCTAGTCCCCCGGCACTAAGGGGCAATTTAACATGGCCAGTGCACCTAACCCACACATCTTTGGACGTGGGAGGAAACTGGAGCACCCGGAGGAAACCCACGCAGAGAACGTTCAAACTCCATACAGGCAGTGACCCAAGCCCAGGATTGAAGCCGGGTTCCTAGAGCTGTGAGGCAGCAGTGCTAACCACGACCAACCCTCTTCTTTTACAGTTCCCAGTAAACCGTAAAGTATTTTGGCAGATGATTAACTTCCATTCTATCTTAATGCAATCTATTCTCTTGTGTGGAAGCTGTGATAACCTTTCCCCCTAATAAGATTCCCATGCTGTTTTTGTTTTGCTGAGTTAGAAATGGAAAGCAGCACAGAAGCTGAGCTAGATCAATATCCCACAGCCAAATGAGATGTGACCATGGAAACTCTCACAACAGTAAGAGCGGTGATGGCCCCAGATGAAGATATCTTGGGCAGTGTATAGCTTCTGACTAATATCACGAGTGTCACCATTTGAGTGGTTGAAAAACTATCACTTAGAATCCCTACAGTACAGAAGGAGGCCATTTGGCCTATCAAATCTGGACTGACCACAATCCAGGCCCTATTCCCATAACCCCTTATACTTACTTTCCTAATCGCCCTGATACAATTTAGCATGGCCAATCCACCTAACCCGCATGCCTTTAGACTGTGGGAGGAAACTGGAGCACTCAAAGGAAACCCACGCGGACACGAGGAGAAAATGCAAACTCCACACAGACGGTGACTGGAGACTGGAGTTGAACTTAAGTCCCTGACACTGTGAGGCAGCAGAGCGCCACTGTGTCACCCCTACAACCTCCCTTGAATGACTTTGTTAGGGACCAGAGCAGAAGCTCCAAGGTATATTATGAAGTTAGCCTAGACCCTAAGCTTTACATTTGAATTTGCCATTAGGGTGTATAAGGTGTTTTGCTCCAGGTATGATTCTAGTGACCCACTCGGAAGCTTTTATCAAGGCAAACTTTTTTTAAGAACACGGTTAGAATGTAACAAAAAGAATTATCACAACCTTCCCTAGTTAAAAAGCTTAAACATGACAAAGTATAATTCTTAGTAGCTAGCTGTCTCTATTATCCTGAGTCATGAATTCCTTCTTTAGAACCAGTTAGCACAGAAACCAAAGATGCTTATGTAGGTATTAGATTTCCAGCCTTTTGACACCTCTGCAGAGTGACCCAGACAGACATTTGTCTTCTTATTTTTAGGCAGAAACTTCCAGAATAAGCTTCATTCCACTCTCCCCCCACCACCACCACCACACGCCCCAACAGTAGAATTCAGACAGAGCAAGAGATACAGAGGAAGTGGTCTCTCTCTAAAGATTCCAAAAAACAGAGTGCCTTGAGTTTCCTTTGAAAGCCTTGCTGCACCCAGTTATATGACATTACTTGTCAATCAACCTAATCAAGCCCTACTCTGCAATACCCCGGGAAAGCTCAAAATAACAGAAACCTGCATTAGTTCAGATTAAAACAAACATTGTATCAATTTAGATCAATCATTTGGCTGCAGTAACAACACAGTGCCACGAGATCCAGACAAAATGGTCCGAGTGCATAAAACAAATCATGAACAGATCATAAAGCAAGAAACATGACTAAAATACATTTCTTAGATGCGTAGTATTGTCATAACTTGTATTTCCAAAGCACTTCAGAGACAAGTAACAAACGTTGAAGCACTGCCACTGTTGTAATTTATTGCCCATCCCTAGTTCTCCTTGAACTGAATGGCCATTTCAGAGGGCAGTCGAGAGTCAACCATATTGCTATGTATCTGGAGTCACATATAGGCCAGACCAAGTAAGGATGGCAGATTTCCTAAAGGACATTAGTGAACTACATGGGTTTTTCTGACAATCGACAATGGTTTTGTGGTCATCAGTAGACACAGCAAATTACTATAAGCAGCACTGTCATAATGGCCAGATGATCTGTTAGAGTGAAGCTGATTGAGATGAAAGTTGGCCAGGATATTGGGGAGAACTCCCCTGCTCCTTCAAAGAGTGCTGAGGCATTTTTTTACATTTACCGTAGAGGCCAACCTAGTCCTCAACTGTAGCTCAATGGGCAGAATTCTCACCTGAGCCTAATAATTACACCTCTGACAGTGCAGCATTGTCCCACTACCACACTGGAATGTTAGACTAGCTTTCCTTGTGTTCAGGAGAGGTGATGGCCTGGTGGTATTATCGTTAGACTATTAATCTAGAAACTCAGCTAATGTTCTGGTGACCCAGGTTCGAATCCCACCATGGCAGATGGTGGAACTTGAATTCAATAAGAAATATCTGCAATTAAGAATCTACTAATGACCATGAAAACCATTGTCAATTGTCAGAAAAACCCATCAGGTTCACTAATGTCCTTTAGGGAAGGAAATCTACCTTGTCCAGACTACATGTGACTGCAAATCACGGTTGACTCTCAACTGCCCTCTGAAGTGGCCTTGCAAGTCCCTAAGTTTCAAGGGCAACTAGGGACAGGCAACAAATGCCAGCTTGCCAGAGAAATCCATGTTCCACGAATGAATAAAAAGAAAAGATTGCTGGATCCGAAGGGATATTGACATGGTGAACGTGGAGAAGATGTTCCCTCTTGTGGGAGAATTTAGAATTAAGGATTACCATTTAAAAATAAGAAGCTATCCATTTAAGACAGCAAGGAAAATATTTTTCTTTTCTCTCAGAGGGTAGTGAGACTTTGGAACTCTCTTCCTCAAAAGGCAATGGAAGAAGAGATGTCAAATGTTTTCAAGGCAGAGATAAATAGATTCTTGATAAGGTGGTGTGTGAAAGGTTATTGGGGTAGGAGGGAGCTTGCCTCCCTCTATAATCTTATTGAATTGCGAAACAGATTCAAGAGGCTGAGGTCCCTACTCCTGCTCCTAATTCATGGAAAAAGTCTGACAACACCAGGTTTAAGTCCAACTGATTTATTTGATAGTAAACTCACTAGGTTTTGGGTTAGTCCCTTCGTCAGGTGAATGGAGAGTTCTGGCCTCAGACAGAGCATATAAAGCACAGACAGTATACAGATTACTGATTAGAATGCGAATCTTTACACCTAACCTGTTGTTCAAGTCCCACAGTGGCTGACAATGTGAGTGGAAGGAGCACTGATCACAGGTTAAAGAGATGTGTATTGTCTCCAGACAGTACAGTAAGTGAGGTTTTGCAAACCCAGGCAAGTCATGGTGGTTACAGATAGTGCGACATGAACCCAAGATCCCTGTTGAGACCGTCCTCATGTGTGCGGAACCTGGCTATTAGTCTCTGCTCAGCGACTCTGCGCTGTCGTGTGTCGTGAAGGCCGCCTTGGAGAATGCTTACCCGAAGGTCAGAGGCTGAATGCCCGTGACCAGCGAAGTGTTCACCAACAGGGAAGGAACAGTCTTACCTGGTGATTGTCGAGTGATGTTCATTCATCCGTTGTCGTAGCGTCTGCACAGTCTCCCCAACATTGGGGAACTGTTGGCGAACACTTCAGTGGTCACGGGCATTCAGCCTCTGACCTTCGGGTAAGCATTCTCCAAGGCGGCCTTCGCGACACACGACAGCGCAGAGTCGCTGAGCAGAGACTGATAGCCAAGTTCCGCACACATGAGGACGGTCTCAACAGGGATCTTGGGTTCATGTCGCACTATCTGTAACCCCTGTGACTTGCCTGGGTTTGCAAAACATCACTTACTGTACTGTCTGGAGACAATACACATCTCTGTAACCTGTGATCAGTGCTCCTTCCACTCACATTGTCAGCCACTTCAGGTCTTGAACAGCAGGTTAGGTGTAAAGATTCGCATTCTAATCAGTAATCTGTAAACTGTCTGTGCTTTATATGCTCTGTCTGAGGCCAGAACTCTCCATTCACCTGACGAAGGGACAAACCCAAAAGCTTGTGAATTTACTATCAAATAAATCGGTTGGACTTAAACCTGGTGTTGTCAGACTTTTTACTGTGTTTACCCCAGTCCAACGCCAGCATATCCACATCATGCCTAATTCATTGAAACATAGAACATAGGAGCAGGATAGGATAATAGGCCTTTCGAGCCTGATCCACCATTCAGTGTGATCATGGCTGATCCTAAATTGCACGTTCAGATGAGTGTGTCTTGAACCAACTGAGGTCCAAGAATGATACCCACAGAGCCATGACTAGTCCCCATATGTCTCTCCACCATCATCAACACCATTGTGCCTTTAGCTGTTTAGGCACTCAAATTGCCTCCCTAATTCCTTTTGTCTTCCTCTCCTCCTTTAGAACATGCCTTAAAACCTAGCCCTTTCATCCCTCCATCTTGGGTTAGTTATCCATTTCTTATTCATTTACACTTTTGTGAAGAGGGATGTTTCATCTATCTCTGTACAGGTTTCTGTTGTTGTACTGATTTCCCCCATTCTTCTTTTAATTCCAGGATATTATATTGTGACTCCAATGCAGCCATACTATAAGATCAGAAAGATCAGTCTCCTCAGCCCTGTGTTACCTGTTGAGCCTGAGCCCTGGTGTCTCAGTTTCTGGTAGGTAAAGAGCTCAGACTTATTGTTTATTCAGAGACCAAATGAAGACACAAGACCCAATGACCAACAGGAGTTGAAAGAGTAAAAGAAAAGGTGACGTTCTCCAGAAGTAGCGGTGACTTGAGGCCAAGTTTGGGTTTTGAAGGGACCATTGGAAGACAGGGACATGGAGGAGTGGATACATAAGCAAGAATGAGGGTATATTTAGACATGAACAAAGCACAGAGAACAAGGCAACTAGTCCTTCAGCCCACCAAGTCTGCATCTGTCATGTTGTGCTATCTAGACCAACCACCTGTATCCCTCTGTTCCTTAACTGTTTATGTGTCTATCCAGATAAGTCTTAAATGTTGCTAAAGTGTCTACCTCGACCATCTTACTTGGCAGTGTATTCCAGGCCCCCAACACTCTGTGTAAAAAACCTCCCCTGCACATCTCTACTGAACTTCCCACTCTACCTTGAACTTTTGCCCCCTTGAAATTGTCATTTCTGCCCTGGGGAAAGGTATTTTCCTCATCTCTCCTCTAATCCTTCTGACAATCATTGCAAATCTGCACCCCCTTGTCACCGTCCCTTCTGGCCTCTACCCACCTGTTCTATCCAGGCCCCTCACAATTTGGTACATACCTATTAAACCTGCCCTTGGCCTCAAAGAGGCTGTAGACAATCAGATAGCTCTCCCTTGGGCAGAGATGGTCAAAGGGAAAGTTAATACAGGGCTTCACTCTGAGATGGCTTGATAAAGCAAATAAGAAAAACTGATTCCACTGGCTGGAAGAAGCACAGAGGGAAGGATGAAGAGAATTTTCTTTGCAGAATGAGTTGCTATAATCTGGATTGTATTGCCTAAAAAGGTGTTGGAAGCAGATTCAATGGTACATGTTGCAGTTGAAAAGGAATACTCTGCAGGACCGAAGAGAAAGCACCGATTGGATCTCCCTTTCGAAGATTTAGTACAGACATGAAGGACCTAATGGCCTCCTTTGCTACTTAATTCCAAGCTTATGTTCACCATCTCTCTGCAATATCCTCATGTGGTCAGCATGCACTCACAAGGCCGTCTGACTCTGGTCTCTCCCCAGGTATTTTATGTATGGATTCGACGTTTCCCGGCTGCGTGTTCGTATCACCAGCAACGACAATGTGTCACGGACGTCATTCCAGAAGGAAGGAAATTATGGGAATCAGTGGAACTACGGGCAGCTGACAATAAATGAAACAGATGAAGTCAGGGTTAGTCTCTGCTGGTGAATTAACACAGTATCCTTATTCCTCACGTTTCCTTGGCTCTCACTTTGTTCTTGATAGACAGCGGCCGCAATGCTGCCCTTTGCTTTATTTGTTTCGTAGAATTCTACAGCATGGAAGAAGGCACTTCGGCCCATCAATGTTGTACTAGCACTTTGATGGAGCCATGCAATTAGTCCCACTTCCCTAATTCCTCAGATTCCTCGAATTATTTATCTTTTCAAGTATTTATCCAAATTCCCTTTTACTATTCAATCTGCTTCCACTTCCCTTTCAGACAGTGTCTTTCCAGATCATAGCAAGTCACTTCTCAAGTAAATTTCTTCTTGACGTCCCTCTGGGTTCTTTAGTCAGTAACCTCTGGTCACAATGGCAAGTGGCGATGTCACTGAACTACTAATCCAGGGATCCAGGCTAATGAACTGGGGACAAGAATTCAAATCGCGCCATGGCAGATAATGAAATTTAAATTCTGGCGAAAAAAAACTAGAATTAAAAACCTACTGATGACCATGAAACCAATTTCACAAAAACCCATCCAGTTCACTAATGTTTTTTAGAGAAGGAAATCTGCCGTCCTTACTTGGTCGAGCCTACATGTGATTCCAGAGTCACAGCAATGCAGTTGACACTTAAATGCCCTCAGGAATGGGCAATAAATCTTAATCTAGCCAGGGACTACCACATCCCATGAATGAATAAAAAGCAGTAAAATTCCTACAGCCCTATTGCAAAGAAGAACAGAGAAGTTCTATAGAATCTCTGCAATGCAGAGGATACCATTCGGCCCATCAAGCCTATACTGACTCTCCGACCGAGTATCCCCCCCACTCCTCAACTAGCCCTGCAACCCCATGTATTTACCCCACTGATCTACATACCTTTAGACCCTAAGGGGCAATTTAGCATGGTCAATCCACCTAACCTGCATATTTTTGGACACTCAGGGGTAACTTAGCATGGCTAATCCACCTAACCTGCAAAGTGGTTTAGTGGTTAGCATTGCTGCCTCACAGCGCCAGAGATCAGGATTTGATTCCTGGCTTGGGTCACTGACTGTGTGGAGTTTGCACTTTCTCCCTGTGTGGGTTCCCCCTGGGTGTTCCATTTTCCTCCCACAGTCCAAAGATGTGTGGGTTAGGTTGATTAGCCATGAGAAATTTTCTTTTAGTGTTAGGGAGCTAGCAGGGTGAATATGTGGGGCTATGGGGATAGGGGCTGGGTGGGACTGTGGCTGGTGCAGACTCGATGGGCCAAATGGCCTCCTTCTGGGCTGTAGGGACTCTATGATCTTTGGACTGTGGGAGGAAACCAGGGCACTGAAGGAAATATATGTAGACATGCATAAACTCCAATAATCCCCAGATTACTGCCTTGGGGATTACACTGCCATCACTACACCGGCTCCTCCCTTGTTCCCAGCATTCCGGGCAATATTTGTCCCTCAACCAACAACTAAACACAGGTTGACCCAGATCTTTCCGTCTCCAGCTGGGCATACCCCATAAATACCCTGGAAGATGAACAGGGAGATCCCGTGACCGTCTGAATGCAAGGAGTCTGCAGGCATTGTACGAGAATGAGAAATGGGAGCAGAAGTAGACCACGTGTACTATCGAGCAGGTCCGCATTCAGTCTCATCATGGCTGATCTTGATCTTCAACTTCCATTACCTGCCTGCTCCCCATATCCCTTAAATCTCTTAGAAACCAGTAATCCGTATTTTCCAGCATCAATGATCGAGCATTTAAAATCCTCTGGGGTAGAGAATTCCAAAGATTCACAACACTGAGGCAGATTCGGCAAAACTCCATTGGAAGGAGAAAGAGGAGGTCAGCTGAGGTGTTAATAGTTCAGCACTCTAACATGTGTTTCTGCACACTCACTCATGCATCACTCAGATTGTCTTTGAAGCTATGAAGAATACTGGCAGCTTCTCGGACATTGCATTGGATGACATCTTTCTGACAAATGGCACCTGCAAAAAGAGTGAATACCCAGAGCCAACAGCGGAACCGAAACCCACAACACCACCTCCAGGGCCCAGTGAGTATGAAACGTCATGTGGATATATACTTATGGGGCAGACTGATAAAGAGACCTTTTGATTTGATTTTGATTTGATTTATTCTTGTCACGTATTAACATACAGCGAAAAGTATTGTGTCTTGCGCTATACAGACAAAGCATACCATTCATAGAGAAGGAAATAAGAGAGTGTAGAATGTACTGATATAGTCATAGCTAGGGTGTAGATAAATGAATGAATGATAAGAAGTTTCCATTCTCCATTTCCAATCTGCATTTGCAGAACTTCATTTAAAACTGTCGCAGGCTGCAATTATCCTCAGTTGGTTCCTGAGCTAAGCATGAAGAGAGAAACTCATCCAATCTTCCCTGACTGTGGTCAGATTTGACTTAGAGCAGAATTGGGTTTGCCTGGAAGAATAGTTTTGGAATTAGAATAATATTTGCTTTGCACACAGCATTATAACAGAAAAGCATCTCAGAACGCCTTATACCTGGATCGCTTTTGAAGTGTCTGTTATTTTGTACACCAGTACAACAAATGCTTAATATGAGCTATGTCCCACAGTAACAAGGAGATGATTGACCAGTTAACTTACAGGGTGGCATCGGTTGATGGACACATGATGGGCAAAATCCCAATGGTGTTAGTCAGTCTTTTATATTGTATCATGGAAAGAAGCAAACGGGACCTCAATCTGAGATCTCAGATGAACCATGTCCAACAGTGCAGTCATCGAGGCCACTTTGGAGTGGAATTTCAGATTAGGTACTCAAATCCTACAGAAAGTGAAAGATGACCATAGGCTGCTCTCCCCTTTGATGGGGTGGGGGGAAGAATCACCACAACTCAGGTGGGGGGCAAGATTGAGAAGGTGGGGCCTCAGCTGGTATGGGAATTGAACCCATGCTATTAGCTGCACTCTGTATCACGAACCAGTGGTCCAGCCAACTGAGCTAAACTGACCGTCAACTCAAATCCTAGAGTGGGGCTTAAACCTGTAGTACACCAGGCCAATGAACAAAAATCCATGTTTTGTGCTACTCATGCCTTCTCAGTCAGGAAAACACACTCTCTATCTCTGCTGAAGGTAATCCCTGAAGTGTGATCTCACTTCAGGTTAAGCCGTTACCTGAAGCACATTGGGTGGGATTTTCTGGCCAGGCTCACCCGAGGTCAACGGATCCATGGTCTGCCCCTCTCGCCCGCTATGATTCCCGTGGTGTGCGGAAAGGGAAAATTTGCCGCACTGTTTCTGGAAGACATGGTAAGATATTAGAGAAAGGCAGGTTCCTGTGTGGGTGAGATGATGAATGATCGAGAGGTCACCAATGCCCATGGGACCCCATGCCCAATGAGGGCAAGAAGAGAGAAAACTGAAAGGAGATTCCTGCCTGGTGAAAAGTCTGATCACTGCTCTGTTACACTGTACATCATTTATTCCCAAAAATTATCTTCTTTTTACAGCTGATTGTGGAGGTCCATTGGAACTATGGGAACCAAACACGACCTTCAGTTCAATGAATTACCCCAGAAACTACGTTAATCATGCATTTTGTAAGTAAGGCTCTCCTTCACTAACAGTTGGATTTTTTTATTCACATTATTGATTTGAGAATAGATGGTGCGCTTGAATCAGAATGTTTCTTATTCTCTCCATTGTGGTTCCCCTGTGCAATTCCCAACATTTCTCTTTCACTGATGATCCCTCACCACTCCCATTCAAGTTCAGCTATGTATCAGGAGAAAAGAGAAAGATTCTGACAGGGAGACACCCCTGACTTCTGTTCTCATCTACACCCCCACAATTCCCCCACCTTGCGCCTCTACCAATCTCACACCAATGCTTGCAGTGTTCCTGTCTCATTCACAAACAATCCAAATTGTCCAATCTCCAAAGCAATATCTTGCAGTTTACCTCCTTGCGTAGCAAGCCTGAGGAGCTGGTTCTCTTCCAACAAGAGAAGATCACTCTCTAACATAGACAGGGGATACAGAATCCTTCATGTTGCGGGGCTTTTTTGATACTTTGCTTGTTAATGTAGTTACAACTACTGTTCTGCTCAAACAGCCAGCCAAAGTTACAGAGTGGTTCAAGATGATTTGCTGAAGGACTATAGCTCTAGGACCCTGACTTAAGTCATCAAGACCAGTCGGAGTACAGAAGTCAGAAATACGCAAGCAGTTATAGTTTCAAATTCAATTACAAGTAATTGGCATATACCAATCAGCCAGGGAGTTATCTCTATCCTGTCACAATAATTGATTAAGATTACATCATTCATAAGGTACGGATATTAAAACCAATTACTGTCATCTTAAGCTTGTTAATTATAATATCCAATCAGCATGATGTTTTAATTGCATCTGTAAGTTATTGTTCCAACTGTCTTTGGACACTCCAAATGCAAATGAATGTTAAAACACAAATTAATTCTCCCATTCTAAATATCTGGTTCAATGTTCAATGGCCTCTCCCAGGCTAAGATGGTCCCATCCCACTCCCCACCACTCCCCAACTCCTGCTTATCTGAAAGGTCTGTCACTTGGATAGTCATTTTTTGCCTGGAAACAGCAACTTAATATACTGATATGAATATCTCTGCTGTTAAACTCTTAACCGGCTTTTTTTTTGGTTTGGCCCCTTTAACCCTTTCGCTGAACACAATTATTAACATGGCAACGTGGCTAACTATTCTCCTCCATAATTATTAGCATGGGTATTATTTCCCCTCACATCGCAAGGGCAAACATTGTTTTTTTAAGTATAGTAAGGGCATCATGATCAGCGCAGGCTTGGAGGGCTGAAGGGCCCATCCCTGTTCTGTACTTTTCTTTGTTTTTTATACTCTTTGGTCTAAGTGCCAATAGATGTTGTCCATCCACCCTTCAAGATGAGCTGACAGAGGTTTTGTGTCACGTTGCTCCTGGACTAAGCAAGTGAGATGACATAGGGTGCTTTAACTAAGTAAGGATTCCAATTCCCATTGATGACTTTCTCCATTCAGAAAGGAAAACAGAACTAGAAGGCACAGCCTCAAAATAATTCTGGAATTTTCTGCCCGTTGAAGTGGTGGAGGCTACCTCGCTAAATATATTTAAGACACGGGTAGATAGATTTCTGATAGACAGGGGAGTTGAGGGGGTTGAGCTATGAGGAGAGGCTGAATAAACTAGGCTTGTACTCGTTAGAGTTTAGAAGAATGAGGGGAGATCTCATTGAGACGTATAAGATGATGAATGGGATGGATAGGATAGAGGTGGAAAGACTCTTCCCGCTCAAAAAAGACAGTAGGACTAGGGGGCACAGCCTCAAGATAAAGGGGGGGCGGTTCAGAACGGAGTTGAGGAGGAACTTCTTCACTCAAAGGGTGGTGAATATCTGGAATTCTCTGCCCGTTGAAGTGGTGGAGGCTGCCTCGCTAAATATTTTTAAGAAGCGGGTTGATGGGTTTTTGATAAGAGAGGGGATTAAGGGTTATGGGGAGAGGGCGGGAAAGTGGAACTGAGCCACGACAGATCAGCCATGATCTTATTGAATGGCGGGGCAGGCTCGAAGGGCCAGATGGCCTACTCCTGCTCCTATTTCTTATGTTCTTATGTTCTTAAAGGTTATGGGCGGACAGCGGGAAAGTGGAACTGAGCCACTTCAGATCAGCCATGATCTTATTGAATGGTGGGACAGGCTCGAAGGGCTAGATGGCCTACTCCTGCTCCTATTTCTTATGTTCTTATGTTCCGTCTTTCACCGAATCCTCCACATATGTTTTATTTTATTTCAGGTACATGGTATTTAATGGCAGGCAAGGGCAAAAATATCCAACTCCATTTTGAAGACTTCAGTTTAGAAAAGAATTATGACGTGTTGGAGGTCAGAGATGGGAGAGGAAAAGATTCATTACTGATGGGTAAGCGTCACCTTCATTGTTTTATTCATTCTCTCTTACTAGTTTCAACTTGCCCTGGTGTATTTCTAAATCACCACTCTGCTCATTAGCAAAATGTGAGTCTCCTTATGATTCCTCATGCATGGATTCCGTTGTAACATGGTACAGCAATAACTAGCAGAAGCCACATACTTCCTGTCCCTGAACAGTCATTGTGAGCATCATCGCCAAGGCTTTTTCAACAGCACCTCCCTAACACACAGCCTCTGGCACATGGAAGGGCAAGGGCATTGGGAATAGCATCACCTCCAAATCCACACCATCCTGAACTTAGAAATATATCCCTATTCCTTCACTGTTCCTGGGTCAAAATCCTGGAACCCTCCTCCCGGCATAGTGGGAGCACCTGCACTTCACAGATTGTAGTGTTGTTGTCCATGTATCTTCACACCCAAACTATTTCCATCTACCATTTGGTGAATAGTGGGAAAGTGATGGAAGGATTTCCAACCTGTCCACTGAGCTGTGTTGAATGCTCCTTTCATGGACAATAAGTCCTGGCATTGGGCTTGAACCTGGAGCTTCTGGTTCAGTGGAAGTGACACTATCACTGTGCCATAAAATCTCCTCTCTTTGTAATGGGGCTCGCCACCACTTCTCAAAGGCAATTAAGGGTAAGCAAAATTATTAATAAATGCACAGAATACATATCAAGGAACTAAAGCTAAGCCTTCATGAATCATAGTTTAGCTCTTAGCTGGAGTATTGTGTTCAATTTGGGGAGGCAGTGTCACAGTGGTACTGTCACTGGACTGGAAGGCCAGAGCCCCAGGATATTGCTCTGGAGACTCAGGTTCGAATCCCACCATGACAGATGGGTGAAATTTGAATTCAATAATAAAATCTGAAATTAAAAGTCTACTTATGAACATGGAACCCATTGTTGATTGTCGTAAAAACCCATCTGGTTCATGAATGCCCTTCAGGGAAAGAAATCTGTCATCCTCATCTGGTCTGGCTTACGCACAACTCCAGACTCACAGCAATATCGCTGACTCTTAAATGCCCTCGGGGATGGGCAATAAATGCTGATTCAGCCAACGATGCTCACATCCCACGAATGAATAGAAAAAAGTCTAAGTACCATGCTTCAGAATGATATTAGGATCTTGGATGCAGATCGGATTTATTGGAATCGTACTGGGGTGAGTGAGTTCAGTTATGTGAAGTTTAAGCCATTCTCCTTAGAGCAGAGAAGGTTTAGGGGAGGTTAGACAGCCATTCTGATGGAGAAGTTGTTTCCATTGGCACAAAGGACAAGGGGTCACAAATTCAAGATGATTGTCAAAAGGAACAGAGACAATATGAGGAAATATGTTTTGATGCAGTCAGTTATTACGAACTGGAATGCACTGCCTGAAAGGGCTGTGGAAGCAGGTTCAGTAGTGACTTTCCAAAAGAGAATTGAAGCATTGGAACATACAGGGAAAGAGCTGTAGGGAATGGAAATAATTGGACATTTCTACTAAAAGTGTGGGATAAACGTGAACCCACTGTGTCGTATCATTCTGTGATTCTCTGACCCTACATCCTGTCCAATATTTATCCCTCGACCGACATCACTAAAACCAGATAATCTAGTCACTGACACATTACTGTTAACCAGACATTGCTGAGTGCTAAATGATTCCAGCCATCCAGGTTTGATTCCCGGCTCGGGTCACTGTCTGTGCGGAGTTTGCACATGCTCCCCGTGGGTTTCCTCAGTTTCCTCCCACAGTCCGAAAGACGTGTTGGTTAGGGTGCACCAGCCATGCTAAATTCTCCCTCAGTGTACTCTAATAGGTGCCGGGTTGTGGCGACTGGGGGATTTTCACAGTAAATGCAAATCTACTTGCGACAAAGAAATAAACTTTAATTTCCGGCTTTGGTCGGCTGGTTAGTCATGCAGAGTGACACCAACGACACGGGTCCAATTCACGGGTACCGGCTGAAGCTATTCCTAAAGGCCCCACCTTCTCAACCGTGACTCTCAGGTTGAACCGCCACCAGTCAGCTCTCTCTCAAGTGGGAGAGCAGTGGATGGTCCTCTGGGACTGTGGCATCATTTCATTTCACTGGCTTTGGGAAAGAGCTGTTCCGCAATCCAGCCACCATATTTTGTTCATGGGACATGGGCATCACTGGCTGGCCAGCATTTATTGCCCATCTCTAGTTGCCCCTTAAACTGAGTGACTTGCAAAGCCATTTCAGAGGACAGTTCTCAGTCAAGCACATTGCTGTAGAGTTGCGTGTAGGCCAGATCAGGTAAGGGTGGCAAATTTCCTTCCCTAAAGGACATTAGTGAACCAGATGGGTTTTTCCGACAATAATTTCAGTAAATTCTTAATTCCAGAATTTTTAGTATTGAGTTCAGATTGCATCATCCGCAATGGTGGGATTTGAACCCGGGTCCCCAGAACATTGGCTGTGTTTAGGGATTAATAAAGTTTAAAGTTTACTCATTAGTGCCACAGGTAGGTTTACATTAACACTGCAATGAAGTTACTGTGAAAATGTCCTTGTTGCCACACTCCGGCGCCTGTTCGGGTACACTGAGGGAGAATTTAGCATGGCCAACGCACCTAACCTGCACGTGTTTCAGACTCTGGGGAAAGACCAGAGGAAACTCACACAGACACAAGTAGAATGTGCAGACTCCGCGCAGACAGTGACCCAAGCCGGGAATCAAACCCGAGTCCCTGGCGCTGTGAGGCAGCAGGGCTAATCACTGTATCAACATTCCACCCAGTAGCCTAGCAATAATGCCGCTAGGTCTCCCAGCATTGCAAGAGAAGACCGTGCTTTGTAAGTAGGTAATTAGCTAATTGATGTGATCTGGGACCATGAAAAGTGCTGGATAAATACAACGCCTTCTTGATACTGTAAAGTGGACTTTTTTATTTCCCACGTAGCAATGTCAACTTGACCAACCCTGTGTGTAACAGACACGATGTGGAGATGCCGGCGTTGGACTGAGGTAAACACAGTAAGAAGTCTGACAACACCAAGTTTAAGTCCAACTGATTTATTTGATAGTAAACTCACAAGCTTTCGGGGTTTCTCTCTTTGTCAGGTCAATGGAGAGTTTGGCCTCTGACCTTCGGGTAAGCATTCTCCAAGGTGGCCTTCATGACACACAACAGCGCAGAGTCGCTGAGCAGAGACTGATAGCCAAGTTCTGCACACATGAGGACGGTCTCAACGGGGATCTTGGGTTCATCTCACACTATCTGTAACCCCCGTGACTTGCCTGGGTTTGCAAAACCTCACTTACTGTGCTGTCTGGAGACAATACACATCTCTTTAACCTGTGCTCAGTGCTCCTTCCACTCACATTGTTGGCCACTTTAGGACTTGAACAGCAGGCTAGGTATAAAGATTTGCATTCTAATCAGTAATCTGTAAACTGTCTGTACTGTCATATGCTCTGTCTGATGCCAGAACTCTGCATTCACTTGACGAAGAGGGAAACCTCGAAAGCTTGTGAACTTACTGTCAAATAAACCGGTTGGACTTAAACCTGGTGTCGTCAGACTTCTTACTGTAACAAACGCCACAGGCAATTCATCGTTGAGATGTTCAAAAATGAATGAACTGTGAAACGAAGGGTAATGTTGAAGAAATGCTTTGTGTCTAAGCTTTATTAAAACTGAACTGCGCCCTACCTTTTTTTTGTTTTCTGGTTCTAGGTGTGTATACAGGTTACCAACCTGTAAATGACCTCTTCTCCACCAAAAGTGAAATGACAGTTTATTTCACCTCAGACAAGTTGGGAACCAGGAAAGGATTCCTGGCAAATTTTACAACGGGATTCCACTTGGGATTGCCAGGTACAACAGTCTCATTTTGCTTCAGCCATTGGATAAACCAGTCCCAATATTGAATCATAATGATTCGAGCTGTATTGTAAAATGTTAACTGATCCATCAAGTTCTCACCTCTGAGCCAGAAGCTTTACGTAAGAGTTTCAATGTGTAAAATCTAGAATTGGCACTTGGTGCAATACTGAGAGAGTGCTGTACCACCAGAGGTGCTGTCTTTCGCATCAGATGTTAAATCATGATCTGTCCATCTTCTTAGATGGACATCAGGACGTAGAAGAACAGGAACATGGAAGAAAAACTACAGCACAAACAGGCCCTTCGGCCCACAAGTTGCACCGAACATATCCCTACCTACTAGGCTTATCTATAACCCTCTATCTTACTAAGTGTCATGTCCTTACCCAAAAGTCTCTTAAAAGACCCTATCGAATCCGCCTCCACCACCACCGCTGGCAGCCCATTCCACGCACCCACCACTGAATGAGTGGACCATTCAGCCTACTTATCAGTTTCTTGGCTCCTTTGATGAATTCCAACTTACTCCAAGTTTCGGGCTTACCACTTTTTCTGGTTGCCTTGGAAGCCACTTTCTTTGATCTAATGCAGTCTTTCAACTTCTTTCATTAGCCACAGTTGCTTTAGCTTTGCTGCTGGATGTTTGTGCCGCAGAGAAATGTTTATTTGTTGTAAACCAAATATCAGCCATTGTCTGCCCACCATCAAAGTTTTTAGTGTATTTTCCCAATCCATCATGGCCAATTTGCCCCTCACACCTTAATTTCCTTTGTTCAGATTTAAGAGCCCAGTCTCAGAGCTATATTGCTTTCAAACTTGATGTAAAGTTCCATCATATCACTCTTCCCCAATGTACCACTGATATAAATGACTTGGATGAAGGGGCCGAAGGTATGGTTGCAAAATTCGCTGGTGACACAAAAATGGATAGGAAAATAAATTGTGAGGAGGGTGTAAGGAGGCTACAAAAGAACATAGATCGGTTAAATGAGTGAACAAAACTCTGACAAATGGAGTATGATGTGGGCAAATGTGAAACTGTCCGCATTGACAGGAAGAATGAAAAAAAGCTTATTATCTAAATGATGAGAATTGCAAAGCTCTGAGGTGCAGAGGGATCTGGGTGTCCTAGTACATGAGTCACAAAAGGCTAGTACACAGATACAGTGAGTAATCAGGAAAGCTAATAGAGTGGGCAGCACGGTGGCACAGTATTTAGTACTGCTGCCTCACAGCTCCAGGGACATGGGTTCAATTCCTGACTTGGATCACTGTCTGTGTGAAGTTTGCATGTTCTCCCCATGGCTGCGTGGGTTTCCTCTGGGTGCTCTGGTTTCCTCCAAAGATGTGCAGGTTAGGTGCATTAGCCACGCTAAGTTTCTCCTTAGTGTCTCAGGATCACGGGTCAGAAGGATTAGTGGATAAATTTAAGGCATCGCAGGGATAGGGCTTGGGTGGGATTGTTGTTGATGGAGACACAAAGGGCCAATTGGCCTCGTTCTGCACTGTAGGGCTTCTATGAGTTCTATGAGTATAATATTATTGTTTATATTGAGCGGATTTGGTTATATAAATAAAGAGATTATGCTTCAGTTCTACAGAGTATTGTGATACCACATCTGGAGCATTGTGTACTGTATTGATCTTATTATCTAATGAAAGATGTAAACACATTAAAAGCAGTTCAGAGAAGGTTTAATGGGCCAATACCAGGGATGAGCAGGTCAAGGTCGGAGAGGTTAGGTTTGAATCCACTAGAGTTTAAAAGAGTAAGAGTTAACTTATTCATAGAACGTAGAACATTACAACACAGTACAGGCCCTTCGGCCCTCAATGTTGTGCCGAGCTATGTCCAATCCCAAGATCAAGCTATCCCACTCCCTATCATTCTGGTGTGCTCCATGTGCCTATCCAATAACTGCTTGAAAGTTCCTAAAGTAAAGTAACTTGTTCAAAACTTTTAAGATACTTGTGGGTATTGACATGGAGAGGATGCTTCCTCTTGTCGGGGAATCTAGAACTAGAGGTCACTGATTAAAAATAAAGGGTCACTCATTTAAGGCAGAGATGAGGAGAGTTATTTTCTCTCAAAGGCTTGTGAGTCTCTAGAACTCTCTTCCTCCAAAGGCAGTGGAAGCAAAATCTTTAAATATGCTAGCTACATTCTTCATTAACAATAGGTGGGGGGAAGGAGAAGGGAGGAAAGTTATTGGGGGGGGGGGGGGGGTGGCAGGATATGTGGGGTTGAAGTGAAATTAGGTAAGCCATGATCTTATTGAATGGCAAAGCAGGCTTGAGGGCCAAGTGGCCTACTCCTGCTCCTAATCCATATGCATGTCCATATGTAAAGGCTTCTTTACAGCAAGGTTATTAATTAATCCTTTCTCATTACTTAATACTAAATCTGCAATAGCCCAATCTCTAATTGGCTATTCAATGCGTTGCTCCAGAAACATATCTCATTAGTGCTCCAGTAATTCATCCTCTGTCGTATTAGTGCTAATTAGCTTTACCCAAATTATACATAAATTGAAGTTGTCCATCATTACAATATTACTGATGTTAAATGTAGCTCTAATTTCCTTATTTATGTCATGCCCAACATTACTCCTCCAGTGGGTGATGTGTAAACATTGCCCACCAATGTGCTGCCCCTGCTGTTGCTTTCTTCCATCCAAACTGACTTTACATCGTGACCCTCTGGATCATCAAATCTCTAAAGTGCAGAAGGAGGACATTCGGCCCATCGAATCTGCACCAATAACAATCCCACTCAGGCCCTATCCCCATAACCCCACATATTTACACCCCCCAATCCCTCTAACCTATGCATCCCAGGACACTAAGGGGCAATTTAGCATGTCTATTGCACCTAACCCGCACATCTTTAGACTGCAAGAGAAAACCGGAGCACCTGGAGGAAACTCAAGCAGGCACAGGAAGAATGTGCAGGCTCCACACAGAACATGAGGACATAAGAACTAGGAGCAGGAGTAGGCCATCTGGCCCTTTGAGCCTGTTCCACCATTCAATAAGATCATGGCTGATCTTTTTGTGGACTCAGCTCCACTTACCCGCCCACTCACCATAACCCTTAATTCCTTTACTGTCCAAAAATAAATCTATCCTTGCCTTAAAAACATTCAGTGAGGTAGCCTCAACTGCTTCAGTGGGCAGGGAATTCCACAGATTCACAACCTTTTGGTGAAAAAACTCCTCCTCAACTCAATCCTAAATCTGTTCCACAATGACCCAAGCCAGGAATCGAACCCAGGCCCCTGGAACTGTGTGCCAACTATTGTACCACCGTGCCGCCCCTCTAAGATCCTTCATCACTCATGTACTAATCTCATCCCTTATTAACAACACTACCCCACCTCTTTTAATTTTTGCCTATGCTTCCTAAATGAAACATTGAATATTTAATTCCCAGTCTTTTTCTTATTCGAGTGACATTGGCATCACTGGCTGGCCAGCCTTTATTACCCATCCCTAGTTACCCTCGGAAGGCAGTTGAGAGTCAACCACATTGCTGTGGCTCTGGAGTCACATGTAGGCCAGACCAAATAAGGACAGCAGATTTTCCTTTTCCCTGAAGGACATTAGTGAACCAGATAGCCTTTTTCTGACAATCGACAATGGTTTCATGGTCACTGGTAGATTCTTAATTCCAAATTATTTTTTATTGAATTCAAATTCTACCATCTGCCATGGTGGGATTCGAACCTGTTTCCCCAGAATATTGGCTGAGTTTCTGGATTAATAATTTAGCAATAATGCCACGAGGCCATTGCCTCCCCATGTCACCCTGGCCTTGGTCACCCCATAACCATATCTCTGGATTCATAATTAAATCATTTATCTATTTTGGACCATTAATTCATCTACTTTTTTCAAAAGCTGCGTGCGCTCAGATAGACTGCATTTAAGTTTGTTTTTTTAAACATGTTTCCATGTTCTGATTGATTTGCTCTGACTGCCTAGAAGATCCCAGGGCTTTATTTCAAAAGAAGATCGCAAGAAGGGGGAATGGATCCCCCTACAGAATAAATATCTCCCACTTTCTATGCCTCTTAGCTTTGACAAATGGTCATCTGAACTCAAAACATCAGCTCCTTACTCTCCTTACAGATGCTGCCAGACCTGTTGAGATTTTCCAACATTTTCTCTCTAAAGATCACAGGAAGGTTGCCCAATATTCCTCACAGTTGTTGGTGTTTAAGTCGATCTACTTGAAGTCCAAAAACACACTCCAAAAATGGGGATTGACTTTGATGGTCAGTATAAAAGTGAGCCACCAGTGTTGGTGTGGGTGGGCTGCCATCTTTGTAGTTCATCACATGGTGTCTGCCATTGTGGGCATGTCCTAAACTGCCACGCACCTTCACAACACGACAGTATTGCCTGCTTGGTCTTTTACTCCAAGTTATAGGTAAAGCATCCATTTGTGGTGTGAACAATTGAAGCTAACAAAAGTAGCTTGTCATGACTGAAAAGTGACTTAACATATGTGCGAAAAACTTGCTTCTTGGGGTCAGAAAAATGGGGTCATCTAATAAGCAAGATCGATTTGCATTCTGCGATGTATGGTATTTTTCAACCAAAGTCAGTAAACATATTGCAGGTCAGTATCTCATGCTCGCTGTGGGATCTTACTGTGCTCAGATTGGCAGCTACTGTTGCCTGCCTTATAATAGTGACCACACTTCGAAAGCAGTTCATTCACTGTAAAGTCCTTTGCAAGTTGGTGAAGTTGCAACAAAAAGGTACAGAAATGAGAGTTAAGAGTTGTACATCTGTTTACTGTACGGAAAGTCACCATCTGGCCTGTGAGTATAGGCCAGCTCTCTACAGAACAATCTAGTCAGACCTGTTTCTCCTGCTCAATTCACTTTGCCCTGCACATTCTCCTTTTCTCTCTGAAAGGTTCAGTGTGTAAATCCGTTCTCCTCTGTCACGCTGAGATCTAATCCAGGAAAGATCAATCTCTGGCCTACTCTGTGTAAGGGTAACACGTAACGTATTCATTTAGACAGAATGAAGCCTCATCTTAAATTCCAATGACTTTGTTCTTTGTCTCTGTAGCTCCCTGCGCTCCCACAGATTATCGGTGTGCAAATGGGCAATGTATCTTCATGGACAAGTTATGCAATGGTCATCAAGACTGTGATGATGGTTCTGATGAAAGACATTGTGGTGAGTACCTTTGGCCGTAGACTTTGCTGGTTGTGCAGATGTAAAATATTCTACTCTGTACATGGACCAATTTTTCAGAACATGGGGGTTGAATTTCCTAGATCTTGGAAGTTGTATAATTGGTGGCATTAAGCAATTACGTTGGTGGCACGGTGGCACAGTTGTTAGCATTGCTGCCTCACAGCGCCAGGGACCCAGGTTCGATTCCCAGCTTGGGTCACTGTCTGTGTGGAGTTTGCACATTCTCCTCGTGTCTACATGGGTTTCCTCCAAGTACCCCGGTTTCCTCCAACTGTACAAAAGGTGTGCCGATTAGGTGGATTGGCCATGCTAAATTCTCCCTCAGTCTGCCCAAACAGACGCCGGAATGTGGCGACTAGTGGATTTTCACGGTAACTTCATTGCAGTGTTAGTGTAAGCCTACTTGTGACTAAGCAATAACCTGTTGAAAGAGTGTCATGCAATTATAGTGTGCCAAAGACAATGATGATCAGAAGATTTAACTTGCATGGGACCTTTTAACTGCTCACTCGCTCAGTCTCCTAGCAGCGTTTTGAGTTGAAATTTTCCCTCAGGTGCCTGAAATGGCGAAATGTATTTCTTTGTTCATTCACGGTGTGTGAACATCGCATGGCCAGACCACCATTTATTGTTCATTCCTAATTAGCATTTAGAAGGTGGTTTAGTTAGGTTTCTGGTCATTGACAACCCTAGTGTTCTGATGGTGGAAGATTCAGCAATGATAATGATGTTCATCGTCAAGGGGAGATGCTGGAGATATCAATTGTCTGGCACTTACATGGCCCAAATGTTCATGCTACCCATCAGCCAAGGAAGGGTATTATTAAAGTAGAAAGAGTGCAGAAAAGATTCACTGGGATTTAATGGTTTGAGTTATAAGGAGAAGCTGGACAGATTGAGATTTTTTTCCCTGAAATGTAGAAGGCTTAGGGATGATCTTATAGAGGTCTACAAAATAATGAGGGGCACATAGATCAGCTCGATAGTCAATATCTTTTCCCAAAGGTAGAGGAGTCTAAAACTAGAGGGTATAGGTTTAAGGTGAGAGGGGAGAGATACAAAAAGGTCCAAAGGGGCAAATTTTTCACACAGAGGTTGGTAAGTATCTGGAACAAGCTGCCAGAGATAGTAGTAGAGGTGGGTACAATTTTGTCTTTTAAAAAGAATTTGGACAGTCACATGGGTATGGAGGGATATGGGCCAAACGTGAGCAATTGGGACTTGCTTCGCGGTAAAAACTGGGCAACATGGGCAAGTTGGGTCAAAGGGCTGGTTTCCATGCCGCAAACCTCTGAAGCTTGAACGTTACCCAGGTTTTCTTGCATGCGGGCCCAGACAGCTTCAGTGGACAGGTATTGTGAATGGAGCCGTACACTGCGCAATCATCAGCGAACACCCCCGTGTCTGATACTATGTTGGAGATCATTGCTGAAGGGGCTGATCATAGTTCTACCTAGGACACTGATGTGAGTTGTTCCTGGAGCAGGGATTGTTATAAATTGAAGTAATTGCATGATTACTTTAAGGGCAGATAACATGGTTCAGTGATGATGCCACTAGGGTGTTTCACAGGTGGCTGTTTAGTTTCAGTTTCCACTCTGTATAGACAAGAGCGCTTACAATAAACCTTGTCACTATCAGTTTGAATCTGCATATGCAAATCACATTTTTTTGTTTAAAACACACAACCCCTAACCCAGGACATTACAGCGATTCATTGCACCATGGCCAGTGTGAACATCCCTTCAGCTCAATGAGCCTCCAGGCATCCTCAGTATTGAATACCCAGTCCCCTCTGTGATTCTTGTGGAAGTCTTCAGTTTCTCATTTTCTGTTCAAACCCCCAGTGCGCCTGTTGAATGGATCTCAGAGCAGTGACGGGCTGGTGCAGTTCAAGATGAAGACTCAATGGTTCTCAGCATGTGCAGACAATTGGTCAGAGAAGATATCAACTTTGCTATGTATGGAATTGGGCTTCAGGTAAGGTATAGTTTTGTCATTGGCATTTAGTCATATTGTGTAAAAACTTTCAGCATCTTCAGCAGTAATTTGTAGTTATATCGCACCTTTAACGTGATCAAACATGCCAATATACTCCATGGGAACATTATCAGAAACAGTTTTACATTGAGCCACACTACACTGAGGAGGTATCAGAAGAGATGCCCCCAAGCCAGATCAACTGGATAGGTTTGTGGGAATCAAAGGAGGAGTAAAGGAAAACGGGATGGAGAGATTTAGGGAGGACATTTCAGAGATTTTCGCCGAGGCAGTTGAAGAAATGACTACCAATATTGAAATTCTAGGATGCAATAGAGTCCATATAGAGGTGGGTGGTGATCTTGGAGAGTAGTAGGGCTGGGTGGAAGAGGTCACAGACATTGGGAAAGAAAACACGACCGGAGTGGAGGGAAGCGATGACCTAGTGGTATTATCAATAGACTATGAATCCAGCAACTGAGCGAATGTTCTGAAGACCCAGATTCAAATCCTGTCATGTTAGATGGTGGAATTTGAATTCAATACAAAAAAAATCTGGAATTAAGAGTCTACTGATGGCCATGAAACCATTCCAGATTGTCAGAAAAACCCAGCTGATTCACTAATGTCCTTAAGTGAAGGAAATCTGCTGTCTTTATCCAGTCTGGCCTACACGTGACTCCAGAGCCACAACAATCTCAACTGCCTTCAGGCAATTAGGGATGGGCAATAAATGTTGGCCAGCCAGTGACGTCCATGTCCCACGAATGAAAATATAAGTGTTTGAAAATAAGAGTGAGAATTTTAAAACCAAGGCATTACTGGATCAAGAAACAATGTACATGGAGCAATAGATGAATGAAACTGCAAAAAATTAGGATATGGGTAACAGTGTTTTGGATTCAATAGGATACAAGGCAGAGATTAGCCAGAAAAGCATTCCATGCACACAATATTCTCAATACATTCAGCAATTTCTCCTTTAACTTGTCGCATATCCTGCAAATAAAAGTTGTGGCTTTGGGTATCCGCATGGGCGCCAGTAATGCTTGTTTTTTTGTGGGGGATATGGAACATTCCTTGTTCCAGTCCTATTCATGCCCTCTCCCGTACTCTTTTCCTGTAACATCAATGCTTTTTGGTGCCACTTCACGCTCTTATCTGGACCTGGAGATTTATCAATTTTGCTTCTATTTCCACCCCTCTCTCATCTTCACGTGGTCCATCTCAAGCATTTCTTTTCCATGACCTTTCCATTTCCATTTCAGGCAATAAACTGACTGCCAATATTCATTATAGACTCATCAATTTCCACAGCTACCTTGACTACTGCTCCTCACTCCCATTCCCTGTAAGGACTCCATCCCATCCTCCCAGTTTCTCCGCCTCTGCACCCTCAGTTCCAATGATGCCGCCTTCGGAAACAATGCCTCGGACATGTTTACCTTTTTCCTGAACTGAGACTTCCTCCTCACTGTTGTTGGCAGGGCATTCAATTGTGCCAAACCCACCTTCCGCACCTCTGCCTTCACCTTTTCTCCTCCCTTATTACCTTATTACCGGAAGGACGTGGAGTCTCTGGAAAGGGTGCAGAGGAGGTTTACCAGGATGTTGCCTGGCATGGGGGGACTGGGTTACGAGGAGAGACTGAAGAGACTGGGGCTATTCTCCTTGGAAAGAAGGAGATTGAGAGGGGACATGATTGAGGTATATAAGATACTGAAGGGAATAGATAGAGTTAATAGTGAGGGACTGCTCCCTAGACTGGGTACGAACACAAGAGGTCATCACTTAAGGGTGAGGGGGGGGAGGTATAATTTGGAGGTAAGAGGAAGGTTCTTTACGCAGAGAGTTGTGGGGGTCTGGAATGCGCTACCGAGTAGGGTGGTGGAGGCAGGCACGTTGGACTCGTTTAAGATGCAGTTAGATAGGCACATGAGTGAAACGAGAATGGAGGGATATGGTAGGGGCTATTAAATAGGGTTAAACCTCGGGAGACACCGGAAGGGCAGGCTGTATGATTAATATTTTTGTCTTTATTCCACAGGTGGAGGTCCACCTCGTGTCAAGCGAGGGGCATGCACACGGCGGGTCGTGCGTGGGCTGCTCTTGGAAGTCCAGGAGTGGCCTAGTACTTCATGTCGGTGTGTGTGCTTGATCCTGGACCGATAGACGGGCTCCACAACAGCTCAGTGACTAGCACTGCTAGCTGTGCAGATACATGGATTTGGGCCTGTGTCTGTGGGAGTTTGCGCATTCTCCCTGTGGTTGCGTGGGTTTCCTCCCACACCCCAAAGATGTGCTCTTAGGCTAATTGGTTTCCACCAAATTGACACTATTTCTTCCCTGAATCTGACTGAGTAGGGTCCCATTCGTAGACATGCAGGGTAGAATAGGTGTAGGGCGATGCGGCGGCGCGGGCTCGTTGGGCCGAAGGGCCTGTTTCCCGTGCTGGGTTGTTCTTTGTTCTTTGTTCTTTGTTCTTTCAGGACCAAGATATGGCCCCTCTTCTCCTCATCTTTCACTCCTGCAGCCTCCGCACTCAATAGATTACTCTGCCATTTCCACTCAGTCCAACATGATGCCACCACGAAACACACCTTCCACGCACTACCCTGTCAGCATTCTGCAAGTACCACTCCGTCAATGACACCCTGGCCCACTCATCCATCACCCCCACCATTCATCCCCTTCCCACGGCATCTTTTCATGCAGTCGCAGAAGGTGCAGCTCCTCTCCCTTTACATCCCGTCTCCTCACTGTCCAAGAACCCACACTTCTATTCAATTTGGTTCATTGTATTCACTGCTTCCAACATGGTCCCTCCCGATGTACCATCCCCACACTCTGCCTCTTGCTCCCCCCCACCCCATCTCCCCAACAACCCCATACTGTACTACCTGTCACTAGTTTTTCTTACACTGTGCCTTGTTCTCGAAATAACAAATCTGCTATTTTACCTTTATATTACTGGGGCGGCACGGTGCCACAGTATTTAGCACTGCTGCCTCACAACGCCAGGGACCCAAGTTCAACTCCCAGCTTGAGTGTCTGTCTGCGTGGAGTCTGCACATTCTCCTGTGTCTGTACGGTTTTCCTCCGGGTGCTCCGATTTCCTCCTACAGCCTGAAAGGCGTGCTGGCTAGGTACTTTGGCTATGCTAAATTGTCCCTCAGTGTACCCAAACAGGCACCGGAGTGTAGCAACTAGGGAATTTTCACAGTAACTTAATTGCAGTGTTAGTGTAAACCTACTTATCATAATAATAAATAAATTTTAAACTTAAAAAAAAGTTAAACTTTAAGTCTGTACAGACCACAATCCCATCCAGGCCCTATCCCGTAACTCCACACAATTACCCTGCTAGTCCCCTAACACAAGGATCAATTTAGCACTTAGAATCAAAATGGTAAAATAAGGCCCCCCATGTCTGCGTGGGTTTCCTCCGGGTGCTCTGGTTTCCTCCCACAGTCCAAAAGGTGTGTTGGTTAGGTGGATTGGCTGTGCTAAGTTCTCCCTCAGTGTACTCAAACAGGCACCAGAGCGTGGCAACTCGGGGATTTTCACAGTAACTTCATTGCAGTGTTAATGTAAGTCTACTTGTGACATTAATAAAAGAAACTTAAACTGTCAGCACCTTCTTTAATCCTTAATGCCACCATTAACATTCCTTTATCTTGCGTCGATGACATTTTTGTCAATCTCTCCTGAACCCCAGCCTCTTATTCTGCTCCCCTTCCTCTACCCTCCCCTCGGATTATATAATTTATCACATCTCTCCCTCTCTTCAGTTCTGAAGAGGAGTTATGTAGACTTGGAATGTTAACCTCATTTGTCTCCACTGATGCTGCCAGACCTGCTGGGTTTATCCAGCATTCCAGTTTCTATTTTATGCACCGAAACACTTGTATTCCTTTAAGGTTACCATGGTGAATGAGGATAGATTAAGAGGGAATTTCCTGCCAAAATTTCAGCCGTCATCTGACTAACCTTCTCCACTACTCATAGCCTCCCGCAAGTTTTATATTCTAAGTATCTTACGGTGAAGATTAGCATCCTGTTAACCTTTTGATCACTATTTGTATCTGAAAACCTTTTTTTTGATAGCTTAACTGGAGCCTAAATTTCCATCAAATCTCCACGGTGCCCCAATGAATGGGAGTAATCACCGGCAGTGTCACTACAATTGTCACTTAGTGAAAACTGACTGCTAACCCGGGCTTTGAAAATCAACCTTTTACTCTCATCTGTCATTGTTATGTCTACAGTGTAGTACTTACGTTAAATTGCATCAACTGTCTTTCAAACGCTCACTTTATCTCGCTATGTATTTTTACAATATTCTTGTTTCTTCTCCGCAATTCATTCAGGGTTTTTTTTTCTGTCCTTTCCTGCTCAGAGTTACATGCTGAGATTTCAGGGTTCTACCCAATTCTTGGCCCCAGAATTTCCTAATAATTCTAATGGATGGTAAATCACGGGCTCTGAAATTAGGAGGAGGAAGAGTGTGGGTTTCAGCCGCCACACCAAACATTTGAACATGTTGCTCGAATCCTCCAGTCTCGCCCATAGCTGAGATTCTCCGGTTCCACTGCTGAGAATAGAATCTTGACTGAACGCCAAATTCTCCATCCTCGCATGCGGCGATGATAGGGCGAAGGAGATTGGAGAATCCCAGCCGTAATCTCGGCTGACACTCCCAGTGCAGTGCTAAAGGAGTGCTGCATTGCCAGATGACATTTCCTGTGTGAGACATTAAGCAAAGTTTCCATCTAACCTCTCAGAAGGACACAAAGAAGAAGAGGGAGGTCCTCCCTGTATCTTGGACCAACATTTACTGTTCTGCCAACCCCAGAAGATAAAACGACTGCTGGAACTAGAATAGAAAAGAATAGAATCCCTACAGTACAGAAGGAGGCCATTAGGCCCATCGAGCCTGCACTGACTACAATCCCACCCAGTCCCAATGCCTGTAACCCCATGTATTTACGTGCTAATCCCTCTCACACTGAGGGCAATTTAACATGGCCAATTCATATAACCTGCACATCTTTGGACTGTGGGAGGAAACTGGACCACTGGAGGAAACCCACGCAGACACGGGAGAACATGCAGACTCCACACAGACAGTCACCCAAGGCCGGAATCGAAACTGGGTCTATGGCGCTGCAAAGCAGCAGTGCTAACCATTGTGCCACCATGCCACTCAAACTTGCCGCATTTAAAGTGGTGGCCTTATTTCCATAACAGTGATTTTGATTCAAGAATAAGATAGCCTAAAAGCACTTTAGGACACCTTCAGATTGTATTGGATGCTAGATAAATGCAAATTCTTGAATAAGTTATGTTACTGAGAGGACCAGCTGAGGAGGGATTGTCCACAAACCTTCACTCAAACTGTTTTGCTGGCTGTTCTGTCCTCCACATTTCCATGTCTCCATTGGGTGAAATGAATTGGGTCAATAGAGAAGTTCACCACACAGGGAACTTGCAGAGCAGGAAAGGCTAGTGTTACAGACAGAGGAGAAATGATGAGCAGAACTCCCCTTTGGTTCTCACATGACTACTATATTTGAAGAAAAATAGCTTTTATAATTTATAAGTGCTTTACTTGTCAGAAGCAGGCAAGTGACAGGTTTCCTTGTAAGTCTTAAAAGAAAGATAAACGTTTATTGCTCAATACCTGGATATACGCAACTATACTTGTGCTCACATTCACATGGATAAACACACTCAGATAAAACCAGTGATTCCAGAAGTAGCATGGTTTCAAGATTTCTTTCTTACACTTACTTTTCCCTGGGATGAAGACTTGAAACAATTATAGAAACCCTACAGTGCAGAAACAGGCCCTTCGGCCCATTGAGTCTACACTGACCACAAACCCACCCAGGCCCTACCCCCATATTCCCTATACATTTACCTGCTAATTCCTCAAACCTACACATCCCAGGACACTAAGGGGCAATTTTAGCGCTGCCAATCAACCTAACCCACACATCTTTGGACTGTGGGAGGAAACCGGAGTACCCGGAGGAAACCCACGCAGACACGAGGAGAATGTGCAAACTCCACACAGACAGTGACCCAAGCTGGGAATTGAACCCAGGACCCTGGAGCTGTGAAGCAGCAGTGCTAACCACTGTGCTACCGTGCCACCACAATGCAAGGATGCAATTAGAAACATAAAAAAAGGAGCAGGAGTAGGCCATTCAGCCCTTCAAGCCTGATCACGCCTGATCCTTTATCTCAATACCGTACTCCCATTCTCTCCCAATATTCCTTGATGTCTTTAGTGTCTAGAAGCCTAACTGTATCTATCTTAAATATATTCAGAGGAGGCCTCCAAGCCTTCTAGGGTAGAGAATTCCAGAGGTTAATGGCACAACCTATACATTCAGACTGTGGCCTCTTGTTCTAGAACTCCCCCTCCCCCGCCAAGACAGGGAAAGTAATATTCCACATCCAGTTTGTCCAACCCTGTCAGAATTTTATACATTTTAATAAGATCCATGAGGAGCAGAACAATGGCACAGTGGTTAGCACTGCTGCTTCACAGCGCCAGGGACCCGGGTTCAATTCCAGCCTCGGGTGACTGTGTGAAGTTTGTACATTCTCCCCATGTCTGCGTGGGTTTCCTCCGGGGTACTCTGGTTTCCTCCCACAGCCCAAAGATGTACAGGTTAGGTTGATTGGCCATGCTAAATTGTCCCTTAGTGTCAGAGAGATTAGTGAGATGAATATGTGGAGTTAGGGAGATAGGTCCTGGGTGGCATTGTTGTCAGTGCAGGTTCAATGGGCTGGATGGTCTCCTTCTGTACTGTAGGGATTCTATGTTCTATCTCCAGAGAGAGAAGGGAAAAATGATCACCTGACCTCTTAACTCTATTTTGTGTTGCAGACAAGTATCCTTTTTGAGTTTATACTTTAAAATTTATACCTACAGTTTATCATTCCACATTGTGTGTGCATAATAATAGGCTTTAAATCTTGATAAATTGAAAGAAAGTGGAAGTGTTTTAAAACATTTGTTTAGTGTTGCGGGCTTTGACGTTCAGCCTTTTGATTGATTACAAATTTGTTCCCTTGATGTAACCAGATCAAGTCACGGAATTCTCTTAGCAGCTGTTTTAATGCAAAGGATAACTGGGACCTGGAAAGTAACAGGTCACAGTCTGTACGTAGCCAGAGTATAGAATGCAGGAACACACCACAAGCAGATATAGTTTCAAATTCAGTTACAAGTAATTACAAATACTAGTCAAGGTATATGAGTTATCTCCATCCACTAACAATTATTTATTAAGATTACGTCATGCATACGATACAGATAATAAAACAATAATTACGTACCTGCTTAATTATAATATCCAAGCAGTGCGAATACTTAATAATTTTAGCTAATTCATTATTGTTACAGGTTAGCCTCAACATCTCAGCTTGTGTCTCGATTTACTCAATTCTTGGCCCCAGTACCAATCACTTCTCTCATATTCAGATATCTGATTTAATGAAATCTCTCAGCCTACAGGCCTTTTTTAGATAAACAAACCTAAATTCTATGGTTTCCTCCCTTGCAGCTAGGCCTTGATGCTTATTTGGGTTGACTTCAATAAAGACCTCCGGTTTCTCTCATAGCAGCTTGAGTGATTTTTAAATCTATGTGATTACTAAACCTTCCATTTAATCTTTCATTTTCACGCTGACAGGAACAGCAATAAAACATCAACAACTTCTGCTGATGGCAATGAGCCCTTTGTAAAAGTGGATAAGAATCCAAATGGAGGCCCAGCACTTATACCAAGGTAGTTGAAACATATTTTAAGTGATTAATGGGATGTGGGCATTGCTGGCAAGATCAGGGTTTATTGTCCATCCGAGGTTGCCCTTGAGATGACTGCATTAGATATGGATCAGAAACCCCAAAGTGTATTACGAAGCCTAACTAGACCCCCCCACTAGATTTTCTATTTTGGAATTAATGTGAAGATAAAGTGTTTCATTCCAGATGTGATTCTATTGGCACACTTGAAAATAAACTTTATTTAACAAAACAGCTTAACTATAATTAACTTAACCTTTATCAACTGAAATACTTAAATATGACCAGATACAATTCTTAACTGCTAACATATCTCTATGAGTTCCAATTCAAGCAATAGTCCTCCTATAGACTGAAACTCCTCTTCAAAGTGAGTGAGCAAACATCACCGGCTTATGTGCTGGTACTTGTTAACAGTCCTAGAGTTTTTTTAACACTTCTGGAGAGAGGGAGAGAGAGAGATACCTGTCTTCTGACAGCCCCAAACAGCAACCTCCAGAGAGAGAGATAGACAGCGAGAGATCAAAAGACATCTCTTGCTTATTTGAGTACCTGGCGGTAACTGTTTTAAATAAACTGTCTCTCCTGTAAGCTTTTCTCTGCCCATTTTCTGTCTCTGTCATTGTTGTAACATTACACATGGACTGACACTGAAGGAGTATAGCCTACAGTTAGATTCTCAGCAGCAAATCACTGATTTTGATTTGATTTGCTTTGATTTGATTTATTATTGTCACATGTATTAACATACAATGAAAAGTATGTTTCTTGCACACTATATAGATAAAACATACTGTTTACAGAGAAGGAAAAGAGACAATGCAGGATGTAGTGTTACAGTCATAGCTAGGGTGTAGAGAAAGATCAACTTAATGCAAGGTAAGCCTGATAGCACCAGGGAAGAAGCTGTTCTTGAGTCGGTTGGTACGTGACCTCAGACTTTTGTATCTATTTCCCAAAGAAAGAAGATGAAAGAGAGAATATCTGTGGTGCATGGGGTCCTTAATTATGCAGGCTACTTTGCTGAGGCAGCGGGAAATGTAGACAGAGTCAATGGATGGGAGGCTGGTTTGTGTGATGGATTGGGCTACATTCACGACCTTTTGTAGTTTCTTGCAGTCTTGGGCAGAGCAGGAACCATACCAAGCTGTGGTACAACCAGAAAGAATTGTTTTACTGCTTAAGAAACTCTGAGCAAATACTCCAATCCACAGATTTTCCAACATCCCAGGTAAAGATGCAAAGTCTTCTCATACTGGGATGTGCAATCAGCAATACCAAGTGGACTTTGTGACTTCCAAACTAAATGGCAGATTAGGAAGGGAAACCAAAAACCCTGGTGAGAGAGGGGGATTTAAGGGAGAATGGTATGGACTGGTAGGCGGAGAGGTACAGGGAGAGAGTGCTAGAGTGCAGGTATTCATCTTAGTGTAAATCAACAGCTTCATGGGAGAAACTGCATTGTTTGAAGGAAGTGAGATCGCACATTGCTTCTGCTGTAAAAATGTACTTTTTTTCTCAGTAGTCTGATTGAGAGTGATGTTGACATTTGTAATTGATGTTATGGGTGGATTTCTGTGTGTCAGCGTGCAGTCACAAGGAGTGAAAGTGACATTGCGTTAAGTCATTTCATTCTTTTTGCCTTCCAGTGAGGTATGTTTTGACAATGCCGTTGTGCACCTGAACTGCAACAAGAAATGTGAGTAAATAACTCGAGGGTTAATTCCCAAGAAGCAAACTGCTCCCTCCTATAACTCTAACATGACGGCTCACAGCCTGCCTAGAGGACTGGAAATGGAATTTAAAATGCAGCACGTACACACTTGCATTGCAGTTAGGTCCCACTGGGATGTGTATCATTGCAGTCCTGAATGTCCCTGAGATAAAAGCAAAAGCATCTTATTGAGAGCTTTGTCTGCAATCCTTAGTTTAAATAGAGGCATAGATCTCATTCATAGAATACAATCATAGAATCCTGCAGTGCAGAAGGAGGCTAAATGAACCATCAAGTCTACACCAACAACAATCAGACCCATGCTCTATCCTCGTACCCCATGTACTTACCCTGCTAATCTCCCTGACACTAAGAGGCAATTTAGCATGGCCAATCAACCTACCCTGCACATCTTTGGACCGCGGGAGGAAACTGGAGCACCTGGAGGAAACCCACACAGGCACGGGGAGAATGTGCAGACCCCACACAGTTACCCAAGGCCAGAATTGAACCTGGGTCCCTGGTGCTCTAAGGCAGCAATGCTGACCACTGTGTCACCATGCCACCCCACAGTGATTCTTGAAAGATCACAGGGCTGAAGGAAAGTTACAGAGATCGGGAGGGATGAGATCATTGAGGGATTTGAAGAGCAGAATAAGAATTTTATATTTGAGGCATTTCTGTGACCCAGGAATGTAGTCCAGTTCAGCACAGGGGTGATGGTGAACAGAAACTTGGCGTGATTCAAGTAGAACTTTTGGATGGTTAAACTCTAAGGAGGATCAATGATAAGAGGGCAGCCGAGAGTCTATTAAAGCGGTTGAGTCTAGCAGTAACTAAAGCGCGGATGAAGGTTTCCGCAGTAAGTGGGCTGAAGCAGCTAACTCTCTGGGATGTCCTGTGCTCCTTCCTTTCAGTGCTGCAAGGCTGGGTGACGGAATAAAAGAATTAACAAAAGGGGAAAAAAAAGAAGCAATAATCTTTCATTTATACCTTTCACAACCTCCCAAAACATTGTGCAGTCAATGAAATATTTTTGAAGGATAGTTACCATGGTAATATAAGAAATGCAGCAGCCAAATTGCACACAACAAACTCCCACAACAAAAATCAGATAAATGACCAAACAACCTGTGTACAGTTCTGGTCAACCTATTATAGAAAGGATATTATTAAACTATAAAGAGTGCAGAAAACATTTACTAGGATGTTACTAGACTTGATGGTTTGAGTTCTCAGGAGAGGATGGATAGACTGGGATTTCTTTCTCTGGAGCGTAGAAGGCTGAGGGACAATCTTATAGAGGTCTATAAAATAATGAGGGACATAGATCAGCTAGATAGTCAAGATCTTTTCCCAAAGGTCGGGGAGTCTAAAACTACAGGGCATAGGTTTAAGGTGAGAAGGGAGAGATACAAAAGTGTCTAGAGGGGCAATTTTTTCACACAGAGGGTGGTGAGTGTCTGGAACAAGCTGCCAGAGGTAGTAGTAGAAGCTGGAACAATTCTATCTTTTAAAAAATGTTCAGATAGTTACATGGGTAAGATGGGTATAGAGTGATATGGGCCAAAAGCGGGCAATTGGGATTAGCTTAGGGGTTTAAAAAGGGCAGCATGGACAAGTTGGGCTGAAGGGCCTGTTTCCATGCTGTAAACCTCTTTGACTCTATGACTCTTTAACCTGCTTTAGCGGTGTTGATATTGGTTCAGACACAAGGGAGAATTCTCCTGATATTCTACCAATCTTGCCATGCAATCTTTGCATTCATTTGCAAAGACACGGCCTCAGGTTTAATATCTCATTCCAAAGACAACATCTCCCTCAGTCCAACATGGGACTGTCAGCCCAGCTAACATACTCATTGTCTAAAATGGAAATTGAGACTTTTGACTTAGAAAGGTTACTGCTGCCACTGAGTCAAAGCTGAAACTTAAATATCTGACACAAACGGTAAAGGGTTAACAGTAAAATCCCTACACTATAAAAGGAAGCCATTCAGCTCATTGAGTCAGTACCGACTCTCCAAAGGAGCATCCCATTCAGGCCCTCACCTCTGCCCTGTTCCCTTAACCCCATGCATTTAGTATGGTCAATGCATCTTACCTGCACATCTTTGGATTGTGGGAAGAATGATGTGGGTATATTATCAAATAAATAGGTTGGACTAAAACCTGGTGTTGTCAGACTTTTTATTGTGGGAAGAAACCAGAGCACCCAGAGCAAACTCGTGCAGACATGGGGAGAATGTGCAAACTCCACACAGACAGTGATCCAAGACTGCAATTGAACCCAGATCCCTGGCACTGCGAGGCAACAGTGCTAACCACTGTGCCACCATGCAGTCCTCTTATGGGGCATTCTAGGATGAGAGGTCATTGTCTTAAGATAAGGGGTAGCAAATTTAAAACAGAGTTGAGGAGAATCTACCTCTTCCAAAGGTTTGTGAATCCCATAGTGCAGTGGATGCTGGGACGGTGAGTAAATTTAAGGAGGAGTTAGACAGATTTTTAAAAGGTAATGGGTTGAAGGGTTATGGGGAGAAGGTAGGAAAATGGGGATGAGGAGCATATCAGCCATGATCGAATGGCAGAGCGGACTCGATGGACCGAATGGCCTGATTCTGCTCCGATATCTTATAAACATTTAATGAGACTGGGGAGCAACGTCATTTTCGGCATCACTAGTTAATGTGAGGGAAGAACTAACCGCAATGGACTTGGACCCACAGTGTGCGCCTAAACTTGTAATGATGGAACTTAGAGACAGATTTTCCTCTTCCCAAGCAAAGGAACATGGCAGAGGCAGAATGTCTCATGGTAAGTTCAAGGTTTTCCATCCAAAATGGGGTGGGTCTGTCTCCAACTTTGCAACATGTCCTTTGACTCTGCCAAGCTCCCCAGTCCAACAATTAAATTCAGTGAGGGCAAAGCTGTGATGAAGTGTAATACCCAGAGTATGTCTTACTGAGGAAGGGGTTGAGTCATACTGATGGATAGAAGGAGTTGGGTGCACCTCCACCGGAAACCCCCTTCTGACTGCAAACAATCTCTCCGTAAGTTCCAGAAACCTCGTGATCTCTCTCCACACCCCCTACCCCAATCTATCTGATAAGACCCCGATTATCTCCCTTGTGACCGCCCAGGCATTCCCTATTCTCCCAACATTCGGAACTCGGCAGCTTCGCTGGGCCTCCAGTTCCTGGAAGTTGGTGCCTCTTCTGGCCACTGCAGCACTGTAGAGGAATTGGAGAGCTGCCAGTCAATCAGAATGCATAAGCCATAGAACCATGCTGTGCAGAAGAAGCCCTTTGACCCATCAAGTCTGTACCAACACACGAGAAACACTTGCCGCCCACCTAATCCCACCTGCCAGCACATGGCCCATAGCCCTGAATGTTATGATGTGCCAAGTGCTCCTTCAGGTACTTTTCAAAGAATGTGAGGCATCACATCTCCACCACCCTCCCAGGCAGCGCATTCCAGACCATCCACCACCCTCCGGGTAAAAGCGTTTTTCCTCATGTCCCACCTAAACCTCCTGCCCCTCACCCTGAACCTATGACCCCTGGTGACTGACCCTTTTTTGGGATGTTGGGGGGGGGAAAGGGTGGAGGATAGTGGGCCTGGAGAATTCAGTCCTGGTTCTGCTAATCCTATGGAAATGTCTGTCGCCATGACATTTGCACATGATAATCAGTTCCACGTTGATTTTCGGTGTGGAGCTCATATGTCAAAAATCTTGGGCTCAAAGACGCGCGTGACGCCCAGCGGAAATCCTGCCGCTCATGTCTCCCGATCTGCTCTACTACTTAAGCAGCACAGCGGACTGGGAGAACCTCTCCCTTCCTTGTCAAATTACCCCTTCCAAAATGTATCTCCTCTCACTGTTCAAAGTTAAATTCCACCTGCCACTTATCCACCCATTTGACCATCCCGTCTTTATCTTCTTGAGGCCCAAGACGCTTTATCTCACTGTTAACCATCTGGCCAATCTTTGTATAATCCACAAATTTACTAATCCTGCCCCCCCACACAAGTCTTGCCTTGTGCCAATCAATACTTGTCAGAACGTAACTTGGCAGTGTGGTTGTTGGAGCCAGCAGGGCCAGCCCTCACCATCCTGAAAATTCGGGTCTACGATTCTGTGATTTTTTAAAAAATTTTATCCAGGGGCGGCACGGCAGCACAGTTGTTAGCACTGCTGTTTCACAGCTCCAGTGACCTGGGTTCGATTCCTGGCTTGGGTCACTGTCTGTGTGGAGTGTGCACATTCTCCTCGTGCCTGCGTGGGTTTCCTCCGGCTGCTCCAGTTTCCTCCCACAGCCCAAAGATGTGTGGGTTAGATTGATTGGCCATGCTAAATTGACCGTAGATGCATAGGTTAGAGGATTAGTGGGTGAAATATGCATGAATATGGAGGTAGGGCCTGGGTGGGATTGTGGTCGGTGCAGACTCAATGGGCCAAATGGCCTCTTTCTGTACTGTAGGGTTTCTAGAATTTACTAGGATGCTACCAGGACCTGATGGTTTGAATTATAAGAAGAGGTTGGATAGACTGGGACTTTTTTCTCTGGAGCACAGGAGGCTCAGGGGTGATCTTATAGAGATTTATAAAATAATTAGGGGTACAGATCAGCTAGATAGTTAACATCATTTCCCAAAGGTAGAGGAGTCTAAAACTAGAGGGCATAGGTTTCAGGTGACATGGAAGAGATAAAAAAGTGTCCAGAGGGGCACAGAGAGTGGTGAGTGTCTGGAACAAGCTGCCAGAGGTGGGTACAATTTTGTCTTTTAAAAAGCGTTTAGACAGTTAGATAGGTAAAACGGGTATATAGGGATAAGGGCTTAACGTGAACAATTGGGACCAGCTTTGTGGTAAAAGCTGGGCAGCATGGACAAGTTGGGCCGAAGGGCCTGATTCCCTGCTGTAAACCTTTGTGACTCTATGACTCTATGCTTCCTCCCTTTAGCTTGTGGGAAGATCCTGGTCTCACCCAAGGGTGCTGTTGGGAGGATTGTCGGTGGTAAGGACGCCATCGAAGGCAGCTGGCCCTGGATTGTGTCCCTTCACTTTGGCGGTCGTCATATGTGTGGGGCCGCGCTACTCAGCGAGCAGTGGATTGTTTCAGCGGCTCACTGTGTTTATGGGTAAGCCCTGTCTCGATACCTTCCCGACATTTACTGTTCACATCACCATTCTGTCACAGCCACGGGCTCCGTGAGGGAAAGGCTTGGTGCACAATACCAATAAGAAGGGATCTGAGAGCTTCAAAGACGATAAGGAGAGCAGTAACCACTAGTTCAGAAACATAAGATTAGGCCAAGGCCATTCAGTCTGCTGTGTGGTTCAATTAGTTCCGGCCTGACGTGTATTTTAACTCCGTCAATCTGATTTGGTTCAGTAAATCTCAATAAATCCATCAATCTCAGTTTTGAAATTTTCCATAGTTCTTGGAGATGGGGAAGAATGTCAGACTTTCACTGCTCTTGTGAGAATAAATGCTTCCTTGAAAAGCAGCTAGGCTGACATTGATCAACGATGATCATATTGAATGGCTGGACAGGATTGAAGGGACTGGTGCCAAGTCTTGCTTCTGTTTCATGTGTTTCTGACCCCACTCCTGAAGGGTTTTGCTCTAGCTGACAGGATATGCTCCCTAGGACCTGGGTTCAATTCTGGGCTTGGTCACTATCTGTGCAGAGTCTGCACATTTTCCCCATGTCTGCGTGGGTTTCCTCTGGCTGTTCTGGTTTCCTCCCACAGTCTGAAAGACATTCTGGTTAGATGCATTAGCCAAGCTAAATTCTCCCTCACTGTACCTGAACAGGCACCGGGGTGTGGCGACTAGGAGATTTTCACAGTAACTTCATTGCAGTGTTAATGTAAGTCTACTTGTGACACTAATAAATAAACTTAAACTGTCAGCACCTTCTTTAATCCTTAATGCCACCATTAACATTCCTTTGTCTTGTGCCTATGACATTTTTGTCAATCTCTCCTGAGCTCCAACCTTTTATTCTGCTCCCCCTCCTCCACCCTCCCCTCGGATTATATAATTTATCACATTTCTCCCTCTCTTCAGTTCTGAAGAGGAGTTATGTAGACTTGGAATGTTAACCTTGTTTGTCTCCACAGATGCTGCCAGACCTGCTGGGTTTATCCAGCATTCCAGTCTCTATTTTATGCACCGAAACACTTGTATTCCTTTAAGGTTACCATGGTGAATGAGGATAGATTAAGAGGAAATTTCCTGCCAAAATTTCAGCCGTCATCTGACTAACCTTCTCCACTTCTCGTAGCCTCTCCGCAAGTTTTATATTCTAAGTATCTTACGGTGAAGATTAGCATCCTGTTAACTTTTTGATCACGCAATTCATTTTCCCACTCATCTTCGTGTCATCAGCAAATTTTGCTTAGCCCCCTCCTCCAGATCGTCTATGTATATGGTAAACAGTTGAGGCCCCAGCACCGATCCCTGCAGCACGCCACTAGTCACCAACTGCCAACCAGAAAAGCACCCATTTATTCCAACTCTCTGCTTCCTGTTAGATAGCCGATCTTCAATCCACGCTAGAACTTTACCCCCAACTCCGTGCACCCTAACCTTCTGCAGCAACTTTTTGTGAGGCACCTTATCGAACGCCTTCTAGAAATCTAAAAACACCACATCCAGCGGCTCCCCTCTGTCTACCGCACTCGTGACATCTTCATAAAAATCCAGCAAATTCGTCAAACACGACTTGCCCTGCATAGCAGTAGCGTGAAAAGATTTGTGAGAGAGGGCTAGGGAGCAGGAGACGCGATAATAAAGAGTTTTGACGTGAGATAACCTTCTCATCATCAGGAGAAACCTTGAACCCTCACGCTGGAAGGCAGTATTGGGCCTGCACACACAGCTGAATCTTACCTACCCACAGACGCAGAGTCAGCTGATTGACCGCATCATGATGAATTCTCACTACAACAAGCGGACCAAGGACAGTGATATCGCCTTGATGCATCTGGTGTCTCCAGTGAACTACACGGGTATGTCAGCTGCATTTCAATCCACTCTGTCTCCCCTTGCTGCAAGCTAATGGGGTATTTACTTGGGAGGGTGTGGAGGGCAATTTGTGTTGTCTGGATTCTGGCCTTTAATGTATTATTTATTTAGCTAATTGCCTATTAGTGGTGGTGATTGATCCCCTTGAACACAACTAAGTGCTTGTTCAGTCATTTCAGAATCAGCACATTATTATGGCTCAGGTGCCACATGTAGAACAAACCGGGTCAGGTGAAGGATTGTTCCCCTGAAGGAAACAAGCATCTATTAGTCCCATGGTCATCATTGCAGACAATAGCATTTAAATTCCAGATTTGTTGAATTAACTTTTTTTTATATTCATTTGTGGGACATGGGCGTTGCTGGCTGGCCAGCATCTTATTGCCCATCCCTAGCTGCCCCTTGAGAAGGTGGTGGTGAGCTGCCTTCTTGAATCGTGTGCTGTGGGTTGACACACAATGCTGTTAGGGAGGGAATTCCAGGATTTTGACCCTGCAACTGTGAATCAATGGCGAAAATTTCCCAGTGAAAAGTTTCACAACACCAGGTTAAAGTCTGACAGGTTTATAACAGGTAAATAAACCTGCTGGACTTTAACCTGGTGTTGTGAGACTTCTTACTGTGTTTAGGGGGAGGGGATTTTCACAGTAACTTCATTGCAGTGTTAACGTAAGCCGACTTGTGACGCTAATAAATGAACTTTAAAGTTAAAAGAAATACAACATCGTTTCAAAGAAAAGAAGTTGGGGGTCTCCCTGGGTCCTGTCGGCTAGGACTGGCCAGATTGAACTGGCCTGTGCAAGTCCACGCCTGAAAACAGGTTTGTTACCCTCTAGCTTGCTGCTGGGAGGAAATTGGGCAGCAAGAGAGGCGAAAAAATAAATGTGCTGGTTGAAATAATGCCAGCGGTCGCTTGAGAAAGTGTGGCACTGTTGAATTGGATGGCAGCACCAGAGAGCATTAGCAATCATTATCCCCACAATCACAATGTGTGGTGAAAGTATCTGCATCAAAGCAGTGTAGAACAGTGTAAAGGGGAGGCAGTGGCGTAGTGATATTGTCCCTGGATTAGTGATCCAAAGACCCTGGCTTCGAATCTCAGCATGGCAGATGGTAGGATGTGAGTTCAATAAAAATCTAATGGTAACCATGAAACCATTGTCAGGAAAAATCCATTTAATTCATCAATGCCCTTTCGGGAAGGGGATCTGCAGTCATTACCTGGTCTAAACCAAATGTGACTCCAAACCCACAGTAATGTGGGTGGCTCTTAAATGCCCTTGGTGGAGGCGCGGGGGGGAGGGTGAAATGTTGACCCAGTCAGCACCACACACATCCCATGAACAAATTTAAAAAAAAAACAGTTCAAACACTCAGCTTCGCACTGCAGTTAAGGAATCTTCCTGACTCCTCACCTTTGCTCAAACATCTGCAATGTCTCTTTTGCTCCTGGGGCAAGAGGGATCAAGGGATATGGGGAGGATCAGGGTATTGAATTTGACCATCAGCCGTGCTCAAAACGAATGCGGTGCAGGCTCGAAGGGCCAAATGGCCTACCCTTGCTTCTAGTTTCTGTGTTTGTAAACATGTTGAGGTGGTTCCCCACCAGCCCCGCCCCGCCACCCCCCTTCCCCATCTCCCCGTCGCTTTAGGAGAGCAGTGAATGGTTTGGTTACAAGTCGTGATTGCTTGTTTTTCAGAGTTTATCCAGCCGATATGCCTTCCAGACAGGACGCAGCAATTCCTACCGGGAATGATGTGCAACATAGCCGGTTGGGGTGCTATGATGAAGTATGGTAAGCTTGGCAGGACTTTATACAATAGTGTGGAGGAGGCGTGTCTCAGAAGAGAGGCTTACCCTTGAGGGATACTAGTTTCTCATTTCGGGTCAGCTGTTCTCCAGGTTTGCAAATGAAAGAGAAAATGCTGGAAAGTCTCAGCAGATCTGGCAGCATCTGTGAAGGAGAGAAAAGAGCTGACGTTTCGAGTCCAGATGACCCTTTGTCAAAGCTAAAAGAGAGCAATAGAAATTGGGGCAGCATGGTGGCACAGTGGTTAGCACTGCTGCTTCACAGTGCTAGGGACCTGTGTTCAATTCTCGGCTTGGGTCACTGCCTGCGTGGAGTTTGCATGCTCTCCCCGTGTCTGCATGGGTTTCCTCTGGGTGCTCCAGTTTCCTCCCACATTCTGAAAGACGTGCTGGTTAGGGTGCATTAACCCAACACATGCTGAACTATGGTGACTTAGGGAATTTCGCAGTAACTTCATTGCAGTACTAATATAAACCTTACTTGTGACTAATAAATAAACTTTACTTTGTATTTATACTGCAGGGTGAGGGAATGAAAGGTGAGTCATTGCCACAAAAACAAGGAGAAAGGCTGCTAATGGCAGTTCATAGAGCGAATAGAGGGTGTGAATAACCAAATGGTAGAGAAACTGAAAATCAGAGGGTAAGCTGTGACAGCTGAAGATGTGGTAGGGAGAGAGGAATTGTGGGTGGGAGAGAGGTCAAATTGGAAAAAAGTGGGAAAGGGGAAGCAAAGGGGGAGAAAAGATAAGGAAAGGGGGGATAAAATGCTGGAGTTTCCAAGAAGGTGCCAGCAGCAGGTGATCAAACCTCCAGAGATAAGTCCAACCAAAGTTGGAAACCTTTCTCTGATTGGACGTATCACTAGAGGTTTCGTCACATGGTGTCCTACCCCCAGCCAACTCACCCAGTCAAATAGCCATTTCCCCCCCAATATACAAAACCCTTTAAACTCATGAACAAATGCTCAAAGAAATTGAGAAAAGTACATGCTTTCTTTTTTAAACCAATATCTTTCTCAGTTCTGTGATGGTGGATTTTTACTTGATTTGCTGGAGTCAGCTGTCGTGGGGTTCGTTTTTAGATACTGCGTGTGGTGTTTAGCTGGTCAAACAGGTAGAGCTCAAGCTTGCAAGATGGATAGAATGAGAGAGAGAGAGAGAAAGAGAGAGAGAGATAGTGTCCACTCAAGTAGCTTCTTCTTTAGTGTCTCTTATGAACTGTGGCTTAGATCTAAGCAGTTTCTTATAACACAAAAATAGAATAGTCGGTTCATCACATGATTCCATCACACCAACTGAGCAGTTACCCAAACATGGTCAAAGCAACTTAATTCCAGATCCATGGTTTAGATTATGGCTGGAAAGAGTTCCTCTCTCAGACAGTCCAATGTCCAATGGAGTTGTAGCGAATGCCTTGTCCGGTACCTAGCTGAGTACACCCGTTGTTTTGGATGATTTAAATCACTGGATGTTTTGTGAATGGATCCTGAGGGGGGCCACTGACATTCCTCTAACTTCACTGCTCCCCTGATGGTTCTTCTAGACAGTTTGGATGGAGTTTTACGGGAACGTCCGCCCGAGATTCGTACGATCTCGCCTGAGGCCAATGGAGAATGCCGTCCTCCGAGCCTCGCCCGCCCCCTGGAATTGGGGTGGGCGTGCTGGTAAAAATCTGGCCTCTGGCTCCATTACAATGGTGGTGCAATTTGCAGTGTGCAGTGAATTTAATATTCACCCATCTTGAAAGCTGGGTTTTAAATCACTGAAATAGTATTGCTCACTTTTTAAAAACTTTACCAGTGATTTCAGCCGAAGAAATATGGATAGTCATTTTTGACGTGAAGCATGGTTTTACAACATGATAGCGATATCCAAATTCTTTCTTTCAGTGGTATTACATTTTTACACAGTATATAGGACAAAATATTGCAACAATATTAAAAGGGAAATCAGAAAATCATTCCTTGTGCATGAGCAGAATATGGAATTTACAAAGTATTGTTGAGGCACAATCCAGAATAGTCTCAAAAGTAATAGATAGTTGTCACAAATAAAGGATCATTAAGGAATGCTCAGGGAATCAGACCAGATGGACACACTCACTGAGCTACCCAGCCTGCTCCAGTGTTCTCACATATCACGACAAATTGAGGGATCGTTTTCCCTCTCCAGCTCTTGTATCTGATCTACCTTTTGCCTTCTTCACCTAGGGCCACCAGCAAGTGTCCTGCAGGAGGCTGCGGTCCCCCTCGTGTCCAATCGGAAGTGTCAGGAGCAGTTGCCGCAGTATAACATTACACAAAACATGATTTGCGCTGGCTATGAAGGCGGAGGTGTGGACACATGCCAGGTAAAACCTTTGTGCCAGCACCACAAAGAGAAAGGTGCTCCAAATTACCAGGTGTAACAATAACCAGTTCAGCCGAGGGTGCCCGATATACTGAGGATCTCTTGTCACATTGCTCTGTTTAGATGTTGGGTTTTTCAACAAAATGATCCCTGGCTCAAACGCAAAACAGTTTTGTAACAACTTGGCTCCACCAATTTAGAACAAAATATAAATATTTATTAACAGAAAATAGCTATTTACAGGGTGATGCAGATTCAATGCTTCCAGATGTAACTCTAGGATCTAACTGCTGGGTCAAGCCCAAACCAGTTGGAGTGAAGCCCCAACTTGATGCCCGAGTGGTCACGTGATCCTTTGAGAAGATCGCCCCTTAAAGGGACCAGACACCAGGGGAGAGATCCTCCCACCTCCCAGCCCCCTGTTTCCCACTGGCAGGAGGTAGCACATTGTTTGCGAGCCGCGGGATTCTCTGTCGATGGAAATTCCCACTGACTTCACCCCATGTCGGCAGGAAACTAATGGGTGGGGGTGTGCTGCTGGTGGGACCGGAGAATCCAGCCAGTGCGAGTGGCCAGAGAATTCCGGCCCACGTGTCTTTTTTCACTTGCGTCCTACTTTAAGTTAAATCTTTGTTTACAAATTCACTGGGTTCACACCAAACCCTTCATCCGCAATTTCCTCCAACCCAACATACCAGCTCTCACATTCTAATCAGCTGGCAACAAAGTGAGGAGGTCATAGGTTCAAGGATTTCAACACATATTCTGGACTGGAACAGCTGTGTAGCACCTAGGCATTGCTGTTCTATCAGAGATCCAATCCCTTGAATCAGACAGCCCTCAAAACAAGGACTGCTTATCTATCCTTCAAGGGGACATGAAAGATTTCCCTATTTTTATTCATTTGTTGGACGTGGGTAGCATTTATTGCCCATCCCTAGTTGCCCAAGGGCAGTTGAGAGTCAACCACATTGTTGTGGCTCTGGAGTCACACGTAGGCCAGACCAGGTAAGGACAGCAGATTTCCTTCCCTAAAGGACATTAGTGAACCAGATGGGTTTTTCCGACGGTTGACAATGGTTTCATGGTCATCAGTAGATTTTAAACTCCAGATTTTTTTTTCATTGAATTCAAATTCCACCATCTGCCGCGGTGGGATTCGAACCCGGCTCTCCAGAACATTAGCTGAGTTTCTAGATTAATAGGCTGGTGATAATACCACCAGGCCATCACCTCTCCCATATAATCAAAGAGCAGGAATTTCTCCCACTATTCTGGCCAACATCCTGTCCATCGAAACACCACCAGAAACAGATCAACCATTGAGATAAAAGCAAATTTCTGTGGTTGCTGGAACTGGAAACAAAAAGAGCAAATGCTGGAAAATCTCAACAGATTGAACAGCATCTGGGGAGAGAGAAAACAGAACCATCTTTTTGAGTCTGGATGACCCTGAAGACCATCGGATCGACCATTTCCATTCTTACTCTTTTGGAAATTATTGTATGTTTGTTGAGACAACAGTAGTCGATCATCTCAAGACTTATTCATTGGGCTGGATTTGTAGCACCCCACAAGGCTGGAAATGAAAATCCTACCATTAATATGAAGGCTATGGCCCAAGTACTGGCAAGTGGGGTTAGCTGGGCAGGTCAAGGCCTTTCATGTATCAGTGTCAACTCAATGGGCCAAAGGGCCTCTTCTGCGCTGTAGTAATCTGTGATCCTGTGAATATGGGTAGCACTTCAGAAGCTGACTGAGAGATAAGGAGGGTCAGTATGTAAATGTCATTTTCAACATTCCTGTTTTTGTACTTAGGGAGATTCTGGAGGCCCTCTCATCTGTAAACAGGGCAGTCAGTGGTTCCTGGCTGGTGTAACCTCGTTCGGACATGGATGTGGGCTGCCCCACAGTCCAGGGGTTTATGCACGTGTTACAGAATTCGTGGATTGGATACAAGATATTCTTATTTATGATTGAACACAGCGGCTGAGTTTGGGATCACTTTAACACCAAAGGATTTTGTTTTCTCTGGTAGTACACTGGTGAATGTGGCCACATAAAATTCCCTTGTGTGCTCTGTTTCTGCCATTCTCAAAGCTGGTTGTTCCATTTGATTTAAAATCGTGCACAAGTAATATTCAAACCGCAGAAGTGCCAGTCAATGACCTTCTCCAGCAAGAGAGACTCTAACCACCTCCCTTTGATGTTCAAAACATTACTGAATATCCCATTGTTAAAATCCTGATGGTTACCAGTGGCCAGAATCTAAACTGGACAAGCCACATATTGTGGGTACATAATCAGTCGGAGGCTGGGAATTCTGCAGTGAGTAACTCACCCCCCACTTCCCCAAATCCTGTCCACCATCTACAAGGTACCAAATCAGGAGTGTGATGGAATACTCTCCAATTGTCTGGATGGGTACAGCTCCAACAACACTTAAGAAGCTCGACACCATCCAGGACAAAGCAGCCCACTTGATTGGCACCCAATTCATCACCTTGTCTAATCATTCCTTCCAACACCAGTGCACAGTGCCAGCAGTTTACGTTCATTGCAGCAACTAACCAAGGCTCCTTTGACAGCACATTCCAAACCTGTGACTTCTGCCACCTAGAAGGACAAGGATAGCAGATACCTGGGAACACCACTTCTAGCGATTACACATCCAGATAGTGACCTCGGGTCTCTGTATGATATCACTAAAGGACAACATCTAGATGAACAAAAAGGATGGGTCATCAAGAATCCCTACAGAGCAGAAGGAGACCATTGGTCCCATGGAGCCTCCACCAACAGCAAGCCCACCCAGGCCCAATCCCCATAATCCCACATATTTAGCCTGCTAGTCCCCTGACCCTAAGGGGTAATTTAGCACGGCCAATCCACCTAACCTGCACCCCCTTGGAGTATGGGAGGAAATCAGAGCACCCGGAGGAAACGCATGCAGACACAGGGAGGATATGTAAACACGACACAGTCACCCCTGGCCGGAACTAAACCCGGGATCCTTTGTGCTGTGAGGCAGCAATGCTAACTACTGTGCCACCGTGCCGCCCCTAAAGGGTTTGGTTGATTATCCTAAGATTCCAGAAATTACTGCATTTGAACTGGACAAGAAGTCACTGACAGAAGAAGGGCTCTGATGATGATCAGAATAATGTGACGGAGCACTGTCCCTGAGGTGGACAGAGAGAGGGAGTGGAAGGGGTCATGTCATGTGAACAGTGGTGTCAACATGAATGAATTGTATAGAGTTCCCTTTTTAAAATGTCCATTAAGCAACAATTTGAATGTACACATTTATTAATGTCCCATTAATTATAAAATTAAATAATAATTTAATAACAATCAATTTCAGCATAGTTTCCATTAAACACATCTTTAGAATCAACTACTGCACATCTAACTTTGACAGGTTTGATTTCCACTGGTAATTAATGGCCTTAGCAAACTCATGTAAAATGCCTGCTTTTCATTCCTGGGATATGAATGTCACTACCTGGTCAGCAGTTATTGCCCATCCCTAATTGCCCCTGAGAAGGTCAGGCGAACCATCTTCTTGAACCGCTGCAGTCCTTGTAGTGTAGGTACTCCACAGTGCTGTTAGGGAAAGAGTTCCATTTGATACATACAGTGCAGAAGAAGTCCTTTGGCCCATCCAGTCCGTACTGACCCATGGGAAATACTTGAACTCCCACTTAACCCCCTCTGCCAGCACTTGGCTCACAACCCTGAGTGTTATGATGTGCTAAGTGCTCATCCAGGTATCTTTTTTAAAGGATGTGAGGCATCCCGCTTCCACCACCCTCCACCATTCCAGACTGTCACCACCCTCTGTGTTTTTCCTCACTTCCCCACCCCTCTCCCCTGACAATGATATCATTCAAACTCAGGGTGGTGTGTGGCTTGGAGGTGAACCTGCAGGCAAGCGTGTTCCATACATTTGCTGTCCTTCATCATTCTACTTGGTAGAGGCCGCAGGTTTTGAGGGTGCAGTCGAAGGAGTCTTGCTGTCGTGCATCTTGTAGATGGTACACACTGCTGTCCCTGTGCATCAGTGATGGAGGGGGTGAATGTTTAAGGTGCTAGATGGGGTATCAATCAATTTGTCCTGGATGGTGTTGAACTTCTTGAGTGTTGTTGGAGCTGCACTCACCCATACCAGTGAAGAGTATTGTATCACACTCCTGTCTCATGCTCTGTAGATGGTGCACAGGCTTTAGGGAGTCAGGAAGTGAGCTACTCACTGCAGGATTCCCAGCCTCTGGCCCTTTTCTTGCAGCCACAGTATTTATATGTCAGGGTCCAGTTCAGTTTTTGGTCAATGGTAACCCCCCAGGATGTTGATAGTTGGGAATTCAGCGATCCTTTTTCACTCATTCACTCATTCAATTACCCCCTCTACTGTCTATATTCTTTTTCTCTGCACTGTTATGCAACCTTGTCTTCTTTAGTCCCACCATTGCCAACCGTGTCTCAAACCACCTCAGCCCATATTCCATCTCTAAAACTCTCCGTCAAAACCCTCCTGAAAAAAAAACTTTTTTAATCAGACCTTTGTTAACACTTTTCTTTCAATTCTGTTTCCATTTATATTTGAACCTCCTTTGGATCATTTATTTACATTAAAAGCACTATATTTAACTGTAAGCTGTTGCACTCCTTATTGTGACACAATGGAGAACTTGCAGACTAACGGGCATTCCTGATCATGGGTACCAACAGCTCATGAGGTTGGGATCTCCTCCCATTGAGTGGCAGACTTCTCATTTTCACGGATTTACGTCCACCAGGAAGGTATCATTGCCGAGGAGTGGCCCTGTTTAACGTGGGTCGATTGGTGTCTCACAGTTCATCCCGGAGTTGGAGGGAGAAGGGAGGGGTATGTTCAGCAGCTCCTCCCCACCCCCCACCCCCTCCTATAAAATTTATATGGGAAGCACTGATCCAAGTGATCCAATCCAAGTTTAGATGGGAAGCACTGAGCATTGGTCTCAGAATCCATGGATTGAGAGGGGCGGGGGGGGAGGAATAAAGAGCAGTGAGAGATCAGTTTGGCATCTTGGTCAAGGATTGACCTTAATCAACAGAGATACAGTTGGTGTTAAACAAAATAAAAAATATACAGTTGACCAAATAAAGCATTGATCTGTACCTTTTGTTCTGCCATTCACACATTCCAATCGCTTGATAGACACTCTTAACACCTTTTTCAGCCTTTACATTACAATCACCACTTATATTTCCTTTGTCCAGTTACAGCGCCCCCCCCCACCCCCCCACCCCCCCCCAAACCCCCCCCACCCCCCCGCACCCCCCCACCACCACCCCCCGCACCCCCCCAACCCCCCCCAACCCCCCCAAACCCCCACCACCACCCTCCCCACACCACCCCACCACCCCACCACCCACCCCCCCCACCACCACCCCCCCCCCCCCACCACCCCCCCCCCCCCCACCCCCCCCCCCCCCCCCCCCCACCACCACCCCCCCCCCGCCACCACCACCACCCCACCACCAATCTTCACAGTATAAATCTTGTCTGATTTTCTTCAGCTCGGATGAAGGGCCAGCCAGACTCGAAACATTGGCTCAATTCTCTCTCCACAGATGCTGACAGACTTGCTGAGATTTTCCAGCATTTTCTGTTGTTGGAGCATTGATCAAACTGTCATTGCTTCATCAGTCACCAATAATTTGCATTTAGTCAAACTAAACTTGTTAGTGAGCCGTATATGGAGATATCAAGACGAGTCAGAGATAGGTTCTACAAAAGCATCTTAAAGGAGACAAGTGGAGAAGTTTACAAAGGAAATTCCAGAGCTTACAAACATCCAAAATAAGAGCCTGTTTTGCCATTCAATAAGACCATGGTTGATCTGTTTGTGTTTAAAGTTCCACATTTCTATTTATCCTCAATAATCTTTGATTCCCCTACCTAACAAAAATCTATCTACCTCTGTGTTAAAAATAGTCAATGACCCCACCTCCATTGCCTTATGAGGCACAGAGTTCCAAAGTTGCACAACTCTCAGAGAGAAAACTTATCATTTCTGTCCTAAACGGGTGACCACTAATTTTATCACAGTGTCTCCTTGTTCTGGACTCACCCATAAGAGGAAATATCCTTTCATGTCCACCTTATCAATACCGTTCAGGATCTTATATACTTCAGTCAAGTCACCCCTCACTTTTCTGACTCCAGCAGAAGCAGAACCCCTCATAACACAACCTATTCATTCCAGGTGTCAATCTAGTAAACCACCTCTGAACTGCCTCCAATGCATGTACGTCCTTCCTTAAATAAGGTGACCAAAACTCCACACAGTATTCGAGATGTGGTCTCACCAATGCCCTGTGTAACTAAAATATAATATCCTTACATTTGTCTGGTGAAGGGTCATCTAGACTCAAGATATTTGCTCTATTCCCTCTTCATAAATGTGTCAGACCTGCTGAGATTTTCCAGCATTTTCTGTTTTTGATTCTTATGTTTTTGCTACACCAGCTAGATCTCTCCACACCTTGGAATTCTGCAGTCTTTCTCTACTAAAGTAGTCCTCTGCTGTTTTGTTCTTCCTGCCAGAGTGATCAGCTTCACATATTCCCACGTTATACCCTATCTGCCAGATTATTGCTCATTATCCATCTATATCCATTTGTAACCTCCTCATGTCCTCTTCACAGCATATTTTCCTATCTATCTTTGTGTTATCTGTGCTACCATGCCTTTGCTCCCCTCATTCAAGTCATTGATATAAATTGTAAAGAGTTGAAGAGCCAGCACAGATCCCTGTGAGGTTTCACGTCTCACATCCTGCCAATTAGAAAAAGACTCATTTATGCATACTCACTGTTTTCTTTGAGCTAGCCAATCTTCGATCCATGCTAATATTTTACCTCCTATTCTTCTATCTTCAACCATAATCTTTGATGTGGCATCTTGTCAAATATTTTCGAGAAATCCAAGTTTTACTTTATCAAAAATAAATTGGTTCAACATGATCTCCCTTTCACAACACCATGTTGACTCTTCTGATTACCTTGAGTATTTCTAAACGTTCAGTTATAACCTCTTTAATGATCAATTCAAGAAACTTTCCCATATCAGGCATCCAGCTAACTGGTCTGTAATTTCCTGTCTCTCCCTTCTTAAATCAAGAGTTTTTTTCAAACTAGCTTCCAGCCTGATGAACCTTCCCAGAATCCAGGGAATTTCAGAAAATTAATGTGTTTAATAGCTCATTAGCCACCTCTTTTCCGACCCTAACATGAAGTCCATCAGGACCTTGAAGACTTGTCGATCCATAGCTCCATCAGTTAGTTCAGTACCCCATCCTTAGTGATTGCAGTTTCACCATGTACATAAGAACATAAGAAATAGGAGCAGGAGTAGGCCATCTAGCCCTTCGAGCCTGCCCCGCCATTCAATAAGATCATGGCTGAAGTGAATCAGTTTCACTTTCCCGCTTTCTCCCCATAACCCTTAATTCCCTTGTCTGTCAGAAATCTATCTACCCATGTCTTAAATATATTCAACGAGGTAGCCTCCACCACTTCAATGGGTAGAGAATTCCAGAGATTCACCTACCTTTGAGTGAAGAAGCTCCTCCTCAACTCCGTTCTAAACTGCTCCCCCCCACTCTGTTATTTTGAGGCTGTGCCTCAATGTTCCTCTCTCTCTTTCATCTCCAGGTTTTCAACAATACTGGAATGTGTGTTGTATCTTCTATAGTGAAGATAAAAGCAAAATATTTGTTCATTTGCCATTTCCTTATTGTCTGCTATAAACTCCCCAGTGTCACTCTCTTGAGGGACAACACTCAGTTCACTTACTCGCTTCCTTTTTAATTGAACATAGAACTCTTACTGTCCATTTCAGATCATGGCAGCCAGAGGCACAGCCAGCAATGGAGGAGCAAAAGAATCAGAGAAGTTCAAGAGCTATAATTGGAGTAGTGCAGAGATCTTGGAGGGAGTTCGCAGAGATTGGTGGGGCAGAGCGCAGATGGATTTGAAAAAAGGATGAGGATTTTTACACCAGGTTTGCTGGACTGGCACCGATTTAGATCAGCTGGCACAGAAGGGTGAAGGGGATTTGTTATGAGTTGGGATCTGAGCAAAAAAATAAGCCCAGATTTCAGGGGACGCAAGGTGGGAAACTAGAATAATTGAGTTTGAAGATAACTGGAAATATACAGATGAGGATTTCAGCTGCAGGTGAGCTGAGGTGAAGCAGTCACAGAGACGTTACTGAGGTGGACGCAGGGTTAACCTCGCAAGTACGACATTGCCTTATGGTTATCTGCAGCTGAGTAGAAATAAGTCTCAGGGTTTGTGAGCGACAAGTCAATCCTCCAGTTCCCACTAATTAACCAGCCAGGCTGATTACTCACACAACTCCGGTGCCAATGAATGCGGCATCAATGTCTAAGTCCGCTTCTGGATTACTGAGTAATCTGTACGTGGTTGACATAGTCTAATCTACCAGCGTCGATCCATTGTCCAAACTGACCCTGCTATCTTCTGTAATGGACTTCAATCAGGCCATTGAGGTTGGCCTTTTGGAATATGAACTCCCTGATTAAGGAGTCAATTGATAGGCCAATCGGGGAATCATTTCCTTGTACTTAACCGGGAGTGTCAGTTCCTCTGGTGCTCCCGAGGATAGACTGCTGATTGATAGCACACTGTGCACTGCTATTGGAATTGTAAACAAAGGGATTCTGGTGAAGGGACTTCTGCTCCTGAAGGCTGATTACACCCTCCCTCCCCAAAGCAGAACGAAAAGTGTAAACAGTTCATTTAATCACACAATCCATTTTAATTAAAAATATTCACCTTCCCCTGCTCCCTCCCTCCCTCCCTCACCGCTTTTTTAATATCTTCCCAGCACAAAGCAAACAAATTTCCAGCAAACAGGAAGCAACAAACATGCCAAAAACAAATTGAAATACTCATCCTCGCGGGGATGATAAATGAGGACTGGGTTTTGTATTAATTTGTAGGGAAATGAATTGGACTTTTTCTCTCTGCTTTCTGTTAGTCACAGTTATCGCGTGTGTGTCCAAGGGGTGATTGGCCATGGCTTCTTAGCCAGAAACTTGAAGTAACGATGATGCTTCATTGTTTCAAAGCCATTCTCTGCTGCTATTCTGGAACTTATTTGCTGTCCCATTCCATTCCCACCCGCCCAAAAAGTTTACAAACCCCTAAGCAGTCCATTCTCTGCAAGAACCCTCAAGTCTCAAACTTAGGCCTGTCTCTTGTTTTGATTCCGTCTCTTGTAATTTGCCCAAAAGTTGTGTACCAACAGTACTCATTGGCCCCATTGTCACTCCCCACAGTGACCACATTTTCTTCCATCTTTTTCTAAAGTCCATCCTTAACGCAGCAATGAAAAGTAACATGAAACGTGACAAGTGGAAGGGGGGGGGATTTTGTTTTCCTATTTCTTTCGCTGGGCTGGTTGAATGTTCCTTGGCCCCTTTTTCTCACATCTGTTTTGCCATCGCGCGCAATCTTTCAGGAAGTCTGTAATCAACTTGTTGGATGGTTGGGATTGGGTACATGTTGCTGAAGTCGCTGCTTGTCGCTTTTTTTCGGGTTAAGTCCGGTCTCCGGGTGATTAAACGTTAGCCAGGTTCTCCTTCTTTGGAGCCGGGGATATCCAGAGAGTTGATTCATTTGGGCTGCTCTTCGACCGGACTTTGCTGAGAGCAATAAAAAGAAAAACAAAGCATTGGCAAACAAGACAACCTTATTAGTTTGTGTGCCCATTTTCCACAGTGCAATCTGTTAATAAGCAAGAGTCTAGGTCATTCATTTCAGCATTGAGTAGCAGGCCATGGGTTTTGCTAGCACTTCATGTCCTTCACTGGGCTGCTTTCAAGGCCATTTCAGAGGGTATTCAAGGATCAGGCACATTGCTGTGGATCTGGACTCAAATATGGACCATACCGTAAGGATGAAAAATTTCCCTCCTTAAAGGGCATTAGTGAACCAGATGTGGTTCTGCAACTATTTGGTCATTACATGGTCACCATTCCCATTAATCATTTATATAACTGTTGAATTTAATATCCTCTGTTGACTCAGTGGCAATAGGACCCGTGTATTCCTGGATTATTAGCCAAGGCCTCAACATAATTAGACCATAAGACATAGCAGCAGAATTAGGCCACTCGACCCATCGACTCTGCTCAGCCATTCAATCTTGGCTGATATTTTTCTCATCCCCATTCTCCTGCCTTTTCCCCTCGTCCCCTGATCCCCTTATTAATCAATAAGTCTAACTAATCTAGTGTCATAACCACTGTGCTACAATACAATGTCGCATTGAGAAGCATCTAACAGTGGGATGTTCCCAAAGAAAGGTCAAAATGGGATAAATCTGACCCATCCTAAATAATGTGGATTCTGCTGGCTTTTCACACTGCACTTTCACCTCCAAGACTTAGATTTGAGTCCAGCCGAGAGCAGCAGGAAAGAAATCTAACGCCTTGATCAATGTTTTAAGTGCCAACATTCAAAATGATCTCAATTTAAACCAGAAGCTAAAGCAAAAATCCTACCATGATATTTGTCACAGAATGGACACCCCTTTCAAAAAAAAGGTCACCAGTAGGCTGTGGTGTTAAAGGTCACGTTGATGTAATGGTGGGAGCTCTGTTAAAGTGAGGTTAGTCAAAGAGTTTTACAGCCTTCGACCCATTGCAACTATGCCAGCCATCAAAGATTGATCTATTCTCATCCTATTTTTCAGCACTTGGTCCGTATTCTTATATACGTAATTCCGAACAGGCGCCGGATGTGGCAACTCGGGGATTTTCACAGTAACTTCATTGCAGTGTTAATGTAAGCCTACTTGTGACACTAATGAATAATAATATGGTGTTTCAATACTTAAATGCTTCTTAAGTGTTCTGAAGGTTCCTGCCTCTATCAGGTAATGAATGTCTGATTCTCACCACCCTCTGGGTGAAAATCTTTTCCTCAAATCCAGCTGAGACAGCCTCCTGGTGAATCTCCAGTCCATCCTCTCTGGTGCAATCACATCTTTCCAATAGTGAGGCAACCAGAACTGCTCCAACTGTGGCCTAACAAGCATTTTATGCATTTCCATCATAACACCCCCTGCTCTTACATCTTGGGGAGCGAATCTCTCAAGAAGGTGCAGACTTCACAGGAAAATTGGTGTAAATCACGATTGATTTTTCAGTGGGAGTTCAGACTCGAATCTCCCACACTCTGTGCAATGCAGATATTCCCAATTGTGGATATCATTAAAAACCCATGTGTGGGTGGAGGTGAGGCCTATTCACCTCAGGATCTGACAGATCCAGGACTCTGCACGTGTACAGTGGCCCCGAGCTGCCAGCCTGCACTTTGCTAGCCAGTTTATCGTTGGCCAGCCTGGGATCCCCACAGTGCTGCCCCCCCCCCCACGATACACCTGCGGCTCGATCGCCGACCCCTAAGAGCATTCCCAGGCCAGCCCCAACATTCGCACCCCCCCCCACGTCCAAGAGCGCCCCGAACTCCAACCTCCTCACCCACCTACCCCCAGCAGTGACAATCCCTCCAACCCACCCCTCCACCCCACACTCCAGCAGGCACCCCTGCCATGGGAGGCAGACCTCCCTCTGGCAGACCTCCTCCCCAGCCCACCCCAATTGCTGGCCTCCCTCCAGTTCAGACTGATCCCCATGCAGTGTGGCAGCAGAACCCCACCCCCACCCCTATCATTTGCCCCCTAAGACCTGCCCTCAGCTAGCCCCACCCTCTTGGTGCTGCCCAATGCCCAGTGGGCAATGCCAAGGTTCCCCCTGGGCATGGGCACTTTGTCCCTTGGGCAATGCCAGGGCGCACAGGCTGACACTGCTAGGGTGCCCGTGCCCCAGGGACACATCTCACCCCTGCGCCCCCTTAGGGGACCTGATTGCCCCCTTCACTCCAGTGAGGTCTCCCGCTTCTTCCCCAAAAGTGGGGAGCTAGCACGAACCCTGGCAGAGTGAAACTGTAGTGACGGGGTGAGAGATCCTATCGAGCCCAGAGACTTCAGGGATCTTATTTGCCAAATTGCCCTGGATCCCATGGGCTCTTACTGTCTTGATCAGTCTCCCAGGCAGTATCTGATCAAAAGTCTTACTCAAGTCCATGTAGATCACATTAACTGCACTGTCTTCATTTATACACCACCTCAAAATATTCAATTAAATACGTTCACCATGATCTCCCCCTGACAAAGCCATGCTGACAATCCTTGATTAATCCCTGATTAATCCTAAATGAAGATTAAAACTGTCCCGCATAAATTTTTCCAATAATTTTCCCACCACTGATGTTAATCACTGGCTGTAATTCGTTGTCTTTTCCTTACTTCCCTTCTTGAATAATGGCACCACATTAGCTGCCCTCTGACACATCTCCTGTGATGTGGAGATGCCGGCGTTGGACTGGGGTAAGCACAGTAAGAAGTCTCACAACACCAGGTTAAAGTCCAACCAGTTCATCTGATAGTAAACCCACAAGCTTTCGGAAACACTGTTCTTTCATTAGGTGTGTGGAAGGTTGACATACACCTTTCACACACCTGACAAAGGAACAGTGTTTCTGAAAGCTTGTGGGTTTACTATCAAATAAACTGGTTGGACTTTAACCTGGTGTTGTGAGACATCTCCTGTGGCCAGGGAGGATTTGAAAATTCGTGTCAGGGCCCCTGTTATCTTTTCCCTTGCCTCACATAGCTGCCTAGGGCACATCTCATCTGGATCTGGGAATTAATCAACTTTTAAGCCCACTGGAACCACTAACACATCCTCCCTCTCAATGCTAATCTGTTCAATTATATCACAGGGCTCCTCCCAGCTTTCTATTCCTATATCTCCCTTCTCCATAGTGAACACAGATGCAAAACATTCAACTAGAACCTCATCTTCTGGCTCTATAAACATGTTGCCATTTTGGTCCCTAATGGGCCCTACTCTTTCCTTGATTACTCTCTATGCCTTAGTATGCTTATAAAACACTTGAGATTTGCCTGTTTTTCGCCTGCCACTGTTTTTTTCATGCCCCCTATTCACTTTCCTAATTTATATTTTAAGTACCCCATTCACTTCCTGTAGTCCTCTAGGGCATTCACTGTGTAATAAAGTCAATCTTCTCTCAATTCAAAACCTCTATTTCCATTCCGTCTTTGTCCTTTTCCATAACTCCCTTCTATCTTACTGAATTATGGTCACTATTACCAAAATGCTCCCCCACTTACACTTCGGCCACCTGCCTGGCTTCATTCCCTAAAATTAGGTCCAGTAGCACCCTCTGTCTTGTAGGACTTTCAGAAAGCTCTCTTGGATGCAGTTTAAGAATCCTGCCCTCGAGTAATATTGAAGGGATTGAAATCCCCAACTATTATTACCCTATCATTTTTACATTTCCCTGACTTTTGCCACAAAATGGCGGGACAGGGATACTCATGTTTTGTACCCAGCCATTAAAATTCAAAGTCTATTGATTCATGTCACAAGTAGGCAATTAACGTTGCAATAAAGTTACTGTGAAAATCCCCTTGTCGCCACACTCCGGCACCAGTTTGGGTACGCTGAGGGAGAATTTAGTATGGCCAATGCATCAACTTGCATATCTTTGGATTGTGGGAGGAAACCGGAGCACAGGGAGGAAACCCGCGCAGACACGGGGAGAATGTGCAAACTCCATACAGAGAGTGACATAAGCCGGAAATTTAACCCAGGTCCCTGGCACTGTGAGACAGCAGCGCTAACCACCGTGCCACCCCAGAAACCTGACTTGTGAATGCCCGTTGGGGGCACTGGGGTATCTCTTGCAATCTAAACTGTTCCCTAGCTCATACATTCTCTTGGAGATAAGTTCGGTTTTGTGTAATAATATCACATGGCTGAGAATGCATGGCAGCACATTCCACTGAAGTTGAAAGTACTGAAAAATCCAGTTTGACACTCCTAGTGTGGTACTGAGATATTGCACTGACATCTCTGAGGTATATATAAAAGATTAAATGTCCTGTCTTCAAAGAGGAACCAGGGAAAACTCCTGGCCAAACACTATCTCATTAATAAAGGAGCTAGTTGGACATTAGAACAGTGCAGTTTGTGGAAACTCACTGTGGTTTTGACACCTTCAGAAATACATCACAAAGCATCTCAGGACATCCTGAGTTTGTGAGAGGTGGTGGAGAAATACAGCCTTTCTTTCAAATCACAATTCAGAATGAAATCTGACCCTGTAGGGGATATTATAAAGCACCACGCCCATTTGTCCATCCACACTAGAATTAGCGCAGCAACAGTGACTAATGTCATCCACTCACCTTCTGCTCATCATCTGGATGCAGCAGGTTGCCAGGGCAACAACTAGCAGCAATAGCAGTGGAATTGTAGGAATGATGACGTACACCACATTGGGCATTATCCCTGGAAAACATGAATATTGGTTCAAGAAACTTCTTCAAGCCATGGAATCTGGAAGATATCCAAGCAAGTCAAGTTGCTCCTTTGCTCCCACCCCCATTCTAACCCCTCCCCCACCCCAGAATCTCTACTGTTAAGATGTGCCTGTTCTTGTGTTTATGTGTGTGTGTATGATTCTCTGTGTTTGTGTGTGCAAATGTATTTGTGTTTCAGAGTGTGCATGTTTTGTGTGAATGTGTGTGTGTGTGTGTGTGTGTGTGTGTATGAATGCATTTGTGTTTTGGAGAATGTGTATGTTTTTGTGTGTATGTTTCTGTGTGTGGATGTGTTTCTGTGTTTGTGCGTGTGGATGTATGTGTGTTTGTATATGTTTCTGCATGTGTGTTTCTATGTGTATGTGTGCATATGTGTGTTTCTGTGTGTGTCTGTGAATGTGTGTACATATGTTTCTGTGTGTGTGTGAGGGTATACGTGTGTATGTGTGTGTGTGAGTGTGTGTATGTGTATGTCTGTGTGTATCTGTGTGTGTTTGTATGAGTGTGTTTGTCATTCTGTGTGTGTGCATGTGTGTGTTTCTATGTGTGTGTGTGAATGAGTGTTTGTATGTGTGTGTTTGTGTTTCTGTGTGTGTTTCTGTGTGAGTGTGAGTGTGTGTGTCAGTGTGTGTGTGTGTGAGTGTTCGTATGTGAGTGTGTTTGTCATTCTGTGTGTGCATGTGTGTGTTTCTGTGTGTGTGTGAGTGTGTGTGTGTGTGTGTGAATGAGTGTTTGTATGTGAGTGTGTTTGTGTTTTTGTGTGTGTGTATTGTGTGCATGTGTGTGTTTCTGTGTGTGTGTGTGGGTGGGTGTGAGTGTTTGGGTGTGAGTGTGTGTGTGAGTGTATGTGCGTGTTCAGTTACTATGTGATCAGTTTAGCACGGATTCTTCCCTGGTGAGACCGTGCTGTCAGTCACCTCCCTGGTCATAGAAGGAAGAAGCTTCCAATAACTGCACAGACAGTGGGACTGAGCTTCCAGCATATTACCCTTCACAACAGGAGGGACAAGGATTTGTTTCCGTGATTAATCAACAGGGAAAGATTGTGACTTTGTGCAAATCAGTAGCCCATTTTATTCCTATACTCATTTGATATTAAGTAAACTGTCAATGGAGGTACAGCATGCACTGGTAATCAGCCCAAATGACTGAACTTTGGTCCAAACTTAGGTGGGATAAAGACAAATTTTTATCCCATCGGTGCCTGAACTTCACAGATCAAAATTTCCAATCACCCAGTTACTGAGGGCAGAAGTTACCTGATGATTCTGTCACGACCATATGGTGTTGATCATCAGCGGAATTACTGGGCGCGTGCACCTCTGGTCCCGTGGACACATTTTCTGAAACTAGAGAGTTAGAGTCATTCTGGTTTTGCTGTCACACGGCTAGTTATCAGCAGCAACCCACGGCAAGGAATCAGCTCGAAAATCAGTTCCCAAGGTGACACAATGGAACTGAGATTCTAGTCAGGGGTTTGGTCACAAATGGAATAGAACCCGGCTCCGCCAGCACTCTGCACCCATTCTTTCTTTCCACTCCTTCTCGGGACCTAGGAGGCCCCTGGCAAGGTAGGTAGCCCTTGCCCACGCCTAAGAAGGATTGATGGGCTGATTTTCTTTTTTCCTTAATACAACTTAGATTGGTTTGCTCAGCATTTTTGTAGAACATGGTAAAGTGAGTCACACTGGTAAGGTATAAGATTGCCAAATCTCCAATTGTCCTCAGGTCTCCAGAAATTAAAGATTAGCCTCCAGGACAAAGTTGTGAGCAACTCATGGATGAAAAAAATAGAGGGTTATTGAATAGGAAAAAAAAATGTACACCTTCCATTTTATGTCGAAGACATTCACCAGGTTGAAAAGATATTGGCCAGAACCCTATCACCTCGCCTGCCACCGAATCAGTGCGGGTGAAGGTCCGATGATGGAAGTCTCCGTTGACCTCGGGCTGGAATTTCCAGGCTCGCCCAAGCGAGGCCGTAACATCCTGTCCACTGATTGGAGAAACGGCAGTTTTTAACGGAGTTAAGAGTGACCCAGTTGAGTGTGGAATACACCCTGTCAATTGGTGAAAGGAGACGTTAAACTACAAGGTTGGTCATTCTACATGAGTGATGCTTTGGAGGCACAAGCTCAAGTGGAAACCTCCAGGAATGAGTCAGAGTTGGTGACCCAAGTGCCAGGCCTGAGTCCACGTTTCGCCACACCAGTGAGGAGCAGAGACTTTCCATCTGTGAAGGACAGGAACCAGTGATTTTTCCAACAATTCAACAGGTTCACCATTACGTTTGCCAATACTAGCTTCTCCCTTTCGAGCGAAATCCAAATTCTCAAGCTGCTGTGACGGGGTTTGATCTCAGGCTTTGGGTTATTAATCCAGTAACAGAACTGGTATTATACTATTACACCATATCAGAGGTCCTGCCATTTTATTGCGAGAAGATATTCCAACTGTACCGCCCTCTTTCCCAGCATCTCCACCTCATCAGGGGGAGTTCCTGGGACAATCCCGAAACCTTACCCATCCCAACTTATAAGATTTGAGTGAATCTCTACAGTGCAGAAGGAGGCCATTTAGTTCATCGTGTCAACGCCAACCCTCCAAAAGAACACTTTGCACATTTTCCTCGTGTCTGCATGGGTTTAACATAAGAACATAAGAACATAAGAAATAGGAGCAGGAGTAGGCCATCTAGCCCTTCGAGCCTGCCCTGCCATTCAATAAGATCATGGCTGATCTGTCGTGGCTCAGTTCCACTTTCCCGCCCTCTCCCCATAACCCTTAATCCCCTCTCTTATCAAGAACCCATCAACCCGCTTCTTAAAAATATTTAGCGAGGCAGCCTCCACCACTTCAACGGGCAGAGAATTCCAGAGATTCACCACCCTTTGAGTGAAGAAGTTCCTCCTCAACTCCGTTCTAAACCGCCTCCCCTTTATCTTGAGGCTGTGCCCTCTAGTCCTACTGTCTTTTTTGAGCGGGAAGAGTCTCTCCACCCCTATCCTATCCATCCCATTCATCATCTTATACGTCTCAATGAGATCTCCCCTCATTCTTCTAAACTCTAACGAGTACAAGCCTAGTTTATTCAGCCTCTCCTCATAGCTCAATCCCCTCAACTCCGGTATCAGCCTAGTAAACCTCCTCTGCACTCCCTCCAGGGCCAAAATATCCTTGCGCAGGTGCGGCGCCCAAAACTGCACACAGTACTCCAGCTGCGGCCTCACCAATGCCCTATACAGCTGCAGCAAGACCTCCCTACTTTTATATTCAATCCCCCTCGCTATGAAGGCCAGCATCCCATTCGCCTTCCTGACCACCTGCTGCACCTGCAAGCTGGGTTTTTGCGACTCATGCACAAGGACCCCGAGGTCCCTCTGCACCGTCGCCTGCTGCAGTTTTTCGCCACGTAAGTAATAGTCCTTCCTACCATTCTTCCTACCAAAGTGGACCACCTCACACTTGCCAACATTAAATTCCATTTGCCATTTCCTGGCCCATTCGCCCAGCCTATCTAGATCCTTCTGCAGACTCTCCACACCCTCCGCACAATTTGCCTTTCCCCCAATCTTGGTGTCATCAGCAAATTTCGCCACCCTGCACTCGGTTCCCTCCTCCAGATCATCTATATAAATGGTAAATAGCTGAGGCCCCAGCACCGACCCCTGGGGCACCCCACTAGTCACCAACCGCCAATCCGAATAGCACCCATTGACCCCCACTCTCTGCCTCCTATTTGACAACCAATCCTCTATCCACGCTAACACCCTACCCCCAACTCCATGTCCCCTGACCTTCTGCAATAACCTCTTGTGAGGTACCTTGTCAAACGCCTTCTGAAAATCAAGAAAGACCACATCCACCGGCTCTCCTCTATCCACTGCCCTAGACACATCCTCATAGAACTCCAGTAAATTTGTCAGACACGACTTCCCTTTAATGAAACCGTGTTGCGTCCGCCCTATCAAGCAATTCCCTTCAAGATGCCTCGCAATTTCCTCCTTAATGACGGATTCTAACATTTTACCTACCACAGACGTTAAACTAACCGGCCTATAATTCCCCGCCTTTTGCCTGGCACCCTTCTTAAACAACGGCGTAACATTAGCCGTTTTCCAATCTTCCGGCACTTCCCCGGAATCCAGCGACGTCTGGAAAATAACCACCAAGGCATCCACTATAACCTCCGCCATTTCTTTCAGAACCCTCGGATGCATTCCATCCGGTCCTGGGGACTTGTCCACAATCAGCCCCTCCAGTCTGTCGAGCACCACCTCTCTAGTAACAGTAATGTCATTAAGACCCTCCATTCCTACCACCTTTCCATCTCTAACACCCGGCAAATTATTCACGTCCTCCTCCGGGTACTCCGGTTTCCTCCCACAGTCCAAAGGTGTGCGGGCTAGGTTGATTGGCCATGCTAAAATTGCCCCTTAGTGTCCTGAGAAACTTAGGTTAGAGGGATTAGTGGGTAAAATATGTAGGGATATGGGGGTAGGGCCTGAGTGGGATTGTGGTCAGTGCAGACTCGATGGGCCGAAGGGCCTCTTTCTGCAAGGTAGTGTTCTATGGTCCTATGGTTAACAGTCTGCCTAGGCCCACTTCCACACCCTATCCCCGTAACCCTGCACATTATCCATTGCCAATCCACCTAACCTGCATATCTTTGGACTGTGGGAGGAAACCGGAGCTCCCGGAGGAAACCCACGCAGACACGAGGAGAATGTGCAAACTCCACACAGACAGAGGACCCGAGGCCGGAATTGAGCAAAGATCTCTGGCACTATGAGGCAGCAGCGCTCACCACTGTGCCACAGTTATTAAAAGCTTGTAGACCATCTGTCACAAAATGGTGCAGGTATCACAAGGCCGGTATAAACTTTAGACCAGCTATCACAAGTTCATGAGATTTAGGAGCAGGATTAGGCCATTCGGTCCATTGAGTCTGCTCCGCCATTCCATCATGGCTGATACGCTCCTCGTCCCCACTTTGCTGCCTTCTCCCTTCAACCCCATTACCAATTAAAAATCTGTCTAACTCCTCCTTAAACTTACTCACTGTCCCAGAATCCACTGCACTCTGGGGTAGCAAATTCCACAGATTCACAATCCTTTGGGAGAAGCAGTTTCTCCTCCCACTCTGTTTTAAATTTGCTTCCCCTCATCCTGAGACCATGACCTCTGGGCCTAGAAGGCCCCACAGGAGGAAGCAAAGAGGCATCAAAGGGTGAAGCTTCTGTTAGCAACTGTTTCTGACTGAACATAGTAACTGAACGTGAAAGTGAATAGGTCACCCTTTACTTACCGTAATCTGGCTCCACACGTTCTCCCAATTCATTACTCAACAGCCCTTCTGTCAACAGAGGAAAAAAATGGTTACATGTAATGTCCTTTCATCAACTGCATCATGTCCCAAGAAGAGAAAAAGACACCTTTCACCAAGGAATCTTCTGCAGGTATAACACCTTAGAAAAGTTGGCCTTTCACAGTTAGCAATTGGACTTTTTAATAGCTGCGCGACAGTGAGAAACCATTCTGAGGACTAATAATGGAGAAAGCATTTGTTTGCTGTTGTGGTGGTGGCTGGTACGGGCTTATGGAACGAGAGGAGAGAGAATCTCACTGAAACAAGGCAGTAACTGAGATACATGATGAGAGGTACTTCAGTGGTTAGCACTGCTGTCTCACAGCGCCAGGGACCCAGATTCGATTCCAGCCTCGGGTCACTGTCTGTGTGGAGTTTGCGCATTCTCCCCGTGTCTGTGTGAGTTTCCTCCAAATTCTCTGATTTGCTCTCACAGTCCAAAGATGTGTAGGTTAGGCTGATTGGCCATGCTAAATTTGCAGAGTTACGGGGATAAGGCAGAGGGGTGGGCCTGGGTAAATTGCTCTGTTGGACAGCTGATGCCGACTCGATGGGCCAAATGGTCTCCTTCTGCACTGTTGGGAATCTACAACTATTTAGAACAAGTAAGATGACAATGGGCAGATGGTTGGCATAGTGATAATGTCACTGAGGATCAGACTATGACACAGGTTCAAATCCCACCATGGCAGATTAATAAAATCTGGGATTCAAAGCTAGTCTCAGTAATGAGATTCCCTTGAAAGAACAAAAACAAGTCTAGGACAGGTTGTGGACTAGAGCTCAATAACATAATACCCCTATCTAAAGCCAGGACATGGGTGTTGACCATGTCTGACTCCACCAAAAATCAAGCTCAATATCACTATTACTGATACTCATACCTGGATCCGACATTCCCTCAACACATTCTGGATTCGTTATCACAGACTGCTCCTCACATCTATAGAGTCAGAGAGGTTTACAGCATGGAAACAGGCCCTTCAGCCCAACTTGTCCATGCCGCCCTTTTTTAATCACTAAGTTAGTCCCAATTGGCAACATTTGGCCCATATCCCTCCATACTCATCAATACCAATGGAACTGTCTAAACGCTTTTTAAAAGGTAAAATTGTACCCCCTCTACTACTACCTCTGGCAAATTGTTCCACATACTCTCCACCCCCTGTGTGAAAAAAACTGTCCCTCTGGACCTTTTCATATCTCTCCCCTCTCATCTGAAACCCATGCCTCTAGTTTTAGACTCCCCTACCTTTGGGAGAAGGTGTTGACTGTCTAGCTGATCTATGTTCCTCATTATTTTATAGACCTCTATAAGATCACCCCTCAGCCACCTATGCTTCAGAGAAAAAACTCCCAGTCCATCCAGCCTCTCCTTATAACTCTATCCATCAAGTCCTGGTAGCATCCTAGCAAATCTTTTCAGCACTCTTTCTAGTTTAATAATATCCTTTCTCTAATAGGGTGACCAGAACTATACACAGTATTCCATGTGTGGCCTTACCAATGTCTTGTACAGCTTCAACAGGACATTCCAATTCTAATTCTAGATAAAAGAAACTTCGACAAGTTCAACTCTGTTACTCCTGTTAAGGTCCGGCTGTCTCTACACACTGATCAGCATGGGGGCATGAGCCATGACTGGAATAATTCATTGTATGGTTAATCTTCCAGGATGTGGTTAGGGAGAACATAGAACCCTACAGTGCAGAAACAGGCCCTTCGGCCCATCCAGTCTGCACTGACCACAATTCCACCCAAGCCCTACCCCCATATCCCTACACATTTACCCACTAATCCCTCTAACCTACACATCCCAGGACACTAAGGGGCAATTTTAGCGTGGCCAATCAACCTAACCCGCACACCTTTGGACTGTGGGAGGAAACCGGAGAACCCGGGGGAAACCCACGCAGACATGAGGAGAATGTGCAAACTCCACACAGACGGTGACCCGAGCCAGGAATCGAACCCAGGTGCCTGGAGCTGTGAAGCAGCAGTGCTAACCACTGTGCTACCGTGCCGCCCAACGGGGCATTATCATTGGAGTTCCAGTCTGTGATCACTGTGAACGAGTACTCCAGGTCACTAATGTGCAGAGAGACTAGAGAAGCTTCTCTGAACAGGGGGGTTTAAGGGAGGATGTAATACTGGTGCAGCTGTATAGGGCATTGGTGAGGCCGCAGCTGGAGTACTGTGTGCAGTTTTGGGCGCCGTACTTACACAAGGATATTTTGGCCTTGGAGGGAGTGCAGAGGAGGTTTACTAGGCTGATACCGGAGTTGAGGGGGTTGAGCTATGAGGAGAGGCTGAATAAACTAGGTTTGTACTCGTTAGAGTTTAGAAGATTGAGGGGAGATCTCATTGAGACGTATAAGATGATGAATGGGATGGATAGGATAGAGGTGGAGAGACTCTTCCCACTCAGAAAGGACAGTAGGACTAGGGGGCACAGCCTCAAGATAAAGGGGGGGCGGTTTAGAACAGAGTTGAGGGGGAACTTCTTCACTCAAAGGGTGGTGAATCTCTGGAATTCTCTGCCCTTTGAGGTGGTGGAGGCTGCCTCGCTAAATATTTTTAAGACGCGGGTTGATGGGTTTTTGATAAGCGAGGGGATTAAGGGTTATGGGGAGAGGGTGGGAATGTGGAACTGAGCAGCGACAGATCAGCCATGATCTTATTGAATGGCGGGGCAGGCTCGAAGGGCTAGATGGCCTACTCCTGCTCCTATTTCTTATGTTCTTATGTTCTTACGTTAAAAGGGTGCAGGGCGAGTGCTCTGATGGCAGGAGGGTCAGTAGCAAGAGGGGTTGAGTTTTATTGTTTGAATGCTGCAAGTTGGTTCTGATTTGGAACGCATTGTCTGGAAAGATCGTGGAACAGATTCAGTATGAACTTCCAATTTGGTAAGGATGTCAAATGTTTGTCTGACTGTGGGGGAAAATGAGTGAGTGGGACCAATTGGATAACTTTCAAATTGTCGCTGTAGGTATGATGAACTAAACAATCTTATCCTTCTCTCAAGATGCTGTAATTGAGGATTAATAATAGGAACGTCAATTTGTCAGCGTTATCCCAGAGACAGCTGATTACTGATTTTTTTTTATTTCCGTGGATTGTGCATATCAGAGGTTACAGCATATATAAGGTGTATATCTCTCTCTCTCTCTCAACTCCTGGGGGTGACACAGTGGCGCAGTGGTCTGCAGGAATATGATCTTGTCGGATATGTGTTTTATTTATTTATTTGCAGGGTGTGGGCATCACTGACAAGGTCTGCCTTCATTGCTCACCCTGAATTGCCCTTGAGAAATGGGTGGCACGGTGGCACAGTGGTTAGCACAGCTGCTTCACAGCGCCAGGGACCCAGTTTCAATTCTGGCCTTGGGTGGCTGACTGACTGTGTGGAGTCTGCACGTTCTCCCCGTGTCTGTGCGGGTTTCCTCCAGGTGCTCCGGTTTCCTCCCTCAGTCTGAAAGACATGCTGGTTAGGTGCGTTGGCCGTGCTAAATTCTCCCTCAGTGTGCCCGAACAGGTGCTGGAGTGTGACGACTGGGGGATTCTCACAGTAAATTCATTGCAGTGTTAATGTAAGCCTACTTGTGACTAATAAATAAGCTTAAAACTAAACCAGGACAGTGCATAGGTCAGACTTTTATCTGTTCTCATAGTGAATTATTCCTGGGACAGATCGTTATGTTGTCACCAGGGTTGAGGAGTATTACACCACATACACTCACACAGAAAACCAAAAGGCAATTTAGCATTGCCAAAATCGTGGGAGGAAACCAGAGCACCTGGAGGAAACCCATGTAGACACCTGGAGAATGTGCAATCTCCACACAGACACCCAAGGCTAGAATCGAATCAGGGTCCCTGGCAGTGTGAGGCAGCAGTGCTAACCACTGTGGCATCGTGCCACCTGGTGTATGTACACATATAAATACAGTAGATTCATCTATCATATCGTCACAGATTCCCTTGTGTTAATCAATATTTAGTGGCAGTCACACATTAACAGGAGTGCCAGTCAGTAATAGAGTTGAGCTTGTCTTAGGTTTGATTTACATAGCTATAATATGCATATATTAGAGTGAGATTGTGGTGTAGTCACTGGCCAAAAGCCAAGAATTATGCTCTGGAGACATAGGTTCAAATCCCACCTTGTGGAATTTAAATAAAATTTGCAAATAAATCTGCAATTATAAAGCTAGTCTCAGTAATGGTAACCATGTCAATGACCTCTGATTGTTGTAAAAACCCATCTGGTTCACTAATCTCCTTTAGAGAAGGAAATCTGCTGTCCTTACCCGGCCTGGCCTGCAGAGCCACAGCAATGTGGTTGACTCTCACCTGCCTTTTGAAATGGGTGAGGTAGCTAAATGGATACAAAATTGGCTTGATGACAGAACATCGCTCGACAGTCACCAGGCAAGACTGTTCCCTTCCTGTTGGCGAACACTTCAGTGGTCACGGGCATTCAGCCTCTGACCTTCGGGTAAGCATTCTCCAAGGCGGCCTTCACGACACACGACAGCGCAGAGTCGCTGAACAGAGACTGATAGCCAAGTTCCGCACACATGAGGACGGTCTCAACAGGGATCTTGGGTTCATGTCGCACTATCTGTAACCCCCGTGACTTGCCTGGGTTTGCAAAACCTCACTTACTGTACTGTCTGGAGACAATACACATCTCTTTAAACTGTGATCAGTGCTCCTTCCACTCACATTATCAGCCACTTCAGGTCTTGAACAGCAGGTTAGGTGTAAGGATTCGCATTCTAATCAGTAATCTCTAAACTGTCTGTGCTTTATATGCTCTGTCTGAGGCCAGAACTCTCCATTCACCTGACAAAGGGACTAACCCCAAAAGCTTGTGAGTATATTATCAAATAAATAGGTTGGACTAAAACCTGGTGTTGTCAGACTTTTTACTGTGTTTACGCCAGTCCAACGCCGGCATGCCCACATCTTGATGACAGAAGCCAGAGGACGGCAATAGAGGGTTGTTTTTCGAACTGGAGGCCTATGACCAGCAGTGTGCCTCAGGGATTAATGCTGGGTCCACTGTTATTTGTCATTTATATTAATGATTTGGATGAGAACGTAGGAGGCATGGTTAATAAGTTTGCAGATGACACCAAGATTGGTGGCATAGTGGACAGTGAAGAAGGTTATCTCCAATTGCAATGGGATCTTGGTCAGTTGGGCCAGTGGGCTGATGAATGGCAGATGGAGTTTAATTTAGATAAATGTGAAGTGATGCATTTTTGTAGACTGAACCAGGGCAGGACTTACTCAGTTAATGTTACAGCGTTGGGGAGAGTTACAGAACAAAGCGAGCCAGAGGCACAGGTTCATAGCTCCTTGAAAGTGGAGTCACAGGTGGACAGAGTGGTGAAGAAGGCATTCAGCATGCTTGGTTTCATTGGTCAGAACATTGAATACAGGAGTTGGGACATCTTGTTGAAGTTGTACAACATATTGGTAAGGCCACACTTGGAATACTGTGTACAGTTCTGGTCACTCTATTACACAAAGGATATTATTAAACTACAAAGAGTGCAGAAAATATTTACTAGGATGCTACCTGGACTTGATGGTTTAAGTTATAAGGAGAGGCTGCATAGACTGGAACTTTTTTCTCTGGAACCTAGGGGTGATCTTATAGAGAGCTATAAAATAATGAGGGGCACAGATCAGCTAGATAGTCAATATCTTTTCCCAAAGGTAGAGGACTCTAAAACTAGAGGGCGTAGGTTTAAGGTGAGTGGGGAAAGATACATAATTGTCCAGAGGGGCAATTTTTTTTCACACAGAGGGTAGTGAGTGTCTGGAACAAGCTGTCAGAGGTAGTAGTAGAGACGGGTACAATTTTGTCTTTTAAAAAGCATTTAGACAGTTACATGGATAAGATGGGTGTAGAGGGATATGGGTCAGATGTAGGCAATTGGGACGAGCTGAGGGGTTTGAAAAGTCCCAGCGTGGACAAGTTGGGCCAAGGGGCTTGCTTCCATGCTGCAAATCTTATGACTTCTATAAATGGCCTAGCAAGACAGCCAGTGCGAGGGCAATTAGGGATAAGCAACAAACTCTGGCCTAGCCAGTAATGCCACATCCAGTGAAAGGGTACGATACGGATAACACTGGCTCTCTATGATCATCTCAGCCTGTTTTGACCTGCTGAAGGGGGTCTGAAAGGAATTTCACAATGTCATGGCCTTATTGCTTTCTCTGTGCCTGCCTCTCCCTGGGTGGTTGCTGTGGCGATAATCACAGTAGGGGGTAGGGGGAAGTGGCTGGGATGGTGGGCGGGGAATGAAGATAGGAAGAGTTTGGTTAGAATGCTCCAGTCTTCAGGAAGAGTGACAAAGACTTGAGCTGTTCTTTTCCTGTTTGTCAATTGCATTAGTGAATCCTACATCCATCAACATCACAATATATCTCTCCACAACAGAAGACAGAAGAGATGCTCAATGAATCCAAAGATGTGCGAGTTAGGTTGATTGGCCACGAGAAATTGCCCCTTGGTGTCAGGGGGATTTTAAGCATAAATATGTGGTGATTGCTGTCAGTGCAGACTCGATGGGCCAAATGGCCTCCTCTGCATTATAGTTTCTATGATTCTGTGAGTCCCAGATAGGGGATCCTGCTATTAACTTCAGCACAATGGGCCATTCATACCTGATGCATACTTGCAGATGAAGTTGTGCTTCATGTTACACCTGTCATCATTCCACTGATAGAGGTAAGGACCTCCCAGGCCAGGCTGAGCTGTCAGTTGGTGGTACATCACCACACACGCCTCACTGCCACAGGAAGGCTCGTCTGTATACCAGTTCCTAGGGTAGCAGAAAGTAAAGACAGTAACAACTCAATGATTGCCAGTTAAATCTGCGAGCATTTTTGGTTTTTAGCTCTGTACTGCTCTTTTGTTGTTTTCTTAATTCATTTGTGGGATATGGTCATCGCTGGTTGGCCAGCATTTGTTGCCCTTGGAGGACATTTAAGAGTTAACCACATTGTTGTGGCTCTGGAGTCACATGTAGGCCAGACCAGGTAAGGATGGCAGATTTCCTTCCCTCAAGAACATTCGTGAACCAGACACATTTTCCCAACAATTGACAATGGTTTCATGGTCATCAGTAGATTCTTAATTCCAGAGTGTATTTTTAATTGAATTCAAATTCCACCATCTGCTGTGGTGGGATTTGAACCCGGATCCCCCAGATCATTAGCAGAGTTTCTGGATTAATAACCTGGCGATAATACCACTTGGCCATTGCCTGCAGTGACTTCAGCTGGAGACAACTAGAGTCACTCTGTTTAGGAGGCAGATTAGTTAACACTTTGTCACTCAGAGCTGGTGGAAGTGTGGAATTTACTCCTACAAAAAGCAGTAGACGGTATTTCGATAAACAATTTTAAACTTGACATTGATTTTGCTCAATAATAGTACGAGGTGATATGGAGTGGATGGAGCTAAGATACAAATCAGCCATGATCTCACTGAATATTGGAAAAGGTTCAGGAATTGAATGGTCTTCTGATGCTCTGGCATTCCTATTCTTCAAGCAAGACTCATTTGCTTTCTAACTGAAGTGATGCGGTTGCTAAAAGACTGCAACATTCATGCCACAGCTCTGCCAGACAACAAGAAAGGATCTCAGCATCTCCCTTGACAATTAACAGCATCACCATCAATGGGTCCCCCATTACCAACATCCCAGCGATCACCATTGAGTAGATACTGAACGGGACTCGCCATATAAATACTGTGGCTACCAGAGCAGATCAGAGGCTGGGAATCTCCCAGTGAGAAATTCATCTCCCAACCTCTCAAAGCCTATCCAACTTCTACAAGGCACAAGTCAGAACTGTGATGGAATACCCCCTCACTTGCCTGGATGGGTGCAGCTCCAACAGCACTCAAGAAGCTCGACACCATCCAGGACAAAGCAGCCCACTTGATTGGCACCTGACCCACAAACATTCACTCCTTCCACCGCCGATGCACAGTGTGTACCATCTACAAGATGCACTGCAGCTATTCACCGAGGCCCCAACAACAGCATCTCCTTCCAAACCTGCAACCACTACCACTGAGAAGGACAAGAGCAGCAGACACCTGGGAACAGCACCACCTGGATGTTCCCCCTCCAAGTCACTCACATCCGGACTTATATATGTTGTCGTTCCTTCACTGTCACTGCGTCAAAATCCTGGAACTCCCTCCCTGACAGATGTACCTCCACTGCATGAACTGCAGCTGTTCAAGAGGTGACTCACCACCACCTTCTCAAGGGGCAATTAGAGATGGGCAATAAATGCTGGCCTAACCAGCAAAGCCCATATGCCAATTGTTTTTTAAATAGAGTTTAATTTACAAGGACAGGTTGTAGAGACTAGACCTCTGATGCTAAAGGGGTTAACAGGGAAACAATTTGTTCTAAAGTTTATTCATTAGTCACAAGTAAGACTTACATTAACACTGCAATGAAGTTACTGTAAAATTCCCCTAATCGCCACACTCCGGCACCTATTCGGGTCAATGCACTGAACCAGCATGTTTTTTCAGATTGTAGGAGGAAACCAGAGCACCCAGAGGAAGCCCACGCAGACACAGGGAGAATGTGCAAACTCCATACAGACAGTGACCCAAGCTGGGAATTGAACCCAGGTCCTTGGCACTGTGAGGTAGCAGCGCTAACCACTGTACCACCGTGCCACCCAAGGAGGAGTCCAAAATAATGGAGCTTAAAACCCAAATTCAGCAAACAGCTGTTAATAAAATCATCAAATAAAATCCATAAAATCACCAGAAGCCCCTAATTACCTCCGAAGGTGACTGCTTGGAGCATAAAAACGTGTATTATATATTATATAAAGATCAGCATGTTGTAAACATTTGTAAAGTCCCTTTGGCTCTCACAACAGAGACCTGACATATCCACAAGTCACCAGCAGAGGACACTGTCTGCACACTAATTGCTGTTATATCCCAGAGACTACAAGTAATGAGGGGGGGAGCAGGGGGGGGAGCAACGGCCTTGTAGTATTATCACTAGACTACTAATCCAGAAACTCTGCCAATATTCTGGGACCCAGATTCAAATCCCACCACAGCTGATGGTTGAATTTGAATTCAATTTTAAAAAATCTGGAATTAAGAATCTACTGATGACCATTGTCAGAAAAATCCATCAGATTCACTAACGCCCTTTCGGGAAGGAAATCTGCTGTCCTTACCTGGTCTGGCCTACGTGTGACTCCAGAACCACAGCAATGTGGTTTGACTCTCAACTGCCCTCCAAGGGCAATTAGGCATGAGCAATAAATGTTGGCCAGCCAGCGACGCCCATGTTCTACAAATGAATTCTACAAAAGAAGTTTAGTCAGAAGGGTTGGGTTCCTCTTGTCCTGTGGCAGGGTCAAGTTGTGAAGGCTGATGGAAAAACACACACTAAAGCTGCCCTCCTCAACCTCATTAATTACCCCGCCCGATATTTTGTGCCATGTTCCGTGCCTGAGTTGCCTTGATGGCGTATAGTCCACCTTCACATTAGGCACCATAATGAAAAGGTGTCCAATATCGACCCACTATCGAAGAAAGAAGGTGGGCCTTCTGAAAATGAAGATGGATAGCCGGGAACATTCTGCGGCTGGAAGATGAGCGGGCCCCCTCCAGCACACTAAACCTGAAATGTCTGCCTGCAGATGTGCCCCTGTCCCGCTGCCGTGGTGTTTCGGACTTGTTTGGTGGTCTCAATCCTGAACTTCAGAGTCAGCCCCAGGCGCTGTTCAGGTGAGTTCTGAAATCTGCGTGCCGCATTTTATGGGGCAGCGTGTTGGCACAGCGGTTAAAACCCATCTGGTTCATTAATGTCCTTTAGGGAAGGAAATCTGCCTTCCTTACCCAGTCTGGCCTACGGTGGCACAGTGGTTAGCATTGCTGCCTCATTGCGCCAGGGACCCGGGTTCAATTCCCAGCTTGGGTCACTGTCTGTGCAGAGTCTGTACGTTTATCCCATGTCAGCGTGTGTTTCCTCCCACACTCCAAAGATATGTGGGTTAGATGCATTGGCCATGCTAAATTGTGCCTTAGTTCAGGGGACTAATAGGGTAAATACGTGGGGTTACGGGGATAAGGCCTGGGTGGAATTGTGGTCAGTGAAGCCTCAATGGGTTGAATGGCCCTCCTTCTGTAGTGATTCTATGACTGTTCCAGACAGGATCCACAGAGATGTGTTTTCATACTGGCGTGGCAGAGAATTGAGTGTGGGTGGTCGGGTCCTTCTCTGCGTCTGATTATCGGAATGTAGTTGTGACTACTTGTGACACTAATAATTATACTTTAGATAGGACACTGACTTTCCAGGAACACTCAAAAACAACCACAGCCAAAGTCAAGACCAGAAGTAACTTGATTGCCAAACTAGCCAACTCAACGTGAGGGATGGTACCACCACCCTCCGAACTTCTGCACTCATACTCTCTTACTCAGTGGCAAAATACTGTGTCCATTTGGTCAAGATGATCACACAGACAGAATTGACACCCAGCTGAATGTTATCATGAGTATCATTACTGGAACACTGCACTCTACACCACTCTCTTGGCTCCCTGTCCTGGCAAACATCACTCCTCCACATATCTGCCAACTTACAACAACCCACTAAGTGATAGAAAAAGTTTGCAAAGCACCCCCTCCCTCTCCCCCAACCAGCCACTTGGCACTGATCCATTCAGTCCACCCAAAGTGCACCTCCCATCACGAAGACCGATTTGGAAAAACCCTCCCACACAGGACTTCAACGCAAATTCCACCTGAACCAATGAATGGGAAATCATTGGTGTCGACAAACAAGTCCCTGGTCTCAAACCCAATCCAACAACTCCCTGGCGTCAACCTTCCAAGGGAAAAGTGGTTCACCCTCAACAGGTTCAGGACTGGCCTTGGCCCCTGCTTGGCCAACCCCAACAGATGGGGCATTACTGCCAGCCTCCCATGTGCCTATGGGAGAGGGCAAACTGTGCACCACATCGTAGAAGAAGAGTGTCCAATTCACAGACTCAATACAACAGGACTGGAAGAAGCTGCCTGGCTTAGGGGACCTTGCATTCTCTAAATAAATGAATGAACGAATGGGTGGTGTAGGTAGGTTCAATACTAACCTTCAAAAGGGTTTTGAAAATATATTTGAAATGGTAAAACTCGCAGGGGTGTGGGGAAAGGGCAGACATATGGGACTAACTGGATAGTTCTTTAAAAGAGTTGGCACAGGCATGATGGGTTGAATGGCCTCCCTCAGTGCTGTATGATTCTGCAATTAAAGTATCTTTTTCAGGCCCTAATTGGGCAGCGATAGATAAACGCACAGAGGCACAAGGGGGTGAGATCCCCTGATCATGGTTAGGCTGTCTTTACCTGAACTTTGCTGCACTTCCATCCGTCCACCTGTAGAGATCAGGACAGCCGCTGAAGGTGTTGTGGGCTTGTCCCTCACCGCTCCTCCTCAATCCAATCCAGAAATCCCCGTCCGAAATCCCAGAGCCTGACTTGGTGAGGTCCTGCAGGAGGCTCTCGATCAGCCTTTGCTCAGTGGCTGAGCGGATGCTGACCAGGGCACCCCCGTCCATCTCACACGCTTGACTCGCCTCCTCGAAGCCAATGCGTCTGCTCAGGTCTTGAAAGTAGGCAATCTTGTAGCAGGGGTATTCTGGTCCTCCATAGCACACTGTCTGACCTGCAAGAAAGACAAGTCCCACCTCACGAGCCTCGTCTCAGTGCAAAGCAAACAATTCAATGCTGTTTCCACGATCTTTGTTCCAGCTGTAACTCAGAGAGTAACGCTCTTGTCCCTCGATATTTAAAGTTAGGGATTTAAGACTCCACTTCAGAGATTTGAGCATAGAAGCTAGGTTAACCCCCATCCCCTCCCCCCAGTGTGGCACAGAAAAAGTACTGCACTGTTAGCAGCATTAACAACTTTCATTCATATAGCACCCAAAGCATGGCGAACAGTTCCAAGCCTCTACACAGGAGTGAAATCAAGACACAGAAGAAGTCATTAGACCAGCTAAGGGGAGAGGATTTTAACAATGGTCTAAAGGTTGGAAAGAGAGGTGGAAACATCTTGGGAGGAAATTCCAGTGGTTAGCACTGCTACCTCACAGTGCCAGGGACCCAGGTTCAATTCCAGCCTCGGGTCATTGGCTATGTGGAGTTTGCACATTCTCCCCGTGGGTTCCCTTTGGGTGTTCTGGTTTCCTCCCACAATCCAAAGATGTGCAGGTTAGGTTGACTGACCATGCTAAATTGCCCCTTAGTGTCACTTAGAATATTGTGTACAATTCTGGTCGCCACTCTAGCAAAAGTGCTTTGGAGAGGATACAGAAGAGGTTTACCTGGATGTTGCCTGGTCTGGAGGGCATTAGTTATGAGGAGAGGTTGGAGAAACTCAATTTGTTCTCACTGGAATGATGGGGTTTGGGGTGATGAACCGCAGGAAGAAAAACATTCTCCTCAACTCCTTCATAAATGGATGGCCCCTAACTTTTAAACACACCCTCTCCATATCCACCATGTCAATACCCTTTCAGGATCTCAAAGGCCTCATTCAAATCACTTTATATTCTTCTAAATGCCAATACAATCCTCATCGTGCATTGTGCAAATTGTTTACAGTGTTCCTACATTACAACAGTGATTATACTTCATATATTTACTGATAAAATGCCTTTGTGGGACATCCTGAGCATGTAAAAGGTGCTACACAAATGCAGGTTCTTTCTTATTGTGATGCTACTACAGTTAATAAGGATGTGTCTATCTATGCCAGGGAGCATTCACAGATGTCAGTGTTCCATCCATAGCTATTTCCTTCAGCTTTTGAGAATGCCTTTGTTCTGATGTGGAGTAGGTTCTGTGGCAACTCACCTCAGCTACATCTATCCTCTCAGTGTTTTTCAGGACAGTGTAGAGGCGGCTTTACTCTGTATCTAACCCTGTGCTGTACCTGTCCTGGGAGTGTTTGGTGGGGACAGTGTAGAGGGAGTTTTACTCTGTATCTAACCCCGTGCTGTACCTGTCCTGGGAGTGTTTGATGGGGACATTGTCAAGGGAGCTTTATTCTGTACCCCAACATGGTGCTGTACCTGTCCAGGGAATGTTTGATGGGGACAGTGTAAAGGGAGATTTGTCCCGTATCTATTCCAATGCTGTAGCTGTCCTGAGAGTGTTCGATGAGGACAGTGTAGAGAGAGATTTACTCTGTATCTCACCCTGTGCTGTATCTGTTCTGGGAAGTTTATTTATTAGTGTCATACGTAGGCTTACATTAACACTGCAATGAAGTTGCTGTGAAAATCCCCCAGATGCCACACTCCAGCGCCTGTTTGGGTACACCGAGGGAGAATTTAGCATGGTCAATGCACCTGAACAGCACGTCTTTCAGACTGTGGGAAGAAACCGGAGCACTCAGAGGAAACCCACACAGACACGGGGAGAACGTACAGTGACCCGAGGCCGGAATTGAACCTGGATTCCTGGCGCTGTGAGGCAGGAGTGCTAACCACTGTGCCACCATGCCACCCTTTGATAGGATGGTGCAGTAGAAGCATTGCTCTGTATATGTTTTGGACAGACACTGAGGCATCCGTATTTAAGTCTAAACTTTGAGGGTTTGCAGACAATTCATGAACATCGTCTCAAACAAGTTCTGTCCCATCCTTACTTATTTTTCACTCTCTTAATGCCATGCAGTTTCATTTGAGATCAGCTGACTCAACACAAAGCTCTGTATAGCTCAGAATTAGTTTGCAATTACTGGTTAACATGATGAGTTATATTTCATGATCAATTACGCTGGATATGGCAGCCACCCTGTCTGGCTTAACGTGCATTTCCTAAGAAGGCTAACTGGATAATAATCGGGAACAGAAATCTGGTCTGAATGTTAGCCCGGAAATGTGACTCCTGATGCAATCCTTCCAACTCCAACAGCTTCCCTACCGCACTAGTATCACAAGTAAGCTTACATTCACACTGCAATGAAGTTACTGTGAAAATCCCCTAGTCACCACACTCCAGCGCCTGTTTGGGTACACTGAGGGAGAATTTAACATGGCCAATGCACCTGAACAGCACATCTTTCTGACTGTGGGAGGAAACCGGAGCACTCGGAGTACTAAGGGACTATTTAGTATGACCAATCCACCAAACCTGCACATTATTCAAACAACAACCTGCATTTATGTAGAGTCATAGAGGTTTGCAGCATGGAAACATGCCCTTTGGCCCAACTTGTCCATGCTGTCCTTCTTTTTAAAAACCCCAAAGCTAATCCCAATTGCCACATTTGGCCCATATCCCTCTATACCCATCATACACATGTAACTATCTAAAAGTTTTTTAAAAGATAAAATTGTACCCACCTCTACTACTACCTCTGGCAGCTTGTTCCAGACACTCATCACCCTCTGTGTGAAAGAATTGCCCCTCTGGTCATTTTTGTATCTCTCCCCTTTCACCTTAAACCTCTGCCTTCTAGTTTTAGACTCCCTTACCTTTGGGAAAGGATATTGACTATCTTTCTGATCGGTGCCCCTCATTATTTTATAGACCTGTATAAGAACACCCCTCAGTCTCGTATGCTCCAGAGAAAAAACTCACAATCTATCCAGCCTCTCCTTATAAGTCTATCCATCAAGTCACAGTAGCATCCTAGCAAATCTTTTCTGCACTCTTTCTCATTTAATAATATCCTTTCTATAATAGGGTGACCAGAATTGCACACAGTATTCCAAGTGTGGTCTTACCAATGTCTTGTACAATTTCAACAAGACATTGCAACTCTTGTATTCAGTGTTCTGACCAATGAAACCAAGCATGCCGAATGCCTTCTTCACCACTCTGTCCACCTGTGACTCCACTTTCAAGGAGTTATGAACATGTACCCCTAGATCTCTTTGTTCTGTAACTCTCCCCAATGCCCTACCATTAATTGAGTAAGTCCAGCCCTGGTTCAATCTACCAAAATACATCACCTCACATTTGTCTAAATTAAACTCCATCTGCCATTCATCAGCCCACTGGCCCAGTTGATCAAGATGCCGTTGCAATTGGAGACAACTTTCTTCACTGTCCACTATGCCACCAATCTTAGCGTCATCTGCAAACTTACTAACCATGCCTCCTATATTCTCATCCAAATCATTAATGTAAATGACAAATAACAGTGAAACCAGCACTGATCCCTGAGGCATACCGCTGGTCACAGGCTTCACGGCATTTTTAATATGGGAATGTGCCTCGAGGTGGATGGGTCATAGGAACACAACTTAAAATGAATGGTTGCTGAGACAATGATGGATGTATCTGGAAGAGTGATGACATGCTCATGCAAACAGCTAGATTGTCACCCTTAGGGTCAGGAGCTTGTGCCTGGTTGTCATATTCTGGACACTGCACCGTGTAATGAAGGCTGAACATTCAATGCAATAGTGAAGGGGTGCTGCACTGTCAGAACTACAGTCCCTTGCTTGAGTGGGTTGTTTAAACAAAGACCCTTCCTACTCTCCCCAGTGGATTTCAAAGACTCCACTGCACTATTTCATGTTCTAAAAGTTTTTTTAAAGTTTATTTATTAGTCAGAAGTAGGCTTATATTAACACTGCAATGAAGTTACTGTGGAAGTCCCCTAGTTGCCACACTCCGACATTGAGGGAGAATTTAGCATGGCCAATGCACTCTAACCTGCACATCTTTCAGACTGTGGGAGGAAACTGAGGCACCCAGAGGAAACCCATGCAGACATGGGGAGAATGTGCAGACTCTGCACAAACAGTGACCCAAACCGGGAATCGAACCTGGCTCCCCGGCGCTGTGAAGCAGCAGTGCTAACCACTGTGCCGCCCCATTTTGCCCATCCCTGCTTACCATATGAAGGTGGTAATCAGAGCTTTTCCTGAAACACTGCAGTTCAAGGCTATAGTGGTATAACATGGCCAATGATGACTTGCAAAGCCATGTCAGAGGACAGTTAGGGCATCAACTACATTGCTAAGTTAGCATAAAGAACCATAGAATCTCCAGAGTTCAGAAGTAGGCCATTTGGCCCATCAAGTCTGTGCTGACTTTCCAAAAAGGCATCCACCACTAACCTCTTCCCCTCCACCTCATCTCCATAACCCTGCACATTTACCATGGTTAATCTATCTAACCTACACATCTTGGGACAATAAGGGGCAATTTAGCATGACCAATCCACTGAACCTGCATATCTTTGGACTGTGGGAGGAAACCAGAGTGCCTGGAGGAAACCCACATAGGGAAGAACGTGCACACTCCACAACACAGAAAGTCACCCAAAATCGGAATTGAACCCGAGTCTCTAGTACTGTGAGACAGGAGTGCTAACCACTCTGCCACTGTGTAAAATTGGAGTGACATATGGGCTGCAGGAAGGCAGCATTCGATATCTAAAGTACTTGAAGGACAATTTTACAAATGTCCATCCAGACATCAGAATGAGGGGAGGTTTCAGCAGCATTGACCATGATTCTGTCCTGGAAAGAGTGTGCAACCAGGAGGCCTGTTGCAAAAGAAGGCTGGTGACTTCATACCTCTGGTACTGACCCCTGCTGAAATCGGCTAACTCAGCACAGAACTGAATCAGGAATCCTCCCTGTCGATATGGCTCAGCTCTTTACTGTCCTATTACTGGAAAGTATGATGTGTTATATTTCAGAATGAATTACACTGTGTACCGCAGCCAACTTCATAACTACTCTGTCAATGCTTGAAACTAGCCATTAAAGAACTGTAAAGTCAGGAACATTGTGATATAAATGTCAAATTGTTAAAGTACCTTTTACAGTGGCTAGACTTTTTTTTAAATTACCAGCAGAAAATGACACCAAGATATATCCAGATATGAACTCATGGAAAATTACAATCATTTTAAACCTACATTATTTTCCACCTCATAAGTCACTGACAACTGAGATTTTTTTTTCAGCCGAAACACTTGCACACTATTGATCTGCGACAGCAAAAGACTGAAGCAAATAGCTCAGCAGAGGGTTATTGAGGATAAGTGAGGACAGGGGGTGCAGATTGTGCTGTGGACCACACTTCTCACCGATAAAACATCCACAAAAAGAGAGAAAGCAGGAGAAAACAGGAGTGGTGAACCACACACAAAACCACTGACTGCTTCAAGAAGGTGCGGGCTTACAAGGAGTGAGTTTGGCAGTGTTTAACACGCACAGAAAGGGAGCAGGATAATTACACAGACACAGAAATGGGACACAGAGCAATACACACATATAAAGCAAGATAGAGACACACATACAGGTCGTGTCAGAAAGTACAGTAATTCACATGCATATAGTTGGATGAAATCCTACTATATATAACACCCATGCGAACATTCACATTCTCAGTCACACGTACATGCACATACAGATATTGTCAGAGAAGTGTGTACAAATATAGGATAGAAACACATACACACAGGCATACAATTATTTCTCATATTCAGACCCAGAAAATGAAAGAAATGTACACATATATATAGTGTAAACACACACACTTACACACAAACACACACACTCTTACATATCCATACAAGCATACTCATATACACACACACATCAATACAAGCATGCATATATACACACACTCTCATATATGCAAGCACACTCATATATATACACACGCACATCCATCCAAGCACACTCACATACATACACACACATACTTATACATAGCGATACAAGCACACTCATATACACATATTCCTACGTATCCATACAAGTACACTCTCTCTCACACACATACAATCCCGCCCCATGACTCTACGAATGGCCTGCTTCTGCTCTTAGCTCTTGAGGTCTCATGATATGAACAGAGGGAGACCATTCAGCCCACATATCTATGCCAGCTGTCAGGAAGAGCTTTCCCTCTAAGTCTCACTCTCAAGTTTTATGTGTGTATACACTCATACACATTCACAGACACACTCATATATATTCACATACACATTTACACTCACACACATGCTGATAATGGCAATGAAAAATGCACATATATAGCATGTCACCTATACACATTGGCCGGAATTTTACTGTCCACTCCCCACGGGAACTGGTGTGGGTGAGGGGCAGACTGTGGAAATGTCCGGTGACCTCGGTCAGGATTTTCTAGTTTCGGGGCAAGCGAGGCCAAAATGTCCCACCCTTCATCTCTCACCAACTCACAGACACGTAAGGAGAGAGAAGATTTTTCCCATTCCGCCATGGGAATGGGAGCGGGTGAGGGACGGACCATGCAGGAGGTCCCTTGAATTCGGGTCAGACTTTCAAGTTTTGGGTGCGAGCGCAGCTGGAAAATCTCGTCCACAGTGAGGGACGGAAATGCACACATAATGGGATAAACACACAAATACACAGACACACATGCCCTCAGACAGTGATGGGCCAAAACGTGAACATGCAAAGAGCCAGATAGTCACATACACACAAGAGTGACACAAATGTTGTTACTCCATACAAATATACACCGAGAGGATACACATATACATATAGATGCATACACACACAATGAGAAGCAAAGGGACAATACACATATATAGCAATATCCAAGTGCACACTTAGGACTCTCCAAGTGTCTTACCGACAGGTAAGTTTCAGTAATAACCTCCATCAAAGCTTTAAAGAGAAAACTTATACTTATCCCTCACTTTTCACAACCCCGAATGTCTTCACTTCAAATGAAGTGTAACCATTATTGCAATTTTGATACACAGCAACACATTGTTACAAAGCAATCTCCCACAGACAGTAACCTAATAATGGCGAGGTAGTCTGGATTTTAGGATTAATATTAGGGGCGTTAATATTGGCAAGGGTAGTACCGTGAACTCTCCTGCACTTCTTTGACTCCGCGGGAGGTTTTGGGGCCTCGGTTTAACATCTTATTTCTACGAAGGCACTTTCGACAGCTCCTCGGTGCTGAAGTGGGAGTGTCAACCTGGATCGTGCGTTCAAAACTCCGGAGTGGGGCTAGAACCCTGGACCCCTCCCAATCCAGAGACTGGGCCGCAGCTGAGAGTTGGAGTAGTGTGACCTACCCCCAGAGTAAGTTACTAACCAAAATCCAGGGAATTACAGACAATTACACACGCACCACTCAACTGGATATTTGAGTGGGAAAGTGAAAGTCAATTTGAAATCTTCTTGTTCCACTTTAACCCTCCCGCAGACTGAAACTCACTCAGATCCCCAGCCTGGACAAGGAATGAAGACACACTGTGTGACTTACCGCTCAAAACCCGAGTGCCAGAGCCGCTGCCCAGGAGTCCGCTCAGAATCAGCACCAACATCCCACTGGACAGCTCCTGGGGAAAGAGCATCGGGGCAGCGAGCCGGGAGCGGGCACTGCCAAAAGGCGCAATGCAACACAGAGCACGCCAGGAAAATAGGGCGCAATGCAACTCAGATTCCAGGAAAATGGGGCGCAATGCAACTCAGATTCCAGGAAAATAGGGCGCAATGCAACTCAGATTCCAGGAAAATGGGGCGCAATGCAACTCAGATTCCAGGAAAATGGGGCGCAATGCAACTCAGATTCCAGGAAAATGGGGCGCAATGCAACTCAGATTCCAGGAAAATGGGGCGCAATGCAACTCAGATTCCAGGAAAATGGGGCGCAATGCAACTCAGATTCCAGGAAAATGGGGTGCAATGCAACTCAGATTCCAGGAAAATGGGGTGCAATGTAATTCAAACTGCAGGAAAAGGGGGCGCAATGCAACTCAGATTCCAGGAAAATGGGGTGCAATTCAACTCAAACTTCAGCGAAATGGGGTGCAATGCAGCTCAGCAGGAAATAGGAGCGTAATGCAATTCAGAGAACTGAACGAAAATTGTGGCGCAATGCAACTTAATACACAGCGAGAATAAGAGCCGCTAAATCAAGGCAAAGGCTACAGCACAAAGCACCTTCCCTGCGATTCTAAACAAGGATGCTTGCAAAATAAAGTAACTTAAATTGTCCGTCCTGGGAGGCAGTGGGAAACTGGAACGGCCAGCAAACTGCAACGCCAACCGAGAGTGTGCGCGAATGAGACCCGAAAAGGGATTCAGTGCAGGAAGGAGAGCAGCAAGTTCACGCCGATCCCAGTCTGAATTCAAGGAAAAAGAGAGAGACACACACACAGGGCAGCCTCCAAACCAAGTTCCCTTCTCCTCCTCCTCTTCCTCCCCCTGCTGTAGCTCTCAGTGGGGTGTGTTGCAGGATCCCAGGCTGCTGTACTCCGGCTCTGTTGTTTTATAGAGGGGAGAGCCTCACAGCTCACACATCATCATCATCCATCTGTCCAATGCCAGTCCCCAGCAAGGCGATCGAGAAGAAACCCTGCAGGGTAGCAACACTAGCTGCTGCTGCTGAATTCAATTTGCAAAGAACAAACTTTTAATAAAACAAAATTACTTCCTTTAGTCTTATTCAAAATCGTGAAGTGTTTGGACGGAGGGAATAGGAAGTTTCCATGAGCAGGAATCAGTTACCAGACAGACAACTAGTTAAAAAAAAATCAGGAAGTGGGAATGAGAATGTGTTTGTTCTGGTCTGGAATGCACTGCCCAAAAGGCTGGAAAAAAGCACCTTCAGTAGTATTTCCCAAGAGGGTACTTGGAAGAGTTAAAATAAATAAGGCTATGGGGAAAACTAGAGAGTGGGACTTAGGGGAAAGTTCTTTCTGAGAGCTGGCATAGGTATGATGGGCTGACTGGTCTCCCTTTGTTCATATCATTAGATCACAAGACCTAAGAGCAAAAGTAGGCCTTTTGTAGACTCATAGGGCAAGATTGGATATTCCTGCCCCTCATCTTCTCTGATTCAGTAGAATTCCAGTGATAAGAGAGATACAATGCAGAAAAGGTCCTTTGGCACCAATAATATCTACCACTAAAGGCGCATTAATCCCATTTTACTGCACTTGTCCCATATCCTTGAATGTTATGATATTTCAAGTGCTCAACCAAACACTTTTTAAAGGTTGTAAGGCCTCCACTAGCTTCCCATTCCAAATTCCCACCACTGTCTCAGTGAAAAATCCTATCCAGTCTCTTCTTATAGCTCAAATGTTCCATCCCAGCAACACGCTGGTGAATCTCCTCTGAACCCCCTTTAATGCTATTACATCCTTCCATTCGGCCCATCAAGACTGTTCCGCTATTCAAAGAAATCATGGCTGATCTGTTGTGATAATCCTCAACTCCACTTTCCCGCCTTATCCCCATAACATTTGATTCCCTTACTGATTAATCCATAGAATAGAATCCCTACTTTGCAGAAGGAGGCCATTCAGCCCATCGCAGCTGTACCAACTCTCCAAAGGAGCATCATAGCCAGACCCACACTTGAACCCTACACGTTCACCATGGCCAATCCACCCAAACTACACATTCCCCAGACACCAAAGGGAATTTTATTTTAGCATGGCTGATCCACCTAATTTGCACACTTTGCACTGTGGGAGAAAATCAGGGGCAACTGGAAGAAACCCATGTGGACATGGGATAGACATGCAAGCTCCACACACTGACAATCAACAATTCCACAGATCTACTACTCTCTGAGAGAAGAAATTCCTCCTCGTCTCTGTCTTAAATGGGCAACTCCCTTACTCTGAGATTATGCCCTCTGATCCTCGATTCTCCTAGAAGTGGAAACAACCTCTTAGCATCTATCCTGTCAAGCCAGCTGAGGATCCTGTTGTGGAATTCTGCCGCTCCACTCGCCTTTGACTGTGAAGGCTGATGCAAAACATTTCATAGAATCATAGAAGTTTACAGCATGCAAACAGGCTCATCAGCCTATCTTGTCTATGCCACCCTTTTTTTAAACCACTAAGCCAGTCCCAATTGCCCGCGCTTGGCTCATATCCTTCCATATTCATCTTAACCACGTCATTGCTTAAAAGCTTTTTAAAAGACAAAATTGTACCTGCCTCTATTAGTACTGCTGGCAGCTTATTCCAGACAATCAGCACTCTCTGTGTGAAACAAATTGCCTCTCTGATCACTTTGTATCCCTCTTCTGCCATAACACATCTGCCATTTCCTGGTTCCATGGTTCTCCCTTCCCATTTTCACTCCTGCAGTTTTAGGTTGAGTTTTATGCGAACACTCCTCTCATTTTTTTGCCCTGTTGAAATTTATACAATTGGGTTGGGTTCTGTAAGGGAGAGTCATCCACTTCCTATGGGATATGAGTGCCAGGTGACCATTTATTGCCCATCCCTAATTGCCCTTCAGAAGATAGTGGGGAGCCACATTCCAAAACCACTGCAATCCATTTGGTGTAGGCACACCCACAGTTCTGTTAGTAGGGAGAGTTCCAGGGTTTTGCAAACCATCTTTCAAACCCGTGACTTTCTGAAGGACAAGGCAGCAAACACATTGGACCACCGTAAACTTTAAGTTTCTCTCCAAATAACACACCACCCTAACCTGGAAATATATTGTGGGGATGGCGGCATTGGGCATGGTGAGAAGTCTCATACCACCAGGTTAAAGTCCAGCAGGTTTATCTGGAGTCATGACTTTTTGGAGCTCTGTTTCTTCATCAGGTAAGTGAGATCAGGTAAGTGAGCGCTCCAAAAGATCACGACTCCAAATCAACTTGTTGAACTTTAACCTGGTGTTCTGAGACTTCTTACCTTGGAAATATATTGCTGTTGCTTCACTGTCACTGAGTCAAAATCCTGGAACTCCCTCCCACTGAGGGTGTACCTACACCAATGCAGCACTTTAAGAAGGAACCTCACCATCACCACCTTCTCAATGGCAATCAGAAATGGGGAATAAATGCTGGCCTTATCTGTGATGACTATATGCCTTAAATAAAATAAAAACTTGGAAGTATTGAGTTTTTGCAACTATGGTAAAATCTGAAATTGAATGCAACAAATCAGGTCATTAGTGGTCCTGCAGCAGAGGGAGTTTATTTATTCGTGTCACAAGTAGGCTTGCATTAACACTGCAGTGAAGTTACTGTGAAAATCCTCTACTCGCCACACTCCAGCACCTGTTCGGGTACACTGAGGGAGAATTTAGCATGGCCAATCCACCTAACCAGCACATCTTTCAAGGAGGAACCCAGAGCACCCAGAGGAAATCCACGCAGACACAGGAAGAACGTGCAGACTCCGCACAGACAGTGGCCCAGACTGGGGATCAAATCCGGGTCCCTGGTGCTGTGAGTCAGCAGTGCTAACCACTGTGCCACCATATCGCCACAGGAATATGAACAGAGAAATTATTGTGAAAACTACTACAGTTTTTAGGGAACTAGGTGTCAGCAATGTCAACCATAGAGTGATCACGTGATGATGCAGCTACTAAAGGTTCACATGACGGGAGTGCAGGATTGCTTCCTGGAGCGCGGGCAGAGTACACGCATGAAACAGCTCCTCACTTTGTGAATAAAGTACTGTTTGTTATTGTCTTCGGTCGCCTGCCTTTGGGAACCTTGAACTTGATGCCAGGAGTTAACCTGGCATCACCACATTGATTGATATTGACTGTTGGAAACAGATGAGAAGGACCGGTGTACTGACTGCCGTGCCAGATTATCTGACGGATCGGAAAAGGTACACAATTACTTAAATTTGCAGGCCCCAAGGCAATCAAGAATTTTGAATAGCTTGTTTTTAAATGGAAGAGGAGAAAGAGGACACTGAAGTAATTCTATAAAAGATTTGAGAACGTTTATTTAGGGGTGTTTTCCTCAGCCTGCAGTGCTGTTAGAGCTGGGCGGCTCAAACAGAGGCCATGTAGCTGGGTCCCTGCTGGGCACCACACCCTCTACATGTCTCCAACCATCGAATTTCCAGCATTGTCAGCTCTGCGTCAGAAATCGGCGCGGTGCTGAATAATTTACGCAAGTTGTCTTTTACATTTCATTAGCAGGCCCGGGTCTGAAATCTCCAGGTCCATGGGCCTCTTCCCACTTCCCCCTCTCCCCCCGCCATGAGTCAGGAATGTTTCACTCCAGCAGGGTTTACACAGCTCCCCATGAATGGAGAGCTGGCAGCCTGACCCCACTGGAGTGAAGGTGGGGGGGCGGGGGTTCTCCGTGGCCCTCCAGAGGGTCAGGAGTAAGGGAGGGTGCCAGCTAGACACTGTGAGCTTGGCAATGCCAACTTGGTCCCCTGGCAATGCCCAAGGGGCAAAGTGGCAATGCCCACCAAGCATTGGGCAGTGCCAAGGGGGCAAGGCCAGGATGGGGTAGTTCCGGGGGGGGGAGGGGGGGGAGATTGGTAGAGATGAGGGTGCCCGCTGCCACTTTGCATTTGGGATCATAGGTAAAGGGTGGGAGGCCAGCAGGTTGGGGGGGCATGGGTTGGCCCACCAGGGGTGTTGGCATTGGCAGGGGTGGTGATATGTAGGGGGGTTTGGACTGTGTGGGAGGGGCCGCGGTTGCCATCAGGGAGGGAATATTGAGGTCACCTTGGGTGAAGGTGGGGGGTTGGATCTGGCCCAGACATATCCAGAAGGCCAGCAATCAGGCTGTGGAAGGGGGAATGTGCCAGAGTGGCAACAATGCAGGGCGGTCAGACTCGCCAGCAATCGAGCTAGCCAGCAGTTGGGAGGCTGGCAGTGTGGGGCTACTGTGCATGCCCATCTCTAGTTACCCTTGAGAATTGCACATGCGCAGTGGCCAACTCAGTGCTATGCTGCCAGCCTCTCCCACTGATTTTTAGTGTGATCCTTGCTGGGGCACTCTGTGATGGACAGAGCATGGGAAATTCATTTTGAAAATCTCGCTAAAGAAACCAGCAGATTTACTCCAGTTTTTACACAAATTCAGTATTTCGAATTTTTATGGGAGAATCTGACCCACAATAGTCAACACGCATGCATTTAATTCAACAGACCAAAGAGCAAACGAATCAATACAATCTTCTATGGCAACATTGATCTTAGCACCCTCACTGATGAGTTAGTCAGGAATCGAATAGTCTGCGGGGTCCTCAGCGATCTTATTCACAAGCAGCTGCTGCAAGAAAAAGATTTAACATTACAAACAGCCATCACCATCAACATGTTAAACAAACAGACTGAAAAAAAGCAAGAAACAGAAGCTTTCGTAGTTCAGGGCAAGCCCTGTCCCAACTATGGTGGCCAACGCTCTCAGAGCAGAACAGTATGTGTGATGTGTGGTAAATGCCACAATAGTTGCGTCAAACAGAATCACTTCATGAAATGCTGTGGATCAAAATCCCTTCAGCCTTCCTTTGCCACCATCCACAATGCAGCTGGTCAGTCCTCCAAGGTTAGGAGTGTCTACTGGTGAACAAACTGGCACTCAGCCAAAGCAGTGAAACCACTGTGCCTTCAACAACACTCTACTGTGAGTGTGCCAACATTGTCACCAAAAAGGGTGAGACTTTCACTACACTGAGCACAATTTTCATCAACACAGAGCTGAAGGTAAAGATAGACATTGTAGCAAAGTGTGACTGCTATGGGGACTAGACCCATATGCAGCACTGGATGCCAGTACCCAGATGGACCTCATGGCAATCCTTCACTGCATACAGGGAAGTTTCAGGTTTCACACAGTTGACCAGAACTTGAGGCCATTGCTAGATCTTCAGGACAGCATTACACTGTGGCTCATCCACCTTGGTCCAGAGATACATTCTTTGTAACAACAGGCCCCAAAAGTGAGAGTATGCAATGACCTCTTCAACTGTGACATCATTGGTGAGCAACCAGTAATATACCACTCAAGAATAGCTGACTCAGTGGCCGGAATTTTACCAGCATACCTGCCAAGCTTCCGGGGGCGGGCAAGGCTTGGAGAACAGCATTCTTTGTTGGCCTCGGGTAGGATTGTATGAACCTCGGGCTGATGTGCTGGTAAAATTCTGCCCAATATCTATGACACAGTTTGTACTCCGAGAAGAACATCAATAGCCATAAAGCAGGAAATAGTCAATGAGTTACATCAGATGACAGCACAGGGCACCATAACACCCATAGTCAAGGTCACAGAATGGGTTTCAACAATGGGAGCTGCTGTAAAGGAAGATGGAACGGTCAGGATATGTACTAATCCAGCGCACTTGTACAAGATGCTGGTCAAACCTGATCACCCTGTGCAGATAGTGGGATAAGTGATTGCAGACATGCCCAATGTCAGGGTTTCAGCATCATGGATGCAAAATGCAGATTCTGGCAGGTCTCATTCGGAAGAGAATCTTCAAAACTTACCATGTTCACATCTCCAAGAGGCAGCTATCAATTTCTTTGTATGTCCAATGGGATCTCCACTGGCACTGAGATCTTTGAGTGATACATGAAGCAACTCTTTGTGGTGACACATCCTGGTTTGGTGTTGTACTATGTAAGAACACGATACATGTTTTTGTCTCATCTTCAACAGAATCAGGACCAAATAGTTGATGCTTAATGTTGAGAATTGCAGATTCAGGGATCAAGCAGATTCTTAACATGGGTCATTTACTTACGATCAATGATGTGAAGCCAGATCCAGAGAAGACAACAGCTATACAACAGCTAGCCATTCCTGTGGACAAGCACACTTTGGGGTTTATTCATTCATTTGAAGAGAGAGGACAGCACTGGCACGAGTTTTAAAATGGTTTTCTTTTATTGAAAAGAACTTAAAAATTAGCATGACAGAAACAAAAAGAAGGCAAATTTGGAGACTGGCTTCTCGGTCAGGCTCGCTAATCTAAGAACTGAACTGAAACTGAACATGCACACTCTGAAATCCAAAATATATTTCATACAGTATCTCATTATTGGAAGTATTTTTTGCCTGCTGTCTATGTCTAGAAAAACAAACCTCACAGCTGCTGTTATGGGAAACTTGTTTGCCTGCATTATGTACCCTTCAGGAATGCAGCCAACTTTTTGCTAACCCATCATGCCTTCTGATTCTACATGTAGTCAAGTTAACTGCAATTGTTCAGCTTAGCAGCACTAGTTAACCCTTACAGTCTAACGTTTAAGTGTACTTATGTACAGGCAGAAATATCTTAAAATGAAGTCTTTGCATAGATTGAAGCAAGCAGGGCTAATCATACACAAGATCCCTCACACACTTCATAAAGCTTCCTTGGTATAACAAATTACCTTTCAAAATTCATTCCTTGTTACAGTGAGGTCACTGGACCTCTTTTTCAGCTCCTCCACTCAGGGTATTGAACAGCACTGGCAAGAAGACAATATAACGGCCTTGAACAGACTCAAACAGGCACTGGACTGGTTCCAGTGAAGGGGAACTTCAGTTCCTGGGTGAGATTGAGGGAACTGTGGTTCAGATTTGATAAAGGTGTTCAAATCCATAAGGGATCTAGAGTAGAGAAAGAGAGAGAGATAAACTGTTGCCATTGGGGAAAGGATTAAAAACCAGAGGCAGCCGATTTAAGATGAATGGCAAAAGAACTAATGGCGACAGGAGAAAAAGCTTTGTTACCCCCTAGCATGCGGTTAGGATCTGAAATTGGATAGGCTCGTAAGGAGAAAATATTTAGAGAGGAAAGAGCAGGGGATTAGCTGGAAGCACATGATAGGATAAATGGCCTCCGTGTCCACATTCTAAGCCATGATTCCTACGGGCTCCGCTCTTACTGGGAGCTGTGAATCACCTCTTATATATCGCGTTATGTACACCACTGAAAAATAAATTACCCACTTTGGCAAATCAAATGGCAGAGACTGGAAACTGTAAATCACAAAGCGATATGTGTCCAAAGTCCTCATTTTAAAACACTCACCCAACCTGACCAGCTTTTTAAAAGCTATCTCTCACTCTCTCATTCTCTCTCCCCCTGTCTAACTTGGGCCATTTTGCAACAGCACTGATTATTGACAGACTCCATGTTTAAATAATGAGATCCTTTTACCCCCGCCATTATGTTCCTCCAGCCCGTAATTGGAGCTGTTCCCACCAGTTAACGGCGTGAGGCTCTCTGCTTTGTCCCTCTTCAATCATTCTGGCGTGAAGCACTCATTTCTGCAATGCCAGCTTGAGAATCTGATTAACTTGCGACAGAGTGCTAGCTCAGTGCTGAGGTGGAGAATCCTTTCAGAAGCTACTAGACCAGAATATGAATCCAAGTTAAGGCTGCAGGAGGGGTACGGGATGGGAAGGTGGGAAGTGGAGATACCTGTAGAAAAGACGAAGGAGAAGCCTTTGCCAGTTTATATGTGACTCTGGCAATGGAGCAAGTTAATGTGGAAAAAATCTGAAAATCAAATTTGAAAAGGTTATAGGGTGGCAATGGTATAACTATGGAACCCTAACCCATCAAGTCTGCTCCAACTCTCCAAAATTGCATCCCACTCAGAACCTCCCCTCCACTTTATCCCCGTAACCCTATGCATTCCCTAATCCCACCGATCATCTTTGGATATGCTAAAGGGCAATGTAGCATGCCAATCCATCTAACCTGCTCATCTTTTGATTGTGGGAGGAAACTGGAGTAGAAACCTGCGCAGACACAGTGAGAATGTGCAAACTCCACACAGACAGTCATCTGAGGCCAGAATCAAACCCAGGTCCCTCGTGCTGCGAGACAGTAGTGCTAACTACTATGCCACATTGCCGCCAAATTGTTCCATGCTCATATGTGTATTGTGCAGCTCAAAGACTGAGACACATACGAGAATGAATTGTTCCATTTCTCAACATGTATTATACATATGGCTATGATGCAGAGGTTGATCCCCTTTTGAGAAGTCACACAGAATCCTCGTAAAAGGAGTACCTTACTTTATAATCTATTAACAGTGTTAGGAAGGTGTGAACTGTTCTTCATTAACACTTAGAGGTTCATTAACAGAAAGACCTGACTCACTTTAAGTGAATAATTAACAGGTTATTTATTTAACCAACTGGTAACTTTAACAAATAACATATCGATTAAAATAAAGTTCTACTAGAATGCTGTTCAAATAAATACAAGGACCATTCATTACCAAAAAAGAAATGATAATAGAATTTAGTCATTCTCAAAAAATATACAAACAGGCTTTGGAAAAATCTTTGGAGTTCTGTGATTCCGCTGTCTGTAAACTCTTTCTGATTTGTTACACTTTTATTCAGTAGATGAAGAGTTTTCTGCAGAGATATTTTAAGCTGACAGGGAATCACTCTTTCCCGCTCTAACTGCTGAGAGGTGGCAGTCCTTCAGTTGAACTGCAGGCAGGCAGTTGAGTTCCTCTTTATAACTGTGATGACCTATCAATTTCCCTACTCCAGGATTGGGCTGATCCAAATTTGATAGGTCCCTGATAGTTCAGTGTCTTCTTTAAGTTGACAAGATGTCAAAACTCAAAAGCCTGCAAAGCCTGTTACCAAGGGAACTCTGATGCTTGGTCCTTGTTGCAAATGTTGCAGTCTACATACCCTGTGTGCCTGCATTTTAAACATCCAAGCACTGACAAAAAAAACAGCTTTTAGAGCGACCACACTTCACAAACTTAACTTCATAACAATATCAAGAACAAAGACAATGTAGAGAGGTTTCAATTCTTCAATGCTTCAACTCTTTAGAGATATATTTGTTTAAGGCATCCCACAACCTCCATATTTTTTCCATTGGAACCTCCTTCTGGCAATTTGTCTTTCTCCTTCATTTTGCAACCTTCACTATTCCTCAATGACTATTAGTTGCCTATGAAGTCTTAGAATGCCAAAGACTTGGGTCTTGCTGTCTTGTCTGGAAAGGGCCCTTTACTATTTCTCTCACATTCAAATAAGAAAGGCAATCTAATCATCAAAAGACTCTGCTCTCTTTGTCCTACTCTTTAGCCCTATCTATTTTACACTGTAACCCTGTGCTCCTATGAACCAACTTCTCTCATTCTTTTTAAGCTTCAAGTAGCCATCCAACTCATTCTTACTCTTCCCTTAACCTCACTGTGCTGAAATCCAGAGTTACCTTCTCATTTTCCACTCATACTAAATCATTCCATGGATTGGAAAAGTGTAAAATTCATTTTCTCTCTCTTCTTGCAGCAGGGAGCATGATCCAAGTTTCTCATTTAATAGCTATTTCCACATCTTCTAATCTACTTAACCAACTTTCTCAGCAATAAAAATCTTTTAATCTGTACATTACCAAACATGGGCCTACTGTTAGCTTTTAACATTAATAAAAACAGAAAGTGCTGGGAAAACTGGAAGTGCTGGAACAAGTCTCATAAAGTTTATTTTATTAGTGTCGCAAGTAGGCTTACATTAACACTGCAATGAAGTTACTGTGAAAATCCCCGAGTTGTCACACTCCGGTGCCTGTTCAGGTATAGAGAGGGAGAATTTAGCATACCAATCAAGTACCCAGCACGTCTTTCGGACCGTGGGAGGAAACTAGAGCACTAGGAGGAAACTTGTATAGACAAGGGGAAAACATGTAGACACAGCACACACAATGACCCAAGCCAGGAATTGTACTCGGGTCCCTGTGAGGCAGTAATGCTAACCACTGCTCCACGATGACCCTTCTTCAAAACATAATAGAACGTATTTGAGTCATACTGGACTCAAAATATCATCTCTGTTTTTCACTCTCTACTGAAACTGCTGAGTCTTTCCAGCACTTTCCATTTTTATTTCTCATCTTGAGCACCAGTAGAAACCTTCCCCTATGTCGGTTTCTAAGAACTGGATTATCAGCTCTAAACCATACCGCCTCACTGGTTCTGCATCAATTTCTCAGTCAGGTAATGAGGCACCTTTAATAAGAGACACATTGCAGTTTACTGTTTTGATCTACAGGGCATTCACAAGAGGAAGACTTAAAAACTGTCAGATTGCAACTTATTCCATGCACAAAAGCTAAACTCTATAATTTAGGAAATTGGTGGCAAAATGGTAAGAGTGTCTGTTTTTTTTGTATAAATTTCAATTTCAAAGCTATCAGACTTGAATGCAGGTGCTTCATGAAACACTTTAGTTTGCTCTGATAGCCCCTTTCAACTAAGGCCAAGAATAGAAAGCACATTCTGTCTTACACTGCATACAAAAAAGCCAAGGTAACAACCATGTCAATATGGTATTGAACAATCATTTCCTCATCTTTGATAGCTATTGTATTGACTGTGTGATTGTGTATCACTCTCCCAACTCATTGTCAATTGAACTATTACTATCATGTGTATTAAAAGATGGTCATTATATTCAGAGCGAAAACTGCTGCTATTACTTAATGTACATCTTAATATTGATCTTCAAGGCCGTGTACAAAATGTTACTCCTAGGACATTCAGTAGAAACACTGAGAATGGGGCCTATCGTTTTCTTTCAATTGATACAATAACTTTAAGTGGGGTTTTGCAAGAAACCCTACTTATATATACATGTACTTGTAGGAGAACAGTTAGACTGATTCATTTGATTAAAGTTGATGGCTTCCTCTGACTTGTAGATAGTTTATAGATCTATGCTTTCACAATAAGTACCACCATTGTTTAAAAAGTGTTTATTCCCAGGATGCCTTAGGGTTTGCTTTGTCACAGATAATTTCAGCTGCTTTGATATATTGCCGAAACTGTAGGATGTGCGATTGGTGTCTCTCGCCTTGGTTCCCCCTCCCAAAATATCACGATGACATTGGGATTCAGCCCAAAGAGCAACATTGCAAACCGCAATCTGGGCTGAAACTCTCCAACCTCGCCAGTGGCTGGGATCCTCTGGTCCATTTTCTGTGAACTGAGATTTAGCTGAGCGCCAAGTTCACCGTTCTTGCTGGCAGCAACAGCAGGGCGTGCGAGACCAGAGAATTCCGATGTCAGAAATCAGTGACTGATTTTTGTGTTTGGTTCACTGTTAAATTCTGTCTTCTAAGGCAGAAGACACTGAATTCAAATGCCCAAATTTGAGCACGATGATACATTATTGGTGGATTATAGTAGCATCACATTATCCAAAGTGCTGTCCGTAATATGAGATACTGTTCATGGACAGTAAAGTTTTCACAGCACTATATCAAAGCCTCTGATCTGTTTCAATGTGTTCTCCCAATGTCCTACCCCTCATAAATTCCTCAAGAAACACCATTAAAACAAGTTAACCAGTAATCGATTCATGGAACGACACAGCACAAGCAATTAGAATAATTGTGTCTGTGTCGCCTCTTTGGTAGAGTATTTCTGGTCCCTCAGTTTATTTAATTTAGTTTAATGGTTTGACTCAAAGGAATTGTCGAGTATTTCACTATTTTTTGTTGGATTTTCCAGTGTGCGAATGGCTGCTGTATTTGCCTCCATAGCAAGTGATTAGGTTTTGAAAGCAACCATCGCTGTTCCAATACTTTGAAAGTTCAGAAGACTGAAAGGCGAATTTTACCATCCCGCCCATCCGTTGACGTCGAATGGGATTTTCTGGTTTCGGGAGGAGCGAGATCGGAAAATCACACCCATTATATTAAATGCAAAAATACCTTTCTTCACATTTGCATCGTTTTGCTGAATCATGTGCTATCCCCAACCATCCCGTTTTGGTTGACTGTCAGTTCCTGTTTACCCATCATGCCCTATGCAGCATTGGCACTAATTTGACATCACAACAATTGTCCAATTTTCTTTCCTTGTTTTCAGATCCATCCATGTCTCATACCCTCATTTGAATCTAAAGCACATGTCTGTGTGTTTAACAAGTGTATAACTTTTAGTTGTAGCTGGTACTAGCTTTGATAAGCAGAGTATACAAAAGGTAAGAATAAATATTTATCTTGATGTTCCGTTTTGAAGTTGGTGATAGTTCTATGGATTGTGTGGATTATTTTGTATTTTCTTAAATCTTTATGAACCTTTTATGACATGTGTTAAATGTATTAATTTTATTCATGGGGTCATGGTTAGTACACATGGCAGATTCCAACCTTGTGGTCCACTGAGATAAAGGCAAGCCACTCATGCAGCCCACTCACTTGCCCAAGTTGCCCACCACTGTTGTATAATGCTCAGCATCATTTGGGCCTCCTCAGATACTGTTGCAGTCTAAATGAAGCAAGATATGGACAATATTCGGACTTAGCCTGATATGTTGTAGCAAGTAACATTTGTACCACTCAAGTGTCAAGCTATGACCATCTCCAACAAGAAGAAATCTAATCAATTTCCCTTGATATTCAATGGCATTACCGTTAGTAAATCTTTCACGGCCAACTTCCAGTGGGCGGAAAGGGGAGTGGGCTGCGGGGAGCAGGGGTGGGAGGTTGTTGCTGCACTGGAGTGGGGGAGGCTACCATTAACCAGAGACTGAACTGGAACAGTCATATAAATACTGTGGCTACAATCTACAATCTACATCAGAGGCGTGGATTTCTGCAGAGAGTAACTCACCTCCCGACTCCACAAAGCCTGTTCACCATTTACAATGGAGCAAGTCAGGCGTGTAGTGAAATATTCTTCACCTGCCTGGGTGAGTGCAGCTCCAAAAACAGTTCAAGAATCTCAACGCCATCCAGGACAAAGCAGCCAGCAAAGTACACCATCCATCATCTTAAAAATCGCTGATGCATAATGTCAGTAGTGTGTACCATCCACAAGATGCACTGCAGGAACTCACCAATGTTCCTTCAACAGCACCGTGCAAACAAGCAAACTCTACAACCTAGAAGGACAAGGGCAAATTGAAAGTTCCTCTCTCAGTCACTCACCATCCTGGAACTCTCTCCCTAACAGCACGTTGGGTGTACCTACACCACATGAAGTTCAAAGGTTTAAGAAGGCAGATTAACACTATCTTCTCAAGGGCTGTTAGGAATGGGTAATGAATGCTTGCTTGTCTAGCTTCCTCTGACAATGTGTTTATGCCATTTACCTCAACTACATAAGAACATAAGAACATAAGAAATAGGAGCAGGAGTAGGCCAACTAGCCCTTCGAGCCTGCCCCGCCATTCAATAAGATCATGGCTGATCTGTCGTGTCTCAGTTCCACGTTCCCGCCCTCTCCCCATAACCCTTAATCCCCTTGCCTATCAAAAACCCATCAACCCGCATCTTAAAAATATTTAGCAAGGCAGCCTCCACCACCTCAACGGGCAGAGAATTCCAGAGATTCACCACCCTTTGAGTGAAGAAGTTCCTCCTCAACTCCGTTCTAAACCGCCCCCCCTTTATCTTGAGGCTGTGCCCCCTAGTCCTACTGTCCTTTCTGAGCGGGAAGAGCCTCTCCACCTCTATCCTATCCATCCCATTCATCATCTTATACGTCTCAATGAGATCTCCCCTCATTCTTCTAAACTCTAATGAGTACAAGCCTAGTTTATTCAGCCTATCCTCATAGCTCAACCCCCTCAACTCCGGTATCAGCCTAGTAAACCTCCTCTGCACTCCCTCCAAGGCCAAAATATCCTTGCGTAAGTGTGGCGACCAAAACTGCACACAGTACTCCAGCTGCGGCCTCACCAATGCCCTATACAGCTGCAGCAAGACCTCCCTACTTTTATATTCAATCCCCCTCGCTATGAAGGCCAGCATCCCATTCACCTTCCTGACCACCTGCTGCACCTGCAGGCTGGGTTTTTGCGACTCATGCACAAGGACCCCGAGGTCCCTCTGCATCTCTACACTACGTGGATTCTGCATTCTAACCACCCTCTGAGTAAGGACAGTTCCATACAGTTTGACCTTGTAGAAGGCTGCATAGAGGTCAGGGATGATGAGGCAGGATAACGCACGTGAATAATGATGTACTGAATATCATTCATACTCTGAATAGGAATGCTTCAGTGCTTTGGGAGAGGTGGAAATCGAATTGGACACTGGAAGTAAAACGTTAGAGAAGTGGCCAGGGATTTACAAAGAAGTTAAACAAAGGATCTCAGAAAGGAAGGAAGGCTGAAGGCGGAGAAAGAATGGATTTGATTTGATTTATTATTGTCACATGTATGAGTATACAGTGAGAAGTATTTTTTCTTGCGCTCCATACAGACAAAGCATACAGTTCATAGAGAAAGAAAGGACAGAGTGCTGAATGTAGTGTTACAGTCATAGCTAGGCTGTAGAGAAAGATCAACTTAATGTGAGGTAGGTCCATTCAAAAGCCTGATGGCAGCAAGGTAGAAGCTGAGTCAGTTGGTTGGTGACGTCAGACTTTTGCATCTTTTTCCTGATGAAAGAGGGTGGAAGAGAGAATGTCTGGGGTGCGTGGGGTCCTTAGTTATGCTGGTTGCTTTTCTGAGGCAGCAGGAAGTATAGATAGAGCCAATGGATGGGAGGCTGGTTTGCGTGATGGATGGGGCTTCATTAACAACCCTTTGTAGTTTCCGGCAGTCTTGGGCAGAGCAGGAGCACATACCCAGCTGTATTACAACCAGAAAGAATGCTTTCTATGGTGCATCTGTAAAAGTTGGTGAGAGTCGTATCTGACATGCAAAATTCCCTCAGTCTTCTGAGAAAGTAGAGGCGTTGAGGGGCTTTCTTAACTATAGTGTCATCATGGGGGGACCAGGATGGGTTGCTGGTGATCTGAACACCTAAAAACTTGAAGCTCTCAACCATTTTTACTTCATCCCCATTGGTGTAGGCAGGGGCATGTTCTCTTCATTACACTTCCTGAAGCCGATGACCAGGTCCTTTATTTTGTTGACATTGAGGGAGAGATTATTGTCACCATTTCACCAGGTTCTCTACCTCATTCCTGTATTCTGTTTCATCATTGTTGGAGATCCGACCATGGCTCCTAAATGTATACTGAATATCAGCTGAGGGTCCCAAGAAGCTCTTGGGGCTACATTTAAAAGCCTCAAAGGCAATCTGCTAGGCAGAAGATCTAAATGTCTTAATAGACCGCACATGAATCAAAGAAACATTTTGAAAGGAGCTGCACTGACACCCACTGATGTGACATGAAGGTGCTCTGTGGTAAATGTACCTCATTTAAACAGAGGTAATGCCATTAACTGAATCATTTTATATATTTGCTACTCAGGCAAGTAAATGAGAAACAGAGAGAAAGTTGATGGGCTGAATAGATGAACCATTGATTTCACCATCAAGGAGTCAATGGCCCATAGACAGCATTCCATTTCAACACTTCATTTGCTGCATAAAAATTAGCCTCTTGTGCTCCTGACAGGTCTGTTTGCCAGTGCCTGCTGAGTGGGTAATGTTGAAGGAGCAATATGTTGAAGGCACTTTGGTAGGTAAGGGTTTGTGACAAAAATGGATTTTCCAGCCACGCTCACTCTGAACCAGAAAAACCCAAGGTCAATGGAGCTTTCCATGGTCCACCCCTTGCCCGCTACAATCCCCTGTGGGGACAATGGGAATATTTACCCCGATATGTTACTGGGACCAATTTTCTGGCCCCACATGCCCAATCGCACATCGTGTCATGGTCGAAGAATAATGTGAGAGGGACCAAACATGATCTGGGTCGGTGGGAATCCCCTTTGGGATTCTCCCAGCCTCCCCAGCTGCGGCGTCATAATCTGGTTCATATCCAGTGAGAGTTTGAACCAGTTCAGCACATTTAAATCCACATTTCAATCTGAATTTAAATCTGCATTTCCAGGGATGATCCGGGTTCCACCCATCTCTCAGCCTACACCGACCAGCCAGCAGAGTGGGAAGCCAGCGGGAATCACTACTGGTCTCCACAAATGGAGACCAGACATGGTGGCCATGCCATGAGGGGGCGGAGCAGGGGATCTGGCGGGGGGGGGGTGCTCAGATGCTATTGTAATCACCGGGTGGTCAGGGATATGGCTGTGTAATGTCCTGGCACTGCCCCAGGAACCCTAATATGGGGGTTACATTGGCACTGCCAGACTGCCAGCTTGGCACCGGCATAGGGCAGGGTTGGAACGAGGGCGGGGGGCGGGGTTTGCGAGGCCTTCACCACCCCATAGAGGGATACCACCCTCTTGGGTGGGTGGGAGTGGAGGAGGATCTGATTGCCAGCAAGGATGGTTTAGGGGAGGGGGCGATGCCAGTGAGGATGGATGTGGGAGCGAGGACGGGTCACCTTGATGCCTGCATGATGTGGAGGGTGTGACCCGGATATTTAGTGATGGGGGCCGGACAAAGGTTGCCACCCCGGGGCCAAGAATTGGGGATGTTCTCTACATTTGCGGGAGTCTCAATGTCTGTGTGTGTGTGGGGTGTGTGTGTGTGTGGGGGGGGGCATGCGGTGAAGGAGACCTTCAACATCACTTTGATAGTGGGTGCCAAAATGGCGCGCTGATCTCTGAGGAGCCTGTCTTGCCAGAGTCTTTCCATCCTGCACATCCCTTTCACTGAGCAAATCACCGCAACCTCAAAAACATTGTTGAAGTGTGGGTGGATTGTGATCAGAAACTCGCAGAGCCACCTGACGGGAATCTGACCACTTTTCCCACATTTAGACCGCGCTTAGAAATCTTTCGGGAGAATGGCACCCATTATATCCAGTAATAAAGCCATCTCGTCTTAGGAATGGGAAGGGTAATGGTCAACAGGGTATGGACACTATTAAAGAGCCAGGGCATGCTTGATTGATCAAATGGCTCCATTCTGTGCCACACCATGCTATTTCTCTATATAATTGGACAATACAATACCTATTTTTCAGCTGTTTAATATGTTCACCAGCACTTCCAATGGTAAGTTTGATGCGCTCATTCAGTTGACTTTTTCATGCCTTTGTAAAAGACTTGACTTTTCCATCACACTCCACGGCATGTTCTACCATCTGTAAACTTCAGATCATCCAACTCAGTCACTCCAAAACTCCTTCCCTTTTCACTCTTGTGCTCATTGGTGAACCTTAACTCCTGAGGAAGCTACATCAACATCATGATTTTAAAAATTCACGTCCTTGTTTTCAAATTTCACCGTGGCCATGTCCCTCAAACTCCCATTTCTGTGATCTCCTCCATCCCCACAACCCTTCAAGATATCTGTGCCCATCTAATTCTGGTCTGTTGTGAGTCCTGAATTTAACTGCTCCACTGCTGAAGGCCGTACCTTCGGTTGCCTAAAAGCCCTTGGCTCTGGAATACACTCCTTATACCTCTGTGCCCTTCCACTATGTTTTCCTCCTTTAGAACACTCTGTAAAACATACCTTTCTAGCCAAGCCTTGCGGTCATCTGACCTAATAGTCCCTTATGTGTCTTGGTATCATTTTTTTCATTTCATAATATCTCTGTGAACAACCTTGTAACATTTCATTATGTTAGAAGCACTAACTAAAGATATGTTAGGATTATTGCAGGCGGTTGGGTTTGCAAGAGAAACAGGCGGTGGTAAAATACATCAGTAAGGTTTCCCATGCTGTGTGCAGGATGCTCTTGACTTCATTCATCACAACATGATGCTAATTAGGCCCTTTCCCTTACCTCACCATCGATATTTAAAGGGATCACACAGGATGTGCAGGACTAGTTCCTGGATCTTTACTCCTGGCTTGGATTTGACTTCTGGAAGGTCTTGCCAGAATTTGAGCACTGTTCACCATTCAGTTTCCTTAATATAAAGAGAGGGATTTGGCTGCTTACATTCCTGTTGCTTGATTTTTCACAAATAATCAATCACCAAACGTGGGTGCTGTTATAAGGCTGCCTTTGGGAATAGACTATTTAAATATTGTTATGTTCAGGTCAAAAATTCCAAAGTGTTTTATGGAGCCCACCTGAATGATAAGTTTTGTATCTTGAATTTGGCTAGGATAAGCATGAGATATTCAACTTCAGGTGTGATTCAAAAAACCCACTAGGGAGCTTTTATCAAACAAAGTTTACTTAAGAATATAGTTAACATGTAACGAAAGAAAATTAGCAAGAACTTTTATCAATTACAAACAAGAAACAAAGCAACCACTATAGTGTATAGCCCTTAACAAGGATACCTAATGAGTGCCAATCAAACCAAAACGCTTGCCATGGACAAAGCCCTCTAAACAGGTTCATTACAGCAAAGACAACTACTCACGTGATGCTGGACGTTTAGTCCTTTGGTTGAAGTCTACAGTTCTCTGGATTCACTCTGAACAGTTTGAAGACAAGACAGCTTCCCAAAACATCAGAGAGATTCTCTGATCCAGCCCCCAACAACAGCAAATTTTCACCTTTCAGGATAACAAGATCTTCTTTTCAGCTAACCAACAGAATTTTCAAAAACAAGAGAAGGGAGAGAAGGAAAACATTTCTTTCTAACTTGCTGTCCCTTCTAAAACTGAACTGAAAATGAACTCCTGTCACCTGACCTCCCACAGTTTTTTTTCTCCTCCCGACAATGACATTACCTAAGGCTGTAAGCATGAATTTTTAAAAACTCTTAAAGGTGCACTATCGTCACAATATGTAGGCCAAAATTTCTGGCCTTTCATGCCAACAGGATTTTCTGGCCCCAGTGCACTAAACAAAGAGTTGGCTGAGTTCCAAATTCTCTGTCCACGTTGGCAGCGGCAGCAAGATGTGAAAATTCCGGCCATGGGCTTTTCCAGTTAGCTCAGTAGATGACCATTTTATACAGGCACAGTGCTCCATCTTCAGCCTCACTGAAGTGGTTTTGCTTTATGAAGGAGGTTGTTACTGAGCCAAAGCAACAGCAGCAACCTCTACTTAATCCCTGCACTTGGGCATGGACTGCAGTGTCAGTAGCTGCTGAGACCAACTCTGGGGTGGGCAAGGTGGTAAAATTCAGGCCTACTTAACTATTTGTAAATAAACCATTATGATTTGTTATCTACCAGCTGATGGTCATCAGTACTTTCACATCCTCATTGCTAATTGGTCACATTTAGGTGAAGGACGTGGAAGCTTTGGGGAGAGTGCAAGGAAATTCACCAGGATATTGCCTGGTCTCGAGGGTGTTGGCTATGAGGAAAGTAGAATAGATTGGGATTGTTTTCACTGGATAGATGGAGACTGAGGGAAGACCCTGATCGGGGTCTACAAAATTATTAGAGGCATAGACAGGGTGGATAGTCAGAGGCTTTTTCCCTGGGAGTGAAAGTGTCAATTACAAGAGGGCACAGGTTCAAGGTGAGAGGGGGAAACTATAAGGTAAATGTGCGGCAGAAGATTTTCATGCAGAGAGTGGTGTCAACCTGGAACATGCTGCCAGAAGAGGTAGTGGAAGTAGGCACAATACCAACACTTATGAAGCATTTGGATGGGTGCATGAACGAGGAGGAGGGAATAGAAGGATAAGGACCGAGTAAAGGCAGAAGTTTAGTCATGATCGGCACAGGTTTGGAGGGCAGAAAGGGACTGTGCGATAGTGATGGTGGAGTGATGGATGGCCACTGGGGGCTGTGATAAGGTGAACAGCCCAAGCCAGCCAGGAATGGGCAGCAAAGAGAAAGTTTTATTCGATTGAAAAAAAGTGGAAGCTTTGAAGAAGATCTATTTCACTGCACTTAAATTTAATAACATTAACAATTTTCCTACCCGCTCCCGGATTCCAGCTTTCAACTGGCCTGCCAAAATAAAGCAATTGCTGTTTCGTCAGCCAAAATCACCCCCCACCTCAGCCCCTGCTGTTAATTAGCCATTACACCCCATACATCACCAATTAATCCCTCCAAAGATGTGCAGGTCAGGTAGATTGGCCATGCTGAATTATCCATTAGTGTCCCAAAATATGTAGGTTAGACGGACTAGCCATGGGAAATGTGTAGGGTTACAGATATAGGGTGGGCGAGAGGATCTGGGTAAGATACTGTTTCAGAGAGTCAGTACAGTGCAGTGCTGAATGGCCTCTTCTTCTCTGTAGGGGTCCTATGATTCTATATTTGAGTCTAATTATAAATTATGTGAAGGCCATGAGCCATAACTTAAACAAGGGACAGCTTATCTTATGTCTTTGCAGTCAGTCCTAGAGTGACTCCCCCCCCAGGCTCCACCCTGGTTGGAGCTCATTCCCCCAGGTCACCTGACCTGCTCCGTTAAAGGAGAAGTACGCACACCCAAACTACATATGCGACACTCATCACTTACACCAAAATGGGAAAGGTTAGCCTGCTTTCCCTTAGGAAGCGCGCGTTTGTCATCTGTGGACCAAACCCACCTCCCGATTCCCACCTTCTCAGACAAAATTTAGTCCAAGTCCTGTGCGGCAGGCTTCCCCTTTTGTGCAAGTTGCTGCTGACTGCACACACTGTGCACTACCTTATCCGCAATATTTATCAATCACAAGTGTTTCTGCTTTCACAACATGCATCTGATTTGTGACCACAGGAATCTCTCTACTCCCTTATCCCAGTGGGTTATGGTGGATCAGGTGGAGCTTTTCAAAATTCATACAATCACGGAGTCATATAATACCTACAGTGGAAAAGAGGCCATTCAGCCCATTGATTCTGCACAAACTCGGACTGAGCAACCTACCCAGGCCCTCTCCCCTGCTCTGTTCCCGTAAAGATGCGGAGATGCCAGCATTGGACTGGGGTAAACACAGTAAGAAGTCTCACAACACCGGGTTAAAGTCCAAGAGGTTTATTTGGTAGTAAATGCCACTAGCTTTCGGAGTGCTGTGCCTTCGTCAGTGGCACTAAGTCAGCCCACTCACGTGACGCAGGCACAGATCCCGAAAGCTAGTCGTGTTTGCTACCAAATAAACCTGTTGGATTTTAACCTGGTGTTGTGAGACTTCCTACTGTGTTTACCCCACAATGCCAGCATCTACACTCCATGATTGTGTTCTTGTAAACCCAGATATTTCCCATGTCTAATTCACCTAATCTGCACATCCTGGGACACGAAGGGACAACTTACCATGGCCAATCCGCGTAACCTGCACATTGTAGGACTGTGGGAGGAAACCAGAGCTAGCGGAGGGAACCCACACAGGCATGGGGAGAATGTGCAAACACCACATGGGCAGTCACCTGAGGCTGGAATTGAACCCGGGTCCCTGGCACTGCGAGGCAGCAGTGCTAACCACTGGGCCACTGTGCTGCCCTACTTAATTTTGGAACACTTTGAGAGGATAACTAGTGCAAGGCCAGTGAAATAACATCGCTGCAAAAAGGGAAAGTAAGGATTAGAAGAATTTTATTTACACTGATCATTAGATTATGGAGTGCTTTGGAAAAAGTGGTTATTCAGCAGAAATTGTGACAATGCTTAATCTTGTAAATATTAAAAACAATTTAATAGGAAAGGTTGAAATGAAAGCAAAGGGAAATAGGATTAAGGCAGATAACTCCAGTTGATGAGCGAGCGGTGAGACAGGCACAAAGAGCTAATGGCTTCCTTCTGTACTCTGATATTGATGATTCAATGGGTGAGTTGCTGTGTTAGAGCGAAGCTGCTATTTGGAAAATGACATCCAGGGAGGGAAGGAGGCCAGGTTTGGGCCATGAAGATGCGAAGATGAATGACTATTCTGAAGTTTTAGCTGATTAACTTTGGGAATTGATGCAAGACTTTTCTTGAGAGAATTAGGCAAACTACGGAGGAGTCTATGAGGTTAAATGAGCTGGGTGTGCCAATGATGTGATCATGATCACATGGTCCAGAGAAACATTGCACTCACACCTATTTGTACAGAGTTGCGACAGAAAAAAATGTCTTACAGCCTTCTTGCTGGCAAACAATAATCTCTAATCAATGCAACAAAATGATTTCAAGTCACAGAGAATCCACTGAGCTGTACATCTTGAATTGTGTGCATTTTTCTCACTGCTTTAAAGAAAAGTAGCTTTTCTATAGCAACACTCATGAGCTCAATATGTCCCAAAGCATTTTATAGACAACAAAGTACCTTTGAAATGCGGTCATTATTGTTTCATGCAACCAATTAATGCACAGCAAGCTCCCACAAATAGCGATCTTAAATATCAGATATTCTTGTTTTCATGATGTTGGCCAAGAGCGAAGTATTCACCAGGATATCGGGGAGAAATCCCCTGCTCCTCGTCAAAACATCATCCTTGGATTTATACCTCAAATAATGGCTGCAAGTTGCCACTGCGTGTAGAACTTCCAGCACTTGTACAGGGACAGGAATTCCCTCAAGGCTACTGTTTTTTATTGAAAACCAGTTGTGTTTAATTCCCACAGGTATGGCTCAATGCTTACCCTGTCAGGGAAACGGTTCCTGTAAGTGGACGATCGACAAGAGCAGGACAATTGATCCAGGATTAAGTACAGCCAACGCTGACATCTCAAGCATTACTGACTGTTCCTTCTGGGGCGATTAGTCCATCAGAGCTGAATCTTGGATGACCTCACTTAACGATAATGCATTAGATTTTCATTCGATTAAATGTAATTTATGCGTTTACCCTGCCTGTAACCGTTGCTCCAACCTATGGCCTTTGGATGAACTGTGAGGCTTGATGTCAGAGGAGCTGAGGATTGGTTGCTGGGGCATCTTATTTGCTTCAAAGGTTATGGTGAAAGAGAGTCAGAGCGTCGGTCCACAAAGTTATCAAGCTGGCAGTGCGAGCAAGGGGGAGTAACGCACAGCCCCGATTTTAACCCCAGCCCAATTTCAACATGCAGCAATCTCACCGGGTACCGGGACATTGATTTGGGCCTTCACTATTTCAGCCCTGCTCATTCCTCTCTCCTCCCTGACATTCTCCGAGCACACCTCTACAACAATTAATTATTGTTTTTAATGGCTGTTTTTCTGCTTTTGATAAAGGGTACAATCGGGGTCTCTTTTCAGGCGGGTGTTTGAGGACTGACTGAAGAGCTCTTTCTAAAACCGCTGCGCTGCGTGTAATTCAGACAAGTGGGGAGAGGGCTGGGATCAGGAGCCTGCTGCGACTGTCTTTTTCCCTGCAGCACCTCCCTCTATCAAATGGACTCCTATTGATCTGAAGAATGAATCTTTAAAGCAAGTAAATCGCCTCCTGCACTTGGGACTGTCATTTAGCACTTCCATTTAATTACAAAGCAGGCAGACACAGCAGCTAGTGAAGAGGAAGTGAGCTCGAGTGCCTTGGGTATTTTCTTTTATGTATTTAATTTTGAAACGCCGGTAGCTGTGGGTTTTACAGCAAAGAACCAGGCCATTTGGCCCATCTGGCTTAGAAATATAGAAACGTAGCATATATCTGGCGCAATCCTCAATGTCAGCAAAACTAAGGAGATATCCATCAACTTCATGAAGCATAGTGGAGGACACGCCCCGTCTAAAGTGGAAATGGTTGAGAGCTTCAAGTTTCTAGGTGTCCATAGAACATAGAACATAGAACATAGAACATTACAGCGCAGAACAGGCCCTTCGGCCCACGATGTTGTGCCGACCAGTTAAAAAACAATGACCCTCTAACCTAAACCAATCCCTTTTCATCCATAAACCTATCCACGGATCTCTTAAACGCCCCCAAACTAGGTGCATTTACAACCTCAGCAGGCAGGGCATTCCAATCCCTCACCACCCTCTGGGTAAAGGACATCCGTCCTATAACTACCCCCCCTTAATTTAAAGCCATGCCCCCTCGTGCTAGCTTTCTCCATCCGAGGAAAAAGGCTATCACTGTCCACCCTATCTAAACCTCTAATCATCTTATATGTTTCAATAAGATCCCCTCTTAGCCGCCTTCTTTCCAGCGAAAACAACCCCAAATCCCTCAGTCTCTCCTCATAGGACCTCCCCTCCATACCAGGCAACATCCTGGTAAACCTCCTCTGCACCCTCTCCAAAGCCTCCACATCCTTCCTGTAATGTGGGGACCAGAACTGCACACAGTACTCCAAGTGCGGCCGCACCAGAGTTGTGTACAGTTGCAACATGACGCTGCGACTCCTAAATTCAATCCCCCTACCAATGAACGCCAAGACACCGTATGCCTTCTTAACAACCCTATCTACTTGATTCCCAACTTTCAGGGATCTATGTACACATACACCTAGATCCCTCTGTTCATCCACACTATTCAAAGTCCTCCCGTTAGCCCTATACTCAACACATCTGTTATTCCTACCAAAGTGAATTACCTCACACTTCTCCGCATTAAACTCCATCCGCCACCGCTCAGCCCAGCGCTGCAACCTGTCCAAGTCTTCCTGCAAACTATGACACCCTTCCTCACAATCTACCACACCTCTGACTTTGGTGTCATCAGCAAATTTACTAATCCACCTAACTATACCTTCATCCAGATCATTAATAAAAATTACAAACAGCAGTGGCCCCAAAACAGATCCCTGAGGCACACCACTCGTAACCGATCACCAACAGATCATCCGGATCACCAACAACTTGCCCTGGTCCCTCCATGCTAGAGCAAGAGTTAAGGAAGCCCACCAACGCCTCTACACCTCTCACCGAATTTTACAAATGCATCATAGAAGACTTGCTTTCCAGACATATCACAGTTTGTGTGGCTCCTACTCTGTCCAAGACTGCAAGAAACTACAAAAGGTCATGAACATAGCCCAGTCCATCACGCAAACCAGTCTCCCATCCATTGACTCTGTCTACATTTCCTACTACCTTGGAAAAGCAGCCAGCATAATCAAGGACCCCATGCACCCCAGACATTCTCTCTTCCATCTCCTTCCATTGGGAAAAAGATACAAAGTCTGAGGACACATATCAACCTACTCAAGAACAGCTTCTTCCCTGCTGCCATCAGACTTTTGAATAGACCCACCTTATATTAGTTGATCTTTTTCTACACCATATCTATGACTATAACACTACATTTTGCACCCTCTCCTTTCCTTCTCCCCTATGTACTCTGTGAATGGTATGCTTTGTCTGTATAGCACGCGAAAAAGAATACTTTTCACTGCATCCTGATACATGTGACAGTAAGAAATCAAATCAGATTTTCCCACTGTGTGCAGGTCATCTGAAGTAGAACTATCCAGCCTAATCCCTTTTTCCAGCTCTCAGTCCTAAGCCCTAAGGTTACATCACTTCAAGGGCAGGATTTTTACCTCTAACATCTTTGCAAGCAGTGAATTCCAGACTCCTGCCATTCAGGTGAAAAAAAAATCTCAACTCTCATCATGTCATTGTTATTTGTGGTGCACATCGAGGCCATTTGGCCCATCAAGTCTATGCCACCTCTCCGGAGAGCAATCAAGTCAGTCCCATTCCTCCTCTTGAACCCTGTCACGCTGCAAATCGGTTGCCTTCATGTATCCATCCAGTTTCCTTTTGAAATCAATGGTTCTATCAGCCTCGGGGGTGGTGGGTCCCTAATTATTATCACTTACTGTGTAAAACAAGCTCTTCCTCACAGTCCGCCTGCATCTCTTGCCCAAGACCTTAAGTCTGTATCCCCTGGCCCTTGTACCATCAGCCAACGGGAACAGTTTTTCCTTGTCTATATTATCTAAGCCTGTCACAATACTTTAAGATAACTGGAAAGATCAAAATCACTAAACTGAGATACGATACGTGCTCACTTTTAACAAGTCACAGAGCTACATAGCAAAATCCCTGTTTCCCCAACTTAAAATATATTGGCCTACTTTTTTTCCCCTTTTCTATAAGTGCACCAACATTCAATCCCTCCACTACTGAAGAACAATGTCAACAGTGGGTACCATCCAAAAGATGCACTGCAGGAATTCACCGAGGCTCTTTAGTCAGCCCACGACTGTAACCATTTAGAAAGACGAGGACAGCAAATACATGGGAACACCACCACCTGCAAGTTGCCCTCTAGGCTGCACACCATCTTGACTTGGAAATTTGTTGTTGTTCCTTCACTGTCGTTGGGTCAACATTCTGGAACTCCCTCCTGAACAGCACTATGGGTGTACCTACACCTCATTGACTGCAGTAGTTCAAGGAGGTTGATCACTACCAGCTTGTCAAGAGCAACTATTGGATGGGCAATAAATGCTGGCCCAGACAGCGACGTCCACCTCACATGAATGAATTCTTAAAAATTATGCTCCATAGGGACCTCCTCCAATCAAAATAATATCAGTATATCCTTTTATTTTTCTCTTCCTCATGTGCTTAACTAACTTCCCCTCAAATACATCTATGCGTACGGATAACACTGGAATAGTTTAGGTTAGAGGGTCATTAGATTTGTTCCACTGGTCGGTGCAACATCGAGGGCTGAAGGGCCTGTACTGCGCTGTAATGTTCTGTGTTCTATGTTCTGTGTTCTGTGCTGTTCACCTCAACCACTTCATTTGGGAGCAAGTTCAGTCTTCTAGCCATTCCCTAAGTCACGAAGTTTCTTCAGAATCCATTACTAAATTTTCATTCAATATCTTGTATTCAGGTTTTGGACAAGTGGATGCAACTTCTCTACATCTATCTGTTTGGAGCCCACCAGAATTGTAAAGACCCCTATCAGGTCAGTCCTCCACCATTCCTTTTCTTGATGTGGTGATTGTCTCTTTAAGGGCAACACAGCAGAGTAAGGATCACCAGGCCTGGATGACTAATGGGGACTTTAAATGGGGAATCACCCCAGGGGGAGGAGTTCTCTGAGGCAAAATGCTTCCAGAACTAGATGTGGACATTCTGCTGCTCTTGCAGATCCTTGTAAATTAATCCTTTGTTGTTCACTAATAAAGCCTCTGAAAGTGCATCATTGCACTAGAAAAAAGACCAAACCTATTCAATCTTCCCTGATAACTGTAGAGTTTAGACTTGAATGCAGCTGACTGAAGGATAATGTTATGGTGGATTATAAATGATATGAAATGCAATCCACGTTTCAATGTAGGAAACACGGCAGCAAACTTGGGTGGCACAGTGGTCAGCACTGCTGCCTCATAGCCCCAGGGAACTGGGTTTGATTCCCGGGTTGGGTCACTGCCTGTATGGAGTTTGCACATTCATATGGGTTTCCTCGAAGTGCTCCGGTTTCCTCCCATAGTCTAAAGAAGTGCGGATTGGGTTGATTGGCCATGCTGAATTCCTATAGCGTCCCGGGATGTGTAGGTTGGAGGGATTAGTGGAGTAAATGTGTGGAGGTCCGGGATGGAATTGTTTTTGGTGATGGGCCGAATGGCCTCTTTCTGCACTGTTGGGTTTCTATGGAATTTGAACACCAGTGTCCCAGGAACGGCAATAAAATAATGACCATTTAATCCATTTTAGTGATGTTACTTGTGGAATTAATACTGACTCAAGGACACAAGAGAGAGGCCACCTCCCTGTTTTCTCACACCTGGGCGGGCTGGTTAGTGTCGTATGACAGTGTCTCCAACTGTGCATCACTCCAGCCTCAGCCCTGGTGAACTGCGGAAATCTCAGTGGTGGGATTTAAGCTCGTAACCAGCACACTCCAGAGACAGAGCCACCAAGGGATACAGGGGAGCACCATGAAAAGGTGAGTTCAAAGCTGTCCCCAGGAGATTGGTGGGACAAAAGGGGAATCATCAGGACACCTCTGGTTAGCATAAAGAAAGCAAACACTCTGGAGTCTTCCATCGGAATATCGAGCCAGAGACGCAGGAAGATTTCTCTAAATTCCAAATCAAAAGGACTCGCTTAATCACAGCCACATGCAAAAAAAATCAATGTCCTGAATTTCTATGCCAAAGAAAAACAACAACTTTCATATATGCAGCACTTACTCTGCAGTAAAACCTTTCAAAATGCATCGCCATAGCAAAATCACACTCAACCAATCAGTTGGAATTTTTAGAAGCCACCCGACTTTCACTCCATAAAAATTAAATTAGGCCATTTGGCCCCTTCAGCCTGTCCTGCTATTCCCTCCCTGGTTAGTCCAGAATCTATCTATCTCTACTTTAAAAGTATTCTTAAAAATTAAATACTAGGGTGGCACTAGGTGTCACAGTGGTTAGCACTGCTGCCTCACAGCGCTGGAGTCCTGATTTCGATTCTTGGCCACGGGTCATTGCCCGTTTGCACATTCTCCCCGTGTCTGCATGGGTTTCCTCCGGGAGCTCCGATTTCCTCCCACAGTCCAAAAGATGTGCTGGTTAGGTGCATTGGCCGTGCTAACTTCTCCCTCAGTATACCCGAACAGGTGCCGTAGTGTGGCGACTAGGGGGTTTTCACAGTAACTTCATTGCAGTGTTAATGTAAGCCTACTCGTGTCATGAATAAATAAACTTTAAATATTCAATGACCCTGCCTCCCCAGCTCTCCAGGGAACAAAGATAAATGACCACTGAGGGAAAAACATTTCTCCTCATTTCTCTCTTAAACCATGTCCCCTAGTACTAATATCTCCCATGAGGGGAAACATCTGGTTAGCATTTACCCTATAAAATCCCCTCAGGATCTCATATGCTTCAATAAGATCACCTCTCATTCTTCTGAGCTCCAATGGATACAGGCCCGATCTATCCAAACTTTCCTCATCGGATAATTTCCCCATCCCAGGTATCAGTCAAGGGAACCTTCTATTATTATTCATACCATAAAAACAATCTGAATTCATACAAAAGCTTTAATGTAGTAGAAATATCCCAAGATACTTCACAGGATCAGTAACCAAACTAAATTTAACACCAAGTCACAGAAGCAAATGATAGGAAAGATGGGAAAACTGCTGCCCACTAATGGGGAACAGACAGCTGACCCTGCTGGAAGGAGGGCCCTCCAGGAGGTCGGGGATAAGGAGGGGCCTGGCTCCCTGGCACTGCCCAAGGGTAAGACGTCTCACCACACCAGGTTAAAGGTGTTGTGAGACTTCTTACTGTGTTTACCTCAGTCCAACACTGGCATCTCCACATCTTGACTGCCCAAGGGGGCAGGGCCAGAGGGGGGAGTGGTCTATTGGAGGGGGACCTATGGGGAGGGGTGATCGGTGTGCGTTGGGAGCGGGGTGGAGGGTGAAGGATGGACATCAGAACTGGCCCAGAGAGGTCCAGAAGGCTAGCGATCTGGGGGTTTGGGGACGTGAAGTGCAGTGATCGGGGGATCACAGGGCTGGCCAGCGACTGGGAGGCCGGCAATACAGGGCTTCTGCGCATGCGTCAATCTCGGCTCTGACAGATCGGCGCATGCGCAGTGGCGCACTCAGCACTATGCTGCTGGCCCCTCCAGCCAGAATAGGCCCTTCCCGCAGATTTTTAGAGGGAGTCCCTACAGGGCTCTCTGCATTGCTTAGAGTGTAAGAGATTCAATTTGAAAATCTTGCACAAGAAACAAAACTAAAAAAAAGCTCCAGTTTTCACGCTAATTAGAGACTTAAAATTTTTTGGGAAAATCCCAGCCTTGAATTCAATAAAAATCTGGAATTTAAAGTGCAGGTGACCATGAAACCATTGTTCAAGTCCCATCGCGGCAGATGGTAGAATTTGAATTCAATAAAGATAAATCTGGAATTAAGAATCTACTGATGACCAGGAAACCATTGTCGATTGTCGGAAAAACCCATCTGGTTCACTAATGTCCTTTAGGGAAGGAAATCTGCCACCCTTACCCGGTCTGGCCTACATGTGACTCCAGAGCCACAGCAATGTGGTTGACTTTTAACTGCCCTCCAGGGGTAGCTAGGGATGGGCAATAAATGCTGGCCAGCCAGCGATGCCCATGTCCCATGAATGAATAAAAAAAAATCTTCAGGGAAGGATACACAAGGGTAAAACTAATATTTTAGATAGAAAGAGGATGGAACCAGGAGAGATGCTGTACATGAAGCAGAAAAAATTGTGGAGAAATTAGCTTAGTAATTAAATGCTCATTAAAGATCTGAATATTCATAAGATAAAGGGAGCAGGTGGAACAGAAGTTGAGAGTGCTTTAAAGGAAATGCAAATAAATTTAGGGGTCCTGTGGTGTTCAAGCTCATTCAATATAGGAGTAGAATCAGTAGATAGGGACATAGCTGATGTTCTATTCCGAAAATAGAACACTTAGTTCTTATAAATTTCTCTGCCCTCTATTCTGAAGGCTTAATTCTTTGCTGATGGATGACACCAGTAAACATAACAGCATAAAAAAAAGAGCAGGGATAGGTTATTTGGCTCCTCACACTTGCCCAGAAGACAATGACTGACGTAGATGTGGCAGTATCTTCACATTTTTGCCTGCCCCTTCATAATCCTTGACTCCTTAATCGATCAAAAATCTATCCAGCTCGACCTTGAATACATTCAATGGCCCAGCCCCCACTGCTCTCTGGAAAAGATAATTCCGCTCATCTCCATCTTCAAATGGGAGACCCATTATTTTGAAACAGCTGCCAGAATTTTACTGCCTCGCCCACCCAAAATTAGGACAGGCGAGGCTCGCAGAACAGTATTCTCTATTGGCCTCTGGTGGGATCTCACAAGCCTTAGGTAGGCAAGGCGGTAAAATTCTGGCACGTGTCCCTAGTTCTACACTCCCACACAAGGGAAATCACCCTCTCACTATCCTTCTTGTCAAGTGCCCTCTTATACGTTTCACTAAGATTACCTCTCATTCTTCTAGACTCCGATGAGCACGCACACAACCTGCTCAACTTTTCCTCACAAGACAATTCCCTTATCCTAGGAACCACCCAAGTGAAACTTCTCTGAACTTCTTCCATGGCAAGTATGTAAGCTTTTCAATGCCTCACTATACCATTTGCCCTCTTCACCATCTGCTGCACCTGCGTTCTTACCCTGAGTGAAAAATTTCAGTAGATTTGTCAAGCATGATTTCTCTTTCATAAATACATTATGACTATCCAATCCTGCCACAGTTTTGCTATTAAATTTTTTTCAAGGATTCTAGCATTTACCCCAAGACCAACAACATGTCGACTGGTCTATAATTCCTTGTTTTTCCTCTACCTCCATTTTTTAAATGGTGGGGTTATATTAGCTACCCTCCAATCCATTGGAGCTGTTCCAGAAAATAGAATCGTGGAAGATGAGCACCAATGCATCCTCTATTTCTAGGGCTGCTTTTTTAAGTGCTCTGGGATATAGATTATTTGACTCCTTGCATGGGTTCCCATCCTCCCTGTTATTTTAATTTAAACCCTCCCCAACCATCCCAGCAACTATTCCCCCAGGATATCAGTCCCAGACCTGCCCAGGTATAAACCACCCAGCTTGTATTGATTCCACCCTTCCCAAAACCAGTCCCAATGTCCCAGGAATCTGAAACTCTCCCTCTCACATCATCTCTTCTGCCAAGTATTTATCCAAAACATCCTGCTATTTCTCTGACTAGCTCATGGCACTGGTCGTAATCCTGAGATGTGTGGTCATGGGGTTCCTGACCTTTCATGGTGAGACCTCCATAATGTCAATGGCAGAGAGTGGAGACATTGGGATTGTTCAGTCCAGTTTGGTTTATTTATTAATCACAAATAGGCTCACATTAGTGTTACATGAAGTCACTGTGAAAATCCCCTAGTTGCCACACTCTGGTGCCTATTCGGGTACACTGAGGGAGAATTTAACACAGCCAATGCATCCAACCAGTGGACTGTGGACGGAAACTGGAACACTCGGAGGAAATCCATGCAGACACGGGGAGAATGTGCAGACTCTGCGCAGATAGTGACCCAAGCTGGGAATCGAACCCGGGTCCCTGATGCTGTAAGGCAGCAGTACTAACCACTGTGTCACCGTAGTACGGAAATCCACAAAGACACTGGGGACCCCAACTGGATTCTCCGCACCCTCCCCCCCACTGCACCAGCTTTCCTGCCCAATAAAAACGATGAGAACCCCCGCTGTACTATTTTTGCATTTTAAACAATTATTTATCCAATCCTTCTTAAAATAGTTAATGGACATCATGTTCTTCCTGGAAATCCAACATGTATACAAATATCTCTCCTCACGACCATTCTGAAGCTCTGTATCATGTCTTTCACTCGATTTTCTGCTTTCCCAATGAAAAGCCATTCAGTCGATCTGAGCGATCATTCACAATAGAGTTGGTTCCCAATGGTGCAAAGTCACATTTGACAAGAGATTTGACTTATTCAATCATTTGAATGAAGCAATGAAAGTAACACGTGAAAGTGGAAATCTGGTGCAAAATAATTTAGAAAATCAGATGACTCTGCTTAAGTGATCTTGAATAAGGAAAGTGTATCTTGTCAGCCTCCTCCCTCTTTGTGACACTTCTCCTTTTCAGGCTGACAGTGTATTTGTACCGGGTGGCTTTTCAACGCTGTAAATGTGGGTTTCAATGAAGTGTTCATAAAAGGCTTGGAACGAATGTATGAGCCACCGTGGTTAGGATAAGGATGTAAATTGGGTAACAGATCGGTTAATCGAGGAAACAAAAGCAGCAATCAATGGTACATGTTGTAGCAGCACAGCTGTGACCAGTAGAGTACCCCAGGGATCAGTCCTGGGATCTCTGCTGCCCATGGGGACGGAGGGGGTGGCAGGGGGCTGTTATTGTTTCTGGTGCTGTATTAAAAATGTTAAAAGACAAACATGGTTACTGGTGCTTGGATTACCAATAGAACCAACTATTGCTAATTACAAGAGATGTTTGAGACTAAATGCATTATTTTTATTGAGAACAACAAAATTCAGTTTTGGAAACAAAGAGAAATCATGCATGATGGTGCAAAATGAGTGACAGCCGGCCAGCAACCTTGTTTTATATGTCATCCAAGAGAATTAAATCAAAAGATATATACAACGGGGCAGGTAGCAGAGACAAAACTATCTGCTTACACTGTTCCTCAAAGTTAATATCCACCCAATAGTATTTTCAAGATAGAAGGATACCATTCAGCCCATCATGCCAATGCCAACACTCTGAAAATGCTAAGATTAAAGCAAAATACTTGGAATCTGAAACAAAAACAGAAAATGCTGGAAAATCTCAGCAGGTCTGGCAGCATCTGTAGGGAGAGAATAGAGCCAATGTTTCAAGTCTAGATAACCCTTCATCAGGACCCAGCATGCAATGTTGACTCTATTCTTTCCCCACAGGCTGTCAGACTTGTTGAGATTTTCCAGCAATTTCTGTCTTTTATCTCTGAAAATGCTATCGGAAGCAAAAAAAGATTTTCATTTATATAGCACCTTGCACAACGTCAGTCACTTCCAAAGTGCTTTACAACCAATGCAACTAATTGGGGCAGCGTGATGGCATAGTGGTGTCGTGGTTAACACAGCTATCTGCACCAGGGACCTGGGTTCAATTCCCGGCTTGGGTCACTGTCTGTGTGGTGTCTACACGTTCACCCCATGCCTGCGTGGGTTTCCTCCGGATTTTCTGGTTTCCTCCCACAGTCTGAAAGATGCACTGGCCACGCTGGTTCGATGCACTGACCGTGCTAAATTCCCCCTCAGTGTACCTGAACAGGCGCCAGAGTGTGACGACTAGGGGATTTTCTTAGCAACTTCATTGCAGTGTTAATGTAAGCCTGCACTAGTAACTAAACTAAACTACAGTACATTATCTTTGAAGCAGGGAGACTATTGTAATGAAGGAAATAAGGCAGCCAATTTGCTCAAAGCAGATTCCCACGAACAACAATGTGATAATACCCTGCAACCTGTTTTGTTAAATGCTCATAAATTTTGGCCCAGGAAGAACTCTTTGTCAAGAGATTTGATTTATTCAATAATTTAAATAAAGCGATGAAAGTAACACATGAAAGAAAGTGGAAAGTTAGTACAAAACAATCTAGATAATCAGATGGTTCTCCTTGAGCGACCTTAAATAAGGAAACCGTATCTTGTCGATATGCCCCCTGCAAGCTCTTTGTTACACTTCCCTAAATCTTTCTCAGTCTGACGGTGTACTTGTGTCGGTTGGGCTTTCAATGCCATAAATGTGGGTTTCGATCAAGTGTTCACAAAAGACACGCAACTAATGTAAAAGCCACCATGGTTAGGAAAGGATGTAAATTGGTTAATAGATCAGTTAACCAATTAGAGGGAACAAAAGCAGCAATCAATGATACACACTGTAGCTGCACAGCTGTGGTCAGCAGAGTTCGTGATGTGGAGATGCCGGCGTTGGACTGGGGTAAACACAGTAAGGAGTCTCACAACACCAGGTTAAAGTCCAACAAGTTTACTTGATAGTAAACGTCACAAGCTTTCGGAACGCTGTTCCTTCGTCAGTTGACTGAGCCGTTCACCTGACGAAGGAACAACATTCCGAAAGCTTGTGGGTTTACGATCAAATAAACTTATTGGACTTTAACCTGGTGTTGTGAGACTCCTTACTGTGTCAGCAGAGTACCCCAGGGATCAGTCTTGGACTTCTGCTGCCCAAGGGGGGAGGGGTGTTATTGTTGCTGGTGGTGTATTAAAAATATTGAGGGTCTTTTTCCTTTCTCCCCCCAGTAATACTGTGGGATCTTTTGTATCCACCTGAAAGAGCAAAGGGGGTTTTGATTGAAGGTCTCATCCAAAGATGTTCATGTTAGATTGATTGGCCATGCTAAATTGCCCCTTAGTGTCCCAATGTGTGTGTGTGTGGGGGGGGGGCGGGGAGGGTGTGGGGAGAGATTAGCAGGGTAAATACATGGGTAAATATGTGAGAGATTACAGGTATAGGACCTGGGTAAGATGCTCTTTCAGAGAGTTGGTGCAGAATAAATGGGCCAAATGGCCTCCTACTACATTGTAGAATTCTATGATTCTATGAAAAGTCAACACCTCTTACACTGCAGCGCTCCTTCAGTGTTGCTCTGGAAGTGTCAGCCTAGATTATGTGCCCATCTGTCTAGTTCCTTTAGCCCCATGCTCTTTTAAAGGCTGTTTTGATTTCTTCTTCCAGCACTAAATCTAGTCAGACGTCTCATGTCCTGATCACCCAGAAAGAGTGTCCTTCTTAAGATTGTAACAGGATACTGAGGAAATGATAACTACCCACACCCAACGGAAAATCGTAAGCATTTGATGAGATTGTCATTTGGGCACACTTCTTATATTAGTCTCGTTAGTAATTCAGTTAGCCGTCTGACAGACTCACAGCGAGTTAGAAGGCATTTGTCATGTACGTTTGCTATTGAAAACTCTCCATCTGGAGCATGTCTAATGAAAGAGAATTAAACAAAGTCATCGACCTGAACGGCTGCTGCAGAAGCCTCACTGATTGAGATAAATGTCTGGAAATGGACCGCATCAGCAATCCAGTACACGTGATACAAGATGAATATAGAACCAGCATCCCTGTCAGGTAACGGTGAGATTGTTGTGATAAAATAAGCACTCAATTGCAAAAGGCATCATTTAATGTCCCCCCCTTCCCCCAACGTGACAAGCTTGCTGGTGTGGGACATGTAATCAGGCAACGAGTGACCCTATCATCTTCTCACCACCATCCTGACTAACTCTGGCAGAATACCACACAACCCTGTCACAGCAACCTCTGCAAGACATGCCGGATCATCGACATGGATACCATCATCACACGTGAGAATACCATCCACCAGGTACATGGTAAATACTCTTGCAACTCGGCCAACATTGTCTACCTGATACTTTGCAAGAAAGGATGTCCCGAAGCATGGTACATTGGGGAGACCATGCAGACGCTACGACAACGGATGAATGAACATCGCTCGACAGTCACCAGGCAAGACTGTTCCCTTCCTGTTGGCGAACACTTCAGTGGTCACGGGCATTCAGCCTCTGACCTTCGGGTAAGCATTCTCCAAGGCGGCCTTCACGACACACGACAGCGCAGAGTCGCTGAGCAGAGACTGATAGCCAAGTTCCGCACACATGAGGACGGTCTCAACAGGGATCTTGGGTTCATGTCGCACTATCTGTAACCCCCGTGACTTGCCTGGGTTTGCAAAACCTCACTTACTGTACTGTCTGGAGACAATACACATCTCTTTAAACTGTGATCAGTGCTCCTACCACTCACATTATCAGCCACTTCAGGTCTTGAACAGCAGGTTAGGTGTAAGGATTCGCATTTTAATCAGTAATCTCTAAACTGTCTGTGCTTTATATGCTCTGTCTGAGGCCAGAACTCTCCATTCACCTGACGAAGAGGGTAACCCCTCGAAAGCTTGCGAGTATATTATCAAATAAATAGGTTGGACTAAAACCTGGTGTTGTCAGACTTTTTACTGTGTTTACGCCAGTCCAACGCCGGCATACCCACATCATGACTGACCCATGGACAGCCTTCCTGCTCTCCTGTGAAGCGAGGCCGATAGTGGACAATTAATTCCTGCTTAAGGCCCTCATCCCACTGATATGAACCCAGTGGCAGCTGGGGAGAAGAACAACAAGGAAACCATGGCCTGCATGCTTATGGGCTTCTGGGAGGAGGGCTGGGGGGGACTTATTCAAAAGCACGCAATGCCTGATATTTACTTGGAGCCCGCATCAAGGGGGGGGTTCTGCTGAGAAGAATGCCTCCAGTCCTTGCTGCCAACGGCCCCCCCCCACCCCGCCCCACTCCTCTGCAACCCTCTTCCTGGCAAAACCCCCTCCCATATCACTCACCTCTGGCCTGGGTCCAACCATGATCCTAAGCCTCTTGTGGGTGTCCTATCAACAAAGGCCACAAGCCTATCAAATGCCTGAGTGGTACTTAATTCAGTGGGTCTTCCCTAAGAGAGGAGATGCAGAGTTTGCACTGGCTCCCCAGCCAACAAACCAGATCCCCGTTGCCTCCATCAAATACCTTCCCAAGGAAACTGGGCGCACATTATTAGAGATAGTTTTCTCGCCTCTGAGCCAGAAGGCATTGAGTCAACTCCCTCTACAGCCTTGAGCGCATAATCTTGGTTTCAGTACCGAGGGAGTGCTGCACTGCTGGAAGTGCCGTCTTTCAAACGAGAGATTAAAACAAGCCAAACTCTGATCATCCCCTCTAAGGTGAATGAAAGAATCCCATGTCACTAATTTGAAAAATAACAGAGGAGTTAAGCAACTGTTAATAGCAGATAATCTGATCATTATCACATTGTTGCTTGGGGAGATTGCCATGTGCGAATTTACAAATGCATTCACTACACTGCAATAGTAAATACAAAAAGTAATAATTGGCTATGAAGTATTTTGGGACATTCTGTGAAAGATATTTTATGCATTGAAATTTATTGAATAAACTGAATGGAATCAGACATTCTACATCACCATACTCCACTCTGGAAAGCCCATCAACACCTCTACTTTCTCAGGAGGCTCAGGAAATTCGGCATATCTGCTACGACTCTCACGAATTTTTATAGATGCATCATAGAAAGCATCCTTTCTAGATGTATCACAGCTTGGTATGACTCCTGCTCCGACCAAGACCGCAAGACGCTGCAAAGGGTCATGAATGTAGCACAATCCCTTAACGCAAATCAGCCTCCCATCCATTGACATTGTCTACATTTCCCGCTGCCTCAGAAAAGCAGCTACATAATGAAGGACCCCACGCACTCCAGACATCCTCTCTTCCACCTTCTTCCATTGGGAAAAAGTCTGAGAACACATATCAACCGACTCAAGGACAGTTTAGGAAAGCATTCACTACACTGCATCAGTGAGTACAAAAAGTGATAATTGGCTATGAAGTGTTTCAGGCTAAAGGGACGATCCTTCAAAACAGAGATGAGGAGGAATTTCTTTAGTCGGAGAGTGGTGAATCTGTGGAACTCTTTGCCACAGAAGGCTGTGGAGGCCAGGTCACTGAGTGTCTTTAAGACAGAGATGGATAGGTTCTTGATTAATAAGGGGATCAGGGGTTATGGGGAAAAGGCAGGAGAATGGGGGTGAGAAAAATAGCAGCCATCATTGAATGGTGGAACAGACCCGATGGGCCAAGTAGCCTAATTCTGCTCCTATATCTTATGGTTTTATGGTCTTATGATGGCCTTAGCATCCTCTCTGTGTCTACACTATCAAAACATTTTATAATTTTAAAGACTACTATTGGGACACATCTCAGTCTTCTATTTTCATGATAAAAGAGACATGTATATTAATGATTTAGATGAGGTAACTGAAGTTACCTCAAATTATCTCCAAATTTGCAGATGACACAAAGTTGCATGAGAGGGTGAGCTGTGAGGAAGATGCAGAGATGCCTCAGTGTGATTTGGACAGGCTGAGTGTGTAGGCATCTGCATGGCAGGTGTGGCATAATGCGGATAAATGTAATGTTATCCAGTTCAGTAGCAAAACTAGCAAGGTAGATCATTATTTGAATGGTTGTAAATGGAAAGAGGTGGATATTCATTGAAACCTTAGTGTCCTTGAGGATTTTAATATAGGAATAGGAATGTTTTGCTGCAATTGGCTCGGGTGTTGGTGAGACCACAACTGGAGTATTGTGCGCACTTTTGGTGTTCTTATCTGAGGAAGGATATCCTTGCTATATAAGGAATGCGGCCAAGGTTTACCAGGATGATTCCTGGGATGGCAGGCCTGTCATATGAGGAGAAACTAAGTCGGTTAGGATTCTATTCACTGGAGTTTAGAAGAGTGAGAGGGGATCTCATAGAAACTTATAAAAGTCTCACAGGGTTAGACAGGATAGATTCAGAAAGAATGTTCCCAATGGTGGGGGAGTCCAGATGTAGGGGTCATAGTTTGAGGATAAGGAGTAAAGATTATAGGACTGCGGTGAGAAGAATTTCTTTACCCAGAGGGTGGGGAATGCATGGAATTCATCTGCTAAATCTTCAAATTAATTTGTCAAACACGATTTCCCTTGTTAACTATGTTGACTCTGTCTGATTGTATTATGGTTAGCTAAATGTCCTGCTGTTACATCTTAGTAATGAATTTGTGTATTTTTCCAATGAAAATATCACGTGTGATGGCTTCTCTTCCTGTTTCCGCATCATTGCATCAGGTGTCCAACCAAGGATCAATCCTTGCCATTTCCTATTTCTCATCTACGTGCTATTGTTCAGCAACATCACCCAAAAACACAGCGTTTGCTTTTGCGTTCACGCTAAAGACATCCAGTTCAAACTCAATGCCATTCTTCCCAACTTCTCCACTATTGCCGTTATGTAGCGAGTAGTTATGATGTAGAAAGGACTGCCTGGAAGGGTGGTGGAAGCAGGTTCAGTGGTAAATTTTATAAGTGAGAAGTCACACAAAGCCAGGTAAAAGTGCAATAGGTTGATTTGGAATCACGAGCTTTCAGAGTGCTGCTCCGAGTGGAGAGGTAAGTTTCACAAATGAAGCATATATAGGCAAAAACACAATTACAAGATAATGGTTGAAATGTGAGTCTTTACGGATAATCACATCTTTACAGGTACAGACAGTGCAAGTGGAGAGAGGGATAATCACAGGTTAAAGAGGTGTGAATTGTCGCAAGCCAGGACAGTTAGTAGGATTTTGCAAGCCCAGGCCAAATGGTGGGGGTTACAGAAAGTGCGACATGAACCCAAGATCCTGGTTGAGCCCATCCTCATAGGTGTGGAACTTGGCTATCAGCTATGCCCTGATGACGGAGCAGCGCCCTGAAAGATCACGATTCCACATAAACCTTCAGGCTTTAACCTGGTGTTGTGAGACTTCTAACTGTGTCCCTCCCCAGTCCAATGCCAGCAACCCCACATCGCAACACTTATGAAGGAATTGGATGAATACCTGAAAAGGAAAGATTTCCAGATCCATAGGGAAAGAGCAGGGGGCTGATTGGGGTGGCACGGTGGCACAGTGGATAGCACTGCTGCCTCACAGTGCCAGGGGTCCAGGTTCAATTCCCGCTTGGGTCACTGTCTGCATGGAGTTTGCACGTTCTCCCTGTTTCTGCATAGGTTTCTTCTGGGTGCTTTGGTTGGCTCCTACTGTTCAAGGGTGTGCAGACCGGGTTAATTGGACATGCTAAATTAACCCTTTGTGTCTCGGCATGTGCTAGGTTAGAGGGACCAGTATGGTAGCTAAGCGGGGATAGGGCCTGGGTAACTGGGCAGGGATTAGTGTCGGTGCAGACTCGATGGGCCGAAAGGTCCCCTTCCGCACTGTAGGGATTCTATGATTGGATATCTCTTTCAGAGAGCAGACAGTGGTAAGATGGAGTCCATAGCCTGCTTCTGCTTTGTATCATTCAATGATTCAAAGTGGCTAACAATTTCAAAGAGCAGACACTGAAGCGAGGGGCCAAATGGCCTCCTGTACAATGTGCCGTAAGATTCTCTAACCTCTCAGGGGTAATTGGGATGTTTACAGTGTGTTCATGTAGCATGGCAGGTGTAGCATACAATCCTTGATCCTAGTCTGCATAATTACTGCTCAGATTTAATTTTCCCCAATTAATTGCTGCCTCACTGATTGCATGGTCAAATGAGCACAGAGCTTTTGAACGTATTTTGTAATTAAGACTGAATTAATCCCTTGCTCCGGAGGACAATTGAACCAGCAGCTGCAGCAAAGGCAGCAGCCACCGTTCACATTTATAATTAATCCATTGTGCGCGTGTGATTGGGAAAGGTGTCTGCAAGGGATTATCAGCCCGTTGTTTCGTTTCCAAATGATACACAAGGCTGCTCGATTGGCAAGCGGCTCAGTCGGCTTAAAAGGGGGACATCGAGGTAACACCCCACGCGAGTAACAAGAAAAAAAGAGCAGCAATTTCTGCTTGTGCAGTGATAAACATGAGGAATGAGCTGCCTGAAACCAGGTTCGACAGTGACTTACTTTCAAAAGGAAATTGGATAAACGATTGGAAAGGGAAAGAAAAAAATTGCCAAACAATTGGGGAGAGAGCAAGAGAATGGGGGAGAATTCAACAACTCTTTTAAAAAAACTGGCACAATGTGTGCTGTAAGGTTCTGTAATTAAATCTAAAGAGTGTAGTCATGCAAAGACGGTGTCAAAGAAGGAGATAGCAAGTCAGGTGATATTTAAAATGCCCCCAGGAGAATGAGGATGGGTGGGAAAGTAGAGTTTTCCAACTCGTGCTTCTGACGGCAATGCGCCAAAAAAAAAACCCCTCAGGACTCTCCCCCCACTGGGTAAGAGTACTCAATTTCCTCGCAATCAAGCTGTGATGATCAGGCTGGAGGATGTTTGTGCTGGTGAACGGTACTATTTCCATTACAGACACTCAGCGACAGCATCAAGCAGGGTCAGATGAAGATCAGGGCAGCCAGATTTCACAAAACTGTGCTTCTCTTTCTCTCTCGTCTCAACAACGTCTCACCGCTCAACCCAAGAGAAACAACTCTGGCTACAGCGGCGCAGAATTTGTTCCAGTCCCTACTGAGTTAGGGATTGGCAACAGGGTGGCACAGTGGCCAGCACTGCTGCTTCACCGCGCCAGGGATCCTGGGTTCAATACCCGGCTTGGGTCACTGTCTGTGCGGAGTTTGCACATTCTCCCCGTATCTTCTGGCTTTCCTCTGGGTCCTCCGGTTTCCTCCCATAGTCCAAATGTCGTGCTGGTTAGGTGCATTAGCCCAGTATACCCAAACTGGAGCTGGAGTGTGACGACTAGGGGATTTTCACAGTAACTTCATTGCAGTATTAATGTAAATCTATTTGTGACAATAAGAAATAAATTTACAGACATCATATTGAGCCCTCTCTGAGAGTTCTGAGGATCCAGTTGTCAGAGAATCATAGAATCCCTACAGTGCAGAAGGAAGCCATTCAACCTATCGAGTCTGCACTGACCATAATCCCATCCATGCCTGATCCCCATAACCACAAGCATTTGCACTAGCTAGTCTTCCTGACGATAAGAGGCAATTTAGCATAGCGAGTCCACCTAACACGCATATCTTTGGACTGTGGGAGGAATGATGTGGAGATGCCGGCATTGGACTGGGGTAAACACAGTAAACATCTTAAAGGCAATGATCTCTCCTATTATGGAAGCCACAAGCAATTTAAGGTGAGGTAACTAAGATTAGGGGATCGAATGCCGGGCTCAAAGATAAGTGTGGGAGAATTGGGTTTTGATTTGGATTTGATTTGATTTATTAATGTCACGTAGTAACAGACAGTGATAAGTATTGTTTCTTGCGCGCTATACAGACAAAACATACCAAGAAGGAAACGAGAAAGTGCAGAATGTAGTATTACAGTCATAGCCAAGATGTAGAGAAAGATCCGCTTAATACAAGGTAAGTTCATTCAAAAGTCTGACAGCAGCAGGAAAGAAACTGTTCTTGAGTCAGTTGGGATGTAACCTCAGGCTTTTGTATCTTTTTCCTGACAGAAGAAGGTGGAAAAGAGAATGTTGGGGGTGCGTGGGGTCCTTAACTAAGCTGGCTGCTTTGCTGAGGCACCGGGAAGTGTAGTCAGAGTTAATGGACGGGAAGCTGATTTGCGTGATGGATTGGGCTATATGTATGACATTTTGTAGTTTCTTGCAGTCTTGGGCAGAGCAAGAGCCATACCAAGCTGTGATAGGACCAGAAAGAATGCTTTCTATGGTGCATCTGTAAAAGTTGGTGAGAGTTGTAGCTGACATGACAAATTTCATGAGTCTTCTGAGATGGCAGGTCTGTCATATGAGAACAGACTAAGTTGGTTAGGATTATATTTACTGGAGCTTGGAAGACTGAGAGGGGATCTCATAGAAACTTATAAAATTCTAGTGGGGTTAGACAGGGTAGATTCAGAAAGAATGTTCCCGATGGTGGGGGCGTCAAGAACTAGAGGTCATAGTTTGAGGATAAGGGGTAAAACTCTTAGAACTGAGGTGAGGAAAAAAAATTTTCACCCAGAGAGTGGCGAATGTGTGGAACTCGACCACTGAAAGTAGTTGAGGCCAAAATGTCGTTTGATTTCAAGAAGAAATTGGATATAGTTCTTGGGACTATAGGAATGAAGAGAAGGGGAGGTGGGGGGGTTGAAGGCAGGATCAGGGTATTGAATTCAATGGTCAGCCATGATTAAGGTGGAGCAGGTTTGAAGAGCCCAATGGCCTACTCCGGCTTTTAGATTCTATGTTTCAATCCCCACTAATGTTCTTGACATCTTTGGAGGATACTGTGAACGTATGTGACTGATTGTTTTCCCTAGAAGGCAAACACATTGACAGAGTGAGAAAGCAATTTCCTACAACTGCTGGTAACTCAACAGTGATCCCAATGATGACTCAACAGTAAGAGTTGTGAAACCCGTTGAGCGAAAAAAACTAACACCCCCTCTGGAATCTTTTGTTCCTTCTTAGCACACTGAGGGAGTGCCTGAAAGATGAAGGACTTTCAACTTCCATGGAGAGATTGATAGCTATATCATTTACCGCTGCATGGATGATGACAAAATTATTCAGTCTCTGAGGTTTGATTAAATCTGGAAAACAAGAAAAATAATGACAAATATCCTGGTGACATTTTGCAGAATAGGAAGAAATTTCAAGATCCCTGCTGCATTTAGGGTACAACTTGTTCTTTATATAGTTAGTGGTCATCCTTGTTTAAGTGTGAGACTGCTTTGTCCTAAGCAATGGGATGAGAATGTCAACATTAACAAGGTGAGACTGCCTCATAGTGAAGTACGGCGGCGCAGTGGTTAGCATTACTGCCTCACAGTACCTGGGACCCAGGTTCGATTCCTGGCTTGGGTCACTGTCTGTAGAGAATCTGTACATTCTCCCCACATCTACATGAGTTTCCTCCAGGCTTGAGTTTCCTCCCACAGCCTAAAAGACGTGCTGGTTACATGCATTGGCCATGCTAAATTCTCCCTCAGTGTACCTGAATGTGGCAACTAGGGGGTTTTCACAGTAACTTCACTGCAGTGTTAGTGTAAGCCTACTTAGAATTATATAATTATAGAATCCTACAGTGCAGAAGGAGGCCATTTGCACCAGAAACAATTTCCCCACGTCCTATCCCCATTATCCTTTGCAATTATCTTAACTAGTCCCCTTAAGACTAAGGGGCAATTTATCATGGCCGATCCACCTAACCAGCACATTTTTGAACTGTGGGAGGAAACTCGAGCACCCAGCGGAAACCCACACAGAATGTGTGAGAATGTGGGAGAATGTGCAAACTCCAGACAGGCAATCACTCAAACTGAATCAAACCCAGGTCCCTGGTTCTGTGAGGCAGCAGTGCTAACCACTGTGCCACCCTTGTGACTTGTGACAATAATAAGTAAACTTTTAAACTATCTTCAACAATGAAATGAACATGCGGAACAGGATCTAGGCAAAGGACTTTTCAGCTATATAAATTCCATAGTTTTGGCCTCCGCTTCTGCACTGAAACACGACTTGAGTATAAGCATGACTTGCTGATGAGGTTCAAGTGTGGCTGCAACTTCCTTCCACACAATCCAGTATCCTCTGCACTCCCTCTGGTGGGATGGTCTAATCGGAATCAAGCATATCCTTCACCCTGGATATCTGATTGTAGTCAACCAGTTATTTACCATGCATCGCGGTGGAGTAAATATGCAAATTCAGCTTTGCGGCAACTACCTCTGCTAATTCCTCAAAAAGACACTTAATCTGTCTTGGATTCACCGAGTGTGACAATGTCTAGGACCTCATCTTCCAACAAATTATCCACCTCTCAGCCTCCTTCTCATGAGCCAGCCTAGGTCTAGAAGCCCATCCAGTGGATGACCACCATCATTTCCAGTGCCTTCAATTTCCATATCATCTCACCCACCCGGGAAAAAAATTGAGAAAATACCCAGTAAAGTATCCAGTGGATGGAATTTCAATAATAAGGAATGACTCACCGCACAATGATTAAATCTCACGTGCTCAAATTCTATTGGTTCAGCAACCAACTTTAGAAATTCATCCTTTAAATGATACTCTGTTGTTTAGAACCTATACCAAGTCTTAAATATGCTGACCTGCAATATAGACCGTTTCATTAAATTACTTTTCATTGAATCATATACAGGAATTTTAGCACTTTGCCCGCCCGAGACTTGTAAGATCCTGCTCATGGCCAATGAAGAAAGCTATTCTGCGAACCTCACTTGCCCCAATGCAGGTAAAATTCCGTCTATAATATCCTTACAGCGGAGAAGTGGGTCAATCAGCCCGTCCAGTCTGCACTGACCACAGTCCCACACAAGCCCTATTCCTGTAATCCCACATATTTACCCTAGCTAATCTCCCTGACACTCGGGTCAATTTAGTATGGCCAATAAACCTAACCCGCACACCTTCGGAGTGTGGGAGGAAATCGGCGCTCTCAGAGGAAATCTATGCAGACATGGGGAGAGTGTACAGTCTCCACACAATAAGAAGCTTCACAACATCAGGTTAAAGTCCAACAGATTATTTGGTAGCTTTCAGGGCTCTGTCCCTTCAGGTGAGTGAGAAGTGACCTGAGGCTGGAATTAAACCTGGACCCCTGGTGCTGCGAGGCAGCAGTGCTAACCACTGTGCCACTGTACTGCAGTTTTTCTTCAGAGCAAGGGTCAAAAAGAAATAAAATTTGATGATGAGAAGAAACAAAATGGAATCCTTTGTCTTAAACATTGATTGAGGTGCTTTTTGAGATCGATCCATCAACTCAGCCCAAGAGCTCAATGCTTTTCAACGTACATCAATCTAAGGCTTAATAAGGCAGAAAGAAAAAGCAGCAATGATGATTTGAATGTACAGTTTGCAAGAGGGCAAGGGAACCAACAAAAGCATATCTCATTTATACCCAGGTTCAGGCGACTGCTGGACTGAGAGCTGTCAATTAAAGTTAGAACAAGGAGGTAATGGGCGGTAAGTGTGGCTAATGAGCCATGACTTCAATTCCTGCAATACGCAGGAAATGCTAATTCTAACACAATGTCACCTGCTCCTTTGTACAAGCACTGATCAAACAAAATCTCTCCCTGGAACCCAGTGTCCAGCTGCTGCTGTTAAATGAAAATCGGTTTTCATTTTAAATGTCCTACTGCTCCAAGTTCATGTGAAAATGTAATGTGGATGTATTAGTTTTAGAAACAGAGTGTTATTTTGGTGGAAGGGTGAAAACAGAGACTGTGCTGTACTGTTTGAGAGATGGGATTTAGCACACAGTTACAGTCTTAATTGTTGATTCACCACCTTCTGAATTTGCCAGAAGTATAAAGATGGACACGGCAGGTGAAAGTTTCAAGTGCTGAGGTACCTCCTGCACCTCCTCCAAGGCTTGGTCTCATTTGCATCCCAGCTTTCCGGAGCTGTGTATTTCATTCTTAAAGTTACAAAGCCAATGCTCAGAGTCAGCCAGGCAAACCCAAATCCATTCCTTACTTGCTCCAAAAACCAAATTCAAATTCCAATTGAATCCAATTCATGGTCCTCATGAGGAAGGCAAACAAGATCCAAGCTGACATGATGAGGCATTATATCCCACCCTGGCATAGAGTGCATTGGCAGGCACATAGTAGCAAGATTCACAATAGCTGAGGAACAAAGTGAGAGGGTCCAAATATCCTTGGACGTTCTGGTGCAGCAGCATCAGAGATGGAGGAATATCCTGTACCTTCAGGGTAAGAAAGAGTTCCACTGGCTCTCCTGCCCCCCTCTCCTGCTGTAGTTGGTACCACTCTGCATAACTTCATGGCCTCTTTCCATTCCTCCTGTAAACCTCTTACAAGATGATATGGACAGTTTTCCCCTGGTGACGGCTGCCAGGGATCCAGTAAGGGGGAGCAGCATACAATTTAAGTAAAGCCCTCAAGAAATTTCTGTATAAACATTGATAAGAATGTTGAGGAAGCCTTAACAAAGTGTCCAAGACAGTCGCAAGACATCGTCTTCAATCCTCCAGGAGCAGTGAACAGTGAAAATAGCCCTCAATCCCCAGTAATAACTTGTTTACCCCTAATGAATGTGGGTTATCCACCTTGGTAGCAATAATAGGAAGACAGATTATTACTTGCGTGGGTGTAAATTGAGAGAGGTGGATGCTCAATGGGACCCTGGAGTCCTCATGCATCAGTCACTGGAAGTAAGTGCGCAACTACAACAGGCAGTAAAGAAGACAAATAATATGTTGGCCTTCATAGCGAGAGCATTTCAGTATAAGAATAGGGATGTTTTGCTGCATTTGTATAGGACGTTGATGAGGCTACACCTGGAGTTGTGTACTATTTTAGTGTTCTTATCTGAGGAAGGATGCCTTCCTATAGAGGGAGTACAGCAAAGTTTATCAGGCTGATTCCTGGGGTGGCAGGTCTGTCATATGAGGAGAGACTAGGTGGGTTAGTTTGGAAGAGTGAGAGGGGTTCCCAATAGAACCTTATAAAATTCTAACAGGATTAGACAGGATAGATTCAGAAAGAATGTTCCCGATGGTGGGGGAGTCCAGAACTAGGGGTCATAGTTTGAGAATAAGTTTTACTGAGGTGAGGTGGGGAGAAATTTCTTCACCCAGACAGTGGTGAGTCTGTGGAATTCACTACCACAGAATGTAGTTGAGACCAAAATGTTGTCTGATTTAAAGAAGAAATTAGGTATAGCTCTTGGGGCTAAAGGAATTAAGGGATGTGGAGGGAAGGGGGGACCAGGATATTGAATTCAATGATCAGCCATGACTAAGATGAATGGCAGAGCAGGCTTCAAGGGCCAAATGGCCTACTTCTGCTCCTACTTTGTTTCTGTGTAATCAGCTGATCACTTTTAGGAGGGAACATTAGTATAAGTGCTATTCACAGCCTCCTTAAAGTTAATTAGTCAGACAGTTAAGTGGCAATCAGCCCTCTGAGCAACCATTCCTGGTGCAAACTTCAACACCTCCATCAACCTGGTGCTTTGCACTGAAGGTGGAATAAACTGGCAGGTATGCTAGCAACAATACAGACTCTTCAGCACCAAAGGTATCCAGGGAAAACAGTCCCCAGAATTTCTTATGAGATCAAAACTGGATGGATCCAAACTCCTGTCATGTGAGGTAAGTTTAATTCATATTTGATTAATGCAACAATTTCAGATGGGAGACAACCTTTTATAATATATATTCATTTCCCAAATGTCTCTCCTTCTATGGATTTATAAATATCTGGATGTCGTTCCAAAGTAGGTTGTTTAACCATCCTGTTAGACTTGTACACTACTGGTGGCTAAGTCCACTCAGAACACTACCAGCAATGAAATAATCCATCATCTTTGACAAAGGGAGCCCACATTCTCATCAGACCCACAGCTTCTACCATGATGTATGGGATCACCATTCCTGGAAGCTCCTACTCAATACAATGCACCATCCAAATATGGATATACATCATCCTGCCTTCATCACCATTGAGTCATTTTTTTGTTTTGTTTATATTCAGTTCAATCCAGTGAAAGTCTTAGCAAGTGAGACATTCCAGATCCAGGCTGTCTAGACAGGCTGATCACTTCCTGTCTTGGGTTTGACCTACATGATGCAAGCTGATTGGACCAGGTGTTGCACTTCCTCCAAGGCTTGATCTCATTTGCATCCCAGCCAAAAGGCTGAGATGCCGCTTTAAAAAATTACTTTAAGTGAAGCCTCGGTGTAACCTCATGACTTCAACCAAGTGCAGGATGCCAAAACTACACTTGATCTTAGCCAAAAGGCAGAGAAGTCAAAGTGTTCAAACTCTTCCTAATACTGGGGAGGGGGCGCGCCTTTACCTCATGGACTGCAGCTATCATTGAAGAGATCCCACCACTACTTTCTCGAGAGGTAACAAGGAATTGGGCAATACCTATTGGCTTTGTTAGAGTATCCCTCACATTTTAAGATTTTTTTTTATTTAAAACTTGATGGAATTGTGAGAGTGATACCCCCTCTCTCTGTGAAGTGTCCTGATAAAATACTACGCTGATGAAAACCAGACAAGAAGTAATATGGTCAACCAAGTACCAACAATTTTCCGCCACTGGAAAAAGTAAAGGTTAAAACCTTTGTTTCATGTCTGACTGACCAAATAGCATCACTATTGTGTCCCCATTCTACCCAGTGCAACAATGCCAGAAACTGGTCCACCTCACACAATCTTCCAGCTCTTTACTGAATATCTACCCAGCTCCCTCTACACTTTGTTGAGGAGACAGATGATCCCCTCCAGGCCCAACATTTTTGAGTTGTCCTCTAAAAATGAGAAGGGCTCGTGACAATCACAACCTCTTTGAAATGTGTCCCCCTTTTCTGTGGTACTGGTTGTAAAGGGCAGACACTCTGTGGGGAAGTGGGAGGCAGTGCGACCAATTGTGTCATGGTTGGCACCAATTAGCTGGTTTGACTCAGCACCCTGGGGTTCAGGAGGGAGAAAATTCAGTGCAGGTTCCCTCAGCTGATATCAGTCTGAGTGCCTGCTGCTCAACAACGTGCATGTTCAGCTGTCGTGATCCCAATCAGGCTTGGCCTAATAGTCACCTGGACAAAGACTTTGCCTAAAATCCATGTCTAACCACATACACGTGGTGCAGATACTTGTGTGAACAGTATCCCCAACAAGAGTCAATGACCAGGTGGAATTTAACCTTTGGCAGTAAACAAGTGTTATAATATAACCAATGATAACATACTGTGAGGGTCAGCTGACCCAGTAGACAATGTAACCAATGGCAAAACAAAACTCTGGTGGTCAGCTGACCAGATATAAATGGAAAGCAAATGGGGATTGTGGGGAGCTTTAATTGATCAGGGAGTGGCTCAAGTTGTGGGTTAATAAAGTTTCTTTACTAAACCTTTTCACTTTGAGAAGTTAGGTTTTTTATTGCTTACTGCAGGATGAACAATACTGTGAGAAAAGACAACAGAAGTAAAACTGAACAGGGTTTTAAAATTAGTTGTCAATTTGCTATCTCCCATTTTGAGAAACAACCCACAATCGATTCTCCCCTGAATATCTTCAGGTGTTCAAATGAAAAAGCACAGAAGGAGGTAGAATGGCCAACCCATTGAAAGAATTATGAATTTGTGTCTATTGTAAAAGCAAAATACAATGAAGGCTGGAAATCTGAAATATAGAAACATGGAAACTAGAAGCAGGAGTAGGCCATTTGGCTCTTCAAGCCTGCTCTGTCATTCATCTTGATCATGGCTGATCATCGAATTCAGTATCCTGATCCTGCCTTCCCCCCATTTTCCTTGATCCCTCTAGCCTAAGAACTATATCTAATTTCTTCTTGAAATCAGAGGACACTATGGCCTCAACTACATTCTGTGGTAGTGAATTCCACACATTCACCACCCACTGGGTGAAGAAATTTCTCCTCACCTCAGTTCTAAAGGACTTATCTCTTATCCTCAAACTATGACCCCTAGTTCAGGTTCCCCCATCATTGGGAACATTCTTTCTGAATCTGTCCTAGCCCTGTTAGAATTTTATAAGTTTCTATGTGATCCCTTCTCAATCTCTTAACCTCCAGTGAATATAATCTGAACCAATTTAGTTTCTCCTCATATGACAGACCTGCTATCCCAAGAGTCAGCCTGGTAAACCTTAGCTGCACTGCATCTATAGCAAGGATATCCTTTCTGAGATAAGGACACAAAAGACTATATACAATATTCCAGGCATGGCCTCACCAAAGCCCTGTATAACTGCAGTAAAACATCTCTGCCCCTATATTCAAATCATCTCACTATGAAGGCCAACGTACCATTTGCCTTCTTTACTGCCTGCTGTACCTGGTAAATCTCAGGAGGTCTGGCAGCATCTGTGGAGAAAAAGAGAGAGAAATGGATTTAACATTCCGATTTAGGCTGGAAACATAGGTTGGTATTTTACGAATTAGCTCAGGCAAGGCTCGTAAAATCCCATCTATGGCCAATGACGGATTCCGTTCTGTGAGCTGCGTCTGCCCCGATTCCGATAAAATTACGGCAGTTAACTCTGTTTCTAGAACCATAGAAAATTACAGCTCAGAAACAGGCCTTTTGGCCCTTGTCTGTGTCAAACCATTTTTTGCCTAGTCCCACTGACCTGCACTTGAACCATATCCCTCCACACCCCATCATGAACCCGTCCAAGATTTTCTTAAATGTTAAAAGTGACCCTGCATTTACCACTTTATCCGGCAGCTCATTCCACACTCCCACCACTCTCTGCATGAAGAAGCCCCCCCTCTAATATTCCCTTTAAACTTTTCTCCTTTCACCCTTAACCCATGCCCTCTGTTTTTTTTTCTCCCCTAGCCTCAGTGGAAAAAGCCTGCTTGCATTCTCTCTCAACAAATGCTGTCAGACCTGCTGAGTTTTTTTTTCCTGGCATTTTCCTTTTTATAGGTTAATTAGTCCCATTCCCTCTCCTCAAAATGGTGGGAGAGGGGTGGAGGATATTGGGGGGGAGGTAGGAAAAAGTGAGCGTCAGGTGCAGTTGTAGCAAGTGGGACAAGATATAAGCTGCTTAGCCATTGTTCTGCCATCAGCAGTTCAGCTACTCAGGAATGTCAAAAAAGAGAGACAAAGAAGCAGAACATTAACAGCAGCAGGGTAAAACAACTGGAAGAGTTTAACAAGATGTGAAAATGGAGCTCTGCTTCTGGCAGTTTGATAGAATAAGACAGCATGAGGTTTGGCAGAGAAAGGGAAGATATTAGGTTGGATACTTAATTTAATATGGCATTTCTCCAGAGAGAAAAGCCTTGTCAGATCATTGGCTGTGATTCTGTCAGTCCTGCATAAATTCCAGAATGTTAAATAAGCTTTTCGATTGATTAATGAGAACTGTAACCACAATCAGCAATTCTTCAGTATCATAGTAACCATCCAAAGTGAATTGACAAGCATCTAAATTCCTCTGTCAGAATTTATCGTTCCACAATGCAGAGTGTAATTAGGTTATGAAGATTAACCTAGTGAATAGTAATGGGAAACTTTCTAATTCTGATGCAATATTACAAAAATGTTTAAGATGTGTTAACTGTATTAAATGTGTCACTTTAATGTGCACTCTGGCTTCAAGAAATCTCTTTATATTGTGGATTTCTAATTATTAATTAAACGGGTACTCCATGTTCCAAAGAGTCAATGGTTCTGTCTGTACAGATCCCTACACTGATATCATGCTCCCTAGAGCTAATCCCATCTTTTTTACGCAGTTTTGTTTGAAAGAGATGTATTTATCCGTTGTTTTGGCACCAAACTGTATGCATCAGAGTTCAATCCTGCCCAAGACAGTAATGGCACGGTGGCACAGTGGTTAGCACTGCTACCTCACAGCGCTAGGAACCCGGGTTCAATTCCCGGCTTGGGTAACTGTCAGTGTGGAGTTTGCGCATTCTCCCCATGTCTGTGTGGGTTTCCTCCGGGTGCTCTGGTTTCCTCCCACAGTCCAAAGATGTGTGGGTTAGGTGGATTGGCCATGCTAAAAAATTGCCCCTTAGTGTCAGGGGGACCAGCTAGGGGTAAATGTATAGGGTTGTGGGGATAGGGCCTGGGTGAGATTGTGGTCGGTGCAGACCCAATTGGCTGAATGGCCTCCTTCTGTACTGTCGGATTTCTATGAAATGTTGTAACTGAGCTAAGCGTTCCTGAACTAGAGATGGACAAAAGTAAGGCAGGGTCTCAACACCTGATTGCTATTTAGTGACTCTTGCTGGAAAGCCCCAAAATGTCTCTGCACTGAGCGTGCAGAGCCTTGAGCCTTGAGCATCATGTAAGTGTCCACCAAGTCCCCTGCCAGGGCAAGATGGCCACCCAAGATGGCAGCCAACACCCATCTCTACATGTGCTCTTGCCCACATATGTACAGCAAACTAATGATGTCATTACCCGGGTTCATCAGTAGCAAACACAACCCAGTTAAAAATATTGGAAAGTAAAACCACACATTTTTGTGGCTTTTGTTAACAAAACTGTGTTATGTTATCGTGAGTCACCAGGGTTTGTATATCATAGAACTGAAAAAATGTCACAGAGAAAAGTGAATCTGAGGGAAATTACCGAGGTGAAAATGGGTGTTGTTTTATGTTCTGAATAAAACAGCCCTTCATTAATTTAATTTTGACTTTCAGCTTCAGTTCTCATGAGGATTTCCACAAGTTTGAATTTTTCGTAAAAAAAAAGAATGATGCACTAATCGGAGAGGATGAATATCGGGCTAAGGTTGGGGGAATGAGTAGAGTTCTGATCTCCGTTGCTCGCAATGACACCACAATATGAAGTGGTACAATTGTGTTTGCATTGTGTTGGCAACAAAAGCAGCCACAAGAGCTCAAACTGTGGCAAGCATGAGAAAGAAAGACCTGAGTTTATGAAGCATCTTTGATAAATAATGCAATAAAAGGACAATACTGCAGATGCTGGAAATTTGAAATAAAAACAGAAAATGCTGGATAAACTCAAATCCGGCAGCATCTGTGGAGAGAGAAACAGAGGTTAGTGTTTCAGATATAAATTTTTATTTTTTATTCGTGGGACATGAGTGTCATGGCCAGCATTTATTGCCCATCCCTAGATGCCCTTAGAGGGCAGTTGACCATCAACTCTGGAGTCACATGTAGGCCAGACCAGGTAAGAATGGCAGATTTCCTTCCCTAAATCATATTAGTGATCCTTCTGTAAATGAATCATTTGGGTCCGGAACCAACTTTTGAGTGGACCAACCTTGCACTGAGTTGATCTTTCTCTACAACCTAGCTACGACTGTAACACTACATTCTGCACTCTCTCCTTTCCTTCTCTATGCATGGTACGTTTCGTCAGTATAGCACGCATTAAAAAAAACTTTTCACTGTATACTAATACGTGTCAATAATAAATCAAAGCAAATTAAATCATTGGCCAGAATCTTCCAGCCTTTCATGCCAGCAGGATTCTCCGATCCCACTGCAGTGAACAGAGATTTGGCCGAGTGCCAAGTTCTCCATCCTCACTTGCAGAAGCAGTGGGACATAAACAGCCAGAAAGTTCCAGCCGTTAACTCCGTTTCTCTCCTCAGAAGCTGTCAGACCTGTTGAGTTTATCCAGCATTTTCTGTTATTATCTAATAACCGTTAGTAGTCTCACAACACCGGGTTAAAGGCCAACAGGTTTATTTGGTAGCACGAGCTTTCGGAGTGCTGCAATGTTCCAAAAGCTCGTGCTACCAAATAAACCTGATAGACTTCAGCATGGTGTTGTGAGACTACTTACTGTGTCCACCCCAGTCCAATGCCGGCAACTCCACATCACATCTAATAACCAACAGATGCCCCAAAGTTCTTTGTAGCCAATTAAATGCTTTCAAAGAGCAGTCACAGTTGAAGCAGCAAATTTCTGCGCAGCAAGCTCTCACCAGCAGCAAAGCGATAATGGCAGAATAATCTGCTTATGTGATATTGATTGAGGAATAAGTATTGGCATTGGGTCAACCCCCTGCTCTCCTTCAAAATACTCCTTCAAAATGGGATCTTTTACACTCACGCAAGAGGGGCCTTGGTTTTGCTGCATGTGAAATATCCTATAGATACTTTGACCAATTTATCACTCAAAATACATTTACCCAGGTGCTCTTGCTTTATGAGACAGACAAAGGACTGTGATTCTAACTCAGCATTATTAAGAGCACTTACAAATTAAAGAAACAACTCTTACACAATAAATTAAGTTAACTTCTCCCCAAGTTAGGCTAGCTGCCTGAAAAACACATATACTACCCATTCTGATGCAGTTGGATTCAATTCACTGAGCTTGAATCGACAGATTAACTCAAAGTTTTTCTGGCACAAAGGTAGATCTCAGAAGCTCTGCTCTGTGGTCTTGGGTTGCAGTAGGCCAGACACTGAAGGTAAGCACGCAGGTGCAGCAGGCAGTAAAGAAGGCAAATGGCATGTTGGCCTTCAGTGAGAGAGGTTTTGAGTACAAGAGCAGGGATGTGTAATTGCAACTGTATAGGGCCTTGGTGAGGCCATGCCTAGAGTATTGAGTGCAGTTTTGGTCTCCTTTTCTGAGGAAGGATGTTCTTACTCTCAAGGAATGCAGCAAAGGTTTACCAGGCTCATTCCGAGGATGGCGGGATTGATGTATGAGGAGAGATTGACTAAGTTAGGATTGTTTTCACTGGAGTTGAGATGAATGAGGGGGATCTCATATAGACTTATAAAATTCTAACAGGTCTAGACAGGATTAATGCAGGGAGGATGTTCCCGATGATGGGGGAGTCCAGAACCAGGGGTCACAGTCTGAGGATTCAGGGTTGACCATTTAGGAATGAGATGAGGAGACATTTCTCAGAGTGGTGAGCCTGTGGAATTCATTACCACAGGAAGTAGTTTACGCCAAAACATTGAATGTATTCAAGAGGCAGCTGGATATAGCATTTAGGGCTCGAAGGATCCAAATGGCCTCCTCCTGCTCCTACCCTATGTTTCTATGTTTTCGCTCGGGTTTGTCATAAGATGCCCATTTTTATCCCCTCTTTGAATCCTTCTGGAATGTTCAACGGCTTTCAGTCAATGAGATGAAAGAATGGGTCACAGCATCCAATGAGATTAGGCCAGGTCATTCTAGGTGTATGTATGTCCTTTCAGGATATGGTTAATAGCAAGGAGTCTGTCTGAAACTGGGGAATACACAAGCATAATGTGTTTTTCTATTGTTCTGGCTGAGTACTTCCTGATGGGTTTCAGGTTGTAATGATGCCTCCACTATTAAGGTTGAGCACCTCCGGTCAGTAGGCAACTCAGGCCTGGGCTGGTCCCTGTTGGCTTATGACCTGCAGTAACCTTGTCTTGTCCGAATTCTATCAGACTTTTTCCTTGCAGAAGCTGTTTGGCTGTATATTAATTTAAACTGACTGATTTTATGTTGGCCCTAGTTGCTCAGGCCATTGGCCATTTGGCCACATGTCATCTGAAATACATCCCTGACAGAGCAGCAGTACTTCAGTGTTGCACTGGGAGTGACCGTGTGATAGCTCTCGGTAGAACCTGATCATGCAGCCTTTGACTTAGAGAGGAAGGCCTATTATTGAATCATAGAATCCTTCAGTGCAGACGGAGACCATTTGGCCCATCGAGTCAGCACTGACTACAATCCCACCCAGGCCTCATCCTGAAAACCTCATGCATTTTTACCCTGGCTAGTTTCCCTGACACTAAGGGGCAATTTAGCATGGCCAATCCACCTAACCCGCGCATCTTTGGAGTGTGGGAGGAAACCAGAGCACCCGGTGGAAACCCATGCAGGTATGAGGAGAAAGTGCAAACTCCACACAGACAGTGACCCAAGCTGGGAATTGAACCAAGGGTTCCTGGCACTGTGAGGCAGCAGTGCTAATCACTTTGCCACCATGACCCATGGCTGACAGGCAATTGTTCAGTGTGCAGAGAAGCCATGTTTCAGCTTGTGTGTTCTACGATTGCACACTCATGGCCTCGCTACAGTACAATGAGTTAGACAGGCAGGAACAGTTAGTGCAGATCAGCACCCTGCTGAGAACACCATGTCAAGCACTAATTGGAATTGAGCCAGACTGATGACTTCTGCAGCTCGTTAAATTTCTGACGGTAACCATGGTGATGGACAGTACCAGAAAAATAAATAATCATTATTTGAAGTTTGCAAACTGTGGCCCAGATTTTCGCTCTGGGGTTGGGAGCACAGATGAGAGAATTCCTGGCTCCACAAAGCTGGCATGGTGGCACAGTGATTAGCACTGCTGCCTTACAGAGCCAGGGACCTGGGTTTGATTCCCAGCTCACATCACTGTCTGTGTGGAGTCTGCACATTCTCCCCATGTCTGTGTGGGTTTTCTCCAGGTGCTCCAGTTTCCTCCCACAGTCCGAAAGATGTGCTGGTTAGGTGCATTGGCCATGGTAAATCCTCCCTCAGTGCACCCAAACACATGCCGGAGTGTAGCGACTAGGGGATTTTCACAGTAACTTCATTTCAATGTTGACGTAAGCCTACTTGTAACATGAATAAATATTATTTTTAAAAACTGACCTTTGAAAATGGTAGCTTGATGTTGGATATTCCATTGGGGCTGAGGTGAAGGCGGTGCGGATGAGCTGGATTGGAAGCTGGTGGGGGACAGCCCTGAAAGAATTGAGGAGGTTGCAGGGTGTGGATGTAACATCCGCTTTGAGGCTTCAACTGTGTCCATGATTTATAAAGAAAGGATAAAACATGGAACATCCCTTTATTCCTTACCCTCTTCCCAAATTCCCACATTCCCCATGCTCCATCTATGTAAATTTATGCCCCCCTCATAGTGCATAATGCACACCATACCAACCTATCCCTGCTCAACAACCTTTATGGTCCCTATGCCAACCAAGTCACAACTCACGCCAACCCATGCATCTCAACCCTTGTCCTTGTAATGACCTCAACAAGGCCCGTGACATTGGTCTTTTGGAGTATGAGCTCCCTGATTGAGGTAATGATAGCTCTGCGCAATCAGGGCATCTCATTGTATATTGTCTAGAGGAGTGTCAGGGCTACTGACACTCTGGATTCTGACTTTGTATCTGAAGGACTCTTAGACCAGATCCAAAAGGGTACCTCATTTCTTCAAAGGAGTAGATTAGCTTTCCAAACAAATGCACAAAGCTTAGACCTATTTTTACCAGCTCTAGCCTGCTCACTTTGCATTTCACTCTCTGGGATACCAAGAGCCAACTTCAGTAGAAGAAGCTGATAGTTTAGATGGTCGGCTACCTCTGTAAAATCCGTACGCTGAAAACATTATTCCCTCTATTTTGGCCCCTCTGTCATGATGGAAATCTGGGACTATGTCTCACGTGATGGAGGGAGAAGCTGGTACAAGCTGGTTTAACTCCAAAACTTAGGATTGCTGTCTGCACTGAAAACCCACCACACCAGCTTGAGATTGTACCCACGCCAGTGACCTCGGCTGATGACCCCACAGAATACAGAGTACAATCCAAATCGAAAATTCTGGAATCACTTAGCAGGGCTATGCGCTCTATTGGATGAGTCAAACAGAGTTAAGGTGTCAAATTTTTCTGCCCCCTAACGAGAAAGGAAGACAGTCGAGAAAAAGTGGCCGAGGATTGAAGTCTGGACTCCCATCTCCATTTCCATCTGCTGCCTCAGGGTGCAGGAAGGAGTTGGCTTCAGAGCAGGCCCAATTCCTTTTATTACACATTTAACATTACTATGCAGTTATTATGAAGAAAGGTTGAACAAACTTGGATTGTTTTCACTGGATTAAACAGAGTCAATGTAAATTTATGAAGGGGAAATCATTGGCGGGATTTGACAGTTTCACTCGACCAAGACCAAAAAAATCCCATTCAAGGTCAATGGATATTTTTGATGTCCACTCCTCAAAGAACAAAGAACAAAAGATCAAAGCACAGGAACAGGCCCTTAGACCCACTAAGTCTGTGCCGTCCATATCCCTCTATTCCAAGCCTATTCATGTATCTATCCAGGTGCCTCTTGAACATTGTTATAGAATCTGCTTCCACCATCTCCTCCGGCAGCATATTCCAGGCATTCACCATCCTCTGTGTGAAAAACTTGCCCGTTACTTCTCTTTTAGACTTTTCCTGTCTCACTCTTAACCTATGCCCCTGAGTAATTGACCCTTCGATCTTGGGGAAAAAGACTCTATCCACTCTTTCCAAGTCTGTCATAATCTTGTACACCTCTATCAGATTCCCCCCTCTCATCCTCCAATGCTGCAATGAAAACAATCCAAGTTGGTTCAACCTTTCTTCATAGTGTACATCCTCCAAACCGGGCAACATCCTGGTCAATTTCTTCTGCACCCTTTCCAACGCATCAACATCCTTCCGGAATTGTGGCAACCAGAATTGTATTCCGTGGCGGGTGGGGCAGGAGAATCACGGCACATGTTTGACAAATCCACTCGAGTTCTTTTTAAGGATGTAGCAAACAAGATGGATAAAGTAAATTAGTGTATTCAAAATACATTCAATAAAGTGCCGCCCTAGAGATTGTTACACAAATTCAGGGGGATTGGGGATAATGTATTAGCATTGATTGAGATTTGTGTAATAGCCAAAAAACAGAATAGGAACAAATAGGACATTTTCTGGTTGGTTGGTTTAATTAGTGGGATGCTGCACCAATCAGTACTTGTGCTCCAGGTATTTTCCATCTATATTCTTGGTTTTGGTGAAGGGTATTGGTGTAATGTATCCAAAGATGTGCAGGTTAGGTGGATTGGCCATGCTAAATTGTCCCTTAATGTTAGGGGGTCTAGCTAGGCTAAATGCATGGAGATATGGGGATAGGGCCTGGGTGGGATTACACTCAATGGGCTGAATGGCCTCTTTCTGTAAGATTCTCTGATTCTATGAAGTTTACTGACAATATAAAATTAGATGGGAAAGTAAGAGGTGAAGGTGACACAAAAAGCTGACAAGGAGATATAGACAGATTGATTTTATTTATTATTATTAACATACAATGAAAAGTATTATTCCTTGCGCACTTTACAGACAAAACATATTGTTCATAGAGAAGGAAACAAGAGAGTGTAGAATGTGATGTTACACTCATAGTTATGGTGCAGAGGAAGATCAACTTAATGCAAGATAAGTCCATTCAAAAGTCTGACAGCAGCAGGGATGAAGCTGTTCTTGAGTCGGTTGGTACGTGGCCTCAGACTTTTGTATCTTTTTCCCGATGAAAGAAGGTGGAAGAGGGAATGTCCAGGGTGTGTGGGGTCTTTAATTATGCTGGCTGCTTTGCCGAGGCAGTGGGAAGTGTAGACGGAGTCAATGGATGGGAGGCTGGTTTGCGTGATGGATTGGGCTACATTCACGACCTTTTGTAGTTCCTTGTGATCTTGGGCAGGGCAGAGATTGGGGGCATTGGGTAAGAATATGACATTTGGAATACAGTGTGGCAAAGTGCAAATATTTGAAAAAAGGATATTATTGAATGGCGAGTGTTTGGCAAATGTTTGCATTCAGAGGCACCTGCGTGCTCACTGTACATGAGTCACAGAAAGTTAACAAGCAAACACAGCAAGCAATTAGGAAGACAGATGGCATGTTAACTACAACCAAGAAAGTATTGGGAAAACTCACCAGATTTGGCAGCATCCGTGGAGAGAGAAGCAGAGTTAATGTATTGAGTCCAATATGACTATTCTTCAGAACTGGTCCATCAACAAATTCAACAAACTAAAGCTTAACTATCAAGTGAAATAAAAGTGAGGTATACTTATCAATGAAACTCTACAGGCCTCATCTTCCAATGACTGGTCAATCCAGATGAAGCAGAAGGCAAACTTGACCCTTTGCACAGATAGGTATTGGTATCTGCCACCAAAGAAAACTATATTGTCAGCGATCCACGCCGAGAGGAATTTTCTTCTGTTCTTGCCCTTGTAATATATTCGTGTGTAGGGGATCAGTTAGCTTAGATGGCTGGTTCATAATGCAGAATGATGCCAACAACATGGGTTCTATTCCCGTACCGGCTGAGGTTATTCACGGAGACCCCATCTTCTCAATCTTGCCCCTCGCCTGAGATGTGGTGATCCTCAAGTTAAATCACCACCAGTCAGTGCCTCTGGAACTATGGTGGCTTTACCTTTACTACACTTATAATCTCCGGGCTGACAGGAAGTCTCTTCCGTCCCTGAAGATAACAATCGGTTGGTATGCACAACAAAATGATTCCCAAAACTTTCTTGTGTATGTAATAATATTGTCACCCAACGTTAGCCCATATTTTTGTAAATAGCTGATTAGCCAATAATGTTATAAGCATTAATTTAGTTGGTCCCAGTTGTACTTTATTTCTTTCAATGGATGTGGGTGTCGCTGAAAAGGCCAACATTTGTTGCCTCTACCTAATTGTCCTTGAATTGAGTGGCAAACTAAGGCCATTTCAGGGGTCAATTGAGAGTCAACCACATTGCTGTGAGTCTACAGTCACATGTAGGCCAGACCAGGTAAGGACGGCAGATTTCTTTCCCTAAAGGACATTAGTGAATCAGATGGTTTTTACAACAATCAATAATGGTTTCATGGTCACCATTACTGAGAATAGCTTAATTATTGTTTAATTATCCTTCAGTGACAGGGTAATTAGGTATTTTCTTCTTCTGTAATCATCTGTTCCCAGTCTATAATTACTTCAAAGTATTATGATCGGTTACCTTACTGTAAGCAACATCAACATGGCTTCTTTCCTAAGATAAAGGCAAAATGCTGCGGATGCTGGATTCTCAAACAAAAACATAAAATGCTGGAAAATCTCAGCCGGTCTGACAGCATCTGTGGAGACAGAATAGAGCCAACGTTTCGAGTCTGGATGACTCTTTGTCAGAGCTGGCAAAGGATCATCCAGACATGAAATGTTTTCTCCATTCTCTCGTCACAGATGCTGTCAGACCTGCTGGGATTTTCCAGCATCTTCTGCTTTTGTTATGGTTTCTTTTCTGTTCATCATGAAAATAGACTGCAACCCTCACCAATCACCTCGGGGCATATCAAACATTTAAGGAAGATCCGTATTTTTTTTTTAAAAGACAGGGAAAGGCGCTGATGACTAATAGTGCAAAGTGACCACTTCCTGGAAAATCCCAGTGACAGATCTGTCTGAGGGAACTTGGAACCTGATACCTGGAAAGGTATCAAGACCCATTTTAACCAAAGTAAGAAGTCTTGCATCACCAGGTTAAAGTCCAACAGGTTTATTTGGAGTCATGAGCTTGCGGAGTGCTGCCCCTTCATCAGGTGAGTCCATTTTAAACAACGACGCTTGAAATACACATATGGAAAGGCTCCATTTTAATCTCCTGTGTTTCTTACATCTCATCAGGCATCTCAAACCCATTCTAGGTACAGAGGAGATGTCAGGGGTAAGTTTTTCACTTGGAGGGTGGTGAATGAGTGGAATTGGCTGCCTTCGGTTGTGGTGGAGGTGAAGTCTTTTAAGAGACTTCTGGATGAGTACATGGGAGCTAATGGGATTGAGGGTTATAGATCAGCCTGGTAGGTAGGGATAGGATTGGCGCAACTTGTGGGCCGAAGGGCCTGTTTGTGCTGTAGCTTTCTATGTTCTATTTCCCCCTCTGGTAAGAGGAGGAAACGGCCAGGAAGATCGCACCCTGAGAGTTGAGGCCTTCAGAGAAAGTCTTTGACTAACTGTGGTCTAGATGATTATATGAGAGTGAGAGGGAGAGAGAATAAGAATTGTGTAAATGGAACGTGCAGAGACAGGCTTTATCATTAACTGGCACCACTCCAGTATAAACGTCCCGTTTTTTTCTCTCTCTGAGGTTGCGCCCTGGTCCACATAATCTAATCAGCCTGGATCTATCATTGAGTTAATTAAAGCATTGGTACTTACTTAAAGCAGAATTGATTGTCAGATGTCATGTGTCTGAGTCAGCAGCATGTATCACCGATATGAAAAGGGTTTTGGATTTCTTAACCAGCATCCTGGGTAACCAAGTCCTTTCTTGGGTCTTAGTTTCCAAAAAAATGCATAATCCTTTAGCTAAAAACAAAAGATGTCAGAAATGCGGGGAATAGAAAATGTCGTGGTGAGATTCTTCCGTAGAAACATGCAACTGTCCCTCGTCTTGTTCCCTCGGTGTCACATTTCATTTGCAATTGGTATCAGTCCCCGTCCCACCCATTGCTCAGTGAATCAAAGGCCTCTTGTACTGGATTAGCCCTGTGCTGCTACAAGCTTGCTATTAACCTACCGTTGCCCCTTGCCTGCGTTTCAGCAGCGAGCAACTTCGCTGACTGAGTCAGCAGACCTGTGCGTCTTTGAGTCAGCAGCCTGTCAGCGGTGAGATATCACCGGCAGTAGCCCAGCCAAGACTATCATATAATGGCAACATTAAGTGGTATGTTAGCTAATTAATCACACGTATTATGTGAGCGGCTCGCCCAACCTATCCTGCCCCCCACCCCCAACCCTCACACACAAAATCAATAATTTTACATCATTGACAAGGCATAAGCCTTGGAGTTTGCACTTCGCTGAAGCTGTCATTCGGTCACAAAGTTGTCTGTTGCCAAGATAAGTTACTGGCTCTCTGACTGGGGGCCAGTGACTTATCTTGGGGTTAATTGTCTGTATTCCTTGGGTATCACTGGGGTTAATTGTCTACATCCCTCGGGGTATCACTGGGGTTACTGGCCTATATCCTGTGCTGGGTAGTTTGCCACAAAGTGTTAGGGTCCCTGGGAATGGGAGTGGGCAGAAACACGGCAACAGCTGTGTACATGACACGTTAGTTAGCAGCTAAGAAAGTGAGATACATTGGCTAGAATTCTCCGGCTGTTCACACCTACCATCCACCACAGGGGAGGACGGGGAATTTGGCGCTCAGCCGTATTCTCGTTCACTGCAGCAGGACTGGAAAATTCTGCCAACGTGAACAGTCAGAAAGTTGCCCCCGTTATGTTTCCAGTAGAACTTTCTGCATCCTATAGCTCCAAAAACACATCCCTTGACTGTACATCAGCTGTTAATCAATGGGTAGCACTCTTGCCTATGAGTCAGAAGGTGTTGGGTTCAAGTCCCACTCTAGGACTGGTGCGCTGAGGCAGGAGAAGTACCGTGGGAACGCAGCAGTGTCAGAGGAACTGTCTTGTGGGTAAGATGTTAAACTGATACCCAGATGCCTTTTAGGTAGATGTAAAAATCCCATGACACTAAGTTCTCCCCAGTGACCTATTTGTGGGATCTTGCTGTGCATGAATTAGTTTCCACCTCCACCACAACAGTGGCTGCATTTCAGAAAAGTACTTCATTAGTTCATGGGATGTGGGCATCGCTGGCTGGCCGATATTTATTGCCCATCCCTAGCTGTCCTCGGATGGCAGTTGAGAGTCAACCACATTGCTGTGGCTCTGGAGTTCACATGTAGGCCAGACCAGGTAAGGACGATAGATTTCCTTCCCTAAAGGACATTAGTGAGCAGGTAGTTCTTTCCGATTCTTAATTCCAGATTTTTTTTTAGTGAATTCAAATTTCACTATTTGCCATGACGGAATTTGAATCCAGGTCCCCAGCACATTAGCTGAGTTTCTGGATTAACAGTCCTGCGATAATACGTGGAGCCATCGCTTCCCTGGACAATTCAGTAATAAAGTGCTTAGGGTTATCCTGAGGTCGTGCGAGTTTTTATTTAATTACTTCCTCAACAATTCAGTGCGTGATAGGGATGGTTCCAAATCTCACCTTTCACCTTCGATGCAATTTGTACCTAAGTCCAGTCTAGACATGCTGGTCAGAATTTCCATCTCGTCAACTGGGCGAACTCCCCGGAAGAACCACAACTTAATGCTCACCACTCCAAAATGGGTATAAGTGTGATCCAACATTGTCCTTAAGCTTCGCGAAAACTGTGGTGAAATCATCATCATCTCACAACCGCATATCTTCTAGTCATCCGGGAATATGCCTTGCAAACATGCAGTGTAATTAATCAGAGTTAATGGGGAAGATTGCAACTGAAACCAAGTGTAATTAACTGTGCTTAATTGAACCAGCTTTGAAGTCCCAACAACATGGGGTTGAAGTCTAAAAAGGAAGAAGATTGTTGTAGTCCCTCGCAGTATGTCGGAATCAGTTAGCGAGTTAATTAACTTTCTCATGCTATAAATCTCTTCAGTATTAGTGAAAAGCCAATCCTGAAATTGGCGTTCAATTAGAAGCTAAATTCTAATTAAAATTGATTTTCTGCAGCTTTTTCCTTTCTCTTGCTCTCTTTTTGTATTAATATAAGTGAAAAGATGATATGGTGGCATTTTTTTATAACGCTATGGATTGTATTGAGTCAGAAGTTTGTGAGTTCAAGTTTAATTTCAGAGGCGTGGGCTGGGATATTCTGACAGCTCCACACCAGGTGTTTACCAGCAACAGAGACGGCCTCACATTGGCCGCCAGTGAGATCTTCCTGACCCGCCAAAGTCAATAGTAATTTGCATTTCTTGCTAGCCATGTTAAATTGTCCTTTAATGTCCCTGGATATGCAAGTTAGGTGGATTGGCCATGCTAGATTGCTCCTTAGTGTCCAAAGGTATAAGTTAGGTGGATTGGCCATGGTAAATTGTCCCTTAGTATCGAAAGGTATGCAGGTTTGTTCGACTGGCTGTGAAAAATTGTCCCTTAGTGTCCCAAGATGTGCAGGTTAGGGGATTAGATGGGTAAATATGGAGAGGGTCACCTTTGGAGGGATCAGAAGATCCCGACAGTGGGAAGACCCAGAAAGTCCCTCTCATGAGGTTGACATTTGCACGCTGTTGAGGAAGTGCTGCAGGTTAGCAGGATTGGCTGTGCTCTCGGAGCTGCCATTTTTCAGATGAGCCATTGAGCCAAGGTCGTATCAGCCCCATCAAATAAAAGATCCCATGGTGGTCCTATTTCAGAGAAGAGCAGGAAAGTTCTCCCAGGTATCTTAATCAATATTTATCCCTCATGTACACTTAAACAGATCATAGAATCATAGAATCCCTACAGTGCAGAAAGAGGCAATTTGGCCGATCGAGCCTGCACCAACTCCCTGACAGACTATCTCACACCACACATTTACCCATCTAATCCCCTTAACCTATACAACTTGGGACACTGAGGGACAATTTAGCACAGCCAATCAACATAACCTGCCCATCTTTGGACACTAAGGGGAAATTTAGCACACTCAATTCACCTAACATTCACACCTTTGGACATTAAAGGGCCATTTAGCATAGCCAATCTACCTAACCTGCACATCTTTGGACACTAAGGAACGAGTTAGCACAGCCAATCCACTTAACCCGCACATCATTGATGTGTAGGAGGAAACCAGAGCTCCTGAAGGAAACCTTCATAGACACGGGGAGAATATGCAAACTCCACACAGTCACCCAAAGCTGGCGCTGTGAGGAGTAGCGTTTATCAGTGTGCCATCGTGCCATGCCGTTATGATCACAGATCTCACTTATTTCATTTTTGTGTTTTGGAGTTTGTTGTGTGCATATCCATTAGTGACAATGCTTCAAAAACACTTTGCTAGTTTTGTAACACTTCAAGACACGTGGAACTCATATCATCTGCACCAGAAAAAGCAAAGAGGAAAGAACCAAAGGGATGTGTGTGGAACATTAAGAGCATCCTGTTGGGATTCTATCTGGCCTGGTGGCTGGCAATGTCTAAACACTGAGGGGGTATGAATGGGGAGCAAATATCCATTTAAGAAGGTCCACACGTCCCAAAGGAAGATGAAGCCTGTGGCACAGCCCACCCTGTGGAAAAAAGATGAATTAATATTGCCACTCTGCCATTTGCTTCTTGACACTTGAGATCACATCTGTATAATTTTGTGGCCTGGGTTCATCCTCTGTAGATCCAAAAGAGCAAAATGTTATTTTGTGTTCAACAACTATTCAGCTTGCATTATTGTTGGAAATTTTGACCATTATTAATGTTGGGTTGGAGTAATGGATTGTGCTAAAACTATTATCTATTATCTGTAAAACTGAACTTTTTCTTATCTTCAAATAAACTGTGAAATTGTGGGAATTCTTATCTGTAACTGGCTGGACTGACAGGCTCCTCCAGGGTTTATAGCCAGAGGATTCATTTTCCACAGCTTTAGAGACTATACTGCAGTCATTAAAATCCTTCCAAGCAGTGAATGGTATTCTTATCAATGTGCTGCAGCTTTATCAGACAGCTAACCTTTGTGTGTCTAAAATATGTAATACACTAGGGCAGTCACGAGGAGACAAATTCTCTCTGCCAGTGTTAAAGGTTGATTTACTTCACTGAGCTACGGAAGAGGAGCCCTGCACAGAATTAAGTGTTCACTTCTTTTCCCAGAGCATTGTTCTGGAGTTCATGGGTCACAGAACGGATTAGAGCATAAAACAGGTTTTCTTTCCATAAATTTGCAACTCATACAATTTCCTAAGAAGAAAAGCCTTGCTTTGTTAAACAGACGAATTACATTTCTGTAAGCCCATTATTCAATCGTTCCTCGGTTATTAGCTTTGGAAGAGCAGTGACTGTTGTGTGATGTTGCAGCCATTTCTCATGCAGTAAGATCCCACAAGCAACATAGAGATAAAGGGCTAATTAATGAGTGGACCTTCAGGCCGTGCTCACCCCGAAACCGAAAAATCCCACCCGAGGTCAACGGACCTTTGCAATGGGCTTTGACAAAGAGTCGCCGGGACTCTCAACGTCAGCTCTTTTCTCTCCTTTACAGATGCTGCCAGATCTGTTGAGACTTTCCAGCATTTTCTCTTTTGGACCTTTGCATGGTTCGCCACCCCAAATCCCTGCACACCTCAATTCCCGTGGTGGGCGGGCTGGGAAAACTCTACCCAATGTGTTTTGGGTGGTGTTGATTGAAGGAGGAATGAGGGAGAACTCCCTGGTCTTCTCTGTGGGATCTTCATTATCTGTTCAAACCAAACAACTAGGCCCCACAATACACAACTCTCTGAATCTGTCGCTCTGTCTCTTTCTTTCTCCCTCTCTCCCTCACTCCACAATTGGTATTTGAGACCCAGATTGGGATTGGAACCCAAAACACTTTAACTTCATAATAAAAGGTTCAGCAACCAGGTGGGGGATTTGCTCAACCATACAAAATATGTGATATCAACTCAGCTACTTGTTTCACATCACTCCCTGATTAGAAATTAAATCAAGAGAGACTTATAATGAGCGGCTGATTCACCCTCCATCATTTTACACTACTTCCAGAGGTAAAATTGCCCCTCATAGTTTGTACTGGCACTGATTTGTACTCCAAAATTATTTTCAGAAGGGTATTTTTCCTCACCAGACCAGACCTGCGGAGATTATTTTTCCCAGCACTTTTTGTTGTTATTTACGTTTTTTATTCCCCTCTCTCCTTTGTTTAAAAGCCTGTCATTCAAAATGATTGTGACTGTACTGAGTTCCAAGTCATTACCCCTTGTGAATGAAGCCATTGAATCTATAATGGAACTGTGGCTTCCTCCATCCCCTGAAACAGCCACTTTAACTGAGAGGAAAAAAAACAAACTGTAGTATGCAATATTTAAGTGAGAGAACACATCATCTGCGCAGCGTGACACACAGCAGGAAAGTCCCAGGTTCCAGCTGTCATCTTTGGTGATTGAACAGTCTTCAGCGGAAATGGTACCTTGCTTGATCCTGGTGTCCCTGGGGAACAGAGTAGTCAGCTCCAACGAAAATGCGCATAATTTGGCACATTCAGTAAGGGAGAGCAGAAAATTGGGTCATTCTCTCTGATAGAGTCACTTATTGATCGCCGTCCAAAGCAAAGCGGCCTCCTAATCATGTTAAAGCCAAAATCATTCAGTTACTGTAATTCAACTTTAAGCTCCAAGGATATCTTCCAAAAACTGTGCACTAATCTTCCTTCACAACTGCACAGTTTGTAAAGTATTCCAAATGACTATAATCAGCAGATTTTAGGAAGGTAAATCACTAATCAGTTCTACCCTACATAACTCTTGATTGAAATATTCATAAGAACTTTTAGAGATAATTTATGAAGAGAGTTATGCAAATTAGTTTGTTAATCTTAATTTTTTTTTAATTCCTCACTTTCTAAACAGGTGGACAACAGGTGGCACATTGGTTCACGCTGCTGTGTGGAGTTTACACATTCTCCCCATGTCTGCATGGGCTTCCTTGGGGTGCTCCAGTTTCCTCCCACCAGAGCAAGAAGTGTAGGTTAGGGTGGATTGGCCATGCTAACTGTGTAGCGTTACAGGGATGGGCTGGGGGCAGGTGGAGGGGGGGGAGGGGTGGAGGCGGGATGAGGACAGGTGTGGGCGGCGGGAGGGTGGGGGTAAGCCTGAGTAAGATTCTAAGTCACTAGCAGCTCTCTAGTCCCGGCAGCGCCACCAAGAGCTGTGGTCACAGCTGGAACTGCTGCCAAACCTCACAGGTTGCACCATTGGAGGTCGAACACTGAGATGAGTGGGGAGGTTTCACTGAGGTGGTGAGGAACTCAGGTGGACAACAGTGATGGGATTGGCTGCCTTCGATCTGCCGATTGAGGGAGGGTTGAAACAAGCAGGAGCAGTGATCATTGCTGTGGGGGAAGGATGGGGGGGGTGTTTAGGTTAGCCTGAACTGGAAGTACCATGCCCCTCACCCCCACACTCCCCATCTCCTCCACCATAACCTCCAACTATATCTGAGAGGAACTCATGGACTTCTTTGCCACTAAGATTGAGACAATCCAATCAGTTGCCTTTGTCAGTTCCCGCCCAACATCAATGGACCTTTCCATGGTTCAACCTTTCCCGTTATGATCCCGTGGTGGACGCAACAGGATAATTTGCCCCAGCTCCGTTTTCATGTGACTGATGATGACAACCAGCTCCGACTTACCTCTCACTCTCTCAACTCTTCCACTGCTGCTAAATTATCCGATTGCTTATTTGATATCCTGTACTGGACAAGCATAAACTTCCTCCAATTAAATATTGGGAAGAATGGAGCCATTGTTTTCAGACCCTGTTCCAGTCTCTGTCCTTTGACGATTGGCTCCATCGTTGTCACTGGCAAAAGCCCAAGACTAAATCAGACTGTTTGTAACTTTGGTTTTACATTTGACCCTGAGGTGAGCTTCCAATCCATACCCCCACCATCACTAAAGTGGCCAAAATTCACCACCATGACATTGGACTCTGCCATTGCCTTGACTCATCTGAAGCTGAAACTCTCAGCTATTCCTTTGTTACCTCCAGGCTCAACTAGCTACACTGACCTTCCACATTCTCCTCGCTGTAAACATCAGGTCATCCAGAGCTCTGCTGCCCATATCCTAAATCATATCAGCTTCCATTTGCCTGTGTTTCCTGACCTGTCTTCGCAGTGACTTTAAGATTCTTGCCCTAGTTTTCAAATCCTTCCCTGGCCTCACCTTTCCCTATCTCCCCTCACCCACCATCCTCCCCCCACTCCCCCACCGACCCACAACCCTTTGTTGATATCTGCATTCCTCTAATGCCGCCATCTTGATAATTCCCGATTTCATTTCTCTACGGTTCGTGGTCATACCTTTAGTTGCCTGAGTCTCAAAAATCTGGGGCTCCTTCCTGAACCTTCCCCATTCTCAACCTCCCTTAAAACTTACCTCTTTGACCAAACTTTTGGCCCTCTGCCAAAATATCTCCTGATTTGTCTCAGTTTCACAGTTTGCGTTATGACATTCCAAGGATATTTTATTATATTTGAGTTGTTATAAAATATATCTTTTTGTATTTGTTGTTACTCTAAGTTATGTTGTTGGAAGGGGACAAGGGGGGCATAATTGTAGGTGGCATGGCGGCACAGTGGTTGACACTGCAGCCTCACAGAACCAGAGATACAGGTTCAATTCTGGCTTCGGGTCACTGCCTGTGTGGAGCCTGCACATTCTCCCCGTGTCTGCATGGGTTTCCTCCGGGTGCTCCAGTTTCCTTCCACAAACCAAAGATGTGCAGGCTAGATGGACTGGGCACTCTAAATTGTCCCTTGGTGCCCCAGGGTGTGTCGGTTAAGGGGATTAGTGGAGTAAATGTGTGGGATTACATGGATAGGGTCTGGGTAGGATGGTCTGTTGAAGTGTCAGTTTAGACTCGATGGGCCGAATGACCTCCTGCTACATTGTAGGGATTGAATGAGTCTTCTTCACAAAGAGAGTGGCCAACTTTTGATATGGTCCTCTGGACAATGTGCGGAAAACTGGATATGGGATGTGGCCTCGCTCATCCCAAAACCATAAAATTCCACCCGACGTCAATGTTATTTATTGTCCGCCCCTCGCCTGCTCCGATTCCCGTGGGCAGGGCAGTAAAATTCCAGCCAGAATCCCTTGGTTACAATTAAAGCAATGATTAGCTGCAGTAACGGAGGGGACTGTAGGGTGCTTACAGATCAATGAGCTAAATGAATGCTCTTCACCCGCAATTATCCTGTGACCTCGTGAACATTCATGTCGACCATTTATAGTACGATTGGATCCGGGAAAAACAGCATTGAGATGAATGGCCGGGTGACGTATACTCTGGAGCTGGCGCTTGGCCAGAGCAGCAGGGGAGCTCTCTACTCTTCCTGAGAGAGCACTGCAGAGACTTGAACATAACGTCGAACCTGGGATCGGAGTTTTGATTCAATTCTACATCTGAAAGGCAACATTTCTGTCAATGCCTGACTCTGTCTGGGGTGTTCAAGTGGAGAACACTTTTAATCAAGACACAACTCCCTTTTTGACGGGTGTAGCTCTTTTTTTAATGTATGTGATGCATCTCCTCTGAATTTCCTCCCCCAGCACACATTTTGTGCTTTCCATGTATTGACTGAACACTGCGCGACTGAGTACTTTGCTATGACATCATGTGCTATAAAAAGGAATGGTCGCCATGAGTTTCTCCTCAATGAAGATAAGTGTAATTGGCTTCCTGCAGATGTTGTAAATACGCTCCTCCATCTCTTTGTACATCTTCCAGGCATCACATCCACCCCCCTCCCCTACACACAACACACTCCAGCTCCTCCTTGGATCATTCTGTCGACAGAGGTACTTATTGATCGTTCTGCAAAGCAAAATAAAAAAAAACAACCTTCTAATCACGTTACGGTCAAAATCGTTCAGGTACCGCAATTCATCTTAGAACTCCCAATGAGGCCTTCCTGAAACAGCGTGCAATCTTTCTTCTTAATGTATATACCAAGGGAAAAAAAAACCTGTCCTTGTCAATTGGCCCGTGAGAGTCCTCACCAGTGTGTATTAGTCAACATTTCACACTGATACTTGGTGGCATGGCGGTGTTGCTTGACTAGGGTGGTGCCGCAGGATGAGGCAGAGCCCATGAGAGATTTCCTCCTTCCCCCACCCTGCCCTAACACTTTGAGTCCTATTCAACAGCTTACATAGCAACTTTAACAGAGGAAACATATCAAGCAGCTATCAAGAGATATGGGGGTGGTGGAGGGTGGAGGGGGGGGGGGGGGGTAGCATGGTGGGATCGGGGTATTGAATTTGATGATCAGCCATGATCACAGTGTATGGCGGAGGAGTCTCAAAGGATGGCACAGTGGCTAGCATTGCTCTCTCACAATGCCAGGGACCTGGGTTCGATTCCAGCCTTGGGTCACTGTCTTGTGGAGTTTGCAAATTCTCCCCGTGTCTGCGTGGGCTTCCTCCGGGTGTTCTGGTTACCACCCACACTCATGTGCAGTTTAGGTGGATTGGCCATGCTAAGTTGCTACTTTGGTTTAGACACAGGTAAGAGATGGGTTTAAGGTGCTGGGGAGTAGGTACAGAGGAGATGTCAGGGGTAAGTTTTTCACTCAGAAGGTGGTGGGTGAGTGGATTCTGCTGCCATCAGTAGTGGTGGAGGCAAATTCGTTAGGGTCTTTTAAGAGACTTCTGGATGAGTACACAAGACTTAATAGGATTGTAGGTAAGCCTGGTAGGTAGAGATATGATCGGTGCAACTTGTGGGCCGAAGGGCCTGTTTGTGCTGTAGTTTTTTTTATGATTCTATGATTCATGTCCCAAGATGTGTAGGTTAGGTGGATTAATCATGGTAAACGTGTGGGGTTATGGGGATAGGGTGGGGAAAGGGCCTGGGTAAAATACTCTGTATCATGCCAACTTGATGGGTTAATTATCTCTGTGTTCCCTTCCAAGTTGCATGTACTACTCTGACTGTATTGCTGCGTCTCCAAGAAAATCAGACATAAGCTGGTGGGTAGGGACTATATAATCATGATGCTTCCCCTATCCCAACCATGTGAATCAGGCTCTACAGACCTTTTTCTGTCTGTCATTTCTTACATGAATGTTGCTATGGCTACTATCACATAAGCAAGTGAAGAGTGGGAACCAAACCAGGAACTTTGGTGTTCTGTGTAACTCATTATCTCACTGAGTAGCCATGAGTTTTCACTTTGATTTCATTTGATTTATTATTGTCACATGTATTAACGCACAGTGAAAAGTATTGGTTCTTGCGCGCTATACTGACAAAGCATACCATTCATCGAGAAGGAAAGCAGAGAGTGCAGAGTGTAGTCTTACAGTCACAGCTGGGGTGTAGAGATAGACTAGCATTTTAATGCTCAAATATGATTTTTGAAGAAAGATGGAGAATTATTGAGCTTGTTTATTATCCAAAACTCAGGATCAACGTCCTAAAATTTTCTCGATCAGGTTCATAGCTTCATAGCTCCTTGAAAGTGGAGTCACAGGTGGACAGAGTGGTGAAGAAGGTATTTGGCATGCTTGGTTTCATCGGTCAGAACATTGAATACAGGAGTTGGGACATCCGGTTGAAGTTGTACAAAACATCAATAAGGTCACACTTGGAATACTGTGTAAAATTCTGGTCACCCTATGATAGAAAGGAGTGCAGAAAAAAATTACTGGGCTGCTACAGGGACTTGATGTGTTTGAGTTATAAGAAAAGGCTGGATAGACTGGGACTTTTTTCCCTGGAGCACAGGAGGCCTAAGGGTGATCTTATAAAGGTCTATAAAATAATGAGGGGTACAGATCAGATAGATAATCAACATCTTTTCCCAAAGGTAGGGGTGTCTAGAGGACATAAGTTTAAGGTGAAAGGAGAGAGAAAGAAAAAGGGCAAATTTTTCACAAGAGTGTGGTGAGTGTCTGGAACAAGGTGTCGGGGTGGTAGTAAAGGTGGATACAATTTTATCTTTTAAAAAGCATTTAGACAGTTACATGGATAAGATGGGTATAGAGGGATATGGGCCAAATGAGGGCAATTAGTTTAGTGGTAAAAAATGGGCGGCATGGACAAGTTGGGCCGAAGGGCCTGCTTCCATGTGTAAACCTCTACGACTCTGTGATCCCTAACATCCCGTCCCTTTCCCATACTGTCACCAAAAGTGTAACATTTGCTCTTTATTTCCTCTCTCCTCAAAACCTCAAACACTCCTTCCAGTTGAGACAGCAACTTAACTTTGCTTCTTTCAATTGAGTGCACTGTATGTGCAGCTCACAATGGAATCTCCTCTACATTGGGGAGTCCAGAGGCCAACAGGGTGACTTCTTTGAAGAACACCTCCGCTCAATCTGGATGCAGAACATCAATCTTCTGGCCGCTTGCCATTTTAATTCACCACCGTTTCCTCGCCCTCACCTTTCTGTTGTCAACCTGCTGCAGTGTTCCAGTGAAGATCAAACTTTGGAACAACACCTCATCCCCTCCTGACTTCACATTGAGGTCAATAGCTTCAGACCCTGAACCCTGTCCTTCTTTTTGATTCATTTTTTTTTTGTCCCCAGGTGGAATTTTCCCAACAAATGGCAAAGGTTTTTTTTTAATTCATTCGTGGGACACGGGCATTGCTGACTTGCCCATCCCTAGTTGCCCTTGAATGAATGGCTTGCTCAATCATTTCAGAGGGCAATTGACAGTCAGTCACGTTGCTGTGGTTCTGGAGTAACATGTAGGCCAGACCGGGTAAGGATGGCAGATTTCCTTCCCGAAAGAACATTAGTGAACCAGATGGGTTTTTCTGACAGGTTCTGACTGAAACCAGACAGGTTTTGTCTCCAGATCGTCCGACACTCTTAGTCAAAAAAAGGCAGAGGGTCGTGTTTTGTGCTGTGATTCCAGAGGGGCTCCAGCAAGAGTGGCTCCAGAGGGATTGAGGCCTAGATCTCAAATTAAAGTTATAAATCCCCCTCCTCCATCATCAGGGCATCAGAGAACACACCCCTACCCCCAAATAACTCCGTCCTATCCCCTTCTGCAGTGCAGGCTTCCAATCCTTCCCACCATCGCAATGCAGGCACAAACCCTACCCCCCCACCCCCGCACTCCACCCCTCCCTCATACTACAAAGCCTCCAACAGGGTTCACCATAGGCCCCATCTCGGCACCACCCTTGGAAAGCCTGTCGCTGATAGCAGGACCAAACAATCCCAACGCTGACCTCTGGTTCTGCAGTACAGTTGGAGGGAGGGGGCACGGGGTAAAGAGCTGAGGGGTGGATATCCTGCCCAATGTGTGTAAAATTAATTTTAGTCATGAACTTGAGGGAGTTTACTTCCTAAAATTCTGGTTGCCATTTGAAGGCAGTTGAATTCTTAACATATTATTTCCAGGACTTTGTAACTGAGCATCGCTCGAGCTACAGATAATTATTAGAAGATCATTCATGGTGGGATCCATGCTCTGTGTCTGAGCATGAAGTCTAGTGGAAATAATGGCCAATGCAGAGAGCTTTATTATGTCTAAAGATCTTCAGGGCAGCACTGCTGCCTCACAGCGCCAGGGACCCGGGTTCGATTCCCGGCTTGGGTCATTGTGCAGAGTCAGCACGTTCTCCCTGTGTCTGCGTGGGTTCCCTCTGGGTGCTCCGGTTTCCTCCCACAGTCCGAGATATGTGCTGATTGGGCGCCAAAAGAGAAATTGCTGGAAAATCTCAGCAGGTCTGACAGTATCTTAAGGAGAGTAAAGAGCTGACATTTTGAGTCCAGCAGACCCTTTGTCAAAGTTGGTAGGGTGGATTGGCTGTGCTGGACCCTCCCTTAGTGTACCCGAACAGGCGCCTGAGTGTGGCGACTAGGGGATTTTCAGTGTTAATTCATCGCTGTGTTAATGTAAGCCTACTTGAGACTATAAACTAAGCTAAAGCTACCTTTAAAACGCTATGCAGTTTGTTTAATGGACAATGCAGCTGCCATTCTTCAAACAGCATCATCAAACCAGAAATAAAAAACAAGGGTGAACAGTAGGTTAATCTATTTTAGCAAAGTATTGGACAGTCACCATAAACAAGAAGGCTCGCTTTATATCAAGTGAGTCTGGTTTACAAAGATCATCTACTCTAATGCAATTCTTACTAAGTGATTTACAGGCCCACTGTTCTGGCACATTAGTGTTTATCACTCAGTAAGCACAGGCTTTGAGGAATTGCTGATGTCGGGAGAACTTTTTATCATGATTCTCGCTCCCCGATCAGTATTTTTTCAAGCATCCCCTCGCTTGCTTGGCTCAGCATAGATTAGATTAGCACATACTCTTTGAATTTCAAAAGTAATTAATTGTGTGAGACCTTTGATCAATCATTATATAAATGCAAGCACTGACACGGTAAGTCGATCCGATATCTGCCTTACCAAGATCTCTACAGCCCGTACGTCGTGTGTGAAGGGGTAATTTTAAAGGTTGCTAACGGCAGTCAATTTTTCCAGCAACCCCCGCCTTCTTTTGATGAATTAAAAATGATGAAAGGGGCTGCAGCGAACTTCAAAAAGCCAATCGGATGAGATGGAACAGATGGTACATTATCTCCGACGGGGAGAAGGCCAAATCGATAACTCTTATCAGGAAAGATTGATGGCGATATTGCCATCCAGCTTAACTTTGGGAGAGTTGAAAACTTCTTGTTGTGATAGTGCAGTGCTTTGGATTGGTAAAATGACACGTGAGTTATACCATGATGCACAATTGAGAAATTGGTTTGAGAAATTAGTTCTAATGTTCCTCCCTAATGGAGCTGGAAATGCCATTAGTGTGAAACTGGACAGCAGCAGTTAACGTTTTGTGAAGTATAAGCTTTCCATTTAGTATTGAAGTAGAGTTTGGATTCTCGAAGACCAAACTGCAACTGGAATCTTAGCACTGTTCACGGCGATGGGATTTTCCCATCCCGCTGCAATGAACGGAGATTTAGCCGGCCGCCGAGTTCTCCGACTTTGCGGGAGAATGGCGTGAATGGTGAGATCGAGCCCTGCTCTGCAGACTGAGAGGAACATTGTTTCGAATTGTCACTTGGCACCATGGGCGAGATTTTACCAGCACGTCCACCCAACGTACGACCCCGCCCCGAGGCCAATGGAGAATGCTGTTCTCCGAGCCCCTCGCCCACCCCTGGAATTGGGCGGGCGTGCCAATAAAATTCCGGCCCATTGATGGGATTTTACGGCCTCACTCACCTCAAAACTGGAAAATCCTGTCTGAGGTCAACAGACCTTTCCATAGTCCACCCCTCACCTGCTCCGATTCCCCTGGTGGATGGTAAAATTCACCCCAATATCAACAAATGAATTGGGGGTGAGGTGGAATTTAAGGCAGGAACATAACAATAAACAGAATCTAGTTAAATGGAACTTCTATGCAGCACAGCAAAGAGGACTTATGAGTGAAGTTGCAGGGAAGTCTCCTGATTTTCAAAAGATGCTCATTTCATTAATAAAATACAACAACTGGAAAATGGTATATCCCAGAGTATAATTGTAACCTATCCACTCTCGCTGCCAGGTTTTCTCCTATTTTTCCTGAGCTTTGGCTGCAAGAAGGATGTGATCAAACTCAATTAGTTACAGAAATCAATTAACGTATCGACAGGAATGGAAATTTGTTCGCATAGGAAATACTGGATAGGTTCTGGAAGAGAGGAGTTGATTTAATTGAAGTGTACAAAATTCTGGGGGGCCCCAGATAGAATGGATAGAAAGGAACTGTTTACTGCGGCACAGTGGTTAGCACTGCTGCCTCACAGCGCCAGGAACCCGAGTTCGAAATCCCAGCTTCGGTCACTGTCTGTGTGGAGGCTGTATGTGTTCCCCATGTCTGTGTGGGTTTCCTCCAGGTGTTTCGGTTTCCTCCCCAGTCCAAAGATTTGTGTGCGGGTAAGTTGCATTAGCCACGCTAAAATGACCCTAGTGTCAGGGGGACTAGCAGGGTAAATATGTGGGGTTATGGGAATAGAGTCTGGGCAGGATTGTGGTCAGTACAGACTTGATGGGCTGAATGGCCTCATTCTGCACAGTCGGGATTGTATGATTCTATTGGCACAGAGGTCAGTAACCAGGGGGCATAAATTTAATACAATTGGTGGAAGACTTAGAAGGAAGGTGATATCTTTCACCCAGAGGGGAGGGAGTCTGGAGTGTACGGATTGAAAAGATGGCAGAGGCAGAAACTGTCAGCGCATTGATAAAATGTTTGGATGTCTACTTGAAGTGCTGCAACCTGCAGGGCTAAGGACCAAGCACTGGAAAGTGGTATTAGACTGGATAGTTGTTTATTAGGGGTGACATTGTAGCACAGTGCTTAGCATTGCTGCCTCACAGTGCCAAGGACCCAGGTTCATTGCACATTGCTCATCGTTCTGAGTACTTTTCTTCACTGGGTGGCATGTTGAACCTGACTGCCCTCTGGTGGACATACTCTTATTAACTTCCCCAGTTGAAAATAGCCTCCAAATTATGTAACTGGTTTCCTAATCTTTACGTATTGTCATTGAATAAGATTGAAACACAACCATGATCGAGTGTGAGAGAGCAGGGAAATGGTGTGTACTCAGGATTGGTCTCGCAACAAGCTGGTTTTCCTCTGCAATCTTTTCAGCCCTCTAATATTCTCTGGGCTATTTGACAATATATCTTCACACTGCAAGATTGTGGAGGGTACAATTTATGACCATGATAGTCAGGGAAATGTCATTTAGTGAAGGAAACCTGCCATTCTTACTCATTCTGGACTACATGTGACTCTGGATCACAGCAATGTGGTTGACTCTTAAATGCCCTCAGTTCCAGGGCAATTAGGGATGGGCAATAAATGTTAGTGAAGCTAGCAATGCCCATGCCCTGAATAAATAAAAATAAGATAATCAGGATATCTCTGACCTCCACAAGCTCCTGAAGAAGTGCTTTAATATGTCAATGTTGAATGATTACTATGGTGAAAGAATTCACCTAATTCCATGTAATTCCTTAGTAGGGGGCCCAATAACCAATGGACATAGATTTAAGGCAAGGTGCAGAAGACTTAGATGGAATTTGAGAAATAACTTATTAACCTGAAGTTTGGTGGGAACTTGGAAGTCAGTGCTGACTCCTGGGTAATTCAGATAGAGTCTGTCAAAAATGGATCACTGGGGCTCTTCAATAGGAATTCTGTTATCTTTCAGATGGGCACTTGTCTGTTCCTCACCTGATCTTCACCACAACAACTCTGCCAAGGCTTGGGAAAAGATTAATGTCAGTGACACCAGGAACAACTCTGTTATTCTAACATAAAGCCCTGTGGAGTGACCTCAACAACTGGGGACACTTCAGCTTATGCTCTTGAAGGTACATAGCGTAGGTGATATGAAAATAAAAAATTATGTTCAAATACTGTCTTTCACAGTCTCCAAATATCCTGAAACCCTTTACAATCCTCATTAAAAATATTAGGAAACACAGCTAGCAATTTGTGCACAGCAAGCTCCCACAAATGGCAATATCATTAATGAACAGATTTATTGTTTATTGTATCTGATTGGAAGGTAAGTGTTGACCAGGACAGGAAGGAAACTCCCCTGCTCTTCTTCAAAATACTGTCTTTGGATCATTCATTTTAAGTACCCCCTCCTTGATCTCCATTCGAATATATCCAATTTAAAGGGCTTGGCTTAATATCTCACCCAAAAGTTGTCACATCAAACAATACAGCATTTCCTCAGTACTGCACTGGTGTGTCAACCTGGATTCCATCTTCACACCACTGGGTATTCTAACTACAAAAAGATGGTCACTGAGTTCTGTAGACACCAATCTTTCCTGCAAGCTCAGCTAAGATAATATCCAGCCACCACTCCTTTTAGAAACTCATAAGTCACGCACAGTGTTCAAAGTAGCACAGGACATTGAGGAACAGTAGCAGGTGGAGTGAGAGACCATTAACATTGCAGATAATAATCATTAAATTACCAATAAATTGAGCACACGCCCTGCATGATCATTGCATTCCAAGCACACTTTATTCAACACGTTACCCTGTAATTAAATCAAAAATCGAAAATTTCAAGGGCAAAAATAAACATGTAGTTATGAATGTGGATCTGTATTCAAACAACAAAAATGCACATATTAATATGTTCTATGTAATTCTATTTACCACCAAATAGTTGATATATGAAAGTAAATATTTGGTATATTCATGCTGCTGAGTGTATATTAAGCCCAGAATAACAATTATCTTTAAGCATCCAAAGATATGCGGGTTAGGTTGGTTGGCCATGATAAATTGCCCCTTAAGTGTCCTGAGATGCGTAGGTTAGAGGAATTAGTGGTAAATGTGTAGGGATATGGGGGTAGGGCCTGGGTGAGATTGTGGTCGGTGCAAACTCGATGGGCCAGATGGCCTTTTTCCACACTGTAGGATTGCTATGATTCATCAAATGCCCATCATGTTGCTGTGCCATCTTTGTTCTAATATCACCAGCTGGGACCACGCATTGGATTTTCATCTTGCTGCATACATCGGTGATTTTGGATTTCCTGAGTATAGCATGTGGAGAAATACTGGGACCCACCCCATTAGGGATCCCCACCAAATATCCCGTTAATTTACATGGAGGCACTTTGGAGCCAAGCTTCTCTTACAAAGTGTGCAATCCCACTCACTTGATTTTTCATGCACTATACCTGAGCAATTTCCTGCTCTGTCCAAGACTGCAAGTAACCCCAAAGGGTCATGAATGAAGCCCAGTCCATCACGCAAACCAACTTCTCACCCATTGACTCCATCTACAGTTCCCACTGCCTCGGATAACCAACCAGCATAATTAAGGTCCCCAACACCCTGGATATTCTAGCCAGAACTCTACCACCTCACCTGTCACATAAGAACATAAGAAATAGGAGCAGGAGTAGGCCATCTAGCCCTTCGAGCCTGCCCCGCCATTCAATAAGATCATGGCTGATCTGTCGTGGCTCAGTTCCACATTCCCGCCCTCTCCCCATAACCCTTAATCCCCTCTCTTATCAAAAACCCATCAACCCGCGTCTTAAAAATATTTAGCGAGGCAGCCTCCACCACTTCAACGGGCAGAGAATTCCAGAGATTCACCACCCTTTGAGTGAAGAAGTTCCTCCTCAACTCCGTTCTAAACCGCCCCCCTTTTATCTTGAGGCTGTGCCCCCTAGTCCTACTGTCTTTTTTGAGCGGGAAGAGTCTCTCCACCTCTATCCTATCCATCCCATTCATCATCTTATACGTCTCAATGAGATCTCCCCTCATTCTTCTAAACTCTAACGAGTACAAGCCACAGAATCGGCGCAGATGAGAGTTGGACAATGGAAATCTCTGTTGACCTCAGGTGGGAATTTCCAGTCTTGCCCGAGTGAGACCATAAAATCCTGCCCAATTTCTTCCACCATCTTCCATTGTGAAAAAGAGGCAAAAGTCTGAGGACGCATACCAACCAACTCAAGAACAGTTTCTTCCCTGCTGGCATCAGACTTTTGAATGGACCTACTTCATATTACGTTGATCTTTCTCTCCACCCTAGCTGTGACTGCAATACTACATTCTGCACACTCTCCTTCCCTCTTCTATGTACGGTATGCTTCTTCTGTATAGCGTGCAAGAAACAACACTTTTCACTGTATGCTAATACATGTGACCATAACAAATCAAATCAAATCAAATCAATTTGCCTCATGATCTGGCTCTAACAATATAAGTGACTGACATCAAGAACTAGGTTCCCAATGACAACCCAGTGATCCACTACATTCATCACCACCACGTTGTGTTGCTTTTAGCTGTTTGGTTTGGCACTTGGGATAGATTCACTTCCCATGTGGAAGTCAACAGAAGTCACGAATTCCATTTCTATTTTTCCTTTCAACTTTTTTCTGCAATTCATTACAATTAACCCTACATCCATGCCAGACAAGTAGAAAATCCATAATTTAATGCCTATTTTGTTATTTAATTATTCAGCACTTTATATACGAGAGAATTTACATAAATATCAATATTCTCCAACCATTTACAACCATTTAAACATTGTTAATCCCAGTGCATGATATACCCAATAGTGATTACACTGCATTTTATTACACTTGACTGCAGTGGAACTGATAATCATTCACCGTTTACAGAGTACATTTAGTATAATTGTTAATATGGAATTAGTAACTAGATATCTGGATTAATAATCGGGTGAAGATAAGTTAAAGTTCACCATGAATTTGATGATCAGCCATGATCACACTGAATGGCAGAGCAGGCTGGAAGGGCTGAATGGCCTACTCCTGCTTCTGTTTTCTATATTTCGCTGCAACTTAAGATTCTGAATTCTGTTTGAAAATAAAATGCGGAAATTTTGAAAAATGATAGCTGTAACAGTGACCATGGAGTCAACTGTTAGGCCACATTTGGAGTACCACATGCAGTTCTGGTCAGCACAGTACCAGAAGGACGTGGAAGCTTTGGAGAGAGTGTAAGTAAGGTCCACCAGGATGTTGCCTGGTCTCCAGGGTGTTGACTATGAGGGGAGATTGAATAAACTAGAATTGTTTTCTCTGGAAAGATGGGGTCTGAGCAGAGACCTGACAGAAGTCCACAGAATTATGAGAGACATAGATAGGGTGGATTGTCAGAGGCTTTTTCCCAAGATGGAAGGATCAATTACAAGAGGCCACAGATTCAAGATGAGAGGGAGAAAGTTTAAGGGAGATGACCGGGGGATGTTTTTCACACAGAGAGTGGTGGGTGCATGGAACGCGCTGCCAGAGGAAGTGGTGGAAGCAGGCACATCAGTAACATTTAAGAGGCATCTGGATGGGTACCTGAATAGGGAGGGAATAGAGTGATATGGACCAAGTAAGGGCAGAAGGTTTTTTTTTGTAGTTTAGGTTCGGGCATCATGATGACACGGTGACACAGTGCTCAGCAATGCTGCCTCACAACGTCAAGGACCTGTATTCAATTCCGGCCTCGGGTCACTGTCTGTGTGGAGTTTGCACATCCTCCCCGTGTCTGCGTGGGTTTCCTCCGGGTGCTTGAGTTTCCTCCCACAGTCCAAAGATGTGCGGGTTAGGTTGATTGACCAAGCTAAATTGATCCTAATGTCAGGAGGATTAGCAAAGTAAATGTGTTGGGTTACGGGAAAAGGGCCTGGGTGAGATTGTGGTCAGTGCAGACTCAATGCACCGAATGAATTCCTTCTGCGCTGTAGTGATTCTATGATTCTATGATCGGCATGGGATTGGAGGGTCAAAAGGTCTATTCCTGTATTGTAATTTTCTTTGTTCTTTGTTGTTTAATGGCCTTTAGGGAAGGTCTCGCCGTATGTTACTTCAACACCATGTCTATGTGGTTTACTCTAAATCATTGCTGAAGTGAACTAGGAATGGACAATAGATCCTGGGGGGGGGGTCAATGATCAGGTAAGTTGATCTCCCAGGCTAGGGTATGGTCAATGATCAGAGTAGCCAATAAGGTTTAACCAAGGCATCAAAGACATCCCAGCCTTTTGGCTACAATGAAACATCAGATCAAGCCCCGGATGGGGTGCAATGCTTTATCTTATCAGCTTGCTTGTCTCCCTTGTGAGGACCGTGAATTGGATTCAATTTGAGTTTGTTTCCTTTGGATGGAATTAAAATTGTGGGGAAAAAAAAGATCCTGAACTTACCACTCACAAAGCGAGAAAAAGACTCTTAGAAATTCAGGATAGTTTCAGCTCAGAGGTGGCCTCGCAGCAAAAAGCTGGATACACATGCCCAGTAAATGTAGCTTCAAATGTGTGCAAATGTGTCACTGTGTCAGTGACTTGGTAAAACGACAGAGTCCCTGCATCATAGTCCAACTGGACTCGGACCCTGTTGATGGAGTCTTTCAATGGTAGGTGCACAAATTTGTTATTGTGATAGGCTGACAAAGTGCTAATGCAGAAATACAAGCACCAGGCCTTTGAGGTTTTGCGAAGATCAGAATTGCTACCTATCTTTGGTATGCTCCCGTACGCAATCCCTACTCCCCACCAGTTGCCCTTAATTTCGACGTCCCAAACATGGCGCCCACAGAAGAAACTCTGTGTACAGAGGACCTGAGTGTGGGTTTTGAACCTCAGCGGGTTACTCGGGTAGAGCTGGTTCTGATGTCTGTGCGCCACTGATTGCAGATCGTCAGACAGAATCAAGTGCTTGTTGGCGGTCTTTGAATCCAGGGTCAAAGGGAAGAATTTCTCTAGACAAGAAAGGAATGGGTTTATCATGTTAATGACAGACCACTGCAGGGTAGGTTTGACAACATTTTCCAGAAAGCACACCACAAAATGTCTTACAGAAGGTGGTGTAGTGGTCATGTCACTGGATTAGCAATCTAAAATCGTCAGAGGACACAGCAGGATATAGATCAGTTGGCGACTTGGGCGGCGAGATGGCAGACGGCATTTAATCTGGACAAATGTGAGGTAATGCATTGTGGAAGGTCTAATACAGATGGGAAATATACACTAAATGGGAGGAGCCTTAAGAGTATTGATAGGCAAAGGAATCTGGGTATATAGGTACATAGGTGGAGAAGGTAGTCAAGAAGGCATATGGCATGCTTGCCTTCATCAGTTGGGGCATTGAGTTTAAAAATTGGCAAGTCATGTTGCAGCTTTGTAGAAATTTGGTTAGACCACACTTGTAGTATCATTTTCAATTCTAGTTACCACGCCACCAGAAGGATGTGGATGCTGTCGAGAGGGTACAGAAAACATTTACAAGGATGTTTCCTGCTATGGAGGGCATTAGCTATGAGGAGAGGTTGGAGAAACTTGGTTTGTTCTCACTGGAAAGACAGAGGTTGAGAGGCAACCTGATAGAAGTCTACAAGATTATGAGGAACATGACAGAATAGATAGTCAGATGCTTTTTCCCAGAGTGGAAGAGTCAATTACTAGGTGGCATAAGTTTAAGGTGTGAAGGGAAAAGTTTAAAGGAAATAAGTGAGATTTTTTTTTCCGCAGAGGATGCTAGGTGTCTGGAACTTACTGCCGAGGGCAGTAGTGGAAGCAGATACAATAGTGACTATTAAGGGCCAGCTGGACAAATACACGAGTAGGATGGGAATAGAGGGATATGGTCCCTGTAAGGGTAGGGGGTTTCAGTTCTGTATACAATAGCGACTATTAAGGGGCAGCAAGTTCAGTGCAGGCTTGGAAGGCCTAAGGGCCTGCTCCTATGCTGTAATATTCTTTGTTCTTTGTTCAAAAGCCAGGGCTAATGCCCTGGGGATAAGGGCTCAAATCATACAATGGCAGCTATTCATAAATATGGAATTGAAAGGCAGGCATAGGAATGGTGGCATTTTGATGACTGCTTAAGTTTATTTATTAGTGTCACAAGTAGGCTTACGTTAAAACTGCAATGAGGTTACTGTGAAAATCCCCTAGTCGCCACAATCTGGCACGTGGTCAGGTACACTGCGAATTGTGTCACAATAAGTGTCTGTGGTGGAAGATTCAATCCAGACTGGTCTTTATGTTAAAGTTGGCTTATTGTAAGACGCTTCCTCAATGCTACTAGTTTACAAGAAGCTCTCTGCACAAAGTGTTCCAGTTGTCTCTATTTAGAGGGCAACCAATGTCACATGTTTAGCTAGCAATTCTCTTAACAAAGTAGTTGTCATGCTCTGTGATTAGTAGTACATTGACAGAAGGCAATGAGACTTCGACAGAACATAACCAGTTGATGGAATGGGTGGACACATGATGGATTAACTTAGAGCAAAACTGAAATGATATTCTTTTGGTTGGAGGAATGAGGAGAGACAATATAAAACAAAAGGTCACAATTCCGAAAGGGATGTAGCAAAAGAAAGACCTGGGGATACACCTGCACAAGTTATTGACAATAGCAGGGTAGTTTGAGAAAGCTGTGAAAAAATCCTGGGTTTTCTAAATAGGGGCTTGGAGTGCGGAAGAATTGAGGTCATTGTGAACCTTAATAAAACACTGGTTCAGCCCCGACTGGAGAATTGTGTCATCAATATAAATTTTAATTCCAGATTTTCATTGAATTTAAATTTCCACATTTGCCATAGTGAGATTGGAACCCAGATTCCCACACCATTAAACTGGGTTATAAGTCCAGTGACATTACCACTACACCATTGCTTTGCTCCTTTGAGCCTGACCTGTGTAAGACATTCAGCACCTCTGTTTCTGGATAGCACCATGTCCACAGTAGATTCCTGACAGGCTTTGGAGAGGTTATATTTCCAGAATATAAATGTTGTCTTCTTTGGTGAAAATTTCTGGTATGTATTTGATGTAAGTATTTAACTGTGTGGTTCCATTACAAGCATTGAATTCTCATTCTGATAACTGTTATTGGTAATCTGCAAAAATCCTCTAGAATCTCATCGATACTGCCTGTCATTCTCCTGTGCGGTGGTTTTAGTTTCAAGGTATGAGTTTGAAACCACACCCAAATAATCTATGGAAAACAGGTTCATGAACAATCTAGCTTGTAGCATTTACAAATCAAAAGCTCACCAGAGAAAGACCTAAGAACTAGAAAATTCAAGTCTTTTAACATGTAGGAGTTGGTGTGAATTTTATATTGTGCAAACTCAAACTAGCTAACCGCAGCTATGTGGAATTCTAACTATATGAAGTTTCAATCCACCCACACTGAAATTATAAGCATTTCTTTAAATCAAAATGATGGGTTAATTAATTCAGTTCTTCTGTTTCCCTATAGGGGTATTGCATATTATAAGAATTCACAGGTAATAAGAGTATTAGGTATTTGGCTGACTGCCTAATTTACTGGCAACAACCCGTCACCTTTTAGGATCTGTTCCCCATTCAATTAGATCTCAGCAGATTTGTACCTTAACCCCATCAATCCACCTTGATTCTGTATTCCTTAAAGGTCATAGCCCAACACAAACCTAAGAACCTGAGGGGAGAATTCTCCAGCCCTTCCAGCTGACAGGATCTGCCAAACCCGTCGCACATGACACCTCCCGCTCCCAGATTTGATTTGACTTGATTTATCATAGTCACATGTACTAACATACAGTGAAAAGTATTGTTTCTTGCACGCTACACAGACAAAACATAGCATTCATAAAGAAGGAAAGGAGGGAGTGCAGAATGTAGTGTCACAGTCATAGCTAAAAAAATCAACTAATTGAGAGGTCCATTCAAAAGTCTGATGGCAGCAGAGAAGAAGCTGTTCTTGAGTCAGTTGGTGTGTGATCTCAGACTTTTGTGTCTTTTTTCCAATGGAAGAAGGTGAAAGAGAGAATGTCCGGGGTGCATGGGGTCCTTAATAATACTAGCTGCTATGCCAAGGCAGTGGGAAGTGTATTCAGAGTCAATGGATGGGAGGCTGGTTTGTGTGATGGATTGGGCTACATTGATGACTTTTTGTAGTTCCTTGCAGTCTTGGGCAGAATAGGAGCCCATACCAAGCTGTGGTACAACCAGAAAGAATACTTTCTATGGCAACTGTAGAAGTTGGTGAGAGTCAAAGCTGACGTGCCAAATTTCCTTAGTCTTCTGAAAAATAGAGGCATTGGTGGGCTTTCTTAACTATATGTTGGCACACGGGGGGGGAGGGGAGGAGGTGGGAATGGGTGGGTGGGTGGGTGGGTGGAGAGAAACAGGACAGGTTGTTAGTGATGTGGACACCTAAAACTTGAAGCTCTTGACCATTTCTATTTTGTTCCCATTGATGTAGGCATGTCCTCCACTACACTTCCTAAAGTCGATGACTGTCTCCTTCATTTTGTTGACATTGAGAGAGAGATTATTGTCACCGCACTGGTTCACTAGCTTCTCTATCTCATTCCTGTACTCTGTCTCATTATTGTTTGAGATCCGGCCCATCACGGTGATTCATCAGCAAACTTGAAAATCGAATTGGAGGGGACTTTGGCCACACAGTTATAGATATATAAGGAGTATAGTTGGGGGCTGAGAACACAGCCTTGTTTTGCACCGGTGTTGAGGATGATCTTGGAGGAGGAGTTGTTGCCTATCCCTGACAGCGGCATGGGCGAGGAACGGAAATCACCACCGGCTTCGGTGAGGTGGGAAGGTCACACCAGTTGCTAATAGCAAGCTGCCTTCTCCTTGCGGGGTGGGGCTGGAGAAATCGGCCCTCAGTTTCTAAGTTTACAATTGACCAGTGGCTTCAATGGTTCTCTGGGGAGAGATAGTTCCAGATTCCCACCCCCCGATGTGTGAAGAGATATTTCCTGGCATTATTCCTGAATATTTTGTTCTGATTTTAAGGTTATCCCAGCGGGGTAATTAATTTTTCTATCCTATCAACCCCTTTAATCATTGTAAACATTTCAATTTGATTATCCCTTAACCTCCCACATTCAAGCGAATATAATGTTACAACCTGTCCTCATAATGTTTTAAACTCTGGAATTATTATGGAGATGCAGTGGGCTGAGCAAGATGACAATGTAGTCTCAGGTTTATTCCGAAAATTGGGAAAAAAATGTGCCTCACTGTAAAATAAAGAATTAGTAAAGGAGAATCATCCCTGCCCCACGTGATCTTCCTTCAGAAATATAAACACACCTTTTGAGTCTCTTAGTAATCTTTTCATCTCATAAGATTTCAGGTTGCCAATCCATGGACTGGCTGCTATCACCTTCTGCGCTTTTGTGGAGAATCTGGATCTGCTTTCTATCGGGCGAAAGTTCTTGACGACCGCTGTCACTGCAAACAGTAAATGAAGAGACTTCAGATGAACAGAGTGTAAGAGGACGACGAAGGTATCTTATGGCGCAGTAGTGGCAACCCTCCTCTGGGCCAGAAGCTCAAGTTCCAGCCCAACTTTAGGACTTGTTGGCCATGGAAATGCATTCCTAACATGGCCAAATAGGAAAGCATATTATTACTTGAATGGGTGTAAATTGAGAGAGGTGGATACTCAACAAGACCTTGGAATCCTCGTGTATCAGTTACTGAAAGTAAGTGTGCAGGTATAGCAAGCAATAAAAAAGGCAAATGGTATGTTGGCCTTCATAGTGAGAGGATTTGAATATAGGGATAGGGATGTTTTTCTGCAATTGTAAAGGGCATTGGTGAGGCCACACATGGAGTATTGTGTGCAGTTTTGGTGTCCTTATCTGAGGAAGGACATCCTTGCTATAGAGGTAGTACAGCACAGGTTTACCAGGCTGGTTCCTGAGATGGCAGGTCTGTCATGTGAGGAGAAACTACGTCAATTAGGATTATATTCACTGGAGTTTAGAAGAGGGGGATCTCACAGAAGTTTATCAAATTCTAACGGGGTTAGACAGGGTAGATTCAAAAAGAATGTTCCCAATGGTGGGGGAGTCCAGAACTCAGGGTCATAGTTTAAGGATAAGAGGTAAACCATTTAGAACTGAGGCGAGGAGAAATTTCTTCATCCAGAGTGTGATAAATGTGTGGAATTCACTACCACAGAAAGTAGTTGAGGCCAAAATGTTGTCTGATTTCAAGAAGATATTAGATACAGCTCTTGGGGCTAAAGGGATCAAGGGATATGGGGGGAAGGGGGAATCAGAATATTGATTTTGATGATCAGCTGTGATCAAAATGAATGGCGGAGTATGCTCAAAGGGCCAAATGGCCTAATCCTGCTTCTAACTTCTATGTTTCTACATAAATAGATTGAATATCTCTAAATTAGTCTCTAAATCCTTCCAATATGCCGGATGGAAGGCAGTAAGACACTGAGGCAGTTAAAGAAGAAGGGTTTGGTCAACCATACTCAACATGGAAATGACAAGACACCACAATACTTTGCCAAGCATTACCATGGACCCACCTATTGAAAGCACTTGATCACCAAAGCTGTCTAAGGGAATGGTGCATGGAAGAAGAGAAGGAGGAAGGGGCATACAGGCAGTCACAGTGTGGATGTAACAGGCAGTGACAACAGTGTGGATAGAAGAATAGCAATGACAGTGTGAGAACTACAGACACAGACACAAAGTTTAGGGACAACAAACTGTGACACAGAGAGTGGGATGGGAGGGAACAACAGACTGTGACAAAGGCAGTGTGGGGACAACAGACTGTAATAGACTGTGACACAGATAGTGGAGGGACAACAGACTGTGACACAGACCGGGGGGGGGGGGGGAGGGTTAAACAACAGATTGTGAGAAAGTCTGTGTTGGGACAACAGGCTATGACACAGACTGCGCGGGGGGGGACAAAGGCAGTGTAGGGACAACACACTATGACACAGGCAATGGGGACAGGACAACAGCCTGTGACATAGACAGCGGGGGGCAACATACTGTGACAAAGCCAGTGTGGGGACTAAAGACTATGACACAGATGGACTGAGTACAGTAGACAATAAACAGTCAATACAGTAGACAATATACTCATATCCCTGGCATGTGACCCCAATGAACACTGACCCTACATTTTATCATTGGTTCCCCTTGTATGTAGTTTTCCCTTACCCACCTGAGTGTTTCTGTGAAGATCGAATGTAGCCACGCAGCTCTGCAGTGGGGTCCTGTACAACAAATCTTCCCTCACGTTCATTGTCCCCTTTCAACATAATGCCTAAAGAACATGCCACAAGAATTAAAACAAAAGAACAAATATTTGGGTTGGAAAGCACTGAGTGCTTTCCCCTGGCCTTGTCTGGGGAAGGGGGTGCTAGAGAGGCTAAGCTGCTTTGTGACACGTTTGTGTTTGAGAGCACTTTGTGTGGAATCCTGTACCCAGTCCACAGAAACAACATCATCTATTTAACATTTTTAACTTTGAGTCAAGGGTAAGTCTGCCAGTGCCCAGTGCTGGCAGCTGTTATTGGCAAACTCACATTACAAAGAAATGGTTAAATGTGGAAATGAGTCAGTTACACGTGGACTGCAAACTCTCTGTTAAACCATACAGTAACCTTAGACATTGAGCATAGTTTACCAATAAACAAAGCCTGGCTCATGTTGAGGTCTAGTGAGGATAAGAAACTTAAAGATATTAGTATAAGTAAAGAAATAGTACTGAAGAGTTTAACATCTGCGCTGTAATGTTCTATGTTCTATGAGCAAGTTGTGACAAGTATCCTGAACCTGTTGCCTGGATGCTTGGTTTTTAAAAGAGGGACCAGCAGAGAGAATGGCAGCATTTGTTTTAATCTTCAAGAATTTCTTAAATTATAGAACAGTTTGTAAACATAACCCCACTGTTTAATAAAGGAGGAAGAGAGAAAAAGGACACCAAAACTGAAAATGCTGGAAAATCTCAGCAGACCTGACGGCATCTGTAGAGAGAGAAGAGATCCAACGTTTCCAGTCTGGAAGACCTTTCAAAAGACTCCAGAGTCTAGTCTCGTAACTTTAGCTCTGTTCTCTCTCCACAGATGCTGTCAGACCTGCTGAGATTTTCCAACATTTTCTGTTTTTGTTTCAGGTTCCAGCATCTGCAGTAATTTTCTTTTATCTTAGAGAAAGTGGGCAACTAGGCCAACTAGCCGAACATCAGTGACAGACAAAATGCTCAAGTCAATTATTAGGCATGGTAATCGGGCAGTTGGAAAATCATAAATAAGCAGAGTTTTATTAATTAATGAAAGAGGAAATCGCAGAATTTTTTGACAACGTAACTTGTAAAATAGAAACGGTGACAAAGTGTATTTGAGTTTCAAAATACATTCAATATGGTGTCATAACAAGTCAGTTACACGGGTAAGATGTGTGTAGAAGGATATGGGCCAAATATGGGCAATTGGGATTAGCTTAGGGGTTAGAAAAAAAGGGCAGCATGTTCACATTGGGCCCAAGGGACTGTTTCCATGTTGTAAACCTTTATGACTCTATCACTCTATGACTAAGTCATTACAAAATGATTAAAACTCACATTGATACATTAGCATGGATAGTGTGTTGGTTGATGAACTGAAAACAAGGAAAATTATATTTTAGAATTGCCTGTCTATAATGAACTGGGTACCACCAGGATCAGTATTTGCATCTCAGCTGTTTATAGAAACGTAGAAGATAAGAGCAGGAGGAGGCTGTTTGGCTCTTTTATTCAGTATTATCATGGCTGATTGTCCAACTCAATAGCCTAATCCTGCTTTGTCCCCATAACCTTTGATCCCATTCGCCCCAAGTGCTATATCCAGCCGCCTCTTAAATACATTCACTGTTTTGGCATCAACTACTTCCTGTGGTAATGAATTCCACAGGCTCACCACTCTTTGGGTGAAGAACTGTCTCCTCACCTCCATCCTAAATGGTGTACACTGAATCCTCAGACTGTGATCCCTGGTTTGGGACTCCCCCATCATCGATATTAATAATTTCACAAGGAGACTGAGTGAAATGTATCCATATTGATCATGAGTTAGGAAAGTAAACAGTGAGGAAGATGCAAAGAAGCAAAGGGATATAGATAGAAAATGTTAGAAAAGCTCAGTGTGCAGCATCTGTGGAGAGAGAAGCAGAGTTAAAGGACCCCGTTTTACCATCAAGTTGCGCCCGTTTGCGGGTGCGAAAACTTAGTAAAGTTGGGTGCGAGGCTAGTAGCAAAATCCATGCCCACCTCCGCACCAGTTCCCCCCGTTACAAAGGCCCGAAAATGGCCGTGATTGGGACCTCACCCGAAATGGGGGAGAAGGGGCCCACAATCAGTTTGAGTGGCGGAGGGGGTGGAGGGATGAGGGAGTCAGTAATGTTGTGGAGGTGGGGCAATGTCTGTGGGGGCCAGGGGGAGACATTATCAGGCCCCGGGAGCGATGTGGCACGGGAGCAGCATTCGATCATTTTTTTCCACGCATGCGCAGTTGGAGGCGCCAATCGGAGCGGCAGGATTTCGGGAACGTTAAGCTCCATCCACAGGCTTCTGCAGCACGATTCTGAATTGCTGATACTTTTGCAGGCAGAATACGTATGGGGCGCCTGAGAACGGGTCTAAAAATCGGATCTGAAACACTCCCAGTTTCAAGTCCACCCAGAACTTCGAATCAAGATGGTAAAATAGTGTCCCGAGAAACAGAAGCTAATTATTCTTCCCACAGTATTGCTTTACATTCCAGTTGTGACAGGGTTGGTTTGTGTAAACAAAGAATCGTTGCCATGCGATAATGTGAGACAGTCAACTAACACCTCCGCTTTTGTAATCTAATATCCCGAGGTGAGGGTGACAAGAGGAGAGTCAAGTCTATTTTAAGTTTCATGTTGTGGCTGGGATATAATGATGGAGGGAAGGTAAATGCTTCATGAAGAAATAATACTCCTTGCTGGGAATCCTTCCCCTTCCAGCTCTGTGTGTGCTTGCGGCACAATGGTTAGCACTGCTGTCTCACAGTGCCAGGGACCCAGGTTCGATTCCCAAGTTGGGGCACTTTCTGTTTTGAGTCTGCACGTTCTCCCCGTGTCTGCATGGGTTGCTTCCCACACTCCAAAAATGCCTTTTTTTAAATTCATTCGTAGGACATGAGGGTTGCTGGCTGGCCAGCATTTATTGCCCATCTCTAGCTATCCTTGGAGCACAGTTGAGAGTCAATCATGTGACTCTGGATTCAGATGTAGGCCAGACCAAGTAGGGACGGCAGATTTCCTTCCCCAAAGGACATATGCAGGTTAGATTGATTGGCCATGCTAAATTGCCCCTTAGTGTCAAAGGTTGCAGGCTAAAGTGATTGGCCTTGTTAAATTACCACTTAGTGTCAGGGAGACTAATAGAGTAAATACATGGAGTTTTGGGGATAGGTAGGATTTGTTGTTGGTGCAGGCTCGATGGGCCAAATTGCCTCCTTCTGCACTGTAGAGATCCTATGATTCTAATATTAATTATTTTTAAGTGCCTCACTTTAATTTGACCTTTGATTCCACAAACTGACATTCTGCTGCATGTTATACTTTGTAGTCTTGCGTCTATGTGTAATATTGTAAATAAAAACGACTTGAGAATTTTGAGCACTGTAGCTTAGCAACATGTGTTTACCACCTCTTAGAGTAAACAGAGTGAATATTGAGCAATGTGTGTGGGTGTCTGGCGTTTAACATTGTGACACCCCTGTAAGCGTTGGTGCTGTGGAATGCCACCCTTCGATACCATTGCAAATCTTTGATTGCAGGAGCTGTGGGGCTTGCTTTTAGAAACTGCAATTTACTGAGAAATTGGTGAAGAGGAATAGGTTGGTGATATATCTTGATGCCAGGCTAAATAAATTAAATTATCATTTGGCAATGCACTTAAGGTAATAAGGACAGGGAGAGACTGTCCAACAGCCAGTTTGACACAATCAGATGGATGGCATGGTGGCACAGTGGTTAGCACTGCTGCCTCACACCACTAGGGACCCGGGTTCAATTCCCAGCTTTGGTGACTGTCTATGTAGAGACTGCATGTTCTCCCTGTGTCTGTGTGGGTTTCCTCCAGGTGCTCTAACTTCCTCTCACAGTCCAAAAGATGTGCTGGTTCGGTGCATTAGCCATGTTAAAATCTCCAAAATGTAGCTGAATAGGTGCCGGGGTGTGGTGACTAAGGCATTTTCACAATAACTTCATTGCTGTGTGAATATAAGCCTACTTAAAATAAATTTTAAACTGAATCATGCTATACCATTGTGGCTGAGAATACAGTAAGAAGTCTCACAACACCAGGTTTAAACCCAACAGGTTTATTTAGAATCACGAGCTTTTGGAGCGCTTCTACTCCCTCAGGTCATGTCACATTCATCTGATGAAGGAGCCACACTCCGAAAGCTCGTGAATACAAATAAACCTATTGAACATAAGAACATAAGAAATAGGTGCAGGAGTAGGCCATCTAGCCCTTCGAGCCTGCCCCGCCATTCAATAAGATCATGGCTGATCTGTCGTGGCTCAGTTCCACTTTCCCGCTTTCTCCCCATAACCCTTAATCCCCTTGCCTACCAAAAACCTATCAACCCGCGTCTTAAATATATTTAGCGAGGCAGCCACCACCACTTCAACGGGCAGAGAATTCCAGAGATTCACCACCCTTTGACTGAAGAAGTTCCTCCTCAACTCTGTTCTAAACTGCCCCCCCTTTATCTTGAGGCTGTGCCCTCTAGTCCTACTGTCCTTTCTGAGTGGGAAGAACCTCTCCACCTCTATCCTATCCATCCCATTCATCATCTTATACGTCTCAATGAGATCTCCCCTCATTCTTCTAAACTCTAACAAGTACAAGCCTAGTTTATTCAGCCTCTCTTCATAGCTCAACCCCCTCAACTCCGGTATCAGCCTAGTAAACCTCCTCTGCACTCCCTCCAGGGCCAAAATATCGTTGCGTAAGTGCGGTGACCAAAACTGCACACAGTACTCCAGCTGCGGCCTCACCAGTGCCCTGTATTGGACTTTAACCTGGTGATGTGAGACTTCTTACTGTGCCCATCCCAGTCAAATGCCAGCATCTCCACATCATGGCTGAGAGTAAGGAGGATAGAATGCTGACATGTGTGGATAGCAGCAAGGACAGGATAAATAGTGATAATGTGAAGGTGTACAGGCACTGATTTATTTATTGGAAACTTGGTATGTTTATCACATTGTTCAGTAATGTTTAGAATAAATTAATTTTCACCAGTGTGAGGAATGGTTTGGTGTTTGAAATGTACACTTCTCCTTCCACTAATAATTATTTTCGCAGCTCTGTATCTGCATGACTTTGGATAGTTCAAAGTCTCCAAAAGTGACATGATTTGTTTGTTGTCAGCTCTTTATATGTGAGGAGGAATGGGGCTTTTTCATTTGTCTGTGTGAGGAGTGGGTTTGCTTGTTTGCTCTGTGCACGGAGCAGTCTCGCTGGATCAGCTGGTCCATTCCTACCTGTTGATTTTGTGCCTTCATACATTCCTATCACTTCCTCTATGGCCAAGTAGTACTGTTTAGAATCCTCCATCCTGTTTCTGAGAAGTTGAGATATACTGGACAGATCCAGGATGAGCTCTGGAGTATCTGGATATGTGGCATTCTGAATCTCAGTAACTCTGTAATGACAGAGAAAAACAATACCTTAATCCAGGGGAGATTTCAGATAGAACTTCAAACGTTAGCAAGCAATCATTGCATTGGCTCAAGCTCTTCCTGAAATTGTCCGATAAATCACCCAGAAAAGGTTATCTGCGGTTATCTCTCCATAGTCAACAATGATCTCCACATGCTCTGTGTGATCTTAGTCTGTGATTGTTTCCACTCCCTTCAGGAATTTCAATGCATTCCAGTTCAGTTCCTTGGTAGAAAATCCATCAGGTATGAAACCGGACATTAGCAGCTCCCTGTACCGAGAGTGCATCACATTCAACATGAAGTAAGCACTGGGTGAGCAGACATTCCCTCTCAACTAACTATCAGGAAATCTGAAGCCATTGACTTCAACAGCAGCACAAGCTTCATTCCTTCGCCATGACTCCATCCTTCCCTAAAGGAACTGCCAAATAATGAACCATACCATTTACAATGTGGGACAGCACGGTGGCACAGTGGTTAGCACTGCTTCCTTACAGCTCCAGGGACCCGGGTTTGATTCCCAGCTTGGGTCACTGTCTGTGTGGAGTCAGCATGTTCTCCCTGTGTCTGCGTATGTTTTCTCCAGATGCTCCGGTTTCCTCCCGCAGACCAAAAGATTTGTGGGTTAAGTGAATTGGCCATGCTAAACTCTCCCTCAATGCACCTGAACAGATGCTGGAATGTGGCCACTAGGGGATTTTCATAGTAACTTCACTGCAGCGTTAATGTAAGCTACCTGTAAGACTAATAAATAAACTTGAAATTTTAAGCTTTGACCCAAGATCAGCAGCTAACCACAAATCCACTCCATCACCACGACCACCTAATCTCGCCTCCAAAACATCACCAAATACTGCAGCGTCTCATCTGCTCTTTAAATCCTCATCTATGTCTTTGTTAGGACTCTGCACTTACCTGCTATTCATTATGTTTTTTGTCTTATAGATAGATTCCTAATTGGTAAAGGGATCAAGGTTTACGGGTATAAGCGGGAGAAAGCAAGAGCCCTGAATGAATGGTGGAACAGTCTCAATGGGCCAAATAGCCTAATTCTGCTCCTATATCTTATGGTCTTATGTTGACCCAACCTGCTTCTCTATCTTACATCATATATAAATTCGAATCCATCCAAAATGCTGCCACACTCAGGCTGTATTTTACCAAGTGCCATTCACACATCAGTCCTGTGCTTGCTACATTGGTTCCTAGTCAAGCTCAGTGTTAAATTTCTCACACTTGATTTAATATTCCTACATGGCATCACCCCTTCCTATATCTACAACCTCCTCCATTCCACAAACCTTCAATTCTGGCCTCTTGAACATACCTAATGATTGGTGTTTCACTGTTAGCAGCAGTGCCTTCATTGGATCAGACTATGCTCCCTAATATTCTCTCCTTAAACCTCTTCACCACTTAAAGCCTTTTTTCTTCTTTAAGGCACTCCTTAAAAATGACCTCTTTAACCAAGTAAGAAGTCTCACAACATCAGGTTAAACACCTTCAACCAAAATCTTTGATCACATGGTTCAATGTTAAATGTCGTTTGATAACACTGTTTAAAACACCTTAGGATGTTGCAGCACATTGAAGGTGTTGTATAATCCAAGCGAAGCCTCTCACAGTTCCCTGTGGAAACATTGTTTCTTCACCTCTCAATTCTGTCCCGATTCTATCACAGCTCAGAGTAACACCTCACCTGTAAGATAACACCACGGACAATGTAGCATTCTCTCAGTGCTACACTAAAGGGTGAAACTACATGATGTGATTAGAGTGTTGCTTCACTGAAAACAATCTCATAGCTTCCCTGAAGAAATCCAGTATTTATGCCGACTCCAGAACTCACCAAACTTTGAGGCTTTGGTGGCAATACGCAAAAGCTACGTTGAGTGCAAACCTCCAACCAATTCATCTATCAGCTCCTGTAAGCATCCTTGCCCATTTGTGGAAGGGTTTACAAACTGCCCAATGGACATATCACCGATTGAACTGGAGTGGAAGCAAGTCATCCTCAATCCTAAGGAACTACCCAAGAGCTACACTGACCAGCCTTCCTCCCAGTTCCCTTCTCTCAGTGTGATGGAACTCATAAATTTCTGATTCCGATGAGACCCTGTCAGTTGAGACATATTGGAATGGTCTGAAGGTGTAATGAGGAGCCATCCAATTGAAGATCTTTCTTGGCAAGGCACCGCAAGTTTCTCTTATTGAGAAGAAGGAGGAACAATGCCAATCACATTTCCCTATAGACTGTGTGCATCAGTGATCCTTCATCTCAGCAACTTAAATTATACTATTGGGATAGCATGGTTTCTCAATCTTTAATTCTTCTCCAGATAGGGACAATGATACCCATCAGTTACAGAAAGGCACCTACCTGGAAAGGAGCCCCTTAGAATTCTGCAAATGAGAAGAGAGGAGATTAAAGCATTGAATTAACAAATCAGCACTTTATTGAATCAAACAGAAATGAATGCTATTTGGGGTGAAGAATTGAGTGAGAACCTTTAGAATGAACCACAGTCACTAAATAACAAAATATTTCTCTACATTTTGAGGTCAGAGGCAATAATGTTGGAGGCAGAAAGAACAAGTTTATAATTACCCCTCAGTGTCAGCCTGTACTAGTTCAAAGTGTAAGGTCAGTTGGTGAGGGGATAAGCTGATCCGGAGGTGGAAGGAGGTAGTGTGGGTGTTTAGGGAGTGCTCAGGTAATCAGGTGGTGGAGGGAGCTGTACGGGGGTAGTCAAGTGGTGAAGAATAAACAGGGGGAATGCTGGGTAGTCTGTGGAGTAGTCAAGAGGGGGGTTTGGGGTGGGGGTGGGGGACGTGGGGGGGAGGGGACTGGGGGGCGTGCTGTTCCAGTGCATCTTTTGAAGTACCGCTGGGGTATGGCAGTCTCTCCTGCCTGAGGAAACACAGGTTCTGGAACGGCGAGGCAATGTTACTGAGAGGAGTGTTATAGCTACAGAATGATATATTTAAACTCCCCAGTTGCCATTGTGGGACTTGACCTCATGCCTCTGTTTTACTAGCCCAGTAGCACAACTGCAAAGCAAGATGTTCTCCAGGCCAACATTTCTCACTGCTTCCAGCAACACGTTTGAGGTGTTTTCACTGGTCAGAAGGGGGGGCCATTCATCCATTTCCAGTCTACTAACCCCTCCTTCGCCAAGTTTTCCAGCCTCGCTGTGGAGGACTTTCTCATTGGCCAATGTGGTGAATCTAAGTTGCTGTTGACTTCGGCGGGACTGGAAAATCCTGTCAGGTGAGGGGGCGAAAAATTGTTTCATGTCCAGCCAGAGGGGACAAGGCTGGCTCCATTTTAACTGGTCACTCCTGTCCACTGCTGTCTGGGGCACCAATGCTGCCCCCTCCCCCTTCCCCCCCTCACCCCACCCCCCCACCCACAATCAAATAACAGCTTCAAAAGTAATTCCTGACTGATGAAAGATTTGAGAGATATCCCAAGGACAAAATAACATCTGATATAAAGGAAATTGCTTTCACTCGTATGCTTGGGTTGACTTTGATGATTAGAGTCCCTCTGGAATTGCATTAGATTAATATCAGTGACTTCAGCGACAGAGGAAAAGGGGACTGTTTCTTTCTTCAGGCAAAAAATACTAAAGCCTGACGTCACGTACCAACCAACTCAAAAATAGCTTCTTCTTCCGTGCTGCCGTCAGACCTTTGAATGGACCTGCCTCACACAAAGTTGATCTTTCTCTACACCCGAGCTATGACTGTAACACTACACCCTGCACTCTCTCTTTTCCTTCTCCATGAACAGTATGCTTTGTATGTATAGCGCGCAAGAAACAATACTTTTCTCTGCATGTTAATACATGTGACAATAATAAATCAAATCAAATGGAAGCAAGTTAAAAAGAGAATTGGAGTACCTGAATGAAATAGAGACAGTCTCCTTGCATCAGATCCTGTGCTTCATTTTTAATTAATTTAATCTGTTGCATCACCTCGGTTATCGCTTCTGAACAGTTTCGAATCTGTGAGAGCACTCGGATCTCCTCCTGATCGATCAGTTTCAGTACATTCTTCTCATCTTCCTCCAGCTGTTTGCCCCATTCACGGAACTTCTTCACCAGGTTCCCTTTCAGCTCATTCGTAAGCTCCTAAAAATCCAAGCCAACCTCTTGTGACTATCTATTTACACACAGGCACTGCAGAGGAGGGTTTTGTTCGAATTGAGAATCACAATTGGTTAGGACAGATTGACATATTACATGTTCAGATCAGAATTCTGGAACAGGAATCTTAAAGTACAGAATGACAACGGTGTAACAGATATAAGATGAAAGCTTGTAAAGCTGCGCTGCCTCCACATTTCACCGTTTAGGTAGATATTGAACCCCCAAGGAAAGAGGTCTTGTATTATAATGTGAAGCAAGCCTCTTGGAGTGACTCACAACCTGTTCCCAGCTGCCTGGGAAGCAATAGCCCAATGGTTTAATCACTAGATTATTAATCCAGAAATTCAACTAATGTTCTGGAGACCTGGGTTCGAATCCCACCACAGCAGATAATGGAATTTGAGTTCAATAAAAAATATCCGGAATTAAGAATCTACTGATGACCTTGAAACCATTGTTGACTGTAGGAAAACCCCATCTGATTCATTAGTGTCCTTTAGGGAGGAAATCTGCCATTCTTACCTGGTCTGCCCTACATGTGACTCCAGAGCCATAGCAATACGTTGACTTGCAACTGCCCTCAGGAAACCAGGGATGGGCAATAAATGCTGACTAGTCAGCGATGCCACATCCCATGAATGAATACTGCTGCTCCATGTCTAACAAATCATAACAATGATTGATATTTGTATCATGATTTTAAGGCAACGAAACAGCCTGAGACACATCAGAGAGCATTATAAGTTAAAGCATGACACTGAATCACACAAGGTGATATTAGGTCAGATGAGCAAAAATCTGGTCAAAGAGAATGGTTTGGCAGAATGTGTTAAAGAAGGAAAGTAACTTAGAAAGATGGAAATGTGTGAGGGGTGGGGGAAGGTATTGGGTTGGGACCAAAACAGCTGAAGGCATGTCCACTAATGACAACTAATGAATTATAATGGGGGGTGCACAAGGGGCCAGTGTTGGGGGAGCTCGGATACTCCAGAGGCTTATGGGTAGAGGAGGTAACAGGGATAGAGAGGAGAAAAGCCATGGAGGGATTTTAAAACAAGAATGAGAATTTTAAGGATAAGAGGTAGAATTTTGCACTCTGTGCCTGGGTGGGATTGCGGTCAGTGCAGACTCGATGGGCCAAATAGACTCCTTCTGCACTATAGGGATTCTACGATTCTATGAATGCTGCCTGAGGGGGGAACACAAGTGTAGCTCTGCAGCTGTGCAGCCGAGTTTTCTCTCCAGATTCTCTGGCACTCTGTGCACAAAAAATCTGGGGTTGTGGTTTTTGCTGTCACGCTGGTGGGGCGGAGCCTGATAGCACCCGCAATGCCAGCTCCACAGAGATTAGCCATATTTGTGCTTAAAAAGATTAATCCCTACCACCCTGTCCCCACTGTGGATAAGGGGAAATCCTCCCACATGTACTGGAGCAATCCCACTCTCACACAAAAGGGGAAATTCCCCCAGATGGAGCTTCCTCCCCAGAGGACCTGCCCTTGGCAGTGCCAGGGTGCCAGGGTATCTTGCCTGAGTATGTCCCTCTCCCCTGAGGGTGATGCTTACCTATACACTCCTAGCAGGTTCCCCCAGACTGTTTCACATCTTTAAAAAGCAGTTGTAATCCTCACCAACATGATGCTAATGCTAAATGCAGGGGGGGGACATACGGTGGAGAGGAGCCCACTAATTATATTAAAATTTATTAAAATATATGTAAATGAGGTTCCCACCCAGATCACCAGCGTGGGGTAGGGAAAATCAGAAACCAAGATCTCGCCAGCAAGAATCTCGTTTTCCGATTCTCGCAGGATTTCGCACCCATGTCACCAGTTGCACTCATGGCTAACACAGGCACAAAATTGCTTTTAAATTGGGAGCCAATGCAGGTCTACAAGCACAGGGGAAATAGGGGGATAGAGCCTACTGTGAGCTAAGACATGGCAGAAATTTGGACAACCTCAAGTTTATAGAGAGTAGCACATGTGAGAACAAGCAGGAGTTCCTCGGAATAGAGGATGTTTAATAGTTTAATTGAATTTTTGCTAATCTGTAACAAGGCCAACCTGATTATTAAGGTACCAAAACGTTGCGGGTGCTGGAATCTGCAAATAAAACAGAGAAAGCTGGAAAAACTCAGCCAGTCTGGCAGCATCCGTATGGAATCAGCATATCCTTCCTCAGAACTAAACAGAGGGGATAATGTGATCATGTAGAGAAGAGCTGGAACAGTGATTAGTGGGAGCTGGGGGGGACTGCAATAAAGATGTAGCAAAAGTTAAAATTATTGAGCAGTGCTTTCGAGGCAGGTGTTAACTCAGTTTAGAGGCAAGTTTAATTACAGAATTACTTCTACCTTTATTTCAACTTCTGATTTCTCCAAGTCTTGCTGTTTGGTGCAACAATCCTGTTCGACACTCCAAAGGCTCTCAACTTCAAGCATCACTTCTTCCTACGAAACAAATTGAAATATTCTGAGCCGGAGTTTAAGAAGTAAATGGCTCTATGCCAGTTGAATATCTTGAGTGTAAGTGGCTCCGGAGATGGTCAGAATCACAGAATATAAACGAAGTAAAGGGGGAAATGCTGGTAAAGTTGGGCGGGCAGTTCAGTAATTCAATCAAAATGCATGCAAGTGCATTTAAATCGCCGTTGCGCCCTTTTCGGGTGCAAACTGGATCGCGGCCATTTTCGGGCCTTGGCACAAGGGGCATCTGAGCGGACGCAGGAGCAGATCACGTTAGTGGCCTCACCCCCGATTTTATCAGATTTTCGCGGGCACGATGCAATGTTAAAATCGGGCCCTATATTGCTAAATGTCAGTCTTCAGCCAATTCGATTCACTCCTCGTGATATCAAGAAACAGCTAAAAGCACTGGAAACTGCAAACGTGATGGACCCTTACAATATTCTGGTAATAGTACTGAAAGACTTGTGCTCCAGAACCTGCCATCACCTAGCCAAGCTGTTCCAGTACACTTACAACATTGGCATCTCCCCGGCAATATGGAAAATTGCACAAGAATGATTTGTACAAGTACACAGGACAAATCCAACCCAGCCAATTACTGCTCTATCAGTCTACTCTCGATCATCAGTAAAGTGATGGAAGGCATCATCAACAGTGCTATCATACAGCACCTGCTCAGCAATAACCTGCTTAGTGATGCGTAATTTGGGTTTTGCCAGGGTCACTCAGCTCCCGACCTCATTACAGACTTGGTTCAAACGTGGACAAAAGAGCTGAATGCCAGAGGTGAGGTGAGAGTGACTGCCCTTGACACCAACACAGCATCTGACCGAATGTGGAATCAAAGAACTCCAGCAAAATTGGAGTCATTGGGAATTGAGGGAAAACTCTCCACTAGTTGGAGTCATACCCGGCACAAAGGAAGATGGTTGTGGTGGTTGGAGGGCAATCATCTCAGCTCTAGGACATCTCCGCAGGAGTCCCTCAGGGTAGTGTCCTAGGCCCAACCACCTTCAGCTGCTTCACCAACGACCTTCCTTCAGAAAGTCGGAAGTGAGGATATTCGCTGAAGATTGCACAATATTCAGCACCATTCGCAACTCCTCAGGTATTGAAGCAGTCAATGTCTAAATGCAGCAAAACCAGGACAAGAGCACTGTTGATGACCTCTCCCATCATTTTACTGATGGTTGAAAATAGACCAAAGGGACAGTAGTGGCAAGTAACATTTGCACCATACAAGTGCCACACAATCTTAAACATGAATGAATCTCACCATAGCCCCTTGACATTGAATGGCATTACCATCACCAAATCCCCCACCATCAATATCCTGCGGGTTACCATTTACTGGGACATAGACCCAGCCAAAGAAATATGGCAAGAGCAAGTCAGAAGCTGGGAATCCTGTGGCGAATGACTCACCTCCTGACTCCCCAAAGCCTGTCCATCACTTACAAGGCACAACTCAATGGAACATTCTCCACTCGCCTGGTTGAGTCCAGCTCCAACAAAACTCAAGAAGCTCGACACCATCCAGGACAAAGCAGCCCGCTCGATTGCTACTCCATCTACAAATGTTCACTCCTCCATCAACGCACAGTGACAGTCTTGTGTACTATCTGCAAGATGCACTGCAGCAACTTGCCAAGGTTCCTTCTACAGCACCTTCCAAACCCACAACCACTAACACCTAGAAGGGCAAAAACAGTAGATACCTGGGAGCACCACAACCTGAAAGCTTTTCTCCAAGTCCCTCACTATCCTGGCTTAGAAATATATCACCTTTCTTTCACTGTCACTGGGTCAAAATCCTGGAGCTCCCTCCCTAACAGCACTGTGGGTGTACCTACAACACTGCAGTTGCATTGATTCAAGAAAGAAACTCACCACAACCTTCTCAAGGACAATTAGGGCAATAAATACTGGTCCAGCCAGTGATACCCACATCCCACAAACGAACTAAAAAAAAGTACCCCAGTCTGTATATCTGTAAACGTTCTCACGATTGATGATGGTCTGATTTGCAAGACAGTGATCACTTCCATCCTCACACTTCATGCATTAAAGACAAAAATATGAACAATTTGTATTTATATATCACCTTTAATAGAGTAAATCATCTCTAAGAAATTGACAGGAGCGAAATGAGACAAAAATAGACATTGAACCAAAGAATGAGGCATTTGGATAAGTGATTGTTCAGAGATATATCTGATGGAGAATCTTACAGGGCGAGAGAGAGAGAGAAACAGAGAGAGAGGCAGATAGAAAGAGAGAGACAGAGAAAGCGACAGGGAGAGACAGAGAGAGAGACAGAGAGACAGATAAAAAGAGAAAGACAGATAGAAAGAGAGAGACAGATAGAAAGAGAGAGACAGAGAAAGAGACAGAGACAGAGAGAGACAGAGAGACAGAGAGAGAGAGACAGGGAGGTAGAGAGAGTGACAGAGAGAGAGACATAGAGAGAGAAACAGGGAGATAGATAGAGAGAGAGAGACAGAGACAGAAAGAGGGAGAGACAGGGAGGTAGAAAGAGAGAGAGAGACAGAGAGACACAGAGAGATAGAGAGAGAGTTGGAGTGGCAGAGAGGTTGGCACAGTGACACAGTAGTTAGCACTGCTGCCTCACAGCGCCAGGGACCTGGGCTCGATTCCCAGTTTGTTTCACTGCCTGGATGGAGTTTGCACGTTCACCCCATGTCTGCATGGGTTTCCTCTGGCTGCTCTGGTGTCTTCCCACAGCCCAAAATATGTGCGGGTTAGGTGCATTGACCGTGTTAAATTTTCCCTCCGTGTATCCCAACAGGCGCTGGAGTGTGGCAATTTTCACAATAACTTCATTGCAGTGTTTATGTAAGCCTACTTGTGACTAATAACTAAACTTTGTGAGCTGCTGGCTGGCTAGTTCATCCATAGCTAGACAAGAGAAAGTCAGGTTAACATTTCCAATATGTTTCAAGATTCGCTCTGCACAGACATTTATAGCATTAAATTATTTCTGCTTAAAATGGTTGAATAGCATTTAATCAATCTAGATAACTTCTTAGAGTTAACACGGGTTCTGGCATAAAAACAGAATCAAAATTTACCTTAATTTCAGCTTCTGTTTCAGCTAGGCTCACCATTGTATGGGACTTGTGGCTGCCTGTCACTCCACATGAAGAACACACACAGACAACATCATCAATACAGAAGAACTCAAGGATCTTCTCGTGATCTGGGCATTTTCTCTCAGTAAAATCAGTCACAGGATTGACGAGCATGTGATCTTTAAGGACCATTTTTGTCAAATGTGGCTTCAAATGAACAGCACAGAAAGAGGTTTCACATTTCAGACATGTCTTCACAGCTGGGGTTTGATTCTCGCTGCAGTGATCGCAGCTAACGGTGGCAATGCTCCTCTCCAAACTGGGCTTGGAGTCGAATTTGCTGTGACACTCAGGACAACTGAACCCATTCTGATCCACTGCTTGGGTCCAAACATCCTCGATGCACTTGAGACAAAAGTTGTGTCGACAGGGCAATGTGACAGGGTCTTTACACACCTGGAGACACACACCACAGTTTAACTGCTCTTCTGAAACTTTGCTTTCCATCCCTCTTAAGCTTCCTGACTGAGAGTCTTCACATAGCAGTGTGTGCACACTGAAGCATATGCAATGAGTGCAAGGTGTGAAATTCTGCCCAGAGGGATTGCAGTTGTTTCAGTTTCATCTGCTGTCATTACCTCACTGCTTCAGGTTATACCAGTTCAGCAACAAAGACCATATTTCCAATTTCTGTTTCCAGCCAGAATGTTATTGGTAAATATTTATGAAGATCACTAGGGTTTGTTTTTACTCCATTTTAGAATCTTCAACTCGAGAAGCTGTACAAAGAATTTACATTCAATGAAAAAATGTTCTTTAAAGACCCTCTAAAATTCACTGTTTGGTGTTGTTACAAATGACCCTTTTTTGGATTTAGTGACCATCCCTAATCAGACCAGACAGGAACAACTCTTTTAAAAATTAGGTTGCACATTTTTTTATGGGAAAAAAATTGTTTGGTGTGAGTGAGTAGCAATGCTGAGGAATGGATTGCGATTTATGCTTATGTTCAGGGGTCAATGAGCAATTTAATTCATCCTTGATTTGTCTAGTAAAAAACAATTCAATTAACAGCAATGAGTGTTTAACACTGGATGGAGTGCAGTGACACATTAGTTGAAGTGGTCCATCCAAAAATATATATAAAATTGTGAAAAGTACACAAAATATATATCTTATTTCACTATTACTATGCCAATGAGGAGAATGTGGCCATCAATATAATCATAGAAACATAGAAGACAGGAGGCCATTTGGCCCTTCGGGCCTGCTCCACCATGGCTGATCATCCCAATCAATAATCTAATCATGCTTTCTCCTCATAACCTTTGATCCCATTCGCCCCAGGTGCTATATCCAGCCATCTCTTGAATACATTCAATGTTTTGGCATCAACTACTTCCTGTGGTAGTGAATTCCACAGGCTCACCACTCTCTGGGTGAAGAAATGTCTCCTCACCTCCATCCTAAATGGTCTACCCTGAATCCTCAGACTGTGACCATTGGTTCTGGACTCCCCCACCATCAGGAACATCCTCTCTGCATCTACCTTGTCTAATCCAGTTGAAATGTTATAAGTCTCTATGAGATCTGCCCTTAGTCATTCTGAACTCCAGCAAAAACAATCCTAACCTAATCAATCCCTCCTCACACATCAGTATAATCATTTCAGAAAGAAAGTCGATTTGATTTTTGGCAACAGATACAAAAACTAGCTCGGTAAAATGGAATGTGAGATTGATTAGATGGTGCAATACCACAGCCTTGCGTGAATTCGATTCATACCAGACATAGGAACAGAAATGGAAGAAAGAATTCTGGAAATGTTCTTACCAATCCCGAAGATGAACAAAAACAAATTCCAAGAGACCACAATAACCATGAGGCACTCCACCCAGCATTCCAGTCGCACTCTGTACGGTCATATCAATCACCTCCTAAAATATGTCCAACTCCTTTCAAATTAATCTCTCTCGATATAAGGATACAGGTGGCTTTACAGCCAGTGGAGTAATCTTATGAGGTTTCATTTTTTTTTTAATTCATTTTTGGGACATGAGCTTGGCTGGTTAGCCAGCATTCATTGCCCAATCCTAGTCGCCCTTGAACTAAGTGCTTTACTGGGCCATGTTGGAAAGTAGTCGAGAGTCAGCCACATTGCTGTGGCTCTGGAGCCAGGCCAGGTAAGGACGGCAGATTCCCTTCCCTAAAGGAAATCAGCGAACCAGATGGGTTTTTCTGACAATCGCTGATGTTTCATGGTCAACAGTAGATTCTTAATGCCTGATATTTTTTGGTGAATTCAAATTCCACCACCTGCCGTGGCAGGATTCGAACTTGTGTTCCCAGAACTTAAGTTCAGTTTCTAGGTTAATAATCAAGCAACAATACCACTAAGCCTCCTCCTCCAATTACTGCGATAATGTTGAACATGTGGCTAGAACTTGGTCCCATCAGCAGTAGTAACAATGATCAAATCATGGGGGGGAAGGAAGTTTGTTTGCATAGTGCTGCCTTGAGATTATATTATCTCCATAGGACTGGCAGTGCTGTATTTTTCCATGATATCAATGAGGAATGACAAATAGGCCTCATAAGTGGCTGTCAGTGGTTTGCCCAGGGTGATCACGTGTCCTGGATTTTACTGGTGGTGTTCAGACTTTGCATATGTGCGCCTGTGTACGCACTCTGCACTCTCCACTTTGATCCTCTTCTACAACCTGAGAAACTGCGGCAAGCCTCCACTCTCACAGACTTGGCAGCATCACCATCCCTCCCCACCTCCATCTTAATGCCAAAGTGTTCTCTTAAATTGTTTTGCTGGTAGTTAATCACCTTGGATTTCCCTGCCTCTGGGGAATACAGCTGTGTCTCCATAGAGGCTGCAAGGAACAACTTACAATTATCAAATTACCCAAGAAAGTTACAACAGTTATGATTTCTCTGTGAGAGAGGGTGAATTTTAAAATGTTCATGAAATTTTGAGGTCATGTTTGGCTCAGTTGGTGGAACTCTTGTCTTTATGTTGGAAGGTTTTGAGTTAACTCCACTCCAAAGAACTATGCACATAAACAGAATGATACTTCAATATGGTACTGAAGGTGAAAGTGGATAGATTTGGATTTATAGAGTGCTTTAACACCACTGGCATAGCGAAGTGTTTCATAGTGAATGAAGTACATTTTGAAGTATAGTCACTGTTTCAATTTAACAATTAAAACAGTCCCACCAATACCAATGCACTAATGCCTAAATATTATGGATTTTTTTTGTGATATTGATTAAGGGATAAATATTTATCAAAACATCAGGGATAACTCCCCCGCCTCTTCTTCCAACTTGTGTCACAGTATCTTTTATCTTCATCTTAACAAGCAGTCAGGGCTTTGATTTACCACCTCATCAAAAGATGGCGGCTGGGATTTTCCAGCAGGGTTGGGGCTGGGGTGGGGGTTGCTGGAGAATCAGGGCTGGCCATGGAGTGGAGAGGCTGACCTGGGGGGTCAGAAGACCAGGGTTGACTCAGAGGGGGAAGATTGGGGTTAGCCCTGGATGAGAAGATGGCCAGTGATAAAGGTTGTCAGGAGGCCAGCAATCGGGGGTTTCTGGGTACATTGGCATGCCAACGATCGGTGAGGGGGGTGGGGGGGGGGGGGGGGGGGAACAGTGATGGAAGAGGGAGCCAGCGCGCATGTGCCAATTTCAGCGCTGACAGATCAGCGCATGCACAGTGGCCCACTCAGCGATAAGCTTCCTGTCTCTCTAGTGAGAAATAGGCCCCTCCAAACAATTCTTGGAGTGAATCATGCTGAGGCACTCTTATTGCACAGAGTGAAGCAAATTCATTCGGGTAAGTATGCTTAAAAACAGGCGAGAAATATTCTCATGTTGTTGGGAATTTGGTTTTGTTTTGGAAGAATCCCAGCCGTCACGTCCAACAGTGCGTGAGTGGAGAGTCCATATCGATTTGTATGCTCCTGGAGTAGGACTTGAACCCAGAATATTGTAATTCAGAGGAAAGAGTGCAACCCACTAAGGCAGAGCTGAAGGAGTGCTCGCCTGTTGGAGGTGTTGGCTTTTGGGCGATGAAACTGTCCGTTCATTTAGGTGGATTTAAAAGATCCTGTGGTTCTATTTCGTTGACAATGCTCAGAGGTGTCATCTGTTGTTGGAACCTTATGGACCAAACCCACCATGGAACACAACCGCCTTTTATTAATATATTGACCATCCTTGATTGATGCATTTGCCCCTTAGTGTCCCAAGATGTGCAGGTTAGGTGGATTGGCCATGGTAAATGTGTAGGGTTACAGTGTTAGGACAGCAGGTGAACCTGTATAAGATGTTCTTTCAGGGAGTCAGTGCAGAATGGTCTTCTCCTGCATCGTTGGGATTCTAGGCTCTTTAGCATTGTTAAAGGTACACTCAAGTCCTAAGGAATCTCAGCATGAATCCATCCCTATAGTGATAAAGAGTAGTACAAATACAAATCACACCTACCCTTTTAATTAGAATAGATTTCTAAGATAAGGTCAAGAATTACTGTCAGCAACTGAGTTATTCTAGATTCTTGGGCAGATAAGAATATCCTAGCTATTTTCACCGCCTTTTATTAATATATTGACCATCCTTGATTGATGCATTTGGCTTCAATTCACTATATCTGACAGTCTCCATCACTTGTGTATACCTTGTAGGTCAACTCAGCAAGACCCATAGAAACTGTGAGTTTGGGATACGAAGTTAAATTAACTAAAAATGCCCTAAATTATAATCAGATCCAAAACCCTTCAACCATAGCCAGTTGCCCTCAGGACACTGACAACATCCCTGCCATAAAAGCTTATTGCCTATTGTGTTCCATGGTGGGTTTGGTCCATAAGGTTCCAACAACAGATGACACCTCTGAGCATTGAGCTCCAAACCTATTCTGCCCAGGGTTTTCAGCGTGGATGCAGCTGAGCAAGTGGTAGCCATCAAAAACCTCAAGACACTCCTGTGGACAGCTGCCGGGGCATGATTGTCCACTATTGTGTTACACCCTCCCTACACCTAATTACTGTAACCCACGGTCTCTTACTGTGGGTGAACTGTGTTGCTTGGAATATTATGAATCCTCACGATGAATTTTAGATATTCCAGGGGATAATTTCTTTTGGTTCCAAAACGTATACACTACCAATTTACGATGGAGTGCAGCTATAAAAAAGAAGTCATAAGATAATCCAGCTATAAATATAGAAACATGGAAACTTAGAACAGGAGGAGTCTATTTGGCCCTTCGTTCCTGTTCCACCATTCATCACAATCATAGCTCATCATCCAACTCATTAGCCTAATCCTGCTTTTTCCCCATAACCTTTGATCCCATTCGCCCTAAGTGCTATATCCAGCCCCTTCTTGAATACATTTAATGTCTTGGCATCAATTACTCCCTGTGGTAATGAATTCCACAGGCTCACCACTCTCTGGGTGAAGAAATGTCTCCTCACCTCCGTCCTAAATGGTCTACCCTGAATCCTCAGACTGTGACCCCTGGTTCTGCACTCCCCCACCATTGGGAACATCCTCCCTGCATCTATCCTGTCTAGACCTGTTAGAATTTTATAAGTCTCTATGAGATGCCCCACAGTCATCTGAACTCCAGTGAAAACAATCCTATCCTAGTCATTCTCTCCTCACACATCAGTCCCTCCATCCCCAGCATCAGCCTGGTAAACCTTCACTGCACTCCCTCGAGAGCAAGAACATCCTTCCTCAGAAAAGGAGACAAAAACTCTAGATGTGGCCTCACCAAGGCCCCTGTATAATTACAACAACACATCCCTGCTCCTGTACTCGAAACCTCTTGCAATAAAGGCCATCATACCATTTGCCTTCTTTACTGCCTGCTGTACCTGCATGCTTACCTTCAGTGACTGGTGCACACTTCCCTCGCCCAATTTACAGCCAGTCAGGTAGTAATCTGCCTTCTTGTTTTTGGGGTTATAAGGTTAAAATAGTGATTCTCCTCTGGAGTAGGGATTTAAAATTAAAAGTAGTGTTTATCTGCTAGACAAAGAGACAAGAGTTAAAAAAAAATGATGAATATGTCTGGCATAATTGTGCGCTCAAGGACCAACAACATCCTGTAGCATAGCATGTGGGATCGCAGCCAAGGTAGTCATTGAGGTTTATAGCATGGAAACAGGCCCTTCGGCCCATGATACCCTTTTATACTTATATTTATATTTGAAACGCGAATCTAGTCTCAATTGCCCACATTTGGCCCATATCCCTCTATACACATTTTACCCATATAACTGGCTAAATGCTTTTTAAAAGACAACATTGTATCTGCCTGTACTTCTATCTTTGGCAACTCTTTCCAGACATCCACCACTCTCTGTGTGAAAAACTTGCCCCTCAGGATACCTTAACCTTAAACCTATACTCTCACCTTAAACCTATGCCCTCTAGTTTTAGATTCCCCTACCTTTGGGAAAAGATGTTGACTATCTAGCTGATCTGTGCCCCTCATTATTTTATACAACTCTACAAGATCACCCCTCAGCGTCCACACTCCAGAGGAAAAACATCCCAGTCTATCCAGCCTCTCCTTATAACTCAAACGATCAAGTCCCAGTAGTATTCTAATAAAGCTTTTCTGCACTCTTTCTTGTTTAATAATATCCTTTCTATAATAGGGTGACCAGAATTGTACACAGTATTCCAAGTGTAGCCTTACCAATGACTTGTACAACTTCAACAAGACGTCCCAACTCCTGTATTCAATGTTCTGACCAATGAAACCAAGCATGCTGAATGCCTTCTTCACCATTCTGTCCACCTGTGACTCCACTTTCAAGGAGCTATGAACATGTACTCCTACATCTCTTTGTTCTGTAACTCTCCTCTACCATTAACTGAGTAAATCTTGCCCTGGTTCAACCTAACAAAATGCATCACCTCACATTTGTCTAAATTAAACTCTGGAAAAGAACATGAGCTGGCCCTTATGTCACCACAGCAAGGCATTGGTAAATTGTAAACTATTCCAATCTAGCAATAGATGACCTTAAGCATGAATCTAAATAACTTGTGAACTGAATCCTGGAAACTAACTGACCATCACTTTCACCTCTCAATATCCTCCTTGCTCTCAGTATCCTGTTGGCTAAAAGTGGAGAATGTTGCCCTGTGTTCAACATCTTCCTGCTGGTTTAGTTCTTTTATGACATAAATATTGATCCACACAGTAGATTTGCTGAATCTCCAGCAATTCTCAAAATTAAGGCTGCAGTGAATTGACGATGTTTCTCAATTTTAATTAGGATCTCACTAGACTTTAGAGTTATCTACTCATGGGCATAAGTTAAATACTACTTTAAATATTGATGGATTTCTTAAATATCTCTCTGTAACATTAAAGGTACTTGGATTATCTGGTGGAAATAAGATTATATTAATTTTTCCTGTTAATGCAGCAATTGGATTATCATCAAATGTGAATTGCATGTTCAGTTCTTCATAAACTTTTATATAATTTAGAAAAAAAAATGTATCAAGTAGTCTTCTGTATCTAAAGTAAGCGCACGGATGCAGCAGGCAGTAAAGAAGGCAAATGGCGTGTTAGCTTTCTTAGCGAGAGGGCTTGAGTAAGGGATAGGGATGTTTTGCTGCAATTGTATAGGGCACTGGTGAGGCCACATCTCGAGTATTGTGTGCAGTTTGGGCGTATCTGAGGAAGATTGTCCTTGCAATAGAGCAAATACAGCAAAGGTTTACAAGGGCGATTCCTGGGATGGCAGGTCTGTCATATGAGGAGAGATTAAGTCAATTGGGATTTTATTCATTGGAGTTTAGAAGGGTAAGAGGGGTTCTCATAGAAACTTCCAGAATTCTAACAGGATTGGGCAGGGTAGCTTCAGAAAGAATGTGCCCAATGGCAGGGAGTCCAGAACTACGGATCATAGTTTGAGGGTGAGGAGTAAACCTTTTAGAACTGAGGTGAGGAGAAATTTCTTCACACATAGAGTGTTGAATGTGTGGAATTCATTACCACAGAATGTAGTTGAGACCAAAACATTGTCAGACTTCATAAAAGAACTAAACCAGCAGGAAGTACGTTGAATGCTTGCACAGGGCAGCATTCTCCACTTTTAGCCAACAGGATACTGAGATCCTGAAGTAATTAGATATAGCTCTTGGGGCTAAAGGGATCAAGGGATATGAGGCAAACGGGGGAATCAGGATATTAAATTTGATGATCAGCCATGATCAAAATGAATAGTAGAGCAGGCTCGAAGGACCGATTGGCCTACCCCTGATTCTAGTTTCTAAACTCAAAAACACACAGTCTTGGGTGGAGAGATATATTGGAGAGGCAGGTTAGGAGAATTCTCAGTGGAATCCATTCCATTGACTGAAATTTCAATCTGTAAGATTATTGTTGATTTTAACTCTCGCTGCCTCCAATACTGAAATTACTCATTTCCAGGAGTAACATGCAGCAGGGTTTAGTTCATTGATAGCAACAACTGTAACACTACATTCTGCACTCTCCTCTCGGTCTGCCTTGTCTGTATAGCGTGCAAGAAACAATACTTGTCACTGTATACGAATACATGTGGACAATGATAAATCATATCAAATTCAGATTGAACTTCCTCACTTTCAAACACAATGCAATATTCTATCATATTGTGATCAGTCATCCATAAATTTCCTTTTTTTTGCAACTAGATTATTAATTCGTCCTTTTTAATTGCATAATCTATTTCCACTCCCATTTCTGGCCAATCCAGCGAGGAAGTATAGAACGTTACAACACAGAAAGTGGCCATTTGGCCCATTGTACCTGTGCCAGCTCTTTAAAACATCTACCACATTAATTTAGTTCCCTGTTCCTTTCCCACATGTTTGCAATTTTATTTTCCCTTCAGTTATTTTTCTGATAATAATATGAGATCAGTCAAGAGTAAGCACGTTCTGTTTTGATTGCAATCTGCCTCCGCCGTCCTTTGAGGCTGTACATTCCAGAGCATAACAGATCATTGTAAAACATGTTTCTTCACATCACCCCTGATTCTTTCGCCAATCACCTTGTGTTTGTGCAAGTTAGTTACCAAACAACTTGTCATTGAAAGCAATTTTTCTACCAAAACCATTTCTGATTATGGACATGAATCAGATCTGCCCTTGACTTTCTCTGCAGCAAGGAACGTAACCCGAGGTTCGCAAGTATTTTCCCACTTTCTGTTACACTGCGAGATTCTCCAGTGAATTTTTTCCACCATACTCTCTTGCATTTAGATTGGGAATCAGATGGTCTATTATCAATTCAGTGGTTTGTTAAACCCAACTGCCCTCTAGTGGATATCATGTTATTAACTTCCTGACTTGGTTATGAAACCAATTCCCCCTTTCTTGATCCGTAGGAAATAACATTGGAATAAAAATATGCTCAGGCTCCAGAGAGCAAAGATGAGATGTAGGAAATCAGTGTTTTTAATAAACTGGTATTTTCCTCTTAGTACAGAAACTTTATGAGATTAATTAAGCAGCATTGATTCAGTCTCTGGAAAAGCAATTTCTAAACACTTCAACTTCAAAACAACTCCTGGAATCAACAAAGTCAGTTAGTTCAGGCTGCCATGTTGACATGAACAAGTTGGTATGACAGCATCTTGTGTACCCCCGCTTAGAATATCAAGTGTTTAAAAACGGTTAGGAAATGACCCTTAGTGTAATGTTAACTAAAACATTGACCTCAAGTAAGGTGACGGGCGGGGAGGAGGAGGCCACCCTGACACTTTGAATTCCAGTCCTGTATCCATTGATCAGATGGGTTTGTGCAACTCACTGACACCCCCCCTGCAGGAGGGTAGATTAACAAGTTTTCGGGGACAGGAAGCAGTGATCATCAAGTCATTCTTCATTGGATGGAGGAGGACTAAAAAGAAGAGGGGGACGAGGATGATGAAGACTGAGGTTAGAATTTCCTAACATTTCCACTAGAGAGGCTATTGAGATTAACATACTCTATGCCAACTGTCCAATCACTCTCTGGGATGGGTAACACACTCTCAATTGTCACAGGTTGCATACTTCTGTCTAATTAACTAATGCATCATGTCTACAGGATGGCATGGACAAGATGGGCCAAATGGCCTCCTTCTGTACTGCAGCTTTTCTATGGTTCTAAACTGTTGCTTCTTAATAAACTATTTTAAATTACTTATGGATCGTCGACTGCCTATCTTAAGTATCCGTAGCCCTGAATCCAAGCATCATATAGTGGTATTGGATTGTTCCAGTGAGATTGTTCCCATCTCCTTTGGCACTTTTTGCTTCTCTGATGTCCCGTTTCAGCTTCACTGTTCTCTGGGCTATTTTACAAACTGGGCAGGATTTTCACCCTGGAAGTGGGTGGCAGGGGTTGGGAGATTTCCTGGGCTGGCATGGCCGCCTCAAGGGGAACTGCCCTCAAACACTGGGTTTTCATTCAGTGGGTGCAGGAGCTAACTGGAATCAGATCTGGTGGTCTTGGAGAGAGTTTGGAGGCAGTAACAGGAGTGACCATAATGAATTGTTTAAAGATCCCAGCATAGGGCTCTGGGACTTCAACCCAGATATAATGAAATCAATAAAATAAAAATACAGCCTCTAACCCTCATCCCAGACAATGCTTCATCCCCCACACACTCCCCATGCCCAGCCACGCCACTTCCTGCTCCCTTGGCTCCTCTTACCTTCTATGCCAAGCTACAGACATCCACCCAAGCCCTGTGGCACCACATATCATCCATGCCAATCTATAGCACTTCCATGCCCATTCACCCAGGACACACTTTGTACACAATTTCTGAACACTATAGTAACAAAATATGTATAAAAGAGATTCAAAAACACAATCATTCATTTTTGTATCTTTCCAAGTTCTTTAATAAAAATGCTTTTACTACAGCTCTACTAAAGTATCAATCATCCAGACCTTTTAAAGTATCAATAAATGAAATTGCAAGCACTTGACATTTGTTTATTTTATGTAAGTAACTAATGTGCAATCACCAGAATAGAATAGAGAAAGAGCTGACAGTCAAGTAATGTTTTTCCTGGGTGTTGCTGTTTCAATAGAAAAAACGAATGTGTGGGCTCTCAGTCAAGCCTCATTATGACTGCCCAAATAGCTGGAAGTAGACAAGAGAGAAGATATTGTATTTCCACAAGGAGCTGGGATGTCCTCAAAAAAACATCCTCACAAACAGTGAATGCAAATGTCCAAGGAGATCATTTCCCAGAGTCTGAAAACAAGGACCTTGAGACAATGACATAAGAGGTCTAATGACCTCATGTGAATGGTTAAGGTCAGAGAATACATCTTCACATTACGTCTCCTATGCACCAAATCACCAAAGTTTCATTTTGCTCAATGTACCACAGCTCCATCACTCCCCATCCAGCACTGCCTGACTCACATGTTGCACTAAAATACTCCACCTCAGCTTCACAAATCTACCAATGTTGCCAGCCTCACACCTATATTCCTAACCTCAACATCCATATGTCCTTCTCCTTGGTAAATACCAATCGTTAAAGATCTCACCCACTTCCTGTGGTTCCATGCATAATTTCCCTCCATTATGTTAAATGGGCTTACTCTTTCTCTTGCTACCCACTGGCTTCTAATATATTTATTGACACTATTTACTAAAAACATTTCATGGCCCCTTTTAACCTCCTAATTCTGCATTTCAGTTTCTTCTTACTTTCCCAGTTTTTAGTTGCCTAGAGCTATTGTATGCTTTGTTTTTTTCTTTTAATTAAGCTTACAATTTCCCTTTTCATCCATGTTCCCAAATCCTTCCATTTCTTTCCTTCATTTATGAAGACTAGATACATGAAACAGTTATACATGTATAAAATATGAAGACATACCAGCAGCAGAGCTGTCTGCATTTGTTCAGCTTCAGGAAAAAAAATCAAATTAGAATTGGATTGCGTGACACACTATCCTTCGAGTGATGTTATGCTCCTATCCCTTCAAGCAATATTACAACAACCACAAAAGCTCCAAAAGTACTCCAGAGTATTTTCAGGCACTTTATAATAAATATCAGGGAAAATTACTTTACCTGCAAGCTAAATGTCTAGCTCTTTATTTAACACTGGTTTTGGGCCCTCTTTGAAACTGAGCACATATTCTTTGATATCTGAAGGCATGTTGACAATGGTGGTAATAAGATTCAGGATATAGAACTGAAATCTCAAATATAGCAATACTGAATCCTAATTCAGTATGGCTTCAGCAGCTTCAGAAAGATAATGCACTAATGACAATTTGCCTTTATGTAGTGTCTTTAATTAGGATCTTTACAAATCCAGGGCCAGACAAAATTTGACACAGAACCTCACAAAGCAGAAATAGCCAAGGGAATTTCAGAGCTTAGGACCCAGACAGCTGAAGACATGGCCACCGAAAACAGAACGGTAAAGATCAGGAATGCAAAAGTGGATGGAATTGGAACACAGGGATCTCAGAAGATTGTGGAGCTGGAAGAGATGAAAGGATGGAGTGAGACCATGGAGGGACATGAAAATAAAGATGAAAATTCCAACTTTTTTTTTAGTTTATTTATTACTGTCACAAGTAGGCTTACATTAACACTGCAGTGAAGTTACTTTGAAAATCCCCTAGTCGCCACACTCCAGCACCTGTTTAGGTACACTGAGGGAGAATTTAGCATGGCCAATGCATCTAACCAGCACGCCTTTTGAACTGTGGGTGGAAACAGGAGCACCCGGAGGAAACCCATGCAGTCACAGGGAGAACATGCAGACTCTGTCTCACAGCACCAGGGACCCGGGTTCAATTCCCAACTTGGGTCAACATGCAGACACTGCATGTGACCCAAGCTGGGAGTTGAAACTGGGTCTCTGGTACTGTGAGGCAACAGTGCTAACCACTGTGCCACCATGCCAGTCTGGGGTCAGCGAGCACAGAGAACCAATGTAGATTTGTTGCAAATCCGGACAAGGACAGCAGGGATTTGGTTGAACTCAGATTTTCTGAGGGCGGAAAGTTGGAAGCCATGTCGGAGAAGAAAGGAATAGTGATATCCAGAGGCAACAGAGGCGTGAATGAGGGTTTCAGCAGCAGACGAACTAGCAGTGGTAGGGGACTCACATTGATACAGAATTCAAAGTAGGTGTGTTTATTGATGGGAGAATATGGGATTGAATGCTCAGCTCAGGGTCACGAAGGATGCCAGGATTATTAACATTCTGGTTCAGACTCAGTGCTCAGAGGAAGGGATAGAGTTAGTGGCCAGGGAATGGAATTTGTGACAGGGACTGAAATGACTATTTCGATCTACAGAACAATTAATGGGAGGACATTTCTATTTGTCCAACACTGGGTGTTGAACAAGCAATCTGATAACTTAGTGTCAGTGGAATTGAGAGAAAAGGTGGTTGGGCATGGCTGGGTGTCGTCAGCGGAAGCTGATATTGTGTTTCCAGATGATGTCTCGAAGGGAAACGTGCAGATTAAAAGTAGCAGAGACAGTGGACCAATCCCTTTGGAGGGCACCAGAAACAACAGTGCTGGAGCAGGAGACATAGAAACATAGAAGACAGGAGCAGAAGGAGGCCATTTGGCCCTTCGAGCCTGCTCTGCCATTCATTACGATCATGACCGATCAAACAACTAATCCTGCTTTTTCCCCATAACTTTTGACCCCATTCACCCCAAATGCTATATCCAGCTGCCTTTTGAATACATTCAATGTTTGGTTTCAACTACCTCCTGTGGTAATGAATTCCACAGGCTCACCACTCTCTAGGTGAAGAAATGTCTCCTCATGTCCGTTCTGAATGGACTACCCTGAATCCTCAGACTGCGACCCCTGGGTCTGTATACCCCCACCATTGGAAATATTCTCTCTGCATCTACTCTGTCTAGTCCTGTTAGAATTTTATAAGTCTCTATGAGATTCCCCCACTCATTCATCTGAACTCCAGCGAAAACAATCCTATCATAGTCAATCTCTCTTCGTACATCAGTTCTGCCATCCCCGGAATCAGCCTGGTAAACTTTCGCTGCACTCCCTCGAGAGCAAGAACATCCTTCCTCAGAAAAGGAGACCAAAACTGCACACAATACTCTAGGTGTGGCCTCACCAAGTCTCTGTATAATTGCAACAACACATCCCTGCTCCTGTACTCAAAACCTCTCACAATAAAGGCCAACATACCATTTGCCTTCTTTACCACCTGCTGCACCTGCATGCTTACCTTCAGTGACTGGTGCACAAGGACACCCAGGTCCCTCTGCACACACCCTTCTCCCAATGTAAGGCCATTCAGGTAGCAACCTACCTTCTTGTTTTTGCTTCTACAGTGAATAAACTCACATTTAACCAATTTACACTACATCTTCCATTGATTTGCCCACTCACCTAACCTGTCAAGATCATTCCAAAGGATCTCTGCATCCTTGTCACAGTTCACCCTCCCACACAACTTGGTAGCATCTGCAAATTTTGAGAAGTTACATTTTGTTCCCTCATCCAAATCATTAATACACATTGTGAATAGCTGGGGCCCCAGCACTAATCCCTTTGGCACTCCACTAGTTACTGCCTGGAAGAGAAGCCATCATAGTTGATTCAAATCGTTAGGAACAGATCCAGATGAAGGCAATCCCACATAGCCAGGTGGTAGAGGAGAAAGGTGGGGTCACCTGTAACAAAAGCAATAAAGAGGTGGGGAGGAATGATAAGGAATATTCTCTCATGGACACACAGGATATTATTTTTGCTTTTGGTGAAGGCTATTTCAGTGCTGTGACAGGGGGTTGGAAACCTGATGGGAAAGCTACAAACATGGTATCACAGGAAAGATTGGTGTGGATCAGCTGTCTTTTAAGGAACTGTCCCTCATTTTGGCTACTAGGCAATTTGGAAATATGGCTCAGTTTGCAAGGACAGAGGGATCTGGAGTATTTATAAAAATTATTTCATGGGGTATGGGCATTACTGGCAGGGCCAGCATCAGTTCATCATCTGAAAATTTCACTTAAATTGAGTGATATCAACCAGTTCAGACAAAATTAAGAATCAATCATGTTAATATGGGTTTGAAGTCATATGTAGGCCAGAATGGATAAGGACAGCAGGTTTCCTTCCCTAAAGGGCATCAGGTAAGCTTTTAGGTTGAGAGTTGCCATGGTAACTATTACATTCCAGATTTACTAATTGAATTTAAATTCCACCACCTGCTATAGGGAGACTTGAACCCAGTACATTAACCTGGGCCTCTGGATTTGAGCCTTGTAACATTACCACACCACTCCTTCCACTGGGTAAGGAAAGATGATGGCAGACATGCAGAATATGCTGCATTATTTACATTTCTGAACTCCCTGTGTTACAATGCTGGTATGTATTTGGAGGAACAGAGCTATCATTAGACAGTCTGTGCTCCAGAGTGTAAATTAAGATATCTTGAAAAAAGAAACACTGCCTTTCATGGCATGGAAACTATTCAAAGCCCTGTCCCAGGGAGCTTGAGTCTGAGATGCGAGGCATCTTGACTAACCTGCCAAACAGGAAACATCAACATTTAGGAGTGGATGTGGAGTTACATATAACCCAGACCAGAGAACAGATTTCCTTCCCCTAATTGGTGTACATGAGCCAGATGGGTTTTTACAACAATGGTCATCATTAGACTTTGCACATTTTTATTCAATTCACGTTCCACCATATGCCATGGTGGGATTTGAACCCAGGTGCCCAGAGTCTCTGAAATACTAGTCCAACAACAGTACTAATAAGCCACTGCTACCAAATGAGCAGGTTCAAGGAATCAAGAAAAGATCCTACAAGTCTCAGAGTCTACAAGAAAGACTGATTAGAGTCATAGAGTCAGAGGTTTATAGCATGGAAATAGGCCCTTCGGTCCAACTTGCCCCTGCCGCCTTTTTTTTTAACCTCTAAACTAATCCCAATTGCCCGCATTTGGCCCATATCCCTCTATACCCATTTTATCCATGTAACTATGTAAATGCTTTTAAAAAGACAAAATTGTACCTGCCTCTACTACTGCCTCTGGGAATTCGTTCCAATCACCACCCTCTGTGTAAAAAAATTGCCTCTCTGGACACCCTCTCACCTTAAAACTTATGCCCTCTAGTTTTAGACATCCATACTTTTGGGAAAATATATTGATTAACTATCTTATCTATGCCCCTCATTATTTTATAGACCTCTATAAGTCACCCCTCAGCCTCCTACACTCCAGAGAAAAAAGCCCCAGTCTATCCAGCCTCTCCTTATAACTCAATCCAACAATTCCTGGTAGCATACTAGTAAATCCTTCCTGCACTCTTTCTAGTTTAATAATATCCTTTCTATAATAGGGTGACCAGAATTGCACACAGTATTCCAAGTGTGGCCTTACCAATGTCTTGTACAGCTTCAACAAGACATCCCAATACCTGTATTCAATGTTCTGACCGATGAAACCAAGCATGCCAAGTACCTTCTTCACCACTCTGTCCACCTGTGACTCCACTTTCAAGGAGCTATGAACATGTACCCCTAGATCTCTTTGATCTGTAACTTTCCCCAAAGCCCCACCATTAACTGAGTAAGTCCTGTCCTGGTTCAATCTATCAAAATACAACATCTCGCATTTGTTTAAACTCCATCTGCCATTCATCAGCCCACTGGCCCAATCGATCAAAATCCTGTTGATTGTCACATGGTGAGATTTTTAAATGTGCCTTGACTAATAAAATGTTAAGTAGTTGTGTTTTCCAATGGACCTTGTTAATTTGTATTCTAAATTAGTGATTCTCCTTTTTTGTCAATATGGTTATTCTTTACCAAACATTTTCTTACCTCGAGGTTTAGTCTAGAATCCAATTGCCTAAATGTGGCAAAAGGAAGCAGGAAGGGGGGAAAAAAGAACAATAATTTTCCAAGGGCAAGTCGAGGGATAAAAAGGGCAGCTATTTCCGAGTTTTCAGATTACCTACTTCATGGGATGAAACAAGGAAAGTGGGAGTTTAGTTTTGGCATGATGGTGATTTAGAATTTTAGATATTTGGGTCTCTTGAGGAAATAAATGTTGATGAGATATGTACATAGATTATAGGCACTATAGTGGTTGTAATGCGAGTAGTGATATCAGATAGCTTAAGGAATAGAGTTAATTAACAGAGCAATTTTGGAGGGAGTCTAGGATTTAATACTTAAGTAAAGGGAGTTGAGTACCATTAGAAGAAGGGAGTGCATATGAAGGAAATACCCTGAAACTTAAAGTATGAAGATCTCATTAACTGTTGATTCGCTGGTATTTATGAACTCTGAATGGAAAAGATTATTGGACAGTGATGTGTTAAAGTGATATCTAGCTATTGTTGATTATAACCAAGGCAATATTTGGATAGGTGACAGAGCCAATGAACTGTCCATTCAGTCTTTGTAATTAAGGAGGTGGCAATGTATGAAGTTCCTTGTCATTCACATAGATAGTTCGAAAGCATTTGTTAGTTTATGCTAGGAAATTGCAGGGTGCTGTTCTCACATAGGCCGGAAGTTTACTGGCTTGCCCGCCACGGGAACCAAACAGGGCGAAGAGCGGCACATGGGAAAGTCCGTTGACCTCAGGTTTTGGGGTGATCGAGTCTGTAAAGTCCTGCTCCTTTCTAGAGAAAGCATTGCTTTCCTGGAAGAGATAATAGAGTCACTCCTTAAGCAGGACATTATCAGATGAGACGCTTTCGTCACCAGTTCATCCATCTGGCCAGCAAGAAAGATAGACAATTCTGGGTGATTGATGTTTGACAACAGAGGATTGAACAAGTTGACACCTAAATGCACATTCACTGTTGGAAGAGCATTGTTTTGTGGGGAGGGATGGTGTGTGGGTGAACTCCAGGTCACCCTCACTCTGGACAATAAGGTCAGCAAGAAGACAGCTCTTTTGATGCCAGACCACCCCCTCTACCATAATGTCCCATGCCAGTGGGATTTCTGCCCCTCACTGGAGAGGAAGTGCCACCCACAGGATTGGCCCACAGCAACGGCTAGTCCAGCGGGGCAAAGAGCACATTTGTGGGTGCTGCATAGAAGATAGTCAATCCTAAGCAGCAGGCCTAACAGATTCCAGAGTGAGGCAAGTCAGTGGTAATGGGCGGGGGGCATTTGGCCAGTTCAGGGAGAAAGCAGGCAGAGTAAAGGTGGTGAGTTTTGATGAGTTGGAAGAAAGTGGAGGATATCAACAGAATCCCCAAAGATCATATCTCCTCCCCTGCCTCCCCTCCTTTTTAATTTTTTTTTAAAAAGCTGCCTACTCCCACGTGAAGTGCGAGCAGTATATTGTCGGGATCAACTGGCTTGTCAACAAGCTCCACTGATCTTTGATTATGGCCGGAATTTAAACCGGCATGCCCGCTCTGATTCCAGGGGCAGACGAGGCTCGGAGAACGGCATTCTCTGTTGGCCTTGGGCGGGATCGTACAAAACTCAGGAGGATGTGCTGGTAAAATTCCGCCCACTGTATCTAAATATAGCGGACAGGCCAGTGATTTCAGCGTCTGTCCTCCTACTATGTTCTGGGATGAGTGAGAAGGTTTTTGATTTGATTTTGTTTGATTTATTATTGTCACATGTATTAGTGTACAAGTGGAAAGTATTGTTTCTTGCGCGCTACAGACAAAGCATTCCATTCGTAGGGAAGGAAAGGAGAGGGTGCAGAATGTAGTTGTTGTGCTTTTATACAATGGACAAAGAATTGTGAATAGACATCTTGTTAGTACAACCAATATTTATTTATAAAACACAATCAATAGTCACCATCCCAACCAACAACAAGCTATCTTAAAGAAAATACTAAAGTTCAAGTCCAATACGAGGTCTTGACTTAACTTTGCGTGACTGGCAAGTACCCAAGCAGATATTGGCCTTTATCTGTGCGCTGATCTTGGTCGTCTTCTGCGTAGTTTGGTCCTTTGGTCTGGTCTGGCACTCTGGCTCTGGTCTTCCTTCCTTCTCGGGTGTGGTAGCTCTCCTCGTACTGGTCGTTGCTGGCAACGGTCACCATTGTCGTAGCTCGTTCATGAGGTCAGAGAGAGAGAGATGCGCAGCATCCTTTAAACCCCATTGGGTTTTGCGCCTGTTTTGGCCATTGCCAGTCAATCGATCAGGACTTGATCACCCTGATCGATACAGTCCAATCAGGTGCTGCCACACCAATCTCTGGGTGTGTCCCCAACGGTTATGTCTGTAGGTGCTGGGGGCACATAGAATACACACCTCCCTCCCAAATAAGGTGTTACGACTCCCCTATGTCTGGTAAACAACCCAGTTTGATCAGAAAGTCCTTTTTGACCTGGAAATGACCCATATCCTGTGTATTCAGTCACCTGGGTTGCAGCCTGTTTATCTCTGTCTTTTAAACTGCAGCCTGTCATTTTAGTTCTTGTCTAATTGGTCCAGAGTGCTTTACAAATCACCATTTTAGATGGCCCATTGGCCACATAGTGTTACAGTCATAGCTAGGCTGTAGAAAATCAACCTAATGCAAGGTATGTCCATTCTAAAGTCTGATGGCAGCAGGGAAGAAATTGTCTTTGAGTCGGTGACCTCAGACTTTTGTGTCTTTTTCCCTAATGGGAGAAGGTAGAAGAGAGAATGTCCAGGGTACATGGTGTTCTTAATTACGCTGGCTGCTTTGCCGAGGCAGCGGGAAGTGTGGACAGAGTCAATGGACAGGAGGCTGGTTTGTGTGATGGATGGGGCTACATTCATGACCTTTTGTAGTTTCCTATGGTCTTGGGCAGAGCAGGAGCCATACAAAGCTGTGATACAACCAAAAAGAATGCTTTCTATGGTGCATCTGTAAAAGTTGGCACCAGCTCTATTTCACATGCCCACCCACACTTACCCCTCACTCAAATTCCTGATCACCTGACAAAACCCACCTGTCATTTAAAATTTAGCCAGTTATTGGTGACACAGATAAATCAGAATTGAATTATATATTAATCCCATCCATTTTCAATTGATCTCTGAATATTAGATGCAATTTTACTCTTCATTAGTGCAGAATCAGAACTAAAATAGCACAGGATTTCATCGTATCGGACTGTAAATCCCAGCGTAACTGACATCCGCTGTGGTGAGTTTTTGCAAAGACCAGGCTCTGCTCTTTTTGTATCTGCTGATTAACTATTATTCACTGACTGCTGCTTCTTGAATTAAGGAAATCGCTATCTCTGCAATGCTGGTGGCCATTACCTCAATTAATTCCTGTTGGCACAGTTTTGCTGTATCTCTCTCAGCACAGAATCACCCTGCATTGACACGGCTGAAGCATGGTAATCTACCCCACCAGGAATTGGTGCACTCATTGCATTTGCATGTCCTCTAAGCACTAAATAAACCCAATAACTACATTGTTCTCAATTAGAAAGATAGAACAAAGGAAGATCAGAACAGGTGAAGACTATTTAGCCCCTTGAGCCTGTTCTACCATTCAATTACGTGGTGGTTGATCTATGACCTAACTCCACATACCCACCTTCGTTCCAAATCCTTTCAAAGCTTTGCATAAAGAATGTCTCATAGGGCTATGTTTTAATTAATTAAAACATTAAAATTAATCATCAAACAGCATCATTTGCTATTTGTGGAAGAGAGTTTCAAACTTCTACACATTCAGCAAGTTATTGCCTTTGAGCATTTGAGCTATGAGGACAGACTGGACAGGCTTGGATTGTTTTCTCCAGGGCAGAGATGGCTGAGGGGAGAAGATCGAGGTGTATAAGATTATGAGGGGCATGGACAGGGTGAGCAGAGAGCAGCTGTTCGCCTTGGTTGAGGGGTTAATCACGAGGGGGCAGAGTTTTAGGGTAAAGGGCAGGAGATTCAGGGGGGATTTGAGAAAAGGCATTCACTCAGAAGGTGGTGGGAATCTGGAATGCGCTGCCTGGGAAAGTTATGGAGTCCAGAAACCTTACAACTTTTAAAAAGTATTTGGAAGAGCACTTGAAATTTTATAGTATTCAAGGATATGAGATAAGTTCCGGAAACTGGGATTACCATGATTTTGGTGGTAGTTATCATCAGCGCAGACTCAATGAAATGAAGGGTTTTCTCTGTGCTGTATAACTCTATGACTTTGATTAGTTGAGGTCCTAAAATAAACCCTTGAGTGACGTCATTAGTTATGTCCTGCCAATTAGAATATCAGTCCCATGTCCCTACTTTCTGGCCCGTTAGCTAGCCAGCTATCTTCCCAACGAGATCAATAATTTGCCTTCAGTTCCATGAGCTTCAACTTTACTGAGCAATCTTTGTAAAGAACTTCATCAATTGTCTTCTGGAAGATTATTGGCCAATCAAATGGCGTATTTAGATAATGGATGAAACAAGAGTTGTGATTGAAATATTTAATGGATACTTTAAAATCTTCTTGGAGTCCTGGGGTATCACAGATACCTTCCAAATCCATCCCTACCCTACTATCTCATCCAACAGTTGAGAATCCCTTTCTGTGTGACTGGGCAGAAAATTAGATGACAATTAATGCAGGCAGTTGGAAAGGATCGGACTTCGGAAAATAAATGGGCAATGCATGCAATCCAGGAGTGGATCGAAATAGCAAAAGTGAAGCTGCCATTAAACAGATTAAAGTTTGACTTTCTGTGATAGGATAACATGGGATTTCAAAATTGAATTGCCTGTTAGAATCTCTCTTGATGTTCAACTGCTATGAACTGAGAGATAAATAATTATCTCATGTGCATCATTTGCAATTCATTGAGGCTCCTTCAACGCCACTTTCCAAGCCTGCAACCACTACCATCCAGAAGGACAAAGACACTAGATATTTGAGAACACCACCACCTGCAGTGTTCCCCTGCAACCCACACAACATCCTGACTTGAAAATATATTGGCGTTCCTTCACAACCCCTCGGCCAAAATCCTGGAGCTCCTTCCCCGACAGCACTGTGGATGGACCTACACCATGTGGAGAGCAGTGGTTCTAGAATTTGGCTTACCAGCAATTTCTCAAAGGCAATTAGACGTGTGCAATAAATGCTGGCCTGGCCAGCAACATCTGCATTTCATGAACAAAAAAAATAGATATTTCAGGAAGTAACAACCTAGGTGATCAATTCCACAATGTCATGTATTCAGAGTTTCCAACAAGAACATGAAAGGTTACCAGTCAAGATTAAAATATGCAATTGGGATAAAATTTGGCATTCAAATTAATTGAAGGGTAGAAACCAGTGACTGATTGTTAGAGGAATTATGCTGGAACTTAGGGGTCGAGCAACACAGAATGGAACATCCCAATACTCAGAATTAAGACTACTACTGTTCTTCATTTACACCAATTATCTGCGATTAGATTTTCATCTTCATTCCCTGGGAAGATAATCTGGTAAAGAGAATCATCCAAACTAATGGGGAATTTAAGATCTGCTGGCTGGAAGGGTTGATGGGGCTTGAATGGATCAGCGCCCATTGAGGGGGGTAAGGGGAAGTCTAAGGAAAGTAGCGTAAGAGGAATCAGAGGTTTCTGGGAGGGGTGCAGTGGATTATGGCTTAGCAGAGATGGCAGGATTGGGTTCTGAGGTGGGCGGGTGGTGGGGGGGGGGCTGGTGGAAGGGGTGGTTGGCGAGGTCAAAAATATAGGCCATTGCAGGGATTGTCCAGATTACAGAGTCATGTGGCTCAATGGCTAAGTGTGGAGACACTGGTGACCTTGGAAAAGTTGTTGGGTTGTCTGACACTCCAGAAATGCAACAAATAGATAGGTAAAAGTTAAAAACCTGAATGGTGATGAAGGTCACATTGTTACAGATAGATGGGGGGATGGGTTTAATTGAAATGGCACTAATTTTGCCTCTCACCATCTATCCATAAACAGAAAGCTGTTTTGATTTCCTTCCCGCTTTATAAACAGTGGCATGTTTCCCAACCTCTCGCTTCTTGTGTGATCCAATTTTCTATTAATAACCCCAACTGCAAACTTGGCCATGGTAAATTGCCCCTTAGTGTCCCCTAGGTTAGATGGATTAGCAATAGTAAATGTGTGGGGTTATGGGAATGGGGCAGGAGGGAAGGACTGAGTAAGATACTCTGTCAGAGAGTCGCTGCAGACTCAATGGGCTGAATGGCTTCCTTCTGCGCTACAGGGATTTTATGATTTGAGATAGGATGAACTAGACAAAGGGCTAGTTTATTGCAAATGTCCAAGATGAAAGAAGAGGGTTGAAATGTTGCCCCACTCTCAGACAATAAAGAATTGGATAGAGAAAAGAACAAAGAACAAGAAAATTACAGCACAGGAGCAGGCCCTTCGGCCCTCCAAGCCTGCACCAACCATGCTGCCCAACTGAACTAAAACCCCTACCCTTCCAGGGTATTCCTCTATTGCCATCCTATTCATGTATTTTTCAAAACGCCCCTTAAAACTCATGGTCATATCTGCTTCCACAACATCCACGGCAGTGAGTTCCAAGCACCCACAACCTTCTGTGTAAAAAAATTGCCTCCAACATCTCCTTTAAACATTGCCCCTTGCACCTTAAACCTATGCCTCTAGTAATTGACTCTTCCACCCTGGGAAAAGCTTCTGCCTTTCCACTCTGTTCATGCCCCTCATAATCTTATAGATTTCCAGTGAGAACAAACCAAGTTTCTCCAACCTCTCCTCATAGCTAATGCTCTCCATTCAAGACAACATCCTGGTAAATCTTTTCTGTACCCTCTCCAAAGTCTCCACATCCTTCTGGTAGTGTGGTGATCAGACTTGAACATTATATTCCTCATCAATCATCTTCATCACTTCTTAAAAAACTCGATCAAGTTAGTGAGACACAACTTCTCCTTCACAAAACCATGTTGCCTCTCGCTAATGCGTCCAGTTATTTACTAGTGGGAATAAATCCTGTCTCAAAGAATCCTCTCCAAAATTTCCCTACCACTGATGCCAGGCTCACCAGCCTGTAATTAGCTAGATTATTCTTGCTACAGTTCTTAAACAAAGGAACAACACTGGCTATTCTTCAATTCTTGGGGACCTCCCCTGTAGCCAGTGAGGATGTAAAGGTTTCTCTCAAGGCCTCAGCAATTTCTTCCCTTGCTTCTCTCAATATTCTAGGGTATATCCATCAGGCCCCGGGGATTTGTCTACTCTAATGTTTCTCAAGAACCCCAATACTTCCTCCTTTTTGATCTCAACATGATTCAAACTATCTACACATCCTTTCCCAGACTCATTATCTACCAAATCCTTCCCTTTGGTGAATACTGTCATAAAATACTCATTTAAAACCTCACCCATTTTCTTTGGCTCCATTCATAGATTCCCTCTCCTGTCCTTGAGTGGGCCAACCCTCTCCCTGGCTGCCCTCTTGCTCTTACATATGTATAAAAAGCCTTGGGATTTTCCTTAATCCTGCTGGCCCATGACTTTTCATGACCCCTTTTAGCCCTCGTTACTCCTTGCTTAAGTTTCTTAAGAAGGTTTTACAATACAGAGGCCACATAGGAGATAAATATCGATCCATGTGATTTTCAGAGCCTGGTACCAAAGTCCAATGAGGTATTGCTTCTTGGGGGATGCTGGATGATTCATTTTTCCAATAAGGTTGACTTTACACGTTGAGATGCAGATATGAAGTCAGTTTTTGTAGTGATGGTACAGGATTTACAGCAGAAGCTGTATCTGGTGCTCCATCTGAGCAAAGCTCCTTATATGTGAGGCAACTAATTGGATGGTAAAGAACAGACTGAGCTATATATATATAGCAGGCCACATGACCCGCATCTCTACATCATCTTTGACGTGGAGATGTCAGTGTTGGGCTGAGGCGGGCACACTAAGAAGTCTCACAACATCAGGTTAAAGTCCAACAGGTCACTCACCTGTTGAAGGAGCAGTACTCCGAAAGCTCATGATTCCAAATAAACTTGTTGGACTTTAACCTGGTGTTGTGAGACTTCTTACTGTATAGATCAAAATTTTGTATCTGTTGTCTGGATTCCAAAGCCTGTTACATGTCACAGCCATTAGGTTCCAGGGTCTTCGTCTTAGCAAATGATTCATTTCCTCCTGGCAGCCCTGGCCAATAAATGCAAATAACCTTTGTATAGCTCTCTTCAAAGTTGGGCTGTGCAGTCCACAGCGGGTTGTTAGTAACTCCTCAGAGATAACTGGCAGACACACACTCACACAAGTTCATTGAAAAGGCTCTGCTATAAAATTTTAGAAATCACATTGCACACATTTATACACATGCATTATAAAAATATACAATGTGACTCCTTACCCTCACAATACTTAAAGTTGCAACCAGGGGAGATGGTGTGGTCAGTAATAATGCAGAGTTGCAGGTTAATGCTCTGTGCTTCGAATCCCACCATGGCAGACGGTGGAATTTGAATTCAATATATATTTGAATTAAAGGTGTAATGATAATAATGATTTTTGTAAAAGAAAATCTGGTCCTCTGATGTCCTTTAAGGGAAGGAAATCTGCCATCCTTACCTGGCCTGGCTGACAAGTGACTCTGGGTCTATAGCAATGTGGTGGACTCTTAAAATGCCATTTGATATAGCCTACCTAGATACTCAATTTAAGAACAATTAAGATTGAAGTGGAAATGAGTGAGTTGGTGGCATTGTGTTAGAAAACAGATTGTCTTGAGACTTTAACATTCCACCACCGCACTCCCCCCATGCTTACTCCTCCCCTCTCACCACCCTACCCAGCTTCAAATGGGGGACTCCAGGTATGGGGTCATGGTTTGAGGATAAGAGGTAAGCCTTTTAGGACTGAGGTGAGGGGAAATTTATTCTCCCAGAGAGTGGTGAATGTGTGGAATTCAGTGCCACAGAATGTAGCGAGGCCAAAATGTGTGACTTCAAGAAAAAAAAATTAGATAAAGCTCTTGGGGCTGGAGGAGTCAAGAGATACTGGGGGAAGGGGGGATCAGGATATAGAATTTGATGATCAGCCATGGCCAAGATGAATGAAAGAATAGGCTTCAAGGGCTGAATGGCCTACTATTTTTATTTTCTATGTTTCTAAAATCATCCCTGTCATTAAAATTCAAGGCCAGGTTAAAGTCCAACAGATTTATTTGATAGTAAACCCACAAGCTTTCGGGGTTTTTGCCAAAACCCCGAAAGCTTGTGGGATTACTATCAAATAAACCTGTTGGACTTTAACCTGGTGTTGTGAGACTTCTTACTGTGTTTACCCCAGTCCAACGCTGGCATCTCCACATCATGACTTAAAATTCAACCCATTAGATCTATTGATTAAACAGAAGATTTTAAACCCAATGAAATTGTAATCCTCCCCACTTTTAATTGATAACTGAAAATTAGATGGAATTTTATCTTCCATTGGCATCAGAGACAAGCTAACACATGATATGACCTGATCAGCCCACAAACCCCAGAATAACTGACATCCACTGTAATGAATGCATGGAGAGAACAATCTCTCCTCTTTTTGTTACCGCTGATTATTTATTATTCATTGGCTGTTGCTTGATGAAATCTCTATCTTTTCAATGCTGCTGGTGGTAACCTCAATTACTTCCTGTTGGCACACAGTTATGCTGCATCTCTCTCAGTACTGAATCATCCTGCATCGACATGGCTGAAGCACAATAATTATCTCTGACTCCTTGCCATCAGTAATTGGTGCACTGATTGATTTTGCATCACTCTCTGATTCCTGGATTGAACAACTACATTGGCTTCATCTAAGAACATAAAACAAAGGGCAAAGGAAAAGGCAAAGGCCATTTAGTCCATTCAGCCTGTTCTGCAATTCAATGAGTTCATTGTCGATCTTTTATTGAACTCATTGCCCCATCATTCCCCATATCCCTTAATACTTTGGGCAAAAAATATGGATCATCAACCTAGGTTTGAAAATGATACTCGATCGAGTATCAGTTGTGTGTGGAAGAGAGTTCCAAATTTCTGCCATCCTAGGTTTGTAGAAGAGTAGCACGGTGGCACAGTGGTTAGTGCTGCCTCATAGCATCAGGGACCCAGTTCAATTCCTGACTTGGGTCACTGACTGTGTGAAGTCTGCACATTCTCCCCGTGTCTGCGTGGGTTTCCTCCGAGTGCTCCAGTTTCGTCCCTCAGTTCAAAAGACGTGTTGGTTAGATGGATTGGCCAGCTAAATTCTCCCTCAGTGTACCCGAACAGGCAGTGAAGTGTGGCCACTAGACGATTTTCACAGTCACTTCATTGCAGTGTTAATCTAAGCCTACACTAGTAAATAAACTTGACTCTTGAACAATCAGTCTCTAATTTTTTGACTCTATCCCCTAACCCTATACGTTCCATTGTGAAGAGTTTCTCTCTGTCTGGACTAGCTGTATCCCTTAATATACACCTCTAATTTGTGTAATATCATCTCGGAATTTAACTTTTGATGTCCAGGTATTACTCTAGGAACTCGATGTTGCATTCCTTCCTAGGTCAATAAATCTTTACCACGGCATGGCATGCATGAATGCGCCTCCAGGTGAGAACTGAAGCATAACTTGAACTCTATTGTATTGACATAAGGACCAGCATTCCATTAGGTTTTCCATCGACCTTTGGACCTGCTCATGGTATTTCCATGATTCCCCTACCTGGGCAACAAATCTTTTTGGTCTTCCACTGTTGCTAACTTTTCATCATTTAGAAAGTAACAAATTCTGCACTTTTCAGGTTCAAAGTGGGTGACCTCGAACTTTATTACACCGTTGATTTGATTTGATATATTATTGTCACATGTATACAGTAACAAGTATTGTTTCTTGCACGCTATACAAAGCATACCCTTCATAGAGAAGGAAAAGAAAGAATGCAGAATGTAGTGTTACAGCCAAAGACAAGGTGTAGAGAAAGATCAACTTAATGTGACATAGGTCCATTCAAAAGTCTGATGGCAACAGGGAAAAGGCTGTTCTCAAGCTGATTGGTACGAGCCCTCAGACTTTTGTATCCTTTTCCTGATGGAAGAAGTACGTTCGGGGTGCATAGGATCCTAATTATGCTGGCTACTTTTCCAAGGTAGTGGGAAGTGTAAACAAGTGTCAATAGTGGGAGGCTAGTTTGAGTGATGGACTGGACTTCAGTCACAACCCTTTGTAGTTTCTTGCGGTCTTGAACAGAGTGGGAGTCATACCAACCTGTGATACAATCAGAAAGCATGCTTTCCATGATGCATCTGAAAAGTTGGTCAGGGTTGTAGCAAGCATTTCAAATTTCTTTAGTCTTCTGAGAAAGTACAGCCATTGGTGGGCTTTCTTAACAAGAACATCAGCATAGAGGAACCAGGACAGGTTTTTGGTGATCTGGACATCTAAAAACCTGAAGCTCTCAACCATTTTGACTTCAACCTCATTGAGGTAGACAAGGGCATGTCCTCTGCTACACTTCCTGAATTTGATGACAATCTTTTTCATTTTGTTAATATTGATCAAAGATTATTGTCATTGCACCAGTTCACCATAATCTGTATCTCTTTCCTGTATCTCATCATTGTTTGAGACCTGACCCACTATGGTGGTGTGAGCAGCGAACTTTAAAATTGAGTTGGAGGGGAATTTGGCCACATAGTCATAGGTGCATAAGGAGTATAGTAAAGGACTGAGGATAGAGCCTTGTGGGGTACTGGTGTTGAGAATGACCTTGGAAGAGGTGTTGCCTATCCTTACTGATTGGTCTGTAGATTAGGAAGTTTAGGATCTGGTCACAGAGGGAGGAGCCAAGCTCCAGGTCACAGGATTTGGAGATGACTCTTGTCGGAATAATGGTGTTGAAGGCTGAACTGTAGTCAATCAATAGGAGTCTGACACAGGTGTCTTTGTTATCTATGTGTTCCAGAGTTGAGTGCAGGGCAAAGGAAATGGTGTCTGCTGTGGGCGTGTTGCAGCGGTAGATCAACCGTAGTGGATTCAGGCAACCTGGGAGGCCAGAATTGATTTGTGCCATGACTAACCTTCTTCATAATGATAGATGTCAGAGCCACCAGACAATAGTCATTAAATGTAATCTGTTTGCCACAGTTTCGTCCATTTGTTTAGTCTATTGATATTTCTTTTTAATGGTACATTTTCTCTATCACTGCTTACAAAGCCACCTTTGCGCCATCAGCAAATTTAGAGATGTGGCTTTCAATCTCATCAACCTTGCCAATAACAAGCACATTCAATAGTTGAAGTCCAAAAATAGATTCTTGAAGGACATCATTAGTCATGTCTGGTCAATTAGAATATTTATCCAATATCTCTATTCTCTGACCCCTGCCATTCAGCCAATTTCCAACCAGACCAATCATTTGTCTTCAGTTCCATGAGCTTTAGCTAACAGTCTCTTATAAAGAACTTTATCAATTGCCTTCTGGAAGTCTGTATAATTTAACATCTGTAGCTAGTCCCTGTCCACTTCAGATTTGTCAGGCATGACCTGAGCTTTCTAAATTCATGCTGGCCTTCTGAAGTGCCAGTCAGGCAAAGATTATTGGTCAAAGAACAAAGAACAACCCAGCACGGGAAACAGGCCCTTCGGCCCAACGAGCCCGCGCCGCCACATCGCCCTACACCTATTCTACCCTGCATGTCTACGAATGGGACCCTACTCAGTCAGATTCAGGGAAGAAATAGTGTCAATTTGGTGGAAACCAATTAGCCTAAGAGCACATCTTTGGGGTGTGGGAGGAAACCGGAGCGCCCGGAGGAAACCCACGCAACCACAGGGAGAATGCGCAAACTCCCACAGACACAGGCCCAAATCCATGTATCTGCACAGCTAGCAGTGCTAGTCACTGAGCTGTTGTGGAGGTTGTCAAGAGGTTAGTGGAGTTAGACAATGAATGATATGGATTTTTTATTAATATATTTGGCACTCGCCTTGAAATCTTCTTCCAATCCTCACCATTTGCAAATGCAGTCAAATTATCTGGTAATTCAGGTGATGAATCATTAGATGAGGATCATCAGAAGCCTTCAGTAAGCATTCTTTAACCTGCTGGGTGGACACCTGCCTACCTCACCTTCAGTGCAGTAATTCAACAGAAGCTTCTATAGAGGAAAAGGTCAACGCCTGTGACTCAAGGGACAACTCTATGCCACTGAAAGCATTAAGAAAGTAGTTTCTAAGAGTATCTCTCCAATTAGGGACATATCAATAACTCATGCAAAGGTTGGTCTCGTAATGATGAAGTCACATGGAATAGATGCACATAACAATAAAGATAGATTTGCATTTATATAGTGCCTTTTGCAACCGCAAGCTTTCCCAAAGTGCTTTATAGCCAATATTCTTCAATCATTATTCTGATGAAAGAAACACAACTATCAATTTGAGCTTGGAAAAGGCCACAAATAGAAATGAGCTAATGAACAGACTAATCTTGGATTGATTCTGGTAGAAGGATAAGCTTTGGCCAGAGCAGGATCAGAACCTCCTCAAAACTGAGGCACCAGACTTCTTCATTCTCCTGACAGGATGTGAAGATGCCAGGGTTGGACTGGGGTGAGCATAGTAAAAAGTCTCATAACACAGGTTAAAGTCCAACAGGTTTAATTGGTAGCATGAGCTTTTGCAGCACTGCTCTTTCATCAGGTAAGTGGGAGTTAGGTTCACAAACAGTGTATACAAACACAAAATTACAAGATAATGAATGGAATGTGAATCTTAACAGATAATCAAGTCTTGACAGCTACAGACAAAGGAAGTGGAGAGGGGTTTCATTACAAGTTAAAGAGGTCTTTGACCTGTGATCACTTATTGGGGATTGCGTAAACACTTTGAGGATTCATTTATTAAGACCAGGCACAGGAGAACATTTGTACAATGATAGAAAGTTTAGAAACTCCAGAGTTATGTTATGTTCTGCTCACTGGCAAATGTGAATAACACACTTCCCTTTTAGTGATACAATGCTACAATCCATTACGGTATATTACAACACATATGGGCCTTAATTTTAATGTATCATTCAAAGGGTGGCACTGACAATACTGTACTCCCTCGGTCTAAAAATTGTACTTAGGCAGCCAAAGGAAACTCACAAGAAGATGATTCAGCAATGCTCAGCAATGTGACTCTCCTCTCACCACATCCTTGTAAAAACCCTCAAATCACATACAGTGAGCTCAGTAGCACAAGACATTGAGTAACAGCAGCACATGAAGTGAGAAGCCACAATCGCATTAGAAATGGCATGCACCAGATAAATGCTTAAACAACAGAAAACCTGTGCGAAATGATGTACCCTATACTTTATTAAAAAGAAAATGTAATTAAATCAGGAATGAATAATTTCAAAAGTAACAGTGGATAGATCTTAGGACATATCTATATCCAAACAATAAAAGCATACACATTAATATACATTCTATCATCCTCAACGATAACTGAATAATAACATTTTCTGGCAATCTCCTGGCTTCCTTCCTTGTCTCCATCGTCTGGTCATTCACCCTCACTCCTTCTATCCTGAGTATGTTTTTATAATGGTTTCATCTGCCCGTACTCACAATTTAAGGGAATTCTGTAAATGAATCCGTGTCCCCTCTCTCCATCTATTTCTTTAATCTTTTCACTCAATTCATATTCCAATTCCTTTTCTTCCAAAACTTTGTCTCACACTAGTCACATTAACTTGCATTTGCCACCTTTCTGCCCATTCTTGTAACTTTATTGACTTACAAAGCAAAGACAGGAAATTTGACAATAAAATTCAAGATTGAGTTCCCTATTATTTATTTTAAAAATGAACAGTGGCTCTCCATTGCTCTCCCTATCTCCAGTAATTATTCCTGCTCACGTGCGATGTGCTCCTCAGTCTTTCCAAATTCTCCCTGTGTTGATGGGCCCATTGAATTGTGTTTAAAAGCTTATCCTTTTGCATGGGCGCGTAGGCACATTTGAATACTTAAAAATTCATTTGTGGGCCATTGGCATTGCTGGCCAACATTTATTGATGTGGAGATGCTGGTGTTGGACTGAGGTAAACACAGTAAGAAGTCTCACCACAACAGGTTAATTGCCCATCCCTAGGCGTCCTTGAACTGAGTGGCTTGCTGGGACAGTTCAAAGAGCAATTACGATTCAGCCATATTGCTATAGAATCTGGAGTCACATGTAGGCCAGACTAGGTAAGAATGGCAGATTTCCTTCAGGACATGAACCAGGTGGGTTTTTTCCCTGACAATTAATATATGGTCATTATTGGATTCTTCATTCCAGATATTTTTATTGAATTCAAATTCCACCATCTACCACGGTGGGACTCAAATCTGGATCCCCAAAGCATTAGCTGAGTTTCTGTATTAATACTCCGGCGATAATACCCTTAGGCCATCACCCTCTCAGCAAATTTGGGCTGAATAGTTTTTGGAGACCTGTCATTCCAGTCCCAGGATATCACAGTGGTCACTGCACAAGTTCTGGTTCAGTAAAGCCCATCAGGTAAAATCTTGTCTGATCTGGCTAATATGTGACTCCAGCACCACACCAGCACCATTTTCTATTGAATGTTCTCCGGAGTGATCCAGTCAGGAAACTGAAGATAGAGAATAAACTCCAACTTTCCCATTTACTCTTGAATGTTCTATGAAATAATCTAGTCAAACAACAGGGGATGGACAATAAATCTCTCCCTTGCCAGCAACACTCACAATTCAAGACTTAATACTGAAAGAGTATTAAAGTCACTAAGCAGTTGAGAATTAATTTATCAGCTTGAGCCCACAGTTATTCTCACAGCAAAAAGCTGGATACACAGGTCCAACAAATTTGGCACTAAATGTGTGCAAGTGTATCAGTGTGTCAGTGACCAAATAGAATGATACGGTCCCTCCATCATAGTCCAATTCAACTCGTATTCTGCTGATAGAGGGATACAGCGGTAGGCGAGTACACGAGCTATTATGACAGGCTGACAAGTTGCTAACACAGAGATACAAGCACCAAGCTTTTGTGGTGTTCCGAAGATCAGAACTTCTACCTGACTTCTTTATATGCCCATATGCAATCCCTATTCCCCACCAATCACCATCAGTTGCCACATCCCAGGAATGGCGTCCCAAGTAGAAACTCTGTTTGCAAAAGATCTGTGAATGGCTTTTAAATCTCTCCAAGTTATTTGGGTAGGGCTGCTCCTGATCACGGTACATCACTGATCTCAGATTGTCAGACAGAACCAAGTGCTTACTTGCTGTGTTCGGATCCAGGGTCAACCTCGAAAATTCCCCTAGAGAGGAAAGGAACAGGTTTAACAGATCAATAATCGACAATGGCACCGTAAGATAGGAGATAATTCACGATAGTAGGAGACGTACATAATGTCTTACACTATATTCTGTGTGTTACACATGCATATAGCAAGATGAATCTATATTGGTTAGTGTCTGTGTCCTTGTAGCAATCTGTGCAAACATTAACAGTTACTCATGTTCATACTTTTTTTTTAAACTTTATTCCAATCTAATCAAATCCAATTCAGAGTCCCAACAAGTTGGGACATTCCCAATCCAAGCTGACAAGACAGGGCTCTCACCTCCTGTTTTGGGCTTGATCTACATGATCCAAGCTGATTGGAGTAGGTGTAGCTCCTCCTCCAAGGCTTGATCTCATTCGCATCCTAGCCAAAAGGCTGAGATGCCACTTTAAAAAATTGTTTCAAATGAAGCTGAAATGTAACTATCTCAGCCATGATCTTATTGAATGGCGGGGCAGGCTCGAAGGGCTGGATGGCCTACTCCTGCTCCTATTTCTTATGTTCTTATGTTCTTATGTTCTTATGTAACCTAATGACTTCAACCAAGCGCAGCATGTCGACACTATACTTGGTCTTAGCCAAAAGGCTGAGAAGTGATACTTTGTCACAAATCAAGAAACTCATTTTTTAAAGTAGAAGAACCCTCTGTACTCTCCTGGTAACATTTGCTATTTCCGTATATATCTTTAATTGAATCTATCATTTTAGCTTTACTCATGTACTCTTCGCCAGCCTTCAGCTTTAAACCCTCCACAAATCCAACATCCCTGTGCTCACTAACCCCTACTGACTCCCAGTTAAGCAACCCTTTGATTTAAAATACCCATTTGTTTTCAAATTCCTCCCTGGCCCTGGTCCACCCTATCTCAGTAAGCTCCTGCAGCATTACAACTCTCCAAGATAGTTGCACTCCTCCAGCGCTGGTGTCTTGAACATTTCTGACACTAATGGCTCTATCATTGTTGCTGTGCTTCCAGCTGTATAAGCCTCAAGCTCCAGAATGACCTCTGGACACCCCTCTCTATCTCTTTCCTCCTTCGTGACACTCCCTAAAACCCATCTCTATGGACCAGCTTTTATGTGACTCTGTCAAATCTTGTTTGATAAAGCTCCTGCAAAATGACTTGTAACATTTAACTATGATAAAGATGCTATATTAATAAATATTAATTGTTCTACCACAGAAGGCAGAATTTGAATCCAATAATCTAATGATAACCATGAAACGGAAATGAGTCGCCATTGAGAGTTCGATATTGGTGGGAGTTGGAGGAACGGAAGAGATCATTCACCTTCTTCCCGCACTGGATGGCGTTTCAGTGCAGTTGGCAGACACACTGACCTCCTTGGCACTGACACCCCCGGCTGGGGATATGAGGATGATATGATTCTTGAAGTCATCCCTGGGATACACAGCATTCCTGTTTCACGTTCACAGTCTCATAAATGGAAAATTCTGCCTTTCCATCCAGATTTCTACAATAATACAAACCTCAATGAACAGAGGTTAGAATAGGGTCACGCACCGGAAGGTATTCTAATGAGGCCTCATGGATAAATATTCAGGGTTACCTCCACTGGCATAAGAAAGTGGGTAGTGAAGCCCAGGGTGGAGTGTGTGGCGCTTGAGCCAGCTGCAGGTCTTTGTTAGGCATTGTACAAAAACTACTGACTCAGAGCTTTGTGGAGGGACATAGACATGAAGTGGCCATGGGCAGCATGGTGGCACAGTGGTTAGCACTGCTGCCTCTCAGCGCCAGGGACCCGGATTCAATTCTGGGCTCGGGTGACTGTGGAGATGCACATTCTCCTCATGTCTGCTTTGGTTTCCTCCATGTGCTTCAATTTCTTCCCACAGTCCAAAGGTGTGCAGGATCAGTGGATTGGCCATGTTAAATTGCCCCTTAATATTAGGAGGATTAGCAGGCTAAATAGTTGTGATTACTGGGATAGGTGGGATGATTGTTGGCGCAGGCTCGATGGGCTGAAAGACCTCCTTCTGCACTGTAGGGATTCTATTCTATGATAGATTTTTCCACATATAACCTCATACTCTTTGCTGGTCCCATTACTGCTTCACCATCTGTCGTATAGCTTTTCCCTTGCTCACCCAAGCTGTGCAATTAAACTTTGCAGTAGAATAAAGGGTAAGGAAAATAAAATCATTCCTGCTCCATTCCCTTTCAGTATAATAGTCGTACCTCCTGATACATTTGATAATCTTTCTAATGCATTATTTTTCTGTTTCCTCTCTTCCAGACTGAATTTTGACACCTGTTCCTCTAATGTTGCTCTTGAAGAGGACTTAGACCTGGTTTCTTTTGGCTCATCACTCTTGCAGGCAGCTAACAATGTAACTGAAAAATAGAACAAGAAAATTAGGAGCAGTAGATGTGTTGATGCAAGAGGCAGTGACATAGACAGGATGGGGACTTGAGATAATGAGACAGATAATTAGGGGAAAACACACCATTCAGTTGAGATTGAAGGAAACCACATGGTTCACAGTACATGAGGTAGTATCCCTTACAGATGTTGCCTGATGTTCACCCAATTTTGTCCCTTTCAAGATGCTGCCTATGGAAGAAGCCTCAAGAAATAAAACAAGCACTGGGAATCTGGACAATATCCGGTCCCACAACACCAGATTGAAGTCTAACAGGTTCATTTGGAATCACGAGATTTCTGGGCGCTGCTCCTTCCTCAGGTGAGCGATTCCAAATAAACTTGTTGGACTTTAACCTAGTGTTATGAGATTTCTTACTGTGTCCACCCCAGTCCAACACCAGCATCTCCAGATCATGGACAATATCCAGGCTTGGGCTGGCAAGTAACATTCATGTCACACAAATGCAAGGCAATGACCATCATCAATAAGAGACACTCTAAACCCCACCCCTTGACATTCAATGGTGTAACCATCAATGAATCTTCCATTGTCAATATCCTTAGGATTATAATTTACCAGAAACTCAACTGGACTCACCACAATAAAAACAGTGGCTACAGAGCAGGTCAGAGGCTAGGAGTACTGCAACAAGTAACTCACCTCCAGACTCCCCAAAGACTATCCACCATTTACAAGGCACAAGTCAGGAGTGTGATGAAATACTCCCCACTTGCCGGGATGGATGCAACTCCAACAACACTCAAGAAGCTTTACACCATCCAAGACAAAGCAGCCCACTTAATTGGCACCATATCTACAAACATCCACTCCCTCCACCACCGATGCTCAGCAGCAGTAATGTGTACTATCTACAAAATGCACTGCAGCAATTCACCAAAGATCCTTAGATAGCCCCTTCCAAACCCACTATCACTTCAATCTAGAAGGACAAGGGCAGCAGATACATGGGAACACCACTACCTACAAGTTCCCCTCCAAGCCAATCACCATCCTGACTTGGAAATATATCGCTGTTCCTTCGCAGTTGCTGGGTCAAAATCCTGGAATTCCCTCCTGAATAGCATTGTGGTCAATGATGTGGAGCTGCTGGCATTGGACTGGGGTAGGCACAGTAAGAAGTCTCACAACATCAGGTTAAAGTCCAAAGGATTTATTTAGTAGCACAAGCTTCCTGTTGGCGAACACTTCAACAGTCATGGGCATTCGGCCTCTGATCTTCAGGTAAGCGCACTCCAAGGTGGCCTTCACAACACACGACAACACAAAATCGCCGAGCAGGAACTGATAGCCAAGTTCCATACACATGAGGACAGCCTCAACCGGGATCTTGGGTCCATGTCACACTATCTGTAACCCCCATGACTTGCCTGGCCTTGCAAAATCTCACTAACTGTCCTGGCTGGAGACAATACACACCTCTTTAACCTGTGCTTAACCCTCTCTCCACTCACATTTTCTGTAGCTTTAAGACTTGATTACCTGTAAGGATTCACATTCCAACCATTATCTTATAAATTGAGTTTGTATCTATAAGTGCCCTGTTTGTGAACACAACTCCTCACTCACCTGAAGGAGTGATACTTCGAAAGCTTGTGATACCAAATAAACCTGTTGGACTTTAACCTGGTGTTGTGAGACTTCTTATTGTGGGTCAACCCACAGAACATAAACTGCAGCGATTCAAAAAGGATGCTCACCATTTCTCAAGGGCAACTAGGGATGGGCAATAAATGCTAGCCAGCCAGCGACACCCACATCCCACAAATGAATAAAAGAAAACAGAGACTTTGTGTGCACAGGGCTGAAGTACCAAGATTTGTGCTAGAGGTACATTCAATCATAGTTTTCAAAAGAGAATTGGGCAATTACTTGGAGAAAAAAGTGACAGGAGCATCAGGAAAAGGCAGAGCAGTGGGACAGAGTGGGACAAAGCTCCTGCAGAGAGACAGCATGGATATAACAGCCCAAATGGCCTCCTTGTATGCAGTAGCTATTCTATGCATGATAGCACAGTGGTTAGCACTGATGCCTTATGGCGCCAGGTAGCCAGGTTTGTGTGGAGTTTCCACTTTCTTCCCCTGTCTGCGTGGATTTTCTCCGTGTTTCCTCCCACATTCTGAAGGATGTGCTGGTTAGGTGCATTGACCCGAAAGGCGGCCGACTGTGGCGACTAGCGGAATTTCACAGTAACTTCATTGCAATGTTAATGTAAGCCTCACTTGTGAGAAATAAATGAACTTTAAAATAAATAAATAAACTATGGTTCTATATGCACTTTACAGGTTATGCTGTAATGAGGGCTATCAGCTGAATAATAGCTGAGGGCAGACTGTGCTGCTACATGAGATGAGCCACATGAGAGTCTATCTCTGGAATTTGGGAGATGTTGATGTCCCAGTCCACATACACAAGATCATTGCTGGGAGCTCTTAAAGGTGTGCTCCTTGGCCTCGTATGAAAGCTCCTGGGTAACAATGTAAAGTAGTAAAATCGCTGTGCATTACAACCTTTATTAATATTTGAATCTAATTCATGGTCTGGTGTATCTTTTGTTTAATCCTCTTCAAATTCAGTCAGAGGGAGCTGGACCCAAGCAAAAGTACCTGGATTATGAGCCCTACCTGCCCTCTGAATAATGGATTGAAATCAACCAGAATTATCATCTCCTTGATAGAAATTCTACAACTATTTCTCAAATAGATTTTAATTTCCTGGATAGTATCTGAGTGAAACTACTCAGGAGGCTGATGGGAGACCTGATAACAATCTACAAAATTATGAGGGACATAGACTGGGTGGATAGTCAGAGTCTTTCTCCCAGGGTGTGTAAGGAGTTTAGAATAAGTTGGGACTGAAAGACGAACAGATCAGAGTGAATAGAATAGAGAAAATGCACAAATATACTGTTTGCATAGAGACACATATAGAACATAGAACATTACAGTGCAGAACAGGCCCTTCGGCCCACGATGTTGCGCCGACCAGTTAAAACAATGACCCACTAACCTAAACCAATCCCTTTTCGTCCATAAACCTATCCACGGATCTCTTAAACGCCCCCAAACTAGGCGCATTTACAACCGCAGCAGGCAGGGCATTCCAATCCCTCACCACCCTCTGGGTAAAGAACCTACCCCTCACATCCGTCCTATAACTACCCCCCCCCCCTTAATTTAAAGCCATGCCCCCTCGTGCTAGCTTTCTCCATCCGAGGAAAGAGGCTATCACTGTCCACCCTATCTAAACCTCTAATCATCTTATATGTTTCAATAAGATCCCCTCTTAGCCTCCTTCTTTCCAGCAAAAACAACCCCAAATCCTTCAGTCTCTCCTCATAGGACCTCCCCTCCATACCAGGCAACATCCTGGTAAACCTCCTCTGCACCCTCTCCAAAGCCTCCACATCCTTCCTGTAATGTGGGGACCAGAACTGCACACAGTACTCCAAGTGCGGCCGCACTAGAGTTGTGTACAGTTGCAACATGATGCTGCGACTCCTAAATTCAATCCCCCTACCAATAAACGCCAAGACACCGTATGCCTTCTTAACAACCCTATCTACTTGATTCCCAACTTTCAGGGATCTATGTACACATACACCTACATCCCTCTGTTCATCCACACTCTTCAAAGTCCTCCCGTTAGCCCTATACTCAACACATCTGTTATTCCTACCAAAGTGAATTACCTCACACTTCTCCGCATTAAACTCCATCTGCCACCTCTGGGCTCAGCTCTGCAACCTGTCCAAGTCTTCCTGCAAACTATGACACCCTTCCTCACAATCTACCACACCTCCGACTTTGGTGTCATCAGCAAATTTACTAATCCACCCAACTATACCCTCATCCAGATCATTAATAAAAATTACAAACAGCAGTGGCCCCAAAACAGATCCCTGAGGCACACCACTCGTAACCGAACTCCATGACGAATATTTACCATCAACCACCACCCTCTGTCTCCTATCTGCTAGCCAATTCCTGATCCAATTTCCTAGATTACCCTCAATCCCATACATCTGCATTTTCTGCAGAAGCCTACCATGGCGAACCTTATCAAACGCCTTACTAAAATCCATATATACCACGTCAACTGCCTTACCCCCATCCACCTCTTTGGTCACTTTCTCAAAAAACTCAATGAGGTTAGTAAGGCACAACCTACCCGCTACAAAACCATGCTGACTATCTCCAATCAATTCATTACTCTCCAAATAACTATAAATCCTATCCCTAATAATTTTTTCTAAAACCTTGCCCACAACAAAAGTGAGACTCACCTGTCTATAATTCCCGGGGAAGTATCTGTTCCCCTTCTTAAACAATGGGACAACATTCGCTATCCTCCAATCTTCCAGTACTATACCAGAGGCCAACGACGACCTGAAGATCAGAGCCAGAGGCTCTGCAATCACTTCTCTTGCCTCCCAGAGAATCCTAGGGTAAATCCCATCCGGACCAGGGGACTTATCTATTTTCAAACCCTCAAGAATATCCAGCACATACTCCTTATCAACTGTAATACTGTCTATTCTACTCCCCTGCAACCCAGTGTCCTCCTCAGCAATATTCATGTCCCCTTACGTGAACACTGAAGAGAAATATTGGTTCAATGCCTCTCCAATCTCTTCCGGTTCCACACATAACTTCCCTCTGCTGTCTATAACTGGCCCTAATCTTGCCCTAACCAACCTTCTGTTCTTGACATACCTATAGAACGCCTTAGGATTCTCCTTAATCCTATCAGCCAAAGTCTTCTCATGTCCTCTTTTAGCCCTTCTTAACTCACTCTTCAACTCCCTCCTAGCCAATCTAAAGTTTTCTAGTGCACTACCCGAGCCCTCAAGTCTCATCCGAACATAAGCCTCCTTTTTCTTTTTAACCAACGAATCAACTTCTTTAGTGCACCACGGTTCCCTAGCCCTACCAATTCCTCCTTGCCTGACCGGGACATACCTATCACGGACTCGCAGTAGCTGCTCCTTGAAAAAACTCCACATTTCGGACGTTCCCAGTCCCTGTAATCTCCTAGTCCAACCTATGCTTCCTAATTCTCTCCTAATAGCCTCATAATTACCCTTCCCCCAGCTAAAACTACTGGCCCGAGGTTCATGCCTATCCCTTTCCATCACTAAGGTGAACGTAACCGAATTGTGGTCACTATCACCAAAATGCACACCAACTTCCAAGTCTAGCACCTGGTCTGGCTCATTTCCCAGCACCAAATCCAATATAGCCTCACCTCTAGTTGGCCTATCTACATACTGAGTCAAAAAACCTTCCTGCACGCTTTGTACAAAAACTGACCCCTCTAACGAGCTAGAGCTATAGCAATTCCAATCAATATTAGTAAAGTTAAAGTCCCCCATAACAATTACCCTATTACTTTCACTCCTAACCAGGATTGTCTCCGCAATCTTTTCCTCAACCTCTCTAGAACTTTTAGGAGGTCTATAAAAGGCTCCCAACAGGGTGACCTCTCCTCTCCTATTTCTAATCTCCGCCCATAATACCTCAACAGACAAGTCCTCATCAAACTTCCTCTCAGACGCTGTGATACAGTCCTTGACCAATAATGCTACCCCTCCCCCCCTTCTGCCTCCTTCTCTACTCCGACTAAAGCATTTGAACCCCGGGACCTGCAACAACCATTCCTGACCCTGCTCTATCCATGTCTCTGAAATGGCCACAACATCAAGGTCCCAGGTACTGATCCACGCTGCAAGTTCATCCACTTTATTGCGAATACTCCTCGCATTAAAGTATACGCATTTCAAACCCTGCTCTGCCCCACCCCCACAATGTCATGCATTGCAGTCCCCATCTATGTCCCCCTCACTTTCACCCCCTCTACTCAGGATTGCACCCCCCCTCCGAATCAGTTTAAACCTCCCTGCATAGCCTTAGCAAATTTTCCCCCCAGGATATTGGTTCCCCTCTGATCCAGGTGTAGACCATCACTCTTAGAGGTCCCACCTTCCCCAGAACGAGCCCCAATTGCGCTTAAGTACCTGAACCCCTCCCTCCTGCACCATCCCCTCAGCCACGAGTTCAAACTTTCCCTCTCTCTATTCCTCTCTAAACTATCCCGTGGCACAGGCAAGAGTCCGGAGATAACCACTCTGTCTGACTTGGCCTTTAGTTTCCACCCCAACTCCATAAATCTCTGCTTAATATCCCCTTCCCTTAACCTCCCTATGTCATGCGTCCTCACATGAACTATAACTTGGGGTTGATCTCCCTCTCCCCTAAGAGTCCTGAAAACCCTTTCCGATACATCCCGGACCCCAGCCCCTGGTAGGCAACACACCAGCCCCGAGTCCCTACCATTACTTCCGACTCTCCTATCCGTCCCCTTAACTGTAGAGTCCCCAATCACGAGGCCCAATCTTTTACATCTCCTAACCACCTGAGCTTTCACACTAGGCTCACCCCCAGAGACCTGCTCCCTTCGGTTATCCCCAGTTGATTCCTCCTCAACTGTAGCCTACAGGACCGAAAACCTATTCTGGAGGGGAACAGCCCCAGGGGATTGTTCCCCCAATTGCTTCTTTCCCCTCTTCCTGGCAGTGACCCAAGACTCATTTCTAGGAGTGACTATCTCCTTATAACTCCTATCGATGTCCTCCTCCGCCTCCCGAATTATGCAGAGTTCCTCTAATTCCACCTCCAGTTCCTTTACACGCTCCTCCAGAAGCTGCAATCTAACACACTTCTTACAAGTAAAATCACCTGAAACACTACTGGAGTCCCTCACCACATACATCCCACAGGAGATGCAGCTTACTGCCTGAACTGCCATCCCTGAAACAATTATCAGCAGAAAAATAAAAATATAATTAGGTTAGAGGAGGTGGGAGGGTGGGATTCTCTACCAGTGTAGAGGATCGGGTATCCCCTCTGCGCTAATTTATAGGGTTAGGAGCCCGAGAAAAAAAACTACAACTACCGGCAAGCGTCCTAGTGACGACTTCCGGTTTCTAACTAATTTTAAAAAAACCGCCGAAACTCACGACTTTAAAACTATAAATAAAAAGTTAAACAACATAAAACAGAAAAAATGTACCTTTTTGCTGCCTCCTCACACGCCCAAAAATCGCTGCCACTGTTATAGCCATATAGCCACTGTTAGAGAATTAAGACACGTATTTTTGAAAAGATATTCTATATTAAAAGCCTACACCTTGGCTAATGACACTATGCTCTAAGGCATAGTCAAGTAAAAAAAAACATTGCTCATAACAGTGCAGCTGTTGAGAAAAGGGAAAAGCAACTCTTATCAATGTGGACTCTAGACAGTCCCGAAGGTCCCAACAAGTTTTAATAAATAGGACATACATTACACCTGATAAGAGGTGTCAGGAAACTGTGACAAATTCTTAAAGTTCATGAACTGATCACGCAGTCCCATGCTGTCCAGGAGCAAATGTTATTGGCCAAGGTGAATAATCCATACTAATAATGATTGACTCGTACCCAGCTGGGGTGAGCAAGGGGTGGGCAAATGGCTGCTGCCAATTGCAATACTGATAGTGATGTAATTTCAGAGTGATTTGTCACACCACCAAATCTCTCTCTCTCGTACATTGAACCAGGCTTGGAAAATAAAGAAACACCTTTAACCAGAGCACTATATCCATGAGTCTTTGTGTCAGCTGAGCTGTAGTTAAATGAAAGCCAGCTTAATACTTAGCCTCTGAAAAAAGCTCCAACAGGGTGGAAGTGTCAATTACAAGGGGGCACAGGTTCAAAGTGAGAGGCAGAAAGTTTAAGGGAGATGTGCGGGGGGAGTTTTTCATACAGAGTGTGGTGGGTGCCTGGAACGTGCTGCCTGAGGAGATGGTGGAAGCGGGCACATTAGTAACATTTAAGAGGCATCTGGATGGGTACATGAATAGTGAAGAATTGAGGGATACAGACTGAGTATGGGCAGAAAGTTTTTTTTTAAGTTTAGTTAGAGCATCATAATCGGCACGGGCTTGGAGGGCTTAAGGGCCTGTTCCTGTGCTGTACTTTTTTGTTTTTTGTTCTCTTTCTTACTTGTTTGAGCTGGAGATGAGCTTGTTAGGCTTCTGCGTGTACGCTGCAGATTTGCTGCAGCAACTGGCTCTTCCCTACCCACTGCTTTTGTACATTTATACAGAGCTACCATTTCTTCCATGGCCAAGTAGCATTGTTTAGATTCCTCCATCCTCTTTTTGAGAAGCTGAGATACATTGGACAGATTCAAGGTGAGCTCTGGAGTATCCGGATATGTGACTTTCTGACTTTCAGTAACTCTATAATGACAGAAAAAGCAATGCTTTAATCCACGGTGATTTCAGATAGAAATTAAACAGTTAACAGGTGATCACTGCAATGACTAAAATCTCATCCTGAAACTGGCCAGTGAATCATCCTGAAAAGCATCCACAATTGTTCCACTAGTTGCAAAGATCTCCACATTACAGCCTGGATTGTCTCGCCTGAGGTGAGTAACGGGTTTTGGGAAATTTCCCAAATCTCTCACTCTCTACAGAAGGAACTGAGTGAAACCTCATAAAGGACCATCCTCTTAAGCATCCTGGATCTGTGGAATTTACTCTGAGCATTCCCAGTGACATTGCATTATTGGTACATTTTGGGTCTAAGTTGTTTCTATTTCTCACAATTGAATGCTCGGATCATTACGCAGGTTAACCTTTGATCTGATAGGCAGTCACTTTGACAATGCAGCACTCCTTTGGTGTTGCATCAAATGGTCATTCTATGTAATGTGGTTATGGACCGGCTCCCTAACTAGAATTCTGCCCCTGTGCACTGATAGGCAAGACATCATCAACTGAGCCACATTGACATGTTCTGAAGATGTGATGAAGTGCTACATACATAGAAGCTCTTTATTTTCAACATAAAATTGGATCATTATCTAAAGAGATAAAAATAAATTGCAGGGCTAGAGAAAAAGGGCACGGAGTGGCACAAGGTGAATTACTCTTGCAGAGAACTGGTACAGATATGATGGACTCTTTCTGTGCTGTAACCATTCTATGATTTTAAGATAAAAGCAAATTATTGCAGATGCTGGAATCTTAAACCAAAAGAGAGAGTGCTGAAAAATCTCAGCATGTCTGGCAGCATCTGTAAAGAGAGAAAAGAGCTGAAGTTTTGAGTCCAGATGACCCTTTGTCATATGATTTTACGATGCTTTTCCAAATTCGCTTTTATTCATTGTAGGTAGCAAGGCACTCATATTTTATGCCGACAAGAATTTAAATATGAATACAGAATACCACCAGCAGCATTTACCCGATGACTGAAAGAAACTGACCTGAAAGTGATCTCCTTTGAATTCTGTAGATAAAATGAGAGAAGATTGATTAGTGCACAGTGGAATAAAACAAAAGGGAATGAGCTTCAGAGTAAAGAGTTGAGAGGAATAGAGTAAGTCACAGTCATGGAATAATGAACATTCCTCGCTGGGACATTCTGAGGTCAGGTGTGAGGCAGCTGCGACAATGCAGGGGCAGCAAAGAAGTGTGAGTAATTCATCCCCAACCTTGTTCATCACAGAATCACAAGCTATTTATCAGGATAGGCCATTCTCCCACTCTGTTTATTCAGGAAGAGCCTGAAGTTACAACTAATTGGTTTTGAAATGATGCAAGTGCTTTCTGCTCTATAATTCCTGCATTACTTCCACACTGAAGAAAATGTTCCCAGCATCAGTGATACATTTTGCTTTTACTAGTTGAAATAGTAAAAGCAGCTAAAGTTCCAAAATAATATTCAGGCCTCATCTTTAGTGTGCCAGTTATCTCCTGCGACAGTGAAACTGCTCTAACAAAGTCATAACTAATATTTTCGATGAGTGTAATGCATCATTCTTCCTTACCCTCTCAACATCTCTATCAATGATATAACAACATCAATCTTCTTCAAAGCCTTTTTTTAGTTGTCGAGTTGAATAGGACTCCCCTTACTTGGTGAAACTCTCCCCTATTAAATTGTAGCCAAGGAATTTTCACAATCAATTGTTTTCTTCCCAGTCCTAATCTGATTCCCTCATGGATCCATTCTTATGCTGATCCTCATCATCTCCATTCTATCTTTGTGATATCATTCACAAACACGGGAATCAGATCTTACCAATATGGGGATGTTATTCTGATCTATCTCTCTGGCACTTCCCTCAAAATATCCAGTATGATGTGATTGCTTGTTCAACTTGGTAGAGCTACCATTTCCTCCAGGTAAACATAGGGAAGAATAATGCTATCTTCTACAGCATCCTCTGCAAACTCAATGCTTTTGCCACTGATTCAATACACATCTACCACCACCATCTCCAGCTGAACCAGGCTGTTTTCAGTCTTAGCAGTTCTTTCGATCTCAAGGTGGCCTTCCATCCCTATTTTTTTTCCAACACCAAGATTTATGTGCACCTCTGTAACACTGCCGTCTCCATCCCTATTGCAATCCTTGTTCCACTGAAATTCTTCAAAATGCCTCTATCATCTGCAGGTTCAGTCTTTCCCTGCTCTCCTGGCTAACCTTCTCTCCTTGATCCTAACAGACTTCAGTTTACTCAAAGCTCATGGTCCTCTGAGCTACCTGCACCCCGTACCTGTGCTTGCATTGGTTCCAATTCCCCAAAACATCAAATGTAAAATTACCATCCATCCATGCCATTGGACCCTCCCTGCCACTATAAACTCATTTAACATTACGGTGTAGCTGGGCCCACAAATTGTAGCCAGGGCAGATAAAATTTAATTCAGTCTTACTGGGTGGACAGGAGATGAAAGTTAGCATTACTAACCAATGATGAAATCCTGGTGGGGTTGAGTGTGCAGTGAGGGAATTATAAAGAAATAGGGTTGGGCTTATTGCCAATGGCCTCCATAAGCCAAGTGTCTTACTGGCTCCGTTAAATATAGAACTCTTCCTCAGGTCCATTGCATATTAGATGTCAATCTTCAGTCAATCTACTTCATTCTGCATAATATCCAGAAATAGCCCTGGATTTAGCAAAAGTTACGGGCCCTGGCAAAATCCCAACTGCAATACTGAAGACTTATGCTTTAGAACTAGACATGGTTCTAGCTAAGTCGTTCCAGTACAAATACAGCACTGGCAATCACCTGAAAAAGTGGGAAATAGCCCAGGTATGCACCATTCACAAAATGTAGGACATATCCAGTCTCTCTAATTACTGCCCCATCAGCATATTATTGATCATCAGGAGAGTGATAGATGGTGTCATTGACAGTGCTATCAAGTAAAATTCAATAAGCTCAATGTATCGAGGTAAAAGTAACCCTGCTTAATTGGCACGGATAATTATTCATTCCTTTCACCACCGAGAATAGCGCAACAGTGTGTTTAATTTACAAGGTCAATTGCAATCACTAGCCGAGGCTCCTGCAACATCATCTTCCAAATTCCAAGTTAGAAGGACAGCAGACACATGGAAACATTGCCACCTACAAGTTTCCCTCAAACCTATGCACTTTCCTGACTTAGAACTATCTTTATTGTCACTACATAAAATCCTGGACCTCCTTTCCTAATAGCATTATGGGTATACCCACACCGCATGGACTGTAGCAGCTTAAGACGGTGGCTCATCAGTACCTTCTCAAGGACAATTGGGGATGAACAGAAAATTCTGGCCTAGCCAGTGATTCTCACACCCAATAAATGAATGAAAAGAGGAAAAATAATCGCACCTTGGCTAACACGAGGGGACATAGCTTTAAATTGAGGGGTGATAATAAGTGACGGATGTCAGAGGTAGGTTCTTTAGTCAGAGGGTAGTAAGGGTGTGGAATGCCCTGCCTGCAGTAGTTGTGGACTCGCCAACTTTAAGGATGTTCAAATGGTCAGTGGATAGGCATATGGATAACACTGGAATAGTTTAGGTTAGAGGGTCAATAGATTGGTTCCACTGGTCGGCGCAACATCGAGGGCTGAAGGGCCTGTACTGTGCTGTAATGTTCTATGTTCTATGTAATTCTTATCAGTTAAAGAACACAAGATGAGAATCTGGGCACTGCCCACCAACTGCTGCCAATTACAAGCTCAGATGGAAGAATTAAAACTGATCCCATATTAACTGGTCAATTATGTCAATTCCTACCTGGGTGCCATTGTCTACAATACAACAAGTGCTTCATAAATAGTTCCTGTCTTGCAGAATGTTTGTGAGATGTCCTGAAGAGTTGATAATATATGAAATAAAGAAACATTCTTGCATTCATTCATACACTAGAACAGACTTTGCTGACACAGTGCATTAATAACAGTGACTTCAGAACTGGAGGAAGAGTAGGAAAGAAACAACAGAAAGAAAATTCAGCTTACCTGAAGAAATGAGATACAGTCATTAGTCATCAGGTTGCATGCTTCTTTATGTGTTAATTTAAGCTGTTCCACCATCTCATGTAATGCTCCTGAACGGCTCCTAATCTCAGAGAGTAAGCAGTATTCCTCCTCATCAATCAGTCTCAGCACACGTTCTTCATCTTCTGCCACTTGTTGCTTCAGCTCAGAGAACCTCTCCAACAGTTTTTCTTTCAGCTCACTGATGACTGCCTGAAAGTCCATCCACACTTTTGTTACAAATTGCCCTTACACAGTTTGTTCACAGAATCATAGAATCCCTACAGTGCAGGAGGAGACCATTTGGGCCAGTGAACCTGCATTGACAACAATCCCACCCAGGCCCAATCCCCGTAACCCCACATATTTACCCTGTTTAAGTCCCTGACACTAAGAGGGGACGACTCTCCCACTCTGCTGCAGTAATTTTCGAGTGCAGCGAGGTGGGAGAATCTCGAGGCCGGGCATACGCAGAATTCATGCACGCATTCCCGCCACGTCCGCATCTCCCAGCGCAGGAATTCTGGCACCATTAAATCAATGCTGGAAGGCGGTGGGAGGACCAGCTAACTTATTTTAATCATATTGTAATGTAATTTAAATGTAATTAGCGGGCTCAGAACTGAATTCTCTGAGCCCGCGAGCATCTCCCCCCACCCCCCACCAGTGTATTTCACTCCTGCGTGGTTTAATCTAGCTCCCCACTTTTGGGGAATTAGTGGCCTGAGCCCGCTGGAGTGAAGGGAAGGCAATCGGGGCCTCCCGGGGATTTGGCAATAGCGGGTGCTGCCCCTTGGGCATATAAACCCTGGCATCAGTCATGGGGCAGTGTCAAGAGGGTGGGACCTCGGTGAGATGGGGTGAGAGACGCCTCTGCCACTCCACATTGGGATCAATTGGGACAGGAGTGAGGCCAGTGATTGGGGCAGGTTGGGGGTGCTTCTGCTTCCAGGGGGATCGGCACTGCGGGGGTCAATTGGCCCAAAGTGGAGGGAGAGGCGCAGAGGCCAGCTGGTCTCAGCTTCTCCAGCAGAGATATTCATACTGGTGACCTCTGCATTGCACAGAATGTGGAGATTCTAATCTGAATTCCCACTGAAAAACAAAACAGCGTGAATTACTGCAGTTTTCCCGTGAATTCAACACTTAGAAGAATTCTAACACTTTGAAGAATTCAACACTTTGGAAAGATTCTGGCCTAACGGTCAATTGATCGTGATCAACCAACCTAACTGATCACAGGCACTGTATAAGTATAGACAAATGTGTTTTCTGTTGCATCTGCGCACTTACTTTCAGCGACAGATGCATGGGAACACTAGGGTCTCGCTGAGTACCCACTCAATTCGCCCCCATGCAAATAATAATCTGCCTTCCTATTTTTGCTACCAAAGTGGAGAGATAATCCATTCAGTTCTCAATTAATATATATGTTATGCTACACAGCATTTGCTGCCTTTCTTGCAGACTTATCCCCTGGTTTCAGGTATATTTAAGTCCCATTCCTGACAGCCCTGCAGCCATGTCTCAATAATAGTTACCCCGCAATATCCCGCTCAGTGAACAAGCACCTGCAATTCATTAAATTTCTTCTCTACAACCCCTGCATTTTTATAAGGAATATTTATTTGTGCTACACACCTAACTTGTCCTTCTACATTAATATTTTATATGCCCATTTCTCGTGTTTCTCTCTTGTTTTAATTACATAACATCTGAAAACTTTACATGGGAACTGAAAGACCAGGAATGTTAAAGAACAAAATGAACATTGTTGTGACTGAAACAGGAAGTTGTGTTAATCCAAACCAAAACCAATACATTTCTGTATTGGATTTCAGGTGAAAACCAAGAACATTTCAATGTGAATCAATGTGGCCCCTCAGCCTGTAACACACTGCCCACACATTGTCACTGCACCTGTATTATAATGAATTTTCATTTACAAATCAGGATCAACTGGATTAATTAAACCATTTTGGAGATGGATATTTCCTCTGCATTGAGGGAATCACATTGCACAATGTGTTCTACCTTTAATTCAGCTCCTGATTTCTCCAAGTCTTGCTCTTTGGTGGAACCATTCTGTTGAACTTTCTGGAGTTTTTCCAGTTCGCTCACCAATTTTTCCTGGGAAGGCAATTGAAATATTCTATATTAAAATTCTGAACTGGATTTTAAATGGAAATTGATTCAGTGCCAACTGAATGCTGATAAGTAAGTGATCCAGAAGACTGTCATTTTCTTATCACTGTACAGAAGTATTCAGGATAACCTCACAGCGGGAGCTCATTCCCAAGCGATGGAATTTAATCAAAAGAACATGGTTCTCAACGGTGGACCCAGAAGTGGACACTGTTCATGTGTTGGGAGCTGTCACACACATAATCACAATGTAAATCATAAATGCATGAGGAGTGTGTGTTTACGATGATCAATCACACAGGAGTGGGAAGAAATCCTCACCTAAGTTCCAGAAATTGAACCATCTTGTTTGGTAGAGCCCACCTTTAAACTTTTGGGAACAGGAGACGCACTCACTTAATCTTGAAGGTGGGACTGAATTTATAAAGTTGCCATTTAATGATCATTTGAGGCATTGCAAATTGATGGCAAGAAATTTCCTGACAGTGGGTGGTGAGTTCATAGATCACAGAATCCCTACAGTGCAGAAGGAGGGTATTCGACCCATCAAATCTGCACTTCCTCTCTGATAAAGCACCTTACCCAGGTCCACCCCTGCTGTCCGATCCTCATATCCCCACAAATTTACCCTGCTAATACCCCTATCCTGCACATCTTTGGGAACTAAGGGCTAATTTACCATGGCCAAACCATCTAACGTGCACATTTGGACTATGAGAGGTAACTGGGGCACCGGGAGGAAACAAACGCAGATGTGGGGAGAACGTGCAAACCCCACACAGATCCAAGACCAGAATTGAACCCAGGTCTCTGGTGCTGTGAGGCAGCATGCTAACGACTGCATCACCGTGCTACCGACTATGCTGTTGATACACCATTGACTTTAGGAATTTCCCGTAATATCGGGAAACCAGTGTTTCAGCTCCCACCCAATTCTATCCCTGTGTCTGCATGTTTCCCAGTCCCTGAGTCCCCATTAAATTCCACACAGGGATTGGGGAGATCAATAAATTGTGTCCACAATGTTCTTAACCATATCCAACTTGTGTTCCCTGTGACTGAACGGCCAATCCAGGATTGTGTGAAAATAGAACTATCCCAGTTTACAGTTCAGTTGAGAGATGTGTATCACACTAGTGCTGCTTTTTACAGGCACATATTGGGCTGGATACTCAGCTGCAGTGTGGTGTCCCTGAAACTAATTTACACTTGTCCAAGAATGGAGCAAATACATTTTTGTATTTAGACAGCAATGTCACACCACACAAGGGAGCCTTCTTCCGCTTTTAGACTGAAAATATTCCTTTATAAGCTCCTTGGATAACAGGAGATTACATGTCAGGAAGACTGAGACAAGAATATTGGAACTTACGTTCTTTGAAGCTTGTGCATGTTCCAGGTTCACTATATTATGGGACTTGTGGTTGCCTATTAGTCCACACGAAGAACAGACACAGACTTCATCGTCCTCACAGAAAAACTCAAGAATCTTTGCATGGTCTGGGCATTTTCTCTGAGTAAGATCAGCCACAGGGTTGACTAGGTCATGAAATTTAAGAACCACTTTTGTCAAATGTGGCTTCAAATGAACGGCACAGAAAGAGGTTTCACATTTCAGACATGTCTTCACAGCTGGGGTTTGATTCTCGCTGCAATGATCGCAGGTAACGGTGGCAACACTCCTCTCCAAACTGGGCTTGGAGTCGAATTTGTCGTGACATTGTACTGGATCCATCCTGATCGATTACTTGGGCCCAAACATCCTCAATGCACTTGAGGCAGAAGTTGGGTTGACAGGGCAATTTGACACGATCCTTATACACCTGGAGACACACAGCATAGTTCAATTCCGTTAATAAAGCTCTGTTTTCCATCCCTTTAACTGCTCCATGGAGGACAGTCTTCACGTAGTGCAGCCAGCAGTGTACAATGAGGGCTGAGATACTCTGCCCAGAAAGAATGCAGTTGTTAGTTTCAGTTTCACCTGCTCTCACTGCAACTTAAGAACAAAGAGAACAAAGAACAACCCAGCACGGGAAACAGGCCCTTCAGCCCAATGAGCCCGTGCCGCCGCATCCTCCTACACCTACCCTGCCCTGTGTGTATGTGAGTGGAACCCCTAACTTAGCCAGATTCAGGGGAGAATAGTGTCAATTTGGTAAAACCAATCAGCCTAAGAGCACATCTTTGGGGTGTGGGAGGAAACCGGATGCCCAGAGGAAACCCACGCATCCACAGGGAGAATGTGCAAACTCCCACAGACACTGGCCCAAATCCATGTATCTGCACAGCCAGCAGTGCTAGTCACCGAGCTGTTGCGGCGTCCGTCTACCGGTCCAGGATTAAGCACACACACCGACACGAAGTACTAGGCCACTCCCGGAACCTCCAAGAGCAGCCCACGCACGACCCACCGTGTGCATGCCCCTTGTTTGACAACAAGGTGGACCGCCACCTGCGGAATAAAAAGACAAAAACGTTAACATGTAATTCTACATTTCCGGTGTCGTCCCGAGGCTCTGACCCTATTTAATACCCTCTACTATAACCCTCCATCCTTGTTTCGCTTGTGTGTCTATCTAAGTAAACCTTAAACAAGTCCAATGTGCCTGGCTCCACCACCCTACTCGGTAGTGCGTTCCATACCTCCACGACCCTCTGCGTGAAGAACCTTCCTCTCATATCCAAATTATACTTCTCCCCCCTCACCCTTAGATCGTGACCTCTCATAATTGTCCCCAATCTAGGGAACAGCCTACCACTATTGACTCTATCTATTCCCTTCAGTATTTTATATACCTCTATCATGTCCCCCCTTAATCTCCGTCTTTATATCAGTTCAACAAAAAATAATCAGGCTTCTAATTTCACAGTCTACAGTCAGAATGTTGCTAGTAAATATTCACTGTGTCAATGCTTTATTTTTAATTCTGTTTTAGAATATTCGACTGTGAAAACTGCACAGAAAGCTACATTCAATGAAGAAATGCTGCTCTTTAAAAATGGCAAGAACTTCTAATATTCAGTGATGATCTGTTGATGCTGTTACAATTACTCTGTTTGGATGTAGTGAACATTGTAAACCAAAATACCTTGGCCAGCATCCCGGGGAAAGTCCAAACAGGTTCCACAGGCACCAACATGCTTTCTGTCTCACATCATTTCCAATTGTGAACAAACAGGCTGAGAAAGATTGCTTACTGGGATTAAAAATGGAAGGAAAACTCGCTGACCGAGGCCACATTGCAAACGTGCATTGTTGTGGCTTGCCATTCTATCAGAAGATTATGGGTTCAATTCCTACTCAGGAAACTTCAGCATAACATCCAGACTGACTCAGTGGAGTACTGGGAGAATTACTGGGGATGCTAAGAGACAGAGGATAATATGAACCAGTGGCAATGCCAGGAGGCAGTGCCAGGAAGCAGTGCTCAGACAGGTCTCTGGCAGCGCCTCGATTATGCCCAGGTATGACTGTCTCTCCCCACCCCCCACCCCCTACACATTCTTCTGGGAACCTGGTCAATGTTCCTCTCTCAATCAATAGAATTCAGAACGAATTAACTGAGTACAGATAAAACATACCATTCATAGATAAGGAAAGGAGAAAGTGCAAAATGTAGTGTTACAGTCATAGCTAGGGTGTAGAGAAAGATCAACTTAAGGCGAGACAAGTCTATTCAAAAGAACAGAAGGTCAGAGCAGGAGTAGGCCATCTGGCCCCTCGAGCCTGTTCTGCCATTCAATAAGATCATGACTGATCTTTTTGTGGACTCAGCTCCACTTACTCGCCCACTCTCCATAACCCTTAATTCTTTTACTGTTCAAAAATTTATCTATCCTTGCCTTAAAAACATTCAGTGAGGTAGCCTCAACTGCTTCACTGGGCAGAGAATTCTACAGATTCACAACCCTTTGTGTGAATAAGTTCCTCCTCAACTCAATCCTAAATCTGCTTCCCCTTATTTTGAGGCTATGCCCTCTAGTTCTAGTTTCACCCGCCGTTGGAAACAACTTCCCTGTTTCTATCTCATCTATTCCCTTCATCATTTTATGTGTTTCTATAAGATCTCCCCTCATTCTTCTGAATTCCAATGAGTATAGCCCCAGTCTACTCAGATTCTCCTCATAAGCCAACCCCCTTAACTCCGGAATCAACCTAGTGAATCTCCTCTGTACCCCCTCCAGTGTGAGTATATCCTTTCTCAAGTAAGGAGACCAAAACTGTACACAGTACTCCAAGTGTGGCCTCACCAGCACCTTATACAGCTGAAACATAACCTCGCTGTTTTTAAACTTCATCCCTCTAACAATGAAGGACTGAATTCCATTTGCCTTCTTAATTACCTGCTGCACCTGCAAACCAACTCCTTGAGATTCCTGCACAAGGACACCCAGGTCCCTCTGCACAGCAGCATGCTGCAATTTTTTACCATTTAAATAATAGTCCATTTTGCTGTTATTCCTGCCAAAATGGATTATCTCACATTTATTAACATTGTACTCCATCTGCCAGACCCTCACCCACTCACTTAGATTATCTATATCCCTTTGCAGACTTTCAGTATCCTCTGCACACTTTGCTCTGCCACCCATCTTAGTGTCATCTGTGAATTTTGACACACTACACTTGGTCCCCAACTCCAAATCATTTCTGTAAATCATAAACAATTGTGGTCCCAACACTGATCCCTGAGGCACACCACTAGTCACTGATTGTTAACCAGAAAAACACCCATTTACCTCCACTCTTTGCTTTCTGTTAGTTAACTAATCCTCTATCCATGCTAAATACATTACCCATAACACTGTGCACCTTTATCTTATGTAGCAATCTTTGGTGCGGTGCCTTGTCAAATGCCTTCTGGAAATCCAGATACACCACATCCACAGGTTCCCCATTGTCCACTACACATGTAATGCTCTCAAAGGATTCCATCAAATTAGTCAAACATGACCTTCTCTTTATGAACCCATGCTGCATCTTACCAATGGGACAATTTATATCCAGATATCTCACCATTTCTTCCTTGATAATAGATTCAAACATTTTCTGTACTACAGAAGTTAAGCTAACTGACCAATAGTTACCTGCCTTTTGTCTACCTCCTTTTCTAAACAGTGGCATCACATTTGCTGTTTTCCAACTTGCGGGGACCACCTGAGAGTCCAGTGAATTTTGATAAATTACCACTAGTGCATTTGCTATTTCTCCCACCATTTCTCTTAGTACCCTGGATGCATTCCATTAGGACCAGGAGATCTGTCTACCTTTAGCCACATTAACTTGCCTAACCCTATCTCTTTTGTGATAATGATGGCTTCTGGGTTCTCATATACCATAGCTTTCCTGTCATCAATTTTTGGCATGTTATTTGTGTCTTCCACTGTGAAGACCGACACAAAATACCTGTTTAATGCCTAAGCCATTTTCTTATTTCCAGTTATTACATCCCCCTTCTCAACCTCTAAAAGAACCAATGTTTACTTTAGCCATTCTTTTTCATTTTATATATTTGTAGAAACTTTTGCTATCTGTTTTTATATTCTGAGCTAGTTTATTCTCATAATCCATCTTACTTTTCTTTACAGCTTTTTTTGTGGCTTTCTGCTGACCTTTAAAGATTTCCCAATCCTCTAGGTTCCCACTAATCTTTGCCACTTTGTATGCATTTTCTTTCAATTTGATACCCTCCTTTATTTCCTTAGATATCCATGGCTTATCATCTCTTTTCCTACAGTCCCTCCTTATCACTGATATATACTTTTGCTGAGCATTGTGAAAGATCGTTTTGAAAGTCTTTCACTGTTCCTCAATTGTCCCACCATAAAGTTTTTGCTCCCAGTTTACCTTATCATCAAAGAATCACAGAACCCTACAGTGCAGAAAGAGGCCCTTCGGCCCATCAAGTCTGCACCGACCATAATCCCACCCAGGTCCTACCCCCATATTCCTACACATTTACCCGCTAATCCCTCTAACATGCATCTCAGGACACTAAGGGGCAATTTTAGCATGGCCAATCAACCTAACCCATGCACCTGCAGACTGTGGGAGGAAACCCATACAGACATGAGGAGAATGTGCAAACTCCACAGGGACAGTGACCCAAGCCGGGATTCAAACCCAGGTCCCTGGAACTGTGAAGCAGCAGTGCTAACCCACTGTGCTACCGTGCCAGCCACTCATACCGTGCCCCCTTAGCCAACTCCTCCCTCATAATCTCCTTTGTTTAAGCACAAGGTGCTGGTACTGGATTTTACCTTCTCACGCTCCATCTGTATTTTAAATTCAACCATACTGTGATCGCTTCTCCCAAGAGGATCCTTACCTGCAAGATTATTAATTATTCCCATCTCATTACACAGGACCAGATCTAGGAGAGCTTGCTCCCTTGTCAGTTCCATTACATACTGTTCAAGGAAGCTATCGTAGGTGCATTCTATGAACTCCTCCTCAAGGCTGCCTTGACTGACCTAGTTTGACCAACTGATATGTAGATTAAAATCCCCCATGATAATTGCTGTACCATTTTTATATGCATCAGTTATTTCTTTGTTTATTTCTCGCCCCACCATGATATTATTTAGTGGCCTATAGACTATGTCTATCAGTGACTTTTTCTCCTATTTCTAATTTCCACCCAAATGGATTCAACCTTTTTTTCCATAGAACCTATATCATATCTCTCTACCACCCTGATGTCATCCTTAAATATTGGAGCTTCACCACCTTTCTTACCTTCCTGTAAGAAGGTAACCCTCCAAACCTAGGTTACCTAACCCTCCAAACAGTTTGATATCCCTGGATATTCAACTCCCAGTTGTGACCATCTTGCAACCACATCTCTGTAATGGCCACCAATCATACTCGTTCACAATGATTTGTGCTGTCAACTCATTTACCTTGTTTCGAATGCTATAAGCTACAGATAAGGTGCCCCCCATGCTAGTTTTTGTACCTTCTTTTTGAATTCTAATACTTCCATTAATAACATCTCCTGAGTTCTCCTTTTAACTTTTTTCCTGATTTCTGTTGCAGTTGGAACCTTTTCCCAACATTTTGTTCTAGCTCCCTCCTTCTCGGACTCCTTACATAGGTTCCCATCCCCCTGGAATATTAGTTTAAAAGTCTGATGGCAGCAGGGAAGAAGCTGTTCTTGAGTCAGTTGGTACACGACCTCAGACTTTTGTATCTTTTTCCAGATGAAAGAAGGTGGAAGAGAGAATGTCCGGGGTGTGTGGAGTCCTTAATTATGCTGGCTGCTTTTCCAAGGCAGCGGTAAGTGTAGACAGAGGCTGGTTTGCATGATGGATTGGGCTACATTCATGTTTTGTTTGTAGTTTCTTGAGGTCTCGGGCAGAGCAGGAGCCATACCAAGCTGTGATACAACCAGAAAGAATGCTTTCTATGGTGTATCTGTAAAGGTCGTTGAGAGTTGTAACTACACATGCCACAAAAGTGCTAGGCAATGACCATCTCTAACAAAAGAAAATCTAAACATGTCCCCTTGACATTTAATGGCATTAATATCACTGAATCCCCGATTCTCAACATCCTAGGTATTAACACACACAATGTAGTGAAGATCCATCTCGTTGAGAGAAGGAAATCTGCTGTCCTTACCTGGTCTGACTTACACGTGACTCCAGATCCACACAATGTGGCTGACTCTTAACGTAAATGTAAAGATACATTTTCACAGACTTCCTTAGTAAACACTAAAGTACTTATTAATGAGAATTTTTCAACAGCCACTTATCTGCAGCTAGCTTCTGGCATGTCTTCTGCCTAAGATGACAGCACTGACCCACTGATACCACTGACCCAGTTTGAGCCCCAGTTGATCCCCCAAACCAGGTCATCCTTAATCTGCTGTGTTACTATTAAAGAGACAATCACCAAGTCTATCCCCCGGTAACCTCTTTACAATTATACAGTTATACAATTTTCAATAACAACGTTATTCAGTCCTAAACATCATACGCATGAGTTGGACAATTATAATTTCGGTCTTTGAGGGGTTTTTCTGTATCCTGTGGAGCAGTTTAATTCTGTAGTCTGAGATGCTGCCACAGGATTGAATTAACAGGATTTACAATAATGGCTACCTCTTCTAGCACAGGTAGTTCATCCCTATTTCCTTCCATGGAGACATCAGTTACATTGTAACAGGTCGATCAGGTACTTCAGTGCTTATAGGTTCAAAAACATTTCTTGATGGCAACACTGACTGCTGGAGCATCTCTCTATTCCTATTCAAATGGTCCGCATGTTTACAAACAATCCATCCCTCCATGTCCACTGGGAACGACAGCGGTCCGGTCTCTGAGACAATGGCCGCGATTCTTCCATTGCAACCGGCAACTTTTCTGTTGGGTCGCGGTGGGAGACGTGCGCCTGTGACCTTGCATAGGGATTTGCACGTGCCGGGAATGCATGTGCATCTCCCAGAGCTGGTGAACAGCCGTCAATCAGACCATGCTGGAAACCAGCGGGAAGGCAGGTAAGACATTTAAATCTGTTTTTAATCTGTTTTAAATATGCATATTAGGTAATTATTGGGACCTTTGAGGTCCCGAACAAATCTCGCATCCTGCCAGGAGTACTTCATTCCGGCGGGGTTTAGACTGGCTCCCCACATTTGGGGAACAAGCAGAAGACCTCGACGGAATGAAGTGGGGAACGATCGGAGACCCCCAGGAGATTGGGCGGTGGGGGAAGGGGGTGTTGCCCCCTGGGCATGGCCACCCTGACAGTACTAGCCTGTGCCCTCAAGAGGCAAAGTGTCCATGCCCAGGGGGCACCTTGGTGCTGCCCATCAGGCATCGGGCAGTGTCAAGAGGACGAGGCCTATTGTGGGCAGAGCTTAGGGGCAATCGGTGGGGGTGGTGTCCTGCTGCCACTCTGCTGGGGTCGGGGGGTGGGGTGGCCAGATTGCCACGCTAGGGGTGGGGCCTGGACATCGGGGTGCCCCAGGGCGGAGGGGGTTGGGGTTGGCCCAGGAATTGTTGTTTATGTTATTTTTATTGAAGTTTCTTTATTAGTAACAGATAGGCTTAAATTAACACTGCAATAAAATTGCTGTCAAAATCCCCTAGTCGCCAAACTCCAGCACTTGTTCGGACACACCTAACCAGCACGCCTTTTGGAATCTGGGTGGAATCCAGAGCACCTGGAGGAAACCCACACAGACACAGGGAGAATGTACAAACTCCACATAGACAGTGACCCAAGCCAGGAATAGAATCCAGGTTCCTGGTGCTGTGAGACAGCAGTGCTAACCACTGTGCCACCGCTTTTCTCTTTGTGTTTTTCCCCTGCATTTGGAGTTTGATACAAATTTGGTTAATATTTTTTCAGTTATTAAAATTCCACTTATCTTGAAGGAAGGATATTTCCGTGATCTCTACAGTTTTTTTACTATCATTCTGGAGAGCTTGATTTTTCCTTTGAAGTTGCCTTTTAATTTCCTCCCCCCCCCCCCCCCCCCCCCCCGCCGTATTCAGAGACTCGGTTCTCCAAACTTGATGGATGGGATTTTACAACTTCGCTTGGGCGAGACTGGAAGTTCCGCCCAAGGTCAACTGAGATTTCCTTTGCCGGACACTCGCCCGCTCTGATTCCGTGGCATGCAAGGTAGTAGAGTTCTGGCCGTCAACATTTTTAACTTGAGAATTTCACTGCTTAATTGAAGTCCAAAGTGCAGCAATTGCTACCAAGGAACCCCACAGGTTCTGCTCCGATCCTATATATCGGAAACTTGTCAGTTCCAGCTCCATGATTTTCGCACTCTTCAAGAAACCTCACCGCATTTCACTTTGGCCATCTTTTTACTTAAAGCATGACTGTCTGTGTGCTCTTAAAAAAATTGCAAGAACTCTTGCTTTCTTTCACTTAAGTTCATTTTTTAAAAAAAACTTAAAGCCACAGCTCTTGTTTTGCAGTGTTACTTTTTCTTTCTTTACATTTCTTTCTAAACTTTTAACTCTGCTAGTCAATTCAGGTTTGTTCTGCATCTGTCCCTCAGCTTCTCCAATGCACTGAGACTCCAGAACCATCTCCTAGTCTACGATGTAAGTGGAAGTACATTTTTGCCTTCCGTTAAACCTTCTTATGGTTTCGGACCCGGGATGTTGCTGTGTTCATTTCCTTGCTCATCCATCTTCTAACTGTCCATGTTTTCTGATTCTACATTACTCAGGGTCTAACAATAATTTAATATCTCAAATGGGTCTATTTGCTCAAAGAGAGGCATTCGGGTCAGTATTTTCTTTCAGACTTCAATTAACACAGGATACTCACTGGTGGCGGGCCAGAGGCAGTGTCAGGATAAGTTATCCTCATCACCAGATGTAAAGATGCACTTTCACAGACTTCATTAGTAAAAGCAAAATGTATTTATTAATAAGGATTGTTCAACAGACACACAGCTACAGCAAACATGTCTCCTAGATAAGAGGACTTCACTCCCTGGGTGATTATTCACTCTGGATGTCAATTGGTCCCCCAAGCCATGTCACCCTTACTCTGCATTCTGCTGTGTTGCTATTAAAGGGACAATCAGACATTCACCATAACTGCCCTCTGAAATGGCCGAGTAAGGGAGTCAATTAAAAGATAATTAGGAATTGGTAACAAATGTTTGCCTTGCCAGCAATGCCCACATCCTATGAAAGAATAAAACTAAAATAAACTGACCTAGGACAGTCTTATAAATACTGTGGCTACAAGAGTAGGTCAGAGGCCCCTAGAAATCTGTCCACCATCTACGCAGCATATGTTAGGAGTGTGATGAATATTCTCCCTTTGCCTGGATGAGTGAAGCTCCAACAGTGCAGAAGAAGCTTCACACTGCCAGAACAAGACTTCCGGCTTGATTGACACCTCAACCATCACCTTCAACATTCACTTTCTCCACCACCGATACACAATGGCAAGCATATCATCTATAAGATACACTGCAGCAACTTGCCAAGGTTCCTTCTCAGCGCCTTCCAAATCTACGGCCTCTACTACCTAGAAGGACAAAGTCAGCAGACACATCGGAGGTGATTCTTCCAGCTCATTGCACTTCTCGAGTAACACAGCAGGCTGGGAGACATCAGCGGTGGCCATTTCATGGGCTTCCCACTGGACGTCACAGCTTCCGCTGAGACCAAACTTTTCAGTGTCATGCCAGTAATCAGAGTAGAACTGGTTTCAATTTGGAAATATGGGCCCAGGACTAAAGTCTTCTGCATGGCCCCAGCACTGCCCAAAGGGCAAACTGGCACTGCCCAAGGGTTATCTTGGCACGGCTCATCCTGCATCGGGCAGTGCCAATGGAGTGGGGCCAGAGAGGTGTGGGGTCCGCCGGGAGGGAGGCGGAGTCCCACTGCCACTCTGCACTTAGGATAAATGGGAGAGGGAAGAAGGAGGACGATCGGGGGGCTGGCCATTGGTGGCGGTGGGCGGATGGCGGGGTCAGAGCTGCTGGGAGAGGGCAAAACACCTTGCTACCCTAAACGTGCCCCTGGTTACTAAGCAATGACTTCTTACTTCTCCAACCTTATACTTCTCACACTGTAAATCTCTCTAAACACAATAGAAACATACTTTAAACTAAGCAAATGTATGTTAAACATTTTTGTCTAACATGACCCTAACTAGAGCTTTACTCGTCTTACATTGAACCAATAAATTAAACCCACTTAAATCCATATCTTATTTTTAATATTTAACGATTAAAGTAAAACTCCCTTAAAACTTCCTCTATTTTCCTGACAATGGGAACACCACTGCATACAAGTTCCCCTTGACGTCTCACACCATCCTGACTCACTGTTCCTGAACTTGAAATGGGTCAAAATTCTGGAACTCCCTCCCTGACAGCATTTTGGGTGTACTTACACCACATGCACTGCAGTGGTTCAAGAAAGCAGCTCACTATCACCTTCCAAATGGGCAATTAGGGATGGGCAATAAATGCTTGCCTAACCAGAGACACCCACATCCTATGAAAGAATCTAAATAATAAGCTGCTAACTGACTTATGATTTCCAATATTTGGGTTCTTCTATTTTATATTTGAATCACAGCTCGAAAGCAGGCTTTTTCCATTGAGGCTAGGGGAGAAAAAAGCTAGAGGACATGGGTTAAGGGTGAAGGGGGATAAGTTTAAAGGGAATATTGTTGGGGGGGGGGGTGGTTCTTCATACAGAGAGTCGTGGGAGTGTGGAATGAGCTGCCAGATGAAGTGGTAAATGCAGGCTCACTTTTAACATTTAAGAAAAACTTGGACAGGTACATGGATGAGAGAGGTATGGAAGGATATGGTCCAGGTGCAGGTCAGTGGGACTAGGCCGAGAAATGATTCGGTACAGCCAAGAAGGGCCAAAAGGCCTGTTCCTAAATAATAAGCTGCTAACTGACTTACAATTTCCAATGTTTGGGTTCTTCTATTTTATATTTGAATCACAGCTCGAAAGCAGGCTTTTTCTATTGAGGCTAAGGGAGAAAAAAGCTAGAGGACATGGGTTAAGGGTGACGGGGAAATGTTTAAAGGGAATATTGCAGGGGGGGGACGTTCTTCAGGGTGCTGTAATGTTCTATGGTTCTATGGAAAGGAGACCATTCAGCTTATCATATTTATGCTGGCTCTCTGCAAAATCCACCTAGCTCGTCCTATTCTCCCAATATCTTTCCCATGGCCCTGGAATTGTTTTTCATGTGCTCAGCCAATATTCTTTTGAAAACCATAATTCAATAAACTTTTGTTGCCTTTCAGATCCCAACTGCTCACTGAGTAACAAGTGTTTTCCTCAGCCTGCCGCTGGTTCTTTTACCAATTGCCTTAAATCAGTGCCATCTGGTTTTCAACCATTCTGTCAATGGGATCTATTTCTGTTTATCAATTATCTTTAGAAACCACCACCCCATGATTTTGAACAATTCTATCAATTTTACCTTCAACCACACAAAAAATAATGTGGGTTTGAAATAAAAACAGAATAGGCTGGAAATACTCAGCAGGTTAAGCAGCATCTGTGAAGAGAAACAGAATAAATGGTGGAATTGTCCCATTCCACCTGTGGCAGGTTTTGTGGTGAATGTGAGCAGAGAATCTACAGGCATCAAAAAATGCCAGAAAGCCACCAGAAAAAGGTTGCAATACCCTTAATGGCAAGCTGGTTATCTCACTGCCCTGATGCAAAAGCTATTTGCATTCATTGTGTCTCATGGATGCTCATTACAACAGCTGCTAAGCAGAACCTCCCCCCTCCTTCCAGTCTTACGTCGCGCCAGTGGAAAATTATGCCAGCCTCAAATCCGTTTGAAAAAAGCTGGCTTACACAAACCAGACTTCAGTTTGCTTGAGACTTCGAGGTGAGTGCCACGTACGTAGCTTACCTGACGTTGTGCTGTGCCCTCCTATTGTGTTGAATGCCACACGTCTAGGGCCGAACTGTTTGTGCCCTTCAGCTCCGTGCCGATGTTGTCTGTACAGATAGCACTGTGCTGCGGGATTCACGATCCCTTCACTTTGACCGCCTCAAAGTTTGACCCTGAAAGGGTGCAAAGTTAGCATGGTACATTAGGAATGGTTCATACAAAGACTTGGAAATTAGGGGTGTTGTGGTTTGACAAAGTCACTGTTATCCTTGGTTCTCATTGCAAAGTGGGACTATCTGAATTCTTCCATTTTTGGCAGACAGGAATCACAGAAGGCTGGCATTCCTCCTGTGAAATGGAAAGTTGTCACAAATGACAGACAAGTGAGGGGCCACATGGACCTCAGTCTGAAGTCAGAGATAGGAGGCAGTGCAGAAAAGCAGCAGGCATGCAGCAGGAGCAATCATTGGAAGCATGATATACCCCATCTGCAGAGGGGGCCAAGGGCTGTGAACTCTACAGGGAAAAAGACACAGCTTGGTGCACAGACCTGTCTCATTGTTGCTGTCCCTGACCTTGGCAGGTGCTGTACAATGCTGCAGAGAGTAGGTTAATGGTGACTGGTGGCATCGGCAACATATGGGTAGGAAAGGCATACTATGGCAGGGAGAAGGAGTGGCGGTATGCAAAGATCTCATGAAGGTGGGGGTATTCACCTCTGTAGGTAATGATGCATGAAGCCTCCAGATGGAGATGGTAGATGCCCACAAGGGACATGGCCACTTCACACGGTCAGAGCAAAGATGTGGAGGGCAGCATGGTGGCATAGTGGTGAACACTGCTGCATCACAGTTCCAAGGACCTGGGTTTGATTCCCGGCTCGGGTCACTTTCTGTGTCACGTTTGCATATTCTCACCATGTCTTTCCTCTGGGTGCTTTGGTTTCCTCCCACAGTCCAAAGATTTGCGGGATAGGTTGATTGGCTGTGCTAAATTGCCCGTTAGTGTCCTGGGATGCTTAGCTTAGAGGGAGTAGCAGGGTAAATATGTGGAGTTATGAGGATAGGGACTGGGTGGAATTGTTGTCGGTGCAGACTCAATAGGCTGAATGGCCTCTTTCTGCACTGTAGGGGGAGGGTGGGTCAGTTGCAATGACCACAACAGCAGTGGGATCCAATATTAGTGGTATGTGCTGAAGAATAATAGGAATAGTTATATCTTGACATTGTGAGGCTGCAGATAAATCAGAGGCCGATAGAAATAAGGGAGGGAGTGTTGAACTCCGTCCTGAATTAGCAGTGTAGCAGTGCCATCTTGAGGTCCCAGAATAAGGGCATCCAGCAAAGTTACAAAAGTAACTTTGGTTCTGAATTGGAAAAACTGAGGTTGTGTGGGAGTACTGCTGCACTGGATCAGAATGCACACTCACTTATTGGTGCTGCTACATTGGATAGGATCTAGGTCAGTTGCATAGAGGGAAACTTCATTGTCCAGGAAGCAACTGAAAGCCAATCATTTCATTCAGCACTGTTAAAGCAGTAGACAGAATTCACTAGATTTCCATTAAAGTCTCAACATCGATAGTATATAAAGGTGAGAATGAAGGAAATAATGAAGGGAGCACAGCTGCATCATATTTGGTATTCCATCAATGAAGAGCAGTCACGAGTTCCCAATGAATGCCATTCATCATTGCTCCCATTCATCACAAGCAAGTCATTGGTATGCCATTATAAAGCCTGGAATGTTGAGCTACTTTTGCTTAATCATCTCACTGACACCCCACAGAGAATCCAGGTGTTACGTTTCTGAAATGGAATGTTGTTCACTTCAATATATGTACTACATCTTGGGAATATGTTGTACCAGGTGCAATACAAGTAAAACAGCCAAACTGTGAAACCCAACATATCCCATTGGTGTCTCAATCAGACCTTCCTCTTCTACAGCCTTTAATCATTGTCTGCTTCGATGTTTCATTTCAGAGAGAAGGCAAAAGGACTAATGGATCCAGGGCTCCGTGCTGTGTTTCTCAAAGTCCTTATTCAATGGAGGAGGTGAAAGAGGGAGAGGCATTACTGCACACAGCTCCAGTGGGAGACAGTGCCTGAGGACATGGCTAAGGGGAGCCAGATCATGAACAGAAGAGTGAGGAGGACAGATCTAGGCACTGGAGGTGACTCACCTCTCTGGGTGTTTATTGTCAAGGAGTACCCGACTTGCAAATGTGTAAGAGACACTGGCAGGCATGCCTGTGATCATACCAACTCCTCATTGATCACATTTGCCCCATTTTTTGTGGAGACCTGATGCCCCGTGGAGCTGGAGGCTTCACCCTGTCAGTGGCTTTGAAGGTTGATTTGTTTATTATTGTCATATGTATTGGGATACACTGCAAATAAAAAATTGCTTCTTGCACGCTAACAGGCAAAGCATACCATTCATAGAGTACATAGGGGAGAAGGAAAACAGAGGGCTCAGAATAGTGTTACAGTCTTAGGGTGTAGAGAAAGCTCAATTAAATATGAGGTATGAACTCTGATAGCAGCAGGGAAGAAGCTGCTATTCAGCCGGTTGGTACCCGATCTCAGACTTTTGTATCTTTTTCCCGATGGAAGAGAATATGTCCGGGGTGCATGGGTTCCTTGATTATGCTGGCTGCTTTTCCGAGGCAGCAGGAGGGGGACAGCAATGCTCAATTTCTTCGCCTTTGGGCATTTCCAGGGATCAACAGGGGACCTGCGTAGCATCTCTCATTTCACATGCAAAACATTGCTGCACAAAGGAAGTCACCAATGCTCTTTATAGTGAGGTCCATCATTTTGTTGGGTTTGCTCTGAGTGGGATTCTCCAGATCCGCGTGTCCCAAGACCATAAATTCCTGCCCGAGCTCAACAGACATTTTACTGATCTGTCGTATTTTCTGTCTCATCTGCCACAATTTCCATGGTAAGCGAAACGGGAGAATTGCGGCCAATGTCTTTGCAACCACCTCAGGCTTCCCAAGAACGCAGGGTGCAATAAGCTGCATCCTTGTGGCTATATGGGCACTATGGCAACAGCCCTTAATAGTTATAAACTGAAAATGCTACTATTCCATCAACATGCAAGTACTGTGTGACCACCGCAAACACATGCTGCATGTGTGCATTGGCACCCAGGCAGTTCCCTAGACTTCATCATTCTGAGTCAGTTCCAGATACCTGGGATTTTAAAGGAACTAGAATTTCGGCAGGGATGGCAGGATTAGTTAAAATACAGAAAAGGAATCACAAGTACTCAATTTTTTAACAAAGATTTTAACATGTTTAAGTTTTATTTCTAATATGATCATTAGCTATTGCCTTCTGCTGTAGAAATCTAAAGATACATTTGGATATTATTCCAATACATTGATAGAACCGATTTTTACACAATTTAATTTTTGTATTATCTTTCAGAAAGCCTCATTGTTGCTGATAGAACAAAGTATTCATCTTGAAAATCTACAGCTTGCCACATTTGAGAATTTGAAACCAAGGATGGGAAGCAATTAGGTTCAAGTAAAATAAATTTAGCATGAGTAGCAAAATTTCCCCTCCATCACAAACACATTGGAAAGGGAGAAGGAACTAAATACTTCTTGTATTTTCCTTACGTGACTATGTATAAATAAATTATTAACCAGGGGATGGTCTTAATTGAGAATTCCAGGATGGCTTTGTAAGGGCAGAACTCTGCACACTTTAATAAGACCTTCAACTCTGGGAACCATCTGTCAGGATTCAGTATAATGTTGGTGGAGGCTCTTCTAGTCTCTGAAAGCATACTTATGGGAGCTCAGACCATAGAGCTCAGGCCATGACTGAGACTTGGATCCTTGAAGAGCCAGGCCCAATTTTAAAGTGGTCATGGAGGGGGTCAACTTGTATTGGTTGTAAAAATGTGGATCCCTCATCTACTCAAAATGAAACCTATTAGTTGTAAATAAAAATGACTGAAATGGTATAGAGCATCAAGAAATGTATTTGGTGAATGATTTAATTCATGAATTACTGTATTCAAACAGGTTATGCTTTTTGTCAATTTAGTTGAAATCCAATTCCTTGGGAACATTGGGAAACTGTGTGGCAGCCTGCTGACCCCATTGTGTACTGCCTATGATTGTAGCAAGTGAAAAAGCAGAGATTAGAGGGAGTGCAAAGGAGACCAATAAGGCTGATCCAAGTATCAAAGTGATGAATTTTGAGGAAGCATATAAGCAGATCCTCAACTGAAAACAGATGTCTTGGCATGCGAGACACTTGCAATAGGATAGAGAAAATGAATACTTTCAATATGCCTCAGCAGCAGACAAAGAGAGATAGAGTTCAAGATTTTTGAAAGGAAAATTTAGGACACATTTCAGGAAGTTTTACTTTCCTCAGAGAGTAAGGAACAGCTAATTGAGGCCAAGATATAGGATTAATTAAAGAAACAATAAGAAGGGACAATTTGGTTTAATATTTCCAAAAGAATACTAAATAAACTAAACAGCCTAGAACTTATACTCAAGACATTTTCTTTGCATACAGCACCAAAGACCACTCCAACATGATTGTTCCCAATGAGCCAGAGTGTGACTTTACTGTATCTAGTTTCTAAACAAAGAAACAAAGAAAATTACAGCACAGGAACAGCCCTTCGGCCCTTCAAGCCTGTACCCACCATGTTTCCTGACTGAACTAAGGCCCCCTACACTTCCAGGGACATATCCCTCTATTCCCATCCTATTCATGTATTTGTCCAGACACCCCTTAAAACTCACTATCGTATCTGCTTCCACCACCTCCCACGGCAGCTAAGTGATGCAAAAAGTACAGGGTTGATCAGAAATCCCTATTACTATGCCAAATAATGGATAGAATCCACATGTGGTCTTTGGAATAATATAGAATAATCATTCTATAAGATATTGATTTATATTGTAAACAAGAGAATTTTTCATGTAATTCTGACAGGTGGAAAATGAAATAAAGAAGCCAGCATAATATTTGTAGAACTATAGACTACCTTGCTAGTACAGAAAATAATATTGTTGATCAGAATAATTGTAAGAAGGTTGCCTGACAAATGGAAATTCTTGTCATTCGTTGGATGATCTTTCCACAGCTTGTGGTTTATTTATATGTTTTTCTCCCTGAAAATAAACCAGAAAAAGAAAATTCAAACCAAAATCGAGTAAAGCTGTCAATGAAACATAGTTAAAGAATAAGAAGATACTTCCAGTTTTCCATCTGATTAACCAGAATACATTTATTGACTGACTGTAAATTTTATTAGTTCTAATAGTTTAAATATAAAAGAAAAAACAGCAGCTAGGATTTTTATAGCAGCTTCAATGTAACAAAACTTCCCAAGAAGCATTATAGAACATAGAACACTACAGCACAAACAGGCCCTTCGGCCCACAAGTTGCGCCGATCATATCCATACCTAACAGGCCATAGAACTATCTGTAACTCCCAATTATTAAACAAAATTTGACATCATGTCACCAAGGCGATTTACATAAAAGTTTGGTCAGAGAGATGGATTGTAAATGTCTTAAAGGATGAGAAAAAAGTAATGGTAGAGAGGGGTAAGGAGGGAATTCCAGAACATAAGGCCAGGCAGCTGAAGGCACAGTCACCAACAATGAAGTGATTAAAATTACACATGGCCACAATATGAGGGAGCACAGATATTACAAACAGATCAAAGGGCTAGAAAAGCTTACAGAGATAGGGAGGTCTAATGCCAAACAAGGATTTAGAAATAAGGATAAGTGTTTCAAAAATGGTATGTGATGGGAGCCAGTGTAGACAGGAAACACAGGATTAATAGGTGAACGGGATGCTATAGTTTAGAAAATGGACACCAGAAGTTTAGATGAGCTCAAATCTACAGAAAATGCAAGGTGGGAGGCTGGCCATTAGAACATTGGAATAATTGTGTCTAAACTGACCATCTGCTGCTAAAGTGGCTTGACTTTACTAGCATATTAAAACTAATACAGTAAATTGCAGGTACATCATATGTGGTATATATCATATACCACAGTTTACTTCCAATTCCATCAATTAAATATTAAAGCCTAGATCTTCCAGTCTCCAAATGGTCAGGTTCGATGTAGCTTGGAAGATGCATGACTGCATACCTCAGAGGCCCCAACACATAGTGATTCTGTTGAAATTACCCAGGAAGTTTAAACTTACAGTGGGTATTCTCCTGTTTCCCGGGACTCTCTGAAAAGGTCTCCAAATCCGAGTTACAGTTGGAGACATTGTTCAGGTTCCAATATCATGATAATAGAAGAAAAATACCAGATTGTGCACAGACGTATTGAACTTTAAAAATAATTTTTTTGTTTTGATTTTTAAAAGTGGATATACTGTCAAAGTTGGCTAAGAATGTATATTCAGTCACTGTCTGAATTGCTGCATGACTAGGGGAGAGACAATAGAACCACAACCTGTTTCCAGACAAGGATCGATGCATCAAGAGCCTAAAAGCCAAACAGAAAATAATTGCCATCTTCTGTGGAGATAATTATCTCCACTAGAATGAGACCCTATGAGTAATATCTCAGATTTGTTTGTGGATTTTGCCTTCCAGGAATACGCAAAGATTGGGATAAAAACTAGCTGCAAATCTTGATCAGATTTGGACTAGTACTGGACGTGTCAGAGTGGGTGTAGCACAGAAGCAGAAAGTCAACCAGCAGTAGACACCCTTGCATCCTTAGTTGGTGTCTGTATCTCTAATTGCCAAAGTCAGCAAAGTCACAGCCAGAAATGAAACAGGGAAGATTTCAGTTGAAATGCATAACGTTGGATTATCAAAACTAACTATTCACCTGCTGAAGTTAAAGCTACTGAAATACCATCTACTCCTCTTTGACAGTTCTACAACTGACTCATCTATTTTTTTGCTGACATACTTTGGACTCAATTCTTATCTCCAATCTGTGTGAATGTATATGCTTGTATTTTATTATATTTCTAGCCTTTAGTAGTTAATAAGCTCACAATTTCTTTAATTCTTTTAGAATATTGTACACCCTGGAATGTTGAACACCCAGTCCTCGTCACTTTTCTGTAATAGCTCATACATCATTCTCATATGTTGCAATTTGTGCTTTCAATTCTACGATATCCAAACCCCTATAAATCTATTGGGCCAAACATGGGCAAATGGGACTAAGTTAGTGGCAAAAATTGGGCGGCATGGACAAGTTGGGCCTGTTTCCGTGCTGTAAACCTTTATAACCTCTATAACTGTATAACTCATCTATCTTGTTGCAAATGCTTCTTGCACTCAGATAAAGCACATTTAGCTTTGATTTTTTTAAGTTGTTACTCGTCATTTGCTCTGTGTTGCATATTTTTGTTTATATTTCCTGCCCTGGCCTGTCACACTACGATTGTCATGTTCCCCCTCACTATCCTGTGCCACTGTTCCCTCATATAATACTGATGTTTTAAACCTTCCTTTCTTGGAACTCTCCCCCTTCCTAGTTAGGGTTCTTGTATTAGTCCTTGGTGTAATATAATATTAATTTGATCTGTCCCTACTAGTAGCTTTCTATTGACACTCAGACTGATCACTATTCTGCACCCCTATGTTTAATTTTGACTTCCCAATTTTCCAAGCAACTAAAAATTCACCCTAACTCTTTAGTTTAAAGCACTCTCAATTTCCCTAGTTATACCTTCCACAAGAACACTGACACTAGCATAGTTTAGATGCAAGTGGTCCAAAAGTAAAGCCCCAACTTTCCCCAATACTGATGCCAATGACCACGAACCGAAAGCCATTTCTCCCACACCAGTCTTTCAGCCACATCTTCATCTCTATAATTTTAGGTACCTTTTGCCAATTTGCATGTGGCTCAATCAATAATCCAGAGACTATAACTTTGAAGGTTCTGTTCTTTAATTTAGTGCGTAATTTCTCAAACTACCTACACAGAACCTCTCTCCTCATTTTACCCATGTCATTGGTGCCTACATGGACCACCACAACTGGATCCTTCCCCTCTCACTGCATATTCCTCTTGAGTCCAGAGCAGGTGTCCCAAACCCTGGCAACCGGCAGGCAACACAGCCTTTGAGACTCTGTATCCTGGCTACAGTGTCTATTCCTCTGACTATACTATCCCCATCGACAACGACAATAGACAGAATAATTACTTTATAACAGAAAAAATTCCCACAATCTCAGTCTTAAATGAGAAATTCATATTTTTTAAACTTCGTCCCCTTGTTCAAGATTCCCTTACAGAAAGAAGAATCCTGTTAGTCACCATTCCATCAAGACCTCCTCAGGATCTAATCTGTTTCAATAAGATCACCTTTCATTCTTCTAAACTCCAATGGATCCAGGCACAAACTGCTCAACATTACCTCATAAAATAACACCTTTAACCCCGCAAACCAGTCAAGTGAACCTTCTCCAAACAGATTCTATTAAAGTTATATCATTTTTAAATAAGGGAACTAAAACTGTATTCCAGACACAGGGCGGGATTTTCCGGCTGCCCTTGCCCCCAAGTCCGAAAGTTCCCGCCCAAGGTCAACGGACCTTTGCATGGTCTGCCACCGCCTGCTATGATTCGTGTGATGGGCAGGACAGGAAAGTCTTCACCATTGTATACTCGATTCCCCTTGCAATGAACACCAATATTCAATTTGCCTTCATAAGCACCTCAAGGGAACCCTGTAAGTCAGGGCAAAGTTACAGCAAGTTTCTGAAGGGATAAGTTCGATCGATACTGTTTCATTCTTGTCATGGCCGACTATACCATTTGACAGTCTATTTGGGTGGCACAGTGATTCGCACTTTGGCCTCACAGTTCCAGAGACCCAGGTTCAATTCCAACCTCAGGTGACTGTCTGCGTGGAGTTTTCACGTTCTCCCTGTGTTTGCACGGGTTTCCTCTGGGTGCTCCGGTTTCCTTCCACAGTCCAGAGATGTGTTGATTAGACGGATTGGCCATGCTAAAATTGCCCCTTAGTGTCAGGAGGACTAGCAGGATAAATAAATGAGTTAAGGGAAAGGGTCTGGGTGAGATTGTTGTCAGTACAGGCTCGACAGCCAAATGGCCTCCTTCTGTACTGTAGAGATTCTATGATTGCATAAAGGCAACAAAACATACCGTTCATAGAGTACACAGGGGAAAAATAAAGGAGGATACAGAATGTAGTGTTACAATCATAGCTAGGGTGTACAGAAAAATCAACTTAACATAAGGTACCTGGAACAGTTTTCCTGAACAAATTTGGCTTCATCATGAAAATGCTGGATAAACATGAAAGGGTTTGAATGCTTACAAAAAGTAGACCAAACCACCCATGGAACGCAATGGGTAATATTCTTTTGTGGCAGGTATGGTGCAAGAGTCTGAAGATGGTAGCAGACAACAGTTGGAGAATGGAGGCATACGTCGGAATTCTACCACACCGCCCACCATGGAATCGGAGCAGGAGAGGGGGAAACAATGGTCCATTGGACTCGGGCAGGAGTTTCCAGTCTCGGGTTGAGCGAGGCTGTAAAACCACCCCCCATAGGACGGATGGGTATACTGGGCATTTTTCTAAAATTTGAGCCTCAGGCAGACCAAATGAAAGATCTATCGATTACAAGGGAAGAAGTGTTAGGGCTTTTAGATGGCATTAAAACCGATAAATCTCCGGGACCCAATTGCATTTATCCTAGGCTGCTTAGAGAGGCGAGGGATGAGATTGCTGGGCCTCTGATGCAAATCTTTGTCTCTTCTTTGGACACAGGTGAGGTCCCAGAGGACTGGAGGATAGCGAATGTGGTACCGTTGTTTAAAAAGGGTAGGAGGGATAGCCCGGGTAACTATAGGCCGGTGAGCTTAACGTCAGTGGTAGGTAAGTTGATGGAGAGGATTCTTAGGGATAGGATGTATGCGCACTTGGAGCATTGCGATCTGATTAAGGGTACGCAGCATGGCTTTGTCAAGGGGAAGTCTTGCCTTACGAATCTGGTAGAATTCTTTGAGGAGGTGACAAAAACGGTTGACGAAGGACGAGCCGTTGATGTCGTCTATATGGATTTCAGTAAGGCGTTTGACAAAGTCCCTCATGGTAGGTTGGTACAGAAGATTAAAGCTCATGGGATATGTGGTCAGGTATCTAGATGGGTAGAGAACTGGCTTGCAAAGAGGAGTCAGAGAGTAGTAGTGGAGGGGTCTTTTTCTAGCTGGAGGTCTGTCACTAGTGGTGTGCCGCAGGGCTCAGTACTGGGACCTCTTCTCTTTGTAGTGTATATAAATGATTTGGAAGAGGGAGTAGGTGGTGTGATCAGCAAATTTGCTGATGATACCAAGATGGCTGGATTGGCGGGCAGTGAGGAGCAGTGTCTGGCAATACAGCGGGATATTGATAGGTTGGTTGACTGGGCAGATACGTGGCAAATGGAGTTTAATCCGGATAAACGTGAGGTGATGCATTTTGGCCGGAATAATGTAGGGGGAAGTTATAAGATAAAGGGTAAGCCCGTAAGGAGTATAGAATCGCAGCGAGACCTGGGGGTGCAAGTGCACAAGTCTTTGAAGGTGGCAGTGCAAGTGGAGAGTGTGGTGAAGAAAGCCTATGGTATGTTAGCCTTTATAGGAAGGGGTATAGAATATAAGAGCTGGAGTCTAATGTTGCAGTTGCACAGAACGTTGGTTAGGCCGCATTTGGAGTACTGCGTCCAGTTCTGGTCGCCGTACTACCGGAAGGACGTGGAGACTCTGGAGAGAGTGCAGAGGAGGTTTACCAGGATGTTGCCTGGTACGGAAGGACTGGAGTATAAGGAAAGATTGAAGAAATTGGGGCTCTTTTCCCTTGAAAGACGCCGACTGAGGGGGGATCTAATAGAGGTATATAAATTATGAAGGGTATAGATAAACAGAGGTAAGCTATTTCCTATGATAGAGACACGTAGGACAAGGGGCCATGGACTTAAGGTGAGGGGGGAGAGGTACGACACAGATATTAGAAGGAGGTTTTTCACACAGAGGGTAGTGGGGGTATGGAATGCTCTGCCATTGGAGAGGTGGTGGAGGCAAACACGCTAGAGTCCTTTAAGAGTAACTGTGACAGGCACATGACTGAGTTGGAGATGGGTGGATATAGGAGATCCTTTTAAATAAGGGTCATTAGCATTGGGACGTCCCTGGTAATGTAAATGGGTATAGTATGATAATAATGTTTTTTCTCTTTTCATTCACAGGTTTTAAGTCGGTCCGCCTCGTGTCCAATGAGGGGCATACACACGATGGGTCGTACTGGGGCTGCTCTTGGTTGTTCGAGATTGGCCTAGTGCTTCATGTTGTTAGTGTATGCCTAAACTGGACAAGATACTGGGCAAGACGACAGCTCAGTGACTATCGCTGATTGCTGTGCAGACACATGGATTTGGGCCGGTGTCTGTGGGAGTTTGCTCATTCTCCCCGTGCTTGCATGGGTTTTCTCCGGGTGCTCCGGTTTCCTCCCACACCCCAAAGATGTGCTGTTAGGCTGATTGGCAGGAATAAATTGTCCCTAAATCAGTTTCCCTCAATCTGGATGGCCATAAGACATTAGACAGGGGTCGTGGGTAGAGAGGTGGACTGGTGGTGTTGGGGTGGCGGCGCGGGCTCGTTGGGCCGAAGGGCCTGTTTCCCGGGCTGATTTTGTTCTTTGTTCTCTTGCAATTAAAATGATGGAATGAAATACATGAGGGAGCAGATTTTATAGGATCTATAAAGGTCTATGTTGAAGGGCTGAATGAGATAATGTCCTTTGTGCCTCTGTGCATTTGTGTGTGTGCCTATATCAACTTCTCTTTGTCTCTGTCAGTATTCTTGCATACGATCTTGTCACTGAACAGATCTAAAAAAATCTTGCTGTTAGTTCCTGTAATTTGTCGAATTTTAGTTTGTTTTTAATTATTAATTCAAATAGGTGTCACTGGTAAGGCTAGTAATTATTGCCAATCCCTAATTGCCTTGTGAATGTGATGGTGAGTCTATTGTACTCCCGTAGTGCTGCTAGATAAGGATAATGATGAAGAAAGTGCAATATCTTTCCAAGCCAGGATAGTGTGCAACATGGAAGGGAAGTTAGACGTGATGGTGTTCTCATGCACTTGCTGCCCTTGTCTTTCTCTGTGATAGGGCTTTTGGGTTTGAGAAATGGTGTTTAAGAAATGTTTATGAGATGCTGAAGTACATCTTGCAGATGGTTCACCCTACAGTCACATAGCACTGATGATTGAGGGAGTAAATTTCTGAATTTAAAAGGCTGTGTTTTCTTACTTAAAATTGCAGATATGTCTGACTGGAACATCTGATAATTTTCCATTCTCATCTCAATAGATTGACGAACACTGGTAAGATTCAGATTGATATTTTGAATGCCAATAGCTCTATAAATAAAAAGAAATCTTTTATTAGTGCAAATAGTTAAGATCAGAAACACAGAGAATAACAAAACAATAAATGCAACAACTAAACTTGTGCTGATATTGACCAATAAATCATCACTTAAATGCAAAAATCCAGGGATTTTCAACAATTCCTGCACTCCCAGTGACAATACATTCAGTGGAATCCAGGTTTGTTGCTGTTTCAGCTCAATTTAGAATTTTCCATGCAGTTGACATTTCAGTTCAATCCTTATATACTGCAGTCATTATTGCCCCGCTCGCCATGGGAAACGGAGGTGACGCGTGGCGGACCATGGAAAGGTCTACTGATGTTGGGCAGGACTTTAGGGCAAATGCAGCCAGAAAATCTCATCCAATGTCTTTTTATTAATGTTATTATATTGTTGTTTACAGTCTGGACTCAGTTTTCTGTGAACTGAATAGGTGGAGATGGAACAGGATCTGGGGGCCTAAAGTCTGATATTATTGGGAGGTTCTATGGTTGAATTATTTCTCAGTTTCTGGACAGAAAGATCCCATAACAACATGTTTTACCATGGATCCGAGACTTGGTTCTCTGATTCTGTCTTTGTAACTTTCTAGAGTGAAGTTTATTTTTGTTTGCCCCAAAACCATGGAAACATTGAATTCCTGCAGTACAGAAAGTGGCCATTTGGCTCATCAAGCCTGAGCCCACCCAGGCCCTATCTGTGTAACCCTTCGTACTTACCCTGCTACTTCTGCTTGATAATAAGGGGCAACTGAGTAGAGCCAATCAACCTAACCCGCATGCACATCTTTGAACTGTGGGGGGAAACTGGAGTACCTGGAGGAAACCCATGTATCTGGGGAGAATGTGGAAGCTCCACACAAACAGATACGTGAGGCCAGATTTGAACCCGAATCCCCGGTGTTGTAAGGCAGCTGTGCTTTCCACTGTATCACTATGCCAACTCAATCTTTATGTACTCAGTAAGCATATTAAATCTTAAAGTTTATCTACTTTAAGTTAAATGTTTTTGGTCCCTAACCAGATCCCGTCCCCACATCCCCAGATCTGATTAAGGTTTGTAAAGAATAACTGTGAGTCAGAAATTTAAGAAATTGCTGAAGATAGAGCCAAATGTTGCCACAAGCCACTGCCAGTATTTAACAAAGTAGAAAATTTCAACATCTATGTCCTAACAACAAAAAGTAGAGTCAATCAAATCCAGCCAATTACCTGCTCATCTGCCGATTCTCAACCATCAACAATATCAAATAAAACTTAGTCACAAATACCTACTCACAAATACTCAGCTTGGGTTCTGCCATGCACACTTGGCTCCAGGTCTCACGTCAGTTTTGATCCAAACATGTACAAAATAACGGAATTCTGGAGGTGAGGTGGGATTTGATAAGAACATAGAACATTACAGCGTAGTACAGACCCTTCAGCCCTCGATGTTGTGTTGACCAGTGGAACCAATCTAATGACCCTCTAACCTAAACAATTCCAATGTTATCAATATGTATCCAATGACCATTTGAGTGCCCTTAAAGTTGGCGAGTCCGCAACTGCTGCAGGCAGGGCACTCCACGCCCTTACTACTCTCTGAGTAAAGAACCTACCTCTGACATCCGTCCTATATTTATCACCCCTCAATTTAAAGCTATGTCCCCTCATGTTAGCCATCACCATCCGAGGAAAAAGGCTCTCACTGTCCACCCTATCTAATTCTCTGATCATCTTGTATGCCTCAATTAGGTCACCTCTTAACCTTCTTCTGTCTAACAAAAACCTCAAGTCCCTCAGCCTTTCCTCATAAGACCTTCTCACTATACCAGGCAACATCCTGGTAAACCTCCTCTGCACCCTTTCCAATGCTTCCACATCCTTCATATAATGCGGTGACCAGAACTGTACGCAATGCTCCAAGTGCGGCCACACCAGAGTTTTGTACAGCTGCAACATGAACTCACGGCTCCGAAATTCAATCCCTCTACCAATAAAAGCTAACACACCGTAGACCTTCTTAACAACCTTATCAACCTGGGTGCCTACTTTCAGGGATCACATGTACACCGAGATCTCTCTGCTCGTCGACACTACCAAGAGTCCTTCCATTAGCCCAATACTCTGTAATCCTGTTACTCCTTCCAAAGTGAATCACCTCACACTTTCCGCATTAAACTCCATTTGCTACCTCAGCCCAGCTCTGCAGCTTATCTGTGTCCCTCTGCAAACTGTAACATCCATCCTCACTGTCTACAACTCCTCCGACTTTAGTGTCATCTGCAAATTTACTAACCCATCCTTCTACACCCTCATCCAGGTCATTTATAAAAATGACAAACAGCAGTGGCCCCAAAACAGATCCCTGCGGTACACCACTAGTAACTGAACTCCAGGTTGAATATTTCCCATCAACCACCACCCTCTGTCTTCTATGAACTGGCCAATTGCTGATCCAAACCGCTAAATCACCCTCAATCCCATGCATCCATATTTGATTTATTATTGTCACATGTATCAGTGTACAGTGAAAAGTATCATTTTTTTGTGCACAATATAGACAAAACATACCATACATAAAGAAGGAAAGGAGAGGCTGCAGAATGTAGTGCTACAGTCACAGCTAAGGTGTAGAGAAAAATCAACTTAATGCGAGGTAAATCCATTCAAACGATTGATGGCGACAGGGAAGAAGCTGTTTTTGAGTCGGTTGGTATGTATCCTCGGAATTTTGTATTGTTTTCCCAATGGAAGAAGGTGGAAAAGAGTATGTCCAGGGTGCATGGGGTCCTTGATTATGCTGGCTGCTTTTCCAAGGCAGTGGGAAGTGTAGACAGAGTCAATGGATCGGAGGTTTGTTTGAATGATGGACTGGGCTTCGTTCATGACGCTTTGTAGTTTATTGCAGTCTTGGACAGAGCAGGAGCTATACCAAACTGTGATAAAACCAGAAACAATGCTTTCTGTGGTGCATCTGGAGAAGTTTGTCAGAGTTATAGCAAACATGCCAAATTTCCTTAGTCTGCTGAGAAAGTAGAGGCACTGGTGGCCTTTCTTAACCATAGTGTCCGCATAGAGGGTCCAGAACAGGTTGTTGGTGATCTGGACATCCAAAAACCTAAAGCTCTTGACTCCATTGACATAGACAGGGGCATGCCCTCCATTACGCTTCCTGAAGTGATGACTATCTCCTTCATTCTGTTGACATTGAGGGAGAGATTATTGTTGTCGCAACAATTCACCAGATTCTCTATCTCTTTCCTGTACTGTGTCTCGTAATTGTTAGAAATCCGACTCACAACGGTGGCGTGATCAGCAAACTTGAAAATCGAGTTGGAGAGCAATTTGGCCACAGAGTCATAGGTGTAAAAGGAGTATAGTAAGTGGCTGAGGGCATAGTCTTCTGGGCCACCAGTGTTGAGGATGATGGTGGAGGAGATGTTGTTGCCTATCCTTATTGATTGCGGTCTGTGGGTTAGGAACTTAGGATCCAAACAGTCTGGAAGGCTGGAATTGATTTGTGCCATGACTAACCTTCAAAAACTCCGTAATGATGGATGTCAGAGCCACTGGATAATAGTCATTAAGGCACACTGCATGGGTTTTCTTTGGTACCTAGATGATGGTTGACTTCTTGAAGCAGGTAGAGGGACCTCAGATTGGTGTAAAGAGAGGTTGAAGATCCCCGCCAGCAGATCTATGCAGGACCTGAGTGCTCGTCCAGGTACTCCATCCAGGCCAGTCGCTTTCCGTGGGTTGACTTTTGAGAAGGCTGCTCTATGTCGGCAATGGTGATCCCGAATATAGGTTCATCCAAGGCTTCCATGATGGACAACATGCTTGCTAACCTGTTGTTCCAAACGGGCACTGAACCTGTTGAGCTCATCAGGGAGGGAAGCATTGGAGCCGGCGATTTTACTTGCCTTCATCTCGTAGTCTGTTATGTATTGAAGATCTTGCCATAGTCGGCAGGAGTTTGTGCGGCTAGACTGGGATTCTAGCTTGGTTCGGTACTGTCTTTCAGTATGTACCCTTGACAGCAAGGTTGCATTTCTCTGAGTGGAGCATCAAGACCTTCAAAGGAATAGCTGACCAATTAAATATATACTTTAGGTCTGTCTTCACAAAGTAAGGCATAAATAGTATATTAGAAATGTTGGGGAGCAAAGGTTTATTGAGAGGAAGGAATTGAAAGAAATCAGCATGAACAGAAAAATTATGTTGGGGAAATTGGTGGGATTGAAGGCTGATAAATCCCTAATGCCCCATAATCTTTATCCCAGAGTGTTTAAGGAAGTGGCCCTAGAAATAGTGGTGGTCATCTTCCAAAATTCTGTAGACTTTGGAACAGTTCCTATAGATTGGAAGGTAGCTAATATAACTATTTAAAAAGAGGGGTAGAGAAAAAAGTCAGTTTGACGTCAGTAGTGGGGAAAGTTCTGGAATCCATTATTAAAGACTTGGAAACTAGGGGCAGGATTGGACAGCCAGCATGGATTTATAAAAGGGAAATCATGCTTGACAAATCTACTGGAATTCTTTGAGGAAGTAACGAATAGAGTTGATGTGGCGGCATCAATGGAATGATTCATTTGGACTTTAAAGGTTTTTGACACAATCCCACATAAGAGATCAGGTGTAAAAATTAAAGTTCATGGGACTTTACATGGCCCAAGATACAGCCCCCACCAACTCCTCCCCCCACTGCCGCCGCTCACACCAAACATGAATGCCCCTTCCCCCACCAATCGTAAACCAGCCGCCCTCCCCCCACTGATTACTGCAGAATGACAGCAGGCCTCATCTCCTTCCCTCCCCCCCCAACACTCTCCCAACCGATCCCTGCAGGGTGGCAGCGGGACCCCTCTCCCTCCCTCCCTCCCCCGACCAATCCCTGGGGCGTGACAGCGGGAAACCTCCCTCTCCCAGCCTCCCCCTCCCCCCAACCGATCCCTCCACAGTGGCAATGGGATCCCTCTCTCTCCTTCCACCACACTGATCCCTGCAGAATGGCAGCACGCCCCCCCCCCCCCCACCCCCACCACTCCCTGCAGAGTGGCAGCAGCCCAGTTCCTCCCATTAGCCCTGACCCCACTGGTCTTGCCCCCATTAATCCCAGCCCCCATACACTCCAAGGGGCATTTCCCCCATCCCCTTTGCCGGCGAGGTCAAGTTGACTTCTCCCCATTCATGGGGAGCATGACTATTCCTCGTTGGCGAGAACCTTCTCCAGTGAGATCATAAAGGGGGCCGAGCCCCAGACAATTACACACCGGGCTCGCTAAGCAAATGTAAAACAGCATTAAAATAAATTTACATGCTTTAACATGCCTCTTGCCCAGTTCCTACAAGAGGCTGACTGCACTAGAAATCCAGTGCTCGTAAAATGGCGTCGGTCGCGAAAACCGATGCTATTTACACTAAGCGCTTTGTGCCCCACTTTACCACTGCTTTGGTACCAATGCAGTGATAAAATTGTCCCCAGAGCCTGCAGAGGAGTGTAGATAGGTTAAATAAGTGGGCAAAAACTTGGCAGCTGGAATATAACATAAGTAAATGTGAAGTTATTCACGTTGGTTGGAAAAATAAAAGAGCTAAATATTATTTAAATGGAGAAAGACTGCAGCAGTTTGCAGCCCAGAGAGATTTGGGGGTTACGTGCTTTTGTGTTTAGTAGCTTTTGCTCTTTGTTTGTACAATACAAGATCAGCTGAGATTGATTTCAACCTGAAGTCTGGTTTTCTCAGCATTAACATAGATGTGGTTGTACAGATCTGAGGCTGGAAATTCTGGAGAGAGTAACGCACTTCCTGACTCTGCAAAGTCCATCTATAATTTACAAAGCACAAGTCAGCAATGTGAATGAACATTTTCCACATGCTGACAATTCCAGCAGTATCAAAAAAGCTCAATACTATCCAAGACAAAGCAGCTTGCCTGATTGACAAACCACCGACCATATTAATAAATTTCCTCTGCAGACAGTGCACAGGAGTTGTAGTTCATACCATTCACAAAGTTAACTTCAGCAACACACTTCTGATCTTCCTGTTACTTTAAAAGTATGGCTTTTAGTTGTTGGCTTCTCAACGAAAGGAAATAACGCCTTCCTATCCCACGTATCTTGATCCTTCAAACTTTTATACATTCATTATTTTTTGATTTGGTTTCAATTTTCTGAGAAGTGAGTTGCTATCCCCTCACACCGTTGATCAGGAATCAAAATGATGTAGGGTATCAGCCATCTGTACCTAGTGAATAGCTGGAACTGTAAAATTCTCTTACTTATTTTCTTTCCCCTTAATTGGTACAGCAAAAACATTGTTCATTGATGATCGGCCATCTGGGTAGATTCCTCTGTTTCTCCTAAAATAATAGAAATAATGAATATTCTTATTCAGAATAAAAAAATGTACAATTTCACATAATATAGCAATTAATGATTCAGCAACTAACTGAATGAATTGGAGAAATATTTAATAAATTGTTACAGAGACAATATAGAAACAATCTGTTATCTGATAGGGCTAAGTAAATGGTAAAATTGTCATTTTCAAAATGAATTGCAACTGAGCACTGTTTGTTCTGGGCTTAAATTAAAATTAATGCAGCAGTAGTCAAAAATATAGAGAAGTGCTGGTCACAATGTTCACATTTATATTAAAATGTGAGCAACTGAAGAAATTAATATTCCCAAATTTAAAAGAGACCAATAAGGTCATGCAAGTTCACTTACTTCTTTCTTTTATAATGAACTCCAGAAGTTTATTCACCATCAAGTAAGCACTTACTTTTATTATTTTTTCATGGAACTTGGGAGTTGCTGGCTAAGTCAGCATCTATTATCTTATCAGTCACTATTTTTGAACAGAATCTTCTAGTCTTTTAACACAAATCCATGTTATTAAAGACATCTGATTAGTGTGTTATTTCCTTTAGATATCAGCTTCCCAAACACCTTTAGTATTCTGATAGGTAAACAATATAGTCAGTGACTTCCATACCTTTGCTTTATTCTAAAACAGCTTCCTTTTCAATTATTTCTCTTTAGTAATGGCTCAGTCACATCTCTTCAGTGCCTTCTCTAAAAACTTTATTTGTTCTTGATCGGGGTGGGCATCACTTGCTAGGCCAGCATTTATTGATTGCCCCTAATTGACCTTCAGAAGGTAGTCGTGAGTTAGTTTCTTGAACTGCTGCAGACAATGTGGGATAAGTATAGGTAATTAGGGGCAGGGAATTAAACTCACTCATATACAAGAGAGAAGAGGGTGTCAATGGCTGTGCCTACCTCGCTAGAATTGGGAGCAGAACCATGGAAGAAAAGGGGTGATAGGGCCTGCTCCAAACAGAGGATGAACCCCAGACAGCCTTCGCTCGGTGGCGCCTTGCTTGGCCCATGCTCTACAGATTGCAGCTAACATAACTCATGGATCTTCAAAAACCACTGTCATTGAAGACTACACATGTCCAGAGAATTGGTTGGTCACATCAACCACCTTCTGCACATTTGGCACCACAGGGACTTGGACGGCATCCACTGTCAGTGTCGTTGAAAGTTACAGCAGTGCTCAATTTCTAAGCCAGTGGTTCTTTCCAGTGCTCCACAAGTGATCTCTGGGATTTCAGAAGCCTCTGTGCACAAGGGCATCCAGGGGGTGATGCAAACAATCTATGTGAGGCACACAACTATTTTCCAATTCGACTGTCATCAGGTAAGCCAAGGTGCAGGAGTGATGGGCTTCGCGCAGATAACTAGATTTTTACAGGTGCAGGGTGCTGCCACCTGCACTAAGATCTCCAGGGCATCAAACTCTGAACCATGTGAACCACAAAAGCTTCCACTCACTGAATATTCAGCTGGATTGCAACCAGACTAAAGGCATCCTGCCGATGTGCCCCATTCCCAGGAAGTGTGCACAATTCCTACATTCTGGGCTGCTCTCAGATCCCCGATATGTTTCCAGATACAGGGTTGTTTCCTTGGGGACAAAGGCTGCTCACTGAAGAGCTGCCTCATGACACCTGTGTGGAGACCACTGAGTACAGCTGAAACCACAATGAGGTTCATGCTGCAACTCGCACTTTGGTAGAGCAGATCATAGCGAGGTTGAAGATAAGGTTCCGATGCCTGGTCTGGTCTGGTAGAGCCTTGCAGTACAATCTGCAGTAGGTCTTATGCATTGTGGTCACTTGCCCCATTTTGTGGTCACTCTGCACAACCTGGTGCTGCAACAGGGGAGGAACTGTCTGAGGAGCAGATGGAGGAGTGATAAGTTTCCTCTAATGAGAAAGTCTCTGAAGGGGATAAGTCTGAGGAGGTCCTCAAGAGAGTCAATGTCAGCCATGAGGCAATAACAAAATCCAGACGAGGCAGACACGTTTAGGACAAGCCACTGCCAACAGATTCATGAAGGGTGTTGAGGACATCCCAGTTCTTCTGTGAGCATTGATCTCCCATCTGACTGATGTCAGCACATATCCTCTTTAAAAAGACTCCTGTCATGAGAATATTGTGGCTGCTCATAGTCCCTTTATTCCAGGAAGATAATGATGACTTGCAGTGGGGACAGATCTTCACAAGAGCTTCTGCGAACATCTGATTCCTGTCAGGTTAACAGCAGCGTGCTTGCTCCCAATGACTAAGGTCATATCATGCTCAGCAATGGGGAAACCTTACTTCTCCTGATGCGACAGCATGCTTCGTGATCTGTCTCCTTGAGGAACACAACTCATCAAAGCAAGGAGCAATAGAGACGATGCAGTTAGTGGTAATTTATTCACACAATTGAACATTATATTCAAGTGCTTATCACCTGTGCCCATGCTTCTTTCTAACCCTGCCAATACATTTTGGTGCATCCCAATTATCCAGAATGGAGGATGAGGAAGCCTGCTGTCTGCCACCCTTGTTGTCTGTGATGAACTTGGCAAGTGTCCTCTGCAGCACTGAGACAATGAGGGGCCATGGGCTGCTTTAGGAGTCTTATGCGCGGAGGTGCCACCTTCCTTGGCCTGTGAAGTACACCAATAAATTCAGCTCCCTACAGGTGCCCAAAGGCTCCAATTTTTCCACCTTGAGATGGAAGCGTAGCTGGGATCAGGTCAAGGAGCCCTCCTGTCCTCTGACATTGGCATTCATGGATACCAGCATGTCCTACAGCAGTGCTGCTGTGCTACCCTAGCTGATTTGATGATGTGCATTGAAATCACCTCAGACATAAAGAAGATGGACTCCTCCATGCCATCTTTCAATCTGAAAAGTGTATCAAATATCACTTACGGATCTTCCTTTTCTTACCTTTTGGGCTTCAAAAACTGAGGCATGACTGAATCCAGAGGCTCATCATCTGACTGGCACTGATCTCCAGCAATCCTGTAAATGCTTGTACAATGGGGCATCCTTGTCTCTGTCTGCTATGGATCAGACGGTGTGATATGCTCACTGAAGCTACTCAAACTTCTGTGCATTCAATATTTTTTGGTTTGGTTTCAATTTTCTGAACTGTGACTTGCTACCCCTTCACGTTGTCGATCATGAGTCAAAATTATAAAGAGTATCAGCCATCTGTACACACGAACTAGCTGGAGCTGCGTAATTCTCTTACCAGATTCCTTTCCTAGTAGTTCGTACAGCAGGAAAAATGGCCATTGATGGTTGGGGATCTAGGTAGATTCCTGTGTTTTCCCTAAAATAATAGAAATAATGAATATTCTTATTCAGAATAAAAAAAATGTACAATTTCACATAATATAGCAATTAATGATTCAGCAATTAGTTGAATGAACTGTATAAATATTTAATAAATTGTTATAGAGACAATATAGAAATGATCTGTTATCTGATAGGGCTAAGAAAATGGTAAAATTGTCATTTTCAAAATGAATTGCAACTAAACGGTGTTCGTTCTGGGCTCAAATTAAAATTAACTCAGCAGTAGTCAAAAATATAGAAAAGTGTTGGCCACAATGTTCACATTTATATTAAAATGTGAGCAACTAAAGAAATTAATATTCCCAAATTTAAAAGAGACCAATAAGGTCATGCAAGTTCACTTAATTCTTTCCTTTATAATGAACTCCAGAAGTTTATTCACCATCAAGTAAGCACTTATTTTTATTATTCTTTCACGGAATGTGGGAGTTGCTGGCTAGGTCAGCATCTATTGCCTTATCAGTTACTATTTTTGAACAGAATCTTCTAGCTTTTAACACAAATTCATGTTACTAAAGACGTTTGATAAATGTGTTAGTTCATAAGAACATAAGAACATAAGAAATAGGAGCAGGAGTAGGCCATCTAGCCCCTCGAGCCTGCCCCGCCATTCAATAAGATCATGGCTGATCTGTTGTGGTTCAGTTCCACATTCCCGCCCTCTCCCCATAACCCTTAATCCCCTCTCTTATCAAAAACCCATCAACCCGCGTCTTAAAAATATTTAGCAAGGTAGCCTCCACCACTTCAACGGGCAGAGAATTCCAGAGATTCACCACCCTTTGAGTGAAGAAGTTCCTCCTCAACTCCGTTCTAAACCGCCCCCCCTTTATCTTGAGGCTGTGCCCCCTAGTCCTACTATCCTTTCTGAGTGGGAAGAGTCTCTCCACCTCTATCCTATCCATCCCATTCATCATCTTATATGTCTCAATGAGATCTCCCCTCATTCTTCTACACTCTAACAAGTACAAGCCTAGTTTATTCAGCCTCTCCTCATAGCTCAACCCCCTCAACTCCGGCATCAGCCTAGTAAACCTCCTCTGCACTCCCTCCAAAGCCAAAATATCCTTGCGTAAGTACGGCGCCCAAAACTGCACACAGTACTCCAGCTGCGGCCTCACCAATGCCCTATACAGCTGCAGCAAGACCTCCCTACTTTTATATTCAATCCCCCTCGCTATGAAGGCCAGCATCCCATTCGCCTTCCTGACCACCTGCTGCACCTGCAAGCTGGGTTTTTGCGACTCATGCACAAGGACCCCAAGGTCCCTCTGCACTGTCGCATGCTGCAGTTTTTCGCCACGTAAGTAATAATCCTTCCTACCATTATTCCCACCAAAGTGGACCACCTCGCACTTGCCAACATTAAATTCCATTTGCCATTTCCTGGCCCATTCGCCCAGCCTATCTAGATCCTTCTGTAGACTCTCCACACCCTCCGCACAATTTGCCGTTCCACCAATCTTGGTGCCATCAGCAAATTTCGACACCCTACACTCGTTTCTCTCCTCCAGATCATCTATATAAATGGTAAATAGCTGAGGCCCCAGCACCGACCCCTGGGGCACTCCACTAGTCACCATCCACCAATCCGAATAGCACCCATTGACCCCCACTCTCTGCCTCCTATTTGACAACCAATCCTCTATCCACGCTAACACCCTACCCCTTTAGATCTTTCTTGGTGCTCAGCAGAAATTTATTCCGATGGTTAAAAAGGATCATAGGAGGAGAGATAATCAGCCGTGGATAACGAAGGAGGTAAAGGAAAGTGTTAAATTAAAAGCGGATGCGTTTAGAGTAGCTAAGAGTAGTGAGCGAGAAGAGGATTGGGAGAGGTTTAAATGTCAACAAAGAATGACAAAGAAGTTGATAAAGAAGGGTAGGATAAATTATGAAGCTGGGCTAGCGCTTAATATAAAAAAGGATAGCAAGAGTTTTTATAAATACATAAAAAGGAAGAGACTGGCTAGGCTGAACGTTGGACCCTTAGAGGATGAGACGGGGGACTTAGTGGTAGGGGATGGGGAAATGGCTGAGGCCTTGAATAACTTTTTTGTTTCGGTCTTCACAGAGGAGGACGTGAATAATTTACCGGGTGTTAGCGATGGAAAGATGGTAGGAGTGGAGGGCCTGAATGACGTTATTGTTACTAGAGAGGCAGTGCTTGACAGACTGGAGGGACTGATTGTGGACAAGTCCCCAGGACCAGATGGAATGCATCCAAGGGTTCTGAAAGAAATGATGGAGGTAATAGTGGATGCCTTGGTGATTATTTTCCAAACGTCGCTGGATTCCGGGGAAGTGCCGGAAGATTGGAAAACGGCTAATGTTACGCCGTTGTTTAAGAAGGGTGGCAGGCAAAAGGCAGGGAATTATAGGCCGGCTAGTTTAATGTCTGTTGTAGGTAAAATGTTAGAATCCGTGATCAAGGAGAAAATAGCGAGGCATCTTGAGGAGAATTGTTTGATAGAGCAGACGCAGCACGGTTTCGTTAAGGGGAAGTCGTGTCTGATGAATTTATTGGAGTTCTATGAGGATGTGTCTAAGGCGGTGGATAGAGGAGAGCCGGTGGATGTGGTGTTTCTTGATTTTCAGAAGGCGTTTGATAAGGTCCCTCACAAGAGGTTATTACAGAAGGTCAGGGGGCATGGAGTTGGGGGTAGGGTGTTAGCGTGGGTAGAGGATTGGCTGTCAAATAGGAAGCAGAGAGTGGGGGTCAACGGGTGCTATTCGGATTGGCGGTTGGTGACTAGTGGAGTGCCCCAGGGGTCGGTGCTGGGGCTTCAGCTATTTACCATTTATATAGATGATCTGGAGGAGGGAACCGAGTGTATGGTGTCGAAATTTGCTGATGACACCAAGATTGGTGGAACGGCAAATTGTGTGGAGGGTGTGGAGAGTCTGCAGAGGGATCTAGATAGGCTGAGCGAATGGGCCAGGAACTGGTAAATGGAATTTAATGTTGGCAAATGTGAGGTTGTCCACTTTGGTAGGAATAATGGTAGGAAGGACTATTACTTACATGGCGAAAAACTGCAGCATGCGACGGTGCAGAGGGACCTCGGGGTCCTTGTGCATGAGTCGCAAAAACCCAGCCTACAGGTGCAGCAGCTGGCCTTCATAGCGAGGGGGATTGAATATAAAAGTAGGGAGGTCTTGCTGCGGCTGTATAGGGATTGGTGAGGCCGCAGCTGGAGTACTGTGTGCAGTTTTGGTCGCCGCACTTACGCAAGGATATTTTGGCCTTGGAGGGAGTGCAGAGGAGGTTTTCTAGGCTGATACTGGAGTTGAGGGGGTTGAACTATGAGGAGAGTCTGAATAAACTAGGCTTGTACTCGTTAGAGTTTAGAAGAATGAGGGGAGATCTCATTGAGACGTATAAGATGATGAATGGGATGGATAGGATAGAGGTGGAGAGACTCTTCCCACTCAGAAAGGACAGTAGGACTAGAGGGCACAGCCTCAAGATAAAGGGGGGGCGGTTTAGCACGGAATTGAGGAGGAACTTCTTCACTCAAAGGGTAGTGAATCTCTGGAATTCTCTGCCCGTTGAAGTGGTGGAGGCTGCCTCGCTAAATATTTTTAAGACGTGGATTGATAGGTTTTTGATAGACAAGGGGATTAAGGGTTATGGGGAGAGGGCAGGAATGTGGAACTGAGCCACGACAGATCAGTCATGATCTTATTGAATGGCGGGGCAGGCTCGAGGGGCTAGATGGCCTACTCCTGCTCCTATTTCTTATGTTCTTATGTTATATCAGCTTCCCAAACACCTTTAGTATTCTGACAGGTAAACAATATAGTAAATGACTTCCATACCTTTGCTTTATTCTAAAACAGCTTCCTTTTCAATTATTTCTCTTTAGTAATTGCTCACTCACATCTCTTTAGTGCCTTCTGTAAAATTTTTATTGTTTATTTGTACTTCAGAGGTGGGCATCACTTGCTAGGCCAGCATTTACTGCCTGCCCTTAACTGGCCTTCACACGGTAGTCATGAGTTAGTTTCTTGAACTGCTGCAGACAATGTGGAATACTACAGAGAATTATGGGGAAGGAATTAAGCTCACTCATATGCAAGAGAGAAGATGTCAATGGCTGCGCCTGCCTTGCTAGAATTGGAAGCAGAACCGTGGAAAAAAAGAGGTGATAGGGCCTGCTCCAAATAGAGGATAACCCACAGAGCACCTTCGCTTGGTGGCGCATCGCTAGACCCATGGTCTACAGTTTGCAGCTAACATAACTGCTGGATGTTCAAAAACCACTGTCATTGAAGACTACACATGTCTAAGGAATTGGTTGGTCACATCAACCATCTTCTGCACATTTGGCACCACAGGGACTTAAGAACATAAGAAATAGGAGCAGGATTAGGCCATCTAGCCCTTCGAGCCTGCTCCACCATTCAATAAGATGATGGCTGATCTGAAGTGAATCAGTTCCACTTTCCCGCTTTCTCCCCATAACCCTTAATTCCCTTGTGTGTCAAAAACCTATCTACCCGTGACTTAAATATATTTAGCGAGGTAGCCTCCACCACTTTAACAGGCAGAGAATTCCAGAGAATCACCACCCTTTGAGTGAAGAAGTTCCTCCTCAACTCCGATCTAAACTGCGCCCCCCGCCCCCATCTTGAGGCTGTGCCCTCTAGTCCTGTTATCCTTTCTAAGCGGGAAGAATCTCTCTACCTCTACCCTATCCATCCCTTTCATTATCTTATACGTCTCTATAAGATCCCCCCTCATCCTTCTAAACTCCAACGAGTACAGGCCCAGTCTATTCAGTCTCTCTTCATAGTCCAACCCCCTCATCTCCGGTATCAGCCTAGTGAACCTCCTCTGCACTCCCCTGAAGGCCAAAATATCCTTGCGCAAGTGCGGTGACCAAAACTGCACAGTACTCCAGCTGCGGCCTCACCAGTACCCTGTACAGTTGCAGCAAGACCTCCCTACTTTTATATTCTATCCCCCTCGCTATGAAGACTAGCATTCCATTCACCTTCTTGATCACCTGCTGCACCTGCAGACTGGGTTTTTGCGACTCATGCACAAGGGCCCCCAGGTCCCTCTGCACCATAGCATCCTGCAGCTTTTCGCCCTTTAAATAGTAATCCCTCCTGCTATTATTTCTGCCAAAGTGGATAACCTCACACTTGCTAACATTATACTCCATCTGCCAGGTCCTCGCCCACTCGCTTAGCCTATCCAGATCCCTCTGCAGACTTTCCACACCCTCCACGCAATTTGCTTTACCACTCATCTTCATGTCATCAGCAAATTTCGTCACCCTACACTCAGCCCCCTCCTCCAGATCATCTATATAATGGTAAATAGCTGAGGCCCCAGCACCGATCCCTGCGGCACTCCACTAGTCACCAACCGCCAATCAGAATAGCACCCATTGATACCAACTCTCTGCTTCCTATTAGACAACCAATCCTCTATCCACGCTAACACCTTACCCCCAACTCCGTGCACCCTAACCTTCTGTAGCAACCTTTTATGAGGCACCTTATCAAACGCCTTTTGGACTTGGATGGCATCCACTGTCAGTGTTGTTGAAAGTTACAGCAGTGCTCAATTTCTAAGCCAGTAGTTCTTTCCAGGGCTCCACAGGTGATCTCTGAGATTTCAGAAGCCTTTGCACACAAGGGCATCCAGGAGGTGATGGAAACAATCTACGTGAGGCACACAACTTTTGACCGTGATCACTCCAGCCAGTGTGCAGGAGTGATGGGCCACACAAACTTCCATTCACTGAATGTTCAGCTGAATTGCGACCAGACCAATTGCATCCTGCCAATGTGCCCAATTCCCAGGAAGTATGCACAATTCCTACATTCTGGACTGCTCTCAAATCCCCGGTCTGTTTCCAGATACAGGGTTGTCTCCTTGAGGACCAAGGCTGCTCAGTGAAGAGCTGCCTGATGACACCTGTGTGGAGGCCACTGGGTACAGCTGAAACCACAATAAGGCTCACGCTGCAACTCACACTTTGGTGGAGCAGATCATTGCGAGGTTGAAGATAAGGTTCTGTTGACTGGTCTGGCCTTGTAATTCAATCCGCAGTAGATATTACCCACCAACCTAGTGCTGCAACAGGGGAGGAACTACCTGAGAAGGAGATGAAGGAGCGACAAGTTTCCTCTAATGAGAAAGACATTAAAGGAGATGAGTCTGAGGAGGTCCTCAAGGGAGTCAATGTCAGCCATGAGGCAATAACAATGTCCAGGCAAGGCAAGTGAGTTTAGGACAGGCCATTGCCACTAGATTCATGGAGGGTAATGAGGGCATCCCAATTCTTCTATGAGCATTGTTCTCCCATCTGACTAATGGCAGCACACATCCTCTTTGATAAGGCTCCTGTCATGAGAATGCAATGGTTGCTCATAGTCACTTTATTCCAGGGAGATAATGATGACTTGCAGTGGGGACAGATCCTCACACGAGCTTCTGTGAACGTTTGATTCCTGTCTGGCTGACAGCAGCTCGCTTGCTGTCAATGACTAAGGTCATATCATGGTGACACAATGGGGAAAGCTTTACCTCTCCTGATCAGATGGCATACTTTGTGAGTTGCCCCTTGAGGAACACAACTTGTGGACAGAGAATGAAGGACTGCAACAATGAATTAACAACAATAATGGCAATAGTGGCTTTAAAATGGTTATTCTGGCTGAGAGCTAAAGCATGCTAGGAATTTGGGCAACTTAGAGATTAAAACCAGAAGCAGTTGTAAAGAGACTCTGGTCTGGGAACTGTGATCTGAAGCTTCCTGTGTTGACTCAGATAAGGGAAGCTGTTAACAAAACCGAGACAATGTGACTCTGAATTTTATGGCTGCTATGTATGAGACATGTAAATTGAACTAAGCATCATGGCGTTGATCGAAAATAATTTCACTGGATGTTCAGGCCATGTGATTGGTTTCTGATTACACAGTTGGGTGGATGACATAGAATCTTCCAGAAGCAAGTGGAAAATTATGAATAAAAAGACATGTGAGTCCTTTGTTTAGCAGCAAAAAACTCAGAGACCAACCATTGCAACAAGACTTGTATCCTGAAGGATACTTCAGACAGAACAAGAAGGTAGATTCCACATCAAGGATATTTCTTGGCCAAAGTTTTGCTAACTTTTGGTTAAATAATCAAAGTTGGTGTTCAGTTAAAGTACAGTTTGAGTTAAAGTTCAGTTGAAAGTTGATGTTCAGTTAGAGTAAATAGAGTAAATGTAGAGTAAATTGATTAAATAGAGTAAATGTTCAGTAAACAGTTAATGAGTTGCAACTGTTTATGTTTGAGTTGATACTTGAAGTGTTAAATAAAGAAATAATTGAATTACTGTCCTTGTTTGTCTCTTTAAACTGGAATGCTTGGAAGGTGTTTCAATAACGCTGTATAACAAACTCATCAAAACAAGGAATTGCAGAAAGGGTGCAATTAGTGGTAGTTTATTTACAGAGATAAACATAATATACAAGTGCTTATCACCTGTGCCCATGCTTCTTTAGCTCTCTAACCCTGCCAGTACTTCCTGGTGCATCCCAAACATCCAGAATGGAGGATGAGGAAGCCTGCTGTCTGCCACCCTGTGATTTGTGATGACCTTGGCAAATGTCCTCTGCAGGGCTGAGACACGAAGGGCCCCGGACTGCTTTAAGGGTCTTCTGTGCAGCAGTGGCACTCTTCTTGGCCCGTGGAGTGCACCAATAAATCTTCCTCCCAACAGGTGCCCAGGGCTGCTATCTTTCAAGTTGAGATGGAGGGGCAGCTGGGATCAGGTCAAGGAGTCCTACTGTCCATGAACACCAGCATATCCTACAGCACTGCTGCCACCCTAGCTGCTTTAACATTGGTGCATTGAAATCAGCTGAGATATAAGGTGGACGGATTCCTCCATGCTGCATTTCAATCCAAAGAGTGTACTAAACGTCACTTACTGATTTTCCATTTCTTGCCTTTTGGGCTTCAGCAACTGAGGCATTACTGAATCCAGAGGCTTGTAAACGAATTGGGACTGGCCTCCAGCAATCCTCTATATGCTGGTACAATGGGGCATCCTTGTCTCTGTCTGCTGTGGATCAGTAAAAAGTTTGACAACACCAGGTTTCAGTCCAACCGATTTATTTGATAGTAAACTCACTAGCTTTTGGGTTAGCCCCTTCATCAGGTGAATGGAGAGCTCTGGCCTTAGAGCATATAAAGCACAGACAGTTTATCGGTTGGACTGAAACCTGGTGTTGTCAGACTTTTTACTGTGTTTACCCCAGTCCAACGCTGGCATATCCACATCATGCTGTGGATCAGACAGTGTGATGTGCTCACTGAAGATGCTCTAAAATTATCTCCCATCTAGAAGTGTGAGCCTGTGAGTGCAGAAGTTGTGGGTGTGCGCTGTGATGGATCATCAATGTTGGGGTCTGTGAGCTCCTCTCTTGCATTGCTGTTGGAGTTGGAGCTAAAGATCTTGCTGGTGGACTCTCTGGGTTGCTTCCCAGATATGCCTGTAACAGAAAGGAGAGGTCATTGATGCATAGCAGGGGTCTTTAGAAACAGGAGACATGAATCACAGCATTGCTGTGCAGTGGATCTTGCAATGTTGGATTCTCACTTGGTTTATCGCTACTGATCTCATCATCAGGATAATGTCAATGTCCTCCTGCCCAACTGGATGGCTCTGTTCTCAAATTTCGAGGGTCTTCAGTTCTGGCATTCCTCCATCCTTCTGGGATCTCTCCCTCGTGTTGTGAGCCAACTTTTCCTGCACCGAGATGAAGAGACTGTAAGCAGGATGTTTTTTATCCATTCATGGGACATGCTGGCTGGCCAGCATTTATTACCCATCCCTGGTTGCGCTAAGGTAGTTCAGAGTCAATCACATTGCTGTGGCTTTGGAGTCACATGTAGGCCAGACTGGGTAAGGACAGCAGACGTCCTTCCCTAAAGGACATCAGTGAACCAAATGGTTTTTCTGACAATCGACAATGATTTCATAGTCATCAGTAAATTTTTATTTCCAGATTTTTTTATTGAATTCAAATTCCACAATCTGCCTTGGTAGGATTCAAACCCAGGTCCCCAGAACATTAGTTAAGTTTCTGGATTAATAGTCTAGCGATAATAACACTCAGCCATTGCCTCCCCTGTATTCCACAGCAGATGATAAAGATGCCTGGCATGTGCGGATGGTGAGTGGGACCAGTGAGCTGATGAGGACATGACCTACAGGAAAGATGAAGGTGTGTGTAAGAGAGTGAGTGGTGATGTCTCCTGAGCTGGCATCTCATGGGATCCCTGTGGATGTGTGACGTGCTGAGTGTGAATTGAAAGTAATGAGAAGAGTTATTTACCCTAGCAGAACAGAGCAGAACATTTATCTTCTTTCTGCACTGCATGGTGGTCCTCTTCTGCAGGGCACTGGTACTGACCACCATCTCCCAGGCTGGCTTCATCACCTTGCTAGTTGGCTTTCATGCTGTGTGTGGGTACAGTACATCACAGCTGGCCTAAACAGCATCAGGGAGTATCCAGTGAGGCATCTGAAAACTTGGAGGCAAATTTCCTGGCAGCCATCATTTCCCAGCAACTTGCAAAGTGTAGCTGGTGTGCACTGGAGTGGCCTTTAAATGTGGTGCCCCGATGATGAAGAGTTGAGATGATGGTGGAACAGGTGACTCAAAGGCCATCCTGCCAGTGATTTGGTGTGGAATCCATGCATGGAAGTTTTTGGCCTGAATTGCCACACTATTACTGAATGAAAAGCCACCAACGTCTGGGTGGATTCAGCGCCGTTTTCCCCCATCCCGACATCAATCTTTGATGATATTAGACAAAATCCCTGTCCACGTCCTTTGGATTATCATGACCACATTAACACCTCTCCTTGTGTTATCCTCCATTTTAAGCATAATATATTTGTTTTGTCTCAATCGCCCTTTTCCAAAGATATATCAAACCTTTTAAAATGTGTCAATGGATCTTGTGAAGAATATGTTTTCAAATTTAATTTGTGGTTTTTAATGCATGTCCTAACTAAACCTGAAACAAAGTGTGAAGGGAAACAGAACAGACAAACAGAAAAGAAACTTACCCTTTCAGCTTTCTCAGGGTACAAAAACAAGCTGAGGTTTAGAAACCAGAACATTTTAAAAATATATAAAAGGACACATCTTCCTGACATTAGATGGATGTTTCCTTCATATTTTCCATTTTGCTGCGTGGTGACATCTACTTTAATCATTATATCATTTCTAGCTTTGGCCTGGATTCAAATTTTTAGTGCACCCATTGACTACACAGAATGGGTAATTATAATTTTACAGATGGTGGCGGAGATTTGGAAAGTTTGTTTTAGAATCCTGGAACATTTACTGCAGAGTAGAAAGCCATTCAGCCCACTGACGCCTGTGCTGGTCCAGAAAAAACTGTGGAGTTTAAGCGCACTAGTCAGCTCTTAATATGTAGCCATTTATTTTACGGCACTTCAATCCCTCAGGGTTCAGTGCTGGATCCACTTTTATTTGTCATTTATATTAATGATTTGGATGAGAATTTAGGAGACATGGTTAGTAAGTTTGCAAATGACACCAAGATGGCATAATGGACAGTGAAGAAGCTTATCTTGGATTGCAAAGGGATCTTGATCAACTGAGTCAGTGGGCTGACGAATGGCCGATGAAGTTTAATTTAGATAAATGAGAAGTGACGCATTTTTGTAGATTGAACCAGGACAGGACTTACTCAGTTAATGGTAGGGCATTAGGGAGAGTTACAGAACAAAGAGATCTAGGAGTACAAGTTCATTGCTCGTTGAAAGGGGAGTCACAGGTGGACAGAGTGGTGAAGAAGGCATTCAACATGCTTGGTTTCATTGGTCAGAACATTAAATACAGGAGTTGGACCATCTTGTTGAAGTTGTATAAGATATTGGTAAGACCACACTTAAATACTGAGTACAGTTCTGATCTTCCTATTAAAGAAAGAATATTATTAAACTAAAAAGAATGCAGAAAAGATTTACTAGGATGCTACTGGGACTTATGGTTTGAGTTATAAGGAGAGGCTGGATACACTGGGACGTTTTTCCCTGGGGCGTAGAAGATTTAGGAGTGATCTTCTAGTGATCTATAAAATAATGAGGGGCATAGATAAGGTAGATAGTTAACACCTTTTCCTAAAGGTAGGGGAGTCTAAAACTAGAGGACGTAAGTTTAAGGTGAGAGGAGAAAGATACAAAAGGTTCCAGAGGGGCAATGTTTTTCACACAGAGGGTGCAGAGTGTCTGGAACAAGCTGCCAGATGTGGTAGTAGAAGCGGGTACAATTTTGTCTTTTACACAGTTAGACGGTTAAGATTGGTATAGAAGGAAAATGGCCAAACGTGGGCAATTGGGATTAGCTTAATGGTGAAAACTGGGCAGCATGCACATTTTGGGCCCAAGGGCCTGTTCCATGTGGTAAACCTCTATGACTCTATAATGAACAATAGCAGCATAGACCATTTGGCCCCTCGAACCTGCTCTGCCATTGCATAATATCATGGCTTACCTTTTACTTCAACTCCACTTTCTCACACTAACTGCGGGTCCCTTAATTCCTTTAGTATCAAGAAGGAATTAACCTCTGTCTTGAATAAGACAACAACTGAACATTTACAGTTCTCAGTAACTGGGTGCAGCTGGAACAGTATACAATCTCTTACATGAATGCAGTGGCGACAGCTGGCTTGGTCAAAGTAACCGTTGGTGTCATGGTGTTATCGAAGTGAGAAATTCTGAAATGGCAGAAATAATGAAAATAGTTTTCAGATATAAAAAATGAATGAAAGTTTGACATAACGGGCTGAATTTTCTGTACCCTGCAGGGACAAATTAGGAGGTAAGAGGGCTGGCAAAATGGAGGGGAAGTATCAAGAAGGAGCCCTGATGTCTCCTTTTTGCAATGCCACTTTGCCATCGGTGGGATAGCTGGTGGCTTGGAAGTTGCTGGGCAACCAGTTCAACTACTTCACTGGCCAATTAAAGGCCACTTTTCACTTTCACATGCATTTTGCCTGCATTGGGAAGGTCCATCACAACATGGGGAAGCTGATGGATGAAGCCTGGCAGCTGGAGGCAGCAATTGTGACCTCCCAACACCCTCTTTACTGCTGAGGTCAACAAGCCTCAGCACTTGGTGCCACTGCTGATCTGCCATTCCAGACTGGACCCTGAAATGGTTCCTTAATTAGATGGTGGTAGTGCTGGCAGCTTGTTAACTAGTCTTTGCAAACAATGTGTCACCTCAGGTTCCACTCTTGCCAAAGTCTCACCTCCCATTTTCAGTCAGGACTTCCACGTTACCAGCAAAATTCAGTCCAATACAAATAATTGAGTAAAATGTGAAAATGGCTTAACTAACAAAATGTCATATATGAAAACACAAAAGTCACATTTTTACATAATGGATGAAGTAAAGTTATAATTATCATTTTCAAATGAATTACAAGTGAGTATTCTTCAATGTGGGTAAACTAATATGAACAGATAATTAGCAATTGAAAATTTAAAACAGTGCAGCCTGAGTAAGTATTGATGAATTACAATTATGCAAAAATGCTGATAATTAAATGGATAAGTATTTGATTGAAAAAAGGATAGAAAGATGCCAAATTAGTGAAAGATAAAACCCTAGATATTGGTCTGGAATGTTCTGGAAAGCAACTTTGAACAATCCAGATTCCAGAACTTGGCCAACCAAATTTAAATTAGGCAGTAAAAATTGAGGTAAATTTATGTTAGTGTCTGTGGCACATTATGGAAATAAGCTAGCAGAACAAGTCATGAATGGACTCTCTGGACAGAGCTCCCAAGGCTGTTAGCACATCTCAAGTACAGGCGGCTTCGTGGTTTGGCTACGTTGACAGGATGTAAGGACTTTCTGTCTGGTGAGGTCTCTAAAGCCGGCAGGATTCCCAAAGCTCTGCTTCAAGAATAATGTGAAGGACCTAAACATCACACTTGGGAGTCATGACAACAGAGGAAAATGGCAATATCACTGTGGAACAGCATGCACCATCATGAAGACTAGTCATACTGCAACTTAGCAACTGGTGCCGAGGTCAAAAAGCACTCTCCACAATATCACATGGCAACTTCATGTGAGGTACTTGTGGAAAAATCTGCCTCTCAAGGTTTGACCAACTATCAGCATAGGGTGTACTATATGAAGACAGCCCATCAGAAATGGATTATATCCATCATCTTTCATAGATGGGAGGATGCCAACAATATCAATAATATACTGCATATTGACAAAAAAAATTTGTTCTATGGCTAGGCCTGAATCCTCTTGTGGCATTGCCAGCAAGAACTTCTTCAAGTCCACACCTGACAGATGTATGTAACTGTTTCTTCATTACTACAGGGTCACTATCCTGGAATTTCCATGCCATTGCAGAAGCGTTATTTCAAGAACTGTGATGGCTCAACAAAAAACAAGTAGCATTGGACACATTTATCTTAACTGCTGGTAGCTGCCATTGCTGGCAAACTGTATGCATGAACCCCAAGCTTCAACAACAAAGTTTTTGATTCTCTGTCAACATATTTCTGAAGATGAGGTTTACAAATTATACAAAACTTTTACGAAAAAAAAGTGGGCGGCTAAAGACTGGCACTAAGAGGATAATCTTGCAACAAATTAAGGTTAGGATAGGATGTGAGAACAACAAAAGGGCCCAGAGAGAAAGGCAAAAGGTGGGGGGGAAGGGGGAGTTGCAGTACAGGTTAGGGAACATAATACAGAGGGAGGACATCTTGGAAAAGTCATGTAACAAGACATTGTGAGTAGAGCTCAGAAACAGGAAGGGGACAGTCACTATGATGCGGATGCACTACAGGCCTTCCAACAGCCCACAGGGAGTTGAAGAATGGATATGTAAGCAGATTCTGGACAGATTAGAAATGATAGGGTCATTGTAGTGGGAGATTTTAATTTTCCTTGTATTGACTGGAAATCCCTTAGGGCCAGGGGTCCAGATGGTGAGGAATTTGTTAAGTGTGTCCAGGAAGGTTCTTTAGAACAATTATGTCGATAGTCCCTCGAGAGAGAGAGGGCTGGAATACTGATTGTCAAGTGATTGGGGTGATTGGCGAGGGCGTTTATTCATCCGTTATTGTAGCATCTGCATGGCAGACAGATAAATGAATACTGCTCGACAATCACCAGGCAAGAGTGTTCTCTTCCTGTTGGCGAACACTTCAGTGGTCATGGGCACTCGGCCTCTGACCTTCGGGTAAGCATTCTCCAAGGCGGCCTTCATGACACATGATAGCGCAGAGTCGCTGAGCAGAGACTGATAGCCAAGTTCCGCACACGCGAGGACGGCCTCAACCGGGATCTTAGGTTCATGTCACACTATCTGCAATCCCCATGACTTGCCTCGGCTTGCAACATCTCACTTACTGTCTTGTCTGGAGACAATACACATCTCTTTAACTTATGTTTAATGCTATCTCCACACACATTTTCTGCATCTTTAAGACTTGATTAGCTGTAAAGACTTGCATTCTAATCAGTATTCTGTAAACTGTATGTGTGTCTTTATATGCCCTGATTGTGATCAGAACTCCCCACTCAGCTGACAAAGGGGTAGAGCACCGAAAGCTTGTGGTGTTTCCTACCAAATAAACCTGTTGGACTTTACCCTGGTGTTGTGAGACTTCTTACTGGGTTTACCCCAGTCCAACGCCAGCATCTCCACATCTTGGCCATAGAAGACAGAAGGTAATGGTAAAAGGGTGTTTTTCTGAATGGAGGTCCATACTTCATGGTGTTCTGCAGGGATCAGTGCTGGGACCTCTGTTGTTTGTAATGTACATAAATGACTTGGAAGAAAACGTAACTGGTCTGATTAGCAAGTTTGCGGATGATACTGAGATTGCTGGAGTCGTGGATAGTGATGAAGATTGTCAAAGAATACAGTAGATTCATAGAACCTTACAGTGCCGAAAGAGGCCCTTCGGCACATCGAGTCTGCGCCAAACACAATCCCACCCAGGCCCTACCCCCATATCATACCCACTAATCCCTCGAACCTACGCATTCCTGGACACTAAGGGGCAATTTCTTAGCATGGCCAATCAACCTAACCCGCCCATCTTTGAACTCTGCGAGGAAACCCGAAGGACTCTTAAATCGGCCTCGCAGGTGGAGGAGGTGGTCAAGAAGGCGTATGGTGTACTGGCCTTCATTAATCGAGGGATTGAGTTTAGGAGTCGGGAGGTAATGCTGCAACTTTATAAGACCCTTGTCAGGCCTCATTTGGAGTACTGTGCGCAGTTCTGGTCGCCTCACTATAGGAAAGACGTAGAAGCTATTGAAAGGGTACAGAGGAGATTTACAAGGATGTTGCCTGGACTGGGAGGCATGCCTTATGAAGTTAGGTTGAGGGAGCTGGGACTCTTTTCCCTGAAGAGACGAAGGTTGAGAGGGGACCTGATAGAAGTTTATAAAATGTTGAGAGGAATAGATAGGGTGGATTCTCAGAGGCTATTTCCCCGGGTTGAAATGGTCGCTACGAGAGGACACAGATTTAAGGTGCGGGGAGGAAAGTACAGAAGTGATGTTAGGGGTAAGTTTTTCACTCAGAGGGTGGTGAGTGAATGGAATCGGCTGCCGTCAGTGGTGGTGGAGGCGAACTCGCTGGGGTCTTTTAAAAGACTTCTGGATGAGTATATGGGGTTTAATGGGATTTGGGGTTATAGATAGGTCAATAGATTGGTAGGTGTTGATGTGATCGGCGCAACTCGTGGGCCGAAGGGCCTGTTTGTGCTGTAGTGTTCTATGTTCTATGTTCTATGTACCCGGAGGAAACCCATATAGACACAAGGGGAATGTGCAAACTCCACACAGACAGTGACCCGAGCCGGGAATCAAACACTGAACCCTGGAGCTGTGAAGCAGCAGTACTAACCACTGTGCTACCGTGCCGCCCACAGAATATAGTGGAATATAGATAGGCTGGAAAATTGGGCGCAGCAGTAGCAGATGGAATTTAATCTGGGCAAATGCAGGGTGATGCATTTTGGTAGATCCTTTTCAGGTGAGTGCAATAAAATAAATGGCAGAATCACCATAAAATAAATGGCAGACACACAGAGAGATCTGGAGGGACAAGTCCATAAATCCTTAAAAGTAGCAGCACAGGTACAAAAGGTGGTGAAGAAAGCTTATGGCACACTTGCCTTCGTCAGCTGGGGCATCGAGTATAAACATTGGCAAATTATGTTGGTTAGGTCACATTTGGAATATTGTGTCCAATTCTGGTCACAACACTATCAGAAGGATATGGAGGCTTTGGTGAGAGTACAGAAAAGGTTTACCAGGATGTTGTCTGGTATGGAGGGTATTAGCTATGAGAAGAGATTGAATAAACTGGGATTGTTCTCCCTTGAAAGACGAAGGCTGAGGGGTGACCTGATATAGTTTATAAAATTATGAGGGACATAGGTAAGGTGAACAGTTGGAAGCTTTTTCCCAGGGTAGAAATAACAATTACAAGGGGCATAAGTTCAAGATAAGGGGGAAAAGGTTCAATAGATGTGCGGGGGAAATTTTTTACACAGAGGGTGGTGAGTATCTGGAACAAGCTGCCAGAGATAGCAGCACAGGCGGGTAAATTTTGTCTTTTAAAAAGCATTTAGACAGTTACATGGGCAAGATGCGTATTGAGGGATATGGGCCAAATGCAGGCAACAGGGACTCATTTGGTGGTTTAAAAAAAAGGGCAGCATGGACAAATAGGGCCATAGGGCTTGTTTCCATGCTGTTAACCTCAATGATTCTATGACATCTGTGTCAATCCCTTCCTTGCCTCCACCTCTTGATGGCCCTCTATCCAGCCCAGTACCCACAACAGTATAAATCTGATCCTATTTTCAGTTGTCTTCAGCCCTGACAAAGAGTCTTCCAGACTCAAAATGTTGGCTCTGTTCTCCCTCCACAGATGCTGCCAAACCTGCTGAGATTTTCCAGCATTTTCTGTTCTTGTTTCAGATTTCAGCATTAATTTGCTTTTATTTTATGTGAACACAAGCTGTTCTCTTGGGTGGATGTACAAGCCCTCATGGCATTATTTTAAAGGAGAACACTCAGGTGTGCTAGCCAATATTCATCTATCAATCAACATAATTAAAAACAGACTACCTGATCATTCTTGCATTGCTGTCTGTTGGAGCTTACTGTGCAGAATTGTCTGCCACATTTCCTACATTATAACAACGGTTACAATTCAAATCTGTTTCACTGGCAGTAAAAGTATGTTGGCACATCCTGAATTTGTGAAAAGCTTCCTTTTACCTACAATGGTACAAGTGGTGATGCCTAAATAAAGGCATATGCCAAATTTAAAATATTATTAATATTAATCAGCATCCAATTAGCAGAACTATTCTGAATATTCAGGGAATAGTTCACTTTTGTTCAACCTATAATTCTCAAGAACAGTTTTAGTCAACAGTGAACAAAGTTTCATTTAGTCAAGATGCAAATATCAAATTGTCACACTCAGTATCCCAACTGGTAGTTAACAATGACATTCCAGGTAAGCCTGGAATGTAAGCTTTTTTATGCCTTTCAGCTTTGACAAAGGGTCATCTGGACTTGAAACGTCAACTCTTTTCTCTCCTTACAGATGCTGTTAGATCTGCTGAGATTTTCCAGCATTTTCTCTTTTGGTTTCAGATTCCAGCATCCGTAATAATTTGCTTTTAAGCCTGTTTCAAACCTAGGTTTCCTGCATCAACACCTCTCCCAGATTCTAATGAAAATTCCCACCCACAACACTTACTGTACAATGAAATAAACTTACCTGGAAAGGAATTGCTTGGAGTCCTGTAAACAAAAGGAGAGATCAATCAATACACAGTCGAATGCAACAAAGGGAATGACTTTCAGGTTGAAGAGTTCAGCAGGTAGATTGAGTCACAGTAATGGAATAACATTTGTCTATGACACCTTCTGAATCAAGGTGGTGGGATGGTGGGCCTGAGTGAGATGTTCTTTTGGAGATCAAGTGCAGACTCAATTGGCCAAATGGCCTCTTTCTGCATTGTAGGGATTCTATGGTTCTACGTTTCCTGAGCTTTTCACTGAGCTTCACTGCAGTGTCGGAGACTCAAGATAGACATGTCAGAGTTGGAGTGGGACGGTGAATTAGAGGCAAGCAACCAGAAGCAGAAAGTCACATTTGCAGAGAGAACATTAATTGATTGGCCAATTCCAGGAAAATCATAACTCACAAAATCCCCACACTGGGGATTTTGTCCCCCAGTTAACCTAATGTTGGGCCCCAAAGCCCACAAAGAAAATCCTGCCCACTTAGCAATGCCTTTGACAAGATCCCAGTGGCAGACTAATCAGAAAAGTAAAAACCAATGGGATCCATGGAAAGAAGGCAAGTTGAGTTCACAGTTGGTAAAGTAACAGGAAGCAAAAGATAATAGTCCATCGGTGCATTTATGTTGGAAGTCTTTTTCCAGTGGGATTCCACATGGTTACCTGTTCCCAAGCACTTGTTTCCTTGTTATTTGGGGTATTAGGAATGACTTAAATCTGGGTGGTCATGTTAAGCTTTTTGAGATTATACAAAAATTGATTGAGTAGTTGATAGTAGGAAAGCTTCATTCTGCAGGAAGATGTTAATGGACTGGTCACATGGGCAGAAATGTGGCAAATGGAATTCAATCCAAGTAAAGCATTGTAGAGGACAATAAATGGTAGGATGCTGAAATGTGTAGAGGAACAGAGGAACCTTGGAGTGCATGTCCACAGATCCTGAAGTTAGCAGCACAGGTAAATAAAGTGGTTAAGTAATATGGAATACCTTTCAATTGCCCAGACACAGAAATATAAGAGAAAGAAGGTTTTAAAGATGTATAAAATGCTAGTTCAGCCACAGCTAGAATCTGGATCTGGTCACTTCGTTACAGAAAAGATTTATCACATGAGAGACAATAAAAAGGAGATTTACGAGGATGTTGCTAGGAATGGGAAATTTAGTGATGAGGAAAAACTGGATAGGCTAGGGTTATTTTCTTTAGAACAGAGAAAGCTGAAGGGAGATTTAGTACAGATGTCTAAAATCATGAGACATATAGAGAATTAATGGGAAGAATCTAATCCCTTTCATGGGAAGGTCAATCACATGGGGATATAGAATTAAGCTTAAAAAACATATTGGAGGGGAATTAACAAATTTTGGAACCTTGGAGAAGGAGGTTGTAAAAACAGGAGATGGAGTAGGGAGAGAGGATTAGTATTGTATAGTTGTAGGGGGTCAATACTTAGAGAGACAGATATCATATCTAAGCATAATGATGAGCCCCACATAGTGTGTTGCCTGCCTGGTGCCATCTCAAGCCAGCTTGTAAAGGTATTGGAGAGGCAGGGTTTTGTTCCATTCGTGATGCTCTGCTCTGCAGAGGAGTCACACTTGGAATTTTAACTCTGTTTTCCTCTCCCTAAAGATGCTGCCAGACCTGCTGAGGTTTTCCAGCATTCTGTTTTGTGTCAAGAGATCCTGATTGGAGTTAACCCAGAACTAGGCAGCAGTGATAAACAGATTAAGAGTGATCAAAGTTTGAAACTCTCTTCCACAAACAGCAATTGACATTCAGTCAATTGATTAATTTCAAATCTGAGATTGATAAGATTTTTGTTATCAAAAAATGTTAAGGGATAGTGAGCAAAGGCAGGTTTATTGAATTAGATTGCAGATCATACATGATCTCATCAAATGGCAGAACAGTATTGAGGGATTTGAAATAAGCCTCCAGAGGCCAGTGTCCCTTCACCAGATTCCCTTTATTTACAAGCTGTATTTATAGAGTGCTTCATACTGACAAAGTCCAAAGTGCCAGAAGACCTGGTACTCCCAGTTATAAACACAGAATAGACTTCCTGATTGGACAGGCAATAATGAGCTTAATTAGGGAGTTCATGTTCCAAGATGCCAACCTCAATGGCTTCATTGAGGTCATTCTTGATCCTATGTTGCTTTCTATGTTTCAGCATTCCCATTCATTATCAGGTATAAGAAACTGACTTGTGATCAGCTGTCAAACTCTCTGCAGTTCACTAGCCCACTGACAGTTGATTTTTATGCATATGTGTTCAGAATGGTTATTAAGTGAAGTAGGTGACTGTGGAACCAATCAATGATGGATTTACGAGAGAGGTGATCATTGGAAAGATGAACTGTACCTGAAGAAAGGAGAGACGATCCATTTGCAGTTGTTTCTGTGTTTCAACATCTACTAACTTAATCTGTTCCACCTTTTCTCTTAGTGATTCTGAATCACTCCTGATCTGAGAGAGAACACGGCGCTCCTCGTCATCGATCAGTTTCAGTGCGTATTTTTCATCTTCTTCCAACTGTTTTCTCCATTCAGAGAACTCCTTCGACAAGCTTGCTTTCAGTTCATTGGTGAGTGTCTAAAAATCAATCCCACACTCTCATTACGAACAGTCCTCACACAAAACTGTTATTCTCTGAACATAGGAATTATGCAGGTGTAAGACAATTAGCTTTACTCATTATTAATTTCATGCCCTTCAGAAAATGGTGGTGAAATTTCTTCTTGAACCATTGTAGTACATGTGGTGAAGACATGTGCTCCCAGAGTGTAATTAGGTAAGGAATTTCAAGATTAGGATAGTGTGTTTCTGGAGGGAAACGTGGGGGTGGAGGTGTCCACATGTATCAGCTTGATGTTCTAAGTGGTGGAGGTTGTAGGTTTCGCAGATGGTGGTGAAGAAAACTCGATGAGGTGCTGCAAAGCTTTCTGTAAGTAGTAAACACTGTAATCAAGATAAACTAATCCTGGAGAAAATGGCTGTGTAAGCATGTGAATAGACTGCTGATGAAGAAGTTTGTTTTTCCCCAATAGTATTGAGCCTCTGAGTATTGCAGATGCTACATCTACACAAGCGAATATTCAACACATTCCTGATTTATGCCTTATAGTAAGAAGTCTCACAATACCAGGTTAAAGTCCAACAGGTTTATTTGGTAGCACAAACTTTCAGAGTCTCGCTCCTTCTTCAGGTGAGTGGGGAGTTTTGTTCACAAATAGGGCGTATATAGATGCAAATTTACAAGATAATGGTTGGAATGCGCGTCTTTACAGGTAATCAGGTCTTAAAGGTACAGACAATGTGAGCGGACAAAGGGTTCAGTATAAGTTAAAGAAGTGCATATTGCCTCCAGCCAGCACAGTTAATGAGATTTTGCAAGTCGTGGGGGTTACAGATAGTGTGACATGAACCCAAGATCCCGCTGAGGACATCGTCATGTGTGCAGAACTTGGCTATCAGTTTCTGCTCAGCGATTCTGTGTCATCATGTCGTGAAGGCCGCCTTGGGGAATGCTTACCCGAAGATCAGAGGTTGAATGCCCGTGACTGCTGAAGTGTTCCCTGACAGGAATAAAACAGTCCTGCCTGGTGATTGTTGAATGCTGTACATTGTCGCAGTGTCTGCATGGTCTCCCTAATGCACCATGCCTTGGGACATCCTTACCTGCAGCGTATCAGGTAGACAACGTTGGCCAAGTCGCAAGAGTATGTACCTTGTACCGAGGTGGATGTTGTCCTCACGTGAAATGATGGCATCCTTGTCGATGATCCGGCATGTCTTGCAGAGGCTGCTGTGGCAGGGTTGTATGCTGTCGTGGTCACTGTTCTCTTGAAGACTGGGTAGTTTGCTGCAGACAATGGTCTGTTTGAGGTTGTGCAGTTATTTGAAGGCAAGAAATGGGGGTGTGTAAGTGGCCTTGGCGAGGTGTTCGTTTTCATCGATGTCATGTTGAAGGCTCCGGAGAACATGTTGTAGCTTCTCCGCTCCGGGGAATTACTGGACAACGAAGGATACTCTGTCTGACATGTACCGTGTTTGTCTTCTGAGGAGGTTGGTGCGGTTTTGCGCGGTGGCACGTCGGAACTGTCAATCGAAGAGTCAAGCGCTATATCCTGTTGTTATGAGGGCATCTTTCAGTGTCTGTAGCTGTCTGTTGTGATCCTTTTCATCTGATCATATCCTGTGTATATGGAGGGCTTAGAACATAGAACATAGAACATTACAGCGCAGAACAGGCCCTTCGGCCCACGATGTTGCGCCGACCAGTTACAAAACAATGACCCACTAACCTAAACCAATCCCTTTTCGTCCATAAACCTATCCACGGATCTCTTAAACGCCCCCAAACTAGGCGCATTTACAACTGCAGCAGGCAGGGCATTCCAATCCCTCACCACCCTCTGGGTAAAGAACCTACCCCTGACATCCGTCCTATAACTACCACCCCTTAATTTAAAGCCATGCCCCCTCGTGCTAGATTTCTCCATTAGAGGAAAAAGGCTATCACTATCCACCCTATCTAAACCTCTAATCATCTTATATGTTTCAATAAGATCCCCTCTTAGCCGCCTTCTTTCCAGCGAAAAGAACCCCAAATCCCTCAGCCTCTCCTCATAGGACCTCCCCTCCATACCAGGCAACATCCTGGTAAACCTCCTCTGCACCCTCTCCAAAGCCTCCACATCCTTCCTGTAATGTGGGGACCAGAACTGCACACAGTACTCCAAGTGCGGCCGCACCAGAGTTGTGTACAGTTGCAACATGACGCTGCGACTCCTAAATTCAATCCCCCTGCCAATAAACGCCAAGACACCGTATGCCTTCTTAACAACCTTATCTACTTGACTCCCAACTTTCAGGGATCTATGTACACATACACCTAGATCCCTCTGCTCATCCACACTATTCAAAGTCCTCCCGTTAGCCCTATACTCGACACATCTGTTATTCCTACCAAAGTGAATTACCTCACATTTCTCCGCATTAAACTCCATCGCCACCTCTCGGCCCAGCTCTGCAACCTGTCTAAGTCTTCCTGCAAACTATGACACCCTTCATCACAATCTACCACACCTCCGACTTTGGTGTCATCAGCAAATTTACTAATCCACCCAACTATACCCTCATCCAGATCATTAATAAAAATTACAAACAGCAGTGGCCCCAAAACAGATCCCTGAGGCACACCACTCGAAACCGAACTCCATGATGAATATTTACCATCAACCACCACCCTCTGTCTCCTATCCACTAGCCAATTCCTGATCCAATTCCCTAGATCACCCCCAATCCCATACATCTGCATTTTCTGCAGAAGCCTACCATGGTGAACCTTATCAAACGCCTTACTAAAATCCATATACACCACGTCCACTGCCTTACCCCCATCCACCTCTTTGGTCACTTTCTCAAAAAACTCAATAAGGTTAGTAAGGCACGACCTACCCGCCACAAAACCATGCTGACTATCTCCAATCAATTCATTACTCTCCAAATAACTATAAATCCTATCCCGAATAATTTTTTCTAAAACCTTGCCCACAACAGAAGTGAGACTCACCGGTCTATAATTCCCGGGGAAGTCTCTGTTCCCCTTCTTAAACAATGGGACAACATTCGCTAACCTCCAATCTTCCGGTACTATACCAGAGGCCAACGACGACCTGAAGATCAGAGCCAGAGGCTCAGCAATCACTTCTCTTGCCTCCCAGAGAATCCTGGGGTAAATCCCATCCAGACCAGGGGACTTATCTATTTTCAGACCCTCCAGACCCTACGGCTTGTCCGTAGGGGATGGCTTTTTTAACATGTTTAGGGTGGAAGCTGGAGAAGTGGAGCATCGTGAGGTTATCCGTGGGCTTGTGGTACAGTGAAGTGCTGAGGTGACTGTCCTTGATGGAGATGTGTGTGTCCAACAATGCAACCGATTCTGATGAGTAGTCCATGGTGAGTCTGATGGTGGATGGAACCTATTGATGTCATCAACAAAGAACAGTACAGCACAGGAAACAGGCCCTTCGGCCCTCCAAGCCTGTGCCACGCATTGGTCCAACTAGACCATTCATTTGTATCCCTCCAGTCCCAGGTTGCTCATGTGACTATCCAGGTAATTCTTAATGCCAGTGTGTGTGCCTCCACCGCCCTACCTGGCAGCGCATTCCAGGCCCCCACCACCCTCTGCGTAAAAAATGTCCCTCTGATATCGGAGTTATACCTCGCCCCTCTCACCCTGAGCCCGTGACCCCTCGTGATCGTCACCTCCGACCTGGGAAAATGCTTCCCACTATTCACCCTATCAATACCCTTCATAATTTTGTACACTTCTATTAGGTCTCCCCTCATCCTCCGTCTTTCCAGGGAGAACAACCCCAGTCTACCCAATCTCTCCTCATAGCTAAGACCCTCCATACCAGGCAACATCCTGGTAAACCTTCCCTGCACTCTCTCTAAAGTCTCCACCTCCTTCTGGTAGTGCAGCGACCAGAATTGGATGCAGTTCTCCAAATGTGACCTAACCAGCGTTCTATATAGCTGCAATATCAGACTCCAGCTTTTATACTCTATACCCCGTCCTATAAAGGCAAGCATACCATATGCCTTCTTCACCATCTTCTCCACCTGTGCTGCCACCTTCAGGGATTTGTGGACTTGCACACTTAGGTCCCTCTGTGTTCCTATACTCTTGATGACCCTACCATTTATTGTATAGCTCCCCTCTACATTAGTTCTTCCAAAATGCATCAACTCGCATTTATCTGGATTAAATTCCATCTGCCATTTCTCCGCCCAATTTTCCAGCCTATCCATATCCTACTATATTGTTTGACAATGTTCATAGCTATCCGCAAATCCAGCCATCTTCGTGTCATCCGCAAACTTGCTGGTAACACCAGATACACCTTCTTCCAGATCAATTATATATATCACAAATAGCAGAGGTCCCAGTTCAGAGCCCTGCGGAATGCCACTGGTCACAGACCTCCAGCCGGAAAAAGATCCTTCAACTGCTACCCTCTGTCTCCTGTGGCCAAGCCAGTTCTCTACCCGTCTAGCCACCTCTCCTTGTATCCCATGACCTTTAACCTTCTTAACCAACCTGCCATGAAGGACTTTGTCAATCATTTCATTGTTTCATTGATTGTTCGCTTTGAGTCCAAAGGAAGAAAATGTCATCAATGTAACTAGTGTATAGCATCAGTTGAAGGTCCTGTGCAGTGAAGAGTCTTGTTCAAACCTGTGCATGAAGATGTTAGCATATTGTGGTGCAAATTTGGTCCCCATAGCTGTTCTGTGTGTTTGGATGAAGAACTGATTGTTGAAGGTGAAGGCATTGTGGTCCAGATGAGGTGTAGAATTGCATCTGGAGATTGGCAGTTGTCGGCATTGAGTACTGAGGCAGTTGCAGCAATGCCGTCATCGTGGGGGATGTTGGTGTAGAGTGCTGAGACATCTATTGTGATGAAGAGCACTCCTGGTTCAACTGCTCCATGGGCGATGAGTTTCTGTAAGAAGTCCGTAATGTCGCCACAGAAGCTGGGGTTATTTGTACAATTGGTTTCAGGATGCCCTCAACATAGCTGAAGAGGTTCTCACACAGGGTCCCATTGTCTGATGCGACAGGATAGCTGGGTGTGTTGGCCTTTAAGACTTGATTACCTGTAAAGACTAGCATTCCAACCATTATCTTGTAAATTGAGTTTGTGTCTATATATGCCCTGCTTTGAATACAATTCATCATTCACCGCAAGAAGGAGTAAGACTCCAAAAGCTTGTGCTATCAAATAAACCCGTTGGAATTTAACCTGGTGTGATGAGACTTCTTACTGTGCTTACCCCAGTCCAGTGCCAGTCTCTCCACACAATGCCTTATAGACAGTAGAGAGGCTTTAAGGGCTGAAAGTTGAGGCACTCACTGAGGGATACTCAGTCGCTGACCTGTTCCAGAAGCCATGGTAATTTGTTATATATACACTGAGAATCACTGTTAGCTAGAACGAATTGAATATTGTCAATGTTCCTCTCCTATAAATCTGAGTCTTGCAATTAAGGGAGTTAACATTCAAAATGGCACCGAAGTAACAGAATAGAAATATCCCTTGTAAACTCCACTGACATCCATATTTTTCTGTACCAAGCTTCTGGTGAACATTTGAATTATCAAAACTTGCTGTTATAATACAATCCAAACTCCTAGAGTGCGTTACAGCCTTGCAATGCACTCCCCAAAGCCTGGTGTCCCCTGTAAAAATAAGGATTGCCAAGGGAGGTTGTGGGGCGTAACTAAAATTTCCATTCAAATTTATTTGCATTAAGCTTTTTCACAGCTGTCTGATACAACTGTCTCATTTGCTAGGCCGTTTATGTTTAAAATTTATTTATTAGTGTCACAAGTAGACTTACATTGGCACTGCAATGAAATTACTGTGAAAATCCCTGAGTCACCACACTCGGGTGCCTGTTCGTGTCCACTGAGGGAGAACTTAGTACGCTGAGAATTAACCAATACGTCTTTCAGACTGGGAGGAAACTGGAGCACTCAGAGGAAACCCACTCAGACATGGGGAGAAAGTGCAGTCTCCGCACAGTCACCCATGTCGGGGATTAAACCTGGGTCCCTGGCGCTATGAAGTAGCAGTGCTACTGTGCCACCCCACGGTCAGTTAAGAATCAGCCACAATGCTGAGGGTGTGGAGTCACATATATGCCTATTTAGGTAGACAGAGACTCTGTCCATAAAGGAAATTTGTAAATCAAGCTTTTACAATAAAACGGTAGTTTCATGGTTATCAAGAATTATGAGTACAAAGAACAAAGAACAAAGGACAAAGGACAAAGGACAAAGGACAAAGAAAATTACAGCACAGGAACAGGTCCTTCGGCCCTCCAAGCGTGCACCAACCATACTGCCCAACTGAACTAAAACCACTTACGCTTCCGGGGGCCATAACCTTCTATTCCCATCCTATTCATGGACTTGTCAAGATGCCCCATAAAAGTACTGGGAAGAAGGGACCTGTTCCAATGGGACAGTCTTCATCCAAATCATGCTGAGACTAGAGTCTTAGCAAATTGCATAACTAGGGCTATAGATAAGGCTTTAAACTGAACAGCGGGGAGCAGGATTCAGTTGTAGGGGAAATTAGAAAACCCAATTTGAAGGAGGAGGTAAGTGTGCAGGTTAGTGATGTGGTGGATGGTTACCAGACAATAAAAGAGCAGAACATAAGAACATAAGAAATAGGAGCAGGAGTAGGCCATCTAGCCCCTCGGGCTTGCTCCACCATTCAATAAGATCATGGCTGATCTGAAGTGGATCAGTTCCACTTACCCGCTTGCTCCCCATAACCCTTCATTCCCTTATTGATCTGAAATCTATCTACCCGTGACTTAAACATATTCAACGAGGGAGCCTCCACCAATTCAATGGGCAGAGAATTCCAGAGATGCACTATCCTCTGAGAGAAGAAGTTCCTCCTCAACTCTGTTCTAAACTGACCCCTCCCCCTTATTTTGAGGCTGTGCCCTCGAGTTCTGGTTTCCTTTCTAAGTGGAAAGAATCTCTCTACCTCTATCCTATCTAGTCCCTTCATTATCTTATATGTCTCTATAAGATCCCCCTCAGCCTTCTAAACTCCAACGAGTACAGGCCCAATCTACTCAATCTCTCCTCATAAGCTAACCCCCTCATCTCCAGTATCAACCTGGTGAACTTTCTCTGTACTCCCTCCAAGGCCAACATATCCTTTCGCAACTAAGGGGACCAAAATTGCACATAGTAGTCTAACTGAAGCCTCACCAGTGCCTTGTACAGTTGCAGCAAGACCTCCCTGCTTTTATATTCTATCCCCCTCGCGATAAAGGCCAACATTCCATTTGCCTTCTTGATCACCTGCTGTACCTGCAGACTGAGTTTTTGCAATTCATGCACAAGGACCCCCAGGTCCCTCTGCACTGTAGCATGTTGTAATTTTTCACCATTTAAATAATATTCCATTTTACTATCACTTCTTCCAAAGTGGGGCTTTGTGGAAAGGGATTTTACTTTTACCGCGCAAAGTTTAAAAGAAGACTTGCTGTAGACAGCGGGCAGTGTCGGGAGCAGGCAGCAGAGTGACAGGGAAGCTGAGTGAGCAGTAAGGGCTTTGGATCAAAGGGCTTGGGAGAAAAGGGCCAGGTAAGTTTAAATTCTTAACTGTGTTTAGTAATTACTAAGAGACGATGGAGGGGCATGTGATGTGCTGTTTCTGTATGATGTGGGAGCTGGTGGACCCCAAGGTCCTTCCCAGTGACCATGTCTGCAGTAAGTGCTGGTTGCTTGAAGAGCTCCAGCTCAAAGTAGATGAGCTGACCTCTGAGCTTCAGACACTGAGGCTCATCAGGGAGAGGGACTGTAACCTGGATAATGGGTTGCAAGAGAGATCCACACCCCCTAGACTGGCTAACTCTAAGGGTCAGGAATAAGAGGGTGCTGCTGGTGGGAGGAAGAAGGGGGGCGTGGGGAGGAAGGGTGAGAGGAAGGAGCGGGGAGTGGGGAGGAAGGGTGAGAGGAGGGGGGAGTGGGGAGGAAGGGGGGGAGTGGGGAGGAAAGGTGAGAGGAAGGAGGGGGAAGTGGGGAGGAAGGAGGGGGGAGTGGGCAGGAAGGAGGGGGGGACCCAAAGGCCTCAGCCTCTCAATCTGCACAACAGGTTTGAGATTCTTGCTCCCAGTGTGGACAAAGACGAGGGCTGTAAGGTTGATGAGCAAACTGCCCATGGTACAGTGGTGCAGACACAGGACAAAGAGGAAGAAGTAAAGAGGAATGTAGTGGTAATTGGGGATAGTATGGTTAGGGGTACAGACACTGTCTTTTGTCACAATGATAAAGAATACAGAAGGGTGTGTTGTCTGCCTGGTGCTCGGGTCCAGGATGTCTCATCTGGGCTGCAAAGGAACCTGGAGTGGGAGGGTGAGAATCCGGTCGTTGCGATACATGTGGGTGCCTACGACATAGGCAAATGGGAACTAAGGATCTGCAGAGGGAGTATGAAAAGTTGGGAATGAAATTAAAAAGCAGATCCGACAAGGTGGTTATCTCTGGATTACTACCTGAACCGCGTGCAGATGGGCGTAGGGTGAATAGGATTAAAGAGAAGAATGGGTGGCTCAGGGATTGGTGTGGGAGGAATGGGTTTGAATTTATGGGGCATTGGCACCAGTATTGGGGCAGGTGGGACCTGTTCAGATGGGATGGTCTTGGTCTGAACCGTGCTGGGACCAGAGTCCTGGCGAATCATATAACTAGGACTGTAGATAGGGCTTTAAACTAATTGCGGGGGGAGGGTGCAGGGGTGGGAGAAATTACAATGTCTAAAGTAAAAGAGAGGGTACGGGCACAGGAAAATGTCGAGGATGTCCCAGTAATAAAGGGAGTAGGGGGCATGAGAAAGGTTGGTAGTGTTCCTTCAATAGAGTCCAGATAAAGGCTGGGATAAAGACACTTCATCTGAATGCACGAAGCATTCAGAACAAAGTGAATGAGCTGGAGGCGCAGATCAGCACAAATGGATATGATCTGGTGGCCATTGCGGAAACGTGGTTGCAGGGTGACAGGGACTGGGAGCTGAATGTCCAGGGTTATCAAGTGTTTAGGAAGGACAGACGGGAGGAAAAAGGGGGTGGGGTAGCTCTGTTAATTAAGGATAATATCAGGGCAGTAGTAAGGGAAGATATAGGCTCCAAAGAGCAGAATGTGGAATCGTTGTGGGTGGAGATAAGGAACAGTAAGGGGAGGAAGACGCTGGTGGGTGTGGTCTATAGACTCCCAAATAATAACTTGGAGGTGGGGCAGGCTATAAACAAGCAAATAAATGATGCGTGCAGAAATGGAACGGCGATAATTATGGGGGATTTCAATCTACATATTGATTGGTTGACCCATGTCGGACACGGTGGGCTTGAGGAAGAGTTCTTGGAATGCTGCCAGGATAGTTTCCTTGAACAGTGTGTGACGGAACCGACGAGGGAGCGAGCTATCTTAGATCTGGTGTTATGTAACGAGGCAGGTAGAATTAGGGATCTTGTTGTGAGGGATCCTCTTGGGACGAGCGATCATTGTATGGTTGAGTTTTTGATGCAGATGGAGGATGAGAAAGTAGGGTCCCGAACCTGTGTCCTCTGTTTGAACAGAGGAGAGTATGACAGGATGAGAGAGGAATTGGCAAAGGTAGATTGGGGGCGCAGATTGGTCAGTAGGACTGCTGAGGAACAGTGGAGGATCTTTAAGGAGATCTTTTTCGGTGCTCAGCAGAAATATATTCCAATGGTAAAGAAGGAACGTAGGAGAAGGGATAATCAGCCATGGTTATCAAAGGAAATAAAGGAGAGTATTAAATTAAAAGCTGATGCATTTAGAGTGGCTAAAAGTAGTGGGCGAGTAGAAGATTGGGAGAGGTTTAAATATCAACAAAGATTGGCTAAGAAGTTGATAAAGAAAGGAGGGATAGACTATGAAGCTAAACTAGCACTAAATATAAAAAAGGACAGTAAGAGTTTTTACAAATATATAAAGAGGAGGAGGCTGGCTAGAGTGAATGTTGGACCCTTAGAGGATGAGAGGGGAGATTTAGTGGTGGGAGATGAGGAAATGGCTGAGGCCTTAAATAAGTTTTTTGCCTCAGTCTTCACAGAGGAGGATGTGAATAGTTTGCTGGATATTAAAAATAGAAGGATGGTAGGAGTTGAGGGCCTGAATGCGATTACTGTCACTAGAGAGGTAGTGCTTGATCGACTAGTGGGACTGATGGTGGACAAGTCCCCAGGACCGGATGGAATGCATCCCAGGGTTCTGAAGGAAATGGCAGAGGTGATAGTAGATGCCTTAGTGATTATTTTCCAAACTTCGCTGGATTCTGGGGAAGTGCCAGAAGATTGGAAAACGGCTAATGTTATGCCGCTGTTTAAAAAAGGTAGCAGGCAAAAGACAGGGAATTATAGGCCGGTTAGTTTAACGTCTGTTGTTGGAAAAATGCTTGAATACGTCATCAAAGAAGAAATAGCGAGGCACCTAGAGAAGAATTGTTTGATAGAGCAGACGCAGCATGGATTCGTTAAGGGGAAGTCGTGTTTGACAAATTTATTGGAATTCTATGAGGATGTGACTAGTGCGGTAGACAGAGGGGAACCGGTGGATGTGGTGTATCTCGATTTTCAGAAGGCGTTTGATAAGGTGCCGCACACAAAGGTTGCTTCAGAAAGTTAGGGGGCATGGAGTTGGGGGTAAGGTGTTAACGTGGATAGAGGATTGGTTGTCTAATAGGAAGCAGAGAGTTGGTATCAATGGGTGCTGTTCTGATTGGCAGTTGGTAACTAGTGGAGTGCCGCAGGGATCAGTGCTGGGGCCTCAGCTATTTACCATTTATATAGATGATCTGGAGGAGGGGGCTGAGTGTAGGGTGTCAAAATTTGCTGATGACACAAAGATGAGTGGAAAAGCAAATTGTGCGGAGGGTGTGGAAAGTCTGCAGAGGGGTCTAGATAGGCTGAGTGAGTGGGCGAGGACCTGGCAGATGGAGTACAATGTCAGCAAGTGTGAGGTTATCCACTTTGGCAGGAATAATAGTAGGAGGGATTACTATTTAAAGGGCGAAAAGCTGCAGCGTGCTATGGTGCAGAGGGACCGGGGGGTCCTTGTGCATGAGTCGCAAAAACCCAGTCTGCAGGTGCAGCAGGTGATCAAGAAGGCGAATGGAATGCTGGCCTTTATAGCAAGGGGGTTAGGATGTAAAAGTAGGGAGGTCTTGCTGCAACTGTACAGGGCACTAGTGAGGCCGCAGCTGGAGTACTGTGTGCAGTTTTGGTCACTGCACCTGCGCAAAGATATCTTGGCCTTGGAGGGAGTGCAGAGGAGGTTCACTAGGCTGACAGCGGAGATGAGGGGGTTGGACTATGAAGAGAGACTAAATAGACTGGGTCTGCTCTTGTTGGAGTTTAGAAAGATGATGAGGGGGTCTTATAGAGACGTACAAGATAATGAAGGGGAAGGATAGGGTAGGGGTGGAGAGATTTTTCCCGCTCAGAAAGGACAACAGGACTAGAGGGCACAGCCTCAAGATAAGGGCGGGGGGGGCAGTTTAGAACGGAGTTGAGGAGGAACTTCTTCACTCAAAGGGTGGTGAATCTCTGGAATTCTCTGCCCGTTGAAGTGGTGGAGGCTACCTCGCTAAATATATTTAAAACACGGGTAGATAGGTTTTTGGTAGGCAAGGGTATTAAGGGTTATGAGATGAAAGCGGGAAAGTGGAACTGAGCCACTTCAGATCAGCCATGATCTTATTGAATGGCGGGGCAGGCTCGAGGGGCTAGATGGCCTACTCCTGCACCTACTTCTTATGTTCTTATGGATATCCTCACATTTGCCAACGTTATACTCCATCTGCCAGATCCTCGCCCACTCACTCAGCCTATCCAAATCTCTCCACAGATTTTCTGCGTCCTCCATGCAATTCGCTTTCCCACTCATCTTTGTGTCATCAGCAAACTTTGTTACCCTACACTCATTCCCCTCCTCCAGGTTGTCTATATATATGGTAAACAGTTGAGGCCCCAGCACCGATCCCTGCAGCACACCACTAGCCACCAACTGCCAACCAGAAAAGCACCCATTTATTCCAACTCTCTGCTTCCTGTTAGATAGCCAATCCTCAATCCATGTTAACACTTTATCCCCAACTCCATGTACCCTAATCTTCTGCAGCAACCTTTTGTGAGGCACCTTATCGAATGCCTTCTGGAAATCTAAAAACACCACATCCACTGGTTCCCCTCTGTCAACCACATTAGTCACATCTTCATAAAAATCCAGTAAATTCATCAAACACAACTTCCCCTTCATGAATCCATGCTGCGTCTGCTTGATCGAAACATTCCTTTCCAGGTGTCCTGCTATTTCTTCTTTAATGTTGGATTCCAACATTTTCCCAACTACGGACATTAAGCTAACTGCCCTGTAGTTACCCGCCTTTTGTCTACTTCCTTTTTTAAACAACAGCGTAACAGTAGCTGTTTTCCAATCAGTCAGCACTTCCCCAGAGTCCAGCGAATTTTGATAAATAACTACTATCGGATCTGCTATTACTTCTGCCATTTCCTTCAGTACCCTGAGTTGCATTCCATCTGAGCCCAGGGACTTATCTACCTTCAGTCCCATTAGTCTACCAAGCACTACCTCTTTAGTAACAGTATTTGTATTAAGGACCTCACCTCCTACCAACCCTCAATCGTTAATATCCGGTAAGCTATTTGTGTCCTCCACTGTGAAGACCGACACAAAAACCTTATTAAAAGTCTCAGCCATTTCCTCGTTTCCCACTATTAAATCCCCCATCTCATCCTTCAAGGGTCCAACATTCACTCTAGCCACTCTCTTCTTTTTTATATGTTCGTAAAAACTTTTACTATCATTTTTTATATTTTGAGCTAGTTCAGTTTCATAATCTATCTTTCCTTTATCGCTTTCTTCGTAGTTCTTTGTTGTTTTTTAAAGCTTTCCCAATCTTATAATTCCCCACTATTTTTGGCCACTCTGTAAGCATTGGGTTTTAATTTAATACTCTCCTTTATTTCCTTCGTTATCCACAGCTGGTTATTCCTTTTCTTACAGTCCTTCTTTATCACCAGAATATATTTTTGCTGAGTACTGAAAAAAATCTCCTTAAAAATCCTCCACTGTTCCTCAGCTGTCCTACCAACCAGTCTGCGCCCCCAGTCTACATTAGCCAGTTCCGCCCTCATCCTATCGTACTTCCCTCTGTTCAAGCAGAGGACACTGGTTTGGGACCCTTCTTTCTCACCCTCCATCTATATCAGACATTCAACCATATTGGACAGTATCAATGAATCAGAATTGGACAGAATCAGTGAATGTTATTACGCACCAAGGAATTATAAAAGAGTAAGAAAATTTACCAGTAGAACAAATTTAAAAGCTTTGCTTCTAAATGCATGAAGCATTCGGAACAAAATTAATGAGTTAACGGCGCAAATACAAACAAAAGCATATATGATTTGATGGCATGGTTACAAGGAGACCAGTTCTGGGAATTGAATATCCAAGGGTACTCAGCATTTCAGAAAGACAGACTGAAAGGAAAAGGAGGTGGTCTGGTTTTGCCAGTGAAGGAAGGGTTCAGAGCTGTAATGAGCAATGACATAAGCACGGGAGATCAAAATGTGGAATCAGTCTGGGTAGAAATAGGAAATAGCAAAGAAAAGAAGTAGTAGATAGGGATAATCTATAGGTCCCCAAGCAGTTGTTCCACAGTGGGGCACAGTATAAACCAGGAAATACCAGGGGCTTGCAAGAAAGGTACAACAATAATCATAGGTGATTTTACAATGCACATTGATTGGAAGAATCAAATTGGCAAGGGCACTTGGAGACAGAGTTCATTGAATGTATTAGAGATTGTTTCTCGGAACAAGTATGTTGTGGAACCAACCATGGAGCAGGCAACTCTGGATTTGATATTGTGTAATGAGAAGAGTTTAATTGATGACTTTATAGTTAAGGATCCTCTAGGGAGTAGTAACCATAGTATGATAGATTTCAAAATTCACTTTGGGGTAAGAAAATGGAGTCTCACACTAGTGTTTTGGAATTAAAGGAAATTACTTAGGCATGAGGACAGATTTGGCCTGAGTAGAATTTACAGGAAGGCTAAAAGGTAGTACAGCGAATGAGCTGTAACTGTTGTTTAAGGAAATACGCAAGTCTTCACAACTAAATTACATCCTTGTGAGGAAGAAAGATGGTAAGGGGGGTAAAAAACACCCATGGCTAAACAAGGAGGTCAAGGACAATATAAAGACAAAAACTAAGGTATACCATATTGCAAAGGTCAGTGGCAGGCTACAAGATTGGGAAACTTTCAAGCATGAACAAAGGGATACTAAAAAAGTAATAAAAACAGCTAAGGTAAATTGCGAAAGAAAACTAGCAAAAAAAACAAGAAAGATAGCAAAAGCTTCTATAGGTTATAAAAGGGAAGAGAGTCGCTAGGGTGAATGTTGGCCCCTTAAATGATGAAACCGGAGAGTCAATAGTAGGGAACATTGAAATAGCAGAGATGCTAAATCAATACTTGGCCTCAGTTTTCATGGTGGAGACATAAGTACCATTTCTATAGGAATGAGCAAGTCAGATGTAATAGAAAGGGTAGCGCCAGAGCAATTAACATCAGTAGGGAAAAGGTGCTCAGCTAACTATTGGGATCGAGGTCAGATAAGTCCCCCGGGCCTGATGGCCTACATTCTAGTATATTGAAGGAAGTGGCGGCGGAGATAGTGGATTCATTGGTTATTCCGAAGTTCCCTCGGCACAGGGAAGGTTCCAATGGATTGCAAAAATGGTAATGTAACGCCCTTATTCAAAAAACGAGGGAGGCAAAATGTGGGAAATTACCGACCAGTTAGTTTAACATCTGTTGTTGGGAAAGTGTTAGAATCAATTATCAAGGAAGCAACATCAAGGTATTTAGAAAGTCATAATGCTATCCATCAGAGTCAGCATGGTTTTATGAAGGGCAAATCATATTTGATAAATTTGGTAGAATTCATCGAGGATGTAACAAGCAAAGTGGATAATTGGGGATCGTGTAGATGTAGTATATCTGGACTTCCGGAAGGCAGTTGATAAGGTACCACACAAAAGGTTAATTCACAATCTTAGATCACATGGAATTGGGGTAGTTTATTAGCTTGGATAGGTGACTGGCTGAAGGACAGAAATAGAGAGTCGGGATAAATGATTTTTTTTCTTGATGGCAAGAAGTAACTAGTGGGATGTCACAGCTTTCGGTCCTTAGGCCCCAGCTATTTACAATCTATATTAATGACTTGGATACAGAGATAGAAGGCTCTATAGCCAAATTTGCAGAAGACACAAAAATAGGTGGGACAGTAAGTTGCAAAGAGGAAATAACAGTCTTAGAAATGGATATAGATAGGTTAGGAGAGTGAGCCAAAATGTGGCAGATGGAGTTTAATGTGGATAAGTGTGAGATCAGAAAAATGGGAAGGCGACTTATTATCTAAATGGGGAGAAACTTCTGGGTGCTCCGGAGCAAAAAGATCTGGGTGTCCTCATTCATGAGTCACAGAAAGCTAGTGTGCAGGTACAGCAGATAATAAAGAAAGTGAATGGAATGTTATCAGCTATAGCTAAAGGAATAGAATACAGAGATAAGGAAGTATTGTTGCAACTATACAAGGCATTGGTGAGGCCATACCTGGAGCACTGTGCACAGCTTTTGCCCCCTTATTTGAGGAAAGATGTAGCAGCATTGGAGGCAATTCAGAGGAGGTTCACTAGATTGATAGGGTTTGCCATATGAAGAGAGATTGAAAAGTTTAGACCTGTACTCTCTGGAATTTAGAAGAATGAGGGGAGATCAAATTAAGGTATATAAGATGATAAAAGGTATGGATAAAGTAGATGTGGAATGGCTGCTTCCTTGTGTGTGTGACAGTCTAGAACAAGAGGTTGTAGTCTTAGGATAAGGGATAGCAAATTTAAAAGAGTATTGAGGAGAAACTACTTCTCCTAAAGGGTTGTTAATCTGTGGAATTCGTTACCCAAAGTGCGGTGGACATGAGTCAGTGAATATATTTAAGGAGGAGTGAGACAGATTTTTAATTGATAAGGGGTGGAAGGTTATGGGAGAAGGCAGGAAAATGGGGATGAGGAGCATATCAGCCATGATCAAATGATGAATGGCCTGATTCTTCTCCTATATCTTGTGATCCTATGAAGATACATGCAACAAGGCCTGGACAACATTCAGGTCTGTGATGACAAGCGTTAAGGTTATAAGCAAGTAATATTTGAGCCACGTATGTGTCAGGAAATGATCATCTCCAACAAAACAGAATTTAACCAAAAGGGCCACTGTTCCAGTGACACTCAACACAAGTATGAGGACCTGCATCTTTTCTTTCAATTAGGAATTTTACAGCTTTCCGGAATCAAAATTGTGTTCAACAATTTCAGACCATAATCTCTGCTCCATTTCCTTTATTTGTTTTCCTATCAATCAGCAGCGCACCTACTCTGGGCATATCTTTTGGTTATTTGTTTCTTTTATTTTTTGAGCCTCTGGAAGACTAATCTTTCTGTCATTCCAGCTCTCCTGTTTTCAATCTTATCACAGACCTTCCTTTTGTTCTTTTCTCACACATCTTTGCTCAAAACCTATTTAATCTCTAACATTTCCCAACCTGATGAAACATCATAGATCTGAATGATTTTGTTTCTCTCCATTGATGCTGTCTGACCAGCTGATTGTTTCCAGCATTTTGTGTCTGTATTACAGAATATAACTGTCGTAATATGCCTTTTCTTGATATATAATTTCAAAGTCAAATGGATAAGATACATTTTTGTAATTTCCAGTAACTTGTATCTTTTCTGGAGTGCCCCAGGGGTCGGTGCTGGGGCCTCAGCTTTTTACCATTTATATAGATGATCTGGAGGAGGGAACCAAGTGTAGAGTGTCGAAATTTGCTGATGACACCAAGATTGGGGGAACGGCAAATTGTGCGGAGGGTGTGGAGAGTCTACAGAAGGATCTAGATAGGCTGGGCGAATGGGCCAGGAAATGGCAAATGGAATTTAATGTTGGCAAGTGTGAGGTGGTCCACTTTGGTAGGAAGAATGGTAGGAAGGACTATTACTTACGGGGCGAAAAACTGCAGCAGGCGACGGTGCAGAGGGACCTCGGGGTCCTTGTGCATGAGTCGCAAAAACCCAGCTTGCAGGTGCAGCTGGTGGTCAGGAAGGCGAATGGGATGCTGGCCTTCATAGCGAGGGGGATTGAATGTAAAAGTAGGGAGGTCTTGCTGCAGCTGTATAGGGCATTGGTGAGGCCGCAGCTGGAGTACTGTGTGCAGTTTTGGGCGCCGCACCTGAGCAAAGATATTTTGGCCTTGGAGGGAGTGCAGAGGAGGTTTACTAGGCTGATACCGGAGTTGAGGGGGTTGAGCTATGAGGAGAGGCTGAATAAACTGGGCTTGTACTCGTTAGAGTTTAGAAGAATGAGGGGAGATCTCATTGAGACGTATAAGATGATGAATGGGATGGATAGGATAGAGGTGGAAAGACTCTTCCCGCTCAAAAAAGACAGTAGGACTAGGGGGCACAGCCTCAAGATAAAAGGGGGGCAGTTTAGAACGGAGTTGAGGAGGAACTTTTTCACTCAAAGGGTGGTGAATCTCTGGAATTCTCTGCCCGTTGAAGTGGTGGAGGCTGCCTCGCTAAATATTTTTAAGACGCGGTTTGATAGGTTTTTGATAGGAGAGGGGATTAAGGGTTATGGGGAGAGGGCGGGAAAGTGGAACTGAGCAGCGACAGATCAGCCATGATCTTATTGAATGGCGGGGCAGGCTCGAAGGGCTGGATGGCCTACTCCTGCTCCTATTTCTTATTTCTTATTTGGTTTTATTTTGATTTGACTTTTTTGTAAGGATTTTATCTGACTAGCTGTTATAGACGCAATTAAAAATCAACCACATTGCTATGGGTCTGGAAGAAAGGATATTTTCTTCCTTGAAAGACATTCGTGCACCAGATGGTTTATTCTTTCAATCTGGTAGTTTAATGAATGTAATTACTGAGAGAAGCTTTTCAATCAACATGTACTAATTATCGGTCAGAGACTTAACGAGACCAGACATAGAAATACTGTGGATACAAGAGTAGATCAGAGATTGAGAAGAGGTTAACTCACCTCCTAACTCCCCACAGCCTGTCTACCATCTACAAGACACAAGTTAGGAGCATGACTCACCACTTAGTTGGACAACTCCAAAAGCTCCAACAGTGATCAAACAGATGGACACCATCCAGGATAAGGTGGCCCATCTGATCAGCAAACCACTGGACACATCAATTCCTCCAACACTGTGATCACTGGCAGCACTGCGTACTATCTACAACCAACTCTGCAGGAACTCACCAAAGCTCCTTCGATAAAACCTTCCAAATCGTAACCTTGCCACCTTGTGGAACAAAAGCAGCAGGTGCCTGGAAACACCATCAACTAGAAGTACCCCTCCCCTCTACCATCCTGACTTGGAACTAAAGCGCTCTCTTACTGTCGCTGGGTCGAAATCCAGGAACACCACCCAATGGCACTGTGAGTACACATACACCACATGAATTGCAGCAAGTTGTTCACCACTACCTTCTCAATGGGCAATAAATGCTGGCCTAGTCACGGAAGCTCACAACCCCTGAATGAATAAAAAAACACTTGGGCTATGTTAGATCAAAACAGTGGTTCACCAACACTCAGGTCATGCAATGATACTGAAGAACTACACATGTGACACATTACCGTCTTCTCAAGGGTCATTACAGATGTGCAGTAAATATTGGCCTTGCCAGTGATGCTTGCATACTCTCTTGAATTAATTTTTAAAAATGAATGACCAAGGCTTGAGTGTGCAAGGCATAATTTCAAAATCTTGGAAGAATTACGAATTGTGAGAAAGCTAGTGATAGACTTCAAGAAAACGTGGACAGACTGATGGAATGGGCAGAAATGTGACAGACATCAATTATTGAGGGCAGTGTAATTCCTGGAAAGTTCACCATATGTGTCTCCATGACTTGGGAGAATGAACAGCCATAACCCCAACCACCGTCAGGATCAATGAAGCAGAAAGCAGATAGTGCTGAGTTATACCCCAATGTCCTGGGCCGATAGTGGAGGACATCTCTGTTCTTCCATTGTCCAAGACAATAAGAGAAATTTCCTTTGCAACCATGTCACTTTTCAAATCAGATTTTGATTGAGTCATTTTTGGAGATTATCAAAAACTTGTTAATATTCCATCTGATGTGGGAGTGGAGATAAGCACTTCACCCCACATTAAACACACTGCTACTCAGCATAACCAGTGACACATCCTTAACAGAACTAGCCTGATTTATCAGCTCTCTTTCTGAGATATGCGATACAGCTCCAAGGAAAATCCTTTCTAAATCCAATTACATACAATTTTCCTACCTTTATTTCAGCTTCTGATTTCTTCAAGTCTTGTTCTTCAGTTGCATAATTTTCCCAAACTCTATGAAGGTTTGCAACATTTTCCTTCAACTTGTCCTAAAAATGGCAATTGAAATAGTTCAGAAAGTGGATTCCCAAAAGGAATTTAAACAGAAAATGACTGTTCCAGAAGTGATTTTTGATAGAAGTGGTGCGGAAATTTAAAGGACTAGGACACATTTAGCAGGTTCATCTAAGTTTTAAAATGAATTATGATTATCAAGAAATAGGGTCACAAATAATCACAAGAATGAAATATTTTGATAAATAAATTCCAAATTGTTACAGACACAATCATAATTTTTACATTCAGTTTCTGTTCATCATCAGGAAACACTGTGCAGAGTGAAAGAACAGTCAGGCTGAGCTACTGTAACACATTTTCAAGCAGTCAGTTTGTCCTAAAATAAAAGCAAAACACTGCAGATGCTGGAATCTGAAACAAAAACAGAAAATGCTGGAAAATCTCAGCAGGTCTGACAGCATCTGTGATGGCTCTATTCTCTCAACAGATGTTGAGCCTCTTCTCACTGCTACACTGTCAGTGAAAACCCTCAGTGTCGGCAAAAACAATACTGCACTTCTAAATTTCGGCAATTATTTGTAATATTAGTATTCATTTCAAAACTGGAGAGATTTGAGTGGTTAAGTTTAAAATTGACCTGAATGTCAGAGTAAAGGATACTGGAATTGTTTTATAATTTTATAGCATATATATGATAGATTACATCGTTTACATCATAGCAACATTTTCTTTGTGATGATTTGATTACAGTCTAGTTTTGGTCAAATGTGTGAAATTCTGGAAAAATACTCACCTTGATTTTAGCTTCTGCCTGATCCAGACTCAGAAGGGTGTGGGATTTATGCATCCCTATTACTGTACAGGATATACACACACACTTTTCATCCTCCTCACAGTAAAACTCAAGAATTTTCTTATGATCCAGGCACTGTCCCTTTGTAAAGTCAGCTGTAGGCTCCATCAGGATATGGTCATTGTAGGTCCTTTTTGTCAAATGTGGTTTTAAATGAAGGGAACAAAATGAGGTTTCACATTTGAGACAGGTCTTCACAGCTGGAGATGGATTCTCAATGCAGTATTCACACATGACAAGGGTAGATTCATCATGAGTGGTCTGGGACTGATTGTACTTCTCCACTATGTTATGTAGAGTGAAGTTTTTCTCCAGGCAGGGCCTAGGGTTGAACAGTCTACGGCACTCAGGACAGTTCACTCCGCCTGAATCTTCTGAAAACTCCCAAGCATTGTTGATGCACTTCAAACAAAAATTGTGCTGGCAGGGCAATGCGACAGGGTCCTGGTATATCTGGAGGCACACAGCACAAGTCAACTCCTCCGTAAAAGTTCCAGCAGTTTCCATTCTTCCAACACTGCAAAGATAACCCACGTATAGAAAATATTATAGATGCGGAAATAGTAAGTGGAAGAGAAACGAACGGGTGGAACCGTGACGGAGAGAAAAATATTTGCTTTCAGTTTCAGAACGCGACTGAACTTTAACCCTTTGCATTCTTCAATATTGAACAATACAAATACAAAGGCCCATTTTAACTCTGTGCATCAAAGGTTTAATCGTGATGGCCAAAGACTGTCCCATTTTCACCACGTTACATATACAAATGCACTGTCCACTTTTCGCCAGCGATCTTTAAAATAACTGCTACAGAGCTTACACACAATACCACATAATTTTATTTTTCGGTGGGGACAGGAAGATCTTTTCCTTAATCGACAAATTAAACTTTGGATCACCTTCGGATCCTTCCCTTCCTTTGCGCAGGTTCTTGACCATTGGTAGGTTTAGCATGGGAACTGTTGATTTTTCTGCACTCCCACAACTGGTTTCACTGCTGCTTGTCCGTAGGGATATAATCTACGATGCCGGAAACGGATTTACATAGCTAAACTGTGCTTTTTTTTCTCAATGTATCCAGGTGAGGAGAGGCAATGTTATCAACATTGGTTTGATGGTATTCCTAATTTGATCAGTAAACATCTGGTCCTCTGACACAAAAATGTGTTGCTTCATCACATGACATTTGATTATGTTACATTTGCCCAGTTGTTTTCTCACAGCTTCGTGTTATTGCCTTACAGCTCCAGGGACCAGATTCAATCCCAGCCTTGGATGACTGAGACATTCTCCCCGTGTCTGCGTAGCTTTCATCTGGATGCTCCAGTTTTCTCCCACAGTCCAAAGACATGCAGGTTAGCTAGATTGGCCATGCTAAATTGTCTCTTAGTATCCCAAGATGTTTAGGAGGATTAGTTAGGAGGATTAGTCGGGTAAATTCGCATGGTTATGGGGATAGGGCACGGGGGGGGGGGGGGGGGAGGTGGTGGCGGTGGGCATGGATAAGTTGTTCTGTCAGAGTTGATACAGATTTGATGGTCTGAATGGCCTGTTTCTGAATAGTAGGGATTCTATCATTGCATGAGATTAAGAGCACAAATTGCAAATTAAAGAAAAAGGAAATATTTAAGGATGTGATTTTTTAAAATTTGTTCAGTATTGATTTTGCTGAATCACTAGAATTTTGATACTTCTTATTGCAGTCTACTATTGAAACATCACATAAGTAGTTTTAAATATTCTCAAGAAGTTAAAGCAAAAATAAATACTCAAGAATCTCGACACTATCCAAGACAAAGCAGCCTACTTGATTGGCATCTCATTCACCACCTTTAACATTGACTTCATTCACCACTAACACAAAGGTACAATGTGCACTGTCTACAAGATCCACTTACTGAAGGATCCGTCAACAGCATCTTCCAAACCCACAACTGTTTCCATCTAGAAGGATAAAGGCAGCAGACACATGGGAATACCACCACTTGCAAGGTCCTCTCCAAGCCACACACCATCCTAACATGGAACAAATCGTTGTTCCTTCACTGTCCCTGAGTCAAAATCCTGAACTCCTTCTCTACAAGCACTGTCAGTGTTCCTATACCACATTCTAGTCTTTTAGAATTTGTATGTTCCAATAAAATGACCTCTCATTTTTCTAAACTCTCGACAATATAGACCCAGTCTCTTCAATCTCTCCTCATAGTATACTTTCTCCATTCTAAAAAATTAGTCTGATGAACCTCAGCTGCACTCCCTCTACGGTAATACTTGAAGTGCACTCTAACCACAGTTCTATATAATTGAAGCTATACGTCTTTACTGAAGTAAAATCCTCTTGTAATAAAGGACAACATACCATTTGCCTTCCTAATTTCTTTCTGAACTTGCATGTTAACTTTCAGCATCTTATGAGAAGGTTCATCTAGGTCCCTTTGAAGATCAGGACTTCCTAATCATTCACCATTTAAGAAATAAATTCCTTTTACCAATGTGGATAGCCTCACACTTAGCCACATTATATTTCATTTGTCATGTTCTTGCCCACTCACAAAGCCTGCCAAGTCCTCATGAAGCCTCTTTGCATCTTCTTCATCTGCTACATTTGGGGAGGCACTTACAAAGAAAGACAGACTCCAAGATAACCAAGCCATGTGTTTAATGATATCAATGTGCACTTTAAATGCCAGTAACATAAGAATACATTGGGCAGAACTTTATGTTCTGGAGATTAAGTGTAGTAGTAGGTGGGAAAATTATTCCCACTGGATAGAGGACCGAGTTCTGGCATTGTCCGCTTTTCATCTTATTATTTATGCATCAAGGAAGAGCTTGTCAAATCTTGTGACAGGATGGGCAGGGCTTCTCCTGCACTGCTGTTACCTCATGGGGTTGAAAATCCAGGTGACATGTTTAAACAGTACCCGTACATACATTCACTCTCCACAGGACAGATTTGTTGGGAACTGTCCATGGCACTGAAAAGAACGAAAACTTCTTATGATGTTTGTGTCTAAAGTTTATGTGTTTGTAAAAGAACATTTTAGCTAAAACAAAAGGTGCTACATAAAAATCCTGCCAATAGGGTGTGCTAAAAACAAAGTCCCTGATTATCCTTTTTTGGTAAGAATAAATTTTTTTTTGGAAGCTCTGTTCAGAAGCAGATCCATGCCTGTGTGTGTGTGTGTGTGTGTGCGTGCGTGTGCGCGCACATGTGTGTGTGCACATGTGTGTGTGCATTTGCATTCTTATTAAGAAGTAACAAACTCTTCACCTCTGCTCCATGCCTCAGCAACAACTTCCTGGAGAAACTGCTCCAGGCTGTCTGGCAGGAGATCATCTATCCAAGAGATGGCAGTTAAATGTTCAGATTAAAGTTTCATAGTTTGGAAGATAAATTGTGCAGAAGTTGAAATGTTTGAGTTAAAATTTCGTGCTTTGTACAGTAAAGGAAAATGTTTATCAGCTTACTGACCTTCAAAAGGAGTTGGTCTCTGCTATTTTGTTTGTAGGCCCCATAACATTTTCCTTTTTCGGCCTTCACCAGAGGATGAGCAAGGCCAGATATTTTCCATAACAAAGGCAAAATATGAGGATATGCAATGCAAATGAAGGATTAGCAGAAGTCAATTTTTCATCGAATGAAAAAAGGCGAAAAGTTAGGATTTAATTGGCAAATATGTAAATCAATGAAAGATTTGAAAAATCTCTTGTTCCTGATTTGCTATAATTGACTTTAACTGATGAGCTATTTCTCTGTATTCTTAGAACTGCTCTGACCATCCCGTGGGTGGAAGAGGTTCTCCTTGTGCACAAGAAATTAAAAACCTTGCATTAGATGCATGGTGTCTAGCACTGTTTGTGTTAGAGCTGACTGAGTGTCTTTAGATTGCTGTTATCCAAAGAACTCTAACACAGCAGGAGGCCCACCAACCTGACCATGCCGGTTTGGAAGGAGGTTGCCAGGAAGGTCATCCCCTATGCACCCCAGAAGATGACCGCTCCTGTGCTGCAGGAAGAGGATGAATTATCTCATCTGTTCCACCAGCGTAAGTTAGCTTCTTCTGTGTTCAGCAAATGGCTCAGTTTCATCCTATTACATCCTCATTTCAATGAATTTGAGTTTAGCATGATGTTGAAATCTTCTTCCATCACCTTCGCCTCCATTGTCACTTCTTTGGGCAAAAGTCCTCCCCCAATTCAATAAATCCATTCACTTGTCACCAGTCTTCTCCCTCAACCTGACCACTTCCCTAATGCCTACCTGCTTTTGGCTTTTTCATTGAGAACTGCCAGCACAACCTCAGCCATCTCAATTTCTCTACTCCATTTACCAACTTCAACCCGTCCCCTTCTGAACTTGCTGCACTCCAAGTACAACCCTGACTTCGCTGTGTTGTTTGGCTTACTGATCTTTACCTCTCAGGCTCTACCCTTAGCTCTGTCAGGAGACGGGTCCTTATCCTGCTCAGTCACATTCAAGCTATCTGGAAGACAGTGGCGTCTCCAACTCGCATTCTGCATTCCTCCTTGTTACTGTGGACAAGTAGATCGAAGATGTGGTTGCACCTTATCCTGCAATAATCACCCTCCATTGTCAAGCTATAAATCCATTGTGAAGCCCTTAGGCTGCTCATGTTTCATGCATGCCATCCCCACATCCATCCTTGAAATGAACCTGCCACCCTGAAGGATCACAGATAGCTGAGTATCCCCCGTCTTCTGCCAGCATGACAGGGCATTCACAAAAAGAGACTGGAATCAGGTGGGTATATGCAATCAGCCTCGATCAGGCTATTTCCTTTTGACTAAGCCTTGCACTAATTTAATGATTGCTAGTGTTGTGCTCTGTAAGCTATGAACATCTCAACTACAATGTTCAGGATTGTCTGGAGCATGTTGCTGTGTAGTGCAACTGTGCCCTTCTAATAGTTTGATCCTTATCTTTTCATAACGGAGAACCATCAAAGATGCCAACGGACTAATCTAGAGTCTCAGGCTGGCCACACAGACTCCTATTGACTATGGCAAGGTTTGCAAGACATAATGGGCCACAAGATGAAGGCATGTAAAATCCCCGCTGCTATCAGTCTTTTGAATGGACCTATCTCTTTTAAATTGATCTTTCTCTATATCTGGCTGAGGTTATTTAATGGCAGGTAATTCTTTGGTAAATTAACAAGATGCATTTCCCCTGCTCTTCTTAATGACTGGTGCTTCTCAGGAGATCAGAGACATTGTTGTTTCTGCACAGGTGCAGGTATCATAAAGGTTACGTACAGCCATTGGGCTGCCTGCAAAGATGTTTTTTGTCAACATGTCACTGTGTGTTCCCTGCCAGTCACTGTCTGCATCTATCTTCATATCTTCCTGCATCCTTCGTTGGAGCATGCTTCACCACACCGTGGCCAGTTGATCCCTGCTACGGTGACAGTCTAATTCCCATATTTTGAGTTCCAGGCATGGCCTGATTAGCATTTCCCTCATCTCAATGTCTGCTTTTTAAAAATTCATTCATCAATAATGGGCATCACTGGCTGGCCAACACTTATTGCCCATCCCTAGTTGCCCGAGGGCAGTTAAGAGTCAACCACATTGCTGTGGCTGTGAAGTCACATGTAGGCCAGACCAAGTAAGGACAGCAGATTTCCGTCCCTAAAGGACATTGTGAACCAGGTGAGTTTATCCAAAAATTGACAATGGTTTCATGGTCATCAGTAGATTCTTAATTCCAGATAGTTTTTGCATCATATACCCTGGTGAAATTTGAACCCTGGTTCCCAGAACATTAGCTGAGTTTCTGGATTAAAAGTCTATTGATAATACCATTAGGCCATCACTTCCCCTCCTGCTTCAGAGTCAACCAGCACTTCATCTGTGTTTCCCCATGCCCTTGGTGTTTTTACATCCAGTGGTAGAGCTGGGCCCTCTCCCTGCCAACCTTCCTGAACCGTTTGTGCTGCTGCTCCTGATTTACAATGCTTCCCTAAGGCCCAGAGCCGGGATGGTGATAGAGACAGAGAGAGACAGACAGACAGAAACAGAGAGAGAGAGACAGAGACAGACTGATAGAGAGGGAGACAGACAGTGAGAGAGAGAGAGAGACAGAGAGAAGACAGAGAGTGAGAGGGAGATAGAAAGAGAGAGACAGACAGAAAGAGACCGAGACAGACAGAGAGAGAAAGAAACAGAGATAGTGAGAGACAGAGACAGAGAGACAGAGTGAGAGAGAGACAGAGAAACAGGAAGACAGATAGGGAGAGAGACAGAGACAGAGAAAGAAAGAAATAAAGATAGTGAGGGAGACAGAGACAGTGAGAGACAGAGAGAGAGAGAGAGAGGGAGTCAGAGAGAGACGAATGGACAGAGACAGAAAGATATAGAGATAGAGAGACTGAGACCCAGACAGACAGAGAGAGACCGAGACAGACACAGAGAGAGGAAAACAGATTCAGTGAGAGAGACAGAGACACAGAGACTGAGAGACACAGCCAGACAAACAGAATGAGGAAGACAGAGTCAAACAGAGACAGAGAGACAGAGACACAGTCGGAGACAGAGATACAGAGACAGAGACAGAGACACAGAGACTGAGAGACACAGACAGACAAACAGAATGATGGAGACAGAGAGAGTCAAACAGAGACAGAGAGACAGAGACACAGTCGGAGACAGAGAGACAGAGATACAGAGACACAGACAGAGACACAGACGAAGACCGAGATACAGATACAGAAAGACAGAGACACAGACAGAAACAGAGAGAGACACAGACACAATAATGCAGCCTCGAGCCCGGCGCTCAAACACCAACGGCAAACGCACGCGACAGCAAGCCGGGAGCGGCAAAGAGGCGCCGCTCTGATTGGACGATCCGCCAGCAACCGCCGGGGAAAGGGCAAACGCTGATTGGTGAGTCTGCGAGCACGTGGGGCAAAGACTATGCTCTGATTGGTGGATCAGCGGGCACGCGGGCATTCACCCGGAGGAGGACAGTGGGAGCCACTGGGGGGAGGAGGGGGGCGGTGTGGGGGGTGAGTAGAGGTGGATTGGGGATCGGGGCAGGGGAGACGCAGATCGGAGATCCTAATGAGAAAAGATCGAATGGTTGAAAGGAAGGGGGAGTGGGTGAAACCTATTGGAACTTCCTGTGTGGGGAAAGGTGAAGGTCTGGCTGGTGGATCAGCGATCATAGAATCCCTGCTGTGTAGAAGGAGGCCATTCAGCCCATCGAGCCTGCTCTGAGGACAATCCCACCCAGGCCCACCTACTGCAACAGCACAGTCTGTGAGAGTGTGAACATGTCAGGACAACCTGATCTAGTTCTGCACATAGGAGGGTAATAATGGCTGCAGCCTCAATGTATGCAGCAGTGGATTCCATGGACTTAATGCGACACTGATAGAGCAGAGACAGATTGACGGATCAGCGAGCACCCACAGAGAAAGGTGAAGCTCTGTTTGTTGGATCAGCATACACGACGTTGTGTGGCAGGGAGGAACTAAGCAAGGAACTAAGATTCACCGATGTTTACAACACAGGAAGAGGCTATTTGGTCTATTGGGTCCAAGCTAGTCAACAAAGATCTGACTACTCTAATCCCATTTTCCGGTGTTTGGCTTGTAGCCTTGAGGTTATGGCATTCAGACCTCAAGAGAAGAGAATGATTGGGGCAAAGGGCATGCAGGAAGGCATAAAGCTGTAATTAGTGGATCAACGAGCACATGCAGGGAAAGGTGATACTCTGCTGGATCAGCGTGCATGGGCAACGCTAATGCAGGATAAAGCCTGGCATCCCAACTGGGCAACTTATGCAGAGACCCTGAAGCAGGTGGTACCAGATTAAACCCTTCTCATTCTTCTTAAAGTGTGCTATCTAGAATTAAATGTAAAACTCCAGTGATGGCCAAACCAGAGTTTATAACGGATAACCATTACTTCCTTTCTTTTGTTATCTATGTCTCTCTAAATAAAGTTATTAATATTGTGCATTTTATGCAGTAAAACATTCCAGAAAGTACAGTTTTGATAGTTTCTGACACCTCACCGTAGAAGGGAAAATCGGGAAAGATTATTAAAAATTTGATCACAGACGAATGTTTTTAGTAGCACCTTAAAAGGGAGAGTGTCTTAAAAGCAGAGAAGCTTGGGGCAGAGAGGGTTTATTGCAGAGAGGGTTGGGGAATTCTAATGCAAAGGGGCAAAAGTGACTAGTAATCCAGAAACCCCACGCAAGATGGTGAAATTTTTAAAAAGGCTAATGATGACCATGAAATCATTGCCAATTGTCATAAAAACCCATCTGGTTCACTATGTCCTTTAGGGAAAGGAATCTGCTGTCCTTATCTGGTCTAGCCAGGTGTGACTCCAGATTCACAGCATTGTGGTTGACTCTCAAATGCCCTCTGAAATGGAGGGCAATGAAGGATGGGTAATAAACGCTGGCCCAGCCAGTGATGCCCACATCCCATGGATGAATTTTTAAAAAAAGAATGTGCAGGACTCGAGAATTAGAGGGGTGCAGAGAGCCTGGAGGCTTGTGGAGCTAAAGGAAGTTACTAGTGGAGAGGAAGAAGATCATGGTGGGAATTGGAAAGCAAGATGAGGATTTTTAAATGGGGTTGTTGTAAGTGTTGTCATTGAAGGTTACCAAGCAGACAGGCGAATGTGAGATTTTTAAGATACGGATAGCAGGCAGTCTTGGTAATGGAGTTGAAATGTGGAGGGTGGTTTAACACAGGTTGCAAGCAACCTTAGTCAACTTAATACAGTTACTGGAGTGGAAATGATGGACAAGGAATAGAGTTTGTGGTGGGATCAAAGAGAATAGCTTCAGCTTCCGAATATTTTGCTGGAGGATATTTCTTCTCATCCTATATTGGATGTCAGACATGGAGTGTTATAAATTAGAGACAACTGAGGGGTCCACTAAAGTGGTCATGTGAGAGAAAGATGAGATCAGAATATATGCAACCCCTGATGTGATGTTTTCTGACAATATTGCTGAGAGCCAGGATTTGGATGGGTAATGAAAGGGAACCAAGAATTGATCCTTGGAGAACTCCAGAGGTATTTTTTAAAATTTGTTCACAGAATGTGGATCTTGCTCGCTAGGCTAGCATTTATCACCCATTCCTGATTTCCCATGAGAATTTGGTGGGGAGCTGCCTCCTTTAACCGCTGAAGTCCATGTGATGTGGGAGGCTGTACTGTGGTTCTGACCCAGCAACAGTAAAAGTCGTAATATATTTCCAAGTCAGGATGGCGTGTGGCTTGGAGGGGAACCTGCAGGTAATGGTGTTCTCATGCATCTGCTGCTCTTATCTTTAAAGATTGTACAGGTTGCAGGTTTGGAAGGTGCTGTTGATGGAGTCTTGGTGAGTTACTGCAATGCATACCAGAGCAAGACTGTGAAGAGAAGAGATTGTTGGTCATTTTCTACTATGATGAGAAAGATAAGAATGAAACAAAGCAAGGGTGGTTCACATAGCTGGATGATAGTGGAGAAGTTTTGAAGGATGGTGGCATGGCCAACTGTGTTGAAAGCTGTACACATGTTGAGAAATCTGTAAAGGATTAGTTTATGATAGTCACAATCAAATGTAATTTGTGCATTTAATAAAGACAGGTGTGGTAAGACCAGAATGGAGGGATTCAAACATGAATTGTGGGAAAGAGGAATTTGGGAAGCAACAGCATGAACAAGGATTTCAGAGAGGAAACAGATATTGGAAATGGACCACTAGTTTTCAAGTATAGAGGAGGTGATGACTGCAGATTTGAAAAGCAAGAGGACGGTACCTGGGAGGAGAGAACCATGAACAGTATCAGTTAACGTAGTGTCCTGTCAGGGAAGTTGAGTGGTCAGTGGTTTAGTTGGACTAGGATCCAGAAAGCAGAAGTCAGTCCCATGGGCAAGATGGGGTCAGAGTGAGATGGGATGAAAGCTGGAGAAAGATGTGAGTTGAGAGCTAGGGCAGCAGGCACCTTCTGGGTATCCAACAGACTAGGTAATGTAAGTAGGAGAGGCAGCTGATGCTTTCCATTTTTGTACAATATTCATGGGTAGGATTTCCCTGCAGATTTTAGAACTCTGTTGTCAAGGCCAAATGGGTGTCAGAGGCCTTCAGCGTGGGGAGCATCTGTGATTTTCCTTGGACCAGTCAGCTAGTGATCAGGGAGGATCTGGGCAGGTTCTTGAAACCTGAAGACCAATATGAATCGCAACATTCAAAAGCAGCAGCAGGATCACTTTTGAGGTAGGTGAGAGGGAGAGTATCCCAAGATGGAAATCACTGTAAAAATTTTAAGAAAGCCCTCTGTAGCCTAGACACCATCAGGAGGGGTGGGGTGCACCATGCACAACAGCCTGTGGCTGTAGCTGAACTCAGGCAGAAAAAGAGAGCCTCCAATTGCCTGTCTGGAATGTCAGCCCCTCCTAGTCTGACAAACTAAGAGGCCATCTGTGGGTAGATGCACTGTTTCCTGACTGGAAAATTCCATTAATGCAATGTCAGTTTAGAATTTGTGATATGACCAGAACTCGAGCAGGCCATGCCTTTCAACTGGTGAATGCTGCTTTTAACTTTGTTCTTGTTTTGGTCATGAAATACCGCCTCAAATGTGCGACTCACTTGAATAGTCTGCCCAGTATTTATATCTTCAATGCTCACCAACTCGTGGACATTGATGTTCTTTCTGTCAGAAGTCAAAGGATGGTAATTAAGAGTGGAAATAGGGTACCTGCAACAAACTTGGGGAAATTCAGCAAATCCATCCCTAAATAAACTTTTCTCAATACCACAATGATATATATTAATAAATTACTACAGATTAAGGAAATAATTGCCAAAAAATGCATAGATGGAATATAAACCCAAAATATTTAAAGTTTATAAAGTTTATGAATATAGTCCCAGAGTCAATATATCTTTCCTAAGGTGTGGTGCCTCAGCCATTTAAACTGTGAAGTACAGTAAAGAATTCATGAGTCCATAATGATTGATTAAAGTGAAATAAAACATCTGCTCTTCCTCAATGTACCTAATTATTTGGTAAAATATTTTTAAAAGGTTGTTATATTTAATTTGTATGTGTGCACAGTATGAGTTGCAGAAAAAGCTGCACCATTGATGGAGTTACAAGTAGGGGAGAAATTTATTTAGGCTGGCTGGATATAGTGCACCCATAGTTCTAACGTGTGCCCAGATCTTGGTATTATCTGTAAACATGCATATTGTGCTTGTGACATCAACAATTAGATCATTAGTAAATATAAAAGGACTGTTTGCACAGGAAGATCAGGGCATGAGGGAGGCATCACCTTAAAATTTAGATGAGTTCACTCAAGCAAAATAAGGAAGCCCTTTTCCCACAGAGGCTAATAGAACAACACTTGTACTTATATAGCACCTTTATTGTAAAATGTCCCAAGATATTTTATAAGTGCATTACAGAACAAATTTGATATGAAGCCACGTAAAAGGATATGAAGGCAAATTACCAAAAGCTTATTTAAAGCAAGACTTTAAGGAGGGTCTTAAAAGAGAAAAGTGAGGTAGAGAGGCAAGAGGTATAGGGAGGGAATTCCAGAGCTTACGACCTTGGTAGCTGGTGGTACAGCCACCACTGGTTGAGCAATTAGGATTGGGGGTATTGACCAGGCCAGAATTAGAGTGCAGAAATCCTGGAGATTGCAGGTTTGGGGTGATTACACAGATGGGAAGCAGAAAGGCTATGGAGGAATGTGAAATCAAGGATGAGAATTTTTAACTTGAGGTGTTGGTTATTGGGGGCCGGTGTTGATTAGCAGTACAACAGTAATGAGTGAACAGGACTTGGTGCAAGTTAGGGCAATGGGCTGCAGAGTTTCGGATGAGCTGAAATTAGCAGAGGGAAAATCTAAAACAGGGACTAGTGGAACGTTCAAGACTGATAATAGATGTATAACCAAATGGATATGGAGCCATATGAGTGTATTATAAAGTGTTATGCTAATAGCAAGCGTGCATCTTAAATGATGTCAAACCACATGTAACCTGAACCTGAGAGAAAAAATTTCCAAGCGAGCACTGCTAAGGTTTGCCTCTGCAAATAGGCAATAAATATTCACTAGTTTGCAACTGCATGGTTTCCAGCTTATTATGTTGAAGATACCCAGAGCCCAGCTGTGAGACTAATACATGGTGACAATGACCTGTGAACTTTACTAAGGATTCCAGTCAACATCAATAAGGGCACGAAAAGTGACAGCTGTCAGTTCAGCAGATCACGCTCAAGAAATATCAGCAGCAGTAATCAGTGCAGCTCATTGAAGCAGATTAGAGGTGCACAAAGATGTGGAGAAACTCTTAGCTTTGCTGAGTCCCTGGACCTTGTGAAGAGCCTTGACTAAGCCGCGCACTGGAGAAACTGCGTCACTGATTCAGTCAATAATGGACTGGACTCACTCAGAAACTAGATAAGGATCACGTCAATGCTCCCCTTTATATAATCAGCAACTATGCCAATGACATTTTAAGAAGACAGAGTTTGATAAAGAAAATAAGTCATGAAAGCCTCTCCAGCCTGTGACACAGTGATACAATTGGCGAGAGAAGCCAGGAACCTTGAGAGAATATTGATTCTTTTATAGATAATTGAGAGTGTGGGACATTGAGAGAGGAGCTTATCAGAGACTGCATTGTAATTGGGGTGATCAATGAAGCATTGTTAGGCTGCTTGCAGTCCAGAGAAGATCTCCCTTTGTCCAAAGCAGTGGTTAGTCAGGCAGCTGAACTTTGCAAGCAAAACAAGCTCTTCATCCAGGGCACTAGAGAGCCTTCCTGGGGCAGACCACCAGATTGGTCCAACTTATGAATCGCATAGGACTATCAGCAGCCTGCCAGAAACTGGAGCCAGGATGAAGAGGGCATGGCTGCCGCCATTGTTCTATGTCTGCATTATAGAGGGCAAAACCACTCACTGGTATGAAACCTGCCCTGCCATTAATGCAGAGTGCCCCTCCTGCCACAAGGGGGAGCATTTTAAAATAGTGTGCTGCAGCAGCAGGAAATTTATGTGTTCAGCTCATAAGTTTCAAGATGAACCATTCCAATCTGCAAGTGTCCAAGAAATACTGAAGATATTCATCTTAGGTGACGTGGGCAGAGCCACATGAATATTTATGGGCATAGGAGCAGGAGTGCCCATTCTTTCTGATACCAGATCATGGCAGTTGAGGTGACAAATAGATCAGGATTGAGCTTATCGAATGGCAAAGCAGACTTGAGTGGCCTGCTCCGAATCCATTTGTGGCTGAAGACTGAATTTCTCTATCTATCTACCATTCAACTTCGTGGCTTAGGAGATATTCCGATAGCGGTGTGAGGAGAGATGACTGCTATGTTTTGTCGTAATGACATAAAGCTCAGTACCACTGCATACGTAATTCCAGATTAACATTATTTTTTGTTCAACAGAGAAGCTTGTTTAGCTTGACATCATCTTTATTCACTGGATGCCGAAGAAACTTACGTTTCAGGGGAATTTCACAGTAACTTCATTGCAGTGTTAATGTAAGCCTTACTTGCGACTAATAAGTAAACTTAAGTTGATTCAGAACATCGTGAATCAGTCTTCATAGACAAAATTCCATCGTTACAATCACAAGAGAACATCATAGATAGAGAGGGGCTAGGTGATGCAGGAGACAGTGCGCAAAGGGTGAACGTAGCCAACCGCAAGATTACATTCCAGATTTTGCTCTTTTGGAATAAAAGGGAAAGAGAATGATAACCCAAGATGATTTGTCACAGGAGGAGGTCTGAAACTTGTTTTACTTTGAAGACAACACAGATGCTGATAATGTGAGCCCAGATACACCTGCTGATGGAGGACAGAATATTACTGAAGAAAATGATAAAGATGCAAATCCTTCATTCTGCCAGTGACACCAATGACATACAACAACCCGAAGCAGCAGTTGATTTGTACAATGAAGAATCAAGACCAGAATTGCTGCTGCAACCATTGTACAACAAATCCCTACTATTGTTAAATTAAGAAACTACAGAGGTACTTACTGCAAATCTTATGAACGCCATAGGTATAAGAGGAAGTGTAGTTTCTTAGTTTCTGCATGTTTCTTTCACTGTTAATGCTGGTGACAGCATATATTCTGGTGAAGTTCCAGAGATGTTCATGCCTGCTGAGGGACAAGTCCAATCTGAAGGAAGGGTGTGGTGCAAGTTGAACTGCTAGCCAGAGGTAAAGAAATTCTTGCAGTATTAGAAGGACAATCATCATTTTTTTCAGAATGGTCTTCATCCATCTGATTTATTCATGGATGAAATATACAATACTTTGTTTGTTGCAACAGCAGAAGTTCCTAGACCCTCTACGGCTATGCAGTTCTCTTTAGGGGAATTGAACGAGTTTGATTCTTTCAAATAAGAGCAGTCAGCAGACCAACCTGGAGAGCACCAAGAAAAAAAGAAAGAGGAAAATAAAAGGAAAGGAAAACTCTGTTCTTTGCTTTTACACAGCAGACCAGAAAAGTACATTTCTGTCTGGGGAGGTTGGTGCCTTCCAAAGAGAAGATTCTGGAAAGTATACATCCACTTGAAGGCCAAAGATAGTCAAGAACATAGTCAGAGATTGGATATCACCTACGCAAGACGGGGGTTGGGGTGGTTGGGAGGGGGGGGGAGGGGGGAGGAGGTGGGGGGGGTGAAGGTGCAGGTAGGATAACAATTAATGCTTAGTAGATCAAAAGACTTGGGGAAGGTGAAGTATAAAGGAATTATGTTAGAAACTAGACTGCATCATCTGTAATGTCAGATCACATGTAACTAGGACCTGAGGAAAGCTTCTGACTGTAAATAGGCATTAAATCATAGAATCTGCGGTCCAGAAGGAAGCCATTTGGCCCATTAAACCTTCACTGACAACAATCCCACCCAAAGTCCTATCCTCATAACCCCACATATTTACCCTCCTTGTCCCCCAACACTAAGGCGCAATTTATTGTGATCGATCATCCTAACCCGCACATCTTTGGAGTGTGGGAGGAAACTGGAGCACCCGGAGGAAACCCATGAAGACATGGGGAGAATGGGCAAACTCCACACAGACAGTGACCTGAGGCCAGAATTGAACCCGGGTCCCTGGCGCTGTGAGGCAGTGGTACTAACCACTGTGCTACAGTGCCACCCAAATGTTCACTAGTTTACAATGGCATGGTTTCCAGCTTTGTTCTACTTACGGGCAGCATGGTAGCACAGTGGTTAGCACTGCTGCTTCACAGCTCCAGGGTCCTGGGTTCGATTCCCGGCTCGGGTCACTGTCTGTGTGGAGTTTGCACATTCTCCTCGTGTCTGCGTGGGTTTCCTCCGGGTACTCCGGTTTCCTCCCACAGTCCAAAGATGTGCGGATTAGGTTGATTGGCCATGCTAAGAAGTTGCCCGTTAGTGTCCAGGGATGCGTAGGTTGGAAGGATTGGTGGGTATGGCATGTCGGGGTGGGGCCTGGGTGGGATTGTGTTTGGTGCAGACTCAATGGGCCGAAGGGCCTCTTTCTGCACTGTAGGGTTCTATGTCTACGTCTAAAGTTTCCCAGAACCTGGATATGCTATTAATGCAAAGAATAAATGGGGTATGAACATCAGAACTAGAAGCAGAAGTAGTCAATTCAGCCTTTCAAGTCTGCTGTACCATTCAATATGATCATGGCTGATCTTGTCTCAGATTCACTTCACTTTCCTGCCCATTCTCAATAACCCTTCAACCCATTACTAATTAAAAATCTACCTCCTTAAATTTACTCAATGTCCCAGCATCCACTACACTCTGAAGTACTGAATTCCATAGATTTACAACATATAAGAAGAGTAATTCTTCCTCATCTCTGTTTTAAATCTGGCACTCCTTATGCTAATACTATGGCCTTTCACTCTATATTGCCCCACAAGGGGATACATCCTCTCTACATTTAATCTGTCAACCCCCTTTAGCATCTTTTATATCTCAATTTTATTCCCCCCTCATTCTTTGAATATAGGCTAAACTGCTAAATCTCTCTTCTTAAAACAAACCCCTCATCTTTGGAATCAATGTAGTGAACCTCCTGTGAACTGTCTCCAATGCCACTACATCTTTCCTCAAATAAGGGGACCAAAACTGTACACAGTACTCCAGGTGTGGCCTTACCAATGCATTATATAGTTGCAACAATACTTCCTTACCTTTATATTCTATTCCTTTAGCTATAACTGCCAACATTCCATTCAGTTTCTTTATGCCTGTGTGCTAGCTTTCTGTGACTCATGAACGAGGATACCCAGATCTTTCTGCACCAGAGCTCCCCGAAGTTTCTCCCCATTTAAATAATAAGTTGCCTTCCCATTTTTCCAACCAAAATGCATGACCTCACACTTATCCACATTAAACTCCATCTGCTACATTTTGGTCCACTCTCCTATCTAACCATTTGTAAGATTCTTATTTCGTTTTCTCAACTTGCTGTCCCACCTGTTTTTGTATCATCTGCAAATTTGGCTATAGAGCCTTCTATCCCTGTACCCAATTCATTAATATAGATTGTAAATAGCTGGGGCCCAAGGGCCGAACCCTGTGGCACACCACTAGTTACTTCTTGCCATCCAGAAAAACACCCTCTAGTGCCCCGTGTATGGGTGCAGCAATGCTTCCCTACTTTCATCCTCTATTTTTTCAGCAATAAAAGCTAAAATTCCATTTGCCTTTATTATTACTTGCTGTACCTGCACACTAGCTTTCTATGATTCATGTACCAGATCCCTCTACACTGAAGCACTCTGAAGTTTCTCTCCATTTAGGTAAAAAATTGCCTTCCTATTTTTCCAACCAAAATGGAAGACCTCACACATATCCACGTTAAATTCCATCTGCCAAATTTTGTCCACTCACTTGACCTATCTAAATGTAAATTGATTTTTTTTTATCATAACCTGCTTTCAGACCTATTTTAGTGTAATCTGCAAATTGTTTTTGGTACATTATATTCCTTCATCCAAGTCATTAATACAGATTATAAATAGTTGGAACCCGAGGACTGAATTCTGTGGCACCCACTATTTACATCTTGCCAACCGGAAAAAGACCCATTTACCCTAACTCTCTGCTTTCTGTTGGTTAGTAAGAAGTCTCACAACACCAGGTTAAAGTCCAACAGGTTTATTTGGTAGCAGAAGCTTTTGGAGCACTGCTTCTTCATCAGGTGAGTGAGGAACTGTGTTCACAAACAGGGCATATATAGACACAAACTCAATTTACAAAATGATGGTTGGAATGTGAGTCTTTACAGGTAATCAAGTCTTAAAGATATAGACAATGTGAGTGGACAGAGGGTTAAGCACAGGTTGAGGAAGTGTTTATTGCCTCCAGCCAGGACAGTTAGTGAGATTTTGCAAGCCCAGGCAAGACATGGAGGTTACAGATAGTGTGACATGAACCCAAGATCCCAGTTGAGGCCACCCTCATGTGTGCAGAACTTGGTTATTAATGTCTGCTCAGCGATTCTGCATTGTCATGTGTTGTGAAGGCCGCCTTGGAGAACGCTTACCCGAAGATCTGAGGCTGAATGTCCGTGACTGCTGAAGTGTTCCCCAGTAGGAAGATAACACTGCTGCCTGGTTGTTGTCAAATGGTGTTCGTTCATCTGTTGTCATAGTGTCTGCATAGTCTCCCCAATATACCATGCCTCAGGACATCCTTTCCTGCAGCGTATCAAATAGACAACGTTGGCTGAGTTGCAGGAGTATGTACCGTGTACCTGATGGATGGTGTTCTCAGGTGAGATGATGGCATCCGTGTCGATGATCTGGCATGTCTTGCAGAGGTTGCTGTGCCAGGGGTGTGTGGGGCCATGGTCACTGTTCTCCTGTAGGCTGGGTAGTTTGCTGCGGACAATGGTATGTTTGAGGTTGTGCGGTTGTTTGAGGGCAAGAAGTGGAGGTGTGGGGATGGCCTTGGTGAGATGTTCATCTTTATTGATGACATGTTGCAGGCTCCAGAGAAGATATCGTAGCTTCTCCGCTCCGGGTAAGTACTGAATGAAGAAGGGTATTCTGTCCATCTTGTCCCTTGTTTGTCTTCTGAGGAGGTCGGTGCAGTTTTTTTGCCATGGTGCATCGGAACTATTGATGAGTTGAGTGCCATATACTGTTTTTATGAGGGTGTCTTTCAGCATCTGTAGGTGTCTGTTGCGATCCTCCTCATCTGAGCAGACCCTGTGTATACGGAGGACTTGTCCATAGGGCATGGTTTCTTTAACATCTTTAGGGTGGAAGCAGGAGAAGTGGGGCATCGTGAGGTTATCTGTGGGTTTGCAGTAGTGAAATGCTGAGGTGACTGTCCTTGGTGGAGATGCATGTCTGTTGGTTAGCCAGTCCTCTATCCAAGCTAATAAATTACCCTGCCCAATGTGATCTTACCTTGTGTATTAAAATTTTGTGTGGCATCTTATCAAATGCCTTCAGGGAGTCCAGAGATACTACATCTACAAGATCCCCATGATCCGCTTTGCTTCTTACATCTTCAAAGAACTCTAGCAAATTAGTCAAGCACGATTTACGCTTCATGAAACTATGCTGACTCTGATAGATTGCATTTTGACTTTTCAAATGTCCTGTTATTACCTCCTTAATAATACAGATATACAGATCAGCCATAATTGGGTGCGGCAAGATGGCACAGTTGTTAGCATTGCTGCCTCACAGTACCAGGGATCTAGGTTTGATTCCCAGCTTGGGTCACTGTCTGTATGGAGTCTGCATGTTCTCCCCGTGTTTGTCTGGGCTTCCTCTGGGTGCTCTTGTTTCTTCTCACAGTCCAAAAGATGTGCTGGTTAGGTGCATTGGCCATGCTAAATTCCCCCTTAGTGTACTCAAACAGGCGCCATAGTATGGTGACTAGAGGATCTTCACCGTAACTTATTTGCAGTGTTAATGTAAGCTTACTTGTGACGTTAATAATAAACGTTAATAAACGTTAAATAAATAAAATTCAACAGAGAGGGGCATGAGTTGCAAAAACCCAGCTTGCAGGTGCAGCAGGTGGTCAGGAAGGCGAATGGGATGCTGGCCTTCATAGCGAGGGGGATTGAATATAAAAGTAGGGAGGTCTTGCTGCAGCTGTATAGGGCATTGGTGAGGCCGCAGCTGGAGTACTGTGTGCAGTTTTGGGCGCCGTACCTGCGCAAGGATATTTTGGCCCTGGAGGGAGTGCAGAGGAGGTTTACTAGGCTGATACCGGAGTTGAGGGGATTGAGCTATGAGGAGAGGCTGAATAAACTAGGCTTGTACTCGTTGGAGTTTAGAAGAATGAGGGGAGATCTCATTGAAACGTATAAGATGATGAATGGGATGGATAGGATAGAGGTGGAGAGACTCTTCCCGCTCAAAAAAGACAGTAGGACTAGGGGGCACAGCCTCAAGATAAAGGGGAGGCGGTTTAGAACGGAGTTGAGGAGGAACTTCTTCACTCAAAGGGTGGTGAATCTCTGGAATTCTCTTCCCATTGAAGTGGTGGAGGCTGCCTCGCTAAATATTTTTAAGAAGCGGGTTGATGGGTTCTTGATAAGAGAGGGGATTAAGGGTTATGGGGAGAGGGCGGGAAAGTGGAACTGAGCCACGACAGATCAGCCATGATCTTATTGAATGGCGGGGCAGGCTCGAAGGGCTAGATGGCCTACTCCTGCTCCTATTTCTTATGTTCTTATGTTCTTAGAATGGGGGACTGAAGAGCGTGAGGGAGTGGGAGATGGTCCTAATCTTGTTATTAAACATAGAAGCGTTGAAAATAAGAGCCGGAGTAGGCTATTCAATCCTTCGAAGCTGCTTCGCCATTCAAGTGATCATGGTTGACCCTCTGGGTGGGATTATACGGTCATGTTCGTCCCAAAATGGAAAAATCCCACCTGAGGCCAATGAATCTTTCCATGATATGTTCCCCTACCCCCCCCCCCCCCCCCCGTTCCGGCTTCCCGTGGCGGGCAGGATGGTAAAATTCCCCAACACCATATTCCAATGCTCTCCCCATAGCCCATGACACCCTCAGGGTCTATATTATGAAGGGTATGTTCTGCCATTCTAGGAAATTCCGTGTCAAATGACACAACTCAAGTTTTATTAACCAGTAAAGGCGGGGAAAACCCCAGTTTCCGTTTTGATACAGTTACGTATTGCCCTTGATGTGTATCAGAGTACGGAATTCCCAGTATTTATGGGAAGCTGCAGTGCCAGCCACTCTCCAGCAGGGGGAGCGAGGATGGGGCGGGGCCTCTGGACTACACCACTGAAACTCAGGGAGGAGGCTGGATGTTGGTGACATGTTTAATAGACCAGCCCAATGTTTACATACAAAAATTAACACCATTCAAGAAATCATAATGTATGCAAAAATCATACAAAATGAAATCAATGCTTTACATCCTCTACATTTTCCATTTTAAATCTTGTATTTCATAATCATCCCCCGGGGATAAAGCAGTGTGATGCTCTATAATAGAACATGACGTGTTGGTTCAAACCAAATACAGGAAGGGGGGTGAGCAAGTGTTCGGCAGAGCATATTCAGCTCTTAACACCAGGGCTAATAATTGAAATTAGGAAAAATACTGACTAATTCATCCTGTGTTATATGTTGTGATGTGGAGAAGGATTTTTTCTTGTTGTGATGTGACTGGGTTTTATCTGGCCACTACCCCCCCCCCCACTTCCCCCTCTACACCCCCCTCCCTCTATGTGTATGTGGTATTACTGGATCCCTCGGGTTCTCTGGTGGAACGCTGAGTATTTTAGTGAGGGGAACGGATACAGTGTAACACAGAGGATCCAGTGTATCAGAGTGAGTGAGGGATAAAGTGTAACAGAGGATCCAGCGTTTCAGAGAGGGATACAGTGTAATACAGGATCCAGTGTATTAGAGTGAGGAATACAGTGTAACACAGAGGATCCAATGTATCAGTGAGAGAGATACTGTGTAACACAGAGGATCCAGTGTATCGGAGTGCGAGGGATACAGTGTATTACAGGATCCAGAGAGTCAGTGTGAGAAGGATACGGTGTAACACAGAGGATCCAGTGTGTCAGAGTGAGTGAGGGACACAGTGAAACAGAGGATTCAGTGTATTACAGTTACTTAGAGACAGTGTACCCTGGGCCACTGCAGTGCTGCGACAGCTGGCAGATCAGAGTGAGTAAAGACCTTTTTAATGTGACAACTGATTTTGTGTGTGTGTTTTTATGAAGGAGAAATTCTGAGCCAAAAAGATGAAGTAACTCCCCCCCCCCCCCCCCCCGTGCCCTTTCTCACTCTCTCTGTGATGGGGATTTGGGTTAGGCTGATTAAAATGTCTGTTTAATGAGAGAACTTTATTGACAGGCCTGACTGACTTTAAACACTCGATTCCCCTTTGCCCCTAGTTTTACAGTTTATTTCCCTCCCAACCCTCCTGAGGATAAACATCTCCCTGTTGGACTGTGTATGTTATAATAGGGTGACGAATAATCCCCTGATTTGGTAGATTAGTTCTGTACATTGTTCCCTTGCTTTAGGGTTTCCACTCCACTCTTTACTCTTCAGACTGTTTGAGGTTTGTGTGCTAACCTACATTTATGCATGTCTGCATGGCAGCACCTGTGGAGAGAAACAGAGTTAATGTTTTGAGTCTAAATGACCCTTCTGTTTGTAACTCTGTTTCTCTCCACAGTTGCTGCCAGACTTGCTGAGTTTATCCAGCAGTTTCTGTTTTTATTTCAGGTTTCTAGCGTCTGTAGTATTTTGCTTTTATGTATGTGTAGAATTATTGAACCAAATGCAGGGAAGTGCCCCATTACTAAGAAGATATTTTAAAAACAAATTTCATGAATTCTGTGTGTGTGTGTGTGTGTTGGTGGGTGGGTGCAGAGAAAAAGAACATTGGCTTCATTCCAGTATCTGCAAATGCTCTGGGTTGTCCTGAGTTTGTGAAAAGTGTGATACAATGCAATTTTTTTTTTGGAGATTAAAATTGCTCTTCTGGATAACAACTATTACTAATGCACTTCAGTCTATAATCTGTTACAACTTGCCTCCTGTTTTGTTAACCAACGCAAGACTAAGACTGCTCTGTGATAATTTAGTGATTGAAATCACACAAAACATACTGGTGTTTCAAGAAATAATGCTGCAATTGTTGGTGATCAGGAAACAAACAAAAAAGCTGAAAATATTTGGCAAGTCTATTCCAAAAGTAGTAATGTGCAGGGCTGTGGGGAAGGTAACTTTTCAGAGGGCTAGCACCATTGACGGAATAGCCTCCTTTTAGTGCTGTGTATTTTTTTATTTCTGTAAATCAGGAAAACTGTCTTTCAGGGTGTTTTTTTTTCTGTTTGCTTACCCTTCCACATGTACTTGGCTGTAGAAAGGGCTGAATAATTGTAGTCTGTTAAATATGTTTCCTTTACTTCATCCTCAGAGTAGAATATATTTTATGTCTCCATCATCCTAATGTCCGCTATAAACAGTTATCCATTAAAATTGCCCACTTTGGAAGTTTTCAACCAAAATAGAATTTGGTTAGGTTTTCTCTTTGTTTGTGTGTGTGTGTGTGTGTGTGTGTGGTGGGGGGTGGGGGGAGCGGAGCGGTGGAAGAATGGATGTTTCAACAATTTCTGTGGTGCCTTGGTTGTGCAAACAATTTTGTGGTTTGCTAATAATGTTAAAGCAGGTAAAGAACTTCCACTTATTCAAAGCTTTCATGTCAAAATGCATGAAATGTCAGGAGGTACCAATCAGCACTGGCGTGTACTTTCTGGCCCTAACATAAAGCACTTGGTCTTTGGATAACAGTAACTGTTGTGTTAGTCAGCATCGTCCAGCATGTCATACAGCGCCACGTGAGTTAAATGGAGATCCAGATGTAACTAATTGTATTCCTGGTTGGTAAACAGACATTGTTATGAGGCATCTGACTGTGCAATGTTATTATCAACATTCATGTGAACTTTAACCTTTTGTATGTTTCTTGGCAAAATGATGAGATGAAAGACAGATTGCACGTATTCATCTTTGATCGAGTTATTTGTAGTTCCTTGGTTCTTGATTGGTAGTAGATGTTGACGTGGATATAAATGGAGGAATTCAAATTAGTGCCTGTGGAAAGCAATTTCAATTGGACAGCACTGGGGTTGAACGTATATCTGCATGTTAATAGTAATTGGTATTGGATCTTGAGTTTGCCAGCTGCTGCAGCAATTGTAACGCATGTGTGTGTTTCTAAGTGCTTCATTATATAATGGAGCATTAAAACCACAGAACGTATGGAATAGGTTGACTGGGGTTGATAGCTTCCATTTGCCATTCTAAGAGGAAATACTGATATTGTTTCCACTGGAGCAGAGAAGGTTAATAGAGGCTTTTATAACATCCAGATATAATGAATAGGGAAGAATTATTTCCTGTGGTAAGGAAATTATTGTTGAGAGACCATCAGTTCAAAATCCTCATCTGAAAGGTTAGGAGAAAATTCTTCAGACCAAGTTGGAACACTTGGCCATTGACTGATGCAAATAACATAGCCTTTTAAAGAGAAAAGAGAATAAATATGTCAAGTTGAGGAAGATGCAGACCTTGTGAGGGAATACATCAAGGGGATTAGTTTGGAGTGCTTCAGCAAAATGCCAACACTGATGTGATGGATCATTTTTTAAAATAATTTCATTCATGGGATGTGGGTTTCGTTGACTAGGCTAGTATTCATTACCTGTCTATAATTGCCCTTCAGAAGATACAGCCTTCTTGAACTGCAGCAGCCTGTGCTGTAGGTACACCACAGTGGTATTAGGGAGGGATAATTCCATTCCTTCGCTATTGCTGGGTTAAAATCCTGGAGCTAGTTCCAAGTTAGGATGGTGTGTGATTTGGAGGGAACTTGCTGTGCAGTGAATTTGAGGAACTGTGGATCCGGATCTGGATCCAGATCCCGCTCCCCATCTTCCCCTTTTTTTTAATGTCTCACTTCAGCGTTCCATATTTTTGATAGTATTAGGTGGTGTTATCATTGGCCTCCTCAGTTTTTTTATCAAAAGTGAAATACTGGAAATCTGAAACAATAGAAAATACTCATCAGGTTGGGCAGCATATGTGGAGAGAGGAACCAGAGTTAATGATTCAAGTCAGTGGTCTTTACTCAGTGGGAGACAGTGGTATTGTCACTGTAATCCATAGACCCAGGGTAATGCTCTGGGGATCTGGATTTGAATCCCACCATGGCAGATGGTGAAATTTGAAAAAAAGGTTTATTGGTGTCACAACTAGGCTTACATTAACACCGCAATGAAGTGACTGGGAAAATCTCCTTGTCACTCACTCCAGCGCCTGTTCAGGTGCACTGAGGGAGAATTTAGCATGGCCAATCCACCTAACCAGCTTATTTTTTGGACTGTGGGAGAAACCCGAGCACCCGGAGGAAACCCACACAGACATGGGGAGAACATGCAGACTCCGCACAGACAGTGACCCAAACCAGGAGTTTAACCCAGGTCCCTGGTGCTGTGAGGCTGCAGTGCTAACCACTGTACCACTGTGCCGCCATGCCGCCCTGTCAACTGTTGTAAAAACCCATCTGGTTTATTAAGTTATTTAGGAAAGGAAATCTGCTGTCTTTAACTAGTCTGGACTATGTGTAACTCTAGACCCACAGTGGTTGACTCTTAACTGCCCTCTGAATAAGAGCAGGGATGGGCAACAAATGCTTGCCCAGTCAGTGGTGCCCATATCCCATGAACAAAAAAAGAAAATGCTAGATTCTTAAGTAAGGAGCACTGGGTGCTCAGTGGAAAAGTGGGGGTGGGGGTGGGTGTGGAAGGCTGAGATGGTTGTAGGGGATAATGGTGAGAGGTAATAGTAAATGATAATGGGGCAAGAGAAGAAATGAAAGATGGAGTCCAGAAGAGTTGTCAGTGTTTACGCAGAACAGCAGAGAGTGAGGGGAAGATGGAAAATGTGTTGTTGATGCAAAGGATCCCTAGACCTGTCAATGTGGCAGAAGAAATGCAGGCAGACCACAAGGTGGGTGGGGGAGATGAGATGTGTGGTGTCTGCATATCTGTCTGTCTGGAGTCAGGCACAGAATACCAGATTTTCACTTTAAATTAAAAACAAGTTCTCCCCCACGCCCCCCCCCCCCCACATTCTTTTGCCTTTGCCTTCAATATGTTTCTTCCAGTTGCTAATCCTCTTGCTAGTTTCTCCTTACTTACTCCATCAGAACCCATCATTGTTTTGAACACCTCATTCAAATCACCACATTAACTTTTCTTTCTCTTTGTATTTGTGTAATCGTAAAACAGCAGAGGGGGAAGGAGAAATTCTGCACGTCCATTTTGCGGTGAGGTTTCATTGCAGTTAGCAGAAAAGCTGCGGTTGGTCAACGAAACAGTGGCATGTGGAGCAGGCTGAGTTTTAAAGCAGCGTTCAGTTAATGCAACTGTTCAGTCCATTAATAAACCCAAACAAACTTAAGTGGGGTTGGCAGCTGCCAGAAACTTAATGTTTTACAACTGAAATATAAAGGGCTCAGTGTGCAGCTTTGAAGTTAATGGATTAAGTTGGAGCTTAACACAGCAGGCGAGTTCCTGAGCAACTTTTAACTGCAAAGTTTAATTGTGTTCAAATTGTGGCTGGGAGGAGGGGGTGGGGCAGGGGCTGTCGGTGGCACATGTGGTTTCAGAAGCAGGAGAAATAAGGAGAACATTGCAGATGGGGGGGACAGGGAAGGGAGTGTGGGTAGGGGAGTTGAGTTCAACACTGACAATAGTGTACGTCGATCACATTTTTAATGTGGAAAATTCAGTCTGCCATTGGTGTGAAGCTGTGTAGACCTGGAAGGGCCCCCAGGTCAATTTCTGATCTTGGCTCCCGTGACGACAGCGATGAGGTACTTCGCCTTAGCACACTTGGCCTGTAGCAAGGGAAGTAATTTACAAGTCAAGACACGCAAATCTAAAAATTTATATTTGGTGAGACGTGTCTAGAATGCAGCCTTCATGTCTTTTTTTTCTAAGGATGTAATGTTATGAGACAACAGGGCTACAGGATCAGAGGGATAGGAGTTACAAGGAGCAATCAGTTACTCTGGAACTGTTTGCTCTTCAAATAAAAAGAACTGAGGGTTTTTAAAATTTCCAAATGCTGATGAGTTCGTTTTGAGTTTCCACTATTTTCTGTTTTCAAAATGTTACGAAGTTTCTGTTTTTGAAGAAAAGGATTATTGTTGGACTAAGTGGGTGACCTTAGCCCAGGAAAGGGGCATGAAGAGTTTACAGCTGTAGTCAGCTCGTGTGGTCGATTTTGATATCAAGTAGCTTAACACAAATTTTAATTTGTGTAGTACCCATAATGTCATAAAGTAACCAAAGGTATTTTACAGGGATGTAAAGTGATTTGGGGATCCTGTGGCCCCTGAAAGGTGCTATATAAATGCAAGTCTTGCAATGGCCAGGAATGGGAGGAGCAGTGTTTAAAGTTTATGTAGTAGTGTCACAAGTGGTTTGCATTAACATCGTAATGAAATTAGTGTAAAAATCCCTGAGTCTCCACACACCGGCGCCTGTTCGGTTACACTGAGGGAGAATTTAGCACGGTCAATGCACCTAAGCAGCACGTCTTTCAGACTGTGGGAGGAAAAAGGAGCATCCGGAGGAAACCCACACAGACGTTGTGCGGAGTCTGCATGTTTGCCCAAACAGTGACCCAAGCCAGGAATCAAACCCGGCGCTGTGAGGTAACAGTGTTAATCATTGTGCCACTGTGCCGCCACAGGGAGGTATACAGGTCACAGAAACAATGGCTTTGGTCTTCCCAATATTGGAATGCATGTTTGAAATCATGTGTGATCTAACTGTCTTTATTTACAGTGAAACAACTGTATCTGCATTCAGTCACACACACACCTCTTGAGACACAAGTTGACGAGAAATCACATGTCATGGGGTCTCAGCAAGGCATGGTGTAGGTTGGAAGCTGTCGCAGTGAGGTCTTCAGCCCAACAGAAAGAAACTCTGTGTAAGCAGCTGAACAAAAAGAGTCAAAACAACATCTAGCTGAGCAGTGTAGTTGTGTAGGTTGACATGGGCTTGTCTGAGAGCTGGGCCGACTGTTTCTTGCCCAATTCTTTGATTTGGTTTGCCTGAGTTTAATTTGAAAGGTGAAGTGAAAGTATCTTGCTCTGTACTGAAGAAATAGGCATCAGATGGGCTTTTCCAGATATGTGTCATCAGAAAGCACCAGTTCACACAAAAGATGAATGGAAATCTGGAACCCTTTTCCCTAAAACTTACTGAATCTGCGGCTCAATTGACAAGGACATTATGCCTCAGGCAAATGAGGTTAAGATACAGCTCCACCATGATCTAATTGAATAGCAGAGTAGATTATACATAAGTAATTCAAAACCTTTATAAACCACAGATTGATTCGACCTCAGCTGGAGTTGAGTTGTGTTCAGTTGTGAGCCTCCCATCTTGGGATGCAGGAGATGTTTACTAGAATTGGACCAAGGATAAACAACTTCACATAGATGAAATAGCAAGATTGTGCTTAAAGCAGTCAAAGATTTAAGAGAGGTGTTCAAAATCATGAACTGACTTGAAAGATTAAGGATGGAAGGGAGTTTGGTAACCGGGAGTTTGATAACCAGAAGATGTGACTTTAAGGTGATAGTTGAAAGTATTAGGCAACATGAAAATACGCTTTATGCAACGTGCAGTTATGATTTAGCATGCAAAGGGCAGTGAAAGCAGATCTGGTAATTTTTAAAACGTGTATCTTTTAACACTTGAATGGTAAATATTGGCAGAGCTCTAAGAAAAGTGCCAGGCAGAGGGACCAATTGGATAGCTCTACTAGAGAGCTGGGATAGGATCCCTGTGGAAAATGGTCATCTCTGTTTCATCATTCCATACATTGAATGGCTTATTCCTGTTCCTATGTGAGCCTTGCCGAAAAGTGTGGATATCTAGATGTTTGATTGAGGAGGTGATTGTGTTGAATTTGTGACTTTTCTTGAATAGCCTATGTGCGCTCTTGTATAAAGTGGCTGGGCGGGCATGATTTTAAAATCAAAATGAGGCCATTTAGGACGCAATCCAGGAAATATTTTCTTCCATGCAGCAGCAAACAAATCTGGAATTCTCAGGACGTCTGGGTCATTTACAGGACCATTTCAATTTTTGTTGTTGGGTATGGCTTTCAATGGTTATGACATTGAGAGCGGGGATCTGCCAAGATTGAATGGTGGAGCAGACTCAAAGGGCCGAATGGCCCACTCCTGCCCCTCATTTCTATGTTTCTATGGATATGAAGCCAAGGTTGATAAATTGGATTGAGGTTTAGATCAACCATTGGGGCACTTGAGAGTTTAAAGACCTCCTCCTATTCCAAGTAATAATTTTCTTTTTCCTCTTCTGTTAGTGCTATTTGACCCACAATCAGTTACCAAATTCTGATGATCCTCAAATAACTCAAGTGGCCATTCGTTATGGTGAAACTCAGTTTGTGGTGAAAGCACGTGATCTTCTTGCCTGAACAGGAGGAGACAGCTAATGGTGTGGTGCTAATATCACTTCACTAGCATGGCATGCTAATTACTAGTTCTCTGGGGATGGAGTTCTTATCCTCCATGGAATTTATAATCACTTAATAAATCTGGAATATAAAGTTAGTCTGTAATGTGACCATTACACACATCACTGATTGTTTAAAACCTTTCTGGTTCACTAATGTCCTTTAGGGAAGGAAATCTGCCGTCCTTAACTGGTCAAGCTTACATGTGACTTCAGATCCACAGCAATATGAACATAGAACAATATGGTTGACTATTAAATGCCTGATCCATCATGCAAACCAGCCTCCCATCCATTGACTCTGTTCATACTTTCCGCTGCCTCAGCAAAGCAGCCAGCATAATTAAGGACCCACGCATCCCGGACATTCTCTCTTCCACCTTCTTCCTTTGGGAAAAATATACAAAAAGTCACGTACCAACCAACTCAAGAACAGCTTCTTCCCTGCTGCTGTCAGACTTCTCAATGAACTTATCTAACATTAAGTTGATCTTTCTCTGCACCCTAGCTATTGACTGTAACACTACATTCTGCACTCTCTCCTTCCCTTATCTATGAATGGTATGCTTTGCCTGTATAGCGTACAATAAAAATATTGTCACTGTTATACATGTGACAATAATAAATCAAAATCAATCAAATTTCAGAACACATTCCATTGGCTGCATTGCTGGTGATCTGAAAAAATGGATTTAAATTGGCAAAAGAAACTTATCATGGTATTGTTAAAGTGCAGAAGGGGACCATTCGGCCCACGGTGACTATTGTTCTTCCGAATGAGCACCATGCGGTGCATTCTCCTGTCTTTTCCTCATAACCCTGCATATTATTTCTGTTCAAATAATCATGTAATGCCCCAGTGGAACCTGTTTCCACCACACTTCCAGGCAGAGCTGATGACACGAAGATAAGTGGAAAAGCAAATTGTGCGGAGGGTGTGGAAAGTCTGCAGGGGGATCTAGATAGGCTGAGCGAGTGGGCGAGGACCTGGCAGATGGAGTACAATGTTAGCAAGTGTGAGGTTATCCACTTTGGCAGGAATAATAGTAGGAGGGATTACTATTTAAAGGGCGAAAAGCTGCAGCATGCTACGGTGCGGAGGGACCTGGGGGGTCCTTGTGCATGAGTCGCAAAAACCCAGTCTGCAGGTGCAGCAGGTGATCAGGAAGGCAAATGGGATGCTGGCCTTTATAGCGAGGGGGATAGAATATAAAAGCAGGGAGATCTTGCTGCAACTGTATATGGCACTGGTGAGGCCGCAGCTGGAGTACTGTGTGCAGTTTTGGTCGCCGCACTCACGCAAGGATATTTTGGCCTTGGAGGGAGTGCAGAGGAGGTTCACTAGGCTGATACCGGAGATGAGGGGGTTGAACTATGAAGAGAGGCTGAATAGGCTGGGTTTGTACTCGTTGGAGTTTAGAAGGATGAGGGGGGATCTTACAGAGACGTTTAAGATAATGAAGAGGATGGATATGTGATTATGCACACCTCCATCAAATGTTCTCTTAGCCTTCCCCTCCCCGGCGAAAGTTTCTCATTTCTGGAACCATTTTTCTAAACCTCTTCTGCCCTCTCCAACGTGTTCATATCCCTCTAACTGTATGCAATACTTGAGCTGTGATCCAACAACTGTCCTATACAAGTTCAGCAGGTGAAGAGATTAAGTTTTTGTTTTGGTAGCAAGTTGTGGTCTGGAATGCACTGCCTGAAGGTGCTGAAAGCAGATCTAAGAGTAATTTTCAGAAAAAAGTTGGAGATAATATTTGAAAAGAATAAAAAGACAGGGCTGTGGGAAAAGATTAGAGAGTAGTGGGAATAATTAGGTACTTCTTTAAAAGAATTGGCATGGCCCAAATGTTGTCTTTCTAGGCTGTTGGATTCTGTGATGTGGCTCAATCTCACTTTATACTGGAAAATCCTTTAAATTACTATCTTGATAAATGAAGTTTCCTTAGAGTAAGACTGGTAATTGAAACAGGAGAATTCAAGAATGATGAAAATAACAGGAACAGGCCCTTCAGCCCTCCAAGCCTGCACTGACCATGCTACCCAACTTAAATAAAAGCCCCTAGCTTTTGTTAGACCATATCCCTCTATTCCCATCCTATTCATGTATTTGTCAAGACACCCCTTAAAAGTCACAATTGTATCTGCTTCCGCTACCTCCCCCCCCCCACAACAGGTTCCAGGTGCCCACCACCCTCTGTGTAAAAGGAAAAACTGCCTTGTACGTCCCCTTTAAATCTTGCCCCTTGCAGCTTAGACCTGTGCCCCCTAGCAATTGACTCTTCCATCCTGGGAAAAAGCTTCTGACTATCCGCTCTGTCCGTGTCTCTCATAATCTTGTAGACTTCTATCAGCTCACCCCTCAACCTATGTCGTTCCAGTGACAACAAATTAAGTTTCTCCAACTTCTCATATTTGATGCCCTCCATACCAGGCAACATCCTGGTAAATCTTTTCTGTAGCTTCTCGAAAACCTCCACATCTTTCTGGTAGTGTGACGATCAGAATTGAACACTATATTCCCAATGCAGCCTAACTAAGGTTCTATAAAGCTGCAACATGGCTTGCCAATTTTTAAACTCAGTGCCTCAGCCGATGAAGGCAAGCATCCCGTATGCCTTCTTGACTATCTTCTCCACCTGCATTGCCATTTTCAGGGACCTGGGTACCTGTATACCCAGGTCCCTTTGCCTATCAATACGCTTGAATACATTGAATGTATGTAAATGAATATACATTTACTGTATATTTCCTATTTGTATTAAACCTTCCAAAATGTATTACCTCATTTGTCTGGATTAAACTTCATCTGCCACCTCTCTGCCCAAGTCTCCAGCTGATCTGTTTCCTCTGATGGTATTACAAACAGCAAAGTTCCCAGCACTGATCCCAAAGGCACGCCACTTGTCACAGCCCTCCATTCAGAAGCACACCCTTCCGCTGCTACCCTCTGTCTTCTTTGACCGAGCCAGTTTTGGATCCACCTTGCCAACTCACCTCTCCCATGCGACTTCACCTTCTGCAACAATCTGCTAGAGCCATACTGAAGTCCATGTAGACAACAACTGCTGCCCTACCCTCATCAATCATCTTCATCACTTCCTCGAAAAACTCAATCAAGTTAGTGAGACACTAACACTCCTTCACAAAACCAAATTCGTCAAAGAAAGTAGAGCAATATTGGTCTGAGGAATTGGATGATTTCCTGCCCGACTGCTTAGAGTCAATAGACTGGTCATTATTTAAAAACTCTGAGCAGCCTGAAGAAGTACACCACTACAGTAACTGATTTCATTGGTATGTAGAAGACTGTATGCCAAAGAAGCAAACCTGTGTGTTTCCCTACTGGAAAATATGGATGAACAGAGATATTCACTGCTTGCTGAAGTCCAGGTCTGAGGCATTCAAGTCAGGCGACCCCAATCTATACAAGAAATCCAGATATGATCTAAGGAGATTCATCAAAGATGTCAAAAGATAGTACTGGACCAAGCTAGAGTCCCGGGTGAGCCAAACAGATCCCTGCTGACTATGGCAAGGTCTGCGAGACATAACAGGCCACAAGACGGCGGCATGTAAAATCTTCATACCAATGCACCCCTCTCCAATGTGCTCAATGTATTCTGTGCCTGTTTTGAGCAAGAGGTCAGTGAGAGCAAGCCCCCCATTCTGGGAGTCTCAGATGAACCTTATCCAAGGTCACCATTGCACATGTCAGAGTTGCCTTCTCAAAGGTCAACTCATGGAAAACGACTGGCCCGGATGGGTATCTAGATGAGCACTCAGATCTTGTGCAAGTCAGTTGGCTAGGCATTCACAAACATCTTCAACCTCTGTTTACAACAATCTGAGGTTCCTATCTGCTTCAAGAAGATGACCATCATTCCCATACCAAAGAAAAGTCAGGCAGCATGCCTTAATGACTATCGTCCAGTGTCTCTAACGTCCATGATTATGAAGCGCTTCAAAAAGATAGTCATGGCATGAGTCAATTCTGGCCTTCCAGATTGCCTGGATCCACTAAAATTTGCCTGTCACCACAAAAGGTCCACAACAGACACCATTTCCCTGGCCCTGCACTCAACCCTGGAAAACCTAGATAACAAAGACACCTATGTCAGACTCCCATTTATCGATTACAGCTCAGCCTTCAACACCATTATTTCTCCAAGCTCCTTGGCTTTGGGCTCAGCTCCTCCCACTACGATTGGATCCTGAACTTCCTAACCCACAGACCACAAGGATAAGCAACAACAACAGCTCCACACTCATCCTCCACACCGGTGCCCACAAGACTGTGTACTCAGCCCCTTACTTATACACCCATGAGTGTATGGCCAAATTCCCTTCCAACTCAATTTTCAAGCTTGCTGATGACACCACTATAGTGGCTTGGATCTCAAACAAAGACAAGATGGAGTACAGGAAAGAGATAGAGCATCTGGTGACAATAATCTCTCCCTCAATGTTAACAAAACGAAGGAGATAGTCATCAACTTCAGGAAGTGCACTGGAGGACCGGCCCCTGTCCATATCAATGGGGTTGAAGTGGAAATGGTCGAGAGCTTCAAGTCTTTTGGTGTCCAGATCACCTAACAACCTGCCCTGGTCCCTCCATGCTGACACTATAATTAAAAAAAGCCCACTAATGCCTCTATTTTCTCAGGAGAATAAGGAAATTTGGCATATCTGCTACTCTAACTTTTATAGATATATCATTCTTTCTGGTTGTATCACAGCTCAGTATGGCTCCTGCTCTGTCCAAAAGACGCAAAAAACTACAAAACGTTGTGACCAAAGCGTAGCCCATTACTCAAACCAGCTTCCCATTCATTGACACAGTCTACACTTCCTGCTGCCTGAGAAAAGCAGCCAGCATAATCAAGGACCCCACATACCCTAGACATGCTCTCTTCCGCCACCTTCCATTGGGAAAAAGATAAAGCCTGAGGCCGGATACCAACTGACTCAAACAGCTTCTTCCCTGCTGCAATCAGACTTTTGAATGGACCTACCTCATATTAAGATGATCTTTTTCTACACCCTAGCTATGATTGTAACACTACGTTCTGCACTCTCCTGTGTTCGGTATGCTTTGTCTGTACAGTGTACAAGAAACAATACTTTTCACTATATACTAATACATGTGACAAATCAAACACTCCAAGCTCCAAGTAGCTTGAAGCACAGCTGTAGAGATGTTGGATTTATGCACAACGGAAATGTGGTGATATGCTTATAAGCACATCTGTCTCTTTAAAATTTCATTTGTCGACCCATCCTTTTTCAGTGGATTGCATTAGCATGAAAACAAAATCTCAAAAATAATTGTCAAGATAATAAAGAACTATATTTTAATTGTGGCGATAAAAAAATTAACTTGTTGACAGTTTCAAATGATTATTTTGAAGAAAAATGTTGCGCCCAGATAAACCTGCTTGAGTGATATTGCTGCAGTTTATGCTACACCCTGGTTATAGATAATGGCTTTGCTTCAAGATTTCATGACTGCGAGCAGTTCTAACATAGCTGAGGTGATAAATTATTCTGAACATACTCTTCCTTGTGCAAAAATCGATGGTGATAAAAATAGTCTTAATACTACCCATTTTAAGTTTTAGTTTGTTTTAAAGATTTTAATGACAAAATTATAATTTCAAAAAGTCAAGTAATGCAATAATCAAATTTGGGTCAAGAATTTGGTTTAGAAACGCTAAATTTTTAACTTGCAATTCCCAATAGTTAATTTCAGCAAATTGTTTTTAAAAGGCCCGTTCAGATAAAGGGAGGTTCCAGACCCTTGCACTGTGAACAACGGATACTCTGGCCAGTGGCAGTAGGTCAAATCCTTCACAGGACTGAAATCAAGGATGTGCGGAAAACTTTTGCCCAGTTCATGCTTGAACTTTGTAAAAACCCTTTTAGATTTTGTTTTCTCCCAAATTGGGCCACATCTTCAGGGATTGTTCTGAGTGGTGTAATTCCAGGGTGGAGCATTTCGTATTTACAAGTAAAGATGATGAGTTAAGAGGATTACATGAGAAGCATTGCTGTTGACAGGCTTAACTGGGTGTTTCTTGTTTGTCCCCTGCAGTGTATTACCAGCAGGCCCAGTGACAACACTGCAGCCTGTGCTTCTTGACTCACTCCTTTGTTCCAATTGGTATTGGTTCCCAGGACACAGGTCTTGTGTTTGCTCCACTCCCATTAATACTAACATAAGATTATCATCTCTGTGTCCATGTAACATAACTTTTTAGATGTGATTTTTAAACCAAGCTCCCTGTCTGTCCTATTTGGTAGATGTTAAAGATATCTGAGACTATCTTTCAAAGGAGTTCTTTCCAATGTCCTGGGTCAGTATTTGTCCCTCATTCAACGTTATTAAAAACTGATACTCTTGTCATTTAACACATGACTGATTGTAAGAGCTTGCTGTGTAAAAATTGGTTGTTGTTTCCTACGTTACGATAGTGACTTTATTGTCAAGAGTAATAGTTGCACAGCTCTTTCTGATGCCCTGAGGTTACGAAAGGTGCTATGTAAATACAAATTCTACTTTAACTTCAGTATTAGAGCCTATTTTTAGTGAGGTGGTCTGTAACTTGATTTAAAATGACAAACGTTGTATTCCAAACACAGTTGGAACTCCTGCAGACAAATCTACATAATCTCAGTTGGTACTTTGAAGTACCGAGGGGGGTTCATATTCTCAGAGGCCTATGGATGAGATATCAAATGGAGACTGCTGTCTGTCCGAGAAGGAGGAAATGGAAGATTCACCTGATGCTATTCATTAAAAAGCAGGGCAACATTTCTTCAACTCCAAAACCAGACGAATTGGCCATTCATCTCCCTTGCAAATGTGTGCTTGTGAACAAATAACAGTGATTATACTTCAATACCTAAATCACTGGAGGTGAAACATTGTTGGACAAGTGAAGGGATATAAGACTTTGTGCACTGACAGTCTTGAACAAAACTAATGATTTAATTCTCATCACAGAATGACTAATGTGATCTCCAAAAGGTTGTATAACAAATCCCATCAAAAGGAACTGAATTTAGCATTCAGTCACCATAAACAAGTAGTAGGCAACCCAGGCTTGTGTGTGGGTTGCATGAATGGCTCTCCTTCATCTTAGTCAGCTGAAAGATTGAAATCAGGCTTATTTACTAACCCATAACCCTATGAATTAGTTTGAAAATATTTAATACACACTAAATATTTTATGACAAATTATAAAGAATAATTGATTATAATATTAGAATCTTTTAACTTCGAATAGTAAAAACAAAATAAATATTTACACTTTGACTGTGAGGGCCGTGCACTCAATGTTGTGAGCAATCAGTAAGAAGTCTCCCAACACCAGGTTAGTGTCCAACCAGTTTATTTGATAGTAATCTCACAAGCTTTTGGAAACGGTGTTCCTTCATCAGGTATGTGGAAGGTTCTGATCTGTTTGGAGACAATACACATCTCTTTAACCTATGTCAATGCTATTTACACTCACATTGTCTGCATCTTTAAGATTTGAATAGCAGGTTAGCTGTAAAGACTTGCATTCTGATCAGTATTCTGTGAACTGTGTGTGACTTTATATGCCCTTCTCTGATCAGAACCTTCCACACACCTGACGAAGGAACACCATTTCCAAAAGCTTGTGAGATTGCTATCAAATAAACTGGTTGGTCTCTAACCTGGTGTTGTGAGACTTCTTACTGTGTTTACCCCAGTCCAACGCCGGCATCTCTACATCGTGACCAATCAGCACAGACCTGACTTCACTTGCCTTTGCTTAATATGCATATTCCTTCAGTCATACCGGTAGGGGAAAAAAAGATACGTGGGTGAAAATCAGTGGAACTTGGTAATCCTGCACATGGACAGCAGTCAATAAAATGTCTTAGTATGATTTTTGGCCATACTCAGAACCCAAATGGCACCTGGGCTGCAGTGTTGTCCACCACTGCCATAAACTACAGTAGTCCCACTAATGCTGAAGTTAAAAAGCATTGTTCTTGTTCCAAGCAGATGTTGCCATTCAGGCAGTTTGCCAAACTCCCAGGCTCTGCAGTTTGTGTAAACTAATCTCTATTTGTCATTTCTAAACACAATTCCAGACTAATGCCAGCTTTATTACGGTTGCTCAAACAAATGAGGTTAAAGTGCAATGGGCTTTTATATAATGGTGTTCAGGGGACCTTGTTTCATCGGCACCTCCTAACACTCTATTTTATCTGCAAATTTGATGTGCATTGAAATTTCAAATAAAATAGCTCATGGTGATGAGTATGCAAGAAACTTTTTTTTTTATTCTGTAGCGCGTGCGTTAAAATATAGTTCCCCACCAAACCTGCAGCACACACTATATAAAAATTGCTTTTTATTCAATAGGTGACATTGAATGAGCCCGTGACATTCTTGTGAAACGCTTTCTGGGGATATATTATTAATGTAACTGATAAAATAAGCCATGTTTTCAGCTCACTGTGACCTCGTCCACATTTTCAGTTGTCATTGGGCAATTATGCTGTTCTGTTTGATGAACCGTGGCACTTTATTTGCTGTTTTCAGATTCACTATGAACGAGGAGCAGTTTGTTAACATTGACCTAAATGATGACAATATCTGCGGAGTCTGTAAGCTCGAGACTGCGAGGGAGATGCTTTCCTTTTGCCACGTCTGCTTTGAGCTCAGCATCGAAGGTAAGGACCCTTGGGTAAGAGGAAGCACTTGACAGCATTTTTGCAATTATATCTGTCAAAGACAACAGACTGGACTGCCTGTTCCTGTTAACCTAGACACGAGCAATAAAGTAACGGTCAGGAATGAAGTCCAGGTCAATCAGCAGTTGACAAAAAACATAACATAAAAATAGGAGGAGGCTATTTAGCCTCACAAGCCATTCAAATGCTGATGGTCTTACATGTATGACCCCACTCCTATCCTTGCCCAGAACTCTCATGTTAAGGATGTAATACTTGTTAACTCACCATGTTGGATAGGTAATGATGTAGTGGTATCATCACTGGACTAGCAATCCAGAGGCCCAGCCTAATGGGGCCCAATTTTACCATCAAGTTGCGCCTGTTTTCGGGAGCAGAAACTTGATAAAGTCGAGCATGAGGCAAGTAGCACAATCCGTGCTGGTTATCCCTTTACCAAGGTCCGAAAATGGTCGTGAGCGGGACTGCGCCTGAAACTGGCACGACGGCCATTTTAATGCATTTTCATGCATTTAAATTGACTTAATGGGCAGCATGCCCAACCTTACCGGCACTTCCCCCTTTACCACCGCGTTCGCCCATCCAGAATCAGAGCAAAACAGACATGCTCCATAAAATTCTGATTTGGGCACTACAGTTAATGAGGAGGTAAGTGCCGACCATTCAACGCTCTGCTCGAGATCGGTTGAGGGGGTGGGTCCACTGCCACTCTGCCTGTGATCAGTGTGTGGGATTGGAGGGTGTGGGGGGGCTGCTGCCACTCTGCCTAAAATCAGTGAGGGGGGGAAGGGGTGAGTCTGTTGCCTCGCTGCCTGAGATCAGTAAGGGGGAGGGTGGGGCATCTGCTGCCACTCTGCCTGAGATCGATGGGGGGAGGGGAAGGGGGCCACAGTTGATCTGGATGGTGGGAGGACAAGGGGGTCAGTAATGTTGGGGAGGGGGAGACAGTGGAGCAATGTCTGTGGAGGCCAGGGAGAGGCATTCTCTGGCCCGGGAGGGATGTTGCAGGGGAGCAGCAATTTTTGTTTTTGTGCACGTGTGCAGTTTGGGGCGTCATTTGGAGCTGCAAGGTTTCAGGCACGTTAAGCCCTGCTCACAGGCTTCCACTGCACGATTTGAATCGCTGATAATTTTTCAGGCAGTGTGCGTATGGGGAAACCTGAGAACAAGTCTGAAATACTCCTAGTTTCAAATCCGCCCAGCATTTTGCATCACATTGGTAAAATAGGAACTTCTGTGTGGGGACCTGGGTTCTAATCCCACCACAGCAGATGATGAAGTTTAAATTCAACAAAACTCTGGAATTAAAAGTTCAGTGCTGACCGTGAAACCATTGTCACTTGGTATGGCCTACATGTGACTCCTGACCCACAGCAATATGATTAACTGCCCTCTGAAATGGTTTAGCAAGCCACTCAGTTCAAGAGCCATTAGGGGTGGGAATAAATGCTATCCCTGCTAGCAATGTCTACATCCCAGCAATGAATTTAAAACAAAACACACAATTGTGCAGAGTTACTGTGTGCATAACTGCATACTGGCCCCTCAACACCAGGTAGACTGAGTGCCAATGTGTCAGCTCCCACACTGAGGACAGTGTGATCTTGGGCTTCAATTCCAGGTGCAGGTATTCAGGGGACAAAAGAGCACTGACAGGGATGAACTGTATTATTGTCACTTTCAAGCATGACATTATTTGACAAAGATGTTGGGAGTTAACATGTCAACTGAGCAATGTGAAGAAGAGTGATGAGGCTCTTCTCTAGAGGGGTGGGACTGTGTTAAGATCAATCCTTGCGGTAGAAATGTTTCTGCTTATCCAAAATCTTCCCATTGAATATCACAAAGTCAAGATTAATGCACATCTTTGGAGCTGTCTGAAGAAGAGCCTTATCAAGAATTTGGTCCCAAACATGTCTCTCCAGGACCTCTTCAAGAGACACAGTGACTAAAGACACCTTCCCTGAAGCACGCAGAACCAAAGATCCAGGCATTAGCACTTCACCAAGGCAGTTGTGGTTGGTCTCAGTCAGTGCAGCAATTGGAAAGCTACAACTGATGTCATATCTCTAAACTGGAGAAGGGTGGAACAAGAATAAGGTTCTTGCTGTCTGTAATTTGTTGTCTCCTGAGTGCGTCAGTTTATGCCAATATTTATTGGTCATCACTGCCCTTGAATGTTGTGAAGATCTTGTGGTCTGTTGTTTCAGTTTTATATGTCTTAGTTCTTGCTAGGCCATTTCAGAGGGCAGTTAAATATCAACCACATTGCCGTGGTTTGGAAGTCACTTAGACCAGACAGTGGAAGGACAGCAGATTTCCTTCCCTTAAAAGGCCATTAGTGAACTGGATGGGTTTTTATGATGTCAGCAGGTATAAGGTCACCAATACTGGGACTTTTTTTAAAATTCCAGATTTATCCAATTCGTTAAGCTTAAATTCTCCAGCTGCGTGATGAGATTAGAATTTGAGTCTTCTAATTTGTAGTCCAGGCTGGAATTTCCCCCCCGCTGCTGCAAGCAAGGGTGAATAATTTGGCACTCAGCTAAATCTCTGTTCACTGCAGCGGCACCGAGAAACCCGCCAGTGTGAACGACCAGAAAATTCCACCCCAGCTGTCTGGGTGATTAGTCTGGTAAAACAACTACCAGGCTGCAGTACTCTGTTCCTATCTCAAAGTGATTCTCATAGCTGCTGCTGTTTTTTGTTTAAGACATGGATGCAATGTAGCTTTGCACCCGGGATTTCAGGCACTATGCAGTTGTATCTAATATATTCGTCACTTGTCAGCATGGAAGAATGCAAATTCACAGCAAAAACAAAACAAAGGTTTGTTTGGAATATGAGGTCATTGGAGAAATTGGGCTATCCTGTTTTCAGTTCCTGGAATTTTACCTCTGCTTTTAGATTGTCACTCCTACGTTGTACAAGGTTAAATTTTGCAAATAGTGTGACCTTCTGTTGTGTAAGGGAGCTGACCTCAGAGTGATTGTGGAATTTGCAATTTCCTGTTTTTCATAAATATTATTTGATACAATACTTCCATATTTTGCTGAAAAGTAACCAAAATGGTATTGTGAGGTGTTGTCTGTGTAGTTTTAGTATTGGTATCTGCCACTCTCTGTGACTTCCTACAACTATCTGAGATCTCTTCCAATTCCAACTTCTCATGCGTCCCTGATTTCCGCCGCTCCATCATTAGATGCTGTGCTTTCAGTTCTCTCAAAGTGCAAAGAAAATTACAGCACAGGGAACAAGTCCTTCGGTCCTCCAAGCCTGCATCGACCATGCAGCCCAACTTAACTAAACCCCCCTACCCTTCAGAGGACCATATCCCGCTATTCCCATCCTATTCATGTATTTGTCAAGACGCTCCTTAAAAGTCACTACCGTATCCACTTCCACTACCTCCCCCAGCAACGAGTTCCAGGCACCCACTACTGTGTAAAAAAATTTGCCTCGTACATCTCCTTTAAACCTTCCCTCTCGCACCTTAAACCTGTGCCCCCTAGTATTTGACTTTTCTACCCTGGGAAGAAGCTTCTGGCTATCCACTCTATCCATGCCTCTCATAATCTTGTAGACTTATATTAGGTCGCCCCCCCAACCTCCATCGCTCCAGTGAGAACAAACCAAGTTTCTCCAACCTCTCCTCATAGCTAATGCCCTCCAAACCAGGCCAAATCCTGGTAAATCTTTTCTGTACCTTCTCCAAAGCCTCTTTCTGGTAGTGTGGCGACCAGAATTGAACACTATATTCCATGTGCGGCCTAACTAAGGTTCTATAAAGCTGCAACATGACTCGCCAATTTTTAAACTCAGTATCCCGGCCGATGAAGGCAAGCATGCTGTATGCCTTCTCCACCTGCGTTGCCACTTTGAGTAACCTGTGTACCTGTATACCCACTTCCCTTTGCCTATCAATACTCTTAAGGGTTCTGCCATTTACTGTATATTTTCTATCTGTATAAAACTTTCCAAAATGCATTACCTCATATTTGTCCGAATTAAACTCCATCTGCCATCTCTCACCCAAGTCTCCAATTGATCTGTAACCTCTGATGGCCCTCATCGATCCCTGAGGAACACTAATTGTCACAGTCCTCCATTCAAAAACACACCCACTGCTACTGTCTGTCTGTCTTTGACCGAGAAAGAAATCTCTCAATGCCAGGTTAAAGTCCAACAGATTTATTTGGTAGCAAAAGCCACTAGCTTTCGGAGCGCTGCTCCTTCATCAGGTAAGTGGGAGTTCTGTTCACAAACGGGGCATATGTAGACCCAAACTCAATTTACAGAATAATGGTTGGAATGCGAGTGTTTATAGGTAATCAAGTCTTAAAGATACAGACAACGTGAGTGGAGAGAGCATTAAGGACAGGTTAAAGAGATGTGTATTGTCTCCAGACAGGACAGTTAGTGAGATTTTGCAAGTCGTGGGGATTACAGGTAGTGTGACATGAAGCCAAGATCCTGGTTGAGGCCATCCTCATGTGTGAGGAACTTGGCTATTAATCTCTGCTCAGCGACTCTGCATTATCGTGTGTACTGAAGGCCGCCTTGGAGAATGCTTACCCGAAGATCAGAGGCTGAATGCCCGTGACTGCTGAATTTTTTTCCCAACGGGAAGAGAACACTCTTCCCTGGTGATTGCCGAGTGGTGTTCATTCATCCGTTGTCGTGTCTGCATGGTCTCCCCAACATACCATGCCTCAGGACGTCCTTTCCTGCAGTGTATCAGGTAGACAATGTTGGCCGAGTTGCAAGAGTATGTGCCATCATCTCATATAGTGTTCTCACGTGAGATGATAGCATCTGTGTTGATGATTCGGCATGTCTTGCACAGGTTGCTGTGGCAAAGTGGTGTGGTGTCATGGTCACTGTTCTCCTGAAGGTTGTGTAGTTTGCTGGGGGCAGTGGTCTGTTTGAGGTTGTGTCGTTGTTTGAAGGCCCCCAGTGGGGCTCTGGGGATGGCCTTGGCGAGATGTTCGTCTTCATCAATGACATATTGAAGGCTCCGGAGAAGATGTCGAAGCTTCTCCGCTCCAGGGAAGTACTGGACGACAAAGGGTACTCTGTCCGTCGTATCCTGTGTTTGTCTTCTGAGGAGGTGGGTGCAAGTTTTTGCTGTGGCGTGTCAGAACTGTCGATCGATGAGTCAAGCGCGAAGTCGTGTCTGACAAATTTACTGGAGTTCTATGAGGATGTGTCTAGGGCGGTGGATAGAGGAGAGCCGGTGGATGTGGTCTTTCTGGATTTTCAGAAGGCGTTTGATAAGGTACCTCACAAGAGGTTACTGCAGAAGGTCAGAGGACATGGAGTTGGGGGTAGGGTGTTAGCGTGGATAGAGGATTGGTTGTCAAATAGGAGGCAGAGAGTGGGGGTCAATGGGTGCTATTCGGATTGGCGGTTGGTGACTAGTGGGGTGCCCCAGGGGTCGGTGCTGGGGCCTCAGCTATTTACCATTTATATAGATGATCTGGAGGAGGGAACCGAGTGTAGGGTGTCGAAATTTGCTGATGACACCAAGATTGGGGGAAAGGCAAATTGTGCGGAGGGTGTGGAGAGTCTGCAGAAGGATCTAGATAGGCTGGGCGAATGGGCCAGGAAATGGCAAATGGAATTTAATGTTGGCAAGTGTGAGGTGGTCCACTTTGGTAGGAAGAATGGTAGGAAGGACTATTACTTACGTGGCGAAAAACTGCAGCAGGCGACGGTGCAGAGGGACCTCGGGGTCCTTGTGCATGAGTCGCAAAAACCCAGCCTGCAGGTGCAGCAGGTGGTCAGGAAGGCGAATGGGATGCTGGCCTTCATAGCGAGGGGGATTGAATATAAAAGTAGGGAGGTCTTGCTGCAGCTGTACAGGGCATTGGTGAGGCCGCAGCTGGAGTACTGTGTGCAGTTTTGGGCGCCGCACCTGCGCAAGGATATTTTGGCCTTGGAGGGAGTGCAGAGGAGGTTTACTAGGCTGATACCGGAGTTGAGGGGGTTGAGCTATGAGGAGAGGCTGAATAAACTAGGCTTGTACTCGTTAGAGTTTAGAAGAATGAGGGGAGATCTCATTGAGACGTATAAGATGATGAATGGGATGGATAGGATAGAGGTGGAAAGACTCTTCCCGCTCAAAAAAGACAGTAGGACTAGGGGGCACAGCCTCAAGATAAAGGGGGGGCAGTTCAGAACGGAGTTGAGGAGGAACTTCTTCACTCAAAGGGTGGTGAATCTCTGGAATTCTCTGCCCTTTGAAGTGGTGGAGGCTGCCTCGCTAAATATTTTTAAGAAGCGGGTTGATGGGTTTTTGATAAGAGAGGGGATTAAGGGTTATGGGGAGAGGGCGGGAAAGTGGAACTGAGCCACGACAGATCAGCCATGATCTTATTGAATGGCGGGGCAGGCTCGAAGGGCCAGATGGCCTACTCCTGCTCCTATTTCTTATGTTCTTATGTTCTTATATTCTGCTCTTAGGGCATCTATCAGCGTCTGGAGGTGTCTGTTGCGATCCTCCTCATCTGAGCAGATCCTCTGTATACGGAAGGCTTGTCCATAGGGGATGGCTTCTTTAACGTGTTTAGGGTGGAGGCTGAGAAGTGGAGCATTGTGAGGTTATCCGTGGGCTTGCAGTAGAATGAAGTGCTGAGGTGACTATCCTTGATGGAGATGCATGTGTCCAAGAATGCAGCCGATTCTGGAGAGTAGTCCATGGTGAGTCTAATGGTGGGATGGAACTTGTTGGCATCGTCTTAAAGTTGTTTCAGTGCTCACCATGAGTCCAAAGGAAGAAAATGTCATCAATGTATCTCGTGTATAGCATCAGTTGAAGACCCTGTGCGGTGAAGAGGTCTTGTACGAATCTGTGCATGAAGATGTTGGCATATTGAGGTGTGAATTTAATGTGTCTGGATGAAGAACTGGTTGTTGAAGGTGAAGACATTGCGGACCAGGATGAATTGCAGAATTGCATCTGGAAACTGGCAGTTGTCACCATTGAGTACTGAGGCAGTTACAGCAATGCCACCGTTGTCCGGGTGCTGGTGTAGAGTGCTGAGACATCCATTGTGATGAGGAGTGCTCCTGGTTCAACTGCTCCATGTGTGCTGAGTTTCTGTAGGAAGTCCATTGTGTCGTGGCAGTAGAGTCTCCACTCACATTGTCTGTACCTTTTTAAGACTTGATGACTTATAAAGTTTCACATTCCAACCATTTTGTAAATTGAGTTTGTGTTTTTATATGCCCTGTTTGTGAACAAAACTCCCGCTTATCTGATGAAGGAGCAGCGCTCCGAAAGCTAATGGCTTTTGCTTCCAAATAAACCTGTTGGACTTTAACCTGCTTTTGTGAGACTTCTTACTGTGGTTACCCCAGTCCAACGCCAGCATCTCCACATCACTTCTTTGACTGAGCCAGTTTAGTATCCCCCTTGCCAGCTCACCACTGATTCCACGTGACTTCACCTTCTGCAGCAGTCTGCCATGAGGGATCTTGTCAAAGAACTTGCTGAAGTCCATGTAGACAACATCCACTGTCATACCCTCATCAATCATCTTCGTCACTTGCTCAAAAAAACTGATCAAGTTCGTCTCATCTCAGGAATTCCCTTCCAAAATTCTCTCTACCTCTGTGCTCCTTAAAACCCGCCTTTTTTTTACTCTAATGTATCCTTAACATAGTTGGTGTGAAACGTTGTTTGATAACACTCCTCTGAAGCCCATCTTTGGTTGCGAGAAATGAAGCAACATTTTTTTTGGGAAAATTTGCAAGTTAAAATGATTGAAAATGTTGGTGAAATCATATTCTTCAGCCCCTGAATATCTTTCCAAAAAGTAAGGCAACCAGAAATGGTCTTAAGAGGTTGATTTAATTGCTTGCCCCTGTCCATAGTCAAATGATTCTTGCTGCATGATGGTTCTGCATGACTATCAGAGGCTCTTCAAATCAAGCACCTATCAATTACCATACAGTTGTGCAGAATTGGCATGCAGGAACAGACCGGTTGGTGCGTGGAACGTGCCCCACACTCATGGCTGGAGTCTGAATGCTTCCACCCACTGGACTCTGGAAGAAAAGCACTTGAGGAGGAAGGTCCTTTGTCCTTCCACAGCCCCAGGGGAAAAAAGCAAGAAATATTCTGGGGAAAAATTTCTCTGACATCCTTGACCTAAAGTGATCAAAATGAGTCAGGACATCACGTGAACCAAGTGTATAGTTTGTGATGAAGCTTACCTTTACATGGTGCAATCTTTTCCTTGACGGTCATATTGAGTTTACATCTACAGCACCAGCTAACAGCATTGTTTTAATCTTTCATGGCAAGGACAGTGGCTTGGCCTTTCAGAGGGAAGTTAAGAGTCAACCACAATAATATAGGTTTGGTATCAACATATAGGCCAGCTCAGGCAAGGGTTGCAGATTTCTTTCCCTTAAAGACATTAGTGTATCAGATGGGTTTTTATGGCAGTTTAGAAATTCAGTGATACTAACTTTCAATTTGAGATTTAATTAACTGAATCTTAAATTCCACTGGCACTTGTGGTGGGATTTGAACCCACATACTCCAGAGCCTGGGCCTCTGGGTTACTAGTCTAGTTACATAACCGCTATGCCATTGTCTTCCCCCAAATATTCCATTTTGACACTGGACGATGACCTACAACTTGGTCCTTCACCACAAAATAATTAACTAGCATAGTGACCTTTTTTTTTTCAAGGATTGGTGATCTGGTAATGAACTGTAAAAAAGAAACTAATGAAATTGGTTGAAGGGTTTGATGTTGAATATCTTTCGACTGGTCCTTAGCATGTGCTACATGATATTGTGTCGTACATACTGCATACCAACATTGTGACTAGTCATGCATGTTTAACATTGGCTGTTGGCTGACCCTGGCAGTTTCTGTTCCAGTAAGTGATGTTCCTAAATGGACATTGTGCGTGCATTTGCATCTAGGTTTCTTAACAATGGTCTCTCTAGCATCTCGTAGATTCCTGCAGTTGGCTGATTTATTTTGCTATGTTTGGCAATAAGCCAGAAACAACAGTCAAAGCTTGAAGAATTTACCTTGATTCAGTCTCAGTGAATACATGTTTTTTTCCTTCTCTTGCTCCTTTTGAGTGTGTGAAAAATGTAAACTAATCCCTCCTCATCCTGCTTACTGTCCGTGGCGGTCGGCACAGTTGAATCTTCCTCCTCAAGTGCTTTTCTTCCGGAATCCAGTGAGTGGGACTGCATTTAGATAGGAACAGAGCCAGCGTCGTATGAGGTCATCCAAAGCTCAGTGACCTACATTTGGCTCCTGGTTTATCAGCACCATTTTTAAACCTCTTGTCTTTTTCATCCTTTCCCTGGCCTTGCCCCTCTGATTCTCAGTAATAGGTTCCAGTCTTGCAGCTCTTCAGTATCCTTTAATTCTGGTTTCTTGAGTATCTCTGATTTTAACCACTTCACCATTAGTGGCCGTGCCTTCTGCTGCAGAGGCCCTAAACTCTGGAACTTCCTCCCCAAAATCTTTCTGTTTTCTACCTGACTCTTATCCTTGAAGCGGCTCCTATCTCTTTGACCAAGCTTTTGTTTGCCTGCCCTGATATCTTCTTGGGTCACTTAATGTTAAATTTTAATTTTGAATGTCCTTGTGAAGTGCCTCGGGACCCTACTATGTTATGCTAAAACTGCTCAATACAAGCTATTTCCTTTCTTCCTCTCTCCTGACATTCCCTCTGTTACAAGTTTTAAAAATGCGTTGCCCACCTCCCAGTCTATACAGTAATTTTTCAACCTTGCATCATTTAAACAAACTCTCCATGTTTGCCTGATAGGAGGGTGCAGTTGGTAAAGCTTGCAAAATGCAAGACTCTGCTGTTACTAGAGCAATGCTTGTTGAGTTGTCTGAGTGGGATGATTCCACGTTCTGCATTTGGCTACATCCTTCTCATGTAAAAAGTAGCTTTAGAGTGGGCTGAAGAAAACAATTTTGTGCAGAGTGACTGAGCTAAACAGGGCAATTCAGCCAGTTGGGGAGGAAGTGAAAGACTTGGGACCACAGCACAGGCCATTCTGTCCACTATGTCCCTGCTAACTCTTTCAAAGAGCTTTCCAATTAGTGCCTTCATCCTGCTCTTGTCATGGGGCTGCACAGTGGTTAGCTCTGTTGCCTCACATCACCACCAGGGACCAGGATTTCAATTCCCAGTTTGGATGACTGCGTGGGATTCCTCAGGGTGCTCTGGTTTCCTCCCACAGTCTGAAAGACGTGCTGGTTAGGGTGCATTGGCCATGCTAATATTCTCCCTCAATGTACCCGGACAGGCGCCGGAGTATGGCAACTAGGGAATTTTCACAATAACTTAATTGCAGTGTTAATGTAAGCCTACATGTGACACTGATAATTAAATTTTAACTGTATCCCTGCAATTCTTTCTTTTTTTAAAGTATTTATCCAAATTCCTTTTTAAAGGTTGCTGTTGAATCTGCTTCTACTGCTCTTTTAAACAGCGTTCTCCAGACCATCATTAATCACTACTTAAAAAGAAAATTCTGATCCTCCTCCGTCCTGGTTCTTTTGCCAATTATCTTGAGCCTGTGTCCTCTGGTTGCTGATCTGCTGGACCCTCCTTTCACTTTCCTGAAAGCATTCATTGATTTTCAACATTAAATCTTCCCTGCTCTAAAGAGAACAGTTCTAATTTCTTCACCGATCAAGCGGCCTATCGTTCTGGAAATATTCAGCTTCCTGAATTTGGATGTTTTCCTGCAGCGATAATTCAAAGCCTTTTTGTATCACAATCGTGTTGAGACTTGAAGCTTTAACCTGTGACTAAAGGCAGGATGTTTGCATTACATCAGGTAGACTGGGCTGCTCCATAAACGTGGAGCTGCCAGTATCTCTTGGCATGTTTGACATGGAGCCCAGGTGCACTGATTACAACTGTGGAATACAGGAGAGCAATGCCTAATTCATTGATTTTTTTTTTATTATTTACAACATAGGCAATAAAATGTCCAATTCCTATGTCTGCCCTTTCCCACCAAGCCTTGCATTTTTACTTCTTATGAAAGTTACTGTTGATTCTGTGTCCATTATCTTTTCAGATAATACATTCCAGATTATTACCTTTTTTATTAACTTATTCTTTCGTGGGATTTGGGTATCCTTAGCAAGGCTAGCATTTTTTTTTTTTGCCCCATCCCCAATCACCCTTGAACTGAATGGCATACGAACTAAAAGCAGAAGTAGGCCCCTTGAGCCTTCAATAACATCATGGCTGATCTGAACTTCATTCCTGCCTATGCCTGGATAACCTTTCACATTCTTGTTAATCAAGAATCTATCTGTCTGTGCCTTAAAAATATTCAAAGGCCTCCACTGCCTTTTTGTTGAAAGTTCCGGAGATTCGTGATCCTCTAAGTAGAAAAACTTTCTCCTCATTTTATCTTAAATGAGTGACAGCCTAGTTCTAGATCCTCCAAGAGGAAACATCCCCTCCCCATCTTCCCTGTCAATCCCCCGAGGTGCCTAAAGTCACCTTTTACTCTTATGAACCCACAGGGATTGTTGGCCCTGTATTTTAACATCAGCAATACATTATAGAATCACCAAATCTTATTGAATAGAGGGAGACCATTCAGCTCATTATTCCTACTCTGGATCTTTGGGGCGATTCAATTAGTCCAATTCTCCCTACTGAGATTTCACAACTAGTTTAGAGCTTCCACTGCCAAACTCAGACCTTGGATTCTGCCTCCAAATGAAGAAATTCCTCCTTATCATTTCCTAAATTGTCTTTCTCTTATTTTTGAGGAATCGTAAAAGATGATTGAACGGTAAATTTTAACAAGGCAGCCAGTTCAAAAGCAATACTGGATCAGCACCCAACAATGAGATAAATGGGCCAGAACACGAGGGAGAGCTCCCCTGATCGTTTTCAAAATAATGGCTACGGGGTCTTGAAATCCATCTGAGAAGGTGGACAAGGATGCCATTTCAAGTCTCATCTGAAAGATGGCACCTCTGATGGCAGAATCCTCCCTCAGTGCTGCCACTAAGAACGTCAACCTAGATTATGTGCTCAAGTCTTTAGTGTAGAAACTCTACCTTCTGACTCAGCTGTGAGTGTGCCACTCAATGAGCCAAGGCTGACACAAAAGCAACTGCTTGAGAGGGAGGCAGTAACAACTCCATTACTGCCTTGAAGTGATTTTACTGATTCAGCATTTCTTAAGATAATGAAAGCAGAAAATGCAGGCAATTCGCAGCAGCATCGATGGAGAGAGAAACATGGAAATGTTCCTTTAATTTTGGTGAATAGACCCGAAAGTTTTTTAACTTTGTTTATCTCCATAGATGCTGCCTGATTCCTGTAATTTCAGCATTTTCTTTTTTTAGATTTTCAGCATCCGCAGTAATTGAGAATAATGATGCATTTGATTCTGTAATCAGCATGGGACTAATGTTTAGTTTTAAAAATTGGAATTTGCAAACAAGACTGACCAATACATACAAACTAATTAATTGCCTGGTGTAGTTTTTATTGTGTAAATTGGAGGCTGTTTTGATGTTGTAGTTTTTCATATGCATAAATAGAACATTATCAACACCAGCAGGAAGTTCTATTTTGGGTGTGTTTAATAGACATTGAAATTAAAGATGAAGGAAGCAACGCACTTAGCACCTTTACTCAGTTAATTTCTTTATGAAGTACGTGTGGTAGTCCTTTTAAGGAGCAGTTGATAGGGCTGCAGGACAGGCATGTGCCTACAAAAAGGAAGGATAGGAAAGGTAGGATTCAAGGGCTGTGGACAACCAGTGAAATTGTGGGTCTAATAAAAAAGGAAGAAAAGAGGCATACGTAAGGTGCAGGCAGCTAAAAGTAGATGAAGCACTGGACGAATACAGAGAAAGTAGAAAAGAACTCAAAAAGGGAGTTAGAAGGGCAAAAAGGAGTCACAAAATGCCTTAAGGAGAATCCTGAGGCATTTTATACATAAGTTAGGAACAAGAGGGTTGTTAGGGGAAAAAAATCAAACCTCTGAGGGACAAAGAAGGGGAATTATGCTTAGAACCAAAGGAAGTAGGTGAGATCCTAAACAAATACTTTGCATCAGTATTCACAAAGAGGGGCATGTTGACTGGTAGTGTCTCAGAGGAATGTGTTGACCCGTTAGAAAAAATCTCAATTACGAGGGAGGAAGGTTTTTTTGGAAATATTAAGACAGACAAATCCCCAGGGCCTGATGGCAGCTATCCTAGACTGCTCAGGGAGACGAGAGGAAATTGCTGGGCCTCTAACAGAAATTTTTGTCTCTTCACTGGACACAGGTGAGGTCCCAGAGGATTGGAGGATAGCAAACGTGGTCCCGTTATTTAAGAATAGTAGCAAGGATAACCTGGGTAATTATAGGCTGGTGAGCTTGACATTCGTGGTATGGAAATTGTTGGAGAAGATTCTTAGAGAGAGAATATATGCACATTTAGAATGGAATAATCTCATTAGCGATTGACAGCATGGTTTTGTACGAGGGAGGTCATGCCTCACAAATTTGGTTGAGTTTTTTGAGGAGGTGACAAAAACGATTGACGAGGAAAGGGCCATGGAAGTAGTCTAAGTGGATTTTAATAAACATAAGAACATAAGAAATAGGAGCAGGAGTAGGCCATCCAGCCCTTCGAGCCTGCCCCGCCATTCAATAAGATCATGGCTGATCTGTTGCTGCTCAGTTCCACTTTCCCGCCCTCTCCCTATAACCCTTAATCCCCTCTCCTATCAAAAACCCATCAACCCGCGTCTTAAAAATATTTAGCGAGGCAGCCTCCACCACTTCAAAGGGCAGAGAATTCCAGAGATTCACCACCCTTTGAGTGAAGAAGTTCCTCCTCAACTCCGTTCTAAACCGCCCCCCTTTTATCTTGAGGCTGTGCCCCCTAGTCCTACTGTCTTTTTTGAGCAGGAAGAGTCTCTCCACCTCTATCCTATCCATCCCATTCATCATCTTATACGTCTCAATGAGATCTCCCCTCATTCTTCTAAACTCTAACGAGTACAAGCCCAGTTTATTCAGCCTCTCCTCATAGCTCAACCCCCTCAACTCCGGTATCAGCCTAGTAAACCTCCTCTGCACTCCCTCCAAGGCCAAAATATCTTTGCGCAGGTGCGGCGCGCAAAACTGCACACAGTACTCCAGCTGCGGCCTCACCAATGCCCTATACAGCTGCAGCAAGACCTCCCTACTTTTTTATATTCAATCCCCCTCGCTATGAAGGCCAGCATCCCATTCGCCTTCCTGACCACCTGCTGCACCTGCAAGCTGGGTTTTTGCGACTCATGCACAAGGACCCCGAGGTCCCTCTGCACCGTCGCCTGCTGCAGTTTTTCGCCCCGTAAGTAATAGTCCTTCCTACCATTCTTCCTACCAAAGTGGACCACCTCACACTTGCCAACATTAAATTCCATTTGCGTTTGACAAGGTCCCCTCATGGCAGGCTGGTGCAAAAGGTTAACTCTCACGGGATAAAAGGTGAGCTAGCTAGATGGGTGGAGAACTGGCTTGGCCATAGAGGATAGAGGGGTCTTTTTCTGGTTGGAGGTCTGTGACTAGCGGTGTTCCGCAGGGCTGTTTGTGATATATATAAATGATTTGGAAGAAGATGTAGCTGGTGTGATCAGTAAGTTTGCGGACGACACAAAGATTGCTGGAGTTGCGGATAGTGATGAACATTATCAGATAATACAACAGGATATAGATAGGTTGGAAAATTGGGCGGAGAAATGGCAGATGGAATTTCATCCAGATAAATGTGAAGTGATGCATTTCGTTAGATCTAATGTAGGGGGGAGCTATACAATGAATGGCAGAACCATCAGGAGTATAGACACACAGAGGGACCTGGGTGTTCAAGTCCACAGATCTTTAAAAGTGGCAGCACAGGTGGAGAGAGTGGTGAAGAAGGCATATGGCATGCTTGCCTTTATTGGACAGGGCATAGGAGTATAAAAGTTGGCATGTGATGTTGCAGCTATATAGAACATTGGTTAGGCCACATTTGGAATACTGCATCCAGTTCTGGTCGCCACACTACCAGAAGGAAGGACGTGGGGGCTTTGGAGAGAGTGCAGAAAAGGTTTAGCAGGATGTTGCCTGGTATGGAGGGTCTTAGTTATGAGGAGAGATTGGGTAAACTGGGGTTGTTCTCCCTGGAATGATGGAGGATGAGGGGTGACCTAATAGAGATGTATAAAAATTATGTAGGGCATAGATAGGGTAAACAGTGGGAAGCTTTTTCCCAGGATGGAGGTGACGAACAAAAGGGGTCACAAGTTCAAGGTGAGGGGGCCAAGGTTTAACACAGATATCAGGGAGACGTATTTTACACAGAAGGTGGTGGGGGCCTGGAATGCACTGCCAAGCAAGATGGTTGAGGAGGACACGTTGGGATTGTTTAACACTTATCTAGATAGCCACATGAACAGACTGGAAATAGAGGGATACAAATGAATAGTCTAGTTGGGCGTATGATTGGTGCAGGCTTGGAGGGCCGAAGGGCCTGTTCCTGTGCTGTATTGTTCTTTGTTGTTTGTGGTAATTAATTTCCTTAGACCAGGCAGCTAATGAACAAACAATATCTTTTCTGGCTGGGTATTTAATGGGTATTTGAAGTAAATGTACAAATATTTCTGTTTTCACTAAGGAAAATGATTTAGGGGAAAAGAGGTTACTCTACTTTCACTGCAAGTGCCAATTCTTGGTACAACGCCTTGTACCAGTTGCCCTCAGCTACCAATAGCTGCATTCAAGCCTAAGTGGTGAGCTTTTATCTGAGTTCAATGCTGTTTTTTCTTTACTTTTTCATGGGATGTGGACCTCACCGGTTAGGCAGATTTTTATTGCCCTTGAAAAGGTGATGGTGAGCCATCACTTTTTAAATGCTGCAGTCCATCCGTTGTAAGTACACCCAGAATGCTGTACATGAGGGATTTTCACCCAGCGACAGTGGAAGAACAACCATATAGTTCCAACTCGGGGCGATATGTGGCTTGGAGGAGAACTTGCAGGTGGTGGTGTGTCTGCCACCTTGTCCTTCTAGATGGTAGTGGTTGCAGGTTTGGAAAGTGCTGTTGAAAGACCTTGGTGATTTGCTGCAGTGCATCTTGTAATTGGAATCCACTGCTGCTACTGGGCATTAGTAGTGGATAAAGTGGATGTTGGATGTGGTGCCAATCACAACTGTATTCATCCAGGCAAATGGAAAGCATTTCCTGACTTGTATCTTGTAGATAGTGGATAGGCTTGGGGGAGAAAGGCAGTGAGATAGTTACCACAGTCTCTGATCTTCTCTTGTAACCAATATTTTTTGTAACTGGTCCAGTTCAGTTTCTGGTCAATGTGACCTTCAAAATTTTGATAGCAGTGAGTTCCATGATGGCAGTGACAGGCTTGGGGGAATCAGGAGGTGAGAAACTAACTGCAGAATTCCAAGCCTCTGTTCAATTCTTCACAGAATTGTTATGGTGCAGGAGGCCATTTGGCGCATTGCGTGTTTGGAGAACAAGTGCAGAAACATAGTAGACTTAAAACTTAGAATGACTACAGCACAGAAAGAGGCCCATTGAGTCTGCACAAATCACAATCCCACCCTGGCCCAACCCCCATATCCCCACACATCTACCCACTTATCCCTCTAACCTATGCATCTCAATACACTAAGGGCAATTTTGTTTTAGCATGGCCAATCAACCTAACCCATACATCTTCGGAGGAAACCCACTCAGACACGAGGAAAACGTGCAAACTCCACACAGACAGTGACCCAAGCCGGGAATCGAACCCAGGTCCCTGGAGCTGTGAAGCAGTGGTGCTAACCACTGTGCTACAGTGTCACCCATGTAAATACTTTTCCAAATACCCTTGCACATTGTTTATATTCAAATAATCATTGAATGCCTCAATTGAACCTATGTCAATCACGCTTTCAGCAATTTGACCACTTGTGGGAAAAACTTTGCTCGTGTCACATTTACTTCCTTTGCTAATCACTTCAAATCTATGCCCTCTTATTCTTGATCCTTTTATTCCCCCTAGCTACTCTGTACGGCCCCTTCATGATTTTAAACATTTATTAAATCTCCTGTTAGCCACCTTTTTCTTCAAGGAAAACTGTCCGATCTAATCTCATTACTGAAATTGAAATAGCTATACTACATAGCTATAGCTGGATCCAGATTCTGGTCAATGGTAATGTCCCAAAATGTTGATGGTGGGGTATTCACCAGTGATAATGCCATTGAATGTTATGAGGAGGTGTCGGATTCTCTCTTTTTTTTTGGAGATGATCGTTGCCTGACATTTTTGTGGCACAAATGTTTTCTTTGTCAGCTGACAGCCTAAGTCTGAAATTTGTCCAAGTCTGTCTGGTATATAGGCATGGGCTGTCTGAGAAGTTGCAAATGGTGCTGATCATGGGCAAATCACCTGTGAGCATCTCCATTGCCAACCTTGTGATGACAGGAAGGTCATTGATGAAGCAGCTGAAAATGGTTGGGCCGAGGACACTACCCTCAGGAACTCCTTCAGTAATGTCCTGCAACTGAATTGATTGACCTCCAATGACCACAACCATCTTACTTGTGTCAGGTATGACTCCCAACCACTGGAGAGTTTCCACTGACTCCAGTTTTCCTCAGGCCTTTTGAAGCCACAGTCAGTTAACTGTGACCCTGATGTCAATGGCTAACACTTGCGCCTCACCTCTTGAGTTTAAGTCTCTTGTCCTTGTTTGGCCTAAGGCCACAATGAGGTCAGGGGTTGGGTTGGCCTGGTGGAACTCAAATTGAGCATCAATTATCAGCTTGTTTCTAAGTAAGTTACTGCCTGTGTGTGTGTTTGTGTCCGTATGTGTGTTGCTGAATTGGTAACTGCTGTCGGAGGAGTGTCATTAGTACAGCTTTATAAGGAAGCAGGCTTTGTAAATCAGAATTTTGTAGCTTCACGCCCCACTCCTGGACCTGCAGAGAATTTGAAGCACGGGGAAAAAGGCATTCCGCACAACAGTGGTCCTTATGCTGCACACACCTTTTTGCGATTCCTTTCTCGCTCCCCTATTTATCCAGCTTCCCCTGCAATGCAGCTGTTACTTGTTTCAGCCCCCCCATGTAGTAGCAAGTTCTGCATTTTCACCACGCCTGAGCACAATCCTGAGGGATGCGTTGTCGGACGGTCAGTACTGAGGTTGTACTGCCGTGTCAGAGGGTTGATACTAGGGCTGTGCTGCAGTACTGGAGGATCAATGAGGAGACTAAGTTACATTGATGGAGAGTAGGTATTGAGTGCAGTGGCTGTGTTACATTATTAGAGGGTCAGTACTGAGGCAGTGCTGCAATGTTAGAGGTGCTCTCATCCTAACAACCTTAAAATTCAAGTCATGTCCATCTATTCACATACATGGATGTAAAGAGCAAACATCATTATGCGAGTTCTCTAGTTAATATTTTCTTACCCAAAACCAGCCAAAGCTCATTGCCTAGCAATTCATTCACACACTGATTGTGGAATCCTGGTGTACAATTGGCTGCGTATACTACTGACATAATGGTGACTGCCCTACAAATGAATTAATTACTAACAAAGCCACCTTTGATCCTTTTGAGGATGTAATGTGATGCAAGAACTGTTTTGTTATTTACCCCTGAACCTTCAGTGACAGTGGGTACTGACTGTAAATTGGAGATGTGCAGGTTATCCACTTGTTTTAATAAGGTCCTGGGACTGTAAACTATTGGACAACAATAGTTTTGAACTGCTTATTTTCTCAACCAACTGCAAGCACTAACCACAGAGGGACAAAGAAAAATAATAGAACACATGGCACTCAGCTTGAGAGAGATTTTCAAAACCTTTTTTTTTAAACATCAGGTCTGTGTTTTACTTTTATCTGATTTTAGAAGAATTTTCGGCAAAGGATTTTCTCTGCTTTTCCCCCCAACCCCCGCAAAAAACAACATTCTGCCATCCTGCATGGTTCAGTCTTACTAGTGTTGGTAGAACAGTCATCTTCCAGGACAGCAAGAAACTACAAAAGGTTGTGAACATGATCCAGTCCATCACGCAAACCAGCCTCCCATCCACTGACTCTGTCTACACTTCCCACTGGCTCAGAAGAGCAGCCAGCATAATTAAGGATCCCAGGCACCCCAGACATTCTCTCTTCCACCTCCTTCCATCAGGAAAAAATACAAAAGCCTGAGGTCACATGCCAGCTGACTCCAGAACAGCTTCTTCCCTGATGCTGTCAGACTTTTGAATAGACCTACTTTATATTAAGTTGATCTTTCTCTACGCCCTAGCCATGATTGTAACACTATATGTTCTGCACTCTTTCCTTTACTTCTCCCATGTGTACTCTATGAACAGTATGCTTTGGCTGCATAGGGCGCTAGTGACAATACTTCTCACTGTATATCAATACATGTGACAATAATAACTCAAATCAGAGGGAGCTTTCATTCTGCTTGATGCTAATTTTGGACTTGTGTGCAAGTCTGCTAATGTAAAGACTTAGTTTTTTTTTTCTTCCCTTTCTCTGTGACCAGCTTGCTGCAAACCTTTTGTGCAGTGGTTTAAAAATAGCCTGATTGCTATCAGATAACAACTGGTCTGATGTCAACATTTTCAGACTGTGTGAAATGTTATCTCCACCTGACCAATGCAGGAATATCCAATAATACCGTTACAAACTCTCTCCTTCCAATTTAGCTATCTCTGTTGACTTGAGGATAGTTGGTGCTGAAAGCAAATTGTAGGGAGAGCCCTTGAAATGCCATAATCTACAAGGCTTGAAAAAAGTTTGGAAGTGGAATGAGGCTGGATGGTTCTTTTACGAACAGCACAGGCATAGTGGACTGAATGGCCTCCTGTTGTACAGATATCAATGATTCTAGGAATTTTTAGTCATTTAATATTCGGGAGTTGCTGGCTAATAGAACAAAATAATTCCATTTATAAGACCTTTTACCACCTCAAGACAAATGAATAACAAATGAATAATCAATAACAAATGAAGTAACTTTTGAAGTGGGGAGTATGTTAGCTCAGTTGGCTGAACGGCTAGTTGGTGATGTCAGTATATCCTGTACTGCAGGATTTTGTAGGATTCTATGATCCTGTGTGTAGAGTGGCAGCAGGACTCCCCACCCCCTTGGCACTGCCCAATTCCTGATGGCAGTGCTGAGATGCCCCCTGGGCATTGGCACTTTGGCCCTTGGATTTGCCAGGGGCATGTGCTGTCACTGCCAAAGTGCCAATGCCCAGGGATACCCCCACCTGCTGCCCAATCCTCTGGGGGACCCCGATTGCTCCCCCTTAACACCAGCAGTGTTGGGCTGTTAACTCCCGAAAGTGAGGAGCTACGATAAACCTCACTAGAGTGAACCACTCCTAGCAGGAAGGGAGAGGCGAGTGGGCCCGGAGACTTCAGTTCCTGGCCCGCTAAATTATATTAAAATACGCCCCCCCCCCCCCCCCCTCCCCCCCCCCCCCCCCACCCCCTTACATACCTAATACAATTCCACATCAATTCTGGCGAGGAGCTATTGTGCCAGAAACCTGGCATTGAGAGGTGTTCAGGGTTGGACACCCAACATGGACCATGCTAATCCGGCCCTGCTGAATCCACCCCCCTCCGCCCTCCGATGTACCTACCCACTATTATTCAAAATACTGCTGTGGGATATTCTACATTCATTTGGGATGAGCTGATGGTACATCAGTTTAGCATCTAATCAGAAAAAAACAGTACCACTCAGTGCAGCGCTGTCTGTTGTTCATGTTGACAATGATAAGTGTGATTTAAAGGAATAAGTTTTTGTGGTGTATTGGAGCCAGTGCTCTGAATAAGTGTCATGTGAAACTGTGCAAGTACATAGTCACAGAACCGAATATAGAATTAATAGCACAAGGTTCACTGGGAGCTCTACTGTTCACCCTGCAGAAGGTATAGGAAAGCCCAATAGAAACATTGGGTATGATGGACATTGGCTGACAATCACTTTGTTTAAGTTTAATGTATTAGTGTCACAAGTAGGCTTACATTAACACTGCAATGAAGTTACTGTGAAAATTCCCTAGTCGCCACACTCTGGCGCCTGTTCAGGTACACCTGAGGGAGAATTTAGCATGGCCAATGCACCTAACCAGCACGTCTTTCGGACTATGGGAGGAAACTAGAGTACCCGAAGGAAGCACATTGGGAGAATGTGCAAACTCCACATAGACAGTGGCCCAAGCTGGGAATCGAACCCGCATCCCTGGCACTGTGAGGCAGCAGTCCTAACTACTGTGCCACCCTGCCATCTTTGGGGAGATTTCTCCTCTTTCTTTACCTCTCTTTTTTTCTTTCTCTCTCTCTCGCTTCCCATTTCTTATATGCTCTTTCTCCATCAGCCCTCTGTCTCTTGTCACATGTTGATGCAATTTCCCTTTTGTTACATGTGCTGCCAGTTTTTTGGGGGTCACAGCGATGATGGTGACAGATGTTTCCTGGTTATGCAGTGTGATTTGAAAAGAGCTGTTTATTTTTGTGGTTTTTAAACAAAGAATCCTGCTGTGGTGATCCCATTGCTAAACAGCTCTGGTACATTTATAAAGTAAAGTAGGCAGTCAGAGTATTGTTTGAACATGACAACCTGGATGATTTATCACAGTACTTGTACTGGCTGTGCCAACAGTTATAGACAGTTTTCCGGTTACGTGAAACCAGTGCAGAATAATGCATTGGCATTGTGCTGCAGTATCTCCAAACTGTCCATGCTGCAATGGGTTAAAGGAAGTGAAAAGACTTCAGCGTAATAGTGGAGCAGCCAAAATGTTTGAGGCATGGTTTGCCAGAATTATACTGTGCAATTTGGAAGAGTGAGCCTGGTACCATTGCTTATTAATTGGATTCGGTCTGGCTTAACATCAGCTGTTCCTTTGGCTTTTTATTATTCACTCTGAGGATATGGACACCACTGACAATTATTAACCATCCCTGATTACGCTCTGTGGAGGTCTGAGGGCATTTAGGAGTGAACTGTACTTGTGTGGTGCTGAAGTCAGGCAGGGTAAGGATGGCAGAGTCCCTTCCCTCAAAAGGACATCTGTGAATGAGGGAAATTGCACCAGATACTGCAGTCATACACAGAGGAGTGGTGTTGGGAACGGATTGCGTACCAGCTCTTGATCTTGGCCTTGAGCATCAGTGGAGAGGATTAATGGTTGATTACACTGGTGATTGTCATTGGTGAACCAGATGGGTTTCTGTGTTCTTGAGGGAAGGAAATCTGTTGTCCTTACCTGGTCCAGCCTACACGTGAATACAGGCCCACGCTAATATTGATGACTCTTAACTGTCCTGTGAAATGATTCTGCAAATACTCAGTTCAAGGGCAACGAGGAGTGGCCAACAAATGCTGGCCTTATCAGTGATGCCCAAATCACATGAAGAAATAAAGAAAAAAAAAATTGTGGGTTGGGAGAAAACTGCCTGAATGCCCAGATTCACAATGGTTAAAATGTTCTTGGTTCTTCAGTTTTGTAAAAGTAAACTTGTTTGGTCAGTAGATGGCTCCTGGGTGTCCAGCCTCTCTATAAACCAATCTGATTAAGAGCACTAAAATGGCACAGAGAATCTAGAGACCTCTTGATGGAGGGCTGACCCAGATTCCACCCCCAGACTGCTAAGTTAGCTGATCACACTAAGCTGAAGGAGTGAAATGGGTGTTACAATGTGATCACATTATCATAGAAACTGTACAGTGCAGAAGGAAGCCATTCGGCCATTGAGTCTGCACCAACAACAATCCTATCCTAGTCCCTATCACCACAACCCCACATATTTACCCCGCTAATCCCTCTAACCTACAAATCCCAGGACACTAAGGACAATTTAGCATGGCTAATCAACCGAACCCACACACTTTTGGACTGTGGGAGGAAACTGGAGCACCCAGAGGAAATCCATGTAGACACGGGGTGAAGGTGAAAACTCTATACAGTGACCTGAGGCCAGAATCAGACTCGGGGCCCCTGTTGCTGTGAGGCAACTAGCCACTGTGCCATCCATTATAGGCATATTGTGGAGGAAAAAATCTGTCTGACTCTTGACTACTGCTTGCAATTCAGTTAAAGTGCATGTCCATGAAGAATAACTACAGAGAGAAAAGGATTTGGTTGTGTTTTAAAAATTAATCTTCCTATTATCTTTTTGAACTCTGGTCTCTGAATGTTCTTGGAATAAGGGGAAAACCGTTTAGGACTGCGATCAGGAGAAATTTCTTAATTCAGAGGCAGGTAGGTCTGAGTGTTGCACTGGAAGGTCAAAAATAGGTTGTAAAATCTCAGCAGGAAGAATTGGATAGTTCTATCAAAAATCCAGAATAGGAACTTTGGGCTGAATGGCCTCCTGTTCTAAAAGATTTGATGATTCTATAATGGATTGTAGCTATTAAAATACTGGGCCAAAAATCCTTGGGTCGTGAGTTCATAATTCTACCTGGTACCTACTCGACCATGAACTGAGTTTCCAACTCTGCAGAGTTGGGCAGAATATAAGGAATGTCAAAGTTCAACTGAAAGATTAATAAGGAGGGCAAAATCAGATTGCAAGACAAAGCTAGCCAGAAGTATAAAAACAGACAGTAAGAGTTTTTATAAATATCTTAAAGAAAAGTTAGCAAAGTTGAATGTTGGTCCTCTAGAAAGTGAGTCTGGAGAATTGATGATGGAAAATAAAGGAGATGGCAGATGAACTGAACAAATATTCGCAATAGTCTTCACTATTGAGGATCTAAGTAATATCCCAAAAATAGCAATAAAATAGGAAATGGAAGGGAGGGAGAAACTGTTAAATTACAATTACCAAGGGAGTGATACTGAGTAAATTGTTGGAGCTGCAGGTTGACAAGAGCCCAGGTTCTGATGGTTTTTGTCCTAGGGGCTTAGAAGAAACGTCTAGTGAGATAGTTAATGCATTGGTGTTCATTTTCCAAAATTCCTTAGATTTGGGGAAAGTCCCATTCGATTGAAGGTAGCAAATGCAGCTCTATTACTTAAAAAGAGAAGACAAAGTGAAAAACTATAGGCTAGTTAGCCTAGTGTCTGTCATGGGGAGAAATAATAGCAGGGCAGGTTGTTAAGTTCAAGGTAATCAAGCAGAGTCAACATAGTTTTGTGGAAGGGTAATTATGTTTAACCAGTTTACTGGAGTTCTTTGAGGAAGTGACGTATGTTGTGGATAAAGGGAAACTGCTGGATATACTATAATTAAATTTCCAGAAAGCATTTGATAAGATGTCACGTCAAAAGTTACTGTGGAAAATGAAAGCTCATGTTTTAGAGGGTAATATATTGATATGGATGGCAGATTGGCTGGTTGACCAACAGAGTAGGCACAAATGGGTCTTTTTCAGATTAGCAAGGTGTAGTAAGTAGTGTGCGCCACAAGTCAATGTTGGCATCTCGGCTGTTTACAACTTGTAAGGGATGGTTTCCAAATTTGATGATGACACCAAAATAGGCAGGAAAGTAAGTCGTGAACATGAGGCTACAAAAGATATAGATGGGTTAAGTGAGTGGGCAGAGATTTGGCAAATGGAGTATAATGTGTGCAGATTGAGTTGCACGCATTTTGGATGGAAGAATAAAAAATATATGTTATCTAAATGATGAGAGATTGCGGAGCTCTTGAGATGCTGAGGGATCTGGGTGCCCTAGTGCATGAATCACAAAAGACTAATATGTAGGTACAACAGCTAATTAGGAAAGCTAATTAAGTATTTAATTTATCTGAGTGGATTAAATATGAAACTTCACTGTACGGGCATTAGTGGTGAGATTTCAATTGGAATATTAGTCACCTCATTTAAGAAAGAATATTAGAAACAATTTAGAGAAGGTTTACTAAATTAATACGTGGAATGGTTGTATTGTCTTATGAGGAAAGTTATACAAGCTAGGTGTAATGACTTTAACAAGGCTCACAATGTGGACCTCTTAGGATACGAGTTGCATGGCCTCACCTCCCCTCAAGTCCAATTTTCTCCAGCCCTCTTGAGAAATCTTTGTTTCTCTAAGTCTGGCTGTCTTATGCATTCCTGATTTCTGTCACACTACCACTGTGGCCATGCCTTCTACTGCCTAGTTCCTTAGTGTTGCAAATCCCTCCATAAACATCTCAACTGCTCTCTCTTCTTGAAGCTGACCTTTTTTTGACTGTTTTTGCTCACCTGTTTCCTTATGTGGCTCAGTTTCAGGTTCTGTCTGATTACACTCCTATGAATTGCTTTTGGGATTTTTTTATAACATAACAAGTGTGATGTGGATACAAGTTGTGGACATTGTGTATAAGTGCATGATGATGTTGATGAAGGAGATCATTTGCATGGAGGGTCATTCATTATTTTTCAAACCCTAGAAAAGGGAGGGATGTTTTGAAAAGCTGAAGCTCAGGTGGGCATGGAGGCCGGTAACTCATTAATGAGGCAAGAACCAAGATGCTCATGCGTCTGCATGGGGAGCGCTGTTAGAATTAACACTTAGGTGAGCTTGTCATGAGCTGAACTGTAGCTTCCAGTCTGAGCCCATCATTATCTTTGAGGATTGAAAAGTCAGAAGTGCCCAGATGGCTAGTTTGGAGTTACAATCAGTCAAACACCAGCAGATAGCAAGCATCAATTGGCTCCAAAATATTACTAACCCTGAGGTTTCACAGTGGAAAAAGTAAGCATAAGGTGCAAATACTTGAGGAGTTCTATAACTAATGCTGGACACTCTTAAAGCCTCTCCCTGCCTGGAGGAAATTGTAAGCCTACCTGTGGGTTTCCAACCTCTCTATTGTTGGGTGGAGAGTGAACATGCTCGCCTCTCTCCAGAATCCTCCTTGCCTCAGTTGTGTCCCACTCTCCAAAACTTGGAATTTAAGAACATAAGAACATAAGAAATAGGAGCAGGAGTAGGCCATCTAGCCCTTCGAGCCTGCCCCGCCATTCAATAAGATCATGGCTGATCTGTCGTGGCTCAGTTCCACTTTCCCGCCCTCTCCCCATAACCCTTAATCCCTTCTCTTATCAAAAACCCATCAACCCGCTTCTTAAAAATATTTAGCGAGGCAGCCTCCACCACTTCAACGGGCAGAGAATTCCAGAGATTCACCACCCTTTGAGTGAAGAAGTTCCTCCTCAACTCCGTTCTAAACCGCCTCCCCTTTATCTTGAGGCTGTGCCCCCTAGTCCTACTGTCTTTTTTGAGCGGGAAGAGTCTCTCCACCTCTATCCTATCCATCCCATTCATCATCTTATACGTCTCAATGAGATCTCCCCTCATTCTTCTAAACTCTAACGAGTACAAGCCTAGTTTATTCAGCCTCTCCTCATAGCTCAATCCCCTCAACTCCGGTATCAGCCTAGTAAACCTCCTCTGCACTCCCTCCAGGGCCAAAATATCCTTGCGCAGGTGCGGCGCCCAAAACTGCACACAGTACTCCAGCTGCGGCCTCACCAATGCCCTATACAGCTGCAGCAAGACCTCCCTACTTTTATATTCAATCCCCCTCGCTATGAAGGCCAGCATCCCATTCGCCTTCCTGACCACCTGCTGCACCTGCAAGCTGGGTTTTTGCGATTCATGCACAAGGACCCCGAGGTCCCTCTGCACCGTCGCCTGCTGCAGTTTTTCGCCACGTAAGTAATAGTCCTTCCTACCATTCTTCCTACCAAAGTGGACCACCTCACACTTGCCAACATTAAATTCCATTTGCCATTTCCTGGCCCATTCGCCCAGCCTATCTAGATCCTTCTGCAGACTCTCCACACCCTCCGCACAATTTGCCGTTCCCCCAATCTTGGTGTCATCAGCAAATTTCGACACCCTGCACTCGGTTCCCTCCTCCAGATCATCTATATAAATGGTAAATAGCTGAGGCCCCAGCACCGACCCCTGGGGCACCCCACTAGTCACCAACCGCCAATCCGAATAGCACCCATTGACCCCCACTCTCTGCCTCCTATTTGACAACCAATCCTCTATCCACGCTAACACCCTACCCCCAACTCCATGTCCCCTGACCTTCTGCAATAACCTCTTGTGAGGTACCTTGTCAAACGCCTTCTGAAAATCCAGAAAGACCACATCCACCGGCTCTCCTCTATCCACTGCCCTAGACACATCCTCATAGAACTCCAGTAAATTTGTCAGACACGACTTCCCTTTAATGAAACCGTGTTGCGTCCGCCCTATCAAGCAATTCCCTTCAAGATGCCTCGCAATTTCCTGCTTAATGATGGATTCTAACATTTTACCTACCACAGACGTTAAACTAACCGGCCTATAATTTTTTTGCCCTAAAGTTTCCCCCAGAATATTATCCAAGATTCGATGGGGGTGACGTGGGAGCCCAAAGTGAGCGAATCAGCACTTGGCTCGTATCACAGTCAGTTTTTCTTTATCAGTCAATCAAAAACCCAGAAACTCAGCCAATTCTATTCTGAGGAATGATGCCTGATGTCACTCTGTAATAGCACTTTTAATCATTTATAAAATTGCATTTATTTGGCTTTTTAATTGAGAAGTCCATACTACAAGAAGTTACAGAAGACCAGAATGAGTAGAAAAGTGGAAACCTAATCACCGTGTCACTGTTCTTCATTTAAGACTGAGATGAGGAGAATTTTTTCCACGCAAAAATACTTGTGAATCTTGGAAATATTCTATTCCAGAGGCCAGTGGACGCTCATTGAGGATTCAAGATGCAAATCAATAGATACTAACGATGTCAAGGGATATGGGGATGGCATGGGAAAATGGAGTTGTGGTAAAAGATCAGGAGCTTAATTAAGTGGTGGATCAGGTTTGAAGGGCTGAATGACCTACTCGTGCTATTCTCAGTGTTCCTTTTAAAAAGAAAATTATCTGCTGACACACACTGTCTAGACGCACACGCACACGCACACGCACACATCTGTGCAATCCTAAGACAGTTGATAGCTTGGGGAGAGAGCGTGCTACAGCCTTCAATTAAAAACAAAACACCTGCCAAACAGGAAAACAAAGAGCCCCTCTGTAGAACAATGCAAAGCCACAAATCCTACACTTTGTATGCTTCAGGCTACTGGCTCAATCCCGTCTAAAACCTGGTTTAGTTAATCATGTCAGCGATTGCGTAACCTTAGGCCGCAGATTGGGAGAGTCTGGCTTCCTGCTTGCCCAGTGTGTTGAAATTCAACAGCTTTTGAACAAACTGCAGATGTGGCAACTTGTGTGAGCAAACGTGCTACAACCTGCACAAATATGTGGTGCCTGACAGGAAGGGTGCTGGGGCGGAAGGTGTGGCGGTTATCTTGAACCAGCAGCAGGGCTTTCGGTTGATACTCAACAGTAAATGGTGATTGAGCAGTTATAAACTTGGAAAAACACTAGAAAAAAAACCAAAGCACTTGCCTCAGAAGTGGTGACTTTGGGTTTGATTGGGTAGACATAGAGAAGAGGCTTCCACTGCTGATGAGACTAAAAATCGAGGCTGTGTGTATAAAATAGTCAGCAATAAAGCAAAGAAGAAATTCAGAAGAATGTTCTTTTTCCAAGAGAGTGCTGTGATTGTGAAATTCATTACCACAGGGAATGGTTGAGGTATATAGTACGATGTATTAAAGGAAAGACAGTTAAGTATTGGAATAAAAATAGGGTGAGTTTTATTTTATTTATTCCTGGATTGTGGGCAGCACAGGCAAGGACAGTACTTATTGTCCATCCCTAGTTGCCCTTGAGAAGGTGATGGTGAGCTGCCTTCTTGAACCGCAGTAAAAAGCCTGACAACACCAGGTTTTAGTCCAACCTATTTATTTGATAATATACTCACAAGCTTTCGGGTTAGTCCCTTCGTCAGGTGAATGGAGAGTTCTGGCCTCAGACAGAGCATATAAAGCACAGACAGTTTAGAGATTACTGATTAGAATGCGAATCCTTACACCTAACCTGCTGTTCAAGACCTGAAGTGGCTGATAATGTGAGTGGAAGGAGCACTGATCACAGTTTAAAGAGATGTGTATTGTCTCCAGACAGTACAGTAAGTGAGGTTTTGCAAACCCAGGCAAGTCACGGGGGTTACAGATAGTGCGACGTGAACCCAAGATCCCTGTTGAGACCGTCCTCGTGTGCGGAACTTGGCTATCAGTCTCTGTTCAGCGGCTCTGCGCTGTCGTGTGTCGTGAAGGCCGCCTTGGAGAATGCTTACCCGAAGGTCAGAGGCTGAATGCCCGTGACCACTGAAGTGTTCGCCAACAGGAAGGGAACAGTCTTGCCTGGTGACTGTCGAGCGATGTTCATTCATCCGTTGTCGTAGCGTCTGCATGGTCTCCCCAATGTACCATGCTTCAGGACATCCTTTCTTGCAACGTATCAGGTAGACAATGTTGGCCGAGTTGCAAGAGTATTTACCATGTACCTGGTGGATGGTATTCTCACATGTGATGATGGTATCCATGTCGATGATCCGGCATGTCTTGCAGAGGTTGCTGTGGCAGGGTTGTGTGGTATTGTGGTCACTGTTCTCCTGAAGGCTGGGTAGTTTGCTGCGAACAATGGTCTGTTTGAGGTTGTGTGGTTGTCTGAAAGCAAGAAGTGGGGGTGTGGGGATAGCCCTGGCGAGATGTTCGTCTTCATCAATGATATGTTGAAGACTCCGGAGAAGATGTCGTAGCTTCTCCGCTCCGGAGCGGAGTACACGGTAAATACTCTTGCAACTCGGCCAACATTGTCTACCTGATACGTTGCAAGAAAGGATGTCCCGAAGCATGGTACATTGGGGAGACCATGCAGACGCTACGACAACGGATGAATGAACATCGCTCGACAGTCACCAGGCAAGACTGTTCCCTTCCTGTTGGCGAACACTTCAGTGGCCACGGGCATTCAGCCTCTGACCTTCGGGTAAGCATTCTCCAAGGCGGCCTTCACGACACACGACAGCGCAGAGTCGCTGAACAGAGACTGATAGCCAAGTTCCGCACACATGAGGACGGTCTCAACAGGGATCTTGGGTTCACGTCGCACTATCTGTAACCCCCGTGACTTGCCTGGGTTTGCAAAACCTCACTTACTGTACTGTCTGGAGACAATACACATCTCTTTAAACTGTGATCAGTGCTCCTTCCACTCACATTGTCAGCCACTTCAGGTCTTGAACAGCAGGTTAGGTGTAAGGATTCGCATTCTAATCAGTAATCTCTAAACTGTCTGTGCTTTATATGCTCTGTCTGAGGCCAGAACTCTCCATTCACCTGACGAAGGGACTAACCCGAAAGCTTGTGAGTATATTATCAAATAAATAGGTTGGACTAAAACCTGGTGTTGTCAGACTTTTTACTGTGTTTACGCCAGTCCAACGCCGGCATACCCACATCATTCTTGAACCGCTGCAGTCCACGTGGCGTAGTTATACCCACTGTGCTGTTAGGGAGGGAGTTCCAGGAATTTGACCCATCATAGAGCATACCAACCTACATACACATTGAGAGCCAGAGTAGGCCATTCAGCTCCTCGAGCCTGCTCTGCCATTTGATAAGACCAAGGCTGATCTGTTTTTGGCTTTCACTTTCCTGTCTATTCCCTGTACTCTTTAATCCTCTCATCAAATAATAATCTATCTGCCACAATCTTCAGTGAGCCTGCCTCCATATTTCTCTGTGGAAGGGAATTTCAGAATTGTGATCCCTCAAGAAAAAAAATCTCTTTACCTCTGTCTTAAATGGGGAAGCCCCTTGTATTTAAAATATGACCACTAGTTCTTGTCTCCCTGTATAAAGGGAAACATATTTTCAGCATCCACCCTGTCAAGTCTTATCAAGATCTTGTATCTTTCAACAGGGTCACCCCTCACTCTTCTAAATTCCAGGATATAAACAGGATATAAGCCCAACCTGCCCAGCTAAAGAGAGTTTAAGGGAGCCTCATGTGGAGCATAAACATCATCATTGGTCAGTTGGGCTGAATGGTCTATTAATCTGCTATGATTTGATGTAATATCAGGGCAATTAGGGGTGGGGAACAAATGCCAGCCTTGCCATTGCAACTCACATTTAAACGTTAAAATAGTGCAGTCAGCTCACTTTTTAAAAAAAAAATACATTTTTGTGCATCATTTCAAAAATGTGCAATGTTGGGCTACTATCTCATCCGTGTTTTCAAATTCTACCCTGGCCTCTTGCCTCCCTGTCTCTGTAATCTCCTACACCCCACAGTCCTCTGGGTCATCTACAATGCTCAGTTCTGGCCTCTTGTGCATCCCCAGTTTTTAATTGCTCCAGCGATGGTGGCTATGCTTTCAGTTGCCTGGGCTCCAAGCTTTGGAATTCTCTTCCTACACTTGCCTCTCCACTCCTTTAAAATCTCTCTGATCACCTGGTCTGATAGCCCTGTGTCACAGAAGGAGCTCTAATTTGTTTTAGAATGCACCTGTGAAACGCCTTGCATCCTTTCATTATACTAAAGCACTAATGCTTTCATGAATAAAAGTTGTTGCTGACTATTGTGGTGCCAACTATGGAAGAATAGCTGGAGCACACCTGTTGGCTGGGAGAGGGATGAAGAAGTTGGCGTGTTGTCAGCCCATGATGTTCTCGCATAGTGTGATTTCAGTGAGAAGTGCAGAAAGTTTGGGGGAATTGGGTCTTGAGTGGTTTCTCTCCTTGGTTGGGCACCATCGCTGTGGGTTTGACAAATTAGGTAGACACTAGTAATTGAAAGTGGAAGATTGCATCACACGTTCATTGGGCCTTTATACTACATTTAGTTAAGAGGGCAGACAGATAACTGAGTGACTGAAAACTAAACCAGACTCCATTTTTGTAGACACCGCACACATACTGAATCACCTCATTGCTGTTTGGTGTTCCATTCTCAGGGTATATGATGTGGGGTAAGTTTTTAGTGTCAGTTGTTTTGATCTAAAAGCTTTATTTATAGAATTGTGACCTATTTAAAGTTACGTCAATGCAGTTCGAATTTTTTTCCATTGTCACTTGTTTTTCTCCAGTTTGCTCACTTTCACTGGTGTACAGTTCCACCAGCTCCCTGGATATTTTACCCAAGTCATCAAACTATTTTGTTGTGCTTCACAGTCACTGGGACTCTAGGGCCATTGTCCACACTCTTCACCACTGATTCCATTTTTCTTGCTGGCCTCAGTCTCAAGTGAAAACAGATGGTTTGTGATTTCTGCAACCTGAACTGCACTTCAGTCCTATCTTCTCCGTCACCAAACCCATCTACTTTTGCCACTGTGATATTGTCCTTCTGATGGCTAATCTGGTGCTGGAAACCTCATTCATTCTTCAGTTACCTGACAATTCCAGACTTCTCCTTTTAGATAGAATTAGTTCCACCCTCCATTAGCTCATCAAAGCTCTGTTACTAATTGGTGCAGTAGTTATCATTGCTGCTTCACAGCGCTAGGGACCCAGGTTCAATTCTGGTCTTGGGTGACTGTGCAAATACCACAGAGACATTCTTACCCCAACTCAGTGTGGGTTTCCTCTGGGTGGCTCCAGTTTCCTCCCACAGTCTAAAGATGTGCGGGTTAGGTGGATTGGTCATGCTAAATTACTCCTCAGTGTCAGGGGAATTAACAGAGTAAATATGTAGGATTACGAGGATAGAGCCTGGGTGAGATGGTGTCGGTTCAGACACCATGGGCCAAATGGCCTCCTTCCACACTGTAAGGATTCTATGATTTGTTAATCATAACTTGTACCATGTCCCATTCACCCATCATCCGTGTTGCCTGTGGACCTGCATTTATTTCAGGTTTGATAGTGCCTCAGTTTTAAAATTCTCGTTGCTTTTGAATCCCTCAGCCTTCTCCTAATTTCTGTAACTATCTCAAGTTCTTGTATTTCCATCTACCACCTATTCTGCCTTTGTGCATATTGTACCAATGACAGCTGTAGCAACCTTAGCCCAAAGCTCTGGGATGCCTCCCTCGCCTCCCTCTCCCTTCCTGAAAACCTACCTCTTTGGCCAAGCTTTTGGTCATCTGTCTGACCTAGTATCTTCACTGTAAACCTGGTGTTAGCGTTTGCCTGGCGACGCACCTGTGCAATGTCTCAAATTTGCTATTGACCTGGCTGTTTTTGAGTTTTGGCAGACTTGTAAATGTTTTTGTTTTTCTGTTTGTGTGTCTTTCAGGAGTGGCCAGGACAAACCTTCTCCACACGGAATCTATGCGTGGCCACAGAGAGTGCTTTGAGAAATTTCACCTCATCGCTAACCAGGAACTTCCACGGCCAAAAGTGTCCAAGAGCACCTACAGGGACGTGAAGGATATCCTGAGCAGAAAGATCAGCCAGATTATTCAGTATGCACAAAATCAACACTCGCACGCTGACCTACAGGGCTGCCAACAAGGGCAGGTCAAGGGTCATGACCCCGAACCAAGCTTATTCACGGGACACTTACCCCAGCTGAATAGTTCACGGTTACCCCGCTACTCCCCACGCTGGCTGGACGGGAGCTCGCCAGGCTATTCGGAATGCAGACAGGGAATCTTGGAGCAGGATACGCAAGGAGAATTTCGTCTGGGGGTGTTGGGAGCAGCTGCCAGCAGGTTTCGAGGTGGTGATATCCGTTGGTCCACTGAGGAACTTGCACAAAGGACAGAAACTCAGCTAGCAACAGGGAATCGCAGCATGGAGGCCAGGTGTCATCGGCACTACACCCAGGAGGAGCGTAAGTATAGCACTGGCTGTTTGACATTTATACAGTGTCCTTCACAACCCCACTAGGGACTGATTGCCAATCAGAAAAAGACCCATTTATGCCAACTGTTTCCTATCTGCTAACCTGCTTACAATCCATCTCAAGACATTACCTGGAATCCCATGTGCTTTAACTTCACATTGTAGTCTGTCCTTGTTGAAAGTCTAAATATACCACATGCACTGGTTCTCCTCAGTCAATGCTACTAGTTACGTTCTCAAAAAATTCCAATAGATTCGTCAAACATGATTTCCCCTATGTAAATGCTTGCTGACTTTCTGATTATATCACTGCCTCCCAAATGCCGAGTTATGAAATTCTTGGTAATAGATTTTAGCAACTTCCCTAGTACTGACGTTAGGCTCACTGGTCTATAGTTCCCTGTTTTCTCTCTACCTCCCTTTTTGAATAGCAGGCTTACATTACCTATCTTCCAATCTGTAGGAACTATTCCAGAGTCCAAAGAACTTTGGAAAATAACCACCAATGGATCTATTATTTCCAGGGCCACTTCCTTAAGTTCTCTGAATTGAAGATTATCAAGGCCTGGAGATTTATCCACCTTCAATCCCATCAGTTTCCCCAAAACTGTATCTTTTCCAATGCTGATTTCCTATAGCACACAAGAAGCAATACTTTTAACTGTATCCCAAATACACGTGACAATATTAAATCAAATCAAAGAAAGCAACTGGGTTGTGGGACAATGTTTGGCAAATGTAGGAAAGGTTGCCTCTAATCCACATTCAGTGGTCTTTTAATCTTGTCCATGTGAAGTGTTGATTTGAAACGCTAAGCAGAGCTGAAAATTAACATTGGGACAGGAGGCAGCCATTTCGCCCTTTGAGACTGACTCCATTATTCAGTTTGCTCATGATGATCTTGACTCCATCTACACCTTTTGGGTTCTATATTCACTAATACTTCTGCTTAACAAAAATTTATCAATCTCAGTTTCTAAGGACAGCATTGGAAATTTCCTCATGGAGGGAGTATTTCCTGACATAGCCCAGCTCTAATTTTAAGGCAATTTCCCAAACCTTTCATCTTTTTTTGGACTCCTTCCACCTCTCCCAGCCAGAGGAAATAATTTACAGTGGTTAGTACTGCTGCCTTGCTGCGCCAGGGACCTGGGTTCAATTCCCAGCTTGGGTCACTGTCTGTGCAGAGTCTGTACATCCTCCCTGTGTCTGCATGGGTTTCCTCCGGGTGCTCTGGTTTCCTCCCACAGCCCGAAAGACGTGCTGGTCAGGTGCATTGGCCACACTAAGTCCTCCCTCAGTGTACCCGACTAGGGATTTTTGTAGTAACTTCATTGCCGTGTTAATGTAAGCCTACTTGTGACACTAATAAATGAATTTTAAAAAACTTTTACTTTTTTATCTACCTGAATGTTGTTGAAAAGAAAGATATGTTTCCAAAGCTTTTCATCTTCTAACCATCAGGACAAACGTAAGAGTGTGAAGTTTCAAATGATCTCAAGAATTTATAGCACAGGAGAAATAGGTGCTGATTGGTTGGCCAGTCAACCCCTGGCTGAGTCATTGCCATGGAGAAAGCAGTGGGGAGCTATAGACTCTCTAAGCTGCTGAGTAATTCAAAAAAGGCACAAGACTTGAAAATATTCATTTTGTTTACAGCGAATGGTCCTTGCGTGTGAATGTATGTCATTTTAACTAGTGTAGATGAGCCATGTTATATGGTCAACTGATTTACATCAATCCTGATTTCCCTTCCTTGGTCATTAGTTGGGTGACAGAAGAGCGTTTCCCTTGAGGACAGTGTTTAGTCATGTGTAGAGAGACGCTGGCAATTGTGATGTTTCTAACGATCTTTAATGTTTCTTGCAGTGAGCGCCATGTCGGTTGATGATCTGGTGTCTATGAACGAACAACTCCTCAAACAAATCAAAGGTATATTGCCACATCTCTGTCATGGCGAAGTAAAATCAAAATTGGTGCTGAACTTCAGTAAAGAAGCTTAGAACATAGAACATTACAGCGCAGAACAGGCCCTTCGGCCCACGATGTTGCGCCGACCAGTTAAAAAGCAATGACCCTCTAACCTAAACCAAACCCTTTCCATCCATAAACCTATCCACGGATCTCTTAAACGCCCCCAAACTAGGCACATCCACAACTGCAGCAGGCAGGGCATTCCAATCCCTCACCACCCTCTGGGTAAAGAACCTACCCCTGACATCTGTCCTATAACTACCACCCCTTAATTTAAAGCTATGCCCCCTCGTGCTAGCTTTCTCCATCCGAGGAAAAAGGCTATCACTGTCCACCCTATCTAAACCTCTAATCATCTTATATGTTTCAATAAGGTCCCCTCGTAGCCGCCGCCTTTCCAGCGAAAACAACCTCAAATCCCTCAGTCTCTCCTCATAGGACCTCCCCTCCATACCAGGCAACATCCTGGTAAACCTCCTCTGCACCCTCTCCAAAGCCTCCACATCCTTCCTATAATGTGGGGACCAGAACTGCACACAATACTCCAAGTGCGGCCGCACCAGAGTTTTGTACAGTTGCAACATGACGCTGTGGCTCCTAAATTCAATCCCCCTACCAATGAACGCCAAGACACCGTATGCCTTCCTAACAACCCTATCTACTTGATTCCCAACTTTCAGGGATCTATGTACACATACACCTAGATCCCTCTGTTCATCCACACTATTCAGAGTCCTACCGTTAGCCCTATACTCTACACATCCGTTATTCCTGCCAAAGTGAATTACCTCACACTTTTCCGCATTAAACTCCATCCGCCTCCTCTCGGCCCAGCTCTGCAACTTGTCCAAGTCTCCCTGTAAACTAAGACACCCTTCCTCACTATCTACCACACCTCCGACTTTGGTGTCATCAGCAAATTTACTAATCCACCCAACTATACCCTCATCCAGATCATTTATAAAAATTACAAACGGCAGTGGCCCCAAAACAGATCCCTGAGGCACACCACTTGTAACTGAACTCCATGACGAATACTTACCATCAACCACCACCCTCTGTCTCCTATCCGCCAGCCAATTCCTGATCCAATTTCCTAAATCACCCTCAATCCCATACATCTGCATTTTCTGCAGAAGCCTACCATGGTGAACCTTATCAAATGCCTTTTCAAACACGGTGCTTGTTCAACATGGGTTTTTTTTGTGTTTAGTACAGGCTCTGTCCTTGTGTCTGTGTTTTTGTTGGAGTGTTGAGACGTTAGAAATCGCGTCGCACTGATAGCTATTGTCTTAGCCCTAGTACTCGCTTCACAAGAAATGGCTAAAGGATCTGAAATAGTTCAAGCTGTCATTAATGTTCCAGCATAAGCATTAAATAGGGGTTGGGCCCCATGAGTGTGGAGGAAGGATGCTGATTCCAGTGTTGGAAAGTAAGATTCAAAAGATTCCGCTGTTTAAATTTCACTGCACATCCCATGTTTTCCATCCCACCAACCAGAGAAAACCCGACTGCCTATAGAAGGACTTGCATTTCTACAGCACCTTTCACAACCTATGATGTATCAAAGTGTTTCTCAGCCAATGTAATACTTCTGAATAATAGTCACTGTTGTAATGTAGGAAACACCACAGCCAGCTTTTGCACAGCAAGCAGCAATTTGAGAATGGCCAGATAATGGCTGGAATTTTACTCAGCTGCCCACCACGGCAATCGGAGCGGGTGAAGAGGTGGACTATGGAAAGGTCCGTTGACCTCGAGCGGGATTTTACTGTTTCCGGACGAGTGAGGTTGTAAAATCCCACCTATTGTGCTTTTGGTGGTGATTTTGAGGCGCAAACGTTGGCCAGGAGACTGTACACTCTCACATCCGTGTCAGAAAGTAGTTCTAACCAGTCCATAATTCCAGTCCCGCACCGAGGGACTGCTGCATGGTCAGAGGAACTGCCTTTCCTTGAGTCAAACAATCAAACTAAATTAAATAAACTCAGGGACAAAGTTAAAAGGACAGCCCCTTAAAGAGGAGGCGATGAACTAGTGGTATTATCGCTAGACTTTTAATCCAGAAACTTGTCTAATATGCTGGGGAGCCGAGATCAAATCCCACCATGGCAGGTGGTGGAATTTGAATTCATTAAAAAAAATCTGGAATTAAAAATCTACTGATGGCCATGAAACCATTGTCGATTGTTGGAAAAACCCATCTGGTTTACTAATGCCCATTTAGGGAGGAAATCTGCTGTCCTTACCTTGTCTGGCCTAATGTGATTCCAGAGCCATAGCAATGTGGTTGACTCTCAATTGCCCTTCAAGGGCAAACTAGGCTGGGCAATAAATGCTAGCTTACCAGTGACACCCATGTCCCATGAATGAACAAAAAGAAAGGGAGGCTGCCTTTCCAATGAGGCATCTGCTCTCGGATCCCATGTGACTGTTTTGCAGAAAAGTGGGGGAATTCTGTGATATGCCCAACCCAATATTTGTTTCTCAACCAACATCTGACTGCCATGGGTGCCAGGAATCAGTGCCTCGAGAGGAGTCGTAGATTGATACAGCACAGAAAAGTCCATTCTGCCCATCTTATCTATGCGAGCTCCTTGAAAGAGATATCCCATTAGATCCACAGCTCTGCTTCTCCCTCATTGTGCAAAATCTGCAGAGCATTCAGTTAAAGTTTATTTATTAGTGTGCTAAGTAGCCTTACATTAACACTGCAATGATGTTACTGTGAAAATCCCCTAGTCGCCATACTCCAGTGCCTGTCCGGGTACACTGAGGGAAAATTTATCATGACCAATCTACCTAACCCACGCATCTTTGCACTGTGGGAGAAAACCGGAGCACCCGGAGGAAACCCACGCAGATGTAGGGAGAATGTGCAAACTCTGCACAGATGGTGACCCGAGCCCGGGTCCCTAGTGCTATGAAGCAGCAGTGCTAACCACTGTGCCACGGTGCCATCCGGATCAGGTGTTCCATTATAACGGGACCTGTTTCTACTACCCTTTCGGGCTTCGCTAGTAATTTATAAATGTAGGATGTACCCTCCTTTTCAACTTGATCACCCTAATTTTCTTTTTCTTCCTTTCTCTGCTTGAAGTGGTTTTTGAAGATCTGGCACAAGAACTGGAGAAGAAGGACTCTCTCGCCTCTGAGCTACATGTCCGCTATATCGCTATTGAGCAGCTGTTCAAGAACCGGGCCAAGCTGCCCTGGCTGCGGGTGGGGCGAGGGGGTATCAAACCCAGTGCCCCCCTCGACAACTGACTCACTGCCCGCTGATAAAGCACAGATCAGAAAACAGCTTTCCAAAAAAAGATGCCCAACAGTGTTAGATTGAACTCTGCTGTGGGAAACATTTTGTACGTTATTTTACATCTATATTTGCAAAAGAAAAAAAAATAACTTATTTTACATACTTGTTTAGGTCAATTTTGTGTGTTTTTTTTTAAAAGACTTTTGTTTTGAAACCCTGTGTGACTATTCAAACCTTTATTGGTTTGGTGGATTTTGGAACCTCCTACAGGACTAGTTATTGCTACCAAATGTAATTTGAGACATCTTGTGTTCAAATTACTGGGGAGTTTTATTGGGTTTCTCACTGGCTAGATATCCAGCCCGACACTCATCGTACAGCTGACCCAGGTCTGAAGCTTGGCCCCTGATCTGTGCTCGAGTTGGGGACCAGTTGATGAACAAGAGGAAAGTTCCAGAACTGATTCTCATCCTCTTTGGATCCTCACCCCCTCTCATCTGCTGGGTTGTGGTGACGAGATTGGACTGGGCTGTGACGTGCACTGCAGTTGAATAGCCTTGTGCTGTTCACTTTTTTGAGCTTCATAGGTTAGAGATCAGCCATTTGAGACCCCTGGGGGACTAGGTGTGTGGAAATATTTAAGTTGGCATGATAGTTTTGCTTATGGCATTCTTGCACTGCAGGTCCTCCTCAGTGGAATCGATGCTGGAGTCAATTATTTTGGTCTCGCTGGCACGCGCTATGTGATTATGTGTTCAGTAACATTACAGTCAGTTCTATTCTGACTCTGCATAAAATAGGGCAGTTACAGGATGCTGATGTTACCTGATGCATTTCAGTGCGCTCATACTCCTTGGGGTTAACATTGGTGTGAAACAGTGCTCAGCCAACACTGTAAATCGACAGTAAAGGTACAGAGGGAAACTCTGTCCAGTTCTCTGTCTCTCTCACTGAGGCTGGCTCAGACACCCTGATTTTTGAGCTGTATTAACGTTGGAACAGTGGTATCATCAGGAAGTGAAAACCCCCATATTTTGAACTCCACTTTTTTAAAAAAAAAACATCTTCCAAAGCCAGACTTGGGGATTTTAAAGCCACAAGGTGAGAGGTAGAATATGTAGGGGTTAATAACCTAGACCTACAGAACGGATAAGGAAAGTTAGATTCTGAGATTATAGCCCCCTTCACGACCTCGGGACATCCTAAGTCACCTTGCAGTCAATTAAGTATTTCGGTCTGTTGCCCTTTATTTACAGTAGGAAACTTGCCCACTATGGGGGCTGGATGAGTTTGTAATGGGCATCCGGTCAGTTTTGAAGTGTATTCCAGTTTTATTGGGGATTTTTTTTATCAGATTGAGCTCACTTCTTGGATCAGAGGGTGATGAATGAGGGGTGTAGGGATCGGTGAGTGGAGTGTAAGGGAGAATTTTTCTGCTCCTTTTCCTCTTTTTATATTGTGCTGCAAAAACTCCCGATAGCTTTTTACACCTGTCACCGACAAGCAGCAAAATTGGTTTCACTGAGTCTACGTTCTGCAAACACTGACCAGGAGGGAGCTACTGATCGCACTGGCAACTGTAACAGGTCAGTGCCCTACCCTGGGTATCTCGATCACTGGTCAGCTACTGGCACAGAATTGGTGTAGAATCATAAAATAGCTACAGCACAGAAAGAGACCATTCAGCCTATTGTCTGTGCTGGCCTTCTGACGGACCAATTCACTTAGAGTCACTCTCCTGCCTTTTCCTGTAGCCCTGCACGCTTTCCATATCAGATAGTAAGCCAATTCCCTGTTGAATGTCTTGATTGGGTCTGCCTCCATCATACTCAGGCACTCCACATCCTGATGCATTCACTTTGTGAAAAGGCTTTTCCTCATGACGGTATCTCTTTAACCAATTACCTTACATTTTTGCCCTCTAGTTCTCAATCCTTCCTCCAATGGGAGGAGTTTCTCCCTGTCCAGTCTGTGCGGACCTCCTCATAATTGTGGACACTTTGATCTAATCTCAACCTTCTCACTCTCTCCAAAGAGAACACCCAACTTTGCCAATCTACATAACTAAAAAATTCAGAACAGGCTAGAGGGGCTGAATGGTTTCCTTCTGTTACAAATGGTTGTTGCTAAATGTTGCACCTGGAGGTGGGGGGGGTGCAAAAGACAAACTTATTTTTGCCACCTGTTTAAACCCAATCCTTTTACAAATGTCTAGCAGTGTGAGCTTCTGACCAGTTTTTTAGCCGACCGGAGTATTGAGTTTCACATTTCAATGTTCTTTTTGTATAAGGTAACGTAGGTAAATTATTTTGTGCAGCAACCCTGTGCAGTGTTAAGTGTGGGTGGGAAGGAGGGTTCGTAGATATTCTCATAGGCATTTAATGTAGAGAATCGCCTTTTTTATTCCAAAATGCAAAAGCAATTCTGCGGATGCTGGAAATCTGAAATAAAAACTCTAAAAAAAAACTGGAAATGCTCAGCAGGTCGATTAGTATCTGTGCAAGAGAGAGAACCAGAGTTAATGGCTGGAAGTTTACTGGCAGGCCCACTTGCACCCGAGAGCAACATTCTCTGTTGGCTCGGGTGGGATTGTACGAACCTTGGGCGCAATGCCGGTAAAATTCAGCCCAGTGTTTCAGTTTGATGGCCTCTTCTGAAAACGTTAACATTCTCCACAGATGCTGCCTGACCTGCTGAGCATTTTCCAGCGTTCTTTGCTGCGCTCTGTAATTGATTCCAGAGGTTTTTTTTTTATCTGAATCTTTAGTGTTGGCTGTTTTTTTTTATTCGTATGTTTTGGGGTGCGGGTTTTATATTGTGAAAACCATGTGGATGTAGTGGTTTTAAGATGCAACATTTGCCCTATGCTAGGGAATTAAAATCCATTTGCAGTGAATATTAAGTCTGCTAAATCAAAAGCTCTCATGAGGAGTATAACGGTTGCAGAGACTGCAGTGTGTGCATGTTCTTTTGGATTAGGGTAGTAGTGCAAATACTTGGATGCCTTAGCTTGCATTGTCCAAGAACCTGACACTATCAGGGATTATTGAAACCCAGCCTGTGTGTACACTTCTGCTATCTTTTTTATTTAAACAGACTCTGAGACCAGTATTCACATTTACAGTAACGCTCCTCAGGATTGTCCTGTCATATCTGCAGCTCTCTGACCACGTGCGATTTCCTCTGACTTTGTATCGGTCTGAATTTTCACTCAGTTTTTTTGCAGTGTTCATCATTGTCTTGTGTCATTTCTAGGTCTCTTTTTAATTTTGATATGACTGTGGATTTAAGTCTAGATAAAGCGCTGAGCCCTATAGTGACAATATCCTGGACCACTAATGGTTTGATCAAACGGGGCAATGTCTTGTCGGCTTGGGGAAACCCAGCCTGTTTTTTTTTAAGGCCAGGCCAAAGGTAACTTTACAAAAAAAGAAACCAAGTCCTTTCTGGACATAATTTTTTTTTTCAGACAGTGTAAAGCAACCTATCAAATTTCAGCGCAGGGAGAAATCTTGAATGCAGCTCAATATTCTGAGCTGCCTCTTCCACTGGGAGCGCTCCACCAGCAAAGACTTCAGAAAGAATAAAGCTGCATAGATTTTACCAGAAGCTCTCCAGAAATGAGGACTGGAACGTGCTGCATTTTTTTACTGCCATCTCCTGCTGTGACACTGCCATTTCCTCCAGCATGTTTTGCCAGGTTATTGCTGGGGTTTGTTAACCTGCGTTGACTAGACTGTGGTTTAGGTTAAATTACTTGTGTTGCCTACTCAACAACAGGCTTTCCAAGGTTGCTGTCCTGCTGTTGGGGATAATGTGGCGATTTGCATTCTATCGTCTGACAAGTCTTTTTACACTTGCATTGTATAAAATAAAACTCTATATACCGGAAAATAGATTTTAAATAAAGAATATTTTCTTAGCCTGCTTCTGTTGTTCCTTTTTTGCATATGTTGAAGTCCAGGCTTTTTCACTTCTCCCACACCCCCGCCTCCACATCACCACCCACAACTGACCTTGCAAAGATAGTCTGCAAGTTTCATTCACAGTTTCTACCCTGTTAACTTGGGCCCTATAAATAGTGTGAAAATCTCTCCACCTCTCACTCTCTTTTCCTGTATGATACTCCACAACACCTCCCTCATTGACGAAGCTCCCCTAATATCATCTATTTAGGACCAGTGTCTGAGGCGTGAGTCGCTTGAAGCTAAAATCAGGATTGTGCAACTGGAGGAATGCAGAGATCTTGGGAATGTTGTGTAGCTGGAGGTTACTGAGATAGGCAAGGGGGTTGGGGTTGGGCGTGGGCCATGAAGAGCTTTGAAAACATGGCTGAGAATTTTGAAAGTGTGAGATCAAACGAGCCAGACTTCCTGTTCCCAAGTGCTCTCCAGTGTTTCTTGTGGTGGAGTCTGCACATTCTCCTCCCGGCGCTCCGGTTTCCTCCCACAGCCAAAGATGTGCAGGTTTGGTGGCTTAGCCATGGTAGGGGGGTTTGGGGCTGGGTAGGATGCTCCTTCCACACTAAAAATTCTATGGACAACATTGAGGACAGTGGGTCATAACGGTCAGGATTGTCTAATCTGTTCTTCATGGTATAACAACTTGCTGATTACACACAAACCCAGACAGTAAAAAAGGGGTGGGGTGGCACAGTGGTTAGCACTGCTGCCTCGCAGCACCAGGGGCCCAGGTTCGATTCCCAGCCTCGGTTCATTGTCTGTGTGGAGTTTGTACGTTCTCCCCACGTCTGCCTGGGTTTCCTCCGGGTGCTCCGTTTTCCTCCCACAATCCAAAAAACGTGCTGGTTTGGTGCATTGGCCGTGCTAAATTCTCCCTCGGTGTACCCGAACAGGCACCGGAGTGTGGCGACTAGGGAATTTTCACAGTAACTTCATTGCAGTGTTAATGTACTCGTGACACGAATAAATAACCTTTACTACGAATGGTCATTTAGGGTAAAGAAAACAAACACGACTTGGGTTTTAACGTCTTGCTGCCCTCTGGTGGTATGTTTGTAATCTGCAATTCATCAGTTATAGGAGTCCAAACTTTTTGATTGAAATGCATTTTTAATCCACAAATTTTTAATACATTACTTCTATAATCCTAAATACAGAACTAGACAGTTTCCTTCTGGAATTGTTTCCATTTTATACTTTTCTATTTTTTAAAATCTCAACACTTTTCATAGGAAATCTCCTTTTCTTACATTTTCAATATTGCTTTCAATAATGTTAACTTTTCTTTCTAATCTTGGTTCCAACGATAGTTCCAGGGCTGGAAGGGAGGGTCAGAAAGTTTTGTGTTTTTGAGGCTAAAATTAGGTTATCCTGAAAATGTGCCATCCTGTGGTAGCATTTGGTACTGCAGATCAATGTGCGTGCAACTACAGTGGATAATGATGTGACTTCATATCGCACATTAAATACGATATTGACTCAAGGTGTTTCTCAGAAGTGATATGAGACAAATATTGACACTGGACCAAAGGTTACAGATCGTTAATATGGTTGACTCAAATCTTGGTCAATAGAAGTAGGTTTTTAAGGAACACCTTTGAAGGGATAGAAGTGCTACCATCTAGGAGGACAAGTGCAGCAGATACGTGGGAACACCACCACCTACAAGTTTCCCTCCATTTACTACCTTGACTTGGGAATATATCGCCATTCTTTCACTGTCGCTGGGTCAAAATCCTGGAACTCCCTCCCTAACAGCAGTGTGGGCGTACCTACACCTCATGGACTGCAGCGGTTGAATTGCTGAAGGGCAATTAGGGATGGGCATTATACGTTGGCCTAGTCAGCAAAGCCCACGTTCTGTAAAACAATATAAATAAAAAGCCGGTGGTGTTGACAAAGATGGGGAGGGGGGTGAGGCCAGTCAGGGATTGGAAACAGAGATGAGAATTTGAGCTTTGAGGTGTTTGTGGGCCAGGTGACATGTGACCTAGGTCACTGAAGAACGGGGTCATGGGTGAATAGGACTATCTGGAGGGACATTTTCCTAATCTTCATTCATCCACTGATGAGAGAGTTTTCTGTCTTCTCATATGAGAAGATTTAGATGATTGGTGGCTGGGCACTGTCGATGTGAGGTTTGGCCAGAATGAAATGGGGTTGGTGGCCTGTACCCTGGGACTAATTGATGAATTTGAGATATACAATTTTACCATTTTCATTCTAAGCGCTGAATCTGGGCGCAATTCAGATCCAACTTTGGAATCTGTTCTCAGGCACCCCCCCCCCCCCCCCCACATGCACTGAGCCTGAAAAAGACAATCGTGAGTCTGAATCACACTGTGGATCATCCCGATCTGAGTCAGGGAGCTGTTGGAAGCTCTGAACTTTCCTCTTCAGAAGCTGCAGCACCCGAAACAGACCTTTGCCAAGCCTGTTTGTTTCATGCTGAACCTGGATGCATGGACGCGATGGTTAAAAAGGGGGAAAATGCTGGTAAAGTTGGGCGGGCAGTTTATTAATTCAATTTAAATGCATGCAAAAGTATGCAAATTGATGTCATGCCCATTTCGGGCATGGTTCAGATCGTGGCCATTTTCCAGCCTTGGTAAAGTAGGAATCTGTGTGGAAGCAGGTGCAGATCACGCTATTCGCCTCACACCCGACTTTACCAAGTTTTAGCACCCAAAAATGGGCGTAACCCAATGGTAAAATCAGGCCCAATACCTGGGCCAGAGCAGCCATTGGGATGGCGAGGGAAATAAAGAGACTCACTTCTGTTAGCCAGGTAAACTCCCCACCCAGGCCTTCTGGCAAATATTGCCTTGGGTTCTTTTATGGCAAAGGGGCTGTATTTCCAACACTGCTGCACTCCCTCGGTAACTGAACTGAGAGCGCTGGCCAAAATCAACTCTCCTCAACAAATTAATATTCAGCACAAATTTCACAGAGAGCAGTTTTTAAATGTTGGTTTAACTCCATCGCTTGCAGTCATGGTTCAATTTACAAATAAAACATACATTTCAGTATCAGTAATCCAACCGAGCATCCAGAATTGAAACAGAAGACTGCCAGCCCTGCTGAATCTGTAATAGAAGACACAGGAACGTGTGACCAGCTGTCTTTGGGAAGGTTTCTCTGTTTGATGTGGTGATCAGGAAACTTTAACCAGTCTCTCCTGGCACTGTGTGTGTCTTGGATTTTGTGCTTTCCACACAGAGTCACGTACAGTCCATGTTAAATTTCATTCCCCTTGCTCATCTTCCTTTGCAAGTTTCTGTGTGTGACAGGACACAGCTGTTCACTCATTTAATAACCCTCCATAGAATCCTACAGTGCAGAAAGAGGCCTTTCAGCCCATCGAGTCTGCACCGGCTACAATCCCATCCAGGTTCTCTTCCCGCAACCCTAGCTAATCTCCTTGACACTAAGGGGCAATTTAGCACTGCCAATCAACCTACATCTCCGGACTGTGGGAGGAAACCAGGGCACCTGGAGGAAACCCATGCAGACATGAGAAGAGCATGCAGACGCCACACAGATAGTGACCCAAGCTGGGAATTGAACCCGGCTCCCTTGCGCTGTGAGGCAGCAGTGCTAACCACTGTGCCATCATGCCATCCCAGTCAGTGCACAGTGATGGCCGTGTGTACTGTCTACAAGACCATTTGTGGTAAATTGTCAAGGTTCCTTCGACAGCACTTCCCCAACCTGTGACCTTGACCAGCTGGAAGGACGAGGGAAGAAGGTGCATGGGAATAGGATCATGGGGCAGTCTGGATGGACAGACACTGTGGGCTGAATTTTACTGTCCCATCCACTCTGGGAATCGTAGCAGGGGGACACGGACCACACAAAGGTCCATTGTCCTTGGATGGGATCTTCCGGCTTTGAGGTGAGTGTGGAAAATGCCACCCTGTGTGTCCCTGAGTTTAGGAAACCGATGGATGATCTAACCAAGGTTTTTAAGGAATTCAGATGTTTGATTGTTAGAGCTGTTGCCTTTGGTGAGGGAATCAAATGGAAGGGGGCGTGAGCGTAAAATTCGAACCAAGCCATCAAGGAGCTAATCCAGTGGAGTCATGGAAACCTGGACCTCTCTGCCCCAAATAACTGGATGCTGAAGGTTCATTCAAGGCTACAATGGATAGAATTTTGTTGGGTATCGAGACCAGGGGATAAGAAGCAAAGGTGGCTCATTAGAGTTGAGGTGTAGACCAACCAGGATTGCAGCTGAATGACCTTTTCCTTTTCATTAATGTTCCAGGAAGGAGATGATGGGTCTAGCTGCTGGGACAGACAGAGATATTTGGTCTCAGTGAGAGTCTGTCACCAGGAGGGAGGAGTAGGGTGCTGATTTAATCTCCACACAGGGATGGTGTCCCCACAAGTTGTTAATAGCGCACCCTGAAGTCACAGCGATGGTAGGTGAGTGTATTACAGTGCACAGATGCTGCTAGCCACATTTCAATCTTTTGAGCCACAGCTTTACAGGAACATCCCACCTCCAACCCACACCAGGATGGCCTCAAAGCTCTTTGCTTCTGTCTAGAACAGAGGTCCGAACAATCCCTACCCACCACCACTCTCCTCCGTCTGTCTGAAGTGCTTCTCTCACTCAACAATTTCTCCTTTAACTCCTCTCATTTCCTCCAAATAAAAGGTGTGGCTATGGGCACCTGTATGGGTCCTGGTTCTGCCAGTCTCTTTATGGGTTATGTGGAGCATTACCCTGTTCCAGTCCTACTCCGTCTCATGCCCCCATCCCTCCCTGCGCCCCCCCCCACCCCCCCCCCCCTCCATTGACGACTATTTCAATGTCACTTCGTGCTCTTGCCCAGACCTGGAAAAATTGATTAATTTTGCTTCTAATTTCCACTCCTTCTGTCATCCAGCTCTGACGAAGGGGCATCCAGACTCGAAACGTTAGCTCCATTCTCTGTCCCCACAGATGCTGTCAGACCTGCTGAAATCCTCCACCGTTTTCTGTTTTTGTTTCAAATTCCAGCATCCGCACTAAGTTGCTTTTATTTACAGGAACATTAATTTTTACATTATAATTGTACAGTACTGATTGGCTAGCTCTTATTATCAAAGACAAAAATTTCCATTTTCCACGCGTCCTCTGCTTTGAAATTCCTGGACCAAAGTATTTGAACCATTCCTCCACTATGTGAGTGATCTTCCACACAGGGGCTGCTTCCTCACACGATGGACATTGAGTTATAGCCCTGGCTTTTCTCCTCTAACCATTGCCCATTTTCCTAAAGAGAGGGAGACAGAGAGAGAGAAAGCATTGTCTCAGACAAGGCACACGCACAGAGAGCTCTTAACCTAAATCCCACCTGTATGGGAATGTGTAACTTGTTAACGCATTGATAGAGGTTCTTTTGACATTGATAATGGAACAATTTACTCCAACTGAAACTGAGTCCAACCTAAGAGTGGTACCACACTCAGATGTGCAACAAAATATGCAGATTTACTGAGAGATTAACGTAGTACTCAATTCCTTCCTCTAGATGCTGCTAGCGAGACACATAAATTGTTAACATTTGCTTAATTGGAAGCATCCGTTGATCATATTCATTGAGTCTCGGTTGAGAATGGCAAATTGCAATCATACGTCACCCCACCATAAACACAATTGGGAAAACAATCTTATTGTCCAACTGTGGAAAGGACAGGAACTCACTATCAGCGCAGAAGGGACAGAGACTCACTGTCGGTGCGGAAGGAACAGAGACTCACTGTCGGCGCGGAAGGGACAGGGACTCACTATCAGTGTGGAAGGAACTGGGACTCACTATTGCCCTGTACAGTCACAACAATGTTTTGTTATTCATTAACGGGATGTGGGGACCAGAGACAAGGCCAGCATTTATTGCCCATTCTAAGCACCCTTAGGAAGGTGGTGGCGAGTTGCTTCCTTGTACTACTTCTCTCCATGTGGTGTAAGTACACCCACATTGGTGTTAGGGGTCCAGTGTTTTGACCCAGCGAAGGAACGGTGATATAGTTCTATATTACAAAAGTCTGAGGTCATGTACCAGCCGACTCAAGAACAGCTTCTTCAAAAGGTGGTGATGAGCTGCCTTCTTGAAACGCTGCTGTCCTTGAAATGTATGTTCACCCACATTGGTGTTAGAGAGGAAATTCTAGGATTTTTGACCCAGGAACTGTGAAGGAACAGTGATATATTTCCAAGTCAGGATGGTGAGTGGCTTGGAGGGAACTTTCAGGCAGTGGTGTTCCCAAGTATCTGCTGCCCTTGTCCTTCTAGATGGTCATAATTGTGGATTTGGAAGGAGCTGCCTGAAGAGCTTTGGTTAGTTCCTGCAGTACATTGTGTAGATGGTATATGTGGCTGCCACTGTCCATCAGCGGTAGAGAGATTGAATGCTTGTGTAAGTGGTAGCAATCGAGGGAGCTGCTTTGTCCTGGATGGAATTGAGCTTCTTGAGTGTTGTTGGAGCTGCACCCAACCAGACAAATGGGGAGTATTCCATCACACTCCTGACTTGTGCCTTGTAGATGGTGGGCAGGCTTTGGAGAGTCAGGAGGTCAGTTATTCACTGCAGGATTCTTAACCTTTGACTTATCTGGTAGCTACAGAAAGTTCAGTTTCTGGTCAGTGGTAATCCCCAGGATGTTGATAGTGTGGGGGGGAGGGGAGTTCAGTGATCACGATGACATTGAATGTCAAGTGGCAAATGGTTAGATCCTCTCTTGTTGGAGGTGGTCATGGCCTGGCAGTTGTGTAGGGAAAATGTTTCTGGTCACTTGTCAGTCCAAGCCTGGATATTGTCAGGTCTTGCTGCATTTGGATGTGGATTAGTACAGTGTCTGAGAAATCAGAAATATTGTGCAGTAGTCTGCGAACTTCCCTTCCTCTGATCCTATGATGGAGGGAAGGTCATTGATGAAGGAGCTGAAGATGGTAGGGCCTACGACACTATTCTAGGAACTCCTGCAGTGATGTCCTAGAGCTGGGATGACTGACCTCCATCCGTCACAACCACCTTCCTTTGTGCCGGGTATGACTCCAACCAGCACAGAGTTTTTCTCTTCTCCTGATTCCTATTGACTCCAGTTTTGCTCGGGCTCCTTGATACCATACTCAGCCAGATGTTGCCTGGAGGCCAAGGGCAGACACTCCTGCCTCACCTCTGGCATTCAGCTCTTTCGTCCACGTTTGAACAAAGGCTGTAATGAGGTCAGGAGCTGAGTGACCCCAGCAGAACCCAAACTGTTAATGTTCTTAAAGTTTATTTTAGTGTCACAAGTAAACTTACATTAACACTGCAATGAAGTTACTGTCAAAATCCCCTAGTCATAGAATCATAGAACCTTATAGGGAGGGGATAGCTTGATCTTGGGTTTGGACATAGATCGTCACAACATTGAGGGCTGAAGGGCCTGTACTGTGCTGTAATGTTCTATGTTCTAGAACCCTACAATGCAGAAAGAGGCCCTTCGGCCCATCGAGTCTGCACCGACCACAATCCCACCCAGGCCCTACCCCCATATCCCTACATATTATTATCCGCTAATCCCTCTAACCTACACATCCCAGGACACTAAGGGGCAATTTTAGCATGGCCAATCAACCTAACCTGCAGATCTTTGGACTGTGGGAGGAAACCGGAGCACCCGGAAGAAACTCACACAGACACGAGGAGAACGTCCAAACTCCACACAGACAGTGACCCGAGCCGGGGATCGAACCCAGGTCTCTGGAGCTGTGAAGCAGCAGTGCTAACCGCTGTGCTACCGTGCTGCCCCACTCTGGCTTCTGTCCGGGTACACTGAGGGCGAATTTAGCACGGCCAATGCACCCTGATCAGCATGTCTTTCAGACTGTGCGAAGAAACCGGAGCACCCGGAGGAAACTCACGCAGACACGAGGAGAATGCGCAAACTCCACACAGACAGTGACCCCAGCCAGGTCCCTGGCGCTGTGAGGCAGCAGTGCTAATCATTATGCCTCTGTGAGCTTGTTATTGCCAAGTAAATGCTGCTTAATAGCACAGTTGATGACTCCTTCCATCACTTTGATGATCGAGAGATGACCGATTGGGTGGTAATGGGCTGGGCTGGATTTGTCCTGGTTCTTGTTTTCAGGACAACGCCTGGGCAATTTCCCACATTGCCGGGTTGGTGTTGTGGCTGTAATGGAACAGCTTAGCTAGGGAGCACCAGTCTTTCGGACTACTCCTGGAATATTGTCAGGGCCCATCGCTTTGCAAATCCAGTGCCTTCAGCCATTTTTAAACATCACGTGGAGCGAATGGAGTTGGTTGGAGACTGATGTCCGTCATGCTGGGGCCAGATCATCGACTCAGCAGTTCTGACTGATAACGGCTGCGAATTGGTGCGAGGGGAGTCACACTGGGGATCTCTGTGTGTTTTCTGGGTAACTATTAGTTTATCCGAATCAGAACCATCCAAGGTTTGTGATTTAAATCGCATTTTCAGACATTGTCGATTGGGAGATTTGGCAATTTGTCAGCAAACACCTTACCTGGGAACACCTGAAGGGGATCCCCCAGCTCATCATTGGGGGAGCCCTCCCCCAATCCGACACTGAGATACTCGGATGTTCTATGTGCTTTGATCTTATGCCCTCTTCAAAGAAGCTAAGCTCTGTTTCAAAACAAACCCCGCGTGTGCCTGGCAGCACCTCTACACATTCACCCGTCTACACCAATGTATGTCATGGGGTCAGGCTCCAACGACACATCAACTGCCCACATCATATTCCTCTTACAGCTTTATTATATATTATGTATTGGAAGAAAAGCTAATCTTTCTTTTAGATGTGACATTTAGAAAAAGGACTGTCTAAAGTCACTGATCTTTTACACAATTGCAACGTTTGTCAAACTTCCAGAAGGTTCCAAATAGTTTGCAAATAGAGATATCCAGACATGCGAAACATTTAAAATTCAAGGCACATTTAAGAACATAAGAACATAAGAAATAGGAGCAGGAGTAGGCCATCTAGCCCTTCGAGCCTGCCCCGCCATTCAATAAGATCATGGCTGATCTGTCGTGGCTCAGTTCCACTTTCCCGCCCTCTCCCCATAACCCTTAATCCCCTCTCTTATCAAAAACCCATCAACCCGCGTCTTAAAAAGATTTAGCGAGGCAGCCTCCACCACTTCAACGGGCAGAGAATTCCAGAGATTCACCACCCTTTGAGTGAAGAAGTTCCTCCTCAACTCCGTTCTAAACCGCCCCCCTCTTATCTTGAGGCTGTGCCCTCTAGTCCTACTGTCCTTTCTGAGCGGGAAGAGTGTCTCCACCTCTATCCTATCCATCCCATTCATCATCTTATACGTCTCAATGAGATCTCCCCTCATTCTTCTAAACTCTAACGAGTACAAGCCTAGTTTATTCAGCCTCTCCTCATAGCTCAACCCCCTCCACAAGGAGAAACAGAAACTCATCGATAATGATTTCCTTCCCTGAAGTTGTGATTAGTAATTTCCAATCTCATCAAAGCTGAAAGAATGGGAGTCATTTGAAAGGTTAATTACCTCGTCTAAAAGGCGAGAGGTAGGACCATTGTCCAGACTGGAGTTAACCCAATACCTGATAAGGGAGCACGATTCAACAGTTTGGACTGCAGCCGTTTTGAACTGTATACGGGCCGGCTGAGAACTGCCATTTGGTACACGACCCCAGGAAGAACTTGGAGAGGTGTCATCAGAGAGCGCTTTTGTCCAACAGAGGGTAAAAAGCAAGGTCTGTTGAAATAAACTGCTGTTCTGCTGAAGAAGCCCAGGTGACCTGCAGATCCCAATAACTGCAGAATTAATGGGGAACAAGACACCTTCTCCATTTCCCAGCTGACCTGCTGAGTCCAGCTAGAAAAGCCAACTATTCAACTGCAGCAGTCATCGCAGCTGCTAAAAACTCTTCACTACATGCAACCAATTTTTTTTTTGTTTTTCAAATCAAATCCAATCCAGAGTCCCAACAAGTTGGGACATTCCCGATCCAAGCTGACAAGACAGGGCTCTCACCTCCTGAATTGGGCTTGGTCTACATGATCCAAGCTGATTGGAGTAGGTATAGCTCCTCCTCCAAGGCTTCATCTCATTCGCATCTTAGCCAAAAGGCTGAGGTGCCGCTTTTAAAAATTGCTTCAAATGAAGCTGAAATGTAACCTAATGACTTCAATTAAGCGCAGCATGTCCATACTACACTTGATCTTAGCCAAAAGGCCGAGAAGCGACACGTGACCAATGCTTCAACTGCAGCGATGGACCTACAGCGAGATCTTAAAGGATTGAACAGAATTTCATCTTTACAAGTACCTTCTATACTTACTTGTAGTTAATCTTTGTATGTATTTAATTAGTAACTTTTTATAATTTTACTTATCAGCAGTGTTTTGTAATAAACTTTATCTTATTTAAGACTGAATCTTTGCTGTTGGTTATTTTAAAATTGAACAACACGCAAGCCAGAAGAGGGCGACATACAGATACACACTAATTCTTACTTCACGGGCCACTTTGAGAAAATGCCGTGACAGAGTGTTTGAACACTTCACAGACAGTTGAAGTATTTGTGCGCACATTAAGAATTTCTTTTCCTCTCGTCTCCTAATGCTTCTGTGTAACATTAAATTATGGAATTTAATGTTGGCAAATGTAAGGTTGTCCACTTTGGTAGGAATAATGGTAGGAAGGACTATTACTTACGGGGCAAAAAACTGCAGCAGGCGACGGTGCAGAGGGACCTCGGGGTCCTTGTGCATGAGTCGCAAAAACCCAGCTTGCAGGTGCAGCAGGTGGTCAGGAAGGCGAATGGGATGCTGGCCTTCATAGCGAGGGGGATTGAATATAAAAGTAGGGAGGTCTTGCTGCAGCTGTATAGGGCACTGGTGAGGCCGCAGCTGGAGTACTGTGTGCAGTTTTGGGCGCCGCACTTACGCAAGGATATTTTGGCCTTGGAGGGAGTGCAGAGGAGGTTTACTAGGCTGATTCCGGAGTTGAGGGGGTTGAACTATGAGGAGAGGCTGAATAAACTAGGCTTGTACTTGTTAGAGCTTAGAAGAATGAGGAGAGATCTCATTGAGACGTATAAGATGTTGAAGGGGATGGATAGGATAGAGGTGGAGAGACTCTTCCCGCTCAGAAAGGACAGTAGGACTAGAGGGCACAGCCTCAAGATAAAGGGGGGGCGGTTTAGAACGGAGTTGAGGAGGAACTTCTTCACTCAAAGGGTGGTGAATCTCTGGAATTCTCTGCCCGTTGAAGTGGTGGAGGCTGCCTCGCTAAATATTTTTAAGACACGGGTTGATAGGTTTTTGATGGGCAAGGGGATTAAGGGTTATGGGGAGAGGGCGGGAAAGTGGAACTGAGCCAAGACAGATCAGCCATGATCTTATTGAATGGCGGGGCAGGCTCGAGGGGCTAGATGGCCTACTCCTGCTCCTATTTCTTATGTTCTTATGTAACTCCAGTGGGCAGCATAGTTATTAGCACTGCTACCTCACAGCGCCAGGGACCTGAGTCCAATTCCCAGCTTGAGTCACTGTCTGTGTGGAGTCTGCACATTCTCCCCACGCCTACCTGGGTTTCCTCGGGCTGCTCTAGTCTCCTCCCACTATCTGAAAGACGTGCTGGTTAGATGGATTGGCTATACTAAATCCCCCCTTGGTGAACCTGAGCAGAGGCCAGAGTGTGGCGACTAGGGGATTTTCACAGTAACATCATTGCTGTGTGAATGTAAGCCTACTTGTGACACCAATAAATAAACTTTAAACAGCTATAAGGCCTCAGAGGTTTACAGCATGGAAACAGGCCCTTTGGCCCAACTTGTCCACACCGTCCTTTTTTTCAAACCCTAAAGCTAGGCCCAATTGCCCACATTTGGCCCATATCCCTCTATACCCATCTTACCCACTTAACTGTCCAAATGCTTTTTAAAAGACAAAATTGTGACCACCTCTACTGCTGCCTCTGGCACTTTGTTCCAGACACTCACCACCCTCTGTGTGAAAAAATTGCCCCTCTGGACCCTTTTGTATCTCTCCCCTCTCACCTTAAACCTATGCCCTCTAGTTTTAGACTTTGGGAAAAAGTATTGACTATCTAGCTGATCTATGCCCTTCATTATTTTATAGACCTCTATAAGATCACACATCAGCCTTCTATGCTCCAGAGAAAAAAGTCCCAGTCTTTCCAGCCTGACCTAACTTATGTTTCGTCTGAATGATAAATCATGCCAATATTTGATTTATTATTGTCACATGTATTGGTATACAATGAAAAGTATTGTTTCTTACACGCTATGCAAAGTATACCATTCGTAGAGAAGGAGAGGGTTCAGAATGTAGTGTTACAGCCATAACTAGGGTGTGGAGAAAGACCAACTTAATGTGAGGTAGGTCCATTCAAAAGTCTAATGGCAGCAGGGAAGAGTTCCTGAGTACATCTTCTAGAGTACGTGCTGCAGTCTCCAAGGCAAATTTTGGAGCAAAAGGATAACTTTTAGCAGGAAGACATGTGATAGCACATTTGACACAGTGAAGTATAAGAAGCTACTTCCTCTGGCTGCGGAGACTGGATCTGGAGAACACGCTCGCAGGATAAGGGGTCATCGTTTTGAACTGAGATGTGGCGAATTCTTTTCACTCAGTGGGTTGTGAATCTTTGGAATTCTCTATCACGGACAGCTGTGGACACTCAAGTCATTGAGAATATTCAAGACAGAGATTGGTAGACTTTTGGCTGCAAAGGGAATTAAGAGATATGCTAGTGTGAAAGGGGAGTTGAGGTTAAAGGCCAGCCGTGTAGATGGTGGAACAGATTGATGTGGGGAAATAAAGCAGAAGTAGTCATGTTTATGGAAATCTGGATGAATAAGCAGAGGGAATGTTCTAAGAATAACAAAATTCACCCACCCATATCTACCTCATCATCTTGAGAGATTCATTCAGAAAGTAACAACATCTGTCCATCTGTTACCCTAAACTTTCATTCCCTCCATTACTGGCACATGGACTACAGTGTGTACAAACTTGTCAAGGCTCCTTCAAAATAACCTCCTCCCCAAAGGCTGTATAAGCCATGAATTAGAAGCTCTGCTCTTCATCTCGAAGTCGAATCCTTGCTCAGAATCGTTGTAGCTGTTGGTCATACACATATTACCAATCCAAGACAGTTGAAGTACTTGTGTGCAAATTAAGAATTTCTTTTCCTCTTATCTCCGAATGCTTCTGTATAACTCTAGTGGGCAGCACAGTGGTTAGTACTGCTGCCCCAGGGACCTGAGTTTGATTCCCGGCTTGAGTCACTGTCTGTGTGGAGTCTGCACATTCTTCCCATGTCTGGGTGGATTTCCTCTGGCTGCTCTGGAGACAATACACATCTCTTTAACCTGTGCTTAACCCTCTCTCCACTCATATTGTCTGTACCTTTAAGAGTTGATTATCTGTAAAGACTCGCATTTCAACCATTATCATGTAAATTGAGTGTGTGTCTATATATGCCCTGTTTATGAACAGAATTCCCACTCACCCGATGAAGGGGCAGCGCTCCGAAAGCTTGTGGCTTGTGCTACCAAATAAACCTGTTGGACTTTAACCCGGTGTTGTGAGATTTCTTACAGTAAATGTCACCATCAGGGGGCAGCAAAACTCATTTTGGCAGCAACAAGCTATTTATTAGTGTCATAGGTAGGTTTACATTGACACTGCAATGAAGTTACAGTGAAAATCCCTTACTCGCCATACTCCAGCACCTTTTCAGATACACTAAGGGAGAATTTAGCATGGTCAATGCACCTAACCAGCATGTCTTTCGGATGGTGGAGGAAACTGGAGCACCCGGAGGAAACCCACGCAGACACAGGGAGAACATGCAGACACTGCACAAGCAGTCACTTAAGCCAGGAATTCACTAACCACTGTACCACCGTACCACCCCACTTGCATTTAAATAGCACCTTCAACACACTGTAAACATCCCAAGGTATGTTACAGGAGAATAACTAGATTGAAATAGTCACAGGGTTAAAACAAGGATACATTAGGAATGGTGACCAGGAGTTATATCAGGGAAGTGAGTTTTAAGAAACACCATTAATTAGGTGGGAGGTGTTAGGTGTGGGAGGCGGCACGGTGGCACAATGATTCAGATTGCTGCCTCAGCTACAGAGACCTGGGTTTGATTCCCAGCTTGGGTCACTGTGTGGGCTCTGTATGTTCTCCCAGTGTCTGCTTGGGTTTCCTTTGTGTGCTCCAGTTTCATCCCACAGTCCAAAGACGTGCTGGTTAGGTGCATTGGCCATGCTCAATTCCCCCCCAGTGTACCTGAACAGACGTTGGAGTGAGGCGACTAGGGGATCTTCACAGTAACTTCATTGCAGTGTTGATGTAAGCCTACTTGTGATAGATAAATTAACTTCACTTTAATGAGGTGAATAGACTGTTGGTGAGATAAGATGATTCAAGAGACTGGGGCTGAGATGGCTGATACAGTGATAGAGCAGAGAAGGTTGGGCTGGAGACCAGAGTTAGTGGATTCAGGGGGAGGGAACAATGGGGGAGAGGGGATGCTAATGTTACAGAGATAGGGAAAGGTGAGGTCAAGACAAGATGAGAAATTTATAGTTGCAGTGTACACAGGAGGTAATGGGTTCATGAGACATGGTGTGAATTTGGAGACAAGTATGGATGAGCTGGAGTTTGGGGTTAGCACTGCTGCCTCACAGTGCCAGGGACCCAGGTTCGATTCTGTTCAACACGACAGCTCAGTGACTATCGTTGTTTGCTGTGCAGATACATGGACCTGGGTCAGATCTCCGACTTGGGTCGGTGTCTGTGAGAGTTTGCACATTCTCCCCGTGCTTGAGTGGGTTTTCTCCGGGTGCTCTGGTTTCCTCCCACACCATAAATACGTGCTTTTAGGCTGATTGGTGTTGTCCCTAAATTAGACCTCCCTTGATCTGACACATATATAAATTTGCACGCCTTTATTGTGGAGTGCAAGAGGTGTAGGCAAAAGCCATAGGGAGAAGGAGGATTGAATGAGGCACTCACTGAATATTAAAATGGCGGCGTGGGCTTGTAGGGCCAAAGGGCCTGTTTCCTGTGCTGTGTTGTTCTTTGATGCCGGGCTTGGGTCACCTTGTGTGTGGAGTCTGCACATTCTCCTCGTGCCTGCGTGGGTTCCCTCCGGGTGCTCTGGTTTCCTCCCACTGTCTGAAAGACGTGGTTAGGTGCATTGACCCGAACAGGCACTGGAGTGTGGCGACTAGGAGAATTTCACAGTAACTTCATTGCAGTGTTAATGTAAGCCTTACCCTGTGACTAATAGATAAATTGCAACTTTAATGGAGATGGAAACCAATAAAGGTCAGAATTCCATTAGCCAGGTTTGGAAGTTACAAGGACATGAATGAGGGTTTCAGCCAAAAGCGAGGCAGCGCTGGGAGACGGGAGACGTTACAAAGATTGGTCAGCTTGGAGATTCAATTGGACAATGAGATTGCGAACAGTTTGCTGCATAACCCCAGTGTCTGGGGCATGAATCAGTGCCGAGGCAACAGAGTTCAGACTGAGGGCCACCAAAGATAATGGCTTCTGTCTTCTCAGATGAGAGCTGTCCCACCCAGCTGGATAACATTGGAGGTGCGTGAAAGGAGAATGGTATAGTCAGCCCCTATCAAAGGCTGCAGACAGGTCAAGGAGGGTGAGTAGGAAAATTTACCTTTATCCATCCACAGAGGATATCATTTACGTCTCATACAATGGTTCCTACAGTGCAGGAAACCACCATTTGGCCCATTGATCCTGCATTGACAACAATTCCACCCAGGCACTATCACCGTAACCCCATGTATTTACCTTGCTAATTCCCCCTGACGCCAAGGGGCAATTTAGCATGGCCAATGAACCTAACCCGCACATCTTTGTGGATCATGGGAGGAAACCAGAGCATCCAGAGGAAATCTGCGTAGACATGGGAAGAACATGCAAACTCCACACAGACAGTGATCAAGACCAGAATTGAATCCAGGTCCCTGGTGCTGTGAGGCAGCGGTGCTAAACCAAGAGAAAATGCTGGAAAATCTCAGCAGGTCTGATAGCATCTGTAAGGAGAGAAAAGAGCTGATGCTTCGAGTCCAGATGACCCTTTGTCAAAGCATTGCTAACCACTGTGCCGCCGTGCTGCCTTACTTCTAGAGAATAAAGTTCAAATACCTCCAAGGCAGATTGAGAACTTTGATGCAAGGTTTAAAAATTAATATAGAAATGAAAAGCTGACAACAACAATTCTTTTCTTTAAACTACACAAAAAAGGGAATGTTTGTGGTTGAATTAGCAGTCTTCAACCCTGAGCAGGTTTTTTTCAGCTTTGTGACCTTGCTAAACGATCACCTAGCAACCAAAACTGAACAATGTGAAACATCACCTTTACCTGTAAACCTGAACCCTATCCTAGGTATCACAGGGTGTGGCAAAATACAGCATCAGGATAAAAGAGTGGTTAAGTGAAGCTTCTGGAGAACAAAAGCGTCAATGCTATTCTTAGAATATCTCAATCTTTGGAATCCAAACTTTCCACTTGATCTTTTACCGCAACAAAAACTCAAAGCTGTTACTTTTAAAACCCTCCCCCTGTTCAGTTGACAAATTCGCAGTGCAGAAGTAGACTTGTTAATTAATCTGTCTGCAAAAAGAAACTTGCATTTTCAAAATGTCCTGAAGCTGTTTATAGTCAATAATGTATTTTCTTTTTGAAGTGTCATCACTATTGTGTTTCACAAAAAATGGCACTCAAATTGCACATATCTCAATCTCAAGCTAGGAGCCAAAGTAGACAAGACGGCAATGAGAAAATCACATTAACCTTTCTCACAAGAGTTAGAACCATAGAAAACAGGAGCAGGAGTAGGCCATTCGGCCCTTTGAGCCTGCTCTGCCATTCACCATGATCATAGTTAATCATCCAACTCAATATTCTGGTTCCCCCCCCAAATCCCCCTTATCTTTTGACCTTCTTCACCCCAACAACTGTATCTAAGCCTTCTTGAAAACATACAAGGTTTTGGCCGCAACTGTTTTCTGAGGTAGAGAATTCCATAGACTTACCACTCTCTGGGTGAAGAAATTTCTCTGCATCTCTGTTCTAAACGGTCTACCCTGTATCCTCAGACTGGACTCCCCCACCAATCGGGAACACCCTTCTTGCATCTACCTTGTCTAGTCCTGTTAGAATCTTATCAGTTTCGATGAGATTTCCCTCCTCATTCTTCAGAGCTCCAGTGAATACAATCCTTACCGACTCAATCTCTCCTCATTCGTCAGTCCCATCATTCCAGGAATCAGTCTGGTGAGCCTTTGCTGTACTTCCTCCTTTGCAAGAACATCCTTCCTCAGGTAAGGAGATCAAAACCGCACACTAAGTTGCAGGCCCTGTATAATTGCAGCAAGACATCCCTGCTTCTGTAGTCAAATCATCTCACTACGACGGGCAACATGCCATTTGCCTTCTTCACTGCCTGCTGCACCTGCATGCTTACTTTCAATGACTGCTGTACAAGGGCATCTTGTTGCACATTGCCCTCTCTCAGTTAATAGCGTTCAGCCCTTCAAGCCAGTTCTGCCACTCAACTCGATCATGGCTGATCTATCTGCTAAAAATGGTGATTATCCCAAGCTACGCACAACTACTCCAGAGAATCTCAAGACTGTGCCCTTGGCACGACTGTCGTGAACTCTCCAATCAATGACCTTTCCTGCTCAGACGTGTGGTGGAGCAATTCTGCTCAATATTCAAAAACGAAACTGTCCAAGGATATCATCCTGTTAATATTTACACCACACAAGTGCTTGCCAATGACCACGTCCATCATAAACAAGAACCCCCAATGCACCATTAATGTCAAACCCATCAGCATCGGTATTATTAGCCGCGTGATAGCGCAGAACTTGAATCTTGCTGAAAAGAGAGACGTGCTGAAGCTTTTCATTTTGCACTCATCAGGACAAGTATAAGAATGCCAAATTTCAAACAATCACCACAATTTATAACATGGGAGAAAAGTGCATTTGGCGGGTTAACTTAGATTGGCCACTGTGTTGCCATGCAGAAAACGACAGGATTCCCAAGCTCCCTGGTAATTAAAAAAAATGCAACGCTTGAGTATATTCCTTTTGCTTGCAGAGAATAGACTCTTGTGTATGGGTGCACATAATTCCTAGCAATGTGTAAATGAGTCATGTTATCAGCTTGACTGATTATCTTAAATAGGTTGTTAGTGCAGGCCTTAGCACACTCGGGATTATTCAGCAAGTCCTGCCCAATTGTGGAATCACGTCAAGTAGTAGACATTCTGTTTTCAGTTTTGGAGCATGGGCTGGATGGTGAGAAGTGGAACTCTCTAAACACAGGAGAGGCTGAGGTGGCAGAAGTTACAGATTTAGGTTTTGAGGAGTTAGGAACCACTTTTTGCAAAGTTTCCTGCGTCTGCCTTCCTCTGTAGCCACATTACAAACAGGGCTAAAGCTTCCAGACTTCAGATCATCAGAGATCAGAAGTATGATCAAAGGTGCACATCAGGACTTCTACAATGAAACCTTTGCCTCAACAGTTACGGGTCAAAACACAAATACAGTTTTTGTTTTATACATGAATTCAGCTGATGTGCACAACAGTGGTACGGGTGCCATTATCGTCCCAGCAGCTTGTTCCAGACACTCACCACCCTGTGTGTGAAAGAATTGCCCTTCTGGGCCCTTTTGTATCTCACCGCTCTCACCTTAAACCTATGACTTCTAGTTTTAGACTCCCCTACCTTTGGGAAAAGATATTGATTATCCAGCTGATTTGTGCCCCTCATTATTTTGTAGACCTCTATAAGTCTCGTACACTCCAGGGAACAAAGTCCCAGTCTATCTGGCCTCTCGTTAAAAGTCAAGCAAATTTGTTACAAACAAATTGCACACATCAAGCCAGTGACTCAGCTCAGAATATTCTTAACATTAAAGGAAAAGACAGATTTGGAAAGACCAAAATCTATGATTTGGTTATCACAGAATGCCTACAGTGCAGAAGGAGACCATTCAGCTCATTGAGCCTGCACTGACAACAATCCCACCCAGACCCTATTCCCCATGCATTTACCCTGGCTAGTCCCCATGACACTAAGGGCAATCTAGCATGATTTGGAAAGGCCAGAACCTGAGAGTTGGTTGTGTGGCTGGATAATTATGGTGACAGTTATCTTCATTCCCTTCATGATGCTACTTTTTAAAATGAGGCCATTAGGATGATGTCAGGAAAAAGACTAATGGAGATATGGAACTCTCTCCCTAAAGAAACATTGCACTAACGGTGGTCAGAAGTTCAAAACTAAGATTAAGAAAAATCCCTTGAAGAATAAAGGTACTGAGGCAGAGGTGAAATACAGATGAGCCATGATCTAACTGAGTGGCAGAACGGTCTCCTCTTATTCCTACATTACGCTGAATTCTCAAGGAATCCACGTGTACATTTTTCTATTTACTGAAAGAGCAGAAGAAACACCTTCCCAAATTCAGGCTGCTCCTTGTCAGAATGGATTAGACTGACCTTTAAACCCTTACAAAACACCAAACAGCCAGGGTTTCCATCATCTCAAACCTTTATTCAAACTTCAGAAATAACAGGTATAATTACAAAAAAATACCTCTCCAAAAGGTAAAAGGTACAAATCAGTACAAAGTACAACAGAAGGTGGTGGGAGAATCAGTGTGTACGACCTTCATTAATAGTTTACATTCTACAGTGCAGCCTTCACCGTGGTTACATGTTGGCTGAAAGCAGAATTTCCTTCACATGTGTTTTCTTGTCCAACAATGCCCAAGCCCTCACTCCCCCCAAACCCTCTCCCCATTTCTCAAAGCTCACACTTTTTTCCCTGCAATATTTTTCCATGGGTACTGATGAGTCCAAGTGATCATTCTTCATATGCAATGATGATGAGTGGCAGCCTTGACTATTCCATCCCTGGTCCCAAACACCACCACCTCCCCCACACCCCCCGCTCCACCCCTCACCCAATGTCCATGAGCCCTTTCTAAGACGGCTACTTGACTGTCAATGAGGAGCAGGAACTCTGGCTGATTGGACCGTTCCCATCCAATACCCACAACATCATGTCAACAGAGAACAGCTTTCTCTGCACAAACCAGACATGGAAAAAGTGGAATCCTGACAGCTGGAGGGTGATAAATAGAAAAGGGAAATAACATCTGCTGATGTCACAGAATCACAAAATTATTGCAGCACATAAAGAATCCTCTACCACAGAAGGCTGTGGAGGCAAAATCGCTGAATATGTTTAAGAAAGAAATAGATAGATTTCTAGACTCTAAAAGGCAGCAAGGGGTACGGGAGAGAGAGCAAGAGTCTGGTATTGAGACAGAGGTCATGATGTGGAGATGCCGGAACATCCAGCCACCTGACGAAGGGACAGGCTGTCCCGAAAGCTTGCGGCTTTTGCTACAAATAAACCTGTTTGGACGTTAAACTGGTGTTGTCGGATTTGTTTCTGTTTTGAGACAGAGGAACAGCCATGATCATATTGAATGGCAGAGCAGCTCAAAGAGCTGTATAAACTCCTCCTGTTAATATTTTCTACATTTTCCCAGGAAAAGCCCAACACTGTAAGAAATTGATCCTCATTTCACCTCTTCTTCTTGTGGTATTCATTTTTCCTACAGCTTGCACAAGAAAGCAAGACTTTCTCTATTTGTTCCACCAATTTTGAATGACCTCTCTGAAGGACATTCCTGAATCTTTCTGCTCTAAGCGGGAAGAATGTCACTCTCTCCAATCCCTCCACGTGACTGAAGTCTCTCATTCCTAGCAGCACTCTGGTTAAGCTGAAGCTGTACCTCTAACCTCTATCCATCCTCTCACTTGGTGGAGATGTACGTGCTGAATGGATTTCTGTCAGAGATTTGACTGCTCTCTGGTATCCCAGTTGGGTGTTCACCGATCCTAGCTGTGACATTTCAGCCGAGTATCTGACTGCAGTAGGTTGGATCCAGTCTTCACCCATACACATAGCTGCTCTCTCAACAAAGGCCAACAACTAGGAGAGACGGGCACATCCCTGCTCCACACCAGTCCCTGTCACATCTGCTAGCCCATGACACGGAAGACATTTCCCAAACCATTACACTCTCTAAGATTAGCAAACTCAAAGACATCGAGACTCAAATCGAGGAACATTTTACACCAAATGTAAATGTACTCAAGACTTCGATAATTTCATTTAATGCATAACAATTAAAGCCAGGGAAAGAAGAAAGCTTCTATACAATCAAACTGAAACACTAGCCAGAGAAGGACATGGGGATTGACCCTATTCTCATTCCACTTTCTGGCAATAGAAATAGAGTTATTCTAAAATGGACCACAAAGGGCGGAATTTTACTGGCATATCAATCTGAGGTTCGTACGATTCCATCCTAGGCCAATGGAGAATGCCATTCTCCGAGCTTCATCCGCTCTCAGAATCGGGGTGGGTGTGCCAGTAAAATTCCGGCAAAAGCATCTACAGCGTTCCAGACAGACTAGCTACAATTAAAGTCAACATCACACAAACTTTAAATTCCACATTAGTGTTTGCAACATTAGCCATTTTCTCAGCAAGTCCTCATTAGTAATCACTAATATTAAATTCTTCATATAGCCGACCCCACACTGACACATTGGTAAGATGAGAACAACATTCACAAAACAGTTCAACACTAAAATACAACTTCCAATTTATTACAAAACATTTACATAACAAATCTGAAAACTCACCAGGTTTCATACCAAAGGTTAGGGATAACGAATACACTCGTTGGCATTTTTTTCAAAGAAAGATGGGTAATAAAACCACCGCTCTGTTTTTGGTAGCTCCAAGCACCTCCTCAAAAAAAAAGAGTACCACCCAATGGGAAAGCTTCAGGCTGGAATTTTACTATAAACGGAATTGATCTATTCAATTTAAAAATAAATTTTGACGATCAGCTGAGATAGCACAGTCATGTCCGAATCATTTGTTCATCTAACAAATGGCACAGAAATGACACAAGTTATTCCCTCTCCCACAGCCTCTCCTCTTCCATAAATATACAGCTACAGTGATAGCCGTCATACAAGTGCCTAACATCCTCAAGTGGCCACCTACATGAGGCAAGATGGCGACAGCTCTGTCTTTCTGACTGTGGAGGTGCATCACAAACCACCCCCGATTCTGTTTTGTAATTAAGCCCAGTATATGCACCTCCCCGAAGTCTAAAACTCTGTGTTTCATTGGTATTCTCCACTGGTTCTTTAACCATATCTGTGCCTCCACCGTTCCTTCTCATTCAGCAGTTTGCACACCTTCCTCTTTTTTTTAAAGAAGTGTGGTGGGTCACCAGGCTACAGGGGAAGGGGAGCAGCTTTACCTTCCCTCCTCCGACCCACCCTCCTGCTTGCTCAGGGTCAGCAAGATCACCAATTCCAGCCACCCGACACACCTAACAATTGACACTGTGCCCTTTCAATCCTTACAAGAATCATAAAATAATACAGTACAGAAATAGGCCACTGGGGCCATCGCACCTGCGATCGATTCATCTTACTCGACCAAGCATCTCGGCCATTGAACCACAATGGAGTCAGTCATCCAAGTCAAATAAACATCTCAAGACACCAAGTCCTTAGTCCTTTTTCACTTCATCAAGGTCTCAACCATTTTTTCCTACACAAAAAGCTTGAACAAAACAGTACAAAATGCAAAAACACTAACTTAACAAGGTAATGCAAATAATTTTTTTTAATATAAAAAGGTTTGCGTGAAACTCTGTCCTACTAGTGATAAATCACACACCTTAACCAATCCTAAAAACCATTTATTTTCCAATATTAACAGAAAGACAAAGGATGCTTCAGAGACCATGGGTAGGCCGAGCAAAAGAGTGGGATAAGAGTCACCCACGGAGAACAACCCAGGACTTTGAACAACTTAAAGAAAAATCATAAACATACACCTCTGTCCTTTCCCTCCCTCCTCGCCCCTGAAAGAAACAGTAGAAATAAGAAAATAAAGTTATAGCCAAATAAAGAGTGAAGGCTGTCATTTCAGCTTCTATAGTGTTGACGTTAAGGGTGCAGTAAACTGTACCAATGAGAGACTTAATGGAAGCATTTTGGTTCAGCTGAACTGCCGGGATATAAATACATCGTACCTGCCTCAACAACTGCCCTGACAATTTTTATAACCTAATCAAAAGCTGCTCCACACCAAGAAAGTGCACCACTAAATGGTGCTCATTAGATGCTGATGAGGAGCAAGAACCCTGGCTGTTTTGTGTTTCATCCCCTTCACCCTACCATCACACCAGACCCACCCACCCTCCCCACTGCAACCTCTTCATTACAGCCCTAACTGAAACCAACAGATTCACTATGTACTGGGGCAATCGCCAAAGGATTTTCTGGTGTGTTTGCATGAGAGCTTCCTAAAAAATATATATATATAAAACTAAAATCACACATACAAAACTCTTGCCAAATACAGAAAATTCTTAGTAATTTCAGGGAAGATTAAAACCAGGGCACTTTCTAAACGTACATACAGTACAAAAGGCAAATCTTGGTAAGGTTGACATTGATGAGTTTTCAACCGGTAAATATTCCTCAGTTTGTGTTGTGTATTAAAGAGGCAAGAGAGTTTGTTTTCGAATTGTGCGCTACACAATGGAACCATCACGATGCTGTGCTGGAATCATGACAGGAACAGCCCCCATCCGATTCAGACTAGGGGCAGCTACCTTGAATGAAGGGTTGATGTTCGGGCTGTGATTGGGCAGACGTTCCAGGTCGTCAGTTGCCAGCCGGTCATAATGGGTCTTGTAGGGTTCCATGTTGGAGGGAGACATGGAGCCCAGGGAAGAACGCTGAGAATCCACCGTGTAGCTTCGGGCCGTCGAAACACGACTTTTTGGGGCAGGAACATCCTCTCTGTTAAGAGGAGGGAGCAAGGCATCATTTAAATACAATGTAAACAAACAGAATCTACAAGACTTTTGCACGTACAAAGTTTCTTTTATTGCTACTGGAGATTGGAAAGCACTTCACAGCCAATGACGGACTTTTGAAGTAGATTCTTATAAATGTAGGAAATTTGACAGCTCCATAATTAAACAACGTGATAATCCGTTTTCCTTTTGTGACGTTTGTTGAAATATTAAGAAATCTCACAACATCTTAACCAGGAATCACGAATGTTCAGAGCGCTGCTCCTTCATCAGGTGCGTGGAGATAGATTCACAAAAATAGGGTTGGAATGTGATCTTTACACGATTCTTCCAACCGTTCTTCACATTCCAATCTGTAATTATCTTGCAGTTGTATCTTTGCCTATATATGCCATGTTTGTGAACCTACCTCCATTCACCTGATGAAGGAGCAGCGCTCTAAAAGCCGGGATTCCAAATAAATCTGTTGGACTTTAACCTGGTGGTGAAAGGCTTCTAACTGTGCCCGCTCCAGTCAAACCCCGGCATCTCCATCCCAGTTGAAATATGGACTCGGAACCTGGAATAACTCACTTGCCCTTCCGAGAAACAGTAATATCATGTGATCTTCAATGTCTGCCTTAGAGCACATGACGACTCCTCTGAAAGACAGCACCTGAGACACTATTTCACTCCATTAGATACTGCAGTGAAGTGTCAGCTTTGATTATGTGTTCAGGTCCATGACCTGCTGACTCAGAATGCTACTTGCTGAGCCGCAGCTGATACTCTTCATACGGAATTTAGCACTAACAGCTTTTCCAGCCATCACACTTTAGGGAGTCTTCCAAAACCTTGGAGGTGGTGAAAAGGAGATTTTCTGGAATGGTAAAAGGAATGAGGGACTCTGTGCTGTGCAGAGACTGGGGGGGGGGAGGCAGTGGCGAAGTGGTAGCGTCGTTGGACTTGTAATCCAAAGACCCAGGGTAATGTTCCAAAGACCTGCGTTCAAATCTCACTATGGCTGATGAGGTGAAATCTGAATCCAATAAAACAATTCTGGAATTAAAACATGACCGTAATATGACCATGAAGCCACTGTCAATGGCCATAAAAATCCACCTGGCTCACTAATGCCCTTTAGGGGAGGAAATTTGCTCTCCTTACCTGGTCTGGCCTTTATGTGACTCTAGAGCCACAGCAATGTAGCTGACTCTCAAAAATACCCTCAAGGATAGGTAATGAATGCTGGCTCCGCCAGCAATGCCCGCATCCCATGAATGAATAAAACAAAAACGCTCTCCTTTGAGCAGATTTAAAAGTGCTAACAAGCAAGGCACGTCACCAAAACTTTTTGGTCTTGCACATACCAGGACAGACACAAGAATGCCAAATTTCAAACAATCGCAACATTTCATACTACAGGAGATACAGGCTGACAAGTCAACTCCAAGAGGGGAGGGGAAACTGCTGTCACCTTATTTCATAGGGCTGCTCCTTCTCGTAGGTTTTCTTCTTCTTTCTCCAAAATAGGAACCACATGCCAACGGCCAGTAAGATTAAAATCAGCAGCACTGCTATCACGATTCCCGCGACCTTCCCAGCATTGTTCGATGCTTGAAATAAATAAGTAACGTGAGGAACTTCAGTTCTTACTTGGTGAAGAAATCAATAACATTTCCACAATAAACACACATTTTCCACTTCCCTTGCCCCCCCCATCAATCTGCATTGCTCATGGTGGGCCAAATGATCTACACTTGCACTGTAATAATTCTGTAACTCACCTCCAGAAGGTACTAAGTGATATTAAGAATTCCAAGACTCCCAACAATCTTAAATACACCCAGAATGGCTATTTTCACATGAAGAATCACACAGCCTGGGAGACCATTCTGCCCGTTATATTCACTCTTTTGAAAGATCTATCCTTTCCGCTGTCCTTTCCCAATGCCCCTGCTAACACGTCCCCACAGTATTTACCCGATTTAGTTTTGAAACTTACTATTAAATCTGCTTCCACCATCCTTCCAGGCAGCACTTTGTCGGATTAAAATAACTCACTGCATTGAGAAAGACAGTTCTTTGCATCTCACCTTTTCTTTCAATATTGCCCAGATAGGGAGCCAGAGTTGCCAAAGCTACAATAGTTTACGGGCAAATGCAAGAACAAAAATGACGGTAAGCTACACACTGTCAAGAAAACCCAACTGGTTTATGAATGCCCTTCAAGGAAGGCAATCCTGGGAGTTCATCGATCTAAACCACAATAAAATCCCAGACTATCCGATCATTAACTGTGGGAGTTTATCGCCTGTAAATTGGCTGCCATATCACTGATTGTGACTACACTTTGCAAGTCCATTTGGAACAAACAAAGATAGAAATTTAAAATTTATTTATTAGCGTCACAAGTGGGCTTACATTAACACTGCAATGAAGTTATTGAGAGAATACCCAGTCGCCACTCTCCAGTGCCTGTTTGGGTCCACTGAGGGAGAATTTAGCACGGGCAATGCATCTAACCAGCACATCTTTCTGGGAGGAAAAATGGAGCACCCGAAGAAAACCACGCAGTAACAGGGAGAAACTGCAAACTCCACACAGACAGTGACCCAAGCCGGGAATTGAACCCAGATCCCTGGCACTGTGGGGAAGTAGTGCTAACTACTGTGCTACCGTGCTAATCGTTAAAAGGTGCTGTAAAAATCATAGAAATCCTACAGTGCAGAAAGAGGCCATTTGGCCCATCGAGTCTGCACCAACCACAATCCTACCCAGGCTCTACCCTACATCCCTACATATTTTACCTGCTAATCTCTCTAACCTACGCACCTCAGGACACTAAGGGGCAATTTAGCATGGCCAATCAACCTAACCTGCACATCTTTGGACTGGAGCACCCAGAGGAAACCCATACAGACACGGGGAGAATGTGCAAACTCCACACAGGCAGTGACCCGGGGCCAGAATTGAACCCAGGTCCCTGGAGCTGTGAAGCAGCAGTGCTAACCACTGTGCTACTCTGCCACCCCGCAAGCCTTTATCTTTCTACTTCTCCAAACTTCTGCCTCAGGGAAGCAAACCTGGGGCTAAAAACCACTGGGAAAGAATTCCGGAAAAGGACAATAATAATAAACCAGCACTGGAAATAAACTACTTACGGGCAGTGACTAACAATTTGACATAACACTGTGAGCTCGCAATTTTGTTGCGAGCCTCGCACTTGTAGTCGCCGGAGTAACTCGCTGAAGCATTTTTCACGTTCAGAGTTCCCAGTACCCGATCTGCACAGAAAAAGAAAACAATTGTTTAAAATAAGAGAAAGCTGGGTGAGTGGCAACAAGATAAAATCATAAGCTGGCTGTTTGGTGACAGTCACACCTGGGTTTCAAAAGTCTGTGAAGGGCAAAAGGCAGCAAGGGATGGGCGAATGGAGGGTCCAGCATCATTTCACATCTCTAAATTTAGGTCCCACGAGCCTCAATCTCAGGACTGGTGGGCACGGGGAATGTGATGGTTGAATTGAAGGAATGAGGGGGGCAATTTTGGTACAGTAGCGGATGCATCAGAGAATGAGGAGGTACAGACAGAGCAAGCCAGAGGACAACAGTCAGGCAGGAGTAATTGCTCATTCGCTGAATTCAATGTATTGTATCCATTGCCCATAACACTGTCGCCTCTACACCGGGTAGATCAAGCACAGAACGGATGACTGCTCGATGGAACACCTACATTTAGTCTGCAGGCGTAAGCTTGAGCTGCCAGTTGACTGACACTGCGGCAGTGAGAGTTGAAGTTAATTTGAATAGCAGCAATTTGTCTTTCGGTTAGGCACGGTACAGTTATCCAGATGCAATGTTTTGTTTTTGACAATTTCAGCTCATAACCTCTGCCCCAATCATATTTCATCAATTGCATATTAACAATTCTACCTCCCTGTTTACATCTCTAGATTCAGCTTCTTTAAAAAAAAACTTGCCCCATTACTACTCCCTTTCATCTCGTATTATCATTCCTTGAGCCATTTAATCTCTCTTAACTACCGCCTGGTCACAGACCCTTCCTTTCCACTTTCTCTCTACATCTGTAACTTGCTTAAAACCAGCTGCGCCCCGAATGGCATCGATCTGAGCTTTTTCATGCCATTTTTCTCTGAACATGTGTTGCCAGACACGCTGAATATTTCCAGCATTTTCTATTTTGATTTTCATTTCCAGCAGGCGTGCTATTCAGACAGAGGGCGGTGAATGCTTCCATGCCATGCAAGTGCCTTCCCATTCAAGGTGGTAGCTTTGCCAGGCAGTAGGGTAGATAACAACCATCAACACATGTATCTGAAGGCCTATCTCCCACTACAATGCAAACGAATGGTAGTGCCTTACATTAACACACCCTCACCCATCACTGTGTTTACACACATACACAGTCCCAGCGAGTTCACTGTAAAACACGTTTACCTGAAACTGCAGTGGCAGGCAATAAAGTTGAAGATCCCTCTCTGGTCCAAGTATAGAGGATTGGGAGGGTTCCTTCGCTTAAACATTTCAGTGTTAAATCTTTTCCAACTTCTTGATCTCCTTCCACGGAGCATATTGGCTTGGATGGTTTCACTGTGGAACAAACGCAAAGCACAAAAGCATTCAGGATTGTGTAGGGCAGAGATAAGCTGAAGTCCCGTCGCATGTTGGGAATGATGACAACCCCAGGAAGCAGGTGAGTGAAAGGAGGAAGATGCACAGACAATTTATATTTGATGAATTTCAATGTGTGGATGGCGAAACATATGCTAGAGCTCAGACAGTTGTGTGGTGATTGAGAAACATTTATCTGTTTGGGACAAAGGGAAGTTCCTGGGGATATTATTAAATTAGAAAGAGTGCAGAAAAGATTTACTGGGATGGTTTGAGTTATAAGGATAGACTGGAACTTTTTCCTCTGGAGCATAGAAAGCTGTGGGGTGATCTTATAGAGGTCTATGAAATAATGAAGGGCACAGATCAGCTCGAGAGTCAATACCTTTTCCCAAAGGTAGGAGAGTCTAAAACTAGAGAGCATAGGTTTAAGGTGAGAGGGAGAGATACAAAAGGGTCCAGAGGGGCAATTTTTTCACACAGAGGGTGGTGAGTGTCTGGAACAAGCTGCCAGAGGTAGTAGTAGAGGTGTGTACAATTTTATCTTTAAAAAAGCATTTAGACAGTTTCGTGGGTAAGATGGGTAGAGAGGGATATGAGCCAAACATGGGCAATTGGGATAGCTTAGTGGTTAAAAAAAAAAGGGGGTGGCATGGATAAGTTGGGCTGAAGGCCCTGTTTCCATGCTATAAACATCTAAGATTCTGAGTGGGCTGAATTGTCTAGTTGAACGGTGAAACATAGATATTGATCGCATCCCTACGATAGGTGGCAGAACCGACTGAAGAATTAAATATGAAGGATACGACACATGGGTTGCCATTATAATGGTGGTGGATGTTGAGGTACATAACTGACGTACAATATTTAAAATCAAGCACCAATGATAGTAAGAGCTCAATTGGAGATTCCCTGTTGTCTTCCCCACTGATATTTCAGGGTTTGGAAAGCCCAACAGTGAAAAGGGGGCAGGAACTGCAGACTCTATGAACAACTACCGTTTCTATCACCTGTGTGCCATAAGGAGCAGGAAGACACACTGAAAGAAGTGCAAAGCCTCACATACTCACCGTCAATCGTCGGTGGCCTCACACTGCCATTATTTTTCTCTTGGTCAAAATTCACAGTCCACATTAATCTGCTATTCCATCCATTATCTTTAGGTTCTTACAATCACCAAAATAATTTCACCTCCTTGCAACGTTTCCCCTTTAGATCATCTCCACTCCTGACCTTTCCAACCTTGGCTATATCCTCCTGCACCTGACTCATGTTAACTGTCATGTGAGGTGGAGGACCAATAAACATGCCCCAGTCATCAGGGCAAGGGTTTGTTGCCAACAATTAGCAAACCAGTCAACAATCAACTTGTTTGATGCCACCAAAGACAACGTCCTTACCCAAAACATCCAGTGTCATCGATACGGTCTTTGAACCGGGAGACTTCTTCACTTTGCAATGGTACCTTCTCGAATCGCTGGGTTTCAACCTTGTGATGTTGAGTGAAGCGTCGCCCATTTTGGGATCTGATGAGCTGAAGTGCACACGGCCTTTCATATCTTCAAGCTGTGTTTCATAGATCCTGTCCCCCGAATAGTCAATGACCTGTTTTATTGTAAAACACTCCAGTCATTAAGCAGCCCAGGTGAGTCAATTAAGACAGTGACAAGTTCACCCAAACAGGTAGAATGATGGAAGACAGGGAGAGGTGGGCTTTGTGACATTAATAACATAAGAAATAGGAGTAGGCCAAAAAAGCCCTTAAGATGGTCCATCATTCACTAAGATGTGGCTGATTTTCCTTATCACCTCCACTTTCCCACCCGAGCCCCATCTCCTCAATTCCCTTACAAGTCCAAAGGTTAGCTCAGCTTTCTCGAGCGCTAAATGACCCAGGTTAATTTCTGACCTTGGGTGACTGTAGAATCTGCACATCCTCCCCGTGTCTGTGCGGGTTTCCTCCAGGTGCTTCAGTTTTCTCCCACAGGCTAAAGATGTGCGGGTTAGGTTAATTGCTCCTTAATGTACAGGGGCGGGGTGGTGGGGTGGGTGGATTAGCTGTGTAAATAAGGGGATAGGGCCTGGGTGGGAGACCCAGACTTGATGGGCCAAATGGCCTCCTTCTATTCTGTAGGCATTCTTTGATTCTATAATCTATCTTGATTATAATCTGAGCATCCATAGTTTTCTGGGATAGGGAATTCCAAAATAATTTACAAACCAGCCAAAAAATTCCTCCTCATCTCAGTGTTAAATGGCTAAGTCCTTATCCAGAGACCATGACCCCATGCTGCATCATGGAGGAAATACACAAATAAATAGGTAGTATTCATTAGTATTTATTATTATGCTTTAGTTCATAGAACACTACGGCACAAACAGGCCCTTCGGCCCACAAGTTGCACTGATCATATCCAATCCTACCAGGCCTATCCATAATTCTCAATCCCATTAAATCCCATGTTCTCAGCCAGAAGTCTCTTAAAAGACCCCAGCGAGTTCGCCTCCACCACCACCGACGGCAGCCGATCCCACTCACTCACCACCCTCTGAGTGAAAAACTTACCCCTGACATCTCCTCTGTACCTGCTCCCCAGCACCTTAAACCTTTAGAATTGAGAAAGCAGACACATATTCATGTCTAGCCATTTTTACTGTATATGCCTTAAAGCATATACACAGCAGCACTAGCTGACAGCTTTGGTTTCAACAGATGTTAAACAGCTGTTGTCTGTACCATGCACAAAGTAACACCAGAGCCTTTCAAGTTCTCTTCACACTGAGGAAGAATAAGAAAAAAAGCTCTCAAGTCATTTTCAAAAGATCTTTATAAGTTTTTATCATGTTATTCCAGAGATGAAGGGGTTTGTCTTACAAAGAGAGATCGGCCAGTTTAGGCCAGTACTCTCTGGGGTTTAGAAGAGTGAAAGGAGATCTAATTGACGTATACAGGTGATAAGAGGGGATTGACATTGTAGACGCGGAGAGGATGTTTCTTCTTGTGGGGCAAGAGGTTATAGTTTTAAGATAAGGGGTGGCAGATTTAAAACAGAGTTGAGGTGAAATTACTTTTCTCAAAGGATGGAGAGTCTGTGGAATTCACTCCCCCAGAGTTTGGTGGATGCCGGGACTTTGAGTAAATTTAAGGAAGAGGGGACAGATTTTTAACTAGTAATGAGTTTGAAGGACTTCGGAGAACTGGCAGGAAGGTGGATTTGAGGCTGAGATTGGATATCGGAAAGCAGACAGTTTTTGTATCCAACAGCCCAACAACGGATTCACTCTGGGATTTGGGTGAAACATTACTTTGATTACCGATGGGTATTCTTAAATTGTTATTTACTGCTGAGTTGTATTTTTAAAGTTTTATTGGGTTCTGCATTAGAACTAAAATTATGTTTTTTATCTTTCATAGTCATTAATGTTGTGTTGTACTTTTAAGTGTATTGTGTGTTAAATACTACAGTAAACTTGTTGAAGTATCACATCTCTTGTGGTCATCTGCACGCAGTATAAGAACCCACCTCTCCTATTTTTGGAAATTGGAGGATACAATTTTTGAAGAGTGACCCCCCCACCCCGGGGTCATGATATCCAGGAGGTTATAACTTGGCCATCAAATTATTTAACAGGCTGAAAAAGGGTCATATCTCTTAATAGTGACTTTCCTTGGGGGAAGATGTGATTCATTTTCTCAGACCCAGAATAAGTATCTGTGAAGTTGCTGCCTTGAGCTCAGATGAGGGTGATTGCTGAGGGAGTGCCTGCGATATAGTCTTTATTTGGGACTAGAGTAATAATCTACTTCAGTAGATTCTCCATCATGGGTAAACAACAGCATCAACCCTCTCAGCTCTCAAAATCCAGTGTTTGGATGAAATCACCTGATATTCTGCAGAAAATGCAGGTGTATGGGATTGGGGGTGATCTAGGGAATTGGATCAGGAATTGGCTAGCGGATAGGAGACAGAGGGTGGTGGTTGATGGTAAATATTCATCATGGAGTTCGGTTACGAGTGGTGTGCCTCAGGGATCTGTTTTGGGGCCACTGCTGTTTGTAATTTTTATTAATGATCTGGATGAGGGTATAGTTGGGTGGATTAGTAAGTTTGCTGATGACACCAAAGTCGGAGGTGTGGTAGATAGTGATGAAGGGTCTCATAGTTTGCAGGAAGACTTAGACAGGTTGCAGAGCTGGGCCGAGAGGTGGCGGATGGAGTTTAATGCAGAGAAGTGTGAGGTAATTCACTTTGGTAGGAATAACAGATGTGTCGAATATAGGGCTAACGGGAGGACTTTGAATAGTGTGGATGAGCAGAGGGATCTAGGTGTATGTGTACATAGATCCCTGAAAGTTGGGAGTCAAGTAGATAAGGTTGTTAAGAAGGCATACGGTGTCTTGGCGTTTATTGGTAGGGGGATTGAATTTAGGAGTCGCAGCGTCATGTTGCAACTGTACACAACTCTGGTGCGGCCGCACTTGGAGTACTGTGTGCAGTTCTGGTCCCCACATTATAGGAAGGATGTGGAGGCTTTGGAGAGGGTGCAGAGGAGGTTTACCAGGATGTTGCCTGGTATGGAGGGGAGGTCCTATGAGGAGAGGCTGAGGGATTTGGGGTTGTTTTCACTGGAAAGAAGGCGGCTAAGAGGGGATCTTATTGAAACATATAAGATGATTAGAGGTTTAGATAGGGTGGATAGTAATAGCCTTTTTCCTCTGATGGAGAAATCTAGCACGAGGGGGCATGGCTTTAAATTAAGGGGTGGTAGTTATAGGACGGATGTCAGGGGTAGGTTCTTTACCCAGAGGGTGGTGAGGGATTGGAATGCCCTGCCTGCTGCAGTTGTAAATGCGCCTAGTTTGGGGGCGTTTAAGAGATCCGTGGATAGGTTTATGGACGAGAAGGGATTGATTTAGGTTAGTGGGTCATTGTTTTGTAACTGGTCAGCGCAACATCGTGGGCCGAAGGGCCTGTTCTGCACTGTAGTGTTCTATGTTCTATTCTTCTCTATAGGGAATATTCTGCTTGATAAGCAAGAGGGGGTGAACTAATCAGGAAGCGATTACGTAGGGCAGGTGGAAGAAACATGCCGGAATTTTATCGCCCACCTGCCCTGGCATCGAAGCGGGCAAGGGGCAGACAATGGATAAGTCCGTTGACCTCGGACAAGAATTTCTAGTCTCGCTCAAGCGAAGCTGTAAAATCCCTCCCACAGAGGGCAGGACAGATAGATGAAGTGTTTGCACAGATAGAAAGCAAAAATTGTCAAAGCACAAACACCAGGGCAACAATACAAAGCAAGTGAAGAGAAGGAAACAAGCACGCACAAATACAACATTGACATTCAGTCGGATTGCCAGAATTGTCCAAACTCTGAGCTAGCTTGACAGGTTAGTGGACCAGTTTTAAATAACTGACCAATTACTTCACCTCAGTTCATAACATTTAGATGGTGAAATCTCAGGTTTAATACCCACAATGGATGGTGAATCTGCGGGATCATTGGAAGTGCGTGACCACTCGATATCCAACGGCCCGATGTCTGTGCTGGCGAGCTTGAACTGGCATGGTAACATCACGCTGTCTCCATCACCAGCCTCTACGCGGTCTGCCGTTGGGAGGATTTCCAACCCCCGCGACGAACCTGCAGCACAAAATAAAGTTACTTCAGCGTTCTGCTGTGCAGCAAAGAACTTGAGAACATCACACAACATGTCGTTGGCTCTCCCTCTCTTCAAAGTTGCCTGAGCTGGCAACAGGAGTACACTAGCAGCTACCCATTCTGCAGAAGAGCTTAGAGTGCTGTGCAAGCTCTTGGGCATTCTTTCACACGCGCACACACACACACACACACACACATAGCCATGCTTCTGCCTTTTGTGCACCCCTAGTTGGATACTTCTACGTTTCAGAACAATGCCAAGATGACCCCAGTTTCTAAGTCCGCAACAGGTTTACTTACAAGAGTTTGAAGATATATCTGCAATGATAAGATGTTTGCACTCATGTTTACAGCTCAGCAGCCTGGAGGTCACATGCGGCCCATCTGAGTTCTGAATGCGGCCCACAACTATTGGCTGTTGCCCATGCACAGGATTACCATAATCTGCTGGTTTCCATCTATGCAGCTTTTTTCCCCTCTCTCTACGATTGAAATGTTACACGTATAAAACAAGGGCACATGAAGCGAGGTGCGTGCTAATTGCACACAACATTGACAGAGAGCCGTGCGCTACCTGTGTCCAAAGTGTAATTTCTTTATTTTACTATTTGCAGGTGATAATTCTTATTAATATATAAATTATTAAGCATCTTCTATAACTTATCAAATATTTGGGCACGTATTAAATGAATTTGATCTTATTCATGGGATTGTCGTTATTGAACAAGACCAAGTTCCCACAGTCCAATGATATGCGGGTTAGGTTGATTGGCCATGCTAAGAAATTGCCCCTTAGTGCCCAGGGATGTGTAGGTTAGAGGGATTAGTGGGTATAATATAGGGGTAGGGCCTGGGTGGGATTGTGGTCGGTGCAGACTCAATGGGCTGAACAGCCTCTTTGTGCACTGTAGGGTTTGATGATTCTATAAGTTCAATATTCACAGTATTACAGAGTGTAGAAGATGCCTTCAGTCCATTGAATCTGCACCAACACGTAAAAAAAAACTCCTCTCCCTAGCTATCTAATCTTATTTAGCAGCACTCAGTCCATGGTCATAAGATTCAAGGCTAGGAGCCAAGTACTTGTAAATTGGATTAGTTGGTATGTCAAACGCTTCACGTTGGTGCAGAGTTGATGGGCCGAAGGTGATTCTGTGAAGATTGAATTTGTACACAGCAAATTCCTACAAACAGCAAAGTAACACCGGACAGATAAGCTGTTTCAGTGATGCTGGGTGAGGAATAAATGTTTGTCTCTCCACTGAGGAGCATTTGTCTTAATCTAATGCAGTTCCAAGGTTGGAGACCTCAGCTTAACCTCTCTTCTAAAAGATGGTGCGTCCCATGAAGTGTCCACCTGGGTTACACGCTCCAGCCCCTGGAGTGGTAACCTTCCAACTCAGAAACAAGACTGCTACTCACTAAGCAACAGCTGACGCCTACTTCAGGTCATGATTGCTCAACTCTAACAAGAATTCTAACCAGAATCTGTCTAACAAGACCGATGTGCAAAGGAAGCATGATTCAGAGATGCAGCCCCACCTCTGCTCCAGTGAGTATAGCTCACTGCTCAGTGCAAGGATTGCTCCCCAGGAACATTGTTGACAATTCTGAATACCACACTGGAAGATTCAAAGGGTACCGTAATATAACCTGTTCATAGAATCACAGAATCCTAGAATCCTGACAATGCAAAAGGGGGGTCATTCAGCCCATCGAGTCTGTACTGACCACAATCCCACCCAGGCCCTATTCCCATAACCCCATGCATTTATCCCAGCTAATCCCCCTGACACTAAGGGTCAATTTAACATGGCCAATCCACCGGAGTATCCGGAGGAAACCCACGCAGACACAGGGAGAATGTGCAAACTCCACACAGACATAGGCCCGAGGCTGGAACCAAAGCGCGTCTCTGGTGCTGAGAGGCAGCAGTGCAAAGCACTGTGCCACCCACATGGAACATGCTGATGTATGACGCAGATGTTGTACAACTGTTATCAGTCAGTGATGCGTCAGTAATAAAAACACAGAAGTGTAGAAGAATCGTTTAGATCAGAAACATTAGCTGAGCTTCTACAGATGCTGCAAACCTGCTGTGTTTATCCAGCATTTTCTGTTTTTATTTCTGCTTTTAATTATGGGATGACCTCTCTCTTTATGGAGGGGTGCGGGAGAGGGTTCTTCACAGCAACATGCCTACCCCGTAACTTGTTTAATGCAGTAGTAACAAACAGGTGTGAACCAAATACCAGCATACGTCTGCAGTCTAAAAACTAAGCTTCACACCTAGAAAAGGCTAGTATCGTAGTCCATGGAACAGCAAAGGTCAAAATCTGCTTCAATTGAAAGTTTTCAAAATAATGCAAAGACAAAGAAAAACTATGTCCTTCTGGTCAGTGGACCAATAATCAAGATCATATCAAAGGGAGATGAGGGGAATATTTTTCACCAAATAATCAGGATCTGGAATGCTCTAGCTTGCAAAGATGAGTATAGGAATAGGGATGTTTCACTGCATTTGCACAGGATGTTGGAAAGGACACACCTGGAGTTTTTGGTGTCCTTATCTGAGGAAGGATGTCCTTGCTATAGTGGGAGTGCAGCAAAGGTTTACCAGACTGACTGATAGGATGGTAGGTCTGTCAAATGAGGAGAGACTAAGTCAGTTAGAATTCATTGGAGTTTAGAAGAGTGAGAGGGGACCTCATTCAGACTTACTAAATTCTAACAGGGTTAGACAGAGTAGATTCGGAAAAATGTTTCCAATGGTGGGGGAAGCCCAGAACTAGGGGTCATAGTTTGAGGTTAAGGGGTAAACCTTTTAGGACTGACGGGAGAAGAAATTTCTTCACCCAGGGAGTGGTGAGTGTGTGGAATTCACTCCCACAGACAGTAGCTGAGGCCAAAACATTATGTGATTTTAAGGAGGAATTAGTTATAGCTCTTGGGGTTAAATGAATCAAGAGATATGGGCAGAAGGTGGGATCAAGGTGGGATCAGCCACGACCATAATGAATGGTGGAGCAGGTTCGAAGGGCCGAATGGCCTACTCCTCCTCCTAGTTTCAACGTATGCTTCTAGGTAAAGATGGTGGAAAGGGATTTTTAAAAGAGAGTGTTGGACAGGAACGAGGACCTTAAAGGGGTACGGGGGCAGAGTGGGCCCCGGCTGAGCTTTCAAAGAGCAAAGGGTGGGCACAGTGGTTAGCACCACTGCCTCACAGCACCAGGGACCTGGGTTCCATTTCCGGCTTGGATCACTCTGTGTGGGGTTTGCACATTCTCCCCGTGGGTTTCCTCCAATGCTCTGGTTTCCTCCCACAGATCGAAAAACGTGCCGGTTAGGTGCATTGGCCTTGCTAAATTCTCCCTCAGTGTACCCGAACAGGCGCCGGAGCGTGGCGACAAGTGGGATTTTCACAGTGACTTCATTGCAGTGTTAATGTAAGCCTAATTATGACACTAATGAATAAACTTTTAAGAATGGCCTCCTTCTATTTTGTTGGTCTCTATGATTCAAGCTCTTGTCAGGGGCACAGTGTTACTTTTCAGATGGTTTGGAGACGAGCGCTGGCTGTGACAACCTCCGCAACAAGGATGACTGTAAACCTGGGAGAACCAGGTTTTTAACCAGTTTTCTCTAGGTGCCAGGCTTGGCAAATCCTGACAAGTTCACCTTCAGGTTCTTGGAGCAGCCAATGTGGCCCATACCTCAGACACTGAAGTCAATGGTGCATGAATACAGCTGAATAACGATACATTTTTGTCTCCCACTTTTCAAAAAAATTGGAACGAAATCTCAAGAGAGAAGTGAAGTGAAGTGGAGCTGCCAGCTACTTTCTCACTTGTTTTGCCCATATAAAGCATTGCAGCCCAAGGCACCATGTGTTTTACTTGCAGGCTGTTCCAGATTGAAGTGTTTCTGATGCTAGGCAAAGTTCGTAGGAGAATAAATAAGGAAAAAACACACAGGAAAGGTCACCAAGCACCAAACTTCAGCTAAGGTCAGCTCCGAATAAGTTCATTCGGAAGCGATCAGAAAAATGAAAGTCAGGGCTACAATGGGAAGTAGGTGAAGTTAACTCGTGCCGTCTCAGTTAAGGATTTAAATACCAAGGGTGCCCAGATTTCACAGAAATAAAGAACTCGGGAAAGCTTGTTCTCATGCAAACACAGAGAATAAGTTCCTGCCGAAAAGCAGAGTGTCAGGCAGTACAGACATCATCAACACGTAATTTGGCAAGCTCCTGACAAGAATGAGAGATAAGGTGAATATAAAGTTTTAAGTTTATTCATTAGTGTCACAAGTAGACTTACATTCACACTGCAATGAAGTTACTGTGAAAATCCCCTAGTTGCCACACTCTGGCGCCTGTTCAGGTACATCGAGGGCCAATTTAGCATGAGCACTTAACCAGCACATCTTTTGGACTGTGGGAGGAAACCGAAGCAAACCTACTCAGATAGTGGGAGAACGTGCAGACTGTGCACAGACAGAGACCCGAGCCGGGAATCGAACCTGGGTCCCTGGCACTGTGAGGTATCAGCACTAACCACAGTGCCATTGGGCTACCTCATATGTTTCTTCAAGCTCAGTCGCTGGGTGTGGGTGCTGCTGGCAAGTCTAGCATTCACTGGTCATCCTAAGTTGCTCTGCAACAAGGGTTATGCGCTGGGTGCAGGGAGGTGGGAATAGAAAGGGCACCTGGGTGCCCTCAGGCTGGCATGGACAAGATGGGTTGAATGACCTCCTTCTATGCTGCAACCTTTCTATGGCCAGGTGGTGGTGGGCCACTTTCTTGAATCTCTGCAGTCTGTCTGGTGAAGATCATCTTCTGATGCTTCAGATAATTCCAGGAATTTGACCCGCCAATGTCATTGGCTTCGAATCTTTTCATCCACATATATTTTTCCAGCAAAAGATTGTAGAAGATCAGCCTTCAGCCAGCACACCACGACTACTGTTACCAAATGTCATGTTGTCCCAGCAGAGTCCAGGATCTATACGGTTAAGTGACTTTACCAATAGAACCAATGAAGTGTCCCACAATCCAAACTAAACACACGGGGTGGCACAGTGGTTAGCACCGCTGCCTCACAGCACCAGGGACATGGTTCGATTCCCAGCATGAGTCACTGTCTGGGTGGAGTTTGCATGTTCTCCCTGTGTCTGCATGGGTTTCCTCCGGGTGCTCCAGTTTCTTCCAACAGTCCGAAGGTGTGCGGGTTAGGTGGATTGGCCATGCTAAATTGCCCTTCTGTGTCAAGGGGATTAGCCAGGGTAAATATATAGGATTATGGGGATAAGGCCCGAGTGGGATTGTGGTCATTGCAGGCCCAATGGGCCAAATGGCCTCTTTCTGCACGGTAGAGATTCTGTGATTCTATATGATATGATAATTGGGCAATCTCATTGCAGGCCCAATGGGCCAAATGGCCTCTTTCTGCACTGTAGAGATTCTGTGATTCTATATGATATGATAATTGGGCAATCTTAGAGGGGAACAGCAGAGCAAATAAGCACAGTGCTTGAAAGAAAATGTTTGGCTTTATAAGGTTTAACATCTGCAGTAGCAATTTTCATTCCCACTGTAAAATTCATCCAATATTTCAGACCATTATTTTCGTAATCAAATTCCTTAACGCCTACTACAAGCAGTCAGTCAGTTAGAAACATATAGCGCAAAGGGAGGCCATTCGGTCATTGTATCCGTGCTGGCTTATTGCTGCCCAGTTAGTGTCATTGAAGAAAATTTGCGAAACAATGGCAATCAAATTCCTTTTGTAAGTTTTCCTTTCACCTTGTTGCCTATTCGCTTTATTCAAATTCCTTGTCTCCAAGTGTCCCTCCACAACCCTTTGCAGCATTCCCTTCTCTTCGGAACTCACCGTCTGGTTATCTTAACGTATTAAGGGTTTTGCGATATTTTCACTGCATCGGAAGACCCTTACTGATTTATAAATTCTTCTTTTTAGACTGACCTACTGTGTCAGGTTAAGAGATGTTTCCACCTGCACACTGGCCGAAAGCCAGTGCACGGGGAACATGGATTTCTCTGTGTGCAGATGCAAAGACTGAAGAAAGTTTGCCATTGTTTTTCAGAAGCGAGATGACATCTGTGGAAGAGTGTTAATCAACCCAGTGTTTATAAAGACCCAATATGTTTGGCCTCAAGATCATGATTTTGCATGTACTTGGCAGATGAATGAACCATAACGCCATCCCCACCCACACCCAACCATCAGCCACAACATACTTTACGAGCATTAGTAATCATCACTCCACATGTGGATATGTTACATCACACCAGTGACTACATCTCAAATCCTTAAAGCAGTCTGGCATTCCTGGGCATCATAGTACGTGCCGCACAAGTTCTTTATTTTCTAGCCATTGAATACTTCCCAGCACATAAAAAGTAACCTCATACGGGATGGATCAAAGATTGGGACCTTCAGAGTGTGAGTGTGTTCCATTTGGAAAATCAGGAATAGCTGACCACAAAAGGTGCCAAGAAAATGAGCTGAAAACAAAATTTCTGTCCAGCTCTTAAAATACTTTCCCATTCATCTTGCAAAGTTGCATGTAAAAGTACTTGCAGCTCATACTCATTTAAACATAGAACAAAGAACACTACAGCATAAACAGGCCCTTCGGCCCACAAGTTGCATTGATCATATCCATATCTACCAGGCCACAGAACTATCTGTAACTCCCAATCCCATTAACTCCCACGTACTCATCCAGAACTCTTTTAAAAGACCCCAGCGAGTTCGCCTCTCCCACCACTGATGGCAGTCGATTCCACTCACTCACCACCCTCTGAATGAAAAACTTACCCCTAACATCTCCTCTGCACTTGCTTCCCAGCACCTTAAACCTGTGTCCTCTCGTAGCAACCATTTCGGCCCTGGGAAATAGCCTCCGAGAATCCACCCTAAATATACCTCTCAACATTTTATAAGCCGCTATCAGGTCGCCTCTTAACCTTCGTCTCTCCAGGGAGAAGAGACCTAGCTCCCTCAACCTATCTTCATAAGGCATGCCTCCCAATCCAGGCAACATCCTTGTAAATCTCCTCTGCGCCCTCTCAATAGCTTCCACGTCCTTCCTGTAGTGAGGCGACCAGAAAATTTCTTTGGAGAACCAGAGCAATCAATCATGCAGCCAAATGCATGACACTTCATCACTCAGGGAGGGTACTTGGACCTCTTAAGAGGAGGAAATCTCAGCAGAACACCATGTACTTCAATCATACCCAAACGTCTTCCTGGTGTGACCCCAATTTAGTGACTCAGGTGTGTGTGTGTGTGTGTGTGTGTGTGTGTGTGTGTGCGTGCGCGTGCGTGTGTGCGTGTGCGCCTTTGACGGGACCAGAAGATCCCACTGGTTGGAAGGACAGGAAATTCCCAGGCATCAAATCTTCCTATCGGAATTCCCATTGATTGATGTGACCCTGACTTGGGTGAGGTCACTTGAAGGTTTCATTCTCCTTTCCTGAATTGAAGGGAGGGGGGAAAGAAAAAATCAGGCACTCACATCACAGACACTGAGGCAGCCTATGTGAAGCATGTTCGCTCCCCTCTGCTCTCATCAAAGAGCAAATCCAGTACAAAAAATAAAATCAGCTGCATGTATCATGGGGTCTTAGAGCTGCTCCCAAGTCTTTCCTGGCAGGATGTCCTCTGCTCAGGATCATTATGGCCTCGGAGCTTGTGAGCAAAATCTCATCCCATCTGGGTCACGACTCACGATTTGGAAATCCCTGATGTACTTGCTTGCTGCAAGGCTGATTGCTATTTTGTGCCAAGTTAATGGAGGAGGAAAGGACAACAGTAACAGTGGAACAGGAGGTTTTAGTCCTTCCAGCTTGTTCCCCCATTCAATGAGATCATGGCTGATCTGTGCGCTAACTTTATATCCCTGTCTTTCTCCCATAATCTCTTAATAACTTTGGCTAACAAAAGTCTACCAATTTCAGAATTAAATTGAACAATTGGCCTTCCGAACCGCTGCGCGAAGAGACTTCCAAATCTCTTCTTGGCATGAAGTAGTGTTTTCAAACTTCACTTCTGATATCTTCATCTTAGACTTTCCCAGCCAGCAGAAATAATCTCTCTCTCTCTCCTTCTATTTCCCTTGATACTTTGAAACATTCAAAGTGGAAGAGATGGAAAGGAAACCACTTTTCATACAAGGTTAAATGAATCAGTTCCTAAAGTGTATCCAAGTTTTATGCTATGACTGCCAACCCCAAAGTAAACTTGTAAGATCCCTTAAGTGCAACTCCAAAGGAGGACTCTAGTTTGAGAAAAGTATTCTAAAAGGTGAAAAGCCTAGCTCAGAGATGCTCACATCTTCATACAGCACTTGCACACTGGACCCTCCTGATATAGAACAAGCAAGTCACTCAACATGTCCACCAAAAGGTCTGCGCACATTATGACAACTTGCATTATATATAAACACCTTTATTGTCATCGAACACTGCAAGAAACTTCATAGGAGCTTTAATCAGACAAAATTTAACTCTGTGGCACAGAGAGGTATTGGGAAAAGTGTCCAAAATCTTTGTCAAAGAGACAAGCCAAGAGCTGAAAAGGTTGGAGAGATTTTATTAATAGGGCATAGAGTACAGGCGCAAGCAGGTGATGTCAAATGTGTGCAAGATAATGGTTCAGCCTCAAATGGGGCATTGCATCCAGTTCTTTTAGAAAAGATGTGAAGGCAATGGACAGAATGCAGAAAAGTTTCACGATAATGATTCCGGGATGAGGAACCTCAGTTGCAATTGGAGAAGCTGGGGCTGTTTTCCTTGGAGGAGAGAAGACGTCGAGGAGGATTGATGGGTGAGGAGTCAGGACAGAGTAAGTGGGGAGAAACAATCCTCCACTTGTGAAAGGAATGAGAATTGGGGCACAGATTTAAATTAATCGATAAAAGAAGCAACGGAGACGAGAGGGAAAATGTTTTTATACAGCGAATGGATTAGGGCAAGAATGCACTAAGTAAATTGCTCATTCAGAGAGCTAGTGTGGACACAATGGGCCGAATGGAATTCCAAAGTTCTCAGTTCAGGGCTAAGGCAGCTAAAGAAGGCACAATGGTGGAGCGATTAAAATTGAGCATGCACAGTAGTGTAGAATCTGAAGAATGTAGACAGTTCATGATAGTAGGGCTGGAGGAGATTACAAAGATAAGGACTTGAACAGGCAGATGAATCACTGAATCCCACAGAGTTGCTTTAGTGCAGCGAAAGGCCATTCCGCAGAGCAAGTCTGCACCAACTCCCACTGAAACAGTATCTTACCCTTTCCCCCACCGCATTCCCGTAACCTCACCCCAAATTGGATGGCCAATCCATCCAATTTACATATCTTGGGACACTGAGGGGCAATTCAGCATATCCAATCCTCATAACCTACACATCTTTGGACTGTGGGAGGAAACTGGAGCGCCCGGAGGAAACCCACGCAGACATGGGGAGAACATGTAAACTCCACATTGACAGTCATCCATGGCCAGGATTGAACCTGGCGCTGTGAAGAAGCAGTGCTAACCTCTGTGCCACCCACAATGCTCCATCTGGGAGTTTGAAGGCAACAAACCCCGGGATCATTTATGAAATACGCAATTGTCAAGGGGGCCAACCCTGGTGGCGTCTTTTCATGGTCTTTGGGCAAATTCTGATGTCACAATCAATTGACCACATGTGAAGTTATAAATGTCAACTGGGATGACAAGAGAATAGGAACCATGAACAATCCGATCCCTTCCTCCAAACGCCCCAGAAAAAAATAATCAAACTTTTTGGAGAAATGTATTCCACTGATGCGCCAAAAACCCTAATTTCAGGCTTTACTTGGTTGGAACACATTACACTGGGGAAACCTGGAGGCCTAGTTGTGAGTCACAGCAACAAGAACAGAGATTTCCTTTGATAGGTTCAGTGGAATTATATACTACAAAAAGGTGGCCATTTGGCCCATTATGCCTGTGGCAGTTCACTGAAAAGCAATTCAATTAGTCCATGTAGGATGTCATTGGAATGACAGCATGTGTTAAGTTTACCTACAGTCTGAACTACACTGTGCTATACAAATTCTGTATTTAAGTTTACGTCTATTTGAAAGTTTAAATTTAGTCATTAGTGTCACAAGTCGGCTTACATTAACACTGCAATGAAGTTACTGTGAAAATCCATTCGTCGCCACGTTCCAGCACCTGTTTGGGTACACTGAGGGAGAATTTAGCAGGGCCAACGTACCTAACCAGCACGTCTTTCGGACTGTGGGTGGAAACTGGGGCATCTGGAGGAAACCGGAGCACCTGGAGGAAACCCACATAGACACGGGGAGAACACGCAGACTCTGCACAGTCAGTGACTCATGCCGGGAATTGATCCCTGATCCCTGGCTCTGTGAGGTAGCAATGCTAACCACTGTGCCGTCCCACAAATTCAGCAGAAGGGCGAACATGTTATTTTTTTTGTCACCCGCCCCCCCTTCAAATCTAGGAATCGACAGCAATTGCTTGCCCTAGCACTCAGACTCTTCCCAGGTGGGGCATTGTACAGGCAGCCCCCAGCGTCATACAGAACAACGCAATTGTTTAGCAGTCCTTTCAGATTCCCCACAAGGACTGTAAAATGCTCTCACTGGGATATTCAGTTGCTTGGTTACTGCTCTGTGCTCCTGCCCAGCAACCCAAACATCAGCAAAACACCTTGAGCGTTGATTAAAAATATACACTCCACAGTGGATTAGAAAACCAACGTGAGTTTTCCTTTCGTTTTTGAATATTTTGGAGAGAAATTTGGGGGGTGTTTTTCTGAAGGTTCACCCTCCACCCCTGCCCTTTGAACTCGTACATTATTTTTTACACCCATCATCTAATGTTTCCAAGCAGGGCAGGTCGTGGATTGTTCACCCTTACTCTCATGGGTCCTGAAATATTTGCCTTCCACTAAACACGCAAGAACACCCTTCTGCTCAGCTATTGAGCTCCGAGTACCTGGTTCCACAAAAAGTACCATACTCCTTTGTGGCAGCTGAAAGACTGGCTCTGATAACACAAGTACCTTTCTTCCAGGATCAAGTATATAGTTTTTCTCTCCCCGCCTATTTCTTGTCCTCTCAACTTGCCAAATCCTACAATTTAGAAACATTTGGCCCTTCGAGCCTGCTCCGTCATTCATCACGAACATGGCTGATCGTCCAACTCAGTCGCCTAATCCTGCTTTTTCCCCATAACCTTTGATCCCATTCTCCCCAAGTGCTATATCCAGCCGCCTCTTGAATACTATTTAAATTTTTAAAGGAGTGAAACAAATTCTTCCCAACTTTCCAGTGAAATCTTATCTGTGATGTGCTTGCACTTGAAGTTGAACAAACAACTTGAACAGTGCTTTTATTGTGACTAAACATCCCAGGGTGCGTCACAGGAGTGTTACTGGAGCGAGCCAAAGGAGGCACTATTTCTCCATATTAATGCAGAAGAGACAAGGAAGTTTAGGGAGGGAATTTGAAAACTCAGGATTGGGCAGCAGAAATCACAGCGGCTTGTGGCGGTAGGCAAGAAGATGAGACTGCACCAGAGGTCAGAGTTGGAGGAAGACAGAGATCACAGAGGGTCGACGGGGCGGTGGAAGATTACAGGAGATAGAAGTGTGGAGGTACCAATGGACTGATCTGAAGCACTGGTAAACCAGGTCAGGTCAGGTCAGGTCAGTGAAATGGATTCAGATTGAGTTAGGATACATAAGAACATAAGAACATAAGAAATAGGAGCAGGAGTAGGCCATCTAGCCCTTCGAGCCTGCCCCGCCATTCAATAAGATCATGGCTGATCTGTCGTGGCTCAGTTCCACTTTCCCGCCCTCTCCCCATAACCCTTAATCCCTTCTCTTATCAAAAACCCATCAACCCGCTTCTTAAAAATATTTAGCGAGGCAGCCTCCACCACTTCAACGGACAGAGAATTCCAGAGATTCACCACCCTTTGAGTGAAGAAGTTCCTCCTCAACTCCGTTCTAAACCGCCTCCCCTTTATCTTGAGGCTGTGCCCCCTAGTCCTACTGTCTTTTTTGAGCGGGAAGAGTCTCTCCACCTCTATCCTATCCATCCCATCCATCATCTTATACGTCTCAATGAGATCTCCCCTCATTCTTCTAAACTCTAACGAGTACAAGCCTAGTTTATTCAGCCTCTCCTCATAGCTCAATCCCCTCAACTCCGGTATCAGCCTAGTAAACCTCCTCTGCACTCCCTCCAGGGCCAAAATATCCTTGCGCAGGTGCGGCGCCCAAAACTGCACACAGTACTCCAGCTGCGGCCTCACCAATGCCCTATACAGCTGCAGCAAGACCTCCCTACTTTTATATTCAATCCCCCTCGCTATGATTTTCGCCACGTAAGTAATAGTCCTTCCTACCATTCTTCCTACCAAAGTGGACCACCTCACACTTGCCAACATTAAATTCCATTTGCCATTTCCTGGCCCATTCGCCCAGCCTATCTAGATCCTTCTGCAGACTCTCCACACCCTCCGCACAATTTGCCGTTCCCCCAATCTTGGTGTCATCAGCAAATTTCGACACCCTGCACTCGGTTCCCTCCTCCAGATCATCTATATAAATGGTAAATAGCTGAGGCCCCAGCACCGACCCCTGGGGCACCCCACTAGTCACCATCCGCCAATCCGAATAGCACCCATTGACCCCCACTCTCTGCCTCCTATTTGACAACCAATCCTCTATCCACGCTAACACCCTACCCCCAACTCCATGTCCCCTGACCTTTTGCAATAACCTCTTATGAGGTACCTTGTCAAACGCCTTCTGAAAATCCAGAAAGACCACATCCACCGGCTCTCCTCTATCCACTGCCCTAGACACATCCTCATAGAACTCCAGTAAATTTGTCAGACACGACTTCCCTTTAATGAAACCGTGTTGTGTCCGCCCTATCAAGCAATTCCCTTCAAGATGCCTCGCAATTTCCTGCTTAATGATGGATTCTAACATTTTACCTACCACAGACGTTAAACTAACCGGCCTATAATTCCCCGCCTTTTGCCTGGCACCCTTCTTAAACAACGGCGTAACATTAGCCGTTTTCCAATCTTCCGGCACTTCCCCAGAATCCAGCGACGTCTGGAAAATAACCACCAAGGCATCCACTATCACCTCCGCCATTTCTTTCAGAACCCTCGGATGCATTCCATCCGGTCCTGGGGACTTGTCCACAATCAGCCCCTCCAGTCTGTCGAGCACCACCTCTCTAGTAACAGTAATGTCATTAAGACCCTCCATTCCTACCACCTTTCCATCGCTAACACCCGGCAAATTATTCACGTCCTCCTCCGTGAAGACAGAAACAAAAAAGTTATTCAAGACCTTCGCCATATCCCCATCCCCTACCACTAGCTCCCCTTTCTCATCCTCTAAAGGACCAACGTTCACCCTAGCCAGCCTCTTCCTTTTTATATATTTATAAAAACTCTTGCTATCCTTTTTTATATTAAGTGCTAGCCCAGCCTCATAGCTTCTCCTACCCTCCTTTATCAACTTCTTTGTCAATCTTTGTTGATACAAGTATATCACTACCCCGAATATTCTCATGTTTACTTTCAATGCAAGGATAATGCTCCATAGAATCCCTCCAGGGCAGAAGGAAGCCATTCAGCCTATTGCGTCTGCACCAACTCTCTAGAGGGCGGAATTTTACCATCCTGCCCGCCATGGAAATAGTTGAACTCGGACGGGATTTTCCGGTCTTGGGGCAAGCACAGCCGCAAAGTCCCGCCCAAAGCATTCCACCCAGCTCCACGTATTTACCCCCTTAACCTTCACATCTTGGGACACTAAGGGGCAATTTATCATGGCCAATTCACCTAACCTGCGCATCCTTGGATTGTGGGAGGAAACCTGAGCATCCGGAGGAAACCAGAGCACCCAGACACACGGAGAACATACAGAGTCCACACAGGCAATCATCCAAGGCCAGGATCAAACACAGGTCCCTGGCGCTGTGAGGCAGCAGCGCTAACCACTGTGCCACCCTTTGGGGAATGCTAGGTGCTGGCTGTTACATACAGCAGAAATTGAAGATCTCTGAGTGAACGTTGGGCAGGCTAGACTGCAAATAAGCCGTTGAAAGCAAACTGACTGAATGAGAAAGACTCTGAATCCATTAAACTCAAATTATTCAAAAGAGAGAAATGAGATCAGACTGTTGAATTTAACTTTCATCCAGAAAGGGATAAACAGATCAGCCATGATCTTATTGAATGGTGGGGCAGGCTCGAAGGGCGAGATGGCCTACTCCTGCTCCTATTTCTTATGTTCTTATGTTATGTTCTTATGTCAGAGTGACTTGGGTGTTTTGTAACAAAGAACACAAAGTTAGCAATAAAAAGGGGAGGGGCAGATGGGGTTTAAATGACAAAGATACCATGGATGCAAGTCAGAGGGAGTGGTAATAAAAACAAAAAGTGCTGGAAAACCTCAGCAGTTCAAGCCAGCATCTGTGGACAGACAGTCCATATAACCTCTCTTCAGGTCTGCTTTTAACATAACCCATATTAACACCTACCTTAGTCTTTAACACCAACCTCACTTGTGGTGTCCATGACCTCCTTGTCATGTCACCTCTCCTGAGCTCCAACCTCCTGTCCCTATTTTGTTTCACCTGTCCCCCGCCCCCCCCCCCCCCCCACCTTTTCAATAGCATAAAACCCATCACACTTTCATCTCTCTTCAGCTCTGACAAGGAGTCATAGAAAATGGAAGAGTGCAGCACAAGAAGAGGCCCTTCAGCCCTCAATGTTCTGTCAAACATGACGCCAAATTAAAAGAATCCCTTCTGCATGCTCTTGGTCCATGTCTCTCTATTCCTTGCACATTCATGTGCTTATCTAAAAGCCACTTAAACAGCCCTATCTTATCTGCCTGCACTACCACGCCTCGCAGAACATTCCAAACGCCAACTACTCTGTTAAAAAACTTGTCGCTCATATCTCCTTTGAACTTTACCCCCTCATCTGAATTTCACAGTAACTTCATTGTAGTGTTAATATAAGCCTTACTTGTGACTAATAAATAAACTTTAACTTTACTTTGAAGTGCACGCCCCCTAATATTAGACATTTCAACTCTTGGAAAAAGATTCTGACTGTCAACTTTATGCTTCAATTTTATAGGCTTCTATCAGATCTCCCCTCAGCCCCTGCTGCACCACCCTCTATTCCAAGCAGTATCCTGGTAATCTTAGTCATACAGACTCAAACCATTTACTCGGTTTCTCTTGCCAAAGACGCTGCCAGATCCACTGAGTTTTTTCAGTTTTTATTGTTTTTATTTCAATTTTCCAGCATCCACAATATTTTGTTTTTTTTTAAAACAGGAAGTTAACATCCAGGTATAACAAGCAGTTAGAACAGCAAATTGAATTTTGCCATTATTGCAAGTGAATCTGGAGGCCTTGCACTTAAAATACCATAGCACACAAAGCTATTTGTCACATGTATTGGGATGCAGTGGAAAGTATTGTTTCTTGCACTCTGTACAGCCAAAACATAGCGTTCATAGAGTACACGGGGAGAAGGAAAGAAAGAGAGGGTGCAGAATGCAGTGTTGCAGTCATAGCTAGTATGTAGAGAAAGATCAACTTAACATAAGGTAGGTCCGTTCAAAAGTCTGATGGCAGTAGGGAAGAAGCTGTTCTTGAGTCAGTTGGAATGTGATCTCAGACTTCTGTATCTTTTTCCTGATGGAAGAAGGTGGATGAAGTAGGGAAAGGGTTAATGAATTTAATGCATTTTGTACCTAGCATATATCACAAACCTAACTCTACCTCATGGCTGATCTCCTTACGCTTATACTGCTCCTGGTATCAATATAAATTATTTATTCAAGTTTTCCTTACTTGTTCATGTCTTTCATTCTTTAACTTTCATTTCCGTAAAGACAGATAGTCAAATGTGAATGTTATTTTGCAGACATTGCAAACCTTATCTGTTTGTGCTAACTGAACATCGTTAAATAGCTGCAGCTGGTAGATTGCGATACCAGCTTTTTAACAGTAAGAGTCCTACTGGGACAGCCACGACGCCCAAGTAACTTCAAGGAAGGAGATGCCAACACAGCTGGAAGAGTTGTGGGTCATGATCGGATCGATGATTATGTTGCGACTGCAGCTGCCAGGTGGACTGAGAGTCCTGGTTGAATCGGGAGTTTGTGTCGTGACCAAAGTAGCAAGACTTACTTGGTCGTGAGAGCCCTAACCGGAATCGGGAATTTGCATCGTGATTGACACTGGGACCCATGATGTATAAATACCCACTTGTATTTGTGTTCAATGAGAAGCCTGGTTAACCACTGTTGGGACCAGGTTTCTCCCAAAAGCTTTTGAAATAAAACTTGCTGTGTTTTGACTCACTAACAGTCTCAGAGGTGTCTTTTACCTACAACAGTGGAAGAGAGAATGTCCGGGGTGCGTGGGGTCCTTGATTATTCTGGCTGTTTTTCCAAGGCAGTGGGACGTATAGACAGTTAATGGATGGGAGGTTGGTTCGGGCTATGTTCACAAATCTTTGTGATGGGCAGCACAGCAGCACTGTGAGCGGCACAGTGGTTAGCACTGCTGCTTCACAGTGCTAGGGACCCAGGTTCGATTCTCAGCTTGGGTCACTGTCTGTGTGGAGTTTGCACATTCTCTGCATGTCTGGGTCAGTTTCTTCTGGGTGCTCCGGTTTCCCCCCACATTCTGAAAGATGGGCTGGTTAAGTGCATTGACCCGAACAGGCGCCCGACTGTGGTGACCAGGGGAATTTCATGGTAACGTCACTGTAGTATTAATATAAGCCTTATTTGTGACTAGTAAGTAAACTTTTAACTTTAACTTGTAGTTTCTTCCAGTCTTGGTCAGAGCAGGAGTGTTGAAAATGGGACTGGGATAGATTGGTGCAGATACAATGGGCCAAAACTAAAATTCTTGTGACTCAAATTGTAGCTTTGGTGAGATTAACCCAGAGTAGTGTGTGTGGTTTTGCTCTCCATTAAGCAAGGATATACCTGCATTGGAAGTGATACAGTGAAGCTTTACTAATCCTTCCCTGGAATGAGGGGTTGTCCTCTGATACATAAGAACATAAGAAATAGGAGCAGGAGTAGGCCATCTAGCCCTTCGAGCCTGCCCCGCCATTCAATAAGATCATGGCTGATTTGTCGTGGCTCAGTTCCACATTCCCGCCCTCTCCTCATAACCCTTAATTCCCTCTCTTATCAAAAACCCATCAACCTGCGTCTTAAAAATATTTAGCGAGGCAGCCTCCATCACTTCAACGGGCAGAGAATTCCAGAGATTCACCACCCTTTGAGTGAAGAAGTTCCTCCTCAACTCCGTTCTAAACCACCCCCCCTTTGTCTTGAGGCTGTGCCCCCTAGTCCTACTGTCCTTTCTGAGCGGGAAGAGTCTCTCCACCTCTATCCTATCCATCCCATTCATCATCTTATATGTCTCAATGAGATCTCCCCTCATTCTTCTAAACTCTAACGAGTACAAGCCTAGTTTAGTCAGCCTCTCCTCATAGCTCAACCCCCTCAACTCCGGTATCAGCCTAGTAAACCTCCTCTGCACTCCCTCCAAGGCCAAAATATCCTTGCGTAAGTGCGGCGACCAAAACTGCACACAGTACTCCAGCTGCGGCCTCACCAATGCCCTATACAGCCGCAGCAAGACCTCCCTACTTTTATATTCAATCCCCCTCGCTATGAAGGCCAACATCCCATTAGCCTTCCTGACCACCTGCTGCACCTGCAGGCTGGGTTTTTGCAACTTATGCACAAGGACCCCGAGGTCCCTCTGCACCGTCGCCTGCTGCAGTTTTTCGCCACGTAAGTAATAGTCCTTCCTACCATTCTTCCTACCAAAGTGGACCACCTCGCACTTGCCAACATTAAATTCCATTTGCCAGTTCCTGGCCCATTCGCCCATCCTATCTAGATCCCTCTGCAGACTCTCCACACCCTCCGCACAATTTGCCGTTCCACCAATCTTGGTGTCATCAGCAAATTTCAACACCATACACTCGGTTCCCTCCTCCAGATCATCTATATAAATGGTAAACCGCTGAGGTCCCAGCACCGACCCCTGGGGCACTCCACTAGTCACCAACCGCCAATCCGAATAGCACCCATTAACCCCCACTCTCTGCCTCTTACATGAGGCTGAGTAAATTAGGTCTATGTTGTTGTTGTTGTTGTTGTTATGTGTCATTGGCCTTTGCTTCACTGGTTCTTAGTTGACATCCAACATTAACCACTTACTGAGATACAGCCTAAATAGGACCAAAATGACAATTGCTGACCTTTTCTTTCCCCCAAATGCAAGTGACTCACAGTAAGGTACAAGTTGCTTGGCCATGGCAGATAAAGTTGCCGGTATCCCACTGAGCTAACTGGAATTTGACACAAAACTTCCAGGACATGCTTAAATTATGACCCAGCCCCATACACAGTGCAGTACGAAGGGACAGCTGCACTTTCAAAAGGTGCTCGCCTTTAAACGAGATGTTAAATTAACACCAGATTCTTTTTCTTCCTGTGCTCGTACGCTTACAATGCCAATTTTAACAGTTTCAGGTTTGCTAGCCCTTAATGGTCTCCTTTTCACCATGGGCAAACAAACAGTCTCCATTCCCCACCCTCCCCCACCCCGCCAACCAGGACTGCCCCATGGGTCCCCCTTTCAGTCTTAAATAGTACTCAACCGTTCACCATCTGCCACTGCCTTCCTGAGCTTAGCCAAGCATTATAGGGCTTCTGTTGGCTCCACTTATTTCCTCTGATTAAAACAAAAGTTGCCGCTTTGGAAACCTATGAGACCTAGCTATTCCTTTTTTGTGGATTTTCTTCGTTCCAGCTCGACTAAGGCCCCCTCCCTCATCTCCTTTTCTAGCACATTAGTGGCTGTCTACAGTTGAGCATGTGTTAGCCTAACTCAGTCCAAAACACAGCAGCGAACAAGCTTTCCTGTCATCTAAGGAATATATGAGCACCTGGCATCATATTTAAAAGCAAAAAAATACAGCATAGAATGAAGCCACTCAGCCCATTGTACCCACACTGTCTCTTTTGCCTAAAGCCCTGCAAATTTTCCCTTTATGACTGTTTATCCAATTCCTACAAGAAAGTTACTATTGAATCTGTTTCCACTGCTCTTTCAGACAGTGCATGCCAGATTACAAGTTACTGCATGAAGATATTTTCCCTTTGATTTTTATTTTGCAATTCCAGCCGAACTGTCTTGGTGAGAAACGTAGTGGAAAAATTCACCAGCTCGGGCAATGGAACTGTCAACCTTAATTAGGTTCTGGAAAGACCTAGACATGTCAATATGTATTTACTTAGAATCCATATAGTGCAGAAGGTGGTCATGTGGCCCATCAAGTCTGCGCGACTCTCCAAACAGCAATTGACCCTGGCCTTCTTGATCCCTCTAAGCCCATGCATTTACCACAGCTAGTCCACCAAACCTACACACCTTTGGACACTAAGGGACAATTCATTATGTCCAGCTAACCTATACATCCTTGGAAGAAACTGGAGCACATGCAAACTGCAGACAGACACCCAAGGCCGGAATCGAAACTAGGGCTATAAGGCAGCAGTGCTAACCACTGTGCCACCCTATTTTACTAACTGTGTAAATGTTACTACAGCTGTAAAAATTACACGAAGATTGCTGCGAGACTAAGACAGGGGAGGGAAAGGTACTGGAGAGAATTTAAGATAAAAGAGAGTACAAAGCTCAAAAATATATCCTTATACCCTCACCCCACTCCCAAAAATCACCAAACAATGCTGGCTTGTTTCCACTGCCATTCTTTATTTACACAACACTTAATGACCTAGGTAAGTTTGGATTTCAAGTTTGAAAACACTGCAGGTACAGTATCATTTTTCCGTGTGCCAGTGACTTACTGGTATATAGTCTCAGCTTGGATGTCATCTGGAGAGGGTGGAAAATTATCTCAGGGCTGCAGTATTGATTGTTATCTATTGTGCCATTGCTGGAAACTATTCACGTGCACATACGTAGGTGGAATACACAGGGGAAAGCTTTGTTTGTAACTCACTGTGATGCTTGCTACAGTCAAGTTGGCTGCCAGTATATTCTGTTCAAGGTCACACGTGAAGAATGAGCTACCATTTGGAGGGCAACGGGCAGATTACCAGGTGTCATGGTCAATAATTTATTCCTGAACCAAGGCTATCAAGACCACAATTACAAATCATTTATCTTATTGCTGTTTGCAAAGACTTACTGTGCAGAAATTAACTACCGTGTTTATTCCGAAAGGTAGTTATACTGAAAGCAGCAATCTCTCAGCTGCAAGACACTTTTGAGATGTCCTGGGGCTGTGAACGGCACCACGTGAATGTGTCAATTTGAATCCAGCAGGTCAACAGAGTTGGGAGGTCATGGGTTCAATCCTCGCTCAGTTTGGAGTACAACATTTAGATCGATTCCCAGAGTGCAGTGCAGCGGCATTGCAGCCTTTCTGACAAGATGTTAACCTAATGCTCAAAATATCCCACAACATCACTTGATCGCTAGATTGTGGCCAATCAGCCCTCAACCAACTTGCTAATCAGATTATCTTGACAACTATCACATTGCTGAATGTGGGAGCTTGCTGTGCATAAACTGACTGCCACATTTATGGAGTCATAGAGGTTTACAGCATGGAAACAAGCCCAGCCTGTCCCTGCTGCCCTTTTATTAAACCCAAAACTAGTCTCAATTGCCTGCATTTGGCCCATATCCCTCTATACCCATCTTACCTATCCAACTGTCTAAATGCTTCTTAAAAGACAAAATTGTACTTGCCTCTATGGCTACCTCTGGCAGCTTGTTCCAGATACACTATCCTCTGTGTGAAAAAATTTCCCCTCTGGCCACTTTTGTATCTCTCTCCTCTCACCTTAAACCTGCACCCTTAAAACCTATGCACTTATTATAAGATCTGCTGTTTGCTTAAGCGCGCATCATAATTACATTGCTACTGAGTTTGCTCACTCAAACTTTGGGACAATGTTTGCAGGATGGCGTTTGATCCATGTGAGAGCGTGTTGGTTCATGACTAACACTGCCTTTTGTTGTGTAGTAATAGGACATGTTTCAGAGATTTTGTAGAATGTTATGCTGTGCTTTTTATAAAAAAAAATCAAGGTTGTTTATGAAGTGTGCTGTTGCTGGCATAGATTCATTCTGGCTCAAGGAATCCCTTTTTTGTCCTCACATCCTCTCTGATCTAAGATAGAAGCTGCATTCCTCGGACAGGGAGTACATTTTTGATGTGTAGGTGGCCGCAGAACTTGCGAGCCAGCTACACATCCTCCCACCATCCAAAAGATGCGCTGGTTGGGTGAATCATACAATCTCTGTAGTACAGGAGGAGGCCATTTGGCCCATCAAGTCTGTAGCAACCACAATCCCATCCAGGCCCCGTCCTCGTAACCCTAGGTATTTACCCACCCTGCTGATCCCCCTGATTCTAGGGTCAATTTAGATTCTCCTACCTTCAGGAAAAGATATTGACTATCTAGCTGATCTATGCCCCTCATTATTTTTATAGGCCTCTATAAGGTCACCCCTCAGCCTTCTATGTTCCGAGAAAACGTCCCAGTCTATCCACCCTCTCCTTGTAACTCAAACCATGAAGCCTCGGTAGCATCCTAGTAAATCTTTTCTGCGCTTCTTTTAGTTTAATAATATCCTTTCTATAATAGGGTGAAAGAACTGTTCACAATTTCCTGAACTAGGACAATGCCCACGCTTCAAGTGGAGTCCATCGATTGCTTTGTTTAAAGTTTATTTATTAGTGTTGCAAGTAGGCTTACATTAACACTGCAATGAAGTTAGTGAAAACCCCCTAGTCACTGCACTCCAAAGCCTATTCAGATACACTGAGGGGCTGCAGAATCCAAAGATGTGTGAGTTAGGTTGGTTGGCCATGCTAAATTGACCCTAGAGTCAGGGGGATCAGCAGGGTAGGTAAATACCTAGGGTTACGAGAATGGGACCTGGGTGGGATTGTGGTTGCTACAGACTTGATGGGCCAAATGGCCTCCTCCTGTACTACAGAGATTGTATGATTCACCCAACCAGCGCATCTTTTGGATGGTGGGAGGATGTGTAGCTGGCTCGCAAGTTCTGCGGCCACCTACACGTCAAAAATGTACTCGCTGTCCGAGGAATGCAGCTTCTATCTTAGATCAGGGAGGATGTGAGGACAAAAAAGGGATTCCTTGAGCCAGAATGAATCTATGCCAGCAACAGCACACTTCATAAACAACCTTGATACTTTTTTTTATAAAGAGCACAGCATAACATTCTACAAAATCTCTGAAACATGTCCTATTACTACACAACAAAAGGCAGTGTTAGTCATGAACCAACACGCTCTCACATGGATCAAATGCCATTCTGCAAACATTGTCCCAAAGTTTGAGTGAGCAAACTCATTAGCAATGTAATTATGATGCACGCTCAAGCAAACAGCAGATGTTATAATAAGTGCATACAGCACAAAGCCCCTGCACACCAGAGCTTCTGTGAAGAGATAACGTGAAGAGATAAAGAGATTTTCCAGTCTTACAGCTCCCTAGAAACCTATGACCTGATTGGCCTGTTCATCAGTTTCAGTTAGAACACATTGAATACTGTGTGGTCGACTGCAATAAACAAGGCCATCACATTCTCTCTGCCAATCCAGTGGCTATTGGTTTTATATCTGATCGCTAGCCAGTCAGGTTGACCCAGAAGGTTTGCAGCTACAACATCTTAGACAACCCCCTAGATGGGTTTTTGATGGAGTATCCTCCTTCACTCACTTGCTCTTCGGTTGAGGCTTCTGAAAGACTGCGACCAGTTGGAACAGGCCTCTGGAACCAAGGTAAACACAGTAAGAAGTCTCGCAACACCAGGTTAAAGTCCAAGAGGTTTATTTGGTAGCAAAATTCACTAGATTTCGGAGCACTGCTACTTTGTCAGGTAAGTGGGAGTTCTGTTCACAGATAGGGCATACAAAGGTACAAACTCAATTTACAAAATAATGGTTGAAATATGAGTCTTTACAGGTAATCAAGTCTTAAAGGTACAGATGATGCGAGTGCAGAGAGCGTTAAGCACAGGTTAAAGAGGTGTATATTGTCTCCAGACAGGCCAGTTAGTGAGATTTTGCAAGCCCAGGCAAGTCGTGGGAGTTACAGATAGTGTGACATGAACCCAAGATCCCGCTTAAGTCCTCATGTGTGCGGAACTTGGCTATCAGTTTCTGCTCAGCGACTCTGTTGTCGTGTGTCGTGAAGGCCACCTTGGAGAACGCTTACCTGAAGATCAGAGGCCGAATGCCATGACCGCTGAAGTGTTCCCCAACAGGAAGAGTTACCAAATAAACCTGTCGGACATTAACTTAGTGTTGTGAGACTTCTTACTGTGGTTACCTCAGTCCAATGCGGCATCTCTACATCACAAGAGCCAAGGTAAACCATGGCAACAGCAAGGCCATGTTCTTTGGGAACCAGTCCCTTGTCTCCTTCACCGTCAGGGTCAGATCATCTGAAGTTGCCGGGGATTTGGTTCGGAGAGGCTGGGGTGGGTAGCAAAAACTGGGAGGACTGCATCGCAATTATCAACTGCTGCTGGCAGATCATCCACTCAGTGAAAAGAAGCTCTTTGATCTGCCCAAAGCCTCTTGATCTTCCGTGCAAAGAACTGTTCCTGACCGAGTGTTGCAGACAAATTCCAAAGTGCAGGACTGCGTAGTGAGGGATGCACTCAAACATGGGACAGCCAACACCAAGGCGCAATGGGGAAATGTCATTGTGTAAAACCTTTCAGCCAAGGCATCTTGAAGGACTGGTAACCACGAACAACTCCTTTGACTGTGTGTTTAATTCTAACTGTGTGTACCTGTACTGAAGGGCAGCAGAATCTTACACGGCAGATGTAGAGAGTTTGAAAAGGGTTGTACTCATTACCGAGCTGAGTGTACATTATGGCCTCTGTAGAAAATGTGAATATCATAGCACTTTACTACTATAACAACTTGCAATGTTTTGTAATGTCTCTTTTTAAATTAAAGTTTACATTTGCAAAAAGAAATCAACTTAGAAACTTAGATCTTCTCCTACACCCAAGCTATGACTGTAACACTACATTCTGCATGCTCTCATTTCCTTCTCTATGAACAGTATGCTTCGTCTGCATAGTGCGCAATAAACAATACTTATCACTGCATGTTAATACTTGACAATAATAAATCAAATCAAAAACCCAATGCTTCAGTATTTGAGCATTCCAAATCTCATCTGATCTGCCTCCACTCTGTTTAAACTTGACCACGTTAAAGACTGCTGCTACCTGTATCCACTCACTCACCGCCCTGGCCTTATTTATCCACACTTGTCATGCTGTTTCAATGATATAATGGCACCAATCACTCATAAAGGGTTGGGTAAAGATGTTGTGGGTTCAGCAATTTAAACTAGGTGCACAAGAACAGACATACGTGGATAGCAGGCTGAAAGACATCAGCAGCAGTGCTGTGACTGTGTGCTCTGCTCAAAGGCAAAGGTGAAATCAAGATTGGCACACTTCCCTCCTGGTGCTGGAAAAACACATTGCAACACACACTGGCTCCAGAAGTCTGTCTTTATTCTAATGAATTTTCATAAGCAGGCACTTTCCAGCATGTCAAGCAAGGAGTCATGGGATAACAATCAGGAGATGGAAAATGGGCCAGGTTTTACCGTCCCGCAGCCAGGAGCACCACACCAGTGTTCCTTAAGCAAAGCATTTCCACTTCCTAGTTGTGACCTGCGATTCTTAAATTGGGAGTGAAGTCTGCAACCTGATTTGGAACCTTGAGACCCAGCCCAAAATTGCGACTATCGGAGAGGGGGCAGGGAACAGCAACTCCAGTTTCGGTACAAAGAAAAGTGACAGTAAAGATCTGGAGCAAACAAGGCATAAAATCCAAAGGGCGGCTTTTGCTAACAAATATATTAGTCAAATATTAACAGACTTCAAAAATTAAATGCTCAGTCTCGTTGCCCTTTGCTCACCAGAAGACGCACAGAAAGCACACCCCCCTATTTAAAACAAACGTTAGATTGGAAAGCAGTAATTATCAGTGACCAAAGCATCTGTCAAAAGATTATGAACGGATCTTAAAATTAACAATGTTCCCAATTAGATTAAAGAACTAAGAAGAATTAAAAATCTGTCTTTTCTTTAAAAAATTAAGAAAATGTGTTTTTCAGTTTGTTTTTAAACAGTAACAGGTTTTGATAGCATTTGCTTGTTCAAATAGTTTCTGCTCATATGGGGTCAAGGACGTTAGAATAAAGAACAAAGAAAATTACAGCGCAGGAACAGGCCCTTCGGCCCGCCAAACCGGCACCGACCATGCTGCCCGACTGAACTAAATTCCCCTACCCTTCCGGGGACCGTATCCCTCTATTCCCGTCCTATCCATGTATTTGTCCAGACGTCCCTTAAAAGTCACAACTGTATCTGCTTCCACTACCTCTCCCAGCAGCAAGTTCCACCACCCCCTGTGTAAAACACTTGCCTCGTACGTCTCCTCTAAACCTTGCCCCTCGCGCTTTAAACCTGGTAAACTGACTCTTCCGTCCTGGGAAAAAGCTTCTGACTCTCCACTCTGTCCATGCCCGTCATAATCTTGTAGACTTCTATCAGGTCACCCCCCCCCCCAACCTCCATTGTTCCAGTGAGAACGAACAAAGCTTCTCCAACCTCTCCTCATAACTAATGCCCTCCATACCAGGGGCAACATCCTGGTAAGTCTTTTCTGTACCCTTGCCAGGTAGGAGCATCTCAAGGAGATGGTTTGCAAGTGCTGCAGGTAATTAAGGCGGCAAATGGAATTTTGTGCTTTATTACCAGAGGGATAGAGTTTAAAAACAGCGAGGTTATGTTGCAGCTGTATAAGGTGCTGGTGAGGCCATACCTGGAGTTACTGTGTACAGCTTTGGTCTCCTTACTTGAGAAAGGATATACTGGCACTGGAGAGGGTGCAGAAGAGGTTCACTAGGTTGATTCCGGAGTTGAGAGGGTTGGCTTATGAGGAGAGACTGAGTAGACTGGAGCTATACTCATTGGAATTCAGAAGAATGGAGATCTTATAGAAACATATAAGATTATGAAGGGAATAGATAAGAGAGAAGCAGGGAAGTTGTTTCCATTGGTGGGTGAAACCAGAATTAGAGGGCATAACCTTAAAATAAGGGGAAGCAGATTTAGGACTGAGTTGAGGAGGAACTTCTTCACACAAAGGGTTGTGAATCTGTAGAATTCCCTGCCCAGTGAAGCAGTTGAGGCTACCTCATTGAATGTTTTTAAGGCAAGGATAGATAAATTTTTGAACAGTAAAGGAATTAAGGGTTATGATGAGCAGGCGGGTAAGTGGAGCTGAGTCCACAAAAAGATTGGCCGTGATCTTATTGAATGGTGGAACAGGCTCGAGGGGTTAGATGGCCTACTCCTGCTCCTAGTTCATACGTTCTTATTTAAAATAATTACTGTGTGTGGATCATTCAAGTAAGAGAGCTGTTCAAATATGGAATACCAAATCATGGGATGTTTTTGGTCACCTATCATAATGTTGACTTAAGTGGCTTTTCTAATCTGCTTGACCCCCAATGAAAATAGATACAAGTATTCAGGGTCCAGGGTTTGAATCCTGACTTGGGTCACTGTCTGTGTGGAGTTTGCACATTCTCCCCATATCTGGTTGGGTTTCTTTCAGGTGCTTCAGTTTCCTCCCACAGTCCAAAGACGTGGGAGTTGGGTGGATTGGCCATGCTAAATTGCCCCTTAATGTCAGGGGTAGGATAAATGCAAGGGGTTATGGGGATAGGGCCTGGGTGGAATTGTGGTCAGTGCAGACTCGATGGACTGAATGGCCTCTTTCGGCATTGTAGGACTTGATGGTTCTATGATTCTACGAAGTTAGGTTGGGAAACTGCTAAAATCCTTTTAATCAACAAGAGGCTATTACTCACAGTCTAACTGTAAATTGATAACTAATCACGAAACTCAACACTACCTGTGGAACTGACCCAGGAATTTCTCGGGTACGGCCTAGGGAATAGATTCAATTTAAAGTAGAACAAAGGAACAATAATGACAAAAGACTCATGAATACCAGTCATCAGTGCAAACAATTGAGAACCTGTTTCTGTAGCAGGATAGAGAGTGGGAAGAATAGGGACGGGTGCCAGTTGGTGGTCAAGCACTTTACTCTATTCAGCACATTTGGTGCATTCTGCAGACTTGAACATCATTTGAACCTCCCACCTCCCCCCAACATACATGCATATACACATACCTTGGTAAGCGTTTCAGCAGGCTGAGCTTTGAAAGGTTGGGAGAACAGGGAACGTTTGTTCTACGATGAGCAGCAGGTCAGACAGAACTGGCATTCATTTCAGCTCTGCTCATCACTCATCTCATGCCTAAGAGCCATTACTCTCAAATGATTAATAGAGGTGGGGTGGGGTAGGGTAGAGAAACTTGGGCTGTTGTATTAACAGAAAGTTAAGAGGAGATTCAAAGAAGGGTTTTGGCAGAATTAGGTGCAGAAACTGCTTCTAGTGGCAGCACAGTGGTTCGCACTGCTGCCTCATAGTGCCAGGGACCCAGGTTCGAGTCCCAGCTTGGGTCACTTTCACTGCGGAGTCTCCACATTCTCCCCATGTCTGCATGGGTTTCCTCTGGGTACTCCGGTTGCCTCCCACAGTCCGAAAGACGTGCTGGTTAGGTTCACTGGCCATGCTAATTTCTCCGTCAGCGTACCCAAATAGGTGCTGGAGTGTGGCGACTAGGGGATTTTCACAGCAACTTCACTGGAGTGTTAATGTAAGCCTACTTGTGACTTAATAGACTTGTGACTCAAACTTCTAGTAGCAGGAAGTCCAGTAGCACAGGATGATAATTTTAAAATTAACGCTCTACTTGTCGTGTACACGACATCTTTGTCAATCTCCCCTTCACTTTGACCTTCTATTCTGCCCCACATCCTCACCATCCCCAAACCCCCAAACCCTCAACTGCGTAATGCATCACATATCTATCCCTCTTTATTTCTGAGCAAGAGTCGCTTAGACTCAAAATGTTAATTCTGGTTCTCTCTCCACAGACACTGCCCGATCTGCTGAGTTCATTCAGCATTTTCTGTTTTAATCATGTACATAACATAATTGGCAAAAGAACCAGGGACACCATTAGGAAAACTTCTTTTCAAACTCTTAACTGGAACAGACTGTCAAGAGGGTGGTAGGATCAGATTCAATAATAACTTACCAAAGGGTTTTGGATACAATTTTAGGGGGAGAAAGGTACAGGCTATGGAGAAAGAGTAGGACAATCGGAAATATAGGATAGCTCGACCAAAGAGCCAGCACAGGAACAGTGGGCCAAATTGGCTCTTTGTATCTAATATCATTCAATGATGGGTGGCATGGTGGCACACTAGTTAGCACTGCTTGCTCACAGCACCAGGAATCCGGGTTTGATTCCCAGCTTGGGTTATTATTTGTGAGGAGTCTGCACATTCTCCTTGTGTAGGCGTGGGTTTCCTCTGGGTGTTTCAGTTACCTTCCACAGTCCGAAAGACGTGCAGATTAGGTGCATTGGCCACGCTAAATTCTCCCTCAGTGTACCCGAACAGGTGCCAGAGTGTGGTGACTAGCGGATTTTCCCAGTAACTTCATTGCAGTGTTAATGCAAGTCTACTTGCGACACTAATAAATAAACTTTAAAAACTTGATTGTCTGCGTCAGTTGGGGGCCAGATAACCTCTCCCCTGCCTCTCTCCCTTCAGGATGTGTCGTCACTTATCAAGCAGACCAGCAAATTAACCAATCACCGGGTTTACACAGTTGTTAGAAAAGACCTACACTCCTGTATTTACCCCTGGGAGTAACAATAGGGAATGAAGAATATTTACAATGGGACCAAAGCTTATTTTCAGTTAAAAAGCTTTACTGAAATGCACATCTACCCATCTGCACAAAATACTGCAGTTTCAAGGCTACCTTTAAACAGACTTCTCCTAAAACAGTTCCGATCCAAAAGAGGGTGTAGCATTTTTCCCGATTTTGTTATTTTGCCCAGTGCCAGATGTGCTGTGATCAACTACATAATGACATATGGTTCTATTTAACCCCATCACGAAGGCATGGTAATGAAAGGACGAAGGAAAACAGGTACCAACTTTAAATTTGTGAAGATAAGCAACTTCCAGCCTCCCATTTTTTATGGATTTACAAAAGCATTGGTCATCCACTCTGCAGGCACACACAGGCTGGCTGCTGTTAGCAGCACACTTGGAATGCAAACCAATACATTTATCAATAGTGCTGAAACAGTAAGAGGGCAAGTAACAGCAATTCTAACAAAAAACGGTAATAAATTGATTCCATCATCCACTCCTCCTTTCCGTGGTATGCAGTGCGTACCGCCTACAATTATACCATTAAAGCTTCAAGTTTCTAGCTGTCCAGATCACCAACGTGTCCTGCCCCCCACCCCTCCCCACCCCCATGCCAACACTATAGTTAAGAAAGCCCATCTCCAAAGACAAAGGAAATTTGGCATGTCAGCTAAGACTTTCACAAATTTTTACAGACGCACCAAATAAAGCATTCTTCCTGGTTGTATCACAGCTTGGTATGACTCCTGCTCTGTCCAAGACCGCAAGAGACGACAAACGGCCATGAACACAGCCCAGTCCATCAATCAAACCGTCTTCGCATTCACTGACTCTGTCTGTACTTCCCGCTGCCTCGGCAAAGCAGTCAGCATAATTAAGGACCCCTCGCATCTCAGACATTCTCTCTTCTACCTTCTTCCTTTGGGAAAAAGATACAAAAGTCTGAGGTCCCGTACCAACTGGCTAAAGAACAGCTTCTTCCCTGCTGCCGTCAGACTTTTGAATGGACCTATTTCGCAGTAGGAGGATCTTTCTCTACACGCTAGCTATGACTGTAACACTACATTCTGCACTCTCTCCTTTCCTTCTCTATAAACAGTATGCTTTGTCTATATAGCGTGCAAGAAGCAATACTTTTCACTGTATACTAGTGTGAGAATGATAAATCAAATTACACAGATGGCAAGATTCCTCCAATAGAACCTTTAAAGCCCAGGAGCTCAACTTCCTCGATGATGGACTGCAGCAGGGGCATGGGAAACACCAGCATCTTCCCACATCTCCTTCAAGGCACACACCATTCTGATTTGGAACTTATTGCCGTTCCTTTATTATCACTGTGTCAAACTCCTAGAACTCTTTCTCTCAAAAATACTCACCAAAGCCTTGCTGCTGGGTCGTGCAGTCTCACCAATGGCACACTCCTGCCGCGGGTCCAACAGGTAATCCCGTTGCTAGCAAGGGGACCGTAAGATCCTGCCTTCAGTGAGCAATGCACCATTTCCCTCCGCAGCAAATCACACCGCGGGGGTGGGGATTGTGTGGACAGAGAATCCCACCCACGGACACCACATGGACTGAAAACGATTCAAGAAGATGGTTCATCACCACACCTTCTCAAAGGGCTAGGCAGCAATGCCCACACCCAGAGAATTAACTTCCAGAAATGAGAATACAGTGCAATTTACACTGAGTTTACAGTCCCTTTGATTGAGGGATAAATGTTGGTCTGGACACTTCCTTGCTCTCCATCAAAGTAGTGCCATCGGATCTTTTGCAACCAGAGCTGGTAAATGGGGCCTCCGTTAACTACTCGCCAGAAAGATGGCACCTTGTAGATTCCTAGAGTGATGTGGGGATGCCAGCATTGAACTAGGGTAAGCACAGTAAGGAGTCTCACAACACCAAGTCCAACAGATTTATTTGGCACTAACTTTCAGAGTCTCAGGCTCCTTCAACAGGTGAGTGAGGACTTGTGTTGTGAGACTTCTTACCATTCCAAGACTGCCAGACTTGATTTTCCTACTCAACCATTAGACTGATATTTGAACGCTACATCGTGTGATTCAGAGACGAGCATTCTGCCAACTGAGTCACAGTTACGGTTAAACAATTGACCAGGACACAGCACCATTCTTGGTGCTATGGGGTTCTCTCGGCATTCTCCTGAATGAGCAAACGATGCCTCAGTTTGCTGCCTCGTTTGAGAGTGCAGCATCAACACAGTATTGGAAGAGTCAGCCTAGAGTTGGTGTCATTGGTGGATCCTCTCAAAACAACTGAGAAAGCGGTATCCAAGAATATGGCACAACGGAAACTGTTTCTAAAACACATACACACATGCATCTGCAACAGGTGCCAAAAATATACAGAGTGGAAGGGAAAAGAAAATCCAAAAAAGGAGTAAAAAAAAAGGAAATAGTTGAGTTGGACCCAAAATCAAGATTGGCCAAGAACTGAGTTGAGTCTGGATGGCTATTCTTGTAAACTATATCACGTTAAAAAAAATGCAATTTGCCAATCTGCTCAGCACAACCCATTCAAGAAAATAATTCAGAATGGTTCTTCCTCCCTTCACCACCCTATCCCCTGCTCCCACAACCCTAAACAGTAAAATAGTTGCCTTTACAGAGGGCGCTATCCATATGTCACATTTCAGCCAGGTGCCAATCTGTAAGTGTTATGCAATGCCGCATCCTGCCAAACACCTGCATTTCTACAACAAAGTAAAACATCTGCAACAAGCTGCACCAAACACAATTTGACACTGGGCCACATAAAGAGAGATGGGGCAGAACCTGGTCATAGGCTGGTTTTGAGAAGCGTCTTAAAGGAAACAGTTCACAAGACAAAGATGGTCAGCGAAGGCAATTCCGGAGGTTTATGCTCAGATAGAACAAAGAACAAAGAAAATTACAGCACAGGAACAGGCCCTTCGGCCCTCCAAGCCTGCACTGACCATGCTGCTCGACTGAACTAAAACCCTCTACTCTTCCAGAAAGAGCTTGGCTGAAGCGGTGCGGGGTAAGGAAGTTGGGGATTCAGGAGAGGTGCAGAGTACTCAGATGACTGCCCGTCAGGAAGAGGAAGAAGAGGTGTTATCAATTAGGACCACTGCGGGAAGTTGTGAAATTTTGGTTTCTTGTTTCAAGTAAAGGCAGCCAAATTATGCACAGCAAGACCCTACAAACCACCAAATGGCAACCTCGAGATCATTGGCTTTCTCTAGATGCGGTTGAAGGATATTGGCCAGGACAAACTTCCCTGCTGTTCTTGAGTAGCACCCTGGGATCTTTCCATCCACCTGAAAGGGCAGAGGTGGCCTCAGTTCAACCTCTTACCTGCAAGTCCGCAGGCGACTGGTATTAAGATTAATTTTGATAACTGGTCCCTTCCAGCAAATTCTGTGAGCTCGCTTGGCCATAACCTACGCGCTCGCCTTTCTTCTGAACAGATTTGTATTGTACAAGAATCAGCCTCAAAAGTGGTGGCACTATGGCACAGTGGTTAGCACTGCTGCCTCACAGCGCCAGGGACCTGGGTTCAATTCCTGACATGGGTTGCTGTCTGTGAAGTTTGCACATTCTCCCCTTGTCTGTGTGGATTTTCTCCCGGTGCTCCAGTTTCCTCCCACAGTCCAAAGACCATAAATCATAAAATCCCTGCAGTGCAGAAGGCAGCCATTCAGCCCATCAAGTCTGCACCGACAACAATCCTACCCTATACCTGTAACCCCACACATGACCCTGCTAATTCCCTCAAAACTAGGGTCAATTTAGCATGGTGAATCAACCTAACCCCACATCTTTGGACCGTGGGAGGAAACCTATACAGACACGAGGAGAATGGGCAAACTCCACACAGAGTGACCCAAGACAGGAACTGAACCTGGGTCCCTGGCGCTGTGAGGCAGCAGTGCTAACTACTGTGCGGGTTAGGTTGACTGACAATGCTAAATTGACCCTTAGGGATTAGCAGGGCAAATATTGGGGTTATGGGAATAGGCCTTGATAGGATTGTGGTTGGCACAGACTCGATGGCTAAATGGCCTCCTTTTGCACTGCAGGGATTCTATCAAAGGCACTACATCATGAGGCATGCTCCATGAAGGAATTAGGTGTAGCTTTTGGGACTAAGGAGATCAAGGGGTATGGGGGCTAGACAGGATTTGATGATCAGCTGTGATCAAAATGAATGGCGGTGCAGCTCGAAGACCCAAATAGCTTACTCCTGCTTCTAATTTCTATGTTTCAATGTTTCAATCACCATCAAAGGTAACATCAGAGAGAGAGGTCATTGAGGTTAGGCATCAGTTAGCAGTTTTTCACTTGCACAGAATATATTCAACGTTATGCTGCTCGATTTCTACAACTTCCGAACAAAGATGATGGGCGAACGCTCGTTTCCTGACACTGATATTGCTGCGTGCTTCACTGCTCTGTGGGCAGCACTGCAGCCCTCATAAACAGTGCGCAACGGAGGTAGACATGAAATTGCAGGAGTCTCACAGAATGGGAAAGGTAGGGCAACAGGGTGGAACAACTCAAGTTACACAGTTCAATTTGCTGCACATTCATCTGGAGAGAGTTGACAAAAGAACCAAGGGAAAGAAGGATGGAAGATCAACCAGGTTTTCACATAGGCATTGTAAACTGTAACACGCAAACTGCTCATTCAGTGAACTGATACAGACATGATGGGCTGCATGCTACTTCTGTGTGGTAACAATTGTGCGATTTGGCTTATCAATTTTATACCCCCTCGTAAGGTTGAGAGTCTCTTTGGAGATCTGACTGCATCTGTGCAGAGAGAATACAGCCAACATTTTGACTCTGGATGACCCTTCATCTGCTCTGACGGAGGGTCACCCAGACTCAAAACGTTGACTCTATTCTCTCCCCACAGATGCTGTCAGACCGGCTGAGCTTTTCCAGCGTTTTCTGTCTTTGTTTCAGATTCCAGCATCTGCGATACTTTATTTTTATGCCTTCCGAGATCTCTTCCTCAAAAGGCACTGGAGGTCTGTGAATACTAAGGCAGAGCTAGGTAGAGTCTTGATAGGCAAGGCAAATTCAAGATTGCCAAGGGTGGGTGGGAATCTTATTGAATGATGGAGCAGGCTCGAGGGGCCTACTCCAGCCCCAAGTTCGTATCATCGTGTGTTCAATCCCTCAAAAAGTCTTCCGAATGAAAGCTAGCCAGACTGTCTGTTAATACGCTGACCTTGTTTATGAGTGAGTAAGGTATGCAGAACAATCACCGATAATACACTCAACACTCCCCTGGCATCTCAAGTACTGTTCCATGGAAAATAGAAAAGTAATGCCAAGCACGCCATGACATATACCAGAAATTCCTTTGAGCTGAGCTTCTAGAACCAGAGACACTAATTAAAGAGTTTTAAAAGAAATCACTGGGTGTCTCCGTCTGTCGGAAGATTAGCATTAAGAACTGGGCCCCAAGCAGACCGAGGAGTGGAGGTCAGAGATCATGACCTCATGAATGAATTAATTCACAGACCAATTGCTTACAGATGGCACCTTCCAAAATGGAAAAAAAATACATTCCTCCTTTTTTCTCTAATTCAAAGATAAAGACTTCAAACAAAGACCAGATGCTCCACACAATATCCTTCGGTAAAGTTATAACATTCTGTTACTTCCAGCGTGCTTACGGCGATGATTGAAGTACAGAGAAAATCTAAACCCTCACTGCCATTTACTCTGGTTTCCACACCCAATGATTGTTTAAGCAGTGAGGTTTTCTAAATTCACTTGTGTGATGTTTAATTATGATCTATTTTTGCACTTCGGAACCCAGTTCATAATTCTAAGATAAGCAACAGGATCTGCTGACTCTGCTCTGCATGCAGAGGTAATGACCTGAATTTAGATATACCTTCTGAAGCGTGATTGCGGTTGAAATTTAAAGGAGTACAGCAGCCAATCTGCAAACAGCAAGATACCATGGTGGCACAGTGGGTTAGCACTGCTGCCTCACAGCGCCAGGGATCCGAGTTCAATTCCAGCCTCAGGTCACTGCCTGCATGCAGTTTGCACATTGGCCCCGTGTCTGTATGGGTTTCCTCCGAGTGTTCCAGTTTCCTCCCACAGTGGGTTAGGTCGACTGGCTACGCCAAATTGATCCTAGTGTCAGGGGATTAGCAGGTTAAATACATGTGGTAACAGGGCTAGGGCCTGGGTGGGATTGTGGTCAGTGCAGACTCGATGGGCCAAATGGCCTCCTTCTGTGCTGTAGGGATTCTATGAGATAACCGAATTGTCACAAAGTTGGGGTCAAGGGATTACTACTGGGGGAAGCTCGTCAAAATAGCCACAGGACATATCACACACAGCCCGGGGGCAGATGTAGTTTAATGTTTCATCTGAAAGAAAGCGCAATGTAGCACTCCCTCAGTACAGCACTGGAAGTTTTAACCCAGATTTTGTGTTTGATTATAAAAGCAAAATACTGCAGATGCCGGAAATCTGAAATAAAAACAGGAAGCACTGGAAAACCTCAGCAGGTCAGACAGCATCTGTGGAGAGAGAAAGAGTTAAATGTTCAGTCAGAGTGACTCCATTTCGGAACTGAAACACTTGTGTCCAATTCCTTGGAGTCAGACTAGAACCTATAATCCAGTGAAGTTTGGGAAAAAATTACCAAATTAAATTCATAGAATGTGCATGTAATTGATAAACTGTGAGGTGGCAACGATAAGGATGCTACGTCTTGGAGAACTAAGTGTCTAAATGGCTAAGAGAGGGACAAGGTAGCAACACGGGTAAATTAGATAATAAAAACAACCAAAACAATGGGTCTCAATTCGAGAGGAATGGAATTGAGAAGAAGAAAAACTATGTTGAATGTGTGGAAAACTTTAGTGGGACCACACTTGGGGGAACAGTGGACAGCTGTGATTTCATGCCAAGGCTACACCAGTGAGAACTCAAGGGGGGGGGTTCAGAACCAATGCTTACCATGCAAGACCAGCCTGAAGGTGTGAGCATGGAAGGTACTGGAGGGTAAAGGCTTGAATGGAGGGAGTGGGGGAAGGTAGAAAGAGAGGGATATCTGCTATCGGTGCTTCAGAAGGCTGTAAAAGCACTCTGAGTGACTAGGTGGTGATCTAATGTCAAGTGACCCATGAGTTCCGCAATGACTTTCCATTTGGTGACTGGAAGGTGACCAAGGCAAGTTAATGCTCATTCACGTTTCTGGTCAATATTCCTGCAGACGTGAGCACGAGTATTTCATGGACGGAGCAGGCAACGTTGCCTGCATCTCGGCAATAAGGAGGAAGAGAAGAGGATTCTGGGCTGGGCCAAAGAAGAAGCCTCTCCCTGACAAACAAGGAGCAGACCCAAAGCTGAGGCTGACAAGAGTCATTCAGCAGGAGTCTTACAAGGCCAAGCATGTACAGAAAATCCCTCCCATACCTCCCAGTGAGTGGGAGGTGCTGCCATAGATGTCTTCATATATCTAGGGATGTTGTGCCCCATGCTCTCTGGGAGGACTTGACACCATCCATTGCTTGTGGCTCGGACCTTCATCCCAGAGTAATTAGATTGTGGCATTCAGTAACACGGGGAACAGTCAAGGGAAGGTGCATTTCAAAAACAAGCCAGATACATACAGGAGGGAGAAAGGAATAGAAAGATATGTTGGTGGGATAAGATGAAGAGGAGTTGGACAAGATTCATGTGGATCAGAAACCTGGCATTGACCAGTTAGGCTGAATGGCTGGTTTCTGTGCTGCAATTACTTTCATAAGAACTTCAATATACGGAAGTTGGTGTGCCTTCAGGCAAGTCTTAATGAGTAACATTCTTTCAGGAAAGAATTACAGAATAATGATCACACATCTGAAAATGTGCTGGAACCAAATTGCACAAAAACTTTCAAATGGCAACTGGACAAGTAGTTACAGGGCTCACTTACAGGGCATATTCTGGGATGTGAGATAGCCTTTCAAACAGTCAGCACAGAACAGGCCAAATAGCCTCCTAGAAATGTGCAAAATGGTTTGCTGCCATCTCTGATGACACTTTAAAAAATTTCAGGTACATAACCAACAAAATGCCCCCCCCCCCCACCCCAAAACAAAACATCTGAAGTGTTCCAAACCTATAGCTGGCTTTCCTAGAATGAGTAATGGCGGCTCCCTTCATTGGTGCAATAGTGTAGTAGAGGACACAGTTTCATAAAGGGAGGAGTTGATAAACATGTGACATGGATGAATATGCGATTCCATAAAGAGTCCAGAAAAAATGGGATTAGTTTTCCATTGCAAGCTCAGACACCGTGAGTCTAATGATCACTTTACATGCTGTAAACCTATATCAAAAAAAAGGCTAGGGCTTCTGCATTATGACTGGAAAGCCTTCACACTGGGTAAGGTCCATTCTGGGACGACTTCCCTATAGATCAACAAGTAGCACTCACACATTGAATACTTCACACAGGTGGCTACATAGAGAAAAAACTATTTATTTATTATCACTGAATCAGGATATCAGGAATGTGGAGGGAGTACAGAAAAGGTTTACTAGGATATTGCCTGGTATGGAGGGCATTAGTCATGAGGAGAGATTGAATAAACTGGGATTGTTCTCCCTGGAAAGATGGAGGCTGTGGAGCGACTTGATAGAAGTTTATAAAATTATGAGGGTACAGATAAGGTGAACAATTGGAAGCTTTTTCCCAGGGTAGAAATGACAATTACAAGGGGGCACAAGTTCAAGGTAAGGGGTGCGGGGATTCCGGGGGGGAGGGGGGGTGGTAGTGGAGATAGGGAAGGTTTAGTGGAGCTGTGCAGGAGAAGTTTTTTTTTAAACCAGAGAGTGGTGAGGGTCTGGAATGCACTGCCAAGTGAGGTGGTTGAGGCAGACATTTAAGACTTATCTTGATGGACACATGAACAAACGCAGAATAGAGGGATACAGGCTAGACGGGACAATGTGATTAGCACAGGTTTGGAGGGCTAAGGGACCATTCTTTATTCTCAATAGCTTATATCTACATGGCACATTTAACATAATAAAAAGTCCCAAAGTGCTATGTAGTAGCTTTATAAAATAAGTATGATCCTGAGCCACATAAAGGGAGATGAGTTCAGACAACCAAAAGCTTGTTCAAAGAGTTTGGTTTTAAGGAGCCTTTTAACAGGAGGAAAGGCAGGAGGTGGAGAAAAGGTGGGGAGGTAGAGAGTTTTAGGAAGGAAACTTGAGCTCCAGGCAGCTGAAGACACAACCAATAGTGGAGCAACTGAAATCGGGGATTTTGATATGATTCATTGTCACATGTTTGCTTATGCTATCAAGTAAACCTAATGGACTTTAACCTGGTGTTGTGAAACTTCTTACTGTGTCACATGTACTAGCATACAGTGAAGAGTATTGTTTCTTGAGCACTATACAGTCAATACATACCGTTCATAGAGTACATATGGGAGGAGGAAAGAGAGTATGTCTGAGGTGCATGGGGTCCTTGATTATGCTGGCTGCTTTTCAGGAGTAGAAGAAAGTGTAGACAGAGTCAATGGATGGGAGGCTAGCTTGCATGATGGGCTGGGCAACGTACACAACCTTTTGTAGATTTTTGCAGTCTTGGTTAGAGCAGGAGCCATACCAAGCTGTGATACATCTGGACAGCATGCTTTCTATTTTTTTGAAAACAAGAATGAGAATTTTTAAAATCAAATCTTTGGTAGACAGGGAGCCAATGTAGGTCAGCATAGGGGAACTGGACTGCTGAATCTTAAAGCTCTGGAAGACCTAAAGTTTATGGAGGGTAGAAATTGGGAGACCAGCCAGGAGTTCATTCGAACAGTTGAGTCTGGAGGTAACAAATGCTTGATGAGAAACTCCGTTAACAGATGAGCTGAGAAAGGTGTGATGTCGAGCAATATTCAGAGGAACTTTATAGCCAATAAAATAGTTTTGAAGCATAGTTACAACTGTAAGGTAGGAATTCAACCAGCAGAAGCTAACTGACACATTTCCTTTTATTTGATTTATTGTCACATGTATTGGTATACAGTGAAAAGAATTGTTTTCTGCGCTATACAGACAAAGCATATTGTTCAAAGAGAAGAGGAGATGGTGCAAAATGTAGTGTTACAGTCAAAACTGGAGTATAGAGAAAGATCAACCTAACATGAGGTCGGTCCGTTCAAAAGTCTGATGGCGACAGGGAAGAAGCCATCCTTGAGTCAGTTGGTATGTGAACTCAGACTTTCGTATCATTTTCCCCCAGGGAAGAAGGTGGAAGAGAGAACATCCGAGATGCGTGCGGCAAGCAGAAATGGGATAATGACACGACAATCTGTTTTAGTGATGTTGGGTTGAGTTATAAATATCGTCTTGGGCCAAAATCCCCAGCACATGTTCAAATTGTGCCATGGGAACTTTTACATCCACCACCGAACAGGACAGACAGGGCCTCAGTTCATCATTTCATCCAGAAGTGCAGTGTTCCACATGAGTCTGTGCGGAGTCTGCCTGCACATTCTCCCAGTGTCTGCGTGGGTTTCCTCCAGGTACTCCAGCTCACAGTCCAAAATTTGATTCATTATTGTCACATGTATTAATACACAGTGAAAAGGATTACTTCTTGCACGCTAGACAGACAAAGCATATCGTACATAGAGAAGAAATGAGAGAGCGTGTTACACTCATAGCTGGGTGTAGAGAAACATCAACATAATGCAGTAGGTTCATTCAAAAGTCTGATGGCAGCAGGGAAGAAGCTGTTCTTGAGTCGGTTGGTATGTGACCTCAGACTTTTGTATCTTTTTCCTGATGAAAGAAGATGGAAGAGAGAATGTCCGGGGTGCGCGGGGCCCTTGATAATGCTGGCTGCTTTTCTGAAGCAGCAGAAAGTGTGGACAGAGTCAATAGGCAGGAAGTTGGTTTGATTGTGAACAAAGCCCAGTCCATCAACCTTGTCTGGTTAGGTACACTGGCCATGCTAAATCCTCCCTCAGTGTACCCGAGCAGGTGCGGGGGTGTGTCGACTTTCACACTAAGTTCATTGCAGTGTTAATGCAAGCCTACTTGTGACTAATAAATAAAACTTTAAACTGCACTAGGAGGGACAGCCTAGTTTTATTTGTACGTGGAGTGAGATGTTAACCTGTAGGACAGTGAGGCAGTGTAAACTCTAACCCCACTCTACCGAAAGGTGAGGGTAGTAAATGAAGTAATGGGAGAAGAATGTCAACAATGTTATCTCAGTGTCATCATAGACTCTGGAGGAACCAGTTCTACAGAAACTATGGAGGAATAACAATCGATGAACAAATAATGGTTCGAAGCCCTACCCAAAAGCATTATTAAAAAACGGTTTCACTTCAGCATTCATAGCCCAAATTATTGAAGTTGCAAAAAAAAATCTCCAGAATATCTACCTGCATTCATAAAAAAAAATTATTTCTGAGAGATTTTTCTCTTAACCTTTTCCCATCATCTCCTCTCCTTAATCCAGACCAACTTAAATTTACAAAAGCAAAATAGTACAGATCCTGGATATCACAAATGAAATTCTCTCTCCTGCCCTTCTCTTTATCACTGCTACCTTTATGTGTCCCTGCCCCGATTTAAAAGTTGTCATATTGCTTAACTTTTAATCGTTCCGAGGAAAGGGAATTGAACTGAAATGTCATTCACTTGTCCCTCCACAGACATTGTCTGACAAGCTGAGCATTTTCAATTGGCTTTATATTTAGAATAAGCTTATTCGCCAAAGATAAGATAGATGAGGCTCATCTTCAGTTGTGCCTGCCTCCAAATTTCACCCCCATCTATCTGTCACCAGTTTCTCCCAGCCCTTCCACTCCCACCTTTGCATCACACACATTCTTGCGATACTCCTAAATGTTGTAAGTGTATTTATTAGTGTCACATGTAGGCTTACATTAACACTGGAATTAAGTTACTGTGAAAATCCCCTAGTTGCCACACTCCAGCGCCTGAGGGAGAATTTAGCATGGTCAATGCACCTAACCAGCACATCTTTTGGACCGCGAGGGGAAACCGGAGCACCCAGAGGAAACCCCACACAGACACGGGGAGAACATGCAGACTCCGCACAGACAGTGACCTAAACCAGGAATTGAATCTGGGTCCCTAGCAACTGTGAGGTAGCAGTGCTAACCACTGTGGAACCATAACGCCTTTGTAATACAAGGTGCCATCAAATCTTCTACATTTACCTGAGAGGAGACATGCTTTCTCCTTCATTTCTCATAGGAAGGTGGCTCCTCTAACAGTGCAGCGTTTCCTCAGTACTGCCATTACAACAAGGTGGGCAGTGTCTTGTTCAACAGGAGTGATGGCCCAATCAAACTAAAATGCAGAACCAGAATCATGATTTCCATCTTAATGTTGTGTTAAATGTCCAGTGGGGGCCGCTGGTTGTGAAAGGCCTTGAGCGTATCTGCAGGCACCCCATGATTCCTCTCTAGGGCTGCCCAGGTGGGTGTAGAGAAACATCAACATAATGCAGTAGGTTCATTCAAAAGTCTGATGGCAGCAGGAAAGAAGCTATTTTTGCGTCAGTTGGTACATGACCTCAGACTTTTGTATTTGCCCGGGTGGGGACAAAAAAAATTTGAAAGAGACACAGACATCTTGAGAACAGCTGGTATCTCGTGGAGTAGACTCTTGCCGCATAGGAAGTGGAAACCTGACCCTCTGGCTCTTTGAAAGTTCTGCCTAGTTTTACACCGCAGTTTTTCTCTACAGCCATTCAATTAAATGTTGCTCAAATAACTGTCCGATTGTCTTTTGAAAATCCCCATGGAAGCTGATTCCACCCATCCTTTCGGGTATTGCATTCCAGATCGAAACTTCCATCTGTGCAAAGAGATTTTCCCTCCAGTTCTTATACAAATTATTTCATAATCTCTAGTTACCAATCTAATTGACAGAGGAGATAGGTTTTGATGAAACAAGCTGGGAAAAACTGATTTTTTTCTTTTATTTTGATTTGATTCATTACTGTCGCATATATTAACCCAGTGAAAAGTATTTCCTGCGCACTACACAGACAAAACATACTGATTATAGAAAAGGAAACGAGAGTGCAGAATGTACAGTTGTGTAACAGGATGTAGAGAAAAATCAAATTAGTGCAAGGCAGGTCCATTCATAAGTCGGATGGCAGCAGGGAAGAAGTCATTCTTGAGTTGGTTGGTACGTGACCTCACATTTCTGAATCTTTTTCCTGATGGAAGAAGGTGGAAGAGAGAATACCGCGGGAAGGTAGTGTCCTTAATTATGCTGGCTGCTTTTCCGAAGCACCAGGAAGTGTAGACAGAGTCAATGGCTGGGAGGCTGGTTCACGTGATGGATTGGGCTACATTAACAACCTCCTCAAAATCCTCTCAATCTCCTCCGCTCGGAGGTGAACAATCACGGTTTTGCCAATCTCTCCACACTGCCAAACTCCCCTCTTCCATGTAAACATTCTCTGCACCTGCACCAAAACCGAGAGATCCCTCCTAACGTGTAGAATCCAGAACTGTACATTGCACTTCTGGTTCAGTATTAACAAGGGTTGAAGAAAGTTTTTAATCCAGACCAGCCCCCAGCCTACCCACACTTCTAGTCACTTACTGAAATTTCCTAATAAATAGGAATATATAAAAAGCAACTTTACAGGTAATGCTGACAGCCGAAATAAAAAACAATAAAATGTCATAACATAAGAACATAAGAAATAGGAGCAGGAGTAGGCCATCTAGCCCTTCAAGCCTGCCCCGCCATTCAATAAGATCATGGCTGATCTGTCGTGGCTCAGTTCCACATTCCCGCCCTCTCCCCATAACCCTTAATCCCCTCTCTTATCAAAAACCCATCAACCCGCTTCTTAAAAATGTTTAACGAGGTAGCCACCACCACTTCAACGGGCAGAGAATTCCAGAGATTCACCACCCTTTGGAGTGAAGAAGTTCCTCCTCAACTCCATTCGAAACCTCCCCCCCTTTATCTTGAGGCTGTGCCCCCTAGTCCTACTGTCCTTTCTGAGCGGGAAGAGTCTCTCCACCTCTATCCTATCCATCCCATTCATCATCTTATACGTCTCAATGAGATCTCCCCTCATTCTTCTAAACTCTAACGAGTACAAGCCTAGTTTATTCAGCCTCTCCTCATAGCTCAATCCCCTCAACTCCGGTATCAGCCTAGTAAACCTCCTCTGCACTCCCTCCAAGGCCAAAATATCCTTGTGTAAGTACGGCGACCAAAACTGCACACAGTACTCCAGCTGCGGTCTCACCAATGCCCTATACAGCTGCAGCAAGACCTCCCTACTTTTATATTCAATCCCCCTCGCTATGAAGGCCAGCATCCCATTAGCCTTCCTGACCACCTGCTGCACCTGCAAGCTGGGTTTTTGCGACTCGTGCACAAGCACCCCGAGGTCCCTCTGCATCGTCGCCTGCTGCAGTTTTTCACCACGTAAGTAATAATCCTTCCTAGCATTATTCCTACCAAAGTGGACCACCTCGCACTTGCCAACATTAAATTCCATTTGCCAGTTCCTGGCCCATTTGCCCAGCCTATCTAGATCCTTCTGCAGACTCTCCACACCCTCCGCACAATTTGCCGTTCCACCAATCTTGGTGTCATCAGCAAATTTCGACACCATACACTCGGTTCCCTCCTCCAGATCATCTATATAAATGGTAAATAGCTGAGGCCCCAGCACCGACCCCTGGGGCACTCCACTAATCACCATCCGCCAATCTGAATAGCACCCATTGACCCCCACTCTCTGCCTCCTATTTGACAACCAATCCTCTATCCACGCTAACACCCTACCATACCTTATCAGCATATGGTGTTTCACTGACATCCACCCATTAGTTTTTGAGATATAATGTTTCCAGGTAAATTGACTGATAAACCAGCAGAGACAATAGCATGACCTCTGTTCATCGGAGGCAGCACGGTGAAACAGTGTTTAGCACTGCTGCCTCACAGCACTAAGGACCAGGGTTCAAATTTGGCCTCATGTAACTGTCTGTGCGGAGTCTACACATTCCCCCCGTGGGTTTCCTCCGGGTGCTCCAATTTTCTCCCACAGTCCAAAGATGTGTGGGTTTGGTGCACTGGCCATGCTAAATTGCCTGTTGGTGGCAGGCAGACTAGCAGGGTAAATAAATGGGGTTACGGTGATAGGGCCTGGGTGGGGATAGTGTCGGTGCAGGCTCAATGGGCCAAATGGCTTCCCTCTGCACTGTAAGAATTCTATGATCTTCAAATGAGGAGAATTTCCTTCAAAGGTTGAGGATCTTTGAAAATCTCTACCTTGCAGGGTTGCAGCTACTCCATCATTAAGGCTACAATAAGGCAAAAATTTTTGCCTTTCAGCGAATCAAGGGATATGGGGAATAGGCAAGAAAGTGGAGTTGAAGTTGTAGATCAGCCATGATGGTTCTGAATGATGAGGGAAGCTCAATGGGCCACGTGGGTTGACTAAGCAATTTGCCTTGAAAGTTCACAAAGTCATAGAGCTTGAAATTTTCCCCATGGAACCTAGGCCATCTGTTGTGTAGACCCACAACCCAATAGCCTACTAGATCACCATAAACATTTCACAACAGGGCCTGGTTACAGGTTAATGCTCCCCCCAAAATGTCACATCAACGAAAACCCCTTTAATATGTTGCCAATACCATCAACATTAGAACATAAGAACATAAGAAATAGGAGCAGGAGTATGCCAACTAGCCCTTCGAGCCTGCGCCGCCATTCAATAAGATCATGGCTGATCTGTCGTGGCTCAGTTCCACATTCCCGCCCTCTCCCCATAACCCTTAATCCCCTCTCTTATCAAAAACCCATCAACCCGCGTCTTAAAAATATTTAGCGAGGTAGCCTCCACCACTTCAACGGGCAGAGAATTCCAGAGATTCACCACCCTTTGAGTGAAGAAGTTCCTCCTCAACTCCGTTCTAAACCGCCCCCCCTTTATCTTGAGGCTGTGCCCCCTAGTCCTACTATCCTTTCTGAGCGGGAAGAGTCTCTCCACCTCTATCCCATCCATCCCATTCATCATCTTATACGTCTCAATGAGATCTCCCCTCATTCTTCTAAACTCTAACGAGTACAAGCCTAATTTATTCAGCCTCTCCTCATAGCTCAATCCCCTCAACTCCGGCATCATCCTAGTAAACCTCTGACCATTGCCAATCTCCAGGAAATAAATTATCCCGATCGCATCATAATCACCCCTACATTCTTCCCCATGTTACACACCATGATTATCTGGTCATACACAAGCATTGCAAAGCCATTTTCTGAGACTCTTACACAACAGCAATTTTGGAAACATCACCACCAGAAGGACTGCAGTGGTTTCGGGTGGAAGCACATCACTACCTTCTCAGGGCAACTAGGATTGGGGGAAATAATCACCTTGAAACACCCACTTCCCAAGGAGAAACTATGTGTTGTCTGAGGAAACTACTTAAGGGTGTGATTGAGCTACACCCCAAATTACTCACCACATCTCATTGCTACATCAAGCTTTGCTCTGTTCAAAATCATTTATTTGCAATTGGAAGTATACAAAATACTATGAACAATTGTTCTATCCCTGGAAAATTAGCTGAAACTATTAGTAATGCCACATTACTGGGGTGGAGAGGAGTGCCAGATGACAGGATGGTGGGTATGGCCAGTATGATGGGACTTAGTTTCCGAACAGACTGTAGTGGTCACTCCTATCTGTGGCATTTTGGGAAAACACAACTGCATCAAGTCACTTACTTAATTACTGCATTTGACAAAGAGTTCCACATTCTCAATCTTCTTGTGTCAAGGTATTTTTTCTGAATTCCTGACTGGATTTGTTAGTGACTCATAACGCCAGAAGAAACAGGGACAGGACGTGGCTGTTCAGCTCCTCAAGCCTGCTTCACCATTCAGTGGGATCATGGCTGATCCGACATCCCTCACATCCATTTTCCTGTCCTTTCTCCGTAGCCCTTGATTCCCTTACTGATCAAAAATTTATCTCAGCCTTAAATACACTCAAGGGCTCTGTCCCCACAGCTCTGTGGCAAAGTGTTCCAAAGACTCACAACCCTCAGAAGAAATCCCTCCTCATCTTGGTCTTAAATTGGCAGTCCTTTATTCAGAGACTCTGCCCTCCGGCCCGAGACTCTCCCACGAGGGGAAACATCCTCTCAGCATTTCCCCTTGTCAAGCCTCTTAAGAATTTCAATTGTTTTAATGAGATCACCTTTCATTCTTAGAAACTCCAATGAACAGAGACCCAACCTGTTTAGCTTTCCCTGCTAAGAGTATCCAGCCATGCCAGCGATCATCTTAGTGAACCTTCTATGAATGCTGATGAAATAATATCCTTCCTTAAATAAAGGGGACCAAAGCTGCTCATAACAGCAAGACTTCCCTACTCTTATACTCCAACTTCCCTGAAGTAAGGACCAACATTCCATTAGCCATCCCAATTATCTGCTGCACCTGTGGGTTAGCTTTGAGTGTGCTATCTTTGTGTGTTTTGTGCATGAGCACCCCCATGTCCCTTTGTGTCAAATATTTAATGACCCATTGTTTTGGGAGAAATATCACCTCTACACCTATCCCATCAAAACTTCTCAAAGACCTGTTCGAGAGGGATGGGTTACACCTGAACTGGAGGGGGACTAACATCCTGGTGGGGAGATTTGCTAGAGTCACTTGGGTGGGTTTAAATTAATTTGGCAGAGGGGTGGGATCCAAAGCAGTAGGGAGACAGAAGAGAAGTTTGAGGACAGCACAGAAGTTAAAGAGAGCACATTTAGTAGTAAAGGCAGTGTCAGTAATCCTAGTACCATACAAATCAAGCAAAAGCAAGACAGAGAGAATGGGAAGTCCAGATTAAACCGCATTTATTTCAATGCGAGAGGCCTGACGGGCAAGACAGATGGACTCAGGCATAGATGGGTACGTGGGACTGGGATATTATAGCAATAACTGAAACATGGTGAAGGGAGGGACAGGACTGACAGTTCAATGTTCCAGGATACAGATGCTCTTGGAAAGATTGAACAGGAGGTAAGAGAGGACGGGGGGTTGCACTTTTGATTAGGGAAACCATCACCCCCCCCCGTATTGAGAGGGGATATATCCAAGAGTTCAACCACTGAGCCTATGGGTAGAACTGAGAAATAAGATGACGGAAATCACTTTGATAGGGTTGTACTGTAAGCCCCCAAATAGTCGGCGGAAATTGAGGAACAAATATCTAAGGAGATTACAGATAGCTCCAAGAAAAATAGGGTGATAATAGTCAGAGATTTTAACTTTCCCAACACTGACTGGGACAGCCATGGTATTAGAGGGTTGGATGGAGAGAAATTTGTTGAGTGCATTCAGGAGGAATTTCTCATTCAGTATGTGGATGGCCCGACTAGAGAGGGGGCAAAGCTTGGCCTCCTCTTGGGAAATAAGGAAGGGCAGGTGACATAAGTATTAGTGAGGGATCACTCTGGGACCAGTGACCATAATTCTGTTGGTTTTAAGGTAGCTATGGACAATGATAGGTCTGGCCCAAAAGTTAAATATCTAAATTGGGGTAAAGCCAATTTTGATGGTACCAGGCAGAAACTTTCAAAAGTTAATTGGAGGAGTCTGTGGGAAGGCAAAGGGACGTCTGGTAAGTGACAAGCTTTCAAAAGTGTGTTACCCAGCGTTCAGGGTAAATACATTCTTCTTAGAGTGAAGGGTAAGGCTGGCAGAAGTAGGGAACCCTGGATGACTCAGGATATTGAGGCCCTGGTCAATTAGAAGAAAGAGACACATGACATGCATAGGCAGCTGGAGTCAAGTGAATCCCTTGAAGAGTACAGGGGGTGTAGGAGTAGGGTTAAGAGAGAAATCAAGAGGGCTAAAAGGGGACACGAGGTTTTTCTAGCGGATAAAGGAAAGGAGAATCCAAAGAGCTTTCATAAATACATAAAGGGCAAAACAGTAACAAGGGAAAGAGTAAGGTCTCTTAAGGATCAACAAGGTTATCAATGTGCGGACCCACAAGAGATGGGTGAGATCCTAAAATGAATATTTCTCATCAGTATTTACTGTTGAGAAAAGCATGGATGTTAGGGAACTTGGAGAAATAAATAGTGATGTAAATAGTGATGTCTTGAGGAGTGTACATATTAGAGAAGGTGGTGCTGGAAGTCTTAAAGTGCATCAAGATAGATAAATCCCCAGGACCTGATGAAGTGTATCCCAGGACATTGTGGGAGGCTAGGGAAAAAATTGCAGGTCCCCTAGCAGAGATATATGAATCATCGATTGTCACGGGTGGGGTGTCTGAAGATCGGAGGGTGGCAAATGTTTTGCCTTTATTTAAAAAAGGGCTGCAGGGAAAAGTCTGGGAACTACAGGCCAGTGAACCTAACACCTGTAGTGGATAAACTGTTGGAAGGCATTTTAAGAGACAGGATCTACAGGCATTTAGAGAAGCAAGGACTGATTAGGGACAGTCAGCATGGCTTTGTGAGTGGAAAATCATACCTCACAAATTTGATTTTTGTTTTGAAGGGATAACCAAGAAGGTAGTGAGGCAGTGCAGTTGATGTTGCCTACGTGGGCTTTAGCAAGGCCTTTGACAAGGTACCGCATGGTAGGTTGTTTCATAAGGTTAAATCTCTCAGGATCCAGGGCGAGGTATCTAAATGGATACAAAATTGGCTTCTGTTGTAGAGGGGTGTTTTTCAAACTGGACGCCTGTGGCCAGCGGTGTGCCTCAGGAAGCAGTGCTGGGTCCACTGTTATTTGTCATTTATATTAATGATTTGGAGGACAATACATGAGGCATGGTTAGTAAGTTTGCAGATGACACTAAGACTGTGGCATAGTGGACAGTGAAGGAAGTTATCTCAAATTGCAACGGGATCTTGACCAATTGGGCCAGTGGACTGATGAATGGCAGATGGAGTTTAATGTAGACAAATACGAGGTGATGCATTTTGGTTGACTGAACCAGGGCAGGACTTACCCAGTTAATGGGAGGGCATTGGAGAGAGTTACAGAACAAAGAGATCCAGGGGTACATGTTCATTACCCCTTGAAAATGAGTCACAGGTGGACAGAATGGTGAAGGCGGCATTCGGCATTCTTGGTTTCGTCGGTCAAAACATTAAATACAGGAGTTGGGGCATCTTGTTGAAGTTCTACAACATACTGGTAAGGCCACACTTGGAATATTGTGTTCAGTTCTGGTCACCCTATTATAGAAAGGATACTATTAAACTAGAAAGAGTGCAGAAAAGATTTACTAGGATGCTATCAGGACTTGATGGATTGAGTTTTAAAGGAGAAGCTGGATAGGCTGGGACTTTTTTCCTCTGGAGCATAGGAGGCTGAGGGATGGTCTTATAGAGATCTATAAAATAATGAGGGCACAGATCAGCTAGATAGTCGATATCTTTTCCCAAAAGGTAGGGGAGTCTAAAACTAGACGGCGTAGGTTTAAAGGTGAGAGGGGAGAGATACAAAAGTATCCAGAGGGGCAATTTTTCCACACAGAGGGTGGTGAGTGTCTGGAACAAGCTGCCAGAGGTAGTAGTAGTGGCAGGTACAATTTTGTCTTTTAAAAAGCATTTAGATAGTTACATGGGTACGATGGGTATAGAGGGATATGGGCCAAATGTAGGCAATTAGGATTAGCTTAGGGGTTTTAAAAAAAAGCAACATGGACAAGTTGGGCCGAAGGGCCTGTTTCCATGCTGTAAACCTCCATGACTCTATCTCCCTCAGTTCAATCCCAGAAACTTCACCTCCACAAAAGAAAGGAGCACCAGTTTTCCTGTTTGTTACAACTTCAGCTTGGGTATCATTGCTAGTAATGTTTCTTTTTTTCCCTCTAAGTTCCCCCTATATTGTGTTTGCATTATGGAAGTGGGAACTGTGCACAGAAACACTTCAATTTTAAAGGAGGACAGGTATTTTATTTAGAAACCTCCATTAAAAGACAGTAAACGTTCAAGGGGATGAACACAGGGAATCTGTTGTAATGCTTTGATCTATGGCTCTTTCTAGATGAGTTGGCCAAGATGGGCGACTGGCCTGTCTTGTTATCTTGTGAGTGTAAATCTTGACCACCGCCCGCCCACATTAATTCCTATGAAAGTGACCGTAAATAAACCCAGAGACCATACGACACCGAAGTCTGTTTTCTATCACACTCCTTCTGGCCTCAATAATGCAGAGCGGTAGAGGTTTACTTTTAACATTTAAAACAAAATTACTCCAGTGTTTGAGAAATAAGATTAGGAGGGAGAAAAGCAGAAATTTTAAAAGAGAGAAAGCTTTGAAGAGAAAGCTTTATTTCATTTAACAGACCATGAAACAACCAACCACAGAACCATCAATAAACTGTTCAAATATAATCAGCATTTGATCTTGTAACTTGAGCTCTGGTCAATCCACTTTTGTCTCCTTGGTTTCACCCTGTCAGGAAGGTAACCCATAACCCTGTAACCAAAGAATAGGCGTCTTATTGCCAGAGACAACTCTCCAACAGTCGAACCCGCACATTAGACCCGAACTGTGGAATGAGTACTTACCCATTTTACAAAAAGTGTCAAGTTATGCATTATTCACCCACTGAGAAGCTACCAATTAAATGCTGAAAGCCAAAGCATCAATTATATAGTTAAGCCTTTCGCCCCAAACAAAAACACGGTCTGTTCACAGTGGCTGCACTAGCCGCCGCCCCAGTCATCAAAACTAGTTAGCGTCACAAAGCAAAACGCTTTGAAAATTAAATGGGCCAAAACTCTGCTACAGCAGACGCCATGAGACGTCCTCCTATTAGTTACACCAGTGGCTCTCAAAGTCTGTTGGTTGAAGGAACCCTTTACAATGGTAATCACGGACTCCCTGTCTAAATTAACACACTAAAATCTCCTTGCATATTTACACTTCAGAACACAAAGCTCATGCCTGACCTGCTAAAAGAACTTGCATTATTTTTTTTTCCCCCAGGGCTGTGCGATAGTGAACCTTGTGAATCAGGGATATGAAAACTTCCAACTTTCAGTCAGCCAGATGCAGCAACATGCATACTCTGCATGAAATCTCCCTGTTGTTAATGAAGTGGGATGAGGCTCTGCAGCGCCTGTTGGTAACCCTCAAATAACACTCATCATTGCACATCACTGAACTGTGTGATGACCCCCCACCCCTTAACTGTTTCCTGCCCTGTCTACACTGGAATATCACTTAGAATCATAGAGTCTACAGTACAGAAGGAGGCCATTCAGCCCATCATGTCTGCACTGACAACAATCCCACCCTACCCCCATAACCCCACATATTTATCTTCCTAATCCCCCAAACACCAAGGGGCAATGAACCTAATCTGCACATTTTTGGGTGTGGGAGGAAACTGGAGCAATCAAAGGAAGCCCAAGCTGACATGGGAGAAGATGCAAACTCTACACGGACAATGACCCAAGCTGGGAATCGAACCTGGACCCCTGGCACTGAGAGGCAGGGGTGCTAACCACTGGTCCACTGTATCACCCCTTGTCACATGCACACTGCCTGATGTCTACCACAAAATACCACCTCGGCTTTAGTCTTGGGTCCAGGAGCCCAAACGTTCCGGCACCTTTCCACATCCATGGACAAGGCTGACCAAATGCCTACACCACCTCCCCCACCATCTTAGCCACGCGAATCCATTCTGGGGCTTTGCGCCTCCTCTTTCAGGGATCATCCATTAAGGCTCCTGCTAATCCACTTACGTTGTCCAATTCCAGAGCCAGTGCCCACCATCAGATCACCACCTCACTGCAGATTTGTGTACCAGGCTCCCTTGAACTTGCAGGTGAGAGAATTCTCTGTTTCATTCTCACTCCAGAAATAAAACAGTAACCAACTGGCTCACCTTAGCAAAGCAAGAGCTTCTGTTATTTCACAGTACCCTGGAAAGTCTTTGCACGCCATGGATCAAAGTATTGCTGCCAAGAACTCGAGATTTTCCTGAGGGCTACTCTTCGATTTTTGGGTTTCCTTTCTGGTTTACATGCAAATTGTCCAGAATACCATTTGTCCATAGTTTCTTAGTATCATTTTCCACAAATTTGAATTCCATATTTATAATAACATGGAATCATAAACTCCTACAGTACAGAAGGAGACCATTCGGCCCATTGTGTCCACACTGACCACAATCCCACCCAGGCCCTACCCCCTCATAAACCCCACTTACCCTAGCTAATCCCATTTGACACCAAGGAGCAATTTAGCATTGTCAATCTATCTATCTATCCCACACATCTTTGGACTGTGGGAGGAAACTGGAGCAGCTGGAGGAAACCCATGCAGACACGGGGAGAACATGCAAACTCCACACAGCCAGTGACCCAAGCTGGGAATCGAATGTGGGTCCCTGGTGCTGTGAGGCAGCAGTGCTAACCACTGTGCCGCCCCATCATCTCAAACTCCAACTACATGACATATTGGAAGTGAAACGGAATTGCTACCGGGAAGGAGAATAGGAGTAAATCCACAAAAGAGAGTTTTACATAAAGAAGGTGATTCAATATTGAATTTCAAGGAACTTTAATTGTAAGCCAAGTGAGTCTCACTGACAACTCTGCCAAGTGCTTCCTCACTATGTAGGATAAATAACACCCTTGCAACTTAATTGTGATTTACAACACCTCGTTAGAAATATCAATTAATTACCACAGTCTGGGTTGCTGTCCTCCATTGCCAGCACCTCCCAAGGTACAAACCTGTCCCCGCCTGACCTAGACAGTTATAGACAGACTCCCTTACACTTCCCAGGCTCAGAGACCGCACAAGCCTCTGCCTGCGGTGCATCAAACGTGGAACAGAAAGTGTGCAGAACCCACAGGGACTCCTGCAACAGACAGCAGCCCCAGCGACTGGTACCTAGTCAGTCCTACACCAAGACTCGCTCTTCCAAAGCCAGTTTCCCCTTCAGCCACTTCCACTGGCTACCATCGAGTAAGAAGTCTCACAACACCAGGTTAAAGTCCAACAGGTTTATTATGATAGTAAACGCCACAAGCTTTCGGAACACTGCTCCTTCGTCAGGTGAGGAAGGAACAACTGGTGTCGTGAGACTTCTTAACTGTGTTTACCCCAGTCAAATGCCAACATGTCCACATCATGACTACCATTCAGTATGCAAGGATTATCATAAGTGGGTGTGACTAGCATGAATAACACTCATATCTGACCACATTCAAGAATCCAGAGCTCCCACAAAGTGGCTCTGGACAACTAGACGACCCGCATCAAACCTCCGGCATAATAGCACAGTGGTTGGCATTGGTGCCTCGGACCCAGATTCGATTCCAGCCTTGGATGACTATCTTGTGGAGTCTGCACTCTCTCTCTGTGTCTGCGAGGATTTCCTCCAGTGCTCCCACAAATCCAAAGATGTACAGATTAGCTGGATTGGGCACGCTAAGTTGTCTGTTTGTATCCCTAGATGTGTAGCTTAGGGCAAGTAGTGAGGTAAACGTGTGGACTCGGAGATAGGCAAGATGCTCTGCTGGACCGGCAGTACACCACCCACAATGGCGAGGAGCTCAACAAAAGTGCTGGAAGGACTCACCACAAGCTCAGGACAACACCCTGCCTAACATTTAGGCCCTGCTGCTGCCCAAGAAAGCTGGACACCCCAGCAAAGTAAAATGAACAAGATCAGAAAGGCAAGGAGCATGAGGGAGGGGACTGTGATTGGAGAAGCTAGAGCAGTCCCATTGGGAAGACAATCTGTGATTGGAGGGACAGCTCCACAGAGAGTCTGTTTCCTGGCATCATTATTCCTTCAAACAAAACGCACGAGGGGGCGGCCCTCCTTGAAAGTTCTTACCCCTGTTATTAGGTTTTCAGAGGCTTTCAGTGAACATTTCCAAGGTGAATTCTCCAGGCCCCCACTTCCATTTTAGACCCCATCACAGACTACAGTTTGAGAACCAGTGAGTTAAACTTGCCTTTGCAGTCTGGAATGGTTTTTTGCCAGGTTAGTTTGCTGAAACAACAAACTGGTCATGCCAAAGTAAACTACCTTGGAACTTCTACGAAAAATGGCTGGATATCTCCTTACCACACAGGGACAGGGGCTGAAAAGGAAGTAGAAAAACGATGGGGGAGTTCCAAGTCAAATCAGGCACATGGAGAGAAAGAGAGGAATGACAGATTGGATGGAGAGAAACGAGACACAGAAAAATTAAACCATTTCAACATTTACAGTTTAAAAATCTCCAACAACAATTAAAACCTGAAGGAACGAGACTGCACAATTAATTTTCAGTGCCAGAGAGACTGACTGGCAGCAATTAATATTATCACATTGTTAGAAGGGAGGGATTTGAGAACTTCTTGCGAGCAGAGTTCATATCTACTAGGTCAACAGCAACTTCACAACATTCAATGCATTTCAAATGATGAACTAAGCAGCAGCTTGCCAACAAATGAGTATGCTGGGGAGGCAGTGGCATAGCAGTACTGTCACCTGGCTAGTAATTTAGTGGTCAAGGGCAAGACTGTTCTGCTACGAGAGGACACAGGTTTAAGGTGCTGGGGAGCAGGTACAGAGGAGATGTCAGGGGTAAGTTTTTCACTCAGAGGGTGGTGGGTGAGTGGCATCGGCTGCCATCGGTGGTGGTGGAGGCGGCAAACTCGCTGAGGTCTTTTAGAGACTTCTGAGTGAATACATGGGATTTAGGGTTATAGATAGGCTTAGCAGGTAGGGATATGATCAGTGCAACTTGTGGGCCGAAGGACCTGTTTGGGCTATAATGATCTAAGACCTGGGTTTAAATCTGACTATGGCAGACGGTGAAATTTAAATTCAATTAAAAAAATCTGGAATTAAAAATCTAACAATGACTGTTAACCTACGGTTGCTTGTCGTTAAAAACCCATCTGGTTCACTAATATCCTCTAGGGAAGGAGATCAGCCTGCCATCTTTACCCTGTCTGACCTACACGTGATTCCAGATCCACTGCAATGTGACTGACATTTAAATGCCCTCTGAAATGGAGGGCAGTTAGAGATGGGCAATAAGTGCATTAAAGAGCCATTTTCAGCTGCACGGGAACAGAATTAATTGCATTGATTGGAACTTATTGATTCAAAGAGCAGGCATAGAAATGATGGGCCGTACCAGAAGACTGTAAAACTCCATAAGAACAAAGAACACTACAGCACAGGGACAGACCCTTGACGCCTGCATTAACCATGCTGCCCATCTGAACAGAAACCCCCTACCCTTCCGGGGACCACATTCCTCTATTCCCATCCTATTCACGTATTTGTCAAGACACTCCTTAAAACTCACTGTCGTATCTGCTTCTGCTACCTCCCCCGGCAGCGAGTTCCAGGAACCCACCACCCTCTGTAGAAAATAAAACTTGTCTCGTACATCTCCTTTAAACCTTGCCCCTCGCATGTTAAACCTACGCCCATAGTAATTGGCCTGGGAAAAAGCTTCTGACTATCCACTATGTCCATGACCCTCAACCTCCACCGGTCCAGTGAGAACAAACAAAGCTTCTCCAACCTCTCCTCATAGCTAATGTCCTCCACCTCAGGCAACATCCTGGTAAATCTTTTCTGTACCCTGTCCAAAACCTCCACATCCTTCTGGTAGTGCGGCGACTATACTCCAAGTGATTCTATAACTCTGTCCCTTTCACCTGTCATATTGTTCTTTCAGTTTGCTTTCACTACTGTTGCCGATCACAAGCAACATACAGATGCCACATCAGTCCATTATCAAGCAATTTATCATTTTACATAAAGATAGGTAAAAAGAAAGCAGAGCACAGAACAAATCCTGTGGTCACACTTGGGGTGCATGATGGTGTTGTGGTAATGTCACTGAATTTAGCAATCCAGAGGCCCAGGATAATGCTCTGAAAACATTGTAGAATTTAACTGCAATTAATAAATCTGGAATCTAAAGCTAGTCTCAGTGAGGGTAACCATGAAACTAATGTCAATTGTTGCAAAAAATCCAACAAGTTCACTATTATCCTATTGGGAAGGAAATCTGCCGTCCTTACCTGGTCTGGTCTACACCCTTTTGGAGCAAGTTCTTAATTGACAAGCCAACAGTAGGGATTGCCAGAACATGCATATATGCATTGGCTGCATGATGGCACAGTGGTTGGCACTGCTGCCTTAAAGCTCCAAGGACCCAGGTTCGATTCCTGGCTTGGATCGCTGTCTGTGCGGAGTCTGCACGTTCCCCCCGTCTCTGCATGGGTTTTCTCCAACAATCCAAAAGACGAGCTGGTTAGTTGCATTGTCCGTGCTAAATTCTCCTTCAGCGTACCCAAACAAGCACCGGAATATATGGCAACTAGGGGATTTTCACTGTAACTTCACTGTGGTGCTAATGTAAGCCTACTTGTGACATTAATGAATAAACTTTATGCGACTCCAGACCCGCAGGAATGCGGTTGACTCTTAATTGCCCCCTGGAACAGCTAGCAAACTACATGCTTCATGGGTAATTAGGGATGAACAGTGACACCCACACCCAATTAAAGAATAAAAAAAATGAAAACTTGGCCTCTAACATCCGCAACGGCAATTCTAAATAACAAGTCCCAGAGGCTGCAAAACCATTAGTTTGTGAACAGCCCGAGGGTGTGGCAAAATCATTTGCCCTGGACTCCTCACTGCTACCTTTCTCCCAACCCGGAGCACATTGAACCCCATGAGCAGACCAGCAGGCCTGACGAGGAACAGGAAGCCTTTGTCCGGTAGCACCTAAGTTCTTGGGTCAACCTAATGCATTCTCAGTCGGGGAAACAGAGGCTATAGTACCTCCTAAAGCAGCTCCGCAACACACAGATAAAACCATTGGAGGTTAATCCTTCATGGTAATCCCCCTTTAATGAGACCTCTTTTGTACGCATCATGCTGCTTAAATCTGCATTCCAAAGTGTCACAATGATTAATCAACCCCGCCAAGAATTTATTTTGATCTTTCAACACCCAACAGGGACCCTGCCACTAAATCACAGTCTTCTCCATATTTCAGGATCATACTCCAGCCTTCTTGTGCACCCCCTCTCTACACTCCCAGCCCCCTCTTGACCAGAACAAAGCACCTTAAAGAGACAGGAGTGCCCTAGACCAGCAATACTCGCAATTACCTCGTTGTACGCATCTCCAAGGTGGCAGAGGACTCAAATGTGAGAGACACGAGAGGGGGGAAAAGGAACAGAACAAAAAAGGTAATAATAATGAATAAAAAGCAAATTACTGTGGATGCTGGAATCTAGAGTTTATTTATTAGTCATAAGTAAGCCTTGCATTAACACTTCAATGAAGTTACTGTGAAAATCCCCTAGTCACCACATTCCAACACCTGTTCAGGTCAATGCACCTAACTAGGTGTGTGTTATAATTAATCTGAAACCAGAAGAGAAAATGCTAGAAAATCTCAGCAGCATCTATAAAGGAGAGAAAAGAGCTGATGTTTCGAGTCCAGGTGATGCTTTGGCAGCTCTTTACTCTCCTTACAGATGCTGCCAGACCCGCTGAGGTTTTCCAGCATTTTCTCTTTTGGTTAATAATAAGGAGGAGTTGTTTAACACTTCAGTTTGTAATTGTTTGCAATTATAGGTGGGGTACCAGTATCAGTGGGAAGAATAATTAAGAAATAGATGCAAATCAAGTCTATTATGCAAGTGTGTTGATAGCTTTACAACAGTGACTGCAACTCAGAAGCATTCCATTTAGTTAAAAAAATACTCCCACAAGTCAGATAATTATTTGGACTGAAATGCAGTGTTATTTACAAGTCAAAATATTTTTAAAAAGTGGGACAGAATCTGTAAGATATACCAGAGACTTTAAAATAGACATGGAATGAAAACCTCACATATCTGCTGCACTGGCCAAATACCTGACGAAGGGCAGCGCTCCGAAAGCTAGTGGCTTTTGCTACCAAATAAACCTGTTGGACTTTAACCTGGGTGTTCTGAGAGTTCTTACTGCAAATAAAAAGATACACACGTCTATAGTGAAGACAAGTGAAAATTCTACAGAATTCCTGTACAGCTGACGGTTCAGTGGTAATGATGTGTAGGACTTACACCATGAAAGATAAATTTCTACAGTGCCGGCACAACTTTATAGCTTAAAAAAAATTATTGCTCCTTTCACAATCTCAGGGCATCCCAAATCACTTCACCACCAATTAAGTACTTTTTTGGTAATCATCGATTCATAGAACTCTACAGTGCAGGAAGAGGCCCTTTGGCTCATGTAGGGCATGAGGCACAGAAACAGGTTGCTCAAGTCCAACCAATCCACATCAGTGTTTAGGTTCCATTGAACCACAGAACCCCTACAGGGCAGAAAGAGGCCACTTGGCCCACGGAACCTGCACTGACTCTCCAAAAGAATATTCCCCCAAGCCCTTCCTTCTGCCCTATCCCCATAACCCCATGCATTTTTATTATTAGCTCATCCACCTAACCTGCACATCTTTGGATTGTGGGAGGAAAACAGAACAGCCAAAGCTGGAAAATGACCCAAAGTTATTGAAAAAACGCTATTTTCCAAACCTTTGGCGAAATTGAGATTCTCTAAATTTCCACCACGTTCTAATTTGTAACCCAAGGATGGAGAGAGCACGAGAGAGAGCAAGGATTTACTCTCAACTATTACGTTTATGTTCCTTTGAACCTTTAATTATAAAAATATAAAAGACAAATAGTGATCTCATTGGAATTAAACTACTTCCGCACCCCCCCTCCCCAATTTGCTCTTGATAATGCCAAGTGTTTTTCAAATGCAAATTAACCAGCCTTTAATTATTGGCAAGGCATCTAGTAAAAAATAAAACCTCCAACCAACAGATGTCTCAATATTGTGCAAGAGCTTCCAGTATACTGAATGGGTTGCTAGACCAGTAAAAAATGTTTCAATTGGTCAATAACTTTAATGCAAGCAACATAAAGTACTCAAGAATTTAGCACTAAAAGAAAATTTAAAATGGACTCATTAGCTTTAATTAAGCGATTCTGAATGGCAAACCTACACATTTCTCTCCCACTTCAGGGTTTGGAAGGTGGAGTTTTATTGCACAGTAGATGTTATTCCCCCACAGATGATGGGGAATGGACGCTGCAAGAATTTTTCCACACATACCAATAAAATCCCATTGATAAACACCGACATGCTGGATGCAATTATGCAAGTCTCATGCTTCTCAGGACTATTACATTCTCTGCTCTGCAGGGATCATTGACTGATCAAGAATAATTAAATAAGAGTTCTGAAAATTTTAAGTAAGCAAGCACATGGGGATGAGGAAGTTAGGATAGTTATCCTGTTTACAGTTGGCAAACCAAGTTAGCTACGAAGCAACTATTTAACCATCAGTGGAAACCTTTCAAATGGTTGACTATTTGAATACAAGTCTAAACACTCCCAAAACCAAATTAAAAGCACACCCAATTAAGAGTTACATTCTCCCCACTGCAATATTATTTTTCTCACTGCGAAGTCCAACATTTTAAATCCATCTCATCACTAGGCAAGTCATTCTAAAGGCAGAATTGTTGCCCCTTCTCTCAAGAACGGAGGAAAAATAAGCATAATCAAATCGAAGGCTTAGATAGAAGCATTCAAATTAGAGTAGAATGCCACTGGGTAAATAGGATGCAGACTGCTTCCTGTAACTAAAGAGCTAGTACGTGATACGTGATCACTTCATGATCAGCAAATCTCATGCATTTAATCAAGAGGAATTCACTTATGCAAGAGCTGGGAAGGTTGTGAAATTCATTTCCCGATTTAGTTTGAAGCACTGGCTATTGTTCAAAGTTAAATTGGATAGGTGGAAGATGAAAAAAGGGAATATCGTGGTTAAAGTGTATTGTTTATGTGAAGAATAAATTCTGATGCAACTTCTGTGGATATTTTGCCAGGACTGCTAGATCAGCTGGGGTAACTCTCTGCTCTTGCTTAGAGGATCCAAGCTCCCTTTCCAGCCTTCAGCATGTGATGGTGAAGTTTGGAAGGTCACAGTAATATTGGTAATGCTAAATGATGACATCAACCTGCGTAATCTCTTTCCTTTTTTTCCCCCTTATTCGTTCATGTGTCTTGGATGTCTCCAGCTACATTTATTGTCCATTGCTAAATATCCTGAACAGCTGGTGGTGAGTTTTATCCTTGAATAGTTTTGATATTTCACTTCAGAGCGAATCACGTAATCCACATTTCCCAAATGACTAAAAAAAGCTTGATTTTGAAAGTCTCAGCTTTGTTTGATACAAAAGTCTGAGGTCATGTACTAACCGACTCAAGAACAGCTTCATTCCTGCTGCCATCAGACTTTTGAATGGACTTACCTTGCACTAAGTTGATTTTTCTCTACACCCTAGCTACGTCTATAACACTACATTCTGCACTCCCGCCTTCCCTTCTCTATGAACAGTATGTTTTGTCTGTATAGCGCACAAGAAACAATACTTTTCACTGTATGTTAATACATGCAACAATAATAAACCAAATCAAACAATTCCATCTGTGGCTTCCCTCTCCCCCCTCCCCCAACTCCTGCAGCTGAGTTTCATAACTTTTAATTCATCTCCAAATTTTATTCCTCAATGTCATTCCTCCTCCACCACCATCTGTGCCAGCTGCATGGCTCAGAGATGCCGCCAATAAACCTCTTTTCTCCTTTAAGATGCTCATTAAAATCTACCTTGTTGATTAAAGCATTTGGTCATCTCCTTATGGTACCATACTTTAGTTTCATAATGCCCCTGTGAAGGATCTTGAGGTTTTACAATGTTAAAGGCATTATAAAATTACAACTTATTCCAGATATTTGATCAGTAACATAATCACTATGCAACAATACTAATAGATCACAGGGAACTCATTAAAGAGGAGCAGGGAAATCGTTTAGGTGGTTTTTTTGGCATTGGTACAATGTTGCTGCAGTGTCATGGCTATACTGAAGTAACCTGTTGCCTGAAGTGCATTGGCAAGCACAAAGTACAACATAACTTTTTTATTAAATTGTAAAGAAACCTGCTCTGCCAGCTTCTCAGCTGGGACCGTGTTTACCATCGCTACGGCAGAGGTTCAACAACAGGGTGCACAGAAGCCAATCTGTTATCTGACACCGTGAGCAAGGTGTTATAGAGCAAACTCTGATCAAACTGCAGCAAAGCAGAATTCACAGGCCATTCCATAGAATCATACCATCAAATCCCTACAGTGCAGAAAGAGACATTCAGCCCATTGCGTTTGCCCATAGTCCTGCTTGCAGCTAATCCACTTGTCCGCGTTAACGTGTCCCTTTGGGGGACAAGTTAACATGGTCAATCCACCTTACTGTAGGGATTCTATGGATATTTGATTGGATAAATCAAATCAAATTCCACCCAGGCCCTATTCCCGCAACCCCACATATTTACCCTGCTAATCCCCCGGCACAGTAAGAAGTGTCACAACACCAGGTTAAAGTCATGATGAAGAAACAGCCAGTTCTGAAAGCTAGTGGCGTTTGCTACCAAATAAACCTGTCGGACTTTAACCTGGTGTTGCGAGACTTCTTACTGTGTTTACCCCAGTCCAACGCCGGTACCTCCACATCAATCCCTCTGACACTAAGGTCAATTTAGCATGGCCAATCCACCTAACCATACCGGGCAGCACAGTGGTTAGCACTGCTACTTCACAGTGCCAGGAACCTAGATTCGATTCCTAGCTTGGTTCACTGTTTGTGTGGAGTTTGCACGTTCTCCCTGTTTCTGCATGAGTTTCCTCCCACATTCTGAAAAGACATGCTGGTTCGGTGCATTGGCCTGAACAGGTGAAGGACCTGGTGACTAGGGGAATTTCATAGTAACTTCATTGCAGTGTAAGCCTTACTTGCAACTAATAAATAAACACTTGTGACTATAGGAGGAAACCGGAGCAGCCAGAGGAAACCCACACAGTCAAGGGGAGAACATATGAACTCCACAGAGTCACCTAAAGCTGGAATACAACCTTCGTCCCTAGTGCTGGGAAGGAGCAGTGCTAACCACTGTGCAACCCATAATCTGTAGAATCTTCCCTTCAGGGCATGAAGGAGAGTGAAACCATCAGAATTAATCTACTGTTATCCCACAGAGGTAAAACACCTTAAAAAGTTTCCAAATGCAGCGCAATACTGATTTACTGTAAGGTGTACAAAAACTACACAGCACTTGATGGAAAAAAATTAACAGCAATTTACTCCAGGTGAAAAGGGTGCTTAATGTTCTGTAAATATTTGCCAGCCTCAATTGATCATTAACCACAATTATTTTTACAGTCTAATCTTAACCAGATAAAGCTCTCGCTACCATTCCTCAGTCTGAAAGTTCCATTCTTCTCTCACCTCTGCCAGAGTGATATGGAATGTGCGACCACATTAAGGATGCAACATGAAGTAGAAGTTTATTTATTAGTCACAAGTAGGCTTACATTAACACTGCAATGAAGTTACTGTGAAAATCCCCTCGTCGTCACACTCCGGCGCCTGTTCGGGTACATTGAGGGAGAATTTAGCACGGCCAATGCACCTAACCAGCGCACCTTTCAGACCGCGGGAGGAAACTGAAGCACCCAGAAGAAACTCACGCAGACACAGGGAGAATGTGCAAACTCCACACAGCCAATGACCCAAGCCAGGAATCAAACCCGGGTCCCTGGCGCTGTGAGGTACCAGTGCTAACCACTGCACCCCAGTGCCACCCATGAATGCTATGTTGTTACTCATATTTTTCATCAACAGTGATCAGTATTGAGCTGGAAGTGAAGGGTATGGCAGCTAAAATAGTCGTGGTGACACAGAGAAAGCACCCATGTCACACAACAAACATAGGAGGAAAATTAGAGCAACTTCACAACAGAAATAAATTACTTCTGACTTGACACAATTTTAAGTTTAACATTAATGAAATTGCACTTAAATTTTAATCAAATTTCAGAATGCAGCAGTCACAATTGTAATGCATAAAATGAACAGGTAAATACACAAACAGGCTGTCCCCAAAATCAAACTTTAATGGTCAAGATTTTTTTTTGAAAGTTGAAATAATGTTTGTTGATGGATTTATATTAACCGGAGAACAGCCCTGGTTCTCTTCAAAATGTGCCAAACTGGCAGGGGGAGGGAATGGCTGCAAGGCCGCTAATATTTCATCTGAAAGACGGAACCTCCGACAGTGCAACACTCCCTTAATGCTGCACTTGGAACAAGAGAAACCACTTTGGTAACGCGGGAGTTGCAATTGACCAGCATATGTTAGCCCTTTGCGGGGCTCCATACAACACGGATAATGAACCTGCGTGTCCAGATGGATAGTTCAGAAAACATTGACAATATTCACTGGAAACAGAGTGCAGTCTCAAGACTAAAGGCCAGCTTAATGGTGCATTGCGCAGTGGTGATCTAATTTTGTGCGTATCAGCTGTTTTTTCTTCATTTACTTAGGTCATGATTTATTTGAATATATTTGTTTAGCGTCAGCATGTTACTGAATCATGCAACTCATGTGCTGGTAGGCTCAATGAGGAGGCAGTAACACATTTCGCTGGTGAACAATGAAAGGCATTAATGGAAAAAAAAACGCCAATAACCCAAATGTACCCATTGTCTACTTATGTTAATCTCACTCTGCTTCTCTCTGCAGGTTTCACAATGAAACTATTGACTTCAGCCTAACCCTCCACTGATAACATGCGAATCAACGCAGCTTTAGATACTGCGCTGGTCAATGTGCAAACACTGATCAGGCGTTAAAGTAAAAAAAACAGAAAATGATGGAAACACTCAGTATCTGGGCAGAGAGGGAAACAGGAGGAAATGCTTCAGCTTGTTGACTGACCAGTCTCAAGAGCCGAAAAACATTAAGAGGTCGAACAGGTTTTAAGCAAGTATTGAGATAAGAATTGAGGGCAGGACTATAAGAAAGGGTGCGTCTTGGGTGGAAGTAGGAGAAGTTAAATGACAAAATGGATGGTGGTGCAACTAACCAAAAGAGAAAATGCTGGAAAATCTCAGTCGGTCTGGCAGGATCGGTAAGGAGAGAAAAGAGCTGACGTTTCGAGTCCAGACGACCCTTTGTCAAAGTTCTTTCCAATATTAAGAGAGAAATGAAAAACAGTTAAGTTGGTTTGGGGGGGGGGGGGGAAGAGAGAGAGGGAGAGATAGAGAGAGAGAGAGAGAGACAGGGAAAACAATGTATGGAAATCTTGCTGGAGAGAAGGGCAGTACTTCTTCAGGGTAGGCTTTCCTGGAAGAGAACTGGCATTGAATCAAACACGGGATAAAACTAATTACTGCGGATGCTGGAATCTGAAACCAAAAGAGAAAATGCTGGAAAAATCTCAGCAGGTCTGGCAGCATCTGTAAGGAAAGAAACCAGCTGACATTTCGACCCTTTGTCAAAGCTGAACAGAGAACAGTTTCAGATTCCAGCATCTGCAGTAATTTGCTTTGACATGGTGATGCAAGTAGATGGTAATGGGATAAATCAAGAGATACATCTAAAGGGGTTGTAAATGGTGACATCAAAATTATTACCAACACCCGAGTGTGGTTGTGCTTTGAAGCTATGGAAATCAACCTTGAAGTTTGCAAAGTCTCTAATCAAAAATGTTCTTTTAGCAGTGGTGCCTCACAGCACCAGGGAACTAGGTTCAATTCCCAGCTTGGCTCACTGTTTGTGCAGGCTCTGCACACTCTCCCCATGTCTGCGTGGGTTTCCTCCGGGTGCTCCAGTTTCCTCCCACAGTCCGAACGACATGCTGGTTAGGTGGACTGGCAATACTAAATTCTCCCACAGTGTACCCGAACAGACAGATTGTGCCAACTGGGGGATTTTTACCCGAACTTCATTGGTGTTAACGTGACACTAATGAATAAACTCGAACATGGAATTAAACCTCACTGGAACAATGTCAGAGACACAGGACAGGGAGGTCAGTGTGAGAGAGGGGCAGCGACCACAGGCACAGGAGCACACTTTCAGACTGAACAATGTTTGGTAATGTGGTCACCCAATCGGCGACTAATCTTCCCATTGCAGAGGAGATTACACGGTGAGCAGCAGATGCAAAGAAATCACTGTTTCACTTGCAAAGGAGTGTTTGGGGACCTGGCTGAAGAGAAGGTGAAAGGACATGTGCATTCTTCACCTTCATGGAAAGGAACAAAGGGTGATCAATTTGAAATATCCACTGTTTCTCTCCCCACAGATGCTATGTGGCTAGCAGACAATTTTCAGTATTTAGTTTTAGTTCAGATTTTTAAGCATTCACAACATTTTCTAAGAAATTCTGTAAATTTCAACTTCAACTAAGCGGAGACCGCTACTGCGGTCAGCTCCAAACTATTTCCCAACATGACCCTAGGTCCTATTTTAACGCTTCAGACTTTGTCGGACCTGAGAATGAAAATGGGGAGGACCAAAAGAAAGCATCAAAGGTACCTTGTAGTTGTCAAATCTCAGACAACTGAGCAACAGCCACCATGACCACAAAATCGCAAACTATGACCACACTGGGGATCACGGTCAACAGTTCAGGAACCACTGCACGGATCTATTTACATCCCATCTTTGTGACCAGACACTTGCTTGGGTGCCAGAATGCCATAGGTTCAAGGCACACGCTGGGAACTCGCGCACATAATCTAGACTGCCCCTCCATCAAAGGTGTGTCACACTGTCGGTAGACGCTGCTTTCTCACACCTGAACATGAAAGATTCCACAGCAGTATTCTGAAGAGTAATGAGTTCTCCCCATTTCCCTGGCCAATACTTATCCCTCAACTAACATCATGAAATAAGTAAAGAGATGTTCAATCTCACTTTGCTGATTGAAAGCTTACAGTGCACAAAGGTTCTGTAGAAGGGTCATTTGGACTCAAAACATAACTTCTGTTTCTGCTAAGGGCAGCATGGTGGCACAGTGGTTAACACTGCTCCTTCATAGCACCAAAGACCCAGGTTCAATTCCAGCCTTGGGTCACTGTCTGTGTGGACTTTGCACATTATCCCTGTATCTGCGCAGATTTCCTCCCACAGTCCAAAGATATGCAGGTTAGAAAGTGACCATTCTAAATTGCCCTTATTGTCCCAAGATGTGTAAATTAGATGGGTTAACCATGGTAAATGTGTGGGGGTACAGGGATAGGGTGGGACTGGGAAAGATACTCTTGTCGGACAGTCGGCACAGATTCAAAGAACAAAACAGCACAGGCCCTTCAGCACTCCAACCCTGCACCAATCATGTGTTCCTAACTAGACCATCCATTTGTATCCCTCTATTCCCCATCTGCTCATGTGGATATCTAGATAAGTCTTAAATGATCCCAGCGTGTCTGTTTCAACCACCTTGCTGGGGTGTGCATTTCAGGCCCCCATCACCCTCTGTGTAAAATACGCCCTCTGCATATCTGTATTGAACCTTGCCCCCCTTACTTTGAACTTGTGACCTCTTGTGTTTGTCATTTCCGACCTGGTAAAAAGCTTCCAACTGTTCACCCTATCTACGTCCTTCATAATTTTATAAACCTCTATTAGGTCGCCCCTCAACCTCCGTCTTTCCAGGGAGAACAACCCTAGTTTACTCAGTCTCACCTCATAGCTAAGACCCTCCATACCAGGCAACATCCTGGTAAACCTATTCTGCATTCTCTCCAAAGCCTCCATGTCCTTCAGGTAGTGTGGCGACCAGAACGGGACGCAGTATTCCAAATGTAGCCTAACCAACGTTCTATATAACTGCAACATCATATGTCAACTTTTATACTGTACGCCCCGTCCAATAAAGGCAAGCATGCCATATGTCTTCTTCACCACCTTTTCCACCTGTGTTGCCACCTTTAAGGATCTGTGGACTTGCAGAACCCTCTGTATGTCTATACTTCTTCTGCCATTTATTATCTAGCTCCCCCCCGCATTAGATCTACCAAAATGCATCACTTTGCATTTACTCGATGGGCTGAATGGCTTCTTCCTGCACTGTGGGGATTCTATGATTCTACACAGATGCTGCCTGACCTGCTGAGCTTATCCATGTTATATATTAGTTTCCATATTTCCTTGGTGCTAGGTAAGATCTCCCTCTGTAATTTTCTACTAGGGAATTTTCATAGCAGGTACATAATGGGTGCAGTCTATGGTCACAATACTGAGGAAGTACATTTCCTACATTCCTGAAAGCAGTACACATATGCATGCCATCTCCACAACACCTAAGCAATATCAGAATCTCAGTCAACCGGATAGGGAAGGGGAGTTTTCCACATGCACAAATTGAGTAGTACTCGTGTCTAAAAACTGTATCTACAGGGCTTCCACTGCTCTGATTACAACAGTTCAGCTCAAATAAGAGGGCTTTAAAATATTGGTTTTGAGTCTATTGAACTAAGTTGAACTAGTTCTAAATGGCACAACACTCAATGACCTTCATTCCCAAAAAAAAGTGTACTTGTTTTCATGAGTGTTAACAACCGATAATTTATAGGCAGAGAGAAGTTTAACATTTTAAACTTATAAACACCTCTCCGAACATATTAAAGTACCTTTTTTTTGTAAAAAGATAACATTTTTTGCAGGGATTCGAAAACGCCACTCAGCATAAAAGGCATTTCACTACGGGAAAGGCATATTATAAAGGCGAGTTGATGTTGAGTACAATTCTGCTATACTGCCTTTCAGAATTTACCTTCTGAACCCTTTAACTATCTGAGTCACTCCGTCTCCCACGAGTATGAGATGCATTTCTGCTTCATTGCCACATCTATCCCGTGCAGTCATTGACAGTCGGGCATTGTCTGACAGTGAGGAGGCAAAGACAATAAATCCTATGGCTGTGGCAGTCTGCTTTTCATCTCCTGCTGCCAGACCAAAAGCAGACAGCACAATCAGCACTGATACAACAATAGCAGATTGTATCAACTCACACCAAACCAATTCTCAATCCCCTCATCCCTAACCTCTCTATAATTAAAAAAAAAATCACACACAAACAAACCAAGATTCAATACAAAAACACTGAATTGTTTTGCTTGGAAGTGCTGCGTAAATCCAGAAATATATTTTTTAAAATGTTTCAAAACAGCTGGCACCCTTCATATTAATTATGAAAATAAACAAAAACAACAAAATCTGGTCCAAAACATAACAGTTGCGTTTTTGAATGCATGTATGTATGCCTTTTCTTGCAAAAACAATTAATCACATTCATTATGAAAAAAAACATACGCAAAATAATCAAGGTCTAGTCCAAAAACAAATAACTGTTCTGCTTCGAATTGTGACCTTGCTCACAAAAATAGCTGTCTCCCTTCACACAAATGATTTCTTTAATGGTTAAAGAAAAACAAACACACACACACACAGAATTTGGGGGAATCTCAAAGTATTACTGCAGACACACAAGATACAGCAATGTTTGGGAGCCAGATAAAAAGGGGGACGAAGGCGCTCTCAGTGCTGACAGCAGATTAGAGGCAGCTTTCCACCGAGCGCAGTTCAAAGGGGCAGCTTCGAACTAATGAATAAAACACAAAAGACGGAAAGAAGAATGAAACCTTGGCACCGCTCCCCTGAGGTGAGGGACACACAGCAGCAACTCGCAGATTGAGGGGACGAATACAACTGAACGCTGGCTAATACGAAGCATTTGCAAGTGAGGGGGAAATTTCACCCTAAACACTGAAGTTGCGTGGAGTTCCAAAAAGTTCGAGGCGATTTTTTGTTTGTTTTTGCTTTTGTTTTGAAAAAACAAAGACGTCAGAAGAAGGGCAATGAGAAAGAGAAGCGGAGAGAGGGAGGGAGAGGTGGAAGGAGAGAGAGAGAAGTCAGGAGCGGCTAAAAAATGTGGGATTTAAGAGGAAGAGAGAGAGAGAGAGAGCTAATCGCTCCGGAGGATTGTTCCTGTCTGTCTGAGGCTGCCTTTTACCTGCTAGAACGCTGAGCAGAATCAATGTAGCCAGTGCCCTCCGCCTTGTATCCATTGCTGCCACTGTATCCATTGCTCAGGTTGTTCCCAACACTGCAAACTACCTGCTCCATCCCATCCACCGTCATTTCCGGCCTCGTTACCCTGGCAACCACCTTTCATTCCTATCGATGCAAAGGGACAATGGCCACATCGGGGGAAACGTCTTTCCTCACAGCCAGTGGGGCTGGGATCTGCAGTACACAGCCCGAGGGCGGGTTGGGGGCGGATTCCACTGAGGGTTTCGAGAGGGATTTGGCTCACTAGAGGCACAGGGTGGCAGTTTACAGCCTCACAACCCGAAAATCCCACCCAGAGTCAACGGACCTTCCCACCTTCTGCCCCTCGCCCGCTCTGATTCCCATGGTGGGCGGGGTGGTAAAATTCCAGAATCCCTACAGTGCCGAAGGAGGCCATTTGGCCCATCGAGCCTGCACCAACAATCCCACCCTGGCCCTATTCCCACAAATTCATAGGATATAGCAGTAGAATTAGACCATTCAGCTCATGGAGTCTGCTCCACCATTCAATCATGACTGATATGCTGCCTTCTCCCCATAACCCTTACCAATTAAAAATCTGTATAACTCCTCTTTAAATTTACCCACTGCCCTGGCATCCGCCGCACTTTGGGGTAACTCCACATATTTACCCGACTAAGTCCCCTGACACTAAGGAGCAATTTAGCATAACCAATCAACCTTGTCCACAAACCTTTGGATGCACTTATAAGGCAATTGGCTCATTAGAATCCTTACATTGCATAAGAAGGATGCCATTCAGCCCATTGAGCCTACACCAGCAACAATTCCAGTCAGGCCCTATCCCCACGTATTTATCCTGCTGATCTCCCCCCGACACTGAAGGGCAATTTAGCATGGCCAATCTACCTAATCTGCACATCTTGGATTGTGGGAGGAAATCGGAGCGCCCAGAGGAAACCCATGCAGACACGGGGAGACTCCACACACACAGCAACCCAAGGCTGGAATTGAATCCGGGTCCCTGGCACTGTGAGGCAGCGGTGCTAACCACTGTGCCACCATGCCACCTCAGAAAGGGAAAATAAAACTGTGCAGGAATATGGGGAGAAGGCTCCAAGGCAGTGACGATGGTAGGTTGAATGGTCTCTTGCCCTGCAGCAATTCTCAGATAAAAGCAAAAGGACAACTCCCAGATCTCATATTCAGTCCAAAGAGTTGGGAGCCGGCTGTCATCAGTTGCCTACCCCCCCCCTCCTCCCCGGGGCCTGGCTTACCCTGTCCGTTGAGCACGCCGGAAACCACGCTACGATCACACAGTAACCCCAGTCGGCTCACCCCGCGCCTTCCCCTATTGCCAACACCGGCTGGTAGGACTGCACCTGACCCAGCCAATGTTATCAATGACCATAGGATCCAGTGTACAAGCCTGCGAAGAGAAAGTCCTTCAGACAGGCATTCGTGGAGACAGCACAACTTCCCCACTACATAATTAGTAAATAACATGGAGCTGCCATCAATTTATGTTTTAAAAATCATCAAATAACTTCAATATGCTAAAGTCCTTCACAGGAATAGAATATATTAAAAGAATGGCACTGTAGCCCGATGGGTACTCATGAAGACTTGAGCAAAGTGATGTCACCAGCAAAGCCTGGTAGTTAAAAGGGCTAACTCTATATCAGGCTAAGGACTGTGGGAGCCAACAAAGAGCAGGATGTGTGGCCATGGAATAAACATAAGAGTTGATTGGACAGTGGCTGCTGCTATGCCTTGAGTAGTGATTGAGCACAGACCTCTGTGCGCAATGAGAATTATGACCCCTGACAGGCATGACTCTTCAGCATTTCTGACCAAAAAAGATAGTGATTAATTAGCGCCTGTCCTTTGGGTTCATGACCGGAAGCAGAATCAGTGCCAGTAATATCTGTATAAGAAGGAGAGATTCAAAGACATCAACAGCAGTAACCCAGGATCACCACTGGGGAAGAAGCAGCAAAACTCCAAGTCTCGGACTCTGAGACATTGGAACAAAGTCCAAAACTTTGCCTCAAAGTATCTCTAAGATCAAGTTGCGAGTTTGGATAGATGGTGAAATTTTTGAATACTTTGTGTATAACAAAATAAATATTTTATGTGTAATGAAATTGAGATCTGGCATGCTAAAACTTGTGTAGCAAGTTTTGATACTGTTGTATACAAATGAAAGCCCCCGGGAGGGCAACAAAAGACCCAAGGAGCAGGGCAGTGGAATACCCTAAATAACTAAATGAAGAGCTGGAAGCAAACAGGACTCAGTTATATCCCATCCTTTTGTATTATAATGAGAAGTTCCTTGAAGTTGTAGCAATGAACTACAAGCAAAGAATAAAGGGATAATCAGTCTGAAAGTAAGACAAGCCCCAGAAAAAAAAGAACTGGATAAACTTAACTGATGATGCAGCAAATAGAAAATGAGGTAATAGTCTGTGATGCGTAATCTAAATTAGGAATGGCCCAGCTACATTAAAGCCAAGAAAACAAAAACAAGCACTGTGAAAAAAAAAGTGAGAGTAGCTATGAAACCTATTAGCGCCAGTAAGAACCAGTACAACTTTCATCAGCAAGTGGTGACTGAGCATAAGCATGTGAATAAAAGATAAGAAAGGTTGACAGAAAATGCACAAGCAGAACAAAGCAACAAAGGTCATAGCGTGGAACTTGAGACAAGCCAAGGAAATCCCATATCATGGATGCTGTCAGTTTTGTGATGGGCGAGGGAACTGCTAGTCTCAAAGTGAAATGCATCAAAGATTTGATCCATGCCGTTCACATGATATCTTGTATCGCCTAGTGCAAGAGTCACTGTACTGCTGAAGCAGAAATTAGAGCAGAACCATTATTGGGAATTCTCCAGAAGTCCAATTAAATGATCGAACTTCCAGTCGTGTGGCAAAGACCAATAAGCTGGAGAAATTGACATTCTGCAGAGAGGCAGAAACTGTCTGGTGCTCAAGGGCACCGAGGAGGATGTAGCAATAGACAAACCATAAGAGAGGACCCAACTGTTGGAACAAGTTAGCATTTCAGGAGAATTGTCTGTTTAAAAAAAACTCATGATTTTGATTTGATTTATTATGGTCACATGTATTAGTATACAGTGAAAAGTATTGTTTCTTGCACGCTATACAGGCTGAGTATACCGTTCATAGAGAAGGAAAGGACAGAATGTAGAATGTAGTGTTACAATCCTAGCTAGAGTGTAGGGAAAGATCAACTTCATGCCAGGTAGGTCCATTCAAAAGTCTGATGGCAGCAGAGAAGAAGCTATTCTTGAGTCAGCTGGTACGTATCCTCAGACGTTTATATCCTTTTCCCGACGGGAGAAGGTGGAAGAGAAAATGCCCAGGGTGTGTGGGGTCCTTAATCACGCTGGCTGCTTTGCCCAGGCAGTGGGAAGTATAGACAGAGTCAATGGATGGGAGGCTGGTTTGAGCGATGGACTGGGCTTCCTTCATGACCCTTTGTAGTTTCTTACAGTCTTGGGCAGAGCAGAAGCCATACCAAGCTGTGATACAACCAGAAAGAATACTTTCTGTGGTTCATCTAGAGGAGTTGCTGAATGCAGAAGTAGAATTTATTTCAACTATAGCAAGAGGAACATGCCAGTTCTCTGAAAACATGCAGAGCACGAGAAGTGAGAGATTGTTATCAAATGTTGTTAGAAGAGAATGATAGACTCACTTTGGAAAAAAACTCAGAAATTGATCAACTGATTGGATTGGGAAAGCAAATTTATTGAAATAAAGAGCAACTTGGTTTGAAGCAGAAGATTGGTTGATATGGAAGATGGACGGAAGAGATTGGTAAACGAAACCACGCAGCTGAGCAGCAATGTTCATTTCATCGCATTCGTCCATTTTATCATCCTTCTTTCTCACTTCCATTTTCCACTTTCCATTCCGACTCTACTTCTTGTTCACCCCATTCCCCACACACCAACCCCCCCACCCCCCCCCCCCCCCGCCCCCCCACCTCCCCACCTCACCCCATCCTTTCAGGGCAACTGCCACATCCTCAGGCAGCCCTTTTACAATCTGTACTTCTGTTCTGCCCTTCAGGCATTCTGATCACTTCACGGGCACTTTTAGCACCTTCTCAGTCTTCTGTAGCCTCATTTACATTTCCGTTGTCCAATTCCACACACCCTCCCCCCACCCTCACAGGATAAACCTCTCCTCATTTTCTTTATTCTCAGCTCTGACAATGGATCATCTAGACCTGAAACGTTGGCTCTATTCTCTCACCATAGATGCTGTTGGACCTGCTGATATTTTCCAGCATTTCCTGTTTTTGTTTCAGATTCCAGCATTTGCGGAATTATGCTTTAATCAGTGTGACAATAAGTTTGTTTTTAGGTCTGTTGACTAAAGAATAAATATTTACCAAAATACCAGAGTCTGTATGTAAGTACTTCAAGTCACTGTTTAGATTCAGAATGGGAGCTCTGGCCAGTTTTCCAGTCCTGGACGATGCAGTTGATTGTACTGGTGCCTGTGGTGAGATCAAACAACTCAGGGATATATGGCAGTTACAACATTCCAGGCCATTCGGTCAAACCTGACAATGTTGACACTCCAACCTCCACACAAGTACAGACAGGGATCCTGACTGCTATGTTTGATTCAGACATGAGCCTGTGTGTTTGACCATTGAGATTGGAGTCAACTATATTCACGATAGTTAAGAAAGCCTACCAACGCCTAGAAAGAATACTTTCTGTGGTTCATCTACAGAAGGTGACCCTTCTGTAGGAGACTAAGGAAATTTGTCATGTTAGCTTCAACTCTCACCAACTTCTACAGATGCACCATGGAAAGCATTCTTTCTGGTTGTATCACAGCTTGGTATGGCTCCTGCTCTGCCCAAGACCGCAAGAAACTACAAAAGGTCGTAAATGTAACACAATCCATCTTGCAAAACAGCCTCCCATCCATTTACTCTGTCTACACTTCCCACTGCCTTGGCAAAGCAGCCAGCATAATTAAGGACACTACACACCCTTCTTCCATCAGGAAAAAGATACAAAAGTCTGAGGTCACATATCAACCAACTCAAAAACAACTTCCCTGCTGCCATCAGACTTTTGAATGGACCTACCTCATGAAGTTGCTCTCTCTCTCTACACCCTCACTATGACTGTGGCACTACATTCTCCACACTCTCCTTTCTTTCTCTATGTATGGTATGCTTTGCCTGTATGACATTGCCAAATTTGCTCAGTCTTCTGAGAAAGTAGAGGCGTTGGTGGGATTTCTTAACTGTAGTGGGGGAACCAGGACAGATTGTTGGTGATCTGGACATCTAAAATCTTGAAGCTCTCGACTCTTTCTACTTTGTCCCCGTTGATGTAGACAGGGGCATGTTCTCTCCTATGCTTTCTGAAATCCATGTCAATCTCCTTCATTTTGAAAGGACAGTAGGACTAGGGGGCACAGCCTCAAGATAAAGGGGGGGCGGTTTAGAACGGAGTTGAGGAGGAACTTCTTCACTCAAAGGGTGGTGAATCTCTGGAATTCTCTGCCCGTTGAAGTGGTGGAGGCTGCCTCGCTAAATATTTTTAAGAAGCGGGTTGATGGGTTTTTGATAAGCGAGGGGATTAAGGGTTATGGGGAGAGGGCGGGGATGTGGAACTGAGCCACGACAGATCAGCCATGATCTTATTGAATGGCGGGGCAGGCTCGAAGGGCTAGATGGCCTACTCCTGCTCCTATTTCTTATGATGTTCTTATGTTCTTATTTTGTTGACATTGAAGGAGAGATGATTGTTGTTGTACCAGTTCACCAGATTCGCTATCTCATTCCTGTACTCTGCCCCGTCATTGTTTAAGATCTGACCCACTACAGTGGCATCATCAGCAAAATTGAAGATCGAGTTGGAGGGGATTGCGGCCACACAGTCATAGGCGTATAATGAGTATAGTAAGGGCATCGGTGCTGAGAATGATTGTGGAGGAGGTGTTGTTGCTGTTATTCTTACTGATTGTGGTCTGTGAGTTAGGAAGTTCAGGATCCAGTCGCAGAGGGAAGAGAGAAGGCCATGGAATTTGGAGATGAGTTTTGTAGGAACAATAGTGTTGAAGGCTGAGCTGTCGTCAATAAATAGGTGTCTGACCTACGTGTCTTTATTATCTGGATGTTCCAGGGTTGAGTGCAGGGCCAGGGAGATGGTGTCTGCTGTGGACCTGTTGTGGCGGTGGGTGAACTGTAGTGGACCCCAGGCAGTCCAGGAGGCTGAAATTGCCATGACTAACCTTTCGAAGCAAGTCATAATGATGGACGTTAAAGCCACAGGCTGATAGTCATCAGGGCATGCTGCTTTGCTTTTCTTTGGTACTAGGATGACAGTCTTCTTTGGGTGTTCAGCATAGTGAAGGTTAACATGGATCTGGAGAAAAGAACCACCCGCACCGTGATGTAGAGATTCATGGGATTTAATAGACTGTGTGTGGAGAGAGTCTGAGAGAAGTCATCATAAATGTAATATTTAGATAGGGTTGTACCTGGGAGATATGTATTTAGTTGTGTGTAAACAATAAGCAGCTTATGACCAACGACACAAGTCTCTTAGTGAGACACCAAACAACCTCTACAGCAAGGGGGTGAAAGGTTATCTGGGATAGACAGAAATATGGAGCTGAAGTTACAGTCAGATCAGCCATGATCTTATAAAATGGCAGATCAAGCTTGGGGGAATGGAGTCACCTACTCCTGCTCCTAATTTGTATGATCTTACAAACTGAATCCAGAACTGGATCCAGTTAAAAATTGCTTTCAAAAAGGATGTATAGCAAGTGTCTTCTGTAGCTTCCAATGCAGATGAAGCAGTTTTTCCAGCCATGGTTCTTTGTCAGACTATATTGTCACGCTTGCCCCTGTGTCGAACTTAACGTTTGCTGTACCAAGCAGCGTGCCATGACGTGGAGATGCCGCCTTTGGACTGGAATGGGCACAACAAAAAATCTCACAACACCAGGTTTATTTAGTATCACAGGCTTTCGGAACGCTGCCCCTTCCTCTTGTCTGCTTTCTTGCATCTTTGTAAAACTTGATGTCTGTGTCGATATGCCTGATCTTCTTGGAGATCCCCTCCACTTTCAGCTGGCGATTTGCGGTGTCGATGGTAGCCATGATGTGGAGATGCTGGCGTTGGATTGGGGTCGGCACAGTAAGGTACCAGTAAGAGTTCCAGATCCCACTTTCAGCGGGAAGGAGCAGTGCTCCGAAAGATCGTGATTCCAAATAAATCAGTTGGACTTTAACAAGGTGTTGTGAAACTTCTTACTAATAACTTAAAGTTTGCTAAGTGCTCAATGACAGAAATGTCCATATTCCAAAATGAGAAAGCAAGACCTTTGAACTCATCCAACAGTATGGCTGCGTCTCTTCTGGGTTTGCAATCTCCATCTTTGAACTTTCCATGTGTTTCTGGGTTTTTATCTTGAACAGATGCCATTGTGATGAATCCTGTTGCATTGGGAGTATTGAGCTGCAGTTGGAGGAGTGTGACCTCTCCTGTGAGAACACTTTGTTCCACAGTAGGATTGCATTGGTGGCTGATTTGAAAATTGCTTTCCCTTGTTGCCTGACAAGCTAGCCTGAGGGTTGGCCTCTGCACCATGTTTCATCCTTTCCCCCTCCGATTATCCTGTGCTGCTCAAGGAGTTGTGACTGTCTAACTATCTGAATTGCCTTTTCCAGGGTCAGATCTTCCTTCGCTTGCAAATCTGCTAACTGTACTGCAATCAGTCCCACATTAACCTGATATATGCCAGACACTTGTATTATGTCTAATAGCTGCTGTCCAAGGCTAACAGTGAAAGGCAGAGGTGAGCATAGCGCTAAACCTTCTCGCCACAGGAATGCTCTTCCTCGGCCAAAGGGGACATTGAGATGCCCCACACAGAAAAAGTGAAAGAAATGATCAGGAGTCAAACACAATGTTCATCCACGCCACAGGAAATGGGTTAGAGTGGCAACAACTGCCATCAATGCAACAGTCAGACCAACCAAGTGTGGTTTAGCATGAAAGAATGGAAGAAAAGAATGAAAGTATCCCCAAATGTCAAACCAACTTCCAAGGCAATGTGAAGAGCCAGCATGGCTGAGAACAAAGAATAAAGAAAATTACAGCACACGTACAGGCCCTTCGGCCCTCCAAACCTGCACTGACCACACTGCTCATCTGAACTAAAACCCCCTACCCTTCCGGGACCATATCCCTCTATTCCCATCTATTCATGTATTTGTCAATACACCCTTTAAAAGTCACTATCGCATCTGCTTCCACTACCTCCCCAGGCAGCGAGTTCCAGGCACCCGCCACCCTCTGTGTAAAAGATTTGCTGCGTGCATCTCCTTTAAACCTTCGCCCCTTGCACCTTAAACCTGTGCTCCTTAGCAATCGACTCTTCCACCCTGGCAAAAAGCTTCTGACTATCCACTCTGTCCATGATCCTCATAATCTTGTAGACTTCTATCAGGTCGTCCCTCAACCTTTGCATTCCAGTGGCAACAAACCAACTTTCCCCAGTCTCTCCTCAGAGCAACACCCTGGCAGAGCCTACCAGTCCTCCAACAGAACTGTGAATTAGATTTTGAAAGAGTTTTAAAGCCTCCAGGCTGCTTGCAACTTTAAATTCTCGGACTTGCAGGGCCGAGGTGGGACAGTGATAATGTAGTGATAGTGTTAATGTTGCAATAGCAATGATATAGTAACAATAATGTAAATATGTGAGACTGATAACAATGTAAGAGATGACATCTACATCAATAGGGATGAAGTAGAAATGGTTGAATTCTTCAAGTTTCTAGGTGTCCGGATCTGTCCTGGTCACTTCGCACCAACACTAGAGTTAAGAAAGCCCAGTGACGCCTCTACTTTTTCAGGAGACTGTGGGAGGAAACCAGAGCACGTGGGCGAGACCCATGAAGACATGGGGAGAATGTGCAAACTCCACACAGACAGTGACCCAAGCCAGGAATCGAATCGAGGTCCCTAATGCTGTGAGGCAGCAGAGCTAAACACTGTGCTAAACACTATGCTACCGTGCCATCCTATCAAGAATGGGCCAACTGCAAAACATCTTGTAAATGTCTTCTATATATAGCATATAGCAACAGCTACATTACCCCAGTAAAGCATTTAAGTGTACAATGCTTTGGGCATCCTAAGAGATAATTCTTGTAGAAGTTATTTCACAAAATAATAGAATCCCTACAGTGCAGGAGGAGGTCATTTGGCCCATTGAGCCTGCACCAACAACAATCCCACCCAGGCTCTACCCCCTTAACCCCATGTATTTAGCCTTTTAGTCTCCCTGACATTAAGGGGCAATTTAGCATGGCCAATCTACCTAACCCGCACACCTTGGGACTGTGGGAGGAAACTGGGACACCTGGAGGAAACCCATGCAGACGGTGACCTGGGCCAGAATCCGAACACAGGTCCCTGGCACTGTGAGGCAGCAGTGCTAACCATTGTGCCACCTTGCCGGCTTTAAGCACTTGAGCTCCTCAATACTGTGTTACCACTGACATCTACTGACAATTTCCCAGGTCTGCATCCTTAACCTGGGGGATTTCCATCGCCTTTTTGTAATGGATAAATAAAACCGAACAGAGTACAAAGTGAGCCGCTGATTCACTTCTGTCCATTTTGTGGTAGTGTCAGCGATGGATATATAGCCTGCTGTCAGACAGTTTTTAATCATTCCTCATGCTCATCTGCCTTGTGGTGCAGGGGTAGCGCCCAATGGATTAGAAATTCTGTGTTAAAATCCTAAACCTGGACTTGTTGGCTGTAGAAAGCAAAGTGACAATGGATTGATAATCACCCTGGAAATCTACCTGCTATTCCCTGAAGGGAACATTAATGTGTGTGAAGATGCAATTAAAAATGCATTCATCACAGCTTATTTATTTGCATTGATACTGTATCGTCAGCTTTTCCTGTGGATTGTAATTTCCCCACTCACCTGCAGAGAGCTGTAACAACAATCCCAGTTTGGTGGCTACAGCTCTGGCTGGCTCATGTTGTCAAAGTATTGAGTGCTGGTTTAATTAGAAAATGAAAGCAGCTTTGCCTTCTCGAAAAACACATGAATTCCCAGATTGGAATGGAGGCTCTCACTGCCCAAAGATCCCTTTGGAATTCCCCAATGTTATTTACCCTGGAATCTCCCGTCATTTGGTAAACAAGGAAGTTTAGCATTCACCAAGCAAGAAACATTTGCAAACACTTTTTTGATTTGATTTATTATTGTCACGTGTATTAGCATACAGTGAAACATATTGTTCCTTGTGCGCTACACATACAAAGCATACCATTCACAGAGAAGGAAATGAGAGAGTGCAGAATGTAGTGTTACAGTCAAAGCTGGGGTGTAGAGAAAGATCAACTTAATGCGAGGTAAGTCCATTAAAAGTCTGATGGCAGGTTGGTGTGTGATCTCAGACTTCTGTATCCTTTTTCCCCGATGGAAGAAGGTGGAAGAGAGAATGTCCAGGGTGCTTGGGATCCTTAATTATGCTGGCTGCTTTGCCAAGGCAGCGGGAAATGTAGACAGAGTCAATGAATGGGAGGCTGGTTTTCATTGAATTACCTTCTTTCCATTGTTCTATTTTACAGGAACCTTGGATCAAGGAGAAGCCTACTCAACACCTTAAGTTTGCTATGTCATTCGATAAGCTCATGGCCCATCTGTACTTCAACTCCTATTTATTTGTTGTTTTGTCACATCCCCTAATACTCTCCTCTAACAAAAAATGATCAGTCTGAGGTTTGAAAATTTCACTGTGTCACAAGCAGCTTCAGTGCAGAGTGTGGGAGGGCATGTCAGGAGTAGCAGCAGATGTACCTTAAAATGAGGTCTCATAGAATCCCTACGGTGCCAAAGGAGGCCATTCGGCCCATTGAACCTGCATTGACAATCACTCCACCCAGCCCCTATCCCCGTAATCCCACATATTTACCCTGCTAATCCCCCTGACAACAAGGGGCAATTGAGCATGGCCAATCAACCAAAGACGTGTGGGTTAGGTTGATTGGCCATGCTAAGAAATTGCCCCTTAGTGTCCAAGGATGTGTAGGTTAGAGGGAATAGTGGGTATAATATGTAGGGATCTTGGGGTAGGGCCTGGGTGGGATTGTGTTCGGTGCAGACTCGATGGGCCGAAGGGCCTCTTTCTGCACTGTAGGGTTCTATGAACGTCTATGAACTATGAAGCTAACTTGCACATCTTTGGAGTGTGAGAGGAAACTGGAGCACACAGAGGAAACCCACGCAGACACGAGGAGAATGTGCAGACTCCATAGAGAGTGTCACCCAAGGCTGGAATTGAACCTGAGTCCCTAGTGCTGTGAGGCAGTAGTGCCACTGTGCCGCCCCCAACACAGGAACTACTTGCATGTCAAATAATACAAGCAACATGTGACAGAGCTAAACAATCCCACAATCAGCAGATTGGATGTACGTTCTGCAGTCCTGCCACATGAATGGTGGTGGACAATTAAATAACTCACTGGAGGAGGAGGCTCCACAAATATCCCCACCCTCAATGATGGAGTAGCCCAGCACATCTGTGTGAAAGATAGGTTGAGACATTTGCTGCAATCTTCAGACAGAAGTGGTGAGTGGAGAACCCATCTCGGCTTCCTCCAGAGAAGCCTAACGTCAAAGATGTCAGTCTTCAGCCAATTCGATTTACTCCACATGATATCAAGAAATGACTGAAGGCATTGGGTTTTGCAAAGACTATGCACCATGAGAATATTCTGGCAAAAGTCCTGAAGGCTTGTCCTCCAGAACGTGCCCTGTGCCCAACCAAGCTGTTCTAGTGCAGCTACAACACTGCTATCTAATGTGGAAAATTGCCAGTTATGGCCTGTACACAAAAAAAACAGGAAAATTCCAACTTAGCCAATTACCGGCCCATCAGTGTATTTTCAGTCAACGACAAAGTGATGGAAAGGATTATCAACAGCATTATCAAATAGCATTTCCTCAGCAATAACCTACTCACGGACGCTCAGCTTCCGTTCCACCAAGGTTACGACCTTGGTTCAAACATGGATAAAAGCTGAATGCCAATGTGAAGGGGGAGTGGCTGCCCTTAACAGCAAGGCAGCATTTGATAAAGTATGACGTCAAGAAGCCCTCGCAAAACTGGAGTCAATGGGAATCGAAGAGAAAACTCTTCACTGGTTGCAGCCATACCTGGCACAAAGGAAGGTAGTTGTGATGGTTGGATGTCAATCATCTCAGCTCCAGAACATCACTCAGGGTAGTGTCCTAGGCCAGCTGCTTTATCAATAACCTTCCCTCTATCATATTAAAAAGTCTCACAATACCAGGATAAAGTCCAACAGCTTTATTTGGAATCACAATCTATCGGAGCGCTGCTCATTCAACAGGTGAGAGGACTCACCTGATGAAGGCGCAGCGCTCCAAAAGCTATAACAGTTAAGTTATAAAGAGAGGTTGGATAGGCTTGGGTTGTTTTCTCTGGAGCAGAGAAGGCTGAGGGGTGACCTGATTGAAGTGTTCAAGATTGTGAGGGACAGGATGGATAGAGAGCAGCTGTTCCCCTTAATTGAAGGGTCACTTACGAGGGGACGCAAGTTAAAAGTGACGGGTGGGAGGTTGAGGAGGGATTGAGGACAAACTTTTTTACCCAGAGGGTAGTGTGCATGGCCTGGGAGAGTGGTGGAGGCGGGATGCCTCACATCCTTTAAAAAATAGCCGAATGAGTACTTGTCACATCATAACATTCAAAGCTATGGGCCAAGCGCTGGCAAGTGGGGTTTGGTGGGCAGGTCAGGGCCTTTTATGTGTCGGTGCAGACTCGATGGGCTGAAGGGTCTCTTCTGCACTGTAGTATTCTGTGATTCTTTGATTCTGTGAAATTAATTATTTCTGACGAGATCGGATGAATATTTGTACAGATGAAGCACCATTTCCTCCACATTACATTCCAGCTCCATTCAGACAAAAGCCAACATCTATTGGCTTTATCAGTTATAATTTGCACACTATAGTTTCCTGGAATTTCACCATTAACAAGATAGTCCAAATTGTCTTCCCTTGATCCAAAGTTGATAATCACACACTTTCTCAAGTTAAACATCATCTGCCATAGTTTTGCTGATTCACATTTTTGGCATTTCTTTATGGGGTATGGACATTATTTACTAGGTCAACATTTGTTGCCCTCGTTGGCCTGGAAAGGTAAGTGGTTAGCTACCTTCTCGAACCATTGCAGTCCATTTGATGTAGGTACAGCAACAGCCTTATTAGGGAAGGAGTTGCAGGATTACAGACCTAGGATTGTGAAGAAATGACAATATATATCCAAGTCATGTGACTTGGAGGGAGACTTGTGGGTGGTGATGTTTCTACGCGCCTGTCGACCTTGTCCTTCTAGATGTGTTATCAATCAGGTTCGAAACTCTAACGTGTTTTATGATGTCCGCCTAGATCATAAGTTATACAATTTCAATTTGGCTAGGTTAAGCATGAAATGACTCACTTCGGGTATGATCCAAATGACCCACTTGGGAGCTTTTATCAAACAAAGTTTATTTAAGAATATAGTTAACACGTATAGAAAGAAAATTAGCAGTAACTTTTACCAGTTACAAACAAGAAGAAAACACAACCATTATATTGTATAATCCTTATATATGATATATGAAATATTCCAACCAAACAATCCTCCTTAAACAAAACCATTGCTGGTTTTAGCACAGAAAATATGAACACTCATGTGATGCTGGAACTTAGTCCCTTGATTGGATGCTGCAGTTCTCTTGATACACACACAACTGATAATCTTGAAGCAAGAACAGCTTCCCAAAATACCATGGAGAGAGAGAGTGAGATTCTAGATATTAGATAGCAAACAACAAATAGTAAACTTTCACTCCAGGGAGGCCAGGAGACCTGCTTTCAACTAGCCAGCAACATTTACAAAAACAGGTTGAAAGAGAGAGAAAACCTGCTTGTACTTGACAATCAGGGCAGCTTCTGACCCTAAACCAAATGAATCTTTGAATTCTTCTGGGGAGGAACTGCCTGACATTGTCAATCAATCTTCCCCCTAAGGATACAGGGCCATTATAAACAAAGCCAGAAAGTATCTGAGGCCCTGAATAAAAATAAACAAAACTCCATTTAAGTCACTGAAGCAGCAAAAAAAGGAATTTTAGTGGATGGCGCAGCTAGAATGAAACCAAAAGACCTGCTTATAACTGCAGAGAACATGATTTTAAAAAAAACTCTTAAAGGGTTATACAAGCATCACAAATGGTAGAAGCTTTGTGTTTGGGAGGTGCTGTTAAAGGAGTCTGAGCACATTGCTGCATTGGAACATAAGAATATAGGAACAGAAGTAGACCAGTCAGCTCCTCAAGCCTGTTCCATCATTTACTGAGAACATGGCTGGTTTATGATCGAAAGCCATATACCTGCCTTTGTCCCATAATCCTTAATGGCCTGGATTCTCCCAAAACAATACTAAGTTTCCAATGGAAAATGGGAGAATTTCCTGCATATTTTTTGGACGTATTTACCTGAGAATAAATCTCTGACACTCTGTGCAATATAGACTGTCTTATAGTGATTCATATTGAAAAGTGGAGGGGGTGGGACCTCATCCTGTGAGAGAGGCTGATGGCATAGCGTTTAGCAGGCCACTGTGTTTGCACCAACCTGCCCCTCAAAGCCAGCTTCCTGATCACCAGCCTCCCCCATGTTCCCAACCCTTCCTCTCTTGATCGCTGGCTGACTGGGCCACTCCCCCCCCAACCCCCCCCAACCCCCCCCACCCCGCCCCCCAAACCCCACCCCCCCCAAACCCCACCCCCCCAACCCCCCACCCCTCCCCCCACCCCCCACACCCCGCCCCCCCCAAGCCCACCCCCCCAACCCCCCCCCACCCCGCCCCAAACCCCACCCTCCCCAACCCCCCCAACCCCACCCCCCCCAACCCCCCCACCCGCCCCCCAAGCCCACCCCCACAACCCCCCCACCCCGCCCCCAACCCCACCCCCCCAACCCCCCCAACCCCACCCCCCCAACCCGCCCCAACACCCCCCCAACCCCACCCCCCCTAACCCGTCCCAACACCCCCCCAACACCCCCCCCACACCCCCAACATCCCCCCCACCCCCCAACACCCCCCCCACACCCCCAACATCCCCCCCACCCCCCCCAACATCCCCCCACCCCCCCACATCCCCCCCACCCCCCCCACCCCCCCCCAACATCCCCCCCACATCCCCCCCACCCCCCCCAACCCCCCCCCACCCCCCCCACCCCCCCAACATCCCCCCAACATCCCCCCCACCCCCCCCAACATCCCCCCCAACATCCCCCCCACCCCCCCCAACATCCCCCCCAACATCCCCCCCACCCCCCCCAACATCCCCCCCAACATCCCCCCCCCCCAACCCCCCCCCCAACATCCCCCCCACCCCCCCCAACATCCCCCCCAACATCCCCCCCACCCCCCCACACCCCCCCCGCCCCCCCCCCAACACCCCCCCCGCCCCCCCCCCAACACCCCCCCCCGCCCCCCCAACACCCCCCCCAACCCCCACAGCAATCACTGGCCTACTGGAGCTACCAGCCCAGGCCAGACCAATCTCTCCCCTCACGGCCAACCCAATCATCTCAGGCAGTGCCAGGCTGCCACTTCCAGGCTGGCACTGCCCTAGGGCCAAACCCCCTTTCCCGAGATTCCCTGTGGGGCTTCAATGGCCTCTGTCCTCACCGGTTGGGTGAGGATGCCGGTTCTCTGTTAGTGGAGTGCAGTTATTAACCCCACTGATGGGGACCACTTCTGCTGGTGGGCGGGGGCGGGGTGGGGGGGGCAGTCAGGCTAACGGGCCTGGAGACTATCGCCTGGCCCCGCTAATCATTTGGAAATTCAAATTACCATATGATAATCATCTCTGTGATGAGTTCTGGCACGGAGCTGATTTCACTAAAAAAAAGTGCCTCGGAGACACACAACCAGCTGGACCCCAGTCACAAATCTCACAAAAGGCCTCCAGCTGTTATCATCTGGCCCACTGCACTGCTCGAGCAGCACAGCGAGTTGGGAAAACCCTGCCGAATATCTTTGGTTAACAAAAATACATCAATATCAGGTTTAACTTTTAACAATCAGCAATTGAGCATTCAATAACAATCTGCAAAAGAGAGTTCCACACCTCTACCATCTTGTGTTTATACCTGGTTCTTTATTTCATTTTTGAAAGATCTAGCTCTACTTTTTAAAACCCCTTAGCGCTGGACTACCCCTGCACAGGAAGAGTTTCTCTCAATCTACAGGGGATGTTGCGGGAAGCCTGAGGATCGAGGAACGTAAATTCAGTGTGGACCACAGAGACTGACAAGGATTCACAAAGCAACCCAGGGTGAACAAGCAATGCCACAATCAAGGAGTAGATGTGAACCCTAGGTATTATGCTCCTCATACCCAGCTGGTGAAGGAGGAAACCAGAGCTAGTCCTTACTTGGAATTTATTCACGCAACGCAACATTACAGGTTAACAGGAGTTTACAGGATTGGGAACATGGGGGAAGCTGGTGATCAGGAAGCTGTAATATTGCATTCCTGATTCCACTCTGCTATTGTATCAGTGTGCTCAAATAACCATTCACTCAATGCCCTGTATATACTTAACCTCAATTGATACAATTAACGCAAGCGAGCTAAGTTAAGATTAGAGGATAAGTATTGACATAAGGCTATAAGACAAGAAACTAGATTTTTTAAACTGGGTTTGAAAATTGTGAGGTTTAATTAAGTTTTTTTTAAATCACAACTTTTTTATTTTTAATCATTTTAGCTAAGAGTAGTGGGCGAGAAGAGGATTGGGAGAGGTTTAAATGTCAACAAAGATTGACAAAGAAGTTGATAAAGAAGGGTAGGAGAAACTATGAAGCTGGGCTAGCGCTTAATATAAAAAAGGATAGCAAGAGTTTTTATAAATATATAAAAAGGAAGAGGCTGGCTAGGGTGAATGTTGGTCCTTTAGAGGATGAGAAAGGGGACCTAGTGGTAGGGGATGGGGATATGGCTAAGGTATTGAATAACTTTTTTGTTTCTGTCTTCACGGAGGAGGACGTGAATAATTTGCCGGGTGTTAGCGTTGGAAAGGTGGTAGGACTGGAGGGTCTTAATGACATTACTGTTACTAGAGAGGCGGTGCTCGACAGACTGGAGGGGCTGATTGTGGACAAGTCCCCAGGACCGGATGGAATGCATCCGAGGGTTCTGAAAGAAATGGCGGAGGTGATAGTGGATGCCTTGGTGGTTATTTTCCAGACGTCGCTGGATTCCGGGGAAGTGCCGGGAGATTGGAAAACGGCTAATGTTACGCCGTTGTTTAAGAAGGGTGCCAGGCAAAAGGCGGGGAATTATAGGCCGGTTAGTTTAACATCTGTGGTAGGTAAAATGTTAGAATCTGTCATTAAGGAGGAAATTGCAAGGCATCTTGAAGGGAATTGCTTGATAGAGCAGACGCAGCACAGTTTCATTAAAGGGAAATCGTGTCTGACAAATTTACTGGAGTTCTATGAGGATGTGTCTAGGGCGGTGGATAGAGGAGAGCCGGTGGATGTGGTCTTTCTAGATTTTCAGAAGGCGTTTGACAAAGTACCTCACAAGAGGTTATTGCAGAAGGTCGAGGGACATGGAGTTGGGGGTAGGGTGTTAGCGTGGATAGAGGATTGGTTGTCAAATAGGAGGCAGAGAGTGGGGGTCAACGGGTGCTATTCGGATTGGTGGATGGTGACTAGTGGAGTGCCCCAGGGGTCGGTGCTGGGGCCTCAGCTTTTTACCATTTATATAGATGATCTGGAGGAGGGAACCGAGTGTAGGGTGTCGAAATTTGCTGATGACACCAAGATTGGGGGAATGGCAAATTGTGCGGAGGGTGTGGAGAGTCTACAGAAGGATCTAGATAGGCTGGGCGAATGGGCCAGGAAATGGCAAATGGAATTTAATGTTGGCAAGTGTGAGGTGGTCCACTTTGGTAGGAATAATGGTAGGAAGGACTATTACTTACGGGGCGAAAAACTGCAGCAGGCGACGGTGCAGAGGGACCTCGGGGTCCTTGTGCATGAGTCGCAAAAACCCAGCTTGCAGGTGCAGCAGGTGGTCAGGAAGGCGAATGGGATGCTGGCCTTCATAGCGAAGGGGATTGAATATAAAAGTAGGGAGGTCTTGCTGCAGCTGTATAGGGCATTGGTGAGGCCGCAGCTGGAGTACTGTGTGCAGTTTTGAGCGCCGCACCTGCGCAAAGATATTTGGCCTTGGAGGGAGTGCAGAGGAGGTTTACTAGGCTGATACCGGAGTTGAGGGGGTTGAGCTATGAGGAGAGGCTGAATAAACTGGGCTTGTACTCGTTAGAGTTTAGAAGAATGAGGGGAGATCTCATTGAGACGTATAAGATGATGAATGGGATGGATAGGATAGAGGTGGAGAGACTCTTCCCGCTCAAAAAAGACAGTAGGACTAGGGGGCACAGCCTCAAGATAAAAGGGGGGCGGTTTAGAACGGAGTTGAGGAGGAACTTCTTCACTCAAAGGGTGGTGAATCTCTGGAATTCTCTGCCCGTTGAAGTGGTGGAGGCTGCCTCGCTAAATATTTTTAAGACGCGGGTTGATGGGTTTTTGATAGGAGAGGAGATTAAGGGTTATAGGGAGAGGGCGGGAAAGTGGAACTGAGCCACGACAGATCAGCCATGATCTTATTGAATGGCGGGGCAGGCTCGAAGGGCTGGATGGCCTACTCCTGCTCCTATTTCTTATGTTCTTATGTTCTTATGTAAGAGCTCTGATAAAAAGAGGCATAGAAGACCTCAGTTCCATGGAATGCACATCCTGTGCCATGTGGGAACTTCAGATTGTTTCTTCTGTTCTGGAAAAAACACATGTGCAGGAAGTGTCGTCAGTGTCAGAAGATCTAGTTCAAGGTTTGGAACTTGAGCAACAGCTGAAGTTGCTGCAAAGTATCCACGAGAGAGAGAGCTGCATGGATGGCACATTTCAGGTGTACCCCTGCACCTTAGAGTGTGCAGGCAAAGTGGGAAGGGGTGACGGCAGGTAGACAAGGCCAACGAGGCAGGTAGTGCCCAAGTTACCTGAGTATATCCCTCAACTTTTAATTTACCTGACAGGGGAGAGACCTTATGATAATCATAGAGACCACAATGGTCCTCATGATGAGTGTGAATTGAAATACTTTGAGCTTTATTTTATTATGAGAGGTTCCCTGTACGGTCTTCAGCTTTTTACTCTATTAAAGTTAGAGCTCTCTCATGGTTGTTATTTTCATGCTGCCTTAAGCTTTGGTGTGAAGGCTAGAGCCAACAATGCAGCTCCAAGCCAAGGGGTGTCTAACACGGTTAGAGTGGTGATGGAAAACGGTGAAGGAAGTGTACCCATTGACCATCCCTTTCTCGTTAAGTGAAAATTTTTCCAGTGTTATAAAGCTGCAGACATCGTCTGCCACAAGTTTTCCCAGCAGCAAATATCTTCAATGTGGAATTCACAAACTTCCTAAAGGGGTGTTCAAGAGGAAGGAATCCAGGTGATGCCGGCAATCCTTCCTGTGGAGTCTCTATTTTTGCAGTTACTGCATTGGAACTGCATTGAGAACACCCATCTCAGCAACCACATGCCTCTGTGCTGAATGTTCTCACTTGGTACTAGCTTGCACTGAGAACTAAAACTTTGGAAATATTTTTAGATGCCGCTATTTATTTGTTATTTGACCACTTTGTAAACTTTCAAGGAATTAAGATAAAACATGTCCTGATTTTGAAATGACACACACCTCTGAAAGATGTGGGGTTCTTAATTAGGCTGGCTGCTTTTCCGAGGCAGCGGGAAGTGTAGGCAGAGTCAACCGACCTCCCATCCATTGATCATATGCCAACCAACTCTAGAACAGTTTCTTTCCTGCTATCATCAGACTTTTGAATGGACCTACCTTGCACTGAGTTGATCTTTCTCTACATCCTAGCCATGAATGTAACACTACATTCTGCACTGTCTCCTTTCCTTCTCTGTGAGCGGTATGCTTTGTCTGTATAGTGCGCAAGAAACAATACTTTTCACTGTACACTAATATGTGTGACAATAATAAATCAAATCAGAACAACCAGCTCCTGTTACAGCAGCGTTAAACTCTCTCTCGTTCTGCTTTCAGCTCACACTCAGACTTTGAGTTCCTGGCCAGTAAACATGCTGAAATAAAAACCCGATAAACTCAGCAGGTCTGGCAGCATCTGTGGAGGGAGTAACAGAGTTAACGTTTTGAGTCTATATGACTCTTCTGCAGAGCAGAATACACTGACACCATTTTACCTGAGAGTGTCTAAACAGATCCCCCTCAGGATCATCGCTCTGTCCGCATTGGTAGGTGGCACACCTGCTGCCATTTAGGCCAGTGGTTGGAGGGAGTGAATGCTTGTTGCCGGAGTGCCGATCAAATGGGCTACTTTGTCCTGGATGGTGTCAAGTTCTTGAGTGTTATTGAAGTGGCACCCGGCTAGGCAAGTGGGGAGTATTCCATCACAATCCTGTGTCCTGAAGACAGTGTACAGTGTCGGGGAGTCAGAGGGTGTGTCATTTGCCGCAGACCTCTTTGAGACACAGTATTTATATGGTCAGCCCAGTTTCTGGTCAATGTAACCCCCAGGATGATGACAGTAGGGGATTCAGTGCCACAGGGCAGCCCTGGTTTAAGCTGCTAGTAAAAAGTCTGACAACACCAGGTTTTTACTGTGTTTACCCCAGTCCAACGCCGGCATATCCACACCATGACATTTAAGCTGCTAGACCAGATCTGAATCTGTTCCAATTAGCATGGATGTATTATTGCACATTATACAATGGAGGCTCTCTACCCATTCTGATTATGTTCATTTATAACTTGCTGCTCCTTTCCACACAATTCACTGTTCCCCCAACTTACTGTCACCTGTAAACTGAGATAAGTAATGTATTTCGCTATCCAGGTTCTTAACATAGGTCGTGAAAAATTAAGGCTCCACATACGGGTAACATCACTTGTCACATCTAACCAGTTCAAACACAGGCCTAGCATCTCTACGCTATACTTCCAAACTAAGAGAACTCCCCCTTTCCTCTGAGGTTAGGTATCAACTGACTCACAAATAGCTTCTTCCCTGCTGCCATCAGATGATTGAATGGACCTGCCTCGCATTAAGTTGATCTTTCTCTCCGCACTAGCTATGACTGTAACAGTACATTCTACACTGTCTTGTTTCCTTTTCTATGATTGGTATGATAAGAGACTTACAAGATAATGATGGGGCTAGATAGGGTAGAGGTAGAGAGATTCTTTCCGCTTAGAAAGGAAAACAGAACTAGAGGGCGCAGCCTCAAAATAAGCGGGGGGGGGGGAACAGTTTAGATCGGAGTTGAGGAAGAACTTCTTCACTCAAAGGGTGGTGAATCTCTGGAATTCTCTGCCCATTGAAGCGGTGGAGGCTGCCTCGCTGAATATATTTAAGTCACGGGTATAGGTTTCTGATAGACAGGGTAATTAAGGGTTATGGGGAGAAAGCGGGAAAGTGGAACTGATCCACTTCAGATCAGCCATGATCTTATTGAATGGTGGGGCAGGCTCGAAGGGCTAGATGGCCTACTCCTGCTCCCATTACTTATGTTCTTATTCTTACGATTTATTTGTGTAGCGTGCAAGAAACAATTCTTTTCATTGTATACTAATACATATGACAATAATAAATCAAATCAAAATCAAGTTATGCCAAGGTGCCATTTATGTCCACATGAGAGGACAAAAGTAGCCTTCATTTAGCATCTCGCCTGATAGATACCATCTCTGTCACTGCTCCCTCAGTGGCTCCACTGCGAATGTCATCCTACATTTTGTGCTCAAGTTCTAGAAGAAAACCTCAAGACCACAGCCTTCTGTCTCAGAATAGGGGAATGCTACCAACTGGCAACTTCACCTCACTGGAGAAATTTTCAGCAAGGCATAGTTAATTGAGACTCTCCAAATCACTTCTTAGTAACACCTAATTAGTGCCATTTTTCAGTTCAGTTATATTAGCACAACAACAACTCTTATCAAAGACACAATTACATGCTTATGTTGCTGCAACAGAGGTGAACAGTTCCTCCTCAACCTGTGCATAACCTTTGACATGATTGATCACATTATCCTCCTCCAGTATCATTTCACAAGTGGTACTGCAATCACTGGAGTCCATCCTTATCTATGTAATCATAAATAAGGTGTCACCTGCAATGGCTGCAGTGGGCATTGCTGTCTCACAATGCCAGGGACCCAGGTTCGATTCCTGGCTTGGGTCACTGTCTGTGTGGAGTCTGCATGTTCCCCCCGTGTCTGCATGGGTTTCCTCCGGGTTTGCTGGTTTCCTCCCACAGTCCGAAAGACGTGCTGGTTAGGTGCATTGGCCATGCTAAGCTCTCTCCCAGTGTTCCTGAACAGGTGCTGGAGTGTGGCAAATAGGAGATTTTGATTTGATTTGATTTATTATTGTCACATGTATTAACATACAAGGAAATGCATTGTTTCTTGTGTGCTACACAGACAAAGCATACTGTTCATAAAGAAGGAAATGACAGGTGCAGAATGTAATGTTACAGTCATAGCTATGGTGCAGGGAAAGATCAACTTAATCCAAGGTAAGTCCATTCTAAAGTCTAAAGCAGGGAAGAAGCTGTTCTTGAGTCAGTTGGTACGTGACCTCAGACTTTTGTATCTTTTTCCCCGATGGAAGATGGAAGAGAGAATGTCTGGGATGCGTGGGTTCCTTTATTATGCTGCCTGCTTTGCCAAGGCAGTGGAAAGTGTAGACGGAGTCAATGGATGGGAGGCCAGAATTGGGCTACATTCATGACCTTTTGTAGTTCCTTGTGGTCTTAGGCAGAGCAGGAGCCATATCAAGCTGTGATACAACCAGAAAAAATGTTTCTATGGTGCATCTGTAAAAGTTGATGAGAGCCACAGCTGACATGCCAAATTTCCTTAGTCTTCTGAGAAGGTAGAGGCATTGGTGGGCTTTCTTAATTATAATGTCAGCATGGGGGCACCAGGACTGGTTGTTTGTGATCTGGACACCTAAAAACTTGAAGCTCTCAACCCTTTCAACTTCGTACCTATTGATGTTGACAAGGACATGTTTTCTTGAAGTCTGTGGCAATTTTCACGGTAATTTCATTGCAGTGTTAACATAAGCCTACTTGTGACACCAATAAATAAACTAAATCCTTCCTGTTCCTGCACAGTTACTTGGTATACTCCAATAATCTATCCTTGTCCCTTCCCATTCCTCATCTGCACGTCCCTTGGTAATGGGTTTTTCCAACAATCATTTCATGATCATCAGTAGATTCTTAATTCCAGATATTTTTCATTGAATTCAAATTTCACCAGCTGCCATGGCAGGATTCAAACCCGGGTCCCCAGAATGTTAACTGAGTTTCTGGATTAATAGTCTAGTGATAACACCACACACCTCCCTTAGTGCTGCTAATCAGCTGCTTTAATTGGCTCCTTTGGTTGACATAGGAAGAACTACAGGGTTGAATCAGTGAGATCACAGACTTTAAATGGGCATTACGCAGAACATCTAATTAGTCTGGTAATGAACAAGAGTTTGGGGGAGCAGTTCAGTTACAGGCATCAATGGTCTGGGATCTTAATAAAAGCAAATTGCTGCGGATGCTGGAATCTGAAACCAAATGAGAAAATGCTGGAAGATCTCAGCAGGTCTGGCAGCATCTGTAAGGAGAGAAAAGAGCTGACCTTTTGACTCCAGACAACCCTTTGTCAAAGCTGTGTTCTGGGCGTTTGCCGCAGTAGAGATTGTCAGAGCAATACTTAGTTATTCCTCAAAAAGATGGGTCTCATAAAAAGCCTAAGGTGAAACGCTTCCTGCATTAATGCAAGACTGGGTTATTCTTCCTTCAGTTATTCTGAAAAGAGGAAAAGCAGGGAATGTTCCTGAGAGTCAGTTGAACAGCCAGTTGCCGATTCAGGAATCTCACACGCCTGGTGCGATGGGGGTCTGGTGTGATTCACCCCAGGGGCAATTTTTGTGAATTTTAAAGTGGTCAAATCCCCCCTCAGAAGCGCTGCCATTGCCAGTGGGAAACGCACCGATTTTCCTGACCCTTAGATTTCATTTGGGAGAATCACAGCCAATTGGATGAATCCCAGGCGCATCGTCTTGTCTTGCATTTAAACAGGGTTCAGTCCCTGCAGGGAATCGCTTGGACAATGAATTGAAATTCCAAACCAACCACAAGAGGGAGTATTTGCTCCGCACTTATTCCTCTTGGCTTGGACCGAGACATTTTACAATCTTGCCTGAGGCCCTAAAGTGGGAAAAATTGGATCAGGTTTAACAACAGCCATGGGGATGGGGCTGCTTGATTAAGCTGTACCTGCTCATCGCAACACGAGCTTTGTGCTGCCTGCTAACGTAGTAGAGTTTATTTATTAGTGTCACAAGTAGGCTTACATTAACACTGCAATGAAGTTACTGTGAAAATCCCCTAGTCCCCACGCTCTGGTGCCTGTTTGGTACACTAAGGGAGAATTTAGCATGGTCAATTCAGCAAACCAGCATGTCTTTCGGACTGTGGGAGGAAATCAGAGCACCCAGAGGAAACCCATGCAGACACAAGGAGAACGTGCAGACTCCACACAGACAGTGGCCCAAGCTGGAAATCGAATCCAGGTCCCTGGCACTGTGAGGCAGCAGGATTAACCACTGTGCCACCATGCCTCCCCATGTAAATGTAAAAACATTGCTTAGCATCTGTATGCTTCAGCAGGGTGTTCAGTGTAGCTCCCTCTACATTGTCCCCATCAAACGCTCCCAGGACAGGTACAGCACGGGGTTAGATACAGAGTAAAGCTTCCTCTACACTGTCCCCATCAAACACTCCCAGGACAAGTACAGCACGGGGTTAGATACAGAGTAAAGCTCCCTCTACACTGTCCCCATCAAACACTCCCAGGACAGGTACAGCACGGGGTTAGAGACAGAGCAAAGCTCCCTCCACACTGTCCCCATCAAACACTCCCAGGACAGGTACAGCACAGGGTTAGATACAGAGTAAAGCTCCCTCTACACTGCCCCCATCAAACACTCCCAGGACAGGTACAGCACGGGGTTAGATACAGAGCAAAGCTCCCTCCACACTGTCCCCATCAAACACTCCCAGGACAGGGACAGCACGGGGTTAGATACAGAGTAAAGCTCCCTCTACACTGTCCCCCATCAAATACTCTTCTACCTTGGTTGTATTAGGTGTGTTTCAATGCCCCACACAGTCAGATTTTAAGCAAATGTGCAAACACTGAGGAACAGCAGTTAGCATGAACTGCAGGGAGATTGTCCCTTGTTAATGGTATTGAATATCAATTAGCAATATTAGAGCGAGCTTTACCCTGTATCTAATCCCGTGCTGTACCTGTCCTGGGAGTGCTTGACGGGGACAGTGTAGTGTGACTTAATCTGTATCTAATCCCATGCTGTCCCTGTCCTGGAAGTGTTTGATGGGGCAGTGTAGAGGGAGCTTTACTCTGTATCTAACCCCATGCTGTACCTGTCCTGGGAGTGTTTGATGGGGCAGTGTAGAGGGAGCTTTACTCTGTATCTAACCCCGTGCTGTACCTGTCCTGGGAGTGTTTGATGGGGGACAGTGTAGAGGGAGCTTTACTCTGTATCTAACCCCGTGCTGTACCTGTCCTGGGGGTGTTTGATGGGGACAGTGTAGAGGGAGCTTTACTCTGTATCTAACCCCGTGCTGTACCTGTCCTGGGAGTGTTTGATGGGGACAGTGTAGAGTGAGCTTTACTCTGTATCTAACCCCGTGCTGTCCCTGTCCTGGGAGTGTTTGATGGGGGACAGTGTAGAGGGAGCTTTACTCTGTATCTAACCCCGTGCTGTCCCTGTCCTGGGAGTGTTTGATGGGGACAGTGTAGGGGGAGCTTTACTCTGTATCTAACTGTGTGCTGTAAGAGAGTAAAAAGTATTGCTTTAATGAATGGAAGGAAAAGTCAGTCCGTAGACATACTCCTGTGCTTGCACACACAAACATGCACACACATACGTGAAGTCACACAGTCATGCACACAGACCTGCGCAGGCGCACTTTCAGACGCGCACTCAAACACACACAAGTGTACAGACCTGTGCAAATACACTCACACCTACACTGATGTACGCACACACAAACAGGCGCACATACCCAGAAGTACAAAAGTGCGCACACATCCCTTCACCACCACAGGGTGTCAGAATGAAAAGTTCAGGTGGGTTCAATGTTAGGTTGACTGATTCTGCGGCATTCCCGTAATACGAGCAGCGAAGCGTGTTAAGTTAACAGATCAAGAGGAAGGAGAGGATTATCTCAAAGCAGGAATGCTACAGAACAAAGGCGGCCTTTTTTAATGCAAGCCCTCCTGGTCTGTAACTACTCTGGATGTCTGAGAAATCATCAGATCCTCCCGTGAAAGAAAAAGTTTTTTTTTTACAGGACCTGTATCAGTTGTCCTTCCCCTCAGTCTCTTTTGTTGCTGTAACTGTGCGAGTGGCCTGAGGTGGTGTTAATGGTGCACTTTGGCACCACGGTCCCTCTGTCCAATGGCAGGAGCTAGAAGCAGAGTAAACCGTTCTCAAGACACCCCCAACATGTACAACAATGACGCGCAGACTCTCATTCGTACCATGATCTGAGCTGATTCATTCCTTCTCTTTTATTCTCATTAATTTTATCGCTGGATTGCACTGTGTACCTCAGACCTTCTCCAAGGATTGCCACCTGAAAGGAAAACAAGCTATTCTCAGGATATGAGAGTCAATGTCAAGGCCAGCATTAATTGCCCCTCCTTAACTGCCCCCGAAAGGTGTGGTGAGCCACATTTTTGAAGTTCATTTGGTGTAGGCACACCCACAGGGCTGTCAGGCAGGGAACTGCAGGATTTGGATCCAGTCACTGTGAAGGAACAGCAATATAGTTCCTAGTAAAGATGAGTGTGTTACTTGATTTGATTTAATTTGATTTATTACTGTCACATGTATTGGTATGCAGTGAAAAATACTGTTTCTTGCGTACTATACAGACGAGGCATACCATTCATAGAAGAGGAAAAGAGAGAGTGCAGAATGTAGTGTTACAGTCATAGCTAGGGTGTAGAGAAAGATCAGCTTAGTGTGAGGTAGGTTCAGAGAGTGGGTGTAGAGGGATATGGCCAAGTGTAGGCAATTGGGACTAGCTTAGGCGTTTAAAAAAAAGGGCAGCATGGACAAGTTGGGCCAAAGGCTTACTCTAACAAAAGTCTGATGGCAGCAGGGAAGAAGTTGTTTTTGAGTTGGTTGGTACATGACCTCAGACTTTTGTAGTTTTTTCCCGATGTCCGGGGTGCGTGGAGTCCTTGATTATGCTGGCTGCTTTGCCGAGGCAGCGGGAAGTGTAGAGTCAATGGATGGGAGGCTGATTTGAGTAACGGACTGGGCTTCATTCATGACCTTTTGTAGTTCCTTGCGGTTTTGGGCGGAACAGGAGTCATACCATACAACCAGAAAGAATGCTTTCTATGGTGCACCTGTAAAGTGTATAATGTACCGTAGAGGGAATTTTCAGCCATCAGTGTTCCAATGCATCTGCTGCCCTTATCCTTCTAGATAGTAGAGGTCGTATGTTTGGAAGGTGCTTTCAAAGAAATGTTAATGAGTGGGTACAGTGAATCTGACAAGTTGGCGACACAGCAGACATATTGCATCAGCGATGGTGTATGTTTCTGGAGTTACCTATCGTAGAGGGATGGCACTGCACAGTAACTAGGTTTGTGGTGAGCGGGAAGCTAGTGAGGTGAGCACTCTGGGTGATTAATCTTCTGGGTTATAACAAAGGGTGAGGGAGGACGTTATCATGCAAAGTCCCCGAGGAGAAGTTAGGTGGGGATCTGAGTAATGAAACAAGAAGTGAGCTGGAGGAGATCAGTTCCTGGTTGAATAGGATTCTGAGACCATGAACTGAGCAAATATCCAGTTCACTGGGAATCTTTTCAGAGACATAGATGCTAGCAAGAGTGAGCAGAATGGCATTGGTTTTCCTGATGTTAAATCTATAGGAAGTCTCGATGGAGGAGTATGGTATTGGGGGCAATGTATTCATAGAATCCCTACCGTGCAGAAGGAGGCCATTTGGCCCATCGAGTCTGCACCAACCACAATTCCACCCAGGCCCTATCCCCATAAGCCCATGCATTTACCCTGGCTAATCCCCCTGACACTAAAGGGCAATTTAGCATGGCCAATCCACGTAACCCGCACACCTTTGGACTGTGGGAGGAAACTGGAATACTGGAAGGAAACCCACACAGACACGGGGAGAATGTGCAAACTGCACACAGACAGTGACCCAAGATGTGGATCGAATGCAGGTCCCTGGTTCTGTGAGGTAGCAGTGCTGACCACTGTGCCACCATGCCACCCAGTTTTGAAGTGGACAGAGAACTAGCTGGCAGACAGGAAGCAGAAAGTGGGGATAATTGGGACCTTTTCAGAGAGCAGGCAGTGACTAGTGAGGATCCGCAGGGTTCAGTACCAGGACCCCAGCTGTTCACAATATACATGAGTGATTTGGACGAAGGAATTGAATGCAATATCTCCAAATTTACAGATGACACTAAGCCGGGTGGCAGTGTGTGCTGTGAGGAGGATGCTAAGAGGCTGTAGGGTGGCTTGGACAGATTGGCTGAGTGGGCAAATACTTGGCAAATGCAATTTAATGAGGATAAATCTGAGATTACCCATGTTAGTGGCAAAAACAAGAAGGAAGATTATTATCTGAAATGTGGCAGTTTAGGAAAAGATGCAAAGTGAATTGGGTGTCTTGGTAGAACAGTCGCTGGATTTTGGCACGCGGGTACAGCAGCGATGTGGAAAGCTAATGGCATGCTGGCTTTCATAGCAAGAGGATTTGAGTGTAGGAGTAAAGATCTCTTGCTACAGTTATACAGGGCCTTGGTGAGTAGTATTGTGTGCAGTTTTGGTCTCCTAGTCTGGGGAAGGACATTCTTGCTTTTGAGGGAGTCCAGCGAAGGCTCACCAGGCTGATTCCTGGAATGGCAGGACTGATATATGAAGAGAGACTGGATTGAATGGGCTTGTACTCACTTGGAATTTAGAAGAATGAGAGAGGATTTCATAGAAAGATAGAAAATCCTGATGGGACGGAACAGGCTAGATGCAGGAAAAATGTTCCCAATGTTGGGGAGGTCCAGAACTCGGGGGTCAAAGTCTAAGAATAAGGGGTAAGCCATTCAGGACTCAGATACGTAAGAACCTCTTCACTCAGAGAGTTGAGAGCCTGTGGAATTCTCTACCACAGAAAACTGTTAGGGCGAGTTCATTAAATATGTTCAAAAGGGAGCTGGATGTGGCCCTTGTGGTTAAAGGGGTCGAGGGGTGTGGAGAGAAAGTGGGGGTGGGATAGTGAAAGTGCATGATCAGCCATGATCATTTTGAATGGTGATGCAGGCTTGATGGGCCGAATGGCCTATTCCTGTACCTATTTTCTATGGTTCTAGTGTGGAGTTTGCACGTTCTCCCCTGTATCTGCGTGGGTTTCCTTTGGGTGCTCTGGTTTCCTCCCACAGTCCAAAGATGTGCGGGTTAGCAGGATTAGCTGTCCTAAATGTGCGGGGTTATGGGGATACGGAGGAGGGGAGGGCCTGGGTAAACATAACCTTTCAGAGAGTTGGTGCAGACTCAATGGGCTGAATGGCCTCCTTCTGCACTGTTGGGATTCTAACCCTTTTGAGTCAAAGGCAAAAATGCTGCCCACTGAAGCACAGATAATGCATACCAAACACAACCCTTACAGATCGCTGATATAAAGTTCCTTTAATATGATAATAAATAGCTATTATGCTGTTATCCTATCAACACTGCAGTCTTTGGAATGCTCGAAACAATAAAACGTACACAGAACAGAAGCGACAGAGTCTGTGACCGGCGAGATTTCTAATTGAGTTGGCATGAGTACAAAACAGAATTGGAGTCAGGATTGGGGTGTGGTGGGGAGTGGGCCCTGGGATGTGGTGGTTTTGCTGCTAATGAAATATCAACAAGGGGGGCCAGTTAGCTCAGTTGGCTGGATGGCTGGTTAGTGATACAGTACGACGCCGACAGCGCCAGTTCAATTCCCGTACCAACTTCTCAACCTTGCTCCACCGCCTTTGGCGTGGTGATCCTCAGGTTAAATCACAACTACTCAGCTCTCCCCCTCAAAGGGAAAAGCAGCCTGTGGTCATACAGAGAAAATTACAGCGCAGGAACAGGCCCTTCAGCCTTCCAAACCTGCACTGACCATACTGCCCGACTGGACAAAAACCCCCTACCTTTCCCTCTATTCCCATCCTATTCATGCATTTGTCCAGATGCACCTTAAAATTCACTACCATATCTGCTTCCACTACCTCCCCCAGAAGCAAGTTTCAAACACCCACCACCCTCTGTGTAAAAAACATCTGGGAGCATGGTGACTTAAATTAAGAATCCACTTTAACTTTTAATGCCATGATTAAAGATACAAGTAGGTCGGTAGATAACAATCTGCTCATTTGAAGTACATTTTCCATGAATTTACACGTACGCAGGAGCCAGAGTGCTGAATATAGAGGGTCTAGGTGGAGAAAAGTGAGCAGCTTAAGTAAGGCTCCTGGTTCAAACCAATATTTATAGAAAAAAGATTTGCATTTCTATAACGCCTGTCACAACCTCTGGTCATCACAAAGTGCTTTTTTATTTATGAAATGGAGTGACTGTTGTAGCATTGGAAATGTTCACAGGAAGATCTCACAAAAGGAAATGAAATCATAACCAGGCATTGATTTGGGTATCAATAATGACAAGGATACCCAGGAGAGCCTCATTTCTTTAAAACAGTGCCATGGGATATTGTTTATTCGTCTGAGGAGGACAGACTGGGTTTAATGTCTAAGCAAAAGACAGCAGCTCCGACAGTGTTGCACTGACTCGGTGTTGGCCCTGAGTGCCAGCCTAGATTGTCACTGGGGTAGAACCTGAGCCCACAGCTCCCTGAGCCAGAGGCCTGGGGCAGGGGTGTATTTGCCTGCTGGGAGTCGATCCGTCAGGAAGCCAGAGGGAATCCACAATTTTGGATTCTCCATAGGCCAAGCTCCACAGTGCGTCTGTGTCCCCAACATCAGTGATTGTTTCCTCATTCAGGGGCCAAACTTGTTTGATAAACCCATCACAAACCCATCGGTCCATCACGCAAACCAGCCTCCCATCCATTGACTCTGTCTACATTCCCCACTGCCTTGGAAAAGCAGCCAGCATAATTAAGGACCCCACGCATCCTGGGCGTTCTCTCTTCCACCTTCTTCCGTCGGGGAGAAAGATACAAAAGTCTGAGATTAGGTACCAACTGACTCAAGAACAGCTTCTTCCCTGCTGCTGTCAGACTTTTAAATGGACTTACCTTGCGTTAAGTTGATCTTTCTCTACACCCTAGCTATAACTGTAACACTGCATCCTGCACTCTCTCATTTCCTTCTCTATGAATGGTATATTTAGGTCATAGCGCGCAAAAAAACAATACTTTTCACTGTATGCTAACGCATGTGATAACAATAAATCAAATCAAATCAAATCAAAATTGAGTCTTCATCAGGCAGGGAACAAGTCACTGATGGCTGCACCAGCAGGCAAATCCACATGTTTGCAAGTATGCCATGGACAGAGGACGGGGAGAATTCATGGAGGAGGGGAGGGCAATTGGGGTACGTAGTCCAGAATGAGTGGAAGTGGGAAGGGTACGATTGAAATAGGGGAGTGAGGCCAGATGAGTGGGCAACAGGGTGGGCTGCAGGTCCTGACAGGAGAGGAGATAGTAGCCTGAGAGAGGTGTGGCGGAGGCCAGAGGCCTGGTGATAAGTAGTAGCAGTAGCATGGTTAGCACTGGCGCCTCACAGTACCAGGGCCGCAGGTTCGATTCTGGCCTCGGGTAACTGTGTTAAGACTGTACATTCTCCCTGTGTCTGAGTGGGTTTCTTCCGGGTTTTCCGGTTTCCTCCCAAAATCCACAGATGTGCGGGTTAGCTTGATTGGCCACGCTAGACTGCTGCTTACTGCCAGGGGCAATACTTGGGATAGTGGGGATAGGAACCAAAAGAGAAAATGCTGGAAAATCTCAGCAGGTCTGGCAGCATCTGTAAGGAGAGAGAAGAGCTGACGTTACAAGTCCAGATGACCCTTTGTCAAAGATAAAAGGTATTACCCTCTGAAGTGTACCCTCTGATTTCAGCTTCTCTGCCAATGGCCATTCGCACCTTTTATTCTCTCTGTGGGCTGCCATTAGCAGCCTTTCCCCTTGTTTTTGTGGCTATGATTCACCTTTCATTCCCTCCCCCTGCAGTATAAATATCTCCCACTTTCTATGCCTTTTAGCTTTGACAAAGGGTCACCTGGACTCGAAATGTCAGCTCTTTTCTCTCCTTACTGATGCTGCCAGACCATGCTGGGATTTTCTAGCATTTTCTCTTTTGGTTTCAGATTCCAGCATTTGCAATAAGTCGCTTTTCTGGGGATGGGACCTGAATGAGACTGTGGTCAGTACAGACTTGATGGGCCAAATGGCCTTTTGCAGTACTGTAGACATTCTATGACTTCAGAGCATGGGCAGAAGGAGTGCCAAGTGGGGGCCTGGGACCCCCCATTTGATACCAACATTGGAAAATCCGACTTTTAAATCTGTTTCTCTCTCCACAAATGAAGGCTGATTATTAATTCCAGCATTTTATTTTTTTTTTACAGTGGACAAGATTGTTTGTGAGTTCGGTTAAAAATGAATATGAATAATTTAAAAACCAAATGCGCAGCCCTTGTAAACGTAACATTCCTAGTCGATTAAACACCATAAATATTACTCCTGCTCTTCTGGCAACACCCCACCCCCCACCGCCCTCTTATTCACTGTCAGTTCTCTGTAAATCCGCAGTCATTAGATCTCTCCTGGTTTTTATATTAATACTGCCACCAGTGTCCAGGTCGTTTCTGCCTTTTCATTCTCCACAGGATTTTCGCAGCTTTGCTGTTGCCACGGTAACCGTCTGATAAGAATAGAGCAGAAGGGGCCAATGTCTGAGAGCTGTCGTGTCTCGCACAGTAATCTCTCTCGCACTCTCTCAGTCGTAACCTTTCTTGTCTCCCGCTCACTCTTTTATCAATACTATTCCGGTCTGTGATTCCCTAATCCATTCTTGCTGCTCTGTCCTAAAGCTACATCCACCCCGTGTCGCAATCTGCAGCCATTACATTGCCGCTTAATCCAGCCGCATTCTACAGCGCCCGGCTCCTCAGCTGTACCTCCCTCCTGTTACCATGGCTGGGATATTTCTCCCCACCCACCCCCCCCAACTCACCCCCCTCCTGCCCCATTCCTCCCACACACACACACACACACACACACACAACTTGGGAGCGAGCTGGCATGCAGGGGCGAGGTAGATCAAATTGGTTGGCATGGCAATGGTGATGTGCCCGTTGCCAATATTTCAACAGCGGCAGGGGAGGTGTGAGGCTTTCATGTTTGCCCTTGGTTGGAATATCAGAAGTCCTGCTTGGTGAGGCTGCATCTCAAGGACAGTTTTGCTCTCCTCGCTTAGAATCTTAGGATCCCTACAGTGCAGAAGGATGCCATTCGGCCCACTGGCCATAATCCTACCCAGCCCCATCCCCGTAGCCCGACATACTTACCTTGCTAATCCTCCTGACACTAAGGGGCAATTTAGCACAGCCAAGCAACCCAACCCACAGATTTTTGGACTGTGGGAGGAAACCGGAGCACCCGGACAAGACCCGCACAGACACCAGGAGAATGTGCAAACTCCACACAGACAGTGACCCAAGCCAGGGATCGAACCCGGGTCCCATGGCACTGTGAGGCAGCAATGCTAATCACTGTGGCACTCTGCTGAAAGGACTTAAAAATTTAAGAAAGGATACAATTGCATTCGAAGCAATTCAGAAAAGGTTCATTCGACTGGGATGAAGGGTTTTATTCCGAGCAAAGGCACGGAAGTGGTTAGTGTTTCTGCCTCACAGCACAAGCTTCCAGCCTCGGGTCACTGTCTGGGTGGAGTTTGCACATTCTCCTCGTGTCTGCGTGGATTTCCTTCGGATGCTCCGGTTTCCTGTCACACTCCAAAGATGGCTGATTGACCATGCTAAGTTGTCCCTTGGTGTCAAGGGGGATTACCAGGGGAAATAGACACGGTTAAGGGGATCGGGCCTGGGTGGGATTGTGGTCAGTGCAGACTCGATGGGCCAAATGGTCTCCTTCTGCACTGTAGGATTCTATGAGTCTAAAGGTTGGGCTTGTACCCACTGGGGTTTAAAAGATTGAGGGTTGACCTTGTTGAAACATAGAAGGGACTTAACAAGATGGGTGCTGAGAGGATGTTTCCACTTATTGGGGGAGAGCAGAACCATACGAGGCACTGTTTAAATATAAGGGGTCTCCCACTTAAGACAGGGCTGAGGAGAAAGTGTATCATCCGTCTGCAGAATTCTCTTCCCCAGTGGAGGCTGGGTCATTGACAATATTTTAAAGACTGACATAGATTGATTCTTGGGGGGGTCAAAGATTCATTGGGGTCAGGGAGGAGAGTAGACTTGTTCAGCCACGGTCTTACCGAACAGTGGAGCGAGCTGGAGGGACTGAATGGCCTCCTCCTGCTTCTGATTCATATGATCTTGTTTTTGTAAGTGGACTTTTTCCACTGAGGCTAGGGGAGAAAGAAACCAGAGGGCATGGGTTAAGGGTGAAAGGAGAAAAGCTTAAAGGGAATATTAGGGGGGGCTTCTTCATGTGGGAGTGTGGAATGAGCTGCCGGATAAAGTGGTAAATGCAGGGTCATTTTTAACATTTAAGAAAAACTTGGACGGGTTCATGGATGAGAGGGATATGGAGGGATATGGTCCAAGTGCAAGTGGACTAGGCAAAAAATGGTTCAGCGCAGCCAAGAAGGGCCTGTTTCTGAGCTGTAATTTTCTATGGACAATTCATGGCCAATTAAGGGCCTCTTCCTGCCACTGCTGACATTTTATCAGTGGCAATAGGTGTCCATGCCAAGAGGTGAGGCTGCCAGGAGAAACCTGGCACAGAAACAGAAAATGCTGGAAAATCCCCGCAGGTCTGACAGCGACGGTGGAGAGAGAATAGAGAACCTGGATGACCCTTCCTTGGAGCTGAAAGCTGGCAGCGTTTTTGCAGGTCTCAGTGGGAGTCCCTGTTGTTTGAGGCCGTCAACCCCTCCCCCTGCAATACATCACCCCCACCTTGTGTGTCCTCCTGATCTCCGAATCCTGCCACCCCACCAACCCCCCACAACCCCCCCTAATCCTCTGTCTCACACACCCTCCCACATCCCCTTGTTAGGGTCTGCCAGACTGACCCCCAGAAGAACAGTCCACTGTACCACCCCATCGGGCTCCACTGCTGATTGTCATCGTTGATCCCCAGCAGTGACTATCATTCCCGGTGCCAGATGGAGATTTTTATCCTGAGACAATTAACAGTCCGGCACTGTAAACTCACAATGGGAGAACTGACCAAGCAGAGGCATGTTTATGTTCAACATGGAGTGCAGAGATGTGGAGCTGTATGTCTGTGTAAAATGCTGGGCCATTATTCAGCGGGTAACACTCTTTCCCTGAGTCAGAAGATGATGCTTTTAAGCCCGGTTTACTGTGTTAACTTGACTTCCACCAGTTAGTGAAGTATGAAACCAGACATTAATACTCTTGCTGATGGTAGTTTATTTACAGATTGCAGAATTACATATGTTTATTTTCTACCTACCAACTCAGTGACATAGCAGCCTCTCTTTATAAGTACTCTAGGTACTTTAGCATACGATACTCTTCATCTTTATATCATAACAATATAACTAACATGCCATTATGGGTGCAGTACTGATGGAGATGTTGGGCCAGAATTCTCCGACCTTATTTACTGCTGGGATTCTTTGATCCTGATGCTATGAATGGAGATTTGGCAGAGCACCAAGTTCTCTGCTCTCGCTGGCAGAAGCAAGGGGGAACATCTAACTGGAGAATTCCAGCCATTATCTATTGGATGAGAAATTAAATGGAGGTAAAGTGAAAGTAAAGTTTATTTATTTGTCACAGATAAGGCTTACATTAACGCTGCAATGAAGTTACTGTGAAACTCCCCAACTCGCCACACTCCGACTCCTGTTCGGGTCAACGCACCCTAACCAGCATGCCTTTCAGACAGTGGGAGGAAACCAGAGCTTCCGGAGGAAACCCACGCGGACACGGGGAGAACGTGCAAACTCTGCACAGCCAGTGACCCAAGCCAGGAATCAAACCCAAGTCCCTGGTGCTCTGAGGCAGCAGTGCTAATCACTGTGCCAACATGCCACCCTCAAAGGTGGTCCTAAAATAACCCAGAATCATACTTGGAAGAAGAATCAGGGAAATTTTGACCCAGTTACCTGGCCAATAGTCATCCAACCAATAATCAATAAGAGAATATTTAGTTAACTATTTCAGTGCTCCTGTGGGATCTTGCTATGTGAACATAAGTTGCCATATTTCTTACATAATAACAGTAACTACATTTCAGATGCATTTCATTGGCTTAAAGTGCTACATAACTGTAACAAGTATTTATATAACACCTTTATCATATGAATTAGGTTGACTGGCCATGGTAAATGGATTCTAGTGTTTAGGGGGATATGCACAAGTGGCACAGCAGCACAGTGGTTAGCACTGCTGCCTTACAGTGCCAGGGTCGATTCCTGGCTTGGGTTACTGCCTGTGTGGAGTTTGCACGTTCTCCCCAGTTTCTTCCGGGTGCTCAGGTTTCCTCCCACAGTCTGAAAGAGGCACTGGTTAGATGCATTGACCTGAACAGGCGCTGGAGTGTGGCAACTAGAGGAATTTCACAGTGACTTCATTGCAATCCTTACTTGTGACTAATAAATTAAATTTAACTTAAATATGTGGGGTTACGGGAATGGGGCCTGGGAGGGATTGTGGTCAAGTGCAGACTTGATGGGCCAAATGGCCTCCTTCTGTATTGTAGGGATTCTATGAATACATCAAAAAGCACTTCACAGAAACATTACCAAACAGATTTGTCACCACTTGGTCAAAGAGCTGTACTTTAATGAGAGTCTTAAAGGGGGAAAGCATGGTAGAGAGGGGAAGGGAACACCAGACCTTAGAATCCAGGAAATAATGACTGACAGATGGAGTTTAATTTAGATAAATGTGCGGTGATGCATTTTGGTAGATTGAATCAGGGCAGGACTTACTCAGTTAATGATAGGGCACTGGGGAGAGTTATAGAACAAAGAGATCTAGGAGTACAGGTTTGTAACTCCTTGAAAATGGAGTCACAGGTGGACAGGGTGGTGAAGGCGGCATTCGGCATGCTTGGTTTCATTGGTCAGAACATTGAATACAGGAGTTGGAATGTCTTGAAGTTGTACAAGACATTGGTAAGGCTGCACTTGGAATACTGTGTGCAACTCTGGTCACCCTATTATAGAAAGGACGTTATTAAACTAGAAAGAGTACAGAAAAGATTTACTAGGATGTTACTGGGACTTGATGGTTTGTATTGTAAGCAGAGGCTGAATAGAGTCAGCTTTTTTACCCTGGAGTGTAGGAGGCTTAGGGGTGATCTTAAAGAGGTTATAAAATAATGAGGGACATAGATCAGCTAAATGGTCAATGTCCTTTCCCAAAGTTAGGGGAGTCTAAAACTAGAGGGCATAGGTTTAAGGCGAGAAGGGAGAGATACAAGAGTGTCTAGAGGGGCAATTTTTTCACTCTGAGGGTGGTGAATGCCTGAAACGAGCTGCCAGATGTAGTAGTAGAGGCAGGTACAATTTTGTCTTTTAAAAAGCGCTTAGACAGTTACATGGGTAAGATGGGTATAGAGGGATATGGGCCAAATGTGAGCAACTGGAACTACCTTCATAGTAAAAACTGGATGGCATGGACAAGTTGGGCCGAAGGGCCTGTTTCCATGCTGTAAACTACTATGACCTTATGAATCTGAACTTAAGACATGGCCACCAATGACTCAGCAATTAAAATTGGCGTCAGACAAGAGGCCAGAATCAGAGGAGCGCAGATAGCCCAGAGGCTTGTACAAAAGGGTCATGAAAATTTGGAACTCTCTTTCCCAAAAAATTTATTATAGCTCGAGGCTAATTAATTATTTCAAAACTGAGGTTGACATGTTTTTGTTAGACGAGACTATTTAAGATTGTCAGAATGACTCTCTCTTTCATGATTTTTCTCTCTGTCTCTGTCTCTCTCTCTCTTTCTGTTATTTTGCTTTGCCTTTTCTCTTTTGTGTTCTCCCTGTTTTACGCTCTTTCAGACCAGATCCCCTGCACCGTTTACCTGTCTCACTCTGACTGAGGGTGGGAGGGTATGAAAGGGAGAGGTATGAGCTGATGTGGAAGTCACACCACCAGTCTGCATGTCTGCTGCTCATTCTAAGCTGTGACAAGCACATCCACTTAACTCATGTTGAAGCAGTGGACGGCACTGCTTTGTACAAAGCAGCATTTGAGCTAGAACAAATGGCACAGTGTTTCAGATGGGGGGGTGGGGGGAAGAATGGGGGGTTGGGAGCCGGGGGTGGGGGTGGGTAGAGATGGGTGTTGTCAAGAGAATTCCAAATGACTGGCTGTGACCTTCACCCACTGCCCTTGAATCATCAATTCTCTCCACAATAGAAATAGTCTTTAATGACTTACTTGAGTCAAAACATTGACATATGGATTTTGAGCCTGAGTTGTGACAATCGGCTGATCCTAAAGATAAAGGATTCAATCACCTCAGTTTTGTACATTTAAGCCTGACTCACTATTTTGTTCGGATTCTCCGAGTGGGATCTGATTCTGTGGACAGCGGCAGCCTCTTGACCCAATCGATGGACTTCCTTTAAATTGAGCTTGAGTAATGAATGTCAGCAGGATATCTGACACACGATGAGGGAGAGGCTCACAAACTCTATCCACACTGACTTTAGACAGTTGTTGACCATCTGATTGTCCATTCAGAAAAACGGAAAACAGGAGGAGGCCATTCAGTCCTTTGAGTCAGTGTCGTCAGGGGGAGACGATGTTATCGACAAGCTATTAATCCAGAAACTCAGCCAGTGTTCTGGGGACCCGGGTTCGAATCCCACCACGGCAGATGGTGGAATTTGAATTCAATGAAAAAAAAATCTGGAATTAAGAATCTACTGATGACCACGAAACCATTGTCGGAAAAACCCGTTTGTGTTCACTAATATCTTTTGGGGAAGGAAATCTGCTGTCCTTACTTGGTCTGGCCTACATGTGATTCCAGAGCCACAGCAATGTAGTTGGCTCTCAATTGCCCTCTGAACAAGGGTAACAAGGGATGGGCAATAAATTCTGGCCACGCAGCGACGCCTGTGTGCCATGAATGAACAAAAAAATTTAGTGAGATCATGGCTGAGCTGAGATAAAAGTTCAATTAAACACCTTTACCCAATATTCCACAGTGTAATGAACACAAATTCATCAATCTCAGATTAAACATCAACTACACATCAAGGGCCATGTTTTGAAGAGAGTTCCTAATTTCTCCCACCCTTTGTATGTTTCCTGATTTCATTGCTGAAGGCTCTGATTCTCAGTGATGCTCCCTGGTCCAAAGCCAGAATATTGTGAAGGTAATAGGGCACTGGGCTGACAGCTGGAGGTCCGCCAAGGCTCCGGTATCACTTCTTTTCAGCAAAGTCCGAGTTTCAGTGTTGAGCCTTTGCTCTGGATCAAGGACCCATTGACAGAGGTCCAGCCCACTCAGAGCTGCCATCCAAATGGAGTCAGCAGTTGATTGAATGGCAGGGCCACCAGGGAGCCAGTAGCTGCTTCTGGTGCCACCACCGCCTTAGGCCAAGGATCACTGCTGGAATCCCCGGCTGCAGGTGAGTGGGAGGGTAGTTATGGTTGGGGAGAGTCATAGAATCAGAGATTTACAGCATGGAAACAGGCCCTTTGGCACAATTTGTCCATATCACCCTTTTCTTTTAAACCCCTAAGCTAATGCCAAATGCCCACATTTGGCCCATATCCCTCTATACCCATCTTATCCATGTAACTGTCTAAATGATTTTTAAAAGACAATATTGTGCCCGCCTCTAAAACTACCTCTGGCAGCTTGTTCCAGACACTCATCACCCTCTGTGTGAAAAAAATTGCCCCTCTGGACACTTTTGTATCTCTCCCCTCTCACCTTAGATCTATGCCCTCTAGTTTTAGACTCCCCTACTTTTGGGAGAAGATATTGACTATCTAGCTCATCTGTCCATTCCATTATTTTATAGACCTCTATAAGATCACCCCTCAGCCTCCTACACTCCAGAGGAAAAAAAGTCCCAGTCTATCCAGCCTCTCCTTATAACCCAAACCATCAAGTCCCGGTAGCATCCTAGTGAATGTTTAGGAGGGGGAAGGGGGTCAGCAGCAAGGGCAGGAGTTTGCTCACAGTGGGCCTCACATCTCCCAATGGCAATCTGGTACTGAGTGCCTTTAATGAGGGACCCCCCAACACCCCACAAAACAACACTGCCCTGCTTTGTGCCCCCTGTGTGTGATGAGCCCCCTACTTGTCACTGAGTGAATAACAGTGCTGGTGGGATGAGGCTCTGAAGTGGCATTAAGTGGTCCCTTAAGGGCTTCAACTGGGGTGGGACAGGAAGGTCATCCATGGGTTTTTCCAGTCCGGACTTAGCAGCGTGGAGAAGGGCAGGTGGCGCAGTCCCCACTCACCACCCTCCAATCTGATTATTGCTCCCTAGGCATCAAACTCATCACAGGGGAGAGTAGAAGATTCTGGCCCTACAATCCCCAAGTATTGTCTCCTCAATATAAAAGCAAAATACTGCAGATGCTGGAATTTAAAATCTCAACAGGTCTGATAGTATCTGTGGGGAGAGAATAGAGCCAATGTTTTGAGTCTAAATGACCCTTCAGCTCTGACGAAGGGTTATCTAGACTTGAAACGTTGGCTCTATTCTCTCCCCACAGATGCTGTCAGACCTGCTGAGATTTTCCAGTGTCTCCTCAACTTGGATACATTGAGGCTTTTTGTTCGCCTACCAGCTAACGTCAGCTAACACAGCACGGACATTGACCATGAACTATGCAGTGCTCAAAACCAGATCATATTTTTTAAGAGACGTTGGTTGGGCGATGAACATTGAGCAGCAGCATGGGATCTTTATGTTCATCAGAGTTAGCAGACAGGGCCTTAGTTTAACAACTCAGTCAACACATCTGACAACTCAGCATTCCCTCAGCCTGGATGCTGTGTTTAATTCTCCAGACTGGATCTTCAGCCAACAACCTTCTGACTCATCAGGTAACAGCACCACCCACAGATCCAAAGTGACACCAGTGCCACTTATCTTATTACTCAGTTGTATCCTTTAGAATGACTATCTTGGTGCAATGTAGAAACAGCTATTTTATGTTATGTAATATATACATGCCGAACCATGGCGTCCATGGTGGGAATTGGAGCAATATTCTCCAGTAATTGGAGTCGTACCTGGCACAAAAGAAGTGATAGTGCGGTGGTTGGAGGTCAATCATCTCCAGGACATCACTGCAGGAGCCCCTCAGGGTAGTGTCCTAGGCCCAACCATCATCAATGACCTTCCTTCCATCGTAAAGTCAGTAGTGGGGATGTTTGCTGATGATTGCACAATGTTCAGCACCATACTCAGGTACCAAAGCAGCCCATTTCTACAAGCCCTGAGCAACGTTCTGGCAATGGGATAATAAGTACCACACCATTGCCAGGCAAGGACCTTCTGCAACAAGAGACTCAGGCCTGATTACAATGTCAACTGTCTACAACCTGCAGCTCACCTGCTGATAGTGCAGAAGGTTAATCGCTCTTAATTATTGGAGAGTTTGTTTTTATCTGGGCTAATGCAGGTTTGTTATGTTAGGGTTGTCCCCTGTGGTTCTCAGGTTTTGATTAAGTTGATTGATAAATAGGAAAATCATGTGAGTGGGTGGAGGTAGACTTACAGAGAGGTAAAATCAGCCAGTTGCAGTTTGACTCATAAGAGTTATAGAGGTTTACAGCATGGAAACAGGCCCTTCAGCCCAACTTGTCCATGCCGCCCAGTTTTTACCACTGAACTAGCCCCAGTTGCCTATTTTTGGCCCATATCCACCTATACCCATCTTACCCCTGTAACTGTCCAAAGGCTTTTTAAAAGACAAAATTGTACCCACCTCTACTACTATCTTTGGCAACTTGTTCCAGACACTCACCACCTTCTGAGTGAAAAAAATTACCTCTCTGGACCCTTTGGTATCTCTCCCCTCTAGTTTTAGACTCCCCTATCTTTGGGAAAAGATGTTGACTATCTAGCTGATCTATGCCCCTCATTATTTTATAGACCTCTATAAGATCATCCCAAAGCCTCAGTGAAATGGAGTCCTTGCCTTTGTCAAGACAAAGACAAGGGGGCAAACTTTAAATTATGAAGGAGTTGGACAAAATAGATGAAGAAAAAGTGTTTCCACTTGTGGGGCAGTCCATATCTGGGGACCATAAATATAAGTTTGTTGATTGCTGTTTCTCTTTCTACTCCCAGTGGCGCACAAGGCAGGCTTTTCATCTGTTTCCATAGCAAGGTTGAAAAGTTTTGCAAGATTTTGCAGGTTGATAGTCAACCTGTTTGGCTGTGTTATGAACGCATCTTCTTTGGCCATTAAGTCCTGGGGTGGGACTGGAATGATATGGAGATGCTGGCGTTGGACTGGGGTAAATACAGTAAGAAGTCTCACAACACCAGGTTAAAGTCCAACAGGTTTATTTGGTAGCAAAAGCCACTAGCTTTCGGAGCGCTGCTCCTTCATCAGATAAGTGGGAGTTCCGTTTCACTTTGAATCCACCTCCTCACTAAGGTTGAGATGCTGGCAGGATGGTGGTTAGTCCGCAAACAGTTTAAATTCGATGCTTTTTAGTGAGGAGATGGATTCAAAGTGAAACGGAACTCCCGCTTACCTGACAAAGAAGCAGCGCTCCGAAAGCTAGTGGCTTTTGCTACCAAATAAACCTGTTGGACTTTAACCTGGTGTTGTGAGGCTTCTTACTGTGGGACTGGGACCCAGAGCTTCTGGCTCAGAAGCAGGGATGCAACCCCAACTCCACCATAGGATCTCCATTCAAACATAAGATAGTCACGAATAAATTCTTTATGAAATTCAGGAGAAATCTATTGACCCAAAGAGTGATTAGAATGTAGAGCTTGCAAATACACAGAATATCTGGGGCAAATAGCATAGGTGCATTTAAGGGATATCTAGAAGGATAGACAATGTTGGATAAACCCAGAAGGTCTGGCACCATCTGTGGAAAGAGAAACAGAGAGCAGAACTTTATCGGCACGTCCACCTGAGGTTCGTACGATCCCAAGGCCAATGGAGAATGCCGTTCTCTGAGCCTCACCCACCCCCAGAATTGGAGTGGGCATGCTGGTAAAATCGCAGCCAGAGTTAATGTTTTGGATCTAAATGATCCTTCTACATAAAAGTAAAAGCATTAAAACATTTGAAATGTTAACTCTGTTTTCTCTCTGCACAGACGCTGCCAGGCCTGCTGAATTTATCCAGCATTTTTGGGGAGACAATGGCCTAGCGGTTTTGTCACTGGACTATTAATCTGGAAACTCAGCTAACCTTCCATGGACCAAGGTTCGAATCCTGCCATGGCAGATGATGGAATTCAAATTCAGTAAAACAAAATCTGGAATTAAGAAACGACTGATGACCATGGAACTTGTCATTTGTTGGAAAAAAGCCATCTGGTTCACTGATGTCCTTTAGAGAAGGAAATGTGTTGGTTTGGCTTACCTGTGACTCCAGAGCCACAGCAATGTGGTTGACTCAGACTGCCCTCGGGCAACCAGAGATGGGCAATAAATGCTGGCCAGCCAGCGGTGCCCATGTTCCATGAATGAATAAAAAAGAATTCTGTTTTTATTTCAGATTTACAGCACCTGTAGTATTTTATTTTTATTTATTATAGAAGGGTAAATTGATAGGGAGATGAGGGGGATATGCTATTCCAAATTTTTAAAAGGGTTAATGATGAGGCCATTTCACCGGACAGTCAATCATGTTTTTGCACCCTTCTCTGTAACAAAATCATCAACAATTTCTATCTATTTAGTGCTTTGCTTTGAGGCTCCTTACAAAGCGCTTGAATACAAATGGGACAAAGAGAAACAGTTCACACTTGACTTCAGGGTTAACAAGTTGTAATTCAAATCAATTATATCTTTGAATAAATTTACATGACTAATTTTGCCACTTCAGAGTTGACATTGATAACTGCTCATATACAAACGCTTTCACCGGAGTGCTGTGCATTTAAATATAAATGAAAGGAGATGAAAGACTTCTATTTCTGAAGCATCTTCTCAAGACCCTTACAAGTGCCTCAGTCCCCATCTGTATTCTGGTGTTATAATGTAAGGACGTAGGACTGAAAACTCTGTTCCTCTCTCTGTAGATGCTGCCAGACCCATTGAGTTTTCCCAGGAATTTCTGTTTTTATTTCTGATTTACAAAGTCCATGGTCTTTGTTGTGTTTTATGTCTTACAGAGATGAAAGGCCAGGTCTTATTGTGTGGAACAGGAATTTGATTCAATGCTTTAAAACGTCTGCTCTCTCATGTGGCCAGCAAGTTGCCTACAGTTCGGCTTCTTTACCTAAGTGACCACAGCCCGGCTTAACTAATCAGACACACGTAATCAAACACTGACAAATGAATGCCAAGTTGAACACTAAAGGGGCTAAATTGTCCCTTAGTATCCAAAGATGGGTGGGTTAGATGGATTAGCCATGGGAAACGTGTGTGGTTACGGGGATGACGTGGGCGAGGTGATGCGGTGCAGACGTGATGGGCCAAATGGCCTCTTCTGCACTGTAGGAATTCTATGATCCTATGAACACCACGTTTTTTTGCAATTGTATTTTGGGGAGGTTACTTGTGGTGGATATAAACGCAGCAGCCATTTTGTGAGAGCGAGGTTAGCCAAACAAGATGAGTGGCTGGTTCCTCTTCATTATTTTTGAGGTTGAGTGAGGCAGGAGGTTGTCAGATAACAGGATTAAGGTAAACCGGGAGCAGACAAGGAGCATAAGGCCGTGAAATATCACCAACTGCAATGTTTTCAGTGAAATCAGGTGCCGTAGGTTGTGTTGTAATCAGTCTCATGCTATTACTGAGAGCCAGCTCCTCTGTAGGAGTCAGGGGCTGTTACTGCCCTTGTCCTGTAATGATTTTAATCAGGCATATTGAGATTGGCTTGCTTGAATACGAACTTGCTGATTAAGGGCCAAATTGATGGTCCAATCAGGGATCCTCATGCTCTGTATTTAATCAGCTCCCCTGGCATTCCGGATGTCAACTGCACACCGAGAATATTCTGTATAGTGTTGTTGGACCTTGTAAGTGGAGGAATTCTGGTGAAAGGACTTGCGCCTCCGAGGACTTATTATAGTCCTCTGGTTCAGTTCTGTTCCCTTAAGGAAATTGGAAGAGGAGGAGGCCACTTAACCCCTTGAGTCTCGCCCACCATTCAATGAGATAGAAATATAGAAACATACAAAATACAAGTGGGCCATTCAGCCCTCTGAGCCTGCTCCGCCATTCATTATGATCATGGCTGATCACCAAATTCAATATCCTGATCCCTCTTTTCCCCATATTTTCTGACCGCTTTCGCCCCAAGAGCTTCATCTAATTTCCTCTCGAATTTGAATTTTTTCTTGAATTTCTTATTGAAATCACACAATGGTTGATCTGATGCCTGACTCGATACCTTCATTTTGCCCCATATCCCAAAGTACCTTTGTTTCAAGAATATTTATCAGTCCTACTTTATAAAGTTAATAAACAGCAATTACAATTTCCAGAAGTGACTTCTAACACATACTACCCTCCGCATGTAGGAGGTCTTCCACATTTCACTCCTGAATCGTAGGAATCCCTGTGGTGCAAAAGGTTCACCCCATTGGGTCTGCATCGACCACAACCCTACCCAGGCCCTATCCCTGTAACCCCACATAGTCACCCTGCTAATTTGGAATTTCTGAGCTGTTCCCTCACGATATTCTCCTCAACCAGGTATAAATGCAAATATTCCATCCGCCTTTTTAGTTCTTTTCTGAACCCATTCAAGACATTTTAATGACCTGTGTGCCTTAACCCCTTGCTCTATAAGGTGGAGAGGTTATGAGTGTGGCGGGGGTGTGGGATTGTGATGGGAGGGATAGGTTGGGGAGGGTGGCAGGGTGTATCAGGAGGGTATGGGGTGGGTGGCGCTGAAGGCTCTTGGAGTGTCACTTTTAATGTCACATTTAAAATTAAATTGTTTAAAGTTTAAAATTTAAACTTTAAAAGTTGATTTATTAGTGTCACAACTAGGCATACATTAACACCGCAATGAAGTTACTGTGAAAAACCCTTAGTTACCATACTCCGACATCTGTTCAGGTATACTGACGGAGAACCTAGCATGGCCAATGCATCTAACCAGCAAGTCTTTCAGACTGTGGAAGGGAACCAGAGCACTAGGAGGAAACCCACGCAGACCCATACAAATACTGCACATTTCTCAAATTTCTCATAAATAGCCGTTTAAATTTCCATTATGCCCTAAAGCCGACACAATTCTGTGACATGCTGTGTTGATGTGCCGGAGGCTTGAGAATCTTGGGCCTTTTCAAAATAAATGTCAGGAACTAAAAAAAACAGAAGTTACGCAATAAAGGATTTTGGCTCAGGATCGTCCATTGTATTACTCTCATAAGGTCTGCGACTGAAATCTCTAATTCTCTGTAACAGATTGCTTCAAGAAAGGCTTTACAAATATTAACTCCATTCTCTGTTCACCCCAACCTGCACCAACCCGTTTAATTCTGGCAAAAAGTGGTGGGATTAAAATTTCTCTAGTGGGAAGATTCCCAATCATCCATTGTAAATTTGGTACTAAAATAATCTATTAAATACCAGAGAAATGACATGAAGGGCTTTTACCATAAAGGGCCATTCTCGACAGCCAACCTTATGACTTAAATGCTGATTACTTAATGATGTGGAGATGCCAGTGTTGGACTGGGGTGGACACAGTAAGAAGTCTCACAATACCAGGTTAAAGTCCAACAGGTTTATTTGGATTCACGAGCTTTCAAAGCACTGCTCCTGGGCTCATCTGATGAAGGGACTGCCCTCCGAAAGCTTGTGACACCAAATAAACCTGTTGGACTTTAACTTGGTGTTATGAGAATTCTTACTAATCATTTAAATTCTAGAAATGACTTATCTCAGGATTTTGCTGTATTACTTTTTCTTACTGGAGTTACATATCTTCAGCCAGAGAGTGCTGAATCTGTGGAACTCTTTACCACAGAAGGCTGTGGAGGCCAGGTCACTGAGTGTCTTTAAGACAGAGATAGATAGGTTCTTGATTAATAAGGGGATCAGGGGTTATGGGGAAAAGGCAGGAGAATGGGGATGAGAAAAATATCAGCCACAATTGAATGGTAATAAGAACATAAGAACATAAGAAATAGGAGCAGGAGTAGGCCATCTAGCCCTTCAAGCCTGCCCCGCCATTCAATAAGATCATGGCTGATCTGTTGTGGCTCAGTTCCACTTTCCCGCCCTCTCCCCATAACCCTTAATCCCCTCTCTTATCAAGAACCCATCAACCCGCTTCTTAAAAATATTTAGCGAGGCAGCCTCCACCACTTCAACGGGCAGAGAATTCCAGAGATTCACCACCCTTTGAGTGAAGAAGTTCCTCCTCAACTCCGTTCTAAACCGCCTCCCCTTTATCTTGAGGCTGTGCCCCCTAGTCCTACTGTCTTTTTTGAGCGGGAAGAGTCTCTCCACCTCTATCCTATCCATCCCATTCATCATCTTATACGTCTCAATGAGATCTCCCCTCATTCTTCTAAACTCTAACGAGTACAAGCCTAGTTTATTCAGCCTCTCCTCATAGCTCAATCCCCTCAACTCCGGTATCAGCCTAGTAAACCTCCTCTGCACTCCCTCCAGGGCCAAAATATAGAGCAGACTTGGTGGGCTGAGTGGCCTAATTCTGTTCCTATGTCTTATGGTCTTATGATTTTTTTCCCATTTTAGGCTGTAATTTCATAGCGTATAACACAACTTGTATAAAAACTTCTTGAGGAAGAGGAAACAATTCAGTTTTTAAAGTCAGGCTCAGCTGAACTTTTGTACCATGTACCATTCTATGAAAAATTCAGATCAACAATTCAATCCACATTTTTCCTGGAGTATTTGCCGATATCTAATTGACAAACACTGGCGATTCTGGCATTAGTGTAAAAGAAGCAGATGCCATTGATGGTATATTGTGGTTTGGCACTTGGTAAGTCAGAGTGGTAAGGTTGTATTAGCTACAGAGTTGAATTGTTTTGCAAGTTTCTTTGTAGTCACTTTCTCTGCATCAATTGATTGGCTTGTGATTTTGTACAGTTCAGAGAATCAGCATTGGGCCTCCAATTTCACCCTTGTAACAGACACTGCCGACTGCTTGCAGATGTGGTGAAAGACAGACAAAACCTACATTCACACAGCCCCTTTCACAATACCTTAAATCACTTTATAGTCAAGTAAATGCTTTTGAGTAGCAGTCACTGGTATAATGTAGACAATGCTATCAAATGGAAGAGCAGGCTTGACGGGCTGAATGGCTTACTCCCGCTCCTAATATGTATGATTGTCTATCACCCTGGGTGGGTGAGATAAGCTGGGCTAGGTGGCCTTTGTCATCCGTAATTATCTTGCAAACTGATGGTGGAAACTTGGCCGGAGTTGTGTTTTTCACTTTGTTGCTAATGGAAGTTTACAGTGAATGGGAGTTGTGGGCTGAAATTGCCAGAACAGTGTATCAGTGTCCTATTTTATCCTACACATGATTCTCAAGAGTCATTTCCATTGATTTTAACCTTCCTCTTTTGTCTATTTACTTATTACCCCACTCTGTCATGGTGCTTTCATGAGGATTCAGAGGTATTAAAATATTGTGATTAAAGTTGTGTTGCACAGTAGTTATTGAAAAAATATTATGGTCAGAAGCAGTGATGAGCAGAATTATGAACTTTTCAATCTTCTTTGCCCTCTGAAAACTTCTGCTGCACAGAGATACTGGAGGGCTCCAACACTTCTCACTGTCAGTGAAATTCTATGTTGCTTAATCATTCTGTTTTGTTGTTCAGGAGCCATTTGAACTTCCTACCCTGTAGGATTACTGATCAAATAGAATCTAATTCACCACTTGTGTGAAATAACTAAATTCAACAAAATTAAGCAACCTGACAGGAGAAAGTCTTCAAATTCTTCTACAGAATGGAAAAGATACTGTGTAGCTTTTCTGGGTTGCAAGCATTGAATATTTCTCCTAAGTGTGAATTTGCTGTCACAGTGTCTATATGGTGCAACATTACTGAGGGCTGAGACAGTCACTGAAATCATTGTTATGCTCTGCACAATGTTATAATAACTAATGGGGTATTTTCCTGTCAAATTAATAATATTGCTCAATGCTGTTCAATTAAAATCTAGTTTGTTTAACAGTCATGGTGGGATCACCTAAAGGTTGCACACAAACTAACACTGCATTATATAATGATCCACCCTGCATGATAATAGGAGAATATCTGTAATCAAACAGCAACAATGGGCTTTTTATTAGGACCTTCCTGTGATTTTTTTCTTCATTAATCTGTGGGACATGAGCGTTGTTGGCTGGGCCAACATTTATTGTCCATCCCAAGTTGCCCTTGAACTGAGTTGGGGCATCACGGTAGCACAGTGGTTAGCACTGCTGCTTCACAGATCCAGGGACCAGGGTTCAATTCCCGGCTTGGGTCACTGCCTGTGTGGAGTTTGCATGTTCTCCCCGTGTCTGCAGGCGTTCCCTCCGGGTACTCCAATTTCTTCCCACAGTCCAAAGATGTGTGGGTTAGGTTGATTGGCCATGCTAAAATTTCCTCTTAGTGTTCTGAGATGCCTAGATTAGCGGGTAAAATATGTAGGGGTATGGGAGTAGGGCCTGGGTGGGATTGTGGTTGGTGCAGACTCGATGGGCTGAATGGCCTCTTTCTGTACTGTAGGATTTCTCTGAGTGTTTTGTAGGCCATTTCAGAGGGCAGTTAAGAGTCAACTGCATTGCTGTGGGTCTGGCGCCACACATAGGCCAGACCAGGTATAGATGGCAGATTTCCTTCTCTACAGGACATGAGTGAACCAGATGGGTTTTTCTGACAATCGACAATGGCTTCATGGTTGTTGGTAGATTCTTAATTCCAGCTATCTTTTTATTGAATTCAAATTCCATTATCTGTCGCGGTGGGATTCAAACCCGTGTCCCATTAGGCCATTGCCTCTCCTATTAGCTGAGTTTCTGGATTAATAGCCTAGCGATAACACCACTACGCCATTGCCTGCCCTTGTTGTTTGATGAATCTTGGAAGGGGAAAAATGTCCTGCATGGTTGGGGGGGGATGGTGGAGCGTAGATTGGGGGGTGGGGGGGGGCACTGGTATGGAATAAGGGGCATACACGCGATGGGTCGTACTGGGGCTGCTCTTGGTTGTTCGAGATTGGCCTAGTGCTTCATGTCGTTAGTGTGTGCCTAAACTGGACCAGATACTGGGCAAGACGACAGCTCAGTGACTATCACTGTTTGCAGACACACGGATTTGGGCCGGTGTCTGTGGGAGTTTGCGCATTCTCCCCGTGCTTGCGTGGGTTTTCTCCGGGTGCTCCGGTTTCCTCCCGCACCCCAAAGATGTGCTGTTAGGCTGATGGGCAGGAATAAATTGTCCCTAAATTAGTTTCCCTCAATGTGGATGGTCATAAAACAATAGATAAGGGTCATGGGTGGAGGGGGGGACTGGTGGTATTGAGATGGCGGCGCGGGCTCGTTGGGCCGAAGGGCCTGTTTCCCGGGCTGATTTTGTTCTTTGTTCTTTGAAAGAGAGTCTGTGATTTCTCTCCCAAGCCCTGCTGCAGCTACCCTGTTGGTGTTTGATAGGGTAGCACAGAGGAAGCTTTATCTGGCACAGGATGGTCCTTCTCACTCTGGTCCAGGGTATTTTAGATGAGAAGGTTCAATTAGAGGGTTATGGGCCAAATGCGGGCAATTGGGACTAGCTTTGGGGTTTGAAAAGGGCAGCATGGACCAGTTGGGCTGAAGGGCCTGTCCCCATGCTGTAAACCCCTATGACTTTATGCCCCAAGACTTCCCTTACCTGGATCCTGAGCTCAGAAATTTGCTGGTGCCAATTATTATTTCTCAGTTACACATTAGCTTTCAGCGCGTAGCACTGTTACAGGAGGAATCTCACTGAGGTCCGGACCGAAGGAATTTCCAATTCAGTTTTTCAATTGAAACATGCCCAGAGCATGCTCACAGTGCTCAACAGGTCCCATTAATTACCCGATTTTGACTGTTGCCCTGGTAACTGAGCAGCTCCTGAATGATCATGGCTCCTCCAGGCGAGATGCTTGTGGCTGGATTTAATATCCTGAAATGATCTGCGGCGCAGATTTGAGTCAAAGCCGAGGGTGCTGTCGGCAGTAAGACGGTAAAATACAGGATTAAACGCCCCCTGCTAGATGTAGCAGCAGTTGCCATGGTTGCTCCTCTGCCCCCGAGGTGTTGGCGAGTCAAAGCGAGAATTGCCCCCTTTTACCAAGTCCGCTCGCGGGTATCATCCTGGAGGGAGGGACGTGACACAAGCGACTGAGTCCAAATGTTGTGGGTTTGAATCCCACTCCAGGACTGGCGCGCGGACTCTCGGCCGTCACCTATTGAGACAAAAATTGCCGAGGAGGGTGCCACGGTGGCATAGTGGTTAGCACTGCCGCTTCACAGAGCCAGGGATCGATTCCCGGCTTGGGTGACTGTGCGAAGCCTGCGCATTCACCCCGTGTCTGCACGGGTTTCCTCCGGGTGCTCAGGTTTTCTCCCACGGTCCAAAAGACCCGCTGGTGAGGTGCACTGGCCATGGTAAATTCTCCCTCAGTGTACCCGCACAGGTGTCGCAATGTGGCGACTTGGGGGTTTTCACAACAACTTCATCGCTGTGTTAATGTAAGCCTAATTGTCACTCGAATAACGAAACTTAAAACGCGCTGGATTGTCAGAGGTGCCATTTCTTGGATGGAATTCCTCAGCGGATTGACTGGGGATTGAACTTAGAACTTCCCTGGTCGTCCATGCCTCAGTTTGACGCATTCGCTCCCGAACGAGCCCTTCGGGGAAACGTATGCTCTGAGGATGAGTTGAACCGTGTTGTGGAACAGTTCATGTGGAAAGTGAAGAGATGGTCCACACTGCGGCGCAGGGTGAACTTCTGACCCTGGTTCAGTCTGTGATGGGCATGCCGGAGTCAGGAATTTCTCTACAAATCCTCTTATTCCGTAGGATTCAGAGCAATTCCCTTTTGCGGAAAGTATTAAAACAAAACGATAACCCTCTGCTAAGCGAGACAGAATTGTTTGGCTTCAGAGACGTTAGATTTCCCGCTTCCAGTTAAGACTCACTGCGACAATTGCAGAATTACCATTGCGGGTATTAGTCACACAGACTCCTAAACACAAAATGAAAGCATTACATTCTTAAAATTAATTATAATATTTAATATTCAAGAACTCAGATTATGTTTTAATGAGATTTAACAGGACTTAGCCTGTGCTTAATATAATTAGGGCTGAGTTAACAGATAAGTAACCGTAAAGCATTTGTTGGTGAATGTAATCATTGGGGGAGGGGAATGATGGAATTATCCCAACACGGTGCATGAAAACAAGTTGATTGCCAATCGACCAACCAAATTACACCTGTCCGGACCTATTCTCACCCTTATTTACAAAGATCCATTTTCACCCACCCTAATTAAAGTTATTTATTTATTGATGTCACAAGTAAGCTTATGTTAACACTGCAATGAAGTTACTGTGAAAATCCCCCAGTGGCCACACTTTGGCACTTCTCTGGATACACTGGAGGAGAATTTAGCATGGCCAATGTACCTAACCAACGTGCAAGTGGGGAGCTGTTGTAAACTCCGCTGGAGTGAAACATTCCTGGTGGGGTTCACGACTTCCCACTGCCTTGGAAAAACAGCAAGGACCCCATGCACCCCAGACATTCTCTCTTCTACCTTCTTCCGTCAGGCAAAAGATACAAAAAAACTCCGAGGGCACATACCAACTAACTCAAGAACAGCTCCTTCCCTGCTGCCATCAGACTTTTGAATGGACCTACCTCGCACTAAGCTGATCTATCGCCCCACCCTAGCTATGACGGTAACACTACACTCTGCCCTCTCCTGTTTCCTTCTCTATGGACGGTATGCTTTGTTTGTGTAGCGCAAGAAGTGTCAATAATAAATCAAATTAAATCCAAAGATATGGGGGAAAGGGGATGAGGATGTTGAATTTAGTGATCAGCCATGATCATGGAGAATGGCAGAGCAGGCTTGAAGGGCCCAATGGCCTACTCCTGCTCTAGTTTCCATGTTTTTATGAGTTAAAGAGGATAGGATACGATTGCTCAGACATCCCAATTGAAAAGTCTCATTAGTGGGTGATGGCCGGATGGGCATAGCATTGGGTTGGAGTGTAATGGACCCTGAGGTGCGAGAGCCCATCCATGCATGTACACAGTGTAGGCTCGGAAATGATCGTGGCCTCCTGGGTTCAGTGCTGCAGGACTGCCAGCAATCCAATATCACATTCCAATGACTTCCACTGGGTAATATGCACAACCCCACATTAACGATATTACACTCAGTACTCCCTCTTCCCAAAGCTCTGGAATTCCCTCTCTGAGTCTCTCCACTTCTTGCTCTCCTTTAGGACATTCATTTAAAACCTGTCTCTTTGACTAAGCTTTTGTTCCCGTTATAACCTCATGCTGTTTGCTGCCAATTTGTGTTTGATATACCCCCCTGCCCGAATCTTGGGAGATCTTCAACACTGAAGATGTTATATCAAATGCAAATTTCTGTTGGACTGGGTACAAAACAGCTTGTTTATAATATACACGTCTCCCTCTTTCTTGTACAAGCTGCCTTTGTTCAAACCAGCCACACAAACATAGAGAAATAACCAATAGCTAGTCAATAGGCCCTTGTATGGCCAGTACAGTGGCACAGTGGTTGGCACTGCTGCCTCACAGCGCCAGGGACCCGAGTTCAATTCCTAGCTTGGGTCACTGTCTGTGCGGAGTCTGCACATTCTCCCCATGTCTGTGCAGTTTTCCTCCGAGTGCTCCAGTTTCCTCCCACAGTCTGAAAGATGTGCTGGTTGGGTGCATTGGCCATGCTAAGTTCTCCCTCAGACACTGGAGTGTGGCGACTAGGGGATTTTCACAGTAATTTCACTGGAGTGATAATGTAAGCTCACTTGGGTGGCACAGTGGTTAGCACTGCTGCCTCACAATGCTAGGAACCCGGGTTCGATTCCCGGTTTGGTTCACTGACTGCGTGGAGTCTGCACGTTCTCCCCATGTCTGCGTGGGTTTCCTCCGAGTGCTCTAGTTTCCTCCTACAGTCCAAAGACATGCTGGTTAGGTGCACTGGCCAAGCTAAATCCCTCCTCAGTGTTCCCAAACAGGCATAGGTGTGTGGCGACTAGGGGATTTTCACAGTAACTTCATTGCAGTGTTAATGTAAGCTGACTTGTGACACTAATAAATAAACAAAACTCAAAAAAAAACTTGTATTCAAAAGACAGAGAAACAGGCAGATATTGACATTGAGAAAAAATTTATTTGAGATAATTTTTTTTACATTCATTTTGAAATATATATTCACAACAGCTTAGCATAGGAAATAAGGAGAGATGGAATCCTCAGCAAATTGGAGTGAAAAAGCGAACACTGGGTAATGTAATCAATTCAAAATGATCATAGGAAGGAAGGAAATCAATGGCCCACTCACTCCTCATTATCTGCTATTGTATAGAAACCCCATCGATGTCTAAGTGCGAGTAGCTGAACTGCACAGATAAAGAGTTTCAGCAGTAAGGACCCCTTGCATGCTGTGTTAACCAATCTCTATTGTGGTGATGATATAGGTTTTACAATTAATAGCCTTGTGTCAAGGAGGGCAAGAATCGACCAGAATATGTGATGGTTTTTCCTTCCTGGATCAGTCACCGCTGACTAGAAACTGCAGGCTGGGATCAGGGTGGAAACAGGTTCAGCAGCGATTTCCCCACTGTCAATGGGTGGCACAGTAGTTGGCACTGCTGCCTCATGGCGTCAGTGACCCGAGTTTGATTCCCGGCTTGGGCGGCTGTCTATGTGGAATCTGCGCGTTCTCCCCATGTCTGCGTGGGTTTCCTCCGGGTGCTCCGGTTTCTTCCCACAGTCCGAAAGACAGGCTGGTTAGGGTGCATTGGCCATGCTAAATTCCCTCTCAGTGTACCCGAACGGGTGCCAGAGTGTGGCGACCAGGGGATTTTCATAGTGATTTCATTGCAGTGTTAATGTAAGCCAACTTGTGACACTAATAAATAAACCTAAAACTTCAAAAAACAGGTATTGTCAAAGCTAAAGTGTAAAGGCTGCCCGCTTGAGTGGGGTATTGGCACGGAGGAATCTGGGCAGTGTGGTGGCAGTGTACGCCAACACACTGACTCATAGAGTGCTAACACTTTTTTTTGGTGATTCTTTTCATAGATGAAGCAAACATGAACAGCTTCACAACACAAGCCATCCTGACATTAAGGCAGATATGGGATTAGGCCAAAGGGGAGACATTTCCATCTCTCCATCCCATCCTCACCATTGTACTCTCTCAAGATAGAGCCAAGAAGCAAGTCATCCTGGGGGTGCAGAGGGATCAAGAACAACACTTATATACTATCAAGGGTCACCATTGACCAGAAACTGAATTGGATCCAGTCATATAAATACTGTGGGTACAAGAGAAGGTCAGAGGCTAGGAATTCTGTGGCAAGTAACTCACCTCCTGACCCCCCAAAGCCTGTCCACCGTCTACAAAGTACAAGTCAGGAGTGAGATGGAATACTCTCCATGTGCCTGGAGGGGTGCAGCTTCAACAGCACTCAAGAAGCTTGACATCATCTAGAACAAAGCAAGCCATCCAACTCCTTAAACATTTACTCCCCCCACCCTGGGTGCGTTGTGTCGGCAGTATGTAATATTTACAAGATGCACTGCAGCAACTCACCAAGGATGCTTTGATAGAAACTTCAAAACTCAGACCCATGGCCTCCACCAATTAAAGGGCAACAGGTGAATGCGAATGGTGCCACCTGCAAGTTTCCCTCTAAGTCACTTAACTTCCTGACTTGGAAATATATTGCTGTTCCTTCACTGCCACTGGTTCAAAATCCTGGAACTCCATCCCTAACAGCACTGCGGTTGTACCTACACCTCATGGACTGCAGCGGTTCACCAGGAAGAGGAATTAGAGGCTGAGATTTTCTACCCCCTCCAGCCCCATGGCAGGTTTTGCCACCGTGGATGTGGCAAGTCATTGGCTTGCCTGCCCTGCTTCTAGGAAACCCTCCATGGGGTCGGACTGGAAGATCCCTCCAGAGGGACTGGTTGGAAGGCCCCGTCTGAGGGATGAGCAATAAATACTGGCCCAGCCAGCAATGCCCATGTCCCACGAAAATAAAATGACCCCCCCACCCCCTCGCCCTTCTGCCATCCTCTTCCTCAGGTTGAGAAGAACTGTTCAAACTAAACTTCAATTTCAAACTGGGGGAGAGAAATGACAATTTTCTATCAATAACAAAATGACTAAACATTCTCGAATGTGCCTTTACTTAAAGAAATGTTGTGAAATGTGAAATTACAGCTAAAACAATTCATCCAAAGTGCTGATAAGCCGGAGAATCCTGATTCAGTTTCAAAAGGGAATTGGATAAAAAGAAGAGAAAGGAAGATCCGCAAGGCTCTGGGGAAGGAATAGGGAGATTAAGGCTAATTGGAAAGCTCTTTCAAAGGGCTGGTACAGACACAATGGGCCAAAAGGCCATATTCTATGATGTATCATTCTATGATTCTCAGTCAATGCGTTTCAGGGAAGAAGGGAGGCAATTGGCAAAATACAAGAAAACCCATAAAACTAATGGAAAAACGAGAGAAATAAATCTCTTGTTGACAGCCCTAATTGGTCTCATAGGTGAAGCGTGGGTGAATTGAATGAGTTATCTAATGGTTACTGGCCAATGGAGGTCTCAACTCGCAACATTCCTGCCTTTAGGGGAGAAAGAAAGAGAAAAAGGAATAGATACATCCAAATACACAAGTGGTTTGGGTTTGGAATGCTCTGTCTGAGAGTGCAGTGGAGATAGGTTCAAGCAAGGCATTCAAGAGGGAATTGGAGTGTGATCTGAAATGGAAGGTTGTATGGGGTGACGGAGAGGGTGGCACGGTGGCACAGTGCTTAGCACTGCTACCTCACAGCACCAGGGACCTGGGTTCAATTCTCGACTTGAGTCACTGTCTGTGTGGAGTTTGCACAGACTTCCCGTGGGTTTCCTCCGGGTACTCCAGTTTCCTCCCACAGTCGGGAAGATGTGCTGGTTAGGGTGCATTGACCGTGCTAAATTCTCCCTCAGTGTATCCAAACAGGTGCCAGAGTGTGGCGACTCGGGGATTTTCACAGTAACTTCATTACAGTGTTAATGTAAGCCTACTTGTGGCTAATAAAAAAGAAATAAATAAGCAGGTGGGGGATTGGTATAAGCTCAACTGCTCATTCCGAGAGCTGGTGCAGAGACAATGGGCCGAATGGTCGCTTTATGTGCTGCAACAATTCTGGAGTTGGACAGATAGAGAAAAATCCAGAATTGTACGACTAATGATGTGAATTGTTCTGACTTACAAACCTCATGGCTCCTCATGGTTTCATTTTAACAGCATTCCTTCCTTCTGTCTCTTGAAAATGAGAGTGAGGTGGGGAGGGGGGGAATGGAAGATAAGAATAACTCAGCACCACGAGATGGGTGACTGCGGTGTTGTGTGGAGAAGCTAAACCCTTTAGTCTCGTACTTTCACTCCACCTTTGCCTCTCGGAGACTGACCAGATTGCTGCTTGTCTTCTGCTGTGACGCATTAATATTGAACAAGAGTAGCAGGTTCACCCAGGCAAGGTCTCTCTCTCTCTCTCTCTCTCTCCTTTGCGCAGCGGAGATCTCCAGAGGGGCTAATCATCAGGAATTCCAATTACTGTAGGCACAGAGAGACACTTCAAAAAGCAAGTGTTTCTGACTGAGAAGAAAAAAGAAAACCTGTTAATTCCAATAACACAGACAACGCTTGACCGAAGCAACTTAAAGTGTGGCTGGAAAAATGGAGCAAGCACGCAGGACAATGATATTGCAGTGAAAGGTACAGATTATCGTATCTATCACACCGTTTATTCACAACATCCAATCAGATCTTGTATTTCTTTCAATCACAAGATAAATGACAAAAACAGTAGGTAAGTATCCAAAATGATAGAAGAATAATTATTGAGATACATCCACTCTTGCCAATTCCTGGATTGCTCCCATCACTCCATCAACAACTCTGGTCCTAATAAGGCACTGACTCTTAATGCTGGCCAGGCAGTGGAGTGCACTCTTCATGTTTGAGCCTCAGATTATTAGTCAATAGAATATTTGGTCCCCAGTGTTGTGTTTTCACACATGTGTGCTGGTGACGTCCAGCTCAACCCACTGTTTCCAAATGATCTGATTGCTTAGCTGACATTCAGAAATTGCCTCCATACTGGTAGTACGCCTAATTGCCTAATACTGGGAAGACTGAACTCACTGATTTTGCTCCAAACTCTGTTCCCAAGATGTTGATTCCCTGCCATGTGAAGCAGTTGAGGCCACCTCATTGAAGGTTTTTAAGGCAAGGATAAATAGCTTTTTGAACAGTGAATGAATTAAGGGTTATGGTGAGCGAGCGGGTAAGTGGAGCTGAGTCCACAAAAAGATCAGCCATGGTTTATTGAATGGCAGAGCAGGCTCGAGGGGCCAGATGGCCGACTCCTGCTCCAAGTTCACATGTTCTCTCCCGAGTAACAATCTGACACTAAACCAATCTGTTGACAACCTTGATGTCATAGTCGATCCTGAGATGAACTTCCAGCCACTTTTCCTGCTATCTCAAACGACCTATTTCCACATCCGTAATATTGCCTGACTCCAGTGTGTCTCATTCAGCTTTTGTTCCAACCCTCCCTTTGTTATCTGTAGACATGATATTTCAATCTTGACATTCTAACTCCTCCCTGTATACTTGTGGGCACCCAAAATCTTGCTGCCCATGTCTCAACTTGCAGTAAATCCCACTCCCCTATCACCCCTGTGCTTGTTGACCTACACTGGCTCCTGGTCAAACAACAGCTGGGATTGACAATTTTCATCCTTGTTTTTCAAATCCCTCTATGGCCTCACCCATGCCTATCTCCACCAGACCCTACAATCCTCTGAGATACTTGCACTTAACTAACTCGGGCCTCTTGTACATTCCCAATTATAATTGCTCCACTACTGGTGGCCATGCCTTCAGCTGCCTCGACGCTAAGCGCTGGACGTCCCTCCCTACATGCCTCTCCGTTTCTCCTACCTCTTTTAGGACACTCCTCAAAATATCTCCTTATGTAACTTGGTATCAATCATTGTTTTATAATGCTTTCTTGGGATGTCATGGGATTTTTTGAATGTTAAAGGCTCTATATTCATAAGAACTGTTTCTGCTGTTGTCAGTGGGCACCATGGTGATTTCAACCCCATGCTAAACCCAATTTTTTAGCAAGCATCCTAGAATCCCTGCAGTGCAGAAGGAGGCCAATTAGCCCACTGAGCCTGCACCAACAACAATCTCACCCAGATCCCATCCCTATAGCCCCATGTATTTACCCGCCTAATACCCCTGACGCTGAGGACAATTTGTCATGGCCAATCAACTTAACCCGCATATCTTTGGACTGTGGGAGAAAAATGGAGCACCCGGAGAAAACCCAGGCAGACATGGGGAGAACATGCAAACTCCACACAGACAGTGACCCGAGGCCGGAATTGAACCCGGGTTCCTGGCGCTGTGAGGCAGCAGTGCTAACCAATGTGCTGCCATGCCACCCAGTGGCAAGAGAGTTGATAACCAGAAGACATAGGGTGGAATTCTTCCATTTTGGGAATAATTCCTTTGATGGGAGTGGGAACATGAAGTTTTCCTGCTCTGGAGGCCCAAACCTCATTAATCATTCCACTGGGTGTTTTTGGGACATATTTTATGTTGGATAAGGCCTGGTGGTGAATAGTTTGACATCCCATCGGGGCTCCATATTGAAAAGGTGCCCAATATTGACGCACTATTGAAGAGAGAAGGTGGAACTCCTGGAAATGAAGATGGATCTCAGGGACCACCTTGAAGTTGCCACCCAATGCTGTGGTGTTTTGGGATTCCAGGGCTGTCGTGGCCTTGATCCTGAACCCCAGAGTCAGCCTTAGACATTGTTCCAGTCAGCCCTACACGCCACATCGTTCCCGACAGGTTTCACACTGACATGTTTCCCCCTGGTGTTGTGGAGAATCGGGTTTGGCTGGTCAGGCTTTCAACAGCATTCCATTAGCCGGATGCAAACCAGTTTCACGTCGGCCTCCAGCGGGCTTCCTGATTGGCTATTTGTGGGCACCAGAGGAAGATCCTGTGAGAAGTTCACACCAACATAACACCGATTTTTGGGCCTTCCCCCAATTTCTTCTCCCCCTGCCTTCCATTGAACCCAAGGGTGAGACGGTGCGGCGGTGGGGGGGGGGGGGGGGGTGCGGTGGATTATGCCAATAGATTTAGGATAATTGGCAGTTCTATCTTATCAAACACATCTCTTCAATTGTCTTTTTATCCTTGACTTTTTATCCATTCTGACCACTTCCTTCACCAACAAGCCTGTCCCCCCGTCCCTCCTCCCCCCAACACCCCTCCTTCCTCCACCCCCAATCATTGCCCCTCTCAGTCCACTAGCTACTCATTATACAGCCCTGAGATGTACCTTTTGTATAAGTTACGGACACAGGGGCCATGTTGAGATCAGCTTTACCTGAAGGTCAAATTCAATATTCCCACATTGACTCAATGTGGGAGTCAGCCTTGGGAATATTCAGTTAAAAAAGGAAGACTAGCATTCAACAGTGCTATTCCAGATCTCTGAATGCTCTAAAGTAACTTACAGCCAATGAAGTACTTTTCAAAATGAGATCGCTGTCATAGTGTAGAAAACCTGGCAGCCAACTTGCACACAGCAAGATCCCACAATGTCAGTTGAGTATTATTGGCCCGGAACTCTGGAGAATAACTCATCCTGCTCTTCTTCGAAGTAATACCAGGGGATCTTCAATCCTAGTGATGGATTGTTGTCGCGCTTTGTGACTGGTGAGGCAGCACTTGTACCTCTGAGTCAGGAAGTTCAGAGTTTAAATCCCACTTGGACTGGTTGCGTGAACCAAAACTGACTGTCTGGGGGCAGGGCTGAGTGAATGCGGTATTTTTGGTGGTTCCATCTTTTGGATGAAATGGTCAAACTGAGAATCTGTTTGCCCTCTCAGATGGATGTGAAAAATTTCATGACTCTTAATTTTTGAAGGATTCCTGCACCGATATTTAATCCTCAACTAACATCACTAATGACAGATTATGTGCTCACTGCAACTTGTGAGATCTGTCCGAGTGCAAATTTGCTGCCAGGTTTTATTAATTCTTGGGATCTTCTTGGGTTTTACCAATTCTTGGCCTGGAGATAGTGGCGAGCTGCCTTCCTGAACTGCTGCAGCCTGTGTGGTGTAGGTACACCCACTGTATTGTTGACTTATTTTGAACAGTTTTATACAACTGAATGACTCGCTTGGCCATACCACTTAAGATCACTTAAGATTCAACCACGTTGCTGTGGGATTGGAGTCACATGTAGGACAGACCAGGTAAGGACTGCAGATTTCCTTCTCCAAAGGACATTGGTGAACCAGATGGGTTTTCACAAGGATCGGCAATGGTTATCATTAAATTCCAGACTTTTATGGAATTCAAATTTTACCACCTACTATGGTGGGATTCAAACTCAAGTGAGAATACCATTATGCTTCCACTAATGTTCCCAATAAAAGTACTAAATTGGCTATGAAGCTAACTTGGGATGTTTTGAGAACATCATACAAATTACAGAATCCCTACAGTGTAAAAGGAGGCCATTCAGCCCATCAAGCCTGTACCGACAACAATCCTATACCCATGACCCAACATACTAACCTGCTAATCCCCCTGACACTAAGGATCAATTTAGTATGGCCAATCATCCTAACTCGCAAATCTTTGGACTGCGGGAGGAAACTGGAGCACCTGGAGGAAACCCACGCAGAGACGGGGAGAACGTGCAAACTCCACACAGACAGTGACCAAGGCTGGAATTGAATCCGGGTCCCTGGCGCTGTGAGGCAGCAGTGCGAACCGCCGTGCCATGTGAATGCAAGATCTTTCTTTCTATTTGAAAATATTTGTGAGGCCTGGGCAATATTTACTAATTGTTTTGAACTGAGGTGCGTTGGCTTCATTTTGGACGTGGCTGCAGAGTGCAGCCGTGTGATATACGGAATATCCATCAGCCCGTAACGTTAAAGGAAGCGGGGAACACACTCCAGGTTGTCGCATGAAATTGCGATGGCGTGTCGAGCCACTGGCTGACTGACAAGTCAATTTTCGATTGGACTATTCGGACCATTGAGCAGCTGGGGTACTGTTACTGGAGACCAGTAACCATGGCAACGCCAGGAAACCAGCTCGGTGATGTTGTAAAGTGAAGAGAAAATTCAACATTTTCTAAAAAAGGGTTCCGAAGAAGACGAGTCTTAAGGCTCGTTTTAATTGGTGGTTCGTCGCAGCTGCCATTATCCTGTTTTAATCGGAGTGTATGTGAAGATGTGGGAAGCACCCTGCAAATAAAGGACGGGACTAAATTCAGAGCTTTGTGGGATTTAGCAAATAAAATTGATTTTCATTCAGTGAGGCTGTGCTTGCAGATGCTAAGGTGTCAGTCCTGTGATTCATTTGGCAAGCACTGATAATCCTCAGGTGACTGTCTTCATCTCTGACTGCCTTGCCTACAGATGCTTGACAATCACTACCAATGTTGATCAGGAGCAAGAATGTTCCTTCATCAGCATTAACCAGGCAATTAAATTTAACCTTCAATGTTCTCCTGATCGTTTAAGACAGTGGACATGAATGGTGTGCCCCTAATCTAATGCTTTCTGTCTTCTAGGGTAGGTGCAGAGTGAAAATACACTCCTGAGCAGATATTGCATAGCTTGGTTACAAAGTAAAACTCCCTCTACACTGGCCCCATCAAACACTCCCAGGACAGGTACAGCACAGGGTTAAATACAGAGTAAAGCTCCCTCTACACTGTCCCCCATCAAACACTGCCAGGACAGGTACAGCACGGGGTTAGATACTCGGGAACCGAGTGCAAGGTGTCGAAATTTGCTGATGACACCAAGACTGGTGGAACGGCAAATTGTGTGGAGGGTGTGGAAAGTCTGCAGAAGGATCCAGACAGGCTGGGCGAATGGGCCAGGAACTGGCAAATGGAATTTAATGTTGGCAAGTGTGAGGTGGTCCACTTTGGTAGGAATAATGGTAGGAAGGACTATTACTTACATGGCGAAAAACTGCAGCAGGCGACGGTGCAGAGGGACCTCGGGGTCCTTGTGCATGAGTCGCAAAAACCCAGCCTGCAGGTGCAGCAGGTGGTCAGGAAGGCGAATGGGATGCTGGCCTTCATAGCAAGGGGGATTGAATATAAAAGTAGGGAGATCTTGCTGCAACTGTACAGAGCACTGGTAAGGCCGCAGCTGGAGTACTGTGTGCAGTTTTTGTCGCCACACTTACGCAAGGATATTTTGGCCTTGGAGGGAGTGCAGAGGAGGTTTACTAGGCTGATACTGGAGTTGAACTATGAGGAGAGGCTGAATAAACTAGGCTTGTACTCATTAGAGTTGAGAAGAATGAGGGGAGATCTCATTGAGACGTATAAGATGATGAATGGGATGGATAAGATAGAGGTGGAGAGACTCTTCCCGCTCAGAAAGGACAGTAGGACTAGAGGGCACAGCCTCAAGATAAAGGGGGGGCGGTTTAGAACGGAGTTGAGGAGGAACTTCTTCACTCAAAGAGTGGTGAATCTCTGGAATTCTCTACCCGTTAAAGTGGTGGAGGCTGCCTCGCTAAATATATTTAAGACGCGGGTTGATAGGTTTTTGATGGGCAAGGGGATTAAGGGTTATGGGGAGAGGACGGAAATGTGGAACTGAGACACGACAGATCAGCCATGATCTTATTGAATGGTGGGGCAGGCTCGAAGGGCTAGATGGCCTACTCCTGCTCCTATTTCTTATGTTCTTATACAGAGTAAAGCTCCCTCGACACTGTCCCCATCAAACACTCCCAGGACAGGTACAACATGGAGTTAGATACAGAGTAAAGCTCCCTCTACACTGTCCCAATCAAACATTCCCAGGACAGGTACAACACGGAGTTAGATACAGAGTAAAGCTCCATCTACGCTGTCCCCATCAAACACTCCCAGGACGGGTACAGCACGGGGTTAGATACAGAGTAAAGCTCCCTCTACACTGTCCCCATCAAACACTCCCAGGTCAGGTACAGCACGGGGTTAGATACAGAGTAAAGCTCCCTCTACACTGTCCCCATCAAACACTCCCAGGACAGGTACAGCTCGGGGTTAGATACAGAGTAAAGCTCCCTCTACACTGTCCCCATCAAACACTCCCAGGACAGGTACAGCACAGGGTTAGATACAGAGTAAAGCTCCCTCGACACTGTCCCCATCAAACACTCCCAGGACAGGTACAGCACGGGATTAGATACACAGTAAAGCTCCCTCTACACTGTCCCCATCAAACACTGCCAGGACAGGTACAGCATGGGGTTAGATACAGAGAAAAGCTCCCTCTACACTGTCCCAATCAAACACTCCCAGGACAGGTACAGCATGGGGTTAGATACAGAGTAAAGCTCACTCTACACTGTCCCCATCAAACACTCCCGGGACAGGTACAGCACAGGCTTAGATACAGAGTAAAGCTCCCTCTACACTGTCCCCATCAAACACTCCCAGGACAGGTACAGCACGGGGTTAGATACAGAGTAACGCTCCCTCTACACTGTCCCCATCAAACACTCCCAGGACAGGTACAGCACAGGGTTAGATACAGAGTAAAGCTCACTCTACACTGTCCCCATCAAACACTCCCGGGACAGGTACAGCACAGGGTTAGATATGGGGTAAAGCTCCCTCTACACTGTCCCCATCAAACACTCCCAGGTCAGGTACAGCACAGGGTTAGATACAGAGTAAAGCTCCCTCTACACTGTCCCCATCAAACACTCCCAGGACAGGTACAGCACGGGGTTAGATACAGAGTAAAGCTCACTCTACACTGTCCCCTTCAAACACTCCCAGGATAGGTACAGCATGGGGTTAGATACAGAGTAAAGCTCACTCTACACTGTCCCCATCAAACACTCCCAGGACAGGTACAGCACGGGGTTAGATACAGAGTAAAGCTCCCTCTACACTGTCCCCATTAAACACTCCCGGGACAGGTACAGCACGGGGTTAGATACAGAGTAAAGATCTCTCCACACTGTCTCCATTAAACACTCCCGGGACAGTTACAGCACGGGGTTAGATACAGAGTAAAGATCTCTCCACACTGTCTCCATTAAACATTCCTAAGGCAGGTACAGCACAGGGTTAGATACAAAGCTTCCTTTCACTGTTCCCATTAAGCACTCCCAGGTCAGCACAGAGCTAGCGATATAATAAAGCTCCCTCTACACTATCCCCATCAAATACTCTTTGGATCTTGTATGAGAATTTGGTTTAATATTTTATCCTTGATGTTTTGCTCAGCAGACGGCTCCTTCAATGGGATTGTCATCCTGAATAATGGATTCAAGTGTCTGTGACTTAAACCCACAACCTTCAGACTCAGAAAGCAGAGAGCTACCCATTGAACCGTGGCTGGGACTGTACTTTGGTTAAAAACCTGGCTGGGCTGCCTTCTGTTCAGATAGCCTGTTGGTGCTCTCTGCATCTGTGGACTCTGTGGTGAATGAGGGGAGGAGGAAAAGGACGGGGGAAAGGATGGAGCTCCTCACTCGTGCTAACTACGCTTGGAGAAATATCATAACACCGAGAACACAATCTTCAACCAACAGCCCAGGAAACTGAACAACCTCTCACCTGAATAATAAATGCTACAGAGGTGCAAGTGAGCACAATTTCAAACAAAACAACTTCTGTTAACATTCTGAAAGAGTCTGGTGACTGCCCTTATCACCCTAATGCACAAAAACATTCCCACTGATTCTAGTGACACTAAGGTTAGTGAGATGATCCAAAGCATGTCAGCAGCACTGACCGGTGCTGTAATTACGACTCTTCCTCTCCATTCCTCACCTCTCCCATGCTCTTCCACTTGCATTTCATCACTTCCCTTCTCCCCTTTGCCTTTCCCTCTCCCCGGATCATTTTCATCCCCCTTTCTCTCTCTGCCCCCTTCACTCTGCCCCTGTTTCCTCTTTCTCCCCTATCATTTGTCATTCCCAGCTTGTTTCCTGTCTATCCCTTTGTGGCTTTCTACTCCTCTCTTCATTTTTCTATCCTCTTCCTCGCTCTATCTTTCTCTCTCATTTCTGAGCCCCCTCCCCGATCAGTTTTTATCTTTCCCTTGCACGCTCTGTCTTGTGTTCTGTATCTCTTTCCCTCTCTTCTCCGGTTGCTCTCTCTTATGGTCTCTGTCTCTTACTTGCTCTCTTTCTCCTCCTCCTGGCCAATGGCTGCACTTGCAATGGCCGGATGGCTAAAGAACAAAGAACAAAGAACAACATAGCACGGGAAACAGGCCCTTCAGCCCAACGAGCTGAGCCGCCATTTTAACATTACGACCTTTGTCTACGCCTACTGGGGAAGATTGAGGGAAGACTAATTTAGGGTTGGTCCTGCATCCGTCTAATGTGAGCTGTAGAGGGCGACTGAAGCTGGAGTCTTGGCTACAAGCCAGTGATCATGCTTGACATGGGTGTTGAACAGTTACAGAGGGACACTGTAGTTCCTCAAATGGAGTTAACTTCCAAAATGAAGCAACTGTCTTATCATATTGGGGAGACAGTGGTGAAGTGGTGGCAAAGTAGATAAGTAATCCAGAGGCCCAGATTAATTCTGTGGTGACATGTATTCAAATCTCACTGCTACAGCTGGTGGAATTCAAGTTCTATAAATAAAAAAAAGGAATTGAAAAGTTAATCTCAGTAACAGTCACCATGAAATCATTGTGGATTGTTGTAAAAACCCATCTGGTTCACTGAGGTCCTTTAGGGAAGGAAATCTACCATCCATACCCGGTCAGGCTCACATGTGATTCCAACCCCACAACATTCTGAAGTGCTCTCGCAAGCCACTCAGTTCAAATGCAATTAGGGACGGATAACAAATACGAGCGTAGCCAGCGACATTGGCTTGGGGAAGTGCAAGAGGCCCGAACTGGAGGAAGGCAGAGATTTCAGATCAGTGTTGGGCTGGAAGAGGTTGCAGAGATCATAGAAATCCTACAGTACAGGAAGAAGCCATTTGGCCCATCAAGTCTGCACTGACCACAATCCCACCCAGGCCCTACCCCCATTTCACTACATATTTTACCCACTTATCTCTCTAACCTACGCATCTCAGGACACTAAGGGGCAATTTTAGCTTGGCCAATCAACCTAACCCGCACATCTTTGGACTGTGGGAGGAAACCCACACAGACACAAGGAGAATGTGTAAACTCCACACAGACAGTGACCCAAGCCGGGAATTGAACCCAGGTCCCTGGAGCTGTGAAACAGCGGCGCTAACCACTGTGCTACCTTGCTGCCCCAATAGGGAGGGATGAGATCCTGGAGAGAGGGCACATTGGCAACCTATCCCGAGATGCCCATGCTTCATTTGTGGAGAGACCAGGTTCAGGATCAGTAGATGTCACAACACCCTACTAAGTAGGTGCTTGTATTAGTGATGTGCTAGGTGGAAGGTGCTCAAAAGAGTACAGTAAATTCAGTCAGGGAAAGAAAGCCATTTGGCCGAATTAGCCTGTACTGCCTACCTGTTTAGTGCCATTACACCTGTTTCTGTGACATCCCTCCAATGAACAACAAATATAAACATTTCCTGCTCTTTTCTTTCCCTGAAACTGTAAAGAAAGGGGAAATATTTTACATAGTGTCTTTCATGGCCTCAAACATCCTGAAGTTCTTTACTTTTGAAGTGTTGCATTGAAATAAAGCCTGCAATTGTGCACAGAGCAAGCAACACTCAAACACCAGCGTGCCTGATAACAGCCAGTTCATTGGTTTCAGTAATGTTAGTCGAGGGATAAATATTGGCCAGGACACTTAAGTTTAAAAATTAGCGTCACAAATAGGCTGACATTAACACTGCAATGAAGTTACTGTGAAAATCCCCTCGTCACTCCAGCACCTGTTCGGGTACACTGAGGTAGAATTTAGCACGGCCAATGCGCCTAACCTGCACGTCTTTTGGACTGTGGAAGGAAACCAGAGCACCCGGCGGAAACCCACGCAGACATGGGGAGAATGTGTAGACTCTGCGCAGACAGTGACCCAAACCAGGAATCAAAACCAGGTCCCTGGCACTGTGAGGCAGCAGTGCTAACCACTGTGTAACCAAGCCGTCCCTAATCTAAATACATAGATCCCTAATCTAAACATAGACAGCCAATAGCAGCAAGGGAAAATGAAAGGGAAGGAAACCTCTATTTAAAAATTAAAATTTCTCCAGACTGTGACTCAGGGTGATATAATAATTTTTTAAGAAGCAGAACCGTGATATTTTTAAATTCTATCGAACGTATAAAACCAGGGTGTGTGTTGCCGCTCCAGCGATACCTCGCTACCACTGCAGTGAGGACTCGGCTGATAGCTTCAGACGCCAGTTAATGAATTCGTCTGGTCCAGTCTAGTCTGCCTACCAGTGATGACTTGATAAAATTGCTAATATCTCTTACTTTGTATTCATCACATGCACTTCCCTTTCCCTCTCCCTTTCTCTCCCGATTCCCCCCTCGCCTCTCAGCGAAAGGGCTTTGTTTCTCGTTGAATGATTTTAAACGTGGATATACCTTTTCGAATAGCAAAGAGTTATCAAATGAAAAAAATAATTCATTTGTTTCTTTAGATGGGGTGGGGGGGGGGGGTGAGGTTTGGTTGCGGTCGCGTGGGAGGAAGGGGCTGACAGAGGCGGGAGATGGAATGGGAGAATAATCGCAATTTCTTATACCCAGGGGTAAATGGAGTTAGCGCTTCCTCTCAAGGCAAAGAGGTGAATTTTATTTTACAGAACGTACAAGCTACACGGTTTCAAAACAAATGACTGCTCCGTCAACCTATTAATCTTCCCCCTTCTTTTGTTCCGTCAAAGATTTCTTTCTCCCTGGTGCATGCTTGCCTAGGATATGTCTGATCCTTTATGGGGGCTTTGAGGTGCTTGGTACGGGGATGGCCCTGCATTCCAATGAGCACCAGTAGGGTGAGATCGCGGCAGCATTCCGATCCAAAGGTCTATTCGCAATTTTCCCTTCCTTAATTCTTTTGTCTGACGCCCAACGGATTCATTCGCCCTCCCCTCCTGATCCGCTCGGTGTGACTGGGCTATTGAACTAATACAAACCCGTGTACAGGAATGAGATCATGTCTACGTCCCAGACTGATTTAGTGAGGTACCACCATGATTGATTGAAAAGAAATGAAAGGCATCCTTCGCACCTTATGCCCGCTGAACACTTTGGTAGGAAGAATGGTAGGAAGGACTATTACTTACGTGGCGAAAAACTGCAGCAGGCGACGGTGCAGAGGGACCTCGGGGTCCTTGTGCATGAGTCGCAAAAACCCAGCCTGCAGGTGCAGCAGGTGGTCAGGAAGGCGAATGGGATGCTGGCCTTCATAGCGAGGGGGATTGAATATAAAAGTAGGGAGGTCTTGCTGCAGCTGTATAGGGCATTGGTGAGGCCGCAGCTGGAGTACTGTGTGCAGTTTTGGGCGCCGCACCTGCGCAAGGATATTTTGGCCTTGGAGGGAGTGCAGAGGAGGTTTACTAGGCTGATACCGGAGTTGAGGGGGTTGAGCTATGAGGAGAGGCTGAATAAACTAGGCTTGTACTCGTTAGAGTTGAGAAGAATGAGGGGAGATCTCATTGAGACGTATAAGATGATGAATGGGATGGATAGGATAGAGGTGGAAAGACTCTTCCCGCTCAAAAAAGACAGTAGGACTAGGGGGCACAGCCTCAAGATAAAGGGGGGGCGGTTCAGAACGGAGTTGAGGAGGAACTTCTTCACTCAAAGGGTGGTGAATCTCTGGAATTCTCTGCCCGTTGAAGTGGTGGAGGCTGCCTCGCTAAATATTTTTAAGAAGCGGGTTGATGGGTTTTTGATAAGAGAGGGGATTAAGGGTTATGGGGAGAGGGCGGGAAAGTGGAACTGAGCCACGACAGATCAGCCATGATCTTATTGAATGGCGGGGCAGGCTCGAAGGGCCAGATGGCCTACTCCTGCTCCTATTTCTTATGTTCTTATGTTCTTATGTTCTTATGAACCTACATTAACACTTGGTCTAGCAACACCTCGATCTTAAAATTCTCATCCTTGTCCTTCCATGGCTTCCCTCCCCTCCACCCCCACCCCACCCTCACTATCTTGGTAACCTCCTCCAGCCCCTCCACCCTCAGAGTTATCTGCACTCCTCTAATGCCAGTCTCTAAAAGCATCCATTATTTCCTCAGTCCCACCACTAGTGCCCGAGTCCTAACCTCTGTTCCAAAATCTCTCTCTCTCGGCAGCTCTTTCCCATTTGTTAAGTCCCTTCATAAAACCTACCTCTTTGACCAAGCTTTGCGCCGTCCTTCCTAACATTTCTTCCTGTGGCCCAGGGTTAACAATTATTTGATAATGCTCTGGTGAAGTGCCTTGGAATATTTTGTGATGTTAAAGGCAATACATAAATGCAAGTTGTTGTTGTTATTTGGCAGGTAATGCGGTAGCCCATCATTGCTTGAGCATCTGATGCTATTGCAGTAGAAAATGGTGCACAGTCACTCCGATCTTTTCTCCATCCATTCTGAGTTTTATTCTTTTTCTAATCCATTTTCTAGCATTTCATGGGACAGTGTAGAGGGATCTTTACTCTGTATCTAACCCCATGCTGTACCTGTCCTGGGAGTGTTTGATGGGGACAGTGTAGAGGGAGCTTTACTCTGTAACTAACCCCGTGCAATACCTGTCCTGGGAGTGTTTGATGGGGAAAGTGTAGAGGGAGCTTTACTCTGTATCTAACCCCGTGCTGTACCTGTCCTGGGAGTGTTTGATGAGGGACAGTGTAGAGGGAGCTTTACTCTGTATCTAACCCCGTGCTGTATCTGTCCTGGGAGTGTTTGATGGGGACAGTGTAGAGGAATCTTTGCTCTCTATCTAACCCTGTGCTGTACCTGTCCAGGGAGTGTTTGATGAGGGACAGTGTAGAGGGAGCTTTACTCTGTAACTAACCCCGTGCAATACCTGTCCTGGGAGTGTTTGATGAGGGACAGTGTAGAGGGAGCTTTACCCTGTTTGTAACCAGCCTTGTTAATGTTTGATGATGCAGCACTGACACCTCATATAGATGAGGATGAGCAAATATAAAATAAAGAGCAGGAACCAATCACTTAAACAAATATTCCGGCTGCACCTAAACCAGGCTGTGCTTCAAACTAACAGTAGCTTTGCAAAGCTGTCCAATATCAGGCTTGTATGAAGATTGTACAGAATTGATGAAACTTGCAGTAGACAAGGAGGCCATTTAGACTGTCCAATCTGTGCTGACTGTTGGAAAGTGCCTTTGTGCTCAGTCCCCCAACTCTTTGCCTTCATTTACAATTAAGTATGAAAACCCATCCTAAAAGGAGTTGGTGTTTTTGTCACTGGCTCGGGACTGGCATGGCTCCCCATCCCAACTGTCCTGCTCCCTGCCCAAGTCACACATGCCATCTGCCACCATTCCTTCACTGACCCTGAGTCACAATCCCGGAACTTCCACATCCAACAGGTACCATGTCACCTCAACCCCTGTCTGCAGTGGTTCGAGGGGATGGCTCGTTATCAGGGTGTATTTAGGGGTTGGGTGTTTCAGACTGGCATTTCCAAGTGATGCTCGTATCTCAGAAGGAATGTTAAAATGCTGAGGTGTGAGCCGCCCTGTGTCATTTCCCCCCAACTCTTTAACAATCATACAATCACTGCAATGCAGGAGGAGGCTATTCGGCCCATCGAGTCTGTATCAACCACAATCCCACCCTGGCCCTATTCCCATCACCGTCATTTACCCTGCTAATCCCCCTGACACTAGGGTCAATTTAGCATGGCCAACCAACCTAACCCACACATCAATGGACTCGTGCATTTCCTCTCTCATTCCCCAGCATCAATCGCGTATCCAACATTATCAGTAACAAACTGGGGTTCTGCTTGCCTCCACATGTGGATATCTGGGGAGGTGTTGGGTGAAAAGGCGGGGGTGGTGGGTGGGTGCTCAGGTCAAGTGTGACAGTAATTGGCAGGTGGAGGGAGAGGTGAAAGTTGGAAAGCGCGCTGGCGTGACGGGAGACTTTGTTCCCGTCTGTTCCCCCAAGAGCTGCTCATTCTAATCCTGTTTTGAGAAGCTGAGTACACAGCAGGATCACTGACTCCTGTCAGTACTGGTGGCCATTAATGGGAAAGAATTCCTTTGATCTATTATAATGATGAAGAAAGAGTGCGAGAGAGTGAGAGTGTGAGAGAGAGAGAGAGAGGGGTGAGAGAGAGCTCGTTTGGGAAGGCGACAATCTCTTTGACATTGGTTGGAATGCTAAAACATTGAATATCTCATTATCTTAGATAGCCTCTGTGAAGTTTGTGCAATGATCAAAAAGCGATCGTTATTGTTTTCTTATTAGGCACAACACAAAATAGAGGAATAAATCAATTAAATAACAAAAGGTGACAGTTTGTTGATTGGTCTTGGCAGTGATTCCAAAAGAATATCTCTGGAAGGGGAGAAGAGAGGTTTGACTAAAAGTACCCTCCCCTTGCAAACGATTCCATCCACCTACTTGACTCTCAAGCCTGATTGCCTGGGCTGTTTGGCGCTTGAGTTTCTTCCTGAGGTAACGAGTTCCTCGTAGGCCACAAGCCCCCAGTTTGTTCTTTCATTCAGAGCCAGCAACCCTCAGCCAGCACTCCAACTTGCCTCAGTGTCCCTCCGACCACCTCTGCTTCCCTGTCAACTACGCTGAAAAGACACTCGTCAGAAGCATCTGGGCTTGGTGAGTGGCCAGTCTGCTTGTCGCTGTGCGTGGGCAGGTTGGAGAGTGCTCTTAATCAAAATACTTGCCATCGTAATCTACCAAGCCTCAGCATTAGTGTAATGTCTCACCTGAGAGGAGGGACTTTCAACAATACAGCACTGCCCCGATGGTGCTAAAGTGGATGTAATTTGCAGAGTCACTGGGACTTGAACATTTTGGATTCAGAGTAAAGTATGTTGTCTGTTGAGCCACAGCTAACACGGTTGCCCCAGGTGACTTTAACCATTAGCTGATATCACCCTCTGACTGGCTTAAGTGCACATGAGTGTGCGGGAAGGTGGATGTCAGTATGGCAAAGGCTGGGGCTAGCTGTCCTTCATGTCCAATAGCTTACCAGTGCTCACTGCCTATATTATCCTGTCCACTATAAAGAACAATGAATAGTACAGAACAGGAACAGGCCCTTCAGCCCGTCAAGCCAGTGCTGATCATGTTGCCCTGTCGAGACCAGCCTTTTATATCGCTCTATTCCCCGCCTGTTCATGTGTCTATCTAGATAAGTCTTAAATGTCGCTAACGTATCTGCCTCAGCCACCTCACTTGGCAGTGCATTCCAGGCCCCCACCACCCTCTGTGTAAAAAAACTTCTCCCGCACATCTCCACTGAAACTTCCCCCCCTTACCTTGAACTTATGCCCCCTTGTAATTGTCATTTCTGCCCTGGGAAAAAAGCTTTCACCGTATCTATGACCCTGTGAGGGGCCATTTGAGGAAATGAGGGGAAAATGATGTGTTTACGTACTGAGACTTTTAGGGTAGAGGTGGGGATTTGGCAGGGGTGGGTAAGCTTCCTGGGAGGACTGACTGAACCTCCATGTTATTGGGATCGGGTCTTTCCATGCATGGCGGCCTTGCTCTGGGAGCTAAGTGGGTGGGAGCTGCTGAAGATACCTTGGTGGGACCGACCTCATTTTACAACATAGCAGAGAACATAAGAACATAAGAAATAGGATGCGCAGGGCCCAGCAGAGAGGGAGGAGGAGGGGGTGTGTCCAGAGAAGAAGGCAGGATGATAAGGAAAGATGTTATCGAATCGAAAACAGGAAAGGAAATAAACTGATTGGAAGGCAAAGGAATCCTGAGGAGAACTGATAGGAAACAGAACCTTTGTCCTTGCCCAGTAGGGGGCTTGAGGGAGTCCATCAACAAGTCCCCGACAGATTTGACCAATGGGTTAAAAATACTCCTTTGTGACAAGTCATTGGTTTAATTCAGCAGTGTGTCAGTGAGGCTATTTTTGAAATGATTGTACGGAGCACTGAGGAACAAGGTGTAGACTGATTAAGCCTGATAGGTTTAGTCTACAATGCGACAGCCTTTCCCAGTAAATTTCAAGGAGCCAAATTTTCCATTCACAACACTGGGTTTTGACACAGGTCGAAGCTATTAGTCAGGATGACACTGTCTCCTTTCCCTTGTTCTTTCACCCCCTTGTTCGCAGCTACCGATACCACATTTGCCCCATTCTCCACCATCTCACTCTCCCTCCGTCGCACCAGCAACCCCTCTCTGAACAGCCTGAACACTACAGGAGCTGTACCCAGCTGCCCACCTCCTCACCAGCACGGTGGGACCAGGCAAAGACTTGCAGCCTTCAACTTCACTCGCACCTCCCACCAGCGACCCCCCCCTCCCCTCCCCTTCCCCCCGCCACCACCCATCTTGCAACAGGCACTGAGCCCACTGCAGTCAGTTTTAACCAGGCTCCTGCTTCTCCCCTATAATCCCCATCTTCCGTCTTCAGTCCCGTATTTAAAAACATCTTGCACGCGAGGGAAATGTGTAAACCATCCCTAAAGGGGGAGGGTGGGTGGAGGGGGGGGGGTGCGGAAATGATTCTGTGGTGATTAACGTTTTACAATTGGAGGAATCAAGAACTGACGCAGGAGGCTAACTTCCCACACCGCGATGTTCCTTTATGTCAAGAGGTCGGCGGGAGGTTGGAGCAGGGCTGCGGGGATGGAGATGTCCCCAGGAATGAGGTTGATAAGTGTCCTCCGCCCAGATCCCAAGAACCTAACTTGTGATATTTGAAAGAGGATGGACTCACAAGTTAGGGTCTCAGGGACTGGGAGAAGTTCCTCAATCATCTTCTGCCTCGTCCACGGCTTGTCCAGACGGTGCTATGCAGCGAGTCTCACACACACACACACACTCTCACACACCATCTCCTCACATTCTCTGCTCTTGTAGCTACGAACCTTTTTTTAGCCGGTCTCCATTGCTCCCCCACCACCCCACCCCACACCCCCTTCCGACAACAACTCATAATTAAGGGGAATAAACTAATCTTTCCCAGTCAACTTGCTCCCTCCCCCAATGGCTTCGCAAGTGCTACTGTCACCGGCGGGGAAATACACAATCTTTTATTTAATATTTAATCGCTTACATAGCAGTTAAAAGGAGGAACGACACACTAGATTTAAAACAGGCAGCACGATTCGGAAAGCAGAGCGTCTCGCTTCACCCCGACAGACCTGCTCCCCCCCCCCCCACCCACTTCCTTCCCCTCCCCCGGTTAGGATTTGGCTTCCTACAGCATTCTCGCGATCGATTTGATTTTCCAGTATGATAGGTGGGATAGAGCGCAGGTGTCTCGGACAAAAGCCCCTGGTTATCCCGCTACCCCACGGCATCTCAGGTTCCCCTAATCTCCAACCATCGGGACAAGATTGCCAAGGTTTTAAAAATACCTTGCCAGTAGGAGACGACAGTGTCATATTCAGTCTTCCCTCATGCAACCTCCACACACATACCCCTACCACCCCCCGCCTCCTGCCTCCACAACCCCAATCTCAGCAACAGAGACCATAAGTGGACACCAGACAACCCCACCCACCTCCGAACACACCAAGAGCTAGATAGCCTCTGAAGAAATGGGCAAGATGCTTACAGGCACATCTTATCTCAAGAAACGGTCAACATATTCGATGGGGATCACCAAGGTCAGTGCAAGGCAAACGCAGCAACACGGGAGTGGAAAAGAGAGCTTGTATCCTTATTCAGGGCGTAACAGAGAGCGAGAGCGAGACAGAGAGAGCGAGAGAGAGAGAGAGAGAGAGGGACCAAGAGCGAGAGACAGAGATAGAAAGAGAGAGAGAGAGACAGACAGACAGAATGTATCACTGCAGTATCATGCCTGAGAGGCAGCCCCTGGGAATCTCGCCCAGCTTTTGCTTAGATCATTAGTCTGTCTGCCGATGCATTATAGATCAATATTCGCCACTGTTTTCCCCTCTATATCGAGATGTCGGAAACAACAAAAACACCCACACACAAACACTCATCAGCGACAGTAGAAATGAGAGCCTTGAAAAAGAAAGAGAAGGGGATGGCAATTTTTTTTTCTCTTTGTCTCTTTTCCCTTCTTCTTCTTCTTCTCCTTCTTCCTCTTCCTGCGTTTCGCCTCTTTTTGCCGTGAAACAGAGAAATGAAAGCTTGTCTGTCACTGCGTCACCTCGCTCAGATTGCCAACAAAGTGCAACATTGCCTCCTGAAAGACCGCATTGCAAATCAGCTCAGTCAATTCCTATCCTCGCCCTTGCTCTGTTTCGACACTTCTGTACTGTTACACTGAGAGACCATACAGCACCGGTTGTCTAAGGGAGCAACGCTCTGTGTTTCCGAGGGGGGGGGGGGGGGGCAGAAAAAAAGGCGTCGCGAGAATAATTCAAAAGATGTTTAGCAAAGCATTTAATTATTGTTTCTTCTTTTCTAGCACTTTCCGCAGCCTCTGTGTAGAAAGAAGCAGCGAGCTGTAAAATAAAATACATTTTAAAGGACTGCCTTTTCTCTCTTGTTGCGATGTAAATATGATCTTAATCAAATGCTTCCTCTCTGGCTCTCCCCCTCCCCCCCCTCCGTCCCCTCCCGGCTCCTCCTGTGGGAATAGATCTCAGGCTCCAAAGATTAAAATCAGTCGCGTATCATTTCCAACATACCTTGTTGCTGACTGACTTGCCTATCTCCGAGAATGCAGGGGATCAGGGAGGATGCTGACTCACACTGGCTGTGTGTATGTATGGGGAGGAGGGGGGGGGGGGGGGGGGGGGTATAATCGGCTGGTATTTTGACTGTCTCATCATTAACTGGAGACTTAGCAACAAAACGCCTGCTCAAAGTCACAGCGAGGTTTCAGATCAGAGTTGGAGAGCGTGGCCCTCACAGGTCACAGACACACACACACACACACACACACACAAACAGATGCGCGCATAAACATGCACACAAAGGTGGGCACAAACATGTACACAAACGTGCGCACATACAATCACGAATACGGTAGCACAATCACCGATATGTGCAAATGCACACACACACACACACACACACGTGCATTCACAACTACACACACAGACACACAAACACGGACGCACATTTATACACAAACACACAGGTACTTTCTCACACAAGAACACACACTCATGCAAGTTCACATGCACACAAACATGCAGATACGTTCTCCCGCATGAGCACACACATGCACAGGCACACACGTTCACAGAAATACAAAATAAAGATCAAATTGCTGTCTTTCTCTTTCATTCCGAAATTCCTCTTCTCTTCCCATCACACTTCCATGACCTGCTGGTTTCTCAGACCGGTTATGAATCCCACCCTCATCCCTTACCAAGACAATGGGGAATGTGCTGTACCAAACTGATGGATGGGCTCTCCACCTCCTTGTCCCCATTCCATCCTTTCCACTTGTACACTCCTCTCTGACCATCCTTGCTCCCACACTCCAGATTCCCATTCCCACATTTTCACACTCCCTATTCTCCACTTATCCCTCCCTACCTACCCACCACCTCCCCCAACTCCCCCATCACCACTTCCAGTCCATTCCCACTCCCCAGTCTGTTTCACTGCATTCCCCATTTCCAGTTCTCCTGCCCTCACCTCACTCCCCTTCCCCACCCTCCCAATCCTCCTACTCCCCACCTCTCCACCTCCCTAACACTCCAGCGGTTCCTCCGCTATTCTAGTCCTTCTACCTCCACTCCTCTGTCTCCCACTTCCCATCGTTCCAACCTCCACGTTCACCTTCTCCACGCCCCGCCTCCCTAACCTCCACCCCAACATTCCTGTCTGCCGACTTGCAGGTTCCCACCACCCTAGAATCTACGCAACACCAGCCCACCCCTCTCTCTCTCAGTCCCACTCGCCCCATCCCACATACACACTAATGCCCCATTGGCAATCATCTCCCTCCTAATCACTCTGACGTATCTCCACAAGCCGCCTTGAAGAAATGTGGAAATACTTTGATCCTTTCCTCAGTGCTTCAGCAAGATCACATGATGCAGAAACAGAAGGCTGCTCGCAGATGTTCATAGTTGCAATTCAACAGCAATTTAACATTCTCTGCCTGTCAATACAAATGGTCAGAATCACTGTCCATCTGTCTACTTATCTAACTACTGTATATGTTTTAATCTATCTGTCTGTCTATACTTACTGCAAGGGGGCTGAATGACTATCGTGGGTACTCTCCAAAATCCTGTCACTCCCTTTCCCAGTCTCTCTCTCTTCCTTCCTGTCTCTCTCTCTACTGCTCTTCCTCCATCTCCATCCAATTTGGTATAGCCCTATCTCTCCTTTCTCTGCCTCTTCCCGATGATTCCTATCTCTCCTTCTCTATACATTCATCTCTTGCCCTTTATATCCTCTCTCTTGACTTCTTTTATCTTTTTGGTTGTCGCGATCTTCTGCCTACCCATTTTGTTTCTTCTCTCTCCATCTACCACCTTCACTGTCCTGTGCTCTCCCTCTCCCCTTTGTCTCTTTGCATCTCTCTTTTGCTCTCCACTCCCTGCGGCTTTCCACATCTTCTCCACATTTGTATCTCTTTTCCTTTCCCGTCTTATCTTTCTTCTTCCCTCCGCCTGCTCTTCATCTCTCCCTGATTCTATCCCACTATTTATTCTACCTCTGACCCTGTGTCTCATTAATTCTTCCTTTTTCCTCTCACTCCAGTATTTTGGAGCATTCTCTCTCTCTCTTTTCCTCCCTGCATCGCTGTCTCTTTCTCTTTTCTCGGTCGCCTTATGATCTTTTCTTGACGTGCACGCTCGACAACGGATACGTCTAAATATTGGAATTTTAAGCCCCAAGATTCCAAAAACCATCTTTAGCCTCCTACCTTATCCTAACATTTCCTGCTTAAATCATTACAGTTTTACAGTTTAGTTTTGCCCTCAAGAGAGGGTATTCTTTGCCTGGATGGAGAGCGAGTCCCTGTTTTCATTCACGCCAAGACACATTGCCAATCCCATCATGCACTGCTGCACTGCAGTTAGCTACTCGACTCAAATTGCAGATCGTTGGCCATGTTACCCATGGCGGGAGCCTGAACACCACAATAGACTATCTTCTCTGAAGAAAACACTATTTCTTCCCCAGCTCCAGCTCCAGCTCTCAGATTGAATAAGCTGTGCTCTAACTGATGATGGTAATTGTCACAGGAATAGCCCACTTAACGGATTAAAAAGAAAGGAGGGTGGACGGCTAGGGAGGGAGCAAGAGAAAGTGAGAGCCAGAGACAGGACAGAGAAAGGCAGAAAGAGAGTGAGAAGGAGAGAGAGAGAGAGATAGAGACGGAAAGAAAGCAAGAGAAACAGAAAGAGAGCAACAGAGACAGAAATACAATAGAGAGACAGAAATAGAGGCAGACAGAGAGCGAGGGAGACAGAAAGAGAGCAACAGAGGCAGAGATACAGCTAGAGAGTCAGAAATAGAGGCAGATAGAGAGCGAGGGAGACAGAAAGAGAGCAGCAGAGGCAGGCACAGAACTAGAGAGACAGAAATAGACAGAAAGAGAGTGAGGGAGACAGAGAGGGAAATAGAGATGGAAAGGATGCAACAGAGACAGAAAGAGAGCAGCAGAGACAGAGATACAACTAGAGAGACAGAATTAGAGGTAGAAAGAGATTGAGAGAGAAATAAATAAATGGCGAAACAAAATGAGAGCAAGGGAGAGAAAGAGATGTAGAGGGATGCAGAAAGAGAACAAGAGAGCCGGAGAGAGAAATAGAGAGAGGCAGAAAGTAATAGAGAGAAAGAAAGATAACAAGAGAGAAAAAAAAAGACAGAAAGAAATAAGGAAGGCAGGGCAGAGAAAACTAGGAAGAGGAATTGAGTGGAAGAGATGAAGATCCCAGCACGATAGGGTCAGATGAAGTCGAAAGGAAGACAAATACTGCCAGAGATGTTGAGAGCGAGCGAGACTGAGAGAAAGAAAGCGAGATATTTCGACAGAGGACGAGCTCGAAAAAGGAGACAGAAAGAGAGAAAAAGATACAGGGAAACAGAAGCAGGAGAAATAGCCATCCAAAGGTATATAAAAAGGATGCAAGTCAGAGACACTGAAAAATAGGGAGGGAGAGAGAGCGAGAGGGAGAAAAGGATAGAGAAGAGAAGTCCTTAAAAAGATATGGAGTCAGACAGAGAGTCTGGAGAGAGAGAGAGCCAGAAAGAGAAAACCGGAAAGACAAAAAGAAAAATGCAGAGGAAGCGAACGAGGGAGAGAAAAAAAAGATGCCGGCAAAACTAAATGAAAATACAAAGCACGAGCAACAAGCGACAAGAAAATGCACAGCGGAATGAAATCATTAACCCTTACCCTGCTGAATTAATCGGGAGGCTCTGCACAGTGACGGCTGACACTTATTGTTTTGAACCATCTGATCCTTTAGACAATTAAAAAAAAAAGCGCCACTCGAGGAGGAAAACAAAAGGAACAGCAGAGCCCTGGTCCCATCTTTGGGGTGGCTGTGTGGGGGAAGGATGGGTTTTTATCTCTCCACAGACCCCCATCAGCACCAGCCTCTCTTGAAACTCAGTCTCAACTCAGTTAAACCGTTCCGACACTCCTGGCCTTTATCTCTCTCTATAAAATGTTGTGCCCCCCCCCCCACCCTCCACACCTCCCCAACCACCACCCCCCCGCTCCTCCACACTCCCCCCACCCCCCACCCTCAACCACCTCCCCCAACCAACCCCCCCACCCCCCCACTCCGACCCCGCACCTTCGCTTTACCCACAATGCCCCAGACAAATTGGGGTCGCGACCTCAGGCTGGCTATCACGATAAATAAATAAATAAGTTCCCACAAAAAAAAAGAACGCCCCCCCCCTCAATCCCTCCCCCACCTCTCCGCTAATAATTGTTCAGCTGGAGCTTACGGGGCCGAGATACCTTGCCCCCCCCCGCCTTCCCTCTCTTGCTCGCAAGGGTTGCCTCCCTCAGCCGTCGCGCGCAGCCCCCTCCGAATCGGCTTCGGTAGTGTGGGGGGGGGGGGGGATTGGGGGTGGAGAGAGAAAATAGACAAAGCTATTTCTCTTCAGAAGGAGAGAGGAGCTGGCATCGCTCAGTGCGGCACGCGTACCTGACTGCAGTCGCACATCATTTAAAACAGAAATAAAAGGCAAATTAAATGAACTGAAGTCAAGATCAGGTGTTAAAAATAACACGAGAGAAAGAGAGAGAGAGAGAGAGAGAGAGAGAGATAAAGAGTGTCGACCTGTAATGGTGGCCAGGTTCAAGTATGCTGCCTCCTTTTTGGGAGACTGTGAATCCGTTGGGAGTGCAGAGCAGATAGGATCAATATAAGGCAGAATCGCAGACGCTGTAATCAATCTGTTCTATTACTACTGTCAAGAAAGCCCAAGGAGAGAGTCTCTGCTCTTGCCATATGCATCTTTCATTTCAAACAAAGACCCATGACTTAACACTTGGGAAAAAAAAAATCAAACAACTGTAATCCCCTCCAACGTGCTAACTGCGTTCAGCTGGCATAAAAGATACATTTCTTACGAGAACACAAATATATTATACCCACAGATATACACCAATAACACGCACATACCCTTTAAAAAGACAGACACATGCACGCACGTACATACAAAGTCGCATATACACATATTATAGAGACACACAAAACTGGGTTCGGTCTGTTCATTCGAAGATCCAGGATTCTTCCGTCGGTCTATTTTCTTCCTCCACTGCCACCCCCCCCCCCGACTGCTCCCACCCGCTCCCCCCACCCCACCCACCACACCCACCCCCCCCCCGACACCCCGCTTCACTCCACCCCCCACCTGCCCCATTCCCACCCCTCCCCCTCATTTGCAAAAAAAGGAAAATCAATGGCATTGATCTTGTGCGGGGTCCAGAGGCTGCACCTTCATCAAGCAGTGAAGAAAGCTTGTGACACAGCGTAAGGGAAGCAGCCTGTGCCAGACAGATCGATTAGCTCCCTAACTGCAGACACTGAATCTCCCTGTGAATTGATGACTGCATCTGCTGTGGTAGCAGAAAAAAAAACCCTTCCACCTCGCGATTACTACAGGAATAAAATGCCAATCTTCTTCCCTCGCCTTTGGAAAAAAAAAATTCCCCTCGTTTATCTTCTCTGCTGGCGCTGGGTACCCCTGGGCTATGTCGCTGCAGAGACTGAGATCCGAGAGGTCAGTCTACGCCAGATGTTGAGCGTTGGTGGTTGCTAGCCAGAGGTGGCATCTTCCCAGGGCGAGTCACTGGGTAGCAATCAAGGCCAGAGCCACTGAAGTCAACCATGCTGACTGGTCCTGGCAGGCATTCGCTGACATGGCAACCAAAACCCAGGGCACCATGGGTAGGGTTGACCTGAGCATGGCCAACAGCAGAGTGTTATCCCTGCATGTCAGCACTGCTTGTTCAGGGAGGGGAGGGTGGGGCGCAAAGGATTGGAGTCTTGGAACTAGTTTCCTTTTGCCATGCAGAGACCCACTGGAACATGCATGGACGTGGATTCATATGATTTAGAGAAGGCTACATCATGCAGTAGAAATTTGGAGCTTAGCTCATCAAGGTATAATGGGACATGGGCGAATGGAGGTTAGATGCAGGTCAGTCATGATCTCACTGAACGGTGGGTCAGACTTGAGGGGCTGAATGGTATCCTTCTGTACCTCTGTTGTGATATCCCTGCACCAGTGGCGGAGCTCAGTTTGATTGATCACAAGAGAGTGGGGTGAGGGGGAAGAGAAAAGCGGTGGGTGGGGGATGCAGGGGGGTTTGAGATTGGTAAATCCACATTTGAAAATGGGTATCTTTTAAAAGTGAAATTGGTGTGAGGTCAGGAACAATGTGTTTCCGTAAGAGTGAAGGGCAAGGGGGGCAAGTCCAGGGATCCCTGGATGTCAAGGGATTGATAAAGGACAATAAGGAAGTATATGGCAGGTATAGAGCACTAAAAGAGTTGGGCAGAGCAATGGCAGATGCAGTTTAATCTTGATAAGTGTGAGGTGATGCATGTTGGGAAGTCTAATACAGGTACGATATACACAATAAATGGTAGGTCCTGAAGGAATATTGAGGAACAACGGGGCATTGGGGTTCAAGTCCATAGATCCCTGAAGATGGTATTATAGGTAGATAGTGTGGTGAAGAAGACAAACAGGATGCTTGTCTTCATTAGCCAGGCATTGAATGTAGGAGTAGGGAGGTCTTGGTACAACTTTATAAAACATTGGTTCTGCCACAGATGCAGTATTGTGTACAGTTCTGGTTGCCACACTATTGGAAGGATGTGATTGCTCTGAAGAGGGTGCAGAAGAAATTCTCCAGGATGTTGCCTGGGGATGGAAATGGAAAGTTTCTGGAAGGCAGGGATAAGGAGAGAAAGACTAGTATTTCTGCAGCACCATTTACAGCCTCGTGATATCCCAAAGCACTGTGCACCCAATGGGTTACCTTTGAAGTCTAGTCGCTATGTAATTTAGGGAACAGTGCAACCAACCTGTGCACAACAAATCCCACAGCTAAATTCCACAAAGGCCAAATGGGATGGTAACCCGGACATCTTTTATATGTATTTTTTCATGGGATGTGGATGTCAATGGCCAGCATTTATTGTCCATCCTTAAATATTCTTTGAGAAGGTGGTGGTCATCTGCTTTCTTGAATTGCACCAATCCATGGGGTATAGGTATACCCACAGTGCTGTTAGGGGGGGAGAGCTCCAGGATTTTGACCCAATGACAGTGAAGGAATGGCAATACATTTCCAAATCAGGATGGTGAGTGGCTTGGAGGAGAACTTGCAGGTGGTGGTGTTCCCATGTGCCTGCTGCCTTTGTCCTAGATGGTAGAGGTCACAGGTTTGGAAGTTGAAGGAGGTTTGGTGAGTTGTTGCAATGCATCTTATTGATGGTGTACACTATGTCTCAGTAGTGCAGGGAGTAAATATTGAAGGTGGTGGATGGGTTGCCAATTAACCAGGCTGCTTTGACCTGAATGTTGTCGAACTTCTTGAGTGTTGTTGGAGCTGCACTCATCCAGGCAAGTGGAGAGTATTCCATCACACTCCTGACTTTGTGCCTTGTAGATAGTGCACAGGCTTTGGGGAGTCAGGAGGTGACTGAGTCTAGCCTGAGAATAGGCTGATAGGGCAGTAATTAGATTTGAGACGCTTTTTGAGGACAGGACATACCTGGGCAATTTTCCACATTTCTGGTGATGCCAATGTTGTAGATGTACCAGAACAGCTTACAAATATAGGAGTGGGATTTTCCTCCCTCTCTGCGGCTTGTTTTGTGGTGACGGGTGAGGGTGCACTGCTCACTGGCAGCATTGGTCTCATTGTTGTCATTGAGATATCCCCATTGAACGCACCCCTCACCGCTGGGAAACCTGTGGTGGGGTGTCCCATTGGCAAGACTGTAAAACCCTACCGGCATGAACGGCACCAAGGCTTTGGCAATAGAAGTATAGGAAATGGAAGCAGGAGGCCATTCAGCTCTTCGAACCTGCTCTGTTATTCAGCATGATCATAGCTGGTCATTCAAATCAATAGCATGATCCCGCTTTTGCCCCATATCCTTTGATCCCCTTCTTCCCAACAGCTATATCCAACTGCTTCTTGAAAACGTACAATTTTTGGCCTCAACTGCTTTCACTCTCTGGGTAACAAAATTTCTCCTCATCTCAGTCCTAAATGGTTTACCCTGGGTATCCCTAGACTGTGGCCTTAGGTTCTGAACTCCCCCACCATCAGGAACATCCTCCTTGCATCTAGACCTGTTAGAATTTTATAGTCTCGATGAGATCTCCCCTCATTCTTCTTAACTCCAGTGAATACAATCCTAACTGACTCAATCTCTCCTCATACGTCAGTCCCACTATCCCAGGAATTGGTCTGGTATCCTTTCCCTGCTCTCGTCCTAGAGCAAGAACATCCTTCCTCAGATAAGAAGCCCAGAACTACACACAGTAACCAAGGTGCGGCTTCACCGAGACCCTGTATAATTGCATCAGGACATCCTTGCTCCCGGACTTGAATCCTCTCGCTATGAAGGCCAGTATACCATTTGCCTTCATTACCGCGTGCTGCACCTGCACGCTTGACTTCAACGACTGGTGTACGAGGACACCCAGGTCTCATTGTACATTTCCCTCTCTGAATTTAAAGCCATTCGGGCAATAATCTGTTCCTGTTTTTGCTACCAAAGTGGATAACCTCACATTTATCCACATTATATGGACTGCCATGCATTTGCCCACTCACTCACCTTGTCCAAATCATATTGACAGATCTCTGCCTCCTTCTCACAGCTCACCCACCCACCCAGCTGTGTGTCATCTGCGAATCTCGAGATATTGCATTTAGTTCCCTCATCTAAATCATTAATAAATATTGTGAATAGCTGGGGCCCCAGAACTGAGCCCTACGGTATCCCACTAGTCACTGCCTGCCATTTGGAAAATGTCCCATTTATTCCTGCTCTTTGTTTCCTGTCTGCCAACTTGCTTGACTAGGAGTGCAGCAAGTTCTGGAACACAAGTCTTCAGTACTGTTTCTGGTATGCAATCAGGGCACATAGTGTTTGCAGTATCCAGCGCCTTGAGCTGTTTCCTGATATCCTGTAAAATAAATTGGCTCAAGGTGGGCATCTGTGAAGGTGTGGACCACAGGAGGAGGCCCAAATGGATCATCCACTCGGCACTTTTGGCTGAAGATGGTTTAAATTCTTAACTCTTATCTTTTGCACTGATGTGCTGGGCTCCTCCATCATTGAAGATGGGGGGTATTTGTGGAGCTTCCTCCTCCAGTGAATTGTCCACCACTGTTCACAACTCAATGTGGCAAGACTACAAAGCTTCAATCTGATCTGCTGGTTATGAGATCGCTCAGCTCGATCACATCCCGCGTACATTATTTGGAATGTAAGTAATCCTGTGTTGTAGCTCCATCAGATTGACACCTCATTTTTAGGTATACCTGCTGCTGCTCCTGGTCTGCCTTCCTGCCACTGAACCATTGAACCAAGGTTAAACCTCTGGTTTGATAGTAAAGGTAGCGTGGGGGCTACCTTGGGTCTTGAGGTTACAGATTGTGGTTGATGTCAATTATGTTGTCGCTGATGGCTCACTGTCCCTCACGGATGCTCAGTTTGAGTTTCTAGATCTATCTGAAATCTGATCCATTCGGCATGGTGGGAGCGCCACACATCACGATGGAGGGTACTCACAACGCGAAAGTGGGACTTTGTCTCCGCGAGGATTATGCAGTGAGCACTCCTACCAAAATTGTCATGGACAGGCATATCTACGGCAGGCAGCTTGGTGAGGGTATGGTCAAGCATGTTTTTCCCTCTTGTTAGTTCCCTCAGCACCTGCCGCAGTCCTTTAGGACCTCACCAGCTCAATGAGTATTGGAGCAACCAAGCCACTGATGGTGATGGATGCTGGAGTTCTCGGAACCGGAGTACATCCTGTGTCCTTTCAGCCTCAGTGCTTTCTCTAAGTGGCATTCAACATGGAGGATTAATGAATCATCAATGGAGAGAGTTGGGGGTGGGGTGTGATAACCAACAGAAGCTTTCCTTGTCCATTTTGACCTGACGCCTTCAGGCTGCATTGGGACAATGTTGGGGACCCACAGGGCATCCCCCTCTTGACTTTATGCCACTGCACCACCCCCTTTGTCCTGTGGGGCAGGGACGGTGCTGTCTAGGACATTGTAAGGTATGATTCTGTAGATATGACTATGTGAGGCTGTTGCTTGACTAGTGTGTGGGACAGCTCTCCTGATCCTGGCACAAACCCCAGATGTTAGTAAGGAAGACTTTGCAGGGCTGGGTTTGCCACTGCTGTTTCTGGTCAATGTTGGGTCATCTGTAGCTGTTTGAAAGAACTGGGTGACTTGCTAGGCCATTTCAGAGGACGATGAAGAGTCAACCACATTGCCATGGCTCGGGAGTCACATGTAGGCCAGGCTGGGTAAGGATGGCAGATTTCATTCTCTTGGAAATCTGTTCTAATGATGTTTGTTCAGGGACAAATATTGGCCAGGACACAGCTGTACCCCTTGAAATAGTACCATGGGAGCTTTCACATTCATCAAAGGAAGTCCATTTTAACATCTCAGAAGGTACAGCTCTCCCTCAGTCAGTTGGACTTTTGAGCTCAGGATCTGGAGCAGGAGTGGAACCCCCGATTTTCTGACAGAGGCCACAGTGAACCGCAGCTGACGCGGAAGACAAACGCACAGCGTGAAGAGCTGGGGTCCACCCTGAGTTTACACAAAAACAGAGAGATGGAACTGGTTTCAAAACGGTTTCATCGTGGCGTTTCCAGCCTCTGCAAAACGCCTCCAGCCCCTGCACGACAAAGAGCCACTTATTACGGTTCCCTAACCTCGCAGTAAACTTATCAACTGTCACATCAGTGGAGACACAGTTATAACCAATGACTTGCACAAAAACCGAGCCGTTGCCAGCTGGATACACTTTGGCTGAGGCAGCACGATTTTTTGCATTGTTTGACACTCGTACATCTGGAGAAGGTATTTGTGGGTTCAAAGGTGAACGCACGCCTGTTTGGATTTGGAGCAGGGCCATGCCCTCCAACCAATCCTCGCCTGGGGATTCGGGAACTGCCTGAGTTCAGTCATTTTCTGGGAAAGTTTTGTTTTTAGCGCAAGGGGTCCAGACTGAATGTAGTTCACCAGTGTACGGCAGGGATTCCTTTGCTGTTCTGAATAATGGGACCCCTTTATTTCTCTTGCCAGGGCTAAGATGGTGGGGTGGTGGGGGTAGGGGTGGCGGGAAGGTGAGCTGGGGGGGGGGGACATTCTCTGAGACTGATGCTGTTAACAGTTCAGGGTACATGCTCACAAAAATGTGGGCAGATCTATTGCTAAACAATTAAATTCCCATTCCCTTTGCCTGCCTTTCTTAGACTTTCACGGCCAGTGGGCATTGATGGCTGGACGAGCGTTTATTGTCCGTTCTTAATTGCTCTTGAGAAGGTGAGCTGTCTCTGCAAAGTCTTCCCCTGGAACAATTCTTTTGGTCCCTTATGTCTTTGGCTTAAACCCTGCCTCTGTGAGCTTTGTTGGAGAGCGTGGGGAGGGCTTTGAAAACCAAGGGCAATCCTACCTCACCTTGACAATGCTGAAGTACCCCCATCATCCAGCAGGAGTCACTGGGGACTGATCAGGTGGAGGATACTTGGATGAACTTTCAACTTCTGAAGTCCAACAGAAGGAGGCTACCGAGAATAGCAATGGGATTAAGGACAATAAATTGCAGAGTCTATTCCCAGCATTAACGCATTCAGCAAGTTGCAGAATTGACTACGTTACTTGAGCTTCCCTTCAGCCCTCTCAATTTTCCAGCTGTTAATTCTAATGATTAAAAACCATGGAGACTCCCAAATCAGGGAGACAGAAGCAGAGCCTCAGGCCTATTTCTCTTATCTGCAGCTCCTTTGGAGTGAGGTTCTGTGCCAGTCTCAAAGGCTTTGACCTACAGTCCCTACACAATGCACTGAAAATTCTCCAAATCTCTGATTACAGTGTTTGCTGATTCTCAGAGCATGATTCAGTTATACAGAATGGTACAACACAGAGGAAGGACATTCAGCCCAACATGCTTGTGTTAGCTCTTTTGGTAGAGTTATTCAATCAATCTTAATCCCAATCCCAACCTGTTTCCCATGGCTCTGTGTATCTTTCCCCTCAAATTCCGGTTCTCTTTTGAAATTTGCTATCGAACCTGCTTCAGCTGTTCTGTCGGAGAGTTGGTGCAGAGTCAATGGATTGAATGGCCCCCTTCTGCACTGTACATGTTATGTGATTCTAAGGCATTCCAGACACTAAAGCAAACTCTGTCCACATTTAACAAGATGTGGATAACACTCAGGCTTGAGCTGATAAGTAAAGGGTAACATTATTTTTTTGTTCATGGAACATGGACATCACTGGCTGACCAGCATTTATTTCCCATTCCTCATTGCCCTTGGAGGGCAGTTGATAGTCAACCACATTGCTGTGGTTCTGGAGTCACATGTAGGCCAGATCAGGTAAAGACAGCAGATCTCCTTCCCTAAAGGGCATTAATGAACCATACGGGTTTTTCCAACCATCGACGATAGTTTCATGATCATCAGTTGAATCTTAATTCTGGATTTATTTTATTGAATTCAAACTCCACCGTCTGCCGTGGTGGGATTCGAACCCAGGTCCCCCGAACGTTAGCTGAGTTTCTGGAGTAGTAGTCCAGTAATAATACCGCTAGGCCATTACCTCCCCAGTTAATACTGTGTAAGTGCCAGGCAATGACCATTTCCAAAAATAGAGAAGCTGATCATCTTGCTTTGACACTCCTAACATATCTTTTAATGCCTTGCTCTCAACATCCTTGGGGTTACCACTGACCAGAATTACAAGGAGTGTAATGGAATTCTTTACGCTGGTCTGAAAGAGTGCAGCTCTGGCAATACTCAAAAAGCTCCACGCCAAAAAGGACAAAGCAGCCGATTAGATTGGCCCCCCACTTCCACAAATACTCACTCCCTCCACCACCAACGCGCATCTACAAGATGCACTGCAGAAACTGACCAAGTCTCCTTCAACTGCACATTCCAAACACACAATGTCTATCATCTAAAGGGGTGGCAGGTGTATGGGAACACCAGCCCCTGTATATATTTCTCTTCAAATCACAACTCATCCTGACTTTCACTGTCAAAATCCTGGAACTCCCTCCCTGACAGCACTGTAGGTGTACCTACGTTACATGGGCTGCCGTGATTAAAGAAGGCAGCTCACTTTCTCAAGGGCAACTAGGGATGGGAAATAAACGCTAGCCTAGTCAGTAATGCCCTCATCCTATGACTGAATTTAAAAAGTCTGCTATTCCATGTAACTTTCTGCCGACTATCAGTTTTGGCAACTATTCTCTGCCTCTGAATGGATTCTTAAGGATTCTGTTCGTGGCAAGCATTGCATGGGTGGACCTTGGAAAGTTATTTTCCATTTTACAATGCAGACAAAGTAAAAACAGACAACTCGCAGCAGCCTGCTTTCATTCCAACTCATGTTTTCCTCAGCGTCTTCTCCCCCTTACGTACACAGCTCACGCTGCCATCTCACAGCAATAGCTCACCACAGCCTGGTACTGAATGGTCCGTGTGCATCTCACTGTCATCCCCGGAGAAGATGATTAATGGGCAATAACTCAGTCCTGCCTGGTTCTCGACATGTGTCCACTGGAACAGTTCAAGGAGGCAGCTTGCCACCACCACCCCAGGGAATTTAATGATGGGTAAATAACCGTTGACCTTGCCAGTGACACTTCCATATCAGGCACGGATAGAATAATGGAATAGCAGAGCACAGAGTGACGCCATTCAGCCCATCGAGTCTGCGCAGCTCAAACAACAAAGAACACTACTGTACAGGAGCAGGCCCTTCGACCCATCAATATGTGGTTTCTATCCCTCTGTCCACCTCCCGTTTTATAGAATCCCTTAGTATTCCTACAATGCAGAAGAGGCCATTCGGCCCATCGAGTCTGCATCGACCACAATGCTACTCAGCCGCGATTCCCGTATTTACTCTGCAAGTCTCTCTGACACTCAGGGGTAATTTAGCATGGCCAATCAACTTAACCCGCACATCTCTGGACTGTGGGAGGAAACAGGAGCACCTGGAGGAAATCCACGCGGACACGGGGAGAATGTGCAAACTCCACACAGACAATGACCCAAGCTGGGAATCGAACCCAGGTCCCTGGTGTTGTGGGGCAGCAGTGCTCACCACTGTGCCACTGTGCTGCCCCAATGTGTAAAGCTCATTTAAAAGCAAATCTAATTAGTCCACATTCCCCTGCACTTCCCCATTCTCTTGCAATTTTTGTTCCTTGCAAACTATTTATACAAATCCTACTACACATCAACGTGGTACTATAGTTAGCACTGCTGCCTCACAGCACCAGGGACCCAGATTCAATTTTGGCCTCGTGTGAGTTTGCACACTCTCTCCATGTCTGCATGGGTTTCGTCTGGGTGCTCCGGTTTCCTCCCATAATCCAAGGATGTGCGGGTTAAGTTAATTGGCCATGATAAACTGCCCCTTAGTGTCAGGGGGTTACAGGGAATGGGACCTGGGTGGGATTGTTGCCGGTGCAGGCTCGATGGGCTGAATGGTCTCCTTCTGCACTGTAGATTCTATGATTCAGTGAGACTGCCAGGAATATACCCAACCGGAGTTGGCAACAGTGTTTACTGCAAGACTTGTTTACTTTTGCAACTTCCCAGGATGGGAATCCTAAGAATATTTATTGAGAGAGAGAGGCAGTGGTGCTGTGAATACTGAGAGTGGGGAAACAAAAGGCTTAGAATTGTGCTTCTGGCACATTGTACAGAACATTCTGCTGAATCACTACCACCATAATTGATACTGGCAAAGCCAGCCCATTGTCAAGATGACAGTTAACAATTGCTGCGAGACAAATGACACCGCAGTGATTTAGGTCAAGCTAAATTGTGCTGGTTAGTATATCACATTGAGTAAAAGCTGACAAACCATCCCTGCTAAAAGCGACCCTTGTCTCAGTTAGTTCATGAATCTCAGAGCTAATGGGCAACATTGCTGTGGTTGCCAACACTCCAAGATTGGTCTGGAGTCCCCAGGCATGGCAGATCAACCCTAAGGAGGGAAAGGAATCCTGGAAATGTTAAAGAGATGCTGATTTTCCCTCATTTATTGATTACTTCAAGGCTGCAGATGAGCCAGGTTTTTTTTTGGACTGGAGGGGGGGGGGTGTAGTTAAGAGGCAGGAGCGCACACGATCCAACCTCAAAGAGGATGTCCAGCAAGTGCTGGGATCTTGAGCTGTTTTCCAGGATCCCATGGCTCTAAATTGGCTGTTGAAGCTGGTTTGAAATCAAGGCTGCCATGGAAACGCTCTGGCAGAAACACGGCTGTTCCCGATCGCACAGTGACACAACAAGGAGCAAGGCCCAACCTCACAGCTCTGTGAAATAGCTTGAAGTCTGACTCTTCCATGTCCAATAATATTTCTTCTTTCATAACTTATTATAAAAAACTAAATATATTCAGATGAAAGGAGGCAGAGCACAGAGGGAGGCCATTCAGCCCACCATGCCTGACTCCCCTCTTTTCTTATTGCTGATTTTGCTTTTCCAAGGAAATATCCAATTCTCTTTAGAGAGTGACCATTGAATCTGCTTCCACTGACCAGATCTCAGCAGCTTTCCGAACCCTCTGGTTATTCAGTCCATTAAATCCACGTCCTCTGGTGACTAGCTGTGATTGGAAACATTGGGCAGAATTTTCCCTTCCCGCTTGTCTCAGGAATTGCACAGGCGGGGTGGAGAATTCAGCGGGCCATATAAAACTGTGTTGATGCTCTGGGGGGGTGGAGGGGGGGTGCAATTCCCGGTCTTGGGATGTGCATAGCCAGAGAAGCCCACCCTTTAGTTTGACTGGATGGGGCAGTTAGATGCAGGATCGCATGTGATCCAACCTCCAAGAGGCTGTCCAGCAAGCGTTGGGACCCTGAAAACCTCCATTATATCTCCTCTTAGCCTTCTCTGCCGCAAGGAGAATGATCCCAGCTTTTCCAGTCACTCCATATATTTAAGGCCCCTGATTCCTGGTAAATCACCTCTACACCCTCTCAACGTTCTTGACACCTATCCTGAAATGTGGGGCTGGAACTGAACCCGGGACTCCTGCTGAGGCCTAACCGAGTGTTTTATAAGTCTTGAGCGTGAGTTCACAGAGCTCTGGCCCTCTGTCGCAGGTCACAGCTGTACTAGATTCACAAGTTATCAATATTTTGAAATAAAGGAATTAAAAATCACTTCAACTGGTATCTGTAATTCCGAATCAGAATGATCCCCGAATGATGGGTTCCAATATCTGGGAAATTTGGACATGGAGGGTGTGCTTCCAGTGAAGGAGCTGCCAGAGCAGCGTCACAAGGAACTGGCACTGTTAGCAGAGGGAAGTTTGACGAGTGTGAGTGTTGATTGGCCTCCCTCTTGGTTTGGGCAGACAAACTCAGGAGTCTTGTCAGAAATTACAGACATTGGTCGGAATTTGCCCGACCTCCCTCGTGGCTGGGATTCTCTGCTCCTACTGCAGCGAACAGAGATTTAGCTGAGTGCCAAATTCTCCGCTCTTGCTGGCGGTGGTGAGGCACAAAGGCCAGAGAATCCCGGCCACAACCTTCCACTTGAGGAAACTATCGACAGTGAGACAACTTCATTGATAAGGATGGATCTTGGAAATTTATGGAACTGCATAATGATTTTCCTCTTAACGCAAACAGATCGAGGTGTTGGTGCTGGGTCAACGTTGCTTGACCATACTCCTGGCAATAGGTAAAGGTAAAATCACCGTACTCTCAGATGATGGCACGGTGGCACAGTGATTAGCACTGCTGCTTCACTGTGCCAGGGACCCAGGTTCAATTTCCAGCTTGGGTCACTGTCTGTGTGGAGATTGCACATTCTCCCCGTGTCTGCGTGGGCTTCCTCTGGGTGCTCCGGTTTCCTCCCACAGTCTGAAGATGTGTGAGTTAGGTGGACTGGCCATGTTAAATTGACCCTAGTGTCAGGGGCATTAGCAGGGTAAATATGTGGGGGTATGGGAATATGGCCTGGATGGGATTGTGGTTGGTGCAGACTTGATGGACTGAATGACCTCCTTCTGCTCTGTAGGGATTCTGTAATTCTATGACCATAGGCTATTCTCCCCTTTGAGGGGTAAGTATCTGATTTCCCCAGTACCTTGGTGGTGATTTACCTGAGGGTTAGCACACCTCAGACAAGGGGCAAAGTTGAGTTTTTGTTTGGGCCTTAGTACAGTTGGTGCTGTACTATTGGATGTGTCAAACCTTGACTGAGCTGTTGCACTGAGCCACCCTCTGGCCTTTTAGGTGGAGGTGAGACATTCCATATCACTCTTTTGAAGTGCAGGAAAGTTCACCCCCACCACCTTGGTCAATATTTGCCCCCAATCCAACAGAATTAAAACGTTCACATTACTGTTTATAGGAGCTTGCTCTGTGTGAACTGGCTGCTGGATCTCCTACGTTCAAAGAATCATAAAATCCCTAAGTGTAGAAGGAGGCCATTCGGCCCATTGAGTCCACACTGACCACAACCCCACCCTATTCCCATAACCCCATGTATTAACGCTGCAATTCTCTCTGACACCAGGGTCAATTTATCATGACCAATCAACCTAACCCGCACATCTTTGGAGTCTGGGAGGAAATCAGAGTTCTTGGAGGAAACCCACACAGACATGGAGTGCATGTGCAAACTGCACACAGTCATCCAAGGCTGGATTTGAACCCGGTCTCTGGCGCTGTGGGGCAACAGTGCTAACACTCTGTCACCGTGCCGGTCCATATTTGCAGAATAGCTATGCATCACAAGTACTTCATTGGCCGTGAAAGCATTTTGGAATGTACTAAAGTTGTGAAAGACACTGCAGAAGATGATTTTCTACACCCTCTTGGGCAAGAGCTGCCAAGTTAGTGCTAAGTAGGGATGAATTAGAGGCATCTTGGTGATGTGGGATCGGTGCCCAGGATTGAAACTGTCTCCAAATCATTTCCCATACTCTCCTTAGAACCAATAGTCAGAGGAGATTTTTCCAGAGGTTTGATCCCTTTAAGTTAAGAGGGGAAAGAATTAATGGGAGCCTGAGGAGAAACTTTTTACACAGAGGGTGATACGTATGTAGAATAAGCTGCCAGAGGAAGTGGTTGAGGTAAGGACATCGACAACATTTAAAAGACATTTGGACAGATACATGATAGGAAAGATTTTGAAGGATGTGGGCCAAATGCAGGCAAATGGGGTTAGCTTTGATAGGACTTTTGGTTGGCATGGGCCAGTTTGGACTGTAGGACCTATCTTCATGCCATAGATTCTATGATTCTATGAAGAGAAGGATGAATGTATACAAGAAGGATTTGGAATCGAGGAATACTGTATGGTGGAGGTGGGAAGAGACAATTCGTGTAGAATCTGGCATTGGCCATTTGGGTCCAATAGTCTATTTCATTCTTGTAAATTCTGTGTAATAACTGCCAATCCCTCTATTCACATCAGATCCTCTCATATAGAGGGTAAGTGTCTTTATAGATAAACACTTAATCCATTGTGATCTCTTGGATTGGTTTCAATTGTCTGAGAGTATTTTTTTCCCATTATTTAATTTTTTTTGCCTCTCCTGGGAGATTACCTGGCATTGGCCTAAAATAAACATTGTTCAGTTGCTATGTTAGCCATTCTAGATGCATACTAATTCACATTGCTGTTTTATCTCAACAATTTCATGGTGGTGAGGTATTGACTCTGGACTAAATTTGTGACAGCAACCCCCACCCCACCCCCTTCCCACCCCACCCTGCCCCTGCATCAGCAAGACTGCCTATTTCTGCACCCAGCCCCCGTTCCCCTCTGGAACGTCACATATAGTAGCCATCATAGAGACATGGTTGAAGGAAGGAATATATTGGCAACTCAACATTCTGGGGTATAGGATCTCTAGACAAGAAAGGGAAGGAGATAAAAGAAGAGGAAGTGTTGCATTATTAGTTAAGGAATCAGTTACTGCAGTAAGAAGAGATGGTAACTTGGAGAGGGCATCAAATAAAGCTTTGTGGGCAGAACTTAGGAATACAAAAGGGGCAGTCATATTGTTAGGTGTTTATTATGGGTCTACAGATAGTCAGAGAGATATTGAGGAGCAAGTATGTGCTCAGTTTGTGGAGGTGTATAAAAACAATAATAATAGGGCTATTATATTAGGTGATTTCAACTTTCCCAACATTAACTGTGATGTACATAGTGTTAAGGGCTTAGATGGAGTAGATTTCTTGAAATGTGTACAGGAGCATTTGTTAAATCAATATGTGGAGGGTCTAACAAGGGAAGGAACTGTGCTGAACCTAATTCTGGGAAATGAAGCCAGACAGGCGGTTGAGGTGGGAGCATTTTAGTGATAGCAATCACAACGTGGTACAATTAAAGCTTGTTATAGGCAAGGAAATAGACAAGCTGCAAAAAAAAAGTTTTGCATTGGGGGAGAGCGGATTTTAGTAAAATAAGACAGGACCTGGCCAAGGTAGAATGGGAACAGCTACTAATGAGAAAATCTACAGAAGAGCAGTGGGGGGCATTCAAAAAGGAAATAGGAAGGATACAAGGCTAACATGTTTCCTCTAGGGCGATAGGTAAATAATCTCTACTTATGTCAACGGGAAGAGAATAACCAGGGAAAGAGTAGGGACCATTGGAGACAAAGGAGGCAATCTGTAGGTGGAGCCAGCGGACATTGGTCAAGTGTTGAATGAATACTTCACATCAGTCTTTCACCCAAGAGAATGACGATCATGATATGGAATTCAAGGGAAGAGAATGTGAGGTTCTTGAGCAAATTGACACAGGGAAGGATAAGTTATTGGAGGTGTTGGCAGCCTTAAGAGTAGCTAGATCTCCAAGTCTAGATAAATTTACTCTAGGCTGCTGTGAGAGACTAGGGAAAGGATTGCAGGGACTCTGACCCAAATTTTCAATTCCTCTCTGGCCACAGGGAGGTGCTAGACAACTGGAGAACAGCTAATGTAGTTATGCTATCTAAGAAGGATTGTAGAGGTAAATAGTGTACTGTAAACCAGTGAGTCTCACGTCAGTGTTAGGAAAACTATTAGAGAAACTTCTGAAGGAGAGCATCCACTTGGAGAGGCAAGGTTTGAACAGAGATAGTCAGCATGGCTTCGCAAGAATGAGGTCATACCTAACAAATTTGATTGAGTTTTTTGAGGAGGTGACCAGCTGTGTAGATGAGGGTAGCGCAGTCGATGTGGTTTATATGGATTTCAACAAAGCCTTTGACAAGGTCCCATATGAGAGACTTGTAAAGAAGGTAAATTCACATGGGATATAGGGTAATTTGATAAAGTGGATTCAAAATTGGCTCAGTTGGAGAAGGCATAGAGTGATGACAGAAGGCTGCTTTAGTGACTGGAAGCCAGTATCCAGTGGCATGCCACTGGATGACATTGATGATTATGTGGGGGGGGGGGTATGATCGGTAAATTGGACAAAGATTGGATGGGTGGTTAACAGTGAGGCAGAGTGTCTTGGGCTACAAGAAGATATAGACGGAATAATCAAATGATCAGATAAGTTTCAGACGGAATTTAACCCTGAAAAGTGTGAGATGATACACTTTAGAAGGAGTAATTTGACAAGGAAGTACTCAATGAATGGTAGGACATAAAGAAGCACTGTGGAACAAAGGGGCCTTGGCATGTTTGTTCACAGATCTCTGAAAGCAATGGGGATGTTCGTGGTGAAAAAGGCATCTGGGATATTTATCAATCAAGGCACAGATTACAAAAGCAGGGAAGTCATGTTGATTTGGTTTGATTTGATTTATTGTCACATGAATTAGCATACAGTGAAAAGTATTGTTTCTTGCGCGCTGTACAGACAAAGCATACCGTTCATAGAGATGGAAAGGAGAGAGTGCTGAATGTAGTGTTACAGACATAGCTAGGGTGTGGAGAAAGATCAACTTAGTACAAGGTATATAGATCTTAGTGAGGCAACAGCTAGAGTACTGTGTGCAGTTCTGGTCACCACATTATTGGAAGGATGTGATCGCACTGGAGGGGGTACAGTGGAGATGCACTCGAATGCTGCTCAGAATGGAACATTTAAGTAATGAAGAATGGTTGTGTAGGCTTGGGAAGATTGAGGGGTGACCTGATCGAGGTGTGCAAGTTTATGAGAGACATGAACAGATGGATAAGGAGCAGTTGTTCCCCTTAGTGGAAGGGTCAGTCACCAGGGGACATCAATTCAAGTTGAGGGGTAGGAGGTTTAGAGGGGGATGTGAGGAAAAGCTTTTTTACCCAGAGAGTGAAGATGGAGTGGAATGCACTGCCTGGTAGGGTCGTAGAGGCAGGATGCCTCACATCTTTTAAAAAAATATCTGGATGAGCACTTGGCACATCATAACATTCAGGGCTATGGACCAAGTGCTGGTAAATGGGATTAGGTGGGAGTTCAGCTATTTCTACTGTGTCGATATGGACTCAATGGGCCGAAGGGCCTCCTCTATTCTACATGATTCTAAGATTCTATATATCCATGCCTCATCTCAGCTCAATTGCTGCCAAAACTCAAATTCTTTTGTTACCTTCAAACTCAAATATTTTTGAACTCTCCTGGGCAACTTCCCACTTTCGACCTTCTGTAAACTGCCTGTATCCTACCTCGCACTCATTCAACCATCATCCCTGTGCTCACTTGAATCAGCTTGCTGGGGTTGGGGTTGGGAGTGGGGTGAGGTAACAATCAGCTGTAACAACCTTAATGTAAGGACTGGGGAAATTCTGGGCTTGGTGTGTGTGTCTCCTGGAGCAAAGTCAACAGAAGAATATTCTGAATTGATGGGAGGATGAGACCTGATGGGCCATTTAGCCTGCCTCACACCTCAAGATGACTGGAGCATCAAGGTTAAATATTCCCTACTTCCCCACCCGCCCCCCTCCCCCCCCTCCCCATTCCAACCCATGGTGCTTTGATCTTCTGAGAGGGGCCAACAAAATCCAAGACCAACAAGTGAAAAATTCTGTGGAAAATTTGTCTCTGACCTCCTTTCATTCCAATACTTGTCCCACTCATGGTGGTGCACTAAGGCAGACTTCCATAGCTGGTTGTTTTTAGAGGGGTTAGTTTAGCTCAGTTGGCTGAATGGCTGGTCAGTGATGCCAACGGTGTGGGTTCAATTCCTGTACCAGCTGAGGTTATTCATGAAAGTACCACCTTCTCAACTTTGCCCCCTTTGCCTGAGGTGTGATGATCCTCAAGTTAAATCACCACCAGTTAGTTCTACCCCTCTAAGGGATCTGGGACAATGGCATCTTTCTTTTTACAGTAAGAAGTCTCACAACACCAGGTTAAAGTCCAACAGGTTTATTTGGTAGCAAATGCCGCCAGCTTTAGGGACTGTGCCCCTTCGTCAGGTGAGTGGGGAGTTCTGATCACAAATAGGGCATTTAAAGGCTTTATATGCCCTGTTTGTGATCTGAACTCCCCACTCACCTGACGAAGGGGCAAAACCCCAAAAGCTCGTGATATTTGCTACCAAATAAACCTGTTGGACTTTAACCTGGTGTTGTGAGACTTCTTACTGTGTTTACCCCAGTCCAACACCAGCCTCTCTACATCATAACTTTCTTTTTATTCATAGAACTGGTTGCAAGTGACTTATAGCTTGAGGAGCATCACTTCTCATCAAACAGGGCTGGCCAGAAGTCTTTCTCACTCTCACCACAAGCCAATTGGCAGGTTTGGAAGGATCTTGTGGGTTGAAACTACGTTATGAACGCATCTTCCTCAGCTATTAAGTCCTGGAGTGGGATTTTAACCCACAGTTTCTTGCTCAGTGGTAGGAATACTACCCGCTGTGCCACAGGACCTCCATTTTGACCTCCTTAGACGACTGAAACTAGACCAGGAGATCAGACCCAGTGACTCTTGCCGTAACAAGCTTGCTTTTCTATCGCACCTTGCAGGACCTGATGCACCCTACAGTCCAGGATGTCTCACTGCTATCAGTATGGGGAATGACTATTTCTAAAGTGTAGTCACTGTTGGGAAACACTGACCTTCGCACAACAAGGTCACACAAACAGAAATGAGATAAATGATCAGGTTGTGGCAGACACGCTCTTGGTTTACTGTCTCATCTGAAAGGTGGCACCTCTGACAGTGCCACACACCCTCAGCACTGCACTGGAGGAGTCAGTCTAGGTTTAGTGCTCAGGTTTCCTGGATTCGGACTTGTACCCGTGAGGCAAGGGATTCACTTAGCGACGCTGACACTGGTGTTGTATATAGGAAAGATTGGGGATGATGCTCTTCGCAGTCTAATAGATCGCCATCTTGGCACAAACCCAAAGACTGACCAGATGAGACCATTATAGCCGGACAGCCAGTGCAGGCAGTATTAAATCCCGGTCTAAAGTTAACACTTTCAGGTCGAGCTGGGAGAAAATTGGGACAGAAAAGATTTAACTAAGCCTAACTTGGATTTTATGCCCCCTTACCTCTTTTTTTTTTGTTGCTGCCAACTAGGGTTGTCACCCCTTCAGGATTGCCCAGGAATCTCCAGGAATTAAAGATAAACCTCCAGGACACGGCTGTGAGCAAAACCAGGAGAAACGTTACAGGGAGCATTCAAAACCAGAGCTTTCATTTCCACTCAGCACTTCTCATTCATTAAATATTGCAGTTGGGGGAATTGGTCATTTGACTGAAAGAATCATCCAGTCAGTCAGTTTCCACACACTTACATCCACCCCACCATTCCTAATATTTTGTATGGCTGAGGATCAGGTAGGGATGGGGTGAGGGGATGGAGTGGGGTGGGGGTGCGGCAGTGCGGTGAATAGGAACAAACCTCTTCACTTTACCCCTATAGAAAGCCGATGGATCCCAAGGATGGTTTTCCCGGTGGGAAGAGTGGGGGTTGGGGGGTTAGAGATGAGAGATTGCGTGACAAAATCAAGAGTTGGCAACCCAACGCCACTTGAACTGCCCTTTGAAGATGTCAAGGTTCGTAGCCCAGTTTTGGACAATAGTTGCTGTTAATGTTGACAAGGACTAAGTTTGAAAACTTCCTCTCACCGGAACGTGTCCGTGATCAGAGAGAGAGGATGTGCTTTTGCGCACCAAAGGACTGGCTAGAATCTTTCTCGAAAGCAAATGTCTGTCTTGGATGGCCGCAGCGTCGTGTCTCTCGATGGATCGTGCATGCTCCGGGGAAAGCTAGGAGATTGTACAGTTAACTCCCGTGGTGTAATTCTAAACTATACAACCTACTACCTCAACCCGGACGCAAGCAAATGCTTCTGACTCAAAACCGCATATCGTTTCTTCGTTTCTTCGATTTATAACTTCCCTCTTCCTTTCGTAAGTTCATAATATCATAAGGAATAGGAACAAAAGTAGGCCATTCAGCCCCTTGAGCCTACTCCACTATTCAATAAGACCACACCTGATCTGATTGCAGTCTTAGTTCCATGTTCTCGCCTGTCCCCCAGATCCCTGGGTACCCTTGTCCATCAAACTTCTGTCTAACTTGGCCTTGAATATGTCAACGATCTATTTTTTGAGGAAGAGAATTTCAAAACTAACCACCCTCAGAGATAAGAAATTCCTTATCTCTGTCTTTAGTGGGGGGACCCCTTTCTTTTAAACTGTGCCCCCTAGTTCTAGAATCCCCCACAAGGAGAATCATCCCCTCAGCATCCACCCTGCCAAGCTCCCTCAGAAGCTTTAAAGTTAAAGTTTATTTATCAGTGTCCACATTAACACTGCAATGAAATCACTGTGAAAATCCCCCATTCTGGCACCTATCCAGGCGCACTGAGGGAGAATTTAGCATGGTTAATGCACCTAACCAGCATGTCTTTCAGACTGGGAGGAAACCGGAGCACCAGGAGGAAACTCACCCATACAAACTCTACGTAGACAGCGACCCAAGCTGGGAATCGAAGCCAGGTCCCTGGTGCTGTGAGGCAGCAGTGCTAACCACTGTGCCACCATGCCACCCTCATATATCAAAGGTCTTATATATTTCTTATATAATCTTATATATTTTAATAAGATCGCCTCTCATTCTTCTAAACTACTAAGTGTTTAGGCCCAACCTGCTCATTCCTTTCTCATACCACACCCTTTTTATCCAGAAATCAGTTGACTGCAACTTCTCTGAATTAGCTCCTGAGTACTGTGTGCAGTACTCCAGGTACGATATCACTAATGTGCTGTAGAAAGACTTCCATCCTTCTATGTTCCAGCCCCCTGTACAATAAAGGCCAACATTCCATTTGCCTTCCCAACTACTTGTTCCTGCAGGCTAACATTTTGTAATTCATGTGCAAGGACACCCAGGTCCCTCTGTACTGCAGCTTTCTGCAGCCTCTCTCCATTTAAATAATATTCTGTTTTTCTTCCTCCCAAAGTGGACACGTTTATATTTTCCCATATTATGCTCCATCTGCAAAATCTCTGCCCACTCAAGTTAACCTATCTATATTTCTTCACAGGGGTTAGCATCCTCCTCACAGCTTGCTTCCCGATCTATCTTTGTATTGTCAGCAAACGTGACTCCCTTCATCCAAGTCATTAATATAGGTCATAAATAGTTGAGGCCTCAGCACTGACCCTTGTGATACTCCACAAAGTTATAAGTTGCCAACCTGAAAATGACCCTTTATCCTGATTCTCTGGTAGTTAGTCATTCCCTTATCCGTGCTAATATACCACCCCTAACACCAAAAGCTCTTATTTTATCTTATGCAGTGACATCTTATTGAACGCCTTTTGGAAAGCCAAGTATACTGCATCTACTGGTTCCCCTTTATCCTCCCTACTTGTTACATCCTCACACAACTTAAAGTCCTCAGATGCAACCTCCCTTTCACAAAATCACATTGACTGCCTGACAGCATTACGATTTCCTAAATGTCCAGCTACGACCTCCTTAACAATGCATCACACCGCAGCCATATTGGAAGTGGGAATGATGTGTTGGGTGCAGATGTGTGGAAATACATCAGAGCTGTGTCTCAGAGTTGCATGTGCCTCAGCACTGCTGTGGCAGGGACCAGTCTAAAAAGAACATTGGATAAACATGAGCGAGAAAGGAGCAGCAGGACAGGCTAATAGCATTCGATCAAAAGAGGCAGAGGAGGCTCATGTGGGGCGTAAGTACCCATATGGACAAGTCGGGCCGAATGGCCTGTTGCTGTGCTGTACATTTTGCAGCAGATAGAAAACCCCAATCGCTTTCCCACTTCAACAGCAGCAAAATACTGCCGACGCTGGAAACCTGGAATAACAAATAGAAAATTCTAGAAACACTCAGCTGGTCTGGCAGCATCTGTGGGAAGAGAGAAGCAGAGTCAGTGACCTTTCATCAGGACTGGGGAATGTAACAGGTTTTAAGGAGTCATGATAAGAGAGGAAAGAAGAAAAAGGGAAGGTTTGCGACTGGGACAGGAGGAGAGGTTAAGTGATAAATTTCATGATGGCGCAAGGAAAAGATTGACAGCAAAACGAGGAGACAAAAAAAAAAGGGCCCAGAGGAGGCGTGAATTGTGACAGCAGGAATATAGAATGATACACACAGGAGGCCATTCGTCCCATCATGCCAGTCTTGGTTGTTTGGTAGATTATCCCTTTATTCCTACTCCATCTTTAAAATCCTCCCCTCTGTCAAATCACTCTCCCCGGGTGCTATTAACTTACAGTTTCCAACTTCCCCTGCTTTTCTCTGCTATTTCTGATCGAACTTCCACCGCTTGTAAAGCAGGTTGCGATGGGATTGTGTGGCGCTGCTATCCGTGCAAACTAACGATGGATATGCGCCATGACATTCTGCTTAGCTGGATACTCGGAGTTGTCGCTGGAGGCGATACGGCCTTACTCCAAATGTTTTTCCTCTCTCTCTCTTTTCAAGACTCATTCGGGAAAGGGTCTCCCCAAAATTTGCCGACAGTCCATTATGGCAATCAAGCTGAGATTGTAGAAACTCCGCTAGCAGAGAGGGGATTGGGGGAGCATGGCATGATATAATTTATCTCTGAAACATAGAACATAGAACAAAGAAAATGACAGCACAGGTTCTCCAAGCCCGCACTGATCATGCTGTCTGACTTAACTAAAACTCCCTACCTTTCCAGGGATCATATCCCTCCATTCCTATCCTATTCATGTACTTATCAAGATGCCCCTTAAAAGTCACTACCGTATCCACTTCCACGATCTCCCCCGGCAGCGAGTTCCAGGCACCCATTACTCTCTGTGTAAAATATCTGCCTCATACATCTCCTTTAAACCTTGCCCCTCACGCCTTAAACCTGTGCTCCCCAGTAATTGACTCTTCCAACCTGGGAAAAAGCTTCTGACTATCCATTCTGTCCATGCCTCTCATAATCTTGTAGACTTCTATCAGGACACCCCTCAACCAACATCGTTCCAGTGAGACCAAGTGAAACCAAGTTTCTCCAACCTCTCCTCACACTAATGCCCTCCATACCAGGCAACATCCTGGTAAATCTTGTCTGTACCCTCTCCAAATCTTCCACATCCTTCTGGTGGTGTGGCGACTGGATTTGAACACTAAGTGCGGCCTAACTAAGGTTCTATAAAGCTGCAACATGATGGGAATTGATGGAGGCCATTCAATCCCTTTATCCTGTTCTGTCACTCAGATTAAGTCCGATCTAACTGAGCGACAGGATGGGTGGCACAGTGGTTAGCACTGCTGCCTCACAAATCCAAGGATACTGTGACAGGTTTAACTCATGCCTTGGGTCACTGTGCAGAGTTTTTACATTCTCCCTGTGTCTGCGTGGGTTTCCTCCAGGTGCTCCAGTTTTCTCCCACAGTCCAAAGATGTGTAGGTTAGTTGGATTGGACATGCTAAATTCCCCCTTAGCATCAGAGGATTAGGAGGGTAAATATATGGGGTTACAGGAATAGGGCCTGGGTGGAATTGTGGTCGGTGCAGACTCGATGGGCTGAATGGCCTCTTTCTGCACTGCAGACATTCTGTGACATGACGATTCTATGATACAATATTGAATGCTTTAATCATCTTAAACAGGTCGATTAGAACACTATCTTAATCTTCTATCCATTGCTCACATTGGCGGCCCATCTGATTCAAAAATGGATAGGTAAACACATCAATATTGAAGAATGTAGGAACAAGACTAAGGCTTGTCATCCCCTGAAGTCTGTTCTACCATTGCTCCTTTTGGGTAGGGCAGGGGTTCCAACAGGCCCACAGGTGTCCCTGACAACGTGGTACTTTGTGAGAAGGAAAGACAAAGAGACATGTAGGTGAGAAAAGAAACGTACATCAGAAATGAAGAGGAACCGGCAGAATGAGAGGTGGAGATATTGGATGAAGGAGTTGGAGAGCTGTCAGAAATTCCCACCATGAAACAACACAGAAAGCGACACGGGCTTGAACTCCTCGCTGTGAGCGTGGTAACCAGGAAAGGCCCACGAGGATCACGGTGATTATAGGGCCACGTTGACACAGACCCATAGAAGCGAGCTTGCGCACTTGACCTCACCACAAGATCGGATCTACGGGTTTATGGCGACTGGCACGTCTGACGATGGCAGGAAATTCAGTCCATGTGATTCCAGTGGCAAAATGGAGTGAGTGAGAGTGAAAGAGAGAGAGAGAGAGAGAGAGAGAGAGAGGGAGAAGCGAAACAACACAAAACTTTATTTAAATATTCAACAGTGAACAAAATACAGACATCAGGACACGGAATAGTTCAATCACATTTTATTAAACACATGCGTATATTCATCAATCATTTATATTGCTCTGTTTTATTCCTATTCATAGAATCATAAAATCCCTACAGTGCAGAAGGAGGCCATTTGGCCCATTGAGTCTGCACCGACTCTCCAACTAAGCATTTAACCAACCGCAGCCCCACATATTAACTCTGTTAGTTCCTTTAATCAATACATTTGTGGACATTAAGGAGCAATTTAACATGACTAATCAACCTGACCCGCACATCTTTGGACTATTCTCAAAACTGATTCCATCCTATTTCCTCAGTTCGCTCTATAGGAATGGGAAGAGGAACTTCAATCCGGCTGACCTGTTCCATTGTTCAGTTCGATCATGTACCCTGACACCACCCACCAGACTTCTTTCCCTATTTCTCAACGGCCATAGCAAATGACCTAGCAAAAACCAATCAATGCCAGCTCTGAAATTTTCAAACGGCTGCCAGCTACAAAAATCTTCTGAGATACAGAATTCCAAATTTATGATTCCTTTTGTGTGAAGAAGTTCTCCCAGGCATCATCACCTCATTCTATTTTTAAGGTTATGTCCTCCTCACAGAATCACAGAGTTTTTTTTACAGTCTGGAAGGAACGTTCGACTGACTGTTTCTGCAATTTGCTTAATGCCTTCGCCCCTGAACCCTGCAAGTTCTTCCTTTTCAGAATAATAGTCTAATTCCCTCCGTTGAACCTGCCTCCACCATACTGTCAGGTAGGGCATTCCAGACCTTAACAACTCACTGTGCGCACAAGGTTTGTTCTGGACTCGCTTTCTCTTCATCTCAGTCCTAAATGTCCAATCCCCTCTCCTTAGATTGTGACCCACTCTCCCACTCAGAGGAAACAAAATCCCTAGAGTCTCTCCAGCCCTGTTAGAATTTTGTACATTTCAATGAGATCCCCTCTCATTCTTCTAAGGTCCAATGAATATAGGCCCAGTTGACCCAATCTCTCTTCATACAACAAATCTGTCATCCCCTTTCTTCAAAGTCCCTTAGAAACATTTTATTGCATGCGAGGTGCAGTATAATTATAAGTACTTGTTGTTGTCGTACTCACACTCTGGGGGCGATCTTACCAAAAACATTCTGAGTGCCAAAATTCCAAGTGCTCAACTGCGGCCTAGTCAGCTGACCTGCGTAAGGCACTGAGAATCGGTTGGAGATCAGGACACCAGAAAACCTTGCTAGCGGAAAGTTGGGGGCTGTTCGGTATCAAACTGGATGAATGATCAAGAACTGGCCCGTGCCCCCCCCTACCCTGCCTCCTACCCAAATCTGCAGCTTGTTAGCACGGAGAGTGTCCGAGCTCAGGGGTCCATTACCATGCACATCAGGTGTATGGGTGGGCCTAGAGCTTGGTGAGGCAAAACAATCAATACTTATGGGCCAATAACCCAGTCTGGGGCTGTCCGGGCAGCAAGTGACCAAGTTTGGAGTGTCAGGCCGGCCAGAAAAATGGCCAACACAGGCCCTGGCTGGCGCTTCACTGTGGCACAGCAGTCCATGTGAGGTAGAGAGATGTGTAATAAATCCTTGGAGCAGAACTCCCCTCACCAAAATCCCTTTATTTACAAGCCTGACAGCAGCATACAGAGTGCTTTCAGTTTGCAGTCTGCACTCGGTGTCCCAGAGGAATTGACACGCCTGGTTAAGTACAAAGCAAGAGGCTCCCTGATTGGCCCATCAATTCGGCCCTTATTCAGGGAGTTCATATTTTAACAGGCCCACCTCAATTGCCTGATTAAAATTGTTACAGGATGGTTCTGCACAGAACAGTGACCTTTTACCTTGTTGGTGACCCCAGGTGCAATAATACCAGACATGAAGGGGTCCGACACAAGACACAGAACCAGCTGAAAACCAGAGAGTATCACATGGCCATGCTCGCCCTGAGCCAGTACCCTAATGTTGGAAAATTAACTCACCATCTCGGGTTTGGTTCTTACAGAGCGAGCCATTGCAGTCTGGAATACACTGTATGGGATATTATGGTGCACTGTATGAGACATTACGGTGCATGGTATGGGATATTATGGTGCACTGTACGGGATATTACAGTGCACTGTATGGGATACTACAGACCACTGTACGGGATATTATGGTGCACTGTATGGGACGTTATCGTGCATGGTATGGGGTATTACAGTGCACTGTATGCGATATTGTACTGCACTGTATGGGATATTACAGTGTACTGTACGGGATATTACGGTGTACTGTACAGGATATTACGGTGCACTGTATGGGACGTTACGGAGAACTGTTTGGGATACTACAGTGCACTTCATGGGACGTTACGGTGCACTGTGTGGGACGTTACGGTGCACTGTGTGGGACGTTACGGTGCACTGTGTGGGACGTTACGGTGCACTGTGTGGGACGTTACGGTGCACTGTATGAATGGTCGGTGGAAGCAGATGCAACAGCAACTTTTAAAAGGGAATTGGATAAATACTTGAAGAGGGAAAATATTACAGGCAAATCAGATGAGGCTACCGAAGTTGGTTTTGTGACATGTGTTTTGTCAGTGGGAAGTCTGCAGTCTATCACAGTCTGCCATGTCTGGCATAGCTCGCTGTGTCTGACACCAGCTGCCATGGAAACAGCCACCAGCCAGGAAAAGCAAAAAGCAGCTTTGAACAGTACACTGCTACCTCGAGCTTTTATAGCCCCAAATTCCCAGGAGGGGCTGAGTCATACAGACTCAGGAGCCTCCCCGTACAGTGCCTGCTGGTTGCTGTTCGATGGTTGAAGCTGAGAATTGTGGTCAAATGTTGGAGCCAGTGTGAGAGTTAATCTCAGGTGTGACAATCTCCAATGGCCTGCCGGACACTCAGTGTGAGTGGGTACTCATTGGGTGAGGTACAGAGCAACAGATAAAGTTCTGCACCCATTAGGAGTGAGTTGGGTTGATTTCCACTGACCTTGCCAGGTCTTAGCAGGGTCACGATGGTTGCAGAATTGGGGGAGGCTGCATTTTGAAGGGGCAAAACACCCATCTGTTTCAGACACTCTTTCGATATAGAAACTGAAAGGGCAGCAGAGTGGTTAGCACTGCTGCCTCACAGCGCCAGGGAGCTGGATTCGATTCCTAGCTTGGGTCACTGTCTGTGGTGGAGTTTGCACATTCTCTCTCTGCCTGCGTGGGTTTCCTCCGGGTGCTCCAGTTTCCTCCCACAGTCCAAAGCTGTGTGGGTTCGGTTGATTGACCATGCTAAATTGCCCTTTAGTGTCAGGAGGACTAGCTCGAGTAAATGCATGGGGTTACGGGGATAGAGCTTGGGTGGAATTGGTGTCGGTGCAGACTCAATGGGCTGAGTGGTCTCCTTTTGCACTGTAAGGATTCTATGACCTGGATACTGTGACATGAATAGGAACCCAGTCAACCTTTGAGGTTGGAGCCTGAGCTGCACTCATTCTGGGTGATGGAATCGAAGAATCAGTGGCCTAAGGAAAATGTCTACAAATTGTTTTCAGTGTAGTGGGGAAATGAGAGTGAACCTCATTGCCGCTGCTACCAGAGAAACCTCATTGTTTGCAATCCTGACTACTCCTCCCCGCGGCGCCGCCCCCACCCCCCCCAATCTATTTGCGCACTGCACCAAGAGTTTGCCCGTTAGACACTCACAGATCACTGGGGTCAGTTGTATAGGAACACAGGAACAGAAATAGGCCCTTCAGTCCCTTGAGCTTGTTTAGCCATTGAGTAGAATGCTGGCCAATCTGTACCCTCACTCCAGCCACCCAGTTTGGATTCATAACTCTTTAGTATCCTTCAGTGCAGAAAACAAACCTATTGATCTCAGGCTTGATTCATTGAGCTAGTAAATATGGAGAGAGTTCCACACTTCTTATTGCTCTTTACATGAGGAAATGTTTCCTAATTTTCTCTTTCCAAATGGCCTGTCTATGATTTTGGGCTTACGCTCCTCTCTGATCTCTCATCACTTCACGTGAAGTTAAATTTAAAGCCTATATATTAATCACAAGTGGGCTTACATTAACACTGCAATGAAATTACTGTGAGAATCCCCTAGTCGCCACACTCCGGTGCCTGTTCAGGTACAGTGAGGGAGAATTTAGCATGGCCAATGCATCCAACTAGCACGTCTTTCGGACATGGATACTCCCAACAATAGCTACAGTATTTGTGACTTATTCTTGGAGAATAACTTGCATATATCTGTCACCTTCAACACATTAAATATTTGGCACTGAGGGGTTGGGTGGCATGATGGTTAGCACTGCTGCCTCACTGTGCTAGGGACCAGGATTCGGTTCCCGGTTTGGGTCACTATTAGGAGTTTGCATGTTCTCCCCGTGTCTGCATGGGTTTTCTCCAGGTGCTCCAGATTCCTCCTACAGTCCAAGGGTGTGCATGTTGGGTGGATTGGCCATGCTAAATTGCCCCTTAGTGTCAGGGGGATTAGTAGGATAAATGCATGGGGTTATGGGGATAGGGCTTAGGGGGGATTGTGGACGGCATGGACTCGGTGGGCCGAATGGCCTCCTTCTGCACTGTAGGAGTCTGAGTGTTAGTAGATGAGGAACAATCTGTATCAAAATTCTCTCTGGAAACTGGAGAGGGAGCTGATGTGAAAGGAAATCTCCCTGTTCTGAGTGAAGGAAGGCAGTTCCCTAACCTCTGCTCCATTCACCCTCTCACCACCAGACTCTGCCAGTGATATATAATTTTTAAAAAATAATGTACAGAGTGGCTTTACTCCTACAATATTGGTACCAGATGAGATTAGTGTCTTCAGAATATATCAATCCCCGGATCTTCTTGACCTGTGTGCCACATCGCATGGACTTATGCCTGGGATTCAGTCAGCAAGCCAGCAAGGGAGTCAGAGACCACTCATTGGCCATGAAGAATAAATAACAAAATATGTGTTACCTTTGCTCAAACTTCCTATTGCAGCATCTGTGATCAGGGTATGGATTCCTTCGATGTAGCTTTATCTGTGTCAGAGAGAAAGGGAAATTGATGTTTAGTCTTCCTTTGTCAGGATCTAGCGAGTCATAAGAACATAAGAACATAAGAAATAGGAGCAGGAGTAGGCCATCTAGCCCTTCGAGCCTGCCCCGCCATTCAATAAGATCATGGCTGATCTGTCATGGCTCAGTTCCACATTCCCGCCCTCTCCCCATAACCCTTAATCCCCTCTCTTATCAAGAACCCATCAACCCGCGTCTTAAAAATATTTAGCGAGGCAGCCTCCATCACTTCAACGGGCAGAGAATTCCAGAGATTCACCACCCTTTGAGTGAAGAAGTTCCTCCTCAACTCCGTTCTAAACCGCCCCCACCTTTATCTTGAGGCTGTGCCCCCTAGTCCTACTATCCTTTCTGAGCGGGAAGAGTCATATGACAGTGTGCCCTAAAACATTGCAATTAGAGTCTCGATACTGCCCATTATAGATGAGCAGAAAACACAGACTCATCAAGGCAAGATTCCATGGCCTAAGTACTCCCAAAGCATCAAACTATTTACACTGTAACCTCAGTGATACAGCATGCATTAAATAGATTCCAGTCTGTATTCCACTCCCAGCTATCTATAAACAAAGGGGGAGGCGATGGCCGAGAGGTATTATCGCTGAAGTATGAATCCAGGAACTCAGCTAAGCTCTGGGGACTGGGTTCGAGTCCCACCATGGCAGATGGTAGAATTTGAATTCAATAAAAAAAGCTATCTAGAATTAAGAATCTACTGATGATCATGAAATCATTGTCGATAGTCAGGAAAAAAAAGCACCTGGTTCACTACTGTCCTTTAGGGAAGGAAATCTGCCATCCTTACCTGGTCTGGCCTACATGTGACTCTAGAACCACAGCAATGTGGTTTGACTCTCAACTGCCCCCTGGCAACTAGGGATGGGCAATAAATGCTGGCCAGCCAACGATACCCATGCCCTACAAATTAATAAAAAATATGCTCAACTGCATCACTTAATTAGGTCTCAGTTTGTAACTCACTCATGGTTATCTTTTGCTCTATACATAGACCCCCCACTTGACTACCTTCCAGTCTGTACCTCAGGGAATCATATGATAGTTGCAGTACAGAAAGAGGTCACCCTGCCCCGCTACCAACAAACCCCAACCCCCCCCAACTCTCTCTCTATCAACTCTGTCTCGACTCCTCATGATGTTGAACACCTCGATCAAATCTCCGCGCAACTTTCTCTTTGAACCTCCTTAGCCACAGGGAGCTGTGGGGGACAGAGTCCTCGTGCATATCGAAGGCTGAGATAGATAGATTTTTGATCAGTAATGGGAAAAGGGCAGGAAAGCGGATGTGAGGAATTTCGGTCAGATTAGCCATGATCCTATTGAATGGTGCAGCAGGCTCGAGGGGCCAGGCTCAGCTAATATTCTGGAGAACCAGGTTCGATTCCCACCATGGCAGATGGTAGAATTTGAATTCAATTAAAAAAAACTTGAAACAATTGTCGATTTGCGAAAAATCCCATCTGAGTCACTAATGTCATTTAAGGAAAGAAATCTGCCCTCCTTAGCTGGTCTGGCCTACATGTGACTCCAGAGCCGTAGCAATGGGATTGACTCTCAGCTGCCCTCAGGCAACTGGGGATGGATAATAAATATTGACCAGCCAGCGGTGACAATGTCTCATGAATGAGTAAAAAAAAGACACACACAAACACACACACGTGCATGCACCATGCATGCACACACAAATACGCACGCACGCACACACACAAACACAAATACACATACACATGCATGTGCACATGCACACACAAATACACACACACGTGCGTGTGTACACAAACACACACACTCACAGATACACATACACACATAATTCTTGGCATAAGTACAATAGTGGGTGGCACAGTGGTTAGCACTACTGCCTCACAGCGCCAGGGACCCGGGTTCAATTCCCAGCTTGGGTCACTGTCTGTGCAGAATCTGCACATTCTCCCCATGTCTGTGTGGGTTTCCTCCGGGTGTTCTGGTTTCCTCCCACATTGTGAAAGACATGCTGGTTAGGGTGCATTGACCCCAACAGGTGCCGGAGTGTGGTAACTGGGGGAATTTCACAGTAACTTCACTGCAGCGTTAATGTAAGCCTTACTTGCGACACTAATAAATAAACTTTAAACTTCAGTAATCCGAGAGGATGAACCATCCTTGACCCATGGGCACCGGGGCCAATCTTGTAACCTCTGAGCATGACCTAGCTGCTCACTGGTTACGCAGGCCGGATAAAGGATTGAGCCTGGGAATTTCTGGTTAAGCATCACTACCTCGTGATGGTGCAAGATCTTTGAAATTCTGGCTTGGAAGGAATGCGAGTTTTCTCCAGGCACCTGCTGTTTCATATCAGAAGAGGAGTGTGGTAGTACAAAAAGTTCCTTTAAAATTAAGAGACAAGCGTATAATAACCTAAATGGATGTTGGATAAACAAATAACTCAGTGGGAGGAGCATCGCTGTCTCTATGACAAAAATGAACACAATAAACACTGAGCACCTTTATATAGTTCACCATCCCAGGAGCTCATTGCACTAAAGCGTCTGCGATAAACGGTGCACTTAAAGACAGAGCTGTTTTAGTATGGCTTCCTTTACCAAATCAGGATGATCCAAAGTACTTTATAGCTGATTAAGTATTTCTTCAAAGTGTGGCCACTGCTGCAATATGGGAGGAAAATAGCAGTCCATATGCGCACAGCAAGATCCCACAATTGGAAGCGTGATCATGAGCGGATTGACCGTGCTCCTTTTATTGCAGATAAAGGCAAAAGACTGCTATGCTGGAATCTGAAAAACATTGAGGGTCGTCCAACCTCGAAACGTTGGCTCTATTCTCTCTCCATAGATGCTGTCAAGGCCTGCTGAGATTTTCCAGCATTTTCTGTTTTTGCTCCCTTTACCCCATGTTGGCTGGGGGGATGAATGTTGGTCGGGACACAATGGAGAACTCCCGCTGTTCTCCCTTGAATTAACTTCACGGGATTTCTTTTTCCTTTTCCACAGGCGGGAAATCCGACTGAGCCCCAGACACTTTGCACTTCGTATTGAGCAGGCAACATAGTGAGGCATTTCACAAATGGGTGTGACACTGGGCAGTGCTTGGGCAAAACTGCGCTGAAGTAGAGGGGTGGGATGAGATCATGGTTAAAGAGGCAGTTTTTAAGGTTGTTTCAGCAAATTAAGGGTTTGTAATATGATCAAATTGGGAATAGAATTCTGGGAGTCTGGGGTTGCAATGAGTGAAGGTTCTGTCGTCACCAGAGTGCATATTGTTCCAAAGGTAAAGACAGCAATGCGGGTACCTAACTCATTCCCTTCTAACTCACTTCCGATATTTAAGCATCTTAGTTCACAGAAGCAGGCCTTTTGGCTTTGAGCCTGCGTCTACTCTTTGAAATTAGAACATAGAACATTACAGCACAATACAGGCCCTTCGGCCCCCCATGTTGCGCCGACCAGTGGAACCAATCTAATGACCCTCTAACCTAAGCTATTCCAGTGTTATCCATATGCCTATCCAATGACCATTTGAATGCCCTTAAAGTTGGCGAGTCCACAACTGCTGCAGGCAGGGCATTCCACGCCCTTACTACCCTCTGAGTAAAGAACCTACCTCTGACATCCATTCAATATTTATCACCCCTCAATTTAAAGCTATGTCCCCTCGTGTTAGCCATCACCATCCGAGGAAAAAGACTCTCATTGTCCACCCTATCTAATCCTCTGATCATCCTGTATGCCTCAATTAGGTCACCTCTTAACCTACTTCTCTCGAACGAAAACAACCTCAAGTCCCTCAGCCTTTCCTCATAAGACCTTCCCACCATACCAGGCAACATCCTGGTAAACCTCCTCTGCACTCTTTCCAATGCTTCCACATCTGTATTATATTGTTGCGACCAGAACTGTACACAATACTCCAAGTGCGGCCACACCAGAGTTTTGTACAGCTGCAAAATGATCACATGGCTTCGAAATTCAATCCCTCTACCAATAAAAACTAACATACCGTACGCCTTCTTAACAACCTTATCAACCTGGGTGCCAACTTTCAGGGATCACATGTACACCGAGATCTCTCTGCTCATCCACACTACCAAGAGTCTTTCCATTAGCCCAATTCTCTGTAATCTTGTTACTCCTTCCAAAGTGAATCACCTCACACTTTTCCGCATTAAACTCCATTTGCCACCTCTCAGCCCAGCTCTGCAGTTTATCTATGTCCCTCTGTAAACCGTAACATCCATCCTCACTGTCTACAACTCCTCCGACTTTGGTGTCGTCAGCAAATTTACTAATCCATCCTTCTACACCCTCATCTAGGTCATTTATAAAAATGACAAACAGCAGTGGCCACACTTCCCCTGTATTTACTTTTGACTTTGATAATCTCTGAAAAGAATCTATCCCACCTGTGAGTGAAGCATTTACTTCCTGTCATGCCCAAATGTAGTCCTCCTGTCTCTGAGTTATACCCCAAACTTTTCCAGTCCCACCCGCCAAAGGAACAGAACTTCCTGCACAAAGTCACGCTAGTAAGGTTCTAGATTCGATTCCCACTCCAGGCACTTGAACAGATAATCTAGGCTGAGATGTCCATTGCAGTACCAACAGAGTGCTGTCTTTTGTATGAGACCTTAAACTGAGGTTCTGTCTGTCCCTTTAGGTGGTGTTATTTGAAGAAGAACAGGGGAGTTTGTTTTGCAGTAAAATTGTCAATAGTTATACCCCAACCAAGCACCAAGAGACTGCTTATCCATTCATTATGATGTGGAGCTTCCGGCGTTGGACTAGGGTGGGCACAGTAAGAAGTCTCACAACACCAGGTTAAGTCCAACTTTTGACAAAGGGTCATGTGGACTTGAAATGTCAACACTTTTCTCTCCTTTCTGATGCTGCCAGACTTGCTGAGATTTTCCGATGTTTTTTCTTTTGGTTAAAGTCCAACTTGCCTGATGAAGGGGCAGCGCTCCAAAGGCTCGTGATTCCAAATAAACCCCCTGTTGGACTTTAATTGATGTTGTGAGACTTTTCTCTGCTCATTATCATATCGTTATTTGCAGGAACTTGCTGCAAATTAGCTGCAACATTTCTCACCTTACAACTGTGACAACAGAAGTTAGAAAGCACTTTGCAACCCTTTGAGACTATAGGATCATAGAGGTCTACACACTGCAGAAAAAGACCCTTCAGCCCATCACATCTACACTAATCAAAGACAAATCACCCAATTATTCTAATCCCATTTCCCAGCACTTGGCCTTACCTTGCCTTGACTTCACCACATACTTCTCCAATGTTATGAGGGTTGCTGCCTCCGCCACTCTTTCACTCAGCGAGTTCCAAACTCTCAACACCCTCAGGGTGAAAAAGCTTTTCTTCTCATCCCCTGAAACTTTCTGCCCTTCCCTTTAAATCTATGCTCTCTTGTCATTGAACCCTCCACCAATATGAAAAGCTTCTTCCTGTCTACTCTTTCCAGGCCCTTTATTATTTTATACATCTCAATCATGTCTCCCTCCACAGTCTCCTCTGCTCCAAACAAAATACCCCCAGTCTATCCAATCTCTCTTCATAAGTAAAACTCCCTTGTGTACAAATCTTTTTTCTTTTGCTCATCATGTTTTAGTCATAACTGAATAAATATCCATGCGAACCTTCAGAATGGAAACTTGCTCTGTAAACCTGTCACACTGTCATTATATTATCCCACCAGTGATGACCCTGCACTGCCTTGATTCTGTATTCTCCAGCTGGTACTGGAAATAAGTGTTTCGGTTTCGACAGGTCTTATATCTCTACTTCCTAAATTTCTGTAAGTTTTACTACAAAACAATAAATAATAAATTGATGAGGTCCAAATTGATTGCATCGACCTGCTTCTTTCCATCTTCCATTGTATCAGAGTGTTACTTAAAGATTATTTATCATTGTCACAAGTAGGCTTACATTGGGCAGCATGGTGGCACAGTGGTTAGCACTGCTGCCTCACAGTGCCAGGAACCCGAGTTTGATTCCTGGCTTGGGTCACTGTCTGTGTGGAATTTGTACCTTCTCTCTGTGTCTGCATGGGTTTCCTCAGGTGCTCCGGTTTCCTCCTACAGTCTAAAAGACGTGCTGGTTAGGGTGCATTGACCCAAACAGGCACCGGAGTGTGGCGACTATGGGAATTTCACAGTAACTTCAGTGCAGTATTAATGTAAGCCTTGTTTGTCACTAATAAATAAATAAACTTTATAAAATAAAATTGACAATGCAATGAAGTTACTGTGAAAGTTGCCTGTTCGGGTACATTGAGGGAGAATTTAGCACGGCCAATGCACGTAGCCAGCACATCTTTCGGACTGTGGGAGGAAACCAGAGCACCCGGAGGAAACCCATGCAAACATGGGGAGAACGTGCAGACAGTGACCCAAGCCAGGTTCCTGGCGCTGTGAGACAGCAATGCTAAACACTGTGCCACCGTGCCACTCTGTATTAAGATGTCTCCCTTTGCCAAAGAAGCAATATAACCATTTGTTTTTAAAAGGAGAAAAACATGTCAGCACGTTACAGCAGTTCATATCTGACCTGCGCCTGAACTGAGAAGCAGTTCTCAATATGCTAAACCAAGCCCACACAACCATTAAACCCTCATTCACTGCACTTTCTGTTCACTTAACAATTAGACATTATGATCTTAAGATCTTGGAAACTCGAGTAAGAATGACAGTGTGGCCATTAATTTAACCCACTGTTCATTCCAAGCTTGCAGAGGAACCCTTTTTTGTCCTCATTTGTGCATTCATTTGGTGCAAGTGTTGCTGGCAAGGCCAATGATTACTGTCTGTCCTTAATTTTGCCTTGGGAAGATGATGATGATGGGCAGTGGCAAGGTGGCACAGTGGTTGGGACCCGGGTTCGATTCCGGCCTTGGGTGACTGTCTGTGTTGAATTTGTACGTCCTCCCCGTGTCTGTGTGTTTTTTTTATTCATTTACAGGATGTGGGCGTCACTGGTTGGACCAACATTTATTGCCCAGCTCTAACTGCCCTCCATTTCAGAGAGAATTTAAGCATCAACCATATTGCTGTGGGTTTGGAGTCACATGTAGCCAGATTGGGTAAGGATGACAGATTTCCTTCCCTAAACCAGGTGGGTCTTTACAACAATCAACAATGGATTCATGGCCATCATTAGACTTTTAATTCCAGATTTCTATTGAATTCAAATTTCATCACTGGGGGGATGGTGGGATTCAAACCCGGGTTTTTGGAGTATTACCCTGGCTTTCTGAATTACTAGTTCAGTCTCAATACCACTCTGCCACCATCTGCCCTGGAGGTTTGCTTTGGGTGCTCCAGTTTCCCCCACAGTCTGAAAGATGTGCAGGATAGATGGATTAACCATTGTAATTGCACCTTAGTGCCCCGAGATGTGGAGGTTAGGGGTAAGTATGTGGCGTTACAGGTATAAGGGCTTGAGTAAGATGCTTTTTTGCAAAATCATTGCAGATTCAATGAGCCAAATAGCCCCCTCCTGCACTGGAGGGATTTTATAGTGAATGCCACCGTATTGAACCAGTAGGTACACCCACAGTGCTGTAAGGGAGGGAGTTCCAGCTAGACGTTGTAGCCTTTGAGGGACACACCCTGGCAGTGGATCAATACATCAAGCCCGAATGTGTTGGAACAATGGTATGTTAACAGCACACACTGTTATTAACGCAGAAATCATCCAGCAAATTCTTCAGATTAAGAGGAGCTGCATGAGTTACAAGGCTCCAGAATTTGCTGGATTTGCACATTAATTGCCAAATTACAGGAAGTTAAATTTGGTCATTAAGAGCATAAGTACTCTTTTAATGACATGATAACTATAAACATAAAGCCAATTAACCTCTCTGGGATAGAAAGGAAAGAATTTAATGTGTGCAATCCCATTCCAGCAGTTAGCAATTCGTGTTGTGGGTTTAAACGTGCTTAATAATTATTTTTTAACATTTTTACTTTCTGTCGCTTTTCTCTCTTTCTCTTACTTTAACCTTGCTTTCCTTCTTTAGACTTTTTCTCTATGTTCTGATTTGACTCAAATCCACCTGTCATTGCCATCATTCCCCCATTTCTTTCTCACTCCTTGAATCCCACTAGTTAAAGAGATGTGCTCCGCTCCCACATTCACTGAGACATTTTGCCCTCACTGTGGCATTTGCAGCTCACACTTTTAGCAAGTTTTGCAGCAAAATATTTAGAAGTGAGGGGTGCAGGAAAATGGGGATTGGGTACATGGGGCATTGTGCAGATTAGCCATTGTGTTTATTAGGCAATGTACAGATCAAGCAGCATTTATATTAGGTGGTATATAAATCAAGTTGTGTGTATAACGTGTGATTGAGGCAATGTATATCTCAGTTGATATGTATATCAAATGGTATGTATATGGAGTCATGTGTAGATCAGGCATTGTGCTGGTTGGATGATGTGTACATCAGGTAGTTTGCACATCAGATGGTATGTATACTGGGTAAAGAGTACATTGGGTAATATCTATTACGGTTTGTGTGTATACCAGGCAATGTATATATTGGGTGATGTATATACCAGGTGTTATGTTTTTGGGTAATGTGCCTATTGAGTGATGTGTATATCAGGCAGTGTGTTTCCTGGATAATGGGTATATTGGTCCTGAGTATTTCAGGTGGTTCTGTATATCAGCAGTGTGCATACTGGGTAATAGGTATAATGGCCCTGTGTATATGAGGTGGTGTGTAGATCAGGCAGTTTAAATACTGGGTAATGTGATTTGATTTGATTTATTATTGTCACTTGTATTAGTATACAGTGAAAAATATTGCCTCTTGTATGCTATACAGACAAAGCATGCCATTCATAGAGTACATACTGGAGAAGGAAAGAAGAGAGTGCAGAATACAATATTCCAATCAAAGAAAAATCATCTTAATATAAGGTAGATCTATTCAAAAGTCGATTACAGCAAGGAAGTTACTGTCTGTGTGAAGTTTGCACGTTCTCCCCGTGTCTGCATGGGTTTCCCCCAGGTGCTCCAGTTTCCTCCCACAGTGACCTCAGACTTTTATATCTTTAGCACTGCTGCATCAGAGCTACAGGGACCCAGGTTTGATTCCAGCCTTGAGTCACTGTCTTTGTGGAGTTTGCATGTTCTCCCCATATCTGTATGGGTTTCCTCCAAGTGCTCAAGTTTCCTCCCACAGTCCACAGATGTGCAGGTTAGGCCATGCTAAAATGCTCCTTAGTGTCCAAATTATTTCGGTTAGGTGGGTTAACTATGGTTATTTACGGGAATAAGGTGGAGGATTGAGTCTCGGTAGGGTACTCTTTTGGAGAGTTAGTGCATTCTTGATGGGCTGAATGGTCTCCTTCTGCACTGTAGGTGTTCAATGATGTTTGGGGGGGGGGGCGTGAGGTACAGAGTGGGTGGTGGGAGTTGGTGTGAGGGAAGTATGAGGAATTATTAGAGATAATGAAAGTGTGTCACTTAGGGCCACATTTTCCCAAAACTCAACCCAAATCCAGTTACTGCCACTAATGGTTCCTTCTCACTGCACCACACTGTCAAAACCTTCAAACCACCTCCCCCTACAAAAATAAGGAAAAGAGAGAGAGAGAGAGAGAGAGAGAGAGAGAAATCAAATAGAGAAGCAACAAGGCATAGAACCAGAGGAAGAGAGGGAACCAACAACGTAAAGATGTTTGGGACGGGGAAGGTAAAGGCCGTAATCTCTGACTAAGCACGGCAGTGTCATGAGAAATCAGCTATAATCGACTTCCTTTTCTGGAAGCAGTGACTCTTGAAGTGTGATTCACTGCCAGTAGCTGCCCTTTTGAGTTTAACCCAAGTGACCATGACTCACAGGCAAGTCTAGACAGTGATCGTGGGCAGGTTCTTTGATTGCGAAGACAGCACCAGTTGTGCCTTCTCCAGTCCACGCCCGCACTCCCGTCGAAGGTTCGCCAGGCGGCCACGAGGAAAGCCCAACTGACGCCCAGGCCGCCATCCCACGAGCCTGCGCTGAGGGCCAACGGCGTGGTGCGTGGGCTACCCCACTCAGGACACTGCCCGCGCTCCATTTGGGCACCGGCACTGTATGTAATGCCCCAGCTCTCACTTCCAGACTGCCCGCTCCTCCTAGCTACAACAGGGCAGCACCTAAATAGGAATAGGCAAGAGTCTCGTTTTTGGGCTCCCGGTTGACGCTTTGCAAAGTAGTCCATGCGTCCGCCTTCCCCGCCAGTCCTGATAATTGTTTGCACGCTATTGAGGACGCCACAGTGTCTCGCTGTTATTCCTATTTTTTTTGTTTGGACGTCTGTTCTAGAAAACTCTCTGAGTCACAAGGTCTCGCCAACGGGATCAACAGTGCCAAATTTCGGAATGAGCGAGAAACACACAGACGCACATAACCTGACACAAGAGCGTTTACTGTGCAAAATCCATATGGCAATGGGAGTAATGGCAACCGTTACTTTGAAACTGTTACAATTACCGACACCTTAAATATCGTGGAAACAAGGAACCCGCTTTATTAAAAGAAACCCTTTAAACGAACAACTTAAAAAAAAACCACACACACACACACACATTGGCAGAAATGTCTAGAACGCAGTTTGTCCTTTCTAAATGAGAACAAAAATATGTATAAAAACAAAAGAGATTCTGTACCTTGTCCGTAAACAAATGCTCTCCCCCGTCGTGGAGAATGAAAGAGGAGCAGTTCCTACCGTCCTGCGCGAGTGATCGCCGGAATTCGCTGTTTTAAATTTTCTGAAGGAATGGGAAAGGGACGGAGGAGAATGGGGAACTGATGAGAGGAGGTTGCGGGGGGGGTGGAGAAACGGTGGATGGAGGGGAGGTGGCCATGGCACTTCCCTGAAGATCCACGGCAATGGCGTGACACCCCCACCACCCCACCCACCCCCCCCCCCCACCAGGGGCTGGAGGTGGGTGGCGGGGTGGGCGAGCAGAGGGGGTGGTGGGCGTCAGGACAAGGGAGGAAGAGTTTCGAACCGGGCTCCGCGCCGGCCCAACCGCACCCTCCCGAAAACCTCTTCCCGCCTTCCCCACACCCCCCCCCCCTTAACCCAAATCCGAGTGAGAGAAAACTTTCAGAAAATTTCTTTTTTTTTTTGGTTTAAAAAAAAAATAGATGACAAATTCCAGATGGTTTATCCAGCACAAATCCCACCTCGTAGGGAAAAAAAAACCGGCCGATCCCGGTTTAGATTCCAGGCACAAGGCACTCTGCAGTTAACGTTTCACCAATCATCTCACCAATCAACCAACGCCCCCCACCGTCACCCCCAACACCACCACCTCCCCCCTCCCCCTCCATCCCTCCTCTGCCTCCGCACCCTGCACACTGCTCTCAGAGGAGAGTGGGGAGGGGGCGGGAGAGTACAGACGCCTCGAACATGACTGATAGGAACGCCTCTGACGAGGCCAGTTCCAAATTATGTATTTTTGTTTCCGTAGAATTCAACCTTTCCCTTGAAAAGGCCGGCAGCATCAAAGGCAAGGGAAGGGAGAAGAGTGTCGGGGAGGCAGCTCGTTGCAGTCTCCCTGCCCTGCGACAAACTCTAATTCACCACGATTTCTGCCACCCTACCCACGGGGCCAAGCTTTTGTTGCGCCCGTCACAAAGATTTTCGAAACTTTCCCCTCCCTCCCTCCCTCCCTCTCTCGCCTTCTTCCAGGGCAGACGGCTTTTAAAAAGAAATAACCACCCACCCACCCGCCCACCCCCAACAAATCTTCCATCTCCCATGGCCGTTGATGCAAAAATCAGTTTCAGATTCCTACTTTCTTCGCCTCACACCAACGCCTGCCACCAGCGCGCTCCCCCCACCCCACCCCACCCTGCATCACCCCCCCGCCAACTTTTTCTCTCTTTTTTTTATAGGGGAGAATTAGGAGAAATAAACAGCAGAATTTCTCAGGCATGAAGAGGACAGCCTCCTGGTGTTCTGCCAGAAAAAAAAGGGAAAAAAAAAAGACAGCTAACAGCATAATGGCAAAGTTGTGCTGCCGAGCTGAACCGCTCTCTCACCCTGGGCATGGTCATTGAACAGTCCGCCATTTTGTGTTTTGTGCAGATGTATGCAGCATGCATGCTGATCTCCATAGCTCCTGCTATCCCTCCCTCGTTCTATGGCATTCATTTTCCCTCATTCTCTCTCTCTCTCTCTTCCCATTTTATGTCTCACACGTTCCCTTCTCTCACTTTTTTTTTACGGTCTTTCATTTCCCTTTGCTCCACTCTTAACTCTCTCCTCATTTTCTCTCTCGATTTCTTTATCCATTCATCTCTCTCTCTATGCCCCGCATTACATTTTTGACTGCTTCTTCCTCTCCTTTCTTATTCTCCTTCTGCTTTTCTCTTATAGCTTTGCCCCTTTCTCTCTCTCCCTCTGTCCTTCTCTGCGATTCTGTGCAGTGCTTTCTTCACTTGCCTTCAACTTGTGAGCATCTCTGTGTCTCTGTGTTAGCACCTCAATCCCTACCTAACTCTCTGTCTATCTGCCCTAGTCCCTCATGTCTCTCTCTCTCTCTCATCTTTGGAATTGTCTCCGTTTGTCTCTCTTTCATTAATTGCTTTCTATCTGATTGGCTCTCGGCCGCAATCTCGTCGCATCTCTGCCTCTTTGTGTCTCTGCTTATGTCGCACTTTCTGCATCTGCCTCTGTCATGTTCTGTCCCGTCTCTCTGTCTCCAACCTTTCTCTTTCTCTCTCTCTTTCTCTCTCTGTGGCAAACCTACTCACATAAAAAGTCGTTGTCCTTAACACAAGCCAGGGAGATAGTTCCCATAAATCTTTGTCTCTGAAGCTTAGAAAAAAAAAACAAAGACAGGATGCCTTGCCACACAAAATCGCCTAGTTTGCATCCCGACACCAGTCAACAACTTATAGAATTAGGCAAAATGCATCACCTTTGGGAGGTTGGTGCCATGGCAACATCTGCTGGCACGCTGCCCGGTGCTCTTCACGATGAGGCTGACGGTTTTAACTGGTTGAATTCCAGCAGTACCACCTCCCCCTACCCACCCCCCCACCCCCCGCTCCAGACATTGAGGCCAAGCTCTTGCGTGTTGAGCAACTGTGGTTCTGCTGCCCACTGAACTGAGGTGGCACTGCCTCTGTTAACTAAGTCTTGCGAGAAACCGTCCCCAGTCTATCTGAGACATGAGCCATCTCTGGCCAGGTAGATGGGAATCGGGGGGGGGGGCGGTGTGTGAGGAAGGTTGGGGGGGGGGTGTGCGGGGTGATCGGGGAAGAGAGGCAGGTGTGGGAGAGCAGAGCATTGCTGGATAGCTTTACAAAAAACAAACACCTTTGCTGGCCCATATGAAGAGGGAAGATTAAATAGAGGTGCCCAAATTTATACTGGGTTAAATCATAAAGACTAAATAAGGGGAAACTGTTTCTACAGATAGATTCAATAGTAATTTTTACAGGGAATTTGATAAATTAGGCGGCACAGTGGCATATGGGTGGCATGGTGGCACAGTGGTTAGCACTGCTGCCTCACAGAAGCAGGAGCCCTGATTCGATTCCCAGCTCGGGTCACTGCCTGTGTGGAGTCTGCACGGTCTCCCCATGTCTGCGTGGGTTTCCTCCAGGTGCTCCGGTTTCCTCCCAAAATCCAAGGATGTGCAGGTTAGGTGGATCGGCCATGCTAAATTGCCTCTTACTGTCCCAATTAGCGGGAATTAGCGGGGTAAATATATGGGTTTTAGGGGATGGGCTGCTCTGTCGGGGAGTCGGCGCAGATTCAATGGGCCAAATGGCCTCCTTCTGCACTCTCTCCTTTCCTTCTCTACGTACGGTATGCTTTGTCTGTATAGCGCGCAAGAAACAACACTGACAATAATAAATCAAATCAAAAATCAAATCTGTAGATATTCTATGATTCTATGAAATAATGGAAAAGGAACAATCTGCAGGGCTGTGTATGGGGAAAGAGCTGGAGATGATTGGGACTAATTGAATAACTCTTTCAAAGAACCAGTACAGAAGTGATAGCATAAATGGCCTCTTTCTGTGCTGCATGATTTGATGATTTTATGGACAATATCTGAGGAATAACTCTCTCTCTTGACGTGCAATGTAAAACGTGGGCTTCCCATTGCCGAGTTACACATCTTTTTATTCTTTATGTAACTCTTCCTTGTAAACAGGGTCACTGACCACCCGGTCTGGCATCCAGCTGGCTGGGTAAGAAGAGACTGACTGCTTTGCACAGAAAAAGGGTTGTTTTCCACAGTTGAGCTTTTGTGAAAACAGTGCATGACCACTTGTGCTCGGGCAAACATCCAACAGATGGCAGGACTGGCATTTATAAGGGACATCCAAAATGCTTATAAGCAAATTTTTGAAGCACATCATCATTGTTGTGATGTTGTCAATAACGTAGCCCATTTGCATGCAGCAAATTGTCACAAGTAGCCGCATAATAATCACCAGATAACCTGGTGACTTTAATGGTTAGTTGAGGGACAAATATTGGCCAGAACAACGGGCGGCACGGTAATTAGCACTGCTGCCTCACACTGCTAGAGACCCTTGTTCGATTCCCAGCTAGTGTCAGTATCTGTGTGGAGTTTGCACATTCTCCCCGTGTCTGCGTGGGTTTCCCCCGGGTGCTCCGGTTTCTTCCCACACTCCAAAGCTGTGCGGGTTAGGCGGATTGGCCATGCTAAATTGACCCTTAATGTCAGGGGGACTGGCTAGGGTAAATGCATGGGCTTATGGGGATAGTTCTTGGGTGGAATTGTGGTCGGGGCAGATTCGATGGGCTGAATGGCCTTTTTCTGCTCGTAGGATTCTATTATTCTAACACTGGGAGAACTCCCATGCTCCTCGTAAAAACAGTGGCATGGGATTTATTACATTTACCTGAGAGGATAGATGGGATGCAGATGACCTATCCAAAATGAAACAGCACCTCTAACATTCCCGTATCAGCAGCATTATGGGCGCGATTCCCACCAACGGGAGGCCGTGGGTGTTTGCTAGCGATGGAATTCTCTGGTTCCCCCAGCTGTCAATGGGAATTTCCACTGACGTCACTCCATGTTGACGGGAGTCCCACGGGCAGGTGAGCGCTGCCGGCGGGACTGGAGAATGTGGCCAGCGTGTACGTTCGGAGAATTCCAGCCTATGTGGCTGAGTCAGAGGCCAGCAGGCCTCCACTGAGCCCAGCCTGACACAGACACAAGTAAATCAATCTGTGTACATTCCACTGCCATTCCCCCGCCAGCCTCACATTTTTATATTTTGTTTTAGTCAGTGTCCAACTGACATTTGAAACTCGTCAGTCTGCTTAAACATCTCAAAACCTAAACCACTGACTGTGCAGAGGCAGTAAAAAGACAAATGGTATGTTGTTCTTCGTAGCAAGTGGATTCGAGTACAGGAGTAGGGGTGTGTTGATACAATTATGAGGCCACGCCGAGAGTATTGTGTGCTGTTTTGGTGTTCTCATCTGAGGAAGGATGTCCTTGCTACGGAGGGAGTGTGGAGAAGGTTTATCAGGCTGATTCCAGGGATGGCAGGACTGATGTATGAGGAGAGAATGAGTAGGTTAAGATTGTTTTCACTGGCGTTCAGTTGAATGAGGGGAGATCTCATAGAAACCTATAAAATTCTAACAGGGTTAGAGGGGGTAGATTCAGAAAGAATGTTCCCAATGGTGGGGGAGTCCAGAATTAGGAGTCATAGTTTGAGGATGAGGGGTAAACCTTTTACAACTGGGGTGAGGAGAAATTTCTTCACCCAGAGGGTGGTGAATGTGTGGAATTCACTACCACAGAAAGTAGTTGAGACCAAAATGTTGTCTGATTTCAAGAAGAAATTAGATATAACTTTTAGGGCTAAAGGCATCAAGGAATATGGGGAGAAGGGGGGATCAAGATATTGAATTTGATGATCAGCCATGATCAAGATGGGCGGAGCAGATCTGAAGGGCCGAATGGCCTACTCCTGTTTCTAGTTTCTATGTTTCTATGAAAAGCGTCTCCAGTGACGGGAAACTGGCCTCGGCTAAATTTTTACTGTTTGGATTACAAACACTGATCTATTTAGAGCGCATTTAATTGGCTGACAAACATTCTGAGAAGTTCAGAGGTTATGAAAGGCACTATAGAAATGCAATTTAATTTAGCAAATTCCATAATCTTTATGCTTAGCTTGTTTAAAACAAAGTTCGGGTACCTTAAAACACGTACAGAGGGAGACAATGCATTTGTGGTAACGTCACTGGATCTTAATCCAGGGCTCCAGGCTAATGTTCTTCAGACATGGATTCAAATCCCACTACGGCAGCTGGTGAAATTTAAATTCTATTAAAAAAATCTGGAATATAAAGCTAATCTCAGAAATGCCGACCACACAACTATCACTGATCATTGTAAAAACCCATCTGGTTCACGTACAGGGAAGGAAATCTACTGTCCTTACCTGTTCTGTGACTCCAGCCTCACCTCAGTGAGGGTGACTCTTAACTGAAATGCCCAGTTTCAGGGCAATTAGGGGTGGGCAACAAATATTGGCTTTGCCATAAAAGTGCATCGTAACAAAAAATAGCTCAGAGCACAGTGCATTAAGGGGGACAGTGTTGCCTTGACTCTGTTGACTTGTAATTCACAGAACATGAGATCAAGAACTTGAATTCTGATCTCACAGGTCTCTGTCACATCTGAGACACTAACTTGACTCTAAAATATATGTTGCAGCTCTGGGGCAAAGTCTAGGACTGCTTCCGGTGGGATTGCTTTGCTATTAGCACAACATAATAATTAGGCAGTGCCTCGATTTTAAAATTTTCAGTCTGTTTCTAAATCCCTCCACGGGCCCCACCCCTCCTGATCTCTTCTCCAATTTTGACTTCTTGAGCATACTCCAATTTTCGTAACTCCACCACTGATAGCCTTGTCTACCGCTGCCGAATCCCTTTGGAATTCCATTGCTAAGCCTCTTGGTCTGTCTTCACTCCCTTCTTTAAGGCATTGCTTCAGAACCTATCTCATTGACCAAGTTTGTGGTCATCTGCCCAAACATCTCCAGTGTGAGATTTTAATCCAATGAGGCTCCTGTGATGTGCCTTGGAACATTCCTACAATGTCAAAGGTGCTATATAAATGTAAACTATTGCTATTATTCTCTTCAACCCTGCTGCAGTAAGTAAGGCGGAACTGATTAAGTTGGTACCTTAGCCAAGAGCAAGAGTTCAGCTTGTAGCTCTCTAACATCTGAGTAACAACGCTCCAGTTTCAAGTCTCACTTTGGAGCTTCAGCACAAGGCTAACGCCTCAGTGCATTACCAATAGGATGCTGCTCTGTCACCTGTAGAGTTCAATCGTTCTTTGGTTGATTACATGGGTCTGTTTACAATTGATGCTCACTGTGCTTGATTGGTTAAGGCTGCGCGTGGATGCAAAGGAAAGTTAAACAAATTGTAGGAAGGGCTGGAAGCTGAGAGTTGAGGCATGGAGCAGACATTAAAAAACATGGTTAATAAAACCTGTTGCACACAATAGGGTGAAATTTTCCAGTTTGGGATTTTCCAGTCCCACTACAGTCAACGGATTTTTGAATGGCTCGTCACATTTCTCTGGTCCCAGCCCCAACTCTGCCATGGCCATTAATGTCCACCCATAGAAACCAGTGTCATCTCTGCACAGATCCAAGATAAAAATAAATACAACACTGTCTTTGAGATCAGATATCAAAGCAAGGATCTGTTTGCCTGTTTGGGCAGATGAAAAGATCCCATGGCACTATTTTAAAGAACAGGATAGTTACCCCAAGTGTCCTGTCCAATATTTATCCTTCAAATCAACATCACAAAGACACATTATCTGGTCGCTGCTTCTGCTGTGTGCATATTGACTGTGAAATAACTCCTCAGATGCTGGTATTCCTTCATCAGATTCCCTTTATCTACAAACTCAATTCCATTCCTAAGAATATAAAGTCAAAATCTGGAGTGTCAATTGTTCTGACGCTCCTCAATATATACACAGATGAGGTTCCCTGATTGGGCAGGCGATCATTACCTCCATCAGGGAGCTCATACTCCAAGAGGCCCAGCTCATGGGCCTCGTTGAGGTCATTACAGGCTACTGCGTACTTACATTACAATGGTGATTACACTTCAAAAACTACTTCATTGGTGTAATAAGTCTTCGGAAGCAGAAGTCCCTTCACTAAAATCCCTTTATTTACAATTCCAATAGCAGTGCTATCAGTCAGCAGGCTACCTTCAGGAATGCCAGAGGAACTGACATTCCGGGTAAATACAAGGAAAAGACTCTCTGATTGGCCCATCAATTGACGCCTTAATCAGGGAGTTCATATTCCAATAGGACAACTTCAATGGCCTGATTGAAATCACGACAATTGGCTATAGAACACTGCCGGTCATAAAAAGCACGATATAAATGCAAGTCTTTCTTTTCATCCCATTGGCAAATCTTGGACTCTATGGCTCAGTGGCGGAGTGCACAGCCAGATTTCCCACTGACCCTCTGGGACAGTATAGTGCTGACTAACAGCAGCTTCAACAACAACTCTTCTTTATTTAGCACCCTTGACTTAACAACACAGCAGTGATTACCAAATCAAAATTGAATCCAAGCCACTTAGGGCTCGCGACCGAAAACTTGGCGAAAGAAGAAGGTTGTGAGAAGAATCTTAAAAGAAGAGTGAGAGGTGGAGGGTTTTAGGGAGGGAATTCTGGTGCTTACGGCCGAGGCAGCTGAAGATAATAACGGAATGATGAAATTCAGGATGTGAGAGAGACAGGAATTGGAGGAGCGCAGAGATCTTGCAGGAAGCTAGAACAATTTGGCGATGCGTTTTGGTTGAGGGAGAGGTGTTGGAGGATTCAAAATTCTTCTCAGAATCGTGTCCTGGGATTTTTTAACATCCTCCACCATTTGTACATTTGATTTGACATCTTATTAGAGCAGCAGCAACTTTCACCATCCAGTTCTGACCTTTAAAGCTAGATTATGTGCTAAAGGTCCCAGAATAACTCAGAATCAAAATATGCAGAACTGATAGTTTAGCAATGAAACGACCGGGTGAACTGTGAGGAGGAAGGAAATGCCAGGGTCGAGGGCGGTGGTGAACGTTGAGAATTATAGAGTCATTGAAACACTATAGTGCAGATGGAGGCCATTCAGCCTGTTAGGTCTGCACCAACCATAATCCCATCCAGGCCCTATTCCCGTAACCCCACATATTTACCTTGCTAATCTCCCTGACATTAGGGTCAATTTAGCATGGCTAATCAACTTAACCTCACCTCACATCTTTGAGCTGTGGGAGGAAACTGGAGCACCCAAAGGAAACCCACGCAGACACGAACAGGATGTGCAAACTCCACACAGACAATGACCCAAGGTCGGAATTGAGCCCGGGTCCCTGGTGCTGTGCAGCAGCAGTGCTAACTTCCACGCCACTGTGCTGCCCGAAGTGAACTGTCGTGCCAACTTTGCAAACAACCTTAAAGCCATTTAATAACCAGATTTACTAACAGAGGATAGCCAACACACATCAATGGCCCACAATTTTTTTCTTTGAAGCTGGCAGGATGGTTCAGGAGAAATTATTTCTGGTGGTCAGAGTCCAGAATAATTGGAATTAACCTTAAAATCAGAGCTGGGGCCATACAGGATGCGGTTAGGAAGCGCTTCATCACACTAGGATAGTGGAAATTGGGAATATTCTCCCTCAAGAAGCTGTTGACAGTGGAGATCAATCGAAAATGTCAAAATGATTGATCTTTGTCAGGAAAAGTGTTACGGAAAAACACAGTTACACAGAGTTAAACAAGTTACACAGAGTTAAGATACAGGTTCAATGGTAGAACAGCCTTGGACACTCTGGAGTGCTTTACATATCTTTGGAGCACATGTCAGCAAGGACAGGCATTGGTGATGAGGTTCCAGCACTGCCTTCAGTCACCTGAGGAACAGAGTGTATCAAGATCAGGACTTCAGACCCAGCACCAAGCTCATGGTTTAGAGAGCTGTAGTCCTCCTGTATGGCTCAGAGACATGGGTTCATGGCTGGCAGGGTGGCACAGTTAGCATTGCTGCCTCACAGCTCCAGAGACCCAGGTTCGATTCCTGGGCCCAGGTTGTTTGCACGTTTGGAGTTTGTACGTTCTCCCCTTGTCTGCATGGGTTTCCTCTGGGTGCTCTGGTTTCCTCCCACAGTCCAAAGATGTGCAGGTTAGGTGCATTGGCCATGATAAACTGCCCCTTAGTGTCCTGGGATGCCGGGATTAGCGGGGTAAGTGTGTTGGGTTACAAGGATAGGGCCTAGGTGAGAATGTTGTCGGTGCAGACTCGATGGGCTGAATGGCCTCATTCTGCACTGTGGGGTTTTCTATGATTCTATGACTATGCACAGCAGGTACCTCAAAACCATGGAGAATACCACCAGCACCGTCTCTGCAAGATCTTATAAATCCATTGGTCGATGGACACACTAGCATTAGTGTTCTCGCCCAGGCCAATATCCCCAGCATTGAAACATTGATCACCCTCAATCAAGTTTAAGTTTAAGTTTTAACTTTATCTTTTAGTGTCACAAGTAGACTTACATTAACACTGCAATGAAGTTACTATGAAAATCCCTTATTGCCGCATTCTGGCGTACACTGAGGGAGAATTTAGCGTGGCCAATGCACCTAACCAACACGTCTCCACTGGGTGAGACCACGTCGACCACAAATCTGACACCAGGTTCCTGAAATAAGTGCTGTAATCGGAGCTTCGACACAGTGAGCCAGCCCCAGGGGGGCACAGGAGGTGCTGCAAGGACACCCTCAAAGCCTCCTTGAAAAAGTGCAACATCCCCACCCACACCTGGGAATTCCTGCCCCAAGACCACCCGAAGTGGAGGAAAAGCATCCGGTAAGGAGCTGAACAACCTTGAGTTTCATCACCTAGAGAAATTGAAACCCAGTGTTGACAGGGAAAGGAGCGCCTGGCAACGTGGTCACCCCATCCACCTGCTCCTCCAGCCACCACCTTCCCCACCTGTGACAGCGACTGTAAGTTACACACTGGTCTCCTCAGTTACCTGAGAACTCATGTTCAGAGCAGTTTTTACTAATTGCCTGCATTTAGCCCATACCCTGCTATATCAATCCATGTAACCTATGTAACTATCTCAATGCTTTTTAAAAGACAAAATTGTACTCGCCTCTACTACCACCTCTGGCAGCTTGTTCCAGACACTCACCACCATCTGTGCGGAATAATTGCCCCTCTGGACCCTTTTGTATCTCTCTCCTCTCATCTTAAACTATGCTGTCTAGTTTTAGACTCCGCAACCTTTGGGAAAAAATGTTGACTATCTAGCTGATCTATGCCCCTCATTATTTTATAAACCTCTGTAAGATCACCTCCTATGCTCCAGGGAAGAACGTCCCAGTCTATCCAACCTCCCCTTATAACTCAAACCATCGAAAATCAGCAGCATTTCAATAAATCTTTTCTGCATTCTATCTAGTTTAACAACATCACTTCTATAATAGAGTGAACTGTACACAGTATTCCAAGTATGGCCTTACCAATGTCTTATACAACTTCAACAAGGTGTCACAACTCCTGTTTTCAATGTTCTGACCAATATAACCAAGAATGCTGAATGCCTTCTTCACCCCTCTATCCACCTGTGACTCCACTTTCAAGGAGCTATGGACCTGTACTCCTAGATTACAGAATCATAGAATCTATGGCATGGAGATAGGCGCTTCAGCCCAGACAAGTCCATGTCAACCAAAAAGCCTATCTAAGCTAACCTCATTTGGCCCATATCTCTTTAAACCTTTCCTATCCATGTCTCTGTCCAAATGCCTTTTAAATGTTGTCAATGTCTCTGCCTCAACCACTTTCTCTGGCAGCTTATTCCACGTACTCTGTGTTCCTCTGTGTGAAAGAGTTGGTCCTCAGGTTCCCATTTATTCTTTCCCCTCTTAACTTAAACCTATACCCTCTAGTTCTTGATTTTCTAACCCGGGGAAAAAGATTGAGTGCATTCACCCTATCCATGCCTCTCATGATCTTGTACACCTCCATAAGATCACCCCTCAGTTTCCTGCGCTCCAAAGAAAAAGATCCTTGGCTGTCCAATCTCTCCGTATAACTTAGTCCCTTGAGTCCTGGCAACATCCTTGTAAGATCTCTTTGCTGTATAACTCTCCCCAGCACCCTACCATTAGCTGAGTCAGTCTTGCTCTGGTTCAATCGAACAAAATGCATCACCTTGCATTTATCTAAATTATACTCTACCTCTCATTCATCAGCCCACTGGCCCAATTGATCAAGATCCCTTACAATCCTAGATAACCTTCATCACTGTCCACTATGCCGCCAATTTTGGTGTCATCTGCAAACTTACTAACCATGCCTCCTAAATTCTCATTCTAATCATCAATATAAATGAAAAATAACAGTGGGCCCAGCACCGAGCCCTGAGGCACACCGCTGGTCACAGACTTCCAGTTTGAAAGACAACCCTCTGCAACCATTCTCTGTCTTCTGTCGTCAAGTCAATTTTGTATCCAATTGGCTGTCTCGCCCTCGATCCCGTGAGATATAATCGAATGCAACAACCTACCATGCGGTACCTTGTCAAAGTGTGCAAGTGAGACACCCTTGACTCCAAAGGACTGCCTAAGAAGGAGAAAAGAACCGACTTGAGGGACTGGATGGCCTCCTCCTTTTCCTAGATCACAGTCGGCCACGCCACAGGTAGTGGGCACTCCCTGGGACTTGAACTTGTGCCGGATTGCACTTTTCAATCTGAACACAAGTCCATGGATTATAAGATGGAGATGCGGGTGTTGGACTGGGGTGGGGCACAGTAAGAAGTCTCACAACACCAGGTTAAAGCCCAACAGGTTTATTTGGAATCACGGGCTTTCAGAGGCTGCTTCTTCATCAGGTGAATGGAGGTAGATTCACAAAAATGCTGTGTTTGAAAACCTACCTCCACTCACCTGATGAAGGAACAGCGCTCCGAAAGCTCGTGATTCCAAATAAACCTGTTGGGCTTTAACCTGGTGTTGTGAGGCTTCTTGCTATGAATTGCGCAATTAAATGTCAAATGAATCAGGCTGTTTCTATGTCTTGGCTTTTTTTATTGCAGCAGCTACCTAGTTTATGGCAAGCCTTCATTATTTTTCAATGTATATTTATTTTCTTCAGACGTTAACGCTGCCAGATGTGAGGTGCAATCCCAGGCGGCTTTGAGGAAAGCCCAGACCCAGGTTTTTGTGGCGTTAGCAACTTCTCGGAGTTCTTTCCCCACAAGAGCTTTATCTTCCCTTCACTGATGTGAGCAATAATAGATCAGATCCGACCAGGGAGCTGGTGCTGATGGTCCAGGAGCATTGCGATCTGACAGGGGTCACTGGTGGGTTCCGTACTGATGGATGGGTTTAATTAGAAATATAAAGTTAGGTAGGCTCGAGAGGCAGCCTGCTGTATTTAAAACGAGGAAAGGAAGTCTGCATTCTATGCGTGCGTGAGCCTTCCCCCAACAAACACAGGAGTTGTTCGACAAAAAGAAAACACACAGTTCATCCGGTTTGACCTGTACGCTCTGCTGGTCACATGAAATAACGCTAATGGAGTTGCTCGAAATTTGTCGCCATCAATCTCAGCCACCAATGGGGGAAGCACTGCACAGTGGTCAGAGTTGCTGCCTCACAGCGCCAGGGACCCCAATTCAATTCCCGGTCTCGGGTCACTGTCTGTGCGGAGTCTGCACATTCTCCCCATGTCTGAATGGGTTCCCTCCGGGTGCTCCGGTTCCATGGAATCATAGAACCACAGATTCCCTCCAGTGCAGGAGGTGGCCGTTTGGCCCACCAGTCCGCACTGACCACAATCCACCCACGTCCGTAACCGCACATATTTACCCTGCTAGTCCCTCGACACTGAGGGTCAATTTAACTTGGCCAATCAACCGAGTCTGCACATCTTGGGGCTGTGGGAGGAAACCGTTGCACCCAGAGGAAACCCACACAGACGCCGGGAGAATGTGCAGACTGCGCACAGACAGTGACCCGAGGCTGGAATTGAACCCGGGTCCCTGGCGCTGTGAGGCAGCACTGTGCCATCTTCCACAGTCCAAAGATGTATAGGTTAGGTGGATTGGCCGTGATAAATTGCCCATTAGTGTCCAAAGATGTGCAGGTTAACACCCAAGAATAGCTTCTTCCCTGCTGCCATCAGACTTTTGAATGGACCTATCTTGTATTAAGTTGATCTTTCTCTGCACCCTAGCTTTGGCTGTAACACTACATTCTGCACCCTTTCCTTTTCCTCTATGTATTCAATGAACAGTATGCTTTGTCTGTATAGCACGCAAGAAACAATACTTTTCACTGTACATCAATGCATGTGACAATAATAAACCAAATCCAATCAAATTGATTGGCCATGCTAAGTTGTCTCTTAGGTTAGGGGGATTAGTGGAGTAAATACGTTGGACAATGGGGTTAGGGGTGAGGTGGGTTGCTGTGTTGGAGAATTGGTGCAGACTCAATAGACTGAATAGTGTCCTTCTGCACTGTACGAATTCCATGATTCTAAAGGGATAGAACTGGTAGAAAGTGTTGAGATCTACTGGTGTTGTAGGGTGGAAGAGGCTCCAGAGATAAGGGAGATAAGGGAAGAATTTGAAGACAAGGATAAGGACTGCGCCAGAGTTCCTCTCCCAATCTGCTAAGAATGAATGCCTGATGGTGGCACCAGATTCAAAAGATGGAAAATGCTCTGGACAGGGTTTCACAGGACACAGTAACTGGTCGAATGAAAAAAAAATGTACATTTAATTCATCCACTATCATCCTGGCAGTCATATAGATTTACATGATTGAAAGAGGACCTTTGGCCCATCTTGTCCATGCCACTCAGTTTTCACCATGAAACTAGTCCTAATTGCTGACGTTTTGGCCCATGTCCCCCAATACCCATCCTACCCATGCAACTGTCTAAATACCTTTTAAAAGACAAAATTATACCCGACTCTACGACTACCTCTGGCAGCTTGTTCCAGACATTCACCACCCTCTGTGTGAAAAAAATGCCCCTCTGGATCTGTTTGTACCTCTCCTATGCAAACTTACTAACCACACCTCCTAAATTCTCATCCAACTCATTAATATAAATGACAAATAACAGTGAACCCAGCACTGATCCCTGAGGCACACTGCTGATCACTGGCCTCCAGTTTGGAAAACAACTCTCTATAACCACCCTCTGTCTTCTGTCATCAAGCCAATTCTGTATCCAATTGGCTACTTCACCCTGGATCCTGTGAGATTTAGTCTTACGCAATAACCTACAGTGCAGTACCTCGTCAAAGGCCTTGCTACAGTCCATTAGACAACGTTGACTGCACTGCCCTCATCTACCTCAACTCACAAATCTATTATCTTGCTATGATACAACGATAATGTATTTTTTGACTAACCATATCAATTAATCTCTGTCACTTGTTCCACAGTAGACAGAAGCATGGGTCAAAGAAAATCCACAGTTGTGGGAAGCTTGGAGAACTGTAGTTTCAATTGTTCTGTGTTTGATTGTGCGAGTCTGTTTACTAAAATGCTCACCATGCTTGATTAGTTATGTCTGCATATGGAATCAAAGAAAAAATAAATAATCTAGAATCGCTGGAAGGTTGCACTAATGCATCGAGCAGGCCCCTTTAAAGCAGTGAATAAACCTGTTACAAATGTCATCTCTGCTTAGCTCCAAATGTAAACTATACAGAATTAATAATTGTTTCAAAGTCATTTATTCCTCATTAACACATTACACTTAGCAAATTAGCCACATCCCATTATTTTCTGAAAGAAATCTAATTAATTTAGTTTTGAATGAAATGATACTCATAGCTCCAGTGTTTCTCCAGGGAGCTCCATTTTAAAGTTTGACCATTTGCTCACTAAAATAATATTTCCACAAGAATTGATCCTGCGACAAGCACAGGCCAGTATCTTCTCATTCTATTGCTCCACACAAGGCAAAATATTTTCTCATAGAATGCTTGTAGAATCCTAAAGACAGCAATCCTATCACCTCTCTGTTCCAATGAGAAGATAGACAAAGTCGTGAAGTTTGGCCCTAATTTTGATTCCATTGTTTCATGCTGTACCGAGACAAAACCAGTAGACTCTTTGGTGGACTCCATTAGACTGACCTTCCTTCTTTGTATGTGGATATTTCATTAATTGCCCACATTTTTTGGCTCTCACTTTTCTCTTCTCCTTTGATCAAGATTTTATCCACCTGTTCTTATGTCTCTTTCTTTTACACAATGTCAATTTTTGTCCAGTTACCCCTTGTCGTGATGCACACTAAGGGTGTTTTAATGTTCATAGAATCATAGAACCCCTGCAGTGCAAAAGGAGTCTATTCAGCCCATTGAGCCTGCACCAACATAATCCCATCCAGGCTCTATCCCCTTAACCCCACAAATTTACCTTGCTAACCCCCTAATGCTAAGGTGCAATTTAGCACGGCCAATCCATCTAACCAGCAAAATCTTCAGAGTGTTAACGTTTATTTATTAGTGTCACAAGTAGGTTTGCATTACACTGCAATGAAGTTACTGTGAAAATTCCCTAGGGGCCACACTCCGATGCCTGCTCAGGTAGACTGAGGAGGAATTTAGCATGGCCAATGCACCTAACCAGTGTATCGTTTGGACTGTAGGAGGAAACCCATGCAGACACAGGGAGAATGTGTAGATTCTGCACAAACAGTGATCCAAGCTGGGAATCGAACCTGGGTCTCAAGTGCTGTGAGGCAGTAGTGCTAGCCATTGTGACACCATGAACAAGTTATTGTTCCTGCTGTCACAGGCCTGATACAATCCACTTATATTTCTTGCCGCACTCTCACTTCTCTTGTTGATGCTCTTGAAGTCTAAAGTTTGCTAAGCTTTTGACATATGGGTTTCATTTCTCCCAGTATGCCTTTGTAAAAAGTTCCATTTGTCCTCTACCACAAATATCAGGAAGGCAGCTCTCCCAGAGTTGCCAGCTCTGGTGAGCATGTTCCGGGAGGTTCTACCACGTTATCCTATGCTTCTGGCTGCCGCACAGTTACACCTCCTGATATCGGTTACCTAAAACATCCATCCCTATGGTTCGATGCCTGCATTCCCACACCAGTGAGTAAAAAATGCACAAAATGCGGATTGGATTGATTCTGACTTGCGTCCACCCCACAATTTCCCTCCTCCCCACCCCAAAATCACCAACATTTTTATAAACTGCAAATAAAAGTAAATCACAGGGGTAAATCTTTTGGTTCCACCCACCGCGGGAATCGTTGTGGGTGGGACGGAGAGTTTGACAGACCATGGACAAGTTTGTTGACCTCAGGCAGAATTTCCTGTCTCGGGACGGGTTGGGCTCGGGGCGGTGGAATGGGTTGGGGTGGGGTGAAAGTGTAGAGGGGGCAGGGGGTGGGGGTCACCAGGAGAACCCCACCCACTTCTTTGATACCCAATTTTCTCTGAACTAATCACAGCATCGTCCTGAAGATTACAATTCTGGAATGTCGGCAACCCAAATTCAAATTGGCAACCCAAATTTGTGAAAGTTTCTTCCTGTGCCTTAAAATAGCTCTTATTAGGGTCCACTAATGAATGAAAATGAATAACAGAATCAGAGAAAGGGAGACGTTTTGAAGGGACAGATGCTAAGAATGCCTTTGTTGATGGTTAAACAACAAAACCACACAATGACAAAAATGGAGGTTACGGATTCCATCCCACTGGAGTCATGCCTGCTTTGAGTTGGTTTCTGTACCAGTTATATTAAATCTATTAGACATGTGCATAAATTAGATCTTTTTGGATCAGAGAGAGAGATACAGGGCAGGATTCCACAGCCTCATTCAAGCGAGACCAGAAATTCCCACCTAAGACCATTGGATATTTCCATTGTCCACCCCTCATCTGCTCCAATTCCATGGCGGACAGGATGGTAAACTTCCAGTGACACTGTGAGGTTCCCCCTCACTGTTAAAAGGATCACTGCCGGTTGATAATATATATATTAATCATCTAGACTTGGGTGTGAAGAGTAGCATTTCAAAATTTGCCAATGATACAAAACTTAGACGTATTCTGAACTGTGGGGAGGACAGTGAGAGACGTCAACACATCTTAGACTGATGGAATGGAAGGAAATGCAGCAGATGAAATTTAACCCAGGAAAATGTGAGTGATACATTTCGATAGGAAAAATGAGGACGAACAACATAAAAGAATGAGTACATTTCTAAAGGCGGGAGGACCTGGGGAGGGGTTACTATTATTGAAGGTATTACAGCAGGTTGAGAAAGCGATTAAGAAGGCACAAGGCATCCTGTGTTTTATAAATATGAGTGGAGGCTGGATTTAACTCTCACCTCAAAGTGATGGGTTTGAATTGCATCATCTACCCACCTGCTCTTACCCCTACCCCAATTTTATAACAAGTGGGCATGCTGTTGGACAGCTCACCTGCCAATGGACCAATAGAGGCCATAAAGTGGGCAGTTGGCACTGCCACTGTTGGTGGTTAACTAGCGACAGGAGAGGCTGTTACTAAGCATCCAATCCAACAGGTTTCCCTGTGTGGATTGATGTGGCGGGTGGGCTTCCTTCCTTACAAGTCCCTTGGACTCACTGGATTTCCAATTTTGCTGACGACACAAAACCGGGCAGAAATGTGAGTTGTGCGGAGGATTGAAAGTGATTTAGTCAAGTTAAGAGATTGGGCAAACACATGGCAGATGCAGTACAAACACAGCTAAATGTGAAGTGATACATTTCAGTGTAAAAAACAGAAAGGAGGAGTATTATTTCAATGAAGGTATCTTGGGAATGAAGATGTACAAAGGGATCTGGGTGTCCTTGTATACCAGTCAATGAAAGTAAAGAAATAAAAGCAAATTACTACGGATGCTGGAATCTGAAACCAAAAGAGAAAATGCTGGAAGATCTCAGCAGGTCTGGCAGCATCTGTAAGGAGAGAAAAGAGCTGATGTTTCGAGTCCTGACAACCCTTTGTCACAGCTGAATGTGAAGAGGCAGATGCAACATGCAATGAGGAAGGCAAATGGTATGCTGGCCATCATTGCAAGCGGATTTGAGTTCAGAATTAGGGAAGTCTTACTGCAGTTATACAGGGCCTTGGTGAGGCCAGACCGAGAGAACTGCATAAAAGCAAATTACTGCGGATGCCGAAATTTGAAACCAGAAGAGAAAATGCTGGAAAATCTCAGCAGGTCTGGCAACATCTGTAAGGAGGGGAAAGAGCTCCTGATGTTTTGAGTCCAGATGATCCTTTGTCAAAGCTAGAGTATAAAGTAACTTTGACCCTTTGTCAATACTAGAGTACTGCATGCAGTTTTGGTCCCCCTATCTAAGAAAGGATATATTTATCATAGAGGGGTTGCTGTGGAGGTTCACCTGGCTGATACCTTATTGAAACCGGAAACTGGGGTAATTTGAGACCACAAATAAGGTAGTCCAATGCGTTGTTTAAAAGAAGGAACTTCTTTGAATAAATAAATTATGAAGCTTAACAATAACAGTGGCTCGGCAGAACAGTAATAACTATGAAAGCAGGAGCATTAGTAAAACATGTCTTGTTTACAGAACACTCTGCTGCAGACTGAAAATCCCTCCAAAATCCACACAAGCTCAGAATCCTCAACAGGGTCCAGTAAAACAATTACATTGGAGAAAGGCTTATAAGAACACTCCATGATCAAAATGACACCCTGTGACAGAAAGGGATCGGACTGTCCTATGAGGAGAGATTGGTTCGACTGGACCTGTATTCACGAGAGTTTAGAGGGACGTGAGGAGATCTGATTGAAATGTACACCATTCTAACAGGCTTGACAGAGTAGATGCAGGGAGAATATTTTCACTGGTTGGGGAATCTAGAATCGGAAACACAGTCTCAGGGTAGGCCCTACTGCAATGTGATCTTGGGGTGGTTTCCTTTGGCTTTGATTTCTTGGACAGGGCTTATCTTCCTCTTTGTGGCATGTTTTGCGATGGTGAGAGACAGTGCCTGCTTACTGGCAGTGAGATCTCATGGTCCCACCACTGTCAACGGGGTTTTCTGTTGAATGCACCCCTGGTCGCTGGAAAATCCATGAAGACGTGCATGGCCAGCTGGACTGTAAAATCCCATCAGCATGAAGAGTAACTAGATTTTGAACCATATGTAAACCATTTAAGACTGTGATGAGGAAAAACTTCTCCACTCAAAGGGCAATGAACCTATGGAATTCTCTACCACAGAAAGCTATGGAGGTCATATCAATGAATATATTCAAGAAAGAGATAGATAATTTTTTAGATTTTAATGACATCAAGGTGTAGGGGGGAAAGTGGGAATATGGCATTGAGATAGAGAATCAGCTGTGATCATAAAGAACGATGGAGCAGGTTCAAAGGGTCAAATGGGCTACTGCTATTTCTAGTTTCTGTTTCTATAATGGACTCCAATTATAGAATGGAGTCCATTATAGAATGGAGAGATTGGATAAACCAGAGTTGTTCTCCTTAAGGGAAGATCAAGTGGAGATATGATACAGATGTTCAAAGTCACAAGGGATCAAGGCAGAATAGGGAGGGAGAAGTTGTTTTCATTGGCAGAATGCTTGAGGACTAGAGGGCAAGAATATAGGATGATTGGCATGAGAATGGCAACATGAGGAAAAATACATTTTACACAGGGTTAAGATTTGGAAAGCATTGAGAGTGTGCTGGAGGCAAAAATAACCGTTGGTTAATATTAAGTTGACATGGGGATAATAAAGGACCAAGGGGATGGCTGGGCACACGGCTTAACATTAAGTTGGCCTGGTTTGATATTAAGTTGCAATGGGGAAATAAAAGGGGCCATGGTTGGTTGGGGTATGGATCGCCATTAAATTAGCATGGGGACCATGAGAGGCTATGATGAGTTTGATGGGGTCTGCATTAGCATGGATGAGGCATTAGGAATGAGCAGTTGTTGATGGGGTGTGAGGGTTATAAGGTCTAAAATTTAAATAAAACAACTGGGTCAAAGCCCAAGAGAACCAAGTTGGCTTGTTTTACAGCCTGCCTCAGTACCTGCAGCCCCTCTGGCTTCCTCTGGTAGACATGACTCCATCTGTACCCATACGGACACCTCCTCTACCCCACCCAGAGAAAATTTGGTACTTCTTCCTGAAGAATGCAGCAAGTTGGGAAATTTTCCAAGTTGCACTATTCATCATGGGAGCAAAAATCCAGCCCGATATGCTTCAATCAGTCATCTCCAATTCTCCTAAACTCCAGGTAATATAGGCCTGGTTTACTCAAATTCAGTAAAAAGTCTGACAACACCAGGTTTTAGTCCAACCTATTTATTTGATAATATTCTCACTAGCTTTCGAGGGGACAGCCTCTTCGTCAGGTGACATCTAGAAGGTCATTCACCTGACGAAGAGGCTGTCCCCTCGAAAGCTAGTGAGAATATTATCAAATAAATAGGTTGGACTAAAACCTGGTGTTGTCAGACTTTTTACTGTGTTTACGCCAGTCCAACGCTGGCATACCCACATCATGATTACTCAAATTCTCCATATAGGACAATCCCATCATGTCATGAACCCAGGAACCAATCTAATGAACCTTTGCAGTACTCCTCGGGGGCAAGTAAACTCTTCCTGTGGTAAGGAAATCAAAATTGCACTCAGTACTACAGAATGGCCTCATCAGTGTACTACTCTTATTAAATGTGTCTCTATTTTCCTAATATATTCCCTACTCGACACAATAGGAGAAGCCTATAAACAAATCTCACCAAGGGAGGCCTTGTGGTATTATTGCTAGACTGTTAATCCGTAAACTCAGCTAATGTCCTGGGGACCTCAGCACTATGGTGGAATTTGAATTCAGTAAAAATATTTGGAATTAAGAATCTACCAATGACCACGAAACCGTTGTCAATTGTCGGTAGAACCCATCTAGTTTACTAATGTCTGTCACCCTTACCTATCTGGTCTACACGTGACTCCAGAGCCACAGCAATGTGGTTGACTCTCAACTGTCCTCTGAACAAGGGCAACTAGGGATGGGCAATAAATGCTAGCCAGCCAGCAACACCCATGTCCCACAAATGAATAAAAACAAACTGCACCTTGCGAATTCCTAGCTCCATCCAAATCAATCTTACTTCTTGATTTCCTGAGTGAAGACAATTTCTTTATTGTCTTTATTATCAAGATACACTTCCCTCTTTCCCCCTTCTCTTGGGAGAACTGACAAGTTCAGCATCTTCACAATGTTATGACAAAAACTGCTCCAACAGGCTGGACATGTCATCTAGAATACCCAAAGCGAATCTTTCAGGGTTGCAGGACAGAGCATGGTCACGTGATGGCCAGAAGAAACGCTTCGAGAATACCCTGACGTTCCCTCTCAAGGACTTTAACATTGGCACTGCATCATAGGAGACTCTTATCCAGGATTGTTCAGCCTGGGGTCTGTGACTCCTAAAGGCACATCAGCGCACAAGGAACAACAGATAACGTCAGCTCAAAACAAACACAAGGCATGCAAAAACCAAGAGGACAGAGCCCCCACTACCCGACATCCTCACTGCCTCGCTCTCACTGCACTGAAACCTTTGGAGCTAAGATAGGACTCATCAGTGACCTTCACTGCCACACAGCCCAACACCTGGATAAATGAAGATGGTCTTCTTCAACACTGAAGGGTGAAATATGATCTTTAAAAGTTTGCCATTCTGGAATATTCGGTTTCTAACCTGCATCACTTCTCTTGAAAGGCAGGTGCAGTGCAATGTGGATAAAAATGAGGTTATCCACTTCAGTAGCAATAATAGGAAGGCAGATTATTATTTGAATGAGTGTAAATTGAGAGAGATGGATACTCAATGAGACCTTGGTGCCCTCGTGTATCAGTCAGTGAAGGCAAGTGCGCATGTACAGCAGGCAGTAAAGAAGGCAAATGGTATATTGGCCTTCATAGCGAGAGGATTTGAGTATAAGAATAGGGATATTTTGCTGTAATTGTTTAGGTGATGCCACACCTGGGATATTGCGTGCAGTTTTGGTGTCCTTGTCTGAGGAAGGATGTCTATGCTATTGAGGGAGTACAGCAAAGGTTTACCAGGCTGATTCCTAGGATGGAAGATGTGTCATATGAGGAGAGACTAAATTGGTTGGGTTCATATTCATTGGCATTTAGAGTGAGAGGGGATCTTACAGGAAGTTATAAAATTCTAACAGATTTGACAGGGTAGATTTAGAAAGAATGTTCCCGATGGTGGGGAAGTCCAGAACTAAGGGTGTGAGGATAATGTATAAACCTTTTAGGGCTGAGGTGAGGAGAAATTTCTTCACCCAGAGAATGGCGAATGAATGGAATTCGCTACCACAGAAAGTAGTCAAGGCCAAAACGTGATGTGATTTCAAGAAGAAATTAGATATAGCTCTTGGGGCTAAAGTGATCAAAGGATATGGGGGGAAGGGGGTCAGGATATTGAATTTGATGGTCAGCCATGATCATGATGAATGGCAGAGCAAGCTCGAAGGGCTAAATGGCCTACTCATGCTTCTATTTTTTATGCATGTTTCTGTGTATAGACCCGTATGTATGTATAGAATTCTGATGAATCAATCCTTTTCTCACTCACCCCAATTGTACATAATTCCAATGATTCTAACGCTCTTTGATTCACTCTAATTGTGCACAATTCCAATGAATCAAACCGTTACCCACTCACTCACATTTCACAAAGGATCAGTTCTTTCCCATTCACTCCACTGCAGCAAGTCCGAATGGGTCAAACGTTCACTCCACTGTATAAAATCTCCTTCCCATTCACTCGCTGGTCGGAATCTTATGGCCGTTCACACTGGCACGGTTTCTCATCTCGCAGCAACGAACGGAGATTTGGCTGGGCGCCAAATTCTCCGACCTCGCTGCAAAGGGAGTGGGGCGTGAATGGCGGGCAAGATCGCCCCCACCCTTGCTGCAGCTCCAATCTTCTGAGCACACTTCCCAGTCATCCCAAATGCATAAAATTCGAGAAAATCTAACCATTCTCCATTAACTGTTATTGCGTAGGACTCCGACAGGACAGTTCCTGTGGCGTTCACAACCACCACACCAAATTCACACAGATTAAATCACTTTGCATTCACTGCTGTACAGTATTCCAATGGAGCAAATTCATTTCCTTTCATTGACAGAACAATAGCCCCAATTCAAGTATTACTTTCTATCATGGCCTGTGAGTCTGTGCAGGTTGAATTTTAATAAAGTGCTCTCTTACAAATCCGAATTTAGGGGCAGTTATTAGAATCTGAGGCTCGTGGGTTACCTTATTGGAGCACAGCCTGGGAGGAAAGCTAAGTATAATAATCCTTTTCAGCAGGGTTTGAAAAATAATTCTAATTGGCGCATTATCAGGTTATTAGACTACACCCAATCATTATTTACCTGATTGAACTTGTTTCCAAGTGAAAGTTAATCCCACTGTATGCTTCATTTGTGGTTTTTGGTTTTGATATGGGCAGGGCTACACTGGAATATAAAACTAGCGTGGAGAACAGTTTGCAGGCACTTTCTGATATTGGTACCATAGAATCCTACAGTGCAGAAGGAGGCCATTCGGCCCATCGAGTCTGCACCGACCACAATCCCACCCAGGCCTAGTCCCATAATCATACCCTAGCCAGTTCCCCTGATACTAAGGGGCAATTTAGCATGGCCAATCCACCTAACCCGCATATTTTTGGACTGTGGGAGGAAACCAGGACACCTGGAGGAAACCCAGACACGTATCGTACTTGGGATGGCAGAAGAGTCACTGCTAATTCTTCCATGCCAACATTTTTCAATCCTTTCTATTGGAACCTGTTTCTCAATTGCAATCCTCTTCCTCTCTATGGTCAATGCTTCTCTGGACGTCTCTGCCCGATTTCTCCCAAACAGAAGCCACCCCACAACCCTTCGCCCCTCTGTTGAAATCAAGTTCAATTGCACTGCATTCTGCTCTGACACATTCTGGGCAACGCTTCAAAGCCTAAGATTCCTTCCCTCTCTCCGTCTTTTCCTTCAATTTGAAATCAGTGGTGCGGGGTGGGGGGTGGGAAAGATGTGAAATCTGAGCTTGACGTCACCTCACCACAACTTCCTGTCTTGCCTCATCTTCTCTTCTGGTGTTCTCTTAGTGACCTCTCTAATTATTTGCCTTGGCTACCCACCCCCCCACCGCCTCCCCACCCCACCCCCATCAACGTTGCTTCATAATAAGTGGAAATGTGTCATCGGGATGCAGCACAGATGTTACCTTTTCCCTTCGCATTGATAAGACATTCCCAGCTCCTTCATCCCTCTCGCACTTTTGCGCTGGGCTTCGATGAGGTCAACAAGTACACGTTCAATCACGTACACCTCCCTGCCAATCCGGCCACTTAAAAGTGCACTTTAGACAGCTGAGGCAGGATCCTTTTTATGTCCTTCTCTCGGGAGATTTGCCTGAGCTTACCGCCTCCTCCGGATGAGATCATGAACTTTGTGTGTGGTAGGGGTGGCTGCCAAGTCTGACTCAGACAGAGCGTGGGGGAAGTTGGGGGGGGGGGGGGGGGGGGGCGGGGGAGGTGGCGATGGGGGCAGAGAGGAACGCTGTGGAATAGGGTGAGGGTAGGACAGAAGGTGAGATCACAGCCTGAGTTCTGCTGCTTAATATTCCAGAGATGATATTTCATCGAAAACCTTCACGGGGCCACACTTAGGCAAAAACAAGTGAGAACAAAAACTCAAACCTTTGCCCAGTTTTCATTCAAGAAAGTTCGAGAGAGATTGCTCGAAAAATCGCCCAGATAACAGCCTCAATCATGTGTTAGTTTTCTCTTTATTTTGTGTCTAATTATCCCTTGCAAAGTGACAGGTCCTTCAATGCCTGTGAATCTGAATGGGACACATACCTTCCGTCTTGGGAATCATTGTCCCTCGAGGCAAACTATCCGTCTCCCACTTGCCTTCATGCATTTTCTTAGAAGGCCTTTTACTCCCTGCAAGCAAAAAAACATTTCTTCAAAGCTCTAAAAGACAAATTCAGCCTCAGTCCCCCCACACCTTGTGTCAATGGTTCAGTGAGGGGAGGGGGGGGGGCATGGTGCCCCCTGCAGGCAGTGCTTGTTACTTTGAATGCCAATGGGGAGTTGGTGCATCACCGAGATGGAAACCTGAGCACCCTCCTGCCCAAATAGATCCTCACCCTGGCCCCTTTCTACTCAACGGAAAGGCAAAACAACTTTCCATTTACCCCAATCCAGCCCCCACCTTTGGAAGGAAGTGGGGGAAATCGCATGCGAGATCTTCAAAAGTAAAGTTCTTGAAATTTATTTAAGACTTGCATTAACGCTGCAATGAAGTTACTGTGAAATATATTGAAATCATTCTTTCCAGTTGTATCACAGCTTGGTATGGGTCCTGCTCTATCCAAGATCAAAAGAAACTACAAAGGATTGTGAATGTAGCCCAGTACGTTAAGCAAACTAGCCTCCCATCCATTGATTCTGTCTACACTTCCCACTCCTCGGAAAAGCAGCCGCATAATCAAGGACCCCACGCACCCCGGACGTTCTCACTTCCACCCTTTTCCGTCGGGAAAAAGATACAACAGACTGAGGTCACGTACCAACTGACTCAAGGACAGCTTCTTCCTGCTGCTGTCAGACTTTTGAATGGAACTATTTAGTACTAAGTTGATCTTTCTCCACATCCTAGCTATGACTGTAACACTATATTCTCCATCTACTCCTTTCCTTCTCCCCTATGCACTCTATGAAAGGTATGTTTTGTCTCTACATCACGCAAGAAACAATACGTTTCATTGTATCTCAATACATGTGACAATAATAAATCAAATCAAATGTCTGGTGGTCAAATCCATGATCTTAGCTCAAAAATGCTGGACCTCAAATAACCACCAATACTGCCAGCTATATGACTCCCACTGAATGGAGCCCTTGAGAGTCATTGTTCTATCCTTACTCCTCTCATTAACAATCATTGCTGCCCTTCCTCCCACTAGCTCTATAGGTTTAGCCTCAGAAGAAGTCAAGCAGAGGCCTTGGTCCTTACAGGAAAGTGGGCTCCACCACGTATGGCCTTTCCAGGTTCGCTCTACCTGGCCTAATCTCACCAAAACCATGTTTGGGAGGATCCACGAGTCCCATTTTCCCAGGATAGATTTAAGAACAAATGGTGCAGATCATTCACAATCCAAGTGGATGATGGAGCAGTTCAAGGGGCTGAGTGGCCTCTTTCATTTCCCAAAGTCATAAAACCTAAGGGATATTGATGTGCTGATGGTCAGGACAAATGATTAAATTTGGCACTGGTTATATTGGGCCAGTTCAGTTGATTTCCGTGAGTTGTTTGATAGTGGCACGCCATTTAGTCCTTTGAACCTGCTCCACCATTCATTTTGATCTTGCCTGATCATCAAATTCAATATCCATAATCAGTCTCACTTGTACATAAAAGTGGAATTGATATTCTGTCTAAACATGCCCGCTGACCTTTTGATTTGATTTATTATTTTCACTTGTATTAACGTACAGTGAAAAGTATTGTTTCTTGCGTGTTATATAGACAAAGCATACCGTTCATTGAGAAGGAAAGTGAAGGGTGCAGAATGTAGTGTTACAGTCACAGCTAGGGTGTAGAGAAAGATCAACTTAATGCAAGGTAGGTCCATTCAAAAGTCTGACGGCAGCAGGGAAGAAGCTGTTCTTGAATCATTTGGTAAGTGACCTTAGACTTTTGTATCTTTTTTCCAATGGAAGAAGGTGGAAGAGAGAATGTCCAGGTTGCGTGGGGGGTCCGTAATTCTGCTGGCTGCTTTGCCAAGGCAGCGGGAAGTATAGACAGAATCAATGGATGGGAAGCTGTATTGGGACTGAGTAACTCTAATTTTGCTTCACGACATGGGATTTCAGAGATGTTGGCCGGAATTCTCCGGCCGTTTGTGCTGGCGGGATTCTCTGGTCCTGTTGGCAACGCACACCCCCGCCCGTGGGTTTCCCGCTGGCATGGGGTGACATCAATGGGAATTCTCATTGATAGCGACGGGACCAGGAAATCCCGCTGCTAGCGAACCAGGCGTCACCCTCTGCTGGCGGGAAACGCGCTTCTGGGAGGCTGGAGGATCTCGCCCTTTGTCACGCAATTGTTTTGGGAATTACATTTTGCAACTCCATCCATTGTTCCATCGATACTCGAAACCTGTGACCTCGGTGACAATTTCTTTGCTGATGGTGTGGCCTTGAAGCAGGGTTCTGATGACCACGCACACTTTTTAAAAGGTCCTTGCAAGGTTTTGATTAAGCAGAAATGGAGAAGCTGTTTCCTTTGGCAGCAGCCTTGGTAACCAGAGCACACAGATTTGAAATAATTGGCAAAAGCACCGGCTGGGAGATTAGGAGGTCTTTTTTTTTAATGGAATGCACGAACTGAAAGGGTGGGGAAAGCGGATTCAGTAGTAACTTTCGAAAGGAAAACGGCGAGACAGCTGCTCGGAAAAGAATAAAAAAATTGCAGCGCTACGGGAAAAAGCAGGGGAAGGTGGTGGCGCACGGGAATGGGATGCATGATGGGCTGAATGGCCTCCTTCTGCGCTATAAGACTTGCCAAATACCAGACCATTATATGAAAAGAAAGAACTGCTCGGCTCACAAGGAGGGCTGTGTGCCATAGAATCCTGTTTCTGAAAACAATATAACATTAGGGCCCCATTTGAGGGTCATGTAAGGATAAGGTTGTTGGCTGAGTTCCTGGAAGTACAAGGGCTTCTTGTCAAGTGCTCTGCACATGGGCCAAAAAGCAAAATATTATCTTGATGAATCTTTCTCCAAAAGCGTGTTGCGTTGATAATCTTTTCTCCTGAATTTCTTTTTGATCCACCGGTTATTTTGCTGAAATTTTCTATGGGCAAGTGGGATACCCAACACCCTCCAGCGGCGGAACCTCAACTAAAGCGACAAGGAAAAATTGTTCCTCATAAAGGCCTGGCTCGGCGGTGAGCGTGTATGCCTCTGAGTCACAAAGTCATCGGTTCACTCACTTCAGGGAGTTGAACACATAGGGCGAGGTCCTTCCTGCCAAAGGCGACCCCCTTCCCTCTCTCCCTAGCCCTTCCCCCCGTCCTAACGGCGGGTTCCCCGACACCGCAGTCAGTGAGCAGTGCAAACGTCCACCACCGACAGTCAAAGGCAATGAGCGCAGGGAATAATAACCCAGGCCACAATATAGTTTGATGATTCCAATGCAGCACTGAGGGAGTGTTGCATTGTCAGAGGTGCTGCCTTTAGGATGAGACGCTAAACTGAGGCCCCCGCTCTGGTTGCATTTAAAAGATCCCACAACATTACTTTGGAGAAGAGCAAAGGAGTTATCCTCGATGTTCTGGCTATCATTCATCCCTGAAACTGCACCATTATTTGGTCATTATCACATTGCTAGCTGCCAGAGCTTTCTGTACCCAAATTGGTTTCCCCATTTCCTATATTAGGGCAGTGTCCAGGCTTCAGAAAGAATTCCATTGGCCGTAAAATGCTTTGGTATGTTTCGAGGATATGAAAGGCATGTATTCTTTCTCATCTAACCCCTATTCACTCTTAACACTGGAGCAGCCTTTCACAATAAATATTCTTGACTAGGAAAGCAGAGAGTCCCAGTTCAGGAAATTGCGAGTGTGTGGGAACCATGAACTGCAGTTACTGGTGTAATTGTTCCCTTCACTCGGGGAAACCATGGCTTATCTTATGAAACACAAAAGCCAGATGTTAAGGTATGGCAACATTCTGAGCTGATGTTCCAGCTGTTTATGGCTTTTTAGCAGTTCTGTGACCAGGGGATGTGAAAGAGGAGATGGCCTCACAATGACAGACGATGGTAAAATCTGCTTCCCTTGATACTCAGTTGATAAGTTATTGCCTAGCATGGAACTGAAGGATAAAAGACAGGGAGATTTCAAGTTACAGCTAGAATCAACTACAGTACTGCAACACTTCCCTGACAGGCTTCCCAACTTGTATTGCCCCTAAAGTTGAGCTCATCCATAACTGTTGCCCACAGACAAACTTGCTTCTATTAATGTTCAACCATCACTCAGCACGTTCTGTATTCACTCCTGATTAGACAACACCCTGATTTTTGAATTTCTCATTAAATTTATCAAGTTATTCCACTGATTTGTCCCTATCTCCATAACCTTCTCCAGCCTTTCAATCCTCCGGGATCCCTGCAGTCCTCCAATTCTGGGTACATGCAAGCATCCTGGATCATCACTGCTCCACTATTAATGAGTGCACGTTTAGCTGTCTGGGCACTTTGTTCCAGAACTTCCTCCATAAACTTCACTGCATTTCCCAAATTCTTTTAGAAATTCCTTCGAACTTATCTCTTTGACCAAGATTTGGTCATGCAATGTGTCCAGATGTGGTTCAGTGGCAAATTTTGTATTATAATGGGGAGATGGTGTTAACCATAGGCTCTCCACAATGCAGACAGAGGCCATTCAGAAAGAGGATGTTCATCAGGCCCACGCCCTGCTCTGTAATCCCACATATTCAGCAATGCTAATCCACCTAACCTAGGCATCTATGGACTCTATGGAGCAAATTAGCATGACCAATCCACTTAACGCGCACATTTTTGGACTATGGGAGGAAACTGGAACACCCAGAGGAAACCCATGCAGGCACAGGGAAAACTGCAAATTCTACACAAATCACCTAAGGCTGGAATTGAACCCTGGTCTCGGGCACTGTGAGGCAGCAGTGCTAATCAGTGTGCCATCCTGATATTGGTGGAGACATCCCATCATGGCAGCTGGTGGAATTTGAATTCAATGAATAAAATCTGGACATAACGCTAGTCTCAGCAATGGTGACCACATAACTATAACTGACTGTTACAAAACCCCATTTGGTTCACTAATGTCCCTTAGGGAAGGAAATCTGCCATCCTTATCCTGTCTGGCCTACACGTGAGTCCAGAGACAGGGCAATGTGGTTGACTCCCAACTCTCTTCTGACATGGACTAGTCTAGCCATGCATTTCAAGGACAATTAGGGATGGGCAAAAAATGCTGTCCTTATCAGTAATACCCACATTCCATGAATAAATAAAGGTAAAAATAAAGATAACTTCACTGTGAAGTGACTTGAAACATTTTTCATTCTTAAAGCATGAAATAAATGCAAACTGTTGTTCAGAGAAGGCTTAGCGGACTAATATCTGGAATGGGTGGGTTGTCTTATGAGGAAAGAATGGAGAGGCTAGGCTTGTATCTGCTGGAGTTTAGAAGAGTGAGAGGTGGCTTGACTGAAACATAAAAGGTCCTGAAGGGTCTTGACAGGGTGGATGTGGAGAGGATGTTTGTTCTTGCAGGGCAATCTAGAAATAGGGATCACTGTTTAAAAATAAGGGGTCAATTTAAAACAGAGATGAGGTGAAGCTTTTTAACTCAGAGTGTTGTGAGTGAAAAATCATGTCTCCCAAATTTGATTGAGTTTTTTGAAGGGATAACCAAGAAGGTAGATGAAGGCATTGTAGTTGATGATGTCTGCATGGACTTTAGCAAAGCCGTTAACAAGGTACCGCATGGTAGGTTGCTGCATAAGGTTAAATGGCGGAGGTGATAATGGATGCCTTGGTGGTTATTTTCCAGACGTCGCTGGATTCCGGGGAAGTGCCGGAAGATTGGAAAACGGCTAATGTTACGCCGTTGTTTAAGAAGGGTGCCAGGCAAAAGGCGGGGAATTATAGGCCTGTTAGTTTAACGTCTGCTGTAGGTAAAATGTTAGAATCCGTCATCAAGGAGGAAATAGCGAGGCATCTTGAGGGGAACTGCTTGATAGAGCAGACGCAACACGGTTTCCTAAAAGGGAAGTCGTGTCTGACAAATTTACTGGAGTTCTATGAGGATGTGTCTAGGGCGGTGGATAGAGGAGAGCCGGTGGATGTGGTCTTTCTGGATTTTCAGAAGGCGTTTGACAAGGTACCTCACAAGAGGTTATTACAGAAGGTCAGGGGGCATGGAGTTGGGGGTAGGGTGTTAGCGTGGATAGAGGATTGGTTGTCAAATAGGAGGCAGAGAGTGGGGGTCAATGGGTGTTATTCGGATTGGCGGATGGTGACTAGTGGAGTGCCCCAGGGGTCGGTGCTGGGGCCTCAGCTATTTACCATTTATATAGATGATCTGGAGGAGGGAACCGAGTGTAGGGTGTTGAAATTTGCTGATGACACCTAAATTGGTGGAAAGGCAAATTGTGCGGAGGGTGGGGAGAGTCTACAGAAGGATCTAGATAGGCTGGGCGAATGGGCCAGGAAATGGCAAATGGAATTTAATGTTGGTAAGTGCGAGGTGGTCCACTTTGGTAGGAATAATGGTAGGAAGGATTATTACTTACGTGGAGAAAAACTGCAGCAGGCGACAGTGCAGAGGGACCTCGGGGTCCTTGTGCATGAGTCGCAAAAACCTAGCTTGCAGGTGCAGCAGGTGGTCAGGAAGGCGAATGGGATGCTGGCTTTCATCGCGAGGGGGATTGAATATAAAAGTAGGGAGGTCTTGCTGCGGCTGTATAGGGCGTTGGTGAGGCCGCAGCTGGAGTACTGTGTGCAGTTTTGGGCGCCGTATTTGCGCAAGGATATTTTAGCCTTGGAGGGAGTGCAGAGGAGGTTTACTAGGCTGATTCCGGAGTTGAGGGGGTTGAGCTATGAGGAGAGGCTGAATAGATTAGGCTTGTACTCGTTAGAGTTTAGAAGAATGAGGGGAGATCTCATTGAGACGTATAAGATGATAAATGGGATGGATAGGATAGAGGTGGAGAGACTCTTCCCGCTCAGAAAGGATAGTAGGACTAGGGGGCATAGCCTCAAGATAAAGGGGGGACGGTTTAGAACAGAGTTGAGGAGGAACTTCTTCACTCAAAGGGTGGTGAATCTCTGGAATTCTCTGCCCGTTGAAGTGGTGGAGGCTGCCTCGCTAAATATTTTTAAGACGCGGGTTGATGGGTTTTTGATAGGAGAGGGGATTAAGGGTTATGGGGAGAGGGCGGGAAAGTGGAACTGAGCCACGACAGATCAGCCATGATCTTATTGAATGGCGGGGCAGGCTCGAAGGGCTAGTTGGCCTACTCCTGCTCCTATTTCTTATGTTCTTATGTTCTTAAATCTCATGGGATCCAAGGTGAGGTAGCCAAATGGATACAAAATTAGTTTGATGACAGAAGCCAGAGGGTGGTTGTAGACGGTTGTTTTTCAAACTGGAGGCCTGTGACCAGCAGTGTGCCTCAGGAATCGGTGCTGGATCCACTGTTATTTTTCATTTGTATTAATGGTCTGGATAAGAATTTAGGGGACATGGTTAGTAAGTTTGCAAATGACACCAAGATTGGTGGCATAGTGGACAGTGAAGGAGATTATCTAAGTTTGCAATGAGATCTTGATCAATTGGGCCAGTGGGCCTGAATGGCAGATGGAGTTTAATTTAGCTAAATACGAGAAGATGCATTTTGATAGACTGAACTAGGGCAGGTCTTATTTAGTTAGCGGTAGGGCACTGGGGAGAGTTATAGAATAAAGAGATCTAGGGCTACAGGTCCATAGCTCCTTGAAAGGTGGACAGAGTGGTGAAGAAGGCATTCAGCATGCTTGGTTTTATTGGCCAGAACATTGAATACAGGAGTTGGGACATCTTGTTGAAGTTGTACAAGACATTAGGAAGGCCACACTTGGAATACTGTGTACAGTTCTGGTCACCCTATTATAGAAAGGATATTACTGAACTAGAAAGTCTGCAGAAAAGAATTACTAAGATGCTACCATTACTTGATGGTTTGAGTTATAAGGAGAGTCTAAATAGACTGGAACTTTTTTCCCTGGAGCGTAGGAAAGTTGGGGTGATTTTATAGAGGCCTATAAAATAATGATGGGCATAAATAAGGTAGTTAGTCAACATCTTTTCCCAAAGTTAAGGGAGTCTAAAACTAGAGGGCGTAAGTTTAAGGTCAGATGGGAGAGATACAAAAAGATCCAGAAGGGTGATTTGTTTTAACTCAGAGGTTGATGAGTGTCTGGAATAAGCTGTCAGGTGGGTCCAATTTTGTCTTTTACAAAGCTTATAGAGAATTACATGAGTAAGATTAGTATACAAGGATATGGGCCAAACATGAGCAATTGGGACTAGCTTAATGGTAAAAACTGAATAGCCTGGCGAAATTGACCAAAGGGCCTGTTTCCATGCTGTAAACCTCTATGACCCGATGACTCTATAAATCTTTGGGACTCTCTTCCTGAAAAGACATTGGAAGCAGTTGTTAAGGATATTTTTAAGGCAGAGACAGATAAATTATTGGTAAGCAAGGGTAAGATAGGTTATTGGGGGAAGGTGGGAAAGTGGATTTGAAGTCACCATCAGGTCACTCATGACCTTATTAAATGACAAAGCAGATTTGAGAGGCCGAATGGCCTACTCCTGCTCCTTGCCTGTATGTTTATAATGTCAGGCCAGTATGTTCACTGAACTTCATATCAGGGGCTAGTATGGACAATACAATTAGGAGGCACAAGGAACACAATATTAGCACTAGAGTAAGGGCAATCCTGGAACAAAGTCAAGCAGCACTTTTTCACACAAGAGGAATTGGAAATTTGGACTTCCCTTCCCCAAAGACCGATGGGGGCAAGGAGGGATTGAAGCTTTAAAGGCCAAGATTTTTAAAAGACGAATGGACGAAGTGGGTAAATGAGCTTGAGGTACATATAGTTGCTCTAACTGGCTTGTGGGGCAGGTTTGAGGAGCTGAATGAAACACTTCTATCCCTAATATTCCTACAATTGCCTTCTGTCTCATTGTTTCTTTATTCTTAGTGTCACAAGTGGGCTTACATTAACACTGCAGTGAAGTTACTGTGAAAATCCCCTTGTTGCCACACTCCAGCACCTGTTCGGGTACACTGAGGGAGAATTTAGCACGGCCAATGCACCTAACCAGCACATTTTTTTGGACTTTGGGAGGAAACCGAAGCACCCGGAGGAAACCCATGCAAACGTGTAGATAACGTGCAGACTTCGCACAGACAGTGACCCAAGCCAGGAATCAAACCCGGGTCCGTGGCACTATGAGGCAGCAGCACTAACCACTGTGCCACTAGACTGGCCTTCTCATAGAATGCCTACAGTGCAGAAGGTGGCCATTCGGTCCATTGAGTCTGCACTGACAACAATCCACCCAGACCCTATCCCTATAACTCCACACATTTATGCTGCTAATCCCTCTGCCCTATGTATCCTGGAATACAAAGGGGCAATTTAGCGTGGCCAACGCACTTAACTCGCACATCTTTTGGATTGTGGGAGGAAACAGGAGCACCCAGAGTAAACCCACCCAGACATGGGGAGAATGTGCAAACTCCACACAGACAGTGACCCAAGCAAGGAATTGAACCTGGGTCCCTGGTGCTGTGAGGAAGCAGTGCTAACCACTGTGCCACCCTGTCCTCGGGGTGGGGGTACATTCTCCAGGTTATATGCTTCATGTATTTGGATCCATGCTAGAACATGTACATGCCTAAAAGTCAGGTCATGGTGGAGCACAGAATTGAATAGCCAACACAGACCTTCTGCAGCCATTGAGATTATAGGAGGGACTCTACACCCACGGAACTGAATCTAAGGAAACTTTGAAAAGGAGAGAATTAAAAGATTAGAAAATGTGCAATACATCATTTCCACTGATGGGTTAACTTCAGAGTTTTTGCCTGCACAAAAAGAGCAAACCATAAAGCCTGCTTCTCAATAACTTGTTGGACCTATTAAATATGAAACAAACAGTACAGTTCAGTTTGCCACGTTACAAAGAAAGTGCATAAAAATGATGTACAAGAATGATGCCAGAACCGAGAGGTTATATTGATCAGTAAAGGTCGAACATGCTGAGATTCTCCTCTCCGGGAAAGGAAGCCTGAGATCCGACCTGATGGAAGTCTTCAACATTATGAAAGGATTTGATAAATTAGCTACAGAGGAGAAAGTCAAATACTACAGCCACACATATAAGATAGTCACCAGGAATTCGCCAAGGCTCCTTCGACAGCATCTCCCAAACACGAGGCAGCTGCCACCCAGAAGGATAAGGGCAGCAGATAGACGGGAACACCATTAGCTACAGGTTCCTCTCCAAGCCAGACACCGTCCTGACCAGGATGATACCACTGTTCCTTTCCCCACCTCCTGCTTCTCCCAACTAACACTCTCGATGTACAGACGCAGAATGGATTGCCACAGTAAAAGAAGATGTTTCACCACCACCTTTGAGGGCAATTAGGGATGGGCAATCAAAATGTTGGTCTGGTTGGCGTAGTCCATGCCCAATGAAAGAATAGTTAAAAGAAATTTATGAGAAATTCAAGAGGAATTTCTTTACGCAGTGTTATGACCAGGATGGCAGGAGTGCGCAATGGATTTAACCCCACGATTCCACAGATCGCATTGTTAGATTAAAAGTTTAATTAGCCAATATGACCAAATATTTACCATCACTAGACTCAGAATAAAATAAACTTTAACCAGATTTCTTACAATAAAGTCAGAATGATTAATTTATTATAAGACAAAATTTATTTCTAAACCAAGTTACAAGAACTGGTTAATGGGCTATTTGTAATCCAGAAGCATAACTATCCAACTATCCCATTTAAAATTCCCCAGCGCACACGTACACGCGCAAACAAAGGGCAAATGGATAGGGTGGGCGGCCGATGAAAAGACTTTACAAAATAAATGGATAAAGTTCGTAGGGTTTTGACACTGCCGATCGGCAGCTCATTTGTGTGAAGGAGGATCATTAGCCCCAGTAGATGCCTGGATGTTCTCACCAATGGAGTTCTGGCACGGAGGAGAAGAGAGCCGGATCAATCCTTGTCTCAGCTTCTCAGGTTTCCAAATACGGACAATTTCACAGAGCTGAGGATTCCTAGCTAGGTACTGAGAACCACATTGTTTCAGCCAAGGGTAGGACAAAGTGAGCTGGCCAGATTTTCATTTTCTCAGTTCATTCCTAACCAAGTTAAAGAAAAACAAATTTGAAACTTAAAGCTCAGGTGATTTCCAGTAAATCGCCAGCCTTGGAACTAATTTTTTTCCTCATCAACTCAATAAACAAATAGTTCCTCCCCCCCACCCCCTTCCTGCCCCACTCCCCTCGAGGAGAATGTTGGTCAGTTAGCTGAAGCCGTGTGGCTTCCTGGAAAAGGCATTCCGAATCACAGAAAAACATAGGAACATTGGAATTCGGAGCAGAGGTGGGCAATTCGACCCTTCGAGCCTGCTCCGCTATTCAATCAGATCATGGCTGATCTCTCCCTGGTCTCAAAGCCACCTCCCCATTAACCTTTAACCCATTTCCTTTAATCGGTTTTTCTTAACAGAAATATATCTATCTTGACATTGACCTTCCCCCGGCCATATTTAAAAGAAAGTTTAGCACTGGAGGATATGGTTCTAGCACCAGAGAGTTCACGTTGTATATTAATGATTTGGAAGAGGGAACTGAGTATATTATCTTCAAATTTGCAGATGATACGAAGTTGGGTGGGAGGGCGAGCTGTGAGGGGGATGCAGAGACGCTTCAGCGTGATTTGGACAGGCTTATTGTGTGGGCATCTGCATGGCCGATGCAATATAATGTGGATCAATTTGATGTATACTCTTAGGGATCATTTCTATAGTGGCCTTTTGGCTCAGATCAAGTGTAGTATTGACATGCTGTGCTTGGTTGAAGTCATTAGGTTACATTTCAGCTTCATTTGAAGCAATTTTTTAAAGCGGCATCTCGGCCTTTTGGCTAAGATGCAAATGAGACCAAGCCTTGGAGGAGGAGCTATACCTACTCCAATCAGCTTGGATAAGGTAGATCAAGCCCAAGACAGGAGGTGAGAGCCCTGTCTTGTCAGCTTGGATCAGGAATGTCCCAACTTGTTGGGACTCTGAATTGGCTTTAATTTGACTTGATTGGATTGGAATAAAGTAAACAAAAAAAAAATTGATGTTATTCACTTTGGTAGCAATACTAAGAAGACAGGTTATTACTTTGTGGGTGTAAATTGAGAGAGGTGGATACTCAATGAGACCTTGCAGTCCTGGTGCATCAGTGACTGAAAGCAAGTGCACAGGTACAGCAGACAGGAAAGGCGGCAAATGGTAGGTTGGCCTTCGTAGTGAAAGGATTTGAGTATAGGGACAGGGATGTTTTGCTGCAATTGTATAGGGTGTTGGTGGAGCATTATGTGCAGTTTTGGTGTCCTTATCTGAGGAAGGATGTCCTTGCTATAGAGGGAGTACAGCAAAGGTTTAACAGCTGATTCCTGGGATGACAGGTCTGTCATATGAGGACAGACTAAGTCGATTAGGATTATATTCACTGGAGTTTAGAAGAATGAGAGGGGATCTCATAGAAACTTATAAAATTCTAACAGAGTTAAACAAGGTAGAATCAAAAAGAGTGTTCCCGCGGGGGAGTCCAGGACTAGAGGTCATAGTTAAGGGGCAAACCTTTTACAACTGTGGTGAGGAGAAATTCCTTCACTCTGGGAGTGGTGAATGTGTGGAATTCATTACCACAGAATGTAGTTGAGGCCAAAATGTTTCAAGAAGAAATTAGATATAGCACTTGGGGTTAAAGGGATCAAGGGGATATGGGAGGAAGGGGGGGATTAGGATATTGAATTTGAATATCAGCCATGATCAAAATGAATAATGCAAATACCTACTCCTGCTTCTAGTTTCTATCTTTCTGTGTAACACCAGAAAGTAGTGAGAGTGTGGAACTCACGAGTATAGGAAGTGGTTGAGGCGAATAGCAGGGATATATTTCAGGTGAAACTAAATAAAGACAGGAGGGAGAAAGGGACAGAGAGGATGTGCTAATTGGGTAAGATGAGGAGGAGTAGGAGAAGCCTTGCGCACCAGTTGGACTGAATGACCTACTTCTGTGCTGTAGACTTAATGTAATTCTACATCATTCTAACTCCACGTTCCCAGTTTGCATGTTCATAACTCAATGCCAGAGAGCTTGCAGCGTTCCCAAGAAAAGTTCGAGCCACACTTGAGGAACAGCACCTCATCTGACTCGGAACTTTACAGTTTTCCGAGCTCAGGATGACCAATTGTCATGGAGCAAATTAAGGTACGCCTTGGCATGGGGTCTGTTAGAACAAACGGTCTGAGCGATGGGTGAGGGTAAAGGGAGTGTGGGAGGTGCTGCAAAACTGAGACAGCACACAAACAGAACGAGAGTTGTTTATGTACAAGATTCAAAGGACACTGGGGGAACAATAGTATTGCAGGGGTCAGACTGTGACCCCTGGTTCTGGATACCCCCACCAACAGGAATATCCTTTGTGCATCTATCCTGTCAATTCCTGTTAGAATTTTATCGGTTTCTATGAGATCCCCTCTCATTTTCCTAAATCCAGCAAATGCCATCCTAACTGACTCAATCTCCTCTCATAGGTCAGTTCCATCTTCCCAGGAATCTGGTAATCCCTCTCTGCTCTCCCTCGAGAGCAAGAACATCCTTCTTCAGATAAGGAGACCAAAACGGCGCACAATATTCCAGGCCAGAATGCCCCAGCACATGGACAAGGCTACAGTTTTGGAGTTAGTGCAAGAGTGGCCAGGGACTAAGTGTGCCAACATGAACAAACATAATCACCTCACACACTCAAGATATAGTTCCAAATCAGGATGGTGAGTGACTCTGAGGAAACTTCCAGGTGGTATTCACATGTGTCTGCTGCCCTTGTCCTTCTAGATGGTAGAAGTCATTGGTTTAGAAGATGCCTTCTAAGGTGGTGAGTTCCTGCAGTGTATCTTTTAGATGGCACACATGGCGGCCACTGTGTATCAGGAGTGTAGGGAGTGAATGTTTGTGGATGGGTTGCTTTCCCCTGGATAGTATTGAGATTCTTGAGTGCTGTTGAAGCACTCCAGACCCATTCATCCAGATAAGGAGGGGCGGGGGGGTGGGCATTCCATCACACCCTGACTTGTGCTTTGTCGATGGTGGACAAGTTTTGAGGAGTCAGGAGAATTCCTTCAATCTGACCTGCTCTTGCCACCACAGTACTTATATGGCGGGATCCAGTTCAGTTTCTGGTCAATGGTAACCCTCATAATGTTGATAGTGGGGATAATTTGGAGACCTCTGACAGTGCGGCACTCCCTCAGTACTAGCCTTCTGATATGCAGCACTCCCTCAGTGCTGACTCTGACAGTGCGGCACTCCCTCAGTACTGACTCTGACAGTACGGCACTCCCTCAGTACTGACTCTCTGACAGTGCGGCACTCCCTCAGTGCTGACTCTGACAGTGCGGCACTCCCTCAGTACTGACTCTCTGACAGTGCGGCACTCCCTCAGTACTGACTCTCTGACAGTGCGGCACTCCCTCAGTACTGACTCTCTGACAGTGCGGCACTCCCTCAGTACTGACTCTCTGACAGTGCGGCACTCCCTCAGTACTGACTCTCTGACAGTGCGGCACTCCCTCAGTACTGACTCTCTGACAGTGCGGCGCTCCCTCAGTACTGACTCTCTGACAGTGCGGCGCTCCCTCAGTACTGACTCTCTGACAGTGCGGCGCTCCCTCAGTACTGACTCTCTGACAGTGCGGCGCTCCCTCAGTACTGACTCTCTGACAGTGCGGCACTCCCTCAGTACTGACTCTCTGACAGTGCGGCACTCCCTCAGTACTGACTCTCTGACAGTGCGGCACTCCCTCAGTACTGACTCTCTGACAGTGCGGCACTCCCTCAGTACTGACTCTCTGACAGTGCGGCACTCCCTCAGTACTGACTCTCTGACAGTGCGGCACTCCCTCAGTACTGACTCTCTGACAGTGCGGCACTCCCTCAGTACTGACTCTCTGACAGTGCGGCACTCCCTCAGTACTGACTCTGACAACGTGGCACTCCCTCAGGACTGCAGTGGGAATGTCAATCTGGACTAAGTGTTCGAGATGGTTTGACCACAACCTGCTGATTTGGCAGTGAAGGGGCTCTCCCATGGATGGGTAACAGGGAGAGGAGGGTGCAAACTGCCGCAGAAGGAGGAATAACAAGAAGAGATAGGTCGAGACATGCCCGATTTGAACTTTATGAAAATGGCTGGGTTTCGAATGGGTTAAAGTTGAGTCGATGATTTGCGAAGTGAAGTTCCTCAACTAAACTGTACTTCGCTAAAAGACAGAATAAGATGTGGCTATTTTAAAAAGTGGAAGGTTTATGGATCTCACCATAGAAGTCTCTCTCTAAAAGACTCTCCCCACCCCGTGCCCCTCGACACTGTGGCTCATTGCCAGTCGAAGCCAATAATCTCCAGTGTAAGGCAAGGGTTTCAAGTTTTTTACAGCGTGCTGCCTCTGTGGAAGTTGACTTTGGAAATGTGCCACATTGGGTTGCTGGGGCCTCATCACTGACTCTCAGTCCACCAGAGTGCTGACTGCAAATGTGGCCCGTCAGAGCGATCGCGCTGGAGGGAATGAGGGTGAGGCGCCAGGCTCCTTTCTGCCAATTCAGCCTCCCTCCCCTCCCTCCCCCGCCACTCCGACTCCGTACCGCCCCGAGTCTGAATTTTTTTTTTGCTTTACAGGCCTCGCTCGCTGAAGCGGAGGGGAGGGACGGGGAGCGGAGGGGAGAGGGACGGGGAGATCGTTTTGGGGGAGGGGGGGGGTGGTCAGTAAGGGGTGGAGCGCGGTGGGGTGGTGGGGAGAGAGATGACAAAAATCGGGGGTGCTCTTGAGCGAGACTCCGCGAGTTACGAGAGGGGGGGGGTGGGGGGGGGGTTGCAATCGATTGATCCCTCGATCGATCCCTCGATCGCTCCCTCCCCCCCCCACCCCAGTCCGCGCCAAAACTTAATAAGTTGCGCACGCACAACTTAGCCCCTGATTTTTCTCCCCCCCCGCCGGGGAAGGTTCAATTAACCGTGACACGTTACCAAAACGACTATCCAAGTTTGGTTGAATACGCTGTGGGGAAAGAGGGAGGCGCGGGGTGGCGGGGGAGGAGTGGTTGTCGGGAGGGGGGTGGAGAAGGGACACTTTCTTCTTTCTTAAATCGCAGAATTCAAAAGCGCTTTGATGGGATTAAAATCATGGCTGATTGAACGACTGATAAAAATAGCAAGGCTATCAGAGAGGCAGATTTAATTGGCTTTTCATTGTGAGCAGACGCAATATCTGTGAACTTACCTCACTCTAGATTTCTGGAGGCTGAAACTGCAGAGAATTGGCCAGTTCTTGGATCTATTGATAGTCCTGATCGAAACATGGACGACCGACCATTCCTGCTTCCCAAACCCTGACTTTCTCTTTCTCTCTCTCTCTCTCTCTCTCTCCCCAGTGCGGCGCAAAATATTAACATGCATTAAAGAGTCAATTTTCTGAGGGAGGAGAGGTGACGAGCCAGTTGGAAATCAGGATAAAATGGACAGGGGGCTGTCAGCAACCAAACCAAAATGGAACATCTCGGGACTGGAGCAGTCAGCAAAAAGACACCCTTCCGAAAAATATTTAAAACAGTTTTTTTAAAAAAAAAGAAAATGGACGTTCTAGAGTTGGGAGAGCAGCAGCTTTTTTGTTCTTTTAAATAAAAGAGAGAGAGAGAGAGAGAGAGAGCAGGGTGCGGTCAAATCTTGGCTGTCCTCTTCCTTGCTTCCCCTCTTCCCCCCGCCCAAAATAAATGAAGGGGGAGGGGTCCTGGGCTACGTTACTACCTAAATACTAGCAGAACCTGGGAAGGGAGCCAAAGCTGTGACTTTCTCCAACCAGCTGCCAATCTATTGCCTGCCTGCAGTGCAAGGCAAAACAGCGGCAAGTTATTCATGCTGAGATCACGGCTGGAGTATGGGACACTTCACTCTCTATTTCCCTCACTATCCGGCTCCCCCCTTGCTTTCCGCTCCCCCTCGCTATCCAGTCTCCCACACTCTTCATCCCTTTCTCCTCAAATCCCTCTCCCCTTGGTCCCCTCACTTTCCCGACCCCTCACTCCTCAAACCCGTCACTTGTCAGCCTCCTCGTTCACTATTCCTTTGTTGCTCAGACCCTCTTGCTCCTCATTCCCCTCACTCCTCTGTTCCCTCACTCTTCAGTCTGCTCTCCCCGTCCCCCTCTCTCCTCTGTCCCCTCTCCCCTCTGTCGCTTCACTTCTTTGTCCCCTCACTCTTCAGTCTGCCCTCCCCTCTGTCCCCTCACTCAATCCCATCATTCCAAAATCTCCCGCCTCGCCAATCTCACCTGTTCCTCAGCCCTTCACCCAGCAGCCTCCTCATCCTCCAGTTCCCTCACAACCCAGCCCCTTCACACATCAACTCCCTCACCCCTGAGTCCCATTACTTCTCAGTCTCCTTGTTCACCAGTCCCCTCATTCCTCAGCCCCTCACACCTCAATCCCTCACTCCCCAGCTCCTCATATCTCAGTCCCTCACTCTCTAATCCCTTTCTCAGCAGTCCCTCACTTCCCAATCCTTTGCTGCCAGTCCCCTCACTCTCTGTCGCTTCATAAAGTTAAAAGTTTATTAGTCACAAGTAAGGCTTGCATTAACACTGCAATGAAGTTACTGTGGAATTCCCCTACCATCCTGCGCCTGTTCGGGTCAATGGACCTAACTAACATGTCTTTCAGAACTTGGGTGGAAACCAGAGCACCCAAAGGAAACACACGCAGACACGGGGAGAATGTGCAAACTCTATACAGACGGTGACTCGAGCTAGGAATCGAACCCGGGTCCCCGGAGCTGTGAGGTAGCAGTGTTAACCACTGCGCCACCGTGCTGCCCCTGGTGTTTACTGTGTGTTAAACAGGTCAACGCGGAGGAATGGAACGGATTGGTGTCCGATGTTGTTTGGGGGAAGCAGTCGGAACATGAGAAGGAACACTGATTGAAGTGTTTTCGCTGGAACTTAATCATTTCAAATACTTTAATATTCACAATACAAAGCTTGTGTTGAACCATTCTGCTGGAGTCAGACCTCTGAAAGAGCACATTGTGGTAAAGCTGGTTATTTTTACAATTCCCTTCCTCATTATCTCTCCAAGAGCATGCTGGATTACTGTTCAGGGGAAGCCAGAGAAACACGTGACGGGGGGGAAGGAATAGCAACTTATCTTGATGGGTTGGATGAGCAGGGGTGGGGGGAGGGGCTGGCATGGCCCAGTTGGGCTGAATGGCTTGTTTTACTGCACATTATATGTAATGTTGTGTCGTGGGGGAGGCAGGGTGTTGACATGCTGTCCTAACACAAAACATTGGCGGCGAAAGTAAAAAGGAACTAAAAAAAAAACATTAACCAGTTGCTGGTTTCACTCTGTCCACAGCCTGAATCCAAATTTCTACTTAAATGTTCTCCCATCTCCTCATCTCCTCCTGCAAAACTCTCGACGACTCACCCCACCCACACCTCTCTATTAAAACATGATAGACTGGCCACAATTCACTTCTTACAAGCTAACTCCCATTTCTTGCACAACATGTCTACGCGAATTTAATGGGATTGAGGGTTATAGCTAGGCCTGGTAGGTAGGTATATGATCGGTGCAACTTGTGGGCCAAAGGGCCTGTTTGTGCTGTAGTGTTCTATGTTCTATGAATCCAGTGAATTCCTACAGGACGGAAGGAGGCCATTTGGCCCAGCAAGGCTGCACTGACTCTCTCTGACAGAATACCTTACCCAGGCCCATCCCCCTAACCCTGCTCAGTTACTGCTGTGGCAGGATCCTCACTTTCGGGAGATGATGTGTTCACCTCCCACTCCAGAAACCTGAGCTAACTGTGGGCAGTACGGTGGCACAATGGTTAGCACTGCTGCCTCGCAGGGGCAAGGGTTTCGATTCCTGGCTGGGGTCACTGTTTGTGTGGAGTTTGCATGTTCTCCCTGTATCTACATGGTTTTCCTCCCAGTGCTCCAGGTTCTTCCCATAGTGTTGTGGATTGGTCATGCTAAATTGCCCTTTAGCGTCAGGAGGACGAGCTAGGGTAAATGCATGGGGTTATAGGGATACAGTCTGGGTGAGATTGTGGTAGGTGCAGACTCTATGGGCCAAATGGCCTCCCTCTGCACTGTAGGGATTCTATGATTTTATGCTTATGAGCACATAGGCAACCATTCCAGTGCGGGAAGTGTCAGAGATGCTCTATCTTTCACACCAGCTGTTAAACAGCTTTTCTCTCTCAGGTGGCTGTGGAAGATCCCATGGCAATATTTCAGTGAAAGAACAGTGATTGCCTTCCCATTAACATGGCTAATATTTAGCCCTCAACCAACATCACTGAGGATTGTGACTGAAGCCCAGTCTACGACCCGAACCAGTCTCCCATCCATTGACTCTATCTACACTTCCTAGCATAATTAAGGACCCCACGCACCCCAGACATTCTCTCTTCCACCTTCTTCCATCGGGAAAAGGATACAAAAGTCTGAGGTCACGTTCCAACCGATTCAAGAACAGCTTCTTCCCTGCTGCTGTCCGACGTTTGAATGGACCTACCTCGCACTAAGTTGATCTTTCTCTACACCCTAGCTATGATTGTAACACTACATTCTGCCCTCTCTCGCTCCCTTCCCTATGAACAGTATGCATTGTCTGTATAGAGCAAGAAACAATATTTTTCACTGTATACTAATACATGTGATAATAATAAATCAAATCAAAGAGTGATGATCACATTGCTGTTAGTGGGAGCTTGCTGTGCAACAATTGGCTACTGTGCTTTCCTACATTAAAACAGGGGCTACATTTCAAAGAATGCTTCATTGGCTGTAAAGTTCTCTGGAACAGTCAGAGGAAAGGTCATCGACTTGAAACACAACTTCTGTCCTCTCTTCATAGCCTTTATGTGACCAATTTGAGACAAGGCGGCACGGTGGCATAATGTTTGGCATTGCTGCCTCACAACACGAGGGAACTAGGTTCGAGTCCGAGCTTGGGTCACTGCCTGTGTGGAGTCTGCACGTTCTCCCAGTGTCTGTGTGGGATTTCTCCGGGTGCTCCGATTTCCTCTCACAGTCTGAAAGACGTGCTGGTTAGGTGCATTGGCCGTGCTAAATTCTCCCTCAGTGTACCCGAACAGGCGCCGGAGTGCAGTGGCTAGGGGACTTTCACAGTAACTTCACTGCAGTGTTAATGTAAGCCTACTTGGGACACTAACAAACAAACTTTAAATGAAAGTATAAATTTGTTCAAAAGCAAATTCAGGAACCATGTCTTCATCTCCAACCAGTTGTAAGGCGAGAAATGGAGGCAGTCGGCAGGAGTGAAGCAAAGGCTTCCATGAAAGGATGAGGTCGATGGGCTGAATGGCCTTTCTTATTGACAAGAAGGAAACAGGAGTGAGCTGCAAACTTGTTGCATTGTCATGCTCTGATCGACCAGTGCTTTTGAATAAATCTTTGTTCGTGCTAAAAGACTGAAATATCATTTTGAAAATTGCTGGAAAATGTGGGACTGGGCGTCACTGTCTGGGCCAGCATTTATTGCCCATCCCTAGTTGCCCTTGAACTGGGTGGTTTGAGAGGCCATTTCAGAGGGTCGTTGAGATTCAACCAAATTGAACCATAGAATCCCTGCAGTGCAGGAGGAGGCCATTCGGTCCACTGACCACAATCCCACCCAGGCCCTATTCCCATAACCACTCACATTTACCCTGCTAATCCCCTGGCACTAGGGTTAATTTAGCATGGCCAATCGACCCAACCCACACATCTTTGGACTGTGGGAGGAAACTGGAGCACCCGGAGGAAACCCACGCAGACACAGGGAGAACATGCAAAACTCAAAACAGACAGTGACCTGAGGCTGGAATCGAACCCGGGTGCCTGGCGCTGTGAGGCAGCAGTGCCAACCACTGTGCCACCATTTTATTGCCTAAAATCTCATCTTTGGCAGCTTAATGAACTCAGTAGATGTCACATCCCTTCAGTCGATGGCCTGAGTTACTTGGTTCGATCTGCATTTCTGATCACAGGAAAACCACTTCACTTCCACATTCTAAAACTTACAAACTCAGCACTTGTGAACGATTGTCTGAAAACAAAACAACAACCTGCATTTATATAGCACCTTTAGTTTAACAAAGTAGACCTGGTGGGGCAGTGATAATGTCCTTACCACTGGACCAGAGCTCCGGATGCGAGTCCAACGCAGAAACATGTTGGCCACGGGAGAAGCGTTTAACAGAATTCAATTGGCCGAAAATCTAAATTACCCCTTTGTGTCAGGGGGTTTAGGAGGGTAAATGTATAGGGTTGGGAGGATAGGACCTGGGTGGGATCGTTGTTGCTGCAGGCTTGATGGGCCAAATGGCCTCCTTTTGCACTGTAAATTCTTCAATTCTATAATCAGCTCAGAAATACTCCCCCCACCACACCCCCGCAAAAAAAAGGTTAGAATAAAATTTTGAGGTGTCTCCTGTACATACTCCGTGTCTCTGAGCCACACAGGAGGACGGGTATCACTACTGCTCTGTAGACCATGAGCTTGGTGCTGGATCTGAGGTTCTGGTCTTCGTACACTCTCTTCCTCAGCCACTGAAGGCAGTGCTGAAACCTCATCATCGACGTCTGCTAATAGGCTCTTAAAGCTCCACATTATCCAAGGTCTCATTGTGGATTTGGATAACTAGGGGATGGCGGGCTGGCAGCGCTGCGTGGCGGGGGCAGGTTGTTCAAGAATCTTTGCTCACTGATGTTTAACGTAAGGCCCTTGATCTCTTACGCTTCAGTGAAGATGTTGATGATGGCTTTGAACTCAGAATCAGACTCTGCGCAGACATAAGCATCATCTGCAACTCTTGTCGTTCGATGACAGAGAATGGGGCCGCCTTTCCACAGACTGGAAACCATGGCATGTTCTCTCAAACACCTGACCGATTTGATCACGCAGTATCAAGTATTGGCCAGTGGGTGGTGATGTTGCCTCATGTTAACTCCATTATAAATCGCTCTGTCCAAATCCTCTCCACTGTGTTGTCAGGGTGGCCACTGCGCGCAGGTAGAGATTCTGAGCACAGCTACCCTACTGTGCATCAATGTAAAACCAAACACCATTCCCCAAAGGGATGGAGATACAAGGATTGGAGGGGGAAAAAAAAATGGTCAGCCTTTGTATAAAAATAACTGCCGGCTGCTGGAAATCTGAAATGAAGGACAGAAAATGCCGGAAGTACTCAGCAGGTCAGGCAGCAACTGTGGAGAAAGGAACAGAGTTAAAGTTTCAAATCCATTCGACCCATCTTCAGAGCTGCATCATCATGTTAGCGCAACGAGTCACTGCTTTCTCTTGTAAATTCCTTCCCTGGGATGTGAGCATGGCAGACAAAGCCAATATCTGTTGTCCACCCCCGAACTGCCCCTGAGAAGGTGGAGGTGAGAGAAACAGCGAGAAGTTTCCCAGTCGGTTTGGTGTGTGGCTTGGAGGGGAACTTGCGGGTGGTGGCGTTCCCGTGTATCTGTTGCCCTTATCCTTCCAGGTGATAGAGTTTGGGTTTGGAAGGTGCGGTTGAAGGAGGTTTGGCCAAGTCGCAGAAGATTATTTTACGTGTAAATGTGGCAGCCATTTTTTTTTGCTTGAGGTGTCCCACAAGCATTCGAGATTTTCTCTGGTGGTTAGGGCTGAGAGGGGAAGGTTGGCTGCGACACAGGGAATTCGCTGCTCTTCAGATCGGAATGTGGTGTCATCAGAACTGGCAGGAAAGGGGAACAACTTCAACTTCTTGAGAACTGCACTGAGACGCTCAATCCTGAAACAGTGACTGATCGAGCACTTGAAGAGTCAAGGAGCAAGAGCAATGTGATGGTTCCAGTGGGAGAAATCCATTTATTTATTGTGATTGGGAGGAGTTTCTTGTCCACAGGCTACAATGCAGCAATATTACAACCCAGGCTCCTGCATCGAGAGGAAACTTTGCAAATGAATTCAGACACAGGCTATCATTTGCCATGAGGAATATTGAAGATAGTAAAGGGAGGAGGAAAAATACCTTTGAGCTTTTCTCTCAGCGTTGACTTTTCTTTCTTTGTTGAGCTGAGAATGAGGTGATAGTTGGCTCTATGGGGAGATGTTGGCCTAGTGGTATTAATCCTGAATCACAAATAATGCTCTGGGGACCCAGGTTCGAATCCCGCCATGGCAGGTGGTAGAATTTGAATAAAAAATTGAATAAAAAATATCTGGAATTAAGAATCTACTGATGAGCAGGAAACCATTGCTGAAAACCCCATCTGGTTCATTAATGTCCTTTGGGGGAAGGAAATCTGCTGTCCTTACCTGGCCTGGCCTACATGTGACTCCAGAGCCACAGCACTGTGGTTAACTCTCAACTGCCCTCCAATGACAACTAGGGAAGGGCAATAAATGCTGGCCCAGCCAGCGTCACCCATTTCCCATGAATGAATGAAAAGAAAACTGTCTCATCCATAGAGGGAAAACACACACCGGGCAGACTAGTTTCACTAACAAGAAGAAAATCTGCCAACCTCGTCCGGCCTGGTCTACACGTGGCTCCAGATCCGCAGCAATGTGGCTCTGAAATGGTCTAGAAAATCATTCAAGGGCAATTAGGGATGGGCAAGGAATGCTGGCATGGCCAGCGATGCCCACGTCCCATGAAAGAATCAGAAACAGAGAGGGGACGGAGATTGCATAGGACAGTGGGGGGCAGGTTAGAGAAGGCCAGGGAATAGAGCACATGTCAACAGGGTCGGTAAGCACAGAACAGCTGGGGAGAAGCAGAGGGTGGACGAAGAATGTTTTGAAGTTGTAAAGTCGCTAGCGGGGAAAGCATTTCATGATCACATTAAACTGTGGTGCATTTTCTGTGCTTAGAGAGTAAAAAAAAAAATGCAATAGGGATCCCCAAATTGAACCATTTGTATTGAAAAGTCAAGTAATGGCTTTTACCAAGATAACAGAATTTAGCCAATCAATTTGAATCAGGCACTTAGATACCAAGAACCTGTTAAATTAAAATCTGATGGTTTTGACAACCTAGGACCAATAGTATTGTGGAAAATATTGATATGTCGTCACAGGTATAAAAGAAGGGGGCAGTGGGACAAAAAGAGAGAGAAACTGCCACCTGCCAGAGGTAACAGAGAGAGAGAGAGAGAGAGAGAGAGAATCTCTGGCTCTCATAACTTCATCGAGATCTTAGAGAAAGCACCACCATCTTGATAGCAAAGGTACCAAAGAAGAAAGATGTTCCAGACAGAAGAATCAACAGGGAAGGCCCAGAATATTCTGGAAGACACAAAACCTGGTTGTAATTTAGGGAGTAACTAAATTCTATTTTCGTTAATGAGTGGGAATCGTATTTATGGGAACAGCATTCCTTTAGAATCTTTGACAAAGGGTCATCTGGACTCGAAACGTCAGCACTTTTCTCTCTTTACAGATGCTCCCTCTACATTTGCTGAGATTTTCCAGCATTTTTTCTTTTGGTGCCATTAGAACCTTGTTTTATTCCGGAATAGTTGATAGAAGGGGTTTATTCAGTTTGTTAATAGTTAATTTGTTCAAAGTCAGTTAGATAAATAAATTGTTCTGCGTTGAATTTAAAGTGAGTGTCAGTATTTTGTATTTAACCACCAGAATTTGCTGAAGAGCAGGTCACGCCACTTCACACATGCTTTTTACAGATTATAGGGTGAGGTACTCTTCTCTGGGTGTTTCAGTGATGGGGTGGCGGGGTGTGGGGGGGGGGGGGGGGGAGGTGGGGTGAGGGGGACCAACCTGTGCTTTATAACAAATGTTTAACTGGAGCAACAGAGCATGGCTTGGGTAAGAGGGCACTGTGAAACTGGAGTGCTGGGTGGGGTTAATGGAACATCAGAAGTAACTCTAGACACAAAGGCTTCATTCCAGATACAAATTAAATTTGAATGGTCAAAGCAATGACAGGAACTTGGAATCCGGGCAACATGCAAGAACCTGTTTGTTTGCGTTCCATCCAATTATTCCAACCACAGGCTCTTTCATAAAAGATGATTGGCAGCGTTGACTCCAGAGATCTTTGCACAAGAGCCGGTTTGGGAAACTCCTTCCCCCGATCATTACCTCCGGCCTGAGAACTGAACTCCAGCAGGGAACTGAGATGAACATTGTCCATGCGGAACGTTGAGATCTACCGAGAAATCAGCTTGTGTGTTTCACCCACAAATCTTGCCTCTCGGTGATTTCCATGGGAAATTGGATGGACACTTGAAGGAAATGAACTTGCAGGGCTGTGGAGGGGGCGGGAGAGGGGGTTGCAGAGCAGGGGATTAAGAAATATTTCATTTCTCCAAGAAGCTGTCATAGACTTGAAGCATTGTATGGCCTCCTTCTGTGCCATAAATGACTCAGCGAATCTGTGATTCATGGGAGTCTAATCAATAAAATGCCGCGAAGATGGTGTGTTAACCCTTTATGGATTAATTCCAGTGTGGTTTGTAAATATCCTCATTCAGTAAAGGCTTTGGGTTTCTGTGTATTGGTTAGGATGAAAATAAATTTGACTAGTAGTTTTAGCCTATACGCACGTATTTGTCTGCACAGTATTTTCCACTCTTACAGGAAAGCTGGAACATTCTCTAGTGAATGATGGACTGTCAAAGCAGGGAGTCAGGGAGAGTATTTCGGGCGGGGAGTGGGTGGGGAGGACAGTTCAGGTGAAATTTAGCTCATACAGGTAAGTCAGACATCAGAAATTCTATTCATCCTGTGAATGAATTTTAAAAAGTTGCTGTTGGGGTGTAGAACAGCCACGATGTGGCAGGATAGTAAATCATAATGAAGGGGCTGAATATCTACATATTACTAAAAATATCCTCTTTTCAAAGGACAATCACAGCCAATTCAGAAGGAGATCGAGAATGTAGGCTGTTGGTGAGACCTGTCAGAGTGAGGAACACAGAATAGTGTCTGAGTGTCGGAGAGATTAAAGAGCTTTTTTTTCAATATTTGTTCACACAATGTAGGCTTCATTGGCTAAGTCACCATTTATTGCCCATCCCTAATTGTCCTTGAGAAGGTGTTTGTGAGCTGTCTTCTTGAACTGCTGCAGTCTCTGTGGTGCAGGTACATCTGCAGTGCTGTTAGAGAGGGAAGACCAGGATTTTGACCTAGCGTCTGTAAAGGAACGGCGATATATTTCCAAGTCAGGATGGTGAGTGTGGAGGGCTTGGGAGGACGAGGAGGGGGTGGTGGAGGGGCTTCCCATTCACCTGCTGCCTTTGTAGGTGGGGCCAGCTGGCTAATTCTACCAAAGAGCAGATGCAGGTATGGTGAGCCATGGACCAAGTGCTGGAAAATAGGGTTAGAACAGATGGCCAGTGCAGACACAATGGGCCAAAGGGTCTGTTTCTGTTCTGTGAAGCTCAATGACTCAATGGCCATGTGTGCTGCATGGTTGTATGATTTTACAACAATGTGTTGAAGAAAGTACCCCATGCAATGTTAGGATGGCAGCACCATTCACAATTGGGTTGTTCACTGTTGCCGTCCTCTGAGTTGACATTGATTCTCAGTATCCTGCAGTGGTTTCTCAATGAACACCTCTCTGGGGTTCCCTGGGCCAGTTGCTGTCTTTACTTCCTTACCTGATTAATGTCACCCACTTCCTTCCCTCGATAACACCTCCTGCCTGGAGAACAACCACATCCTGGAATCTGCATTCCAGGAAGCCTTCAGTCTTGTGAAGGTCCTCAGAGCCCCAGTCAGGCGTTGCTCCAAAAACAGTGCCCTCCACACATTCCAAACACCCAAAATGTCTACGGCCTTGCTCACAGCCACCCAACACAGACAGCAGCTACAGCACACCCAAGCTCAACAAAACCAACAAAGCCCCACCGGGTTATTGAGCAGGATTTCGGGTCAATGACACTGACGTGTCTGCACCTTCTAAATGTGAATTCCAGCAGAGGCAAAATTCAGCAAAATATTCGGTTCTGCTGCACCCCTCTGCGCCCTGCCGTCCCCCTCGGTGCCCTGCTATACCATTACCCACTGCTTGAGATCCTTCTATTCTCTTTTAAACTGCTCTAATTGCCCAGAAATTAATGTGTTGATTTTGGTTTTAGAATGGTGTTTTATCAGATGGTAGGGTGGGGGGCCCTCTTATTGGGCAGGAAGGTGTCAGGTGGTGACCCTGCCACCTTCTTGCCTTCACTGTGATTATGTCCATGATAGGAACGGTCTATTCTCTGCATTAAATGTCACCTTCCAGGTCCTGTCCATTTTACAGTGTCCACATCCTCCTGTGGACAGCTGCTATTGTCAGACTGCTTGCTGCATTTCTGAGTTTCATATCATCTGTCGTGTATGAAATTATTCCCTATTTGGCCAAGACCTTTTTGTGGCACAGTGGGTTGGGGTCCCTGCAACTAACCCAGGGTTCTGGGTTCAAGTCCCACTCTAGGATTTGGTGACTATGGATGGCTTGTCGGTAATGTGGCCAAAAAGATTGTTTATTGACCTGTACATCCATCCAATAACTTGATAGCAGGTAGTAAGAGTAGGGGAGTTTCTTGCCAACCATCCTCATGCACTAATCCAATGGAAATCCATAGTTGCCAATGTTTTCTGAAGAAGGATACCTAAGCTTAAATGATTACTACACCTCAAAAAGAGAAGTAGCCTCAAAATTGGTGCCTGGGTGGTGTCACAATACATTTCGCCCAGTTTGAAACACACTTCATTTTGTTTTCTGCCTTTCAGACTAGTTATAGCACAGAAGGAGGCCATTTAGCCCATTGTGTCTACAACAGCTCTCCAAATGAGCGTCAGGATCTACTGCCATTCCCCTGCCTTTTCCCTGCACCCCTGCATATCGTTCCTACTCAAGTAATCATCTAATGTCCTCCTGAATGCCTCGATTGAACCTGCCTCCACCACACTTTCAACAATGCATTCCAAACCCAACCATCTGTTGTGTAAAGAAAATGTTCTCACATCACATTTGCTTCTTTTGTAAATCACTTTAAAACTGTGCCCTCTCATTCTCAATCTTTTTATGAGTGGGAATAGTTTCTCTCTGTCTACTCTGTCCGGCTCTCTCATGATTTTGAGCATCTTTATCAAATCTCCTCTTCGCCTTCTTCTCGTTAAGGAAAACAGTTCCACCCTCTCCAATCTATCCCCATCACCGAAGTTTCTCATCTCTGAAGCCATTCTTGGAAACCTCTTCTTCACTCTCCAATGTGCTCACATCCTTCCTATAGTGTGGTGCCCAGAACGATACACAATATTCCAGCTGAGGTCTAATTAGTGTCATGTGTAAGTTCAGCATAGCCTCCTTGCTCTTTGTCCGTATAGCACGCAAGAAACAGTATAATAATAGATGTGACAATAATAAATCATAGAAACATAGAAGGTAAGAGCAGGACTTTGATCTTGTTCTGCCATTCATCACGCTCATGGCTGATCATCCAACTCAATAGCCTAATCCTGCTTTCTCCCGTAATCTTTGATCCCTTTCACCCCAAGTGCTATATCCAGCTGCCTCTTGAATATATTCAATGTTTTGGCATCAACTACTTCCTGTGGTAATGAATTCCACGGGCTCACCACTCTCTGGGTGAAGAAATGTCTCCTCACCTCCTTCCTAAATGGTCTACCCTGAATCCTCAGACTGTGAGGAGAACCAAATCAAATCAAAGCTCTATGCCCCTATTAATAAAGCCCAGAATATTATATGTTTTATTAATTGCTTCCGCCACCTGTCCTGTCACCTTCAATGATTTATGCACAATTACACCCAGGTCCCTCTGCTCCTGCCCCTCCCCCTTTGAGAATTACCCCTTGTTTTGTATTGTCTCTCCATGTTCTTCCAAGCAAAATGCATCTCCTCACACTTCTCCGCACTGAACTTCATCTGCCACCTATCCGCCCACAGAGATGAGGAGGAATTTCTTCAGCCAGAGAGTGGTGAAACTGTGGAACTCTTCGCCACAGAAGGCTGTGGATGCCGGGTCATTGAGTGTCTTTAAGACAGAGATAGCTAGGTTCTTGATTAAAAAGGGGATCAGGGGTTATGGGGAAAAGGCAGGAGAATGGGGATGAGAAAAATATCAGCCATGATTGAATACCGGAGCAGACTTCAAGTGGCCTAATTCTGCTCCTATGTCTTGTGGTCTTATGGTCTTCCACTAACTTATCTTTGTTCTTTTGAAGTTCTGCACCGTCCTCTCCACAGTTAAGAACTCATCCAAGTTTTGAATCATCTGCAAACTTTGCAACTGTCCTCTGCACACCAAGATTTCTTAACTAATTCTATATCCATGCCTGCACTGTTATTGTAATTGCATGGGTTTGAATTCTGTCAAAACAAGTCCTGGTGTGTGCTACTTTGCCAAAACAGTTTTGAAGGTTCATACACACAGCATCAACTGCACCAAACCTCCAGGATACTCCATCCAAGAACTCAAAGAGTGGGTTAAACACAATTTGTCTCATTTTTGTCTCCTTTTCACCCCAAAATGCTTTGCAACTGAAGACGTAGCCTTGGAAGTACAGTTGCTGATGTAATGTAGGAAATTTGTGCACAGCAAGCTTCCACAAACAGCAATTCCATAATAACCAGGTCGTCTGCTTTTCGTGATGTTATTTGAGAAGTAAATATGGACCAGACTGGCAGAATTCCTCTTCTTCACAATAGCAGCAAGATTTCTCCCAGCTCCACCTGAAAGGGCAAATGCAGCCTTGGTTCAACGTAGAATTTGACCTCTAACAATGCCTGTCACTGAGGTCATTTCTTCACAATTTTCGGCCTAGATTTTGTGGGCAAATGTTTGTAGAGATGACACTCCCCACAACCGTCTCAAAGGCCTGAATGTTGCTATTAACCTTTGTCGTAAGAGAAGATATTTTTAAAAAAATGCTTATTTTAAGATTAAAGTAAAAATAGGGGCTTGTTAGTACTCTGGTTTAGACACTGACCTTGTGGCTCTGGTGCCTGGATTCACAATCAGGAACTGTCTCCTTTCAGCCATTAGGGTTAAACATTAAACGACTTTGGAAGCAGTCTCCATCCAATTTCCAAAGGTAACAAACATCCTTAGCCCAAAATATCCTGAAACCGTTTTCTTGGTACTGAGGGAGAGATTATTGTTACCGTACCATCCTGGTGAGACATCCCGAAAGAGATAGTCATCGACTTCAAGAAGCGTAGTGGAGAACATGCCCCTGTCTACATCAATGGGGACAAAGTACAAATGGTCAAGAGCTTCAGGTTTTTAAGCGTTCAGATCACCATCAATCTGTCCTGCCCCTCTCATGCTGACACTATAGTTAAGAAAGCCCCATCAACACCTCTGCTTTCTCAGAAGACTAAGGAAATTTGGCATGTTAGTACGATTCTCGCCAACTTTTATAGATGCACCATAGAAAGCATTCTTTCTGGTTGTATCACAGCTTGGTATGGGCTCCTGCTCTGCCCAAGACCACAAGATACTACAAAGGGTTGTGAATGAAGCCCAATCCATCACGCAAACCAGCCTCTCATCCATTGACTCTGTCTACACTTCCCGCTGCCTCAGTAAAGCAACCAGCATAATTAAGGACCCCATGCACCCTGGACATTCTCTCTTCCATCTTCTTCCGTCGGGCAAAGGATACAGAAGTCTGAGGTCACGTACCAAATGACTCAAGAACAGCTTCTTCCCTGCTGCTGTCAGACGTTTGAACGGATCGACCTTGCATTACGTTGATCTTTCTCTACACCCCAGCCATGACTGTAACACTACATTGTGCACTCTCCTTTCCTTCTCTATGAACGGTATGCTTTGTCTGTGTAGCGTGCAAGAAACAATACTTTTCATTGTTATGTTAATACAGGTGACAACAATAAATCAAATAAATCAAAGGGTCACAGGTCAGCTGCTGTTGGACATTGGCACAGTTAAGAGCACTCTTTGGAGGGATGGAATGGTTAAGGCTGAGGGAGAGTGGAGTAGAAGCAATATTGTACCTTATTTGGGTGGATCTTTTGCTGGCAAAGTGTCAAGTGAGAAGCTGTTCTAACTGGCAGCTTTAACATTCCCCTTTTCTCGATAAAACAAAGCTCTTTAAAAAAGAAAGAAGGGGGAGTTTTTCTTTCCTGCTGAACGTGAATGGAGGAAGCATTGATAAAAGGAGCTTCAGTCAGCGGTTCAGGCCATTGCTAATGAAGTGCGATACAAAGTCGGGTATTCTGTGACCACAATGAATTGTCTCTTTGTGCGGGACTGAACACTTGGTTGCTCGCTTGTCTTCATATGCAGGCTCGCTGATTGCTATTTTAAACAGCATCTACCCCGCAGTTGCCTCTCTGACCACAATCAACATAAAGGAGTATTGTCTGCCTGGCATCAATGCGATGCTGCGGATGGTCGCAACGAAATGGCTGCGAGCTGAAACAGAGGCGGGTGAGAGCGGCACAGGAGGGGTTAACAGGACACTCGGTTCCTTGTGGTGACCTGCACTTGACTGAGAGTGAAGACCAAACCGGAGTGAATTTGTGCCTACACAGGAACAGGACGAGGCCACTCAGCCCCTTGAGCACACTTGGCTGTTCTACTGAGGGTGGCACGGTGGTTAGCACCGCTGCCTCACAACGCCAAGGACCCGGGTTCAATTCCGGCTTTGGTCACTGTCCGTGTGGAGTTTGTACGTTCTCCCTGTATCTTGCCTCTTAGTGGCAGGGGGATTAGCAGGGTAAATCTGTTGGGTTATGGGGATAGGGTCTGGGTTGGATTCTTGTCGGTGCAGGCTGGATGAGACGAATGGCCAACTTCCGCACTGTAGGAATTCTATGACTCTATGATTAGATAATGTATGTCAACAACATCCACCTGTCTTACTTCTCTAACCTTTTAAGTATAGAATCATAGAAATCCTATAGAGAAGGAGGAGGCCTTTCGGCCCATTGAGTCTGCACTGACAACAATCCCATGCATGCCCTATCCCTAAACCCCACATATTTACCCCATTAATCTATCTAGCCTATGCATTCCGGGACACTAAAGGGCAATTAAGCATGGCTAATCAACGTAACCCGCATATCTTTCAGACTGTGGGAGGATACTGGAGCACCTGAAGGAAACCCATGCAGGTACAGTGAGAATGTGCAAACTCTGCACAGACACACCCAAGCTAGAACTCGAACCCAGGTCCCTGGAGTTCTGAGGCAGCAATTATAACCACTGTGCCAACCTAACCTTCGCATCATAGAAATCAATCACACTCGGCCTTGAAATTTCCAATTGACTCCCCACCCCCACCCCCACCCCCCTCCCAACCTTTCTGGGGCAAAGCGATTTCCAGATTCTCTGTCCCTTTTCTGTGGAGATGTGCTTCCTCCCATCACTCTTGAATGGCCTGTCTGGAATTCGAAGATTCGTTGTTCAGACTTCTCTGTGAGATAAAAAGCTCTATCTATCCTATCAAATCCTTTAATCATCTTAATTAGATCACCCCTTAATCTTCTAAGCTCAAAGGAATACATAGTCCAGTCAGTGGAACCAGTCCTCCTAATTTAACACTATTAGCCCTAGTGTCATTCTGATGTACTGCACCCCTCCCTGCGTCCCACACTCTTCCTAAATTATACTACCCAAAGATGTGCGAGTTAGGTTGATTGGCCATGCTAAAATTGCCCCTTCGTGTCCTGAGATGCGTAGGTTCGAGGGATTAGCGGGTAAAATATATAGGGATATCGGGGTAGGGTCTAGATGGGATTGTGGATTGATGCAGACTTGAAGGGCCAGGTGGCCCCTTTCTGCACTGTAGAGTTTCTATGATTCGAAACACAGAGCTACAGGCTCCGATCAGAGCTGCTTTGTATAAAAGCTAACATAGCTACCTTCCCTTTGTATTATGAACTCAAGATGCAAGAGCAGAATCAGCACATTCAACCCTTCGAGCCTGCTCTGCCATTCAATCAGATCATGGCTCCACTGGTTTTGGTATCAAACTCCACTTTTCAGTCTGTCCCCCACCATAACGCTGGACTAACCTGTTGATCAAACATCTGTCTAGCGCAGCCTTAAGTAAATTCAATGCGCCAGCCTCCACAGCTATCTGGGGAAGAGAATTCTGCAGACGAACATCCTTCTCAGAGAAAAATATTCTCCTTATCCCCATCATCAGAGTAGAATGATGCGGCAACACACAAGTGATTACCGAGGCTAATGGATTGTGAGCGTTTATTGAAGGGGGGTGGAATATAAACGTAAAGGAAGTTTTATTGTAGCTGTACAGTTTTCTTCTGAAACTGTGTCCCTGATACTGGCCTCTCCACAATTGTAAAAATCCTTTTGGTATATACCTTCAAAAAGTTTTAAGTTTATTTCTTAGTATCACAAGTAGGCGTACATTAACACTGCATTGAAGTTACTGTGAAAATCCTCTAGTTGCCACATTCCAATGTCTGTTGGGGTACGCTGCAGGAGAATTTTGCACGGCCAATGCACCTAACCAGCACGTCTTTCGGATTGTGGGAGCGCCCAGAGGAAACCCATATAGACACGGGGAGAATGTGCCGACTCTGCACAGACAGTGACCCATGCCGGGAATTGAACCCGGGTCCCTGACGCTGTGAGGCAGCAGTGATAACCACTGTGCCACTGCGCTGCCCATACCTCATCACATCCCCTCAGGATCTTCTATGTTTCAATATGATCATCTTTCATTCTTCTAAACTCCAATGAGTATCGGCCCAAGCTGTCCACAAGATCAGCCCCTTATCCCAAGAATGAACATTTCCTGAACTGCTTCTGACACAAGTTTTCAAATGAGGAGAGCACGGTATTCCAGATGTGGTTTTCCAATGCCCCGTACAGCTGCAATAAAACTTCCCTATGTTTATATTCCATTCTCCTTGCAATAGACGCTCTCAATCCATTAGCCTCGGTAATCACTCTGATGATGGCAGCAGATCACGGGACACCTATTTCTGAATGTACATCAGACTCTGCTAGCAATTATTACCATTTCCAAAGGCTGTATCTGCAGAGGAAATTTGTGGTACAGTGGAATTAATTTCCTGTGCTTAAATAAGGGACTTTGAAGGAAGCATAGATTAAGATGGAGCATCGTTACACAAACTGTCCAATAATAACCTGCCTTTGAGTACAACTCTCACCGCTGGAAGAGTTGAAATTCCCATTTACGTGTTTCCCAATTTTTCAATTCCCTCATCCAATCCTGGGCTACAAAGAGGGATTAAATTGGCCCTCATCACAATAGGGTAGAGGAAGTGATGTTTCAGCCTTGGCCAGATCACCTCGGGAATACAGGCCAAGATTTCCCAGCCATTCCTACTGGCAGGATCTTCTGGTTCAGCTGAGAGTGGAGCCCTGCCATGGGTTTCCTGGTACCGTGGTGGGGCGGGGAGCTCGGGGGGCGGGTGGGGTGGTTGGTTAAATGCATAAAACAAGAATCCCCGTTGACAGCAGTGGGACCAGAAGATCTCGCCCATTGGCCAATGGTGGGCCTCTTCCAGGGCATAATGCGCAATGGGAGACACAGATAATCCCACTCACAGTGTTCAGTTCCAGGCACGGCATCTCAAGAAGGATATTTTAGCTTTGAACAGGATACAGCCCGGATTCACAAGAAATATAATGCTGGCTGGAAGAGTACATTGCAAGGACTTGGGTTGCATTCCATTGTGGTTAGTTACTGGGAAGTAGTCTCATCGAGTCATTAAGATGATAAAGTGAATCCAGGACAAGGGGATATGATATTACTGTGAGAGCTAGGTTATCAAAGGGCAAAATCATGAAGCACTTTTTTTTTTACACAAAGGGTGGTGAGAATCTGGCCTTCTCTTTCCAACAAATAACCAGGGATGGTGGGGGATAATTGAGTATTTTTTTGATATGAAAGGTAAGGAAATCAAAGGATATGGAGTATAAGCAGGTCAATAGAGCTGGGAAACAGACCAAACAAGATCTGGCTAAGTTGTGGAAGAGGGTCATGGCCTACATTCTATTTTGTGCAGAGGACACCAACACTGTTGCTTTCTTCCCAGTGGCCATTCCTCATGTGGACACCCAGTGGGGTAAGGGTGGAGTAGTGAATGATAATCCAGAGGCCCAGGCTCATGGTCTGGTGGAATTTGAATTCAGTGAACAAATCCTTAATTGGTCTGGCCTACACGTGACTCCAGAACCTCAACACTGTGGTTGGCTCTTAATTGTCCTCAGAAATAGCCCTATAGCAAGCCACTGAGTGCAAGGCAATTAGGGATGGGTCACAAGTGCTGGCCTTGTCAGTGATGCCCACATCCCATGAAAGAGTGTATTTATCCCGTCAAGCCCTCTAACTCACACATCCTGGGACATTAAGGGTAATTTAAACATAAAAACACAAGAACATAAGAAATAGGAACAGGAGTAGGCCATCTAGCCCTTCGAGCCTGCCCCGCCATTCAATAAGATCATGGCTGATCTGAAGTGGATCAGTTCCACATTCCCACTTTCTCCCCATAACCCTTAATTCCCTTGTCTATCAGATTTACTATTTAGTATGGCCAATCCACCTAACCCGCACATCTTTGGACTGTGGGAGGAAACCAGAGCATCCGGAGGAAACCCACGCAGACACAGGAAAATGTGCAAACTCCCCACAGGCAGTCACTTGAGGTCGGAATTGAACCCCAGTCCAGGAGATCCAGGAACCAAGCAGAAGTTTTTGGAGTGCTGAGATCCTTGTCGAGGGATATTTGACATGCTCTAAGCTAGACACAGGTGCAGCAGTTTCTGTTCTTTCTGATGCTGAACCCTGATTAGAGAAAAGTTCCTTTCTGGCATCATGCATAAAACTATACTGGCCAGGAGGTTTAGAACTCAATATCATAGAGCAACCTTCCAATATAGAGGGAGGAAAATTACTTACACCTTACATGTAACCGTGAGCCGGAGTAGTTCACTCTTAAGCACCTAAACCTGTAGCGATTTGCATCTGGTTTGCAGAGCAGCAGAACTGGAAAGCCGGGATGGTCAGCCTAAAAACATCTGAGTTGAATTTCCACAGCTGTTCACAGAACTAGGAAAGCTGATGACAGAATGCCACATCACTCCATGTCCTGAAACCAAGCCAGTGGCGTTTGTTTACACTCTGAAAAGTTCCTCATCCACTCTCGCCAAAGGCAAAGAAGGACATTGAGTTGGTGATGAAGCAGGGGATTATTTCACCTCCAATAGAATCAACAACTGGTGATCGGGGATGATCCCTGTGCCAAAACCTAACCGGTCCATCAGAAGTTGCATAAACAAGGGGAGGCAATGGCCCAGTGGTATTATCGCTAGATTATTAACCCAGACACTCAGCTAATGTTTTGGGGACCTGGTGGAATTTCAATTCAATAAAAAAATCTGAATTAAGAATCCACGGATGACCATGAAACCATTGTCGATTGTTGGAAAAGCCCCTCTGGTTTGCTAATGTCCTCTAGAGAAGGAAATCTGCCATCCTTACCCGGTCTGGCCTACATGTGACTCCAGAGCCACAGCAATGTGGTTGATTCTCAACTTCCCTTTGGTCAAGGGCAACAATGGGCAATAACCTCTTGAGAAGGTGAGAGGGCATGGGATCCAAGGGCCTTTGGCCTTGTGGATCCAGAATTGGCTTGCCTGCAGAAGGCAGAGAGTGGTTGTGGATGGGGCTTTTTCTGAATGGAGGTCAGTCACCAGCGGAGTGCCTCAAGGATCTGTTCTGGGACCCTTGTTGTTTGTCATTTTCATAAATGACCTGGATGAGGAAGTGGAGGGATGGGTAAGTAAGTTCGCTGATGACACTAAGGTCGGTGGTGTTGTGGATGGTCTGGAAGGATGGCAAAAGTTGCAGCAGGACATAGATAGGATGCAGGACTGGGCGGAGAAGTGGCAGATGGACTTCAACGCGGATAAATGTGTAGTCGTCCATTTTGGCAGAACCAACGGGATGAACGAGTACACTATCAAGGGCAGAAGTCTGAGTAGTGTTGAAGAGCAGAAGGATCTAGGGGTCCGGGTCCACAGGACTCTTAAATCGGCCTTGCAGGTGGAGGAGGTGGTCAAGAAGGCGTATGGTGTACTGGCCTTCATTAATCGAGGGATTGAGTTTAGGAGTCGGGAGGTAATGCTGCAACTTTATAAGACCCTTGTCAGGCCTCATTTAGAGTATTGTGCGCAGTTCTGGTCGCCTCACGATAGGAAAGATGTAGAAGCTATTGAGAGGGTACAGAGGAGATTTACAAGGATGTTGCCTGGACTGGGAGGCATGCCTTATGAAGTTAGGTTGAGGGAGCTGGGACTCTTTTCCCTGGAGAGACGAAGGTTGAGAGGCGACCTGATAGAAGTTTACAAAATGTTGAGAGGAATAGATAGGGTGGACTCTCAGAGGCTATTTCCCCGGGTTGAAATGGTCGCTACGAGAGGACACAGATTTAAGGTGCAAGGAGGGAAGTTCAGAAGTGATGTTAGGGGTAAGTTTTTCACTCAGAGGGTGGTGAGTGAATGGAATCGGCTGCCGTCAGTGGTGGTGGAGGCGAACTCGCTGGGGTCTTTTAAAAGACTTCTGGATGAGTATATGGGGTTTAATGAGATTGAGGGTTATAGATAGGTCTGTAGGTTGGTAGGTGTTGATGTGATCGGTGCAACTCGTGGGCCGAAGGGCCTGTTTGTGCTGTAGTGTTCTATGTTCTATGTTCTATGTTAAATGCTGACCAGCCAGCGATGCCATGAATGAATAAAAACAAAATCTCACCGAGCTGAGTGAGAGCTGAATGGCTAGGGGCCAAGAGCTGGCAAATGGAATTAGGTGGGCAGGTCAGGATCTTTCATGCATCGGTGCAAACTCAATGGGCCGAAGGGCCTCTTCTGCACTAGAGTATTCTGTGATCCTGTGAGTGGATGAGAGTTGAAGCTAAATTTGCAAAGCCTTCAATTTTCAGCAAGCTAGATACAAACATTTTGGCAACTACCCCTTGATGAAGAGTTACTCACAGCCTTCATTACTCCACTTGGGAGGATTAACTGCAATAAAGTACCTTTTGGCATCACATCAGTGCCAAAACTCTTCCAGTGGGAATCGTCAAGCATCCTTGCAAGGTTGGATGAAATCAACTATCACATGAATGATGTCATGATCCATGGATTCAACCAGCAGAATATAAGCCGTGCTGCTGCAACCCCTACAGGAAGCAGGACTCACGCTCAGTGACAAATCCGGGACTAGGGCCCGCTACAACTCTCGCCAACTTTTACAGATTCACCAAAGGAAGCATTCTTTCTGGTTGCATCACAGCTTGATACGGCTCCTGCTCTGTCCATGACTACAAGAAACTACAAAGTGTGGTGGATGAAGTTCAGTCCATCACTCAAACCAGCCTCCCATCCATTGATTCTGTCTACACTTCCCGCTGACTCAGCAAAGCAGCCAGCATAATTACGGACCCCACACATCCCGGACATTCTCCCTTCCACCTTCTTCTGTTGGGAGAAAGATCAAAAGTCTGAGGACACATACCAACCGACTCAAGAACAGTTTCTTTCCAGCTGCCATTAGGCTTTTGAATGGATCTACCTCACATTGAATTGATCTTTCTCCACACCCTTGCTATGACTGTAACGTTACATTCTGCACCCTCTCATTTCCTTCTCTATGAACAACATGCTTTGCCTGTAAAGTGCACAAGAAACAATACTTTTCACTGTATGTTAATACATGTGCCAATAATAAATCAAATCAAATGCAAACTCTTGCAACTGACTGTCAATTTCCTTGGGCAGATTGTGGATGCAGCCAGTGTCAGAGTTGATCCACAGAAGGATCTTCTAGGGGAATTTGACAGTAACTTCATTGCAGTGTTAATGTAAGCCTTACTTGTGACACAAATAAATAAACCTTAAACTTTAAACTTTTTAAACTTTTCCGGTCCCTCTGAAGGTGACCCCTTGTGACAGTGGTGAGGCGAGCGAGCTAATAAAACGCCAGAGGAGTCAACAGGAGGGAAGACCCCACTGGCAGCCAATGGCAAACCGCCTCTGCCATGGCGGAGAATCTTGGCTTCTATCTTTGCATCAAACTTCATCATCCTCAGGCTGAAGCTTTGTACACATGGAGGCATTATTGAGCAATCAATATATTTCCAGCTCCTCAGAACATGAGGTGACTAACAGGTCAGCCATGATCACACATAAGTGGCAGAGCAGGCTCGAGGGGCTGAATGGCCCACTCTGTCTGCATGTGGGTATGATTAAACTCCAGATATTCAGTGGTAAACCATGGAAAGTTCTTGCCCAGCCTAGCTGCTGTCAATGATCCACTTGTGTCAGCTGTGCTGGGAGAAAGCACAAGACAGAAAATCAAAGATGCTCTCACCTAATACTTCAGCAGCTCAGTGTGACTCAGAATTACCCACTATCATTGCTGCTGATGCACCTTCTACAGGATTGGGAACTCTTTCAGATACAGGTGGATGGAAAGCATAGACAGGTTTACTGTGCAAGCTGAACTGAGACTTGCAGTTTGTTTTATTCATTCGTAGCACACGGACGTCGCTGACTGCTCAGCATTTATTACCAATCCCTAGTTGCCCTTGGAGGGCATTTAGAGTCAACAGCATTGCTATGACTCTGGAGTCAGATGTAGGCCAGACCGGGTAAGGATGGTGGATTTCCTTCCCTGAAGGACATTAGTCAACCAGAAGGGCTTTTCCAATGATCGACAATGATTTTCATGGTCATTAGTAGATTCTTAATTTCAGATTTATTTTTAATTAACTTGAAATCTCGCAGTCCGCCATGGTGGGATTTGAGCCCAGGTCCTCAGAAAGGCTCTGACAAAGGGTCATCCAGACGCGAAACGTTGACCATATAACCTGGTGTTGTCAGACTTCTTACTGTGTTTAGCCCAGTCCAACACCGGCATCTCCACATCATGACTACCATTGACACCGCAAACTGTCAGATCCAAGTGGAGGGGATCTCCAAGAAGATTGCACGTATCAACACAGACATCAAGTTTTTTCAAAGATGCAAGAAAGCAGCACCTTTAAGACTTGAATAGCAGGTTAGTTGTAAAGACTCACATTCTAATCAGTAATCTGTAAACTGTCTGTGCCGTTATATGCTCTGTCTGAGGCCAGAAGTCTCCATTCACCTGACGAAGGGGCAAACCCCAAAAGCTTGCGAGTTTACTATCAAATAAATTGGTTGGACTTAAAACCTGGTGTTGTCAGACTTCTTACCCCAGTCCAACGCCGGCATCTCCACATCTATTCTCTTTCCACAGATGCTGTCAGACCTGCTGAGATTTTCTAGCATTTTCTGTTTTTGTTTCAGATTCCAGCATCTGCAGTGTTTTGCTTTTACACCAGAACATTAGCTGAGTTTGTGGGTTAAGAGTGTAGCGATAATACCACGAGGCCATCACCTCCCCATAATGATAAAAAATAAGCAGTGGGTGCTGCATGGACTTGTGAAAAGATTTCAGATTATGCCTTTGGTCTCCACTTCCAGGGAAAGGCAGACCACAAACCCTTAAAGATGCTATTAAATTATAAGGACTTAGCAAAAATATCTCCATGAATACAATGATTCAGGCCGAGGATGATGAAGTTTGATGCAAAGACAGAGGGACTGGAAGATCCTGCTGGCAGGAAAAGCCAGAAAATCCCATACAGAGTATATTCTTGGATCAGATACTTTGTCCTGTATCCCAGTGGAAAGACCCAAACAAGTTGAGCAAGCCCTTGTTGAAGAATCCAGGTACTCCCTAACAGCTCTGTGGATGTACCTACATCACATAGTCTACAGCAGTTCATGAAGGCAGCTCACAACTACCTTCTCAAGGGCAATAAATACTGGCCGAGCCAGCGATGCCCATGTCCTGCGAAGAATAAAGGAATTTAAACGTTTTGGCAGCTCCAATCAGTTTATCCACATTTTACACACATTCTGCCTTCTTGAAACAATTCCAAAGGGCACCTTATCTCTTCCAAAGGTGTCCCTGCATCTATACAAAGGCGTACCCCACCTCTCTAAATAATTTTAGACTTTCTGCTGTTAGGTCTAAGATGCGCAAGTTGTGCTTTGGACATTCCACCAACAAAAATTTGGATCTATTTGAAGGCAGCCACTCTTTAACCTGTACAGCTGCCTCTGTGCAAAGTGCTACCTGTCCCTCTCAATTCCTCCTTCTGGTGAAAATGGCGGGTGCTATGTTCAGGCATGGAACATCCAGAATTGGGACCCAGCGCCAAATTGGCCAAGGCATGGAATCCTTCCTGCTTTGTGAAAATGCAGGCTACATTCAAATCACATCCCCCACCCCACCAACATCCCTGCCACTACACACACAACATTCACACATTCCCACACTGGCACACACTCACACTCAACGGTCTACCACTCACATGCACACTCAACAATCTCACACACACACACACTCAATACTCGTCTATAGGCCCCCGAATAATGATCTGGAGGTGGGGCGGGCTGTTAACGCGCAAATAAGTGCGGCGTGCAGGAATGGGACGGCAGTAGTTATGGGGGATTTCAATCTGCATATTGATTGGTCGACCCATGTTGGACACGGTGGGCTCGAGGAGTTCTTGGAATGCTGCCGGGATAATTTCCTGGAACAGTGTGTGTTGGAGCCGACGAGGGAGCGAGCTATCTTGGATCTGGTGCTATGTAGTGAGGCGGGTAGAATTAGGGACCTTGCGGTGAAGGATCCTCTTGGAGAGAGTGATCATTGTATGGTGGAGTTTCTGTTGCAGATGGAGGAGGAGAAAGTGGGTTCCCAGACATGCGTCCTTTGTTTGAATAGAGGGGAGTATGGTAGGATGAGAGAAGAATTGGCGAATGTGGACTGGGGGAGCGCGTTGGAAGGTAGGTCTGCTGAGGAGCAGTGGAGGATCTTTAAGGAGATCTTTCTTGGTGCTCAGCAGAAATTTATTCCGATGGTCAAAAAGGACCGTAGGAGGAGAGGTAATAAGCCGTGGATAACGAAGGAGGTGAAGGGAAGTGTTAAATTAAAAGCGGAGGAATTTAGAGTAGCTAAGAGCAGTGGGCGAGAAGAGGATTGGGAAAGGTTTAAATGTCAACAAAGATTGACAAAGAAGTTGATAAAGGAGGGTAGGAGAAGCTATGAAGCTGGGCTAGCACTTAATATAAAAAAGGATAGCAAGAGTTTTTATAAATATATAAAAAGGAAGAGGCTGGCTAGGGTGAACGTTGGTCCTTTAGAGGATGAGAAAGGGGACCTAGTGGTAGGGGATGGGGATATGGCTAAGGTCTTGAATAACTTTTTTGTTTCTGTCTTCACGGAGGAGGACGTGAATAATTTGCCGGGTGTTAGCGATGGAAAGGTGGTAGGACTGGAGGGTCTTAATGACATTACTGTTACTAGAGAGGTGGTGCTCGACAGACTGGAGGGGCTGATTGTGGACAAGTCCCCAGGACCGGATGGAATGCATCCGAGGGTTCTGAAAGAAATGGCGGAGGTGATAGTGGATGCCTTGGTGGTTATTTTCCAGACGTCGCTGGATTCCGGGGAAGTGCCAGAAGATTGGAAAACGGCTAATGTTACGCCGTTGTTTAAGAAGGGTGCCAGGCAAAAGGCGGGGAATTATAGGTCGGTTAGTTTAACGTCTGTGGTAGGTAAAATGTTAGAATCCGTCATTAAGGAGGAAATTGCGAGGCATCTTGAAGGGAATTGCTTGATAGGGCAGACGCAACACGGTTTCATTAAAGGGAAGTCGTGTCTGACAAATTTACTGGAGTTCTATGAGGATGTGTCTAGGGCAGTGGATAGAGGAGAGCCGGTGAATGTGGTCTTTCTGGATTTTCAGAAGGCGTTTGACAAGGTACCTCACAAGAGGTTATTGCAGAAGGTCAGGGGACATGGAGTTGGGGGTAGGGTGCTAGTGTGGATAGAGGATTGGTTGTCAAATAGGAGGCAGAGAGTGGGGGTCAATGGGTGCTATTCGGATTGGCGGTTGGTGACTACTGGGGTGCCCCAGGGGTCGGTGCTGGGGCCTCAGCTATTTACCATTTATATAGATGATCTGGAGGAGGGAACCGAGTGTAGGGTGTCGAAATTTGCTGATGACACCAAGATTGGGGGAAAGGCAAATTGTGCGGAGGGTGTGGAGAGTCTGCAGAAGGATCTAGATAGGCTGGGCGAATGGGCCAGGAAATGGCAAATGGAATTTAATGTTGGCAAGTGTGAGGTCGTCCACTTTGGTAGGAAGAATGGTAGGAAGGACTATTACTTACGTGGCGTAAAACTGCAGCAGGCGACGGTGCAGAGGGACCTCGGGGTCCTTGTGCATGAGTCGCAAAAACCCAGCTTGCAGGTGCAGCAGGTGGTCAGGAAGGCGAATGGGATGCTGGCCTTCATAGCGAGGGGGATTGAATATAAAAGTAGGGAGGTCTTGCTGCAGCTGTATAGGGCATTGGTGAGGCCGCAGCTGGAGTACTGTGTGCAGTTTTGGGCGCCGCACCTGCGCAAGGATATTTTGGCCTTGGAGGGAGTGCAGAGGAGGTTTACTAGGCTGATACCGGAGTTGAGGGGGTTGAGCTATGAGGAGAGGCTGAATAAACTAGGCTTGTACTCGTTAGAGTTTAGAAGAATGAGGGGAGATCTCATTGAGACGTATAAGATGATGAATGGGATGGATAGGATAGAGGTGGAGGGACTCTTCCTGCTCAAAAAAGACAGTAGGACTAGGGGGCACAGCCTCAAGATAAAGGGGAGGCGGTTTAGAACGGAGTTGAGGAGGAACTTCTTCACTCAAAGGGTGGTGAATCTCTGGAATTCTCTGCCCGTTGAAGTGGTGGAGGCTGCCTCGCTAAATATTTTTAAGAAGCGGGTTGATGGGTTCTTGATAAGAGAGGGGATTAAGGGTTATGGGGAGAGGGCGGGAAAGTGGAACTGAGCCACGACAGATCAGCCATGATCTTATTGAATGGCGGGGCAGGCTCGAGGGGCTAGATGGCCTATTCCTGCTCCTATTTCTTATGTTCTTATGTTCTTATGTTCACACACACACACACACACTCAATACACACACACACACACACACACACACACACAATATTCTCCTTCACACACACACTCACACACTCGACACTCACACCAACAAACACACACACACATACAGACACACACAATCATAGACAGATATGGGCAAACAATTGCACTGGCAAACACACACATACGTGCACACACATGGAATGTACCCTGAATTGATGTTTTCCCTTTCCGAACTCACTTCACTGAAATCCAGCCTGGTTTCCACCCTCATTTCTCACCTGCTCCCCCAGCTGAGACCAACGATTACAGGAAGGACTGGAGTGAGGGGAGGGTTGGGAGGGAATTGGCCACCATCTGTACCTCGTCACATTTACACAGGGGGAAGCTTCAGCATCAAATTAAATGCATATTGTGACAGTCAATCAAAAAGTATTTATTGTTCTTAATTAGAACTCCATTATTGTTACTCATTGTCTAATTAGGGCACCAGGGAATATTGGATACATTCAGGATAATCCCTCCAAAGGCTGGTTTGAAAAAGAATGAGCTGAATTACACAAAATGCCAGTTTATACATTTTATTCCTTTCAGTCTGATTATAACCCATTCAAAATACACATCAACATGGTCTCTTGTTAAAATTTTCAGGCAGCAAAGGCGGCAAATAGTATTTTGCCCTTCATAGGGAGGGACAGGATTGGAGCATAGGGATAGGGATGTTTTGCTGCAATTGTACAGGGCGTTGGTGAGGCCACGTCTGGAATATTGTGTCCAATTTTGGAGTCCTTATCTGAGGAAGGATGTCCTTGCTATAGCAGAAGTACAGCGAAGGTTTATCAGGCTGATTCCTGGGATGGCAGGTCTGTCATACGAGGAGACTAAGTCGGTTAGGATTATATTCACTGGAGTTTAGAAGAGTGAGAGGGGATCTCATAGGGACTTATAAAATTCTAACAAGGCTAGACAGTGTAGATTCAGAAAGAATATTCATAATGGTGGGGGGGGCGGAATCCAGACTCAGGGTCATATTTAAGGATAAGGGGGGAAACGTTTTAGAGTTGAGATAAGGAGAAATTTCTTCGCCCAGAGAATGGTGAATGTGTGAAACTCACTACCACAGAAAGTAGTTGAAGTCAAAACATTGCCTGATTTCAAGAAGAAATTAGATATAGCTCTTGGGGCTAAAGGGATCAAGAGGTATGAGATGAAGGGGAGATCAGGAAAGTGAATTTGATGATCAGCCATGATCAAAATGAATAGCAGAGCAGGCTTGAAGGGCTGAATGGCCCACTCCTGATCCAGTTTCTATGTTTCCAAGTTTCTTTATTTTCTGTGCTTGTCAGAATGAGAATGCTACTCCCAGGATAGGGTTAGCCAGTAACAACACCCAGCACTTCCAACTCATGTTTCAAAAGCTTAAGTACAGAATAAAACTTCCTCTACACTGTCCCCAACAAACACTCCCAGGACAGGTACAGCACGGGGTTAGATACAGAGTAAAGCTCCCTCTACACTGTCCCCATCAAACACTCCCAGGACAGGTACAGCACGGGGTTAGATACAGAGTAAAGCTCCCTCTACACTGTCCCCATCAAACACTCCCAGGACAGGTACAGCACGGGGTTAGATACAGAGTAAAGCTCCCTCTACACTGTCCCCATCAAACACTCCCAGGACAGGTACAGCACGGAGTTAGATACAGAGTAAAGCTCCCTCTACACTGTCCCCATCAAACACTCCCAGGACAGGTACAGCACGAGGTTAGATACAGAGTAAAGCTCCCTCTACACTGTCCCCATCAAACACTCCCAGGACAGGTACAGCACGAGGTTAGATACAGAGTAAAGCTCCCTCTACACTGTCCCCATCAAACACTCCCAGGACAGGTACAGCACGGGGTTAGATACAGAGTAAAGCTCTCTCTACACTGTCTCTATCAAACACTGCCAGGACATGTACGGCATGAAGTTAGATACAGAGTAAAGTTCCCTCTACACTGTCCCCATCAAACACTCCCAGGACAGGTACAGCACAGGGTTAGATACAGAGTAAAGCTCCCTCTACACTGTCCCCCATCAAACACTCCCAGGACAGGTACAGCATGTGGTTAGATATTGAGTAAAGCCACATCTACACTGTCTCTATCAAACACTGCCAGGACATGTACAGCATGAAGTTAGATGCAGAGTAAAGCTCCCTCTACACTGTCCCCATCAACCATTCCCAGGACAGGTACAGCATGGGGTTAGATACAGAGTAAAGATTTCTCTACACTGTCTCTACAAACATTCCCAGGACAGGTACAACACAAAGTTAGATACCGAGTAAAGCTCCCTCTACACTGTCCCCCATCAATCATTCCCAGGACAGGTACAGCACATGGTTAGATACAGAGTAAAGCTCCCTCTATACTGTCCCCCATCAAACACCCCCAGGACAGGTACAGCACGGAGTTAGGTACAAAGTAAAGCTCCGTCTATAGTGTCCCATCAAACACTCCCAGGACAGATAGAGCAAGGGGTTAGATACAGAGTAAAGCTCCCTCGACACTGACCCCATCAAACGCTCCCAGGACAGGTGCAGCACGGGGTTAGATACAGAATAAAGCTCCCTCTATACCATCCCCATCAAACACTCCCAGGACAGGTACAGCATGGGGTTAAATACAAAGTAAAGCTCTCTCTACACTGTCCCCGTCAAACACTCCCAGAACAGTTACAGCATGGGATTAGATACAGAATAAAGCTCCCTCTACACTGTCTCCATCAAACACCCCCAGGACAGGTGCAACACGGGGTTAGAGACGGAATAAAGCTCCCTCTTCACTGTGCTGTGAAACACTCCCAGGTTCTCCGCTGTTAGGTGTTACCCATTTTTTAATGAATAAAAACGTGCTTCTGAGTGAGAAGATTATATATGCAAGTCCCACAGCAAAAACTTGAGTGAATGATCCAGCCTGGTCCTCCCAGGGCTGCACTGAGGGAGTGTTGCCCTGTTGAAGGTGTTGTATTTTGGAAGAGAAGTTAAACTAAGCCCCTGCCTCTCCTCTAAGCCGGGTACAAATGTATCCATCGCATTATTGGGAGATGGGCAGAGAGAGTACCCTGAATAACATTCTTTGCTCAGTTATTTCAAATTTGTGTTTTCTGGTTAATGATTCTGTTGCAATGGAGGCTCAGAAGCATCCCTGTGTTTGTTGGTTATACAAACAACTTCAATATACAGCAATCTGTTAAAGTCCACTTACCCTGTTGAGGTGGACTCTTTGGAACTTCAGTTTCTAAAGGGCTACCAGCAAAGTAAGCTTGAGATTCTGACCTTAATGACCATCTGCATTGCCACCCCCCTCAGATGCCCCAGTTCACCTCCATCGTCACCTTCTGGGCTTGGTACAAGGTGGCAACTTTCAATAAAGAGACCACCAAATGATCAATCACAAAATACCTCACCTGACCAAACCCTTCTGTAACCACAGGAATGACACTACCAATACAATTTGCGTACCCTTTGCCGAGCTAAGTTTTAGAGGCAAAATGGTTTCTTAAATATTCAAATGTGAGAGTGACGTGCAACCTTCACTGCATTCCAGGAAGAAAAATGCATCATTTTTAATACTTATTTTGTGCATTGAGAGCACTCACCGGCAGTCTGTTGCTTGGAGAGACAGTAACCAGAGCCAATATTCCGCAGCCAACAGGATAATCCTGCAGGAAAAGGGAAGAGAGATGAGGTGAGATGGGATTGGCTTTGATGCGTAGAACTCTGACAGCTACTCCCTTCCGTGTCCAATCCGAGGTTTTAGTAAGTGGAGCTTCCATGTGGAACCCAAAAGGCTAGATTGCCTGTGTTTAGCACAGCATTCTGAGCACAACAACAAGCCGCTGCCTCACTCCCTGGGCTGAGAGGGCAACAGGAAAGTTAAGGATAGGAGGAGGCGATTCAGCTCCTCAAACCTGTTCTGCTCCTCAATTCAATCATGAACCTATCTTTGATTTATTATTGTCGCATGTATTAACATACAGTGAGAAGTATTGTTTCTTGCACGCTATACAGACAAAACATATCATTCAGAGAGAAGGAATGGAGAGAGTGCAGAATGTAGTGTTACAGTCATAGCTAGAGTGTAGAGAAAGATCAACTTAATGCAAGGTGAGTCCATTCAAAAACCTGACGGCAGCAGGGAAGAAGCTGTTCTTGAGTCGGTTGGTATGTGACCTCAGACTTTTGTATCTTTTTCCTAAAGGAAGAAGGTTGAAGAGAGAATGTCTGGGTGTTTGGAGTCCTTAATTATACTGGCTGCTTTGCCGAGGCAGTAGGAGTTACCTGTATCTGTAGATCTGTACCTCAACTGCATTACTCACCCTAGCTTCCCCTCATTTGACACTCTTTACCCAATGGAAACAATCTTAGTCTTAAATGTCCCCAGTACCCACAGTCTTGCTGGGGACAGAATTTCAGATTTGCACAAGGCTTGTACTATCTTGAGGGTGGAAGATTAAGATGCAATCTAATTGAACTGGATGAGGGTGGATGAGAGATAAATTGGTACCGAGCTGGGGGCAGTGTGGTGGCACAGCGGTTAGCACTGCTGCCTCACAGCACCATGGACCCAGATTCAATTCTCAGCTTGGGTCACTGTCTGTGTGGAGTTTGCATGTTCTCCCTGTGCCTGCGTGGGTTTCCTCTGGGTGTTCTGGTTTCCTCCCACAGTCCAAAGATATATGGGTTAGGTGGATTGGCCATGCTAAATTGCCCCTTAGCATCAGAGGGACTGGCTAGGGGTTATGGATATAGGGCCTGAGTGGGATTGATGTCGGTGCAGACTCGATGGGCCAAATGACCTCCTTCTGCATTATAGGGATTCTATGATTGGGGGGAGGGGGTTAACCTTAAACTTAGATCTCAGAATTTTCAGGGTGATGTTTGGAAGCAGGTCACACAGATGGTAATGGGAAAACTGGAACTCCCTTCCCCAAAACCATTACAGAGTTTGAGGTGGTTGATTGAAAATTTCAAAATGGAGATTGATAGCTTTTTGTTAGGGAAGGTTGTTAAAGGTTATGAAACCAAAGCATGTCGAGAGACTGGAGGTACAAATCAACCATGATCTAACTCAAAGGCTTAAGGAGCTGAGCAGTCCACTCCTGATCCTAAATTCAGGATTCATGCAATAAAATCTAGGCCTCGTCAGGGACTCGTAAAAGTTGCATTCGGAAACAGTGCTTAACATAATTATCCTGACAATTTGGACTGGAGCCAGTGGTGAGGCCTAACTCAGCAGGCCTCTGTTGGATATCTTTCTTGTGTTCTGATTCCTCAACCCTGGATTTACCGACTCATCCTCAGTGTGCGCTTGGCTCCCTACCCCCCCCCCCCCCACCCCCTTTCCTGAATAGTTACCTCAATTTTTATAAATACCCTTGCACGCCCTTGTCTCATGACTCCAGTTATTGAAGTATTTTGCACCAAGCTGAATAAATGCAAGGGTTTGTGACCATGCAACAGAAAGCTCAAAATAGCCCCTGTGTCCATAGAAGACTTGGCTACGACTTGTGTTTTTGACACTTGGCTGAGTCTTCACACTTATAAAGTCTGGAATCCAAATGTAAACCAAATACCACAGGTCTTTTTAAATAGCAGGTCTGTTTTTTAAAATAGAAGTCACTTTCTCGTTTTAAATAGAAGCCTGCCGCTTTTAAATAGAGCTTGTTTTTTTCTCCACCTCTGTACCTTGAGGCTTTGTGGGGCAATGAAGGGGTTTCAGAATGGGTCACGGGGCTTCGACTAGCAGCGAGGAGAACGGCAGAATCGAACCCACAATCCCTGCTCCACCTCAAGTCTCAGGTTGCCAACTCTGGCTGGACTTGTCTCTGGAGGCACAATCATCCTGTTTCCCCAGCTACCCCTGATTGGAGATGCTGGCGTTGGACTTGGGTAAACACGGTAAGAAGTCTCACAACACCAGGTGAAAGTCCAGCAGGTTTATTTGGTAACAAACACCACTAGCTTTCGGAGCACTGCTCCTTCTGGCCAGACAGACCGTTAATGTAATTAATAAACTTAAACATTCAAGAGAAGTGAAAGAAAGACACCATTTCTTTTGATGCCCCGATGATTTGTCTACCTGGATCAGGTCGCGATGGTGCTGGGAAATTAATCTTCAGTTATTTCTGGAGACTCCAGAACAAGCCAGGAGGGTTGGCAACCCTAGTAGCCTCAGCTGTTGGCTTTTGGAGTTGAACAAGACCAGTAACCACAAATATCACTACTGTGGTGTCCCAAGGATTTACAAAACCTTCACTCTTCCTACCACAATGTGGCATGTCTGCATGCTTTATCTGTTTGTTTATGTATTTGCACATATAACTCTGGGTCTTGAAGCAAGCATGAAGATACTAGTATATGATTTGATTTGATTTGATTTATTATTGTCATGTGCTTTGGTACACAGTGAAAAGTATTATTTCTTGCGCTCCAAACACACAAAAAACATACCATTCAGAGAGTACATAGGGGAGAAGGGAAGGAGAGAGTGCAGAATGTAGTGTTACAGTCATAACCAGGGGCGGCATGGTGGCACAGTCACTAGCACTGCTGCCTCACAGTGCCAGGGACCCGGGTTCAATTCCCAGCTTGGATCACTGTCACTGCGGAGTTTGCACGTTCTTGTCATGTCTGCATGGGTTTCCTCCGGGTGCTCCAGTTTCCTCTCACAGTCCAAAGATGTGCGGGCTAGGTTGATTGACCATGCTAAAACTGAACCTAGTGTCGGGGGATTAGCAGGGTAAATGCGTGGGGTTATGGGGACAGGGCCTGGGTGGGATTGTGGTCGATGCAGACTCCATGGGCCAAATGGCCTCCTTCTGCACTGCGGGGATTCCATGTAAACCTACTTGTGGCACTCATAAATAAACATTAAAAACTTTAGAGGAAGAGTTAAAGTAGTTAGAGTTTAAAAGCATGGAACGAGAATAAAAAATAATATTAGAGGGAAAGCTGGGGACAGCTTGTAAAAAATCACCAGGCTCTGGTGCTGTCATTAGTGAGAATATAACAACAGTGACAGATGTCAAAGATCCATTCGATCCATCCAGCCTGTCACGTACAATCAAAATGCCCCTTGGATCACAGCGCATACAGTGCAGTGCCCACTGGAGCTTTATGTAAAGTGGTGCTACCATTGCCTTTTTTTGCCTTCTTTGTGCGGCTCTCCCGCATATGTGGCTTTCAAGACCTGCACAGCACCTACTAAGCAACTGTCAGTCTGCGCATGCTTACAGTTATAGCAGGGACACTGCTCCCCACCTTCATTTGACCTCTGGGAGAGCAGAAAAAAATCCAATTAGAATCCCAGGCCAATTCAGGGGAGAGAAAATAACCTGAAAAATTCCTCTCCAATGCCTTTCGGCAGGCGACATTCCTCCACATGCTTTTGCATCTTTTATAGCAACACATTAATAAACTACTGAGAAGTTGCAAGGTCTGGAAGGTGGATCATCTTACTCTGCCTTCTTTCACTCAACGTTCAATTATTTTCAATCTGTTCTCCTGGTTCGGTGTTTAAGCAAATGATTACCTATATGCAAAATCCTGAAAATTCTCAAGGCAACATTATTGGACATTACATTTGCCACTCACTATTGGCCTTGTAGAGATGCTGGCTTGGACTGGGATGGGGCACAATAAGAAGTCTTGTAACACCAGATTAAAGTGCAACAGGTTTATTTGGAATCATGAGCTTTTGAAGCGCTCCTCCTTCACCAGGATTCACCTGATGAGGGAGCAGTGCTCCAAAGCTCGTGATTCTAAGTAAACCTGTTGGACTTTAACCTGGTGTTGTGAGACTTCTTACTGTACTCTTTATTGGAACAGCAATTGAAAAGCCAAGACTTGCTGGAAAATTAATGACACCTTAATGAGAAAATCTCCCAGCTAATTCCAAGGATTAAGAGATGCATTGTGAGTTGCGAATCTTCCAAGGTTGACTAATCAATTGAGTTACTCTGTTCTTTGCTTCACATGAGTGGTTCCTCATCTTCCTCCTCCCAATTATCTCTAACGACTTAGTGGATCTGCACATTAATGGGCCATTAAATTCACCACAGAAAATTAAAGCTCATAATTAATTAAGTATCCATTGATGACATGATAATTGCTAATGGGATTCTAATCAATCTCTCTAACCCAGAAAGCTAACAATTTAAACTGTTCGGTCTCATTCATGCAGGTAGTAAATTGTTCTTCAGGAATATTAAAAGAAGTTATATTTTCAATGTTTTTCCTCATTTTTCTTCATTCTTTCTTAGTTCAATCTTTCTGTCATCATCTCAGATTCATATAAACATTGAAATTAGAAGCAGGAGTTGGCCGTTTTGCCCTTTGAGCCTGCTCTGCCGTTCATTTTGATGATGGCTGATCATCAAATTCAATATTCTGATCCCCCTTCCTCCCATATCCCTTGATCCCTTTGACCCCAAGAGCTATATCTAGTTTCTTCTTGAAATTGGGCAACGTTTTGGCCTCAACTACATTCTGTGGAAGTGAATTCCACACATTCACCACCCTCTGGGTGAAGAAATTTCTCCTCACCTCAGTTCTAAAAGGTTTACCTCTTATCCTCAAACTATGACCCCAAGTTCTGGACTCCCCCACCATTGGGAACATTCTTTCTGAATCTTACTTGTCTAACCCTGTTGTAATTTTATAAGTTTCTATGAGATCCCCTCTCACTCTTCCAAACTCCAGTGAATATAATCCTAACCGACTTAGTCTCTCCTCGTATGACAGACCTGCCATCCCAGGAATCAGCCTGGTAAACCTTCGCTGTACTCTATAGTAAGGACATCCTTCCTCAGATAAGGACACCAAAACTGCACACAATGCTCCGGGTGTTGCCTCCATATCCCCATTATTATTCTTCAGTTTTGCTCTCTATCCTTTAGTTTTAGTGGCTAATAAGACAGACTGTTGGTGCTGTCATTCATTACGGTTGATGTCCCATTGCCCTCACTGTGTCTTTATCAGCTTGTATTTTTAGTCTATTTGGTCAAAGACCTTTCAAGCTGAAGGGTTTTGGAAAATGGCAAACTGATATGCCCGTTCAGAAGTGTCCAACACAATAATTACCACATTGACGTGCCAGCAACAGTACAGCCCAGTCCTATACTTTGCAACAACAAACTGACTCTGTTATAGAGAGGTAGGTTCAGTTGTCCGTGCACAATGAAAGTAGGTTGCTTTGTTTTCTTATATACCTACAATAGGGCAATAAGAAACCAGGATTTCAGCATTACAGAGAGACACAGACAGATTGACAAAACTGGTTTAGTGAGAGAGACCAATACTGGGCAACTTCTAGGCACCAGGGTATCCCTGAAATACTGCATTCTATATAACTTCAACAGAAAGAAGACTACTGTAGGAAACTAGAATCTTCTTCCATCAGTTGGGGTACTGATATATGATTCTTTCTGATTCCTCTTCCAGTTGCCTCCTTTTCTTGTTTTTATTTTCGTCTGAGTAACTGACATTCATGAACATTCCCCTTACAGCAATGGAGGCCAAGCTATCCCAGCATGCAAAGCTGTCATGAAAGTCCTCTACTAGATTTCTAATGTCTGAAATTGTAATGGAGAAATTTCACTGTAAAATCTAAATGTGTCATTTGCCCTTCCTTTAATAAAATTTATTTATATGCACACGCTTTCTCTGAGAGAATAAATTTAAGTAGCACGTATGAAACACTGTCACAACATGGCCTCATTCCTGGGTTAGTAATCCAGAGGCCTGTATAAATAAGTAGTCAGGCTGGATGAGAGATAGTTGGGGGAGGTCAGGAGGGTAATTGTGGAGCAAGCGGGGCAGGGAGCGGTGTCAGTGTTAGTGATTGGAGGGAGGAAGTCAGTTCAGTAGTTACCCAGAAGTTCAGCTAGGATTTTTCTGTCTAACGCTTTCTGGGTAACTACTCAGGCAATTTCCATGAAACTGTCTGAAATCTCTTCCTGCAGTTCAGAGTTAGAGACATTGTCAGAGGGTCCCAGAGAACAGTGGAATTTCCCATTGGAAGTTCAAACTTCCACCCAGTTCCCATGGAGGTCAGCACGTCAGGAAATCTGATGATCTGGAGATGGAAAGATCTGGAACATAGTTATATGTCCCAAGGTGCTCTGCAAGAGCATTACTAATTTTGTAACCCAATAAGTGGATCTGGAATCATATGTAGGCCAGATCAGGTAAGGATCGCAGACTTTAAGTGGCACAGTGACACAATGGTTAGCACTGCTGCCTCACAGTGCCGGGGACCCAGGTTCAATTCCAGCTTGAGTCAGGATCTCTCCACATTTGCGTGGGTTTCCTCCGGGTGCTCCAGTTTCCTCCCACAGCCTGAAAGGCGCACTGGTTAGATGCACTGGCCATGCTAAATTCTCCCTCAGTGTACCCCAGCAGGCTCCGGAGTGTGGTGACTAGGTGATTTTCACTGTAACTTCATTGCAGTGTTAATGTAAGCCTACTTGCCACACTAATAAAAAAAAATAGAAAACTCCATGAAGGGCATTAATGATTAATTAGTTAAAATTGGCTCCTTGATTGTTGATGGGTCCACTTCCGAATCTTGCACATGCCCAAACTTTGTACGTAAAATTCTGGCCATGAAATTCTTAAGGGGCTTGACAGGATAGATGCTGGGAGGAATTGTGGATCTAGAACAGTTTCAGAATTAAGCCTGAGCTCGTTAGGATTGAGATGAGGAAATGATCTTTAACTTAAAAGTGTTGGAGATCTTCGGAATTCTTTACTCCAAAGAGCTATGAATGCTCATTCATTAAGAATATTCAAGAGGGAGACTGGCAGATCTTGGCAGAACAACAAAATAATTAAGAGATGGGGGAATTCAAACAATCATTTGATAGTCAATATAGTGGATTGTGCAGAGAGATGGAGTTGATATGGAAAATCAGCAACCATATTGAATGACAAAGCAGGCTCATTGGCCTATTCCAACTCCTATTTCTTCTGTGCTTCTTTCTTAACTGTTATTCTTAAACCAAAATATCTAGAATACCATGATGGTAATATTTTTCCATAACCTCACCATTGTGCTCATGGCTTCCTGATACACCAAACCAAGCTGCTTAGGCGATGTTCTCTTCCTGATCACTCAACGCCTCTTGATTATCTGCAATAGCCAAGTTAGGAGAGTGATGGATTATCCACCACATTCTTAGGTAGCTGTAACTCAGGAAGGTCAACACTGTCCCTGATCAGTGCCTCTTTCTCTATATTCAGTATCCAACTCTCCATGCCACAAGAATATGAGAGAAAAGAACCATTCAATGTTCCCCCTGTTAAGCCCCTTCAGAATCTTGTGTGTTTCCATGAAATCATTCTTCTAAACCCAAGAGAGTAGCAACCTAATGAACTCAATATCTCATTCCAGGAATCTGTCCAGGGGACCTTTGTTGTGTTGCTTTCAATCTAAGTATATCCTTACTTATATATGAAGACCAACACTATGCACTGCACTCCCAATGTGGTCTCACCATAGTCCTACATAATAGTAGTATCTGATGGCTGCAGTATGTACCATCTACTGGATGCACTGCAGCATACTTTAGGAACAAGGTGGATACTTTCAAGAGGGAACCTTACCTATATATTTCCAGAGGTGACAGATTACCTTAATGTAGATAGACCAGAGAGTCTGATGTTGTTCTGCTAAGAGCGGGGAAGGCTGAACTGAGGTTTGATAGAGTTGTTCAAAAAGTGAGAAGGGCTTACTTATCTATAGGTAGATTCTTCACTCAGATAGTAGTTGGGGTGTGGAATGGACTGCCTGCTGTGATAGTGGAGTCGAACACTTTAGGAACTTTCAAGCGGTTATTGGATAGGCACATGGAGCACACCAGAATGATAGGGAGTGGGATAGCTTGATCTTGAGATTGGACATAGCTCGGCACAACATTGAGGGCCGAAGGGCCTGTACTGTGCTGTAATGTTCTGTGTTCTATTGGCTTAGACAGATTAAAAAAAAGAGAAACTCTTTCCAATGGTTGAAGGGTCAATAATCAGAGGGCACAATGCAAAGGTAATTGGCAAAAGAACAAAATGATTTTAATGCAATGAGTTGTTAGGGATTGAAATGCACTGCCTGATAGATTAGTGGATACTGATTCAATGCTAGTCTTCAAAAGGAAATTGGACAATACTTGAAGAAATATATGCCGGAGGCCCAGTCTAATCTTCTAAGGACATGGGTTCAATCCCCACCACAGCGGCTGGTAGAATTAATATTTAACTAATAAATCTGGAATATAAAGTTAATCTCAGTGACCATGAAAACCATCACTGACTGTTGTGAAACCTCATCTGGTTCACTGACATCATTTAAGGAGGGACATCTGCTGTTCCTATCTGATCCGACCTACACGTGACTCCAGACACACAGTGATGACTTTTATCGGTCTGGATCAGGCATGGGCACAAGTGCTGGGTTTGTCATAAACACCCACATTCCATGAGAGAATGAAGGGAATCAAAAATTGCAAGGATATGGGGAAAGAGCGGGGACTAGGGCTAACTGGATTGTTCTCTGTAAGAACCAGCACAGATTGGATGGGCTGAATGCCCTCCATCCTTCTTGTACTGTTATATGAATCCACACTCACTAAGTTAGTTTCAATAGCTCTTCCTTTCTACTTGATCTCAGCCACCAAGAAGAGTAAGAGCAGCAATGTTATAGGAACGCCATAAGTTCCAAGTTCCCCATCAAATCTGATTTACAATCCTTACAGTGCAGAGCGAAGCCATTTGGCCCATTGTGTCTGCCCTGATTCTCCAATAGAGCAACTTACCCAGGCCCTTTCTCTGTAACCCCACATATTTAATCCACTAATCCCCCTAACCTACACACCTTGGGGCACTAAGGGGCAATTTAGCACGGCCAATCCACCTAACCTACACATCTTTGGAGGAAACCTGAGCACCTGGAGGAAACCCATGCAGCCATGAGGAGAATGTGCAGACTCTCTGCAGGCAGTCACCCGAAGCTGGAATTGAACCCAGGTCCCTGATGCTGTGAGGCAGTAATGTTAACCACAGTGCCGTGGTGCCGCTCAATAACTTGAAAGCACACTGCTGCTCCTTCAGTATGCCTGGGTCAAAATCTTAGAATTTCCTGCACCATCATGGCAAGAGTGCCAGACGCTTAAGAAACCTTGACACTCAGGGTGATCAGGGATGGGCGATTAAATGTGGGTCTGGCTAGCAATGCCACACCAGAACAACTGATCATGAGATAAAACTCCCTCCTTTACAAACACAACATAGATTCAAGATACGTGGCAGTAGATGCAGAGGGGACATGAAGAAGAATTATTTTATATAAAGGGTGGTGGGTGTCTGGAATTCACTGCCCGAGTTGGTGGTGGAGACAGGTCTTGTATTCTTTTAAAAAGAGTACCTGGATCTGCACCTTTAGTGCTGTAAGACACAGGGCTATGGGCCGGGTGCAGGGAGGAGGGATTAGAAAGGGCATCTGGGTGTTCTCAGGCAAGATGGGCTGAATGGCCTCCTTCTGTGTTTAACCTTTCTATGGTTCTGACAGGAATTGCTTAGAGAGAGTCACAGGGTCAGTTTTGAAGTATTATTATTCACAGCACGGCCAGAAGCTTCGAGAAAAAGTGCAATATAGGAATTCTTATCATCTGAAGCAGGATAGATTTTCAGCCTTGTCAATCAACCCCTTCCCACAAAAGCCCCAAACCCAACTTCCTCAATCTTTCCTTGCAACCTTAAAGTCTTGATGTCCAGAAACGAAATACGAAGAAATCTGTGAGTTTTTTTTCATTATCTCGGAGGATTAATCAAGTCAGACAGGAAATTTGTTTTGTTAAAGCCCTGGTTATGAAACAGGAAACAGATCAGAACAGAACAGAGGGGAATTCCTGGACCATTTCCTGAAATGTGCTCGGTAAAGTATGGAAGGACAGTTCCAATTCTGAAACGTTCAGTGCTTTTTAATGACACTCTGTGTGAATAGGAGGTAAACTGTACTTGTTGATCTTCACTAGCTCTGGGCCCAGAAAAATCTGGAATTTCAAATTCCCATCCTTGCGTTCCAACCTTCCCAGGACATTGCCCCGTTCTTTATCTCTGTAACCTCTTCCAGCTCTATAACACTCCGAAAGCTCTCTATTCCTCCAGCTACAGCCCCTAGTAAATCCCCCATTATAATTGTTCAACCATTGGTGTCTGTGTCTCAGCCTTAACTTCTGGAAAACCCTCCCCAAAATTGCCACTTCTCCAACTCTCTCTCCTCCTTTAAAATCCTTCTTAAAACTCGCCTCTTGACCAAATTTTTGATGGCCTGCTCTCAACCTCCTTACCTAGATTGGCGTCAACTGTTGTCTGGTAGCAGTCCCGTGAAGTACTTTGGGATGTTTTACAACATTGAGGGCTTTATGTAAGAGCTCAGAGGCTCGGAATACTATGACAAGTAACTCATCTCCTGACTCCCCAAAGTCCGTCCACCATCTACAAGGCACAAGTTAGGAGTGACCCCACTTACCTGGATGGGTGCAGCTCCAACAACACTCAAGGAGCTTGATGCCTTCCAGGACAAAACAGCCCCGCTTGATTGGCACCACGTTCATAAACATCCAATCTCTCCACCACTGACGCTCAGTAGCAGCAGTGTGTACTTTCTACAGAATGCTCTGCAGCAATTCACCAAAGATCCTTAGACAGCGCCTTCCAAACTCACAAAGGACAAGGGCAGCTGATACATGGGAATACTACCACCTGCAAGTTCCCCTCCAAGCCACTCACCATCCTGACTTGGAAATATATCATTCTTCCTTCGCAGTCGCTGGGTCAAAATCCTGGAATTCCCTCCCTAAGGGCATTGTTGGTCAACCCATAGCATGCAGATTGCAGCGATTCAAGAAGGCACCTTCTCAAGGGCAACTAGGGATGTGCAATAAACGCTGGCCCAGCCAGCGACACCCATGTCCCATGAATAGATTTAGAAAGTGATTACATATTCATATAATATTACACAATATGCTCCATAACAATTACATATGAGAGTTGTTTCAGTGATGAGAAATACCAGCTACTTGGAAACATTGTAGACTCTGGGACTTATCTCTTTAGAGAAGATTAAGAGGAGATTTGGTACGGGTTTTCAAAAGCATGAGGAGCATATATGGGGAGAAACTGTTCCCATCAACAGAAGGATGGAAAATCAGAGGACACTGATTTGAGATGATTGGCAGAAAAAAAGCAACGGCAACATGAGTAAGAATGTTTCTATGCAGTGAAAAGTTAGGATCAGGCATTCTCTACCTAGAGTGTAGTGGAGGCAAATTCAATCGATGCTTTCAAATTGGAACTGGATAATTATCTGAAAAGATAAAGCAAAGGCAGGGCTTTGGGGAAAAGTCAAGAGAGTGGGACTGATTGAGTTACTGTTTGTAGTTACTCCCCTACAGTGCAGAAGGGGGCCATTTGGCCCATAAACTGCACTGACTTTCTAACAGAGCATCTTATCCAGGCTGACCCACTGCCCTACCCCGTAACCACATGAATTTGCCCTGCTAATCTCCCTAATCTGTACATTTTTGGTCACAAAGTGACAAGTTAGCTTGGCTAATTCACCAAACCTGCACATCTTTGGAGTGTGGGAGGAAACTGGAGCGCCCGGAGGAAACGCACACAGATATGGGGAGAATGTGCAAACTCCACACAGACAGATGCCCCGAGGTTAAAAATCAAACCCGGGTCCCTGGTACTGTGAGACAACAATGCTAGCCACTGTGCCAGAGGGAGTCAGCACTGACACACTGGGCTTCTTCAATGCTGTACAAATTCTCTGATTCTATAAGTGCAAGTTATTGTTGGTGAAAGCATGATTCAACGATTATTGGCGGGGCGGGGGGAGGTGGGGTGGGGGGGGGGAGGTGGGGTGGAGTAGCATTTTCAAGGAAGGTGCCACAGGGGCTGGTAATCCCTTCTGGCAATCTTTCACTGGCATGCTTATACAACTGCTGGCTTCAAACGCTGGGACTAAGCTTTATCCAGCTCAGATCAAAATTCCAATTATAATAACTTCTATAGATTTTTAAAAATTCTTTCATCGGATCTGAAGGTTGCTGGCAAGGCTACCTTCCATCTTTTAGTGTTCCATAGAAGGTGGCAATAATCTGCCCTTCAGTGCTTGTTGGAAAGCCAGTTTCTTGCTAGTCCATGTCAAAGGGCAGTTAAGAATCAATCAGATTGCCACAGCTCTGGAGTCACATATAGTCATGATGTGGAGATGCCGGCGTTGGACTGGGGTAAACACAGTAAGAAGTCTGACAACACCAGGTTTAAGTCCAACCGATTTATTTGATAGTAAACCCACAAGCTTTCGAGGTTTCCCTCTTCTTCAGGTGCACTTCACCTGACGAAGAGTTTAACCTCGAAAGCTTGTGAGTTTACTATCAAATAAATCGGTTGGACTTAAACCTGGTGTTGTCAGACTTCTTGCTGTGTCACATATAGGCCGGGCTGGCTAAGGACAGCAGACTCCCATTCCTCACGCACCAAATGGTGAACCGTTAGAGAATTTGTTTTTAACCACAATCCAGTAATGCAGTTGCCGGTGTTGGACTGGGGTGGGCACGGCAAGAAGTCTCACAACACCGGGTTAAAGTACAACAGGTTTATTTGGACTCCACTCCACTCACCTGATGAAGGAGCAGCACTCTGAAAGCTCATGATTCCAAATAAACGACCAGGACTTTGACCTGGTGTTGGGAGACTTCTTACTGTAGTTTCCTGATCACTATTAATGACACTGGTCTGAATTCTCCAGCTTTGCCCGTGGCTGAGATTCTCCAATCCCGCTGCTGGAAATGAAGATTTGGCTGAGTACCAAATTCCCCGTCCTGGCTGGCAGAGGTCGTGGTACGTGGGGCATTGAAGAATTCTGGCTATTGTCTGTTATTCACGTCACATTTACTTAATGAATTGAATTTTTCAAATTCCACAGCTGCCATGGAAGGATTATGCACTGATGCCCCCAGGTCATTAGTCTAGACCTTTGGATTACCAGTCCAGTAACATAATCACTACGCCAGTCGCAATATAAACAATAACAGAGATAAATGTTCTTATCACTCACTTTGGGTTTCTCTTCTTTGTGAATGCGGTTCACTTTCTGAATTAAAGTATATTATCGAACGGATTACTGTACTTGGTTCTGGACATCACATGTGAGGAAGAATACACTGGCCTTGGGAGGAGTGTACTGTAGATTTACCAGAACAACAACTGGACCTTTAAGGGTGAAGTGATGAGGAGGCTGTCCATAAACTAGGATTGTATCCTCTGGAATTAGAATGTGAAAGGATGATCTCATTGAAGTTTTCAAGATAGTAAGGTGAACAAATTGGCTGGATGGAGAGAACTATTTTCCCTCCTTTGGGGCAGCATGGTGGCACAATGGTTAGTACTGCTGCCTCACAGCACCAGGAACCTGGGTTAGGTGAATTGGCCATGCTAAATTCTCCCTCAGTGTACCCGAACAGGCAGCAGAGTTTGGCTACTAGGGGATTTTCACAGTAACTTCATTGCAGTGTCAATATAAGCCTACTTGTAACAGTAATAAATAAGATCATTTGAGCGGATTTTCCTGTCCCCCCCCTGTCGCCACACACCCCTCCCCCCCCACACCCCACCCTGTTGCGGGCAGGATCTTCTGGTCCTCCGATGTTTACAATCTAGGTCCCTGGACACACCTAACCCAAGAATAATCGACCAATTTCTGAGGTCAAATCTCTACAACTCTGCATTAAAGAAAATGCTTCTCGTCTTCCCTCCTCAGTAGCTGAACTCTGATTTCTAAATTATGTCCATGTGCCCTTGAACTTTTAATAATTCTTTATGGTTACCCCATCATATTTTAAACCTTGCAATTAAATCACTCCTCAATCTACACTATCACTGGGAAACATGGGAAATTTAAACAAGTTGCCCTCATAATTTAACCATGTAACTCCCAGTATCATTCTGACAAATTTGCATTCTTAAAAATTCTTTTGTGGGATATGGGCCTCACTGGCTGGCCAGAATTTATTGCCCCTTAAGGGTAATTAAGAGTCAACCACATTGCTGTGACTCTGGAGTCACACATAGGTCAGACTAAGTAAGGCTGGCAGATTTCCTTCTCTAAAGGATTTTAATGGACCAGATAGGTTTTTCCAGCAATTGACAATGGTTTCAGGGTCATCAGTAGATTTTTAATTCCTGATTTTTTTAATGGAATTCAAATACTGTGGTGGGATTCGAATCTATGGAACATTACTTGAGGTTCCAAATTAATAGTCCAGTGATATTACCCCTAGGCCATCACCTCCTCTCTAAGGCTGTACATCCTTGCTGACGTACAGTGACCAGAACACAGTTAGGCCTAGCCAAGTCTCCGTACAACTGAAGCACTGACTGGCCACAGGAGGGGGGCAAGTTACTTGCCCACTTGTCCATTATGGGATAATTGAGTGATCTTATTGTGCTATGCTTGATGGAGTTTCTCATAAAATCATAGAATCCCTACAGCACAGAAGGAGGCATTCAGCACATCGAGTCTGCACCGACCACAGTACTAACCAGGCCCTATTCCCGTAACCCCACGTATTTATGCTGCTAATCCCTCTGATACAAGAGTCAATTTAGCATGGCTAACCCACACATGTTTGGAGTGTGGGGGAAACCAGAGCACCCAGAGGAAACCCACACAGACACCGGGGGTGGGGGGGGGGGGGAGAGAGCATGCAAACTCCACACAAACAGTGACCCGAGGCCGGAATCGAATCCAGCTCTCTGTTCATTTAACAGTGATAGCCACTCTATGAAGTCCTGTGAAGCCACATTACATACTTTCCAAGCAGAAGGTTGACCAGAACACCTACACTTCAACCAACAATAGCAACTTGCATTTACGCACCACCTCTAATGCTGTAAAACAGCCCAAGGTGCGTCACAAGTGTGAATTAGTGAAGAAAATTCGCAACACCGAGATAGTTTTCTTGTAGATTTTGTAGTTCATAAAAATCTTTCTCAAGGTCCACTCTTACTTTGAGGAATAAATGATTGAAAACAGGATGACAGCTAATATTATTAAATTGTAATCTTGCAAACATTTCAAATATTGAAATATTTCAAGAATTCTCACTCCTCTTTTTTCCTTGCTGAGCTTTTTTTGAGCAGTTTATTTACTGCTGATACTGAATGGAGAGATCTCACACAGCTGGATTTTCACCAACGTTCAATAGCGTTTGTTTGCGAAATTCCATTCACACTTTTCCTGTTCGTGACTGATAACAAATCCAAGACAATATTTATATAGCGTCTTTAGTGTAGTGAAATGGGCTGCACAGTGATGTTATCAGAATTTGACACTGGGGCATATGAGGTGAATTCAGGCACGTGACTAAAAGCCATGGTCAAAGTGGAAGTATTTTGAGCTGCAAAGCTATGGAGTGGGTGCTGGGAGGTGGCATTGGAATGGGCTGTGAGTTTTCTTTCGTCTGGTACAGGCACGCTGGGCTGAATGGCCTCTTTCTGTGCCCTAACTCTGCTATGGTTTTTTTTAGAGAGTGCCTTAAAGGAGGAGAGAGTGGTGGAGAGAGAGACAGGTGGAGAGGCAGAGGAGTTCAATGAGAATAATCCAGAGGAAGTTTTCTTGATGCAATGGAAGTCAGAGTTATGGAAGAGGCCAGATTTGAAGGAGCACAGAGATCTCGGAGGGCTGTAGGAAGTTGGAGAAGTAGGAAGAGACGCAACTATGGAGGAATTTGAAAGCTAGGATAAGCATTTTAAAATCAAGACATTGCTTATCCAAAAGCCAGTGCAGATCAGTAAGCGCATGGGTGCTGGATTAGTGGAACACATTGTGAGTGAGACTATGGTCGATAGAGCTTTGAATAAGATCTTCTGATTTTCTGCTATTTCTTAGACATGAAATTTAAGCTAACCATCCAGAGAGGCAGAAGGTGGGGCTTTCATTTAACTGCTCACCTGAAGGGAACATCTCCGCACTCCTACAGCACTGACACAATGGGCAGGGTTTTCCAGCCGCGCTCACCCAAAACCAGAAAATCCTTTTGGAGGCCAATAGACCTTTCAATGGTCCACCCCTCGCCCGCTCTGATTCCCATGGCAGGTAAAATTTGCCCCACTGGCCGGAATCCTACAGGTGTTCCTGCCAGTGGGATTTCCCATCCAAATTCTCCAAAAGCGCTGCGGCGGGAACGTGGCATGAACCCTCAGTAAGGTCACACTCAGTGAGTGTCAGCTCAGGGCTCTGGAAGCCCTCTGACTGAGAGACAAGAGCTATAAGAGATAACTATACGGATTTACACAGGAACATTACTTCTCCAGTTCATACCGTGTGTTGTTATTACATCTGAAATGCTAAAGTGCTAAAGTAAACGTAATGTCCCTTCATTTGACACTGTTTATGTTTATATAAAAATCTGTATTTATACCAGGAACATTGGTGCAGCTGCACCACATCATCTTGTATCTATCCTAAATAAACCTCACAAATATACATCTTAACAAACTACTTCCTCAGCCTGGGACTACATTACCTGACTGGGATGCTATGCAGATTAAATGCAGTGTGGATTTAGATGCAGAGTAAAGCCAGCTCCATTCTGACCCAACATCGGACCGTAACACCAGCCTCGGAATGTTAGTCTGTACTGCACCATGCTTAAATGCCAATCAGTATCACTAGTTACACTGGTCAAGTATACAAATGGGAAATGAGCCTGGCAGTAATTTTGCACAGCTTTGTGCAGTGCCTACTTGGGTTGCGAATGTCCAAAACTCATTCCGGAGAAGATCTGGATACTTTCACCAAACAGGTTTGCATTAGATTCAGATCCAAGTTTCCAGGGACAGTAACCAGTGCAACTGACACTCAAATCCTGATTGCATTGTTTTCCTTTCCACCACTGACCTCTCATTCTCCTCCCTTGTCCTGAAAATATTGACTAAGGCTGGGGTTAGGGCTGGTGTAGGGGTGATCACCCTAGGTTAGCAAACCAGCGACCCAGACTAATTCAAATCACACATTCAATTCAATGAATGAACCTGAAATTAAAAAGCTAGTCTCTGTAATGCTCACCATGGACTCAATGTCGATTGTCATAAAAATCCATCTGGTTCACTGATGTTCTTCAGGGAAGGAAATCTGCCGTCCTCACCTGGCCTGGCTACATGAGACTCCAGAGCCACAACAATGTGGTTGACTCGTAAATGCCCTCTGAAATGACCTAGCAAGCTCACTTGTGTCAAACTGCTACAAAGTCTAAAGGGAATGAAATGAAATGGGCCACCTGGCATTGAGCTGGGCACCAGAAAGGAAAATGGAACAATCAGTCCTGCCAACTCTGTAAGGTCCTCCTTACGAGCATCTATGGGGGTTGTGCCAAAATTGGGAGAATTGTCTGACAGATTGGTTAAGCAATAGCCTGACTGTGGCAACTGTTCCTTTAAGGATCATTCTCATAGAATCATAGGAACCCTACAGTGAAGAAGGAGGCCATTTAGCCCATTGAGTCTGCACTAACAACAACCCCTCTCCAGGCTTTATCCCCACAACCCCACACATTTACCCAGCTAATTCCTCTAGCCTACACAGCCAGGACACGAAGGGACAATTTAGCATGGCCAATGCACCTAATCAGCACGCCTTTCGAACTTTGGGAGGAAACCCAAGCAGGCACAAGGGGAAAATGCAAACTCCACACAGACAGTTACCTAAGCCGAGAATCAAACCAAGGTCCCTGGAGCAGTGAGGCAGCAGTGCTAACCACCGTACAGAACTAATGAGGGAGCAGGGTGAGGCTCACGCCTCTGGAGTTCCAAGCATCATAGCGTCTAGTCTTCAGACAGTTCAATTCATCCCACGTAATATCAAAAAAGCAGCTGAAGGTGCTGAATGAAGCATGGATTATGAACACTGTCAACATTCCAGCAATATTGCTGAAGGCTTTCTGAAGGACGATTGGAGGACTGCTCATGTACCTTGGTTTAAAAAGGGGCAAGGAAGAGACCGAATAATCACAGACCAGTCAGTCTAACCTTAGTAGCAGGTAAGTTATTGGAATCAATTCTGAGAACCGTCATTTAGAATTGATCACTCGGATTAATCAAGGACAGTCAGCACGGATTTGTTAAGGAAATATCGTGTCTAAGCTGATTTTTTTTTTGAGAAAGTAACAAGGAGGATTGATGAGGGGAGTGTAGTTGATGGGGTCTACATGGATTTTGATAAGGCTCTTGACAAGGTTCCACATGGCAGACTGATTAAAAAAATGTCCATAGGATTACACAGGGTGATGGTCTTTTTCACACAGAGGGTGGTGAGTGTCTGGAACAAGCTGCCAGACCTAGTAGTCGAGGCAGGTACAATTTTGTCCTTTAAAAAGCATTTAGACAGTTATAAGAACATAAGAAATAGGAGCAGGAGTAGGCCATCTGGCCCTTCGAGCCTGCCCCGCCATTCAATAAGATCATGGCTGATCTGTCGTGGCTCAGTTCCACTTTCCCGCCCTCTCCCCATAACCCTTAATCCCCTCTCTTATCAAAAACCCATCAACCCGCTTCTTAAAAATATTTAGCGAGGCAGCCTCCACCACTTCAACGGGCAGAGAATTCCAGATATTCACCACCCTTTGAGTGAAGAAGTTCCTCCTCAACTCCGTTCTAAACCGCCCCCCCTTTATCTTGAGGCTGTGCCCCCTAGTCCTACTGTCTTTTTTGAGCGGGAAGAGTCTCTCCACCTCTATCCTATCCATCCCATTCATCATCTTATACGTCTCAGTGAGATCTCCCCTCATTCTTCTAAACTCTAACGAGTACAAGCCTAGTTTATTCAGCCTCTCCTCATAGCTCAACCCCCTCAACTCCGGTATCAGCCTAGTAAACCTCCTCTGCACTCCCTCCAAGGCCAAAATATCCTTGCGCAGGTGCGGCGCCCAAAACTGCACACAGTACTCCAGCTGCGGCCTCACCAATGCCCTATACAGCCGCAGCAAGACCTCCCTACTTTTATATTCAATCCCCCTCGCTATGAAGGCCAGCATCCCATTCGCCTTCCTGACCACCTGCTGCACCTGCAGGCTGGGTTTTTGCGACTCATGCACAAGGACCCCGAGGTCCCTCTGCACCGTCGCCTGCTGCAGTTTTTCGCCACGTAAGTAATAGTCCTTCCTACCATTCTTCCTACCAAAGTGGACCACCTCACACTTGCCAACATTAAATTCCATTTGCCATTTCCTGGCCCATTCGCCCAGCCTATCTAGATCCTTCTGCAGACTCTCCACACCCTCCGCACAATTTGCCTTTCCCCCAATCTTGGTGTCATCAGCAAATTTCGACACCCTACACTCGGTTCCCTCCTCCAGATCATCTATATAAATGGTAAATAGCTGAGGCCCCAGCACCGACCCCTGGGGCACCCCACTAGTCACCAACCGCCAATCCAAATAGCACCCATTGACCCCCACTCTCTGCCTCCTATTTGACAACCAATCCTCTATCCACGCTAACACCCTGCCCCCAACTCCATGTCCTCTGACCTTCTGCAGTAACCTCTTGTGAGGTACCTTATCAAACGCCTTCTGAAAATCCAGAAAGACCACATCCACCGGCTCTCCTCTATCCACCGCCCTAGACACATCCTCATAGAACTCCAGTAAATTTGTCAGACACGACTTCCCTTTAATGAAACCGTGTTGCGTCTGCCCTATCAAGCAATTCCCTTCAAGATGCCTCGCAATTTCCTCCTTAATGACGGATTCTAACATTTTACCTACCACAGACGTTAAACTAACTGGCCTATAATTCCCCGCCTTTTGCCTGGCACCCTTCTTAAACAACGGCGTAACATTAGCCGTTTTCCAATATTCCGTTTCATGTTTCATGGGTAAGATGGGTCTAGAAGGATATGGGCCAAATGCGGGCAATTGGGACTAGCTTAATGGTTAAAAAAAAGGGCAGCATGGACAAGTTGGGCTAAAAGGCCTGTTTCCATGCTGTAAACCTCTATGACTCCATGATTCAATCCAGGGGGATGCGAAAAGCTGGATTCAAAATTGGCTTAGTAGCAGGAAACAAAAGATAATTATTCATGAGCCTTTCTGTGACTGGAAGGTTGTTTCCAGTGGGGCTGTACAGGGCTCAGTCCTACGTCCCCTGCTTTTTGTGGTATATATTAACAATTTGGATGTCAACGTCAGGGGAATGATCGAGAAGTTCACAGATGATACAAGGATTGTCCGTGTGGTTGACAGTGAGGAGGATTGCTGTAGACGGCCTGAACATACCAGTGGAGAGGTCAGGTGGGCAGAAAAGTGACAAATGGAATTCAACGCAGAGAAGTGTGAAGTGATGCATTTGGAGAGGCCAAACAAGGCAAAGGAATACACAAAATATGGGAGAATGGCGAGAGACCGTGGAATAAACTTTCACTAATCCCTGACGATAGGAGGACAAGTCGGTAAAGTGGGTAAGAAGGGGTATGGATTCCTTTCCTTTATTAGTCAAGGTATACAATATCAGAGCAGGGAGGGTATGCTGGAATTATATGGACACTAGTTAGGACACAAACTTGAGTACTGTGTGTCGTTCTGGTCACCTCATTACAGAAAGGATATAATTCCATTAGAGAGGAGACTCACGAGGCTGTCACCAGGACTATTGGGTGGAATAAAAACAAAGAACAAAGAAAATTACAGCACAGGAATAAGCCCTTTGGTCTACCAAACTTGCACCGACCATACTGCCCAACTTAACTAAAACCCCCTACCCTTCCAGGAACCATATCTCTCTATTCCCATCCTATTCATGTATTTGTCAAGACGCTCCTTAAAAGCCACTACTGTATCCACTTCCACTACCTCTTCCGATAACATGTTCCATGTACCCACCACCATCAAAAAATCTGCCTTGTACATTTCCTTCAAACCTTGCCCCTTGTACCTTAAACCTGTGCCCTCGAGTAACTGACTCTTCCACCCTGGGGAAAAGCTTCTGACGATCCACTCTGTCCATGCCCATCATAATCTTGTAGGCTTCTATCAGGTCACCCCTCAATCTCCTTCGTCCCAGTGAGAACAAACCAAGTTTCTCCAACCTCTCCTCATAGCTAATGCCCTCCATGCCAGGCAACATCCTGGTAAATCTTTTCTGTATCCTTTCCAAAGCCTCCATATCCTTCTGGTGGTGTGGCAGCCAGAATTGAACACTATATTCCAAATGCGGCCTAACTAAGGTTCTATCAAGCTGCAACATGACTTGCCAATTTTTAAATTCAATGCCCCGCCCAATGAAGGCAAGCATGTCACATGCCTTCTTGACTATCTTCTCCACCTGTATTGCCACTTTCAGTGATCTGTGTACCTATACACCCAGATCCCTTTGCCATTCAATACTTTTAAGGGCTCTGCCATTTATTGTATATTTCCTATCTGTGTTAGACTTTCCAAAATGCATTACCTCACATTTGTCCAGATTAAATTCCATCTGCCATCTCCCCGCCCAAATCTCCAATTGATCTATATCCTGCTGTATCCTCTGATGCTCCTCATCATTATCTGCAAATCCAACAACTTTTGCATCGTCTGCAAACTTACTAATCAAACCAGTTACATTTTCCTCCAATTCATTTATAAATATTACGAACAGCAAAGGTCCCAGCACTGATCCCTGAGGAACACCACTTGTCACAGCTCTCCATTCAGAAACACACCCTTCCACTGCTACCCTCTGTCTTCTTTGATTGAGCCAATTCTGTATCCACCTTGCCAGCTCACTTCTGATCCCAAGCGATTTCACTTTCTGCAACTGTCTGCCACGAGGGACCTTGTCAAAGGCCTTACTGAAGTCCATGTAGACAACATCTACTGCCTGACCCTCATCAATCATCTGTCACTTCCTCGAAAAACTCGATCAAGTTAGTGAGACACGACCGCCCCGTCACAAAACCATGTTACCTCTCACTAATATGTCCACTTATTTCCAAATGAAAATAAATCCTGTCTTGAAGAATTCTCTCCAATAATTTCCTTACCACTGACATAAGGCTCACCAGCCTGTAATGACCTGGATTATCCTTGCTACCCTTCTTAAATAAAGGAACAACATTGACTTTCCTCCATTCCTCTGGGATCTCCCCTGTAGCCAGTGAGGATAGAAAGATTTTTCTCAAGGCCTCAGCAATTTCCTCCCTTGCCTCTCACAGTATTCTGTTTCTCAAGAACATCAATACATACTCCTTTTTGATTCTCAACATGACTCAAACTCTCTATACACCCTTTCCCAGACTCATCATTCACCAAGTCCTTCTCTTTGGTGAATACTTATGCAAAGTACTCATTTAAAAACTCGCCCATTTCCTCTGGCTCCACACATAGATTCCCTCTCTTGTCCTTGAGTGGGCCAACCCTCTCCCTGGCTACCCTCTTGCTCTTTGTATATGTATAAAAAGCCTGAAGATTTTCCTTAATCCTGCCGGCCAATGTTTTTTTTGTGACGCCTTTTAGCCCTCCTTACTCCTTGCTTAAGTTTCTTTCAGCTTTCCTTGTGTTCCACACTTGCTTCATGTGTTCCCAACCTCCGAGCTTTGACAAATGCTTCTTTTTTCCCTTTGACCAGGCTCACGATATCTCTTGTTATCCAAGGTTTCCAAAACTTGCCATACTTATCCTTCATCCTTACAGGAATGTGCTGGTCCTGAATCCCTATCAACTTACACTCAAGAGCTTCTCACATGCCAGATGTTGATTTGCCTCAAACATCTGCCTCCAATCTACATTCTTCAGTTCCTGCCTAATACTGTTGCAATTAGCCTTCCACCAATTTAGCACCTTAACTTGAGGACTACACTTATCTTTATCCATCAGTACCTTAAAGTACTTTAGATTCCATGGGAAGGGCCTATTTACTTTAACAGAGAGGGTAGTGACTGGAGGTATGGGTTTAAAAAGTGATTGGGTTGGGAGATGAGAGGGAAAATGAGGAAACGTTTCTTCACCCAGCCTGATATGGGGTCTGGAACTCACTGAAAGGATAGGAGAGACAGAAAGCCTCAGCTCATATGAAAGGTTAGTGGATGTGATAGTGCAGAGTGTAACCTGCATTGTGTATCCAGCTGCATCCGCTGCTTGCATCATTTGGTCCATGGACTTTGGGCAGCAACTCCCACTCAGCAAGGACAGAACATCCTGGTTCTAGAGTGAGACTTGACCCCAAAACTTCTGGTTCAGAGACAGCCACACCTGTAGCACCACAAAACCTCCTGTTACGTTAATTGGGGTTAGTGCCCTGGACGTGTGTGGCCTCTTTCTTAAACAGAGGAATTACTTACGTGCCAATTATCTTAATCTTTTATCTAACAAGTTAATAAGTAAATCACGGGGTCGCAGGTGGCATGGCGGTTAGCACTGCTGCCTCACAATGTCAGGGACCCATAAGATCATAAGAACATAAGATATAGGAGCAGAATTAGGCCACTCAGCCCATCGAGTCTGCTCCATCATTCAATCCCGTGTTCAATTCTGGCTTTGGGTGACTATGCAAGTCTGCACATTCTCCCTGTGTTTGTGTGGGTTGCGTCCGGGTGCTCCAGTTTCCTCCCACATTCAAAAAATGTGTAGGTTAGGTGGATTGGCCATGCTCAATTCTCCCTTAGTGTCCCAAGATGTGTAGATAAGGGGCCCAAATATGAACAAAAATGCCTCCACTATCTCTTTACTAAATTTGAATAAAACATGTGAATGTAAAGCCTCATTGTCTCTCCAATGATTCTCCTTGCCACATGAGTAAATTCATGGACCTAACTCAGTGCAAGATTGTTTATCTGACTTTTTCAAGAGACTTCACTGGATGTAAAGGCCTCCTTTGTCTTGACAGTAGATAAGGTACAACTCATCCTCCCAACCCCCACCACCTCAGCACTCAAGTCACACAGGTGAAACACGAGGAAGTCTGCTTCAAACGTTTTAACTCGACATCAATCTCAAACCATGCACTCAACCGCTGGAACACTGACGCCACTTACTCGCGTTCCAAAGCCTATAGGCCGGTAACTGTCTCCGTGAAGCTGATAAACAGCAGAGCAAACAAGGCATCTTCTTGATATATTCCAACTCTTGACTTCCAACCAATCTATCACACTTACAGGGCAGTGCTTCTACAGGATTCTGTTGTCTGAATTAGCTCTTCAATAAGTGCAATATCTCTAGCTTTGACAACAGTTGTGATAAGGAATAACTTAAAGCCCTTTTTCTTTCGCTTGTTTAAAGCCAAGGCGCCTTTTAAAGTTAGCAAGAGATAAACTCTTTCCGTGGCAATAGGTGCAAAGCAACAGCCCGAGAGACAAAAGGAGAAATACTCCGGGAGTTCCGACACTCACTTAGTCATTAAGTGGTCTTCTGAAGTTCTTTGAGTTCTCAAATCTTGATGGTGAGTTATCCAACACATTGCCAGCCTTAAATTCTTCTGCGACTTGTCCGAGATGCGCGTCATATCTTTGCTTTGACCCGTGGGGAAGCTTTGCCCTAGGCAGTGATAGTGAACTTGTTTCTCTTGTCCTTAACTGGCTTTCACATAATTAATCTCTGATTCTTTACTTGTTTCTTCCATCCTGTACAATAGACTTAGCTCATAGAAGTCTGCAGAGTTGGCCAACATTGTACTTGCATAGTGCTCACTGCACTGAGGAAATTTGACTCATAAGTCTGAGGCCACACACCAGCCGACTCAAGAACAGCTTCTTCCCTTCTGCCGTCAGACTTGAATGGAATTATCTCGCACTAAGTTGATCTTTCTCTACACCCTAACTACGACTCTAACACTACATTCTGCACCCTCTCCTTTCCTTCTCTATGAATGATATGAATCATTGAACCACTACAGTACAGAAAAAGGCCATTTGGCCCATCGAGTCCCAACCAGGACCTATTCCTGTAACACCATGCATTTACTCTAGTTAGTCCCCCTGGCACTAAGGGGCAATTTAACATGGCCAATCAATCTAACCTGTATATTTTTGGACTGTGGGAGGAAACCAGAACACCCGGAGGAAACCCATGCAGGGAGAATGTGTAAATTTCACACAGACAGTGACCTGAGGCCGGAATCAAACCCATGTCCCTGGTGCTGTGAGGCAGCAGTACTAACCACTGCGCCACTGTGCCGCACAGCATACATTGGTCTGCTTTGTCTGCATAGTGCTCAAGAAGCAATACTTTTCAGTGTGTTCCAATACATGCGACAATAATAAATCAAATGAGATCAAATCATTTTAATTCCATTCGCAGTTAATTAAGCCTTCAGAAACTATTGGTGCATGAGAGGGAGGTTGTGGGAGAGAATTTCAGATCATAGAGCCAAGCTGCCCAGAAGCTAACCAAGAAGGTAGATGAGGGCAGTGCAGTTGGACTTTAGCAAGCCCTTTGACAAGGTGCCGCATGGTAGGTTGTTACATAAGGTTATGAGATCCATGGGCGAGGTATCTAAATGGATACAAAATTGGTTTCTTGACAGAAGCCAGAGGGTGGTTGTAGAGAATTGTTTTTCAAACTGGAGGCTTGTGACCAGTGGTGTGCCTCAGGGATCAGTGCTGGGTCTACTTTTATTTGTCATTTATATTAATGATTTGGATGAGAATATAGGGGGCATGATTATTAAGTTTGCAGATGAACTAAGGTTGGTGGCATAGTGGATGTGAATGAAGTTATCTCCAATTGCAACGTGATCTTGATCAATTGGCCTATGGGTGGATGGATTTTAATTTAGACAAATGAGAGGTGATGCATTTTGGTAGATTGAGCCAGGGCAGGACTTACTCAGTTAATGGTAGGGCGCTGGGGAGAGTTACAGAACAAAGAGAACTAGGGGTACATGTTCATAACTCCTTGAAAGTGGAGTCGCAAGTGGACCAAGTGGTGAAGAAGGTATTCAGTATGTTTGGTTTCATTGGTCAGAACATTGAATACAGAAGTTGGAATGTCTTGTTAATGTTGTACAAGACATTGGTAAGGCCACACTTGGAATACTGTATACAGTTCTGGTCACCCTATTATGGAAAGGATATTATTAAACTAAAAAGAGTGCAGAAAAGATTGATTAGGATGCTACCGGGACTTGATGGATTGTGTTACAACGAGAGGTTGGATAGACTGGGGCTTTTTTCTCTGGAGCGTAGGAAGCTGAGGGGTGATTGTATAGAGGTCTATAAAATAATGAGGGGCATAGATTAGCTAAATAGTCAATATCTTTTCCCAAAGGTAGGGAAGTCTAAAACTAGAGGGCATAGGTTTAAGGTGAGAGGGGAAAGATACAAAAGTGTTCAAAGGGGCAATTTTTTCACACAGAAGGTAGTGAGTGTCTGGAACAAGCTGCCAGAGGTAGTAGTAGAGGCAGGTACAATTTTGTCTTTTAAAAAGCATTTAGATAGTTACATGGGTAAGTTGGGTATAGAGGGATATGGGCCAAATGTGGGCAATTGGGGGGGTGGCATGAACAAGTTGGGCTGAAGGGCCTGTTTCCATGCTGTAAACCTCTGTGATTCTAAGTATGGCCACCACTGGTGCAGAGAAAGGGAAGAGAATGCAGGAAAAAAGTCAGAGGAATGCAGAGCTCCTGGAGCAGTGCTGGGCTGTTATACGGTTAAGGAGAGGTGAGACAATGGGGGAATTTTTCGGAGTTCTGGATTACCTAGGCATCCGGAACTCTGAAACCACAACCAATCCCAATAATGGAACTCTGGAAACTACAACCAATCCCAATTATGAAAATGTTATTGATTTTTACCTATTACACGGACAACATGGTGATTATAGTGGTTAGCACGGCCGCCTCACAGCACCGGCGACCTAAGTTCAATTCCGGCCCTGGGTCACTGTCTGTGTCAAGTCTGCGCATTCTCCCCATGTTTGCGTGGGCTTCCTCTGGGTGCTCCGGTTTCCTCCCACAGTCCAAAGATGTGCGGGTTAGATTGATTGGCCATGCTAAATTGACTCTTAGTGTCAGGGGAATTAAGAAGGTAAATATATGGAGTAACGGGGTTAGTTCCTGGGTGGGATTGTTGTCAGTGCAGGCTAAATGGGCTAAATGTCTCCTTCTGCACTGTTGATTCTCTGGATTACATCATTTGCATTACTGAGGGCTGGGATACACATTACATCAGTTTACGCTCATCTTATCTGCAGATAACTAGAAGCTATTTGAATATACATTGGCCCTTGCTTTTGCTTAATCCCACTGTTAAGTTATTTATGCAGTCACGCTGGGACCAGTGTGTTTGCAATTTACATTAACTATTTGGACTCTGCAAGTAAAAACACCATTTCTAAATTTGTGGCTGACAACAAACTGTGGGTGGGTTGTTTGGAGTCTGAGTAGGATGCAACAATAAGCTTGCAGAGCTGGCAAGTAATTGGTAAATTAAACTCAACATCAATAAATGTGAGTGGCACATGGTGGTAGGAAAGATCGGGAGGTCACATTACTGGAAAGGTGCGAGTCTGGGTGGGGTAGAAGAACAAAGAGATCTTGGAGTACAAATACATCCATCACGAACCTGTGCCACAGGTTAAAGAGGTCAAAAAACAAAGCAAAGCAAGCACCACTTGACTTTATTTCTACACGGATAGAATTGAAAGGAAAGGAAGTTGAGCTAAACCTGTATTAAGCCTTAGTAAGATCACACTAAGATCACTGCATACAGTTCTGGCCACTGTATTATAAAAAGGATGCAGAGGCAGTGCAGACGCGATCTACATGGATGATACCAGAAATGTGTGTGTTTACATATCAGGACAGAATGAAGTGGCTCTTGCAAAACAGAAAGCTGAGGGGTGATCCAAAAAGGATCCAAAAAATGATATGGAACGTTTTGATAGAGTGTTACAGAGAAGGGCATCATGGTGGCACAGTGGTTAGCACTGCGGCTTCCCAGCTCCAGGGATCTGGGATCGATTCCTGGCTTGGGTCACTGTATGTGTGGAGTTTGCATGTTCTCCCCATGTCTGCATGGGTTTCCTCCAGTGCTCTATTTTCTCCCAAAGATGCGCAGTTAGGTTGGTTGACCAAGTGTCCCAGGATGCATATGTTAGAAGAATTAGTGGGTAAATATGTGGGGATATGAGGATAGGGCCTGGGTGGGATTGTTGTCGGCGCAGACTTGATGGGCTGAATGGCCTCCTCCTGCACTGTAGGGATTCTATAATGATTCTCTTTTGGGGAAGAGCAGAACTAGAGGCCATCAATGTAGGAGAGAAATCCAACTGGGAATTCAGAAGAAACTTCTTCACCCAGAGTAGAGGGGGGCAAAGGGAGAGGAAAGGGTTTAGATGTGTGACGAAGGGTCATCCTGACTCGAAACATTGGCTCTATTCTCTCTCCACAGAGAGTGGGTGAAATAAATACTGTACTTAAAGGGGAAACTAGACAAGCAAATGAGGGAGAGGGGAATAGAGGATTGCAATGATAGATTTAGATGGTGGAAGTTTTAGGTGAAGCATAAATGGGCTGAACCATCTGTTTCTATGCTGTACATTAACCTGGGTAAGAATGTCAGGTTTCCTTCCCTGAAGGACACCAATGAACAAGTTGAGTTTTTAATCAAAATCCAGGTCTTCCATAGTCAACACTATTGACACGAGGATATTTATTCCAGATGCTTTAACTAACTGAATTGAAATTCCCCAATTGCTCAGCTAAGATTTGAACACATGTTTCTGGATTATTAGTCCAGGCCTCTGGATTACTAGTGTCCCAGTCCAGTCATAAATTTTGTCAAACCTCACTTTTACTGTACGGATACTCAAATAGGATGAGTAATACATCTCGTCAGGCCACACTGTCACTGTGGTGGGATTGCCAATCTTTCAGGATCGACCCAAAATCTCCAAGAACCAAAGGAAACCTTGCACTTATGCAGCACTTTTCACATTCAGCAGACATCTCAAAGCGCTTAACAACCAATGAAGTTGGAAAGTAGTTGCTGTTGGGCATGTAGCAGCTAATTTGCATTCAACAAACTCCCATCAACAGCAAATAATCAGTTTTTTCAGTGAGGCTCATGAGGGTTGATATATTGACCAAAGATAACACCCCTGTTCTTCTTTGAAAGAGCTTTCACATCCAGGGCATGCACCAATCCACAATTTGAGCTCAATGCGTGACAGAGTCAGTGATCCATAGTTCTCCCTGTCCCTGCACACTAGACACACTGCAGTATGACATGATTTCTCAAAAGCTCATTCACATCATGTGGGTGTCACTAGCTAGGCTAACATTTATTATCCATCCCTAACTACCCTTGACAAGGTGTTGGTGAGCTGCCTTCTTGAACCGCTGCAGTCCATGTGGTGGAGGCACACCCACAGTGCTGCTAGGGCCAAAGATCCAGGATTTTGACCCAGTGACAGTGACGGAATGGTGCTGTATTTCCAAGTCAGGATGGCAAGTGTCTCAGAGGAGAACTTCCAAGTGGTGGTTTTCCCATGTGTCTGCTTTCCTTGTCCTTCTAGATGACAGTGGGTTTCGAACCCTCTGTGCTTCAGGTTGAGAGGCCTATTATGCATGGACAGCATCAATGGTAGTCCCCTTACTGCAAGCTAAGTTGGAACAGGAGAAGTTTCACTTACCGCGGAAGTATGGATGTGTTACTCATCATTTCCCTGCACTTCAGAGCTGTCCTCTGGTGTGGTCTATTCACACTCACTACTCTGATGACTGCCTGCCACACAAGGTTGGTGAGTCGAATGGACCTCCTCCTTCTGCTCCTGGGCTACAGGATGTCTCCTGTACTGGATTCAGTGCTATCTCCAGGGATGTTTCACTAAATCTGGGTGCCAGTGCAGCTTGCCATCTCTAGGCCATGTCCTAGACCCGGGGTTTGGATTCAGCAGACGACTGGGTGCTTTTCAAATATGGCGCCGGGGTATAGCAGATAGACAATGGCACCCTGCCCACTCTGTCACATAAAATGTCGGGAACCCCTCGCACAGTGGCACAATGGTTAAGCACTGCTGCCTCACAGCACCAGGGACCTGTGTTCAGTTCCCGGCTTGGGTCACTGTCTGTGTGGAGTTTGCATGTTCTCCCCATGCCTGCGTGGGTTTACCCCGAGGGCTCTGGTTTCCTCCCACAGTCTGAACAGTATTTTGTTTTGTTAGATTAGCCATGCTAAATTCTCCCTCAGTGTACCTGAACAGGCACCAGACTGGAGACTAGGGGATTTACACAGTGACTTGGAGGTCTACAGCATGGAAATAGCCCTCTTCGGCCCAACTTGTCCATGTTGCCTTTTTTTTTAACCCCAAAGCTAGTCCCAATTGCCCACATTTGGACCGTATCCCTCTACTTCATTGAAGTGTTAATGCAAGCCTACTTGTGAACCCTAATAATTAAACTTGAAATTTTAAGATTGCATAATTAATGAGCCCAGCATCGCGCGATTGCGGGGAGGGGGATGGAGGGGTGATTTCCCGCTGGACTCTGTGGAGGGAAAACCTCTCCCCTGCCTGCTGCGGGACTTTGAAAGAATTCGAAAAGGAAAATTCTGGTTCATGTTCTTTTATCCCTCCATAATTTATTTTAATATTTTTGTTTACTTGTAAAACCAAATGGAGATGGGAGAAAAGTAATTGTGATTGATGGGGGAGTTTCTGGAGACTAAAAGCCACGCAGCGTAACCTCCAGAGATACATCTGAGCAGAGTTGGAAATCCTGCTGCACAGCTTATACGCAGACACCAGTCTCCCGTCAGGCCTCGCTGTTCCAGACACTGGGGTTACTCAGAGAAAACAAGGCCCGTAACAGATCCCTGTCAGGCCTCAATGTAACAGATAGCGTTGGCCTGACAGGGACAGTGACAAATCCTTTTGGCCTCCCTACTAAGTGCAAGCCGAGCCTTTGACGGACTGATATTAATAAATCCCTCTGATTTATCTGTGTCAGACGCAGCTATTTCGGCAGACGGGGACGCCAGTGCATGTTTTCAAGTTTCCTTTCACTACTCAGCTTTGAGGTGGATGGTGGCCAAGATCAGGATGTGTCGCGATGGCCCCTGCGGTCAAATAGCTGACTGCGCTCTACCACTTGAAGAATGACAAGTTTGACGAGGATCTAGAGGAGTGCTGGTGGTTTGTCGATTCCCAACCCCAGATGATGGAGAACTTCAGTCGATGTAAAGCAGTCACCTTCAGCTAAAGTGCCTCTTTTGTTTCCCCTGTGAATCTCTAGGCTTGACGGAGAATTTTTTTAAAAACCTGCCAAAGTAAATTGGCCAACTGAATTCTGAGCTGAAAAGCTGGAAGAATGTTTGACTCGAGCGTTTATTAGCTGAGTGCTGAGTTTCTTCCCCTTGCTGTCCCCTGGTTTTGCTGCAGTCTGAGTAATTTATCACCAATCAATATTGTAACAAAACACCCTGCTGCTTTGAATGCAGCCCGTGACTCTGCTGCCATTTTACTGTAGAAGAAAATGGGAAGGTAAGAAAAAGAGAGAGAGATAGAGAAAGGGAGAGAGGGAAAGGGAGAGAGAGACAGAGAGAAATAGAGAAAGGGAGACAGATATAGAAAGGGAGAGAGAGAAAGAAAGGGAGAGAGAGAAAGAAAGAGATAGAAAAGGAGAAAGAACAAGAGAGAATGAAAAAGAGAGAGAAAAAGATAAAAAGAGAAAGGAAGCGCGAAAGAAAGAAATGAAAGAGAGAAAAAAGAAAGAGAAAAAGAGAAATAATATGAAAGATGGAGAAAGAGAGTGAAAGAGAGAGCAAGAAAAAGAAAAGGAAAGAGAAAAGGAGAAAGAGAGGGAAAGAAAGAAAAAAAATCAAAAGAGCAAAGGAAAGAAAGAAAGAATGAACGGAAGAAAGAAAGAGAGAATAAGAGAAATAATGCAAAATAATCGAAGGAAAGAAAGAGAAAGCAACAGCAAGAGAAAGAAAGAGCAAGAGAAAGAAAGAATAGAGGAATAAAGGAAAATACTTGTATTTCTATAGTGTCTATTATGACTACTGGATGTCCCAAAATGCTTCACAACCATTGGAGTACATTTAAAATGTAACCACTGTGTCAAGCTGCAGAATGAGCAATGACTAATTGTGACAACTCAAAGGTTAGATTTCCCAAATCTATGGAGCTGAACAAATGGGCAGCAATATCAACTTTCGTTTCTCACACTTTCAACATCCCAAGATGCTTCATTATCCAACACAAAACACCGCACTGAGCCAAAAAAAGGCTCTTTGGAACCTAATGCTTTCCCTGTGGATTGGTTTTAAGGCACACCTCAAGAGGAGAGAGACAGAGAGTGAGACATGGAAAGGCAGAAAGATTTAGCAAGGGAATTCCAGAACTTTGATCATCAGCTGGAAGCATAAGTGCCAGTGATGGGATGAAATAAGGCAGGACACAGGTGAGAGATTAGATTTGGTGAGGGTTGCAGGGGGCTTGTTACAGAGTTAAAGTGTTGTGAGAATCTGATCGTGCAATCTGAATAGAAAGTCTTTTACTTCTTATCCTTCCTTCAAAGTCAGTGTATAGCCACAGTTACTGACCATTAAGTGTCAGTATTGCTAAAGCTGCCTTTCTATCCCTTATTTCCAAATTTTAGTATTCGAACACTTGGCTCAAGGAGAAAAAGGGAGCAAGACCAACTTTCTGCCCTGAATTGACTTGGAGATTTGAAAGTGGCATTCCCACCTGCCTGCGGGTTCTTTCCCTCATGGTGGTATAGGCTGTAGATTTCAAAGGTTGCTGCTAAAGAAGCCTTAATGAGTTACATTCTGCAGAAGGGACTCATTGTTGCTGCTGTGGGAGCGAGTGTTGAAGGTGTTGATTTGGGAGAAATGGAGTTGGATGATCAGCCATGATTGTGATGAATGGCACAGCAGATTCAATGGGCCAAATGGCCTCCTCCTGCTCTTATCTTCTATGTTTCTATGTGTCAGTGAAGTGGCATTCAACCTTTTGAGCATTTTTACAGCTGCACACATCCAAGCAAGAGGAGAACATCATCACATTTCTGCTTTGTACATTGGAGATGGTTTTGGACAGTCAAGAGGTCAGTTACTCACTGCAGAACTCTCATGCCTCTGACTTGCTCTTGCAAACAGGATATTTAGATGGCCGGTCTAGTTAGGTTTCTGGCCAATGAGAACTCCCGGGATGTTGATGGCGTGTATTCGGTAGTGGCAATGTCGGGGGAAGGTGGATCAGTCCCATCTTGTTGGAGATGGTGGCACAGAACTTGTGTGGTGTGAATTTTACTTGTCTATATCAGCCCAAACCTGAATGTTGTCCTGTGTAACCCCATGTGGCACAGACTGCTTCATTATCCGTGGCGTTACAAATGGAGTTGAATGCTGAGCAATCATCAGCAAACTGCTTAAATTATTCCCCAGTCTATTTATTTGCTGTTCTATATAAAGCATTCAACTCAAATATTCCCTATTCATCCTTCGACCTCCAACGTTTGATGTAATAACATTGCCCACTTCCAAAAATGTGCAGGTTAGGTCATGCTAAATTGCCCCTCAGTGTGCAAATTAGATGGATTAACCATGATAAATGCCTGGAGTTATCATAGAAATCATAGAAACCCTACAGTACAGAAAGAGGCCATTCGGCCTGTCAAGTCTGCACCGAACACAATCCCACCCAGGCCCCATCCCCATATCCCTACATATTTTACCCACTAATCCCTCTAACCTACGCATCTCAGGACGCTAAGGGCCAATTTTAGCATGGCTAATCAACCTAACCCGCACATCTTTGGACTGTGGGAGGAAACTGGAGCACCCGGAGGAAACCCACGAGGAGAATGTGCAAACTCCACACAGACAGTGACCCGCGCCAGGAATGGAACCCAGGTCCCTGGAGCTGTGAAGCAGCAGTGCTAACCGCTGTGCTACCGTACCACACACATGGAGATAGGGTGGAAGGGAGCACCTGGGTAAGAGGCCCGGGGGTGGGTGGGCGTGGGGGGTGGGGAATGTTCCCACTCTGCCCATCATGGGAATTGCAGTGGATGGGGTTGGACCATTGTAAATGTCTGTTGATAATTGGGTGTGATTTGTAGGTTTTGAGGTGAGCGTGACAGGAAAATCCCAGCCTCTGTCAGAGAGTCAGTGCAGACTCACATGGCCCTCCTTCTGCACTGTAGGGATTCTATGACTAAATTGTTACTACCCCACCAGCCATGGGAATCAGAGTGGGCAAGGGGTGGATCATGGAGAGGTCGGCTGACTTCGGGCAGAGTTTTACGGTTTTGAGGTGAGCAAGGCTGGAAAATCCTGCCTGATGACTCTATCTAACAACTGGGATCCATGATTCTATATTATAATTCACGCTACTATTCAAGACAATTTCAGAACAGGATGGTTTGAAACCATTCCCCAACCAGTGCTGATTTGTGCCATCAGTCTATCAGATGGTGACAGCTGTGCACAAGCCAGAACAACAAGCCTCTTTATTCATTTATTTACCCAAATAGTACACCAAAGCAAAGACGGAAGATATCAGCATACTTGTGGACACCACGTTCTGCAATTCCAAAGCCTAATGCACTCCTCCTCCTGACAGGTGCCTCTTACTCATCCTTTAAGAATACTCATCCTACAATCAGCCTCTTCGACCAAGCTTTTAGTCTTCCACAGTAACTCCCACTCTGAGCAAATCAAACTAAAATACCAGAGAGCACTGTTCAAAACTACAATGTCTTTATGTTCAAACTATGCATTTAAGTTCAAAAGGACGCCAGCTATAACTTCAGAGTCTCAGAATAAACAAGATGTCCCTTAGAAAGGGTTTTCACGTAAGTCCATAAACTGTATATCATGAGAAGGAGGTGATGGCCTCGTGCTTCATTATTGCTAGACTATTAATCCAGAAACCCAGCTAAATGTCCTAGGATCCAGGTTTGAATCCCACCACGATTTGGTGAAATTTGAATTCAATAAAAAATATCTGGAATTAAGAGGTTACAGTTGACCACGAAACCAGTGTTGATTGTCAGAAAAAACCCATCTGATTCACTAACATACAAATATAGAAATAGGAGTAGAAGGAGGCCATTTGGCCCTTCGAGCCTACTTCACCATTCATTTTGATCATGGCTGATTGTCCAACTCAATAGCTTAATCTTGCTTTCTCCCCATAACCTTTGAACACATTCACCCCATATGCGATATCTAGCTGCCTCTTGAATATATTCAATGTTTTGGCATCAACTACTTCCTGTGGTAATGAATTCCACAGGCTCAACTCTCTTTGGATGAGAAAATGTCTCCTCACTTCCATCCTAAATGGGCTACCCTGAATCCTCAGACTCTCCTTTAGGGAAGGAAATCTGCCATCCTTACCTGGTCTAGCCTACAAGTGACTCCAGAGCCACAGCAATGGGGTTGAACATAAGAACATAAGAAATAGGAGCAGGAGTAGGCCATCTAGCCCTTCGAGCCTGCCCCGCCATTCAATAAGATCATGGCTGATCTGTCGTGGCTCAGTTCCACTTTCCCGCCCTCTCCCCATAACCCTTAATCCCCTCTCTTATCAAAAACCCATCAACCCGCGTCTTAAAAATATTTAGCGAGGCAGCCTCCACCACTTCAACGGGCAGAGAATTCCAGAGATTCACCACCCTTTGAGTGAAGAAGTTCCTCCTCAACTCCGTTCTAAACCGCCCCCCCTTTATCTTGAGGCTGTGCCCCCTAGTCCTACTGTCTTTTTTGAGCGGGAAGAGTCTCTCCACCTCTATCCTATCCATCCCATTCATCATCTTATACGTCTCAATGAGATCTACCCTCATTCTAATGTTCTCTGAAATGGCCTAGCAAGCCACCCAGTTCAAGAGCAACTAGGGAAGGGCAATCAATGCAGGTCTGCCAGCGACACCCATGTCCCACAATGAATTTAAAAAATAATGGTTTAAGGCTGAGTGAGGTTCAGACATTTAAGAAATGATAAAATGGTGAGGTGTCACTTGTGTGGTGGATCAATGGCCATCAATCTCACCTATCAATTAGAAGGTGGTCTTACTCTGACAAGTTGAGTATCAAATATAGTCCACTTAATGGTGCAGCTGAGTAGTGAGGAAGTGGTACACTGCTGGAGGCTCTGGCTTTTCTATGAGATATCAAACTGAGGTCTTTCAGGTAGACGTTCCAATGGCGGTATTTTGAAGATGAGCAGAGGAATTTTCAAAGGTGCATTGAGAAGACTGAAGCCATATTTAATTGGAGAAACTATCTGCTTATTCACTGTTGGACAAGGAATCTGGCCATTAAGAGACAAAGGCAAAGTTGAGAGAAGAGGCAGTGACTCGAGCCTTGTGTCATCACCATATAAGTAGAAATTGATGCTGCATTCAGATGATATTTTGACCACAGATAGACCCTAATAAATATAACTGACTCTAGACAAAGCCAAATTAAAATAGAACCATGGAATCCATATAGTGCAGAAGGAGACCTTTAATCCATCGAGTCTGTGCTAAATCTCCAAGGAGCATATTAACCAGTCCCACCCCACACTGCCTCCACTGCAATCATCTCACGCATTTACCATAACTAATTCCCCCTAACCTTCACAACTTTGGCCACTAAGGGGCAATTTACCACAGCCAATTCATCTAACCTGCATATCTTTAGACCGTGGAAGGAAACCAGAGCACCCGGAGAAAACACACGCAGACATGGCGAGAACGTGCAAGCTCCACACAGACAGTGACCCAAGAACCTGAATCTCTGGCTCTCTGAGGGGGTAGTATTAACTGCTGTGCCACCGTGCCATCCCTAGACTGACCCTAATCAATAAAGGGACTGATGCCAGACCGATATTAGTCAAGAAAGGACCTTCCTCCAAGCAGACATTAATCAATACAGTTACTGAGCCAGGACAGATCGCAATTCATGTAATAACAGATACCAGCGAGATCCAAATTAAGATGGTAACTGAGCTGAGATAGACACTGATCAATATAGTAATTCACCCTAAAAAGACCCTAATCATTATAATAAGTGACCCTAGAAAGCCAATAATAAATACATTAACTGACATGAGTGTTATGAGCCAGATGATGTTAATTGCTATGTACCTCAAATCCCAAGGGGAAACCTGACCCATATATCACAACCTTTTTTTTATATTCTGGCAATGAAAAGAAAAGTCTACTAAAATGAAAAGCCACAAATTCCCATAACACTTTTACTATTTTAAACATTAAATTAAAACACTTGTTAAGAGTAGAAAAGGCAAGGTAGGCACACAAATTTACAGACAGTTAAATTTGTTTCACAGACTTTTCTCAAAAAAACCTCACTTAGTTAGACATACAGGTAAACATCTTTTAGGCAACACTTTTTTTTAGTTGTTTAACTACAAACCTCCAGTAAAAGTAATACAATGCAAGTCTACCATTGCTGTCAGAAAATGGTATCACAAACTCACTTCCACTCTGCTGTGGAAATTCAAGAAATATCAAATGCAAAACTGAAAAACAGACACTTTTCTGGCTTGATTAGAATGGCAGCTTCAAATGTTATTTTCATGGCCTTTTCCTGTACCCAGGAGGTACACAGAGCCATCCCCGACAGAGGTCAAAATTTCACCTTAAATATTCTTTTCCTTTTTCATCTTTGTTTCCAGTGCCTTTAACGCTCTTTGAACTTAACAGTCCAAAAATGTCCAAATGGTTTATGTTCTCATTGATCTCATTTTCAGATCAATAAAATGTAACACTCTTGTCCTGTTTAATTAAGGTATTTTCTAAGTTATAAGACATTTTACTCCCCTTTGAAATTTAACAGTTAAAAATCCAAATACTTAATTATCTCCTAATGCAAATTTCTACTGACTTGATTCTTAATTGCAAAAAATTCATTTGGCAATACTGACGACAAATACATGCGTGGAACACATACACTGCTTTCATGACCTGTTGAATGTTCACACGGAGACAGACCCACAAGCCTGCTTCACAGAAAATAACACAGACCTCAAAAGTGGTAAAAATACTAACATCTGTCATCATATTGAGATTGACCAAAGTCAATAGGGAACTGATTTAAGACAGACACTAATCAAAATAGTAACTGACCCCAGACAGACATTAATCAAATATAGTAACTGACCCCAGACAGACATTAATCAAATATAGTAACCGACCCCAGACACACATTAATCAATATAGTAACTGACGCCAGTCATACACTAATCAATAGAGTAACTGACCCCAAAACAGAAAGTGATCAACATAATAACTGACCTCAGATGGACACTAATCAATATAGTAAATGACCACAGACAGACACTAATCAATAGAGTAACTGACCTCAGACACTAATCAATATAGTAACTGACGCCAGTCAGACACTAATCAATAGAGTAACTGACCCCAGACAGACACTAATCAATATAGTAACTGACCTCAGACACTAATCAATATAATAACTGACGCCAGTCAGACACTAATCAATAGAGTAACTGACCCCAGATGTACACAAATCAATATAGTAACTGACCCCAAAACAGAAAGTAATCAATATAATAACTGACCCCAGACAGACACTAATCAATATAGTAACTGACCCCAGACAGACACTAATAAATATAGTAACTGACCCCAGACAGACACTAATAAATATAGTAACTGACCCCAGACAGACACTAATAAATATAGTAACTGACCCCAGACAGACACTAATAAATATAGTAACTGACCCCAGACACTAATCAATATAATAACTGACCTCAGACAGACACTAATCAATAGAGTAACTGACCCCAGACAGACACTAATCAATATAGTAACTGACCTCAGACACTAATCAATATAATAACTGACGCCAGTCAGACACTAATCAATAGAGTAACTGACCCCAGATGTACACAAATCAATAGAGTAACTGACCCCAAAACAGAAAGTAATCAATATAATAACTGACCTCAGACAGACACTAATAAATATAGTAACTGACCCCAGACAGACATTAATCAATATAGTGACTGACCCCAGACAGACATTAATCAATATAATAACTGACCCCAGACAGACATTAATCAATATAGTAACTGATCCCAGACAGACAGGATCTCTCGGTAGGGGAGCATCTTGGGAATAGTGACCATAATTCTATCTCCTTCACAATTGCATTGGAACGAGATAGGATCAGGCAGGCTAGGAAGGTGTTTGTCTGGAGTAAGGGGAGATACGAAGAAGTCAGGAAGTTACTTGGACAAATAAACTGGAAGGAGGCGTTCTTAGGGAAAAGTACTGAAGGAAGGTGGCGGATATTCAAGGAATGTTTGTCTGGAGCTATGCGTGACAACGTTCCGATGAGACAAGGGGGTTTTGGTAGGTCGAGGGAACCGTGGTGCACGAAGGCTGTGTTGAACCTAGTCAGGAGGAAAGGGAAGGTATACAAAAGGTTCAGGGAACTCGGAGAGGTTAAGGATCTTGAGGAGTATAAGGACTGTAGAAAGGACCTTAAAAGGGAAATTAGGAGAGCCAGAAGGGGTCATGAGAAGACCTTGGCGGGTAAGATTAAGGAGAATCCCAAGGTCTTTTATAAATATGTGAAAGGTAAAAGGATGAGAAGAGAAGGGATAGGACCTATAAAAGGTGAAGGGGGTAAGGTCTGTGTGGAACCAGAAGAAATGGCAGAGGTGCTTAATGAGTACTTTGCCTCAGTATTCACGGTGGAAGCTGATCTGGGAGATTTTGCCACGGATTTGCAGCAGATGGAAAAGATTGAGTTTGTGGATATTAAGGTGGAGGATGTATTAGAACTTTTGAATTCTATCAAGATTGATAAGTCGCCGGGACCAGATGGGATATACCCCAGGATACTGTGGGAGGCGAGGGAAGTGATTGCAGAGCCCCTGGCGATGATCTTTGTGTCATCAATGGAGACGGGAGAGGTTCCGGAAGATTGGAGGATTGCGGATGTAGTCCCTATTTTCAAGAAAGGGAACAGAGATAGCCCGGGAAATTACCGATCGGTGAGTCTGACCTCAGTGGTTGGTAAGCTGATGGAAAGGCTTCTGAGGGACAAGATTTACGACCATTTGGAGAGGTTTGACATGATCAGGAATAGACAAATCCATGCTGACAAGGGCAGGTCGTGCCTTACGAGCCTAGTTGAGTTCTTCGATAATGTGACTGAACACATTGACAAAGGAAGTGCCGTGGACGTGGTGTACATGGACTTCAGCAAGGCGTTTGATAAGGTCCCCCATGCAAGACTTCTTGAGAAGGTGAGAGGGCATGGGATCCAAGGGCCTTTGGCCTTGTGGATCCAGAACTGGCTTGCCTGCAGAAGGCAGAGAGTGGTTGTGGATGGGTCTTTTTCTGAATGGAGGTCAGTCACCAGTGGAGTGCCCCAGGGATCTGTTCTAGGACCCTTGCTGTTTGTCATTTTCATAAATGACCTGGATGAGGAAGTGGAAGGATGGGTAAGTAAGTTCGCTGATGACACGAAGGTCGGTGGTGTTGTGGATGGCCTGGAAGGATGGCAAAAGTTGCAGCAGGACATAAATAGGATGCAGGACTGGGCGGAGAAGTGGCAGATGGACTTCAACGCGGATAAATGCGTAGTCGTCCATTTTGGCAGAACCAACGGGATGAACGAGTACACTATCAAGGGCAGGAGTCTTGGTAGTGTTGAGGAGCAGGAGGATCTTGGGGTCCGGGTCCACAGGACTCTTAAATCGGCCTCGCAGGTGGAAGAGGTGGTCAAGAAGGCGTATGGTGTACTGGCCTTCATTAATCGAGGGATTGAGTTTAGGAGTCGGGAGGTAATGCTGCAACTTTATAAGACCCTTGTCAGGCCTCATTTGGAGTACTGTGCGCAGTTCTGGTCGCCTCACTATAGGAAAGACGTAGAAGCTATTGAAAGGGTACAGAGGAGATTTACAAGGATGTTGCCTGGACTGGGAGGCATGCCTTATGAAGTTAGGTTGAGGGAGCTGGGACTCTTTTCCCTGGAGAGACGTAGGTTGAGAGGCGACCTGATAGAGGTTTATAAAATGTTGAGAGGAATAGATAGGGTGGATTCTCAGAGGCTATTTCCCCGGGTTGAAATGGTCACTATGAGAGGACACAGATTTAAGGTGTGGGGAGGAAAGTACAGAAGTGATGTTAGGGGTAAGTTTTTCACTCAGAGGGTGGTGAGTGAATGGAATCGGCTGCCGTCAGTGGTGGTGGAGGCGAACTCGCTGGGGTCTTTTAAAAGACTTCTGGATGAGTATATGGGGTTTTATGGGATTGGGGGTTATAGATAGGTGTTGATGTGATCGGCGCAACTCGTGGGCCGAAGGGCCTGTTTGTGCTGTAGTGTTCTATGTTCTAGACACTAAGCAGTATAATAACTGGCACTGTTCAATGCAGTAAATTACATCTGACAGACACTAATATTTTTGACCCCCAACAGACCCTTTTCAAAATCAAAACTGACACCAGATAGTCCCATATCAATGACTGCAGACAGATTCTGGTCCAAATAGTAACCAACTCTGAAAAGGCACTCGTTAATGTCATCACTGATACCAGATGACTAACCTTATACAACATGGACTACATCAGTTTAAAAAGGCAGCTCACCACCACATTCCCAATGTCAAATAGGGATGGGGAATAAATGTTGGCCCAGCCAAATACATCAACATCTCATGAATGAATTTTTCAGAATTATACAATCATAAAATTTTACTGCACAGTTGGAGGACCTTCGGCCCATTGTGTCTGCGGTGGTTCCCAATGAGCTATCCAGCTAGTCCCATTCTCAAGCTATCTTTGTAACCCTCCAAATTTATCACTTTCAAATATATATCCAGCTCAGTTTTGAAACGTCCAATGGAATCTGCCTCCTCCAGTCTCTCAGGCAGTGCATTCCAAATCCTAACCACTCTTTGAATAAAGAAGTTTCTCCTAATCTCACTCCTAGCTCTCTCACTGGCCATCTTGAAATTGTGACCCCCAGTCACTGACATCCCAACTGGTGGAAACAGAATATCCTTTCTCATCCTGTCAAAATTCTTCATCATTTTGAACACCTCGATAAGGTCACTCTTAATTTTCACTTCTCCAAAGAGAATAAGGCCAATTTCTCTAATCTTTATTTGTATCTAAAGTTCACCATTCCTGTTATCATTCTAGTAAATCCCCTTCACACTCTCTCTAGGGCTTTAATATCTTTTCTTAAATAAGGTGCCCAGAACTGTACACAGTAATCCAAAGATGGTCTGACCAATGGTTTGTAGAGGTATTCTTTGCTTCATACTCTATGCCTCAAATTGTAACCCCAACGATCCCATGAGCCTTCTTAACAACTGTTTCACCTTGCCTGGCTACCTTCAGAATCTTATGCATTTGGACCCTCTGATCCTGTACGTTCCTCAATGTTATACCACTGAGCCCATTTCTACCCTTTAGGCCAACTTGTCAATGTCTGTCTGAAGTCATTCAGCATCATCTGCACTATTCACTGTCATCCCCAGCTCAGTATCATCTGCAAATTTACACATTTTTCCCACAACACCCATCTCTAAATCATTTATATAAACCAGAAAAAGCAAGGGTCCCAACATTGATCCCTGGGGAACCCCACTTTATACACATCACCAACCTGAGAAATGCCCATCTCAATCTACCCTCTGTTCCTTAACCAACTTCTAATCCATGCTGCCAAGGACTCATTAATCCCAAACATTTCTAATTTGCTTGATAACCTGTCATTTGGCACCATATCAAATGCTTTCTGAAAGTCCAAATGTACGATATCCATAGCAGTACCCTCATCCAATGCCTGTGTCACCTTGTCTTAAGGAAGTGGGCCTGGAAATATTAGATCAATTGGTGGTTATTATCCAAAATTCTTTGGACTCTGGAATAGCTCCTACAGATTGCCAGGTAGCTAATGTAAGCCCACTATTCAAAAATGGAGGTAGAGAGAAGGCAGGGAACTATGAACCAGTGAGCCTAACATCGATACTGGGGAATTTGCTGGAATATCTTCTCAAGGATTTCATAACTTGGCATTTGGAAGGCAGTGGTATATTCAGACAAGGTCAGCATGGATTTGCAAAAGGGAAATCTTTCTGCTTGATGAATCTGTTGCAATTTTTTGTAGGTATAACTAGTTGAGATGATTGAGGAGTGGATGTGGTTTATTTAAACTTTCAGACTGCTTTCGACAAGGTCTACTATGTAAAGTTAAAGCACATGGGATTGCAGGCAATGTCTTGAGGTGGATAGAAAGCTGGTTAGCAGATAGGAAGCAAAGAGTTGGCACAAATGGATCTTTTTCTGATTGGTAGTCAGTGACTAGTGGGGTTCCACAGGGACCAGTGATAGGACCCCGACTGTACACATTATATATGAATGATTTGGAAGAGGGAACTGAATGCATTATCTCAAAATTTGCAGATGATACAAAGTTGGGTGGGAGGGTGAGCTGTGAGGAGGGTGCAGAGATGTTTCAGCATGATTCAGCTGAGTGAGCGGCCATGGCAGAAGCAGTATAATGTGGATACATGTGAAGGTATCCACTTTGGTAGCAATAATAGGAAGACAGATTATTGCTTGAATGGGTGTAAATTGAGACAAGTGAATACTCAAGGAGACCTTGGAGTCTTTGTACATCAGTCACTGAAAGTAAATGCGCAGGTACAGCAGGCAGTAAAGAAGGTAAATTATATGTTGCCTTTCAAAGCGACAGCATTTGAGTATAGGGATAGGGATGTTTTGCTGCAATTGTATAGGGCATTGGTGAAGCCACATCTGGAATATTGTGTGCAGTTTTGTATCCTGAGGAAGAATGTCCTTGCAATAAAGGGAGTACAGCGAAGGTTTACCAGGCTGATTGCTGGGATTGCAAGTCTGTCACATGAGGGGAGACTAAGTCGGTTAGGATTGTATTCATTGGAGTTTAGAAGAAGGAGAAAGGATCTCATAGAAACTTATAAAACTCTAACAGGATTAGACAGGGTAGATTCAGAAAATATGTTCCCAATAGTGGGGGAGTCCAGAACTAGGGGCCATAGTTTGAGGATAAGGAGTAAACCTTTAAAAGCTGAGGTGAGGAGAAATTTCTTCATCCAGAGGTTGGTGAATGTGTGGAATTCACGATCACAGAATGTAGTTGTGGCCAAAACTTTGTCTGATTTCAAGAAATTAGATATAGCTCTAAGGGCTAAAGGAATCAGGGGATATGAGAGGAAGGGGGGGATCAGGGTGTTGAATGTGATGAGCAGCCATGATCAAAATGAATGATGGAGCAGGTTCAAAGGGCTGAATGGCCTACTCTTGTTTCTAGTTTCTTTGTTTCTATGTTGTCAAAGTAGTCAATTAAATGGGGGAGATTGAACAATGAGAATGTTGTTCATGCTGCACTAGCAAAAATATTGGGACAGCGTTAGGTTTGTAACAATAAGGTAAATGCATAAGGCTTATAAAAATGGTGAGACTTCAAGTAAACAAATGCAACTTTAAATCCATGGGATAAAGTACTGTTTGGAAGTGTAGTATAAGGCTTTAGTACAAACAGGGTTATGATGGGGCACTAAGACAGCACAAGATCTAAAGTAAAGGTCAGTATAGCGTTGGCCAGAGATGTGATAAAGCTTAGAAGTGGAGAGACGTCCTTGCCTATAGATATTACTGTTGATATCAAGATAGGTTCAAGCCATCAATGGAGACATCTACAAACATACAGAGGGCTACGAAAACTTTCTTAAGGGACACATTCTGTAACCAAAAACATTACCACAAAACAGACGATAATCGATATGGCAGCTGACCTCACGCATAACACGATGACTACAGTAACTGACAATGGATGAGAAAAATATCAGCCTCAATTGAATGGTGGAGCAGAGTAGATGGGCCGAGTGGCCTAATTCTGTTTCTGTGTCTTAAGGTCTATGGTCTCATGGATGGACATGACTCAATATAGTCATTGATGGCTGTCAGGCTGTAATTTATAGAGTAACTAACCTCACTGCGGCTGCGTCAAAATCCTGGAGCTCCCTCTCCAAACCTTCAGTGGGTGTCCCTCCACCACAGGGACTATAGTGGTTCAAGAAGGCAGCTCACTGCCACCTCCTCAAGGGCATTTAGTGATGGGCAATGAATTCTGGCTTAGCCAGCAATGCCCACATCCTGTAACTTGTTTTTTTAAAATCAATATAGTATCAGATCCCAAACAAACCATAATTAACTGACCCCAGACAGACAGAAATCAATATTGTAACTGACCCCACACAGACGCTAAACAAGATAGAAACTTGAGTCTAGACAGACGAGAAGCAATTTACCTGAAGCTCTCATCAACATAGTGAACTTACATCTGTGGTATATGTTCAATGAACAGTGCAGGAGGGCAGACCAGAAGCAACGTCAGGCATACTGAAAAATGAGGTAGCAACATGGTGAAGCTACAACACAGGACTACTTGCATGCCAAACAGCATAAGCAGCTAGTAATAGACAGAAGTAAGAAACCAACGGATCAGATCTAAGCTCTGTCGCCCTAACACATCCAGCCATAATTTATGGTGGACAATTAAACAACTCACTGGAGGAGGAGACTCCACAAATATCCCCATCTTCAATGATGGAAGAGCTCAACATATCAGTGCAAAAGATAAGGCTGAAGGATTTGCAATAATCTTCAGCCAGAAATACCAAGTGGATGATCCATCTCGCTCTCCTCTGGTGGTCCCCAGCATCACAGATCAATCTTCAGGCAATTCATTTTGCTTCATGTGATATCAAAAAGCAGCTGAAAGCATTGGATGCTGCAAAGATTAAGAGCCCTGACGATATTCCAGCAATAGTCCTGGAGACTTGTGCTCCTAAACTTTCTGCACCCCTAGCCAAGAAGTTCCAGTACAACACTGGCATCTAACCGGCATTGTGGAAAATTGCCTGTACAAAAGAAATGGGACAAATCCAACCCAGCCAATTACTGCCCTACTGGACCACTTTCAATCATCAGTACAGTGATGGTAGGGGTCATCAACAGTGCTTTGAAACAGTGCTATAAAAATGGTTGTGGTTATGGAGGGTCAGTCATCTCAGGTCCAGGACATTACTGCAGGAGCCCCTCAGGGTAGTGCCATAGGCCCAAACATCTTCAGCTGCTTCATCATTAGCCTTCCCTCCATCATAAGGTCAGAAGTAGGGATATTTGCCGATGAATGCACAATATTCAGCACCATTCGCAACTCCTCAGATACTGAAGCAGTTCGCGTTCAAATACAACAAGAGCTGGACAATGCCAAGGTTTGGGCTGACAAATGGCAAGTAACATTCACACCACATGAATGCCACCAATAAGAGACACACTAACCACCACCCCTTGATATTCAATGGTGTTACCATCACTGAATCCCTCACTGTCAACATCCTTGGAGTTACCATTGACGAGGAACACAATCGGACTCACCACATAAACACAGTGGTGACAAGATTAGGTCAGCGGCTAGGAATACTTTGGCGTGTAACTCACCTCCTGATTCTCCAAAGATTATAAGAACATAAGAAAAAGAACATAAGAAATAGGAGCAGGAGTAGGCCATCCAGCCCTTCGAGCCTGCCCCGCCATTCAATAAGATCATGGCTGATCTGTCGTGGCTCAGTTCCAAATTCCCGCCCTCTCCCCATAACCCTTAATCCCCTCACTTATCAAAAACACATCAACACGCGTCTTAAAAATATTCAGCGAGGCAGCCTCCACCACCCCAACGGGCAGAGAATTCCAGAGATTCGCCACCCTTTGAGTGAAGAAGTTCCTCCTCAACTCCGTTCTAAACCGCCCCCCCTTTATCTTGAGGCTGTGCCCCCTAGTCCTACTGTCCTTTCTGAGCGGGAAGAGTCTCTCCACCTCTATCCTATCCATCCCATTCATCATCTTACATGTCTCAATGAGATCTCCCCTCATTCTTCTAAACTCTAACGAGTACAAGCCTAGTTTATTCAGCCTCTCCTCTTAGCTCAACCCCCTCAACTCCGGTATCAGCCTAGTAAACCTCCTCTGCACTCCCTCCAAGGCCAACCGTCAACAAGTCACAAGTCAGGAGTGTGATGGAATACTCCCCACTAGCCTGGATGGGTGCAGCTCCAACAACACTCAAGAAGCTTGACACCATCCAGGACAAATCAGCCTGCATGATTGGCATCACATCCACAAAAATCTACTCCCCCTCCACCACCGACGCTTGGTAGCGGCAGTGTGTACTATCTACAAGCTGCACTGCAGCAATTCACCAAAGATCCTTAGGCAGCACCTTCCAAGTCCACAACCACTTCCATCTAGAAGGACAAGGACAGCAGATAAATTGGAACACTACCACCTGCAAGCTCCCCTCCAAGCCATTCACCATCCTGATGTGGAAATATATCACCATTCCTTCACTATTGCTGGGTTAAAATGCTGGAATTCCCTCCCTAACGGCATTGTGAGTCAACCCACAGCACATGGACTGCAGAGATTCAAGGAGGCAGCTCACCATCACTTTCTCAAGGTTAACTAGGGATGGGCAATAAATACTATAAGAAGTCTGACAACACCAGGTTTAAGTCCAACCGATTTATTTGATAGTAAACTCACAAGCTTTGGTGTTGTCAGACTTCTTACTGTGTTTACCCCAGTCCAACACCGGTATCTCCACATCAATAAATACTAGCCAACCAGCGACACCCAAGTCCCACGAGTAAATAAAAAAACCCCTGCTCACTGACACTCAGCTTGGGTTCTGCCAGGGTCGCTCAGTTCCTGACCTCATTACAGCCTTGGATGAAAAAGAGAGGTTATAGCAGGGATTCACCAGAATGTTGCCTGGGATGGAGCATTTGAGCTACAAGGTGAGACTTTGGATTATTCTCTTTAGGGCAGAGAGATTGAGGAGAGGCATGGTTGAGGCGTATAAGATCATGGATAGGGTGAACAGGAACCAGCTGTGCCCCTTGGTGGAGGGGTCAATCACAAGGGGGCATAGTTTTTGGATGAGGGGCAGGAGATTGAGAGGGGGTTTGAGAAAAACATTTTCCACTCAGTGGGAATCTGGGAAGATAGTGGAGATGGGAAGCCTTGCAACAATTAAAAAATATTTGGATGAGCACTTGAAACATCATAACATTCAAGGGTATGGGATAAGTGCTGGAAGATGGAATTAGCACAACTTTTGTGATAATTGTGGATGGTGCAGAACTAAAAGGGTAAAGGGCCTTTTCCATGCTGTATGGCTCTATGATTCAATATGTTCTCGGATAATTGATAAAAGTCATCTGTCTCCATGCGGCATTAGTTACTTTACTGATTGTGTTCTGAATTGTATCATTTCTCATTAGTATCTGTCGGTGTCAGTTACTGGAGAGTTTGTTGTGACCCCAGAGCTGCAGCAATGCAGTTGACTCTCAATACAGATGGGCAATAAATGCTGGCCAGCCAGTGATGTCCATGTGGCATGAATGAATAATAAAATACTGACCCCAAACCAACACTAATCAATATAGTAACTGAATTCAGACAGACACTGGTCAACATAGTGACTCATCCCAGCCAGACGCTAATCAACATAGTAACTAACGCCAGACAGACATTGATCAATATTGTAACTGACCCCAGACAGACAGTAATCAATATAGTCACTAATCCCAGACAGTAATCAATATGGTAACTGACCCCAGACAGACACTAATCAATATAATAACTGACCCCAGACAGACACTAATCAATATAGTAATTGTTCCCAGACAGACAATAATCAATACAGTAATTGTTCCCAGACAGACAATAACCAATATAATAACTGACCCCAGACAGATACAAATCAATATAGTAACTAAACCCAGATTGACACTAATCAATATGGTAACTGACCCCAGACACTACTCAATATAACTGTCCCTAGACAGACACTAATCAATATTGAACTACCCCAAACATCTTGCTGCTGAAGAGTAATTGGGGGCCAATGTTCGAACCCACACAGCAGCTGGTGGAATTTGAATTAAAAAAAAAATTAATTAAGAATCTACTGACGATCATTAAAACATTGTCAATTATTGGAAAAACCCTTCTGGTTCATTAATGTCCTTTAGGGAGGGAAATCTGCTGTCCTTACTTGGACTTGTTTACATGTGACTCCAGAGTCACAGCGATGTAGTTGACTTTCAACTGCCTTCAGGCAAATACAAATGGGCAATAAATGCTGGCCAGTCAGTGATGTCCATGGGGCATGAATGAATAATAAAATACTGACCCCAAACCAACAATAATCAATGTAGTAACTGAATCCAGACAGTAATCAAAGTAGTAACTGACCCCAGACAGCAATCAAAATAGAAACTGACCCCAGGCAGACACTAATCAATATATTGACTGTCCCCAGACAGTCACTAATCAGTGTAGGAACTGACCCCAGACAGACACTAATCAATATGGTAACTGACCCCAGACAGACACTAATCAATATAATAACAGACCCAAGACAGATACAAATCAATATAGTAACTAAACCCAGATTGACACTAATCAATATGGTAACTGACCCCAGACACTACTCAATATAATAACTGTCCCTAGACAGACACTAATCAATATTGAACTACCCCAAACACATGCTGCTGAATAGCAGGAATTGGGGGCCAATGTTTGAACCCACACAGCAGCTGGTGGAATTTGAATTCAAGAAAGATATTTTTAATTAAGAATCTACCGTTCATGATTAAAACATTGTCGAATGTCAGAAAAACCCATCTGTTTCACTAATGTCCTTTAGGGAGGGAAATCTGCTGTCCTTACCTGGTCTTGTTTACAAGTAACTCCAGATCCACAGCAATGTAATTGACATTCAACTGCCTTCAGGCAAATACAGACAGACACAGTTGGGCAATAAATGCTGGCCAGTCAGTGATGTTCATGTGGCATGAATGAATAATAAAATACTGACCCCAAACTAAGAATAATCAATATAGTAACTGAATCCAGACAGACACTAATCAACAAAGTGACTCATCCCAGACAGACACTAATCAATATAGTAACTGACCCCAGACAATGATCAATATAGTAATTGTTCCCAGACAGACAATAATCAATATAGTAACTGACTCCAGACAGTGATCAATATAGTAATTGTTCCCAGACAGACAATAATCAATATAGTAACTAAACCCAGACAGGCAATAATCAATATAATAACAGACCCAAGACAGATACAAATCAATATAATAACTAAACCCAGACAGACGCTAATCAATATGGTGACTGACCCCAGACACTAAATATAATAACTGTCCCCAGACAGACACTAATCAATATTGAACAACCCCAAACATCATGCTGCTGAAGAGTAATTGGGGGCCAATGTTTGAACCCACACAGCAGCTGGTGGAATTTGAATTCAAGAAAGATATTTTTAATTAAGAATCTACCGTTCATGATTAAAAATTGTTGATTGTTGGAAAAACCCATCTGTTTCACTAATGTCCTTTAGGGAGGGAAATCTGCTGTCCTTACCTGGTCTTGTTTACAAGTAACTCCAGAGCCACAGCAATGCAGTTGACATTCAACTGCCTTCAGGCAAATACAGACAGACACAGATGGGCAATAAATGTTGGCCAGTCAGTGATGTCCATGGGGCATGAATGAATAATAAAATACTGACCCCAAACCAACAATAGTCAATACAGTAACTGAATCCAGACAGACACTAATCAACAAAGTGACTCATCCCAGACAGATGCTAATCAATATAGGAACTGACCCCAGACAGACAGTAATCAATATAGTAACTGACCCCAGACAGACCCTAATCAATATAGGAACTGACCCCAGACAGACACTAATCAATATAGTAACTGACCCCAGACAGACACTAATCAATAAAGTAATTGTTCCCAGGCAGACAATAATCAATATAGTAACTAAACCCAGACAGACACTACTCAATATAGAAACTGACCCTAGACACTACTCAATATAATAACTGTCCCTAGACAGACACTAATCAATATTGAACTACCCCAAAATGTCATCCTGCTGAATAGAGTAATTGGGGGCCAATGTTTGAACCCACACAGCAGCTGGTGGAATTTGAATTTTAAAAAAATTTTAATTAAGAATCTACCGATGATCATTAAAACATTGTCAATTATTGGAAAAACCCTTCTGGTTCATTAATGTCCTTTAGGGAGGGAAATCTGCTGTCCTTACTTGGACTTGTTTACATGTGACTCCAGAGTCACAGCGATGCAGTTGACTCTCAACTGCCTTCAGGCAAATACAAATGGGCAATAAATGCTGGCCAGTCAGTGATGTCCATGGGGCATGAATGAATAATAAAATACTGACCCCAAATCAACAATAATCAATACAGTAACTGAATCCAGACAGACACTAATCAATATTGTGACTCATCCCAGCCAGACGCTAATCAATATAGTAACTGACCCCAGGCAGACACTAATCAATATATTAACTGACTCCAGACAGGATATAATCAATATACTAACTGTTCTCCACCAGACACTAAACAATAAAGTAACAGACCCCAGACAGATGCTAATCAATATCGTAACTGACTCTAGACAGACACTAATCAATATAGTCTCTGAAACCAGACAAAATCAATACAATGACTGGACACAGACAGACATTCGTCAATATATTAACTGACCCCAGCCAAACACAATATTGTAACTGAACGCACACGTACAATAGCAATAGATCAATAGGCAGGCATTAATTGTGATCATTTTGTGATACAGACAGTTATCATTCAATACCCGAGTCTGAAAGATATAATTGGCCCCCTCAGATATTGATAAATATAGTAACAATCTTCAAATAGTTACTATTCAATATAGTAATTGACTCAAGGCAGACTTCAATTGATATTGTAACTATCACCAATCACTAATCAATATAGCAACTGACTCCAGTCAGATGCTTATCAATATGGTAACTGATCCCAAACCAACACTAATCAATATAGTGACTGCCCCAGACCGACACTAATCAATATAGTGACTGCCCCAGACCGACACTAATCAATATAGTGACTGCCCCAGACCGACACTAATCAATATAGTGACTGCCCCAGACCGACACTAATCAATATAGTGACTGCCCCAGACCGACACTAATCAATATAGTGACTAACCCCATATAAACCCTAATCAGGATCAGCCTTTAACACTATAATTCCCATGATATTCATCTCCAAACTTCGTGGCCTTGGGCTAGGCTCCTCCCTTTGCAACTGGATCCTAGACTTCCCAACCCACGGACTGCAGTCAGTAGGGATAGGCTCCTTCACGATCATCCTCAACATTGGTGCCCCACAAGGTTGTGTTCTCAGCCACTAACTTTGCTCCATATACACCTCTCTCTGTATGGCCAATTGCCCCTCCAACTCAATTTTCAAGTTTGCTAATGACATCACCATTGCGGTCAGATCTCGAACAATGATGTGACACAGTACAGGAAAGCGATCAAGAATCTGGTGAACTGCTGCAACGACAATCATCTCTCCCTCAATGTCAACAGAATGAAGGAGATAGTCATCGACTTCAGGAAGCATAGTGGAAGACCTTCCCCTCTCTATGTCAACCGGGACGAAGTAGAAATGGTCGAGAACTTCTGATTTTTAGGTGTCCATAATCACCAACAACACTGGTCCCTCCGTGCCGATGCTATGGTTAAGAAAGCCCACCAATGCCTCTACTTTCTCAGGGAACTAAGAAAATTTAACATGTCCACTACAGTTGTCACCAACTTCTACCAATGCACCATAGAAAGCATTCTTTCAATTGCATCACAGCCTGCTATGGCTCCTGTTCTGTCCAATGCTGCAATAAACTACAAAGGGTCGTAAGCGAAGACCAGTCCATCACTCAGACTAGCCTTACATCCATTTCCCTGGCTGTGACGGTAGCGCTACATTCTCCATTCTCACCTTTCCTTCTCTATGAACAGTATGTTTTGTCTGTATAATGTGCAAGAAACAATACTTCACACTGCACTACTAATACATACTAACAATGCAGGTAATCAATAATAGTAACTGACCCCAGACAGACACTAATCAATATAGTAACTGACCCCAGATGGACACTCATCAATATAGTAACTGACCCCAGACAGACACTAATCAATATAGTAACTGACCCCAGACAGACACTAATCAATATAGTAACTGACCCCAGACGGACACTCATCAATATAGTAACTGACCCCAGACAGACACTAATCAATATAGTAACTGATCCCAGACAGACACTGATCAATATAGTAACTGATCCCAGACAGACACTGATCAATATAGTAACTGACTCCTGACAGATACTAGTCAATATAGTAACTTACCCCAGACTGACGCAAATCAATATAAGTAACTGACCCCAGACAGACAATAATCAATATGGTAACCGACTCCAGACGGACACTAATCAACATAATATCTGATCCCAGACTGTCTCTAATCAGTTGAGCAACTGAACCTGGACAGCCACCAATCAATATAGAACAGAATATAAGAGAATGCCTACAGTGCAGAAAGAGGCCATTTGGCCCAACAAGCCTATGCCAAATCAATTCCTCCCAGACCCTATCTCCTTAACCCGGCATATTTGCTCTTCTAATCCCCCACACTAAGGCTCAATTGAGCATGGTCAATCAATCTAACCCACGCATCTTGGAGGAAACCCATGCAGACATGGGCGAATGTGCAAACTCCACACAGACAGGCAGCCGAGGCCGGAATATAACCTGGTTCTCTGCCGCTTTGAAGTGGCAGTGCTAACCACCGTGCCACCGATGCACAGAGTTGCTCTTCTTCCAGCACTGATATTGTTGTTCTATATAATATTTCATGCAATTTTCTATCTAAGTTCCCCTTCAGACATTCACCATTTGATTGACTTCATATTCATATTTACTGGTTCATCCACCGCCATGTATATTTTTTCTGTTGAACAATCTCCTTCTGATTCTAAATAAGAATCTGCCTCAGAAAGTATCCCACAGCTGATATTTGCTATTATGTGCAATAACCAATTCCTTGTTGGATATTAGGGTTAGAGACTATAATATTGCATTGAAACTACCAGGGATTTAGAGTCCAGAAATCAAGGCTGACTCTCCAGTGAAGTACTGAGGAAGCACTGCACTGCTAGTGATGCCACCTTCCAGGTGAATAATTATACCAAGATCTCATCTGCCTGCTCAGATGAATGCACAAGATCCTCTGACACTAATTCAATGAAGAACAGTAATGTTATCCCCTCAGTATTACCAAATTGGGCAAAATGTGCCCCCCCACCCCCACACCCACTTACTGTGTGGCTGATTTAGTCAACAAGCCTGAAATTCATGGTAATATCATATCCCCAACACGCACCCATTCAATATTGGATTGCCACTCACCGCTAATATTTCAGTGGAGCCTCTATAAGCCGGCAGATGCAACACAATTTCATTGCGTTAGTTTGGGTTAAGCTTGAACTCAGCTTATAGAAATAAGAGACCAACGTCTAGCCTATTGCACCTTCCAGTCCTCTTTACACAATGTAGGTTGATGCTCTGTTTTTTTATTCGAGGCAGATTTGTTTTAGAAGATTGGCAACTCCATGATTAAGAGCAAGAAAAAAACACTGCATTAATCTCAACTGTGTGCGTAGTGTCTGGCTAGCTTTGCATTCAAGGATAGCAGCTGAAATTCAACACCGTCCAGCCAATGCAATTTGTCCCAATTCAGCTCACGCTGTTAGTTTTTCCATATGATCACCAGCAGTCACTGCCAATGAAAGAATTGTACAATTTGCAAGAAACAATCTCTAACCTGAACTTGAGGTTACAGCTGTTAATCCAAAAATACTTTACAGGATCTAATCCATTACGCAAACCAGCTTCCCATCCATTGACTCTGCCTGCACTTCCCAACAACTCGGCAAAGCGGCCAGCATAATTAAGGACTCCATGCACCCCAGACATTCTCTCTCCCACCTTCTTCCATTGGGAAAAAGATATAAAAGTCTGACGTCATATACCAACCGACTCAAGAACAACTTCTTCCGACTTTTGAATGGACTTACCTTGCACTAAGTTGATCTTTCTCTACACCATAGCTTTGACTGTAACACTACATCCTGCACCCTCTTCTTTCCTTCTCTATGAATGGTATGCTTGTCTGTATCACGTGCAGTCGTAACTTTCTAGATGGAGCTGGATATTTATTCACAAGGGAAAAATTTGCAGAATCTTTAGCAAAAGATCAGTGAAGGAGGATAGCTCTTTCAAAGAGTTGACACAGACGAAATGGACCAAATGGCATCCTCCTGTACTGTATGATTCGACCAAGCCTGCAGAGTTGGGGCTGTTAAATGTTACTGATATACATGCTATGACCCACCTGGGTTGCAGCAGGACTATTTTCCCCTGAATACCTAACAAGAAGACTTACTTTCCAGACTCCTCTCGGAAACTAATTTCCTCGGCCTCTCTTTGCCAATTTTCCTCCACTTCGCCCCTCTCCTGAAGAAGTTGATTTCTGCAGGGGTATAATCCAACATCCGATTGCCACTGATTATCCCTTCACCAGGAGCAGAACAAGTAATGGTCTGCAGGCTGTTTGTCTATGGAGGGTGTGGCAAGTGAAATATTCCCACCACTGCCCCCTACCATCCCCTCCCGATATTGCGCCGGGATGACCAACCAGTATCATTGGATGGTGATCAGGAAGTGGGATCCTGGACACATGCTCCTTCCTTCTCCCAGAATCACTGGCGTTCCTTCCTCCACCTCAGGCCTTGATGGAATCAGTCAGTTCAACAAATGCCATAAATTGAGCCTGTAATCTTCCCAGATAATAGTTTTGCTCATGGAATTATAGAACCAGGGAATCATAGTGCACAGAAGGGGGACATTTGCTTCTGCACTATCACTTTGGAAGGGCTATCCAGTTAGTTCCACGGCTCCCTGCTATAAGATCATAAGGTGTAGGAGCAGAAGCAGGCCATTTAGCCCACTGAGTCTGCTTCACCATTCAATGAGATCATGACTGATCTGATCCACTTTCCAATGTTACACCCATAACCCTTGATTCCCTGACTGATTAAAACTCAGCTCTTTCCCTGTTGCTCTGAATTATTTTTTCAAGTGTAAATCCGATCCTCATTTGAAAGTTACTATTGAATTCGCTGCCACAGGCAGTGCATTTCAGATCAAAACAACTTCCACTGAAAACAAATTCTCGTCATCTCACCCTCTGGTTCTACTTTCTATTATCTTAAATCTGTGTCCTTTAGTCACAGGCACTTACTAAAGTTTTCAAAACTCCTCACAACTTTCAACACCTCTGTTGAATCCTCTATTTAATCCTGCTCCTTAAACTTGTTGGGGCTAAGGAAAATCGTAGAATCCTTACATTGCAATAAGAGGCCATTTGGCCCATCGAGTCTGCACTGGCCACAATCCCACCCAGGCCCTATCCCCATAACCCCAGGCATTTAGCCTAGCTAGTCCCCCTGACACTAAGGGGCAATTTAGCATGGCCAATCCACCCAATACACACATTGTAGCCTTTCCACATAGTAAAGTCCCAAATCCCTGGTATCCTTTTGGTAAATCTCCATTGCACGCCACATCCCTGCCACCACCCCAAAGTCCTGGCAGCAGTGCACTCAGCACTGCTGCCTCACAGTGCCAGGGATCCCGGTCCAATTCTGGCCTCAGGTCACTGTCTGTGTGGAGTTTGCGCGTTCTCCCTGTGTCTGCATGGGTTTCCTCTTGGTGCTTCGGTTCCCTCCCATGGTCCAAAAATGTGCAGGTTAGGTAGATTAGCCATGGTAGATATATGGAGATATGGGGATGAGGGCAGGGGTGAGGGGAGTGGTGGTGAACACCGGGTAAGACACAGCCTTGATGGGCTGAATGAACTCCTTCGGCACTGTAGGAATTCTATGGTTCGATGCCTCCTAAGATATCATGCCTAGAATTGAACACAGTGCAGCTGTTGAGGCCCAGCCTGTAATTTATAAAGTATCAGGCAATCCTACAGTGCAGACGGAGGCCATTTGGCCCATTGGGTCTGCACCAACCACAATCCCATCCAGATACTATCCCTATAAACCCATGCATTTACCCTAGCTGATCCCACTGACACTAAGGGGCAATTTAGCATGGCCAATCCTCCTAACCTGCGCATCTTTGGACTGTGGGTGGAAACCGGACCACAGGAGGAAACCCACGCAGACACGGGGAGAACGTGCAAACTCCACACAGACAGTGGCCAAGTGAATCGAACCCGGGTCCCTGGTGTTGTGAGGCAGCAGTGCTAACCACTGTGCCACCGTGCCACCCTTTCCAGTCATCTGGCTCCTCTGGTTTCCATCTAGCATAACCTCCTGGCTTTTGTACAATCGGGTAAACTAATTGAGTTGGGAAGCTGCGATTCGTGATTTAATTTCACCTCGACACCCATCAAGCCCTCCCCCTTACCCTCCCTCCCTCTCCCACTCAACCTCAAGCCCTCGTATCTCCTCCAAATTACGAATGATTCCCTGGCCTCTGGTGAACTTATGGAGATCGTGGGTGTTCGGTGAGGCAAAAGGTGACTCTTTGTTTCCTTTATTTCTCCGTCCCCTAGGCAAAAACAAAATGTCTGCACCCGCTCTTATCTACCTCCTATCGGGACATTGAGAACGGCATGCACGGGATTCAGAGTTTTGCAGGTGTACAGTTTCCGTAGTCAGACTCCAGCGTAAAGTATCCCCGTGCCCTCAATACGCATTCAACCTAATTAGAATCGGGAGGGAGGGGGATTCAGAATCTTTAAATACTCACTCGCCAACACCATATTCCCATAAAAATTACACTCTCAGTCCCGTCCTTCCACTGCGATCCATCAGCCAAAATCACAACAGCGTCTGACAAAGATGCGAGACTGGGTGGGAGGAGAACACAGGGCCTCAGTTTCCAAACAAAGAATTATTTTCGGAGAGGAAGAGGGCTGAGGAATCAAGGCCGCGTTAATTTTTTTTAAAAAAAAAATAAATAAATGGAATGGCTTTTCTCTCAGGATGGGTGGGGGGGGGGAAACGAGAGTGAGTCGCGCTCGGACCACCACCTGCCTGTCCGTCATGTTGACAGAGCCCGGCTCACTCTGCGACAATGCAGGCACGGACGCTGTATCTGTGACCGCTCGATCGAGGGTAGGGGAACGGAAGGACAGCTCGGAGGGCAAAGGAAGGGAAGGGGGGGGGGGGGGGGGCCGGTGTGGGAGAGGGTGCGTTGCAAGGGCTGGAGGGGGGTTGGGGGGGAGGGAGGTGGCTCGGTTGCCTGTCGGAAGGGAGAGGAGATTAAAACCAGAGGAGGCGGCTGAGTGAAAACTCATTACTTATAAATCCCATCACACTTAAAAATAAAAGCAGGAACATTCCGGAATGAGAAAGCTCTTCTCGTTTTTTTTGTTTTGTCTGGCTGTTCGCATGGAAACGACTTTTCACAAAAGGGGGTCTGTGCTGCTGCCACATAAACCTTGACCCCTTGAACCTTGACCTTCCTGTAGTCAAAAGGATCAGCACTGTGAAAAGTCTGATCTGTCTTCTGAAGGGCCTTGTTGACTGAGTTTGCAGACTCCCCCTCGTGTAAACAAAAATAAAGACGAATTCTTCCTTCCAAACCCACCCCCTGCCTGCCTCTCCGGTCTACAAAGGGAAATGATGTCCACTTAGCAACCATGTGACTTTTCCTGTTTCTCTTTCCTCATTTAGCCATGTGCTCACATTTCATTGTGCGCTCAAGTAACCACACAGATTCCCCGACTCCGAGCGCGTCTCACTGCTGCAGTGAGAGCACGTGGGCTCAGATCGTTCTGGATGCAAGACTTGCATTTCTATAGCGTCTTCCACCTCCACTGGACTTCCCAAAGCGCTCTGCAGCTCAAATGAGGACTCTTGAAGCGTAGTCACTGATCCAATGCAGGAAACGCAGCAAGTAATATGTGCCCAGCAAGCTCTCACAAACACAATGTGATCAGATCATTCCCCCGGCGATGTTGATCAAGGGGTAAATATTCACCAGGACAGCGGGGTTAACGTGCACGGTCTCCTTCGAAATAGTGCCATCGGATCTTCCACATCCACCGTGTGAGGGCGGGCAGACTGAGCCTCTGTTTAGCAATGTCTCGTCCAAAAGACAGCGCCTGCGACAGTGCAGCACCCCCACAGCACCAGACTGAGGCCAGCCTGGATTTTTGAGCTGAAGTCCTAGAGAATCCTTCCGACTTAAGAGGCCACAGTGCCATCCACAGAGCCAACGCACAAAGAACGGGGACTGGGGGGAGGAAGTGGGATGAGCGGGGGTGTGGGTGGGGGGGGGATGCTGATATTCTTGTCTGTCACCATGAGAGTCGGATGCTTTCCATCTCCTCCTTTCGGACCTCTTGGCAGCTGTCCTTATTGTTGTTGGTGGCGGTGTGTGAAGAGGTGGCTGCTGCTGATGCGGGGAGGAGGAGGAGGAGCAGGAATGGGGCAGGTACGCCTTCTGCATTGTGGACGGAATCTGCCTCGCCTCTCCCTCTCTCTCTCACACACAGGCAAGGGAACAGGTTAGACAGTTCCTAAAACTGTTAGCATGGTGCTCTAAACGATATCACAAGTTCTCTTCGTTGCGTGTGTGTGTGTGTGTGAGACATTAGAAATTCCCTGTTAGAAAGATATTAGTCTGTCTGCGCAGCTCTGTATTCAGTGCTTAGTGTGGAGATGTCAGGCACCCTCCCCCAGCAATTAACAATGCTGAGATCCTGCATTAGTCACTCCGAAGGGTTTGCGAAGACTCCGATCGTTTCCAATGAATTGAAAAGTATCTGTCCTCTCACTCTGAGCGAGCTCAGTGACCTGCCCCAGTGAGAAACTCCCCACTATGATCTGTCCTGGTGATTCCACTCCCCTGTCCCCTCACCCACCCCTCCCGCTTTTAATATTTCCACAATTCCTGAACTCAATTCTTGTACGAAAAATTTTAAAAAAAGGTTGAGTTACTTTCCACGACTTAATTCCAATTCTTGAAATCAATTTCTTGCCTTTTCATTTACGTGTCATTAATATTATTCCAAATATATACTATATATATCAAATTGATGGCTGGAAGAATAAGGATGACAGCAATGGGAGATTTATAAAATGTAGCTTTCCTGGAGATAAGGCACTTAATGTGTCACTGGATTCATGGCCCCAAATTAAACCCAGCACTGACTTTTAAATCCTAATTTTAAATTGATAGACAAGAGATTACTAGACACTATCTACCATTCTGTTCACAATCCCATTCAGCAACCATCAGCTGAAACACTTCTTGACTCACTGGTCAACAGTGTGTGGCAAAGTGAGATTCATTTCTTTCCCACCGCAAAAAAAAAGTTAATTTCATTTACACGCATGTTATTAGGTTAGTTTTAACGATTTGTTTTCTACTTTCACCCAAAGACATTTACTGCCACTTGCTCCTCTGCCAAAGGAATTGACTGCTCTTGGCTGACTATTTGGTAAGCCACATGATTATTAAGTGGTTAGCACTGCAGCTTCACAGTGCCAGGCTCCCAGGTTCGATTCCCAGCTTTGGTCACTGTCTGTATGCAGTCTGCACGTTCTCCCTGTCTCTGTGTGGGGTTCCTCCGCGTGCTCCGGTTTCCTCCCGTAAGACATACTGATCAGATGCGTTGACCCGAACAGGCGCCAGAGTGTGCTGACAAGGGGAATTTCACAGTAACTTCATCGCAATGTCAACGTAAGCCTTACTTGTGACTAATAGGTAAACTTTTCTTTTACTTCAAAAGCAGTCCATTTGACTAGAAAGAGAGGGAGGAAGAGAGGGAGGTAGTACGGTCAAAGTCCCAGTGCTGATTCCTAAGGCATGTTCTGATATACGCACTTTCCAACAAGGGGGAGGGTGCAGTTTCTGGTTGGGAGTCATAGTCAGGCAGTGCTGAAGAGTCCCTTCGGCCCATCGAATCTGCACTGCACTTACATTGCCACTGTAGTCACACTAATCCCATTTTCCTGCACTTGTCCCATATCCTTGAATGTTATATTTCAAATGCTCTTCCAAATACCTTTTAAAAATTATAAGGTTTCCAGCCTCCATTACCTCCTCGGGCAGTGCATTCCAGATTCCCAAATTCACCCCCTGAGTGAATTTCCTTTCTATCAAATTCATCCTGCCCCTCACCCTAAAACTATGCCCCCTCGTGATTGGCCCCTCAACCAAGGGGAACAGCTGCTTCCACTCACTCTGTCCATACCCTCATAATCTTATACACCTCAAAGATGTCCCCCCTCAGCCTTCGCTACGGGTGCTATTTTTAGCTGGATTGAGGTGAACATACATGTAAAAGTTATCAGTCGTGGATTCTGTTTTTGTTCAACATTGAACATCAGTGGGATACTCAAGTATTTCTCAGCCAGGTGTTCTGCACAGCCCAACCAAATTACAGACATCAGTTGTAGTTACACCAGAGCATTGAAGTAAAGATTCCAATGAAAGAGTGAGTTTTGATTATATTTCATTTGCAAATTCTATGTTTAGGCAAGTGAGGTATGTCAATCTCTCGGTTGAAACACTTAGGATACCCAATGTCAAAATTGAGCATTTCTAGGTGACTTTGCTCACTCTATATATGATTTACTCTCTATATGTTTGAGTTATAAGGAGAGACTGGATAGACTGGGACTTTTCTCTAGAGCATAGAAGCTGAGGGGTGATCTTATAGAGGTCTATAAAATAATGAGGGGCATAGATCAGCTAGACAGTCAATATCTTTTGACAAAGGTAGGGGAGTCTAAAACTAGAGAGCATAGGTTTAAGGTGAGAGGGGAGAGGTACAAAAGGGTCCAGTGGGGCAATGTTTTCACGCAGAAGGTGGTGAGTGTCTGGAATAAGCTGCTAGAGGGAGTAGTGGAGGCAGGTACAATTCTGTCTTTTAAAAAGCACTTAGACAGTTACATGGGTACAATGGGTATAGAGGGAAATGGGCCAAAACACAGGCAATTGGGAGAGGCTGAATAAACTAGGCTTGTACTCGTTAGAGTTTAGAAGAATGAGGGGAGATCTCATTGAGACATATAAGATGATGAATGGGATGGATAGGATAGAGGTGGAGAGACTCTTCCCGCTCAGAAAGGACAGTAGGACTAGGGGGCACAGCCTCAAGATAAAGGGGGGGCGGTTTAGAACGGAGTTGAGGAGGAACTTCTTCACTCAAAGGGTGGTGAATCTCTGGAATTCTCTGCCCGTTGAAGTGGTGGAGGCTGCCTCGCTAAATATTTTTAAGACGCGGGTTGATGGGTTTTTGATAAGAGAGGGGATTAAGGGTTATGGGGAGAGGGCGGGAATGTGGAACTGAGCCACGACAGATCAGCCATGATCTTATTGAATGGCGGGGCAGGCTCGAAGGGCTGGATGGCCTACTCCTGCTCCTATTTCTTATGTTCTTATGTTCTTAAACCGGAGCACACGGAGGAAACCCACGCAGACACGGGGAGAATGTGCAGCATCTACACAGACAGTGATCCAAACCAGGAATTGACCCTGGGCTTCTGGCGCAATGAGGCAGCAGTGCTAACACTATTGTCGGCAGGCTTTCCGATGGCACCAGTCAAGCCCCTTGCTTATCTTTTTTCTTTTTCTGTCCAAACTATGAGTTCCAACCTAGCCTTGCCGTCCTGGAGGACTCTACACTACAATATCTAATTGTTCCATAAATTACATACAGCATATTCAGTCTAATTGGCCTTTTTGCTCCACATTAGATTCATCTCACCCCTCTTTACCGAAATCCATCAGCAGATCCTTCTCTTCCTTTCTCTCTCGAGTTTCCTGTTCAATACTATTCATCTTAACTACTCCATATTTTCATTGTGTTCGAGGTAAATAAATTTCTCCATCATTAATTATTAAAGAGGTTACTCTTAAGATGTATAAATAAATTAATCTATCAATGAGTCAGTTACATTCTTAACTGCTTTCATAGCCTCAATGCCTCCCTTATGACCTAATGATCAGATTTGGAGCCAGCACTCAAGGACTGGTCTGACCAAAGCATAATACATAAGTACAGGAGTTGGCTGTTTGTCCATATGTCCAAAGATGTGTGGGTTAAGTTGATGCCATGCAAAATTGCCTTTTAGGGTCAGGGGAACTAACAGGGTTATGGGAATGGTTGGGGTTGTAGTTGATGCCGACTCGATGGGCTGAACGGTCTCCTTCTGCACTATAAAGATTCTACGATTCTATATTACCCCTCAAGCCTGCTTCACTTTCGGTAAGATTGTGGTTGATCTTCTCCTCAACTGCACTTGATCCGTCGATCGCCGTATTCCTTGTTTCCCTCTGTGTACAAACATTTATCAATCTCAGCCTTGAATATGCTCAACATTTGAGCATTCAAAGCTCTCCAGGGTGGAGATTCTCTGAGTGAAGATATTTCTGTCCAACTCAGCCTCAAATGGCCAGCCCTTTATCCGGAGACTGTGACCTGAAATACTAGACTCTCCAGCCAGGGAAACAAACTCTCAGCATCCGCTTTGTCTATCCTACCAATAATTTTATTCATTTCAGTCAGATCACCTCCCATTCCACCAACGTCCAGGGAACACTCTGGAGTATACTCTTCATCGCTTCTTTGATCTGACTGCTTGCTTTGGCTACATGGTTCAATATTGGCTTTGTTGATGCCAGTCAAAATCTAGCTTAACAAAACCAAAAAAACAAAACCACACACATTTACTTTCAGAAAAGAATCTGAAGGATGATTTGTGTTGCAGTAGAGTTAATTGGATTTTTATTCTTTTTTTGTGAGTCTGAGTTGTATTGCTGTAGTTTCCCATGACCCTGAATGAATCCAACCTCAACAAGGACAAACTCTATTGTGGATCTAATATTAGTTTCTATACATTCAGTCACAAGTACCCATTAGTGTTTACATCGTCATCTTTTCCTGGTACCCGTTATTTCTTACATATCAGGGCTGGATTCTCTGACCTCAGCTGCATCTTTGACTTGTTTAAAGTTGATTTGATTTATTATTGTCACATGCATCCGTATACGGTGAAAAGTATTGTTTCTTGCACTGGACAAAGCACACCATTCATAGAGAAGGAAGGGAGAGAGTGCAGAATGTAGTGTTACAGTCATAGCTAGGGTGCAGAGAAAGATCAACTTAATGTGAGGTAGGTCCATTCAAAAGCCCGATGGCCGCAGGGAAGAAGCTATTCTTGAGTACGTGACCTCAGGCTTTTGTATCTTTTTCCTAAATCAAGAAGGTGGAAGAGAGTATGTCCAGGGTGTGCGGACTTAATTATGCTGGCATGTTGCCGAGACAACAGGACGTGTAGACAGAGTCGATGGATGGGAGGCTGGTTTGCGTGATGGATTGGGCTACATTCACAACTTTTTGTAGTTTCTTGCATTCTTGGGCAGAACAGGAGCCCATACCAAGCTGTGGTATAACCAGAAAGAATGCTTTCTATGGTGCTTCTGTCAAAGTTGGTGAGAGTCAGATTTCCTGGGATCTGGGATTCTCCAATCCGACAGCGGTGAACGAAGATTTGGCTGATTTGGTCATTCTCACTGGCAGCAGCAGCAGGCCATCAATGAGAATCCCAGCCTCAGTCCCTGGTATCCATTTCTCTCTATATAATAATCAGTCTCAGATACTAATTACTATTTAAACATTGAGATCCAAGTATCCATTACCCTTGCGTAATAATCACTTCCAGATACCTATTATACTTGCAATCAGGTACTGCTAGAATGTCCAGCTTGAGGTAGCCAATTCGGTCAGTGCAGTATGATAAATCCATAGATGTATTCAATAGGCCTCAGAGTTATCCTCTGTTACAGTTGCATCATGGCTTCTTCTGCATGGACCTCTGTTCCATGGTCCTGTCTCCTTGTACGGGACAATATGCAACAGGCTAAAATGACCCATCAGACCAACTGTGTTTGCAGTATTTTCCCGAACTTGCTAAGTATCTGAACATTTGCTTTAATATTTCAATGTGTCCTTTCATTATAAAATTGTTAGCTATCAGATTGAGGCCAGGAGACAAAATGTTAAGAGTATCTCCCTGCCCAAAGTGGAGGCTTCGTTACAGCTACCAAGGTCAGGGACATAGTATCCCTAAAGTGCAGACAGAAGCCATTCAGCCCATCGAGCGTGCACAGATAACAATCCCACCCAGGCCCTATCCCCATAACAACGCGTATTTGCCCTGCTAATCCCTCGACACTAATGGCAATTTAGCATGGTTAATCAACCTAACCAGCACGTCTTTCAGACTGTGAGAGGAAACCAGAGCACCCGGAGAAAGCCCATGCAGACATGGGGAGAATGTGCAAACTCACACAAACAGTGTCCCGAGGCCAGACTCAAACCCAGATCCCTGGTGCTGTGAGGCAGCAGTGCTAACCGTATTCATGTGTAGTTTTAGACCTACTGTTGTGAAAAGCTTATTAAAAGGGGATGTATGCCTTTGGGATGTTTGCTATATTAAAGCCATTATATAAATATAGCCTTTTGTTATTGCTTGCCTAATATATATATATATGTAGCAATGACCAAGGGTTGAAGAGACAACTCCCCCATGGTTGTCTGGTTTACTGGATGATATTAGGTGTGATCGCATAGATTAGAATAGTACAGCAAGAAGATCTTTCAGCCCACCAAGTTAGTGCATGTCACCCCCATGTCCTATAACCCTGTAATATTTTCTGCTTCAAGATTTTATTCAATTATCTTTTGAGGGCTACTATTGAATTGGTATTCACCATCCTGTCAAGCATTGCATTCCAATTCCTCACCACCTTTTATTCCCTTATGTAGTTCCTTCTTCCTTTGACAGTCACCATAAATCTGTACCTTCTGGTTATCGATCCTCTGATACCTCAAATTATTTCTCTTTATTACTCTACCTAAACCCTTCATCATATTAAAAATGCTGATCAAATCTCTTCTTGGCCTCCCCTGATCTAAGGAGTTCATCCAAGTAATTGCAATCCCTCATCCTCAAACAATTTTCGTAAAATTTTCAGTGCCCTCACCAAAATCTTCAGGACCTCATTTGACATAGGTCTGTAAACCATTAGAAAATCTATTGAATATGAAGTATGAGAAGGAACCATATTTAGCACCAATATTGAAGACACCAGAATCCTCAAATTCCTCTCCAAGTTACACACCATCCTGACTAGGACAGAGATTACCATTCCTTCCTTGTCAACATCCTGGAATTCCCTCCATTAAAACCACGACAGACCATCAGTTGGCAAGTTATGTTACAGTGCATAGGCCACATTTGGAGTATTGTGTGCAATTCTGGTTGTCACACTATCAGCTGGATGTGGATGCTTTGGAGAGGGTGCAAAGAAAATTTACCAGGGTGTTGCCTGGTCTGGAGGGTGTTATGTTTATGTTTTAACGGGGAAGCTTGGTGGCACACTGGGTCACACTGCTGCCTCACAGCGCCAGGGATCCGAGTTCGATTCCCGGCTTGGGTCACTGTCTGTGCAAAGTCTGCATGTACTCCCTGAGTGGGATTTTACAGCCTCACTCCATAAAATCCCTGAGGTCAACAGACATTCCGTTGTCTGCCGCTCGCCCGCTCCAATTCCTGTGGCAGGCGGGGTGGTAAAATACTGGGCCCCGTGTCTGCATGGATTTCCCCTGAGTGCTCTGGTCTCTTCCCACAGTCTGAAACACGTACTGGTTGGGCGCATTGGCCATGCTAAATTATCCCTCAGTGTACCCAAACAGGTGCCGGAATATAGCAACTAGGGGATTTTCACAGTAACTTCATTTCAGTGTAAACCTATTTGTGACGCTGATAAATAAACTTAAACTTATGTATGAAGAGAGTTTGGATAAATTAGGATTGTTTTCAGTGGAAAGACAGAAAGACAGAAGATGATGGGCAAACTGATGGAGGTCAACAAAATTATGAGAGGCAGATAGGGTGGATCGCCAGACGCTTTTTCCCAGGTTGAATATGTCAACTCCAAGAGGGGACAGGTTTGAGGTGAGAGGGAATAAGTTTAGGGGAGTTGTGTGGGGAAGTTTTTCACGCAGAGGGTGATGGGTACCTGGCACACACTGGCAGTGGAAGTGATGGAAACAGGCATGTTAGCACCATTCAGGGCCTATCTTGATAGTCACATGAACAGGAAGTGAATAGAGGGATGGAAACAACATATCAGCGCAGGCTTGATGGGCCAAAGGGCCTGTTGCTGTGCTATATTGTTCTTGGCTCTATCACACTCAAAGGATCCACCATTGAAGACTGACTGCTAACTCCACAGGGCAACAAAAGAGAGGCAAAAAAATACCCCATGCCAGTGCTATTCACATTCTTGGAACAAACAACAGAACAAAAGGATGGCACAGTGGTTAGCATTGCTGCCTCACAGCACCAGGGTTCGATTCCAGCCTTGGGTGACTGTCGGTGTGGAGTTTGCATGCTCCCCCCGTGTTTGCATGGGTTTTCTCCAGGTGTTCCCGTTCCCTCCCACGCTCCAAAGATATTTGGGTTAGGTAGGTTGGCTTTGCTACATTGTCCCGAGATGCTAGGTCAGGGGGATTAGCAAATAAGTTGGGTTACAGGGACAAGGCCTGGGTAAGATGCTCTATCGGGGAATCAGTGCAGACTCGATGGGCTGAATGGCCACCTCCTGCACTGTAGGAGTTCTAAACTGGATGATTAGCAAGAGGGACATCCGGGCCTTGATATTTTACTACCTGACCCACCCTTGGCATTGCGCAAAGGGAATTAAGAATAAACGTAGTCTTTAGTCGGAGTAAGGTATTCTACATCATTTATTCTCCACCTGATAGTTGTACAACGTGTCTTTATTTTTATGTCATGCTTTGATTTTATTTGCTGCAAAGTTGATGGAAATTTGGTAAGTATATTTGGAGGATAGGGGTTTATTTTGGTTTGAGAAAGAGTTGGAATGGGACATTCTATTGCCACCACAGTGGGAGGGTGAATCACAGGCTGACAGCTTTACAAAGGCAGTTTGCAATGTAGCTGTGGATATGGGATTGTTTCAATGGGAAAATGTGGACACAAAATTATGACAAGAATATGACACGAGGAAGTCAGGTTTCGGAGCCAGGAAATGTGTGAAGGGATAACATTTTTAACATATACAAGGTGCACTGCAGCAATTCACCAAAAATCCTCAGACAGCACCTTCCAAACCCATGACCACTTCCACCTAGAGGGACAAGGGCAGCAGATACATGGGAACACCACACCTGCAAGTTCCCCTCCAAGCCATTCACTGACTTGGAAATATATCGCCGTTCCTTAGCAGTCGCTGGATCAAAATCCTGGAATTCCCTCCCTAACAGCATTGTGGGTCAACCCACAGCACATGGACTGCAGCGATTCAAGAAGGCAGCTTTTTAGTGATAGGCAATAAACAGTGGCCTAGCCAGCGATACCCATGTCCCACCAATGAACTTTTTAAAAAATGGAACGTTACCATTTTGTACGATGAGATTCCAAGGGTGGAATTTTCCAGTCATCTCTGCCACAAGACCAAAAATTCACACTCAAAGTCAGCGGACCCTTAGCTAGTAGGCCATATTTTCTATCCAGCTTGCAATGATTCCCACAGCAGGGTGGAATTGGAAAGTCTCCAGGAGCTGATTAATTTAGCTCAGTTAGCTGGACCCTTCTTTGATGAAGCAAAGCAATGCCAATAGCAGAGGTTCAATCCCCGTACCAGCTGAGGTTATTCATGCCTTCTCAACCCTACCTCTGGCCCAAGGTGGGGTGATCCTCAGTTTAAATCACCACAGTCAGGTCTCTCTCCATGCCTCCTCCCCCACACCTCCCCATTCAAAGGGGAGAGTAGCCTATGGTCATCTAGGACTATGGTGACTTTAGCTGCTACAGTGTATCTTGTAAATGGTACACGCTGTACGTTGAACGTTTAAGGTGGTGGATGGGGTGCCAAATAAGCAAGTTGTTTTGTCCTGAATGGTGTTGAGCTCCTTGAGTGTTGTTGGAGCTGCACCCATCCAGGAAAGTTTGCCTACTGCCTTGGGGTAGGGAGAAGAGAAGGGAAATGCTCTACAGAGTGCAGAGATACGAGCCTTTCACCTCCAGTATACCGATTTAAGGCTAGCACAAACAGACATCTGTAAGGGGTGTGAAATCAGTTTGTTTTTTTCTTGAACTAGTCCCAATAATGCAAGACTGTCCAAACCCAACATAAAAATACAAATCTCCACCCTTGGAAAGGCTACAGGATGACTGAGGGATAACAAACTGGTGTCACAGGAAATTTGCTTCAGAGACTGATCTGCATTGTTGGGGATGTGTAGAGGTTACTTTACTTTGTGACAGGAGTCCCACCTACCATTCAAAATCTCTCTTCCTCTAAATCTCCTTATAGTCCACCTCAATGGCCAACTGTTTTGTTTACTCGTCTTAACATCGTCCACTGATAAAATGTGACTGATCTGAACCATTAATTCTGTTTCTGTCTCCACAGACTCTGCCTGACCTGCTGAACATTCTAGTTTTTATTACAGGTTTCCAACATCTGCTTTTGTGCCAATATCTCCATTGGTGGATCAGTGTGCTTAACAATGCTTCTGTGAAATACCTTGAGATGTTTCTTTTACTGTGTTTAGTTTAAAGTTTATTTATTAATGTCACAAGTAGGCTTACATTAACACTGCGATGAAATTACTGTGAAAATCCCCTAGTTGCCACACTCCAGCACCTGTTCGGGGGCACTGAGGGAGAATTTAGCATGGCCAACGCACCTAAGCACGTCTTTCGGATTGTGAGAGGAAACCACAGCACCCGGAGGAAACCCACGCAGAGACAGGGAGAATGTGCAGACTCTGCACAAGCAGTGACCCAAGCCAAGAATTGAACCTGTGTCCCGAGTGCTATGAGGCACAATGCTAACCACTGTGCCACAGGCCATCAGTTGATGATGAGCTCAAAAATGTGCTCATTTAGATGTCCAGATCATCAACAACTTGTCTTGCTCCTCCCCATGTCGACACTATAGTTAAGAAAACCCACCAATGCCTCTACTTTCTCAGAAGACTAAAGGAAATTGGCATGCCCACTATGATTCTTACCAACTTTGACAGATGCACCATAGAAAGCATTCTGTCTGGTTGTATCAGTTTGGTATGATTCCTGTTCTGCCCAAGACCACAAGAAACTACAAAGATTTGATTTGACTTGATTTATTATTGTCACACATATTAGCGTACAGTGAGAAGTACTGTTTCTTGTATGCTATGCAGGCAATATACCATTCATAGAGAAGGAAACACAAGAGTGCAGAATATAGTGCTACAGTCATAGCTAGGATGTAGAGAAAAATCAACTTAATGCAAAGTAAGTCCATTCAAAAGTCTGACAGCAGCAGGGAAAAAGCTGTTCTTGAGTCAGTTGTACATGACCTCAGAATTTTGTATCTTTTTCCTGAAGGAAGAAAGTGGAAGAGAGAATGTTTGGTGTGTGTGGAGTCCTTAATTATGTTGGCTGCTTTGCTGAGGCAATGGGAAGTGTAGACAGAATCAATGGGAGGCTGGTTTGCATGATGGATTGGGCTACATTCACGACCTTTTGTAGTTCCTTGCGGTCTTGGGCAGAGCAGGAACCAGACCAAGCTGTGATACAACCAGAAAAAATGTTTTCTATGGTGCATCTGTAAAAGTCAGTGGGAGTCGTAGCTCAAATGCCAAATGTCCTTAGTCTGAGAAAGTGGAGGCATTGGTGGGCTTTCTTAACTATAATCTCGGCATTGGGGGACCAGGACAGGTTGCTAGTGATCTGGACACCGAAAAACTTGAAACTCTCGACCCTTTCTACTTCATCACCATTGATATAGGCAGGGGCATGTTCTCCTTTACGCTTACCAAAGTTAATGACAATCTCCTTCGTTTTGTTGACATTGAGGGAGAGATTATTTTTGCTGCTTCAGTTCACCTCATTCCTGTACTCTGTCTCATCACTGATTGATATCCGACCCACTACCGTGGTGTCATCATCAAACTTGAAAATCAAATTGGAGAGGAATTTGGCCGCACATTCATAGGTTTATAAGGCATATAGTAGGGGGCTGAGAACACAGCCTTGTGGGGCACCGGTGTTGAGGATGATCGTGGAGGAGGTGTTGTTGCTTATCCTTACTGATTGTGAGTTAGGAAGTTCAGGATCCAGTCACAGAGGGAGATGCCGAGGCCCAGGCCAGAGTTTGGAGATGAGTTTCGTGGGAATAATAGTGTTGAAGGCTGAGCTGTAGTCAGTAATTAGGAGTCTGACACAGATATCCTTGTTATTTAGGTGTTCCAGGGTTGAGTGCAGGGCCAGGGAAATGGCATCTGCTATGGACCTGGTGCGGTGATAGGCAAACTGTAGTGGATCCAGGTAGCCCAGGAAGCTGGAATTGATTTGTGCCATGACTAATCTTTCGAAACACTTTTTATTATGGATGTCAGAGCCACCGGTGATAGCATTGAGGCACGCTGCTTGGTTTTTCTTAGGTACCGGGATGACGGTCATCTTCTTGAAGCAGATAAGGACCTCAGATTGTTGTAAAGAGAGGTTGAAGATGTCTATGAATATCTCCGCTAGTTGATCCGCGCAGAATCTGAGTGCATGTCCGGGTACCCCATCCGGGCCAATTGCTTTCCATGGGTTGATCTTCAAGAAAGCTGTTCTGACATCCGCAATAGTGACCCCACTTACAAGCTCATCCAGGGCTACCATGGTGGAGGGTATGGTCTCATAAGAACATAAGAAATAGGAGCAGGAGTAGGCCATCTAGCCCTTCGAGCCTGCCCCGCCATTCAATAAGATCATGGCTGATCTGTCGTGTCTCAGTTCCACATTCCCGTCCTCTCCCCATAACCCTTAATCCCCTCTCTTATCAAAAACCCATCAACCCGCGTCTTAAAAATATTTAGCGAGGCAGCCTCCACCACTTCAACGGGCAGAGAATTCCAGAAATTCACCACCCTTTGAGTGAAGAAGTTCCTCCTCAACTGCGTTCTAAACCGCCCCCCCTTTATCTTGAGGCTGTGCCCCCTAGTCCTACTGTCTTTTTTGAGCGGGAAGAGTCTCTCCACCTCTATCCTATCCATCCCATTCATCATCTTATACGTCTCAATGAGATCTCCCCTCATTCTTCTAAACTCTAACGAGTACAAGCCTAGTTTATTCAGCCTCTCCTCATAGCTCAACCCCCTCAACTCCGGTATCAGCCTAATAAACCTCCTCTGCACTCCCTCCAAGGCCAAAATATCTTTGCGCAGGTGAGGCACCCAAAACTGCACACAGTACTCCAGCTGCAGCCTCACCAATGCCCTATACAGCTGCAGCAACACCTCCCTACTTTTATATTCAATCCCCCTCGCTATGAAGGCCAGCATCCCATTCGCCTTCCTGACCACCTGCTGCACCTGCAAGCTGGGTTTTTGCGACTCATGCACAAGGACCCCGAGGTCCCTCTGCACCGTCGCCTGCTGCAGTTTTTCGCCACGTAAGTAATAGTCCTTCCTACCATTATTCCTACCAAAGTGGACCACCTCACACTTGCCAACATTAAATTCCATTTGCCATTTCCTGGCCCATTCGCCCAGCCTATCTAGATCCTTCTGCAGACTCTCCACACCCTCCGCACAATTTGCCGTTCCCCCAATCTTGGTGTCATCAGCAAATTTCGACACCCTACACTCGGTTCCCTCCTCCAGGTCTCGCTGACCTCCTACTCAAAACAGGCATAGAATACATTGAAATCATCAGGGAGGGGCGCTCATCAGAAAGGGTCGTGAATGTAGCCCAATCCATCACACAAACCAGCCTCCCGTCCATTGACTCTGTCTACACTTCCCTCTGTATCAAAAAAGCACCCAGAATAATCAAAGACCCCATGCATCCCAGACATTCCCTCTTCCACCTTTTCCACCAGGAAAAAGATACAAAAGTCTGAGGTCATGAACCGACCGACTCAAGAACAGCTTCTTTCCTGCTGCCATCACACTTCTGAATGGACCTACCTTGTACTAAATTGATCTTTCTCTACACCCTAGCTATGACTGTAACACTACTTTCTGCACTCTCTCCTTTCCTTCTTTATGAACAGTATACTTTGTATAGTGCACAAGAAACAATACTTTTCACTGTATGTTAATACATGTGACAATAGTAGATCAAAACAAATCAAATCAAATTAAATCAAAAATTATTGGTGAACCCACAAAGGAAGGTGCAAATCTCTACCCACGAGCTGCATGTTTTGGAGATATCAGCAAGACGTTTATCCAGCTATGAATAAATCAATGGGGCCAGCATGAGAGAAAAGGTAGTGTTAAAAAGAACTGAATTCAAATCACACGGGCCAGTTGCATCAGGCTATGAAAATGGCTTTATGCTCAATGCCAGAGACAAGGGAGGGAGAGAGACTGCAGCTATGCGGAGATATCCATCACCATCGCTGTCTTAATTGAATGGCAGTGTAAGAAGAAAAATGAGATCGATAAAAGGTAACAGGAGCCAGCTTTGCATTTTCGCACTCGCTAATTCTGCCTTTCTGCTTCCCGAGATGTTCGTGAGGGGAAAGCACAAGCAGACAAGCTGTGTCACATGGGTTTGTTCGAAGGACAGGAGGGCTGGGAGGGGTGGCAGGGGCCGGGGAAGGGGCTTTGTTGGGGAAGGGGCCTCTGCATAAACTTGCAAAAATAAACAAAATCACAACAAAAGTATCCCGCTGGGTGACAGGAATCCTCTTTGAGGGGTCTGTCCTGATGTGGCCAACCCCAGACTCCCTTCTAAAGAGGAATTGTTTAAGACAAGTATTTTTAGCTGACTTCTCAGGCTGCAATCACTCGCTGCACAATAGTCCCTTGTGACTGGCTTGCAACTATTGAATGCTGAGAATTTTCCAATGCATTATTGATAATCCAGTCACAGGATTAAAAGCAGAGAAGGTTGATGCTGTTATCAATGCCCACCACAGCCCTCACCACTCGACCTCTCCTCACTCTCTCCTTCCCTCCCTCCCTGCTCTCTACTCTCCCCCCCGCCTCCATACCTCCATTCCTCTACCCCACCGCCCCCCACCCCAGGCGTCTCCAGCAAGGTCCAGGTCTATCAAAAGCTTCAACTTCAGTGAAAATCGTGAGAGTGTAGCCATCATAGCACACAGGGCAGAGTGTCCCCAGTGTTGCATGGTCAGGGCTAAATCACTAGACTGCAATCAATGCAAAAGCATTGAAACCAGCACTGCTGGGCTGGAAGGGTGGTGCTTCTATCTGTGTGTTGTCATCAGTGTATGGGCGTTTGTGTGTACATGTGTGTGCGTGTACGCGCATGTGGATGAGTCATCAAATCTTTACACTCCTGATAGTTGTCTGGTGACTACTTTAGAAAAATACAGTGCGTGTGGACATCAGCTGACAAGAGGATTGCCTTCTGCTGTGACATTGCGTCTCATTCCAGAACAGTACTATCCAAAGTACACTCCACTTCAACATCATGTCATGATCTAATTGAATGGTCAAGTGAGCTCAAAAGGCTGAATTTTTACTAAATTCATTCATGGGACACGGGCGTCGCTGGCTGGCCAGCATTTATCGCCCATCCCCTAAGTGCCTTTGGGGGGCAGTTGAGAATCAACCACATTGCTGTGGCTCTGGAGTCACATGTAGGCCAGACCAGGTAAAGACAGCAGATTTCCTTCCCTAAAGGACATTAGTGAACCAGATGGGTTTTTCTAACAATCGACAATTCATGGTTGTCAGTAAATTCTTAATTCCAGATTTTTTTTATTGAATTCAAATTCTACCAGCTGCCATGATGGGATTCGAACCCAGATCTCCAGAACATTAGGTGAGTTTCTGCATTAACACTCTAATGATAACACCACAAGGCCTTCACCTTCCCCGCGCTGGCGTGGGTTTTCTCCGGGTGCTCCGGTTTCCTCCCACACCCCAAAAACGTGCTTTTAGGCTGATTGGTGTTAATAAATTGTCCATAAATTGGATCTCCCTTAATCTGGCACACATATAATTCCCTAAATTTGCACCCCTTTATTGTGGAGTCCACTAGATGTAGACAAAAGTCGTAGGAAGAAGAAGGATTGGAATGAGGCACTCACTAAGTGTTAAAATGGGCGGCGCGGGCTCGTATGGCCAAAGGGCCTATTTCCTGTGCTGTGTTGTTATTTGTTCTTTGAATGACCACCTTGTATTCCTAAGGGGCTGGCTATCAACGGGCAAGGGAATAGAGCAGCTCATTCCAACCCCTTCATTACTGGAACAGAAAATGTTGGAAAATCTCAGCAGGTCTGACAGCATCTGCGGAGAGAGAATAGAGACAATATTTTGAGTCTGGAAGACCCTTTGTCAGAACTAAAAGCAACGATAATCAGATGAGATTTATACTTTTGAAGGTGTGGGGGAGGGGGCTGTAATTGGACAAAAGAAATGTAAAAGATGATGAAGAATTTACATTTCCTTTGTCCAATTACAGCCCCCCACCATCAATAGTATAAATCTCTTCTGATTTTCATTGCTGTTAGCTCAGATGAAGGATCATCCAGACTGGAAACGTTGGCTCTATTCTCTCTCCATCAATGCTGTTGGACCTGCTGAGATTTTCTAGCATTTTCTGTTTTTGTTTCAGATTCCAGCATCCACAGTATTTCGCTTTTACCAGCATTGCTGGAACTAGGTTCAGACAAACATGCACATTAGGAGCAGGAGTAGGCCATTCGGCCCATCGAGCCTGCTCCACAATCCAACAGGATCATGGCTGATCCGACTGTAACCTTAACCCCACATTTCATCCCCAGCTTATCAGGAATCTATCTAAAAAAAAAATCAAAACATTGCTGTGCCACCTTTTCAGAAAGAGAGTTCCAAGGACTCACAACCATCTGAGAGGAAAAAATATTCTCCTACTCTCTGTTCTAAATGAGCCACAGCTTATTTTTAAACAGTGACTGGTTCTAGGTTCAACCACAACAGGAAACATCCTCGCCACATCCACTCTGTCAAAACCCCTTAGGATCTTTTATGTTTCAATCAAGCCACCTCTGACTCTTTTGAACTCCAGTGGATATAGTCCGAGGCTGCCCAAACTTTCCTCATAAGACAACCTGCCCATTCTAGGTATGAGTCAAGCAAATGTTCATTGAGCTGCTTCTGATCCATTTATATCCTTCCCTAAATAAGGAGACTAAAACTGTACAGTGTACTCCAAAAGTGGTCTCACCAATGCTCAATAAAACTGAAGCATAACTTTCATACTTTTGTATTCAGTTCCCCTCACAATAAATGATAACATTCTAGAAGCTTTACTAATTGCTTGCTGTACCTACATACTAGTGTTTTGTGATTCATGCACTCGAACACTCTCTGCGTTCCAAATTCTGCAATCTCTCACTATTTAAATAATATGCTTTTTTATTCTTCCTGCCAAAATGGACAATTCCACACTTGCCCACATTATACTGCACATGCTAGATCTTTGCCCACCCACTTTACCGACCCACATCCATTTGTAGCCTCCTTATGTTATCTTCACAACTTACTTTCCCACCCAACTTTGTATCATGGGTTTCTATGAAAATGTTCAAAGCTATTATTAGACATGTGATAGCAGGGCACTTTGGGTTTTCTGGCAGATTCAATATTGTTTTTTGAAAGAGGAATCACATTTAACCGATTGATTGGAATTCCTTGAAGAAATCATATGTGGTGTATGTAAAGGGGAACCATTGGTTTGTTGTACATGGATTTCCAGAAGGCTTTTCATAAGGTGTCACATCAAGGATTATTTTGGAAAATAAAACATGGTATAGAGGTGAATAGAAGGTTGGCTATCTCATCGGAAATACAGAATAGGCATCAATGGGTCATTTTCTGCTTGTCAAGATGTAATGAGTGGTGTACCACAGGGAGCAAGGCTGGGTCCTCCCTTCCTTTCATTTCCTGATTTAGAGCAATTATCACACAATCACTGAATTCTTGTGACACAGAAAGAATCCATTTGGGGAGGTGATGGTCTAGTGCTATTGTCATTCCACTTTTAATCCAGAAAATCAGTGAATGTTCTGGGGACCCAGGTTCAAATCCCATCAAGGCAGAGGGTGCAACTTGAACTCAATAAAAAACATCTGGAATTAAGAATCTACTGATGATCTTAAAATTATTGTTGGAAAAACCCATCTGGTTCACTAGTGCTCTTTAGGGAAGGAGATTGACCTCCCTTACCTGGTCCAGCCTACAGATAGCTCCAGACCCTCAGCAATGTGGTTGACTCTCAAGTTTGACCCATTGCATCTGCACTAGTCCTCCATCATGGCTTAGAGCCATTCCCCTGCCTGTTTTCAGAAGCTCTGTACATTGTTTCTGTTCCAAATCAGCTTCTGCCCTCTAGAATGCCTCAATTAAACCCGCCACCACCATACTCCCAGGCAGTGTATTCCAGACCCCAACCACTCGCTATTTGGAAAGGTTTTTTCTCACATCACATCTATTTGTCTTGTATATCACATTAAATCTGTGCCCTCTTGTTCTTGATCTTTCCATGAGTGGAACAGTTTCTCCCTATCTAATCTGTTCAGCCTCCTCGTGATTTTGAACATCTCTATCAAACCTCTTCCTAATCTTCTACTCTCCAAGAAGATCAGTCACAACCTCTCCAATCTATCATCATCAGTGATGTTCGTCATCCCTGGAACCATTCTTGTAAACCCCTTCTGCATTCTCTACAATGTGTTCACATCCTTCCTATAGTGTGGTCCCCAGAATTGTACATAATATCCCATCTAACAAAATGGAAAACGTCTTGCAAAATTCAGTATAACCTCTTTGCTGTTGCTTTGCTCTATGCCCCTATTAATAAAGCCCAGAATATTATCTGCTTTATTAACTGCCTCTCCACCTCCCTTCCACCTTCAATGATCTATATACATATACACCCAGCTCCCTCTATACCTGAACCTCTTTAGGAATTTTACCCTGTATTTTGCATTGCCTCTCCATTTTCTTCCAACCAAAATGCATTATCTCACACTTCTCTGCACTGAACTTCACCTGCCATCTCTCTGCCCATTCCACCAATCTTTCTATGTTCTTCTAAAGGTCTACATTATTCTCCTCACAGTTTACAATACATACAAGTTTTGTATCATCCATAAACTCACGCCAAAGTCTAGATCATTAACATATATCAAGAAAAACAGGGGTCCAAATATTGACCCCTGGGGAACATCACTACAAACCTTTGAGCCTGAAAAATATCCATTGACCATTACACTTGCTTCCTATTATTCAGCCAATTTTGTATCCATGTTGCTCTGCCCCTTCTTTCCATAACTTTTCTCACAAGTCTGTTGTGTGACATTGTATGGAATGCCTTCTGAAAACCCATGTACACCACATCAACAGTGTTACCTTCATCAACCCCTTCTCTTAACTCCTCAAAAAACCCCAGCAAGCTAGTTAAACACAGTTTTTGCTTTAGAAATCCATGCTGCCTCTTCATAGTTAACTCACATTTTCCCATGTGCTTACTAATCTTCTCCTGAATAATTGCTGAAAGTATAAGAAGAGTATAAAAGGACATGTTGTGAAGCGATGCTTCTGCTAGCTTGCCACAGGCACACAGCCAAATAGCAATGTGCAATACGCAGCACAGATCATGCTCAACCAATGTTCCCTTTAAGAGACGTGTGCATGTTTGCACAGAATCTGAAAGGGACCATGCAATACAACAAAGAGGCTATGCTCAACAAAGAAAGTGATGAGGCACACGAAAACAAAATACTGGAATCTGACACAAAGACAGAAAACGCTGGAAAATCCCAGCAGGTCTGGTTACGTCCTTGGAGAGAAAATAGAGCCAATGTTTTGCTTTGTCAGAACTTGACAGGGAACATTTTTGGGATGGATGGGGTTAGGATTATAGACAAGCTATGAGCTCATTGAATTGTGATTAAGGGGCTGAATGGCCTCCGCTTGTTACATTTCTACCCATTTCACCATTCTCGAACGTGAATACATGGGGTATGAAGGACAGGATCAAGTTCTAACTCCATTGACCCCCTATTCTATGGTTAAATGGCTTCACTCTCATTTGCCTACCTAATCAGTGCCAATGATACTTAGAAACATAGAAATGTAGAGAATAGGAGCAGGAGGAGGTCATTCACCCCTTCAAGCCTCCTGCACCATTCAGTACGGCTCATCATCCAACTCAATAGCCTGATCCTGCCTTCCCCCCACATTCTTTGACCCCTTTCAACCCAAGAGCTATAATCCAATTCCTTTTTCAAAACTTACAAAATGTTTTGGCCTCAACTGCTTTCTGTAGGTAGCAAATTCCACAGGCTTCACTCTTTTTAATTCTATCCCTCTAGAAATGAACCCTGGGACTTTGTGTGCATTTGGAATGGCCTTGTAAACTTGAAATTTGTTAATTTCAAAGGAGTATGTTACCTCAGATCCCTAGCACTAAAATGCCCCATCTTCCATTTTTGAACAAAGAACCGTACAGCAAAGAAAGTTCTCCTCATCTCAGTCCTAAATGTTTATGCCTTACCCTTAGACAATAACATCTGGTTCTGGACTCCCCGCTATGGGGAACATCCTTCCTGCATCTACTCTGTCTATCCCTGTGAGAATTTTCTAGGTTTCTATGAGATACAATAAAGTATAAGTGAATTTTAATATTTCAGTTTCAGGCATCTGTGTCAGCGTGGACATGGTGGGCTGAAGGGCCCATTTCTGTGCTGTACTGTCCTGTGAGGTGCTCGATTATGCTGGCTGCTTTGCCGAGGCAGAGAGAAGTGTAGGTGGAGTCAATGGATGGGAGGTTGGTTGATAAAGTGAGATTAGATGAGGTAAGGTGGGAGGAAGCTTGAACACCACCATAGCTGATTAGGCCAAGTTTCTGGAAAAGAAAACCTGCATCACTGCATAATGCCACAAGGGCTCCTTTCAGATGTCCCCTCAAGTGTTGCCAGGGCAACAGTTTTGCTTTTATTATTAATTAGTGGAAGCGGGCAAACACAGTCAGCACTAGATTTACAGAGCAGTCCCTTGTTGGCCTGGGAAGGTTGCAAGTGGGGGATTGTAGACCTTTCTATAATCAAGACCAATGGCTTGGATGAGGAGAGTCAATGTAGCGAGTCACGGAAGATAGAAAATTGAAAAGCAAAATACTGCGGGTGCTGGATTCGAAACAGAAATAAAAACAGAAAATGCTGGAAAATCCCAGCAGGGCTGACAACATCTGTGGAGAGAGAATAGAGCCAAAATTTCAAGTCAGGATGACCCTTTGTCAGAGCTGAAGACAAGGAAAATAGGACAATATTTATATTGTGAGGGTGAGGAGGGTGTGAGTGGGCTGTAATTGATAGGGATGGGATTGACAAAAGGCAAAGGAAGTGTAAATGGCAATGATAAAGGCTGAGAGTGGTGCTAAAAGCATCCATTGAGATATTGGAATGTTTAAAGTTTAATTATCAGCATCACAAGTAAGCTTACATTAATACTGCAATGAAGTTACTGTGAAAATTCCCTAATTGCCACACTCCAGCACCGGTTCGGGTCACTGTGGGAGAATTTAGCATTGTCAATGCAGCAAACCAGCACCCATTTGGACTGTGGGAGGAAACCGGAGTACCCGGAGGAAACTCACACAGACACAGGACGAATGTACAGACTCTGCATAGACAGTGACCCAAGCCAGGAATCGAACCCGGGTCCCTGGTGCTGTGAGGCAGCAGTGCTAACCACTGTGCCACCGTACTACCTCAATGTGTAAATGGCAGAACACCCTCCCTTTCACAGTATAAATCCTGTCCGATTTTCTTTGTCTGCAACTCTGATGAAGGGTCATCCAGACTCGAAACGTTGGCTCTATTCTCTCAGTCAGACCTGCTGAGATTTTCCAGCATTTTCAGTTGCTGTGATGGAAGATGTGAGACTGAGATGTGATCTGAATGAATCAGAAAAGATTCTGAGAGGGCGTGACAGGCTGAGAGCTTGTCTCCTCTGGCTCAAGAGTCTAGAATTAGAGGCCAAATCACAGAAATTTCTGTTCTCAAAGTGTTGTGAATCCTTTGCCACAAGAACTTGCATGTAAATAGTACCTGTAACATAGCAAGACATCACAAGCTACTGAACAAGCACAATGTAAATGAAAAGATTGTGACACCCGAGCTATAGAAAGAGATACAAGGCCAGGTGGCTAAAAGCTTGGTCAAAGAGGCAGATTTTTGAGGAACATTGTAACAGAGGAGAGAAGGCAGACTTAAAGCAAATTACTGCAGATGCTGGAATCTGAAACCAAAAGAGAAAATGCTGGAAAATCTCAGCTGGTCTGGCAGTATCTGGGAGGAGAGAAAAGAGCTGACGTTTCGAGTCCAGACTACCCTTTGTCAAAAATAAAAGGCTTGAAAGTGGGAGATATTTGAATCCAGGGCATCTGGACTCAAAACATCAGCTCTTTTCTCTCCTTTTCTCTCCTTACAGATACTGCCAGACCTGCTGAGATTTCCCAGATTTCTCTCTTTTGTTTAGAAGACGGAGATATTTAAGGCAGGATTCTCCGAGCCTAGGCTGCAGCACAGCCGTCAATGGTGGAGCAATGGAAACTTGGAATGCAGAAGACACCACAGTTAGAGGAGCACAGGGCTCTCGGAGATTCGTGGGGCTGGAAGAGGTTCCAGAGATAGGGAGGGGTGGAGGCTTTGATTTGGTTACAAGGATGAGAATCTCAAAACTAGGTGTTGTCAGACAAGAAGCAATTGTAGGTTAGTAATCATGCCCTTAGCCCCAGGGGGCTGTGGATGGTAGGCCATTGAGTATGTTCAAGGCTTATTTTGACAGAGGGGCGGCACAGTGGTTAGCACTGCTGCCTCACTGTGCCAGAGACCTGGGTTCAGTCTGGCCTCGGGTCACCGTCTGTGTGGAGTTCTTTCTCCCTGTGTCTGCATGTAGACAGGACGATTCCACTAGTCAGAAAAGCTTGAACCAGAGGGCACAACCTCAGGCTAAAGGGACGATCCTTTAAAACAGAGATGAGGAGGAATTTCCTCAGCCAGAGAGTGGTGAATCTGTGGAACTCTTTGCCACAGAAGGCTGTGGAGGCCGGGTCATTGAATATCTTTAAGACAGAGACAGATAAGTTCTTGATGAATAAGGGGATCAGGGGTTATAGGGAAAAGGCAGGAGAATGGCGATGAGAAAAATATTAGTATGATCAAACGGCGGAGCAGGCTCGATGGGTCGAGTGACCTAATTCTGCTCCTATGTCTTATGGTCATATACTCTGCGTGGGTTTCCTCTGGTTTCTCTGGTTTCCTCCCGCAGTCTAAAGATGTGCAGGTTAGGTGGATTGGCCATGATAAATTGACACTAGTGTCAGGGTAAATACATGGGATTCCGGGAATAGGGCTTGGGTGGGATTGTGGTCGGTGCAAACTCAATGGGCCAAAATGGCCTGCTCCTGCACTGTAGGGATTCTATAAATAAGGCAATCAAGGCCCAGGGATAAGAGCGGGTAAAATGTACAAAATATTAAACAGCATTACAGGTTCGAGGGGACATATGCACCGGAATTCTCGCATCCTACAAATTCCAGAGGGCTGGGGCGGGGGGGGGACAATGTAAAGGTCCAGTGAAATCGGGCAGGAATCTGCAGTTTTCAGGCGAGTGTGGTTGGAGAATCACATCCAGTGTCTGCCTGCTCTTGCTCTGATTTCTTATCTCTTCAACTGAAGGCCTTCCCAGTCGAACACAATAGGACTGCTCCAACTGGCCTCGGTATCTGCGAGTTAAGAAGAGAGGGGCAAACACTCGCACGAAATGAAAAATGGCACCTGACAAGGTCAAAGGTGATCAGCTCCTGAGGGATAAAGGCTCGGAGGATGGGAAAGCTGATTATAATCATTCCGTTCAGTCATGGTCTCTCTCTGTCTCTCTCTCTCTCTCTCTCTGCACTTCTCACCTCAGGAGGTGAAGGATTCACAAACCGTTCCCATACCTGGTTCCCAACAGAAAGCCGGCGGCACAGCCTTAGCCCCGAATCCTCTCCACGATTTACCGAGTATCTGCCCTGAAACAGGAGCAGGAGAGGGAAAAACAAATGTCACTCGCTTCTCGCAAACTCTTCAACATGGAAGGGGTGGGGAGCGGAGGTGAAGGGTGCAAATCATCAAACTGTACAATACAGACAGAGATCATTCCACTGAGGGAACTACCCAATCAGTCACAGCCTTTTACCCCCATGCTGCTTTTTTCTGGGTACATCATAGGATCCCTACAGTACAGAAGGAGGCCATTCAGCCCATTGAGCTTGTACCGACTACAATCCCACCTAGGCCCTATTCCCGTAGCCCCACACATTTACCCTGCTAATCCCCCTGACACTAAGGGTCAATTCAGCATGGCCAATCCACCTAACCCACACATCTTTCGGACTGTGGGAGGAAACCGGAGCGCACGGAGGAAACCCACGCAGACACGGGGAGGAAGTGCAGACTCCAGTGACCAGAGGCCGGAATCGAACCCAGGTCCCCTGCCACTGTGAGGCAGCAGTGCTAACCACTGTGCCACCGTGCCGCCCTCATATACCCGATAACCCTTTGGAAAGTTGACGCGGAATCCGCTTCCCGCTGCCCTTTCGAACACAAACTCCCAGGTCGCAACAACTTGCTGTGTAAAAATTTTTTTTAAAAAACTCCCCTCATTTCCCCTAATGAGGAAATAAACATCTGTTGAGGGCTTTTTTGGCTGCGGTTGGTGAGCATATGGCTTATTGAAGGGGAGCTCAGGAGATCGAAGGAGCTGAAAGAACATAAATAAACTTTAAGCAGCTGTGTGTAAAGATGAGACAGGACTCTATAGAAAGGGCTGCGTTCTGTTAGCATTGTGCAATCCTGTTGGATTGTGTCAAGGTCTCATTGCCTGCTCCACCACCCCACCCCCACCCCCCCTCACCCCCGCTCACTCCTCCACCCCCTCTGCTTTTTTTCTCCCTTCTTCCGTCTGTCAGTCTGGTCGCTGGCTTGGCAGAGACTTAAGCCAACACAGAGTTATTGCAAACAGAGGGCTGTATTCATGAGCGGATCAAGTTTATGTGAGAAACTGCACCACCCCTGCCCTCAATCTCCATATGAATCGTTAATAAAATGGCAACGGCGGAGAGGGAGGGAGGGAGAGAGGGAGGGAGAGAGAGAGAGAGAGAGAGACAGAGAGAGAGAGAAAGGAGCACATGACCATATCAGCGGGGAAGTCATGCGGAGTAACCCAGACTTCACACAAAAAGGAATGAGGGAGAGAGAGACAGAGAGAGAGAGATGTGGGAGGGAGTTGGGGGGGGGAGCGGGCGATAAAAAGAATGTGCTTTATCTGAGCTGCGTGGGAATCCTGATGGGCTGCCCCTCTCAACCACAGCCAATCGCCGCTCAGGTTGCTCCTGTCAGCCTTGCGGGTAAAGCAGGCTACAAGGCCAGTCCGTGGGGGACCATCAGCCAACCTCCTCCCTGGCAATCTTATTTTTTTTATTTACTATTTACTTACTAGTGTCACAAGTAGGCTTACATTAACATTGCTGTGAAGTCACTATGAGAATCCCCTAGTTGCCACATTCCGCCACCTGTTCGGGTACACTGAGGGAGAGTTTAGCATGGCCAGTCCCACCTAACCAGCACGTCTTTCAGACTGTGGGAGGGAACCAGAGCACCCGGAGGAAACCCACGCAGACATGGGAGGAGCATGCAGACAGTGACCCAAGCTGTCACTCTCACCAAACATGGACATGGCCCAGTGATGAAAAGGGGAGAAGAAACCCTATTCTTTCCCTCTTTCCCTTCCTCTCTCTCTCCCTCTCCCTCTCCCTCTCTGTCTCTCACTCTCGGCGCTCCTGTACAAATCCCTTAAGTTAATGGGTGGAGAAAATTCTCCCTGGCATTGCAGAACAATCGTGACTGCTCATGGTGGCTTCACAAGGCAAGCAAAAGATCTCTTACCGTCCATTCACGCACCCTCTACCCCCACAGCCGCCCACCCCCTTCCCCCCCTCCCCACTGCCCCCCTTCCCCTCTCTCCACACCTGGGTCAGTTCCAACGCTTTCTCATTGAATTCTGCTTATTAAGAAAGGTGAAAAAATAGGAAAAATTGCATTTATATAGAACCAGATTTCTCAAAGGGGTGCAGAGGAGATTCACCAAGATGTTGCCTAGGGTGAAACATTTAAGTTATAAAGACAGGTTGCGTCGGCTTGGGTTGTTTTCGTTGGAGCAGAGAAGACTGAGGGACGATCTGATTGAGGTGTACAAGATTATGAAGGGCATAGACAGAGTGGATAGGGACCATCTGTTCCTTAGTTGATGGGTGGGTTACAAGGAGACACAAATTAAAAGTAAGGGGTGGAAGGTTTAGGGGGGGATTTGAGGAAAAACGTTTTTACTCAGAAGGTGGAACAGTCTTTCAGGAGGGGTTTATACTTGAGGGGCACTACACTACATTGAGCATGGTCACACTAACACAGACAGACTAAGGGGCAATTTAGCAGAACCAGTCCTGCACACCTTTGGACTGTGGGAAGAAACTAGAGCATCTGGTGAAAACCCATGCAGATATGGGGAGAACATGCAAACTCTAGCCCAGAATTGAACCCAGGTCCCTGGCTCTGTGAAGCTGCAGTGCTAACCACTGCGCCACCAGACTGCTCCATTTTAACATGTAAACTATCTGAACTTTATAGGATTTTAAACACCTCCAACAATCTTCACTTCACCTTTCCTTTCCTAAGGAAAACAATCCCAGTTTCTCCAGCCTATCCTGGTAACGGTAACCCAATCTCTATTGTACATATTCTAAAATCTTTGCACCCTTAAGCTGCCTCAACTCTTGCAGAGGAAGAAGGTCAGGCTACGAAGAGTGAGGGGCGGCCAGATAGAAGTTTACGAAATTATGAGAGGCATGAATAGTTGGAGTCTTTTTCCCAGGGTAGAAATATCAGTCACTAGGGGACATAGGTTGAAGTAAAAGGGGGAGAGTTCAAAGGAGATTTGAGAGGCAAGTTTTTTTACACGAAGGGATGTATAAAGGCTGGGGGAGTTGCACGACTGGTTAAGGAGAATATCAAAGCTGTACTGCAGGAGAACACCTCGGAGGGCTCATACAGTGAGGCAATATCGGTGCAGCTCAGGAATAGGAAGGGTGCAGTCACAATTTTGGGGGTTTACTATAGGTTGCCCAACAGACAGTGGGAGATCGAGGAACAGATATGTAAGTAGATTTTGGCAAGGTGTAAAAGTAACAGGGCTGTTGTGGTGGGAGATTTTAACTTCTTCTATATTGACTAGGACTCATTTAGTACTAGGGGCATGAATGGGGCAGAATTTGTAAGGAGCATCCAGGCAGGCTTCTTGAAGCAGTCTGTAGATAGACCAATTAAGGAAGGGGCCATACAGGATCAGGTATTGGGGAATGAGCCTGGCCAGGTGATCAACATTCAGTAGGAGGGCAGTTCGGGAACAGTGACCACAATTTAGTAAGCTTTAAGGTACTGATGGATAAAGACAAGTGTAGTCCTCAAGTGAAGGTGCTAAATTGGGGGATGGCTAATTCCAACAATATAAGGCAGGAACTGAAAAATGTAGATTGGAGGCAGATGTTTGAGGGCAAATCAACATCTGGCATGTGGGAAGTTTTCGAGTGTAAGTAAATAGGAATTCAGGACCAGCACATTCCTGTAAGGATGAAGGATAAGTATGGCAAGTTTTGGGAACCTTGGATAACAAGAGATATCGTGACCCTAGTCAAAGAGAAAAAGGAAACATTTGTCAAGGCTGGGAGGCTGGGAACACACGAAGCAAGTGTGGAGTACAAGGAAAGTAGAAAGAAATTTAACAAAGGAGTAAGGAAGGCTAAAAGGGGTCAGGAAAAGTCATTGGCTTTTTATACATATATAAAAAGCAGGAGGTTAGCTAGGGAGAGGGTTGGCCCACTCAAGCTCAGGGGAGCATGGAGGAGATAGGCGAGTTATTAAATGAGTACTTTGTGTCAGTATTCACCAAAGAGAAGGACTTGGTGAATGATGAGCCGAAGGAAGAGTGTGTAGATAGTTTGAGTCATGATGAGATCAAAAAGCAGGATGCATTGGGGTTCTTGAGAAACATTAAGGCAGACAAACCCCCAGGACCTGGTGGGATGTACCCCAGAATACTGAGAGAGGCAAGGGAGGAAATTGTTGGAGCCTTGAGAGAAATCTTTGTATCCTCATTGGCTACAGGGGAGGTCCCAGAGAATTGAAGAATGTTGTTCCTTTGTTTAAGAAGGGTAGCAAGGATAATCCAAGTAATTATAGGCCGGTCAGCCTTATGTCAGGGGTAGGGAAATTATTGGAGAGGATTCTTTGAGAAAGTATACTCCCACTTGGAAATAAGTGAATGTATCAGCAAGAGGCAACATGGTTTGAGAAAGGGGAGGTCTTGTCTCACTAACTTGGTTGAGTTTTTTGAGGAAGTGACGAAGATGATTGAAGAGGGTAGGGCAGAGGATGTTGTTTACACGGACTTCAGTAAGGTCTTTGACAAGGTCCCTCATGGCAGACTGTGCAGAAGGTAGAGTCGCATGGGATCAGAGGTGAGCTGGCAAGATGGATATAGAACTGGCTCAGTCCTAGAAGACAGTTAGTAGTAGTGGAAGGGTGCATTTCTGAATGGAGGGCTGTTACAAGTGGTGTTCCTCAGGGATCAGTGCTGGCATCTTTGCTGTTGCAATATACATAAATGATTTGGAGGAAAATCTGATTGGTTTGAATATTAAGTTTGTTGATGACACAAAGGTTGGTGGATTTGCGGATAATGATGAAGACCGTCAGAAGATACAGCAGGATATAGATTGGTTGGAGACTTGGGCAGAGAGATGGGAATTGGCTTTTAATCCGGACAAATGTGAGGTAATGCATTTTGGAAGATCTAATAAAGACCATAAAACCATAAGACACAGGAGCAGAATTAGGCCACTTGGCCCATTGGGTCTGCTCTGCCATGCAATCATGGTTGATATTTTTTCTTATCCCCATTCTCCTTCCCTTTAACCATAACCCCTGACTCTCTTATTAATCAAGAACCCATCTATCTCCGTCTTAAAGATACCCAATGACCTGGCCTCCACAGCCTTCTGTGGCAACGAGTTCCACAGAGTCACCACTCTCTGGCTGAAGAAATTCCTCCTCATCTCTGTTTTAAAGGATCGTCCCTTTAGCCTGAGGTTGTGCACCTTGGTTCTAGTTTTTCCAATAGTGGAAACATCCTCTCCACATCGACTCTATCCAGGCCTTAAGGTCCCCCCTCATCCTTCTAAACTCCAATGAGTATAAACCCAGAGTCCTCAACTGTCTCCATATGACACGTTCTTCATTCCAGGGATCATTCTTGTGAACCTTCTCCAGACCCTTTCCAAGGCCAGCACATCCTTCCTTAGATATGAATGTTGTGTACATGAACTTCAGTAAGGCCTTTGACAAGGTCCCTCTTGGCAGAATGGTGCAGAAGGTGCCAGCTCACCTCTAATCACGTGCAACTTCACCTTCCGTATCAGTCTGCCTTGTGGGACCTTGCCAAAGGCCTTATTGAAGTCCATGTAGACAACATCCATATCTAAAGAAGGATGTGCAAGCAGGAAATATACAGTAAATGGCAAAACCTTTAAGAGTTTTGATAGGCAAAGGGTGTACAGGCACACAGGTCACTGCAAGTGGCAAAGCAGGTGGAGAAGGTAGTCAAGAAGGCATTCGTCATGCTTGCCTTTGGCCGGGGATTGAGTTTAAAAATTGACAAGTCATGTTGCAGCTTTATGGAACCTTAGTTAGGCCACACTTGGAATATAGTGTTCAATTCTGGTCGCCACACTACCAGAAGGATGTGGAGGATTTGACGAGGGCACAGAAAATATTTACCAGGATGTTGCCTGGTATGGAGGGCATTAACTATGAGGAGAGGTTGGAGAAACTTGATTTGTTCTCTGGAATGATGGAGGTTAAGGGGCAACCTGATAGAAGTCTACAGGATTATGAAGGGCATGGACAGAATCGATAGTCAGATGCTTTTTCCCAGGGTGGAAGAGTCAATTACTAGGGGACATCAGTTTAAGGTGCAAGGGGCAAGGTTTAAAGGAGATGTACGAGACAGGTTTTTTACACGGAGGATGGTAGATGCCCAGAACTCGCTGCCAGGGGAGGTGGTGGAAGCAGATACGATAGTGACTTTTAAGGGGCATCTGGACAAATGCATGAATAGGCTGGGAATCGAGGGATATGGTCCCAGGAATGGAATGGGGTTTTAATTCATTAGGGCAGCATAGTCAGTACAGGCTTGAAGGGCCGAAGGGCCTGTTTCTGTGCTGTAATTTTCTTTGATCTTTGCTTGTTCTTTGTAAGTGCCTGGAACATGCTGCCAGAGGAGGTAGCAGAAGCAGATTCAATAGAACGTTTAAGAGACATCTTGATAGATACATTAATAGGCAGAGAATTGAGGAATATAAACTGCATAGAGGCATGGTGGTTAGCATGGCTATCTCACAGTGCCAGTGACCCAGGTTTGATTTCCAGCTTGGGCCACTGTCTGTACCTTCTCTCCGTGTCTGCGTGGGTTTCCTTCAGGCGATCCGGTTTCCTCCCACAGTCCAAAGATGTGCGGGTTCGGAGGATTGGCCATACTAAATTGTCCATTAGTCGTCAGAGAGGTTAGCAGGGTTAATGTGTGAGGTTACAGGGATAGGGCCTGAGACCATTGTTGGTGCAGACGCAATGGACTGAATGGCCTCCTTCTGCACTGTAGGGATTCTATAAAATGTCTTTAGTGTTGAAAGGTGTCAGCACAGCTTGCTGGGCAGCAGGGCTTGTTCCTATGCTATACTGCTCTTTGTCTATAGGCATTAAACAATATTTGTTTACGCCAAGAGGTTTATAGGCTCCTAGACGACTTAGTGGCAAAGGTACTGAGGAATCTGCACTAAATTAGCTGATGCCAAGAGGAAGACCACTCGTAAAGTACAATTGACCTCAATACCAGTAGAACAGAAAGAGAAAACATCGGCCAGTCTCCCACCCTGCTCAGCAATCATCTTTACAAAGTCTGGATCTTGTCTGAGAGGCTCAAGCTTGACTGTGCAGTGCCTTACAGTCAAAGAATATGCCAGTATTCACTGCATGCCCACAGGAGGAGGTCTCAGCTGGCAAGAGTTCTGCTGCCTGGCAACAGACAGTGCCTTCAGGAGAAAAGCGAGGGGCAGGGATGGAAGAAATAAATGATTGAGAATGACGAAGGACAGTTCCGCATGTGTGCACATGAGTCTGTGCATGTATGTACGTTTGTGTGTGTATATGTATGTGTGTGCGCCTGTGTATCTTTGTCCATCTTTGTATGTAAGAATTTGGGTATATGCACATATTTGTGTGTGACTGCTTGGGTGCATATATTTTAATATAATTTGATTTATTGTTCTCACATGTACTAGTATACAGTGAAAAGAATTGTTTTTTGCATGCTGCACAAACAAAGCATATTGTTCATAGAGAAGGAAAGGAGACAGTGTAGAATATAGTGTTACAGGATGTAGGCTGTAGAGAAAGAGCAACTTAATATGAGGTAGATAAATCCAAATTTCTGCGGATGCTGGGATCTGAAACCAGGAGAGAAAATGCTGGAAAATCTCCATGTAGCTCCAGCTTTGACAAAGGGTCGTCTGGACTCGAAACATCAGCTCTTTCCTCTTCTTACAGATGCTGCCAGACCTGCTGAGATTTTCCAGCGTTTTCTCTTTTGGTTTAATATGAGGTAGGTCTATTCAAATGGCTGATGACAGCAGGGAAGAAGCTGTTCTTAATTCAGTTGGTATGTGTCCTCAGATTTTTTTATATTTTTCCTGATGGAAGAAGGTGGAAGAGAGAATGTCTGGGGAACATGGGGTCCTTAATTATGCTGGCTGCTTTGGCAAGGCAGTGGGAAGTGTAGACAGAATCAATGGATGGAAGGGTGGTTTGCGTGATGGACCAGGCGTCCTTCATGACCATTTGTTGTTTCTTGTTGTCTTAGGCAGAGCAAGAGCCATACCAAACTGTGATACAACCAAAAAGAATGCTTCCTATGGTAAATCTTTAGAGGTTGGTGAGAGTCATAGTGGGCATGCCAAATTTCCTTAGCCTCCTGAAGAGGTAGAGGCATTGGTGGTCTTTCCTAACTATAGCGTCAGCATGGGGGGGTACCAGAACAGGTTGTTGGTGATCTGAACACCTAAAAACTTGAATCTCTCAACCACTCCTACTTTGTCCCTGTTGATGGAGACAGGGGCATGTCCTCCATTACACATATACATGCGTGTTTGAGCCTAGAACATAGAACATAGAATATAAACCATTACAGCAAAGTACAGGCCCTTCAGCCCTCAATGTTGCGCCAACCTGTGAAACCAATCTAAAGCCCACCTAACCCATACTATTCTAGTGTGAGCATGATCTGAATCTGCATGATATTTTGCAAACAAGTTTGTTCACATTTGTATGTATGTTCTATGAATATGTATGCTAATATATATGTTGATTTTGCCTGTCTTTGCATATGTTTGTGCGCTCAGGATTGTGTGTGTCTGGGTGTTTGAGCGTTTGCGTGTTGTTGCTGAGGCTTGTTCCTGTGTGCAAGCGCACGTTTATGAGTCCACGGTGGGGTGGGCGAAGACACTGATCACATACGAGGCAGGCGCATGGAGGGAAATGTCTTTAACTAAAGGCCTCAGGCTTTGTGCAATCAATCGTGTTATCTGCATCTCATCAGGAGGGGTTGAATTTTTACAGAACTGTAAGACCAGGATGAAAAGACAGAATGTTCTAGTCCGCTGCTGATCACACTTTGATAACACTGTAATGTCAGGCCATCAAACAGCCTGATCTGATCTACATCCACTCTACTTTTCCATGGATTTGAAAGAATCTCCGTTCGTACAGAGTTATCTTCCTTGTAGAAACAAAGTAATCAGTTTTGGTCCTGAGATTTCATTTCTCATTCCTTTTTTTTCCCTTTCCTACTTCCTGAAAGGTGCTGTCACCTTCTTCTAGGATGTTTTCATACGTACCAACTATTCTTGAGCACTTCGTCTCACAGCTCCTTATTTAGTCGTGAACGTAGCCTAGTCTATCACTCAAACCAGTCTCCCATCCATTGACACTGTCTACAATTCCTGCTGCCTCAGAAAAGCAGCCAGGATAATTAAGGGCCTCACACACCCTGGACATTCCCTCTGCCACTTTCATCCGCTGAGAATAAAGATAGAAAAGACTGAAAACATGTACCAACCAATTCAAGAGCAGCTTCTTCCCTGCTGCCATCAGACTTTTGAATAGACCTACTTTATATTAAGTTGATCTTTCTCTATACCTTAGCTATGACTGTGGCACTACATTCTACACCGTCTCCTTTTCTTTCCTTATGTACTCTATGAACGGCATTCTTTGTCTGTAGTGTAGAAGAAACAATACTTTTCACTGTGTACTAATGTATGTGACAATAATAAATCAAGTCAAAAAACTGTACACCTTGCTTGACAACAGAAGCCCTACAATTCTCCATGTTCCTTCCAGTCTTTATTGCTGTCCATTCTCAGCCCCCACTTCCTTCTCATCACCATTATTTGTTGTGTCTTGCAGCACCTAGGTCGTACGTTTTGGAATATTCTCTCCTTAAATCTCCATCTCTCCCTCCGCCTTTGAGAAGTTCCTTTCTCTCCAACAAGTCACTTGGTTAAGCATTCGGTCTGCAGTCCTAATATTTCCTTCTTTAGCCAGGAGTCAATATGAATCTTTTACTAAACCTTTTACTAACACATTCTGAATTGTCCAAAAATGTGTATTATCCAAAAAATATTGTCCAAAAAATCAGTGGGTAGTTTTTCAAAGATTCTGGAGGTGATGTGACATTGGCAGAGTACAGCAGAAGGCCATTCAACCCTTCAAATTTATTCTATCATCTACTGGTATGACTTATGTGTACCTCAACTCCATTGACACACCCATGTGGGTGGGTCAATGGACCAATGCAATGGGTCAATACACTCATGTATCTCTTAACATCCTGTCTAACACTGTTGTCCCCCTGCTCCTCGACTTCCCCTAAACCTTACCCGGACCTCTGTTGCATCTCTGTGGGGGAGAAAATCTAAATTGCCACTCGCATTTTGTAGTGTTTCCTGACATCACCCCAGCTCTAATTTTAAGCTATGCCACCGTTTCTGGACTCTTCCACCAGAGAAAACAGCATTCCCCTCTCAGCCCAATCAACTCCATTAATCATTGTAAATACATTAATTCCATCACCCCTCAATCCTCTGTACTTGGTGTCTTAGGGCTCTGCAACCCAGGAACAGCAAGATCGTGAAGGAGCGTGAACGGGTAGATACCGGGAGGTTGTTTTCCCCTGACTGGGAATCTAGAAGACAGGGGTTACAGAGGCAGGATAAGTGGCGGATCATTTCAAACTTAGTTGAGGAGAAATGCCTTCAGTCAAAGGATTGTGAATGAAACTACAAGACATTGAAGCAGGAGAAGACCATTTGGCCCATTGATTCTGCTCCACCATTCAATGAGATCATGACTGATCTGATGTGATAATCCACAATTCCAACCTAATCCCCATAACCCTCGATTCCCTTACTGATTAAAAATCTATCACAGCCTTGAACTTACTTCAAGACCCAGCCTCTATAGCCCTCTGCGGTAAAGAATTCTACAGATTCACCACCTTCTGAGAGGAGAAATTCTTCCTCATCTCTGTCTGAAATGGGGGACCCCTTTGCTCCAAGATTATGCTCTCTGGTCCCAGACTGTCCCACAAGGGGAGGCAATCTCTCAGCGTCCACCATGTCTCAATGAAGTTGTCTCTTATTTTCCAAACTCCAGTGAGTACAGACCTAACCTACTCAACCTGCCCTCATAAGAAAATCTCTCCACATCTGGGATCAACCAAGTGAACCTTCTCTAGATTGCCTCCAATCTTTAAAATACGTTGCCCCAGAAAGATGTGGATGCCTAAACATTGAAGATATCTAAGGCTGATATTTGGTCTCTCAGGAAATTTTGGGATTATGGGAGCGGTAGAAAGTGGAGTTGAAGTTAAAGATCAGCCATGATGATAGCGAATGACTTGATAGGCCGTAAGGCCTATTCCTGTTCTCATATTGATTCATTTTTTTGTCACAGGAAGGCTTACATTAACACTGCAATGAAGTTACTGTGAAAATCCTCTAGTTGCCACACTCCGGTTCCCATTCAGGTAACATTGAGGTAGAATTCAGCATGGACAATGCACCCTAACCCACAAACACCTTTGGATTGTGGGAAGAAACCGGACCGACCCGGAGGAAACCCACGCAGACACGGGGAGAATGTGTAAACTCCACACGGTGACCCAAGGCCGGAATTGAACCCGGGTCCTTGGCGCTGTGAGGCAGGAGTGCTAACCATTGTGCCGCCATGTTCTTTCTGACAGTCTTATGTTCTTACATCGCTTTGGCCCAGTCTGGAGTTGTGGCATAGTCTAAGAAACAGCCAATCCAACTCTACCTGAAAGAGCAGATCCAACAAGTAGGAAGGTCAGGCTGTTTCCAACTATCAGAACCTTGGTTATTGGGTGGGGGTGGGGGAAGTGATTTCTTTGGAAGAAAGGTGACAAGCAGGATGTTTGAAATAACATTTTTCTGTGGACAAAAATAAAAGTGGTCTGAGGCTAGATTTCCCCCTTTAAGGCAGCAATGTAATATGTGGCCAGTTGTCACCGCTGGTGTAAAACCCCCAGACGCCTCAATATGAAAGCAGACAGCTAATTACTTCCCCAATTTCTCCAGTGAGTGCAGCAGCCACAGGTTGGCAGTGCTGCCCATCACCACCCGTTTAAACTCTTGATTGCAAGGATCAGACACCTTTAAGGAGTTAACGTTCTATTTTCGAAGCCTTTGAAGGCAAGCTAAATAAACATGAGGGAGAAAGGAAGAGAAAGAGGTGTTGATTGGGTGAGATGAAGAGAGGTGGTGGGAGGCTCGTGTGAAGTATAAACACCAGCACAGATTATTTGGGCTGAATGACCTGTTTCTATATTAGTGTTTCCGATAAGGCAGAAGAGACCTGAGAAAAACTGATTTACAGTAAAGGACGCACTTCATTTAGAACGTTTGCTTCCCATTCGCAGGATGTTGAGAAGCTTGTAAAATCAAACTTTTGTCATCACTCAACCACAGCTTCCTGATTTATCTCAGTCTCCTCCGCGCCTGTCAGTCTTCAGAGTTCAGCGCAAGGTGTTAACGGTCATTATTACAGTGCAGAAGGTGGCCCTTTGGCCCAACATGTCCATACTAGCCCTCTGTACAGTGGTCCAGTGGGTCCCATCCATCTGCCACACCCCTGCCCTATCCTCATTGTCCTGCAAATTTCAATTCCTTCAAGCGCCCATCCCAATTCCTTTTGAAATCATGATAACCTCCACTTAACTCTCCCTTAACCCTTCCGCGGTGGTTATTTCTTCAACTGTTTCGATCCCATCCTCTGGAATTCCCGATCTAAAGCCCTGTCTTCTTTGTCCCAATCATCCATCCACCTTCTAAGTCTCTCTTTCTGACCCACCTCATGATGAATGCTTCATTCTTTGATCCCTCAATGAGGAATCTTGGCATATTTCTTCTATTTGAAAGGCACCGTTACAAAAGCAAATTCTTGCATGAAATGTCCCTTTAAAATGAATATTATGCAGAGTGGGTCTCTTTAAATGTGACAAGATTCTTAATGACTACAAGTGCCTGAGGAGTCATTAGCAGCCACCACATTCCTTTCAGGCTGTCACTGTTAGTCAGTGAGAGATGTGTGAGGATGTGTTATAAAGGAGATATAGCACCTTATCACATTTCACAGAGACATCTTAAACTCTTTACATGCAATGAATTTCCAGCCAGACTGAGCACAGCCATGACATCCTATTTGACCCTGATCTGAATGTGTAATCTCACATCCTTTCCATCATCACGATCACCTACTTCCACCTCTCTGATAATGCCCATCCGCAGCCTTGCCTCCTACCATTTGATGCTGGAAACCTCTAGACTTGACTTATTCCAACACCCTGCTGCTCAGGCTCTCACTTTGCACCCACCAGCAATCTGAGCCGTTGCAAAACTCTGCTGCCCAGATCTGCAGAGATGATGTAGACAGGTTGGACTTTAACCTGGTGCTGTGAGACTTCTTACCAGATCTGCAGACCCATTCACCTCTCTGTCCATTGACCCAAACTACTGCCCAGTAATGCAACACATCAATTATACAATTTTCATTGTTCTTATCAATCTGCACCATGGCCTCATCTCACCTCCCTCCCCCTCCACTGAGTCATTTCAGAGGGTAGTTAAGAGTCAACAGCTTTGCTGTGGCTCTGGAGTCATATGTAGGCCAGACCAGATAAGGACAGCAGATTTCCTTCCCGAAAGTGGCATTAATGATCTCTTAATGATTCATTAATGATTAATGAAGTGCTTGCCATATGAGGAACGGTTGAGAACTCTGGGTCTGTGTTCATTGGAATTTAGAAGGATGAGGGGGGGATCTTTTTGAAACTTACAGAATACTGTGAGGCCTGAACAGAATGGATATGGAGAGGACGTTTCCACTAGTAGGAAAAGGTAGAACCAGAGGGCACAACCTCAGTCTAAAGGGACAATTCTTTAAAACAGAGATGAGGAGGAATTTCTTCAGGCAGAGAGTGGTGAATCTGTGGAACTCTTTGCTGCAGGAGGCTGTGGAGGCCGGGTCATTGAGTGTCTTTAAGACAGAGATAGATAAGTTCTTGATTAATAAGGGGGTCAGAGGTTATGGGGAAAAGGCAGGAGAATGGGAATGAGAAAAATATCAGCCATGATTGAATGGCAGAGCAGACTCGATCGGCCTAATTCTTCTCCTGGGTCTTATGATCTTATGGTCTTTATAAACCAGATGTGCTGAATGTCCTCCCTATGCACCGTAGGGATTCTATGGATTAACCACCCTTTCCACCTGCTCTGCTGCCTTCAGGGATCTGTGAATAATTACCCTACAATCCCCCTGTTCCTCAGAGCTTAGAAGTGTTCTGCTGTTCATTAGATACTCCCCCACCTTGTTTCTTGATACTGTACACTCACTCCTTCACTGTCACTGGGTCCAAATCCTGGCAATCACTCCCTTACAGCACTGTGGGTGTACCTACATCACATGGACTGCAGCAGGTTCAAGAAGGCAGCTCACTGCCATCCCCTCAAAGGCAACTAGAGGTGGATAATAATTACTGGTCTAGCTAGTGATACGAAAATATTGTGAAAGAATTCTTAAAAACTGGACATAGAAACATACAAGATAGGAGCAGGAGGAGGCCATTTGGTCCTTCTAGCCTGCTCTGCCATTCATCACGATCATGGCTGATTGTCCAACTCAATATCCTAATCTTGCTTTCTCCCCATAACCTTTGAACCCATTCGCCCCAAGTGCTATATCCAGCCACCTCTTGAATATATTCAATGTTTTGGCATCAACTACTTCCTGTGGTAATGAATTCCACAGGCTCACCACTCTCTGAATGAAGAAATGTCTCCTCATCTCCGTCATAAATTATCTACCCTGAAGTTCAAACTGTGACCCCTTGTTCTGAACACACCGAGAACACCCTCCCTGCATCTACCCTGTCTAGAGCCGTTAGAATTTTATAAATCTCTATGAGATACCCCCTCATTTATCTGAACTCCAGTGAAAACAAACCTAACCGAATCATCCTCTCCTCATACACCAGTCCCACCATCCCCAGAATCAGCCTGGTAAACCTTCGCTGCACTCCCTCAAGAGTAAGAAAATCCATCCTCAGAAAAGGAGACCAACACTCCAAACAATACTCTAGGTGTGTTCTCACCAAGACCCTGTATAATTGCAATAACACATCCCTGCCCCTGTACTCGAAACCTCTCACAATGAAGCCCAACATACCATTTGCCTTCTTTGCCGCCTGCTGCACCTGCATGCTTACCTTCAGTGACTGGTGCACAAGGACACCCAGATCCCTCTGCACACTCCCCTCTCCCAATTTACAGCCATTCAGGTAATAATCTGCCTTCTTGTTTTTGCTTCTGAAGTGAATAACCTCACATTTATTCAAATTGTACTGCATCTACCATTGATTTGCCCACTCACCCAAACTGTGCAGGTCATTCTGAAAGACCTCTGCATTCTTGTCACAGTTCACCCTTCCACCCAACTTGGTATCATCTGCAAACTTTGAGATGTTACATTTTATTCCTTCATCCAAAACATTAATATATATTATAAATAGCTGGAATCCCGGCACTGATCCTTGTGTGGCACCCTACTAGTTACTGACTGCCAATTTGAAAAGCACCCATTCATTCCTATTCTTTGTTTCCTCTCTGCCAACCAGTTTTCTATCCATCTCAATATACTTCCTCCAATCCCATGCACAGTATTCCAAGTGTGGCCTTACAACTTCAACAAGACATTCCAACTCTTGTATTCAATGTTCTGGACGATGAAACCAAGCATGCCGAATGCCTTCTTCACCGCTCTGTCCACCTGTGACTCCATTTTGAAAGAGCTATGAACATGTACCCCAAGATCTCTTTGTTCTGTAAGTCTCCACAATGCCCTACATTAATTGAGCAAGTCCTGCCCTTCATATCTTCAAAGAATTCCAGCAGGTTTGTCAAGCATGATTTCCCCTTCATAGATCCATGCTGACTCTGGTTGATCCTGTCACTGCTTTCTAAATGCTCCGTTACAAAGTCCTTGACAATGGATTCAACAATTTACCCCACTACCGATGTTAAGCTGACTGGTCTATAATTCCCTGTTTTCTCTCTACCTCCCTTGTTGAATACTGAATGATATTAGCTTCCCTCCAATCTGCAGGTACTGTTCCAGAGTCTGTAGAATCCTGGAAGACGATCACCAACGCATCACTATTTCGAGAGCCACTTCCTTAAGTACTCTGGGATGTAGATTACCAGGCCCTGGGGATTTATCCACCTTCAATCCCATCAATTTTCCCAGCACCATTTCTCTACGAATATTCATCTCCTTCAGTTTTTCCTTCTGACTAAATCTTGCACTCTCCAGCATTCCTGGCATCTGACTTCTGTCCTCTTTTGTGAAGACAGAACCCAAGTTTGCATTCAGTTACTCGGCCATTTCTTTGTCCTCTGTTATACATTCCCCCGTTTCTGTCAGTGGGAGACTTACATTTGTCTTCACCAATCTTTTTCTCTTCATGTATCAACAGAAACTCTTAATCTTTATGTTCCCTGCACCTTACTTTTGTACAGTATTTTCCCCTTTTTAACCAATCCCTTGGTCCTTCTTTGCTGAATTCTAAACCACTCCCAATCCTCAGACCTATTATTGTTCTTGGCCTATCTGTATGCTTCTTCCTTGGATTGGGCATTCTCTCTAAATTTCTTTGTAACCCAAGGATTGGCCCTCTTACCCATTTTGCTTTTGTGTCAGACTGGAATAAACAGTTGCTGTAGTTCCCCCATGTGTTCCTTGAATGTTTGCAATTGCCAATCCACTGTCATCCCTTTAAGTAACTTTCCCCTAATCTATCAAGGCCAACTCACGCCTCATATCCTCATAGTTTCCTTTATTAAGATTCAGCAGCCTAGTCTCTGAATCAATGACTTCACTCTCCATCTTGATAAAAGATTCTATCATGTTATGGTCGCTCATCCCCAAGGAGTCTCATACAGCTAGATTGGCAATGATTCCCTTCTCATTACACAGCACCAAGTCTAAGATGACCTGCTGTGTAGTTGGTTCCTCTATATATTGCTCAAGAAAACTATCCCGTATGCACTCCAGGAATTCCTCCTCTATAGCATCACGGCTAATTTCATTTGCCCAATCTATGTGCAGATTAAAATCAGTAATAAGTCTCGCAACACCAGGTTAAAGTCCAACAGGTTTATTTGTTCACAAACAGGGCATATAAAGACACAAACTCAATTTACAGAATAATGATTGGAATGCGAGTCTTTACAGGTAATCAAGTCTTAAAGGTACAGGCAATGTTAGTGGAGAGAGCGCACATTGTCTGTACCTTTAAGACTTGATTACCTGTAAAGACTCGCATTCCAATCATTATTCTGTAAATTGAGTTTGTGCCTTTATATGTCCTGTTTTTGAATAGAACACCCACTCACCTGACCAAGGGGCAGAGCCCTGAAAACTAGTGGCTTTTGCTACCAAATAAACCTGTTGGATTTTAACCTGGTGTTGTGAGACTTCTTACTGTGTTTACCCCAGTCCAACGCCAGCATCTCCACATCAGATTAAAATCATCCATGATCACAGATATTCCCTTATCACATGCATCTCTAATTTTGTTTTGAATGCCATTCCCAACATCATCACTGCAGTTTGAGGTCTGTATATGACATCCACTAATGTTTTTGCCCCTTGGTATTTCTCAACTCTACCTGTACAGACTCCATGTTGTCAGAGCTAATTTTTTTTTCACTGATGGTTAATTTGCTCTTTAACCAGCAGTGCCACTCCACCACACTTTCCTTTATGCCTGTCCTTCCTAAATATTAAATACCCTGGGACTTTCAACTCCCACCCCTGGTCACCCTGCAGCCAAGTCTCCTCAATCCCAATTATATCGTACCTGTTTGTACCTATATGTGGGATTAGTTTATCAGCTTTATTGCAAATGCTGTACCCATTAAGGCACAGAGCCTTTACGCTTGTCTTTTTAACATTGTTTGTCTCACTCCCAATATTTTTCTCTCTAGCCACCCAATGAAATTGATCCTGTCAAGATGGTGAGCGCCAGATTACTTGTTACTTGAAGGGGTGCTTCATCGCACCAATAGCAGAAAAATCAACACTCTCAGAAGAAAAGGTGGAGGGGAATTCATAGAATTGAATCAAAGTTGGAGGAGTTGTAGACAGTGAGGATGGATGTTACAGTTTGCAGAGGGACATAGCTAAGCTGCAGAGCTGGGCTGAGAGGTGGCAAATGGAGTTTAAAGTGGAAAAGTGTGAGGTGATTCACTTTGGAAAGAGTAACAGGAGTACTGAATATATGGCTAATGGAAGGACTTGGTAGTGTCAACGAGCAGAGAGATCTCGGTGTACTTGTGCATAGATCCCTGAAAGTTGGCACCCAGGTTGATAAGGTTGTTAAGAAGGCGTACGGTGTGTTAGCTTTTATTGGTAGAGGGATTGAATTTTGGAGCCGTGAGATCATGTTGCAACTGTACAAAACTCTGGCACGACCGCACTTGGAGTATTACTTACGGGGCGAAAAACTGCAACAGGCGACGGTGCAGAGGGACCTCGGGGTCCTTGTGCATGAGTCGCAAAACCCCAGCCTGCAGGTGCAGCAGGTGGTCAGGAAGGCGAATGGGATGCTGGCCTTCATAGCGAGGGGGATTGAATATAAAAGTAGGGAGGTCTTGCTGCAGCTGTATAGGGCATTGGTGAGGCCGCAGCTGGAGTACTGTGTGCAGTTTTGGGCGCCGCACCTGCGCAAAGATATTTTGGCCCTGGAGGGAGTGCAGAGGAGGTTTACTAGGCTGATACCGGAGTTGAGGGGGTTGAGCTACGAGGAGAGGCTGAATAAACTAGGCTTGTACTCGTTAGAGTTTAGAAGAATGAGGGGAGATCTCATTGAGACGTATAAGATGATGAATGGGATGGATAGGATAGAGGTGGAAAGACTCTTCCCGCTCAAAAAAGACAGTAGGACTAGGGGGCACAGCCTCAAGATAAAAGGGGGGCGGTTTAGAATGGAGTTGAGGAGGAACTTCTTCACTCAAAGGGTGGTGAATCTCTGGAATTCTCTGCCCGTTGAAGTGGTGGAGGCTGCCTCGCTAAATATTTTTAAGACGCGGGTTGATGGGTTTTTGATAGGAGAGGGGATTAAGGGTTATGGGGAGAGGGCGGGAAAGTGGAACTGAGCAGCGACAGATCAGCCATGATCTTATTGAATGGCGGGGCAGGCTCGAAGGGCTGGACGGCCTACTCCTGCTCCTATTTCTTATGTTCTTATGTTCTTATGTACAGTTCTGGTCGCCGCATTATAAGAAAGATGTGGAGGCATTGGAAAGGGTGCAGAGGAGGTTTACCAAGATGTTGCCTGGTATGGTGGGAAGGTCTTATGAGGAAAGGCTGAGGGACTTGAGGTTATTTTCGTTAGAGAGAAGAAGGTTAAGAGGTGACCTGATTGAGGCATACAAGATGATCAGAGGGTTAGATGGGGTGGACAGTGAGAGCCTTTTACCTCGGATGGTGATGGCTAACACGAGGGGACATAGCTGTAAATTAAGGGGTGGTAATTATAGGACGGATGTCAGAGGTAGGCTCTTTACTCAGAGGGTAGTAAGGGCGTGGAATGCCCTGCCTGCAGCAGTTGTGGACTTGCCAACTTTGGGGGCATTCAAGTGGTCAGTGGATAGGCATATGGATAACATTGGAATAGTTTAGGTTAGAGGGTCATTAGATTGGTTCCACTGGTCGGCGCAGCATCGAGGGCTGAAGGGCCTGTACTGCGCTGTAATGTTCTATGTTCTATAGAATCCCCACAGTGCAGAAGGAAGCCATTCAGTCCATCAAACCTGCACCAACCACACAACCACCCAGGCCTTCTTCCTGTCACCCCAAATATTTACCCTGCTAATCCCCTGAAGCTAGGAGGAATTTAGCACGGCCAATCAACCTAATTTTCAGCAAGTTAGCAAAAGGTTTGCACAAATGTTTTTCTACCCCTGCAGTGGCAGTGTCCCTTTAAGCCTGTCGCATGACTGGGTGTGTAATAAAATAACTGGCCTGCGATTCCTGGCTGGCACGAGTCCAGAGCTTCTTACATGCAGCTTTGACGCTAACCATTTCCATATGGGCTGCTAGCACACAGCAAGTATTTATGAGAGAATTATTCTTCTGTGAAGAAAAAAAAAATCTGCACATGTTAGTGCAGCCCGTGAATCATGAACTCAGCTTCCCCGACCCTAGCGTACAGAGAACTGATACAGAATCAGTCTGCAGGGTCCACATACAGTCCCTGCTCACTGGATGATCTCAGATAGGTGGGGTAGATGGGTTTCTTACTGTTTCAGGGCACTGGAGAGGATTGAACCACTCTCCACCCAGGCTGCCGTTCAATCATCTTGGCATCACGTGGGGACTAACTGTGGGCGCCATCGAGCTTTCTAGTTGACAGAATCACAGAATTGTTACAGTGCAGAAGGAGGCCATTTGGTCCATTGTGTTTGCACTGGCTCTCCCAAACAAGCGTCATGAATTGGTGCTGTTCCCTTGCCCTTACCCTGTACCCCTGCACATTGTCCCTATTCAAGTTTATCCACTGCCCTCTTGATTGCCCCAATTGGATTTGCCACCACCACACTTCCAGACAGTGCGTACCAGACCCCAGCCAGTCATTGTGTGAACAAGCTTTTTTCTCAAGCCACATATGCTTCTTATACAAATCTCTTTTAAATCTGTGTCCCTCTCATTCTCGATCTTTTAATGAACAGGAACAGTTCCTCCGTATCTATTCTATCCGGCCCCCCTCATGATTGTGAACACGTCAGCAAATCTCCCCTCAGCCATCCTTCCTCCTCGGAAAACAGTCCCACCCCCTCCAATCTACCCCTAGAGCTGAAGTCCCTTATCCTTTGGATCATTCTTGTAAACTCTTTCCAGATGTACCTGCGGCAGGTAGAGGGAGGGATAGCCTTGGGACAGTGGTGAGTGGCAATGGTGGCAATAAGTGGTAACGAGTAGGAGATTTGCTTGTCCATTTATGAGTCCAGAGTCAATGTTAAGGCTTTGCATGGCTACTCCTTGTTGACAACATAACATTGTGTTACCCTTGGTGAGTCTGTCCTGCTTGCGGGACAGGACATATCCAAAGGTAGTGATGGTGGACATTTGGACATGGGACATTGTTTGCAAGATATCACTCTGTGAGTATGACTACGCCAAGCTGTTGCTTGCCTAATCTGTGGGACAGCTCTCCCAGGGTTGGGACCTTGGTGGAGCCTCCTCCACAGGGTAGTTGTTTAATTGTCCACCACTGGGTGCAGCAGGATTGCAGAAGGTTGACCAGATCCATTGGTACGATATCAAATCCCCTAGCCCCTTCTCTACCTCACATAGATTCAAAAATCTGAGATCACGTACCAACTGACTCAAGAACAGCTTCTTCCCTGTTGCTGTCAGACTTTTGAATGGACCTACTTTGCGTTAAGTTGATCTTTCTCTACACCCTAGCTGTGACTGTAACACTACATTCTGTACTCACTCTATGAACGGTATGCTTTGTCTGTATAGTGTGCAAGAAACAATACTTTTCACTGTTTCCCAATACATGTGACAGTAATAAATCAAAGCAAATCAAATCAAACATAGAGGATTGGGGAGTTGGATGGGGTTCAAGAGGAAATGCGGAGGGGAATTTTCCCATCCCGCTAGCCATGGGAATCGTAGTGGTCGGGATACAGATCAATCAAAGTTCCGTTGACCTCGGCCGCAATTTTCCATTTTGGGGTGAACGTGGCTGGAAAATCCCACCCACGATCCGTATCCAAAATGTATCAAAACTACAGCATGAAGGGAAGAAGCAAAGAAGGAAAGAAAGAATTTGGCACCATTTGATTTTATTGGCCATTGTTGGATCAAACTGAACGGCTTACTAAGCTGGAGGAAAATTAAGAGTCAGTTTCTTTAAGGATGGATTTGGATCACACAATAGAAAAAACAAAGATTTTCTCAGCACTTTGCTCCACCGCAGGACATCTCAATGCTCTTTACAGGTTTTGAATTGTAGTCTCTTGCAACATAGGAAACAGAGCAGCTAATTTGTGCATTGCATATTTCCACAAATAACAATGAGGTATTGACCAGATAATTTGCTTTTAGTCATGGTTAACTCAGATACCAGGGTGAACTCCCTCCAACTCCTCTTCAAAGTCATGCTATGGGAGGGGGCAGATATCTCTATGAAAAGACTGCGCCTCTGACTGTGCAGCTCTCCCTCAAATATTGTATCAGCCAGGTTTATGTACTCTGACCCCTGACATTTAAACCCACACCTTCAGAGTCATGAGCACTGGCTGCATGGAGAAGTAGGAAGAGGTATGTGGATGCCTGAGAAAGAGTTGAGCAGGCAGTGAGTGGATCATCCAGCCCTCTGCTCTTCATTTTAACTCTTCCCCATGTTGAGATGGGGAAGAGAAATTGTAGGGTTTAAGTCAAAGCAAGCATTACCTTATGCTCAATAATGTGCATTCTCAAGCTGCCTTTTTCTCTCTCTCTCATCCTCTCTCTCTCTCACACACGCATTCATTCTGTCTCTTTTTCTCTCTCTTTCACTCTCTCTCATCGTCTCTCTCACACTCGTACTGTCTTTCTCTCTCTTCACTGGGAGTAATTTTAACATTTAAATGGGTGCTTGTCACCAATTTGCTCTCAATAAAAGTTAAAATTATCCCCGGTGTTTGGCTTGCACAAAGGGCAGCACCGTGGCACAGTGGTTAGCACTGCTGTCTCACAGTGCCAGGGACCCAGGTTCAATTCTGGCCTCAGGTGACTCCCTGTGTTTGCACGGGTTTCCTTTGGGTGCTTTGGTTTCTTCCCACAATCTAAGGAGTGCGGGTTGGGTTGATTGGCTGTGGTATATTGTTCTATAGTGTCAGGGGGAATAGCAGGGTAAATACATGGGGTTACGGAGATAGGGCCTGGGTGGGATTGTGGTCAGTGCAGAACTGTCGGGCCAATTGTCCTCCTTCTGCACTGCCGGGATACTATGAATCTCTTCTTCTCACTTCAGTCTCTTCCAGCCGACTTCACTCAAATAATCCATCTTGCCAAATTTTTTCAAAGTTTATTTATTAGTCACAAATAAGGCTTACATTAATGTTGTGTTCCAGCACGTCTTTCAATCTGTGGGAGGAAACCGGAGCACTCAGGAAACCCATGCAGACACGGGGAGAACATGCAAACTTCACACTGACAGTGACCCAAACCGGCAGTTGAACTCGGGTCCCTGGTGCTGTAAGACAGCAGTGCTAGCCACTGTGCCACTGTGCCACCCCATACAAAGATTTGAACTGCCCTCAACAAAGCACAGATGATGCTTTTCCTTCAGAACAAAACCTAACTGATTAAATGGGGAAACAGTTGCCTGGAAATTCCTTGGGGAATTTCGGGATGAAACCCATCCGGCCCCCTTAGAGAGGTGAACTCACCAGCTGAGGATTATTTCTCTGGAATTTCCGCTTGACATTGTTTGAAGTTACACTGGGATACGGGGTCAACCCCAAGGAATTACAGGACCTGTCTAGCTTTACTTTGATGTGGAGATGCCGGTGTTGGACTGGGGTAAACACAGTAAGAAGTCTCACAACACCAAGTTAAAGTCCAACAGGTTTATTTGGTAGCAAATGCCATTAGCTTTCAGAGCGCTCACTGCCCCTTCATCCAAAAGTTAGTGGCTTTTACTACCAAATAAACCTGTTGGACTTTAACCTGGTGTTGTGAGACTTCTTACTGTGGCTTCACTTTACCATTAGTAAGCTACCTCTGTACATAATAAAACTGAAACTTAGCACCTTTCTAATCTTCATGTTTTTATAAACAAATTTCTAAATCTGCTACCTTTGAGGACAGATTGGATGATGCAATTCGATTCGTGCAGAAAGATTAGCCTGATATCCACTGACTGATCTCCAGGATAAACATTGTCAGAGTTAGTTGGGAAATTCCCTAAGAACCAGAAAGGGACTTCGAGGATGTTAGGATCTTACCGTCCCCTCCAACAGAAATGCGGCATTTGGCAAATACTTGTTGATTGCCCTTACATTATCTTTAGTTGGAAATGGGAGTAAGAAATAGAAATACGATAAGAATATTCAGAAGTAGACTGCGTAAAGCAAATTGTTAGCTTTCTACAGAACTGGTAGCCTGGTTATTTAATAGACAATAGTTATCTCGCCTTAAGTGACATTGTATCGGCCTTAAATTATACACTGAATGCCATCGAATTTGGTGGAGTTGAATATCTTGCCCATTGTGCTGTTTACTTCTTATTCCCATCCAAGGCAAATTTCTGCCTCTGGTGCCCAAAGTGCTTCATTCCTCTAGCTTTTTTTTCACTCGTTCATGGGCTGTGGGCATTGCTGTCTGGGCAAACATTCAATGGCCATCCCCAAGGGCATGTAAGTGTTAACCACATTGTCAAGACGCATATAGGCCAGACCAGATAAGGATGACAGATTTCCTTCCCTAAAGGGCACTAATGAACCAGATGGGTTTTTCCAACAAACGACCATGGTTTCAGCAGTAGACTTTTAATTGAATTTAAATTTCGCCATCTGCCGTGGTGGGATTCAAACCCAAGTCCCCAGAGCATTACCCTGAGTCTCTGGATTACTAGTCCAGTGACAATACATAACACCACTGCCTTCCCTCTTAATGATTCGGAAACTCAACACAAAAACATTATTCAAATAGGATAACGGCTTTACAAATAAAAGCAGTTAAAAATTTGCTCCTTGCTGGAATATTCTGACAATCAGCAGATTTGCACTTTTTAATTGACTCTTTCTCTGAATCTAGGCATCACTGGCAAGGCCAACATTTATTACCCACCCATATAATTTTCCTCAAACTGAGTGACTTGCTAGGCCATCTAAGAGTCAACCACATTGCTGTGAGTCTGGGGTCACATGTAGGCCAGACCAGGTAAGAACGGAAGATTTCCTTCCCTAAAGGGAAAGTTGTGATTTTTTTTTACAACACCAGTGATAGTTCCATGGTCATCACGAGACCACCTTGCGTAAGTTTAATTATTGAATTATTAATCTGGTCTCTCGATAACTGTCTCCCCATAACCCTCACCGAAAGTAACAATTCCACGCCAACTTGAGGCAGTTTCATATCTCGGACCAGTTGAAAATTAGGTTGAAACTGCCAACCTTTATTCAATTAGCAGGCTAGAATGAAACCAAAACCCCAAAAGTAAACGCCTACGTTCATTCTCAATCTTTTGTTTAAATGTATGAATTCAGCCTCTGCTGATGTCGGCTCAGGTACACATTTATTAGGGTACATTGCATAATGATTAGAAGCGGTTTGACCTTTTTCCCCTTTTAGTTGGGTATATCATTCGAATTGCTATCCTGGTGCAGATCAGCTGACTTGGAACAGATATCACCACCATTGCTTGGAAATGCTTGCCCCAGACATGAATTATCCAGCCTCAGATTGTACAATACCTGATTCAAAATATACCACCACAAACTCATATACACCATCTTAGCTATGTATTATCCTCTCTCATATATATATATATAAATTACCATTGCCTTACATACAAATCATAGAATCCCTACAGTGCAGAAGGAAGTCATTCAGCCCATTGAGTCTGTACCAACAACAATCCAGGTCCTATTTTTGTAACTCCAGATACTTACCCCACTAATCCCTCTAATCTACACATCCTGGGACACTAAGGGGCAATTTAGTATGGCCAATGTTCCTAACCTGTACATCTTTGGATGGTAGGAGGTAAGTGGAGCACCCAGAAGAAAATCATGCCGACACAGGGAAAATGTGCAAACTCCACACAGACAGTGGTCCAAGCCAGGAATCAAACCCGTGTCCCTGGAGCTGTGAGGCAGCAGTGCTAACCACTGTGCCACCTATACCTGATTTAGATATAAACAGGCCATATTTTAGTTACGTACTTCCCCGAATGACCTTTCTGCCCCAGGCTTAGTTCGATGACCAATGAGTTTGTGTTTCAATGGGGTTGCAGAATAAAATTAAAACTAATGGGTTACAGCAGGAGGTGGCACATTGAGTCATAATCCATTAGAGCAAGAACATGAGGATTTAGGGAGGTGTGTAAGGAGCATGAGTTAAAGCTTAAGAGGAATGAGTGGGAAGTGGAGAGGAGCAATGGGAATAGAAAGATTGGTAAAAGAGGGTGAGAAGGACAAGGAAGGCTGTGATGCAGAGAGAGAGAGGTGGATAGTTGGGGATTATAGAAAGTTATGGGTGAGACAACAAATGGCACAGTAGCATAGTGGCACAGTGGTTATCACTGCTGCCTCACAACGCCAGGGACCCAGGTTCAATTCCCAGCCTGGATCACTGTATATGTGGAGTTTGTACGTTCTCCCCATGTCTGTGTATGTTTCCTCCGGGCGCTCTGATTTCCTCCCACAGTCTGAAAGATGTGTTAATTAGGTGCATTGACTCAAACAGGCGCCGGAAGGTGGCAACTAGATGAATTTCACAGTAACTCCATCGCAGTGTTAATGTAAGCCTTATTTGTGACTAATAAGTGAAAACTTTAAGTTGTTTCTTTAACAAGCAATGCAGTTAAAGAAAGACCTGCATTTATATAGCACCCTCCTTGTCCACTGGGAGCCTCAAAGCGTCTCACAGCCATCAAGATTCTTGAGAGTTGTCAGCATTGTTGTGATGTAAGAAAGATGGCAGCCAACATGTGGTCAGGAAACTGCCACAAACAAATGTCATAATGACCAGATCATCTGCTCTCGTGATGTTGACTGAAGGTGGCACAGTGGTTAGGATTGCTGCCTCACAGTGCCAAGGACCCGGGACCCAGCTTGGACTCAGTGTCTGTGTGGAGTCTGCACATTCTCCCCATGTTTGCTTGGATTTCCTCCCACATCCCAAAGATGAGGGGGTTGGGTGGATTGGCAATGCCAAATTGCTCCTTAGTATCAGGGGGACTAGCTAGGGTAAATGCATGGGGTTATGGGGATAGGGCCTGGGTGGAATTGTGGTCAGTGCAGACTTGATGGCCTAAACCGCCTCCTTCTGCATTGTAGGGTTTCTGCCTGTATTCTAAGATAAATATTAGCCTGGACACCGGGGATAGCTTCCCTGCTCCTCTTCACAATATTGTCATGGGATCTTCTTCCATCCGTCTCCACAGACAGATAAACCCTGAATTTAATGTCACATCCAAAAGATAGTCCTCCTCGAGGTGCCTCTCCAGGCATGAGAGCAACCATTAATTCACGGATAAGGCTTAATAATTTATTTGAAAGGAAAATGAAGCATTGATTATTGTATCTTGGGCCATTACATGTGAATTGAAATTTCTCCAGGGCATTAATTACTTTAGCTCTTCAGTGTTTGTGACGTGGTCTTCTGGCTGGGATCAATATTGTGTTATAAGACATTTTAATTAAAAGAATTTCTCATTTACCCATCCAGTGGTAGAAGTCAAACAACAAGGGAAGAATGTGCAGTACTTCCTTCCTCATCTCCCCTGACAAGAAAGGCAGAGGAAGAAACCACTTGCTGTTCAGGAACAGTGGAACATGGATTTTCTGCTAAAGGCTTTCCTATTAATTGGAGCAATGAGCAGAACACACACACACACACACACACACACACACACACACACACACACACACACACACACACACACACAGCCCCACACACCCATAACTCCCCACCACCCCCCCCCCCACAACACGCACACACACACCCATAACTCCTCCCCCCACACACACACACCCCCCACACACACCCACACACACGCATACCCCCCCCCACACACACCCACACTCAAACATACACACCCACACATACCCATGCCCTTACCCACACCCGCACACCCGCTCCCACACACACACATACCCACACCCACACACACTCACACCCACATACACACGCACTCACACACACATGCACACACCCACATATACCCACACATTCACACCCATACACTCACACACATACACATTCACACACACACACACAAACTCACACGCACACTCATACACACCCACATACACACACTCACAAACACACACACTCACACATACATGCACACACATACATACACACATGTGCCACATGTACACTCATACATGTAAATGCACACACACAAACACACACATGCATGCACACACACGTAAACGCATACACACACTCACACACAAACACACACATCACACAATTCCCAGCCTGGGTGACTGTGTGGAGTCTGCATGTTCTGCCCATGTCTGCATGGGTTTTCTCTGGATGATCTAGTTTCCTCCCACATTCCAAAGATGTGCAGGTTAGGTGGATCGGCCATGTTAAATTACCCCTTAGTGTCAGGGGGATGAGGTAAGTGAAATACATGGGGTTATGGGGTTAGGGCCTTGGTGGGATTGTGGTTGGTGCAGACCAAACAGCCTCCTTTTGCACTGTAGGACTCTATAATTCTATAAAGCCTACCACAACATCACGAAAGCAGATTATCTGGTCATTATTTTTTGTGGGAGCTTGCTGTGCAGAAATTGGTGCTACGTTCCCCACATTACAACAGTGCGTACAGTTCAAAAATACTAGATTAGCTTTGAGATGTCCACTGGTTCTGAAAGGTGCCATATCAATGCAACTCTGTCCTATTACCACCTTCACACTGGTATTTCCTAAACTCACAGGAATTGTGACTGGCCCCTACATCGCCTTAACGCAATCTCGAATTTGACATGGCAATTCCACCGACAGTCAGGCTGACTGTATTGACCGTGGCTCACTGATAGCACCCATGCTTCTCAGGCTGACTGCTCAAGCTCTAATCCAGGGACTTCAGCATTTTAACATGGACTGACACCTCAGTGCAGCACTGTCAGAGGTACCGGCTTTCAGTGCTCGTTTGTCCATTCAGGGGGCAGTGCGGGGGAGGAGGGGAGGGGAGGGGAGGGGGCCATTAAAGCTTTAAAGGCACCGTCCAAAGAAAAACAAAGGAGTTGGCATCCCAGAGATGTAAACATTCACCCCTCAAGTAACATGATTGTTGCTGTTTGAAGGGCTTTGTTACCAACAAGTTGCCTTCTTCGTCTCCTGTCTTTACTCTTTGAAATAAGTGGATGAGTCAAGGATACAGCAGATATTGGATGAGTAATCCGGAGGCCTGGACCAATTCTCCAGAGACACGAGTTCAAATCCCGCGAAAGCAGCTGGGGAAATTTAAACTCAGTTAATTACTAAACTGGGAATAAAAGCCTAAAATCAGTATTTGTGACAGTGGGGCAGCTAGATTGTTGTGAAAACCCATCTGGTTCACTAAAATTTAAAAATTAAAGTTAATTTATCAGTCACAAATCGGCTTACGTTAACACTGCAATGAAGTTACTGTGAAAATCCCCTAGTCGCCACACTCCGGTGCCTGTTCAGGTACACTGAGGGAGAATTTAGCATGGCCAATGCACCCTAACCAGCACGTCTTTTGGACAGTGGGAGGAAATTGGAGCACTCGGAGAAAACCCATGCAGACATGGGGAGAATGTGCAAACTCCACAGACAGTGACCCAAGCTGGGAATTGAACCCGATGCTGAGGAACCACACTGCTTACCACTGTGCCAACTATTCTTTAGGGAAGTAAATCTGCCATCCTTACCCAGCCTGACCTACATGTGACTCCAGATCCAGAGCAATACACTGGTTATTACCTACCCTCTGAGAAAACCTAGCAAACCAATCAGATAAGAGGGATGGACAATAAGTGCTGGCCTTCCCAGTGATACCTGAAATCCTTGAAGAAATTGAAGAACAAAATCATCGGTGGCACAATGATATGGAATGTTCCAAGGACATCAAAGGCTAAAAGTAGACTGTATGTGAGAGACGATGCAATAGAGAGAGTGGAATGAAGAATACTAGAGGGGGCTCTTGTGGAGCATAAACCGGGACTGCGCAGTGGCACAGTGGTTAGCACCGCTGCCTCACAGTGCCAGGGTCCCAGGTTCGATTCCTGGCTTGGGTCATTGTCTGAGTGCAGCCTGTACGCTCTCCCTGTATCTGCGTGGGTTTTCTCCGAGTGCTCTGGTTTCCTCCCACAGTCCAAAGGTGTGCAGGTTAGGTGGATTGGCCATTCTATATGTAAGTTATGGGGATTAGTTGGGTTAATATGTGGAGTATGGACATAGGGCCTTCTTTGGAGTGTTGGGGCAGACAAGATGGGCTGAATGGTCTCTTTCCGTACTGTAAGGATACAGTGATTCTCTGGTTGGGCCAATTTCTGAGCTGTACATTCCATTCAGTATCTTTCTTTCCATATTTCTCACCTGTGTACCTCCATTTGGAAAGTCTTTGATAGATAATTTGTCACTGCTTTGACATCTCTGAAATTTTTAACAGATCTGTAACAATCTTACTGTCTCCAAACAAAGCTGTGTTGATGGTTCTCGTGTATCTTTCAATCGTTGCAGATGATGACTCATCTTCTAACCCCTTTCCGTAGACTGACATCTCTCCCCGGAGGCCTCCCCCTCTCTCCCACTCTGTTCTTTCTCCACATCAATGATCACAGCCATTCACCAACCCACTCCATTCAACCTTACTCATAATTCATTGACTTCCTTCCTTCACATTACATATTCTCCACACACAACCTCCATTCTCTGAAGCCTGCCATCTTCATCCTTTTCATGCTCTCCACTGGGGCAATGGAAATCTTTTCCTCGACTCTTTAAAGCCTCAGTTCCTTTATTTTTTTTCCCAGAGTCTCACTAGTCATTAAGCTGCTTTACAGATGAGAGCGTGAGTGTACACAATAACCAACGTTACAGCCGACCACACAACCAAGCAATGTCCTGCATACATTTCAATGCCGGTGTGATACCAGGTGTCTAGTCTGTATGTTCCAGTGAGTGGCAGACCGAATCAAATAGCTTATTCCTTTAGTTGTTTGTAATCGGTAAAATAAAACAATACCCAGCAGCCTGTGCCGATTAAACTCAAGACTTAAGGCTGGAATGTTACTGTCCTGCCCGCTACAGGAATTGGAGTGGGCGAGGGGCGGACCATGGAAAGGACTGTTGACAGGGTGAACAACGGGAAGCTTTTTCCCAGGTCGGAGGTGACGATCACGAGGGGTCACAGGCTCAAGGTGAGAGGGGTGAGGTATAACTCCGATATCAGAGAGACGTTTATTACGCAGAGGGTGGTGGGGGCCTGGAACGCGCTGCCAAGTAGGGCGGTGGAGGCGGAGACGCTGGGATCGTTTAAGACTTACCTGGATAGTCACATGAGCAGACTGGGAATGGAGGGATACAAACAAATGGTCTAGTTGGACCAATGAGCGTCGCAGGCTTGGAGGGCCGAAGGGCCTATTTCCTGTGCTGTACTGTTCTTTGTTCTCAGGCGGGATTTTATAGTTTTGGGATGAGCGAGGCCATAAAATCCCAATCTAAATGTATCCTGTTAGTTTGATTCCACATTTGGAGAGCACCTTCTGAACAATCCTGAGTGTGCTTATACTTACAACCCATTTAAGATAATCAGTTAAAGTTGTAAGGCACCTTATTTGTCCTTGCGGGAAGTGCGGAAATACATCCGCACACGGGGATCCATTCCCTGCAAACAAAAGGCAAATGTTCAAATCACATGCCTTTTTTGAATTACCAGTGGGCTATTGCCTGTTGCTTTCTCCATGGCAACACTTCAGCCAATCAGAGTTGACTTTCTCCTGAACCATAGAATCATAGAATTACAGTGCAGAGGGAGGCCACTCGGCCCATTGACCCTGCACCAACAACAATCCCACGTCCTATCCCTGAAACTCCACGCATTTACCCTACTAATCCCCCTGAAACTAAGGGGCAATTGAGCAAGTCCTATCAACCAAAGCAGTGTATCTTTGGAGCGTAGGCAGAAACCAAAGCACTCTGAGGAAACCCACGCAGACAAACTCCACACAGACTGAACTCGGGTCCCTGGTGCTGTGAAGCAGCAGTGCAAACCACTGTGCCACCCATATAGTATAAAGTAAAATGATGTATTAGTCACAAGTGCGCTTACATTCACAATGCAATGAAGTTATTATGAAAATCCCCTAGTCACCACACTCCGGCACTTGCTCGGTTACACTGAGGGAGAATTTAGCATAGCCAATCCACATAACCTACACACCTTTGGACTATGGGAGGAAACTGCAGCAACCAGAGGAAACCCATGCAGACATGGGGGAAAGGTACAAACTCCACATAAACAGTGACCCAAGCTGGAAATCAAACACGGAGCCCTGGCACTGTGATGCAACAGTGTTAACAACTGTGCCACTGTGCCTCCTGTCATAGATTGTGAACGATTGAAATTTGGCATTCTTGTCTGTCCTGTGGCGTGCAAGAGGAAAAGCTTCGACGACTCTCGCTTTTCAGCAATCTTCAAGTAACAGATGTAGCAACCTTGCATTCAACAAAGTACAGAACCCTCCCCAAGTCCCTATCAACAGGCTCACTTACCTTTCCTTAGTCAACTTCTGTTAACTCCAGCTGCAAGTTTGAGATGAGTTTAGTCTCCTCTCTGTCGGACAAGTTTCCTTCCCTTATCTAATTGGCTCATTTGTGTGAGATTTATTCCACACACTGGGTGTTTGCAGCAATCAAACAAGTTGATAAGGAAAGATAGGAAACATCTCTGGCGTCAGGGAATCCAGGATAAGGGAAGGTGACGGCTTACTGATATTATTGCTAGACTATTATTGCAGGAACTCAGCTAAATGTTCTGGGGACACAGGTTTAAATCCCATCATAGCAGATGGTGGCATATGAATTCAATATAAAAAAACTGAAATTAAGAATCTACTGATGACCATGAAATATTGTCCATTGTCGGGAAAAAAAATCTGGTTCACTAATGTCCTTTAGGGAAGGAAGTCTGCTGTCCTTACCCAGTCTGGCTTACATGTGACTCCAGAGCCACAGTAATGTTGGCAAGTGCGAGGTGGTCCACTTTGGTAGGAATAATGGTAGGAAGGATTATTACTTACGTGGAGAAAAACTGCAGCAGGCGACGGTGCAGAGGGACCTGGGGGTCCTTGTGCATGAGTCGCAAAAACCCAGCCTGCAGGTGCAGCAGGTGGTCAGGAAGGCTAATGGGATGCTGGCCTTCATAGCGAGGGGGATTGAATATAAAAGTAGGGAGGTCTTGCTGCGGCTGTATAGGGCATTGGTGAGGCCGCAGCTGGAGTACTGTGTGCAGTTTTGGGCGCCGCACCTGCGCAAGGATATTTTGGCCCTGGAGGGAGTGCAGAGGAGGTTTACTAGGCTGATACCGGAGTTGAGGGGGTTGAGCTATGAGGAGAGGCTGAATAAACTAGGCTTGTACTCGTTAGAGTTTAGAAGAATGAGGGGAGATCTCATTGAGACGTATAAGATGATGAATGGGATGGATAGGATAGAGGTGGAGAGACTCTTCCCGCTCAAAAAAGACAGTAGGACTAGGGGGCACAGCCTCAAGATAAAGGGGAGGCGGTTTAGAACGGAGTTGAGGAGGAACTTCTTCACTCAAAGGGTGGTGAATCTCTGGAATTCTCTGCCCGTTGAAGTGGTGGAGGCTGCCTCGCTAAATATTTTTAAGAAGCGGGTTGATGGGTTTTTGATAAGAGAGGGGATTAAGGGTTATGGGGAGAGGGCGGGAAAGTGGAACTGAGCCACAACAGATCAGCCATGATCTTATTGAATGGCGGGGCAGGCTCGAAGGGCTAGATGGCCTACTCCTGCTCCTATTTCTTATCTTCTTATGTTCTTATGTTCTTATGTACTGTGTGCAGTTTTGGGCGCCGTACTTACGCAAGGATATTTTGGCCTTGGAGGGAGTGCAGAGGAGGTTTACTAGGCTGATACCGGAGTTGAGGGGGTTGAGCTAAGAGGAGAGGCTGAATAAACTAGGCTTGTACTCGTTAGAGTTTAGAAGAATGAGGGGAGATCTCATTGAGACGTATAAGATGATGAATCGGATGGATAGGATAGAGGTGGAGAGACTCTTCCCGCTCAGAAAGGACAGTAGGACTAGGGGGCACAGCCTCAAGATAAAGGGGGGGCGGTTTAGAACGGAGTTGAGGAGGAACTTCTTCACTCAAACGGTGGTGAATCTCTGGAATTCTCTGCCCGTTGAAGTGGTGGAGGCTACCTCGCTAAATATTTTTAAGACGCGGGTTGATGGGTTGATGGGTTGATAAGCGAGGGGATTAAGGGTTATGGGGAGAGGGCGGGAATGTGGAACTGAGCCACGACAGATCAGCCATGATCTTATTGAATGGCGGGGCAGGCTTGAAGGGCTAGATGGCCTACTCCTGTTCCTATTTCTTATGTTCTTATGTTCTTATGTTCAATGTGGTTAACTCTTAACTGCCCTCCAAGGGCAACTTGGGATGGCCAACAAATGCTGGCCAGCCAGCAAAACCCATGTCCTACAGCTGATTAAAAAAAAAACAAGGCAACATAACCTAAAGATTATTCAGACATAATGTCAGAAAGTCCTTCACACAAAGTGTGATGGAAAAATGAAGCCCTCTTCCTCATAAAATAGCCGAGGCTTGAAAATTGCAAATTGATAGATTTTTGATTTGATTTTGACCAAGTGTTTGAAGGGTCATGGAACCTAAGGATGGAGTGATGATGCACCTCAGTCATAATTTACTAGAATGATGGGATAGGCCCAGGTGGCTGAATGGCCTGTTCCTCTTCCTACGTTCCCAAGTTCAGAAAGGGAATTAGCTGGGATTCCAACTCCTTTCCTGTTTAATATTCCGACAATCGGCCTTTCATCCCTTTGTCTTTCCCTAATAAGGATATTCTTTACAGAGAGCTCATGGTCGATCCCTGAGAACAGGACCAGCCTCACCTGAATAGCTGAGGAAGCTCCTGAATACACTCATTGTCAAACGCAAATCATTCAAACCCTTGATAAAAGCAGATGCTGAAATCTGAAACCAAAAGAGAAGATGCTGGAAAATCTCAACAGGTCTGGCAGCATCTGTAAGGAGAGAAAAGAGCTGACGTTTTGAGTCCAGATCACCCTTTGTCAAAGCTAAAAGGCATAGAAAGTGGAAGATATTTATACTGAAGGGGGAGGGAATGAAAGATGAGTCATAGCCACAGAAACCAGGGGAAAGGCTGCTAATGGCAGCCCGTAGAGAGAATAAAGGGTGTGAATGGCCAAATGGCAGAGAAGCTAAATGAAGAGAGACGGAGACCATTCTACCCAGGATGACCTAGTCCACTCCTCCACCATACCCAATGCCTCTCCTGTCACTCATGGAACCTTCCCATGCAATCACAGAAGGTGTAACACCTGTCCCTTTATCTCTTCCATGCTCACCATCCAAGGTCCAAACCATTCATTCCAGGGCAAGCAGCGTTTCACTTGCACCACTTTCTATTTGGTCTATTGCATTCGCTTATCCCAATGTGGTCTCCTCTATATTGGAGAGACAAAGCGTAGACTGGGTGATCGCTTTGCTGAGCGCAATCAGGACCCTGACCTTCCCATTGCTTGCCATTTTAATGCAAGATCCTGCTCCTGTGCCCACATGTCTGTCCTTGGCCTGCCGCAATGTTCCAGTAAAGCTCAACACAAACTGGAGGAACAACATTTATCTTCCAGCTCGGCACTTTACAGCCTTCCAGCCTCAACATCGAATTCAACAACTGCAGATGATTTGCTCTGCTCCACCTTGGCCCCCTTTGTTTTCATTCTATTTTATTTGATTTTTTACTGTTCTGTACCTTTTATTTATTGCCTTTCTTCACTTTTCTTCCCCCCCCCACTCTTTCCCCCGACTTCATCTCCCTTCCTTTACCTTTTCTCCTTATTTGCTTCCTCGTTTCTAAATTTTACCTCTGTCCCATCCATTCCTCTCCTCCCAACACCTTCATCTGTCAGATCTCTCATTTTAGCTTCTCTGCTGTTTGGCCATTCACACCCTTTATTCTCTCTACGGGCTGCCATTAACAGCCTTTTCCCCTGGTTTCTGTGGCTATGACTCATTGTTCATTCCCTCACCCTGCAGTATAAATATCTCCAACTTTCTCTGCCTTTTAACTTTGACAAAGTATCGCTTGGACTCGGAACGTCAGCTGTTTTCTCTCCTTACAGATACTGTCAGACCTGCTGAGATCTTCCAGCATTTTCTCTTTTGGTTTCATTCAAACCCTTTATCTGAATCTGATGTACATCTACCAACTCTCTGTCCACCAACTGACCACCTTGAGACCGACATTTAATTCAGTCTCTGACCTTCGGGTAAGCGTTCTCCAAGGCGGCCTTCACGACACACGACAGCGCAGAGTTGCTGAGCAGAAACTGATAGCCAAGTTCCGCACACATGAGGACGGTCTCAACAGGGATCTTGGGTTCATGTCACACTATCTGTAACCCCCACGACTTGCCTGGGCTTGCAAAACCTCACTAACTGTCCTGTCTGGAGACAATTCACATCTCTTTAACCTGTGCTTAACCCTCTCTCCACTCACATTGTCTGTACCTGTAAAGACATGATTACCTGTCAAGGCTTGCATTGCAACCATTATCTTGTAATTGAGTTTGTGTCTATATGTAACCTGTTTGTGAACCAAGCTCTTCACTCACTTGATGAAGAGGCAACACTCCAAAAGCTTGTTGTACCAAATAAACCTGTTCAACTTTAACCTGGTGTGAGACTACTTACTGTGCCTAACCCAGTCCACAACTCCACATCATTTAATTCAATAGTAATCTTTTTCACATAAATTCTACCAAGATCAGAATCCCAAAATATGATTTTCCTTTTCCATCCTTATCACCCTGGAAGGACAGTGTACTATTTATCTTGCCCTTTTATGGACAGCATAGTTAGCACTGTTGCTTCAAAGCACTGGAGACCCGGGTTCGATTCTCAGCTTGGTCACTGTCTGTGTGGGGTTTGCACATTCTCCCCGTGCCTGCGTGGGTTTTTACTATGTACTCCGGTTTCCTCCCACATTCTGAGAGGTGTGTTGGTTAGGTGCATTGACCCAAACAGGCGCTGGAGTGTGGTGACGAGGAGAATTTCATAGTAAATTAATTGCAGTGTTAATGTAAGCCTTACCTGTGGCTAATAAGTAAACTTTACCAGTGAAAAAGGAGATAACTCCCTGATAGTAAAATAATGGTTCACAAGTACAAGTTGCATATCAATCAATTGGAATTCTGTCTACATAACAATGGACAAATCAAATAGTGGACAATAGTATTTGGTTTGATTTGGTTTATTATTGTCACTTGTATTAGTATACAGTGAAAGTATTGCTTCTTGATTACAATACAAAGCCCGCCATTCACAGAGAAGGAAAGGAGGGAGGTGCAGAATGTGGTGATAAGTCATAGCTCGGGTGTAGAGGAAGATTGACTTTATATAAGTCAGATCTTCAAAAATCTGATGGCAGCAGGGAAGAAGCTGTTCTTGAATCGGTTGGTACATGACCAGAATTTTGTATCTTTTTCCCAAAGGGAGAAAGTGGAAGAGAGAATGTCCGGGATGCGTGGGGTCCTTGATTATGCTGGCTGCTCTTTCAAGAAGTGTAGATGGAGTCAATAATCCAATTTCCTTCCTGCATCGAGTGGTTTCCAAAACTAATTAATCCCCAAACAGGTCCCTGGTCAGTTACCAGAGGCTTACAGCTTGAGGGACACCAGTCCACACCAAACGTAGCTGGCCAGGAGTATCTCCGGCCCTTACTGCCAGCAATTGACGTGTTTGGAAGGATTTGTAGGTTGATACTCAATCTGTTTGCCAAGTTATGAACACACTTCCCTTAACCATCAAATCCTGGGGTGGGATTCGACCACAGAGTTTCTCAGACACAGGGATGCAATCCCAAATGTACCACAAGACTGCTAAAGTATACAGCAAGATATTTATCACCATTTTCATATCAGTGATACTAAATGGTTGAACTTAGACTGGCACAGCCTACCAAAAGACAACTCAGTTTATTTCCTCATGTCCTGAAGGTGCTGATTCTTATGAGCTACCGATAATTCTGTGGGTGCTGGGTGGCCAGATGGTGCCATATCCAAGTGACCCAATGATTGTTTATTCTGCCCAAGCACACATTGTGAACGTCAGTGGGTCAGAAAGCACAGGTGTCGCCACAGCTGAAACAAGCCTTATTACCATTCAAGAGACACACTACCTGGCAAGAATCACTAGGTAATGGTCAACAAGAACTGTACATTTAGCATCAAGCCATTGGGCACTGAATCCAAACATTGGATGCCAATCGGTCAAACAGCATCCTGGTTATTTTCACTGTACACAGTTTGATTGGATCAATCCCTTTCTGATCACTCCCACTGTATAGAATTGGACTGGACAAAGTCAGTCTCTTACAATTGGAACCATAGCAGAGCTACAACAGAGAAAGAGGCCATTCAGCCCATCATGTCTGTGCCGACTGAAAGAAAGCTGCTCATTCTAATTCCACCTTCCAGCACCTGATCTGTAACCATGCAGGTTCCAGCACCTCCAGTATAGATCCAGGTACTGAAAATGAGTTCATAGAATCAGTGCAAAAGGAGATGATTTGGCACAGCGAGTCCGCACTGACAACAATTCCACCCAAGCATTAATCCTGTAACCTAATGTACTCACCCTGCTAATCCCCCGTCACTAACAATTTAGCATGGCCAATCAACTTAATCATTGGGCTGTGGGAGGAAATCAGAGAACCTGGAGGAAAACCACGCAAATACGGAGGAAACGTGCAAACTTCACACAGTGACCCAAGCCGGGAATTACACCTGGGTCACTGGCACTGTGAGGCAGCGGTGCCAACCACTGTGCCACCGTGGCTGCCATATTGAATGGTTTTGCCTCAACCAGGAATCCAGGCAGTGAATTCCAGACAGCAACTAATTCTGTAGAAATCAAGTGCATCAAATGTCTGTATATTCTGTTCCCATTTTGTAACACTCCAATGGACGAAACTTCTTTTTAATAATTACCATTTCTTGGAGTTGCATTGTGTAAAGCCTTTGCAATAGAAAACCTTTATAAAGATGAGTAAGTTTGATGGATTAGCCACGGTAAATGTGTGGAGTTACAGGGATAGATCGGGGAGGGGGGAGGAAAGTCCTGGATTCTGTCACAAAGTCGATGGGGGCTCAATGGGCTGAATGGTCTCCCTCTGCGCTGTAGAAATTCTATGATTCTATGAAAGCCTTTAAGCTTGGAATTACAGAATGATTGTGGCGCAGGATAGCAAAGTGGCACTGTGGTTAGCACCACTGACTCACAGCACCAGAGTCCTGGGTTTAAATCCTGGCTTGGGTCACTGTCGGTGTGGAGTGTGCACATTCTCCCTGTGCCTGCATGGGTTTCCTCCAGGTGCTCCAGTTTCCTCCAACAGTCCAAAGTTGTGTGGGTTAGGTGGATTGGCCATGATATATTGCCCCCCAGTGTCAGGGGGAGTAGCAAGATAAATGCATAGGGTTATGGGGATAGGGCCTGGGTGGGATTGTGGTCGGTGCAGACTTGATGGGCTGAATGGCCCCCTTCTTCTGCACTGTATGATTCTATGAAGTCTATGAATAAACTCTATGAAAGGAAGAGGTCATTTCCACTGGCCTGTCACCTCTGTGCCAGGGCAGATCAGCCAGTACTAATCAGCAACCCTTTGCCATTCGCCCTCTAAATCTATACCCTCCAAGTCCTTATTTGATCCCTTTTGAAATTCACGATTGCCTCCATTCTCTCGGGCAGTACATTCCAGATCCTAGCCACTTGCTGCATCAATGAACTTTTTCCTTATGTCACTGTTGCTTTGTTTGCCAATTATTTTCAATCCGGTCCTCTGGTTTTTTTGAACCTTCTGCCAATGGAAACAGTTTCTCTCTATCTACTCTGTCCAGGTCCCTCAAGATTTTCCATACTCCTCTCTAACCTCCGTCAACCTTTTCTTCTCTGAAGAGAACAACCCTAGCTTTTATAGTCCATGTACCATCCACCAACTTAAGTCCCTTATCGCTCACAAATCTTTCCTTCATCCTCTCGAAAGAATTCTTATCTTTAAAATGTCGTGTCCAGAATTGCACACAATACTCCAGTTGAGAGCAAACTAGTCATTTGTAAAGGTTCATTGTAACTTCCTTAGCTTTTATACTCTGTGCTGCTATTTATAAAACTCAAGAACTGGAGTATGACTTTATATTTGCTTTCATAACCTGAACTATCTCCTTCAAAGCTTTGTTCTCATATACCCCAGGCTTCCATGTCCCTGGACACCCCTTTGGAAGGCACCTTTTAGTTTCTATTGCCTCTCTCCGCTGCATTACACTTCAGTTGCCAAGATTGCATTCGTTACCCCAGCCAAGTTTTGTGTCGTCTGCAAATCTTGAAATTGTCCTCTTACTTAAGTCTAGGTCATTCACGTAAATCATAGAATCCCTACAGTGAAAAAGGAGGTCATTCAGAGCATTGGGTCTGCACTGACTCTCTGACAGAGTGTCTTGCTTCACCCTACCCCTGTAAACCCGCACATTCTCCATGGCCAATCCACCTAACCATCACATCTTTGGACACTAAGGAGCAGTTTAGCATGGCTAACCCACATAAGAAGCAACGCAGCCTTCCTCCAGTCTGAAAAGCAATGATTCACCACTTCTATCTGTTTCCTGTCAGTCAGCCAGCTCACACTCTCTCATTCCGCTGGTTTCGACTCCAATCATAAGCCCACTATGTTGCATATTATGAAATGTCTTTTGAAAGTCCGTGTACAGCACGTTAGCCATGTTGCTCTCAGTAACCCTCTTTGTCACCCCATCGGAAAACTCCATCAAGTTAGTTAAACACAATTTTCCTTTAACAAATGTGTGCTGCCTTTTCTAATTAATCCTATAGAATCATAGAATCCTTACAGGGCAGAAGGAGTCTATTTGACACCGACAACAATTCCACTCAGGCCCTATCTCCATAACCCCATGGATTTACCCTAGTTAGTCCCCCTGATGCTAAGGAGCAATTCATCATGGCCAATCCACCTAACCCGCACGTATTTGGAGCGTGGGAGGAAACCGGAGCACCTGGAGGAAACCCAAGCAGATATGTGGAGAAGGTGCAGACTTCACACAGACAGTGACCCAAGCCGGGAATTGAATTTGGGTCCCTGTTGCTGTGAGGCAGCAGTGCCAACCACTCTGCCACCGTGCCACCATGTTTATCCAAGAGATTGTTCATTTTTCCCCAGATAATCTTTCTAAAAACATTCCCACCACCAAGATAAAACTGACTGGCTTTTAGTTGCTGGTTTTATCTTTATACCCTTTTCTATGCAAGAGTGTAACATTTGGAATACTGTGATCATTTGCTGACTGGAACTTTCTGACTGTTCACACCAACAGAATCTTCCCAGAGCATCCCAGTGGCATGGGGTGGAGTCAATGGGAAATCCCATTGACAATGGAGAGATCAAAAGATCCCACCACCAGCAAGCAGGGCAGTGTCTCCCACTACAAGTAATACGTTGTGGGGAGGGCAACAAATCCCGTTCCTGATGATTGGAAAATTATAGGCACTGCCTGTACAACTTTTTCCCTTACTTCCCTCAAGTCTCCCCTGGTACATCCTATCCAGTCCTGGTGATTCGTCAATTTTAAGTACAATTAGTTTTTTCCAATACCTTCTCTTTCTCAATTTTTAGCCCAATTTTTAGTGACTCAACTATCTCCTCTTTCACTCTGATTCGCTGGGCATCTTCTTTCTTGGTAAAGCTGATGTGAAGCGGTCATTTAATGCTTCAGTCATTTCCCCTGTCTCCATGCCAAGATCCCATTCTTTTGTCCCTAATCAGCCACAAACCGATCCCCCCCACCACCCACCCACCCATTCTCTTACTACCTTACTGTTCATGGAATATAGAAGACTTTTGGATTCTCTTTTATGTTAACTGCCAGGCTCTTCTCATACTCTCCTTTTGCCTGTCTTCACTTCCCCTCCCAAACTTTATACATCCATCCTGGCTTTCCCATGTATTGTCAGCCTGATACCTACCAAATGCACACTTTTTCTGCTTTGTCTTATCTATCTTTTTCATCTTCCAGGAATTCTATAAACCAGCTTTCCTTCTACAGGAATGTATCTCAACCATATCTGAACTACCTCCATTTTAAAGTTAGCCCACATTTTATTACAGTTTTATCTGCCAATCCTTGATTCCAGTTTACCTGGTACAAATCGGTTCACATGCCATTAGGATTGTCCCTCCTCCAATTAGGTATTTTTGTTGTAGATCGCTCCTTGTTCTTTTCCATAGCTAACTTTATGATAGAACATTCCCTACTGACAGTGGACCCACTTGACCCACCTCATTCCCCAGAATGCTAGCTTAATTCTCAGATTCAGTAATGCCTCTTTCATCATTGGATTGGGAACAGATTGATAAAATTCTGCTAAGCACACTTCAAAACCTGTTCCCCTTGTCTGATCTTTGCAGCATTGCTTTGGCAGTTTAAGTCAGGGTAAGTTAAGCTCTACCATTATCACTACTTTGCAGTTTTTGTCCCTCTCTGTAACTTCCCTGCAAGTGGGTTTCTTTATCTCAGTGATGGGCAATCCAAGCTCTGAGTGGGCTGCATGAGTGACCCTCCTTCATCTCAGAGGCCAGCAAGATCGGTCTTCTAACCACGTCCCCATGAATAAAATTAAATACATTTAATACACGCTGAATATTTCATAATGAGTTATAGAAAATGTTAAATCATTTACATATTAATAGAACTGTCATCAACCTCAAATGGTAAAGAAAAGAATATTTACACTTTGGACACAGATTGAGTGCACGGATCTCACAGTCAATGTTGTGTGCAATCAGCACACACCTCACTTGCCTTTGCTTGACATGCCTATCTCTTCAGTCACACCGGTAGGAAAAAAAACTACTCGGATGGAAATCAGCAGAATGTGGCAGCTCTGCGCGTAGGCAATGGTCAACAAAACGTCTCGTTGGCTACACATGGAACCCAGATGGGCCACATGTGATGCCTGGGCCGCAGTTTGCCCACTCCTGCTCTATATCTCACCCCTGGCTGGTGCCCTGTATACTACACCCAGCACCGTCCTTCTCAGGAATTCCTGATCTAAGAACTCAATATGGTCTGATATCACTGGGTAAGCGAGTGAGTAGAGGCTTTAGATTAATTATACCCCCTTGTCTCCCTTGACCGTGTAGTGCTGCCCTTTCTGCACCGTGGAAAACATTCTAAAGCCACACCTCCCACGCAGGCAGCTTTATTTAAGAATCCAAACACCTCCACGTAAAACTGAGTGATTTGGCGTTTCCAGTTGCATTGAGTGAATGATTAATCTGGCTGCTGTACAAGTATTTACAATTTGGACATTTCTACCAGCAGTTTATACAAAACCCGACCCCAACACGAACATCTCTCTGCTTATCTGTAATAGGTTGATCAGCAATCAGCTCTAATGACTGGGGTCTGGGACTGGAAAGGAAACGCAAGGTCAGTGAGGCTGTTGGAATGGAAGTGGCAGCTTTAACAAATAGCCAGCAAATATTATCAGAGAAGAAAGGAAAGGAAGTAGGTCATGAGGTAATGAGGGACATAAACTCCCCGCTAACAAAATCTGTAGTGTGTTTATCAGAAATAAATTGTGTGGGAAAAGATTAACAGGGTATAAATCAGCAATTAATAGTGAGAAAATATTATGGGAAGGAAACAGGTCTGAGGTAAGGAGCAATAAACACGCTGAAGGCCCCACAGTTTCTTGGGTTGTAATCCTATCCTAACTCTCGGGGTCATGATTGATGTTGCCCACATAGAATGACCTCACCTGCCTGTTCATGATTGCCAGAATCTGGGTCGTCCACCCAGGGATGGAGTGGTTTCAAGCACAACTCCACCCCGTCTATCCTAACCATTGTCCAACCCTGAGTAAAAGATTGGCTGGGTCGCTATTAGAGCGCAGCACCGTAGCTCAGTCAAACAGGACTTCCAAACTACACTGTGGTTCTGGTAGAATGTTGGCTCAGAAGTTGTACTGCAGTGGGATGCAAACCAGGGACCTTCGGCTTCAGAAATGAGAGAGCTGCCAACAGATCTACAGCCGACATTTGACAAACAGCAGGAACCCCAGGAGTTTGACAGTCAGTGGGAAATGGCAAGAGTTACTTTTGCCACATGAAGGGTGAGGGTTGTGTAAGTAGGCAAAGAGATGAGATGAGGGAAACAAAATGAACAGTTGGGGTTAGCTTCTAACCTAATTCTCAGACTGGCAAGTTGATGGCTCAGTGGTAATGTCACTGGATTAGTAACTCAGAGGCTCAGGCTAATGCCCTGGGACATGGGTTCAAATCCCACCATGGCAACTGGTAGGATACACATTCAATTAACAGTGAGGTGAAGAAGTGGTTAATAGGGGAGGTAGTAGTCAAGTGGCATTGTCACTGAACTAGTAATCCAGAGACTTGGAGTAATGCTCTGGGTACCTGGGTTCGAATCCCACCATGGCAGATGGTGAAATTTGAACTCAGTAAAAGAAAACCTGGAATTAAAGCCTAACGATCCATTGTTGAATGTTATAAAAACCCACCAGGTTCACTAATGCCATTTAGGGAAAGAAATTTGTCATCTTTACCTGGTCTGGCCTACGTGTGACTCTAGCAATGTCATTGCCTCTTAAATGGCCTACCAAGCCAACCAGTTAAAGGACAATTAGGAATGGGCAACAAATGCTGTCCTTGTTCACGATATTCACATCTCGTGAAAGAATAAAAGGAAAAGGCAAAGCCAAGTTAGACAACAAGGTCACTCGGGTGAAGAGGGAGATCTCTCAGGAAAGAAAATTCCTTACCAAGGAAGATCCCAGCTTTGAGCTCCGGTCTGAGCAGATCTCAGATGGGTTAGTGGTTTAGAACTCTCTAGTGAGTCTCAGTGCCCTTAGAATAGAAACATGGAAAAAATTGGCCATGGTTCCTGTACCAGCCTTGCTGGAAAATCATCTGCAGATATCTGGAATGCATTACCAACAGTAACCTTCAAAAGGAAAATAGATATTTACTTGAAGGAGAAAAAATACTTTCTGGATATTAGGAAAGAGTTAGGGAGGGGAATAATGGGATTTCTCTCCGAAATAGCTGCTGCAGGATTGATGGCTGCCTTCTGTATTGTGCTTTTGTATAACCCTATGGCTCCTGAATGTCTTGTTGGCCTCACTGCCTAACCTCTTACATCCCTTCTCAATGTTACCCCTTGCCCGAGGTGCGTTGATCCTCACCACCAGTCAGCCCTCCCTCTTAAACGGGAAAGCAGCCTTTGGTCAGCTGAGACTTTGGCTACTCTACCTCTTACATCAAAAGCAGTGCTTTGGGTAAGGCACCAGGGGGCATGAGTCATCCCTTTGGCAGAGGGTGAAGGGAAGTGGAATATTTCTAGAACTTTCAAACGGGGCCTGTTTTTTTGTACGCAAGTGATGCAGGTCCATCAGACGCTGCTAAACCAAAAGCTTTCTTGCTCTTTCAACACAGTAAATCAGCAGAAATACACGTAGAGTTGGCAATAACATAGGCAAATGTACTCACCTGATCTTTATTTTCATCATCTGCTACCCCACCATCTTGGGTCAATGTGTTCCTGCAACAGAAAATGTTTAAATGATCCTCTATGGTTCTGCTCTCTGAATCACAACTGCAGAGATGACTCATGCGACTCCTAAGGGTTTGTATATCACTCTCAGTTTCAATCGCAACTCACTTCAGATTGTGCAACAGCCCCTAAGTGGCCGCAATCAGCTGCTTAAAGATTTATGGCTAAGTCGTGGGCAAGACGCAGGGGTGAAAGAACAACACCAGAAATCAAAGCAGAACGGTATCAGAGCTATTGATACTTCTCTATAGAGCGACTGCTTGGAAGAACATTTCCGATCGTTTTCAAAAGGGCAGGTTATTGACTCAGTAAATGGCTCCCTTGTACCTGAGTCAGTAGGTTCTGGGGCCAAATCCCTCTGAGGAAATTTGAATGCAAAATCTAGATTGACACTCCCAGTGTGTCCTATAGCATCCCTACAATGCAGAAGGAAACCATTTGGCTCATCGAGTCTGCACAAACTCTTTGAAAGAGCATCCCACCCCATCCCGGTGACCTTGTGCATTTACCATGGCTGATCCAGCTAATCTACACACCTTTGGACACTAAAGGGGCAATTTAGCATGGTCAGTCCCCCTAACCCGCACATCTCTGGTCTGTGGGAGGATTTCCATGATGGTGCCAGAGCGAGGCGACTTCTTGCAAGCTGTGCCCAGCATACCTTCTCATTTATCTTTTATTCTCATTCTCTGCTTCTAAAACTTCATTCTAACTCTTTAAAACTCTCTAACATTGCTCTAATTCAATCTCTTAACTTTCGAATGGGCCTACCTTGCATTAAATTGATCTTTCTCTGCACCCTAGCTATGACTGTTAAACTACATTTTGCACGCTCTCCTTTCCTTCTCTATGGTATGCTTTGTCTGTATCGCGTGCGAGGAATAATACTTTTCACTGTATGTTAATACATGTGACAATAATAAATAAAACCAAAGCATCCGGATGAAACCCACACAGACATGGGGAGAATGTGCAAACTCCACACAGACAGTGACCCAAGACCGGAATTGAATCTGGGTCCCTGGCACTGTAAGTGCAGCAGTGCTAACCACTGTGGCACCCAAGTTATAGCAAAATTCACTGTCAGTGTCTTTTGGATGAGATGTTAAACCTCAGCCCTGTCTGCCTTCCCAGCTCAATGCAAAAGATTCCAAAATGTGATTTGCACGGAGGGAGGGAAAGGGAGTTTTCTCTTGAGTTGTGGGCTAATGTTAATCCTTCAGCCAATGTCATTAAAAGCAGATTATCTGGTCATGACCTCAACGGTGTCTGTGGGAGCTTGCTGTGCACCAACTGTTGGCCACGTATCCAACACTGCAAGAGCGCCTTGCACTTCAAAGGTGAATTTGACGTGCTCTGGCATGTTCTCAAATCTTGAAAGTTGCTACATAAATGCAAATTCTTTCCTCCTGGAGGAGACACCCTTCAAGGTGAGGGGTGGGAGGGAGCCTACCACCTTGCAGGCTCATTCTAACGATGGTTAGTGTTGTCAGGGAATAGGCAAGGGGGAGGTGGAGGTCAGAATGGGGGGGGACGTCCATGTGAGGACGGAAGACAAATAAGCTCATGGCAATAAGTGTTTGCAGACCTCAGTAAATCAAGAGAGCGTCTCCATTCACCGCCCCCCTCAGTGGGGGAGCCGCTTAAAACAAGCTCTCCGCAATTAACCAACAATAAGTCACTCAGCAACACGCTGCCCCCTGTGTTTACTCAACGCAGACGTGAATTGTTTTCCATTTTATATACAAAGTAACACCTGGTGAGTTAAAAGCATCATAGACAAATTACAGCCGTCTTTAACTCACTTGATCTGTAAACAAGGCAATGGATTTATAACTCAGGAACCGTCAGCAACCATTAGAAAGAGGCTTCTGTCTTTGTAATCCTAGAAGGCCGAAAGGCAAGTCTTACCAAGCTCTTGTCAGCAGTACATCACCCTGCTGTTTGCTTTGTACACCTCTATCTTTCAGAGCACTCTATCAGCACGCAGTCCTTCCAGGGAGAAGCTTGAAACCATGAAATCACGCCCATCGTAGATTAGGGAGAAACGTATTTAGAATAAACCGGGTTAACGTGGCCCCACTGCAGCCATGGTCAGAGGCAATCTGTGCCAGTGCACAGTGACTGGACCATCACTCAAATTGTACAGAGGGCAAGTGCGCCCCTTGACTGAAAATTTCTTTCTGGGGCTTTTGCGACAAGCGTGTGTCCAGCAGCAACAGACGGTTGCCATGCCAATAAGTAGAGCTGTCGAACAATTTACGCCCAAGGCTTCCTGTCACCAGTGGTGCAGGCAGGAGAGGAGGCACTCAGAGTGCACAAACAGCACTCCCACTGTGCCCTCCACCCCCCCCCCCTGCCGCTGCCACCAGCCTCCCCTTCCACCCTCCCACCTTCCCCCCCCCCACCTAATTTCTATCATTTTTGTTCTAATCGCATCACAAGAAAGGACTGGCCTCAGCTCGCTGGATAAGACACAGAAACAACGGCTGCTGCCTCAGAGCTGGTCAGCTTCCCAATTTGACGAGCGAAAGCTCATTAGTTGGGCTTTGCACTTCTTCGCATTGACCGAGATATTGCAGTAAATCATAGCAAAATTATTGATTGACTAAAGACATGGAGCCAGTGTTTGAACTTCCACAGTTTTCCTGTACGACAAAACTGCTTCCTTGTCAGATTTTGCTTTTTTTTGAGTGGCTGCACCAATAAGAGCGTTCAAATTTCAGTCTGAAACTTACTCCAATTTGGAAACGGGTCTTTTCAAGCGCGCTTGCTAGGCCAGGGCTGTAGCTCAGATCCGACCGGCACCTTCCCCCACTCTGAAACAAATCCTGCTTTTACACATCACGGCTTTCTGTTCTCAACTTTGTGCCTATTTGTACTCGCACAGTTGAGCAGCCGCAGAGAGAGACCATTCGGCCCTTTCTGCCTGTGTTGGCACTTTGAAAGAGCTGTCCAATTCACTCCACTCTTCCTCAATTCACCCTGAAATTCCCCCTCCATCCAAGATTTATCTTTTTTGAGAATTACGCCCTGAATTTGCTTCCGTCACCCATTCCAGAAGGTTGGGCGAGATTGTTAATTCCATGACAGCAACTTGATTCTTAGCCTCAGGCTGGCCACCAGACCAAAGCACCAACACAAGAGATGCTAACGCTTAACCCAGTTTTCATTTTTTGGCACCCAGATCCTCAAGCCGCAGCAGTCATTTGACATATCCGACTGGTGTCCTGTTGGGCTTTGGAACCTGACAATAGGCATGAGCTGTCAGACTCGAACCACCCTCCCAAGGGTAGGAGCATTGGGATGTTGGGTGGGGGGGGGGGTATTGGGGCAAAGAGGGGGAAATTGCAGGCGGGCAGGTCTACTGAGGGACTTGCTCCACAGGAAGGTAAATGAGAAAAAAGTATACTTAAATCTTAGGCTGCCATAATCCCATGTAAACCTGAGTTGACAAGGCCCGATGCCTGCATGGCTGAGCATTGGTAGGCTTTGTTTAAGGGTCCTTAGAAAGGTGTGAGGCTCCGTCATGAACACACACAAACTGCCTCATAACACTTCTGGAAAACTATCTGTGATGCTTGAAAATTACCCGACACCAACATGAAGTCACAGGTATTTCAGGCCTGTGTTACCCTATGAGTTTGGTCTTTCTGCCCCCATTCTGTCCAGCAATGCTGAACTTTAAAATTCTTATTGTTGTTTTTCGATCCCTCCATAGCCTCACTCCTCCGTGTCTCTCTAATCTCCTCCAACCCTATAACATTCTGTGAAACCTGCACTCTTCTAGTTCTGTTCCCCTGCTCATTCCTGATCTTAATTACAAAGAACAGTATACCTCTGTCAGGTCACCCCTCAACCTCCATCATTCTAGTGAGAAGAAACCGTGTTTCCCCAACCTCTCCTCATAGCTAATACCCTCCAGACCAGGTAACATCCTGGTAAACATCTTCTGTACCCTCTCCAAAGCGTCCACATCCTTCTGGTAGTGTGGCAACCAGAACTGTGCACAATATCCTAAATGAGGCCTAACTAAGGTTCTGTAGAGCTGCAGCATGACCTGCCAATTTTTATACTCTATGCCTCAATTGATGAAGGCAAACATGCCATCTGCTTTCTTGATGACCTTATCCACCTGCGTTGCCACTTTCAATGATAGATCTCTCTGCCTATCATTACTCCTAAGGTTTTTACCATTTACTGTATAATTCTAACATGCCTTGGACCTTCCAAAATGCATTACCTCACAGTTGCCCGGATTAAACTCCATCTGCCATTTCCCTGTCAAGTCTCCAACCAGTCTATATCTTCCTGTATCTTCTGACAATCTTCTTCACTATCAACAACTCTGCCAGTTTTTGTGTTTGTGAACTTACTAATTAGACCAGCTACATTTTTCTCCAAATCATTTATACATACTACAAACAACAAAGATCCCAGGACTGATCCCTATGGAACACCGCTAGTCAAAGCCTTCCATTCAGAAAAGCACCCCCCCCCCCCCTATAGTAACCCTCTGGTGGTCCATGCAGAGTCTGCACATTCTCCCTGTATCTACATGGGTTTCCTCCCGTTTCCTCCCACAGTCTGAAAGAATTGCGCATTAGGTGTATTGGCCATGGTAAATGCACCCAAACAGCAATTTCATTGCAGTGTTATTGTAAGCTTACTTGTGATGCAAAATAATAAATTTTAAACTTTAACTCTGGCTAAAAATCACATTCTCTTCACTCCCCTCTAGTACATCCATCAATTACTCTCAATCTATGCCCCTGGTTATCGATCTCTCTATTAAGGGGAATAGATCTTTCCTGTCCACTCTATTTAGACCACTGAACACTTTCTATATGTTCAATTAATTCTCCTACAGCCTCCTCTTTCCAAAGGAAACCACCCCAGACTGTCCACTATTGCACCCCAGCTAAAATTCTCCAGTCCTGGAAACATCCTCGTAAATCTTGGGCGGGATTCTCCGACCTTGTTCATCTCATCCTGTCAGCAAGAACAGAAAATTTTGTGCTCAGCCATTCACTGCAGCGGGACCAGGGAATCCCAGTCGTGGGCGAGATTGGAGGTTTTCAGAGCTCCTCTATCCTGTGAATATATCTTTCTCATAATGCGGTGATCAGATCTGTGCACTGTCCTCTTGACTGTGGTCTAACCCTGTTGTTACATTCTATACTTCATCAGGTAAAGGTAGTGTCCCAAATGCCTTCATAGTCACCTTATCTATCTGCTCTGCTACCTTTAGGGATCTGTAGACAGTCACTCCAATATCTCTTTGATCTGCTTTTCTCAGAACCCACTTTTTTTTATTCAATCATGGGACATGGGCATCGCTAGTTGGCCAGCATTTATTGCCCATCCTAAGTTGCCCTTGAACTGAGTGGCTTGCTAGGCCATTTTAGAGGACAGTTGAGAATCAACCACATTGCTGTGGCTCTGAAGTCAGAGCCAGACCAGGTAAGGACGGCAGATTTCCTTCCCTAAAGGACATTAGTGAACCAGATGGGTTTTTCCGACAATCAACAACGTTTCAAGTTCATCAGACAATTTTTAATTCCAGATTTTTTTTGAATTGAATTCAAATTCCACTATCTGCTTGGCAGGATTCGAACCTAATTCCCAGAGTTTCTGGATTAATAGTCTAGCGATAATATAATTAGGTCATTGCCTCCCCCTATTTATTGTAAGTTTCCTTGCCTTATTTGTCCTCCCTAACTCTATCAACTTACCTTCCTCCGAATTGAAGTCCATTTGCCACTCTTTTGACCAGACCAGTGATAGCTTCCTGCTGTCTACAGCTCTTTTCCTCAACATGCAACAACTTTTCTATATCCCCGGAAAACCTTTCAATTATGCCCCCATAATTAATTCTAAAACATTGACCTACATCACAAAAAGCCAAGGTTTGTGGAACCCCATTGGGAAAAATCTTCCCAGACGTAAAAGTACTTGTCGATCATTATCTTTTCCTTGCTGCTCCTGAGTCCATTTTGGATCCAAGTTGCCACATTTCCTCCGATCCACTGGCTTTTTACTTTTGTAACCAGCCTGTTGCCTTATCAAAACCTCATTAAAGTTTACATAGGCCAATCAAACACACTACCACAATCTTTGTTACTTCCTCAAAAAATTCAAATTACTTGGATACGATCTTCCTGTTGACTGTCTTTGATTACTTTGTGCCATTCTAAACAATCACTTATATTTTCCCTCAGAATTTTAAGCAATAATTTACCCACCATCGAGGTAAAGTTGATTGGTCTGTAATCACTTGGTCAACCTTTCCTCCCCATTTCAACAATGTTAGTCATTGTTTTTCCAACAAGAATCAGTTTACCAGCCATTAGTTGATATGCCAGCTTTGTTGGAATGCTACTTTGGGTCATGGGGGAGCCTTGCCTTACCCATTGGCTACATGGTAGAAAGAGCTTGTCAAATGAGGCATTTAATTGAGAAGGAGTGAGGAGAATATGAACTATAGTGGATGTAACCCAATCCATCACACAAATCAGCCTCCCGTCCATTGACTCTGTCTACTCTTCCCGCTGCCTCAGAAAAGCAACCAGGATAATTAAGGACTCCACACACATCAGGACATTCTCTCTTCCACCTTTTTCCATCGAGATACAAAAGTGTGAGGTCATGTACCAACTGACTCAAGAACAGCTTCTCCCCTGCTGCCATCAGACTTTTGAATGGACCTACCTCATACTAAACTGATCTTTCTCTACGCCCTAGCTGTGTCTGTAACACTACATTCTGCACTGTCCTATTTCCTTCTCTATGAACGGTACACTTTGCCTGTATAGCACGCAAGAAACAATATTTTTCACTGTATACAAATACATGTGGCAATAATAAGTCAAATCAAAGCAAAATCAAAATGATGGAAGGAGAGAAAGAAAGCATTGTGGAGTTCAAAAATGATTAAAGGACAATCTGTTGCAAAGTGTCAGAAGTAGCTGAGTGATAACACTCTCGCCTCTTGTCTCTAAGTTGTGGCTCAAGTCCCTCCTGAGGACATAACCAAGACTAACACATCAGTGCTGCACTGTTGGAGTTGCCACCTTTTGTCTGCCTTCTCAACTGAGTGCAATAAAAGCCATCATTCTATTTGAAGGAGGAGTTCTTCACAGTGACTTGGCCACAATTTATCCTTCAACTAACATCAATAAAACAGATTATCTGCTCTTTATCTCATTATTGTTTGTGAGACCTTGCTGTGTGAAGTTTGACTGTTTTACTCCCGACATTAGTTACAACAGTGATCACACTTTTAAACTACGTCATTGAGTGCAAAGTGCTTTGGGGCCACGCCAGCTCATGAAAGCTGTTATATCAATGCAAGTTCTTTCTTAAATTTGGTGCAGAAAGGTTACAAACCTCTCCTGAGATAGGAGTAGTATCCAAACTGCGGATGACCATGGCATTTATGTAGAGTCAATAGCTGTCAAGAAGATAGGAAGTGTTCTGGCGCAAGTGTGGAAATTGAGCTTCCTGATGGCAGCTTTAGTATTGGAATCATGCATGATTCCATTTGAAGCCAGGGGTACAAAGAAAAGACAATAGATATTGAGAAAAATAGAAAAGGCAGTAGTAAAGGAAGATGTGCCAATTGTTGGCTCAACTTGGTAGAGTCATGAAGTAACTGTGTTGAAAGTGTAAGGTTTTCATTTCCCCACTGTAGAGCACAAAATCAACGAGATACATTTTATAACTCTCAGACTCTGAGAATAATTACATTGTGCTGTTTAGGGTGTCCTAAAGTATGTCGTGAAGTGTGGTGAGGTAGGTAAGGCTTCCAATGTAACAACAGAAGAGACCATATATCCCCTCAAGCTCACTCCATCATTTGACAAGTTCATTTCTAATCTACTTCAACTTCAGTCTCCCACCCTATTTCTATGTCCATTATGCTCAGAAAACCTATCAATTTTGGATATTCTCTCAAACTGCATGTCAGTAGCTTTCCGGGATAGAGAAATGTGTGCATGGACATTGAATGAGGAAAGGAGTTTGTTAAGATTTAGGGAGGAGAGAGGGGCTGAAGTTACCGGTTGATAATTATGGACATCGTAGTGAGGGTAGGTCGCAGATTACTTCATACTAAAACCAAGTCAATGTACCAGGGCTGACGGCTCTCCCAAAACACAGGTGGTCAGGGAAACGTTTTCTACCTTTTCTTCCCCTAATTTGCATTGGGATTTTCAACTCTTGCAGGAGGTTACTACTGGTTCTTTTTTAAGTTTATTTATTTATTCGTGTCACATATAGGCTTACATTCACGCTGCAATGAAGTTGAAGCTTGGAGGAAACTTGTGTGGAGCATAAACACTGGTGTGGACATATTAGAAACAAGAAGACATAGAATCCCTGCAGTGCAGAAGGAAACCATTCAGCCCATTGAGTCTGCATCAACAATAATCCCACCTGTGCTTTATCCCTGCTAGTCTCTCCAACTTATGCATCCCGGGACACTAAGGGGCAATTTAGCATGGCCAATGCACCTAACCCACACATCTTTGGAGTGTGGGAGCAAACCGGAACATGCGGAGGAAACCCATGCAGACATGGGGAGAACGTGCAAACTCCACACAGACAGTGATCCAAGCCGGGAGTCGAACCCAGGTCCCTGGTGCTGTAAGGCAGCAGTGCTAACCACTGGGCCACTGTGCCGGTTTGGACTGAGAGGCAAGGTTCTGTGTTGTAGATTCAGTGTGTCGAATAAAATAAATAAATAACAAGTTAATCAGTACATTAATGGATTCAATAAATACATTCAATTAAGTTAGTTTTAATATTAAATGTAAATTCTTTATGAGGTGATATTCTAACTGCAACATTGACTCATTATCACAATGTCCCATTAAGAATACCAGCAACAATTCCAGTCTCTGAGCCGGTTAGTGATTCACTATCTAATACTGACCAAAGCACTCGGTACAACATAAGGAGATGAAAGGAGCAAGAAAATATCAGGAAAAAATTAAATTATTGTAAAAGTACTAATTTCATCTGGAGTCCTGTACAATACAAAAGACTTTTACTCTGTTTGTAGGCGTTTGTTCCTGAGCTGTGAGCATCCACCTCACACTAGGGCAAATTTATTGTCCATCACTATCTGCCCTGAGAGTCTTTTTTAAAGTTAATTCATGTTATGTGGGCATTTATTGGCCTTTCCTAAATGCCGGAGAGGAGGTGGTAGCGAGCCAGCTCCAGTACCTCTGCAGTCCTTGTGGTGCAGGTACACCCACAGTGGTATTAGGGAGGAGGGAGCCAGAATACTTCGACCTAGCAACAGTGAGGGAAGGGCCAATACATTTCCAAGTCATAAGATCATAAGACAGAGGAGCAGAATTAGACCACTTGGCTCATTGAGTTTGCTCCATCATTCAATCATGGCTGAGATTTTTCCTCCTCTTCATGTCCACTCTATTCAGGCCTCGCAGTATCCTGTAAATTTTAATAAGATTCCCCCCTCATTCTACTAATCTCCAAGGAATATAAACTGAGAGTCCTCTGGGTGTGTCTTGGAGAGGTGGTGGTACTCCCCTTGCCCTTCTATGTAGTAGAGACTGAAGGCTTGGAAGGTGCTGTTGAAGGAGCCGTGGTGAGTTGCTGAAGTGTATTTTATAAATGGTGCACACTGCTGCCACTGGGAACTCATGGACATCGGTGGTGGTCTTTCCATGGCAAGTTCTGGTCTCCATATTACGAAGTTAAAATAAAAGCACGAAAGAAAATGGAAAAAAAACACTGGAACTCAGAGGTTGGGTGGAAGTTTATGGCCTCGCTCAACCTGAAACCGTGAAATCTTGCCTGAGGTCAACAGACTTTTCCTTGTTCCGAGCCTCACTCACTCCGATTTCTGAGGTGGACAAGACAGTAAAATTCCGACCATTATCTTTTATCTCCAGAACTCCAGAGATTACTGAAGAATGACATAACCGAGATTGTTAAAATTATGGAAGAGCTTAAAAGCGTAGACGTAAAAAAAGTGTTTTCACTTCTGCGGAGTCCATAATTAGGGGCCATCACTATAAAATAGTCGCTAATAAATCCAATAGAAAGTTAAGGAGAATGTTCTTTACTCAGAGAGTGGTGGGAATGCGGAATCTGCTACCACGGGGAATGGATTCAATTGCATTCATGTAATGTCCTTGAGGGGAAATGAGATAAACAAATGAGGAGGATGGTATGGAGAGATAGTCTAACAGGAGAAGATAAAGTAACTTGGGATGAGTTTCATGTTAAGCATAAAGGTAGGTGTGGAGAAGTTGAATCATAAAATCCCTGCAGTGCAGAAGGAGGCCATTTGGCCCATCGAGCCTGCAACGACTTTCCGAAGAGCATCTTACCCAGACCCACTCCCCCACCCCATTCCTGTACCACGTGCATTTTATTATAGATAATCCACCTAACCCACACATCTTTGGACACTAAGGGAGAATTTAGCATGGCTAATCCACCTAACTACACATCTTTGGACAAGAAAGGGGAATTTAGCATGGTTAATCCATCTAACCTGCATATCTTTAAAGTGTGGGAGGAAACTGGAGCACCCAGAGGAAACCCATGCAAACATGGGGAGAATGTGCAAACTCCACACAGACAGTAATCAGACGCAGGAGTTGAACCCAGGTCCCTGGTCCTGGTGCTGTCAGGCAACAGTGCTACCCATTGTGCTACCCTACCACCCTTGAGTTGAATAGTTTCTATGCTGTAGAACTCTAAGTCTACACATCAGCCATGTCGCTAGGAGAATATTTGACTAGTTGGGAGCAGGACTCTTCCTGAAAAGATATCGGTGAATTAATTAGGCTTTCACAATAATCTGGAATCATTTGCAGCCAACCTTTCTTGGCACCGGCCCACTAATAACCTGATTTATAGAATTCAATTTAACAACTTATCAGGGTAAGGCTATAAATTTATGAATACAATAAAGGTGCCTTAACCGCTGCACTGCCTCAATGGCCAATATTGATATGGGACAGGATCTGAGTAAGCTTCTCAGTGCTTAGTGCTGAGGCTTTGTCGCAGAAAGTTCAACTCTCCCTCTTCTGATTGCTAATCTTCCTTACGGTTGGTAAGAAGAGCTTTATGAGCAAAAACTAATCTAGGGATTTGGATAACAAATCAAAGCCAGGACAATCCCCGCCTTTGGTGGAATGGTGGGAAAGACTTGTTCTTTAAATACAGGGTTCTATCTCACAGTGCCAGGGACCTGGATTCAATTCCAGCCTCGGGTGGCTGTCTGTGTGGAGTTTCTCCCTGTGTCTGCACTGGCTTCCTTCGAGGCTCTGGTTTCCTCCCACACTCCAAAGATTGGAGGTGGATTGGCTATGATAAATTACCTCTTAGAGTCAGGGCGATTGGCAGGGTAAATATGTGAGGTTACAGAGATAGGGCCTGGGTGGGATTGTTGTCAGAGTAGATTCGATGGGCTGAATGGCCTCCTTCTACACTGTAGGGGTTCTATGATTCTATGAGAGGGGAATAAATCTTGTCCAATGGGTGTGTAGTTAAATGCATTTCCTGTGCGATAGTGAGCTGAAATAGAAAGGTCCAGGGTATTGAGTAAGCATGTCTCAGGAAGGATAGAAGCTGGAGATGATAATTGCCACTTTGGTGTTTGATCCTAGAACCATACAGTACTGAAAGAGGCCATTCAGCCCATCATAGCTGTGCTGGATTTTTGAAACCTATCCAGTTTGTCCATTCCACTGCTCTTTCTCATATCCCTGCAAATGCTTTCCTTTCGAGTATACCTCCAGCTTACAAAGTTATTAAGGAATTTGCTTCCACTATTCTTTCAGGCAATACATTCCAGATCACAACATTTTTTTGTGTCATCTGTGACTCTTTTTCAATAGTATTTATTCAGTGCTCTCTGGTCACCAACACTCATACCAATAGAAACATTTTCACCTCACTTACTCAATCAAAACCCTTCATGATTTGAACACCTCAATTAAAATCTACATTTAACCATCTCTGCACTAAGTAGAACAATGCCAGCTTCTCCAGCCTCTCCACATAACTGGGGTTCTTTAACCTGATACTGTTCTAACAAATCTCCTCTGCAGCCTCATTGTGTCCGTACGATCAAAGAATAAAGAAAAGTACAGCACAGGAACAGGCACTTTGGCCCTCCAACCCGTGCAAACGTGATGCTCTAATTAAACTAAAGCAAAAACTTCTGCCCTTTATTCCTTCCCTATTCATGTACCCATCCAGATGCTTCTTGAATATTGCTAATGTGCCTACTTCCACCAACACCTCTGGCAGCACATTCCAGGCACCCACCGTAGAATCATAGAGACGCTACAATACAAAAAAGGCCATTCGACCTATTGAGACTGCACTGACAATAATCTCACCCCAGGCCCTATCCCCATAATCCCACACATTTACCCCGCTAATCCTTGTAACATCCTGGGACACTAACGGGCAATTTAGCATGGCCAATCAACCTAACCAGCACACCTTTAGACAGTGGGAGGAAACCGGAGCACCCAGAGGAAACCCACGCAGATGTGGGGAGAATGTGCAGACTCCACACAGACTGTGACCCAAGCTGGGAATTGAACCCAGGCCCCTGGAGCTGTGAGGCAGCAGTGCTAACCACTGTGCTACCCCACCGCAGCACTCTCTGCGTGAAAAACTTTCCTTCCACATCTCCCTTAAACATTCCCCCATTCACCTTGAACCTGCACTCCCTGTAATTGACACTTCCACCCTGGGAAAAAGCCTCTGACTGTCCACCCTGTCTAAGCCTCTTATAATTTTGGAGACCTCTATCAGGTCTGTGCTCAGCCGCTATCTTTCCAGTGAAAACAATCCAAGTTTAGCCAATCTCTCCTTATAGTCAACACTTCCAAGACCAGGCAACATCCTGGTGAACCTTCTTTGCACTCTCTCCAAAGCTTCCACATCCTTCTGATAGTGTGGTGACCAGAACTGCACACAATACTCCAGATGTGGCCTAACCAAGGTTTTACATAGCTGCAAAATGATTTCTCAACTCTTGTACTCAATGCCCCGACTAATGAAGGCAAGCACGCCATGTGCTTTTTTAATCAAGGGGTGGCACAGCACCAGGGACCCAGGTTCAATTCCAGCCTTGGTCACTGTCTATATGGAGTTTACACGTTCTCCCCATGTCTGCGCGGGTTTCCTCCGGGTGCTCCGGTTTCCTCCCACAGTCCAAAGATGTGCAGGTTAGGTGCATTGGCCATGCTAAATTGACCCTAGTGTCAGGGGGATTAGCAGGGTAAATGTGTGGGGTTACGGGGATAGGACCTGGGTGGGATTGTTGTCAGTGCTGACTCGATGGGTGAAATGGCCTCATTCTGCAATGTAGATCTATGATTCTAATCATCTTGGCTACCTGCGTTGCCACTTTTAGGGAACTGTGGACCTGCACAGCCAGATCCCTTGGTATGTTAATGCTCCTAAGGGTTCTACCATATACAGTATAATTCACACCTAAATTTGACCCTCCAAAATGCATCACCTAGCATTTGTCTGGATTAAGCTCTATCTTCCATTTCTGTGCCCAAGTCTCCAATCTATCTATATCCTGTTGTGTCCTCTGATAATTCCTGGCACTATCAGCAACTCCACCAATCTTCGTGTCATCTGCAAACTTACTAATCAGACCCCCCCCTCAAGATTTTCCTCCAGACTATTTATATATACTACAAACAACAGAAGTCCTAGCACTGATTCCTGTGGAACTCTGCTTGCTACAGATAGAACATAGAACACTACAGCACAAACAGGCCCTTCAGCCCACGAGTTGCGCCGATCACATCAACACCTACCAATCTATAGACCTATCTATAACCCCCAATCCCATAAAACCCCATATACTCATCCAGAAGTCTTTTAAAAGACCCCAGCGAGTTTGCCTCCACCACCACTGATGGCAGCCGATTCCATTCACTCACCACCCTCTGAGTGAAAAACTTACCCCTAACATCACTTCTGTACTTTCCTCCCCGCACCTTAAATCTGTGTCCTCTCGTAGCGACCATTTCAACCCGGGGAAATAGCCTCTGAGAATCCACCCTATCCATTCCTCTCAACATTTTATAAACCTCTATCAGGTCGCCTCTCAACCTTCGTCTCTCCAGGGAAAAGAGACCCAGCTCCCTCAACCTAACTTCATAAGGCATGCCTCCCAGTCCAGGCAACATCCTTGTAAATCTCCTCTGTACCCTTTCAATAGCTTCTACGTCTTTCCTATAGTGAGGCGACCAGAACTGCACACAGTACTCCAAATGAGGCCTGACAAGGGTCTTAAAAAGTTGCAGCATTACCTCCTGACTCCTAAACTCAATCCCTCGATTAATGAAGGCCAGTACACCATACGCCTTCTTGACCACCTCCTCCACCTGCGAGGCCGATTTAAGAGTCCTGTGGACCTGGACCCCAAGATCCTTCTGCTCTTCAACGCTACTAAGACTCCTGCCCTTGATAGTGTACTCGTTCATCCCGTTGGTTCTGCCAAAATGGACGACTACGCATTTATCCGCGTTGAAGTCCATCTGCCACTTCTCCGCCCAGTCCTGCATCCTATTTATGTCCTGCTGCAACTTTTGACATCCTTCCAGACCATCCACAACACCACCGACCTTCGTGTCATCAGCGAACTTACTTACCCATCCCTCCACTTCCTCATCCAGGTCATTTATGAAAATGACAAACAGCAAGGGTCCTAGAACAGATCCCTGGGGCACTCCACTGGTGACTGACCTCCATGCAGAAAAAGCCCCATCCACAACCACTCTCTGCCTTCTGCAGGCAAACCAGTTCTGGATCCACAAGGCCAAAGGCCCTTGGATCCCATGCCCTCTCACCTTCTCAAGAAGTCTTGCATGGGGGACCTTATCAAACGCCTTGCTGAAGTCCATGTACACCACGTCCACGGCACTTCCTTCGTCAATGTGTTCAGTCACATTATCGAAGAACTCAACTAGGCTTGTAAGGCACGACCTGCCCTTGACAAATCCATGCTGACTATTCCTGATCATGTCAAACCTCTCCAAATGCTCGTAAATGACCTCCATTCTGAAAAAACACCCTTCCACCGCTACTCTGTCTCCTATAATTAAGTCTGTATCTATCTAGCCAGCCAACCCCATGTCATTTTCCAATCTGCCATGTGGGACAATAGCGAACGTCTTACTAAAGTCCATATCAGCTACGTAAGACAAAGGAGCAGAAGGTGGCACTTCAGCTCATCGAGTCTGCTCTGCCCTTCAATGTCATCACTGATCTGGTGTGAGAATCCTCAACTCCACTTTCCCATCTTATCCCCATAACCCTCGATTCCCTTACTGAGTAAAAGTCTGCCTATCCCAGCCTTGAACATACTGAATGACCCAGCCTCTGCACCCCGCTGCGATAAAGAATTCCACACATTCACCACCGTCTGAGAGAAGAAATTCTTCCTCATCTCTATCTTAATTGGGCATCCCCTTACTCTGAGATTTTGCCCTCTGGTCCTAGACTCTCCCACGAGGGGAGACAATCTCTCAGCATCTATCCTGTCAAGCCCTGAGAATTCTCAATATTGCCTCTCATTTTCAAGTTAAGTTTATTTATTAAGTTTATTAATCAGTGTCACAAGTCGGCTTACATTAACACTGCAATGAAGTTACTGTGAAAATCTCCTAGTTGCCACACTCTAGTGCCTGTTTGGGTACACTGAGGGAGAATTTAGCATGGCCAATTTACCTAACCAGCATGTCTTTCGGACTGTGGGAAGACTGTGTGTGTGTGTAACAGAACAGGACTGACTGTCCTATTACTGATTGTGTGTGTGTGTGTGTGTGTGTGTGTGTGTGTGTGTGTGTGTGTGTGTGTGTGTGTGTGTGTATATAACAGGACTGAGTGTCCCAGCACTGACTGTAATTCAATAATGGGATCAATGTGACTCTATATGTAAGCCTAGTTCCTCTCTATCTCCATTTTAAACATGGACAATCTTATCTTTATGAACATACAAATTAAGAGCAGGAGTAGGTCACTTGGCCCTCAAACCTGTTCCGCCATTTGATAAAATCATGGCTGATCTAATTGTGGCCTCAGTTCCACTTTTCTGTCCACCCACTGTACCCTTTGACTCCCTTGTTAATCACAAATCTAAGTCAGCCTTAAATATAGTCAATGACCCAGCCTCCACTGCTCTTGTGAAGACAGTCTCACAGACTAATGACCCTCTGAGGGAGAGTCTCCTCATGTCTGAATTAAATGGGAGACCCCTTATCTTTATGCTGTGTTCCCCAGTTCTAATCTCTCCTACAAGGGGAACCACCCTTTGAAATCCATCTTCTCAAGTCCCCTCACAATCTGATGTTCAGTAAGATTGCCTGTCATTTTTCTAAACTCATTAGATACAGAACAAATCTGTTTAAGCTTTCCTTATAAGATGATACCCTCAATCCCAGGAATGATCAAATCAACCATCTTTGAACTGCTTCTAATGCAATTGTGTCCCTTCTTTAAGTAAGGAGAGCTGAACTGTACACAATGGGCAGGGTGAGACTGGAAATTCCCTCTCAAGGTCAATGAAGGTTTCCATTGTGAATCCTCATCTGCTCCAGTTCTGTAGCGGGCAAGGTAGTAGCATTCCAGCCACATCCATTTTAGGTGCGGTCTTATCAGTGTCTTATACAACTATAGCAAAAGTTCCCTATTTGTCCATTCAATGCCCCTTTACAATAAACTCCAATGCTCCATTTGGCTTCCTGGTCACTTCTTGTACCAATGTTTTGTGATTCAAGAACCAGGACATCCATTTCTCGCCACACTATAAAATTCTGCAATCTATTTAAATCATATTCTGAGTTTCTATCCTTGCTCTCTAAGTGGACAAGTTCACATTTTCCCACATTATATGCCATCTGCTAAATTTTTGCGCACTCACTCAAAGTACCTATAGCTTTTTGCAGACTCCTTATGTCCTCTTCATGACCTAGTCTCCTTGCTAGATTTGTGTCACTGGCAAATTTAGCAACCAAACATTTGGTCCCTTTATCCCAGTCGTTGGTGCAAACTGTAAATAGCTGGGGCTCCTGCACTCCACTGGTGGCAGCTTGCCAATCCAAAAAATAACCCATTTATCCCTACTCACTGCTACCTGTCAGCTAAGATATGGAGATGCTAGTGATGGACTGGGATAGGCACAGTAAGAAGTCTCACAACACCCACGACTTGCCTGGGCTTGCAAAATCTCACTAACTGTCCTGCCCACAGACAATTCACACCTCTTTAACCTGTGCTTAACCCTATCTCCACTCGCACTGTCTGCACCTGTAAAGACTTAATTATCTGTAATTGAGTTTGTGTCTATACATGGCCTATCTGTGAAACAAATCCTGTACTCACCTGAAGAAGGAACAGTGGTCCGAAAGCTCGTGCTACCAAATAAACCTGTTGGACTTTAACCTGGTGTTGTGAGACTTCTTACTGTACCTGTTAGCTAACCAATCCTCTATCCTTGCTGATATACTACACCTTAAGCTCGTACTTTGCTGGATCAATTTAACTGGATCAATTATGTTCAATTCTATTCAAATGACTTGATTTTCTTAAGAAAGCAAGTGCATTTTTTTAAAAAATTCCCCCTTTGTAGCTTAAGTTTCCAATCATTGGAATCACCTTCCTTGTTTTGTCTCTGACCCATATGGTAACAGCAATATCCTTTATAGTGATAAACAGGAGTGATGTAACTTAATATCTTAGAATGCATTCTCTCGTTCACTCGGTGACTAACTGCTGAGAAGGATGTGCAAAGGAGTTATTGAGCTTGGAATCAAGCTGGCTTGGGTGGAGTTGTCGATTGCTTGTTAGAGATTGTCATAGCGAGGCCTTTGAGCATAGCGGAAGCAATCCAAACAACACCAACTTACATTTATATGGTGCCCTTCAAATAATAAAACATTCCAATATATCTCAGTGGAATAACATTTGGCAGGACTTATTGTACTCAGCGCGTGCATAAACACAGAACCAAGCAAAGTGGCTGGACGGAGTTCTTTAACCCCATAAGACTGGAAGACCTGAAGATACAAAAGCAGAATTAGGCCATTCGGCCCATTAAGTCTGATCCACCATTCAATCATGGCTGATAAGTTTCTCAACCTCATTTTCCCATCTTTTCCCCGTAACCTTTGATCCTCTTACCAATCAAGAACCGATCTCTCTCTGTCTTAAATGCACTCAATGACCTGGCCTCCACAGCCTTCTTTGGCAATGAATTCCACAGATTCATCACTCTCTGGCTGAAGAAATTCCTCCTCATCTCAGTTCTAAAGAGTCGTCCCTTTACTCTGAGGCTGTGCCCTTGGATCCTAGTCTCCCCTACTAATGGGAGCATTTTCCCCACGTCCACTCTATCCAGGCCTTTCATTATTCTATAAGTTTCAGTAAGATTCCCCCATCATCCTTCTAAACTCCATCAAGTACAGACCTAGAGTCGTCAAACGCTCCTCATACGTCAAGCTTTTCATTCCCAGGATCATTCTTGTGAACCACCTCTGGATCCTTTCCAGGGCCAGCACAACTTTCCTTAGATGCAGGGCCCAGAATTGCTCGCAATATTCTAAATGTGGTTTAACCAGAGCCTTATACAGCCTCAGCCATACATCCCTGCTCTTGTACTCTAGTTTAGTCAGCAGACACTGTTGGACAGTGATAGTCATTGATTGGACTGCACTTGGATGGGCTTGCTGACTCCATTGGCTGCACAGAGGCCTTGGCCTGTTCAGAAATGGTTTAAATGGGTTCACTGTTGCCATGGGAGATCAAGGCTGGGTGTACAGGCCGTGGGGCCTATGATGACAGAGTGGTTTCTGGTGAACGATCCCTCCTGCTAATCCTCCTGCCATAGGTCCTCAGCTGCTACCCCTCCTTGTGGTGGGAAGATGTACTGCTGGTCTATCAAGAATGTCCATGAATGAGGGCAGGCTTGGGCTGGAGTAGAGCTGCTCGGGTAGCTTGCCTAATGCTGTTACCCTCCTGATGCTGGGGCATGAGGGCAACGTTGCTCAGGACTGGCAGCTGGGAGCTGAACAATACCAGTGATGATGTGCATTGAGCTGAGTTTCACCTCAATTAAATTTGGCTTGGCCCACACCAGGGCCCAGCGTTCTGCAGTTGAGTATGTGACGGCAACAGCAGAGGGCCTTCGGGTCTTGACACTGAACCATGTGTAGAGATATAGGGGCAGGTGCAACATGGATAAAGAGAGGTAGCGAGGTTTAAGGAGGGGATTCTGGAGCTTAGGCCCCAGGCAGCTGAAGGCACAGCCACCAATGATGGAACAAATCAAATCGTGGATATACTTGAGGTGGGAATTAGAAGGGTTCAGAGGTCTTGGATGTTGTAGGGCTGAAGGAGGCTGCGGAGGTGGTGAGGGGTGAGGCTATGGAAGGATTTGGAAACAACAATGAAAACCTTGGCACTGCTGCAGCAGGAGTCAATATCAGTTAGCAAACACGGGGAGGGGGGAGGTGATTAGTGAATGGAGATTGGTGCAAATTACTACACAGGCAGAATACCTCAAGAATTATTCAACACCTTTATGAGGTGAGGGAAAAACAGGGGAACTCAAGGGATGGAGTTGAGGTGTGGGGAGCAGGGGGTAGGGTCAGCCCAGTGGGACAATAAGGGAGAAAGTACCATGCTGAACAGTAACCTGATCACACTCAGTGTCTCGGACTGACTTGACACAGATTCACATCCACGCCACTTTTATTGTCAAGAAGAGATGCAGGTGAGTGGAGGCTGGGATTAGTGTCCTTGTTGACAAGGTGTAACAGATAGGATGGGAAGGTGAGGTCAAATGGTGAAGAGATCGGGGGAGGGAGGGTTAAAGCTCAAATCTGAGTCACGAATGTGTGGTTTGCAGCACCAAAATGCATGGTGAGGTGTGGGGGGACTGACTAAGATCCTAAACCTCCCAGCTTTCAGCTTCAGGTCTGTGACACGAAGGTTAATGAATGAAATTATCAAAGGGCAGGGGAGGGGGAATGTTTTCGAAACATTCTAAAGAAACGTTAATAATTGCTAAACAACTTAAGATGAAGCTTGGCTCAGCCGAAGCGGCAGGCATCACACTGTGGGGATAGTGGGCGGGATTTTACGGCCTCGCTCATCCTGAAACCATAAAATCCCGCCCAAGGGCAACGGACCTCCCCACGCTCCACCCGTTCACCCGCTCCGATTCCCATGGCGTTCAGGCCAGTAAAGTTCCAGCCAATACATTGATAAATCTCCCACTGAACACCTTCATAGGGAACCGGTCCCTCCGACCACAGCCTCTGCCCATCCTTGTAATCAAAGGGAAAGGACAGGCAGAGAGGCGCAGGTGACCGAATCATCAGGGTGGAATCATCAGTTCGTTTCTTTCTTTTGGTTTCAAATTTGACCACGCACTTTTTTTTTCGGGGGGGGGAGATCATTAATCGCAGTTTCAGGGCAGCCAACTCAGCTGATTGGAAAGTGGGGAGGGTGGGAGGGGAGGGATTTGAATAACGACGATAAAGGGGGTGCGAGAGCTAAGCTCGGGTCGAAGTTCCAGCCCATCGCGCCTCCGCCGTTTTTCCATCAGGGCTCCCCCGCCCCCCCCCCCACCCCACCCCCCCTACCCACCCTGCACTGACCTCAAAATGGCCACTGGAGCTTCAGGAGCGCAGCAGTGCCTGTCTGGAACGTCTGCACAGCATTCTCGACCGTTCCCACCAGCCTCTCTTTCCCAGCCAGAGGACGGGAGGGGGGGGGGTTTGCGGGTTGTGTGTGGGGGGGTGGGGGGGGGGGGTGGTGGGGGGAGGTGTGGTGAGGGAGTGAGGAAAGATTGAAAATGAAAAGGGCCAAAAAAAAAAAATTCCCTCACAGCAAGTTCGTGACCCACATACAATTCGCTCCGAAAGGGGGCTCATCGCTGAAATAGCAGCAAGTTAATCTCCCTCTGTAACAGCTCGAAACCAAATTCAATTCGTGAAGCAATGAAAAACGCACCTTCGGTCGGAATACATTTAAATCTTGAAATCAGATGGCTTTGATTCTTGCCTTTTTAAACACCCCGTGTACAAGAATGAGACACGGAGGTTTGTTGCTAATAATTGAGCAGATACAAAGGATATTATACGTTAGTTTAGAAGGCAGACGGATTCTCCCTTGGGAGCTGACCCACAAATGGCCAGGAATTCACTCACAAAGCTGTCTGTTCATAATCGTTCTGCCATTGCCTCGGAAGATAAGGAGGCCAAGATGGAAAGCAAAGAATCTGCCTAAGAAACCTAACCCGATCACACAGTTACGGTGGGTGGAGAGAGAACGAGAGAGAGAGAGGGAGGGAGGGAGGGAGGGAGAGAGAAAGGGGGCTTAGAATGAGATTCAGATGATGGGGGGGGGGCGGGTGGGGGGGGGCCGAACAGAAGGAAAGCGGGGGACAATGTGGGAGTGGGGGAACGGTAAAATAAAGGGAGAAAAGAAAAACCGCCGCGGAAACTATGCAGAAACTCTTCACGCTTCACGTACACACATCGGCTCACATTTCAGATAAACACCTAAAGAGATTTTAAACGAATATAATATTCTGCCGAGATTTAAACTCAGTCTAAAATGTACAGAAAGGACGGGGGAACAAAGCACACTTAGAACTTTAAAACCTGCTCCATAATAATCATCCATTTTTCCTTTTTTTTAAAAAAAGCACACAATTTAAATAAGAATTGGAATTTTAAGAGAAAAAGATTTTTTTGTTGTTTTACTCACAGGCGTTCCAGCAACTGCTGTATGGAAGTCGGTAGAAGTGCTAAAAGTTTTTTTTTGTTTTGTCCAGCTGGACTGAGGCCCCAATGTACTGGCTCATTTGCCTATCACTGTACAATTCTTACATTGTGCATCGGGGAATGAGAACAACCTCCTCACAGCCTTGGGCATCCAGCTCTCTTTTCTTTGGAGAAAATAATAAACGCTTCAGGGAAATTTTCTGCGCACAAAGGTATTTTTTTTTTCGTTGATGTATAATAATGAGGAGGATGGCCTATCCAGTTCGGTTCCAAAACCTTCAGCGAGACGAGAAACCTAAAGAGAGTGCAATCTGTGTGAGTGAGTGTGTGTGTGTGTGTGTGTGTGTGTGTGTGTCAGTCTCAATTAGAGAAGCCCTCGGTACAGGGTTTGGAAGAGGAAAGGAGGAGGGAGTTGGAGGGAGGGAGGAGGAGGAGGAGGAGGAGGAGGAGGGGAGAGAGTATGGAACTCAAACAAGGAAAACTAATAGTCTACGCATAATCAAAACTCATGGAACTTCCTGCTTTCCTCCTGCCTAGGCATTGACTGCTTTTTTTTTGCACAGTACATTGGAATGTTTTTGACTGATCCAAGAGGCCCAGGGAAAGATTTACCCAGACAAGGTTTTCTGAATCAATTAACCTGCACTCATTATTTGAGACATAAGGTCACCCTTAAGTCAGAGAGTGTGTGTGCATGCAGAGGGAGGGAGGGGGGGTGGAACATTTCAAAGTTATGCAACTTCGATCTGCCTTCCTTTCTTTTTCGTCGAACAAAACACATTTCTATCTTTAATTCTCCCCCTTTATTTTTCGCCGAGGTGACACAGCCCATGTGCGCGCCCAGAGAAATCGTACCGACTGTTTTGTTTTCATGGGTCACCGTGATTGCTTCATTAGGCACCCTCCTGTCTGAAGGGTTCTGCAAAGGAGAACCCGCCCCCCCCACCCCCTCCCCCCCACCCCCCCCACCCCCTCCCACTGCCCCCCCCACCCCCACCCCCCCCAACCTCCTTTCAATAGTCAACAGCGGCGGGGTTAGCGAAAGGGTGAAGGGAGGACTATCTTTGTTGAGAGGAGACTGGCGATGGGGAGAGTTGGGGTGGAGGGTGGGGGGGGGGGGGGGGGGTTGCAGAGGCAGGGGAAACAGTCCTTGGGGTCAAAGGCTATTTCTTAATGTTCAAAAATTTCTATAATGACCCAATATCGTTCCTCGCTCACACTGTCTTTATTTTTTTAAAAAAAAATGTTTGTCCTGGTTTTCACCAGCATTAACTCTCTCCTTGCCGTACCTAATACTGATCTAAAGACGGTGACTGTACAAGCTAAAGTATAACATCCATAAAGAACTGGTCAGCTGGTAAAAAAGAAATGTTTCAGAATCAGTAACCTTCCATCAACTTTCACCCAGTTTATGTTAACCCTTCCGAGGGCTCCACCTCCTGCATGGGTTGCCAGCCTGTTGTGGACATTCAATAGAGGAGATGATCTCAGGCCTTGACCTGTCGCAATGAGCCATAGCAACTGGTTGGAAAGGGTGACGAGCCCCATTTGGAATATCTCCTCCTCCAATCCCCCCTTTCTAAGAGGTGGCTTGGCCTATTATTACTCCTACTTGCCCCATTTCTTCAGATAAACGTCGGCGAGTATGGTGATTGTACACTTAAGGACCAATCTGCCGCAAACTAAAGGTCACATGATCCAAGGAATTAATCAGGGAGCAACGTGGGGGATCACGCTGGGGGGCACCTGTGCTCAGAGTCATCTCGGGAGCTGATTGTACCCATGAAGCTGGAAGCCTCTGTCATAGTTTTAACCTGTAGATAAACAAGTTGTGTTTTCCCTAAACTGATGAATGAGCATCTTCACGTTTGACGATAAAGATTTAAAAAAAAACAAGTATTGCAAGTATTGCATACAACTCTGGTCGCCACACCACTAGAAGGACTTGGAAGCTTTGGAGAGCCTTCAAAGAAGGATCAACAGGATGTTGCCTGGTCTTGAGGGTGTTGGCTATGAAGAGAGATTAAATAAACTGGGATTGTTTTCATTGGAAAGACGAAGACTGAAGGGAGACCTGATAGAGGTCTACAAAATTATGAGAGGCATAGACGAGGTGGATAATCAGAGGCTTTTTCCCAAGGTGGAAGTGTCATTAATACAAGGGGGCACAGGTTTATGATGAGGGGGGAAAGTTTAAGAGATATGTGCGGGGTAAGTTTTTCACACAGAGAGTGGTGGGTGCCTGGAACGTGCTGCCAGAGGAGGTGGTGGAACATTAGCAACATGTAAGAGGCAACTGGATGGGTACAGGAATAGGGAGGGAATAGAGGGAAATGGACGAAGGGCAAAAGGGTTTTTTTAGTATAGTTAGGGCAACATGATCGGCGCGGGCTTGGAGGGTGGAAGGGTCTGTTACTGTGCTGTAATTTTCTTTGTTCTTTTTTGTTTTTGATCCTCAGACTGTGAATATCCAGTTTAGATTAAAGTTGAGTGAAGTGGAGACAAGCAGATAACTCACCATAATGCCCCTCTTTGGGTGGGTAGATCCATTTGACTTCTCCACAGAGGACCAGACACAATACATAGTACTCCTTGGGATTTGCTTCCAAATGAACAAAATAAGGAAGGAGGCGAAACATAAGCAATTCCCACAATCTTACAGCCCCAATCACACCTCGCTCCAAATCATTCAGTGAGCTTGTGGAATTAGTGATGTCACATTTCCAGCCTAAGCCATCAGTCTTACTTCAAAAATACAAATTTAATTCATGGGGGAGAACCCCAGGTGAAACAATTGTGACTTGCATCACTAAATTGAAACAGGTATCAGAGTATCGCATTTTTGGAGCCACCTTGGATGATATGTTCCGGGACAGATTAATCTGCGGGATGAATACCAAGGTGATTCAATGGAGATTGCTTGCAGAGGTCAGTATACATTTTAAACAGGCAATGGAGATAGCACAGACATTGGAAAGTGCTGAAAACAGTGCACAAATGTTACAGAGAGTGCAACATGGTGTCGGTCACCAGTTAGGGCAGGAATCAGCAGTCAGAACATAAGAACATAAGAAATAGGAGCAGGAGTAGGCCATCTAGCCCTTCGAGCCTGTCCCGCCATTCAATAAGATCATGGCTGATCTGTCGCTGCTCAGTTCCACTTTCCCGCCCTCTCCCCATAACCCTTAATCCCCTCTCTTATCAAAAACCCATCAACCCGCGTCTTAAAAATATTTAGCGAGGCAGCCTCCACCACTTCAACGGGCAGAGAATTCCAGAGATTCACCACCCTTTGAGTGAAGAAGTTCCTCCTCAACTCCGTTCTAAACCGCCCCCCTTTTATCTTGAGGCTGTGCCCCCTAGTCCTACTGTCTTTTTTGAGCGGGAAGAGTCTTTCCACCTCTATCCTATCCATCCCATTCATCATCTTATACGTCTCAACGAGATCTCCCCTCATTCTTCTAAACTCTAACGAGTACAAGCCCAGTTTATTCAGCCTCTCCTCATAGCTCAACCCCTCAACTCCGGTATCAGCCTAGTAAACCTCCTCTGCACTCCCTCCAAGGCCAAAATATCTTTGCGCAGGTGCGGCGCCCAAAACAAGGCCAAAGCCAAAGATGTAGTCGCAAGGTGGGAAACAAGTTCAGCCACAAATAAGATAGAGAGGACGCAATCAAACAGCAATGTTTGAAGCAAAATGTGGAGGTGACCACTCCCCTAAATCCTGTTGGTATAAGGAGGCTGAGTGTTCTCGTCATCGCAGGAGAAGTGACTTACTTAGGAACATAGGATTTAGGAGCAGAAGTCGGCCATTCAGCCCTTCAAGCCTGCTCCACCATTCAATCAGATCATGGCTGATCTCTCCCTGGTCTCATATCCACCTCCCTACCTGTTCCTGTATCCTTTTATCTTTATTTTAATAAGAAATATATCTCATTTTTGAAACCATTCAATGATTCAGACTCCACCGTGCAATGGGGCAGCGAGTTCCACAAATTCACCACCCTCTGCTAGAAGAAGTTCCTCCTTATCTCAGTTTTAAATCTACCGCCTCGCAACCTACATCTGTGACCTCTTGTTTGAGATTGCCCCGTAAGAGGAAAGATTTGGTCTACATTGACTTTATCAATGCTTTTTAGTATTTTATATACTTTGATCAAATCTCCTCTCATCCTTCTAAACTCCAGTGAGTACAAGTCCAAACTGCTTAATCTCTCCTCATACGTCAACCCTTTCATCCTCACAATCAATTTGGTGAATCGCCTCTGAACTGCCTCCAATGCCACCACATCCTTCCTCAAATAACGAGACCAAAACTCGAGGCTTTTAAGGCGTGAGTGCAGAGCCAGGTCAAGTCTACTGAGTGGTTCATTAAGGAATGCATCATCAGGATAAAATGTGGAAGAGTCTAGCACCACAAGTTTAAATATTCACTCACTGTTTAATATAAAAGCGAGTAAGATAGCCCCCATTACTGTAATGCTCCAGGTAAATTGGAAGTCTCTTAAGATGGAAGTTGATACAAGAGCATCAGCTGCTGTGACAGGTGAGAACACATATTGGTACGTGAGAGAAGTTCAACCATTGAATTTAAAGAGCAACTGTGACCAAGTTATCAACTTATACTTGAGATAAAATAATGGGTGCCCAACTTCAGTGATCATAGACACATAGGGAGCATTAAAAACTTGTCAGCCACCATTGGCTTAAGAAAATCAAGTTAAATTAGGCTGAGATTTTCCAAGTGCGGGAAGGAAGATTGCTTAAACTGATGAAGAAATATGAGGGCATCTTCAAGGATGAATTAGTCAAAATAAAAGGCCTGCAGTGAAGATCAATGTGGGCCCAGAGTGCAATTCTGCAATTCTTTATGACAACGTTTATGCTTTAAGACCATATGCTTTACAAGAGACTGAAATGTAGTGTTTAGTAGAACTGGACATTATCCAGCCAGTTCAGGTCTCAGAATGGTCACCCATTCTGAAACCAGACAAGACCATCCACTTTGCGATAAATATAAGTCAGCATTTAATCAAGCTGCCAAATTGGATAAATATCCAATCCTGAAGATCAATGACCTGTATGCAAAGCTGGCTGGAGGCCAGTCTTGTACAAAACTGGAGATGAGTCAGGTATATCAGCTACTCGAATTAGACTTCCCATGGTTTTGTCATGATAAATACACACAAAGGGTTGTTCCAATACATGCACTCTCTTTCTGGCTTGTTTTCAGCATGTGCAATTTTCCAGAGGACAATGGAAAGTCTGCTACGGGGGCCGTCACAAGTTGTGGTATACTCGATTGATGATGTTCTCATAACAGGATCGACAGAAGCCAAGCATCTTACAAACTTAGAGGAAGTGTTGAAGAGATTTCAAGAGGCCAGAGTTCACCTAAAGAAGGAGAAATGTACTTTTTTAAGTCACCAAGGTGACCTAACCTGGGGTAGATACAGATTAATTACGCCCCATGAAAGACAGGGCCTTAAATGAGACATTGACACCCCCCCCCCAAAAAAAAGCACATCTGAGCTCAAGCCATTTTTGAACATAGAACACTACAGCACAAACAGGCCCTTCGGCCCACAAGTTGTGCCGATCACACCTATACCTACAAAGCCATAGAACTACCTGTAACTCCCAATCCCATTAAATCCCATATACTCATCCAGAAGTCTTTTAAAAGACTCCAGTGAGTTCACCTCTACCACCACCGACAGCAGCCAATTCCACTCACTCACCACCCTCTGAGTGAAAAACTTACCCCTAACATCTCCTCTGTACCTGCTCCCCAGCACCTTAAACCTGTGTCCTCTCGTAGCAAGCATTTCAGCCCTGGGAAATAGCCTCCGAGAATCCACCCTATCTATACCTCTCAACATTTTATAAACCTCTATCAGGTCGCCTCTCAACCTTCGTCTCTCCAGGGAGAAGAGTCCCAGCTCCCTCAACCTATCTTCGTAACGCATGCCTCCTAATCCAGGCAACATCCTTGTAAATCTCCTCTACACCCTCTCAATAGCTTCCACATCCTTCCTGTAGTGAGGCGACCAGAACTGCGCACAATACTCCAAGTGGGGTCTGACAAGGGTCTTATAAAGTTGCAGCATTATCTCCCGACTCCTAAACTCAATCCCTCGATTAATGAAGGCCAGCATACCGTACACCTCCTTGACCACATCCTCCACCTGCGAGGCCGATTTTGAGAATGGTAAATTACCATGGACGTTTCTTAACAAACTTGTTGATGTTATTGGCTCTCTTGCATATTTCTGCTGAAGAAACACCAGTGTTGATCTTGGAAGACTCGCCAGGAAGAAGCTTTCAACAGAGTAAAACAATTGCTGCATTCTTCAAATTTGTTATTGTACTTCAACCAGCCTAAGAACTGGCATTAACTTGCGATACCTCTCTGCATGGTATTGGCCTGGTGTTGTCCAATAAGATGGACAACTGATCTGAAAGGTCAGTAGGCTATATCTCAGGAGCTGAAACAGATACTCACAAACTGAGAAAGAAGAAACATCACTAGCTTTTGGTGTGAAGAAATTCCATCGATAATTATATGGTTGGCACCTTATTAATGTTTCGAACCGCAAATTGCTTTTGGGTCTTTTTGGCACTATCCAAGGGGCAGACCACCCCCCCTCCCCCACCCCCCGACCCTCAACGTCTCCGAGGGGCCTCAATGGCCTCCTATTCTACCAGCGGGGGCAACACAACTGTTCCCCATTCATGGTGTTTTCCTCATCGGAGAGAAGCTTTCCCGGCAAGGCCATAAAGATAAGTGATCCTGGACGATTGAGCACCAGACTCACTAAATAGATGCAAATACACATTTAAATACATTTAAATAACTTATTCCACTTCTGCCGGAAATGGGTGAGAGGTTGACTGCTCTGGGAAGCCAGTGCCGGTAAGCTCACAAAAGCAGAGCAATCAGGCATGATCCTGATTCCTCAGCTCTCAGTTTTCGCGTGGTTTTACCTGCTTGCTCTGCCCATCCATTTGCTGATTGCATGCCTCTGTATAGTTTTAACCTGTAATAAATTAATTGTGTTTTCCTTAACCTGGTGAACAAGCATGTTTACAGCTTGTCTCCGGAGTTCAACTCTCACTCTGGAGTATGAAAATATAATACAATTGGAGGGTTGCAGTCCCAAAGGAGCTATTGCAGTGTGTTGGAAATTGCATTGTGTGTTTTGTCCACTTGAGGATACCATACATGCATGTACCAGCAGGGGGAGTCTGCTAGAAAGAGATAACAGAGGATCCATGCTTAACAGTCGTGATGTTCTCATCTGAAATGTCTCCAACTCAATAGTAACTGTTTTGTCCCAAGACCTTCACAGTTTCTCAGGATGGTCCTTAGCACATTACAAGCAATGAAATATTTTTTGGAAGCATAGTTCCTATTGAAATGTAATCATATCTGTGAGGGCATGTCCTGTGCCCATGAGGGGGGAAGTCCTGTGTTCGTGAGTGTTCCTGTGTCTGTGTCCCATGTCCTCATAGTGGGCAGGAGGGGGAGGAGTTGGATATCCCGTGAGGACTTTGTCCTTTTAATTTTATCCCATCCCGCCAGCATGATGTTATGGGACCCACCCCTTAGCTTTTTGCTCCTAAGGCTTTGAAAGTACGATGGGAATAACCAGCAAAACACTTGGCAAGCTATCTGGCTAGCTGGGGGGGAAGAAAAGAGAAAATCCTCCCTAAGAGGAGTGGTGGGACAATAAATCCAGAACATCCAGGATGATAACAGTGAAGATAAAAAGAATGACAGATTCCCCTTTGGAAATACAATAGGGCATCAGGTTGAATATAGGTGGACCAGTGGAGAAAGTGAAAAATAAAAAGGAAAAGCAAGGAGAGAGCACATAAAAAGGCAGGCAGGGGACACGAAAGGGAATCCCACAGTCTTCTATAAGCATGTACATAAGAAAAGGATGATAAATGAGAAAGTAGGACTGACGAGGGGTAACAAAAACAGACTGACACAGGGAGACAGGAGAAATAGTCAAGGTATGAAACAAATACTTTGTATCTGTTTTTACAATGGATCATGATGCCACTGAGGTGAGAGAGGAGGTGCTTGGTACACTCAGGTAATTTACAATTGTGGCGGAGGAGCTGTTAGAAAGGGAATCTTTACTTAAAATGGATAAGATTCCAGGACAGAGTGAGATGCATCCAAGGATACCAAGTGAAATAAGAGTGGCAATTGTGGGTTTATTAGTGACAATCTGCCAGACTTACTTTGACACAGGGTGGTGCCAGAAGACTGGAGAATTGTGAATATTATGTGGCAATATGTGTTTTTAAGAAATGTATTTTAATCACGTTTCTCAGCAGGATGTTTCAAGCAGTCTCTGGCAATTTATTGGAACTATTTTGTCTACAGCCAATATCCTCTATTGTTCCTGAAGCAGTATAATTGATACCATGTTTGTTTTAATTTGAACGAATGCAGTGCTCAGTTGTTTCAGTGTTCCCTGGGATTGCAGAGTAGAACTTGATTAGGGTGATTGACAAGTCATGCCATATAACAGCTCGGCTTTCACCGAGAATTCTGGCTTGGTTGTTGTTTTTCAGGAGCTGGTTGGAATTGAGAGAGGGCAGTGTCTTTTCTGTTCCTCTCTCTGGAGTTGGAGATTCTGCTGTCTAAGTGTTGCTGTTTTGGAAGCTGCAGAGAGAGAGGTATCCTTTCCTGTCTCTAAAGTCTGGAAGCTACGAGAGACTAGATTTATTTCTCTGCTTGGCTTTCTTGAGGATACATCCTTCTCTGGAAACTGGATTTCTGTCTGTAGGTGTTAAAAGCTAGAAATCTTGTATCATGTAAGCATACTTGTTTTAGTGCTAACTAATGCTGAAAAGGGATTTATGCCTATGGGATATTTCTTTACACTGGAACAACAGAGATAGCTAGCTGTTAAGAATTATACTGTGTAATGTTTAAATTTTGTAATTGGTAAAAGTTATGCTAATTCTTTTTGTTATAGTCTAACCAAGTTCTTAAATAAACTTTGTTTGATAAAAGCTTCCTGGTGGGTCACTTGAATCATTCCTGGAGTGAAACACTTTATGCTCACCATGATCTTAAAATCAAATGTAAGACTTAGGGTTTAGGCTAATTGCATATTACATCTTGGAGTTTCTGGCCTGGGTCTGTCGTTTTTGTCATTATCCTTGTTCAAAAAAGAGGATGAAAGGGTAACAACAAAAACTACAGACCAGTCAGTTTAACTTTAGTATTGGGGAAACTTGCAGAAACTATAGTTGGGCCAAAATCAATATTCACTTAGACAAGTGCATTGTAATTCAGGAAAGTCAGCATAGATTAAGAGAAACTCATATTTAATTAACTTTCAAGGAGGCAGCAGAGAAGGTTGATCGAATTAATGGTTGGTAACTATGAATTTTCAAAGTGCCACATGACAAATCTGAACAAAATTCTAGCTCATGGATTGAAAGAGAATGTTGGTATTGATAAGAAACTGGCTGAGTGACAGGAAACAAAGGAGTGAAAAATGGCTGTTTTTCAGATCGGAGGAAGGTTAGTAGTACATTTTCCCAGGGTTCAGTGTCGGGGCCAATTGTTTTACATGATATAAGTGAATGACCTGGAGTGTGGTGTTCAGGGCGTGGTTTCAAAGTTTGGAGATGAAACAAAGACTGGAAACGTTTTCAACTGTGACGAGGACAGTCTTGAACTTCAGTAGGACAGAGACTTGTTGGTGAAATGGGCAGACAAGGGGCAGATGAAGTTCAATGCAGAGGATTGTGAGATGGTTCATTTTGAGAGAGCATATGGAGAGACAGTATGAAATAAAGGAGACGCGCTAAAGAAGGTGCAGGAACAGAAGGGCCTTAGTTTATAGATACAGGGGGCGGCACAATAGCACAGCGGTTAGCACTGCTACTTCACAGCGCCAGGGAACCTGCAGGAAAGTGATTCCCAGTTTGGATCACTGTCTGTGTGGAGTCTGCACATTTTCACCATGTCTGCGTGGGATTGCTTCGGGTGCTCCCGTTTCCTCCCACATTCTGAAAGACGTGCTGGTTAGGTGCATTGACCCGAACAGGCACCAGACTGTGGCAACTCGGGGAATTTCACAGTAACTTCATTGCAGCGTTACTGTAAGCCTTTCTTGTGACACTAATAAATAAACTTTTAAACTTTAAACATAAGTCATTGAAGATGGCAGAGCATGTTAATAAAACATAGATGTTTTATGACACTGAGTACAAAAGTAAGGAATTCATGTTGAACTTACATAAAACAGTAGTTAGGCCTTATCTGCATTCAAGTTTGCGTGCCATACTTGAAGGATGTATGTGAAGGCATTGGAGAGAGATACAGAGGAGATTCACAAGAATTATTCCAGGGATAAAGAAGTGTAGCTATGAGGATAGGTTTGAGAGGTTGTGGAAGTTTTCCTTGAACAGAAGAAGACTGAGAAGAGACTTGATTGAGGTATTCAAAATCCTGAGGGCAATGTGTGGGGTAAAGAATGAGAAATTGTTCCTACTAAGAGAACATCAAGAAGTAGAGGGCACAGATTCAAGATAATTGGCAGAAGGAATGAATGTGGTTTAAGGGAAAAAAGTTTCCACCCAGAGGGTTGTTGGAGTCTGGATCCAACTTCTTGAGAAGGTGGTGGAGACAACTTCAGTTGAAGTATTCAAAATCATTGCTATCTGAAAAGAGAGACAGATACAGGGAGAAGGCAGTCGGGTTTGACGAGGTAGAATGTTCTTTCAGCAAGCCTGTGCAGACTCGATGGACTGAGTGGCCTCCTTCTGCACTATAGATTTTGTAAGGTACTATCTGCCCTTCCAGATAGATGTAACAGATACAAAGGTCCTATTTGAAGAAGATTTGATTTGATTTATTGTTGTCACATGTGTTGGGATACAGTGAAAAATATTGTTTCTTTTGCGCTGTACAGACAAAGCATACTGTTCATAAAGGGAAGGAGAGAGTGCAGAATGTATGTTAACATAAGAACATAAGAAATAGGAGCAGGAGTAGGCCATCTAGCCCTTCGAGCCTGCCCTGCCATTCAATAAGATCATGGCTGATCTGTCGTGTCTCAGTTCCACATTCCCGCCCTCTCCCCATAACCCTTAATCCCCTCACCTATCAAAAACCCATCAACCCGCGTCTTAAATATATTTAGCGAGGCAGCCTCCACCACTTCAATGGGCAGAGAATTCCAGAGATTCACCACCCTTTGAGTGAAGAAGTCCCTCCTCAACTCCGTTCTAAACCGCCCCCCCTTTATCTTGAGGCTGTGCCCTCTAGTCCTACTGTCCTTTCTGAGCGGGAAGAGTCTCTCCACCTCTATCCTATCCATCCCATTCATCATCTTATATGTCTCAATGAGATTTCCCCTCATTCTTCTAAACTCTAACGAGTACAAGCCTAGTTTATTCAGCCTCTCCTCATAGTTCAACCCCCTCAACTCCGATATCAGCCTAGTGTTACAGTCATAGCTAGCGTGTAGAGAAAGATCAACTTAATGCGAGGTAGGTCTATTCAAAAATCTGACGGCAACAGGGAAGGAGCTGCTGTTGAGTCAGTTGGTACGTGACCTTAGACTTTTGTATCTTTTTCCCAGTGGAAGATGATGGATAGCTTGTTTCCAAGAGATTGGATATTTGCCAGGAGTAAGCTGGGGAGGACTCCATTTTAGAGAGACAACTCACCTGATTCTGATCAACATTTATCCCTCATCAATACTAATGAGAAAGATTTGAAGTGAAGTTTATTTATTCATGTCACAAATAGGCTTACATTAACACTGCAATGAATTTACTATGAAAATCCCCTAGTCGCCACACTCTGCCACCTGTTCAGGTACACCGAAGGAGAATTTAGCATGGCCGATGCACCTAATCAGCACGTCTTTCACACTGTGAGAGGAAACTGGAACACCCGGAGGAAGCCCATGCAGACATGGTGAGAATGTGCAAACTCCACACAGGCAGTAACCCAAGCTGGGAATCGAACACAGGTCCCTGGCGCTGTGAAGCCGCAGTGAGGCTAACCACTGTGTCACCATGCCGTACCCTACGTATCACAGCCCCCCTTCCCCGGCCCCAACCCGTGAGTGGGGGTGGGGTGGGGGGAGTAATACAGAGAAATAATTTCCTCCGGTGGGGAGGCAAGAATGTTGACATGAAATTCGAGTTACACTGTTTGGGAGAAAAATAAGAACGTACTTGTTCACCAGCAGCAGAGCAGTTTGCTATGTTTCTGAGCTCTTTGTTCAGCCAGCGATTGATCCACTGCTGTTTGTGGGATCATTCTTTGCATAGAATGCACAGTGGGATATCCTGAGGTTATGAAGGGTTTAGAACTACCTCACCCAAGGGTGTGCCCTTGTGTCCCAGTTTACCTGGGACATTGTCAGATTATTCAATTGAGTCAACACTTCAAATCGACAACTCGAATCACCTACGGCAAATGAAAAGAATTTGAAACTCTTCAGAGCAAAATCTTTGGCTTAATCTTGATGCTGGAAGCTTGTCTTTTAAGTTTGATAGAGCGATGATAGAAAGTTATTAAATGGTAAATTCAGTTAAACAAATCCAAGCACCATAATTCCTTCCTTTTAATAAAATTCATTGGAAACAGGGATCAAAAGTTAAGCAGTTGTCTGTCAGGATAAAGGTGAAAATATATGTATTGACACAAACATGCACTCATAACAATATACAAACACACACACACACACACACACAACATTCACAAACTCAGAGAAAAAACATTCATAAACACACAATAAACATTCCCAAACATACACATTCACCCACTCACAAAAACATACATCAACAAGAACGCATTTACACACAAACACGCACATGCATGTAAGAACACACATTCACTGACATTGTTTAATTAATATGCGAAAGCACACATACAGACAAAGACACACGCAAACTCACACACACTCACACAGTGAAGTATTCCATGTCCAAACGCAGCAAGACTAGTACAATATCCAGGGTGGGCTGAGAAGTGACAGTAACTTTGCACCTCACATGTCCCTGATAATGTCCATCTAACCATCACCCCCTGACATTCCATGGCCTTGCCTTGTGGAATCCCCCAATATCAACATCCCAGGGGTACCATTGACCAGAAACTGAACTGGACTAGCCATACAAATATAGTGGCTACAACAGCAGGTCAGAGGCTGGGAATCCGGTGGTGAGTAACTCACCTCCTGACTCCCCAAAGCCTGTCCATTATCTACAAGTCAAGAGTGTGACAGAATACTCTCCACTTGCCTGGATAAGTGTTACTCCAATAACACTCAAGAAGCCCAACGCCATCCAGGACAAAGCAGCCCACACAAACATTCACTCCCTCCTCCCAGCCGCGGAGGCCAGCAACAGTGTGGGAGGGCGGGGCGATTAGCTGCAGATCCCAGAACATGCCTAACCCTCTCTCCACTCACATTGTCTGCACCTGTAAAGACTTGATTACCTGTTAAGACTCGCTTTCCAACCATTATCTTGTAATTGAGTTTGTGTCTATATATGCCCTGGTTGTGAAACAAATCCTGCACTCACCTGATGAAGGGGAAGTGCTCCGAAAACTCGTGCTACCAAATAAACCTGTTTGACTTTGACTGGTGTTGTGAGACTTCTTACTGGGTCTACCCTAGTCCAAAGCCAGCAACTCCATCATGGATTCCAGAATAGATAGGAGGAGGCAGTGATAGATCTCTCTGTCAGAGAGATCTGCGCATGTGCAATGGTGAATTCTGCCATTCACTGCCAGCTTTTGGGTGAGCTTAGGCCCCGCCCTCTCTGCCTGCTGGCAGGAAACAGATCTTGCTTCATTTTTTCTTCAGAGCCTGGAAAGATTGGATTTTTAACTTGTGATTCTCTCCTGTTTTCACTCTGATTTGGTATTAAGAATTTTTATGGTAAGATCACCCTCCTTAGTACGTTTTCACAAAGGCGTTATAGCATTTGAGGCGAAAGGAATCAAAGGATATGGGGGAAGGCGGAATCAGGCTATTGAGTTAGGTGATCAGCAATGTTCATACTGGATGAGAAAGCAGTCCTGAAGGGCCAAATGGCCTGCTCCTGTTCCAATTTCCCCAGTTTCTATGTTTCCATAACCTCAAGAAATCAGGGAAGTGAACTTTGGCCAGAAAAAAACAGAACAGATCAAAGATGTTGAGAGTTTGCAAAGCCTGTCCACCATCTAGAAGGAGCAAGTCAGGAGTGTGATGGAATACTCTCCATTTGCCCGGATGAGTGGTGCCCCAACAATACTCAAGAAGCTCAACACCATCCAGAGCGAAGCAGCCCACTTGACCAGCAACCCATCTGCCATTGCCAACATTCAATCCCAGTGCAATCAATGCACCGTACAGCAGTGTGCGCCACTTACAAGATACACTGGAGCAACAAATCAAAACTCTTTTGACAGCACTTTCCAAACCCATAACTCTACCCTACCATCAAAACGACAAGGACAACAGATGCATAGGAACACCACAACCTCCAAGTTCCCCTCAAAGTCACACACCACCCTGAGTTGGAAATGTATCGCCGTTCCTTCACTGTCACTGGGTCAAAATCCTGGAGCTCCCTCCCTAACAGCACTGTGGGTGTACCTACGGTTACGGTTCAGTTACGAGTGGTGTGCCTCAGGGATCTGTTTTGGGGCCACTGCTGTTTGTAATTTTTATTAATGATCTGGATGAGGGTATAGTTGGGTGGATTAGTAAATTTGCTGATGACACCAAAGTCGGAGGTGTGGTAGATTGTGAGGAAGGGTGTCATAGTTTGCAGGAAGACTTGGACAGGTTGCAGAGCTGGGCCGAGAGGTGGCGGATGGAGTTTAATGCGGAGAAGTGTGAGGTAATTCACTTTGGTAGGAATAACAGATGTGTTGAGTATAGGGCTAACGGGAGGACTTTGAATAGTGTGGATGAACAGAGGGATCTAGGTGTATGTGTACATAGATCCCTGAAAGTTGGGAATCAGGTAGATAGGGTTGTTAAGAAGGCATACGGTGTCTTGGCGTTTATTGGTAGGGGGATTGAATTTAGGAGTCGCAACGTCATGTTGCAACTGTACACAACTCTGGTGCGGCCGCACTTGGAGTACTGTGTGCAGTTCTGGTCCCCACATTACAGGAAGGATGTGGAGGCTTTGGAGAGGGTGCAGAGGAGGTTTACCAGGATGTTGCCTGGTATGGAGGGGAGGTCCTATGAGGAGAGACTGAGGGATTTGGGGTTGTTTTCGCTGGAAAGAAGGCGGCTAAGAGGGGATCTTATTGAAACATATAAGATGATTAGAGGTTTAGATAGGGTGGACAGTGATAGCCTTTTTCCTCGGATGGAGAAAGCTAGCACGAGGGGGCATGGCTTTAAATTAAGGGGGGGTAGTTATAGGACGGATGTCAGGGGTAGGTTCTTTACCCAGAGGGTGGTGAGGGATTGGAATGCCCTGCCTGCTGCAGTTGTAAATGCGCCTAGTTTGGGGGCGTTTAAGAGATCCGTGGATAGGTTTATGGACGAAAAGGGATTGGTTTAGGTTAGAGGGTCATTGTTTTTTTTAACTGGTCGGCGCAACATCGTGGGCTGAAGGGCCTGTTCTGCGCTGTAATGTTCTATGTTCTATGTTCTACACCACATGGACTGCAGCAGTTCAAGAAGGGGCTTCATCACCACCTTTGCAAAGGCAAGCAGGGTTGGGTTATAAATGCTGGCCTAGCCAGCAACAGCTACATCCCGAGAATGAATACAAAAAGCTAAGAGTAAGAAACCAGGTACATATGGAGCTACGGGAAGCACACAGCATTCAAACTATAAAAGTCATTTCTGATGAATGAAATCTCTTGCAAAGACTCCAGGGATGTGAGTTAATAATCCTGGTTGATACTCACTGTGCACTATTGAAGGAATGCCGCAATAATACAAAACCATTATTTTCTAAATTGGGTTTGTGCCTTTATATGCCCTGTTTGAGAACAGAACTCCCACTCACCTGACGAAGGAGCAACACTCTGAAAGCTAGTGGCATTTGCTACCAAATAAACCTGTTGGAACTTAACCTAGTGTTATGAGGCTTCTTACTGTGTTCAGTATGATGAGACAGACTGTCCCTTCCACACACCTGACGAAGGAACACCGTTTCCGAAAGCTTGTGAGGCTACTATCAAATAAACTGGTTGGTCTCTAACCTGGTGTTGTGAGACTTCTTACTGTGTGGCGAGCACAGAGGGACTGGAAACTAAGGTGAGAATTTGGTGCAAGTGGGATCCCTTGGGTAAGTACTTCTCAAACTGTAATTTAACAGTTAGCAGCTGACTTTGAGCTCTCAGAATGAGAAAGAAGCTGCAAGCTAGTTAAGATACCTCATTATCGGAAGCTGCCTCTCAGCGGCAGCTAACTGTCAATCAGCTAAAGGTGGTTGCCTGAGTAAGTGTTAATTGCTGTAGCAGGAAGCTGGCACAGCAGGTTGTACCTTGGGTGTGAATCATAAATCTCCACATTAGTAGATAGTGTTTGATAAGCGAACTGTGAACAGGCTGCTTTGCGTATCGAGTATTAAGCTGGGAATTTGGTACAAGTGGGAATTCAATGCAGAGAAGGAAGGAGGTGCTGAAGTCTCTTCATGCTTTAACTCCAGTTATTGGTGCTTGTTCTCCTTATGTCTCCAGGTTAAGAGATTGGAACTTGCTGTTACTTCAGCTAACCCATTAGAACATAAGAAATAGGTGCAGGAGTAGGCCATCTAGCCCTTCGAGCCTGCCCCGCCATTCAATAAGATCATGGCTGATCTGAAGTGGATCAGCTCCACTTTCCCGCTTTCTCCCCATAACCCTTAATTCCCTTGCCCATCAGAAACCTATATACCCGTGACTTAAATATATTCAGCGAGGCAGCCTCCACCACTTCAATGGGCAGAGAATTCCAGAGACTCACCACCCTTTGAGTGAAGAAGTTCCTCCTCAACTCTGATCTAAACTGCCCCCCACATTACTAAACTCGTTACTAAAACAGCTCAAATTGATAAATAAGGTTAGACACCTGACAGGGCAGGTGATATGCCGTGACTGCAACACGCTGGAAGTTGTGGGATGCATGGCTATCCCAGGTAACTGTATCCATGGTAAGTGACTGCAGCTTGATCAACTTTGGCTCAGAGTTGCTGAGTTGGAGTCAGAGTTGTCGATGTTGTGGGGCACCAGAGAGGATGAGAGCTAGCTAGTAACTTTGGGTGGGATTATACGGCCCCACACATCCCAAAACCATAAAATCCCACCCAAGATCAATGGACCTTTCTGTGATCTACCCCTTGTCCACTCCGATTCCCATGGTGGGCAGGGTGGTAAAATTCCAGCCTTTGTTCTGAAGGAACCATGGAATTCCTACTGTGCAGAAGGCCATTCAGCACATCAAGCCTGCACCAGCAACATTCCCACCCGGATCCATCCCTGTAACCCCATGCATTTACCCTGCTAGTCCCCCTAACACTGAGGGGCAATTTAGCATGGCCAATCCACCTAACCTGCAAACCATTGGAATGTGGAAGGAAACCTCCGCGGACACAAGGAGAACATACAAACTCCACACGGACAGTGCCCTGAGGCCGGAATTGAACCTGGATCCCTGATGCTGTGAGGTAACAGTGCTAATCACTGCGCCATTGTGCCGTCATAAGACTTTTAGGTTGTTTAAAGGTTGGGGACAGCAGGCCGTCATTGCGAGTCAGACAGTTTTGGAGATTCTGCAGGTAGTGAAGGGGAACATTCAGCTCTTGACTTCGACCAGCAAGTAAGAATACTCGTTACCTGTGTGGATGAGAACAACGAATGCTTGAAGGAAATGCAAACTGACATAAGGCATCATGGATGCCATTGAAATGGAGAGCGTGGGGAGTGAAAAGGAACACAGCAGTGATAGGGGGACAGTGTACTCAGAGAGATAGAGAGCGTTATCTCTAACCACAGTTGGAAGTACCAAGGGTTGCCCAGTGCCAGGACGAAAGACCTCTCCTCATGATAGGAGACGAACTTGGAGCTTGAGGGGGAGGAGCCATTCTACTCATGTCATTGGTCCAGATGGGAACTAATAACATGAGTAGAAGTAGGAAGGATGTTCTGCTCAGAGAGTTTAGGCGTTAAAGTCCAAATTAAAAAAAAGAGTCTAAAGGATTCACATAAAATCTCTGATTTATTATCTAAATCCCACACAAAATTGGCATAGTGTCAAGTGAATTAAGGAAGAATGTGCGGGTTAGGTTGATGGGCCATGCTAAATTGCCCCTTAGTGTCAAGAGGGCCAGCAGGGTAAATATGGCATGGGGAGGGGGGGGTGGTGGCTATGGGGATAGGGCCTGGGTGGGATTGTTGTTGGTACAGGCTCAATGGACCGAATGGCCTCTTCTTGCATTATAGGGAATTCTAGGATTCTATCATAATAGAATTGAATTCCATATTAAGTTGGAAAGCAGCACACTCCAGTCCCAAACAAGAATCTTGAACTTAAAGAAAGCCAATTACGTAGGTATGAGGGGAGACCTGGCTAAGATTGATGGGTAAATAGATTAAAAGGTATGTCATTAACTAAATAATTGGAAACATTTAAAGAAATAATTTAAAATGTTCAACAAAAATACAATCCAGTTCAAAAAACAGAAACTCAGCATATAAGATCCATTCATGACTGACTAAGAAGATTAAGCATGGTATTAGATTAAAATAAGAGGTTGATAAATTTGCAAAGAACAACAGTAAGCCCGAGGATTGGGAGTGTTTCAAAAATCAACAAAAGGGTTTGGAAAGAGGTAATTAAAATGGGGGGAAATGTATGTAAATGAGCCAAGAACATAAAACTGGTTGTGAGACCCTTTCAGAGTATATACAAAGGAGATTAGCTAAAATAGATGGTGATTAGAAGTGGAGAAAGGAGAGATTTTCACAGAGAATGAGAAAATGACACAGACATTGGGTGAAATTGTATGGAGCCCTAATGCCTGCGAGATCGGCTGGCCCTGCCAATGGAATATTGAATGGCTCGCTGCATTTTCCAGACCCACCACCACCACAATGGGGCTGGAAAATTTCACCCATTCAACTAATATTTTGGGCTGGATTTTCATCCTCGCAGCTCATAGCAGAAATTGGGAAATTCTGTGGCTTGTTGCACGCTCCTTCGCAGAAGGTTCCGGCAAAGGCAGGATTTACGTTCCGGCAGAGTGGGTGTTGACTGGAGACAGGCCCGTCACCTCTGGAAACTGTTCAGAGGCAGCAACAAGGCCTGCCGAGTACCTAGATGGGCCATTTAAAAGGCCCTGGAACGTGGTCCCAGTTACATTAAAAACAGCACGGCCTTTGCCATTTATACCCACTTCACACCCATATGTTCCTTGTGGGCTTTCCATGCCATCTTTACCCATCCCTATGAATCCTCACACCCTCCAGAGAATCCGATAGAGAGAGCTGGGTTATTTATACCTGATGTGGAGATGCCGGCATTGCACTGGGGTAAACATAGTAAGAAATCTCAGAGCAAAATCTCACTAACTGCCCTGTCAGGAGACAATACACATCTCTCTAACCTGTGCTTAACCCTCTCTCCACTCTCATTGTCTGTACCTTTAAGACTTGATTATCTGTAAAGACTCGCATTTCAACCATTATTTTGTAAATTGAGTTTGTATCTTTATATGCCCTGTTTGTGAACAGAACTCCTGATGAAGGAGCAGCGATACAAAAGCTGGTTATTTATACCTGACATAGGACAACCGGACCAGGTAGATTTATACTGGAAAAGGCTTTGTGGATGGAACTTATAAGGTTAAAGTGAGGCTAGTCACTAGGGAGTTTAAAGAGTGACTCCTGTTAGAGTGAATTCTCCCACAGCTGGAGAAGTCATCATGAAAATCTTTTTCGCTCTTTGGCCACATATTCAGAGGAGTGAGATCAATCGATATAAAAGCTGCACGTCTGCATTTTTGCAGAGAGAAGCATTTCAGAAGACAGGAGATGCAAAAGTAAAAGTATAGAAACCAAACAATTGCATCTCTGGCCAAAATAATCTTTCCAGAGCATAATATGTTTCAGTGAGGTCCGTTTTGCTGAAAGTAAAGTTGTGTTCAAACCAAAAGCAGGTCCTGTAATGTTTTACTGGCATCATAAAGGATAAGTTTCAGGCATCTTCATGATGAGTGTTAATGATTTTGTTTTAAAGGTTGAACTTCAGGGTTTAAGAAACATGTTGTGAACAAAATTAACTTAAATTTAAAATTGAGAATCAGTTTATTGGGGCTTTTAGATGTATTGGTTTAGATATTAAGCAGAGTAGGTGGAGAATAAATTTAGACCAACAATCCTGCTCAGACAACATGAGTTTCATCCAAGGTCACACCAGGTCCTTGGAAAGATAATGTCCTCTCTAAAGAAGAGAGAAGCAATTGAGCTTAAAAATGCTCAAAAGCTTGACTGGTCAGTTGAAATTGAGTACAAGAGTTGGCAAGTCATGTTGCAGCTATATAAAACCTTGGTTAGGCTGCATTTGGAGTATTGTATGCAGTTCTGGTCACCACACTACCAGAAAGGTGTGAAAGCTTTGGAGAGAGAGTGCAAAGAAGGTTCACCAGGATGTTGCCTGCTCTTGAGGGTGTTGGCTAGGAGGAGAGATTGAATAAACTAGAATTGTTTTCACCAGAAAGACAGAGGCTGAGGGAAGACCTGATGGAGGTCTACAAAATTATGAGGGCGTAGGCAGTGTGGATAGTCAGAGGCTTTTTCCCAGGATAGATGTGTCAATGACAAGGGGGCACAGGTTCAAGGTGAGAGGTGAAAAGTTTAAGGGAGATATGCAGGGGAAGTTTTTCACACAGAATAGTGGTGCCTGGAACGCGCTGCCAGAGGAGGTGGTGGAAGCAGGCACATCAGCAACATTTAAGAAGCATGAATAGAGCTTAGGGCACATGAATGAAGAGGAAATAGAGGGAATTGGTCCAAGTAAGGGCAGAAAGTTTTTTTCAGTTTAGCTAGGGCATTATGTTCAGCATGGGATTGGAGGGCCGAAGGGCCTGTTCCTGTGCCGTACTGTTCTTTGTTCTTTATTCTATGAAGCAATATGGGCCATCTGCAGGGGCAGGATTGCATTCATCTACTATCTGTAACATGGTGGTCCAGCAAGTACATCACTCTATCATCAAACTAAAGGATCAATTTGACTCACTGTGAACTGTAAGAGGACATAAACAGACATGTGTGCCAAAGTGGTGAAGCAACAACACACTGAGACATGTATGCCAACAGCAGAGACAGCATGTGACAGACAGACGCAAATGATCCCACAACCAATGGATCAGATCAGAGCTCTGCAGCCTTGCCAATCCAGTAGTGACTAGTGATGGCAAATTAAACAACTAACCAGAGGGTGGGGGTCCCTCTACATCCCCATCCATAATTCCAGTACATCAGTATGGAAGACAAGGCAGAAGTATTTGCGTCCATCTGTAGCTAGAATTGCCATGTGGAGGATCCACCTCAGCCTTGTCCTGGGGTCTGCAACACCAATGCTAACAATCAGCCAATTCAATTCACTCCATGTGATATCAAGAAATGGCAGAAGGCCCTGGACTCAGCACCACTGAGGATTTGTGGCAGTCGTGTCCCTAGTATAACGATAGCCCTGGAATCAACCCAAAAATGTGGAAATTTACATCATGTCATTAAAAAAAAGACAAATCCAATCTGCCCCATCAGCCTCAACTGCTAGCATGCTTTTCCACTCAATAATAATGATGCCTGGTTCTGTAACATACAGAGGAATTCAATAATTTATTTATCCTTGGGCCTCAAACTCACCAGTATTGACTTATTAATTTCAGTGTTGTTCCTCCAAGACTTGCGACTGGGTGGATATTTATAAGCCACTTAATTTCATCACATTATACTGAAACATCTGCTCCAGTTTTTGTGCTCCACAAGAGTGACCATCGACTTCCAATTGAATGTTCCACAGATTATTTTCTGTTCTGTTAACTTCTCCTCAGAATGTTATTTTTTTTGCCTGTGGCTATTCCACTTGATTTGGCCTTGCTATTTTCTATTTCTCCCTCTGAGATACTTGTAGTTTAGATTGGCATGCATTTTTAAAGTGTCTTGACTTTCTCGAGTTGTGTCTCTCTGCTCCCCCTGCTGGGCATTATTCCTGCTCATGCAGGGTTTTCCTGTCACACTGGGAGCCTCTCAAGTGCTGTTGGCAGACTTTTTCCAGATGTCGCAGGCTTTTGCTTCACTGTGCTTTCTCCTTTGCGTCCGATCTATTGAATAACTTCACTAATCTTTTTTTCCCAAAGGACATCACTTTCCCCATGAGCATCTGCTCTGTTTAGTTTCCCTAACTCAGTCTGTCATCTGTACTGCCTTTGTGAATCTTTTTCTCATTTGCAAAAGATCTGGCAGGGTTTCATCTCAGACCCCCAAATACTATATAATTTCATGTTGATTCATCCCTGAGGATCCCATAGTCGCATAAGGTGGAATTTTGCTTGCTCATCCCGAAACTGTAAAATCCTGCCTGAGGTCAACGGACTTTTCCGTTGTCTGCTCCTTGCCCGCTCCAATTCCTAGTTCCAGCCATAGTATCAATTATACTGCTTCAGGAACAAGAGAGAACACCAGCTGCAGACAAAAAAGCTCTGACACAATGCCAGAGACTGCTCGAAATATCCTGCGGAGAAACATGATTAAAATACATTTCTCAAAGACATAATATCACCACATAATATTCCCAATTCTCCAGTCTTCTGGCACCATCCTATGTCAAAGGAAGTCTGGAAGGTTATCAGTAGTGCATCTGCAATTCCCACTCTTACTTCCCTTGGATGCATCTCACCCAGTCCTCTTTTAAGTAAAGATAGCCTTTCTAAAACCTCCTCCCTCTCAATTGTAAATTATCCGAGTGTACCAGGTACTTCCTCTCTCACCTCAGACAGGTGCAAAGTATGTGTTTCATACCTTGGCTATTTCTCCTGCCATCATGCGCAAGTCTCCCTTTTCATATTCTACCCCTTGCCCACTCCAACTGCCATGACGGGTGTGGCAGTAAAATTCTGGCCATCATCTGTACGGGTCCATTGTGAAATAAACCATGATTCACTCTTTCTTTTCCTCTCATTAAATTTCACTCCTAGATTATCTTGTTTGTTCAACACTGAAGTTTGTATTGAACGCCTGGAGGATTTCATTGTATGAGCTAAAAGCCTCACTAATGCCTTACCTTGCTATTATATCATCTGCAATAGGACCCACTGCATAGAATAAAGGACTGATCTGATCCATTTGTTCAAAGCTGAACATAAGAACATAAGAACTAGGCGCAGATGGAATACAATGTTGGTAAATGTGAAGTCATCCATTTTGGGAAGAATAACAGCAAAATGGGCTATTATTTAAATGGTAAAAAATTGCAGCATGCTGCAGTGCAGAGGGTCCCTCAAGCCTGCTCCACCATTCAATAAGATCATGACTGATCTTTTCATGGACTCAGCTCCACTTACCCGCCCGCTCACCATAACCCTTAATTCCTTTACTGTTCAAAAATTTATCTATCCTTGCCTTAAAAACATTCAATGAGGTAGCCTCAACTGCTTCACTGGGTAGGGAATTCCACAGATTCACAACCTTTTGCATGGAGAAGTTCTTCCTCAACTCAGTCCTAAATCTGCTTCCCCTTATTTTGAGGCTATGCCCCCTAGTTCTAGTTTCACCCGCCAGTGGAAATAACTTCTCTGATTCTATCTTGTCTATTTCCTTCATAATCTTATATGTTTTTATAAAATCTCCCCTTATTCTTCTGAATTCCAGTGAGTATAGCCCCAGTCTACTCAGTCTCTCTGCATAAGCCAACCCTCTCAACTCTGGAATCAACTGAGTGAATCTCCTCTGCACCCCCTCCAGAGCCAGTATATCCTTTCTCAAGAAAGGAGATCACAACTGTACACAGTACTCCAGGCACCTTATACAGCTGTAACATAATCTCACTGTTATCAAATTCCATCCCTGTAGCAATAAAGCGCAAAATTCCATTTGCCTTTTTAATTACCTGCTGCACCTGCAAACCAACTCCTTGAGATTCCTGCACAAGGACACCCAGATCCCTCTGCACAGCAGCATGCTGCAATTTTTTACCATCTAAATAATAGTCCATTTTCCTGTTATTCCTCCCAAAATGGATGACTTCACATTTACCAACATTGTACTCCATCTGCTAGACCCTCGCCCACTCACTTAAACTATCAATATCTCTTTGCAGACTTTGAGCATCCTCTGCACACTTTGCTCTGCCACTCATCTTAGTGTCATCTGCGAATTTTGACACTACATTTGGTCCCCAACTCCAAATCATCAATGTAAATCATAAGTAATTGTCCTTCTGTGTTTACAGAATTTCTTCCTCCAGTTGTTCCATTGTTGAGCCTCTTGCGAGCCTTTGGCCTTTCTGAAAGGTTTTGGGATTGGTAATGTAGGCTCCATGCTTGCCCTGAGTTCTGGATCTGTTACAGTTTCAATAATTTGCCTTGTGGATTGTCATCTGCACTCACAACCGTTTAGAGGCTGAGTCTGAGTGTCAGCTTGCACCTGCCACACCCACAATGATCTGTTCTCAGGTGAGTCTTCAACCCTTTTGCTTCTTGTCCTTTCAAGATTTGTATGTCTTTCAAGTTTGCAGTCTTCACCTGGAGCTTTTTTTGGGTTCTATCTGCTGCCACCATGTTTCGTCTTCAGTTTGGAGTCTAGACCGTGTTTCTTTCGGGTTCTACTATAGACTGTTACTTGGAAAAACCATTCTCATTTATTTCCAAATCTATATGCATCATATATTGGGGACGCGATGGCCTAGCGGTATTATCACTAGACTATTAACCTAGCTAATGATCTGGAGATCCGGGTTCGAATCCCACCACGGCAGGTGGTGGAATTTGAATTCAATAAAAAATATTTGGAATTAAGAATCTACTCATGACCATGAAACCATTGCCAATTGTTGAAAAAATCCATCTGGTTCATTAATGTCCTTTAGGGAAGGAAATCTGCCGTCCCTACATGTTCTGGACTACATGTAACTCCAGAGCCACAGCAATGTAGTTGACTCTCAACTGCCCTCAGGCAACTAGGAATGGGCAATAATTGCTGGCCAGCCAACAATGCCCCATGAATGAATCAAAAAAATCTCCGTATTGTATGCAAGGTTGCACGTCTGCTTTCTTCCAAATGTAACATTCCATCATGGTTGCGTAAGTATCAGGTGCTTCAGATGTTAAACTTTCACCATATAGAAAATACAATAGCAAAATTTGAGATTTTATTGGTGTGTAAAGGAGGGAAGAACAAAATAAATTGGAAGGTCCCTCTGGCCCCATTCTCAAAAGCACCTGAGTCAGACAGAGCTCATGGTCTGAGGTGTCACCTCTTGCTCAGTTGACAGCAAGCTCACTTCAGAGTCCGAAGTTCATGGGCTCATGTTATACACCCAAGTGCAAAATTCTAAGCTGACTCTATTTAGGGAGTCTTCCAGTGTTAAGAGATGCCATCTATGGATGGGACATTAAACCATGGCTCCTCTTGAGTGAATCTTAAAGTTTCCAAGACATTGTCTCCAAGACATTATTTCAAAGAGGAGGGGAGTTCTCCCTTAGCCAACATTCAAACACTCAACCAAGATCACATCAAGAGGATTATTGGTTTCCATTAACCTATAATTACTCACAACCAACAATTATACCAATCAACAAAGCCAACCCACTGACACTAATATTATGTAATCTAGGAACAAGTGGGAACTGATACCACAAATTAATATCCTAGAAAAAGCCTGTGGTCATTAACAACGTTAACCATTGACTGAATTCTCTACATCTCAGCAACGTCACCAAGGCTTGTGCTAATGACGATATAATTGTTTTGAATTTAATCCTTTTTTTGTATAATTGCCAGCACCTCACATTTTCCTTATTTAATCCAATATAAATATCGGAACAATGGTGGTACATTCAAGCTCTCAAACCTGCTCCAACATTCAATTAGATGCAGGCTGATCTATATCTAAACTCATTTACCCACCTTGGCTCCATAACACTTAATTTCCTTAATAAGAATAAGCTGTCTTATGAAGATACATATGATAAATTCACTGGCAATGGCAAAAAAATGGTAGAAATAGTGATAATGACTTTGCCTCGGTATTTACCAGAGAAAACAAGGAGATGGACATGACATTAGAAATTATCAAAAAGGATATAAAGATATTTGAGATAGAAAGGAGGGAGATAATTGATCACTGATACATTATTTAAACTTACAAAGGATAAGAACCTGATCTGGGTGGATTACATCCACACATATTATAAGAAGCTAGGGAAGAGATAGCAGGGACATTATTACATAAAGCATAAAATTCATTAGAAAACTGGTGAACAGCTAATGTAATTCAAAAAAGGTGCCAGGTTTGGGATATTGTGCTAATAGCTACACTAACAACTAACGTTAAGGTCATCAGTCGAGCTCATAACATGACTCATTTATACTTGCCAGAAGTAGCACACATTAATACATGGGAAACTGTTCTTGGTTTGCAAACAAAAACAATATTATCAAGACCTTTTGAATTACACAGGAACTTGGGGAGCTAAAAGTTCCCCATTGCTTTCTCCATGGCAACAAACCAGCCAATCAGAGCCGACTTGCCAACCAATCAGCACCCTTTCTGCGGAGTCATACACTGTTTTGATTGTTTGAAATTTGGTATTCTTGCATTTGTCCTGATGAATGCAAGATGAAAACATTTGACAACATGGATCTCCTTTCAGTAAGATGACAATACAGCAATGGCATAAAATCCTGATTGTGTAAATGCTGGAAAAGTCCAGTGAATCCATTTTACAGTATTCGAGTTTGATCCAGAACTTGAGGCCATAATTTGATTAGAAGCCATGCCCCCCACCAACCCCCCCCCCCACCTCCCCCCTCCCACCGCCTCCCCCCCACCCCCCGAACTTGTTAGAGCCTTGGTTTGAACATGCTCAAAAGAGCTGAAGTCCAGAGCTAAGGTGAGAGTTACTGTCCTTGACAGCATTTGATTGAATGTGGCATCAAAGAGTCTGTAATAAGGCAAAACCCAGGGAATCTGGGCTGCAGCAGGAGAGGAATGAATGGAAAGGGCTAAACAGGCAGAATTGTAGCATTCACACTCACTACAGGCAGACAGAATACAAATAACTATATCTCAGACGACACTGAAACAGTCACACCCCAGGTAGAATCACTCTAAGGTTACAACAACCATATAAGAACATAAGAACATAAGAAATAGGAGCAGGAGTAGGCCATCTAGCCCTTCGAGCCTGCCCCGCCATTCAATAAGATCATGGCTGATCTGTCGTGGCTCAGTTCCACTTTCCCGCCCTCTCCCCATAACCCTTAATCCCCTCTCTTATCAAGAACCCATCAACCTGCTTCTTAAAAATATTTAGCGAGGCAGCCTCCACCACTTCAACGGGCAGAGAATTCCAGAGATTCACCACCCTTTGAGTGAAGAAGTTCCTCCTCAACTCCGTTCTATGAAAATTATGAAGGCTCCAAAAGGTCTAGAGGAGCTATTGTGTCTCTGAAAACTTAATCAAATGTCCAGGAGATGGGGCAATTAACATCCCATCAAAATTGGTTTGACAAACACAACACTTTGATATTGTAAACAGGTAGATAGGAGATGTCCAGAAAACATTTAAAGTTAAAACACACAGGACAATGGATCCACATAATGTGATCAAAAACAGAACTGGAACCTATTGAAAGTAACAATCTGATGATCTACTCAAAATATAGCATACAAAAAAGTATAAGAATATGTCTGAACTGATGATTGGTGCAGTAGTTCAGCAGCAAGCTGTAGTTACAACCACAAGTTCTGCTCTCCTTCATGCATGTTGAATAAAGCCGTTTTTGTTGAGGTTCTACATGGTGTCTGAAGATTCAGTTCATTCATTCCCTCTTACAGAGCCCTAGCAAAACTGGCGTCAATGGGAATTACAGGAGTAATCTTGGTTAGAGTCATTCCTGGCACAAAGGAAGTTGGTTCTGGCTGCTATCAGTCAATTATCTCAGTCGCAGGGCATCACTGCAGTGGAACCTCTGGTTAGTGTCCTCAACCCAGACATCTTCAGCTGCTTTATCAATTTCCCTCCATCATAACATTAGAAGTGAGAATGTTCACTGATGATTGCTCAATGTTCAGCACAATTTGTGACTTAAGCAGTCCATCCCCCTATACAACAAGATCTGGGCAACATTCAGGATTAGGCTGATAGATGGTAAGTAACATTCACACCACGCAAGTGCCAGGCAATGGCCAACTCACACAAAAGATAAACTCACGATTACCCTTTGAAATTCAACTACATCATCATCGCTATCCTAGGGGTAACCATTAGCCAGAAACAGAACTGGAACCAGCCGTACACATATTGTGACTACAAGAGCAGGTTAGAGGCTAGGAATCCTGCAGCAAGTAACTCACCTCCTGCCTTCCCAAAGCCGTCCACCATCAACAAAACACAAGTCAGGAGTGTGATGGAATACTCTCCACTTGCCTGGATGAGTGCAACTCAAACAACACTCAATAAGTTTGATGCCATCCAGGACAAAGCAGTCCACTTGATTTGTAGCCCCATCCACCACCTTCAACATTCATTTCCTCCACACTGATGTACTGTGATAGCTGTGTGTCACACTACAAGATACTCTGCAGCAATGCACCAAGCATTCTTCAACAGCACCTCCAAACTTGCGACCTCGACCACCTAGAAGGACAACGGTGACAGATACGTGGAAATTCCACCATGCATCTGCTGTCACGGCCATTCTCTTCCTAGTCACTCACCATCCTGGTTTGGAACTATATCACTATCCCCTCACTGTTGCTAAGTCCTGGAACTCCTTTCCTATTGTCACTGTGCGGGTACCCAAATCACATGAACTTCAGTGGCTCAAGAAGGGGTGTCACCACCATCTTCTCAAGGGCAATTAGGGATGTGCAAGAAATGCTGACTAATTAGTGCCACCGACATCCCATGGAAAAATTTAGCAAAAGGATTCCTTAGACATTATAAAGAAATGACAATTTTTCCTTACTGTACTATAAGGAACAGCGTGGTGGCACAGTGATTAACACTGCTGCCTCATAGCGCCAGGGACCTGGGATTGATTCCCAGCTTGGGTCACTGTCTGTGTGGAGTTTGCACATTCTCCCCATGTCTATGTGGGTTTCCTCCGGGTGCTCCGTTTTCCTCCCACAGTCCGAAAGATGTGTGGATTAGGTAGATTGGCTATGGTAAATTGCCTCTTCATGTCAGGGGGACTAGCTAGAGTAAATGTATAGGGATAAGGCATGGGTGGGATTGTGGTCAGTGCAGACTCGATGAGCCAAATGGCCTCCTTTGCACCAGAGGATTCTATGATTCTATGATGCTGCTTCCAGGTTAAATGTTGTCATAGAAACTAAGGCAGCCTAAAACCAGAACTCCCAGGTTGCGGAAGAGATAAAGAGCAAGTTACAGCAGAAAAAGTGTGTTTATGTTAGATGTCAGGTTGATAATACAAATTAGCACCAAGCTAAAGATGTGCAGGTTAGGTTGATTGTCCATGCTAAATTGTCCCTTAGTGTCAGAGGGATTCGTAGGGTAAATACGTAGGGTTACAAGGATGGGGCCTGGATGGAACTGTTGCTGATGCAGGCTTGATGGGCTGAATGGCCTCCTTCTATGATTCTAAATGTAAAAGGTTCAGAGGAGAAGTGAAAAGTGAAATAGAGGGGGCAAGCAAGAGTATGAGAAGTGATTGACAGTTGACATAAAAGGAAATGGAGAAGTCTTCCATAGTTATACAAATAGTTGAGGAAGAACAGGGACTAATTGGGACCAGAAGGAAGGCCTATACACAGAGGCAAAGGACACAATATGATAGAGCCTCACATTAAGTTTGAATGTGGCATAGTTCATTCTAACATTAGTGTTTTAAAATTGAAGAAAGGGAATTATGATGAATTGGGAAAATAAACTAAAAGGTTTGACGATGGATGGGATATAATGGTCGGAATTCTACTGGCACACCCACCCCGATTCCGGGGCCGGGTGAGGTTCAGAGAAGGCATTCTCCATTGGCCTCAAGAGTGATCGCGTGGACATCGGGCAGATGTGCTGGTAAAATTCCATCATTTGTGAGTAAGTGTGAAATCATTCCCTTTGGTTAAAAAAAACAGAAAGACAGAGGGTGGGATTTTCTGGCTGCGCTCATCCTGAAACTGGAAATTCCTGCCTGAGGTCAATGGACCTTTCCATAGTCTACCTCTTGACCGCTCCAATTCCCGTGGTGAGTGGAATGGGAAAATTCGCCCCATAATATCAGAGGTTGGAAAGTATTGATGTCCAAAGAGATTTGGGTATCCTTGTTGATGAGTTACTAAAAATGAGAATGTAAGTGCAGCCAGCAATTTGGAAGGCAAATGGTCATAAGAACATAAGAACATAAGAAATAGGAGCAGGAGTAGGCCATCTAGCCCTTCGAGCCTGCCCCGCCATTCAATAAGATCATGGCTGATCTGTCGTGGCTCAGTTCCACTTTCCCGCCCTCTCCCCATAACCCTTAATCCCCTCTCTTATCAAAAACCCATCAACCCGCTTCTTAAAAATATTTAGCGAGGCAGCCTCCACCACTTCAACGGGCAGAGAATTCCAGAGATTCACCACCCTTTGAGTGAAGAAGTTCCTCCTCAACTCCGTTCTAAACCGCCTCCCCTTTATCTTGAGGCTGTGCCCCCTAGTCCTACTGTCTTTTTTGAGCGGGAAGAGTCTCTCCACCTCTATCCTATCCATCCCATTCATCATCTTATACGTCTCAATGAGATCTCCCCTCATTCTTCTAAACTCTAACGAGTACAAGCCTAGTTTATTCAGCCTCTCCTCATAGCTCAATCCCCTCAACTCCGGTATCAGCCTAGTAAACCTCCTCTGCACTCCCTCCAGGGCCAAAATATCCTTGCGCAGGTGCGGCGCCCAAAACTGCACACAGTACTCCAGCTGCGGCCTCACCAATGCCCTATACAGCTGCAGCAAGACCTCCCTACTTTTATATTCAATCCCCCTCGCTATGAAGGCCAGCATCCCATTCGCCTTCCTGACCACCTGCTGCACCTGCAAGCTGGGTTTTTGCGACTCATACACAAGGACCCCGAGGTCCCTCTGCACCGTCGCCTGCTGCAGTTTTTCGCCCCGTAAGTAATAGTCCTTCCTACCATTCTTCCTACCAAAGTGGACCACCTCACACTTGCCAACATTAAATTCCATTTGCCATTTCCTGGCCCATTCGCCCAGCCTATCTAGATCCTTCTGCAGACTCTCCACACCCTCCGCACAATTTGCCTTTCCCCCAATCTTGGTGTCATCAGCAAATTTTGACACCCTACACTCGGTTCCCTCCTCCAGATCATCTATATAAATGGTAAATAGCTGAGGCCCCAGCACCGACCCCTGGGGCACCCCACTAGTCACCAACCGCCAATCCGAATAGCACCCATTGACCCCCACTCTCTGCCTCCTATTTGACAACCAATCCTCTATCCACGCTAACACCCTACCCCCAACTCCATGTCCCCTGACCTTCTGCAATAACCTCTTGTGAGGTACCTTGTCAAACGCCTTCTGAAAATCCAGAAAGACCACATCCACCGGCTCTCCTCTATCCACTGCCCTAGACACATCCTCATAGAACTCCAGTAAATTTGTCAGACTGGTCTGACAAATGGTCTGCTGACCTTCATTGAAAGTGGATTTGAGCACAGAAATAAAGCTGTCTTGCTACAGCCTTAATGAGACCTCACCTTACATTGTGTACAGTTTTGGTCCCCTTACCTAAGGAACGAGATACTTGTTCATCAGATTAAATACGGGATTGTTCTCTGAGGAGACATTGAGGAGACTGGGTCTGTATTCTCCACAGTTTTGAGCAATGAGGGGATGACCACATTGAAATTTACAAAATTCTTACAACATGCGACAACTTGGGTGTAGATAAGATGTTCCCCCAGGCTATGGAGCCTAAAGTCAAGAGACATAATCTTAGCAAAAAGGGTAAGTTATTTAATACTGAGATGAGGAGGAACTTCTTCACTCAGTGGGTGGTGAATCTATGGAATTTCTACCCCAGAGGGCTGCAGAAGCTCAAACATTGAAAAAATTCAACACGGAAACCAATAGATTTCTAGAAACTGATGGTAACAATAGATATGTAAATACTGCAAGAAAGCGGTGTTGATATATATGATTATCCATGATAAAATTGAAAGGTGGAGCATGCTCGATGGGCTGAATGGCTTACTCCTGCTTCTGAGATAATAAATGAAGAAAAGGTGCTTTCACCTGCAGGTGATGCCAGAACTAGCATATGTGAATATAAGATGGTCATTAATGAGCCTTAGGTTAGAGGGATTAGTGGGTAAATATGTAGGATATGGGGATAGGGCCTGAGTGGGATTGTGGCTGGTGCAGACTCGATGGGCTGAATGGCCTCTTTCTGTACTGTAGAGATTCTAAGTCATTCAAATCTAATAAGGATTTCAGAAGAAACCTCTTCCCCTAGAGAGTGGTTGGAATGTGGGACTTGCTACCACTTGGGGGTAGTTGAAGAAAGTAGCATCGATGCATTCAAGGGAAATGAAAATAAAAAGAGGAAAGGAATAGAAGAATCTGCTGTTATAATTAGATGACGAGTGATGGGAGGAGATTTGGGTGGAGAATAAAAACTTGCATGGACTTGTTGGGCAGAATGGTCTGTATCTATGTGGCAATTACCATGTAAACATTTTTATCCCCTTTGCCAAAACAAATCTATCAATCTCAGTTTTGAAATATTCTGCCTCAGTAGTTTTTTGGAGGAGAGGGTTCTAGATTTCCTTTTTGTGAAAGTGTATTTTCTGATATTACCCCTGAACAGCCTCATTCTTGTGTTCAGATCATGTCCCCTGGTTCCGAACTGCCACCTCCTCCCCACCCATCAGAGAAAATGGTTTCCCTTGATCTTCCCTTACAACTTTTTTCACATCACCTCAATTAAATCTCTGTTTAATTTCTATGCTCAAGAGGGGAGGTGATGGCCTTGTGGTGTTAATGCTAGACTGTTAATACAGAAACTCAGCTAATGTTCTGGGGACCCGGGTTTAGATCCCACTACGGCAGATGGTGGAATTTGAATTCAATAAAAAATATCTGGAATTAAGAACCTACTGATGACCGTGATACGTTGTTGAGAGATTGAATAGACTGGGAGTTTTTTTTTCCCTGGAGTGTAGGAGGCCTGCAGTTGATCTTATAGATGTCTATAAAATAATGAGAGGCATAGGTCAACTAGATAGTCAAGATCTTTTCTCAAAGGTAGGGGAGTCTAAAACTAGAGGGTATGAGTTTAAGGTGAAAGGCGAGAAATACAAAAGGGTCAAGCAGGGCAATTTTTTCACACAGAGGGTGGTGAGTGTCTGGAACAAACTACCAGAAGTAGTAATAGAGGCGAGTACAATTTTGTCTTTTAAAAAACGTTTAGAAAGTTCAAACAATTAAAGTCATAGAGTCATAACGGTTTACAGCATGGAACAGGCCCTTTGGCTAGTCCCAGTTGCCTACATTTGGCACATATCCCTCTATACCCATCTTACCCATATAATTGTCCGTGTAATGCATTTTAAAAGACAAAATTATACCCGCCTCTACCTCTACTACCTCTGGCAGCTTGTCCCAGACACTCATCACCCTCTGTATGAAAAAATTGCCCCTCTGGACACTTTTGTATCTCTCCCCTCTCACCTTAAACCTATGCCCTCTAGTTTTAGACTCCCCCATCTTTGGGAAAAGATATTGACTATCGAGTTGATCTATGCCCCTCGATTGGGACTAGCTTAGTGGTAAAAACTGGACAGCATGGACAAGTTTGGCCAAAGGGCCTGTTTCCATGCTGTAAACCTCTATCACTCTATGATTGTTGGAAAAACCCATCTGGTTCACGAATGTCCTTTAGGGAAGGAAATCTGCTGTCCTTACCTGGTCTGGCCTACATGTGACTCCAGAGCTACAGCAATGCGGTTGACTCTTAAATGCCCTCAGTTGACTGCATCATTTCAAGAACACAGCTTCTCAAGGGCAACTAGGGATGGGCAATAAATGCTGGCCAGCCAGCAACACCCATGTCCCACGAATAAATAAAAAATAATCATGATTATGAAATGTAGCACGATATTGCAGCACGATGTAAACTCATTCTCAAAATTGGATAGACCAACCTGCAGTCTTTGGCCACCTTGTATTTTGGGGGTTTAGTCGAGTTGTTTGAGTTACCCACAGGTCTGTTCCGGATCACTGGCTGTTCATAATAGTCAACAACGTTCTGGAGAAGGTGGAGTCAATCCACCCACAAAATAAACTGTGATTGAAGACAGGGGTGGGGGAATGAAGTCCCAAGTCATGAGGCATCTGTCCACATCTGGGAAAAGAAAATAACAATTCGCATATCAGGGGTAGCAACAGATCCCTCCAAGATGCTTATAAATATGCATGCTGGGATTTTACCACCTCACCCTCCCTCAAGGCTTGTAACATCCTGAGGTCAACCCAGAATGCCGTTCTTCAAGCCTTGCCCACCCTAGCGGACGTGCTGGTAAAATTCCGGCACGGGCTAACTTCCAACGTGATCTGTTTCTTTATTATGCATGTGGAAATAAGAAATTTAAATACATCTTATCCTAAGTGTGCATGGAAAGATAGTTTCACTTGTGAGATCAAAACAAAGGACCATAAATATGAAATAGCCACGGATAAACCGTGTCAGGAATTCAGGTGAAAATACTTCATTCAGAAAAGGGAGAGAATGTGGAACTCACCACCACAGGCAGCGGCTGAGGTGACCAACAGGAATACCTTCACGGAAAGTTAATTTTGCAGACAAGGGAAATGGGAATCGAAGGATAAATTGGGAAGGGTGGATAAAGAGGGGCTGACAAGGCTCTGTTGGGCCAAATGGCCTGTTTCTGTGCAGTAAATACTTTGTAACAATGGAAACAATGGAAATGGAAATAGGGCCTGTCCTGTAACAGGTGAGGATCATTTCTACACAATGTCTGAACAATGAGGATGAAAAATACCGGCAAAATATTCCATGTTCAAAGCTTTTTCCCAGGGTGGAAGAGTCAATTACTAGGGAGCACAGGTTTAAGGTGTGAGGGGCAAGGTTTAAAGGAGATGTACGAAGCAGGTTTTTTACACAGAGAATGGTGAGTGCCTGGATCTCGTTGCCTGTGGTGGTAGTGGAAGCAGCTACAATAGTGACTTTTAAGGAGCATCTGGAAGAATACATCAATAGGATGGGAATGGAGGGATATGGTCCCCAGAAAGGTCATAGAAATCATAGAAACCCTAGAGTGCAGAAAGAGACCATCCGGCCCATCGAGTGTGCACTGATCACAATCCCACCCACCTATCCCTACACATTTACCCGCTAATCCCTCTAACTTACGCATCTCAGGACACTAAGAGGCAATTCTAGCATGGCCAATCAACCTAACCCGCACATCTTTGGACTGTGGAAGGAAACCGAGCACCTGGAGGAAACCCACGCAGACACAAGGAGAATGTGCAAACTCCACACAGACAGTGACCCAAGCCAGGAATTGAACCCAGGACCCTGGAGTTGTGAAGCAGCAGTGCTGACCACTGTGCTACGGGCTGCCTCAAAGGGTTTAGTTCAGTCGGGCAGCATGGTTGGTTCCTGTGCTGTAATTCTCTTTGTTCTTTTCTTTATTTCAATCAATATGTTCAAACTGCATAAATTGACAAATTTCTACCCGCCCAGTGACTTTCTCTCAGAGCTTTTCAATTCCTCTATCAAACCTCAAGGCATCATTCAGCCTGGCTCACACACCATCCAATTCAATATTCTCTCCCCTTACAATAACTGGATGAAACATTTAGCCTGATTCTCATTCTGAGCATGTGGGCTTTGAAAGGGCTCCTGGTGTGCAATCTGCATATCAGCTCAAACTGATGGGCTAAAACAACCTTCCCAAGCTCTGCCCCCTCTCTCCCCCTCCCCGTAGCCGCCCACCACCACCCTCCCCATTCCCCCTGACCGACATCCCCCTCCCCCCACCACAAAGTGAGAGGAGGTTGGACTCTCTGCACTAGGTATCCCTATCGGTGGCAGGAGGCTTTCTGCCGCAGATTTTGGGAAGGAGGTTGGCTGAAGGTGATTAGCAACCTGTTCAGGGCTCGCTTCAACTTTTGCCAAAGGTGATTGTCCTTCAATGATCTCTGCACTCAAGGCGCCAGAGCCTAAGTCAACAGCCCCTGAAACCATTAAATCTAAACATATGCAGAGTTGGGAGGAAAGATTCAATGTGGGACTTCTCAACTTGTTGATAGAGCCACAGTACAAACCTGGCCCTAATTTGGAGCTAACAGGAGGAATGTTACTCAGGTTATTGGAGGGGGGATGCGGTGCAACTGCCTAATTTCATGATTGATATTTGGTGGAAAAAGAACTTGTCGGTTGCGGAGTTGAAATGTTCAATTGAAGATAAATGGGGAAGAAATTAGTTTGAGAGTTTTGTAAATAAACGCAAAGAAATTATTATTCAAAAGGTGGTTCATGTGCACTTACAAGGTGAGAACTCGAAGGGTAAGAACCATAAAATGGGGAACTGGAGATGGTAAGTCTGAGAAAAATTGCCTTGTTTCGTTAATGATATGAATTATTTGTATATTTGCCCAGAACAAAGAACAGTTGAAAAGAAACTAGCAAGCAAGGAAAGTTCTTGAAGTATCCATATACGTTTCAGATCAAAGGAAAGGATTAGCTTGAATCTCTCATTGGGATATCCAGGAATACCAGGTTGCCACAGAGTGAGGTTTCAGAGTAAGTACCCTTTTGGGTTAAGTTTCTTTGTGTATTTTCTTACAGACTGAGACAAAGAGAAGGACTCTGGAGCCTTGAACACATAATCCAGTACTGAGGGAGTACCAATAGTTTTTTGGGTATGGCACTAAACCTAAGGTCTGGCTGCCCTCTTGGATGAATGTAAAACTTCCCATGGCCACTGTATTGAAGGGGAGCAGGGGAACTATCTACAGTGACCTGCACAATCTCTTAACTAGGGTCACTAAAACAGATTATCTGGCCATTATCACGTTGGTGTTCACAGTGGGGATGGGGGGAGGTGCAGAGGGTCAGCTCCATTTCAGCAGCGGCTATGCTTTGAAAGTACTGCAATTGGCTGTGAAGTGCTTCAGGACATCCTGAGTTTGTAACAGGTTCCAAATTAATACAATTTTGCTCTTTTTTCCAACAGAGAGTTTATCTCAGAGAATGAATCAGAATGCAGAAAGTAAGCACCTGGATGAACGGTCTCACAAGGGCAGCACAGTGGCACAGCGGTTAGCACTGCCACCTCACAACATCTGGGACCCAGGTTCGATTCCAGCCTCGGGCCACTGTCTGTGTGGAGTTTGCACATTCTCCCCGTGTCTGCGTGGGTTTCCTCCGGGTGCTCCGGTTTCCTCCCACAGTCCAAAGATTGGCCATGCTAAATTGCCTCTTAGTGTCATGGGGATGAGAATGATAAATATACATGCAGTTACAAGGATAGGATCTGGGTGGGATTGTTGTTGATGCAAGCTCAATGGGCCAAATGGCCTCTTTCTGCACTGTAGTGGACTCTGTGATTCTGTGTTCTCATGGTCCGTAGCTGACAATATGATTGCATGGAAAACAACAATATATTACATTTTATGCTGCATTTAGCATCATAAAACATCCCAAGCGGCAACCCAGGTGTAATAACAACAAAATTTGACACTGATCCACATAAAATGACCACAAGGACAATTGTCTTGGGAAGACAGACAGCGTGTCCACGTGGTTTCCTCCAGGTGCTCCGGTTTCCTCCCATAGCCTGAAAGATGTGTGGATTAGATGCATTGCCCATGCTAAATTCTCCCTCAGTGTACCGAACATTCGCCAGAGTGTGGCAACTCGGGAATTTTCTGCAGTAACTTCATTGCAGTGTTAATGTAAGCCTACTTGTGAACCTAATAAATAAACTTTAAACTAGAGAGCTGGAAAGGTTTACAGGGGGAATACCAGAGCTTTGGGTGCAGGGACAATTGCCAGTGTTGAAGCGATGAAAATTGGAGATCGGCAAGAGGTCAGGATGGGGGGGGGAAGTGCAGAGATCTCAAAGGAGTGTGGGTCTGGAGGAGATGACACAGATTGTGAGGGACTAGACCACAGAGGGAGCAGAAAATAAGGATGAGAATTCTAAAACTGAACTGTATATCACCATTCCCATTTGAAAGCATTGTCTCTCCAAGGCTGGAGCGTGGCCCGTTGCAGTGTGAGCCACCGGCCAGACAGCCTTGTTACAGTTGTGTCATTATTTTTTCTCTCTGCCAAAATGCAACAAAAAAAGCGAACGACTGCAGCTCCTTTTCAGATGAACACAGACGCATATGAGAGGAAGAGGGACATAACAAATGGATGGGGTGGGGGGCAGGGAGGTGGCGTTGTGGTGGAAATGGAGAGGAAAGAACCTCTCAATTATCCAGTAACCTTTACCAGAGTACAAGTGTCTCTGAAATCTTAATTTATGAGGCAGGAGCAGGGTGTACATTTTGTTATGGCACACGTGACCAGTGCAGCTGTTAAGTCTTAGAGGGAGACTGTGTCATTGCCCCGGTGAATAATGTGTTAGAGCTTGGCACTGAGCCAAGCATTCTCGATGAGGCAAGTGGGAGAGAGGCAATCTAATCCTGGAGAAAGAAACCCTTTCCCACAACTCCCCCCCAACACAACCCTTTCTTTCCTTCTGTTTGACCAACCCCCCACACCCCCACCCCACTCCTTCCCCCCCCGACTCCCTCCGTCTGATATGCACTGTATGCATTGTGCGGGATTCAGATTCAAAAATTTATAGTCAACTGGAGTTAATCGGCAAATCAGAGCAGCCATTCCAGGTGAATGCTGACGGGGAGAGGGTAGAATGCTCTCAGGTCCCACTGCTTATACGCTAACATTGCAATGTGGCACTGCAACAAGATACCAGTCAATCTACCTGTCAGAGCCCTGCATGTTACGCCCATCTCTCTCTCTCTTTCTCTCTCTCTTTCTCCCCCACCCCAATGCCTGTCTCACCATCCTCTCTCTCTTGCTCTGTTTCTCTCTCTTTCTCCCTGCCTCTCTCCCTCTGCCTTCCTGTCTCTCTTCAGCTCTCTCTCTCTCTCTATTTCCCTGCCTCTCTTCGCCACCCCCTGCCCTCTTTTCTATCTTCTTGCCTCTCTCTCTCTGCTTTCCTGCCTCTCTTCACCTCTCCCCTCTCTCTGTCTCCCTGCCTTTCTTTGCCCCTCCCTCCCCCCCCACCCCCGCCACCTCTCTCTCTCTCTCTCTCCTTGGCTCTCTCTTGCTCGCTCACAATCTTCACTGTTCCAGTAAAGCAGATGCAAATCAGAGCACATTGTGTAAAAGGCCAGACTGACCTCAATTCTATTCATTAATAAATCAGCATCCCAAACCCATTGCCCCTGCCAAAAAAAAGGCTGAAAGTGCCTGTCATATTTGCAATATATTGTGATAGACAATGGCGATACATTCAAAATGAAGTTTATTTTAATCAGAATGTAACCTACGTTCGATATACCGTGTTTGCAACAAGATATTGATTTTGGTATGGTTCTGGTACAGCTTGGCATAACATAAATACATCGACATCAGGGTGACGGTTGAGAACAGTGTGCTATTGTGCTTGCTATGTACAGCAATGTTCCAATTGCCGCATTAATGCGCACTGGGGCTGTGTATATTGCACCTCTGAATCCATTTCTGGGTTTTCCCGAAACAGGGAACTTCAGGGATAAGCGAGGGGCAAGAAGGAGAAATGCAGGAAAGAAGAGATGGAGTAAGGAGGGACAGGGAGATGGGGTAGGGAGGAAAGGACAGGAAGGAGAGAGAAATAGAGATCGTGACCAATGGAGGAGCACAGAGAGAGAGAGAGAGAGAGAGCGAAAAAGACAACAGGGATGGAGGGATAGAGAGAAGGGCAGAATACAGGGGGAGGCACAGCAGAAAATGATAGGGGAGGGGTAAAGGAAGAAGTGAGAGATAAAAAGGGCAGAGAGGAGTGCTGTGGAGAAAAGGAGAGATGAGAAGAACGAAGAGGAGAGAGTGAGAGACAGAGAAAAAAAGGACAGTCAAAAGCAGTGATACCTAGTCTCAGGTAGATTTAATCTCCGTCCATCACTTAGAAAGCCTTCTTAAAAATGGTGAAGAATTCTGATGGTAATTTCCCCTCCCCAGAACACACACCCGAAATAAAAGGGATAACTGGCGCTACAGTCATAATGAATCACTTCATACGAACAAGAGTCATTAATGAGAAGCCCTAATGGCTCAGAAAGCATTATGTTAAACAAAGCTCATTAATGTATGATGCAAATGAGTTCCTCACCAATGATGTCACAGACTGGCTCAGACGAAGAGCAGCACCCGCTCGGTGGGATTGGCTACTGGCCCCCTCCTGAAGCAATTGCCTTTAGCTTTGGCAGAGACCGAACCACAGATTTTGCTCTCTCTCTCACTCGCTTTCTTTCTTTTGTTGCTGTTTTCTTGTGCAATCTGGTTCAAACCCAGCTACGTCTCCATAGTACTGGGCACCCTGAGAGAGGGAGAGAGAGATGGCGAGACAGAGGCGGTGAGATAGACAGACAGAGAGAGAGAGCGACAGAGGGAAGGAGAGAGATAGGGATAGACAGAGCGAGGCAGAAGCAGAGACAAAGAGATGGAGAGAGAAAATGAGGGCGTGAGAGAGAGAGGGGGAGAGAAATAGAGCAAGTAAGGGTGAGAGAAAGAGAGAGTGAGGGTGAGAGGAAGAATGAGAGAGAGAAAGAGAGAGAGAGAGGAAGACAGAGACACCCCTCGTTTATACAGTCTCTCAGACCACTCTGACATACAACTGCTGTTGAAATGCCAGCCCTTGGCATTGAGCCCAGACTGTGTTCCTTCCTTGGGGGAGTTTTTCTTTATATGTGAAAGGAGGGAAGAGAAAGCAAAGTAAATACAGTCTACTTGCTCATATTAAATAGCGTAACTAGTGGCGTTTGCAGCATTGTTCGCTTTTTGATCAAAAAAAAACCAGTCCTTGCAACAAAAATAATGAATAATATAAAAACGCAAGCTGACCTGTGATTTAAGTGCCCCGGGCTAGAATTTCCCTCCTTTGTCTCTTTCTGTGTAGAAATCTTCATTCTCCGTCTTTCTCTTTAGTACCAACTGTTCAGCACCATTCTCAAAATCTATCGGCGATTTCTATAAATCTTGAATCAAGAAGAGAGAGAAAAAAAAACATACATGTAGACCACCCCTTTCCTGTTCCCTGAAAAGTTTACTTGATATTTACAATGGAATATGGATGAAGCGGGGGACAATTAGCCCCTCTCCTTAACGATATGAATTGAGAGCGGGGGCTGTGGGGAAGGAGGCGGGGGGGGAGGTGGTGGGGAGCCAGGCAGGGGTGTTAACTAAAGAAAAACTTGGATTCAATTTTAAAAAAAAGTGGTGCGAAAATGCTAGGAAGCCTTATTTTTTTTCCCCCCCGCAGTTCAGCTCTCTCTCCCTCCCTCCCTCCCTCCCTCTCCCCCCACCTCACCCCCCCCCCACCCCCCCTTCTCTGTCTCTGTCTCTCTCTCTCTCTCTATCTCTCTGTCTCTCACTCCCTCTGTCTCTGACCCACTTTGCCAAAGAATGCCGTCATATCAACTTTAGCATACAATGGATTTCCTGCTCAGGGATCCTTGCAAACTGTGGCCTTTATAACCAGTGACTGTTATGTACAGCTAGACAGTAGCCAATCAAAAGGCCCCTCAGCCTAGCTGTGACACAATAGGTGCGTTGGTCACACTGCCGTTATGAGTGCAGGTTTAAATTAATTTAATTGATGGCCGCTGATCTACCTAAGTGTGTACGCTTCCTAATAATCAGGTGGGACCATCGTCCTGTTCCCCACCACCCCGCCTCGTGGCCAACGCTGACTTAACGGTTACCTATAATTACAGTTCAGTCCCTTCTGCTAATCTCCGCTTCCCTAAGCGCCACTTTCACCGAATAAATAAATATGCATGGAATCAGCTTGCGGAAATTAAAATAATTCACGCTTCCCTCCCCTGGCGGGAGAAACTTTTAACACAAAGCAAGATCACCCCCCCTCCGGGCAGAAGAGAATAGCTTTTCAATCGGAGTGAACGTTAAATTCGGAAGGTGGAAATAAAAATAGTCCTCATTTCCCAGAATGCTTGGCAGCTGATGGGGTGGTGGGGTGGGGTGGGGGGGGGGGGTTGCGGGGGGTAGGGTTGGTTTGGGGGGGGGTGGGGGTGTATAAGTGGACGTTATTTTTTTTCTCTCTCTCTCTTTCCTTCTTCTCTCTCTTTCTTTCTGTCTTTTCCTTCCCTCTCGGAGAGAATTACACGGGCAGCCGCGTAAATTAATTTGCACGCAGAGTTTCCGAAGCACCTTGTGTCTGATGTGGAAGTAATTAAAACGTGTAAAGCTACCCGCAAATATGAAGATCGTCACCAGATACAATTCGACAATCAGTCAGTTCACATCTCCGTCACGCCTTTTTTTTGCATTTAAAATCCGCAAGGGCTTTATGTAAAAACAGAAACCCTTAACCGTCAATTATTGTGCATTAATTAAGTACATAAGGCAGCCCTCAGCGAAGGGGAACTCCTTGCTAATTTGTGGTGTGTGTGTGTGTGTGTGTGTGTCTGTATTATTTTTGATGCATGCGCGATTTGCATATAAATGAGGGAGGGTGCGCCCACTCTCTCCATCGCACATTCAATATCAGCAAGCAGCGATATAGCAAGCTGCAAGATAGTCTGGGTGCAACGCTGAATTAAAAACAATCCTTTACAAATAAACTTCAGCAAATAATACAAATCTATTTATCAGAGTTCACTGGTTTGAGTGTGGTTGCAAAATAAACAATTTTACGTAGTGAATTTTTAATCACCTCTTCGCAACGCTTTGAATCGGGCTTGGGTACAAAATATCCTCCAGGTAATAATTTTTCTATTGTTCTTCCAATTTGCTTACCCAGTTACTTCAGTGGTATTCAATTATATTACACAGCATTAGAACTAGGTACAACACAGAAACAGGCTATTTGACCCAACATGTCCATGGTGTTGTTAATGTTCCACAAGAGTGTCCTTCCACAGTTCTTCTTTGAACCCAAGTACCGCTATAGTGTCATCGCCATATTGAACAAAGAACAAAGAAAATTATGGCACAGGAACAGGACCTTTGGCCCTCCAAGCCTACAGCAACTATGTTGCCCGACTGAACTATAACCCCCTATCCTCACATCCCTCCATTCCCATCCTATTTATGTATTTTTCCAGATGCCCCTTAAAACTCATTGCCATATCTGCTTCCACTACCTCCCCCGACAGCGAGTTCCAGGCAACAACCGTCCTCTGTGTAAAAAACTTGCCTCGTACATCTCCTTTAAACCTCGCCCCTCGCCACTTAAACTTCTGCCCCGAGTAATTGACTCTTCCACCCTGGGAAAAAGCTTCTGGCTATCCACTCTGTCCATGTCCCTCATAATCTTGTAGACTTCTATCAGGTCGCCCCTCAACATTCGTCATTCCAGTGAGAACACACCAAGTTTCTCCAACCTCTCCTCATAGCTAATGCCTTCCATACCAGGCAACATCCTGGTAAATCTTTTCTGTACCTTCTCCAAAGCCTCCACAGCCTTTTGGTAGTGGGGCGACCAGAATTAAACACAATATTTCAAATGAGGCCGAACTAAGGATATTGTGCAGCATGGTGACACAATGGTTAGCACTGCTGCCTCACAGTGCTAGGGACCCAGGTTTGATTCCCGGCTTGGGTCACTGTCTGTGTGGAATCTTCATATTCTCCCCATGTATGTGCGCGTTTCCTCCGGGTGCTCCAGTTTCTTCTGAAAGACGGGCTGGTTAGGTACATTGGTCATGCTAAATCCGCCCTCAGTGTACTCAAACAGCTGCCAGAGTGTGGCGACTGGAGGATTTTCAAAGTAACTTCATTGCAATGTTAATGTGAGCCTACTTGTGACACTAACAAACAAATAATTGTCACTGTTCTTTTCTCCCTTGTGTGTCTGTCTAGCTTTGCCTTAAATGTATCTATGCCACTCAACTTAACTAACCCATGTAATAATGTGATCCACATTCCCACTGCTTTGTGAGTAAGGAAATTTATCCTGTGTTCTCTATTCTCATTAGTGGCTATCTTACATTTATGGCTTTGAGTTTTGGACTTCCTCACAAATTGAGAAACATCTTCTCTCAGGTCAATCAAATCCTGACCTAATTTTAGAGATCATTATTGGTCACCCTTCAACTGAGTTAAGAAAGGATTAATGAACTTTCTGCAGTGTTTGTTACATAGGAATGGGATGGGAGCATTACTTACTAATCACATTGATATTTGTTGATGGCAATGATACTTTCTGAAATGAATGGAACAGGTTGAACTGAATTGAATAGGGGCAGCACGGTAGCACAGTGGTTAACACTGTTACCTCAGGGACCCAGGTTCGATTCCCACCTTGGGTCACTATCTGTGTGGAGTTTGCACATTCTCCCTGTGTCTGCATGGGTTTCCTCCCACAGCCTGAAAGGTGTGCTGGTTAGGTGCATTGAGCCAGACAGGTGCTGGACTGTGGCGACTAGGGGAATTTTACAGTAACTTCATTGTAGTGTTAATTAAGCCTTACTTGTGACTAATAAATAAACTTTTAAAAAAAACTTCAGAACTGTTAATTGCAGCAAATTTGTTGAAATCTGTGGAGGTGGATGAAAACTAAGTGGATAATTACAGTGGGACAGGAAGCAATCCTATATGGCTAAGCCAATGGGAAACAACTTGCAAATACGCTAACCAACAAGCAGTTGACTATTCAGCCAACTGATCCATCCACATCCAATACAGGATCCTTCTACACGAGCTCTTTCACAAACTGTATTTTGCATGGAAACCCCACAAAAAAGGCCCACAGCAGGAAGGCAGAGGAGACAGAAAATTTATATCGACAAGAAGAATTACACTGAAGCACCAAGATCTTTGTCAAAGATCGATTCTATTTCATTCATGCATCATGGGCGTCGCAGGCTGGGCAAGCATTTATTGCCCATCCCTCGTTACCTTTGGAGGGCAATTGAGAGTCAACCACATGTGGGCAGCACGGTAGCACAGTGGTTAGCACTGCTGCTTCACAGCTCCAGGGACCCGGGTTCGATTCCCGGCTTGGGTCACTGTGGGGAGTTTGCACATTCACTTTGTGTCTGCGTGGGTTTCCTCCGGGTGCTCCAGTTTCCTCCCACAGTCCAAAGATGTGCGGGTTAGGTTGATTGGTCATGCTAAATTGCCCCTTAGTATCCTGAGAGGTGTAGGTTAGAGGGATTAGTGGGTAAATATGTAGGGATATGGGGCTAGGGTCTGGGTGGAATTGTGGTCGGTGCAGACTTGATGGGCCAAATGGCCTCCTTCTGCACTGTAGAATTTCTATGATTTCTACATTGCTGTGGCTCTGGAGTCCCATGTAGGCCAGACAGGGTAAGGATGGCAGATTTCCTTCCCTAAAGGACATTCTGACGGGTTTTTCCGACAATGGTGAACTAAAATAACATGTGACTGGAAGCTCAGGGTGACACCTGTGGATTGAGAAGAGAGGTTCCATAAAGTGGTCACCCAATCGACAATCACCTGAGTGATAACCGTACGCTCTATTTGAAACTCTTTCCTTTAAAGTTCTCAATAAAGTGCTAGGTTCAGTGTGAGATTGTATCAGACATAAATCAGTTTCTGAACTTAAGGAAGAGGTAAAATCAACTAAAGCCTTCTCTTTCCTGGAGTATGGTGTGGTAAATATACACTTTTTGATATTCTGAAGGGACTAAGATGTCACCCTGCATAGTTTTCAGAAAATCTGCTTGTCGCTATCTCAGAAAATGGGAAAACTGCACAAAGGCCTTAAAATGTCTGAATGGATGTCTGCCTGTGACTCTGAATAAAAGGAGCTACTTAGCAGTATCACCTTGTTATCTCCAAAGAACAACCAATGACAAATGTTGGGCTGCACAGACCCAATTCAAAGAGAACTATACCAACGCCATCTTCATTTCATAACCCAGGCTATCAAACCAGAGACAACTAGTTTGCAAATGGCACCACAACCTTCACTTCAATTCTCAATGGTTGAGACATTTGACAATCTTGGGGACCCTGACGAGGGAGGTGCATCCTTTGTCAAAGATACTCTTGTCAAAGAGGTGGAAGCCATGGACCTCTAGTCTGCGGAACCAGTACTATTACCTGGTAAAACTGACATTCTATAAGCTTACCATTTTACAAGCAGCCTCACAGGAAAGGAACTCTGCCCCGGTTGAACGCTTCACTCCATCTACACTGCTCCTACTGGAAAGCCTGTGCCATCACATCCAGATCCATCTCTGCATGCGTGTCTCATCCTGTGAAACCAACACCGTGGAAGAGTGAATTATACAGCATCAGTTTTCACCTCACCAATCTCAGTGATGGCATACTCCATTGGACCTTAATTCTAGATACTGGAACCCAAGTGAAACATTATTTCTTTTTTCTGTGGTCTGTGCACTGTAAATGTTTCTTTTCTTTATCCCTCTTTTGCAATAAAGAACATTTCCAATAGTGGACGTAGAGACTTTAATCAGGCAATTGAGGTGGGCCTGTTAAAACATGAACATAGAACATAGAACATAGAACATTACAGCGCAGAACAGGCCCTTCGGCCCACGATGTTGCGCCAACCAGTTTTTTAAAAAAAAACACTGACCCACTAATCTAAACCAATCCCTTTTCGTCCATAAACCTATCCACAGATCTCTTAAACGCCCCCAAACTAGGCGCATTTACAACTGCAGCAGGCAGGGCATTCCAGTCCCTCACCACCCTCTGGGTAAAGAACCAACCCCTGACATCCGTCCTATAACTACCCCCCCTTAATTTAAAGCCATGCCCCTTCGTGCTAGCTTTCTCCATCCGAGGAAAAAGGCTATCACTATCCACCCTATCTAAACCTCTAATCATCTTATACGTTTCAATAAGATCCCCTCTTAGCCTCCTTCTTTCCAGCGAAAACAACCCCAAATCCCTCAGTCTCTCCTCATAGGACCTTCCCTCCATACCAGGCAACATCCTGGTAAACCTCCTCTGCACCCTCTCCAAAGCCTCCACATCCTTCCTGTAATGTGGGGACCAGAACTGCACACAGTACTCCAAGTGCGGCCGCACCAGAGCTGTGTACAGTTGCAACATGACGCTGCGACTCCTAAATTCAATCCCCCTACCAATAAACGCCAAGACACCGTATGCCTTCTTAACAACCTTATCTACTTGATTCCCAACTTTCAGGGATCTATGTACACATACACCTAGATCCCTCTGCTCCTCCACACTATTCAAAGTCCTCCCGTTAGCCCTATACTCAACACATCTGTTACTCCTACCGAAATGAATTACCTCACACTTCTCCGCATTAAACTCCATCCGCCACCTCACGGCCCAGCTCTGCAACCTGTCTAAGTCACCCTGCAAACTATGACACCCTTCCTCACAATCTACCACACCTCCGACTTTGGTGTCATCAGCAAACTTACTAATCCACCCAACTATACCCTCATCCAGATCATTAATAAAAATTACAAATAGCAGTGGCCCCAAAACAGATCCCTGAGGCACACCACTCGTAACCGAACTCCATGACGAATATTTACCATCAACCACCACCCTCTGTCTCCTATCTGCTAGCCAATTCCTGATCCAAGTACCTAGATTACCCCCAATCCCATACATCTGCATTTTCTGCAGAAGCCTACCATGGTGAACCTTATCAAACGCCTTACTAAAATCCATATATACCACGTCAACTGCCTTACCCCTATCCACCTCTTTGGTCACTTGCTCAAAGAACTCAATAAGGTTAGTAAGGCACGACTTACCTGCTACAAAACCATGCTGACTGTCTCTAATCAATTCATTACTCTCCAAATAACTATAAATCCTATCCCTAATAATTCTTTCTAAAACCTTGCCCACAACAGAAGCAAGACTCACCGGTCTATAATTCCCGGGGAAGTCTCTGTTCCCCTTCTTAAACAATGGGACAACATTCGCTGTCCTCCAATCTTCCGGTACTATACCAGAGACCAACGATGACCTGAAGATCAGAGCCAGAGGCTCTGCAATCACCTCTCTAGCCTCCCAGAGAATCCTAGGGTAAATCCCGTCCGGACCAGGGGACTTATCTATTTTCAAGCCCTCTAGAATATCCAGCACATCCCCGGTATCAACTGCAATACTGTCTATTTTACACCCCTGCACCCCAGTGTCCTCCTCAGCTACATTCATGTCCCCCTGCGTGAACACCGAAGAGAAATATTGGTTCAATGCCTCTCCAATCTCTTCCGGTTCCACACACAACTTCCCTTTACTGTCTGTAACTGGCCCTAATCTTGCCCTAACCAACCTTCTGTTCTTGACATACCTATAGAACGCCTTAGGATTCTCCTTAATCCTATCAGCCAAAGTCATCTCATGTCCTCTTTTAGCCCTTCTTAACTCCCTCTTCAACTCCCTCCTAGCCAATCTAAAGCTTTCTAATGCACTACCCGAGCCCTCAAGCCTCATCCGAACATAAGCCTCCTTTTTCTTCCTAACCAGCGAATCAACTTTTTTAGTACACCACGGTTCCCTGGGCCTACCAAATCCTCCTTGCCTGACAGGGATATACCTATCACAGACCCGCAGTAGCTGCTCCTTGAAAAAACTCCACATTTCGGACGTTCCCAGTCCCTGTAATCTCCTAGTCCAACCTATGCTTCCTAATTCTCTCCTAATAGCCTCATAATTACCCTTCCCCCAGCTGAAACTACTGACCCGAGGTTCATGCCTATCCCTTTCCATCACTAAGGTGAACGTAACCGATTGTGGTCACTATCACCAAAATGCACACCAACTTCCAAGTCTAGCACCTGGTCTGGCTCATTACCCAGCACCAAATCCAATATAGCCTCACCTCTAGTTGGCCTATCGACATACTGAGTCAAAAAACCTTCCTGCACACTTTGAACAAAAACTGATCCCTCTAACGAGCTAGAGCTATAGCAATTCCAATCAATATTAGTAAAGTTAAAGTCCCCCATAACAATTACCCTATTACTTTCACACCTAACCAGGATCGTCTCCGCAATCCTTTCCTCAACCTCTCTAGAACTTTTTGGAGGTCTATAAAAGACTCCCAGCAGGGTGACCTTTCCTCTCCTATTTCTAATCTCCGCCCATACTACCTCAACAGACAAGTCCTCATCAAACTCCCTGATTAAAAGCCAAATTGATGGGCCAATCAGGGAGCCTCTTGCTTTGTACTTACGCAAGGATATTTTGGCCTTGGAGGGAGTGCAGAGGAGGTTTACTAGGCTGATGCCGGAGTTGAGGGGGTTGAACTATGAGGACAGGCTGAATAAACTAGGCTTGTACTCGTTAAGAGTTTAGAAGAATGAGGGGAGATCTCATTGAGACGTAGAAGATGATGAATGGGATGGATAGGATAGAGGTGGAGAGACTCTTCCCGCTCAGAAAGGACAGTAGGACTAGGGGGCACAGCCTCAAGATAAAGGGGGGGGGCGGTTTAGAACGGAGTTGAGGAGGAACTTCTTCACTCAAAGGGTGGTGAATCTCTGGAATTCTCTGCCTGTTGAAGTGGTGGAGGCTGCCTCGCTAAATATTTTTAAGGCGCGGGTTGATGGGTTTTTGAAAAGAGAGGGGATTAAGGGTTATGGGGAGAGGGCGGGAATGTGGAACTGAGCCACGACAGATCAGCCATGATCTTATTGAATGGCGGGGCAGGCTCGAAGGGCCAGATGGCCTACTCCTGCTCCTATTTCTTATGTTCTTATGTACTTAACCAGGCGTGTCAGTTCCTCTGGGACACACAGTGTTGACTGCAACCTGAAAGCACTCTATACGCTGCTGTCAGACTTGTAAATAAAGGTATTTTGATGAAGGTACTTTTGCCTCTAAGAACTCATTACAGTGGGAGAGTCCAGAACCAGAATATTGAATTTGATGATCGGCCATGATCAGAGTGAATGGCAGAGTGGCTTGAGGGTTTGAATGGCCTACTCTTCTGCTTCTCTTTTCTATGTATTTTTCTACATGCATGAATACAGAGGAAGCAATGTTGTGTCCCTCTTGCATTGCAAGTATATGCAAATAAACTAACCCTTTGAGTTCATCCTGCTGTGTACTTATTAATATAAATTAGATCTCAGTAAAACCAAGGAGTTGGGGAAAAATAAACCATGCATGCACAGGAGGAAGCAAGTGTAAAACAGCTTTCTGTTGAGGGATGGGTGATGGGAGGTTGGTGCTATTGAAATTACTCCCCCTCCTGTCAATAACAAAACTAAATTTCAAATCTGTCTTCACGGAGGAGGACGTGAATAATTTGCCAGGTGTTAGCGATGGAAAGGTGGTAGGACTGGAGGGTCTAAATGACATTACTGTTACTAGAGAGGTGGTGCTCGACAGACTGGAGGGGCTGATTGTGGACAAGTCCCCAGGACCGGATGGAATGCATCCGAGGGTTCTGAAAGAAATGGCGGAGGTTATAGTGGATGCCTTGGTGGTTATTTTCCAGACGTCGCTGGATTCCGGGGAAGTGCCGGAAGATTGGAAAACGGCTAATGTTACGCCGTTGTTTAAGAAGGGTGCCAGGCAAAAGGCGGGGAATTATAGGCCGGTTAGTTTAACGTCTGTGGTAGGTAAAATGTTAGAATCCGTCATTAAGGAGGAAATTGCGAGGCATCTTGAAGGGAATTGCTTGATAGGGCGGACGCAACACGGTTTCATTAAAGGGAAGTCGTGTCTGACAAATTTACTGGAGTTCTATGAGGATGTGTCTAGGGCAGTGGATAGAGGAGAGCCGGTGGATATGGTCTTTCTGGATTTTCAGAAGGCGTTTGACAAGGTACCTCACAAGAGGTTATTGCAGAAGGTCAGGGGACATGGAGTTGGGTGTAGGGTGTTAGCGTGGATAGAGGATTGGTTGTCAAATAGGAGGCAGAGAGTGGGGGTCAATGGGTGCTGTACGGATTGGCGGTTGGTGACTAGTGGGGTGCCCCAGGGGTCGGTGCTGGGGCCTCAGCTATTTACCATTTATATAGATGATCTGGAGGAGGGAACCGAGTGCAGGGTGTCGAAATTTGCTGATGACACCAAGATTGGGGGAAAGGCAAATTGTGCGGAGGGTGTGGAGAGTCTGCAGAAGGATCTAGATAGGCTGGGCGAATGGGCCAGGAAATGGCAAATGGAATTTAATGTTGGCAAGTGTGAGGTGGTCCACTTTGGTAGGAAGAATGGTAGGAAGGACTATTACTTACGTGGCGAAAAACTGCAGCAGGCGACGGTGCAGAGGGACCTCGGGGTCCTTGTGCATGAGTCGCAAAAACCCAGCTTGCAGGTGCAGCAGGTGGTCAGGAAAGTGAATGGGATGCTGGCCTTCATAGCGAGGGGGATTGAATATAAAAGTAGGGAGGTCTTGCTGCAGCTGTATAGGGCATTGGTGAGGCCGCAGCTGGAGTACTGTGTGCAGTTTTGGGCGCCGCACCTGCGCAAGGATATTTTGGCCCTGGAGGGAGTGCAGAGGAGGTTTACTAGGCTGATACCGGAGTTGAGGGGATTGAGCTATGAGGAGAGACTGAATAAACTAGGCTTGTACTCGTTAGAGTTTAGAAGAATGAGGGGAGATCTCATTGAGACGTATAAGATGATGAATGGGATGGATAGGATAGAGGTGGAGAGACTCTTCCCGCTCAAAAAAGACAGTAGGACTAGGGGGCACAGCCTCAAGATAAAGGGGAGGCGGTTTAGAACGGAGTTGAGGAGGAACTTCTTCACTCAAAGGGTGGTGAATCTCTGGAATTCTCTGCCCGTTGAAGTGGTGGAGGCTGCCTCGCTAAATATTTTTAAGAAGCGGGTTGATGGGTTCTTGATAAGAGAGGGGATTAAGGGTTATGGGGAGAGGGCGGGAAAGTGGAACTGAGCCACAACAGATCAGCCATGATCTTATTGAATGGCGGGGCAGGCTCGAAGGGCTAGATGGCCTACTCCTGCTCCTATTTCTTATGTTCTTATGTTCTTAAATATCATGGTTTTAGCCACTTACAGATTTTACCTGCATCCTTTGTTCAGTTTTTTCCAGAGAGTTATAATAGTGCTTGTTCGTCTTGTAAAGCATCGTTCCTTTTCTTATCATATCAATACAGCATGGTCAGTTTGCCTTGCTAACCAGCAGACTGTAAATGTCCCCTTACAATCCACCAAGACAGCTCATTCCTGATTCACTGTGGCTCTGTACATTGGTCTACCTCAGGTTGATTTGTCCTATCTCTCTTGACCCATCTCTCACTCCCCAAGACTCTTTCTGGCCCAATCTTCCTTGTAGTATTCAATTGTTCAATTGATTGGAGTTTGATTATGCATGCCTGTTGATTGTTCAGTGTTCTGTTGTTGATTCTCATCAAGCCTGGGTTGTGGGAAACAGAAACTAAGCTGTCAGCTGGCAGCTAGCCACGTGAAAGTGCAGGCATTTTAAAGCATTAAATAAAACTCTTGTTTTGGCATGAAACTGGTGTGTCATCTCTGCATATCTCCAAGTAAATACAGTGGCACGGTGGCACAGTGGTTAGCACTGCTGCCTCATAGCACCAGGGACCCAGGTTTAATTCTTGGCTTGGATCACTGTCTGTGTGGAGTTTGCACATTCGCTCCGTGTCTGCATGGCTTTTCTTCGGTGGCACAGTGGTTAGCATTGCTGCCTCATAGTGCCAGGGACCTGGCTTGGGTCAGTGTCTGCGTGGAGTTTGCACATTCTCCCCGTGTTTGTATGGGTTTCCTTAGGGTGCTACAGTTTCTTCCCACAGTCTGAAAGATGTGCTTGTTAGGTGCATTGACCCAAACAGGTGCCGGAGTGTGGCAACTAGGGAAATTTCACAGTAACTTTATTGCAACCTTAATGAAAGCCTTACTTGAGGCTAATAAATATACTTTACTGTTGACTTTTACAGGTTTGTCAACTCTTATAAATAATTCTTCCCCTTTTGGTTCTAGGCTACTCTCATTTCAAATCCACTCTATACTGTCTCTCATAGCCTACTCTTACTTCATCTCATCCTAGCTGGATAACCTTCCAGCCCTGTCTCCAGTTTTCTTTAAATGCATCTATGATCTGCCCATCAGATGAACTGAAATAAGTCATCAATAAATAAATCCTTTTAACTGGATAACTTCATCTCGATCTCCTCCCATTACATCCATTCAGAGAAGGCTTCCCAAAGCACTTTCCCAAAGGCTGTAAAGTTGATGGAAAAGATAATCAAGAAGAGTTCAAATCTTAGGATGTTCCAAAGTTTTTGATGGCCAATTCAACTCTTCAGAAGGATAGCTGCTATTGTGATCTGCAGGAACACAGCAACCAAAATGTACATGGCAAGATCCTGCAGAAAGGTAATGTGATAATGACCAGAGAACTAATTCTTTACTATGTTGGTTGATGGCTAAATATGGGCACTAGGGGATAACTCCCTCCTTTCTTCAAATAGATCTTTTTAATATTGCTTTCATATGATGTGGGCAGTTCTGGTTAGGCAGCATTAATCACCTGTCCCTAATTGTCCTTGAGAAGGTGGTGGTGAGCTGTCTTCTTGAACCGTTGCAGTCCATGTGGTGTAGATGCACACACAGTACCATTAGGGAGGGAGTTCCAGGATTTTGACCCAATGTCAGTGAAGGAATGGAGCTATATTTCCAAATCAGGATGATGAAAGGCTTGGAGGAATCCTTCCAGGTGATGGTATTCCCATGCGTCTTCCATCCTTGTCCTTCTAGATGGCAGAGATGGGAGGTTTGGAAGGTATTGTTGAATGGCCCTTGGTGAGTTACTGCAGGGCACCTTGTAGATGGTACACACTGCCGCCACTGTGCATCGGTGGTGGAGGGAGTGAATGTTGAAGGTGATGTGTGGGCTGCTAATCAATTAGACTGCATTTTCTCAGATAGTGTCAAGCTTCGAGTGTTGTTGGAATTGCACCCATCCAGGCAAGTAGGAAGTATTCCATCACTCCCGACTTGTGCATTGTTGATGGTGGACAGTCTTTGGGGATTCAGGAGGTGAGTTACTGACTGCAGGATTCCCAGCCTCGGACTTGCTCTTGTAGCTACAGTGTTTATATGGCTAGTCCAGCTTATTTTCTGGTCAATGGTAACACCTCGGATGCTCATAGTGGGGGATTCAGTGATGGTAATGTCATTGAATGTCATGGCGCAATGGTTACATTCACTCTTGTTGGAGATGTTCATTACCTGGCACTTGTGTAGCATAAACGTTACTTGCCACTTGTCAGCCCAAACCTGAATGTCACTCAAGTCTAGTTGCATTTGGACACGGACTGTTCCAATATCTGAGGAGTTGCAAATGGTGCTGAACATTGTGCAGTCATCAGCGAACTTCCCCACTTCTGCCATTCTGATGCAAGGAAGGACATTGATGAAGCAGCTAAAGATGGGCCAAGGACACTATCCTGAGGAGCCGCTGTAACGATGTTCTGGAGTTTAGATGATTGATCTCCAACCACCACGACCGTCTTCCTGTTATAGAAGGAATTCCAGGACTTTGACCCAGTGACAGTGAAGGGATGGGGATATATTTCCAAGTTAGAATGGTGTGCTGTTCTTAATTAGCTTTGATCGCCATATCTAAGGAAAGATAGATTGGACGCAGTTCAGAATTGGTTCAAACACTGCCACCACTGCTCACTGGTGGTGGATGGAATGCCAATCAAGTGGTCGCTTTTCCCTGGATGATGTCAAGTTTTGTGAGTGCTGTTGGGGCTGCACTCTTACAAGCAAGAGGAGAGTATTCCAACACACTCCCGACTCATGCCTTGTAGATGGTAGACAGGCTTTGGGGCAGTCAGGAGGTGAGTTATTCTCTGCAGAATTCCCAGCCTCTGGCCTGTTCTTGTAGCCACTGTATTTCTATAGCTGGTCCAGTTCAGTTTCTGGTCAATGGCGCCACCTCAGATGTTTATGCTGGGGAACTCAGTGATGTTGGTGCTGTTAATCATTAACTGGAGATGGCAGATTCTCCTCTTGTCAGATCCAGTCAATTCCGAGCACTTGTGATGAGTGAACGTTACTTGCCCAAGCCTGAATGTTGTTCATGGACTGCCCCAGTGACTCGAGAGCCATGAGTATTACTGAAAACTATGCAATCATCAGCAAACATCCCCACTTCTGACCTTATGACGGAGGGAAGGTCTTTGATGAAGCAGCTGAAGATGTTTGGGGTTAGGACACCACCCTAAGGAACTCCTGCAGTGATGACCTGCAAATGAGATGATTGACCTCCAAAAACCCAACAGTAATGACATCATTGAGGTCAATGAGGTTGGCTCTTGGAGTATGAGCTCCCTGATTGAGGTCATAATTGCCTGCCCAGTCAGGGAGCCTCATCTGTGTATAAAGATAGGGAATGTCAGGTCTCTCAGGCACTCGGGATTCAGACTTTGTACCTGGAATACTCTGAGGGGTTCAATTGAGTTTGTAAATAAAAGGACTCTGAAGAGTTCTTACAGCAACCATCATCCTTTGTGACAGGTATGACGCCAACTAGTGGAGGTTTCTCTCCTTGATTTCCATTAACTTCAGTTTTGTTAGGTTTCTTCGTGCCTTGGAGTCAGAGTACTCCCTCAGGTTTCTTCAGTACTCCCTCACTACTGAACTAGGTGCGTCAATGCGTCAACATAGATTCTGTGATTAAATCCCAAGTCTGGGACTTGCACCCACAACCCTCTGACTCCAAGCCATGAATGCGACCAACTGAGTGACAGTAAAAGCTCAAGGAACCACAATCTACATTTCCGCGACCCATTCTCGTGAGTTAATCCTTTAAGCTCCCGTACCATCTTGGTAAATCTGCACTGTACCCCTTCCGAGGCTAATATGTCTTTTATCATGACGGGAAAATCCTTTCCATTACGTTCCCTGGTTTGTGATTGACACAACTCTGATTCCATTCCATTCTTCATTAGCTTCAGTACATCCTGTGACAGATTCAGGCAACTGGGATTAGTGAGACAGAAAGCAGCACTGGAGCTGACCGCGAAAGAGCTTAGACCATCTGACTGCAGTCGGTGTTGTAATCAGCAGCAGGGAAAAATAGCTATGGAGAGTGGGAACTGTTACATCTCATCACACAATTAACTCTGACAAACCACCGCAGGATTTGTGTGAAACAATTTCTCTCTGAACTTCCGTCTTCTTACCCACTTTCATCTGGTTTTCACATACTTAGTGACTCACGCAAAATCACAGCTGAAAATTCGCATCTTTAGCAACATAGGATAATTCATTTCTTAAGTATGCTGCTCAGCCCTTATACAATGTGCCTTAATCCCAGTAGAAAATCCTACTTGATGTCGCCTGTCTCTGGAATGCTGCAACACCCTGTGAGAGCAATGGGATACAGGTCTGAGCCTGTGATTTCAGTCATGTCACTGCAACTTGCAGTTAAATGAAATTGATGACATCCCCACAGGGAATGAAAGGGAAAAGCATTGTAGAGCCCGTGGCACTTTACCAGGGGCCTGTCTCTTTTTTAAATTCTTTCATGGGATGTAGGCGTCATTGACTACACCAGCATCTTTATTACCCATCCCTAATTGCCCTTCAGAAGGTGGCGGTGAGCTGCCTTCGTGAGCCACTGCAGCGCATGTGGTGTAGGCGCACACACAGTGCTGTTAGGGAAAAAGTGCCAAGATTTTGAGCCAGTAACAGTGAAGGAAAGGCGATATGTTTCAAAGTCAGAATAGTGTGTGAGTTGGAGGGAAACCTCCAGGTGGTGGCGTTCCCAGCTATCTGCTGCCTTTGACCTTCTGGATGGTACATGTTAGGGGTTTGGAAGGTATATATTTGAAAGAGTTGCAGACAAAAGCAAAGTACTGTGGATGCTGGAGTCTGAAACAAAAACAGAAAAGGCTAGAAAATCTCAGCAGGTCTGACAGCATCTGTGGAGAGAGGTGTGCGAGAAAAGGTTGTGGGTTGTTTTAAGAGCTGGCAATATGATTTGATGTTGATGTCATTGGGGTGCATGCACAGTTTGCTGTTTTACTTTTAGGTTTGTATTTGATGCAGTGCAGAGAGCAGCTCTTCAATAAAACATGTGTGTTAGGCTGGATCTACGCGTACAAACCAAATCGTTTTCTTTCTGTTAAAACTCACAACCCAGAACATGGTTAGGGCATTATGGAAGGTTTTGCTTGCTGCATGGACCCTTTTGTGTAATCTCACCTTCTCCCACAGACTACAAAAGAGTCTCCTGTTATTACTTCGCCTCTGCCCACCATGTGACCAAGTTTGGCACTCCCTAAGATTTGGGCTTGTGTTCTGCTTTTGTTCTCCTACATGGGGCCATTTGGCACCATCCAAGGCAACAGTTGGTTTAATTTTCCCTTGTGTGTCGGCAGCACCCTGTCATTACCTTTCACTCTGCCACCATTTCGAACTACCAACTGCTGCCCAGCTGTTACAGTCTTCTTCAGAGGCAAAACCTGGGACAGTGCTGCAAATCCTACAAAAAGCAAATCTGCTGATGGCCATGAAACCGTTGTCGATTGTTGGAAATACCCACCTGGTTCACTAATGTCCTTCAGAGAAGGAAATCTGCCATCCTTACCCGGTCTGGCCCACATGTGACTCCAGAGCCACAGCAATGTGATTGATTCTTAACTGCTTCTCTGAAATGATTGAACAAGCCACTCAGTTTCAAGGGTGACTTGGTACGGGCAATAAATTCTGGCCCAGTCAGTGACAACCCATGTCCCACAATGAATAAAAGACAAAATCTTCAGCCCCGGTTTACACATTGTATGTCTTTCCTTTGTGAAGAGGGGCACTGGCCTTTCCAAACAGAGGACTGGAATATACAGAGAAGGATGTTTCGCTACAGCTGCACTGCGCTCCCAGTCAGACCACATTGGGAGTACGCTGCACAATTGTGGAGGGCAAACCTTAGAAAGAATATATTAACCATAGAAGGTGTGTGGCAGGAATGAATTGAAACATTACCAAGCATTGGATTGGGAGGACAGGTTTTACAAACTCAGGCTGGAATTTTCAGACCATTCACCCCCCCCCGCAGGATTTTCCCATCCCGCTGCAGTGGACGGAGATTTGGCTGGGCGGCAAATTCTCCAGCTTGGCTGCAGCAGGAGTGTGGCATGAATGGCCAGTAAGGTCATGCCTTCAGTTTTTATTCACTGGAATATACGCAGTTAAGGGGTTGTGTTGATTGAGGTTTTTCCGATTCTGAAGGCAATTGATGAGGTGAGTAAAGAGAAACGTTTTCCACTGTTGCAAGCGAGGGGACACAGCCTTAAATCAAAGGCAAATCATTCTGGAGAGAAGTTTACACAGAGGGTGGTGAGTGTGCGGAGCTCACTCCTACAAAAAGCTGCAGACATATGCTCAAGTGAATGGTGGCACGGTGTCACAGTGGTCAGCACTGCTGCCTCACAGCTCCAGGAACCCGTGTTCAATTCCCAGCCTCGGGTCACTGCCTGTGTGGAGTTTGCACATTCTCCCCGTGTCTGCATGGGTTTCCTCCGGGTGCTCCAGTTTCCTCTCTCAGCCTGAAAGATGTGCTGGTTAGATGCATTGACCATGCTAAATTGCTCCTTAGTGTCAAGGGAACTAGCTAGGGTAAATGCATAGGGTTGTGAGGATAGAGCCTGGGTGAGATTGTTGTCGCTGCTAGCTCAATGGGCTGAATGGCACTGTAGGGATTCTATGAATGATCTTGAATCTTGGATTGATAGAGGTTTTTGCTGAAGTGTATGAAGGATTTGGAGGCAAGGCACTCATCACATTGAAGGCTGCATCAGTCTCCTTCTTGTTTCCTCCACTCCAGCTTCACCTGGGTGAAGTTACCGGATCTCAGCTGGTGGACTTTTATCTGAGTGTGGTCAAGGAGCACCATTCAGTTCAAATGAGGTCATCCGCCTAAAGATAAAAAACCAACACACCCCAACACCCACTGTGCAACAGCTTTTAAAAACTTTCACCTCCAGTGTTCCTGTGGATATCTATTCAATATCTTGATCATTGTGTGAAGTAACTCTTGCTGACATAGTCCTGAACTGTCCCTCCGTCAATGTGCACTGATCTCTCCCTGCATACCTTGTTTCACATTCCAGTAATGCCTTGAGTTTTCCTTCCCTATGTCGTCACGCTTCAGGATCTTTCCTATCAGAGCTGAACAGCACAGGGTTAAGTTGATCTCTCTGCCCAGTCCTCGCCGACAAGTTCAAAGCTTCCCCACTGAACACGGAACACCGTACCTATCACAGCTCTACCTCCAATCTGAAGAGATGTGGGCTACACAAACTTCACCACCTGAGTACAGTGTGTTAGCCCAGCAGGGTGGCACAGTGACCAGCACTGCTGTCTCACAGCACCAGGGACCGGATTCAATTCCAGACTCGGGTCACTGTCTGTATGGAGCTTGCACATTCTCCCCATGTCTCTTTGGGTTTTGTCGGAGTGCTCCGGTTTCCTCCCGCAATCCAAAGATCTGCAGGTTAGGCTGATTGGCCACAGTAAAGTGCCCCTTAGTATCCAAAGGTGTGTAGGTTGGATAATTATCAGGGTTACGGGTGAGGCAGGGAGGGGATAGCTGGGTAGGATGTTTGCAGAGTCAGTGCAGACTCAATGGGCTGAATGGCTCCTTGTGCACTGTAGGGATTCTATGATTCTATGTCTCCGATGAACACCCAGAAATGGTGCTCCCAACACGAACCGCTCCATCAACTCCATTAGACTAGCGATGTCGAGGGGCAGCCATGCTCTGCTTCTGTCTCCTGTCTTTTGTGTTAAGTGTTTTCCTGTTTGTCTGTGTAACTGATCCTGCTCACAATGCTCAGAAGTACTTGTACAGTTTGAACATAACCTTCTCTGGCTTCTGCTCAACAGGATTAACGCCGCAGCTCACTTTGCTTTGTCAATTGGACAGTTCTGTGACCCAGTAAGTGCTGAGTCCAGGAACAGTCTCGATTAAACTTAAACTGCTTCGAGGGAATGTTTTGGAACCCTTATTCCTTCCAATGTGCATCACATTTACAGCACTGACACAGGCCATTTGACCCAACTGGTGTTTATATTCCATACAAACTCCTCTCACTGACTTAATAGAACGCTTTTAACATAGCCCTCGAGTCTCTTCCCTCGCTACTAATCTAGCTGCTCTTCACTTCAACCACACCCTGTCTAAGCAAGTTCTATATTCCAATCACACTTTGGGTAAAGAGGTTTTTCCCGAAATCTTCACTGAATCTATTCGAGATTACAGTGTAGAAGGAGGCCATTCAGCCTATAGAACCTGTACTGACAATGATCCCACCCAGGCCCTATTCCTGTAATGCCACATATTTACCCTAGCAATCCCCCTGACATCCCCCGAACACTGAGCCTCAATTTAGCATGGCCAATCAATCTAATCCACACAGCTTTGGACTGTGGGAGGAAACTGGAGCGCCCAGAGGAAACCCACGCAAACATGGGAAAAATGTGCAAACTCCACACAGACAGTGACCCAAGCTGGAATTGAACCCGGGTCCCTGGCGCTGTGAGGCAGCAGTGCTAACCACTGTGCCACCGTGCCACCCATAATCTTATATCAAGGCCTCAACTTTTGCATAAGTGGAAATGTCTTCTCCATATCTACCCAATCAAACTTTCCTAATGAAGGGTTCTATTAGGTCACCCCAGAGGCCTGTCTTTCCCAGAGTGCAGTACGTTAAATAAACAGGTAATCTTGTTGTGTTACAGTTCACTCAGAGAAACGAGTTGCTGCGGCAACCTGCACAGTTTTGCCTGGACCTCTGGACGGTGACGGTACAGGCTCCAATGTTCTTCACATCACATGGCTGACCAGCAATGTCTCCCACACTTACTGCCCGCAATCAGAGTGAAGACACACACAATGGAACTTTCAATTTTTTTTGACATTGTGTCAACGCAGTAACCCAGGGGCTCCACTGTCTGCTGTTCTTCCATACTTCTTGACACTTGGTCAAAAGAAATCCTCGCGGCAGATCCCACGACATCACGCCAGTGGGATGGGCTGTGAATAAGCCTGCCCCATGAGCAACCTTGGTCTTCTGGAGATGGGGGCGACATTATAAACACCTCCCCAATCCAAACGCAATAAAGATAAGAGAGAGGTTCCCCTACCACGGACATGGGAACTGCCCCAGGGAACGAACACCCATCCTGCCAATGACGTGGAAACTCCTCCTGGGAACCTCCCCAGCCCTCCTACCCCCTTGAACAGAGGGAACCCACTGCGCTCCCCCCCCACCAACACACGCACACACACACACACACACACACACACACACTGCTGGGAATGGATATGCCTCTCCCGAGGAAATGGTCCCATGGCCACGGGTAACTCCCCGTCACACACACCTCCACTCCCTGTGCTACTCAACACCCCCACCAACCACTCCCGCAGCCTTGTCACCGCCCTCCCCCAACTTGGTCTTCCCTATTGGATATCCCTGACACTGCCCCCTACCACTGCCCCCTGGAAGTGCCCCCTTGCAGTTTCTGGGTACTGCCCCCAGTACTACCGCCTGGGGTACTGCCTCTGACACTGCCAGGATGCTGCCTGGATGTGACAATCTCCACCCTCGGGATTGTACTCACCTATGTACCCCTGATGGGTTCTCTCCATTAGCTCCCCATTTGTGAATTGCTGTTATAACGCGCCCCGCTCCCCCCCATCCCACCAGGTGACAGCAGGTCAGCAGTGTGGGAAATTTTATATTAATGAGTTGAGGGAACAAAATGTAACATCTCAACATTTGCAGATGACACCAAGTTTGGGTGAGATGGTGAACTGTCTCGAGAATGCAGAGATCCTTCAGAATGATCTGGGCAGGTTGGCTGAGTGGGCTAATCAATGGCAGATGCAGTATAATTTGAATAAATGTGAGGTTATTCACTTTGGAAGCAAAAACAAGAAGGCAGGTTATTACCTGAATGGCTGTAAATTGGGAGAGGGGAGTGTGCAGTGAGATCTGAGTGTCCTTATACACCAGTCACTGAAGGTAAGCGTGAAGGTGCAGCAGGCGGTAAAGAAGGCAAATGGTATGTTGGCCTTCATTGCGAGAGGTTTCGAGTACAGGGGCAGGGATGTGTTGTTGCAATTGTACAGGGCCTTGGTGAGGCCACACCTAGAGTATTGTGTGTAGATCTAGTCTCCTTTTCTGAGGAAGGATGTTCTTGCTCTCAAGGGAGTGCAGTGAAAGTTGACCAGGCTGATTCTGGGGCTGGTGGGATTGATGTATGAGGAGAGATTGACTATGGGTGGAGGGGGGGGTCCAGAATCAGGGGTCACAGTCTCAGGATTCAGGGTAGACCATTTAGGACGGAGGTGAGGAGACATTTCTTCACCCAAAGAGTGGTGAGCCTGTGGAATTCATTACCACAGGGAGTAGTTGATGCCAAAACATTGAATGTATTAAAGAGGCAGCTGGATATAGCACTTGGGGCGAATGGGAAAAAGCAGGATTAGGATATTGAGTTGGATGATCAGCTACGATCGTGATGAACGATGGAGCAGGCTCGAAGGGCCAAATGGCCTCCTCCTGTTCCTATCTTCTAAAAGTCCAAACATGGAGAATAATATCGTGGCGAAGCCCAGTAATGATATTAAAATGTATGATAATTGGGATTCGTGGCAGGAAACCCAAAACACCATTGGTGGGGGGGCGGTGGGAAGGATCAGAGCAGGATATCCTGACAGTGTAAAGATGTGCTGGTTAGGTGGATTGGCCGTGCTAAATTGTCCCTTAGTGTCAGGGGATTAACAGGTTATTATGTGGGGTTATGGGATAGGGTGGGATCGTTGTTGGTGCTGGCTCGATGGGCTGAATGGCTTCCTTCTGTATTGTAGGGATTCCATGATTCTATGAACAAGCACTTCAGAATTTAGTAGGTTTGAATGAGATCATTTTTCTAAACTCCACAGAATATCAACCCAATGTTACTCAGTCTCTCATCCTAAAGTCCAATCTATGGAATATGGAGACTGCACAGTATGTCCTTACCAAAGAGAACTCCTTTATTTATGGAAACATAGTAATTAATTCAATATACTGGTCCCCCCCCCCTTCCCCCTATATTCCTTGATCCTTATATCCTAAGAGCTATATCTAATTTCTTGAAATCAGGCAACATTTTGGCCTCAACTACTTTCTGTGGGAGTGAATTCCACACAGTCACCACCCTCTGGGTGAAGAAATTTCTCCTCACCTCAGCCCTAAAAGGTTTACCCCTTATCCTCAAACTATGACCCCTGGTTCTGGACTCTCCCTGGAACACTTTCTGAATCTACCCTGTCTAACCTGTATTCCAATCTTTATTTCCACCTCTTTGCGCCTAATTTGACCTTAATTCACCCTCTTTCTCTGTCAGTCAACTGTTTCTTCCTCAATCCTTAATTCTGGTCAGTTAAGGAGACACATGCCTTTCTCACTGAATTCCCAGGTACATCCCTGTCACCCTCACCACTCAACTCATATTGCAAGCAAGTTACAGGGCAAAGGATTTTCGGGATGAAGGGTGAACAGGGAGGTGGGATTCACAGGGCAGGCCACGAGATGCCTCACTCCAGCCAAACCTGCTCCATTATCTTTTCACTGGAGTGCAAGTGGTCTCAGTGCTCGCTGAGGCAGGCAAGGGAAAAATCTACTCCAGCCGCTGCTCATGATTGCCATCTGGTGATGTGTGCTGAAAAATGCACGTCAGCTGTCTGGACCAAAATGGCTTTGCCAACAACATGATGTGGGTATGCCGGCGTTGGACTGGCGTAAACACATTAAAAAGTCTGACAACACCAGGTTTTAGTCCAACCTATTTATTTGATAATATACTCACAAGCTTTCGAGGGGACTGCCTCTTCGTCAGGTGAATCGTCAAGTGATTCACCTGACGAAGAGGCAGTCCCCTCGAAAGCTTGTGAGTATATTATCAAATAAATAGGTTGGACTAAAACCTGGTGTTGTCAGACTTTTTACTGTTTTTGCCAACAACAGCCAGAGCTTAAAAGGCAGCAAGCACTCTGGTCTCTGAGGCCGAGCGTAGTGAGTTTAAGTCCACTCCCAGAGGCTTAGCTCCAAGGAAGAACCTGGAAAAGGAATGAATGTTTGGACCTCTTTTCCACAAATGTCCAAAGATGTGTCGGTTTTGATGATAAATGTGTGGGACTTTGGGGACAGGGCAGTGGGGTTTTGTGTGTGTGTGTGTGTGGGGGGGGGGTTGTAATAGGCCTGGGTAAGTTGCTCGTTTAGAGAGTAGGTGTAGACTTGATGGGCCTCGTTCTGCTCTGTAGAGATTCTATGGATTCTAAATGGCAATTTCTGCTCGATAGATTGTTGAATTTAAAACTGAAATTGATGATATCTTCTCAGTATTCAGATCAGCAACAACCTATCCTGGTCCTTCCACACTGATGCTATAGTTACCAATGCCTTTATTTTCTCAGGAGGCAAAAGAAATTTGGCATGTCCACGACAACTCTCACCATCTTTTACGGATGCATCGTAGAAAGCATTCTTTCTGGTTATAACACAGCTTGGCATGGCTCCTGCTCTGTCCAAGACAGAGGGTCATGAAAAGAGCCAAGTCTATCAGGCAAACCAACCTCCCATCCACTGACTCTGCCGACATTTACAGCTGCCTCAGTAAAGCAGCCAGCTTAATCAAAGACCCCACACACCCCAGACATTCTCTCTTCCACCTTCTTCTGTCAGGAAAATGTTACAAAAGTCTGAGGTCACGTACCAGCCGACTCAAGAACAGCTTCTTCCCTGCTGCCATCAGGCTTTTGAATGGACTTACCTTATATTAAATTGATCTTTCTCTACACGCTAGCTATGACTGTAACACTACATCCTGCACTCTCTTGTTTCAAAGAACAAAGAACAACACAGCACAGGAAACAGGCCCTTCGGCCCAACAAGCCCACGCCGCCATTTTAACATTCAGTGAGTGCCTCATTCCAATCCTCCTTCTCCCTATGACTTTTGCCTACACCTCTAGGACTCCACAATAAAGGGGTGAAAATTTAGAGAATTATATGTGTGCCAGATTAAGGGAGGTCTAATTTAGGGACAATTTGTTAACACCAATCAGCCTAAAAGCACATTTTTTGGGTGTGGGAGGAAACTGGAGCATTCGGAGAAAACCCACGCAAGCACGGGGAGGATGTGCAAACTCCCACAGACACTGGCGCAAGTCAGAGATCCGACCCAGGTCCATGTAGCTGCACAGCAAACAATGATAGTCACTGAGCTGTCGTGTTTCCTTCTCTATGAACAGTATGCTTTCTCTGTATAGTGCACAAGAAACAATACTTTTCACTGTATGTTAATACATGTGACAGTAATGAGCCAAATCAAATGAGAAGAGCAGAACCATTCTCCCTGGTGTTTTGGTGATACCTCAATTAACATTGTTAAAAAAACAGGTGATCTGGTCGTCATCGCATTGTTGTTTGTGGGAGCTTGCTGTGCACAAATTGGCTCCGTTACAACAGTGACTACATGTCAAAAGCGCTTCATTGGTTGCAAAGTGCGTTGGGATATCCTGAGGTCATGAAAGGTGCTATGTAAATGCAAGTGATTTTTCTTCCTTAAATCCTCAGCTCAACATCGAGACCTGTGGGTGACTGAAAGGATTATGGCTACTCGCGGAACCAACTCACAGGATAATTCCACTCATTCGGGAGAGGAGAGGAGGGGGAACTGAAGCAAATTCTTGTCTTGCACTTGAGGTTGTTGCTCCTGATGGTTGTCTCTGAGAACAGATAAACAAACTCAATGTCCAACATGTGTCACATCCACCCTCAGAAGAATGATTTACCCAGTCGAAGAGGAAGCAGCCATTACTTATTGCACAGCACTGTTCCCTCAACGCAAACTCTTTGAACTTTCTGTACAAAAAAAAATGTTTTCACCCACACCCGTTGCCAGACTGCTGTCATGGTTACCAATCCTCGAACTTCCAATCATCAAGCCTTTCACTTAATCACATTCCTGAACTGATTGGTTTGCCTGCTCCATTGGGTGGAGCAGCTAGGGGGGGTCACCAAAGGTCAAGTGGGAGAAATGTCAAGTATGCAATTTCTCAACCTTATCATTCCCCGCTCAGAGAAATTACGCATTCCTCACAAATTGATTTTATTCAGTCTGTGGCTCACTACAAAACCAGAGTCATAGAAACCCTACAGTACAGAAAGAGACCATTCGGCCCATCGATTCTGCACAATCCCACCCAGGCCCTACCCCAATATCCCTACATATTTACCCACTAATCCCTCTAACCTACGCATCTTAGCGCTCTAACAGGCAAGTTTTTAAGCATGGCCAATCAACCTAACCCACACATCTTTGGACCGTGGGAGGAAACCGGAGCACCCAGAGGAAACCCACACAGACATGAGGAGAATGTGCAACTCCACACAGACAGTGGCCCAAGCCAGGAATCGAACCCAGGTCCCTGGAGCTGTGAAGCAGCGGTGCTAACCACTGTGCTACCGTGCCACCCTGGAGGGTCTTATAAATCTTGCCGTTCTTCTTTGCATTACATCAGAACTAAGGGTTGTTAACCCTCTAAGATTGTCCTGGGGTCCTGAAGACAAATCTATGACAAATTTATAAAATGCTGGCTGGATCGACAGCTAGTGCATTATGCTCAGTTCCCGACACCACATTTTAGGAAGGTTGTGAGGGCTCATGGGATGGTGCAGATGAAATTTACCAGAATAATTCCCAGGATGAAAATCCCTTGGAGCAGAGAAGATTAAGGAGAGTTTTGTTGGAGGTGTACAAGGTGATGACAGGTTTGGTAGATAAGGAAAAACCATTCCTGTGAGTGGTTAGCACTGCTGCCTCACTGTGTCAGAGACCTGGGTTCAATCCCCGGCTTGGGTCACTGTCTGTGCGGAGTCTGCACATTCTCCCCGTGTCTGCTTGGGTTTTCTCTGGGTGCTCCAGTTTCCTCCCACAGTTCAAAAATGTGCTGGTTAGGTGCACTGGCCATGTACCCAAACAGGCACCAGAGTGTGGCGATGAGGGGATTTTCACGGTAACTTCATTGCAATGTTAACGTAAGCCTATTTGTGACACTAATAACTAAACTTTAAACTTTAAATGACCTGGTTACATGAAATCAAATAGAATCTCAGCTACTGGTGATTTTAAATTCAATGAATTAAGAACACAAATGCTGTGAGGTGTTTCACAGGAGCATTATAAAACATAAGTAGATATTAGGTCATATGGGATCAAATGAATCCCTTGAAGAGTATAGGGGTGTAGAGTAGAGCCAGAAATCAGAAGGGAAAAAAAGAGATCTGACATTGTTTGGGCAGATAAGGTAAAGGAGAATCCAAAGAACTTCTACAAATACATAAAAGACAAAAGGGTAACAAGGGAGAGAGCAGGGCCTCTTAAGAATCAACAAGGTCATCTGTGTGTGGATCCACAAGAGATGGGTGAGATCCTAAACGAATGTTTCTTATCAGTATTTAGTATCCATGGCAGCAGTGTGTGCCATCTGCAAGATTCATTGCAGGAACTCATCGAGGCTCCTCAGGCCACATCTTCCAAACCCAAAGGCTTCACCATCTAGAAGGACAAGGGCAGCAGATACCTGGGAACAACCCTACATTGAGGTTCTCCTCCAACTCACTCATACCCTGACTTGGAAATATATTGTCGTTCCTTCACTGCCACTGGGTCAAAATCCTAGAACTCCCTCCCTAACAGCACTATGGGTGTACCTACGTCTCACGGACTGCAGCGATTCAAGAAGCCAGCTCACCACCGTCTTCTCAAGGGGTCAGTTTGGGATGGGCAATAAATGCTGACCAGCCAGCGGGGTGCCCACATCCTGTGAATTAATATTTTTTAAAACTAACTGAGGGGGCAACCCCACTATTTACGGGTCAGTTTTGGAACATTCCTGCCCCTATTTTAGCCGCCAGCCAGACCACTCAGTGGTTTCATAGCCAGGCCTTTTGGATTGTGAGGGGGGGGGTGGGTGGGTTCCATCTTCTCCAATGTCCCTGGAAGACAACTGACCTCAAGTGGCAGCGCAGACCCTGCGACCCTCCCCCGTGTCACTATTCAACCGGGGGAGACCTCTCACTGTCTGTCTGCTTGTTGGTTTGGAAGCTCCCTTTGTTCCTGGAAGGAATATTTCTGCCAGCCATAATTCCAGCAATTCCACAACCTTTGTCCTTCCTGGCTGAAGAGCTTGTCTTCCTTCAGGCTCTTCAACTAGGTGGGGCATCTCCCTCTTTCCCTGTTCCCGGACTTCTCTGTTTAATTTTACGATATTCTGTGAGTCTGTTTTAAATTCTATCGGCCGTTCTTGGGCCTCTTTTAACTTTACTGGCCTGGCTTTGACCCTGTTACATTCAGACAGCTCTGGCTTATAAAATGGTCCTGGGTTTTATTCCATCCCTTTGGGCCTCTGAGCATTCCCTAGTCTTCTGCACTCAGCTGATTCCCCCTGGCTGGCGTGAGTCTCGTTTCCTTCGCTGGCTAACAGTAAGACTCTCACAACTCACTCACCTGACGAAGGAGCAGAGCTCCGAAAGCTAGTGGCGTTTACCACCAAATAAACCTGTTGGACTTTAACCTGGTGTTGTGAGACTCCTTACTGTGTTTACCCCCCCGTCCAACACTGGCATCTCCCCACACCATGACTATCATCAACACTTTACTGCCAGCCAGCTCCTTCCCGAGGAGAAAGCTGACTCCCATAAATGCTGCTGCGGGGACAAACCCTCCTGCGGCAGGACCCGAAAGCCAGGTCACACTCGAGGCAGACTCAATGGAGGGATGAAAACGCAGATCCTCCACTGAGCTGGGCTTTGGCCCTCAGGGGAGACCGCAGAGTGGGTGGGTGAAGGTGGGGCAAGGGGGCAGGGGGTTGGAGTGCAGAGAAGGAAAGCAGGGAGTGGAGGGTAGGCAATGCATGATAGATTTAGGTTACCCTTCAAACGTTAAGGATTGAGTGGCCCCTAGGTTCTCCTGTTTTGTGAAGGGCAGGGGGGGCCTGTTCCTGAAAGAATTCGCACAGGCATTGCCCTCTGAGCTATGTTCCTGTCATGAGAATCTCTTCCTGCTCTGCCGTAACATCCATTAGAATTTTCTTCTGGAGCCCCATTGGACCCACACACTTTCATAGAATCCCTACAGTGCAGAAGGAGGCCATTTGTTCCATCAAGTCTGCACTGACCACAATCCCACCCAAGCCCTATCCCCATAAATCCATGCATTTAACCTAGTTTGTCCCCCTCACATTAAGGGGTAATTTAGCACAGCCAATCAACCTAACCCCCACATCTTTGGACTGTGGAAGGAAACTGAAACACCCAGAGGAAACCCACACTGACATGGGGAGAATGTGCAAACTCCACACAGACAGTGATCCAATTCAGGAATTGAACCCGGGGCCCTGGTGCTGTGAGGCAGCAGTGCTAACCAGTGTGCTACCGTGCCACCCCTGCAATCTATACCGTGTCTTGTGTTTTCTTTCCTGGGTGGGTGGGCTTCTCCTATCCGGGCACCTTGCTTGACTTTCTAGAGTTTTTGGGAATGGATTAGAAAGCAGCTGACTGAGTTCTGGGGGGTCTCTGGTGAGATTGTAGCAGTCTGCTGTGACTGCTCTGTCCCTGACTATAAGGACCCATGAGTTGGAGGGTTGGCAGTATTTTTATTCCCTATAACAATATCAGCTCCTGCGATTTCTCGCTGGCCAATGGGATTCTCAGGGTCCTGACCCATTGGTCAATCGTGCTTTGCTTCAGCCGGTTTGAATGGGCTTATCCTGAACATTCCAGAATTACTGGAAGCATGTCTCCGGGATTAACACGATGGCACTTATTGGAGGCCTTGATCTGCTCCTAACACAGGGACACATCGGGAAGTAGCCAGGAGTTGGCCTCCTGGGCTGAGAGCACAGTCTGGATCTCTGAGAGCCATTAAAGCTATCCTTCCACCCTCTCAAAAGCGGCAGAGAAAATGACTCCACATCACTCTCTTCACCTTTGGAAATGAATCTGACATATTTGAGGATCTCGGAGTGGTTCTGGGTTAGGAAGATAGGGCGTGCTATTGAGTAGAGAGAGTGAATACACCGGAGGGGGCTACAGAGCAGATTCACCAGGATGCCACCCACAAAACCACGCTGACGGTCCCTAATCAATCCTTGCATCTCTAAATTCTTGTAGATCCTGTCTCTCAAAATGCCTCCCAATAACTTATCCATCACAGATGTGAGGCTCACTGGCCTGGAGTTCCCAGGCTTTTCCCTGCAGCCCTTTTTAAACAAAGGCACAACATTTGCCACCTCCAATCTTCAGGCATCTCACCTGTCTCTATCGATGATTCAAATATCTCTGCTAGAGGACTCGCAATTTCCTCTCTAGCCTCCCACAATGTCCTGGGATACACTTCATCAGGTTCGGGGGATTTATCTACCTTGATGTACTTTAGGACTTCCAGCACCTCCTTCTCTGTAATATGTACACTCCTCAAGACATCACCTATTTATCTCACCAAGTTCCCTAACATCCATGCTTTTCTGATAAGTGGTGGAGGGATTGAATGACTGTAAAAGGGATAGCAATCAAACGGTTGCTTTATCCTGGATGGTGTCCATTTTCTTGAATGTTGTTGAAGCTGCACCCATCCAGGCAAGTGGGGAGTATTCCCTCAAAGACCTGACTTGTGCCTTGTAGATGGTGGACAGGCTTTGGGGATCAGGAGGGGAGTTACTCACCGCAAGATTCCTAGCTCCTGCTCTGCTGAGTATTTATATAGCTGGTCCAGCTCAGTTACTGGTCAATGGTAACCCTCAGGTTGTGGATAGTTGGGTTTCAGCAATTGGAATGCCTTTGGTGGTCAGTTGCGATGGTTAGATCCTCTCTTGTTGGTGATGATCATTGCCTGGCATTTGGACGGTGTGAATGTTACTTGCCACTTGTCAGCTGAAGCCTGGATATTGTCCAGATCTTATTGCATTTGAACATGGACTGCTTCAGTATCTGATGACTCGAGAATGGTGCTGAACCTTGTGCAATCATCAGCGAACATCCTCACTTCTGACCTTATAATGGAGAGGTCATTGATGAAGCAGCTGAAGATGGTTGGGCCTGGGACACTACCCTGAGGGATTCCTGCAACAATGTCCTGGAGCTGAGTTGATTGATTTCCAACCACTACAACCATCTTCCTTTGTGCCGGGAATGACTCCAACAGTGGAGGGTTTTCCCCCGATTCCCATTGACTCCACTTTTGCTGGGGTTCCTTGATGTTATTCTCGGTCTGAATTTGCCTTGATGTCAAAGTCAGTCACTCCCACCTCACTTCTGACATTCAATTGCTTTGTCCATGTTTGATCCGAGGCCTGACTGAGGTCAGGAGCTGAGTGGCCCTCGAGGAGCCCAAACTGGGCGACACCGAGCAGGTTATTGCTGAGTAAGTGTCATTTCATAGCACTGTTGATGACTCCTTCCATCACTTTACTGATGATTGAGAATAGACTGATTGGGCAGTAATTGGCCGGGTTGGACTTATCCTCCTTTTTGTGTATCAGAGATCCCTGGGCAATTTTCCACCTTACCAGGTAGATGCCAGTGCTGTAACTCTACTGGAAGAGCTTGGCTTGAGGAGAAGCAACTTCTGGAGCTCAAGTCTTCAGTACTATTGCCAGAATGTTATCAGGGCTCATTGCCTTTGCAGTATCCAGCACCTCGAACCATTTCTTGATATCACGTGGACTGAATTGAATTGGCTGGAGACTGGCATCTATGATATTGGGGACCTCTGAAGGAGGCCGAGATGGATCATCCACTTGGCACTTCTGACTGAAGATTGTTGCGAATGTTTCAGCCTTATCTTTTGTACCGGTGTGCTGGGCAGTACCAGCCAGCAGGAGATAGATCAAGAGCTGACCATCCAGCAGAGGGCAGTAGTGTTCTGAAACATATTGGATCCCACGCCCACCTATCTTAAGTGCAGAACTGCGATGCCACCTGGCAGGCCCACTGCATTTGAAACAAATAAACACCCCCCAGCCTACAGCAGTGTAGCCTTACTCGATATTGAAGCAAGAGAAGCCTCTTTATAGAAGGTAGTCTTCCAATCACCTGCCCGCTGCCATGGCAACAGTAACCAGAACACCCCAGTGATGCAACCTTCTTGAGTTTGAGGGGCAGCTGGAATCACTGAGCTGTGACATGCCTCAAGGCAAAAGGAGAAAACAACCTACAGTTAATTTGGAGATGGGGTCCTTGGAGGTCCCAGCAGGTCTCAATGATCTCTGAGCATGTGGCAGTGGGAGAATGGCTACACAGATGCCAATTTTCACCGTAAAACAGCCCTGCACGCATGCACAGTTTGTTTCTTGTATATTTTCAGCTGGATTATGTTCGTATTCACCTGTGCAGAGGAAGAAACAGAAGGAAAACAATAAAGAAAACAAAACAGTATGAAAAAGGTCAGGTGACCTAGAAGAGGGGTGCCATTCCAAAGGGAGTTCCAAAAGGAGAAGGACACAGGAGGGGCACAGAAAGTAAGTCCCGAAACAAAGAATTAAGTCCCAACCTGGGATGGAAAGGGGTCCCAACATATTAGCCGAGTTAACAGGCAAAGACAGCAATCTGAAATAGGTTCTTTAAGTGAGTTAAAAGTAAGGAGCAGAGGAGAAAGGCTCCGGATTAAAGGGATGGAGTTGCAGGGAGGAGACTTGAAGCAAAGTGCACTTGAGAGAAGCCAGAAGGTCTAAGTGGATAGCAGAAGGTTGGTGGCTCTTTTTGGAGCAGTGGTGTTCTGCTTGGTGTGGCTGAATATCTGAGAGTGTGTGTGGAAGGTGATGTTTGAGTGCATGTAGAGATCCAGGGGAAAGGAACATCAGAAGGAGAGATTGAAAACCTGGAGCTGGATTATTGTTAAAGACGTATGAGTGAAAGCATCGTTTGGGAGAGAATTCGAAGATGAGCTCTTCAAACATGGAAATGAGAACGACAGAGATTCAATTAAACCGGTTGGCTCAAAGTGTAATAAGCATCAGGAGGGTATTAGGGAGTAGGGGGAGGTGTTTAGGGAGGGGATGTTGCTTTGATTTTGGAGTGAGGCATGTCGGACCACATTGTGCCTATTAGTTTATATGTATCACACGTTTATGTGATTTTTAGAGCATAAAATAGATATTGTAAATTGTATTATCTTTACAAAGTTCTCTGTATCTGTAAAACAGAGTTGGAGAGAGGCAATTGTATATTTTAACTAATTTAACATAGAAGCCCTACAGTGTAGAAGGAGGCCATTCAGCCCATCAAGTCTGCACTAACAACAATCTCACAAAGGCCCATCCCCGTAACCCCACCTATTAACTAGCTTAGATTGATTGGCAGAGTAAATATGTGGGGACATGGGATTAGGACCTGGGTGGGATTGTAGTCAGTGCAGATTCAATGGGCTAAATGATCTCCTTCTGCACTGTCGGGATTGTATGATACTTACCTTGCTGATCGTTCTAATCTATACATCCTAGGACACTAATGGTCAATTTAGCATGGCCATGCACCTAACCCGCACAGCTTTGGACTGTGGGAGGAGACTGGAGCACCCGGAGGAAATCCACGCAGAGGTAGGGAGAATGTACAGACTCCACAGAGACAGTGACCCGAGGCTGGAGTTGAACCCAGGCCCCTGGCGCTGTGAGGCAGCAACGCTAACCACTGTACCACCATGCCGACCCTGGTGTTTGTATTGAAATCTTTCCAATCTTTTTGTCTTGTGTAATATCATTCATTTGCCATGTTTAATAAATGTTTATTCACTGAGTTAAAAGTTCACCCGAGACTCCTCTGGTCTGTCACTGCCCTCCGCGGGTTTCTAAAACAAAAGTTAGAATCTGTCAAGTCAGGTTCCACTCTGGGATCAGACTTATCCAAGAGTAACATCAGCTGGGATCGTAACAGAGGAGCTGGGAGTGTCCTGTTCCATCCACTCCAGCAGGCCACCCTGCAGACACTGCGAGTTCTGGAGAGGAGACCCCTGGCCATCCGGAGGAACAAGAAGGCATTAGGGTGTGAGTAACACTCAAACCGGTATGCAATGTTGGAGACTGTTGGGAACGGACAGAATGCAGTCCAGACCACAGCACTAATGCGCAGCGGACAACAGTAAAACAAAATTGTTATAGGAGATTTCATTTATGAGGTTTCTGTAACAGTCATTGTGAGTCCCATTGCCTCTCTAGAAAAGGGCACCTTGAGAGAGTGCAGAATATTCTGCTGGGCAAAGGGAGTGAGCCACATATGGTAGCACAGTGATTCGTCATAGTCCCAAATGACCATAGGCAGTAACTGGGGGTGAATTAAGCATAGGGTCACCTGACCTCAGGTGAGGGGCAAGGTTGAGAAAGCGGGGCCTTAGCCAGTACGGGAATTGAACCCGTGCTGTTGGCACCATTCTTCATTATAAGAACATAAGAAATAGGAGCAGGAGTAGGCCATCTAGCCCTTCGAGCCTGCCCCGCCATTCAATAAGATCATGGCTGATCTGTCGTGGCTCAGTTCCACATTCCCGCCCTCTCCCCATAACCCTTAATCCCCTCTCTTATCAAGAACCCATCAACCCGCTTCTTAAAAATATTTAGCGAGGCAGCCTCCACCACTTCAACGGGCAGAGAATTCCAGAGATTCACCACCCTTTGAGTGAAGAAGTTCCTCCTCAACTCCGTTCTAAACCGCCTCCCCTTTATCCTGAGGCTGTGCCCCCTAGTCCTACTGTCTTTTTTGAGCGGGAAGAGTCTCTCCACCTCTATCCTATCCATCCCATTCATCATCTTATATGTCTCAATGAGATCTCCCCTCATTCTTCTAAACTCTAACGAGTACAAGCCTAGTTTATTCAGCCTCTCCTCATAGCTCAACCCCCTCAACTCCGGTATCAGTCGAGTAAACCTCCTCTGCACTCCCTCCAAGGCCAAAATATCCTTGCGCAGGTGCGGCGCCCAAAACTGCACACAGTACTCCAGCTGCGGCCTCACCAATGCCCTATACAGCTGCAGCAAGACCTCCCTACTTTTATATTCAATCCCCCTCGCTATGAAGGCCAGCATCCCATTCGCCTTCCTGACCACCTGCTGCACCTGCAAGCTGGGTTTTTGCAACTCATGCACAAGGACCCCGAGGTCCCTCTGCACCGTCGCCTGCTGCAGTTTTTCGCCACGTAAGTAATAGTCCTTCCTACCATTCTTCCTACCAAAGTGGACCACCTCACACTTGCCAACATTAAATTCCATTTGCCATTTCCTGGCCCATTCGCCCAGCCTATCTAGATCCTTCTGCAGACTCTCCACACCCTCCGCACATTTTGCCGTTCCCCCAATCTTGGTGTCATCAGCAAATTTCGACACCCGACACTCGGTTCCCTCCTCCAGATCATCTATATAAATGGTAAATAGCTGAGGCCCCAGCACCGACCCCTGGGGCACCCCACTAGTCACCAACCGCCAATCCGAATAGCACCCATTGACCCCCACTCTCTGCCTCCTATTTGACAACCAATCCTCTATCCACACTAACACCCTACCCCCAACTCCATGTCCCCTGACCTTCTGCAATAACCTCTTGTGAGGTACCTTGTCAAACGCCTTCTGAAAGTCCAGAAAGACCATATCCACCGGCTCTCCTCTATCCACTGCCCTAGACACATCCTCATAGAACTCCAGTAAATTTGTCAGACACGACTTCCCTTTAATGAAACCGTGCTGCGCCTGCTCTATCAAGCAATTCCCTTCAAGATGCCTCGCAATTTCCTCCTTAATGACGGATTCTAACATTTTACCTACCACAGACGTTAAACTAACCGGCCTATAATTCCCCGCCTTCTGCCTGGCACCCTTCTTAAACAACGGCGTAACATTAGCCGTTTTCCAACCTTCCGGCACTTCCCCGGAATCCAGCGACGCCTGGAAAATAACCATCAAGGCATCCACTATCACCTCCGCCATTATGAACCAGCCGTCCCAACTGAGGTAAACCAACCCACCTGTGTTGGTACAGATCAATACCAATAACATTTAGAGGACAGGTTTTGAGATTCTACAGTCAGACTTTCAGGAACTCGGGAGGAAATCAAAAGAGGGACCTTGAATATATTCATCCCTGGATCATTTCTAATGCCACGCACAACAATACTGAATATAGAGGAGATTAACCCTTTGCTCCTGATAACACTGTCCCTGTGGACACTACAGAACATTGACAATATTAACCCTTTACTCCTGATAACACTGTCCCTGTGGACACTACAGAACATTGAGAATATTAACCCTTTACTCCTGATAACACTGTCCCTGTGGACACTACAGAACACTAAGGATATTAACCCTTTACTCCTGATAACACTGTCCCTGTGGACACTTCAGAACATTGACAATATTAACCCTCTCCTTTTGATAACACTGTCCCTGTGGACACTACAGAACACTAAGGATATTAACCCTTTACTCCTGATAACACTGTCCCTGTGGACACTACAGAACATTGAGAATATTAACCCTTTACTCCTGATAACACTGTCCTTGTGGACAATACAGAACACTGAGAATATTAACCCTTTACTCCTGATAACACTGTCCCTGTGGACACTACAGAACATTGAGAATATTAACCCTCTCCTTTTGATAACACTGTCCCTGTGGACACTACAAAACACTGAGAATATTAACCCTTTACTCCTGATAACACTGTTCCTGTGGACACTACAGAACATTGAGAATATTAACCCTTTACTCCTGATAACACTGTTCCTGTGGACACTACAGAACATTGAGAATATTAACCCTTTACTCCTGATAACACTGTCCCTGTGGACACTACAGAACACTGAGAATATTAACCCTTTACTCCTGATAACACTGTCCCTGTGGACCCTACAGAACATTGAGAATATTAACCCTTTACTCCTGATAACACTGTCCTTGTGGACACTACAGAACATTGAGAATATTAACCCTTTGCTCCTGATAACACTGTCCTTGTGGACACTACAGAACACTGAGAATATTAACCCTTTACTCCTGATAACACTGTCCCTGTGGACCCTACAGAACACTGAGAATATTAACCCTTTACTCCTGATAACACTGTCCCTGTGGACACTACAGAACATTGAGAATATTAACCCTTTACTCCTGATAACACTGTCCCTGTGGACACTACAGAACATTGAGAATATTAACCCTTTACTCCTGATAACACTGTCCCTGTGGACACTACAGAACATTGAGAATATTAACCCTTTACTCCTGATAACACTGTCCCTGTGGACACTACAGAACACTAAGAATATTAACCCTTTGCTCCTGATAACACTGTCCCTGTGGACACTACAGAACACTAAGAATATTAACCCTTTACTCCTGATAACACTGTCCCTGTGGACACTACAGAACACTGAGAATATTAACCCTTTACTCCTGATAACACTGTCCCTGTGGACACTACAGAACATTGAGAATATTAACCCTTTACTCCTGATAACACTGTCCCTGTGGACACTACAGAACATTGAGAATATTAACCCTTTACTCCTGACAACACTGTCCTTGTGGACACTACAGAACATTGAGAATATTAACCCTTTACTCCTGATAACACTGTTCCTGTGGACACAACAAAACATTGAGAATATTAACCCTTCACTCTTAATAACACTTATTAAGTGTTATTAAGGAAAACACCCCCAACTCTCATCAAATCTTGTCTTGCCACCTGAAACTGAAGGCTATGATGAGGTGCGGAACCAACTAATAACGCTTATTAAGTATTATTAAGAGTGAAGGGTTAATATTCTCAATGTTTTGTGGACATTACAGGACATTGAGAATATTAACTCTTTCCTTCTGATAACACCAAAATTGTGCTGCTTTTTGACATGAATCAAACGACCCAGAAGCACTTACTGATAAAACAGCAGTCAGACTTCAGACAAATGCAACAACTGTCATCAGCTGGTGAAAAATAACCTTCAGTGAGAAAGGTACATGGTGGTTAACGGTGATTGTCCTGCCATGGAATTAACTGTCCTTGATTGCAGGTAGCAGCAATTTTAAGAGAACTTTGCCTACCTCAAGATTCAAGGCCTTGAAAGCTTCTGCCATGGCTTTGCAAGGAGCGATTAGCAGAAAGATTCCCTCTTTTCGGGCCTCGGCTTGCAGGGGGGCCTCCGTTTAGCATTGAGCTAAGTTTGTTCATGCTGGAATGAGTGTGGTGGGGGGGGTGGTGAAGTTGGGGGAGGGAGAAAGGGAAAGGTGGTGGGGGGGGCGCTAATAGTCTCTGGATTTCAAGCACAGAGGGACTGGAGCTGCGTTGAGCATGGGTTTAGAGACTGACGGATAATATCGGCAAGGAGTTCCATTGCTGAGGCGTCTCCCAGCAGTCAGAAAGGATCAAAGAAAGCATTTTAAATAGATCTTGTGACTGGTTACAGGCCTCACTGCACTGACTCTTTGTCAGATGGAGTCTGCACTGATCTCAAGTGGAAGGTGGCACAAATTTAGATTGAGGTATGCAAGCTGCATACAAATGAAGAGGAATCACATGGTTATTCCTTTAAATCATTGAAATGTCCAGTTTTTACTTTTCTTCAATATTCTCTCCTGCTTTGCTGATTTATGTGAGGGCACAATTCCATAGGTCCCAGCAATGCTCCATTCAATTGACCCGTGTCCATCTGTACACACAGGCCTGGAGGATAGGGGTGGGCTATTGAACTATGAGGAGTATCTGACCTTGTCCTCTGTTAAGTCCACAGCCACATTTATTTTTGTCTAACTGTGGTCTCATGATGCAGTTTGAGGAACAGGTTCCTGAGCTGATTGCAGCCTCTCCTTCCCTCTTGCGAAACATTCTATCACAATCCAATATGTCCTTCTCAAGAGATTCTTCTCCTTGCTTCCACGAATGAACCCTTGTTAGGCTAAATGTACAGGAAGGAATAAGATGTGCTGGTTAGGGGCATTGGCCATGCTAAATTCCCCCTCAGTGAACCTGAACAGGTGCCAAAGTGTGGCAACTAGGGGGTCTTCGTAATAACTTCATTGCAGTGTTAATGTAAACCTACTTGTGACACTATATAATTAAACTTTAAACTTAAAGGAGAACTCCCCCTCTGCTTGTGTCCTTATGTGAGAAGCACACACTAGGGATATCACTGAACCATTATAGGTGAAGGTGAGTGACCCAAAGTCATCGTCCAAATCAGAACCAATGACAAAGGTAAAATGAGATTCTGAAATCAAAATATAGGGAGCTAGGAAATAAATTTAGAAAGCAATACCTCAAAGATAGTAATCTCAGGATTATTCCCAGTGCCACGTGCTAGCGCAATTAGGAATAGAAGAATAGACCAGGTGAATGTATGGCTGGAGAGATGGTGTAGGAGGGAGGGCTTTGGGTCTTTTTTAGGCATTAGGACCAATTCTTGGATTGTCCTGGACTTAGTATTGTGCAATGAAAAGGGATTAGTTAATAATCTGGTTGTGTGGGATTCTTTAGGGAACAATGATCATAACATGTTAAAATTCTTCATTTGGATGGAAAGTGAAGAAGTCTGACCTGAAACAAAATCTAACTGTGGGCAACGTCTTCAGATTGATAGAAAGCAATAGGAAGCAAAGAGTTGGCATTAACAGATCTGTTTCAGATTGGTAGGCTGTGGCTAGATTGGTAGGGATCTGTGCTAGAACTCCAATTTTTCACATTATAGATTAATGATTTAGAAACAGGAACTAAACATATTATCTCTAATTGTGCAGATGATTCTAAGTTAGGTGGGAGGGTGAGCTGCGAGAAGGATACAACAATGTTTAATTTGGACAGGCTGAATGTGTGGGCATTTGCATGGCAGATGCAGTTTAATGTGGATAAATGCGAGGTTATCCACTTTGGTAGCAATAATAGGAAGGCAGATTATTATTTGAAGAGGTATAAATTGAGAGAACTGGATACTCAATGAGTATGATTCACACCAATCTGCTTCATTAGTCTTTCTGCCTGCTTCTGTGCTGCCATTTTTTGCTTTCGTATTGGATCAATGACATCTTCCATCCATTTGATAGTGTAGTACATTACTTGGTGTCCTCGTGAATTAGTTACTGAAAGTAAGCGTGCAGGTACAGCAGGCAGTAAAGAAAGCAAAAGGTATGTTGGCCTTCGTAGCAAGAGGATTTGATACAGGAATAGGGGCATTTTACTGCAATTGTATAGGGTGTTGGTGAGGCCGCATCTGGAGTACTGTGTGCAGTTTTGCTGTCCTTATCGGAGAAAGAATGTCCTTGCAATAGAGGGAGGACAGCAAACGTTTACCAGGCTGATTCCGGGGATGGCAGGTCTGTCACATGAAGACAGATTAAGTCAGTTAGGATTATATTCACTGGAGTTAAGAAGAGTGGGAGGGGATCTCATGGAAACTTATAAAATTCTAACAGGATTAGACCGAGTAGATTCCAAAAGAATGTTCCAATGGTAGGAGAGTCTAGTAAGCTGGAGGATAAGAAATAAACCTTTTAGGACTGAGGTGAGGGGAAATTTCTTCACCCAGAGAGTGGTGAATGTGTGGAATTTACTACTATAGAAAGTAGTTGAGGCCAAAATATTGCGTGATTTCAGGAAGAAATTAGATATATATCTTGGATCAAAGGATATGAGGGGAAGGGAGGGTGGATGAGGATATTGAATTTGATGACCAGCCATTACCAAAATGAATGGCACAGCAGGACTTGAAGGGCTGAATGGCCTATTCCTGCTTCTATTTTCTATGTTTTTATGATTCCATTTTTATAACCCTACACGGCGTTCCCTCCAAGGCCAATATCTAGGCACCACTCCTCCTAAGTTGTGGTGCCCAGATCTGTTCATGGTTCACGTGGTCTAACGAGGGTTTTGTACAGCTGCAGCATAACTCCTGCGTCCTTATATTCCAGTCCTCTCTATATAAAGGCTGTAACCTTTCTACAATCCCAGCACCACTCGCATTCTGAATTATTAATAGCTGTTCTAACTTTAGTGCATGAGGTAAGCTAGGGTCTCCTGTGAACAATGGGTAATCATGCCCAATACTGAAATCAATTTTGGGTTGGGTTTAAGGATTCACTCAGGAACTTTCTTTCCTCTCCAGGTAACACCAAGCTCCAGCATCTGCAGAAACACAACAGAAACTGTGGTATGGATTTGTGCCACTTTGAGAAAATCAAGCTTGACCTCACGGTGAACCCAGGAAATTTCAACATGAAGTGGGCTGGGGTGGTGGGGGGAGGGGAGTGTTGGGGGAGGTGCGGAGGGGGAGTGGGGGGGGGGGGGGGTTGCCACTTTGGATGAACAGAGATAAGGAGAAATTCCTTTAGACAGAGGGTTATGAATCTTTGGAATTCTCTAGCCCAGAGGGCTATGGAAGCTCGTCATTGAGTGTGTTTAAAGCAGAGATTCCTAATGCACAATGATGTAAAGGGGTTATAAATGGCCCTCACAAAGAAATCTACTCTTACGTCATTGAGGAGTTCAGGCTTGCGTTGACTAAACTGGGTCATAGAGCCATAGAGGTTTACAGCATGGAAACAGGCCCTTCAGCCCAACTTGCCCATGCTGCTTTTTTTTTAAAAAATCCCTAAACTAATCCCAATTGCCTGCGTTTGGCCCATATTCCTTTATACCCATCGTACCCGTTGTAACTATATAAATGCTTTTTAAAAGATAAAATTGTACCTGCCTCTACTACTACCTCTGGCAAACTTGTTCCTGATGCTCACCATCCTCTGCGTAAAAAAATTGCCCTTCTGCACACTTTTGTATCTCTCCCCTCTGACCTTGAAGTTATGCCTTCTAGTTTTCGACTCCCCTGCCTTTGGGAAAAGATATTGACTATCTACCTTGTCTATGCCCCTCATTATTTTACAAACCTCTATAAGGTCACCCTTCAGCCTCCTACGCTCCAGAGAAAAAAGTCCCAGTCTATCCAGCCTCTCCTTATAACTCTATCCATCAAGTCCCAGTAGCATCCCAGTAAATCTTTTCTGCACTCTTTCTGGCTTAATAATATCCTTTCTATAATAGGGTGACCAGAATTGCACACAGTATTCCAAGTGTGGCCTTACCAATGTCTTGTACAACTTCAACAAGATGTCCCAACTCCTGTATTCAATGTTCTGACCGATGAAACCAAGCATGCTGAATGCCTTCTTCACCACTCTGTTCACCTGTGACTCCACTTCCAACGATTTTGGGTATTCTAGCCCAGGAGGAGATTGGTCTAGATAAATTATAACGTTATTTTTGGCTGTCTTCTGACCTTCATCCATTATGATTAGACATGATGCAAGATGCCGCCTAAAATATTAATTCACTGATTATCTGGAGTCTGTTCTGTATTACACCTGTGAAGCTAAATCAATAAAAAATGGAATGAAACAAAGAAAAGGCATTGAAATGCCCCATCAACCATGTTCCGATTAAATGACAGTGCAGGGTCAGCAGGCTGAATGGCTTACTCCTGTTCCTCTGTTCCTATTGAAGCGTGAGCATAATGGGGCCTGGGTTCAGACTATACCAGAATAAAAAGATATCGGATTCTTAGGTAACCTATAGATTCTTCATGTCTGTACATTTAAATTTTAAGTTCATTTATTAGCGTCACAAGTTGGCTTACATTAACGCTGCAATGAAGTTACTGTGAAAATCCCTTAGTCGACACTGGTGCCTGTTTGGATACACTGAGGGGGAATTTAGTATGGTCAATGCACCTAACCAGCATGTCTTTCGGACTGTGGGAGGGAATTGGAACTCCTGGAGGAAACCCACACAGGCATGGGGAGAACATGCAAACTCCTCAAAGACAATGACCCAAGCTAGGAATCGAACCTGGGTCCCTGGCGCTGTGAGGCAGCAGTGCTAACCACTGTGCCAGCATTTTAGCTGCCGTCCACACAATTCACAAAGGAAGAAAGATCATACCCTGTTTTGCAGTTATTGTTCCAATGAATCTCATGGATTTGAATTCAGATTGTCTCTCAGGAGAGATACCCAGACAGGGTTGCCAACACTCCAGATTTGTCCAGGAGTCTCCAAGAATTGAAAGTCCATCTCCCATTTGGGGGCAAATGTCCCGGGGAAAAAAAATCAAAGGGCTGGGAATTTGTTTAAACAATTTTGAAATCTTTAACTTGTTTACTAATGAACATATAGAAAATGGGGGAGAAGCCATTACAAATCATCCAATCGGGGGGCTATTAACTTTCCAATTAACTCCAATAGACAGTAGTCCAATAGACTTGTATTCCAACCATAATCTTGCAATTGTTTCTCTGTCTATATATGTTTGTGAAACTGACCTCTCCACTCACCTGATGAAGGAGCAGCGCTCCGAAAGCCAGTGATACCAAATAAACTTGTTGGACTTTAACCTGGCATTGTGAGACTACTTATTATGCCCGCTCCAGTCCAACGCTGGCATCTCCACATCATAGCTTTCCAATTGTTCATGGGAAGGCGAATCAGTGTGAGGATGAGGTCTTGGTGTCCAATGCCTTGAGCATGGAGGTGGGGACAGATAAATGTAATGAAACCTCCAGCATGTTCACCCAAGCAGAGTTGGTGGCACTTCTTCCAGGACTGGCACAGCGTTGTGAGGTGCGAATTAAAGCTTCACCTGCAGCGCTGCAACGTCAAGAAAACACCCTTCTTTCCTTTTCTTTACAGGGAATCCAAACTGTCTCTTGGAGGCAGTCTAAAAACTCTACCCCCATTAAGGGCGGGTTTGATAGTGGGGCCATTGTCACCGGGAGAAGGGTTGAGATCAACTTCCAAGGTAGCAACCAGGTGGCACATTCACTGTGTCAGTCCACACTGGATTTTACACAAGGAAATTTAACATTTTTGCAGTAACAACAACAGCCTGTGCTTATTGTCCTAAACTGCAATAAAATATCCCAAGGGGCCTCACAGGAGTGTTACAAAGCAAAACTTCAAAGTGAGCCACGTAATTCCATATCAGACCAGATGGCAAAAAACGTTGCCAAAGTGGTAGGCTTTAAGGAGTATCTTTAAATGTGTCAGGCAGGGAATTGGAGAAACATTGGTCCTGATTTTACTGGCACGACTGACCAAGGTTTGTAAGACCATGTCCAAGGCAAATGGGGAATGCCGGTCTGGAAGCCTCACATGCCCCGATTATGGGGTGGCCATGCCGGTAAAATCAGGACCTTAGTGAGGGAATTCCAGAGCTTAGAGTCAAGGCAATTAAAGATTACCAATGGTGGAGCAAATAAAATCAGAGTTTCTCAAGGAGCCAGGATTCAATAAGCACTGAAGTCTCAGAGGTGGTGGGCCTGGTGGAGATTGGAGAGATAGGGAGGGGCAAGGCCATGCAGGAATTTGAAAATATGGTTGAGAAATTTCAAATCAAGGGATTACTTGACCAGGAGTCCATGTAGGTCAGTGAACACAAGGTTAATAGACGAATGGGACTTGGTGCTGGTTTGGACTTAAGCAACGAAGTTTTGGATGCATCCGCATTTATAGAGGGTAGAATGTGGGTGTGCTGCCATGTGTGCATTGGAATTGTCAAGTCTGGAGGTAGAAAATACATGAACGAAAATTGGGGCAGCTGATGGGTTGAGGCAACGGTGGAACAGGTGACGGTGTGGCGATCTTAGATGTGGCACAGATATAATGTCGGAAGCTTATTATTGGGTCAAAAATGACACCAATGACATTTCATTGTGTTTTGGAAAACAATGGGTGGGCTTTTTCCTGTCTTCATAATCCAGAACCCATCATCTTCTCACACTTCCACAGAATATTCAGCTCTGTGCAACTGGAGTAGGCAGCCAGGTTCAGGTCTGCTGCCTACCTAGTCAAACCTGAGGCAGAAAAAGAGGCAAACTGGTGCTGAGGTAAACAAGCTCTCACGGAATGCATCCAAATATTCATAATGAGGCCATCTGGCAACTGTATCCACAGAAGCAGTTATAACAGATGATCACAGACTTGTTTTTCCACATGTTTGGAAGAAAGGGACTGTTGACACAGCTTGCAGATGGCTGAAGGCTTTGTTTGATTGACATACTTATTACCTTGTAATAAATGATTTTTTTCTTTGATGTGCTTTTTCAATGCCTGTGTGTTTATTTACACAAGATTAAGTGATGTTGGGTGGATGTTATTTATTCATTTGTGCTGGCCAGCTTTTATTACCCATCCCTAGTTGCCTTTGGAAGGCAGTTGAGAGTCAACCACATTGCTATGGCTCTAGAGCCACATGTAGGCCAGACCGGGTAAAGACGGCAGCTTTCCCTTTCGAAAGGATATTAGTGACACAGATGGATTTTTCCTGACAGTCAACAACAGTCATCAGCAGGTTCTTAATTCCAAGTTTTTTACTGAATTCAAATTCCAGCAATGTCCATGGCAGGATTTGAACCCTAGTCTCCAGAACATTAGCTGAGTTTCTGGATAGTCTAGCAATAACACCACTAGGCCATCATCTCTCCACGTGGATTTTGACATTGATACTATGAATGGTTCTGGCACCTTTACGATGTTATAAAATTAGAAGCTTTTTTCACAGAACATTTTCAAAGCCTCTGCTTATGTCATCAGTTTCAGCAGCATTTCAAAGGCTTGCCAGTGACTCTGGGTCTGGAAGTAGTCGATACGGGGAGAATGGGCATGGACGGTGTATAGGGGGCATGGAAGAGACATGTGGCAATGGAAGGGGAATGGAAAAAGCATGGGGTTATGGATGGGATATGAGGGAATTGGAAGTGGCATGGGGAATATGAGGGGCATGGAAGGAGCATGTGACTTATGTGGGGCATTGACAAGAATTTTTAAACTGAAGTCCACAAACTCACTTACCTGGTGGGCTTCCCTCAGGCTTCAAGAGCCCACCCGCCTACACAAACCTACTGTAGGCAGGAAGAGCTGATTTGCGAGTTGGGAATTAAATTGAGACCGATGTCACTTTAGGTGGATATCAGGTCATGGCACATCACATTTCCTGACTTGACAAAAATGGCGGGCAGGAAAATTCAAAGTTGAGCAAGCCTCCCACCTCAGGACGAGATCAAAATTTAGCCCCAAGTTTTTTGAGCAGTCTTGCTCAACATCAGATATTTCCAAAGTAGTGGGAAGAAGTCGGTAGCTAGGCAATGGAGTTGAGAGCAGGGATCAGCGATATGGTTTTAGGTCTTCCCAGAATGACTAGAGGTTCTATGAGCTGCCTGATAATTTACTAACAGTGGAAGGGTTGAGAGAGTGATGGGGGCAGTGAGGTAGAGTTAGGATTTTTTTTAGCCTGTGTGTTGTTAGAAAAACAAAGATAGTTTTAAGAGATCTATATTTACATCGGTAAACTTTAGAAATAGGGTATAGTTTTAAGTTGGTTTCAAATCAATGTTTTTGTGTTTTATTCATTTGTGGGACATGGGCATCACTGACTGGGCCAGCATTTATTGCCCATCCCTAGTTACCCTTGAACTGAGTGGCTTGCTCGGCCATTTCAGAGGGCAGTTGAGAGTCAACCACATTGCTGTGGCTGTGCCGTCACATGTAGACCAGACCAAGTAAGGGTGACAGATTTCCTTCTCTAGAGGACATTAATGAACCAGTTGGGTTTTTCTAACAATCGACAATGTTTTCAGGTTCATCAGTAGATTCTTAATTCCAGATTTCTTTTCACTGAATTCAAATTCCACCATCTGCCATGGCGGGATTTGAACCCGAGTCCCCCGAACATTAGCTGAGTTTTTGGATTAATAGTCAAGCAATAATACGACTAGCCATCACCTCCCCTATATATAAAACCTATAGTTAGATGCATGCTGGACAAAAGTGGTAATATGTGTAGGGATTGGTTCAATACAATCTATGCTTCTGTTATGCTTTGAGAGGGTTAAGATATGAAAATTAATTAACTTAGTATAAGTATGTGCCCAATATTTAGCATTTGGGGTCCTTTAGATGTTGAAAAGCTTTTTAAAATTTAGTTTTAGTTTAATTTATTTGCCATGGAGATAGGACACCAGGGAGTGAACATTTCTCAACTTTGTCAAGAAAAAACAAGCTGGACAGGACAAAGGAGGCCACAAAGATGCAGACTTCCCAAAATGCCAGAAGCAGTCCAGACAACCAGGGAATTGGGACAGGAAGAATGTCTTAAGGAGACTGAAGTTAAGAGAACAGCGACCAAGGTATTGTTCAGGAGCATTCAAAGGAAAAGCAGAAAAGTGTTGTGAGTGAAAGAAACATCTGCAGTAATTAGACTGAAAGAGGAAAAGCAGACTTCAGAGATAAATCAAAAGTTTGATGCCATCGTCATACAGTCTGGGAATCGATAGCTTGTGCAATAACTTGTGCAAAAGGCAAGATAAAGAAATCCTGGACACTGGATTATTTATTAAAAGTGAAGTGGAAATTCTGTTTAAGAGAGTAATTTGGAAAACCTGGACTGACATTCGGAATGCAAACTGCTGATGGAAAGTATTATTATCAAATATTTTAAGCGCCTTTTTGGGAGTGGAATTTGGAAACTCTTGTGTAACAGTCATCTGGGGGGGATTTTGAGGATTCACTGGGTTCAGAGTGGAGGATGTGTATGACCATAACCTGACTGTATGTTTATAGGGACTTTGTGTTACTGAGACCATTGTAGCTTAAGATACACTTTGCAAACCAAGTTAACCTTACAATCTGTGTATATTTGTGAAGCAAATGGGCTGGGTGAGTAAAGAAGTGTTGTATCATAATCAAACTTTTTGTGTTTAATAAATGTCCTTTTCTTGTTGTTAAAATTAATTGGTGATCCTGTGTCTCTGTTCCTCCATGTTTCTAAAAAAAAGTAAAATTACCGTGTTTTGAAGCTGGGATCTGTTCTGGGATCTTCCTGTCCTTTTATAACATTGTCAGAGACCAGATCAGAAACTCCAAAGTATGTTATGAAGTTAGACTAGACTCCAACTATTTATTTCCCAATGATTTAGACATGCTTCTTGATCTAAACTAACAGCTGATAGTGGACAACAAGGAAAACAAAACACTGTGCCAGGCAGATCAAGATAAAGTACAGGTACAAGCTGAAAACATTTGTCTCAAAGCCAAGCTGGAAGATCTTGAAATGAAATCCAGCCAGGTGTATCAGCAGACAAAAAAGACACTCACCCAAATTGTTGCCTTGAAAGACTCGACGACAAACTAATATGCATCCCTTGAAAAACACAAAGACTTTGAAGGCTACTTCAGAGCAGCTATGCTTGGGACTGTCAGCAGTGACAAACGTACTCACTGATGCACAGCTTGAGAAGGCAAGGGCAGAACAATAAAATAAACATTTGAAGGAGCAGCTACTTGTCCTTAAAGAGCAGATTCAAACACAGTCCATTACCTTTTGGCAACACAGTGAAATGCGGGACACCTTGAGCAGCAGAACAGTGGAACAGAACAGACTTGATGAGGCTCTACTAAATTACAAGAAAACTTAAGACAAGGTATTTCAGCTTCCAGGTGAACAGGAAAATCTGTTGAAGGATCTTTGCATGCAAGGATTGGATCCAGGTTTGTCCGTCTGGAACAATGGAAAGTGAGATGAAATGAATTCACTGCCACTCAGAATGAGCTGACAACTGAGCTTTCATGGAATTCTCAGGAATGTTCACTATTCGGGGAAGAAGCCTAGTGGTACAGCAGTGCTGCAGTCTGTACCTAGTGGTACTGACGGCAGCACTGAAGGAAACAGTTGCACATCTGCAAGGAACCTTGGAACAACATTACACAGCTGTAAATTGGGAGAGGGGAGTGTGCAGTGGGACCTGATTGTCCTTGTGCACCAGTCGCTGAAAGTAAGCACACAAGTGCAGCAGGCGGTAAAGGAGGCAAATGGTATGCTGGCCTTCATTACAAGAAGTTTGGAGTACAGGAGCAGGGATGCGTTATTGCAACAGACCATTAGGACATAGGAGCAGAATTAGGCCACTCAGCCTCTCGAGTCTGCTCCGCCATTCAATCATGACTGATTTTTTTTCACATTCTCCTGCCTTTTTCCCATAACCCCTGATCCCCTTATTAATCAAGAACCTAGTTATCTCTGTCTTAAAGACACTCAATGACCTGGCCTCCACAGCCTTCTGCGGCAAAGAGTTCCACAGATTCACCACTCTCTGCCTGAAGAAATTCCCCATCTCTGTTTTAAAGGATCACCTCTTCAATCTAAGGTTGTGTCTCTGGTTCTAGTTCTTCCCACTAGTGGAAACATCCTCTCCACGTCCACTCTGTCCAGGCCTTGCAGTATCCTGTAAGTTTCAAGAAGATCCCCCCCTCATCCTTCTAAACTCTGAGTACAGACCCAGAGTCCTCAACCGTTCCTCATACAACAAGCTCTTCATTCCATGGATCATTCCTGTGAACTTCCTCTGGACCCTTTCCAAGGGCCAGTACATCCTTCCTTAGATAATGGGATCCAAAACTGCTCACAATACTCCAAATGGGGTCTGACCAGAACCTTATACAGTTTCAGAAGTATATCCCAGCTCTTTTAACCTAGCCCTCTTGACATGAATGCTAACATTGCATTTGTTTTCCTAACTGCCGCCTGAATTGCACGTTAACCTTAAGAGAATCTTGAACAACGACTCCCAAGTCCCTTTGTGTTTCTGATTTCCTAAGCATTTTCCAAAGTGCATAACCTCACACTTTTCCACATTGTATTCATCTGCCAGTTCTTTGTCCTAATCTGTCCAAGTCCTTCTGCACCCCCCTGCTTCTTCAATACTACCTGTCCCTTTACATATCTTTGAATGTAGGGTCTTGGTGAGGCCACACCTCGAATATTATAATGTGCAGTTTTCGTCTCCTTTTCTGAGGAAGAATATTCTTGCTCTCGAGGGAGTACAGCAAAGGTTTACCAGGCTGTTTCTGGGGATGGCAGGATGATGGATGAGGGAAGATTGACCAGGTTAGGATTGTTTTCACTGGAGTTCAGATGAGTGAAGGGAGATCTCGTAGAGACTTATAAAATTCCAAAAGGACTAGACAGGATAGATGCAGGGAGGATGTTCCCGATGGTGGGAGTATCCAGAACCAGAGGTCACAGTCTGAGGATTCAGGGTAGACCACTTAGGATGGAGATGAGGAGACATTTCTTCATCCAAAGAGTGGTGAGCCTGTGGAATTCATTACTACTGGAATTATTTGATGTCAAAACATTGAATGTATTCAAGAGGCAGCTGGATATAGCGCTTGGGGCGAATGGGATCAAAGGTTATGGTGAGAAAGCATGATTAGGCTACTGAGTTGAACGATCTACCATGATCGTGATGAATGGCGGAGAACGTTCGAAGGTCCTATCTTCTGTTTCTATTACATTCCCAAAGTGGACTTTGCACAGCTTGAAGATCAAGAAGATAGAATGGCAATGAAGGTTGTTCTCACTGAAGAGCATGAGCATTGGCAAAACCAACTGCCATAAGCGCAAATGCAATGTATTCTCAAGGACTGATACTCTGGCAAAGAAAAAACAATGACGGAGAGAAACGTCACATGGCAGAAAGTAGCCCTCATTCATAATTCAGCCAGAACAGCATCTTCCCTACAGCTCAACCACAAAACCAAATTCAAATGTTGGCTTTGTTTATAACCTCAATCTCCTGTTCATGAAGCAAGTCTGTTCTTCTCCTTTTCAGGTCCCTGAATCAAACCAAGGGCCACAACCATCCACAGTGCAGCAAGTTACCACACCATCCCCACTGGAGGTGATGCCAGAGCCAAAATGACTTCCAAAAGAGATTTTGCCACAGGGCAACCAGTGGAACTGGTGACCTCCACACAACTCCAGCAACTACTAATCAGTATGATGAAAACATAGAGGCCACTGGAAGCAGCCTGACAGCAACATAACTCAACAAGGGTGAGCCATCTCCACATTCTTCATCTATCCACACAACAGCTCTCCCTCAACCCAGAAAGCTTCCAGATACTGGAAAAGGTGGAAGAAGATGGGATGCAACTGAAAACCAGACATAAACCACTCCCAGAAAGAAATGACCATCACTTACAATAAAAAGCCACTGCCACTAGGTGTGGTGCCACATTCACAAATGGAAAAAGTGCATGAAACCATGCTTGCATCCAGCTCCAACAAATGATCCGCCATCAAGATCAACAGTCCCGAGATCCTACTACTCTGCCAACCAGCTGGCATGTAAGACCTGGCAGGGGACTGAGATGTGTCAGAGGTGTGAGATGTGGCAGGGGTACAAGAATTCAAGACCACCTCAAATCCTGATTTCAAAGGTTTGAAATGAGGAAATGGGATAATATGAACTCTATTAATTGTCACCTTGGTGGAAGGAAAAAAAAATGGAATTACATACAAAATATTTAACTTTGAATAAAATTTGAGTTTTATTTTTCTCAGAAAGACACAAACCTGAAGATGGCTGAGAATGTAGTCATCACTGGCTGAATTGCTACAGGTTGATTCTCTAAGGGACGACGGAACCCTTCCATTTCCAGACAAGGTATTTCAAAAACACCCAGAAACTGATTACCATTGCCGATTAAGGCAAGGGGACATAATGTGGGTGGCACGGTGGTAAACACTGCTGCTTCACAACACCAGGGTTCGATTCCTGGCTCAGGTGACTGTCTGTGTGGAGTTTGCATGTTCTCCTCGTGTCTGAGTGAGTTTCCTCTGGGTGTTTCAGTTTTTGATTTATACCCAATATTTTATTGTTTAAAAAGTTTGCTAAAATTGCATACTTTCTTACAAACCTTCAGCTGTCTTCTTGATCTCTCTGGTTTATGAAATATTACTCTCTGTACACTCCTGTTTTCTTTTTCTCCGCCACTGGTGGCAGTGGCTTCAGGTACCTGGACCGTGGGCTTGGGAATTACCAGAGAAAGGCCACTTCTTTTTAAATGTCCCTTGGTTCCAGTTTCTCCCACAAGTGGAAAAATCCTCACGGTATCCACCCCATCAAACCCCTCAGCATTTTATATGCTTCAACAAGATGACCTCCCATTCTTCTAAACTCCAACGGGTATAGCCTAACCTGCTCAATCTTTCATCACAAGACCCTCACCCAAGAATAAATAGAGTGAACCTTCTCTGAACTGCTTCTGACACAATTATATATATTTCCAAAGAATAGTACCAGGTGTAGTCTCACCAAGATCTAATTCAGTTGCAGTGGAGGAACTGATTTGTGGAAGAGGTATCAATTAAGCAGGGTGCTTTATCTCGGATGGTGTTGCGTTTCCTGAATGTTGTTGGAGCTGCACTAATCCAGGCAAGTGGAGAATATTCCATCATACTCCTGACTTGTGCTTTGCAAATGGTGGGCAGGCTTTGGGGAGACAGGAGACAATTGCTCCCCAAAGCAATTCTATTTGCTGCAGAATTTCTAGCCTCTGACCTGCTCTTGTGGTCACAGTATGTACATCCACTTCAGTTTCTGGTCAATGTTACCCTCTAGGATGTTGATAGTGAGGGAATTCAGTGATGGCAATGCCATTAAATGTCAAACAGCGAAGGTTTAGATTCTTTCTTGCTGGCGATGATCATTGGCACCACACAAGTGCCAGGCAATGTTACTTGCCACTTGTCAGCCCAAGCCTGAATATTGTCCAGGTCTTGCTGCATTTGAATACTGATGGCTTGCAGTGTGAATGGTACTGAACACTGTGCAATTATCAGCAAACACCCCCACTTCTGACCTTATGATGGAAGGAAGGTCATTGATGAAGCAACTGAAGATGACTGGGACCTAGGACACTACCCTGAAGAACTCCTGCGGTGATGCCTACATACATCAATCTTGACTGTTACATAGAATTCTATCAACTGGTCTATGTCAGTGTTTATGCTTTACAAAAGCGTCCTCCCGCCCCCTTTCACCTCATGCTATGTCTTTTGTTTCCTTTCTCTCTCAAGTTTCCTTTAAATATGTCTATGATATTTGCCTTAACCATTCCCTGCAGTGCTGAGTTCCATGTCCTCACAACTCTCTGCGTAAAGAAATTTCTCCCGAAGTCCTTATTGGATTCATCAGTAACTATCTTATATTTATGGCCTCTTGTTTTGGCCTCCTGAACGGTGAAGACATCTTCCCCATGTCTATGATAGGGAGTCAATACATCCCTCCTCTCCCGGATTTGTAGCAACTTGAGGCTACCATGGCTAGATGGTGACAAATCGAAGCGTCTTGTCCAGATCAACCGCTTTGGAGGAGCCTTACTCTTGGAGTGGTCATAACATAATACAAACTGACGTGATGTTAATCATGAAGTAGTTTAGTTCAATAGTTATAGCTGTGACACCAAAGTTAAGCACATAAATCTATGATAGTGAATGTTTTCATTATCTTAAAGATCTCTCTACAAGCCTCTTTTCTGGAGAAGACGTGCTTTCCCCATCTCAATCTCAAAGTGCTCAAAAGTAAACGGAAAAACGAAAAGCAGGATTTTGTCCAAACGGTTTTTCCCACGATTTTTCCTCTCTCAGACAGTTGTCCTGGACAGACTAATATTCAATCCCTGGAGACTCCAGGGCAGACCTATCTTCGGCACTTTACCGATAGAGATATTTGAGAGAGAAAAAAAAACACGGAACTGCGGTGGTTTTCATCGTTACATCAAAAAATAGCCATAAATAAAACTTTATTCTTTCAGTTCCTTCACAAGCCTCATGACATCATTTTCCTGGGGAGAAGGGAGGGAGAGGTCAGCACCCACACTTCCAATATTAATCACTGTCATAAAGAGTAATTTGGAAAGAATAAAATTCAGCAGATGAGATTATGGTTCTTTCAAAGAAGAAAATTGATAGCGTGGCGAATTAACACTCTTACAGAAACCTGGTGGCGGAAGCGGGGTGCAGGAGAGAGGGACATCTCTTGTTTCGAAAAGTTCAATTCTTAATTTAAACATCTGTATCCTTGCTTTCCTCTCTCGCTCCTCCATCATCGCCATCTCCTCCGGTTGTGCCCTAAGCATCATGCGCATGAGCTGTGTCCTCTGTCAGTCTTGCCGTCGTTTTACAAGTTCATTTATGGGTAATGGATGCCCTGGTTGCTGTTAATTTAATTTTTTTTTTAAAAACGGGTAAAATCTATAGCAGCAGCAAGCAAACTCTGTGACGGGAAGGCAAGAGTAATATCTCAGAATGGAAAAACAAATTTAAACAAAAAAAAAGAAGTCCTTGTCGGTTGTAACGTGCTCCCCCAAAAAAAGAAAAAAACAAAATCATCTCGTGTTTCTTTTCATCTGCCGTCCGCGGGAGTTCGACTGAGCGATGCCATTACACGAGCAAAGCGCTCGCAGAGTTCATGCGTGGAGAAGGAAGGTAGCTTTGGCGGCTCACGGAAAGCTTTGATCTCAGTCGAGCAATCCAGCAGCTTCGGCAAGAAGTCTGTCAGCTTCTCTTGTAGGTTGGCTGCAAAGGGGAGTGAGAGGAGCAAGGTTTATTTGTTAAAAAATGACACAGCCAACGTACTTCCCGTCACAATTCAGAGACCCAACTTCAACTTTTCCAGATTCATGTGAGCAGTACCACAGCTAAACATCTAGCATGTGATTTGAATCTGATCCCTGTGCACTTTTCACTAACAACAGCTTGCATTTATATAGCACAATTAGCCTAACCTCCTCCCATTTTTTCTCATCTAAATCTCCCATCGCAACCTCTATTCCCTTGCACCCTTGGCATGTTGTACAGTTTGCCCTTAAACGTACCTATACTATCACCCGCTCCCTGTAGCAGCGAGTTCCACAATCTCATTAGTCTTTGGGTAGAGATTTCTTCTGAATTCCCAATTAGATTTTTCTTATGTTAATGGCCGATGCTCTTCCCCACAAGAGGAAACATTCTGCCTTTATCCATGCTATCAAAACCTTTCCGAATTTTAAACACCTCAATTAGTCAGCTTTCATTTTTCAAGAGAAAAGAGACCCAGAGCAGAATTCCCTCATCCTGCCTGCTGTGGGAATTGCAGCAAGCCAGACAGGACCATGCAAAAGTCCACTGAACTTGGGAAGGATGTTTTGGGCTTGGGGTGAGCGCAATCAGAATTCTTGGCCCCAGCCTCTGCACCCTCTCCAATGCCTCATATCCCTTTTATAGTATCATGATCAGAACTGCACGTGGGACAGCAAGTGTGCTTCAACCAAGGTTCAATACAGACTTCCCATAACTCCCCTCATTTTCAATTCTAGCCCTTGAGAAATAAATCCTTATGTTTGGTTTGTTTTTTTTTAATGACCTTGTTAACTTATAGTGCAACTTTCAGTGATTGATGTATTTGTACTCTATGATCTCTTTGTTCCTCTATCTGTAAATCCACATCTTTTAAGTTATAAGTGACCTCTTTATTCTCCCCACCCAAGTCCACATGGACTGCCCGTGATACTTTCAACTCTGGCCTATTAGTGTGCGTGTTATTTTATCTTTACATTAAACAAAATAACCTGGAATGAGGCTGGAATGGGACTGTGTCTTCTACCTCAGGCACAACGAAAAGCCCAACTGAACATATCCTGTATCTCTTTCATGGTTTTTATATCCTCATAAAGGAAGGCACAGCAACTGTACACAATACCCCAACTGCAGCTCAACTAAACTCTCACGTGAGTTCAACATTAATGCTTTATTTTTGCACACAAAGAACAGTATAGCACAGGAACAGGCCCTTCGGCCCTCCAAACCTGCGCCAATCATGATGCCTCCTTGAATTACATAGGAACTTATAAAATAACTAATTCTTTAGTGGGATGAATGTTACTGGCAAGGTGCCAGCATTTGCTGCCCATCCCTAATTGCTCTTAAGCAGTGTGGTTTGCAAGACCATTTCAGGAGGCAGGTAAGGGTCAACCACACGATTGTGTGTTTGATGTAGGTCAGGTCACACGGATTTCCTTCCCTAAAGGACATTAGTGAACCAGTTAGGGTTTTACATCAATCGATAATAGCTTTGTGGTCATCTTTACTGAGGCCAACTTTGAATTCCAGATTTTCATTTGAGTTTAAGGTCCACTGGGGTGGGATTCAAAGCCATGTTAGGCCTCTGGATTGTTAAGCAATGGTATCGACACCACCACTGTCTTCGTCCTAAGGCATTTGGCCCAACCAGTGAATGGTGGTGTTCACCTTAGACACAAAGCGTAGTCCTAGCTGATATCGGGTGGCCATGTTGATTTTATATTCCTTTATCTCCCCCTTTTTTCTTCAATCACCCACACAATCTGCTCTTCAATGTTGACAAGATCTCTGTTTCAATCATTAGCTCGACTACTGCATTTAACAGCCTCATAAGTCTCTGTGCAAAACAAGAGGGTTCTCTTACTCACTGCCCTGAATCGCCTACATTTGCTCTTGTATCTGTGACCCTTTGTTCTAGACCTCTTCAAACACTGGAAATAGACTGCCTCAATCTACTTCAGTCTTTCAAAAACAAAATCATCCGAAATTTCTTGTCCTAGCGTCAAAACAATCCATTTCCACTGATAATTAACCACTTATAACTCTTTAATTTCTTTTAATTTGATTTTTAAAAAAATCTAGTTCAAGATACTTCAGCCTATATCTAAACCTCCTGTACTTCTCTTTCATGACATTCCCAAATCTGGATGGCTCAACAGTCATCCAACCATACTTACGTTCCATTTCTTGCCCCAGATACGAACACCATCGATTCCTCATGTCCTCCACGGCCACAATGTCCTTCTCCTCCATTTCATCCACCAACAGCAGGGGCAGACAGGGTACGACCAACTCATTCATGGTGGTGAGACCTTCCTCTACTTCTTGGTCATCTCCAGACTCGAAGAGAGCTGCAGCGTGCTCGTTCAGTTTCTACCACAAGCACAGCAAAGGAGCATGTCAAACAGCTTTAAGTGCTAGTGTTAAACACAACAAATTCGGAGGAGGATCTGAAGATATTTTCTGGAATGGTTCGCGGGATAAAGGATTATAGTTATTGGGATAGAGTGGGAGAGTTGGGATTGTTCACCTTAGATCCAAGAGGTTTTTGAAACCATGAAGAGTTCACGTAGTGCCCAGAAAATGACACAATATTCTACAGCTCTATTTATAAAGCCCAGGATCACCGAATCCCTATTCAGCCCATTGAGACTGCACCAACAACAATCCCACCCATGCCCTCTCCCCGTAACCAGAGAACATAGAAACATAGAACAGTACAGCACAGTACAGGCCCTTTGGCCCTCAATGTTGTGCTGAACCATGTCCAAACCCAAGATCAAGCTATCCCACTCCCTATCATTCTGGTGTGCTCCATGCACCTAACCAATAACTGCTTGAAAGTTCCTAAAGTGTCTGACTCCATTATCACAGGGGGCAGTCCATTCCACACTCCAACCACTCTCTGAGTGAAGAATCTACCTCGGAGATCCCTCCTCTATTTCCCACCATGAACCTTATAGTTATGCCCCCTTGTAACAGCTACATCCACCCAAGGAAATAGTCTTTGCATGTCCACTCTATCTATCCCCCTCATCATCTTATAAACCTCCATTAAGTCACTTCTCATCCTCCTCCGCTCCAAAGAGAAAAGCCCCAGCTCCCTCAAACTTTCCTCATAAGACCTACCCTCCAAACCAGGCAGCATCCTGGTAAATCTCCTCTGCACTCTTTCCAGTGCTTCCACATCCTTCTTATAGTGAGGTGACCAGAAGTGAACACAATATGCCAAATGTGGTCTCACCAACATCCTGTATACTTGCAGCATAACCCCATGGCTCTTAAACTCAAACTTCCTGTTAATAAACATTAACGGCTCTATCCACTTGAGTGGCAACCTTCAGAGATTTGTGGATCTTAAGATCTCTCTGTTCCTCCACATTCCTCAGAACCCTGCCGTTGACCCTGTAATCCGCACTCAAGTTTGTCCTACAAAATGAATCACCTCACACTTATCAGGGTTAAACTCCATGTGCCACTTTTCGGCCCAACTCTGCATCGTATCAATATCTCTTTGCAGCCTGCATGAACCCTCCATCTCATCCACTACTCCACCAATCTTCGTGTCATCAGCAAATTTACTAACCCATCCTTCAGCCCCCTCTTTCAAGTCATTGATAAAAATCACAAATAGCAGAGGACCCAGCACTAAACTCTGTGGTACACTGTTGGTAACTGGCCTCCAGTCTGAAAATTTTCCTTCCACCACCACCACCCTCTGTCTTCTATGAGACAGCCAGTTATTTATCCAATTGGCCAACTTTCCTTCTATCCCACACCTCCTTATCTTCTTCATGAGCCTACCATGGGGAACCTTATCAAATGCCTTACTAAAACCCATGTATACGACATCAACTGCTCTACCTACATATTTTCTCTGCTAATTCCCCTGATACTGATGGTCAATTTAACTAGGTCAATCAACCTAACTTGCACATCTTTGGACTGAGAGAGGAAACTGGAGCATCCGAAGGAAACCCACACAGGCACAAGGAGAATGTGCAAACTCCAGACAGTGACCTGAGGTCGGAATCGAACTCGGGTCCCTGGCACTGAGATGGAGCAGTGCTAGTCACTGCACCACCATGCTGCCTTAGGATCCCTAAACCTTAAAAAAAACACTTTCTCAACCTACCCTGCCACCCTCAATGATTTGTGTATATATGCCCCCCAGGTCTCTGTCCCTGTGACCCCTTCAAAACTGCGCCTTTTATTTTACTCTTACTCACCATCACAAGGAATAGTGGAGGTGAACGGCACAGATACATTCGAGAGAAAGTGAGATAAATACATGAGGGATAAAGGAATCGGTAGCTATATTGATGGGGTTAAATGGAAAATTGTTGGAGGAAACATGTGAAGCATAAACACCACCACTGATAAGTTGGGCCAAATGACCAGTGTCTGTGCTGCAAATTCAATGTAACACACGTTATTTTCCAAATTACTCATGCTTATAGAAGAGTGGCATCTTTTATTATTTAGTTATTTAACTTATTAAATCAATTAGGTCCACAGTAAAACTCCCACTATTCTGCCCACGTGTCTCAAATGTCACTCCTCTGTAATGGTGAGTTGTTTTTCTGTTTCAATCCCTGGTTTGAGTGTTAACTTAGTTCTCATTTATTTAGTTCTCACAAGCTGCCCCTTCAGTTGAGATTTATCAAACTCAACACATTCCCAGCCAACAAAAGAGAACTTTCCTCCCATGAGTCATGGTGAGATGTGAACAAATATCCAAATATTACCAGGCCATTGTCCAGCTCAATACTTCAAATGCCAGTACCAACACACAAGGATACATATAGAATCTGACATATAAGTCACACCTTTCATACATGTTCTTTTAGACTGAATAACAATTTTAAACATCTCAAAGTTACATGGGGCAGGGCTGTATTGACAAATGTAACATTTTGCCTTATGAGTCACTGCCTCGAGACTAGCTATAGGAAGATTTTTGGGTCACCAAACTGTACTTACAAGCAAACATTCTCGCCTATAATGTGACATCAGCTCTTCATCATGCCCTCTGTATATCCCTTTGGACAGCAGCTCTTTATTATATTGGTAAGCATGGATAAGGTACATCAAAGCTTCATTGTAGCTGCAAAAAGATCCACAGGTTACTCATCATATCAGGTTAATACTTGCTACAGCCTGAAGAACAAGGATATTGGGCACGTGGAAGTGCAATAAACTCTAAGCCACACACCATCCAGCCACACAGAGCCTTGGTCAAACCACACCTGGTGAACAGTGAGCAGTTCTGGAAGGATATATTGGCCTTGGAGGGAGTAAAAAATTGAAGTTGAAGTTCATTTATTAGTCACAAGTAGGCTTCCATCCACACTGCAATGAGGTTACTGTGAAAATCCCCTAGTCGCCACACTCCAGCACTGTTCAGGAACACTGAGGGAGAATTTAGCATGGCCAATGCACCTAGCCAGCGCATCTTTGGACTGTGGGAGGAAACTGGAGCACCCGGAGGAAACCCACGCAGACCCGGGGAGAACATGCAAACTCCACATAGACAGTGACCCAAGTCAGGAATTGAACCCAGGTCCCTGGCGCTGTGAGGCAGCAGTGCTAACCACTGAGCTGCCTTGTACAGTGTAGATTTACCAGACTGATACCCGGACTCCAAGAACTTTATTTCAAAGAGAGATTACACAAAGTAGGATTACACTCTCTGGAGTTTAGATGGTAGTGATCTGGTCAAAGTTTTCAAAAATAGCACAGGGAATAAATAGAGTGGATGGAGAAGAACTACTTCCACTGGTTGTGGAGTTGAGGACTAAGGGACATGGTCTAAAAATAGAGCCAAAGCTTTCGGAAGTGAAATTTGGAAACACTTCACTGTTCAAAGGATGATAGAAGCTCAAAACTCTCCTTTGCAAATAGTGACTGGAGTAATTGTTAATTTAATTCTGAGGTTGATAGATGTTTGCTAACCAGAGGTACTAAAGGATATTTAACAAAGGTAGATTATAGATTGCAGGTCATCCATGAACTCATTGAATGGTGGAAAAACCTTCAAGGGGCTAAATGGTCTCCTCCCCTTCCTATGAATATAACCTTTTCACCCATTCTCTCCAAGTAGCTAACTAAATCCCTTCATGCAAGTATCGTCCTGATAAATTGGCTTTGTCCTGACATTCTTCCTTAGGTAAGGTGGCCAAAACCAACTAAGTTATTCCAAAGGGCTTTCATTGCCCAGCCTCAGTTATGAAACGAAGCAGCAGATGTCAACCCAGAAGCTCTAAAGCTCTCCTTAATCAGTCAGTAAACAGCAGGGTGCCATTCAGAATAGAAGATCCAGGTGCCAGTCCTAGTATACTGCAAATTAGCTGATCTCATAAAACCACATAGAATTTTAGTGCACAGAAACAGGCATTTGGCCACACCAGACCATGGCGTCACTTATGCTCCAGTGGGGAGTATAAAACTAGACAGCATAGGTTTAAGGTGAGAGCGGAGAGGTACAAAAGAGTCCAAAGGGGCAATTTTTTCATTCAGAGGATGGTGAGAGTCTGGAACGAGTTGCCTGAGGTTGTAGTAGAGGCGGGTTCAATTTTGTCTTTTAAAAGGCATTTAGACAGTTACATGGGTATGATGGATATGGAGGAATATGGGCCAAATGCAGGCAATTGGGACTAGCTTAGTGGTAAATGCTGGGTGGCATAGACAAGGTGGGCCAAAGGGCCTGTTTCCATGCTGTAAACCTCTGACTTGTGCCTACTCCCATCTTGTGTGATCTAACCCTATCAGTATACCCCTCTATTCTTATTTCTTTCAAATGTTTATATAGCTTCTCCTTAAACGTACACATACCATTCGCCTCAGCCACACAGCATGTTCTACATTCTCACTACTTTTTGGGGAGAAGAAATTTCTCTTGAATTCCTGATTGAACTTATGAGTGACTATCTAATATTTATGGTCTAGTTCTGGTACCACTCCCACAAGTGGAAGCACATTCTTTACGTCCACCCTGTCAAATCCCTTCATAACTTTAAAGTACTCTCTCAGGTCACCACTCAGTCTTCTCTCTTCTACAGAAAAGATCCTCAGCCCATTCAGTTTTTCTGAACAGTTGTAACCTCAATTCTGGCAACATCCTGGTAGTTCTTCCTGCATCTTCACCAGTGCCTTTAAGGATGGCGTAAAGGTTAGCACTGATGCCTCACAGTGCAGAGGCTTGGGTTCAATTCCAGCCTTGGGTCACTGTCTGGGTGGAGTTTGCATGTTCTCCTCGTGTCTGCGTGGGTTTCCTCCGGGTGCTCTGGTTTTCTCCCACAGTCCAAAGATGTTGGGTTCGACTGATTGACAATGCTAAATTGTCTCTGAGCGTCTCAAGATGTGTAGGTTAGGTGGATTAGTGGGTTAAATGTGCAGGACTATAGGGATAGGGCGGAGGGTAGAGCCTGGGTGGGATGCTCTTTTGGAAAGCCGGTACAGACTCGATGGGCTGGATGGCCTCTCCCTGCAATGTAGGGATTCTGATTTTAAAAAATCTAATAACAAGGACACCAAAACCGTTCACAATACTGTACGGATGGTCTAACAAAGGTTCTTTCTAAGTCTAGAAGGAGTGATTGACTCTGCGGCTCTTGTTTTTTTCCTTCTAAACACCACTCCTTTTATGTTTTTTTAATGGACAATGCAAGTGATGGGAATCTCACAATTAATTTCAATGCTACTGGACTAGGGAAGAGGAGGGAACTGGAAATAATCATCGTGGACTCCTACTCTTCAACATTGTCCAGTGACCCTTCCCGCAATCCCTACTAATAGGAAGAGGTCGGGTGAAAACAGGATCAAGCTGGGCCTCCTCCCCCTCCCCAAGGTGGAACAGACCATAGGCACTCACAGCTGACTAATGGACACTCGGACGAGCTGCCAAAGCCTGTGGAACTGGGTGATATGTCAGCGTGCTGAGAGCAAGGCGAGGGGAAAGTTGAACAAGGGAATCTATTGACAGTGAGATTCTTTCTTCCTTTAAATGGGCCAAGTCATCATCTATGAAAAATCTTGGTGGACAAACTTGACAGCTGTGAATACACAGGCCTGGTTCTGGGAACAGTTTCAAAGATGCAATCCAGAATGCTCCTTTGAAACCATTTCAAAGGAGCAGGCATCATGAAAATAACTTCATCAGTTTCAACAAGAAGGTCTGAATGCTGAATGTGCTTCTACCCTGCCACCGAGAACAAACCAAACACCGTACACTGCACAGGGCAATGTCTGAATCTGGTTTTATTCCAAGGTTTTGGTGGAAGAAAATGGTGCAGCCATTTTAAGTGTTCCTTCCCGGGCAGTTTGCCGCACTGTGTGGCCCCGGTTACTCATTCACCACGCTCGGCAGCTGTCAAAATCACCCGGAGTCTTCTCGGAACTGGAACTGCAGGCTCGCAGCCAGACGAGCAAGGAGCTTAAATTCCTTCCCTGAGTGATCTTTGGTGGTCAAAACAGCACATTTGGACTCTTGGAGATTCAGCTGAAAACACAAACAGGCACAGAGACACACACATGCTCACACAAACTCACAAAGTCCTGCTTCTGACTAGTTGCTGGGCAGATTAAGTTGTATTGCTGAGTGTGCAGAACAGATGAAAAACAGGGCTCTCCGGTACGCTTAATGGTTGCTCGCCAGGCTAACTTGGCCACTCACCCACTTCTCTGAATTGCTTCTTAGAGGGCAGGACTAAGGAACATTGCCAAAGAACCTTAAGGATAAGAAAGACCTGAAATATCCAGTGTCACGTACAGTGGAATCAGATGTTAGCTAGTAATGCAGTAGTACTGCTAGCACTACTGTCAAAGGGGGTGGAAAACTTGAGCATCAAACAGCCTTCAATGTGTGACAATGCTTCAACTTATTGTACCCTTCCATTCTGTCAGAGAAATTTGCTTTATAAAACGAAAGACATGCGTTTCTAAATGAGGACTGGGAAAGACTCAGATCAGGCTCCGACTCCCCTGTGTTATCCAGTGATCCTATCAATCAGGATGCCTCAAAGTGTTTCAAAGCCAATTTAGCATTTCTGAAGTGTCACAGAAAACCACAGAACGCCTACTCTGCAAAAAGAGGCCATTTGGCCCATTGTGTCTGCACCAACTCTTCGGAACAGCATCCCACCCAGGCCCTTCCCTCCACCCTATCTCTTGAACCCTATGCATTTATCTCAGCTAAATCCACCTAACCTATACATCTTTGGACACTAAGGGCCAATCCACCGAACCCATAAGACCATAAGAAAAACGAACAGGGAGAGGCTGTTTGTCCCCTTGCGTCTGCTGCATCATTCAATGGGATCATGGCTAATTTAACATTCGTCACATCCACTTTCCTTCCTTTCCCCATTCCCCTCGATTCCCTTGTTGATCAAAAACCTATCACGGCCATAGACATACACAAGGACTCTGCCCTCAAGCTCTCTGTAGCAAGGAGTTCAAGGACTCGCAACTTACTGAGAGGGGAAATTCCTCCTTATCTCAGTCTTAAACTGGCGTCCCTCTATTCTGGGCCTAAACTTTTCCATGAGGAAACCTACGCAGACATTGGGAGAACGTGCAAACTCCACACAGACATTTTTCCAAGGCCGAAATCAAATCCAGGTGCCAGGCACTGTGAGGCAGCAGTGTTAATCACAGTGCCATTGTGCCACCAATTGGCAGGAGCCAATTTGTGCACATAACATTCCCACAAATAGCATGACGATAATGTTATGATGATGGCGGCTCCAATGGTCTTCTTCAGAGTAGCCCAGCTGAGGGGGCAGACGTTGGCTCGGTTTAACATTTCACGTGCAAGACAATATCTCTGACAGTGCAGTCTCCACGTGTGCTGCATTGGAATACCCTCCTCAGGTCTCAGGTCAGTACACGTGCTCAGATCTCTGGGCGGGACTTGAAAACATAGCCTTCTGACTCACAAATGAGTGTGTGCTATCCACTGAGCCACAGCTGACACACCATGACTCAGTGGGCCACACGGGGCTTGGGGCGGTGTGTATGTGTATGCCAGATATTGGGATGGAGCTAGATGCTGGCATCAAACTGCTGGATTTGGATGGCATATCCTGAGGGTAACAAATGCCAGAGAGCAAAAGGGAAGGGCGGGGGAATGGGGAGAGGGAGCAAGAGGAGGAGATGATGGAGGGAGAGGAGAACTGGCGAGAGAAGGGAAGAGGGAGAAAGGAGAGCATGGAGAGAGGAGGGTGGAGAGATAAGTTTTATAAGTTTGTTTTTTATTAGTGTCACAGATAGGCTTACATTATCTCTGCAGTGAAGTTACTGTGAAAATCCCCTAGTTGCCACACTCCAGCGCCTGTTTGGATACACTGAGGGAGAATTTTGCGTGGTCAATGCACCTAACAAGCACGTCTTTCGGGCTGTGGGAGGAAACCGGAGCCCCCGGAGAAAACCCACGCAGACATGGGGAGAATGTGCATACTCCACACAGGCAGTGACCTAAGCCGGATCCCTGGCGCTGTGAGGCAGCAGTGCTAACCACTGTGTCGCCATGCGACTCCATGCCTGGAAAGAGTAAGAGAGTTACAGACTGCTCATTCAGCTGGTATACATACGAAGTGAGTACAGGCTGCTCTTTAGTCTGGAAATTTCACAGACTGTTGGAGTGCTAATTGCTATGAATTGGGTTCAGTCAACATGCATTGTATCCACTCGGAGTGAAAGCTTAAAGGGTTGTGATTTCAGGCTAACTGGGATCCAAGGAACGAGGGCCCATGAATAATTGCTTTAGTCATGAGTTGGCTTTAAGCACAAATGAAGATAAAAATAAGGTTGTAAACAAGTTTAGAATGCCTTATAAAAAATTGTGGGGAAGAGAACCTTCTCAAGGACAACTCGGAATTAACAAGATCAACTTGCGTTGTTCATGATGTACTGCTCCTTCAACAGGTAAGTGGGAGTTTTGTTCACAAACAGGGCATATAAAGACACAAACTCAATTTACAAAATAATGGTTAGAATGCGAGTCTTTACAGGTAATCAAATCTTAAAGGTACAGACAATGTGAGTGGACAGAGGGTTAAGCACAGGTTAAACAGATGTATACTGTCTCTAGCCAGGACAGTTAGTGAGATTTTGCAAGCCCAGGCAAGTCATGGGGGTTACAGATAGTGTGACATGAACCCTACAGTACAGGAGGAGGCCATTTGGCCCATCGAGTCTGCACCGAGCACAATCTCACCCAGGCCCTATCCTCTTAACCCGCTTATTTACTTTGCTGGTTCCATTGACATCAAGGGGCAATTTAGCATGGCCAATCAACTTAACCTGCACATCTTTGGAGTGCGGGAGGAAACCAGAGCACTCAGAGGAAACCCTCGCAGACACAGGGAAAATGTGCAAACTCCACACAGACACTGACCCAAGGACAGAATTGAACCCAAGTCTCTGGCGTTGTGAGGCAGCAGTGCTAACCACTGTGCCACCCTCCCACACACTGGCTCTGTCTATACTTCCTGCTGCCTCAGGAAAGCAGCCAGAATAATCAAGAACCCCATGCATTCCGGACATTCTCTCTTACATCTTCTTCCATCAGGAAAAAGATACAAAAGTCTGAAAAGGGTGGCACAGCTGACTCCACCCTGGGGAAGATAGATTTCTGAAGATCTATTCCAGTATGGGATCACTCCATGAGGACGGATCCGTCAGCTGTGTCCCAGAGGTGACATTCTCATCTTGAACTCAGCATGGTCCAATTTCAAATCCCACATCAGAGAAATGAGCTCATGATCCAGGCAAGCAATTCAGTGCCACAGTGTGGGACCACTGTCAGAGGTGCCACCTTAGGAATGAGACATTGAGCCGCCTGGTCGCTCAGATGACTCTACATTTACAAAGGATAGCAGTGGAGTTCTCCCCAGTGTCCTGACCAATTGCTATCCCTCATCCATCACGCTACTGCTTGTAGGATCTTGCTGTGCTCACACAGGTTGTTGCATTTATAAGAGACTGAAGTTGAAAAGTATTTGAGTGGATGTGAAACGCTTTGGGGTGTGCTGAGGCTGTGAAAGGCACCAAATAAATGCAAACTGCTGCTTCTTAAACGGTGAAGGAAAAGGGACAAAAGCTGGGGGCATCAAAGGCAAATCCAGTCGGCCTGCACATCACCAACTGATAGGACACTTTTTTGGCACCCTCCATGAGGTTAAGCAAGAATGACACCACGCCAGTTGAAAAAAACAGAGTTTCATATTGGAGAAAAGAGTGATATTTTCCCCAAAACATACTGACAATTGTCAATGCTGTCACTGAATTCAAAGTAATTCTAATCATATCACATGTCTTTTTAGCTCTCAGGACTGATGGCATTGTTTCTTAATAATGCTGCTACCCCCTCCTTCCTTCATCATACCCAGAGCAAATTCCCATCCACTTAATCAAAACCCTTAATGGTCTTCTCTAGCCCTAGAATCGATCAGCAACACTGGGCTTTTGTCCATCAGCCGCAGCTGCCAATTCAACCCCACATTCAGTACTTTAGACCCATACTTTAAACTCCTCAGCCACAATCTCGCCTCCTAACATCATCCTGAAAACCCACCTCTCTGACCAAACATTCAGTAATCCATTCCCACATAGAATCCCGAAAGAATCACAGAAACCCAACAGTGCAGAAGGAGGCCATTCGGCCTATCGAGTCTGCACCGACCTCAATCCTATCCAGGCCCTCTCCCCATAATCCTATATTTTACCCCACTAATCCCTCTAACATATGCATCCTGGGACACTAAGGGGCAATTTAGCACGGCCAATCAAACTAACGCGCACATCTTTGGACTGCAGGAGGAAACCGGAGCACTCGGAGGAAACCCAAGCAGACACAGGGAGAACGTGCAAGCTTCACACAGAAAGTGACCTGAGGCCGGAATTGAACCCGGGTCCCTGGCGCTGTGAGGCACAGTGATAACCAGTGTGCCACCACCCCATATATCCTTACTCACTAGTGTTTTGTACCTCTTGACTCTGCAGTGCTTGAAGGCATTTTCCTATGTTAAAGGTGCTGCATCTGCAAGTTAATCTTGAGGTAGATGTCAAGTTGAAGACTGGCGATTCATTCTACAGGAAATTTTTATGAGGTGTGATAAGGTGCTTTGCAATGTTATTTTTTGTTTAAAAACTAGGTAAGCAAATGAGTAAAGGGGGTTAAATAAGAAAAAAAATTGTGTTTAATTCATTGCACTTGCTCCTGTTTAGGTCCCAGTGCAATCTGCTGTATTCCTACGTGACATGGGCTCAGATTGTTGTACTTGGCAGGTTTCTCTAAAATGAATTTTTCAGAAAGGACAAAAAACAGATTCAATGATTAGTATTGTGATATCATCTCCATGAAATGAGGAGTATTCTAAGCAAATACATTTTAAATCCTACAAGTGAGGCAATTTGATTTTCCACTCGTCCGCCTTCTCCCGAAGATAGGGGCTCCTGACGTCAGCTGCCAATTTCTATGCTCGGGCCTAAGCAATGAATGATGGTAGACTATTTGACTGCTGAAGTCCTCACAGCTAAACTCAAACCCTGTTCTCATGTGATGGACACCACTTCCAGGATGGGAGGTCATGGCAATCTGAGCAGCAGTGGGGATCAACAGAAGACCATCTATCATTGTCCATCTGTAATTCGCTAAGCCAGCCAAACTCTCTGGATCCATGTGTTTCATCTCCTCATCAGAACAACTTACTCAGAGGAATCACGCACATTTCGTCCAGATTTTGGGGGCACCAAGTGTGAGGCAGGAAAGAACATTCCTGTACACCAAGTTCACATTCCGATTGCTTGGAAGAAATCTCTATATCCTAACTACTCCAGGATCTGTTCACTTATCACCACTGTGTTTACGGACCTACATTCTCATCCTCATTTTCAAATTCCTCTGTGCACCAGCCCTTCCCTAGCTGCTCTCTCCTCCAGTCCTAAAAGTCTCCCAGGTCTCTGAGCTCCTCCAATTCTTGGCTCTTGCACACCCGGATTATCATTGCTCAGCTATCCGCTCCTCTGTAGGCAACAACACTTCCTCCATGATCATCCTAAACATCGGTGTCCCACAAGGCTGTGTTCTCAGCCGCCTTCTATACTCCTTATACACCTATGATTATGGGCTAAATTCTCCTCCAGCTCGATTTTCAAATTTGCTGACGACGCCACTGTAGTGGGTCAGATCTCAAACAATGACGAGACACAGTATAGGAATGTGATAGAGAATCTGGTGAACTGATGCGGCAACAATAATTTCTCCCTCAATGTCAACAAAACAAAGGAGATTTGTCATTGACTTCAGGAAACGTAGAGTAGAACATGCCCCTGTCTACATCAATGGGGACGAAGTAGAAAGATCAAGAGCTTCAAGTTTTTAGGTGTCCAGACCACCAACAATCTGGTCCTGGTCCCCCCCACGCCAATACCGTAGTTAAGAAAGCCCACCAATGTCTCTACTTTCTCAGCAGACTAAGGAAATTTGGCAAGTCAGCTACGACTCTCACCAACTTTTGCAGATGCACTAAAGAAAGCATTCTTTCTGGTTGTATCACAGCTTGGTATGGTTCCTGCTCTGCCCAAGATTGCAAGAAACCACAAAAGGTTGTGAATGTAGCCCAATGCATCATGAAAACCAGCCTCCCATCCATTGACTCCGACGAGACTCCCCGCTGCCTCGGCAAACATCCTTTTTCCATCAAAAGTCTGAGGTCACGTACCAACCAAGGACACCTTCTTCCCTGCTGCTGTCAGACTTTTGAATGGACCTACCTTGTATTAAGTTGATCTTTCTCTACACCCTAGCTATGACTGTAATATTACATTCTGCACTCCTTCCTTTCCTTCTCTATGAATGATATGTTTGTCCGTATAGCGCACAAGAAAAAATACTTTTCACTGTATACTATTACATGTGACAATAATAAATCAAATCAAATCTTTTGGTCCACTCTCTAGAATTTTCTCTTCAAGTCTCTCCAACAATCCCTCTCTCTCCTCCTTTAAGATAAAAAAACGTATATTTATATAGCCCTTTAAGTGTCCCAAGATGGCTCACAGGAGCTTTATAAAACAGGGCATTAGTGAGACCACATTTTGAATACTGCATGTAGTTTTGGTCTCCTTGTTTAAAGAAGGATGTGAATGCTTTGGAGACAGTTCAAAGGAGATTTTCTAGATTGACACCTGGAATGAACCGGTGTCTTATGAGGATATAGTAAGAAGTCTTACAATACCTGGTTAAAGTCCAATAGATTTATTTGGAATCACGAGCTTTGGGAGCACTGCTCCTCGATGAATGAGCAGTATTCCAAAAGCTCATGATTCCCAATAAACCTGTTGGACTTTAACCAGATGTTGTCAGACTTGTAATTGTGCCTACCACAGTCCAATGCCAGCATCTCCATCTTATGAGGATAGGTTAAAAAGGTTGGGCTTGTTTCCACTAGAGTGAGGGGTGGCTTGGTTGAAGCATACAAGGTCCTGAATGGTATTAACAAGATTGACGTGGAAATTATGTTACTTCTTGTGGGTGTGTCCAGAAGTAGGGGGCAATGTTTTAAAATGAGGAGTTTCCCTTATAGGACAGAGGTGAGAATTTTTCTCTCTCAGAAGGCTGAGAGATTCTGGAACTCTCTGCCTCACAAGGCAATGGAGGCTGGGTCATTGACTACGTTTAAGGTGGAGGTAGATAGATTCTCTTGCCCAACAAGAGTCTAAGATTATTGAAGGTAGGTGGGGAAAGTGGAACTCAATGAAAACAGATCAGCCACAATTTTATTGAATGGCAGAGCAGGTTTGAGGGGCCGAATGGCCTATTCATGGTCCAATTTCAGGTATTAATAAAATCTGACAGCAGGCCACATTAAGATATATCAGGTCAGATGAATGAAAGCTTGATCAAAGAGGCAGTAATGAAGGTGTGTCTTCAAAGAGAAAAAAAGGAAGTTGGAGAGATGTAGAGGGGGAATTCCAGAGCTTAGGCGGCGGCGAGGGTGCTCAAGGGTCCCGACCTAGAGAGTCACAGGAGCTGGGGAAAATTACTGACTCATGGAAGATCAGGGCTATGGAGAGATCTGAAAAGAAGGATGAGTATTTTTTAAATGAAGACATTCCTTGACCAGGAGCCAATGTAGGATAACAAGCGTAGGAATTATGGGGGAGTGAGATTTATTGAGAGTTAAAAGAGAGTATTGAATGACCTCAGGTTTATGGAGAGTAGAATGTGAGAAGCCAACTAGGATTGCTCCAGTCCAGAGGTAACTTAAGAATGAACGAAGGTTCCCACAGCAGGTCAGATGAAATATCAGGTAATGTTTCAGGTAGAAATAGCAGTTTTAGTAATGGCATGACTGTGAGGTAAGATGCTTATCTCGGGGTTAAATGTGACACCAAACTGGTTTATCTCAGACTGTTGCCATGGAGAGGGACGGTGCCAGAAGCTGGGGAACACACACTGAGAAGAGTCTGAAATAGATGGCTTTACAGTTCCCAAGTTGCTTTTTAAAGCATATCCCTTTGACAAAGCTTTTCGTCATCCATCTTAATACCTCCTCTATGGCTCAATGTAATTTATGCTTTGAATTATGCTGTTCTCCAAAATAATGCCACCTGAGAGGGCAGATGGGGTTCTCTGTTCAACAACTCATCCGGAAGGTTTTATCTGTGATGGTGTAGCAACCTTTCAGTGTTGCACTAGAGCATCAGCCTTCATCTTTGTGCTCAATTTCTAAAGTGGAAGGTGATGGCCTAGTGGGATTATTATCAGACAATTAATGCTGAAACTTAGCTAATATTTTGGGGAGCCCGGGTTCGAATCCCACCACAGCAGATGGTAAAAAACACCTGGATTTAAGAATCTACTGATGGCCATGAAACCATTGTCAACTGTTGGAAAAACCCATCTACTTCTTTTGATGTCCTTCCCTGAGAGAAGGAAATCTGTCGTCCTGCTCTGGCCCACATGTGAGTCCACAGCCACAGCAATGTGGTTGACTCTCAACTGCACTCAACTTTAAAGGGCACCTAGGGATGGGCAATAAATGCTGGCCAGCCAGCAATGCCCACGTCCCATGAATTAATAAAAAAGAATCCGCTACGTTTCTGACTGAGTTGCGAAAGTGCCGCCAAGTAAGCCACATCTGAAGAGAGAGGGGCAGGGGAGTTCGTTACAGTATCCTGGACAATATTTCTCCCTCAAACAATGTGACCAAAATGGATTATCTGGTTATTATCACACTGTTATATGTCAGGTCTTGCTGAGCACAAAATGGCTGCCACATTTCTGATTTTCTAAGAGCGACGACCCTTGAGGTTACTGATTACAAATCGCTGTGGCATGTCCTGAGGCTGCGAAGGGAGGTACATAAATGCGAACCCTCTCTTTTTTCTCCGTATCAATCAGGTATACAGTCCCTTTATCAACCGGGGGCACCAGGGAAGCTGCAGGAACAGTTTTTAATCTATGGGGCTGCAGAGTTTTGCAGCAGTTGTCAACTGCTGCTGTGAGGCAGCGGGTGAGATAATTCCTTGGCCTGGTTACTGCCTTCACTCAAGAAGAGGGAAGAAATCGCTACAGCTCTGGCTCAAACAGGCTTCTGGAGAAACCAATGGCACGCCTGCCACCTAGAGGCATGAGCACAACTGAAGCCACGGCAGTGTGGACGACGCCATTTCATGCATTTGAAAAAGAATCGGGACGGCAGAAATTCCTAGCCATCAACTGAGAACAAGCTGGTATTTTTAATCCGGCAGGTGAAACAGAAAGGGACAGAACAAAAAGTGCAGTGTTTCACAGTAAGTTGGGGGTACACTTCAACATCATCATCGTCTTACCTTTTCTTTTGGAACAGCTCCAAGCCAATCATAACGCAAGTGGTCATTTCTCGAAACATTCGGTATTCACGGTGCCACTTCTGTAACAAATGCAAATCACAGCAGGGGGAAAGTGGTTACTTTTCAGGCGAATCATAGGATTCCCTACAGTGCAGGAGGAGGTCATTCGGCCCATCGAGTCTGCACCGACCACAATCCCATCCAAGCCCTATCCCCGCTCATCCCTCTCACACGTGCATCTCGGTACACTCAGGGTCAATTTAGCATGCTCAGTCAACCTAACCTGCACATCTCTGGACTGTGGGAGGAAACCACGGCACCCAGAGGAAACCCATGAAGACACAGGGAGAATGTGCCAACTCCTCCCAAGCTGAGAATCGAACCCAGATCCCTGGAGCTGTGAGGCAGCAATGCTAACCACTGTGCTGCCGTGCCACCCGTATCATACTTCCGAGTATCATATTTCCCTAGAGCTTCCTTTTCCCACACAATATCGAGCACCCCCCCTCCCCCCCGGAGAAAACCATGTCCTAATTGAGATAGGGCATTGTGTTGTCATCTGGTGCCTTTGCCAAATGGTCATGTGTCTGGAGCCTGGGCACTGAGCGATGTCTGACCATGAGTTGGATGCCGTCCTCATCCAACACTCTCATACATACCCTTTCCAGCAGAGGTCCTCTTGTGCATCCTCCATCTCCTTTGTCCCACCAGCAGCAGCAGTGCTGTCAGTGGTCTGAATCCCATATTCTTTAATTCCTATTCTGAGCCTTTTGACTTTCCAGTTCTCTCTGTTTCTTTAAGCTGCTGCTTAAAACTTATCTCGTTGACCAAGTGTTTATTCACTTGTCCTACTAACTCCTACTTCAGTCTGTGTCAGATTTTTACCTGGTTACATTCTCCAAGGTGTCTTGTGATGTTTTACTTTATTAAATAAGAGCAAGTTGTTGTGGAGTCAGGAGAAAGTGTTCACAGCTCTCTGTGGAGAGCAGTTGGAATGCTGGGGATATTCCTACCTTCTGTACTTCATTACTCCAAGCTGACCTGCACAGCTCAGGAACCAGAGAGGCACAGAGGTAAAGTCAACCATATTTTTGTTTTGCTGAACTTTCAGAGGGACAATTCACTGACAAACCATTTTTCAGACAGAATTGGGGCTGGCCATTCAATAAATGGGAGCATCGCACCTGAGGCCTATCAGTAATTGTCAAAATATAGAAATCATAGAATCCCTCTAGTGCAGAAGGAGGCTGTTCAGCCCATCGAGTCTGTACCGACAACAATCTCCCCTAGGCCCTATCCCCGTAACCCCACATATTTACCCCACTAATCCCTCTAACCTACGCATCCTGGGACACGCTAAGGGGCAATTTAGCACGACCAATCCACCTAACCCGCACATCTTTGGACTGTGGGAGGAAACCCAAGCACCCGGAGGAAAGCCAAGCAGACACAAGGAGAATGTGCAAATTCCACACAGACAGTGACCCAAGTCAGGAATCGAACCCAGGTTCCTGGAATTGTGAGGCAGCTCTGCTAATCATTGTGCCACCATACCCTCCACATTCACTTCTCTGCATGGACATTGGTTTGCTCCCGGGAGCAGGAAGGCAGGAAGACCTTCCACTCTGAAGCCCAGAGGCCAATGAGAGCATCCACTCAGCAGCCGTGGCTGTGATCAGCTAACTTGGCACAGTCCGGGCACAGACTGCCTGCATCTTTATTGCTTCCGTGGCATTGCTACACACACTGAAGCATCTTTCTGCTGGGTACGAAATGAGATTGCACACATTTGGAGATGGCCTTAGTTCTGTCGCGCAGAATGAATCAAATTGTCAGGCACTTGGAGCTTGAGCAAATGCAGAAACTTCCCAGCCCAGTCCTGCCACCTTTGATAAGCAGAATTACCAGTTTGTGGATTCAACATGACAGGACAAACCACTTGAATCAAAATGATTTCCTGAAACCATAGCTAACAAAACAAAAATCACTTCTATTCATAAATTCTCAGCTCATCCAAGTGACAGATGATCGTGCGGAGAAGTCCAGCAGCAGCCACTGGCAAATGTATGAACAAAATAGGTCAACTGGTGAGCTGCTTTTTGTGGAATCTTGCTGTGCAGTAACTGGCTGCTACATTTCATAGAACATAGAACAGTACAGCACAGTACAGGCTTTTTGGCCCTTGATGTTGTGCCGAGCTTTGTCTGAAACCAAGATCAAGTTATCCCACTCCCTTTAATTCTGGTGTGCTCCATGTGCCTATCCAATAACCACTTGAAAGTTTCTAAAGTGTCCGACTCCACTATCACAGCAGACAGTGCATTCCATACCCCAACCACTCTGCAAGTAAAGAATCTACCTCAGACATCCCTCCTACCATGAACATTACAATTATGTTCCTGAGTAACAGTTATATCCACCCAAGGAAATAGTCTCTGAACATCCACTCTATCAATCCCCCTCATCATCTTATAAATCGCTTTTAAGTCGCCTCTCATCCTCCTCCGCTCTAAAGAGAGAAGCCCTAGCTCCCTCAACCTTTCCTCATAAGACCTACCCTCCAAGCCAGGCAGCATCCTGGTAAAACTCCTCTGCACTCTCTCCAATGCTTCCACATCCTTCTCATAGTGAGGTGACCAGAACTGCACACAATTGTGGTCTCACCAAGGTCCGGTACAGTTGCCGCATAACCCCACGGCTCTTAAACTCAAACCCCCGTTAATAAATGCTAACACACTATAGGCCTTCTTCATGGCTCTATCCACTTGAGTGGCAACCTTCAGAGATCTGTGGATATGAATCTGTGGCAACCTTCAGAGGTCGGGTGGATGTAGCTGTTACTCAGGAGTATAATTGTAATGTTCATGGTAGGAGGGACATCCGAGGTAGGTTCTTTACTCAGAGTGGTTGGGGTCTCTCTGTTCCTCTGCATTCCTCAGAACCCTGCCGTTGACCCTGTAATCCACATTCAAATTTGTCCTACCGAAATGAATCGCCTCACACTTACTAGGGTAAACTCCATCTGCCACTTTTCGGCCCAGCTCAGCATCCTATCAATGTCTCTTTGCAGCCTGGAACAGCCCTCTACCTCATCCACTACTCCATCAATCTTGGTGTTATCAGCAAATTTACTGACCCACTCTTCACGCCCCTCCTCCAAGTCGATGATAAAAATCACAAATAGCAGAGGACCCAGCACCGATCCCTGTGGTACATCACTGGTAACTGGTCTCCAGTCTGAAAATTTTCCAACGATCACCACCTTCTGCCTTCTATGAGATAGCCAGTTACTTATCCAATCAGCCAAATTTCCCTCTATCCCACACCTCCTTACTTTCTTCATGAGCCTACCGTAGGGAACCTTACCAAACGCTTTACTAAAATCCATGTATACAACATCAACTACTCTACCTTCATCTACACCCTTAGTTACCTCCTCAAGTATTCAATCAAATTTATGAGGCAAGACTTACCCTTCACGAATCCGTGCTGACTATTCCAGATTAAGCTGCATTTTCCCAAATGGTCATAAATTATTTCCCTCAGCACCTTTTCCATTAACTTACCAACCACCGAAGTAAAACTAGCCGGCTTATAATTACCAGGATCATTCCAATATCCTTTCTTGAACAAAAGAACAACATTTGGCACTCTCCAGTCCTCTGGCACTATCCCCGTGGACATTGAGGACCCAAAGATCAAAGCCAAAGGCTCTGCAATCTCATCCCTAGCATCCCAAAGAATCTTAGGATATACCCTGTCTGGCCCAGGAGACTTATCGACCCTCAGGTTTTTCAAAATTGCTAATACAATTTCCCTACAATAAAAAGAGTGCTAACAGTCCAGATGTTTATCATTGGCTTTGAAGTGCTTTGGGATAATGTGAAGTAACTTTCCAAATATAAATTCCCTCTGTTTTTTAAAAAAATAGTGCCAATCACTTCTGATTCAGTCAGACAATGGTTAGCACTGCTGCCTCACAGCGCCAGGGACCCGGTTTCAATTCCCAGCTTGGGTCACTGTGTGGAATTTGCACATTTTCCCCATGTTTGCGTAGGTTTTCTCCAGGTGGTCTGGTTTCCTCCCACAATCCAAAGATGTGCAGGTTAGGTGGATTGGTCGTGCTAAATTGCTCCTTAGTGTCAGGGGAACCAGCTAGCGTAAATGCATGGGGTTGTGGGGATAGGGCCTGGGTGGGATTGTGGTTGGTGCAGATGTGTTGGGCTGAATGGCCTGCTCCTGCACTGTAGGATTCTATGATTCTGATAGATACAGATTACAGCATTGCAACTTCTGAGGAAGATTCTAACTATAGGGATGGGTTTTATGTTGCAGACTGAGACTATTCCAAATTCCAGATTATATCACAAGTAGATAAAACACCAGCTCACCCTGATAACCGGACAGATTCCGGTTTTAGAAAAAATTATTAGGGATAGGATTTATAGTTATTTGAAGAGTAATGAATTGATTAGAGATAGCATGGTTTTGTGGAGGGTAGGTCGTGCCTTACTTACCTTATTGAGTTTTTTGAGCAAGTGACCAAAGAGGTGGATGAGGGTAAGGCAGTTGACGTGGTATATATGGACTTTAGTAAGGCGTTTGATAAGGTTCACCATGGAAGGCTTCTGCAGAAATTGCAGACGTATGGGATTGAGGGTGATTTAGGAAATTGGATTAGGAATTGGCTGGCGGATAGGAGACAGAGGGTGGTGGTTGATGGTAAGTATTCGTCATGGAGTTCAGTTACGAGTGGTGTGCCTCAGGGATCTGTTTCGGAGCCACTGCTGTTTGTAATTTTTATAAATGATCTGGATGAGGGTATAGTTGGGTGGATTAGTAAATTTGCTGATGACACCAAAGTCAGAGGTGTGGTAGATAGTGAGGAAGGGTGTCTTAGTTTACAGGGAGACTTGGACAAGTTGCAGAGCTGGGCCGAGAGGTGGAGGATGGAGTTTAATGCGGAAAAGTGTGAGGTAATTCACTTTGGCAGGAATAACGGATGTGTAGAGTATAGGGCTAACGGTAGGACTCTGAATAGTGTGGATGAACAGAGGGATCTAGGTGTATGTGTACATAGATCCCTGAAAGTTGGGAATCAAGTAGATAGGGTTGTTAGGAAGGCATACGGTGTCTTGGCGTTTATTGGTAGGGGGATTGAATTTAGGAGCCGCAGCGTCATGTTGCAACTGTACAAAACTCTGGTGCGGCCGCACTTGGAGTATTGTGTGCAGTTCTGGTCTCCACATTATAGGAAGGATGTGGAGGCTTTGGAGAGGGTGCAGAGGAGGTTTACGAGGATGTTGCCTGGTATGGAGGGGAGGTCCTATGAGGAGAGACTGAGGGGTTTGAGGTTGTTTTCGTTAGAAAGAAGGCGGCTACGAGGGGACCTTATTGAAACATATAAGATGATTAGAGGTTTAGATAGGGTGGACAGTGATAGCCTTTTTCCTCGGATGGAGAAAGCTAGCACGAGGGGGCATAGCTTTAAATTAAGGGGTGGTAGTTATAGGACGGATGTCAGGGGTAGGTTCTTTACCCAGAGGGTGGTGAGGGATTGGAATGCCCTGCCTGCGGCAGTTGTAAATGCGCCTAGTTTGGGGGCGTTTAAGAGATCCGTGGATAGGTTTATGGATGGAAAGGGTTTGGTTTAGGTTAGAGGGTCATTGTTTTTTAACTGGTCGGCGCAACATCGTGGGCCGAAGGGCCTGTTCTGCGCTGTAATGTTCTATGTTCTAGATTCAGTAGCACCTGAAGAATTTGAATTGGTTACAGAATAAATCCCAGGGATGTGGGATTACAGTTATGTGGAATAATTGGAGAATCTGGGGCAGTTAACCGTAGCAGTGGTTAGCACTGCTGCTTCACAGCACCAGGGACCCGAGTTCAACTCCGGTCACTGTCTGTGAGCACTTTGCACGTTCTCCCCATGTGTGCGTGGGCTTTCTCCGGGTGTTCCGATTTCCTCCACAATCCAAAGATATGCAGGTTAGGTGGACTGGCCATGCTAAATTGACCGTTAAGCATCCAAAGGTGTGTAGGTTAGGGGGATGAGCGGGGTCAATGTGTGGGGTTATGGGGGATAAGGCCTGATACTCTGTCGGAGAGTCGGCGCAGACTCAATGGGCCTCCTCCTGCACTGTAGGGATTCAATGATTCTAGACAATGGAAGTATAAGAGGAGATCTGAAAGCGGCACTTAAAATCAATTAAAATTGTTTTGAATGGCTGAAGACTCAGTAACCAGAGGACACAGTAGCTTACAGTAATCGGCAAAAATACCTGAGGTGATACAAGAAAAACTCTCACACAATGACTAGATTCAAAAGAGAATTGAATGAATATCTGAAGAAAAAAATTGGAGAGATGGGGTAAGAGTCAGGGACCAGAATCACTGGATTACTCATTGGAAGAGCCGAAACAGCACGGGTGGACTGAATGGCATCTTTCTATGCTATGCCATTTTATGACTCGTAAAGAAGTTTTTCATACCATTACTCCGGGCTGGATTCAAACCTTGGTCTCAAGAGGCTGCTGACTGAAATATTGACAAATATCCAGATGCTAGCTCGAATTACAAACTTTTCTGTAAAGGCGGATGGTACGTTTTACCTGGTTGTTTAACTCAGCAGTGTAAGTGTAGTGAATTGGCAACATGGAGACTAAACCCAAACAAGCAATCCAGATGTGGTCTAACCACGGCCACATGCAACTTCAAAATCACCTACTTTGGCTTATAAATCACAAAGCCTAGCCTTACGCTGCAACGTTTGTTTTATCGACCATCTGTGGTAAGTGAAGCAATGTCCTCCACCCTGTGCATCCCCTCAAGCATTCCACCATTTAGTATGTGCTGAGTACTTTTTGATTCTTCTAATCTCCTGTCTTTACACTTCCCTGCGTTAAACTCTGTCAGATATCTCTCCCCCGCCCCCAGTGACCCAGACTGTCTGGATTCCACTGGATTATCGCACATGGGTCAGCATCATTCACTCTTGCACCAAGTTCGGAGTCATCTATAAACTTATCAATTAGCTGTGGAATGCTGTGGAGCTTCCCGAAGGGGTGGAACATTACAAATGCAAGTTCCTTCTGAATACCATTAGATAAAATTTGAAAGAGCAGTCCCAAACTCAATCCCGGTGGGACCACATTTTCAAGTCGTTTCCACCAATATCTCTGCATTTTTCTGTCCACTATCTTCATTGACATTTCTCCAACTGCCTTTGCATTTCAAAACATCCCCCGCTCAATAAGAACATAAAAACTAGGAGCAGGAGGAGATCATCAAGGCCCACGGAGCCCACCCTGCCGCTCAATGACATCATGGCTCAGTAGCACGGTGGCACCCAGGGACCTGAGTTCAAATCCCGGCTTGGGTCACTGTCTGTGGAGTTTGCATATTCTCCCCGTGTGGAGTTTGCACGTTCTCACTGTGTCTGCATGGGGTTCTTCCAGGTGGTCCAGTTTCCTCCCACAGTCCAAAGATATGCAGGTTAGCTGCCCCTTAGTGTCGGGGGGGAACTAGCTAGGGAAATTGCATGTGGTTATGGGGATAGGGCCTGGGTGGGATTGTGGTTAGTGCAGACTCGATGAGTCAAATGGCCTCCTTCTGCACTGTAGGATTCTGTAGGATTATATGGCTAAATGATAAAAGCACCATTTTCCCGCATTACCGCTGCATCCCTTGATCTTTCTAATATAAAGAAATCTATCAATCTCAGTTGAATGTACTGAATGATGGGAATATCCTCAGACCTCCAGGACAGAGAAGTTCCAAAGATTCACCAGCATAGGCACACTGGGCTGAAAGCCCTCTTTCTGTGTTGCAAAACTCTATGACTGTTCTGGGAGAGTGGGCCCAGGTTATACGCTTGAGGCACCGGATGTAGGGACTCGGGTTCACAGCAAAGTGCAATTGACTGAGCCAAGGCTGACACACAGTGCCATCTGGTTTATTAAAGCCTTAAGCAACAGGTGGGAAACACAACAAATAAATCTGCTGGGAAAGATTTACTGAAATGTCGCACCTTTCTCAAATACACATTCAACTTTCTCGCTACAGCAAAATACTTAGTGAACCTGGTCATGCTGATCGGATTTGTCTGGCACGGCTGCTGTAACTGACCACGCTCCACTGAAAACGCTGCTTACAATCTACTTACATGATGAATCAAACAGAAAGTAGCACTGGGATCATTATTTCCCCAAGGACCCAACTCCGATGGAAGATGACTGATCATATTGGGCACTGAAATAAAACTAAATGCTTCCTGCAGGTGTAACAAACTATACAGGTGAAAATTTACACGCACGGAAGTGGTGGTGATTGAGAGGGGTGGGGTGGACGAAAGCACTTCACTCTCCAAAACTTTCTCTCTATTTTTCTTTCTGAAACGTGTGGGTGTTTTAAGTGCATGGCCCCTAGAACTTTTTCAGCCTGAACATGCACTCAGAATGATTTAGAAACACAGAAAAAGAAGAGCATAGAACATAGAACACTACGGCACAAACAGGCCCTTCGGCCCACAAGTTACACCGATCACATCAATACCTACCAATCCATACACCTATCTATAACCCCCAATCCCATTAAATCCCATATACTCATCCAGAAGTCTTTTAAAAGACCCCAGCGAGTTCGCCTCCACCACCACTGACGGCAGCCGATTCCATTCACTCACCACCCTCTGAGTGAAAAACTTACCCCTAACATCACTTCTGTACTTGCCTCCCCGCACCTTAAATCTGCGTCCTCTCGTAGCGACCATTTCAACCCGGGGAAATAGCAGGAGGAGGCCATTCAGCCCTTCGAGCCTGCTCCGCCATTCATCACGATCTTGGCTGATCGTCCAATTCAATAGCCTAATCCTACTTTCTCCCCATAACCTTTGATCCCATTCGCCCCAAGTGCTATATCCAGCCGCCTCTTGAATACACTCAATGTTGTGGCATCAACTACATCCTGTGGTAATGAATTCCACAGGCTCACCACTCTTTGGGTGAAGAAATGTCTCCTCACCTCCGTCCTAAATGGCCTACCTTGAATCCTCAGACTGTGACCCCTGGGTCTGAACATAGAACATTACAGCCCTTCGGCCCTCGATGTTACGCCGACCAGTGGAACCAATCTAATGACCCTCTAACCTAAACTATTCCAATATTATCCATATAACATTATCCATGTTATCCACATAACATCTGGACACACAGAAAGGTCAAGCTTATGCTCAGCTAGCAAGTGAACACTTGCCTTGCTGTGCAACCATGGAGTTTGAAGGGAACACAGGTCTCCAGTGACTGTACCATCAGTGGCTTTCAATCACGAGGACTCCTCCCCAGATATAAACCAAGAGCAGTTACCTCCATCTTACCTATTGCAGAAAAGGCATCGCTATTATGCAAGACACACCAAGTAAACATTATCACTGAATCATACACAAACAGGAGGCCATTCGACCCATTAGTTCTGTGTGGCTCTTCTAAACAGCTATCCAATCACTTTCCCCATAGCTGTGCAAACATTCCGTTTTCAAGATTATTCATTCAATTCTCTTTTGGAAGTTATTATTTGAATGTGTTTCCATCGCCCTTTCTTTCAGACAGAGCATTCCAGATCATCATAACTCTGTGTTAAAAAAATCTCATCTCCCCTCTGCTTCTTAGTGAATTTTTGAACTGTGTCCACCCTTTATTAAACCTCCCCTGAATCTTTCATTCTCCAAATAGAGCAATCCCAGTTTTCTCCGTATCACTGAACTTCCATGCCTGCTATTGTTCTGCACTGCTCCAAGATGGGGAGAAGGTGACATAGGAGTAATGTCACTGGACTAGCAATCCAGAGGCCCAAGCTAATACCCTGGAGACACGAGCTCAAATCCTACCATGGAATTTAAATTCAATTAACAAAATCTGGACTATAAATCTAGTCTCAGTAATGGTGACCATGACAACTATCAGCATTGTTGTAAAAAGCCATCTGGTTCACTAATGCTCCTTAGGGAAGGAAATTTATTGTCCTCACCTCGTCTGACCTACATGAGACTCCAGGCCCATGGCAGTTAACTAGTAACTGTCCCCTGAAATGGCCGAGGAAGCCAATCAATTCAAGGGCAATTAGGGATGGCCAACAAAATCCTTGTCAGTAATGTCCACATCCCATGAAAGAATAAACAGAAAAAACAGTTTGAAGTTTATTTATTAGTGTCACAAATAGGCTTACATGATCGCTTTAATTGATGAAGTTACTGTGAAAATCTCCTAGTTGCCACACTCTGGCACCTGTTTGGGTACATCGAGGGAGAATTTAGCATGGCCAATGCCCCAAATCTGCATGTTTTTCGGACTGTGGGAGGAAACTGCAACACCCGAAAGAAACCCACGCGGATATGGGGAAAACGTGCAGACTCCACACAGACAGTGACCCGAGCTGAAAATTCAACCCAGGTCCCCAGTGCTGTGAGGCAGCATTGCTAACTACTGTGCCACCGTCCTTTAAAAGGAGACAAATACATGAGGATAAGGAGAATAGAATGATACACAGTACGGTTGAAATGAGGTTGATAGACTGGTGTGAAGAATGAGCACAGCAAGAAGTCTTACAACACTAGGTTAAAAAAGTCCAACAGGTTTATTTGGTAGCAAACGCCACTAGCTTTCGGAGTGCTGCTCCTTCGTCAGGTAAACTTTGTCAGGACTCACCTGACAAAGCAGCAGCGCTCCGAAAGGTAGTGGCGTTTGTTACCAAATAAACCTGCTGGACTTCAACCTGGTGTTGTGAGGCTTCTTACAGTGCTTACCCCAGTCCAACACCGGCATCTCCACATCGTGAAGAATGAGCACCAGTACATGCTAATTGGGTTGCATGGATTGCTTTGTGCTGCGTACTTCATGTAACCAACTGGGCTCACACACAAAGAACATCCAAACCCCACAAGATGCCAATGATTTCCAGGCAAGAGTCAATGTCTTAATTTATAAGCATTGATAAAAGCCACTTCAGATTTCTATCAAAGAGAAAGCTATCTGAAATGCTCTGGGCACCTTCCGACATTGTTAGCCCCACTTACCTCATACTCTTCCATGTTGACTTCTTTAGGTTTGATCAGCTCAAGTTTGGCCCGAGCGATTTTCATGACACTGCGACACCTGAAACACAGAAGATTGGAATTAGCTTGTGTTTTAAAAGCAAACACAAGAAGATGAGAAATAGGAGGAGTGGACCAGACACTCCTTTGAGCCTGCTTCACCATTCAGTATGATCGTAGCTGATCTTGGGCCACTTTCTGACTCACTCCTTTGATTCCATAGCAAACCAAAAATCCAGTTCTCACTTAAATATATTCAGCAATGAGTCATCCACAACCCTCTGGATACACAATTCCAAAGAATTATAACCTTTTAAGTCAAGAAATTTCTCCTCATCCAATCCTAAATGATTTACTCCTTACCCTGAGACCCCATGCTCTAGATTCCCTGGGTAAGGGAAACACATTTTCAGTATCCATATTGTCGAGTACCTTTGCAGTTTTGTATATGTCCACGAGATCACTTCTCATTGCTCCAAACTACATAGAGCATAAGCTAATTCATCATACAGCAACCTTCTTATTCCAAGGACCAACCTAGTGAACCTTTGCTCTGCAACTCCAAGGTGAGTGCAGCCTTCCACAGAAATGGAGACCAAAATTGCATATGGCATTCCAAGTGTGATTTCATCAAAGCCCTCTGAAATTGCAGCAATAATCCTTTATTCTTGCACTCCAATTTCCTTGCACTAAAGGCCAATATGCCGTTTATCTTCCTAATTGCTTGCTGCATGCTGATTTTCTGTGCTTCTTGTACGAGTGCACGCATATCTCTCTGAACAGTGACAGATGTTCACGCCTTTTTAAAAAAAAAATCTGCTTTTTTACTCTTATGGCCAAAGTGAATAACTTCGCATTTTCCCACATTAGACTTCATCTGCCGCCCTGTTGCCCATTCACTCAACTTGTTCACATCTCTTTGTAGTTTCTTTGGGCTGGATTTGATGTGCCCTGTGGAATTGTCACACAAGCAATTGACAAACTCACATTCCAAGCTAGCTTTGCCAACTTGATCTGACCAATCTATTTGAAGATTACAGTCCCTCATCGTTAATACCTTGTCTATATTTGTTAACAATTAGGCTCTAGTTACTTCTTGTTTAATGCTTTGTCCAGTGGTATTACCATTTTTAGGGTATCTATAAACGATTTCCATCAATGCTTTCTGACCCCTGTTCTTCCTAATCTCTCTCTATGCCGATCCTGCAACCTGATCATCTGAACCAAGGCTCTTTCTCACTTCTGTCCTCTTGTCATTCTTTACTGCGATATGGAGCTGCCAGCGTTGGACTGGGGTAGGCACAGTAAATACTCTCACAACACCAGTTTAAAGTCCAACAGGTTTATTTAGTAGCATGAGCTTTCCTTCATCAGGTGAGTGCAAAATTTGTTTCACACACAGAGCATATATAGACACAAACTCAATTACAAGGTAACGGTTGGAATGTGAGTCTTAACAGGTAATCAAGTCTTTACAGGTGCAGACAATGTGAGTAGAGAGAGAGTTAAGCACAGGTTGAAGAGATGTGAATTGTTTCCAGCCGGGACAATTAGTGAGATTTTGCAAGCCCAGGCAAGATGTAGGGGGTTACAGATAGTGTGACATGAACCCACGATCCCAGTTGAAGCAGTCCTCAAGTGTGCAGAACTTGGTTATCAGTTTCTGCTCAGCGACTCGCATTGTCGTGTTGTGAAGGCCGCCTTGGAGAACGCCTACCCGAAGATCAGAGGCTGAATGCACTTGACTGCTGAAATGTTCCCTAACAGGAAGGGAACATTCTTGCCTGGTGATTGTCGAGCAGTGTTCATTCATCCGTTGTCATAGCGTCCGCATGTTCTTGCCAATGTACCATGCCTCGGGACATCCTTTCCTGCAACGTATCAGGTAGGCAATGTTGGCCTAGTCACAAGAGTATGTAGCATGTACTTGGTGGATGGTGTTCTCACGTGAGATGATGGCATCCGTGTCAATGATCTGGCATGTCTTGCAGAGGTTGCTGGTGGCAGGGTTGTGTGGTGTTGTGGTCACTGTTCTGAAGGCTGGGTAGTTTGCTTGTACAATGGTCTGTTTGAGTTTGCCCAATTGTTTGAAGGCAAGTAGTGGAGGTGTCGGAATAGCCTTGGCAAGATGTTCATCTTCATTGATGACATATTGAAGGCTCCGGAGAGGATGTCGTAGCTTCTCTGCGCTGGGGAGATACTGGATGACGAAGGGCACTCTGTCTGCTGTGTCCCGTGTTTGTCTTCTAAGGAGGTCGGTGCGGTTTATCGCTGTGGCACATCAGGACTGTCAATCGATGAGTTGAATGCCATATCCTGTTCTTATGAGGGCATCTTTCAGAGTCTGTAGGTGTCTGTTGCGATCCTCTTCATCTTGAGCAGATCATGCGTACAGAGGGCTCGTCCATAGGGGATGGCTTCTTTAGGGAAGGGTGGAAGCTGGAGAAGTGGAGCATTGTGAGGCTATCCGTGTACTTGCAGTACAGTGAAGTGCTGAGGTGACTGTCCTTGATGGAGATGCATGTGTCCAAGAATGCACCCGATTCCGGAGAGTAGTCCATGTTGAGTCTGACGGTGGGATGGAACTTGTTGATGTCAGTTGTTTCAGTGATTGTTCGCCATGAGTCCAAAGGAAGAAAACGTGCCATCCCTGCATGATATTTGCGGGAGCTTGCAGTGTGCAAACTGGATGCCACACTTTCTACGATATAACAGTGCACTTCAAAAATACTTCATTGGCTATGAAGAACTTTGGGAATTCTCAAGGTGGTGAAAAGAATTTTAGGAATGTCAGTCTTTAATTTTTCTATGTTTCATTAGCCCTGACGGTTTTTAAAATACATTTTGGGCGTCTGACAGGAGATTGGGTAAACAAGGCACGGAAGTTCTGGTAATGATGCTCTAATCATCACTCGTTGATCAGGCTTGATGGACCAACTGGCCGTTTCCTGCCCATCATTTTATATACTTATATAAAAATAAACTTTACTTGCTGGTACCAGTTGAGTAAGAGCAGCAGAATAAATCCTTGCTCATCCGTCCCTGATCTTCTTTGAGTAGGCATGGGGTCTTTAACAAGGATTTAAATTGCCTGAACAAGCCTCACTTTAATGCTTCATCTGAAGGATGGCACTTGGAACTAAGCAGCATTCCCCTAGCACAGCGCTAGTGTATTGACCAAGATTATACTTTAAACCTGCAGCAGAGTTGAACCCACAGACTCTTCACCGAGATCTAAGTGTTACGATCCAAGCCAATCTGACATTGATGTATTTTACTATGCTTAATACCGTCTGCCAGTCTAATGACGGATATTGATTAAAGTGGTGATTTACTTTTGTGCTCTCTCTCCTTGCTTACCAAATTCTCTTCCCCCCCCACCCCCGGTTTACTCTTTTCACAGGTGCCGGGTGACCTTCAGAATGTCAGGTCAAGTGGTCATTCTGCCTGAAAGAGCCTGGACATTATCATGGGGTCACAGCTAACTTTAACCTGTCTTTGGCTGACATTTACACACTTAACACTCTGCAGCACAGGGTCACTGGCTTTTACCTCTTCTTGAGACAGAATTGCTTACTGCAAAATTATACTTTCTTCAGAAAATGTCTGAAGATACATCAGAACACAGTTCAAGAGTAGCAGTATGTAAAGCGCATTACAGATTCATTTGGTTAAATACAGCATTCTATGCAGCTTCTAACTCACTTCTCTGACAATGTAAACTGCATCACGCATCTATCTATTCCGAACAATTTTAAGTTTACATTTCAGAGCTGCCTGAAGAATTTGACAAGGAGAGCCCTTCTCACACCAGCCAAGACATGTCTTGTTGGAAAATTCTGACATTTGCTGGTCTGAATGCCTCAAGCTAACACAACACAGACCAGAACCAGACCTTGGAATCTGTCTATCAGTATGACTCGGATTCCACAGTAGCCAGTACTTTTACGAACTGACCAATTGATCCACTGCAGCTTTCAAGAGGTAACTTAGGAGAGATCAACATAATTAATGAGTTCTTAGACTAACAACAGCTCATAAATAATTGTCAACTTGTTCTTTATTTGAAGTTTCAGCAGTGGAAGGTCAGTGGAAGTTGAAGAGGTCCAATCAAGTGTCAAGTGTTGTGGAAAGGGGAGGATTTATTGCATTCCAAACTAACGTTCAATATCAGGTGATGCTAAGAATTTGAATTAGCGCCAGCCCAGTTCAAGATATCCAGTAGGCTGAATAAGTGATATCAGCAAATGGGAAATACAAAGACAGGGAAGGTCGCGGGGCATTAATATTGTGACTGAGCTAGTAAACCAGAAACCCAAGATAATGCTCTGGGGACTTGGGTATGAATCCCACCATGGTGGATAAATTTAAAAATCCAGAATTAAAAGGTGAAACCATTATTGAATGTCATAAAACCCAGCTGATTCAAAGATGCCCTTTCTGGAAGGAAAGCTGCTGTCCTTAACGTGCCTACATTGGCTCCAGACCTAGAGTAAGGTGGTTGATTCTTAACTGCCCACTGAAATGGCCGAGCAACCCACTCAATTGTATTACAATTGTTGAAAGTCTGTAAGGAATGAAACTGGACTAACCACATGGCATCGACTAGGCATCAGAAATGACAATAGCAAACTCAGCCCTAACGGTCCTGCAATCTCCTTAAAGAACAAAGAACAGTACAGCACGGGAACAGGCCGTTCGGCCAACCAGGCCTGCGCCAATCACTATGTCCTACCTAGGCAAGCTGCCCGTATCCCTTTATACTCCCCCTGCCTGTTCATGTGCCCATCCAGATAAGTCTGCAATGAAGTTACTGTGAAAATCCCCGGTTGCCACTAGAGATGAAGTCCTGTCTTCACACTGAGGACACCTTCTATTGTGTTGTGTGGCACTGTCACTGCACCCAACCAGCAGCAGCAGAATTGTACTCAACCATAATCTGTAACCTGGCATATCCCCCACTCTGCAACTAATCAACCCTGGTTCATGAACAGTGCAGGAGGATATGTCAGAAATAGCACCAAGGACGCATAAAATGAGGTGTCAACCTGATGAAGTACAACATAAGATTATCTGTGTGTCAAACAACAAAAGCAGGACAGAGCTAAGCAACTCCACAACCAATGGGTCAGGTCTAAGCTCTGCAGTCCTGCCACATCCAGTCATGAATGGTGGTGGACAATTAAATAATTCACTGCTGGAGGACAAGGCTCCACAAACATCCCATCATCAGTGATGAGGAGCCCAGTAAATCAGTGCAAAAGACTCGGCTGAAGCAGACGCAACAATCATCAGTCAGAACTTCTGAGTGGATAATCCATCTTCACCTCTTCCAGAGGTCCTCAGCACCACACGTCAGTCTTCAGCCAATTCGATATCCTCCACGAGATATCAAGAAATGGCTGAAGGCACTAAATATTGCAATGGCTATGGACCCTGGCAATATTCCTACCATAGTACTGATGACTTATACTCCAGAACTTGCCGCATCCCTAGCCATGCTGTTTCAGTACAGTTACAACACTGGCATCTACCCGGCAATGTGGAAAACTGCCCAGGTATGTCCTGTACATAAAAAAAAGGACAAATCCAACCCAGCCAGTTACTGTCCCGTTAGTCTGCTCTCAATCATCAAATTGATGGAAGGGGTCATCAACAGTACAATCAAGTGTCGCGTACTTAGCAATACCCTGCTCACTGATGATCAGTTTGGGTTTCGCCAGGGCCACGTAACTCCTGATCTCATTGCAGCCTTGGTTCAAACATGAACAAAAGAGCTGTATTCCAGAGGTGAGCTGAGAGTTACAACCCTTGACATCAAGGCAGCATTTGACCAAGTATGGAATCAAGGAGCCCTAGCAAAACCAGATTCAATGGAAATCAAGGAAACAACACTAGATTTGTCTAGTGAAGTCATACCGTGCACAAAGAAAGATGGTTGTGGTTGTTGGAGGTCAATCATCTCAGTTCCAGAGCATCATCGCATTCCTCAGAGGAATGTCCTAGGCCCACCCATCTTCAGCTGCTTCATCAATGACCTTCCTTCCATCATAAGGTCAGAAGTGAGGACATTCATTGATGATTGCACAAGGTTCAGCATCAATTGTGACTCTCCAGATACTGAACCAGTCCATGGCCAAATGTAGCAAGACCTGGACAAAATCCAGGCTTGGATTGACAAGTGGCAAGTAACATTCTCGCCACTCATGCGGCAGGCAACGACCATCTTCTACAAGAAAGAATTTAAACATTGTCCCTTAATATTCAATGGCATTATCATCACTGAATCCCCTATCAGCAACATCCTGGGGTTTACCATTGACCAGAAAGTGAACTGGGCTGGCCATATAAATACAGTGGCTACAAGGACAGGTCAGACTGCAGGAATCCAATTGTGAGTAATTCACCTCCCGATTCCCCAAAACCTGTCCACTGTCAACAAGGGTTAGGGTTAGGGTCAGGAATGTGATGGAACAGTCTCCACTGGCCTGGATGAGTGCAACTCCAACAACATCCAGGACAAAGCAGCCCACTTGATTGGTACGCAATCCACAAACATACACTCCTTCCACCACTGACGCAGTGTCTCAGAAGTGTGTACCAGCTACAAGATGCATTGTAGGAATTCACCAAGGTTCCTTACGGAACATCTTCGAAATCAACAACCACCACCATCTGGAAGCGAAAAGGCAGCAAGTAGATGGAAACATCACCGTCTGTAAGTTCCCCTCCAAGCCACACGTCATCGTTATATATCAGTCTTTCCTTCACTGTCACTGAGTCAAAATCCTGGAATTCCCTCCATAATAGGAGATTTACACTACACACTGTAGTGGTTTAAGATGGCAGCTCACTATCACCTTCTCAAGGACAAATATGAGAGAGGAACCTAAGGTCCAGAAGCCTGTTTAGCTGTGTGCTGAATCAGGCTATATTTTGACCGATGCAACCCTACGAGGCTCAGCTTATAACAGGGAACGTAAACAAGCTGGGCACGTGATGGTTAATGGGATCGTTGCCCACTCGACCTTTAACATCAGCCATGGCTCGGTGAGTAGCACTGATGCCTCTGTGTCAGAACGTGAAGATGCCGGCGCTGATCTGAAGCACAGTAAGAAGTCTCACAACATCAGGTTAAAGCCCAACAAGTTTATTTGGCAGCATAGGTTTTCGGAGTCTCAGGCTCCTTCTTCAGTGAGTGAGGGGAACCTGAGGCTCTGAAAGCTTGTGCTGCCAAATAAACCTGTTGGGCTCTAAGCTGGTGTTGTGAGACTTCTTTCTGTGTCAGAAGGTCATGGGTTTACGAAGTCCCAGCCTAGAGACTGAGGCACATAAATCAATGGTGCACTTTCCAGTGAACTGAGGTAACGGAGTGGGTGCTGCACCATCAGAGGTGACATCTTTTGGATGAGATGCCAAACGGGGAGCCTGCCTGTCCTCTTGGGTGGACGTAAAAGATCCCGTTCCTCTAGTGTGAATAGAAAGGTAGGGAAGATCGCCCTGGTGTCCTGGCCAATACTTATTCCTCACAATTATCAGAAAACAAAAAGGCAACTGGTGATTGCTGCTTTGCTGCAGGCGGAATCTTGCACATTGGAAACCTTATTTTCCACATTGGAACAATGGCTGAACTTAAAAAGCAATTAACTGGCCATAATTCACTTTGCAACATCCAGAGAAGCACTTGCTTTATACTTTTACCCAACAATAAATAACTTATTACCTTTCATCAAAGTTGAGATTCCGATCTGCAAACTGCTCCAAGAGCGTCCGCTCGATGATCTTCTTTGGCGCCTCGTTGTGTAGGAAGTAGACCACCACGTGTTTTAACCGGTTATCATTGTCCAGTGTGGTGTCTTCCTGGGCCAGTCTAACCAAACGGGAGTACTCCGCTGTGAAAGCCTGGAGAGACAAAGAACCCGCTGGAAATGTATTTGGAGAACATTGTCACTCCTCTGAGGTGCCGTGTAGCCCTGACTGCGGGAATGTTTGGCAATATTTAAAGGAAAAATCAACTACCAAAACTTCATAGTAAAATCAAATCCAGTACCTAAGGGCAAACAGCTACATCCCAACCCCAAATGGTTCCCCTGGTGGATGCGAGTTGAGCAGTTAAACAGTGTGTCTTAGACAGTATAATAGGTCCTGGGACTTGATTCCCGCTTTGTGTTTAAGTTTATTTATTAGTGTCACAAGTAGGTTTACATTAACACTGCAATGAAGTTACTGTGAAAATCCCCAAGTTGCTACACTCCAGCGCCTGTTCTGGTACACTGAGGGAGAATTTAGTATGGTCATTACACCCAACCAGCATTATCTTTCGGACTGTGGGAGGAAACTGGAACACCAGCTCAACCACTCGCTCCCTCTGCTTTACTAATATGGCAGGACAGAGAGGCAGACCAGTTGCTTGCTTTGAGCTTGCTGCCAATGGTCTTTGCACCAACAGCTTGGACAAGGGCAACATCTCTGGGATTGCTTCCCAGATATTCGGAGGCAGAGGGGGAAAGGAGGATGGAAAGGCAATTCATTCTGTTTCCCTTCATGAACTGCACTGTACAATAGTGGAGATCAGTTCAGGGCAACTAACTGCATCAATGAATTCATTACCCCTACTCACCACCCCAACTATTCTAAAATGTTTTGGTCCCTTCTGCTCTTTTCAGCCTTGTCAAATGATGTACTTTTACTGCACCAAAAGTTTTAAGCATCACACTGGTGATGGCACAGTATATATAATCAATTCAGAAGCTCAAACCTCAAGCTTTACAACTGAAACGAGAACTCAACTGGATTTGTTTCTTAAAAAGTTTGTCGTTAGGAACTGAATTTGAGGGGTTCACCTTTTAAAACATATTAAAGATTGGCTCACTGCCGTTCATGCAACTGCATTCACCATGTGTCTCTAAACAATCACAAACGGTACACACAAGCAAAACGGGTGGCTAATGAATATTTCTCAGGATTATATGTTTCAGTGGATCAGTTTTTGAAATGCAATATTAAACTATGCTACATTCTGTAGTTTCACATTCCAAATTCTCCTGCTGGAATGGGTGTGTGTGTTGGATAAACCCCTGCAGGCATTTGCAACCCTAACCATTAGCCACCACCCCGCACCAAGTGACTCAATTGATAGATGTAGCAATACAAAGCAGAAGTCCTAGGCTAACTCCTAAAATTAAGTCCCAAGTCTGGCTTGTAAGCATATGTCATGCACGCATCCACGGAAGGCCAGTGGAAATTGACAGTCACCCATCAAGTCCTCAAGAACCAGCATGTGTGGAGTCAGAACTAGGAGTAGAGTGAGGTCAATATGTTAAGACAATGGCAGGTCTGCTCCTTGATCCCTTTATCCGCTTCTTCTCCAAGTTTGTCACTACTCTTATCAACTTAAATCTGCCTCAGCGGTGAGAATTTCAATTGCCAAAAGTCTTTTGAGGGAATGAGTTCCAAATTTCCACTATCCTTTCTGTTCTGCCTGATTTCACTTCTATAAGGCTGTGTTTTACTTTGAAGGTTATGTTCTGCTGGATCAGGATTGTCCCATAGAGGAAACAGTTTCTCTGTGGTTATCCAATCAAATCCCATTTCACTGCCATGATGCCATTGTGAATAATTTGTCAGTATTTACTTTCCAGAGTTATGCTTCAAGGAAGGACTTTTAGTGAGAAAAGTCACCTGTGGAATTCTAATCCCGTACCCTCCTGACAGAAGAGAATAAAAATGACCGCTTTCTTGAGCCTCTGCAGTCCATGGGGTGTAAGTACACCCACAGTACTGTTAGGGAGAGCTCTAGGATTTTGACCCAATGAAGGAATAGCAACATATTTCAATTTCAGGATGATGGACTGGCTTGGAGGGGAACTTGCAGGTAGTGGAGATCTCATGCGTCTGCTGCCCTCGTCCATCCAGGTTTTGGAGGTCGTGTGTTTGGAAAGAATGTCGAAGGAGGTTTAGTGAGTTGCTGCAGTGCATCTTAAATATAGTACACATGCTGTCATTGGTGGAGGGAGTTTAAGGTAGTGTATGGGGCACCAATCAAACCAGTTGCTTTATCCTGGGTGGGATTAAGATTCTTGAGTTTGTTAGGGCTAGCAATCTAGGCAAGTGCAGAATATTCCTTCACACTCCTGCCTTAAAGAATGTAGTCACGATGTGGAGATGCTGACGTTGGACCGGGGTAAACACAGTGAGAAGTCTCACAACACCAGGTTAAAGTCCAACAGGTATATTTGATAATAAACGCTACAAGCTTTCGGAACAGCGTGTTTAACCTAGTGTTGTGAGTCTTCTTACTGTGTTAAAGAATGTAGACAGGCTGGAGAGAAAGTATGCAAGTTACTCACTTCATGCATTCTCAGCCCCTGACCTGCCAGCTCAGCTCCTAACTTCATTACCAACTTGGTTCAAGCACGACAAAGCTGAACTCTAAAGGTGAGGCGAGGATGACTGGCCTTGACATCAGTGCAGCATTAAACCAAGCGTGGCATCAAGCAAAACTGGAGCTAATGGGAGCCGGGGGCAATGTTTTCTGCTGGCTGGAATCATACCTGACACAAAGGAAGAGGGTTATTGTTGTTGGAGGTCAATCATCTCAGCTCCAGGTCCGAGTTCCTCAGTGCAGTTCTCTCCTTCAGAATTTTCTCCAATAGTTTCCCTACTATTGACATGGTAGGGAAACTTTGTGAGAAAATTCTGAGGGAGAGAATGAATTTCCACTTGAAAACATATGGGTTGATTAGGGATAGCCAGCATGGCTTTGTCAAAGGGAGGTCATGCCTCACAGATTTGATAGAATTTTTCATAAAAAGTGATGGAGTAGGTGGATGAAGGAAGTGTAGTTGATGTAGTTTATGTGGATTTTAACAAAGCCTTTGACAAGGTCCCACATGGGAGACTGATTAAGAAGATTGAAGCACATGGAATTCAAGGAAATTAGGTGAGATGGGTCTGAAACTGGCTTAGTAATAGGACACAAAGGGTCACAGATACTCAGAGTAGTGAATAGGGTAGTTGAGAAGGAGAGTACAAGAACAAGCACATTATGCTGGAGCTATACCGGATGTTGGTTAGGCCACAGCTAGAGTACTGTGTGCAGTTCTGGTCTCCTCACTATTGGAAGGATGTGACTGCACTTGAGGGAATACAGAGGAGATTCACCAGATTAAAAGTTTTTTAGTTTTAAAGTTTAAAGTTTATTTATTAGTGTCACAAATAGGCTTATTGCAACAAAGTTACTATGAAAATCCCGTAGTTGCCATACTCCAGTGCCCGTTTGGGTACACTTAGTAAGAATATAGCATGGCCAATGCATCTAACCAGCACGTCTTTTGGATTATGGGAGGAAACCAGAGCACCCGAAGGAAACCCACATACACAGGCAGGGAAAACATGCAGACACGACACCGACAGTGACCCAAGCCAGGAACCAAACCCATGTCCCTGATGCTGTGAGGTAGCAGTACGAACCACTGTGCTTGCCCTATTGCCTGGGATGGAGCATTTGAGCTATAAGAGACTGGATAGGCTTGGATTGTTTGCTTCAGAGCAGAGAAGGCTGAGGGGGGGGGGGGGGGGGGGGGACATAATTGAGGTGTATAAGATCATGAGGGGCTTGGACAGAGTGAATAGGAAGGAGCTGTTCTCCTTCATTGAGGGGTCAATCACAAGGGGGCATCGTTTTAGGGTGAGCGGCAGAGATTCAGAAGGGACTTGAGATAAAAAAATTCAGAGGATGGTGGGCATCTGGAATGCGCTATCTGGGAAGGTAGTGGAGCCGGAAACCTTATAACCTTTAAGAAGTATTTGGATGAGCACTTGAAACATTACAACATTCAAGGATATGGGACAAGTGCTGGAAAATGGGATTAGTGCAGCTTTAGTCATCGTTATTGTTGGTGCAGACTCAATGCACCAAAGGGCCTTTCCTGCACTGTATGACTCTATAACTCTAATGTCCTGGGCTCAAACATTTACTATCTTTAGCTTCTTCCTCCCAATGACCTTCCTTCCATCATAAGGTCAGAAATGTAGATTGTGCAATCTTCAATGAACGATGTGGAGTATCGTTCATGTTACTGAAACAGTCCCTATGTTGCAATGCAGGAAGACCTGGACAATATCCAAGCTTGGACTGAGAACTGTCAAGTGGCATTCATGCCACACCTGCAAGGCAATGACCACCTTCAACAGGGGAGACTCTAACTATCTCCCTCTTGACATTCAATGCTATTACTGTTACTGAATCCCCCACTATCAACATCCAGAAGAATACCACTGACCAGAAACTGAACTGGACTAGCCATATAAATACTCAGGTTACAAGAGCAGGCCAGAGGCTAGGAATCAAGCAGCGAGTAACTCACCTCCTGACTTCCTCAAGCCTGCTTGCAAACTATAAGGCACAATTCAGAAGTGTGATAGTATACTCTCCATTTGCCTGGATGACTGCAATTATAACAACATTCAAGAAGCTTGATGCTGTTCAGGTCAAAGCAGCCTGCTTGATCGGCACTCATCCACAAAATCCATTCCCCCCTAACACTGATGCATAGTAGCAGTAGTGCATACTACCTAAAGCAATTCACCAAGGCTCTTAAGACAACACCTTCCAAACCCACAACTACTACCATCTAGAAGGGAAAGGGCAACAGTTACATGGGAACGCCACCACCTGCAAGCTCCCTTCCAAGTTATTCCCCATCCTGACTTTGAAATATATCAGCTGTTCCTTCACTGTTGTGACCTAGCCAAAAAATAGTGACCTAGCCAGCAAAGCCCACATCCCAGGCACGAGTTTAAAAAAATGGTTTGCCCAGTTCAGTTTCTGGTCAATGGTAACCTCCAGGATGTTGATAGAGGGGGTGATTCAGTGACGTTATGGCCATTAGAACATAAGAACTAGGAGCAGGAATAGGCCATTTGACCCCTCGAGCCTGCTCCGCCATTCAATAACATTGGTCTTTTCGTGGACTTAGCTCCACTTACCCGCCCGCTCACCATAACTCTTAATTCCTTTGCTGTTCAAAAATCTATCGATCTTTGCCTTAAAAACATTCAACAAGGTAGCCTCAACTGCATCACTGGGCAAGGAATTCCACAGATTCACAACTCTTTGGGTGAAGAAGTTCCTCCTCAACTCAGTCCTTAATCTGCTCACACTTATTTTGAGGCCATGCCCCCTAGTTCTGGCTTTACCACCCGTGGAAACAACCTCCCTGCTCCCTGCTGATTAAATTGTCTCTTGTTGGAGGTGGCACTTGTGAGCCAGGAATGGGACTTGAAAGCCGTTACGCCTGAACAAGTTACACATTATGATCTGTCACACAGGGCCTAATAGAGGTCTTTAAAATAATTAAACATTTTGATAAGGAAGTTGCAGAGATGATTGTGGGCATACCCAGAACCTGTTAGGCAAATACATGAGGGAAGAAAGGAATAAAAGGATATGTTGATATGGTGTGGAGGGGCACAGTAAGGAAACGCACGTGGAGCATAGACAATGGCATGGACCAGTTGGACTAAATGGCTTGCTTTTATGTTGTAAAATCTTACGTGCTTGCGGGCCTCATCACTGGCAGCTTTACCTGCAGAATTGCAATAATAACCTCATTACTCTTTCGTATTATTGTGTGTGTCTGTGTGCATTTAGTTATTTTCAGCAGAGAACCTCAGTCTGAGTTCATAACATAAGCATTCACAAGAGCTCGTCTTGCCTGATAGCCCAGTGGTTAAGATTTGGCGATATCACTGCCACAGCCTGGGTTCAACCCCCTGGTCAGGGAATGCAGATTTACAGGGGCAGCGCAGCGGCACAGTGCTTAGCACTGATGCCTCACAGTGCCGGGGACCTGGGTTCAATTCCCGGTTTGGGTCACTGTCTGTGTGAAGTTTGCACATTCTTCCTGTGTCTGCGTGGGCTTCCTCTGGGTGGTCCGGTTTCCTCCCACAGTCCAAAAGACATGCATTGACCCGAACAGGTGCCCGACTGTGGCAACTAGGGGACTTTCACAATGACTCCATTGCAGTGTTAATGTAAGCCTGACTTGTGGCTAATAAATAAACTTTATTTTCTGGGTCATAAGGCCAGTACAGTCAGGAGAAGAACTAATTGAACAGCTTTGTCAAAGTGCCAGCACAGGAACGATAGAGCAATTACCCCTCTTCTGTGAGGTTTGATTCAATAAAATTGAGAACATTGACAATTTTTGGATGATCTGCCGAGGCTTTGTTAAAGGACATAGCATTACGGCCGTCCCTGCTGCTATCCTTCTGATCTGTGCACTTCAGAGTTCCGCAAATAACACCTTTACCCACTGAGATCTTCATCAATATTTGAGGCGTGAAACACAATAAGCAGCCCTCTGGCACCACCCCCCAGATTGCCATTTTGTGTGTGTCAACACACAAGCGATTACGGTCAGACGATTCTGTCCTTGGTTCATGCACACACACACACACACACACACACACACACACACACACACACACACACACACACACACACACACACGTTTCCCCAAATGGAATGACTGACAGTCAGTCAGTGGGAATGGTGAGCTGACATTTCTCACTGCCTGCTCTGCTCTAGAAGCACCCCGGTGCAAAACGCAGAGCCTCAATGGGGATCAGCACAGACCTTGGCATGACTCAACCTTGCCATGGACAGTGTCATTAGAAGATATCTACGCAAAGATAGCATCTCTCACCCATTCTAATTAGTAGCACTGCTGATACAGGAATTGGATCTGGTTGAGATAGCGCGACAGCCTGCTGAAAAGCAGCAATGCAGTTCACATTTACAAACAGAGATGTCTAATCTAGATAGAATGTTTTGATAACAGCATCTTGTGTGCGTCACTCTTGCAGCTTTTAAGTTGGGACATCAGAGGATGATTTATGGAGGCCATAATGACTAAAAGGTTAGAGTTTGACGTCAAAAGTTTTGATCTGTTTGAATAAACCAAAATCTGGCAACAAGGTTTAAAGACCCATTAACTTTCCACGGAGTTAGGTTTAAGCTTTACATGAAGCACTGAAACATTCTAGTTCCGAGCACCAGTAAGGGGCCTCTGATTCTCAATCTAATGTGAGTAACTGGGAGAAAAGGGGAATCATTGGTGGATTTTTAAATTTGGCACCAATTCTGCCCTCTTCTCCGGAAGATGCTGGTCTTCTCGCCATGTGACGGAAATCACGTTAGCAATTTGTCAACTGTTCAGTGCCAGCAAGATATCCAACTCTGGAGGGCAGAGATGCATAGGTTAGAGGGATTAGTGGGTATAAGATGTAGGGATATGGGGGTGGGGCCTGGGTGGGATTGTGTTGGGTGTAGACTTGATGGGCCGAAGGGCCTTTTTCTGCACTGCAGGGTTCTATGGATCACAGCTAAGATCTGTCTCCATACCTTCTCATACATTAATGAAAAGACAAGCGAGCACTTCGCTCGCAACAGCAATCAGCAATAGGAATCCTGATCAACTTTCCCTGACTGACAAGTTAAATAACAGACATAAATCAATGCCTCATTGTCAGGACATTGGACTGGTTTCATTTGTTAACATGTTGCGTCACTTCTGGCATTTTGTTTTTAAGTATGGGTCGACAGGATGATGGTCTTTTTGCCAGCAACAAGGGTGTTTTAAAAAAGAATTGCGAAGCAAAAATTTTTTGACTGAACTTGACACTGATCCGTCGAGTTTTTACGATGAAGGGAATCATGACCTCGGTGCGTAAAGTTGCAAACACAATGCATGCTATACCCGGGCTATATTAAAATTTCAGCCAGTTACTCCCTACACTGCTCAACTTCTAGCATAAGCAATGCTTTCAGGGACAGAGTGGATAGTCAGAAGCTTTTTCTCAGGTGGAAGAGTCAATTACTAGATTTAAAGTGCGAGGGACAAGTTTAAAGGAGATGTACGAGGCAGATCTTTTATACAGAGGATGGTAGGTGTCTGGAACTCACTGCCAGGAGAGGTAGTGGAAGCAGATACAATAGTGACTTCTAAGGAGCTTCTGGACAAATACATGAACAGGATGAGAATAGAGGGATATGATCCCTGGAAGGGTAAGGGGTTTTAGTTCAGTCAGGTAGCATGATCAGTGCAGGCTTGAAGGGCCAAAGGGCCTGTTCCTGTGCTGTAATTTTCTTTGTTCTTTGTTTAGGCACAATGCAATACTATGAAGAAAAGGGTCTTGTCCTTGAAGCAACTGGATGTGTGTGTGATCCTTCATGTCATCTCCTTTTGGGCAATATCTGATCAACAGATACTATATTGGGAGACAAGGGTGTGCTGGACGTCTCTTGTTTGTCAAACACAGAAATCAAAGAACAGTTCAGCTGCTGCTGGCCTGCCATACTGTGTATCAGCTGCGACTCAGTGGGCAAGCACTCCCAAATCTGAATTAAAGGGTTGCAGTCTCAAGTTCCACTCCAGAGACACGAGCATAAAGTTGATGCTCCAGTGCGGTGCAGAGGGAAGTTGCACATGTAAGCCAGGTCAAGTAAGAATGGCAGATTTCCTTCCCTAAGGGACATTAGTGAACCAGCTGGGGTTTTTTTTTTAAAACAACAATCGACAATTGTTTCATGGACATCATTGGCTTTTAATTCCGGATTTGTTTTATTGAATTCAAATTCCACCACATGCCATGGTGGGATTCGAACCCAGGTGCACAGAGCATTACCCTGGGTCTCTGGATTACTAGTCCAATAACAATACCATGGTCTCTTTGCCCACTAAAACAGATGATCTGGCTATTGGCCATTAGAACAGTGACTACACTTCAAAAGTAATTAATTGGTTGGGTGGCACAATGGCTAGCATTACTGTCTCACAGCATCAGGGCTCAATTCTAGCCTCAGGTCACCGTCTGTGTGGAGTTTGCATATTCTCCCCGTCTCCGCGTGGGTTTCCTCCGGGTACTCCAGTTTCCTCCCACAGTCCAAAGATGTGCGGGTCAGGAAGATTAGCAGGATAAATATGTGGGGTTATGGGAGTGGCAACTGGGTGGGATTGTGGTTGATGGGCCAAATGGCCTCATTCTGTATTGTAGGGATTTTATGAACAATGGGACATTCTGAGGTCATGAAAGAGGCTATAGAAATTTAAGTCTTACTCTCTACCTTGGTAGCCTGATTTAAGCAGCAATGACAGAGGCCAAGTATCTCCACGTCATATATGCCTGCACCCACACCTACATTTTTCTGCTGAATGGAGAGTTGGGATACATGTTCTGAAACAAAGTCATTTTCTATTCGAGATGTGGCGTTTCAATTTATTGGGGATGAAAGTACCTCCTAACTTCCAACTTGTGTGTAGATTTTGTGCTCATCATGCTTTTTGTTTAAAAACGGGATGCAAACTTGAATAAAAGCAGTGGCAGAAAAACACAGACCAGATTATGGGTAGGGTTAAGGTAGCTGAAACCCGTTCTTAACCGCCACATCCCCCCCACCACCCCCATCTTTCCGTATCAATCTGTGTACCACACGAGAGAACTGCAGTTTCACTCAATCTCAGAAACGTACAAGGTTAGAGCTGCCACAGTTATCATAGGCCATGGTAGGAGAACACATTTTAAAATATTCTTAAAGCCCCTCAAATCAACATAGTGCATAACACATACCCGTAATCTAAACAGCAATAATGAACTCAAAAATCGTGCATCCCCTTTCACTTTAACCATCCTGAAGCCCCAATATTGCTGACTGGGAAATGTCAACACTCAGCCCTCCTCAAGCAGGTAGCAGAACTTGTTTTTAAAGTTCATTCCTGAGCACTCTCCCTTTTGCAGTAACTGTATACACAAAGGTGACTCAATACAGCATAGCAATATACACTGCAATTGTAGGTAAGCTATAAATTACACCGAATGTCTAAAGGGCTAGCCACTGGGCGAGAAACATTACTCCAAAGTTACAGTGCTGAGGAAGGGAGCGAGGGGGACAAAAGGAAAAGGGAAAGCTGACAAGGGAAAGAACAGTGGGCGGAGAGAGGTTTTTTTTTAAGTGGAAAGGTCAGTAAAGGAAAAGTGGGCGAGAAAAATTGAGAAAGGAAACGAACAGAGGGGATTTAATAAAAATGAGCACAATAGAAGTGAGAAAGAGGGAGAAAGGGAGGGTAGGGAGAGGGAGTGTAAAATGAAGGCAGCAAAAGAAAGGTAAGGAGGAGGGATGAGAAAGGAGGCAGTGGATACGGAATGTCTGATCAGATTAGACCATTACAAGCCCTTGTGATAAAACGCACGATGCTGGGTTCAATATTGCTTTAATATGCAACAGCAGACAGCATAGAATCACACTGAATGAAATAAAAGGGAGTATAAGTACCTTGAAGAAACCAGCCTCAGCACCATGTCTGTCATACACATTCCTGGCTTTACTTATAGCCATGATAATACCTTGCATGGTTGGGGTCAGCATGACCTGCCAACAAGGGGTCGTAGGTAAAAGGTCAGATACGGATAAAGCTATTCAAAACATATGAATTGGCAACATTTTTTTTGAAATTTTATTTCTTTTAAAAAAATGAAAATAAGTTCACATAAGGAAAGAGCTCAAAACAAAATAAATCATCTTAAAAAGAGATTAATGCTACACAATGAAATTAAGCAGTGAATAAGCAATGGTTTTTTTTAATCTATGCTTTGTAAAAATTAAAAAGCAATTGACAGGCAGCATGCACAAAAACGATGAGTTTTTTATTCCTTTCTTTGCAAGTGGTGAGAGCTTGGCAATAGCTGGGAATTATGGATGGTCATCAGCACGCTGCCTACGGTGCAATCCACAAATGCTCGGCTGTACACTGAATGCAATTCTCTCTTCCATGCTTTAAGTTACCACCGCATGTCAATAAGGCCACTTACTCAGAAGTACAGAAACATACAGTACAGAAGGATAGCCATTTGGCCCATTGCAACAGCACTGGATTTTTGACAGAGCTACCAAATACCTGCTCCTTTTCAACAGATCTGCCAAAATTTCCTTTCAAGCATTTCATCCAATTTCCTTTTGAAAGATGTCGTGGAATTCGCTCGCACAACCCTTTCCGACGGTGCATTCATAGAAATTGCCTGATGCTTACAGAACTGAAAACTGACTTTCTGCCCAAGTTAGTCCAAGACAGTGCTCCACATGTGCACATTCCTGGGCATGTTCACTAATCGTTTCTTCAAAATAAAGTTCTATAAATTTAACTCCACTCTCGTGTCTTCTGAGCTTCCTTCAATAGGGGAGCAGAATATTATTATTCATCAAAAGTAAAAACAAGAAGGCTTACACAAAAAAGGAGTGGAAAAAAAAAGAAAGACCTGGTTAAAAGGTTCAAACTGTCCCTGGTCTCAACTGGGTAAGCATTTTAGAGAATTATCTTTAACTCTGGCACCTTCTGAGGGGTGATTGACAAACTGGAACTCCCAAAGTGCTAGGGGGCAGATCATCATTTTGGAAATAGCTGCAACTTCAAGGTTGAGGGGTAGACGGGGACAAAAGGAAGGAACAGATAGTTACCAAGGTCAGAGCACAAAATAAAAATATATAAAGGGGAGAAAATAAAAGACTCTGAAAGTATCTGCTGAAATCAAACACCCTTTTCCCTCCAAAACCATCCTGATAAATCAACAGATGAAACAGCTGGGACAACTTCTTTTAAAGTTGATAAAAGTTAAATGTTCACCAAATATTACTAAAATATACAATTAGGACACTTTGTGCACACATTGAGATATATTCCATACTGCCATTTTAGAACTCCAGTCATCTGCGTCACGTGACCAATGCAAACCTGAAGTCAGACAATTCTTGACTGTTGCTCAAGAGGAGACAGGCCATCAAACTTCCACCTTGCACTCATCAGAAGTTTGCAAGAAAATTGCCAAACTGCAACAGGGGAACAACAATTTGCCCTATGTGAGAAGACAGTGCTGACTGGTTGGCAAGCGGACTTTGATTAGTGCACGCTTCTCCATGGAGAATGAACATGGTCCCTGGAAGGGTAGGAGGTTTTAGTTCAGTTGGGTAGCATGGAAGATGTAGACTTGGAGGGCTGAAGGGCCTGTTCTGGTGCTGTAATTTTCTTTGTTCTTTGAAGCATAGAGCAGTTAACTGCCCTGCACTATTCAAGTTCAAACGCAATACGTTGACTTGAACGGTCACAGCATTACTCTGGGGAGTGAACCAGGAAATGGCTGTTCCCTAACCTTTTGTTTAGTTAAAAAAGGCATATTTCTGTCTACAAAGGACTGAGCCCCCCTTTCTGTGTGTGTGTTTTTTTATTTATTCATTCTTGGGACATGGTTGTCGCTGGCTGGCCAGCCAGCATTTATTGCCCATCCCTAGTTGCCCTTGAGAAGGTGTTGCTGAGCTACCTTCTTGAATCGCTGCATGTTCTGTGGGTTGAACCACACTGCCAAAGTGGGAGAATAGATTAGGGCAGTGCAGTTGATATAATCTGCATGGACTTCAGTAAGGCTTTTGACAAGGTCTTGTACAGGAGACCGATCAAAGTAAGACCCCATTGGAAGCAGGGCAATTTGGCAAATAAAATCCAAATTTGGCTCAGTGGCAGGAGGCAGAGGGTGATGGTCGGAGGTTGTTTTTGTGGCTGGAAGCCTATGCCCAGCAGTGTACCGCAGCGCTGGGTGTGATTCCTTTGCCCACTGGAGTGTACATTAATGATCTAAATGTGAATGTGGGAGACATAATCAGTAAGTGCGCAGATGGCAGAAAAATTGGTGGTTTGGTAAATATTGAAGAGGAAAGCCTTAGTTTACATCACCATGGCAATGAATCCACTTGCCAACCAATCAGCACTCTTCTTTCATGCAGTATAAATTATTGCTCTCCCCTTTCTTTTCAGAATTTTTGTGTAAAGGTGATGAGTACAAAATAAAAAGCTTTAATTGCATGTGTCTTTTACTTAGCAAAACCCATGTTCTGTGCTATCAAATAACACTTCAAATAGTTAAAAGTTTTATTTCAAGTTATATATGCATGCAAGAACACTGCGCAAAGAACATGCATATTCTCCTAACCTGCAACACGTAACTTAGAACGCATCCATATGCTGCAACGTGCAATGCATCTTCTTCCCTACCCTGCCTTGTTTAATGTGTCCACCCGTGTACACTGCATTGTAGTGTCCTCTCCCCTACCCTGCATTTTGTGTCCACCCCTGTATGCTGCATTGTATGTGTCATCTTCCATATGCTGTATTGTATAATACGCCTTCTGCCCGACCCTGCATTGTATACTGTGTACTGTCCCTTCCCTGCACTGTTTGTGTCCAATGTCCACACGCTGTATCGTAATACACCTTATCCTGCATTGTATAACATGTACTCTCCCATACCCTACGTTATATAAGCTTATTATTTTGTTCATTAGTAGGTTTACATTAACACTGCAATGAAGTTACTGTGAAAATCCCCCACTCACCACACTCCAGTACCTGTTCGGGGACAGTGAGGGAGAATTTAGCATAGCCAACTCACGTAACCAGCATGTCTTTCGGACTGTGGGAGGAAACTGGAGCACTCGGGGGAAACCCACGCAGACACGGGGAAAAATACGTAGACTCCACACAGACACTGACCCGAGGCTGGGAATTGAACCGAGGTCCGTGACACTGATGTAGCAGTGATTAGCACAATGGCACTGTGCCACCCTATATCCTCTCCCCTTATCTGATTGTATAATGTGCCCTCTTCCCTACTCTGATTACATAACGTGTCTTCTCTGTATAATGTGCCCTCTTCCCTTCTCTTGCATTGTATAATGTATCCACCCCCATAAGTTGCATTTTATGAGCCCACCCCCATACCCTGGTTGTATAATGTATCCTCTCCCTTATCCTGCCTTGTATAGTGTGCCCTGTCCCCTATCAAAAACTGCATAATGTATCATTTCCCCTATCTAGCATTGTATAATGTGTCCACTTCCATACACTGCATTGTATAATGTGTCCTCTCCCTCATCCTGCATTATACAATGTGTACTCTTCCATTTGTGCATTATATGTGCCCTCTCCTTTACCCTGCATTGTGTGTCCTTCCCTTTCCCCTACCCAGCATGTCTACTTTGTTCTCTTCCCTACCCTGCATTGCATAATAGGTCCTGCCCCCTATCATAAGCTACATAACATATCCTCTCCTATACCTTGCATTGTTAAATTGTCCTCGCCGATACCCTGTATTGTTTAACCTGCCTTCTTCACTATCCTAGAATCTGTAATGTGCTTCTCCTACCTTGCATTCTGTAACCTGAGCGAATTTTTAAAAAATGACTTGAACCGCAACTCTTGCACTCCTATGCACTGCAGTACACAGAAACATGCCCATTTGAGTGTGCCATGCAACAAATGTCCGCATGCTATCTGGTCATTCATACATGGCCGGGCACTGGGTAGATACCTCATCATCATAACCGCCTTCCTCTGACTCTATGACCAACCTTCCTATCTGGGGAATCTCCACCTCAACCACACGCTGGCTGGGACCAGGCTTGGGGGAAGCTGCAGCAGAGCCCTACAGGAAAAGGGCAAGGTCAGGTTGTGATGGACAGCACAGGAAAAGGAAACGATGCAGGGTCACAAAACAACGTTGATTCCACAAAGGGTCCATTTCTTTCTAGCTGCCACCTCAAGAGCAGCTTCACATTTCCTCCCAAGGTGAACTGATGCAGACTCCTACGAGTGCTGAGCACAGACAAGTGGTCTTCACATGAGCGCCTGAACTGGGAAAGAGACTGGAGGGGATTTCAATGCCAAGGCCAGCTCAGGCAAGTCGGACCCAACCCTCACCTGATGGCCACCTGGGCACTTCCTTCAGGACGCTGAGGTCACAGATTCATAGAAGAATCATAGAATACCTACCCATTGCAGAAGGAGGCCCATCAAATCTGCACCGACCACAATCCCAGCCAGGCCCTATTCCCTTAACGCCATGCATTTACCCTGCTAACCCCCTGACATTAAGGTCAATTTAGCAAAGCCAATCAACCTAACACACACATCTTTGGAGTCTGGGAGGAAACCGGAGTACTCGGAGGAGAGGGGGAACGTGCAAACTCCACACAGATAGTGACCCGAGACTGGAATTGAACCGGATCCCTGGTGCTGTGCAGCAGCAGTGCTAACCACTGTGCCACCGTGCCGCCCATTCGGTCGTGTCTCAGGTATCACCCAGCCGAGAGCAGTAATTCAGCATCAGACCAGGAACCCAACCTGGCATGGTCTGCACTGCTGCCAACCCAACAATCATAAGGAAGGCGAGGTTGAAACATGGGCTCCTCCCTCACAACAAACACTAATTGTTGGGTTTATAACCATTTTGCCCTTATATGTCTTAATAGTCATTCCTGGAATGCAAGTGTCACTGGCAAAGGCCAGTACTTGTTACTTATCCCTAATTTCCCTCGAGAGGGGGATGTTGAGTCGCCTCCTTGAACCACTGCACTGTGGAGGCATACTCACAGCACTGTTAGACAGGCGAGGAGGATCCAGAGTTTTGACCCAGGAACAATGAAGTAACAATGGTATGTTTCCAAGTCAGGATGGTGGGTGACTTGGTGGGGATTCCCACGTGCCGGCTGTCCTTAATCTAAGTGGCAGAGGTGGTCACAGATTTGGAAAGGGTTTTGGAAAAGTGCTTTGTGCCTTTAGTGAACAAGCAGAGATTTCACATTCAATCATTCTTCTGTCATTTACTGGCCCCTCGATCTCCCGGATACCTGAGCCAGGAAAGTAATAAAGCCCAGGTTTGAGCTGCCACGACGGTGACTGTGGTGACACTTGAAGTGGGCAAATCACTGGTATAAACGCACGCTCAGTCACACTGTGGCATGGCCAATGTGTTTAAACTAGCACGGTCTGCATGGAGCAGCAGAGGTTGAATGGGCTGCCATGCAGCACCACCCAGTGGCAAATAATGACTCCAACAGCAACACACTAAAGACAAAATACAAGAGTCCATCTCCTCTGGCACAAAGGAAAAAAGGTTGCAGGAAGTTTGAAAAGTGTAAAATTGAGCAAATACTGTAAAAAGCACACACAATGGAGAAAGGGTCAGAGAAATCAGTGAATTAGCGCTTCAACAGATTTACAGCAAATAATAAATGAATATACAGGAAGAAAGGAGTGGGGGGAAAGAGGGGAGAAGAGATTGGGGGGAGGGGGCAGAGAAACAGCACCAAGGCAGGGGGAAGGGTGGCAGGGACAGAGATGAGAGGAGGGGAGGAAGAAAGAAAGGAGGGTGAAGGGAGGGAAGAGGCCAAGCAAGGGGAGAAGAAAAGGCAAGGAGATTCAAGAATAAGGAGTTGGGAAGAGAGGGGTCAGAAAGGAGGCAGGCACAATGAGAGAACATTCAGGGGGCAGAGAGGGGAGGATGAGGAGAGGAGGGAGTTGTGAGGGAGAGGAATTAATGGTGGTGGGCAGGGAGAGCAGAGGAGACCACAATGTTATAGTTCATGGAGGCATTCCTCAGTATTGTGACAGTATTTCCAGCAATATTCTAGGAGTGAGACACTGTTTATAGGTGTCTCCCCCAGCATGCCTCATCCTACCCCCAGCACCACTTCACGAATGGTACAGTGGGATAATACAGCCTCTCCTGAGAGTGAGATATATTTTCAGGGGTCATCTCACAAGCAGGAAGGAACTAACATCACTGTTGTGCTTTACTCAGCTACAGTACCAGTGATTATTGGTCTGTCACTAGTAGTGATAGCAAGTGAACAGCTTAAGTTGGTGAATCAAGAGCAGAAAACAGGCGTACAACCAAAGTGAAACCTTTTCTGTAGGTTGGCACCCTTACTTCAGGCAAATCTGGAGAAAGCACCATTAACCAGAACAAGGAAAGACAGAAGAAAAATATAGAAAACAGTCAAGGCAATGTTGCAAAATCAGAAAGAACTACATCTCCTGATCCCACAGGCAAGTTCATTCTCATTGTTTCCCCCTACACTGCACTGCATCAGGAGCAAGATTGACAAGACATACAGCATTCTACATTCAGTGTACAACAGTGAGAAGCCTTCATGGAGGAACAGGTGGAAGGAAAGAATGAACAAGGGAAAAGGAGGCTTAAAGCACAGCCACAGCATGATGATGGTAGCGACTGCAGGGCAGCAGGAGGATGCAATTCACAGGCAGCAAGCATTCACATCAGGACAGATTGGGATTAGGAGCGGGGAAACATACAGACAAAATTTAACTGTCTGCTTCTGTCCATAAATGTAATTTTATAATATACACACGCGCATGTACTAGAAGTCACAAAACACAGTTACCACACGTTAGGTTATATCAACAGCAACAATACTTATATTCTCTCCAAACATACTTCATAAAATATGTCGGCCAATCCCAACCACCATCCCCTGCACAAGGTGAGCAAGGTCACGATATCAGGCATTCCCACAATGTTACTGGGTACAACAGTGTGGTTACCTGAATCTCACTGAAGTGCAACACCGGGCATGTGGAGCTCTAATTATGCCCACTTGCAGACTGAGGAAACAGTCAGTAAAGTGTTGCCAAATAATACAAATTAGGGACAGACATCCAAGCTTAATGCTGGGGAGTGTGATTATTAGGGAGAGGGAAAAATGGGTTAGGACATGCAGCCATCCCAGGGGCACAAGGACATCTTTGTGGGTTTTAACTGTGCCCAGGGGAAGGTGGTACTATCATACTAAATGTTATCTCATCCTTGTTCTGCTCCATCCTGTCATGTGAACTTGATAACTACCCCTTGTCTGTGTTTCTTCATTTAATAAAACTTGGGTTGTGCGTAGGGGAAAGCATCTGAGTTGTACATTAGCAGGGTAGACAACATATCTGAGGCTAGGAATTAAAAGTAGCTTTGACAAAGACTTCCCTGTAGGCCATGGCTACTGAGATAGTTACAGACCCTAAATATCATTTTGCTGTCCAAATACGAGGTTTATTAAGGGTTAAGTGGAAGTATTGAACACAACAAATGTTTCTTTAGGGAAGAAAGCCTGGTGTCCATACCCTGTCTGGCCTATATGTAACTCTAGTTCCCAACCTATATGATTGTCTCTTAATTACTCTCTGAAGTGGCCAATCAGGTTAATTAGTTGCATCAAATGATTACCACTATTTGAAGAAGGCAGCCCACACCACCTTCTTGGGGCAATTAATGTCAGCTTCCTCTGCCAGCAACATCAAGCCCAAGATGGGCAGTAATGCCACATCTTGTCAACTTGGATTGTCTTTGTCTCCCTTGTGGAGACCATAACTTGGATTCAATTTGAATTTGCTTTTTGGAGCAAACAAGAAATGGATTTGGATTTGCCCGGTCCACTTTGAGCACTGGATTTGTAATTTTAAGGATGGAGTAAAAAAATTTTTAAAAAATCATAAAAATTTTAACATGAGTTGAGGATCTAAACAAAAATAAATGCCCAAGTCCATAAACTGTAACCTGATTTGGTCTAACACTCCTTCCTTGTTCCTTTAGAATGAACTAGGAGATCAAGGTTATCATTTACGCTTTCCTTTTTAAAACAAAATCACTTATAGGATGTGACATTGTTGTCACAGCCAGCATTTGTTGCCCACGCCCATTGAAATAAAAGTAAATTACTGCAGATGCTGGAATCTGAAACCAAAAGAGAAAATGCTGGAAAATCTCAGCAAGTCTGGCAGCATCTGTAAGGACAGAAGAGAGCTGACTTTTCAAGTCCAGATGACCCTTTGTCAAAGCTTTGACCAAAGGTCATCTGGATTTGAAATGTCAGCTCTTTTCTCTCCTTACAGATGCTGTCAGACTTGATAAGATTTTCCAGCATTTTCTCTTTTGATTTGTTGCCCTTTGCGTGGTGGTTGTGAGAAGGTAGTGGTGAGCCAGCTTCCTGAGCACAACTGACTGGCCTGATAGGCCATTTTACAGGGCAGTTAATAAACAACCACACTATTGTGGATCTGGAATCACATACCAGCCAGACCAGGTAAGAATGACATTTCTTTCCTGAGGGAATGTTTATAGACTAGATAATTTTTTAAAGACAATCTGTTAGTTTTGTGGTCACCAATAGCTTTTTATTCTAGATTTATTTAGCTAATCTGAATTTAAATTTTCCAGTTGCCGTGGTACGATTCCAGATTAGTAGTCCAGTAAACAAAGTGCTATGCTGCAACACCCTGGATTATTACCCTTGGATCTTTACTGACCAGGTGCTCAAGGATCTGGGTTCAATTTCTCATCCCCAGCCCAGCCAAGGCACTGTGGTGATCCTGATGAAGCTTGGAATCAGTACTAATAAACTAACAGATTCAGCATAAATCTGCATATAGCAAGCCTGCAAGCTGTGCTACCACGTTAATTGGATGATTTCCATTTTAATCATGCCCTGGTCACTGGCTTACAGTTGTCACAGGAATCCCAAGGCAGTGGCATCCCAAGCATTTACTATAATTATTTAATATTTGGTCACTGTAAACCAGCAGCTCTGCTCATGCACTATGCCTCCTCCTTCATGCCACAAGCTCTTCAATCTACAATATTTAATATGGACTCTACAAACTGTTCAGAAACAGTTCCAATATTACAGGATTGCTAATGCTGCCTGGAAAATGTCCCAGGTGGCTTCATCACATGATGTCCAACTGCCTCATTAGCACTCACTCTGCACTGAAGCTCCTGCCACTAGTCACTCCACAATAATGGCAACTGCTGTACCCACAATCCTCTGCACCCCAGAAAGTGTCCTATCTGATGTCTGGTTATTCAGGAGTGGCGTTACATCTGGGTAGCCTTGCTGCTTGCCAAGGTACAAGACAGTGCAATGCTTTCTAGATTGCTGGCAAGAATGCATGGGAGATTAATCCTTTAATCCAGGGCAAGATCTAGGAGGAACTGGGAAGCCCATTTACCTGGACAGGTTTAAGGCCTAGAATTCGAATGACAAAGTCAAGCACAGCCTTTCTGCCCCTTGTCCCTCCCACATGCTGGGACAGATTTAAACCACACTGTTCCACAGTTGGTGTGAAAGTTATACCCTCTCCCCAAGCGAAACCTCTTTTGCAGATATATACAAACACACATGTTAAGGAGCAAAAGAAGCACACCAGCATAAAATAACTGGTAAAATATTACCATGTAATGAAGAGGGTTAGAAAACCAAACTGGTCTTTAACAGCCATGGTCAATTTTAGAAATACAAGGTTAGTGTGCTGCCTCTACTGATCTCTGCCCTGTACCCCACAACCTCTAATCAGCGTTCCTGGCCGTCACAGCCAAGAGGTGGGGCACAAAGCAGAGGTCGACAGCATGATTGCAAACTCCGCTTCTGCCTCTCCCTCCCCAAAATAAAACACAGAAAAATATTGTATCGGGAGGAATGTTAGAATCAGTTTATTGGAAGAATATAAATTGGCTTCTTTAACTCTTGTACATCTGCGTTTTGATTTGCAATAATACAAAACAACTGTGGGACACTGAAGTTTGAACTGGCAAGGCTAGACTTGGAGCTCCATAAATGAAACATGGCACAATGGACAAATAAAGATGAGCATAAAGACTGTTAAAGAGCTTATTATATACAGGAGTGCTGCACCTCTGAAGTATGAAGCTGCTACTATACAACTCACTGCCTCATCAGTTTATTTCAACGAGTAGGTGAACCAGTCAGACAAACAGGACTTATGGTTGATTCTTCCCACCTGCCAGTCTATGCCAATTTGGAATGACAGCCTGGAAGCCTTTTATGCCACTGGCCTGAAGAGCTGGAAAGCCAAGCCAGATTCCTCAGACCATTAATTGTCTAGGGGTTTTGATTAGGTGTGCGCGCGGATGTTGGTCAGGGTGGGGAATCAGGATCCATCATGATCCTGCCAGCATCAACTAGACTTGCCTCGCTTAGGCAGGCCAAGAGGGCCAGCTTGGGCAAGGTTCCAGGAGGGAGCCTCCTGGCACTGATAGAACTGACTCTCAATGGGAGCTGCCATTTTTGGGAAGGAAGAGGGAAATGGAGAGAGGCATTGGCAGGGTAGTGGAACTTGAATTTATAAGAGACTTGGTCACCACCTCAGAAAATCCCAAAGTGTTTCACAAGCAATGAATTGTATCTTCATTGTGCATGCCTGGGATGTTCTGTAGGGAACATATTTAGAGGAAGAGGAAGGGAGAGAAGGGAAAGCATAACTGCTCTTTTGCTGAGTGACAATACTCCTGTATATAACACAAGTAAATTGTGGCTTTTAATGGGATGGGTAAGGAGGATGGATGGGAGTGGTCGAATGGTATTTCTTAGCGAGCAATAATTGGCCTAACATTAACTAGTCAGTATTTCTTGATTTTATATCGTAAGTAAATAGGAAAGAAAAGTTGGCTTGTTGCAAGTCATACCGCTTGCAGTGCAGCCTCTGGGCCCCGATCTTCATACTCTGTGGCAGCTTTGGAGACAGTCCTTGCCGTGTCTCCTTCACAAACTTTAGAGGGATCTTTTGCTGATGGCTGTTCCAAGTATTCCAATTCTTTTCCTTGTACTATAAAACAAAGAGAACATTTTAAATAAGACCATAAGACATAGGAGCAAAATTAGGCCACTTGGCCCATCGAGTCTGCTCCGCCATTCAATCATGGCTGATATTTTTCTCATTTCTGTTCTCCTGCCTTTTCCCCATAACCCCTGACCCCTTTATTAATCAAGAACCTAACTATATCAGTCTTAAAGGCACTCAATAGCCTGGCCTCCACAGCCTTCTATGGTAAAGAGTTATACAGATTCACCACTTTCTGGCTGAAGAAATTTCTCCTCATCGCTGTTTTAAAGGATTGTCCCTTTAGCCTGAGGTTGTGCCCTCTGGTTCTAGTTTTGCCTACTAGTGGAAACATTCTCTCCACGTCCACTCTATTCAGGCCTCGCAGTATCCTGGAAGTTTCAATAAGATGCCCCCTCATCCTCTAAAATCCGACATGTAGACTCAGAGTCCTCAACTGTTTCTCATACAACAAGCTCTTCATTCCAGGGATCATTCTTGTGAACTTCCTCTGGAGCCTTTCCAAGGCCAGCACATCCCTCCTTACATAGAGGCTAAAACTGCTCACAATACTCCAAATGGGGTCTGACCAGTTTCTTATACAGCCTCAGAAGTACATCGCTGCTCTTGTATTCTAGCCCTCTCGACATGAATACTAACATTGCATTTGCCTTCCTAACTGCCAACTGAATCTGCACGTAAGAACTGAACCTCAAGAGAACCACATCAGAATGACATATTTTTCCAGATAGCTCTCTTCCTCACTGAGAAGTGTTTTTATCCAGCAAAAATATGCATCCCACTGGAGTCAGTTCAGCTTGCTGCCCTCTGCTTGAGCTCACGCTACTCCAAATGGTTTCTGTGGTGCAGCGTGAGTTATGAAACAAAACAACATGTCAAACCATAAGTTTAAAGATTCTTTGATTGCTCTGCTAATAAACCTGGGGTGGGGTGGGGGGTGGTGTCCTTCTATTAGAATAATCCAGGTTCCTGTCCTACATTGATAGCTAATCTTTTAAGGTTTATTTATTAGTCACAAGTAAGCTTACATTAACACTGCAATGAAGTTACTGTGAAAATCCCCTAGTCACTATACTCCAGTGCCTATTTGGGTACATGGAGGAAGAATTTAGTGAGGCCAATGCACTTAAGCAGTATGCCTTTTGGACTGTGGGAGGAAACTGGAGCACCCGGAGGAAACCCACGCAAGCATGGGGAGAACGGGCAGACTCCACACAGAGTGACCCAAACCAGGAACTGAACCTCGGTCCCTGCTGCTGTGAGGCAGCAGTACTAACCACTGCATTCCTGTGTAGCCCTGTAAGCTCAAAACTACATAGGACTTTACAGCTCATAAACCAAATATTCAGCCCAAATGGTCTACACTGATGTTTAAATTCAACATGAGCCATTCCCACCCTTCTCCTCAGTTTGATGAGACTACCCTGGAGTGCTATGAACAGTTTAGGTCTTCATACTCAAAGGAATGGTATGAAGGAACAGGGTAGCACTGTGGCACAGTGATTCGCATTGCTGCTTCACAGCACTAGGGACCCGGTTTCAATTCCTGGCTTGGATCACTGTCCATGAGTAGTTTGCATGTTCTCCCTGTGTCTGAGAGTTTCCTCCGGGTGCTCCAGTTTCCTCAAATATTTGGAAAGACGTGCTGGTTAGGTGCATTGACCCGAACAGGTGCCGGACTGCGGCGACTAGAGAAATTTCACAGTAGCTTCATTGCAGTGTTAATGTAAGCCTTCCTTGTGACTAATAAATAAACTTTAACTTTAAGGTAATGTTTTCTTCTGAGGCAGTTCACCAGATCTGTTACCAGAATGAACGGGTTATTCTATGATGAGATGCTGAGTTCATTGAGTCATTATACCCTCTGGAGTTTAGAAGAATGGGACATGATCATATTGAAACATATTAGATACCATAAGGGCTTGACATAGTAGCTTGGTTATTTCGGCTGGCTGGTGGATTTAGAATAGGTGGTACAGTCTCAGGATAAATGGTTGATCATTTATGCCTGAGAGACGAGTAGAAATTTCATCACTCAAAAGATTGTGAACCTTTGGAATTGTCTACCCAACAGGACTATGGCTGCTCCATTGCAAATATATTCAAGGTTGAGATAGACAGACATTTGGTTTCTCAGGGAATCAGGGGATATACTGGCAAGAAAGTGGAGTTGAGGCAGAATATCAGTACTGAATAGCAGAGTAGGTTTCAGGGACTATATGTTCTTTTGGTCACCTTATTAGCATATCTAGCCTCCATCATGCTCCTATCTGGCTATCCCTTCGATGCATCTAGATTATTCGCCTCAGCTCCATGTGGCAATGAGTTCCAAATTCTAACCACTCCTCACATAAGCAGCAGCAGCAGATGGCAGCAAAGCCAAACCCGATATTGTTCTCACTACAAACATCCACCCACAGGAGTTGCCTGATAACTAAACAGCAGAGCCAACAGGCTGAGATCAGGAGTGGGAATGCTGCCTTGAATTTTCCACTCAACAGCTCACGGATCCGAGGACTTGACTGCAAATCTTGGTTTGCACTCAGCTAATTCAGCACAGACCAGGAACTGGACCCAAGATGTTCTTAACCTGCACACGTCTATTTTTACATCAGGACATTTGATACAATGCCTCAACAGATTGACTAAAACATTGCTCAAAGAAGTTTATGTTGATGTATTTATTAGTCACAGTAAGCTTATATTAACACTGCAATGAAGTTACTGTGAAAATCCCCTAGTCTCCACACGCCGGTGCCTGTTCAGGTACACTGAGGGAGAATTTAGCATGGCTAATGCACCTAACCAGCACATCTTTTGAACATCGACATGAAGAAATTGTGATTATGAATAATAAATAAGGAAATAAGTTGGTTTTAAACCTCTCACCTGAGGTAGATGCTCCAGTGGGCTCCCTCTGGGTAGTGTGTATCTCCATCTTTTCCTGTAGCGCTTTCTTCTCCTGCTGTGCGTCCCATTCTTGCAGCTCCTTCTCAAACCTTCGGTTATCGTCTCTGACGTACTCTTTCAAATCGCAGGGCAAGGTGTTCATTCCAGTCAATGCCTGACCGGTCTCCTTATCAAACTCCTCTACAAGAGCAATGGAGAAGATTGTTTTATATACACTATAAACTAAATAGCAAAACAGTATCGTTACAAATTCAATACATTTCATTCCACCTGCACATCCCACATCCTTGATATTGCTGGCTCAAGCGATGACAGTAAAATGATGCAGACAGACCAGATTTCACCCTGTTCTATGTTGTGGTGGCAGTATCGGCAGTTAGAATGAGATGAGAATATTGCAAATCAACCAGAGTTCCTGCTCCTTCACATTATTCAGGCACTTTTGGTGCAAACTGACGGTGAGAATATTGTGTGATGACGAGAGCAGTCTTCCCTGTTGCCATCAGACTTTTGAAAGGACCTACCTTATACTAAGCTGACCTTTCTCTACACCCTAGCTATCATTGTAACAATACATTCTGCATCCTCCTCTTTCCTTTTCTATGTTTTGTCTGTACAGCATGCAAGAAACAATACTTTTCGTTATGGGTGGGCATGGTCGTTAGCATGGCTGCCTCACAGCTCCAGACACCTGGGTTCGATTCCCAGCTTGGGTCACTGTCTGTGTGAAGTTTGCACTTCCTCCCCACGCGTGTGAAGGTTTCTCCTGGGTGCTCCGCTTTCCTCCCACAGTCCAGAGACATGTGGATTAGGTGCATTGTCCATGCTAAATTGTCCCTTAGTGTCCCGAGATGCGTAGGTTAGAGGGATTTGCAGGGTAAATACGTGGGGATATGAAGATAGGGCCTAGGTGGGATTGTTGTCAGTGAAGGCTTGATGGGTCAAATGGCCTCCTTCTGGGCTGTAGCCTATGACTGTGTACTAATACGTGACAATAATAAACCAAATCAAAATCAAACCACAGGCTTGGTCAACAGGTCCCAAATCAACATTCTATCTTGAACTTTCAAAATGATGCAAATTCACTACTTTAAAAAAAAATTAAATCGCCCATACTCTATACAACGGCCAATGCTGGTCAACAGAAATTTCTAAGTGGCCGTAATGGTTGTAAGGCACCATTTTTGTCGGCCAATATCAGGGCATCCGACTATGTCTTACATAGACAAACATTAGAAGTCCACCAGCATCTTCTCAGGATAATTGGAGATGGGGAACAAATGTTGGTTTGGAAGTGACACTATATCCCCAGAATGAATAAAGGGGAAAAATACAAATGTACTTAAACATATACCACCATTCAGTAATCAAACTAGCATTCGGCAATTCAAAAATACACTCTCTCACTGCTTTTTCGCACACTTTTATCAACATATTAAAAAAAAACACATTATAAACTGTGATAGCAGAGAAGCAGATCATTCGCCCAACATGCTGGCCTTTATGTTCCATCAGAGCAAAAGTTAATTCCCTGGCTGGTATTGAATCTGGGTTTAAATGATTCTTAATCACACGACCATTAAGGTGGTTTCTGTAATGCGGACAGAACTCCCTGTTCTTTTCTGAATATCGTCATGGGAACTTTTACATCTGCCCGAGAGGGCAGGTAGGGTCTCAGTTTAATGCCTCATTAGCCCCATGATATTTTTTGCTTGCCCAGATTTTGGATGTCTATTACTTACTTTTAGCAAACAGAAATGTAATTAGCCACATGTGGATTCCCAATCAGTCACAGCAGGCTGAAGTGTGAATACACCCGCCCACTTCTTCCTGGAATCTCAGCCATTCTGCTGGGCAGAGTTTGCAGAGCCCAAGACTTTTTGCTACAACAGCTGAAGTGTTAACCCAACACTGACCCTACACATCACACAATGCAACTGCAGAGCAGGTTTTCCAATCGACGGGCTGTTCAGTCTAAATTTTCATGTTTCAATTTCAAGTCTGATTAAAGAGCTGCCCTTGACACAATCTTATCAAAGATATAGTGCTGCTGACTTTACATACTAGGGAGGGATTCTCTGCCCCAACATAACATTATTTTAAGGCAACAGCATCTCTGACATTCTACCTTCCTCCTAACTCCTGTTTCTCCCTCCTTTCAAAAGGAAATTGCTTAGGCATTTGAAAGATAAAGAATTTCAGCCCTTCAAGGATAGATTGGCCAAAAGTGACTGGACTGCTGTGCAGAGAGCTGGAACGGATTTGATGAGCTAAATGGCCTTCTGCGCTGTAACGGCTATGGCTACTCATACTCAATCTTGCTTGCACCCACCTTTTTTTTGTCTGGTCAATAATGTTCGGCTCCTTCTGTTGAGCCTCCTCTATGGGTAAACAGTACCTTTACAACAACTTGCATGAAGTAAACTAACCAAACAATACAAGGAGAGAGGATCTCTAAAGGATTGATCAAAGTGGCAGGATTCCTGGAAGGTCTTAAAGAAGGGGATAGTCAGAGAGAAAGATATTTAAGAAGGCAATTCTAGAGCTCAAGATGCAGACGGTTGATGACATGGCTGCCAGTTATGCAGTGAATTGAGGAGTGAGGGTTCATCTCGGGGGCCACAGGATTGTGGAGGGCTTGTTCACTAACTATGACCCCCCGTAAATAAGATCACAAACACATTTCAGACACACCGAATATTTCGTTTCGAGTTATAGAAAATGATTGATCATTTATATGTTAGTAAAAACATCATCAATGTCAAGTTTTTTTAAACTTTATTCCAATCCAATCAAATCAAATCCAATCCAGAGTCCCAACAAGTTGGGACATTCCCAATCCAAGCTGACAAGACAGGGCTCTCACCTCCTGTCTTGGGCTTGATCTACCTTATCCAAGCTGATTGGAGTAGGTGTAGCTCCTCCTCTAAGACTTGATCTCATTTGCATCCTAGCCAAAAGGCCGAGATGCAGCTTTTAAAAATTGCTTCAGATGAAGCTGAAATGTAACCTAATGACTTCAATCAAGCGCAGCATGTCCATACTATACTTGATCTTAGCCAAAAGGCCAAGAAGCAATGGCAAAAACAAACAAAATATTTATGCTTTGGATGCAAAGGGTCCACACATCTCTCTCAATGTGGTGATCAGCACGCCCTGCATTTTACTTGCCCTTGCTTTACATTGTTTCACTTTAGTCACGCTGGTAGGAAAAAGGCTAAAAGTTTATTTATTTGTCACAAGGTAGGCTTACATTAACACCGCAATGAAGTTACTGTGAAAATCCCCTAGTTGACACACTATGATGCCTGTTCGGGTACATTGAGGGAGAATTTAGCCTGGCCAATGCATCTAAACAGCACGTTTGTGAGAGGAAACCAGAACACCCGAAGGAAACCCATGCAGTCATGGGGAGAACCTGAAGACTCTGCACAAACAGTGACCCAGGCTGGGATGTGGGCAGAAATCAGCAGAACGTGGCAACCCTGCTTATGGGCGATGGTCAACAAAATGTCTCGTGTGCCAGATGGGCCGCATGTGGCCCGCCCAGCCACAGGTTGTCCACCACAACTGTAGGAGGTAACAGAGATAGAAGAGCGAAGCCATGCAGCGCAGGGACCTAAATACAAATACAAGAATTTTAAAGTGGGCCTTCTGTGGCTATAAACCTAGGCTGGCCAGCAAGCATGGGGGTGATGGGCCAATGCAGACTGGGAAACAGGCAGCAGAGTTTGAGATGAGCTCAAACATACAGTAGATGGTGGTGGGGGGAGGGGGAGTGCAGCTAACACAGCATTGGAATAACTGAGTCTAGAGATAAGATGGGCGGCATGGTGGCAGAGAAGTTGGCACTGCTGCCACACAGCACCAGGGGCCTGGGTTCAATTCCCAGTTTGGATCACTTTCTGTGTGGAGTCTGTACATTCTCTCCACGTCTGCATAGTTTTCCTCTGGGTGCTCCAATTTCCTCCCACAGTCTGAAAGACGTGTTGGTTAGGTACATTGACCCGAACAGGCACCAGTGTGTGGCAACTAAGGGAATTTCACAGTAACTTCATTGCAGTGTTAATGTAAGCATTACTTATGATTAATAGATAAACTTTAAACTTCCATAATATACATGGGTGAAGTTTAGACAACAAACGATCTAACAAATGGGCTGAAAGGGTTATTTATAAAGGTGAATATCAGTGGTCTTTATGCTGGAGAGGATTTAGGCTAAGATCTGCAGCTCTGGGTCTGATGGTAGGTGGAGGTTGTGAACTGTCTGTTTCTCCAAGATTGCAGCCAAGGGTGTGAACTGGAATTGGTGGCAAGCAACTTCTGTGTCATAAGACCTTCTTTATTGTCTTTGGCAAAATACTCACGCTTTTCATCAATTCCAGTCCACACCTTGGTTACAGTCTCAGCAAAAAAGGAGTTCTTCTTGTTTTTATGCAGCAAATTATAATGAATGCATTGCCTGAAAATCCGGTGGAAACAGTAATGTCTATAAAGGGACTTGGATAAATACTTGGGAAAGCAAGTTTCAGGGCGATGGATAAAGACCAGGGAAATGGGTCTAATTTGGCTAGCCCTTTCATGTTAGGCCGAATGGCCTCCTTCTGTGCTGTATGATCCTCTGTGCAAAAACTAAGGCGCAACAGAAGCAGAGGATTCACACACACACGCGCGACAGCAAAATTAAAAGTATCATTCCGTCGCTACAAATGCATTCCATACGATACACACATTACAAGCTGCAGGTTTTAAAAAAATGAATATGCAGCTGATAAAAGTACCTTCTATTAAGTATCGCTCTGTGTCATTTATGTACATTAAACAGTATGCACTAGCATTCCTGTAACCACCAAAGGAATCGCGTTCTAGCTCCTCCCAGGAGGATTTGGTAACAGCTATGTCGTTGTACTTCATCCACCTCTCGTGGTGGTGATCATGGATGTAGGCCCAGTAATGCCCAGCATTAGCCTGACCTTCATGCACTAAGACTGCATGCAATCGGTAAGGAACCTAGAGCACAAAGGGAAGATATGATAAGCAAAGGCTCAATACATTGAAGAATATAAATGCACATCAGAAACTCTGTAAGGTGATGTGGCCGCTTCTGATATGTATTAACACTGGTCAAATCTGCACTGTATTTGTAACATGCTCATTTAAACTGTCTTCTCACGCTAACATACGCAGAAGCTTCAAAAATGGTACTTTTGTCAAAACATTCAGTTCATATCTCATCGGGTGAGCTCTGTTGAAGAGATGCAGCTGAAATCATTTCCCCTTCAGGAGCCTGTCGAGCCAGATCAGTATTTCTATTTCAGAATTCCCACCCTTGCCAGTCGCAAAACCAACTGCAGACCACTGGAACGCAATCAGGTGGCACTGCCCTTCACACCCTGCTTATTTCAGTAGCAGATTGCCTGCAGCTTAGCTAAAACCAAAACAGGCATTGTGCTTACTTGCATCATGGTCTTGTCCGTATACATCAGATCGATTGTTCGGTGAAGCCTGGCGATGCTCTCCTGAAGATCTGAAAAACATGCCAGAAATTATGATTGACAGCTTGAACAGGGAACAGGGTTTGCATTCCCTATGGGGACAACGGCTGAATTCTGAATGATCACAAATAATTCCTACTCAAAATGAAAGAAAATGACAGATTGTCTAAGCTTTGGAGAGCTTGCTCAAAAATGAACCTCAGGGATTGTCCTCTGAAGTTAATAGAATCATACAATGCAGAAGGAGGCTATTCGGCCCATCAGATCTGAACTGGCCACAATTACACCCAGGCCCTATCCCCCACGCATTTACCCTAGCTACTACCCCCTGATGGTAAGGGGCAATTTAGCACGGCCAATCCACCTAACCTGCACATCTTTCAGGCTGTGGGAGGAAACCGGAGCACCTGGAGAAACCCACGCAGATAAGGGGTGAATGTGCAGACTCCACACAGACAGTGACCCAAGTCAGGAATTGAACTCAGGTCCCTGGTGCTGTGAGGCAGCAGTGCTAATCACTGTGCCACTTGCCACCTGCTATGAATTAAGGACGGCCAAAAATAAAATCCTTCGCTTTATCTGTTTATCTGGAAAATTCTACAGGCCGTTGCTGAGGTTGCTCTTTGTACAACAGCATAAACCTACAGGGTACTGGTGTAGAGAAAGCATCACAACTAAGCCCAGTACTGTCACAGAGCAAGTACATGTGCTCTATAATGGACACTCTGGACAAATAATTGCTAAGATGCCAAATATAATGTCCCAATTTAAATGTGCAAACTCAGTTTACGTGCTGAAGTTGCAGTTAAAATGGGAGTGTTCCAATCCCAAGCACCAATATCCCTCACAAAATGAAATCAGAAAATGCCACTCTGGCGTCACCTGGAAAAAGGCAAATATTTGACACACAGACACGCACCAGAACATACTTATGTTCTAACCAATGCCTCCATTCAAATCACCACTGTTATAATTAGGGAGAAGGTCAAGACAGGAGTGTAGTGGAATTGAGACAGTATGAGTTAAACCATGATCATATTGAATACAAAGTAGGCTCGAAGGGCCATACAGAGTACTCTTGCTCCTATGTCTTACATTTCCTCAGATCGTCCGAGATCTCCTGTTTACTATCAAGGGTTTTCTCATTTTGGATATCAAGGATTTACTCTTTGCTCGAATGATTGGTACACAAGTATAAAATTAAAATAACTGCACCATTGAGAGGGGTCATAATTGTCTCGTTGTGACACTTCGGCATGTCAACTTATGAGATTGATATTTAATTGCTTTACTCAATCAGCTAAACCTTTTTTTTTAAGCACTTTCCTAGCTTCCCAATGTACTACTTCATCACCCCCAATGCTTTTTCAATTCTTCATTCAAATGAAAGCATCACTGGTTAGGCCAGGATTGATTCCCATCCATAATTATGCAACAAGACGGTGGTGAGCTGCCTTCTTGAACCGTTGAAGCTCATGTTGTGTTTGTTCACCCACTGCACTGTTTAGGATGGAGTTTCAGGATTTTGACCCAATGGCAGGGAAGGAACGATGATTTATTTCCAAGTCAGGATGGTTGATTTGATTTATTATTACTATCACATGTATTAACATAGTGAAGATTGTTTCTTGCGCACTACGCAGACAAAACATACCGTTCATAGAGAAGGAAACGAGACAGTGCAGAATGTAGTGTTACAGTCATAGCTAGAGCATACAGGAATGTCAACCTAATGCAGGGTAAGTCCACTCAAAAGTCTGACAGCAGCAGGGAAACAGCTATTCTTAAGTCAGCTGATATATGACCTCAGACTTTTGTATCTTTTTCCCCCGAAGGAAGAAGGTGGAAGAGAGAACGTCTAGGGTGCGTGGCATCCTTAATTATACTGGTTGCTTTCCGAGGCAGTGGGAAGAGTAGACAGAGTCAATGGATGGGAGGCTGGTTTGCATGATGGGTTGGGCTACATTCACGACCTTTTGTAGTTCCTTGTGGCATTAGGCAGAGCAGGAGCCATACCAAGCTGCGATACAACCAGAAAAAATGCTTTCTATGGTGCATTTGTAAAAGCTGGTGAGAGTTGCAGCTGATATGCCAAGTTTCCTTAGTCTTCTGAAAAAGTAGTGACTTTGGTGGGCTTTCTTAACATGGTATGGGAAAACCAGGACAAGTTGTTGGTGATCCAGACATCTAGAAACTTGAAGCTCTCGACCCCATTGATATAGACAGGGGCATTTTCTCCTTTACAGTTCCTGAAGTCGATGACAATCTCCTTCGTTTTGTTGACATCGAGGAAGAGATTATTGTTGCCACAAGTTCACCAGATTCTCTATCTCATTCCTGTACTCTGTCTCATCATTATTTGAGATCTGACCCACTACAGTGGTGTCATCAGCAAACTTGAAAATCAAATTGCAGGGGAATGTGGCCACGCAGTCATTGGTGTATAAGGAGTATAGGAGGGGGCTGAGAACACAGCCTTGTGGGGCACCAGTGTTGAGGATGATCGTGGAGGAGGTGCTGTTGCCTATCCTTACTGATTGTGGTCAGTGAGTTAGGAAGTTCAGGATCCAGTCACAGAAGGAGGTGCCGAGGCCCAGGCCACGGAGTTTGTATATGCGTTTTATGGGGATAATAATGTTGAAGGCTGAGCTGTAGTCACTAAATAGGGGTGTGGGATAGGTGTCCTTGTTATCTAGGTGTTCCAGAGTTGAGTGCAGGGCTGGGGAAGTGACGTCTGCTGTGGACCTGTTGCGACAGTAGGTAAGCTGTAGTAGATCCAGGTAGTCCAGGAGGTTGGAATTGATTCATGCCATGAATAACTTTTTGAAGTACTTCATCTTGATGGATGTCAGAGCCACCAGCCAACAGTCTTTAAGGCACACTGCTTGGTTCTTCTTAGGGACCGAGTGATGGTCGTTTTCTTGAAACAGATCGGGACCTCAGATTGTTGTAAAGAGAGGCTGAAGATGTCTGTGACTACCCCTGCTGGCTGATCTGCACACGATATGAATGAAAGTCCAGGTACCCCATCCGGGCTAGTCACTTTCAGTGGGTTGACCTCCAAGAAAGCTTCTCTGACATTTGCGAAGGTGACCCCAGATACAGGTTCATCCAGGGTTTCCGGGGTGGAGGGCAAGTTCTCATTGACCTTTTGCTCAAAACAGGCATAGAATCTACTGAGCTCACTGAGGGGTGCATTGGAGCCGGCGATTTTACATGCCTTCATCTTGTAGCCTGTTATGTCTTGCAGATCTTGCTATAGTCAGTGGGGGTCGGTGTGGCTAGTTTGGGATTCTAGCTTGTTCTGGTATCGTCTTTTGGCATATTTGATGGATCTCCTTACATCATATCTGGCTTTCTTGTATAGGTCAGTGTCGTCTGACTTGAACATCTCAGACCCGGACTTCAGCAAGCAGCAGATATCCCTGTTCATCACGGTTTCCGGTTGGGGGACACACGGATTGGGAAACACATGGAGGGTGTGAGACTTGGAGGGGAAAGTCCAGGTGATGATGTTTCCATCTGTCTGTTTCCCTCATCTTTCTATATGCCAGATGTTGTGGGTTTTCGAAGGTGCTGCCTAAGCAGTCTTGACGAGTTTCCACAGTGCATTTTGTAAATGGGACACACTGCTGCCACTATGTGTTGGTGGTTGAGTGAGTGAATATTTGTCAATGTTGTGCCAAACAAGCGAGCTATTTTGTCCTGGATGGTATTAAGCCTCGAGTGCTGCTGGAGTGCACTCTGTCACACTCGTGACTTATGCCTTGTAGATGCTGGGCAGGCCTTGGGGAGTCAGGTGGTGAGTTACTCACCACTGGATTCCCAGTTTCTAGCGCTGGTCCCAAAAATGCCGATACTTCTTGAATTTGATTTCATAATTTACTCTAATTAAATTTCATTCAGAATTATTAGCTTGGCACAATAATACCTTACCGCAATTCATTCATTCATATAATCTCAAATTCCCAAAATACCTCAGTCATTCATTCACATTCAACTTAAAGGTGTTTAGAATGTTCTAATTACCAATATTTAGGCTCAGAACCCCTTTTCGGATTTGATAGGAATGTACCTAAAGACCTCACGTTTCTTCCGGGCCTCTCAATGAATCCAGACAGATGAGTACTGGACAGGTTTTGCTGCGAGATAATAACTATCTTATAGAGCATAGAGTTTCAGATCACAGAGGGGAAAGGAAAGCATACCTCTAGTGTCATTCTCCACCTCCATCCTCCAACGATGTAGGCAGCCTTCCAACACCCTCAACTCGTCCTCCGTGATATGTCGTGGTGCAGGGTGCATCGGAATTTCTGGTGGGATCCTCGACTGCGTGAACGGTTTGTGAACTACCGGCCGCTGAAGAGGGGGTGTGCAGGGAGCTTCCATAGGTGCCAAGGGTCCTTGTTCCATTGGGCTACTGGCAGTTTTATACCATGAAAAAAGGATGATTAGTTCATCTTTCAAAGCATTTGTCCCATCACCTAAGTCAATGCAGATTCTGAACCCCATTTGATGCTTTAAGAGTTTGGATACCTCTCTATTAAAAACAAAATAATAATTATTGGCTTATAAAGAACAAAAGGACAAAGAAAATACAGCACAGGAGCAGGCTCTTCACAAGCTCTAGCATGTGCCAATCATGGTGCTCAAATGAAAAAAAACCATCTGCCCTTACTCAGTCCACATCCCTCTATTCCCCCCTATTCATGTGCCCATCCAAATGCCTCATAAATGCTGCTAATGTGCCTGCTTCCATCACCATCTCTGGCGGCCGCATTCCAGGCAGCCACCACTCTCTCTCTGAAAAACTTCACTCGCACCTCTCCAATAAAAACTTTCACCCTTTCACCTTGAATCTGTGCTCCCTTGTAACTGACATTTCCACCCTTGGTAAAAGCTGACTATCCACCCTATCTATGCCTCGCATAATAGAGGTCTACAAAATTAAGTCTCCCCTGAGCCTCTGTCTTTACAATGAAAACAATCCTAGTTTATTCAGCCTCTCCCTTTCTTAGCCTGAAGTATTCAGCATCACCAGCCACTCCTAGCCAAGAAGCCGTCAAACTCTACTAAAACTATTTACAGATCTATTAAGTATGAGGATGTAGTAGGCAGGTTCTCTCTCAATTTACTCCAAAAACAATACAGCTAAGATAGATACAGGAGGATGCACATTCCAGCTTAACACACATCATGCTCTGTGCTACCGGTAGGCTTTCATTTTTAACAAGGGCCCCACTGCTGACAACAATTTTAAGGTACTCAAAATGAAGGATGAAAACATTTCATGCATTTAGCCGCAAGCTAGAGAGGGAGTTTAGCACATGCTCTTTCACACAATATTATCCACTATATGCAGGAAAAAGCATTCTATTTCCTGCATTAGCCGTCCTGCGGCCCCTGCAAGCTGCATGAGAACCAGGGCATTAAGGTAATAGAATAAGGGGTTGCCCATTTAGGACTGAGATGAGAGAAATTTCTTCACTCAAAGGGTTGTGAACCTTTGGGATTCTTTACCCCAGTTAGCAGTGGACACACTATCCTTGGGTGTGTTCACAACAAAGATTGATAAAGTTTTGGATACTAAGTGAATAAAATAAAGTGATATCGCTATTGGGTCACAAAGTACAGCTGAGATAAAAAGCCATGCATGATTTTACTGAATGGCAGGGCAGATTTGCAGGTGGGGTGGCTGAATATTCCAGTTTAGAACCATCCTTTATGTTCTTAGTAATCAATTGACATACATAAGAGATGTGAAAAGGTGCTATATCAATTTTAAATATAATATTTTTCAACAAAATTCAACAAGCTGTCTAATTCTTGCAAATTTGCTAAGAATGTCCTGCTTTATATACCAACCTCTCTTGCCTGGTTGTTGCCTGAGGTGCTGTCGTGCTACTAGGAGGAGCAGTTTCAACATCATCTACTGGTGAGGTACACACAGGTTTACTCGAGGCAAACTCCAAGGCATACTGGAGAACATCTGCCAGCGGGAATCGTTTGGGACCAGAACCATAGCTTAGATACCTGTAAAGAGAAAAAGAAAGTCAATGGGATTAGGGAGAGGAAAGAAAGGAGAGAGGGGGAGAGGGAGAAGGGAGGCAATGAAAGAAAAAAATTCAAAAGAAAAATTTAGTTAAAAAAGAAAAATACTGAGAGAGATCTCCCACCCTACATCAAAGTTTAAAAGTTTAAAGTTTATTTATTAGTGTCACAAGTAGGCTTACGTTAATACGGCAAGAAGTTACTGTGAAAATTGTGGCTCTCCGACACCTGTTCTGGCACACTGAGGGAGAATTTAGCATGGCCAATGTATCTAACCCGCACATCTTTTGGATTCTAGGATGAAACCAGAACATCCGGAGGAAACCCACACAGGCAAGGGGAGAACATACAGACACCGCATTGACAGTGACCCAAAAATTGGGAATCGAACCTGGGTTTGCTAGCGCTGTGAGGCAGCAGTGTTAACCACTGTACTATCATATCACCATCTAACCAGATCACAATATCCTATTACTTATACTTTCTCCCTCCTGGGTTTTTCTCATGCCATTTTAAAATGCAGCTATTCCAAATTCTGACAGAAAGAATTGGCATAACCTCAGCACAAAAGAGCTGATGTTTATCTATTAGACTCTTATCAGGTTACATCACTGGGACAAGATTATTCTTAGCTCATTTCGAATTATCAAATCTCAAATCACAATTCTTGCTTGCATACCTTTCCAACCGCTGCTGCAACACGGTAAGGTGCTCTTTCAGCCGTCGTATCTCTTCCCGTTTGATTCTGGTGATTTCTCGGTTTTTATCCATGTATCTGCATTTTTAAACAGTCACACCATGGAATTAAGAAATTCTCATTCCCAAAAGCATGGGAATCAAAGGCATCAAGCTGGCGGGTATCAGAATTATATAGGGAGAAGGCCATTTGGTCTGTTGTGCCTGTGCTAGCTCTTGAAAAGAGCCATCAAATACATCTCTGCCTTTCCCCATGGCCCTGCAATTTTATTCTTCTTTTCAAGTAAATATGGAATCCCTTTTTGAAATTTCCTATTGAATCTGCTTCCATCACCATTTCAGGTAGTGCATTCCAGGTCATAACAACTCATGATGTAAAAAACGTTCCAAGCTGTTTGCTCCTGATCTTAAATGTGTATGCTCTGGTTCCTAACAATGAAAAGAATATCCCCTTCATTATTTTAATATAAAGGTGAACATAGTGAAGGTTGAATACCCAAACCACAACCACTGCAATCTTTATATTGTGAAATAGTCTCTATTAAGAGGATATTTGATTCAGACTGAATTAATAAGATGAGCTGAGAGTCAGTGGAGTAGGGGGACCATGGGAAACGTAAGTATCGCTGCATTGTTTAATGATGTTTTTCCCAGGAGTAGTCAGGGAAGGAATGTAGTATTCCTGAATGTAATGGATCGGTTGGTGGCATCTGTACAAAAAGGGGAAAAATGATGGGAATCTATGGTAGAATCAAACTTGCATGAATAGAGCTTGGTCACAAGAGTCTGGACTTTCTTACATTGCAAACAGTCTTAACTGACAGAGCTTGGATAAAAATGAAATGCATACTTCACACATTTAGCTCAAAACCTCTGCATCCTTTAAGATGGTAAGAAGTCTCACAACATCAGGTTAAAGTCCACACATTTATTTGGGAGCAAACACCACTAGCTTTCAGGGCTTTGCCCCTTCGTCAGGTGAGTGGGGAGTTCTGGTCACAAACAGGGCACTTAAAGGCACAGACTCAGTTTACAGAATACTGATTAGAACATAAGTCTTTACAGCTAAAATAATCAAGTGAGGTAATCAAGTCTTTACAGGTACAGACAATGCGAGTGGAGAGAGGAATAATCACAGGTTAAAGAAGTGTGAATTGTCTCAAATTTCACAATCTGCTGTGGTGGGATTCAAACCCAGAGCATTACCCTGGGTCTCTGGGTTACTAGTCTAGCAACAATACACTGTTGCCACTGTCTCTGTAATGAACCATCTTACATTGTTTCACTAACAGTAAAGCACTATAAAAATGCAAGTTGACCTTTCTAAGAGCAGTGAAATACAGGCTGCTGTACCTGTCCATGTACAAGACGGATGGAAATTCCAATTTGTGATGGATCTTCTCAGGTCTTCCCAAAGCTTGATTAAATTCAAATCTGGAAAGTTCGAAGGTTAGGACAGGTGGGAGTGCAGTGAACCAGTGCTGTGGGAACAGAAGAAAAGCAGTTGCTGCAGCTGAAAATAGCAAGACAATCATTTATTGGGGGGAATGGGTGCCATAACTGTGCCAAAAAGCTGCAAGTGTTACTCAGATGCTGCGAATTTCAGATCTGCCCAGTTGCTGAAGAAATCAAACCACTGTTATTAAAGATCACAAAACCAGTCAAATATTTTATTAATTAAGCTTACTCTGTTGTTAAATCTTGCATTGTGAATATTACCCAAATTAAAGTGAACTTTCCAGCAATGTGGAGTAACATAGCTAAGAACCGCACAGCAAAGGAAGACCATTTGTCCCAACATGTCTGTTATGGAACAATTCAAAGCTAATCCACTGTCAGCCTTTCTCCACTCTTCTCAAGTATTTCATCTTCTGTTTCCAATATTTTATGCACTTTATGCTTGAAAGATGCAATTCTCTCTCCTTCACTACCAAAGTATTACATAGACCGTAACAATCTTCATTAAGAAATTTCATGCAACCTATCCTGACTCTCTCTGTGGCAACTTTAACATGACAGCCCCACATTGCCAACTCCCCAGATATTTTTTCTTTTGTCATCCTGTTAAAACTCTTCATAATTTAAAAAAAAGATCTCTTAGCTTGCTCTGTTCAAGGGCAAATAGTCCCAGTATCTCAATTTTGTTCCTCAACGTAGATTATAATCATTAATATCACCCCTGCTGAATCTGGAAAATTGGTAAAGCAGTTATTTTTATGAGACTGCCTTAGGTAAAGTTTGTTAGTGACCGTCAGCATTTCTTTCCAACCAATAGTGCAGCTCTCTCTATTCGGAGTGTCAGTGATATGCCCTCTATTTTTTTTTCAAGCCTTATAGTGTAGAAATTATGAATACTGAAGCAGGGGTGGGGGGGGACTACATCTGGTCATTGGGGAAGAGAATGTCGTTCTAAAGAGAGAATAGGATCTCAGGAGGGGGAATGAATGTTGAGTTATTTCTGGAAAAAGCTGTGGCATTTATTCCACCTGCTGATTTTTTATATTGGAAATTTATGAATTCTGAAATAATAAACCAGCTCACCATTTTTAAAGGAATTTGCCTCTCACAATGTATACAAAATTAAATGGGGGAGATCTAGTGCTTGGAAGTAGCCACACTTTAAAATGTCCCATGAAATAACTTCACAAGAAACTGCATTACTATTTCAAGACCTGGCTAAGAATCCTAAACTTTTCACGAACACCCCAGAAACATCTGTGCGTTTTTAATTTGTCCAATTGTCTTTGGGATCAATCTTCCTTTCACAATTCTACAAAACTATCTGCAGCTGAACAAACAGATAAGTGGAAATTAAATGGTCCAAAAATTCACTTACTAGCTCTTAATAACTTAAGAATTCTTAACCTACTAATTCTTCGTAATAACTCCATTACCTTACCTCCTGCAAGCTGCTTCCCACACCACTTGCTGCCCCAACCTACTCACCATCTTTATCAACTCGTCACTTCCCTCTCAAATCTCCCATTTGCCAATCATCCCACTCACCATCTCGTTCTTGCTTGCTGTTTCCTACGTGACCCATTCGCTCATTACCTCTCCCTTTCATCAGCTCTCCCATTTGATGCCCCTCTCTCTTGAGCACTCATTGCAAGCAAGGACAGCAACAAGGAGGAAGCGATTGAGGCTGCAAATGATGGGTTGGGGGGTGAGGGTGCCAAGGGGATGGGGTGGCACCAAGTGGGAGCAGGAGCTGAGGGGGACAATTAAGCAGCCAGAGATGCATTGTGTGGGCCGCAGAAAAGGCGAAAGCTGGGTGATTCAGGCATCAGACACATACACAAGAGAATCTTGGCTGTTGAGTCTACCTGACTAATGCTGCCAGGCTTTCATTATACAGCACTCCAATACACTGTCTCAAGTATTGGGTAAAAGTGGATTTTTAATAAAAAGCTTTATCGATATCTAATAATGATTTGCACTTTCCAATATCCTGATATTGAAAAGGTTTGATCTGTTGGGAGCCTCGAGACCAAGTCTGCTCCATTTGTCCACTGACACATAATCAACAGAAGGCAATGCTACACGATGGATATAATCTCATGGAAGTATCGTTTTCACCAATCAATAGCTGCATTATAAGATGGGGTGGGATGGGACAGAGCGGTGTGCCGAGAGTGGATTTAATACAGACAGAGATAGATAGGTTCTTGATTAATAAGGGGGTCAGGGGTTATGGAGAAAAGGCAGGAGATTGGGGATGAAAAAAATAACAGCCATGATTGAATGGCAGAGCAGACTTGTTGGGCCGAGTGGCCTAATTCTGCTCCTATATCTTATGGTCTTATAGATACGCTCAACTGAAGTGTGCTTTAAATAAAAAGAGATTGCTTTGAAATTGTCTTTTCCTTTGCTATAGTGACTCATTGTGTCAATTCTTTTGAGCAGAGCAAGAAGCTTCACATTGACCATGCTACTGAACTAACTAGAAGATGCAGCAACATTTTTCGACCCACCTCTTGTCCAGATTTTGCAGAGTTGGCAGAATTTTCTGCCTGTAAGGACTCAATCTCGCCTTCAACCATCGCAGCTTCAAGGCACTCATGAAGATCCTTAAATCCATTCACTTGCAGTGGGTACTGTCCAAACATCTCTGAATTCTCAAACTTTTTTCCTGTTGCAAAATTAAAGGTACGTAAGTTTAAACTGAATTGGTTAAGATTTCCAGAACTAGTGCTGCCTTTTAGTACGGTTCAATATGATAAACTGCATGCCTGTTTTTTCAAAAAATAAAGTGTCTTCGTCACTGACAGAGTTGTGGAAGAAAGTGTGGCTGAGCCATGCAGGCAGGGAAAGCAAGATCAATTCTCCAAGTGAGCGGATTTGAGTCATGGCGGACAATAGGGTAGTGACAATTACCCTCATTAATCCTGAGCCAGGGTGGGAAAACCAGGAAGGGCACCCACAGCTCACCAAATCAAGGGACCAGTGTGTGAAGTGCTGATGTTTGCTTATGTCAGAAAAGGCTTTGAAAGCAATGCCAATCATGATAGAACACCTTAACATTCGCAAATTCCATTTCCTCACCCAATACCACCCCTTGCTGGTATCTTCTCTCAATTCTATATTAACTAGTACTTTTTTCAGTCCTCATTTTTGAGTGCCTTTCCAACAAGGATCACAGAAAGAGCTTTATTCGAGTCTCATTTGCGAGCAAGGGGGGAGCTTTATATCAAACGTGCGCTGTACCTGTCCTGGGAGTGTCTGATGGGAACTGTATAGAAGGAGCTATACGCTGTATCTTAACCCATGATACACCTGCACTGGACGTGTTTGACGGGGACAATGTAGAGGGAGCTTTACCCTGTATCTAATCTCGTGCTATACATAAGAACATAAGAAATAGGAGCAGGAGTAGGCCATCTAGCCCCTCGAGCCTGCCCCGCCATTCAATAAGATCATGGCTGATCTGTCGTGGCTCAGTTCCACATTCCCGCCCTCTCCCCATAACCCTTAATCCCCTCACTTATCAAAAACCCATCAACCCGCGTCTTAAAAATATTTAGCGAGGCAGCCTCCACCACTTCAACGGGCAGAGAATTCCAGAGATTCACCACCCTTTGAGTGAAGAAGTTCCTCCTCAACTCCATTCTAAACCGCCCCCCCTTTATCTTGAGGCTGTGCCCCCTAGTCCTACTGTCCTTTCTGAGTGGGAAGAGTCTCTCCACCTCTATCCTATCCATCCCATTCATCATCTTATATGTCTCAATGAGATCTCCCCTCATTCTTCTAAACTCTAAAGAGTACAAGACTGGTTTATTTAGCCTCTCCTCATAGCTCAACCCCCTCAACTCCGGTATCAGCCTAGTAAACCTCCTCTGTACTCCCTCCAAGGCCAAAATATCCTTGCATAAGTGCGGCGACCAAAACTGCACACAGTACTCCAGCTGCCTGTCCTGGGAGTGCTTGATGGGGACAATGTAGAGGGAGTTTTACCCTGTATCTAACCCTCTGCTGTACCTGTCTGTTCAAAACACTGGTGAGCAACGTACCGGTCTGTTCAAAACACTGGTGAGCAACGTCACAGCAGGTCTGCTTAAAACCAGCACTGAACAATGCCACAGGAGGTCAGGTTCAGCACAATAGTGAGCAATGCCACAGGTGGTCAGGTTCAGCACAACAATGAGCAATGCCAGTGGAGATCAGCTGAGTGAACAATGCTACAGGATGTCATATTTAGTACCTGTACCTGTCCTGGAATGTTAATGAGAAAATACTGATAGAGTTTTGTTCTAAATGTGCTGCGCATGATGCACTGCTTGACTGTAAAAAGTGAAGCCCAGAAGAAAAGATAAGCTAAACCTTTTCCACTGGCTGTAAAATGGTATTAAAAATTAAAGTTTGCTGAACCATAGTTAAATGGAGGGTCCAGGTATAATGCATCTAAGCTTGCTGATGATACAAACACAGGTAGCATTTCTGTATGTAAAAAGGTGGAAGGATAAGCGCGAGGAGGATATAAGGCGGCTGCAAATGAATACAGACCAGTTAAACGTGTGGGAAGATTGTGGCAGATGGAGTATAATGTGGGAAGTGTAAAAATTATCCATGTTGGTCAGAAGAACGGAAGAGCAGAATATTTTTAAAAATGTGCGAGACTGACAAATGTTGGGTTTCTGAGAGATTTGAATGTCCTTGCACGCAGACCACAAAGTTAACATGCAAGTACAGCAAGCAATTCAGAAAGTAAAGCGTATGCAAAACTTTAATGCAAGGGGTTTGTAATACAACGAAAAAGGAGGACCGCTTTAAATATAGAGGGATTTTGTGATATACAGTGCATAGTTTTGGCCTCCTTACCCCAAGAAGGATATTCTTGGCTTAGCGGGTACGCAACAAGAGTTTACTAGATTTGTTTTGAGGACAGAGGGTTGTCCCATTAAAACAGATTGAGTAGAATGGACAGAGAATGCTGGAAAAACCCAGCAGGTCTGGCAACATCCTTTTAAGCGAGAGAAAATAGATTTAACATCCTGAACGTTTGGCTCTTCACCAGAAGAGAGGGAGAAATGTTTTAGATATGAAACTGCAGCTGAGAGAGAATGCAACAAGATGTAGCAACCTTAAGAACAAAAGACAGATGACCTGGTGGGGAAGGTAGGTTATTGCATTGAGACAATAAATCTACGGAATACTTTGAAAAAGTGATTCAGGATGGAGGTGAAAGGTCAATGTCTAAAGTTGTTGAACTCAATGTTGAGCCTGGGGGTTGCTCTAACATGCCTAATTGGCAGATGAAATGCCAATCCTCCAGCTTGCGTTGGGCTTCACTGGAACAGTGCAGCAGCCCAAGAACAGACCTTGCTCTCGTGCCCAAGTGGCTGTCCTTGGGCTGCTGCAATGTTCCAGTGAAGCCCAAAGCAAGCTGGGAAGCGGCATCATGTTACAGGCCTCAGGGCTCAACACTGAGTTCAACAATTTTAGATAGTGACTTTTCTCCTCCATCTTAAATCCCCTTTAAAAAAAATACATTCATTGTCGCAATGTAATAACGCCTCCCATCTGTCTTTTGTTCTAGTTGCAATCTCTCTCAGCTACAGCTTAATATCTGATATTTCTTTCTCCATTTAGTTCTGATAAAGAACCAAACAGACTCAAAATGTCAACTGTGTTTCCTCTCTGCAGATGCTGCCAGACCGGCTGAATTTTCCAGAATTCTCTGTTTTTGTTTCAGATTCCAGCATCGGCAGTATTTTGCTTATTTGAGTACAATGGGCTTTTATATTCAGGAGTTTAATAAAAAGAAGAGGAAGTAGTAATCTCATTGAAACATATAAAGTTATTAAAGGAATTCACAGGGTAGGTGCTAAGAGACTGTTTTTCCTGGCTGGAGAGTCCTGAAATGAAAATTACAAGGGGGCACAAGTTCAAGATAAGGGGGGAAAGGTTCAGTGGAGATGTGCTAGGGAGGATTTGTTTTACACTGAGTGTGGTATTGGCCAACAATGCACTGCCAAGTGAGGTGGTTCAGGCAGACACATTAGCAACGTTTAGGACTCACCTGGATAGATATATGAGCAGACAGGGAAATAGAGGGATACAGGCGATTGGTCTAGAACATGATCGGCACATGCCTGGAGGGCCAAAATGCCTGCTCCTGTGCTGTTCTTTGAAATAAAGATGATAATTTCTGAATAAGAGGTCAGTTATTTAAAAGTGAGGTGAGGAGAGGCGTCTTCACTTGAAAATTAGTGAACTTTGAACTTCAGTTCAGAAAATTGTGGTTGCTCAGACATGGAATATATTTAAGAAAATTGATAGATTCTTGGCCTATAAAAGGAATTCAGGAATGTGGGGGTTGGGGGGAAGGTGAGTTGGTGTCAAAGTTTAGCCATCACCTTACTGAACAGTGGAGTCGGCTCGAGGGATAGTATGGGCTATTCCTGTTGTTTCTGATGTACATTACCTTCGTGCATCCCCACAGCCAGGAACCGCCCATAGAAAAGCTCCACCATTGGATTCTTTGGTTTCTCACCATCCCTGACAACATAAAGAAAAAGCTCACAATATGTACCCGAATAATGCTGAATAAGTAAAGATAGCATCACGCAGCCATTCCGTCCTCTGGGCCTGTCCCAGCCTCTTGAGAGGACTTTCCAATTAGTCACACTCGCCCAGTTCATTCCCCAGAGCCCTACAAATTCCTCCTTCACATCAAATATTTATCCAGTTGTAAGCTGCTACAAAATTTGTTTCCACCAATTTTTCAGGTAGCATATGTCTGATTCTTTCAGATTCATAATGTTGGCCCCCAGAAAAAGAAATTAAATGCTGCAGATCCAGAGTGAAAACAGGAAATTTTGCAAATTTGTACAGCTGCAAACAAAACATAATTTAAGTTTCAAGCAACATTTTCAGAACAACCTTTCCAGGACTTTGCATTTCATCTGCCACCTGTTTTGTACACTTCAGACAGCATTAAGGTGGCCAATGCCCACTTCTCCTGACAATAAATGCCAAATACTACTGGCTGCTTGATCATGGAGGTGCAGTGCCTGGCTTCAAATGAGGTTACACTGAATACAACTGTTTTCCAGGGTACCAGTAAACTTCAGCTTAAAAACACCAGTCAATAACAGCACAGATGATGAGCTTAAAAATACCAGTAAGCAATGCCACAGGAAGTCATCTTAAAAACACCAGCAAGCAACTCCACAGGAAGTCAACTAGTGAGCAATGCCAAAGGAGGTTAGTTCAAAACACTGGTGGGCAACGTCACAGTAGGTCTGCTTAAAATTAGCCGTGAGCAATGCCACAGGAGGTCTGATTTAGCACAGCACTGCGCAATGCCACAGGTGGTCAGGTTCAGCACAACAGTGAGCAATGCCACAGGTGGTCAGGTTCAGCACAACAGTGAGCAATGCCAGTGGAGATCAGCTGAGTGAACAATGCTACAGGATGTCATATTCAGTTTTTTCTTAAAAATCATACCAAGCTTACCGCTCTTCTTCTGTTTTGACCTGAAAGGCATCCTCTAACCAGTCCAAAAGCTTGTGTGTAAACTCACTCACATCTTGCTGCAGAAAGACAGACGGAAAAAGACTGAATAAAAGGTTAACCACTTACACAGGATGATCCATGAAGTATCACTTTTAGAACCATAAAAAAGTTACAGCACAGGAGGCTATTCAGCCCATTTTATCCGTGCCAACCCAAGAACATTTGGGTGTTCTTTCTAATCCCACTTTCCTGCTCCTGGCCCTGTAGCTCTCAGCTCCTAAAGGTGCAGATCCAGGTACTTTTTAAAATAATTTAGGGTTTCTGCATCCACCACCAATTCGGGCAGTGAATTCCAGACACCCACCACCCTTTGTGTAAAAAAAAAAGTTCTTCCTCATGTCCCCGCTACACCTTTCACCAGTTATCTTGAATCTATGTCTGCTGGTTCTAGAATTCTCTACCAAGGGAAACAATTTTATCCTGTCCATTCTATCTCTTCCCCTCATAATTCTGTACACCTCCACCAACTCATCCCTCAGCCGCCTTTGTTCTAAGGAAAATAATCCCAACCTATCCAATTTCTCCGGAGGTATGTTTTCGAAGCCCTGGCAACATTCTTGTCAACTTCCTCTGCACTCTCTGCGGATTATATCCAATTATATCCTTCCTGTAATATGGTGACCAGAACTGCACACAAGACTCCAGTTGTGGCCTCACCAGTGTTTTTTTACCAATCCAACATTATACCCTTGTATATTCTCTATTTCTGTCAATGAAGAAGAGCATTCCATATGCCACCTTTACAATCTTGTCTACTCAAACATAGAACATAGAACATTTCAGCGCAGAACAGGCCCTTCGGCCCACGATGTTGCGCCGACCAGTTAAAAAACAATGACCCACTAACCTAAACCAATCCCTTTCCATCCATAAACCTATCCACAGATCTCTTATACGCCCCCAAACTAGGCGCATTTACAACCTCAGCAGGCAGGGCATTCCAATCCCTCACCACCCGCTGGGTAAAGAACCTACCCCTGACATCCGTCCTATAACTACCACCCCTTAATTTAAAGCCATGCCCCCTCGTGCTAGCTTTCTCCATCCGAGGAAAAAGGCTATCACTGTCCACCCTATCTAAACCTCTAATCATCTTATATGTTTCAATAAGATCCCCTCTTAGCCGCCTTCTTTCCAGCGAAAACAATCCCAAATCCCTCAGTCTCTCCTCATAGGACCTCCCCTCCATACCAGGCAACATCCTGGTAAACCTCCTCTGCACCCTCTCCAAAGCCTCCACATCCTTCCTGTAATGTGGGGACCAGAACTGCACACAGTACTCCAAGTGCGGCCACACCAGAGTTGTGTACAGTTGCAACATGACGCTGCGAAACTGCTGCCTTTAACATAGTAAAGCATCCCACAGGACCATTAAGATGGAATCTGACATCAACCCAAATAAGGTGATACAGGGACAGGCAATTTCTGACAGACACAATTTTTTTTCCACGCAGCTGGTATGGGAAATGGAGAAAATGTTAATGGTAGGTGCCTGAAATGGAGCTGTACAAGACTGTTAGCTAGAGTTCCACAGTAAATGTTTCTCTCCAGCATCTTGTCCAAGTGATCACTCCATGTATGAATGTGACGAGTGTTGATCGTGTATTTGCATTGAATTTAATTGATTTGTTATTGTCACATGTATTAGGATACAGTGAAAAGTATTGTTTCTTGTGGGCTATACAGACAAAACATACTGTTCATAGAGTACATAGGGGAGAAGACAAGGACAGGGTGAAGAAAATAATGCTGCAGTTACCGATAGAGTGAGGAGAAAGATCAGCTTAATATGTGATAAGACCATTCAAAAGTCTGATGGCACAGGGAGGAAGCTGTTCTTGAGTTATTTGGCATGCATTTTCAGACTTTTGTATTTTTTTCCCAATGGAAGAAGGTGGAAGAGAGAATGTCCAGTGCATGCGAGTCCTTGACCATGCTGGTTGCTTTCCCAAGACAGTGGGAAGTGTAGACAGTGTCAATGGATGGGAGGTATTTAAGACAGGACAGCAGATGCCTCTCTAACTCTCTCCAATCTCTAGCATAGTTCACTACAGTGGCAACCTTAACTGGTATTTGAAAGTGCTGAGACCAATTGCAGTCTCTAAACTATGAGCCACATAGAGAGACTGAACTTGCCACTTTCTGGTCTGGATGCCTGTTACATCTTGCACTGAATCAACAGGAACTAAAGGAATTAGGTGCAGGATAGACTTATTGCACATTTAAATAATTTTCCAATCTCAGTCCTTCTCAAATCCTACCTGCTGCAAGTCATTAGATTTGAAAGTATCCTTCAGTATTTCAACCGCTCTCGAAGGATCCACATATTTCCTCTTGGAGCTGACCATTAACGCAAAAAGATGCCTCAATTCACGCATAAAAGGAAGATTTCGTCGTTCCTGCAAATTGTGGAAAGAAAATGAACACAAGTTCCAGTGATACCCTCAAAAGCAGATTATTCATTCAGAAAAAATTGGAAAGAAGAGGGAAGAAGAGCAAAAACATGTTATGATAAGGAGATTTAGTGCCAGGGTTAAGGCAAGGAAGAAATGAAAACACATTCTGCAAGTGGGTGGTAGCCTTTGCAAAACGCTGAGTTCTATCACAGAAACAGATTTTATCTGAGATATGGCTCATTAAAGACAACAAATACAGTCATTGCACAGAGGCCACATGAAGATTAGTGCCTTGGAGGGATAAAGGGCTGACAGAACAGATGAAACATATGACAGCTACAGCGCAGAAGAATGAGGGCTGCAGATGCCCGGAAACACCATCAGCTCAAACTGTACGTATCACCCAGCTTGGATCTATATCAGCTGCTCCATCATCATCGGTGGATAAAAATCATGGAATGTTGGCATTCATTTTGAGGGAACTTGAATGCAAGAGCAGGGAGGGGGCAATGGCCTAATGGTATTATCACTAGGTTATTAATCCAGAAACTCAGCTAATGGTCTGGGGACCCGGATTCGAATCCCACCATAGCAGACGGTGGAATCTGAATTCAATAAAATAAATCCGGAATCAAGAATTTAATAATGACATGAAACCATTATTGATTCTCAGAAAAACCCATCTGGTTCACTAATGTCCTTTAGGGAAGGAAATCTGCTGTCCTTGCCCAGTCTGACCTACATGTGACTCCAGAGCCACAGCAAGACTCTTAACTTTCTCTGAACAAGAGCAACTAGAGATGGGCAATAAAATACTGGCCAGCCAGCAATGTCTATGTCCAAAGAATGAACAAAATAAAAAATACTGCTGAGGCTTTAAAAGGCTCAGGTCAGACCACATTTGGAGTATTGCGAGCAATTTTGGGCCCTGTACCTAAGGAAGGATGTGCTGGCCTTGGAGAGGATCCAGAGGAAGTTCACAAGAATGATCCTGGGCATGAAAAGCTTGACCAATGAAGAGCATTTGAGGACTCTGGGTCTGTACTCCATGGATGAATGGGGGATCTCATTGAAACTTACTAGAATACCGAAAGGTCCGGATAGAGTGGACGTGGGACAGATGTTTCCATTAGTAGGAGAGACTAGGATCCAAGGACACAGCCTTAGAGTAAAGGGACAACCCTTTGGAAACGAGATGAGGAGGAATTTCTTCAGCCAGAGGGTAGTGAATCTGTGGAATTTATTGCCACGCAAGGCTGTGGAGGCCAGGTCACTGAGTGTACTTAAAACAGATATAGGTAGGTTCTTGATTGCTAAGAGGATTAAAAGTTACTCGGAAAAGGCCAGACAACTGGCTTGAGGAACTTCGGTCATGATTGACTGGTGGAGCAGACTCAAGGGGTCGAATGGCCTAATTCTGCTCCTATATCTTATGATCTTAACTCCCTGCCTAACATACTGTGGGAGCACCTATACCACATTGATTGCAACTGTTCAAGAAAACATTGCACCACCATCTTCTCAGGAGTAATACCCACATGTTAAAGACTGAGTGAAAAAGCAAACCACTGAGCCAGTAACTTCAGGGAGAAAATGATGTGGAGATGCCAGTTTTGGACTGGGGTGGACAAGCTGATGAGGTCACACAATATCAGGTTATGGCCCAACCTGACTTCATCTGACGAAGGAGCAGCGCTCCGAAAGCTTGGGACTTCAAACAAACCTGTTGGACTATAGAACATAGAACAGTACAATGCAGTACAGGCCCTTCGGCCCTCAATGTTGTGCCGAGCTACATCCAAACCCAAGATCAAGCTATCCCACTCCCTATAACTTGGTACAGTGTGACCTCTCAGAGAAAAGAGCTCCCTCCAAAAATGTTTTTAAAGTAGTAATTAAAGGTAACTAATTTTGTAAATCAGTGCAACTGATTATTTTATGAGACATCCACTGTTCTATTCCAGAAAGCCAAGTGGCAAAGGATAGAACCAGAGTCAATTTTTCTATCCCTTTATTAGCTTTTATTCAGAGACATATTATAATCATGCCCCTCCTAACCCAACAACTAGTTTCAGTCTGTTCCTACCAATCAATGCCTGCACTTGCATACAATCAACAAAAATTTATGTACAATTCATACTCTGTCGTTACTGAGCGATTTCCTTCTTAAAATCAGATCCAGGTTCAGGGATTTTTGGGCTACTCTAAATCCTAACAGGATTTTAATCTCTCAGGTCTAACTATGCTTTCTTGAAAAACCATGCAACAACATTTGATGCAATGCTCCTAACTTCTGGCTAGTTACTTGCTCCCAGTGCCAGGCAACAGTTGAGCAGTCAGCAGAGTAACAGGCCCCATTAAAATAATTGCAGTACAATTACAAAAGACACAAGTTATCTTGGGAGCCTAGATCCAATACAGATGCTATAGGTGAACAACTGCAAATGTCGAAATTAAAGCATTATAGTTGGGCTTAAGGGAAAGAAAGCAAGAGAAATTTGATCAAGTTTATCATGAAATGTTAATTGCACAGAATGGGCCAACATACAAATTGATGTACATGGTATCTCTTTACCAATCTTCACCATACCTCCTAACATTGGCAGGGACACACACGAGATATTCAACCATGGAGGTCATCATGGTCAAATAAGATCTCGTGCTCACTTGACATGTACAGCATATAATTTCCAGCCGCAGTCTATAATTATTACTATGAACAGGAACCCTGCCTGATTTTCTTCTCTCTGGTTCAGAAACGCTGAGGCCTTGAGCATCACACCCTGAGCTGATATCATCTGATTTAGCACAGTCCATGAATTGAGCCCACTCACACTGTACTAATAGCAGGTAGGGTGCTGCCTTCTCAACACACACACACATCTTTGTGGTAGAGCTGTGCTATTCAGAGAAGCAGGAAGGAAGAAGAGGATACCAAAGACAGACCTCGTTTACCAGAGGTTGTTGGGGGCAGGGGCAGATAAAGAAGATGAGGCTAATTTAAGAACACAATCACAAGTGACTTGTTATTCTATTTTAGTACAACTCTGGGGTCAAGGTAATTGTTCTCTGTCTGGGCTGGAGAAAAAGACTGGGAGAAGAAACCATCTCTCACACTAAGGGAAGTTTACTATCTGATTCTTCCAGAATGTACATCCTAAAAACGTCAGTGGCCATGACTGTTTGTCTCATTCCAGATCCTCGTAAACCAAGCAGTGCAGCAAAAAAACTGCTTTTAATTTTGTTAAAACAATCTGCACAAGGGCATATAGCATGGATGATGTGAAGACTTGAATAAAGAAGCCATACTACAGGGGCAGATTGAACGACAGGAGGAAGAGGGGTAGACCACAAGACATAGGAGCAGAATTAGGCCACTCAGTCCATCGAGTCCGCTCCGCCATTCAATCACGGCCGAGATTTTTCTCATCCTAGTCTCCTGCCTTTTCCCCATAGCCTCTGATTCCCTTAATCAATCAAGAACCTATCTATCTCTGTCTTAAAGGCACTCAATGATCTGGCCTCCACAACCTTTGTGGCAAAGAGTTCCACAGATTCATCACTCTCTGGCTGAAGAAATTCCTCCTCATCTGTTTAAAGGACTGCCCTTTTAGAATGAGGTTGTGCCCTCTGGCTCTAGATTTTCCGACTAGTGGAAACATTCTCTCCACATCCACTCTATCCAGGCCTCGCAGTATCCTGTAAGTTTCAATAAGATGCCCCCTCATCCTTCTAAACTCCAATAAGTACAGACACAGAATACTCAACCGTTCCTCATGTGACAAGCTCTTCATTCCAGGGATTATTCTTGTGAACCTCCTCTGGACCCTTTCCAAAGCCAGCACATCCCTCCTTCGATATGGGGCCCAAAACAGTGCTCCAAATGGGGTCTGACTGGAGTCTTATACGACCTCAGAAGTACATCCCTGCTCTTGTATTCCAGCTCTCTCTACATGAATGCTAACATTGCATTTGCCTTTCTAACTGCTGATTGAACCTGCACGTTAACCTTAAGAAAATCTTGAGCAATGACTCCCAAGTAGCCTGATGCCATAGCCAGAATAGTGTTACACATCAGGTCATGAGAAAGGGCAGTCACAGCATGCAGTATTATTGGGGAAGCAATGGCCCAGTGTTATTATTATTGGACTATTAATCCAGAAACTCAGCTAATGTTTTGAGGACCCGGGTTCAAATTCCACCGCGGCAGTTGGTCGAATTTGAATTCAATAAAAAAAATCTCTGAAATTAAGAATTTACTGATGACCATGAAACCATTGTTGATTGCCAGAAAAACCCACCTGGTTCAGTAATGTTCCTTTAGGGAAGGAAACCTGCCCTCTGGCCTACATGAGACTCCAGAGTCACAGCAAAGTAGTTGACTCTCTACTGCCCTCTGAAATGGCTGAGAAAGTTCAGTTCAAGGGCAATAAATGCGGGCCAGCCAGCGACACTCATGTCCCACAAATGATTAAGAGAGATCTCAGCATCTAATCGCAGACAGCTTGTTTTCAGAAGCGATCAGACAGGGATTCTGAGAAACAAAACCTAAACAGTGAAAGTTGAGGTGGTTTATCTATATTTTTTTTAATATACCAGTTCAAGGCCTGCTTACATACCAAGTGCAGGCTACAGTAGAAGTCAGCCAGGTAAGGTTGTCAGAACCATGTCAGAAGAATTAAAAAATTAATCTCCTTCGAACAACCCAGGTGAAAAACCATTAAAAATGCTTATTTCTTAGTTTTCATTTGATAGGAGGTGGGAAGGTTATTTAACTGACAGTCGGGAATTATCCAAAAGATAACAAAACATTATAAACTGGCCGTGGAAAGGCATGGCATCGCCAGGACAATTGTGTTGAAAGACCCAGCAGCTGGAGTCTGAGGGTGTTTGAGGCAGAGGGATCACAAGATGGTGTCCCACAGGAATATCTCCAGCCAGAGATGGCAACACTTGAACGTCTACCGCAGATTAAATTAAATTAGCTGTATTTGTTGCAAGTGGTGAGGTGGCTGCTTATCCTGTCCATCATCCCACACCAGCTGCATGCATTGTCAAAGATACACGGAAGCCACAAACCTTTTGATTTTGAGGTACATCCTGAGGATCAGTTGGCGGGACATAGTTGAGGACGAGTCTCCGAAACTCAAGCAGATTAAAGAGAGACTAAACGGAAAGGAAGACAAAAAAGATACATTAACTACAGTGATGGAGTTTCACAAGTTACGTAATGTAAAGAGAAAATAAAGTTTATTTATTAGTGTCACAATAGGCTTACATTCACACTGCAATGAAGTTACTATGAAAATCCCTCAAGTTGCCACACTCCAGCACCCATTCAGGTACGCTGAGGGAGAATTTAGCATGGCCAATGCACCTAACCAGCACGTCGCTTGGAATGTGGGAGGATACCAGAGCGCCCAGAGGAAACCCACACAGACACGGAGAACGTGCAGACTCCACGCAGACTGTCACCCAAACTGAGAATTGAATCTGGGTCCCTGGCGCTGTGAGGCAGCAGCGGTAACCACTGTGCCACCTGTTCACAAAAAACAACGAACTTATCAAATGATGAGAGGGAAAACAGAAAGCAAAGAACATAAGAAATAGGAGCAGGAGTAGGCCATCTAGTCTTTCCAGCCTGCCCCACCATTCAATAAGATCATGGCTGATCTGAAGTGGATCAGTTCCACTTTCCTGCTTTCTCCCCATAACCCTTAATTCCCTTGTCTATCAGAAACCAATCTATCCATGACTTAAATATATTCAGCGAGGTAGCCTCCACCACTTCAATGGGCAGAGAATTCCAGAAATTCACCACCCTTTGAGTGAAGAAGTTCCTCCTCAACTCCAATCTAAACTGCACCCCCTCCTCTTATTTTGAGGCTGTGCCCTCTAGTTCTGCTATCCTTTCTAAGCGGGAAGAATCTCTCTACTTCTACCCTATCAAGCCCCTTCATTATCTTATATGTCTCTATAAGATCCCCCACTCAGCCCTCTAAACTCCAACGAGTACAGACCCCAGTCTATTCAATCTCTCCTCATAGGCTAGCCCCCTCATCTCCGGTATCAGCCTAGTGAACCTTCTCTGCGCTTCCTCCAAGTCCAAAATATCCTTTCACAAATGCAGCGACCAAAACTGCACACAGTACTCCAGTTGCAGCAAGACCTCCCTGCTTTTATATTCTATCCCCCTCGCTATCAAGGCCAACATTCCATTCGCCTTCTTGATCACCTGCTGCACCTGCAGACTGGGTTTTTGCGATTCGTGCACAAGGACCCCCAGGTCCCTCTGCACCGTAGCATGCTGCAGCTTTTTGCCCTTTAAATAATAATCCCTCCTACTATTATTTCTACCAAAGTGGACAACCTCACATTTGCTAACATTATACTCCATCTGCCAGGTCCTCGCCCACTCACTCCGCCTATCCAGATCCCTCTGCAGACTTTCCGTGCCTTCCACGCAATTTGCTTTTCCACTTATCTTCGTGTCATGTGTGAACATGTGAACAAAGAAAATATGTGAAAGAGAATGTGCATTTACACAGCATCTTTCACAACCTCAGTACATTCCAAAGTGCCTTTTAGCCATTGAAGAATATTTAATATGTAGCTATTGCACCGTAGAATGTGGGAATCTGGATCAGAGAAGAAATCCCCGCTGACCTCAGGGATGCCACATCTTCATGAAAGGAGACAATGCAGACCGTGGAAACTACCAAGGAATCTCCCTACTCTCCACTGCTGGAAAACTCATCGTGGAATTCTTGCGAGCCGCCTCCTTCCAGTCTCTGAAAATATCCTCCCAGAAAGTCCCTTCTTAATCAATCCCTTGGTTCCCCCTTTGCTGAATTTTAAACTGCTCTCAATCCTCAAGTCTATTTTTTTTTGGCAAATTTGTATGCTTCTTCCTTGAATCTGATACTTTAGCTATTTTCCCTTGTAAGCCATGGTTTGACCACAATTTCCTCACCAGTCTTGAGCCAAACAGGGATAAACAAATTCTGGAGTGCGCTTATTCATTCTTTAAATGCCTGTCCACCGTCCTTCCTTTCAGCAATGCTTTCCAGTCCATCAAGGCCAATTCATGCCTCATACCATCATAGTTACCTTATTGACATTCAGCACCCTGGTCTCAGAATCAACTATATCATTAACCACCTTGACAAGGAACTCTACCATATTGCGGTCACCAATCCAAGAGTTCCCCACAACTAAACTGCCAAATAAGATAAAAGCAAAATATTGCAGATGCTGGAATCTGAAACAAAACCATTAAGTGCTGGAATTTCTCAGCAGGTCTGACAGCATCTGTGGGGATAGAATAGAACCAACTTTGACTCCAGATGACCGTTTGTCAAAGCTGCCATTAATCTTTTCTCGCTGCACAGCACCCAGTCCAAGATGGTCTGTTTCCTTGTTGGTTCCTCAATGTATTGCTCCAGAAAACCATCCCGTATGCACTCCAGAAATCCCTCTTCTATTGTACTGTGACTAATTTGACTCTCCCAATCTATATTGGGATCACACAGGATCCAGGGTGAGGTAGCCAATTGGATACAAAATTGCCTTGATGACAGAAGGTGTCGTAGAAGGCTGTTTTTCAAACTGGAGGCCTGTGACCAGCAGTGTGCCTCAGGGGTCGATGCTGGGTCCACTGTTATTTGTCCTTTATATTAATAATTTGAAAGAGAATTTAGGAGGCATTTAGTAAGTTTGCAGATGACACCAAGATTGGTGGTACAGTGGACAGCAAAAGGGGTTAGCGCGGATTGCAACGGGATCTTGATCAATTGGGTCAGTGGGCTGACAAATAGTATATGGAGTTTAATTTAGATAAATGCAAAGTGATGCATTTTGGCAGATTGAACCAGGGCAGGACTTACTTAGGTAGGGCGTTGGGGAGTTATAGAACAAAGAGGTCTCAGGGTACAGCTTCATAACTCCTTGAAAGTGGAGTCACAGGTGGATTGGATGGTGAAGGCAGCACTCGGCATGTTTGGTTTCATTGGATAGAATACTGAATACAGGAGTTGGGACATCTTGTTGAAGTTGTACAAGACGTTGGTAAGGCCACACTTGGAGTTCCGTGTACAGTTCTGGTCACCCTATTATAGAAAGGATATTATTAAACTAGAAAGTGTGCAGAAAAGATTTACTAAGATGCTGCCAAGACTTGATGGTTTGAGTTATAAGGAGAAGATGGATAGACTGGGACTCTTTTCCCCTGGAGCGTAAGAAGCATAGGGGTGAGCTTCAGGATGTCTATAAAATAATGAGAGGCATAGATCAGCTGGATAGTCAATATTTTTTCCCAAAGGTAGGGGGGGTCTTAAACTAGAGGGCATAGATTTAAGGTGAGAGGGGAGATACACAAAAGGGTCCAGTGGGGCAATATTTTCCACACAGAAAGTGGTGAGTATCTGGAACAAGCTGCTAGAGGTAGTGGTAGAGGCAGGTACAATTTTGTCTTTTAAAAAGTATTTAGACAGATAACTGGGTAAGATGGTTATAGAGGGGTAAGGGCCAAATACAGCCAACTGGAGCTAGGTTAATGGTAAAAGCTGGGCAGCATGGACAAGTTGGGCCAAAGGGCCTGTTCCCACGCTATAAACTTGCATGATTCTACATGCAGATTAAAGTTGCCCATAATCACAGGTGTTCCTTGATCACACGCATCTCTGATTTCTTGTCCAATGCTTTTTCCCAACATTACCACTATAGCTTGGTTGTCTGTGTACCACTCGCACCAATATTTTTTGCCCCTTGTTGTTTCTTAACTCGACCCAAAAAAGGTTCCACATCAGCTATGGTAATATCTTTCCTCAATATCATATTAATATCAGCTTTGATCAACAATGCAACTCTAGTACCTTTTCCTTTCTATCTGTCATTCGTAAATACTGAATAACCCTCAATGTTTAGTTCCCATCCTTAGTCCTCTTGGAGCCATGTCTCCTTAATACCAACTATGTCACACCCCTTCACACTTATTTGTGCAATTCATTCATCCATTTTATTTTCAATTCTTGGAGCATTCAGGTACAAAATCTTAAGGTCAGCGCTTTTATTATTTATTTGCCCTTTCCTAATTTTTACTCGACCTTATCTGACTCTGGCCCTTGATTTCTCTACCTATGACTTTCCTTATTTTCCTTACTGTCTTTTCCTCTTGTTCTTAATTCCCCACGCTCTGAATCCTTGTAAAGACTCCCACTGCCCCTGCTGTGTTAGTTTAAACCCTCCCCAACCACTCTAGCAAGTACCCTACCCCTCACCTCCCCCTCCATCCTGCCTAGGTGTAACCCATCCAGTTTGTCCAGGTCCCATCTCTCCCAGAATCAGTTCCAATGCCCGAGGAATCTGAAACCCTCCCCTTCTAACCATCTTTTCAGCCATGCATTCATCCCATGCACCCTGCTGTTTCTATTCTGACTAGCACATGGCGCAGGTAGCAATCCTGAAATCACCAACTTTAAGGTCCTACTTTCCAGCTTGCTTCTTAGTTCGCTACATTCTGCTTTTAGGACCTCATCCCTTTCTTTATCTATGTCATTTGTATCAATGTGTACGATGACCACTGGCTGTTCACCCTCCTCCTTCAGAATGTCCTGCAGCCGCTCAGAGACATCCATGACCCTCCCAACAAGGAAGCAACATGCCATCCTGGAGTTTTGTTTGCAGCTAAAAGAAATACCGATCTCTTTCCCTTGCAATTAAATCTCCTATAATTATTGCATTCTCACACTTTTTACTCCTCCCCTCTGCAGCAGAACCAACCTGGTGCAATAGATTTGGCTGTTGCTGCTTTCCCCTGAAAAGTCATTCTCAACAGTATCCAAAATGGTACATCTATTTTGCAGGGAAATAGCCACAGGAGATTTCTGCACTGCCTGCCTGGCACACTTGCACTGCCTGGTGGTCACCCAATTCCTCCATGCTTGTGGAGTCTGAGACACGGGTTCAAGTTCTGTTCCAGGGACACGAGTGCCAAATCTAGGTTGACGCTCCAGTACAGCACCGGAGGAGAGCTACACTGTGGGAGGTGTCAATTATCAGGTGAGACATTGAACTGGCTGATCTCACTGGTGAAAATCCCACAGTGCTATTCAAAGAATGGCAGGGAAGTTCTCCCTGGTGTCCTTGCCAACACCCATCCCTGAACCAGCAAGAAACAGAATATCAGCTGTTACGTCATTTCAGCTTACTACGTGCAAATTGGCTGCCGTGTTTCCTACATTGCAACAGTAACTATGTTTCAAAAGTGCTTCACTGTCTAAGATGCTTTGGAACATCCCCGGGCTTTATATGTAAATGCAGTACTTCTTTAACGAGCTGAGGTAGAATAGGTTCACCTGTCGAACACCAGGCTGATTAGCTCATTGGGCAACAGATCACAGTTTGAAGATCCCTGGGTACAAATCAAAATACATTTAGGCAATATTTAGTGGTCAAAGGGTGCTTTCTCATTGTGCAATTTTGCATCCTCTTTCCTCTCATATATGCAAACAACTTTCGCATGGGGCAACGGAAATTTCCATACAGGGTGCAGTGTGGCTATGCATCAAGACAGCAGGGTGCCATTCAGAGCACAGGGTAGGCGTGTGATTCATGATTCCCGAAACTTCAAGCTCCTGGCCTTGGCTGCGTATGAGATGTTTGCACTTACAGGGACACCTTTTAATTCCAGTCCAATGCCAAAATATCATTTCTAGTCTGTGCAGACTCAGTATACAGTTGCCACATCTAACTGAGGAGTCAATAGGTTGAATGATGGGTGGTGAAGGGAGAAGAATTAGAGGTAAAAAGAATTTTCTACATGTCAACTAAGTCTGCTCAATAATAATTCACAGGGCATTTCTGTACTTAACCTCTGGCCTATGAGCTTTCCAAATAGGCATGTGAAGGACAGTGAAAGCCCTGTGAAGTCATTAATCCTTTATGACATTTTGCCAAGTTGCAACTGAATCTGATGCAGTGAAACAGTAATGATCACTTGTTTACACCTACACTGAATGGCATCTGATTGCAAATCACAGGCACTTTTTATAAACACATTATATAAAAGTGCAGCTGACATCAAGTGCATGTGGTTCTTCCTTCACTGCAGTTCAATCTTCACATGGGTATAACTCTCCCCATCCTACCTCTTCCCAGACCCACCACAACCCAATGCAGGAAACTCTCTCCACCATACCACATCCTCCAATATCAGTCTGACACTCCCCACCCACCCCATACATCCTAGCTTCCCCCTCTCCCCTACTGTCAATATCATAGGCATCTAGCTCACCCCTCACACCTGCCCACTGCATCACAGCAGCCAATACTCAAATGGGACAGAATTCAACTTGGCTGGAAATGGACCCATCCACCAATGACAGTCTGGGCTCAGGCACAAGGAACATCTATTGGCCAAGGTAGCAAGACAGTGAGCAAGTGGCAATTATGCACAAGCGTACATCGCTGTGACTGGGGTCAGGAGCAAATTACCCCAAAGAAAAATACTGGGGTCGGGAGCAAATCACCCGAAGGGGAAAAAACTCTCCTACTCTTGTTGCCAGCCTTAACTAAATCAAAACAACGGCCAATACAATGACCAATTTGGTCCAAGTCAGTTTTCCAAAGTCTGAAAGTGATTATCAAGAATGCAAAACAAAAGTCTGTGTAAAAAAAAACTACATTTTCTAAATGCAATATCAATCTTATAAACATCATCTTCCAACGCCCAAGCCCTTCTTATTTCACCCAGTGCCAACTGGAATATCTTGATCTCTCTGCTTCACCAACAGGGTCAGAAGTTAAGGTTAAATTGTGCAATGTTGGAGACTGATTTACAAGATCCCCTGTTCACCTCCTCAATAAGTTATGCTATGAGTCAAATCCATCATTTTTTTTAGGACTGTGGTTTGCTCCTGTCACTTCTGCATTGTGGACTTTGGCAAACTGGGAATTCCTTGTCTGCTTTCACTTCTAGATTCAAGCACCCACACCTCTCCACATTAGGGAGCCTTCTGCTTAAGCAGAGATGTTTGGGGCAGTATAGTTGTTGGCACTGCTGCCTCACAGCACCAGACACCTGGGTTCAATTCCCAGCTTGGGTCACCATGTGTGGAGTCTGCACGTTCTCTCCTGTTTGCATGGGTTTCCTCTGGGGGCTCTCCATTTTCCACCCAGAGTCCAAAGATGCGCAGGTCAGGTGGATTGGCCATGCTAAATTGCCCCTTAAGTGTCAGGCAGACTAGCAGGTAAATACTTGGGGTTACAGGGGATAGGGCCTGGGTGGGATTGTGGTCAGTGCAGACTCAACTGAGCTGAATGGCCTCTTTCGGCACTGTAGGGATTCTATGATTCTACGTAGCTCTTAATTAAGAAGCCTATGTTATGAAGCAGGATACCAACTAATTGAGAGGAAGTGACAAGGTAAATCAAAGAAACAGACTGGCTCTAAACCTACTGCAGGTTGAAAGGCATTTCTGGGCAATAAACATATTCTACAGTTCTAAGATAGTGAGGAAAAGCAGGAGACAGTGCAATAAAACAGGAGCAGAAAGAGGAAAAGGATAGCTTGGAAACATCATTAGAGTAAACCTAACAACAGCAATGGCAACAAAAAAGACAGATCTAAAGAGGTTTATAATGTATTATGCTATGCCGGGTAGAGTGCACCGGAAGCTCGAGATGAACGAGGGCAAATTAGCTATCAGCCAATAAAGATGTTCTAGGTAAATAGGACGTGCCTCAGTACTGGAGTAACTTACTCGGCCACGTGTTGGAGGACGCTGCCCCACTAAACTCAAGTACAACTAGTATAACATACAAATGAGTCACTCAGATGGGAGCTGCTACCTGATCCACTCGTATCACTTCCCGGCTCATCTGTTCCTGAATCTGCTGTTGCTGGCAATCATTGCAGCAGTGGATGTGGTGGGGCAAGGATAGCCGATAGTGGAGCGAGACAACTATTATGGAACACAGTGGGCTTGGAGTATCTCCACAACACTGTCCACTGAATCATTTAGCCAACCCATTCAAAAATAGATCATAGAACTCCTCCTCTGGAGGTCCTGTCTTTTAGATGGGACCTTAAACTGAGACTTCACCTTTCCTTTCAGATGGAAGTTAAAAGATCAAGCGGTACTAGTTTGAAATGGATCATGAGAGTTCTCCCCAGTGCCCTGGCCAATAGTAATTGCTCATCTAACATCACAAAAACAAATTTTTAGATCATTTATTATGTATGGGATCTTTCTGCACGTAAACTGGTTGAAGCATTTCCTCGGCTACAACAGAGACACACTATACCTTAGTGGATGAGAAAGGATTTGAGAATTCCCGGGGTCATGGAATACACCTAATAAATGCAACTTGGACTTGGAAGAATGATACTTGAAGAGGCTACAGCTTCCCAAAGTAATTCAACCATTCTGTGGTTCTTGCCACAAATCTGCATTCTCAAGGTGGGGACAGAGTTGGGCTCAATCCCACTTCCCAAACATCACATCTCAGAGGAAAAGTGAGAATGCAGTGGAATATGTCTGATGCTCCGAAACGAAGGGTAAACCCCTTACCACATGCTTGTGGAGAAAATTAAATTCTTTTCAGTGAAAGATCGAAAAGGCGCCCTCACCTGAATGACCGCACTGAACCAGCAAGTGTTTCCTACGTTCTTCAGCCCAACAGGACAACTGTCCTGTCGCTTCCGATCGTACGGATTTATCGAGTCACTCCATACCTCCCCTTGCGTCCTTTTCAAGCTCGCTTTGTTTTCTGCGATACTGGCTTCTAGCACTCTTAAATGAAAATAAAACAATGTTTATTATAAGCTAATGTCAGGACAATCCAATTGGAAATGATCTCAGATCTCTTCTTAATTCAGACAGCCACACCTTCAAGAATCAGTAAAAGAATTAAACTGCAGCAAACACAGCAATGTTAAAAGCAGAAGTTAATAAATATAAAAGTAGGGAGGTCTTGCTGCAGCTGTATAGGGCATTGGTGAGGCCGCAGCTGGAGTACTGTGTGCAGTTTTGGGCGCCGCACCTGCGCAAAGATATTTTGGCCTTGGAGGGAGTGCAGAGGAGGTTTACTAGGCTGATACAGGAGTTGAGGGGGTTGAGCTATGAGGAGAGGCTGAATAAACTAGGCTTGTACTCGTTAGAGTTTAGAAGAATGAGGGGAGATCTCATTGAGACGTATAAGATGATGAATGGGATGGATAGGATAGAGGTGGAGAGACTCTTCCCGCTCAAAAAAGACAGTAGGACTAGGGGACACAGCCTCAGGATAAAGGGGGGGGCGGTTTAGAACGGAGTTGAGGAGGAACTTCTTCACTCAAAGGGTGGTGAATCTCTGGAATTCTCTGCCCGTTGAAGTGGAGGCTGCCTCGCTAAATATTTTTAAGATGTGGGTTGATGGGTTTTTGATAAGAGAGGGGATTAAGGGTTATGGGGAGAGGGCGGGAAAGTGGAACTGAGCCACGACAGATCAGCCATGATCTTATTGAATGGCGGGGCAGGCTCGAAGGGCTAGATGGCCTACTCCTGCTCCTATTTCTTATGTTCTTATAAAAAAATGCTGCCTAGGGAATGCACAAGTGCTAACTGAACATGTTCCTCAGCTTGCAGAGAAAGAGATTGCAATGTGCTCGTGCTTTGACTCCTTGAATTACGAAGACTTTCCCAACTACACAATTACTGATTCATAAAATGCTAGAGCACAGAAGGAAGCCATTCCATTCTTGGTCTCTCCTCTATACCGGAGAGACCAAGCATAGACTGGGCAATCACTTTGCTGAGCACTTCAGTCTGTGTGCAATTAGGACCTGACCTTCCGGTTGCTTGCCATTTTTAGCTCCTGCTCTGATGCTCACGTGTGTCCCTGGCCTGCTGCAATGATCCAGTGAAGCTCAACGCAAACTGGAGGAATATCATCTCCCCTTCGGGCTCGGCACTTTACAGCCTTCCTGTCTCAACATCGAATTCAACAACTTCAGATGATTTTCTCTGCCCCACCTTGAGCCCTTTGTTTTCATTCTATTTTATTTCATTTTCTACTGCTCTCTATCTTTTATTTCTTTATTGTCTTACTTCATTTTTTTTTTCTCCCCCTACTTTATCCCTCCTTGCCTTACCTTTTCAAACACCCCCACCCCCAGTTCCCCTTCTCTGCATTCGACCTCTGTAAGAAGGCTGACAACACCAGGTTTAAGAACATGGAGATGTTCTACCTCTGTACCATTTTCCTCCCCTCCTTCCCCCAGTACCTTCACCTGTCACAGTTTACAGCTTCTCTGCCGTTTGGCCATTCACACCCTTTATTCTTTCTGTGGACAGCTATTAGCAGTCTATTTCCCTGGTTTCTGTGACTATGACTCATCTTTCATTCCCTCACCCTGCAGTATAAATATTTCCTACTTTCTATGCCTTTTAGTTTTGACAAAGGGTCATCTGGGTTCGAAACATCAGCTATTTGCTCTTACAGATGTTGGCAGATGCTGAGATTTTCCAGCATTTTCTCTTTTGGTTTCAGATTCTAGCATCTGCAGTAATTTGCTTTTTTCCATTATTCTTGTCTCATCAGCTCTGAAGAATCTGCCAATTTATGTATATTCAATCCCTCACCCCTCCCTCCCAGGTCTCCCTCTGCTCCTGCACCCCCATTAAAAATGCCCCACTTCTCTTCATTCCTGTGTATAAAACGTCATGCATCTTCCCATTTCACTGGCATAACTATGCTGTCATCGTCCTCCTCCTAAAATCTGTTATTTTCTTCTCACCGTTAACCACACTTGCAGTTTCGTCTGTTCTGAATTGGAGCAACATCTATGTAAAGCATTTCAGGCTATAGAACGGAAGAGGCCAATTTATGGTACTGTACAAGAAGCCCATCGCATGTCTGCGTTGAGTGAACTATTTCTCTGTAGCATTAATGTCAATATACCAAAGTAACTCCAAATAATCAAATTAATAATTCACATAGCTTCACAAAGAATGTTCATCAGTACACCACAATGCATATACAGTCTTACTGTAAATAATTAAAAGTTTCTTTGCATGAAAAGTATCACAATAGTCAATATTACAAATGAAGCAACTCTGAATTGTGAGTGAACACCATTCATCCAGTTATTAAGCTGTGGGAATCTGAAACGGAGTTAGATTTTCAGCTAAGTATAGAAATAGCACAATATGCACCAAAGTGAAGAAGCTGGTTTGTAAACAATGCTGCTTCTCAAAAATGAATATTGTGGAATGGGTGCACTGACTGAAATCCCTTCTATAGTACAGTCCACTAACAGCATGCTGCAAACATGTGAGTATAATCACTACAAAGGGACAAGCAATGGGAGATCAAGTGTATTGGTGCAAAAGTTCCTTACTTTTAATAACTTCCCCGGAAAATTCTTGTTCAAAGTCAGAACTGTTGCTGTTTGGGAAACTGAACAGTTTCCCCCTTCAGGATTGTGAGGGCACGGAGTATTCTAGGATACGTTCAGCACAAGGTGATGCAGATTTAATCTCTTTCAGCACTACCCCCATCAAGCATTCTGGGTTAGCATGTAACACAGTTGTCCTTTTTTTTATCTTCAGGACTGCAGAGGTGTGGCTAACATGAACAATTTGAAATCAAAATGCCTCTTCTTCCATCCTTCTGAAACTAAATTTAACGCCCTTACCTTCACCCTTCAATATGGCCAGAAGTTATGAACCCCCCATCTCAACCATTCCCCAAAATAACAGAAAGAATGACACAGTCAATAGAAGTCTTTGGGATAGAAGCATTGAAAGAACGATAAAGAAACACAAGCATTAAGTGCAATAAAACAGCTGAAAACAAGATAGGCAACTTGTGTCAAGCTCCTTACCATTAAGAAGAAAGTATGCACTCCTCAATTGTCCTGAATAAGAAGCACAACCTTCCACTGCCAATCACAAGTTCCAAACCCAAAACTTCCCAACAGCAATGATATCATGGTAAGTGCTGTCACTGACACCTGCTCCACCTCTCCACACAATAAGAATGTAAGAAATAGGAGCAGGAGTAGGCCATCTAGCCCTTCGAGCTTGCCCCACCATTCAATAAGATCATGGCTGATCTAAAGTGGATCAGTTCCACTTTCCTGCTTTCCCCGCATAACCCTTAATTCCCTTGTCTGTCAAAGACCTATCTAACCGTGACTTAAATATATTTAGCGAGATAGCTTCCACCACTTCAATGGGCAGAGAATTCCAGAGGTTCACCACTCTTTGAGTGAAGAAGTTCCTCCTCAACTCTGATGTAAACTGCGCCCCCCTCCCCCCCCCCCCCCCCCCATCTTGAGGTTGTGCCCTCTAGTCCTGCTATCCTTTCCAAGCGGGAAGAATCTCTCTACCTCTACCCTATCCATCCCTTTCACTATCTTATACATCTCTATAAGATCTCCCCTTATCCTTCTAAACTCCAGTGAGTACAGACCTAGTCTATTTAGTCTCTCTTCACAGTCCAATCCCCTCATCTCCGGTATCAGCCTAGTGAACCTCCTCTGCACTTCCTCCAAGGCCAAAATATTCTTGCGCAAATGCAGCGACCAAAACTTCACACAGTACTCCAGCTGCGGCCTCACCAGTGCCCTGTACAGTTGCAGCAAGACCTCCCTGCTTTTATATTCTATCCCCCTCGCTATAAAGGCCAGCATACCATTCGCCTTCTTGATCACCTGCTGCACCTGCAGACTGGGTTTTTGCAACTCATGCACAAGGACCCTCAGGTCCCTCTGCACCGTAGCATGCTGCAGCTTTTCGCCCTTTAAATAATAATCCCGCCTACCATTATTTCTGCCAAAGTGGATAACCTCACACTTGCTAACATTATACTCCATCTGCCAGGTCCTTGCCCGCTCGCTCAGCCTATCCAGGTCCCTCTGCAGACTTTCCACACCCTCCGCGCAACTTGCTTTTCCACTAATCTTCGTGTCATCAGCAAATTTTGTCACCCTACACTCAGCCCCCTGTACATTTGTACAATGCACAAACCAAACCAACCACACGTGGAAAGGTGCTTCCAATTCCTCATTTAGAATGAAAGAAAGCCTTTAATACAATCCTGGCCGTTATTATTCCAATACTACTCTCCCCAACCCACTTCAACAAGTCCCCTTTCTGCCTTCCACATTTCATTCTATCCTCCACCTTGTTCCTTCTGTTCATGGTGTGTTCTCGTCCGTTGGGGCGGGGGGAAGAGAGAGAGAGAGAGAGAGACACAGAGTGTGTGTGTGTGAGACGTAGTGGTAGGAAGAGGTACATGTGTGTGTGGTGGGGGAAGTGAAGGCTTCACTGAGTCTTCAGGTACTTGCATCAGGGAGCGGAAATGTTTCCAAGAGGCCATCACACTCTTCAGACTAGGTATTTCAGATCTGGTCTGTTGTCAGGGACAGAAAGCGTGACTAAGAGCGAGGCAGATATAGGGATCCAGAGTCCAATAATGAGCTGCCACTGATTGAGTTCTTCAACATTATCAGAGTAATTAATCAATAAATTAACATGTGTACAATTAAGCATTGGCCATCAGTTGAATACGTTGCCTGGCTAAACATCATCTAAGTCATTTTCCTACAGCTTACTGCCTTTTGACCTCTACAAACGTGTTCGTCACAGTCATTACATCTCTTGCTTCCCCTGATGTCAGATACCACGAGTACTCAAGGAGAGTTAAAACATCAACGTGCGTGACAAGAAACACCATAGATGCAGTTTCAGGGCTGAGAGACTGATGCTCCACATTGTCATCTCAACGTTAGAAAACCAGAGGCTGCTCACATCACTGTAGGAAGTTATGGTGGATACCTTCAGGTGTGAATGGTCGTAGTTGGTGAAGTCATTTTGAGTTCACATCCACGTGAAGGCAGCAAGCAAGGATGCAACAGCACATCAGGCTTGACTGCAGGATAGATTTAAGTGTAGGGTTTAATAAGTGTGCGCACTTTTGGCTGAAGTCTTTGTCATCATCATGCACATGGAGATTTGTTTGGCCTGTTCATCTCCTTCTCAAGGATACTGGTAGACCTCCCCGAAAGCATTTGGCAACATTGAAAGAGTTGTACTGCATGAGGGGGGAGAGAGAAATAGAGAGGGAGGGAGAGGGAGAGGGAGAGGGAGAGGGAGAGGGAGAGGGAGAGGGAGAGGGAGAGGGAGAGGGAGAGGGAGAGGGAGAGGGAGAGGGAGAAGACTTGAACTATGTGCTGGACCATACTGAGGACTGGGTGAACTATCCATGTGAAGCATCAGCAGCTCTACAGGGCTCTGCAGGGGCTATGGAAGAATAGGCTAAAGAATTTCCTTTGCCTTAATTATCTGCTGCACCTACAAACCAACTCCTTGAGATTCCTGCACAAGGACACCAGGTCCCTCTGCACAGCAGCTTGCTGAATTTTTTTTATCATTTAAATAGCAGTCCATTTTGCTGTTATTCCTACCAAAACGGATGACCTCACATTTACCAGCATTGTACTCCATCTGCCAGACTCTCGTCCATTCACTTAAGACTATCTTAGCCCAAGATCAACCATGATCGCATTGAATGGTGGAGCAGGCTCAAAGGGCCATATGGTCTATCCCACCTGCTTCCTGTGACCTTTGAAAGCTGCTGAAGTATCTTCAAAGGTAACATTTCACACATTTTGAGTCTTTCTGCACCAGTCCATTATAAATAGCACAGTAACTGGCGTGTACTTACTATGTCTATTTATATTCCACTGACGGGCTATGTTTGTGTTGAGATTGTGGATAATGACGGGCACTGCATACTTCTCCGGTTCATAGGCAGTTTCACTTTGTAGTCTCGCTTTTGATTCCTTTGTCACATTCTTCTTTCAGTTTCTTTTCTTCTTTTTCCTGTGTATTTATTTTCCTTGCTCTGTTTCATCAGTGCTGTTGCTTTTCTCCCACTACCATTCTTTGCCAACAAATGCTCACTGAATGGAGTATAATTCTGAGCTTTATATTTGTCATAATTTGCTTTCTTTTGAACCTTCGGCACAGTGAACAGCCGGAAATAGCTGACAGAAGAAAGCACCTGCAGCACAATGTAGCACTCTATCATTCCCAGGGCTTTTGAGTTTCTGCATCCTCCTCCTCCCCATTTCAAAGAGTCAGATTGCTTGACAAAGTGTGGAGAAAAGCCATTAGGAGCAGAAAGTTCCTCATATCAATCCTAGATCGCTTATCTTTGGACGGGTGAAGAACTTGAAGTCTTGAATTTCTAGCATGTTTCACTTCCACAGCATGTGCTAAAGTGGTCTGCAATCGTTAAGTACTTCTTAAAGGTGTAGTCAGTGGAAGATAGGAAAAGCAGCAGCTAATTTTCCCACAGCAAGAAATCCACAGAACACAATTCTATAATCTTGTTATGTGCTGATATTGGCTGAAGGATACATATTGACCAAGACACCAGCATGGAATCCCATCGCGGAATCTTCTGTATTCACTTAAGACAAATGGGGTCTCAATTTAATGGTTTCATCTGAAATCGCAACACTTGCTCTGTGCTGCACTGGGTGTGTTTTATGTTCTGGTCTCGGGAGTAGGACATTAACCCACAACCTCTGACGCACAGGCAGGAGTGCTACCCACTGTGGTCAGGACATGAGAAAAGAAGTCCTGCAACAGTTCCTGATTTCAAGTTCAGCTGGTGGTGACTCACTGCTTGAACAGTCTACTGGCGCCCACTGTTCAGGGTCATGTGAAGAATCTCCACTTGAAGCAAGGCATTGGCATGCAGCTATTGATCAGGAGAAAGTGTCCCCAAAGAAGTCCATACTTTTAGGACAGGAGGGGAAAGAAACCAGGGCAAAAATTAATCTTAAAAAATGGTCTGTAACTAGGAACACGTTTAGCCACTGCACTGCAAATTTCTCTTAGGTTTGATTGGTACAGACTACATTTTCAAAATGCAGTTGCACTTCAATCCACCACAGGATAATAGGTTACAAATTTGCCTTCTTTGCTGACTGCTAGCACTTACTTGAAATGGGAAATAAAGAAATAATGTGTCTTTTTGTGAAGTGCTAGGGGCGATCCTAAGGCATTGGAGGACCCCAGTTTGGTTGAGAATTATAGGGGTGGGGATGATTTTTTGCACCTATTTTCATACCATTAAATATTTATATCGGCAGTATTATTTTAAATTCAAACTCTTTTATAACAGAGTCAGGAGTGTGACAAAGCTCACACCTGTTAACCTGATCATATGTTTCTTGCTAGTTTTCTCTCGCACTCCAACTTCTTGCTTTATTTTGCTTTGTAATTCATGCTGGTTTCTAAATGTTTTACAATGGACTACCACAAACTTTGCAGCATTGCATATCTTTTTCCATTTGATAGCATCCTTGAAGTCCTTAGTTAGCCATGAATCATGCATCTTCCTTAATGTGTCTTTCTTTCCCAGTGAAATGCATCTTTGTTGAGAGTTATGAAGTATTTATCTAAGCCCTTGCTTACCTATTTTTCATTACACTTATTTGAAGTACTGTTTGTACATTCTATCCCTTCCTGTCACACTCTAGTTAGAATAATCCTGATCACCACCCTGCTTTCTTTTCTCTTTTTAACCTTCCAAATTTCCCATCACGTGAACACCCCCCCCTACTATTTCCTTTGAAGTGCTCATTATGTCTGACTTATACAACATGCTGGTGGTCTGAGCATGATTTAGGCAAACACTGTCACAGTTGTGCAGCTTCCTCTTTCCCCAATACTGGTGTCAGTGCCCCATGAATTGAAGTCCATTTCTGCCACACCAATGTGTTGAACCACGTTTTCAAATCTTTAATTTTATTTATCCTATGCCAATTTGTTTGCAGGTCAGGTTGTAATCCATAGAATCCCTGCAGTGCAGAAGGAAGCCATTTGGCAAATCGAATCTGCACTGACGCTCAAAAAGAGCATCTTACACAGGCCCATTCCTCGCCCTATTCCCATAATCCCACGCAATTACCTTGGCTAATCGATGTATTAGTAGGCAATGAAAGATGAAGGGACACTTTGATCTGGTTTGATTGTCACATGTATTAACAGTGAGAAGTATTGTTTCTTACACGCTATACAGACAAAGCATACCATTCATAGAGTACATAGGGGAGAAGGAAAGGACATAGTGCAGAACGTGTTACAGTCATAGCTGGGGTGAAGAGAAAGACCAGCTTAATACATGATAGGTCCATTCAAAAGTCTGATGGCAGCAGGGAAGAAACTGTTCTTGAGTCCATGTATCCATCAGATTCCCCTCGAACAAAACCATATTGACTTGTAATAGCCATAGTGATTTCCTTAAACGCACTGGTAAGACTTCCTCAACAACAGATTTCAGCATTTTCCCAACAACTAATGTTAGGCTAATTTGCCTGTAGTTTCCGTTTTCTCTCTCCCCCCTTTCTTGAAAAGTAGTAAAACATTTGCTAACTTCCAATTTCATGGGACCATTCTCAACATTAAGGAATTTTGGAAGAGCACAACTGGCACATTCACCTTTTCTGCAGCTTTCTCTGTAGAGCTCCAGGTGTATGCCATTGGTTCCTGGGGATTTGTTGGATTTTAGTCCCCTAAATTCTGCCAGTACTTTTTGCTGATATGAATTTAATTTCCTCCATTTCAGCCTCCAGATCACCATCTATTTCTAATATAAAACTTGCATCTTAATAAGAACATAAGAAATAGGATCAGGAGTAGGCCATCCAGCCCCTCGAGCCTGCGCTGCCATTCAATAAGATCATGGCTGATCTGTCGTGTCTCAGTTCCACATTCCCGCCCTCTCCCCATAACCCTTAATCCCCTCGCTTATCAAAAACCCATCAACCCGCGTCTTAAAAATATTTAGCGAGGCAGCCTCCACCACCTCAATGGGCAGAGAATTCCAGAGATTCACCACCCTTTGAGTGAAGAAGTTCCTCCTCAACTCCGTTCTAAACCGTGCCCCCCTTTATCTTGAGGCTGTGCCCCCTAGTCCTACTGTCCTTTCTGAGCGGGAAGAGTCTCTCCAGCTCTATCCTATCCATCCCATTCATCATCTTATACGTCTCAATTAGATCTCCCCTCATTCTTCTAAATTCTAACAAGTACAAGCCTAGTTTATTCAGCCTCTCCTCATAGCTCAACCCCCTCAACTCCAGTATCAGCCTAGTAAACCTCCTCTGCACTCCCTCCAAGGCCAAAGTATCCTGGCGTAAGTACGGCGCCCAAAACTGCACACAGTACTCCAGCTGCGGCCTCACCAATGCCCTATACAGCTGCAGCAAGACCTCCCTACTTTTATATTCAATCCCCCTCGCTATGAAGGCCAGCATCCCATTAGCCTTCCTGACCACCTGCTGCACCTGCAGGCTGGGTTTTTGCAACTCATGCACAAGGACCCCGAGGTCCCTCTGCACCGTCGCCTGCTGCAGTTTTTCGCCCCGTAAGTAATATTCTTCTATTCAAAATATTTGTTCAAAGACTCCGTCATTTCCTCATTCCCCATAATTTCTCCTATGTCTGCTTTCAAGGTAAATTATTACTTCAGCTACTCTCCTTTTCCTATATTTGTATAAGCTTTTACAATCTGTTTTTTATATTTCAGGATAATTTACTCTCCCGAAATATAAAAGGGCCAACTTTTTAGTGGCCCTTTGCTGGTTTCTAAAATACTCTTAAACCTCAGGCTTGCTACTGTTTGTTGCAATATTTAAGCCTCTTCTTTTAACTAACTTTTCAATTGTGCTACAGATAGGTCTTACATGCTGAGTTTTTGTTCTTCAATGCTTCAATGGATAAAGTTTTATCAATTGTATTGGATGGGGGGGAGGAATAAAAAAATGGGTAGGGAAGTCTTGCTGCAGCTGTATAGGGCATTGGTGAGGCCGCAGCTCGAGTACTGTGTGCAGTTTTGGTCGCCGCGCTTACGCAAGGATATTTTGGCCTTGGAGGGAGTGCAGAGGAGGTTTACTAGGCTGATACCGGAGTTGAGGGGGTTGAGCTATGAGGAGAGGCTGAATAAACTAGGCTTGTACTCGTTAGAGTTTAGAAGAATGAGGGGAGATCTCATTGAGACGTATAAGATGATGAATGGGATGGATAGGATAGAGGTGGAGAGACTCTTCCCGCTCAGAAAGGACAGTAGGACTAGGGGGCACAGCCTCAAGATAAAGGGGGGGGGCGGTTTAGAATGGAGTTGAGGAGGAACTTCTTCACTCAAAGGGTGGTGAATCTCTGGAATTCTCTGCCCGTTGAAGTGGTGGAGGCTGCCTCGCTAAATATTTTTAAGACGCGGGTTGATGGGTTTTTGATAAGCGAGGGGATTAAGGGTTATGGGGAGAGGGCGGGAATGTGGAACTGAGCCACGACAGATCTGCCATGATCTTACTGAATGGCGGGGCAGGCTCGAAGGGCTAGATGGCCTACTCCTGCTCCTATTTCTTATGTTCTTATGAACCTTTCAGCAGAGCAACTTATATAAATTCATGAGTTAGAGTCAATTTTTATTTGTTCATTGATTTCAAATCCTTTTCTCTTTTAGTTATATTATACAATCTCATTATGTGAGGAAACCATCATAACTGTGCCACTTTTTGGAAATAGGGATCCAAATACTGCCACTCCTAATCTTTTGGCACAGTGGCAGCACTGCTGCCTCACATAGCCAAGGACCGGATTCAATTCTTGGCTTAGGTCACTATCTATGTGGAGGCATGCTCTCCCCACGTCTGCGTGGGTTTCCTCTGGGTGTTCCAGTTTCCTCCCACAATCCGAAAGACGTGCTGGTTAGGTGCATTGGTCATGCTAAATTCTCTCTCGGTGTACCCGAACAGGTGCCGGAGTGGTAAACTAGGGGATTTTCAAAGGAAAATAAAAGTTTATTTGTTAGTCACAAGTAAGGCTTACATTAACACTGCAATGTAATTACTGTGAAATTCCCCTAGTCGCCACAGTCCAGTGCCTGTTTGGGTCAATGCACCTAACCAGCACGTCTTTTAGAACGTGGGAGGAAACTGAGGCACCTGGAGGAAAGCCACGTAGAAAAGGGGAGAATGTGCAAACTCCACAGTGATCTAAGCCGGGAATCGAACCCAGGTCCCTGGTGCTGTGAAGCTACTGTGCCGCCCCACAGTAACTTCATTGCAGTGTTAATGCGAGCCTACTTATGACACTAATAAATAAACTTTAAAAACTTTCACTAGAGTCCTGCAATGTTTCCAGATCAAGTTTTTCTCTAATTTACTACTGAATCTGCTTCTCATCCATTTAGGAAGTGCATTACAGATGATGCTCACTATGTTTTTAAAAACCATGTAGTCTCTGATTCTTTTTGCCAATTATCATAAATCTGATTCTTCTGAGAACCAATTACCTTTTCAGTAAAAACAGTTGCTCTCTATCTGCTCTATCAAATCCTCACAATTTTGAGCAACTCTTAAGTCCCTTCCTAAACTTTCCTGCTCCGAGGACGACAAATCCAGACCCCTCAGTTGCTCCATCTAACCAAAGTGCCTAATTTGTGTACCATCTAGTAAATCTCCTCTGCACTCTCCCATAGATCTCAATATAAGACCACAGGAGCAGAGTTAGGCCACTCGGGCCATCAAGTTTGCTTCACCATTGAACCATGGCCGAGATTTTTCTCATCTCCATTTTCCTGTCTTTTCCCCATAACCCCTGATCCCCTTATTAATCAAGAACCCATCTGTCTTAAAGGCACTCAATGACCTGGCCTCTGCAGCAAAGAGTTCCACAGATTCACCACTCTCTGGCTGAAGAAATTCCTCCTCATCTCAGTTTTAAAGGATCATCCCTTTAGCCTGAGGTCCTCTGGTTCTAGTTTTTTCTTGTGGAAACATCTTCTCCATGTCCATTTTATCTAAGCCTCACAGTATCCTGTAAGTTTCAATAAGATCCCTCCTAATCCTTCTAAACTCCAAGTAGTATAGACCCAGAGTCCTCAACTGTTCCTCATATGTTAAGCTCTTCACTCCAGGGATCATTCCTGCGAACCTCCTCTGGACCCTTTCCAAGGCCAGCACATCCTTCCTTAGATATGCGGCCCAAAATTGCTCAATGCTCCAAATGGGGTCTGACCATTAGAGAAAGATCATCAGAAAGACCACATCTTTCTGAAGAGTGATGCCAAGAATGGGACACAATTCTCCAGCTAATGCTGAACCAGTGATTTATAAGGTTTAGCACAACTCCTTGCCTTTGTGCCCTATCCCTCTATTTGTAAAGTCTTGTATGCTTTTCGTATACATCCAAGGTTCTGTGTAAAGCACTTGCTGAGGCAGATTGTGAAGGCAATACAGTGGTCAACAAACAAGACCATGTAAACTGATTTCAAGAGAGCAAAATGGTCACTGTTTTAAATTTTCAGATACTTTCTCAGTTGTATTTCAGCAGGACATGATCAAAATTCCTACGCAATATGAGCAAAGAGCATTCAACACTATATAGGTTTTATCCTTCTAAAATGCAAAAGTATCTGGACAACACGTGTTCGGGACCGTACAATACCATAACAAAGTGCCATTGGTTACTAGCCTGTCAGTTGTAATGGAAGGAGTGAAAACAATTTTGAAGTGAGCATCAGAATATCTTACAAGGAACGTGAAGGTATGACTGCAGTTTATCCCCAAAAGCATACCAAAACCAAAACACTGAACAAGCATAATGATAATAACGCAAATGCCATATATCTTCAAATCTGAATGGAAGAAAGCAAAAAGAGCGAAGCACCAAGAGTGAGCAAAAGATGGAAAACTTTGAAATGAAAAGAACAATCTTTTTTTAAAGTTTGAAATATTTGTAGCTCATGATGCTAAAGGTGATAACTCAGAGGAAATGGAGCACGAGCCAATGTTAGCAACACTATGAATCTTGAGATGTCAGGTACAGTGGGGTTGGATGAACAGCACAGCTGCACCCTGCTTTGCTGAGCAATGTCAATCAAGTGATGGGACCCAAACTACCTTTCAAACAGCAGCCTCCTTGATGGAGGTCCATCCTTCCACATAGAAGCAAGTACAGGCTTTGCTGTGGGCTTCTGCTTACTGGGAACAGAGCTTGGAAATTAACTAAACTTCTTTCAAATAGACCCTTTCAGCCAGTTTACAGAATAAAATTTCATTTCCTCAGTAGGGAAGTATAATTAGGCCACAAGAAGTGAAAGACTTACTGCCCGAGCTGCAATTTCATTTGTGGCCATATTCCTTACGATTATGGTATATCTGGAGATGAACTATTTCTTGATTCACAAATTTCATATCTGTTAAGCTGTGCATCATCCTTTAATTTTGATAGCCATGTTTCTTTCCCTAGCCCCTTGCTTGTTTCCTATATTACCACAGTGACTACATTTCAAACGGACTTGTAAAGTATTTTGGGTTGTTGTTAAAGGCACTTAAAATGCAAATTGCTCTCACTTTCCTACAGATGACGTGGAGGCACCAGCGTTGGACTGGGGTGAGCACATTAAGAAGTCCCACAACATCACGTTAAAGTCCAACAGATATATTTAGAATCACGAGCTTTCACCCGAGGAAGGAGCAGCACTCTGAAAAGTCATGATACCAAATAAACCTTTTGGACTTTAACCTGGTGCTATGAGACTTTTCACTGTTTCCTTCAGATGCTCAGTCCACACTGCTGCGCATCTCCACCAACTTCTGTTTTTGATTCACAATGATTACTTTTGTGAACCCAATCAAGGGAATCACAATCTACCTAGCTCAAAACTGACCAAAGAAAGCTACCTTTGTGATTTATCATTGCCATCTTCAGATATCGAATGTTTCACCTCAGTGTCCTAATTTACTCACGATCCTCCCTTATTCTACAAGAACATCCAAAAACACAGAAGAACAGAAAACATGGACCTCACAGTCCATCAAGCCTGTTTCGCCATAACCATTTGATTTTGAACTTCAAAGCTACTTCCCCACCCACTCCCCATATTCCTCAATTCTCCAACACACCAAAAACTGCCCATCCCAGCCTTAAGTATGTTCAACAATGGAACATCCACAGCCCTCTGGGGTAGAGAATTCTCCAAATTCACAGCTCTTTGGAGTCATTTTCCTGCATCTCAGGAAAATGCATCTTTATCCTGAAACTGTGTCCCCATGTTTGAGATTCTCCAGATCCTACCTGTAGGTCTAATGCGGGGGGGCTATACAATAAATGGAAGAACAATCAGGAGTATAGACACACACAGGGATCTGGGTGTGCAAGTCCACAGATCCTTAAAGGTGGCAACACAGGTGGAAAAGGTGGTGAAGAGGGCATATGGCATGCTTGCCTTTATTGGACGGGGCATAGAGTATAAAAGTTGGCATATGATGTTGCAGTTATATAGAACGTTGGTTAGGCCACACTTGGAATACTGCGTCCAGTTCCGGTCGCCACACTACCAGAAGGACATGGAGGCTTCGGAGAGAGTGCAGAAAAGGTTTACCAGGATGTTGCTTGGTATGGAGAGTCTTAGCTATGAGGTGAGATAGAGTAAACTAGTGTTGCTCTCCCTGGAAAGACGGAGGTTGAGGGGCGATCTAATAGAGGTTTATAAAATTAAAAAGGGTATAGATAGGGTAAACAGTTGGAAGCTTTTTCCCAGGTTGGAAATGGCAAACACAAGGGGTCACAAGTTCAAGTAAGGGGGGGCAAGGTTCAATATAGATATGCAGGACACGTATTTTACACAGAGACTGGTGAGGGCCTGGAATGCAATACCAAACAAGGTGATTGAGGCAGACACGCTAGGATCATTTAAGACTTATTTAGATAGCCATATGAACAGACTGGGAATAGAGGGATACAAACGGATGGTCTAGTTAGGAGCACATGATCAGTGCAGGCTTGGAGGGCTGCAGGGCCTGTTCCTGTGCTGTATTGTCCTTTGTTCTATGTTGTATAGGTGGAAAACCAGTGTGAAACCCACTTCATATGGTCCTGACCTTCCCTCAAATTGAGTTCACAGGTATTTCTGCAGCAGCACAGTTTATTACATATTGAAATGTTGTGGGGTGGCTTGGTTTTTTTGTTGAAGGTGAGATTGCAAGACATATCCATTTTAATTACATTGAGTCAATTAGTATAGTGTCCTGTACCATGGGCCTTAGTTGCTCAATACATTACGCTGATCTTTCTCTATATCCTAGTTATGACTGTAACACTATATCCTGCACCATCTCGTTTCCTTCTCTATCAACAGTATGCTTCGTATAGCGCACAAGAAACAATACTTTTCACTGTATACTGATACATCTGACAGTAATAAATCAAATCAAAATCAAGCACCGAAATTCCCCTCTATCTGAGCCCTCTCTCTGGAATCAACTCGACAACATTCCAAAAGCTCTCCACTCTTCCAATTCAAGCACCTTGACCATCCCAGATTTTAATCACTCCAGGAATGTCTATGACTTCTGCTGCCTTGATACTAAACTCTAGAAATCTTTGTGCTTCTCTTTTCTCATTTTAAGACGTGCCTCAAAACCTCACTCTTTGATGTTTGGTCATCTGCCCTAATATTTCCTTTCATGGCTCAGTATTAAATTCTGTTTGCTAATCACTCCTGTGAAGTACCTTTGAATCACAGAATCCCTACAGTGCAGAAGGAGACCATTCAACCCATTGAGCCTGCACCGACCACAATCCCACCCAGGCCCTATTCCCACAACCCCACGTATTTACCCTGTTAACCTGCTGACACTGAGGGGCAATTTAGCATGGCCAATCAATTTAACCTGCACATCTTTGGACTGTGGGGAGAAAACAGGGCAGCTGAAGGAGACCCAGGCAGGCTTGGGGAGAATGTGCAGACTCCACACAAACAGTGATCTGAAGCTGGAATCGAACCCGGATCCCTGGCACTGAGGCAGCAGTGCTAACCACTCTGCCACGTGCCACCCCGCCATCCCTGTATTTAATTTACTCTCTGTACAAGTTGTTGTTGCTTTTGTATGGCCACAGCCTTCTCCAATTCCCACACACATTTTTGGCAGTGACCCAATTTGAATTTTGTCATAAGCTCAGTCAGTGAACAGTCCTTTCATACATAATTGGACAGTCCACTGAGCAGCTAATAAGTCTGTAATACAATGAGTGAGCAGCTGAGCACTAAAGGTAGATATTGCTGGGCTGTCACGGTATCACATCACACAGGCTTTAATAAACAGAGGATTGTTTAAGTCAAACCTTCAAACAACAGCTGAATTAAAATTGAACTGTTGGTAAAAAAAAATGCAGAAATTTGTAATGCCTCTTTCTCAGCAAGCAAGAAAATCCAAATCAGAGAAAAGGATTGAATTTATATAGAGCCTTTCATGATGCGAGGCCATCTGGAAACACTTTACTGTCAATGAAGTACTTTTGAAATTCAGTCACCTGTTGTTACGCATGAAAGTTGGCAGCCGATTTGAACACAGCAAGATCCCACAAACAGCAATGAGATAATGACCAGATACGTTGTCTTCAAGTCATGTTAGTTGAGAAATAAACACGGGCCACAACAACTGGGATAATGCCCCAGGTCTTTTCTTTGCAAGTCTTTTACATCTAGCCAAGGCAGCAGATTTTTTTTTTATTCTTCCAAAGATGTGCAGGTCAGGTGGATTGGCCATGCTAAATTGCCCCTTAGTATCCTATGGTCTGTCGCTTAAGGGGATCACAGGATCAGCGGTGTGTTGCTACAATTATACAGGACCTTAGTGAGACCACACCTAGAGTGTTGGGCGCAGTTTTGGTGTCTCCTTTTCTGAGGAAGGATGTTCTTGTTCTTGGAGTGCAGCGTAGGTTCACCAGGCTCATTCTGGGGATGGTGGGGCTGATGTATGATGACAGATTTGACTAGGTTAAGATTGTTTTCACTGGAGTTCAAATGAGTGAGGGGGGAATCTCATAGAGACTTATAAAATTCTAACAGGACAAGACAGGGTAGATGCAGGGAGAATGTTCCTGATAGTGGGGGAGCCCAGAATCAAGGCTCATAGTTTGAGGATTCAGGGCAGACCATTTAGGATGGAAGTGAGGAGACATTGTCTGATGTTCTAAAGTACTTTTTTCTGCACATTAGTCTTTTGAAGTGACAGTATAACTTTGCACCAAAGAATGGTGAGCCTGTGGAATTCAACACAACAGGAAGTAGATGTTGCCAAAACATTGAATGTATCCAAGAGGCGGCTAGGTATAGCACTTGGGGTGAATGGGATCAAAGGTTATGGGAAGAAAGCAGGATTAGGCTATTGAGTTGGATGATCAGCCATGATCATAATGAATGGTGGAGCAGGCTCGAAGGGCCAAATGGCCTCCCCCATCCCTATCTTCAATGTTTTGATGTTTCTACGAGCAGGATAAATACATGGGGTTACTGGGATAGGGCCTGGGCAAAAGGCTTTGTTTGAGAGTCGGTGCAGACTTGATTGACCGAATGGCCTCCTTCTATGCTGTAGGGATTCTATGATGTGGGTGTCGCTGGCGAAGCGACCACTTGTTACCAATCTCCAATTGCCCTTGAGCTGAACACTTTGGTAGACAGTTAAGAATCAACCACATTGTTTGGGTCTGGAGTCACATGAAAGCCAGCCAGGGTAATCATGCCAGGTTTCCTCTCCTGAAGGTCTTTCGTGAACCTGATGGGTCTTTACAAAAACTGAAGATAGTATCATGGTCACCATGACGGAGTCTATTTTTACAGTCCAGATTTTTTAATTGAATTTAAATTCCACCAGCTGGCATGGTGGGATTTGAATCCACATCCCCAGACCGTTGGTCTGGGTCTCTGGATCACTAGTCCAGTGACCTTCCATTATACTGCCATCTCTCCACAAGAGACAACAACATGGTTTAAACAGAGAGCTGGAAATATTGACAATATCACACTTATCAAACATAGATTGGCTAAATTAAATACACTTTTAACAGAAGCAACACTGCCACACGCTTCTTTAATAAAAATTATTTTGATGCACTAATGGACGTGAGCCCCAGAATACATCTTGCAATCTCACACCTTCAACTAATAACCAAGCAGCTCCACAAAGTCTCACACTGTAATAAAAAACTCTTACTGCTTTAAAAAACTCTACAACTTTAAACTCAGTTTGAGGTGAGGGCAGGACCACGTGCAGTAGGTTTCGCACTAGTTTTCCACCTCTACGGCACAGGTTTAGATACATCCCAATGTGACTGGATGAGTTCCACAAGAACACAAAGGGGAGCAGGAATAAATCATACAGCCATCAAGCTGGCTCTGCCATTCAATGTGATCACGGCTGATGTTGCATTTCGACTCCATTTTCCCACCTGTTCCCCATATTCCTTGATTCCCTGAGATCTCAAAAGTTCATCTCTGACAACCAATCAAGAATCAAGTAGACAGGGTTGTTAAGAAGGCATATGGTGTCTTGGCGTTCATTGGTAGGGGGATTGAATTTAGGAGTCGCAGCGTCATGTTGCAACTGTACACAACTCTGGTGCGGCCGCACTTGGAGTACTGTGTGCAGTTCTGGTCCCCACATTACAGGAAGGATGTGGAGGCTTTAGAGAGGGTGCAGAGGAGGTTTACCAGGATGTTGCCTGGTATGGAGGGGAGGTCCTATGAGGAGAGACTGAGGGATTTGGGGTTGTTTTCGCTGGAAAGAAGGCGGCTAAGAGGGGATCTTATTGAAACATATAAGATGATTAGAGGTTTAGATAGGGTGGACAGTGATAGCCTTTTTCCTCGGATGGAGAAAGCTAGCACGAGGGGGCATGGCTTTAAATTAAGGGGGGGTAGTTATAGGACGGATGTCAGGGGTAGGTTCTTTACCCAGAGGGTGGTGCGGGATTGGAATGCCCTGCCTGCTGAGGTTGTAAATGCGCCTAGTTTGGGGGTGTTTAAGAGATCTGTGGATAGGTTTATGGACGAAAAGGGATTGGTTTAGGTTAGTGGGTCATTGTTTTTTAACTGGTCGGTGCAACATCGTGGGCTGAAGGGCCTGTTCTGCGCTGTAATGTTCTATGTTTTTTTAACCTTAAAAATGATCAACAATGGAAAATGATTGGAGAATTTGAAATATTCACAACTGAGTGAAGAAATTCCTTATCTTCTCCTGTCTCCTGGCTGTAAGGTCCTGGTGCTGTGGACAGTTTGATAGGTTTGTACAGTCTCAAAGCTGATCCACAGCACAAAACTAGCCTAGTTCAGTAATCGATGACTACTGATGGACTGTAGAGGTAGCTGTGGAAACAAATGACATACTACTACCATAGAGAAAACTCTTTTGAAGTTGGGGCTGTGGCACGTCATTGGAGTAATGGCAGAGTGTGTTTGCCTCGCTTTTAATCCGTTTGTATATACTGCCATTAAAGTCAGGAAGAGAATCCATTACATGGGGTCCCAGAAGTCAGAGGGGGTGGCTGATTGGATCTCAGTTCAGTACTCCCACGCAAGAACTGAAATCGGAACAAGAGCTAGATGTTACCAAATGCAAGGAAACATTCCCAGCTAGTGCTGGGATGGGGCACAGCAGAGAGGCTGGGGAGGGGGAAGAGAAGGAGGACTTCCCAGACATAAGCTGATATTGAGAGAGGAGAAGTTGGAAGAGACCCAAGGATTTCTCCTGGGGTCCTAAGATCATTCCTGCTCCTCCTGGTTTCCAGGGAACTGACCTCGATTAGGATTCCCGCAGAATTCTGGTTAAAATGGCATCATTGGGCCGCAATCTTTACTTTTCACTTAGGCCCCAGTCTGCCTGTAGAAGGAATCTTAGGTGATTTGAAAGTCAAAGACGAGCAATAGGACAGTAAGATGATTTCCAATTTTAGCTGCTCCCACTCAAATGTTCACATTAAGCAGAGAACTGAATGGGTTAAATTAACGCACAGGGGTTCTGAAACAGAAAGCGCTCTATTCGCAACACCAAAATCTCTCAAGAAATGATTTTCTTCATAAGCCTCAATTTGATAGGATCCTTACCTGCTGATGGCTTGTTCTTCGTCTGTTATACCAGTCTCCCTGAATGCTCGGTTGGACTCCTCTAAGCTTAGGGCAATTGCTCTCTGTAGGTCATCTTTGTCATCTCCAGTAAGGTCAATTACATCTGTAATTACAACAAAGAAAATCCTTGAATGAGGGACAAATTTATATTTTGGGCTTTGGCAGGGGAGGTGGGGGACAGGAGAGAGAAAAGATTCTTTTGAAAGACCAAGTACAGTAAAAGGACCACAATTACATGGATTTCAGCAAAGTGTAAATAGTTGGTTGGTGAAATATTCAGGAGATTAGAAGGAAAAGCACTCATTCATTCAAGTAGATATTCAGTCCTTCCAAACCTTTTTTTTAAAATCAAAGGCAAGTGATCTACAATTTTCACATAAAATGGAATAGATTCGATCACTAAAACATCCCAGAAACATTTGTAATTAAAAATGTATCTTATTCAGGCAGTATATACACAAGTGGCCTTGATGGAAACTACGGGGAGTATTTTGACACTGTATGGCACACCGGTGGTTAAGGTCTGCTCATTGATGGGGAGCAAATTAAGGTGCATTAAAATGCCAAGAACAGGTATAAAAAAAATTAAAAATGCCAATGGAATGTTGGTCTTTACATTGAGAGGAACAGAATACAAGGAAAATAAAGTCATTCTTAAGTTATACAAAACCCTGATAAAACCACAGCTACAGTACTGTGAGCAGTTTGGGATACTGCATCTTAGGAAATCATACTGAACTTGAAGGAAGTGCAGCTAAGGCTGACTAGAATGATACCCGAATTCCAAGAACTGAGTTACATGGAGAGATTACATAAACCTGGATTGTATTCCCTGGAATTCAGACAGTTGAGGGGTGATTTCATTAAAGTTACAGTACAGTGTTCAGGGAAAACTATTTCTGCTACTTGGTCAGTCTTAACAGTCTAAAAATTAGAGCAAGTGAAATTAAAAAACGCTTTGACATACAAAGGGTGATAGGAGTGTATAACTCTCTTCATAGGAGCAACCATACATCTTAAATCATCATCATCTTCTTGTCGTATTGCCACATCTTCCCTCGCCGCTGTTCTGCATGGCTGAGGCTCAAGATTTGAAGGCTTTCAGATGCATGGCTCTGGTAGTAGAGATGTCTCATTGTTTGGAATGCCGCTCCACAATCACAGCTGACAGACTTTGTTCGGCTGTAACACCATTTCTACTTAAGAACCTCACGTTGGCCAACACCGAGCCCGAAGCAATTGAAAACCAGCCAAGCAGGTCATATTTCACGTGTTCTGCTGGGACGGATCATTAGATAACCTGTGTACCTTTGCCTGGAAATGTCTTGCCCAATGAGCAAGGTGGCAGCAGTGGGGGTTACGGGCTCTGGGCAAATGATAACAAGCTGTCCCTTGACTTAAACTTCTTTGTTGCTGAAGCTGTAGGTCTTTTGTTTTCCAAAGATATTACATGGGGAAAAAGTGGATATGGAGTTAGTTCAGAGCAAAATGTACTTATTAAATGACAGAGATTGAGTCATGAGGCTGAATAAATGCTGGCCAGCAATGCTTATGTCCCACGAATGAATTTTTAAAAAAATGAATGGCCTGCTCCATATCCTGTGTTTCCAAATTGATGAATTAAGTGTATCTCACAGTAAGCGTATTGGCTCAAGAATGATTTCGCCCACAAAAAAAACAACAGCAAGAGCAGCGTTGCCAATATTGGTAGCAATATTCTAAACAATAAGCCTAGTGACAAGACTGCATTTGCAGTATGTCACATCTGAAATGAGGAAAACTAGAAAAGCTGCAAAGTGCCGCATTTCAGTCAAACAAGTTAACACTTTGTGAAGTATTTTACAAGAAGCAGAACAGTTGGAAACAAGAACCCTCTGTTATAGGGCACATCTAAAGAAAGAGACAACAGGCCAAAAACAAAATGAGTTTTTTAACTGCAGCGTGTGCTTATGACCTGGAAACCATTCCCTGACAGGACGGTGAAAGCAGATTCAATACAACTTCCAAAAGGAAAGGGAAAAAATGGGAAAGCTTTGGGGAAAGAGTTGGACTAATCAGCTCATGTTTTCAGAGAGCGAGAACAGGGCCAATGGGCTGAATGGTCCCCTTCTGTGCTGAGTGGTTCAGGAGAGGGAAAAACAAGTGGAAGTCAAGAACACAGACACAATTTAATACTGTCAAACCACATAGACTGGAAAGTCCCAGTTTCAATTCCTAACTTGTCCAGTATGAGCTGTTCATTGCCTGGCAGCAGTAGGGTTAGAATCGGCCTTCACATGACATATTAGGGTGGGAAAAGGAATTCAATTAGGATCCCCATTTCTGGCTTTATCAGATGTTGTTGGAAAAAATGAATGTTTGGGAGCAGGTTTAGGCTCCCATAATGGTGTCATCACCCAATTCTTTTCCTGACACTCATTTATCTGGCTTGCACACAAACATTATCGGCTCTGCCATTCACTATGGCTTAGCTTGGGCTTCATCACCACTGTTCTGTCCACTCCCCATATCCCATAATTCCAAAAGACCAAAAGTCTGTCATTCCCAGCCTTAAATGTATTCCGAGATGGAGCATCCACAACCTTCTAGGACACAAAATCCCAAAGATTCATAACCCTTTGAGTGAAGTAATTTCCTCTTACTTCAGTCCTATATCATCAGCCCCTTATTCTGAGATTGCATCCCAGTGTTTTAGATTCCACAACCTGTGGAAACAATCTCTCAGCATCTGTTCTCTAAAGTCCCTTCAGAATTTCGTACGTGTCAATGAAATCACCTCTCCTCCTTCCAAACTCCAGGGAATACCAGCCTATTTTGCTCAGTATCTCATCAGTGGTGACCTGCTTCACCCCAGGGACCAATTTAGCTAACGTTCACTGCGCCACCTCCAAAGCAGGTACATCCTTTCCTAAATGTGGAGGTTAAAACTGTGAACAGTATTCCAGACGTGGGTCTCACCAAAATCCTATGCAACTGTAGCATGATTTCTTTATTCTTGTACTCCAATCCCCTCACAATAAAAGCTAACAGGCCATGTTCCTTCAATGTATTCCAGCAATGATTCTCAGGTGAGAAAAGATTTGGGGCAGAGGGAGAGAAAAGTAGGGAAACACCCACTCTCACTTCCCCAAAAGCATATGCATCAATGGATAGGTTGGCTTCCAATGCAGGGTTAGCCAAAGATAAAAATCATTTACAGGCACCTGAATCACCTGCTGTGAGCATACACTCAGCAGCAGCAGAGACTGACCCTGCTTGCAGTTCCACAGCAAAGAGAATTCGCTCAGTTCCAGTTCTTAGAATACAAGAGATGCAGAAACTGACAGCTCGGATTTGGAGCAGTCTGGACAATTACAAGTTCTGTGTACAATCCTTTAAGACTGGTAACCAAAAATCATAGTACAAAAACTGATATTTGAAAATAGGGTGAACTATATTGTTCAATCAAAATAATTATTTCAAATACAGTTGTTGCACAAGATGTGGATCAGTATCTTGTCAGTGGCAGCAGTTAAGGCATTCTGACCTTTTTTCAACCGAGTACTGTACGAGCAACAGAAGTCACAGCACAGAAATCTCTTTCACAACAAGTACCCACTTGACCCCTGCTTCTAACATCTCCGATACAATAAAACAAGCAATGTTGAAGCAAAGCCAATTTGCCTGCGGGTAGATTCTTTGTGTACAATCTCAATGGGACAGACAAGAGGAAGAGGCAGGCTTTAATTCTGGGAAACTGAAACTTTGATGTGCATTAGAAAGGTTCTGTTGTTATTATATAATAGCAAGCATTTCTGTAATGACTTTCTCATCGTAAAATTGGCCCAAGATACCTCACAGGAGAGAAATCACACTAATCTGACACATGAACACAAAGCGATTAAGAAACCAGAGACTGAAAGGCTGGTTTGAGACAGGTTTCAAAGAGTGAGTTAAAAAAAAATTAAAGGTAGAGATGTGCAGAAGTTTAGGGAGGGAATTCCAATATTTAGGGCCTAGAAAGCTGAAGGCATGGCCATCAACAATGGAGTGATGCTCATGAGATTAGAAACAGAGGAGCGGAGAAATTGGGAAAGGCAAAGCCCTGAGAGAGCTGAAAGAAAGGATAAGAATTTGAGATCTGGGTCAATATAGATCAGCAAGCATGTGATAAAAATGAAGCACATGTATCACTGATGAATTATCAATAGGACTCTATCATGCAGGTAACAGCACAGATATATGCATGTAGACACACATGTCCCAATTGAAACAGACTGCTGCTTGCTGCTTCTGCACGTTGCAAAGACTAAGCATCCCAGAGTAGCTGATGGTATACACCTGAGGACAGCACAAAGACATAACTTGGTTCATGAGTATTTGGCATTAATACCAGCAAGTTAGAAGAAATTATCAGTGGTTTCATATATTTTGAGGAGGTGCGAGAGCTGGAAAGATGGTGTGCATTTAGCTGAACCAATCAGACTAGCATTGGGAATATGTCTGCATTCTGATCAAACATTGAGATTTAGTGCTTTCCTGAACAGAATCCATACATCATTTGTTGAGTAAACCCAAATCACTTTGATAAACAGCAGGGTTGGCTTGCAAGAGAAGGAGTCCTTTTTTGAATTGGCATCTTTATTTGACAACACTGGACAAATGAGTCAGGTCAGCCTCTCAATTGAGGCTGAGGCTGGTTAAAGATGTGAGGCTGGTCAAAGAGAGAAAGTCAGAGTATCACCTCCCATGAATACTTGACAGAGCCTGGGACAAAAATCAGCTGTTACAGTCAACTTACATTTCATCCAAAGGTAATCAAAAAGATAAGGCATTTTATTTGTTCTACTAATAAGGCTAATCGGCGACAGAACAAAAAACAAAGAACACTACAGCACAGGAACAGGCCCTTTGGCCCTCTAAGCCTGCGCCAATCACATTTATCTATCTAAACCAACTGCTTATATCCCTCTATTCCCTGTTTGCTCATATGCCTATCAAGATGAATCTTAAATGTCACTAACGTCTGCCTCAACCACTTCACTTGGCAGTCCATTCCAGCCCACCACCAATCTGAGTAAAAAGCTTCCCCCACACATCTCCACTGAACCTTTCCCCCTTATCTTGAACTTGTGCTCCCTTGTAGTTGTCATTTCTGCCCTGGGAAAAAGCTTCCAACTATATATCCTTTCTATACTTCTATCAGGTTGCCCCTCAGCCTCCGTCTTTCCAGGGAGAACAATCCCAATTATTCAATCTCTCCTCATAGCTAATACCCTCCATACCAGGCAACTTCCTGGTAAACCTTTTCTGCATTCGCTCCAAAGCCTCCATATCCTTCTGGTAGTGTAGTGACCAGAATTGGACACAGTATTCCAAATGTGGCTTAACCAATGTTTTATATAATTGTAACATTATTTGCCAACTTTTCTAGTTGTATAAAATGCATAAACATCGCAGGAGCTCAGAATCTGGAAACACTACTCTGTTCAAAAACTTACAACCTCTAAAACAGACAATGTAATTTCACATTGATCTCATCTTAGCAGCCTTCTCATCAGATTTCAGAAGACTGAATCATACACTCGGTCACATGTGGATAAGTGCAGGATCACATACCAAAAGCATTTCAAAGTTTACAGCTTATGCTGCCCAGATCACAGTATCGGTGTCTGCACATTGCAACGTGGAAGCAAATCTCTGCTGCAAAGGATGTGGAATCCATTCACAGAAGACCAATCAAATGAATCCAAGCAAAATATCTATGTTGGATCTAAATATTAGAACATTATCTGGGACCTAACTTCAAGAGGACAAGATACTCCATCAATTAGAGGTACACTGTGAGTCCATTCACTCAATTTATTTTTCATCTATAAACCCAAGAAAATATAGCAAGATAGGAGGAGGAGCACAGAATCATAGAATCCTGCAGTGCAGAAGGTGGTCATTCAGCCCATCCAGTCTGCACCACAATCTCATGACTCCATGCATTTACCCAAGCTAGTCATCTTGGCACTAAGGGGCAATTTAGCATGGCTAATCCACCTAACCTACAAATCGTTGGACTGTGGGAGGAAACCAGAAAACCCGGAGGAAACCCAGGCGGGGGAAGAACATGCAAACCCCACACAGTGACCGAGCCAAGAATTAGACCCAGGTCCCTGGTACTGAGGCAGCCGTGCTAACCACTGCGTCACCATGCTGCCTCAGGAACATAGGGAAAGGAGCAAACCATGAAACTTCTCGAGTCTTTTCCCATCAGTCAACCGAAACCTAACCCCATATACCCACCTTTGCTTAACGTCCCTTCATACCTTTAATTGAGAAAAATCTCAGATTCAAGATTTAATAACTGACTTAGCACCAACTACCTTTTAAACGGAGTTTGAAACTACTACTACTACCCCTGCAATGTCCAAGTGTTCCCTAACTTCACTTCTAAAAGGCCTGGTTTAACTTTTAGGTTAACAGCCTTGTCTAACAAAGTGACCAATCTGTTTTCACATTTTCCACTGAAAATATCTAACAAAGGTGCTACACAAGGGTTCAGCTGCTTATCATTACCTTTACTAACACCGTCAAAGATTTGGGCACATAATTATGCAAGACAACAGAAATCAAACAGGGTAAACACAAACTATCAGCCGTCTCCACTGAAGTTAGCATAGAATGATAGAATCCTTACAGTGCAGAAGGCGGCCATTCAGCCCATCGAGTCTGCACCAACAACAACCCCTCCAGGTATTATCCCTGTAACACCACACATTTGCCCTGCTAATCCTTCTAACCTATGCTGCCCAGGACACTAGGGGGCAATTTATCATGGCCAATCAATCTAACCCACGCATCTTTGGACGCAGGAGGAGACCGGAGCTCCTGGAGGAAACCCACACAGACACAGGGACAAGGTGCAAACTCCACACAGAGTCACCCAAGCTGGGAATCGAACCCAAGTCCCTGGAGCTGTGAGGCAACAGTGCTAACCACTGTGCTGCCCCCGAATAAAGGAAAAGCATCAGAAAGCTTGGAAACACTACACAATTGGGAGGTAATAAGTTTCCTTTATTCATCCTTATGGCAGCTTTGTTATTAACGCTTGTAGTCTACAACAAGTCTTCATCCCATACGTCACTTACTTGTGTCAGCCTGGCTTCCTACACTGATGTAACGATCGTTGCTGGTTTGTCCTGTGTGATAGTAGGCTTCTTCCTGTTGTGGTGCTTTGGCATTCTTCTCCGTCAGGAAAGAAACAGCTTCTGCAAGATCCCCATTACTCGCCTGTAAAATGCATGAGCGGATAAGTTAACTGTAGACAAAGCGCTGGGCTTTGACAAACAACTCAGGATATCTACTGCCAAAGCAAATGGGCTGGAATGAGGACAATGATGAAAGCAAAATACTGCAGATGCCGGAATCTGACACAAAAACAGAAAATGCTGGAAAATCTCAGCAGGTCTGACAGCATCTGGGCAGGGAGAACAGAGCTAACGTTGAGTCCAGATGACTCTTTGTCACAGGCCGATGAGGCTGAAACAAATACCATAAGGACCATAAACACCTGTTCTGTGGTCTCCCCATTTTCCTCATCTACAGGTTGCTTCTGGACAAAACCATCCTCAGAGCTGTGGTCAGCATCCACACATTACACTTATGTAACAGCACAATGGCACAGTGGTTAGCACTGCTGCCTTACAGTGCCAGGGACCCGGGTTCAATTCCCAGCTTGGGTCACTGTCTTTGTGGAGTCTGCACATTGTCCCCTTGTCTGTGTAGGTTTCCTCCCACAGTCTGAAAGATGTGCTGGTTAGGTGCATCGGCCATGCTAAATTCTCCCTCACTGTACCCAAACAGGCATCGGAGTGTGGCGACTAGGGGATTTTCATACTAACTTCATTGCAGTGTTAATGTAAGCCTATTTGTGACACTAATAAATGAACTTTAAATTTTATGGCATCCAGCTCAAATTTCCATTAATATCTACTGTCCTGCTGCTGAAAGACAACTGATCCAACATCCAGTCTTAAGAAAATCAGTCATCACCTTTGATTTCACCCACACCTGCTCTTGACCAGAGTCAACAGTTCCTTCACCAACTCCAGCTGCTGTTTTAGGCTCATTCACTTTGCAATCTTTGCGTCTTATTTGTGCTGGGCTTTTATCCCCAGAAAGATCTGTCAGAAACTGCCTACTTCCATCTCCGCAACATCGCCACACCTCCACATCTCAGCAACACCCATCCCCAAATGTGGCAGCCCTTCAAACGAGCTGTTTACCATGAGAAGCCATGTAAACCTCTGCTCTGAGCTCCTTCAACACCCTGCTTTCTACCTCAGTCTTCTTCTATAACTTCCTTAAAAACAGCCTTTTTAATCATTGTTTTATTCCACCTGCCTGAAAAGCTCCTTTCTTGACATGGCATCCCATTGCTGATATTTTTGTTAATATGCCTTCAGAAAGCCGACTGACACAATTTCCCATGTTAACAGTATTAGATGAATGCAACACCCATGAACAGAGTCCATCCTACATTGTGTTCATACAAACAAAAACAAAGGCTCAGTCATAAGTTATTTTCTTTTTCCAAAATCACTACAAATCATTTGAGTTTGTAATAAAATGTAGAAATAAGTTGGTATTAGCAAAACGGACCATGGAGCTGTCAGATTTTTGTAAAAATCCAAAGGCGTCACTAATCAGGGAAGTGAATCTGCTCTATGGCCTACACAGCTCAACTTCCAAATCAGCGTTGACCACTTCTCTGAAGTGATTTAGCAAGATACACCAAAGATTAAAAATGACTGACGACTGTGACTCATGCAGCTCCACCACTACCTTCTTGGAATAACTAGTCATAGTCATAGAGATTTACAGCATGGCAACAGGCCCTTCAGCCCAACTTGTTCATGCCGCCTAGTTTTTAACATTAAGCTGGATCCAATTGCCTGCATTTGGCCCATATCCCTTGATATCCATCTTACCCACGTAATTCTCTAATGGTTTTTAGAGACAAAATTGTACCCCCCTCTACTACTGCCTCTGACAGCTTGTTCCAGACACACACCACCCTCTCTGTGAAAAAGTTGCTCCTCTGGACCCTTTTGTATCTCTCCCCTCTCACCTTAAACCTATGCCCTCTAGTTTTAGACTCGCCTATCTTTGGGAAAAGATATTAACTATCTAGCTGATCTATGCCTCTCATTACTTTATAGACTGCTTTAAGATCACCCCTCAGCCTCCTACATAGAACATAGAACATAGAACATAGAACATTACAGCGCGGAACAGGCCCTTCGGCCCACAATGTTGCGCCGACCAGTCTTATTTTTAAAAAAAAACATTGACCCACTAATCTAAACCACTCCTTTTTCGTCCATAAACCTATCCACCAATCTCTTAAACGCCCCCAAACTAGGCGCATTTACAACTGCAGCAGGCAGGGCATTCCAGTCCCTCACCACCCTCTGGGTAAAGAACCTGCCCCTGACATCCGTCCTATAACTACCCCCCCTTAATTTAAAGCCATGCCCCCTCGTGCTAGATTTCTCCATCCGAGGAAACAGGCTATCACCATCCACCCTATCTAAACCTCTAATCATCTTATATGTTTCTATAAGATCCCCTCTTAGCCGCCTTCTTTCCAGTGAAAACAACCCCAAATCCCTCAGTCTCTCCTCATAGGACCTCCCCTGCATACCAGGCAACATCCTGGTAAACCTCCTCTGCACCCTCTCCAAAGCCTCCACATCCTTCCTGTAATGTGGGGACCAGAACTGCACACAGTACTCCAAGTGCGGCCGCACCAGAGTTGTGTACAGTTGCAACATGACGCTGCGACTCCTAAATTCAATCCCCCTACCAATAAACGCCAAGACACCGTATGCCTTCTTAACAACCTTATCTACTTGATTCCCAACTTTCAGGGAAAAAAGTCCCAGACTATCCAGCTTCTCCTAATAACTCAAACGATCAAGTCCTGATAGCATCCCAGTAAATCTCTTCTGCACCCTTTCTAGTTTAGTAATATCCTTTCTATAATAGGGTGGCCCCACTAATATCTTGTACAACTTCAACAAGGCACCTCAACTCCTGTGTTCAATGTTTTGACCAATAAAACCAAGCATGCCAAATGCCTTCCTTGCTACCCTGTCCACCTGTGACTCCACTTTCAAAGAGGTATGAACCCATACCCCCTAGATCTCTTTGGTCTATAACTCTCCCCAACACCCGACCATTAACTGACGAAGTCCTGCCCTGGTTCAATCTACCAAATTGCATCACTTTGTATTTATCTAAATTAAACTCCATTTGCCATACATCAGCCCACTGGCCCAATGGATCAAGATCCCATTGCAATCCTAGATAATTTTCTTCACTGTCCATTATACCACCAATCTTGGTGTCATCTGCAAATTTACTAATGATGCCTCCTAAATTCTCATCCAAATCATTAACATTAATGACAAATAACAGTGGACCCAGCACTGATCCCTGAGGCACACCGCTGGTCACAGGCCTCCAGTTGAAAAATAACCCTCTACACCCATCATTGTCGTCCCGTCTTGTCATCATTTTGTATCCATTTGGCTACTGAATCCCATGAGATTTAACCTGATGCAACAATCTACCATGCGGTACCTTGTCAAAGGCCTTGCTGAAGTACTCCTGCTCCTATTTCTTATGTTCTTATTATGTTCTTATGAAGTCCATGTAGACAACATCAAATGCACTGCCCTTATCTACCTTCTTGGTTATCCCTAGAGATAACCAATGATACCTTGTCAGTGATACCCACATTCATACGAATGAATGAGATTATGAATAACTGAACAAGAAAATGTATTTTGAAGGGAAGCGACTACCAGTTACATTTTACCACTCAAGCTGAAAGGTTATGCTTCGTATTTCAACAGCACATATCTAATTCGCAATCCACTGCAGATTTTGCTTCTTGTCACCTTTCTTTCCTGTACATTAAAATGGACAAATCTCTGCCAATTTCACCCTGTCACTGACTCACAAAAAGCAAGAGATTACTCTCTCTTATACAGTTAAAAGAAAGGCTTCATGGGCCAGGTTGGCTCACTCAGAAGTAGTCACATCTGATCAAGAAAGCAGCAAGTCGTGCCCTACACCAAGAATGCAGCATCATATCCTCTTGATTAGCAACTCAATATTATAGAGAGGGAATGCTGCACTTTGAGGCCCTGTCATATTTGGCTAAGATGTTAAAAGAACTTGAGGCAATATGAGGAAAGACTTTTACTGCACAATGAGTTGCTATGATCTGGAATGTACTGCCTGAAAGGTGGCAGAAGATTTAACAATATCTGTCAAAAGACAAAAGAAGAGAGACCTGCATTTATCTAGTGCCTTTCACAAAAACAAACCTTCATGGAATGGATTAGTGCTATACATGAGGGAAAATAAATACAGGGCAGTGGGGAAAGAATGGGCAACTGAGGAGAACTGAATAGTTCCAATAAAAAGCTGGCAAAGACATGATGGTTAATGGTCTTCTGGTGTGCTATATCATTCTATGATTCCACGAAATCAAAGTCTGATCTGATTACTCCAACAATGAGGATGAACAGAGGGTTCCCATGACAACCTGAACTGTGCTGCACTAGGGGTGAAGTACTGCCGGTTACAGGTCCATCATTGGCGATGGTAAGCGCTGAAGGCACAATATAAATCCAATGTAACGGCAGTGGCAGCTGAGTGAAGAACATTGTGGAAGGAATAAATTAAGAGTATTGCACAAGGATTCATCTGCACATTCAAGTGGATTTGATAAAATGTTTTTCAGCTGGCATATTGGCACGAACATACTAAACAAACCTGGTTATAATACTGCTGGAGTGATCAGTGTCTTAGCAACTAAATGCTCATCTAAAATGCTGTGACCTTTTATTGGTATGTAACCCATCCGCTGCTGAATATGATATTCTGCATACAACCAAATATACTGACTTGTCATTGGCCGGCAGCCATTACTCCTATTACAATGCTTCGTAGCCCACACTAGAACATCAGTGTTAATTTCACTGATGTCTAAATACAAAATCATAACTTAGTAACAACCTACTTTCCTTTTAATTTTTGTGAGGGGGAATAAATGACAACCTGGGCCTGATCTAAAAACACGGAATCACGCAACTTACAGTGCAGGACACCATTTGGCCCATTACTTATGTGTATGCGCTCAACTGATATTATCTATTCTAATACAATTTCCATATTTCCCTATTCTTCCTTTACAAATATCTGTTCAATTCCCTTTCAAATTATTTTACAGTCACAACCTCAACATATATTTGTGGTAAAGCAGTGTTCTAATAAAAGGCGTCAAAAAAAATTCTTCTAACCCACCACTCCATTCTCCAGCTGATAATTCAGAGCTCATGCCCCTTGTTGTCGATTTCTCAATGAGTGGGATCAATCACCTGCTAGTTACACACCCAAAGGTTTTCCATAACCTGAGAATCTCAGTTAGATCCTTCTTAAAGTATTCTGTGACAGCAAAAAAGCATCAAGTAGACTCAGAGGTTTACAGCACGGAAACAGGCCCTTTGGCCCAACTTGTCCATGCTGCCTTTTTTTTAAAACACCTAAGCTAGCCCCAGTTGCCTGCATTTGGCCCATATCCCTCTATACCCATCTTACGCATGTAACTGTCTAAATACTTTTAGTACAAGGTACCTCACAAGAGGTCATTGCAGAAGGTCAGGGGACATGGAGTTGGGGGTAGGGTGTTAGCGTGGATAGAGGATTGGTTGTCAAATAAGAGGCAGAGAGTGGGGGTCAATGGGTGCTATTCGGATTGGCGGTTGGTGACTAGTGGAGTGCCCCAGGGGTCAGTGCTGGGGCCTCAGCTATTCACCATTTATACAGATGATCTGGAGGAGGGAACCGAGTGTATGGTGTCGAAATTTGCTGATGACACCAAGGTTGGTGGAACGGCAAATTGCGCGGAGGGTGTAGAGAGTCTGCAGAAGGATCTATATAGGCTGGGCGAATGGGCCAGGAAATGGCAAATGGAATTTAATGTTGGCAAGTGCGAGGTGGTCCACTTTGGTAGGAATAATGGTAGGAAGGATTATTACTTACGTGGCGAAAAACTGCAGCAGGCGACGGTGCAGAGGGACCTCGGGGTCCTTGTGCATGAGTCGCAAAAACCCAGCCTGCAGGTGGTCAGGAAGGCTAATGGGATGCTGGCCTTCATAGCGAGGGGGATTGAATATAAAAGTAGGAAGGTCTTGCTGCGGCTGTATAGGGCACTGGTGAGGCCGCAGCTGGAGTACTGTGTACAGTTTTGGGCGCCGTACTTACGCAAGGATATTTTGGCCTTGGAGGGAGTGCAGAGGAGGTTTACTAGGCTGATGCTGGAGTTGAGGGGGTTGAGCTATGAGGAGAGGCTGAATAAACTAGGCTTGTACTCGTTAGAGTTTAGAAGAATGGGGGGAGATCTCATTGAGACATATAAGATGATGAATGGGATGGATAGGATAGAGGTGGAGAGACTCTTCCCGCTCAGAAAGGACAGTAGGACTAGGGGGCACAGCCTCAAGATAAAGTGGGGGCGGTTCAGAACGGAGTTGAGGAAGAACTTCTTCACTCAAAGGGTGGTGAATCTCTGGAATTCTCTGCCCGTTGAAGTGGTGGAGGCTACCTCGCTAAATATTTTTAAGACGCGGGTTGATGGGTTTTTGATAAGAGAGGGGATTAAGGGTTATGGGGAGAGGGTGGGAATGTGGAACTGAGCCACGACAGATCAGCCATGATCTTATTGAATGGCGGGGCAGGCTCGAAGGGCTAGATGGCCTACTCCTGCTCCTATTTCTTATGTTCTTATGTTACTTTTTAAAAGACAAAATTGTATCCGCCTCTACTACTACCTCTCGCAGCTTGTTCCAGACACTCATCGTCCATTGTGTGAAAGAAGTGCTGCTCTGGACAGTTTTGTATCTCTTCCCTTAAACTTATGCCCTCCAGTTTTAGACTCCCCTATCTTGGGAAAAGATTTTGATTATCTGGCTGATCTATACCTCTCATTATTTTATAGACCTCTATTAGATCATCCCTAAGCCTCGTACGCTCCAGGGAAAAAAAGTCCCAGTCTATCCAGCCTCTCCTTATAACTCAAACCATCAAGTCTCAGTAGCATCTTAGTAAATTTTTCTGTAACTGGTAGTTGCTAGTTGAATATCCTTTCTATAATAGGGTGACCAGAACTGTACACAATATTCCAAGTGTGGCCTCACCAATGTCTTGTACAACTTCAACAAGGCGTCCCAACTCCTGTATTTAACATTCAAACCAATGAAACCAAGCATGTTGAATGCTTTCTTCACCACTCTATCCACCTGCGACTCCACTTTCAAGGAATTATGAACGTCTACCCCAAGATCTCTTTGCTCTGTAACTCTCCCCAATGCCCTACCATTAACTGAGTAACAGAACATTGAGCTATCATTACTGGAGTCATTCTGGTGAAGACTAGTTGTCCTTATTTCATTCTAATGGTGTGTCCAAAAGTGCATGCACTACTCTAATATTCGCCCAATCAATTTCTTGCACAAGCACACCGAAATGAAAAATTATTCTGCAGTCCTTTTCACAGAGGAAGGGAAAAGAAAAGAGGAAACAACTGGAGTGATTATTAAAAGCAGTTATTGCCATTACCATAGAATCAATCAATACACAAGAAAACCTAAAAAAGGGAGAAACTTAGTTGGCCAGCCAGATATCTACAGCCACATCCTCTGTCTCTTATGTGCAGAGATCCAAGTCACAGGCTGGTAGAGTTTAAGGGCCCTCTAGTACGAACTTGACTGTGGAGATCCACCTGCACAGTGGAGTCATGCAGAACATCTAAAATATTTCTTCACGCAATGGGTGAGAGAAATATACAGCTCTCTACCGCAAAAAGCAGTAGAGGCTAGCTCAATTAATCATTTTAAATTGGAGTGTGAAAGCTTTTTGCTAGCTCAGGGTATAATGGAGTGGGATATAGATCAACCACGATCTCACTCACTGACGGAAAAGACTGGAGGAACCGAATGGGATAATTCTGTTTTCTACAAAGGAAAGTCGTGATTTCTGAGATAAAGTAGGTAAATTTATGATTACCTGATAAGAACCACAGAATGATATGCCACAGGAGACCATTCAGTCCATTGCCCCAGTACCATCTCTTTTACAGAGCTATTCAATTAGTCTATGCACCTGCTCTTTCCCTATGGCCCTGCATTTTCTTTCCTTTTAAAGTGTTTATCGCATTTTGTTTTGAACGTTATTACGGAATCTGCTTCCATCGACCTTTCAGACAGTTTGGTCCACATCACAACACACTGTGTAAAAAATATTATTGCTACACTAGTTGCCTCGCCAATTACCATCAAAGTGTATCATCAAGTTACAAACCCTTCTACCAATAGAAAGTTTCATGTTATCAACCCTATCAAAATCCTTCATGATATGATCACCTCTATAAATTCTCTGCTCTTAATTCTCACAGCAAACGAGACAGATTCTCTAATTGCTTTGTGCAACTGAAGAATTTGTCTGTTTATGGTGTAAATGAACATTTTAAATTGAGACATGTATTGTCGATGAATACAGAATGCATTTTCAAGTAATTGCCCGCAAAAGAAGTTGAATAAAACTTTGGGGAGGAGAGAGAACTGGGTGATTTTTTTTGATCAATGTTCAATTTACTGGCCGTTGATTGGTAGCTTTATCTCTCTGTCCACTGAAATGAATTTTTAAAAACGAGTGAAAGGAAATCAATCACATGGATGAGCCAAACAGCATTTGAATTTTTGCAAATATTTCAGCCAATAGGGCTTTGTCTTCACTGCTATGATACAAGACTTCTATATAAGCAATTTACAATTGGTCATAATGCAAATCTAACAGGTTCCATTTCATTTTTCACACAATCCACAATCACCTGAAGTATCTCTATCACTAAATGCCAAGTACAGTACAGGAGTGTAACCACAGAAAAGATGCAACATAAAGAGACCATTCAGCCCATCGTGTCTGAGCCAATCATAAAAGATGGAGAAAAAAAGAAACTAGTCACTTGTACTAACCCCACTTTCCAGCACCTGGTCCACAGCCTTGCAAATTAAAGCACTTCTGGTTCAGATCCAGGTACCTTTTAAATGAGTTGAGCATTTTAGCTTCTACCACAAATGGTAGATGGCAAATTCCAGACACCATCCAACCACCATCTGGATGAAAAGTTTTTTCTTCACGTCACCTCTAATCCTTCCACTAATCACTTTAAATCTAGTCCCCTAGTAATTGACCCCTCAGCTTGGGCAATCAGGTCTTCCTTACCTAGGCCCTATCCAGGTGTAATCAGCTTAGATCTTGCCTGATCGAGCCCAAGATAGAATGCAATGTCATCTTGGATCTTGTTTGCCCCTCATGTTGAGACCATGACAGGACTTAATTTGAATTTTTTTTTGATTAGAATTGAAGTACCGAAAGGTACCAAAATAAACGGTGCAATGTCTTTTGTTGTCAAGCTTAGATCTTGATTGCCTCTTTTGTGGGGAGATGGACTGGATTCAATTGGAATTTAAATTTGGTTTTTGGAGCAAGCAAGGAACGGATTTGAGTTTGCTCAATCCATTCAGCACTGGGGGCTTTGTAGCTTTAAGAATGGCCACAGTGGCCAAAAACATTTGGCCTCCGATCTTCAGGGAAGCATTTTCCAAGGTGGCCTCCAAGACACACGACAACACAGAATTGCCGAGCAGAAACTGATCGCGAAGTTCTGCACTCAAGATTCGGCCTTAACCAGGATCTCGGGTTCATGTCGCACGACGTGTAATTCCACTATATGTGGGGGGAAAAAAATCTTCCTAACTGTCCTGTTTTGACAACATGCACACCTTGATTATGTGTGATGATCTCTGCCTGAATTAGTTTGCACAGTATTTAACACCATCTTACTCTTTGATTATTTGTAATTATCTCTCTGCCTTTAATTATCAGTACTTAAGTCATCTCTTCACTTGTTATACAGCCTGCTGACACTTTACACCTGTTGGCCCTTTGAAAAAAAGCAATCCAACTGGTCTCACTCCCATTGCTCCCTCTACACAGTCTTGCAAATCTTTCCTTCTCAATTTCTTTTTAATGCTACCATGGAATTTGTTTCCACCACTGTTTCAAGCAGGTGGCCCCATTGATACAGTTGAAGTGATTAATAGTTTCTCTGATCACCTAGAAGATCCCACGTTGATTCTAGGCCTGTATGGATTTAATTAGAGTGTCAGTTGGAACACCGCTATAGAATGCAGTGTCCTGGACTTGGAAATGAAATAACTAATGGGAATGGCACAATGGTTAACACTGCTGCCTCACAGCATCAGGGATCCGGGTTTGATTCCTGGCTTGAGTCACTGTCTGTGTGGAGTTTGCACTTTCTCCCTGTGTTTGCGTGGGTTTCCTCCGAATGCTCCAGTTTCCTCCCACTATCTGAAAAGCGTGCTGGTTAGATGCATTGATCCGAACAGTCTTCGGAGTGTGATGACTAGGGGAATTTCACAGTAACTTCACTGCAGTGTTAATGTAAGCCTTACTTGTGATTAATAAATAAACTTTCCTTTCAGCAGGTTTTTTTCCAGATCCTGCTTAAAAGGTCATGCTTCTGCTGACTAAGAATTGGGTTCACGTGTGATAGCCTCTTCAGTTGGAGAACCAGTTGATGCCTAGTTGGGCTGCTAAGATCTGGAATACATAACTTAAAAGAGTTCTGCAAACAAATTTAATATGAAATTATGAAAAGAAATTGGATACTTACTGCAGAGGTAAGAGCAGGAGAATGGGATTAACTGAATAGCTCAGTGAAAAAAATCAGCATAGGCACTTCCCTACTGCCAAAGAGGGAGGACAACAGACATATCTTTTATGTGTCTGCAAAAAGCATGACCATGCCAATTCAGGGACAGGTTACTCTTCTACTACCATCTTAAAACAAAATGCTCAGCTGGTCTGGCAACATCTATGGAGAGAGATCATTCTAAGATCATTACACTGGCCATCTCAATTTCCCTGCAACTCCCAGTCACTATTTATAGAATGGAATGCTGCAAGTTCTTTCAGGTCCAATAGTTACATTGTCATTAAACTAGCTGACAAGTGCAGAACTGCTGTGACTTGATGAATATTTCATGGACTGTTTCTTTCCCCACAGATGCTGCCTAACCTGAGTATTCCATCATTTTCTGCTTCAGAGTTCCAGCATCTGCATTATTTTGTTTATCCATCCAGCATCCTGCTCGACATCTTCCAGATATCAGCGAGATCAGAATTATTTTCAGCAGGCACAGAACTTATGCCTCAAAGGGAATGAGGAATTCACAAACTATTGCCATCCCTTCATCGTCGCTGGGTCAATATCCCGGAACTCCCTGTTTAACAGCATTGTGGGTGTAACCTACACCTCACGGACAACAGTAGTTCAAGGCAGCAGCTCACTACCATCTTCTCAAGGGCAACTGAAAATGGGCAATTAAAATTCTGGCATCCCTGTGAAAGAACAAATGAAAACCCAGGATGGCTGCAATAGTGATGTGTTGCCAATAGAAGACCACGTTTTGATAAATCTTCACAACTGTAGCCACCATCACGGAGCCAGAATCGTGACATTTCCTACCTGAACCATCATGGAAACACTATCATCAAAAGAAATGCATTGGTTCAAGGAGAAGGACCACCATTAACATCACAGGGTAGGTAAAGATGGGCAATAAATGCCATCATACCAGCATGTGCTGAATTCTGAGAACATATGAGGTATGCTAATATAGGAATACTAACGTTCGATACGTTGCAGCGTATTGCTGAGTTGAATGAAGAGGCCCTACTATTGTAAACTGTACACTACCTGTAAAGCCTGTTGTAGTAACTGGATGTCATTGGTACCAGTGACCTCCCTCAGTTGGTTCAGTAGTGTCTGTTGATGCTAGAGAATAGGGAAAAAAATAAATTGCCATTAATATAGTGCTTTTAAAAAAACTGCACGTCCCAGTTTTAAGATGTTAAACATATAGCTTTTAGCTTTACAAAGGTACAGTGGCATAGGGGTTATGTTACAGAAAAGTGCAGTTAAATTTATATAGATCTTAGCTAGACAAAGGTACAGTAACATAGGGGGTCATGATACAGGCATAATAATCCAGAGGCCTGAACTAATGCTCTGGAAACATGGGTTCAAAACCTACAACAGTTTTCAAATTAATTAAGTAAATCTCGAATAAATAGCTATTAACAGTAATGGAGACTGTGAAGCGATTGGATTGTTGGAAAGGTCCACCTGGTTCATTAATGTCCTTTAGGGAAGGAAATTTGCAATCCTTACTTGATTTGACTTATATGTTTCTCCAGATCCACAGCAATGTGTTTTAACCTCAACTGCCCCTGAAATGACCTAACAAGTCACTCCATTGTATTAAGGAAGGTGGTTGATCGCCACCTTCTGAAGGACAATTAGGAATAGGCAATAAATCCTGTGAATGAATAAATAAAACAATTTGTTCTGGTCTCCATGTTACAAACAGATAAAGTAGTACTGGACGAGATAAAAATAGATGTACAAGGGTGAAACAAGGGGGTACAACTGTCAGGAAGCACTGATCAAGCTGCCACTCATGCAGCAAAAAAAAGACTTGAGCTGATCCAATAGACGTCTATAAAATTACAAAAGATTTTGACAGCTGCAGAAAAGATAGAATCATCAAATGGTTCAGCGTGAAGACGACCACTCTGCCCTTCATGACTGTGCCAGCTCTCGGCAATGGCAACTCAGCTAATTCCATTCCCCAACCTTTCCCCACAGACCTGCAATTTTTCTCCTCAGGTGCTTATCCAATTCCCATTTGAAAGCCCCAGTTGGATCTGCCTCTACCTCAAGCAGTGTGTTCCAGATCTAAATCACTCATTGACAGTTTCTCATGTCCCTATTACTTCTTCTGTCAATCACCTTAAATTGTGGTCTTGTTCTTCACCCTTCTACCAAATGGTTTGTTTCTTTTATTAAAAAGAATAATTTCTTTAAATTGTTAATTTTGTCCCGGATTATCATTTCTAAAAGGTTTCCCAGCACTGAGATGAAGGGAAGACCAAAGCTGCAGTCCGATAAATATCAGATACTTACCAATAAATTCCAATAAAGAATTTGGGAAAAACTTCATTAAGCAGAGCGGTTAGAACGTGAAAACTCATAAAAAGTAGTTGAGGCAAATAGCAGAGATGTACTTTAGAGCAAGTTAAACAAGCACATGAGGGAGAAAGGAATGTCGTTATAGAGTGAGGGGAGTCTCACTGGGTCATAAACAGCAGTACGAGCCAGCAAGGCTGAATGGCCTGTTTCTGTGTTGCAAGTTCGATGAAATAAAGGACAATTTATCAAACAAGAATAATTATATGGGCATTCCTTCCAAAAATACTGATGCCTCCTTGAAAATACTCCAGTTAAAGTTGCAACCATTTGCCAGATGCAATTGTGTGCTATTTAACCACGAAATGCAGCACGATTTAATCTGATCATATCCTCACACCAATGTGTAAGGTATAGCTCTGAAGGATCATCCAGACTCGAAACATTGCCTGTTCTCTCTCCACAGATGCTGTCAAGACCTGCTGAGATTTTCCAGCATTCTTTGTTTTTACTTCAGATTCCAGCATCTGCAGTAATTTGCTTTTATACAAGATATAGTCGGTGGACTGCCAGGACCAGGCATTCTGGGTGCTTCTACTCCTCCAAACCTGGCCCAGGAATGTTTTGCTAATGCGCCCCCAACTGCAGCTTTTGTTCAGATGAATAATGAATAATAAATAATAAGTAGATCAATGGGGCGGCACAATGGCACAGTAGTTAGCACTGCTGCCTCTCAGTGCCAGGACCCGGGTTCGATTCCTGGCTTGGGTCACTGTCTTCGTGGGTTTTCTCCAGGTGCTCCGGTTTCCTCCCACAGTCCGAAAGACATGCTGGTTAGGTGCAGTGACCCGAACAGGCAGCGGAGTGTGGCCACTAGGGAATTTCACAGTAACTTCATTGCAGTGTTAATGCAAACCTACTTGTGATTAATAAATAAACTTTAAAACTTTACTTTAAACCCAGCAGAGTCCAGGAACAGTGCACCACGTACTCGTGAATATCAATTTCACCAACGTGGCTCATGACTTTTTCCATTTGCTCTTTTCTGAAACAATTCTGTTTGGTGGTGAAATGCAAAATATGAAAGCATGGAACTAAAGGGCGGAAGATGTCCATGTTTCAGGTTGTAAACCCTTCATCAGTATGACATGGGGAAGTCGGCTTTGGACTGGAGTAGGCAGACCTGATGAAGGAGCAGCGCTCCGAAAGCTCATGCTACCAAATAAACCTGTTGGACTTTAACCTGGTATTGTCAGACTTCTTACTATACCTAAAGTATCAACTTGTCTCTTCTCTCCAAAGATGCAGCCTACCCTGAGAGAATTGCCAGCAATCCCTCTGTCTCAGATTTTAAGGTTTTAGTAACTGTAGTTTAACGGGTAGTAGTATTGTCTCAGAATCAGCAAGTTGTGAAATCCTAAACACAGATCTGCGTATATAATCTGGGCTGACCCTCTAGCAGTGCAGTTCTGAGGGAGCCATCCTTTGGGTGAAAGATTTAAATAAGGCCCTATTTATTCTCTCAACCCAATTTGAAGAGCAGCACCGGGTTTTTACCTTATGTCCTGCCCACATTTATCCTTCAACAAACATTATTAAAACAATTACCTGGTCATTACTGTATTGCAGCTTGTGTGATCTTGTACAAATTGATTGCCATGTTTCCTATATTACAGCATGATGACACTTAAAAATACAATGTCTGAAAAGAGCTTTGTGGCTTCTGAAGACTGAGGAAGACACTATATAAATTGTAAATCTTTCCTTCTTTCCAGGACCTGTAGGTTTACTTGGTTAGGATGGAATGTGACTGATATATTCTGAGGCCTGAAGGTATCAAATCATGGAACACAGCCTTCCAAGTTGAACACATCCATTGTTTCTATGCTTTATAATGAAGTTAATGATGGGTGTGATCAACTCACCACAATACAAACATCCAACTGTGGAGAAATAAACGGAGACAGTTACAGAATACTTTCATTCCAAGTAGGAAATGTGACTGGACCAAGTGTTTTGAGTTAAGAGGAAAAAAACGTGGCTCCAATTTTACAAATATTTGCGAACTCCCAACAGTTAAGATAGATGACCTGATAGAAGTCTTTTAGACACGAAAAGGTTTGATAAACATAAAAGGTTGTCCACTTGCCAGCAAGATCCAAACTAGGTGCCACAGGTCCAATTGGAAACTCAAGAGAAACTTCCTTATTCAAGAGCGGTCAAAACGTGGAACTCATTACCGCTCAGAATAGGTGAATGGCACAGATGCAGTCAAGGAGTAGACAGCAAATCATAGAATCCTACTGTGCAGGAGACCCAACCACAATCCTACCCTGGCCTTACCTCCACAACTCCGTGCATTTACTCTAGCTAGTCCCCCTGACATTGAGCGACAATTTTAGCATGGCCAATGCACCTAACCCGCACAACTTTGGGCTATGGGAGGAAACAGAAGCTCCCGGAGGAAACATGCACAGACAAAGAGAGAGCGTGCAAATTCCACACAGTGACCCAAGCTGGGAGCTGAACCTGGGTTCCTGGCACTGTGAGGCAGCAGTGCTAACCACTGTGCTTCTGTGCCACACTCCCCATCCCATTTGGGATAACCGAGACATGTACCACGAAGGAGACAGGGATATGTTGATGGGATTCAATGATGACAGTGCAAGATTCATGTCGAGCACAAACAAGGACAAGGACAATTCTGCACTCTAAATGCTGTATAATCCATGGAATACAAGAATATAACTCGTGACGGAGAGGGGAAGATCAGGAATGTCCTTATATCGAAATTATCATGAAATGGTAGGAAATATTGGGTGCACACATAGAAAATGCTGGCACTTGAAAATGTTTGCTGCACATCAAGTTTAAATTCAGAGAATTAACAGATTCCAGGGTATAGCAAAAATGGGAGGGTGAGGATGAACATGTCAAGACCAAGGTAACTGCTGAACAAGTCAATGGAAGCACTAATATCACTATGACTGTTCAGTCAGAGGCTGTATTTTCCAGGTGTGGAAAGCATGGGTAGCAAGGTCAAAGTTAAGACAGCAGATGTGTCTGACAATAGAGATAAGGATGTGGGTTAATGCAGGAATGTAACTGAGGTACAAGCCATGATCGAACTGAATCAGACTGGGGCACAGTATGTCCTATTCCGAGCTATATACCCCAAAGGGGGTGTAAAGAGAAATTTAGCCATTGGTCTTGTACCTGACCACCAGGCAGAACACTCCTCACATCCCACAGAGAATAGTCTAGTTTCGCAAATATGGGCCGCACTTTCGAAAGGAATAGGCAGAAGGGAATGTACAGTACAATTTGCAACATCAATTTAGCAATTAGAAAATGGGGATCATTAAAATGTTTTTATGTGAATGCATTCATTTACTCCACAAGATGATGGAAGAAGAAACAAGATTTATCTTTACAGATGGAGAGAATGAAACTTGGAACAGACACAACTCTAGATTAACTCAGTCTGTTTAAATCCAAATACATCATTCCTAACTGATGATAGGGAAAAAGACAACAAGCTTTTTTATAATCTTTGCCCATTGGCAATGACAATTTTACATGATGATAATATGAGTGGACACAAAACTATTTTAAATTAAAATTTTCAAATTTCTATCAATCCAGAATTTACAAAGTAGCAATATGCCAATTAGACCCTTCAGCTATGCTGAAGGTGGCACTGCTCACTCGAGCAGGAAGTCAAAACAACCAAGAGGTCCCAGGTTTGCATTTTGAGCCCCCTCCAACTATATAATCCATCATACATCTGTCTGCACCTCTTCAGCTCTGTACAACAGTCATGCAGGCACAAAATGTTTATCTCTCCACTGATGCTACCAGGCCTGCTGTGGCTTTCAAGCATTTTCTGTTTTTGTTTGAGCTCCTAACCTCTGCTGATCATGGCTTTCTCAGCAGTAGGCACAGTGAAACAAGGAGAAAAGAATCAGCAAGAGCATCTGCAGTCAAACATCAATTATGTTTTGATTTCAACTAGAATCTATCTAACACTACCTTGAATAAACTCAATGGCTCTGCCTCCTTTGCTCTTTGGGAAGAGAATTCGTCATACTAGGGCAGTTAAGAATCAAACATATTGCTGTAAAATCTCAGCAGGTCTGACAGCATCTGTGGAGAGAGGAATATATTGATTTGGTTCAATGATGAGGTTGGAGGGTGATTCATGTCAAGCGCAAACAAGGGCAAGGATAATTCTGCACTGTAAATGAGAGACAGAGAGCACCAATATTGAGTTTAGATGACCATTTGTCAAAGCTGCTATTTTTGTTTTAGATTTCAGCATCCACATTTTGCATTTAACATATTGCTATGACTGAAGTCACATGTAGCCCAGACCAGGTAAAGAAGACAGATTTCCTTTCCTAATGGACATGAGTGAACTAGATGGGTTTTTATGACAATCGACGATAGTCTCAGTCACGGTGACCACAAAACTATCTTGATGATTCCGGATTTATTAAACAAATTCAAATTCCACAATCTGCCTGGTGGGATTTGAACTCACCCCCACAGCGTTAGTCTGGTCCTCTGGATTACTTGTCCAGTGACGTTACTACTACGCAAGTGTCTCCCCAGATCTGTACTTGAAGAGGGTGGATTTGCTGGGTTGTGGGGAAAAGGCTGGGATGTGGAATTCAATTGACAGTTCAACCAAAAAGCTGACACAGGAATGATAGGCCAAATGGCCTCCATCTGTGCTGTAATATTCTATGATGGGACACTAGCCAGAGGACATAGATTGAAGATAATTAGCAAAAGAATCAGAGGCAACAAGGTAAAAACATTGCTCAGTGATTTGTTATGACCAAGATGCTGTGCCTGAAAAGCTGGAAGCAGATTCAATACTAACTTATAAAACGGACTGGACAAATACTTGAAGGGGATAATTTGCAAGACTATGGGGAACTAAAACAGGAGTGTAACTAATTCAGAAGCTCTTTCAGAGTCACAGGCATAATAGATCAAATGGACTTCCTCTCTGTTGTATCATTCTACAATTTGGGATACTATAAATTTGCTAGCACCAAGGAAGGGGACCTGCAGGGGGAAGAGGACAGGTCAAAGGATGTCCTCACCCAATATCCACGTACACTGGTGCTTCCCCCGCATGAGTTGCTGGATAGATCAGCCACTTAGCCCATCACACATGCTGTTTTAAACAGCTATCCAATGAGTCCCATTGCCCCTGCTCTTTCTCCATTGCGAACTTGCATTTAAGCGTGTGGACTCTTCCATTTATTTTTGCATCTCCACACATGAACATTAGCTTAAAGACACAGGAACATCCAGGCTGTTGTGCGGGCAGCCATACAGCTGAGGGAGAATATTGCTGATGGCCCTGAAAATTTTATCTTTGTAAGCTTTATATAACTTTTTTAAAGTTATTACTGAATGTATTTCCACCACCAATTCAGGCAGTAAATTCATTACCATAACTTGGTCATTAGAAAAGTGTCAGTTGCCCCCCATCTGGATTTATTTTACCAATTATGTTAATTCTATGTTCCTGGGTTATTACCATTCCTGCCAGTGGAAATAGTTTCTCCTTACTCAAGCAAAACTCTTCACTGTTTCAAATACCTCTGTTAAATCTCTCCTAAAACTACTCTGTTCAAAAGTGAGCAATCCCAGCTTTTTTTGAGCCTTTCCACAAATTAAAGTCCTTATAGATCACAGAACCGCTGCCAGTGCAGAAGGTGACCATTTAGCCCATTGAGTCTGCCCTGGCTCTCTGACAGAGCACCTCATCTTGACCCTCCCCACCCTATCCCATAACCCCATGCATTTATCCTGCAAATCCCCCTTACCTACACACTGTTGGAGACTAAGAGGCAACGTAGTGTGGTCAATTCACCTAACCTGCACATTTTTGGACTGTGGGAGGAAACTGGAGCACCCAGAGGAAACCCAAACAGACAATTCACATGACTTAAAAAGTGAGCAATCCCCATCAAAACTGAGAAACTATGGATAATAAGGTATCACAACATTTTGAAGGCGAGAGTGCCTCTTGACATTCAATGATGTTACCATCATTGAAGTAACCATTGACCAGAAACTCAACTGGACTGACCACATGAATATAGTGGCTACAAGAGCAGGTCGGAGGCTAGGAATACTACAGCGAGTAACTCACCTCCTGACTCCCCAAAGCCTGTCCACCATCTGGAAGCCACAAGAGTCAGGAGTGTGATGGAATACTCCCCACTTACCTGGATGGGTGCAGCTCCAACAACACTCAAGAAGCTTGACACCATCTAGGACAAAGCAGCCATTTAATTGGCATCACATCCAGAAACATCCACACCCTCCACCACCAACGCTCAGTAGTGGCAGTGTGTACTATCTACAAGCTGCACTGAAGCAGTTCAAAGAGCCTTAGGCAGCACCTTCCAAACCCACGACCATTTCCATCTAGAAGAACAAAGGCAGCAGGTTCACAGGAACGGAACACTATCACCTGCAAATTCCCCTCCAAGACACTCACCGTCCTGATTTGGAAACATATCGCCATTCCTTCACAATCGCTGGGTCAAAATCCTGGAATTCCCTCCCTAATGGCATTGTGGGTCAACCCACAGCACATGGACCACAACACTTCAAGAAGGCAGCTCACCACCATCTTCTCAAGGGCAACACGAAATGGGCAATAAATGCCAGCAACGCCCATGTCCAACGAATAAATAATAAAAAAAGACGGGAGTGAATCACTCCCATTGTTCACCCTACAGCAAGTTCCACATTTCAACTTCACTGGCAAAGACAACCTACAAGAAGGGGCTAAGTATTACATTCAGAACACATACCTCAAATACCTTTGCAAAAAAGAAAAAGATTCACATTAATATAACACCTTTCACAATCTCAAAATGTCCCAAAGCATTTTACAGCCTATTGAAGTGTGGTCACTGTTGTAATAGGAAACCAAATTTAATTTGCACACAGCAAGGCTCCTCAAATCACAACAATGCTAAAATCTGTTTTATAAGCACGTTAGCTGAAGGATAAAAATTGGTTGGGATAGCCAGGGACAACTCCCCCATTCTTCTTCGAAACAGGGAAGGGTGTTTACATCTACCTGAGTTAGCAGAAGAGATCTAGGTTAATGTCTCATTCAAAAGACAAGTTCCTGTGACATTGCAGCACACGCTCCCTGAAGCACTGGAATGCCAGATGAGACTTTTCTGTGCTCAAGTCTCTAGATTGGGGCTTGAACCCCAACATTCAGGCGATGGGTGTTTTCCACTGAGACACACTTGTATGGCTGCAACGTGGGAGAAGATCACCCACAGCCATATCTGCTATTAGAGGAGAAACATTGAGACATAGAGTGGGGCAAAATAATAAACATCTGTGTCTAGTTGGTAAAGACAACAGAACCCATTGCTGAGTCAGTTTATCTCAGTCATTTGGGGGTAATTATAGGCCAGTGAGCTTGACGTCCGTGGTAAGGAAATTGTTGGAGAGGATTCTTAGAGATAGGATGTATGCACATTTAGAACGGAATAATCTCATTAGTGATAGACAGCATGGTTTTGTAAGAGGGAGGTCATGCCTCACAAACTTGGTGGAGTTTTTTGAGGAGGTGACAAAAATGGTTGACGAGGGAAGGGCCGTGGATGTCGTCTGTATGGATTTTAGTAAAGCGTTTGACAAAGTCCCTCATGACAGGTTGGTGCAAAAGGTTAAATCTCATGCGATAAAAGGAGAGGTGGCTAGATGGGTAGAGAACTGGCTTGGCCACAGGATACAGAGGGTAGCAGTGGAAGGGTCTTTTTCCGGCTGGAGGTCTGTGACCAGTGGTGTTCCACAGGACTCTGTACTGGGACCTCTGCTATTTGTGATTTATATAAATGATTTGGAAGAAGGCCTTCTCCTTAGATGAGATACTCCTGAACGCAGCTTTTGGTCATGTCCCCTAAAATCTCCTTGTTTGGGAGTGTGCCAAATTTTGCCCAATTACGCTCCTTTGTAGCAGTTGGAAGATTTTATGACATTAAAGGCACTATATTAATGCAAATTGCTGCCTCTCTCAGACTAGCCTGGCATAACTAGTTGAACATGGCTTAGGAAGGAAAATGGCACTTGTAAGATTGTAGCCCAGAAAGGGTCACAATAACTCAAGGCAAAGGTGCTCCTACTGAGTCAGACAGAGCTACAGGAGGAAATGGAAATATGGAACACAATATGGGAAAATCACATTTAGGGCTGCTCTTGCTAACTGTTAAATACTGGCCCCAGACTTGAGAAGACCGCTTTCCCCACTTTGTGCTGCACTGAACTGAACTAGCAGCCTGCAGTGGAACTTGAACCCACAATCTTCTGACTCAGTGGAGAGAGCCAGAGTTGACCTCATTGCCATGTTCAATCAGATCTCCCACACAATCTCAGTCGGAGGAGGTGTGAAGCAGTACTTGGCGAACCAAACCTCAAAACAGGCCCCCAGCCACGTTCTCTGCAAAGGCAACAGAGGTGCTTCAATGAGAAGGGAACTGTGCTTTCCAACGAGAATGAATAGGAAAGAATTGTTTTTTTACAATAGGCTGAGGTATTCATTTTCCATCAATAAACTAGAAAACTGGAAGCTCAGAACTCACACCTCATCTGTAGCTGACAGAACAGAACTGAAGCAGCAACTGCTTACAAAGACAAAGAAATGGATAGACACGATCTCTAGGTTGTAATCAAAAGCTGGAATCCAGACTTTAAAGATGGAGGGATATGAACATTCGGCCCTTCTAGCCTAGTCTGCCATTCAATAAGATCTCACTGATCTAACTGAACTTTATGACGGAATTTTTTGAAGAAGTTAGTTGGATTGGCCATGCTAAATTGTCCCTTAGCGTCAGGGGGACTAATAGCGTAAATGCATGGGATAATCGGAATAGGGCCTGGGTGGGATTGTGGACAATGCAGACTCCATGGGCCGAATGGCCTCCTTCAGCACTATAGGATTCTATGGTTTTAAGTCATTGGGAAGTATTTGTGGAAGTTGCCTGTATTGACTTCCAGAAGACATCAGATAAGGTTCCCCACAAAGGTTCCATATAATTGGCTCAGGATAGTTTTACCACCTATTTGAACCAAGGGCCACAGAGCATTGCTCTAGGCTGTGGTTTACCAGACTATGAAGGCCACAGGAGAGGTGACCTTGCAACATGTGGTGGTAATTGGTTGGAAGATAAGAGGGCACAAGATAGGATATGGGAGAAAAATAAGATTGAATTGTCCGGATGGAAAGTGATGTTTCTCATGCATATCTACTGGGACAAGAGTTTTTCACCACATATGCTGAATTAGATGGTAGGAGAGCTATATATCCAAGTTTACAAATTACTCTAATTTGGGAAACATACCAAGCTGTGTAGGAGGAAGCAGGAAATTACAAAGGGATAGAGACAGATGAATTGAGAGGGCAAAGCTATGGCAGATGGCATTTAACATGGGGAAATGTAAGGCTATCTACTCTGGATTCAAGAAAGAAAACCAGAATATTTTCTTAATGATTGGAGCTGCAAAACAGTGAAACAATTTAAGTGTCTACGTACACAAATAACTAAGAAAACTAAAGCATAGGTACAAAAAGGTTAACAGAATGGTGGCCTTTTTCCGAAAGGGATTGGGAAAGAAAAGTGAGTAAGTAAAATCAGTAAGCACTCAAACACGCAAAGGGTGGCAGAAATCTAGAACACTCCCCCTCAAAAGGCAATGAACACCAGGTCCAAACATTTGTATATTCTCATTACAGAAAACATCAAGGGACATAGAGCTAAAGGGAGTTAATAGCGTTAAGGTTTAGATCAGCCATGGTCCAACAGAGCGGTGTAACATTTTCACAGGTTGAAAGGCCTCTCTCCTGTTCCAATTACTGTAGCATTCCTGTTGTTGTCTCAGCAGTCAACAGTTAACTCTGCACAATTTTATATGGGTCAGCAACATACTAGACACCAAGGGAACTTGGTAGGTATACAATTTGTTAACTATCTTTGTTATATTGATTCTCAGCCTGATGGTGCAGTATGAAACTAGACACTAATACTTTTCTTGATAATAGGTTTATTCACAGCATGCAGCATTATATGTTTGCTTCTACGCGTCAACCCATAAAATACAGTCTCTCATGTACTGCAAGTACTTAAATGAACAATGCCCTTTATCTGTGTGTTTTTAATATCATTAACAATCGCAACCCCTCAGAGTAGCCAGTTGTCAGGTCATTTATAGAGTACCCTTCAGTTAGCAAAATATCCCATATGTTCCATAGTGAGAGGTCAGGCTGGAGCAAGAGAGAAATTAAAGGACAAAAAGTGCTGGAAATACTCAGCCAGTCAGGGAGCATATGTGGAGAGTGTGTTTAGGGAGAAGCATTAATTTGATTTCTCCTTCCACAGGTGCTATCTGACCTGAACATTTCCAGAATTTTTTTGGCTTCATTTCAGACTTCCAACATCTGCAGTATTTTGCTTGGGAAGAAATTAAAGGACATGGTTGAAAGCACAGTCAATGAGGCAGGTTACCAGACATTCTTTGAAAGTGAGAAGGGATTTTATGAAGCAGCTAGTTTCAGAGTGGAAACTGAGGGAGTGGAAAAACACAATGGAACAGAATGCAAGAGAAAGGCATGCACTGGGGATGTAGGGCTGCAAAGTATATCATAGGGAGGAGTGAGACTAAACAGAAATTTCTGGAATGGTTGAAGCAAAAATACTTGCAGTACATGGTGACAATGGCGGCACAGCGGTTAGCACTGCTGCCTCACAGCTCCAGAGACCTGGGTTCAATTCCCAGCTTGGCTCACCGACTGCGTGGAGTTTACATATTCTCTCCAGGTGCTCCAGTTTCCTCCCATACTCCAAAGACACGGTGTATTGGCCATGATAAATTGTCTCTTAATGTTCCAGGATGTGTACGTTAGAGTGATTAGCTGATTAAATATGTGGGGTTACAGTGATAGGGCTTGGGTGGAATTTTTGTCAATGGGCCGAATGGAGAGTAGGAGGGAGCTAAAAAGGGGAATTAGAAGGGCGAAGAGAGGGCATAAAATGGCTTTGGCTGGTAGGATTAAGGAAAATCCAAAGGCATTTTATTCGTATATTAGGAGCAAGAGAGTAGCTAGAGGGAAAATTGGTCCTCTTAGGGACAAAAGTGGGGAGTTATGTATTGAGTCGGAGGGAATGGGGGAGCTCCTGAATGAATACTCTGCATCGGTATTCACGAAGGAGAGGGGTTCAGAGTCGTGCGGTCTCTTGGAGGGAGCTGAGGATCAGTTGCAGGAAATATCTATTACAAGGGAGGAAGTGCTAGGGCTTTTAGGTAGCGTAAGGACGGATAAAGCTCCGGGGCCTGATGGTATTTATCCCAGGCTGCTTAGGGAGGTGAAAGATGAAATTGCTGGGCCTCTTTTTACTGGCGCAAATCTTTGTCTCTTCTTTGGACACAGGTGAGGTCCCAGAAGACTGGAGGGTAGCAAATGTGGTACCGCTGTTTAAAAAGGGTAGTAGGGATAACCCTGGAAATTATAGACCGGTGAGTTTGACATCAGTGGTAGGGAAATAAATGGAAAAAATACTTAGGGGTAGGATGTATGAGCATTTGGAGCGTTGCGATCTGATTAGTGATACGCAACATGGCTTTGTTAGGGGGAGGTCTTGCTTTACGAATCTGGTGGAATTCTTTGAGGAGGTGACAAAAATGGTTGACGATGGGAGAGCCGTTGATGTCATCTATATGGATTTCAGTAAGGCATTTGACAAAGTCCCTCATGGTAGGCTGGTAGACAAGGTTAAGGCGCATGGGATACGAGGTCAGGTAGCTAGGTGGATTGAGAACTGGCTGGGCAATAGGAGACAGAGGGTAGTTGTGGAGGGGACCTTTTCGGGCTGGAGGCCAGTGACCAGTGGTGTGCCGCAGGGCTCAGTACTGGGACCTCTCCTCCTTGTAGTATACGTAAATGACTTGGAAGAGAGCGTAGGTGGTGTGATCAGCAAGTTTGCGGATGACACCAAGATGGCAGGGCTGGCGGGTACTGAAGTGGAATGTCAGGTGATACAACAGGATATAGATAGGTTGGTGCATTGGGCAGATAGGTGGCAGATGGAATTTAATCCTGACAAATGCGAGGTGATGCATTTTGGAAGGAATAATGCAGAGAGGAGCCATGTGATAAAAGGTAAACCGATTAGGAGTATAGACATAAATAGGGACCTGGGAGTGCAGGTTCACAAATCCATGAAGGTTGCGACACAAGTGGAGAAGGTTGTTAGGAAGGCTTATGGAATGCTAGCCTTTATAGGTAGGGGTATAGAGTATAAAAGCTGCCGTCTAATGCTTCAGTTGTATAGAACGTTGGTTAGACCGCATTTGGAGTACTGTGTCCAGTTCTGGTCACCTTACTACCGGAAGGACGTGGAGGCTCTGGAGAGGGTTCAGAGGAGGTTTACCAGGATGTTGCCTGGCATGGAGGGGCTGGGGTACGAGGAAAGGTTGGAGAAACTGGGACTTTTCTCCTTGGAAAGACGGAGGTTGAGGGGGGACATGATAGAGGTATATAAGATACTGAAGGGAATAGATAGAGTCAATAGTGAGAGACTGCTCCCTAGACTGGGTACAAATACGAGAGGTCATGATTTAAGGGTGAGGGGGGAGAGGTATAATTTGGATGTGAGAGGAAGGTTCTTTACGCAGAGAGTTGTGGGAGTATGGAACGCGCTACCGAGGAGGGTGGTGGAGGCAGGAACGTTGGACTCGTTTAAGGTTCAGTTAGACAGATACATGAGTGAAACGAGGATGGAGGGTTATAGTAGGGGCTATTAAATAAGGTCAGAACCTCGGGAGGCAGCGGAAATGCAGACTTGTAAGTTAACGTTTTTGTCTTTTTACTCCGCAGGTGGAGGTCCACCTCGTTATCAAACGAGGGGCATGCACACGGCGGGTCGTGCGTGGGCTGCTCTTGGAGGTTCCGGGAGTGGTCTAGTACTTCGTGTCGGTGTGTGTGCTTGATCGTGGACCGGTAGACGGGTGCCGCAACAGCTCGGTGACTAGCACTGCTGGCTGTGCAGATACATGGATTTGGGCCTGTGTCTGTGCGAGTTTGCGCATTCTCCCTGTGGTTGCATGGGTTTCCTCCCACACCCCAAAGATGTGCTCTTAGGCTGATTGGTTTACTAAATTGACACTATTCTCTCCTGAATCCGGCTAAGTTAGGGGTTCCATTCGTAGACACGCAGGGTAGAATAGGTGTAGGGTGATGCGGCGGCGCAGGCTCGTTGGGCCGAAGGGTCTGTTTCCCGTGCTGGGTTGTTCTTTGTTCTTTTGTTTGACTCCTTCTACATTGTAGGGTTTCAATGATTCTATGAAAATGAACAGATGTGTTCAGAGAGGAGATGGATAAGGATGAGAAAGGGATTGGTTGAAGTAAATGGGGGGTGGAGAGGCTTTTGAAGCACAAACACCAGAGTGGACCAGTTGGGCCAAATGTGTTCCAAATTCGATGTAATCTATCCAAAGTTTACACGTGATCTGACACATTAGGCTGAAAATAGTTTGTGATCTGGTAAAGCTGTTAAATGTTAAATCAACGTTTAGATTCATCACTTGGTAATTGGGTTTTACGCACATCAGCAGACCGATGAATCAGTTTAAAACCATGCTGAATTGTCAACTACTCACTATAAACATTCGAACTCCATGTCCTCAGTGCATAATTTCACCAGCAACTCAGCAGCCCTGAGCTACGCATCTAGTGACTATTCTGTTCACACAGAAGTTCTTCGAATCAGTGGCTAAGGGAGCACACAACGTAACTGAGCTAATCAAACATGGGAGGCCCCCATAGTCGATCCTTGATCCATGCTGACTCGGCTAATCTCGGCACAGAAACTTTTCAGTACGCACAATCGGCTTCTGTACTGTTCAGCTTTTTTTTGTATATTTATTAGTGTCATAATTAGGCTTACATTAACACTGCAATGAAGTTACTGTGAAAATCATAGTCACCACACTCCAGCACCTGTTCAGGCACACTGAGGGAGAATTTAGCATGACCAGTACAGCTAACCAGCACATCTTTTGGACTATGGAAGGCAACCAGAGCACACAGAGGAAATACACGTAGAGAATATGCAGACTCCACAAAGACAATAACCCAAGCCAGGAATTGAACCCAGGACCTTGGTGCTGTGAAGCAGCAGTGCTAACCCACTTTGCCCTAACGAGAAGAAAGATCAGCAAATGACTGTACTGCATTCATGTAAATACATCAGCTGAGAGCAGCAGCAGGCCGAGCTGGTACACACTTCTGGTTGAATAGTTTACCAATTCTCAGCAAATAGGAAGAGATGTTGGGCATATTCTAGAGATATCAGAGGGCAGCCAGTGTGCGTAAAGCCCAACATCAAAGAGTCAGAATCCTTCAGGTGTTGAAAGCCATCAATTCAACATTTTAAAGAGAAATAAAGATAAAAAAAACTTAGTGTTAATTTCCTACAATAAATCAATCCTGACAATTACTTTTCCTTGGTCTCCTGCCAGTTAAGATTAGATTCTGAAGCGATTTCAGACCAAGAAGGACTTATGATATATTCAGAATATCTAACTTCAAAATTTCAGCTGCAGATGTCTCTGTATTGATGATTGGCCCTGTCACACAGCCACGGTCACAACATACAAACACCACTATAGATCCACTAAATACTCCCACCATCTTTAAAATTATTTTCCTCTTCTAAGACAGTCCCTCATGATTGAGGATGATTTACTTTCACTCTAGTTCAATGAGCTCTTGAGATGGTTCTAATGGCCAAAGCATGATCAGCAGAATCTGCGATACGTGGGGCAGGTGGTGCTCAAGGGGATGGGTTGATCTCTCTCCCCGATGCCTTGACGCCACCTCTGCACGTTCCCGATGAAGACTCCCAATGTGCTCCGTACCTTCCTGAACGAACTATCCCTATATTTTGTTACTCACACAGCGGGGACTCCTGGGAGTCAGCGAGTTTGTTTGACCTCTTGAAGAATGCTTTGAGGGCATCCAAAAATCAATTCTCACGGAAGTCTCCTGTCGTGATCAAGTTCCAAATAGAGCAGCTGCTTCAGGACTCTTGTATCAGACATACAAAAAACAGGTCCTGACCAGTGGAGCTGATTAGTGTCTCAAAGGTGGGCACACTGGCCTGGGAGATGACTTTGCTGTTGGATCGCCCTTATTGCCAATGGATGTGGAGGATTGGTGGCACGGTAGCACAGTGGTTAGCACTACTGCTTCACAGCTCCAGGGTCCTGGGTTCAATTCCCAGCTCGGGTCACTGTCTGTGTGGAGTTTACACATTCTCCTCATGTCTGCATGGGTTTCCTCCAGGCACTCGTTTCCTCCCACAGTCCAAAGATGTGCGGGTTATGTTGATTGGTCATGCTAAGAAATTGCCCTTTAGTGTCCAGAGATGCGTATGTTAGTGCAATAAGACACTCAGGTCTGCCATTTATAACGATTAGTGGGTATAATATGTAGGGATATGGGGATAGGACCTGGGTGGGATTATGTTCAGTGCAGACTCGATGGGTCGAAGGGCCTCTTTCTGCACTGTAGGGTTCGACGTTCCTGCAAAGGCACTGCTAGTGGTACTTTGCCAGTTCTTTGAGGTGCCTACTGCAGGTTGTCCAAGAAAAAAAATCTAGATCAGCTTTCAAGCTTCACTTCAAACTCCAGCACCCTTCTCAAAATCAAGATGACCTTTTTTGCTCAGGTTGCACAGAGACATAAATTCTGTCACTGATCTCTTGCAATAATTTAAATTTCATCAAATTACTGCCCTTCCCCCATTTCTACTGTGACTGAGAAATTTCAACCACCTACTGATCCTAACTCTGGTTATTGGTTCAACTGGTTTTCAGCTTCAAATTGTGGAACAGGAGGGTTTGTGGCAGCACGGATCAGATCAGAAACAGGGTACACAGTAACCTAGGACTGCAGATGTGATGTAGTTTGCATATGGGGAACTACCATGACACGACACCCCTCTGTACTGTGGGATTACGTATCTACATATGTTCCTGCAAAGACCATGCTAATATTTCAAATCAAGGACTGGCTTCCAATCATCTAAGAGCCTCCTTGCTGTTGGACCAAGGCCGATGCAGTGGCTAGCATGCAACAACTATCCTACATTAAAAAAAAGGCATCTTCACTCAAAACTAATTTCGGGGTTTGAAACATCAGAATCCTTATAAACAATTGTTATAAACAGCAGACCTGAGTGTCTTACTGCCATCACAGCTAGGAATTCAGGCAACTCAACACTGCCGCCCTAAGTGAGACATGAGATGCAGGAAAAGGCCAACTGAAGGAGTAAGGCAGTAGTTACACCGTGTTCAGGAAAGGTCTTTCAGAAGAGGAACAACATCTCCACAGAATGGGCTTTACCACCGAACATTAACCTATCTCGCACCTCACTATGGGATAAGCAAGTGCCTTGCTCACCCCAACAAGGAATCAGCATGTCACTGTCATCAACACACACTCCTACACCTGAAGCAAGTGGCAAGGCCTAAAGGAGGGATTCTACATCAGCTCAGTATTAAAAATACTGTTATGATGGGTCCCATTATGCATGCACATCCTAAGACATGCCCACTTAAATCAACATTACAAATCCACACTAATATACAAGAAATCATACTGAACCTCTGTGGTTTCTAATAAGTTCTTTGCAAACTGCAATGTTTGCATTCTAAAGCGTATGGAACTACACACAACTGTACATGATCCACAGGCACTGGCTGTCTTTGTCACCTCACCAACTGGTACCCATCAGCAGTAGAAATCACTGATGGTTAAATGCTTCCTGAGCCCAGGCAATGTGTCAAAGTGCCTCTGCTTCCATCCTCCAAGTAACTCAGCTCGGCACAGGAATCTAATATTTGCTCAGATGAGAGAAGGTGCCACGGTTGTACAAGTAGTTCTACAAATAACCTTAGAATCCCTCTTATCATCTCTATTCAGTGTTTTGGATGAGAAGTTAAAGTGATTCTCCTCAACTGAGCTAAAACAGCCCAAGGCAATATTTCATCAAAGAGCAGGAGCAGCCCTGATCAATATTTATCCCTCATTTAACATCACCAAAACAAATTATCTGGTCATTATCACATTGCTGTTTGTGGGAGCTTGCTATGCATAAAGCTGGCTGTGGTTTGCCACATTTCAACAGGGAGCGCACAAGTACCCCACTGGCTGTAAAACGTTTTGAGACATTCAATGGTTGTGAAAAGTCCTACAGAAAAACAAAAGTGCAAGTCAAAGTTATTTGGTGGCCCCTGCTGGACTAAGCAGATTTGTAAACATTGTCACGTGATGATTGCAATGTTGGAATATGCCCTAACCCTGCTGCAGTCCCTACTGCTGCTCAAGTTCAGTGTCCCTTTCAACAGAGCTGAACTTCAAACTCCAGAAATCAAAAGTCTCTAGTGCCATCTCCACTACACTGCTGACCTAAGCCCTTGGCCAATACCTACCACCACTGAAATTATTAGTGCCCTTTTTTCATTATCTTGAGCCCCAGCCCCCTGAACCACTTCTTAATAATTTCCTAAATAATTCCAAAATATACACACACCTTTGTCCTATTCCACAATGATGCCAGCACACTCTTTGCTGACCTCGACACTCTCCATTCCTCATAGAAGCAGTAGTCCAAACAGTCCTTCAAGCGCACTCAACCGCTGAATTGGATCATTGCTGATCTGTGCCTCGAGCTCGTTTAGTTGCCTTTGAACCATATCACTTGATACTCTGACCTATCATGTGGGCTGCAACTGAGCCCAGCATCTACAACCTTTTGGAGGAGTGTTCCAGGTTTCCACGACCAGCTGTGTGAAGGGTTGATTCCGGATTTCACTCCAACTGCACCAAGTTTAATATCCTTGGCTTCAATAACAAATTCCATGATGGCGTTGATCCACACTACCCCTCTCTCGAACCTCTTCTTCTCCGGCCAATACATGATAACCCTATCTTCCAACTTCAGCTTCCTTTACACATCATTCCAGTCACAGCATTCAGCCACCTCAATTCCACTTCTGGAACTCTGTCGCTAAACTTCCCTCTAGTGCGATGTGTCTTGGAAAGTCCGGATTTGATCAGGTACTGCTAACTGATCTATTCACAAAACACAAGTATTTTGTGCAAAAGGTGTGCTTAGGCTTTCACATCCCATGACTCCTCAAACATAAGAGCATAAGAACATAAGAACATAAGAACATAAGAAATAGGAGCAGGAGTAGGCCATCTAGCCCTTCGAGCCTGCCCCGCCATTCAATAAGATCATGGCTGATCTGTTGTGGCTCAGTTCCACTTTCCCGCCCTCTCCCCATAACCCTTAATCCCCTCTCTTATCAAGAACCCATCAACCCGCTTCTTAAAAATATTTAGCAAGGCAGCCTCCACCACTTCAACGGGCAGAGAATTCCAGAGATTCACCACCCTTTGAGTGAAGAAGTTCAATGTCAATGTTCACACATGAACAATCCTGGTTGAGATAACAGAGAAAGGAGCACAAAATATGCAGTTAAAACATATCAGCTGATTTTAAGACAGACAACATAAGAGTTTCAACACGTGGTGTACATTCAAGTCTCTAACAAACCACTATGTATAGAATCATCCATGAATGGCACTGTGGTGAGCATGGATCTCTCACAGCTCTAGAAACCCAGGTTTGATTTCGGCCATGGGTGACCCACCATGTGCAGTTTCTCCCCTATCTCCCCGTGTCGGCATGGGTTTTCTCTGGGTGCTCCGATTTCCTCCCACAGTCCAAAGATGCGCAGGTTAGGCGGATTGGCCATGCTAAATTGCCTCTTAGTCTCCAAAAGATCTGTAGGTTAGGTGGATTGATCATGGTAAATGCAGAGGGTAACAGGGATGGGGCGGGGCAATTGAGCCAGAGTGAGATACTCTTTCGGAGAGCCTGTGCAGATTCAATGGGTCGAACAGCCTCATTCTGCAATGAAGGGATTCTATAGAACCCTAAAATCAAATCCATCATTTCTATCCAAAAGGATGGCTGATACCAGCGCTCTGCATACAGATGGGTCCTCAATCAAAGTATGGCATTTACTTTAACATCCTTTAATTGAAAGGAAATGATAAAGGGGGGAAAAGAAAACACGTACAATTTTTTTTAAAATCATAAACAACAGCTACATCTCTGTCATCCTTCAAATCTAGGCCAACATCATAACTCAGAAAATATGCCAAGAGAATATTACATAATAACACATACAAACTATACAAGATCATACAGAAAATAGAATCATAGTTAACCACTTATCAATATTCAATAGGTAAATAGTTTAATGTGTTATACAATCAAAAAGGAAAGACTTGAGCTTAAATGACATTTTTCCCAACCTCCAATTCTCCCAAGTATGGTTCAATGATTCTACAACAGTTGCTTCTCTATCTCGGAAACATGACAGGCAACTTGTGCTTAGCAAGATCCCACAAACAGCAATGTCAAATGTCCAGATAATCTACATCTTTAGTGATGTTGGTGGCAAGGATCAATATCTGCCAGAACAACAGAGATAAACTCTCCTGTCCTCTTTAATCTTTTTAAGTTCCACACAAGAAATCAGAAAGGATGCCTTCTTATCTGAAAGACAGCACCTCTGACAGTGTTGCACTCGTTAAGGAACATTTTTAGAACAAAAAAGTACAGTGGACAAAAAATACCTGATGCAGTTCAGGATATTTCATTCCTTTGTATGAATCAAATTCTAACAGCTTTCATTTATATACATTGTGTCCTAAAAACCCCATGGAAATTTGGATAGATTCATGGATGGGAAAGGTTTAGAGGGATATTGGTCAAACACAAACAAATGGGCCTAGTTCAGTTTAGCAAACCTGGTTGTCATGAGCAAATTAGGCTGAAGGGCCTGTTTGTGCTGTATCTCTCAATGACTCCATGGGTGGGATTTTCCAGCCACGCTCACCCCAAAACTGGAAAATCCTGCCCAGGGTCAACAGACCTTTCCATGGTCCACCCCCTCACCCGCCCCGATCCCCGTGGCAGGCGGGACAGGAAAATTTGCATCCTATGACTCTAAAATCTGACACTGAGCCAGAGATGAGCAAAGAAGCAGTTTGTAAGGAGTGTCTTGAATTCCTTCTCCAAAGCTCGTAACTGCTTTCCCATTCCTTTTAGTTTCTGGATCACCAATGTAGGAGCGACAATTGCCAAGGAGACAAGAAGCCAGATTTGGAGGACAGCATACACATACACACACATATATATAAACATATACAAAAAAAAATCACAGAATCCCTATAGTGAAGAAAAAGGCCATTTGGCACATCAAACCTGCAACCAACAACACAACAATCCCACCCAGACCCTATCCTCATAACTAATGTATTTACCCTGCTAATTCCCCCTGATGCTAAGGAACAATTTATCATGGCCAATCCACCTGACCTGCACATCTTTGGAGTATGGGAGGAAACCCACGCAGACACGGGGAGAATGCGAACTCCAGACAGACAGTGACCCAAGCCGGTAATTGAACCCAGGTTCCTGGCACTGTGAAGCAGCAATGCTAACCACTGTGCCACCCCCTAGAGAACAGAGCTAACGGTTTCGAGTCTGGATGGACCCTTGCCAGAGCTGGATGACCCAGACTCTAAACGCTGGCTCTGTCCTCTCTCCACAGATGCTATCAGACCTGCTGAGATTTTCTGTATTTGTTTCAGATTCCAGTCTCTGCAGCAAATTGCCTTTACAAGCATACACAGACCGATACATTATATAGATATAAACACAGAGAGGGTTTAGCAATGCTCCTTATTTGGCGTTGGGGTGTTTTTTTATGTGAAGGGGAAGAATGTTATAAACCCACCCCACAAGACAATGTCCAAAGTGAGCCCCAGCCTGAAGCTCCTGACAGGATAGGAATAAACCACTCCCTCAATCAAACCCACCCTCACTCCCTCCCTCTCAATCTTCGCCCCCCACTCACTCACTCCCTCCCTCCCAATTGTTGTGGTGCTTGTTGCTAGGCTAGGCCCCACAAGCCGCCCGCTTGCCTGAGCCTCGGCGCCCGGGGGGCGGTGTGAGGGGCCCGCGGGGCCGCTCCGGGAAACGGGGTTGAATTCCCCCTCGCTCTCCCGGAGACAATGGGGGCTGCAGGTGGAGGAAGGAGGGGGGGGTGGGGAATGGTGGGTGGATCGAGCCCAGAGGCACCGCCCGCTCCGCCATTTACCTTCTGCGAGTGCTGCTGGAGAACATTCTGCTCCACCGTCATGGCCGCTCCTCACTGAGAGAGAGAGACTGCAGAGCGAGAGCGGGGGCGGGGCGGCGGGGGCGGGGCCGCAGGGGGAGGGGGCGCGGCTGTAGAGGGAGTGGGAGGGGCCGGAGGCGGAGGGGGCCGCGGGCGAAGGGCGGGGGACAAGGGGGAGGGGATTTAGCGGGAGGGGCTTCAGGGAAGGGGAGGAGCTACAGGGGGAGGGGCTGTAGGAGGAGGGGCTTCAGACGGAGGGGCAGCGGGGGAGGGGCCGGAGGAGGGGAAGGAGGAGGAGGACACGGGGCGGGGCTGTCGGGGGAGGGGGCGGGGCTGCAGGGGCAGGGGGCGGGGCTGCAGGTGAGGGGGCCGCACGGGGAGGGGGGTTCAGGGGGAGGGGATTTAGCGGGGGGGGGGGGGCTCCAGGGAGGGGGAGGAGCTACAAGGGAAGAGGCTGTAAAGAGGAGGGGTTTCAGGGGGGAGGGGCAGCAGGGGAAGGGACTGTGGAAGGGGGAGGGGCTGTGGGGGGGCTACAGGGGAGGAGCTACACAGGGAAGGGGCAGCAGGGGGTGGGGCTTCAGGGGAGGGGCTCGAGGGGAGGGGCTGCAGGGGGAAAGGATCCAGGGGGAGGGACTTCAGGGGAAGTGGGGGGGGTCATGGAGGGAGGTGGGGGGTCACGGGGTTGGAGGTGAGTAGTCATAGGGGGAAGTGAGGGGTCACAGGGGGGTGGTGAGGGGGAGAGGCTGCAGGAAGATGGACTGTAGGGGAGGGGCTGGGTGTGGGGAGGGGATGGGCAGGAGAGTAGAGCAGGGGTCTCAGGGAGGAAAGGTGGGGAGTGGACGCACGGGGGGGCTGAGGGAGGGAGGGTGTTGGGCTGCAGTGGTAGGGGCTTGACAGGAGCGGGGAGGGAGATAGGGAGGGGATGGGAGGGGCTGCAGGGGAGGCGAAGGAAATGGAAGAGGAGGAGGGGCAGAAATGGGGAAAGGGGAGTGACTGCAGGAGGAGTGGGAGAGATAGGAACTGGAGGAGAAGGGGCAAGAAGGGGGGCTGGAGTTGGAGGGGAAGAGGGAAGAGTCTTCAGGAGAAGTGGGAGAGGCTGGAGGAGGGGCTGCAGGGGATGGTCTGGAAATGGAGGGGGAGGCATTGCAGGGGAGGGGCTGCAGGTGTTAAAGGAGAGGGATGGGCTGGGGCAGGGAGGGCCTGAAGGGCTGGAATGGGATAGTTGGACTGTGGTGTTTGATTTGTTTCTTACCTCTAAAAAGCTCAGAGATATTGGAGTGTCAAAAACCATTTCACTTTGCTCGATGCAATATGAGGGCAAAGATGATTGAGTGTTAGCATGTAATTATGTCGCAAGTGAGAATTTCTCTACATGGCTCAAACCGCAGATGAACTAGTTTGGTGACACCATGCTAACCAATTGATGTTATCTCTACATGATTTCTCAGAATCAACTCCAGAAGTAGCAATATCTTTCGTCCCTAGTGTCATGAATAAGATTATAGAAGACTCAGTTGAATCAAAGTTGCTTGATGCTTGTGTCTTAACTGCAGAATTAGTTCCAAGAGAAGTATCTATTGAAGATCTCAAATCATACTTCTAGGTTCAAGGACAGCCAAAGTCCAGAACATTGTAGACAACCAAAGAGGAATAGATACTCTACTGATGGACTTTCTCACTGACAATGCATAATGACTAATGATAGTGTCTTGAGTATTATTGGTCCTTTGTGTAACATCACAGTAATTTGTTGTCAAGCCCACAGGATTAGAGAGGGAAGGATATTTAAATAGTTATATTTAAATAGTTGCTTGATTGCTTTAAGAGTTTATCATCTGATTTGATGCTGATGTCATCAGTATGTTGTACAGACTGCCGTTTTAGTTTCAGTTTGTATTCTGGACAAAGAATATGGCTGTTGTTGTTATTTTGGATCTGCACGTGAAAAACATATCTTTTGGTTTAAAACCCAAGGGCATTAGAGTTTCCTATCTGGAAAGGCCAGTTAGAATTGGACCCACTCTTTCATTAATTCACATAAGAAGGAAAGCTGAATGGCGATCTTACAGAGGTCTTTAAAATTGTGAAAGGGTTTTGTTGGAGTGGGTACAGAGAGATTGTTTGCTATTTGGGAAGGAGATAACCACAGACATGAATATAACTTGGTCAACAAGAAATGCAATCAGCATTCAGAAGAAAATTCTCTATCTCAGAGGGGTGCGAATGTGGAATTCATTAACACACAGGAATGTTTAAGAGAAAAAGATAGATGCATTTAAGGGGAAGCTAAACCAGCTATTCCTCCTCCTTCAGTTCATAGAATCCTTACAGTGTAGAAGGAGGCTATTTGGCCCATCTATACTGAACCCAATCCTACACAGGCCCTATTTTTGTAACCCTGCCTATTTACCCTGCTAATCCCCTTGACACAAGGGTCAGTTTAAATGCCCAATTTGTCTAACCCGCACATCTTTGGATGCTGTGTTGATATAATGATATAAAGGCACAAATCAATCATAATGACGCACTGCCCCTACCCTCCTAATGCTCCCTCCAGCTCCTTCCCCTCCTCTCCACAAGCCTGTTCTCCATCTCCTGCAGCTTGCCCCTTCCATAAGACCTTATCAAATGTTCTCTCATTCCCTCTCTGTAGACTCCCACCCTTCCCCTCCAGCCTCACCCTCACAGCCCGGCCATCTCCTCACCCTCCTGTAGTCTCGACCCCTCTCTCCACCCTCTCTCTTCTTTCCTCAAGCCACTCTTCATTCCCCACCCTTCCCTCTTCGCAGCTTCTCCCTTTGCTTCTTCAGCACCTCCCAGACTAACTACTCTCTCCAACACCCCCACCCCCGTCTGTCCAGCCCTTTCTCTCCCTGAAGCAACCCGCCCTCTCCCAGCTGTTAAGACCACAGCAGATGACCGAACCAGATACCAGAGTGGTCTTTTCTCTACTGTGAAAACAAGTAGGAGGAGCTCCTGCCCTCCAAAGACATAGAACTCTAGTAGCAGCTTTAGCATTTTAATATTTAAAAGACTTAGAAGGAAATCTTAAGCACACAAGATTAAAGTAACACACCTGAAACAATCTTACAGAACAAAGGCGTGGCACGGTGGCACAGTGGTTAGCACTGCTGCCTCACAGCGCGACCCAGGTTCAATTCCCAGCTCAGGTCACTGTCTGTGTGGATATCACCCACACATTCTCCCCGTACCTGTGTGGGTTTGCTCCAGTTTCTTCCCGCAGTCGGAAAGATGTGCTGATTAGGTGCGTTGGCCATGCTAAATTCTCCCTCAGTGTATCCAAATAAGCACCGGAGCGTGGCAACTAGGGGATTTTCACAGCAACTTCGTTGCAGTGTTAATGTAAGCCTACTTGTGACATGAATAAATGAACTTTAAACTTTATGGTGTCCAGCTCAAATTTCCATTAATATCTACTGTCTTGCTGCTGAAAGATCACTGATCCAACATCCAGTCTTAAAAAAACCAGTGTCATCACCTTTGCTTTCACCCATACCTGCTCTCGACCAGAGTTCTTCACTAACCCCAGCTGCTGCTTTAGGCTTATTCACTTTGCAACCTTTGGGTCCCTCAGTGTTACCCGAACAAGCGCCGGAGTGTGGTGACTAGGGGATTTTCACAGTAACTTCATTGCAGTGTTAATGTAAGCCTACTTGTGACACTAATAAATTAACTTTGCCTTTAACTTGAGGTTAAAGTACAGATCTGCAGTGATCTAATTAAATATCAAAATAGGCTTGATGAGCTGAAAGGCCCACTCCAGTTCTTGTGAGGTCTCACCCTTGATATGCCAGCTGACCCAAAAGCTGTACAGCAACAAATTAATTTGGCCATGTGAGACATGTTGTACCTGTCAATATACAACTAACAGGATAGATGTATTTGGGGTGGTACAGTGGTTAACACTGCTGCCTCACAGCGCCAAGGACCCGGGTCCAAATCCGGCCTTGGGTCACTGTCTGAGTGGAGTTTGCACATTCTCCGTGTATCTGCGTGGGTTTCCTCCGGGTGCTCCGCTTTCCTCCCACAGTCCAGAGATGTGTAGGTTAGGTGGATTGGCCATGCTAAATTGCCCCTTAGTGTCCCAGGATGTGTCAGTTAGGGAGATAAATGTGTGGGGTTACAGGGATAGGGCAGCGAATGGTCCAGAGTAAATTGGTCTGTCAGAGAGTCGGTGATGACTCGATAGGCCAAACAGCCTCCTTCTGCACTGTAGCAAATCTATAATTCTATAATGTCATCATCCCCAAGGGCAAAGCGTTCCAGAGATGTTAAAACTCAATAAACGTCAAACACATAGCAAAATGTACACATCTGTTTAGTTGATAACCTCTGCTTTGATTTCAGTCAAAAGATGTGCAAGTTAGGTGGATTAGCCATGCTAAGTTGCCAATTAGTAACAAAAGATGTGTAGTTTAGGGGGATTAGGCAGGGTAAGTGTGTGGGGTTACTTGGATAAGGCAGAGGGGAGGGCCTGGGTGTCAGTACAGATTTGATGGGCCAAATAGCTTCTTTCTGCTCTGTAGGGGATTCTGTTCATGGTTACTTTACATAATTGAACACAGTGTTCAATTGCTTTGATTGGCTCTCTGTCTCTAACAGTATAATTTGGTAGCAACAATAGGGAGACAGATTATTACTTGAATGGGTGTAAATTGAGAGAGGTGGATACTCAACAAAATAAACCTCAGGAAAAAAGATGGATCAGAGTATTGAATTTGATCATCAGCCATGAACAAAATCAATGGTGAAGCAGGTTCCTCCTACTCCTCCTTCTAGTTTCTATATTTCTATGTTTCTAATTTGCCCCCTGCCTTAACATATAATAACAATGTAAGAAAGCCAAGAGTCACCTTACCCTGGCAAGAGCAAACAGAATTTGTGAATATTTAAAGTCGGTTCACTATCTATTCCATTACCCATCAAATGCCAATGCAATGAAAGGCTGGGAAGGAGGAGTCTTAAAACAGAAGGCAAAATAAAAACAACAGCCATTTTGTTTTCAGCAGACTTTTTTTTTCATTCAAGGTTGTTGAATCAGATTGAGATAGACTCTTTAACGTGTAGGGTCGATATTTAACTTTTACTTTCTGCTTCTTTACTCGTCGCTTTGGTCTGACTTGCACAAGGACCATCAGTCTGAGTTTTGGAGCATTTCTGAATGGATGATCCGAGTCTGTCAGCCAGCAGGAAGGGATTCAGGTGGCAGTACTGGAGAGACAGACAGAGGGAAAGAGCTTGTTAGAATTAGAGACAGTAAAATCGAAACCCTGGTATTAGAGAACTCTGTTTTAATCTGAGAGCTGCCAATGCTGGCGGATAAAAACATCCTCCCGTGCTTTGTCATCCATCAGTGAGATTGAGCACTTTCACGTCAACTCTGTAGTTGTGGCTTTAATGAAAATACAGTCCTTTTAGCAAACAGTCCACAGATACTCCTGGCATCCAATAGGTTCCAATATCCCTTCCTCATCGAGTAGTTACTTCAAGTGACCTTTTACATCACTCAGATTTTGGAGAGTTGCTTAAATCAAGAATCACTCTGATATTTCTTCTTCCCCCAACCATGCCAGAACCATAGAGCTGACAGGATGCATTTTTTTGATGAGAAACCTCTCCCCTCTTGTATTGTTGTGGTAGTTCAAAAAGCCACAGCCATCCCTTCTTCTAGCTGACCAAAAAGAAATGCTATTGTCTGTGGTATTTACTGATTTATAGGGAAGCTTGTAACCTGATCTCAAAAATGGCTTCCTCTTCCACATGGCAACAAGAAATACATTAACCTTGCATCCAGACAAAAATATTCATTATCTACCTTCGATGCAAAATCCCTTTCATCTTGAAAGTAAATGGACAATTTACAGCACAACAGTTTACATGTACAACCTGGTACCTATAACACCTTTCTGGGACATTGAGTAACTCAAATTCTACTCTTTGCAAACTTGGACACTGCTGCCGTTGTCTCCAAGTGTAAAACGTTGCACCTTCTTGGGTTTTACGGTGGCACAATGGTTAACACTGCTGCCTCACCCCACCAGGACCTGGGTTCAACCCTGGCTTTGGACCTCGGGTCACTGTCTGTGTGGAGTTTGCATGTTCTCCCTGTGTCTGTGTGATTTTTCTCTGGGTATTCCAGTTTCCTCCCATAGTCCAAAGATGTGCAGGTTAGGTTGATTGGCCAGGCTAAATTGCCCCTTAGTGTCAGGGGGATTAGCAGAGAAAATGTGTGGAGTTACGGGAATAGAACCTGGGTGGGATTGTAGTTGGATCAGATTCGATGGACCAAATGGCCTCCTTCTGCACTGTAGGAATTCTGTGATTTCTCTGAGTAAAATAGTCTAATATCTAATAACCAAAATACCAGGCTTCCTGTTGGGCACAAGACCCACTTCATTTACCATAAATTTAAAGCTACAATTGCAAAATATAATAATCTTATAAACCTCATAACTGCAATGACATTTGGGAACAGTTAGTCATCAGCCTTTGGGTGAAGAAAGTTTTCCCAATAAATTAACTGTTTTCAACACATTTACCAGGTTTATTTTCACTCATTTTTCTCCATATTATCCAGAACTAGAATTCATCCATATAATCTGAGTGAACCAACCCTGTAAATAATCAAAGTCCAAGCTGTGAAAGTATAGCTCACATTACCCTCCAGTATTCTCATCAATGTTTCCAACAATAGTTCAGTCCTTGGAGGACTAGCAGCACGAACTGGGAAGAAGGAGAGCAGATATGGGGCTTGATAGGGGAGGCCAAGAGAAACCATTTCCTCTGGTGAAGGAGTCCAGGACTAATGGGCATCATTTTAAAATTAAAACCAGGCCACAGCAGAGTGATGTTGGAAAGCATCTCTTCATACAAAGTGTGGTGGAAGCTCTCGATACAAAGACTGATGGATTCTTCTTGGGCAAAAGGTATTAAAAGTTATGCGCAAGGATACTTTGGCCTTGGAGGGAGTGCAGAGGAGGTTTACTAGGCTGGTGCCGGAGTTGAGGTGGTTGAGCTATGAGGAGAGGCTGAATAAACTAGGCTTGTACTCGTTAGAGTTTAGAAGAATGAGGGGAGATCTCATTGAGACGTATAAGATGATGAATGGGATGGATAGGATAGAGGTGGAGAGACTCTTCCCGCTCAGAAAGGACAGTAGGACTAGGGGGCACAGCCTCAAGATAAGGGGGGGGGCGGTTTAGAACGGAGTTGAGGAGGAACTTCTTCACTCAAAGGGTGGAGAATCTCCGGAATTCTCTGCCCGTTGAAGTGGTGAAGGCTGCCTCGCTGAATATTTTTAAGACGCGGGTTGATGGGTTTTTGATAAGAGAGGGGATTAAGGGTTATGGGGAGAGGGCGGGAGTGTGGAACTGAGCCATGACAGATCAGCCATGATCTTATTGAATGGCGGGGCAGGCTCGAAGGGCTAGATGGCCTATTCCTGCTCCTATTTCTTATGTTCTTATGTTCTAAACCAAGGCAAGTTGATGGAGTTAGGGTACAGAGCAGCCACAATCTAATTGAAAGGCAGAACAGGCACTAGGGATCGAATAGCCCTGTACATTTCCTGTGGATAATGAGTTATATAATTCCTCTACACTCCCAGGAAAAGTTTGACAGCAAAACCAATGCTGTAATATACTAGCACTAAATGACTATGGATTGAGTCTCAACCTGCAACATTGTTGAATGGAGAATGACTGCTTTGCCAGTTTGTCAAATACAACAGCAACTGGAAAGGGAGATATCTGGCCAATGAGATAAGAAAAGCATGACAAAGCTCCAATGTACTCTGCATCCCTCATCCACTGTGCATTAACATAAAGAGTACTAGGTTTTACACCTGGCCTCTTTGACAGGTGTTAGTAATTCCTGAAGGACAATCACCTTGCAATAAATGTATCCAGAGAATCATCTTCGTTTGAGTAAAGACTTAGGAATTTAAGGATGATCATACCTAATCTTGGGAAGTGGGTGTTGCTGGCAAGGCCAACATTCATTACCCATCAATAAATGCAAAATACTGTGTGCTGGCACTGGAATCTGAAACAAAAGCATCAAAATGCTGGAAAGTCTCAGCAGGTCTGACAGCTTCTGTGGAGAGAGAATGGAGCCCATGTTTCGAGTCTGGATGACCCTTCACCAGAGCTGAAAGGAAGGAGCGTCAGCAGAGGGTTATACCGTGAGGGTGAGGGGAGATGTGGTGCAGTTGGACAAAGGGAATGGCAATCAGAAGGCTGAGAAGGTGTTGAACGCGTCCAGTAATGATCAGAGTGCATGAATGGAAAAGCAAAGGTACCACTTGGTAAAGGACTGCCTGAGGAATGTGGCAGTTGGCCTGAAGAAGAGGGCACGGTGGAGGAAGGAGGGTGGAAAGAAGAAGAGCGATAAAATGAAGAATGAGATAAAATGAAATGAAGTAAAATAAATGGAAATGGGGTGGAGTGGAGAATTCATAGCTCTGAAAGCCATCTTCTGGTTGCCCTTGAGAAGGTTTTGCAAATCTACTTCTTGAACTGTTGCAGTCTGTGTGACAGAGGTACTGAGTGTAAAGGAGACTCCCTTCTCCAGAAAACCGCTGGGAGACCACCTGGTGATCTCCCCACAATGTGGAAGCTCTTCCTAATGTCAATAAAATGTCAGCGAGGGGAGGAAACTACCCTCCCTTTGCTACACTTTGTTTATTTAATTGTCTGCCCTCCTCTACTCAAAGGGCGGCCACACTGTAGAGGTCACCATCCCTGGGGACATTCCATGGCAGTGAGAAGATGGTTGGCTCCCCTCCCAGTGCCTTGTGCTGCCAGTTTACACCCCATCTCCCAACCCAAACTTGAGTGTTCAAGAGGTCTATGGATAGAAGAAGCTACCCGGGTTGATGATGGAAGCAGATAGTGCTGATTCGTTTAAATGCGAATCAGATCGATTCTGTTCAGAAGTTAACTTTTCGTGATTAGTTCTCAAGCAGTTTGAGGTACAATGTGCTAAGTGTTGCAGCTCAGCAGGTCCAGGTGCTAACTTAGCTCAGACCGAGATAAAATCCAAGCCTATACGACTCAATGATGTTCACCCTCCAGACAACTTCCAAAATTGTGTACAATTATTTTTTTGGAGAGATCTGGACTGAAAAGTGTCCCTCTACCTGCTGAGTGTTGTCTTTTACTGGTGCCTCACACTCAATGGGCTGAATAAGGAAATGAGAGGCAAAGCGGGAGGTTTTCAGCACCAAGGCCAGCTCCCCATCGACCTCCACTGCTTGGTCCTTCTGTAGAAACAAAGAAAAGAGTCAGTCAAAAATGAGGTGCCACAAGTAAAATTGAAAGATAAATGATCCATTTGTAAGCTTCATCTCCGTGTTTGCGACCTCCTCTTTCATAGTGATACAGGTTCATCTTAACCACATCATTTAATAATCAAACTTCTGTCTCACAATGGGGTGTGATTTATTCTTAGCCGCCCTCTAGAATGTTGCAACTTAGTTGTGTTAAACCGTGGTTGGGCAGTTCAAAAACCCAGCTCTCCACCACTGCCCACAACCAGGAAAAAAATGTGGATGGGCATTGCCAATGATGCCAGGCACTTACAAAACCCCAGCCTGACAAATTGGTACGGAGGTGGATGAAACATTAAACCTAAGGGCGGCACGGTAGCACAGTGGTTAGCACTGCTGCCTCACAGCGCTAGGGATCTGGATTCAATTCCGGCCTCGGGTCACTACCTGTGTGGAGTTTGCACATTCTCCCTGTGTCTGCTCGGGTTTCCTCCAGGTACTCAGGTTTCTTCTCACAGTCCAAAGATGTGCGGGTTAGGTTGATTGGCCATGATAAATTGCCCCTTAATGTCACTGGGATTAGGAGGGTAAATGTGTGGGGTTATGGGGATTGGACAGGACCTAAGAGAAATTGTTGTCAGTGCAGGATCAGTGGGCCAAATGACCTCCTCCCAATGGCACTGTAAATTCTGTGATTCTATGATGCTCACATCCTGAAAATGAAATCATCAAAAAATATTGATAAATGTACTTCTTTGAAATAGAGTTCGAAGTTTATGAGTTTAAGTCCCATTCCAGGCACTTACAAAAACCCAGCCTGATAGTTTGCTACAAAGAGAACTCTTGAGGTGGATGAAACATTAAACCTAAGTCTCACTCCACTCCCCGAGGTGGCTGAAAAACATTTTCTGATGTGGTTTTCTGTGATGCAACAGTTACTGTAATAAAGTAAGTTTATTTAACTAACTCTGCAGCTATAAGAAAACCTTTCCGCTCTGCCCAAGGTCCCGGGGAATTGGGTGTGCACCCACCATGTGATCACATCATCATGTCATCACATGAAGACCTGGTCTACACATGGCATTACTTCAGAGAGGAGATTCTTCTTTCTCCCTTGGGTCTTGGCCAAGATGTACCTGTCCACCAACATCACAGAACAGATTATGTGGAAAAACATCACATTGCTGTTTGTGAGAACTTGCTGCGTGTTCTCTCCTTGGCAACATTCATAGAATCATTACATCTAAGGCTGAGACAGGTCCTTCAGCCCAAACTGGTCTGTGGCACCCATCTAAAGTAACTCCATTTGCATGCATTTAGCTCATATCCCTCTAAACCTTCCCTATCCATGTATCTATCCAAATGCCTTTTAAATGTTGTCAACGTCCCTGCCACTTCCTCTGGCAGCTCATTCCACGTATGCACCGCCTTCTGGGTAAAAAAAGTTGCTCCTCAGGTTCCCATTAATTCTTTCCCCTCTTAACTTTAACCTCTGCCCTCTAGTTCTCGATTCCCCTGGGAAAAAGACAAAATCCATTCACCCTAAACATGCCTCTCATGAACTTGTACATCTCTATAAGATCACCCCTGAGCCTCCTGCATGCCAAAGAAAAAAGTCCTAGACCGTCCGATCTCTCCCTATAACTCAATCCCTTGAGTCGTGGTAACATCCTTGTAAATCTCTTCTGCACTCTCTCCAGTTTAATAACATCTTTCCTACAGCAAGGTGACCAAAACTACGGCCTCACCAATGTCCTGTACAACTACAACATAACTTCTCCATCAGTAGCGCTGCCAGAGTCCGAGTGGGAAAAGGTAAATGGGGCAACCACAGGGATTTCAAAATAGCAAATGGACTGGGGTGAAGCCCAGGTCAAGACAAAGAAAGTGGGAATGTGTTCAGAAAGACTGAATGGTGACATTCAGAAGTTGTGATTCAGACACAGCAGGTTATCGAAAAGCTAAAATACGTGGAGTGATTAAACCAGGGGAGAGCAGTAAGAAATGTGTCAGTAAAGCATTGAAGCAGAACAACACATTAGGGCCTGTGGTCCAAACAAGCATTGTATGCACAAACACATAGAATATAAGGAGAAAGGAAAGCCTCAGAACAGAATGAAGTATTTTTGAAGTGCAGCTGCTGTTGTAATATAGGGAATAAATTGAATCAACTTCTGGCACAAATTCAACAGGAGACTGTGACATGGTCGCTATTATGGAGCAACGCCAAAAGAGAGGATCACAATTAGGAAATAAATCTCCCAGATTATAAGGGAGAATGGCTGTGGAGCAACAGGAGCCTTCATAATTAGTGATGAATTAACTTTGATAATGAGAGAGCATCTAACAAGTGATATGGTGGTGTCAGCCAGAGCTCAGTGACTTGACCGTGACTCATGAGGTTCCGTGTCCAAGTCCTCCTTCACGGCCGAAGCACAGAGATCTCGCCTGATGTGGTGAGTGGAGGAGGGGGGGGGAAGGGGAGGAAGAGGACAGGGAAGAGGAGGAGGGAGGAGAAGGAGGAGGGAGAGGACAAAGGGGAGGAGGAGGAGGGGCGAGAAGGAGAAGGAGGGGGGAAGAAGATGACCTCTTTGTATGCCTAGTCAAGCTAGCTAGTAACATGCCCAACCAGCAAGTGGTTAAGGAGGTCTTTTGACCGGACTGTCTTCTGTGGCTATGTTTGTGGTTGGGTGTCCTTGGAGGAAGAGTGTGCAGTGTCCACTGGCTTGTTGGAGGCTTTCTGTGATTTGCAGGAGCTAGGGTATCTGATTTAGATTTAAAGATTAGCAAACTTCCTTTCGTGGCGGGTAGGGTTTTGTTTGTCTCTGAGGGATTATTCCCTCTGCCTCACCCCCACCCACCCTCATCCCTATTCATTTGATTATTTAATGTGATGCTTTGTTAATTTGATCCCATTACATCTGAAAATTATAATGAGAGGTAAATAGGCTTTAGAGACTATAGGAGTAGAATTAAGAAAGAAAGGGATTGTGTACTTTAGATTGCGTATCGGTCGCCTGATAGCAGCTGTGAAGTAGCAGCTTGTATAAATCCTGAGATTAGATAAGCATGTTGTAAAGATAGTGTTAATGGGGATTTTAAGTTTCAGCTTGGCATAAACAGATGAGAATATCGGATAGGGATATTGAATTTCCTGGTGTTCAAAGAACCATAGAATCCCTACAGTGCAGCAGGAGGCCATTCAGCCCATTGATTCTGCATCTAACCCGGCTCCACAGGTCTACCTCCCTTCCTACTGCCACCTCTCTGCCCCCCCCCAACACTGTTGGAAGAAACCCACACAGACACAGGGAGAACTTGCAAACTCAACACAGGCAGACACTTAAGGCCAGAATTGAATCCATGTGCCTGATGCTGTGAGGCAGTGGTGCTACCCAATGTCACCGTGTGTTTTAGAACCATAGAAAATTACAGCTCAGAAACAGGCCTTTTGGCCCTTCTTGTCTGTGCTGAACCATTTTTTGCCTAGTCCCATTGCTCTGCACTTGGACCATATCCCTCCATACCCCTCTCATCCATGAACCCATTCAAGTTTTTCTTAAATGTTAGAAGTGACCTCACATTTACCACTTTATCCGGCAGCTCATTCCACACTCCCGCCACTCTCTGTGTGAAGAAGCCCCCCCTAATATTCCCTTTAAACTTTTCTCCTTTCACCCTTAACCCATGCCCTCTGGTTTTTCCCGCCCCTAGCCTCAGTGGAAAAAGCCTGCTTGCATTCACTCTATCTATACCCATCAAAATCTTATATACAGATGTTTTGAAGCAATTTCTTCTAAAACTACTCTCTGAGAGGAGAAATTCCTCCTCATTGCTGTCGTAAATGGGTAACCCCTTACTCTCGAGATTATGCCCTCTGATTTTAGACCCTTCCCCAAGGGGAAAATAACCTCTCAGCATCTACCCTGTCAATCCCCTTGAGAATCCTACCTGTCTCAGTAAGGTTACCTCTCATTCTTCTAAACTCCAATGAGTACAGGCCCAACCTACTCAACTTCTCCTCTTCACACCCTCCATTTTGTGATGAATAATAAGCCAGAATTAACACACACAGGAACACAAGTATTAGAATCAGGAGTAGGCCCTTCAAGCCTACCCCGGCATCCAATATGATCTTGGCTGATCTATGCTGGCCTCAGCTCCTTTTCCCCGAGCCCTCCATCCCTTAAGCTATCAAACATTTATCCACCTTCACTTTAAATAATTCTGAAGATCCAGGCTCCACCATCCTTTGAGGCAGAGAATTCCAGAGGTTCACCACACTCTGTAAGAAGAAATTTCTATGCATCTCAGTTTGAAGTTAGGATTGTTTTCGCTAGAGTTCCGAAGAATGAAGGGAGGGGGTGTCTTATAGAGACTTATAAAATTTTAATAGGACTAGACAGGGTTGATGCAGGGAGGATGTTCCCAATGGTGGGATTGTCCAGAACCAGGGGTCACAGCCTGAGGATTCAGGGTAGACCATATAGGACGGAGCTGAGGAGACATTCCTTCACCCAGAGAGTGGTGAGCCTGTGGAATTCATTACCACAGGAAGTAGTTGATGCCAAAACATTGAATGTATTTAAACGGTGGGTGGATATAGCACTTGGGGTGAATGGGATCAAAGGTTATGGGAAGAAAGCAGGATTAGGCTATTGAGTTTGATGATCAGCCATGATCATAATAAATGGTGGAGCAGGCTCGAAGGGCCAAATGGCCTCCTCCTGCACGTATCTTCTATGTTTCTATGTAAAATGACTGACCCTTTACCTTGTAACTATGTCCACTTAGAACATAGAACATAGAACATAGAACACTACAGCACAAACAGGCCCTTCGGCCCACAAGTTGCGCCGACCACATCACCTACCAACCTACAGACCTATCTATAACCCTCAATCTCATTAAACCCCATATACTCATCCAGAAGTCTTTTAAAAGACCCCAGCGAGTTCGCCTCCACCACCACTGACGGCAGCCGATTCCATTCACTCACCACCCTCTGAGTGAAAAACTTACCCCTAACATCACTTCTGAACCTCCCTCCCCGCACCTTAAATCTGTGTCCTCTCGTAGCGACCATTTCAAACCGGGGAAATAGCCTCTGAGAGTCCACCCTATCTATTCCTCTCAACATTTTGTAAACTTCTATCAGGTCGCCTCTCAACCTTCGTCTCTCCAGGGAAAAGAGTCCCAGCTCCCTCAACCTAACTTCATAAGGCATGCCTCCCAGTCCAGGCAACATCCTTGTAAATCTCCTCTGCACCCTTTCAATAGCTTCTACATCTTTCCTATAGTGAGGCGACCAGAACTGCGCACAATACTCCAAATGAGGCCTGACAAGGGTCTTATAAAGTTCCAGCATTACCTCCCGACTCCTAAACTCAATCCCTCGATTAATGAAGGCCAGTACACCATACGCCTTCTTGACCACCTCCTCCACCTGCGAGGCCGATTTAAGAGTCCTGTGGACCCGGACCCCAAGATCCTTCTGCTCCTCAACACTACTCAGACTTCTGCCCTTAATAGTGTACTCGTTCATCCCGTTGGTTCTGCCAAAATGGACGACAACACATTTATCCGCGTTGAAGTCCATCTGCCACTTCTCCGCCCAGTCCTGCATCCTATCTATGTCCTGCTGCAACTTTTGCCATCCTTCCAGATCATCCACAACACCACCGACCTTCGTGTCATCAGCGAACTTACTTACCCATCCCTCCACTTCCTCATCCAGGTCATTTATGAAAATGACAAACAACAAGGGTCCCAGAACAGATCCTTGAGGCACTCCGCTGGTGACTGACCTCCATTCAGAAAAAGCCCCATCCACAACCACTCTCTGCCTTCTGCAGGCAAGCCAGTTCTGGATCCACAAGGCCAAAGGCCCTTGGATCCCATGCCCTCTCACCTTCTCAAGAAGTCTTGCATGGGGGACCTTATCAAACGCCTTGCTGAAGTCCATGTACACTACGTCCACGGCACTTCCTTCGTCAATGTGTTCAGTCACATTATCGAAGAACTCAACTAGGCTTGTAAGGCACGACCTGCCCTTGACAAATCCATGCTGACTATTCCTGATCATGTCAAACCTCTCCAAATGTTCGTAAATCTTGTCCCTCAGAAGCCTCTCCATCAGCTTACCAACCACTGAGGTCAGACTCACCGGTCGGTAATTTCCCGGGCTATCTCTGTTCCCTTTCTTAAAAATAGGAACTACATCCGCAATCCTCCAATCCTCTGGAACCTCTCCCGTCTCCATTGACGACGCAAAGATCATCGCCAGGGGCTCTGCAATCTCTTCCCTCGCCTCCCACAGTATCCTGGGGTACATCCCATCTGGTCCCGGCGACTTATCTACCTTGATAGAATTCAAAAGTTCCAACACATCCTCCTCCTTAAACTTGTTCAAGACTTTTCCATTAGTGAAAATATTTCACCATCTACCCTGTCAAGCGCCTCCCCCACCCCCCCACCTCAGGATCTGAGATGTTTGAATAAGGTCATTCCTCACCCTTCCGAACTTCAAGGAATACAGACTCACACTATTTATTATCTCTTGATAGGACAACCCTCTCATCCCAGGAATTAACCTGGTGAATCCACTTTGGACTGCCTCTTCTGTTACTATATCCTCTTTTAGTTAAGGGGACCAAAACTGTACACAGTCGTAGTCTTGGCGAGATCTCATCAACACCCTGTGCAATTACAACAAAACTGGCATCGTGACACAGTGGTTAACACTACTGCCTCATATTGCCAGGGACGCAGGTTCGATTCCTGGCTTGGGTCAGTGTCTGTGTGGAGTTTGCATGTTCCCCCTGAGTCTGCATGGGTTTCCTCCAGGTGCTCCAGTTTCCTCCCACAGTCCAAAGATGTGCAGGTTGGGTGCATTGGCCATATTAAGTTCTCCCTCTGTGTACGTGGAGCGTGGCAACGAGGGCACTTTCACAGTAATTGCATTACTACGTGAATGGAAGCCTACTTGTGACTAATAAATAAACATTAACTTATTTTTAAACTCAAATGACTTAAACTTAATCACAAATCTAATGGTCTGTGAATATTTATCTATTAATGAGGATAATATGATGGATATGCATTCGGCACGTCTACTGCGACTCTCACCAATTTTTACACATGCACCATAGAAAGCATCCTTTCCAGATGCATCAAAGGTTGGTTTGGCTCCTGGTCGAAACCATAAGAAATTACAAAGGGTTGTGAATGTAGCCCAGTTCATCATGCAAACCAGCCTCCCATCCATGGAATTTTACTGTCTCACCCACCACAGGAATTGGAGCAGGCGAGGGGCGGGCCATGGATAGATCAGCGTTTATTCCCCACCTCTAGTTGCCATGGGGCAGTTGAGAGTCAACCACATTGCTGTGGCTCTGGAGTCACATGTAGGCCAGACCGGGTAAGGATGGCAGATTTCCTCTCCTAAAGGACATTAGTGAACCAGATGGATTTTTCCAACAATTGTTTCATCATCATCAGTAGATCCTTAATTCCAGCTTTTTTTTATTGAATTCAAATTCCACTACCTGCTGTGATGGGATTCGAACCCGGCTCCCCAGAACATTAGCTGAGTTTCTAGATTAATTATCTCGCGATAATACCACTAGGCCATTACCTCCCATTTTCTGGAAATGGTTATGTTGCTGGGTAACGGTCACAGATGGGAGTTCCAGTTGATTGTCTGCCTCCTTTATCCAGCGTTACAGGAGACATTGACAATAACTCCCATGGCTATCGCAGCTGAGAACAGCCCAGGACCTGAAACTTTTCAGTATTTACTGTTCACAGGCAAGGGAATGATAAGAAACTTATTTATCCAGAGAATGTGAAACTGGTTATCACATTAGCTGTGGAGTTGAATAGCATTGATGCATTGAAGAGGTAACTAGATAAGCACATGAGAGAGAAAGGAATGGGAGGAGATACTGATAAGAACATAAGAACATAAGAAATAGGAGCAGGAGTAGGCCATCTAGCCCTTCGAGCCTGCCCCGCCATTCAATAAGATCATGGCTGATCTGTTGTGGCTCAGTTCCACTTTCCCGCCCTCTCCCCATAACCCTTAATCCCCTCTCTTATCAAGAACCCATCAACCCGCTTCTTAAAAATATTTAGTGAGGCAGCCTCCACCACTTCAACGGGCAGAGAATTCCAGAGATTCACCACCCTTTGAGTGAAGAAGTTCCTCCTCAACTCCGTTCTAAACCGCCTCCCCTTTATCTTGAGGCTGTGCCCCCTAGTCCTACTGTCTTTTTTGAGCGGGAAGAGTCTCTCCACCTCTATCCTATCCATCCCATTCATCATCTTATACGTCTCAATGAGATCTCCCCTCATTGGAACGAGGCTCGTGTGGAACATAAACAACAGCACCCCACTGCTGGGGTAGAATGGGCTGTTTCTGTGTTGTGGGATTCCATATATAATCAAAGGCCAAATTCAAGAAAGGCAGGGGAACACTAGACCAACAATCAGTGTAGAGAATTGGAGGCCTCCATGTCAAAGTTTACTCTTGCCCACCACCTGCTGGCCAGCTGAAGCACAGCACAAGTTTGCAGAATGCATTGTCTATCCAGAAGTCTCTTATATTAACACTACAATGAAGTCACTGTGAAAATCCCTTAGCCGCCACATTCCAGTGCCTGTTCGGGTACACTAAGGGAGAATTTAGCACAGCCAATCTAGCTAACCAGCACGCCTTTCGGACTGTGGAAGGAAACCGGAGCACCCGGAGGAAACCCACACAGACAAGGGGAGAACATGCAAACTCCAAAAGATAGTGGCCCAAGCTGGGAATTGAACGCAGGTCCCTGGCGCTGTAAGACAGCAGTGTTAACCCCACTGCAGAGATGCCGGCGTTGGACTGGGGCAGGCACAGTAAGAAGTCTCACAACACCAGATTAAAGTCCAACAGGCTTATTCGATATCACAAGCTTTTGGAACGCTGCTTCTTCATCAGGTGAGTGGAGAGTTGAGTCCACAAACAGGATACATATAGACACAGACTCAATTGCACTCAATTGCAATGCCAGAACGCCAAGTTCTGCGCACATGAGGATGGCTTCAACCAGGATCTTGTGTTCATGTCACCCTACATGCAACCCCCACCATTTGGCCTGGGCTTGCAAAGTATTATTAAATGGCCTGGCTTGAGACAATTCATACCTCTTTAACATGTCATTATTTCTCTCTCCACTGCACTGTCTGTACCTGTAAAGACTTGATTACCTGTAAGGACTTGCATTCCAACCATTACCTTGCAATTGAAAGAGGATGGAACAAGGATTAGTGCTTAGATATGGAAGAGGAGGAATTGCGGGACCAAGGATGTATCCTCTGGCTGGACAATAGGGAGATGTTGAGCGAAGACATTGCTAAAAGGGTGCCCCAAATTTAATGCATAAGAATGTGTGAAGCACAGCGAGGACAGTCTCCTTGAGGACAATAGATGAGAGTGGGGTGGATAACTGTGCCTACAGATAGATTATTGAAAGATTATGACAGATGATATTCCTAGAGCTCTCTGAGAGCTGTACAAGGGAATCCAGTTTGGAGTTGAGGGAGTCATACACAGCGCTCCTGTCATGGAGGACGATGGTAGAGACGGAAGGATTGGATTACATCAACTCCTGGCTAGGGAAAAGGTCACTCAGCCACAGGTTAAACTGAACAACCTCACTCAACATACACTGCAAGCTTTGACTTAACTTTGAGCGGCTGTGAGTTAACAAAATGTCCAGCAGGCAAAGCTGTGGGTTCATTTTCCTTTCTTACCTTGAAAGTGTGAATGGAATCGAATCTCAGCTGGTCTTGGTGCTCAGTCACTGTCCCTTGGTATGTCACACAGGCTTTCTTGGTATTCCCATCTAAAGGCACCTTGAAAAAGCGAAAAGTTCCAGACGCGTACTTCACAGCTCCTGGGAAAAAATATTATTATAGAGGGTCAAAGGGGAATCCTTTAATAGAGACTGACATTGCCACAGAGAGTAATAGGGACTGACAGTGTTACAGAGAGTAATAGAGACTGACAGTTTTGCAGAGAGTAATAGAGACTGACAGTGTTACAGAGAGTAATAGAGACTGCCAGTGTTACAGAGAGTAATAGAGACTGACAGTGTTACAGAGAGTAATAGAGACTGAGAGTGTTACAGAGAGTAATAGAGACTGAGTGTTACAGAGAGTAATAGAGACTGACAGTGATACAGAGAGTAATAGAGACTGACAGTGATACAGAGAGTAATAGACTGACAGTTTTACAGAGAGTAACAGAGACTGACAGTGTTACAGAGAGTAATAGAGACTGACAGTTTTACAGAGAGTAACAGAGACTGACAGTGTTACAGAGAGTAATAGAGACTGACAGTTTTACAGAGAGTAATGGAGACTGACAGTGTTAGAGAGTAATAGAGACTGAGAGCAATACTTGAGTAGTAGAGACTGACAGTGTTACAGAGAGTAATTGACAACTGGTAATGTTACTGGGACACTGACAGTTAGTTGTTCAGTGAGTAACAGTGTGATAATCACAACATAGACACTCACCAATCTTTTGGAGTACTTGATCCTTTTTGATTTCGATGTGACTGGCAGTGACGAGATAGGGTGTACTGAATCCACACTGCTTCACCAGGCTGATCAAGTCCTTCCAGTACAGAGCACCGGCGAGTCCCTCTCCTGTGCACAACACGATAGAATCCTTGAGAATTCTCAGCCTGGCCACAGCCAGGACAACCACTTCTAGGGTCCGAGTTCTTGCGAGAATTCTTTTGTCAGAATTCTTCCCTCACCTTCCAGTTTGACTAATGCACCTGCTATTTATTGTGGAAATGTGAATTGAGAGCAGGGAACGTGGGAATTTGGTAAATGTGTGGGGTCACGGTGATAGGGCGAAGAGTGGGCCTGGGTAAGGTACCCTGTCAGAGAGTTGATGCAATAGGTCGAATGGCCTCTTCTGTGCTGTAATTCTTCTACGAGAGTCGGGCAGGAGTTCTCACATGGCAAGTTCCCTCACCATCCCCCCCACCCCCACTGCAGAAAAACTGTCTTGTTCTAAATGGGAGAGAAGGTGACAAAGCTCGACTCGTGAAGCCTGCCCCCTGGTGGCGGGATTCATGAGTTGGATTCAGGGCTGAGTTTAAAGTTTTAGCTTATTTATCAGTGTCAAAGGAAGGCTGACATTAACACAGGAATGAAGTTCAAGCCCAAATCCAACCCACAGAGGCTAAGTACCCCGAAGATAGGACTTAACGGGACACAAACAGCGCTTCAAATGCTTCATGACAAAACACCCAGGGAGCCCCTGAGGGGTGAAGGAGGGAGTGGAGAGGCGGGGGAGAGGTGGTGTTGGGAGAGGGTGCAGGTTCCCAGGCTCCCTGTGCCTATTTAGGACTTTAGGACTTGAACAGCAGGTTAGGTGTAAAGATTCGCACTCTAATCAGTAATCCCTAAACTGTCTGTGCTTCATATGCTCTGTCCGAGGCCAGAACTCTCCATTCACCTGACGAAGAGGGAAACCTCGAAAGCTTGTGAGTTTACTATCAAATAAATCGGTTGGACTAAAACCTGGCGTTGTCAGACTTTTTACTGTGTTTACCCCAGTCCAACGCCGGCACATCCACACCATGCCTAGTTAGGAGCTCCAGCAGTGGAAAAAAAGTCACTGATTGGCCGGCAACTCTCAGAGATCCACCGAGTCTGAACCAACTCTCTGACACAGCATCTCACCCAGCCCCTATTTCTGTAACTGCCACATATTTACTCCACTAATCCCCCTAACTTACACTAAGGGGCAATTTATCATGGCCAATCCACCTAACCTGCGCATCTTTGAACTGTGGGAGGAAACTGGAGCACCCAGAGGAAACCCGTGCAGACATGGGGAGAAGGTGCAGACTCTACACAGACAGATACCCAAGCCAAGTGATCCAAACCATAGAAAGCATTCTTTCTGGTCGCATCACAACTTGGGATGGCTCCTGCTCTGTCCGTGACTGCAAGAAACTACAAATGGTTTTGAATGTAGCCCAATCCATCACACAAACCAGCCTCCCATCCACTAAATCCACTAAAGTTGATCTTTCTCTACACCCTAGCTATGACTGTAACACCACATTCTGAACTCTTTTGTTTCCTTCTCTATGAACAGTATGCTTTGTCGGCATAGCGCGCAAGAAACAATATTTTTCATTGTATGTTAATACATGTGACAATAATAAATCAAATCAGATCAAAGCCAGGAATTGAACCCAGGTCCTTGGTGCTGTTAACCACTGTGCTACCCCTATTTACATGGCATATGTTGCTGATGTTTCACACCAACATGGCCTGAGGATCAATCTAACAAGCCCACTCGGCCAAATGGATTATGCATTGTATTGTACAGTGTGACGAACAGTAATCTTGAGAGATCAAAAACCCTTACCCCAAAGCATGGAATCCTTCTTCAACTTTTCATCCAAGGGTTCACTAGCATACATGTCACTGAAATACATCTCTCCACCTTCCTGTAACAGACAAGATCATCATCCCGAGAGGTTATGCAGGTGTCTCCTTCACTTTCTTCAATTATAATTTCACAAAATCCACCAGGCTAAGAATCTTAGAATCCTTACAGTGGAGAAGGAGGCCATTTGGCCCATCGAGTCAGTATCAACCACATCCCACTCAGACCCTATTTCCGTAACCCCACACATTTACCTTGCTAATCCCCCTGACACTAGGGTCAATTTAGCATGGCCAATCAACATAACCTGCAAATCTTTGGACTGTGGAAGGAAGCTGGAGGAAACACGGAGAAAACCCATGCAGATACGGGGAGAATGTGCAGGTTCAGCGCAGTCACCTGAGGCTGGAATTGAACCTGCGTCCCTGGCACTGTGAGGCAGCAGTGCTAACCACAGTAGCAGGGAAATATGCATTTATTTTTGCATTGTATTCTTTAATTTCTGACTTGATAAAAAGATAAATATTAACAGGACATGGATGTCGCTGGCAAGTCCAGCATTAAATTGCCTCTGGCCAACTTCCTGAACAGTTGCAATCTGTGGAGGAAATGGAGAACATTCTGGAAAGACTCAGCAGGTCTGGAAGCATCTGTGGTGAGAGAAACAGAGTTAACATTTTGTACAGCACTTCTTCAGATCTGTTAAACCAGCCTGCCATCCATTGACTTTGTCTACACTTGCCATTGCCTCAGCAAAGCAGCCAGCATAATTAAGGGCCCCTTGCAGCTCTTTTCAACTTTCCCCCTCTCACTCTTAACCTATGCCCCTGCGTAATTGACCCTTCCACCCTGGGAAAAGGACTCTGATTATCCACTATATCCAAGCTTGTCATAATCTTGTAAACCTCTATCAGCCAGGTCCCCCCTCAGCCTCCGACGCTGCAATGAAAGCAACCCAAATCTGTTCAACTTTTCAGAGACAAGACGGGCCAGATAGAGACTTGCAAATATAGACATCAGCTGTGGAGAACTGCACCTGCTGTTTATGAGTAGGTTTGTCACACTCCAGAATACTCCTGGAATCTCCAGGGCACTGATATAAGCAAACTCAGGGTAAGAAAATCAACTGGGCCATTAAAAATACTTTGGCTGGAATTTTACCGCCCCGTCCATCATGGGAATCGGAGCAGGCGAGGTGTGGAGTATGGAAAGGTCCGTTGACCTCAGGTGGGATTTTTCAGTACAAAACGAGACTGTAAAGTCCCCCCACATGCTTTTTAAAAATGATCTTCGAATGTTGTTCTTCATTAGTTTAAAAGATATTTAGGTAGCTATGTGACTGGGTGGACAGTTTGGAGGTGGGAGACCATGAGATGAAATCTCCTGGAGTATGTCCAACCAGAGTTGGCAACTGTGAGCTAAATGGCCCTCTGAACAGGAATCCTGGGAAGAATTATCCACTAGGCATTGAACAATATTTCACCTGGACTGGAATCACAAACTCAACACAGAACAAGAATTAAAACTGGAATTTTGCTCATCAATGTGGGAACTCAATGTAGATGGATTGTGAGAGTGGGGTTGCAGGCATGGGGGGGGGGGGGGGGGGGGGGGGCGCTGGTGGAGATGGCTGGGGGGCGCTGGGGGAGGGAGGGAAGGAGATGGTCGTTGTTCCAAAGAACCCTCAATGATATTTGAACACCGTGCTTTTAGTGTCTTTTCTCTCCTTCTCTGGTCTTCCAAATTAATGTTATTCTCTACCTTGGGTTTCTACTTGCTACACATGATAATCGTGATCAGGGTGGGAGATGGCCAGCCACAATTGACACTGGAAGGATGGCCAATGATGATTTATCTTGGGGGAAACACAGGACAGATACTGAGGGAAAATCTCCTCCATCCTCCGTTCCCCCAACCTCACAACCTCCGTCTCATGCTCCTCCCTTTGATTAGCTTCTGATCTTGATGATACAATTTGTCCTGGGTATAAGGAGGTGGTAAGATCAGCTTGGTTTTTCCTCCTGATTATCTATGTACCTGCTATAAACACTGAATGGGGACAAGACGAGGCTCAAGTACCGGATGGTATCTACTCTCTGTGTAATATCTCCATATGTTAGTTTCTTTTTAACTTGTTCACAGCATGTGGGCATCACTGGCAAGGTCAACATTTGTTGCCCATTCCTAATTGTTCTTGAGAAAATGGTGGTGGGTCAACTTCCTGAACTGAACCAGTCCATAAGATAGCAAAAAAATGACAATATATTTCCAGAGCAGGATGGTGGGTGGCTTGGAGGGGAACTTGTAGGTGGTGTTGTTCCCATGTATCTGCTGCCCTTGTCCTTCTAGATGGTAGAGGTGATGAGTTTGGAGGGTGCTGTTGAGTGACCTCAGAAGGGAGGTGGGCAGTCATAGGATGATAGATTTATAGAACCCCTACAGTGCAGAAAAAGGTCATTTGGCCCATCAAGTCTGCACCGAACACAATCCCACCAAGGCTCTATCCCCATAACCCCATGAATTTACCCTGCTAGATCTCCTGACACTGAGGGGTAATTTGCCATGACCGATCCAATCAACCAGCACATCTTTGGACTGTGGGAGGAAACCGGAGCACCCGGAGGAAACCCACGCAGACACAGGGAGCATGTGCAGATTCCACACAGACAGTGACCCAAGGCTGGAATCGAACCTGGGCCCCTGGCGCTGTGAGGCAGCAGTGCTAACCACTGTACCAGTGTGCTGTCCAAATGGAATGATGGGCTCAGTGGTGAAACATTTTGCACACAAACATCTATGAGCCTCTGAAATGTCCTGAACACTCCTCCCCCCAAAAGAGCCACCCCCCCCACCCTCCCCCCCAACACACAAAGTATTTAATGCTAAGAACAGTAATCATTCTGGTCTCCAGCGACAGCGCGGCACCAACCTTAAGGACCCGATAGGCCTCTTCAAAGACTGCCTTTTTATCTGGACACAGGCAGATGACACAGTTCGAGCTGAAAAAAAAATGAGCAAAGATGCTGGATTGAAACCTGAGGGGTCTGGATCCTGAGGGGTCTTCGCACTGTGGCTCTGGGGAGGATGCTTTCTCTTGTAGGAACATAGGAATTAGGAGTGAGAGTCAGCAATTCAGCACATTGAGTCCACTCTGCCATTCTACATAATCCTGCCTGATCTCCATCTCATCCCAACTCTGCTTCATAGAACATAGAACATAGAACATTACAGCGCGGAACAGGCCCTTCGGCCCACAATGTTGCGCCGACCAGTCTTATTTTTAAAAAAAAACATTGACCCACTAATCTAAACCACTCCTTTTTCGTCCATAAACCTATCCACCAATCTCTTAAACGCCCCCAAACTAGGCGCATTTACAACTGCAGCAGGCAGGGCATTCCAGTCCCTCACCACCCTCTGGGTAAAGAACCTACCCCTGACATCCGTCCTATAACTACCCCCCCTTAATTTAAAGCCATGCCCCCTCGTGCTAGATTTCTCCATCCGAGGAAACAGGCTATCACCATCCACCCTATCTAAACCTCTAATCATCTTATATGTTTCTATAAGATCCCCTCTTAGCCGCCTTCTTTCCAGTGAAAACAACCCCAAATCCCTCAGTCTCTCCTCATAGGACCTCCCCTGCATACCAGGCAACATCCTGGTAAACCTCCTCTGCACCCTCTCCAAAGCCTCCACATCCTTCCTGTAATGTGGGGACCAGAACTGCACACAGTACTCCAAGTGCGGCCGCACCAGAGTTGTGTACAGTTGCAACATGACGCTGCGACTCCTAAATTCAATCCCCCTACCAATAAACGCCAAGACACCGTATGCCTTCTTAACAACCTTATCTACTTGATTCCCAACTTTCAGGGATCTATGTACACATACACCTAGATCCCTCTGCTCCTCCACTCTATTCAAAGTCCTCCCGTTAGCCCTATACTCAACACATCTGTTATTCCTACCGAAATGGATTACCTCACACTTCTCCGCATTAAACTCCATCCGCCACCTCGCGGCCCAGCTCTGCAACCTGTCCAAGTCACCCTGCAAACTTCGACACCCTTCCTCACAATCTACCACACCTCCGACTTTGGTGTCATCAGCAAACTTACTAATCCACCCAACTATACCCTCATCCAGATCATTAATAAAGATTACGAACAGCAGTGGCCCCAAAACAGATCCCTGAGGCACACCACTCGTAACCGAACTCCATGATGAATAATTACCATCAACCACCACCCTCTGTCTCCTATCTGCTAACCAATTCCTGATCCAAGTACCTAAATTACCACCAATCCCATACATCTGCATTTTCTGCAGAAGCATACCATGGTGAACCTTATCAAACGCCTTACTAAAATCCATATATACCACATCCACTGCCTTACCCCTATCCACCTCTTTGGTCACCTTCTCAAAGAACTCAATAAGGTTAGTAAGGCACGACCTTCCCGCTACAAAACCATGCTGACTATCTCTAATCAATTCATTACTCTCCAAATAACTATAAATCCTATCCCTAATAATTCTTTCTAAAACCTTGCCCACTACAGAAGTAAGACTCACTGGTCTATAATTCCCAGGGAAGTCTCTGCTCCCCTTCTTAAACAATGGGACAACATTCGCTGTCCTCCAATCATCCGGTACTATACCAGAGACCAACGACGACCTGAAGATCAGAGCCAGTGGCTCTGCAATCACCTCTCTTGCCTCCCATAGAATCCTAGGGTAAATCCCGTCTGGACCAGGGGACTTATCTATTTTCAACCCTTCTAGAATATCCAACACATCCTCTGTATCAACTACAATACTTTCTATTTTACACCCCTTCACCCCAGTGACCTCCTCAGCTACATTCATATCGTCCTGTGTGAACACCGAAGAGAAATAATGGTTCAATGCCTCTCCAATCTCTTCCGGTTCCACACACAACTTCCCCCTACTGTCTGTAACTGGCCCTAATCTTGCCCTGACCAACCTTCTATTCTTGACATACCTATAGAACGCCTTAGGATTCTCCTTAATCCTATCAGCCAAAGTCATCTCATGCCCTCTTCTAGCCCTTCTTAACTCCCTCTTCAACTCCCTCCTAGCCAATCTAAAGCTTTCTACTGCACTACCCGAGCCCTCAAGCCTCATCTGAACATAAGCCTCCTTCTTCTTCCTAACCAACAAATCAACTTTTTTCGTGCACCACGGTTCCCTAGCCCTACCAATTCCTCCTTGCCTGACAGGGACATACCTATCACAGACCCACAGTAGCTGCTCCTTGAACAAACTCCACATTTCAGACGTTCCTAGTCCCTGTAATCTCCTAGTCCAACCAATGCTTCCTAATTCTCTCCTAATGGCCTCATAGTTACCCTTCCCCCAGCTAAAACTACTGACCCGAGGTTCCCATACCTTCTTCCCATTGCCCATTATCCTGCTTTTGGTCAAATATTTATCTATATTTTTCTTGAACCCACTGATTGATTCTGCATCCACTGCACTGCGGGGCAGTGAGTTCCATAGTTTCACAATCCTTTGTGAGAATCGGCTATTCCTTATCTCTGCCGCGAACCTCCTCCCTCTTACTCTATAACTATGGCCTCTTGTTCTAGATTGTTCTAGAAGGGCAGACATTTGGTTAACATTGACTTTATCAATCGCGTTGAGTATTTTAGGTACCTCAATCAAACCTTCCCTCATCAAAAACTAGCAGTCACTGCTTAAAAATAATGACTTGCTCATTTAAGATGGAGATGAGGAGAATTTATTTCCTCTTAGGAGGCTTTGAGTCTCTCTTTCTCAAAAGGCAGTGGAAGCAGAGTCTTTGAATATCTTTAAGGCAGAGCTAGATAGAGTACTGATTAACAAGAGGGTGAAAAGTTATTAGGGTAAAGCAGAAGGTTACAGCTAGATGAGCCATGATCTTATTGAATGATGGAGCAGACTCGAGGAGCTGAGTGGCCTACTCCTGCTCCTAATTCATATGAATATTCTTACGTATGTAACAAAGTAGGAAATGCACTGTATTGGCCCATAAGAACAAAAAAAGTTCACTCAGCGCCTTGAATATCATAAAATGATAGAATCCCTACACTGCAGAAGGAGTTCATTCAGCCCACCAAGTCTGCACCGACAACAATCCCACCCAGGCCCTATTCCCGTAATCCCACATGTTAACCCTGCTAGTCCCCCTGTCAACGGACAATTCAGCATGACCAATCAAACTAACCCGAACATCTTTGGACTGCAGGAGGAAACCGAAGCACGCAGAGGAAACCCACGCAGACACAGGGAGAATGTGCAAACTTCACACAGACAGTGACACAAGCCAGGAATCGAACCCAGACCCCTGGCGCTGGGAGGCAGCAGTGCTAACCACTGTGCTACCGTGCCTGCCCAACTTTTGCCATCTGACTAAGATATGGATGATTTGCATTGTGACTCAATTTACCTGCCTTAACTTTTATCCCTAGGTACCCTTGCTGGATAAAAATCGAATGATCTCAATTTTAAAAGCTCCAACTGTCCACCTGCAACACAAACCTTTTGGGGAGAGAGTCCCAGCTTCCCATCACCATTTGTGTGACGAAGTATTTCCTGGTTTCTCTCCTGTTACTGTGGCTCTCATTTGAAGATTATTTCCCTTCGTTTTTGATTGTCTAACCAGAGGAAGTAGTTTCTCTGAGTTCCTCCACCCTACCAAATCTTTGAATCACCTTCAGATCAAACCCTTAATCTGAAAAATTCAGTGAAAAACAAGTCAGGTTTCTGCCAGCTTGCCCCCAAAATAGCATGAGAAATAAGAGCATGAAAACTAGGAGCAGGAGTAGACCATCTGGCCCCTCGAGCCTGCTCCGCCATTCGATGAGATCATGCCTCATCTTTTCGTGGACTCAGCTCCACTTACCCGCCCACTCACCATAACCCTTCATTCCTTTACTGTTCAAAAATATATTGATCTTTGCCGTAAAAACATTCAATGAGGTAGCCTCAACTACTTCACTGGGCAGGGAATTCCACGGATTCACAACCCTTTGGGTGAAGAAGTTCCTCCACAACTTTACTCCCCCTTTACTTTACTTCCATGCCCCTAGTTCTAGTTTCACCTGCCAGTGGAAACAACCTTCCTGCTTCTATCTTATCTATTCCCTGCATAATCTTATATGTTTCTATAAGATCTCCCCTCATTCTTCTGAATTCCAATGAATATATCCCAGTTAACTCAGTCTTTCCTCATCAACCAATCCTCTCAACTCCGGAATCAATCTAGTGAATCTCCTCTGCACCCCCTCCAGTGCCACTGTATCTTTTCTTAAGTGAGGAAACCAAAACTGTACACAGTACTCCATGTGTGGCCTCACCAGCACCTTATACAGCTGCAACATAATCTCCCTGTTTTTAAACTCCATCCCTCTGGCAATGAAGGACAAAATTCCATTTGCCTTCTTAACTACCTGCTGCACCTGCAAACCAACTTTTTATGATTCATGCACAAGGACACCCAGGTCCCTCTGCACAGCAGCATGCTGTAATTTTTTTTTACCTTTTAGAAGTAGGAGTAGGCCACACAGCCTCAATACAATCACATCTAATCTTCTCTCTCAACTTCACTTTCCCACCCGTATCCTTTATTCCCCTAGAGTCCACAAGTACTCTGATCTCAGTCTTAGAGATACTCAAAAGAGTGAGTATCCATATTCCCCTGGATAGAGGATTCCAAAGCTTCACAAGGCTGCAGGTGAAGAAATCTCTCTTCAGCTCTGTCCGAAATAGTCAACATTGTATTCTGAGATGGCACCCCTTATTCTGATTCCCTATCAGGGGAACAACCACTCAGCCTCTACCCTGTCAAATCCATAGGACAATAGAACAGTGCAGAAGGAAGCCATTCAGCCCATCAAGTCTGAATTGACTCCCCAAAAGAGCACCTTACTGGCATTGGACACATTCCAGAGAAGAGGCATGAGGAGAGGTTGAGTAGGTTAGGCCTGTACTCATTGGAGTTTAGAAGAATGAGAATATGGAGACGTACAAAATTCTCAGGGGACTTGACAGAGTGAATGCTGAGAATTGCTTCCCTGTGGGAGAGTCAAAATCTCAGAATAAGGGGTTGCCCAGAGACAGAGATGAGGAGGAAATTCCTCTCTCAGAGGTTAGTGAATCTGTGGAATTCTTTTCCGCAGAGGGCTGTAGAGGCTGGGCCCTAAAGTATGTTCAAGGCTGAGATAGACAAATTTTTAATCAGGAAGGAAATTGATGTTATGGGAATGAAGCAGAAAATTGGAGTTGTGGATTATCAAGTCACTCTTGATCTCATTGAACAGTAGATCAGATCTGATGGGCTGAATGGCCTATATATGCTCCTACATCTTATGGCCTTATGGATGTGGTGGGCCATTCAAATCCCTGTTGATTTCAGCAGGACTGGAAGATCCCATCTGCAGGTGAGGTCGGAAAACCCTGCTCCAGGAAATTATTTCTCATCCTCCTAAACTCCAGAGGGCATTGGTCCAATTTACTTAGCCTCTGATCATAGGGCAACCCCCGAATCCCAGCAACCAACATTAGTTGTACTGCCACCAAGGCAAGCATATCCTTCCTTGAATAAGAAAACTAAAACTGCACCTAGTATTCCAAACCAGTCCAAAGATGTGCGGGTTAGGTGGATTGGCCATGCTAAATTGCTCCTTAGTGTCAGGGGGACTAGTTAGGGCAAATTCATGGGGCTATGGGAATAGGGCCTGGGTGGGATTGTGGTTGGTGTGGACTCGATGGGCTGAATGGCCTCCTTCTGCCCTGTAGAGATTCTGTGATTCTATTTTCTGAACCTGAGTCCCACACAACTGCAGCAAGGCTTCTGTATTCTTGCATTCTAAATCCCCTTGCAATAAAGGCTAACATGCCATTTGACTTCCTAATTGCTTGCTGTACCTGCACGCCAGCTCACTGTGTTTCATGCACGAGGACTCCCACATCTTTCTGAAAGCAGCATTTAATTCTTCAGCACTACTTAAAAAGAACTGGAATTTTTTATTCTTCCCACTTAAGCAAATAATCCCTCATTTCTCCCCATTTTCCTTACAGCCTGGCAGTGCCCTCCTCACAGATTAATGTCTCATCTAGTTTCGTGTCGTCAGTGAGCTTACCTATGTTGCTCTCACTACTTTGGCAAATCACTAATTTAGCATAGAATTCCCACAGTGTAGAAAGAGGCCATTCGGCCCACCGTGCCTGCAATCCCACCCAGGCCTTATCCCCGTAACCCCATATATTTACCCTAGCTAATCCCTTTGACACACAAAGCAAGTGGCCAATCCACCTAACCTGCACATCTTTGGAGTTTGGGAGGAAACTGGAGCACCCAGAGGAAACCCATGCAGACACGGGGAGAATGTGCAAACTCCACACAGACAGGAATCGAACCTGGGTCCCTGCCACAGCAGTGCTAACCACTGTGCCACCGTTCCACCCTGAATGATATGGGTTGTAAAAGTGGAGGCCCCACTACGAATCCTTGTCACACTCCAATAATTACAATCTGCTAACCTGAATGTTTCTGTTGTTCCTATTCTCTACTATCAGTTGACAAACCATCCTCTCTCCATGCTAACAGATCACTCCCAACCTCAAAAGCCCTCGCCTTGTCGAATAACCCTTCATCCAGAACATTGTGGAGTGCCTTCTAAAAATCTAGATATGCCACGTCCATTAATTGCTGTTAGTAACATCCTCAAAACCATGCAGACTTTTATCAAATCATTTTCATCAAATCATGTTGCCTCTGCCAGATCAAGGTCTGATTTTCCAAGTTCTTTATTCACACCTCCATAACAATGGTTTTCTGCATTTTCCCAATGACTGATATCAGGCTAACTGGCCAGTAACTGTCCGTTTTTTTCGCTCTCTCCTTTATTGAATAGCAAGGTCATATTTAATGCAGCGCGGTGGCACAGTGGTTAGCACTGCTGTCTCACAGCGCCAGGGACCCGGGTTCAGTTCCAGCTTCAGTCACTGTCTCTGCGGAGTTTGCACATTTTACCCGTGTCTGTGTGGGTTTCCTCCGGGTGCTCAGGTTTCCTTTCAGAGTCCAAAAGATGTGCTGGTTAGGTGCATTGGCCATGCTAAATTGCCCCTTAGTGTACCCAAACAGGCACCGGATTGTGGCGACTAGGAGACTTTCATAGTAACTTCATTGCAGTGTTAATGTAAGCCTGCCTGTGACACTAATAAACTAAGTTTAGGGCAGGATGGGTCCACTGTGGTGATGGTGGGATGTCAATTTGGATCATTAATGAGTCACTGGACAACAATGACCCCTGAGCCTACAGGATTGGGTGGTGGCTCAGGGACTTCATAGGATTTACATGGGCCTTGCAAATGTCCTGAAGGTTGGCCCTGTAAGGTTTAGCTTTCTTCTGGCTGCCACCCCCCTATTCCGGTCTGTTTCTCTGGTGAATCCCTCGCTACCATCCCCATTCATTACTTACATCAGAATGTCGAATCTGTTGTACTGAATGCCAGCAGCTCCCAGCTTCTCAATGTATCCCTGGACAAAGTCCACGTTTGCTTCCTTGTAATTAAACTTCTCCTGATGATATGAGATGTACTTCCGTGAGATTTGGATCTGGAGCAAAAATAGAGGTTAGTAAGGGAACAAGCTAACATTCACAGAATGAGTTAGATGCAGAGTGAATGCCTCTCTACACTGTCCCCACCAAACACTCCAAGAACAGGTACAGCACAGGGTTTGATACAAACTAAAGCTCCCTCTACATTGTCTCCATCAAACACTCCCAGAACAGGTAAAGCACCGGGTTAGATACAGAGTAAGGCTCCCTCTACACTGTGCCCATCACACACTCCCAGGACAGGTATAGCACGGGGTTAGATACAGAGTAAAGCTCCCTCTACACTGTGCCCATCACACACTCCCAAGCCAAGTACAGCACAGGGTTAGATACAGAGTATGGTTCCCTCAACACTGTTCCCATCAAACCCAAGACAGGTACAGCCTGGGGTTAAATACAGAGTAAAGCTCCCTCTACACTGCCCCCATCAAACACTCCCAGGACAGGTACAGCACGTGGTTAGATACAGAGTAAAGCTCTCTCTACACTGTCCCCATCAAACACTCCCAGGACAGGTACAGCATGGGGTTAGATACAGAGTAAAGCTCCCTCTACACTGTCCCCCATCAAACATTCCCAGGACAGGTACAGCACGGGGTTAGATACAGAGTAAAGCTCCCTCTACACTGTCCCCCATCAAACACTCCCAGGACAGGTACAGCACGGGGTTAGATACAGAGTAAAGCTCCCTCTACACTGTCCCCCCATCAAACACTCCCAGGACAGGTACAGCATGGGCTTAGATACAGAGTAAAGCTCCCTCTACACTGTCCCCCCATCAAACACTCCCAGGACAGGTACAGCACGGGGTTAGATACAGAGTAAAGCTCCCTCTACACTGTCCCCATCAAACACTCCCAGGACAGGTACAGCACGGGGTTAGTTACAGAGTAAAGCTCCCTCTACACTGTCCCCCCATCAAAGACTCCCAGGACGGGTACAGCACAGGGTTAGATACAGAGTAAAGCTCCCTCTACACTGTCCCCATCAAACACTCCCAGGACAGGTACAGCACAGGGTTAGATACAGAGTAAAGCTCCCTCTACACTGTCCCCCCATCAAACACTCCCAGGACGGGTACAGCACAGGGTTAGATACAGAGTAAAGCTCCCTCTACACTGTCCCCATCAAACACTCCCAGGACAGGTACAGCACAGGGTTAGATACAGAGTAAAACTCCCTCTACACTGTCCCCATCAAAGACTCCCAGGATGGGCGCAGCACCCTGAAGGCAGGGGAGGTGATGGTGTAGTGCTAATGTCACTGAATCAGTGATCTAGAGACCCAGGCTAATGGGGACATGGGTTCCAAGCAATGGTGGAATTTGAATTCTGTTAGTAAATCTGAAATTTAAATCTGGTTTCAGCATTGTGGTGTGATGATACTTTGCTATTGAAATATTTTTGCTGGAATATTTCTGGCCCGAGGCTCATAAGGCAGCACCCGTGGCCAGTGGAGAATGCCATTCCGCAAGCCGATTTCAGGGTGGGCGTGCCGTAAAATCAGGGCCTTTATGTTTCTGCATAACACTCTGGGGGGGAGTTTTCCCATCCTGCCCGCCACGGGAATTGTAGCGGGAGGGGGACGGACAAAGCACAGGTCCATTGACCTCGGGCGGGATTTCTGGTTTTGGGGTGAGCCCAGCTGGAAAATCCCGGCCTCTGTATTTTTTTACAGGCAGTTGGTTTGTCTGGAAATCATGCTGGACAGCAGAAGAATCACTCATTTTAACCACATAGTGTTTATTTAGGAGAGAGCTAACGGACTTTTGTTTATAAATGAAAAGGTGCCCTGGGGCATTTCATTAAGGGAATGGCAGCTGGGTTTTTTGTTAGAGTCATGCAATGCTATGGTTAATGACCGGAGCTAAGCTTGTAGCAGAGAGACAACTTTCTGTTTCAGATAAGTGTTCAGTTGTGCCTGGAGCTATTTAAAAAAAAGTCTGTTCTTTCCCTCTCTCGCTCTCTTTCACTTTCTTTCTCTCTTGGCAAAGTCTCTCTGGCAGCTCCAAAATGTTCTATTCTGATTAGTAGCAAATATGCTAACTATACTTAAAGCAGGTTTTAAGTCACTCCAATGAATGTTGCTTATTTGGAAATGAAACAGTGATAAGTTAGAAATTAGAGTTATTTCTCTTCATGTTTAAAGATTGTTCAACTATTAAAGAGTTAAATTTATTTTGTTAGAGACTCACTTAAACTGTGTTCTGAATTAAGCTTGTTTTGATAAACTATCCCTAATTTGTCAGCAAAAGGGGTGAAGAATCCTTTCCTCATATTTATGTCAAAAATAGAAATATTACTGGGGTCAGTCTGGCTTTATCGGGGTTCTGGTCTGAGATCCTGACAGTGGCCATAAAGATATCATTGATTGATGTTAAAATTCATCTGGTTGACTAGAGTCCTTTAGGGAAGGAAATCTGTAATCTTTGCCCAGTTAAGCCTGTGCAATTCTAGACCTGAGTGAAGGAGGGGGAATAGAGGAGGATTGAAGGCTCAGAGCAGAAACCTGCAAGGAGGCAGAGAGCATTCTTGATCTGGATGAGGGTATAGTTGGGTGGATTAGTAAATTTGCTGATGACACCAAAGTTGGAGGTGTGGTAGATTGTGAGGAAGGGTGTCATAGTCTGCAGGGAGACTTAGATAGGTTGCAGAGCTGGGCCGAGAGGTGGCGGATGGAATTTAATGCGGAGAAGTGTGAGGTAATTCACTTTGGTAGGAGCAACAGATGTGTCGAGTATAGGGCTAACGGGAGGACTTTGAATAGTGTGGATGAACAGAGGGATCTAGGTGTGTGTGTACATAGATCCCTGAAAGTTGGGAATCAAGTAGATAAGGTTGTCAAGAAGGCGTACGGTGTCTTGGCGTTTATTGGTAGGGGGATTGAATTTAGGAGTCGCAGTGTAATGTTGCAACTGTACACTACTCTAGTGCGGCCGCACTTGGAGTACTGTGTGCAGTTCTGGTCCCCGCATTACAAGAAGGATGTGGAGGCGTTGGAGAGGGTGCAGAGGAGGTTTACTAGGATGTTGCCTGGTATGGTGGGGAGGTCCTATGAGGAGAGACTGAGGGATCTAGGGTTGTTTTCGTTGGGAAGAAGGCGGCTAAGAGGGGATCTTATTGAAACATATAAGATGATTAGAGGTTTAGATAGGGTGGATAGTGATAGCCTTTTTCCTCGGATGGAGAAAGCTAGCACGAGGGGGCATGACTTTAAATTAAGGGGGGGTAGCTACAGGACGGATGTCAGGGGTAGGTTCTTTACCCAGCGGGTGGTGAGGGATTGGAATGCCCTGCCTGCTGCAGTTGTAGATGCGTCTAGTTTGGGGGCGTTTAAGAGATCTCTGGATAGGTTTATGGACGAAAAGGGATTGGTATAGGCTAGTGGGTCATTGTTTTTGTAACTGGTCGGCGCAACATCGTGGGCCGAAGGGCCTGTTCTGCGCTGTAATGTTCTATGTTCTATGTTCTATGTTCTAATTCAGGAACAGCAAAAATCTTAAGGAGAGGTGTTACAGGATGGTAGCTAGGTAATTGCTGCTATCATTTTTACTCCCTAAGTTAGATCAGTGAGTTAAGAAATTTCTTCAGTATTCTCATAAATAACAGCATGGCAGGGCACCTCATGGAACCATAGGAACCATAGAAAATTTACAGCTCAGAAACAGGCCTTTTGGCCCTTCTTGTCTGTGCCGAACCATTTTTTGCCTAGTCCCACTGACCTGCACTTGGACCATATCCCTCCACACCCCTCTCATCCATGTACCTGTCCAAGTTTTTCATAAATGTTAAAAGTGACCCCACATTTACCACTTTATCCGGCACCTCATTCCACACTCCCACCACTCTCTGCGTGAAGAAACCCCCCCGATATTCCCTTTACTGACCTCAAGACCTCACTGACCTCAAGACTGGTTTTCATAACGAGGGTATCCCACTGTCAAATAACTTAATATTGCTTATCACTTTGGCTCACAAATAAAATCTTGGACCAGTGAGTGACTCCAAGAATGAAGTAAGCCGCAAACACTCACAGGAAATGTAGGATTAATCCAAATAAATAGTTATCCAGGAGTCCAGTTGAGAGAGCAGCAATTACAATGTTAATTATTCTCCTGTTGCCTTACTTGCTCATCTGTCATGTCCACTCCAGTTACGTGACCATTGGGCCCCACCAGTTTGCTCAGGGCAAAACAGTCTCGACCAGAACCACTTCCCAGATCCAACACCTTGCATCCTTCCAGCTTCTCCGGGACTACAAGTCCACATCCAAAATATCTGGAAAACAATCAGAAAAATGAATAGGAACAGAGAGGAAGAGAGGGAGAGATTGCCAAAGACAGAGAGGTGGCAAGAGACAGGAAGAACCAGAGAGACTGCAGTAGAGGGAAAGAGAGGAACACACACACACACACACACACACACACACAGATGCAAACACTCAAACACTCACATGAATGCAAAGACAGAGATAGAGTGGAAGACAGAAAAAGGAAGAGAGGGAAAGATAGAGACAAAGAAATAAAAAGATGCAGAGGCTGGGATTTTGCTCTCGCGTTTGTCAAATTTAGCAACGTGGGTGAAAAGCTTGCGAGAGACCAAAGAGAAGAATCTCATGGGTGAGATCTTGTGACACGATCGTCCCAGCTACCTGCCAGTGATGTAACTCCCAGGAAAGACAGAAACCTCATTTAAATACATTATCAGGTCATTAACAGGCTTCCCCTCTGTATCATCTCTCCATTGGCCCTTCCCATCACGTTGGGGAGGTTTACAACAGGTTCTGGAGCAACGGGAGCCAGGTGACGAAACCATGCCAGGGGTGCACAGGTACATACAACCCCCAGGGGGCAGTGCCAAGAGGCAGAGAATCATATGCCGGAATTTTACCAGCGCGCCCATCCCGATTCCAGGGCAGGCGAGGCTCGCGGAACAACATTCTCCATTGGCCTCAGGCGGAATCTTGCAAGCCTCAAGCGGGCAAGGCAGTACAATTCTGGCAATAGAGTCCCTACAGTGCAGAAGGAGGCCACTCTGCACCTCAAACCTACATCGAGTCTGCATTGGCAGGCTGCTGCTAAAAGTGTGGCTTCCTTTGGGGATGTCCTGTGGTGGGGGTGGGGGGGTTCCCCGTGTGCATGGGAGGGTTCTTCACTTTTATCCTTACAATTCTGCTGAGGGATTGGGGCACCCTTTAAAAAAGGTGTGCAGAGGGGTGTGACAATAGTAGTGTTGGGAAGGAGGGTCTAGCTCCCACAGGTTGTGGGATGTGGGGTGGGTGGGGGAATGACCTGAGGGGAGTGTGCCTCTGATGGGCCCAGGATCACAAGGTGCTTGACCCTGGTGTGGGTAAAATATCAACACAGACAGGATGAGATCCTTAAGTGGCCTTTAATTCATAACTTCAAAGACTCAATAAATTCATGGGTGGGTGTCTTCCCAGGATGCCCAACACCACCTCAACACCCCATGTAAGATTTCAGAGAAGTCAGCAATGGGATGGTAAGGCATTGCCCTGTTTTCAAATCCTTTACCAGTTGCCGTGTACCAGAAGGATGTGGAGGCTTTGGAGAGGGTACAGAACAGAATTGCCAGGATGTTGCCTGGTATGGAGGGCATTAGCTATGAGGAGAGATTGGAGAAGAATTGTTTGTTCTCACTGGAACGACGTAGATAGAGGGTCGACCTGATAGAAGTCTACAAGATTATGAGGGGCATGGACAGAGTGGATAGTCGGAAGGTCTTTCCCAGGGTGGAAGGGGCAATTACTAGGGGGGGCATAAGTTTAAGGTGCGAAGGGCAATGTTTAAAGGAGATGTATGAGGCAAGTGTTTTACACAGAGGGTGGTGGGTGTCTGGAACTCGCTGCCAGGGGATGTAGTGGAAACAGATATGATAGTGACTTTCTGGATAAATAGGATGGGAATGGAGGCATATGGTCCCTGGAAGGGTAGGGGGTTTTAGTTCAGTTGGGCAGCCTGGTCAGTGCAGGATTGGAGGGCCGAATGGCCTGTTCCTGTGCTGTAATTTTCTTTGCTCTTTGAGACTGTCAAATCCAGCCCCAGGAATTAATAAAGGGGAGGGCTGGGGTTTCAGATTAGACGCAGAGGAATTCTATCCTCTGGTGGGAGGATTCCGGTACCAAATGGCTTGATGCTAAAGAGGAGGAATATCAGGGATAATTCCCTCACACAAAGTGGGATCTGAACGGCCTTCCAAAAAGAGCTGTTGAGGTCAAGGTCAATTAACAAAAGCAGGATGATAGACACTCACTTGGCCTAAAAGTTATGAAACGAGGAGGGAGCTAGGGTCAAGGTATAGAACCGTGATCGAACCGAATGGGAGGAACAGGCTTGAGGGGCTGAAGAGCCTGTCTCTGTTCCTCTGTGTGGAATGAGGTGTAACAAATTCACACAGTTTCCCATCAGCATCAATACAAGGCAATTCCCTGAAAATTGAATACCTTTGTGTAACCTCCGGGTGGACGAGTGTCATTGCCTCACAAGCTGATTTACTTAATGGGATGCATGGTTTTGAGCAAGTTACATCGGTCTGTAAATCTTCAGATCTTTTCAGTTGTTTCCCATAGTAACTCTGAGGCCAATAACAGAAGAGAACCAATTACATTTTTGTTCTATTTTCACGTTCAGTCATCCTGAATGAAACAGAGTAAAGCTCCCTCTACGCTGTCCCCATCAAACACTCCCAGGACAGGAACAGCACGGGGTTAGATACAGAGTAAAGCTCCCTCTACACTGTCCCCATCAAACACTCCCAGGGCAGGTACAGCACGGGGTTAGATACAGAGTAAAGCTCCCTCTACACTGTCCCCATCAAACACTCCCAGGGCAGGTACAGCACGGGGTTAGATACAGAGTAAAGCTCCCTCTACACTGTCCCCCCATCAAACACTCCCAGGACAGGTACAGCATGGGGTTAGATACAGAGTAAAGCTCCCTCTACACTGTCCCCATCAAACAATCCCAGGACAGGTACAGCATGGGATTAGATACAGAGTAAAGCTCCCTCTACACTGTCCCCATCAAACACTCCCAGGACTGGTACAGCACGGGATTAGATACAGAGTAAAGCTCCCTCTACACTGTCCCCATCAAACACTCCCAGGACAGGTACAGCACGCGGTTAGATACAGAGTAAAGCTCCCTCTACACTGTCCCCATCAAACAGTCCCAGGACAGGTACAGCACGGGGTTAGATACAGAGTAAAGCTCCCTCTACACTGTCCCCATCAAACACTCCCAGGACAGGTACAGCACGGGGTTAGATACAGAGTAAAGCTCCCTCTACACTGTCCCCATCAAACACTCCCAGGACAGGTACAGCACGGGGTTAGATACAGAGTAAAGCTCCCTCTACACTGTCCCCATCAAACACTCCCAGGACAGGTACAGCATGGGGTTAGATACAGAGTAAAGCTCCCTCTACACTGTCCCCAACAAACACTCCCAGGACGGGTACAGCACGGGGTTAGATACAGAGTAAAGCTCCCTCTACACTGTCCCCATCAAACACTCCCAGGACGGGTACAGCACGGGGTTAGATACAGAGTAAAGCTCCCTCTACACTGTCCCCATCAAACACCCCCAGGACAGGTACAGCACAGGGTTAGATACAGAGTAAAGCTCCCTCTACACTGTCCCCGCATCAAACACTCCCAGGACAGGTACAGCACGGGGTCAGATACAGAGTAAAGCTCCCTCTACACTGTCCCCAGCAAACAATCCCAGGACAGGTACAGCATGGGATTAGATACAGAGTAAAGCTCCCTCTACACTGTCCCCAGCAAACACTCCCAGGACAGGGACAGCACAGGGTTAGATACAGAGTAAAGCTCCCTC